>NW_027181759.1:482500-5482500 GCF_028537555.1 Battus philenor | reverse complement strand
AATGACATTCGGGAACGACGCTTGGCCTACATATAAAACAGGTTTCAAATATAAACCTACTTGTACCTACAATTTTCATTTGTTTTTAGTTTATACTTACGTAAAGCTTTGGTAGTTTATTGTATAAAAGTTAGGTGAAATTAGTAGTAATAAAAGAAATTGGTAATAATTAGTAAAATTGTATAAGTAGTAAGAAAAATACGTTATCTTTTATATGTTTTGGCATTAAACTATATTAGTAAGTAAAAACTTATATCGCTTTGTACTTAAGCCTTTACATTTACTTCTTTATTCGTTATATATGTTCCGAACACACATATTAATATGAATATAATGAAGGGCAACATTGCCCTTAAGCCTGTACACTATTGCAGGTTTTACACCAAGACGACAATATATTACGATAGATTATAACAATTATATTGTAGTTCTAGTCATTCTTATACAAATATGCGTATAGATACTTGCATTGTAAGCCCATGGAACAATTTATTTGTCAACCCTAGTGAAGCAAGATCTCTACACGCCTGATAAGCACGCCCCAGCCCTCGTCGAGAACGGCCCAATTTTCTACGGCAATGCATTTTTAGCACCTTCCTTTGATAGTGTATCGAAATATTTAAAACCGCTTTTGAAGCACCATTACCAGAAGCTTACGTACTTGCCTCGAGAGGTCTTTGTTGTTAAGATGTTTGACCTTGGTCGGAGTAACAGCTTTAATTCGGTCTTGAGAAATGCTGTTTTTAATATGAACAGTTATGTTTTTTAAAAGTAGAATAACAATAATTAAATAGTTATTTAATATCCCACCAATACTTTATTATTCAACGAACGAAGAACTTTTCTTGTTACAAATAAAACTAGTATACGTAAAAGAAAGACTGTTGTGTAAAGTAAGCCGCATGACTATTTCGTACGAAATGGTACAATGGAATGCATGTATTTTTTAAAAATACTAGGCTATTTTTACATCTACAGGAATTATATCACGAAGGCTTCCCTCAAACGCGAGGTGCATGAGTGGCTCGTTCGGACGATTTCTATTAACATCATCCTGTTGCATTTTTGGCCATACACTGGTTACATTGTTGGTCAGTTACACCAATACAAAAAATTTAAAAATGGAACAGCTATTTTTAAATGGCTCACTATATATATATGGTAAATGACGAATAAATTTTATTAAAATCGAATTTATGATCATCATAATCTCTTATATAATCAAATATACAGCTGCTTGTACGGCTCTCACGTATCAATAGTTATTGTTTATCAGCAATTAATCTCATATTATCTGCCAATATCAATTTCGCCAGCGGATCATATAGACCGATATTAACATTTAATATACATAACCATATTAGTTGAATGGATATTATTTTCCTATTTATTACTATATATAATATTAAGTGTTGATCCAATCTAAAATAATCACAAGAATAAACGTCACATAGCCTGCTGATGTAAAATAAAAATGTTTTTAAGGTCAGTAGAGTCCATGGACCATAATTATACTGCAATTAACAAGATATTAAAATTATTACGTGCGCAATTAAATTCTCGCTGTTCGTAAATAGATGGCTCTTGCAGTAAATTTTAGTCGATTTTGACATATCCAAAACGTCATGAATCATTGAATTAAAAAACGGGAAAACGTTTATTTTCAATAGTCTGTAACTTCTTTAACAATTTAGAAGACAGTCGCAAAAGAAATATTTTGTAAGTATTTGTGAAAGATAAATAATATCCTACTAATCAAAGTGCATAGTATTTTTATGCAAAATGAAAGAAGTACAAAGAATAGCAGAAAATGTACAAATTATTAATCGAAAATTCAATAGATACTTAACCACTGTCTGCATTTCGTTGAGAAAGTTAACGAACACAAAGTATAACAGAGTCTAAATTTTTATAATGCTATTCCAAAAGAATTATATACACCAAAAACTCAATACATAGTAAAACATTATTTCCTTTTTTTAAGAATATTAACCAGTACAAATATCACAGTAAAAATCTAAATTCCTAAAAAGTCCTGTAGACAAAAAACTTTTCAGATACGAAAATATTACATTAATTTTTAGAAGATGTTGAGTATTTTTTGTGATACTATTCCTAAATAATAATTTATACCAATAACTCGATAATTACATTAACATCATCTACATATATTAAGAAAGCTTAATAATTACCATCACCAGGTAAAAGTTAAGAAAATAATGTAAACAATTATTTACGCGAAAAAAAATTTGCCCGGTTTAATCCACTTTGGATTTAGAGACTACGAATGTCGAACTTAGTTTCAATTAAATTTCGTACCTGACGCTAATAAAATCGTATTCACTCGGAGCATGCCGAAGTAGTTTACAATTTGCATCGTAACTAGTATTTGTGGTTTGTGCATAAGACACAGACACAGATGTATCTATGACGTAATATCCTAATTTCTAATTCGATTTTGATGAGAAATCCCGAGCATAGCCCTTTTCTTCTTCTATTCATGGCTCGTTGGGTGACCATGAGCTTTTCGTTAAGACCCGAGGAGCGAGACAAAGTTTCTTTGTCATAATTTATCACAGGTAACACAAATTTATTCTAGAACTTACGTCTTACACTTGGGGATATTAGACGAAAATATGTTCAGTAGTTGCCCTAACGCTGCCCAGTCGAGTTGGATTGAGCGACTTTACTTTTCCTCAAAGGTGGTCGCCTAATGCTCCGCATGTAGACCCGTTATCTCCACTTTAGTATTTTAAAGTCCCAGCGGTCATCTGTTCTGCGCTCTATCTGACCTGCATACCACAACTTCACTTCGTTCGTCTACGGATATCCTCATTCCTGATTAGATCTAGCAGCACTTCCTGTGACTTGTTGAACAACTGTGAGCTTGCTAATAGAAAAATAAATTAGCGACAGACAATTAATCTCATAGTATCTTCAAAATATGAATTTTTGGTAACAAGATTTTCTTGAATTTTACAGAAAATATCAACTTATTTAATATTAAAAAGCAAGTTGAACAATGTTAAACTAAATTTCACTTAAATCCGTACCTGACGCGTACAGTATTACATTCAGTGGTGAGTCCAGAGCATGCTCTAGGAGTAACAGTTTGCATGTTAAGCAGTATTTGAGGTTGCTGCATAAGTAGTTTTACCTCAACACTGCACACAATTTTGCGCTCACTATAGTTGCTCACACGAAACTCGTTTCTGGTTAGAGGTTTTTTTTTTTACTAGAAACAAATTGAAATATACTGACAACTAAGTAAATGCCGATTTGTTCTAGATTTTATTACTTAAAATAAACTTGACCACAACCTGTAGGTATTTTACATTTTGCTAGATATTTTTATCCAACTCTCGGATAACTTTATAATTCAGCGCTCGTAAAAAAGTGATTCGTGTCTGTAAAAATCTGATTAAGTTAAATTTTGCAACGGAATCATCGTTGTAAGATTTACCATAAAGGGGGTTGAGCATCAAAAAAAGTGCTAGTCCGCTAGCGAGCAGGGCTATATTGTGGAGCCGGTAGACGCGGTGTGGGTCCACCTCTGGATCTCTTAGTCTGGGAAATTCGCTACAAGTGGGCAGCCCAATATCGGTCAGCGTGGCATTCGTTGCCTCCTCCATTGATCGCTTATGCCTTACCGTGAGCCTCGCTTGGCGGGCAAGAAAAACAATAAGAACATCAATTTCCAACCAACATTCACAATTTTTTGCCGAGTGATCAATATTTTAATCAATTAAACGGATAACCCCATTTACCGTAATTATTATCTGTATGTTATACATTAAAATTATGTGACTAAATCAGTATTAGAACGTAAAAGAAGAGAAATTACGAAAATTTATCATTAAAGCAATTTTGATGAAGATGTTATTAGACAAACGTTCGTTATCTGATTTTTATAATGTTACGACTGTTAACATACTTTTACCGCTTATCTCAATGTTAAGGATAATTGCATCTTTTTCATGCTATTACATCGTAAAGTTTTATGATAAGACGGAGTATTCTCAAACGTTCTATATTCAAAAATTTCAAATTACTTTAAATTATATAGTTTGGTGTACAGCTTAAAAATATAAGGTTTATTTTATTAGTAATTGAAAAAGCTGAAATTATAGATTATTCAGGAAACATTGCGGAGATTTTCCTACCAATATGTAATTCAAATGATACTCTGAGAACATGACACTGATTTAAGTTATGTTTAATCTTAATATCAACATTTAATTTCTTTGATATCACCGACAAAGTGCTGACAATAATAAGAGAGGAAAAGATTGACTAAATTCTGTAAATTTATTGTACATGTAGACATTTAGTTAAACAAAAAATAATTTTACAGTACAATATAAATTACTTATAAACAGGTTTCATCTAAAGTATGTTGTATCAAGTATGTTCAACCGAAATCCATAATTTGATTTATTTAATAAAATTATTTGTTTAAGTTTCTGTACTATTTAATAAAAGTACTAAACAAGGTCAAAATTATAGCATGCCGAATATTATATAATTTAATATTTTAGTTTCTTTTTTTTAAAAAAAAAAAAGAATTTTTTTACTTTTTTCTAATTCAAAAATTTTTATATCATCTAAATCACATAAAAGTACATTAAATCTCTTTTATTCATTACCTTTAAAAGTCGTGTCGCTACAAATTTACTTAACAGCGGTAAGGATTATTAGCAACAAGTTTATACAATGCCGTAATTAAGTAACAAAAACTTAACCATAAGTATGTAAATTAATCTCAGCGTAGAGATTCGTGTACACGCTGCCGGAATATCTAATAGACAAGTCGACCCGGCCTGAAGGTATCACTAATTATTAATTAAGCCAACTCACCCTACATCCACTTGCAATATCCCGATAACATACGTTGTAAATTCAAGTCTAATTCTCTTGTTAACTTTTACATTAATATAAGAATTCTTGACCATTATAATAAATCTGGAAACAAAGCTTTGGGTTTTCTCTTTTTTTTTGCTTTCCAGTGGTCGTT
This sequence comes from Battus philenor, assembly GCF_028537555.1. Taxonomy (NCBI): domain Eukaryota; kingdom Metazoa; phylum Arthropoda; class Insecta; order Lepidoptera; family Papilionidae; genus Battus; species Battus philenor. Next base: position 5,477,486 of record NW_027181759.1, on the reverse strand, counting down.
TGTCAGCTTGCATGATGATAAGAATAATACATTACCTTTCATCTTCATTAGCTTTAAATTCAAGTCATGTTAATCTAACTTGGCTTTTGCGCCATATTAATGACCTATCTGCAATATAAACTAGAATTTGAAATATCATTGACATTCTAAGGCCAAATTTAACTATGATATCAAAATTACTGATATGTACGCTTTGCTTATGTTAAAGACATGTATCTTCACGTAAATTCTTTTTTATTATTTTAGGATTTATAACGTACACACCGTAAATATTGTATTTATGAACATTTTTATTTCATAAAGCTAAAAAGTAATATAATTTTTGTCTTGTATCAATTTGTATGCCAATATTAGTCCGTAACATATTGAACGTATTTCTTTCAGCCTTTATGTCACAAATTTTTTATGCTATACTTATAAAATACTTATAATGTCATAATATTGGAAAACTTTTCATAAGCAAATCTTAAACTGTAATAATTTTATATACGTACATGTCCTGGTTTGATTTTAAAATAATGAATAAGTAATCACGTCTTACAATCGCCGGTTGCTGTGATTTTTAATGAAGAGTATATATTGTCGGCATTTTAAATAAACAGTAAGCAAGAAGCTGCAAGATGCGGGCAGTACGAGACCGATTATCATGGCTACTTCTGACAGAGGTCTATGATATGCAGTTGATAATAATCTGCTGATATACTGCTGACATAAATGAAGAAGAAAGACTTCGTAAGAAAACCAATAAGTTTTAGGAACAACATTTTAAAATATACGTACCATTTACCAATGGAAACCAGGTCTCGTAGAACTGTAGAACTGTGTCTTAGAGGATGATAATATCGCAACAGAGACATTAAAAAGCAACGTGTATAAATTCCTACACTGTATACCTTATTCTTACGCATTAGAATAAATATATGAGGAACCACAGTAATTCCATTTCAACAAAATACTGTCACATTCTGAATACAATAACCTCAATACAATGATATCCTAAACAATACGGAGCTCGTAGAAAATATCAAATTTCAAAGTAAACCGTAATGGAAATTCACCCATTGTTGATTAAAATCGATAGATATTTCTCTAATTTTGTTTTGGAGATAATCCTTTCTCGAAACTTAATGAAGACCCGAGTACAACATTCAAAACGAACACGAAAAGGATTTATTATTTATGAACACGTAAAAGTTTCTTTAAATATTCGGATAAAATAGATTTTTTTTGAAAAATAAATTATAAATCCTTAATCAAAATCTGTACTGTGCTTTAATACTTACAGATATTATTACCAATAGTCCATCATTGACTACAATTTTTTCTCATCTTTCTGGCAGAGTTCTTTTTTTTTATGACCCCCGCTATTGGGGGCCTCTCGTACCCCTATTTATGGTGGGATAGGGACTTTATTAGCATTTAATTTATTCACTTAATTATTTTATTTTCATTCTCTTCTCTTTCTTTCTTTACATAATCTTTCATTCTGTTCTTTTATACCACAATTCTGCTTTCTTTCCCTTTTGCTCTGTTTTACCATTTTTTCATCCTCTTTTCATTTTACATTTTCTTAATTTCTAGTTTTGTTGTATCACATTTTTATCTTTATCTTTATCACAGTTTAATATTATTTATTTTAACATATCTTTTTTGTTTTTGTTTTTGTTTGTTGATGCCTAACTTTTATTTTTTTCTATTGCATATTGTATAATTCTTTTGCAATAACCGAGGAATTCTTTCATGGTTTCTTTTCCGCCTATCAGGGAGGGTATTGTCTCCTCCCTGATTTCAACGTCTGGCAGAGTTCGAATATCATCACTATAAAAGTGTTCACCTTTTAAGGCACTGCTGACGGCAGTCAGATCATGTGTCATCGATCGGCATAAATAATAACCGAAACAACGAAAAAAAATAGTTCCGAAAGTATTACTATATTTATTTAAATTTAAAATAAAATAATAAATTAGGGCCATCAACAATGGCAGCTAATACAACTCCAGGTAAACGCTCACAATTTGTAATTTACGAGTACACAGAGTAATCGGGTAAACCGATTTTTAAGCCAATTTTCAATTACCATGTGTAAAGTAAAGTACCTTTTTCTATTGGAATGCGACATGCCTCTAACTTCTTGAAATACAAAGTCTGCAGGAAAGACAGCAAGCAATAAATAAAATTAATTTGTAGTAATAGGAACTTAGAAAACGCTTTATTCAATAAATTATAATTGCATTATTTACTATGCCTGAAACAAATTATTTTTGAATAGAGTGTACTCATTTATTGAAAACTAAACATTTTCTTATTTAAAGCTTTTACACCTATAATCAATTAACCCGTTTATGCAGACATTGCTAAACAAAGAAGGAAAACATCATGTAGAAATCAGCATATTCTACGACCCTAAACTCAAGAGGTCGTGATATCCACCGAACCGCACTTTGCCCTTGTGGTGGATTACGGCTTTCCCTCTGTCCGAAGGGTCGATTGTGGAAGAACATAACAAAGCTTGTAGAATCAATATACAATAAAGGTACTAGTTATATAGTTTATGTACTGTATTACACCATCCATTGATTCCATGAATATGAAATATTCAAAATTATATTTGATATTCCATCAATTTCTCATCAATTCAAAGTCGGAAATAAATATACACTTTAAACAGTATAAAGTCAATCAAAAGTTAAGGCTTACTTTTATATGCGGGGCTAGGATCTTCTATAAGGAGAAATAATAAAACTTTATGTTAGTACCTAAAAGTATTTGTGTAAAGTTCTCTTACATGACTAGTTAGTAGACAAAGTTGTGATTTAGGTGTTTTTTTTCAATCGGGCTTATGAATCAACCGATTGAAAAACAATATATTTATAACGTCTTTGTAGATTGATATATTTCGTTATAAATTCTAGGTGTATATTTAAAAAATGTAATATATAATAATATCCATATAATTTGTAATTAACTGTTATTTAAACGTCAATGTAATTTTAAAATCAAATGCGACACGAATTATAATAATAGCCTTTATTTAACTTTATTATCTTATTCAAATAATCCTTTTGTACGAATCCACATTGTCGATGTGTTGTTGGATAGTTAGAACTTTGTTTAGCACGCTCGTTGTTATTTATTCAGCGGGTCTAAAGCAGGAAATTTCACGGGCACTGTATTTATTCTGGCGAGTGAATGCAGGCAAATGATGCGCGGGTACGTAAATCTCTTCAAGCTTCGTTCGCCACATTTACATAGAAAATAGTGTTTTGATAGTTCAATATAAAGCATGGAGATAGAATATCTTAGCCATGGCTTATGAAAGTATGAGAAGGGGATTTTTATTAGAGCGGATCCTCTCCGATCCTTGTGCTTGCGTTGATGAGCATTACGTGACTTAGCAGTTTAATGGATACTAATAAATTCATAACTAAATTAGTCACCACACGTAAAGAGTAAATTTAATATTCTGAGGTTTCAAATTTATTTCTCATTTTGAAACTATGATTATTTCTATTCTGAGTAAATTTTTGTTATAGTTAAATGCTTTTAAGGCATATTCCATTCCTTGACTTTTGTTTTATATTGATTCTACGATATAAATTCATATATAAACATATCATATATCACACAATACATTAAATTAGTTCCAAAATGTTACATACAAAGATTGATAGTATAGACAAAATAATCAACTTTTTAGCCGTAGAAGGTAGATGTCCTATGGTTAGCTGGATATAGAACTCCTCAAATTTCCAATAAAGCCAATTGAAGGCAGTCTGCATCCAGCTTCTTTGGACAAAAAAGTCATAATTATTTGGATTTATTTAGATTATAGGTATATAATCTACGCTGCTCTTGCCAGTCCATGGTCTAAAAAACCTTAAGGCTGCAGTGGACACCTATTCTGAGCACTTCCACTTCAACCTGGCAATCCGCTGGGCTTTTTCAGTTATTTTTGATCGTCTACGAACCTGCCTTTCCTGATTTCCTCTTATCAGTCTGCCTATAAACCGAAATAGAAGTTTACGTTTTGATTTCAAAAGAGCAGATGTATTACATTTATTAACACATAATATTAAGACGGCTCTGTACGGTAATAAGTAATGCAATAAATACTATATTTCATTTTTCTGTTAAAATATATTTAAGTTGATTTAACATTGATATTGACATTTAGCATTCTGTATTTTTATGCATAAAATATTAGTTTATCTTTGTATCTACGGACCCATCTTATGTGAACCATGACATAGCCATAAAAGCAGAGGCATAATTAGTAAATCGATATATATATATATATATATATATATATATATATATATATATATACATATTTATTATTCTTAGTAAGGTAAGGGAGTGGTTCACTTCTAGTAATAACAAAGTAATAACGTTCTTTAAATTTGGACTGGAGAAGCAATACGCATTCAAAGATAAATATTATTATTCTGTGAAAATCTGAGAAGGTTATAAAAGTCATTATATATCTCTTCCTTTAAATTCGTACGTTTAAATGATCTCTATTTTACTAAAAGATGAGTAATTACTTTTTCCTCATAAGTAACAGTATGTTTATCTTTTATCTTTCATCTTCATTCTTATCAAAGCAAAAAAATATATATATCTTTCTTTTTTAATTCATTGATTATATATCTTTATGTCTGGTAGTTTTAATAACGATTAGGGGTTTCCAAAGAAATCCGTAGACTGATTAGATAAAATACACAACGTCGTGGGTTTTTGTTATCTAATCATAGTGACAAAATAATTAAAACTTTACGTGCAGATATTCCTATGAGTCCATTTAAGCACGTGTTCTGTGTGTGTTTTTTGTAGTGATAAAATAAAAATATGTTTCAATTTTTAATTGTATGGTACACGCTATACAATTATCAATGGTTTCAAAAGTGATAAATAATGTTAATGATAATATAAGAGGGACCGAAAAGTAATGTCGCTTTCTCAAGTTAAATTCAAAAGACTACATTTTTAACGTGTGTTTATTTCTAATCAACAATATATTCACCATTATCTACAACCATCTAGTATACAAATTCATTTTTTTTTTAATTTCAATGCCGGAGCGGTAAAAATCAATCGGTTTTTCTGTAAAATATGTCTACAGGAACGACATTACTTTCCGGTCCCCCTAATACATTAAGAAAATGTATTTTCAAAATAAAGATCATTACATATTGAAATTATTATTGCTAACATTCCTGCAGACTTTTTACTGCCAGAACATTTTGGCCAGTCGCATTTAATTTTCGCAATAACCACTTTATACAGGTTGATTAGAAATATGTGTAGAAGCTTTAAAACTTTGTGTTAGTAAATGGTAAGTACATTTACCTCTTTAAATATCCTACACAATTAACCAATCATCCTGTATATGTATAGTTTCCATTGTAGAACATTTTCCATAGAATGAATAAATATATTATACAATAAAATTGAAAAATACTTGACTATTATAAAACGATTTGAATATATATTTACGATGATGTAGATGTTGTGTTTGTGCCTTAATTAATATACACGTGTATTTCAAAATCCTTATTCGTGTAATTTTAATTTGAACTAATTTAGTAATACTTTTTCCTTTTTCTATCGTACTGGCTCTAAGTAATCACAAAGGCGAATTTTCATATGACTCTTATGACTTATTTCTTATAGCGCTTATTTTAAAATTCTTTCAGAACACGATGAAATTTTGTATTCATAATCAAAAGTCATCAAATAATCTAGTATTATGCTTATCTCGTCATGCGATAAGAACGTAAAAACCCTCTTTATTGGAACGCGTAACGCTTGTATTGACCTTCTTACTGTCAATAATTTTTAAAAATTACTATTTTATTTTGTACTTAACATATACGCAAGCTCACAGTTATTAAACGATATATGAAGTGGTCTGTGCTAAGGATTTCTCTACGAGGAAAAGGGATTGAGGAAATTCTTAAATGAACGAAAGCAACCGCCTTAGCAGCGGATTCATAGCGTAGCAGTGGGCAGGCCAAATAGCGAGCAAAAGTGATAGTCGCTTGGGGCCTTACAGTTCCGGAGGGTCAACACACCAGCCGCGGTGGAGAGGTTACCTTGGTAAAGCCATCTATTTGATACCAATCATTTATTATTCTTATTATTAACTATGGGAAATATCTCAAAGCTTTGTGGTTTTGGGTATGGGTTTAAGTAATAGTTTAAGCATCTTTACCTAAATCAACTAATAACAAAGGGTAAATAAACCCGGACTAAAAAGCTGATCTCGTACTGCGATTAAATTTCTAACCACAGAGTGAAATTCCTTTATAGTGACGATTAACATTTGGGGTTTATTATCGTGTTGTTGGACCTTTTCGTCGTCCTTTGTGATAGATTCTTGAAATATTGTTTTAGAACCGCATAATAAGTCATCGTACTGTGTATATATGTTATATGTGTGTGTGTGCGTGTGTGTACATACTTTGTTTTCAGAGATTTAGACAGCGAATCTTATTCATGAATTAAAATTACGAAACGAAATAATAATGATGATATAATCATCCATTTTGATGAATTATGGTGTAATAGTATAAACATCATCATTTTTTCAGCTGCAAAACGTCTACACTGGCCATAGGTTTTCTTCATATATTTTAAATAAGAACGCTTGGAAGCGCCTAACATGCTATAGTTTTAATTATTGTACTAGTAAAACTTAAAAAAAAAAACATGCTATTAATACCAATGGTTCAATCTCGCAGCGATATTAAAATTTAAAACAGATATTTTTAGATGTTATTAATATAAGGTACACATAGTCTAAACTATCTTAAATCTTAAGTCCAAAAGTTTTCACTTAATCAAGTATATCTGATACTCTGAACTACTTTGTTTATTAATAGTTAATGGAATTTACTTCAACCTTAATGCAGAACACGTGAACATCGACCCTTAATGGTAATATAGTTTCATTATATTATAATAAAATATTTATTTATTCGTATAATGGATTGGCTTTCTGAGAACTACTTCAAGCCTATTAATAAAAACATTGCTTTTCTTCTGAGTGATTTTTGATTATATTTCCAAGTAAGTGTTTCGACAATATTACCCCTGTAAAAGCTTTTCAGTAGGAAAGTTTAGCTTTGTTTTGTGAAAAGTTTTGGTTAGTTTGTCGGCGGTATTGTTCGGTGTTTAAAACTTCAGGTAAACAAGTGAAAAAATCCGCCTTTATGTTAACATGTTTGTATTTGATGTTATATTATTTATGTATCGTGACATTTTATACTACATTCAGTCGCAAAAACTTCGCGATATTTTTTTAAAATTATTTATTTGATTAACTATAAGAAACGTAACTGTTATAGATTCAAAATAATTACAGAGTTTTACAGAGAATTAGACAACTTAATAATAAAAAGTAACCTTGTGGCTCATGCTCATGATTTTTATTTCAAATTAGCTAAATACTAGGTCTTTTATAACTTGTAACCGTAGTTAATAATTCCTGTATAAAATTTAAAATAACATTATAATGATAATTTTTTAACAAAGTTAAGGTACTAAAATAACACTATATAGAAACCATATCTATAGAAAGAATAGAAAAACAATACCTCTTTTTTTTATCTTAAGAACTACTAGGTTTTATGTAAATACTAAATAGATATAAATAGTAAATTATTTATTTACGTAAGTACGAACTTATGTATCGAGAAAACCAATTAAAAATCTTTAAAAACTGCTTAATCTCTTTTAAAATAAGTATTTTTCCTGAACCTGCGATGAAAAATATGAACACACTCGTATTCGCAGTTAACATAGCACTACAAACGAGAAGCTCTTTTAATAAACATTTTTCTCTGAATAAATTGGCAGCACTCGTGTACTAAGGACATCGTATACTTAAAAACAGAAAACAAAATGAAACGATCTCTAAAAGATTTTTTCTAAGCATTTTTCTTAATTGTAAGTTATTTAATTAGCGATCAAGTTTCCTTTTTGGACATGAAAGTATTGACTTTCATATTGATTTACAAATCACGTTGGTGCTAGACAACTGAAGCGATTTGTTTACTAACATATTGAAGATCGTTTCAAGAATCTAATCCACAATCCGATTAGATTTTAAAACAGAAAACGTTATGTATATATTATTATGTACAATAATTATTTATGTCGTCGTTTAAGTCTTTAGAGGTCCACTATAATGCATAGGCCTACCCCTAAAGAATAATATGGGTGGATATACTATAATCGCAATACTTGGGAGGCGGGTTCGCGATCGCAGTATTGTATTAAGTGAATTATATTACATTGTATCGCATAAATCGAATCCGCGACCTACAATGGAAAGTGTCAGTCCTGTACCATTGTGGCCTCACTTTTCAATTTATTTTTGTATTTATTTTATAATGTGGTCAAAAACAAACAAAGTGAATTATGCAAATAATCATAGTAATTTGAATACCCAGTTTGCTACACATATGAACTTCGCACTACGCAAGACCGAGTATTGCTAAACTTTGTTTATCATCAACCGCTAACAACAGCGTTTGTTGAAAATGTATTCAATCATGCCCCGCAATTGTTGTATTCACAGTTCTCTTGAATTCTGAAATCAGATGTACATATATACATTTATGAGCGGAATCTATCAATTGTATGACAGTAATTGAAAATTTAAATGAACAAATACATGGTCTAGAGATAAAAATATGCGTAGAGAAATATTTGTTTAATGATGAAAAATAGTAAAAGGTAAAAAAAAAAGTAAAAGGTTCACTGGACGAAGCAAACATTAAAATCTTAAATAACTAATTTAACAAAACAATAAAACCTACTGTGCTTTCCATGACTAGTTAAAGAAACCTTTAGTAACTAAGAAAATTACAATACAAGCAGCGCTACCAAAGATTTTTCTTCCATTACTTAATTATATATTTATGTATTTAAATAAGTTTTTCGTATCAACAGTATTACATTCGTATACCAACACGTACACAGTTTGATTCAATTACAGAAAAAAATAGTGAAAATTTTTATAACAATACATAGGCAATACACATACGATAACCTGGTCATCGTGCATAAGAATATAGTATAGTACAACATAAATAGCCAAGTATATAAATAAGGACAAGAAATAAAAATAACCCTTGTATTACATTTTTCAGGGCTCCATAGATTCAACTCTTTCGCGGAAAACTAAGGTCGGTTTTACATTGCACTCCATTTTAATAACTCTGAATTATAATGTTCTGAATTAAAAACGTTTATTGGACAAATATATCACGTAATGATGCCTGACCTAAGGTTGAAAAACTTAGGCCTTCGAACTCAGGAACAATATTAAAACTCACAGAAAAGAATGGAAAAAATTTTTTAGGTGTAAAATTGAAAGATAAGTTAAAGAATGTTAACATTGGCACGGATGGACTGAATGGAAGTGGGAAGGTTACTTAGCTCGTTATAGGGACAATAGATGGACTAACGTCAGGGCCAAAAAAGAACAACCAAAGGGAGGTAAGGACAAAGAAACGTGGCATGCCTTAGAAGGTTTTTATCCGAACACGCATATGAAACAAATAATCAAAAATTAAATTTCTCAATCATTTAAATTTAATTCAATAATAACTTAAATTAGAATATAATTAAATTATAATGTAAGTAATTAACATCGGCTTCATGTTATATTGCAAAAACGTACGCAATTAAAGAAAAGCTTTATTTTTATTATTACTAGACAAAATTATGTAAAAAAAATGAATCTAATCAAAACAAAAGACAGGTGAACGAGCTATCTCCGCATCATAAAGTGCTCTAAGACTGACCCAATTTTTTATAATTTTATCAACACCTATTAGTATTGAAATATTCGCTTCTTACTTAAATTATAAACATATAGCTCATTTTCGTAAAAATTATCTATATATTAACGCCTTCTAAGCTTTTTTATTTATTTCCAACCAACTTACATCACTTTATCAATATCAAAAAAGTATATTAATTTTTTTTCTATTGGGATGTCTGGTCTGTCTGGGAATAATCTGAATTTTGTACGTGCTTTTTCTTACTATATTACCTTAATATACAAAAAACCATTCATTTTTGGATACGGTGTACTATTCATTAACTGACTGCAAATGAACTATATTTTAACTACCTACACCCTTTTTCACCTATTTCTTCGTACTCTATATTGAACGGGATTAAATTTTAATTGTGATTAATAAAAAGAAAACATGTGACAGTATCAGCAAATATTTTACGTGTAAATATTAATATTGCTATATTTATGTGTAATTCAAAATCATTTGGAACAGCAAGATATTTTATTGTACAAAGCCAGAGATGATGAACTCTTTGTTCATTACGCTATGATTTCAAAACTAAACTCTTTCCATTATAAAAAACCGAACGCAAAGAAAACACGAAGTGATGCACATATTTAATTATGCATTTGTTCATGTGTGTTTATTGCGCGGCCTTCTTTGACACGTCTATAAATACCGTTGTATTGACAATGGTCTTTTTGAATGCAAATGTAAAACGGAAACGTTCTATCGTGTATTTTCTCAGTAAACTTTACAGTATTTCCGTAAAATATTGTCTTTATAACGTAAATGCTTGTATGAACTTAAACTGTTGTATATTTTAACGACAAGTTCTTCTTTATTTTCGCATGCATAATTTTACTTAATATGTTTATTAAAACCGGCAAAAGAATCCTATCTGTCGTAAAATATTTACCTTATATATCAATTTAAACAGTTTAGACCAGTATTCACAAGTACGCGGAATTGAACCCGCGATTTGTGGTAAAATATCAGAACTAATTCACTAGGCTAACACCATTGCTCTACACTATTCACAAGTGGTCTGCTTACGAGTATATTGACAAGTGCGATAAACAATTCAATCAAAACAATTACATACTTTGTCTAGGTTGTAAGGCGATCCTTCTTATACGACCCGTTGCTAGAAGTTTTGTGTTGTCGAAGATATTTAGTAGTTCTACCTGTCCATTAAATAATGCTTGATAATAAATTAATAACACATATCTTGTCAATCGTTATTATCATTTTAGCTGTGAAACATCTATTGCTAGACATAGAAAGATTTTAAGAGATTTTCAATTTTACTGGTTAGAACATATTCTGACGATCTGTATCTACAAATTCTTTCAACTTGTCTGTGGACGAGGTATCCACTTCAGAATCTTTAAACCGCAGCAGCAATCTGTATTTTTAGCGTAGCGATTTATAAAAACTAGAACAATTTAATTGGCGCCCAGACAATTGCCCATTGAATACACTTGAACGATTACATTCACCAATTGTTAAAAGTATTATTTCAATCGTTTCTATTTGTGAACACTTAAATTAAACATACCTAGCCGTTCGTCATATCATTCGTAGACGTCGCTATTTTAAACGAAGATGTACAATTTTCATCAACATCGTAATAATTTCAGCCGTAGGACATCCACTACTGAACACAGGTCTCTCTTATGGATTTCTTATAAAACCTTTTGGCACCAACCTGCATAATATAGTTTTCTTTAAAAAATATATAAAAAAAAATAAAGAATATACATATATATATATAATAATAAATTAACAGCTATCGTTTTTCGACATGACCAATTGGAAGCGGCTTGCATACAGCGTCTTCTTAAAAACCTTAGGGTTTGTCCATGGTTTAGAAGCTAAAGATCCCATTCGTTCTGTGCGCTGGCCCTACCACCATTACTTCAACTTGGCAATTCCCTGGGCACTGTTAATTTCGTTCGTTTACGGATCCTCCCTTTTTCCCTTATATTCGATCCAAGAGCATAAATAAGAGCAATATAATAAATATTAATAATTTATTCTGATCGATGCCTAAATCAGAATATCTAATGTCATAAGTTAGGTTCGTAATTTGTGCATTGAAAGGTTACCTTCTGGGCTATGTTGATTACTGGTTCATCTCATTTATTCCGTTTAATGTAAATATTAATAATAACAATAAACACTTTATTCTGGTATTTACTTTAGTATTACTTTATTATACTAGTTATGGTAGTAAAAACTTAATTAATAGAATAAAAATCTAATGGCGGTCCATTAGAAAGTACCTATCTATGCTTAGGAGACGGGCCTTGTCTAAAATTTTATTGTCTTATCTTAAGTTACCTTTTTTCAACAAAAATCTTCCTTTAGTTTAATTGCCTCTTCCCATTTGTTTAACACATTTTATTGTTAACACCAGTCTTCCAGGGTTTTTCTTGCCTTCCACAGGATACGATTTCGTCATTATTTGGCTCTATTTTCCTTCTTTGTCTCATATCATCTGTCATCTCATCTCAATTTCTGTGTTTCTTAGTATATTCTTGTATTATATCCGAGAATTTCGTTTTGGTATGAAATTATAGTTTCCGATTCTATATTTCGTATTACTTGAGGTGTTCTCCTCCATAGCCATCTAGCTTTTAGCAAATCTTTCTCTTAACACATATCTCGTAGTACTTTTTAATTCTTTTTTAACTTAGTTAAAGTTCATGATCTTCTGAAAAGGCGAGCGTAAATAATTTTCAAAAATTGTAAATAATCAACATAAAGTTAACAAATCTATAACAAACTTCTGTAATGGAATATAAACTGAGTAGTTCAATATTGGTTAACTGTATTAGAATAAGTAATATAGGTTTCTGATTTCAAGGATTACTTCTTATTCTGAAATAAGCTTTATTCTCAAGTAATAAGATTGATGACGGCTTAAATAAAAACATACTATAAACACTACGGCGATAAATTATGCGTGCGAAATAGAAATAGTTTTTACAATTTTATCACTTATTGCATTGGTACATGTGTTCAGTACTACCGCAGTTAATTCTTGTTTACCGGGTATACACGAATTAACAAAATGATAACAAACGGGTAAATAGTTAACAAGAATAAGGTAAATAACTCCAGTTCTAATGAATAACAATACATTTAACATATCATATGTGCAGTTCGTACTATATACTACTTATAGATTAGGAGAATCACTAGGGAATCGACTACAAAATCAAGGTCGCGGGTAGACCCTATATATATGCGGCCAACGCTAGACCGATCAACGAGACGACGTTTGGAGGAAGTCTATGCCTTGCAGTGGGCGTATATCGGATGACATGATGATAATTATGATGACTTCAGAACTAAACTAAATTTTCAGCAATGTTTCATTAGCAGAAACTTGTGCTGAAACAGTAACTTTGTAGCCGTTAAAGTTTCAGGATAATAAAGTTATGACTTTGTTGTATTTCTATATATGCCGAAAATTAGTTAACAGATTTGTGTAACGTTTTTAGACAGTAAATGCGACAGAATATTTTTCTTGGAATACAAAATAAGGCATTTTTAAAGCTAGAATCCAATTTAAAATTTCACTAATTGTAGGGAAATATAGGCGCCCGTTCTTTTATATTGATCAAAGTACTTACCATTCAAATACATTAATTATTATGACGGTTATCATAATTTCTGCTGCAGGACTTCGATTATTAGACATAGGCCACCCCATAGTTTTCCCATAGATCCGTTGTTTCTACTATAGAACACACACAGCAGCTATTCGTTCTGCACAGTATGTGACCTGCCCACTGGAACTTTAACTTACCAATTCCCAAGGCTCTATTGGTTACTGTCGTTCGTCTAAAGATTCCATCTTACCCATTCTATTTGATCCTATAGAGAAATCCCAAGCATAAATAATAGCAATATCATAATGATAATTAATTTGTTTTGACAAACGCCTAAACTATTATATAAATATATTATAAGTTACGTTGACAATTGTAGTATTGAATAGTTCCAACAAAATGATTTCCCGTGCCAACGAGCACATGTAGAACCTTCAGGTAACCGATATAAAGAAAGTTCATTCACCTGTTACGGTCACCTATGTGATAATTTAATTATGACTTTTATCTTGTAGTTTTTCCTTGGAATGTGCGAGAGGTACGTGTCAAGTTCACGTGACAGTAATAACTGTTTTGGTAATTTTTTTTAAAGTTTTGTATTGGAAATGTAAATAACTGAAAACCCAACACGAATGAATCAAGATGCCTAAAAGATAACGTTAATCAAGCTATGAAAATTAAATACATTTTACCATTAATAACTCAAAAACGGCTTGACCAATTTTCAATGATAATTTATTTTAAGAGTCGGAAAAGAGTTATAAGCATTATAACATGATATTTATTAATAAAAAATATGTAAATTTTAAATAACGAAATTTATTTATTCATTGACAATCGGGAAGAATTTCACAGAGATAGTTAGTTTTTTTTTTATAAAAGACAAAGATAAAAAGTCTATGCCATTTGTTTGCTAATCAATCTACTGTGTTCATTCAAGAAATGAAAATATTAAGAACAACATCTCTTTGCCAACATGCTCTTCCATTGTCTACCCTGACCCATAGTACCATTCCATGCGTACTACAAACAATCAATTGTTGTTGCAATAAGAATTACAATCGTGTAAACAATTCATCTGATAGTAAGAAATGATCTACTCAACTAACGATAGAAAATAAAAATTTTATGTTTTCATAATACAGATTAGGAATTGTCTCTTATATTCGGCCAAATTTAAAAATCTATTCAACTTACAATGGTTACATCTCTTGTTGACGTCAAGTTAAGTTTTCTACCTGTTCGAATAATAAACGCTTCGGACTTGAGAGGAACTATTAAAAGATACTCGGATGAACATTTTTTTGATGAATATTTTAATTAAATATTTAATAAATGAAATAGTCTGCAGACAAACACGTCTTTTCCTTAGCGTTCTATCTACTCTGAGTCATACAATATATATTGTAGTAACTCACAAACCTTTTTTAAGAAGTTTTTGAATCTCTCTGCACGGGTAAAGAATCATTTTGCGATTTAATTGAAAAATTATATTTAAAACATTTAGAGATAGCAACAGACAAACCGATTTTTTTAAAACAGGTCTTGATGTGACTTAGGTACAATACAGTTAGATTCATCTTCTTGTTCTATCATGTTTTCAGGGCGTTGAATATGACGACGTGTACCAGTTATGCTTCATGGCTTCATATTACAACTTATCTATGTTAACAGCGTACGATATGTATATCAGATAACACAACACGCATTATTGTTAAGCTTATCTCTTCGATATAATCGTAAAGAAACTAAAATACATCAAAACCGGCAATGCTAATTAATATTGTATTTACCTTTACCGCTGCAAACGCTGGATCATGTTTGATAAAAATATCTCTATATTTTTTCTCTGGTCATTGTTCGAATGTTTCGTATTATCACCATCATCATAATTATACAATGGCTTCCCCCACAGGTTTCCAATAAGACCGGAAGCGCCCTAAATTTAGCGTCTTCCTACGACCGGAATAAGGTCGTTTGTACATCTTTATGTAATTGTTCTACGCTGGGCTTGCCGATCCGTGATTTCTCCTCCAGATGCTTGAGTCCCTGCAGCCATACGTTCTACGCGCTGTAAGACCTCCCATCTGCTACTTCAACTTGCCAAGCCTATGTTGATTACACTCATTCGTCGTCTCGTTTTCGTTCTGCGGTTCTCCTCATTTCTAATCCGCGGTCTCCAAAACAAATTTTTTCACACAACTAAATTATTTATTTTATTTTACTTAAAAAAAATTATTACAATTTTTACCATTGTAATTTACTTTTAAGTTTAAAATAAAGATATAATATTTGGATAAATGTCTATCTGCGATTGCTTTACAATCTATCTGCGATTGCTATATGATTAAGAAATTATAGATGTGACTTCGATGAGTTAAGAAAAGAACTAGCAAGTGTAGTTTTACGTCTCACCCGTACGAGGTGGAATACCTCACCAAAACTGATATAGAATTGTACAAGATAATTTATAAAATATTCTTTTTAGAGCCACATTGGTATAGATGATTATACGTTAAGCTACTGTCTAGTAAAATATGCTTTGCGGAATTCTTAAATTGAAAATGTATTTCATTGAACTTACCGCTCATCGAAGTAAAATTCATGACTTGTCCGTTACTTCCTTAAAAAGTAATTACTTTATAAAGTTAACGTTAGGGGCTAATTCCTATAATTAACAATGCCTAATTGTAATTAACTGTTTAAGGGGATATTACTGATCCATAACAGAAGCTTAAACCACGGGACTCTCCTATGTGTTAAGGTATTTTCTTTAATTTGTTTATTTTTATTTATTTATTTCGTTGACACGTAATAGTGGGTTTCTTATATAAATATACTACCATTCAAAACTATTTTCGAATAATAAATGTAAGGGCGTTTAGTTTAGCTTGTAACAAGCGCAATATTAACCGTTGACGTTACCTTCATCCATCTTTAATAAGGAATCATTGTTGCTTGAGGACAAAGATGAAAAGCTTTGTTACGAGTAATTGGATTCCATTGTTACTCTTACCTTAGGAAATATAGTAGCTAGCATATATACCATTAAAGAAGCTGTTTTTACGGTGTTTTCACAATAATCACATCTATTCGTATTACGTTCCACTTTGAAAAATACTAAAATAGACCAATTTTATAGACACTGCAATCTAATTGAGGTACTCTGTAATGGAATTTCAAACCCTCATCTTAAAATACTATATATTTTACGTGCTCTAATTTGAGTGAAGCCCAAATGCATTCTTTGAATTTTATTTAGAGGAAATTCATTCTGAAATAGAAAACCTAAACCCTCTAATTCCATACTTCAATTTAAAATGCAAGGGTATGACGTTTAGAAACGCGCTTTGGTCTAAAATTTCATTCCAGATCTAACAATTTATTCTCTAGCTTTATTTTTAATTAAAAATCCTTTACACTTTATTAGCATAATTTTGCGGGTTTTTCTAAAAAAAAAATTTTTTTCAATTATAACAATAAAGCCGCCAAAATGACTGTTTTGATCATTTAGTCATTTCGTTCACCTAATGGGGGGATTACCCACGCCGCATCTACCGGCTCCTGGTCGACACTCGAGAACCTTGCAGTTCCAACGGCCGTCAAGTGCAGGAAGGATGTGCCCACAGACAAGCAAATCTTTTTAAATTTGATGCTTTTGTGAATCTGTTAATTGGGCATACTAGTTAAATATTTCGTCAAGCAATATCTGTTTTTAATAATTTATATTTTAATTGACCTTTCACTGGTATTAATAGATGTTTAAATTATTAGAGAGCGGATTTTGTTTTATAAATATAGCAACATTGAATACCATTAAAACATTGGCAACAATCGGACAATACTTTCATAGCAAAATCTCACACCGTATACTTTACACAATGAAACAACCTACATGTTTAATGTCCCATCAAATCAATCTAGCCTATTTCGCTACGTACTCGCGGTTTAAAAATTTTACATGTTCTGTATTGAAATTATTTGCCATGTAGTAATATTCTTTCATTATTATTTTTTATTATTAAAACTAAAAGTCTTCATAATTGTAACTCAAAAGGCATTGTAACATTCACATACAGGATGATTGGTTGCAGGTATTAAAAAGTTTGAAAGGGTAAATACTTTTGTCACTTTTTCACTTTTATACTACATCTGTCAGCCAAAAATCCTTAAAGCTTTTACCCCGATAGGATTTCCCCACGAAAAAGGCCAATAACTAAACGTTTATTTGACGTACTAAGTTTGTACAGACAAGTAGTAAGCAATAATGAATTTTAATTAACCTAAATTACTGGACACCGGGGGTCCTCCGAGTACCTTCACAGGTTCAAGCTCAAGGAGGACCCATCGTGTTTTTGTGAACCTGGCGTGGACCAGACCGCCCAGTCCCGCGTTCGGAGGACTCCGTGTGGAATCCGAATGCCGGTTAGGCGCAAAGATCGATGAGGCCACGTTCACCTTCATTTTGGAGGATAAGAAAGGAAGAGAGCGCTTCCTCAGCTTCTGTAGGGTTGTAGTTAATAGTGCAATAAAAAAAATTAAGTGGTAAACACATAATGTGAAATGAAAATGTAAATAGAAATGAAAATAAATAAAAACTATAGTAGGAATAAATTAAATGTCAACAAACGAATTGTGATGTTAAAGCTGTGATAAATATAGCTATAAGAAAGTAAATATACAAAATATGTGATAAAATTGTTAATAGTAATAGACTGCAAACCGCAGTGATTGAGGAAGGAAAAGTAAATAAAAAAGTCCCTGTTCCACTCCAGATAGGGGGAAAGAGAGGTCCCCAATAAAGAGGGCCAATAAAATATATATAAATAAAATAAAAATATAAAAATGTAAATAGAAAAACATTAAATGTAAAGATATTTTGTTCAAATTCACTTTGTCATTGTTTCAAGTAGTATATTTATATATACTAATGCTATAGAAAGATGAACACGAACAATAAGGAATTGGAATTTGTTATTATAATAACATATGCATTACTGAAATAAATCGTCGTCAGTTATTCTGGCATTCGATTTTAATGCATTACAAACTGCATAGGTAACTTGATAGGAGGCGTTCGTTGTATCACAGATAATTGTTAATAAATCATATGACCGATACAAAGTTAACAGTCCGATGACCCTTTCATTTCTTCTATTGTTATATATTATTAGAAAGTTATAATAGTATTGTATAAAATAACACAAATTTTAAAAAATTAAGGAAAGTAAAATAAAAATAGTCAAATGGAATTATAATAATTAAAATTTCAAGAAATGTGGCCAGGAAGGGGAAGTGATGCATGAATGTAATGTATATAATTGCTGTAAGAATGATAGAGAATATAAACGACGAAAGAAGAAAGAAAGAGAAAAATTGTGAAGGATGAGAGAGAGAGAGAGAGGGAGAGAGAGAGACAAAATAGGAAAGTTTATAAAATATATGTCCCAAAAATACGATAAGGTAACACAATGTCCCCAATAACGGGGGCCGTAAAAAACAGGACTACCTTATATGTGACTGATATCTTGTACGCGTCCGCATATATATACATAACACCTGACTTTTATTTTCCTCGCCATCAAAGAAGGAACAAATACATAAACGAATGCACGCCGTCACCCGTATAACGCGTATAAAATTAGGCGATACTTAGGATTAGGAGTATCAGAGCTTGTATTCTATAAAGAAAATCATAGAGAATAAAGAAAATCTATCGCCAAAAAGTATTCCTGAGTATTAGTTTGGGGGCGTTATACCTAGTCTATTTACAAGGCTAATGATACTTACCATATAAGTCTCAAGGTGACAAAAATAGATATGGACTTACAGAAAATTGCGACAGAAGGCTTGACCTACAATTACCATCATTACGCCCACTAAAAAAAGGTTCCATTACTTTAAATCATATATTCACGAATTTCAGTATTTAGACTATAATAAATTTTCAATATAGTTTTATTATTTTACATCAACATTTTGAATACTCTGCTATTAATAAATCGCACACAAACATGCGAGATTTTTAGTTACATATACTCTATAAAAACATGCAATGCACAAACACACTCTTCATATACAAATTGTCATTACACGCCTTTTAAATATACATAACATTAAGTAAACAGTATGAATAAACAAATGATTCACCATTTAAATATATGTCGGAATATTTAAACATTATGCTAGTAGTAAAGGAACGCCGTACAAGGTATAACTAAATATATGCAGTATATATCACATGATTAAGTTTGTACAAATTATATTACTAGTAACATTTAAAATAGTATTTATAACAGTCTTTAAAGTTATATCTATTATACGATCTAACATCTGTTAGGTGGATCCCACCACTGTCTAAAGTTTTTGTATATCGAAGTTTTTTTCACTAAATCTTCCTCATTGAGAATTGAACAAAATCTACAGTAGTCGTCGGTTTCTACACTTTCAAATCTCCTATGATATGTGTAATGATTTTTCCATCGGAAATAATCAGCGTACTTCACCGAATCGTTGATTAATTCATTCATCTTGTCTGCTAATTTTTCAGCGCCAAGTTCCCTTGCGTTTAAATATATACCGTCTGGCATAAATCTGAAACAAATAACATATTTGTCTCTACGGTATTTCATTCCTATAATTATAAAAAATATTATTTCAAATAATAACACAGATCAAGTTCGATTTAACTACGAACGTAAAATAAATAAATAGTTTAGTTATTCTAATTTCATAGTTTTTATTGTACTGTTATGTTCCCATAAAGAGATACGACGTTTTTAATACTGGAAAATATTTATCATATAATATCTCGCTTTTGGCAACATGCCTGAATACCATTCGATATTAAAGGCATTTAGCACTTGACTTAAATAATGCTATAAAAATATATAGTCACATTAACGTAATGAACGATTGAAAATTCATAACAGATTTATCATCTTTCGCAATGTTAATAATAAGGAAAAATCAATAGATCGTTATCTAAATGCAAATGTTATTTAAAAATAAAAATACCTTGTATAATTAGCGCCTCCGTAAACAATTGGAATGGCATCATGTTTTAATGCGTGCAGCAATTTTTCAGTAACATAATCCTCGCTAAAAGAATTTTCAAATGATAAATAAAAATAATAATCCTTTTCAATTAGCTTATTACATTCGTCTTCTTTATCCCGTCCACATTTTAATGGTCCGCACTGACCATAAATATCTACATTCAAATCATATTTTTTTAGATGCTCTTGCAATTCCTTGACGAACCTTTCGCGCCCACTTCTGGAATAGCAGTTCGATACAAACCAAGCAGCTGCTTTAGATTTTGTTTCTAATTTAGTTTTAAATTCATCTTTCACAGGATCCATTTCCTGTAATTTCGGCCAATGCATAATTGTTTTCGGACCTATGATTTTATTTTCTTTATCACGAATCACAATATATCCCCATTTAGCTTCGGATTGTAATTTATATGTCCAAGTCCAGTTAAAGAATCCATCGAATTTATTAGAACACACTGGATAATTATCAGCCGATTCAATAGTTGCGAATACAAATTTCTGATGAGGAGATCTTTTAGTCGGCAAATTATGTTGATTCATCCTTATGACTTCCGGTCCGGCAAACGCAATGACGTCAAATTTATCATATTCACCTAGATAAGACCTATCCCCTGTGACATAGCAGTTCGTATACGTGCAATTCCTTTCAATAAAACCATTGCGGCCTTCACCCATGTACACAAACGGCACGTTTTTAGAAGAGGTCCATCGCAGTATATACTTCATTTCTAACTCACTCGATACCGTTGTTTTACTTTCATAAGTTTTGACATCATATTCTATAACTTTATCTATCAAATTATCAATTTTATTACCTATTTCGTGTATTTTAGTATTGATCAAAATATTTTCGCGAGTGTACCTCAGATCTTTCAACGATAAATATAAAAACACTAAAACGGAAACCATTGTGCAACCAAAAAATAATTTTATGTAAATATTATTTCTCATTTTGATATTTTATTCCGGGGCGTTTGTTGTAACGTATAAGCGCACGCGCGTGCACCTTGCGCGACCGACCATATAGTCACTGATATAAAAAAAGTTAACACAAAATCACATATCTAATCGCGGGACATACTTTCTCACGCAAAATATTTTAGCTTTTCATATTTTCAACGAGATAAACCTCTGTTTTGGATGATGTTATTTAGCTAATCATTATTTTAAAAAAATTGTTTAGCTAATAATTTAAATGAATTTGAGCACCAATATAAATGATTATTTTTTTTTAGCGTGGCATATCTAAAAATACGGTCGTTTTTTATAAATAAATAAACAAACATACAATAAGATTCATTATGCAAACATATGTTCTCTGTGTCTTTTTTCTGGTTGATAATAAAAAAAATATATAATAATAATTTAATGTATGTGATCAATGCAAGGAATCGTAGCAGTATAATTTAATCAGGGATTACTAAGTCGATGTCGAGACTCCTTAGGGTCAAATTGGTTTCCAGGTGATCGACACAACACGTTTAGACTTTTTTAATATTTTTAAAACAGTTGAGAACGATATTTACGAAGTATTAAAAGTTTTCCCTATATATTCACTGACTTATTTCAACATTATTGTTTAATTAATTCATATTTCCTCATTAACGACATCGATTTCAATATTCAAACGATGAATCAAAACTTAAACGAATAAAATTATATGCCATTTTGCCTAGGTGTTTAATGTTATTCAACAAAGGTCAAAAAAAGTTGTAAATTAATACTATACTTCGCTATGTAAATCAAATATCATCGTTTCGGACCACAGACGCTCGCTGCAAGGCATAGGCCTTTCTGAAAGATATCTATGGGGGGTATACCATCACTACGCTTGGCAGGCGGGTTGACGATCACAATGTGATATTATAGAACGTAGAGGACGCTCCTGCATCCTTACGTTAACTTTATTTGTGAACAATGGCAATTCTGTACAATTAATGCACAATATGCAAATTATATAGTATTGTATCCCGGGAAAAGAACCCACGATCTACGATCGCTAGTCAAATTCCTCTAATGCTGGGCTTTCACTGCTTATAAAATCAATAATGTAACAACGAATCAAATATATCTCTATATTATAATTTGCTCTCACTTAGGTGCTTTAACAATTAAGTTTTTTTTTTAATTTTTACTTAGTTCACAATTTGGCTTAAAATGTAATAATTTCAGGTCTTTTCAGGAACACTAAAATGCTACGTATAGCCTGGTAAAAAAAGTCGAAATGAATTGAAATCCTTGACAAACATTGTTATTTTAAAATGTGGAAATGTAAACATATAAATAAATTGTAAGATGGGTGTTTGTAAGGAACTGTCCTTGCTTTAAATAGGAGATAGACGGTTCCGACGAATGCATCAGTGGTATAATCACGTAATTGTAGAGCTGAAGCGACTGTTTTTACTAACACGCGTCTGTAACGCGCTTGAATATATTGCCTTATGCATAATATGAAAATATTTTCCCATGTTCTCAATTCTTATGATTCAAAAATTTTACAAGGCTGTTTGAGTATACATTAACAACAATGAAATGAAAGTTTTATTGTTTATTTGACTGAACAAATAGAATTTTGTATTACACATATGATAAGAGTATAAAATTTTATATTATAAATATGTCTTTGACCTTGCCTTCCTTCGAAAATCCTACATTTTTATTCCCGTATTTGAAACCTTTTTTGGGTTTTTTTTTTCATGTAAAAACTTTCATACGTTAGGAACAATTTAGTTTCCTTTTTTACTTTTCTGATATGAAGCTGTCAGTAACAGAATAGAAAATTAATTTTGAAAAAAATTCTGACGAGTATATATAACAATTGAATTGAATTTTATAAGAAAAGTACATAGTTCTAATATAGTTAATTATAATTGAATTTACCTTCGGCAAAAGGCCATTGTAAAGAAATGAATACGTGATTTGACAGATATATCAATAGCTGAGTTTCAAATTATCGAGGACGTCTTAGTAAATATCCTTCAATACATACGTACTCTATCTGTGATTTTGTACGATTCCCCAAAGAATATTTCAATAACTCTAATCACAAAAGAGTCTCACTATCGATCAATAGGCTTTTAATATAATCTAATCAGATATCAGCAGTAAAATTAAACAAACAATTCCGTTAACATCGCCACTAGATATCAAAACTAATGTTAGCTCGAGGATAAAAAATTAAAAGCAATCGACCGGATCTGTATATATTGTATTGTATTGTATTGTTTCTGAAGAAGTTGTTGCTGTTAGCCTTGCGGCTTTTACAGCTTCATCTGTATGAGTTCACGGAACGGAGGGGTCCGTGAACTTTAAAACTTAACAAAGTTTGAGTGTCGGAACTCGTATCATGGACGGTGGTGAGACTTATGGAGAGCGACGAAGATGATGCTCAGGAACACGGGAACAACCTAGGAACAACCTGGTCGGCCCCTCGAAGACACAGTCGGTCGCGGTCATGCTGGCCGGTAGAACGCACGGTTAGTGCGCGTGTATAATCAATGTTGCTGAAGTGTGATGCATGAAGAGTTGTGTAATAACGGCAGCGTGGACCACTCGGCAATCTAAGGTAGGATACTGATCCTATCTCGGATCGCCCACGCTGTTCGCGGCGGCGACGCCAGAAGGCCGGCGTCGTTTCTTTTTTGGACGGTGTGAAGTGTTGCGTCTGATTTTAGTACTTCGCACGCGTGTTTTCGTGCGGTGAGAGGTTGACGGCGGAGTAGATGATGCTGTGGGGGAGTTCTTGCTTGTGGAGCTGCGAATGTCTGAGGGGTGTGGTGTCAGGTGAGTGGGTTGAGTGAACCCTATGATTGGATCTGTGAGGACATCTTTAGGACGTCTCACGAGGTTTCTGAAAGAGGAGCCGGGGTTGTAGCGAGTTGAACTCGCAATGAGCGGGTTGGGGTGGGCAGAGGCCTTCTCAAAGTATGCTTTAGAGCATGCTTGGAAGAACTCTTGCACGGTTTCTAATTTGAGGTCACTGTGGATATCTATGTTGCGTTGGAACCATCTAGCACCAGTGACAAGTCTGGTGAAGCGATTCTGCAGCAACTGTAGGGGACGTAGGATATGAGATGGAGCGTGGGCGAATACTACGCTTGCATAGGCGAAGACTGGCCTTATGCAAGTTTTGTAGAGGAGGAGCTTGTGTCTGAGGGACAACTTGCTTGAAGGGTTGAGGAGGGGGTATAATCTGAATAATATCATGCGGGCTTTATTAGCCACTTGTTTCGCATAAATTTGGAAACTCATCCTAGTGTCAAAGGTGACACCTAGGTATTTAACCGATTTAGACCAGGGGATGGGACGATCATAGAGGGAGATTACTCCCGGGTTGTGACCTTGTCTGGGTTTGGTACGACGGGACAGCTTGAAGACGATCGCCTGACTTTTGTCAGGGTTCACGTCAATACGCCACTTGCGAAACCAATCGCCCAGCTGATTGGTTGCACTTTGGAGGTGGCGTGTTTGTGTGGTGGGGAATATGCCTGTGGCGAAGAGAGCGGTGTCGTCCGCGAACAGGGCTAGTTGAACATTGGGGTGGGTGGGGATGTCACTAGTGTATAGTGAGAAGAGTAAGGGGGATAAGCAGGAGCCCTGAGGGACGCCAGCTTTGAGAGGGCGGAGGGAGGAAAAAGTACCGTCTAGTTTGTATCTAAAGGTACGATTCGACAGAAAGGCTTCGATGATCTTGACGAGCCTATCTGGCACACCTATTTTCCACAGCTTATATAATAAGCTGTTGTGCCAGACCTTGTCGAATGCCTTAGCGATATCAAAGAACACCGCACTTGTGACAAGGGAGCGGGGCCTTGCGAAGCCATCTAAGATGTGTTCCGTAAGTCTGTGTGCTTGGTGCACACAAGAATGGTGGGGGCGGAACCCGAACTGTTCGTCGGGTATGAGACGGAGGTCATGTGCAACTTTCTGGAGGCGCTTAAGAAGTAAGCGCTCGAATAGCTTACCTAGAGTACTCAGTAAGCTAATGGGTCGGTAGGAGGACGGGAGGTTGGGGGGTTTTTTGGGCTTTTTGATCCCTATTACGACTGCTTCTTTCCAGGTGTCTGGGAAGGTGCAGCTCGATATTAGGGAGTTAAATATTGCCACTAATAGAATGATTAGGTGGGGGGGAAGGATCTTTAACATTTTATTTGAGATGCCATCGGGGCCTGGAGCTGATTTGTTTTTGAGCCCCTTGATTAGATCAGTGACCTCGTCGGGGGTTACAGGGGTGATATTTGGGCCAGTGTGAGGTTTTATCAGCCGTTTTTTAACGGTGATGTTGACCTCACGTCTATGTTGAGGGTTCACAGGGGTGGATGAGAGTGTGCATTGGTTCTCCATGCTGTCTGCCAAACATTCAACCTTATCGATGTCATCGAATGCTAAGGAGTTGTCGGAGTCGCGAACAAGGGGTGGGGTGGGGACTGTTTTGTCTGCTTTGATACCTCGGGTCAGCTTCCAGAAGGCGACATGTGAAGGCTCGAGGTCTCCGAGCAGCGTGTCCCACTTTTTGTTTCTGTAATCCGCCAGCTGTTTTTTGACCAGCCTTTGT
This sequence comes from Battus philenor, assembly GCF_028537555.1. Classification (NCBI taxonomy): domain Eukaryota; kingdom Metazoa; phylum Arthropoda; class Insecta; order Lepidoptera; family Papilionidae; genus Battus; species Battus philenor. The sequence continues at coordinate 5,451,436 of NW_027181759.1, read as the reverse complement.
AATTTGCGGAGACGAAGTTTATTTTCGTCGGTCCTATATTTGTCGTAGAGCCTCAGTGCTCTATTTTTGGTTCTAATGAGCCGTCGAATATTGTCCGGAAGAGCGTTGACAAAATCGTTTTTGACAACTATCGTCCGGGAGCAATCTTCGGCGGCTGATTGAATATGGTCAGTGAGAGAGTGAATCGCCTGGAGTGCTTCAACTGGCGAGTTGAAAGAGTCAGGTATACTATCGAGATGCTGGGAGTTCATATCCTTGAGTTTAGACTCAAGTTTATGCCAGTTAACGCTAGTTTTGGTCACAGGGACTTCACTAGAGAACTGGCCCAGTTTTAATAAGACGGGTCTGTGGTCAGAGTCAAGTTCGTGAAGCACATCGAACGATCTGACTAGAAGTGCGACATTTTTGAAAAGGGCTAGGTCAATGGTAGATGGCCTATGATGGGGGTTATGAGTGGGGAAACGTGTGGGAGTGGGAGGAGCCATTATGGCAAAATTAAGCTCATAAGAGAGTTTAAGGAGCTTGCTTCCTTTTGCATCGGTACGACCACGGTCCCAGCTGTCATGTTTGCAGTTGAAGTCGCCTGCTATCAGTACAGCTGGACCCATAGTAGTGAGTATTTGTAGGTCAGAAGTGACCAGTGGTTTGCTACCTGAAAGATAGGCGGAAACTAGAATAAGAGGAGGATGACCTGAGAGTGTAAGTCTGCAGGCTGAGACCTCTAGGCTAGTAAGGGAAGGGGAGATAAGGGGAGTGCATTGGAGGGACCTTTTGTAGTAGATCAAGGTCCCTCCTCCTCTGTTGGGAATCCTATCATTTCTTACTAACTGATAGTTAGCTATTTTAGGGTCAGCTATGGAGGGCTTGAGGTGCGTTTCTTGCAGTAATAAAACATCAATGTTATGTTTCATTAGGAAGAAAGCGATCTCGTCTTTTTTAGTAGCGAAGCCATCGATGTTGACGAAGGCGACAGCTATGGAGGAGGGTTTGATTCGACCTTTAAACTCAAGCATGGCGACGTCAAACAAGAGACCAAAGGATGCGGATCAGTGTCCGTGTGGGTGTGGAGGAGGACTTACGGGAAGTCTTCCTCGATGGCCCTAATGAGGTGTTCGTACGCGGCTAAGACGAGTAATTTCGAGGCACCTTTGGCGGCTTTGAATTTAGCCGCAAATTCGAGTATGTCACGAGTGTTAACTCGTGACAGAAATGCACCGAGGAACGCAAGGTCGTTCTCGTTGCTGGTGGGCCTCGCTTGTTGCGAGGGGAGGACCTTGACGGGGGCAGCGGGCATGGGGCGAGGCTGAGGGGCAGAAGGCCTCTCATTAGGGGGAGAGACAGTTGCAACGCGGGGGGGGTAGAGGGGCTTTGCCCATGCTGAGACGGGCGAGGGAGGGGGAGGGGGGAGTGGGCGGGGAGTGGGGCGGGGGCCGCGGGTGGGGGGGGCCGGAGGGCCACGCGGGTTGTGTCCCCGAGGAGGGCCCGCCGGGCGCCGCTTGGGGGCCCGCCGGGCGCCGCTTGGGGGCCCGGGTGCACCCGCGGTAATTAGCGGGATGACCGGAGGACTGACATAGGACGCAAGCCGGTGGATCCGTAGCGTCACTTTGGCGTGTGCAGTCCTGGGTACCGTGGTCTCCCAGGCACTTGACACACCTTGGTCGTGCGTAACAGTTGCGGGCCGAGTGGCCGTATAATTGGCAGCGGTGGCACTGCCCGACGAGTCCCTTCTTGTGGGGGGCTTCAAAAGTAAGTCCCGTGAGGGAGCATACTCTTTTCACCTCAAACAGTTTCTTGCCCTCTGCTGAGAGCTCAACCGCAAGCATTAGAAGGGGTATGGGTTTTTTAGTGCGCGCGCTTGTCATGCGCTTGGCACTGATCATAGGGATGCCTTGCTTAGCAAGGTCATCCAGTACGGCATCGGTGGAAACTTCCACCGGGATGCCCCGAACAACTACTCGGAGGATACGTTCCTCCGGGAGGGCGAACGTGTGGAACGAGAGTCCCACAGTTCTGAGGTGCTTTGTTAGCACCCTGAAGTCATCCACCGATGAGAGGTGAATGCGAATACCTTGAGCGGTATTCTGTGCTTTCGGGCACGTGATGTTGTGGCTATCTAGCCACGATGAAAGGTTGGTCCAGGCACTTTTGTCCTGGAGGACGATGGGGGGGGGGCTTCACCGATGTGTTATTATCGGTGGTGTTTTTAGAAGGTACGCGGGGTGAAGGGCGTCCCGATATCTTTTTCTTGGCCGGTGGTGTTGGTGAGGGGGGTGAGTCATCCCCCGATGATTGTGAGTCATTTGTCGTTTTGTAGAGGCGCTGGGACCTCTTCCTCTTATCTTTTACTAAGGTGAAGCCGTCCGTGGAGTTGTCGCACTCCATGTCGGCTTCAGAATCTGAGGATGCGCGCGAACCGTCGCTAGGGACGAGGGTGGGGCACGGGGAGGGGGGGAGGGATGCGTCGTGGCTGTTTGGTTGATCCGGGGAGGCCGGGGAGTCTGTCGAAAATTTTTCCACCGAGGCAATGTGAGCAGCCCATAGCTCTGGGTGCTTTTTTGCAAATTCCGCAAGTTGTTGCAGCGACATTGTTGTGAGATGATTAGTATGAATTGTTGAGTGGTGTTGTATAATAGCTACAATGTCTCCCTGCCCGGTGGCAGGGAGTTGGGGGGGCTTTGTGGAGACTGCAGGAGTGCAGAGAGTCGTCTCCGGTACAAATGTGACCGTAATAAATACGGCACTAGAGTGCCGGACGACGGCGAGCGGCCGGGGGTTAACCCCCTGCCGAGTGTTAGTATGTGTAGTAAATTTATACTGTCACTTAGAAATAGAAACAAAAAATTCTAATAGGTAAGATATTATTACCACAATAACACTATCTCTCTCTCTCTCTCTCTCTGGCCATTTACGTACTGATGGACGTAACCGTCGTGCACCTTCTCCCTCGGACAACAAGTTGACACCAGCAGGAGCGTTCCGTTACTTGGTGTACTGTGTATTAATCGATAATAAATGAATTTCTTCACGTTTTGCCAGACATTTTTTTGTTCTGTTGGAAAATCTAGGGATTGTTTTAGGATTGTGTGAGATTTAACTTAAATGTCCTTGGTTATGATCCTCTGTTGGTAAAAGGACGTTTAGACTGCATAATAAACCCTCTAGCGCTATGCTGTTATGGATTACGGAGGTGTATTTTATTCAAGCTATCCTTAAATCCTCCGTGATATTGTGGTGAGTTGACACCACGTCGACATATCGTCACCCTTAGAGTCCTTGAAGAAAGTGGAAGTTTAGCGGCCCCACTCTTATTACCTACGACTTCAAAGGCTACCCTTTGATGTGAAAAAACATTATACACCAAATTCCGAAGGATTATCCCGAGCTGTGTCTCTACGCTGATGACGTTAACTAAGAAAGCAAACTGTATTCTATCGATTCCGTTTGGTTACATTTTTTTGGCCTGTGATAAGGAAGAAGCAACCACCCTTCATACTGATGACATGCGAAGCATAGAAACGACTGTGGGCAAGAAGGTGCCTTGACATATCTCTTTCATGCCATACAAGCTCCTGTTATACCTGGTCTAATATTTTTTGGGACTTCTTGCTTGCTTGCCTCTTAGTTTATTGTACATTACCTAGAGCTTTATTACTCTATTCATAACAAGAACAATGAAATCAAATCTCGATGTCTATCAAAATGTATTCGATGTCAGTTAGTTTACAACTGAAACAATGGCTGGTTAGTATGCGGTAATAACGGAAATCATTATGCATCAAGCGAAAGTGTCAAGTGAAACATACACAGTCGATTTCCCACCGATTTTTACTACAAAATCTGACGGATTAAAACTATTTTGATCAAATTTTTAATTATAACGAATAAAGAGATATCTTTATTGTTTCAAATCAATAAAATATTTGGAAAGGTCTCGGAACTGAATTGGCTGATTTGGAATCCTATTGTTAATATAAATAGGATCATCTATCGTTTTTAAATATAAGCTATATTATGATGTGTATATCGATGTTTTAGCCCATAGACGCCCACTGCAAGGCATAGGCCTCCCTCAATGTGGAATGGAATAGATCATCATCGCCACACTTGGCAGGCCGGTTGGCGATCGAAGTTTGGGATTATGATACGCAAAGGACTCTGCTCATCCTCTAGAAACTTGTTAGTGAGCAGTCGCAATCCTGTATAATTAGTGCACAAAGTGTAAATTATTTATGGTTGTATTTCAAGAAACAAACCGGCGACATACGATCGCAAGTCTCAGTTCTCTACCGCTGAGCTACCATAACTCGATATGCTACTATATGGATATAAAACTGTAATAAGAGAACTGTATAAAAGGATTTAATCTATATGATTGTGTATCGGAGATATTCCACCTTATGGAAATAGGTTAATAAGACGATTGAAGTTTTCCAAATGTATCTTAGAAAGAATGACCCCATCAGATAATTTTCTTCCTAATTTTAAATTTAGCTTGATAGTTATTGCTTTCGTTATTCCAATATTCTGTTAAGAACACTAATTCAATGTGGCTAAACAAAACTAAATAGATTCATATTTAAATTAAACATCCTCGCGATATACTACAATACATAACAGGATAAATATACACGAAAAATCATAATTATTAGAATAACAGGAAAATAATTTATAATTTTATAATACACGGACTATAATTGCGTAATCTAATAACTTCATGTATAAATCATTAATTATGAATATATTTACGTCTTAAAGAATGGATTTATTAATAAATATACAATACCTATAAATATAAATTACTTTACCTTTTATTCAAAAAGAACAAAAATAGGCCCCTTCTATGCCGTTGTTATATTATGCCTACAGTTGGAAAGGCTTCTTCACACAAAGTATGAATGCGCCTATCTAGACCACATCTTAAACCACATCTACGTAAGATAGTTTCTGAAATCATTTTCGCATCAACAATTATACTGTATTCACTGGATAAGGCAATAGCGTTAATAGTAGAATCGCACAACTTTTTGGTTCGTCATCATCATTCGTGGTCTTTGGACGTCTGCTACTTGACATAAGCCTTCTCATAGATTCCAAATAAGAGATACGAGTATTGGAAACGGCATGAATCCAGCGTCTTCCGAAGATCTTAAAAAGGTCTGCTTTACACCTTGTAGGTGGATCTATTGCGACGCGATTGCCGGCCATCTGCTCTACTCGGCTTGGCCAGCCCACTGCGAACTCATCTTGCTAATCCGCTTAGCTTTATCGGTTACATTCGTTCGACACTAGATTATAACAGAATGCAGATTTGAACCGGTCCTCTTGTTATTCTATTCAGGAGGCATTTGTTCAGCAGTGGACATTGTACGGTTAAAATAATGATAATCCTGATTTATCAGCATGTTTATATATGCCTTCCTCACAACAACCAATGCTCATTTACTTCGCGTTTCTACAATTCAGACGTATCTATCGATATGTGGTATTCTATAGTTTTGCATAGATAAGTAAAGTGGTAATAATTCAGGAAAATACTTGTTCACTATTGCATTGAGTCCACTGAATATTAGCCTGTTATTTACCTGTGTATCGTCAAGTTATGTAACTTTTTATGGATTGGAAAAAAATAGTTATTTACGTTTCTATACTACATAATAAAGAAGTATACCGGATATTATTCAAAAAGTCCTTAGCTTATCTTAAAAAGCTATAAAGCATGGTCACCTATTTTCAATGATTGTATAAAGTGATTACTCTGAAATAAATTCCATGAATTATTTTTCTTCTAATGGAATACAACAGGCCAGTAACTTATGGCAGTACAATTTCTGCAGGGACACAGTCAACAATAATCGATTTTAATATGTAGTAATCAGAATTTTGAAAACACTTTTTCTTATTATATTATCATTACGCTGTTTGTTATTTCTAAAAAACATCGATTTGTGAATATACCTTACCCCTAAAGCTTTTGCACCTGTCACCAATCACTACTTTACATTCCAAAGGCACAGTCTTCTGGTTTCGTTATGTGTCTTGGTTAAGACATGGCTCATTTTTGTTAACTCAATTAACATCAAGTTAATAAATATGAAACTAATTAATAGCTTCTCACACTATTATCACCAGTTATAATATTCACATTATTATAGTCACCTTTACACTAAATGATAATATATAAACAGTTACAAAAGACAATCAAATTTATGCGACGAAGCAAGACTTATTTGCAAGTGAACACAATAACATTCTGTGATGAATTTTAATGTAGAAACTATTTCTTGTGACGCGACGATAATAATGGGCTCAAGCCATAATGAGATTTTTCGCTCGAATCAAAACAAATCCGAGCGGAATAAGGCCACGGAGCAAATTTGACAGTTCCACTGAGCCCGGTGCAAATTTGATTTTGTATTTTACGTATTTGTTCCCTTGTTACTGGACTTAAAGAATGGTCTTATCTGGGTATAAGTTACAAAGAAAAGAAATACATAAAACCTTAAATGTCATGATTTAAATACATTCGATGTAAAATTAACACACCTTCGTAGTGATAACAGATAACACAAATGGGTTTAAAAAATGAGAAAGAATTATTTGTATTCGTGTAATACGACATAATTCTCTTCTTTACTTCAATGATTCTTTAACGAGAACGTAATGTGACACCAACTGTACAATAATTACGTCTATTAGTTTTGTCTTCATATAGCATGGTTTCCGGAGACTATAACAAAAAATTTTAACTTAGAACCACTTTGTCCACTACTTGAGTCTTCATTTACTTGATCGTTTTCTACTTCTTATTGAGTCTAGGATTATTACAAATCAATTATTTTTCCAACTCTTTCAAATCGTCAAGGGTACATAACATTAGAAGTGAATATCAAACTTTAAATACATTTACTTAGCTTAACTTATAAAATTTGATAGTGTTGTATTGTCCAGTTTTCTGTTTTATATATATAAAAATGTAAAAGAAAGAAAGAACGAATAAGCTTTTCTTTAGTTACTTAGTTAGTCTTTAGTTACTCTCTTGCTACACTTTTATCCTTATCGTTAACGTTATTGCTTAAGGGTCGTGTTCACCTTTACACAGACTAATGTTCATCTTCATTATATTACACCTATTCCTATCTTATGAAAGTCAAGCTTCGTTGGTTATCCCGGAGTCGCTCAACGAACTATGGAGAAGGCCAAGCTCTGAATTTTTGTACAACATCGAATGACGAAATCCTTAGACGAACGAAAGTAACCGATATAATACAACGGATTGGCAAGTTAAAGTTGCTCTGTGCTGGTCAATGATGCAGGGATTTACTTTTTTCATTAAATTTTTCACTTCCTTTTTATTATTTTAATACTCTTCTTCCATTCTTCACAGTCTCTATTATTCTGTATGGAATGAAGACCATAAATCAGATTATTTTCCTCTTCCGTTCTAATATCCTTTCATCCATCCTCAATTACTGCGTTTTAATTTATTTATACGATTTAATATATATCACAGCTTTTATAGTTAATTTTACATCTTATACCTATATCACTGTCCTCAGTTATTTTCAGTAATTTCAGTTTTAGTATTTACATATTTAATTTATTTCTATTCTATTAAGTTTTAATATGCATTTTTGTATTGCACTATTTATCTTATTATTTGTTCCTATTTATTACTGCTTTGGCTACTGTTCTGCAGAAGTTGAGGAAGGTTTTTTCTGCCTTGTTTCACTATCAAAATGAAGGCGATAGTGGCCTCCTCTATCCTTTTTTCTCTCCGGCATTCGGTTTCGAAACGACAACAGGTCTTATTGGTAAACTATACAAGCAAAAGAAGATCACCAACATAGCTCGTAGAATTGCGCATATAAAGTGGCAGTGGGCGGGGCATATCGCTCGTGCAACCGATGGCCTTAGGGGCCGAAAAGGTTCTTAAGTGGCGGCTACCACCCGGTAGACGCGGCGTGGGTAAGCCCCACACTAGTTTAATCGATGACAGTCACGGAAAGTCCTGGACGTACACAGTGCAATACCGCACATCATCGCGATGTTCGGAGGACGCCTATGCCTTACAAAGGGCGTCAGTTGGCTGAAAAGAAGGAGGAGGAGAAGCTTGTATCCAACAGCAGACATCTGAAACGATTAATTGATGTAAGCATACTCTTATAAGATATAATTAAAACTCTTAAAACAAATTTTTCCAAATTACTAAAAAAGACATCTATCCTATTGTATGAATTATTTTTTTTAAATATAGAATATCCGAACTATTTCAGTATCATTCTATTGTTAGTTGTGCTTCTGAAGTGGAAAATTGATCGGCTTAAGCAAGCACGAGCTTAATTTGAAAGCTCTGCCCCGGGGGATATTTGCTTTATCGATACGCCGTCGAGTCGGTCTCGTTACGAGCTTGTTAGATAATTAAGAGGATAGTCAACTCTGCAAGAGCCAAAAACATATTTGCGGTGACGGTATTAATGTATGAAGATATACGACTATCGTATTGTGTAAACGATTAAAACTTTTAGAAAGAAAAGAATATACAACCCCTTATAATAATCCGAGTGAGGTGAAAACAACCTCAAATGCAAGATATTACACAGTACCTTAATGTATGTGGTCCTACGAAATGACGTCATGACCCTGATATATAAGATAAGGTTGAATCACGTAGATATGTAGACGACTGCTGGGCATAGGTTTTCCTCATTGATTTCCAAAAGGACCAGTTGGAAGGGGCCTGCATTCCAACGACCTTAACAAAATCGCCTGACCTTCTTTGAGTTTACCTCCTGCAAGAGTGTTAAGCTAATTCTTAGATAAATATGGTATAGTTCTAGGGTACACCTCAAATAATAGTAGTGTGCAGTATATAAACGCGCATTTAATGTCAAAAATAATGGGCCTCGACTTTTAATAGGTAAATAATCCGAAGGTCTTCCCTTAATATTTCTTAACTGGGTTATCCGGATATGTCCGAATAAAACATCAAAAGATATTTACACAAGTGACATGATTGCAAAAATTTTGGTTTTCGGTAAATCAGTTTAAATTTTAAAAAAATGTATTTGATCCTCTTTGATCCTTTTTTGATCAAATATTGAAGTTAATAAGTTACTTTTAAGTTGAAGTAAATCGTCATCAATAAGATGTCACTACAGCCCGACGACCAAATTTCCGTCGGTATAATATAAGTAATATTTTCACGCTCCTTGACAGATTTTTGTATTATAATAGATTATAGTTTTATTTTCTATTTAAGTTACTATTCATTACTTATCTTAAAAATCCATTTATTTACGTATATAATGTATATATGTAGGATTTTATTTCGAAAATAATTTAAACATTCATTAATTCACAAACGGATTTATTATTAACGCAAGTATATGTGGTCCTTTGCGGATCACATATAATTATCATAATTTGTCGTACGTATTCAAAGGCTTTAATATTAAGGAGAATCATTACGAATAATTATGTATTAAAGCAGTTGATTAATTAAGACACGTGTCATGCGGCGGCGCTAGTGACAAGAGTGATGTGTTATTAATATCCTTATAAATTGAAACCCCAATTAGGCTTTCACCAAGATGAATTGTTTATTTTAAGTGAAATAATAGAAATTACAGCAAGTCGCTGCAAAGAGTCGTTGTGTTTTAGGTAACGGTGGAAATAAAAAGAGACTAAGCTAGACAATGTATTTATGATTACAAAATACTTTTGCAAAGGAAACATAAATACGTAAAAGCTTTATAAGAGAGATGTACATGTCATTTATCAGAAAAAAAATATTTATAAATAGTTTTTACGCCTATTTTCAATCCCCCTGTATAAAATTATCAGTTTAAAATATTTTACATTCATTTATTTTTTCTATTGGATTGCGACAGACTAATGACTTCTGGCAAATTCTATTAAACAATTATTATTTTTAATATGTACTTATCAGAATTTGAAACGTTCATTTTCTTGTTATGGTAGTTTTTTTTGACATTATTGATTTTTGAATCGACGAAGCGTATATTATTTTAACAATGAATGAGCTTTTATACTTATATGCAATTACACTGCGTACATACTTTCGATATACGCCAGTTGTTCATCGAACTCTGTTTTGTTCTTTACCAGCAAGAGGTTAGAAATAAACCGTCGACAGATGGTTCACTGTGGACATTTCAAAGGCGTTCCATCTAATGTATGTGGCCAAGTTGATACTACCGCGAAAACCTTTGTTTTAGACTAATCTATGCTAAAGCATTTTCAATTATTTCAATTTTCAACTACAAGGCGCAGAAAAAAGTTGCATCCATACGTTGTTACATACCCAAAAGTCGAACTAAATGGTTTGACAGCTCGTTTTTGGTGAGAGTCGCCAAGAGTACAAGAAGACAAACGCCTATTCCATTACAACTATATATGAAAAAATATCAAATGGCATTTAATAAACATTTTAAGTGATTTATCTATACTATCTTAATTCACGTTTATGAAAGTACACTAATAGTAAATAAAATAAGGATTTTACATCTATAAATACCCAGTATACAATGTAAGTACGATACAGAGATAATGCCAAAAATGAATGTCTAATAGAACTTCGAACTAGAATTCGAATGTGAATTATCATGTATCAAAATAAGGACAATCTGAAAAGTGGCCAGTGTTATAAGAAGTGCTTTTACAATATCACTACAGGTGATTTATATTCAAAATACGAGTACATATGCAATGTATATTTCAACTACATCGCAACTGTATTAATAAACAAAAGTAAATTCTGTAGCTAAAAATTTTACTAAACTTTTCTAGTACTATTTATAAAAAAAGAAAAAATGAACCATAAATATTATCCGTCACAACCATAGCTTCCATTAATCATTCGAAAGTATCCGGGCGGTCAACGCGTCAAGATAGCAATGCCGTACACGAGTATAGCGAAGCAAAAACTTTCACCGAATCTATTAATTATACTTTCATTAGGGCTTTATTACAAAGAAAATACTAAAACATATTCTTTTTTGACAAATAATAAATAAGTTTAAAGTAATTTTTAACATAATTGTTAAGAATCATACCAACGTATAGAGGCGAACTTCTATGCCTCGATTAAATGAGATTAGGCGGCAGTGTGTGCGCGCCCGCTCTTTTATCAATGCTCCTGCATCTGTTAAGAGTGAAGCCAAAATACTTCAGTTACCGCTTCACTATGTCTTTGTATCCTCAAACAGCAACGTGCAAGCCGTGTAGTGCCTTCAAATGCGTTAAATTTGTAAAACCATAGCACTCCGGTCTTCTTAGACGCTATGTATTACTTAAACTCACGTATTTTAGTAATGATTATTTCGATCCAAGCTCCCCGAGTAGTAGCAGACAACGTTCACTTCGAAACTATAGCTCTAAGCTATAAGGTTAAAGCCTTTTAGCTCAGAGCTATGCTATATGCACTGTATTACTACATAGCCAAATATTTAACAAATATCGAAGTAAATAAAGTAAAGCATATAAGCATAGTGTGCCCCGAGGAAAGCAGAAGATAAGGCGGCATGGAAACAGCCATTGAAACAGTAAAATATAGAAATTATTCCAGACCAATTCATTGAACCTAATAAACGCTGTGTCAGCTAAAGAGCTAAGTCATCAGATAAAAGCTGGTTTTAATAGCAAAGCGGTAATAACTAAAACTAAAGTAAAGTAAAATAAAAAATAAAATAAATCGCTGTTGGTTTGATAAATATCTTAATTCTTTTAAATTTCTATTCAGAGTTATAAAGTTGTAAATTATTCTTACTCGATCTATATAAATATGATTTAACATTAAAATTCCTAGTAAGTCAGAAAAAATAGACTGAAAATTGCTGGTAGCTTAGTGGTTAAAACTATGACAACGATCGTAGGCAGGTTCGATGCCCGACTGCGTTCTCGATTTGTGACTTAGTGAGTTACGTGATGTACTTTGCTGCCACTCGCAAAAAGTGAAGGAAAACATCCCGACAAAACACCTATATATACATATATATGTGTGTATATATATATATATATATATAAATAAGAGAGACTTTGAGACTCCCTCCCCTCCGTTTTAGAAAAGGCGTATGTTCCAGCCGTGGGAAAGATACAAGATGTGCAATAAGAATATCAAATTTTCGTGTTCAAAGACTTACTTTTCTATGTGAAATAAAGTGAAACAATGCATTTAAAAATAATACCATATAATATGTTACCCGTATCAAAGGTTACCAAAAAATTGGATTAAAAACAATGAATAATACAATATATATATTTAAATTATTTATTTAATATCTTGATGAATGACGCAAATCAGTTTATTTATATGAAAAGCTATTAAGCAAGTTAATTATTAACGAGTAACTAGGGAAATTCGTGCGCCGGATCGCTCCCTAATGACCACTCCGGCATAATGAACTGGTTTACGACACATCGCTCAAATAGAAAAAAAATGTAAGTAGGATGTAAACTTTAATTTCTAAATATTTCATGTAAATAAACTGTAAATATTATGTAAATTACTCTTCAAGTGTTCCAATTAGATTGACGGTTTGCTTTATAAAGTATGATTGAAAATAAACATAGAAACTTATAAGAGTTGAATTCATAGCTCATTTCCGATGAATTTATGGTACTCAAATATCAATGTTTTAAAAAAAACGTAGTGTTAGTGTACTGAAATATCGTTTTCAAAATCCGATAACTATGAATATATCAAAATTAATTATTGTTTACTATCTGTTTCAGACTAGTAGACTTTGCACTACCAGAAGTTATTCACTTTCACTTCAATAGAGTTTCAGAGTTATACTCTGAAATTCTATTATTATATATTATATAATTTTATACGTGATGTTTTAAAATACATGTAAAATCTATAAGGCTTTTTGCTGACAAATAAACTATATTCACTTCTTTAATGCTTTTCCACCTGTAACCAATCACTCTGTATAGATGCATAATGTGCTGAAAGTGTATAAATTGTTTTTCATATTTCGTTATTTAAGTAAAAGAAATCATTGACTTAATTCACTATTAATCTTTTTACACCTGTGAATCCAACAGGTTGTTATGAAGATCAACCACCGCAGCGCTTTCGGCATTATAGATAGTTTTACAACCATCAATCAAGAACCCTCCCTCTTTTATATCATGCTAAGCGAAAGAAATTTATTTTCGCGTTTATTCAGTCAAGTTATGTTAAATGTGTTATTTGATATCATTCATATATTTATTAATACAATTATACATTCTATAAGTAAAGGAAATAAACACCGTTATGGGCTTTTAATAAAAGTTCCAGACTTTTTGGCTGAAGAATCGTCGTAACTTTCCTAATTATTTATTTTGTTATTAATAATATATGTATATAATATATCATCCTATTTAAATATGTATTTATTAGTAATTTTACTATAAGTTTAGCATTGATTAAGTATATCATTTACCATAGAGTGTTATAAACTTATAAATATTTATTTATTAATATTTTTCTTAAATCTTTATACACTTGCCTCCTAGTTATCACTGCACCACCTTGTGGTAACTGGTAGAGAATGCCCATAAGTCCGCTATACATTGTATAAAGGGAAAATAAATAGATATATACCGAGAAAGAAAAGGACTAATATATAGCTACTTCCACCATGTAGCAGTAGTCGTGCAATAAAATGCACCGCCCACCAGCCCGCTGATACATGCACGTGCGGCAAACAATGCGAATTACAAAACTACCACCGTTAAATCACTCAACACGTGTTTCACCACTCCACGGGGCATCCTCAGGAGTAATGTTAAACCGATTAGTGCCAAACACAGAGTGGGCTATATATTAATCCTTTTCTTACTTAGAATGGACTTCCGCAAAGTAACGCCTGAATCTATTAGATAGATATATACCAAATAGTTATATCACTTATTCAACAGGTTTTTAATGATCAGACAAGCTTGACTTTGTTTCGTCCAATTCTAATATAAATCGCAATCCTTGACATACACAATTTATACTGCAGACTTACTTGGTGCCGTAAAAAATTTTGATTTAGCAACAAAACAATCAACTTAATGTATGTATATTAGGGCTAATAGTAATATTACAACTGTTCTGTATTAGTGAAACTTTTCTACCATAACTGAAATCCAAATAATTATTTTTGGTTTGAACCAAGAAATAAACTAAGATATCGCCTTTGTTTATTGTTCATGTTTCAGAATTATCAATAAGATCTAAACGAAGTTTTAATCAAAATGTATATCCTGTGAATAGACTTATTCTTATTTTTCTTACTTTCAGCCGATAGACGCCAACTGCGAAGCAAAGGCCCAAAAGATCGCAATGATGACCGCTGCCCGCATCGACTGATATCCCGCGACCTTACCAATGTCATCAGTACAATTAGTGAGAGGCCCGTGACTAGCTTATGCCACACAAGAACCTGTCAGCCCCAACGGCCGTTGATTGCACGAGGGATGTGCCATGCCCGCTGACGCCAACAACCTTGGTTCTTCTGCGAATCCCCTGATTTCTGCTCCGAGCATAGTTCTCTCTATTGCTGTATACCTTCTTATTTTAATATTATTATGGATTACATTGGAACAGTATTTACTAACGTGCGTCTTATGCTCCACAGGGAGACAATTTGATTGTTAAGGAGGTAATTCGACAATCGACTCGACACTAGTTTAACTCTTTCGATTTAATGTAAAAATCTTATATGTTACAAAGAAGATCATAAGAATTTTAAAGAGGGCTATGGTGCATATAAGGTTAGAAAACACTACATTAGAACACTTATTGTTAAGGTTATTAATCAAGTACAATAAAAATTATCTTTGTCTTGCTTATTTACATTATTTTATAATAAAGAAAACCTTTTAAAATCATTGAAAACAAGAAAATAAATAAAAATTAAGTTAAAGTTTTAAATCATTATACCCCTTTCTACGATTCCTTAGTTTAAAATCCTAGCGTCTACGCGTATATTTGCTATACCAGTGCCTGAAATGCAAACAGTATTCGCTCGGTTTCAATTTGTATATGAAGCCCTATCTACACAGCTTAATAAAGTTCCAAATAAGTTGAAAATACTATTACAGAAGAATTATTACATTGGTTCTGTATACAAACTGAAATATTTATTAAAACTTTAATATATTTTAATTAATTTTTTTTAATTTTTCCTTCCCTTTTTTCAGTACTGTCAAACGCTGCGCACCAATCCAAAATATAACTCCAACCTTTCAATTCACTTTAAAAGAGATACAGTAGTTCAGAGTGATAGGTAAAGCTGTAAATTTTATTGTCATTTCGGATGTTATGGATTTTAAAAATTATTGTTAATAATTATTCAAATCCCAAAAGAATAAAACTTTAGACGTAAAACGTGACCATAATAAAGTTACATTTAAAAATGATATAATTTTTACGTGTTAAAATATTAGTTACAGCCAACATAATATACCGATCGTCATTTCAGCTCATAGACACCCTCTGCAAGACATAGGTCTGCCTCAAAGATATCTATGGCGGGTTTTACATTAATCGCCAAACTTTGCAGGTGAGTTGGCGATCACAGTGTGGTATAATGGTACAGAGGACGTTGCTGGTCATCTTCTGGAAACTTGTTTCTAAGCAGTGGCAATAGTATATATGATATATATAATAAATACAATAAAACAATAGTATATATAATAATTCGAATCTAAGACATGCGATCGCAAAGTCTCGGTTCTCTGGGATACCACTGCTCATATTATATCATAATACAACAGTATCAATTATTTGTGAAAAAAAAATGTTTTAAAAATAATACAGCTATTTAATTTTTACATTTACTTAGTTTAATTATTGGTTTTGTGGTAACTAAAATGGTTAAATAAAAATTCGACTACAAGTTTCTCTTATCTGTGCTAAACCAATTGTGATATTATATCTATATTGTTTTAATGCATGAGTACAGAGTAAAACAAATAATGTTTAATAGGTACACACTTATAATTATCACGTTTCCTTGTGTGATTAGCCACAATTGTGTTTAATCTACGCCATCATTAGTCTTAAGTGATTGTAAATGAATAATAGCTGCGAATATTGCTCTATTTATGTTAACAGCTCGAATTATCATCCGTACTATTTATTGATATAACAATAATAGTAGACTTATTTTTATAACAAAGTATTTAAATACTAAAAAAATGCGAAAATTGTTGTAATTTATGACAGTTTTTAGTATGATGTTATAAGCAAAATTCATTCGAAATAAATACGATACAATACAAAATAACACAAATGATATACAATATATATATATATATATATATATATATATATATATATATATATATATATATATATATATATATATATATATATATGTATATATATATATATATACATCAATTCTTTGTCAGCACATAGACGCCCACTGCAAGGCCTATGTTGCATTTTTACTTATATGCAAATACGGGACACTGTAATATGTTTATAAATGTATTAGGGTAATGAAGTAGGTAATTTGTGTTCATTCGTCTTCGAGCCATCGTGCTGTTACTCTGTTCTTGAAAAATACAATTAAAAAAATATATATCTTCTTGAAGTTTTCTTTGAAAGAAATAACACGGCCAATAATCAATTAAACGACAATCTTGACGTCATGGTTCTTGAAAATATCTCTGATGTTAGTGCCTTGTCATATATGAATAAGTAAAAGCATATAAAACGAATAGTTATTCATTTAACTAATTGGTAAAAACATTAAATGACACATAAGTAGTGATTGGAGCAATTTACCTGGCCGGAATGGAGTGCCAATTTATTTGCACCGGCAACCCGTCGCAATAGCAGCACGGTCATCCATCTCTCGCTTTAACAAAGTCAGCTCAAGCGTGCGCCTTCATCAATCAAATGAAGTGGCGACGGTTTCCTTAAGCCACTTGTGGTGACAAGGACTTTAAAATAGAGCACCAAGCCCCACGACTTTTGAACTATCCTTGTGCAATTGTTTTGCATGAGCACAAAGCTCAACATTTATGATACACAAAAATGTCTCTGCTTTATTCTAATATAACTTTGAATTGTTTAAACGGATCTATTATAATATCTATATGTAGAAATTGAATTTTAGCTCTTATATATAGAGGGACAGGTATAGGTACAAAAGCGGTAAATAAACACATCTAATTCGCTGTTATAAGCTTCACAATCACCATACATAAATTGATTACTCCAAAACTCTATTGCAATGCGATAGGTGAATAACTTTCACTAGTACAAAGTCTGCAGGGTCTGCAGGCAGATAAGTAACAATAATTTATTATATTATACAGCTAGCCGAATTTTGGAAACGCTTTTTCTTACTTTAATATCATTAAATTATTTATTTTATCTGAAACCAATGACTTTTGGACAGGATTTATCAAATACAATTGACAATACACGAGTCACATACATTCACCCCTTTTAAGCCTTTACTCCTATAACCAATCATCCTGTGTCTTTCAAATAACTTTACTTATTAATTTGTGCACTTTAATATAAAATATTATTTAAGTTTTGCTTATTATTATGCCACTGTTTTTTTAAATAAAGTTATTGTTCACGTGAAAGTTTTCGCAGAAGGCTATTTATATATTCGTTTTTTTATATTTTTTATATATTATTTTTATATATATATGTTTTTATATTATTTTAATAATTTTTTTATTTTCAACCGTAAATAATTACTATATATCAATCATTTGATTAAAAAATATGTTTCTACTAAACAATAATCGATTTTCAAAAAGAAATAGATATTATAATGCAGTCAAGGTAAAATAAAGAAATAATTACGTTCATATTTCCTTCGGGTAATAGTCAACTCCTCGTATTTCTGTACAATAGAGAAACTTAATTTTCAATGCAGCGTTCTGGCATTTATTGACCTCTCCTAGTAATAAACCAGCAGAAAGTTTCCGTTGCTACTTGCTGAAACTCAAACGGCACGTCAAAGCGCAAAGTTTGGGTAGGCATAAGAGTTTATTTCATTTTTAATTCAGGCATATAAATTTGCAAATTTTTTTCCTGTACTACTTTCTGTTTTGTTGTAGCAATCGTAGTTAAAATTGTGTTCATACAATTTTCAGGAATTGGTAGCTTTGACCTGAATTTTGATAAAAAAATTTTAACTACAAATTATTTTTTAGAATAAAATCAAACAAGCAATTGATCGGAAAATTATTTACCTTTTTTGTTTTTGAATAAGTAATATTTGAAAATTATACGTGCAAATTTGCTATTTACATAAAAAGAAGCGACATTTATTCATCATTTTATTAATAAAAAGTCATTAACGTCAAAAATGTACGGATAAATAATTATGAAACGATCGTTCAAGTACGGTATCCCTGACAGGAAACGCCACGGCCAATATTTTACGCTTAAATTAACGATCCAGTTGACTGACTATGATGCTGAGATTATTTTTAAACATTACATAATTATTTTGTAAAAGATATAAGTATTATTAAAATTATTAAAGCTCCACAATAAAGATTTTTTTTTGAAAAATACCCCATACTTTTTAGTCCTATGTTTTCCAATCGCCCTGAATAAAGCGATCAATCTGAAATATTAGTATGTTACATTAATGTACTTTTTCTAGAACGACATGTCAATAACTTTTGGCTGTACAAAATCTGCAGGTATAGATAGTAAAAAATAACTTAATTTTAATATTTAGTAAAACTCAATTTTGTCTCAAAACTTTCTGTTACTATATTATCAATACTTTATATATTGTTTCTGAAATCATTGATATTTTCGATAGGGTGTCCATACATTAATTGATACATATGAGCTATACGTTCAGTTTAGATATACATCAATATAGCTATACATTCAATTTAAAGCTTTTAAATCAGCGGCATGAAAGTGACAGATATTATTCAGGCCTTAGGGCCAAATAATTAAGTAGTTATTTTAAACTATCAATATACGCATGAGTTCAATTCACAAGAAACGATTACACTCTCATAGACTCATATTCACACAGAATGTACTTTGGCTAAATCCTTTATGAAATAGATACTCCGGGACAGCGATGACGCACTCCTACCGTCTAAAACTCCATGGTCTTCTTTAACGCCTTTTGTCAAAACGACAGGAACGTCTACTACAGATGTTTCAACGTCGAAGGTCTAGATCCTCAAAGTCTTAGGGTGGAGCTGTACCATCCAAGCGATATCAGAAAGACCCGAGCACAATTAGTTCGCGCGTGACTACACGTCACAGAACAAACGCGTGGTTAGATTGAAAAATGACATGCCATAACCTCTTCTAACGTCTAACTCTTAACCTGCGAATAAAGAACTAGTTAATAAGCATATTTATATTATGAATTTGTAAAGTTGCTCATTATTTACTGACATAAATAACCTCTCAATAAAAGGCTATCTGTGTAAATATTACCGACACATCTGTAACTTCCGTGAAATATAGTGAAAACGTGTATTTTATTTTAAAAGCTAAAGTTTTCAAAACGAGTTTGCTGAAGAGACATATTTATATATCTCTACGAACACAAATGTCGTGCTAAAACAAAAGAAACACTTCGTTTAAAATTTCTTTTTTAATTTTAAATATTGTGTGTGTGTGTGTGTGTGTGTGTGTGTATAAAAAGGTTTCATGGGTGTCGGCAGAATTTTTTCAAGAATAAATCTGATATATATATATATATATATATATATATATATATATATTATAAATACTACTATAGGTATTTATTATTTATAATAAATATCTATACTACTACTATAGATATTTATTATAAAATCGGTGTTCCATCAAATAAATATTACTTGGATATTCCAAAAACATTTATAACATTCAACACTACATACAAACACGATAGAGCAATTGTACCAAAAACTTAAAGCCGTTTATCCAGAATTTCATAATGTATTGGAATCCATTCAATTATTGAAAACGAATTGAGTCAATCGAATCCGTTTAAATCCACTGCAATTAAAAAGATTACAGAGGTTGCGTTATAATTCTGGACACCTAAATCATCCTTTATTGCCAAATTAGGATAATAATTACCACTTTAATATATAAAATTAATTTCACGAATAAGCTTAAATTACTTAAAAAAAGTTAATGAATTTATTGTTTGATTATGAAACGTGACATCAAAACACATCTCATTTTTAAAAAGATAGCTTCTTTATTTGTTATAACTAGTTAAGCGGATATTTAAAAAATATATATATATTACAATTACTTGTTACTAAAAATATAATAATAGTAACGTCTTGAAATATCAATCAAATAAAGTGTTCATAAATTTCATGCCTGGTTTTCTTAATTATATTTAATTACCACATATTAAATTTATTGTTAAATTAAATAATGCTTGTAATTAATTTTATTAATAATTCTAAGTAACCTGTTTTATTTGAGTCCTGGCCCTGGTACGGCGTAAAACGTTTAATAAGTCCAATAATATTTAAAAAAGATTTGTAAAAAAATCATTTACCTGTCAATTTATTGTAAAGCGTTTGAAATAAATTCAACACGCACAAAGGAAGCTATTAATACAAAACAACCTAAAGTTTACTCAACAATTGAACCTTAAAAGCCTTACTGCCTGGGCAAAATATCGTCCCGTTATCCATTCAATTAGTAATAATGGCTTCCATTAATAAAATTCGTTGAGATTTATAAGACCGAAAGGATGATTAAAGATCCTACCATTTTTCACTCGCTAATAACTTTTTATTAGATAATTGGGACGGACTTAACTATTCTGAAAACCCTTAATGGGGTGTAAAAAGTTTTGGTGGATAGCGTTTTATCAGCTACCGAGTATTTAAAAGAATAAAATTTATTTGAAATTAATTACCTAACTTAACTACTAATTATCAAATATATATTTAGTGTTTAGTCATTCAAAAAAGAATAACAATAATGAATTTGTAATACAAAGCCGTCTCTACGCCTTGTGGATGAAAGCAGTACGCTATTCTTGTGGTTCCTCGGTCTCCATTCAAGAATCTGCCATCTGCTTCAATACGCAGCTACTTCCACTTGTTAATTTTCCGAGCTTTGCCGGTTACTTTCGTTCTTCAACGAATATCCTCAACCATTTGATCTCGTAGAGAAATGTTATATAACCCATTCCATGGCTTGTTGAGCAACTGTGAGCTTACCAATTAGCAAACCAAAAGAACCTGAAATAATGACCACGCTTCTATGCCGTAAATTATCATATACGTACACATAGTGGTATAGCGTTTTATTGAAACGATTATTTACAACTAATCTAATTTTGACTATCTGATATTTGTTATTGTTACTTGATTATCTTATTTAATCTTTCAAATTTAATTTTTAATAATGTCACAC
The DNA here is from genome assembly GCF_028537555.1 of Battus philenor. Classification (NCBI taxonomy): domain Eukaryota; kingdom Metazoa; phylum Arthropoda; class Insecta; order Lepidoptera; family Papilionidae; genus Battus; species Battus philenor. The sequence continues at coordinate 5,430,045 of NW_027181759.1, read as the reverse complement.
ATTTTTAATTCCACAGTCCTCTAGGACTGACATGAATATATATTATATATGACTGAGGTATCAAAACCTGCCTTATTGTTCAGATTTTAATTAGATGCACAGTAACGCGTGAACAGGAAAACCTAGTGTACTATAAAAGTACATTTAGCATTTCGTTTCTCGTTATAGTGTATTTACATTGAGAAATGGTAGCCCAGCGGAAACTTGTGATCGTAGGTCACTGGTTCAATTCCCGGGATACAGTTTTATATAATTCACGCTATGTGCAATAGTTATATAGGAGTGCTAACAAACCAATTTCCAAAGAATGGGCAGCAGTGTTCTCTGGGTATTGTAATAATACGCTGCAATAGTAAACCCGCCTGCCAAGCATGGCGATTATGGTATTTTCCCCCTAGATATCTTTTAAAAAGTCCCGTGCCTGGCAGTGGGCATTTAAAGGCCGAAACGACTGCAACGAATTAATGACGGTTTTGATTTTCATAATGAGATAATACGATTTTAATTCAAACGGTTTATTTAGTGAGTAGCATGTAATATTACATTGTAATACATATTACATAATAAATAATTTAGAAAAAACTTTAAACGTTATTAGTAAATTTCCAAATAATTATGTGTATTTTAGTCTCTTAAATTATTAATTATTTTTTAGGTATTTATTATTTTTTGTTGTTTTAAAATAATCAATTGAATTATAAATACTTCTTGTTTATTTGCATTCTATCAAAGTAACGTCATCGCCTTGACGTAATAGGCAAGAAGAAAATTAGGCGTAAAATTATAAAACCATACTATGCGCCCCATTTTATTTCTTGTGAATAACAAGAAATATTCGCAATACTTCAAAAATGTGAAAAGAATTGCCTGGTATTAATATTTTTATTATTATGTTTACTGTTAGATTGTTCTATTAAGTGTTTGGTTAAAAAGATCGATTGTAGTCAATTATACTGAAGACTTAAGTATGACGAGATTTTAACACAGCGATATAAAATATGTAGTATAAATTTCAATTTATATATTTTTGGGACAACAAATAATAAGTCAAGTTGTTAACAACACTGATGTAATGTCATTGTTAGAGTTTTCACGGTAAATTACATTTATTTAGTAAAAATATGTTCCTATCAAATATTATTCTAATATTAAGAAAAGTATCAATGAATTAAGAACTGTATCAGTGTTTGTCTAAACATGAAAGACTTTTTTCGAACTTACTACAGAGTATCCGAAGTTTTATAGCAGGTAAATAAGTATGAAGCACACTTATTCACAAGTATTTTTAAAAAGAAATATCTTGGGGTTAATAGGCAACTCAAAACCTTTTAAAAAATATCAAAAAAATTGTCAAAATACATTAATTAATTCTCGTTTTAAACAACTACATCTGAATTGTATTTATTAAGATATGGCACGATTAATTTTCTTAAAAAGAACACTATCTTTATATATATTAACGCATGCTTGATAGAGCTATGCCCGGGATTAGTCAGCAAGGTCAAATCAGAATAAGGGGGATCTGTAGAACGAAAGTTAAAGAGACCAGCGAATAGGCAAGTCAAAGTGACTTTAGGCTGGCCGTATAATGCAGATAACTGATGACGGCTGGGGCCTTAAAGTTCTAGAGTCCACGTAGAGGCAAGCAGATGACCTTCTCAAGGTCATCGTACACTCGATATAGGTCACTTTCAACCGAACTTATTGAAAATTTATCGGCGAGGCCTATGTGTAGTAGTCGACGTCTTATGGCTATTATTGACGATGATGTGAGAATGCCCCATGTACTTAAGTTATATACATTTAAAAGTAAACAATTGTTTTTACTGCTTTTTTAAGAACAAATTTATTCTCATTAACCCACGAATTAAAAGGTACGTATGCGTAATTAACATAGTTGATATAATAGAATAGAAAGAGAAAATTTAAAAAGAGACAAATTCAAATTTAAATAAAAGCCTTTTTACTTTTTTCAGGTATATTTATTATAGTATATAGCTTAAGTAAAAAAAATTCTTAATGAATTCAAACGGAACTTATCCTTACTACATTGAAAATTTCTTCGAAGATGTAATTAATCGAATTGAAAATTATGTAGAAAAATCGATAATAATGATATTAATTGCTTTGGGAGTTCTGGTTACTACTTTTATGTATCTAAGGAAACCCGCACACCAGTGTCAGACATGTACCTCAATAGTTGGTAAGAATTTTTTTTTCCAGTACATACATCATTGTTGCAGCCTATATTAGCCCATTGCAAAACATAGGCGTCCGCCAAAATATATATGAGAAGATATACCATTATCACCACGGTTGGCAAGCGGTTTGGCGATCGCATTGTGGTATTAAAATACGAAGTAGATGCTTATGCCCACTCTCTGGTAGCTTGTAAGCAGTGGTTATCCTATATAATTAATGAACAAAGTTTGAATTATATATTGAAACTCGCGAGCTACAGTCTCATTCTTTTAAGCATAAATCATTAAAGTTCGCGTTTGCATCAAATATGAATGAATATATAAAATATACCCACAAATATTTCTGGGGGTGATGGAAATAAGTCATTAAAAATAAATCATACAATATACACATGCTTGTGAAGAAGAGACTATACGACTTTATTCAAATTGCAGCCTAAAAATTTATCTAGAAGTAAAGATAAACTTGTTGTATCTTTCTCTAGGCTCCATAGAATTGGTAACTCTTTTGAACACAACTGTGTTCACGAACGCAATAAATTAAAAGAAATATATTAATTAAAAACCTTTATAAAATTCAATCACAGACTAAAATTATTTTAGGTGATAAGCTTGGTAATAATAATTGGAGAGAAATCTCTCATGAAAAAACTAGAGTGGGTTTTTTGTGGGCAGGTTTCAGATCATAGCGGGTTTGGAACCCTCATAGAGATATATTTTAATGATGAAGAATGCTGACAGCTCAATCTGTTTTTAGGTTGTATTAAATATAAACTCGTATAGCATTCTGGTAATGACATACATAAGCGATTACTATTAAACATCACAGTAGATAATAATATAAATAAATAAATAATATATTTTTAAATCTAATAGAAGTCTAGTCGTATTTATACCACATTTACTATTTAGCAACCCAATGTGCAGGCATTAAGTTTTGATTTATTAAGCGCTAAAACTAGCTAATTTTTTGTTTTAAAACAGATTCTACTCATCATTTATGGAACTATAGTACTCATAGAACAAAAAAAACTTGTCTTTTTTTTCATAAAAATTTTGCATATATGGTATCATTATTCCAACAAATTTATTCTTAGATATCATATGCCCTCGAAACGGAAGATAATTATTACTAAGTTTATTTGATTATAGACATTGACGCCGAAATGAATATACGGCCGGTCTTTAGATATAGAACTACTAGTGAATACATATTATAGTTAACGTAATAGGCTTCTAGTTATAAATAAATCAAAAAATAATTCAGGTTACCAAAGTTTCAGAATCCAGAAGTTATACAAGCACCAACACAATATTGCCAGATAAAGATTCGCGTAAGTCATCGGCCGCAACTGAAGAAGACGTAGAAATTAAAACGTTAAAAAAATTTACCGATGGCAACACACTGACGAAAGTTTATACAGTTGAACAACTGTTAGAAGACGATATGGAAGCTTCTTCCCTGGCTCTTTCTGCAGTTCCAAGCGAACACAGTTTCGATGAACGTTTTATAAGAGAAATAGGTTTTTCGGGATGTTGTAATGTGAGTACCTATATCAAATTTTAATTGTTAAAGGGACCGGAGAGTAATGACGATTTCTTAAGTTAAATTCACAAAAATACATTTTTAACAAGTTTTTATTTCTAATCAACAATATATTGACCTTCATTATCAACCTTTTGCCATTTAGTATACAACGTCTTCCAAGAACTTAATCAGCTACCAATGACAACTAAATATCTATATGAGCCGAAACATTACTTTCCGGTCTCCTAATATATTTTCTGATTCTTATATACCAATTCTCTACTAGAAACTACAAATGCTAATATTAAATCATATAATATTATATATTAAACCTTGTTAAGTCTTCATAGCAGAGACAGACTTTTATCCATTACAGATTCGCTTAGAGCATTGGTCTCATTGGAAATTTCAAATTAGTGATGCGATATAGGTTATTAATATTGTAATCTGTACTGTTATCTATACTTTGTATATCTTTATACTATGAAATAATATATATTTATTACTTATCCGCGGTTTAATATTATGTAAAAAAATTTAACAACTTTCTATCTTATATTCTGTCTGTCTGTCTGTATTCATTTCTAGCGTTCAGACTACGTTATAATGTGTTAAATTTACTGGATTTATAATAAAAAAACTTGTTTAAAAAACTTATTTAAACATTAAATCTTACTATATGATATTTATGATAATAATATTTATCACATAAATTTTTATATGTTTCAGTCACAATATCATCAGCCTATAAATAATGCCTAAATACAAATGAAAGGGAAATGCGAACATTATGCAGGTGCGTACACTGTATGAACATTTGTAGTCATTCAAAAATACTTCAGGATTACTCTTGATTGTAAAGAAACGATGTACTAAATCTTTCTATTTACCATCATAAACGTATAAAACACTATATAATATATATATATATAATCATATAATAATCATAACTGTGTCAGGGGACATTTCTTTAAATAATTCAACTTTTGTTACTGGAGTTTGAAACCGATACGGGAGGACCTTGTATCGGAAAACATGGCTGGAATATCTTTATTAAATCTCACCTGTCCCTTGGTTATTTTTATAATATAACTGCCTAACCTGACTGAAGTACTAAGATATGACAATATCTTAGTTGTACACATTAAATTAAATTCAAAGTGAACTTTCAAATACGTAGCACTATCGTTTATTATATTTTTTGAAAGTTTTACGCGGTTTTCTAAGTTATTTCCACATCACTATTCTATTACTTTAACGGAAATTATTAAAAATGTGAACTGTATTCGGTATAAATTATGGCGTGATCATATTAAATAGAGATTAATTTTTATATATACACATATAGATTGTTGCAATGTAACCTCTACTGAAAATTATTTTTCAGATCTTGTTTTCATGACTACAGCTGTGACCTGTGCAATTGATATGAAAAGCAATTCCTCAATGTAATTCTAATTGTTTAAATTTGTGACTGATAGTGAATTTTAGTAATTTGCAAAAGACTGCGCATAGAATATGTAAAATATTAGCTGTAAATGTTTTATATTAATAAATTATATTTATCGTGCTTGTGAAACGCTAATTGTTAATTTATTTTTTATTTACCCTAAAGTTGTTGCTATGAAATGTTTGTAAATTTAATCTGAAATATTTTTTTTTTAAATCGCAAACTTAAAAAGTTTTTCCTAGTTTATTTTAACTTGTTTTTTTATTTTAAATGAATGATGCTTTGTTTACATATGGTACTAAGTCTGAATAAACAATCTTATTTATTATGTTACGATACATTATTTCGTAACGCGCAGATCAAATGCCCGCTGGGACCACAGTCCGGCAAGCAGATAGGAGATGGATAGTCGACCTTTTTAAGGTCGTCGAAGGTGTCGGATGCAAGCCGCTTTAAAACGGACCTGTTGGAAATATATGGGAGGCACATATCCAGCAGTGAACATCCTACCGCTTAAATAACGACACCTGGATTTTGAATGTGATATATGTTTATTTATACAAATACATTTTAACTAGTGAGGTTAAATTCTTATGGACTATTAAGCAATTAATGTTTAAAACAATTCGTTATTTAAAAATGGTCGCGATATGCGGAAACTTTTCTGCCTAGTCACGATTCTTTAGAAATAAATAATAATTTTTGATACTGACTTAAGTATGCATATATAAGATAACTAATCGTTATTGGTAATGACGTAAATCTTAGAAGAGTTTTCCGCCTATGTCGCACTAATATTCCAATTGTTAGTCTAAATAACAAATAAAAATAAATAATTCTTTCCAAGTGCAAACAGATTACCAAAGTAACATAATACATTTATTAAATTAAAAATGAAAGACTAAAATAAACACTAGGTTATATTTGTGTAATTATATATCAATATCCATCAGTGCCTTAAGACGTGGTCTACAGCTAATGTGTGTTATTAATTATGACTTATGGCTGTGGAATATGGTCTGTCACTTCGAGTATCATAGGTAAGCTCATAGTACCGAGCCACGTGGAAGTCAACGCTCTGGATTTATCTAAGAAGTCCAAGGAAGAATTAGGAGATCCACAGACGAACGTAAATAGAAGTAGCAGTGGACAGGTCACATAGCGCGACAAAAATATGGTAGCTGGGTCTTGGAGATCTAGATTGGACATCAGGAACCGGAGAAGAATACCTACCATCAAAGTGTACAGGCGTCCTTTTTAATATCGTTCGCTGGATACAAACCGCTTTCAACTGTCTATAAATGGAAGTCCTACTGCTGAAATACTGATGATAATGATGATGAATAATATTATCTATGGAGCACTACAATTGTGATCATTTGAAAATCAATGTATCATTGTACGTACCCATATATAACATGAATATTCTCGTTATGTTTAACGCCTTTTAAAAGCAATTGCAATTATATTTGCAAACACAGTGTTCGTATAAGAACCAGGCGCTACGGTAACGAAATCAAACAATTTATTTCGATCTCTTTACGAAAGTATGACTATAGGTAATGGTTTATAAACACCTGATTTTTATATGTATTATATATAATTGAGTAAACAATAACATTAAGAAGCAGCTACGGAATATCATAAAACATTTTTATTTCACGTTTAAACATTGACTTGTGTAATAGGGTATATTATCAAATCGTCATAGAAAATGCAAAGGATAATAATAATGTAATAAAAGCCTCTAGTTTGTTTTTTTTTTTCAAAATTGTCTGTGTAATATTGTCTATGGGCATGCATTGGCATATTGCAACTTCAAATTATCATTTGACGCTAACAATAAATTGTATATAACAATGTAAATAAATCTTGAGTATGGAAATCACAGTGGAACAATGAAAAGATTTAGGGCGGACACAGCGAGGCGACGTTGCAATGTCTATACTGGTGAATAGTAAATTATAAATTGAAAAATAAAATAGTAATATTTATATACAATAAAGGAAACGAGAAAATGAGTCAATTGCAGAATAAAGACTCAAGAAAAATTAATGCTGGTACATTAGTAAATGCAAGCGTGTTTGATAAAAACGCCTACACCGTATCCAAGGCGTAGTGGAGACAAAGTTTCTTCTTCTTATATAAGAAACAGAGATTCGCGCGCTTACTTTTAAACATCTTCAAGTAAGTTCCGCGCTGAAACTATCTATTATGCGTATACGTAAAAGTTTACGCCGGCTCTCGTATACACTTTTATCATTTATTAGTATATATCCTAAAATAGAGCAGCGGTAGAGGACTGAGATTTCCTATATTAAGTCGCAGGTTCAATTCCGGGATACGATCTTACATAATACACTTTAATTATATTGGATTGTAACTGCTCACAAACAAGTTTACATGATGATGGGCAGTAGCGTCCTCTACTTACCATAATACCAAACCTAACCTAACCTACCCACTTACCAAGCATATTTCGCCATAACAGAGGAAGGCCTATACCTTGCAGTGGGAGTCTATGGACTGAAACGTCTATCCTATAACGATTAATACAAACCATAAAATATATTATGTGGTTTAATATCAAAAAGCAAAATACTATGATGTTCATCAGGTTTTTCTTAATTTAGTTACAATTTTAATTGTGCCAATGACTGGATATTTAAATTAAAATAAGCAATTATTATTGAAATTGTTTCATCATCATCATTTCTTTTGTAGGTTGTCCAATGCTGGGCATAGGCCTCCCACAAGTATTTCCTATACAAACAGTTGCAAGTAGCTTGCATTCAGCGTTTTCTGACAACCTTAACTGAGTCATGTGTCCACTTTTTGGGTGGAACTCCTGCACTGCGCTTGTGAGCGATCTTCACTCCAGAACCTTAGTCTTAATTGTTTATAGACAAAAAAGTTTCGTTATTTATTCTTGTTTTTTTCTTTTTATTTATATTTTAAACGTTATATTATTATTTTTTTAATTAAACTATATTTTTCTTTTTAACACCACCATATAATGTGTATAAGAAAAATATATTAAAGTAACGCAAATTTTTTTAATCAATATATTTTCTATGCTATTTCAAATATCAAGATCGTTTTTCTCATCATTTCGGCCAAAGGTCAACATAGACCTCTCTCATAGATATCCAATACGACCTTTTGGAAGCGGTCTGCATATCTGAAGATAAGATCGATTAAATTAACAGATCTCTGTTAGCCAAGACGAGATATTTGACAAGACAATTATTTAGTTCGTAGTCAATGGTTTACGTAGCTTTAATGCCGTCCAAAATTTCTCAATTTTCCATAGATTAGAATTTCGTAAATAGAGGAGATTCTCTATTCAAGAATTTAATGAAAAGGATCTCGTAGTCCGACTAATTAGTCAATTTCTACGAAGGCTAAATTTTAGATTCGTGTCTATTGTTTTATGGCAGTTTCTAATGTCTGTGATGTTTGAAATAGATAACAAAATAATTGATTCATCCAATTTTTTTTACAGGTGTATATACGCCACGAAATCAGATTATGATGCCGGTTGCTAACAGAACACGAAAACTGAGTATGAAGATGCGTCAGTTATGGAGAAAGCTAAAGTGTTACCTATTGGATGTCATGGACGCTATGATAGATCATTACAGCATCACAACTATGCTTATGGTCCTTGTACTTTGTTTATTTATTCCAATTGTGACGAAAGCTGTACACGATTATTCAGAAACCAAAGCTTTAAAAAAAATCGTGAATTCAATGACGGTAAGTCAAGTTTTTCTTTCTTCTTTATGCGCACTAAGAAACTAAATTAATTAAAAATATAATTTATTAATATATTTATGTATATGAAATTAAGTATAACATCAAATATACATTTTGAACCATGCGAATGGACTTTATCATTTTCATTGTTATCTTAGCTGTTAGACGTCCACTGCTAGGTATACACCTTCCACAGACATTTCCAATAGGACCAGTCGAAAATTATCTTGTGGATTGACTAGGACGTTACTTGGTCTCCACTTCAAAACCTCAAGAGCCCACCGGCCATCTGTTTTGTCTGTACACTGTCTCTTGAATTTTCCAATCCGCTGAGCTCTGTCTGTTACATTCATCTACAGATTTCCTCATTTCTAGTTTGATCTCGTAGAGAAATCCCAAGCGTAGCCCTTGGTGGCCCGATAGTTATTGCTAGAAGAACCAAATTTTTGACTGTTAACTTTCAAGATTGCTCTGCTAGACATAGGCTTTTGCTGTGGATTAGAAGAAGCCTGTATCCAGCTCTTAAGAACTTAACAAAGTTGTCTCTTCGCCTTATAGACTTATTAAAAGCAATCTTAAAACCTATATCGATCTTAAGATAAGAGACCAGTCTTATTTTGTTTTCCAGGATGTATTTTCAGAACTGGGCTAGAGAATTACACGATTTCATTTTCTCTTATTTAATCAGAACACGTTTTGAATCCTCCTACCTTTATTTTAAATTGAACAATGCCTAAGAGTACCCCAATTTGATTCTTGTTTCTATCAAGTTAAACTCATCTTACATTCTCCTGCTAACGTACACGAATAATGACTATAATTGATATGAAGTGCGTAATAATAATGAATACGATACATAGACAAAATAATACGAATGGATAAACGCGTATACCTACCGTCAGATAACCGTTTAATTAATATAAAATTGTAAATAAACACAACTTTTGAAAAGTAAACTGAATATTTTAACAGATTTTGCGTTTTTCGTTTGTATGCTCGCGGTTTCTGAATTGTGGTTTGTTGCGCCCGTATTGTCCGAAACCCACTGATCCGTTGTAGTGAAAGCTTTTGTTAAATTGCTTATTTACTTACTTAATTAAGCATTAATAATTAATACAATTATTTTTTATTTTACCAGAAGGAGGTTGCACAAGCCCAAACCAACTACGAAGAACTGGCTGATGAATTGTGCTCAATACATTGGTCAATAAAAGATGTCGAGACGGGGACGGTAAATATTTAATGTTTCCAGTACACCCATATAGCGATTTCTTTGTCTAATACAAACATCCACGTTTAATGGCTTCATCGGTGGAAGGATAATATATGTGCAAGATTCCTATTTTGCTATGCTTGTTTATTTTTATAGCCACTGTTATATTTATTGAGGAAAAAGCTTTCTAACTGGTAATGTCTTATTTATGATAGTATATTGCAATTCGGTGCCAGATAGAAGCTCACTATTCCTTAAGTTACATCCCTTCTTCACACAAGCGAAGAAGAGTCTATAGAAAACCGCTAAACCAAAAAAAAACCTAGAACTCTGAAAGATATAGGAGTGCGAAGTATAGGGCTGATATCAACAGCTGTTTAATCATAATGAAATGGATTTCGGATAATCATATGGATTACGGATCGGCAAGTTCAGCAGGTAAGAGCCACAAGGTGACAAGTGGCAGTGGACTCGCGCAGAATAAACAGCTGCTAGGACCTTACGGTTCTGTAGTGGAGACTATCGACCGGGAACTGCAACGCAGGACGACCACACAGAACGTAAATGCGCAGATGACATTGTTGAGATTGTCGAAAAACAAGGTATACAAACAAGGTATCCAATCTGTCCTGTTTGAAACCTTTGTAGAAGGCCTATGTCCAACAGTGGAAATCTTACAGCTATGTAATGTTGAAATTGATATAACATGCTCCAACCGTCCATTCACCACATTAAAAAGTCATCTACGTCTGTCATTAAGTTTGTAAATTTTCTGAATTTTCAGGCGACGAGCCTCTCACTCTGCCCTAGTTGTGAACGAATGGTTAGGGCACAGGCGGATCAAGCTGAGGGCAAAAAAAATTTCTTTCAACGGCTGTTTCGATCCAATCGCACCCCGCTATCTGCAACAGATGTAAGTATCTTCATTTTACTATTTGCGTCATATTTGACTTGAAACTAGTAGATTTTTTTCATAAATAAATAAAATAAAAAGGTTTTGCATCATTTGCAGTAAAATGGGAAAGTGGTTTTCATTTATAATTTTATTATCTGCCCTTGCAGATTCTGTACTGCCGGAAGTTATTGGACAGTCGCGTTTGAATAATACAAATAAACTTATGTGTTCATGAAATATAATAAATTTCAGTGCGATTAATAGTAGTAATTTTATGATCGATAAATACTAACCGACTAAACTGCAATATTAATTTGCTGTGCGTAACCTGTCAAACGCGCGAACTTCAGGACTAACTTTGAAATGCCCAAAGTTTCTAGAGGCTATTTCCTCTGCTATTTTAAATTCTTTACAATTTTCATAAAAAATATGAATGAAATGGATTGAATAGTTCTCGTGTGGTTACGGGAAAAAGGAATACATTTTATGCTCCAATTTAATCCGACAACAAGAGATAGCAACCTCAAGCAACAAAGTATATACATCACCACAAAGAAACAGTCTTTACTGGTTTCTGAAAAGGGTTTTCGCTTACTATTTCTGAGCATCGTTGATATTATATGGTTCATACAAAGTGTGTGGGAATTGAACCAGCGACCGTGAATGTAAAGTTACATTCTCTGAGGTATAAAGGATTAATATTATAGTATTAAGGATACCAATCATCAATAAAGTCATGAGAGAGTAAAATATCACTAAATATTTGACTAAAACAAACTAACATTTTACTAAAAATTAGTAAGGAATCATTCCATATGGACTTCGTAAAAAATCCTTTCGCAACTGTATTATATAATTGGTTTCATCCTGTTCAATTACAGTATCTTATTGTAAATGAATAATTTATTGATTTGTTTTCCTTTTTCAGAGAGCAGCTAAGTCGTCCACGAAACTATCTGACTGAAGTGCTGCTATACCACAGAGCCGATTGATATATGATTATTTTTTTTAAAAAAAAATATTTAATTATTAAGACAAATGGTATTATTTTTCATATTAGACAACACAATTGATTTTTTTTACTGATTAACAGCAAAATTACTTATTTTACTCATATTAAGAGTAATGTACGAAGTGGCACAATCTTAGTCGAGGCTAAAAAAGCAAAATAAGAAAATACTAATAAATGAAACACCTTCACCGTTCTTCCTTCTCAAACCAGCAAAAACTAAAAATTTAGCAAATAATATTTGACAAAGAAAATAAAACATAGAATTCAATTTAATAAAGACAGACTTTATGAGCAGCTCATATCGTGATTGTAAAATATCTTTAATTCTTCATTTTAGTGCCAATGTGATTTATATCAATGTATCTTACATAGAGATACGTAAATTCATATTTAGCAAATCTTTATTTACTTTAGTTACGCTGTAACTTAAGAACGTATTTGTTGAGTATATTAAATTTTTAATAGGTTTCCAAAAACTGTGAAGAAAGTTTTATAGAAAGAAATTAGGAAATTGCACAGAAACTAAAATTCACAGAAATTATAAAGATTATTGAAACTTTACACAAAGGAGAAAAATAAGCTTATTAAAGTTTTCAGAAGACACTTGACGTAGACCGCTTCCAACAGGTTCTATTGGAAATCTATGGTCGACCTGCGTCCAACTATGGACGGCTTAGAACCAAAATGAAGATGAATGAAATTTCGAGTGTTTGACAGTTCACGGGTCACGAATTAATATTGTCGTATAACAGCGGCATCAGACAATTTAATAGATCACAAAATTTAATCTATTTTATATTTTTTCAATAAACAAAGTACTTATAAATCCGTTACATAGTATTTTCTCTACTAGAATGGAACTGAAAGAAAGATGCTGGTAGTACAAAGTCAGTCGGTATAACTAAACGAAAGATTATTACGTCATTAAGTATTTTAAAAACCAACAATAAAAACCATTGTAAAAGTAAAAAAAATGAAGATGTCAAAGCATGGAAATTTAATAGAAAATGTCATGAGAAATATTTCAAGTGCAAACCAATAAAAATATAACCAGGTTAACAAAGATGCCTCTGAAAAAGTCACTGAAGGCGATGTGCGTCGAAGCCGGAATATTTCTCGCAGTTTTAGCGATCGCAACACATCTGACAGTAAACGTGTGGGAGTATTTCGTATTAAGATCTGAACTCAGCCAAATTAACACTACTTTACACGTACTGAAGGTAATAAAAACGAAAATGGTAATTAATATTACATATAATAATTCCGAAAAAGTCATTTGAACTTTAATATGGAAGAAAATGACATGATACTGCAACATAAATATTTTTATTTGCTATTTATTAAACCAGGATAGAAATAGGCGTTTGATAAAACGTTGACGTCAAAAATATGCAAATGATGACCTTAATTGCAGATGTTTTCCTCAATGTGTACAGTATTTACATTTTGCATTATTATTCAATTTTTTTGCAAGGAAAAAGAAACGTCTACAATTTAGTTTAATATTAAAGATACGCGTTATTATTAGTTGTTATGATTTTCTAAAAAAGATATTAACCATTTACCATTCACAACTGTAAATCATTTAAAGTATCTCACATAATGTACCCGTCGATTGTGTATATAACACACTACTTATCTTTCCTTTGTTTCCATACTATGGTAGTCTCTTAGAAAATGTCTAGAGTGATGAGACCCTCTTTTGAACTTTTTATGTAACTATAACTGTTTTTCCAGTTACATGAACAAGAAATTGTAACAACTATAAAGTTATGAATATTTATCGAAATAATTTTAAAAAATCATTCACTGTTACAATGAAGAGTTGCTTGAAGTTTTTGCCGAGCTTGTAGAGTGCTATGGATAGAAAAACCATAAGCCCAAATGTTCACCGTTTTACGTTCTAAAAGAACGATGGCTATCGGACTATTAATTGTTAGATGTCGATGCTAGACTCTAGCTTCTGTTAGATGTCGACGCCTTACAACGTTAGCCTTATGGGGCTGTTACATCTTCAACAATCATAGGGTTCATAGCAGATTGGAGATATTAAATACATAAATTTCTCTTTACGGTGACCTTCTCGCCCACTTAATATTCAACGTCTTCAAATGCAAAACTAAAAATGCCTGAAGTCAATCTTTCACGTGAGTTACTTGAAGACTTACGACTCGTCTTGAATACATCGTTTTGTTTGATTTCCTTGTAAATCTATGTAGCCTACGTTACGTATAACTTTATACAAGTCGGCACCAACTGTCCCGGTTTCATTATATCAAAGCAAAAGACAATATCATATACTCTCCTCTATAATTAATAAACATATTAAAACATAATAAGAAGTACGACAAATAAGGGATGTAATGAAATATGTCCGATTAAAATGATCCTCGATACCATGTCTATCAATATGTTGTAATACTTTGTAAAGGTTACGTTTTTAGTCTGCGTCCATAATGCTGCCTTTTCAGCATTTCTAGATTCCGTGGACTTGAGAAGACAGAGCATGGAAGGCACTTAGCCTAAACCTTGTTTACGTTACATCGAGACTTCGGCCTAGATTGCCACTCAATAAACGATTAGCATTTCGACTCAAGGGCGCCCGAGAGGGTTGAACCTCTTGGTCGATTGCTATTTTTTATTCAACGAACACCCAACAGTGCTATAACACTTAAGAAGTAACGATAACTTTTTTAATTTTCCTAAGATAGTTTATAATATTTTTTTATTTCAAAATCCAATTTCATCTTTTCAGAACACGCTAAGCTGTATTAGTTCGGAATATGATAAAGTCAATAAAGAATTAGATGAAATCAATGCCGTCACGTCAGAATACTTGGCAATAAACAAAGACGAATTGGACACAAAACCTTTAAATGATATAAGAAAAATTCCTAAGACGCATTACACATAAAACAAGCCTAAATATAATTGTTTGTAGGATAAAGTCACATATCAGAGGCGTCTAAAATAAGTAAAAATAATAAAACTAAATATCAGATACAAGTGTAAACGCTTTATAAAATAAAAACAATGATATTAGGACTTCACAAAAATTGCAGAACTTTAATAAATGCGTTAAGATAATTGTTTTATCATTTAACATTACCCCTAAACTGATAGTTAATCCTTTTCATCATCATCATCATCACTGTAAACCGTAAGATATCGACTGCTAGATATAGACTTTCTTGTCATTACCAATAGCAACGGCTTGGAGCCCCCTTTTGTGGTTCCATGGTTTCCACTCCAAAACCTTGAGCACCCTCTGGCCATCTTGCGCTCTATGTGGCCTGCCCACTTGACAGTTAAAGTGATAACTTGTCAATCCGCTGAGCTATTTCGGTTAACTTCGTTCGTCTACGGATTTCCTCATTTCTGAAATGATCTCGTAGAGAAATCCGAGCGTAGCTCTTTTCATTACTTGATAGTTAACCTTATAAAAACAAATTTCTGACGGGTAGCTTTCAATCTTAATCTTGAATTAACAGCGTGAGATGTTTCTTAACAAAAATACTTGCAAAATTTCAAATTCTAACTTGGAAATAAGTTAAAACGCCACAATATTATTATATTTATCTGCTATATGCATTGAATAGTCTTCTGGCTTAAAAATACATGTAACGTACTTCCTATCGGAGATCGATGTAAACATTTATGACCTACGACGTATTTTAACAGGCTGCTTTGTGATACTTTGAAATACGTTGTTAAAATGGAGGTAAAACAAAGTAACTACAATATATGGTATATTGTAGTTACTTTGTTACCGATGGAACATTGTTGTTAGGAAAATAAATATTTAATTCAAACTGGGAAGAATTATACCTGATTTTTTGTAAGTAAATTCTCAATGGACCACGTAAAGACGATAAATCGACTAAGTTCCGTGCATGTGAATTATGGATACCTTCCAGAATAAATTTTATTTTTACCGTTACCGGTTGATGGCCAAACTTGGGAATTGACTGTTATAGATGAAATATTAGTCGGATAAATATGCATGAGCCAGTTCCATTCAGATCTAAAATAAAGAAAATTTAGGTAGACTGAAGATGTTCCACTTCAACATCATCAGCATGTCAAACTATAGACGCCTACTGCAAGGCATAGCCAAAGATCGTCACAATCTTATGCATCTAATGATTTCCCGCGACCTTGAAAATGACAACGGTCTATCTCGTGAGACCCAACGCACACCGCATGTATATTGGCTCACGGTCGCCACTCTAAAATTATTAAAAAAATTACTATTTATCAACTTTCCCAACAAAATATTCGAATAAATAGACCGATGAAATACATTTGTCATTTCACGGTTTGAGCGCTCGGCTGAAATCGTTAGGTTGACATGACATTATCGTGGGTGGAATCTCCCAGTTCCGATAATGCTTGTGGTGTAGGCTACGACTCAATCTAACTTGTTTACCATCAACTTGGCTTAATATTTTTTTTACTAATGATGATTTACCTAATGACAATAAAACACAGACTTAGATTCTTGTAATATAGATACCGATAGCTAACTTCAATCAGCTTGGCAACATTAGAAAATTTAAAATAATATTTAAAAAAAATCAATATTTCTGAGTGCTATGAGCTTGATAGGTTTAATTATAAAATAACTCTTGCTATTTCGCTACATACTTGTACTCTGTCAAAGATTATTTATAGAAGTGTGATGATTTATAAATCACGTTTGCTCAACAATGTTTGGCAGCAGAAAAATATTTATGTGCTTAATAGAATCTGTCTCCAGTAAGAGGAATCAACCACTAACCTACTGATAGAAATAAATATAGTTTTTTTAACCTTTTATTAGTTTACTTTTTTTAATCAATATCAGCAAAACTTATCCTGCTCTTGGTTTGATTTGATGTCAAATTTTCCGTTCTTCTTGATTTACTCAATGATACACCAACATATGGCAACGGATGATGCTTTCTAGGATCCCATCCAGATTCGTTTGAATCTAAAGTGTTCGCCAGAGCTTCCAGAATTTCTAATTGACCTTCAAACTTTGGCAATTCATGTGAAAATTTCATCACTTGCTTTTCTAAGTCTCGATAGCTGTCTTTCATTAATAATAAATGATTCTGAAAGTACAACAGTTTTTTTTAATTTTATTCAATAAATAAATAGTAATTCTTTATAGACAACCTTACGGTTAAAAACAATAACATTGACAAAGCCAACTTTGTCTCTGTAAAGACGTGTATGTTCAATACCACAACGCTCATGAATTATCCAACATGAAAATTTTGTCCTACCGTTTTAGGTACTTGTTCTCTACTTTACTATGTTAGAGTAAATCCAATGTAACTTTTGTATCTGCTTTTTGGTAAAGTCAAACATAGAGATTATCATAAAGAGCGTTAACGATTGTGAAAAAAATTAAGTTTCGTTTACACGCTGCTACCTTCATACATAAGAGCGCCGCAAACGCTATTTATTTCTTATATAATATAGTTCAGAACTTTATTAATTACTCATTCAGTGCCAGGTCTTCCATAAATAATTAAATATTCAGTCCTTGTTTGCAAGTTGCGATCCATAGAATTAATTTTTATTTCTACTACATACAAAACATGATCCCTAACTTTTTTCCACGCATCGTTTAATAGAAAAGTTTTGATTTTATTCTGCAAAATTAATTAGACTAAGCTCAAATCTGATCTATGGAATTGTGTTATAATAAATTCGTTGACGATCTAACAAAATACCGCAACGTTTGAAGACGAAGGTCTTTGACTAATATGTGTTGCCGGTGATGACAAACGGACTGGAAATGTGGTCACTTCATACGAAGCTACAAGGTCACCAAGTGAGCAATGGAGAGAGAGCTATACTCAGAGTTTCACTGCGAGATAGTATCAGAAATGAGTAGATCCGCGACATAGCACAATGAATTGCTAGTCTAAATAAGCAGGGACCCGAGCACATCGTTCTTGCAACCGATCGACGTTGAGGCCTAAAATTCTCAAGTCGCTACCAAGAGCCGGTAAACACGACGTGGGTAGTAGGCCCCGCATTAGGTGGACCGACAACATAGTTAAGATCACGGGAAGTCGCTAGATGCGAGCAGTCATCGTAGAGATCTTTATGCAGTGGACGTCCATCGGCTGAAAAGACGAAGAAGACAATCAAAAAAAAACTGACATAGCTCAGCGGATTGGCAAGAATCATTAGTGGATAAAACGCGTCGATTGCTAGCTACTGTGATCTTAAGATTCAGGAATGGAGATCACGGGGTGGCAAACGCATAGTGGGATGCGCAAGGTATACAAATGATCTTGTTAAGGCGGAGGGAAAGCGCGAGATGGCCGCTTTCGAGTGGTTTTATTGGAAATCTACAGAGAGGAGCTATTTCCAGCTGTGCATAGTATAGAATTATTCATAAATTAATTTTAGGACTTCCATGTAATTTAATGTGTATCATATATGACCCTACTACTGTAATATTTTTTACATATAATAAATAACTTACTGATATGTTCTCGACGTGTTTAGTGATGCTATTCAAGTCGCACTTAGCCATGCACGTGTTACAGTTGTATTCCAGTAATAAATATATAATTGCAATCAAGCTGCATAGAATCAAATAACTGCAAATAGTGCTTATGTAAGATGGAGCCCTCGAGGATGATGATGCAGAGGTTCCAATTGGCTGGGGTGGTAATCCAGTTCGACCTTTTCTTCTACGATTCCTTCTTTGACAATCCATTATTATCAATTTAATTTCTTGTCAAAATGATACCATTTGAACCAATTTTGTACATAACTTTTGTAACTGCGGGCCCCTAACTTATAATTTTATTAATTAATTTATGACATTTTGTTATTACATAATCTTTTTAATTACAATTATGTTATTACGGGATTTTAAAATAAATTCATTTTATTTTAGTTTTGACGGACTGACAAATTGAATGTCATTTTTATTTTTTAAATGTCAAGTCTTGTGATTAGTCAACTAAATACAAATAAATATAACAAGTATGCATAATGACTTTCATTTATTCATTTACTAAATTTTATAGTAATCTAAAAAGAACGACAACAGAGCAGACATTATCGTCTTCAAATTTTTTTTTAATTTTTGTCTCGAACGTTTCACATAAAAGTCAAAAATATTTATATGTTAAAAAAATATTTATATATTTCTGCCGCAAGCCGTATTGCTGAACATAGGCCTCACCCGAAAATGACTGTGTTATGTCTTTTGAAATTATACTATTTTAACATATAATTTATTTTAAATTTCTTTTAATAAAACAAGTACAAGTAACTTAAACTTATGTAAATAATGAATGCTCACGAGTCCTTTTGGGCAATCCTTTTATTACACACAATCATACTCACTGTTATGAAAACAGCTTATGACTGAAAGTTTAGGTGTGTACCATGTAATATATGAGTATACATAAAATAAATACAATTCAGCAAAAATGAATCGATTTGAATGAAGACGTAAACGCTGTAAAATATTTTAAATATCTTTTAATATCAAAAAGATTTACAGGTGTTTTTACTACGTTAAAAAGTTTTTTTAACGAACTCTGTGTATTTATTTTAAGTGCTTTTACTTTATGCATTTTTATGTATCACCTTGTAAGCGGACAGTATTCTACATTTTATTATTTCAGTGTCATCTAACGGAAAAACGTTGAATTAATTCGAATTAAGGCGCAATTGGATAAATTTTGTTATTAATTATGCAGAGTCGAATATAGGTAGCGCTTTTATACATTTTTATTTATTTTTTATTAATTTTATTTAATTTTTATACATATTTTATACCTTTAACTATCAAAAAGAACAAATCAATGAATATAAATAATAACTAATAAATACAAATCATATAAATTTTTATTTCTCTATAAACCTTAATATTTTCTGTTACTTTTGTTTAAAGGTAAAATTTTTATACAATTTTTTTCGCTATAATTATATCATACGTAAACAAGACTTTTTAGGGTATAAATAACAATTTCTTTATAGTTTTAAAATATTTTTTGTTGAATAAAGTCACCATTTCAATGTAGAAATAAAAGTAGAAACTTCATAATACTTAAGACTGTTAAATTTTACTTAAAATATTTTACCATAGATTCTGAATTTCTACATAGTAACTTCCAAGCCATCATATTAACGTATACCCTCTACTTAGTGAACATGGCTGTATCCGTACAGCCTCCATGGTTTTCGGGCCGCCATTCTGTCGCGACGTTCGAGCAGTACAGATGATACTGTTATCCCTTTTGCCCTCATTGTACTCCATACTTGGTTTTCATTTTACCATTCGAACAACCAATGTTGTATTATCGATATTTTTAAGTATCGACTGGAAATTTTAACACCTGGTGTTTATTTCTAAAATACAATACGTAATTATTCACACGTAGCATTAATATATTGCTTTATAAAAATAATATCTTTAAATATTTGCATCAACATTAAAAACTATTTAGGTAGAATGATACGCTTCGCACAATGAGCTAAACTACCAATATATTTCTTTTAGCTTCTGTAACTTTAGAACATTTATGTTTTTTTTAATTATTTATTTCATAAAGTACTACGTCGGAATAAAGATAATAGTAATAACAATAATGATATTCACCTTTTTGGGTACAAAAACATACATTAGAAAAACAGTTACAATTGTTAAGATTACTAAAAAACATTACATCTAAAACACAGAAAATATCACATGATGAGTCTTTCTAGGTTTGTAAAATAAGACAGGAAGAATGTTAAATAATTTTTAAATGTAAAAGACCTTTAATAGCAAATGTAAAAAAATCCTTGTATGTCTTCAGATATGTTGACTAATAAAAATAAAGCTAATAAAACAATATTAGATTTATAACAAAAATCATACGCAAACTGTAAAGTTAGGAGTTAGTTGGATACATTATTAAAGTTTTGGAGTATCGATAGTGATTGATAAGCTACTTCTTTCCAGTATGATGTAACACTTATCAATAAACGATGACTTTGATTGTTCCTTATAGTTTAACAACTATGCCGTTTAAACAAGTATTTACCCTTATACTTTTGAAATACTGTTTGTAGTAAATAACTTATTTAAAATATATTAAAACTAATATTCCAAATGGACAGTAAAGAAAAAAGGTTTAAATGAGATTATTTTAACAAACGAAATTGTAATTATAATATCGATAGCTCGTCCGTGCACCCCACTATTCTTTACCCGGGGATCGCGCGCTGGCCGGCCACAGTGCATGATGTCATTCATCAGCACACACTCACACATAGAAGTGGTCGGCAGTCGACCCGCGCGCCTGTTTACATTTTGAAACGCCAGATTATTCTCTCTGCTGCACGCAGTGACTTCACGGCGGCAAACCGTGTCTGTGATTTAATTTATTATATATTGTATAATCTTAGTTGTTAATTAATAATGGCCAACAACAGAGCAGCGAAATCTGGATTGGCAGCGGAGGCCCAGAGGAAGGTAAGTCAAAGTTATTATAGTCCCGCTTTAAAAATTTTGGTTGACGGTTATTATGCGACCGGTTTCAAGTCAATGCACAGAAAACGTTTTAACTTGAACTAGGTCATGCAGCTGTTGGTATTGATTCGGGATGCTGAGGTCCAGAGGCGGTACAAAAGCTTAGCCATGACCTATTTAAGAGCACGTGTGACGTGCTTAAATTCAGCAGAATTTTCTTATCAGATTCTATTACATATTTTCTGGTTAATAATCATTAAAATACATAGCACGTCGTGTGAGATATGTAAAATTTTCCGTTTGCGGTTGAAACGAACACATTTCTGTTAATGTACACCTGTGTGTGTAATGTAGCATACGCATATAAATACTTAGTTAGGTACCTACTGAGATATAACCTAAAAGACGAAATAAACAGGTTTTGACGCATGAAAACTTATCTTTACGAACAACCTCCAAATTGCAGGTATATTCATTTTAAATGTCCCCAAGAATTTATTGAATAATTAAAATTTTTAAAATTGCAGTGGATAAAGTAATAAAAATTATATTTTATACATTAATTGTAGAATGTTCCTTATCCTTTTTACTTTAATTTTACATCGCGTGTTCACGTTAATTTTGATGCATTAGTATCAACTGTTTATAATTAATTGTTTAAATATGTAAAGAGCGTTAGATAATGGCCAAGTTGTTTACAGTAAAAGCAAAATTCTTTTCATTTAAATTAACGCGTTAAATTTTTTTGGGAGCGAACAAAATGTTTCTAACGTTTTTTTTTATTTTAAATTTTTTTATTAATCTGCTGCGTTTGAGTAAACGCGGTTGGATTTTATACGTAATCTTCAAGATCACTACCCATTGAGTGTCATAATGAGAATTTGGTTCATAAATAATTTTTTTTAGACTTAAATGACGCTTAAAAAACTTACCAAATCCTAAGTACTGAAATCTAAGTATCGTATGGTTTTCATCTTTTTTTTTTTGTTATGGTCAGTTGTTGTTGATGTCGGCATCAACACCTTCACCGAGTGGTGGTAGATTCTTTACGGTGACTAAGATCAAAGGAACCTTGGTTCGGTCGTTGCTTTATTTTAACTGATCCGGAGCTCAACAAGTTTTGAGGCGGACCCTCCATGGAGTGATTAATACGATCACTTGCTATTGTCGGGATAAATAGTCTCTATTTTTTCGCTTGTTTTAAACTAATTCAGGGACTTATGTCCCGAGGTAAGACAGTCAAGTCAAGATGAAGTTATGTATTTTTTTTTGAAGCGTAAGACCCGAAAAAATGATATTATTTGGTGACAAAATATCTCGAAGATAGAAAGATTAAGGTTACTGTAAATAAGCCTATTAAATCACAAGCAATATTTAAACTAGATGGCTGTGTCAACTCTGCTAATGTCAGTTCTGCATCAGTACGACTTCTTTGTACGTTTCTCGTACCTTTATTAACCTAGTTATACTACTAGTGGTTTTACTGGTGGAGGTAAGATGCCCCAAATGGGTGCCAACTTAGGTGGCTATTTCGAGACCTTCGAAAACGTAAAGTATTTAAAACAACTAATAAGTTGTCTTAAACACTTTTCTCTTCACATACAAACTAAAGAATTCTATTTATTAAAAAGTATTTACTTGGCTTTTAAAATATGACGTAATAAATACAAAAATGCGTGATAGGAAACAGACTTTTAAAATTTAAAATATAATCACATTATTAAGACTTAAATTGTATTAAATAGAATGTTTATTTATAAGTAGTCGTTAATTATTAATGAAATATTAAAATAATAAATACAGTGAAAGAATTAATTTTTTTTCTACTAAATTGCGAACGGCCAGTTCAAATAGTAAGAAGTCTGTAGGCAACTAATAAATTTCGTTTAATATGATGATTACTTGACCATAAAAAGAAAGTCTTCCACTTAATGGGAGGCATGACTCAATTTCTATAACGTCACGATCTTGTGCAAGAATACATTTTATCCCTGATAAAACATTTACTGCCACAAATGGCATTTTTATGTTTGTAATTTCGATTTGTTTTTTATTGGTTTATTTTATCCCTTCGTTTATAACTTCACATGTTATTATTAATAATATTAGTTGGAAATAATTGTAAAAGTTTTAAAGGGGTAAAAGTACAGCTCATTTACTCTCAATTAATATATGGTACACCCTATCTAAAATCATTTTCAAAAATTATAAATAATATAATGATAATGTAGTAAATATAATGTTTACTATCTGTCCCTGCAGACTTTAAACTGCCAAAAGTTATTGGCCTGTTGCAATCCAATAGAAAAAAAATTATTAATGTAACATATTTCAAATTAATTACTTTATCTTGTATAATGTGATTATAAATAAATGTAAAAGCTTTTATTGACAAATGAGAGCAAATGTATAGTACAATTGCTTTTACACCTATAACTGATCATCCTGTATATTTAATTAGTTTATCCCTTGATGAGTAACCTTGCATGTTATTGATAATAACGCAGTCATGCACATATATTTGTAATTATTATAACATAAACAAACTACGTATTAACTATACAGGTATCGAAGTAGAGCAAAATATAAAACATGAATAAAGAAAACGTGAGCAAACAATGGAAAATAGATACACAGCGCGCTATAGAAAGAAATTTGTATTTGTTCTCATTTCAACCCCTAGACGCCCACTGCAAGGACTTCAATAAGCCTTTTCGAATATCTGTGGGGAAATATACCATAAGAGCCACTCTTTGCAGGCAAGTTGTCGATCGCAGTGTGGTATTATAGTATGCAGAGGACGCTGCTGCTCATCCTCTGGAGACTTGCTTTTAATAAGTAGTAATTCTATTTAATTAGTAAAAAAAAGTGTTAATTATTTAGGATTGCATCCCGGGAATCGGAACTCGCGACCTACGATCGCAACAAAGTCACCTACAGTAGGGTTACCAATGCTCGTGCATAGATGGCTTAGTTAATAATTTTTAGCTATACATACAACTTAATATAAGACTAACAGTAATGGAACACATACACAGCTATATACTGAAATAAAGCTTAACCCTTACTGCAGCACTAGTATCGAATAAGGGACCCAGTTATTAGAATTGTTTTAATTTTTATTGCCGGCCGTTACAGCTTACAACCGGTTTTAAAATAAATGACATGATAATAATAAAAAAAACACAATGAAAGTAATCATAAATCGAATTTGCACAATTGAAATATTCGATAGAATAATTCCGCGAGCTCGAGGTAGCAAAGCGCAGAAAGCGCCTAACTTAAAGACCTCTTTGAAAGTAACCAAGTCCTTCGGCTCCCGGGGGAGACTCGGCTCAGGCCACAACATACTACTATTTTACCGGATTGGAGTTATATGATTGAGGTAGAATATATACAAAGTCATATGAGTGCAACGCGTCTTCCCATAACGCGGAGCTAATCAACCGTATTATAATGGAGAATACTATAATTAAATTTTAAATCGGTTGTATTCATTCAATTGTTAAAACCACAAAGTTTCCGCTCCACTCCTAACAAGGCATTCGTCTAATGTTTAGTAATATATAGACCGTAAAAAAGGTAGTTGTTTGAATATAAAGTCTCGATCGAAAATATAATGCGTTTATAAAACAAGGTGTTTCATTAGCCAATTCTGCTATGGTACTTTTATGACAGGATAGCAATAATGCTAACATAGTTCCGTTACAAAGACGGCTACATAACCAATATATCAACTGGATCGAGGCGTCTTGCCGAGGATACCATTCAAGGGATTTATTACAATCTGAGTAATTATTATTCAAAGTGTAATAAATACTGAACTAAATAATGTAACTATTTATTTTTAATTAGATAGCTTTCAAAGTTACGCTACAATTCTTTTAGTAGTGTTCAATGGCATATGCATTGGATTTTTGTACTCGTACGGATCTCCGTAGACGAGAGAAAGTAACGGACATAACCCAATGGATACGCAAGTTAAAATAGCAATAAAGAGCAGTGCACGGTACAGATTGCCGCTGGGGTCTTAAAGTTCGTTAGTGAACACCATGTATAGGCAAGTGAAACTTCGGACGTCCACCAATAAGGTGAATAGACAGTTTTGATCATCGGAAGACACTAGATAAGTCGCTTCCTTGGACTGCGTTGAACAGTCCACACTCTACGGCGGAAATAATGATGTATTCAAACCTATCTCAGAACATTCGAGGTCATGGAGACCTTTCAAGGTCTTTCGTACGAAATAATTTAGGAGTCATTTCGCGAGAGTTTTTTTATCTATCATAAAAGCGTTCTTTAAATCTTAATAAATTTAGTGTATTTAGTGTATATCTCACTATATCGTGTTCAAAGTACATTTATTTTTGAATGTGTAATTAAAACCCATATATAACCCGAGGCTGTTCACTTCCATCACTTTGCCTCAATTTTGATTAATCATCACAAACACGTTACATATCCGCGTTATCTATCCAACAAAAAATATTTATTCATTGCTAAATTTATACAAAATAATACATGATGTCATTTCTCGGACCATACACAATTTTATTATTTGATATTGTTTTTCATTGTATATTTAAAATTGTTCTACACTTATATCGATGACTTATGATTCTCAAAGTGTCTGCGGAAATTCCATTGTGCTTCCGCGGTAATATAAGTAAGGTTTTGCATTGTAATGGAATCATCCTATTTATTTTATCTCGAATGTAGCCTAGGTTTTATTTATAAACTAGTTCGGAAATGTTTAACTTAAAAATAGTTACAATATTTAATTCAAAGTGTTGTTTTCATTTGTATTTATAAAAATGTCTAGTAGTTTAAAACTTATTGTCTTAAGTTTTGAATTGTCGGATATTCTAGAATTGTGGTATCTTATCTAATTGTCATCATTTAATAATGTGGGATCTTAGAGCTTCATCTCAGGCGTGTATTTACTAACTATTATAAGGGATACGTATATAATATCTAAATTGAAATTACCTACAGTAAGGTCGCTAAAGCATTTTACAAACGTAACAGTTCACCGCCGCCATGTCTAATTATATTGACCCTTTTATCAACAGACATATAACATGAATCTTGATCATTTAATCGACTTGTAGATTGTCTCAACGATTTACAGACACAAATATAAAAGTCTTTTTTTAGTTTTCCGGTACAAGAGAAATATAATATTTATTAGTTAAACATTTCAATACTACCACTCAAAACACCGTTGAGCTCTTTTTGCGGCATTATATTTTTAATTTATATTTATAAATTCAAACGTTCAAATATTTGACCAGACTAGGTCATAAATACTGCTAGAATAAAAAATGAAAACTATTTTTAATTTGGAATTTTTTATTTTTTTATGAGTATATTATTGTCTTTTCGGACTGCATCAGAGCTAAAAACTGAAACCAACTTCTAGTCATGACCTTAATCAGCTGGATGATGATTTATAGCTAGCTTTAGACAGTATGGTATGCTCTAAATGCCATAATAAGTCCCTAAAATATCCAATAACACTGGCAGAAAAAAACTTCAATGAAAAGAGTTGAGTGAGTGACTCTATAGATAATTATCCTCAACGTTTAAAAGAATATTTTAAACCTAATTTTACTTAATTATTATAATAGTAAATAGCATTCTAGAAGTCTTGTCAAGTAACAAAATATCATTTCTAACTTTAATATGCCTTGTATAAAATCGGGACAAATTACCAAATTCTATAAATAGTGTAACACTTCGAAGATCTCTTCCCAGCGAATCTCTGAAGATCTCACTGTTGAAGATTTTTAAACAGATCTTCAATAGTGCGTACCACAAACTGATGAACCTGTTAATGCCAACGAGCAATAAGAAAACAAATAACATACAAATAAAACACCAAATGTTAGAACTGAAGACATAAATTATATTAATGTATATTATAAATAATCTAAGTAAAAATGTAATACATCGTAAACAATAAAATAAACCTATACTAAAGGACTGAGGATAGGAAGTAAGGTGATGAATAAAAGGAATAAAGATAAATAAATAATGTATAAAACAAATGTTAAAGATCGAAAGAAAATGTACAAAAATAAAAAGAACTAAAAAAATGTTTGCCCTCACAAAACCCTGTTTCCAATAAAATAGGTGGTCGAACGCGAGGTCTCCAATAGCAGGGGCCAAAAAAATGCCAACGAGCAAAAAGCATTCGTAAATTACAAGAAAAATTGTATTTCTTAGAACGACCCAATAATTACTAAAAATTTGCAATCCCCGCTACAATTCATTAATGTATGTGTCAGATTGATATTCTGTTACACAAAATATTTTCGGTTCAAATATTACAAATAACAGAATTCCGATTAACATTTGTCATCATAGTGATGATGTCAATATTATATTGCGTCATTAGAAGCATTAATATCCGCATGAGAAAGCGTCTGTCATTATTGTTACAACATATTTTTTGTTACAATAATTAAATCAATTGCCTTAAGATAAAAGTCTACTACTAATATAACACACTAGTGATGACATACAGCAGTGAAACTCTCTTACTCCTGAAGTCCAACTCACAGTCGCTCAAAGAGCTATCTAGAAGGCTATGCTCGGAATTTCTATGAATACGAAATGAGACAATCCGTAGACAAACAAAAATGACTGAGTCCAGCGGATTGGCAATTTGAAGTAGGCAGGCCAGAACAAATTGATAGTGGGACCTTAAGGTAGAATGAAGACCATGGACAGGTAAGCGCAGCTTAGGGTGTCCACAAAGTGTACAGATGATGTTGTTAAGTTCGTCGAAAGACGCCGGATGCAGATCACTTCCAATCGGTCCTATTGAAAAGTCTAGGTTTAGTAGTTTGAAGCATCGTTTTGATTGAAGATTGGGGAACTCGTATATAGTACAGGTATCTCTATATATACGCGCCTTTGCGAACAGATGTTTGAAACAACGAAATCCTGTTTCGACACTCATTATTAGAAATGTGATATTGGTGAATTACACGTATAATTATCCGGAGAAAAAAAAAATAGGTTTCACAATAATACAATACTTTAATATATTAATAAAATAAAATGCTGGTCTATTTTTAACTAGCGGTTTATTTTATTTTTTTCAGTTCATTTTATTAATATCTTCACTTTAATTTCATTCCCTCAATATGTATTTTACTTTCTATACGTTAAAGTGTTTCGAAATTTACTTATAAGCTTTTTAAGAATATTTTCGTTACTCTCTAATAAAAATATAGTTGTCCCAATCATATGTATGAAAATGATATTGGAATACTTTGTATTTAGTAAATGAGACTATTGAATGATTTAATTGTATGTGGGAACTAAAATGAGATAAACGAATATTCAATACTAGCATGAACATACGAGCTATGATGGCGTTGAATATATTTTACATAAAATACTCTTCTTGTACAGTTATAACAGACAAGCTTTCTTCCTGCCGCGTACCACATGCCGTTTCTGGGTCAAGGGGAATTAGTCGACACCTTTCAACCGGTTCTTGCTTCAACTTTTCTGTAAATATTACCGAATATGTATAGCTTACATAAGAAATTGTTGAATTCGAATCGACTTTTTCATACGGCTATTTTATATCCCGTTTTTTTTTTCTACATTCCATTTTTTTATTTTCTTTAGTAGTGTTTTAAAGAAGTTTATAATTATATAAAATCTTCGAATATTGTTTGCAAAGAATTATGTTATTTTTTTAACTCGTCATTAAAGTAAAATTTTTATTAAAAATATTTGTGGTTAATTTATATATGACTTCATTTAGTTGTTACAGTCCTACTGCAAGTTTATTACCAATTTAATGGCAATGCTTAAAATACTTTTAAATTCAATTATAAATTTAAATATTATTTTTTAAGTTTTCTATATAAATAAAAATTCTATATATTATAAAACCAAAATAAATAACACTTCGAACGTGTAAATTAGTATGTTACATAGAAATAATAAGGCGCCTTATTCATCTTGATCATTGTAAACCTTGGGTAATCAACTTAACCCATAGTATTGACCGGGGCATTGACAAGGTGTCAGTAGCACGTAAAGCTCTGCTTTGTAAACCAATATACAAATTAATGCTATTACGGGCAACGCCTTTTTGAACGCAACAAACATTTGCCACTGGTTCGTTAGTAACCCAATCTTGGAATCATATAAATTAAAAATTAATGTAATAAATGCCGATGGCACAAAAAGAGACGAGATTAGAGATTGCTTTTTTATCGATTAATTTTTGTTGCACTTTTATTTATTTATTTATCCAATAAACTCTGTTGTATATACGCAGGTGGATATATAATACACACCAAGTTCACCCACGAAAATGAACTTTTTTTCACTTTTATGTTACCGTGAGAAAATATATCATCATATATCATATCATGATTTAAAAAAAAATAGTACTTTATGTCTAAATACGTACTCAAAACTAATACTTTATTCTAGTTTAAGCGACGGAGCTAAAGATAAGTGAAAATCTATATATCAATTATCTGTGGTTAACCACTTCGTTCCTTACGAGATTTCGATTTGACGTTGATTTATGGGAACTCTTGTACATAAAATACGATACATACGATCTAAGACAAAAGAATAAAAAAGGTGTTAATATAAACTAATAGTTACTATTCAGCCTCCAGGTCCAGATACAATACATATATATACACATGTATATAGATAAACACATATATATTTATACATATACATATTTATATATATATATATATATATATAAGTGTGTGTGTGTGTATGTCTGTATACGTGTGTATGTAAATTGTAAGATATTTACTGAAAGAACTGGGTCGATAAGAAGAATCATTAACCGAACAATTAAGTTAAAACATTTTAGTCGCGTTTATGACGTTACATTGAAAGAAGATGAATTAGAAATTCGGTAGCTTTAAAGTCTGTTTATACATTAAGTAATAATGATTTTTTTCCCTCTTCGTCTATGACAGTAGTCAATTAAAAATTCATACATTAAAAGCATAGAGAGAAATTAAAAATTGAAATAGACCCATTTTAATAGACTTATTCGTATTTATGAGTAGATTTTGTATCTTGTGTTTATAAATACGTTATAGAATTATATTTAACTTTTAAGGATTCTTTTAAAAAAAACTATCGATAACTGATGGTTTACGCGTCTGGTGATAGTGGTATTTTAAAGTTAATAAATTTTAATCAATTCATAGTTTATTATGCTATTCGCAAATATGCTAAAGTATCTAACTACGTCTTGTTCATAATATATATTTTTTCATACCAATTAAATGGTTTATTGCTTTATGCAACGAGATTATATTAATGTACCAAGTGAAACTAACCGTTGTTTACAATCACCAGTAACTGCAGTAAAGTACTTGCAGCACAAACAACTTATCGCTTGCTACGTGACGGTATGCGCTTTATCTACAACGTGTTTCTAACTATTTCACCCTTTAAGTAAATATATACTTAACCGGTTGTGAGAAATGTTACTTTGATGAATGATAAGGTTAATAATTATTAAATATATACTGATTATCGGAAGTAGCTGAATATGTTTATATTAATAATAAATGTTATGTTTTTTTTTTGCATAGTTAGACATACAATTATACCGGTTTGGAAAGAGAAACAGAGCGCTAAAAATGTTTACATGGTCACCATATTCCAGAGCTTCCATAGGAACCTCAATTCAGGACTTTACGTGATATTTATCCGGATTGGCCGCTAATTTCTTAGGCCGCTTGGGTGAAGATTTTATTAATTTACCACGTGGCAGTAGGCAGGCTACATAGCGAATAAGGTTCTGGAGAGGGCTCCAAGGACCGAAGCACGTCCACCAGCAAGGTGGACAGTCGACGCTGAATCCAGGCCGCTTCCATAGGGTTCTATTATAAAAATTATGAACGAGGCCTATGTCAAGCAATAGACGTCCACGGCTGAAATGAGTACAGAAGGACCCGACAGAGGAAGTCGAGTCTATTCCCATTTCAAAAGTACCCGAGAGAACCGAACATGATTTATTATATTTGGATTCTTCTAGAAATATTTTTCCTTTTTGAAATATAATTACTGGATGTGGTCAGTTCAAGATCAGTTTTGGTGGCGATCTTTACAAGAAGCCAGTGGCCGTCTTTCGGCTCGTATGATGATGAATATAGAATATAACTTGTTATATAATAAAGCTTTTCTGTCGATTTATTTTAAGAGTGTAATTCTTAAATAATATCTTATAGTAGCGTAACTAGTGATTATAATAGTATTTTATGACAACAAAACCATGCGAATTTCTTATAATTTTTGGCTAGCAGAACTTTGTAAGTAAATGCAGTAATTATTTGTGTAAACTTATTCATTCTTGAACTGTTTCGGCGAATATGATAGCAATTCAACGAATACATTTGAGGGCATCGTTATCAAGAATATTTTCTTGAAATAGAAATATGAAACATCCGTTCATTTATATTAAGTATTGTTATATTCGCGTAATATTTAGATCTAGTTATTTTTATCCCGCGGTGTTTAAAAAAAAAGTGATAACTTCATATTTACTTACAATAGATTCGGAAATGGAAAGAGAAAATAGTTCAAAAAGTTTAAAATTTAGTGACAAGCTTTAAATCGTAATGAGTAACATTACAAAGGGCGTAGCATATACCTTTATTCGAAGTAATTTAATGTAAATTTATAACTAAAACGACCTTGACTAAACCAATTGTCTTGAACCGGAAAGTTAGATGAAGCGAAACGCATTGTCCCTGGCACAAGTTTGTAGATATATCCTATTATCTATTTAATTTAGGTGGATTACATTGACTTTTAAATATCGTAGCAAGCAATGACATTTTGACGAGATTCCAAAATTTAATTGCGTTGTTCATGATAGAAAAAAAAATATGGTAAATATGATCTACGATACCATTAATGATGTACGTATATTAATCTTCAATCTTAACGAGGATCTTTGAATATAATGAAAGGAGTCCCATTAAGAAAGACTAAAGAGTGTGTGTAGCTTGTGAAAAGGAACGCCTTTTCAATCTCTAATAGTTTTTTGATCTATGTACATAGATACATTATCCAGGCAAAAGCCTAAAAGTTGTACGCATAGTTTTAGTTACTTTTTAATAACGATATTATAAAAGGTTATTTTTGTATAATCTTTAAACAGGTAAATGTTTAGCTGTTTGTCAGCAAAAATCATTAGTTCTTACATCTATTTTCAATGACCTGTATAGAGGGATCGATGGAATGCAACATGCCAATAACTTATGATTATGAAACCGCGTATTCTTACTTTATTATCATTACGTTATTTATTCTCTATATTTATATAATTTAGTAACAATTTACCCTTATAAAGCTTTTACACCTATAACCAATAATTTTTTATGTATACATGTGTAGAATATGATGACTTACAAAATACTGTACCTTGTACAAGAAAATTAAGTCGTCATTAAGTCGAGAAAGGGGGCTTGTAATTTCTTAGTACCACCTGACGTAAATAACACAACTTTCTCATTCATTAATGCCACACATGTTTCTCCTTGTTGGTTAGACATGAGTATACCATCCGGTTAGGTACGTTGAATATACTTAATGCTTAAATTGGTTTCTGGTTTATTCAGATTTATCCTTTATTTACCTCCTATGAAGTTCTTGTTTAATAAGACACTTATAATTTTATTCTTATGTGAATAGAGACGGCTATGATTTAGAATTTTACATTCCGACTTGATGACTTTTGTACACTGGATATTAATTGATTTGAAACAATATTTTGCCCCTAAGAGGAGTTTTTTAAAATATCTGGTTCTTTTGAGTAATATGTATGATATAAAAATAACGAAATTGTTTGAATAAATGTAACAAATCGAGTCAGGGTTCCTAACGAAGGCCTGTTTTAAGCCCACAGTGTGTAACTACGAACTCTTAACTTTAATGTAAAGATATTTAACCTAAGTACTATGTGGTCTCCTGCCTATTTCTGATGTGAAAATGCCAGCAGAATTTACCAATAAGTTTTTTAAAAAAACTAAATAATACACCAATGATTTTCTTTTTTAGTAATAACATCGATATTTTCATAGTAACATAAAAATAGATGTCAAAAACATAAAAAATCATTAGTAATATTAGATGTACATACTGTATTCTGTTGCCCTAATAACGAAACATTATGGTTGTAATGAGATATCGAATACGTAACCTCTATAAATAAATATGTTCGTAGTAACAGATGTTCAATTAGTGTGAAAGAATTTATTTCATACTAATTCAACGGGCAATGACTCACAAGGCACAGTCGGCAATACACGCCGATCCTCGCCTTATACGGTATGGCCTTTACGCCTTGAGTATTTATAAGGCTTAAATATATAGGCTACTTTCAAAACTACGCCATATGTTGGAGATTGACATTTGACTACATTTCTCTTTATCATTGTTGCAGTACGCTTTAATATTTTGTTTTAAATAAGTAAAATAAACATCGGAATATTTCAAAATTATAATACTTAATAAATTCGTAGATATTTTTTTACGTAAATAAAGGCAATTTTCTTTTCCACTGATCAGCAGGTTCGTGTTTGAAAACCAATGTTTCGCCTATTCTTCTTTTCAGCCGATAGACGTGCACTGCAAGGCATAGTCTCCCCCCAACGATTCAAAAATGACCGATCTTGCACTGCCCGACTACCTGATCAGGGGCCTATCCACACCGCGTCTACCGGCTCGTTGTCGCCACTGGAGAACCTTTCCCCTGCGGGTTGCACGAGCAATGACTCCACCCACTGCTACTGCACAAGAGTAACTCTTTGAGTCGCGTCTGAACCAATATACACATACTAGCTGATCCCGCAAACGTTGTTTTGCAAAAAAAATTAAAGTTTTTAATTAACAAATGTAAGATAAGGGTTGATCGTAGAGAGGTGAAAATTTAGGTTTGTATGTATTTTTGTATGCTGTATCATAATAAAATAAAAACCAAAAAAATTGTCTAAAAAAAATTAAAAATAAAATTTAGGGGTGGACCACCCTTATCACTTAGGGGTATGGAAAATAGATAGTAGCCGATTCTCAGACATACTGAATACGCATGTAAAATTTGGTAAAAATCGGTCAAGCCGTTTCGGAGGATTTCAAGTTCGAACACCGTGACAAGAGAATTTTATATATTAGATTGTATTTGCCAAAATATTTTTATAAAACTTAAGTATTTATTTCGTTCTCTTTTATTCTGGTATAAAATACATTTTAACGCATTATTAAAAGAGGGTTTACTACTTTAATTGTGTTACTATTTTTGTTATTGTAATGTTATAACTATTTATTTAAATTGATTTTGTGCGAACGTACCCACTAAACACCACGGACTTATGAAAGACCAGCGCACCGCGGCATGAAAACAGTATTGACGATATGTCTTTTATTAATTATTCAAAATAAGTTTTATTACTTGTTTTTTGGTTTTCTTAATTTAAAAAATATATATTACGAAGTCAAATCCCGATACATTGAGACATTGTTGTAAATTCACATTTTATTCTCTTGCCACAGACTAGGATTGTTTAAATGTTTTCGCAAAGGAAACACTCCTAATGTATATTTAATTCGCTTGAAATTCCTATGTAGAAATCTAAAGCGTGGTTTTCTCACACTTCGTAACCTAATTTGTACGTTAGTGTCACGAGATTTGCATCAAATGTATACCATACCTTATAATGTGACCATAATAGCCCTTTAAGTATTTGATTAGATGTTTACATTTTTAAAAGGTTTTAAATAATTGCTAAGCTATAGATAGTAATATTGTAAACGTTTATCTAAGAAATGTTTGCCATCTGATTAATTATATAAATTATTTAGTTAAAGTATTTATTATTACTATATAAAACGTTTCTATATAATTATATAGGTGTATATTTATAAAAGTAAATGTATATATGTACTTGCCTTTTTGAGTACATTATATATTTATTATATTGTAAACTATACCTCTATTTTTCCATCAATTTCCATACTATACTTGTTTGTAATTACGTTGAGTTATAGTATTCAGACTTACGATCTTAGGTCGCGGGTTGATTCTCTACATCTTACATAGGATTTCCACTGCTCACAAAAAAGTTTCCAATGGATAAACAGCATCGTTCTCTGCGTACTATAATACCACACTGCGATCGCTAACTTACCTGCGAAGCATGGCGATTATGGTATATACCTCCCTAGATATCTTTGGGACTTTACCTTACAGCGGGCGTCTATGACCTAAAACGACGATAAGGCCGCCTACTTTTTTAATTATTATATGTCTATGTTTTGACAGTATTAAATTTAATACACAGGAAGATTGGTTATAAGGATAAAAGCTTTTAAAGATCGAAAGTATAGCTCACTTGCTGTCAATTAATTTATGGTAAACCTAATAAAAAATCAACGGTTTCAGAAATAATTAACAACGTAGTTATAATAAAGTAAGAAAAAGTGTTTTTAAAATCGTATTATGATATATTAAAATATAAACAAAAATATTTACTATCTGTCCTTGCAGATTTTGTACTGCCAGAAGTTACTGGCCTGTCGCATAAGGCTAAAAAAATATAGCAATATAACATATTTTAGAGTGATTATTTTATGCAGAGTAATTGATAATGGGTCTGAAAGGCTTTTGAAAAGAAATGAAATATACTATCACCTCTTTAAAAGATTTAGTTAGCCAAGTTTTACACCAATAACTAAACAACCAGTATATAGAAACACTAGGCAAGTATGACTTCCCAGCAACAGTTTAATGTAGAAAACATCACTGTTTATTTATATCTAAATAAAATATTACCTTTTATTAGATTGCGTGCGTCTCGCAACTGACGATTAAATTCGTCCCCTTCTGCCAACCGACTGCATTGCATTGACCCCGTCTGACAATCGGCTCTTAATGACCCCATTCCTAACACCTTATTTGTCATCACGAACTTATTACTTTTAAGAATTTTATGATTTATACCACTTACGTCTTAATTTGTGTTATTAACATTCTTTCAAAAATATTGACAACTAGCTGTCTGACGTCTGCTTCGCGTGGCCCAAAATGCCTTTTATAGATGTCATTTCATTAAATAATTTCTTGGTAATTTTTACACCCGTGAAAAAACAAATTGGACAAGTTTAATACCTACCTATAAAAGCTATGTTTTGAAAACATTCGATTTTTAAATTAATGCCCCCTCAACCCCTGTTGTAGTTAGAATTTCGTTAAACCCATTGTTAGCTTACTTCTACTCGGCAAAAAAAATATTCGTACTAAACTTCAAATCACTATACCATACCATTCTAGATAAATCGTGATAAATTAGTACGCAATGGTTTACGTTTATCAAATTCTAGGTTGTCACTCTGAAGTTTACATAAAACCTGAAATCCTTTTCCCCAGTTTTAGACAAGTATAACTCAATGCTAAACAATTATAGTCAAAATAACACATACCATTTGACGGTTTATTCATTCTTGAATTATTTACATTTTGTGAATTTTAAATTCTTGTCTGAAATGCTAGAGTAGGACTCTTTAGTATGCATAAAATTATAATTTATATATATGTTTAAATTATAATAATAACCTCAGTTTCCTTCAATCTATCAGATAGTAATAACATGAGTTGTTATTTATTAATTTTAAATATATATGCTATAGCGGATTTAATGCCTTATAGCAGGAAAAAGCTAAACGCGGACCGCTTCTTGCCCTTTAAACATGTATATGCGGCCCGCTAAGCATTCCGAAAATTCGCTTTATTTGTCGACTTTCTCCCATCAATATATTGTAATTAATTAATTATAACAAAATGGTAGTGCATACTAAACCGATCAATTTATTTGTGATGAGTTACTCGCACAGCGACTTGTTCAAATATGCAATACAAACGCGACGAGTCTGCGCGTTTTTTAAGTATATGAAAACTTTACATTTTTTAATTCCAATGTTTATTATAAATATTGTTTTGTAGATTATTAATAAGTGTTACATCGTGTGCGGCCGACCAAACAATTTTAACACTTTGATTGGCCCGTTCGGTAAAAAGGTTGCTGACCCCTACCTTATAGGCATTCTCTACTAATCCTAGAGTAGGTAGGTAAATAATAGAAAAAAGTCGTTAATGCAAATAAAACTTGATTGTATGTAGAGTATTTGTCTTCATAAAATTCCGTTAGACAATCTCTTCGCGAGATAACAATAATATAAAATAAACGTTTAAATTCACAACGGATAAGATGATATTGAGTCATACCTATTCGTGGCTGCAGACAGTTTTTGTTGCTAACTGTTATATGGTCATCTACATACGGGGACGATGAATGATGGATTATTTCGGCATCAGTGATACAACTGCAATTCTTTTACGTATAAGTAATAGAACTTAATAAGTTATTTATAACTATTTTACTTAAATACTTAAAACAAATAGTATAAAAACTTAGTACTTCGTACTATTTGGTCTGTCGAAACAAACGTAAATAAGGTTGTTCACTTTATTTATGGTCTTAATAATAAAAAAGGATTAGTAACAAAATTGAGTTTTCCATTTCGTACACTGTAAGACTTTGGAACATGCGTTTTTGTTTATAATAAAAAAAGTATTTTTGTTACTATTTTCCTTATAGGTTAATTTTTGTAATAGTTTTCATACATTTATTTTTCTTCTCGTGAAATATGATAGTTTTGCGTATGGAAACATCATAATTAATGATTTTTTGTTAATTTAATTTAAATCTATATTTATTTGCTTATTTATGTGCTTGCCTTAGTTTAATATTGAGCAGAATATATATTCTTTTTTATTGTAATATAGTG
Organism: Battus philenor; assembly: GCF_028537555.1. NCBI lineage: Eukaryota > Metazoa > Arthropoda > Insecta > Lepidoptera > Papilionidae > Battus > Battus philenor. Next base: position 5,391,649 of record NW_027181759.1, on the reverse strand, counting down.
CATGAAAAATAATAATAATATGTAATCTACAAGCGACACATTCACAAAAACATTTTATCATTTAAATTAACTAACGAGGTTATTAGTTTTTTTTAATACGACCTCGCAGTATTTAGATAAGGGCTTTAATTATTTAAAGCTGATTAAAGAAATAATTACTACAGTTTATCTTTAAATTCATTTAATTCCTCTCCCGCCTCTTCGCGTATTTAACACAATGTAAGTAGTAGGTAGTCCATCAAATTATGGCAGGTGTTACAATACCGTTGAAACAGGACATCGCAAACTATAATAGAAACCGTTTCCTGTCACCGAAAACATATAACGCAACGGAATAATAATTTAGTGACCGAATAATCGTGCAAGCATATCAGAATAAACTACTTAACCCAAAGCGTATTGGATTGAAAAAGAATTTTTCAAATGGAAATTTTTATTTATTCATTGAGATGTTTTGCAAAGTTGTCAATATAATTAATAGTGCGGTATTTTTATTACATCTTGACATGTTTAGTTTTGACTTGAAAATTATATCCTTATACGTTTATTTTAACGTCTGTTGGACTCGATGCGAACAAACACTGAGTCATGTTGAATCCTTAGCTGATTACGTCATCCCGTGCGTGAGTTGACTTTTGGCTGTCTGTCGACCACATATATACTGAACAGCGTGGTTAAATTCCAACTAATAAGTTGAGTCGACGACGCTCTGCGATATTGATAGTTATTTGTGGATTGTTCTAGATTTTATTTAACGTACGAATTGCCAATACTGATGCAAAACATTTCCTATGAAATAATTTACGTGTACTTAAATTATTTACTTAATATATATATATATGATATTAATTCTAAAGCAACATTTAAACTAGTGACGATAATCATATACCGTATTGGCTTAAAATTATTTCTATTTAAGTTTTTTTTTTTTAAAAACAAACCAAATTTATATACGTTCCTTGAGACGTCTGCTATTTTAGATAATTAACTTCTTTGATGAACAAAATACCCAGCAAATCTGCGGCAATAAGTTTAACGAAAGCTAAATAATTATTACCTCCGTTAAATATAAATAATTTCATATAAATATTTACAAACTTAAATAGGATATCCAAGTTCAATAATACACATATTAGGAATAATTGGAGATTAGCTTGTACGAATACACCAAGGAAAACATAGTAAGGGTGTTACGATAGTGAAGCCGATGTAGTGAATATATGTCGAAGTAAACAATATCTAAAATTACATACAGATTACCCTTTGACCTTAGGATTGTCCGTATGAACTTATCATTGCAAAATTCATTGGTGAGGTTTTTTGCTATCTGAATGGAACTCTTCTGAATGTTCCCCGAAACCCTGCCATGTGGAGGAGGACAGGGTTGTTTGGAATTCGTTGTCAATAAAACCACATCGGTGGTTGTTCTCTGCGCTCCATTGGGAGATTTATACATTTATTGAAAACTGGCTGTCCCGCGCCATACTGTCTTTTTTGAGTGTAATTTCTCAAAAATCCATTCTTGGTAATTTTATCATCATGCAAAATAATGTTTTATACGTATTGTTATAAAATATGCATTTTAAATGCGGGTGGAATTCCATCAACTCACCTCTACACCGCGAAAGGAGACGCAAATTTCATTTCTCAAAAACGTATAGTTTCAGGGATGTCGTAGTGAGTAAGAATATATAAATATAATATATGCATTAATATTTTTACCTTTACCAAATTTCAGGTTGTCACCCTAAAAATTATATACAACATGAATTCCTTAACCTCTTTAGATAATGTAATGTTTGACAAAGTGTGAACTAGACAGTGTTGTTCTACTACGTTGTGCATATCAAAAACTCACGTTTCATTTTCAAAATAGCGTGATGTTCAATGGCTTAGTTTTTGGAAACATTGATATCCTCTTTTGTCTCAAAACCCTTTGTATACGAGAAAATATATATTCTACAAAACCATAATTAATATTTCTTTAGAGAAATTTATGGATAAAATCATCATTTGTGAAAGTTGATTTAAGTATGGTCAGGACTAAATATTGATTAAAATTATTTCGAGTAATTCATTATTTAAAACACGCATGCACCAACCGTTACTGACAGGAAGTCGCTACTTACCTACATCGCGTCTTACATGACGTGTGAAATGCTTATGACAACATTCCCGGTACGCGGTTCAGTTTTATAAAATAAACATGGTGATTTTACAAAGATCTTAAGTTTGTTATTCCGAGAATTTGTCAAAAAACATTAAAGTAAGGCACTGAATTTCGCTGAGTTTTTCAAGAGGGAATTATTTCTTGAAGTCATAATACACATAGCTTTTGATAAATGTACAAGGTTGATTGGTTATAGGTGTAAAAACTTTAAGGAGGTGAATGTAATTGTCTCATTTGTCAACAAAAATCTTCAAAAATCTCACTCCCATTTCCAAACACGCTATATAAAATGGTCATTATGAAATACGTTACATCTATTTTTTTTTATGAGGCTACAGGCCAATGACTACTGTAGTATAAAATCTGCAAGGACATTATATTGTAAACAATAATTCATTTTAATATATAGTAATCCGAATTTTAAGAATGTTTGTTCTTATTATATGAACATTATGTTGTTTATAATTGCTGAAGCCATTGATTCAAATTGATTTATGGTACACCCAATATTATATATTAATGTACAGAAAATGTTCTATTTGTACCAATATACATGGGGTTTATACATTTATCAACTTAAAATTAAGATTAGGTTTAGATCAGTTCATAACGCGCCACCTACTGAGAAGAAATGATAATTAATTCAATGGCGTTTGTAACTTTATTGATGTTAGTATTAACAATTTTTTTTCATAAGAATATAAATTCTAAATATCTTAATCCTGAATACACTCTGAAAAAGAATAATAAGCGTTTAAGCATAACCTGTGATTAATAAACATAAAGTAGTTTCTTTTTAGTATTTACTTTAACGTTATAAAATTTTAAATAAAAAAATACCCCTGACTAATGTGTTTGTGATGTTATCTAAGCGCGTTTGCGAAACTGCCTATTCGCCCTTGCCTTATCACTATGACCTTGTGTGGCGTGGCAATATATGCAAGCATTAGTGTTAAATATTATTGAAAAATTTTGCTCGCATATTTAGTTTTATCTTACTTACATATATAACTTTAAAAAAAAGTTAAATCACTCTTTTTTATACATGTACATTATCGTTAAATGTTTATTCCAGGTTTTTTTCTTGACTATGATGTTTCAACTATTTTTTCAGGATATTTTCACATACCGTTTACATAGTATACATAGTTATATACATGAGGTCATTAAAACACTTATTCCGGCGTATTTTCAAGCGTGTAAACATCCCATGAAGATTTTTTTCACCTCTGCTAAAACCAGTGACAACCTTTCTGATATATTTTTTTTATTCCCATTGTTAAAGTAGGACTGTATTGCCTTTTAGTTATAATATCACATAATATGTACACTGAGGGAAACAAAACTTATCCCACTTTTTACAAAATAACACTAGGCTGACCATGTTCGTTCGTTTATAAATAAGGGATTTAGTTACTTTGGTAATAAGGTATAAAATAACACATTACTAAGTGTTTTGAAGGTTAGATATCTAATTAGTTAGTTCATTGACTAATGACGACTAATGACGATGACTATCGTCACTATCATTATTTCAGCAGGTAGGACGTTTACTACTGACGTGTGCCGGGAGTATTTTGACGACTTTAATAAGACCGTCTGTCCACCTCGTTCTTGTCCGTGCCACGTTTACGTTTTTGTTATGTGAAGTGAAATAAATCACTGACCGCATTTCTACATAAGAGACGTTTTTTCACATTAGGATATGATATATTTTAAAAAATCCATGATGGTCACCATAGCTTGCTCTTAATAACAGACGTATCTGAACCACCCGATCTCCTTGATATTGGCTTCGTCACCCAACTCGTATAACGGGAACTAGATACGGCTTTTTGTCCAAACCATTTGTATATTTATAGATAGAGATGCTTCAGGTTTACAATAAATTGATGAAGTTTTTTATCCAATCAGTCATCATTGTCATTTCAACCAAAGGACGGACGTCCACTTCCAAAAATATGCCTCCCCTGTCTATGTTCAATTAGACTTATTGGAAGCGGCCTACTTCAAGCGTTTTGTTCAGTCATTCGTCGTTGTACTTGTCTTATAACACATTCTGTAACATTTACAGATCAACAGCAAATACAGCGAGGAGCTGGCAGAAGAATGTTTGGTGTGGATCCGGCAGATCACGGGCGAGCCCCAAGATACGTCGGGTGATATGGATAATTTCTTCGAAGTGCTGAAAGACGGCACTCTTCTGTGCAAGTAAGTTTTATCAATCACATATTTCCCCCACCAATTTTTTACTACCAAAAATTATTAGCCTATCGCAGTCTGTACAGTATAAAAATGTATTTAAAAGTGGTGACTTAATGTCTTTGTAATAAACTAAGATTACAAAAATAAGGTTTCAGTAATTATGTTATTTTTGCATTTTAGTGGTTTTAATCGATATTTTAAACGCTTTTTTAATCTTAAGAATCCTTTCACATGCCTTAACGAAGATATGAATAAAATTGACCGCATTGGAACTTTGTACCGAGCAACGTATTTGGCGATTATTTTTTTATACGCATCGACCTGAATCTATGCGATAATTCTGTCACTGTGGCTGGTATCATAAATCATGTGTAAACACAAGTTTCTATAGATCGAAAGAAAAGACATAAATGAAACACAAAATGGAAATGGGTAGAGAATTTAACGAAAAGTTGCATTTCCCACCAGGATTGTGTAATTTAAACAAAAAATCCTGAAACTTTATGTTTAATGCCTCCAGCTCCTTGCTTATTTATATGTAGTCTATTAGGTATTTCTTAGTTATTACATTGGAACTCTAAGTTAATAGTATTTAGTTAGTACATTCTGTAATATCCTAAAGAAACAATAATGTTGATATGATTTCATAATGCCAGTATACAAAATAATTTATCATTAATATTCACTGTAATAATGTATTTGTTTTACCTATTATAAACCACATTTTTCTAATTATTTTTTGAGCTACAGGGGACTAAAAATAGGAGCAGAAAAGACTAGAATTCATAATGTATTGTTCCTCCGTTTATATTCGCATTTGGGTTTACATTGAAACTGCACCCCTTTCCTTTTAGTTTACAATGGGGTGTGGATATAGGAGTGCCTTCGCACGAGCGCGTCATTTCAATTCGTCAGTCACCCACAGATACCATACCATATATTATTTTTATTGCAGTTTGTACTTAATTACATTGCGCAGTGGTGGCACAGCGGTAGAGATCTGAGATTAGCAATTATAACTCCCAGGTTCGGTTCACGGGATACAATCTATTTCACATTGTGAGCATCCATTATATAGGATTACCACTGCTCACAGACAAGTTTCCGGAGGATGGTCAGCAGCGTCCTCTGCGTACCACAATGCGGCGACCCGCCTGCCTGACGATTGTCGTATACGGCTTAACAGTGGGCGTCTATGAGCCAAAATAACGACTACTAAAATGTTGTTTGTCACATTTTTTCATTAAATATGTTAACGACTGCGATTCTGTTAATTTGTGGTTTTGTCTAATATCAACGACCAATCTTTTCTATCACTTAATGACCGCTCGTTCTATTTAATTATATAAACAAAGTCCATTCGATGGCTGTTTATAATAAATCTACATAGAAAGAATTAATCACATTAGACTACCGTTTGTACTTTCTTCTTTTTACCTATTTTATATCATCTAATTTTTTATACTGTGTCCTGATAGATATTAAATAGATAAATAAATAAAATAACTAAATAACATAAAATTAATCTTTGTTATTATCTTTCAACCTACAAGATAATTGGTTATACGTGTATAAACTTTAAAGGAGTGAATATTTAATTTTAAATTGTAGTATAAAAAAAATGTTCTTGCTACATGTAATTATTATATGTTTCATTATTTCTTTATGTTGAATTTTAGACTGGCTGTACTATGCATTAATTGATATCAAATGAGCTATATATTCACACCAATAAACAAACCCCTAAAACCAATTTTATTACACCTATAATCAAAGTCAAAATAATTTTATTATGTATGATAACAACAACATCAATAATCGTTAGTTTGTAGTGCCCCACTTACTAAAAACACCACCACCTACGGTCACCTGTACATTCAGTAAAATATTGTTAACCTTTTTCAAAATTTTGGTTTACGCTTATAGTCTTAAAGTTTGCTTAAGAATCGTATTAAAATCAAACGTAATTCTTTTTCCAGACTTGTGAATAACATCAAACCGGGTATGGTGAAGAAGGTGAACGAATCCAAAATGGCGTTCAAATGCATGGAAAACATTAACGCATTCCTAGAGGCGGCGCGTCAGATGGGCGTGCCCGCACAGGAGACATTCCAGACCGTCGATTTGTGGGAGCGACAAAACCTGAACTCCGTGGTCATCTGCTTGCAGTCTCTTGGCCGAAAAGTAAGTTGCACTGTACAAATTTCACCTATATACTTATCATATATACAGGACGAGTGGATATACAACCTTTATGATGAATAGAAAGAATATATAGCTCACTTGTCAGCTTTATAGCTTGTACAACTATTTGCAAACATCCCTTTATAAAGTGATCACTTTGAATTATGTTATATTAATTTACCTTTTCTATTGGAATGCGACAGGTCAATGACTTCTGACAAACAAAGACTGCAGCGACAGATAATGGTTTAGAATCCATATTTTAAAAACCCTTTTTCTTACTACATTATCACACCTCTATGTATTATTATTGGAACCATTGATTAGTGGAGTATGTACCATAATTAACTGACAGCAAATAAGCTATTCATTTACCCTTTTAAAGCTTTTACACCTATAACCAATAAGCCTATAGACACATTACTAATAGAATGCAATCCTCTCTAATCTATTGTTAAGTACAAGAATAATGACACTCTTTATATAATACCTTTAGTACTAGTTCGTGACTTAAATAGTTGACCAACTGTGTATACAAATATTTATTGACATTGATATATTATTTTCCACGGATCCGTCACAACGTATTGTTTATACAGACATTTATATTTAACAAAAGTAAAACTTATAAGTCCAAAGGTTGCGGAGAAATCCTTTCCGTTCTGTTTTCTGCGGTACGTAAATTGAAAGACTAATTTAATCGTTAACGGTGTACATTGCGACTTTAAGGTGACCATAGATGTGTGAGGCATTCCTGAGAAAAAAATTCAAAGAAAAACTAAAACTATCATCAGTATCATTGCAGCCGTGGGACGTCTACTGCGCGATTTTTGCCTCTCCTACCATAAAGTCGGTTAGAAGTATTCTAGCGTCTTCCAACAACATTAACAAGGTCTTATCCGCCTTGTAAGTCGACGTCCTATTGTATGTAGCTTGCGAGTCGTAGGCTCCACTCGACCCTTAAAAACCAAAAAAAATACTTTGCTTAATTGCATCAATATTCCAAAAAAAAAAACATTTCGGATAGTATTTTTATGTAATATACCTACGTGTTTAATAAATATTAACTTAAACATTATTCTGTTGTATGTTATGGATTTTGTTAATAAAGTTTACGATTTATCCATTTCTATTAATTTTCAATTTGAATTTAGAAAATTAGTTTTGATAATCGCAAATTTCACACAAGATTCGTTTAATTTGAATTTGTATTTAAAATTGTTAATTGTGTAATTTGTACGTAAGAATAGCTGTCTATAGATGTTGCATGTGATGTAACGGCTCGAGCCGAGGTCCCCGAGGGAGCCCTTGAGCCAAGTCACACAAACCTTAGTTACTAAGCTAAGTTTAACGAATTCTTCATAAAATCCGAGTGTACGCCTCAACAAATCTTAGACCTTCCACTTCTAAATTTTAAGTCTAAAATGAATAAAACAAATTATTAAATATTTCTACAGTATTAAAGGGTCATTTACAAGGTTGATTGAAATTTTATGTATGCAACAAACACTATTAAATTTCATTAAAAAAAGAGCAACTAGGTAATGAATGTCTTGTCGGCTCTTCGTAGCATTCCGGAGCAGCTTACTATTTATGAAGAATAATTGTCGATTTAAAAGTTCGCCTATATACCTTCTTGATTAACGATATTTTGAATTTTGGAACATGGTTGGGGCGAAGCACCTTCCGCACTCTTTTCTCACAAATCTGTATCTTTAAATGCCAATTAGGTTACAGTGTAGAACAATATTTTCCAACCTTTTTGTGCCGTGCCCCACCTTAGCTTTAAAATTCTTACGGCCCCCTCTGTAACATACAGAAATTTTGTATTAAAGCGAAAAGGTTAAACTCATGTCAAATCCACTTTCAAATTGCTCCCTTTTAAAGTCAAATTGCCCATCCGTGGGGCGTGGAACCCACGTAGGAAAACACTAGTGAACTAAACACTAAGCCAAAAAAAAAAGCACTTAAAAATATAATTTCCTTGATCATGTGCAATTTATGCCCAATTTTTTTATGCCCATCCATTTTATTAACCGTGTGTTTTGTGATGTATTTGTTATAAGCATATTACAATATATTTTGTCATTGAATTAAAACTAACCTTCTGTTCTCACACGAAGATATAACCCGGAAAATTCTGTAAAATTTCCGTAGGCTTTTGATGATTGAATCATTTGTTACGTTCAATAGTATTAAACAATAATAAGATTAAGGTTTACATTGTTCGCATGTTTATGTAATTTGTTACGATTAATCCCGTATCGTAACCTTCAACGGAATATGCAGTAACCTTACATTTGTTATAAATACCACCAAACACATGAATAATGTTCATTTACACGATTTTATTTTTAATTTAATTACAGGCTCATAATTTCGGCAAGCCATCAATAGGGCCGAAGGAAGCCGAGAAGAATGTACGTAACTTCACCGAGGAACAACTCAGAGCTGGTCAAGGAGTTATCTCACTACAATACGGCTCCAACAAGGGCGCCAACCAAAGCGGAATTAATTTCGGTAACACGAGACACATGTAGAAGGCGCCGCCTTTAAAATCGAATAAATTCTTAAATTAAACGGACGAAGAACTATGCGGTTCCTTTCGCTAGTTCGTCAAATTATTAGCATTTCATCTACATAGCTCCGTACTTATTTACATAGCTAATAAAGTCAATAAAAATAAGGGTATAATGAAGAACCAATATTATTAAGCCTCTCGAATCTCTATTTATGATTGGTGTTTTCTAAAACGTATCAATATTTATTCCATTCCGATGTTCAGTTCATTCCATATTTAAAATTTATTTTTATATTATTATTACTTTTTTAAATATTGAAATAAAGCGTAAGAATCTTTTGAACTTACTGTTAGTTTTAAGTCAGCCAGCATTTTTTTAGTAGTAATTTTGTGAAGTCGTCATATATTTTTTTTATTGAATTGTGCCAATTTTGATCACACACACAAATATAATTTAGTTGATTCTAGTACAGTACAATTATTAATTGTATTTAAATATGTATATGTCTTCTTGAACTTCTATTGTGCCTTCAAACTCCATAGGAGCTTTGAAATTAATTTTTCTAAAGTAACTAACGAATATAATATTTGTGTTTAAGTTAAAGTCAAGGAAGCCTTGATGATCTTATTTATTGATATTGAAAATCTAATATTTCATTCCACATTATTTGTTAGTACATACTGTGATTAACGATTTTATAAAAAAAAAACATCTTTATTCTTATATTTGTGTATTCCAGGACGCGTAACTTTAGAGTTGTAAGTTACATAAAGTACATTGTAACTTTATGGAAGTACGTAGAATAAAAATCATTTTAAAAAGATTATTTGTTTCATTATATCCCTTTGAGTGTCGCAAACCGTCTTGTATAAACTAAGACCCATAGTTTTCTTTTTTTTTCAATTTTTGTTATGAATGTAAAAAATTAAATAGAAACAATAAAAATAATAACACAGAACATATCAGTCTTTTGCGATTTATAAAAAAAAATGTTTGAAGATATTAAAAATTCAGTTTAATGAAAAATAGAGATTTATTAACAATTATAAATTTAAACGGGTACTTACACTATTTATTTGTTTAATCATCATCATCATGTCAGCCGATAGGCGCACTGCAAGGCAATCCAGCGACTTCCCGAACCTTGACAATGTCGTTGGTTTGTTCAGTAATATCAAGCAATATTATCCTCCGAATTTTGTAAATTAATGATGAAAATAAATAGCAAAGCATCATTTACAGTCACTTGTGTATGTCATGAGAACTGTCAAGAGTCTATTTTGACAGAAACTACAATCAAATTAAAGTCAATACTGGCATCCTTTAATTTATAGCTACCAGGATTTTAAACAAGTCTTGGTCTGAGAAGAGCCCAAAAACAAACAGAATTATTTCACTTACAATATTCTAAATACAGTGGTAAAGCAATTCTTTCCCTTTAAAATCACTTAAAAAATACTTTATATTATTAACGGGTAATTTAAAAGATTTTATTTAGTAAAGTTCTCAGACATATTGACAGATGATTTAAGCACATTACATGGGAGCTACACAGTTGCATACAAGAATTACTTTATGAAGCCCAGATATACACAATGTAACATATGTGAAGTGCTATGTATTATCAGATAGCTTCATAATGGCTGCACTAATCTAGGCCCTTGTTTTAGAACAAGCCAGGTGTTATTGTTACCTTTACTGCTGACTTACGTATATTTTGCTTATGAAAGTCAGTTAAACTAGCTATTAATTTCAAAATAGTAATAGATATCAAGTAATACATAAAACATATAAAACTGATTTGCTACACAAGTTGATAATTGCCATGTCAATATTGTCATTTTAATATTTAAAATAGATATTTTAATTCCTTACTAAAAACCTATATTACAATGTCAGGCTTGGTTTTTTTTATTACATTGTCCTTATCATGATTTAAAATAAAAAAAAATATTTACTTAAACATGAAAACAAATTGGGGTATTTAGTTAAACTTGAACAATGTGGAATGATTTCAAATACAAAATTAAAATAATTTTAAGCATTATCATAATGTCTCCAGAACTAAGTAGTACATTTATTTACAGCCAAATAAATAAATATATATTTATATTTATATATTTATATATATATATATATATATATATATGTAATATACATTAACTTTAAATTGGTTTGGTACATTTTACACCAGTAATTTTTTTCTTTTGTCTTTTTATTTCCTTATCATATATAGATAAACGAAAAATGTTATAAAACAGTTAATAAATCTATAGTTTTTTGGCCCCCTTTATTGTAGGCCTCTCATTCTTTTTAATTACAAATAAGTTTTTCACATTTTTAATATTTATTTCAGCTGTCATACTTCGCATGATCTTTCACTCGTTCTACTGCCACACATCACAAAATCTGCCACTCTTTATCATTCATTGTATTCCGTTCTTTCATCTTCTCTCATACTTCACCTGAGTTTTTAATTTTACATTTTCATCCTAATTAACATTTATTTTATTCTTTTTATTTTTCTTTATTTTTACAATAATAATCTTATTCTATTTTCTTAAACTAGTTAATGCTATATAATATTATTTAAATTATATCATTACTTAACTTATACTACAGGTAAGTTAGGTCTTATTATTACTAACTACATTTTTTATTACATATTTACAAAACTTTAGGATTTACCGGGACTGATCATTGCTTATTAGAAAGATGGTTTCCCTCTTTATGCTTGCACACACTTCTGTCTCAGTCATATCTTAGCTTTCCTATAAATCTACATTTAATACTAATACTTCATTTCCTATTCAGCAGAATAGAGCTAGCAGAACTTCTAAGCTAATTATTGTTAAAAATAAGTTAGTGGTAAAGCAGTTTAGGTACTGAGAATTTTAGGAGTAAGGAGGGGGTTTCTATCCTAACTGAAATAAAAGATGATATTTTAGGTAAACCACATTTACATCTACTGGAACAATATCAAGAAGGATACAAGATGTGGGTACAAGTGTGTGGAGCTTTAGTTAGTTCTGCTGCAATTTAACAGTTACCTAAGTCTATAGTCTGTCAGCAACACAACTCTTTGAAGTGTGATGTTGTTCTAGACTCACAGGTTAGCAATTAAGCAATAACTTATGGAGGTTCTAATGTGGCAGCTACAGAAACTTGCACTGAAAAATAACCAGAACCAAATAATCAGAAATTTTAACAGATCATGATTTTATTAACAAACATCTGCTTATTTTAGATGTTATGGACTGTTCTTTGTGCAAAGCATGTCTGGAAGAGGAAGAGACCACTGCATACTTGCTTCTTCAGTGTAAGAGGGTAACACCGTACAGGGCTACCCTTCTTAAATCACAGAGGCACCTCATTGACATCATCGGGGATGTCGAGAGTCTGCTAGGATTTCTATTATTTCCTATTCAGCTACACTTATTGACTAGCTCCATTGAGTACAACGTTCATTTTCATTAGCTCTTTAAAAACATTTTTCTAAAGCCCGTACTTTGCTTTAAATTGATTTTCATTGTAATGGTCTAAGAGATCAGACCTTAGAATCATAACTTGGCTAGGGTACTGTTGGCTGTTCCTCTTCTTTGTTGCTCGACAAAGATATTTTGTCCGTAGACAAATCTAGTCTGTCCAGTAAACAATATGTACTTACGAAAAAGCCGGCACTGACAAGAAACCACTAATTTGTCGACATAACGATCCTTTCTAATACCCAAAGCAGGTTAACGACACTAATTTTAGCATTTTATACATAACCTTATGTGATTGCTGCTTTGTTTGGCATTTCAAAAGCTGACTGATAACATTTCAAGTAAAACAGATTAAATATTTATTTAACAACGATAGCACCAATATCTTCATCTATTGTTATCGACAGATAATGTTAAACGTCAATAATAAATTATATTTTGTAGGACATACCGGATCATAGACATTTTTAATTCGTTTCATTTTCGTGATGTGTAAGTTAATTTTTATTCGAATGTTGGACTTTTAGTGAAATTTTAGAATTTCGTATTTTTAATTCTGAAATTACTCTTTTAAACATATAAAAATGTGAATTCCAATTGCTTTTAGGTCTTAAGAAATTGTAACGCGTTCAGTTTATTAAAGAAACTACAAAAGTTACCGTTAAACAGAGAATATAACAAGTATTCAAAAACATAACTATTTGGTTATAATTAAGCGCAAGCTGATCAAAAAAAAAAATACTTATCTGTTATATGTTTCGTGTATTTTTAAAATAGTTTATATGCAACAAAGGAGAACGTTCGTTTCTTTGCGATTTGTGTACGCGGATATTCTTCTGTCCCGATGTTGAGATGAGAAGTATGTATTCGAAATATATTATTTTATAACGTAATTATCCAACTAGATGACATTTCGTTTGTAAGTTTAATAATATGACTTTACGAACATACTTCTCTGGGATTTTTCAAATTTCTAAGTTATCAATTGCATTGCTTCGTTTTAGTTGACATAAATATCTTTCTGTGTCAAATTTATTACCCATTTTTTTGATTGAACAATAACTTTTGTTTTTAAAAACGTTTAAGTAATACGCCAGGAGAAGCTAATTCTGTCGAAAGTGCCAAACCGTAACGGTGAACATTAAATTTAGGTTTGAATTTAAAGCAACAAGAAAACATGACTTTATAATCAATAATATATACTGTAGTATATACATAAATGAATTTGTAATATTAATATGTAGTTTTTAATAACATTACATTATTAAAATTATATCAAAAAGATTTCTTACAATGTTATCTATTAGTCTATAATCGGGAATTCCTTCGTAAAGTCTCCATCCTGTGTATATAAGTACTTGTTTTTTCTTCGCTTAATCATTCCGGTTTGTGCGCCTAAAGAGTAGAGTGATTATAGTAATCTGTAATCTTTAATTGATTATAAAATGACTAACTGCATTGCGCTGGACTGTGAGATGGTGGGCGGAGTATCTAATCGGAGCATACTGGCGCGGGTATCACTGGCTAACAGTTCAGGTGTTTGCGTATATGATAAATACGTGAAACCTACTGAGACTGTAGCTGATAATCGTACTTCTGTAAGTGGAATACAGAGACATAACTTGGAAAATGGCGTGGACTTTAATGTGGATAACATTCATTTAAAAGAGAAGAGAAGTTCAGAATTTGATTCATGGTAAAATTTTAGTAGGGCATTCATTGAAATTTGACCTTGATGCCTTAAAACTTTCCCATCCAGCACGGGATATTAGAGATTTAGCTACTTACGAACCATTCAAGAGGGTGAGTTTTACTAAATACTTTCGACATTTTTTATTATTTCCATGTAGTTTTATTATTTCAAAGGCGATAAATCTGTATCTTTATGTAATTAGTATTTTCCTTATTCCTTATTGTGCTGCCATTGCTTGAAAAGCGCAGCTCTAACCCTGTAAAGCCACTTCCGAAGAACCATTTTATAAGCGCACGACTAATAGATGCGTTTCAAAGGGTTAGCGTTAAACGCAGACTACCATTATATTACATTATCTTGAGCGTATGATTATTATATAATTTTATTTTTCTGTGATATTTTGTCAAGTTGGCAGTCCAGTGCACGCTGGCCTAAAACTTATCAAATTTCTTGTATTATGGCATTTTATTGCAGCTCAATAATGGGCACCCTGCATCACTGCAGTTACTGGCTCAACACTATCTTCGCCAAACTATACATCAGGGGATGCATAACTCTGCCGAAGACGCCACGGTCGCTATGAAAATTTATCAAAAGGTAGCCAACAATTGGCGTTAATTATCAAAAGAAGAAAGAAAGAACTTGTATGTGTTATTTGTAACAATATATAATCAAATGTGTAAGAAATCTGAATTTTATTTAAAATACTAACTCCTTCCGATACTTGTTAGGTCTGAATAAACTCTGGTTATATACTTAAATCTTCAGTTAAATATTTTAACGAAACCTTGATACGTTCTTGCTTTGCTTTTGCAACCGGCACTTGCAGATCTACTACGTTGACGATACGCGACCCATTTCATTAGCGTTATTAAAAGGTGCATGTTTGATGAAGTTACTCAAGATAGCTTAGATCTTACTTTTCCAAGTTTTAAATCTATAATTAACAGTATTTTATTAAATAAACCATATTGTAGCATTTAAGAGTTTTTGGTTCATCGAAAAATTGTCGATTTACATTATTGTTATTATAATTTATACATCAAACGTTGTTAAATGTGTTTGTGCTTTTAGAAATTCAACACTAAAGACACTGCGAAAAAAAATCTCATCATCGTCTTATCGGCCTCTGTCTATAGCTGCCATCCTAGTTATTTATCACTCGATTGTGTTAACCCCGTTTTTGTTAACACACTGAAAGAAGATAGTTCAGGTCTACTGCAAAGATAAAAAACCTGCTTAGTAGTACTTTATAAAATTAAAAAACATAGCCGACTTTCTTGTGGAATGAAACACGTTACAATTCAAAAGCAAACTAATAAATACATTTATTAGTTATAACGCACAAATTAGCATAAAATTCATAGAAAGTAATTTACTGCATTGTCTCTTTTCAGGAGCATTAAATATGATTTTTTTTATTTTATTTAATATAAAATATCAACAACAAATTACTTTATGTATTTAATAACTATTTGCTATGTTTTACATTATAATTATAATATTTGATATCAGCTTTATTAAAAAAAATTAGGATAGAGAATAGAAATACAGAATAATAACTTCTCCACTCCAGGTTCTTTACTTCTAAATACTAGTATATACCTAGTACCTTGCAACATTTGAAAGAAATTATCGCACTTTCTCGTGGGATACTCAACGTTATTAACACATAAGACAACTACAACTGATGCATACTGTAATGAAGCAAAACGCTCGAGGTATAAAAAAATAATATCATTGTAATATTGTCAAGGAACTTGTTATTGTTTTTGAAGATATATAATAAGCCAATTATTTCTTTTTATTATAATATAAATTGCGTAGTGACCCGTAGGTGCCCCTGTACGCTACGCGTGATATTGATATTAGGTACCCCCTGCGACAAACTTATCAAGTCCTGACCCGTGATAACCTCCCGTTCAAAGGAATAACACTGTATCAATATATCGTATTATTATATATATCAAATTGCTACCGCCTAGCAATAAACTGTTTGTTTTGTGCGTATAATCTTGCGTAGGTAATCATCAGCAACAAAAAAAAATAAGATAAGTTTTTGGAAATACTATCGAAATAAAGAAACTAATCGTCACCCGTCCGGTTCGGGAACTTAATGAACGCCTTTTTAACCACCTTGCAGGTAAAAAATCACATAATTCTTAGCTGACATGTACTCGGTGAAGGGAATAATCCTACAAAATTTATTAAATCTCTAATCCTTTTTCAGAAATCTTTTTTACACAGAATGATTGTTTATATATATAAAATATAAGTCATTTGTCAACAAAAAGCTTTAAAGGTTTATATAAAGTGATCATATTGAAATATTTACGCATACAATTCTTTACTTCTTCTACGCGACAGGTTTATAACTTCGGGCAGTACCAAGTTCGCAGGGATAGACAGTAAACATCAAATGAACTGATCTGCTAAATTACGTTTAATTTGCCTTCTTTGAAAGTGGATTCAAAAACTTCATTTTCATAATATGAAAATCTTAATTAAAGAAGACATGTACCTGAAAAAAAATTATATCTAATCTAACAAAGTATCATAAAATCCTGTACAGCATTGTTTGCATTTCACATGTCGTGACTGGATGACGTCAGTAGTTAACAAACATAATAACTTAACAAACATAATAACAAAAATAATATATATGTAATAAATAGTTCTTTGATAGAATTAAGTGAAGAATGCTTCGAGTTTCGGAATGGCTAATCACTTTTATTTTTCGATTAAAATCAGATTAATAGTCGTGTAATATGACTTGGGCTAATAAAATCAAGTAATTTTTTTAAAAAATCCTATTAATATCAAAATAACGTTGGCAATGTTCAGATGCTCAAAGACATTTGTCTATTTGAAACGAATCGCATTTCACGGGTCACATATCGCAATACGTAATTCTTTTGTGCAATGTATTTACATCTCATGCATTTAATTTATGTGAAGATTTAATAAAGTATAAAAAAACGTATGTATTTTTTAATTATAAAGTCCGAAGAAATTTCTTTAATCAGAATCAAACGGAATAAAAAAGACAAAAAATGTCTACTCTCGAAGTTTGTCTGGAATATAACCTCCAACTCCAACTACAGAATCATTATATTATTTTTAAACGGGTAATGGTTGAACTGATGTGACGTCACCCAGCGTAAACATGGACCGTATTCTATTATTGACAAATGCTATTTTCTCGACGGCATTCCCGATGGCTTCACTAGGTTTGTGGCAGCAGAACGCTGAAAGCACTTACCATAAAATTTAGCGGAGTAGAGATATCTTTTGTCCTATCGAGGCGGGTTAACAATTTTACGATTGTAACTAGCTTTTGCAACTACAACCTACAGAAATCTTGATTCAGGTTCATTTTAAACATAAGACTAAAAAAAGAAGTCTAAGATAGGTTAAGTAACATTATAAACAAAAATAAAATTAATTTCAGCGACACTCCACTTAATAAAATACCGTAAGACAAAATGCTATGAAAATATACGAGACGAGCCGTGCTAACTCTACAGTGTTTTAGTGCGTCATTGTGGCACAAAGGGCTTTTGCAAACTTTTTGAAACAAAAGCTTTTTGAAACTTCGGCTTGGGTTGTCACGATGTGTGTCGATAACGCCCGCTTAGTATTCCGATATCAAGACACCCAAAGGGCCGAAAATTATCTTACTTTTTTAATTGCAAAGATGGCGAGTGTTTTCGTTTGTTGAGAGATGGGCCCCTCGGGTACTTTTTATCTTAGGTTATGTTTAAGAAAATTATTGAGTTTTAGGAGCTAAATTACGTCATCGTCAACGACGCGTCAAAAAGGGGTACTCCCTAGAAATAAACAGAGCGCGCTACAAAACTTGTCGACATGTGATTGGCTGACGATTTTTATTGGATTTTATTGCTTCCAAGATCCTAACATTTCATTATTAAAAAGTAAGTTTGACTTTTTAAAGTCAAATTTGACTTTTGATTAGGAAGTGTCAACTCATTTAGTTTCTTAGCATTTAAGACCAAATTGATAATTTGGAAGCTATGAAGAGCACATAACAGAGCAATCTATATTTAAACTATATTTCGCTATAATTACTCCTATTACGCCATTTTAAAATCAAGTTTAGTATTATAACCATATATGATGTCGCTTATATGCTTCATGGATTTGGCATGAACTTCATGGAGCGTACACGATCGACTCAGGGAACTATTATATTAATAATAAAAATGGAGTTAAATGCGAAGTTTAATAAAAAGTCCTTCACTCTTTTTACGGAACTTTTTACGCGTTAGCTGCGGTTCGTTAATCTATGGCGTTGAGTAATCATAATCGATATATTAAAGCGAATACCGTCTGTGAATAGCTCTTCAACTTTAATTTCGTATTTCGAATGTAAATAATGTAGAGTATATGTTATACTGGTCATGTATACCATAAATACCAATGTGTTAATATTCCTGACGTGAAACCCAAAAAGAAAAAGTCTGCTAAGTACTAATAAGTTTTGACTTGAATGTAAGTTTGTTATGCTGAGGTTTGCCAAATGCTTTTACCTCGTCAGAGATAGGCGTGTGTCTGTTATAACAATTTTTATAATAGAGATTGCGCATTGTTAATTTTGGACTAAATGGTTGTTATCTGGAAATTTTCTTTAATCACAAGAACTTGTCAATATTATATTCTTTCTCGGATGCGGTCTGAAAATGATTATAATTGCTTAATATTAAAGTTGCCGATAACCAATGCGAATTACTCTATACTAAATAATTATGCATTTTGTTCAAAATAACAAACTGTTGATAGTGTTCTAGAATGTAATTCTATACGAAAAAATCTAATAGGCCTTGGTAAAACTAAAAAGACACAGTGTTTTTTTATTATACTTCCTTTATTTATCAATTATATAAGCATAATGTACTTAGGTAATATGTTTTTAAATAAAAAAAATGGAATTAAGTACATTTTTGTTGAATATTTTCAAAGATTAATCTTATATTTGTAACGACAAACACCTAAAATTGTTATAGTTAGATAGTCAAAACACTTATTTTAATAAATATCATTAAAATTATACATGACTTCTCGGTAACTTTGCTTAATATTATAAATACAAAGTGCAGTTCCGAAATTAATTTCTCAATAAATTACGTATAAAACGCATTACCAAAATATCGAACGCAGCAAACTTTGTGAATTGTTATCAAATGTGGCAGGTGAAAACTGACAGCCATTGGAAACTGTCAGTGGGGTCGTTAATGTGAAATAATATTGACATTTTATTTCATAACATATATTACGCATTAAAAGTCATTTGTTTTAAAAATGAAAATGTTATTAATTATTTTTAATCCAAGTTAAACGGATAATTTTTAGTATAACACGAAACACTTTAATAATAGTCACCTTGACTTGTTTTTAAGACAAAATAAAAATTATAATGTAGAACAAAAACAATATAATTAGGTTAAAGTGATGTTGCAGTCATCGACGGCTTTTTCGAATGGCTGGGCAATTGATACAACTGCGCCAGTTGACTTGACCGACTCGAAAGATAATGTAAGTATGTTAGCCCCCTGCAGAGTTGTTTTCGATAACAACCTCTTTTCTGACCTTATCTCTATAGGTCGACTCCTCAGTGTCGTGCGTCCTCAGTTATCAGAGCAAAGATCCTGCAACTGTCTCCAATGTGTCATCAATGTTTACTAAAGTATAAATAAGACTCAGTAAGTATTGTTCTTTTAAACAATTCTTCATATGTAATAACAGATCTATTGTCAATTTATAAAATGGAAGCTTATTGCCAGGTATGTTAATTCAATAAATTAACAACATATTTTATACTTGCTACCAAATATTTCAAAAGCACTTTAGTTAATATGTTACATAAATATGTTTTTACTAATATTTTACACTAAATTTACACCTTTTACACTAATTTTACACCAAAATGCTGTTTTGTGCTTTTGTATTTATTTTTATGAATTATTTTTTCATCAAAAATGGATAAATGGATATGGTTCATTTTGTTGAATTTTGCTTTAACAGCATTTACCTCTGTCTAGTCTAGTAAAATAAATAGTACAATGATCTGAAAGAGATGACTTTTTAAGGAACTATCAATTAGTTACTGCAATGATGTTTGTGACTGCAGCACTCTCCAACCAGCATTTTTCAAAGACAAAAAATCACCTCTTTTCTTAAATTCATTGCTTACTTTCAACCAGCAAAAGATTATTAATATTATACAAGCTTAATACTAAATATTGAAATGTATATTTTTAAAAACATTTTAAAATAATGAATGATAATTCTGGAAGTGTTTAATTTTTATTTTAATTTCAAACCACTTTTTAATAAACGGATTAATCATTCATAGTGTTTGTTATTTTGCATAGTCATTTTAGTCTTATCTTTGTTTAATTAACTGAAAATTTAGCCACATGTGTAAGATGAATAAATTTTTAAAATTATCACGCTTGTTATGTGTGTCATTCATATCAAGATATGTTGGCATATTATTTTACCTTTGATTCCATAATTTTAATTAATATAATGTTAAATGTAATACAACTGACATGATAATGAAACTGGTATATTTTTTAACCAAAAATGATGAAGATACAAATAACATGAATAGAAAAGTAACTTTAAACATAGCTGTATTTAACAAAAAACAAACACTGTAAAAATCTGTTACTAAATTACATAAAGCTATTCGACCCAATTTAAGAAAAATGTTCACAAAGCTAATAGCAATCCTATTTTTATTTCATTAGTATATTAGGTGAACAACTAGTTTATATGAGGCTAGTGTAGTATTTATTAAATTCTGATGTGGAATGTGAATATCTTTTACATAATGTTTAAGTACAAATTGTGTTTAAATTAGAGAATACCATCGCTTGGTGAACTACTGGACATACTACTTAATTTTTTCAAGTACTCAATATTTTTAATTATATTTGATACTGCTAAGAACTTTTAAAGCT
Source organism: Battus philenor (assembly GCF_028537555.1). Lineage (NCBI taxonomy): Eukaryota > Metazoa > Arthropoda > Insecta > Lepidoptera > Papilionidae > Battus > Battus philenor. The sequence continues at coordinate 5,370,404 of NW_027181759.1, read as the reverse complement.
TTGAACTTGGAAACTTAGAACAAAGAGGCAAATGTGGAAATTTAGCTTATTCATGTATTTATTATTTTTACATTTTGTGTAAGGGCAGACTTAAGAAATTGTCTACCAGAAACCTAAAGTGGTACATACATAAAAGTTAATCTTCATCCGCTCCATCAGTTTCTATATTAAAGAAAAAAATTGGAAAAAATATCATGCACAGTTTTACTGCACATGCTCTAGTTGTGATAAACCTTATCACATTTATTTGTTTATTTCAGAAAAAGAGTATGTTTAATAAGTAATTTCTTTTTTTACGACCTAGAATACTATAAATTTGTTGCTTCTGTCCCAGCGAGAATTCGGCAATTTTATAATTAACAATTGGAATAGCTTGTCCTGCGTTTTGATAAGAATCTAAATTGCTTTGTGTAAAAAAAAGAATTTATTTGTTAAGCGTAATTAAAGACGCAATTAGAATAATTTGTTTGCAATATACGTCATTTTATGTTTGCCTATTTACGTGCGTATACTAACATCAATCTGAGAGTGAATTTGCATCATGCTATGATAATAAATAAATTAGCGTTCATTATTAGATAAGGATATCGTTCGTAATCATCAGACCATTGACGTCCATTAAATATGTATTTCATTTATTTTCAAACATGTGTAGTATTTATATCAAATGTAGCTTTTAATATAATTATTTTCCGTACTTATACCCAATGTGTTGATATAATCAACTGTCAATGACATTTTGAACCTGTCATTTGCGACCACAGAACAAATTATAGAGAAGTCACAGTCATGTTGTTTACAGACTATTCAAGTATTAATAAATATGTATGCTTAAATATTATATATATATATATTCAAGCATATATATTTTCACAATGATTCTTACGTTAAGCAGAATTTTGCTCTTTTATGTTAGGGTTAAATCTAAAAAAAAAATTGTGCTTGTAATTGGTATACGGGCTTATTATGCTCTGTGAGTCTAGACTTAATATTCATTACCCCCTAGTTAGCACACGCACAGATAGCATTTATCAGCTGGGTTTGTTGAGCATGACCTTAGACCCGACTCACCCGTAGACTGATAGTGGCTGCTATATATTATCTAACGATATCGCTCGGTTTGAACTATAGTGGCCAGTTCGTGTTCTGTCGCCTATCTGTGTACTTCTCGTTATTTTAGACTTCAATTTTTTAAACTATATCCTGAATCTAATTTAGCATTTACATTTCTTGCCTTTTCCTAATGGCTAAATTTGATAATTACAATAATTTTCTTTCCCCTTGCTAAATAATTTGTGAGTGTAGAATAAAGACAGAACAGTCTCAGTGTTACAGTGGTGTCAGGTTTTTTTTAAAATTCTCACTGGCATCAGCATACATGCATTACTTTTCGAGCGAGCTCCTTCAAAAAATGACAATTTCTTTAAAATACCGCGTAAACCCAATCTATTATTCGGACTACTCGGATACGATTTAAATTCTTTGTTTAAATTATTTCAAACAAAGTCATACCTTTGTCATTGGTTGTATCATTTCGAATATTACAAATTCGGTGTCTATCCAAAAGATATTACCTGACGTTTATTCGAAAACCTAGTAGCAAAGGAAGTAACAAAATGGATATAGTTGCAAATGTAAGTTTTAATTTAAATACACTGTGTGTTGTCATGTGTAACTTTAGTTCAAAGTTTATCAGTCGAAATATTAAAATAATTGTATATAATAAATCTGTATGACTATTACATTGTTTCAGTACCATCCTGTCTTCAAGGCGTTCCTTGCGGGTTCGTTTTCAGGAACATTCAGTACTATACTGTTTCAACCTTTGGACTTGGTTAAGACGAGATTGCAAAATTCAAGTCAGCATGTTGTTGCGGCGACCGTCAAGTGAGTGCTCTTGTTTATCAATTCCGTTTAATTATGAACAACTTTGTATTGCCATGTACTATTATTATCGTAAGTCTTTGTTGTAGTCTTGTTCTGATTAATTTAATTTAAAAAAGTGTCTATTTTCACACACATCTTTGCAATAAAGTTATTTGGTAGTAGATAAGTGTTTCCCAAACTGGGGCCCACGCTCCACAGGGGAGCAATTTGAATTCGATGAAGAACTCGATATGGGTTTAACCCTTTTGCCCCGCGCCTTGCCCCCACGTACCAGTGAAATCTACAAATGCCATTAGGACAGCATTGCATGTCAGGTTAAAAAAAACTTTAGGGCAGTATTACAATGTATTTATAATTCATACCACTTCCCATTAAGTGTAAGGTTTCCTTTTCTTGTAAAAGGCGTCATCTATCGTTGAACCTTAAATGATTAAGTTTAGTGCTACCGAGACCGCTGTACCGCGCCTAAAGTCCGCTCTCAACGATTGTGGAAGCAATGCTCATTTTCTTTTTTTTTGGAACCTACCTCACCGCGTTTCTTAAGACGCGAAACAACAGTTTCGGCAGCTCTATTGTTGTTTTCCTTCTGTTACTTACATCATATGCTCGGGACTACTAAATGCAAAATCGTCATCTTATGGCGACTTGATTTTGTATGTTTTGTCATTTGTGATTTCTTAGTTTTAAAACAAATCACTGTTAGAGATTTTAAAATACTATCAAACTCAGTTATATTTATTGGGATGTTTTTGTTTCGAATTCGCTTTTGTTATGAATAAGGTATACAGGGTGATTGGTTACAATATAAAGCTTTGATGGGGTAAATGTATCGATGTTATTAGCAAAAATATTTAAACATTTTACACCCATTTCCAATTACCTAATATACTCTGAAATATGTTACATCATTTTTTTTCTATTGGAAAGGCCAATAACTTCTAGCAAAAGAAAGTACAGGAACGAATAATCCGAATTTTAAAATGCTTTTCTTTGCCGTATTATATTTGGATGAAGTGTCTCCTATACTAATTGTTAGCAAATCACTTTATACATGTATATTGTAAGTAATTAAGTTTTATTGTTACCCCAGCAACAGAATCCAGCCTGGTATGATAGCGATCTTTGCCAACATAGTCCGTCAAGAACATATCGCGGGACTATGGCGTGGTATGGTGCCCTCGATCGCCCGCTGTGTACCAGGAGTAGGCCTATATTTCTCATCACTACATTGGCTGAAGTCAAAGCTAGGAAAAGAGAACCTCGGGCCCATAGAAGCGGTGTCACTAGGAGTCCTGGCCAGGACTATGAGTGGAGTTACCTTAATTCCCATCACTGTTATTAAGACCAGGTACGATTTGTAATTATTATCACCATTATTTCTGCTGTACAATGTCTACGTCTAAACATAAGCCTCTCCTATAGATTTCACATTCAGCGTCTCTCTAGAAACTTATCAGCTTCGTCTCTTATAACTTTGTCTAGACGTTTTACATTGAGTTTGCCGGTCTGGACGTTTTACATTGAGTCGCGTTACATTCTGCGCGTTTTGTGATTTGCCCACTGCCACTCAGTGGGGAGACCAAAAAGGTCCTATATCCACCTTGTGAACCTAAAACATACAGGAAAATAAAAGATTTCCTAGTTTTGTTCTTTCCCATGCTTTTAAATATAATTAGATTATGACTAGGATTCCACATGCTAAACTAATTTTTAAAACGAAATAATTGTTCGCAAAAAAAAATTTTAATTATTTCTATGTTATATAACGACACGATATGATTTTTTTTTAATTGCTTAAAAGTTTTCTTACAAAATATTGCATTACTCGTAGATACGAATCAGGTGTATACAAGTACAACAGTTTAAGCGGGGCCTTAAGGGATATTTACAAGGCTGAGGGCGTTCGTGGACTAATTTGCGGCCTGGGACCGACTCTGGCAAGGGACGCACCATTCTCTGGCCTATATCTCATGTTCTACACACAAACAAAACAAGCAGTACCTAAAGGTAAGTTATTCCACAAACATTGTGAACGGTTATCGGTGTAAAAGCTTCAAAAAGTTTAATGAATGAAACATTGAATGTTGAATGAATGAAACATGGTACACTTAATTCGATAAATCAATAGTTTCAGAAATCATTAAAGCTTCACACAAATTTCCAATCACGCTGTAAAGTGATCGCTATGAGTCATAGCCTTTATATATACATATGTTAACATATGTTATCATGACATATGTTAACATATTAATTTTTTCTATTTGAAAGTGCCATGCCAATAATTTCTTCTTAGCCCTTACCTTACTCGATTCCTTACGACAAGGTTTTGCGGTTTTGGTAACAAACTATAATAGTTCTCTTAATATGCTAAGAAGACAAAGATTTTGTAGTAAGTATTATATTATTGTTTTCTTTTTCCTATAAACCAACGGCAATGTATGGAATGATTAAAAAAATAAAAAATATCATGCATAGGTAATGACCGCGGTAATTGGAAAATTATTATGCAAAATTTTGCATCATAAACGGATATTAATTTGTAGATGTTCTATAAAATTTTTAATATCGTGCCTTGTATTAAGTATTTTTTTGTTATTCTTTATTATTGGTTATAATTACTTTACGGTAGCCCAGCAGAGGACGGAGACTTTATCGATTCATACTTTGTGCATTAAATATTATAGTGTTGCCGCTGCTGGCAAACAAGTTTCCCACGGATGGGCAGCAGCGTCCTCTGCGTATCAAAATGCCACATTGTGATCATTAACCCGCCTGCCATGTGTGGCGATGGTATATCCCCCATAGATATCTTTGGGGGAGGTCAATGCCTTGCAGTGGGCGTCTATGGGCTGAAAGAACGACTACAGCCATTCGTTATTAAGATTCCATTTATATGAATTACAAAAAAAAATTAATCATTCTAATTGTCGTCTACTTTTCGATATTTTTAAAGCATTGTAATTTATTAAACAAAATGACAATGAATTTTTTAAAGTTTAATCTACGAAGCATGTATTAAAGATTATATTGGAGAGAAAAATGCTTGAGATTAGCATATCGATGATTTTCGCGTGATTATTAGAAATTATAACACTGTTAAGATATCATCATCATCATCATCTTTCGACATAGTAGATATAGAGATCAATGATGACTTATGAAAGTCACTACCTATTTTTAATGGTTAAGAAATATTTGCTAGACATTGGTCTGTATGATTACAAATCTTTTAATTCTTTTTCTTTCTTTCTCTGTTTCTTGATTCTTTCTGAGGCAAGTGCGATCCAAGTCAGTTTAATGTTTTTACCGTATTTATTATAAGTATATGTGCTGTATATGTGTGCATGTTTGGACATGTATATTTTGTTTATAAGTACACGTTCACTACACCGTTATTTATACTTCTACTGTTTCCATACTAAAGTTGTACAGAAGATTTTACCCCGTGTGATAAGACCGTCCATTGTACATTTTTCTTTACTATTAAGTGTACAATAAAAAATATTAATTGACTAACATATCACTTTATTATATTAGGATATAGGCAAATATAATTTATAAAAGGAAAAAAAATGGAAAATCGGTGTCAAAAGAGTAGCTATTGAGTTTTTTTGCCAGGTTTTTCTTGTTAAAATCAACATTCCGAACCAGACAATACTATATGGAGAAAATAACACTGGGTATAAAATATGTATTTGACGTATTATTCGAAGGTGCTTAGGAAATGATATTCGAAAGAAAAAATACTTCTTTCATTATTAATATACGGTTTAAAAAAACGGTTGCGGAAGTTTGTTTCGACAATTTGATTTGTAACTATAAACTGGATACTCTTTTTAATCTACGCTAAATATTTCCTGATATTAAATAATCTATTACGTGTTATGAATTGTATCGGTCGACCCTTTTTACGAAATCTTACAATATGGTTACTCATCAGCGTAATGTTATCGTGTGGTTTATATAATACGATATAAGAATCGATACATAACATAAACATTGATAATCAATAAATATAAATAATATAATGTTTCCTTATATTATTGCCGTTTTTAATTATGTGATAGGTTATAAGCGTGAAAGTTTTAAAGGCCATGTTTAGTTCATTTGTCATCTTTTACTCTATTTTAAATAACCCTATATGGAGTATTTACTCTTAAATATGTTACATTATTTTTTTATTTTATTCCCGATAAGCCAGTTATTTTTAAGTATAAAGTCTGCAGGGACAATTAATTAATTTTAATAAGTAGCGGTTCGAATTTTGAAAACAATATTTCTTACTCCGTCTTTGGATAGGATGTACCATATTATTATTAATATATTAAATCATACATTATATTAATTTACAGCAAATTCTACATATTCACCCCTTCAATTCCTTTATACATCAATAAACAATCATCATTTACATTGCGCAGTGAGGCAAACCTTATATTTTTATTTATATATCTATTAGCATGAATTAATGAAGCTGTAAGGGATTATCGCAGTTCTTTTCTTAGCGAAAATTAATTTATACGTACGTTAATCTGATCTCTGATAAAACAAGAAGAATATAAGTATCTTTTTATTAACAGAATTGCTTCAATCACCAAGCGCGGCCAGTGTAATCCACTTCTCGTGTGGAATTGTGGCTGGCATTGCCGCCTCCTTGGCGACAAATCCGGCCGATGTTCTTAAAACGAAGATGCAACTCTACCCGGAAAAGTTTCCGAACGCTTTCAGCGCGGCGGTGTACGTTCAACAGGTGAGATTTAAATAGTCATCTCATAATCAATATCCCAAAGAACCAAAACAAGTCGAAAACTATACTATACTAATGTATCAAGATTTTAGTTTATCATAAAAAAGACGAGTTGACTCTTCACACGTCAGAGCGCATTTGGAATCCTCGTATTTTTTAAGGATACCATTATAGAGAAACTATCATCATAATTTAAGCCGTAGGACATCAATTGCTAGACATAGGTCTTCCACATAGAACCGACGACATTTTAAAGGTCTGTTCACCATGTGAAACCTTCACTTCCGGACCATGGTCTTCTCTCTAAAACTTTAAGGTCCCAGCAGCAATCTATTTCGCGCGCTATGTGGCCTTCGATTGCTACCTCATCTTGCCAATCCGCTGGGCTGTTAGTTACTTTTGTTCGTCTACATATAACTTAATTCGTGATTCGATTTATTAAAGAAATCGCAAGTATTATCCTCTCAATGACTCGTTTCCGAGCCACCATTGAGGCCAAGAATGAATGACTATATTTAAATACCGTATTTCATCATAAAATTTTCATTCTACTTTATGTCAAATTTGTCGTTTTGACATTTATCTTATGACATTTACAATTATATAATAATAAAAAAATAACGGATAGACGGCAAAAAGTATTCTTCTGACTCATCAATTATTGGCAAAGCAGCTATGATCATCGGTATTTTATTTCTAAGTAATTTAAGGGCATTTCCTTGATGGCTTTCACTTGATACATGCGTTCATCTTAAAGTAACGCGTATCTTTAGTCATTCATTCATTCATTCATTTGAGCAACTAACGTCTTTATAGAGTCCTTTTCATTTGCTCATAACGTGGCCTCGTACTTTATATTAAAAAACATGTTAAAACGTGAAGGTTCAAGGATTAAGTGTTTAATAATACATTTAACATAGCTGGTCATACAACTCAATTTGTTTCAGAATACCCATTTAAAATTAATTGCACTGACAGATCTTATCTGGATCAAATCGAACTTTATATTCAGACTATTTATCATAGTAGTTAAAGATAGCATGTAATTAAGCGACAAAATTAAAAATTTAAAACGGGTTTCATATATAGAGTCGTCATTAAAATGGACAGCTTTGCAACATACGGTGCTTTTATAAGCCAATCGTAGATACCTAAACAATATATATTTATATTAAAATGTTTCTTATTATTATATAATAACGTATGTTTGTAATGCGAAACATTCTTATTTTAGCGCATACCATGTTTGCCTATAGTTGTGGCAACATTTAATATTCTTATAGATTGAATAGTACGAAATTACATTAAATATTGTATATACATGGTCAATCTGAAGATTGCTTTTTCGGTGTGTTGTTATTTTTATAATTATTATTATTATAGGGCTTCTACATTATATTTATTTGTTCATGATAATAACTTGATATAAAAATATGTCTAACCATGATCATCCTTTGGTCTTAGGCGTTATCTAACGTTTTCCTTTGCCTATTAATTTGTGAGATTCTTCTCTAGTTTAGATCTGCTTTTAATTATGCCTTCTCATCTAGTGAACCTTCTTCCGCGATTTCGCTTCTGATTGATTTAATTTTTCTTTTGATCTATTTAATTGTAATAAAAATCAAATATTCCACACGAAAAATTTTTGATTTACGACCATGACGGAGCTAGTGACAGGCGTCTGGGTTAAGCTCCACACAAGGTGGTCTGACGATATAGTTAAGGTAGTGTGAAGTACCTGGATGCGAGCAACGCAATACAGGTGATATGATGATGAATTGTATCCTTGATACAATTTAGGTACCAAAAGATTCTTTAGTTTTACTACATATTTAATATAAGAGGGTCACTCGTTTATGTATAGTTTGAGGGTAATTATATATCACTTGTATAAATAGTTAATTATAACAAAGCGAACAATGCTGCGCATTTAAATCACACGTTACCCGCGTGTGGTGCGAGGGTCATGTAAATACGTATTTTTTTTTAACAATTAATCGCTAATTATTCAACTGTCGGGCACATTAAGACCCAACTGGTAGAGTTTATCGTTCGTTTGAACAAAACTGTGAGTCGGCCAACAATAATGTTATCGCTCTGCGAACTTTGACAGGCACGGGTTACAAAATACTAACATATTTCTTGTCAGAATAGTTCGAATATTAAAACTTCGACTGATCCGCTTGTCAATCATTACAATGTATTGAGAATATCTGCATGTATACTAGATGCCAACAAATTTATTCTTTTGCAGTAACTACTCATTAATGTTTAAGCTGTAAAAATATTTCTAAAATAAAATAAAACAGCAGTGTAAGTCCGGCCATAGTGGCGATTTCACATCACATGCGGCTCTTTGAACGGTTGCTTTTGGCTCCGATTGTTCATCGAATTATTTTAATATTTATATATATATTACCTATGCCAGCGCCTGGAAAGTCGAAACAAATTACTGGTGTGAATAATATTATTATTCCACTATAAAACAAGCGAAATTTAAACACTGATCATAACTAACTAAACGGCATCTTAAGTATTATTAGGAGTGCTGTCATATACGTGTGCCATTATATCTAATTAATACACATATTTTTTACTTTTTTTTAAATAATTTCATATGGTTTTTGTAAAAAAAAAATATTCTTCTGCGTGTTCAATTGCGACTCGCAAAAAATTTTAAATGTTGAAAAAATTACTCGCATTATTAAAGAACTTACAGATAGCCGCTAGAGCTTTAAGTTTTAGGAGTGGAGATCACGGAAACGTTTACCTAAAAAGTGGACAGACGACCGTGTTATGGTCGTAAGTCACTATATGCCAGTCGCTTCCAAATGGTCATGTTGGAAATTTATGTGGAAGTCATGTCTAGCAGTAAACGACACCCAAGAGAAATAATGAAATATTCCTTTGTTCGAAAAATATTAAGTGTATCTTCAATTTTAGATATTAAATTTAGATAATCCAAGGGACAAAGTTTATGAATTAATATCACAGTTTATTGTTCTTAATCGCAAGATCACATTTTAAGGGTTAGAAAAAAAAAACTCAATCAAATTAACAACATTCATGGTATTTATTTTTCATGATTAAAAAAGGCAAAAAAAATTAGTTAAATAATTGATCACAAGTTTATTAAATAAAGAACAGATTTTAATAAATGATTTTATAATTAAACTTTTTTTTTTATACACATGGGTAGTAACAATAAAATACGATAATTCCATGATTCTAAATTTTCACAAAAGCTCCAAAACATTGCTTTTGTACAGTTAAAAAAAATCTGACAATTTCTGATGAAAACATCACAATTTGTTCTAAACCGTTTGGAAAAATTATGTTTTGAAAAGGATAGGAAATAACATTATATGCTCTGGATTCTTTATTTATTAAATAGTGAAATTTAATATGTGGAAAATACACAATTAATAATGAAAAATTCAAGTCTTACTTCTTCTGTATCCACCTCAAAACAAATACATGTTCCGTACAGTAAAAATGTATGAAATGCGCCATGTTTTGTTGCAACTTTGTTAATAATTTTCAATCATGGAAATATTATGATTTGCGTCCCAACCTAACGAGTGATGTAATTTAATGGTATTCTGTGATCATTATTTTTTTTAACAACAAGTTGAATTATCATATTTTGTTCTCACTCCAAATATTGTTTTTTTACAGACATATGGCGTTAAAGGATATTTTAAAGGTGCCGTACCAAGAATGTTACGCAGAACTCTCATGGCAGCTATGGCTTGGACGGTATTTGAAGAGATAACTCGATCTATTGGCTTAAAATGACGTCACAGCCAAACTCATTGTTAATGAGCATTATGGGGTAATACTGAGCTTAACATGTATGAAGAAGATCATATTCCTTATAAGGAATTTGCGTTTCATACACATATGTAATAAGTGTGAAAAAGGTTTATTGTTTTAGAATTTAATTATTCTGGATATATATATATATGCATTACATTTAGTCATTAGCCAATAGGTTGAGTTGCTATTTTTTATAAGATGTTTATCAATATGAGTTCCAAACTATGTTATATTGTTATAATTTTGTTAACTAAAATAAAGAATAGAAAAAAATACGCTTTTTAATTGACTGAAATTGCTTAGTAACAAAACTTTATACATATTTACATAAGTAAAATTAATAAAATTTGTCTAATAAATCCAATATCATATAAATTCTACACCTTCATATTTCAAATTTTCTATAAATGTATCCGGCATTAATACAGTTCCGTCAACTTTAAATGCAGTAATGTATGTTGCCGTCTTTCCCTCAAACTCTGTAGTTTTTAAAGCTACTATTGCTTCGTCTTTTGAACCAGGAATAAACTTGAATGAAGAGAAACCATGCTTCGGCTGCAGTTTTGTAACCTAAAATATCAACAAATTATTTATTTATATCAGATAGGCATGGAAACAGCAAAGCTTAATATATAAGTTTACATTGATTTTGAATAAGATAGTACAAAATTAAATGATTGATTGACTATAGTAGTTGTACACATCCCTGGTCATAATCATGCTAGCCTTTATCTAAACTTTATTAAATGAATAAAACATAGAAATGAACAGCCTATGCTACATGAATTATAGACAAGAATGTATAATTTTGTTTCAGTGATACTATAGAAAAAAAAATTGAACTTATAGGAGACAATCTACAACAACTTTAAGTAAATCCTTAAAGTAGTTCTTGCTAAGAATTGTTGGAAACGTCTATGAGTTACTAATGGAGAAATATCATAATTCATGTAGGTTCCAGTATGTGGTCCCACTCTTACTAGCATGTACAGTTAACCACTAGACTCTCCCATTCTTATTCCGAGATTTTTTAATACAATACAATCTTTGATTATCATTAGTTAAAGCATTTGTATTTCTTTAGAACGCAATAGTTATATTAAAAAAAAAAAACAAGCACTGTGACAATTGGAAAGATAATTTTTCTTACTTATTATTGTATGATGTTAGATAAGCAATTGTAAAAAAAAGGTAGCAAAGTTCAATGGCTCCTTAGACTTGGGCCGTTATTACAATTTCAACAGATTGGGAGGTCGCCGATGTCTTAGATCGCTTAAGTGGACACTCCGGAGAGTGACTAGGCTCAAGGGCTCCCAGGAGTGCACCTCGACTTGAATTGTCAGTCGTCAATAATACTTGTTTAGCACTCAGAGTCAAAGGCAACTGAGAGGCTTAAACCTCGACAGTGTTGGTTGCTGTTGCCTGGCTAATATCATTACTACTACTTCAGAAACCGTTAGCGCTGGAAGATGAAGTGGTGGACGAAATTAGTTAAAATTAGCTTGAAAATGATCATTCATAAATATGTTGCTAAATAATAGGTGGACACAATTTTTTATTACATAATATTACTATTATGTTATAATAAACACACAATTACAGTTATCACAGCAGAAAGTCTTGATTTGTATAAAAAATATGTATTACCTGTACAGCGTCAATGTTCTTAAAATTGCTGTCTGCAGTTATTAAATAATTGCAACCCTTAACTTCATCTTTTGTCTCATTATATGGTTCATGACTACACCGTCTAGGCAAAAAATGCCACTTCTGTACTATGGATGACCATACGGCTGACTCATGTATCATATAACCTGGCCAACTTATTCCAATTGAACTTCTTACAGCCTTGTACTCGTTAACCCAACTTAAATGTTGTACCTAAAATGTAATGATAAGAATAATTATTTTGTTAAAGTTGCTATTTTGTTTTAATAAAAATCTTAAAGATATTACATATTTAAATACATTGAAGGTCATATTGAATTTTATAAAATTTTGGTAAACTTGGTATAAAATATCATACTGTAGCTGTCCAACAACTTTAGACATTGGATCAAGTTAAACAAATCTACACATGCATGCGAAAGCAAATAAAAGTATGTAATGAAATTTGTACTGAATCGAATCAATTATATACTTTATTATTTGTTTGTCCAATAATCTTTACTGTACATTTTATCTATTGTTTTGAAATTATTTAATATTGTACTTAAAAAGGGTAATTTAATAGTACACAAGACAGAAAGTTATATATAGTTATAATAATTAAAAAAGTACATTGTTTTATCATTCAAGGCATTTTTTCATAGGCTTGTAAGAACATACAATTTTCTATAAAGATAGGCAACTTTCAAGAATATTAGATGACGGCCTGTTAGAAATTTAAGGAGATTTCCGCCCAGGAGTCAACATCCTATGGCTAAAATAATAATTATGAATGATCAATTGGAAATAGAAGAATAAGTGGCAGAGATAGTTTAGTATCATCATACTCAAAATGACGTAGATATATTGATGTAGACCACCTTCCTTGGTTCCTAATCTTTTCTTTGTAATGCCCCGCCTTTCTACTTAAATTCTTACGCCCTTCTATGTAACAACAAGTTTTTTTTTATTTTGAATTGCTCCACTTAAGATTCAAATTACCTCCATGTGGGGCGTGGGCCTGACATTGGGAAACACTGATTTAGACATTTAAATCAAGTATGGCTATTAGATGGAAGTAGTAGTACATTAATTTATTCATAAAACACACAAACACCTGACACATATATTATTTTTCAAACTTCAAAACTATATTTGAAAAAAAAAATATCAGAATTTTTCCTTTCCTAGTGTTAGATAAATATTTTTATCAAATTTGTGGTATTTTCATACTAACAATGTGTTAACAATAAAACTAACAAAGTATTCAAATATATAATACCTCCCCATTTATGTTGATAGCTTTTACCCACATTGGATCATAGCTTTGAAATTCACCACTAGCAGTTGTCCATTCTTTGCCCATTGAACCAACATATAGAATGTCATCTTTGACTGTTGCCCACTCCGACTTGAAGCCTTTTTCTACATGTCCATTTCCATCAGACAATATAACCCAGGGTACCATTTTGTTGTTGACAATTTCAAACACCTGGAATTAACAACTCTAGATTAGTTGATATTAGGAGAGAAGTTGATTTTATGAGTTGATCTTGTACACATATGTATTTTCATCATGAAAATTCACTGTCAATTCGCCACGTGCGGTTACAGTTGTCTTGCCTTTACCTTGCCTGCCCCTCAAGCCTTCTTTAATTTTTATCTTCTTTATTAAATTTGTATATGCATAGTATACTAAGGATAATCTGTATCTTTTTATAATTCATGATAAGCATCTGTAGTTTAGTGCAGAAAAATTACAGCTGGAGGTACTTGGCTGTTGTATTGGTGGGTAACTTTGTCATGCCTTATACAAACTCGCACATAGGAAACATGCCATGGACAAGAGGAAGAGCCTTTAAAGCTTGTCCATGACATTTATTCATCTTCTCGGTTATACAGTTATTAGGTAAATTTTGCTAGAAGTATATATAGGCAATATATGACCTTGTGTGTAGGTGACAAATATAATAAATGTTATTGTGAGGCTGATAATTTTATTAAACTATGTGTTGACATTAGAGATTTAATAACACTAGGTATGCTTTCTAACATGTGTTACATCGGTTCCGATTTGATTATGATGATAGGTGTTAAGAAATTGGTATTGTGTTTAATCCTGCTTACTATTCTATTATTGGCATTTAAAAAAAGTCTTTACTTGTTCAGTCTTTATTCTTCCATTGTTTTATTAGATTGACATGAGCTTGGCTATATCAAACTTATAACATGTTATTTGCATGCTTAATAATTCAGTCTTCATCTCAAAGTTTAGATGAAAAACTATGCATACTTTAGGAAATATCTTTTGCTTTTATAAGTTGAATAAAATATTTAAATTACTTCACTTCGTTCTTATGTATTTTACACCCATAATTGTAATTCTAACCCTATGCTACAACCTAAATTTCATATGAAAGTTAATTTACAAAACTAAGCAATAACATTAAAAATCCCTCACCAATTTTGCAAGTTCTTTTAGTGGGTATAATTTCATAGAATTCATTGAGTCATTTTTATTCTATTCTATGCAGTTTTTATAAACAAAACAAACCATCAGTCAGTTGTGAGCTATTCTCAGATTAGGTAGCATTTGGGATCTTTGTAGTTTTTTGTTGAAGGATGTCATTATAGGTGAAATGAATCTGTTCCTAGTTTCTATCAAATTAAGGTGGATGGCTTGACACACATAAGCAATAGCTAATAAAATAAATGCTTCTAACAGGATAACTTTAGTATATATTTATGTTTATGCTAATTCTATAAAAATATAACTCACCATCCCTGATCGGTCATCAAAAGTAAGTAATCTCCCATCATATATTATGAGTTCAGAAAGTTCCATCCCTCTACCCTTGTGAGAAAATGTAGATGAGAGCAGAGTTGTCTGTGTGTCCCATTTTACAGAAACAGATTGTTTCACAGTGTCATAAATTAAAAGTCCTTTTTTAAAATAACTATTATATGTGTACTCTTTAGATTTACTTCTAGAGTTAGTGTCTAAATCAGCGACTATCGCTATTCTGTAAGTTATAGTATCACCAGATTTCATTGGTGGAGTAAATGGATAAGTTGCATTGTAAGTTCTCGCGACGTTTGTCCACTTATGTGTGGTGTGGATTTGGCTGCTAGTCCACCAATTGTAGTAAAATAAAATTAATAAAAATAATCCGACTAGTCCAACAAGAAAGACGAATTGAGGTTGTATTCTTACTGCATTACCAACCCTGTACGTGGCAGGTGTACGGAGGGCCTTCCGCCAGTCACGAAGGGTACCTTTCATTTTACGATCCTCTAATTCGTAATAGTCATACATAACGTAAAGTATCTTAATTCATTATTGTTATATTTCACTCAAATGTCGCGAAACTAAGAGACTAACAACAACTAGTAGATGAAACATGTACTGATGAATTTTGACTGATAAGAGTCATTTGTTTTGAGTCAAATCCGGTGTGCGAACCATTGATATGAAACATTTTGGAAATAATCTTTAAGTCACTAAGAATTCTTTAAAGGAACTGACGTCTGACGATAAATGACTTGACACATGGTACTTAATTTTTTTTGTTATATCTACACCACAAGCAAGGAAGGAAATTAAGTTTCTTTAGAAGACGATAAGTTTAATTAAATACTGAGTTATATTTTCATAATTCTTAAAAAAATATTTACCGTATAATTATATAACATAAAATGTATCACGTCTTTTATATTTTATGAGAACTAGTCAATTGAATAGATGGTTAAAACAAAAAATACTTTATTTTGGTATAAACAAATTAAAATTTAAAAGATTTTATACAATAAATTACTTTTTGCAAAATCGACATAAGAACAATAATATAATACTTAAAATTTTTATAGTCTATATAATGACAGTTGATAGTGGCAAAAGGCGGTAAATTTAAAAATCTTGGTGTGTCTCAAAGTATAACGCGATAAACATTTTATTAACGAATTAACACACCTTAAAGAATAATATAAGAATACACACAAATTATTTTAACAAAATCTAATAACTTTAAAAAAAATATATTATTTAAGTATTTTTCGTTTAAGAAAATGAGCACCTAATTAAAATATTGTTTAACTAGTGATGGGTACAATAATAATATTTTACCTTTGTAATTTACGATTCATCGTATATTACACGTTTTAATCCATGGAACATTACTTTTCCGTTAATACTATAATAAAGGAGATGATAATTTAATAGAAAATTATTAAGTAATTTCGTAAAACATTTTGTGAGCTAATTATGTTATATATTATGTTTCTGACTAAATTAGTTTAATTTACTCATACCATTGGATTTTATTGTCTGCGCTTATAATGCACAGATAATCCATGGCTAGCAAATTTTTTAGGACTTTAATCAGACATATAATATTCAAATTCAATTCGGTTTAAGTTAAAAGACCATATTAAGAAATAAGAACATTAAAAAGTTAGTTTTACAATAGTGTAGATATAAAACACTTAGTGAAATAATTTAAAAATGACATAATAGAAGTATAAAAGTCAAGTAGATATGTACGCCGAAATTAAACCTAAAATTTTTATTGGAGAAATATTCACTCAATTGCATTTTAATATGTGCTACCGTATAACACTGATGTAGAATATCTTAATAATACCAATTTTAATATTTTTGTACATTATTTTTTATCAAATTTTCATATGATTTGATTCTTTTTTTCAGCCAATAGATGCCCACTACAAGGCCTCCACCGAAGATCGACGACCATCGGTTTTGCGCTGTCCACATCCAGGATTGATTTTATTTTGATAGAATGAGCTCAAAGAACAGTAAATTTTAACATAATACAAAATGTTGCCACTATCAATAAAATTCAACATTATTCATTGCTTCAGCTTACGTTGCACAGATTATAAAAAAATCCCAACTTTTCATCTGTTCTATTTAAATTGTAACCAAATGAAAATTTTAAATGTCACAAATTTTAATAAACTTTTTTCACAAGCATTTTTCGACGTACACAAATAAATATTTTTTGGAAATGATGTATGTTTTACTAACAATTTTAAATGTTATTTTTAAAGAAATAAGGAACTAATATAATACTTGACGATTACACATAAACAAAATATTATATTCAATATATGACAATCTATGTTGTATCTTATGTGAAAATCAAAACTGAGTTTATAGAGAAACAATGTAAAAGAACCACGGTGATTAAATAGTTTATCTCTTACATATTTATGGTTTAAATGCCACTGATTATACGGCTAACAGTAACTAAAAACATGAAATGTACGTGTAATTGTAAATGTACGTGTTCGTGCAAGCACAACACAGAAACTATTGAACCATATAAAAATCAATACTCATCATGATCATGTAAAAAAATAATAACAGCCTGAACAATATTTTATGACTTAAAAAAAATTATCTTATAGATATTTATTGTAAAATATACGTGAAATTTATATCAATAAAAATGTGTACTCACACATGTAACAAAAACATAAATCAGACAGCTATATTATATGTACAATTTTGTTTTATTGTAATTACACTAATTGCATTATTATACAAAGGAGTTGTTGTCGGTCCCACATTAATTACACAAATAAAATAGAGAATATAGCACGCTAACTTTCACTAACGGACGAAATTCAAAAGTGATTATTGCTCTCCTCACGGACATCCTGTACAAAAAATGTATTAGAAATAAAATTAAATTGAACGGCTTGTAGTCTGTCAATTTTTGTTCTGATCTTTTTAACAGTCGATTCAGCGAGAGTCAGGCATCCGCTTGACTGAATGTTGAATGTATTATGCACTTTCATAATAATTCATAAACGTTGATGGTTCATTAAAGTTGTGACCTGGCGAATAAAATTATTTGAATTTGTAATTGTGTTATTCGATAGGTAATTCATAAAACAAATCGTCAAAAATATTTTTTTGCTTAACATTTTGATAACTTAAAAGTAGACAACTATATTATAATAAATCGAAAAAGTACGTGGCTTTATGATCAGTATGTACACATCTTAATTAATTCAATAGAAAAAAATCTAAAAATGTGGAAACAGTTTAATAAAGAGATACGTTGGAAATATTATATTTACCTAATTAGGTAATTGTAATTGGTTTGTCTTCTTGATTTTCCAAGTTGTATTCAAAATACAATAATGTTATTAATGTAATAAAATTGAGAGTACCTTGCAACCTATTTAGAGGTATTAAAATTAAAAACAAATATGTCAGCACAAAAATATAAACTATTACTAAAACTATGCGCTTTATAGAGCGACCGAAATAATGCAAGGATTGTTTACTAATTCCTTATGGTACATTGAATTCTTTGTATTTGCGATAGTTCTGATTGGATTTTTTATTTTATTCCTTTATATGGCTAGTACGAATTACGTTCAATACAACGTCAGATATGATATGAGACAGAAGTAAGTATGGCATTTTATAGTTTTATGCAGATACAATATATATAGGTTATATCCAGATAATTGTTCATAGGTGTAAAATGTTTAAAGGTGAATGTATAAGTTATTTGTCAACAAAATTTTTTTGAAGCTTTTGGACCTATATTAATCCTGTGTAATTTTATGACTTAGAAAGTGTATTTAATGCATTTTTTCTATTAAATGCAACAGGACAAAAACAGTACAGCCTGCAGGGACAGATAGTAAACAATAATTAATTTTAATTTATAGTAATCCCTATTTTGATACGGATTATCTTGACTATATTATCATTAAGTTATTTATTACCTTTGAAATCATTGATTTTTGATTAGGGTTCATCGAATATAAATTGAGAGCGATTGATCTATATAGATATCTGTGTAAAATCTTTTACACTTAACCAATATACTATGAAGATGGTCATTGAAACATATTCGTGTCTAAATTTCTCTGTCTAAATATCATTTAGTTAAGAAAATATAAGCAGCTTATGTTTGAACAACAATCTTCAGCTGTATTATAATAGTGCAGGAACTGGAAGTGAAGTAAGCAAGTAATAAAATACGTTCTTGTCAAGTTTAAGGAAAAAATATAGTCTAATTGGTCCGTGTACTCGCGATAATTTCAAATGTTCATGGGTTCCAATTCGGTTGATCAGAAACGTTCGTGTTTTCAATTACTTTCTAAATGTAGCGGGATTTTAATACGTGATCAGGTGGCAACACTTAGTTATTTCACTTGTATATCTCATAGAGTATAAACGTTCATTGTAATGTTTTTTTTAAAGGTATATGGCCGACGGAACTTGGTTACTGCAAGCCTAGAGTTATGAACAAGAACAATCCGAAACTAAAGATAATTATGTGAGAAACTTTCATTTGTTACTAAACCTGTTATCAATTACTATTATTCGGTTATTAATATTTTTTTAATCCGAAAGTGATAAGACGCGCAAGGCGTTCACACTATGGTGATATAGTGACCCCTAAACTTTGCGACCTTCTGCGATGGCATAAACCTTGCGCCTAGAATTGTAGGTAAAGTGTACTTAAGTTTAGAAAATGGTGACACATAGCTATCACTTAGTTGTTATATACAAATAAGATTATTTGAATTGTGAATGCACTACCAGGTGCAGCGTTAGGTGATGTCAGGTGGTGGTGGGCAGGTGTAGCGTTAACAAAGCAATGGCTATCCATCACAGCGCGAGGGACTGTGGGTGATTTTTAACTTGGAGATATCGGAGTCTCCCACACAGCGCAGGCTGTATAGCTGAGTGACAAACATACGTTTTTATATTTTAAAGTAAAATGATGACACTAGTGGCAACGCCTTTAAATCGGAACTCTGTGAAGCCGAGGCACAAGTAATTAATGGCGCATACATCTGTCGTACCTATTTGTCTTTTTATTTTCATTTTCTTAGAATCAATCTGAATAATTACTAATGCATCAATAAATAAAGCTTTCATTTGATAGAAATCAGCGTGAAATTGAGATCATCAAAATATACGTACGGGTGACCCAAACACAAACTAAGAAGAGCCTCAAAGAAACTTAGTTGCGTTTATTATTTACGATCACTTTCATGAACGAGCCTTAGTAAATAGTCTTATTAGCAATAATTCCGTAACTTTAATAGATGTTTTACAGGATATTCAAAGAAATTTTAGCGAACTATAATTACTATTTATAAAAATACAGCAAATGATACAAAAACGATGAAATTAATCTTTTTTTTTGCCTTAAGATATCAAAATCTCGAACCTAAGGAATGTGAATGTAAAGTGCGCCCGTCGGACCAGAGGCCCGTGTGCGTCGACATGGGCTGCATATGGTTCTGCAGACTTATAGGCAGTATCATCACAATAGCTGTGTGCTATTACTTCGCTTACGCTTTGATTTCCGACACTAAGTTGAAATTCGGACTTTTTGTTCCACCTTAGAAAACTTAATTTTGTTAATTAAAATGATGAGTAATACAACCCTGTTTTTAATTAAAATTTTATTAAAAAAATTATAAAAATTATTCAAAAGTACTCATTAGTAAGCTCAGTGTCGCTCAACGAGCCATGGAGGTTACGCTCGAGATTCCTCTTCGAGATTTAATCAGGAATGAGAAGACACGCAAACGCAACCTAATAGCCCTTGTATTGCCAAGTTAAATGACAGTAGGTACTTAGCACCTAGAACAGATGGCTGATGTAGGAGGTCCCAAAAAGTGGACAGGTGAGTTTAAGATTGTCCTTTGAGATATCTACAGGGGAGACTTATGTTATGCACTGGTTAATCTACGCCTTAAAAAATGCTGTTTACCCATTGATATTCCAAGGTTCGGCTTGATCCGCTACATTAGTTTCGCTTAGAGGGACGCTCTATGCAGTGATAACGCAACAGACCTCGAGAGGGTTTGAAATGGCATGCGAACGCCATCTGAAAAGAAAATTGATAATTCCATTAAAAACCAATAATATAACAATAAACAACCACAAGAACTTTAACAGGGCCCCATGTTCATATACGTCTTAATAATAATGATGACTTAGCTTTCTAGTTCAAAATCTGGTAAATTGTGATGAATTTGAGAGAGACTGAGACTATTAAATTTTCGCTGAATTGCTCCAGTAAAGGGTTTTGGAAAGCATTGATTAACAATCGGATACACATTTGTTTTTGATAAGAGACTCCATGTTATAAGTGATTACCAAGGAGTATGACATTATTTAGTAATAATACTAATTGTATTTATTGATTACATTAAACTATTAAAACTGTTTGTTGATTAATCAACTTTTTATAACCTGTAATACCACTTTACTATGTGTTCACATATTTCTTGAGTGGTAACAAAAATAAATGATGTATAATTCGATTCAGATAAAATGAAAGTAAGGTCTCAATAGACGGGTGCCAAAGCTACTAAACATGGATGTTATCGGATCATCTCGGAGTTTTTGTGAGGTGTCAGTATATTAGATCGTGACTGGCATATCCATTCATGGATGACGAATTGACTGCGCATGTTATGTTGTATCGTTTATTGGCTGAAATAAAAATAATTTAAAACAAATACGTTCGGTTCTTCTAGCATTTTGATATGTGTATTATCGTGATTATTGAATTACGGTGAAATCAAAGACCCGAGTCTCCCTCTCCTGCCGAGGAGATTAAGAGTCTTTCCTTAATGTATATCCAAAATAGACTTCGATGAGGTAGATATTTTGGCTGCAAAGTTCCGCACAGCCTATTGTCCATCGGAGTGCTCTCTGGTGATCGCGAAATATTCGGCGCTTCTTGTCGCTCTTAAAGCGGAATTTAAATAAGTTTTCTCCGCGTTTTTCGGTACGGTACTCATCCCACATCGCGCCCTTGGCAAGCACGATGCACCACACAATCTTTGCTCTCGTCCTCACGACACCGCTGACTGCGATCGCCTCGCCTGCATCGTAGAGCGGATAATCAGGACAGGCCCGAATCGCTCCTGAGCACCGAATAGTCCCCGCTTCGCAAACCTTACATAACACTTCATTCGTTATGCTATACACCTAAATGGGTACAGTCCCTCATCGTGCGAACGTCATCGTACGGATGTCTGTTTCCGTGAGCTCAATTTCGATGAAGTTGCACAAATCCTAAATCAACTAGCAGCCTAACATCAATCACATTAAAGCACCGTGCATTTGAAAATAAGATTTTATATTTGATATAATACAATATAACATTTATTACCTGGTAACAATTTAACAAACAAGAAAGAAAACACTACTGCAGTTTAGAATAACGAGAGTATTTACTCCTTTTTTAAAAATTATTTCACAAATATAAATTATGTTCAATATTTATTACGTTTTACGTTATACTTAGTACAGTGATTGCTTACGGTGAAAACTTCGTGATTTGATTTACAAGTATTAAACAATTAAATGGTTTTTATATAGCTAAGGCAATTAGCGAAGATAGCAGTGGGCGGGCTACAAAGCTCATAGAATGGATGGCCGCTAGGGATTTGAGGTTCTGGATTTGAGACCACAGACTTCCATCCGCAAGGACGACAGATAAGCTTGTTAGAGTTGCAGAATGAAGGCATCTTATAACCAGTCTTGTAGGGAATCTATGAGAGAGGATTATGTCTAGCGGTGGATATGCTAAGGCTGTAATGATGATAAATGCAATGATTCGTACTCGTATGAACGCTTTATATGACCAGTTTTGATTTCTCCAATGTTTAGATGTTTAGTCAATCTTTTTATTTAAATGTTTGTAAATGACAATAATAGTCTTTATTATAAGTAATGTTCTTTATTTTTACCTTTTTGTTTTCGTTACTTGGATTGAAGTAAATTAATCAGTAGTAAGTAGTTTTGGATCCACTTCTAACCTGGTAATTTTATTACTGAACGAGATCAATAAAGAATGCTTACTACCATATATTTGATTCTCGACCATGAACCGCTTGATAATGAAATTAAACATTTTTTTCTAATGGTTAAAATTTTAATCAAGACTCGTTTTTAACCATTGCAGAAGCTAAATTGTAATTATAATATAATAATAGAAATAAACATTATAATATAATAATAGAAACAAACATTATAATATAATAATAGAAAAATAGCTCTTAGGTATTATCTTACATTGGCTTATAAACTAGCCCAAATACAAAACTTCTTAGCAGTCTTTGGTAAAGACTGTAACTGTACTAAAAAGTTGCGAAGTCAAGTAAATACCGAAATATTTTTTTAAAGATGTTAGATTTATTTAGTACAAAAAAATTTTCCGAATAATTTTAAGAAAACATTTTAGAAATTAAAATAGACGTTTATATTAAGCCAATTTTAATTTAACATTTCGAATTCCTTAGAAATTAGTTTTTATAAAAGGAATCATATTATTCAAATTAAATTTTTCGTCAAGTATTGTTACTTTTGCTAAGCATTCTATTTCTGTAGATTGCTCGATATTTGCATATGTAAAATTTAACTGTATTAACTTCATTAAATGTTGAAATTTAAAAAAAATGTGTTCCAATTTCGATATACAATTTTTATAATTTTACATTTTATTAATTTACTATTAACAATCTAATGTTACTAGAACCAATACAAACTTTCTTACATTGTTGTAGTAATATAAACGCGTACTTAGAATATATCGAATTGGTTATATAAAATGTTTGGTTTTCGGCAATGTTTTCATTTGCTGTTTAAAATTAGTGGAGAATAGTATAAATAACGGCATGCGTTTGTCGAAGATTGAAAGCATGAATTTTGATCATAAGCCACTCTCTATCGGTCGTTATAATTTCAAAGCGTTGTAAAGGACCCAAACAAAGAGAAATGTTATATTAACAGAATTTTATCTTATTGCCAGTATGTAATCTTCGACCGTGTAATAATATACGAAAAAAAAAAATGTTTTTGTTATCCTGAAATGAAAGATGAATAATAATATTTTCTAACGGTTATTTGTTACAACAGAAATTTACTGTTTTTAATTAAAATTTTAATTAATTCTGACATTAGATATGAACAATTATCTTCGTATCAGTATATTTGTTGTGTTAAGTAATTTTAAATCATTCTTAACTGGCACAAAAAATATCATAAACGATCTTGTGCGAACTGGACTGTGTCTGCGTGCGTATCGCGAAGAGATTTAAATCACAACGTAAAAACTACTTTTATTATTATAGAAAATAAAATGCTGTAATCCCATATAAGAATAAGAGACATAGGAATTTTTTTCCGTTTTATTATATATGTCAGTCATGGTTATGAACATTGACTACGGTGTATTATTCTCGATTTAGTTTTCCTTTTTGACAGTTGTTTTTTTTTTAAATACAAAGCTTACTGTCATTTTGTATGAATCGTTTAATATAGTTGCATCATTTAAGGTTTAGTTTGCTAATCCTACACAGGTCATCGGCGGCAGACCCAAGGCAGATTTTGGTTGAGCGTTTTTCAAAACCCGCCTGGTCATTGAAACGTTCTATTTCTGCAAAATGTGAGTAATTTTTGCCTTTTCTCACTCTGCACTTAAGGGTGACTTCCCCTAATTAGTATGGTATTTTTATCTTAATTTGTATGGTTTAAGGAGTGCATATAACAATGATATATATTTTTTGACAATAAAAAAAAACATCGTTTAAATACACTTTAAACGTTTTAGTAAGTGTTTTCCTTTTAATATAATCAAATTCTGTGGGAATGTCATTACGTATAAAATGGTAAAATATGAAATTGTGTATATTATTCACGGTTATATAAATAGAAAGGTTTTAGGCGCCGTTTTAGAAAATTTCAACTGTATTGTTACATCAACAAATTGATCAGCAGTTGTCTCGTTGATTTAAGGCGCTTACAGACTTGGTTGTGATATACTGATTACGTAGTAAATATAACATTAGATCTTCAATCGTTGGTATTCACTTAAGATCAAATTTTATTTTAAACAACGTTTTTTATTTCTTTTTGTTTATGGATACAGTTTGAGGTAGCCTAGCGGCGAGAGTGTCTGGCTAAATCAAAATTAATATAATTGTACCACCCTTACATTAAGTTCTTGATGAATATTATAATTATTTTGAATTGCAACTGACAACGGTTATAAAAATTTCGCCGGTTCTTGAGGGTTTCAGGATCGTTTTACAGAAATTCGGTATAAAAATGATACTACGTTTTCGTCATAATCTTCTGATGCAAATTTAATCCTTTATTGTTTTTTATATTTTTTACAAGCATTTACTTTTTACAAAGAAGTTTTTAACAGCAGCCATTAGATTTGCAATATAACTAGCAGTGGACAGGCCACTGAGCGTAAAGAACTAATAGTCGCTGGGGCCTTAATGTTTTGGAGTGGATACTAGAACCGGCAGTGTGTGAGGTTTACAGACAACCTTGTTTAGGGTCGAGGAAAGATAGTGGGTGCAGGCCGATTTCGATCAGCTTTGGAAATCTATGAGGCAAGCGAGTCTCCGGCAGTAAACGTGCTACGGCGGTAATGATGATGGTGATAATAACGATGATGAAAGCAAACCATACTTGCATTATATCAGAAGTACGAAAAATAAATAATCTGAATATTGCAAATAAAAAATAATCATGTAGCTTTCAAAAGGTAATTTATCCACTTTTTAGCGATGGTCGTTGCGTCTGAAGCGGCTTTAACTGACGAAACTGTTGTTTTTTTACTGCTCACGGAATGGATTTATAATGGGCTGGACATGGATACAATTGACTGGTTGACATTTGCTTTGTTGAGTGAAAGAAAACAAGCGAAGTTGAATTTCTCGGAGACCATTTTAATCTATGCTCATTGATATATTTATAAGTTATTAAATTTTATTGTAAAAATGCAATTTACTTCGCTAAATGGAAATATGAGATTAGAATTATTACAATACGAAGTTTTGCTTTTAAATTTTTTTGCAATGAAATGGAATACTCAACATTTTTAATAGTAAGATGCTGAAGTGGCTGGTATCCATGCTATGTAGTTTTCAATAGAAATATTGCTTTGTTATTTCACAGAACAGTTGAGAATAAATATGGGCAGATGGATTGCTAAACGCGTCTTGAGTAATGGCCTAAGCTGCTGCCACCCCTTGGGGGTCCATGAATAAGCGAGTTAAAAGTTTGACGGCTTTTCTATCCTGATGATAAGGTATCGGCTGAACCTGAAGTTGACGTTAGACTATAGAAGAAAATGATGAAAACAGCGATTATAAGTCGAAAATATACGTTCAGGTTAAATTAAATTATTAATTCTTTGGTGGGCAACTGTTGGCGAGCGTGTGTACTGTATAAACGGATTAAATAAATTGAAATGATGGTGATAATTTAAATATAATTTCACAAACGTAGGTAAGGGTAAATTGTCGCGTAACAATGGACTATCCGAAACAAAAACACATGTAGGACGTTTAGCGACACAAACTGTTAAATATAAAAAAGTATAAAAAACATAAAAGTATAAAAAGGTTTTAAGCGGCCCAGTCAGTCGCTAAAAGAAACTGTGTATTGTAAAATACTCCCCTGAAAAATCACTGAATTATCCTGTAATTGATTTACAAGTGATAATAA
Source organism: Battus philenor (assembly GCF_028537555.1). Classification (NCBI taxonomy): domain Eukaryota; kingdom Metazoa; phylum Arthropoda; class Insecta; order Lepidoptera; family Papilionidae; genus Battus; species Battus philenor. The sequence goes on along the minus strand of NW_027181759.1, from coordinate 5,343,762 downwards.
AGCTTGGAAATTTATAGCTCTACAAAAGTTGTTGTGAAAGTGACCACAAGAATCAATGAATTAGCTCCCTCGTGGCTTTAATTTGAAGTATGCCATTATATCGAATATTTTTTCTAGTTTCTATCAAAGACTCTTGCGGTATTATTCTCATGGCTTACTTAAGTGATCACTGTAAATGATCCGATGTGGATAACAATATGAATAAATAATGAAAAATAACATACATTAAAAATATGTACGATTATGTATGTGAATAATACTTTTTGTCAATTATCTTTAGATTATAATACAATGTTGGCGTAAGGTGGTCATTATATAACTTGAAGAAGACAAGAATATCCATTGAGCCGAACCACTGTGAATAATCAGATTTCCATTCACGTCAATAGCGTACGAAACGCAGAACAAATGTTAAATGTATAAACATGTTATATTAATGATTTCATACTAAAATTATAATTTACTTTGCTTCATTTATCTTTAAATACGAGAATATCTAGACAAACCAGTATATACTTCAATGAACTTGAGCAGTTTTGTCTTTTTAATTTTAGAAGGTACGCAATAATAATGATAATCTTTATTGCATAGCAACAAAATATACCTGAAAAAAACCAGTTAAAATTGTAAAGGATTAATAAAATATTATTATATCATTGAAAATACGTCTCATGATAAGTTTCTTAATTTTTTTATTCAGAAGTCCTTTGATAACAACAATTTAATAAAATCCTTTATCTTTTTTTCGGTTGATAGATCGCGACGATGACATGTCTTGCGCTATGCGCATCCAACGAGTTCCCGCGACCTTATTTCGTCGGTGCATCTGGGAGGGCCTCCCCACTTCGACTCTACCTGCTTGTGGCTGCCACTTAAGTGCCTTTCGGCCCCAACGGCCACCAGATCCGAGAGCGATACAGGTGCTCCGCCTTCAGATCAGCAATTTTCCGAGCTAGGTCGACTACTTTACTTATTTTGCGGATCTTCTTATTTCTAATTTGATCTCGTGACACGTAGACAAAAACCTTCACTTTCGTCTACAGGCATTGCGAAGTTTTGGATGAGAAGATGTTTCGGAGCTGAAATATAATCCTTAAATGTTTTTAAACACGAAGTTTTTCGAAAATTAAGATGATGACATAATATGAATATGGTGTAAAAATATTTTTTTTGTAAATTCTACGTTTTATACTTTCATATTGCTATAAATAAGCCTATATTAAGTAATTGTATATTAATTTAAGTGCACTTTAATGAACGCAATAAATTATTTATAGTATAATGCGTACACCGTGGACGCACAAAATGTTTTAATAGCAGGAATATCTAATATAAGTAAATGATGCTATATAACGCTTCCCATATATTCTCGCTTATATGGAGCTATAAAATCGAGTATCTGGATCATTATGCAACTCTGTAGGATCATACTTATGTCGTGACAATGTTCCGTGTTATCATTGCCATGTAATTATAATCTATTATTGAAATTTTCAACTCACTCTATTTATAATTTTAATAGTCCGTTAATTCAAAACTGTTTATTTTTATATAATTTTATACACATTTTACACACTTCTGAGTATTGATAAAATATTTTATCAATATTTTAACGGCATATGTCACTGGCTTGATTATAATAAATAATTAAAAATTATTATATTGCTATGTTACTATACTATTTTGTTATGATTAAAATACATTTATGGAAAGATTGTTCTGAAGTATAGCACTCATATAACCTACAAAGTTCATGGTTACGAAGCTTGCAAGAACAGAGAAACTTTAACAAGTTATTATTGTTTAGATAGAAACTGGTCAAGAACCTAAGACTTATATCAACGACCGTATTTACTTAAATATCACAAACACCTTTTTTTAGTAATCCATACAAGTTAACCACAGCTAATTATTACGATTTTATATTTAAGCCCAATATGCCGCAATGATAGTGTATTTTAAAATTTCAATGGAATTTGCCGAGAAAAACACGTGACTAATTATAAGGAATTTTCGCCTGCACATAAATCAAGGGGATGGTATTAATTAGAATTTAATTTAAGTGGATATGGTGTTGAAATACCTTACATAATGGAAGGACTGAATAGGTAGAGTTTATTCCGTATGTGGCGGTGACATGGTAAAGACGTTAAGGTTAATGAACTTTATGTTTTTAATTTTCACGCATCTTATTCTTCATATATCTATGATACTTATTTTTAACATTGTAAAAAAGTATAATGTCGTTGACTTTATAACAATTTTTTTTAAATTACTCCAGGAATTAAACGAATGTAAAGAAAAAAAAGATGTAAAAAAGTGTATAATAATTCTGTGTTATGTAAATAATTTCTTGTGTGTAATATATGAAATAGTTCTTAATTAGCAAGTGCCATAAATAAATGTTAGGTGCCTACCATCGTTGAATTCCTATCTTTATAGCGAGCTTCTAAGAATATGAGATAATCTAATTAAAATATCATTTTACACTATTGCGATGTAGTTATATGTTTACTACATTACATTATCAGCGGCTGCTTGGCTTGGCCATATTACTCAGCAACATACGGGTTGATTGATTATGAGTGTGAAGGGGGGGAATATATAGTTCATTAAATGTCATTTAATATTTACTCTATCCAAAAACAATGGTTTCAAAAATAATAAATAACGTAATCATAATATGAAAGCATAAAATCATTAAATTCGGATTACAACATATTAAAATAAATTATTGCTTACTATCTGTTTCTACAAACTTAGTATTGCCAGAAGTTATTGACCTGTGACATTTCAATAATAGAAAAAAAGTAATATATTTCAGGGTAATCAATTTGCATAAGTTGACTGGAAATAGATGTAAAAGCTTTAAAGCATACATTCACCCTTGTAAAGCTTTTACTTCTATAATCAATCACCTATGTAACAAACGAGATTGATTTTAAATGATTATTAAAAGCCTTTAAGATGTACTTTAAATATATCTATCATCGTGGCAATATCAGGTATGTGCTCTCTTTGGAGATTTTTTGACCATTATATCGTTTGTTTAGTTATGTTACTCGAAGCATTATGAGGTAAACTGTGGTCGCCAAGAATAATTTTATGTAAATAGAGTTTTTAAATGTTACACTATTTGCTATTGGTTTGACGACGGCGCCATGAAATGATTATGCGTCCACAGGGCAGAGGAAATTTTCTACCCCGCAGCAGGTTCCCTGCAAAACGGCGAAAGTACACGCACCCCGAGCTGGTGTACGTATAAACATGCGCGTGCGTCGGCGCGCGCCACTCGCGAAACGAGCTCGTGAAGGTGCGCGCGCGATCGTCCAACGCCCGACGCCCGTCCGCAACGCGACGTCGCGCACTACTGAAAAAGATCAGTGACCATTGACATTGTGTTTTTGAATTAAGAACTGCTGTGAAAATAGTCATTTATTTTTTTCTTAGCCTGCCAATATTATTTTTAGGTGAGTGAAGAACATTTTTATTAAATATTTAATATTCACATAAACATAATTTTATAATTCACATTAAAATTTGATTCTTTCTTCTTGGTTGAAATATTTAGTATTAAAAAACAAAATATATTTCTTCAAGTAGGCATTCATACGCACTTTACGTGCAACCTCAAATTTATATAAAAATATGTCTTTGCCGCAATTAGTTTACAAGAAAATAAAATTGTAGATCAGCACATGACATCACAAAAAAAAATTAAAATTGATTTTCCGTGCTTTCTTAATCAAAATATGATTTCAAATCGATTATTCTACATTCGTGGACGTTACCGTTTGGACGATAATCGATTAAGAAATCGTTTTACGCACGTTTCCGCGAAAGTGTCAGGCGATTATGGGCGGACGTAGAAAGTGATAATTTTGGTGCATTCTTTTCGACTTATCTGTTCTGTCTTCGTGGATTTGTATTTCGGATTATTCGCCAAAAATCTACTTGCGTGTATAGTGTGAATGTATAGGAAAGGTAGAATTACAATGAACGTAGCATAACATATAATCTCTAAGACGTAAATTTATTGCGTCTTTCATTCAATTCTTTTAGGAAGTTTCAAGAAATTTACTAGAAGTTCCTTACTTAATATTGTATCGAATTCATGTATCACTAGTTATCACTGAAACAGTGGTTATAAGCAGACGAAAACATTTTCGTTCGTATAAGCGAAAAAGCTACTGTACTGTTTGGTTTTAGTACTGTTTTACTAATGACTTTTATAATATACGAACTAGAGGTTCCTTTTGAGAGTAGGGAATAAGATTAAGCGGTGGTCATATATCGAGGTTACTATTGAAATTATTTGTGCAATGTAAGTTATTGAGTATATGGTAAATACTAAAATATTTAAAACGATGTATGAAAATAGCGCCAAACCATAGGTTGTTTTATCAATTTAAAATAAAATTGCATTTACTTTTACTATTAAATTCCATTAAAAAGAAAAATGCCGACTTTGAATTATGGATCCAATGAACGTGTAAAATTAATTCCGTAGTTTTTTTTTTTCTGCTATTCTTAATTGTGTGCTCATTTTAGAATTGTTGTGGTCATGGGAGCTACGAAAAATTACAGATAGTGTCTCGTCTTTTCTCCCTTAACAAGGCATTTTCCACAATACTTTTTGGGTGATATCCAAAGGTTTTTCACAGTGTTCTGTACTTTTATCAAGTGGAACGAGTTTTGAATCTTCAGGCAATCGCTGGACAATAAATTCATTCTGTATTAATAGCGTTATCTATATCGTATAACGTGGCCCTAAATTTGAGTGTGAACTGAGAGGCATTGCTTGATCCTGAATTCTTGGATTATAGTAGTGATAATATTACGCCACAATGATGTGGCGATGAGGTTGTGTTTTGTTCTATCAGAGTTAGTAATGTTTCATTTAATTTGACTTGGGCTGTGACCCGTGAATAAAGGTAATATTGACGAAAGATAGCCTAAGCAGAGGAACCGTCGTGAGGACCCTGAAGTCTAGTTATTTTATGAAGCCTTCGCCGAAGCGACTTAAGTGCTCGGCGGCCTTCCAATTACATGAAATCGTAGTATATAGCGGTCCAAGCAATCACTTCTCAAGAAGGCTGCGAGATTCGCTTAAAATATGTTTTACTCTATCATCGTCCTGCTCTCTCGAAAACGCGGTATATGCAAATATCACTTGGGCACCTGTGCAAGTCAAAAAAAATTGGGCCTGTATAAATTGCCCAATTTTTTTTTAAAAATTTATAATTTAAAAAAATTGGGCAATTTATACAGGGTGATTGGTCCTTGATCTAAAACTTTGAACGAGTGAGTATATAGCTCATTTTCGGACAGTTAATGTATGGTAAATTCTATCCAAAAATGGTAGTTGCTAAAATATTGGCTAATTATATTATATATTATAATGGTTCCTAAAATAAATATCGTAACGCGTGAAAAACGTTTTCAAAATTCGGATTCTATATATTAAAATTAATTATTGTTATTTCTACCGCTTCTTGCACACTTTGTATTGCCAGTAGTTACTGCCTATTACATTGCGATAGAAAAAAAAATAATGTTACATATTTCAGAGAGATTGCTTTGATCAGGGTAGTTGAAAATATATAAAAAAGTTTTATGCTAACAAATGAGCTATGTTTTCGCACATTTAAAGCTTTTACACTTATAGCTATACCTATATGCGTGATATACTCAGTATAATACATTTTAAAATTGTGTGAACTTAGTCATGGAGGCTATGACTGTTTGCAAATAGAAATGTATTCTATACGAGAACGCATAGTATCTTAACTAGGCTACTAATAGATGATAGTGACAAGAACATCACATAAAAAGACACATCTTAACTGGATCGCACAAATGCCTGCATGAACATTAGGATTATGGTCATTATACAGCTCAGGTTATGGTCTGATAGCTCGCAATATAAGCTTTATTATAAGTTGTTCTAACAAACTCGTAGGTCCTGTATTGTAATCAGTTGATAGAAGCCGAGTGCAATGCAGTAATGCAAAGTTTATGCGTAAATCTCCATTGTATATCGGGACCTATTAATACCTGTTCTATTTAATCGATTGGAGAGAAATAACGTATAATATGAGGCTAGTATTGCCAGATATAACCAGACCAAGTGAAAAGTTTTTGGTGTAAGCGTTTGTTCATTTAGTATCTGGTAACTCCAGGAGTGGTTTGAAAAAGAATCATCTAAATTTCAATTTAGAATCGAATGTGTAAAGTTCTAGCAGTTTAAAATCATGGCGTCAAACTTAAGATGGTATGTTTAAATAATCGCAATAAATGAAAAAAATACAGTGTCAAAAATCGGTTAGTTATAATAAAATAAATAATTATTATTTACTACGTTATAAACTGTGAAGAAACCAGGAAAGAAAACGCATGTTTATGCTTATCCATAAAAAGTAGGAAAATTAATATAAGGTACTTAGGTATACAAAAATTTTGCCAATGTCTTTAATTCGATATAATAGGATTTTTTAAATATCGTCTTCAGAGGAGGTACATCTTCAGTGATTTTCAAAAATGATCGCAACCTCTCTTTAAGTACATAGCTTAAATGATATCACTTGCGTAAGTAAAGAATTAATAGTATAACTAAATTATTACAATTTTTTTTTGTTATGTTTACTATGTTAAATTCGTTTATTCACAGCTTTTAGTTTACAACCGAATAGCCGGAATAATCGAATTACATACTGAATTTCCAGTTGAAATAATAATCGTTTGTGTTTTTTTTGTCACGGATGTTGTTTTTTAGCTACATTGTGTTGTACAAATAAAATTTATATTATCTGTATCTGATGCATACGTCATCGACATGTTAATAATTAAATAGTACAACATAAACTGATTACTATGATTTTAAAGAATTTAATATAGGATTAGGTTGTCTCAATTCACTTTATTAATTTATATATTTATCTATTTATTTATAAATATGTATTAGTAGCAGTGATTAAAGCTGATTTGCGTGGCGTCCCATAACAATAGGTTTTGGAATTTTGTTTTAATTGGTAACAATACTGTTGATCGTATTAAACTTGCACTGAGTGTCCTTTAAAAGGCACTGCAGGAAGTTTCAAAGGCTGTCATCGCAGATAGGTATTTACATTTCGTTAGAAAAACTTGTTCGGATATGTTATGAATATTAATAATAAAGTTTACACGAGTAATAAAAGATGTATTAAAATCTTTGCGCTTACAACTGTCATCTTGGCGGAAGAAAATTGAGACAGTTATGTTATTCACGTAAACCAATAACTATGGCTAGATTATTTAAGATCAGAGCGACTTAAAAGCAGAACTGCACAGGATTTAGAATTTTGAAAATAAAGTTTTTCAACAAAAAATAAATAAATATCCACTTCGCAAATAGAATGATAAGTATACTAAATATTCCTATATTAATGTTGTAAAGTAAAAAATTTTACCTTTACAAAAGATCATACCTTTAGTCGGCAGAGGATTGAAGGCGACTATTAAATTAAATTGTCTTCGTAACTTTTTAAAAACATAGTTTTGAATATAAACAAAATGTAATAATCTCTACACGTATTGCTAGTCTAAAGGTGTTTGTTATATAAAAAGTGTATTTTATTGTAATTTATATCCGAACAGAACGTATGGTTACTTCATTATAATATTTTCTTCATTCACCTAAGGTGCCTTTAACCGATAACCGGATTCGTTCCGTTATTGCACACATTACGTCTCAAGAATAGCTTTGAAATAAAAATTTACGTAAATTTTTTTTAAAACATTTTAGCATGCTTTTGTAATACCGTTTCTAAACCTATGAGGAATTGATAATTTACACTTTACGTTAACTAATATAAACACATTATGTATATATGCTAAACATTATTCATGTGATAGAAACAAAAATAATAGTATAAGAACAGAAGTAACCAATATTGCCAGGATTGGCAAATGCGGTGGACAGGCCACATAGCGCACAGAATAGATGGCTGCCGGGACCTAAAAAGTTCCGGAGGGGGGACCACAGATAGGTGAGCAACGTATGAAGTTTGCCAATAAGCTGGATATGTTATGAAAGTCTGGAATATGCTGGACGTAGGCCCTTTCCTACCAGTTTAAAAGTCCAAATTGTACTTTTAACAAAACTCTTGTTGAAATCTCTTGAAATCTAGGGAAGGCTTATGGGAAGCATTGGACGCCCTGTGACTAAAGTTATAACATGAATTCGCTTTCGAAATATCTACAAAAAATATTAAGATGAACTCACAAAACTACACAAGACAAAGAACGTTGTCAAAGATGTCTACGGTTAAATATACGTAAATTTAAATTAATTTTCACCTTCATAAAAGTGTAAAACGTTAAGGAAATACAAATATCATGATAGAATTTAATAATATTTTGAACTATGTCCTGTAGGTAGTTTCTTCTTTCCATTTTACATTACAGGCGTGTATATAACATCGGAACAGGCACTGAAAACAGCAAGCTTATTTAATGAGTTAATTGGACAATAATTAAAGGTTAACTAACCATAACATATGTTGATAGTAATTATTCCTCAATACAGACCGCTGTTTACCCACTTAACACGTCCGGAAGTTATAAAAATTGCAATAAACTTCAATCATGTTTTATGGGAAAAATTAAATAGACCATAAACGGATCGAGTGAATCTAAATGTTAATTATCTCGGTAACATTTCAAATATTGCTTTTACATTAACATTAAATATATTTATTTTAAAATTGAACAGAGTTTTCTTTTTTGTATATCTATAAAATAAATATACTTAAAGATATATACATAATTTTGCATAATTACATTATAAGATTTCAAACTTAAAAATAGAATCTGTATAAATTAATATTTTTATACACAAATTCAATGATAAATAACATCAAGTCTTTGTAATGGACGAACATGGTCTTATTATTATTGTACTATTTATTTTTAAAGCGAGCTCTTACGACCATTTATAAAAGAAAATCTCCGTAAATATAAATAAATGTATTGTTAAGAAAAGTAAATAATGAATAATGTACAATGTTTTCCAGTTTGCTTCCAGACAGCTTTTAGATGGACGCCGGTGAGCGAGAATCTATGATTGCTAAAAGATAAATAATTTTATATATCTACATATAAAAACGTTCATTTATATGTACATACAGAGGACAGTTTATAATACAACTTTTATTTTTTTTGCCGTTATGTTCGTAATAAATAATTTAAATTATTCGTATTTTGAACTCCAATTTTACGAAATAGATAATCCTGTTAAAATATTATCATATGTATTACCGTTATAGATGCCATGATTTAGTTTCTGTGAAGTTTATAGTGCAATAAGTGTTCGGTGAATCTGTATCGAATGTTCTAAAACAGGATTTAAAAGTGGATAGAAGCAAAAAATTAGTAATTAACATTAGACGTTGCTTTTTTTTATTTATAATTTAAAGTCTGTTAATTACACGCAGATTATTTAAGACTATTTGTTTTTTCTCAACAGTTTTGTCGGTAATGAAGATAAAATCGTTGGTTAAAACTTGTAAAAGTATGCTTTTAAATTTAGTGAGATTAAACTATGCTTACAGGGGTTTTAAAATAAGGTTCTGTGCTGTATTCGTTGTAAGGGAATACACCGTAGATGATAATAGAGTTAACATCAGAAAATTCAAAAATTAACATATTGGATAACGAGATAAAGATGCGATAACATGCATCTGTTCTTTGCACTCTATGGGCGTATTATCTTACTCTTATGTTGATTCTTTATTTAATCTGTGATTTTCAATAGTTTTTTTACTGATTCCTTAATTAAACAATTATAAAGTATCGATATATATTTGTTAATCATTGTAAGTGTTAAATCAAATAATAAAGATACAGGTTGGCATTTTTCATTAAAAAAATTAAATAACGTATGAAACACTACGTGCACTTCTCTTGAAAAAGTAGCTGCATGTGAATACATCTTTACACTTCTTTACAATGTTTGATGGCTATTAATATCGAAAGTTACCTGTCTCTTTTATTTGCTTAGAAAAGGGTGGTTGAATGAGCACTATATTAAATCTGTCAGCGAACAAAGTATAGACTACAAAGTCGGATATCTCATGATCATAATTAATAAACAATGCTTTTTTATCAATTAATTATCTCTGATACACTATTTGAAGCTTTATATATTGTTATGGGACTTGTTTTTACAAGGTAACCCGACATGCGATTATGGGTGCATTAGATAAGAAACTAAATTTTTATGTTAATAGAAAACTGTCTTTTATTTTTGTATGCTTGTATGGCAACTATTTAAGCCTATCTAATAACATACTCGTATCTTGATAATGGTTGAGACCAAGTAGGCCCATTTTAATTATAGCCTTTATGGCTGTGGTTATATTTAGCTCTTTATAATTTACGGTTTCGTTATTAAAAGTAGATTGCGGTGGTTTTTTAGAACAATTTCTTTATAAATTTAAAATTATCATCATTTTAGCCCAACGGCGTCCGCTTCTGAATATAAATCTTACTCATGAATCTCCATCAGAACTGATGAGAAGCAATCTGCATCTATTGTCTTCTGACGACTTTAACAAGATCGTCTGTCCATTTTGTGGGTAAATGGCCTAGGCTGCGTTGGCCAGTACATGGTCTGCACTCTAAAACCTTAGTGGTCATCTGTTCTGCACGCTTCATGACCTGCCCGCTGCACCTTCAACTTGGCTATGGCTATGTGGATTGCTTTAGATTATATGTATATATATATATAATATTTATTTTTAATTTTTTTATTTCATAAACTTCGATTTATGTACGATATATACGATAGTAGATTTCATTTTTATCCCAATATAAATGTTAATTATTTAACTTAAGGTTGGTTGGAAAATATTTATAAAAACGTGCTTTTTCAATGAGAATATTTCTCGGTAAGTTTAATCATTTGAAAAGCAATTCCAGAAATTCTTCATCGATTATACAGTGCAGAACGATTGAATAGACTTAACTAGAATCTAAGTTTCTTCATTATAGGACTTTGACCTTTATTCGATGGGAATAAAACATAACGTAGTCTAAAACAACAATGCCAAGCAAGTGCCGAGAGCCATTGGTAAGTGTGAAGATGGGACGTGACTGAATCTTCCTATTCCATGACTTTATTCCAATACGTATAACACTTATTTGAATGATTCAATGTTACAGAGTATATTTTACTATAAATTGTGAGAACAAGAAAAAGGTTCGATTGAGAAATTATTGTTATGATCGAAGCAATATTTTGTATCTGTGGTAGAATTGAAACTGATGTGTGGAGGATTAAAAAATGATTTAATTAATTTTTTATTTTCACTTAAGGTACAGTGTTTTAGTGAAAACTACTTACTATCGCAAGATTCTTGATGATTTTCCATTTTAGTGAATCAAAATACATTACCATTGCAAATAGATAGTAAAGAGAAACAAGCATATCTTGAATAATAAATTCGAAAGACATATGACGTTCAACTCCTTGCCCTGAATTCTTTCTCTATTAGGAAGCTTGTAGTTAAACCGTTTGTAAGCCATAGTTTTCTTCCGTTGATAAAAAACATTCTTTGATAAAAATTATCTCCTGATATAACATGAACTGAAATTGTCTTTTCCACAAACATTCGTTTGTGCCTTAAGACATGAGTCTACGACCAATGTGTGTTGCCAGTAATGATTTATGGCATTCAAACGTGGTCTTTTACTATGGGCTTCATTCCCTAGCTCACCATCCCTCAACGGCGTTGAAGGATATGCTTGGGGAGGAATAAGTCTGCGGATGAGCAAAGTAACTGACATAGCTCAGTGGATGGACATGTTGAAGAGGCAGCGGGTATGCCACACCTGTTCAGAACAGATGCTGTTAGTGCCTCAATCATCATCATGCGCAGTGTAAGATGTCCACAAGCTGGACAGGTGATTTGGTTAAGATCGTCAGACGACTATGGATGCTGGCCGCTTCCAACCAGTACTATCTGAATTCTTCTGGATAAGACAAAAAAATTAAATAATAACTGGGGTTGGAAGCAATAAGATTTGTATAAATTATCATAAAATCATTATTACAAATCAATACCGAAATTTGCTATCAGTAAATTTCATTTTAAAATCACAATAGCAATAATGAAATTACTGTTTACGGCTTCTCATTTAAATTATACGTACATGCGTGAACAATCACGTACAATTGTAAGCAGATTTCGGACACTAGACAGCAGACATAGTTCACACGACTGATCGAATGAAAGTCGATGTGTAATTGGCTCAAATCGTCCGGTCTAGCGGTGTGTGCCACCAGCAGTAATAAATTGCTAAAATCACCATCTGAATTATTCAAGCACGCAATCTTTTACCTATTGACTGTTACATCTCTATCGTTATTCTACATATAAATAGAGTCTGTTTGTTGTGTTGTTTCTTGTTTTTATATAATTTTTTAGAAATATTTTTCAAGAATACACATGTTCATGATATGACTAAATATATATATATATATATATATATATATATATATATATATATATATATATATATATATAGATAATTATCTTCAGATGTTTTGCTAAACGCAAACATCAAGAATGTTCCGATAACAGCATGAAGAAGGTTTTTAAATACGTAGAAAAAGATTTAAAATTTTTTACAACAACAATTATTTTTTCACATATTATAAATTATAACAACTGACCTTATCTGTCACTTTTTAATAATTACATACATTTCTCCATATTCCACTAAACGAAAATTAATTTTTATAGGATATTTTTTACTATTGAACTGTGAGCTAACAATAGTCAATATTACATTGTCTATGGAGGCAGAAAGTAAATAAAAAACAAATTATTTGTGTGCCTGGTAGTCTATTTAAACAACTTCAACATGTGGTCTCCTTCACAAGAGGTTCTACTAAGAGAGGCGGTGCTCACTTTAGTCGCCAAATATTGGCGGGAACGCATTATTATGTTTTGCTTGTTAAAGCGCCGTTGCTAATGAGTCGTACCATAATATGTCCCAGGATAATGATCTTGCGCTCGTTTGTATTTCATTAGCCTAGTAAATTACTGTATACAATAATTAGACAAATTATTTATACATATTATTTTCTATTATCGATAATTATTATATAATAAGGATTTGTTATTTTTTATAGAAAGTTCGTTATAAGCAAACCTTTTTTATTTTTTTTTCTTAAAGATTTGCCAAATTCAGTCAGTCTGTATGATTACCTTGATTTGTAGATTAAATCGAATAAGCTTTACTAAGCAACTTTGAAAAGTCAAGATATTGATGTAATATAAATCCAAATATGTCTTCATACATAATTGGCTAATTTTATAATTTTTTCCTATTTGTCATGTGAAATTTAGCATGATAATAACCCCATGCATATTTATCTTCAATGTAATCTTTAACACAATAATGTGTCTTGTTGAATTTAGTCTTGACATCGGCTTTGATTTTTTTTCGTAAGCATGAAATAAATACACTTAAAAACAAATAAATGAAGAAGTTGTAAATTCAATTCTAAATATGAATTCAACTCGGACGTAGTCGAATGATTTCAACAGTCGCACATATACCTAAAACTTTAATTCAGTGGTGTGGTTATAAACGATTTTTTTGTTCACAGCAATCATTCCGTAAACAGAGGATGCTATTATTTCATTGTCTTATAAGCGCCGCTGACTGTACTTTCGCTGCGTAAATTATGGCTTTATAATGATCGACAGTTGATGTTTTAGTTGTGACATTTGACCGACATTACCGGCTTTAGTGGGTGTCATGCACTAATGGATTGCATAGTCTGTCTCCGTTTGTTAGTAAGGAAAGTATTAATTGCTGCTTTATTATTAAAATAATATTGTTATATTGGTTAAACAGTCAATCTTTCAGTTACAATATTTAACCCATTTTATTATTTTTTGAATCTATATACAACATATATTAACGTCTGTGACTTAAGTTTTAAAATATCAGTTAATATTTCCGTATTTTGTTGCCCACGTTCCTAAATGTCACAGTGCTTACTAAGCTAAGTTACTCTAGACTCTTCTTAAACTATTTTTTAACTTAAATCTTAAACTATTTTCAATTAAACTAATTTTCATTAGTGCTTTTAAATTTTATTTCAGTTTTTTTACCTCCCTAATCCATTACACACTTTGACAAATTGTGCCCGTTATAGAAGTAATAGTGACTATGGTGATGGTTATGTTATAAATTTAATCAAAATATGCATTTCAATATCAATCGTAAGGTATCCACTGCTGAACTTAGGTCACCCCCGTAGATTCTCACTAGTATGTGTTGAAAGTGGACTGCATCGAGGGTTTCCACCCGCCTAAGCCAGATCGTCTGTCCATCTTGGGGGTGGATGTTCAACGCTGTGCTTGCTCGTTAGTGGTATTCATCGAGGAATATTAAGCATTTATTGAACATCAGATTATTGCCTACGATCACAAGGCAAAGTTTTTAATCACAAGGATTTTATTGTTCTGTTCGTATATGTATTTTAAGGTTAAGTTTGAAAAAGCGCTTTGATAAATTAAGAAACCCTATCTTAAGCATTAAAAGTGTTATATTGGTAAAAGATATGGACCTATGTCCATATCTTTTAACATTATGTACTCGTACCTGCGGGACGGATAAGTCCCACTAGGGCGACCAGCGATGGCAGCACAAAACCGATCATCGTGGCGATCTTTGAGGGAGGCCATTCTTGCAGTGGGCGTCTATATGTAATATACATATATGTATAGTAATATACATATATAAGCAAGGTCTAAAATATAAAAATAATTATTGATACGTCTACGTAGATAATATTTACTTGTCACATATGAATACGAATATTTATACATTGAAGAATACTCGACTACGAAAATATTAATTTATTATGATATTGCATCTTAATAAGTTAGAAAATTAGTTACGACGCTGACGAGATATTTTCTTTATTTACTAAAAGTCGAGTACGATTGATGGTTAGAGAGAGATGACACACATAGTTTTGTTCGTAACACCGGATCTTCGCCCGTCGCGTTGACACATGACGTAATACGTCATTAACTTTGCTGCAAATTGTTGGGACCCCTTAAATAACTAACATTCCGAGTGAATAACGAAATATACAAAAACTTCTGGAGGCTAAAAATACCAACAGGTATTATAAAAATAAACTTTTAATCCTAAAATACATACATATGAGTACTAGTAAATACTGGCTAGATCAGTCTAGCTTATTCATGTAAGTATGGTAATTTATTCAAAGTAAATTATGTAAAAAAATACCATCTTTGATGTTGTTTTATAATCATTTAAACATAAGATTACGTTGTAAACTGAATATGTTGCGGATTATTATGAGGAATATTGACCTCAAAATAACGAGTTATAATTGAATAGTAATCTAATAAAATTCTAGTTAAATGTAATAAAATAAAAAAAGTGAAAATATGAATGAATCTGATTATGCAATAATTGAAAGTTAATTATTTAATTTTAATAGTCAATAAGTAAACTGAATATGTTGCGGATTATTATGAGGAATATTGACCTCAAAATAACGAGTTATAATTGAATAGTAATCTAATAAAATTCTAGTTAAATTTAATAAAATAAAAAAAGTGAAAATATGAATGAATCTGATTATGCAATAATTGAAAGTTAATTATTTAATTTTTATAGTCAATAATAATTACAGTAAGCAAATTTAGATATGTGCATATATTAATTTGGTACATTTTTGTTTAAATTTAGACGCCTTTTTAATGTTAATTGGTAGTGTGTATGATTAATTCATATTTTGATAAATTAATGAGGTGAATACAGAATACATTAAATATGTTGGTATATATGATGTATCACTAAAATTCAAATAAGAATCTAATAAAGACGCAGTAATTGTGTGCGGATAAGTTTTAAATAGTATGAATTGATAAGAGTAAAGCATTAGCTGAAATATTTTAGTTCCTCTACCTTGAGCCAGTCGCTATTGTTCGATGTACATAAATGCCGCTTGAAGGCTAAGAATGACTATATGTCAAAAAAAAATAATATTAATTCCATACACATTGCTTAATGAGAAGCGGTAGCTCAGTGGTAGAAGAATGAGACTTGCGATTGTAAGTCCCGGGTTCCAATTTCCGGTATATAATCTTTTATAATGTACACTTCGAGCATAAATAATATAGGACTGCCACAACTCACAAACAAGTTTCCAGAGCATGGGCAGCAGCGTCCTTTGCGTTTCATGATACCATACTGCGATCGCCAGCTCGCCTTCCAAGCGTGACGATTATTTAATATCCCCCTAAAGATTTCTTCGGGGGTGGCCTATGCCCTCCAATGGCATCAATGGTTCGACAGTGATCAGCTTCAGATTCAGAAGTTTTAGCATTTGAAAAAGTAATGCGCCGGCGCTTGTAAAATTGTGCTATAATAATATAAATATTATTATAACTAATTTATTTTAATAATAGCCCCAGTAACTTTACAAATTATGACGTTTGAAATTGGAAGATAGTATTGTTTAAATATCAAACGGTAAAATCTATTTTCTAAAAATATATATGTAAATATCTCTTATCGTTTTTTATGTTATATGAGTTGGTTAATTTCTTAAAAACTAGCAGAGATAAGGTTAAAAATTAAGCGATTTATTTGATAAATGATAAATTATAATCGAAACCAACCGAAACCGCTAATGTGGTAAACCACATCGTACTTATTTCCTCAAACTATCTTGTAATACTTTTTCCTCGACAATTTACATCGGTTAATATCGTCTAAGTGGTCATTACGCACCTAAGTTCGTACGCTTGGGAACAATAACCGTGAAACGGTGGAATAAATCAATTACAAACGTTTGAGCAATGCCTTTCTTTTATACTTTCTTTTAATAAATATAATTATTGATTTATAGTTGGATTTTGCCACTTGTATAACAGTATATGTATCCCCAATCACCGGCACGTAAAGAGAAATTATATTATTTATTATATAAACTATAACTAAGAAAACAAAAAGATACATAAATATTATTATAACTTTATTAAAAATAATCTTTAGCTAATGTTACATAAAAATTAAATTCATTGTACCAATTTGTTTAATTTAAGTGTTAATAAATTGTATGAAAGTTAAAAATCATATTAGTAATTTTCGTCTGGGTGAGAATATTTGAAATGTAGGATACATATAGCCAATTTACAATTTTCACACTGGTAATTAGTTTCTGCTCTTTTCTTTTAGATTACGGATCATTTCAGTAACAAACACAGGGAACCAAAATAAAAATCATCATTGCTTGTCTGCATGTTTCACACTGTTAGGAGTTATTATTACTTAACTATTTGGTTTTAAAACAGAATGGAGGTGCGTATATTTACGTTCCGGTCATAATGACCGGGGAAATTCGGCATATATACATATACGCTTATAACATGACTTTAATATTTTGAAGTTAGCACTAGAGTCTGGCCTGTTTAACCTGTGACACGTTATAACACTACATAAAACTTTTTTAACGCGTACATATTTTATCTAAAGAGAAAAAGCTGTTTTTGAAGTTATAATAGACACATAATTTTAAACTAACATGAGATTTTTTTTAAGTATGTAAGTAAATATAGGTAGGTAGAGTATATATGTATATAAGTAAATCTATTCTTAAACATTTAATGTAATATTGAATAAATCACAATACTGAGCTTGCATGTTAAGTCTCTAGTAATTAAGTATCAGGTTCTCTTACCATATACATCATGAAAGCGGTTGTTTCTACGAAGTTACGAGTACTGTCTTTCCTGCAATCGAATCCATTCATTGGTTCTCCATTAATGTTTAGATGAAAAAATCAATCCTTTTTGCGTATTTGTTTTGTATAAAAAATTGAAAATTATGTTTGTTATATTAATCCTGTTTATTTTATGTTTAAGTTATTGCGCGACCCAGTTAAGTTCACGGGTAATTTACTTCGACCTCACAAAGGTGATGTTGGTGAAAGTACCTGCGTACAATATCGCGAATAAGTTTAATTATCAGATTTTGACCCCGAATAATTGATTTACTTTCTCTTTAAAGGTTTTATTAATTAGAAAAATGCGAAAAAATATTTTTTAGGTTTACGCAAAAATTCTTATAAACTATTTTTTTGGAATCAACAGTGATTGTAAAGACAATGACGATAGCATAAAGAAAATAAAACCTCGATGTAATTAGCGTTAAATAGTAATTTTTATATTTTTTCTATCTTTTTAGCCGAATCCAATCCATGTATATTTGCAAAGTTTATTTTAATATAATCTATGTATATATAAGAGACATACAGGTATTTAATCGTCTAAATATTTCTAGAACTATATGGCTTGAAATTTAATAGGAATACTTTTTTTGCCGGATGGAATTCAGTCAAGAATTTCTACGTAAATCCACTTACAAGGGTGAGCGTGCATTCATTTAAAATTAATGTATTTTTAAAAAGAATAGCTATATATATAAAACTTACTATAACATTTTTTGACATGTTAAAATTTTATTATCTATATTTAATTACCAAGAATTTTATGAAATTACATCCAGCAAGTGCAGGCCATATCAAGCGGGAAATAGCATATTATAAAAATAAAATACACAAAAATTAAATACATTTTCTTAAAAAGTCATAGAAGAAAATTAATTGTATATTAATTGTATAATTTATATACAATTAATGAAGTTTTAGTAACAAAGACAATTAATTTCATTATCTTTTTTTTCCGAAAAGATCCAAGAAGTTGTCTTAATTTATACACAATGTGCGGCATATGTAAATAGAGATAAAAGAGCTTACAAAAGGTCTATAAAGTTCAATAGCATTTAAGACAAAGCATTGTATGTGATTCAATTAGTGTTAACTAAAGAGAATATCCAGTAGCAGTTTCGTATCGGGCGACTTGTTTCAACGGCTCGTTAGGTATATTTAAATGGCGTAAAGATTTACCCCGGGTTGAATTTCAAGGTTATCCGAGTTATAATATGAGGTGGTTGCACGTTACATTAGCCTGTTCCATGTTTAAGAGCAATTTTTTTAAGATCGGATCGCAGGAATGGTTAGCTAGGAACAATTACATTTTTATCTTAAAGTCTTTATTAAAAATCTTCTTAAAGTTTATTTATAACACCATATAAACAGTAACGTTTATTGCAGTCGTAAGAGCAAATACGTATATTAACTATTAAATAAAAATACTTATTTATCGAACAAATTCACTTACATTATTTTCCACAAGGAAATGGGTGATAGGTTATAGGTGTAAAATCTTTAAAGGGGTAAATGTCTAGTTTTATTTGTCAGCAAAAAGTTTTAAAGCTTTTACATCTATTTCCAATCACCTATATAAAAAAGATTAATCTGAAATACACACATTTTTTTTCTTATAGAATTTGACAGGACAATAACTTTTGACAGTACGAAATTTGCGGAGGCAGATAATAAAAAAAAAAATTTTGACCTTTGACCAATTATCCTGTATACAAAACACGAGAAGAACATGGGATGTATTTTTAGTTTTACAAATATTGAAAATAGAATTAGAACTTATTACGTATTATTTTAAAAATAGAATTTAAAAATTGTTCATTTTGTTCAAAAGGAATTTTATTCATCTGACATTTAATTTATGGCTATGCAAAAAGTAGTCTCACATAAACGGCCTGCATTAAGAAAATTGAAGATGTTACACGCTAATCATTATCTAATGATTGCGTTAATTGCAAATAGCAGACAATAATACAGATCGAGTCAACTTTCTAATAAAAACTCTATCTAATGACTGCGGTATAGCAGTGTTTAAATACTGACGGTTGAGTTTAATAACCCGTCATAACACGGGAGTAACTGCCAGGCAGTAAACGTAGATATGGTAACACCGATCTATTCACGATACTGTTTGAAATTATATTACGAGTACATTAATTAATTTTCAACGTAATTAATGATACCGCAATGAGTACGACGTTAAATGTATAAATATTAAAAAATCACAATCATAATTTCGATGTCCACTGCTAGATAAGAGCTTCACTTATAGATTTACAATTGGACCGGTGAGCGGCTTTAGTCCAACATCTTCCGACGATCTTATCAAAAACGGATCTAATGTCAACTTTGCAAATATTTCCGTTAATAAGGTCGGTCGCCAAAACGATTTTTCGTTGGTATGTTTGTCGACCCACGGCCGAATTCTTTTTGATATAGTGTACACGCTAAAATATATATTCTATACATATAAGTAATTTCTTTCACACAACCAAAGTATGGAAACTCTAGAAGTATAAATAACGAGATATTAGCTTCAGCACAAAATCATTGTATTGTTATTAAAGATTTTGTCAATGTTATGTGAAGTAACAGAAATCTTTCTACACCTATATTTAAATAAATAAAATATTTAGCCGGTTAAAATGTAATTATACAACCATGTAAATTATTGTAAAATTTAAATAAATTATTCACATTTAGTTATACAGTATCGGTGTAACAGAATCCATCGATAAATGTCCCGTGGGAGAATCATTCTCATGCGTAGTCTATGATACTGGAAAATAACCTATTACGATCTTTAATCTATGGGAAACGACTCTGAAAGGATACGATAATCACTAAAGCTTCATTTTTTCCCTATATAAATTACGAGATTAGAATACTGGGCAGTCTGCAGATTTATCAGAATGTTATGATGATAGACCAATACTGGCTATGATACATGATGCAAACAATGATTTTTTAAAAATGCTTATTAAATAACTTCAATTGCATTTATTAATTTTTTTATTATTATATGATAATTTACTAGAATCACTTGTGGCGCCATAAGAGCCCAATTTAATAGAAATTAGAATCAGATTGAGTTCTTTCAGGCATCCCATTCTTCAACTTAAACCTACGAGAGTTCCAAACGCCCTCTGATATGAGAAGACATATCTGACATAACAAAGACAGGCGGGTTTATTTTTGAGGTTTATAGAACTGGAACAATTTATTCCCAAGCTTTACTACCATTAAAAAATCGTTCTGTATTAGGGGTTATTAAAGAACTTCTTAAATTTATTATAAAACAATTTAAACACATTACATTGCAACTGTCGATTTGGTCTTTCGGACTTCGAAATAATCACACAATCAGATTATTGTAGAACTTAATAACAGAACGAAGGTGTTCGTAATTCGCTTACAAAATAATGCCGGTCTCTGGACGTGTCATGAATCCGTAATTGTAAAACAATTTGACACGTCTATTACAGTATGGTATAGGAAATACTTTAAATTCTTCTTTGAATAGCGTCTATTTATATCTAATGCATTATCAATTTCTTGATTGTATTTTCGTAGTACTTTGTAGAAGGTTGTCATAAATAAAAATATGATTTCAAGTATGATCGACATTTGCACTGTCGTTAAATAAATCGTATCAGCTAGTTGTCAAGTGTTTGTAGTATTAAACTTGAATATCTGTTTTTCACATGGTTAATTAATTATACACTGCCTGCTTTCGTGTTGAAAAAGCATCAACCTTATTTAATTTCGCACCAGAGATAGAACTGAAAATGTTGTATCAAAATGCATTACAATGAACGGTTTTTGAAATAACATTTATTTAATAAGTTTACAATTGATTATTTATAGCTCTGTCTTAGCTATTAATAATTGATTCGAAACTCAATAAACAACATCTTTCGGGTCAGAGAGTGTTTAATAAAGTTTAAAGAGTATTTTCACAAGGTTCTAAAAGGTATGATAATAAACAAATTGATTAAAAAAAAACATTTCACAGGCGTAGAGTTCTGTTGAGGGGTAACCAATAAGGGCAGCTTAGGATGTCCACTTGTAAGGTCTTGGCTGAATACAGGCCGGTTGGAAAATTCACCAACCCAGTAATTCTACTATTTCATATTTTAAACCGGAATACTGCCTCTTTATGTCGATTATGAACTACGGTTGAAAGATAATAATGAAACAGTCTTTATTTTTGACTAAAATAAACTGCATCGTAACAAAATACACATTTTATTATGTAAAATACTCCACTGAAAATATTCACCAGCATGACAAATCTACTTTTTCGTCCTTTAAGACGGAATACAGAAATGCTTATGTAATGCGTGGTCCAAAAATTTTGCGTATTTTTGTCTATAATATTCATAAAAGATTTTTTGTATCACAGTTGGCGTAAATACTTTGATAGTAAAAATAATAAAATTGTACCTCAAGTTTAACAGCGAACATTTTAGTACTGCACAGGAAATTGGACACGATGTGCTCGGGTGCTATAAGCTAATTACTCGTCGGCCTTTAGAGATATAATTACAAATTTTATGAAGTCGATTCCGCAATCAATAATACTTGTACATTATAGTTGTGCGGAAGTGCCTGATGAATGTGAGCGGTGATAGACGTTAGAAGTTCTGTATTAGTAGAATGCTATTCGGGAATTTGTCGATAAATTCTGTAAAAGCCGGTCGCAAGCTAAGACAAGTTGGTAGGAATTGTGCGCTAACATAACAGTACTGGTTTGCCGCAGCCTGCGTTGTTAATATTAATGCATCGTCTGAAAGAGACCACGGCCGTGTGAACTGAAAATTAAAATATCCGTAACGCGCCGTACGTGAACCGCCTCGTTAAATAAGTAACTGTCTGTGTACTGAGCTTTGGGGCCATTAAATCAGCGGAAGCTAACATGATATATTTTAATATTTATTCATGTGACGTTCAACGGGTTTTATCTTTAAAACGTATAAAAACGAGAATTACCATGTTTATTTAGAATCTAAATGTAGCTTACAATATGTTCAGTAATATTTGAGATGCAAATAAAATATTTTGGCAAGTCACGCGAAAGACATTGATAGAGATTTGTTGCACAAGGTAGAGTGGTACCTAGCTAACGGATTCCTATCCGTCCGTCCCAGAGCTCACCGAATCGCCCATAAATGAACACGTGAGAAGTGCCTTGGATAAGAAAAGATGGCGGAAAATTGTGAGAAGCGCCATGAAAAGACTAACATGAACATGCTTATTTTGCTAAGGGCTTACGACTAAGATGACAAAGTCAAAGAAAATATAGCATAAAATTGATTAAAAAAATTATTAAAGCAAGAAACTCTTTTTAGGTCCAATTTAGTTTAACTAATACATACGATTACTAATATTTAAAAGTTATTTATGGATAGTGCAATTTGCTATCGCATAAACAACAATTTTAAATATAATATCGTATCATATATTAATGGTGTATGAAGTCCAAACAATAAAGTTTACCTTCAGCGATAAGTAAACATCATCATCACCATTTAACACATTTGCCCAATAAAAATCTGCTCCACAGATTTTCAACAGATTTTGTCTTCTAATGACCTTAATCATGTCTTCTGTCCGTTGCGCTTGTTGGTCTGTGGTCTTCACTCCAGGAGCCTGAGGTCCCAGCGGCCATCGGTTCTGCGAGTTCATTTTGCGAATCCGCTGAGCAATATCAGTAACTTTTATTACATGCGTTCTAGCTATTTTTATATTAAAAGATTCTAATGGCAATCATCGGTAATGAAGAAAAAGTAATTTTCATATAATTTCGTAATTTCTTATTATAATAGTTATTTTGATTTGAATTTTAACTTTCATAATATCGTAAAGTTTAGTTTCTACTTATATGTTTTTTTTTCATCGTTTCAGTCCATAGGTGCCCATCGTAAGCCATAGGCGCCTCCAAAGATATCTATGGGGTATATACCTTAATCGCCATACTTGGCAAGCGGGTTGGCGATCGCAGTGAGTTATTATAGTACACAGAGGTCGCTGCTGCCTATCCTCTGAAAACTTGTTTGTGAGCAATAGCAATCCTGTATAATTAATGCAAAACGTGTGAATTATATAAGATTGAACCGTTAGGCTACTACTGCTCCTGGTTTGGCACTCTATTGATTAAAAAAAACATTATAATTTTTATTGTTAATAATTATATTTTATTGTTAATAATAATATTTGATTTATACGAATGATTTATGTAAATAATAATTGTATTAGAATATAAGTCTTCATATTGTTAGCAAACCTTCTAACTTAATAAACTCATGTAATATAAATTATGCAGAAATTACGAATAAAAAAAGACATTAGGTACATCTAAATAGCATTATTGACACCGTTTCTCACATTCTCATTTAACCTATACTTTATAAATATTTAAAGAAATCGATACAGTATCTGCGTAGGAATGTTTGGGATTTAAACATTAGGAGCATAGGTGTGCTTAAAATAACGGACTAATAACTTTCATCGAATTCGCATTGACTTCAATTGTTCTTACCATTCACATAGAACATGTAACAGATGCAAGGTCAGGTTCGTGAATTGATTACATTTACATATGTTAAATATATACAGTGAGTCAGTAAGGATTGCTCATCTGAAATGGCAGTGGGGCGTTGGGGATGAAAGGTTCTTGCATGGTGACCACGAGCCTGGGCCCTTCACTGGGTGCACTGATAAAATAGTTAAGGTAACGGGAAGTTGGCGGATGCGGGCAGCGCTACACCGTTCATCCTGATGATCTTTGAGGGAGGCCTATGCCTTGCAGTGGACATATCACGGGAAAAAGAAGAAGATAAAGAATATTCAGTAACATTCAAATTAGTGCTATTTATCGATAATATAGAGATTTTATTATAAGAAACCTTTTTGTACATAAATAAATTCTACAAAGTATTAGGAAATATAAAAAAGTTGAATTTGTGAGATCGGCCGTCGTTCTCGTCTTATCCTGTGACCAAGGGAAACAAATATTCATCTTTAAATAAGTATATAAATCAACAAATAAAAAAAAATTCAGAATAAAATGCTTATTATTATAATTATTCTTAATTCCTCACTTACGTTTACAGTTGTGTCCCACATTCTATTGCTAGTTAAAGGAAAATATTTAAACCGTGTACTCAAATCTCAGACGAACCTAAAATTGACTTCAATCAGGAAAATAGGTTCATTATTATTAATTCTTGTTACGTGTAACATTCTATATCACGATTTTTAACATCGAAATATTAGTTAATCCTGACAG
Source organism: Battus philenor (assembly GCF_028537555.1). Classification (NCBI taxonomy): domain Eukaryota; kingdom Metazoa; phylum Arthropoda; class Insecta; order Lepidoptera; family Papilionidae; genus Battus; species Battus philenor. Next base: position 5,318,644 of record NW_027181759.1, on the reverse strand, counting down.
GTCAGCATTTTAAATTAAATAATTTATAACACAGGACGGTAAATAAAAAAAAATAAATTCAAACCACATTCGCCATGCGTCATTTTCAACGTTGAACTTGTTTTTTTTGGAATTTTTTAGACCATTGTTATTCAAATAGGACACAAACATTAAGATTAATGTATAAAGAATTCACGGTAAAACTGGTTTGTGTAATTTACGCTAAATATATGTTATTTTAATAACTTTAATGGTTTTAGTGTACTAATCCTATTATATTTTAATGAATCTCTTGAAATGTTTAATAATATTTACCCGTTACATGTTGTAAAAGTAATAAAAAATATTCAGTTGTAGTTTACAAAAGAGCACGGGCAGTACGGTAATATAAAATATTTTTAAAAATTAAAAAATGTAAATTCTTATTTTAAATTTAACGAATTTATATTACGAATACGTCAACAAAAATTACAGTTATGTAAATGTCCGCAATAATTAAGAGAATGGAACGTTTATGCATCGTAATGTTTAAAATATATTCAAATTATATACAAATGATACAAATCCGGTAAACGTGATTTAAATAAAAAAAATGGTTACTATTAAATAAAAGAACAATGTTACAGTAATTTTTACACATTACCAGTGATTACCACCAATGTTATTTTTGTTTTGCTTGCATTAACGTTTAGTTCATAGTTCCATTAGTTTATACGTATGTTACATTCTATTTGTTTTTATTGTAAATGAAGGATTAAGGTAATTAAACAAAATTATTTTAGAAAAAAGTCTTTTACAGATAGAAATTGAATTTTAGTGTATTATTATTATATTTAAAATTGAATAAAAAGAACTATACTCTCAGTGACAATATGTAAATAAGAAGCGTACCTACGTCTAAAAAAGAGGATATGAAAAAAGTACAGTTAAAAACAATAGTTACTGTTAGCTCAGGCGTAAAGGAGATGCCGTCCGGTTTCACAGTATAATGAGCGTGTTTAAACAAAGTTTGTCGAACCTATCTTGTTCGAATAAAAACTTTTTTTAATTGCTAACCCGTGGATAAATGGCTATTGACTGATTGTCTATGGACAGGTATACATCTCAAGATATTGAAAAGCCGTAAACTGAGAAAAAAATATTAATATTTTTACTTCATAACAATAGGTTAGTAGTCGACTGCGATTTACGAACTTAGCGCCACAGGTTTAGTTCCTTTTTTATTTCATCGTTAGTGTATTGATTCCAAATGGTGAGGAAAGACATCTTGGGAATATCGATGAATCATCATAATCCTTTCAGCTGCAGGAAGTCCACTACTGGATAAATGCCTTCCTCATAGATTTCCGATCGGAAGCGCCTTGCTTTCAGCGTCTTTGGACTTGTGTACTAGACCAAAAATTTGAAAAATCTGTGTCATCTTTAAGTCAGTGTGCTAAAGCTGTATTCTACGCCTAAGTGGACGCTTGTATCTCAATAGTTCGAACAGTACAAATTAAAATATTATTTGTTAAATTTTTATTTATATTTTTTAACAATAAATAAATAACTTTTATCTATTTATATTTATTATTTGTAGTGATTATTTGCAAATATAAATAATGGTCTGTTAAACGGCTAATAGAGTTAATAACCTAAATCGTGTTAAATAAATTTTAACAAGAATTTAATTGTAAAGTGAAATTGATTGGTCTTCACGAAAATAGAGAATTGTGTTCTAAATAAACACTTTTCCATAATCATATTAATAATAACTCGATTAAGTAAATGTGATCACTTGTGTACAACATAATAAGAATGTCAGAAGAATTCTAGAAATACATAAAGCTACTTTAATAATGGCATCATTCAACTCAAAGCTACGAGTTTTCAAGGCATCCTGATCTGAGAAGAGCCAACAAAATTGTTTTTAGAAATTATTTTTGTCAATATCCCTAATGTATACCAAAGCTATTATTTGCCAATCTTGCTTAAAAAAATCATGCATTTAAAAAAATCTCTTAAAGTTTAATTAATATTTTTAAAAAGTTTTTGTAATATTGTTGTGTATTTTTTTTTCTTTCAAAATTATTACTTAATACACGAAACATTACGTGTTTTAAATGCTTAAACAGTTGCACATATAAGATTTTTTTATTATATTTAGCCTAGAGAAAGCTGTTACAGGCTTGCCTATATTTATAATATTAACATCTCTATATGCTTGATTTTTTAATGTACAGGTTTATAGTTCTACCAGAGTTAGATAATATTTACGAAGTTAGCTACCCTTTTTTTTATTAATTCTAATTTGTATCGCTAGTGTTTTTTTTACAATATTTATCTTTCGCTTTAACTAAACGCAGACAGTTGGGAGAGGGTTGCCGCTATTTGATACGGATCTTTCTCCTCCCAGCTGCGAGGCACGACAGCGTTTTATAATTTTTTTTACACAATTTTCACTTACAGGTAAATACAGCTAAAGTTAGCTACCCTTACCGTATATTTAATTCAATACCGTTACGTATTCATTCCGCAATGGTGATACAGACCACAAATAAAATGTTTGTTAACATAAATCGTAATAAACGCGATAAAATGAAACATTAAACTCGTGACTTGTACCTCTAATTGGCGTGAACATTGAAGAAACCGGGAGTAAATTCTGCGTTAAAGATGTAAGTAAAATTCAAACAGAGTATAGGAGTTTGCGGAGGCCGTCACGATTTTGAGTCGTGCATCAAGCCGATACAATTTCGTCAGTAACGAACGGGAACTGTAATGAAATCGCCATAATTAAGACGTAACGACTTGATCGCGTTTAGTAGCCTACCAAGCTTTAGTGCTGTTATAAGGTTTTATATGAAAATTGTTGCTGCTTGAAGAGATTTTTAAGAAAGAGTTGCTTATTACATTCTAATAGCAAATTGAAAAATTATTTTTACAATGTACTTTATAAATAAGACAAAGGACAGATGCCCTTGATAAGGTCTGATCGGATCTCTTTCCACTGGTCTTATTAAAAATTCATAAGAGAGGCTTATGTCAAACAGTAGTGTGACTTGACGTGATAGTCATCTTGTGATATACAATGGTATTATAGTTACACCTTTGAAAGATTTGTCTCAACTTTGTAACGTTATACAAATTGAACTAAAAATTAAATATCAGAAAATTCTTTTCAATATTTTAATGACGTTGATTAAACATTTACATAATTTGTCATCGAACAATTTTGTCTCTATATGTTTCCATTCTATGATTTGAAATAGCCAGAATGCTTTGTAATAAAAGGTAAAAGTTTCTCGCTTTGCTATTTAAACTAAACCACGTTCTATTTTCAAGTGAAATAAATTAGCTTAGATTGATTTCTTATTGTAGTGCTTAAGGCGTTAACGATTTTCTATAGTGAACTGCGAAGGACTGTACTTAGCTAATATCGCGAACACTCTTGTTTAACAGGTTTACTATCTCATGTAAACAACCTTCAGCTAAATAGCCGTTATACATAACAGCTTCGTAATAATGGGGTGGGAAAAATGTCGGATTTCATCGCTTACTTGACATTTCAAAACGCGTGGCCGTCCATTATTTTGTACGTAAAGGTAAATGTTAGTTTAAATATAACTGACAAGTTATGATTTGTTTATCGGTTGCATTGTAAACCTAATGCAGACCATTAAAAGATAGATATGAACATCTCAACAGTACTGAAGTAAACAGTGCCATGCAAAAAGACAGTAAAATTGGAAAGATTTTTTTTAATTCAAAAACAAAAATGTAAAAACTGGCAGCGATCTAATTATTGTTTCTTGATGGTCATCATTGAGTAAACAAAATTATTAGTAAAATATCATCATCTTTAATTTAGCCTTAGGACATTTACTGCAGTATATAGGCAGACAAAAGGGGTGTATAGATTTGAAATAAGCCTTGGTGGAAGTGGCTGGCATCCATAGTCTTCCGGACATTTTAACAAGGTCGTTTATTCACGTTGTGGGTAGGTAATGACAAATATTGAACAAGAATGTGAACACTTGTAGTACAATATTGTTTTAGAAAAGAATATCTGAAAGAATGGATACTAGAGACGAGTATTGCAGAAATTAAAAAAAAAAATAGTTAACCCTGTACCTAAATTGGTTGATAAAAATTAAGTCTTTATACAAATGTGCAAGTCATTAAATTGAACAAAAATACATCGAATGTAATTAGTACGTTATATATGAAAAAAATCTATCGAAGTTACTGTTACAGCTAATTATAGAAAAATTAAAAATTCGTATATGCAATAAAACAGAATATTAGATTTAGTCGCGAAAGTGCATTTTATACCAATTTTTAAATTACGAAGTCGTGAAATAAAACAAAATATTTTACACTTTTTAAGAGTACGTCCATACACAGCTCTTTAAATGTATTCGTTTAAAACATGATAGTTTAATCATTTTTTTATTGTAAGGAGCAGTGGTAGCCCAGCGCTGGAGCATTGGAACTTACAATCGTAGGTCGCGGGATTCCCGGGATACAATCTTATATAATTCACTCTATGTTTTTTAATTAAAAAGGATTTGCCACTGCTCATAAACAAGTTTCTCAGCATACCATAATACTGCGGTCGCCAACCCGCAGGCCAAACATGGGGATTGTATTATGTCCCCCTATAGATATCTTTGGGAGAGACCTAAGTCTTGCAGTGGGCTGAAACGACGACGACTGAAGAATGTTATAATAATGTTTGTAATAATAATATGCCAAATTAAAAATAGATTTTTGTGGCGCAGAAAATCATGCAGAATGAATAATTTGCAATATATTACAAATAAAAAAAGCCTTTTACATAAATTTAATACATTAACATAATATTAGACGAATATAATTATTTAATCTTCCATTATAATAAATTTCACTTTATCATGCACTTCGATACAGGAAATAAAAATAATTAATTAATAAAAATAACATTAATTATAATGGCGATATTATAATTAGTGTCATTTTTATTAATTAATTTTTTACAAATTATTATAAAATTATTAATGAATTTCAATAATTATAAAACACTAATTAATAATATAAAAATTATAAATAAAGTAACACTTTTTTTTGAATGTCAATGGAAAAATATTTAATATCTCTTGCACTTTTGTTAATTTTGAACAATGTGGTGTTAATTAAAAACAAATAAGTCGTAAGCTTGACACCAATACAAACTAGTTGGGTACAGTAAAAAAGATGCGGTTTTTCGCTGCATTTTTAATTGAACAATTTACATTTAGTTACACAGGTAATCGTAAATAGATGTCACCCAAGCGAGTTTTTAGGTCTGCCGATAAGAAAGGTCCATACCATATAGTTTAATCTCGTTTGTGAAGATTTTTAAATGAAGCGAACGTAAAAAAGTCCTTGCGATTATTTTAAATAAAGAAGATCGAGAGTAATTGGTTAAATATTTTTTTCTCTTGTAATTCACCACTTTAAATCTTTTTGTTGCTATAAACAGAATTATTTGGTTTCATGATACGTAATTTTGCAAATGTAAGATTTACTATAATTTGTTTATGGTGAATTATTTATTGGACAGACTTATATTAGAAAATACATAATTTATTGATAAGTCATAGTGTTAAAGATGCGTTTACACGCATTAATAATTTGCGTGATGCAGACAAGTTTTCATGTACGCATATTGTTCTTGTTTACCATTCGACTTATTACATATGCACATATTTAAGACTGATTTCGCAGTTTGATTTGCGCGTTCTTGTATTGTTTCCTTTTTAATGTATTTTGCGGACAACGAACGCAGGCAGATTCTATACTTTTATCTATCGAACTTTATTTTATAAGTTAATGACAGTCGCTTGAAATTGTGATATCGATCACCGAGTGTCCCAAATCAAAATATTGGATGATTCCAGTGTATTCACGTTAAGTGATTCATCATTGTCAATTAGGCACGCCTCCTGTCCAATTAAGCCTTAGTAATTAAAAATCAAGTTAACTAATTGTTGAAATAGAAAATACGGACCCTCTAACACAAGGACGCGTCTTTTGCTTATTTTATAATGAATATTCAATCTGTTGATCTCTAAAAAATGTAGACACGTGTTCCTTAAAAGAAGAATAAGTAAATCTGTAAGCGAATAAAAGTAACTGAAATAGCCCAGCGGATAAGCAAGTTAAAGTTGAACTTGAAGTTGCGCTATATAGCGTGCTCTCTGCCACCAGTAGGCTACATAGCGCGCGGAACGACTGCTTGGACCTTAAGGCTCTGGAGTAAAAACCAGCAAGCGTAGCGTAAGACGTCCAATAGGTAGACAGACGATCTCGTTAAGGACGTTGAATGTTGCTAGATGCAGGTCGCTTCCAACAGGTCTTATTGGAAATATATAGGGGGTGACCTATGTCCAGCAGAAATGATAATAAAGAGTATAACAGTGCGCTGTCAGTCAGTAGGAATTCATTACTATTAATTCTGCCTCACTTCTTGGCTTGTTATTTGAGTTGAGTGAGTATAGTTTTATCCACTTAAACGCCATTAAGTAAAACAGGTAAATTTTATTGCCGATAATTTCTTATCAAAAGAGCGCTAATGAAATTAACCAGATTACAAATTAAACAATTTTCATTCAAATATAAAAGACATTTTGAATACTTTTAAAGTAAAGATACGGTCGACATCTATTTTTTAAATATAGAACAAGTATTCTTGTCCCAAGATCTGTAAATAGAATTGTATTTTAAGTGCACCTCCAGGAATAACACCTTGCGTTTAGTTTTTACTTATTCTGCGTAAATATCATTGGTAGGGACAGTGCCTTTATGAATAACATTGAGACGATTATTATTTACACAAGGTGTACGGTAAACAGAGCGTATCGATACGGAAGCAGCACTTGGCACCGAGACGGAATTTTGATGGTTATCATACCTTGAAACATGCGGGGCTGATTTGTGAATTACTGGACGAGAGTTGGAGGTGTTCAAATGTGCTTATTTTAGTTGATGTACCTTCAATTATACAATGACAGACACATATAATTCCAACGTAAATTAATAATTATTCATTAAAGACATTTTGTAATAGTATCACAGAAAGGTTTTGGAACAGAGACCACGGTCCGGCAAAAGCAGTATAGGACATCACCCACAAGCTGGACCGAAGATCTGGTCTAATAAGATATCACTTCATATTTAAACCATCATCGTCATCATTTCAGCCGTAGAATGTCCTCCGTTGGATATAGATAGGTCTTCTCCATAGATACCCAATAGAGCAGGTAAGAATCGGCGTGTATCCAGCATCTTCCGCCGATCTTAGTGCCATTTGTGGATGCCCATTCACAAGGTAAATCCAACGCTGTGCTTTTCGGTCTGCGGTATCTACATAAGAAATTGAAGGCCCCAGTGGATTTCTGTTCTGCGCGCTATAAGGCCTGCTCACTGTTACTTCAACTTGCCAACTTGTATATAATAATAATTCCTAATAAAATGGAAGAGTATACTTCGAGTAATTAGAGCAATACAGTAATTACGATACATGGCATATATAGATTAAGTGTTATGTCATTATAAATTTATTACTATTTGTTTTTAAAGTCATTGCAAATTTAAAACTTAGATAAATGATGTTTTTGATTTTATAAAAGAGAATTGTGTACTAGTAATGGTCATCGAGGTCAAGACCACAGTAGGTAATTAAGTCGTTTCCTTAGTCATCAGTTACGGCACCTCAAATGGCATTTATTTTTGAGGACAAGAACATAGTAATAAGTTAAAAAGAAACGTTTTTCTTTTTTCGTAGCTTGACATAGTATACGTAAGCCGTGGTAAAAGAGTATAAGTATTCACAGTGTTAATTCTTTATTTTACGACCTGGACTAGCTAGGAAATACGTCCTAAATAAATCTGCATATTTTAGGATTAAACTTTAAAGATATCTGCCATCTACTACATAGTAGTGCTGTGTATTATATCCTATTCTTTTAAATTTAAAAAGATATCTGACTTAAAAGTGGAAATATAAATAGATAACAAGATAATACTTAAGTTACTTGTATTATGTGTACAATATTAACATACATATTCATTCTACCTCAAAGAAAGAATTATTTTTATAGAGTACTGTGCCTTTTAATAGATGTTAACGTTGTGTGTTGTTTTAAAAGGTACTAAATGAGGTACGTTTTTCTAAGTAGTAAAAAATTTAACTCATGAAAATTCTGATACGCACGGCTGCTTAGTCTCTTGTAGGAGTTATGTGAAGCGGAAATTTTCACATGAAGCATATCTATCACAGGAGACTTGATCGTATTCCAGAATTTGATTTTTAATGGGAGATTTTCAGAAAATATAACTGTTGGTTACTAAGTTTATGGCATATTTAGCTATAATTCAAAATATGTACCACTACTACTGCAAATAAAGTTTAATTTCACGTATAGTGTACTACCATGAATTGTATCGTTAACAAATTAATTTTAGGACACCATTGTCACTACGTAGGTGATTAGTTTGAAACAAATTTCCATAAAATTGTGTATTTTGGAATATTGTTACTGTCAATAAAGTGAATGAATAAATTATTTGCGAGTATAAATATAAATATTTCTTGTTAAACATTTTCCTGGGTCAGTAATAAATCGGAATATTCCAATTATCTTTAACTCTGGACACTTAACTGAGATACTCTTTGACTTTTAATGGTCTGGATTATAGAAATAATCAGGAACGAAACATCAATATTTAACGCATGAACGACACTAATAATGCGTCTTGAACACGCATACTTGTTGTTAATTAAACCATTACCACTGTTCAAACCGCCAATAAAAACATAGCAAGGAAAGCGGAATATCCGCTAGATAAAAAGATATTTGGTTAGACGAGGATTTTAAGTGATAGGCTATATTACTTTACTTAGATGAAGCAAATATCTCAAAAGTGAAAAGACTCGATATATCTTAATGTTAAAATGTGAACTCTCTATACGTGTAATAATAAATTACAGTAAATTCTCCAGTCTGCATATTACAAACTTTCCAATGCTATTTTTGGTGCTTTGCGATTTATAAAGTGCGTTATATGTACGGTTTCCATATAAGAGTTGTGCCGAAATATTTGTGCGCTAAATATATCTTTTAATTTGCAGAATCTGTTGTAATGACGCCGTTTATTTCGACTTTCATGTTCGTCACTGACACGTTATTAATTAACTTCTTGACAAGATTGTCGTCCTTCTCGGTAAGATCAATTATCGTACTCATAATATTTATCTTTTTCTTTTATCCGAAAATAAATAACTGACTAAGAATTGACTAATGATAATCCTTTATGATTGTTATTTTCTTGATGAATAATATCTAACTGGAGTTTTACTTTCGCTAAAACATATAGCGAATGTACTACTTCCATTTCCTATTTAAATAATCGTATTGTTTTTTATTTCAGACCTTCTGTTAATATTTTTTTACGAAACACATCAGAATTTACCTTTTTGTAACAAACTCTACTGATATTTTACAAAATCTATTCTTTAACATAAACCAATCTCAATTTAAACTTGAAAATAAAGTTACTGTCACTTCTCTTTATCATATATTACGGTAATTTTATTGCTATTCATAAGAGTCATGGAATTTCCTCTTCAATATGGTTCTTTCCAGATTTCCAAAGACGAACACAAGTGATTCGTGTAAGTTAATCAATTCTTAATTCGTTACTTAAGGCCGGTTTCTATCGGCTCGCCTATTTTCACTTTACTTCTATCATATAACTAAACAATTAGCAACCCGTACCACCTTTACGCAGATGACTTGCAAATTAATACTCATGCTGGCATTAATTGCATTAGTGAGGCAGTCGATCAACTTAACAGATATGTCGATTGAATCCGCGATTAGTGCACTAATTTTCCCATTATAATCAACTCTTTCAAGTATTAAAACAATTATGTTCAACGACTACTTATAATCCTTGATCAGTAAAAACGCTTTTCTTACTTAAATTAATTATTTAACCTATTATTAAATGAGTTAATTATTTAAATAAACGATTAAAAGAAAAGAATAGCAGTCTCCGAAATTTAGAATCTTTAAATTATTTTTCGAAATTAATCTCGCATGGCATTCGAATGAGTCGTGTAATGTACAGTTAGTGTTATATATATCTACTGTACTTTTTGGTCAAAAGTAAAATAAATTCTATTATTTCAATAATAATTTATGCAAGTTGTAAGTTTCTCTCATGAGCCTTTAAAATTTTGAAACAACTTTAGGGCTTCATGTTTGGCTTTATACCAATGATCCTTAAGAACAGAGTTACGTTTTATGTTGGTTTTACTGCTGTTAGTCTTTCATATAATTCTATGCGACGTCATCGGCTACTAAAATATTACCTGTTACCAATGCGAGAGATCATTATAAAAAACAATATTGAAGATCCTAAAATTACTACTCAGTATCAGTTTACCTATAAATATCACTCAAACATGTAGTTATAATATTGTAATCGGTACGACTTTTTAATTACACAAAAATTAATGAAAACGTTATTAGTATAAAAAGTATTAATATATTAGTAATACTAAACAATATTATAAAGCCGTGAAAATCATATCATGATAATTTTGACATTAGTCCAATATGAAATGCGTGTTGCAGGAAATATAAATTAGCATATTATTTTATATGCAAACACATCTGCGTGCGATGTCTTTATTAATTTAAAACCGATACAAAAAATCCAGTATAGCGTTGAGTAAACACCCATTAATTTCGCGTTGATGTTTTTTGTCGTCGACCGTATGTTGCGTTAACGGTTGCTCTATTCAAGTTATCTCGAGTACGCCTGTAAAACAATTTAACGCACTCGACTAATGCTCTCTTTATTATTTCATCGACTTTTCTAATTGTTTGCAAACACGCAAACAAACTCGCAGAAAGTTTACTCGCCACTTCGACCACAGTTTTAAGATGAGTTTTTCTCTCTTTGTCCTCACCGAGATCTAATTGGACGATAGATGGCTATTTAAAACAGCTATAATGACAAATAATAAGTGGATTCAACGGTTATTGGAATAAATATTTGCTCAACTACTTCACAGAGATTCTGATTTCCGTTTGTTGATCGAAACTCCCTGATTGACTACTGGGATTTCTTTAACGAGGTGTCTAGAACTGACTTTGGTTTGCAACTATTGAATGCTTGAATTGCAAGTAGACAGCTTAAAATATTCAGTACCGTCTCGTTATAAACTGAAATATTGTTTCTCACGGAGCCATAGATGGTTTGTAATCCAAATACGCAATCTAGAAATTGTATGCCCCTTACAAATGTGGATCGGACGGAATTATGAACTTCAAATGAAAACAAGTGACTCGGCTAGCACGCTATTGTAGGAAAAAGCGAAGTGAAAAAAATATCTGGTAACAAGCTGGGTGAGCCTACACTATAATTACGAAGTGCGTGGTGACATCGCGCTGTAGAAGTAGGTAGCTGTTATTATTACTAATTATACGACACTCTGTTGCATTTATAAGCTCTTGTAAATGTTTCTTTCTATGTTATATCAGTACGTTTTATAAATACATAACACGTAATACTTATGTTTGAATATTTTTTTTATTGTCGAAAGGAAATTTTGTTAGTAATAAGTATCACAACTTGTAGATTAATCTTTCTGTAATTTTAAAATTATAACCTTTATTGATTTAAAAGTAATTGGAAATCAAATTATTAACATACATATTTACACACGTTATGGAATTGTTAGTAAATGTCTTCCCAAATTATTTTAAGTCTTGATATCATAGTGTAATAAATGTTTCAAAATAATGTTGATATTAATTTATGGTTATTTTGACGCATATTAACCTTCAATAGAATATGAATGTATAACATTTTTTCATCGTAAAATCTGTCTTAGAAATATTTTACAATAAAATATCTTTTCATATTATGGTTTTTGGTTTCACGAGTGCAATAATTAAAAAATAATTCAAATTATGTTAATTTGAATTTATATTAATTTTATACTAATATGGAAAACATCCGTATCAAAATTATGATTAGTGAATCATGCGGGGGACTTCGCCTTCAGCATAATTTGGTTCGTATTTTATGACATATCTGCACACATTGCTAAAATATTGCTAACAATTTTATTTTTTTGTTTATCGCTATTAATTTTTACTTGTATTTCTTATAAATTACACATTAATTAAAAATGATTTCGTTTAAATATTTATAAACAATTTTACAACAATTTCTATTACGAACGCAATGATTTTCTGTTTACATTAGGAAATGTAACGTAATCATGGAATCATATCCGAGTTTGCGAATATGGTATTTATATAAGCGAAATTCATCGAAAGAAAGCGAACAACCTGTGTTTTTCTAAAGTAACTTATACGCATGACTGTCCATTGAACAAGACAAGATTTACACAAACTGTGTTAAAAGAATGTTGTATGTTTTGCTTTGTGTATCACAGAATAAATATTGATACCACTCACGACAACGACAACGAGAAGGATTATTAACTATATTTTTTGTAATGTAATCATGTAATAGTAATAAAAGAATTTTTTGTTTTTAAAAATTATAGTGTTGTTCGCGTTATCATTATTTTTAATAATTTCAAAATTGGACATTATTAGTCGCCTTCGTTTATATCTTTATTATTTATATTAACATTAGCAGTACTGGCGGTAAACTTAATTAATAGAAGACCAATATGATGTATATTTTATTGATAAATAGTTGTTACTACAGATTATGTGCTGCCAGAAGTTATTGTCCTTGCGTATTGCAGTAAAAATATATTTCACGATCACTTCACTAAATTGAAGAAGCCGAAAAATAATTTGATTCATGGATTACCTCGAAAGATGAGTCATTTTTCCGACGGGAGATTCAATTGCTACCAGAGAGATGGGAGAAAGTGGTCTCTAATGATGGACAATACTTTGAGTAATGTCATTGTAAGCATTGTATTTCTAATAATTTTTTTTTTGAAAAAAAAAACAGCGAGAACTTATTCAAGGTCCTAATAATTATTTTTGTGATCGATGCAGTTGTGACACTATAAATGTGCAGCGTATCAATTGTGTATCGTACAAAATATCAATACTCAATTTATTTCCTGTCCTGTCATTTCAGGAAACAGATAAATTTATTTTTTAATATACTCGTTACTTTATGTAAAACTGGAGATGTTTGAGTTTTCGTTTATAAAACTCATTGGTTTAGCTTCTCCTGAGATTTATATTGTGGTGGTCATTTGAATATTACGGTTTAATATTAATTATGCGTAGGGGTACGGAAATTTCGTATTTACGAAATAGATGCGAATAAATGCGAAAATTTCTTATAAATGCGAATAAATGCGAAATGTATGCAATTTTTCTGTTTTTCAAGATCATTTTTAAATGAGTTAATTGATGAATATACACACTTTCATAGGTAAATTCAGTGATGTCAACCCCGTATCATAGACCCCTAAGGCCTACGGGATATATTTCTTGGCTTACTTATCAGTTAAGAAGCTCTTTGTATTGTGTAAAAGACCTCTGGTCAGTTGAAAATCCCTAATTTTAAGAAAAACACCTTATGTTTTTTTCGAACTCTGCCATCAATGGGCTAATCCATGAACTCATTAATAAAAATATAAATCATAATATGCATGACAATTTGTTGGCCGTCAAATGCAACTTTTCGTCCTTTGATGGAGCAGAATCTAATACAGAGAATTTGACATCCAACTTTACATAGTGGACGCTTAACTCATCTTTAAAATATACAATGTCGTCGTAACAAACTAAAAAAGAACACTTAAGGTTGCGAATATTCATTTTTTTACGATTTTTTAATTAACTAAACTTGTCAAATGTTAAGGCATGCACCTTTAATTTAAAAAATTTTTTGTCGAAAAATGTCTATTACCCCAAAATTTAATAAGTTTTAAAGTATAAATGCGAAATTAATGCGAAATTTGCAATGTTTGAAAAATTTAAATGCGAAATTAATGATTTTTTTTTGCGAAATTTCCGTACCTCTAATTATGCGCTTGCACAAATCAATACATTTCTTTTGGCGAAAACATTATTAATATTTATTTAAATGATATGTAACAGGTCTTAGATTTAAATCTAAATAAATTATTAACGTTATCCGCCTTGGTTGCTCTTAAATACGATAATATAGACATTTCCTCAGACTTGTAGTCATTTAACGTTTCTAAAGCTTTCATTCACACCATTCATGCTTCTTTACAGCACTCATAAAGTTTCACGAGCGCAGAGATTTATTCCAAGTGTCGCGAGTCCTTTGAGCGCATAATAGATTTACAATTAACTAATGATCAATGGTCCATAGTCGCTCGTTAACGGCAAACATTTATTGCATTCTATATCGCATTAAATCCAAAATAAATATGTAGAGAAAAAAAAAACAATCTAATACTGATATTACATTTCAGATTAAAAACGATAGGCTGGTTTCACAGTGTATATTTTCAAACGTTCGCAAAATTTGTTTGTGCAAAACCACAATATTTTAAATTTTGTCTATACAGTGCAGTGCAACTCTTGCATTATTTTAGCGAAGTTTTAAAAGTAAAGCATGAATTTTGAATTTTAAAGTTCTGTTTAATTCCTTAAATACACAGCCTTGCTTATTATACAAAGTTACAAAAGTTACTCCGTTACGATTTCATATAAAACAACTGCGGAGTTAAAGGTTTTTATCAGCGTAATCAACGTGATCATTATTAGCAATTGTGTCTACTTATTCCCCTGCAGACATTTCGCCCATGTGTTCCATCCGATTCAATGGAGATTTCATCTTGTCAACAAACTTCGTGCAGCTGTTCTGAAGTTGATAGTACTTTAACTTTCCATGATCTCTACTCCAGAACTTTAAGCCTACAACGGTTATCTGTTCTTAGTGTTACGTGGCTTACTTACTGTCACTTTACCTTGCCAATCTGCTGGGCTATGTCGCTGTCGCTTACTTTTTACGTCTACGGATCTTTTTATTCCTGATTTTAAGTATTCGCGAACTAACTTCGCGTTTCTATTTTAAAATGGAACGGTTATATCTCTATATGCTTACGTAAAACATTTAAAAAGCAATTGTCTGTATTAATAACATTATTGACAGCGTTTTTTTATTTGTGCGTATAATGTACATATTAAAAAAAATGAGCAGAATTAAATCAATTTTGATCCACTGATAAACTTCATTGAATTTAGGAGATTTATTTTTTAGACGTAAGTGGTTTCAGTTTATTCAGTTATAACTGGGCAATTTCAAAACCGCAAAGTTAAAAAGAAACACAAAGCTTAAACAAACTAAAATTAAGACGTTGTTTAGAAATTGGATTTATTCTTAAAGATTTTTTTTATTAATAAAGTAATGATGTTTCGGTTGGCGCCTCGTCTAATGCCAACTTTCCATAGTAATAGTGTTAAGGCATTCACTTTCCAAGTAGATTAAGCATTAGCGTCGTCTGCGGTCAAGTCATTACCTTTGATCTAGATTTAGGCAATCTAGTATAGATCACAACGGGCCGAGTTTTGACTGATGTTATAATTTTCTACGTCGCAGTAATCATCTTAGCGTTTTTGTTTCGGCTTACTTTGATGTGTATAATGCAATTTATATACACAATACATCATAATGACGTCGCTCGAGGTAACGGAAAAACGGTACGAATATTTATTGCTCTTGTAACGAGAACGTACGTTCATATAAAAATTTTGTTGTCGTATATGGGTGATTTCTTGTGGAATGATTGTAAAGCTTTACAGGCGTGAATGTGTAGTTCATTTGCTGACAAATGAGTTAAACATTCACCCCTTTAAAGCATCTATACCTATTTCTAATTACTTTATATAAAGTGAACAGTCAGAAAGATGTTTAAGTACATTGTTTTCATATTGGAATGCGACCGGCTAATTATTGGTAATTCAAAGTTTTGCTAGAAAAGATAATAAACAGTAATTAAATTCACCATGTATTTTTGCGAACGTTTTTCTAATTAAATTATTACGTAATTTATTATTTTTTAAATCATTCATATTCGAGTAGAGTTTATTATAGTTGACGAATATGAGTTATAACAATCAAGTTTTCAAAGGATCGGCAGCAGCGTTCTTCGTGTACCATAAAACCAAACTGCGGTCGGCAATTATGCCGATTATGGTATATCCCGCTGTCTCTAGGGGAGGCCTATTCCTTGCAGTAGGCGTTTACACTTTTTTTTAATTTACTCATTTAAAACTATTACACCTATAGCAAATTAAGAATAAAGTATTTATGAAGTGTTTATCGGTAGTCGAAAAATGTAGTTTAACATACAATATTATTGAGACATTTTTGTGAATGATATGATAAACTAGTGAACTGAAACACTGAATGTTAATATGGTAGCTTTTAAGTTATATTTAAAAAAAAAACGCATCGTCAGTTTTCACATTCCTGTTATATTATACATTATATTATATAACGTATTACAGACATGTTATTACGTGTCTTCAGTAAATATAGTGTCGACGAAGACCGTGGGGTTTTAGCCAGGAGAAGTCCGGAACCCTTTCGGTGTCCCCTCAAAGTAAAAGTTATCATGTTAGAGGCATAAAGGTATTAACCTAATTTAAAAGATCTTTGTATCAGTGTAATGCAAGGTAACGAAGAAAAAAAACGAGTATTTCAAGCCATTTCTATCCTTATCCTTGCATCTTCCATCATTCTTTTTGCATTTGAAGTTCGTGAATTTCTTTTACTATAGTGAGAAAAGATTTTGTAGCCAGTAAAAACGTCGACTTCTACCGAAATTATAATGTATATTTATATAAATATGATACCGGGGGGGCCTTCGTATTCTTCCGGATCAGATTTTCAAGGGTATTTAGTCCCCATGGTCATTAGGCTATAGGGAAGTACCACGAATACATGTACAAATAACAGGGGCGTTTTAACTGGATTGGCCACACTATAGATTTCGAGTACTTATAACCATTTACCTAAGCAAGTCATAAATTGGGAACCTCAACATGGCTCTTTAAAACAATGTCAGGATTGTTTGTTGACGCTGCACCACACAGAAGTGAAACGCATTTACAAGTCATGCGCATCGGCAGGTGCAACGAGGTGAAGCGAATTCACTTGGGACGCCCTCTGCCCCACTTCTGGGCCTTAACCATGCTCAATGTTCCATGGCCATCCAGCTCAACCCTCCTCCGTTCGCATATGAACTTGGGACCGGCATCAGCAGAGTTTTGTTACCAAGCCATTCAAGATTTACGTAAATGTTTAAGCAGCTAAATTCCTTGATTAGATCCAAACTCGCTATACAAATGTCACTATCATGACGATGTCTTTTCCAGTATTGCCTGTGCTAATGGCTATGGCTCGTTTATGCTAACTTATTTAACAACAACTTAATTTAAAGATACTATAATTAATTAAGATTTAACTAATACTCTCCCTTATCTATTTATTAAAAAAATAGATCACAAATATCTGAATTGGCGAATTATTTCCATTGTCGAATTCGTCTTATATAATATATATAATATTTTATATACTTTAGTGGTCATAAAAATTACTTTAATGTATTTTAATACCACTCTGATATTTTAATTACGGAATACCATTAATAGGAGATAGAAATTATTGAATATTCTAAGCATAACAGTTTTAGTAAAAATCCTTTGAAAGCGGAAAATTAAGCTATGGATTCCATTACTTCTGTATAGACGTGACTAAAAAAACTAGATAATTAAACTTGTGTATTATATATAATAATATTTTCAAAATTATCAATAAGTTTTCGACCTATTAATTCTAGTATTTTGCTACCGGCGTATTTGCGGAACGTGTAGCGTTAATAATAACGTGACATCGAAGCGTAAATTGTGCATTACTTCGAGAGTGACTTTCACTGCCAACGAAATAAAAAAAAGTGCGGAAACATCGTTCAAACGTGCCTTAAGTATATTGTACAACCTTCTTGCCGCCTAGTTTATGATCACTGGAAATTATTGAACCTTTTATAGCATATTGAGAATAAATAAATATTTAATTCAATTAAATAATTTGATATAATTGTATCAAGGTTTATATTTATGAACTTGATAATGTGTATTGAAACGAGATTGTAAGTACTGTATTTAATTATCAAGATAAGTGTACACTTTTACCAGTTTCCGGCTTTCAAAAATAAGTTTTTGAACAATTAATATTCCAATCCAAATACCAATTTCGTTATTTGAACCGTAAATAGGCTTTCCTCACATATTTCCCACAGGAGCGCTTGGAAAAGGTCTGAATCCCGATTTTCTCCAGCACTCTTTCGACGACAACCTGCCGACCCTGTATTTGAATTTAATTTAATTAAGTTTTAGAATTAATATTGTTGTAACATTTATTTTACATGGTAGTAATATGAAATTATAATGCATTAAATGAAAATGAAAATGCTGCAAAGTTGAAGAAATAAACAGTGTTTTTTTTTTTAAATAATTCTCAACCTTTGGCGTGTATAATAAGAAAAAAATATCTTAAGGACCAATTTAAATATGCACCATTTAATTTTAGATAATTCTAAAGTCAACATTCTGATGGACGTCTTTCATTTTATGTAAAATATAGATTATATGCTTTTAATTTACTGAATATTACGACGAAGCAGTACCTATCCTGATGATTATGGTGAATTATTTAAAATCTTTATTAGTGTAATTACACAGGCAAAGAGGTTTTATTGACGGCTTAACGAGTTAAATTTATTTATAGATGCATCTGCTTGACTGAATGTTCAGTAAATTGACAGCACCGCTTACGTTGTCGGTTTCCTATAAATAATTACTATGTAAACAGTACCAGCGTCAACTATATATATAATAAATCAGTAAATATAGTATTCTACATCGGTGGTCTATTCTGTACTACATGATTATACAAGAATGTAATCCTTAGATTATTTCAACTTTTCATGCTGCGATTCCCATATTATTATAAGACTTTTTAGGTTACTAGTATGTAAATTTTTACTTTTCGTTCGTTCACTAATTTAAAACAATGATGATTATTTTTTTAATAAACATAAATACGAATTTATCACAAAATTTTAAAAACGAGATATTTTATAAATAACGAAATAATATAGGCGTATAGAAAATAGAATGTTAAAATTTAATAAACGTATAAGTTTATTTAATTGTAATCAACCAGGTAAAATGAGATTATTTATTTTCATTCAAGAATCCCAATTGACTTATTAATAAATTAGCAGCAATATAGCTTTTGCAAGATAGCGTTAACGTTATAAAAATCTTTTCTGCAATCGGATCACTACATTTCCAGATTAAATATTATTACCTTTCTCTTCTTTAGACTTTGTACTGCTAAAAGTTATTTGACTTTCGGCATTCTAACAAATGTAACATAATTCAGAGTAATTAAAGGTTTTGTTGACGAATTTGTTATAAAAACATCCCTATAAGACGATTACACCTATAATTATTCAGACTGCATAGATGGATAGAAATTCAATATAGTTATTTAATTAATTACCTTTTATAAGGTGCAGTCTTTCGTAATCATTTTTGAAAACGTAGTATCATATTGTTTATCCTGCAAGCTCTTTAGGGTGGGCCAGCCGTTAAGTAGATTAAATACAATAATTAATTTAACGCAGCCTGCTCCCGTATCTTATCCACTAACACGTGTTAACTAAAGCAATATCAAGTTAAACTCAACCGACTGTTACACCGAATTATTCGGTTCTTGTCTAATAGGCCATTGTTAAGAAGCTCTTATCTTTTACAGATCGGGAGATAAGTGTGTGGGGAGGCTAGCTGAAACGCGTGAGTATATCAAATTCGTTTAATCACAGTTCGCCTTTAGAGTTGTTCATGCAACCGTTAGATAAGCTACGCCAACGCTTGCTTTAAGACAAACGAAACGTTCGAGTCTACAGTCTGATAAATTAATGAGACGAATAATCATTTGTAACAGTTTATTCATGTACTTAATTATTCCAAAAAAGAAAACAATTTAAATTTTGATCTTGTAAAAGCAATAAGAACGCAAAAAAAGAG
Organism: Battus philenor; assembly: GCF_028537555.1. Classification (NCBI taxonomy): domain Eukaryota; kingdom Metazoa; phylum Arthropoda; class Insecta; order Lepidoptera; family Papilionidae; genus Battus; species Battus philenor. The sequence goes on along the minus strand of NW_027181759.1, from coordinate 5,298,572 downwards.
AAAAATATCGATATTAATTTGGTTTTTTTTTAAATTATTTATAAATACCCTAAAAAGCTTCCTTTATAAATTTTGGTCCTATATAAAATAACTGTCAACAATTGGTTCACATTGAACTAATCATTTATAATGTAAAAACAAAATATAAGCGTAATAAGAAGTATAACTAGTTAAGTTACGTTTTTTCTTTTTTTTAATGCTTTTATGTTTTATTTTTTAATGTTTTTTTTTGCTTATGTTGCTATTTTCAATGAGGATGTTTCGTTGTAACAAACTTAAGAGTATACAGATTTTGTGCTCATCTGTTATTAACGTATGCGTTTGTTTTAAGATTGGCAAACATGTTTTAATTAATGTATGTTTAAGTTGTAGATGTGCTTAAAAATAAACACAGTAATAATAAAATAGACAGAATGAAATAAAAAATATTCAACTTAGCTTAACTTCTTAGGCCTCTGTTAGAAATTGTTTTAAATGCTTACATTTACTTTGACATTAATTCGAAAAAGTTCGAGATAAAAGAAAAATAAATAAATTTTAATTTAAACAGATAACATTTAAATGTCTTATAATATTCATTATGAATTGTTATTTGATTTGTTATGACTATAATTTTGTTTATCTGTCGTCAATTCTAGACATTGCCTACCTCGTTATATTTGACGTAGGAATTTAAATATATTTAAACAGGCGATTTACATTTCATGAACATTATCAGGATACATTTTATTCAAATATCCGTCGCTGGTGTAAACTGTCCGGCTCGGTCCAGCTCGAAGATTTGTATTAGGATTTGTTTTGCATGTTTATTTTAAAATTACCATATGCGATGCTATCCACGAGTGTTGGTTGAATTCTAATGAAGTTGGCTCTAAACTGTAGCCGCTTATTAGTATACCGGAAATACAGGGAATTGAGCAAGATGCATTTTAACAGATATCATTTTGTATTTTTTTTATTTACACATTTTACACACATTCTCTATCAGCCAACTTGGAAATGTGCAGAGATTACCATTAGACAGTTTGAGATATAAAAAAAAAAGTTATAGTAATATATAAAATACTATATGGTATTCCGCATACTTACTATTTACATACTAATAGTATGCCTGTCATATAACTATTAACATATATATTACATATACACACCATACAATATATATAGTCTCGAACCATGTTTTTAAATATACAATGGCTTGTTTACCCCGAATGGGACAATTTTGAAAATAGAACGATATGAACAGTAAAAGAAGAATTGGATTTGTTAGAACAAAAAAATCTTTGACGGTCGCAGATTTCCCTAAAATTTTGAATTAAGAAATTGCAGACGTGCAGTTAAGTAGAAAAGCGAAGCAAAATGTATCCAAAGATTTAAACATAAATTAAGTCATGTTTACCAAAACTAACAATGATTACGCAAAAACATTTTTAAATGATTTAATGTAATGTAATAAACAAACGAAATAATAATAACACAACTTTTAATTTTTTTTATTTAAAGTGTTTAAAGTAATTTAAATGATCCGTTGGTTTTTATATACCTATACCAGGGGTAGCTAAACTGCGGCTCGCCAGCCACACGTGGTACTTTGAAAGATTATTTTTGGCTCCGATTAACTGTCGATTTATTTCAATATTTAAAATTATATAACCTATGTCAGCTCCTGGGAAAACGAAACAAATTACTGGGGTGAATATTTATTATAATTATTCCACCATAAAATTAGCGAAATCCAAACACCGATCATAATTAACTAGCCGGCATTTTAAGTATTATTAGGAGTGCAGTCATATACGTATGTAATTATATCTAACTTCAATACACATATTTTGTAATTTTGTTATATAATTTTAATAAATATATTATTGGAAAAAATATTCGTTTGCGTGCTTTGAATGCGTATTGCAGCTCGCAAAAATATTAAATTTCGAACAATGACTCTAACTATCAAGGAGCTTGCAAACCTTTAACCATTACGTCTACATCATTACACGCATTTTATCTGTTGGCAACCTTTTTTGCACACATAATTTACACAAAATTTGATGTTTCTAAATTTTTCATAAAAATATTACTTATTATTTTATCAAAAAAACTTACGAAAAATCCAATAAATATTTAATTGAGCTTTATAATATTTTGTAAGTTTAATCGATTTACTTAAAATATATTTAAAATTAAATTTCTTAAAATATTGATGATCTAGCATATTTAATAATTATGAATATATTATTAGATGATGTTATTTATTTAAGAATTTTAACAATGACATAGTTTGAAAAAAAATGTTTAACAAAACGTACGTAATATTGTATTAGGCATTAAGTTACATTCGCTTTAAAAAAGATTATTAATTACAATAATAAAAAATTAAAGCGACGATTTTAATTTTTAAACAGTGATAAAATATAAATTTTAATGATTAGTCGTGCATACAAAAGCGTATTGCATCCATAACGTGTGTACAAGCGCATCAATCAGCACGTCATGTTCTCGTCTGGGGCAAGAGAGGAAATGGCTTTTTATGAGAGAGCATTAACATCCATAACAGCAATATCTGCTCATCAGTTCCCCGACTGTAATGATGTAACCACTACAATATTAATTGACAGAATATTTATTTGGTTTGTAATTAAATATAATTTGCTGGCAACACTTAAAATCAACGGTATAATTTAGGATAAAATATTGAGCTCGGTATTGGGCATCGGTAAATTTTATCTAAAATTTATTTATTTTGGTGTGAATTTTCTAATCCGCATAAATTGGAAATCAGCATTAATTTTTTTTTAAATGAAGTATATATTAAATTTAACTTTAACACATTTTGTTTTAAAACGTTTTTTTTGTAACTAGGAAATTAAAAATACGAAAAATTTTTATACAACAGAAACAAAAAAGTCGGATTAGCTACTACAAACGTATGTAAACTGCACTACAGACATTTGCTAAGTTACACCATATACGACTAGAACTGCTCCGTCATCCATCACACTGTAGCTTTAACCCTAATGATAACGACTTTTTTGCATAACCTATTACAACAAAATCAGTGTCGTCGATTCAAAACAATCCTCAAAAACATTCGATCTCGTGACCAGGATTTCTTGGGCAAAGAATGAACTGTAAGATGATGAATAATCAATTATTGAAAGAACTTTAAAAAGAAGAGATTAATTATAACAATAGCGTATGTATCGCTTGGATATTTTTTTAAGTCATATTGTTTCGATATTAATATTTTATATTAAACTACTTAAAATATATTTTTATAAATTTTCTTATTAATTTTACACATACACATCTCTATAGGAATTGCAACTAGAATCAAGAAAATTCAACTACAATCCGGTAAAAAAAATATGATGTCCCCTAGGCCCGAGTTCTAAAGATTAGTATACACTAATTGTAGTGTGTTAAGACTGGCGCCCTCAGTGTCTTGTAACCTTCAAATAAAGTATCTATAAATACTAATGAACCAAAGAATCACCTTGTGTTGATAATAAACTGGAGTACATTTTTGTAGTTTGATTTAATTAAAGGAACAAATGAGTCGAATAATAAATAGCCTTTAAAAAAACTATAGTAATTATGCAAGAACAGGTTAAAGGATTTAAGCATGTTGGCGGTCATTGAATGTATTCTTAACGAATTGGATCAAGTATTATTAATGATGTTACATAAAGATATTTTTTGTTTATATACTAATATCTATATTATATACATATAGATATTAATCAATGTTCTTATGATGTTAACATCATAAAAACATTGATTAGACTGTTATAAAGTCATTACTAACGGTCCTGTTACTAAACGATATGCTTGGTATTACAAAAAAAGTAATGTGTTTAATAATCGATAGATTTTTTATTTATATCCTCAAAAACATCGATAAAAAATATGGCGTGCACTAAAGCTGTCTTTGAATTATAGAAGGTGATTTTAATTAAAAAAATAAAAAGTTTTTGTTACAGATTAATATCACCATTGTCTATGGTCAATGGCTGAAATAAAGATGATCATAAGAGTATCAAAAATTTTTGACATGTACCTTTTTAATTTTCGTCATCTGTTTGATAACAATATTCTTTAGATACATTACATCCATCATCAGGATTATAATTTAAACCATAGAAAGTCCACTGTTGGATATAAGACCTCTACAATAAATATCTTATGGCGCCCGTTCTAAACGGCCTGTAACACGCGTCTTTCAACCTTAACAGGGTCGGCTATCCATTTTGTGACAATAATTTTATAAAAATGAGAAGATAATAAAATAGTGCATTATAATCCATTTCTCATATGGATAATCATGTTAAGTAATTAACTATTAACTAGTTAATATAGTTAATCAAATTATTTGTCACTCAAAGATCATATTTAATTTGTGTCAATGAACATTAGGAACAAAAAACTAGAATGTATTATTAAGCAAAGAACCAAAAATTATAGTGCAAAGAAACAGAGAGAAATCAATTGGTTATTATTTTTAATATTTGTTGCTTTTACTATAACGGTAAACAACCTGAAGGCACTTCTGAGCCATATTAACTGTTGATAATTTTGATAAATGAGCTTAAAATATCACTTAAATATTATTTTAAACGCTATTGCGTTCATGATATGCTCGCGTGTGCACTCTGCTTTAACATTTGACTTGTAAATTGATTACGAATGTTTGAAAACGTTTAGGCGCCGTAATGTTAACCGTACCGACGCCATTTTTCAAGCCGTCTCATAAATAAGTACTTTTGTTTCAACGCAATTAGACACGTGAATTGAACGGTTGATTATTATTACTAATTATTATCCACTTCAGTCATTTATTCCATTATATATTTTAAAAAATAACGAAGAAGTTAAAATCCTTCGTGCTATCAACTTCGTTATGCGTTTATTATGATTAAAATTTAAATATCAGTACTGTTAATAATGAAAACTCTTTAATTGATATAAATAAATATCAGAGAGAATTTCCGCGATAAAGTTGTTAGTAGTTTGCATTTCAAACGGACACTGATTGATTTAAGCTATCTTTTAATGACTCTAATTATGCAATAAACAGGTTAACTAAGAAATGTTAATTACTGTCACAACAATGTTTTACACTGATGTCTAACGGTATAGAAACGTGGTCTCTCACCCTCAGCATACATAGTTAAGTCCATAGACGCTGAACGTATAATGTTCAGAACAGATGGCCCCTGGCGCCTTGAGGTTCTCGAGTAGACACCAAGAATCGGTAAGAACAGTGTGGGAAGTCTACCCAAAAGATATACGACCTTTTTAAGGTCTTATTCGAAATCTATGGAGGAGGCCTATGTCCAGCGGTGGACTAATACTAATAAAACATCAAGATAACCTTCTCGCAAAACACAAAAGTTCATAAGCTGATGCAGTAAGATATAACAACGTCAATTAGTATCAATACAAAATACGCATCCAATGTATTTATAACGCATTCGTAAAATTTCTGTTAGCAAACCAACTTTGACGAAAAATTTAAGAAAACATTCGTCACGAAATAACAGCTATCATGGAGTCCGTCAACCGAGGCGTAATGATGAATTTAACATAAAAAAATTAGGTCGATATTATTTAAAAAAAAAACTGTAGTCGAATTATTTATATAAAAAATTAAATATTCATTTGATAAACTTTTTTTTATTGGTGGTTTGGTTTTTAATGTTATGCTTTATTCGCTGTCCCTTGAACACACAGCTGTGCACGGTGTTATTACATAAAATATATATATAATATTCTAATCAAATTTCCATTTCCTCAGCCCAGAGTTGGTTCAAGATATATCATGATGAGTCAATGCATAGAAAAAATCTTTAATAGGCAAATTAACATACCTCCTGTAGGTAAATTAAAAAAAAATCATGGTGTTAGTGAACAACATAATAATATTCTGCGTCTTTAAATAAAACCGTTATAATGCGGCACATTTAAGATTTCGATAATAATAAAATACATAATGAGTGGAACTAATTTAAAAAAGGAATGTGGTTGCTAATTGTAACTCGTAGTTTCTTATGGTAATGACAACAATAAGGAAGTGTACACACGTATGTATAAAAGATTGAGATATTATACGTAAGTTAATAAAGTTGCACAAAGTTGTTGATAGTGTGATAAAAGCTTTAAGACGTCGTTGGCGAACCACCATTGTGTTAAAATTGTAATGACTTCCCGGATGAGCCTTTCCGTTTCCAACAAATGTGCTCGGACTAGAAATTTGAATTTGCATATCTGAATGTGTTTAATCTATCTAGACATTTAAAAGATCCAACGCTGATTACTTGGGATGCTTCAGGTTTAATTACTAGATGAAATGTTTAACAGAAGCTATTATGCTCTCAATATTATTATAAATTAATGTTCTTGTTGTTTTTGCAATAGGCTTTCGAGGGCATTTCAACCTGTCTGTCATCAAATAATATCAGTAAGCAAATTAACTCCTCTTTTCTGTAAGGATACGGGTAGATGCAGTGTTTCTCTAAAAATGCTTAACTATAATATGAATTTAGTTATGCTTGTGTAGTCCACTAAATAAATTTTACAGTTTTTTTTTTTACTTTTACGTCTTCCTTTACAAATTTGTAATTTTTTTTTGTATTGATCGGGTTATATTTTATTTTTATTTCTTAGAAATAGTAGTAATAAATCATAGCACTATTTTCACTCGTTTTTTATATGTACATTACGTATATAAACCGTGGACAACGTTGTATGTAACGAATTTGTAATTTAAAATATTTTATACTCATTTTTAATTAAAATGTTCCCTGCAGTAGGTGTTCCCCAAATAAATATAAATATCTAAATAAAACAAAGAAAAATCACATATTTAAATAAAACATCATTAACATCGATTAGGTAGTTTCGCAGCTTGGTGTGTATATGCCAAAAAATATGTAATTCTGTTACTCGATATTGATAATAACATTGATACGGTCTTTTCTATAATATCGATATTAAATATTCTTTGTTAAAAAGTTGAGCTTTGTCTTTCTGGTGAGCTAGTTGAGTCTTTCATCGGCCACCTTACATTCGATTGACGTACAACAAATTCTCATTAAATCAAATCTGTATACTGAACGAGCATTGCGATACCGTTTGTTTGCGAAATTTACATTTATAAGATGTGGCCTGTCTCGGCCTAGTAAAGTCAATCAGCTGTTTAGCATTTTGAACATGGTATCACTGTTTTGACTTAGAATTTAAATCTTCTAAAGTGACATGCGGAAATTTCTCATGTTTTGAATGTGACGTTAGTATTAATCATATTTATACGTCACATTGAAGCAATTCAATGTAGAACCATGAAAGTAACTTACGATATACGACATTATATGTTCTTATTGGGTATTAGAGATGTTTCTTCTTCAGTCGTACACTCTTGTCAGTGGTCGTAGTCGTGCCCCCATCGCCATGTAGCCTGGTGCTTGGTGGAGTGTGAGCATTAATTCACTGAGTTTTTAGTGGCAGTTTTAAAGAGATATGTCCATCTTGTTGGAGAGCGTCAACGGGATCCCTTGCCTTCCAGTTTGCTTTGCTCCTCCGAACGTTTCATTAGGTCCTCAATACAGGTGAAATGTCCAAAGAAATTGAATTTGGGAATTGATTTACTTTGGATCACAATTCTTAAACATTGAGAATTTAAGAAGCAAATCAAATCTTTGCTAAGAAATGTTTGAGAAATTCTTTTTTATAATTCATATTATGGTGACGATTAGAAAGATCATTATCATCATTTCAGCCGTATAATGTTCACCGCTGCTCGTGGGCCTTGCCTATAATTTTTCAACAGGACTAGCTGGAAGCGGCCAACGTCCAGTGTCTTCTGATTCCATTTAAATATTAAGTCATTAATTTACTCTTTTCTTCGACTGGTAAATGGCGTAATACAAAAAGATATAAATGAATATACAAATAGTGTTAATACAGTTTAATGAAGGAGAATCAAAAAATAAAGTAAGATTTTTTTTGTTATTGTTGTTTTTAGCAACGAAATTGATTACGTATAGGATTCATTAAATTTTGTTTCTCAAATTGGAATCCTTAATGCATCATTTTAAATAGAACGAAATAAAGTAATTTATAACAAAACTCGATAGCATTTACTACAAGTTTAACAAGTTCCCTCTACATTATTACAGAATCATTAATTGTTACGCGTTCAGTAATAATAAATATGGGATGAATAAATTTCCTATAAATCATGAGTAAATTGTAGGCAAGTTTTGCTTTAATTTCTCCGTCTGATGCGGAAGCGATCTGAACGATATATGAGATACCGCCAACCAGACCATATCAAGATAATTATGACTATTTTAAGATGATTGATGATCTAAAGCCTTTTATGACAGCCACAAACGGTGAAGTTTTGGAGAAAAATGTTATTTCGATAAAATCTATAACGTTCCAAGTTTAAATTAAAATTTTTGATTCATTTTATTGTCGTGTAAACAGCCGATATAAAACTTTCGTTACTGACTGAGCTACTGTGAATTTTTTATTATAGTCAACTTTTATAATCATCATAATTATTGAACACGTAATTCATTTACAAGGTTATTGGTCAAAGGTGTAAAAGTTTTTAAAAGGTGAATGTATAACTCATTTGCTGTCATATATACCATACATTAATGGTACATCCTATCCAAAAATCAATGGTTTCAGAAATAATAAACAACGTAATGATATAGTAAGAAAAATATTTTCGAAATTCGGATTATACTATATTTCAATTAATTATTGTTTACTATTCATTCTATCAGATTTTGTACTGCTAAAAGTCGTTTATTAATTCAATAGAAAAAAAGAAATAATTTGATTTATTACAATGTGATTACTTTATACAGGGTAATTGGAAACGATGTAAATGTTTTAAAGCTTTTACACCTGTATACAATCTCTTTAAGTAGTTTGCGTCTAGGTACTGGCTCATCACGTTATATTTCGAACATTAAGGTTTACAGACTTGATACTTGTTACAATTATGAATTTTGCTGATCAGAGGTCAGCTAAGAAAGGATTTTGCGAAATCCACCCGCAATTGGGATTAGATGGACTCTCATTGAATTCTTAAAGCGGAAGGGGACTGCTAGTGCTGAGTAAGTTAAAAAATAGCTTTTAGGAATTAATTATGTGTGATTAAATATTTATTCAATTATAAGTTATTTAGGATAAACTGCCTATTTTAAAATTATAAATTATATTAGAAAACTTTGTACGTACGAGTATTTTAATAATACATTTGATACATTCGGTTTAGTTATGATTCATAAGTCATTTTAACTCTCCTAACTAGAATGCCATACGATATGTGGATTTACAAATGGAACCGCTTGCAATAAAGTCATGCATCATTGATCGTTGCGGCAGGAAATTCAATTTACATTGTTCGTACTCATACTGCATCGCCCGGAATGACATTATCTGCCGGCCCAGATCGTACCTGATTAGATTTACGCGAATTCCCTCCCTAATGCGAAAGTAATAAATCAGTGACCATATTTCTACTGCACCAACGTTAAACAGACACAGGCTAGACAACAGGGCCGTATTCAGCTTTAGTCTAATTATAAATGATTATCAATTTATATTGGTGGACGGTTAAAAATGGTTAAAAATAATTAATTTTCAATGGTTAATTATGTTTTTTTTCTTCAAACTAATTTGGCTGTTGTTAAGTCCTGGATTTATTATTCAGTCTCTGAATTACTTAACATTTCTATTTTGCACTATTTGGAATTTTTGTTCGTAGTTTAAAACACTAAGATGTATGTCAAGCACACTGATTAAATGCTGTAATAAGTAATTCGTTTGTAAATAATAACCGGCCTGTAACATTTTAAAACTATGTTCATTTATTTGTATATACATGAAGTTTTATAATTGTTTATTTGCATTATTATCCATTATTTTATTCGGAACATTTACAGTGACGTCTTATGTACGTCGTGTCATAATTGCCTAAAGGGTCCAATTTGATGGATACTAGAATTATATTGAACTCACTTATAATGGTCCTCAAGTTAAAGCTGCTAGGGTTCTAGATACGCCCTGAACTGAGAAGAACTTTCAACAGACTCAGACGGTCTTTTTTGTGACCATTTTCACAATATCCTTTATGACAATAGTAAAGTAATTAATTCCTAAACTTAATTGTCAGCCAAAAAATCTTTTACACTGTTTTTTGTTGTTTTTTACAATCTTTTACACACTCTTTTACCGTAATTTTATTACAGGTTTTTTTATAATGAACTTTAAACCGTCAACATTACACTCACACGTGATTGTAATGTTGACGGTGCAAAGTTCCGTGTAAAGTAACCTTACACACTACACTTGCAAAACAAAGAACGATATATTTTATAAAGCCTGGAGAAAAGTATAACAAGCATACATTTATTTCCAGTGTTACACACATCGCCGTTTTGTCTTTTTATTAATCTTATGCACATACACGAGATTATGTTTATAAAAACTATGGTACATATTTATTATTAAATGTTTCATACCGTTACATCATTGTAATGTATCCCAGACGAAAATTCAGTTAAAATCTTTGTTTACAAATTCCTGTATCAGGAAACATTATCAGAGATAAACCGTTGGTAACATTAAACCTTCGTGGATAGACCACGCCACAGTGTATTGTGTCCAGTTGGCAACGGTACGGACATGCCCTTCGCAAAATGTCAAGGCATGTGTAAAGATAAGGTAATGGTAGCTTAGTGAACAACTCTAAACTAGGATTATGTCTGCCACGAATGATTATGACCCATTCTGGTGCTGTGTGTGTGGTATACGCCTACGTCTTTTGATGTGACCTAAATCGAAATATGGCTTTAATCTGAATTTATACATGTATTCGAATTTAACAGTTAGTTTTATGGTGAAGTTATTGTTACTTGTTAAAATACAAATGTAAGATTCTAAACATATATAATGCTTATTCAATCTATTATAACGAAAAATATTAAACCTGTTAATGACATATATTTGTAAAGACTCTATTTTCATTATCCTATTTAAAATAAATAAAAAAAATTAAAAAGTTCTCATTCATTGATTTTTGTAAAAGGTCGTCCGGTTCTGTGTTTCGTATTAAATCCAGATACTTCCATATATATATTTCAATATTTTGATTATTATAATCAATTATTTTAATGTTTGAAGTTAATTAGTAAAATATTTCATAGCATATTGTATTTTAAGCCTGGACGGTGTGCTGGTAATAAAAAATATATAATAGACAGTAGACCGACATAAAGTTATGATTACGTTTAATACATATATATATATATATATATATATATATATATATATATATATATATATATATATATATATATATATATAAATTATCACCTCTGTTTGTTGGCTGAATGTCTTTTAATATTATATCTAGTAATGAGACGAATCGTAGGTGTAGGTATTAGATTTACATGCGTAACTTAGTGATTAAAAGTACATTAGTATTAAAGATATATGTTTTGTGGATATTTGTGCAAATGTGTGCAGTATTGGCATCATGCAACGCCATTACATCGGGGTATTTAAGTTTTTTTATTGAATCATTTATTTACGAAATTATATATAATAGATCAAACGAAAAAATATTGAACTCAGAAGATATTGATATAATTTGCATCTCTTGCTAAATTTTACTTTTAAAACTATGGAAACTAGATGTCATAATATTTTTGAAATATACAAATCAGACAGTAAATAAACATTTGCATATGACTTTACCGCGTAGAGATAATCCGTTGATAAATATGTCTAAGCTAGATCCACATCGCAGAGACCGTTGCATTTCGGAGTAAACTTCGAAGTAAAGTTCAACTGTTGACAGTTATGCTGACGCTAAAGTGCTCGTTTCGTGTATTCGGTGTTTTTGCTAACTAACGCTTTACTTTAACGTTCGTCATACTAGTCATACGTAGCGTACGTATATTTTTTTAAAATAGATTTAAAACTTTGGTAATCATTTTTGAATACATTTCACTATCATTTCAACGGTACATCGTTCACTGCTTGGCATAGTTCCCGCTTTTATATTTCCATGCTAAGACCTTAACCTGGCCCTCTTGGACCTCCTACACCACGTTTGACGGTCCGTGGTCTCCACTCCAGAATCTTTAGACTTCAGAGCCCATCCGTTCTGCACGCTATGAGGCCTGTCTACTGCCACTTCTATTCCCCTGGTCTTTGGCATTTATTTTCGTTCCTCTATGTACTTTGATTAGAAATCATCTTGTTTGAACAATTTATTAGTTGTATTAAAAGTTAATTTAAAAATTTAAAGCGGTTAATCATAGGAGCTCTGTGTTTGGCACTAATCGGTATAACTCCTGAAGATGCCCCGTGGAGGGGTGAAACACGTGTTGAGTAATTTGGTGGTGGCGGTTGTGTGATTCGCATTGTTTGCCGTATACGCATTTATCAGCGGGCTGGCGGGCGGTGCATTTCATTGCACGACTACCACTGCATGTGCGGAAGTGGCTAAATATTGGTCCTTTTCTTAATCATAGGAGCGTTGAGTAATAATGTTTTTAATTATAAAATGATACATAAATAATTTTATAAAGTAGAAAAACATAAAAAGTCAATTTTTTCCACTTATAAAATTTTATAAGGCTATATGACAAATAATAATTATCTAAGAAATAGATAATGAAATCTTAGTTAATGGCATAAAAATTAGCAAGTGAGCAGGATAACTATAGACTTGTGCCTTTAATAGAGTTAAAGGATCAGTTGTAATGGCTTATAGACTTAAATGGCAAGATGTTAGTTAATCGTATCGTATTAAAAATCTTATGAAAGATTCCTTTAAATACCGCTTACGTAAGATATAATTAAAGAGCTTATTCGTTTTGTTTTAAAAAATAAGAACTAATTGTTTTCCTTCCGTACATCATTATTACAAAAATTTTGTCTTTATTTAATATTACACAATAGCAATAACTATGTTCGTTAATGACTTTTTTGGAATATAAACTAAAAGTAGACTGTTATGGTAGATTTATGATAAACGTGAAAGACATGTCTATATGAAAAACTAAAGTACCGAACAAATTTAAAGAAAGTTTAATTAATAATCAAAATACGAAAATATCTCGACTATTAAAATGCCAGAGCTCGTTTGTGATATTTAATATTTTTGTAATGATTTTTAGATCAATTGTTCAAATTTATTTTAGGAACCGTAAAAAAAAACATGCGAGTAGTATTCGCATCTAATAGATGATTTGTGAAAATAAATTAAGACATCTCTGCTGATTATTTTTTTATTACGCATTAACTTTGTGAATAGAAATTTAAAAAAAATACACCTGAGGCCGGGTAGTGCGCTGGACAAAAAAGGTTTTATATTAAAATTACAACCAAAAAATGTACATACCACCAATAAACTATAAATTTACAATAGAACGGTAAATAAATAAAATATTTTCACTATTCCGGTTGACATAGTTTCGGACATATCGAGCAGAAGCAAAAGTAACTGTCGTTTTAAATCAAATTATCTCAACGATAAATCATTGAGTAATGAAATAATAATTAAACGTAACGCCATTTCAGTGAAAATCTACGTATCTTAAGTTCGATCTTGCCGCTTTTGTACAGCAACGGCGAAAGCCTGACCGGTGTAATTGCTGATGCTATAATTATGATACGAAACTGGAATCCTCCGGCAATTTACATCTCCTCGTATCTTTGTTAGTCTGACATATGCACTGTTAACTCGTGAGACGGAATTGAAGTTTGCTGATCTCTGTAATATCTTGCTCGCAGCAAGCGCTTGATTAGATTGCCTGACTGTTTAGATAAATTATTTTTGTTATTTGTTTACCTAATACTGACTGATAAATATTGTTGTTATTAGATTGTCATTTTGAGAATGGAATATTTAATTAAGAAAAAGCATAGAACAAATCGAACAGCTTGCTCCGCTATTCTATCTATTCATGTAATTAAAAAGATTCAATATTTTTTTTTGTTTAACCTTACATTTAAATAGAGCCGATGCAAAGTTAAATCATAACACACAGGTTACATAAATAACAGGCGGCTTTAATTGTGCCATCAAACGGGAAATATAATATCCAGAAGTCCATACATCATTATTTCAATTGAAGTAATAAAATTCTGGTTAGACATCGTACCTCATAAATAGATACGACTTGCTTAAAGATAGGTGTAAATCAAGAAGCTCGTTTACTTTGAAAGAAAGACATCGAATGATTAGAAGAAGTTCGTTCCAAGTGGAAGCATCTTGAAATACCGTTAAGTCAATTCGCATGTCTTTATGTTTGATTACATCATAGTATACGTATAACTGTAAAACCCGTAATAAAATAAATCCACAGTTAACGACGTAGCGAACGCACAAACGATTGTGAGTAATATGAGCATAACATTAGCCCTTGGCAACAGGAAATTCGATAAATAATAATAATAGTATAATTTTACGATATTCGAACATAAAGGCTTACCGGGCCTTTGGGTGTTTTATACTTCCTATGAACAAAGGCACTATGGTTTGTTTCCTCAATGGACAAAATATGAATTAAAATTTTAAATACTGTTTAATTTTATCAAAAGACCTTTTTGTTAAAGTCCCGTAAGTGTGCACCCAATTTTTTCTTTGGCTGGACATAATACCAAAAGACATTTGACTGTCAGATATTTGGCTGAGACATAGGTCAAAAAACTTTTCTACTATATTCATTAAAGTTATATTTGTTTTTAGTACAAAAATAAACTCTAGACAAATATGAAAATGTCACCTAGAGAGTAATAATGAGGGCTTCGCTCGCATTTTCACTGCGAGATTAAGGGAAATTAGATCCGCAGAAGAACCAAGGTCACTGACGAAGCTTGAGGAATTGCTCTTCTGAAGTGGCAGAAGGTGGATCACATCACTCGTGTAGCCGTCGGTCGTTGGAACCGAAAGTTGAGTGGCAACCATGAGTAGACAGTAGACGCGGTTAAGGTAAGCCTCCTACTTGCCGCACTGTCGACATAATCAAGGTAGAGGAAATCGATGGACGCAGATAGCACGAGAACAGGTGATCATCGTGGTGATGTTGGGGGTAGCCTATGTATTGCAGTGGGTCACTATAGGCAGACATGAATGAATAATTGAAATGTTAAACTTCATAAGTTAAATGAATGTTAAAAAAAAAGGTTATTATATAAATGATGTCGTCGCTGAAGCCTTAAGATAGATGGATGGAGTGAAGATTATAGGCCGCAGCATAGGGTGTACGTACACCCAAAATTATAATAGATATTGGTTATTTTAGATTCTACTTTTATTAAAAAAAAAAAAAAAAACCTTTAGTACATATTACAAGTCGATTAAAATTGAATCTCCTCGTTTTACCAAGATTATGCGCGAAGATTGTTAACCAAGGGCCCTGTGAAATAACGTCTAGATATTTTTCGTAGATAATATTTACGAGTATGCCTTTTGCATAGCGATGCCCGATACAAGTTGTAGGTGAGTTTAGCGTGATATAAATCAGGCGGCGACGTGACAATGGGGAGGGCACAGAATCCTTGTATGTCCGATCCAATGCTTCGTGTTACGTACGATATCTCTGAGCAGTTTAAAACATGCATTAAAGTAAATACAAACAACCTTAACGGTTCATTTTCTATTCAATATTTAACTTTTTCGTTTATTTATAAAGGACTAAGTAGGAAAAAAGGTTGGGTAATGGTCCATATTATGGAACATTTTATGAGTAGAAGTTTAATTATTTAAAATCTTATTGAAAAATTGAATTCTTTTATGTCCATTGTTTACTTGATATGTACTAAAGCGGTAACAATTGTCATGTAGTAATTTTTTAATGTTTTGTTTGAAAATATTCATACTTAAAAATTGTTTATCATTTACATTTTTATAATATGTTTCATAAATTAAGACATTGTTCTTTAATATGGACTTTAAATTTATCTATTCAATCATGATTACAATTTTTTTTAAAATAAACTCGGATTTCGCGTTCACAAAATGTACATGTTTGCAGTTAATACTCGAATCGGAAAAAATAGTAGAATATCATCTGGCGAATTAATAAAATAAGTAAAGTTCTAGAAACAGCGTCTATAAGGACTAATTGTGAACAGTTCAAAAAGATATTTTCATATCCTTATCTATCTTTAGCAGTAATAATTATGCATAATAATAAATATGTATAAAGATCTAATTAGATAGATCAGATCGAATCAGAAATAAGGTAACGTAAAAATAACGGCTGCAGGAGACTTAAGGTTTTGGAATGGAGAACGCGAACCAGTAAGCATAGCGTAAGACGTCCACAAAATGGACAGACATCCTTGTTCAGATCGTTGGGTGACGCTGGAGGCCGCTTCCATCAGTTCTATTGGAACTCTATGTAATAGGCCTATGACTAACAGTGAACGTCTTACGGCTACAAAGATGAAGATGATGATGATAATTACCAAGATGATGTCGGAATTCACAAACTAAACTGTGTTCTCGTTAATTGTTGCCTATAAATATCTTATAGTTTTTAACAACGAAAAATTATTAACTCAATTTTATTTTACTTTACTTTAATGAAACCGTCTGAAATCTGTACTTATAAGAAACGTCACCACCTTGTATTTATAATGTAAGGGTAATGTTATTTTTATTGGAATGAAAGTTGAAAGTATTGCACTTTGCAATTTGACATTAAATCCGGTTCATGATTTATATCGTGTACCGGTAATTACCTATAATTCAATAAATGTTAATAGATCAAAAAGATAAGAATTAATAAAACATGTTCTTTAAAATCAATAATATTCATTTAATTGATTTGACTTATGGCTTCCACGTATCGCCAGCACAAGTTGGTCAGATGACCTTGTTAAGGTTGTTGTAAAGCCTTATTGGAAGTCTGTGGGGTAGGCCTATATCCAGCACCAGATAACGGCTGAAATGTTGATATTGCTGTCTACGTCTCTTATATCGGAACTGTATGCGTCCATAGTGAATTCTCGATAGCATACATTTTGGACTTATTTCTGCCATCATGGTACGGCACCAGGGGGTCAGACATACTCTCTCGGGAGTTCCATTTCATGCCTTCCAGGGGCGTATGATCGCGAGTTCTGTATACTGTATGGTCAATTGAGTTTCTTTTGATTATTTCCTCATTATTGGTGCCATATTTAAGGCTCTGACGTGGAGACGAGTGGAAATCTATGGGGAAGACCTACGTATAGAAATGGACATCCTAAGGTTAAAGTGATATCACCATTTTTGCCATGGGCCAGCCATAATGGTAAAGAATCGTAAAAATAGGTAATTTATTTGACGCAGAAACAAATTTATCGCAATAAGAAATTGTATACTTTCTAACCGATAAACATGAGTGTGACCGAGCAACAGATAAAAAGAAACATTCAATTTCTCTATTAACTTTGTCGATGTTTCACCACACCCACAGCTAATTTAACACTTAGGTGGTGTAAGGTTTCGTGTAATGTAATTGTGAAACGTAATTACATTCAACATGAAGCTTTATTAAATATTCAGTGTCGAGAGACTCCGAGACCGCAGGCAGCCGGCATGATACAACACAAAAGCTCGCTAACATAATGAGCGTTTTTCAACCACTTTCATCGTCATAAAAAGCGAACGATATATTCTTGTGATGGTAAAAAGTAGCCGAAAAAACCTAACTTAATTGTCACGCTTGTCAAGTTCGGAGACGATCTACTGTGGTTGCCAAATCCAAAATATATTTAAATTTTTTTTTCTAAATGATCAGATCAATCATAATAGCAGTCTATTGTTTTATTAATTAGTTAGGAGTTTTGTTTTCCGTGGATATGTAATCCCCAAAATTAATGTCCAATTAAGTAAGATTTTTATAAAAAAAATTTATTCACCTCCAATCACCAAATATATAGAGTGTTTGTGTACTGTGCTTAAGTTACTAAACAGTTGAAAATGCAACAAGGTAACTGGTCTACAGGAGACGACGAGCGTAGAACGTGTCTCAAATCCAATTATATCAATAAAAAATTCTTGTATACATTAATTGTAGATAATATGTTCAAACAAAATTTAATGGTTAGGGTAACTAACTATATAAGTCTATATGTATTTATAGTAATCTTGCTGCCGCTGTCATGAATGCATCAGAATAACCAATATCATATTTGTTTAATGATAATTTTTTCATAAATCCGCAGACCAGAAACATTTTATTAACATGATTATAACAATCTGGTGTTTTGTCTTATAATAATTTTTTTTTCAGATCTTTCATGTAATGATTATATAAATAATTTGTGTAACTTTTCGCTTTCAAATCTTTTTAAATTTACCTTTTATATTACAATATCGCAATTCTTTTTTAATCATTTAAAACCAAAAAAGTTCAAAAAAGTTTCTGATATGTATTTTGCAATAGGATTTCTCTAATATCAATTTTTTAATGAGATGGAAGAAAGGGTTAACATTATTCTATCCGAAAAATTAAAATGAGATAGTAAGAAATTTGAATTAGAATTGGCAACCCTAAGCGCTGAAAGCCCGTCGACTCAGATCTGTCGATGCCTTTGTCAATTTTTGTTAAATTAGAACGCCTTCTTTTTGTTGTTTCGGAGCCGTTACCATTTTCGCTTTCACTGGAATGTGAAGCATATAACAAATACTACCTATTAAGAGTCTAACTCACTTCAAAGGAAAGTGATTTAAAATAAGTAATCTAATTTATTGAATGAAAGTTGAAAAAATATATTTAATTTAAATTTTTTTACCGCTTCTTACAATTTCAAGGAAATTAAAGCTGGATTTTTTTTTCTTTAACATAAATTAAAATAAAGACAAATGTTATTTCATATTGATTAATATCGTTAAGAAAGAATCTTGTTGGTCTACTTGAGGCTTCAGGTAAGTTATTTGAATTCTGATATAAGTAAAGACAAGATTGATTAGGTATAAATAAGATAAAAGCTTCAAAACTTGTTATCAAATATGCACCGAGTCGTCAACAATGGCATCTGTGATTCATATCTCATTAGCACATTTCGAAACTGTGATCTGTATTAAATTATAACGTAAGATTAAAATTATGTTGCGCCATTGGCATTCATTTGTTGGCAGGCGTTAGGACGGCTCATTATATCAAATTGGCTGAATCATCTCTGTGATTTTAGTCACGCGGACTGCTGTACCATTGATCTGGTATTACGCAACACGATCATAGCGTCAGATGCACTCTGTAGTACCAGTACTTATCTATAAAGATCGATGACCTCGAGTAGAATATGTAGATTTAAATTTATTTTTCTACTAATTCGACCTAACTTTTCTCTTTGAAAATTCAATTCAACACATCTTATAATTAAAAAAAAACAATAGAGCTTCGATCTTTTTAAAACAAATTGATACAATAGTTTACTATACAACTCGTTTCTTAACTTATTAAAAACGTCAGCACTTTTATAAACAAAAAACCTTTACTTTCATTTACCTGTCTGTAAATAGCTCTCACTAGGCAACATATTTGTATGGGGAATTTAAGGTCTAATATCTTCAAGGTCAATAAATGTATTAATGAAAAACGCCATTATTACATATAAATAAAAAATACTGGAATATGTCAATAATGAATTAGAAACCAAAATGAAAAAGGATTATAATTTTGCATGAAATATTTACCATAGTAAGGGCTCTCGAATTTTTCTCGAAAATTACTCGATTAGTTGTTTTAATATTATCCCGCCATTATTAAAAACAAATCATTTTGACATTGAATCGATCGTATTGTGAAACGTATGGATAAATGAGTATTTTTTTTAAATTTTACAACGGGAGTAATGAGAAATAAAATTGTATACCTATGACCATTCACGTTTATTTCTTTTTATTCTTTATTTATTAGCACTTGCCTGGTAAATTTTTACTTACAAATACAAAGTTATTAAAATATTAAAATAATCGCAATTTAAACAGGCAACCACAAATCGCACCACTTAAAAAAAAAATTACGCGCCAAATAATAAAAAAAAATATTTGTAATCTTCTAATTTCGTTATAGGAATTCATTTTTACTTAATGACGTCAGCAAAATTGTCTATTTATTTTGTGTTTTAAATTTGCTAATTAAATTTAAAAACAAAGCCGTTAGAAAATAAGATTAAAAGAAAAATTGATCCGTGCAGATACCATTATTACATATTCCACGTAATAAGGTACATTCATAATTGACCACATAAAAGAACTTTTACTTTTTTTAATGATACAAAATGGCATCACCTTAATTGAAAAACTTTCTTTTGTGTTTATTGGATCTTTTGAAAGTAAAAACGGCGTCGTAAAACGGTTTTCGCTTTTCGAACTTGTTACAACATTATCTAATGCACTAAGAAAACAATTACTTTATTATTTTCGTTGAGATCTTTTGGAAATAAATTACGTAAGTTTCTTACTTCAGATGAGAAAGCATTTAATATCGTAAGATTTAATTTGAGAATTGAATAAGTGTTTTAATTTATGTTTTACTTCTGAATAAAGCAATAAAATATAATAGGTAGAAACTGAACGGAGATAACGAAGAAAAATTAATTTTATGTTCGTTGGTATTATCGAGAAAATGATTTCGTTTGAAAGCAAAGCACTTAAAAGGAAAGTTAAAATTAATTATATATTAAGGGCACAATGCTGAAGCGAACGAAGAGACACGTAGAACGGACGAAATTAAAGTTAAAGTACATTTTTCCTAATATATATTAGAAGTTTAAAAAAGTAGCTTTAGTTCGTATTATTTATTTTTAAAGATTTACACAAGTTATTTGTTTGTGTAACCAACATGTGTAAGTTTAAAAGGGGTATAACTCTTAAGTCAGCAAAAAGTTTTAAAGCCAAATTTTCTATTACTGTAAGACGGTGATCACTTTGAAATATATTTATTTATTTATTTTTATTTATTTAATATTCTTTATTGTACACGATAAGATACATAATATACAGAAAAGTACAATGGGCGGTCTTATCACACAAGGCAATCTCTTACAGACAACCATAGTAAGGAAAAGATAATAGTACTTATAAAGGGTAGTTCACGTGTAAAAAAAAATACATATTCACAAACAAATGAACATAAATATACATAACATACATAGACATACATACAATATATTACATTAATAGTTGTTTCTATTGGAATGCGATAGGCCAATAACTATTGGCAGTGCAAAGTTTGCAGGTATAGATAGTGAGTGTTTCTTTCTTAAGTTAAATTCACACGAATACATTTTTAACATGTTTTTATTTCTAATCATTACATTTTTATTGACTTTCGTTGTCAACAACCTTTTGCCATCTAGTATTCAATTTTTCAATGCCGGAGCGGTAAAATATGTCGACTGAAACGACTTTACTTTCTGGTCCCCATAATATAATAATCCGAATTATGAACCCACTTTTTCTTACTAAATATCATTGTTATTTTTTTAAAACTATTGATTTAAGATAGGGTGTACCGTACATTAATCGATTGCTAATGAGTAATTTGCAAGCTTTTACACCTTTAACCAAACATCTATATAGTGTATATTATCTTATGTACAAGGCTACGAAATTTTGTCAAAAATGTTTATTGTTCCAAGGCTACAAGTCTTGTATTAATATTAATATAATAATGATAAGAAATTTATGACATATGTTGGTATATTTCAGACAAATAAATTATTAAGAGTAAATAGGAATGATAAAGGAGGATAGGGTTTATCTGCCTAAAGAACCAGAGATAAATAAGGAGTTTTGTTTCTCGTAGAAAGCGATTAACATCGGTTACAACGTTATGTTGCAGATGTAACATATTTTTTTTTACTAAATTATGCCTGGTAATGTGTTGATATATGATAATTTTAATTTAATTTATTGATACCATAAAACAAGTCGCAAACGAGAGCCATAAAAATGAGATTTATGTTTATTCGCAAATAAACAAGCGTCATTTACAAAAATGACCGATCGTGTAACATGCACTTTCAGCACAGAACACATCGTAAATATGTGTAATATTTTACAATTTAAGTGTTATTAATGATGATCGTAGGATCTTTGATGAACTTAATGGTTGTGCACATAATGAATAAACACGGGCTGACAATTAGGTGGCATGAATGTAGGTAGTCACGATAGAGATACTTTGTTGGAGTAATAAGCCACTTCCTACAAAGTTGCGATTCCCTCGATCGCAGTATCCAATTGTAGGAATTCAATGTCAATTAAAATACCTTTCATCTATTATAAATGATAGCGAAAGAAGACTGGAAATCTGTACACGAATAGCGTATACATAGCACTTAGCGGATTGGAATGATTGTTTTTAATTAGCATACCAAAAGGAAATTTCTGGCTGATTATGTTTTGTAACTGTTTACTTAGAAATACATTCAATTACGTATATACGGAACTTCGAGAGAGAATAAGAAAGTTGAAATGACAGTGGGCAGGTCACATAGTTCGCAGAACTGATGCCTGTTGGAGTCTAAGTTTCTGGACCCATAAGTTAAACAGATGTCCTTGTTAAGGTTTTCAGAAGAATTTGGATGCAAGCTACTTTCAACCGGTCATATTGTAAATCTATGGGGTAAGCCTATGCCCAAAAGTGGACGCTGTGCATATAAAATGATGTACGATATTATTACAGTTAATGATCAACAAATATCATAAATATATAATGATTGTAATTGAACTCCATCCATAGACCACTTTATAAATTATTATAACATGATTTTGTTTATACAGGCAACATCGAACAACTTTTGCTTACCGACAAAAAGCCTTTCACTGCGGCAGACTAGAATAAATACAGTTGAAGTAGTGAAAAATAACACAGCACCTAAAGACCTTTGTAATAGTTCCACGTACAGGGTTGCCATGTTACGTCAGGACTTTGCTTCGGGCTCCGTACGTATAATAGTCGGTTGTTATGTAGAGAGCAGGTTTCGAAAATGATGCCTTCACTCATTAACCGACGGTGTCTGCCAACGAAGCCGCTTCCATATTATCTAGACTTGTGTCATATTTACCGACTGGTTTATAAGGGTAAAACAACGCGACGTTTAGACGCTGTTTGAACGTGTTTTTCTGTGCGAAGTGATAAACGTTTGCAATTTTCGCCCATTATTTATTTCTTATTGACAATAGTTGTTTGCAATTGTCTTTGATAGTTAAATATTTATCCCTGTCTTTTTTATTCGACGATCTCATTATAAAAAAAAAACTTTTAGTAATTTACTCCTTCTAGAAAAAAATGTTCTATTTAGTTAAGATTAATAATTTTACTATCAATCCACTGGTGATTTATTTTCTATTTAAATGACACATCATTTTGTGAATGCTATTTATATAACTAATTAAACAATAGGTTATTACTACATGGTTATAACCTAGTTTCTTACATCTAATATTTTTTTTAATGGTAATTAGGAGCAAATTTTGAGATTGTCTTTATTAAAATTTCGAGAAGACAAAACACTTAAACTATAAAATTATCTTTAGTATGCGGCATTTGATTTGGCACTGATATGGGTTTCAGAGCATTGCCTAAATAGCACAGTGCTCCGCCAACTTGGTATTTATGTTTAGTAAATAAAACGTTTATATTTGTAAAGCTAATATCTTCCAATGGGCCGAATCCAATGCCGATCACTTAGTAGTAGTAAAAATTATGCCTTTTTAATAGTTTTACTTTGTTCATAACATTTTAAACCCAAGTGTATATTTGTAGGTGTACGTGTATTACTTAAATTTAAAAATAAAATAAAATGCGGACTTAAATTAAAATATTCATAGTTTTAAAATGACAAAATTACCAATTAAGTGATTTTTATTATATGTCGTATTAAATTTTACAATAAATAATAGGTGGAGAAAAAGTTCCTCTAAATTATACATGAAAATTTGAGAAAAATTTTATAAAATTTTTATTTTATTTTATTTATTTATGTATAGTAGTATTGATTTTTATTTGGAAATTTTTTAATGTTACTATAAACAGCCTGTTACAAATATTAGAGTCAAAAACATTTTGCAAGTTTATGCGTACATTTTGTTTTAGGTAAACTGGTAGAGAAGAGGCATCATGTCCCCTATTACACAAACCGTAAAAAAGATGAATATAAAAGTAATTAAATAAATAAAAACTTTTAAATGTCAAGTGACGATGTCGCCTAGTTGTAAACATTTGTTGACTGTTCGTTTAAATAGTGAATTAGTATTTAAAATAAATACGGTTTTAACTTGAGGATGGCAACCCTAACCAGTGATAGTGGTAGCAAGTGAAGGCCGCATGGAGGCCGGTCGCTGACCGCGCTATTTATATTATGTTGACGGGCAAGTCGTCCGATTGCGTACAGAGTACTATCTCACAGAGGTGACGAAGGCGTGGTCGTCAAAATATCTGCGATATTTGGTGATTAACTCGATTTTGGGAATTTATTTTTTAAATCAGTTCAAATTTCAAAACACTTGATATTTCATTATTATTTTATATTCAACTAAATTTTGACAGTTCTCTCTGAAGCTGAGTTAACGTCCGACTCCTATTCTTATGTACTATAATGACTTGAAATAAATTTCGTTACAGCAAGATGAAAATAAAAACTATCATACTTGAATAGGTAAGTAGTATTATTTCATAATCATTTCAAGCGTAGAACGTCCACTTCTATAAATAGGCCTTATGGTCTGCGTACATCGTCTTCTGGATACTGCGCTTACCGTATATAATGACTACTATGTTGTAAGTTATTCTATTTATAATTATTTTCATTTATGGTAAAATGCTTATTGTTTTTTCAATAATTAATTAATATATAGTTATGTAGGTTAAAAAAATATTTAGCTGTAACCTCTAGACCTTTTTAATCTATGTCATTGATTGAATGATGCTCGTACCACACTCGTACGCAGAGCATATGCATGCACTTAAACCATCGCCTTTAGCTTATGGGTAGCAGCTGTCATCATGGAATAGATGTAAGGCTATCGATTAAATTAAGCGGCTACAAATTTACCTATCTTCGATCTTAGATTTGTATCTCTGGCTTCATAGCTTCAAAGATATATGTATACGATTAAAATTACGTTTTTATACAAGTAATGAAGATATAAAAACTAAGTGGTTATCTGTTAGTAAATAAAGACAAAGTAACCGATATAGTCCACCGAATTAGCAAGTTGAAATGGCAGTGCGCAGGTCAAACAGCGTACAAAACGTGGTTGCTAGGGTTTTAAGGTTCTAGAGGCCACGGATTGGCAAGTGTCCTCGCACAAGGTGGACAGACCTCCTTGTTCGGGACGTTAGAAGACGATAGATACGTTAGATACTGGCTCCACCCAACCAGTCTTATTGCAAAGCCATAGAGAAAGACTGAATGTAATGTAAATTACATAAAAATACGAGTTATGATAAACAAATATTGTCAAAATAATTTGACAGTATAATGGTTATTTCAATATATAAGAAAAAAATAGAACCCGTTATAAATATCATGAATTATGACGTTTTATTTGCCAAGCTTTTGAGATATCAACACATGTTGAGTAATTTACTTTATTTATATCGAAAAGTGTAATGTTCTACCTAAATACATAAAACAAAATTAAAATAAGTTTTTTTTTTAAATATAAATTTTTGCAAAAAATTAGTAAATCCTTATCTTTTTGATATTGCCTATTTGTTTTTATAATCTCTCTATAAATATTGTAGATACTTATTTTTACCACAGATACGAACTTTATTAGCGCGTGAAAATGTATCTTTATAAAGTAATAAAAAAGGGAAAAGACTTTGTACTATTTTAATGGAATTACTATGCAGATATAAATGATAATTTTTTACTTATGCCAGAAAAGGAGTGGAAAAGCAAGAGATGTCAAGTGATAAGATCCACCCATAACAATATTGTGCTATACATACGCCATCTTGTAACGTAATTTCTATTTTATATAATATCTTGGTACTAAGTTATTTTGTATCATACTTATTTTAGACCAAAAATAACGCGGTAGGAAGATGGTGGTTTTCTTGAGATAGCGTTTGTAGTCTGTATAACTCGGTAGGTTAGTACAGTCACATACAAAGTGTATATTTAGGAAAAATAATATTATATATTATTCTCATTATTCTATATAACCAATAGATGTTATGAAAATATTAGCTACTAGTAATAAAGATTATATTTGTGAGAAATATTTCTCCCGGCTAAATACGTAACCCACGAATGGAAAGTATAAAGTACAAAATACTAAACTTGATATTTTAAATTGCACACGATTGTACCATTCTCCGTAATGGTACAGAGAAGAGATCGATAGTGGAATAATTTCAGGTAATGATTATCAATTGCACACTTCTAGCGCGCATTTGAAATCTATTACACAATTCAATATCCATAACAAAAGTGTAATAAGGGTCTACGAATAACAAGATCAATGTTACAGCTATTTTCGTTCATGTTTTATTATAATATGTTTTCAATAATATTTCTAACTGATCGTATTTTATTTAGTAAATAATATGTTACTTTAAAATTTTAAATCTTGTGCAACTTTATAAAATCTAAAATTCGTAATCAAAAGGTATGGTTAATGTCACTTGAGTATACAAAATATATTTGTTTGTTCAAAATATAATTTGAACAACAATAGAAGCTAAAGTCTCCTTCATCATGATTTTTAGTTTTATTGCATCCGCTTATGTGACTTTGGGTTCTTTTCAAATAAAAGGCACGTATGTACCACCATCTCGATCTGGTCGATGAAGTTTAAATTTTTAATTATAAATGAATTTTGTTTAAATTAATTGAGACCCTTTCCGGACTGAGAGAAGAAAGAAAGAAAGTTTAATAGTGGAAAATAATGAATTATATATCGTTGGTTACAGACATGCTCTCTGCGTTTAATAATAATGATAGAAAAACATATTTAGCTTAATCAGACCGATAAAAATGATTCTCATAGAAAATAGACGCGGTTGTATATCGGATTAATTGCATAGACCAGCGAGGCATGTAATTACTATTCCTCCACTGAGCATTTATAAGCCGAGATATTTTCAACACCTGTTCAAAGCTCTCAATGGGAATAAATTAAAAAGATTTAAAAGCAATCTTCAATTGAACACTGGCCATGTTATTTGCTTTTTTTAATTGCTATCTGTCTGCAATATCAATTCAACGTTTAAAAAAGAATAAACGTTGATAAAACCGATAGGATCGTTGATTTTTTTTTAATTGATAACGTTCGTGTTACATATGTGTATTTAAACGTTGCGATAGCTGATCTTAATTAATGTTCTTGTAACTAAAATAAAATCCAACTATTTGTGTTTTAAATAATTCGTGTTTATAATTTATAACTACATTATTTTAGAATATATAGGGTAGAGCGTTTTTAGTTTGTTCTGACATAAGATCATTTTTGGTTTCAAAATTTTTAGACTTCATTTATTTGATGACTACATTTAAGATACACGTCGTTTTCCTGTAATCATATCATGCTTTATGTCTTTTGGAACACTGAAAAATAAAATAAATAAATCAAGCAATTTATGAAAACTGGCCAAAATCTAAACTTTTATATAAATAATCTTTCTTTATATTATTTTTAAGATAATATTGAACAATTTTTAAGCTACGTACAACGTTTAAATTTATGTAAAACTGAATCTAAACTCACAAAAATATGTTCTTAAAGAACATGTAATATTACATGTATTGTTTCTGTCGAAAAGAATATAAAATGCAAAAGTGAGTTACATATAGGTATATCTTTATTAAAATAAAATTAATATTTAAATTTAATGAAAAATTTTATTTAAAATTGAAATTATTATATCTTATTATAATATTTTTAGAAAATCTTGAAAACATTATTAACGAAACACTAAAAACAAACTTTTATTATAAAGAAATAATATAATAATATATATTCTATTCTCGAAACAGGTTTAAAGAATTCTTTTGTGCTTGAGAACAATGTCATTATTAGTTATGTTTATAGAAGTTACAGTATAAGAATAAAATTAAAATTAATTACTGTTTGTACTATATGGTTATACTCCGGTAAATAAACTCATGAAAGATCATGTCGATTTATGTTTTATGATGTTACAAGCAGGTTTCCATGCTGGTTGTGGGGCTGGTATGAATTGCATCGATGTTCCAACATGGGAAAAAAGTATCTCCCGACGACAAGTAAATTAATCATGAAAGGAGAAATACAGTCAGCGGAATATTTATAGCTCCACTTAAGGCGTGGTCAGGTTTGCACAGGAGATAAATTCTGCGGCTTATTTTAAATAGTTAAACGAATTATAGAGTTTTTACGCACAAAATAAAATAATACAGTCCAATCATGTCGCTGTGATTTGATATAATTCAGTTGTAGTGATTAGACGATCAGGGCTTCTATCTCATGATATGTTTTTCCAAGAAGAATGCGAAATAGTTAGTCTTACAACATATCCCCTTTTGACTATGTGGTGTAGTTTTGATTATATGATATATCTTATTGCTCAGTTATTAATATTGTATTCACCGGACAGAGGTAATTAATTTAGAAATAATAAAAAAACGTAATAATACATAATACAATAAGAGGCGTTATTTAAGTTTGGGTTAATAATATAATTAAACATTACTATCTGTATTTACAGACTTTTTACAACCAGAAGTTATTGGCCTGTTACATTCGAATAGAGTTAAAGAGTGTTCATTTTACACAGGATTATTTGAAATAGGTGTAAATGTTTCAAAGCTTTTTAATCACAAATAAGCTATAATTTCACCCCCTTTAAGCTTTTAAACTCATAACCAATCAGCCAGCGTAATTGGACAATTATCTATTTTCGCAAAAACATTATTTTCATAACTACTATAAGATGAAGAAAATTTCACTTTCATGTTATTAAAGATGATTAACATTTGCGCGCCTGAAATTTATGGTGTTACCAGTTTATGAATAGTGTGATATAGGAAGCATTTTATAGACTTTCATATGAAAGTCTTGGATTAATTTACTATTTGTTAACTCATTAGTATAGTTGTTAATAGTGCTGCGTATGTAATTGTATAAGTTTAATGTATCTGTATGTTAATTAATCTTTTATAGTTTTGATTAAGCTTAATGTAATTACAACTAATTATACAGTTGTATGTGCATTAGTAGATTTATATTAATGGCTATTTCTCTAAAAGTAAACAAGGAATAGAGGAATATGACTTTTCTTTTTCAGTACAATTAACTGCAAAGCTGATTTGCAATGATGTACATGGTTGATTATCTATGCTATATGGTGTATTATACCAATGCTAATAATGCCACTTGATGAAAGATTTGAAACCAGTATGTCAGTGTTTTAAAATGTACTACCAAGAAGTTTTGGGCAGTGGTAACCCAGCGGTAGAGGACTGATACTTTCAATAATTGGTTACGGGTTTGATTTCAGGTATAAAATAATACATAATCCACACATTGTGTCTTAATAAGGTTGTGACTGCTCACACACAAGTTTACAGAGGGTGGGTAGCAGCGTCCATTGCGTACCACAATACAACAATGCCATCGCCAACCCGCCTGCCATACGCAGCGGTTATTGTATATCGCCACATTGATAACTTTGGAGTTGGTCTATACTTTGCATTAGGCGTTTGAAGCCTGAACGACTGAACGGCTGACGACCAAGATACTTGTAAATCTAATGTGTGATTGTTAAAATTAAAAACTCAAAGTAATATTCGTGTTTTTACTTTCGCCATATTTATTTATATATATTTTTATTAGAATCATGATCATCATCATCAATCATCATCAATCATCAATATTTAATTACATGAACCTAGTCTGTTTACGTAAGAAATGCATTTTTATAACTCTATAAAATCTTTCTTTATTGGAAAGTGAAGTTTACAGTAACCAATTCAAGGGATACTTTCGAACGCAAAACTACGAGGGATGGCTAGGTCGGTGGACAAAGTCTATTCTTTACATTCTTAACACGAACGCACTGTAAGTACTAGGTTTGATCTCATAGTGCAACAGTGTTTGTCGTACCTTCCCCTGCCATCCCTTATAGATTTCCAATAGGCCCGACTAAAAGTCGACCCTAGTAAGATCGTCCATCCATCCACCTTATAAACAGATGTAAGTTTTAACATCACCGTCATTTCTGACTACGGCTTCCACAGCTGGACAAAGACCTCCCTCATGGATTTCCAAAAAGACCGTTTGGAGCCGACCTGGATCCAGCGTCTTCCAACAACTTTCACATGGTCATGGTCATGGTGTGCTGGGAAGTTCTCCGCTGCGCTTGTTAGTACAGAACCTTCAGGCACCACTCCAACTTGTCAATCCGATGTCTTGTACTTCCGTTTTAGGAATTACAGTTTTTACAGTTGTGATTATTATGTTATCCGAATAATATTCTCTAATTATTTTTTAATAGCGAATACACTATCTATTATTCATTAAATTCATCATGTAAAATATAAGTAATACATAAATAAATAAAACAATAGTACTGCAAATGTAAAAGCAGAATTATGGGCCTCGAGACGTATGTGTCGATAAATAATTCAATTTACCGAGATGCAAGTACAATCGACATCAATTGTTTACGGTGCACAACATCACGGAAGACGTTTTTAAAGGAATGTATCCTTTATAATCATTAACATTAGGGTTGATTTGGTACGAATGTGTTCATGTAAATGTATTACTCGAACAACCTAATAAAGTTTGCGGTAGTCATATGTAAATCGCAGTCGGTGTCGGCAGAAATATTCCCTGCGATACCAACGGGAAGTGGGAATTGTAGCTTGACGCTTAATCTTTTGTTGCATTAAGTCATTGAAATTGACTGTGTTGTTTAAACAAGTAACTTCTGCTCGCGGCGAATAAACGGTCGATTTTCAAACGAACGTATTGATATTATTCTATATGTTAGTTTTTTTTTAATTTCTCTTTGGGCAGCTCTTACCTGTCAACAATAATACGTTATTGGTAATCTATTATATAAAAACGCAGACTGCGAAAAAATATTCACCCTTTTACCGTGAATAAGTGTCGACAACAAAATTCGGAAATGGATCCTAATGAAAAATCTCTCTGAGAATATTAAAGTAATAAAATAATATTAAATCAATTCTGTACTTAAAAAACATAATTTTTAAAATGAGTTCAATTTTAAAAGAATATGTGATAATGTTTTAAATAAACAAAAGTATTATTTTTGTTTGCAACTTTAGAAACAAACCCTATGATATTTTTGTGATTTACTAAGTTATTATGTTATTTAATAAGATTATAAATTTAATAAATTCAATTTGAAAGACTTATTAATGAAAATAGGTATACATTCGTATAAATTATTTGTTACTTTTATATACTTCATTATATATACTAGTTGATGATATACGAATAATATGTAAAAATAACAAATTTTTCTTTTAATCCGAAAACTTAAAAGAAAAAAGCGATTAGATTATTTTTATTCTTTTTCACCTAAGAAATTATAATTAGAATTAGAATATGACCATATTTCCGTATTTCGCGTTGAGCTCGATTGGTTAGCCACACGGCTTTGCAGGAATGCTCACTTCCTTTATCTACTCTACAATATGCTTTTCAATCCGCGCACTACCTCTTATCTCAAATCATCATCATCACCATTCACATATAAGATCATTTTCACATATAAGCGTAATGCTTGTACTCACTATTAGTACTTTTAACATTAAAATGTCTGCAACACTATACTCACAGCGTGTCTATTCAAAAATGTTCTTCGTCGTACATAATATTCATTCCGTTGCAGACGCTAAAGAATATCAGTTAATAGTACTATAATTACATAACACGTTAATATTTTATAGCCCTGTTAATTTACCGAGTGTTAACTAAAATACACTGTTGCCTGTATTGTTACTCCAGGCACAAAGCAATTAAGGTACCAATTACTAGTAACTGGCCATTATTCCTCATTTCCCCGGGGCAACACTTTAATATTCCTTATCGAAAATCGATGGTAATACTCATAGGTTATGCGTAACGCATAAAATATATCTGTTACAAAGTATGATCATAAATGGTAATTGGTTATAAGTGTACAAACTTAAAAAGCAGTAATATTTGCTGTCAATTGATGTATGGTAGATCCTTTATAAAAATAAATAATTTTAGAAATAATATAAATATATACATAATATAAAAATTTTGTTTACAATATATATATAGACTTTGTATTGCCAGAATATAATTAGTCTGTCGCATTCTAATAACAAAGGTAAATTAATGTAGTATATCTAAAAGTGTTCACTTTATATCGAATAATTGGAATAAATAAAGCTTTTTGCAGACGAATGAGCTCATGAGTACATTATACAAAATAAAGACACAGATATTATAAACAAAAAATGAAAACGAAGATTGAAAATAGAAAATAAAATTGTTATGAAACAATTCCAAAAAAGTTAATCTCATGTAATACGAAACCGAGTTCCACGAGGAGAAACGATAACCAGATACAATTTCGTGAGTAAAATGCATTATTCCAGAAATTTTTCATCCATTCCTGGATCATAGAATCACTCACAGTCACGTTTGTATTATAAAGAAGCCACTGAAATAATATAAACTTGTGCTTCATAAATTGGTATATATTTTTTACATTAAAACTATGCAGTATATCATTTTTTTTACTATATAGATAAGTAACAATAGGTAGTATCCGGAATTTAATTATAAGGTTGTCAATCAATTAAATTACTTATTGTATTTGCTTTAAAATTAAAATTTCATTTCATTTTAATAAATTTTCGAAAAACCGTACCTTGCTATGATTTGTACCTTAATTGGATTAAATCATTAAGCCCATATGAACTTGTTTACTGGATAAACTATACTATACTCTCTTTCTTCCTCCAGCGTACATAGTTTTTTTTTCCCAGGGCTTTTTTCTCAAGCGTATACTTCTCTTCTTCTTTTTCATCGTTTAAAGGGACAAACCTACAGCAATGAAGCTGCATGTTTGTCTCTTTCTGTAAAGCCTTGGTCGAGGATTCATCAATAAATTTCACAGGTCTCTATGGCCTACTTTTCTGTGTTTCCGTTATTGTGAGGACCGTCACCACCCCCATGGAGTCCACCTATCGGGTTGCTGATCGCCCTTTTGGTCTCTTTCCCTCTATTTTTACTACGTCTACCAGATTATCGCGTTTCACTGGTTGCCTTCGAGCTATGTGGTAGAAGTATTCCAGAAATCGCTTGTAGCATGGTGAAGAGTCTGGATTTTATATGGAGTTGATCGAGAACGAGTAATAAGATCATCTTTTTCGTTTAGCTCATTCTAGGAACTCTTGTTTGGAGACTACCTTAAAGTCGTCTGACAACGTTCTGTAATAAAGAAAAAAAAAACACAAAAAACACTAAAAACGTTAAAACTAAGTGGACCTTGTCTGTATTAAATCATAAACATTCGCGTATTCAAACGTTTCCGCTATATTTAGCATCGCGGTGGGTCTTTAATAAGGTTATCAAACTTATATCGCCATATTTGTATGTACTTACGAAGTAATGAAGCTCGAACAGCGCTTTCCGGTTCATCATTAAGAAAAACTCCTTTCCCGTTAAACGGAAAACGATACAATAGTATTGAAATGTTTCCCATTCGTCACTGATGTAATGTATAGAATGTAGAAGAAAAGTATGTAAACTTAAGTCTGCGGAATCTTAGTGTTAATGATGTGATTAGTTTTTACTCTTGACGTAGATAACAAATGTTATAAGAAAATTATAGGATTATTCAGACAAATAATTAAAATTTAGATTAAATAGGTATCGATTTTTAATCTATTATACTTTTTAATTTAATTATACGATTCATTATCCTTTCCGCTATAGGACGTTCTCTGCTAGTAGCTTTAAATTAAATGATGCCATTTTAGGGGAGCTAAATTTGATTCTATTTTCCATCAAATGAGCCTTTATGGCACAAGTGTTCACTATGAATGATCCAAAGTGAATAATAATTTGAAATAAAACACGTTACTAAATATTGAACAGGAATTTAATTTTATTTTTTAAAAAATAACAAATATTTTTGCATTATTTGTATAAAGTCAAGTTAGACTATTTAAAAAGATTACGAGCATAGGTACAATGTGTGGATGTAATAGATTAGCGGCTTTTCCTTGCTTCAGCTGTAAAACGACAAATAAATGGCCAAAAAATACCGTTGTTGTCGCTTATAATTTAATTCCTAATAGTACATATTTATTGGAAAAATATTAGCATTTGCGAATACTGTAATATTTCCAGTAATATTAAATTATTTTGAGTAACGATATAATCAAGAAGCTTAACCCCCAATGAACTTGAATATAGAATTTATTGAATACGTCTTCTTGGAGATACTAATGCGCTCATTTGATACTCAGACAGCTTCCGATGCGTTCGACTGGTGGGAAAGGTTT
Organism: Battus philenor; assembly: GCF_028537555.1. Classification (NCBI taxonomy): domain Eukaryota; kingdom Metazoa; phylum Arthropoda; class Insecta; order Lepidoptera; family Papilionidae; genus Battus; species Battus philenor. Next base: position 5,264,018 of record NW_027181759.1, on the reverse strand, counting down.
TGCGTTCTCTTATAAGTGACGCTATTTCTCTACTGTGATTTGATACATGCGTGGTTCAGATGCCGAAGTCTTGAAACTTTGTTGCAGTGTCATTATATATAATGCATGGTTTTTGAAAAGATTCATAATACGGGATATTAAATAATATTATTGTTGTTCAAAGATAGACGTAAAAGCAAACGACATTTGTTAGTTTTACGAGCATCATAACAAAAATTAGTAGTTTTGTTTTTCCTGTTATTCGTCTTTGTTTTGTTCTCGGACGTCTTATACTACATACAGGGTGAATGGTAATAGATATTAACGCTTAAGCTTTAAAGGATCGTAAGTAATGTATGCTGTATTGATTTGCAGTCAATTAATGTATGGAGTATCCTATTCAAAAATAAATGATTTCGGAAATAATGAATAATGTTATAACAATAAAGGAAGAAAAATCGTTTTCAAAATTCAATAAAATATTAAAGTTAATGATTGTTTTAATATATAACGTTGCAGAGTTTGTATTGCCAGAAGTTATTGGTCTGTCGCATTCCAATAGAAAATGTTAATTAATGAAACGAGCGATTGGAAATAGATGAAAAAGCACGAAAGCTATTTCCAAACAAGTGAGCTATACATTCATCCCTTTAAAGCGTTTACGTGTATAATCTATTAACCCGTACATGCCCCGTGTATTATGTCACACATTTAATCATTTATATTAGGGGGACCGGAAAATAATGTCGCTTTCTTAAGTTCACTTGACTATATTGTTAACAGGTTTTAATTTCTAACTAACAATATATTCACTTTCGTTATCAACAACCTTTTGCCATTTACAAAATAAAATACAAATTTTCAATACCGGAGCGAAAAAATCATTCGGTTTTTTTGTAAAATATGTCGAAAGGTATTATACAATTTAACCAAAAGTCCATGTCTAATTTTATCAATTAATAACTCGAATGAATACAGACCAATAAAAAGTCTAAAAAGATATACCACTCAGTGTTTCTTTACAACCTGCAGGTGCTAAGTTTTGTTTACATTGTACTTAAGAATGATAATAATTCGGTACGCCTGATATTGGCTGATGATATAGAAGGAGCTGAAGTTAATATTATTGCTGCAGTCAGAAACGAGATGAAACATTCAAAGTTAGATAACATCCGTGCTTTTTATAAAAATACATAAATTAAGAATTTAGATTTTAACATCAAAGATTAGTCTTAGTTTAAACGCACCGCAAATGCAATCTTGAATAGCAATCAAAATACTTATTGAATAGCTCAGTGAAGACTAGGCTTGGTAATAAATAAGACAGGAATCTAGACTGATTACCAATAATGAGACGCTGACACTATAGCTTGTCTAATAAAATAGTCTATCATTCCCAGGATCAAATTATGCCAAGGATCAGAGAATGATATATTATTATAAGGAATGAAAGAGATTTTAATCAAGTTTTGAACTGTAATGTAAAGGATACAAGAATTGTACTTTGTGGGTGGTATTCCGTACTGAAGATGGCTTTTAAATATTTATGGTGCGTTGTTTTTGAGGCAATTATAAATTATTTATAACAACGTTGAATGCCGGATTGAGATGTCGTCTCGCGGAGTATTTCTTACTTCAATATTTACATAGTTTAGTAGGACAAGTAGCAAGAGTAAAGTAAGTATTAAAGATCCGTATAGTTCTCAAACGGCATTTATAATGTTTAAGCTTTTACTTCAAGTATAATGTCCTCGTTACACAAACAACTAAATTAGTTTAAGTTGTTCTTTAGAATACGTTATTATATTTAAATAAACAATAATTTTTAATCTGGTTTAAAAACTTGATTACATAACTTTCTCAAACTACTTACTATAAAATAATAAACTCTATTGTAGGATTTTACAGTGGAATTCTAACACAATTTAGTTAAACAACCTTATATAGTTGAGTAATAATCTAGCTTGGGAATAAATTACTTTAAGTTTAGAATTAAGCATATTTTTTAAAATCATAAAAAAGACGAATAACTATAATGAATTTATATTGTTGGCTCTCAGATCAGCACGCGTTTGGAAGTCTCGTAAAGGGACAATCTAGTAGGAGGACAATTTCATTCTGGTTTCTACTCTACGTTTAGCTTTTCTGATATCCTGTGCTTGATAAGAGGTCAAGCACAAATAAATGAATTAAAATAATGTGAATTATTTAATAAAATCGTAAAGTTTTTGTTGCAAGAATGACGATATATTGATGTAATTTGGAGTAGATTATTCTTTCAATACTAATTGAATGAACCAGTGGCGTTACGTCATTGCATGTCTAAGAATGCTGTCGTGTCAGAAATTGTCGCGTCAGTGTATCGACCGCATTAAATCTGGTCGCGTGCTCGAAGTCCTGTTATCATCGGCTTAGGTCAAGACACAATAGAAACGCGCTCAATTTCAATGATTGTACAAAGAGGTTTCTTTTGGCAAAGTATAAAGATCTGTCAACACCGAAATATTTTTTGACATAATGACGTAACTGTCAAAATTAACGTAACTTTAAACTTGATACAATACATGCACTATATACAGTGATCGATTATAGATGACAAAGCTTTAAAGGGTCAGAAAAAAGCTTCAGAGCTTATTTAGCTATACATTCACATCTTTAATGCTTTTGTACCGATAGTCAATCATCTTGTGTATAATGTAAATGAAGACATATTTGATAGTAATGCACTATTAAATTATATGCAAAGATAATTAATTTCGATAATGTTCTTTTTCCGTAACGCATCTCGGATATTGATTCCGTGTTCAAAGGATGTTATGACATCCTAATGCTAGATTTTTTTTTAATTACCGGAGTTTCCGTTGACTCCTTATTCATTATAACCGTGCAAGTATCTTTAATTATTTACGCTTTGTATTGAACACAGGAAGGTCTGCTTTCTCCAACTTCCTCAACTCGAGAATAATATCTATTATTAACTTTAACAACCGTTGCTATTTGTGTTAAATTATATATACAAGGTAAAATAGCCTAAGTCCATATAATAGATAAATAATAAAATATTGTAACATTAAAAGAGTAACTATTCGAGTTTCTTGGTAGGTTCTTTTCGATAGAATTAACAGTTTGTACCGGACAGTAGTAATCTATGGAAAAATTGGGTCAAATAATACATAAGACATATTTAAATGTAAACTATATCAAAGCCTTGTCATTTGCGAAGGTGCTTAGCAACGCCTAGTCGAAAGAATATGTATGTTTGTTTTATTTTTTATTAGGAAGGTGACACAAATTCATGCCAATAACATTAATTTTTATATTTTAAATAATAATTTTAATAATTTATACGTTTCGATAAAAACTTAAAAATAAAGTTTATTTGTCATTAATATTTGTATATTTATTAATTAATATAAGTATAAATAGAAATATAATACAAATAAAAAAATATAATTTTAAAATATAATATAAATAAAAATATAAATATTATTTCATTAATATAAATTTATTAATATTATTTTTGATTTGCGGATCAATTTACTGCCGCCAAACAGTGAAATATTTATAATAGGTACTTTCCTAATTTTGATAATTTTATTGTTAATTTGTTTTTAATTGTTGTCTTATTTTCTTGTTTTTTATTGTTACTTTATTCATCACAGTTATAGTGCTATTGACTATCTATATTCTGCATTAGAATATGACTATTTATTATTATAAGACGAATTATCATCTTCATTTCAACCGTGGAACAGTGTTTGCTGAAGATAGTTCTCCTTATAGATTTAAAATAAAAACGATTACAAACGAAAACACATCTACATACATTAAACATATAATCGAATTATTCTATGCCAATTCAAGGACCTAACCGCTGATGTAATTAACAGCTAATGAGTGTTAATTGGATATCACACCGTATGTATTATTAATTTTTATAAATGTGAGCAATTTCTATGAGCGGACTAAATTATTTACTATCCGACTCCCCTCTAGTATTGAAAAAACATAATGTTCGATTACTCGAAGTTCCAGTATAGTAAATAGAATGTTATAGAATCGATCCCACGGTGCGATTATCAGTACAATCCAGAAATATTTCTACCGTGTAAGAGCGGACTTTATGTGCGTTAATTGTAAGTGTATCCTCAATAAAACGTCTCAACTACGGAAGAAACGAAAGACGACTTAAATGTTCACATTATATTTCTTAGCACTATATTACATTTATAATAATTGTCTGCATTAAATATTAAATGTTTTAGTTGTAACGCTTTCAAAAGCTTTGTATTTTCGGCGTTGATCGAACGTAACTGTATATACCAAGGTAAAAATATGACACAAGATTTATTGCCACAATGTAATGTCGTGAATTTATCCTTATTATTTTCCTCTTTACTATATTTATAATAATGAATTGTTTGAGCCTAATTTGATTGTAACTAGAATCAAATAAAGCATTCATATAACGGCTTCCTTCAACCATAAAGCTACACGGATTCCAAACGCTTCCTGATCTATAGAAAACCCACATCAATTTCTTTTATTTTTTTCGGTTATCATTTAAAAAATATTTATAATCATTTGAACAATCTTATCCCGTTACTGTGTAATCACTTAAAAATCCTTTACACGGTAGTAGGAATTTAATCAGTTTATTTATAATTTTTTTAAATTCATTTTATAACCAAAAAGCGCAGGTACAAATTTGGATAAAAAATACAAATCAGACTGTTAGTTCAGAAAATAAACTCTATTTACTAAAGAATCTTTAATACCACTGAATATAAAGGTACGTGAAGCTGCATTGTGGACTTGGAAACTGCGTGGATGTTATTTATATTATTCGCTGCGCTTGGATTTGTCAGTTAATTCCGTACGCCAACGTCTCAACGTACCGTCTCCTCATTTCTGTTGCGATCTCGTGAAGAAATCCGAAGCATAGTTATAGGAGTAAGAAAAGTAATATATTAATATCAATTCCATAATATATCCGCGATCCCAAAAATTACTAACGTAGATTCTGAGAATAATATTAATTTTTTTTTTCTTGCCAAGTCCGTGAATGGCTTGCTTTATTTCATTTAAGTCGTGATATTGCATTTAGTTACATACATTTGAAATCTATTCTAAAAGGGAAATAGTATGCTTCCGACTTTTTAAAAATATAGGTAAGGCCTATGTCCATCCGCGGACATCCTATGACTAAAATGACGATGATAATGAATAGTTTGGTATTAGTAAAATCCGTTTTATCAAATAAATATATCAAATAAATTCTAGATTACGGCAATGTTATATTCGTGTATATTTTAGTTTATACATTTAAGATTGTTTTATTAGGAGAATTTACTTAAAAGTTAATTAAAACATGTATATAGCATGGGAATAGACCTCCATTGTTGCAATTGATTTGTAGACCGACACTAGAACGGTTAAATATTATGCGGTCCGCGTTTAATGATACGCCGATACAAATCCTGTGGCCGCTATTGTATCCCGTACTGGTAACCACTAATGGCCCATGGTTTCCGATTGTGTGAGATTTATTCCTATTTTATCCGCTTAGATTGCCTTCAGTTATGGGTTATCTTGCAAGTGACTTAAATTATACAACGACATGCGACTGTGAACGCTCTAAGCCTATTTGTCGTCATAATTGCTTTGTTTTTATACTCTTTTAAAACAATTTTACATTAATTTTAAAAAATATTTATTATCTATCATTTTCAGTTTTAGGCATAGAAATAAGGAGTTCAATCTTAGATCAGTAACTTTCGATTCACCGCGGTCTATAAATGCTGAAGGAAAACAACATAAAAACTGACACAACCTTTGCTCTATAATATAAAAAATCATGCACTTTTTCCGAAAAAACTATTCCCCTAGTTAAAAATCTTAAAAGAGTTTTAGAAACCTCTTTATATATGATGATTATTTAAAGATGTAAAAGCTTTTAAAAGTAGAATGAATAACTCCTTTACGGTCAATTATCTCTTTCAAAAAATCAATGGTTAAACAAATAAAAATCACGTATTACTGTCACATATTAAAATAGGACAGAAGATATTTTTTTATAAAATTATATTATACGACCTGTATTCTAATAGAAAAAATAATTAATGTAACATATTTCAGACTGATTTCCTTATACAGGTTGATTAGAAATAGGTGTAAAAGCTTTTAAGCTTTTCGCTGACAAAAGGCTATATATTTACATTATAAAAGTTTTTAGACCTATAACCAATCACCTATATCTTAACTTGAGCACTTATCTACTATTTAAAAACAAACTATTAATGAGTAGTATAACAACAAATCTATTCTAAATTTAAATAGTAACAAAAAAGTAACACTGCGATAATATTATAAAGAATGCTAGTTTCTATTACGATCGCAGAGCAGAAATATACATTGACTTTAATAGATATAAATCTGACAGAAATGCTAAGCTTTCATTACAATTAACTGTCATTAACACCATGGAGGGGCAATTATTCGTTATCTCCGATCTCTAATTGCCTCTGCTGGTTAATTAAGTGGTTACTGTTTTGTAAATGATCACAATGTTAGCACAATTACCATTAGCGATTAAAAGTTAATAAGAATTTCTACTTTTGGATAGTAATAATTTATTAAAATTTAAATCTCGCAAATTGCCCATAATTTTTGTAATTGTAATTATTTTCATTGTTTAATAATTATAACAGTATTAATTATTAATTTCTTTTATTCTATAATTTTTTGACTCGTTTTTGGGACCTCTCGTATTTCCCTATCTTAGCATAACAGGGACTCTTATTACATTATTTTTTTTCATTCTTCTCAATTTCTATTTCTCTTTCATCTTTCTCAATATCTTATATACTCTTTTCATTTATTAACAATCCTTTCACATATAGCTTCTATTTTTGCCTCGATCTTTGATAGTAACAGATACTGTTTACAATTTGTTCCCATACTTACTTGTAATTTTATTTTTGTTTTTATATATTACATTAAAAACCGTTTCGCTTCACCCGACTTCATATTTTAAGTTTTATTTTCAGTATCTCAAAATATGTGCCGCCATTTATTGTTCCCCATTACGGTACTATTCATCACCCTTTCCACTTTGCAATCAGACATTTCTTTTGTGAATACGGGACAGCTAGTTATTGCGTGGACCACGGTCTGGTATATTATGGTTAGCAAAGATTATTTTCGACAGTGAATCGTTGTCTTTTGCTTCGAGCCTCATTAGCAAGCTCACAGACACTCAACGAGTCGTGGTCGAGATTTCTATGTGATAGGATTAGTAATGAGGAGGTCAATAATAGCAGTGGGCAGGCAATATAGCGCGCAGGACTGATGGCGACCGGAGCCTTACGGTTTTTGAGTAGAGACCACAGAACGGCAAGCACAGCATATGGTAACGACGAGTTAAACAGACGACTTTAGTCGTCGCTTCCACCTGGTCCTATTGAAAATCTATGGAATAGGCCTCGTTCCAGCATGTGGACGTCCTGCGGCTGAAATGATGATGATATGGTAAATAGACGACTTTTCCAAATACGTACAGCAGCGTTTACTTTTTTCCTTATAGGAACATTGACTTTGTAGCACATTTTTTAGTTTGATATCGTAATGTGCATTTGACTTGGAGCTTTTATTATTTAAAAATACCAAAACCAATCCTTAAAATTTATATAAATGGAGTTGTCGGCGAATTTTCATCAATATAATTGAACGTGACAAGTTTAATAAAGAAACCTTTAAAACCGATAATTGATATGTTTTCGGTAAAAGCGCGTCAAATTTATCTTATGCGTAAAATAATCAAATTGACTTATGTAAATAATTATACCGGTTCCGGTGATACGCGGACCAAAAGCAGACGCGTACGTCGGCAGGTACCCATTACTCATATTAACAACGTTAATTTATTTGCCACTACCAAAATTTTATAATTTTTTCGTGCCATTTTTTTTAAAGTTGACAGATGTTGTTTTTTGACGTTAAAAAAATATAAATCTCGAAAATATTTTCGGCATTATTAAAACTGGCTTGTTACTTTTTTTGGTCATTAGTGCCTTTTTTGATGATTTATTCGTGGTACTTTGGAATTAGATTTTTTGTTGTATTCTTTGCTTTTTTTAAATTGTTTTGTTCGTATGTATCATTTATAAGACATTTAAAATGTTTACTTCCTATATTTTTTTTTCTATAAAGCTTCTTTGCTCAATAAAAATAAACTCGTTCTATAATATTGATTTAATTAATCTCATTTTTCTTGTATGTGATTAATAACATAGATACTTATGAGATAAAACAGAAATTGCAGTGGTCCTATTTCTGTTGCGATGTACTGTAAATTCCACTAAGCCTACTAAGTATATTGAAATACGAAATTTTCGAAGAAATATATTTCGCGCAAGTCAAAATATATTTATGATCTAATACATGAAGCTGACGCCGGATGACGGCCGCTTTGATCGGGGCCTATTGAAAAACTATAAAGGAGGTTTATGTATGTCCAGTTGTAGTCGTTTCACGCCTGAAATTATGATCATGATGTTGCTTTGTACTAAACTAATTTTATCTCCTATAAACATAAAATTCGTTCAGGAGTTGTAATTCAATTCAATTCAAATGCCAAAATTATGCGATTTTAATGTTCTATATCAGTAAATATTTGGGCTTCATTATATGTAAAATTATTAATAGAATTATCGAACACTATTCATGCGTCTTCAAAATTCCAACGTAGTCAACATTGTAAAAACTTAATCAAAACATCTTTATTCGATTTTATCCATCTTTCTGTATTTCATTTGTATTTACACATATCAGGACACATTACACTATTTCACACTATTTAGAAATTTTTGTTGTATGTTTATTTTGTAATGTTGCATCTAAGGTGGAATTATTTTTATTATCCGTCCTTGCTTTCTTCGATACACATAAATCAGCATTAAATTGACATAAAAAAATATAAAACTTATAAGGTTTCAATATTTCTTAACCACTTTGTATAATTAGATGCATTTAACTGGGGATAAACATATGATGTATATGGGAATTGCCGAATATTAATTATGATTCTAGATTTTATCTGTACATATTATTTTAATATTTCTGGCATCTAACGCATAAATAAATTCTATCTGAAAGGGGAGTTGAAGGGGCGATCAATATAAAATACTATTTTTCAAATTATAGTCCTTGTAAGTATAAAACTTGTACAGCTATTTTTATTGCTATGTTAACAATGTCTAAAAAGGTATTTTATCAAATATAAAAGGCAACGCGGACCACACGAAGTAGTCGGGGGACAGTTAGTAATTTGATATATTAATTCATAAGTTATGAAAAATTGCCGTCATATTTCAGACATCAATGAGACAGTTGAATGGCTATTCTACTGTTTGCGTTAAGTTCCTTAATAAATGTAACTAATCAATAATCCGCGAATAAATAACTGTCTGTAGTTATTTTGGCGAAACGGTCATGGATCCGTCTATTGACCTCGCTTACGGTGACTATTTACGAGTCTATGAATGTTGTAAAGTGACATAACTTCGGGTTTGTAAATTATTATGTATGATATCCTTAACAAAATCTAGAGTTTTCATTAAGGTTATTTATTTATATCTTTTAGTTACGTCTTTTAGTTAGTTACATTATAAGCAATGGTTGACATAATACCTTACAGGCTTTCTCCACCAGTGAATCTATAGTGGAGCAGAGATAAACAATATGAATGTATGTATTTGTCGAAATAGCAAAAAGGTTAAATAGAAAAATACCGTGCAATACTAATACTGATAATTATTGTATAATTTTGTTACTAATAAAGACATTTTTAAAAATAGGTATACTATACTAGAAGCGCCCACCCCCTGTTACGTAAGCTTAGTGAACATTTCCTCAGCCCTTTTATAGGAAAAAATTCGTAAAATACTTTCTGCCATATTAGCTGACCTATTTGGCAAAATGTATATTGCCTTCAAAGTCTTTAAGCATTATATTTTCATAGATTTCTTGATCAGTTAGTACTTAGGTGGAAATCACTTATTTATAGATATTGACAGGTAAGTGAACTTAATTAGGTCAATACTTCCGCTAATAAGTCTGAAACCTTCTTACTTTGCACAATTTAGTGTAAACTTTATTATTTTCCAATATGTCAAATTATCGTCATTTTAAACAATTATATTACATTAAAATACTACAATAGGGTGTAGAAAAGTTTTAAAATAAAGGATTTATTTATCTCACATACGATTTGTACTTTTATATTTTAATGTAATATAAACATACTGGGTATTCAGTTAAGGAAATAAATATTTTATATTTCGTAATGTAATCGGATATTTTTAAGCAGTGTTATTTTATTATATAAATAAATTAGTTTTTGTGTTAGACACGCACGTATCAGCTGCTAAGGCTAAAAACGCTATCGAAAACATATTATCGATTTTTTTATCAAGATAATTCATATCAAGTAGCAACCAACGGTTATTTGTCGATATACAACTATGACGTATATAAGTATGCGAATAGTTTCAATGAACGCGTCCGGTATTTCCTCTATATCACTAACGGAACGTTTTTTTTCCAGGTACGGTCAAAAACAAGTTGTTGAAGATTCCCAGTACAACCGTTTCAAATATTTCAAATATATTAAAAAGTAAGTATCGAAGTGTCATTGCTGCTAATGAGAGATTTCTTTTTTTATTCTATAGTCAACAGTTACGTAGTTCTGTCGACTTTATTGTCTATTAGAAATTGCTTTACTACTGTAATAAGAATAATATAAATTTGGCCACAGTAAAATAAATTTACTGAGCTTTTTGTAGGCCTATAAAAGCGCGTTCGAAAGCCCTTGAAGCTTATAGTTGAAGTATATCATCATAGCGGAGCACAATTTTATTCTAGTTTTTATCAAAGAAAGAAGAGTTAATAAACAGCTTACTTTAGGCATTCTTCTCATGGCGTACACATGTTGTCGCTGTATTCGTAAATGATCTTTTTTGGACAATAATGTAAAAAAAACTTATGGTGTTTTTAAATTCTTTGGAAACAATGTTAATATTCCGCTAATTTATATTTTATATTTTCGCTAAAGCTAGTGTAACTGCAGTGCTTACGATTACAGTATATATATAAAGGGGTGGAAGACGGAAAGTTGATAACTATTTTTTCTCATACAAACAAAGAGTAAATTAAAACGGTGTTAAGCATTGTCAAAGTGAGCAGATTAGAGCAGTTGTAGCCCAGCAGTATAGTACTGAGACTTGTGATCGTATGTCCCAGGTTCGATTCCTGTGGTACAGTCATATACAATTTACACTGTGTGAGTTAATTATATATGATATGCCACTGCTCACAAGTTAGTTTCCAGAGGATGAGCAGCAGTTTCTTCTGCGTACCACACTGCGATCGTCAACCCGCCTGCCGAGCAAAGCGATTATGGTTTATTCTTTATTGATATCTTTGGGAAAGGTCTATGTCTTGTAGTGGGCGTCTATAGGGTGAAATAACAATGACGAAAGTAGTGTGGTAGGATGTAAACAAAAACCTAAATCACTCATACCAAAAAACATTATAATTAAATTATTAACACATGTTAAAGTCATACAGATGAAATGAAAAAAATAAGTTAATAGACTATTTTTTATTTATTGTTTTTTGGGAAGACATTAAATCAATAAATAAGAGCTACGGTTTTAAACACAATTAAATGTTTTAAAAAACTAAAAAGAACTAAATAAATATTAGGTACAATACAGTCAGTTTTTCACTGTGGTCAAGTGTCTGTCTACCTCAAATTTCCTGATTAACGAATATCTGAGAATTACGAAATCGAACAGTAGTGAAATATATTACAGCTAACGAAAAAAAATCAGATCAACGTAATAAGAAAGATAGAATCATTTATTTATTGTATATGTACACATATTTTAGTTTACATGGTGAATATACGTTGAATATACTAAGCATCACAATTTTCGGATGTATCTTAGAATTTAAAAAGGCCACTAAATTTCTCTAATAGTAGTTACAGCTTGAGTAAATAAATTAGTAACCAAAGTAATTAATCATTAAGTAAGAAAAGGACTTTTTATATTATATATTTATCTTTTCATATATTTAGCCACTTCCGCACATGTCATTCGCTTGTAGATGACTTAGGTCAATTTTTAAATGATTTAAACAAATATTTTCCAAAAATTTAGAATTTTGTACCGATTATGCCTTTCACATCTTTACTTAATTTGTGAAAGTAACGCGAATATATAATATAAAACCATTATCGTCATATATCAATGACATGCACCTAAATACATACTTAATCAAATATTTACATGAAAATATTACCTAACATATTTATACATCAAATCACCATAGCTCTTTATTTTATATAATACGTCATTAAATATTCATGTCGAATTGTAATTAATGTGATTTTACACTCATTCACAGTGTTGTCACCATTAATAATTCTCCACGCGTTTAATTCACCGCAATCAGTTTTAATTATGGTAACAGATGCAAATACAAGTTACAAATGAATCGTTTCATATTTCTTTAGGGCTGTCTATGCTCATTTACCATTATATTGTAAGTCACAGCGTATTTATCACACAGAACAGCCTTTATGCAGCTCTAATAACTAATTAATATTAATTTATGTAAATTTCATGCCATTGATTACGAAAAGAAGTAATGTTAATAAACTATTTGATAAAATAAATGTTACTCTATTTAAGAATATTGTTTAAAGATAATATGTAATTACTCCTTGGATAACTATAAAAATATTATTAAAATTTTTATATTTTAGTGTCACTGGAACCACTGTTCTGCGTGCCTTAGTCTTAGACATGTGCGCGTTGAGATGGAACAAGGCAGGCTGCTGCGGCACTTATGTTATTTTTTCTGGGCCCCCACCTCACCACGCTTTCCTAAAAAACGGTACAGAGGATTTGCACTAAATCGCAATAAAATAAAGCACAATATGAAAAAATTAGGTGCAGAAGTTGAAAAATATATCTCACTGTTCCCTAATCGCTTACAGTATACTCAAGTTTCTGAAGAAATCGTGTTATATTGCGATATTAAGTTGGATGGATTTTAATGCGACCATATTTAAACACATATTTATAAAAAGGGTTATAAAAGTTTTAAAAGGGGATATAACTTATTTGTCAACATAAAACTTTGAAAACGCTTTTTATTACTGTATCTTCATTACGTTACCTTTTATTTCAGAAACCAATGATGTTTTAGCAAGGTATAATATATGTCAACTAACAGACATTGAACTACACACTCGCCTCCTAAAACATTCACAACAAAAGCATTTTAGAACAAATCGTCCTCTATAAGTTTGAGTAGCGCCCTTAGCAGGGTTTTAAAAAAGTAATGTCAACAAATTTGACATCACGAACTAATTTTTCAGTGATAACAAAACACTTCCAATGAAACACAGATTTAGATAATTCTCGTATAACTATGTTCTTTACAAACAATGAAGTTACTTGCCACGTGTTTGCTAAATAAGTGTCTAACTTATATTGATCAATTATCAACAATTACACATTTTTACAACGCAGTGACGCTGAGGCATATGTAATTGTAAAATATTATTTTGTAACACGAAATCAAAAATGTAAATGTTTTTTACACTTATAATAACTTGTCACAAATATTAAAAAGAAACTCAACACTCTAATCAGAGGACTGACGTAACGTAATACGTTCACACCAAGTAAAATGATTGGCACTTGGATCACTAACTGTGAGGTATGCCGCCTTATGTCCCATCGAAGCTGTCAACTGTCCATATAAATTATCTGTAAGCAAGTCAACGGATAATGAGACTTGTAATGAGCGAACACCGAAATTATCGTATTACAAAACAAATGAGAGTGTTGAGCTTACTGTATATTTAATGATTGATTTTATCGTGGTTTCAAATGCTTAAAAAATATGTGCCTACTGTATATAAACATTTAGGTATACGCATTTTTAGTATTATCGTATTATTTTAGTATCAGGACATCCACTGCTGAACATATGCTATACATATAACATATATGTCACAGTGAAAATCCTTTTTTAATTACTATTATAGTACAATTTAAACAAGTTCGCGATTTTATAGGTTTATTTAATTGTCCATAAGGTAAATGAAAATGCACTCTGTGTTTTTCACTAATCGGTGTAACATAACTCCTGAAGATGCCCCATGGAGGGATGAAACACGTGTCGAGTGATTTAACGGTGGTAGTTGTGTAGTTCGCATTGTTTACCGCATGCGCCTTTATCAGCGGGCTGGTCGGTGGTGCACTTTATTGCACGACTACGACTGCATGTGCGGAAGTAGCTAAATATTGGTCCTTTTCTTACTTAGGATGGACTTCCGCAAAATAACGCCCGATTCCATTAAGTAATTGAAAATGGTTTAATTCGATAATAGCAACCGATTGAGCTTATGTTCGATTTATTATTTAAAACACCTAAGAGATCCAAATGTAATGAAATAATGCATATATGCTATTAAGTTAGTTCTCGATAGCAATTTCTTAGTTACTAACTGTAGAAAAGCCTATTATCTGTTAAACAGAAAAAAAGAGGCACGAAGATCTAATCAGTCATTTTAATTTAAAGAAAGAGTTGAAGAGATAAATTTTCACTACGTTGCGTATGTGGAATGACACATCTAGGCTAAATTAAAGTAGAGAAAAAGGCGTTACGCATTTATTCAAAGCGTTTTTTTTTTTTTTGATAAACATCAAGTTAAGATTAAGAACAAGTGAAATCTGTAAGATGTCAGCAAAATTAAAATGCGCTAATGCTCACAAGACAGAAAAATATCGTTCTATGTAACTACGATTTGATGCTAGTTTTTATCTAAATGATTAGAATATTCATCTCATGACGTACATGCGAAGACAATAAATTATCCAAAATGGTTAACAGCAAATCAAAATCCAGTAGTGGACGGGCTGGCACTGTAATGATAATGACAATAGGTAATATAATAATAAAAACAAATATGTAAATATTGCAATAATATTGTGATCAAGAAGTAAGATGAATTTGTTTAAAATGTAAATTATTTATTTATTAATCCAAATCAACTACATCTCCTTCAAAGTAAATCACGTCCGATAAAGCGCACTTTTGACCCCGCTTTTCCCAATCCTCGAGACAGTCTGAGTTGTATTATTCCGGTATAACCTTCAAGGTTTTAGCGTGTAGTAATTAACATAAATACAATTAATCAAAAAGTTTCGATGGAACTTTAGAATCCTCATTTTATAACGCATGAATTTATAGTTCATTAATAATGTGTTCCTTTTGTGACTGATCCTTGGTTAAGTTCACAATATGTTACTTTTCTATGAGAATAATGAGAATTAGTGTCGCTGTAATCTTCGCCCGCAAAGCGTATCTAAAGAATAATCCTTTTGCAATATCTTAGCGTATATCGTGTACGTTTTATTGTAGTAGACAATACAGATATCGTACCATTAAATTAAACATTCATATCCCTGAACATATAAAAACTATCGGCACTTTAATGTCTTCGGTGAAATTTGACCAAACCACAATACTCTAATGGTTTGGTGGTTAATGGTTAACTTCGTCAGAGGGAAAGCCTTTGACCATAACATAGATAATTTGCGGTCGAGGAATATGATGCCTACTTGTTTATGGTGTACCAAACAAGAAATGAACCACTTCTCTTTAGTATTTGCACAGTCTTCGGAATTTTGAGTAGTTTTTTGCGGCGGTGTGGTCAATTCCTTCTTGAAAAAGTTCTAGATAGTCAATAAGGAAATAAAATCGTAAATTTTAGAAAAAGAAATTGTAATTTTTTACATGTCATATCTTTTATTAAATCTTTTTAAGGAACTCATCCCCGAGGTCTACATAGTATTATTTGTCAAAAACATTATTCAGTTTGCAGCAAACACTTCCGTATTCTCGAAGTCAGTTGTTATGTAAGCTGTATTCGCTTAAGCGAATTTTTTGATAGAGACAATAACTTCAAATTAAGGCTGTTGTGAATGACCAAAAAGTTTCAACGATGTCTCTACCTACTGCGAAACAATACTTTTTATACAAAAGTAATTGATTATAATATCATGAACACTAGTCAGTCGAATTTTCAGATTATATCAAATCTTGACGAACATAATTCACAGAATACATGGAGTTAAAATTATCATCACAGTTGGATTTTTACCACAAGAATCAAAGGATACAGATGCTCCGGAAGGCGCCTTCTTAAGACCTCATTGCCTTTGATGAAACCGTCCATTGGATTTCAAGTTGATTTGAATCCGAAAAAAATCATTGTACAAAGATGACTCGGACCTATCTTTTTAGTAGACTTTATGTTCTTCTTAGTCTTCGCATGACTGAGGCTTGATGCCAAAAATGATCCATTACGCTAATATTTTCCTCTAGGCTTTTTTGTTTTACGGGAAGTTTTATGAAGCAGTACACGGCGGTATTGCTCGCTTTTGTAACTATATCAATCCCGTAAGTAGATGATCGCCCTTTAGTCCTTCGAATGCTACTCAAAAATAAAAATAAAAATTGAATTTAGAATAAACATAAAAAGTTGCCAGGGTTTCACATTAAAAAATATATTTTTGCGAAAGTAAATGTCATATATGTAAAAGTGCAGGTATTTTCCGTTATAAACAAGATCACATACAGATTTATTAGAGCTACTGAACTATTTACTTCTATTCAGAAACTGGTCACGTCGTTAAGCGTTTGTAGAAACTACAAAATATCACCTAAGTATTTAAATGAACAGTCTCAATGAATGCCTCATTTGAATAATTGCCAATTGAGAAGCTCTAAACTGGCCTGGACCCCTCGTGTTTCGTGAATGGTGGTGTTTATCTAGAAATATCGACGTCGTCTTATAAAGCGTTTAGTTTGTTAATAGAAGTCAATGAATTGGACTTAGATACATCATATTTTATGGTATTATGGTGCATAGATGATACTGAACTCAAATAATGATCTCGTTGGAAGACATTCGATGCAGGCCGCTTCTAACCGGAATTTATTGGAAATCTTTGAAGATAGCCTAAATCCAGCAGGGGACCTGTTATGGCTCAAATCATGATCACTGGCTGGTGGTGGCTGCCACATCGCAACAACTATGGTAATACGGAAACACCGTAAATTGCTTTGTATTTTTTTCTATTACGATAACGCAGTATTTAGTTCAACGATTGTTCTACAGAGGCAGTTTTATTGTTGTAATAATTTAGTTAGTGATTGCTGATACATAATACGAATTTGCGATAAATAAGCAAAAATTGTGATTTTTCGCTATCGCTTTGCGACTGCTTAACGTATCATAAACCGTGGGTTTAATTTTAAAAAATAAATAGTTATAAAAAAATTATTATTCTCTTTTGTACAGGTTATAATAAATAAAAAAATAGAATGGGCGGTCTTATCACACTAGTCAACCATACAGACAACCACAGTATGGAAACACTAGAGGAATAAATGACGGATAGTTAACGTGTAAAATATATATATATATACATAAACATACATACATATGTACAACATATATATTCATAAAAAATACAGTATAATATATTTTAATAAATAAAAACATCTCACTTGAATCTCACTCGCCACCGAAATAATAAAGAAATAAATAATTAAAGGATGTATAATCATTGGTTTAGTAAATATTGCGGATGTCACAGAGCTAAATCTTCTTATGAAATAAAAGATAAATGTGCATTAGTTTTTAAATGAACTATAATAACATCTTTTTTTAGTAATCGTTTGTGGATCATTACGTATTAACGATCGTTAGGTGTTATTATTCAGTTGTAATTCGTTTGCGTCGATAATAGTTTGCATAAGAAACATAACGAGATCTCATTTATGCGCGGTTGTTGCAATCGCCTAAGTCTCGATTACGGAGTTTCTTTGAAAGGACACTAATTCCTTTCAATGCTATGGAGCGCAGTGAAAGTAGATATAAAAACCATAGATTTTTTTTCTTGTTCCTCTGCTGATACACATATAAACTATAATTAAGTATATGATTGCATAACTGGTTGTATATTTAATGCGTAAAAAGTTAAAACTTACTTTATTATCCAGCAAGTAGTATGACATCAACATCATAATTTCAGACATAGAAGGTCCACAGCAGAGTATACCTTTTTCATAGATTTACAGTAAAACCGGTCAGGAGCGGATAGCATCCGGTGTTTTTTGACGAGCACTATAAGATCATTCGTCATGTTGATGGTGTAAACCCTACGCTGCGCTTGCCGTGATCTCAATTCCAAAACTTTACTACTGAAGTGGTCACATACTTTGCGGGCTATGTGCTCTGTCTAATTACTTCAACTTACTGTCGTTCGCTAACAGATCACCTCATTCTACTCTATATTCCATGACCCATTGAGTGACTGTGCGCTTGCAAATAAAGACACAAGTATGAGATCTGAGGCTATAGTTTTTGTACCGTAGGTTATTACTGGTAATACACTTTTATTGTAGACTTTCGTGTTTAGCTAGTAAGGAATGTTGTACGAGATGTTTCGTAGATTCCCAAACGCTGCCCAGCACATTTGGATTCGTTGGTTTAGCGAATGTAACTACGTAACATATATACAAATACACATTTGTTACAACTTACAATAAATTAATTATCCGTTTATTTTAATTACTTTATAGATCTATTTATACTCTTTTTATTGCTAATTAGTTTGTATATTGGCTTATTTACGTATATGTTTAATTTTATTTCGATATCATTGTTTATTCTATTGTATACCGGACATTAGGTTATTAAGGGAATTATGTAATACTTTGGCTTGTTACTGGGTTATAGGCATATACCGGCCTATCCTTACGTTTATACTAACAACAATATTTAGAAAACCGGCCGTGTCACATGAGCACTATCGTCTAATTCCAGCTAACCTTATTCGTTGCATCCATTACGTTATCTGCAAAAGGAAATGTTATCTCATCTTTCATATTAAATTAACGCTTTAACATTCTCAGAGGCTTTAAAAGCCTCCACTTTGCATCCTGTTCGGAGCTAGAAGCATTAAATTAAAAAAAATGGCGAAGATATGTCAAGAGAAGTGATTGTAATCATTGGCTAAGTTAACAGGACGTTAAGTTAATTATCAATGATCATTTTGTAGTTTATAATAATTATATGTAAGGACAACATGTGAATAAAATAGCGAATGGCCTTTTTATTTGTTTACCGCCATTATTAAAACTGTTAAAGTTAGACATTTCTGGTAATCATTATATAATCTTTAGCATTTTGAATTTAATTAATTTTACGGTGAATTAAATCAGAAAAAGAAGTAATAAAATTTAATATATCCATTTACAATCTGTCATTAACATAAAACAAATAATAATATAAATATTTTATATAACTTAGAAGCATAAGACTTAAAGTTCATATAAATAAATTTAGGTTACAATGCGTCTATGTATTAAGAATGATACGAGCAATTTATTATCAATAAATTAAAATATAAATGACAAGTTAACCTCAATTATTTGACAAGTTAATAATGTTCTTCATGCCGCGTGTGTCGCCAAGGTGTCGAACAAATTTAGATTGAAATGCTTGCCATTGCTTGCATTAACCTTAGCAATCATAATTAAGATCCCGCACTTTGTTCTTGGTTCGGTTGCAAAAAATTAAACAAAATATAAAGACCAGAATTCACTTGCTATTTATCTGTACATATAAATTAAATTGGAGTGTCTGTTTGTCATATACATGCAGATGAATACCGCGCATTAATCTTTTTTTTTTCTCTATCTGTCTGTTCTGCTGTTCCTGCTTATTTCTAAAACACGGGGCCCAATTTTGACGGGTCTTATAATGGTAGGTAGATAATGTAAAAAAGAATAAATTAGGCTACTTTTTTTTGATAAAAACTCTCAAAGGAAAAAAAAACTAACGAAACTTAGTAAATATTAGTTAAACTCCCCGCGAATGAAATCGTGGGCACAGCAAATAATTACTAAATGATTTGAATTTATTTTAAGTACTATAAAAGAATAAAAAAGGAATTTGTATTCACATTAAGTAAATGATAATAATTGAGAAAATAAGTTACGAAAAAAAGCGAGCATCGATAACCTAGCGGTCGTTAACCCACCTGCAAAGCGTGACATTTATGATGTATCCTCCCATAGATGTCTGCGGGGTATGCACATGGCTTGCTATGGATATCTAAGGGCTAAAACTACGAGAAAATAACTTTAGAGATCTCGGCTAATTTTTTTATTACAAATCGATTTTGTAAATCGATAAAAAAGTTTAAGTAGTAGAAGTAGACACAAAAAAATTTTTATCAATAGAATACGAAAGTTTTAGAGTTCTCTTTTAGATCTGAAATGATTTTATCAACTGAATAAATATTTTTTGTTAACATCTAGATTCTGTAACGTTTATGGCATGCGTGAACACTGTCACTTAAGTTTTCTGATTAAAGATAACTTCTGAAGGTGTTATAAAGGAAAAGGGGAATGTAATATTCCTTACATAGTTACCTTATCTAATAATCTCACGCACGCTAAGGATAAAGTAAATGTGATTTGAATCAAGTTTTTTAATATACATTTTATAATGCTTAGGAGTATCATCTAGAATGTCAATTCACACCTTTATTAAACAAGGATTATATGTTTTAATGATAAATTGTGCGAATCTAAAATATTTAAACAAGAAATTAGTGGTCTGTCTATAAAAAAAAATGTTTTGTAATTTCGCAGATTTAAAATTAGTGTGAATTTGTCGTCGAATATTATTACATTTGTTATTTTCTTTTCTAAAACACTTATACACTACAGATAACATAACTATGCTATTTTATGGTATTAAATAAAAAATAAGCTCTTTCGTTTATCCTTAATACTTACGTCCTGTATTACCATCGCAAATCATATCTTTTGTTTCGTATAAAGATTTTTTTTGTCATTGTAAATAAACGATAATTCATGTAACTTTAGACACGTGTAACTATGGGTTTACTGATGTGTATATTACGTGTTACGTACAGAGAAATCGGGCGGACCTTTTAGCAATACAGTGAAAATTTAATGTGCTTTTACTGTGTGATACTCGGTTAGGTAAGAAAAAGTAAGCGATACTCTTTTTTGTTTGTATACGGAGTTTTGTAGTTACATACATTTTTACTCATAATTTTTACCTTTGGCTTGGTTTATGATACATAGTATATCCGGGATGGGGTTCTGTGCCTCCGGCGCTTTATATCTTTTACTCTATGTCGTTTCAGCTCATAGATGCTTACTGCAAAGTTTAGGCTTCCTCTAATGATGAGGGGATATACCGTAATCGCCACGCTTGAAAGGATGGTTGGCGATCGCAGTGTGGTATTATTGTACGCAGAGGACTCTGGAAACTTCTGGAAACAGTGACGATTATATAATTAGTGCAAAAAGCGTATTTTATAAAATAATGTATCCGCGGAATCGAACCCGCGACATCCGGTCGCAAGTCTCAGTCCTCTACCGCTGGGCTACCAGTGCTCCCGATACTATCCTTAATCACTTATATCCTCAACGATACTTAATAATTTGAAAAGGAAAATAATAAAGAGAATCGTTTATGTTCGGAAAATCAATTATTATTCACAGTTTAAAGATAACAGGTGTGCTTGATACGACATTTTTATCATCTGAATAGGCCATAAAGCTGGATGAATTAATTATTTAGATGATTTAAAAAGAAAAAATTAGTATTTGCAAATATTATTTTTTTTTAGCGTGTGTTAAATTAAAGTATGTCTATTAATCAGACCAGGGCGGATTTTTTAAAATATTTAGGACATATTGCCAGGAAAAACGGTGAAAACTTAAAAAAAACTTTAAACAGCGACCACAAGACCACAGCCCTTCGCTACTACGATCGGTAATTCCAGACTACCATAGTAGATAAAAATCAATACATACCGCCGAAGATTGGCACAGGTGCCGTAATATAATACCCGACTAACTTTCCAATAATGATCTCAATCCTCAATAAGAATAAATTTAAAATAAATATACGGTATATTATAACGAATCAACAAGAAATTTCAGCATATTATTATACATATTCTTTAAACGTACGCTTATGCATACCATTTTGGAATTTACATTTTACATTCCCAAGCAGAAAACGTTCATAACTCGGTCAATTTCTAGAAAACGATCCAAGTATTTAATGCTTAAAAATCCTTTATATAGGAAAAACGTTTCGATACACTCAATTTTGTACAAGGTAATAATTTTCATTTTTACAGACATTACTAACTTTGCCAAACGAAATAAAAATACTAAAATTAATATGATGTAATAAATTAATCAATAAATATTGCCGCATAATTCCTTTAATGATCAAAAAAATGATTTCCTCAATTTGTGGTTACAAAGCAAAAGATAAGAAAATAAATTTGTACTAAACTATTCGTAATTAATACAAATTAGTGGTAAAATGGAACATCGCCATTGGAATACTATTGAAGTTATAAATAATATTGAAGTTTTCCCAATTCAACAAAGAATTTTGGTAGCCCAGTTGAAGTAATTAGCGATCCAAGGACAAACTAAATTAGAAATGATTGATTTATATTAATAAAAATATTTATTATAATAACATCACAATTATAATAAAACTTACTGCCTAACACTACACTCGGCATATCTTATCTGGTAAAGTGAATTAGATTTACTGTTTATATACATATTGAAAATATGTACTGAAAGAAATAAAAAAGTTCTGTAGTGATTTTGGGAAATGCGAACTTCACAACCTCACCCTACCATCCCCGTTATTATATAGGACGAGTAGGAAGTCGGCTCACTACCACCCATACACTGTGGAGTTTCCTTGGAGACGCACCAAGCGTGTCGGTTCAACGTTTCTGATCCGCACAACTCGAGTATTCTGTATGGTTTCTCATCGATCACATCGTCGCTTTCCATCAGACGAATTTGTTGTTTAACTATGAAACTAGTATAAATGTACGACTAACAGCGTTCTACGAAAAACCTAGTTCATTCCATACAAATAGCGGAAACGCATAGTGGAAGTCTAGATTAATGAGATTTGATAAGATCTCCAATGAGTACGCTCGTAATAATCTAGGTGTGCGTGACATCGTTGATTAGTTCCAGAAAAGCGGACTGCGGTGAAGATTTCTGTAATCAATAATTCCGGTTTAAGAGGAAGATGCAGTCCTTATATGCAAGGAACAGATTTGTTAGAAGTAAAACATCAAGATAGATTTGTACCATAATTAAATCAAAAGTAAGACAGAGTTACTATTCCGACATAAGAAATACTTACCAAACAAAGTAAAAAAGGTAAAAAAGCGCCGCCATTACTTATTAAAAAAAAAGTCGTAGCTAAAAAAATACTAGCTTTGCAACACATATTCACTCTTCTCTTTTAAGTTACAGTGATGGCTGTGTATATTTTTCCAAAGATCAATTGATAATACTTTCATCTGTATTATTATGTCAGACGACAAAGGCTCATTAAAAGGTTTAGGCCAAAGGATCGATACGCTAGCCGGTCTTACGTTTCCATCCTCCAACATCTCGAGATCTTGACTATATCTTAGATCCACCTAGTAGGGGGTCGCCACTCAGACCCTTTTAACGCCAACGGATGTCGGTTTCACAAGCGATGTGGCCCCTGCCACTTCAGACGAGAGTGGTCGATCATCTCGGTTCTTCTTCATTTTATTATAGAATAATCCTAACGATGTTTTTGTTCCACCTTTTTACAGTGGTGATAGTCCTAAACCGAACTGGCGATTAATTAACTAAAACTAACCTAACTATAATGATATGATTAGATATAATTATGTCTCGTTATAAAATGACATTCAAAATATAGTGTAATAATCGATTACTTTAAAATATACCGGAAGATAATGTCGAGTAAAAACTTTTACTTAATTAAAATGTCTCACATTTCATGAAGTGATTCGACACCTTAAATAGATTTTTATTTATTTACATTTACTCTATCTCCATATGGAAACTGGTGGCAACATGCGGTTGAACATGTTTTTGTCCGCATTTACAAAGCAGAACGAACCCGATTACACGGTGAGTTCGTTAATCGTCTATCCACTATCGAGTGCCAATCAAAGAAGTCATTGATCTTGCTTCTAGATTCCTTTTCAATTATTAATACTTATCATGTCATAATGTCAAATTGTTACTCATCTCTATAATATGATGGATCAGGAGTTGATGATATTTATACAGTGTGATTGACTCCCAAAAGACTTTTTTTTGCAAAGACTATAATGCACTTTATATTTGACAGGTATTAAATGGATTTATTGTTTCAAATGACCGTCGCTTTGTATTATTCCACCCACACTGTTGTTTCTAATTTAAATAACGTAAGGATTGTGGTTTAATATATTTACATAGACAAATGTGTAATGATTATGTAAGTATCAATATTTTCGAATGGAATTTAAAAGAAATATATCCAATTTAATTTTCAACTATGTTCTCGTAAACTGATAATGAGAAAAATTTTTAATTTAAAATTCGAATAAACAATTCGATATCATAAAGAAGGAAAGTCAATGTAAGTACTCTGTAGTTTCTTCACTTGTCTTTAAGAAATAATTATCATTACAAATGGCAATGCGAAGATGAAATAAAATAGAAAACAGAGAAACACTCGAGTTACATATGTAGATTACGTGATGTTTGAACATATGCATAAGTAATAAATACAAAGTAATATAGTTTTCTGGATGTGTGTGGCCATCGACTTTCTCCATTCAGACAAATTGCAGCCAATGCACCGTAATGCGCTGTCGCCTCCGATAACATACGGCCTCAACTCACACCTGTTGAGAAAAAGATTTATGGAGTAAAGCGGTTAATGTGACATTGCTTTGATTTCCACTATATTTCACACTGTTTGTATATATATACATATTACATAAGTTTACTTATAAATATTATAATGTTTATTTAATCGTCATTCATATTTCATAGCAGAATTGTTCTTACCATTAAAATTTCACATAAATGTTTGCCGTTTCAAACAATAGTTTGTCACACTTATTATGATGAATTTGTTCTAGTTTTGTCAATAGCATATCAGGGGATTTATTATAAGGTATATATATAATTACAGAAATGAAAAATTTCTCTTTACTTTAAATGTATTTTTTTCCAAATTATTTTCTTTTTCTTTCCTGCAAATACTAATAATTTATCCAATAATTTAAAATTATTTCATATAAATGTAAAATTTTGTTTTCCATTTAAATTTCATTTGCCGCGTATTTAGTGGTGGATTTATGTTTTTATACAATTATTTCAAGAAGTAATATAAAGTTTACTGCAGCGTATGGCGCAAACCATTGCTTCGTTTTAAACAATGTGGACAGACATTTGGATGACATACTCTTTTAAAAATGAAATCCACATTCCTATTCTATCACTCAATGCTTTTATTAAAACAATGTATTAAATATTATATAATTTATACGAGTTCAAAAACATAAATACTATATAGATATACAATTACCTTTTAACCTAGCAGGTAGACTACAATATAAGCTAGAGAACAGTACCCCATGTCTGTTCCTCTGGGTAAGGACATAATGCGCTCGTGGATTACAAAAATTCAAAACACGTCAGGTTAGAACTAAAGTTATACAAGATTTTGATCTAATTAAATTTGTAAAAAATCTTGCAAGAACACTTACAAAAGGATTATCAGAGTAAACATTATTAACTTTAATTTACATACACTGCGAAGAACTGGATCAAGAATATTCTCACACGATCGATTTTAGCTCATAAGTTAAATATAAATTACGTAAAAAATGATGCATGAATCCAATCCTCATATAATTGATGCAACATAAAAGTTTTCGCAAAAAGTATAATTGAGGTTGGAAATACAGTTCACTCACTTAACTGGTGTTTTTATATAACTCGAGGACATTAACTTTTCTTTTAAATTTATTTTTTACGTACACTTTTTGTCATCCGAAACGGTTAGGTTAAGACGAATCTGTCTGTCATAGATGGTAGCAACTCAATCAATTATACACAAGCGATAACCATAGTTGGTTAATTTATGCAGAACTTAAAACGAAAACATATTTTTCGTTCAATGACCGTTATTTTCTCATGGCGCCAAAAGTATCTTGTATAAAGGGGAATTCTTCTCATCGAGGAGAAACCAGAGGAATAAATTTTCTTCTCCAGGAGGGGAGTAGTCGAGTACAGTATTTGTTATTCGCCTTTTAACTTTGCAACACTACATATATAAGACAAAGAGGGAGGGAGAGAGAAGGAAAGAGAGAGAGGGAGGGAGGGAAAAGAGAGATAGATAAGGGAAGGGGGTAGAGAAGAAGAGAAAGAGAATAAAACAAGCTTTAAACCAATACACAGACCGTAATTGTATCGGCCTTTGGACGTCCACTGCGAGGCATATTGTTATCGATAGTGTTATGTTTAGTTCTTGTCAATCTATTGTGTTTTTTGCAGTTTTTAGATTAAAAAATATGGAGTTAAAATGATGTACCAAAAGTATCCAAATGTAAGGGTTAAATATAGTTTATAAAGACAGCGATATTAAATGCAAAGGTTGTCTATAATGAAATTTTATTTGATACTTAACATTTATATTTTAATAATTTATGTTTTCTAAGCGTTTATCTCAGCTTCAGATAATTAAAATTATTGCACCAATAAAAAAAAAACTAAAACATAAATCGTCGAATAAAAAGTAACGTCACGTGTAAAAAAAATGTTTCACGAACTAAATATTTAAGTTTGTTTTTTGTTGTTGCTGTAAAGATCTCGTTTACAATTATAATCATCTTCCTAAGTGTCTAATTCCACTTGGATTTACATGTAAGGAAAATAACACAGTATACAGTAACGTATGGTGAAATGACTACAATTTACGACAATTATGATTAAATTAGGAACAATAAAACGAGTTTTTCTTTGACACTACAGTTTTGAAGATTTCTTTATTGTTACTCGCGATATCCTTAGGCTATATATATAATGATAAGTATAGATCACGTGAAGTAAGTACTTAAAAACACTGGATCATTTTTTACGTTGATTCAGAATGCATACTAGAATATATCCGGTGCTCTAGGTCATTGAACTTTTATATTAGTATACAGTTATGTTTATTAATTTATGTTTTTTTTTTTACAATAATTAAACGATACGGTGTAATAAATGCGTAAGGTCTTTACATCTTATTACAGCTAGATATATATAGATCGCAAAATCTCCAGCTGGCTATTGATCCTTTCTTAATTTAAAAAAAATGTTGCATTTACTTAGTATAAGTCAGTTTAAAAATACAAGTATGGTAAATCATCGATTTTAGTATAATAGGTCCTTAAAAGCTCTGAGGTCTCTGGTCTCCATTAGCAAGCTCACAGTCGTTCAACAAGCCGAAGAGGGGGGGGGGGTAGACCTATGCCCAGCAGTGGACGCGACGTTACGGTTGAGATGATGATGATAAGGATGAGGTCCTTTAATTTTACTGAGGGTTGCATTTCGTTTTAGTTCGCCACAGCTTTTGAGAATTGAAATTTTATATTCCTTATTGTATACTACTGTGATCTAAATTAAGGTATAATTACCATTTTTAAAACTTCAGGGCATTAGGACGTAATTTTTTTCCTAAGGTTGGTAGGACTGTCTATAACATTCACCTAGCGTCTGTTTGTCAAAAGTTGAAATATCATTTAAGTCAGCCCTAACTAATTCGAAGGATGTTTTGTGTCTAAAACACGTCAAATTTCTATTTGTACCAAAATCGCTCAATTTTTAAAAAAAAAAGCGTTAAAAGCTCGATTCATTTCGTTCCGCAACAACCATACTCGCTTGATTTGGCTGGACGCGACTTCTGGCAATTCAGCAAACTCAAAAGATCAATGCGAGAACGCCGTATTGATACGTTTAAAAGATTAAACCCGAATCGAAGAAGGTCTTATAGAATATAAAGGAAATAGACAATTCGTCGGAAATCGATGACTGGAAAAAGCGTTACCAAAAGTATGTTTTACAAGACGGGGACTATTTTGAAAGGTATGAAATTGATTTGGAAGAATAAATAAAGAAATTACAGTTTATAAACAAATTCACTTTACTCTTTAATCAGTTATATATTCAACGTAAGGCAATGTAAAGATAAACAACATACTGTCATTATATATGCACATATGTACCATGACGCTTAAACTTAATTATAATAAAAATGCCGGACTCGATTGAAATAAACTCACTTTTTATCAGATGAAAATCGTATTCGTTAGTACTTCATACCATAAAAGGAATGCAAGTATTTTTCTCCGTGTTTATCCAGATTAAAGATAATTACATAACGTTACTCAATATAACCAGATGGTAATAAACGAGCTTTGATTTTATTGCTTTTTAAATCGCAACTTTATTAATAAGCCCTCAATCATTTCACTGCAATGGGCAACGGTCTTTTAATACGTTATTACCATAATGTTTTATGATCGAAATCATGGCCCGGCGTTAACACGTAGACTGTTCGACTGTGAGATAATAATAGCGCAGCGCATTAATTTAAAATGGTAATTGTCGTAGTCGACGTTTACTTGCCAGCCTTACCATAAAAGGCAGAAAGTCTCAACGTACATTGACCCCATTTGTAATAAACATCATTTCTACCAATTTTTTTCTAACGACTAGAAAACTTTTCCTTCTTGTGAAATAGTTTCACCAATACGCCATATCTATGTATTTGTTATTTGTGTATTTTTTTTAATTTTAAAACCTTACCGCCTTAATTTTTTTTTAATTAAATCCAAAAATTTTTTTTAAGTTTTGGTCCTTCTGAAACCGCAATAAACTGTTGTAATAAACATTTAAATGACCATATGAATTAAACTTTATTAAATTTACGTTTCATAAATAAAAATAAACCTTTATTATTAAATGAAGGTATTTTTTAATCTTGAATAACGTTTAGAATAAAGACTATTTTTATTATTACCTAATAATAATTAATTACAAACATAAAGCGTGCTAAGCTATTGCCTTTAAAAATATAGTGTTGTTTTTATTGCAAATTAATCGTAAGTTAAAGTTTATTGTTTAACTACAACATGAATTGTTTAATATTTGTGACGTAAATATGTATTTGGATTTTATTGTTCTAGCAAAACGAAATAACAAAAAGTAAACAAAAAAGAAAGAAACTTTAGTGTACTTAAAAAAGTGAGAAACTAATTTGTGCAAAAACTGCGGCAGCCTCTTGACATTGTGTCTATGGTTGAGTTTATAGTATAAATATATGTGTCGATATCTCTAATTGGCTGGTCTTAAACTAATTGCGACTTAATTAGCTATCAAGTAAAAATTTAATTATATTTGCCTAATGGAAATACCTATGATAAACTGAATTACACGACCTTGTTATATTCATGTTTGGAAGTAGATAGATTTATTAAAGCGCCATCTATACAGTTACGGTTACACTAATATAACCTTTTTATTTAATGTATTTTTTTAGTTATTGAAAAAATTATATTTATCAAACAGATTGTTTCTATCACGTTTTATTATTTTGAGACCATTATTAAGAGACATGTTTGATATAATTTTTCTTTTTGTTGCTATATAAACGTTTCGTTATACGAAACTGATGTAAACTCATTCTAAAATTAATGTTTTGCTATTGGAGCTCGTTTTCAAAATAAATAAATAAATGATGTTTTACAGAATTTCAGAGCGTTAAAAGAGCTTCGTTTATATTTTTTCACATTTATTAGATACATGGGATCCCTTGAAAATCTCGGTTTTCTTTTTGTATTAGGTGATCTAAGGGATTAAAAGACCATTAAGTACTTGGATCGCTTAGACGCTTCATGGAGTGATTGGATGCAAGGACCTACTACAGGTGACTTCGTTTCGGCTTTCACTAAATACGTTTCTAGTTTTCCGATTGGATTGTGCCCAAGAGAGTCAAACCGCCTCGCAGACAGTTGTTATAAGACTAGCTGACCTGATGGACTTAGTAGTACCAGAAGTTATTGACCTGTCACTTTCTAATAGAAAAAAATAAATTAAGGTAACACATTTCTGAGAGATCACTTTGTTTTACGGTTAAGTGTGAAATAAATAAATAAATTTGGTAGTTGATAACTGCTGACTGTTGCAGCTGTTAAATGAAAATGTAAATTCGCAGTGTATGAGCTGTTTCACGCGCAATCTTAATAGACGTTACATTTTTTGAAATTCAACCAAAACTTAAAAAAATGTTAAATGTTATCGGTAAAGTCATTCTGAAGTGACAGTGTGATCACTGGGAATTTGGATTGATTTTTTATATCCACTTATAGAAATGAGTCCCGTATTTGCGTTACCTAAAATTGTTGTTCAGAAATCGTATAAAAAATATAGATTTTTTTCTATAGCTTTCGGCGCAAGTTTTATCATAGCGATGGTAATTAAAATTATTTGAATAATTGTTTTGTAAACAGAGTATAATTAAACTGGGTAAAAAAAGAAACTTATTAAATTGATTATGTATTTAGAGTGTTAGTATCACGTTTTCTACCTAGTTAACATATTCATAGCTTGTAATTAGAAACACCGGTTACGATGGTTAAATAGACCATGTAATAAACAAACAATGTATGCGGTTAATTTTAAGTTCAACGACATTTTATAAGAACCTTATCTATTAATTATACATAGATATATCTCTTGTTAGAGGGTATCTCTTGGTCAAGTCACCATCGATTCTCTCTAAGTAAATAATAATATAATATCTTCTTTATAAAATAATATAAAGATTAATTTTAGAACACACGATAACTTTCTGTTGTGTTAGTAAGAGATCTGGTAAAGTATTGCAGATTTTCGTATAATATTTTTGTCTAAGAAATTATAGCAAGGGTTGCAATTCCCAGGATATAAATTGAAGCAAATAATCGAAAACAAGGCATATTTCCTAAAATTATTCTTTTTTTAAAATTCCTGACTTAATTCCGTAATCAAGTACATATTCGTTCTTCCATTTAAAACTTAATTCAGTAGATTCAAATTTCGAAACTAATACCTTCAAGACATGGACGTACGAATCAAGTAAACCTGATTTAATCTTAAACTCAAAATTAATTCATTTAGGAATATTTTTAAATCAAAGGATCATTTTAAAAAAGCCAATGTTTATGACTTTTTAATTAAATGTACATTCATTTTTAATTAGAAAATTCCAACATCCTAAACCATTTTTAGATGCCAAATTGTTTTTATATTAAATACTTTAGGTAAATTTCCGACCCTATCTGTTCTGTGATGACAATATAACGAGGTATAGAGTCAAACTTGTAGGCAACAAGTGAACTATATTCATGTTTTTTTTTCCAATCGTTTCAGATCCCAAAATGAAGACGAGCTTGTTATTCGCACTGATCGTGATGGCGCTAATATGTCCCGGCCAAGGTGCACCAAGATTCAGAAGAACGCGTGCCGCTTCTTTACCTGACGACGAGCTACCCGTTCGCCAAAGCAAACTGGAAGAAAAATACAAAGAAGATGTAACCACCAGCGCTCCAGAACCATCACATAGACGAAACAAGGCATTAAATTTGTTCGGCTACTTTCCTCCTTTCATGTCGTCTGGTCTTGACTACGCCGAAGATGATGACGACGATGTCACTTTCGCTGTAAATGATGATAACTTCAGTGATGAAGATCTTTCTAGAACCATTCCGTCTACCCGTAGACAGCAAAACAAGAAAAAGAATGGTAACGCGAATGTCTACCAAAACGATAATTTGAATTCCTTGCAGTATGATAACTCGCCAATTTTCTATATTAGACTACCGCCTACGCCTTACATGTTTGTTCCTGGATTAGGATATGTGTCTCAACCACCCTCTCTTGGTCCACCCATGTCACCAATTATGCAACAAGGTGTTAATCCTCAGGTAGCCGATCCGTTCATTAATCTTCCATTGGACTTTGTTTCGAACGGAAAGCCAACTGGTGTGTACCAATGGAGCGGTGCTGCCGGGTATCCGCAAGTGCCTCAAATGGGTCCGGTTGATCCTTTCGGATATGGAGCACCGCAACCAATAATGCCAGCTCCTAGACCCACCTATAGTTCCCCAACATACTCCAAACCAAAACCGGCTCCCCCTAATTCAAAGATCACTAATCTTAAGGGGCCTTACATGTTTAATGGTAAACCCGGCGACAGCGTCTATGTATTAAGAGACACCTACAATTCTATATACTCTGATGCTCTTCAGAATTTCTATCCTTAAAACTTAAATGATATTAATAGGGCTTTAATAACTGGCTCGTATCGAGCTTATCAGGTTAGAAAAAAAATTTAAACTATTTTAACATCAACATTTTCTATTCTGTTAGGTAAAATTTAGTGCATTTTCATGGAAATAAAAAATGTTTTTTTTTTTTTTTTATATATATAAATCATTTAAATTACTTGAAGCATTGGTGATTCTTCTTTACTAACACTTCGTCTGCCATATTTCTTTAAAATTTACCATCTATGTCGATTATGAATGAATGTACTCTATTGTATGTTATTTTTATTGCTTGTTTAACTTTTTTTAACATCGTGTGATGTCTCTACTTCCATTTTCATTTTGTAGTGGACAATGTTTCATTATTGGACTGTCTATTAAAAATAGTAAAAATTCTAGTAATGATTGTCGAAAACTATTTTTTTTTATTTGCTCATTAATAATAATTAAAAAAATTATGGTGCCTCTATTTATAATCTGTTTTATCATTAATTATATTAAAATTATAAATTATTCGATAAATATTAATATTGTAATTTATACACTTATTAATAGTTATAATTTATTTTAGTTATGTAAGTACAAAAATTTGTATTGATCCGTCCTTTATTAAGGTAATAGACTGTATTTAATTATCTTTCTTGATTTTAATTTTATTTATCGATAACAATTTGAAATTTATATCAATAGAGACTTTTTGTATTTTACTCAGATCCTTTTTTCTCAATTATTTTTCATACAATATTAGTTAAGGAGTAATTATAAAAGCCATCTCCTAGTCTCTCGTGAATTATAAGAAGACGAGATACGTAGAGAGTACGAAAAATAAAACGATTTAAGAAGGTTTTGTTATGCAAAATTGCTTAGAGTATAAATTCGACAATTTAATACTCAAGTTAAATAGAAATACAATGTTAGTTATAATAAAAATGGTACACCAATCCAGAGGTTTGTTAAGTACTGCAATTAGTGGCTGCTGTCATAGATTTTCTCTACTTAAATCTAAGCAAAAGGTTATTATGTCAAACCTTACAAACTGTTGTTTATTATAAACATTCATTATACGATAATAACTTTGTAATCACACTTGTGATTTTATTGCACATGCATTACATATCATCAAGATTATGAATTAATGCCACAGCATTGTCAAAAGGTCTAATTAAGCAACAATAAAAGGAAATGAATAATGAATATCATAACATCAATGTAATACAGTATGTATATAATAATTGAGTATACCCAAAGGGACCTTGAAGACATAATTATATAAAATTGTGTAGTACTAAAAAAATTATATAATCTAATTTTTTTAAACTTTACGTAAATTTCAATATTTAATTACGATTTTGGTGTACCATCTTCAAATATTTGTATTTAAAATACTAGTGTAATATTTCTGAATTCGCACAAATGAACAATGTGATATCATCACTTATTTTTAATGAAATAAACATTAAATGGATTATATGTTGTTTATTTAATTTCTCCTTACATTAACGCAAATTATAAGTACGATACTGTTTTATTTAAAATCTCTGTTTTGAAAAGTAAAGCTTATTAATTTGTCAAAATATTGTTTTGATATTACAAAACTTATTACTGTCCATTAAATCTTTAAAGCTTGAAATTACAATTAATAAGTAAGGGAAAATATATTTGAAAAACAAAAAGTAATTTTTCTTTACATACTCGTTAATAATTGTAGTAATAAGAAACTTACGAATCACAGCACTCATATAACACCCGGTTACTAATGTTGTGATTAATAAACCCTTAATTTTTTTTAATAAGAAAATAATTTAAGTCATAGGCAACAATTATATCTAAAATGGCATTATAAGCTTTTATGCAAATCTTTTGTTGATTGAAGTTGTAAATACACATTACATTAATAATAAGAAGCTTTAATAATTTTTAAACTTTGATTTATCGATTAATGAAAAATATTTCAAAGTCACAAAGAGCTTGAATTTTAGACATTTATAACACACATTAAAGCTCAACTATTTATGGGTACAGAGAACAAGGCACGGAGAAGACGAAAAATTGTCTGTCTATGTGTATCTTTGTATTGTAAAAAATCTAAAATAATAACAAAAATTTATTTTTATAAGAAAATAAGACTGTTTAGTCATAAATAACTAAAATCCTTCTAGCATGCTAAGAAGTCTTTTCATTGGGAATAGACGCTGCCACACTTGAAGGTCCATGTGTGCATACATTTGTTATTGCCCAAATTTTTATCC
The DNA here is from genome assembly GCF_028537555.1 of Battus philenor. Classification (NCBI taxonomy): domain Eukaryota; kingdom Metazoa; phylum Arthropoda; class Insecta; order Lepidoptera; family Papilionidae; genus Battus; species Battus philenor. The sequence continues at coordinate 5,229,409 of NW_027181759.1, read as the reverse complement.
TTCGAGTCCCGACCGACCTACAAATACATATTATCTTAAGAAAAAAAATTAAATGATTTTTTTAAATATTTGTGCCGATGTATCTAAAGGACGCAAATAAAATTACAAATCATTTTAATTATTTAAGTACTTATTTGTAATCGCTGGCATAAAAATAGATAATTTAAAAATAAATCTGAATTTGTTTCCATGTATTCAATTTTGACTTTCAAAGGAATAGAACGGACAAAAGTAGACTTATGGAGGACTTAGTAGTAGTTATTGCTTTACACCGTTGTGGTCTATCGCCGAATATGATTTTGGACTTCTTCAAAAGCTTACATATTATACTTTTAGTTTTTATCGCACTATTAAAAGGTGAAGTTGTAAGTGATGATGCCAAAAAGAAATCTTATTGGTCTCGTTTCGTTAGGATCCTAGCAGTTATCAAAGACTGCGAGGTTTTTTTTAAAAAAAACTGGTCACGTCCTCACCCAGCGTTAGAAAATTTAAAGGCAGGGCGTTGACGAAACAGTACGCCAGAAATAGGCGCTGTGACATATTGTAAGGTGAAACAAAATTACGATATTGAAGAGTCTTTCAATCGACGAAATGATAGAAGTGAACGCTATCAGTCCTACAAAAGCCCATGTCACTATTTTCTCAGCTCAGTATAGTCAGAGGTCTTTGCAATGGTGCTATTGAGGTACATTTTTGTGAAATAAAAGTAGTCCCAACATTTATAAAGACATAATTTTGGAAGATATTGCAAAAAACCTGTCGCACCCTCTTTCAAAGGTGATGGGTATTCTAGCAGGGAACACTGCCACACAGGTGTACGACTTTTCTGGCTTTTATTGAACGTCAAAATATTAACTTCATCAGGCATAAATATAGACCTTCCTTTCTAATCCAAAGTTAATCTTTTCGATTAAAAGTATGACAGGTTTTGTAGGACATTGTATGTACCTAGTACATAGAAATTAAATCTCATAAAAATCTGGACAGCCTGTAATTATCTTTGAGAGAAGTAGTGACCGAAAAATACATATAAAAATATTTTAGTTCAAATTGTGTCTCTAGTAATTTTTAAAGTGAATACTTTATTAACTGGAACTAAAACAAAATAAATACTTAATTAACTGGATTTTCTCTTTTACCAGAATTATTACTTTAAATTATGATCATTGTAAATTTTCTCCTAAGGTTGCTAGGATAGAAAATTTCTTGTACATGGAAAGATAAATATCAATTCAATCAACTAGTAAAATGTAGCCGAAAAATGTATCTACTAATTTAACTTTTATCAATAAAAATAATATATTCTGAAATTCGTGTGAATTTCCGAAATTAATTTTATATATACTTAACAGAATTAATGTGCTATTTTAAAAATAAAATTATAGTATACAGAAGTTAAACCAATATAAACATATGTCAAATAAATTTATGAACGAAATGTAACTGTCAAAATTACATTAGTACGTAAGAACAGGAAATGTAAAAGGAACATGAAACCTAATAAAAATAAACAAAATTTGGTTAAAACGTAAAAAAAGCTATATATCTGTTTAGGATTTTATACCTGTTCTTATATCATTAACATCAGAAAATGTTATCTTAGTAGATAATTAAAGTGACGCGCAATAACAAAAAAAGAAGAATGACCAGTGCTTTTTAATTCTTGTAAAACAAACTTGAATTAACATGTTTCGTAGTCGAAGTTGGTTCGGGACCTCTTGGGGTAGGCCAAAAAATCCCCATTCTTTAGAGAGGTTGAAATATCTTCACAATATTTTGTCAAAAAATACTACTGTATCAGAAAGCAATCGGGGTACCCTAGTGGAGTCGCTAAGATGTATAGCAGAGATTCTTATATGGGGTGATCAGAATGATAGCTCCGTTTTTGAGTGAGTTGGTTAACATTTTATATGGAAATAGCTATATTAGTGTACATGAATTGTAAAAAAATCTGTGATGTACTGTGATGGTTATGGTAATTTGCAAATAGCACGAAAAAATTAGCATTTTTTATGTAACTTATACAATAAGCATGAAATATACTAAGAGTATAATTGTAGCAATAAAATTATGTAGAATTTTTATGGCTAAGTCTTAATGGCATTCAGATTTCAAGTAAAAATCAATACAGGTGGTCAACTTTTTTAAGCCAGTGGCTGTTTGAACTCTGAACCAATATATGTTTATTAAAAGCGGTGACCATGTTATTTCAAATTGAGTTTTTTTTCAGTTTCTTTTTAGAAAAGAATATGTTGTCTTATTTCCTGAAAATTATGAGACAAAAGTGTGGTGGCTCTTCATATGTCTGTGTCCAGTTACTACAGACTCTGAATATTTTATTTGAAAATATTCGTAATGAAACTTCTTTGTGTAAGTAACATTTTTAAAAATCATAAAATCAGCATCACATCAAATCACATAGGCAACAGTTTTCCAACTTTTTTGTGCCAGACTGCTCTTTAGCCTTTCTAAAATACTTAGGCCCCCTTATGTAACATTTTAAATATTAAAGAAAAAAGGTAAACTTGTGTCAAGTTCACTATTAAATTGCCCTCCTTTACTGTTAAATTGCTCTGCTGTGAAGCATGAGACCCACATTAGGAAACACTGACCTATGCCATCATTCTTGTTTTCAAGCGTTGTGCTAACATGCTGGTTGATGATTCTTTCATTGATTCTTATTTTTATTTCCTTATTATTCTAGATTATTTACTAAGCAATAACCATGTGAACTCAATAATTGTTCATAAATTTGATGTATCTGATGAAGAGGTTATGGCCTACTATATATCTTTTTTGAAAACATTAAGCTTGAAACTTAATAACCATACAATACATTTTTTCTACAATGAGGTAAGAATTAAATGTTTCTCAATCGTGTTTTTACTTTGTGTTATTTAGTAACTTAAATTAAACTATAAATTATTAGCAAAGAAGAGTGTGTTATATAGTGACTTAAAATCTATGAGTTATTAGAAAATAATTGCAGGTCATATGTTGCTTATGAAGTTAGTCATCTTACTTGCACAAGCAAGTATATAGTTTATCCTAGAATTTTGTGTGATGAAATTGCTCTCCATGCTATATGAAATCTTCAGTTTTTTTTTATTTTATTTAATTTTCTTTATTGTATACATTGTTGTCTTCTCTTGTCTCAGCAGACTGGCTTTCGCCACCAAGCGGCACGGTGCTCATTTTGCAAATATATATATATATACGTATATTTATATATATATATATACACATATATATATATGTATATATATATATATACATACATATATATATGTGTGTGTGTGTGTGTGTATATGTTATACATAATAAAATAAACAAATTAATATAGGTATAAATGTATTAAAATTAGAATCAGTTTTATCATTACATAAAACTAATTTTTTTTAAATTATGTATTACATTCATATATTTTGCATTGTCACAATGTTTTATACTTATTTAACACTGTGATAAGAAATTATTAAAAGTAATCCAAGTATGTTATCAACTGCAAGACTATATTATTTTTAAATATTTAAGAAATATGTATTTTAAATATTGCTAATTATAAATAGACAGTAGATATTACTTTACAAAATTTGTTTTGCTGTAAGAACTAATCAGAAATAAGGAGATCTGCATAAGAAAGGTTACTGATGTAGCATGAAGTATCGCTCTTGTGAAGAGCCAGTGGATGTGGTGTGTGTAAGCCCTCCAATAGGTGGACCAATCACATAGTTCAGGTCGCTGGATGTAGGTAGCACAAGACTGGTCATCGTGACAATCTTTGAGGGACACATTTGCTTTATAGTAGATACCTACAAAGCAACCTACACAGCAACTTAATTATCTTTTATTTACTTATAACTTTCAGCATACTAAAGATTTCCCGCTGTATACGGAGGCAATTAAGTTTTTCAATCATCCTGAATCAATGGTACGGATTGCAGTACGTACTCTGACATTAAATGTGTACAGGGTACAAGATGCCAGTATGCTTCGATTTATAAGGGATCGGTAAGAACTTTGTAACAATCCTTAATACAGTATATTTCTTATACAGTACCCATAGTCAATCCTGTGTCCTGGCGACCTTGTAAAATTGTAGGGAGATGCTTTATGCAGGCTGCTTGCAACAGGTTCTATTGGAATTCTATACTGGAGGCTTAGGACCAGCAGTGCACCTCCTTCTGCTGAAATAATAATGATAATGTTGATTTAGCAGCCAGAACTTAATTTTAAAATTATTGATTGGAGTTTGCATCACATTAGAACCATTAATGATTTTAAATCAGTTTCTATCTTATTACATATAAAAAACAGAGTTGGAGACATTGTCAAAAATATTACAGGGAATAAGTTGTAATCGATAAAGCTTCTCTGTATTAGATACTTTAGCTTTTCATTTTTAAATCAATTTTATTTCTTTTATTAAGGTACCCAGTCAGAGTTGTTTGTTTTTGGCATATATAGACCTTTTTTCGAGTTCACATGTTTTAATTATAAGCTTATGGCATGATTGGTTTGGGTTTAAAAGCTTTAAAAGAATCAAAGCTATAATGCCCGCCAAAATCTTTTACATCTATTTCAATTTTTATTTAGTGATCACACTCTTTGTAAACTGATCAATCTGAAAGATGTTGTTTCAAATATTTTTTCTATTGGAATACTACAGGCCAATAACTTTTGACAGTATAAGGTATGCAGAGGCAGATCGTAAATAATTATTTATTATTGTATATATTATTATTATTATTATATACAGTAATCCGAAATTTTGAAAAATTTTTTTACTATATTATCATTATGCTATTTTTTCTCAAATCACTGTTTTTTGGATAGGTTCTGTTATAGATTAATAGCGATTGATCTATACGTCCCATTGTTAGCTTTTACACCTATTTCTGTGCATTCTGTATATAGATGACACTTTAATTAGTTTTATTTTTTTGTGATATCAGTCAGGGTTGTATATTTTTGCATTTATGGAGGTTTGTTCTAATTATTATATTCTAAGTCAAAGGCATTGAATGAAAAGAAAAAGGCAAGAAATAACGCACAATAATTTTTGGTTATTTCCAGGACTGCAGCTCCTTATTTTAGCAACCTGGTATGGTTTATTGGAAAACATATATTAGAACTTGACGCGTGTGTCAGAAATGACGCTGAGTATGTATATTTAAAATGATTTGATTTATCAAGAATATGTTTGAAATGATGTTTTAATATATCCAATATTTCTCTTTGATAGCCATCAGTCTCAACAAAAATTGGACGATTTAGTTGCTGAGCACCTGGACCATTTGCATTATATAAACGACATTTTATGTTTAAACATTCCTGACCTTAATGATGTGTTAACGGAACATCTATTACATAAATTATTTATTCCACTTTACATTTATTCTCTCACATCTGAATCTGTAAGACGACCAGTGACATCATCTCCATATAATCGTGACCATATTCAAAGTATAGAAGTTATAACAAGGAATCTAGAAGCTATATTAAAAGGTAAAACTACTGACACTCCGCCGAGAATGACTTACCCAATGCAAAGAATGGAGCTTGAAGAGGAAAGTAAACCATCAGTGTCATGTGTTGTTGCCTTGTTTTTATTATCTCAAGTATTTTTAATAATAACACACGGCCCTATTGTTCATGCACTAGCATGGATCATATTGCAATCAGATTTATCAGTATTTGAGGACGGCGCTACAAGAATACTAGAAATGTATTTAAGTAAGGCGAAGACCAATGTTAAATTAGAATTTTCTAAACCACAGCTTAGTTTGGAAAAAGCTTTAGAGACTTCTGGTCAAGAAAGAGATTATACAACGCCAGAGTATAGTGGATCTAAAGCTTTTGGATATGATACTGATCATTCCAGCTGCGATTTGGATCCAGAACTTGTTTCGACATCCCTACCTTCAACTTCGCATATAAGCGAGACTTCAAGCATAGCTAATGATTCGACAGAAGATCTAGTAACACAAATTCAATCACTAAAATCATCAGTAGCACAAAACATGCCAGATTCCCCTTTACCAGATTCCGGTATTGATTCAAACTCTTCGAAAAAATTAGCTGAGTTGAACAATATCACAGATGAAGAAAAACAAAAGCTGCTTGGTGTTATACCGAGTACATCTGCAGAAAAGACAATAAACATAGAGAATATCCTAGAAAAAGAAATAAAAGAGATCGACAAGAGACCATTTTTAAAGACAATTCTTGAGTCTTTAGATTGCAGCGAAAATGATTATAAAGCTCTATTCGCTTTATGTTTATTATTTGCTTTGATAAATAATAAAGGTGAGATTCATTTATTTACATGATTGTTAATATTAATTTTATTTTGGATTTTAGAATGACAATTTGTACTAATAGGTAACTTGTTTGTTTTTCTTTGCTTACCTTTGGTATTAGTGGGTAAGATCTTCGTCATTTGTTAAGCTGTTTCAAAATAATAAAGGTTGTATTAAAATTAATTAATTGATTTTTAGGTGTCAACACGGAATTATTAGATACATTACTCTGCCCTGAAACAGAAGACGCGAGAAGCACGAATCAACCATCTAGAAACTCAAATGCAAGTAACCAAGAGGATGCAATAAATGATGTACCAGCGCAGCAAGAAGGAACACCAGTACGAACTTTAAAACAACCAATGCAAAGTTTTAATGCTCTACTTATAAACAAGTTAATGGCTATTGCAAATCTCAGTTGTAAACCAGGTAAATAAACAGTGTTACAATGTTACCAAAACATAGATACTCCGGCCTTAAGATTCTGGACTGGTGAACACAGACACACACTCAGCATGCACAGCAAAGGATTTTATAAGATGCTGATTGCTGGCCACTTTCAACAGGTCCTATAGAATATCTATAGGGGAGGCCTATGTGCAGCAGTCTATGTCTAATGGCTGAAATTATGATGATGAAAAATAGCAGTCTTAAAGACAAAGGTTTACAATGTTTTGCCAATGATGACTTCTGGCACTGAAACGTAGATCGCACTTTGGGCCTCATTGGAAAGCGAAATGTGATCTGTAATTGAACAAAAGCAATTGACATAGCCCTGCTGATTAGCAGGTTGAAGTGCCAGTGGGCAGGCAAGATAATGCGCAGAATAGGTGCAGGCTAAGGTCTTTAGGTGCTGGAGTATCCGAATCAAGAGATATATCCATATACAGTCTAAAAGAACTGTCAGAGCCATATAGATTGGCCAGAAGTGGTTTATTGAGTTGGCCACATAGCATAAAACAGACAAAAGGATATTATATTATATGATTACATAATAACTAGGACCTTATGGTTCTGAAGTAGAGACCACAAATAGAAACATGAACCTTGTTAAGGCCGTCGAAAAAACTTGCGAGTTTGGCCACTTCCTTCTAGTCTTATTGGGAAACCATGGACAAGGCTTATATCCAGTACTCGTTCTGTGGCAGAAATGATGATGATAAACCATATATAACTAGGTATCAGATATTAAGATACACAAATATGAATATATTCTAATATGTATGTATAGCTACATTCCTAAATTGGTTTTTCTCAGAAATTGTGGATTCTGATTTTATAGGCTAGGTATAGTTTATCTTCTCATTCATTTCCCGGGATTTTTTTTCCAAAAAATAAGCGTTTTCCATTCATCGACATTTTCATAGAATGTGCACTGATAGACGTAGACTTTTAATAGGACTGGTCGGAAGTAGCCTGCTTTCTCCGTCGACATAGGTTTCTTTATTAATTTTTTGGGTTTAGCAACTATCAGGTTTCAGTGTGACGTTGATTTATGGGAAAACCTGTATACAGGGCAATTACTGCTGTATACAGGGTTATATTTGTATAAACTTTAAACGAGTGAATATATAGCTCATTTGCTGTTAATTAATTTATGATGCACCGTTCGAATTCAATGGTTTTATAAATAATAATGTAATGATAATGTATTGATTTGTACATATTAAAATAATTAATGTTTATAATCTGTCTTTATTGATTTTATACTGTGAGAAGTTATTGGCCTGTCGATTTCCAATATAAAAAATAATTTAGTGTAACATATTTTACAATGATCACTTTATATAGGCGGATTGCAAATAGGTGTAAAAGCTATAAAGCTTGATGATAATTGAACTATACATTCATCACTTTAAAACTTTAATGCCTATAACCAATCAGTCTGTATATCTAATGATAGTCTTGTTGAAACTCAACAGCTTCGAAAGTGCGTTTGGTGACGTGCGAGTTGAGTGTTCGTCTTGTGCGTGTCGCCATGCAGGGCGCGACGGGCGTGCCGTGTGCGCGCCACGTGGCCTCAGCTGACAGCCTGCGGGCACGTTCCGCCGCCCTAGCCAGGAACTTCTACAAGTGCGACGACATCTTCCTCGACATGTTTGAAGACGAGTTAGTACTCACATATGTTACTCTATCTCCCCCTACTTAGTGAACTAAATTAATGTCCCTTCAAATTGTTAGTGAAATTTCATAAAATGTGTCTGATGAATGAACTAAAGTATTGGCTTTTGCTAAGGCCCCTGTAATGTAATGTAATCCACGATCTAATTGATTTCAAAGGGTTGCTTAAATTTTCTGACCAAGCTGGCAAGGCTTTCACAAAGACCCGCCTCATGAAACTTCATAAAACAGTGACGAAACATGTTAAAATTACCTAGATTTAATCTAAATAATTTTTAATCTGTGCAATTATTACATTGCACTAAATGTAAACAGAAACTAATCAAGTTAAGTTTCTTAATAATACTTTAATTTTTAACTGTATTCGGCGGTTTTGTGAAGGCAAATGACAGATAGCTTAGACCTAGTTTTGTTATATACGGAACCTCGTCTCAAAGTACTACATTTTGTTTAGATTGTTTACACCAATACCTGACTTTGCGTCGCGGTTCCTTCCAAAAAAACACGACGTAAATTGAAACGCCGCAAAGTGAATTAAGATTTTCTATAGCAAACCATGTAAAGGTTGAAGATAGGTTCCAGGGTCACGAAAATACGAGTTTTTAAAAAGAAAATTGAACAAAGTAAACATTTAAAAAACAAAACAATATAACTCTCCCAATAAATAAATTGGAAAAATATCTTTTTTGTAACCAGAAACAACACGTAAAAATTTAAATAAATTTATTATTCTCTTTTTAAAAAAAAGCACAACACACTACATTACAACATACTACGTAATTGTAACTGAACTCTAAAAATAGCAAAACAAAGTGAAAATAAAACTGTATTAAAATTGCGTTGATTTTTAGTCATAAAGGGAATTCCCGAGTTTTGATGGTATAGCGCTATTAGAAAAAAAAGTGTTGCCATCTTTTAGAAAAAAAAGAAAATTAAAAAAAAAAAATTAAAGACTCGAACTCAAAACAACGCAACCTCGAAAATCTAACGACGCACAGTGAATATTAATACTAATTAAACAGCGACGCAACTTCGAAAAAAAAACGAAACGACGCAAAGCGAGATTTTGGTGTATGTTATTATTCTTATGTATTAAAGCGTTAGCAAATCTTGAAAATAGATTGTTATGTGATCCATTTATTTTTTCATGCAATCATTTTTGAATCCAGTGTTTACTCGGGTTATTAACAAATAAATACGTAAGACTTCCATTAAAATAAAAAACAATGTTATGAATATTTAGAACAAATATTATCGGCCACTTTCATTGTGTTACATTAACAATAATATGTTATGTAATAGGTACTGTGAAATGAGCAAGCGTCCACTAAACGTGGAGTGGTTATGTATGGACGCCGCTATATTGTTGCCGCCCACGCGTACTCCAATGTCGGGGATAGCGTTCGCAAAACGGCTGCCCAGTGGTGAGGTTAGTACGAACTAACTAAGATTGTTCTTAAGAAAATATTGTTAATTGTGCTGTTATCAATGACTCTGATTTCAATTATTGCATCACTTTGCATTGTCTCCTTGTATTTATCGTCATCATCATAATTTCAGCCGTAAAATGTTTACTGCTGGAAATTGGCTTTCCCAGCAAAATTTTAATAACACTAGTTAGAACCGGCCGTTATCCAGCGTTTTACGTTGACCTGAACAAGACTATCTGCAACGCTCAAGCATGCAAACTGGTGGAAATATCCCTTGGACTTGCAGCTCTGTTAAAAGGTAGCATCTCCCGAAACACCTTAGAGAGGCGTAGGTATGAAGAATTGGCGGTGACCTGAATGATAGGCTAACACTAGATTAGTGAAACATAAAGGATAAGGTCTTGCTTTTTGATGGGGCATGGGGCAGCCCTGTGTGTTGATTCGCAAGCGTATCTAATTTGCTGAAACAGCTAGCAAGAAATGAAGGGAAAATTGAACCCAAAGTGATTAACGTGGGGCCATGGGTGAGGGATACGATAAGGCGGAGAAGGAGGAGGACTTGGGATGCGTAGAGGCGGCTACCAAACACGAAATGGTCGTATATGAGAACCGGCAAAACCTTAGTCATCTCAAAACGCGAAAACCTGGCTCCAACTCATTCGCACTGACGGGCCCTTCAAGGGTGGGGTCCAGTATTAGTAGTTCAGAGTGATTCATTGATTTAAGAATTTAAGATTTAAGTTAGGAAATACTTTAAGATACGAAGACTTTAAAAAAATGGAAAATAAAAAGGTTTAATAGTAAAAACAAAGGCACAGACGCTAACATCTGTGGAATGTATAAAAGCATAAAAAAGTATAATGCCATCTGTTGACTATGGACCTTTTTTACATTACAAGTATTAAAGTTTATGAAATAATAAAATTAATAATTTATTTATTTTGTTATAAACAAATAGTGTTACATTTTGTAGCTTATTAAAAAAATAGAAAATATAATAAGGCTAATAAAATCTATTTAGTATGGTGGTATGCATAGACAAAAAATTAAAAAAGTAATTCCAAAAAAAAATTACAGGACTAAGTGTAGAAAATTAGTATAGGTAATATTTAAGTGAGGAAGAAATAAAATGATTAAATAAAAAATACATTGATATAATAACAATGAGAATGTAAATGGTATTATATATTATTTAGTTACATTTAACTAAGGTAAGATTGAAGGCTCCCCGAGAATACTTTTACAATTAATACAATTTAATTCAGAATTCATTTATTATAAAATTTTTGAATGATCTTTTCTGAACAGATGGAAACACTGAAAACAATATAAACGTTTGTTAAGAACGCTGAAGGAAAATGTTGTAGATAGACAAACATTTTTTAGCTTTCCTTAGAAAATCACTAGGGAGGTTTACATAAAAATGAGATCAATGACTTATTTGCAGATGGAAAGAGCTCGCCGTGCAATCAGGACTTTCTTCCTCATTCGAGATTTGTATCTGAAGCTAACAGGCAAACCGGAAACACAATTGCCTCTGGCCAATCCTACGCCGTTCGTGCAAGTTGGAGACGTTTTGGACCTCAGTATGTATACATTTATGTTACTCATCTCAATTTTACACATAATGTCATCGACGCCATTTGATAACCATATGGTTTCGTCGGGAACTTCTAGAGCTAAGGCTTTCCAAGTTAGTAGTGATATTAGCCAAGCCAGCAAGTTACTAAGTCGAGGTTCAGTCCTCCCTGGTACTCCTGTGTCGGAATGCTAAATGGATATTAAGTATAAGTGAGCCCAGGTCCCCTCGAGCCGGTCCTTACGCTTAGTCACACCATGAAGTATCCGTCGAAGCAATTGAAGAACTCAGAGAGATAAATATATAGTAGTACAGTATGTAGCGGCCAGAGTTCATCCACTGCCTAGGCGCTCTCTGCGCCCTCTGCCTTAAACTTACCTTGAAATTCTCGTAAATTCTGCAAATTACATTGCCAAGAAAGAAAGGTCTGTTGCAAAATAAAAAATAAAAAATTTATTCGTCAATAATTAACTGTGGTTACATAATACAAAAGGCCTTGTATTCGAATACTTTGAGGAAAAAAATTACGAAAATAGCTCTAACGGTACTGCGTCTTTCCGTTCTCTGACGGAATCAGATATTTAAAAACAAAAGTACTTATAATATCTCCCGCACCATTGAACATTGCTGTATATGAGATTGAAATGAATAGTTACAGTGTGTCTACTCCCAGGCCACGTTTGATTCACCGATTGTGTTACAACCTGTATATACTGTCTTATAATCTATATATAATATTATCGTTAATGATTTTTATAATTAGAAATACAGCAGTGTGTTTCAGGGCACCTACAGGAGAAAAATGTATTTAAAATTGTTAATAACAGATTAAGCTGTTAATAATAACAAAGCTAATATGTGAAATTGTCAATAAATCTAATTTTAGTAAACAGATTGTTTTAATGGATATATCATCAATAAGTATTTGGAACATAAATTATTTTTTAAGAATCTTTTTTAAAATTTAGATAAAAAGAAATTATAATTTTATTTTATTTTTATTTGCAGATGATTCTGATCTCATATCGTGCGATATAATACAAAAGGACGGCACATGGCATCACAGGTTCCTGGCGGTTGACAACATACAGATAATTCTGGTAGAACCGGATAAACAGAAAATGGGATGGGGTGTAGCGAAGTTAGTCGGCAGTTTGCAGGATTTAGAAGTAATTTGTTTCATACACATATCACATATTATTTAGTATTTTATCTATAGACAGTTAATACAGTCATACAATATCGAAGTACATTTCTTACATAAATTTTTTTACTTTTATTTATTATGTAATACTTTGTCTGTGTCCTTTCATTGTGTGTCTTAAAAAGTTTATTTATTAACTTTATAGACGTTTATGCCTTAACTTATATACTTAATTCTTTCAGTCTAAGTAAGTTTGATGCATATGTTTAAGTTGATCAGTCTTACAATAATTTTAAATGGTACATAAATTGAGTTACAATGGAGAAAGAAGTTTATTGGTTCATTTTGCTTGACCCATAGGATGCTTTCATAACAGATTTTTTATTTTACCAAAAAGTAGTGTATGTTATCTGCCTACATCAAGTCAACATTTTAGTTCTTCGCTATCGAAACCAGATATTTTTTTGTGGAGGTAAGAGAGGGTTGTTTTACGAACTGTGAATCACTATATTTATGTCTTGCCAACATATGCTACTGTCCCCCTGGTGGTACATCTGGACAACTAATTATAACCTTTTAGCTCGGAGAATTATTCGTCTGAAGTGGCAGTGGGCGGGGCATATAGCCGTTGCGGCCGAAAGGTTCTTGAGTGTCAACCACGAGTCGGTAGACGCACCGTGGGTCCCCCAGTACGTGAACTGCAAACATAGTTAAGGTCGCGGGAAGTCGCTGGATATTTTGCGCGTCTAAAATAGAAAAAGATGAAGACAGGCTATTTTACTATAATGTAAATTATATAAATAGATTTTATAAGTAATTTAAAATCTGAAATTAGTTTCAATCCCCGGTCCAATTTTGGTTATTGATATAACTGTTAATTATTATAAATAATAAGGTCATGAAGATATATAGAAAAAATTGTTAATTATTTTTTGGGTTTCTAGTGTCTCGGAGTGTCAGTCCAGCCAAGCTGATCTAACACTTTGGCCTTTAAATATATACCCAAAAGGAACAAGTCTGCTTCAATTAAATAAACTGAATTATACAGATACAAGGCGACAAAGAGGACCCCCGTTGCTTGCAATTGACGATTCACAAGCCTCGTGTTGGCGCTAGCGGAGCCCTGCCCCGGACCGTGCTTCTGAAAGCGAAATTTAAATTCGACGACTACATACGTAGTATGGCTGCTAAACAGCGACTGACTAAGGTATGTTGTTGCATACATGTACAAGACATATATATGTATATAATGCATGTTTTTTATGAAAAAATATTGTTTTTAAATATTTTGCGAATTTGTCTAAAACAACCATATAGCTATATACCGAATTGGCGCTCTATTATCCGCACCATAATTATTAAGTGAAAGGAATAAATGATTTTAGTGTAGGCGGCGATTGTGAATTGACTAAAGATGTATTTACACATGACCATTTTTAAATTGCTTACAGGTAAACAAATTTAGTTTCAGCGATCCATGTTAAAGTAAAATTATTACAATATTAATAAGAATTTATTATTACTTTTTTATGTGTAATAATTTACAAGTTTTGATGCTTAATGGTAAAAGATTATTATTTGATCGCAGGAAGGTTCCATAACCGGTATACGTATACTTGAATTTTTACTACGTTCAAATGATAAAAATATTATGAGGTAACTAAAATATTTTCTACATTTAAAAATTTAATATATATTCATTTACTAAGGATTATTTCAGTGACCACTTGTGAACGACATGGGAAGAATGCCAGATGATAATAGATATATAGATATAATATGTGGGTTGACCGCTTTTGCATGGTGTAGGTTACGGTTCTGTATACACGGTTTTTGGAGCTTAGCACATTGTGTAATTTTAGGGAAGGACCAAAGCAAGACAGAAGAAGATGCAGCAAATAGGGAGACTGCTGGAGGTGTCCGGTATCTCGGCGCCATCGATGGCGCCCAGACACAGGCCTCTGTTCACACGGCCCGGCCTCTCCACTGTCAGGAGATCATCAGGTAATTATTAATTTTGTATGACTCGCGCATTAGGCTCCATTCCAGTATTATGAAATGTAACTGCCTAATCCAGAGCTCCTATTAAATATAACGAAAAAATAAAAAAGCCACTCAGTAAATGAAATAAGCTAATTGATGAAACATAATATATGGTGAAAATGAGCAGAGCCAAGGAGAGATTATGCTCGATCTTCTACGAGACCGATTCAGGAGTAAAAAAATCAGTTGACGCACGAAAGTATAGACCGAAAAAATAGATTGGATTGGCAAGTTAAAGTGGCAGTGGGCAGGCCATATCACGCACAGATGGCCGCTCAGGCCTTAAGGTTTTAGAGTGGAGACCATGGACCAGAAAGCCCAGCCAAGGACGCCTACCCACATGGTGACAGATACAGTTGGAAAGATTATTTTTGTTAAAGTCATCGAAAAATGTCCTACGTCTGAAATGGTGATGATGGTAAAGTGTTAGCTTATTATAGAAAACTCTCATTTATTGAAAAACTTAGGTAAAGCCATTGCTCTCACTCTTTAACTTTGCACTAGGGTGCAAGTGAGAAGATAAACTATACCTAACCCGCTTGTGCACACTAACATAATGTAATGGAATATTCATATAACCAAGTTCATCTTAGCGAAGAATAGAATTAATTGTCACCATACAACCAGGTGCAGACGGTGAAGAATCCGAGCACCGCTTGCGGAGGCCCAGCGGCCATGTGCTGAAGGACGGCATCGTCGTCTACCGGGAACGCACCAGTAGAGAGAGGTAAATTGCTTAACCGTCGGAATTTATTTTATTTTTTGTTCGTTAAACTTTCGAAACCTGGCGTTAATCCAGCTGTGTAAACCTAAACCGATAAATACTAATAACATATATTATCATTATAATTTGTATCATATCATCTTCCAAGGTTCTTTAAAGCTTTACAAGTTTTCACTGTTTGTGATTAAGATATTTTCTCAGGAAAGGATTGAGTGATAATGTGACAGTAAGGGAATGAGTAAGAGCGAGAGAGTGAGAGTGTGAGTACAATAAAGAGTGAAAATATAATTATATGCTATCAATAAACTTGTACATTTATACCTTTTATTTTATTTTTATATACATATACTGATATCATTATCAGCTTTCTTATTTTCAGTAGTGTGTCGCGAAGTAGTAGCACACACGGATCTCGTGAAGGCTCCCCGAGGGCACGATCAGAGGAGATTCCACTTGAGGACATCCGAAGGAATATGGCGGTAGCAGCCACGCCTGTTGTAGCGCCTCAGGTTTGTTTCCTTTGAAACAATTACCATAAACAATTCAATCATCGTAGAATATCATATACATAGTTTATAGAATTTTAAGTTATTCACGTCTTTTGGAAAGTCAGAGCTTATGTTTTTTTTTTTAATAGAGCCAACCCAGTACATCACAAGTTCAAAAGGTGATAACATCGTCAGAAGAAACCTCCTTCATCTCTGGTGAGGTACCGCGATACAAAAGAAAGGGGATAGTCGAGACTATTTGATATTAGCTTTTATTTTAGACCATAACGTTGTATTACAAGGGTAGATATAAAATATTTTTTTTATATGGCAACAAAACTAAACGTATTGTCAACCGTATTGAGTACACTTTCGTTTACATTGCACTTACTAAGCATTCTGCTCATAAATGTTTACATTTTATATTTACAGTTAAAAATGAAGTATGTCGTCATTTTCCGTGCACCTAACTTCACTGTAGCCCAACTAATCGTTTGTAATAAGAAATTCAATTTCACAATGACCAATTAAAATGTCATTTTTAAACGCATCGGCTAATTATGAATGATTTGATTAACTAAGTGGCGCTATTCGGCCGACAGACAAATACGACTTATTCCATTTTTAACGCAAAATAACATTTAGTATTGTAAGTTATGTGTGAACGAAAATGTGATAAACATACATGTATAGTAGTGGTAGAATAATTGTAGCTTAATGTTTCTTACTATCGTAGGTCGCGGGTTCGACCCCTGACAGCACATTCTGTGCAACGTATTAACTTTATAACAGTCACTAACAATGATTCCTGGGAAAGGCAAATAACAACACGGAGTCTCCACGACTGACAGTACGTTGAGTTTGTATACATCTGAAACGGAAGTGGTGAGAAGTGAGTTTGGTGGCTTTTAAAGCTAATTTTAGTGAAATGTGAATGGTGGCAAAGTTGTTATTTATTTATGTATATGGTCTCGGTGCGTGTATTTGGTGTCAAGGTGGTAATTATTTACGTGTAGTTTTTTTTGTAATGCTTATTGCGTTTTGTGTCATTAAAACTTATTGGATTTCTACATGTTATTTCGAATTTATTGCAAAAAAACTCATAGGCTCTCTGTTTAGTAGGTTTCTGCTACAAAGTGGCGCTAAATTTTAATTATTAACATTTGTTTTTCATTGAATGAAATAAAAATAATGTAATTATATAAAGTAATTTTATTTCATAATTGGATTTGCGCTTGTATGTAACTTTATAAATTCATATCAAATCTAATACTGCTTCAGTTTTTTTCGTTGCCGAATAAAATAAATAGTGTAATATTTTCATAATTGCATGTATAATGTTTGTCCTCAACGTAAGTACAATTCTTCAATTAAAAAAATTAAAGTTAAAAATAAAATATTTCGGAGTGTTTTTTTCGATCTAATAAATATTTCCAACTTGTTAAAATAAATAAATTGACTAATAGTTCAAATTGTTTGGTGCATTTCATGAAACATATCGTTTTCACGATAGCCAGATACAGTACACTGCTATTTAGTCTGATGTTCAAAAATATAACTATATTTAATTTGCTAGATAGGGTGAATATAGCGCTTCTTCAACCACACTTTAATCAAGTGAAAAAGATAAGTGACAAAGTGAGTATTTATTATTATAAATCAATATAAAGATGAGTTTACCAGCATCAAGATTTCTTTAAAATATTTACAAGTAACCATTTTTGTATTTTTTTACTCACGTCTTCTTGATTTGATTGAAAATGCCGTCGCATTTCTTTTGTTGCCGGGTAATGTTTTTATCATCAAGTCACAAATTAAACATGAGCAGGATCACGTCAAATCACATGTTTAATTATAGACATTAGTCCAAAAGCAAACCGAATCGTGGGGTATAATACAGGACTAAACGGTGGATGTGTGTAAACGCTTCTTTACCTCTTTTTCACTAACTATGCATATAATGTGGTTTAACTCTGTCTAATGAATAAAGTATAGTTGAAACTGAATGAAGAAATATTTTTATGATATGCAGTGTTATATTTACAGTTGTTAAAAATAATTTCAGCCAAAATAATCAACGTCTACCTTATCAATGCACATATTATACTTGATAGATTGCATTTGTGTTTCAAAAATCGTTATTGATCAATGAAGAAAATTTTGAAAAGTTCAAATATGAACATTAGTGAAATAATTACACATATGTATTCTTTTACTTATTACTTTATCCTTTTTTATTTCTTAACTAAACACGACAAACTCTATTATTATTACAAATAGTTTTATTAAAAATATAAAATAATACATTTATTGATACATTGTAGAGAATAAACAATGATATCTCTATAATTACAAAAGAATATAATGTGAATAAATAATAATTATTTTATAACGTAGTAAAAATTAACAACTGAATAACTATGAAATGTGCATAAGCTGTACATTGTTTTAATATACTCTTGAAATTATTGCTGACATTTATTCTTTTGATTTAATATTTACATTATGGATTTGTCTATGGTGATTATAATACACCGTCCTTTGGTTTCTAAGCGTTTGGTTAAATGTAACTCAAATAAGAAAAATATTTCCGATATATTTGCTGATCCACTTGTTTATGTATTCGACTTAGTTTAAAAAAAACGTAAATAGTTTATGACACTTTGTGTTTTACAATGACGTGTGAAAAAGTAAATACATTTAGAAATCATGATATGTATATATTTTTACCTAGATTGTATTTAGTATGTGGTATTTGTTAATGCCATCGGTTTATGTTGTGATTTTGTTTAAGGTTTGCAATAATTTATGTAAATAGATATTTTATGTTTATAAATAAAATATTTAGCGTTGAAATTAAATATATTACATGTTATATTGATTTGATGTTTTATTTTAAATATAATCCATGTCAGTGAGTCTCACCATTTTCCCCCAAGCTACAACGGGTACAAATACACCATCTTATTTGCAATTTCAGTTTACTATACCTTTGTTATGTAACATTAATAAATATTAATATTTTATTTATTTTATTCGATTCACAAAACTTACTATAAAATAATTAGTAAGCAGACACATCTGGAATACAACCTGCGTATTATTATTTTTTCTTGAACAGTACTTCTTACAGTTTTTCAACTTTAAATAATTTAATTCTAAACAGCTTCTACAATTCTATTTGATGTCATGTTTTTTCACATTAAGGCCATGGAAATATAAAAAAGTCAAGATATCGTATCGAGTTAGCTAAGTGGAGCATCCTGTTTATACGAGGGTGAATCAAAAAATTCTTGGAATCAATATTAAAAAATACAAAGATTTAAATAATAATATTTTATTTTTCTACATAATCTCCCTCCAATGCAATGCATTTAGAATAACGCGTTTCTAACTTCCTTATTCCTTGTGAAAAAAAATTATTTTCTTGACTCTCGAAAAAGTCCTCTACGGCAGCTATAACCGCGTCATTATCGTGAAATTTTGTTCCACGAATTTCCTCTTTTAATTTTGAAAATAAGTGAAAATCACTTGGGGCTAAGTCCAGAGAATATGGTGGGTGGTCAAGGAGATTGAAGCCAGCACAGCGGATTGCGTTGAGCGCAACTTCCGATCGATGAGCAGGAGCGTTATCTTGAAGGAACAGCACGCCCAACGACAGTTTTCCACGTTTTTCTTTAATCGCTTCACGCACTTTCGGGATTAAATTTGCATAATAGGGTCCAGTAATCGTCTGGCCTTTTGGCATGTAATCAATAAAAAGGATTCCTTCACTATCCCAGAACACAGAGGCCATAACTTTGCCAGCGGTAGGAGCAACTCGAAATATCTTAATGGATGGAGAGGATAGTCGTTTCCAAGACATGCTTTGTCTTTTAGTTTCAGGATCAAAATGGTGGACCCACGTTTCATCCATGGTGACAAGACGACGGCAAAAATTATCCGAATCACGCTGGAACATTTCGAGATTACGCTTGGAAATTTCCAAACGTCGCTTTTTGTTTTCGTCGGGTAACATTCGTGGCACCCACCTTGCAGACACTTTTTTGAACCCCAGCGAATCAATTAAAATGGATTGAACGCTACCAAAAGATATCTTTAGGATCTCAGCTATATGTTTTATAGTCATTCTTCTGTCTTCCAAAACCAGATTCTCAACCTTTTTGTCATTTTCTTCTGTAACGGAGGTTGAAGGCCGCCCAGAACGCGGGTCATCTTTACAGCTTGATCTACCTCTTTTAAATTCAGCCACCCAGTACGCAACCGTAGAATAGGGTACAGCATCACCCCCTAATGTCTGCTGAATGTCCAAAAAAATTTCCTTCGTAGACATTTTTTTCAAACAGATATTTTATCACCGCACGTAACTCACTTTTATCCATAATTTTGACTTTTTAGCAACTCGTTGCACAAAAAAATTTATTACATGCGAACGAACTGACAAAAACAAGTGACAGTCTGCATAAATATAGTGTGATAGACACTCTTTAATTTGAATATCGAACTTGATCCAAAAAGGTTTCATATATATGCACTTCTAAGAACTTTTTGATTCACCCTGGTAGACAACTTTAAACGTTATTCTTCAGCACACTGGAGGTTCGAAATACCGCAAGAGATTGATCTTAATGCAAATTCTAACTCAATAAGACAGTATTTCAAATCCCAATGTGTGTATACAATCATTACATGTATAGTATTGTCACGCGTCAGGGTGGGGCTCGAATTAAAATGCCACTTATATTGAATAAAATAATTCACAGCGCCCAATTTAAACAGCAATAGACGAATATTCATTAATCGCTCTGCCATGTAACTATGCCATCACTCAACTATATCTTCTCGGAAATCCTAAGTGTTCATAACACAATATCAAGCTAACTTTAACACCCGGTAATGTGCCGACCAAATAACTCTTTACATCAATAAGAGCTGAAAATCCAACCAATGTTTAACAAAGAATTTATACATTTGGAGAATTCTAAAGAAGAAAAGGAACGGAACCTGTAAGGGGTAAACATAAAAATGAAACAACGTCATCAACTATATTTCTGTTCTAATTTATTTGATTAATCATCTGTTCTATACACATGATATGCACCAATGTTTATAAATAATACAAACGATGTTATGACTCGAAATACAATAAAAATAACGGCTATTTACACAATTTAAAATAATATCCATAACAAAAATTTGAGCTTTAACATCGAAATAAATTTTATTTTTTGATATAATATGGTGAAATTTATTTTATATTATTTCAACACGCCACAATACGTAAATATCGCATAATCAACCCTTAAATCACAGTGAACACTCTATCCCGCTATTTGCCTTTGAAAATGTCCTCATTTATTGAAGATCTTGCTTGGAACCATATCAATTCATTATAATAACGATAAGCTTACAGAGATTGTAAAAAAATCCTTACTGAAATCGTGATATAAAATCCAGCAAATACAGTCTTTGAATTCGAATACTCTGAATTCTCATATAGAATCAAACGGAGCGATAGGATAGATGTGTAAATAATAAATATTACTTAGTCTTCTTGAAATATAAACGATTAGTGATATTTAAATGTCTAAAGGAACGATTTGTACAGATCAAACTATATCTTAAACGTAACTTATATTAAATATTTGAACAATTTATTATTGGTCGGCGCAACTTATAATAACAGACAGTTCATAGAAAGCGATTAACAACACATTTTTATACAAAATTGAAAACTGTCACTTTATTTAACATTTATGCCATTTAAACCCTATTTCTATTGCAGTTACAAATATGTTTATGCTATATACAAAACACACACAACCGTATGCATTCAGAAATTTTGACGAGTAAAGAACAATTGTAGAGCTACGATGTGACGCCTCAGTCACGTTTTTTTTAGCAAATCGTCATTTGCTAATATTTTAAAACGAAACTTTTGTTTATCTTTTGTAAAAGTGTGCACAAACATTGCAATTTTTTCAGTCGGTTATCAATATTAAGTTTGTCCACACTTCCACGCCGTAATCGAATTCATATACTGATTATTATTATAAGTTATGGTTTAAAAAAATTTAAACCGTTGTGTTGTTATCACTAGGATAAGAAGTCTTTTTACTATACTTTATCACTTGGACAGAGTTAATACCAAAAATGCACAAAACACCTCACTAGTTAATAACGTAAAAATGTGTTTACACGGTGACAAAATGTAGTTTTTCATTTGTCATGGATAGCTTGTGTTAGTTAAACAGTATTATAAATCTAAGAAACAATAGAGTAACTTCAGTATTTATACTTTTTCTTACATTAATGCTGTCAATTAAGTCACAAATTTACAAATTGTATATTAAAAAAAAGTTATTTGCATTCCTTTTAAATATATCCTATGCGTAAACAAATACAGTTGAAACCTCCTACAATATTTTGTCCCTTTTATTATCTTACAAAAGTGCAGTTACAAGGGCGTTATATTGACTCTGTCCGATGAATATAGTATAGTAGAAGTTTTGAAAAATATAAATTATAATTATTGAAAAATTATTTTAAGACATTAATCGAATAATATAATATTGCTTTTGGTTCTTTTCTTAATTCTTTTATAAGTCAACTTAATAATTACTACCTAGTGTCCTCGTACAATAAACGATGGAGCCAGAGGAATCAAAACGTAGCTATAAATTAGGCCGTTAAAAATAGCTTACAAAATATTAAATTAGCTATATTTATTAGCAACAATTCCTAGGATTCACAGAAGAATTCATCATCAACTGCCTAACAAGCATATTTGGAAGCACACATACTTTATGCAAGACATTTACGTACAGATTAAATTAAAATGTAACTTTTATAACACATATTGCAAAGCCCACATAAGTTAAAAATACATTCTATATTTTCTAAACTATGTATTTCTTTTATTAAAGTAGTTGAAGTTAATTGTGTAAATCACAAAAGCAAATATGTTATTACAACTATTCTTAAAAGAGCTGCCGTTTTGAACGATTTATATGTTTACGAAGATTAAATTGAAATTAATATGATGTGATGTGGGAAGCGTAGAAAAAAAAAATTAAATTAAAAGTAGGCACAAGTAACAATAACGCCATTAATTTCTTTGTTCATAAAAATGTGAATTATAAAAAATAACTGACAGACGTGTTGAATGGATGATAATGAATGATTTTTATTTTTCTTGTTTTGAAAAACGGAGCGAAGAGAACATTAGGAAAAAGTTATGTTATATAAACGTTTGTGAAATTTTTATGTGCCGTTAAAACGCTTTGTAATATTCTTTCTAGAGATTAAAATTTATATTGAGAGAGTTAAAATTTTAGATAAATATTTTTTCCTCCACAAAAATTTTTGTAATTTTTATTTAAAAAGCGATAGTAGAATTCCTATGTAAAAATATCTTTTGGGAGAAAATGTACTTTTGTTTAGAAGTAGTAAAACAGTAAATGAATAACATCTGCTTTTAGACAAATATAAAATATGAACCCTGTCACCAGTTATGTGCGTTCGATAGTGGGTATCAATGGTAAATGAGATTTCTAGTTAACATTTCATATAAAAATTACATCTCATAAAGCTTATAATGTAAATCTAAACCAGAGTGTTTAATTGTAACAAAACTCAAATAATGTAACTTAAAGATCAGGAAAACATGATGTTGTAATGGGATACTACTTCGTTAACATACACAACACTTCGTTACATAAGCCACCAGTTATTCTAAATAAAGCTCATATTTTCCTTAACATCTATTTATGTGGGTACTTTTTATGTTAAAATAAAATTTGATATTAGCTTCTGCATAATGTTAGATCATGTATAGCTCGCGAGAGTGACATTTTTCTAAGGACAGACTGAAAGTGTTAAAACGGCATGGTATATTGTATTCGTAGCAATAAATGATTTATTAATCTAATTTTAAGTAACTTGCAAATTATAGGTTGGTAATATTGGATTATCGTACATATGAAATATTTTTTATATATTACGCATCCCAATAGAAAATGTTGATTTTGTTACTGGCTGAAGCGTATTAAAAACTTTAAAACATAAAAGCAATACAAAGTCTAAGTATATTACACAAATTTTCAATAACTAAACTTTTATTTTATTCGAATTAGATAATTTAAAACATGCGTGAAAACTTTTTATGTTGAAAACAATAACTTTAATTACTCTATTTTTATAGCGAGATGTAGATGAGTTAAAATGTATTGTCGAATTTAAATAATCGGATGATTTCTTAACGTAAAAGAACATTTATCGAAAAAAGTTGGTAAAAACAATTTAACATTTTATAATCGTCCAACAAAAAAATGATATGAACAGTTACAAAAAAAAATGTTTTATACACAAATACAATGGTTATTATATTTCGTATGTTAAGATTGTGATGAAATAATTGAGTAATGGAGAATACTTGACGCAATCGAACGACAAGGAATCCATTGAAGTGGTATATTTAGATTTTAAAATTGTTGACAACAGGCTACAGTATGTTATTCAAACAAAGCGAAAATACAAATCCTATAATAAAAACGAAACGTTAAGTAATTGACCATTCTTAGATTTAAATAATCCAAATCAACTACTCTTTTATAATCTGATTACAAAGATAGAGATATAATTGACAAAAACTAATCAAAAATCCTTTGACCACATATACATTTTCGGTTACGACTCATAGAAATTTAATTTTAAACTTGCCTCGATTCACTTCGTGTTTATAAGTGAGTTTCCTCATAAATATACCGTAGCTAAACTCCGCGAATATACACTTGAATATTTCACTACGAAAGGTGCAAATATTTCTAAAATATATATAATATATATTTATAAAGAGTATTCTATATTGTGCCATATACAATGCACGCATAACACACATTTATTATTTAATTATAACTTTACCATAGTTTCTTACACATAAAAACATTACTGTTATACAGTATCATTCGCTATACATCAATTTAAATTTTATATGCTAACTATATATAATATTATAGTATATATTGGTGTATTTTCGTAGTTCAGACGCCGTGTTTTTAAAACGTTTTATGTAAACTTAATAGGAAATCGCAAAAAATATATTAACTGTCTATGTAATCATGCATTTTATGTATTTTTTTTTTCAAAATTAAATATACTTGAAAAAAAAACTCTTTAATAAACTCGACGATTGAACTACTTACATATATCTGGACATAATTAAAATAAATTTACCGCACATACGCATAACATTTCATACATCAGTTAACAATCATTATTGTCAGTTATATAACTATTTTATGAATTTTATATTTATTTAAATATAAATTCGCAACTAGTCATAGGCAGTTTTAAAATAATTTGTTTATAATTATGTTCATCATTTCTTTATAATATTACGCTGAGGTGTGGCGGTAATATTTCTACTTACATCAAATTTTAATAGTCTATATAAAAAAAAATGAAAAGAGAATAAAAAATATCGACTTCATAGACGTCGTGTCATTTTATATAGCCGATTATAGCTGGTAAGCGTGGTATTGCTATAATTTATAGCAAAAACTTTTCTACTTCTGATTATCAGGTACCACACCTCTTTGCAAATGTTTCTACTCCGTGGAATTAAAATGGATGGAACTCGACATCAGTATTGAATCATGAAAATTTTTGCATTTTTAGCTTCAAGAGTTTTATTCAAAGTATTTAAGAAATCGTAATGTAAAACCAAAAGCAATGATTAACGTATATTTAGACGTTCACGTTTATATGTTGGATATACGTTTGTCGAACGTTTGCCCAACATACAAATGTTACAACCTACGCAAACACCTCTTCTGTATCTTATTATTTATAAAAAAATACATGCGGTCGAAGCGTTCCGTTCACAAGAAAGTAATCGTCGCATACATAGGCGTCCTGATACCAGGTTAAATCTAGCAAAGTACACTTAAAGTTAGATACGAATGTCGATAGGACCTTGCAATTTATTAATTAAAAGTGCAAAAAATCGACGATCCCGTTGCTTATCGAGGAGTCACTTAAACTTTAGACCGGTCAGAGTTTTACTATCACGTGACCGTGGTAAGACGCTTGAAGATAAAGTCGTCAGAGTACGTGGATATAAAATAGAGTATTGCGACAACCTTTATTGCTTGTGGGTTAGGAGCGCAGCTGAGCAGGGCTGAGGACGAGCTCGCCGTCGGGTCCTCCGGCGAAAGACACGTTCCTTGGCGGCGGACGCCGCCCCCCAGGGTTTGAAGTACTCGGCCCCGGCGCTGGAGAGCCTGCGCCTGACGTGGTCGCCGGCGGTTTTAACGTCCGAGAGTGCGTTGCCGCCTGCCATAATGTTTATTTGTTGAAGAAATTGATACCTTTGACTAAAGATATCTCCAACACCAGTTCGTAATTAGTGCCAGAGAAGAATTGGCCAAAGTTATTTTGGGATAACTGGAGAAGGACTAACTTAGGGAAGCTTAAAGTCTCTTTGTTAGATACAGATATTTGCGCAAAACGCGTCTTTAGATATTTTGTAAGAATTGTTCAAAAAAATCGTAAATAGGCACCCCCTACAAGCTTCTGACATTTGCACAGGAGAACTACTGGGCATAAATAATCCGTTACCAATTAAGCAGAAAAATAATTCATGTAATGTACACCCCGATTAATTGCATGAAATATTAAAGGAGAACACCATTCGAGGTCGCCAGCCCTAGAGGTATGGAATAGTACATAAGGAAAATTTTATGAAGTTGTTGGCTATTTGATTCTCACCTGCTGTACAACAACAGCGTGGGGCTGTACGGTTGCGGTGCGGTACCTTCGCAACCGCTCGTCTTCCTCCCCGCTGGACAGACTGGACACATCGCAGGAGGAGGCGTCGAGCCGCCTCGCCGGCGAGCACTGCGCGGGACCCGCACGCGGTGCGTTGGGGCACCCGCCGGCCAGTGGCATCTCCTCGCCTTCGCCACCACCTGACAGTCTAAAGAACAAAGACTTTTACACTCGTAATTACAAACGATCTCCCAATCGGGCAATAAAGTAGTACTAGCAGTAGTGTAGCGACGGAGCTTGAAGAATCGCTCATCAGGAAAGGCAGTATTTGGGGCACACCGCTCGTGGAACAGATGGCTGTTGAGGCCGAAAGATTCTTTAGCGGCGACCACGAGTTCGTGCACACAGCGTGGGTAGCCTCCCTACTTGATTTGACGACATAACTGGTCGCGGAAAGTTACTGGATATAGGTAGCGCATGACCAGTCATCGTGGCGATGTTTGGGTGAGGGAGGCTTATGTCTTGCAGGCTTCTATCGGCTGACATGATGATGATGAATCAGCCCGAATCGAGGCTCCTGTGGAAGTTTTAATGTTATCTTCTTAAATCAAGGCTAAGGCTATGCGCCATCTGAACTCTGCTCTCTGAAACTCTCGGAATCTGTAAATGCCAATTATACTAGCAAACTTATTTTTTTTTTCAACTAGAACTATGTTTTCTTTATCGTAATAAAAAAAAAAATATTTTATAATCATTCAACTTTTATTTAAGTAAAAAGGGTAATGTTTTGCCAAATATAAATAAAAGTGGTATCGTATAAATGTCTCGCACAATCATACAGATATTGCTTTTTATGTAAACAATATCCTAAGTGATATTATTTTTTTCTAACAATATCTTAAGTGATATTATTTTTAATCATATATATTTAGCTGTGAATAGAGTATCTTAATAAATAAATAAACGATGTCAATACCCACTAGATTCGATTACTTCATAGACACTTTCTTTAATAACTACTCCAATAACCAAGCTAAATATAACAGCTAAACTGCGAGACGTGGCAACGTCCTATTAAAACGACCAACGCCATGACATCTATACTGATGGAAAACAAAACCTTATTATTTCATTGTTGATCATACAGAATTAAAAAAAAATCTTTTTTGGTTCTTGGAACTTGAATGTAAATGTTAAATTCTGTGAAATTTCAGAACAAAGAGCAAGATTGTCGAATTAAAATTTTTTTCTTTGTTTATATTTTATTTTTTAAAGTTTTGTATAAAACTTTCGCTGTCGTTGTATGACTGATTTATTCAAAAAAGGAATTCCTATTAGGAATATGATAATTTTTTTATCGTATTTTTATTAGCTGTGCTACGGATGTGGCTGATATATCATACTTATTATTGGAAATAGCTGGAAATAGAATATCATTGAGAAAGCTGTATAAAATACTCTTAAATTAGTACCGGGTGATTTGGTGTGATGCATAAATAAATATTAATATATATAAAAAGTGTTAGGTTTAAAAATCGGCTATGAATATTTTTCTTCCTTTTATAAATTAATTATATCACCTTCTGTTCTCCTTGTAGTTTGTTCGTCTCCGACAGCAAGGTTTCGCAAATATGCAAAACATAATACGCAGTAGACAACAGGCGAGGCCAGCCACTATGAGCGAAGGACCCACCAGCCGAAGTGCCGGGGTTTTGAAACCCTGTGAATTGAGTAAATGTGTAACATCAAAACTAGAACTGAATATTTAGTCACAATCAAGAAATTGTTTCGACTTATTGTTTACACAGGAATTTGAAGAAAGTGACCTAGTGTGTAAAAGATTAACTAAATGTGTTGAAGAGGAAATGAAAGAGAAAGGAAGAAAGAGATTGTGAAGAACAGAAGGAAAGTATGTAACGAATTGGGAAAGATGAAAGAAAAATAAAGAATACAAATAAAATATTTACCCGATAATGAAAATACCCTGTCCCAAACACGACACGACGGTGGGACACATAAAAAATTATAAAGTTAAGAAAAAGTGACTTAGTATACAAGGAAACATTAATATAAGGTCAATTATAAAAACTACTGATAAACTTATACAAGCGTATCGTTAAATATGCAGTGTTGGCATATGATATCTAGAGGAACGAGTACGGAAAGATAA
Organism: Battus philenor; assembly: GCF_028537555.1. Taxonomy (NCBI): domain Eukaryota; kingdom Metazoa; phylum Arthropoda; class Insecta; order Lepidoptera; family Papilionidae; genus Battus; species Battus philenor. The sequence goes on along the minus strand of NW_027181759.1, from coordinate 5,200,638 downwards.
ATTGAAGAAAACAATGGCCTTATATCTTCCTCGACTATTTTAACTGTGAGGAATTGACGGCAGACACCAGCTGGCGAAGGTTCCTACAAAATAAGCAGTTGTTGGAGGGCGCTTTGGCGTTTTTGTTAAATAAATATGCTGATTGCCCGACGGCTTTTAAAGTTTCACGATATTTAAGGCGGAAGATTGCTGGAGGTGCCTAACCTTATATAAAGGATTTACCCAAGAGCCTAAGGTTTTACATATTCATCAGATTGACAGGCCGCCAAACATTTAGGTCGCTCCTACTTTTAGAAATAACTGGGTGCAAGGGTTCTGGGAAGACACCTAGGTTTTAGCTGATATTCGAAACGTCTTAACATTTAGTTAAAAATGCTTGAGACGATCGTACCACGGTTCGATTGGTTGGTATTATTAGAATATAAACCTCTTATAAAATGCACAACGAAATCAGAAACATCATTTTATGTGTTAACATAAAAATACTTTATGTATGTAATTATTTTGAAATAAAGAGCTTTATTTTATTACATTGATTGTTATATATTATATATTGTTATAAGTAGAGGATATATCTGGAAATGATTATATGAATTGGCAGGGAATCTTACAATTGTAATGGAATATCGCTAAATGTACGATAATTGTTATTGGTTGTTAGCGGAAGGTCAGTTTGTGTTTGTTAGCGCTAACGCTTTGGCTTTTCTCTTTTAATTGTTATTAATTTTTTTAATAAATGTGATGGTAAATCTTCTTTACATCATGTTTGGAAGTACCTTCATATTGGCGCCGTGGACTAATTTGGCGGTCTCTAGGGAAAAATATCTCGTCACTGGTGACGTTTTAAAAATAGTTCTGATAAATTAAAAAAAAAAAAAAATTTCCTTAAAATTTTTACATAACAGTCATCTGTCAACATTGTTGACAGATACGACCAAGATCTTAATTCAAGATACAAGAACAACATTCAAATATCAACAGTACTCCTCGGTATTTAAAATCAACAATCTAACTTTGAATTAATTAACGTAACAGTAACACAGCCCGTGTTTACATTCTAACGCTTATTATGGTTAATTAAGCTTAATATATTTTAGCTTGTTACAGTTCCGTTAAGATTTATGAAGGTCTTACGGTAACCGCAAATCATTTGGTTGCGTGTTGAAAACATCTGTTTTCTCTCTTTTACTTTGTGACAATGATTGCTAGTCATAAATACTGTAGATGTACCGGTGTCCTAAGCATCAGAAACAACTAATATTTATAAATAATTAAAAAAATACTAAAGGGACATTGCATCCACATATTTCATTAGGTCAGCAATGACGCTGTTTGTATCCAGCGACTTTTCGTGTCCGATTATGTCGTTGGTTCACTTTGTGAATGGCCCACTCACATATGTTATAGAAAATATATTTTATCTAATTAAGATTAAAAAAAAAACTAATTCTTTAGTTATTAAAACGAAACTAACTTTGTATTGAAATACTAAAGTTTAATAATTCATTAAGAGATGAACAATCAAATTTAATCATCTGCTGATATTCAAATAGCTTAGATACAATTTTTAATCTGTACGTGCTCAATTTTTTTTATTACAAATTTTTTGTACTTGCTTTTTATTGAAGGCTTTTTATTAAATGTAGATTCGACAGCGGTATCTGCTGCGTTACTTCATCGAAGTAATGAAAGAAACTCTAACGGCATTATGTTTTGAGAAAATTAGGTCATATCGTTCGAAGCTCTGCTCATTATAATCCGATAATATCAACCGATAGATCGATCGACATTCTTGGGTACGCACGGATCGGAAAAAGAATAATTATAACTTTGAGTTCTAAGAAAGAAAAACACTAAATAAGATATGATTATAACTTATAAAGATGGTTACAAACTTTTGGTCCAATTTTTAAAAATGTCCATAGTTATGGTGGTATTAATAGTACAGGAAATGGCAAGAAGAACATAGTCAAATACAAGAACTTTTAATTTATCGTTGATGTTCACAGTACATTATTAGTCTAGCTGGTTGGGATAAATTTTAGGATCTCAATGAGATATAGTAGAATCTGCAGAAATTTTGTAGAAAATTATTTCAGGAGCTGGAAGACTAGTCTGGAAATCCAGCAACGACACTTGGTTCGATAATCCAATAAAAAACAAGAGGAGGAATAATGGTACTTGGCATCCAAATCAGAAGTAAGCCAAGCAAGGAAATTAAAATTGTTTACCTCGTCGATATGTTACAAAAAATATCCAGGTATTGGCAGGGATGGATGACGATTCAGAGTGGTGAATAAACTGAAAGTTAATCTCAAGTTATCCGTTTAACCTTCTAACGAGAGAACAGATGTCGTAAAGCTTAAGAACATAGACATTTAAAATTTAAACTGTCTTCAACAGTGTTAGCTAAAATTGAATTCCAACCTAGAGGATCCGGCGACTAATGTTACCAATCTGAAGTAACCTAGGTATATACAATTAAAAATTTAAAAGTAAAAGGAGAAAATAAAAGCTCTATAGGAAAAAAAAGTCTATATAATCAATTTTGAACGTAACGTAAAAGATCAATATCATAATTTGTCAAGGAGATGACTTAATTTTTTATATCTTAAGACCCGCCCCCGACCCCTTTATATTAATATATATAAAATATTGATACTTGAGAATTTGTGTTTAATATTTGATCGCCAGACAATAATAATTTAATGTTTGTCACCTTGTCCCCTGTACCAACGAAGTACACAACGAGGCCGACAGCGAGCGTGGCTAGGCCTGCATAGAGAAGTCTTGCTACACCCCAAGGCTCGCCGCTCGCACCTTCCGCCTCCCCGTCGGATTCTGAAGAGGACCCGTACGAAGCATCCCGGACCTGGAAAACCGTGGCGAAAAAAATTAATACTAACACTGACATTATTGCATTCAATAAAATATCTTAAGTGCAAATAGCATTCCAAATGGAACACTATAGCGAAGCAAACATGATCAAAACGAACGTTAAAATTATACAAAAATTGCATTTGCTTTAGGCACAGCTTTGATTTTTGATATATTTAAAAGAAGGCGCAAATATTATTAAATTTATTGTACGAAAATTAAAACTTTTTAAATATAATTTAGCAAGTAAATATTGTTTCAAAAAGGAAAACTATAAATAAGGTTAGGGCAGCAACAAAATAAAAAAAGCTTTCTAATCGTGCAGTAATTTACGTAGAAAAAGAAGAGTACCTTTGCATAAAAATCTATTTTTTTAGTTTCCTTTTTTTCGTCCAATTTGGATTTATACAATTATTATTTACGAGTCCTGACTTTTCGTTTTATAAGACAGTGATTAAAATAGTTCATTATTTTTTAACTTTGTATTTTCAAGGTGGAATTTTTTGAGAGGTAATTAATAGGCAGAAAATATTTCATCGGACGATCAGTTAATCTTGGTTATTTTTAAAATTTTGATTTAGATTATGTTTCAAATGTTAGGTAATTCTCGATCGAGGATAAAAGAAAAAATAAGGGACTAATTAAGAAGAAAGATAGCATAGTAAAGGATAGTTTGGTAATACTATATAAATCTACATAGGTCCACATTCTAAAAGGGTTTAAAAGAGGACATAGAGGGTAACATAAAAAGTTATAGATATACTAGGAAAGAACGTCCGCGTATCTTTTTATTCTTGTCTTAGATTAATGCTGCTTGTTTAGGAAAAACCTTAACTTTCTTATAGTACCTGAGGGCTCCCTCACCCTCGCAAGCCTCGGTTTGGCGTTACATTATTTATTTCACCGGAGGCTGCAAGGCTCTTAGATCGCTTCGATCGAAGCTTGATGAACCTAATAAGCCAAGTATTTTTTAACATTCATAGATGTTTTTTGGTCTAAACTTTGTTGTTGTAACTAACATCGAGAAAGCCTCGTCTTAATCAGTTATACGATTTCTTTCATTGGGAGCCGCCAAGCTCTTAGGTTACTTTGGCAGAAGCTCCGTGTTTATGTCTTTAGTTGAGGTGGCCAAGTGCTTTGACTATATATATCTCTTTGATACTAGATGGCTTCGAAAGTCTCGAATATAGTTATTTCATCTGAAGGACGTCCCTGTGGAAGTGTGACTAGAAGAGAGTAGTGTGGAGAACTAAATAAAGTCTACGACAGAGGGTGTCTACATCGGGAGGGTTCCTGGCTTCTTGTATAGAAGATTCGTACTTTTTTGACGCGGTGAGCTGTGCCATGCAGTGGGACGCGTTTGTTTCTCTTGATGATTACCCGGTTGTTGCGGTGCCACTTGGAGCGGGGATCGCGACGGGCGCCGGGGTGGTCGCCCAGCACCGAGCAGCGCCGGGCCGCCCCGCCCGCACCGCCCGCCCCGCCGCCCACCGACACCGCCGCCGCCTCCTGCCACGCGGCGCGCCCAGCTGCGCACTACACCACCCACATCACAATTACGATTATCACATACACTCCACATTTTTTAAAGATCTATTCCCATGGAATGGTGACCATGGGCCCTATGATTTCTTTTCTTTTTTAAGTATCAATTATAAAAACATTTTCTGCCCTGTCCTTAACTTGGTTAATTCTATTGTTTTATTCATCTTATATTTTGTACTATTTTCTATTTTTCTACTTAATTGAGGCTTAAGGCTACTGACTATTAAAAAGCTACCGGTGATTTATATTTATTGAATATAACAACAAGTGACAGATATAAAAGACTACTACTGTTCTGTCGACGATACTTGCTTGATATCGGAAACTTTATTGGTATTATATTATTATTCTGAACTATATTTTTGTTTACATTGTGCAGTTTATTCTCTTGATTTCAAAATAATTAAAAAATTAAATCGATATAAAATTATAATCGGCGTAAGATTATTTAGAGAACAATGCCAAAAGAGCCCTATTTAATAGAAACTGAAATCAAAATGAGCACACTTGTCATGGCATATTCTACTCACATACTACGATTGGATTAAAACGGATCAAAACGCGCTTGAAAAAGCCTCTGGAAAGAGCCCACAACAAACTCAGACGTGTTTTTATTTCGTGATAGCTTCCACAAGTATCTTTGATACAGTAGTCAAATTCATTTTCCAGCTGTATTTTCTTTTACACTTGTTGATACTTGATTATCAACTTTTTTTATATAAAAGTGTGGTATTGGATATATGCCTTATGCTTGCGCAAGAAAATCTTTTTTATGATATCATATATCACTGTGTGTTTGCCGATAATCAAAGTCGTATCGTTTGATCGACAGTCGTGTCAACCACTTGCCAATGTTCAGTACTGTTATAAATCGCATTTTTATATCTATTATGTAACACCATAGAAGTTCAGTGACTGATAATAGTATGCACGGAAATATTAGTCACCGTATCATAGCTTACTATGTAAACAATCAAACGAGATAAAGTGCTATTAACAAGACGCACACGATGTATTTAAGAACAGACTGCTTTATTTTTGTGAATTCTTTTTCAACTTGCCAGCATTTAAATTCAAATTCAAAATATTTTTAATTCAATAAGTTTTTATATGCACTTTTGAATCGTCAATCATTTTAATAATATTAATACTAACCTACCACCTGCTGGGAATGCTGATCTATTAAGAAGTACTGGCCAGAAACTTTATAGAAATTAATTAAAATTAAAACTAAAATCAGTCATGTTTAAATATTCTAAAAACCATGTCGACTTACAAAAGAACTGTTCCAAAACGTGCTCGTTAGTAGGGTGATTCACATTGAAGACTTGCGCTTGTTAAAAATATATAATACAAACGTCAGTTTAGCTGCAGGACTTTTTGTACGAAGTGCTTCGTACGTTTTTTTTCTAAGAATATTTTATGAAGATATTTAAATATTTTAAAAATCTTTTTCGCGTTCTAAAATGGTATGAGTTTTTTATGACTTCATTAATTACTTTGCATATTTACGTGTTTTAATTGGTCTTCCCCATTTAATAATGTTTAATTAAAAATGACTTTTGTTTTTATAACCTTTTTATAGGTCAACCGTTGCTTTGTAATCAATGTTTATATTTTTATTAATGAAATATTGTATAAAACAAAAAAGTAACATAATATAATTTATTCACTTTGTAATAGTTACAAATGAAGCCTAAAACAAACACTGAATATTACACGCTTCCCTTTTTTAATTTTTATTTTTAGTTTGGGGTTTTATCCTTCTTAGGACATATCAGCCTCATTTTGACTGTCTGGCGATAGAGGAATAAAACTTTCGATAGGTTGCGATTTACAGAATATAATTTTATATAATTCAGACTTTGTTTATTAATTATATAGGATTGCCGCTGCTCACAAACAAGTTTTAAGAAAATGGGTGGTAGCGCCCTCTGCATACTATAATATGGCACTACGATCGCCGATCCACCAAGTGTAGCAATTATGGTATATCGTTCCTAGATATCTTTGGGAGAGGTGGTGCATTGCATTGGGCTGAAAGGACGGCGAACCCTTCTGTGACCATTATAAACGTTTACCATTAAACGATCCAACAATAATTGTGACTTTAACTTAACTACTTTTTTTTCACTTCTGACTTTAGTTCTGACAAAATAGATTGCGCGGTGCCAATATCGCACAGATCAAATTTAAATTTTCTTGATAGTAAGAGTTACTTTACTTTTTACTCTTATTTCAATTCTTGACAGATCCTGTCAACACACGATGCACATTCTTTTATCAAATACGAAAATTTGTTTGACGGAATAAGCTCAGATCTCAACTATAAAATAAGTTTCACTAAATGTTAATTATTGCAGTTAAAATCGGCAAAACACGGCATAAAAACAGGCTCTCGTTGTAATGACTCCACATTTTTGTAATGATAGCAAAAAAGATAAAAAAATGAACGTAAAGATGATAAAATTTTTAAGAAATCTTGTATTACCATTATGTTTTTTTCTCTTCCTTGGTTTCATGTAACCGTTTTTTTTCTGATTTTTTATATTTCCCGCAAACGTTGTTTTGAAAAAAAAATTTAAGTTTTTAATTAACAAATGTAAGATAAGGGTTGATCGTAGAGGGGTGAAAATTTAGGTTTGTATGTATTTTTGTATGCTGTATTATAATAAAATAAAAACCAAAAAAATTGTCTAAAAATTAAAAATAAAATTTAGGGGTGGACCACCCTTATCACTTAGGGGTATGGAAAATAGATAGTAGCCGATTCTCAGACATACTGAATACGCATGTAAAATTTGGTAAAAATCGGTCAAGCCGTTTCGGAGGAGTTCAAGTTGAACACCGTGACACGAGAATTTTATATAGTTATTAGATTATTTTTAACTGTAAGCTTTTAATAATGCTGTTTTGTTGTAAACTTTTATAAAATTTAAAAAAGCTAATGTTGTACTTTCACAGACATCAAATTGCAATATAAATTTGATTTATTTCTTCAGTTTTTATAATTACCTTAAAAATTAACGTAGTAAATTTACAGGTCTATTTATCAAAAATATGTTTTTTTTGTCTAAAACAACAAAAATGCTTTCCTTTGCTTTTGGTTCATAAAAAATTAAAATAACGTAATAAAGTTTGTTTTAATTTCAGATTTTAAAATTATAACGATTAAATTCGCTCTTTTTAACATATTTTAAATTATGCGTGAAACTTTATTTCATTTTTACTTAAACGAAACGTTACTAAAATATTGTTTATTAATAATAATTGTACCAGGTTATTATATAATATTATATTATGTTAATAAGATATCGTTACTGTAATATATTAATAATATATTATATTAATTTTAACGTGTTTATTGCTTATATACAGTTTCTCACTTATAGCAATCACTAACACTGCCTCATAATTTAAATTAAAACTAATATATAATAAATATATAATATTTATTTCTAGCGGATTGGCAACTTTAAGTGACAGTGGGCGGGTCACATAGCACGCATATCAGTTTTGGACAGAGACCTTCTTAAGATTAAAGACTGGATGCAGACTGCTTCCAACCGGTCCCGTTGAAAATTTATGGGGGTAACCGATGTTAAACAGTGTATGTCATACTACTGAAACAATGATGGTTAATGGTTAGAAATATTTTTGGGATTCTTCGCAGGACCTTCAAGTGTTAACAACACGAAGTCTGAAGTAAAAGTGTGTGTATATTCGAGTAATTAATGTTACCCCTACATATCGGGCGAGTCTTAAGATGGCCATGCTTGAAAAAGATCACCTAGATTTCTTCTCACACTTAAAACCATCATGTTGTAGACTTACTATTTGTGCACAGTTAATGTCTTGTAGGTACTGGATATATTTGCTTGTAAATAAGTATTAAATAAAAGGGAACAATTTTTTGAAAAGTATTTCGTTAATAAACAACAGAAAATGAAGTAGACCAAATTATCCTTAAAAAAGATGAAATAGCGTAAAATAGATCAAGTCCACTAAGTGGGTGCTCTTCTTTAATCTTCGTCTAAAATTTATGTATTTAATAAACAAAAATTCAATTTAAAACTATTGTTTTGGCATAGTATTTTTTTTAATATATTTATCAATGTATTTACCCTTTTTACAACTTCATATAATGGCGGACTTGATGCCTTTAGACAATCGCTACCAGTCACCACAAGATGGCGCTGAGACAATTAGTGGATAAAGTATTCAAATGTTATATACTATAAATGTCAATAATAAAGAAGAATATAAAAAAAAATCTTTTATTCCCTTGATCATTTCATAACTTGAGTTCGTCTTACATATTTCATTCATCATTTTCTAAAAGATACTTAAGTAAGAAAAGGACCAATATTTAGCCACTTCCGCACATGCAGTCGTGCAACAAAGTGCAACGCCCGCCAGCCCGCTGATAAATGCGCATGCGGCAAACAATACGAATTACACAACTACCACTGTTAAATCACTCAACACGTGTTTCATCCTTCCACGGGGCATCTTCAGGAGTTATGTTACACCGATTAGTGCCAAACACAGTCTTTTTTAAGATGTAATTCTTACTTAGGATCGACTTCCGCAAAATAACGCCTGATTCCATTAAATACGAGGGTCAAACTGAAAGTTCTTAGAAAATCAAAAACTAAGCATTTCTAGCAAGTTATTAGTTTTATTATAACTTTTCAAAATAGCGTCCATTTACATCAATACATCGCTGCATTCGATGGAACCATTGAGAAAAGCACCTTGCCCACTCGGCCTTAGGGGTCTCTTCGACGGCGTTTTGAAACGCAGCCACTGCTTCTTCGGCGTCCATAAAATGTTTTCCTCGAAGTTTTTCTTTTATTTTCGGGAATAAATAAAAATCGCAGGGTGCGAGGTCGGGGCTATACGGCGGGTGACCCAGTAATTCCACGTCTGAGGTCGCCAAATAGTCGATCGTTTGCCTGGCGGTGTGCGACGAGGCATTGTCGTGATGAAGGAGGATCCTGCTGCGAGGTCGTTTCTCTCGAACTTTTTCCAAGACAAGTGGCAAACAGTTGTTAGTATACCACTCTGCATTAACCATTTTCTGATCCTCTAAGACAACTGTCGCGTAATGACCTGTCTTTCCGAAGAACGAGGCCACCATCTTTTTTCCAACACTTCGACCTCTCTTCACTTTAGTTGGCAACTCTTCGGAAGGAAACACCCACTGAGCAGACTGTCTTTTGGTTTCCGGATCATAACAGTAAATCCAGCTTTCGTCACCCGTTAGTATGTCGAACACAGCATTTGAGTCACCTCCGTTAAATTTTTGGATCATTTCTCGGCACCAATCAACACGGCGGAGTTTTTGAGCCTCGGTCAAATTATGCGGTATCCAGCGGGCACAAAGCTTCCTGACCGCTAAATGTTCATGGAGGATTTTGTGCACTTGACTCATACCTATGCCTAGACTTCGAATCTGCTGATAGGTCACTCTTTTGTCAGTCTCTATCATACGCCGCACAACACTGATATTGTCTTCAGTCGTCGCTGTAGAAGGCCGTCCCTCACGCAAATCATCGGTGAGATTAGTTCGACCACGTTTGAATTCATTAAACCAGTTGTAAACTGTGGCACGAGATGGGGCTTCATCGTGAAACGCCAATCGATCGTCTATCATAACTTTCTTGTTGACTTATATGACATCGAAAGTCATAAAAAATCATTGCACGAAAATTTTCTCGGCTTAAATTCATTCTGACGTACACAGACAATTTTCAATTTGCCGCCAAATCGTAAAACAAATGACAAATGAATGAAATGTATACTCAATATTATTGGTAAAGAGTTCTATTTTCAAAATTTAAACTTATTTTTTTAATATAATGCTTTTAAGTTGCCAGTTCTAAAAACTTTCAGTTTGGCCCTCGTATGTAAGATACTTATTTGTAAAAAATCCTCAAAGTTTAGAAAATGTAATGTATAATAAAACATACAGCGTTTGACAATTTGATACGAACTTTGCGCGTTTGAAACTCACGCTCTGCAATTTTTTATAAGATGCATTAGTATTTATAGATCACAAAATTAGGTTAGTTATTTTACATTTGCTTTTATAAATAAAGTTATTACTTTGAAATACTCTCCTAAATAATTTTTTCGATTGGAACACGACGGACCAGTAAATTCTGGCAGTACAAATTGTCGGGACAGCTAGTAAAAGATAAGTATTTGTGCGAAGCACTCGAAATAGTGTAGTGTGTTCTTGACGAACGTCTTGAAGAACTTTAAAAGAAAGAAGAAGTTGAGATGTTTTTAATAAAAAAAATTAGATCTACGTATCGTCATGCTTTATTCGCAAGAAAATTATATTTATAACAAATAAAATAATAGATAAATTGACGTTTCGTAAATGTTTTATGTATTTTACAATAAACTTATATAATATCTAACACATGTTTTATAGTTGACTAATAATGAAGTTATATTTCATAATTACAATTAATTACTAAAATGGGCATTTAAATCGAGAAAGGCCAAAAATTCTGCCATTATTTTAACTTTTCCTAAGAACGGATGGCTTTTGTATTGCTATCATTTCGTCTATAACTGTTTATGAATTTTTCGCGTTACATTCATACAACACAGTAAAAATGGATTCAAGTTTTCCAAACCACGTGTCTACAGTTTATCTATTATTATTATATATATAGATAAAGGTTCACTAATAATTGCCATCATGTTCGATTTATCTGCACGTTGTCCACTGTTGTGCATGGACCTAACCCATGGATTTCTAATAAGACTGACCGGAAGAAGGTAACCTTAATATGCTCTTCGAAGGTAGACGTTATACGATGCGATTGCCGGCCCATCGTCTTGACTTCAAAACCTAAAAGCCTGGATTGTCTTGAATTGAAGACTTAGATCTATTCTGCACGCTATATGCCTTTTTCATTTCAACTTGGCGGATTTCTTTATTTTGGGTTCGGCAGATGCAGCGTGGGTGGGCTTCTGACTTTCCATACTTAGGTAGACCGACAACATGGTAAAGGTCGTGGGAAGTTACTAAATACAGGCAACGTAAGACAGGTCATTGTGGCGATCTTTGTGGGGGGGAGGGGGGGGGACGCAAATGCCTTGCATTGGGTATCTATCGGCTGACGTGAAGACGATGATCATTCGATGTTGCAGTGAAACACTGAGTATAGCCTTTTCTTTGGCTCTTTGAACAACTATCAGTTAACAAGCTGGCAAGTTGACTGATATGGATAGTATATGGGATAGTTATAGGTATTTAAGTTACAAATATCACGGCTATTTTTTTACACAACTCTTTTTAATCACAAGTCTTTGTGATCCAAAAACGAAAATTTATAAAATATTCAGTCATTTTATGATTTCTGTTCCCATACATTTTATTTTACAAGGTGTGTATTCACACCTCCAGGATAAACTTAACCTTCTTAAATACGTAGAGATGTAATTGTTTATGGGTATGCTCCTGATAGAACTCTGTATCAAGCAGCATCTATCCTTCATTGACCAAGCTTGTAATCGCACCAACACCAAAGTATACCAAACTAAACATAATAATGTCTAATGAATATTTGGTAGTAAAAGTGAGAAAAGGAGCACTTTTTTAGTTTTATAAACGAATTTTTCAGAAGTAGTTATTATAGAATGAAGTAACATGAATTTGCAAGATAGGTAAGATACTAGGAAAGCTGCCTTTCATACAGTGTTGACGTCTAGATAAACTCGCTTACTAGTTGAAATTAAAACTATATGAACGAGAGAAGAATAAGGAAGAATCAATTTTTTAATATAAAAATTGACAATTGATGTAAAAATTTCAATTATAAAATAACTTTGATTTACGTAAGACAATTTAAAATATTTTTTTTACTACCAGACGCAACTTCTTAGCATTCCGTGGATTTGTTATTCAGGTGCCAGGTCAACGACGACCCGCCTAGCAGGTTTAAGAAGGTCTCCGCATTAGTGTTTACGTTCACCGGCTGCACTACTCTCCCTTCCTAACCAGTTCTATATCACTCTCTTTCACTAAAATTTATACATTTACAATTATTACAAGGGTTGGTAATGGTTAGTAATTAAACTAATTAATTGGTTAATTAATTAAAACCAATGTTTATATTGCAATGTTTGCTCTTGAGATGCTTGAATCCTCCTTGAAATCCAGCGAGGTATAGATTGAGATTGTTGTTATATCTCTCGTTCCACCTTCATACATGTAATACGTATAATCGAATTGCATAAAGGTCGGTTCGTTACGTGTTAAACTGTTTTAAGTAATATAAAACTTTATTGGTATTACTAAACTTGCAGTCTCGCTCCATGAATTAATAATTGAAGGAATAATAACACAGGCTAACAAAGTTTGTGCTACATACAGCTCCCGGCCGTGCATCTAATTAGCACTTCAGTTATTAACTTCAAACAACGCCCGTGTCGAAAGATGAGCGGTTATTAAACCGTACAATATTCATGTGACATTTATCTTATACTATACTTAATTGATATTTTTTATCTAAGTTATTGATGGTTTAAATACACATAGTAAGTAATATTATGTGCATATGATTATAAATATACATTTGTATGTATTTTTATACATCTACGATCGTCAAATAATTTTTTACTATTTGTCCTTCTCACAAATCAGACTGGATTCATTCATTATTTTACCGGACAGGGAATGAGCTAAACTTTTAGATTGCCTAGGCGGATATTCCAAGAGCAATGACTCCTGAAAATGTTTTTGGCATTTATCCTACTCGGAAGGTTTAGTTCAGAAACTTCAATATTACTGTTCTTCTACGCGTCTTTCCTCTCGTCTGAGGGTCGTGACCAAATATGTCTACGTCCGTTGTAATATTTTTTAGGCTTTCCTGTTATCGGAAATATTTATATAGGTATGAACTGCAACGGTACAATAAGTAGTTCGTTGTCCTCTAACCTTTTTAGCATAAAAATTTGTTATCGGTTCAGGCTTTTGTATTTCAGAATTGATTTATTTAGTAAGCGAAATAGTTTGTCCTTAATTATTGCTAAGGATTGATACTAAAGTGCCAGCTATCCACGAGCCCTAATCACTAGTTTTTTTCCTTCTCGTAGAAGATCTGTATTTGGCAAATGAATGCAGTTGCAATACTGACATATTCGCTAATTCTCGACATTGCATTTATTAAACTCTTCAAAATTATCTGCCCGACTGAATTTCTTCTGCCACGCACTATTATAAACCATTTTATTAGCCAATTATTAAATTGCGTTTGTATAGTTTGTCTTGGTTTTGGTTAATAATTTTTTGTACAACTTATTCTTAGTCAATTTTCAACTTTTAGTAAATATTTATGTATACATACATGTTTATATAAAAATTGTCGTATATATATACATATACATAGAAAGCAATTTCTTTCGACTATGTAAGTATATGCTTCAAATGAACAATAATGCGTTGCTTTGGAAACAGAGATTTATTTTAAAAACTTGTTTTACGCCATTAACCTACTTGAAAATAGAGAAACGACATTTAAAGATATTACTCAAATTGTCGATTCCTTTTAAAGTTTATTCTGTTATATTTTAAATTATCACTAACATCTCAACTACCAACTGCTTTACCGACCGGCGACCGGAATGGACGCCATCATAACACCATTATTAACAGCGTCATCTATGAAGTGTCAAAGTTAAAAAGCCACTGCTTTATCGACAGTAAATGAGGCACAGAACAAAATAGAATTATTAAAGTAACTAGTTTCTTTACGTATATATATAAATTATTAATTATTTTGTAGGCAATTGTGTACGGTATTACGATACGGAGAGCATTGTAATGACATGTCTTTTAATTATTATTATGCAATAAATTAAATAAGTTTCTTAAACAAAAAGTTGTAAAAAACCCTATAATAGTTTGAAGGAGTTTTTAAAGGATTTTGTAACGAGGGAATAAATTGCTCTACCACTGTATTAAGGTTATTGGAAAAGTGACTACAAAAAAAACTCGTCTGAACTCCATTGGCTATTTTCAGATAGTCCCTCGTAGCTTTAAATTGAAGAAAGCCATTTTAGAGGAGTTTAATCTGATTTTGAATGAGCAAATGACAAACACAGGCTTTCACCATGAATGATCCAGACCTATGAGTATAGTATTATAAATAAATAGATTTTAAACGTCGATTAAATTAGTTAATCACATAAAATAAAGTGCCTCGACTTGGGTTGTAATTTGAATAACGTTTAGCTTTCCAATTTGTGTTTGGTAAAAGTTGAACGTCAGCTCTATCGATTGTTAGCATCGTATTATAATGTATGTTACCATTAATTAAAAGCATACGAAATGTTGCCGCAAAGTTTTGGAACGGTTACGTAATATGAGAAGGCATTGTTTATGGCGAGTGTTTTATTGCATCGGCATCCGTTTGTGTACGACATGAAATATCACCAACGGGCCAATATCGAAATGTAACGCCTTCTCTAATCGACTGGCCATTGTTCCGTACGTCCCATTCTCTGTTTATCGAATTCGTGACTCGCGTGCACAATCCGTTACGGGCATTGCCCATTTTTTTTAGAGAATAAAACTAGTTGTGATATACAGGGTTATTGTTTATAAGTATAAAACCTTTAAACAAGTGAATGTATAGCTTCTTTATTAATTTCTATTCGGCAGCAAAAAGCTTTAAAGCACTCTCACATATCTTTTCCATCATTCTATATCATGTGGTTACTGTTAAATATATTATAAAGAGAGAGATATTAAACAAAATTTAGTTTTACTATGTATCCGTTTTAGTTGTTTAATCCGTTTTTGAAAACTGTGTACTATATATAATTTTAATTACTATTTTACTAATATGTTATTTATTATTTATAAAACTATTGATTTTAACATGTGGTATACCATACTTATTTAACAGTATATGTGCTATACATTCACTACTTTAAAGTTTTTACTTTAATATTTAGTTGTTTCCGCTCCCTGTGTAATTCTTATGATTTTTTCTTCGGATATGACAAAACAATATCGAAGTCATTTCTGTAATTTATTTTCTGTCATGATTTAAACTGTTACTTTATTGACATTTACAGATTCGGTGGACTTGTGGGACCCGTATGCGAAACGTAACTTAGCTTTATGTTCACTTAGTAACCACAGCTCGGTTCGTTACATAATATGCAATATTACCGGGCAGGGAGGAAATAGCTTGGTACAAGGGTCCCTGACAAACTAGGCTAGAACTATCACTCATTATGCGTATAGCTTTCCGACTAAAGGGCTTCCGAAAGTGCCCAAATTCGTACCGCACTTTGTAATGCAGAATCGCTGGAGTAGAAGTGGTAAAAGAAACTACAGCAACAGTTTTATCCAGGGTGATTAGGAGTATAGACGACTATAGACGGCTTTTTTATTGGCCGTGAATTACATAGCATTCTATCCATGTTATTCTTCTTGCGTCGTCCCGATATGATCTGTAGAATAACTACTTTTTGTTTTATGTAAAATTTCTTGTAATATTAAAAACTTTTATAAATTTTAAAATTTTATAGCTTGCTTCGGTAAAATTCCTGAGCAAGTCTCTGAGGGCTTAAAACATAAAATCCGTTGCTGCAGTTACGTTTATAAAAATATTGTCTTAATTTACGACACGTATAGCCTTTTAATTTAAAAGTTAGAATAATTTTTTTAATACTTTAATAATCCTTATTTTGAAATATTTGTCTTTTGTATAAAGAGTTTCAGTATTGCCAAAATGGCAACACTGACTTTTTACGCATTCTTAGATGTATGCTTTATGTCTTTCTGGGACATTTCGCAGATATCCATTAAGCTTGGCGATTTTGGAATTATGTCACTTTCTTTATTTTGGATATCTCCATATCGTTGTCTTTTTTTCGCATAACGTGACCAAATTATTTTAAAATCTAGGGATATACAATTGCATTGAACTGCACAATTGCAAAAACATCGCTCGAAATATATTAATAAAATTAATATTGTGATTCCAAATTCAACTTACATAAATTTAGATTCCGAAGAATTTTGGCGATGCTGTCGAAAATTAAAGAACTCTGAACCAATTATTCTATCCGACTTATTTCATTATGATTGACTTTTGTAGTTTTAGACAAAAAAGAATCACAATTAAATATAATTATGTTGCTATCTGCTTATCATTGTAAAAATAGTTAGTTCAGGAATTTACCAATCTAATCATTTTTATGTAGCATTTAGTGTTATTTAGTCTTATTTATGAAACACCTTTCCCTCCTATATATAAATACGAATAAATAACAAATGCTACACAATATAGTACTTTAGAGGCCAAGAAAGTACCCTTTTACCATGTTTTTAAATGTTGACAGCAATTTAGCGCATCTAATTGGTTTTGGTAATTAATTCCATAACCTGATAAGTATGTGAAAGAACAGTTTGAAAGTATCTATTTAAAATAGCTCCAATAAAACAATAACAGCTTAGATGAAGCAACATCAATATAGACAAGGAAGAAGCTACGAGATTTTCAAATGATTTTTGTTAAAGCCGTGAAATAGTTTCACATACATTTCATCCTCACACGTTCTTGTTAAATAATTACGTGTTTAGTATGCTCAAATGGTAAGTTTGGCTCAGACAATTTAAAGTTAATTACAACTGTCACAAACTTGCCTCTGCGTTGCGAACTCAATCCTATATTCATTTTATATACTGACAATGTACTTGCAAAGATAGTTTCAAAAATACTTAGTAGATTCGGCAACTGGGGGTTACGGAAATTATCCATTTTCAAGCTTCTCTAAAGGAAGAGACTTGGATAAGCGTGGAAGTAACGTTTCTGGTAACAATTTTTACGTCGTATATCTGTTAATTAACATGCTAGATCTTGAAACATTTCTTTCTCGTTTTTATCTAGTTTTTAATGAAATTTTATTTTATATTTCACAGAGATAAATTTAGCAAGGGTTATTTTTGGGATTGAAGGTGACGAAGTTATCAGGTATAAAGTGATCCGTTGTCAACCGATGCTGTCCACCGTATCTGATTGGCATATAGAGATGTCAGTAGACAAGTTACGTAGCGCGTAAAACAGATAACCGCTGAAGCTTTAATGTTCTGGAGTTGAGACCACCGCAGTGTAAGACATCCATCCACAAGAAGGACAGATGAATTTGTTAAGGTCTTCGGAAGATGCTGGATGCAAGCCGCTTCGAACCGGTCCTATTGGAATTCTTTAGGGGCGGGGGGGGGGGATGGGCACGATTGGCTTTATACCTGAATTAATGATGTTTATGATGGTGATTTCATAGATATGTCTGAAGTTTAACAAGTTTTGATTTAAGATTTGATATGAGCTGTTAAGGTTGTTCACATTTGTAACACAGAATAATTAAATTAGTCAAGATGTGTTCTTGAAAGCCAAAGAGTGAAAATAGTCTTAAAGATATTCTGATATGTTGACAATTTAAAAAAAGTAGAAATAGTTTTTTATTGGCAAATTTTGTAAATAAACTTACTTCACTTTCGTGTTTTATGCTCATTTAAAGGAGGCAACACCACACTACAATTTCGTAGTATTTTTTGAACACTAATATAGAAAACAAGATAACCTTTGTTTTATAAGTAAAGCTGGTTAATAAATTTAATGCTTTAATTTAATGTAAAATGTACTCGTAGATAAGGTAACACCCCATTTCATAACAGCTAAAAGACAATTTTCGAGTCCTGACACATATATAACGCAAACGACGTCATTTATTTAAACCCGCCTTTAGAGCTCTTTGTCACGTGATATTTTTCTAACACGCGAACATGACAATGTCAATATCCGGAAAACGTGTATCCTTCAAAGGGATTAAGAAATGAAAAAGTGATAAAATATTTTCCGCATCACACAATTAGTTCACTTAGATTTAATACCTTCTTTATCATTGAATTGATATTTAATACCGATTTTCCTGTATTTTGCTTAGAGACGAAAAAAGCAAGTCATTGTAATGAATTTTATTTAGAGAGCAGCGTGGTTAAGTTTAAAATACAATGATATATAACATAACGAAAGATACCAAACATACATGAATTTTATATTATATCATCGTTGATCAGCCCATAGACGCCCACTGCATGGTATTGGCCTGCCCGCTTGGTAGACTGGTTGGCGATCGCACTATGTGTCAACAAGTATTCGCAAAGTGACAACTATATAAGATTGTATTCCAGGAATCAAATCCGCGACCGACTATCGCTGGTCTCAGTTCTCTCCCATTGGGCTACCACTGCTCATCATTTATTTATTTAATCTTTATAAAACATGTGTGATGGCGAATTGAATTCCTTATAGGCATTCTCTACCACTCAACTGAAGGTGCAAAGATAATTAAAAGGCAGGTATGTAAATACAACAATAATACATGATAATGATATGATACTTTATGATGACGATACGTATTATTTAATTATTAATAAACACACGTATAAATAGGAGGATATTTGTTTTACATAAATTTGATTTATTAAATTGGATATAAACATAAAATTTAAAAATCTGAGTTATAAATTTTGAAACAATTTTATTACGTTATATAAAAGTAAGACTAGAGAGACTTTTGCCTAGGCTTTAGTAAATGGCACAAGATACAAAGGTCGCCCTGATGGACTGGAAGTAAATCCGTGCATTATCTACCATGACAAAAATTGCACAAGAGCATAATAATTAATGCGGATATGTACGGCAAGCAGGCCTGTAATCTTTTACGGCGACTGCTCAACGCCTGCAAGTTTGCTAAATAGCTTAATATCAAATGACATTAGATACAAACTATAATTACTTAAATAAAGTAACAAACGAAGAACTCAGGACACAAACGAAGAAGGTCATCAGGTGCCAGATATATATATATATATATATATATATATATATATATATATATTCTTAGAGATATCTTCGAGACCGATCAATTTTCAATGAAAGAATGTGTGTGATGTCTTTGCGGAGATAGTGAATTACCTATATCACAATTTGATGCTTCGATGTGCTTCGTCTGTGTTAGTATATATGTTATACTCTCTCTAAGTTCCATACATTTATCTATATATTATAGTTTTTAACGATACATTTGTGATTATCCACTGGTGTTATCAATGCTTTCTAATAAAGATATATTATCGGGTTATTTGTTATTTTGCTCACACAAAGATTCGTCTAGGCGTTTAGTTATTATGAATGTATCGTTATGTTTCAAGTTATCACAATATTGACGTTTAAAATTAAGAAAGAGGACTCAGTTAAGCGAGGGGCCTTAGCTATGCGCCTTTAACTCTCTGCCACCTCAAACCCGGTAACACTACGGATACGGAACTATCGGAATACTAGAGATGCTCCATTTCTTTCGTCAAGCAATAGCTCAGACTTCATTGGACATGTTTGGCGAATGGAATATCAGATATTCGGAAAGAACGATAGCATTCGCAACGAGGAAATTCTTTTTTGGACACCGTCAGCATCAGCCTCAGCATCATCAGCTGCCTCAGCATCTGCTGCGTACTCCGGAAAGTTCTGCTGAACGTGTATGGTCCAGATCCTCACGGGGCACGAGAATTCTCTGAGTATCTGCACAGATTTAAGCTCAAGGAGAGTCCCTCGTACATCTGTGACCCGGCAGTAGACCAGACCATGGTGCACATTTTCGCCGGCTGTCTTGTGTTTGGAAGGTTCCGCCTTGATCGCGTGGTTGAGATGGTCGTTCTGCATTTCTAAGTTTATGCAGAGAAGTGGTGCACCAGAACATTGTTCGGAACAAGAGCAAGCATTAAAATAAAAATGAAAAAAAATTTTACACCCATTGTATCCCTGTCCCAAACAAAGCAGGAAACGAGTATACATTAAAAGAAGAGTTTATAGATATGTCAGGTAAAGTTGCATTTAAACGAAAACACTATAAAGGGGCGTGTCGGTATATAGCCCAGCAGATTGGCCAGTTGATACGGTACTAGGACTAGGTACGTTAGCTACATAGCTTTCAGAGTACATGACTGCAGGGGTAAAGGCAAGTTGTTGTGTTGAACTGGAGACCATGGATTGGCAGCTTAGTCAAGGTCGCCAAAATGACGCTAGAAGCAGGCCGCTTCCTACAAGTCTGGAATTTTATGAGGGAGGCCTATGTCTAGCTCTGGTAGTGCTACGGCTAAAACGATGATGATAAATAGTGTTAAATGATAGAAATATACTCCTCATTGTTTAAATATAGATTTTTCTTAAAAAAATATTTTTATTCTAAAGGAAAACTTCTTGTATCTTGAGTAATGTAAAGATCCTCTTCAGTTTACTTCTAGATATTTCACAACAGAGAAACTAGAAGTGATATTTTTAATATACCATCAGATATATTTTGTTTCCTTTATTTTATTTATTCATATTCCTTCCGATAAACTTACAGCTGGTTTAAATATAATTATTATAAAATACTAATATGGGAAGAACGTATAAATTTTTTAACCAATATTAACAGACCATATAAAGTTATGATGTCGGTATCACAAAAATACGAATCTGTTACCTGCATATCTTTGGAAAATTCAATTCAGTCAAGACGTTGCATTATCAGTTAAAAAATTTCGTCCTCGACATTCCAGTTACTAAACGCCCATTGCAACGTATAGGCCTTCCCAAAGATGTACAGGGGGATATATCCACGCTAGGCAAGGGGGTTGGCGATCGCGGGGCTGATACTGCTGCCCATACTCTGAAAACTTGTTGGTCAATTCCGGGAATCGTACCCGCGACCTACTTCCACAAGTCTCCTCTACCTGTACCTCTACCATTTGGATACCACTACTCGATAAAACTTTATTAGAAAGTATTAAAGTTTATATATACCACTAATACATTCATTAACATTTTTTACCACCGTAATCCAAATGCTTACGACTAGGTTGTAAAAAGCTTATCCTCGTTCGCTTAGCGATACATTAATTCATAAATTCTACGTAGTCTCATAATTTGAACTCCTTCGCAATTATTGTAGCTTGATTTATGCGACTAAAAAACCATTAGTGGTACACGGTGGGCACGGCACACGCTATCGGCGACATGCAAAAGTCGGCCGAATAACTTATTTGAGGATAATTTTTGTTAGCAGCTCGTAGATAAAAATAAATAAAAATGTTCTAAATATACAGTTGTAATCACCATCATCAAGTCAACCGATAGACGTCCATTACGAAGCACAGGCTTTTCCTAAAGGTCGCCAAGATGTCCAGTCTTGATCTGACGGCGTCCAGCGCATTTGAGGTCAATTTAGGTATAATACACTCTATATAAAAATCAATTATTTTAAAAATAATAAATAACGTGACGATAATATAGCAATAAAAAGCGTTAACTATGTGTTCGTGCAGACTTTGTATTGCCAAATAAATGAATTAATGTGAGATTTCAGAGTGATCACTTTATACAGGTTGGTTGAAAATAGGCTTTAAAGATTTTTGTTTACAAATGGACTAAACAATCAATATTATTATAGATATTATAAAAGGTAGTATTATTTTTATTAAATGGCAACACACAATAAGAGTAGTAATGTCACAAAACAACTTCCGATACAAGGATTGAGAGTGGTGGGGTTGAAACGGGGTTTTGATTATTGAGTCGGGAGCTCGGTCTCTTGTTTGATAACAATCGAGATGTTAAGTTGTCTAGTGTAAACTATGCTAGTTGGCCGATAAGAGTATTAAAAGTGGAATAAAAGTATTTACTGTGCTGTGAGTTGGAGTTTTTCTGATATTTCAGAAGTGGGATCTAAAAATCCAGAAGTATGTACGCCCCTTCAATTTTAATTTTAAAAAAGGTGGAAACTCGAGTTACATTAAAATACAGTTTTACATAGCATTGCATTTGATCTAGGCTTCACTCCGGTAATGCACAAATATGACACTTTTACACTTCATTTGATCGGGGCTATTCTCCAAAAATGCAAATCATGCATATATGTTACATAAGACTTTTTATTGAGATCATCATTTACATCATTATTAAAAATATTTAGTTACTTACTTACTGGTTTATTTATAAAGTATTAAATGTGATTTTAACTCGTATTTTCTGTTTACTTTATGTATATTTATACTATCTTGAATTCTTTAGAATTTTAAACGTTTTACGTGATATTTGGAAATTCAATATGGGTAATGATTTTATAGTTATATAAGCGAGAACTTCCAACAGAAAAATATAATAGAGGTTTCTATTTTATTATTTATGAGGCTTTATTTTTGTGCAGATTAATACTAATAATACTTTCTTTTTAATTTTTTGTATTAACATCAGTTGGAATTACTAGCTTTGAACGATTAAACAGTGGTGAACAACTATGTTTGCGGGATAATGATTGAGTGAACAAAGGTGTTCACTGGATACTGATTGAGCGAACAATGATGTACGCAGGATAATGATTGAGTGAGCAATGATGCTCGCTGGATAATGATTGAGCGAACAGTGATGTACGCTGGATAATGATTGAGCGAGCAATGATGCTTGCTGGACTATAAGAAGCGACAGAATTTTGATGTAAATATGTGAGATTTAGACATGATTTCAGGGATTTTAATACATTTAGATATGACGTCAGATGATGACCTAGTTGGAGGTATGCCACCTACGATTCCACCAAGGAATCGTAAGCACGTAAAACGGAAAAAAGTAAAGAGGAAAAGAGTTCCTTCGACGTCTTCTACTTCAACGTCGTCCAGTGAGGATACTCCTCCGCCACGGAGGATGCGTGAAAATCGAAATGATTGACTACAGATGAAGTTTTGAAACTGTTAGCTAATTTTGAAGAAGATACAAGGTTGGATATGGTAATGACGACTGGAGCTTACAATTTTAAAAGACAGAAAAGGGGATTTGGTTATTAGTAACCTGAAAACTTGTAGCATAACCTTTGAAGCGGATACTTTGATAGCCCGGGTAGTTTCTTTAGTAGAATCAAACTCTTATCAGGTCAATAGGATCACTGCTGAAATCAAAGATTTTGAGCCCTTTCAAAAAGAAGACATTAAAGTGGGGAAAAATACGAGTGAAGACGTCGTAGAAAAGATACTTACTTTAATACAAGAACATAGAGATTGCTTCGCAACGAATTTAAAAGAAATAGGTCATCTAAAAGACGTGGAGATGCACATTGAACTTTAAGATAATAGGCCAAACGTATATCGCCCTTACCGATTGTCACAATCAGAGAGAGAGCCAGTTAGGGGGATCATTGATGAATTACTGCAAAACGATATAAAGAGTCAAATTCTAGTTATTCAAGTCCACTCATTATGATGAGTAAGAAAACTGGTGAAATAAGACGTTGCGTAGACTTCAGAGCTCTTAACAATAAAACAGTAAAAGATCGTTTGCGTCTCCCTTTGATATAAGATCGGATCTCGAATCTCAGCGGAAACGTTTATTTCACAACTCTCGACCTTGCTTCTGGTTATTACCGAGTGCCCATAGCTAAGCACAGTCAACATCTTACGGGTTTCGTCACGCCCGATGGGCATTACGAATTTAAACGGATGCCCTTTGAGCTGGCAAATGCTCCAGCTGTCTTTCAGCAGATGATAAATAAGATCCTTGAAAGCTAAAGATACAAATATTCTTTAGCACATCAAGACGATGCGTTGATAGCTGCTGAGATGATTGAATGACTTATGAGATGTTTGAACGACTTGAGGAAATTTTGAAATAATTGAATTTAGCTAACTTTGAAATAGTCAATATGCCGTTTCTTCGATATTAAAGTCGACTGTCTTGGATGTGAGATATCTGCAAAAAGTATACAGTCTGGTAGTGCAAAAACTCAAGTTGTCAAAGCATTTCCAACACCGCAAGTTCATTCAAGATTATGATATTAGATTATGATATGGATTGATTGCCCGACCATTAACTTATCTGCAAAAAAAAGATTCTGCCTGGTTCTGGTCCAAGGAACAAGAAAATGCGATTTTACTACTCAAAGAAAAACTTATAGACAGGCCTATTTTAGCTTTATGATCCTAAATTCGAGATAGAATTGCACACTGACGCCAGTGTTCTTGGCATAGGAGGGATCTTAATGCAGTGGCAAAAAGAGTATTAAAATAGGTTGCCTATTTTAGCAGGCAGGTCACACCTAAGGAAAATTATCTACATTCCCATGAGCTCAAAAAAATTTAGAGTATACTTGATGGGTATACACTTTAAAATTTATACAGATTGCGCGGCTCTTAGAAACACCTTGACAAAAAGAGATTTGCTGCCGCAGATAGCAAGGTGGTGGTTACAAATCTCTGAATTTACTTTCGACATGAATATCGTCCTGGCGTCCAAATATCACATGTCGATGCTCTCAGCAGGAACACCACTCTATCCGTTGCAGCATTTGATAATCCGTGTGTCAATATTTATAAAATAGAGCAGGAAAACTGGCTTCTTACTCTACAACTAACGGGTCCTGATATTGTTCGGATTTTTTAAATTTTAAAGCCCAGTAAGACAATGATTGTAAAGCAATAAGGAGTAATTATGAAGTATAAATGGTACCGTGTACAGGAAATTTGATGGCGGAATACGTTTGGTTGTTCCACGGAATGCTAGATGGCAAATACAGGGTGGCCCATAAGTCCTTTGATATGAAAAAAAATTATTAAAATAAAACTAATTGCATTCTGAATTAAATTTTTATTTGCAATAAAAGCTTAAAAAACGGGAATTATTTTTTGAAAATAACGTCTTCTAAATGTAATCCGTTGCGATCACGGCACTCTTGCAAACGACGTCTAAAATTGTCGATGACTGCGCGGCACGTCACTGCTGTAATGCTTGTCATTTCTCTGCGGATGTTTTCTTTTAGGGCCTCAATTGACCGCGGGTTTGTGTCGTATACTTTAGCCTTAAGGTAACCCCACAAAAAAAATCCATCGGGGTCAGATCTGGACTACGTGGAGGCCAGGAAATGTCTCCTCTCTTAGAGATCACTTTGCCAGGAAAAAGTTGACGGATAACGGGCATAGCAGTGTTAGAGGTGCGAGAAGTGGCCCCATCCTGTTGAAACCACGTCCTGGCGTTAAAGCCTGAAAAGTTTTGCAATTCTGGTATGAAAAACTCTTCGATCATAGCCACATATCGCTCCGACGTAACAGTAACTGCGCGCCCTCTGCCATCCTCAAAGAAGTAAGGCCCTAGGATACCATGGGCTGACATAGCGGCCCAAACAGTCACTTTCGGACTATGTAAGGGCTTCTGATGCTTAAGTTTTGGATTGATGGGGCTCCAATAGCGGCAATTTTGTTTACTAACATGCCCGTTAAGATGGAAATGAGCCTCGTCAGAGAACATTATGTTATTGAAGGAAGTAAACCGATGCAACATTTCATTCGCATAATTTTGTCTTTGAATACCGTCAGTTTTCTTTAATTCTTGAACCAACTGAATTTTGTAAGGGTGCATATGTAAATCTTTCTTCAAAATCCGTTGTAACGATGTCCTGGATACGTTTAATGCTCTGGCGCGCTTACGAGTTGACTGTGTCGGATTTTCGCGAATAGACTGTGTCACTGTGTCTATGTTTTGTTCCGTACGTGACGTCCTTAGCGTCCCAACCGCGGTTTATCCAACGTCGAACCGGTCTCCTCGAACTTAGCAACCCAGTTCTTAATCTTTTGAAGAGTTGGAGTGTCGTCAAAGTTGTGTAAACCTTTGTGTTCTCGAAATTTACGCCGCGCAACGGTTGCCGAATTGTCGTTTTTTAAAACTCGCGCACACAAAACGCACGGTCCGCTCCGGTAAAACGCTTCATCTCAACTAAATTCCCAGAAACCGAAGTTCCTCCCCTCATTCCCCTGCACCGCTCACGCGCGCCCTGTTCGTTTTATTCAAATTTTACTTTTCAAAGGACTTATGGGCCACCCTGTATTTAAGCCATGATGACATCGATTATCTTGGCTATACTAAGACTTTAGAAAAAGTCCAAAGTCAGTACTGATTCTCCAAGCTTAGGCATTTTGTGAAGAAATATGTGGGCGCCTGCATTGACTGTGCATATAACAAAGATAGTGCGTCTGCGCAGAAAAGCGGTCATTTGTTCCGTATAGAAAAGATATGTATACCGTTTCATTTTTTCATTCTATACATATCGATCACTTAGGGCCTTCCGTTAGGAGCAAGAATGGTAACACCCTCATTCTAACAATTGTAGATGGTTTCACAAAATACGAATTCGTGCGTTCTTCAAAAAATATTTTTTGATTTTGGATTGCCAGCAAGAATGTGACACCATTCTTGCTGGCAATCAATTGATCATGGCACTTCTTTTACTTCGTCAGCTTTTAAAGCTTTTTGCGACGGACATGGCATTAAGCATATATTGAATGCAGTTGTTTGTCCCAGAAACAATGGTCTAAATCAAGTTATACTCAATTCTTTAGCTGCTCAAAATTTTAATGGTAATGAACGTGACTGGGACAAGCAACTGGGTAAAATTCAGTAGGGTGTTAATAATACAATTAATACAACGACTAAAAGGACTCCAACTGAAGCATTATTTGTTTGGCATTAGAATACGCGATGATCTTGCGAACAAAATGGAAATTGAAAGATGATGAGGAAGGAGTATTATTAGTACAAAAATATAAATGACCAGAATATAAAAATACAAAAATATAAAAGACATGACGCTAATCGGGTTCCGGCACCTAAATACAAAGTTGGTGATCTAGTTAAGATTTTAGGAAATTATTACGGTAATGATGGAAAAAGTACTAAACTGCTATCTAAATTTGTCGGCCCCTTTAAGATTTCTCAAGCGTTAGGAAATGATCCTTATCAAGTAACGGATATTCTGGGTTTTCCTAAAACAGGTAAGCCTTATGAATCTGTAATAGCTTTTAATAGAATTCGACCTTGGATTAATGTGAAAGAAGAAGAAGTGCATGATAGTGAAACAAGTGGTTCATCTTCTTATAGTGATAAAGATGAGTACTACTAGACAGAAACTTTGCCAGTTGTTACGAATTAACATTCAAAATTGAGTTTTACGCATAGAAAATTGAATATCGCCAACATATAATATTATTATTTTAATACTTCCTATTACTTTTAACAGAAGGATAAAATATAATGAAATGTTAAACTTAAATAAATGAAATTCTAAAAATGATAATGACTGGTATGAAATTTAAAATTATCTATACTAATTTTTTTTTGTGTGTTCCAAATGATATAATTGATTGATATATGTCGTAGTTGAGGAGCGCCGGAACGTTCTGGTGTAATAAACGTGCGTGCGCGCAATTGCGGGGTAGTTTTGGAAAAGATTGTGTTGCCCACTACTACAATCGTCTATAAAAGGTGGGCGTCAGCCCCGCTCGCACGGTTTTAAGTGTGCGGCGAAGCTCGCTGTGCTATAGTGTTACAGTATTAGTGTTCAGAGTCTATTGAGACCAGGGTTTTTATTAAGATAAAGTGTTTTTCGTTAATGTGACCGTTTAGTGAGTCTGTGATACTATCAAATAGAACCAAATCTATTGGAGTCGCTTAAGAAGAGAGACTCTGACATTCATCAGCATTATACGAGACGTTCAAACATAAGTGTTCCACGATAACTTATGTTCAATTCGACAAGTGGAAAGTGGAATTATGGATACGAGAGAGTAATGACCAGAAGGGTATTCCTCGCCCTCTTCCGTCTGATGTTCCTATTCTCCTCCATAACATATTATGGCTTTGTTCAAAACTGATTTTGTGCAAACAATACATGTTATTGTTTAATCTTAAAACATAATAATTATTTGAAATTAAAATAATTAAGTTTGTTTCATTATGTATACTTATGAAAAAATTGACATGTGTAATTTTTTTAAACTCGTTTAGAAGTAAATATAATTATGTATGCATACCTAAATGCATTGGTACAAAATACTGTAAAATTTAAGAGACACATAAAATCTTTTAAAATGTACACAAGCTTCTTGCTATTTTTCTAATTAGCATCAGAATACAAAGTTATTTACCTGTTCAATATCAGAAATTTCTTGTTTGCGTATGTATGAATATTATTAAATTCACGTGAACAATTTATGAAGTTGATACGGAAATTTCATAAATAGTTCATCAAAAGCTTCCATAACGTTCATCAACGGTGATTGCAGTGGAATGCGTAATGTATGCCCCGATATTACAAAACATTCTGATTGACCCTTGTTCGTTTCTACTTGTGCGCCGCGTGCCAAAGGTTCATTAATGTATTTCGACCTCGAATAGACCTTGAACATCCTAAAATTTATTTTTATTTTCATTGTTATAATGATAAGTGGCTTGTAGTTACATTTATGATGATGTATATAAATATATAATTGAATAAATGAGGTAACGATAGTATAACAACAATAATGAATCTCAAGACACTTGACATGTACTCGAAAATATGCCGATAACTATATTATTAAAATAAGATTTATTTAGAATAATTTCCGTAAATTTTTAACATAATATTTTATAAAAAACAATTTTATGAATGTCTACGTGACCGCGTTCTATTTGGTAAAAATTTTTCTCTGTAGGTTAGGCACATTTTGTAAACCTTTCATTATTAAAAGTGTTATTATTTTTAATTTATATAAAAATATTAATAATATATGTTAATACATTTTTATATATACTATAGACATCGTGGTGTCAACGTTGTAAAATCGTATGATTGGTGAAAACTAATTAATATGGGGTACAACTGATGGTTTTTCAGGCCATAGGTTTTCGAGGCCCTCTAGTATGTGGACCAACGACATAATTAAGGTCCGCGACACACAAGATCGGTCGTTGTGATCATGTTGGGGGAGACATTGCTTTGTAGTGGCCGTCTATCGGCTAATATAAAGATTATCGCAGGTTGAATAAATATTTAAGAAGTGTAACTATTGCGAGTAGACAAATATAAGTAAGTTGCTTGTTCATGGGTATTAGTAACGACGTAGCGACGGCATAAGAAATAGTTGTTTTCTTCATAGATGAAGACGGTCTTTCGAGAAACTTCTTCGTATGTCTTGAACAGTAAAAGAGAAATCAATCCATTAAAAAACATCGCTACCGTTGTTTCTCTGTGATAATCATGCAAGCCACCGTCCGGAAGCAGACTTTCTACGGCTGAACTAATGACGATAACAATGATGATTCATTAAACAAAACAAAGAGAAGCAGAAACTAGAATAAGATAAAGAAAAGCCGAGAATGCGTTAACATTTAAAATCTCACCCCAAGGAAACAATGAATCCTCAGCACCGGTGCTAGTGGAATTCAGTAGCTATAATAATAAAGCACGCATCCAATTAGTGCCTGCCTGTGGTCAAAGGATTTTTTTCGGAAATGCTGAATTACACGTGGCTGCCCCGAAGTCAAGATCTATCGCCAGCAGATTTCACCATATGGGGTTATTTTAAAAATCGTATCTAAACCTATAACTTAAATAATGCTACTTTGTGCATATATAGTGGCAGTATTTGTATATACGTAATATAAGGTAAACGTCAAAAGAAATCTGTGAGAAGACGTCGGCGATCTGGAAGTCTCTTTGACGACGAGTATTTGAAAATTTTTTCACATGCTTAAAAGAGTGCATTGAGATATTTGTCATTTAGATAAAGTAATTAAAAAATTAATTAGTTGGAGGTTTTTTAATCGTTGCGTTTTTACAAAAAAGTTAAAGTAAAATTAAAAACTTGCTGTAGATTTTTTAAATTTTTTATTACATGAATTTTTCAAATGTTTACTTGGTTCACTCTATATTTATACACGCGCGCTTGGTACAATAACTCTTACTCGCATATGTACTTCTTTTTAATTAACATCATCAAAGTTTTTATTGATCACTTCCAAAATAGATAATCGAATGTTCCATTGATCTTGATCTTGATCCAACATCTGCTTTTACTCAAGAGATCTTTTTACTGACAGTAAAACATAATGCTTGTAAAATTGCACGTAAATCAATTTACAGAATTTAACGCTTTTTATTACTTATATATATTTTTTATGAGTTTATATTATTTTCATAAGTATTTGTGAGTTTATTTTTATTCAAACAATAAAAATTTTGGAATAAAATTATAGATAATTGATATTTTTAATTCTATTTGATAATTACTCAACCAGCTAGTATATGGAACATGTTGCAAGTGGAAATAGAATCGATATCTCCACCGTACCAGTTGTTTGCGGTTACTGATTAAAGATTACGGTGAACGGAATGGAAGCGTTCTGTGCTGGATTGTAAAAGGATATAACATCAACGAATTTAATCGACGACTTTTTACTATAATTTATTTTAATTTTACCTACTATCCTATTCGTTTTCCACCAGCATGTTCTATCATGTATAATCTATATATTAATTAGTTCCAGATGCAAATGTAATATTGATTTGCTGACAATTTATGTGTGGGGTAATAATAATATAGTAAGAAAATTTCATTCCCAAATTATGATCAGCTTATTTTTAAGTAAAACAACTTTAAAAGTTATACACCTATTTTTAGTCACCTTTTATGAAGTATCACTATGAAATGTGTTACATTAATTTATTTCTTCTATTAGAATGCGACAGGCCAATCACTTCTGATAGTGCTAAGATTGCAAGGACAGATAGTAATCGATAATTAATTTTAATATGTCGTAATCCTAATTTTTAAAACGCATTATGTTATAATTACGAAAAGTATTAAATTTTGAATATGATATACCAAATATTAGTTGATTGCAAATGAACTATATATCCAATTCATTAATGCTATTATGTCTGCAACTAATCACACTATATATAAATAAATATCAATGTATTGTTGAGATATGAAGTGGGTCGTTAAAATGGGTATACTGAGAGAAAAACAGTAAAAATAAAACAATTCAGAGGGACAGTAAAATATTTGTCCTCGTCTGTCAAACATTCGACCCCGATAGCTCAAAGTTGAAGGTTGAAAAGATGAAAGGGAAGCTCAATCCAATTCAAGTTTCTACCAAATTGGGCTTTTCTGGCATTCTAACTATGACGAACATAAGTATTCTTAGGTCTTATAAAAACGTGTATAAATAACTTAAAACGAAACTTAAAAAGCGTGTTAGACCTTATAATTATTAGGAACTTGTTAGGAAAAATATCATTTAGTACTATATTAAAAGTCTTGCAGTATACGATATACAAAATCTATCTTTGTAAGTAATCAATTGTATTAATAATAAACATTAAATCTATGAATATAGTGAACATTCTTAATATAGTATAATTTATGTATACTATTAATCTTCTACGAAAACTTTTAACAGTACAACAACAACAACAACTTTTATGGGAGCTAATAGTTATACAATATAGTACGATAAATGAAATTTAAATTTAGAATATTACTGCCACTATTAATTAATAGTGGACGAATGCATGCGTAATGCACGCATGCATTCATCTACCAATAATAATACCTTCGTTAAAGGGCGAGTAACAATTTTACACTACCGTTAACTTTACACTTTCTTATATTACAAATCATACAGAGATATCGTCATCATCGTCGATGTTTGAGCCTATAGACGTTCGCTGCAAGCCGTAGGTCTTCCGGAAAGATATAACTGGGAAAATACACCATAATTGCCACGCTTGGCAGGCGGGTTTGCGATTGCAGTGTGGTACTATGGTATTCAGAGGACACTTCTGCTTTTCTCTGGAAACTTGTTTATGAGTAGTGGCAATCCTATACAATTAACGCACAAAGTGTAAATTTTATAACACTGCAGTGAGAATTATATTTAAAAATGTATCCCGGGAATAGAACCTGCGCCTTACGATCGCAAGTTTCAGACCTCTATCGCTAGACTACCACTAGACGCTTTTTATTTGTGGTTCTAATATTAGATTGTAGTAATTCTCTCAAATTTATTATAGAAAATAATATCCAATAACCTGCAAAGGTTTGCAATAACGTAATGAAGTTATGTTAAAAACTGTATGAATGCAAATTATGAGATACTAGAAAATTTACTACGAAAATACTGTTTATTTAAATTAAACTGGCATGTAAAGTGAACGTTCCGCGAGTTTCTGACAAATAGAATGAGTAAACTAGTATTTCCGCCGGCATGCGATCGTGGTACGAAATAAATCTCAGCACTCGTCGTTTAAATACATTAAACTGAACAAAGTTTAGTTTTTTACATGCATGTTTTAAAGCACAGCGGTTTGTGTACTACGTTTTGGTATACAAATATACCCGACCCAAAAATCAATTACTTCTAAAATATTAAGTAAAGTAATTTAATTATTAGGAAAAAAAACATTTTTGAAATTTGAATTACTAGGTTTTTGTTATTATTGTTTACTAGGTATTTGCCGCCGCATTCTAATATGAGAAATAAATTGATTTTTTAATTACAGACAGATGAAATTATTTTAAACCTTACAAACGCGGTTATTCATTAAATTGAATTGGCATATTGATAAGTGACATTAACCATACAGCATAGAAAGAAGGCTTTTTATAACTAGAAGATACGAGACAATGTAAAATTTTAATAAATTATTGTAATAGTTCGTCTTTATCATCGTCATTTCAGCTGTAGGATTCCCACTGCTGGGCATAGACCACTTCCATAAGTTTATTTTCAACGTCTTCTGACGACCTTAACTGGGTCGCGTTCTGCAACTTCTTGGTGGACGTCCAGCGTTGCGCTTAACAGTCTATGGTCTCCACTCAAGAACTTTGAGGCCCCAGTAGCGATCTGTTTTGAACGATATGTAGCCAGCCTATTGCCATTTGCAATCCGCTGGCCTATGTCTATTACTTATGTTAATCTCCGGACTTCCTAATTCCTGATTCGCTCTCGTAGAGAAATCCCGAGCACAGCTTTCTCAATGGCTCATTGAGCAACTATGAATTGTTCATAGTGGTTAATGCAACTTATTAAATAATACGACATTTTTTGTAAATAAAAACTAGTTTATTATATTAATTAATATTAATAAAAATACGACGTTTCATAACTTAGTTGTTAATTCAAAATTAAGACTTTGGTGTAAAATTTATTAACAGTCTTAGCATTTAAATGAAAATATTCCGATATAAATTTTAATTCCTCTATCATCTTTGAGCTAAAAATAAATTTAATGACCTTACAACTGCCCTGTGAATTATAAAAGTAAAATAAATCTCTTTGTGTTTTATAGTTATGGACAGAAATAGCCTTACTAATTTCAGAGTCTTGACCCTTACAGACAGCTTTATGTGCGCCCATAGGACGAGTTTGAAAGAAGCCACCCTATTTTTAGTACACACAGCACGAAGCCTACATAAATATACTTTAGTTTTGATATAAAAGAATATCGCGCCCAATTCAGTCATTAATAACTGTACTGACAAGATCAAAAGGAAATAATGGATCTCTGGAACAAAGATTTTTTTTTTCATTATTAAATTATGATGACTTGTAAAATTACTCATAATTATTTCAGACGTAAAATATCCACGGCTGGACATAGGCCTTTCTCGTGGATTTCTAATAGAACTGATATGAAGCCTGGCACCATCATTTTCCGATAACCTTAACACCTCGATTGACCACTTTGTGGATGATCGTCCCACTCTGCTCTTGTTGGATCATTGTCTCAACTCCTTAAGGCTTCAGCGGTCATATGTCTTGTTCCCACTTGCACTTTTCAATTCAAATGTTGTTCATGATATGAATTTTAATTATCATTATTTATGTCATGTCAATATTACAGCATCATAAATGAGAAGTTGTTTTTAACAAGAACTGTATTTTACAAATTAAAATATTGTTAAAAGTTATTGAATATTTACTATTTTAAAATAGTTGTCAGAAACTATAAGCTGTTATAAAGCTTAAACTCGTATAGAGGTTCCTTTTGATTTGCCCCCTTAACAATTTAGTTGCTCCCTTGTGTGGCATGGGGCCCACGTTTGGAAGCACTGGTCGAACCTATCTAAGGTACGAGAGACTGCTCCTAATATGTATAATACTATAACTTGATTAATTCACTTTTTGAATTTAAATGAGTATAAAGTGAACGTTTGTTCTTTACCATTATGTGCGTAAAAAAGAAAACATCGACTCTACATAAAATTGCAAGCAACGTACATTTCTTGCAAAAATATTTGTTCCGTCTCGTTAAGCTTCCCGTGTTCACAATTTCCCGCATTCAGTGCAAGCCAGGTCAAAGGAAGGAAGTTGGCGGATGGAGGCAAAGCGTGTGGAGTTCCACCTCCACCCCTCTGTACTATGTAGCTTAGACCAAGTTCGACTTTATTGATGTTGTGCACGGCTTCAGGAAAAATTGATGCAGGCGACGCTAATGTGAAAATGATGTAGAGGCATAAAATACCTTTTGCATTTCTGGTTCAAAGCTACTGAAAGGATACAATAGAAAACCAGCGAAATTTTAGTTATTTATTATGGTTATGTGATTTCTTTAAATACCCCTAAATTAACCTTTACCTTGGATATATATGGATAAAGGAAAATAAGCTACAAATACGAATCAAGTTCTTTGGACATGTCATACGTAATAATGACTCAGTGGAATGTTGACGGTGCAAAGTAAAATGGAGGGCAAGCGGTCTTATGGACGCTCAATAAGATGGGCATATATCAATAAGACTTTCACTGAAAACTTAGTAAATGAATGCTTTCACGCTGACTCTCTACTCTGACAAGACTCCACAACCGAGAAGATAATTAAAAAATTATTATTAAATAAATCATTAAATGATAACCGTCAAAATAGAAAATATAACCTCAAATCTGACACTTCATTTTGATGGTACACTTCAAACAATATATAAAATCCTTATTAAAAGACATTACGAGAAAACTTCAGATATTTTATTACGAATAGTAGTACGAGTAAATAAGAACTTATTAATATGAAATTAATTAATTTTGATTGGTGTAAAATTTTCAATAGATTATGTAAAGCTCTATCATCTATACAACAAGAGTTTAGATTATTTAAAATAAATAATCTATTTTAATTCATACATTGTATTTCAGGTAGCGGTTGATAAATAAGTTTTTTTTATTAACTAAATTAAATACAGGGAAAAATTTAGTGAAATATTTTATTATAAAAAGTAAAGAGACGATAAGGGTATAGACACAAAAACCGTCAACTGAAAGATCTTAGCACACCTTGATTATTCTTATTGTACTTTGAGTTATTTTAATGGAGTAAAGTTGATTATGCCGATTCAAATTTTTTGCTACAGAAACTGATACAGAACTGGTCGTTTAAAAGTGCTAGAGTATTTTAAAGAAATATTTTTAAAAATTCGAAATATATATCTTTTTATATACTAGTCGATAGATACAGGAAAAAAAGATAACTTCGTTGTACCTTTCTTTAGGCTGCATTAAAGAACTAACCCTTATACACAATTGTTTATGGTATTACTTCTGCGTAATGTATTTGAATTATCATGTAAAACATATAAGAAGTTGATTAAACAAAACTTGTAAAAAATACTAAAATAAAAATGAACATATTGCTCTACAACCGTCATAAGAAAGTGACTATAAAACAAAACTCGGCTCATCTTTACATATGTGCATGTATATATAAGTCTGTATGTGTGTGTGTAACCATAAGAGTTCCAAATCTTTAAGATTATGGATGTCATTACAGGAGAACTGAATCCGATTTTAGTTTCTGTGAGATTGAGCTCTTCCGGTATTTTTCTCACGACTTATACCACGTATATTCTGGGTATAAGGTTTTCCTATAACTGTAAGGTCGTATGTAGATCACACCTTTAATCTCCCACTATAATATTCACAAGCCTAGTAATTTTACTATACTATTTTCGCTGAACAGAGAAACGAGATAAGCACGCCTGTTCATCGCACGTCTGTATGCACTCGCTAAAGCTGCGCCTACAAACGATTTTCCATCGCAGTTATCTTTTTTTTTTCGTGTACCTCACGACACATGCGAGTTCTTACATTTTATTATTTTATTTGTAACGGGTGTATTTCTCGGACAACCGTGAAAGGTAAACACAGCGACTAATAGATAGGGATTACATTTTTCACCAACCGTATAGACGATGATATATAAAAATATAAATAAGTAACTAAATTGTTATTTGGATACCTTTAAATAACAAAAATACACATAATTATTAACGTCAATTATGACCATCTGTCCTTCCAACATTATTATAAAAATGTGGTTGAAAGGGCGCTGTAACTAACTGTCCAGGTATAAACTAAAGTAATGGTGCATTCGAGTATTAACTCACTACTATTTTGCAACAAAAATAGCCGTTGTCGAACTTTAGATTAGCAAACATCAACAACAGAGACCACAACAATAAAGATGTAAGAAAATAAAAAGCATTGCATAACAATTTAGGTATTTAAAACGAAAAATTCATTGTTAAATTTAACAATGGTTGGCACAATAGTAACAAGCCGTACTATAGAACAGTATTCTCATACTATGAATGGAATATTTGAGTTGGCGTTTAATGCTGATCGTTCAGTTGTTACGGTGGCTCATAAACTTTAAGTTATTATTGTCAGCGAAACAAAACGCTAGGAAGAATTGGGTCGGGTGCATTGAAAAATAGGTTCGCTAAACTAAAAACTGTCAGCTAACTTTTATATAACTATAAATGAACAGTCCATTACTATTTTTTATATTTATACAGTAATACCCCGCTTTACGCGAGGGATACGTACCAAAAAAAAATCGCGTTAACTGAAATTCGCGTATAACGAGATTTATGATTAAACATGGTCAAAAATTATTACAAAAAAATACAAATCATTTTAATCAATCACTTTAATTCTTGGAACACTTTATGCTACACATACTCTTATTTTTTACGGAAAAATACATCTATTGTCTTTTGGGCAACGTTTTGTTTAAGTTCTTGTAAAATACGTTGATAACACCCAACACTGTTTTTAATTGTTTGACAGATGGTCAAGACACCATAGAGAAGTTAATGATTGACTACATTATATTTATATGCCCTCTTTCGCGTAATTCGAGGCATTTGAGCGCGAAATTTGCAATTCGCGTTGTAGTGAAACCGCGTATAACGGGGTCGCGTAAAGCGGGGTATTATTGTAATCACAATGTTAGAAAAGAACCGCGTTTTTATTACAGAAATGCCTCTCTGAAAGAATTAGATATTTAATAGTTATAATGTGCATATAGCCCACC
This sequence comes from Battus philenor, assembly GCF_028537555.1. NCBI lineage: Eukaryota > Metazoa > Arthropoda > Insecta > Lepidoptera > Papilionidae > Battus > Battus philenor. The sequence goes on along the minus strand of NW_027181759.1, from coordinate 5,162,955 downwards.
AGATCGGTAAGTTGAAGTGATAATGAGAAGGCCACATAGCAGATAGAACAGATGGCTACTGGGGCCTTAAAATTCTGGAGTGGAGACATGAGGGACGTCCACCCAAAAGGTGGATACGACCACAATAAAAAGAATGGAGGATGTCGCTTGAACAGCCAGTGCGTTTGAATCTATGATAAATTGTCCTAGTAAGTAAGAAAGAGCAAGCATTGACAAGTGCTTTTGAATTGACATCGATGTTACGTTTTTTCACGAATGTAAAAGAATTCTTCGAAAATGTATCGTTTTGAAAGTGTACTTTAATCACCAAAGTTATATAGTGCAGTGTAGTGGCTATTTCACTAACATTTGTAAATAAAGATATTCACCAAGAAGCCATTTTTACTTGAAATAATTGTTAAGGCATAAGGACGTTTATTAAGAAGAAAAAAAGACTTTTTGGAAATAAGTAAAAACAATGCGTTATTTTCCCTGTACAAAGTACAGAGGAAATCAAACATTTGTCATATGTTTGACGTCAGCCGAAACTAAAAAGGGATGTCTTAGAATATATTAAATAAAAATAAAGCGTACTACAAAGCTTTACAAAGATAATATATTGACATAATTATTAAACCCATTCAATGTACGAAATAGCTGCTATTCCATAAAGGAATGAGACTTGTGATAGTGGGTCGAAGGTTCGATTACCGGGATTCAATCTTACATAATTCACTCTGTGCATTAATTACATATGATTGGCCCTGCTTATAAACAAGTTTCAGACGATAGGGCATCTTCTGCGTAACATAACACTACATTGCAATCGTCAAACCGCCTGCCAATCGTGGCGATTATGGTATATCCCCTCATAAATAACTTTTGGGGTAGATCTGTACCTTGAAGTAGGCTTCTATAGGTTAAAATAACGACTACGAATGAACGAAATAGAAAATTTATTTTTTTGAATAATCTTTGTTAAATCATTATATTAATTAATAAATTAATAATTTAGAAACATGTAAGCTCTTCGTGGCCTAATTTGCTGATCTTAGTTCTATCCAATCTAATGCGCATAAAAAGTGCGTTGGTAAACGGGCGGGGTACAATTGTGCACTACCGTCAATATTACACTTTTATTAATATATAATTCTTTTACAAATAATCACTACATTTGCTGCATTCTTCGAATACCGTCTAAAGAGCAATTTTATACGAGCCCCATCGGACTGACTTAAATACCCCTTTTCATTGGTCACCTTGATTAATTTCTTCAAATATTGCCATATATATATTACCAAAGTGCCTACAAATACATTTGATTTTTTTATTTATGTCAATCACTTTTATCACCGCTTTTATAAAAATGATTAAGATATAAATAATGTCTACAAACAAATTAAGAAAAAGGCTTTTGTTACCAGAGATAAATTTATTACTTAATTATTAAGATACTAAGACAATCCATAGTAATGCTGCATACTATATTCTGCACAGTTATGCGTTTGTACTAGAATATTTCAGTCCTTATATATTACGTCTCATTAGCTCAAAAGTGCCACAACCTACACTACCTTAAAATTGGAGCATAAAAATGGTATTACTTTGCAATAGATAGAAACGCTGCGCTGGTTGGTGTCTTTACTACCAAAGAAATTTACTAATAATACATTTGGAATATTGTATACACATGGCTCAATAAAATATATTAATGACATAAATAGTTAATATCACTATTCACTTTAAAATGTATATTAAAGAAATGTTGAGATATTCAGATTGTAAAGTGTTTGTTGTGTTTTAAATAATAATAGTTAAAATAGTTTCAAACTAGAACGGGTTTCTATGGTAGATTTTAGTATTGTTTTCGATTACACAATACCACTTTAAAATGCTTGGCTGTAGGGAAGGAATTAAAAGATTATATTACCCTCATATTTTATAAAAATTATAGCATCTATAATATTAAAAAAACTTATTTCACAATATTTATTTTATTTGACTTAAATATTATTAATTGTTATAGTAATCATATTTTTATGTAATGATCCATGGTCCATATTTATTTTAATTATATTGTAACGTATTTATACAGAATGATTGATTATGTATATAAAAGCTTTCAAAGAGTGAATGTGAAGTTCATTTGCTGTCAACTATTATATGGAATACCCTATCCAAAAATCAATGCTTTCAAAAATAATAAGTAAAGCAATGATAAAATAGAAAGAAGTGTTTACAAAAATACACAGTCGCAGACAGTCGCTGCCTGCATTCAGCGACTGTCTGCGACTATGACCATGTTGGCGGTTTACCGAGTGGTGGGCCCATTCTCGCCGAGTCTACTCGAGAACCTGCCCCAACGACGGTTGCACCCCGTATGTGTGTGTTTGTCTATAACCTATTCATTATATTTTGTTATATCTGGTACGTTCTTCACATTTTCTTTTGGAGTCGGCATCATAACATACATACATAGCTGCATGTAAAAGTGTTACACTATGTTTTATCTGTGTAAAATAAATAGTATAAAATGAAATAAAAAAGCAAAGATATTTTTGTTTTCATTTATGTACTTTAAACGCAATTATGAAAATTTGGCTTCGAACCTTCAAAACTATTTCCTGCTTTGCATCAATCTTACAGCATTTTGAAAGTGTTTAGGTAGCTGTAAGATTAGTAAACGACTGATTTTCTCCGAGAAAGTACACACAATTGAACGGGAACAAGAGCGAGGTATTTCGGTCCAATTCTGTACAAATTAAAATCACCCAAGCATCACGCTTCGTCCGAATGCCAAGCGTATCTACAATGAAAGGCAGAAAACATAGGCTAGGTAATTAAATTGCTTCGCTTGAAAACCCTAAAATGTGTAATGTTAATGTAATAAAATACTTTATTAAGTTATAAAGGCAAATTAACGTAATATAAAAATTATAAAATAAAATATACATCTGATTTTTTAATACTTTGATATAATAAGAAAAATACATAGACACACACACTCTCTCTTTTTATTACATCATCAACATTTTAACCAGAATACGTTTTTATAAAAACCTACAACTGACTATTCAAAGTTTTATCTTTTTTATTTCTATGTTAACGAAAATGATTAAAAACCAAGGTAATATTACAACACAAGAGAATAAACAATAAAAGTAAAATATCTCTATTAAATTAGTTTAATTAATTATTTTTTCTGAGGAAAGTGCGTTTGAAATCAGTTTAAGTTTCAATATAAATGTTATATACATGTGTATGTATGTTTACATATGTCTATGTATGTTTATGTACGTTTCTTTGTAAATGTATGTGTTTTGTTCACGTCAACTACCCATTATTAGTACTTCTATCTTTTCCATACTATGATTGTCTGTAAGAGATTGCCTTGTATGATAAGACCACCTTTTGTTCTTTTATATATTATTGTGAAACTATTTATATATGTCTAAAGTAGACAATAAAGAATATTAAATATATAAATAATTTACTTAGATCTCATTTATACAATAAAGCTGTAAAACATATTAAATTTTTCCGCGTGAGAGTCACTTACAATAAGAAGGCGTCGTCGGTTGAAGAATATCTATTGAAAATTTGGTTGCCTCTCAATTTTTAAAAGGATTTCGACACGAGAATAAAAAAATTTTGCACAGTCCACTGAAATACAAAACGACGCTGAATACGTCTGCGAAACTCGCGTGGAGTGTGCGGAGCGAACAAACGGCTTGAGATTAAGGACTCTTTTGTCGAATAAACTCCTTCATTTTCGATGACGCAGCTCACTCTCGCTGCCAGCTCACGAAGAGCCTATTGAGCCCTGTATATATGTCAACAAGGTTATCGCCAATGTCTCGAGATAGATAACAAAGCCTCAATCGTGTTGACTAAAGGTTGATTGTTACAAAAGAAAAAAATAGCTTCTACATTTTTATGACATAAAACTGTTGCGCACTTCAAATAACGTTTTGTTTGATGTTCCGTGACGTGAATAGACCCGCCATTTTGTCAAAATTGATTGAAAATGTTTCGTGTGTTGAGAGGCCGCTGTAGTTATTTTAAATAAAAACATTAAAGTTTTTGACATACATCATCATATATCATTTCTTTGTTTTATTTAGATTTGATTAAAATAGAGGCAACTTTGTAAAACCCCGCCTGTAGCATAATGATCAGAAAAATTATAATTGAAAAATAAAAAAAAGATTAGAGTCATATGCCTAGTCTATGAATATAAAAAGACATTCATGTATACAACCCAAAACAGAGCGCATGGTAGACTAATAGATTTTCAGGCATTTTAAGAGAAAGGAAATAGATCCATATTAGATAATCAATCGATTGCAAAAGAAAAATCATTGAGACAAGACATTAAGACCAGCATAAACTGATTTGTAAATAACCTTAATATTTTCAACTGTTTAATATAAATAACTCCTTTATCATATTTCTCTTAAGTCTACTAGATGGCGCTAGTCAATAAGATGTGGTATTAATTTACAGATTTTTTTTTAAAACCACTATATATGCGTATAGTATGTGCTCTAAAAACTAAATAATCATATATTCCAAAAATTATGTATGTGTCTTCCTGGACCCTGAAAAACAGCCTGCCATCGTCTGCATCAACCATATATTGTCCTCCACGGATAGCCTTAGAAAGGGAGGTAGAGAGGGTGCTCCTCTACGAAATGAAATCGGAAATGAGGAAATCCGTAGAAGTAAAGTAACCGATACGGCTGAGCGGATTGGCAAGTTAATTTTGCAGTGGGTTTGCACAGCATATAACGCCAACCCAAGATAGACAGATGATCTTGTCACATTCGTTGGAACAAGCCGAATGCTGGGCGCTTCTTATTGTTTCTATAAGAAATTTAAAAAGAAGGCTTTATGTACAACAATGAACGTCTTACAGCCGAAATCATGATCAAGTAGTAGATGTTTGTGTCATCGTGGCTTTGTACTTCATTAAGTTTTTTTTTCTTTATAAATGTACAGAAAAGTGAGTTTATTAGTCTGAAGAGTTTTCACGTAGTTGTTGCTAGGAGAGATACGGCACGTGTTGCAGAAAAACTGGGCATAATCAAGTATATTAAGTGGAAACAGCCGCCTCAGCATTGTTTTAGAGCTTCCAACAACACCATTTGAAGTACTAACAACTTTTTCATCTAAAACAAAAGTATAACAATTCTTTTAATATAAAAATTGAAAGAACCAACATATTTGTAACATATATATGCTCTACTATACAGAAGTTTTTTCATTAGAATGTGTATTAAAGCATTATTTGCTTATGTTATATGTATAGTTTATAATTTGCGAAGATCATAGGTAGAATATGTACTATATATTTAAAATTCATATTCTTAGTACAATATAACGAAAGAAATATGTGATAGTGCGTGATACGTAGAGAATATTCTGTATATTTTAAGAAAATTTATTACTCTCGACCATTTTAAGATTTTAATATAAAAGTTTTTCTTATATTTAGAACACATTATGCAATAGTTCACATTTTAATAAATCTATTGATTACAAGCAATTTGATAAAGTAATTTTTCATTATGTATACACTAATTTAAATATCATATGAAATTGCCTTTTATATATTCATCTCCTGGGAGAAAAATAGGCAGGAAGATTGGCCATAGATCATACTTTACAAAGTTATCACACTGAAATATGTTACATTGATTTATTTTTTCTACTGAAAGTAGAAGAAGTAGAAAAAGTCAGGCCATTAATTACGTATTTTTACACAAAAACTTGTATTATTAGAAGTTATTGAACTCCTGGTAGCACAAACCGGGGGTGATAGTGAACAATATTAATTTTAATATTTAGTAATTTGATTAATGAAAACTATTTTTCTAATTATATTCTTATCACGCTCTTTATTATTTCTGAGAGGATATATCAATTGACAGCAAATAAACTATAAATTAAGCCTTTTAAAGCTTTTACACCTTTAATAAATCACGCGGTAAATAGAATTTCAGTAAAAATAAGGCAGAAGTGCGAATCAAGCGTTTTACTCCAGCCGTTTGTACACTATTTTTATTTAATTTTGAAATAAATCATGAATGTATATATTTATATATGTGTATTTTATTATAACTATGTTTATCCTAATTTTGAAAATGTTTCAGGTTTCACGAAAAAGTTAGATTTGAAGCGTATCTATCGCTATTTTGACTTCTGTAGCACCGAAATGAATATTTTAAGTCATTCTAAAAATATAAACTATTAAAATTGCTGGTATACAAAATACACAGATGAATAACTCATTCATGACTCTGATTGGCACCTCCATTACATCAAGAGTATAAAGGTTGCCCATTGATGCTACACAAGGTTAGTTCGCAACGGCATTGGGTAGGCGAGCAGGTCGCTTCCCTCCCCTGACTCTTCAGGTCACTGCAATTCATTGCGTACTAAGAGGGAGTCCGCTTTGATGTGACGTAATCAATATGCCAGTGTATTAATTAATGGATTTCCCTACTATCTGCAAGTAATTGAAATTTGACGTAATTATTCTGTAAGGACATCCTGCAAGTGTATGCTATTTGCTAAATAATTTGAATGTGAGCGGCACGTGAAATAAAATTATAAAAAATATTAAAAGGCAGATAAGAACTTAATTATAGAACATGGAATATTAATTTTTTCATATTAATAAGATATGTTATAATCGCAACGGATAATTTTGGTCTAGACTTTTCACGAAGATACATAGTGTGGCAAAGACGAACGCACTATAGCCAACTCACGTATTTAAATAAAGAACATTCTCCATATTTAAGCAAAGGCAATATCATAACCAATGAGGTGCGATTATTGCTAGTTGAAGAAAACAGAACATTTTTCCAAAATTGTGTGATATTGAATTTAAATCATGCTATAATAAAACTACATGAAAACACCACTAAGGTTTTTAAAACTACATTCAAATAATGTCTGTCGTCATTCGGTGTTTAATATTGTCCTTTATTATTATTGTAATATCACGCTTATAATTCAAAGTTTGTTTATACTTTACAATTATATTCAATAAATTAATATTGCATGGTTATTTATCAAAATATATTTCAACAACAATACCAAGAATATTGTATTCATCTATAATAATACCACACAATATCTGACTTTATTACTAAAGTATATGTGTATTATTATTCTATATATATATGTAGTTGTCGACGGTTTATATATATATATATATATATACATATATATATATGTTAAGGTTTTACTAGCACGTCCTGGCAAAACAAAACACCGTCGGTCCCGTAGAAATCAGTCTATTTCTCACAGTAGTACCATGGATGACAAAGATAAGATACTCTGCAAAACTCCCAGAAAGGCTTGTATTTATCATCATCATATCAGCTGATAGATGTGCGTTGCAAGGCATTAAATTCCCTTGAGGGTCGCCAAGATGGCCAGTTTTGCGCTACCCGTATCCAACTGCTTTATCTTGCAGCTATTTTTGTAATAAACTCGACTTCAAGGTTCTCTTGGCCATAGTAGTATATATGGATTACGAGATACCTACTTGAAATTATCTTAAATGAAATAATCGTTTTAGCCATAGGACATCTACTGCTGAACCAGGTCCTACTCAATAGATTTCCAATAAGACAAGTTCATAGCGGCCTGCGGCCAGCGTCCATAATCACGTTCACTTTGTGTGCAGACGTCGATTGCAGTCTGTGGTATTCACTCCAGGACATAAGTTCCCAGCTACCATCAGTCCTGGGCGCTACTTGGCCTTCCTACTGCTTTTCACCTTACCAATCATTAAGGCTAAGGCGATTAATTTCATTCAGTCTACGAATCTCCTGATATATTACTGATTCGATCTTGTAATGAAATCGTATAAAGATAACGAATGAAATACGTAAATCAAATTAATTTTAAGAATGGATGCGTCAATAAAAAAGTAATTTTATATCTGTTCCAGCGGCAAAGATTTTCTTTAATCCTCATTCATCCTTTGTAACTAGGAGTGCTATTTAATCGCGCGAGTACAAAGCCACTCGTTTGACCTCCAGTTAATTCGATATACCGTTTCCGCGATAATATTGAACAAAAGGACACAAAGAATGCTCTGAATTCGCTTGAATTATTTTCATTTACACATTTATTTCAACTCGATGGTTTAAGTTTTTTGATAATTTTAAAAGTAATATCGATATTTATTTTTCTTTTGTCTTTTTCAATTTATTTAGCACTAAAGAAGTGTTGCAATTTTTGATAGTCAACGAAACAAGAGAACGCTTGTGTTTATATTTATGTTATTATCTTCTTCTCCTTTTTATATGATAGATAGAATAAGATAGATACCCACTGAAAAGACATAGGCCACCACTGAAGATGGCTATGACCAGTCTTGCGCTGCCCAGCTTCCAGCGACTTAAGAATGTATTTTGTCCACCCATTGGGCATTTTGTTATTTATAACAATAAGTGAATGAGTTCAAGCCTTTGTTTAAAGTGGCACTAGGAATCACGGGTACGAGCCAAGGAAGACCAACCTGCGGGAGCCACATATGGCCCTTGGTAACATTATTTGTGGTTCTGAATAAACGTGTCCGAGTTCCTTTATAATTTATGGGTTATTGATTTAAAAAAAAATAACACTGATTTTATAAATATTGATTACATAAGATAAAGCGGTAAACATATATTACTTAAATTACTAATAAGAAACACGAAAGAGTTATTGCATTTTGCAACGAATAATTTGTACCTTTATATGTTTTAAATAAAATTTTAAATATGTTTTTTTTAAATTTAATGCCTTCCTTATAAAATGTATATAATTATGGCTCTAGAAAAATTTAAAATTTTGAAAAATGGCTCGAATTATCAAGGAGCTTGGCTACCCTGGTATACGCATTTAGGGTCGAATTTATTTAGAAAGTTTGTTAACAAACCGCGAAAAATGTTAAGTGGACATATTACTATAATTACGTATTTTGCATTTTTTTATTGTTATTCCTTGTATATAATGGTTTCCATACTATTCTGATTAATATTATATTTGTATATACAATAAAGTGTGCGCTTATACATGGCCGAATATACTTTCTAGTACGATGTTATGAATGGTAAAAAATGTTGATTTAAATTTTAAATAGAACACGACTAATATTTACGTTTGGGCGAAATAAAACTGAAAAAGGTGTGTAAATAAAAAAAAAAACACGTGCAGATAATCACACCATTTTATGTTCTAGAATTGTTATCGCTTTAAAGGAGTGAATTAAAATGAAATAAATATAGCTTATTTTACATTAATTATTGAAAAGCATACCCTATCCAAAAGTCAGTGGTTTCAGATATAATAAAAGACGTAATGTAAAAAAATATTAAAATGAATTATTGTTTACCATCTGTCCCTAAAGGCTTTGTATTGTCCAAATTTATTGGTCTATCATGTTACAATAGAAAATATATTAAGATATAATTATGAAGTGATCACTTTATACAAAGTGATTAGAAATGAGTGGAAAAGTATTAAAACTTTATGCTTACAAATGAGCTATACATTCACCCTTAAAAAGCTTTTATACCTATTTCCAATTAACCTGTAAACTTGAGAAAGGCAGTAAATTATTGCACGTCATTTTGCTGTAGAATATAATTTATGTAATACCTAATAATTCAATATCAGACAGCGCTTCACAGGGTGAATTTGACAACTTATATAACAAGACATATTCAACCCCGGTATCGGAGATCGAGGATGTAGATTAGACAATCGGTGGGTGGGTAAAGGGGAGGCGAAGTGGAACGCTGATATCAAGTACCCAATGAATATAAGATAACGCCTCAAAGGGTACAGGATGTAATCTTCATAGCTTGTAGCAAATTTACTAATGAATTTACTTACAATTAATCATTTATATGTAAATAAATAAAATCTGAACACAAGTTTTATACGTAAATATTCAAAGTTACATTTTAAGGAACTTAAAACTTAACTTGAAATGGCAATAAGCAGATAACACAGCGCGTAGAAGTGGAAACCGTGAATCGGCAAACGCAGTGTAGGACGTCCAACCATTAGGTACAACGCGGTTACGGCGTTTTAAAATCGTATTATATATATTTATTCATAATTCGTAAATAGGGTTAATAATTCCAAGCACTCTATATTATGTCTGGAATAAAACTTTAAATGGGGGGGTATATTATATATTTACATAGATACATAGATACACCGTATCCAAAAATTAATGGTTAGAATATATAGCATGAAAAAGCGATTAGGGTTTATTACATAATTAAATAAATTTTTGGTAACTATTAATCTATCCTTGCAGACTTTTTATTGACTGGCCGCATTGTAATAGGAAAACAAATTAAAATTCTTCAGAGCATATTTTAGAGTAATTTATATATACAGGTTGATTATAAATAGGTGTTAGAGCTTTAAACATTTATGTTGAAATCTGAGTTAAACCTTTTAAAATTTTAACAAAGGTCTAACATGGCACATTCAAGCACTGTATCGATCAAGGATTTAGATTTGACAAAGTACGGAGAGTTTAACTAGTATTATTTTTTTAAGTAAGCTGATGGAACAAAAACGTAAAAGAAAACTAATTTTCCCATATTAAACACACTTTATGACGTTAATGTGATACGTTTATTATGCAGCAATATTATAAATGGTTTTGAGCATCAATTAAAATTTCCACAAGATATTTTAATCTGACTGTATGCGATTTATGAAAAGGAATTAACTAAAAGTGAACGCACTTCCGACTTTGCTTAATTTTTACAGCAAACGAAAGGCACTGCCTTTAATCAGCGTTTGCACTGACGCTCCATTTTAAACACAATTCACGGAATTTGCATAGAAATTGGATTAATGAAACCGGTCCCTCTACACCAGTCAGTGTCTTAATTCATATTTAAATTACTGGATTTAAAGGTTAGAATTGTAATTGCTATTTCTAATTACCTATTTCTGGAGCTCTAAAATCTCTACAAATCATATCACCAATGGCTACACTGAATAAATACTAAAATTATACTAATTCTACGTCTATGCAACATGGTTTCTTATAGAAGTAAAAGCTTTAAAGGGATAAATGTATAATTAATTTGAATTTAATTAGTGCATCGTACACCTTAAATCAAGTTTTATAAATAATAAATAACGTAATGAAATTTGATTTTAAAAATTTTCATAATTGAGATTACTACATAACATATAAAAATAATCTGACCCTTCAGACTTTGGACTCTCAGTAAATATTGGCCTGTCGCATTACAATAGAAAAAAACATTAGACTTGTTTCAGTATAATCACTTTGTATACAGTGATTGGTAAAAAGTGTATACACATGTTATATAATAATTATTGAGGGCGAACGAATATCAGAAGATGGGTATAAACCCCAAGAATCGCCGTGATGGCCGATCCCGCGCTGCCGGCTTCCAGTGACTTCCAGCAACCTTAACTATGAAAGATACACACCAAGTATATTTGTCAGAACATAAAACTGACTACATAAGGTGAAGGTAATAATTGAATATTCTTGTTATATAATAAATCATATTGCAATTATTCTAGCGGATGAAATATATAACAATTGAAAATAAAGAAGGCTTCCGAGTTGAATATATCATGCGTAACATTTTGACGAAGTCCAATTATGTAGACGATATGGAATATTTGCAGCGTTACGAGAGATCATCGTATATCATATGTTTAAGGTCTCGTGATTTATCATAATGATTATAATCATAAACATAAAAGTGTGAAAGTTCTACATCAAAATTCAGAATGATAATTTTTTTTACATGTGTTATAAAAGTACGTACGTAATATTGTCAGTGATAAAATCCGACGACTGTATGAACGTAAAGAGGTATTTAAGCAATTCACGAGGGCTCATGCGGTAAATTGCTTTTAAAGCCCTCCCACCTCGATAAAAACATTTTATCCAGGTTGACGACTTCAGGTGGATTTTATGTGAAATTTAAGAGAAATGGTATATCCAAATTTCATATTTAAACTGTTTTACAATGTTATAAGCCATTTTTTATAAATAGGTAATATTCTAAATATTTTTTACTTCGCAACTTAGACTGATTGATACCTGAGAGCGTGAGTCATGGGTTCGATTCCTGGGATACAATTTTATATAATTTTAACTCTATGATTTATTTGTTAAGGATTGCCACTGCTTATAAATAAGTTTCGAGACGGCAGCAGCGTCATTTGCGAACAATAATAAAAGTCACTGCGATCGTCGACTCGCCTACCAAGTGGCGATTATGGTATATCTTCCTATACATGTATATCGAACCTATGCAATAAGCGTATATGGGCTGATATAATTAAAATTAGATTATACTTTTTTTCTTCCAAATATTTACTACGTGGACAGTTTTAAGGTTATATTAAAAATTTGCTGTTCCTCGCCAGGTTTTTGTGAGTATAATTTCATAAAAACTAATCACGGTAAACATAACAATAAAAATATTCGAGCTAAATTTTATGCCTATAAAAACGAAAGTTTAAAAATATGCATTTTTTTTAATAAATGTCCTGTCAACCTACTGTAAAATCCATTAGTAGCTGGCCTCTAATTGGGAAAAAATTTTAAGTCTATAAGCTTTATATTATGAAAATTATCTTTATTATAAAGTTATCTGTCGAAATGCAAATAGTTTATTTAGCAATGCATTTCCGTTTTGCTATTCGTATTTCGATAATTTGTCACAGTTGAAACAATAGCCATGATTCCGGTGTTTTGAAGCGACAGGAGGCATATATCTTCATTATTCATGTACAGCAGGTTACGTATAGTGTTGCCAGCACGAGCCCGTTGATGATTAATTATTGTACATGTTGACATTTTCCTGCATTTGATTATAGTCTACAATGCTCGAATATGAGACGTTTGATTTACGATAAAACTACAACAAAGTGAATGAAAAAGAGACTAATTAGAAATAAAGGTTAGGGGATCTCGTATCTTTTGATCATGACTCGTATCAAAGTTTTGGAAATGATTTTCCAAAGTTTGAACATTGTCATCTATATAGCATATTACTTACTATCCTGTAAGTACTGTTTTCTATAGTATGAGAAGATCTGTACGAAGAACGAGAGTAATGGATGCCAAGTGGATTGGCAATTCAAGTGGCAGTGGCAGTGCGCAGATCAGTTGGTCGTTGGGGTATTAAGGTTTAGGAGCAGGAAATACAGAAAATATTTATATTTTAATACGAAAGTTTTAATAAAGATTATTTAAAAAATATTTGAAATTACGATTGCCATAAAAGCTAAAATGGCATAAATATATTAACACTAGAATAACCTTAAAAAAATTCATTTGCAATGTCCGTCATGCTGGGTTTTAATCACAGCCAGACGTATAATCTTAAAGAAAAAAAAAAAGAAAACACTAATGATGTTGACGTCTGTCAAGTAAAGGAACACGTAAATGCTCAACTTTAATGAGGGCCTTTTTGCAGAGATTGGGGGAGGACATTCTAGTTTTTGTTCACAAATTATAACGTGTTTGTTATTTAAAAATAACTTACTAAATTTCGACCATAAAGTAGTGAGTAGAAAAGTTACAAACATAATGTTAAATGTAATGTCACGTTGGCACAGCCTCACAATTATTTTGAAAGAAAGATATCTTGCAAAGCTCTGTGATTGCTCAAGTCATAGGATGACAGCATTTAACAGCAAAACTTTCGTAGTATGTTTTAAATACAGTTCGCACTGCACCGTTCAACCTAAAATACATCGCCGCTGTTCGGTAATCAAGAGAAATAGATTTATTGTATGGGCCTGCGAATACATTAATATTCAATACTGTTATATAAACATCACCATCATAATTTCTTCCGTACTTATTTCATTATTTTCTTCCCTCCATATAACACACCTTCCTACATAATCAAAAAAGTATCGCAGTAAATTTTTTTTCTTATTTTAACTTCTTTAGTCTATTTAATTTATCACTTAATTTATCACATTTTTGACATTTTACATTTTTTTAAACTAATTAATTTCTGGCCGACCTTATTTATTTGTATTTATAACCTCCTTGATTATCTCACGGCAACTTCTGAGAAACGTGGGGCGCGTTAGTCGTCGCTCATTAGAGAAGCGATATTGCCAACCTCGATCTTTCTCTTTGTTTCAATTTCAAGATCCTTCCTATAGCTTTTGAATGCAAGACAGCTGATGACCAGGAGCACTACGGTCCAGTAAACCCTAGGGTCATAGAAGCACGAGGGGCTGTCTTTGTTCTTATACCGACGAAGGTTCTTCGAGGGTCTCCCGTCTCTCGTGAACATCTGGACCAGTACCATGGCTATACTACATTTGACGAGGTATTTGAAAAATATCCGACTAGTCGAAGCCGTCGTAGCGACATTTCCCCTATTCCATTCCACATACAAACGAATGAAACGGTGCCTCTCTTGTATTACGGTCGTCTTTTGCCTTCAATTAAATGTTGTTTAGGTATCATGTGGGAAAAAGTTATGTGTATTTTTTTGTTTATGTTAACTATTTATTTCCTGTGCCATGACAGATAACGAAAAGAAGAACCACAACGCCCTTATGTTGTACCTCTGGTAAATTTTATACTATAATTTGATAATCTTCGAATTTACGAAGACGTTTTTAGGTTTTTAAAACTATGCCTTCCATTATCATTTTCTCTTATTAAATAAAGTCGAAAAGATCCATCGTAAGGGCTTTGTCGTTATACCTGGTCTTTCTAAAGATCAAATAGTCCACACGTATGTATACCTGAATTGCAAAATAAACATATATCTATACATGGAAATATTTTTATATTATTCTCATGAAAATGATTAAGGATTTATATTATCTTACTAAATTAAATTGAAAAGATTACCAGTGCACTACGGAAGCTCGGTTTTTTATTCAGAAAAATTTTGCTGGCATATAACCTCGTTTTTATTTTACGAGATGGCTGGAGTGTAGGCAATCAGTGCTTTATAAAGAAACTGAGATTGTGTTAAGTGACAGCTTTTGTTTTACTGAAGCACTTCCTTGACCGACTTTGGACAAAATACAACTAAATTAGAGCAGTATCTATTACATAAATATTTTGAATGTTTTCCAATTATTTCGTAGTATTTCTGTCAATTAATATTTAAATTAAAATAATTCAATTTAAATTAATATAATATTATATTTAAATTTAATAATTAAAAAAGCTGACAAATGCGTTCACCAATATAATTTTTTTTACACTTTTAACCAATCACCTGTATATTATTGTACATTGCGCGTTGTTGCATGGTGTTACGTAGTCATAGTGAAAATAAAACAGCTATGAAACATGAAAAAATATTTCGTTATCATCGGTCAGTAATATATCCGATAGCTAAAGTTGTTTATGTGCTGCGGTTCACGAAATAAATCATGTTTGGCGTACGTTACTTCGACAAATAAGAAATATTAGCAAATATACTTACGAATGGTGGTGCTATATTTTGTTATCGCGAAAAAACTAAATGAATTTATCCACAAATAGGACAAATAATTTATTAGTAAGGTTTGATAATAACTAGTTAAATGGCCACTGAAATCAATGTATATTGAACAATTTAAAATCAAAACCACGTGGAGTTAGTTTTTACGAACCCATCATGACGGAATTTGTAAGACTGTTCGTTCAAATTATATTCCATGCATACTCTTTTGTTATTCTTATAACTAATACCCTCGTGCAGTTATGTACATTTTAAACATTTTCAAAAGTTACTTCGTATAAGTAATAATGATAAACATGAGTGAGTGTTCCGTGAAAAATGATAAAATATGTTAAAAGCAGTGTACCGTTTTGTACATATTTTGTAAGCACCTGATTCTTAAAAAGTTATCATCAAGGATGTAGGAATATTAGTTGCTAATCGATAAATATCAAAGCATCGACATCACAAGAAAAGAGTGTTACATTGTAAGTCGAAAATATAAGGATTATTACGAAACTGTATTGTATTGGCAGAGCGTCCTAATAACCTAAATTACATAAGTTGACGCTATTTCTCCAATAAATATATGTTGTATATAGCCTAAAGCTTAATGAGCAGTGTTAGCCTCCGATAAAAGACAGGCTTTCGATCGTAGGTCGCGGGTTCGATTCCTGAGATACAAACTAACACAATTCACAATTTGTGCATTAATTATAATGAATTGCCACTGCTCATAAATAAGTTTTCAGATAATAAACAACAACGTTGTTTCGCCCGATAGGATTCCCTCTTCGTACATCACAATGCGATCCCCAACCTGCGTGCCAAGCGTGGCGATTATGGTCCTATATCCTTATGTATCTATCTTTGGAGGCGGCCTATGCCTTACAGTGGGCCTCTGTGGGCTGCAACGACGATAACCCGTTGCTATTTATAGCTTCAAATATAACTAAATATCTTTCGTTAGGAAGTGATAATAAATATGTGGTTAATTTACAAAATTAAAATTAAAAAATTACATAAATTGTTAAGTACTTTTCCTAAATTTTAAAAAGTTCAGAGCTGCCTTGACTGTTGAATTTTCATTCAGGTTATCTTACGTTATCTTCTATTCAGAAAAATTGTTGGAAAATACTATCTATCTATAGTAAAGCGATATCACCACAACCTCTCCGTGTGCTTTCAAGCGTACTGCTTGCATCTGTACAAGCATTACGGAGATTGGTTTGATGAGTATTATAGCTAGAGAAAAAGCTTGGCTAATGAGAAGTCTATTGTTTCGCGGAGGCAAGCACGAGATTGCACAGGAATCTGTTTGCCAACTTATAATTGTTATGGACAAGACATAGCTCTCAAGATCACGCAAACGCCCCGCTTGACACTTCTATTAATAATATAAAAATACGAGTCGGCACTGTTTTCAGCTCAACATTTCATTTACCATCGTAAATCTTTGTTCCATGATATTTACCTACAAAACAAGCATGTCTTAACAGTTTAAATGTTACAAGACTATTAATATTTGTGAAGAATAAAGATGCAAAACTAAACTCCTGATATAATATAATACATCGATTAGCTGCTTAGTACTAAATTTTGCACAACTAATTTATTAGCCTGATTCGATTTAAATCTCACGCTTCAATTTATATTCAATCTTTGCTTGAGTATGATAAATCACGGTTTACTACGTGAATTTACTTCTTAATTTCCACTACCTAAGGCTGCAGGTATACAATACTACATATTTAATGGGACTCTGTGTTTGGTACTAATCGGTGTAACATAACTCCTGAAGATGTCCCGCGGAGGGGTGAAACACGTGTTGAGTAATTTGACGGTGGCAGTTGTGTAATTCGCATCGTTTGCCGCATACGCATTTATCAGTGGGCTGGCGGGCGGTGCACTTTGTTGCACGACTACCACTGCATGTGCGGAAGTGGCTAAATATTTTCTTAAATACTACATAGTTGATATTAACACTATTTTTAGGTTTCCTTGCTTTTTGTAATGGGATAAAATACATTCCCCAAAACAAGTATATCCTCATTTCACGCTTGCGACTTTCGCTATCCGGATGTTTTATTTCCATCAAAATAATTTAAAGCACCTCCTGTCATCATGGCGCCACAGTTACTCGACGTAGCCACACGTATTTAGTCATCACATTTAATTGTACTGAGTGATTGGTTATACGTGTAAAAACTTTATCGTTAAGCTTTTAAAGGCTTTTTCAGCAAAGGAACTCCTTTGCTGTCAATTAATGTAACCTAACCAAAAATCGTTTAGTATAAAATTAATCATTGTTTACTATCTGCCCCTGCAGACTTCAACGACTGCAAACTGTAAAATGTTATGAGTCTGTCGAAATCCAACAGAAAAATTAAATTATTTGGTCTGGGATTAGAAATAGGTGCGAAAGTTTTAAATCTTTTAGCTGACAAACGAGCTATACATCCTCCTGTTTAAACCTTTTACACCGGTATATTTAAATAATGTCATTTTATGTTAAAAAATTTTGATACGGCAACCTTGATTGATAAACATTACTTCTGAGAAAATGTACAACTTTACAAATTTGACAATTGTGGTATTCTATAATTTAAAATAATGTTGAGTATTGCTAATTGATATTAATAAATCAAATGTCGTTGCTATACTCATATTCAAAATTATTTCAAAGTAAAACAAAGTTATCAACACGTTTATTTGTTTGTTAATCAAGAGCTATATTTATAGTACAATGTTTTAATATATGGTATATAAGGCAAAAGTTATTCTTCGAATTGTTGAAACTGGAATGCTACTTTATAAGTCGGTATGAATAGCTGCGTTGTAAATGAGGCGGTCAGGAGTCACGCTATTCACAATGCTTAACCTTCGGTATTCAGGATAGCAATTCGGTTGAAACGAGTAGCTTACGTCACTAAAAATAAAAACCAATTTCTGTAATGACACATTACTTCTTAGACGTGACGGCTTAGTTTTACGTAAAATAGATATATTTAGCTCTCTGATGACATCAGATGATATGATTACCATGGTTTTTGGTATATTAAATTAATTGTTTATTAAACATACTTGGATAATCAATGTCTCAAACCCGGAAGGAACGTCTACCAAAAGGTGTCTGCCTTTCTCCTTATTAAGTAACTCACCGGAACATTTCTTTAGCCTTTCGTCTCCTAATGGAACACAGCGAGAATAACAATTAATATTAAAATAGCGAGCTAGAGACGACACATTCTAATATTTGCCAGAGGATTTAATTTTTTTAATTATATAGACTCTTACTTTGATATCTGCGACCCTTTCTTATGTTTAAATGTGATCTTTGTATTAAAACGTAGCTTTAATATTTAGCGAATCAAATAAATTTAAACTGCGAGAAAATATCAAATCTAATGACGTCATCACTACCGTTTATGAACATGTATTTTATTAGTGCTGTTATTTCTTTTACATATTTTTTTCCATGCGTCATTTACAACGATCATTTATATACGTTAAATGAAGAAAATAATAAGAGACAAATTGAGACTTCTAGTGATGATACCTTACAATATAAAATAAAAATACGAGGGATCTATATTTATTTACATTTGAGTAAAGACTGCAACTTAGTACATAGTTTTTTTTGTAAACACTCTGAAACAGTTTATTAGAGTTTTTAATTAGATTTCGACTAACTTTGTCAAATTCATTTATAAATAACTTTAATTTAGACAAGAAATAGATGCAACAAGCGCGTCTTTATTTCTAGCGCTGACCTTGTCTGTTTATTCTTACATAAGCACTTTTTCATATAAGTTTATACAAATATGTACATAATTGCAAATATCCCAAATTTAAGGTTGTTGTATAAAAATGTTGCTATGGATATTTTCCGACCGGTACGACTGAGCAGCTTTTAAACGGAAAGCTTATTTATTTGTACTTCGGGATGATAACGTGCAGCTGTGACCACTTCACATAAGTGACCCCGTTGATACTTTTTGTCTGTGTGTTTTTAGTATTAAATGAAGTGTTTTTAAATAGTGAAGAACACTTAATTAAAATTTTTCGTAAATATTATATGTAGGTTAGAACTGTATCGATAATTATCAAAGTATTTTCAAGTTCGAAATTTCTGTTCTCAAGTAAGCATTTACGCGCATTTTCGAATTTTCAATTATATTTAAAATTATTAAAATATCATTGTAGTGAGTCCGTGGCTAAGCTGCCACCAACACAGAATGTTGATTTGCTGAGAAGAGCCTTCCAGAAAATCAACATAAATGTTTTCAAATGAAATTTACGAAAGAAATCGTCATAGCTTTTTTAATTCGAAAAACGTTTGATATCCATTAGTACAAGTCGTGTATATTTACTAAATTGTATTTTACTGTACTACTACATATTATCTCATTAATAACTTTTAAGATACTGTTATTATTTTATTGTTTATACCATTTTGCGTTACAACTTCTCTGAAAAAAAAAAAACTATTTAACCAAAATTCCTCTAATATATTTGTTTAAGTTAAAATCAATTTAACTTTATATTAATCAGGCATGTTAAAAATATATTTTTTGGCAATAAAAAAAAATGGTATGTATATAAATATTCATGCTGTGGTCTCATATAATTGAAGAACCCGGCATGGTGTTAATCATATAAATATTCTGTTATTGTACTTATAATAAGTCGTGTATTCTTCGCTAGATGTTTGGAGGTCATTAAATGAATAATTAAGCATTGATCCGCGTAAAGCAGACAACCCCTATATAACATCTCCTCAAAAATGAGACCTGATTGCCAATAATTGTCATTATATATGTTAGGCTGATTCATTTTAATTAAATGTGTTGAATGCTTACTATAATTAGGTCTTATAATAAAGTTGCAAATTTTTAAACAAAAAAAAAATAGCCGAATACGTTACTAAGAACAAAGCCTTAATTAGTTCGCCAATTTTTTCCTTTTTTTTCAACTTTTCCTGTGAAAAGTACTGAGTCAAGTTGCTGTCTCTTATTGTCAATCGTTTGACGACAATCAAAATCGAAAAAGGGAGTGTCAATATGTAATCAAATAAAAACATTGTGCTACATATTAAAACATGAAATAAAATTACCGTTTTATTGAATTCTTGTAGTGTACGAAATAGAAAGTTTGTTTTTGTACTTAATCATTGTTTATTACAAGGACTTAAAATAAATAAATTAATTGGTCGCTCTGAAATATGGTAAATTTTTTCAACGAACTGCGACAGGACTTTAACTTTGCCAATACGGTATTTCGTGTCAGCTAGTTAGTGAACAAAAATCTGTATTTTTTTTAATACTTAACTACAAGCCGTGTCGCTCAGGGGAATGCTGTGGAACGGTGTAGTGTCAGCTTTGTGTCAAGGTCCTGCGCTATGCAGATATCGATTTACTCAATCGATGTTATTACACATGACGTATTTGGTGACGTTCTTATTATTAATTGTACACATACATTTTTAATTCTTATATAATTCCTATATATTCATAAATAAGAATATAAGAACTCTTTTTGATGCTTATCCTTAAAAATTCGTAAATTAAAAAAAAATTAATTCACACCAAATATTTCAGAACATATTGATATTAGATAAAGAAATAATTAATAAACAATTAACTATCAAAATAACAATAACCTAATTAATAAAAGCTAATTTTTTAAATAAGATTAAGGTATGACTAATTTTTGATTGTATCAAGGTTGCTGTGATTAAAACTGCAATTTGTCCTCTATTTTTAATTACTTTGGATTTCCATGTAATGTAAAAAATAAAAGCAAAATTTTTTATCAATTTTCATGTTTTTTAAAACAAATCCTTTAGTCTCGAACTACTTATCATAGCGTACTAATACGATTTTACTTATTTTGAATGTTTCTTTAACTAAATAATAAGCATTCATTAGCCAACAACAAAAACTATAACAAAAATTTCTTTATTTTCAAGAATGCGGACGAAAGAATCAAATAATCTTAGTTGTGGTTTTCTTTCTGTTCTTAATGAGTCCAAAATGTTTAATAATTAAATGTTTTATTTTCGTATAACGAAAACAGTCCTGTTTAATTTTGTTACAACAATTTGTTCCCATAATATAAAAGAGGAAAATGAAAGAACTTCCAACGAAATTCACACAGCGAGTCATAAGAACTTCGAAATTATTTTGTTGCGTGTACAAAGAAATTTGAATGTCGGTTACTTATTCTCGAAAACGTTGCCCCTCGTACCGACTTAAGTATGTTACTATATTATTAAATCGATTTTGGAAATGAAAAATTTTATTACAAAGCGCATTGTAGAAGGAGAAAACTTTTCAAAGTTTCACGTGGGCTATTGAATAGTAAAGCAATGCCAGTTTGATTTAAAATGAATTTTGTGTTTATTTTCCTTCCATCTATATTAATGACATTTCCACTTATCTTTTATGAAAAATAAAGGTAAATTGGATTATTAATTAAGCTTTTTCTTTAAAACATGTAATTGTTGATTATGTACTTGTGGGTGCAGTTTTAGGGAAATAAAAAAAAAGTTTAGGTATTTAATAATAACATATGTTTTAAATTATATAAAAGTTGCTTTTTTATATGTGGTCTTATAGAAGATTTTTCATGGAATAATATAGCAACGCGTAAAGACACTACTTGTGCCTTTACGCGTTGCTATTCTTGATGTCTATTTTGTTTTATATTCAAATGTGCTAAATATTTTGTAATTTACATAATTATAAAATAAGGTTTTATTAAATTAATTTAATATGTCATAACGATATTATTTTATTCCGGAGTATAATTTATAATAAAACCTGTGAGAAATTGCAATTGAATAAAGAGGATTAATAAGTTATAATCGACAAAAACACGAATCAGAATTTAAATTGATGTATTTAACCGATAACGTCAAGGTACACCTTTTTGCGGCTATAAAACAAAGAAAAGTAAAAATATTTCATGCCAGTTCTGTAAAGCGATATCGTTGGAACTCGAGTTTCATGCTAACATTACAATGTATTGCGCTGCAGCATTGTACTCTGTGCGAACATGGGTCGGACAAAGAACGTTCGGTATCGTATGTACGACGGCGATGAATCTAGCGTGTAGTCTCTGTTAATGAATTACTCTGTAGTTTAGAACGCGTTCCCGCAAATCACATTGTACAGGTTTATAATCTCCGAGTTACCTATTATAGCCCCGTTCATATGTTTAACAAGTCTGTATATATAATCGCGATTAAATCGAAAAGAGTGCTAAAAAGAGTGTTGCAATGCATTCAAAATATTTAAAAAAATTCTTAACAACAGTTAATCAAAACTAATTGAAGTTTATTGTCAAAGCAGTCCAAAGAGCAGCCATATGCATCCCTTAAGCTATCTATAGAGGCATATACCATAATTGCTTCACTTGTAGGGTGAGTTGGCGATCGCTGTGTGGTATTATGATACGCAAAAGATACTGCTACCTCTCTGGAAAATTGTTTGTGAGCAATGACAACTCTCTATAATTCATACACATAGTGTGAATTATGCAAGAATGTATCTTGGAAATCGAACCCGCGACCAGCGATCGCAAGTGTCGCTTCTCTACCGGTAGGCTACCACTGCTTAAGCAAAAGGGCTATTACTACGATATCATTGACAATATATAAATAAATGTATAATATTAATTTACTTTTGTAAAATTGTTGCCTTTATAGTATAAAAGATTGACTGACAACTACGCGAGGCCCGCACTGCTTTCAGTGGTTGTAATTTGAAAATAATTTTTAGGCGTTATAAAAATATGTTCTGATCCTGTTTTATACATGTTAGACTTACAATTTAAAAATAGGCACTTTTTTTGATGAACTTTTACTCAACCCCTTTGCAAGGTGATATTTCGTTGAATTCGTACATCGCCTCTGCAAAAGCTTTCTACTTACCAAAAGTTTTTTTTTTAATTTCGAATCTCTACGCCATATGGTTCCAAAGATATCGCAATGACTTCGTACATAGGTATTTCCTATTCATTCAGACTGCAATCAACATTAGTTTCAATGAAAGTTTTTCTAGCATTGACAAATTCACTTCGCCCAATGGCATGTCCAGTATCATTTTATTAGACGTGATCTTTCAATTATTGGCAAGTAAGTATAAGTATTATAGTAATACTATTTTATTTGCTTTGAGTCTAATCATACTATGATCATTATTTCAACGGTAGGGCATCCACTTCTGGACATAGGCCTAAGATTACCACTAAGACCGATTGGAAGCGGCCTGTACCCACCGATTTTCAATGCATTAAACAAAGGTACATTTTGTGACGCGCACTTCCGGGACCGTGATCTCCACTACAGAACTTTACGGTAAAAGTGACTTTCTACTCTCCCCAGTATGTAATCAACTAAACATATGTCTAATCATCTATGTAAATAAAAAAAAACTATTTTAGCTACCACACGACTTTTGAGAATTCACTTTAGAAATAAACATTACAGCGATAAAACCTGATTGACGAAATGATTTGATGATTTTTATATACTACGTAAATATTTAAGAAGCATATGAAAATCATATTTGGTCTTTTAGTTTCGAACCGACAGCGACGAAATTATTTGTTCCATTTTGAAATCTGCCAATAATGTAAAGTTATTTTCATTGTTGTCACGCGATAAAAATTCACTCCACTCTCATCACAAATCATGTTTTCGCCCACGACACGGCAAATTTTCTATGATATTGTTATCGACAATCGTGTTCATCTATTTTATATAAATGTAAAATATAAGAGTGTTTTTTGTTTATATTTTTAAAAACAACAGATTTATGGGTGTAAAAACGATTATATATTCACGACCTTTACTTAGAAATAACACCTTTAAAGTAACTTATCAATTAACATTTAAATTAAACAATAAAAAAAGTTGTCGAAAGTTTCTAAATTTAAATGTTTACGAACGTATACATTCATACATACGGTTTCCATTTAGCATACCATGCAATGCCACAAGGCAAGAACACATCTATAGACATAAGCTACGACATACCCATGAGGCAGGCGGATATCTCGGGAACGGTGCGATAGTCTTCGTAGCAACATTGCTCGGCAGTTCGGCTTTGATGCCTCTCTTGAGGCGTTGTTTCCTTCTCTCCCGCGATTTCGCTCTTAGCATAAGAGCTGCCTGCATACTTGCCAGTTTTGTGGCCGTGGGGAACCGCGCTCGACAAACACAGCTTAGCGCGTTGCTAAGATACACCCAGATAAATATTGCACAGTTCCAACTCGACGCACGAGTTTGTACACGAACTTCAACACAGTACGTATTTACCGCACACGCGTTAATGTTTACTTTGTTTTGAGAAGAAAATTTATAACTACAACTAGCTTGACTATGTTTTAATTGAAAATAAATTTAAATTTTCTTAAATAGAGTAGAGAAAAATTCGAATTTTCACGTCGTTATTCAATTTCACTTTTAAGTTCAATCACAGATTATAAATTTAAACAATCTCACTTTAACATTGGATAAAGATAGGCACGAGAAAGGCGAGAAAACTATGTTTTATTTATATCTAGTTGAACTTTATTTATTTATAGCCTAGTAAGATATGTTTAATGTGAGAGTACGATCATGGAAGCAAGCGCAATTTGGCGTTTAATATTGAACGAGTCGGTTCAAAGTTTTACTTCAAACAATGTTATCACTCATGTTTCGTTCCGTACGTCAAGACGCAGTCTCTGATACTTCGACGCCTGCCACCGGACGCTACTCTCCGCTAGGTGTCGCTGTTTCATGGCCGGCCCACTTTTCTCACTTCGCGTATCGACACTTCCCCGTAACACATATTAACGCCGTCTCAAATGGCAAACGCTATTAATAATTAAAAAAAATAACATAAAAAAATTACCAGCGAGCACAAACTCAGCGGTTCTAAAAGGTGACGTTATCACATTGCATTGTCTTACGCTCATGCTGCAGCTTACACAAGTTAACAATTATCACTCGTACTTACAAAACTTAGGTATAACACACAACATAGGTTACATCTAGTTACATGCTAGACTATTAAGACACTGAGGCACAACATCACAGGCAGTGTACCTCGACGGTATCGCATGGTGAGTGCGGCTCGGAGCGTAGGGCGGGGGCGTGGGCGGGCGGCGCGAGCAGGCGCGACTCCCAGTGCTGGCAGGAGTAGGCGCGGACGCCGCTGGGCGCGGGGTGGACGGGGCTGCGTGCACGCGGGCTCGGCGGCGCGGGCTGGCGGCCGTGCTGGCGAGCCTGCCGGCGGAACTGACGTTTAGAACGTCACTGTTTACTACGTACACTACACCGTTATAACACATACACACACACACATAAAAATAATATGATTTATTGTTTTAAGGAGAAGTGATTTCGTGAATTGACGGCCGGACTGAAAGATTCTTAAAGGGCGACCACGAACCGGTAGACGTGGCATAGGTATGCCCCCCAATGGGTATACCGGCAAAATAGAAAAGTTTCAAATATTAATTCAAATAGACCTTTAGTGAACTTTTGAATGGTCAATTATTTTAAGATCATAGTAAGGTTACACCGGCACGGAATCCTAATTTGCCAGCCAGAAACAGAATGGCGATATAGGGAGGAGGTCTATACAAGAAACGCCCAAAGCCAGACGCAATGCAAGGCGCATTCGACATCTCTCGGCTGAGACGACCAGTGTTATGATTCCGTGAAAAGAGACGGAAATGTGTTACAAGAAACTGGTAATGAACACACACATTTCTACATTTGATTTAACCAAAGAGCGCGTGGTGGCTGAGAGATGGCTGTAAGTTGCCAACTCTTAACACCTGAAATTGTTACCACAATCCACATCCATTAGAAGGCCCTATTGGAAATTTAGAGAGTAGTAGTTGAAAATGACTAGCATTCAACGTCGTTCGACCACCTTCAAAAGGTCACCTGTCTACCTTGCGACCTACTACGCTGCGCTTGCCGGTCCGTGGTGCCCCCTCCAGAACCAACATGATCTAAGCATATATATGACGAGAAAGAGAAAGGAAAATAAAGAAGAATGCATCAATTTTATCTACAGTTCTACAGTGTGGCATGAATCTGTGGTTATTTAAACCGATAATTATCTTTACTTCTAAACGTCAAACAGAGTACACTGGTCAACAAAAGTCAAACAGCGAATATTTTTCATACTTTGTATTCAACTTTTGTCTTAGTCAATATTTTAATTAGGAATTAAAAATTTCATGACTCCTACTTTTCAAAAACAATATTTTAGTGTTGGCTTCATGATACTATAATTGAAACAAATGCCTTGACTAATATATCAACGTACTATAATAGGCACGAATTTTTAAAGCTATTGGTAGATTTCGAATATCTTTCGGATTTAAGCTTTGAGAATTTTGCTTGAAATTGAACCCACTACCTGCGATCTTATCTGCAGTATTTATTCACTTGAATATAGTGCTACCGAAACCGCTGTACCGTGCATTAGGTACGCGCGCAATGAGGCGAAGGAGTGCGTCGGTCACTTCGATCCTCTAGTCCGCCGTACGCTCGCAGCGGCGGCGCTCATGCGCTTTTTAACCCGGCCAGTTTCGATAGAACCATAGTTCTGCCAATTATATTAAACATTTATAAATCGCTCTTCTTTAATGATGATATAAAGAAGCCGAAATAATAAACGAACGAAGTATATAATAAGCAGCTACTATATTTTTCGTACAATCCGTGCATTGTAACAAAACTAACAATTGGGTCTCCAGTTCATTCCACAGCCGTATTGTTATTTGTACCACGAATCTTAAATTTTTTATACAAATTTAAGAATATTTTGATTTAAATAAACGTACAAGATTTAGCACTGTTTAT
This sequence comes from Battus philenor, assembly GCF_028537555.1. Classification (NCBI taxonomy): domain Eukaryota; kingdom Metazoa; phylum Arthropoda; class Insecta; order Lepidoptera; family Papilionidae; genus Battus; species Battus philenor. Next base: position 5,135,604 of record NW_027181759.1, on the reverse strand, counting down.
TATTATTTTAAACAATATTATACTTAAATTAACTCAACTTGTACTTTTACTAATGTAGCGTATAAAAGGGCAAAAGAATAATTTATAATTTTACTATTAAGATAAGAAAACTCTTGACTGATTTGCGTTTGTCTCAGCTTTCTCTGACATATATAGTATTGAAAGATGGCCATTATGAGTCGCAGGAAAGTGTGGCACAACATCGCAAACGGAAATGACTTTAATTTTAATGAAATGGCGTGAAGTTGTTGGAAAGCGTGACCCTTTTCTCCGATGACCGTTAGTTGTATCGATATCCCTTATATCCATCATATTGGAAGGGTACCCTTGTGTCGCGTACCCATGGAGAAGTAAATAGAATTTTAATGAATTTGAGTTGAAGTGAAATTTATGAAATGTTTCTTACCTTGCGGCCCGCGAGCGAAGCGCCGCCCGCCGCCGCGTACATGCACCGCGGGCGCGCAGGCTCACCCGCAGCACGCCGGCATCATCGCGGGGACGCTAGCGGGGAGCAAGCCTAGCGCCGGCCCGCTCCACCGCATCCGTGCCCCTACTCACGTACACCTACAACACCATCCATTGTTATAACTAACACTTCAATCACTTTACACACCTCGTCTTCTTTTACAATTAAAATATGAAGTCCGTCTTTTAAATATCTTATATTTATTCATATTATTATCTACACATAATCACATGCAGCGACCACTTGATACGTCATGGCAAAAATACCCGAAGAACCCAGTTTGATAGAAACTAAAATCAGATCTCCTATAACGGCATCTTTCATCTCAAAGCTTCTGTGTTCTGTTCTGAGAAGAGCCCACAACAAACTCAGACAGGTTTTTGTGGTCACTTTTACAACATCCTTACTACTACTTACTATCCTTACTACTGCTCTACTACCTAGTAGAAAAACAATTCATTACCAATCTTTATCAAAAGGTTTTTAACAACTTTTCGTTTAATGTACTTCCTAAATTTATTAGACATTTTAAACACATTTTAGTTAAAAATCAAACCAGTTTCGTAAAAGTAGCTTATTAATATTATATGCTAATATAATATTATATCCATTTAAAACTCGCTTTTTGTAACAAAAATGCAGTAAATACAATAAAATTTATATCTAATCTTTATAAAATAAATATGGATTTAAAACATTTGTTTAATATTCGATTATGCTTAGTAAAATATGCGATATTTATTAATAATTTTTCTTAATTAAACAATTTAATTATTTTCATTCCAGATTATAATAAAGTAAATACAATTATTATAATACAATCAAGACATTATAATTTAATCAGAATATTTAACACAAAATTTGTTTACTTTTACAAAGACACACAAACACACATAGTAGCAGCACATTTTTATGGATTACAGGTTTTTAATTTCATTCATAACATATTTTTTACATGACATATCGTTACTACTAGGCATTGTTAAGTTTATACTATAGACACATTTACATAACCATATAAAATTTTCCGAAAAAAAATTATGTCAATAACAATGAAATAATAAATAACAATTATATATAAAAAGGAACATGAAGAAATTCTTATATGAAGTATTAATATACAAAATATTTTTTTAGGAGTCACTATTATAAATATTTGTTTCTTAAAAATAGATGCAGCGTTTTAATATTTACGTTTTTAAAAGTTCGTTCAACATACAAAATTCACGAAAAAATATTAAGAGCTGGCGAGAGCTATAACTATTAAAAAGGTTTTCACTTAATTGCTCTCCAAGCCAGGTATGTGCTCTTACGTTAAGCTCGAATACCAGAATATCACGAGAGCGAGAATGCATATGCACCATTAAATCTAGCTGGGATTGGATATTCTTTTATTTTGCAACTGTAAATAAAACGTTTCATCAAGAATACTCAAATATATCTCGTGCTCGTGGCTCGGACGAAAAAAAATGTCGTTTATATTCGTTATTCACTTTCACGTAAACAAAAATAATAAAATATTTACAGCTTTATTCATACTATTAACCAAGGTTATAAACCAGTTAACCTTATGTTGATGAACACAAGACTCGTAATATTGCAATTAATTTATACATATTTAAAATTATTTCACCCTTAACGGACTAATACATAATTAAATTTCGAACGAGAGACTACACTCATTATGCGCACAGTTGCATTATCATAAATTAATAATTATAATATCAATATTTGTCATACAGACCGCTAATGCGACAATTTATGTCGTGCTTGACATGATGAAATCGGAACACAGCCGCATCGAGTTAATAAAGGTATTAGCATTTATAACTTTAAATCGAAAATATATGGAACATAATAAGTGTTTAGTTAAATTAAATTAATAAATTTATTTGTTTAAGTACTTGTTAACAAAACATTGCCGACATTTACTAACAAAAGTCTGTATCTTTGATAATATTAAATACGGCGATATAGGCTTAAACTTGTTATAAAGAGGTATTATAATTTTTCAAGTAATTTAATTTCGTTTCATTGAAATTAAGATGAATAGAGCAGTGGTAACCTAGTGGTAGAGGTCTGAGACTAGCGATTGTAAGCCGCGGGTTCGATTCCCGGGATACAATATTATATGATTCATACTTTGTGCATTAAATATAAAGAATTGCCACTGCAACGAATTCTGCGTACCATAATACTAAATTGCGATCGCTATTCCACCTACCAAGCTTATCTATTTTAGTACATCCCCCTATAGATATCTCTACGGAAGGTATATGGCCTGCAGTGTGCGTCTATGGGATGAAACAACGACGACAACTATATTGATATTAAGAAATTTTATTTTGTCAAAAAATTTAATTCATTTATTTACGTAATAAATCAGTGATGTTAGGTGTATCTTTTATAATTTATTGAAATTAGTTGGATACACCCATAAACTCACTTTTAAGCCGTAATGATTCCTTTCTAAGGTTGCCTGACAAATTGTTCTCAACGATAGTACTGCCTAATATTACACTAGCAATTTATAATTTTAAACATTTTCTCTGTACATAAGTAGTATAAAAATCAATTGTTGTAATATTTATTAATACTTGTAATATGCGAAGTAATGAAGCTAAATATGTTTAAAATTCTACAAATATTTAAATTATAATTTATATAATTTTAATTATTATATTTAGTTATTTCATGTTATAAGAAGTTATATCTAATTACTATAAATCTCATGTAATTCACGATCTTCAACTAGTATCATCAATAATTACGGGTTGTACAAAACTGCCCCAAAAATAGTTAATCGATGATGAGGCGACTCTTTAGAAATGAGTAATTCGACCCAAAATCATGATAGTTATACGATGATTGCACTTCTTTAAAACGATTACCATAAATGCTTTAAGTGAATAGGAAAATGGACATCTATTACGACTAAACGATTTATAGTTCAGTAGGATAGTATACCAAAATCAAATCGGTAACGCTAGTCAAACTGGCGTATCACGATATCTCAACAGTGTTATAACTTTAATGGAATAAATGATCAAAACCGTTCCGCGGTGCTTGCCGAAGCGACCTGGACCAATCTAAATTCATACTGCTATAAAGTGTTTGCCAACTTGTGTGCACAATGCCTACAAGAATTATGAAACGGATCCTCTCATAATATAATACATACATTATACTATATTCCACTTGGTTCGTGGGTATGTTAGAACGTGCACTCGAACGAATTTAACACTTAAAATATAACCTTAATTTAGAGGTTCTCGTGATATTCTATATCGTATATAGGCAAAATGATGATAGATAAATAGTTAACATGATTTATTTATGTTCGTCATTTATTTCAGATGAGAGACCAGAAGATACCAGAAACAGGAGTTATATGTACACATATATATCATACACACACACACACACACATATTTATAAATATATCAATGGGCAAAGATAATTTGATTTCATAAAAGCTACACAGTATAGACAACCTTTTGTCATTATTGAAAACAAAAAACAATTTATGGCTCACAAAGAGAATGACGGAGCAGTTTTAATACAAACAGTTTGATAATTAATATAGCAGTTACATTCAGGGTTATAAAGTTCAAAGAACGTTTAGATCGACCGATTAAAGTGAAATATCGTGCTCTTGTAGGTCATAAGATGAGGTTCCAAATAATTATATAATTTTTTTTAATGACTTAGAATAAGAATATGGAAGGTAATCTTTAAAATATATAATCGATAAAAACATTTTAATAAATTAACAGTTATAATTATGTAAAATATTAATACTTATAAATCTCGTAGATCTGCTACGAGTCTGCTACGAAAATCGTAGTAAGCGTGATTCTCTATATATTATATTTTTATACGAACTAATTAAAATTGGAATAAACTTTTATTAATATATAACAGGTATAGGATTCTTAGAGTAAAAAATTAAGAGCTACGTAGAACGCCGTGATCGGGAAACGGAACGAAGCAAATTTATTCGCCGTAGTTTCAACTCTTGAGTAGTACTTTGATAAGTTTCGCCTCAAACGACTTCTATTTAAAATTAATGTATTTTTTTTTAAAATTCACTTTAACTTTGAATCCGAACGTAATTTGAGTTTTAAAATTATGAACAGTTAAAAACTAAAAGCGCCTGTAACAAGTTACTGAAAAATTATAACTTGTAACTGTAGAAATGAAAAAATCCAATTTTATTAAAATGATATTTATCTGTTTTGTTCACATCAATGTATGGTAAAATTCCAAAGGGATGCAAAATCTCATATTAACAATATATATATATATATATGTATATATATATATATATATATATATATATATATATATAAATAATGTTAAAATTCAAAATTAAATTTAAGTTTTTATTTAGTTCAGTTAAGAAACGAATAAGGAGACACATTTGAATTAATAGTAAAGAGGAGAATTAAAGCAACACCTTTTCTTTCCTAATCTAGCTCTCTAATCTTTAATGTCAAACAAAGACTAAAGGTTTGTTAGAATATAATAAAAAATTACAATACCTTTCAATACAATATAGCGTTATAGTAAAAATGTAATTACATTTTTAATAAAGACTTACAGAGTATTAATTAACTTTTGTACTATTGACAGTAAATGTTGTTCATTTAGATTTTAAATTTGTTAGTAAAGAGAAAATTCCTGAAAACATTTTATTGTATGATTTATGAATGACAGTATGGTGTATGCTGTAAAGTGTATAAACAATAGTAGGAATATAATTAGGATAAATTATAAAATGATATGGTAATGTAAATAATGCATGAGAAATAAAGATTATTTACTGGTTGATGCGATCAAGAATTAGCACGTTTCAATAGGGTGGAGCATTCAAATTGTGTGACGACTGACAAAAGGGATAAACGCCCGCCGCATGACTGCAGAAATAGGTTAAATGGTCAAGTGACGTAATCGAATGATCAAGTCCCACTAAGGAACGCTACCCACATGAGAATAGCGGCATCTAATGCCTACTCCATAATTAAAACTCAAGGTTGACTGTTACCATCGCATAGTAGCTGGAAATACTCATTATAAACATACAATTAATAAATTACATAAATATCATAAGCTACTTAAAATAAATATCGTTTGGTATTTAAAATAAAAAATAATCTCAAGTGTAAAGTAAAAATGTATTCATTTAAAATAATAAACTTTTAAAAATATATACCGTGTATTAAAATATTATAAAATTGTGCATTTTAAATTACTATTAAGGAATTTTTGATTATGATATGTAACAGGATGATTAACTATAGGTGCTTGGTGTTTTAAAGTGGTGAATGTTTAACATTTGTTGCCAATTATTATAAGAAGACTATTCATAATCAATGGTTCCAGAAGTAATAAATAACCTAATGTAATGTTATCTATAGTAAGAAAAGGCGTTTTCAAAATTCGAGTTATTACATAGTACAATTAATAACAGATTTTGTACTGCTAGAAGTAATTGACTTGGCACATTTTAATAGTATAAAAATCTACGTAAAATATTTCAGAGTGATTTAAAATAGGTGAAACACAATTAACGTTTTCTGCTGGCACATTAACTACACATTCACCCCTTTAAATTTTTTACATCCATAACCAATCATCATGAACTTCTAGAACTTTAAATAAAAGTAAATACTTCATAAAAGTTAATACCTTGCTAAAATTTTAAGGGTTTATTTACACAGGACGAGTTACTGACTGCTAGTAGGGCAGAAGCTCACTCTATTATTGCCAGAACTTCAACTCGTCTTGCTTCATATTAAATGTTGAGAAATATGTAAAAAAAAACGTTATCGAGAAATGTTAAAGTAACCGTTATTCGAATGGTCATCCAAGCAGTTTCTGAAATAATAAGATAACGGTTTGCTTTAGAACTAGATGCGAAAATTGCGCAGCGAACAGAATAACAATATAATTAGGATCCTCGAGAATATCTCCAAGCTCCTGGTGGTATATTGAGTGAAAATATTTGATTTTTTTGTGAGTTCTTTCATATTATTCACGCTAAATTTTTACACAGATTTGTGCAAATCACGATTATTGCAAAGTTTTGTTTAGTATTTTGGTCGGATGTCTACATTATTGTATAAAATCATAAAAGAAATAAAACAAAAGATTATTAAAATCATCAAAAAAATATATTTATCGACACTTGCATGTGAGCTACTGGCATTGCAAAATTTAATGCTAATTGACGTTTAAGCGGAACGTGAGCATCTGAACAAGATAAAAATACAAAAGTGTGAATTTGCTCGCATGACAGCAGCTAACCCACTCGCAAGTACGAGTTACTGGTATTCACTTCCTAAGATTCCAGTTGTATTGGAACATGCTTTTCGTCATTTGGGTCTATTGGTAATAAGCTATAGGATATTTAGAAAGTTAAAGTTTTTGTCGTAACCGGAAATACAAATAGATCTCTCAATTAAATTCAATAAAAGATAAATTTCATACACACTCTGATATTGAACGAGCTCAAACTAGTTACATGGGAAGTTAATCAGACTGGCAGCTTTGCCCGCAAAGGCTATTCAAAGCGGCCCCCACTTTAGTCCATTGAATTTCAAAATAAACGTTGGCGAGCTTTCACTTACGCTACAGTTCTAACGTTCTGAATAAGCTCTATTAAACTGTGGTAAAATGTTTTTACGAAGCACTTAATAAGTTAATTCTTAACGAGAGATCTTTATTGTTTATCTGGTCCTTCCCGGTGTTTAATATTATATATTTATGTTCTCATTAGGAAAGAACTACTATTCTACAAAATACACTGTATCATCGGTTATAGATGCTAAATCTTTAAAAGGGTGAATGTTTAGCTCTATATAAAAAGTAATGGTTTCTGAAATTATTTATAATGAAACGTTAGTATAGCAATTAAAAAATTTTCAGATTACTTCATAATTAAAATAATTATTGTTAATAATAAATTCTGTAGACTTTATTGTACTAAAAGATATTAACCTATGGCATTCTAATCAAAAAATAAATTAATAGTATATTTCAGAGTCGTTAATTAATAGAAGAGGTTGTAAATAGGTGTAAAAACAATAAAGTTTTGCTGAACAATGAGCTATAAACTTAAAAAATGGATATTTATATTTTCTCCAACGGACGAACAAGCTTAAACTATATTTATAATAACAAGCAACTTTTATTCGTCAGATATTTTTAGAAATGGTTTCTAAATTTACAATAAAAAAAGTGTTTTTGTCAAAAAAATTCCCAGTCGATTGGAAAAAGATATAAAAAGATATATAAATATACGAATAATTTCACACCATCACTTCGTGTAAGGCAGTTAATGTATATTTAATAACGGCCTTTCAAAATGGAACGATAGAACTATTTTCTGAGTTACATGGAAATAACACGTACATTTACCCTTGGGTCAGATTTTAATGCGCAGAGTTGATAATGCCTGTTTGGACAGAACTCTCCGTTTGTTTAAGTGCTTTGTTGAAACAGCTGCTGATATTCAATTTGTTAAAGCGGAAACTGCATGTTACGAGATTTCCGTTATGGAATATAACAATGTAAATACGAGAGAAATCAAACGTTTTACGTTCATTACTGGATTGATTATGAATGTGCGACACTATAAACAATTTAAGTCATTTCAAAATTTGATCGATTATTTAAATTCATTCTTCCTATATTGCTAATTTTATTTTAATAAAGATTAACTTGGATAATAAAATAAGCTGAATTATATTTGATCCAATTTATATTTATTATAATTTAATATACATTAAAGGGGTAAATATATTGTTCATTGGTCAGCAAAAAGATTTAAACCCTTTGCCCCTATTTCCAAAATACATAAAGTGATCACTCTGAAATATGATACATTCATTGATATGTTTTTTTTTTAAAAGCGACAGGACAATGACTTCTGGCAGTACAAAGTCTCCAGGGACAAATAGTTAGTAACTCTTTACTTACTATATTATCTACACGCTATTTTTTATATCTAAAACTATTGAATATTGGATATGCTTTTAAATTATAAATTTTAAAGTTTTTAAACCTGTATATTATTATTTTTTCGAAACCGTTTTATATGAAGCAAAAATAAAGTCTTGCGCTAATATTTACACTAAAACAATTTCAATATTAGAATCAATCTGATTTTTAAGAAAAAAATTAGTATGATTCTAATTGTCACTCCGATCGATATGATTTTAATTGTTCTTTAATTCCCGTATACTCTTCATACTACCTATTATTACATATCCGTATTAATAAAAGAGAATTATAAGGAAATTGCTTTCGACTGTTATATTCTATAGTCTACTGCAACAAAGAAAATTAGCACGAATCACATGATATATTTAGAATAAGTGAAGGGTAAATATATTCTTTGATTGATTTGGTTGTACATTAACCATTACAAAAAATATATAAGTATTATTTAACATAAGGGAAAATGATATTTTTAAATGTTTTTGCTTTATTTTTGATGAAAGCCGTTAGTTTATTTTAAAAAAAGGCTTAATGTCCTATTCCGGGCTAAACCTACAGTTTCACTTCACTTGACATGTTTCACCTAAAGCTCTCGTCTGACCGAAGCGTCATCAAAATTAAGAAGTAGGTCGCGAACACTACGTCAAGAAGCTTAGAGTATCTGCTATAAGAAAGCTCGGCTTTGTCATCAGGTTTTACACAAAAGATATGGTTCGTCAGGTCTCGAGGGCTTTTTCAAGCAATAAGTGTTGTTCTTTTAAAATAAAATAACAAAACAATGACTAAGCCTATGCAGCACAATAGGCGAGCCGTGTAGATCCAGGCGGATTTTTACGGTACTTTCTACATTGTGCTATTTTATTTATACTTTTCATCGATAATGATAAATGGATCTACCGTGAGTTGCGTGATATTATATATATATATATATATATATATATATATATATATATATATAGTTAAGAAATTTACTTTAAACATTTACTTACTAAACATTAATCTCAAAGTATGTTTACGATCCTATCCTCATTTGAAGTACATTAATCATGTACGAAATTATCCTTATAACAACAAGATGTACGTGTTATAATTTAATTATATTACTTATAACTTATTCATAATTTATTAATAGTAATATCATTATTTATTACTAATAATATAATGTATAAAAGATTTGTGATATAAAGAATTGTAATATTGTTGTTTAAAAACCATAGAACCATGTAACCATAGAATTCCTCACCAGATTCTACTCTATAAAATTAACGTTTTGAACCTTGGAATTGTATATCAAAAAAATTGTGACCTAGAACTGTGATACTATGTATAAATATAGTAAATGTACATACATACATCAATGTTATGACGTTTGTAAGGTGCTTAGCAAAGCCTATTAGAAGATATATTCGTTTCGTTGTTTTTTTTCGATGTCCTTGTTCAAGGTTATTTCTACATAAATTATGTTAGGTTTAAGAAAGAAGAGAGTGTTAAGAGCTTCAAAATACATCAAATTTTTGAGTACTTGTAGTACTCTGTTACGTAATATTTATTAAAACTTTCGTAAATTATAAATTTCCAAAGAAGCTACCAGAGATAATTAAAAGTTCCTAACTTCTGAATTTCAGAAGCTCCTTTCGGCGAACGTTCGTATGTAATCTTATACCCACGCGAAAGCGGAGAGGTCGACCTTATTTACCCAGCTTTACCCTCCTACAGCTGTTCTTGAATAAATAAAACGATGGTTTTAAACGCATTTTTAGAGAGCGAACTTTTAATTTCGCCTTTGGGTAGTATCTTTAATTGTAATTAATAAAACAAATACATTGTTTTAAAAACAGACCCATATCGATTAAAAAGACATCTAGTGGTTAAATGATGATATTTATTATCAGAACTCTACTTATATGTACAATTAACTAATACACGAATAATTTACCTGTTTTAAGATATTCATTATGTTTATTTATTTAAAGTAGTCACTTATGAACAAACAAATGATAATTTATATAGTATTCAGTTACACCTTATTTAGTATTTATTTATGTTTATTGTGTATTATATTTAATTGTAGTCACAATGGTGCATATCAATGTGGAAATAGGTTTAATATACATTACGGAAAGAGGAATCTATTACATACAAATTTTTGATATAAATTTTAATTACATTGTACAGAAACCAGTCATATCGAGCTTATTTGAACAACTTATTTGCAATTTTTAAATGTTAGAATAAACTGTACTCTTTTGTCATATAAAATATTGCTTTATCCATTACACTATAAAACTATTATGAAATACGACAGTTATATACATATAGTTTTATCTAATTGCTGAAAGGTTAAAGATTTTACATTTTTTGTGTACAGATAAATCATTCTTTAATTGAAACCATGATCATCTTATCGTTTTAAGAGGCAAGTGTTATCATCGTAAACTAATCAAAATTTAATGTACTTCATAGCGCAGTCTCACATGTATTATTCATATTTATTATTAAAATTTCAAGTACATTCACTCAAAATTGTTTACATAAGTAGTACATTTAAAAACAAACAAAATAATGTCGTAGTAATTTAAGTTACCGGTGACGTCATACAATTTTTAATGCGGTTTGTACTCAAGTCTAAAGATTGCCTGGTAACGATTACCTTTAACCCATTGATCGTCTGATTGCTAACGAGTTGTGACAACAGTAAACAGTTTAGTCATGCCTTTGCCTATTAAGTTTTATCGTTTCAATTTTACGACATTCCATACACTATTTTACAGTCCCTACATCATAGACTATTATTATTTATAATTTTTTTAAATGGGTCCAAATTTAAAATTTAAAATATCAACCACATTCATATAAAACATGTTTTTAAATAATGTAATAAATTTATTTTATGTATATTTTAAACATATTTTCCCATCAAAACTTTTTATATTGCGTACACAAATTATACATCATACATTTACATACACTATTTTCAGACCATACAAATTTAAGTTATTTAAAACTTTACTGCGTTAAAATAACCGTGTAACTGTTTCATAGAATTACAATATTTGTATGAAATATAAATTGGGAAAATGATTTTACATTTATATATACGAATTTTAATGTAATTATAAAATAGTAAAGGTTCTTTATCTCCTTTGGATTATATGATTACTGCTCTTTAACATTTTTTTTAAACAATAAAGTTATAAGGTTCAAAAGAGTGTAATGTTATTTTAATGAAAGCTCATTAGTTGATGACGCATATCTAGGGAAGCCGATTTTTGTAGCATACATTTTTTTGGCAAATATTATTTCTGTTTTCAAATAATCGTATCGTGTCATTCCCTATTCGATTAAATTTTATTATTAAAAACCACAACTCAATTCAAAGTACGAATAAACTTGTAAAATATATTTAACAAAGTAAATTAAATCGAAAGTAATCTAAGAGTATAAAAGTAACAATAAGAATGGGTAAATGTTGTGAACAATGACAATTCAGGTAACCTATATCGCTTACTCGCATCGAACAGAGGTAAAACTTCGCATACTTTTGAAAAAGAACGCTCGAACAATAATCAATAAAAATTCACATTCTTTTTTAAACACTCTGTTATCACATTAAAAATTAGAAAGTTTAGCTTAATTTTACGTGAGACAATGCAATTACTTTAATATAAAAAGACTGCGTAAAAACTATACACTAAGTTTTTTTAAAAAAAAGAAACCACGTTGAAAATTAACTGCGTAAATGACGTCACCTTTTAATAAAGAAAGAAAAGCGTATGAATTTAATATAGTTAGGCGGCAAATTGACCCGTCGCCAAACCCATAATATAAACAGCACGTTTACCATTTAATGACTGTTTAAAAAAATTATACACTCCACTCAGTGAAAAGGTTTACGAATTTCGCGCGATTCGATTTTTGAATTTTCGAATATCCGTAACGTTCTCACGGGCTGTGAGGCGCGCGCGGGCGCTTTGTGCGCGATGCTCCCGCCGCGCCGCCTCTGCCTCGACTGACGGCATGGAAATTCGATTTTTCTGACGTTTCCTCCGCGCCTTGGTTCGCTACGATCGAACTACATGCCATACGAACCCGCCCGCCACTGATTTTGCACGTCCGTTTACAGTAATAAACCGTCTACATTTTACGGAACTTTTGACGAAAATCGACAGTTATAAGTTAAGGATCCAAACACGCGAGTGTCGATCGATCGTTTTGCGAAACGGAACGTTTCCGTCCTTGATATTTTTATTCGATTAACAAACAAAACGAAATTTCTACAAAATTATTAGAAATTAAAAAACTTTACACAAAAAACATCAAACAAATAGACATAAACACAGTCTATGTTGATTTTATTTAGCAAGAGCATATTTGCAGTTAGAAGCGTTCCTACATTGTTAACAAACATGTTTACTTATAAAGTCTGTATTAGTTTTTAATGCAATAACATTTAATTGAATTTTTAATCAGACCGGTTGAACTCACAGTAGTAAGTTCTATTAACCATTTAAGTCCACGTAAATAAATATAACCGGTAGACGCGACATAGGTTGGCCCATTACCAGATGGACTAACTATAGTAAAGGTCGCAGGAAGTCTAGATGTGAGCAACGCAAGATCAGTCGCAGTGACAATCTTTGAGGGAAGTCTGTGTTTTACAGTGGGCATCTATTCGCTGAAAAGTAGAAGAGCAATAAGAATTATATGGATCAAAATTAAACATATATTGAACCTTAGGTATATTTTGTTTACAACTATACTTATTACCTGCATAAAAATATAAAATACATAACGTATATTTCCTTCTTCAAGAAATAAACTATTAAACGCAAGAACCAAAAGTTTAGAGATTCTTTAACTATTTATTAAAAACTAATTTTATAATTCTAATCTGCTTTGTTTCCAACCAAATTTGACGAGAAATAAAAATCAAAATGGTATTTGTTACCACGTGTTGCTCCCATCCGTTCTAGGTCGCTAACTTGGCAGATATTCACTCATGTAATACCTGTACTCGTTTTAAACCGTTCTACTAAGCAACAATGAAGTAACTTCGACAAACCATATGACCTACTCAGTTTTGTTTCTATATTCCGGTTAGCGCTGTCGTGATTAATCAATTGATAACATTAAATTGAGTATTTGCAAATGCACGGTGCTATAAAACATGCTTACTGAAAACAATGTTTATTTGCGAATAAAGAAAAATTAAACGGCTCGAAGGAGTTTACATTGTTATTTTTTTTGTTCTTTATTGATTAACAAAATGCCTGTGCCTTGCTATAGGCGTCTGTCAGCTGACATGATAATGATGATATAACAATAGATATATCATAAATCGTAATTTTGATGGGCTTTGTAAGAAAGATCGAAGTCACCCAGAAAACAATGGAGAGGTCTGTATATAGTTCAGAGCTTTACTGCGAGATCAAATCAAAAATGAGGAGATCCAAAGTGGAAGAACCAAAGTCACCGACGTAGCTCGTTGGACTGCTCGTCTGAAATGGCAGCCGACGGTTGTTGGAGCTGAAAGGTTACCGAGTGACGACTATAAACCTATTGATGACCTAATGTCTACATATCTATAATATGTAGACATTAGGTCAACATCGGCACCTAGGTGCCGACGACAAAATAAGACCGGTGATCGTAGTGAGTTTTGGGAGAGGTCTGTTTTGCAGTCGGCATCTATAGGCTGATATAAACGAACGAATAAATGAACTTAGCATAGCATACACCTGTTTACATCGATATACGTACCGATTTTCTTGTATAACTTTATTTAAAATTACTAGGTTATTAACAGCTCTGAATAGTTAAAGATACAAAAATCACAAATAACTTGACTTTGATAACTTGTTAAAGTAAATATTATTATAATAGAATGAACAATATCGTAATATCGTAAAATAACAGCAAGTAATAATTGTTTTCACTCGGAAAGCAATTTGAAGAAAAACGTTTCCCTCTGACTTCTAAGCAATATTCAAGCCTAAAGCAATGAGATGCAAAAACAATGAAAAGCTTGACAATACAATATGAAACGTTTAAGAAACGCTTAAGTACAGTTTCTAGCGATCGTCGAAATTATTTTTTTGTTAATTAAAATCAACATTACAATTTAATTTATTGTGACACTGCAACATACAAAAATAATGTGTATTTTCCACTCAAAGTTTCACTAACAAAGAAAATACTTTAAAACGGCAAAATATTTTGGCCTTACATATTTCTTCTTTAGCCTTTCGAATTGAATTTTGAACAAGCATATAAGTTTAGTATTTCATTTGTTTTATCTATATCGGTTTAGGTTATAAATTATGCGTTACGAAATTTGGCACAAAGGAAATAATATCTCTTTTTGGTGCTTAAACATTTAAAGTAACGGCCAAATATTTTACTTTTTTCAAGCAAAGTTTTTCTGCTAGAACTTGGCAATGACCAGACATTTTTAAAGGCCATAAAGATTTATAATGCAGCTTTACGTATAAGTAATAATTTCTTGCAATAAATATTTCAACATATTGCAACATAATGTACGTATTTAAAAATATAGTTCATTGCTACAAAGGAATTATCTTTACCTTTAATTATAAGTTTAGCCACCATTTTCTTAAAGATACAACACGCTGTACTTGTTAAAAACTAATCGCCTATTTTTCTTTGTTACATATAAAAGTAAGAAGTAATCTATCTTGTATTTAATACAAAAAATTACGGCTTTTCTTGTAGAGAAAATATATAAGTTTAATATGGAAAAAAATCCTTGTGCAGGCGAAAATATGACGATTATAAGTTGAAAATGAGATGTTTTTTCATCTAAGTATCCCACAGATCAATTTGTTTAAATTGGCCACTACTCGCTAGTAGCACACAAAGATACCTAAGTAAATATAGTATAAGCCGTTATCGATGTTATTGTACATTCTTTTGTTGCTGGCGGTTAACTTAAAAAGTGGATCATGATCGTTAGAGCTGATTGAACTAAAAATATCATTATTATAGTCATTAGACATCCATTGTAGTTTTAAGAGATATTGTAGTACTTCCCTATAGATTTTTAATAGAACCGGCTACAATCGGCCTGCATACTACGTCTGACTATCTTATTAGGGCGTCCTTCGCTGCGTTTGCCGGGCCATGGTCTCCAGTCCAGAACCTCATTAATCCAGTGGCTTCTGTTCTGCGCGCTACGTACTCTGCCCACTCTTACTTCAACTTGCTACTCTACGAATCTCATTATCATTTTTCGATCCCTCTTCATTGGCCAATTAGAAAATTGTTTTAAATTCCAACGTTAGAAAATTTAAAACGCTATAAAGTTTTAAAGATTTACTCAAATAAAGAAAGTAAAATAGTTATCAAAAATAAATAAAGTCTGAACTAACCTAAAAACCTGAGAGCATCGTATGAAGTTTTACCCTAACTAGGCAGTCGAGTAGCGTCCTAGATTTTGCATCTAACCTTTTCATTGTCTGAAAAGACTCGCCCTCCACAGCGTAACATGCGGGGGCCGTGAGGTAGTGGAATTAAAATCGCTGGTGCAAGAAACGTTATGAAATATTTTTATTTTGTGTTTAATCTACATGGCAGTTGACATTTCTTTTTTCTTCAAATTGCTGTCTATTTTTGTTTTTATCATTAGTCAAACGCATTACCGTATAGATAGTCGATCATATTTATTGTACATAGTACTTTAACAATATACTTATTGCATTATGAACAACAGAGCGATCATTACAAATAAAAGGTATATCTACACCAAAAGGATATGTATGTTCTTATGTCTAATAAAATATAAAACGATCTTGAAAAAGGGTCGTACAATAATTATGCAAACTTTCGCTAACGAAAAGTATACTAGTTTTCCGTTTAAAATCTTAAGATAAATTGTGGATATCATGTCATCATTATTATTATGTAAAATAATACTACTACGTCCCAAATTAAGAGGTCCATAATATTTCTGCACGGCTATGAAATAGCCACGCTTTTACAATAATACTTCTGGGAATCGTGATGCTTTTTAGAAAATTTGTCACGTACAATATATAATTGTAAAATATATGCATTGTGGTCCAGTGAAACTAAATAAAAGAATTTAATAGTTGTATATGCGTTACAAGCGTTTACCCATTTTATCAGGATGAATGAAAAAAAATTATTAATGAGAATCTACAACAATGTCAATTACTTTGACTAAAAATTGAATGGAATAATATTTTAATTCTTACTTCTACTTAAAATCAAAAATATCTTTGCATTATAATATAATATTTGTTATTATAATTATTTATAACGAGAGAAATGTATTATATTGCCTAATTAAGAAATATTCGTCAATTAATCAAAATATATTTACAAGTTTTATTTCTTTTGATCTAGATGTTGCTAGTCTGGGAGTCATTTGAAGCTTCATCGGGATTGAGTTCGTGGAACTGAAGAGTCCGCTAACTTAACAAAATTTACTTATCCGATCGTATTTTAGTTATACGATGACAATCGCATTTAGATAGAAGACTGTACACGTGTGAAAGTAGATTGTAATGATTGTAAGTGTGCAACTTAGGTTGGCAGCGAGGACTACTCGGCGATATGAATACGGATCCAACCGCCGATCGCCCTCGCTGTACGCGGAAGCGGGAGCATGCGGTCTTCCCCGGAAGCGAAGCCGATTGTGAACATACATACATATTTCCACAATTCGCTTCGCATATCAGTTAATTTCTGGGTTATTTTGACTGTAATTTTTATAGAGACTTATACTGCGCAAAATAACTATTCTCCTGATTAGATCACTTAAAGTAGGTCATAGTTGGCACATTACCAAAACTAACATGGTATATTAACGAACTAGTTAGCGAAGAATTTTCAGGTTTGAATTTTACTATAAATCTATTTAATGTTAATAAAAAAAACATATGGTACATATAAATTAATAATATAAAGATGTATTTTTTTCCGCTGCCGTAAGGCTTAACTGCGATTTAGTGGCCACACTTTATAGAAGGAAGAAACTAGTGACAAACATTCATTATATCACTTTAATAAATTGCTACGTGGAAATGTTATATTTATTGCTATGAACTGCGAGTTATCTCTGTGGCTTAAAATTTTTCGTCACGGGTTCAATTCCAGATCAACTTGTCATAAGGGATATACCATCTTCTACATAAAATTCGATTCGTTCTTGTGCTAGATGTGGTATTGAGAAAACTCTGCGAGTATCATTACGAAATAGACTTTTATCACTATATTATATTCAAAGGACAAATATAAATGAGTTTGTGGAACATCCACGTGTCCCAATGAAAATATTATCTGTGGTATTTTAAATGATTTGAAAAAAAGAGAAGAAAAAGAGCAGAAAAAAATATTTGCATCAGTATGCCAGTCAAAAAAATATATAGGCGCTTTTAAAAGACAAGTAAATAAAAAATGTGTAAACTACGTAATTTAATTTTATCAACAAAGACTTCATAAACTGAGATTCAATCAAGTAACATGTTTAAAAATTATGATACACCTTTCACAAAAATCAATGGTTTCTGAAATAATAAATTCAAGTTACTACTTATTAAAATTAGTTATTCTTTACTATTTATTCCTGAAGGCTTTGTACTTCTAAATGTTTACTGAAAAATGAGCTATACAATCACCCTTTACAAGCTTTAACACCTATAACTAATCATCCTGTATACGTAAATATGTCGTTAATGATGAAAATAATACCACTATGAATTGTATAATCCATTTTCATCTAAAACTTTTATAAATCTCGGGGCATCTGATTAAAAATGCAAACGCAAACGTTCACCAAGCCGTGGTGTATTGCGACCTAGAATAGCCGTGGGCGTTCAAATAATAGCGACGAAATAGTAGGCTCGCAACAAGAGCTAGGTCGGCTACGTCAACACGTGCGCACAGAGTGTTTGCTGTTTCGCAAATTGAATTGAAAATCTGTTCTCTGCACCCTGTGTGCTGTCTACAAAAGTTTTTTGGTTCCTTTTAACGACATGAACATAGCATGCAATAAACAGTACGTATGTATTCCGAAACGACGCCACAATAGTGTCATTTTTACCTAAGTCTTAACTTCAACCAGTTATCAAATCTTTAAATGGGCCAAGAATACGCTTTTACAATAAGATCCCAGACAATATACTGAAAGCTTCTATTGTTAGATTTAAATACTGTAAATAACTTCATAAACGATAGCATAACTTTTGAATGATGTGTTTTTCTTCTAGTTTCTGAGCTATTTCATCCAAAACAATGGTCGATACAACTTCATGTCAAAAATAGATTTAATCCAATAGTGTGTTGAATAAAGAGGTTTTAAATTTTAATTTGATTTTGTAACTTCTTGCTGCACGGCGATAATTTGGAAACTGAAACGTAATAAAGCCGTGAAAGATTTTTCAGGATAAATTTGATCTGAAAGGATTACTTACGATAATTTCATTTCGTACTTTCAATGTACCTAAGAAACCTTTCTGTTCAATGTACCTTTTTACATTATTAGTTTTTTAACTTTAATAAAAGCCTATAATAATAGCCGAAACTTTAATACATTGTAAACTTTACGTAATGGAGAAATAAAACACAGGTAAAATTTATTAAAAAATATAACGAAATTTTATTTCCTTTGTGACCAAAGCAAATTGTTTAATACCTCGTTCCTAAACTTGCCGGAGAGTTTTTGTAGTGGGAATTGAAAATGGGATTCAATTAAAGTTGTTGTAAAAGCTCTCTCGCCTACCGAAAGCTAGTTCAAATTTTTAATGTTATGATAGCTTTATGAAAAGCCCCTCTAGTTTTATTACGAGAACTTAATTACATTAATCGTTTATGAAATAGCTCGATGAGTAAACTGAACATTTTTATTGTTTTTAAAGTTATTAAGTGACGGATTCGTTTTCAAATTCGTAAATAATGGGCATCACAAACAAGGTCACAGTTTATACTCAACAAGCCATGGAGAGGATTTTTCTCAGGATTTCTTTACGTGATGGGGTTAAGAGTAAAAAGAACGAAAGAGCCGTTATAACGCAGCGGAGATGCCAGTTGAAATGACATAGGGCAAGCCATGGAGTATTCAGAAGAGTTAGCCGCAAGAACAAAAAGATCCTGGAGCAGAGACTACAATTCCGCAAGTAAAGGACTGGACGTCCTCAAGAAGGTCTACCACAAGGTGGATAGAAGAATTTGTAAAGTAGAAAAGACGCTGGGTGACTGGCCTAACCAAACAGTCCTATCCGAAATACATGGGAGATGTATATACGAGTATAAAGCAATTGACGTACGAGTAAAATGGCAATAGTGTTAATTCCTCTAAAATGGTGATCGTAAAAATATATTCCGTGTCATATTCTATTTCTATGTTATTCAGTTATGAATTTTGATTAAGATGATCTTGTGTTTTAATAACGTTCAAAATTAGTACATCTTTAATGCTTAAGATATAAATGAACGTATATTTTTCATTTTAAAAAGCGATAAATATATAATTCTTAATTTGATAAAATTTGCTTACGTTGTGTACAGGGTCATAAAAATTGATAGTAAATGCTAAAAATGTACGTTCATTCGTATTACCCATTCATAAATCTTTGAAAGGTGAAATTTTATTCGAAATTCATTTGCAGAGCGATATGAAAACGTTTTAATATTTGAGACGCGCCCGTTTCATTTGCAGTAATAAAAGAGTGATACACCATTCAATGAAGCCACCGGCTTTCACGCCAAAGGAATGTCGGTCGGATTTATTAAAAGTATACTATTACAAAGACTTGTCAAATGGGTGGCACATCGCATAGATATAATATCGGAAACGCTGAAGATATTCAAGACCTTGACTAAATAGTGCTGGAACAAATATTTTCTATAGAAATATTTTGATTTATATGATACAAAAAGAGTAAAAAATTTCAAATATACACAGTGGGAAAAGCCTTGTAAAGATTTTTCAACGAAAACTTTTTTTGCTTACAGATATGGTTATCATGTGTGGTTTTAGTAGGGTGATGTCATATACGAAAACAAATACTTGCTTCTATATAGCCGAAACCGCTGTACCGCGCCTTAGATATGCGCGCGGTAAGACGGGAGTGTATCGGCCGCTCTGTTCCGTCAGTCCGTCGTCAACGCCTGCTCATGACAATGCTCATACTTTTTTTCCATAGCCCTACTTCATTGCATTTTTTGTATATTATAACCAAATTTCGCATTTAAGTGATTTCACCTGCAAATTGACGTCGCAATTATGCGATTTAACACTACTGAATTATTTTTTTGTGACTTGTAGATTAAATATATAATTTTTGAGCCAATGAAACTGATTTCAACCCTTAAATTTAAGAAAAAAAAGCTAAAGAATTGACATATCTGTATCATATATCATCATCATAGCAAGGAAAACGGCAACTTGCAACAGTAACAATAGCAAAGAGAAAGTTACAAAGCTTGCAAAACAAATGAGCGAAGGAAGGTCCCACTTAGATAGGTTCTGGAGGACATGGACCGGTAACCGCAGCGTAGGTTATATACCCACAAGGTAGATAGACGTCCTATTGAAATGGGGTTGGATTATGCCCCAGCAGATGTCTTTCGACATCTATCCGATATCATTCATTCAGTAAATGATATGTCTTAAAATGCCTTATCTCATTAGCCACGTAAAAATTATGAGAATATTTTTAGTATTTTAATCAAGTATTAATTCACGTTAAACATATTAACTCGCTCGAGAATGCTATATTGCCCACGTTGTATTATTATTATCTCACAGAATAGCCCCTCGATGCACGTAACCTCTCACAAAGGCATGTAATTTCATTACCTCCGCTTATTGCCTTATCTGCTGCCACACCCTGCCTGCCTCGAGGCATTTCACAGACACCCAGGTCAGTTCCCTGACGATTTATAATGACAGTTCTGTTCAGAACTATCATTTTCAATTTATGTTAGTTCTATAAACTACAAATAAACGGAAGTGTCATCAAATTTGATCTTTGTATATGTTTATTTAATTCAAATAAATACCTCATTTTTTTACTACTTCCCGATTTTCGAAAACTAATAATACCTTAATGTTAATGATACAATTCTCCATACCAGTATAAAATAGATTCTTCTACTATCTTTCATATAACTAATCAATAATTTAGGTTTTTTTTATCACCAAAACACGTTTTATCCTTTAATTTTCTCGGAAAATTTCCAACTCTATGATGCGGGGTGTTTGAACATTAAATTGTAATTTAACAGATGTTCGACTCTATTGTTTAAGAGACAGATATGGGTGTTTCTTGGGGGGGGGGGGTAGGGACAGCAGGCCTGTACCTGATTGCGCATGATTGCTAAAACGACTTAGCTTCATGTACCGCGAACACCACCAAAATTTAACTGCGTCATTGTATTTTGTATATTGTAAGTGGTATCACAATATACACGCGATTTCGTGTACATCTTTGGTGAAGATTTTTTCGTTAAAGTTATCACGTATAAACATAACACAACTAAGTTAAATAATAACATAACAAAAATATAAGAAGGTCGTGTAATAAACAATGAAGTGATCTATTCTTTTTTTTATTTGTACAGCTTTGGTTTGGTCATTATCATAGAAAAAACTATCCATCAAAATGTATTTCCAGTTCTTAAAATAAAAAATAATGTAATTTAGTCTTAAAATTAGTAATCGTACGTATGTTATATGTAACGAGTTATTTATAACTAAATTATTATTAGTACATGTGTATATACTACAAACATAGAGTGATTGGTCATAAGTGTAAAATCTTTAAAAAGGGGTGAAAGTTTAATAATTTTATATCATTTAATGTATGGTACACTATCAAAAATTAATATTTATGGAAATAATAGATTACGTAATGATATTACTGTAAGTAAAACTTTTTTTAAAATTCGAAAAAATACAAATTAAAATAAATTATTGTTTACTATCTGTCCCTGCACATGTTGTTCAGAAGTTATTTGTCTGTCGAATTCCAATCGAAAAGATAAATAAATTTTACATATTTCAGAGTGATCACTTTGTACTTCATATTTTAAAGTGGTAAAAAGTTTTAAAGTGTTTTGATGGCAAATAAACTATACATTCACCCCTGTAAGCTTTAATACATATAACGAAACAGATTGGATGAATTTGAACTGCTTGTCAACACATGTTTTTTTTTAATATATACAGAACAATTACACTATCGCTCCGCACACAACAACTTTGTTCTTTTCACTTATGGTTTATGTTCATTATAATGTATGTTGCTATTTGTGCACTACAAAATGTAAAAAACAAGAGGTTTGCCACTGCAATCAAGCTAAGTAACCCAGTTCAGTGGCGCATTAATGGAATTTCTCTTTAAACTAATTACTTATTTATGGAACTTTCGGAAATTTAAACAATTCCGTTAATTAAACAGATTAACAGAATATATAATATATAGGACCATAAATGATTAATTTTAATGTAAATAGTTACGGTGCTCTTTCGATGAACAATTGTTACATTAAAGTTTATCATGTTACATTTTAGACATTAAAGTTACTCGTTATTTTTATATACTGTTATTTACTGTAAAATAATATCATTTATTTTTGTTAATTATAAATAAATAAAGTATTCGATCCGTTGCTCATAACGATGGTGCTTTAGTAAAACTATTTTGAAATTTGCTTTATACGCATGTGTTAGAAAATTGTCAAAAAGCTGTAAGACATCCGCTACTGGACATAGGCTTCCCATAGATTTACAATAACATCTGCGAAGCAATCTGTATCCAGCGTCTACTAAAGATCTTTACAGGGTCATTGTCACTCACAAGATGGACTGTCTTACGTTGCGCTTGCTGGTACGTAGCAGCAAGCGCAACGTAAGACAGGTTTTCGATCCTAAACCTTAAAGCTTTAAATGAATTTTTAAATAAATTGATTTAATTTGTATTATATATTTAAGATTGGTTAGTTATAAATAATCAAAATATTTGTCATGCAAAAGGATTTTATTTTTATTGCTAAAAAGCAATTTTTTAAATGTGTACTACACTCAGCTTTCCCTCTCTCTCTCTCTCTCTCTCTCTATATATATATATATATATATATATATATATATATATATATATATATTTATATAATGCCTTTATCAAAATATGGGGTCTAATTTTTAGCCATCTATGAAGGTAGAGTAGAAGTTGTCCCCACATTAATGCACTCAAATTTCTACAGTGATTTAGTGCTATTTACAGACGCAATACGTCTAAAACATCCTCTGACTCATATCTTGCGAAGCAAAAAGTCAGAGGATTTCTTAGTTAGTTGTAGCTAAAATTACTAGTTTAATAAGACACGTGTCTTGTGTTTTAAAGTGTCTACAGCAAAAGTGCTAATACGTAGGAATTTATAATGCAAAAACATACATTAGTTATTTTGTAAATTTTATGTAGCACCACAACATAGTAAGTTTCCTTCGGAATCTGAGCCCATAATCATTTTTAAAATTTATTCACTTTAAGTCCTTTATGTACATTAAAAGAAAAATGCCACAAAAGCACGATTTCATAGAAATTAGCATCAAAGTGAAGCTCAACTTCAAATAAATAAATCTATACAATGATTCGAAACGCATCCGGATCTGCGAAGAGCTCACAAAAACTCACATTCCAGAAACGTTTTTAATTCGGTAGCTAGATTACTTCATACCCAAGCAAAACAAATTCTTAGTGGTTCATGTATGACTGAGGGTTTTGACGGAACATTTTGGTTTCTGCTAATAGTTTTCTGCTGAGGCTGTTTTTTTTTTATGAAAGTTTTATGGAGGCCAACATGATGGTATCGCATGCCTTTGTAAATGCGTCAGGCCAGCGCGAAGGTGAAAAGGCATAAAGAGGAGTAGACGGTAAAAGGGTTAGAGGATGGTTTTCTACTCGCAAGGCTTAAAATTTACTTTCATTGCAAAAGTGTACACAGCTGCCTGTAAATAGCTTCTCTTTACCATTTTATAGTATAAAAACTTAAATTGTAAATTAATATTTTATGAACATTATTAGAAAATTTAAACATGATAAACAACATACTATATATTAGTTAGTCTCTGGTATCAATGAAGGCTTTATGGCGGTTGTCGTGGAACCACTTAAGCCTTTGCTGTGTTGGCATATTTCCAATACTGCGTTACACAAACCAGGGCCTTCATTATTGCAATTGCCATAGTCGCTACCGCGCGAAAGGAAGCGATACATTTGTTTTAATTGATTTCGCTTCGCCAGCATATTAAAATTAATGCGTATTTTTATGACCGATATTTGTTATTAACCTTACCTGGGATTTTGATATATATTATCGTAAAACTCACGTTATATTTGGTGGATATCATTGAAGTAACCAAACCAAAGAATCTTACGATGTGTCACAACACTATGCCAGGAATGCCAACAACACCAGTATGCCAAAAAACTAACGACATTTATGCATATACATGTACACATTTTATTCAATAAATACTGACCTAAAAAAATAGACACGAATGGTCATTTATCAAATGACAATTCATATAGAGATTGGAAAACAAAACAAATTGCTTTTGTCATATTAATAAAAGTGACATGGATTTGTAAAAAGCCGAGTGGTTACAGCGTTTGCCGTTCCGCATATTGAATTAAAAATGTACAGTTGAAGTTGTAATTGCTTTCTGTACAGTACAGAATGTTTTATAATAATTGAATGCAGTGATCAATTTGAAATAGGTGTACGCTTTATGCAAAAATAAACATAAAACATCGATAGATAATTGTTATTTATAAAGACATAAATATATATATATATATATATATATATATAATTATAAAATAAATATCTCTTGTGTGGGCAACTGTTTCTTCTCTGAGTGGACGCCTTACAAGTTATATATTGATACTACCCCAACGTAAGAATCCTGTAAAGCCTCCATATGTATATGAAATTATCAACGAAAGAGTTAAAGTATTTACGTTTTTTTGGAAATACAGAGCCTTATATTTCCAACTGAAGGATTATTCTCGAAATTCGTAAGTAATTTTAATTTGCGATTGATTATGACTTGTAAAAATTTTAGTTATTTTAACGGCACAATGTGTTCACCCTCAAAATTTTTTTTTAATTATTAATTCTTCCTTTTTCCGTTTTTTTTCTTTGCAGTCAATTACAATAATAAAAAATTACTATTCTTAAAATTAATTAAAGTGTACAACTTTTATTTAATAAACTGGTAATTACAAACTTAAAAAAAATGATTTTGTAAGGATTTAAAATTCTATGTCCGTATTAAACATGATGCTTCCCAGACAGTTGATCGTAATTTCTGCTCCATATTGTAGTAAGACGTAAAAATGTTTTATTTTTCAAGCGAAAAGCTATGTCTGTCAAATAAATCAAACACGCGTATGTGACACTACCCATAATTACGATTTCGATACCCTTAATGTAAGTCATCGGTTGTTCGAAAATGTATGGGCTAGTTTATACAAACTTTTATTTTTACTCTTTAAAAATTGTTTACATGAAGTGCCTGTTAAATAGCATTATTGGACACAAAACAAAATTTCGGTCTACCTAAATCAAGACACAACGCAGATAATATATTACAATTAAGAACTTTAAAATCGTGTGAATGTTACTGGTGATGACTTATGGATCGTGGTCGTTTACGATGGGCCTTATTAGAAGGCCCTATTAGACTCTGTGTTTGGCACTAATCGGTGTAACATTACTACTGAGGATGCCCCGAGGAGGAGTGAAACACGTGTTGAGTGATTTAACGGTGGTAGTTGTGCAATTCGCATTGTTTGCCGCACGCGCATTTATCAGTGGGCTGGCGGGCGGTGTACTTCGACTACTGTTGCATGGCGGAAGTAGCTATATATTGGTCCTTTTCTTACTTAGGATGAACTTTCGCAAAATAATTCCTGAATCTATTAAATACTTATTAGAAGAATCGCTCGCGGTCACCTGTAGAGCTATGGCGACGGTTATGCTCGAAGCTTCCCTGCGAATCAAAAACGAAAGATCTGCAGAAGATCTAAGGTCGCCGATGTAGCTCGAAGAATTGCTCGTATGAAGTCGGAGTAGACAGGACACATTGTTCGTGTAACTGATGGCTGTTGGAGCCGAAAAGTTCTTGAGTGGCGACCACAACCTGGTAGATGTGGCGAAGATAAATCTCGACAAATCTCTGGATGCGGTCATCGTGGTGAGATCACCAAAGATCTGAGGGAAGCTTCTGCCTTAAAGTAGGCGGTCAGCTGGTATTATGATGATGATGACTTAAAAATTGAAATAAAAACATATTACAAATTTTACATTTATATAATCATAATACCACATAATCCGTGTATGTTAATTAAATACATATATTAAAAGCTTTTGAATAGTTTTAAATAGTTTATTGAAAAATCAATTTAATACCAATTTACATAACTTTGGAAGTTAATTTTCGAAATTAATTAAATATTGTTGGTGTAACGGACAACCTTTAGTGATTTCCGATTCAAGTAAATAGGTAACATTTTAATTAAAATTTTGAGAGTAGATTAATGTAAATGTTAAGAGATATTAATTTAGATAACATATCGTTCAATTAATAATAATATATTTATAAATATTTATAGCACCAGCTATTCACTAACTATTTAGTGAATGCCTTGTTCGCCTAGTCACTTTAAAACAGAAGCAAGTTAAGTTTAAAGTTAATTTGAGGGGTTATTAGTAATAGTTCACGAACGGTAATTGATATTCTACTATAAATTGAAATTGTATAATTTACTTATATTTTTTAAAAACATTTAAATCTATGTAGTCTAGAAATGCAGAAACTTTTAAATCAAACTGACCGGAGCTTTTAAAAAAATTTAGGCAGACCCGAGGTTCGATTTTTGAAACGAAAAAGCTTTGACGTCGTTGATAAAACTTTCCTGTCTTTTGCAATGCAGGCTGAACGAAAACTGTTTCTTTTTTACTGTGATTGAAAAAAATTAACTGCATCCTTAGATGTAAATAATAAACGTTATAAAAGTAAATAAGTTTATTTCAACTTTAAATCTATGCAAGTAATTGTTTATTTAAGTTAAAATAACTAAAACATATCTCGAAAACTACCAAAAGACGTAATGAAATTTTTAAATAATCATTATAATGTTCAAGCGTAACTTTCAAGAATGTTACTTTTTTATTATATTTTTGAGATAACCACGTTTTACATTATTTTTACAATTTTTTACATTGATATGTAACGATAACTAAAAAGTTTATGTACACGTATACAACGTGCAACAATTTCAAATGATAATTGTGCACAATCTGTTAGCAAGCCATTTTCACCGTCGACAGCTCAGATGCTGTTGTACAAATCTATTAATGTTACAAACGACCCTAGTGGCTTGTAAAACATGGGCTGTGTTGGCGATTTGCCAGTGCATAGAAAGCCAGAATAGATTTAAGATTGTTTTTAACATTAGACCTCCAATATTGTAGAGAATTGAGATCATCGGAAGAGCTTTAAGTTGAATTCACTTCTCTTTGACCTCAGACGTTTTTGGATGATTTTTTTTTAATTTGGCCGGTTTGTACAGTTGTATAATAATATTTTGCAGAGTATGCGTCGAAGTTACATCAATCATTTTTCTCATCTCCTTCCATCGGACACTTACACGTTTGAAATCCCTTCAACCCACACTAAGCGTTTTCTAACTACTTTTATAGTGCAAAAAGTCAGGGAATAGAACAATCTACCGGTGTTCAAGTCAATGGTGAATAAATTTTTTAAGCAAACATGTAATAACGTAAGCCTAGTCATCACTTACTATCAGGTAAGTGTAGACAACTACTTAGCTGTCGATAAAAAAGCTTACCTAATGTATCAAAAGAATTTTATTAAATGCTAATTATTAAAAACAAAATAAAATATGTTTACACAGGACATAGCTTTTGTTTATGTATTGAGAGAATTGAGAAATTTAGGGAGTTGGATCCCTAAATTTAAAAATTTAAAATGACCTTTTTTACGTACTTCTTCTCTTTGTAAACTAAGAATAAATTATATGAGAATAAACTCTTAAAATAATTACATTATGAAAGACTTGCATCTTTTTATTAATTGTCTGAGTAACCTGTTTTGAAAAAACATTATTTCATTAGATATATCTGTTGCCTATTTAACAAGGTCTAGAACATAGGTTAAGAAAAAAATTGCATTACTGGTATGCAACATGTTTCATAATTTAACATTTTAATTTTACACAAACATAGTATACTTTTATACCCTTACCGCAGTTCACAAATCATTTATGATAAATATTTTTAATTAACCCGTTAATATTTATACGACAAATGCGCTCACTTTAATACTATCTGTAATATTAATAAAGTCACAGTCATTTATTATTTTAAAATTTAAACAGTGAATTTTAATCTGGAATCAAAAATAAAAATCATCATTTCGGCATGTATGTTACGAACTGAATCAAAAACGCTGTCGGCAGTACATGTGTCAGATATGTCTAGAACAACTGTGGAGTTTCATTAAAATAAAGAATTCTGTTCGTTATTTTTTTATCTCTTAAATAGTTTTAAATGGCCAGTTACAAAAATATTCTGTTAATATTTTAATACATGCCATTTATTAAAATTAGAATGTGGTTGTTCTATACTTGAAATAAATTTAAAAATTTTGATATTTTCAAATTTTAACCGCCATTTTACCCTAAATTATTCATATTAGAATAAAAATTTGTCTATTTAAAAGTATATTAATCGTTTTCCATTTCCAAATTGACTGTTTAAAATTTGTTGAAGACAATTTTTCATTATATTTTATTAAAGTTAATAATATATTACCCAGCCATTATTTACGGGTTTACGCTCAATTTAAATGCTCATCTACGTTAAGATTTCGCTCACATTTCATAACAACGAAAAAGATTAACAACGATATTATTCATTTTAATATACCTTTGTCATTGTAACGTTTATCTAGACGGTTTGTAGGCTGCGCTACAAATGCAGCGAATCGAAAAGACAATACAGAGTAAGCAGAACAAAAAGAAATAATTTTGTCGTGGCATTAATGTATTGTTTTATTTTTTAAATGTAACCAACTGAATAAGCCGACATTAATAATCGAAAGCAATATCATAATGGGTTCAATGAACTGAATTCGTAATGTTGTGGGTACGATTTATCATCATCGTCATATCAGCCGATAGATGCCCATTGTAAGACATAGACTTCACCCAAAAACCACGATTACAGGTCCTCGCGACTCCTCGCAACCCTGACTATGGCGAACGCCATATGGATTAACGTCCATCCAGTTGGGAAGTCTACATACTTTCGATTCGTGGGCGCCTCTCGAGAACCTTTCGTCAGAAACGACCGCCGGGTGCACATGTGCCACTGCCACTTCAAACAGGCAGTAATTTGTAAGAAGAATTAAATTTTTCCTAACATTTCAACATAAAACTTAAAATTGGCTGGTTATACTTTTCTCTGAGCTTCGTAAAGTAAATAATTACTTTGTGGGCAACTGTGTTCGCTTTTATACTATACTATCATGTAATGTCTTTAAATAATTTTGTAATAAATTTGAGAAGATTATTAACTTAAAACATATAATTTTTAAGTGATAATAAAACTTGGGAATGAATTGCTCTACTATTTTAGTAAGAAAATTGTAAAAGTGACCACAATAAAACCCGTCTGAGTTTATTGTGATCTCTTCTCGCATCAGGGCCTGAATGCGCCCTGAAAGGTGAAAGATCGGAGAAGGCCTGAACCCTTGTAGCTTAAGACTGAAAAAAAGTCACATAGCGAAAATCAATCTGATTACAGTGTCTATTAAATTTGACTCTTCTAGTTTTATTCTCGTGGCGAACACAACTGATAATAAATAAATAATACAGTCATTAAACTTTGTGCTAATTTATTATTACTCTTTCGAATTCAAATTTGAACGCCGATTTGAATTCGGAAGCTAGCCGTGAAATTAGTCGCTGCCGTTGTCCTTGGACTAATCATTATTGTAAGTAATCTCTGTAACCTAAACCTTACTTACATATTCCTCGCTAACAAAGAAGAAAGAAATATAGCTAGTTTTTTACTGACACTTATAATACTCGTATAAATTTATAATCTGATTTAACGAACTTTTCCAAATCATTTGTTAATTTATTTATCTATATACATATACGATAAATAGAAATACTATGGTGAGTATCAGGACTTTGCGAATGTAAATAATATAATTATATTTGAGTACAAATGGTTACTAGAGCTTAGCATCCGTAATCTTCACACTTGAACCTTACTTACTTATCACTTGCTAAAGTACAGGACAAGTCGTCCAACCACAAGGTGGACTGGCGAACTTGTTAAGATCGCTTCCTACATAGAGTGGTTTATGTCCAGCTGTGGAGATCCTATGGATGAAATGATATTAATTACTTAACTATTTGTAATTTAAACAGATCGGTCCCGCTTTATTTTCAATTTAGACAACATCTCGAAATTAATCAACGCTCTGTTTGGACAACTTTAATTAAAAACTTATTTGAACAAAATACGTTGTGTGAAAATTCCTAAAAATATAAATTTATTAAAAGTCTTATATTCATGTTAAGTCATAATATGTAAACTCCAATCCTCAAAAGAACTTTTTTGACAAACAACTGCATAATTTAGTACCGCAATTATGAAAAAAAATATATTAATATGTAAAAGTTCTCAGGATAATTACAAGATTCTTGTCATGAATACTTAACACGGAAACGCGTGTGGCACACACGACTTCCGTTCATGCGAGAAAATGCATAATTAACACTGAACATTGAAATAAATTACATATAGGAATTATATCATAAATCGTTTTAATGCAATTTAGTTAATAATCTTAACCCAAACGGAATTATTGGCTTGCCAATGACGTATATTTTAAATATATTACATAATAAAATAAAATTATATACACATATTAATTGTCTCGGTTAAAGAACTTAAAGAACTCTTTTCCTTTGCCATTTTAGGTGGAATTTTATGACTTTTTTCTTAGTTGAACTTTATCCGGCAAAAGGAATATTCCTACAAATATAAAGTCTCTTATCGTTATGGTTTCAGAGATTTCGTGTTGATTATTTCTGACGTATATATTTGTAGATTACATTAAATAAAATTATTCAGTTTACTTTATTTGTTTTTAGTTTAAAATGGCCTAATTTATTCCTTATTACATCAGGTACCTATCCGCACTAGTCCCGTCAAAATCGCTCTTGCCATTTCAGAGATTAGCCGAAAGACAAAAATTAAAAAATGTAATTTAGATTTATATACCGTATATATATGCATGTTGAAAAAGTTGTTAATTTATTATTACAAACAGACATTCCAATTTTATTTATTTGTATAGATTCCTCTTAAAAATGTATAGATCAGATGAAAAGTTTAAAATTCAATTTAAAACTTATCTGCGGTCGAGATAGTTTTCTTTGTAAATCCTTGCTGCACACGTGCAAGTTTCATTTTATCTTTTCTTAGGACGTACATTCACAGGAAATTCCAAAGTATATGTAGTATGGCGGTGCAAAATTTTCTCTTTTTTCTGAACTCTTTTTACTAGTCACTTTTATCGTGGGACACATGGTTTATTTCAACGGTGTTTTCAACGGCATTGTCCTGACGGCGCTATTACAATTCGCGAAGTCGGACGGCAAATACGACAGTCCGACCCGCTAAACAGATTAGTAAGTGTAATTTAATTACACCGTTATTTATTTTTTTCAATTATTAATATTACTTCCTCGTATGTTTTTAAAAGAGCAAGTGTCTTTCTAAAAAACTCTGAGTGATGTCCACGGAACCTCTGAGTTCCTGGGAACCCAGTTTAAGAAACGCTGATGTAATAATACATAGTCTACTAAATCAAATCGACATTTTAAGATTAAAAATAAAAAAATGCATTAAATATTGGTAGAAACAAGTCGAGTTCAGTTCACGATAACTATCTATTTAATTAAAATAAATAACATTACACAAAGTTTTATAGTAAACCTACCTACTTGTTTTAAACTATTATATACATTAATAACCTAAGTATCTTTAAAATATTAGTTGAGTTATTCTTGACTTGGCAAATATCCAAACCTCGGCTTGCAACATAATATTTTACATAAAATTTTCATTCGCTAATATTATTTGAAACTGTATTAGTTTTAATGCAATAAAAATAATGATTCTACTTACATGTTACGCTATACTAGCGCCAAAGTATCATATCCGACCAGAACGATCGTCGAAGTTCCAGCGCTTTTTAATAGATGGCGCCACGTTTAGTTAGTAGCATAAATTTGTTTAAAATACAAAAAGTCGCTAAACTAATTACATATTCTGAAATATAAGATATAATAAATATATATATAATGTAATGAAATATGACTGTATTATTTATAAATAAAATCTGTTTAATATCTCTTGTAAAACGATGGTCAGAAGTTTTTAAGCCCAATTAAAAGTTGAACCCGTCGGATTTTAATCTTGCTGACTAAATTTTATCTCTCTTAGTACTTATTAACAATCTATAAATGATAAATAATGTTGATGAATCATTTTATTAAACAATCAAATATTCTTGGAACAATTATAAATTTTATAAAGGTCTAATTTGTATTAATGTTTGCAGTAAGAAACGAGAAATAATTTTGTCTCTCACATACAAATTTTATTTCAGCTGTAGGATGTTCAATGGTTCAAAAGATCTTAAAGCTTACATTCAAAATAACGAAACAAACTGAAAACATTTAATTGCTATATTTCATTTACAAAAAATTTTACATAAGTGTAGTAAATATACTCGTTTAGTTGAAAAACATGCGAAAGTACTCGTAAATTTACCACAGAGCATTTAGTCTCAAAATAGCCTTTTTAACAATCTGGTTTTTAAGCCGTTCATCAAACTGAAAGCTACTTCATTACGACGCTTTCTTCAGTAAATTGTGAAGCTTAAATTCTAGGCAGTTTTAAAAACGTCCACTTTATATTCGGGTGAGTTTTTGAAATCAGGCAAATCTCAAAAACGTGTTCTACTCTAGGTATTTTATGTCTGGAATGCTGACGTATGGCAAGAAGAACTGAACACGATTTATATTTTTAAAATAAATAAAATATTATTGTTATTTTATTCACCTGTATTTGCCTAATCTACATAAACATTATGACGTCATTCGCTTACCTTCTACAGACAGACAGTTTTAAAAATTTATAAATCCTGTAATATATCTGTAGACACACTACACAACTATCACATAACCTTTAACTTGCTAGCCCCGACCGATACTCTTTAACCGAAATCGACTACCTTTGAACAACATTTTTGTTTGACATTCGACTCAAATTAAGAACGCCGCCGCAACGGATGGCACACTTCGAGGACTGCCGTAACAGGATGCTGTTTTAACAAACGATAGATTCAATTCGCCGCGCGACTTTCGGAATCTTGTGAAGATAAGTGTCATTCACACTTCTGTTCCAATGATCATCGTCGTCATCATTTGAGTCGTTTTTTATTTCCACAGGAGATCAACTGGTGGATATGGCTCTACCAATAGATTTCCAATAGGACTAGTTTGAAGGTTGCCTGCACTTTGCTCCTTCCGACGACTTTTACAACTTTTTAGGGTGGACGTCGTACGCTGCACTTACCTAATATAAATTCTTAAATATTTGTAGTTAATTCGCAATCATTTCTAAAGAT
This sequence comes from Battus philenor, assembly GCF_028537555.1. Lineage (NCBI taxonomy): Eukaryota > Metazoa > Arthropoda > Insecta > Lepidoptera > Papilionidae > Battus > Battus philenor. The sequence continues at coordinate 5,101,345 of NW_027181759.1, read as the reverse complement.
TTCGTTCGTTTTTTTAATTTTAGTAGAAGGCAGTATTTAAAAATATGCAGTACAATGCACGAGTGTGAAGTAGATAACAACTTCACAGAAAAGCTAAAAAATGAAGGATCATTTTCGTTTTCAACTCAAACAATGCTTTACATAGTGGGGGCTTAAGTTGCTTGTTCTGAAGCGCAATTTCCGCTTGCTACGTGTTCAAACATTTACTACAATGTGATGTGTTTATTGTGCGGTTCTGAAAGGGGAGTTTTACGTCAGCGTTCGAAATTTAGTGACAGCTACGTAAAATGTGTTATCTTTTACAAAACATGTTTTGCTGTCGATTTTACTTGTTTTTCTTATTTTCGTTGCTATTTAGCTAAGAGGAAAAACGGGCTAACATTAATGCTCGAAGAAATAGACCTCTAAAATGAAGATGGACATATGTTCAGATTCAGAAAAGTGTAACAAATATAACAGAATGATATCCAAAAGATGGCATAAGATATCGAGACTAACAACAAATGCTTTGGAAATATGAGTTAAATGATGAAAAAGTGTTTCTTCGGGCCCGAAGCAATAGAAGTCATAATTTTTTTTTATCAATATGTACATTTAGTTGAAAGAAATACTATAAACCTATTTGATAATTATAAAAAACCGAAACTGTCGCCCAAGTCAATGCACTAAATAAATTTACATACATTTAATATACACGAACATTACTACAATGAGGCATATGGTCAGTTTTCAGGGCCCACGTCTTTATAGAGCATCGGCGGCCAACCTACCATTATTTGTGGCTCTTGACAAATTTAACCGAGATCTCTTTTCATTTTAGTGGCATTACATTTTAAAATATTATTCAGAAAATTTTAAAATAAATGTGTTTAATTTTTAACAAAACAATTTCTGTTAAAAATAAATAATATTAAAAGATATTTTTTGCGTAAGTTATAAATATTTAATTAGATAATTAAATGTGAGTTTAAAATTTTGGAAAAATTACTTGAACCATTAAGAAACTTGGCCACCACTGTTATAGAGTTTCTTAAAAAACTGTTTATTATTATTTATATATAAATATTTTATTGTATATCTTTACTTTAGAACTACCTTATTTATTAGCTGCCTTTACAGACTTCTTCGTCGCGGGTTCGATGCCCCGGATACAATCTTATATAATTCTCACTTTGTGCATTAATTCTATAGGATTAATTGGTCATAAATAAGTTTCCCGAGAATTGAGAACATCGTTCTCTGCTTACCCCAATACCGCTCTGCGATCACCAACAACAACACTGTCATCAAATCGTAGGGATTACGGTCTGTCTCCCCATAGATATCTTTGGGGAAGACCTGTGCTTTAAAGTGGGTGTCTATGGGCTGAAAAGATGTCGACGAAATGTGTTTTAATGAATTTAAGTTATATAAAATAAAGTCAAATAATCTAACTTAAAAATTATGAAGACGACTCGTCTATTTAAATTTTCACTTCATATTTATCAACACGGAGATGATCTGTAACTAGGCGCCGGCACGAGCGAGTTGAAATCCTTGATTGCATCTTCAAGTCTTTGATAACCTACTTTGCATATTAATTATGACGGCGCGAGTGTTACAGGTGCAATTTGCATTGAAATAAGCCGAGCTCGATTATAACGAAGACCGTGCGATACGCTATATTATTTCATTAAAAACTCGTATATTTTACATACCATAGAGATTTATTTTCTAATTTATCCAATAACTTGATAAGGTGTTTTCAAATTAATATCAGCACAATATTATTTATAATGGTGATGGATAAAATAATAGTAATAATAGACTGCCAGAACAAACGAACATTTAAAACTGTAAAGCGACACAAACTGTCAATATAAAAAGTATAAAAAATAAATAAAAATTTAAAGAGGTTTTAAATGACCCAATCAGTCGCCAACATTTCTTTTTTGTGACCGACATTATACACTATTGCGGGCAGACCACTTATCGCGCTGAATAGATGCTACCAACAGGCATCTGTCAACTTAAAGTTCTAAGCAGAGAGACGGGCCAATGAGAACAGAGGACCCTGAATACAAGACGTTTCTAATTAATCCTATTGGAAATCTATGGAAAATGCCTATGACTAACTGTGGACCCAACTCATAATATGTTAACTAGTGTAGACTAGTCGATAATATATGCTTAAAAATTAAAAATGTAAAGATGACTTAATTCCAATAATTTTATTCGATTTTTATTTGATTTTCTAATAATTTACGTCGTATTTTACTCACAAAAGAAACCTAAACTTATAACAGACAAACAACTATAATAAGAATTTTTTTTAAATATTCCGTAAAAAATAAAGCACCCAAAACATTAAAATACTGTGTATATGTAAAGTGTGTACACATTTGTTTATATCTATATGTGTAAACATAAATTATAGATTTCTTGGTAATTTTATTCTGTGATATGATAATCCGTTAATTATTTTGCAGTCAAAATGCTCAGAAAAAATATTTTAGATGACTTGGCAAAAAGATGGAAAACGTTGTTTTTTTTTCTTTGAAAATTTATAAAATAAAAAGTCGCCCACCGTAAGGCACTGTCGTCCTCCAAAGATATCATTACGGTAATTAATCGCCACGCTTGGCAGGTGAATCGGCCATCTCAGTGTGATATTATGGTACGCAGAAGACACTGCTGCCCAACCCGTGGACATTGTTTTAAGCAATGGCAATCCTATGTAATAAATGAACAAAGTGCGAATTATATATAATTAGTTAGTCTTATAAGACTTTTCCCCGGGAATTAAACCCGCGACCGACGATCGCTAGCCTTAATCCTCTACTGATGGGGCACCACTGATCATAATAAAATAAACATACGTTAATAATAGATGTGCACAACGTAAATTTATAATTTTAAATGTGTATTGATAGGCGAAATTATGAATTCAATTGTGTGCTGTGCGGTTTTATTTTATTATATTATTATATTGTTTATTAACAAGTGTGCATCTCTACTCGGTGGATCGATGACATAGTAATGGTCACAGGAGGTCGCTGTCCAGTCATCGTGGCGATCTTTTAGCGAGGCCTATGCCTTTCACTGGGCGTCCATCGGTTGAAAAGATGAAGAAGAAGTGTACATATTAACTAGTAAGATTTGCTGTAATGTTTTTCGTTTATTCTTACGTTCACGCTGTCGATGTACTTTAAAAATTAAATTAAATGATAATAAAATAAAGTAACGTGGCACAGTAAACGAACGACTTAGTAATTTCGCTAAACTCTTCTCTATATACGTCAAAACTCCTTAATGTTTTCAAAAGAAGTAAGAAAAGGACTAATATATAGCTACTTCCGCTATGTAGCAGTAGTCGTGCAATAAAGTGCACCGCCCACCAGCCCGCTGATAATGCGCATGCGGCAAACAATGCGAATTACATAACTAACACCGTTAAATCACTCAACACGTGTTTCACCCCTCCACGAGGCGTCCTCGGGGGTTATGTTACACCGATTAGTGCCAAACACCGAGTGACTCGGCTACTACTGCTACATAGCGGAAATAGCTATATATTAGTCCTTTTCTTACTCAGGATAGACTTCCGCAAAGTAACGCCTGAATCCATTAGATGTTTTCAAAAAATTTTTTAAAATTTCCTCAAAAAAATACATACTTTTTAAAAATATTCTCCTCGCTGAAACAATGATTCATTTACTATAGCCGTCAATTTAAATGCACCAGTTACATTGATTCAATGGTATTTGAATGAAGTCTGAATTCCGTGACTCGTCAATCTCATAGATATGGATGTCGGCCGTATAATTTGATTGCATTCGAAATGTATCCATAGAGCGAACGCCCTCCAATATATGCAGACAGTGAATTGTATTAAATTCAATTACTATCTGAATTGTTAATTCTTTATTACAATAATGTAATACGTTTTTAAAAACTAAAATTAATTGAGCTACGAAATCCATCGGATTGCGTATAATTGAATTTAATCGTAATACATATTTAGTAGCATAATACGAAATTTTCTTTAAGTCATTTTATTATGTTGAAAATAAAATTAATGTATGAATCATACAATTTTTTCCTTATTAACAAAGATACCGTATCCATAATATTTTATATTCCAAGTTACATAAGGTAGTATAATAGTCTATGCAATCTTTGTACTACCGGGAATCCTCTGTTGTCTCTCGCATTCGTATAGAAAGAATACATTTCAGAGCTAGCACTTTACACACTGTGATTGGAAATAAGTATGATCTATATGTCCCTTCAAAATTTTCACACCAATTATAACCAATAAATCTGTATATAAGAAGCATCGACATTTTATTTATATTTAATAGGCTTAATTATAATTATTACTACGTAATCAGTTTTGCAAAACAGTGGAGACAAAAACGGTTTCCTCGAAGAGAAAAGATTAAAGATCGAACTCTTAAAGATGATCTTCATAAAATAAGTCGTAAAAAGTAAAATAAAAAGAAGATGGAGTTATAGAAAGAGAATTACATTACCAAATAAAAAAATGGGTGTGGCGAGTGATGTTTAATAACAGTGAAGTTAATTAAATCAAAAACAAAATTGTGATTGTTCCAACTAAATGACACATTCATTGGTTTTATTGTTAGTTTGTTTTCACATTGGTTTCTACCGATATTTACTACTCGAATCGTTAGCAAACTACGCGTCAAGTGCATTGGAGCACTTGACAAAATTTTTATGTAAATGTTTACTTTTAAAAAATTCAAATTCATAATCGAAACATCTTTATTCAAATAAGCATTTACATGCGCTTTTGAATCGTCGATTATTTTAACGTTATGAGCAGTAAGCCACTCCTCGGATCTCCCTAGAGTATTAGTTAGTGCTTTGTTTAAAAAATAACTCTTTCAAAAGTTTTTTTTTATTTTTAGCTTGTTCATATAATAATAATATTTATTTCTTTCTAAAACAAATACGATGCTCTATTTCTCGATACAGATTCTCTACCGCTGGGTATCTATTCCCATTTATTATTTACACACATACACACACACACATTTACAATAAGACTTCTGAACGCTGTATCTTCCAGGAAGCGCCTGTCTAAGATAATGTTTGTGGCTGTCATATTTTAATATTTTTTTCGGATATATTTCTTCATTGCATGTTTAACTTATGTTATGAAAAGGTAGAATGATTACTTAGCTTTTTTCAAGTATTATTAAAATAGTACATATTCTAGTTCTCTTTTTACCTCATGTGACAATCTTATATGATGATACATTGTACAGTTGGGGTAAAAAAGGGTTATGCTGAACTCCTACTAACTAAAACAAACTCAAGTAACTTCTTTGGTGTTACAATATTATATTAAATTTTTTTCTGACATATTTTCGTTTTCGAAGTAGAATCTAATGTAAGGTGTAGTATGAACAATGCATGCCCCGGGAAGGGGTTTTCAAAATAGTATAGCTCGTAAGCCTTCGACAGGTCTGCCCGAACAAAAGCAGAGGGCGATGACTAGCAAGAATTTAGTGCATAGGAACAACACATAACTCTTTATTAACACTTTCTTTACCCAATAAGGTCTCTTGAAGATTGAAAAATTTCCTCCCGAAACGATAAAAAATCATTTTTGAGAGAGAAATGAAAAAGTTAAGTCTTTACCATACAAACTATGAAGTAAATTAAAACACCTATCCCTGGTCAAAGAGAATTCATTCGAATTTCAATTCAGTTGAAACTAAAAAAAAAACGTGTCTGCATTATTTTGGGTAAATCACATCATTGCAAAAATATTGCAGTGTATAAAACAGAAGACTTAATTTTGAGTGCAAACGTTGTTTATTGTTGACACTTCAAATCAATTTATATACAATTCCTATTTTTTTTTTTCAATTGGACTACGGTAGAGTAAGTATTTGCCGGTAGAGAATTGAAAACTGCCAGTAAAAATTAATAAAAACTAACAATTAATATAGACTCTTAATATAGACTCCTAACGTTATTAAAATATCTAATAATATATTCGTTGTATTGTTCAGCAGATAAAGCAACAGTTGGATGCGTCTAGTGAGTAAGACCCATCAATCACAGCGCCGTATCCGCGCCAATCGCTTGTTGGCGGACGCTTCACCAGCTAACTCGATTTGGAGCAAAACATCGCTATTTATGTCGGATATTATCTTCGCATTCATATCGTTTTATTTCATAAACATTGATTTACATTTTTTATCGCTTAGGACTCTAAGATTAACGACCCATATCTCTTTCTGTAATATGTCGGTTTTATTAAGATATACGAAACTCTTGGAAAATTTTTAGAAAAAATACGTTATGTAGTCTGTATTTTTTGAATTTCTGAAATTATAGCAAGATATTTTTACAATTAATTTCAAAAAATTAATAAATTGTAAAGGCGTGTCAGAGAAATATTTTTTTATTATTAAATCATCTAGTTTTCCTCTTAAATTATTTATCTGTGTTACCATTCAATCGTTCAATTTTCTTCATATTTTCAATAGAATCTTCGATAGGAATGTTTTTTTTTTGGTTACCAATGTTTTAAACAGGTGACTTACATTGAAATACGATCGTATAAACATTGAAATATAAACACCTTAAAACACATTTAAACTTATTACGACATCTATTCCGAAGTAACACAACAAATGCATTTACAGTATAGTATACATATATACTCTTCACTGATATAGGTTGGAAGTATGTTAAGATCAGGTACAGGAACAGGACGGAATCAGGTATAGGACGACCACGGCAGGACGTAAAGCTTCCCGTTGATTTCCAAAAGAACCGATTACAATCTTAACCCAGCGTCTTCTGACATTATCTAGGTCATCTGTACACATTGTGGGAGGAAATCTTACCCTGTGACTAACGGTGCGTGGCCTTCAATCCAGAACTTTAAGTCTCCAACAGCCATCATTTCATTGCCTCTTCAACCTGCCATTCCGGTGGACTATGTTATTAATTACAGATCTGAAAGGAATCCCGACCATATTTTTTTCCATATCTCACTGTGCCAATGTAAGTTTGAATATATCTAAAACAATAATAGATGACTATTCGAAATACGGGCGTAAATAAGTGCACAATGTGTAGACAGACGTTATGGAAATAGCCGTTCCGCCGTATAATTCGATTTCATTCAAATCGTTCGTAAGCCTGCTAGACGGCTGAACGGGCGCGCTCGGGAAATTCTATTAAAAATCAACGCTTCAGCGGTTGCTAGATTTAAACAGGTTATGAACAAAAATTTTACAACAGTTGTTTCTCCCGCTGAATATATTTCTCAAACTGCATATATTTTAAATTATCAACGCTTTTGTCTTATGAATTGAACTCAAATACTATAATGCACTAAAATTTTACATATAAAAAAACCAAACACACAGTAATTATAAATACAGATCTATTGTATGTTATACCGAGTGATTGGTTATAGGTGTACGTGTGCGATAATTTTAGAACAAGTCAAAGTTTGCGGGAACTGGTCAGGATCCGGATTTTAAAAAATGCTTTTTCTTACTATAATTGCGTTATGTTATTTTTTTATATTGGCAGACTTGACAGGCACCTACTATACATGTCCAGCGGTGGGACCTCTTTTAAGATTTTATATATAATATAACAAATCAACTGTATTTGTATATTATTTGTATCTATTATTCAATCTGCAATGTGTGTATAATCGATTGAGCTGTCTTGGGAACATTTTTTAGTCCATTATTATCAATACATTTTTTGTTCCAAAATAATTGTTTAAAATTTCTAAAATTTACAACATTACATCTTATATGTATACTGTAGATATTTGGTTAGCATTGTCAATCGTTTCGAATTATTTTTAAATAAAGGTTTAATTTCAATTTAGAGAACAACGTAACTGAAAAAATTCTGAAAGGCTCTTAAAAAAGACAAAGAAAACTAAATTATTAATCCTACGTCCTTTATATTCTTCCCGTTTACCTGGAACTGTTTCATTCTAATATTAACATTGTTTTCCAGTCAATCGCACCTTAAAATTTAATAACCCCATTCAGTGAACAATATCCCGTCAATTGGGGGAGCGAGCTTCGTAAACAGCCATGAATCATCCGCCGTGACTCATGAAATGACGCGATTTCGTTACCTTAAACGATCGGGCGATTATAAGCTTTAGAGTTTCGTTTTCAAGAGATTTTGCACAAAACTTTTACTTTTAAATTGTAGATTTTGACTTTTATGTTGCTATCGAGGTGAATTCCAATAATGTCTTTGAAATATTTTTGTAATTTAACAATTTATTCGCATAGTCAGTGTCGTGTACATATTTCGATTTTAAGATGAGATTATTTGTTACTTTCTTTTACTACCGTGCCAGACAATTATAAACACTTATAACTCCATTAATTTGTATAAATCACTATTCAAATTTAAAATTTACTACCTTGATATTGATATCTGCATTATACCGTTTTAACATTATTTGAAAATTTATTCAAAGCTATAAAAAATATGATCACCATCTAAAAAAGATAAATTCATTACATCACCATCATCTAAGCGGATAGACACCTGTTGTAAGGCATAAGCTTCCCCAGGATCGCCTCGATGACCGATCTTACGCTCCGTGCATCTAATGACATTTTGCGGTCTGGACTAAGTAACCAGTCCACCTACGGGGCCTATCCTCGCTGAGTCCGGCCTGTGTATTTTACTATAAAACGTGAAGCTTTCAGCCCTAACGGCGGTAGGTTACACAAGCAATGTGCCCCGCCCACTATCACATAAGACGGACAATTTTTTGAGCTAAGTCAGTGACCTTAGTTTTTCTAGGGATCTCTTCTTTTCCATTCATTGCATCCTTACTATTAAATTACTCACTTATTAAAGAAATAATATGGTTAATATACGTATTAAATTTCACCTGCAGTTTCAGGACTATATATGTATATATTACCTATTTAAATAAAAATTAGTGGTTTAATATGTCGCTAAATACAAATATCATGGATGTCTTGACAAGCATTGATATCATTTTTTTTCGAGAACATTTCTTATAACGAATATAACGGAATACTGTGGAATGTTTTACTGTTTTTATTTTTATTACTTTTAATTTTCATTGGCTTCTCAATCGTTGATAAATAGATTCGTTGTCAAATATTTGACATCAATCGAAACCATAAATTCGTATTAAAATGTAATCAAACAAAGTATTTCATATTATACTTGCGGTGTATGAAATATAAAACTTGTAAGTAATCGTTGTTGAATAAAACATTAAATTAATAACGATAGAATTGAAAATCGTTACATGATGTATATCTTTATTGGACTACGACAAGTTAATAACTTTTGTGTACACAGGGGCAGCTAAAAGCTAAATAAATTTATAATGCAGCTGTCTAACACAAAATTCTTATCGAACTGAAACATAAAATATCTTGACTTCCGAACACTAGTTTTGTGTACAATAATTTATTATTCACGCTCTCTAAAAGACAAACAACCATTAATATAGTTCAAGGTGAAGTCTGGAGAAATTTTTGTCATACGTCGATTCATTTTTCTTTTACTTATTCGAGGACTTGAAAAATACATGTGCGGCTGGAATTGTTCGAACACTTTGTAATTTGTCACATTGGCGACAATTAAGACACTTCATTAAATTTAATCATCAGCTTGCTATTACAAGATGATGTATGATGACAATAAATCTAATTGCAGTAAATTTTATTTTTTGATATTATGTGTACTAATAACAATGTCATATCTATCTTTAACTTTGATTATTCTAGAAACGAAGTTTAAAACGTGTGTTGATTTTCTACCGGTTCTATTAACATTTTTTTGCATTTTTTATAATAATCATCTTCACCATTGTTTGAGCCATAGGACGTCTACTGCTGGATATAGACTTCCCCTATAGATTGCCAATAAGACCGGTCACAAGTGGCCTGCATGCAACATCTGCCTATTAACTTAACAAAGTCATCTGTCAACCTTCTCGGCAAACGTCCTTTACTTCGCTTTCAGAATCTTAACATCTATTTGCAATTAAATTTATTATATTATTCCTAATAAAAATATAATAATATCATCATTTAAAGCATTGATTATCAATAATGAACATAAATAAGCATTTTCATTTTCAACCGGACTTATAAAGGTTCCGGAAGATGCACATGTTTAGATCAAGGAACCTTTAAACTATTAAAAATTTCAAACAAATAGATACCGAGATATAAAAAAGAATATTATTACAGTGATAGTTATTATTAACATTAGTATAAAGAATAAAGATTTATTACAAATGAGCGAAAGACCATGCAAAACGTTAATTTTTCTAATTTAATCTTCTACGTTGACCGCTTATTATATCAACCACATAGATATTAAAAACGCTTGAATAAGTTTTGATAAATGAATACATGAAAGGTAAAATGCGTTAAGATTCAATAAAACAAGTTTTTACGAAATGAAATCCCCGTCCCGAAGTAATAACTACAAGGTAACCTTGTCGCCATTGCTTCTTTTGTTAGAAACAGGAATAAAATGAACTTACATTTACGTTTTATATAATTCTGTTCTACTATGAAAATCTCTCTTGTTTTGTATAGTTCTGCAATCTATGTTACTGTTACTATATTACAATTATGGTGTCACTACTATAATAATTATATTTATTAGTGATCGATATAGGTATAAATTTTTTACAGGAAATCGTCAAATATGTTATTATCAATAATTATCATCATTATTTCAACTATGAGATGTCTACTGCTAGATATAGAGCTCCTTTATAGATTTTCTAGAGGTCAGATCGGAAGCGACCTTCATTCACTGTATTCCGATGACCCTAACAAAGTCTTCAGTCCACCTTATAGGTAGACTGTGCTTGTCGGCTCGTAAAGTCCTTTCCTGGATCTTAAAGACAGCGCATTACGTCGCCTGCCCACTGCCCCCTCAACTTGTCAATTCGCTAGGTTATGTCAGTTATTTCTTTTCATCTTCTCATTCCTGATTCGATTTAGCACAGAAATCTCGAAATCTAAATGACTAATGAAAAAAGTAACTCATTGAGTAACTGTCAGCTTTTTAATGAGACCGAAGTGAGAGATTACATTCCAATGCTCTCAATCACTATACAATACACCTTCGGTCGTAGGCACTGCAGGATATCGGACTAGAAGATTTTTCGTAATTTCCCGTAAGTGAGTTAAGAATTTTAAATTAAAGTTCCGCAAAATCAAAGTTATTAACATGATAGGAAATCGCTTTTTTCAATTTTGTTTTCTATCCATTTGTTTAGTATAGTAATAATAATATAGTATTATTCGTGGGAAGAGGACACCGACATTGTAAAGTCTTCCTTATCAGTATTTTATATTACATTGTATATTCTCATATACAGTTTTATTTTAATCTAATATTCAGCTTTAAAGTTCAAGTAGAGAACTTTTTCCAAATAAGAAAAAGGTGACAAAGATGTCACTCCCTCCGAAAATCTTTAATAAGTTGTTAAGATTTTATCCTAAAATATACTATATTCTGTTCTCGGGTAGAAAACTAATACATATGATTCGTTATTAATCTATAGTTTCATTGCATTCAATATTTTACTGTTAACGGTTTCAAAATTGCTTAGAAAATAAACCTATATCATGTAAATTTACACCGTCGCATTATTACCGTAGCACACTGAATATATTAGAGTACGTTTCAATTTTACCGCATTTTACGTTTGTAGGCAGCCTAAAAGCGACCACCCTCGCCCGTCGATTAATGCCAATTACACGGTCCCCGCAGTTGGCAGCTCCGCATAATAAGTGTATCGTACATAGTGCTGGGCGGAAGCGACTAGCGGGATTTAATTTTTTCATTTGCATATTTTTCCCGACACTGATATGCAGTACACTAAGGTTTGAAAAATACTGTAACTAAAAAGTTATTTTTTTTTTCGTTATTAACTTTATTGTTTGAATATAAATGTACAATATCATAAATGGTTACCGCAGTATTGATATCATTGCGTTGAGTTTGACTTCTAAGCCGGCGAACTCTTTTGGCATACTTAATATTTCATAACAATACATTATTATTGTAAGCATGTTCTACAGCTGTCGTCGTACTTTATAAAAAAGCTAGTAGCGTATATTATTTTATTGTCTATCTAAGCATATGTATTAGATACTAAAGTGTTTCAATATCAAAGTATTACTTTCAGTTATTATGTTGATACATATTTATTATGTTTCATACATTTTTGTTTTTTTATTCATCCAGTTTCATTCATGGTTGGCAATCGCAGAGTGATATTATGGTACGCAGAGCAATGGCAGTCTTTTATATTAATGCACAAAATGTGAAATACACAATTTAATAACCGTGAAACGAAACTGCAACTTACGATTGCAAGTCTCGGTTGTCTACCGCTGGGTTACGGCTGCTCTACCAATGTGTTCACTTATATATAATACGGCACACATGCCAACAATGTGAAAATAATTGTTATAATTAAAAATATTTTTATTTTATTTAAAAATAAAAATTAATGGCCAATCGTGACAATCAATCAAGGCATAAAACTAGAAAATAGCTTGATTAATATGACATTTTTTAATATATTCTTTGAAACGTTGGAAAATATTTAAGCAAAAAAATTGAAAAATAATGTATTGGAGAAAAGTAAAAAAGAGTAATAAAAAATATTTCTCCAGTAGTCAAACATTTAATAAAGAAATACGTGTCACGATTGTCTTGCAATGTAATAAATAATAAACTTATTTTTTTCAAGTAATCGTCGTTCATTCATATATATCATCTTTTATCATCAATAAGTCTATAATTTTTGACAGTACGACGTCTGTAGAGTCTGCTAATACTAGATAATTAAAAAAATAAAAAAAATATTTTTATTTTGACAGTGTGTAGGTTTTATTTTGTTTCGATTTGAGAACTGTGTTCAGTGTTGCGTTTAGTTAGGACATAGATTTATTTATAAAAAGGATTCTTTGTTACAAAATTCTTTGTACCATCGAACTTTTACCGGCAACTCCATTCTTCTCTCATGAGGTAAACTGCATGCTCCTGTTCACACTTTCTAGTAACACTCTAGCGGGTGTGACACTCTGTATTTACTTTATTACTGCCCTTTACTATCATTTCAGTGCACTTAAAGCTATAAAACGCTAAATTGATCGCAATACTTGCTACCGTAGCAAGTGCTACGAAAGGTCTACGACCAAACAACGACCGACCGCCGAGGCACATTGGTGGCATTGATTTATAATGGATGGGTTCCTACTTTCAACGATGTAAAAACATCATTTATAAAATTTTAAAAGTAATTATTTTTTGTGATATCAAAGTATTTGTTATTTATTGAGAATACGCTCACTTTTGTAAAAAGTTTCATTTTACTGTCTTAAACAATGTTTTTGGAAAACCCATTTTTTATACCATAAAAAAGATAATTTTAATGATATTTACCAAATTAGTTTTACAAAAGTATGATCCTGCTAATAATTTAATCATAATTTAAAGATATTAAGTATATATCACCTCCACTTACTACAGAATTGAAAAAGCATCCCAAATATATCACAACGATATTAATTAAAAAATATATATATTTGTACTCTCCCCACAACTGGGATAACAAATCAGATTTTTAATTTCGGTATACTTTCCACACATTATATTTTTTCTTTGAAATCAAAACATTACAACATTTACATAAAATCGCCTCCCGGGAATTGAACCTGTGACCTACGTATATCGCAGTATTGGTCAATTTTGACAAGTTTAATTAATGAAAACAATTTACGATTTCATTTTAAAGCATTCAATCATGCGGAAAATCAATTACGTAAGTCAATGGATCAACGTTTTATTGCAGTAGTACCGCAGCCATCGCGATTTATTTTTAATTATCGTAATTAATGAAACCACATTAATGTGGCTGTATTACTGGGCGACAAATAAAAAGACACGCAATTATATGCTAAATAATTATTTATTAACTATTTAAGAATTATCTGTATTATACTATAAAGTTGAAATCAAACAAATAAAATTTGCACATATTCAGTCTAAATATGTTAATATTTTGATAAACTTGTTATAAAGCACCAACATCCTGTACATTAAGTGTTGATAGAAAATAAATAATATGTTAAAAACATCCATATTCTACATATGATCTACACAATAAAACAAAATAATCATGGAAACCTGTAAAATTAAATAAACATTTATACTTATTGTGTTTCACAATAAAATAAGTAAATAAAACAACAAGAGGACAAGGTAAAGAAAAGGTGTATATGCAATATGGAATATTGAGATGCAGCTTTACGAAAGACATACTAAACTAATGCGTGGCAGTTAAAATTAAGTAATTTCGCAGTTCAAGAGCCGAACTAGACTGACTAGATACGGTACAATCTTTTTCTGTGTCCGAGCCTAAAAACTAGTACCCCTTCCACACAGTTTAATTTATAATACATGTATCATATAGTATTGTATATATCCTATATATTTTAATAAAATACTTTATATTATTAACAAAGTAATAAATCCAATGTTATCAATAAAAATAAATTTCTGTAAAACTAGTTTTTTAGTTTAGATAAAAACGCAACAATGTAAATATATGTCCTAGCAATGAAGTAATTAATGTTCGAATAATTCGAATTAACCCAAGCTTCTAAAGTAACTTCGAAATATTAATGAAAGGCTATTCTTAAAACAGCTCCTGAAATAAACGTTGAAACTGTATACTATGTTAATAAAACGTTTCACAGAAGTGCTGATACGTAGCAGTCAGACGCTGAATAAGCAATCGCTGTCTGAAATCAAAGTGCAAATGAGCACAACCGTGGCGGGATACTCGTTAGCCTGAGGATGCAACTAAAACAAACAGAGCTACAATTTCAGACGAATCAAGCTTTGGCTTGCAAACAATTATCTTTCTATTATATTTTACGTATAACAAATTATAAAATAAATTAAGTTAACTAAACATGCTAAATCACTATTTCTCGAGTGATAAAAATTGAATTTATATGCAGTGGAGGCGAGAACAAGCTAAACAGCGAATTATCTGTATAAATTAGTTATGAATTTTGATCACTAAGCAAACATCAGCTCATACCTGGAACGGATTTCGAAAGCAGGATTATTATCTTAATTAAAATAAGTTTAGGTAGAGAAAGGAATCTGGATTGTGTAGGTGAACGCCAATTGCTAACAAGAAGGCCTTTCTAAACGCAATATGCAAGTAGACAGTCCTGCGCCCTGTAGCCAGCTCCTCTCTCTACAACACGATGGACACGGTGAATTCTTGGAATATGAAGCTACATCGCTTTAAGCACCTCCTATTATTATTTCATATTTTGATTAGTTTTATGAGATTCCCAAGGCTATGATTGTAATATTTTTTCTTTATGAGTATGCACTGGTAGGTAAGAAGACTTAACGGAGTACAATTCCTTAAGAATGGCAGACATTGTATTTTTTTTCAATTAAAGTTGATAAGAGAAGCAAGATAGTGTTGTTATTTATGTTACAGATTTTGGTATTAATTAATTGTATGCTTACTATAATCTTATAAGCACTAATATTTCCGCTTTTCCAAGAACATGTAGCAACGATTTCAATTCATCGCTTGTAGCGGTAAATTTTGTCTATTGATTGAACGAACTGCATTCCCTGCTCCGTGGAATTAAATAACAGATATCAATCAGGCTAAGTAGCTTGAAAATAAGGAAAAACTACTTGTTTCCATTTATTTTAGCATTTAATGGTAAAACTAAGGAAGTATCAAATATCTATCTAAGCTGTTACAGCTTAGATAGATATTTGACTTGATACTTCTTGTAGTAAAAATACGAAACCGGTGTTTCAACTTATTTTATTTATAGAATTAGTCTTTATAACTTTAATTAGTTTTATTTCCATTAATGTTTTCTATAAAGTATATTAATTTCTTTATCTTTGATTTAAAATTAATGTAATTTACAAAGTTAAGTGAGATATTAGGATGACTTTAATACAGTAATGAATTTTAATATCTTTAAAGAAAGTTGTACTATCTACTATAATTTACATAGTTTATATGTTATAATGTCTCCCCTGAAATAATAATAAATGTTAATAGTTTATCCTTCTGATAATGTTACAACAACGGTAATTTCTGTTATTAATAAAATTTTATTAGAAATTATGATCATTTTGTTCATACAAAATCAGAGCATTTAAAAAACTTATCTATCCAAAAATCCTATAACAGCTATTACATGCGTGAGTAATTTATTTAAACTAGCTTATTCTTCTGAATAATAATAAAATTTCTCTAATACATACTTTCATTAAAAATACATAGTCGTATTTCATGCATATAAAACAATAGTACATGACCATATACATACTTAAATGATAAATAACTTTATTCAATTATTTATGGCGTAAATTTTAATATATATATCACAAGACTAATCTTATAAAAATCCTATCGCCGTTTCAACTTAATTCTAGTGAGTATTAATTTCAAATAAAAAATAAGTTTTTTTCACTCGAAGTGATAATCACTAAAGAGATTAAACTAATTTGTGTGGTAGACGTGCGTACTGTTGCTTGCTATTAGCGCAATATGCGCCTCTGTAAATAACAACCGCCATTCTTTCAACGCGAAGTTGCGATCGTGTGTCCTAATGCCCAGTAAAGCGAGATAATGCTATCCAGAGTCGTAAATCCGTGTCATTAGGACACGTACGTGTACGGGATACGCTATCGGAGCTTCCGACACACTATCAGATTTATAAAGCGTTAAAAGATAATAGCATCCTCGTTAATCTTTTTAAAACAACTAAAAAAAGCTATATAAGTAGCTGTATTTCTGTTAAACGCTATAGGCTTTTAGAAAAATTATTATAATCCGCAGAAATACACGTCGAATTAAAAAACAAAGAGTATATTAAAAAGTAATTGAACTGTTTTAATTAGATTACTTAATTTTTATATATATATACATAGATATTTAAATATATATATGTATATGTGTATATATATATATATATATATATATATATGTAACTCACAATAACTTATTTATTTACACTTTTTAATTATTTTTAACACAAGATAAAGAAATCAGCTTAGAAAACGTTAGGGTTAAAAACCATTAATCTGACTCTTATAAACAGATATCTTATAAATAAAAGATAGGATCACAATTATAAGCCCTGATAATGTATATATTATACTATAATAATAAAATATATACATTAGGCAAAGATATAAAACCACGTTTTCACTGTTTACCGATATTGTAGTCATATAAAGCGATCAAAGCTTTTTTTTGTTTTACTACAGTTGTCAGTATATACACAAAGAACTAAAAAAAAAGAAAATATACATTAGAAATATAGACCCGTTTCGTTGTACTAGATACAACATGCAATAAAAAGGAAAAATAGGAACAAAGCAACATTGTGTTTATTAAAAATCAATTATTTTACATACATGTAGTTTTTCTTAAAATCTTGATTTGAGTCTTTGTTTTTTGAAGATCATATGTGTAAAACGCTATACTAGAGAATGTTTCATAATTGATTCGCCATGCAGAACATTTGAAAGTCACTCTATTATGCAGAGGAATATTAGACAGAAGCACATTGAAGTTAAGTTTCATAAACAAATCAGCTGTCAATTAGTCATAGAAAGACATGTCTTTTTAATCTCATATAAGAAGATTGAAGTAATTATCAAAATTACGTTACTATTCTAATACTATTTGTCCGAGATAAACAAACAGGTTAATTATAACAACAATATGCAATCGTGACAGGCGTTTATCCGAACATCATATTTTCATTGCACTCCGTATCATAAAGCGGCACAAACGAACCGTCTATTATAAAAGGTTACACCATATTGCTCCGCTTCGTTCCCAGTACGACAGCGATGACTTTTGCTTTATTGCGATGTTCTTATTTGCAGAAAATTGTCTTCAATTTATCATACTTTTCCAGCTATATTAATAGTAACTTCATAGCGCACTATACACAGAATGTACATATAATTTATCTAATTATAGGAATTCGTAACAAAGAAAGACTTATTATGTTATATCGTTTTTCCAGCCTATAGACACCTATTACAAAACATAGGCTTTTCCTAAAAATCGCCACGATGACCAGTCCCATATTGCCTCTAACCAGACCAGGTATGTGGTCGGTCCACGAATTATGTTTTATGTTAATTTAAAATTATTTTAACTTAAGCAGATCTACCTGCAATCCAAGGACGCGGATTCGATTCATGGGGTACAGTCTTATAGATAAATCACAATTTTTTTATTAATAATATATACCACTGCTCATGAACAAGTTTCCAAAGGATAGGTAGTGGTATATTCTGCATGCTATACCCCACTGCTATCGCCAACCCGCATGCCAAGCGTAGGGGTTATAGTATATCCCCCTTAGATAGCTTGGGGGAAGCTTATAGGAAAGAAGGAAATTCTTAATACTGCTGATGTGTATAGTCTGTGTGGAATGTAAGATATACACTTGATTTTATTATTTGGGTCTATGTAAATGTTTATTCGATATAGACTATGGGCTGTAAAGAGTAATAATTTTGTCTTGTAAGATTCCGAATTATTGTGTGTGTAATTAAAATAAACTCTGACTTAAAACTGTCGACATATTGGCAAATAAGAAAAAAACTAAATTAGAGTTATCATTGCTATCTAATTAGCAATTTTAATTTTGATTGTATTTTTTTATTTATTTTGACTTTTAAATATAAATTATATAGTAATAGTGGCTATTATTTATAATTATTGATAAAATTACACGAATGTCGTGGGTGTTTGTTATGAATAAAAATGCTTGTTATTTATCATTTAAGTACAAAGACGTCCACAGCTGGACACAGGCTTTATAGGCTCAGTAGGAAGTGGTCGGTATTCAGCGTTTGACGGCCACTTTATGGTCATATACCCATATGGAAGGAAATACTACGGTTAGTCAGATCGTGATCTCCACTCCAGATTTTAAAGCCCAAATGGCCATATTTTCTCTGTGGTTTGTTCTCAACTCTCTGTTCAACCAACCAATTCCCTGGGCTTGCATCGGTTTAGTAATGATAATAATACTAGTTAATAAGGTTAAATATTATTTTTGCACTAAAAGTTTAATTTGATAATATTTCTTATAAATGAATAAATACCTAATGTTAAAGGAGTTTTCAACAAAAATTGGGATTTTCAATAAATATTGACATCCGTAACACACGGATGAAGTTAAATATCCTGCAGCTATTAAAACGGTGAATTATGTTATATTTTATTAACAATAAATATTTTCCAATCGCATAATATTTCGAAATTCGTATGTCAATTATTGATTAGTCGTTCCTTGTGGAGTTATATTAATCATGGAATCCATAAAACAAAATCATAAAAATAATGAATGAATAAATAAATAAAAAAAAATATTAGATTAATAAAAGGTTGTCAAATATCTCCCTTCCGCCTTTTTGTCTTTTGTATTTCGCGGCTATGTACAAAGCGCTACAGAGCTCGTATCTGGCAATACTGTACATAATTTGAAAGGTCTTGACATAACCTACAAAACGACGCTATGCATGATTAGTTTGGATATTGCGTTCAACAGTTATAGACGTGTAAACATGGAGTTCACTAACGCCGAAATTCGCGCTATTTTAAAGTTTTCCTTCGTTAAAGGCAAATCCGCTAGAGAAACGTTCCGTTAGATTAATGGTGTTTTGGGGGATGGTACTCTATCACTTCGAACCGCGGAGGAATGGTTTCGACGATTCAGAGCCGGCGAAAACGACACCATGGACAAGCAAGCCGGCGGAAGACCTGTGACGACAAATACCGATCAAATCATGGACTACATCGAGTTAGACCGGCATGTGGCATCTCGTGACATCGCCCAGGAGATGGGAGTTAGTCACCAAACCATTTTAAACCATCTGCAGAAGGCTGGATACAAAAAAAGCTTGATGTTTGGGTGCCGCATGATTTGACGCAAAAAAACCTTCTGGACCGAATCAACGCCTGCGATATGCTGCTGAAACGGAACGAACTCGACCCATTCTTGAAGCGGATGGTGACTGGCGACGAAAAATGGATCACATACGACAATATCAAGCGAAAACGGTCGTGGTCGAAGGCCGGTGAATCGTCCCAAACAGTGGCCAAGCCGGGATTGACGGCCAGGAAGGTTTTGCTGTGTGTTTGGTGGGATTGGAAGGAAATCATCCATTATGAGCTGCTCCCATATGGCCAGACGCTTAATTCTACCATCTACTGCGAACAACTGGACCGCTTGAAGCAGGCGATCGACCAGAAGCGTCCAGAATTGGCCAACAGGAAGGGTGTAGTGTTCCACCAGGACAACGCCAGACCACACACTTCGTTGATGACTCGTCAGAAGCTAAGGGAGCTCGGATGGGAGGTTTTATCACATCCACCATATAGCTCGGACATAGCGCCAAGTGATTACCACCTGTTCCTGTCCATGGCGAATGCCCTTGATGGTGTAAAGTTGAACTCAAAAGAGGTTTGTGAAAAGTGGCTGTCCGAGTTCTTCGCAAATAAGGAGGGGGGCTTCTACGAGGGAGGTATTATGAAGTTGCCGTCTAGATGGAAACAGATTATCGACCAAAACGGCGCATATTTGAACTAAATCCGATCACTGTAACACTTTTTATAAAGCATTGAATAAAGAGCAAAAAAGCGGAAGGGAGATATTTGACAACCTATTATATCAGTAATCTATGTACGTAAACGAACTTCTATCTATTTATTTTCCAGGATTAGCAAACCTTACTATAAAAAAGGTATTTTTTTAATTTTAATATCAAAATGCTTGTTATAAAATCTCCGTAACAACGTTCTTCAAATATTTCCACTCTAATTGTGTTACATATGTGTAATATATCCCGTAGATAATTTTCATTATAGTTCATCATAATGAATACAAGGATAAGGACTTAAAATTTGTACGGATTTCACCCATCGCGGTTCATTATATTACAGTCTCTTATATCCGCGGCGGAGTTTGCCTCGATTTAATTGAAAGTTTCTCAATTAAATCCGGGTGTAGTTGGTAATTCGGCGCCGCGGATAATGTATACGTTGTCAAAGTACCTACTCGAACATTCCTGTACTGTAGCAAATTCACAAACAAGGAATTCGAAATTTAACTTTCAAATATACTTTCCTTGTTTGAAAATTGAACGAATAGTTTATTAAAAAGCATTTTAATACCTTTATAATCTTATGTATCATTAATAAGTAATTGTAATTATTTATTCTGAGACCTATGTATGACTTACGGCAGTGAATTTTGTCTCTCACTTCGGGCCTTTTTGCCAAGCTCATGGGCTCTCAACGAGCTATGGAGAAGGTTATGCTTTACGAGATTCATAATTATGGATATCTATAGAACAAAACTAATCGACAAAGCTTTGAGAATTAGCAAGTTGAAGTAGCACTGGGAAGTCACATAGAGCGCAGAAAAACCAACTACAAGATTTAACCTTGTACCGAGAGACGCTAAATAAAGACCGTTTCCAACAGCGGACATCTTTTGGCTGAAATAATGATGAGAAATTGATTATTTTGAATCGTTTGAAAAAAAATAAACACTTAAAATGAAGAAGATGGCATCGCATTTTACATATTTCCCTCAGCGATTTTGCTACTTTTAAACTTGGTAAGATATTACTCGAGAGAGTTGTTAATACTGATTGCGCTCTCCTAGCTCGTTTTCTCTATCGTTTGATAATACAACTCTGAGCAAATTTCACCTAATTATCGTCAAAATATGAAGAGTATATAGCGAATCAAGAAATAAATTATCTTATCCATCATTATTCTCGCGACTGGTGTTGGACAGATTCTTTACTATATAATTCTTTAATGTTATATATATTAAAGAATTATATATTAAATAAACGATATAATAACGTACTGTAATATGTACATATAATATATCTTACAGTAACGTACACAGTGCGTTAATAATTCCTCATAAGAAATTCTCGTCTCCTTAATTCTTAAACTTAAAATACAATTGAAAAGTAATAAGAACTCGAAAAAGTCTTGAGGCTAAATGCAGTTTATAAATCACCAGGAAGCAGTTGTTCCAAAGATGTAAAAATTACACTGGAGTTTCTTGGAAAACAAAAACCTTTTTCTAAAAAAAAACTTTTTGTTTCACGATGAAAAAGAGTGTAATCTATGTTCACTAGAAATGTATAGGTTAAATATAACAGAAGCTCTCAGAAAATCTCTACAGTTCCTCTGTTTACATTACGTAAAGTACTTTGACACTGATAAAAAAGTTGATAAAAAAAGGAACAAGAATAAGTTCTACTGTTCAAAAAATACCAAATTAAAACTAGTATTTATAATATACTTTATAAGTTCATTAAAAATATGTAGGCTTCTTTCATAAAGAGCTTTTTATAATTTAAATAAATTGAAATTTACTGTATTACATAATGCATAAAAAGTTATTTTTGAAATGAAATTATTCGTGAATGTATAAGAACATATAACGTATACAATTGTTTTTGCACAAGTTACAATAAAATAAAAAGAAATTTAATGCCTTGTATTGTGTTCAGATAATAAATAAAGTTTAAATACAAAAAAAGGAAATTCCTTCGCACAAATCCTTGTGGGATAATGGACGCCAGAGAGTCTTTACTCAAATCCCGAGCGCGTTTCCCTATCCTTTACCGATTTTATTTTATTCGAACAATTCTTTTGCTATTTATATATGATCTAGATATATTTCGAATTTTTTCTGCCTGATCTTAAATTATCATTGTAAAATTACCGAATTTAGCCTCGTTAACAAAAGAATATCGAATATAAAGACGAAAGTCTACAACCAATATGTGTTGTGTGGCTTACAATACAAGTACATGTTCCCTCATTTCTATCGTCTTTAACAAGTTTAAAGTCGCTAAACAACTCAACTAAAAGGGCTACGGTAGAGATTTTTCTACGATATCTTATTGGGAATTAGGAGAACCGAAGACGAACGTAAGTAACCGATATAGCCTTCGTCGTTCGTCGAAGTGGCAATGAGCAGGCCTCATAGCACGAAGACCTGGTGGCTGCTGAACCGTTAAGGTGATCTGGTGAAGAGTCTACGGACAGACAAGAGTAGAGTCAGGACAAGGTCCATCTCATGGACATATGACCTTTTGAAGGTCAGAAAATGCAGGATGAAGGCCGCTTCTAAACGAAGTTATTGAAAATTTAGTAGGGAAACCCATATTTAACAGTGAACGTTTTACAGCTAAAATAATGCGAATGACGTATCTATATAATAAATACAAGCTATTTAATTTTAGTATTTTCTTTTAATCTTTACATTTGTCCTTAATATGTATTTACTGCTAAAAGTAATATTCTTAGCAATTTACAATTAATTAAACTATTAAAAATTAATAGGTCCATATCAATAAAAAATATTTAAATGTTGTTATTGAAAATCTTGGCCCCCATGTACGCATCCTAACCTAGACAATAACTTAAATAAAAACACTTTCATTGTCTTTAATATGAAGCCAAAACTGCGTTCTGTAGCCTGCCCTATGCTACTTCAACATGTCACTACGATAAACCACATCGATTACTTTAATACGAAATAATACAACATATTTAAAATAATATGCGATATTCCTCCGTTTCAGCTTGGCGTTGATTTACGGAATCCTTTATAAGAAGTAAATAAAAGTAATAACGTAAGCATATTAAATTTTAAAATTAAAGTCTAGTACATAAATTCGTACATAGATTTCGTTTCATTTTATATTATTGTTATATTACTTTCACAGAGGCATTGTTAAAATCCGTGCTGAATAAATAGAACTATTATCAGCTCTCGTTGAGTTCTACAATACTTAATTACCTTCAAACGGAACCGCTGAAACGCCGTCATGCTTTCATTAAGAGGTCTTCTCTTTTCAAATGGAAAATAGAAGCAGTTTCTCTTAGAAAGAATTAAAACCGCTAAGCTATTGTTTAATTTTTGCTCGCTTTTTTATTACTATTGTCGACAGTTTTGTATTCAAGTATTTTAATGTACAAAACTGTTACACGTTCTAGTTAAGATACAAATTAGGTATTATATAGTCCGTATATATAGCCTTATTTAAATTTTATGTTAAAATATTTCACGGTATAACTACGAGTAACATTTTTTAATAGTTTAATGTTAAAATGGCTGAATATAAATAGTTAGATTATGAAGAAAAATTCTGGACTAATTAATTCCTGGAAACATGTTATATGGAACATAAACCTAAACATATTTAATTAAAGTTTTACGTTGCATATTTGGTAGAGATTAATAATATAAGTAATTATTCTTCATTATGATACATACAAAACATTCTTACAGCCGCTTCTAAGATGATCTGCAGGAGTAGTCATAAAATAAATTTAATTTTAATTAAAAATATGTAAATAAAACAAAGATTGCTAGTGACTTACTTTGGTTTTCCCATAATGGAAAACTTTGCACAGATTTATCATTTGTAATTTTAAAACAAAATTTTATATGTATTATTGTAATAATTATTATAATACGCATTAATAAGTAAACAGGGCCTATTCAAAACTTTCACAGTATGTTTTACGTAATTGATTATTTTGATACCATAAACTTTTTCTCCTTATTCTTAATCATGATTATTTACCTACATTAATTTACTACAGAATAAAAGCTACAACACCTTCCACCATATGCAGACCTCTACTTTTATTATTCCATCGAGAAGAAAAGCGCTCTATTTCTTCGTCCCATCTTACATACACAAGGTTATTCAATAATACATTGCTCTTTATACTAATTACCTATCTACATTTTCAATAAATAATGCACCGCAATGAAACTTTCCTTCCGGTAATAAAAAGTTATCACTAAACAAAACCAATCGAGTTTATTCTGGGTTTTTCCTAGATCAAGGCGCCTCTAAATCTCTACGTTTCATTTTAAGCCAAAGGGGGCCTCACTTTAACTTAAACCAAGGAAGTCTAATTCTTTCTAGTTTCTAGGAAATTAAGATCAAAAATTAAAATTAAAATATTAATGTTGTTTCAGGGTTTTTCGATGGAGATTTGACGTTATGCAACCGACATCACTATTTTCAAGTTCCACTTGCTCGCTCCACTGGAAGGCGCCATCTTCTTCATTTTGGCGATACATGATTGGACGAACGTACGAATGTCAAAAATGACCTTCAGCTATTGGTTAGAATTTCCGTAATTTCAGTGGGAACAATAACGCTGCTTGATTGGTTAATGAAAAATTGGCGCCAATTACACAAAAAAAATGAAATGGTTACGGAATAGTGACAACTATGGAATATTTACCAATTGATAAGTATAGTTTTTGTCTACTCTAACTAGTTAAATAATTATAATTATATTGTGTCCAATTAATATACTTTAATTACTATAAAATGGTTAAATATTACAAACATTTATATATGTAAAAAACGATTAATAAATTGTTTGTACAAATATAAGCGTATCAGAGAATGCTTTCGCGATAAAGACACTTAACCAGTGCTGCGTTTAAATCAAAGTACAAATGAGAGCATCAAAGTACCCCTCGGCTTTGGGAGTCAACAGCGAGTGGGCGCTCTACAAGTACCTAACTCGACTGCGTACTCTTGAAGTTCAACGTTGCAATTCGAAATAACAAGCGAACGGCTTTTTATTCGAATTTAATTGTTGATTTATAAACTTTAAATCGCACTTTTAAATCCTTAATAATTTTAATATTATTTTACCACCAGTTCGGGAAGTCATTCTGTTAAGAACGGGTCAGAAACTCAACTGATGCTCTCTTTGAATGAAATATAACAACATTTTATGTATCTCATTATAATATCAATCATGTAAATGAGGCAATGAAGTAAGTTCAACAAATTCGATCAACTAAAAACTTTTAAGTAAGAAAAGGAAGAATATTTAGCCACTTCCGCACATTCAGTGGTAGTTGTGCAATAAAGTGCACCGCCCGCCAGCTCGCTAAAAAATGCGTATGCGGCAAACAATACGAATCACACAACCGCCACCGCCAAATTACTCAAAACGTGTTCATCTTCAGGAGTTATGTTACACCGATTAGTGCCGAACACAGAGTCAAAAACTCTTGAGTGCTTTAACAAAGATTTATTTAATATTACACTTTTAATTTTAAATTAAAACAAGAAAAAGAAAGTCTAAGGTAATTTGAGGAAGTTTTTTATGTATGCGTACATTCAGAGCCATGACGTATTTACGAGGGTGAATCAAAAAATTCTTGGAATCAATATTAAAAAATTCAAAGATTTAAATAATAATATTTTATTTTTCTACATAATCACCCTCCAATGCAATGCAATTAGAATAACGCGTTTGTAACTTCCTTATTCCTTGTGAAAAAAAATTATTTTCTTGACTCTCGAAAAAGTCCTCTACGGCAGCTATAACCGCGTCATTATCGTGAAATTTTGTTCCACGAATTTCCTCTTTTAATTTTGAAAATGAGTGAAAATCACTTGGGGCTAAGTCCGGAGAATATGGTGGGTGGTCAAGGAGATTGAAGCCAGCACAGCGGATTGCGTTGAGCGCAACTTCCGATCGATGAGCAGGAGCGTTATCTTGAAGGAACAACACGCCCAACGACAGTTTTCCACGACGTTTTTCTTTAATCGCTTCACGCACTTTCGGGATTAAATTTGCATAATAGGGTCCAGTAATCGTCTGGCCTTTTGGCATGTAATCAATAAAAAGGATTCCTTCACTATCCCAGAACACAGAGGCCATAACTTTGCCAGCGGTAGGAGCAACTCGAAATTTCTTAATGGATGGAGAGGATGGTCGTTTCCAAGACATGCTTTGTCTTTTAGTTTCAGGATCAAAATGGTGGACCCACGTTTCATCCATGGTGACAAGACGACGGCAAAAATTATCCGAATCACGCTGGAACATTTCGAGATTACGCTTGGAAATTTCCAAACGTCGCTTTTTGTTTTCGTCGGTTAACATTCGTGGCACCCATCTTACAGACACTTTTTTGAACCCCAGTGAATCAATTAAAATGGATTGAACGCTACCAAAAGATATCTTTAGGATCTCAGCTATATGTTTTATAGTCATTCTTCTGTCTTCCAAAACCAGATTCTCAACCTTTTAGACATTTTCTTCTGTAACGGAGGTTGAAGGCCGCCCAGAACGCGGGTCATCTTTACAGCTTGATCTACCTCTTTTAAATTCAGCCACCCAGTACGCAACCGTAGAATAGGGTACAGCATCACCCCCTAAAGTCTGCTGAATGTCCAAAAAAATTTCCTTCGTAGACATTTTTTTTAAACTGAGATATTTTATCACCGCACGTAACTCACTTTTATCCATAACTGACTTTTTAGCAACTCGTTGCACAAAAAAAATTATTACATGCGAACGAACTGACAAAAACAAGTGACAGTCTGCATAAATATAGTGTGATAGACACTCTTTACTTTGAATATCGAACTTGATCCAAAAAGGTTTCATATATGTGCACTTCTAAGAACTTTTTGATTCACCCTCGTATTAACTTTTTGAACGCAATTTCGTTTAATATTTTATTTCTGTGGACAGAGCAATATGATTCTTATAACATTGTAATCATTTGATTATTAATTAAAATTATAAAACTTAGTATTGCACATTTGAATAATCGACTACGTTATAATGTTTGGTTCAAAATGCGACACGGTTTTGAACGAAGAATTATCATTGTCACTATCGTTTAAACTGTAGGATGACCAATGCTCGAAATATTCCTTACGCATCGGTTATTATTGCCGTTACCCCTGCCAGGAATAGAACTGTCAGGAACTGAGCCCAGGTCTTTTTATTTTCGCTCATATGAAGGGTGTGTGAATATTAACGTCAAAATTGCGAGAGTATTTTTTTATTTTTATGAATCGTTAAAAATGCTGATGCCTATTATCCGTGAATTTTTTTCTTAGCCAGCTATTACAGCAATCCCGGAAGGATTATTTTAGCGCAGGTACTACCACGGCGTAATCAACAACACATATTAACAATTATTTATATTTTTGCTCTCCAAAGCAGTTATTGCAATCTTCACTTGATATATATATAGTATGTATGTTGTACTTAAAGCAATGTAGTTTTATACTACAAAATAGTAGTAGTAATAATTTACCTAGCTTCAAATAACGTCGCTGAAAACAATGCTCTTCCTAATGTCTCTGCACTATTAGTTCATGCAAGTAACTACACATATAAAAACTCATCCATTTATGCCAAAAAATTGTAAACACTTAAATTCTTTAAGCATTGGTTTTTAAGGCAAGTTCCAATAAGCAGTGTTTTGTTTCCTAATTTGATGATTGAATGAGTGTAATAGAAATGCAGATTATAAGTAACGAAGTCTTGCATTATAATATCCTTTAGTCATTTCCAAATGAAAGGTAATATTCACTTCAATGTAAACTCTTATACGGATTCCCTGTGCGCATGATAATTAATCCGATGTAAAAATACCGTAATAATTAAAGACGAAGTTGTTTGATTAATTTGTGTTGCTAGTGATGACATATGCATCCAAGACGTGGTCAAGGTTACCCAGAGATCAATAGGTAGGGTATGCTCGGAGTTTTATTGCTCAAATCACAAATGAGGATATCTGTAGAAGCACCTAAGTCGCCGACGTAGCTCGAGAAATGCTCGCCAGAAGTGACAGTGGATGAAGCACATCGTTCGTGCAACTTATGGACTTTGTAGCCGCAAGGTTCTTGAATATCGGCCATAAGCCGGTAGATGCGGTGTTCATAGACCTCTCCGACGACGTAGTTCAAGTCGCGGGAAGTCACTGGAAGCTGGCAAAACTAGAAGAACATATTAAAAATAACATATTTTATAATAAAATGTTATGTAAATTTCATTTTAAATTTTACTTTACGTGTAGTATTAAAGAAGATTTATAGTATTGAACATACGTATTTAACAGAGTATTTCTTAAACGTAAGAGAATTGACTGATATCGTTGTATGTAACAAAAGTTACAAATTTACCTATTTGAAGATACTACTAAGCCGGACTTATCCATATTTTCAATAACATTGAAACGTGTAGTCGTATAATATTAATAAAGCTTACTGTTCTCTGTAAAATAAATATACATAAACACAGCACAACTAAAGTGAAAAAGTACTACGATCTAGTCAACGTAATAAATAGAAACCATTTCGTGCTAGATTTGTATGCAATTGAAGTAGTGAACGACAGGTATAACAGCGAAATGTCTATTTTTATTTATTTATATACACTTTATTATACATCCTAGATTAAACTAAAAAAAGAAACGATTCATATAGAGGTACAAAGGGAGGTCTTATCGCTCGAGGCGATCTCTACCAAACAACTTTGGGATGGAGATGAGAGACATGGAGGAGAGGACAGTTTAATGTGTACACACATACAAATACGTACATTACTATACACATACATATTCAAATATGTATCATAATGTATTTACGTAGAAAAATATATTACCTGCTGAAGGATTTAGGCCTATCACAGGCGTACATCATCTTATTTCTGGAACGGGCTTCGAAGGCGAAATTGGGAAAATCAATTAAAATTTAATTAGTTAGGAAGAAGAATAT
The DNA here is from genome assembly GCF_028537555.1 of Battus philenor. NCBI lineage: Eukaryota > Metazoa > Arthropoda > Insecta > Lepidoptera > Papilionidae > Battus > Battus philenor. Next base: position 5,071,621 of record NW_027181759.1, on the reverse strand, counting down.
GGTTGGTAAAAGCTTGCTACGCGGGTATTCAACCGTGAGCAACGTACCCCCTTCCTACAACATGATGAAACTGACACGGTGAATCCAAGGAATACTGAAGCTACATCGTGTGTAGGGTCTGTTATTTCTTACTATGAGCAGTAAACTTTTTTAAAAAATATATTGAATGTTCGCCCTATCTGTGTTACATGTTTATCCAATCACATAAGGTTGTTTGTGTTTCATTTCTCCTATAAATTTCAAAAAAATATTGCAAAGAGGAAGCAACAAAACATTCTCGTAGCGAAAAATATATTTTTAAGTTTGTATTACGAATAACAAGGTAATCGCACCACAATATATTTAAGGTTGAATCACATTGTAACAACATAAAATAACTGTAACCGGAGCTTAACATTACCCTATAAAATAATTAAATTATACAATCAAGAATTTGTAACTTTTTATTATAATTTTTTTTAAAAAGGATCCTAAAATTTTTGTGCCCATATCCAGCTGTCATTCTACGTCATAATGATAATAATAAATAATTTAGTCTACTTATGGTTAGATACCTGATTACACCGGTTCTCACTGATTGCAGTGTATCATTATAGGTTTAATAATTACTTGTGTTTATATTTTTTATCCGCAGGGGGACTGAGGTCACATCGCTCGTGCCACCTACTGGGGCTGACAGATTCTTGAGCTTCCATTTGGTAGACTGTCGACATAGTCAAGGTCACAGTAAATCTCTTGATACAGGCAGATACACTGATCATCTTGGCGATATGAGGAGTAGGACAACGACTTGCAGTAGGCGTCGGCAACTAGTTAAGCCAGCCTCATTTGATTCAAAATTGAAATTTACAGCTTCTACGCGTTTGAAGTAACAGAACCTTCTTCACTAAACCCATAAATTCAGCATGGGCGATCACATTATTTTATTCATCGGCTTGGGCGACCGCCAAGGATTTATACCTCTTAAGCGAACGCATGAAGTATCTGGCAAGTGCCCACCATAAAATTATTTCGCTCAAATGTGTACGCAGCTTTATGAAAACAAACTACAAAAATACACAAGGCCAACTCGTACGACGTCATTACTTATGCATCGTGTTGTCACACGCGTGACAATCGCGTTTGCATTCATCGCTAGTCTAATATAAGCGAGTTATTTGTTGTTTGTTGTGACTTTATAGTAAATAAGCAGATGTCAAGAATCATCAGTCTGATGCAGACGATAGAGAACTGAGACTTGCGATCGTAGATAGTGAATTCGATTCCCAGGATACAGTGTTATATAATTTACACTTTGCACATTAATTATATATGATTGCCGCTGCTCATTAACAAGTTTAAAGAGGATGGGCAGCAGCGTCATTAGGATACCATAATACCACACTGCGATGGCCAACCCGCATGCCAAACGTGGCGATTACGATATATTTAAATATAACTATATACTATTATCTAGCTAACATTATTAATTTATTTGTAAATTTAATTTGAAGCTTTCAAGCTTAATACTAGTCGCTGATATCGAATATCGATTTACATTAGGCCTTGCCGCTTGTAGTTATTACTTAGATTGTTACTCTTATTTTGATTATCGACATGTAATTTCTGAAATTCGTCGAGTTCTAATGTTCTAATGTTAATGTCGACATATAAGCATTTACCCACACATTATTTTTCCTAATGTATGATGACAATAATATTATAATGTTTTTTATAATGCTACCGAAACCGCTGTACCGCTAAGTGTGTGTGCGGCGAGACGGGGGGATTTTCTACCGCTTTTTCCCGTCATTACGCTGTCAACGCTCGTTACAACGTCGTTCATGGTCTTTTTTCTTGATACCCACCATACCGTCCTTTTCTAAGGCTATGTTCCACGGTATCTATATCACCTCTATCGATACTAAATCTAGAAAATATTTCTATGATCTAATTTAAATGAAAACAATAGTTTTCATGCTTATAGACAATCCAGGCGTTATCTGATGAACTAACAAAACTTACTCATAAGTATGTGATAATTACCCGTTCCTGTGCCGCATTTATACTTACCTCCTTGAAGTAAAACGGTATTACTTACTAGCCAAAAAATTTAATTAGGCACTTTTTTATACTAAAAATGTATAAAATGCTTTTGTATTATTAAGGTTAAATTCCTGTAAATAGTGAAAAATTTTTAGAGTACAGAATGTTCAAAATTCTAGTAAAAAAATTAAGAATAGAATTACTTACACGAAAACAAGTTTTCGTAAAATATTACCTTTGACTAAAAGTTCCAATTAGAGGGTTCAGACAATAAAAACGTATTTTATGCCAGTTCTGAATATTTTGATTTATTACAGCTATAAAAATGAAAAGGTACAAGAAGGAACTCAACTCTGTGAGTGTATAGAGTACAACAGAGTGTATAGAGACAAATAATTCTAAAATTAAAATATACATGGTGACGTGAAAACAACCTATGAAATGGAAAATCGGTGTGAGTTCAAAAGGAGCATATCGTGACAGCTATAATGCTAAAACAACTAACTGTATCTCTAGTATTGTTGCTACAGTGCGTATGAATTGAATGTCAAAGTATTAACGAATTTACTTTATCATTTTTCAATGCTCCTTCTGTAACTGTCATCTTGCGGAGTTCAGACGATACTGTGAACAAAATAAAAGTAAATATCTTAGTACTGGAGTATAAAATAGTTATATTATTTTTATTACATACATAAACAGGTGACAGACGAATATCATTTCTCATACAAGACAAAGTAAACATGACCTCGTTAAAGTCGTCGGAAAACGCTTATTGCAGGTAGCTTACATCTAGTCTTATTACAAATCTAAGGTACAGATCTAGGTATAGCAGTGAACTTCTGCGAAAATGATAATGATACAAAACAAAAAGTGAATTAAGACTTCTAGCCCTATCTATCAAAAATTTGACGACAGTCAAAACCAAAAAAGGTATGTTAGGGTGTAATCAAATAAAAAATATTATGTACCATACAGCATTACAAATTAATTAAGCTCACGGTGTACTAAATAATAAACTTATTGTTGTTAATACTCGTTAATATATAATTAAAATATTAATAAAGAGATTGATCACTCTAAAATATATTACATTTATTTTTTCGTTCAGAATGTGACAACCCATCTCTGGACATACGAAGCCAGTAGAAACAGCTCCATTATCATATCAGTCAAAGTTCGTTCAGCTGGTCATAAACCCCCCTTATAGATTAGCAAATTCCGACAACCTTAAGAAGGTCGTCTGTCCACCTTGTAGGTCCTACTCTGGGCTTTTTGGCCCATGGCTACGCGCTATCTGCCTGCCCACTACCACTTGGACTTGCCAATCCAGCTGCCTGTTAAAATACCTTATATAATATGTATAACCGTTACATAATAATAATAATTTCTGCTAAACTACAAATTACCATTATAGTTTGCGAGTTCGTTTCTCCAAATACATTTTTTTTAAATTTAGCAATGAGGTTAACAAGCGAAATTCACTTAATAACATACGGTTCAAAATAGTAAAAGATGTATGAATCCTTACAGTGTAAAAATCATAGTCACTAATATATACGAAGTCCGTATAATGGCTCTTATAAAAAGCTATTTTAGTTTTCATGAATAAAACGTTTTTGTAAATAGCAAATAGGATTAAATTAATGCGACATAGGTTTTTATTGAACGACGAAACAAACTCCAGTAATTCTTCTTTCAATAGAATGCGAACAATAGCATCGAAATTTATATTCTCTAAAATTCACAGGGCTAAAGTAACGGTTTCATTGTTTCACGGAATGTTTCATTAATTTATTGTTAAATAATGTAAAAACCGTTTTTATATGCCGATACATTATTTAAATAACTTTCACAAAAAATATACAGCACTTAATATGATATTTAAGTAGAATTAACATTACTTCATATAGGCTATGTAATATTAATGACGGCAACGGAACAATAACATATTTACGACTGTCACATTAGTATTTGAACACTGGTCCTGTTTATGTCTAAACACTGGTGATGATTATTTATTTTATAGCGCTGTAACCCTACATTTAATCTCCATAAAGCGACTGGCAGCATTATGATACTTGCTTTTGTTGTGTGATAGTAATTAAAAAAAAACTACGTGTGAAAAATGTCAAGATGGCCGTTATGTCATTCCTTTTTACGAGAACATGTACGTATACAAGTGATATTCCGTTCAAAAGTTGAATAATATTCCATCATGACAGATAGTATTACAAAAAAAAATATTACGCCTAGTATAAATAAAAAAGGACTGATTTAAATCGGAGTCAGATATATTAAGATATAAACGTATTTAGCAAGAAGGTTTGTTGGCAAACGCTACCTGATATAATTTTACCGGCTTTATTTGTGTCATTTGGTAGTTCTATTACTTAAAAACTTATTTAACCTCACTTAGGAAATAGCTTCACAAAGAAGTACCGATTAGAGTATTTTCTGGAAAAAATTATATTCAAAAGAATTTATAATACAGTTTAAAAAAAAACGGTTTAAACTGGAACTGGACATTTTCTACATAATATACTACTTATATTCCAGATATTTAAGTACTACCTTTATTAAATCTCTCAAAAATTACATCGTACGTCTACTAACACAGCACTTACACAACGGTACTTATTTTGCATTTGTTAATGTTAGAACGTCAATAAATAACTATTAATTTGTAAAGTTTTCAACAATAAAGGACATGGTAATTGAAATAAATTATTTTAAAAATGAGAAACTCGATTGAATTTTCTCACATCTCGCTCGGCAAACTAAACCCTTTTTAGGTTTGAAATTATCAGATTATGAAGATTTAAAATAATAAATATACAAATTAATAATGGTCTCCGGCCTCTCCAAAACCAACTTGTTTGCCAATGGACAATAAAAGCTATTCCCTGTAATAATAGGATCGCTTTAATAAATATTTTGGCATTTGGCATTTGAAATTAATATTATCCTAAACGATATTTTTACAACTCGAAAATCTGTATCTTAGCGTAAATATAGGGTGGGTCATTATTAAGTTCAATTTTTCACCAAATATTTCCATAACTTGATTGATACACATCTAATGCCAGAATAAATGTTGTACGAGAAGTTTTCCCAAGAAAAGGCACATCGAAGAAAGGTGAATTTGAGTAGTCATCACGAAGTACAGATTTATCGCCTTGTCATGTTTTTAAGTTTCCAAAACACTTACTATTATATTAAAGCTAAGCAATTCTGATGAAATTCCGGCTGTTTTTGTAAATATTCAGTGTCGTTTGGAATAACGCTTTCAGTAATCTCGAGGGACATCGTAATTATATCAGCCGATAGTATCCTACTGCAAGACATAGGTCTCCTTCTCCCGTAAAGATCGCCTCAATCTGAATTATACCTGAAACACATAATTTTTTAAAAACCAACGGCATTTTTTTCCTTTTCTATGAAAAATTACTCTACAAAGTACAAAAAGTATTTTTATGTTATTATCCAATATCAAGTTATTTTTTGGACCACCTTTATAATGGCGAATAAAAGTGTATGTAATATATATAAAACAAAAATGGCCCTTTGTATACACCGGGATTAGTTTAACGAGGTAAACAACCGCCACACTGGACAAGTATAGTCCACAAAACAAACGGTTTTTTTCACAAAGGATAGCTCGAGGTAATTAAATAAAAATGCATATGAAATTTTAATAAGATTGCCCGCTTTTTCCACGTGGGTACTTGAGAGTACACATCGCGTTAGTTTTGTAGTAAGTAGTATGACGATCCCATAGGAATCATAAATTAGTACACACGCATAACAAGGCTTTTTAATTACATATAATCTTATTACATCTTATTTATATATATAGAACTCTATTAGCTTTTGGTAAATACAAGTGATTAGTCATAGATGTAATAGCTTTAAGAGAGTGAACGTATAGCTTATTTGCCAGCAAAGAGCTTTTAAGCTTTTACCCCTAATTCCTATCACCCTGTATAAAGTGATCACTGTTAAATATGTTACAATAATTTATTCTTTCTATTGCAATGCGACTAGATAATAATTTCAACAGTACAAAATCTGTGGGCACAGATAGTAAACGATTATTGCGTATAAACGTAGCGACTATTGTATATCCCTCCGTCGATATCTTTGGGGGAAGTTTATGCCTTGTATTGCCTGAAAAGAAGAAGATATATATGTATTTATAAAGGATGTTTTCCTTTAATATCAGAAATGTAACGTTAAAATTTCTGATAAGATGACCCTATTACTGGAACGAGATATTTCAGGCAGTCCGCTGCTAATACGTCTCTCTTTTGTAACAGGCGGTCTATGCCGATGCAATCTCCACACCAATATCGCTAAAAAGTAAATGAAAATACAGTGTCCCGATTTGAAAGGAATCTAGCTAATAAATTGACCGGTGGTATATTGACATGAATATACGAGTATATATTAAAAGTCTTTGATATTATAAGAATAAAGTTGTCTTTATTTTATTATCCAATCATTATTTATTTTGATTGAATAAATAATGTATTTCCTCAATTATTTTTACGTTGAATTCATTGCCATTTTAAAACTGTTTTACAAACTAATTATCAACCAATACAAAACATTTGCACCAATATCAAATTTAACATTGAACCGAAATTTGAGTGGCATAAACAATCAAAGCTTGCCATTGGTCGTCATTAATTTAATTCTCGAGTATATTACTTAATTCCAATTCCAATCAATCCGTTTTTAGTGAAATGCTATACTTGACGTGAAAGCCTATGAGTTTTCTTTCACACTTATAACTAAATCGAAAAACTTACTGGAAAATCTAAACTTATGCGTATATTTCAAGTGAATCATTAATTTTACAAAAGATATGTTAATTCATAGCTTTATAGCTATTATAAATAGCTTCATTAACCATAATATTAACAGGTCTGCTATATTCGGTATAGCTTTAAAAGTAAGATTAAGTAAATTGTGTTATAAAGATTTATTGATTTTGTCTATATCTTATGCCTGCTGGCAATGTTAATTAATATTTATGAAATATTACAACCTAAAATAATATATGTCATAACTTTATATGAAATATTAGTTTATTCTTAAAGTGCACTCTCACGTGTTTTATCAAATTCTTCCTCCCAGAGTGCGGTGCAGAGCTCGACTGCAGATAGCGTGTTTCACTCTTCACAACTGTTCAAGGAAAAATAGTTCGAAAACCTAAAGAAGATTGATGGTTTGAACTACGTTCTATAATTTAAAACGCATTAACTTTAACCAAACTAAACTGAGGCGCATCAAAAATAATTACGTTTCCTTAATTTCAATATATTTCAGTACGCCAGAGTGACGAAGGATGTTTGCGCAATGACAAGCTTTGCGTTTTAAATTTCAAAGGCCCGTAGAACAACCGACCTTTAAAGTGCGCCTTTTAGCGCACAGAGATGATGGCTGCCGGGGACTTAAAGTTCTGGAGTGGAATCCAAGGACTGGCGAACGCAGCGCGGAACGTCTACACTACAGGGTGGATAAACGACCTTGTTAAGGTCATCAGAAGACATAAAATGTTTCCTATAGTTGATATTAGAAACCTATGGGAGAGGCCTATGTCCAACAGTGGACGTTTTACAGCTGAAGTTATCATGAAGATGACTCATTCTCCATTTTGCGGCTTTCGTCATTTGTTTTTCATATAAAACAAAAGAATAGGAACATCTTTACCGTATTCACGAAAACGAGATATAATTTTCCTAAAATTACCCTTATTTTCCTCTTCCAAATTTTCAGATATGCCGCCAGAGGATGAGCGCGACGAAGTATAACCATCGACAACGTTCATATTTTATGCCAATGTTTGCATAATCCTGTCTAAGATTATTCAATTTGCGAAATATAAAAGAAGCAAATAATGGTTATCCACAAAAAAAGTTCTTTTTAGCGTAATAAAAATATACACTAATACTCGTTAATAAGAAAAAATAATTGCGGAATTGTTATAAAGAAATAAAATAAAACCATAAAGAGAAATAAAGCAATTAATTTATTTTTAAGTTTCTTAAAGGCACGAGGAAAATTCTTATGGAAAGAAATAAATTATAATCATTATCTTCTTATCAGGCTATAGCATAAGCTAAAGTATAGAACTAACCCCCCCCCCCCGGCCCCACAACAAGTTCGCCACTTACTGACCACTTAATGACGTCGTTGCTCCACCTAGTGGAGGATCTACTGACCCCGAAAATATTTGAAGTAAATAATAACAAAGAAAATAGTAGAAACAATACCCTTGTTTTTCCACATAACGCACGGAATAAATTAAAATTTATAACTCCTATGCAAATACATTTGTGTTTTACAATGTCTTGTAAAGTCAATGTATAGTAAATAAAAGTTAAGTCATTTCTGTACAGGACATTTCTCTGTTTTTGCATTATATTTCTCCCTATTTCTTTCCAAAATCTGCTATCCTTTGTTTCGATCACGCGATTTATTAGTTTTATTAGAAACGTTTCATCAATTTTGCTTTCTCTTATAAGGAAACAAATTCTAGAAAAACATTTTCAACACCAATGTTATTATTTTTGAAATAAAAAATTAAAATCCAAATATTTTTAAATCGATAGACTTTTACGAGCACTTTTGAATCAACAATCAACATAAAACATCGGCATTGTTATCCCTACAGGAAGCTACCACCGGTCCGGAAGTCAGTTCTGCTAAGAAGAGCCGGCGAGAAACTCAACAATTGCTCTTTACAAATATAGTTTCATAAAGAGTGCTTAACAATAATTAGCTTCCTGAGTGAGTATCAACAACTTTTAATTCCACGCATTAACATTAGTATATTATTCTTGGGTAGAATAATATACTATTTTCAATTATGTGGTTTAAAATCTCTCTAGAGGCACATATAAAATTAATTATATAATTTTATGGTACATACGTGTACTTTATACAATACATTAAAATCTTCTTAAATAAAACAATCAATCATTAGTTAGTTTTTAACAATACACAAAAATATCAGCAGTACCGAGGATTTCCTCCCCACACTCAACTCGTCGTCGTTTCAGCCCATAGACGCCCACTGCAAGGCAAAGGATATCATTGGGTGGATATACCGTCGTCACGCTTGACGGCGATCGCAGTGTGGTATTATGGTACGTAGAGGGCGTTACTGCTCATTCTCTGGAAACTCGTTTCTGAGCAATTGGGATCATATATAAATAATTCACTAAGTGTTAATCATATAGAATCCTGAGAATCGAAGCCACAATTTATGCTAATTTACTTGGTTAATTAACTTATTACTTTCAGCTCACTAGTGTAGTAATAAGTAAATAACTTAAAAGAATATAATAGTGTAACGATGAAGGTCTGTGACTTATAATCGTATATAACGGATTAGATACCCAATACCCGAACGCTTAGTGTGAATCATATAGATTATAAAATACTTAAGGATATAACGGTGACGTGTATACTAGACCTATTCATATCCTCAAGTACATTGAACACTGTAGTACAAATTTACAGTTCCCTAGAAAAAGACAAATGTACCTAAAGTGTTTATAATGTAAAAATACATGATACAGTAATAAATGACAGCAACAGCATGGTAATCATTGATAAGGAGTTTATATCGCAATAGTGAAGACATAACAAACTAATGTCACTATATAAAATTGAAAATAGCATAAAAAAATTATATAATTTCGTATAATCTCTTCGAATTATAGTTAAAATCATGATAATGCAGAGCCGTTACATTTACCGTTAGCTATTCGATTGACCTCCACAGTGTCACTTAAACCTTTACGGAGCTGATCCACTTCGATGAACATTTCCATTAGTGGTAAGGATGATCAATGTATACGTGCTTGATATTTTTTATTATAATTCGTCAGCATTTTTAATTGCTTCAATACTAAGAATAACAAGTAATATTTGCTAACAATTGGGTTTTTTATATATTGCTAAACCAAATATCGTGCATTCCTTATACCCACAGAAGTAATGTAATAGCTGAAGGTCAATTAAATAAAAGGTATGGAAAACGCTCCAAGAAGTCAGATGCTTTAGTAAGTATAAGTAAATTCCAAAGTACACTTTACATGAAATACTAAACAACAACATGCGGATAAAACATTCTGCCCAACAATTTTAGAGTACCGATTTTATAAAAAAAAATATGAAGAAGGACAATTTCGCGATTTCTCTACGAAATTAATCGCCGACGTAGGCCACCGGATTGGCATGTTTAAATGCTTTTGCTGTCCCGTGTATATAGGGTTTAGAGTGTCCTTGTGAAATGAAAATGGGTAAAAGCATTCATTGCGGCAGCATCGCTTCCCTTTTGGAAGAAGAAGAGAGCCGCCACACTTTCTTGCAGTTTGGTTACACGGTAGTAAGTGATGTAATTAAGCGTAACAAAACCATGTGAGAACACATTGTTATATATTGAGTTACTTAAAATTTTGAGAAGAAATTGTTATATATAAAAAGGTTATATTAAAGTAGTATTGTACAAGATAACACAAAGTAGAAAACAAGAAGGAAAGAAAAAAAGTAAGTCAATTGGTAATGTAAAAAATTTTGAGAAATGTAGCGAGGGATGGGAGGCAATGCGTGAATGTAATGTAAATGATAGAAAACCCGGATGATGAACAAGGGAAGAAAGAGAGAAATTGTGAAAGATGAGAGAGAGAAGGCGAAAATAGGAGATTGTGAAAAAAAATTATTTTAAAATATATCCTTGTCCCAATGAGATAGGGGAACAAGAGCCAATAACAGAGGCTATTTAAAATAAACGCTCAGTGCGGGTTGAAGAGATTTTAACCGTGTATAGATATCTTGAATCCGTTTTGTACATTTCTTGATTCTCAATTGATTTTCAGTTAAAGATATTTTAAATATTTATGTACTCTATAACATATTTCAGTGATGATCTTTTCAAATTTATCTCAACGTAAACAAACGCTAAAATTCAAAATTCGGAATGTATCCCTCCCTCTAAATAAGTATTGTTATTATACTATCAAGTAACATGTTACACAGTACAGGACCCAGTGATAACTTTGTTTTAACGACCTAACGAACCTTGATATCTCAGCTTACAATCCCTCAGTTAACTACTTTGACCGTGTCAACAGTTGCGATGTTTTGCCTGCTTTCCAATTTGTGACCTAAAAATGTTCTATTTTGTGAATTTACCAAAAGACTAAATATAAAGGATATATATTTAAGCATCAGGCCTATAATCGTCATCGTTGTTTCAGCCTATAGACGGCCACTGCAAAGCCTAGGCACCAAAGATCACATGGGATATACCGTAATCGCCACACATGGCAAGCGGGTTGGCCATCTAAATGTGGCATTACGGTGCCTAAAATCTTATTTCCGTTTAAAAGCTGTGGTTTACAAGTAATACAGTATATATTAAAGATACATATATAATCTACAAGCATTGAAAACAAGGTCTTAAAAGTAGTGAAAATATGAAGCGTCCGTGTGAGAATGCACTTTATAATTATTTTAGCTACTTCAGCCAGCACGACTACTTGCTGATTTTATTGTCATATATATTAACGTTTGAATTTTAATTTAAATTCTTTTCTAATAAGGTCGTAGTAATTCTTTGTCAATAATTGTTATATTTTTATTACATACAAAATTGGTTACAAGTCTGTGCAGTCTCCTAAACTATGTAAAAGTCGTATATTAAAATAATTCCAATCCATACTATAAATATTATCTATCCCATAATAACAAGAATATAAGACAGTAAACAAATTATAATTATCGAATACGCTCGAGGTGTATATTAAAGCTGTTTTTTTTTATTTCCCCGCTAAGCCGTAGGCAAAAATACGTGCATGTTTCAAAAAGATAGTTACCCCTGGTCACCACAAAATACGTAAGACTACTGTTCTACTTGTTATATTGTGTATTAGAAATTCAATAAGAGTGAAGAAATGTCAATCAGAATGAAGCATTATTTTAAAGTTTACAGTAAAATTATAATTCCTACCATTTTCTTACATTGTATGTACCTAAGAAAAAGGACGTATTGTTCTTTGTCGCAACACGTTACGAACAGTTCGCGTTTTTTTTTCTGTTTATTTCTTTCCAGGAACTAACACGTTTTCCGCGTCATAAACTATAAGTTATGTTCAGTTTACAGCTACGCCATAAAAGCGAGACAAACATTTATATTTTGTTTTTGTAAAGAGGTAAAAACAAAATAAGGTTAAGATGATTGTCGTTAGATATACTATTTGTGTCATTTTATATAATACAATGTTTTTTTCATATTTTTATTGAGATAAATGGAGATAAAAAAACCGGGATATTTAATACTAAATATTATAGACTATTTTATGGAAAGGGCCACCACTATGTAGGTAGACTGATGGTATATTCAAGTTCAGGGCTAGTGACTGGATGCTGGCAGTACAAGTCGTCATGGACACGAAGATTTTATCTTTGTTATATATTAATAAACCGCAATTGCACTTACACTTAACAGTATAATGCTTCCAACAAATGATTTTAACGAATAAATCTCACACAAATGATGTATACGTAATTATGTATATTGTGATGCTATTTATAATATACATAAAACTGTGATGCAGTTAAACTTAGATAATGCTCGGTGCCGAATCGCACTGACAATCGAAAGCAGTACAGGGCTGGCTATCTTTACACCTAACGACACCCACATCTGTCACTTAAACAATAAAGTCCCATCATATATTTAACATGAATAATATCGTACATGCCGAGGCTATCAGGTAAGTCCACCTGAAGAGTTAATAAAAACGAGGTGTCACCTAATCGCCTTCAGTACTCTGTCACATATATAGATAGGCAACTATGATTTACTGTGACAAAAAATATAACTTATTCTCTTTTCAAACTGAGCAATAATAATCCAGATATTTAACTCAACAAGGAAAGAATATAATTATGCTATCGTTACTTTTCTCTCACGTAAGAATAAAAAGATATATGATCATTAGACCATAAAATCATAATATCATTTGAAGCTAAGGGAATCCCCTCTGCAATTAATCGAAAAGTACATTAATATATTTAAATTCAGAAGATGATTATTTGCCTAATTTATTCATGTAAATAAAAAGTATTGCTTTTTATTTAAATAAATAAATTGCCTTAAGTTAAATTAAAACGAGTCGTATCTACTTTTACGATGTTATTAATACATAAATTAAAACAGATGTAACTGAAATTAAAATGTATGTATAAACGTACAGAAAACCATAAATTCCGAACAAAGTGTTGTGACCTTATACCGTGTGAGTAAAGAAAATATGTCAGTGCCAAGGAGACAGTGGTTAGTTTATTGTCTTAGCTAGCGTCCTGATAAACATCTCACGTAAAAGTCTGTAATGCGAAGAAATTAAATTAGAAACATGACAGACGACCTTTTATTTCACCTGTTTTTTTCTATATTTATACATATTGAAGACTTTCGATCAATATATATATACTGCATTGTATAATAACTAATGGTGCGTGGCCGTCTATAGGTACATGGATTATAAGTATATTTTCATACTTTTTCTATGATAAGAATAATATATTGCTATGTATCTTGTCATTACTGATATTAACACCAACATATTTCTTGCTGTTAAAAGCGGCTAACCTGCCATTTTGTAATGATCACTTTATTAATTGATTTAAACAACGATTACTATCAAAAAGAAGTTTTCTATTTTGTACTTTGCAAGACTTCAAAATTAGTGTAGTGATATTTTTACTGTAATACTTTATGGAACTCGATATTGTTTATTTCTATTACATGCCCTTTTTGGTTTGTATTTACTTCAAATATTTCAAAACTAGGTATTTTAATTAATGAACCTTTTGTTTATGAAAATAAATGTTGTTTTAATTCCTAGCAATTTTTACCATTATCGCGCCTGTATAAATATTAGCCGAAGCGCACTAGATTGAAGTGACTGAACTTTTGTATATTAGTATACAATACAAAGTTTTAATTCAAAGTTCCCAATAATTTTTGTTATAACATTTTCAACATTTTCAGCTATACTGAAGAGAAAATTTCTGTCAAAGCAGTCGCTGCAGTCACATTTTCTTGTATTGTAGTTTGAATGAGGTAATTAGGTAAGATAACTTGTCTCCTTTCTCTAACCATAACTTAAATTTGGCTATAAATTTGGAGCCGACGTGTGATGAATGAATTGATAAACCTTTTCATAGCAAAATTAAAAATCGAAATATTTCTTTTTCATATTTACGTACTAATTATTTAAATGATACACCTCAGAGGTTAGAAATAATGTCAGCAAAGAGGTCAATACACCTTGTGTTGTCACATATAAATAGAAAAAAAAATTGTAACTACGGTAAAGAAAAATCGTAGCGCTCTATCTTGTCCGTGTTCCGACAAGTGATAAATACCACTTAAACTGTATCAATTAAACGCTTCCGTACCTCGTATACTAGCCTTAGCATAACATTCATCACGCCTTACTAAATGCTTGTAGTGGAATAAAAATTACAATCCCAAGGACAACGTTTACGTTTAGGTGAAAAAAAATCGGCCTTTACGATAAGTTCACCGAATGTATATCTTCCTTTATCTTTTCTTAATGATTTATTTTTTATTTCCTTTGACTTGATGTATAACAAAGAGTTAAATAATTAAAACTAAGTTGACAAGTTGTTGTTGGGTGACCGGTCCCATTTGAAATCTAGGTGATCTAGGTGAGACCCATGTCCAGCGGTGAACGCGCTACAGCTGGACTAGTAAGCAGATATGACACAGATGAAGTTGTTACGTCACACACTTATTGTTACGTCATTGTGTTTAGTGAGCGACAAATTTTGCAAAAACGGCCATGACACTTTTGTGGCATTTGACGATCACGATCATCAGCAGTGAGAGAAACGACAAAAGGAGGAGAAGGGTTGGAACCATTGTCATATACTTAAAGTCGCTTGTTAATATTAGCGCGATATTCTTTGCTGTGTCAACGTAGTAATTAAAAGCTTGTATTTTTTCTTTGGAAATAGACTCCACTACCGACAATGACCTTACCGAAGCATTAAATCAAGTTTTACATCATTGTAATTTTGAATTACGTTTCGATGTTTGTCTAATTTAAGTTTTACTATGCTTTTAAATTAAACCTAAATTTAACGTATAAACAGTTGCTGATTCGTAATGCCTTCTTACATTTACACGAACATTACTCAATTAAATAATTTTTAAGAGATTACAACGTGGTTGATTTTTATTTTTACGTTTCCATCTTTTCGAATGCATGACTAATTGAATCAACTACCAAACATTTTACTATCATATACTTTTTACGTTTAGGAAGATTATTACTGATTCCTCAATATGTTTATTAACTGAGAAATATTAATGACTCATATAAAATAAAATCAAGGAAAGAAAAAGCAAATCAAAGTTTTTATGTTGTTTTCGTGGTCTTAGTGAGTAATAGTAATATAATGTAATTATGTAATAATAACGCTTAGTTACATAAGGCAGGGTCGGATAAGACTTGAACACTATGATTCATAAATAAATACTGGGGGAAAATTTGTAATTAATATAGGCGTTTACTAAAAATAATAAAATAAAAAAGATATGGATGCAAGTAGTAAACCAGAAACCAAACCAAAAACCAAAAAAGAAGTAATGTGATAGCTGTGATATCTTGCGAATACAGGAGAGGGATGTAAGTGTGAATCTGTACGAAATGTAAAGAATGTAAATAGTGACATATTGTGATATTGTGAAAGATGGTGAGGTTGTAAGCAAAGTTCCTATCTTACATGTAGGTATGAATGGGAGTTCTACAAAAACGGAGGCCATTAAAAAATGTAATATAATTCACATAGAAATGTACATGTCAGCAACTAAATCATGGCTAAAGATCGTACATACAAATTGTCACGTGAGCAGGCCATATAGTGCGCAGAACAGACAGACGCTGAGACATCAGTAAGTGCAGCGTAAGCCGTACACCCTCGAAGTAAACAGCCAAGTGTTTAGGTCCTCGTCAAGTGTCTAGCCGCTTGCTACCAGTCTTATTAAAAGTCTATGGTAGATGCCTACGTTCTGCAATGGATGTCTTATGACTGAAATTATCATAATAGATATAACATGAACACGACGTAAGTAACAGATGGGAGACAATGACAATGTGTCTTATGTACTGGCTTGCTTGTTGAATTAAAACGAGAATCTGTTACACTGTGATTGTCGTGTCATCATATACACTTATTTACATTTAGAGTATTTGAACAAAGTTTTGTAATGACTAACACACTTAATAGACGTAGCAGAGTAAAACGCAACAACACTAGTTAACCCTAAAACCGCCGGATCACCCCATCACTTATCAATAAAGCAACGCGCGGAACGGGGCACAAATCAGCTAAGCGATCCGGTACTCGGCCGTTCAATAACCGGTCACAGCGCCATCCATCATTCCGATACGCTCTGCTCGTTATCTCCAAAACTCGCGATGTTAGAGTAATCTCGCAGAGAGCCGCCCTATTCATTAGTCGAAGTAAAACAGCGTCATAAGATATACAGGAGAAGAGGTAAACAGGACGATTCGTTCGCGAAAGAACAATTGCCGAATTAATTTCAGGATCCTCGGCAAACATCTTGTTATAGTTAATTGAGCTTATTAGTTTGTTTATTGGCGCGTATAATAACTTTATCCGTTGATTGGAACTGATATCCAGCTGAAAAAGTTTCTTATAATCAATAGTTTTTTTTTGTATAATTATCCAATATATTTACGACGAAGCCCGACAATAATTCTAGGTGCTTATAACTTCCGTTAATATTTAATTTTTTCTCATTGCACACAAGATAACTTGTCTCCAAATTTTTTTAAAAGATTTTAAAATATTAAACTGTCTATTGTTGTTACAAGTCTTATCTCATTGACGATTTCACTCATCGATATTGTAATAATCATATTCAATGTTTAATGGAATCAGGCGTTACCTTGCGAAAGGCCATCCTAAATAAGAAAAGAACCAATATTTAGCCACTTTCGCACATGCAGTGGTAGTCGTGCAACAAAGTGCACAGCTCGTCAGCCCGCTGATAAATGCGAATGGGGCAAACAATGCGAATTACACAACCGCCACCGTCAAATCACTCAACACGTGTTTTGCCACTTCACGGGGCATCTTCAGAAGTTATGTTACACCGATTAGTGTCATAATATAATTTGTCAATAGACGCCCACTGCAAGGCATAGGTCTCCCCCGGAGATATCTATGGAGGGATATACCATAATTGCCACGCTTGGCAGGCGGGTTGGCGATCTCAGTATAGTTTTATAATATACAGAGGACGCTGCTGCCCATCCTCTCGAAACTTATTTGTGAGCAGTGGCAGTCTTAAACAATTGATGAACAAAGTTAGTGAATAACATAAGATATGAGACACATTCTAGGAAACGTCTCAGTCCTCTATCGCTGTTCTACCACTGCTTATACATAATATGTCTAAAGTTAGTAACTTCTTTTTTAAACATATTAGAGTTCTTCATTTGGACGAATAGTATTAATAAATATTTTGATAGGAGTTTCAGAAAATCAAAAAATTATTAACTCGAGTAGAAAAATAAATTCGGTATTCACCATTTTAATAAAAATATTTTATAGTAACACCGCAACATATTGTCTTACATCGACTATCAGCTAAAAGGACTTTGTCAAATTATTGTCAACTGAAAATCAATTTGTGGAAACGGGATGAGCTTCAAGGCGTCTGTCGTTTCGAACCGAATGTAGGTCACCGTTACGGACACCAAGCATTAGATATAAAATACGGGACATCGAGGTTAAGTTGTTTTTTTTTTTAAAAAAAACCGCCGACTTTATTGGTAATAAAAAATACTTGTGTAACTATAACCCTAACATGGGTAATATTTTTAGGAATAAAAATCTTATAGAACTCCCTGCAAGTTTTTCACACTACGTTTTAGATCTAAATTGTGGAACTACTCAATTAGTTTTTGTTTTTTTTTTTTTTGTAGTCTAATCTTTAACTTTGTGTTAATGGAAAAGAAAAACCTGCATAGCACGTACCTTGCTTCCGTAGCACTATCATATGAGGTAATATATTTTACAAAATATTTATTATCATTAACTACAGTGCCCAGTCAGTAATGTTTGTTTACTACCTGTTGAATCAGTAATGCGGAACGTAACAAGAATAGTTTTTTTAAACCAGAACTGTTCGCACAATTTTGTTTTATTGTAGTATAAAACTTTTACCCGTAGCCATATCAGTGATACTTCTAAATAAATTGATGATTTCTTTAGGTAATTTCTTATGTAATTCAATTATTAATATAACTTATTTACGTGTTTACTTTGAGAAAAACTTAAATTACATAAAGTACGCGCGAGAAATTAACGGAACTATTTGTAGAGTAACTAGAAGTTACGAGTACTTTAATAAATAACTAATTAATATGAAGTGTCCTTATGCCTCTTAATTATTGATACTTATACAAGCATGCACACACCTACCCATTAAAATACATAATTCAGTACTTTCATTTTCCACCGTTTTAACTTTAGTTCCGTTATTGGTTTATTTTTGTATTATTTTTAAGTTTACAGGTTTATTTACTATTTTACAGAATAATATCCTGTCTTCCGTTACACAGATCTACAACTTGTTTAAAAGTTACGGTACTAAACAAATTTTGCTATTAAATATTATAAATATTGAAAGAAACTATGTAGGTTTTTATGTATATAAATTATAATTATAATTTAGTTGAGACTTACTATAAGAGGTCTCGGATTTGATGACTCGGATATAATATTATATAATTCAATGTCAATCAAAATAATAATTCAATAATTATATAGGATCGCCACTAGTCACAAACACGCTTCGAGAGCATGGGCAGCAGCGTCCTCTGCGTGATATTATTCCACACTGCGATCGCCAACTGGCCAGCTAAATGTGGCGATTATGGTATATCCTCCATTGATATCTTTGGAGGAGGCCTATCCCCAGCAATGGGCATCTGTAGGTTGAAACAACGACAACGACTATTAGTAAATTTAAAAAAAAGTAATATGTTACTATAGTCATCAATAGTATTTTATTCATTATTGTTACTTAATACAATAATTACAGTAATCCATTCTTAAACTTTACTGTCATTTTAAAATCGTCGACTTTTAGAGAGTATTAACAGCCCGTAAGCCAACTTTGCCTTAGTAAGTTAACTTTTGGATTTTCCCTTGCCAGTTTTCTTTTGATTATCTACCGAGTTCATTAAACCATTTAAAAGCATTAACGATGCAAAATACCTACATACTCCAAGTGTGCTGCTGTTGAGAGTACATCCTAACCTGTAATCTTGACTTGACTTGAACAGCGCTTGACCACTAAGCTAACACTGCTTTTAAAATTTATAAATATATGTTAACATTCATTATTGTGTTAGCGGATAGACGCACACTTCAAAACATACGCTTCTCCAAGAGATGTCTGGTCTTAAATATCTAATGGATTCAGGATTCGTTACTTTGCGAAAGTCCATTCTAAGTAAGAAAAAGAACTAATATATAGCTACTTCCGCTATGTAGCAGTAGTCGTGCAAGCAGTAATACCTCTATGCACTAGGTTTTTGACACTAATCGATGTAACATTACCCCTGAGGATGCCCCGTCGAGGGGTGAAACACGTGTTGAGTGATTTAACGGTGGTAGTTGTGTAATTCGCATTATTTGCCGCATGCGCATTTATCAGCGGGCTGGCGGGCGGTGGACTTTATTGCACGAGTACTGCTACATAGCGGAAGTAGCTATATATTAGTCCTTTTTCTTACTTATGTCTGGTCTTATGCTGCCCGCATTTGGTGACTTCTCATAAACTAAACTATGTCATCGATCCACCTAGTGGACCAAACATTATTTATTTTTTTCTTATAATTTGCTGTATTAATAATAAAATACCGAGACGATATTATCAGTAATGTTATCTTCATTTCGGCTTGCTGTTGTTAATTAAAAAACTTACGAAAGATTTTAAATTGGATATATATCGCACGGTTGTTAAAATTTATTATTTTATTTCCCATATGAAAACACATATCGTTGGTATAATTATCAAAGCGCGTAACTCCAATAAAAATATAATTTGGAATTTTGACCTTTTTTAAAATGGAATAAAAAATAATGATTTATATCAGTAAAATCACATTTATCCGTAGATATTCTGTATTGTTCATAGTACGTGACAAACGTTGGACAATAATAATGAACACGCATAAAAACAATATGGAATCTGCGATAACAGTGATATTTTCTAGACTGAACTTAATCCCATTATCAAGAAGATTTAAACTTGTACTGCTTGTCAGTACTATTAGTTATACTTAACTGTCCGTTTCCTGCGAAACAAATATACCTAAAATCAACAACTAAGGTGAACATGTAATACGATTTCGTCAAATAAATAACTAGGCAAAAAATCAGGAAGAAGCGAGTGGTATCACAGCGAAATATCTATATAACCCGCTGAAGGATTGAGAAGCTTCAAGAGCGAACATCAGCTCAATTCTGGAACAAGCTTCCATGTCAGAATAAAGACTTTTTCTTTATTTTTCTTTCTTTATTTTTATTTGTCTTTCTTTCTTTCTTTTTACACTCTACCAGACAACCTGGGATGTTGCAGAGATGGGAGTACGCAGGTTGTATTAATATTAAGTTACGTATTAAGTAGAGTCTGAGATGTGAAGGTCGACGCCAATGAATTGTAAGCAAGTATCTTTAAACCTGCTACGCTAGTTATCAGCCCCGAGCACTGTACCCGGCTTCTCTCTTCAACACAATAGACCCGGCACCGCACAGTATGCTGAGAAGTTGATGTCGGATGTATGATGACACTTAAATATATATATTAAGTTTTATCAGCGTCTTCTAAAATTTAAGTTATGAGTTTTTATAATTACTCTGTCGGTATTGAAATTCAAATGAAATTATTTTTTTAATTATCATGAAAAGAAATAGCATTAAAGATTCTTTTGTTCTTAATTTTTCAATTTTATTATAAGCATGGTTGTCTTATAGGTAATTTTTATTCCAAAACCTTGGTCACACTAACCCAACGTCCTTGTTCCGCATTGTATACGATAGGAGGTCGCATACAATGTATAGAAATGCATGTACAATATATTCACATACGCCTGTAATAAATATGTTCTTTGTTGAACTAAGCTCCTATTCACGGAAGACTAGGTTTGCTTGCGTTGACAGCGTCTGTGTATGACTCTGTGCGGATGTTCCACTTTTAATACCTCAATATTTAAAAGTTTAAATATAATAGAAAATCTTCCATGAATATAAATACTTTTAAAGAATTTATATTTTTTTAATTTTTACTAACGACGAGTTTTGACTAACCGCACTGATACGTGGTCTCTAACAGTCATGAAGAAAAGCCCCCTTGTCTTCAAAATCATGTCAGGACTTCGTAGACGAATGAAAGCTTCGTAAGACGCTGGATGCAAGCCGTTTCTTTCCAGTCTTATTATAAATCTATGGGCGAGGCCTATGTCCAGTAGTGGAAGTCCTGTGGCTGAAACAATGATGATGATAAAAAAAATATTGAAGTCGTTCTGTCCTTACTTGACATATTTCCTATTAACAACCACGTGACCATATTAGAGGTACTGAGAGGAATCCTAATCGAAGATTTTTGAATAAATTCATAAATTTTAATATTGATATAACTTGTACAATAAAATAACATTTAAAAAAACACTTCGTCAACTCTTTCAATTGTGAGCTAAACGTTTTTGGCACGATGGAATCGTTGTGAGTTAATTTAGTGAGACCGTCTAAGTGAGAGTTACCATATTAAGTTCGTCGTGCTTAGATAGTTTATATTGTTCAAGTTTGAGTACTACAGCAAAATGACTTGTGTATGTTACGTAAAAGACTACTGTTTTACAATAACTGTATTTATATTACCTGATTTTAGTTAGAAAGGCGATATACTCATTAAACGAGATACGATTGACAGTCTAAGCCGAGATTTCTTCTCGTGACGTCTTGAGCTCAGTTACTCCACAAAGTGGCCACAATCCAAGAGTTTGATGATTCCCAATCCGTTGAAATAAATAAACAAAACGGTTCGAGACTACTGAGGAAGCCCTTATCTATTTAGTGAAACTGAATGTCGACGGTTTGCTAGCATTCGTTCATGACAACAATAAACATAGATATCATAATGAAAGAAAGTATCTCGAAATGAAAAAAGATGTGTTTCAAACAAAAAGGATAATCATTTGGTTTTCATCATGTTTAAAAGCAGTTCTAAAATTTTCATTTACATCACGTCACTTACAAATTATTTAACAGATATCCATAAAGCGATTTCATTATCTATCATTTTTTCCTCTCTATTTCTGCAAACATCTTCGACTTATAGCGTTATATTAATAGCATTTATTTATTTAGCTGTAAAATAAAATGAACAAGGTTCGTAAATATTTATTAAAATACTTTTTTATCTTTGAACCATACAACTTGTAAAATTCGTTAATATATACGAGTTATTTATATAAATAGCATGTGAACATGTAGTATATAGAGAGTTAAAGAAAAATAACTTTTTTAATGTTATTAAAGGAAGACACTCATCTTCAATTACTTAATATTAAGCTATGAATTTAAAAAAAAACTATACCTGCGATTAGAAATATTTTTTGATTGAAGAAGGAAACGACTGTCTCGACTCGTAAACATGAAATTAATGATTTTTTCAGAATAATAAATGTACAAAACTAGAACCTAATATGACTCCAAGATCTACTGTGAGCTCATTCAACATAGATCGAACTAATAGCAACAATAAAATAGGTTTTTTTTTTAATTTTGTTCCTTAAACTAGTTGCTTACACAAACCACAAATAAAGAAAGTATATTTAATGGAATCAGGCGTTACTTTGCGGAAGTCCATCCTAAGTAAGAAAAGGACCAATATTTAGCCACTTCCGCACATGCAGTGGTAGTCGTGCAACAAAGTGCACCGCGCGCCAGCCCGCACGGTGTGGTCACTCTGTGTTTGGCACTAATCGGTGTAACATAACTCCTGAAGATGCCCCGTGGAGGGGTGAAACACGTGTTGAGTGATTTGACGGTGGCGGTTGTGTAATTCGCATTGTTTGCCGCATACGCATTTATCAGCGGGATGGCGGGCGGTGCATTTTGTTGCACGACTACCACTGCATGTGCGAAAGTGGCTAAATATTGGTCCTTTTCTTACTTAAGATAGTATACCCTGGAAACGGAAACGAGGTGTACATTTTACTAGAAGTAAACACTACATATGCAATAAGAAGTAAAATTGGAACTAGAAATGTGTTTCTCGAAAATCTAACATGGATAGATATTGTTATTCGAAATTTCTCAATTTGAAGGTTCTAATATCAAAAATACCGATTTCATCTTCTTATTATATAATTTACACATACACCATAATTTGTTGGCCGTTTAGGCTAGTTAAAAGCAGATTGAAGTACAGTTAAGTACCATTAACAAATTTTGGCGTTGATTTCAATAAAAAAATTGGGTTTGACTAAAAAATGTATATGAGAGTTTTTTTTTAAATGGATAAGTCTAGATTCGTAGCTATGCAAACAACTAAAAAGGACGACAGATATTTTCGGATCCTTAAAGGAATTCGTCCTAAGTAATGTAACACAACGAGATTTATTCTATAAAATTTTACTTTTGTAATTTTAATTATTCCTTTTTACATTAAAAACTGTTTTATTATAATAAACACTATTAAAGTAAATCTAAGAAGTCATATAAAAGTTTGGTTCGCTAGTGGCACAATATAGGACATTAGATACTCATAGGACATCATCTTGATAGCTGCCGTTTCAGCGCGTTCTTGGGATGCTAAGTATCTCACGAGTATTACTTTGCTCAGGTTTGAAGAGCGCTGTGGTGAAATTATTAGGCTAATATGATGCTGCATGAACATCTCAATGGTACTTTAATGTTGTTGCATGGATGCTTTACAAAAAATTCATATTTTACTGCATCTGAAAAATGTTTTTAGTTCTTCGGGTCTCTACCACGATCAAAAACTATAAGAGAATTTTGAACAAAACGAATACATTATTCTACACTGGCTGCTCATTATATACCGATGTGAATGACATGCTTTGATGTTCTTTATTTAAATTTTGCTGTATTTTTGCCAATTTTTTGAAGTTACTATATCTATTTTTAGATTCTTAAACATTTTGTAATATAATATATGTATATATGTAATATATGTCTAATTAAGGAAAAGCCTCCTTATATAAAGTAGTGTAATTTTTAAACCACATTAAACTTTTTATTTATAACTTTAACGGAATTAAATACGTTTTTGTAAAGTTTTCAAGGTTATGACCATGGCCATTTCAAGATCATGCTGATATGAACAGAAAGAGAAAACAACAGTTCTTCATCTGTAGCCCGCGGTCGTTACATCGAAGGAGGTTATCCATCTGATAGCACCAGTTTTATACTCTAGGACATAAAAGCATAAGACCAGCGTCTATTAAACTACGATAGTGTTCGCAAGCTTTCCCATAGTTTTCCTAAGGCCGTGTTTATAGAGTTAATATGTAAGCTGTAATAGTCGAATGGACGCCGCAAGCCGAAGTAGCATTTAAAAATTGCCTCCAAATCATTTTAAATGCTACAACCTTGACCCATTCAGTCCCTAGTTCGAAGCTCGCAATCATGACCGATGTGTTTGACTATTAGTATGGGTGCTATATGGCATCAGAATATCAACAAGCCTCTTGTTTTCTTTTTAAAAAGCAAAGCCTCTCAACGACGCTAAACCGTGTACGATCGTGGATTACTAGCTATTTACACGACCGTAAAACACCTGTCGAAAGTCTTATTGAAGGTGGCGATTTAACAATCTACACTTCTAAATCGAACTTCGAATTGTTATCATCTCAAAATTTAACAGACCTGGCATGAAACCAACAGTTTTATCAATAGGCATCCAAAAACCGTGAAATTTTATCGAGAGTAGTCTGAAATAATAGCTTCGTAGCTCTATATTGAGGTAAGGCAGATGTATTTCCCAACAACAGAAAAACAAAATCCATTAGGGCAGAGTAAAAGTTAAGAAAATTAGATTATTGAGGATAATACATCCTGAGTCTAAAGTTACGTTACTTTTACAAGAGTCCGGATAGGTGAGTGTTTTTTATATAAAACTGTAATATGTGATTATCGGTGTGTAAATTTCAAGTGATATCTAGTGTCAATACAAGAGCAATCGCGGAGAGCTGCAAAAATGTTTAATGTTGTTTTGTGTAAAAAACGTTCTCATAGCATAGTTAGTTAACTCGAAAGACATGCAATGATGACATAAAATACTATAAAGAATTGTACAATTTGTAATATAGCCGTACCAGCTTAATTTTTTATGTTCTTTATATAACAGAAACAGTGACATTATGTAATGTTACAAGAAAAACGAGCCGCAGTCGATTTTAACGGTCGTTACGAGGCCTTGGAAACTTCTCGAACATACCTTCAAATATCGCTGTAGAAAAGACAGGTAGTTCAGGCACCCCTGCATTCCGTCGGTATCGCTCCAAACCGTTTTCCTTTGCGCACGAACACGCTATATATTTGAGTTGGCAGCGAACGTCAATAAGAAATTCGATGCCTCTAATGCGGTAAACAAATCTTTAATGCAATACATGTCAGTTAGCTTTTTCTGTACTATGTGCAATGTCTAATCTTGTTGAGAAATAATACCTATTATAAACTGTGATATTTGTTTGTTCATAGAGGTATATGTACGTATTAGTGAACGTGTCATATATGATGATTGGTTATAGATGTATAAGCTTTAAGTGAGTGAATCTATGTATAGCTCATTTGCTGTATATATGAATTGTTCAAAAAGGTTTAGGAAATAATAAATAAGGTAATGATAGTAAGTATAGCAAGAAAAAACGTTTTCAAAATTGTAACGTGATTATATTCGTTATTTCATATTAAAATTAAAACCGATTTGCCCTTAGACGACCTTTTACTACCGCTCTTTACTGATGATTGAAATGCCTTTTAGGCAAAAAGAAACAAAAACGGAAGAAAAAAGTAAATGAAACAATTTTTGATCTGCCTATTATAATTATTACATAATAAGTACTGTATACTTTGTACAATATATATCTGGATTTATTGATGAAACCCACACGACACACACACTCTACTTTATTTACACTACAATCTGTTTAGATTTTTTTCTTCTCTTTTATGTCTGCTTTCGTAATTTTTAACCTAAATGGATAATGGTGTGTTTATATTTTATTATGTACGAACCTAACAGCTGCGAAGGACCTTGAAGTTAATAAATAAACAAAATAAAATAAATAACGACTTTTTACTTTCAGAAGTTATTGACCTGTCAGGTTTCAATAGAAAAGATAAATTACAGCGTAATCGCTTTATATTGTATACATATATATTGTTGTCAGATGAGATAAATGTTCATTCTTAAAAAGTTTTTACTCTTTTTCCCATCCATGTTGTGTATACACAAATAAAAAGCAAATTAAAATTAAAACACATAATCATATTTTACTTTACATAACCTGTTCAATATTTCTAAAATTAACTTCCTGCTCCAAAATTAATAGTTTTCTTTAAGAAATAAAAAAAAAACCGATGAAATATTATTACAATATTCCAGAACTAAAACAAAAGTTTGATCAAACAATGATTGATGAACAGAATTTTGAAAGAAATGAAGACATTTAATGTATAATAATTTGACCATTATTTACTAAAAACTATTTTTCTGTAATAAAATAGTAGTTGAATAACCAATTAGGTACAAATAGGGAACGTGTAGAATATATCGTAATTGAACGCAATTTGCAAGTGTAATTTGCATTCCGATACCGTTAGAGCTTTTAACGTAACTGATGAACTCTATTCAAGTTTCATTAAAAAAATTCTAACAGCGGCCGAGTTAGCGCAAGGGATGTTTTTTATTTACAAGCGACAAAAATGTAAAACGCTTCACCGTTAATGACGTCTATTAGTGTCCGCTCTGATTTGCGTAATTTTATTCATGGAACTCTTAATATTTTTTTGGCAACATAGCGGCTTATTTTATTAAAGGTCAGTACGTAAATTTTTCGGGAGGGAACTTCTTGGAGAAAACGAATAAGTAGGAGTAGTTATTGGAATACATTAACGTTAAGAGAGTAGCGGCAAAAGTAGGTCATAACTCAAAGGTTTCCTTAACTTTGTTAAAAGAAATCTATTATTAGAATAGATATATAACGAATTTTCCGAATTTAATCTTATAATGATAATTTTCTAAACAATACAAACGGCTATGATATATCTCGAGAAGACATCATCACCATTTAAGGCGTAAGACGTCCACTGATTAGACAGACTCTCAATGGAGTGATTTAGTGAAGATCTCGGCTTGCTATGTCACTTTATACGTGTTTAGCATTCTGATGTAATAATTCCCAAAGTGGGCCGAAACACGACTTGGTTAATTGCTTTTATCAGAACACAGTTTTATTTAAACGAAAAATGAACTAGTTCATACACAGGCACCAGTCATCACCAAGACGTCAACTGCTGGATATAGGCCTCCTGCAAAGATTTCCGATAAGATCAGTAAGATGCAGCCTGCGTCAAGCGTTTTCCGACAACCTTAAAGAGGTTTGTCTACTCTGTGTCTATTGTCTCTCAACTCCAAAACCTTAGGGACCCAGCGGCCATCTGTTCTACCTTTTTAACTTTCCAATCCCTCAGGCTATTTCGGATATTTGCGTTCTTCTGAACATTCCTGGTTTGACCTCATAGAGAAATCCCGAGTATAGTTCTCTTCATGACTCGATGAGCGAATGTGAACTTGCCCAGAAGATCTGAAGAAATAGTTAACCAAGAGATCCTCCTGAGTGGGAAAAGAAAAAATTTAGCATACGCACGCTGACCATAACAGTGGACAGATTAAAGCAGCTACTCACGAAGCTCCCAAAATAGCAGAAGATCGTGACAAAAAGAAAAAACTCAAAAAAAGTCCCACAAGTGTCACAATTGCCACTTGTGAAACGAAGAAAGAAGAAACGTGGAATTTTATCAACAATTTTTTTAACGTAACTCTGCCTAATTTAAATTAAAGATATAACAATGTATATATTTAGTCCAGTTATAAAGCAATTAAAACAAAGAAGTTACATTGTGATAGGTTCTTGTGTGTTGTGTTCGAGACACCTTTCGAAAAAATAATAGACTGTCGTAGGACTAACAATTTGTTAGCACACGATATATGATGTATACCTATTTGTAAGACACGATAATATAATAATTAAAATTACATTTAAAGCTGTAAATTCGTCTTGCCGCAAATGTCAGCTATTGAGTATATAAGTGGAAATTTACAGCAAGGCGTATATAGTAACAAACTAACATGTTCAAATATTTTATAAACATGGTATCAACTGTATAGATACTGAGAGAACATCTTATACAAAAGACAATACATAAAACGGATAATAGACAATGTCTAATTTTTTGACATTATGCAGTAATTTGTTTCTAATTTATGATGTCTTGTTTAAATAAAAATAATTACATGTATAAATTTTATCAGCTATTATTTTTATTTTACCAAGATATTATAAATGATAGATATAGATTGGTAGAGAATATCTAGAAGTATTCGATCCGCGATTACACAAGTTGTAAAAAGTGTAATTAAATAAAAAAATGTGGCCTTGTGGTATGGCACTGAGACCTGCTATCGTAGGTGGCCCGTTCGAATCCCGGGATACAACCTAATATTTCACACTTTGTGTATTGACTACCTATGTAGTCAATAATATTTTCTGGTCTTCAATAATGTGCTCTGGAAACGTGTTTGTAGAGAAAGAGAGAGAGAGAGAGAGTATCGGGAGCAGCGTCCTCTGCGTACCATAATACCACACTGCGATCGCCAACCCGCCTGCTGATGGTAGATAGGACTACCGTCATTTCAGCTTATAAATACTTTGAAGTATTTATAAGCTGAAATGACGACGACGATGTGAAAACTTAAGCTTTGATGAAGATATCTAAGCATAAGTTTCATCATCATCATCATTTCAACCGTAGGACATCCACTATCAGACATAGGCCTCTCCCACAGATGTCCACTACGACCAGTTCCGGCGTCTTCCGATAATCTTAACAAGATCACCTGGTCATGTTACGGCTGGAAGTTGCCGTTCCGTCGTCTCCACTTCAGAACACTAAGGCCCCTATTCACGCATAAATGTAGTACTAATGATATTATATTATTATTTTATCGCATAAAATTTTGATTTCAATTGATTTCTTTAAGCTTTCATTTTAACATTAAAGGATACCTTGCTGTTAATAGTATAACAACAAAAAATTCAAATAAGTTGTAATAAATATAATAATCGTTTGTTATAATCGTTGCTATAACTCTATGACTACTTAATTCTTTAGTGTATTTAAAAAAAAAAATGAAGCAAATGTCTTTGCTTTCTTTGGTTTAACGACGGAAGAAATTAAAAAAAAAAAGCTAATTGTATCCCCGTAAATGTTGTTTCATAAATCTAAGATCTTATGTATTTATGTTTATATGCAAATCAGCGATCTCCCGGAACCTTAACTGTGTCATCAGTCCACATAGTGGGATCCTACCCACGCCACTTCTACCGGCTCTTGGCCGCCACTCGAAAACCTTTCAGCTCCAACGGCCATCCGTTGCACGAACGATGTGCCCCGCCCACAACCACTTTATATCAAACTCTTCACCACTAATTGTTCCGTAATTTTGACGCAGGAGTCTTCTATTCTTGAAGATAACTGTGACTACAATATCTCAAAATGCTCAATTACGTTAAAGAAATATTTTTTAATTAATACCACACACAACGTAGAATAATATAACGAGTTAAACAGTTTCCTTGTCCTGCTTCGGAAGGAAAATATATTAAGGCTTTCATTTGCACGGGTTAATTAAGGACATGCGAAATATTGTTGTTTTCTAACTTTCCCGGAAATCAATTTGCTAATAACATGAGTCGGAAAACATTTTACGTATCCCGTGTTAATATGAAGTTTATTATAGAAACGTTTCTGAAAAAAAAAGACAGATGATTGATATCTTAATTATCTTCAGAAAAAATGGATCTACAGAATTGTTTAATTGTGAGGACGCTTATCTTTTATTAAAATTAATAATAATTCCGTTTTATATTGCCATAAAAACCTATTAAAATTTTTAAAAAGTAAAGTACTCATTCAGCGTTTTCATAAATACTTTTGTTAAGTTAATAACAAAATTTAACTACTTACTATCATAAATATACCGTGTTTAAAGAATCAGATATTGGCATAAGTTATTAAGACTATACTAGTAAACAAGTAAATAATAAATTAAAGTAAATAGCGCAAACAATTTTCCATGTTTTGTCATCCGAATTGCCGTACTTTACGCACCCTCAACCACGAAGGAATGTCCTTCGGTTACGTAAACACACCTAGGATTTAATAAATATTCAGTCGAAACGTATACCAGTCGTGACGATCGATAAGGAAAAAAAATTGTCTCCGGAAGAATTAGGCGGCGAATCTCCTGGAGTGGTAAACATCGACAGCGGAAGACGCGTATTTCATTCGATGTATTAGAAATTAATAAAAAAATATCGTATACTTACGAGAGGTGCGATCTTGTGTCAGGGGACAGGTCACCTCGGGTAATCCATTGATGGGTCGAGAGTGTCACGTGTGAGGGTCGTGGACGCGCGTCTGTGCCGGCGTTCGCGACGCGACTGACGCACGTGGTGTCAATCAATCGATGTGGCGCGGGCGCGGCACATTCATGTGCTGAACAGCTGACGGTCGGGCCCCGTAAACATGAATCGGCCGCCGCCCGCCCCTGCGCCGCCCTCGCCCGTGTTGACCCACTCTGCGCAGGGCGCTGCCGAAACCGGTCAACGTTATCTATTCGACAAATAATGGTGCACCATTTTAATTTACTACGTATTTTTTTAATTGTTGACCTCTAACATATCTGACTTTAGTTATCAGTCATTATACCCGTTAGCCATGCGCCCTATATTAAATTAAACCTGTAGTCTCTCATAGTGGAATTTTATTTAATATAAAATCAAAACGACCATGTAGATATAAGTACATAATAAGATTACAATTTCACAAATAACACAAACTGGCCAAGTCGGAGCAACCAGGTATAGGGCTACGAGTAACACTGACATCTGTTCCTTACACAATAGTTAACTCTACATCTACACATGTTTGATTTAAATTACCAAGCCTCCTACTTAAACTTACAAACGTGAAAAAAATTTTCGACAATTGACGAAGAATTTAAAGTCGATCAACGATGAAAATAAAAACTTTAACAAATTTTTAACCCTCAATAATTATGATATTACATAGCCACTTAGATGATTTTGACAGCATGTAATTAAATATATAATTATTTATAACCAACATTCAATGAAGACTAAACGAGCAGTAGTGCGTAGTAAAGTATGTTTATAACGATCCTAGGTTCAATTCTTGGTAGACGATTTTAGAAATTAAAGGAAACTTAAGAAATCTACTGCGTTTTTCTAAGTCTCGATGATATCATAGGACTAAAAATCCCCATTGAACACAAGTAGTGGAAATAATGGGAGCTTTACAAATGTAATAATAACATAAAGGTAGACAAAAATGTTTCTATTTGACATAATACATAAAGTCGTCGAAAAAATAATAACGGTAAAAAAGAACATAAAATTAAATAACCGTTACAAAATTTATTAACCCTATATTCATTTTCTCACTTACTTAACAATCATTTCTTCGTTTCTAAATAATCTTGAAATGACAATCTTATTGAATTAAAAATCTCGCACCTAAAATCGCCGAACGAGGTGTACATCTGAAAACATAGTGGGCGTCCCTGCGTGCGGGGAGGGCACAGTGCGCCTGCGCGGTACATTACAGCCTAAGGGCGCGCTCAGCTTACGAACCTAACCGACCTAGGTCGGGACTCAACTCCTTATCGTCAAACCTCTTCACACAAATATGCACTTAACTTGCCCAATCACTATTACTGACACATAGATATTTAATCTTCACAACATCTTCAGAAGCAAGAGAATTTTTTCCAATATATTTCGTTCATAAACAATATACAGAACAGAGTAATTGGTTATAGCTGTAAAAGCGTAAAGGGATGAATGTAAAGATCTTTTGTCAGCAAAAAGCTTAAATAATTGAATTAAACATGTTGCTAGCTATTTTGCTGAAAGTGATGACTCTCAAATATGTTAAATTTTATTTTTGGACAGGTAGTATTATATTTTTTGGGTCTTGATTTTAAAGACACTTTCACTGACTACATTAACGTTATTTATGATTTAAACCATTTTAGGACATAGGTACAGGATGCACCTTTTATTAATTTATACATTCACTCTTGTAAAGCTTTTATACCTTTAATCAATCACCCTGTTCACCCTATTTTAATCAAGAGTATTACTTTAAACTTTCTATTAAAAAAAAATTAATTATCATTACTCAATTTACCGCAACACTATTATTCTGTTTTTTTTTTTTTTTTGGTTTAAGCTTGAAACTTTTAATTGCTAATTTAATAGCTGATGTAATTAATGAAGGTAAAATATACAAGTAATTGATAAACTCAAAAAGGAAGACGGTTTACAAAGCGAAAAACGTAACGCTGTCTCGATTGTCCTCATCCCTCGAGAATAAAGCGAAGGAGTCTCTTGTGACGCGTAAGACAACTAAAAGGACATTTGCAGAATCGCAGTAATAACAAATATAGTAAAAACGATTAATTTAAAAATATAGTAATCAGAATTTTGGAATCGCTTTTACTTATTTTACTGTCATCAAAATATTTATTATTACTGAAACCATTGATTTTTAGATGGTGTGTGCTACACATTAATAGGCAGCAAATGTGTGAAACATTTTTTTTTTTATATCTTTTACCCTTATAACTAATCATCCTTTACAGTTATACGAATTTTAGTGATAAGTCTGTTTCCTTTAAACATAAGTGGTGTGAAAAAAATAAGAATGAAGATTACGCCTCTATATATTGTTGAAGCATTTAAGTTGTTCTATTTCATGTTGTCAGTGAAAGAGACTGCCCTCAAAGCAACAGCGCATCTGCAAGGTTCCTTAACGAGGATCGATATAAATGTCCAGGGGTCGCTTCAACTCTCTACTATCCTCCTTTCGCGACACGTTGTAAAACAATCATTAATAATAAATTCACTAAATTACAATATAACCATTTATTTAACTCATATTTCTATAAAGTTTCATAATATTTATAAATTTCAAATTCTCTTTTTAAATTACTTCACTGCACTAATATTACATGGGACGTTGTATGTTGTCGTGTATAAAAATAGTTCGTTAATTAATTTTCTTTTGGACACACCCACAACGTTAGAACAAAACATGTACGAACATCCGTACAGTCTAGTCTGTGGACAACTATGTCCCATGCTACAATACTTCCATATAATGTCTTTGAATTATTATGTAATAAGTTTTATAAAAGTGCAGTGGTAGCCCAGGGATAGAGAACTGAGCCTTAACGTAGGTCGCGGGTTCTATTCCCAGTAAACAACCTTACGTAATTTAAATTTTTTGGACTAATACACAATACACTGCCCTTAAACAAGTTTCCAGAAGATATGCAACAGCGTCCTCTGCTTACCATAATACCACTCTGTGATTGCCAATCCGCGTTCCAAGCGTGGTGATTATGGTATACATATATAGATATCTTTAGGGAACGCCTATTCCTTGCAGCGGGCATGTATGGGTTCAAAACGAAGACTACTACGCAATTCGAAAAGTTCATTAAGAAAAAAATTGGGAAAAAAAAAATTTTATAGTGTGGAGGAATTTTTAACTAATAATAAACTATGGAAATAAATTACTCTACTACTGTATCAAGGATATTGTTGAAGTGACCACAAAAAAACATATAAAATTATTATAAGCTCTTCTCAGGGATCAGGGGTTGAAGTATTCCTTTATAAAGATAAATATAAATTAAAATTAATTTATTCAACATTTAACTCTAACTAGAACTCTTATCATGAACTTATTATTATTTTTAAATCTATTTTATTTTTGAGGCAGTTCAATCTGATTCTAGTTTATATAAAATTGGGCTCTTCTAATATTTTTTTTTTGATTTCCTTATGATTTTGATTACCTTTGGTGTATGTCACTGCCACTGATCCTAAGTGTATAATATTATAAATAAATGAATAAATAAATAAACTAGTGCTTACATTAATAATAGACAAGAATAACATTTATATTTAAATTATATATTACATAAATTGTATTTCATATTTGAATCTAAACGCTTACTGAAAGATTAACATAAAAATAATTCAAACTATTCATTAATATAAATTATATTTCTTATTCAAATTATTTTACATTATTAATTAATTCTTCTAACTAAAATAATTA
This sequence comes from Battus philenor, assembly GCF_028537555.1. NCBI lineage: Eukaryota > Metazoa > Arthropoda > Insecta > Lepidoptera > Papilionidae > Battus > Battus philenor. The sequence goes on along the minus strand of NW_027181759.1, from coordinate 5,036,977 downwards.
GAACGTTACAAAGCTGTTACAAAGCTAGTTACAAAGTTTTTTTTTAATCTGAATAACGTAGTCCAGTCATGAAATATATCAACATCGTGTAGCCTTTTTTTGAAACTTTTATTCTCCTATATATACTTAAAGACTAGACAAAGATCTAGTGCCGAGATAAAATCATTTCTAAAGGTTGCTTTTATTTTTTTTATTTATCTTCATCACTACAGCCGTAAGATCCACGGTCGGACATAGGCATCCCCTATTAATTTCCAATCGAACCATTTTTGAAGTAATCGGAAACCATTTTAAGGTTTTGTGAAGAGTATCAAACGTTTTCGAAAGACCTAAAAACGGTCGTCTTAGACCCTGTCGTAAATCTTAAACCTGCCAATTCTCTGATCTTTATAAGTTACTTTAATTACTCGTTGTAAAATCCATTACCTCTCTCTCGTAACATCGCCAAAGAATGAACTTAATTACATCGTACAATATTTTATAAAAAGTTCCGATTGTTTGATTTTCCGCTCATCTTTATGTGACGGCCAATAATTTGCTCTCGATGGAAGCCTTTGCTTGTATAAAAACCTTTGTAGAACAGAGAGCTTTTGTACGCGGATTAAGTTTTTAATATTCTTTGTATTACGATTAATTAGTTCCTATAAATCATTAACCTTGATTAATACTTAAAAGTGTAAATCTTTCCATTGGTAACTTTGTGATATTGTATTAATATAATTAGTTGTATTTTTAAATATTTATATAAAATAAATATTTTTTTAACTTAAAATTTGCTCTTCCATCCTATTCATCGTTTATCATTTCAGTTTTAGGACCAATAGGTTCCGTAAGAAGCAGCCTGTATCTAGTTCCTTCTAAAGACCTCATTAAAGGTCTCTTTACGGCGTCTATATACCATTACATATATATAAACGAAATTAAAAAAGTTATAATAGGAATAACTTTAAATGGCGATTGTAGCAGTTCTATAAAGCACAATGTTATATAAATAAAGTGAGTCAATAATTTATATAAATATAAAAAAGTGTTTCTAACACTAAGAACTAATTTCCCGGCAGTACAAAAAAGGAAAAGCTATTATTTATACAGAGTTATTGGAAATAGGTGTAAAAGATTCAAAAATCATTATTTAACAAAAAGCTTTAAGTATCAAAACTATTTCGAATACTGCTGTATAAAGTGCTTATTTTAAAAATCGTTACATTAATATATTTTTTCTATCCTTACGTTAATTTATAAACTTACGAGTATATAATTCGCACTTTGAAAGAGAGGTTAGACAGCGTCCTTCGCACCATCATGATACCACACTGCGATTGCCAACTCGCCTACCAAATGTGTCTATTATGGTATATCCATCCATAGATTTCTTTGGATGAAAGCCTATGCCTTGCAGGGGTATCTATGGCCTGAATGGACTTATAAATGGATTTATACAGTATCTATAAATTTTGTTTCTTTATTTCTACAACCAGTATCACTAATATAACACACCACTACCAATTCAAAACTAGGTACAACTCATGTTTTGAATTGGTAGCCATATATTCTGGATAGTATGTAAAACTTCCCTCGTCATAATACCGGGGTTTAAATCTATTCCATTTATCAGGGACAACGTTACTAAGCGTTCTTTATTCCAACGTTATGCAGAAACATTTGTTATCCGATATCCGCTGCCAAAGAATTTTACATACTAACCGGAAAAGAGGTTTCTCATGGCGGTAATGCCAGGTAGAGATCAGTTTCCTTTTAAAATCGCTTTAGAAAGAATAGTTTGACTCTAAAATAAATATTATTCACTGTGGATAAAAATACAATTACTAAATTTTGTAAAGAAAAATTCAAAAAAAAATATTTTCCATGGAAAAAAAATATGTATTATTATATTCTTTTAATTGTTATGATCAATTACTTAACAATATAATAAGTAAGTACTTTTTTTTATTCTATGTTTAACTGTATTTGGTCATAGAACTAAGCACATTCGTTATATCTAATGATTAAGACAATAAGATTTAACATGCAGTACAATATATATTACAGCAATGTTAAATAACTTATTTGTTTGTCCTAATTACATTGCAAAGTTCACTTTGTCTAATATTAAAAGTGTTGCAACCAATGTGCAACCAAATAACAAAATAATTTGTGTAATCGTTATTGCAGTTTTTCTTGGGATATCTCTAAATGAAAAACTACAAGGAAACCGCCATCTTTAATTTGTTTCATCTTTAATTATATTCTACGGATTACTAGTGTGCAGCTGACATCGATTATATTAAAAAAGCGACGTTTGCGCTATTTATAATATGATAATAAGACTCTCTTAGAGAAAATTTTCGCGAGTAAAGTATTTATTATAACGGTAGATAGTTAATACATATATAACATTCTAGTCAGTTTGCATAAGAATAATAAAAAATAAAAGTTAGAATTGTAAATAAATATAATCATGTTATATCTTTCCCTAGGCTTCATGAAATATGCAACTCTTTGTAGGCAACTGTGTAAGGTGTTACAATACACTTACATGTAATGTCTCTGAATTATCACGTTATAAATTAAGGAAAATAAATAAACCAAAAATTTGTCATTAAATTTTTTCATTAAAAAAAACTAAAGCCTACTAAAATGGTAAGAATTTCAAGTATTAATAAAGCTTACGAAAAAATAGCTCTACGACTGAGCAGTGGTAAGCGGTAAAGGAGTGAGACTTGCGATCTTAGGTCGCGAGTTCGATTCCCGGGATTCAATCTTATATAATTCACGCTTTGTTCATTCATTTTATGAGATCACTGCCCGTAAACAAGTTTTCAAAGGATGGGCAGCAGCCTCCGTTGCATACATCGCCAACCCGTCTGCCAAGTGTGGTGATTATAGTATATCCCCCACAGATTTTTTTTATAATTGGGGAAAGCCTATATCTCGAAGTGGGCATCTATGGGCTGATATGACAATGACGGCTACTATATTCAAAATATTGTATAATTGTCACCTTAAAAACTCATCGAGTTTATTGTGGGCTATTCTTATATCAAGGCGCGTTAATTACGCTCGTAGCTTTGTAGTACAAGAATACTATTATAGGAGAGCACAGTCTGATTCAAGTTTATATCAAATTGGTGATAATAGTAATTCATCTTACGTGGCTATCCACGTACCTATGTAAGCGAATGAACATTTTATAAGAATTAATAAAAGACATTATTCATGTAGTCAAATTTAAAAAAAATAAACAGTATAATCATTTTAAAAATGAATAAGCCGTTATAAAATTTCGACCGTACAGCACGCGCTACCTGTCTCGCGGGGGTTCCCCATTAATTTTAAGCGGATTACTCAGTGGCGACGTTTTGTAGTTTACTTTCAGTGACCTTGTTAAAAACTAACACTTGATTATAATCCCAAGCGAATGAATAAGTTCAATTGTTGCCCATTTCATTTTTAATATTATAATAAAAAAACTGTTTACATGTTCAATGAGAGAATTATTATTAAATTATTCTTTATATTACCTCAAGGTAATGGATCAATAGTCAAATACGAGAAAATAGCAACCATAAAATTTCGAAATCTTTATATAATTTATTTTAAAAACATCATAAACATTTGACGTACATACATACACGTATGTATGTATATGTATATATATATATACACACATACATACATATGTATATATATATATATGTGTGTGTTTATATAAATATTACACATATGTATATATATATATATATATACATATGTGTAAGTGTGTATGTGAAATTTAATTGTACGTGTTACTTTTTTACCAATAATACATCTTTCTTATTTTACACGTAATTTTTATTTTTTAATTTTATACTTCCGAAAACTGATTATTTCTCTCTTTTCCGTGTATTATTTGGTACGTTACCGTGTTAAATCGCATAAGAAATTTATTGACAAGATAAATAAGATATTGACATAAAATCTAAGTTTAAAATATACATTACTATTAAGCAGCACCGTGATTGTGCGGAACATATTAAGTGATGAGATATGTCATGAGCATATAAGTCATGAGATATGATATTTACCAAGTCCAATAAATTCATTACAGCGCTCAACAAACAAGAAAGACATTAGTGTTTACACTACTGTATGTCGCGAAAGTTTCAGTCTCCGTCGAGAATCTATTTTAGTAACTAAAAATTAAAACAAATTTACATTATTATATTACTATGCAGCGTTTAAAGCGAAATAAAGAGCAATGAACTTAGAAATTTAAATAAGATATTTTTTTTAATTAGGCCTATTCCCTGCGCCTGCAATAATTATTACTACATGGATAAAATCTATTAAAACAAATAAAAATGAAAAGAAATAAATTTTTAACTTTTTTTACATTATAGCTCTAAATAAAATGATATTTATTATAATAGATGGCAAACTCATTAATAGCCATATGTACTACCAAATTTTAAAAAAACTTAAATTTTAAACACATTAGTGAAAATTAATTGCGTAAAAAATTAAGCGAACCATTTATTTAATATTGTTGTTTGGTGCTCAGTTATCATTAAAGTAGCATTAACATTTCTAACGTAAGATGTCAACGGCTGGATATAGGCCTCCCCGTAGCTTTCCAATAGGACCGAAATGTCCTGCTTTCAACGTCTTCCGACAACTTTAACAAGGTCGTATGTTCGCCTTGTAGCCAGTTCGTCGTCTCCACTCACAGAATTTTTTAGGGCCCATATGTCATCTCTTCTGCGCGCTATGTGGCTTGACCACTACTACTTCCACTTGCCCATCCACTGCACTATATCGGCTATTAACATTATGATATTTTAAAATAAGTTAAATAACATTAATTAATTTTTTTAAGAATTAATTATAATTGTAAGGCTTAGTAATATGCAAATAACTTATAACAGTTTCTAAATATACAGAAATTGACATTCAGTTTGAAAACGCTGCCTTGAGTGAATTAGCAATGAATTCAGTTAGAAGCGATTTGTTTCTGAAAGGTTAAAGTTGCTACGTACGTCTGAATCATGGTCCGATAATTACGAAGTTAGCTCAAAAGCGAAGCGGCACCCGAACCGGCGCGGCGCATTGCTAATGCAGACCGGGCGGCTCAGTTAAACAGTCTTCGTTAAATATTCACGCGTTTCCCGCCCACGTTAGAGAGAGTTAAAAAAATTAACTAGGTGTTAAACGAATAGCCTTTTTATAGTTTCTTTTTGATGGTTTAATTACTTTTAGAATATGTTAATATCATCATCATCATCATAATCCACTCGTGGGCCAATATCTCAACCATAGATTTCCAATAAGACTGACTGGAAGCGGTCATCTGTTCACCTTATGCGTGAAAGTCGTCCGCTGTGTTTACCAGTCTCTGGCTTCCACTCTAGAATCTTAAGATCCCAGCGACCATCCGTTCTGCGCGCTATTTAGCATGTCAACACCCACTTCAACGTACTATGCTGCGGAGCTATATTTTTTACTACAGATCTCTTCATTGATAATTCTATCTCGTAGAGAAATCCCGTTCATAGCCCTCTCAATGGCTCGTTGAGCGACTACAAGCTTGCAAATGAAGCCAGACGTACCTTCTTTAACCTATTATGCGAATAGTCAAAACAAAAAAAAATATTGTAAGTTCTATTTTATTGAAGTAAAAGAAACAAACAGTATAATATACACAAAAAAATATAAACAAATTATTTGTGTTATACCAATGAAGTTTCCAATATCAAATGACAACAGTTACAACTCTGGAATATCGTCTTCTGCTTTAATGTAATGGAACAGTTGATATGTTCTACGCAGTGTAAGTTAGATCCTCAATAAAATCGAGCAGATCGATTTTTTCAAAGAGGGTCGTGTCTCCAAGAAGGTACGTCGCGTTCCGTTTTTGCGTTTGGGAACGTTCATTATTAAGTGGACGAGAAAGTCACCAAACAACTATAGTCAACAGAACAATAACAATCTTTAATATGTCACTAATTGTTATATTTTTTAATGGCTCCTACTGTGGGAACCCTTCGTATCCCTTTCTATGGTGAGACAGGAGCTTTGTTTTTATTCCAAAAAAATTTCATGCAATATTTTTATTTTCGCGCTTATCTATCGTTCCTCCTATGATCTTTCATTCCTTTATTTTCTTTCTACAATTCTTCTTTCTTTTCCTTTCATATTCATTTTTCTTTTTATTCGATACCATTCTTTCATCATATCCATCCTAATCCTCACCTTATTGTTATATTAAATACAGATGAATCACTTATTTCCCTTAAAATATACTTTAAAAATACTAAAATTGCTAAAGTGAAGAAAGGAAATACGTTTCATTTTTTCGTGACATTTATGTATTTTTATATTTAAATAAATATATTTTTATATATATATATATATATATATATATATATATAAATATATACATATATATACATATATATATACATATATTTATATTTGAAACCCTTATTATAGTCTCTGCAGGCCTGTAAAATAAATCTATTATCGGCCTGAAAAGATTTCATATATGTCACCTAAAGATACCCATTAAATATGAACAATACCGTATTACACAAAAATTGTATTAAACTTTTGAATAATAAATTATAACGATACTTGTCTTTTAATAGAGGCCAGATATATAGATTTGCGTGTTCTATTCCGCCGCCAAATATTAGTATAAACACATAAATGAGTCCTGGTTAACACAGGTCGTAAATTCAGCTTAGTGGGCTGGTAAGTCATACTATCTGATATCTCATGGTGACAAACGCAAATAAAAATTTTACGCTACAAATGTTTTGTAAGCGATTTAACTATGATAATAATGAAATGTAAATTTTGTAGTTTTTTATACACAAAATACACCTTATCTGATCACAGTTGACCACATGCTTACGTGTTTTTATAAGAAAATTATGTAAGTTAATTATTACTAATTAAACAAAATATAGAATTCTGTAAAAAAGTATACATAAAATCATGATTGTCATCAGTATTTCAGCCGTAGTATGCAGACTGATGTACGATCTTTCTTTATGTATATGCCTCTTCCTTCCAATGGGGGAACGTATTCTAAAGACTTAAAATAAGAGATGTAACTTTATAACATCTCCATTGATCTGTAGAAAGAGGTGTCGGGTACGGTACATGGGGCTGATGACCCGCGCAGCAGGTTCAAGAACGCCTCCTTGCAATGCTTTGGTATTTACCTTCAACGATCAGACTCCTCCTTCTCTCCTCTACTAACGCTGCTTTGAAAACCCATTCTAAATCCAATCCCTTTCCGCGACCTTAACTAATTCGTCGGTCCTCCTAGTGGGGAGCCTTCCCACGCCGCGTCTACTGGTTGTAGTTTTTTGCTTTTTGGGTATACTTGTTTTTCCAGAAATAGAAAGTTGTATTATTACTATAGGTTCCGTCAGGTCAGGAAGTCAGGTCTAGAAGACATCATCACGATATCGTTTGTTAACTTTGTACATGTATAAAAACTAAACCTTATTGTTACGCGAATGGTCGTACTTGGGTATAAAAAAAAAATTAACCATTCAAGACTTTTTAGTGTGATAGAAATGTGTGGAACTTGGTTTTATTAACTGGTTTACATGGTAGATATAATGTACACATTAAACATTATGCATTTCTTTTAAAAAAGAACAATTGTTGAGTATCTGACCAGCTCAACATATCTATATATCTATAAAAAAATATATAAAATAAATGACAATACAAATAGCCGTGTAAATGCCTACTCGAATAAAGATGTTTGAAATTTTGTAAAGAAGAAAATCCTTAGGAATATATATACTAAACCATCGTATAAAAGCTGGTAGATTGTTTTTCGTTGCCGCAACTGGGATCGTATGAAATCGCTATTACGCCTTGACCCAGTTTCGTTCCGAGATATCTGCATTCGACACTCAGCTCCGATCAGGTCTTAAAAGTCGATCCGAGATGCAAACCATGTTATATAACTTATACTGAAATCGGGGCACAAGAGCCTATCTTTGTTTGTAAAAATTAATTACTATTAAAATCAAAAACGATTTAATAAAGCCTTCGAGACTAGGGGTCGGAAATAACCAAAAAACAATTACTTGAATAATGATCATTATTACTTCAGCCGTAGAATGTCCACTTCTGGACATAGGCCTCCCCTAAAGATTTCAAGTAAGACCTCTAAGAAGCTGCCTACTTTCAGCGTCTTCCGATGAATTTAACAAGATCATCTGTCGACCTTTTGAACGGACACTACTTTGCCGTTCCGTGGTCTCCACTCCGGATACCTAAATATCCCAGCGGCCATCTGTGAATCTGAGCAAACAATTTAAAATTGTTAACAAAGATAATTTTATAGCCCCCGTTTCGGAGCCTCTTGTACCTTTTGTTTTGTGTGGGACAATGATTTGTTTCGGTTTTATATTTTTATTAATCTTTCCTTTTTTTTCTTCACAATTTCTTTCATTCGTCACGTTTTGATCTTCTTTCACACATCACCTTTTTTCCCTCATCTACAATTCTTGTAACAATAGGTTTTTATTACAGCATCTTTTTATTTCGTTTTCTTTTTTAGCAAATTTAATTTACAGTTTTAATTTGTACTCTTACTTTTATCTATTTATTTAATTACATCGATTAACAATTTGAGCTTATATCTCGTTTTGTGTTTTTGAAGTCGGGTTTCAACCCGGCCCTTTATTTTTACTCTTTTGTTTTACTCCAATCCACGATCTGCTGTTCTACTTGTTTACACAACCTGAAAAATGTTGGACAACATTTATCGTCGAACAAAGAGGGTGCTGACAATTTTTCCCCTATTTTCGTACTTATTTCCACCTCGAAATCAAGCCGGAGTCCTCCAAACACAGGATAGCCGGCGTTAATGTGCATCACAGTGTGGTACACATCTGGATCACAGATGCAAGAGAGAATCTCCTTGAGCATAAGCCTGCGCAGGTCTTAAGAGAAACCCTCGTGCCCCGTGAGCAACTGGACCAGAGATGTATTCAGCTAAGCTGTTCGGGGTACGCTGTAGGCTGATGCGGAATTTCCTCGTTGTGGATGCTGCTGTTCCTTCCGAATACCTCCTGTTCCATTAGGCAAGCGTGTCCAGCGTTAGCCATCGCTTGGCAAAAGAAATCTTCTCTAAATCTTCAGGGCCACGTCCTTAGCGAACTGGTCCTCTCTTTACTACTCATTACTCTGCATTGCCACGTGCGCTTTTATCCAAAACAACGATGTTATGACGTGTAAATCCTTAATCTATTTTTAATTCTTCATAAATTTAATTCAGTATCGATGCCATCGTGTAAACAAATCCGAAAACATGGGACAACTAAGTACCGAACAACGTTCTCGTATCCATTACATATAATTCAATGCGAGCGACAGCAGCGCTGGCCGTTTGCCAGACGCAACAGTTAGTTACGAGCGATGCACTGGCAACATATCTTTTTCCACGCCCGCTAACGTCCTGTGGTAATAATTTCAATCTGCAATCGCCATTCACTAACCCTTATTACCATAATAACGTCGACACAGTGCCATATATGATACACGTCGACATAAACGTCACTGTAGAGCTGCGAACTCGCAATATTCCATTACGAATATTTTTTGAGAATTTTTATAAAATTTATTATCGTAAATACTTTACACGGTGTCAAAGTTGACGGACAAGCTAATGAAGGTCGTCGGAAGACGCTGCATGCCACTTCCAATGGATCGTTTTGGAAATAATGATGATGGTTTTGATCATCGGTAGCTTTTAATGACCATATTTTTTTCCTCATGCTTGTTATACAAGGCTTAGGTTTATGTAGGACTTTCACCGACTAAAACCCAACTCTTCACATACGACTATCCCACCAGCAATTTTCAATCACTTATCCCCGTCTAGGATCACTTCTCCTCTCAAAAGTAATTGCGCTGAAACGTTTAGCATAACCCGGTTTGAGCTGAGATACTCGAATAGCCTAATGCGAGAACACAGGTGTTTCTCAAGTTTAACCTGTGCCTTCGGGCAGAGCGTACGAAAGCTGTGGGCTATCTCTTAATTAGCTCGAGCTGAGGAAGTTCGACTCTCTCTCTACCAACCGGGAAGCACGAGTCCGTTGTTGGCCTCTAACCAAAAGACGGCCACTAGCTGTCCAATCCCTTCTCCTTGGCAGTCGACATTTACCACCAATTCGGCACAATGCGTCTGATTGAAGAGTAAGGGGACGTGTGGACACTTTCTGCGATCCGTAATGATGATCACAATCAAAAACATCTACTAAGACGATGGTATTATGATGACGCGATACGCTGAAAATAAACATCGGCAAAGGTTTTCAAGCGTTCACCACCCATACGCCAATATGAATAATAGAACATAATAAAGACCGTCCAGCGAAGATAAATCGGACGTAATGGATATTTTTTCTTCTGTAGACCCAATACCGCGGCATCGACGGTGTTACATCGCTTTGTCTTCGATAGCTGGAAGAGCAATACATTCACTTCCACTGTCATGCACTCCTCCACAGCCCACCTACACACTTGCGAAACAGGTCTATTTGAACGACTATCGTACATCTATCGACCAGCCAAAACAACTATCAATGTATGTAGGTTCGTCTTCGTTTCATCGTGAATGGCCCAGTGAGGAGAAATAATTTTTACATATATTAAAAACTTTGCTTCTAAAATTTTAAAATTGTTATTATTCGATAATCCTATTTTTTTATACATGAGGTACAGTTTAGATTTAATTAATAAACAAACACAACATCTGATGATGATAAAGATAAAGTAAAAAATAAAGAATTATTCTTATTCAAAGATTTGCTTGCAATTAATCCGTTTCGATTCTTTTATATTAAACAACAAAATAGTACAAATTTTAACGAAAATAAGACGTGCGGTTATAACGTCTGTATCATTTGGCAGAATGTTGAACTTCTGACAAAACATTAATGATATACATAAATCGTTTAATCCCAGCACACATTAATATAGTCTTTTGCGTGTATTTTTTTAAGATGCCAATTTTCTAATTCTAACGCATCAATAGAATTCTGACATGATGAGATATTAGAAACATTTGATCCAATTCTTTCGTTAATAAACATACTCTAGATATGGAACATTAGCAGACAAACGACCATTCTCCTAGCTGGTCCTATTGAGAATCTATGGAAGAGCTTGTGGGCTTGTGTCCAACTGTGGACATCACACAATTGAAATGATGATGATGAAGAATGAAGTTTTTAAATAAATTTTTCATAACATTAAGCACCGTAGCAACAAACGATTAAAAGCCGTTTGTAAGTCACTTAAATTTCTTCAGTACGAATAGTTATTAAAAAATTTTTGCACTCTGCGTTTTAATAAAAGTCGTTCGTTAAGCACTTCCGGTTTTCCACTGCGTCGGGGACCACGCCGGCACTTAATTACGGGAAAAAAAAGAGAAAAATCCTTTCCGAGAGTAAGGTTATGAATTCTTATTTCAATTCAAATTGAGCCTAAAGCTTTTTCTCTTTCATGAAAGTAATTTAAAAGGAAACGTTTATACGATTGAAACTGAAACTGTTGTAAAACTAAAACTATCTTATTGTCATTAACTTTTTATCAAGACACAGGATATTACTTTTACAAAAATATACAGGGTGATTGGTTATAGGTGTAAAAGGGGGGGTTTAAAAGAGTAAATATATTGTCGTTATATTTACATACCACAATCAATGATACCACAATAATGATTATGTAATTAGTAAAAGCGTTTAAAAATTCGCACTACTACATATTTAAATTAATTATTGTTTATTATGTGTCTCTATAGACATTATAATGCCAGGAGTTATTGCCCCGTCGTATTCAAAAAGAATAAACAAATTAATGTAACATAATTCAAAGTAATCAGGGTAATTGGAAATAGGAATCGAAGTTTTAAAATTTGTTGCTGACAAATGTGCTATGGGTGATTCGTCTATCCTTCTACAACCAATCATCCTGTATGTATTGATCCGACCTGTATATCCTCTATAATAATATCTCGGAATTAATACATAAGACGATAAACTTTGCATTCCAATTTTTGTTTAATTTTTTTTCAATATCTTTCTTGTCCTAAATATACATATTATAATGATCTATAAATTTACCTCTTTAAAGCTTTTACATATATAACCAATCAATCCCTATGTACTGATACTTGTACATATTCTATATAATCGAAACAAATACACAAGATGATGAATTTTGAATTCCAAATTTATAAAAATTAAAGGATTAGTGTTTATATTCAACCCTTCAAAACTTTTATATCTTTAACTAATCATTACACAACCTCTATATTGACGGATATAAAGGATATGTAACACAAATTTTTCGACAAATTATTAGAGAAATTTATAATTTAACGTTACTTAATATTAACTTACTAGTCTACATTACCATTCAAGTCTTTGGGTTAAGAATACAAATGTAAAGATTTAATTTATTTTAATTCATAATTGTTGATACATCTTCATTGTGATGACTAAACCTTATAACTTTCATGGAAGGTGGAAGGAAAATGGACACACAATATTGCTAAGAAATTATTTGAAAACGCATACAATCTCTCTCGAATTGTCATTATATTTTGACGTTTACAGAAATACTGGTCTATACATTTTTATAATAAAAATAAAAGGCTATTTTATCTGTGGTCACACTTGCATTGGTGGTACAATAGTTTTGTTTGAGCGACGAGAAACTGCGAACAAAGTTGTAAAGCGCACAGGAAACAGCCGCAGCATCTGCTCTGGCACCCGTTTTTGTACAAAGCCTTCGCTGAAGTTTAAGTTTAATGGTTTGAATAGCAAGCGACTTAAATCAAAGAGCTAAAAGATAAACATGTAGCAGCATCACATGTTTAAATGATTTAGAATACAGTGCTAATAAACTATTCTTATGATTTCTTTCCTATATTTTTTCAGTGCTAATGGAAATATTTTTACAAATTTGTTCTACTATTTTATGATGGTGTGATGATAAGCGAAAAACTCGAGAACAGCTTAACAAATTTGTTTCCATTTTTAAATTTTCAGTAAACACTTTTTTTACAATAATTCTTTTCTTATTAAAACTACAAAAAAATTAAAACAACAATCCCTGACTGTAAAACGTTTGACGTCAACCAAAAACAAAAATCTCGAATAAGAATGAAAATAAAATAGAAGAAAACTGTTTGTGTTAATAATCCTTTTCTTTTCTTAAATCGTTGATTCATTGAATAAAGTTATCTATGAAATACGTTTTATTTATTTTTCCTATAAGACAAATAATTTTGTTTTCAAGTTTTCAATACGTGTATCTACAAATATAGTATTTATATAGTATAATAAAAATTTAAATAACGAATATTATTCTTCTAGAATAATATTCGTTATTTAAATTTCTCTAACGATTCTCACTGCGAAAGGTTGATATATAGGTTTAATGATAATTTTTTTAACTTTGTAACTGTACACTTCAATAGAAGCTACGCTTTTTATCTTGATATTCAGGTAGTTTATCGAATTACCAGGTTAAAATTTGCTTCGGATTAAATCTAGTAGAGATATAAAGTTTAGCCCAGTATGATTTCCAAGACAGATTCTGTTTATTTAGACATGTTGTGTGACGTACGACAAGAGGAACGGTGTAAACAGATTTGCTTCCAGAAGGTTACTAATGATTATCAAAGGAAAGAAATCTTATTTGATGAAGTGTATGCTGGGTTCTTATAGACCAAAATTAAATATTAATGGTTTATTTAAGAATGAAGATTAATGAAGGTAATTAAAACGCCTAAAATGCAAATCAGTGTCTTTACTGACTAAATTACCTGTAAATTTCTTCATTTATTTATTTATCCACCTTATCATCCACACAGTATCATTTAGAGACCACTTGTGAAGCTTGATGAGAGAAATACCGTAAGAGCAAATTTTGATCTGGCACTATTTGATAAAAAACTAAAATTTGATTAAATTCACCTGTAATAGCATTTGCCAGTCGAAAAGAGCCAACAAACTCAGACGGCTTTTTTGTACGGTCTCTTTTGTGCAGAGAGCTAAGTTCACAGTTTAATTTTTGTAGAACAAACATAGGTGAACATGGCTATGTCGTAATGTCACAATTATATCTTCGCGATTTAAATATAAATATTAACCAACAAAGTTACTTCAAAACAATTATTTTTTTCGGTCCAGTGTATATTACAAAAATCGACCCATTCATATCATTATATGGTTTTGCTTGTATAACCATTATATATATATATATATATATATATATATATATATATATATATATATATATATATATATATATATATATATATATATATGTATATGTATTTGTATAAAGGATATTTGATTATAGGTGTAAAAGCTTTAGAGTTGAATATATAGCTGTCAATTAATTTATGTTACATACTATCCAAAAATCAACGTTTTCAGAAATAATAACGTAATGATCATCCAAGCAATTAAAAGCATCTCCAAATTTCTAATCACTACAAATTAAAATTAATTATTTTTTATTACCCGTCGCTGCCGACTTTGTACTGCCAGAAGTTATCGGCATTCTTTTAGAAAAAAATTGTTACATATTGCAGAGTTTTCATTCTATACATTATGATTGGAAATAGGTGTAGAAACTTTTTGCTTTTTTGCTGACGAATAGACTATTCATTTATCCCTTTCAAGGTATTACAACTGTAACCGTTAAAACAAAAAAACAAAAACCAAGTGTATATTATTAAACGGTTTTATTTAGTTCGACCCGTACGGAATTTATTTGGGTCAAAATTAGAAATTGAAATTTAAGCACCTTCCCGTTGTCAGATTGATCTGAAATTTGGTACACACATTTAATTTAGATGACAATACAATATAATAAAATCAATAACATTATAAATCTAAGATGGCCGCCGATACAAAATGGCGGATTACATATTTTTCCTTAACCCCCTCAATATGGGTATCAAATGAAAGGAGTACACTAGTAAAACACGATATTTATGTCAAAATTTAAAATTTCAATATGGACGCCGTTCCATTATGGCGGACTAGGTACATATTTTTCCACAACCACCACAATATGGGTATCAAATAAAACCGTTTAAAAAACCGTTTAACTTAAAAGTTTTTTACCGATTTTTATCTACATTGCGTATAAACAGAAACTTCATTAAGGAAACTCATTTCTAGGCCAAAATTAGTACGAAAATAATATCCTAGACAAGATTAACAAGGATCAGGATTCCAGGTGCAATAAAATCATAATTTCTTATTATAATGTTTTTATTTTTATAAGGAGTCATTGAAGCATGTCACATTAAAAAGTTTACAGGTAAACGTCAAACGCATGATCGTTTTCAAAAATACTGCACAGAAATGCGAAAAATATTTCTCTAGATCAATAATGATATTTAATAAAACTAATTTTTCCTTTAGAGTTCGACGTTATCACAATTATTCACCGAATTTTCAAAATATCAGCATAAATTAAAAAAAATATATTTTTTGTCTATTTTCACACTCTCTTGCAGATAATTTAAAAACGACAATTGAGTTACACAGACACAAAACATTAAATACAAACATTTAATTTTACACATACATATCAGATTTTATTAGTAGAAACAATTGAAATTCTAACTTTGGGTGCGAAAAATGTGACCTATAACAAAAACTTCACACTCTTAAGTATAAAATTAAAATAATCAATTAAAAAAAATACTGCGAAATACAAATTATCATTTCAGCCGAAAGACGTTCACAGCTGGACATAGGCCTCCTCAAAAGTTAAACCTTACGGCCTCAGAGACCAAATGGCCTGCCTACTGCTATTTCAACTTGCCAGTCCCAGCTGTCGTTGAGCGACTTTGAGCTTGCCAAAGATTCACAGTTGATATACAAATAATTTTTCTAAATAACTCCAATGATTTGGCTGTATCACTTGCCTTTGGCTAGTCTAAGATTCATTCCCAATTATAATATTGAAAATATAACATAGGACAAATATTATACCAATGACTATATTGAATTTGGAACGTTTAGTTGCTTAAATTGTTACGAAATCAAACCGTTTTTCTGTCACATTTACATGTCTAAATATAAGATTACTAATATACCCACAATTTATTATCGAACCAATAGATTATAATAAAGAACTTACATTACCTTAAATAGAACTGTAAATATAGATATACAAAGAATTCATGTTGTACTAAATTAAAATAACGGACGTAAGTTTCACGCAGTAATCTTAATTTAAATTTCAAATAAAGAATAGGTGACGCACCTATGAGGACAATAGAATTACCATACACGATTCACATTTGACACTATAATGAAAGCACCTACAAAGTAAATATTTAAAAACCGATGAATATGTTCATAAGTGAGTTTCTGTTTAGCTTAACTTTTCTTAACATGAACTGAGATTGTACATTCCGAAACATATTTAATTAAAATATATAAATTCATTATAATATGTTCAAATGTGGGCGTATTATTGAAAACACTATTGTATGGAAAAGATTTTGGGATACTTGACCACGAGAGACGGGCTAAGAAATTATAGAAGCGGCTTCTATGAATTATTAATATTGAAAATAACTACAGGAACAATTTTCAGGTTCTACGCCACAGAAACAATCCTGATTTACCTTTACCTTTTTCGTATTAGTAACATATTGAAACCATGTCTATAACTCTTTATCCAAAAACAAATCTCCATGTAATTATAGTTCGAATTTTAACCTAAAAATGTTGTTATTAAAAAGAATTTGGTTGATATGAACGATTTTTTTTGACAAAATATTAAACTCAACATAAAATCGATTAATCGAATATATTGTCACTTATATTTTTTACAAATTTACTTGTATGTACTTTAACTCTCCTTGGCTACGTCCTACTATAAAGTTTCTACATTTTTTTATATTTAGAGTTATACAGAGTTTAAAATATAAAACTAAACCATCACAATTTTCACAACCATGCCAATTTCACACTTCGCAACGACTGTTTTGTCAAATGTGAATCCTATAAAAACTGAGCAATTACGATGTAGGGTAATCGAAACTAATCATAGATATATAGAATGGACTGTATTATATTGTATTAACATACCATACAAATACACGTCTTAACGTCGTACATTATACTAGATGTCCCAAAATTTAACGACAAGGCGAAATTTGATCATAGGGAAGGTATTCAAAAAAATCAAAAAATCAATATAAACAAAAGTCTCATTTTTTAAATTATTACCATGTACAAAACTGAATGAATTTAATATCAAGGATATAAAAAACAACTGAATTCTACAATGATCCGATTGCTGATGACAGTCAACATTAATCGTCCCTAAAAATAAATGTCATAGATTTTTTTTTAAATAACATACATTAATTAGGAGCAATCCACTATCTTTTACCTATCTCCTTATTTCGTCTTAAGTTGATTTATGGGACACCCTATATATATTTTTTGCAATG
This sequence comes from Battus philenor, assembly GCF_028537555.1. Classification (NCBI taxonomy): domain Eukaryota; kingdom Metazoa; phylum Arthropoda; class Insecta; order Lepidoptera; family Papilionidae; genus Battus; species Battus philenor. The sequence goes on along the minus strand of NW_027181759.1, from coordinate 5,019,465 downwards.
TCACATTACAAAATTCTCAACGCAAGACTTCAAAATGTTAACCTTATTACACGAATTTACACAGATTATAACTAATTGAGAAAAATTTCATCACTTATTCTAGTATATGTACCAGCTATTGTTTTTTGTTTCGCGAACCTATGGGATCCTTAAAATCCTTCGTAGTAATTTAAATATAAATCCGGGATCGGATATCTTGCTTTAAGATGAAGTGTTGCCTTATTGTGGAAAGCACTTTAGTAGTAAAAACTATTTCGTTACTTTTAGAGTGAGTCGTCAAACTGTACTTCCTTGTAACTAAGCTAACATACGAACACTTTTTGTTTTTATTACTTCCTCGTTGAATTTGTTTCCATAATTTATTAGCCCCACGATAACCATGGATCCCATTATCCGATTAGTGATCGGCAAGTTACCGATTAAAGAAAGGATATCATTTTAGGACATACTATTGATTTTTTTTCTTGCATATATGACTAGTAAAAACATATTTATCCTAATTACAGTATAACTGTTTACAGTGTACATGTTAATCCTAATGTCGCCAGCGAGAAACTATTGTTTTAATAGTATATAACAGAATAATCAGGAATTTCGATTGTAAATTAAAATTATGTGACATATTACATACATTACAGCAATTAATTGGTAAATCTAAGTTCTTAGCGACAACATGAATGAAATTTCTAAATCTAGGCACCAATTGTTTATTTACTTACCCTGACACATCAATTATTTTAACATGACCTTTATCTCGAACATTCTAATTATAGCACTACTTATACAAATTCACATACGATTTTTTGTTTATTTGTCAATTTGTATCAATTATGCGTTTTAATTAGTTTAACAGTAATGTCATATTTCATTCCTAATGAATTACCAGCTTATATAAAAAAATGAGAAATTGCTAAAGATAAGAAAAGAAGAAAAAGAAAAGAGAAAAGAATGCTGGAACGACTCGTCTTGACAATTTTATTGACTTACTAAAATCTCAAGATCCAGATCGACCATCTGTATATCCAGATATATGAAGAGTTTTTATGAAAAAGCCAAGTCAGACAAGCTACAGATCTGGTGTTCGAAACAAATCAAGTTGAAGAGGTGTTAGAGAGATGGGCGTTATCTCTGTAAAACTATTTGTCACCGCACTTGAAAATATTTTCAAGGTCATGGACTGAAACAGGCTCGGGTTCAGTATATAACTCACCTTCGGTTTGCCGATGATAAAGTCGTAATAGCTGAGACCATAGAGGACTTGGGTACAATACTCGAAAATCTCATAAGAGTCTCCGGGCAAGTATGACTTAAAAATAAATTTAGCCAATGAAGTCGATTCTAAAGTCCATGTCGTGACTACTGAAGTAATTATCGAAGATGCTAATCTCGAAGTTGTAGAAGATCATACACAACTTAGACAAACCGTCCAGCTTGGTAACTCCAACTTCGAAAAAGACATCACTTGCCGAATCCAATTCGGATGGGCAGCGCCGAAGAAGCGATAAAACAACTCGTTCAAAATACCGCAATGTCTAAAGACGAAGATCTTTGACCAATGTTGCCAGTGATGACTTACGGATCCGAGACGTGGTTTCTTATATTTGCGTCATAAGAAAGCTCAAGGTTATAAAGAAAGCAAAGGAGAGGGTTATAATCAGTTTCACTTCGAGTTGATCCTCAAAAATAAGAAAACTCAAAAAAAAACTAAGGTCACCGTAGCTAGAAAAATTTCTCGTTTGAAGTGGCAATGGATGGTGCATCTCGCTCGTGTAACCGCTGGCCGGCGGAGCCAGAAGCTTCTAGAGCGGCGACCACGACCCGATAGACACGGCGTGCGACCCCTACGAAGTGGACCGACGACTTAGTAGTTGCTGGATGCCCGCAGCGCCAGACAGATCCTCGTGACAATCTTTGGAGGAGTCCTATGCAATGTAATGAGCGTCTATCGGCTTAAAGAAGAAAATGGTGGCTGAAACGCATTGTGAATTTAAAATTTCACTAAAATGCTGGTGGAATTTAAACAACGCACCGCAATATGCACCGTAGCTTTAGACTTGATTTCGATTTCGAAGATTGTCCAATAAAGACCGGATTAATACTAATAACTAATTTTTCCATTAAGTATGCAATATGACAGAAAATAGTTTGATATGATCTTTGGTTGCTTTAGAGTTCCGAGATTTCTGGCTTTGGGTAATTTATTCCACAAGTAAACATTAGAGGTATGAATTTATATATACGGCCAGCATAAAACATTTTTATCTTAAAAAAAATTATTGAACGATGATTTATTCTATGTGTACCTACTATAAAAAAGGTACCATTAAACACATTTTCCATTCTTTATATTTATAAATGAATCAATTGAAATAAAACATGAGTTATTATGTACAATGTTGTCAATTAACTATATAACTAATTGATATAATTAATCGATACATCGTATTTGATTGTTCGACTAGTAATCGAGAGCCCATTCGTTTTCCTGCAAAAATGCATCGACCACCTCCTTCATTGTGAAGTTGGGGATTAGTTGATCAGCTGTCAACTTCACACGTGTCACGGGATCAAAATGGCCGACCCTCTGTAAATAAAAATAGACAAATCACTCAAAAATAGTTTGCAGCAGAGATTGAATAATTAATGAAAATAAATCCATTCACAAAATCATGATTCTAACTTGACGTCAGGGGTGGCCAATTTGCGGCTCGCAAGCCATATGCGACTCTAACTACTTGTGGCTCTTCACATAATAACCGTAGTTTTCATATAACTTCGTATTTAAAAAAAAATTCCTAAAATTCAAACAACGATCAGTACCAGAGTTTGAAAAAAAATACTCAGAAGTGCTGTCATCAATAATTCACCCAATTTTAAGGAATTATCTAGGGTAGTATATCAATAATGTTTAATTTTTAATATTTAATTTTAAAACATATAATGACACTTATATGTACATTAATACACAGAAAATATATAATGCCACCTTTTTTATACCTTTAGAATACATGTTTAATTGTGGCTTGTGAAAAATTATAAAATGGCTCAGACTATCAAATAGCTTGGTTACCCCTGCCTTAATTAAATAACAATTTTACTTAAAACCTATATTAATACAGTACATAGAAAATTAATAAATTAAATAATAATTAAAAATACCGTTATTCATTATATTTTATTCTGTTACTTATCCTGTGATATGTTTTTGTGTAAATAATTAAATGAATAATAAATAAGTCTTTACTCTTACTTATTTAACATAAGAAGCTCGCATCACTGAGAAAAACGACAAGTGAAAATTAAAGACTTATGTATGACTATGTACCTTTAAATTCAAGACATAATTATTATAGACAGTTATAAATCTGTTTACATCCTCACACCGACAAGGAAATACACATAAAATTGTAAAATCTGCTCACACCTACAACTTGAGTAGACACACAACAGATAGACAGTTCCTTCACATACATTATAATACAAGATGATTGGTTACAGGTGCAAAAGTTTTAAAAGAGTGAAATGTGTATCTTATTTTCTATTAATTAATATATAGGTACATTTTTTCCAAAAATGGTTCCGGATGTAACATATAACATAATGATAACATGTAAGAAAAAGTTTACAAAAATTGTATTACTTTATATTAAATTAAGTTATTGTTTGATATCTTTTCTGTCTGTCTTTGTATTATCAGATTTAATAACCTGTCGGATTTCAATAGATATAATAAATTAGTGTAACATATATCAAGGCAATCACTTTGTACAAAATGATTGGAAATAGGTGTATAAGCTTAACAACTTAGGCGTTATGTATCATACATCTTTTTGTCACAAAGTGTCTGGAACACTGTATTCAAAAGTAAAGACATATTTCTACTTAGGAACATGTTTTCTTTTTCTGAAATCCCTGGCCCGTCACATTTTTCCAATGTAAATGGTCTGGGAAACAGTGATTTTACAAAAAAAATTGAGCTATTTCCTATATAGGGTAAAAAGGTGGGGTGAAAAACAATATATGATTATTTTGTAGTTTTAAACACTTTTTTAATAATAAAAGATTGTATTATTTTAATGGTCACTTAGGGTCTGGCGCTGATGATGTCAAATTTGTTAAAAAATGAACTATACATTCATCCCTTTAAACCTATAAACAATCAGCCTGTATATGTATGCAAAAAAATTATAATGTTAGGCAATGTTATCTACAGTATGATTCTCTTTAGTATTCTCTTTTCGTCTAGTGTAAAAAAAAAATATAAAATACCTCAAGATGTTCTTCTATGTCCTTTTTCTCATATGTTATACCACTGGGGGTTATAACAGGTTCATTGAGAATTTCAAAGCTGATTTTTCCGCATAAGTAATCTGGTACATCTCGTTTCTGTTATTAACAACAATAAAAAATATTATAAATTAAAAATAAAGAACATAAACTAACTATATAATTGCAAATATAGACTCATTATAATACAACTGTGCATGCAAAGAAACACAGACAGATATAATAAAAACTATATTTAAAATTAAGTGATGTAAACAACTATGTTTCTTTGAAAACACTGAAAAATTCACATGTACTCTGTCATGGGTTAAAGTTGTCTTAGTACATTGGATATTAAAAAACTCATTACCACCACCACCACCACACTGTTACAGTCCAACACTTATGTCCCAGTTTGCCTTGACACAATACACAAAATTACAAAAATCAAAGTCACTGTTTCAGCAGGTTAGCAATTGTAGTGTGGTATTGAACAAACATGTGTATGAGCTGTGGCAATCCTATATAATTAATGAACTAAGACTAATGTTATATAAGATTGCATCCCGGGACTCGAACCCTCGAACCCGCGAACAACAAAGCTACTACTGGTCATAAATTTAACATCCTTAATCATAATTTTTGCAACCTAAAAGAAATTCTGGCCAAGAGTCAAATTCTAAAAATTTAATTTTTTACTACATCTCTGCATTAATGTATTAATTTAATTAACTTTGCACACTTACCCTTCGTCTCTCATCCATTTTGGAAAACAAGTTATTTAGTTCACTACTGTAATTATTCTGAAACCAAAATTAATCTAATTAATATTAAGTAAGTTGAAAAGAAGCATATGAACCGCCAGTTATCATAAGGTTAAAACTGTATTATCAGGGGTGTCATACATACGAAATTGTTCTAACATAGAAATTTATAAATATGAATTCCCTGCCGGGTGATGCTGCAATATGCCTTACCCAATTACTTACAGCATAGTAACATGGTCTCTTACTAAAGACCTCATTGGCAAGTTCTCATATAGCTCTCTCTATGGCTCATTGAACAAGTGTTCAGAACTTCTATATGAGATTGCATCAGCAATGAGTCAAACAAAAGTAACAAACATTACCAGCGGCTTGGCAAATGAAAGTGGCAATAGCCTGGCCACATAGCATGGAAGAGATGGTTCATAGGACCTCAGCTTCTGGAGTAGAGACCATGGATTACGTTGTTCAGCGTAAAACATACTCCCTCAATATCGACAGAAGAATTTATTAAGGTCATTGAAAGACATGGATACAATTCCTGCTGATCTTATATAAAATCTTTGAAGGACTGTATACAACAATAGACAAATATACGTTATTTGGTTAAACTAATAATGATGCTTAAATTATCAAGGTAATTTTTTTCTATAAGCAAATTCTGAAATAAACAAGATAGAGAAAGATTCTTAGTACCTCCATAGGATACCAAAATTTCCTCAGATTATAGGATCCTAAACAATGGTAAAATTTCATCCCGATAGATCGGAGAATAACTCATATCTAGCCCTTTGCCCTCGATATGTAACTGTGGTTCACCATTTCATTGCTGCAGTAATTTGGTATGAGAAGGTATTTGTTAACATTTTGATTTTTCCATGTAGGTTCCTATACTCTGTATAATCTTATGAAATGTAAAATGTATGTAATATAATATTGTTTCAAACCCAGATAAGACTATTTGAAATTAGTAAGCAGCCACAAACAGGATTGCGCTTTCTATCTCTAGAAGTTTTAGTTTGATTCTTTGAAAAGGTTGCGTACACTGTTTTTTAAGGGGCATGGAAATTCGGAAAATATCTGCTTCAATGGAAAGCTGCTTATCATTCTAAAAGTAGTCAGGAAAGATTGCTCTCTTTGCAAAGTCTGCTCTCAACAAAATTAACATGATAAAAGGCATCAAATAACATATTACTGTGATATTTATAGTGTGTGTATCGTTGAGTAAATTTACTTTGGAGGTGGCAAAAGTGTCAATTTGCTGGTTGATAAGCATGGAAACCTCCTCGAGTGCGAAGGGCTAAGTTTTCCACTACTTTCAGTTGTTTTAAGTTACTTATTCACGATAGACACTTACACATTCTTCTTCAACTTTAGAAATTTTCGCATTAACTTCTTCTTCATTTGAATTTTCCATTTTTAAAGATTCTATTCTACGTTGCATATCCTCATTAATTAATCTGAAAAGTGTCAATAAATTAATATTGTATAAAGATCCATAATTGCCTAAGTACTACTTACTTTTTATACTTATTATAGGCTTTTTATTAGGTATTAGAGGCTATATTATCAAGTATTAGCTTAATATTTGAAACTTTTTGTCTGAATGTCTGCCTGTTGGCAAAGGTAAAAAAGTATATACTTTTTATAGTATGAGCTTCTCGGAATATGTGACACATGGCTTATAAAATGTAAATGCTCTATTAAATGTATTTGTTAATCAAATAAAAAAAACTATTTTACATTTGTATTTTTTTTCACACTAAGTAAAGTTTTGAACACCCAGTGTTTGTATTTTTCCCATTAAATTAAAAAAAATCCATTCGACGCATTTTTATTGTTGGTAAAATATTTAAAAAAGAATCTTGCAGAAATCAATTACCTATTCAAGTAAGTCTGCAATTCAATTTCCTGTGATATTCTCTTTTCTTCTTGTACATTCCACCTTTTCTTTCTAGCAACCCGCAGCTGTGCGGCAATATCATCTCCAAAGTTCAACTTCTGCTCTTTGGCCAAGTCATTTGCTACAAGATTATATATCAAAAATTATTAAAACGAAATTCAAATTTCCAATACAAACCTAGAAATGATTAATATTTCTTACATATGTACTATGATATTTATAGAATCATATGCTTTACAGATATTAATAGACCTGCACTCTTATGTCATCTAAATCTCTACCGTTTTCTAACACAAATGTTGCACTTTTCATACATAGTTAAGAATATGCACTAGCAGTTAATGTGATTATGGATCATGGCATGACTTCTAAAATTCAAAAATATTTTTTTATTACGAATCCAATAATAACTTCTCTCAAAGCACTGATTCACTCTATTGAACATTCATTAATTTAAATCAAGCCACTACAAGCCTCCCTTGGAGATTGATTTAAGTTCATGGAACTTTCTGCTCCATGAACTCAGTCCCAATGAAACAGTAAAAGCTCCCGGGCTAACAGCATTAACACCAACCGAGAATAAACAAGTAAGCCTGGAAATTGCAATAGTGACCGGTCTTGTGCTGCCCGAATCCAGTGACTTCCTGATACCCTGATTATATGTTATACCTTGGTTATCATTGGTAGGGCTTACAATACCGGGATTCCGGGATCCCGAATACCGAAATCCCGGACGATTTTTGTCCGTTATTAAAAAACGGTATTAAGGTATTACATTAGTTAATAATAATTTAATTTATGCACCATATAAATATAATTTAAAATAATATCAATTAATTACAATTTTTTTGAAGATATACAAACAATTTCATTGTATTAAAATGTATATCAGACACATTTATTACACATACTGAGCTGATGAGCAGAGTATGGCACCATTGAAAAGCGGTGGGAATACAAAGTGATTGTTTATGTTTAACATTTACTACCCAATAAATAGGTCTCATTTATACAAATACATAAAGCATGTAACCCAAAAATTATTAAATAGTTTAAATTAGATTGTTTCATTTTGTAAATCAGCTGTAGTTATTAATATTATGTCATAAATTCTTTCAATTTAATTATATTTTTTGCTTCTTTAATTATATAATGCTGTACAAGCCTATTTATTATATGTAAAATTTAACAGAATTTAATATGTACTTTTTTTAACTTGCAGTTTTTTTTTATCTATCTGCTTCTACTCTCTATGTATTAAAATAAATAATATCTACTCATTTCAGAACAATCTTTATTGAACTTAATTATTTGTTAAAAAGTCAATATAACATTGGAGTTTAGTAAAAATGTAATTTGTATATTTTTTATTAATAATACTAGTTTTAATACTGGTATCCCGATATTTCAAATTTCAAATATCAAATTCTGGTACTCAGATTTTAGTTTGTTATTGTAAGCCCTAATCATTGGTCCACCTAGCGGAGAGTCTACCTACATCGCATCTACCGATTTGAGATTGCCACTCAAGAACTTTTTGGCCACAACAACCATAGGTTTCACAAGCTATTATATTTGCTCATGCAGCCCTTTATCACTTCAGAGCTCAACACAAAGCATAGCTCTATCCATTGCTCTCAATGTGACCTAAAGCCCTCTTATAAGGCTCATTATAAGCGACCACATCTCACATCCATATATCCTCACTAGCAACACACACAATTCTATTGGTCATCTTATGTTATATTCATTTCCTATGTCATACATTGCCCGTAGAGGATTAGAAGTATACAATAACAATAACAAAAAATAATATAACATTGAGCATATAATAGGATTAGATGATATAGCAATTGTAATTAACAATATGGTACACATCATATACACACATAAACACATAAGAGAGTAACTAGTTTAATAAGTAAAATTAAAAGAAACTTAATAAACAGTAGAAGTAATAATTAGTCTGTTAGAATCAGAACTATGGAGGTGGACAGACTAGCCGTGTGAAATATGGACAATACTAATAATGAATTTGTTTACAATTTGCAGGCAAAAAGAGAACATGGTAGATCTTTTAGATTGTGGATTTATAATATCAAAATGGTAGCAGTTGTCACCTGGACAAGGAGAGCTAACAGAACATTTTCAACTAATGACATACAGATAAGTTGATGCATTGAAACTTATTCTTGATAAATTTATTATATGTAATCATGTGTGGTCTGATATAAAAAGGCTATTTTTATTAACATTATAATCACCATATTTATTATAATTTTTAAAGAGGAAAATGTAAAATTTAATTTAAGAAATTTGCATAAGTATGCATTATTAAATAATAACCTTTAATATACAGCTATTAAGACTATTAATATTTTGTTATTATCTGTGAAATATTGGCAGCAATGTTTTTTTTTTTAGGTAATATATATGTACAACCTATTTATATATTATATCTTAAACTAAGTAATCAACTTAATATTGATAGCATAAGTAAGCAACTTGTTTGAAACAAAACCATCAGAACATGAGTAAATACTCTTAATTACAATCATTTGATTTAGATAAATAACAAAATGTAATTAACAACCAATATATAATGTAACTAACTAAATTTAAGTACTGTTATAATAAGCAAAATTATCAAGTGGAATTGCAAGAAAATTAACATTACAAAACATTAAATATTGGTCCACTGCTCCATATTGGTAAATTGTGCCCTATCTTACAAAAAAAAATTATTACCTCGGTGTAAATGCTTAATCGCCTCGTCGTAGCATTCAAGTTCCACCAGGGCTTGTCCAAGGAAAAAATGTCCCTTGACCTGATTGCTGTCAATGTCCAGGGCACGCCGGCAGTCGTTACAAGTCGATTCCCAACGTTTCATCTTCAAGTGACATAGTGCCCGATTTGTAAAATATGTGGCTACAGACGGATTTTTAATCTGAAACGATTATGTTTTTATAGCCACTTCCTGAACACGGATTTACAACGCTAATATAGAAGCGACACAAAACAATTTTAACTTACAATCGCCTTTGTATAGAAATTCATGGCATCTTCGAATTTTCGTAAACTAAATAATCTATTTCCCTGCTCCTTTAATTCCTTGTCGGAAAGATTAGCAGTTGAATACATATGCTTACTCATTTTTAATGATATTCTACTCTTATATTTAAAATAAATTTATAACAAAGTACATATTTTGAACGATACGTTTCCACGCACTTTTATTTTGCGCAAGGTAAATCAGCAGTCTGATTTTATTTTCTTTCTAGAAAATAATCTGATCGTAAATGTCAGACCACTTGATAGGTTGTCAACTATACCAGGTTGTCAAAGTACGATATTACGTTCCGTTTTAAGCTGACTTTAATGTAACTTTTAAATTGGCGACAGGTATAATAAGTTACTTTTTTACTTGACTAAACGCATTAGTTCTAATCTTTTCGGGTAAAAATTATTTTTAAACAATTCTATTTTTATTTAAAAGAAATTAGTTATCTGGCGAGGAATTTAAATACTATTTTATGGCTACAAAATAGTGATAAAAGTGTGGTCATAATGAGAAATTTCGTTTGATAGTGATCACAGATGTAAAGAGGCACATATTGTTTAACTACAATTAAAAGCGGACAACTTATAAACAAACAACAATTGAACATTCTCTAAGTCTTTCTCCCGATGTCTTGAATAACGTGGTAAATTACAGTTAATTAACAAAGAAACACATTTGTAATTTTTTTAATTAAAGTAGGTCTTTAAAAGTGAACATTATAAAATTATCATCAATTTATCATTTTAAATGTAAGGAACTTTTTATAACACTTTTCATCTGAACTATTTTAGATAGGCGATTGGTAAGTTGCAATTTTAGACGCAGGGTATAAACCTGAAAAATCACGACTCCATAAACTAAAGCGTTTGTTTTCTTGTTCATGTGGTACATTTATCTCCTTTGATAGATTTATTTTATAAGTCGCAGATCTGTGGAATAAAAACACACTATACTACCACATATTATATTTATACTGTATTTTAACAATGAACACTATAACTTTGCTTAAAAGATATTATTAGACTTTTACCTAATTGGAACTTTAATTGCTACTGGATCTTTTACAAGAGGTTTAGAAAGTGGAACGGTAACAATTTGTTTCGCCGAAGGACACGGAAAATATTGAAGACCTTTAGCCAAAACATCATCAACAGTTTCTTCATCATTCTGAAAATTTTGAAGGGCGTATTAGTTATATTTTGTAATATTCTTCATTTCCGATAGTGAACTTACAAAAAAGGAATGCTAACTGTTCGTTTGTCTATAAAAACTACGTAAAAGATAGCCAGCAACATATGAAGCGAATAACAAAGAATAAAAGGTGCGCAATCAACTGGGCTAGATATTCTATATTATCCAAAGCCTGTGCTGTATAACGTTATTATAACGGTACTGCTTGTTATCAGCTTTACTCATTTATCATCATCATAATAGCGAATAGACGGCGTAGGCTTCCTGAAAGATAACTTCGATAACCGGTTATGCGCTGATCGCATACAGCGACTTCCCATGACCTTGACAGTGACATCGATGGGTATAGAGGAGGGGGGGGGGGCTTTCTGAGCCAACGGCCGTCAGTTGCAAGCGCGATTTGCCCCACCCATTGCCACGTCAGACGATCAATTCTGCGAACTACGTCGGTGACCTCAGTTCTTCTGCGGATCTCCTAATTTTTGATGCGTTCTAACAGCGAAGATTCTCCCCTTTGCTCTCATTCTTAAAAGCCAAACTTTTACTCACTGCTCTTGACCAATTTTTTTATCATATGTGACAAAACCTACGTGCATTATATTCATGAAAACAACTTGATCATACTTCTTTTTCGTGTGGCTTTCCATATTGCTTAGAGACTGTTTTGCACCATTTCCAAATATTCTCATCGGCAGCTCCACGCTTTTCTAAACGCTCGTACAGGTCAGCCATATTGTGAATCGGTTTTGGAGCCAAAAAAAAAGAATAACTGTTTAACAATTTTTAACAAAACAATAATTTTATCATTAATAAATATTATGAAACAGTCTGTTATCGATTATGACATGACGACAATAGTTATCGATTTTGACGACACAGTATATTACATTAAATGAGTGGTAAGGACACGGAAGGATTATATTTATTTATGAAACTTGTAATACAATTTTTTGAAGTTTCTCTTAAAAGTGTTTTCAAAATATATTACTGAGTGTACGAAACATTACACTTCGTTATTACTAATTGAATTATTCACCATCACCACCATTTAGTTCTAAGAAGGACTACCATTGACATGGGTCTTGCTCATAGATTTCCAATAAGACCAGTTGGAAGCGGCCTGTAGCATCTTCCGGTAACCTTATTCAAGACCTTATGTTTTAAGATGACTTTATTTGATACACAATTTAAAAATATTAAAGAAATTAAATCTGAAATCAACCGAAATATGGGGTCGTACTATTTTCCGAAACGAAATTAATTAACATCTATTATATTTAGATGTTTTAATACATCAAGAGAAACATTACTTACTAGGTATTTACGAGATTTGTTCATTTTCTCCTTCATGTGCCGGAAGGAGTAGTGTCCAGACTTTTGACTGGCTCGTATACTCGGCAGGCCGTGTCGAGTTCTCACGGAAGGCATTATACTTGGTGGTTGTGAACTAAAATGGTCCAGTTGGAAGCCCGATTGATCTAGAGTGTCATCGCTGGTGTCATTTCTGAGCATTATTTCCTTGAAAAAAATACGATGATATATGTATAATATATATAGAATAATAATTGGTAAAAAAAAGCCTTAAAGTAATGAAAGTAAAGCTGAAACATAAAAAATCAATGGTATTATGAATAATAAATGAAGTAATTATAATATAGAATTTAAAAACCATTTACAAAATTCAGTTTATTACTTATTAAAATTAATTATTGCTTACTATATATCTTTGCAAACGTTATACTGCCAGAAGTTATTGACCTGTATTGTACCATAGGAAAAATACAAAATAACATATTTCGCCATAACTTTATCCAGGGTGATTGGAAATACGTAGTAAGAGCTATGAAGGTATGAATGTATAGCAAATTTTCTGTAGAATACATTTTCCTGATTAAAATTTTTACCACTTGTGCAATAAGTGGACATAAATTTTAATGTTGAATACGATAAGGTCATGATGAAAGATAAAATTGATTTCAATATCAGTTAAAAATAAATATTGCATGTCATCATTGCGACAGTTATTACCTTATCGCATTAAAATAACAACCTTATAGATTCAATCATAAAATTGAAATTTCAATAAACATATCAAAATAGATTACTCGTAGTTTTTCCAACTCGACATTTATCTTCTGTCTTGCAGCCATTTCTGTTTTCAGCTCTTCAATGAGATATGCCCAGTATTTGTTGACCCTTGAGTACTCGTTTAACTGAGCAAGAGGTAAATACGATAAGATTCGTTTACCAACAGCTGACGGGAGTAACTGCAACTAGAGCAAAACAACATTTATCGTCATCATTACAGCTGTACGTTGTCCCCTGTTGGAAAAGAACTCGCTTATATATTTCCTATGTAAGCAGTTTCTTTTTTCATAATAGCCCCCGCTATTGGGGACTTCTACCCCTATCTTGTTGAAGGCAGTATTTTTTATTCTTTAATAATTTTTTACTTCGTTTTTCTTTTATTTCCGTACTCCTCTGTCATACTTTACATGATCCGTATTTCCTCTTCTTTTATTCTACAATTTTCTTTCATTCTTTTGCATATTAATTTTCGTTCATTAATCGCCTGACTTACTTCGCCTCGTTCCTCAAATAGCACAGTTCGCGGTTAACATTTCTTTACTTACTTCTTGCTTTTTACATTATTTTACATTATTATCTTTTTATGTTTTATTATTCATACATTTAATTCCATTTTTACCTCCTGTATACTTGGTTTTGTTTCTATTTGTTACGTCCTACACTATCCTCCTGCAGCATTTGAGAAACGCTGACCTGGCCTGCTGTCCTTCATTATTGAGGCGATGCTTTCCTTGCTTAACTTTATGCCCAACCGGCATTCGGATTGAAGCCGGAGTTCTTCGAATGCGGGACAGTCGGCTATCAAGTGCACCACGGTCTGGTCTACACCCTTTTCATAGAAGCAAGAGGGACTCTCCTTGAGCATAAACCGATGAAGGTACTCGGAGAATCCCATATGCAACGCGCTATGTCGTCTACCCGCTGCAATTTCAACTTGCCAACTCGCTGGGCAATTTCAGCAATAGGATGTCCTATGCTGTAAATAAGTCTTTCCTACGGATTTCAAATAGAATTGGTTAGATGCGGCCTGCGTTCAGCGTATTCCAACAACGTTAACAAAATCGTCTGTCCACCTATTTAATCTAAATCTTCTTAGTAGCCGACTGTCTCACATTCGGAGAACTCCGATGCCATTCAGAGCTCTTACGTAAAATGACTAGAGATGATAGCATAACCTAAGCCAGCATCGATTATGGGCGATAAAGTAGATAGATATCCTTCATCAGGTATTGCAGGAGGTTTATAGAAGTAGTAATTGATAAAAATTAAATTTAAAAATAAAACATCAGGTCGGGCAAGTCAAATGAAGCAATCTACAAAAAAATTGAAAATAAGAAAACTGTAAAACAATTATTAAATGAGACAGTAGCTACATATTTAATTACTAAAAATGGTTTAAGCACTGAATAAATTGTGATACAAAAAGGTAATAAACCCAATACCTGTAATGCTTCAGAAGCGAGGAGAAGGATGAAAGGTAACGAAAAGGAGAAAACTAAAAATAGATGAGTAAGTTAGAAGTATGTTAGCAGACCATATAAATATAATATGTAATGAATGATTTAAAAAAGGCTGATAGAGGAGTAGAGAAATAAAAAGAAGGATGTGAAATAATTAATTCAAAATTGTAAGTTCCCTGTCACTAAACGAAATAAGGAAGGAGGAGAGGCCCCAATACATTTAAAAAAATCAAATGTACTTATTTATTTGTTTAAGATAAACGACATACAAAATCAACTGTCTCCGTAGTCTCTGGTATTGGCCGGTCTACTTTCCATATTCTCTTCTTTGTTCCATCGTTAAAGGTCGTCTCTATTTCTTCTAATTTAAAACCATCACGAATGGCTTTTATAGTTGCGTTCCAAACGGCAAGACTTTCATCCAGCTAAAATTGAATAGTATCTTTAATGACAGCGATTTTAAAATCATCATTTGAGTCTTAGGTCGTAGGCACTGTTAAACACAGGCCTCCGATATTTTAAAATGGTTCGTTTTTCATATTAAAGAATCGTGTTAGAATTTTTTTTAAACATTAAATATTGTATCCGGAGTAGCCTCTTTAATATTTTTAATCTGTGCACGACTATTGAAGAAATACATTTGAAAAAAAAATCAAAGTCTCTGGCGTGTCACATTTTTTAACATTTTTAAATCACTGAAGTCATACATTTATTTACAAGGGGACACTACATTAACAAAGATTTGTCATTTAGTTTAAGCTGTTAAATAAATATAAAAATATTTATTTAACAGTTTAACTAATTTTAAATCTTTTTCTTTTGACCTAGGTTTCTCAATATGCAGTAAGGTCGGACAATTTTTTTTTTTTTTGGAATTTAGTCCCACCCAATAGACCACACGAGCAGTGGTAGAGGACGATGGTAGATCGCGGAATACATTCCCGGGATACAATCTTATATAATTCACACTCTGTGCAATTAAAAAAATTTATAACATAAGATTGCCACTGCTTACAAACAAATTTTCAGAGGATGGGCTACAGCATCCTCCGTGTACCATAATATCACACTGCGATCGCCAACCCGCCTACCATTCGTGGTGATTATGGTATATCCCAACGTAGATATCATTGGGAGGCTTTGCAGTGGGCGTCTATTAGGTGAAACCATCGACGAACGAAAACTTATCTAATACTCAGTGAACGTGACCAATTTTTACTACTTATTCTCATGACTAATTTTAATTGCTCTTCTTTCTCTGTTATTAATAAATTGAAACACAGCATACCATTAGATGCATCTAGTTCTAAAGTGTGTGTGTGTCTTAAGAGGTTACCTTAATTAGATAAGACAACCATTAACAGTCATTCACTCAAAAAAAGAGTAAGTATTTACAATTTCTTCCTTCAAAAATAAATGCCTTTTGCCACACTTGTGACGTCACAACTTCCATCGTATTCTTGAATGGTTGACGTATTCATTGACGTGTTTAGTCATAACACTCTTATGAAATTCCTTAGCTGGTTATTAAATTACATGGCGCTACATAGTATATACAATAAATAAATACACAATATATAAATTTCAACGTTACATTAAGCTGTGTCAAAGTTAATCGATGTGTTAATTTTCGACCTGACAAAATGTACAATTTCCTTCCAATTCTTATAACAGAATCGACCTACTGTATGTACAAAAATAATTCATTTTCATCACAACTTTGATGATATAAACGCATGTTACATATACCATAAAAGATTCTCGACGTGGTACTGACTCACCACCATCCTTGGAACCATAAGGCTTAGAAATTTGAAATTTTAAAGAAATATTTTTTTTGCCGAGTAGATTTTTTATGGCCCTCGTTATTTGTGATCTCAAGAACATTCTGTCTTAGGACGATATGTTCTCAATAAATTTTTCACTGATTTTTTTTTAATAATCATTTAACATTAACATTACCTTCTACATATCATTCTTTTATTCATCACATTCTCTTACATTTCCTTCCATACTTTATTTTCCTTTCTTACGTCACATTCATTACTTCGCCTTCACCTCCAGAGGACTACTTTTACATTTTAATTCATTTACTTTTGTATATTAAAATAATTTACATTCCAATTTTTTAATCTACATTTTTCTTTTTTTTTTGGTAAATTCTTCATCACAAACAATCACAGTTTGTTTTCTCATTCTAAATTTTCTCGACTAGGGTTTGATGCTTTTAATAACCTTTTCGCTGAGTAGATGCGAGTCATGACCGATTTTTACAACAACCACCCCACAAAGGGGATTTAGGCAGCGTTCATTAAGTTCGCAAAACGGACAGAATACATCAAGTAGCATATATATTACGTGTATGAAATTATAGACTGTTTAAATCTTAGTGGTTTATCATTAATTTTTGAATCTTTGACAAATACTTATTATTAGTAAGCATTCATTTAGACGAACTCTCCAATGTGTAATTGGGTTGCAAAATCTCCCGCGGCAAGACTTTTGTATAAAATGTCGTTTTGTACATTTTTATCATTTCGACTAGATGGCACCTAAGAGTATTGAAACACAGCTCTATTCATTGTTATAATCAGAACAAAGCTCTGTTTAAATGCGTCCGTGCGTGCCACGGCTGAACATCAATCTCCACCATAGATTTTCAAAAAGATTGATTGAAAGTGGTCCGCATCCAGCGTTAGGATGACCTTAATAAGGGCTTCGGACCACCTTGTGGGTGAACGTTCTTAGATGCGCGTACCAGTCCGTGACCTCCACACCATTAACTTAAGTCTCCAACGGCCATCTGTTCTGTACGCTATATGGTACTGCCACTTTAACTTGTCTATTCGCTTGGCTATATCGATTACCTACGTTGGTCTACGAATCTTTACATTTCTAATTCTAATTCGTAGAGTAATCTAGAGTATGGCTCACGTTATGGCTCGTCGATCAACTGTGAGCATGCACATGAGGCCCACGACCTTCCATTCAATCATTTTTTCTAAACGGAATATTCATCTATGGGTCAGAGAATGCTCTTTAAAACCATCGCTTTTTATTAGACACATTCGCACGCAAGTTAGCGTGTGAGTTTTCCCTGACGGTGTAAATACTAAAAGGATTTGTTGTGAAGCTGTATAAATAGTTAAATATTTTTACACGCATTTAACGTGGCGTCACGATCAATCGGTAAGGTGTAGCATATATGTAATAATATTATATAATTATTACTACACACACACATTAAAACTATTCAAGAAGTACTACATTAAATCTATTCAAGAAGAATATTTTTGGGCTTTATTTGGCAAGGAAAACTTTAATGAATTACTGCGTATCATTAAAAATTAACATTTATTATCTGTATAAATTACGATAACTGCTTCCCGAGTAAATAATTAACATGTCTATATATATTTTAATGCATAAGTACTCGTATTTTAATTTAAAAAACGAACAAAAATTGCTGTTTAGTATCACATTTTTCCATTTTTTATTAAAATTGTTTTGTATAAAATATTTCATTTTCTTGTTTTTGGACAGAAAAAAACAATTTTAAAATGGCGAGAATCTGTTTAATGATTTTGTCCAGTTTTCAAAACACTATATGTTTAATTAAATACCACCCAGATACAAATAGTACAATAAGTTGTATTGTTCGTATTGTTATACGCATATTTTATTGCAAATTTGTACTAATAAAATACGAAAATAATTCATCTCTAAACCTAATGGCTACATTATACACGCCGGATACGTGTAAAACTAGGAAACTAATCTGTCATGTAACAAATTTATACTTCAACAAATTATAAAAAAATAAAACAAATCACGGATTATATATGTTTTTGTAGAATAAAATTTTGACCGACGTCATGCATAATGTTATTTCGAATAAGTACATAAACATATTTGTAGCCATTATTTTCGACTCGACGATTACATATATTAACGATTTACCTTTTTTTGCGCTTGTGTATATGAAACTTCCGGATCATTTACTACTTCCTTCATTGCACTCACTGAACTATTGGTTTTCCGCTTCGCAAGTGTTTCCCTTTTCTGTAAGATATACATGTATATTAAAATTTGTTTAAATATCATCATCACTTCATTTGTAGAACACTGCATGCTGGACACAGAGTTCCCCTAAGATCTTTAATATAACCGGTTGGAGGAGACCTTTTGTTTTAAAATTTCCCTGTTTCTGATACCTGTCCTAGGGTTCCTATTATGTTGGCATAATCTGTCACCGTTTTACCCTTCTGTAAAATATTTTCTTTAATGACAATTATATAACACGATTAATAATTAAGAAGCTTGTTTGAGGCGAAAGATTATGAAGTAACGTCTTGTTGATCTAATTATTCAACAAAGCGCATAAAGCTAATTTATCTTTACATTCTATGAATCTTCTATTAATCACATTATGCTAATAGTTTCCCTCGGTAAACTATAAAGTTTATTTTAAAACATCAAAAGCAGCATTGACGTTTTCTAGTGCGATCAATAAACATTTGGAAACTCAAAAATAACAGATTAGAGTTACTGCTCAGTGTCGCAATTGTAAAAAGTTTATATAGCGATTAGTTATAGGTCTATAAACTTTAAAAGGCTGAAAATGGCTGGTTTCAGAAATCCTGAATAATTACGTTCTAAAATTCTGAATATTACTTTTTAAAATGAATTATTGCTTACGATCTCTATCTGTAGTTTGTATTACCAAAAGTTATTGTGTTATCGATTTCTATTAGAAAAATAACTTATGTTACACATTTTACACTCACCTCTTCATACCAAGTGATTGAAAACAAACCCGTATTATACTATTGCGTGTTTATTCCGTTTCTTTCAAATTCGGTATCTACAGGTAATACTACACCTTGTAATTTTTTTAATTAGTAACCATTTTTGCCACTAAGTACCCATGCACCATTTAAGCTTTAGTTTAATGCAATGTCCCTTTCAGTCATTACGCATTAGATATTAGAAAAAACTAAATTTACTTCTAGACGCAATTAAAAGTTTAATTAATGTTTCGAATGAAAGGTTACCTTGCCGCAGGTTTTTAAAACAAAAAAAAATTATTACATTCACTTCAATTCAGCGAACGACCTATGATACGAACATACTTATCGCATCGCTACGTCACCGCTTATTGACATAGTAACTAAATTCGATGGTAATATTTTCTGTTACCTAAAATCATGGATTGCATTCACCATCTGTTTTTATTTCACCCCATGCGCTTTATTAATTGCACTTAGACAGAAAGTTATATTACAAAAAGTCAGTTTCCTTAATTTAAAACTATTTCCATATTTTTTCTTTAAGTTAAACAAAAAAAAAAGATTTCATGTACACTAACATCCTTTTATATATGTATAAATTAAGAAAAAATCCAACAAACCAACCGTATTGCGAGGCTGTTCGACAACCGGCACAGTCTTGGCCGGTTCGACTGGACTTTCGACGACAAGTGCGGATTCCTTTAAATTATCTATTTCATATTCCCGGTATCGCTCGTAAATCTTTTGCGCTCGTTGAAAAACCTGCCATAATACAGGCCCTCCGGCTACAGTCACCAATTCCAATAAAGCTAGCGCTTGATTCTCCTTAAAACATATGATTTAAAAATTTATCATTACTGTTTATCTTAACATTAGGCTTGATGGTCTGTATTGTATGTTATGTTTCTGTAGTATGTTCATAAAATAAACATTAATTTTTATATGTAAAAACTGCCATAATATCTTAGTTAAAAAGACCATTGCATCAGACTATTTACGAACGACGATGCTGTCTCTCTCTCTCTATCCCTCTTTTTCAGCCAATAGACACCCACTGCAAGAAATAGCCCTTCTCCGAAGATCGCTACGATGACTGATCGAACGCTGCTCGCATTCAGTGACTTCCCGCGACTTTGATTATGTCGTCGGAACTGTGTCGGATAATGCTATATTCACTCCCAATTAAATTTTGCTCCATTATGTTTAATGAGAAACTTACTGGCTCCAAAGAAACGAACCATTTTCTATCATCTGTCATAACTTGCGTAAGAATAGACACCGGCACAGCCGTTCTATTGTGATCAAGTGGAGCCTGGTCATAGCTGCTAAGTATTTTAGGTCTGGAAGAAAAGCAATGACTTATGTAGGCGTAAGTTTTCAGCATTCCATGGACTCGCAGATGCTGGGTCCACTGTGAAGTAGGGAGAGGAAGCCGATATGGTGCTGGAGTTTAAATACCTTTCTAGTGGGTTAAAGGAGACCTCTTTGCAATGCATCGGCGTTCACTTTCACCAACAGGACTCATCTCTTCCTTAACAAATTTTAAAAAATATTTAACTATATATGTAAGTGAAGAATTTATATGTCCAATGCTACGCTTAGTCGTATCTGATCCAAATTCTAGTACAATCGCTGCGAATCGACTTGAATCGAATGCCACCTTCAAGTCGTCGTTTATGTTTATATAAAATATAAAAAACTAAATGTTGGCAACAATTTTTAATATATCTCAACCCCAAACAGACTCTATTCCTTAAGTAACCTAGGGTAATGAGTCGGATCAGTAAGAGAAAACACTATACTAAATACTATACTATACTATAATATATTAAATATAAACAAGTATCTGCAAACAAGTATCTCTTTAAATCTGCTACGCGGGTCAGCCGCGAGCACTGTACATCCAGTTACTCTTCCAAACGGTGAACCCTGGAATGAGTTGTTGAGCGATGCGATTAGCATATAGAAGCTAATAAAAGTACTATTTAATAATGCCACTTTTTAAGTAGGTAAATTTGTTTTTCAACACGAGAAATATTATTAATCTTGTAAGTAAGACAATACCCGCTAATAGAAAGAACAGCATCTTTGGGACGACAATTCCAAATGGATTTCAAAAGTAACGACAATGTCCAAGCACTCTTAACATCTTCCAAGAGTGCCAATAAATATAATTTCTTGTTTACATACGAAATTCTTTTAAACCAACTTTTAGTTATTTCCAAATGTTTATCAAACTCTGCATTATTATCACAGACACTTTCTGAAATACAAATTATCTAATGAAATAAAAGTTTAAATGTAATAATTATAACTCCCGCAAAAAAATTTTAACTAATCAGCGGCGACAAAGCTAAACAATGAAATTACAGTTAGAGAATCATCTTTATAAATCTATCATTACTATTGTCTTTGTTATCAATACTGAAATAATATATCTACATTTATTAAAAGCCTAATTACCAACCATATACCATAATTTAATCAAGAATTAGACCAAAATAAAAAAAAACAGAAGGTTAAGACTTTCCTATCTCGATATCCATCGTTAACCAATCAATTCGTTGTAAAAACAATTTAATATTTAATTCTTTCAGTAACACAATATCGCAATTTTCATTGTGTCCATATCTATCCGTATTATATTTCCTAGCTCTACACACATTGAACATTTTTAATAAAAGAAATTTAATTAAAAAGATACCATAAAAATTTTTAATTAAAAAAAATCTCATTGCCAAAGTAAAATATAAATACTTAGAAACTAGGCCAGTATTTGATTCGTTATAAATATAGTCAAATTTCATCATCATCATTAATCTGAAACTTTTTTTTTAAAAAAGTTAGTTATACAATAATAAATTTCTATTGTCTGAACTTATTGAGAGTCGATTTGGGGACTCTGAGTCAAGAGAGATAGCTTAAATTATTACATTATATACATATTTTTATAACAATTTTTTATCTTTGGTTTCTCTTTATTTCAATTTTTTCATTTACATTTTAATTTATTTCCTTATTTCGTTAATCAATTCTTATTTACATTATTTGTTGACCGTTAAGCTTATATTTTATTTTTAGCTGTTACTTCTTTGATTATCCTCTTGCAATAGCTGAGGAAGGTGCTCTATCTCTTAATCTTCCATAACAGAGGCGACGCTCGCCTCCTCTATTTTTTTTCCTAACCGGCATTCGGAGTTGAGTCGGAGTCCTCCGAATGCGGGACTGACGCTATTACCATCCAATGTCGCGTGGTTGTGTTTCTTGGAAGGAACGTCGGATGTTTACATTGTCTTGCAGACAGCTTATTCAGCAAAAAGAAGTCTAAGAAACAGATATCATATCTTGCTTAGCTTGCACATTATTCTGCGTTAAGCCGTCTGTTGATTTTATATCTATATTATAAATATTTGTGCATACATTGGCTGTAAACACAACATTACAATAATTTATGCATATTTTACTATTGAACTCTGTACATACTATAATATACAAAACGTTTCTCTCAGATGTATTGTTTTACGATGTTATTATTTTCTAACAAAAATAAAACGAAAAGAAAATTTGCAATATTAAGTACCGAATATGGGCTAGTTCGAGTGTTAAAAACTGCTAAGAGATATATTCTTATATAACTAAAGAAATACGCTTACTTTATATTTTTTACAATCATTTTTTAAGTGGCCTTTGCGTTGTGCTACTGTTGAGAACGCAACAAAAAATAATATTACTTGTATCACATTCAATGATAAACAGTACATAATAAATTATGTCTTATACTCCATGATATTCTCAAGTGATGATATTATCAACTTTGAGCGTGACTTTAAAGAATTTTATTCCTGGAAGCGTCATTTAAACATTTTATACTAACCGCAAGTCATGTCCTCCACTATTGATTCATTTATTGCATTTATCATTGTTATTATT
Source organism: Battus philenor (assembly GCF_028537555.1). Lineage (NCBI taxonomy): Eukaryota > Metazoa > Arthropoda > Insecta > Lepidoptera > Papilionidae > Battus > Battus philenor. Next base: position 4,996,012 of record NW_027181759.1, on the reverse strand, counting down.
TCCGTAAATGCCATTTTAGTAAATAATGTGTCAAAAAACCTTTACATTAAATATTTGATACCTTTACGGGTATGTCAAAATTATTATTATAAAATTTAATATGCTGCCAGTTATATTACACAATATTTATTTTAATTCATTTATTATTACATATCGTCTTTATATGCATATATATGATGAAATTATAACAGTTGACGTCACTACTTAATTGAATAGAAACTGCGCTTTATAGACATTAACTATTTCAAACAAAACATAATAATCTAAAGTGACACTAACAATCTAAATATAATTTACAAAGTAAGAATATTTTTTATCACCGTCATCATTTCCGGCATTGAACGCCCACTGCTAGATCGACCTAGACCTCTCCTATAGATTTCCTATAGGAGCGGCCAAAGCCTTATTTTCTGTCAGATGCCAACAAGTCTCCAAGTAACCATTAATTACATGTTGTTATATTATAACTAAGGATCGAGTTCTGTTCTCAATATATTTTTAACACGAAATTGAAATAAACATTATAATAATTATTGCAAATCATTATATTATTGCAAAAGCAATTGAAGGGCTCAAAGCAGCCTTCCTTATAAACAACCTTGGTATTTTTTTAATGTAGGACACATTAACACATTGAAAGCGTACCAACGTGATTCTTTCCATATATCAAAAACTTGAATAACTTTGGTCTCTCTTTAATGCAATACATATTCAGAGACTTTTTACTCATCTAAGTCAAAAAGAAAAATTTTGTCATACACAGGAGTTTGGTCGATGTAGGTGATACAATGCATTGCAAGTCAGACTCTTTAAAAACAAAACACGTAGCAAAAATATGAAACGTAACATCCCAGCATTCCGCGGATTCAACTTGCAGATGCAGGGTCAATCACGCTGTAGAGATACGGCTAACGACCCGCGTAGCATGTCTAAAGAGTCTGCCTTACAATGCATTGTATCACCTACATCGACCAAACTCCTGTCCATGACATAATTTTTCTTTTCATTTTCAATTTTACAATAGCAGAAATAAGCCCACAGATTCTCATTAATTTGTAAGATTCAATTATAAACTCCTTGTATTTTTGGCATGGTTTATTTTTATACTTTTTATATTCTTATTTTTAGTATGCGCTGCTCTTTTCAATTCACCTACAGGGTCAAACGTACAAAGGCAATTATGTAGTTAACGTGTACTACAGTCAATGTATACTGGCTGACGATCTAGTTTCGATCCTCTGACGATGACGCGACACTGTCAGTTGGCTACTGCCATGACCCGAGTCGACACGCGAAACCATTTCCAGGTTTCTGTAAAACCAAGCAGTGCTGAACTATGTCGTTTTATTTGTACACTAACTTTTATTGCCTTTTTGGCTATAGTTTACCTTATTGTAAAAAAACCTGTCGACTTATTAGATGACCCGTCTGACCAATTCCTAGTTAAGAACATACCAGCAACTTATACGAAGCTGGAAGGTATTGATCCAGAAGAAAGAGATGTGTTTGAAGGATTTAGAACTTCTTTTTTACCGAGGGAAGAAATAATGCTAGCACAGAAAATATCTAAACGGGACCTTAGTGACGAAAATCTAACTAGTGATGAATTCATTTGGGGAAATACTGATAAAGAATATGATTTACCAAATCGAGTTAAGCGTAAAAGTCGTTTTTCATTTACTTCTAAGGAATTTGGGTAAGAGTACTATTGTTTCATTTTTGAATATCATCCCATTATTTATTTAAACATTATATATGTCTAAAATGACTTATTGCTTTAAGTAGACATGAACATACAACAAAAGGGAATATCGGCGACGATGATTATGATTTTTATAATGAAAATGATAGCGCAGCCGAGACTGAACATGAAACAACCGATAGCACCTACAAGACCCATGATAAAAAGTAAATTGTGTAATTATTTCTAAATACTGTTTATATCTAAACTAAATAAAGTTCTATAACTTAAAATTGTATGTCTTAGTGTGATCTTTCAAGAGATGTATGTTGATAGAGGACCATTAGATGATGTCGTAGAACAAGTGCGACGACAGCCTGAACTAGAAGAAGGTGAAATGGGTTCTTCGGCTCATTTATACAAGCCTTCTAAATCCCACTCGGGTATCGAAATTTTGTTGCTTTATTTTTAATAATATTATCCGTAACAGTTTAAATACTGTAGCCATTTTGATAAATAAACTCAACAGGTATTCATGCCTTTTGGAAAGGCGAAGGTGATCGAGTAACAATAAGAGAAACTCAAGCTTCTATTATGAAACAATATATGGACCCAGGAGCTGATCCATGTCATGACTTCTATCAGTATGCTTGTGGTAATTGGGCTTCCCTTAACCCCATACCAGCTGATAAAGCAGGGTAAGTGAAAATATCATTATCGATTTTTGCTAAAGGACATTGCATCATAAAGAATATTTTTTACTTTTAGGTACGACACATTTGAAATGTTAAGAGAAAATTTGGATACAGTTCTAAAAGAGTTGTTAGAATTCAAAACTTTTGATAAAGTTCCAAGTACATATCCAGGACACCATTTAGATCTCAGTGATAATTTTTTAACTCAAAATTATTCATTCAAATACCCCGAAAAACGCCACAATGACAACCTCAACGTAATTATGTCAAAGGTGTTTACAGACCATGAAAATAAAATTGCTAATACTAGTAAAAAAGAATCGGAAAGTAGTAAAGAATATCCACCAGACAATAATGCAGATATAATAAGTCGCATAAGGCGTTACTTAGATAGGAAATCCAAACAGGTAGCAAAACCAGTTATCAAAATTAAACAAGAAATATATGAAATGCAAGCGAAAAATAAAAAAATAAAAAAAGATGCCATTTTCACCGATAGAGTTATATCCAAAAATTATGCAAAACGCAAAGCCTCTATTGGAAAGCGCTCAATGTATCATAATCAAAATATTAATGTGGGAAGGAGACTACAAATGTTCTACACGAGAGTAAAAAAGAAACATGGACATGACAAATCTGATAAGAAAAAGACAATGAACCAAGCATATAAAGATGATCCTGCCAATGGCGATGCAGCTCTTAAATCTAGATTTTTATTCAAATCTTGCATGAACTATGAGATACTAGAAAAGCGAGGTCATCAACCTTTATTAGATTTACTCGAACTGCTAGGAGGATGGCCGATACTAAACAAAAATTGGAATTACACCAATTTCGATTGGCTAGAACTTATGGCGAAATTGCGAGTGTACAACAATGACATATTAATATCGGAATGGGTAGGACCAGACATTAAAAATTCTGATGAATTTGTTATCCAGTTTGATCAAACTAGTTTAGGTAAAGAAACCAAATTACATTATGTATATTTTCAAATGGAACGTTTACTAAATTTCTCTTTCACGTAACTAGGATTACCGACAAGAGACTATTTTCTACAAGAATCAAATAAGGTGTACTTAGATGCCTATAAAACTTACTTAACAACTATTGCTAAACTATTGGGCGGTGAATCGGAACACGTTAAAAATAGTGTGAATAAACTAATCGCTTTCGAAATCAAGTAAGTTTTCATCAACATCATCATCACTTCAACTGTAGGATGTCCACTGCTGGACAAAGCCTCCCCAAAAGGTTTTCAATAGGACCAGTTGGAAGCGGTCTACAACCAGTGTTTTTCACCGAACTTAATAAAGACGTCTTTCCACGTTGTGGTTGAATATTCAACGCTGCTCTTGCCGGTTTGTGGTTATTTGTTCTGCGCACTATCTAACATTCCTATTGTCAGTTTAGTTTATTAGTCCACTAGGCTATTTCTGTCGTTTTTGTTAGTCTACGCACCGTCATATTCCTGATTCGATCTCATACAGAAATCTCGAGGATATCTCTCTCTATGACTTGTTGAGCCGCTGTTAATTTGCCAATAAATCTCAAAAAGAACACGTATCAACGCCATAAGGTAAGACTGGCAACACACAATTAAATGTTAATGATTATGAGAAAAATTGTTCATTATTTAATATTACTATCTTACTTAGTACTTCGCCACCTCCAGGATTCTGGAATTCTTGACTTTAGCAATAAAATCGTGCATATAACATATTATAAAGTTAGTAAAAAGTCATATTTATTTATTGTATTAAAATAAAAATTATTCGTTACCTACCAAAGCCTTGCCAGAATTACATCAGCCCCGGAAGACAGACGTAATGTGTCAGAAATATATAAACGAATGCCGATTCGTAAACTAATAGAGCTCATACCAGAAATAGACTGGATTAAATACTTATGCATTGTTATGAATAAAACCATCAATGAAAATGAGACAGTCGTACTGTTCGCACATAATTATGTCTTGGTACGTATATGTTTTAAATACATTTATTTCGATTTCCCATTTTAAAGCTCTAATAAGAAAATTTCGAAATCTTTGTAGCTTCTCGTTAAGTTGGTTGAGAAAACGGAAGCTGACACTTTAGCAAATTATCTATTGTGGCGATTTGTGAGACACAGGGTGAATAATCTGGACGACCGTTTCCAATCAGCAAAACAACAGTGAGTAATAACTAAATCTAATATTTGTTATCGTCGTTTCATCCCAGAGACGCTTACTTCAAGGTATGGGCCTCCGCCAAAGATATCTATGATTATAAATTATGGCATATACCACAATCGCCACGCTTGGAAAGCGGATTGACGATCGCAGTGTTGTATCTAGTACGCAGAGGACGCTGCTGCCCATCCTCTAGAAACTTATGTGTGACAATGGTAATTATATATTTAATTCACAAAGTGTGAATTATATAAGAACCCGGGATTCGAACCCGCGATCTTCGATCACAAAGTCACAAACCTCTACCGCTGGACAGTTCAATTCAGTCTTGTATTACCAATTTATTGCCAGCAATGTTATATTATTCCAAAGGAAAATATTATCACCAACGCAGGAAAAAATACTTGTATCACAAATTCATTATATTTATTAAAATTTTCATATAACAAGTGCAAAAATAAATATGCTTGCCTATTGTAGGTACACAGCCATTATTATGCTAGCATGAAATAATTATTAACATCTCACAATACTAAAGTTATGTAATAATTCTTACAAATTGTTGGTGTATTTATTGCATATAAAGGTTAAAATTAAAGGGAAATCTGATAACGTACAAAAATTCTCACATGTATTTATGTGTAATATATGTGTTTTTCGATCATTATTTATGATTTAAGCCATATTCCAGTAACATACATATACTAACAATTACAATATACTCGTACTTATTCTAGATATATATATGCATCTCCCCTAGAATTCCAAAAGGACCGGTAAGAAAGATTATATTTAACGGGACGGTCTTGACTTCTCGAAAACTGTTTCCTTGCTGGCACGTCTGTCGTTTTTGATTAAAATAAAAGACGAATATTTATTTAAAATCATATCAAGATTCATCTCGATAAATATATAACTAAATCACTTAAATGCATGTTACTGGTAATTGATTCACAATATACAATTGTATCGTCAAAAACATTTGCACGATTACTTAAAATTTAAATTGAAGTTTTCGATTGTAGTAATTTTGTTCATTCAAACAAATGATCAATTTAAGTTTTACAGTTTAATAATGGTTAGAAATATTTTTTAGGTTCTACTACATTCTTTTTGGTCGTGAAGAAGCACCACCAAGATGGAAAAACTGCATATCTCAAGTCAATTCAAACATGGGAATGGCATTGGGTTCGATGTTCGTCCGAAAGTACTTCGACGAGACGAGTAAGAACGACACTCTCACTATGACCAGGGAGATACAGCAATCTTTCAGAGAGATCTTACATATGACTGATTGGATAGATGACGGTACTAAGAAACTGGCCGGACATAAAGTAAACTCCATGATGCTCAGAATCGGATATCCCGATTTTATTTTAAGCAAAAAGGAGTTGGACGACAGATATAAGGAAGTTAAGATTCATCCCGATAAATATTTTGAAAACATTTTGAATATATTACAGCATTTAACGAAAATGGAACAATCGCGGTAAGTATATAGTCTAACATTACACTAACGTAATATGTTTGTATGCTTTTGTTTTATATTAGTTTTACCAATAAGAAAAAATTACATTACAATGGGAAGCAGAGAAAAGTACCAGAAGCGAATAATTGGCATAAATTTTTTATTTTGATTTCATATATCTGTGGGTTTCGGTTCGCATTAGTCATGTGGTTGGTAACTCCAGTAGATTCTCCTATTATTCTGTGATCAACTGTAAGACATAGTTTTATAATTTTTCGTTAACGCATAATATTTCCGCTAATTGACAACAAACCTACAATATGCTTATATAATGTAATGTATTATAAATAAATAGACATTACAATTAAAAATTTTGAGGAAGTGCACTGCATCAGCGTTCTTTATGATGATTCTATTTTATTAATTTGCCAAACAATTTTGGCAAAATAATTTTGAAATACAAAAATCATTTCATATAGTTACTCAGAATAAAATTTCATTTATAATTTATAATATGCATGGAAATTAGTAATTTATTTATTTGTATTTTTTAATAATTACAGCATCGGACAACCAGTAAACAAGTCACTCTGGAACACAGCACCGGCGGTGGTCAATGCCTACTACAGCCGAAATAAGAATCAAATCATGTTCCCGGCTGGAATTCTACAACCTCCTTTTTACCACAGACATTTTCCACGATCGCTTAACTATGGTGGAATAGGAGTTGTCATAGGTTTGTTCATTTTAGGCTAAACTCATGAAATTATTTCTAAAAATAATTTTTAGCTTGATAACATAACATACATAATATTCTTCAATCATTTTTCGAATAATAAAGTAACAAAAGTAAAGTAAAATAGGGGTATAAAAACATTATTTATTATGTTTAATATATAAAACAAATAATATAAGTAATAAGTAGCGAATATTCATCGATTTAGTTCACTCTAATGCGTTTATCAATTTTGAGACATGCTGATTATGATATATGGTGGAAAATTTATAAATTTTAGGTCACGAGATCACTCACGGATTTGACGACAAGGGCCGCCTATTCGACTGTGAAGGAAACTTACACCGCTGGTGGTCGGATCCTGCTATTGAAGCATTCCATCACCGCGCGCAGTGCCTTATCGACCAGTACGGACAATACGTTGTACCTGAGGTGAACATGAAACTCGACGGAGTGAACACGCAGGTGAGGTTTAATGTTACAAAAGTAATTTTGTGTAACCTTGCTTTAAAAAATTGAAGATTCAGAACCTGCCACAGAACGTCCGTCTCCTTTAATGTAAATCTTCGCTGAAATAGAAAACTATCATAGCATACTTTAAGGCCCTGGTACAATCTCGTAGTCCTAATATCGCAAACCGAAGAACATTTTAGCCGAGGAACAAGCCGAGGATAAAAAAGAGGCAGATTGGATATCTACACCCCGAAATTAATTAACGCATATCAACAGATCAGTAACTGAATAACTTCATAATTAACTCACCTTGTTAGTTGTAACGCTTGAAAACTAGGCTGTTTTAAATTCTACCTAAACTGTTTTAAAGGACCGACTAAAGTCACGCAGCGAGCGACGGAGAGGATTTGACGAAGACCTCAGATTCTTAACAGAGCTTTCAAAATTTTCGTGCTCACTAGCAGCGGCCATATTTTTAATTTTACTTTACTTAATGTTAAGTGGTGAAAACTTTTAAAAATTGTTTGTTACCAAATTTTTTAGTTCCGTATTAGGCATTAAAAAGATCGAGAACATTTTATACTTGATATTCTTCCCAGTCATATTTCATGTTACAGATGGCCACGACTCTAGACTCAATTTCCCTGTTTAGTTTTCCCGTTTTGTTCTGAATGTTTCTGAATCATTAGAAAACCCGTACAAATCCTGGTTTTATTAATTGCCACATAGACCTTCTTTCATCTTACCAACTACAACCTTTTTGTTCAGACACAAATTCCCGCTGACAAATGTACAAATATTTTGAAACTAGACTTTGTAATAACTATTAATACTATAACTAGTAAATAACTTTAAGGGAGAAAACATAGCAGATAACGGCGGTGTGAAACAAGCTTTTCACGCATATCTTAAATGGCTGAAGAAGAACGGCGCACAAGACGAGACTCTGCCAGGGCTAAATCATACACATACTCAACTGTTTTTTCTAAATTTCGCTCAGGTATGTTGCACTGTAACTGAAAACTGTTTGATGAAGCTGCTCATTACTATGATTGATCAAAATAGTTCGTTTTCTTATGCTGTGAGATACCATAATCATATAATGAAAACTTTTACTCAAGTTAATACAATAAACGCACGTATGAAATCCAATTTACTTGATTGATTTAATTTATGTTAGTTCTGACAAATATACTAACTGTATAGACATTTCAATGGAAGACAGTCATCACCATCATCACCGTTTCAGCCATAAGATGTCCATTAAAATACGTAGCCCCATAAATAAGATCGATTAGAAGCGACGTAAGTGCAGTAATGTGCATATTAATTCTGACACCATTGTAATAATAACCATCTGAACTATTAGGGGGACCGGAAGGTAAAGGTGTTTCTGCGAATGTCGATATTTAATTGTCATTTTATAGCTCATTACGTTCTTGGAAGACGTTGTATACTAGATAGCAAAAGGTTGTTGATAACAAAGGTAAATAAATTGTTGATTAGATATAAAAAATTGTTAAAAATGTTGTCGTGTGATTTTAACTAAATAAAGCAACGTTACTTTCCGTTTCCCTTAATATATAACACTAGGTTAACTTCTTTATATACAGTGCGATTGATGCAAAAATTTAAATGGGGTCAATGGATATAAATTCTGAAAGTGTACAGCAGATAGTAAATATTAATTGAATTTATTTAAATACTACTACGAGTATATATCTAACTTATCTAATAATTATTTTTAATATGCAATAATTCGCATTTTGGAAACGCTTTTTCTTACTGAAACCAGACTTTTGGATAGGGTGTACCTTATACTAATTGACAAAAAATGAGATCACCTTCTTTAAATCTTTTACACTTATAAACAATTATCCTTTATAACAGGTTTGGTGCGGAGCGATGCGACCAGAGGCAATGCGCAACAAACTGAAGACGGCAGTGCATTCGCCGGGCAGATTCCGTGTTATCGGAACCTTGTCCAACTCCGAGGACTTTGCGAAGGAATTCAAATGTCCGCCGGGCTCTCCGATGAACCCTATACAGAAATGCTCTGTATGGTGATAAATCAATTTAAATTTTTAACGGTACTAATGTTAAATAATAGCTAGCTTAAATAACCTAGCTGTCAATCTAAATATTTATTCATTTAAGTTCTCTTGTCAAATAATAGTTGTCATATAACCAAGTACAATTGGTTGAAATTAAGCTGAGAAATTTATTTAGAGATATACCAATATAATAATAACTGTTAATAACAATAATCAATAGTTATTATCAATCAAGGACCGACATGAGCAGCGTAAATAGCAAGACATCGGAAGTCGCTGGATGCAGACCGATTCCAACCAGTTTTATTGGAAATATGTATATAGGGAGGTCTAGCAGTGAATGTTCTGAGGCAGAAATTATGATAGAGAGTAATGAGACCAAAAAGTATAATAAATATTGCCTACACCATAAGCAACGATATTAAAAATAATTTACTAAAAATTCTAAATTTTGTGATTCCTAGAGTGTGAGAATAAAATAAGTTATTACGGGTATTAGCTACATAAGTTTAAACCCCTTTTAACCACTAATGTACAAAATAAAGAATTGGTTAGCAATTTTAATGCCTTATTTACATATAAACAGTTTACTTTAACTAGATTTCCTTTCACTCATAAACTATCTACCACCCGATTTATATAAACATCCATATATTCCATCGACAAAAACGGCTATTTCATATACAAAAATATATTGCAACTGTCTTCCGAAGTTGTTTGAATATTTACAAGTTTTACATTTAGAGTAAGTATATTTCGTTATTCATATATTTTATGTTATAAAAATGTATGTTTGTAAGTTCCTAATATTTTTTTTATAATAATTATTGATGACTAAAACAGCTTGTGTTTTAATAAATAAAACCATAACGCTGCATTATTTTTATATTATTTAAAGGTCGCATACACGTAATAAAAAACAATAAAAAACAAAAGAAAAGGAGGAAACATCTGAACTTTTACATTTTTACAGCATTCAGTAATCGATCACACATTGGGTCAGAAACCATTAACACTGCCAACTATCATTAATAAAACAAAACCAAAACACATAAACAGCATCTAATTAACCGACATTGCAATCATTAAAACTTATCTATGGATAGATTAACACGCAATTTTATGCCTTTGTTTAATAAATAAATATGATATAACTGCAACAGGCAAAAAATTTTGTTTTATATAATATCAAGAGCCTTAAATCTTCAAGAAAACCATTGTGAGGTATTAACATATTAAAAATAAATATTAATAAAATCTTTTCAAGACGAACTAAAAAAGTGAAAAGACTTTGATAATATTTATTAAAATAATTAAACATTCTCTGCATTTCGCAAACAAAATAATAATTGAGGTTATTTTATTAAAACAATAGTTTTATAATACAACATATATATGCTATGCTGTAAATAAAATGTTACGATGAAAAGAGATTAATAAACGTAATTCCTCACTTCAATACTGGGGACTTCATCATTGCTCCAGTGAGGGTTCAATTCAAACTCTGGCTTGGATAATTTCACTTGCTCATTTGACTCCCATCGCATGTTCACCAATTTGACGATTTGCAGCCATAAACCGAGTTCTACGACTGTTGAAATATCAAAATTATCATCATTATTTAAGTCGACAGCTGGACATAGATGTCGCCTTTAAATTTCCAATAAGATGCGGTTGCCGATTGGATGCAGCCTGCATCCAACGTCTTCCAACCATCTTAAGAATATTATTTCAGGGCGGTATTAACTAATATTTTGTAGTTATTATCACTCTGAAAAGATAACTTCATGAATCATTAATTTGCTCGTAAATTGGGTGACCAAGATACACATAGACAAAGTTGTATACACAATCTCTTAGCAGTTTCCCCAAAATAACTGCATTCCACTGTCTGCATGGTACTCGGGGTCTACCTCGAAACAGAATTCCAGGCCCATTATGGGCCCAGGGCCTATATGCCCAATGACTCGACGAAGCGTACTCCTGAGCAACCTAATAGCTTGGCAGCTTCCAAAAGTTACGTAAAGCTTCAAAAAATTACGTAACATCCCGAGACACCCAATGTAAACTTCGAGCTCAGTCTTGCAAACAGATCTTAGTTAAACACCTGCAGCTCCTCTTCCTTTTTAAACTCGGCGCAACTGTAAGTTCTAACGGCCGAACATCACTAATCCATATAATGTTTATTTGAAGAGATTTAATTTATAAAAATATAATATGTATACATAAATATGTTGCCTAATATCCGATAAAGTGTTACCGGAACCTCTGTACCGCGCGTTGAGAAAGCGCGGCGTGGTGGGGGCCGAGTAAAATAGAAGACGAGCTGCAGTGAGTATTCATGGCGGACTAAAATAACAAAGCCGATATTCCTCCTCGCCACACGCATACCAAACCGCGTTGATTGCTGGTAGCTCTATAGTAATAATGTCGTATCGTAATGTCGATCATTCCGATACTGGTATTTACCTAAGCAAAGTGACATCATGGTCACAATTTCTGCCGTAAAACCTTCCACAGCTGGACAAAGGTCTCCCCATAGATTTCAAAAGTAATGGATAAAAAGGAGCTATACCCAGCGTAATCTGTTAAAAATCTTTATATCACAAGAATATAATGAATATACCAGAATTTATCATTGTTGAAGTTCGACTTTTATAAAACTGTCTAGACTTCATGACACTCTTAGACAACAAACTTATTTAATTATTGAACATCATAATTTTCTAGGCTTAATATTTGTCAGCACTCTACAGTAAAGATATTAAATCACAAAGTGTTAGTTAACAATATTCAGGTTTCTCTTGTAACTCCTGAAAATTAATTCAAAGTAAACTTTAATCAACATAACAAATTCTACGATAGCCTTTTATATTACAATTACTTACAGAATAATAGCGAAAAAGACGCAATGAACGGTACATTGATTTCTTGCGTGGCGACGAACATTGTGTACAACAAGGCACCGAACGTTGGGACTTGTCTTGTGACCAGGCCGCGTAGAGCAGCTCCCAACCAAGGCAAGAACAAGTACTCGCTTAAAGGAGACGACTGCAAACATTAAAATTTTTAATCGCTAATAATAAATAAACTTACAGGTTTCACTTTATCACTTCAAAAAACATTGGTCCAATTAGCAGCAATAATTGCTATTTAAATGATATGCAGTTTCATGAAATATCAGTAACCTTTTTCTTGTTAAATTATATAGAATAATACGGTTGTATGACTGTTTCTAATCAAAAATGTATTCAAAAACGAACGAAAGTACACCCTAGCATATTGACAAGTGGCGGTAAATAGACCATATAGCGTGCAGAACTAATGGCAACTGAAACTTTAAGCTTGTGGAATGGAGGCCACGGACTTGCAAAGAGTGTAGAACGTCCACCCACAAGGTTAAAAGTAGTTTAGCAATTACTAACCATCGGGTTAAACCCATAACTTCTTTAAGGGCCATTTTTTCCTTTAGTTTACGGCGTACATTTTTATAGCTAGGTATTTTCAACTCTATCTACCTCTGCCATGGGTCCTATTTTAATAATTAAAATTGGCAAGAAAGTATAAAAAACGACGCAAAACATTTAAACACACACATTATCGTATTTTATGATTTCAAAACATCGTTGTCAAAAATGTAATTACTTTAATTATTAACTATGTAAGTTATCAATTCAGGTGTCACCTTTGAGTATACGTATAAATAATCGAAAATAAATACTCACTATCGATTCATTGTACGTAGGTTTAGTCCGATCAAGTTTAAATATATTGTAATATGGTGAAAGCGCGAAAATACGTAGTGAAAAGTACATTTCAAGGTCTCCCTAAACAAGATGACTTTGAGATAATAGAATATGAATTACCACCTTTAAAATATGGCGAAGTAATGGTTAAGACAGAATGGATTAGCGTCGACCCGTATCTTCGTGTCCAAAACAATATTTACAAGCTGCCATATGATCAATTCTCTTTACAGATCGGCCAAGTTATTGAAAGCAACCATCCAGATTATCCAGTTGGAATTAAACTTGTATCTCATATTGGCTGGTGTGACTACGGTATAGTGCAAATGAATGGAGAGGACGTGATAAGAAATTATAAATTACCAGATTTAGAAAATCTACCAACATCATATGGTATTGGTGCTCTGGGCAGACCAGGCGCTACTGCCTATTTTGGTCTATTAGAGATTTGTAAGCCCAATGCTGGAGAAACTATAGTTGTTACAGGCGCAGGAGGAGCAGTAGGAAATATTGTGGGTCAAATTGCAAAAATTAAAAAATGTAGAGTAATCGGATTTACTGGCACCGATGATAAAGCCCTGTGGTTGGAAAATGAACTTGGATTTGATAAAGCTTTTAATTACAAGACAGTTGATGTCACGAAAGCACTTCAAGAAGCTGCCCCTAATGGCATCGACTGTTATTTCGATAATGTAGGTGGCGAAATAAGTAGCATGATCATAAGACAAATGAACACTTTTGGAAGAGTAGCATGTTGTGGTAGCATCAGTTCATACAATAACATTGGTGAAATGCCAAAAGCCACAATGATTCAACAATATTTAGTTGTAAAACAAATAACAGTTGAAGGTTTTAATGTAACTAAATGGTGGAATAAATGGGATATAGCTCTTCTTGAACTTAGAGATTGGATAACAAAGGGAGAACTTAAAGTGAAAGAGCAAATAACGATAGGATTTGATAACGTATTTAATGCATTTATCGGAATGTTATTTGGTGAAAATTATGGAAAGGCAATTGTAAAAGTTTAGTTTTATTCTTTTCTATACAGTGTGTTTAGTAACAGGTGAATCTACAGCTTATTTGCTGTCAAATAATGTATGATACACCCTCTCCAAATTCAATAATTTAGTAATAACGTAATATCTATATACGTAGAAAGATAACCCGTTTTTAAAATGCAGATTACAATATTAAAATTAATTATTGTTTACTTTCTGCCCTTGTACACCTTGTCCTACCAGAAATTATTGGCCTATCGCATCCCTACAGATAAAAGTGTATAAAGTACACCGTACAAGTACACGGTATAAAGTTGTACCATATTTCGGAGTGATAACTTTATACAGGGTGAATGGAGACAAGGGTAAAAGCTTTTAAGATTATCGCTGACAAATGCGCTATATATTCATTCACTCTTTTGATATTTATGTTATTCGTAAACAGAAATATAAACAAGGAAAAGGGTAATTAAGAAGGAATATACCACACCGCAAATGACGAATTAAATATAAGAAAGCAGCATATTATTATCAGTAACGCATCTGAGGCTTCAATGCAGCACAAAATTTCTGTAAACAAACAGTCTGTAAATAATTTTGCTATTATAACATCATCATCAAAACATCATTTTACTTTTACATAAGTTAATAAGTTTGAATTTTTTAAAGTAATAAAAACTTAAAAATCGTTTTTCCAATCTTCTCTTGAATTTCACATGACACCGCCAAATGATCGCTGTAGCGACCGATATAGAATGGAATGGAAAAAACCGAATGAAAATATGCAAGATCAGGGCTATTTCATGGATACATTATCAACTCCCTGCCAAATACTTTTAATTTTTGCAGAGTAACTCAAGTTTGTATATATTGAAATAAAGAAAATATGAAAGCCCATTCGAAAAACTTGAATTGAATAAAAATACTTACTTGATACGTCAATATCGTCCACATATAATTTATATTTATCGCTCAACATCACAATGTGCAAGTCGTTCGGTAATGGTTTTTCATCTAAAGTAACCACTTCCAACTTGATATTGCAAACTAAACCCAAGAGTAAACATACGAACACAATAAAATTTACTGATAACGTGTCTTTAGATTTCTTCGTGTGCATATTTTCGGCGCCAGAGAGTGTTCTATTCCATAAATACTCAGCACTAGTGTCTATGTAATCAATGAGGGCTCCGATCACAGGAACTCTTGATTTAGAATAAGTCATATATCGAGGGGCAGGATAATCACCGCTGGCCATTTTAAATTTAGAACTTAACCGTAATTTTATTTAAAGATAATGTGATAGTTGCTTATAAAAGTCCTAACGCTACATCATGTTTACTTTTGACATTAATGAATGGTTGACAGATGTCAAAAAATATAATATCGCAGAATTATTCTAATGAGGTTTAGAAAAGTGTAAACTTGAGAATAACAGTCATCGTCATCTTCATATCAGCCAGTATACGCCTTCTGCAAGGCTTTCTTTCTCTCATAGGCTTTCCCCAAAGATCACCGCGATGATCTGTCTTGCGCTGTCTACATTCAGTGACTAACCGCGACCTTAAATACGTCGGTCTACCTAGTGGGGGGCATACCCAAGCCACGTCTACCGGCTCGTGGTCACCATTTCAGTACCTTTCGACCCCAATGGTCATCAGATGCAAGACGAATAGCAGTCATACTCAGTTATAATTCAGAGGGAGCGACAAAGATATGTTAAACTGTAAATGATATTTACCTTTGTAATATTAGTATATTTCAATATTCTTAAGGAATTGAAAACAGTTCTCTATCCTGACTGAAATGGAACATTGTCGTGCGAAATATAACAAATAGCTGGTCTATACAAAATGTTTTTACGGAGTACTTGTATTTTCAAAATTATATTGCAATCTACACCCACGAGATTAATATTATAGACAGGTTCGGTTCTCACAAGTTGTGGTGACGATTGACAACGCGGTGTCCCGTAGAGACGGAATTACTCGAAGTGCGTTGTCTGTTAAAGCTAATAAAAGGATTGTTCTTTTCAATCAGTGTGCCGTTGATCGGAATTCGGTAGTTAGCAGTTGTGCGATTGGGTGTGGACTTCTCCATTTCGCGGTGTAATTACACCCAACTTGACGGCGCCTGAAGCGTATAAAAAGTCGCAAAATATTTAATACTTTTTAGTTATGTTTGCGAACTCAAAATTATTTTTTTCTATAAAACTCTTTCAAAAATGCGACTGGCCGGTAATAATTTCAATCGTTACAACGGATTTGTTCCAATATTTTTTTTATATCCTTGTAAGAAACTATAAACATAAATAAATTTGGGATGTCTGTTTGTATTAAAATAACTACTTTTTTACTACACGTCTATAAATACGGTATATACACTATTTAATTTTTTATGTTCCTGTCTGTCTGTTCCGGCTAATCTCTGAAAAGGCTGGACCTATTTTTACAGGACTTATACTGGCACGTAGCTGATTTAATGAGGTGTAAATACAGTTACTTTTATTCAAGAAAAAATATAAACTGTTAAATTCCTCTGGCACTGCTAGTAATAAATAAAAATGTGAAAGTAACCAAAACAAAATACTGTATGGATTTGTAGTAAACCCTTCTGATATCAAGGCTAGTTAGAAACCGTCGTCTTAACGTTGAAAAATGCAATTTTAGGTGAGTTCAATCTAATTCTAAGTTCTATTAAATTGGACTCTTTTAGCATTTTTCTCATGGCATACACGAGTGTTGTGAATGATGCTTGGTGGATATGAGTAAATACATTACGGAACAAAGAATCCATCTGATTTTATTCGTCCACCTACGTTCGGCATTTTTTATAAATTAGCTTTGCTGTATACTATGGTATTAATATATTAATTTCTAACATGTGACGAATAAAAGGACCTGCTAGTCTCTGTAAGTCTAACAAAACGATAGACGACAATATGCAGTACAACTAATTTTCTGTTGCAAATTTCCTGAAATAAATTCCCAGATCTTTTTAAGGAATTTTGATTTAATACTCTTTATTGTACACGTCACAGAAAATAACATAGTTATGTAAAATAACACAGTATATAATGTTACAATAATTAAAAAGTACAATGAGCGGTCTTATCCATCAAGGGAATTTTTACCACTTCCATAGTGTGTAAATAGAAGAACATTTTCTCTCAGTTTCTACATAAAGCATATTGTTGGCCCCTATTTTATTTCGCTTCTAAAGTTTATAATCTATTTTATTTTTGGAATTTTGGTATGACTAGATCATTAATGACAAGCGTAATTTACTGACGCACATAAATTAAAAAAAAACTACTTCGTGCCAGTGTATCATAATAGTTTAAAACGCTACAGTTTTTTAAAACATGGGTTTTGTTTCATTTGTGACTTTAAATATTAATATATCACCATAATACTCTTATATAATCATTTATTTACACAAGATTCTTATCTCAAACTTTAATAAGAATTTACACACTTTTTATTAATATTGCATGATCACAGTAAAAGTAACCGATATTAATATATAAGCCTTAAACACTTTATCTCCTTTAAAAAAAAGCTCATAAGTTTTTTTCTCAATCAAAAATAAAGTAAACTCAAACCTGTTTTTTCGCAATGAAATGTTAAAACAGTACGCGAACTGTCCTGTGGTAAACTACTAAAGCAAAAACCCTTAGGTCACTTGGAGATAAGTGCCTCACACAATTTTTTTTTGAGTTACCATGTTGTCGAAGATCAATTTTCGCGGACGACTGTTATCTCACCAACCTGTTATCAACCAAGACCTATACGCTTGTATAGGTCTTGGTAGCAAGTTATACAAGATCCAGCAAAATATATTTTTACTATCAATGCTTCGTCAATTATGTCCCAATTTTATTTAAAAAACAGGTTCGAGTATTTTGTATTTATCATTTCGTTGCAAAGCTTAAGCATGTTTAGGTTATAAAAATTACTATTTATTTCACGAATTTTTTCGTGACAATTCGTCTTTTAAGATTTTACATTATGTTTATTATGGAATATAACGGAAACGGAACGGAAATTTAGAATGAACATTTAAAAATATTTCAAACATTAAGTCACCCTTAAAAGGCTATAAAAATGGCTTGCATTTTAATTCGTCGAGCAATACAACTAACAATTTGGTCTGTCACAATTTGACGCTGCAAATGTAGTATATACTAGTTTTTTTTAAGTTTTATATTAAAATTGAAGAATGCTTGGTCCAAAAAAATTAATAAAAAAAGAATGTGAAAATATTGAGTAGTATTTTAAATATTTGCGTGTTTAAGTTGATACATCATGACTGCGCAATGCCGCGATCAGTATTTACTCGCTTGTCCGTGTTTTTAACGTCTCGCCCCGCCATTCTGTACGATATTCACCTACACAGCGATAACTAGATAATAAAACCTCGCTTTGCTTTAATACCATACACATTCAATTCTGATATTAGCAAGGAAGATATTTAAGTTACGTGTAATCATTTTTTTTTAATTTATAATTAATTCACAAAAACAAAAAAGGAATTTTCCGTTACAACAAAATTAAAAGGTAATAAATTTCTCTATTGATTTTATTGTATGGTAATATCGATTAATAATATCGTAATCTAAATGAAGTGTTACATAGTGTACATATTTTTTGACATTCACATGTCCACCAAATGTGTATCTCTGTCCCACACTGACTGTGACGTTATGTCAGACGTGCGACAGAGATAATGCTCTACCAAGCCCAAATTAACCGATTGTCTCTTTCCAAAGGTCGATGTGCAATATTTATCGCCGGGTATTGTATTTGATGTAAAACAAATCTAATTTATGATATCATTATCATCATGATTTATGATATCACAAAAATATCTTATGGCTAATTCATTAGGATAAGCCAATAGATTATTTACAAGCATGAACTTAATTATAATATTATTATTCATTATTTTACAGTTTAACGAACATTGTTTATTAAAAATGAAGGCAAAAAAGTACGTTGTAAAAAACTACTTTAAAAGGCTTCCAAAACGGGAAGATTATGAATTAGTAGAATACGAGTTACCGCCTTTACAAGACGGAGAGATCCTAATCAAAACTGAGTGGATTAGTGTGGACCCATATCTCCGAGCATATAATTCTTCATACAAAATACCTTATGATCAATTTGGATTTCAAGTTGGAACTGTGCAAGATAGTAAAAATCCTAAGTTTCCAGTTGGAACAAAAGTCGTCACCCACAAAGGATGGTGTGATTACAGTATTACTAAAGAAGGAGAAACAAGCGGACCGGTTGGGTACGTTTATAAATTGCCAAAATTAGACGGCTTATCGGCTTCGTTGGGAATAGGTGCAATTGGTATGCCTGGATTTACGGCATATTATGGATTTTTAGACATATGTAAACCAAAAGCCGGTGAAACGGTCGTAGTGACTGGAGCCGCAGGAGCTGTCGGATCTATCGTGGGACAAATAGCAAAGATTAAAGGTTGCAAAGTTATCGGTTTTGCCGGCTCCGATGAAAAAGTTCAATGGTTGGAAAAGGAACTTGGGTTTGATAAAGCGATTAATTACAAAACTGCTGACGTTAGCAAAGCACTTAAAGAAGCAGCTCCTAACGGCGTTGACTGTTACTTTGACAACGTCGGTGGAGAAATAAGTTCAATAATTATCAATCAAATGAACACATACGGAAGAGTTTCAGTGTGTGGTAGCATCAGCGCATATAATGATCTTTCGGGTATATTGCCTAAAGCAACAATTATTCAGCCTGCATTAGTAAAGAACCAACTTACTATACAGGGTTTCGTAATCTTTAAAAATATGGAAGATCCGCAAGAGGCGACTGATCGACTAAGAGAATGGATCAAAAGTGGACAATTAAAAGCTGTAGAACATGTTACTGAGGGATTTGAAAATGTTATTGATGCGTTTATAGGGATGCTGGCAGGCGAAAATAAAGGAAAAGCTGTTGTAAAAGTGTAATAAAATGTATAAAATTTTACATTAACTATATAAAATAAATTTCTACACAAATTCTAATTTTTATTTTATTCTATTTGAAATATTTCATGTGTTATATACTGTTTAATTATAAAACACTTTCATTCTATTGATATTCACTATATTTGGCGTCTATTTAGTTTCACCAACACCGGATTTCCTCTTCTGCGGCATTTCGGCTTAACGTTAATTATTTACACTGCATAACATATAGCTCAGCGAATATATTTCTTCTGTTTTTTTCGAAATGAAATAAAAACGACAAATAAAAATACTTCATTTGTCACTAAAATTTTCTTATTTTTATTAAATTTAATTTAAATCAACAATTTTATAAATGTCGTTAAAATGGCAAAATATTAACAAGTTATTAAACAAATTGATTCTTAATAATCAATGTTCGGTTGAAAATATCTTGAACTCCGTTATAAAACACAGAGAGATTTTCCTGAAATATTACCTAACACTCATAAGCAGACATTTTTCACTTATGTAAACAAACATTCATGTGTCTGGCTAAAATTTTCGAGGATTAAACATGATTATAAATTTGGGACTTACTATGGAGATTAAAATTGAATTTTAAAAATCACATTGAAACAACAACCCCAACATATTTGGGCATACAATAACACTTTCATAACAGAAAAGAAGAAAAATACGCGTACACAATCGTGTTATTATTCAAATTGTTCGTCCATCTGTCCAAGTCATTAAAATCTATTATCCCCGCCGTACCGCTCTGTACAACGTACCGCATGATAACTCGATAATAAAACTTGTTGCACCTTAACGTCATTCACATTCAGTTATAAGCAAGGAAGATACGTGTGTTACGTTATCATTATATTCTCAACAAGAAAAGGTTTGTCTCCTTTTCAATAGAATTAAAGGTAATTGAATATAGTTATATTTATTTTTATAAATAGGATTATAAATAATTACTTTATTAACATTCAACCGCATTTAAAGTATAAAAACTTATGACATCTTAAAAAAGCAGTACGTTCATATTATTGCTTTTATGATTATTTCTCCAAGAAAAGATTGAAAAAAAAATAACTAATGAATACATATTCAAGATGCTAATTGGAATCAGTGGTGTACCTAGAACTTTTTCCGCCCGGGGCGATCTCCAATTTGCCGCCCTTTCTATTAGTCAATCAAATAGTGGTTTTTATAAATTAATAAATACATAAATAATTAACACATAAATAAATTATTAAGTTATTTAATCAATATTAATTAATACACAGAGTAAATTTTTTTAGACGTATTTGTATGCACTCGTAAATATATTTATGTAATATCTACTCTTCTAGCTTTCATACTAGAAATATCGTGTATAATGCTCTCAAAATTTATACTATTTGTAATTTCTTGTTCTATTGACAATATTGCAAGATTTTGTAGTCTTAATTGACTCATTGTAGAACGAAGATAATTTTTTATCAACTCCAATTTTGTGAAGCTTCTTTTGCAACCAGCGACACCGATTGAAATTGTTAAAAAAATTCTTAACAAAATTACAATGTTGAGAACAGAATTTTCCAACCTATACCGCTGAATATATTTTAGCAGATCAAGAGGGCCCTTCTCCCCGTTTTTCTAATGTTTTGCCTCTTTTTTTAGTGTAGGTACAGCCATAAAAACCTGGATCCTTTTTCTTTCAAAATGGAACTGTTCTTTATCAATGTCAATCAAATCATTTATTTGACATTCAAATTCTTCGATTAGTAGGTTACACGGTATTATACACGAATATTTTCTTATAAGGCCACGCAACTGATCGAAGCGTTCTTTTATTTCCTTTATAATTCTGTCCATAGATGAAAACATTTCTCTTCGTACTTCTTCTTCTAAGGATAGCCCCACGTCTCCACGTCGAATTTTCCCCACTCATATTTTTTCTCCTTCTAACTCGACGCTCAGTCGATATCTCCAACTCTTCACAAATTATTTTGGCTGCTATAACAGCGTTTTGTTCTAGCGTATCTCTTTGTTCCATGAAATGTGTTTGCAAAGAATTTAGTTTTATATGGCATTGGTGGACATCTAACCCTTTTACTTGCAGGTATTTTTGAGCGTCCTTAATTTCCAAAAGGACGGGTTCCCATAAATGAAGGTAATATAGAGAAGAAAAAGATTGCCTAGAATTGAGTAATATTCCAGCATCTGGTCTCGTTTTACTATTTTCTTCTTCTAATAATCATTTATTATTCAAGAAAGAAAATAAATATGAAATTAATAAGTTGTTTTTTACAACTATAAGTAAATATAAAAAATGCCGCCCCAAGGTAAGTGCCGCCCGGTGCGGACCGCACCCACCGCCCCCGCCCCCCCCCCCTAGGTACGCCACTGATTGGAATTGTTATATTTACATAACAACCTAAAAACTTAAATGATGTAACTTTTGATATATTTTTAACAGGACCATATAACCATATTATAATATTTAAACTATAAAGAGTTTTTCAATAACAACACCAATTTTCAAAATATTGCTTGTTTTATAGTGATTTTACACTTAAGATTATATTGCATCAGTTAGCCATAACTATTTTATAGTGATGCTGATTTTTTCTTTAGTAACTTAACTACTTTATCGCATATTTGAAGTTCACGTAACAAAGATTTTACAAATAATTTTGTAATTGCAAACAATTATATAAAGCAACGAAACATCGATTTTAATTTTTACTTAAAAATATTTTTTGCAACTAATAATTGATTTAACCATCGAATAGTTTAACTGAAAATAAGTCAAAAAAATATTTAATAAAATGTGTGTAAAAACTAAATGTTACGAATTTATTCCTATTTAATTTTGCTTTTTCTATTTTGCGTGAAGATACCCTAAAAGATGAATTAATTAAACATTCTATCCAAGGTTATGCATGACGGAGCATATCAATAAAATCGGCTTTTAGGTTAATCAAATCACATACACTCGTTTGTAAAAATTATTTCCTTCGGTATTTTTTTAAAGTAGTTAAGTAAAACTTCGTATATTTAAATTATTCAATGCTTAGTAGGCTTTGGTTTCTTTCACATAAGCCTTTGTTTCCAAATAATACAGTAAAATGATATTTATTGCTAGGTATTAAATGTAACGATCTAAGAAGTGAATTCTAATCTCCGAAAACGGTTTCAATGTCAGTAATATATTTGTTTTTATTTTTTCTCGTTCCCAACACTACAGCGGAACTGACGATTAATTTAATAACGGGTAAATTTTAAAACATCCATATTCTTACGTTTTTAAGTAGTGTTTTTTTGTTTGTGTACATATATTTATATGAATACAACGTTAATTAAAATAAACACGAAATTTAACAAGACCATTTATTATTTTACAGTTTAACGAACATTGTTAATTAAACATGAAGGCAAAAATGTACGTCGTAAAAAACTACTTCAAAGGACTTCCAAAACGGGAGGATTATGAATTAGTAGAATACGAGATACCGCCTATACAAGACGGAGAGATCCTAATCAAAACTGAGTGGATTAGTGTGGACCCATATCTCCGAGCATATAATTCTTCATACAAAATACCTTATGATCAATTTGGATTTCAAGTTGGAACTGTGCAAGATAGTAAAAATCCTAAGTTTCCAGTTGGAACAAAAGTCGTCACCCACAAAGGATGGTGTGATTATACCATCGCAAAAGAAGGACTTGAAGATCGATTATCTGGATATATTTACAAATTGCCAAATTTAGACGGTCTTTCACCATCGTTGGCATTAGGTGCAATTGGCATGCCTGGGATTACTGCATATTATGGCTTTTTAGATATATGTAAACCAAAAGCCGGAGAAACAGTTGTAGTGACTGGAGCCGCAGGAGCTGTCGGATCTATCGTGGGACAAATAGCGAAGATTAAAGGTTGCAAAGTTATCGGTTTCGCCGGCTCCGATGACAAAGTTCAATGGTTGGAAGAGGAACTTGGGTTTGATAAAGCGATTAATTACAAAACTGCTGACGTTAGCAAAGCACTTAAAGAAGCAGCTCCTAACGGCGTTGACTGTTACTTTGACAACGTCGGTGGAGAAATAAGTTCAATAATTATCAATCAAATGAACACATACGGAAGAGTTTCAGTTTGTGGTAGCATCAGCGCATATAATGAAGATGCAAGTAAGTTACCTAAGGCAACTATTCTTCAACCTGCACTAGTATTTAAACAGATTTCAGTACGAGGTTTCTTAATCTTGGAGTGGTTTGATGGCAAGAAAGAGGTCGAAGCGATCGCTCAACTAACACAATGGATCAAAAGTGAACAAATAAAAGTTAAAGAGCATGTTACCAAGGGATTCGAAAATCTTTTTGATGCATTCATTGGAATGCTAGCTGGTGAGAATACTGGGAAAGCCGTTGTTAAAGTTTAATTAATAATACCCATGTAAAGTTCTGAAACATATTTTTGTCAGTTCTGTGATGCTTATTAAAAATAGATATTTTATTTTTATTAAATTAATTTATCATTAGAAGTAATTTTTTTATGAACGTCTATTTCTTTGTGTTAAATAAAGGCAACTAGATACATATATTGCAATATATCTCAGCTCATATATTAATATAATGTCTTAAGGTTTTGTATATTGCTGTTCATGGTTTATTATCTCAAATGAAAATAGGCGTTATCATAATTTAATCAGCATATAAGATATTTGAGCCTTCGGATGTCCTCAGCTGGAGATAGGTTCCCCCATTTGATCCCAGTAGGACCAAATGGAAGTCCCTCATGTTTTCTGACAACCTTATCAATGACATCTCGACCAGATAGAAATCCTATGCTGCAATTGCCAGTCCAATCATTAAGTTAAATAGAAACAAATGCAAATTAGTATATGAAAAGTATTATAATTATTTATGAAAATAAAATAGCCATATTTAGATAAAAATATAATATCATACATTAATCAAACAAATGAAATTACTATAATAAACAATTCAAGTCAGATCACATTCACCACACTTATTAATAATCATATATTGTCGTGCGAAGTATAACAAATAGCTGATCTATACAAAATGTTTTTTCGGAGTGCTTGTATTTTCAAAATTACATTGCAATCTACACCCACGAAATTAATATAATAGAGAGGTTCGGTTCTCACAAGTTGTGGTGACGATTGTCACGCGGTGTTCCGTAAAGACGGAGTTACTCAAAGTGAGTTGTCTGTTAAAACTATAAAAAGCTATAAGCTAATAAAAGGAATGTTCTTTTCAATCAGTGTGCCGTTGATCGGAATTCGGTAGTTAGCAGTTGTGTGATTGGGTGTGGACTTCTCCATTTCCCGATTTCTCCCACCTTGACGGTGCCTGAAGCGCATAAAAAGTCACAAATTATTTAATACTTTTTAGTTATGTTTACGAACACAATATTACTTTTTATCTATAAAACTTTTTCTCGCAATTTGAAAATATTTTTTTTAAATTAACTACATGTGTCACGCTATTATCGGAACGCTGTCCAAAATTTTTCTGTCAAAAATTCGACAGGCCAGTAACATTCGGTAGTACAGTCTACAACAACATATGTGTGTATGTGAAAAACTTTTTTATTTTGTTATTATGTTATTAACTATCACTGAAACCATTGATTTTTGAATACATTTAAGTAAACTAACAAAAATTTCCGGCTGATTCACTTTTTTGTTTTTAACATTAATAAACAATGATAGGTTATCAAAACATGCCGTTATCACGTATATGTTACCAAAGTAATTGACACGGTGCTAGATAATAACTGATACAAGTAATTTCAATCGTTGCAACGAACTTGTTCCAATATTTTTTTATGTTCTTGTAAGAAACTATAAACATAAATAAATTTGAGATGTCTGTTTGTATTAAAATAACAACTTTTTCACTACACGTCTATGAATACGGTATATACACTATTTAATTTTTTGTATTACTGTCTGTCTGCTCCGGCTAATCTTTGAAATGGCTGGGCCTATTTTTACAGGACTTATACTGGCAAGTAGCTGATTTAATAAGGTGTAACTACAGTTACTTTTATTTAAGAAAAAATATAAACTGTTAAATTCCTCGCGCGCGAAGTCGCTGGCACTGCTAGTAATAAATAAAAATGTGAAAGTAACCAAAACAAAATACTGTATGGATTTGTAGTAAACCCTTCTGATATCAAGGCTAGTTAGAAACCGTCGTCTTAACGTTGAAAAATGCAATTATAGGTGAGTTCAATTTAATTCTAAGTTCTATTAAACTGGACTCTTTTAGCATTTTTCTCATGGCATACACGAGTGGTGTGAATGATGCTTGGTGGATATGAGTAAATACATTACGGAACAAAGAATCCATCTGATTTTATTCGTCCACCTACGTTCGGCATTTTTTATAAATTAGCTTTGCTGTATACTATGGTATTAATATATTAATTTCTAACATGTGACGAATAAAAGGATCTGCTAGTCTCTGTAAGTCTAACAAAACGATAGACGACAATATGCAGTACAACTAATTTTCTGTTGCAAATTTCCTGAAATAATTTCCTAGATCTTTTTAAGGAATTTTGATTTAATACTCTTTATTGTACACGTCACAGAAAATAACATAGTTATGTAAAATAACACAGTATATAATGTTACAATAACTAAAAAGTACAATGAGCGGTCTTATCCATCAAGGGAATTTTTACCACTTCCATAGTGTGTAAATAGAAGAACATTTTCTCTCAGTTTCTACATAAGGCATATTTTCGGCCCGATTTTTTTTCGCTTCTAAAGTTTATAATCCATTTTATTATTTGATTTTTTATATGACTAGATCATAAATGACAAGCGTACTTTACTGACGCACATAAATTAAAAAAAAAATTACTAAGTGTCAGTGTATCATAATAGTTTAAAAGTTTATTAACGCTATTGTTTTTTAAAACATGGGCTTCGTTTCATTTGTGACTTTAAATATTAATATATCACCATAATACTTATTTATAATACAAAAGATTCTTATCTTAAACTTTAATAAGAATTTACACAGTTTTTATTAATATTGCATGATCACAGTTCGAAAAAATATCCGATATTGATATAAAGCCTTAAACACTTTATCTCCTTTAAAAAAAGCTTATAAGTTTTTTCTCAATTAAAAATAAAGTAAACTCAAACCTGTTTTTTTGCAATGAAATGTTAAAACAGTACGCGAACTGTCCTGTGGTAAACTACTAAAGCAAAAACCCTTAGGTCACTTGGAGATAATTGCCTCACACAATTTTTTTTAATTACCATGTTGTCGAAGATCAGTTTTCGCGGACGACTGTTATCTCACCAACCTGTTATCAACCAAGACTTATACGCTTGTATGTTGCTACCAAGACGTATACGCTTGTATAGGTCTTGGTAGCAAGTTATACAAGATCCAGCAAAATATATTTTTACTATCAATACTTCGTCAATTATGTCCCAATTTTATTCAAAAAACAGAAATTCGAACAAAACAACAAAATTTCGAACGAACATTTAATAATATTTCAAAACATTAAGACACCCTTAAAAGGCTATAAAAATGGCTTGCATTTTAATTCATCAGGCAATACAGCTAACAATTTGGTCTGTCACAATTTGACGCTGCAAATGTAGTATATACTATTTTTTTTAAGTTTTATATTAAAATTGAAGAATGCTTGGTCCAAAAAAATTAATAAAAAAAGAATGTGAAAATATTGAGTAGTATTTAAAATATTTGCGTGTTTAAGTTGATACATCATGACTGCGCAATGCCGCGATCAGTATTTACTCGCTTGTCCGTGTTTTTAACGTCTCGCCCCGCCATTCTGTACGATATTCACCCACACAGCGATAACTAGATAATAAAACCTCGCTTTGCTTTAATACCATACACATTCAATTCTGATATTAGCAAGGAAGGAAGATATTTAAGCTACGTGTAATCATTTTTTTTTAATTTATAATTAATTCACAAAAACAAAAAATTAACTGTCCGTTACAACAAAATTAAAAGGTAATAAATTTCTCTATTGATTTTATTGTATGGTAATATCGATTAATAATATCGTAATCTAAATGAAGTGTTACATAGTGTACATATTTTTTGACATTCACATGTCCACCAAATGTGTATCTCTGTCCCACACTGACTGTGACGTTATGTCAGACGTGCGACAGAGATAATGCTCTACCAAGCCGAAATTAGCCGTTTGTCTCTTTCCAAAGGTCGATGTGCAATATTTATCGCTGGGTATTGTATTTGATGTAAAACAAATCTAATATAAACTTTCCGTTTGTAGGATTTAAAATATATTGATATCACAAAAATATCTTATGGCTAATTCATTAAGATAAGCCAATAGATTGTTTACAAGCATGAACTTAATTATAATATTATTATTCATTATTTTACAGTTTAACGAACATTGTTTATTAAAAATGAAGGCAAAAAAGTACGTTGTAAAAAACTACTTCAAAGAACTTCCAAAACGGGAGGATTATGAATTAGTAGAATACGAGTTACCGCCTATACAAGACGGAGAGATCCTAATCAAAACTGAGTGGATTAGTGTGGACCCATATCTCCGTGCATATAATTCTTCATACAAAATACCTTATGATCAGTTTGGATTTCAAGTTGGAACTGTGCAAGATAGTAAAAATCCTAAGTTTCCAGTTGGAACAAAAGTCGTCACCCACAAAGGATGGTGTGATTACAGTATTACTAAAGAGGGAGAAACAAGCGGACCGGTTGGGTATCTTTATAAATTGCCAAAATTAGACGGCTTATCGGCTTCGTTGGGAATAGGTGCAATTGGTATGCCCGGATTTACGGCATATTATGGATTTTTAGACATATGTAAACCAAAAGCCGGAGAAACGGTCGTAGTGACTGGAGCCGCAGGGGCTGTCGGATCTATCGTGGGGCAAATAGCAAAGATTAAAGGTTGCAAAGTTATCGGTTTTGCCGGCTCCGATGAAAAAGTTCAATGGTTGGAAAAGGAACTTGGGTTTGATAAAGCGATTAATTACAAAACTGCTGACGTTAGCAAAGCACTTAAAGAAGCAGCTCCTAACGGCGTTGACTGTTACTTTGACAACGTCGGTGGAGAAATAAGTTCAATAATTATCAATCAAATGAACACATACGGAAGAGTTTCAGTTTGTGGTAGCATCAGCGCATATAATGATCTTTCAGGTATATTGCCTAAAGCAACAATTATTCAGCCTGCATTAGTAAAGAACCAACTTACTATACAGGGTTTCGTAATCTTTAAAAATATGGAAGATCCGCAAGAGGCGACTGATCGACTAAGAGAATGGATCAAAAGTGGACAATTAAAAGCTGTAGAACATGTTACTGAGGGATTTGAAAATGTTATTGATGCGTTTATAGGGATGCTGGCAGGCGAAAATAAAGGAAAAGCTGTTGTAAAGGTGTAATAAAATGTATAAAATTATGCATTAACTATATGAAATAAATTTCTACACCAGTTCTAAATTTTGTTTTAGTCTATTTTAAATGTTTCATGTGTTATATACTGTTTAATTATAAAACACTTTCATTCTATTCATATTCACTATAATTAGCATCTATTTAGTTTCACCGTCACCGGTTTTCAACTTCTGCGGCATTTCGGCTTAACGTTAATTATTTACATTGCATAAAATATAGCCCAGCGAGTTTGTTTGTAATGTTTTTTTTTTAATGAAATAAAAACGAAAAATAAAAATACTTCATTGTTCACTAAAATATTCTTATTTTTGTTATATTTAATTTAAATCAACAATTTTATAAATGTCGTTAAAAATAGCAAAATATTAACAAGTTATTAAACAAATTGGTTCTAAATAACCAATGTTCAGTTGAAAATATCTTGAACTTCGTTGTAAAATACAGAGAGATTTTCCTTAAATATTACTTAACACTCAAAGGCTGACATTTTTCATTTATGTAAACAGACATTCATGTGTCTGGTTAAAATATTCAAAGATTTAACATGATTATAAATTTAGGACTTACTATGGAGATTAAAATTGAATTTTAAAAATCACATTGAAACAACAACCCCAAAATATTTTGACATACAATAACACTTCCATAACAGAAAAGAAGAAAAATATGCGTACACAATCGTGTTCTTATTTCAATGGTTTGTACATTTGTCCAAGTCATTAAAATCTATTATCCCCGCCGTACCGCTCTGTGTATAACATATCGCATGATAACTCGATAATAAAACTTGTTACACCTTAACGTCATTCACATTCAGTTATAAGCAAGGAAGATACGTGTGTTACGTTTTCATTATATTCTCAACAACAAAAAGTTTGTGTCTTTTTCATTAGAATTAAAGGTAATTGAAAATAGTTTTATTTATTTTTATAAATAGGATTATAAATACTTTGTATTCAACACGTACAACGTCAAAGTTTATTGACATTCAACCGCATTTAAAGTATTAAAACTTATGACGACTTAAGAAACAGTGCTTACATATTATTGCTATTATGATTATTTCTCCAAGAAAAGATCGTAAACAAAAGTAACTAATGAATACATAACCAAGACGCTAATTAGGATTGTTTTATTTACTTAACAACCTAAAAACTTAAATGATATGTAACATTTGATATATTTTTAACACAACCATATAACCCTTTAATAATATTTAAACTATAAAGGGCTTTCCAAGAACAACACCAATTTTCAAAAGATCACTTGTTTTTAAAAGTGATTTTACACTTAAGATTATAAAGCATCAGTAAGCCATAACTAGCTAGCCAGCCATAACTATTTTATAGTGCTGCTGGTTGTTTTCTTTAGTAACTTATCTACTTTATCGCATATTTTAAGTCCACGTAACAAAGATTTTACAAATAATAATTCGTTATTGCGAACAATTATATAACATAGCGAAATATAGATATTAATTTTTACATAAAATATTTTTTGCAACTAATAATCGACTTAACCATCGAATAGTTTAACTGAAAATAAGTTAAGAAAATATTTAATAAAATGTGTATAAAAACTCAATGTTATTTATTCCCATTTAATTTTGCTTTTTCTATTTTGGGTGAAGATGCACTAAAAGATGAATTAATTAAACATTCTATCCGAGGTTATGCATGAAGGAGGATATCAATAAAATTGGCTTTTGGGTTAAATTATATCCTTCGGTATTTTTTAAATGTAATTAAGTAATAATACTTCGTGGATTTAATTTAATTAATGCATTGTTGGCTTTGGTCTCTTTCACCTGCCTTTGTTTTGAAATAACACATTAAAATGATATTTATTGCTATTAAAAGTAACGATCTGAGGAGTGAAATCTAATATCCGAAAACGTTTTCAATGTCAGTAATAAATTTGTTTTTATTTTTTCTCGTTCCCAACACTACAAAGGAATTGACGATTAATTTAATAACGGGTTAATTTTAAAATATCCATATTCTTCTTTTTTTAAGTAGTGTTTTTTGTATGTATACATATATTCATATGAATATAAACGTTGATTAAAATAAACCCGAAATTTAACAAGACCTATTATTATTTTACAGTTTAACGAATATTGTTAATTAAACATGAAGGCAAAAAAGTACGTTGTAAAAAACTACTTTAAAGGACTTCCAAAACGGGAAGATTATGAATTAGTAGAATACGAGTTACCGCCTTTACAAGACGGAGAGATCCTAATCAAAACTGAGTGGATTAGTGTGGACCCATATCTCCGAGCATATAATTCTTCAAACAAAATACCTTATGATCAATTTGGATTTCAAGTTGGAACTGTGCAAGAAAGTAAAAATCCTAAGTTTCCAGTTGGTGCAAAAGTGGTTACTCACAAAGGATGGTGTGATTA
The DNA here is from genome assembly GCF_028537555.1 of Battus philenor. Lineage (NCBI taxonomy): Eukaryota > Metazoa > Arthropoda > Insecta > Lepidoptera > Papilionidae > Battus > Battus philenor. The sequence continues at coordinate 4,964,153 of NW_027181759.1, read as the reverse complement.
TACCATCGCAAAAGAAGGACTTGAAGATCGATTCTCTGGATATATTTACAAGTTGCCAAATTTAGATGGTCTATCACCATCGTTGGCCATAGGTGCAATTGGAATGCCTGGGATTACTGCATATTATGGCTTCTTAGACATATGTAAACCAAAAGCCGGAGAAACAGTTGTAGTGACTGGAGCCGCAGGAGCTGTCGGATCTATCGTGGGACAAATAGCGAAGATTAAAGGTTGCAAAGTTATCGGTTTTGCCGGCTCCGATGACAAAGTTCAATGGTTGGAAGAGGAACTTGGGTTTGATAAAGCGATTAATTACAAAACTGCTGACGTTAGCAAAGCACTTAAAGAAGCAGCTCCTAACGGCGTTGACTGTTACTTTGATAACGTCGGTGGAGAAATAAGTTCAATAATTATCAATCAAATGAACACATACGGAAGAGTTTCAGTTTGTGGTAGCATTAGCGCATACAATGAAGATGCAAGTAAGTTACCTAAGGCAACTATTCTTCAACCTGCACTAGTATTTAAACAGATTTCAGTACGAGGTTTCTTAATCTGGGAGTGGTTTGATGGCAAGAAAGAAGTCGAAGCGATCGCTCAACTAACACAATGGATCAAAAGTGGACAAATAAAAGTTAAAGAGCATGTTACCAAGGGATTTGAAAATCTTTTTGATGCATTCATTGGAATGCTAGCTGGTGAGAATACTGGGAAAGCCGTTGTTAAAGTTTAATTAATAATACCCATGTAAAGTTCTGAAACATATTTTTGACAGTGTTGTGATGTTTATTAAAAATATATATTTTATTTTTATTAAATTCATTTATCATTGGAAGTAATTTTTTTATGAATATCTATTTCTTTGTGTTAAATAAAGGCAACTAGGTACATGTATTGCAATATATCTCAGCTTATATATTAATGTTATGTCTTAAGGTTTTGTTTATTGCTGTTCATGGTTTATTATCTCAAATGAAAATAGGCTTTTTCATAATTTAATCAGCATATTAGACATTTGAGCCTTCGGATGTCCTCAGCTGGAGATAGGTTCCCCCATTTGATCCCAGTAGGACCAGTTGGAAGTCCCTCATGTTTTCTGACAACCTTATCAAGGACATCTCGACTAGATAGAAATCTTATGCTGCAATTGCTAGTCCAATCATTAAGTTAAATAGAAACAAATGCAAATTAGTATATGAAAAGTATTATAATTATTTATGAAAATAAAATAGCCATATTTAGATAAAAAATATAATATGATACATTAATCAAACAAATGAAATTACCATAATAAACAATTCAAGTCAGATCACATTCACCACACTTATTAATAATCATCTATTATATATAATTAACATACAAAAAATTTACATATAAATTCACATACCTTACATGAAAAGCCTGCATAAATCTACTTCAGTCATTTGAATTATCAAATTATCAATGAAATTGCCTTTAAACTATGTATGTATAATGCCTGTATCAAACTACACAAATGAATTTCTTTACGAAACAAAATTAAAAAATTCTAATAATTGAAACTAAAAAAACCATTACTTATGATAGTTTTAATCTAGTAAATTAACATCCTAATGTAGTAAGATGGCTGTGAAAAACCTACAATGTTCTTTATTAAAGAATTAAATCTCAGGCATTCATCCAATTGTATACCATTAAGCTAGCAATTTCACTAAGTCATGATCTTGATTATTTCACTCGCAATTTACTGTACTTTTTATATGTAAATTTTAAGTGCCCATGTTGATACATATGGATGCCATTAATTATAAAACATTAAACAAAATACTATTTTATGGGAAACATTTTTATAATCTATATCATGCCACAGTTCATACATCACTTATTTTACACACAGGCATGGCACTTAAGGCGCATTTAAATGTGAATAAACACTACCATGTGTGTACAACACAGCAGTAACTACCTACTTTTTATGCCAGTAACTTATGAAACCAGGCAAGGCGAGTTGAGCTACTGGCATGAAAGTTACAAGGCAGCTACTGCCCCATGTGGCAATGGGCTTTTATTATAAATTTTACATAACCATTTTATTTTTGCTAACACTATTATCATATTATGATGATTTAAAGAAAGATGTCTATTATAGTAATTGTGAAGGTATCAATAAGATAATATAAAAAAACAATTTGTCAGAATTATTATTACAAATTTCAATGATATTTACTTAAGTTTGTATTAATTTTAGTCTTTCTTATAACAATGATGTTCTTTTTTCAAAAATTATAGAATAACAAAGCATTTTCATGTTTTCAATGCGAGTTTCAATCACGTTTGCTTTAACAAATTGTTAATAGGGCACACACTTCAGGTTATATAACACTTTACACTTCACGTGTTCACTCTTTTGGCAGCCGACTCTGCTTCACCATCACTGGCCTTTCTCTTTCGTTTAATTAGATGAGAGATGTCGGATGCTGCTCGTTTTGGTTCTGTGGTACTGGAGCTGGCGCTACTTGGCTCGGCTGACCTTTCTCCATTGATACTCGCGCATGATATCTCGCGAATTCGTTTTATAGTCTGAAAACCAGATTTTTAATTGTTCACCGCGTCAATCAATCTAAATTCTAGAATAACATATAGACAATATACAGGTGTCTCATAAATCAATGTTAGACCAAAATCGTGTTATATGGCAATCAAGAAACCATCTCCATGATCATCTATATGTGCTTATTATGCCAGCATTGAACCAGGATGTCAAATAGGTATTAATCATTACGAAAAACAGTTTTAGTACAGTCTAACTGTGAGACACAAGTTTAAGACATTGTTAAAAATGTTATGTATGTACTCTATTTCTAATGATACACCATGAAAAGTATAGATCACATTCAATATCTAATATACAAATATTCAAGCCATTAAAACTTAAACATAGATGTAGTCTGGCTGCTATAGATGGATAATTTCTAAATTTGTAATAGTTTAGTTAGTTTAGTCTAGATTTGAAACTGTTTAACTATTAAATTTAGACAGCCAGAGCCACATCGATTCATCATGAGCACATGAAACTTCTTGTCGGTATTCAATTAAAGACAAAAGTTGTAAGCTTTATAAGCTGTCTATAGAGCACACATTCACGATTTTTAAGCAATTCCTATTAATAATTTTATTGTTAATTCATCCACAACTGTAATTCATCATTGCCAAATGTAATTATTTATATTTTTAAGTTAAATTATTTATATGTATGTTGAAAAGTATTTTTGTGTGCTCGTTATTAAAATAGTTAAAGTATTACATATAAATTTAATATTTTATTCATGAAGTAGAGGTCAGCCAAAAGTTTACGAAATTGACGCAGATGATTGACGGGGCATTTATTTAAAAAATTGTTTTTAAACTATAGTAAACTTGTGCAGAATATTTATTTGGCATGAATTTTAAATTGCCAAGAATGTAATTTGGGATATTACACTCACAAAAGGCAGTGTTGGTCACGCGAAACGGATGGGCGACAGTTATTTTATTACAAAATTAGACATCATACTTTTTTTGGATAGTTCTTATAAATAGTTGGTAGGTTAATAAGATTAGGTACTATCATTCCATGTAAAAATACACCACATGGTCATTATTGTATTGGGAGTCATGAAATAAATAATACACAGACATCTTCAAGTTACATTTTTATTGTAAATTGTAATACAGCTCAATACAAAAATGGCCTTGTGGTAAAATACCAAGTTAATAAAAAAAAAAACTTAAAAAAACGTTACTTATAGACTAAGAGTATTTTAAATGCAAATTGAGATTCATAAGGCACACACAGTAATAAATGCAAGGCGGATGTATGGCAATTCTTATTCACTAAAGGTGCATCAGGTCATTTAAATTTCATGCATTGTTTAAGTATATGTTATTAAAAATTGATCCCTAACCAAAATTCAGTCAATTGAGACCAAAAGTCTTGCTAATGGAATGTCTATTGCCTGTAATTACTCAAATAAAGCAAATACAAAACAAAATTATTTAAACAGACACACACAAACATTTTTGTTCATTAGATCCAAATTCAAGTTTATTTAAATAAATCAATAATGATCATATTAATTAAAATGTGTATGTGAAATCTATTCCAGTTATATTATGGCTTTTTAATACACAATAAAATTTCAAATAATACTGCCAGGGTTACAAAATTATTAAATTTTGGCACATAATAGGAACAATAAAATTTATCACTGAGTATGAAAATTAATATTAGTAATTAATTTCCCAAAAAATACAGGAAACTATACCATTTTCTAATCAAAATAAATCAGTAATATTTATGATGGAACTTCAGCTCTAATGTGATTCTTTTCTTTCAGCATTAAAGCTCGTAACATGTTCCGTGTTTCCTCAAGACAATCACACGGTCTTACCTCAGCTTTATAGTCCATCATGTCTTGTATTTTTTCCTGAATTTCTGGTAGCAATTCCTTTAATTCTTTTATCTCTCCTTCAATTGAGTAAAATGGATCAGCAGATGAATATTTCTTCACAGTAGCATCTTCTGTTGCCGCACTAGGATTTTCTAAAGTCTTAATCCTTGTTTCTAATATATTTGCTGCATTTTTGAAATGTGTGATGGCATCTTCGAAGTTTGAAGAAAGAGAATTGGCCAGACCTGTTAACAAAAATTTGTGCAACAATTTGTAGTTTCCTGGAATGGATGCAGCATAAAATGTGGCACTCAAAATTAATTTTATAAAAATTATATTTTCAATAGACAAGAAAAGTCCAAAAATAAGTCTAATGCAAATGGTTGCGGGTGTTTGACAGGTTTCCGTAGTAAAATATTTAGCTGTTTTCTCAGCCTTATGTTTGAGATATGATAACATTACTAATATTTGAAATTGTATACCGAATATGAAAACAGTTAGAAACTATGTGTTGGTCTCATCTTTTTATGGTGTGAAAGTAAAAAATTCGTAACTTTAAAACTTATGTATGTTTGTAATAAAAATAAAATACACATAGTTTGATAGTCTACAATATCTTTCTTCAAATGTAGTTTCCACTATACAGAGTACTAATAACAACGAAAAATTACTTATATTTTGGTAGTTTTTGCATGATCTTTTTTCTTTAATTTCCTACTATACAATAGATAGTTCTTTCAAATGATACAGAAATATTTTAATACTTCACATGCAAATCAATGGTTTTAGAAATAATAAATAACTTTATTATAATATACAAAATGTATTCATAATTCAAATACTACATATTAAAATTAATTATTGTTTATCTGTCTATTCAGAGTACTTTCAGAAGTGTTAGGTCTGTGGCCTTCCTATAGACAAAAAATAGTTAATGCAGCAAATTTCACAGTTATCAAGTGTTATTGTATAAAGATACAGGATGATAGGAAATACATTTAAAAACTAAAACTTTTTCTTAACAAACGACACTTTAAAACCACTTTATAACTTGTGATAGAAAATTAAAAAATTTTAACTTACCAATTTGATAATGGGTTTCTGCAATACGTCTGTCATCACTGCAGTATAGTCCCTTTTGTATTTCCAAACATTTCACTGTTGAAAGAAAATTGTTAATTGCAAATTAGATATTGTAAGTGACCATGAAAAAAAAACCTGTCTGAATTTGTTAAGGGATCTGTACATATCACATGTTTGAAACTAGCTGCAATTGATGCCATTATCTTCTTTTCAGCAGACAGATGTCCATTGCAAGGCACAGGCCATATCCCATCCATGTTGTCCTTGCAGGATGACATATGTAATTATCCCCCCCCCCCCTGAATGATACATCAGAAATGACATTGAAGGGAAATCACCCAATCTGATTCTAGTTTCTATCGAATTGGGCTCTTCTGAAATTCTTTTCCTTCACAAGTGGCCACTTTATATAATAAATGGTTAAACACATTATATTATTTTAGCGAACTTCATATATACTATTCAATCCTACAGAAAACATATAAACAGTAGCACATATTGTATTGATTACTTAGAAATTTTTCAAATCTTAATTTTGACAAGGCTTTCATGCAACTACTTACTGAGCAATATCTCTCTTGACCTCGCTAATGACTGTTTCAATGTGTTTCATTCATAAGACACAATTTGTACTAAGTCACACAAATCTATGTATATTTTTGTAATAAAAATAATATAATAAACATTTTAATACAATTCTTACTCATATCAATAACGGCTTTATCATATGTCTCGCTTTCCAAGGCAACCTCTCCTAATACAAGATGAACTTCGGCCAATAATGCTTGCACATCTTCCCCACTTCCTGTCTCCAAGCGACGGTTCAAAATACTTCTCGCCATGTCTGTGGTACAAAGCAGATCAAGTGTGTAAGTTTGTGGAAAGATAAAGACATAAAAAAGTATAGTATCTATATAAATACAATTGAATCACCATACATTCATTAACCACAAAACTCAGTAACGGCTCGACAAACCAAGAAAGTTAAAAAAAAGGAACCAGAACATTTAATTTATGAATGATAGGTCAATAATCTTGGACAGTATATAGTCTTTTAGGGCAGCAGTATTAACATAATTCTTTAAATATATTAACATATATTATACTTTAAAGTCTGTTAACTAAACTATTTTATAATGTGTTAGTACCAACAATTGGTAATTTAAATCTTGAAATAGACAAAACAATCTAACGATGAATTTTATTATTTACAAGATGTTTTTATACTCACCAAGTATTTCCCATGCTAACTGTAGATTTTCTACATCGTCTTCATTTTCTAAATTCACCATGGACTCATCCATTGCATCACCATTTGAAGTACCCTGTTAAAAAAATATTCATAATTCATGAGACATAAATTAAAGATAAAAAGAATTACATTCAATTTTAATTTATTAAAGAATTATGTTTTACTAACAGGTTGTCCGTCATCAGCACCACTTGTAGATACACTAGGGCCGGGTTCATCTTCCTTAGTAGTGGATTCTGCTTCTATCTTCTTCACTTCTCCATTTTCAATTCCATCTGATTCACCATTCTTTTTTTCCGCATCAGATTTAGCCTCTGCTTCTGTTTCTATTTCATCATTCTCATCATCACCATTTTCTTCTTGATCTGAAAATTCAGAAAGAAAAGCATCTTATCATGTTTTCAAATTAAAATTATAGTGAAAACCCACTGACAAATGTATTCCAATCAAATCAATTGTACAACTAATCTACATTGTGCAATGAACAAACCTTCATTGTCATCGTCTTCCTCATCTGCATTATTTGTTCCTGGGACACCATCACCAAGGACTCCACTTTCTTCCCTAGATAGGCCTAGAAGTGCTTTGCCATACCTATTAAATAAACAATAATAATTTAAAAAACCGGTTACTCATTTAAACAACATAATCAGACCACACATCATTTATTATGTTTCAGATTTGACCAAATTAAAAAATTTTAGGTACTTATTGTTATCCTCTAGTTTAAAAAATCATTAAACATGATTATCAAGTATAAACAATAGTTTTCCTATTTCTGGTATAATTATTAAATAAAACCTGATTTAAAACCGTTGTTAAAAATTAATGACAATCATTAAAATGAAAACATTTAACTTATAAACTCATTCAGTATTCTCTAATACTGAGTTTAGAGTTTATCTAAGTCAAAGAGTTCTAAATATCTCTTTCTAAATCAATTAATTTTATGTATCTTATATATAGATATGAATTACCTAATATTTTTTAAGCATATTACTATAGAAAAATGCAACCAATTTAGTCACATACTTTTTTAAAAGCATAGCAAAGGTTCTTCTGAAGAAATATAATTAAACTTCTAAATATAAAATTAGTCTTAAAAATCACAGGGTGAAATAAAACAATGTCCTTTGGTGTCGATTTGATAACAATCAAAACAAAAAAAGGTGTTTTATGATGCTGTGGAACAAACAATAATATGTACCAGGAAATAGAAAACTCATTGTTTACTATAAAGACAATAAGTCAAGAAATAAAGTAATCTTTTTAAATTATATATTTTTTTCTATCCAATTGTGAACTACTATTATAACTTTAGACAATATGAAGTGTGCCAGACAGGTAATACAATATAATATTGAAATTAATTGTCAGGGCAATGTTGTAACTTAAAACAAAAAATAAATAGCAACAATACATATCACAAAGTAGTATTTACCAATATTTTGTATTAAAGTTTTCCAAATACTAGTCTGTATATTTACCACATATGGTATTATGTTTATAAAAATAGATTTACAATCTCACCATAAATAAGCTTCAGCACATACATCAGCAAAGTCACCATGTTCTTTAGCAAGTGTCTCAGAGGCATAAGCCAATACTTCAACTGCTGCACTATAATCTCTCACAGCAAGATGCCGCCTTCCTAATGCAAGCAATTGAGTTGGGGATGCGGTGGTCACTTCTGGTACTTCTGCCATCTTAAAAAAGTTTGACAATACATTTAAATATTTCCTAATGGTATATACAAAGTAGGTTAGCAGGAAGAGTATTAAACATGTTAAATAATCAACTATTATCAATTATAGTAAATATCAAGATGATAAATGATTATTTTTAAAAGAAACTATATGAAAGAGAATTAAAATGGGTATTTATCACCCGAGAGAAAACTTTTGTACTTACTTTACAGAGTAACTATGAATTATTGTTTTAAGAAACTAAAAAAGTGGCTACAAACACGCATAATCTAAGTTACAAAATTTCTTAATTTAAGCAACACGTAACAATGGAACCGACTCGTAAAACTATGTAAAGTTAATTTTACGAATTGTAAATATTCAATTCTACTTACACCATTTTACAATCAATAAACAATGTAAATCTGGTTTATTAATGTGGTACTAAAGTTTCAGAAGCGAATGCCATATGCGGTGCCAGAGCCTAACGGTCATCTTGACACGCGAAAGAAAACAATAGGTGTATAGAAAGGCCACGTGCATTTCTTGAAAACTTTCACCAGCGCATAAACTGTATACTATATAATATACCTTTCCTAATTACCGTATTAAACGACGACCTTCTATCGAAACAAATACATATGTTAACTATTACCGCCAAACCTGTCTCGAAGTATTTTACAAGATGGGGATACTTACATTTATTGAATAAAATTTATATGAATCGGAGATTTATCCTGTTTTACGCTTAAAGAAAAATAAAAATAACACAATAGCTTAATAATTTAAAAATAATTGAAAAATTTGATCCGTTTTCAACAGCTCATCACAGTATAATACTTTTGGTGTTGCTATGTTAACATAGCTATTGCCTGTGCTGCCAATTAAAATATAATAATTGAAAAATAAATACAAATACAAATACAATTAAATATTATAATTAATGTAGTATTAATAATTCTTTAAATTTTAATAACATAATTTAAGTATATTATAAAAATTTAAGTAAAGTAATGTTGGGCATTTTTTTTTCAAAATTTATTTAAGTATTTAGTGTAAGCACAAGTTTTAGTTTCTTTACTTTTGTTTTGAATATTAAATTAGTAAGTAAATCTAGTTGTTATTAAAAATGTCTTCGATTTATAAACTATGAAGAGTTCTTGGTTATTACACTTTTGTGGTGATTAAAAGGTTAAACTGAACACTAAGTTATAATGAACATACATATATATTAATATATTTTTTTGTTTTGAATCACTACTATTCAATTTATAAAAAATGTTAACACTGACGAATTTAACACACTTTATACCTCTAATCAGTAAGTACTAAGGTTTTCGATAAATTTCCATTAAGTATACAATTTATTTTATAACACACACTAAATGAAAAAATTGTATAAAAAATATATAACGTCATACGATTTAAATTTGAGAATGTAAAGAGATATTCAATCTCTTAACATCCGTAAATTCGATTAAAAGTTAATAGTTAATTAATAATATTTGTAAAACTGCCCAATGATAAATTAATCTACTACCACTATTTCTTAGTATACAGTCTACACACAATAAAGCGATGCTACCCAAATATTTTTTTTTTATAATTTACTTTCCTGAATATAGATTATACGACTCAACAGAGATTTAATTCTTTAAGCTATTGTTTCTTGCTCACTATTTATTGGTGGCAGAATGGGAAAGCTTAATGAGAATCATAAAATGATTTTTTGGCACAAGCCAGTAGTGCAATCGGTGACTATTCAAAATATATCAGAAAAACTATAACCGTAGGTTACTATTACTGTTTTAACAAAAATGTATTATCTACTACATAAAGGAACTATACTACCGTATCTACTACAAAGAAATATGTTGTCAACGATGATTATTTAATCATAAAATTTCGTAACAAAAACGGTTCCAAACATCTGAACTGAAATGTGAAATAATATTACGCCCATCATTAATATTGATTTTTATTTAATTTTGTAATAAAATGTGGTAGTAAGGCTGGTCTCTGGTTATAATAAGTAGAATGATTTAATTTCTTAAGAGCTTTTTTTTATATTGAAGTGTCCTTTAAAATAGGTATGGAGCTCATATGAAACTTTTTGTTGTGTCAATAGAATTAGTAAATAAATGCTTCTAATGTAAAATTCAAAAATGCTATGAAAAGTTTACCAACGTAATTGGATACGAGAAACATTCGCGCCATTCCCGACACCCGTAACAATTACACATATGATAGTACTAAATTGAATATTTTTCTTTAATTATATTTATATTTGGACGAACATTTATGGCACCGTTTATTAAAAATGTGTTAGTTTGAATATAGTTAACTTATTTAAACTGTATTTTTATCGCAAAACAATGCATGTAGTAAAAATGTTTAAGCTACTTTTATTACGCATAAGAACTAGCTTTAATCAAAATGGTTTTGATTTTTATGAGTTCATGTTTATAAAAAATTGCTTCTCTATTAAAGAAGACAGAATATAATAACATTAATAATTATAAAAATACGTTAACGATGCAGCGTGCATCGTATAATAACACGCGATACGTATCGACTTTTCCCCCGCTCCTGCGATACCAATTGCCCGCCCAATATTTTTATAGTGACGTTATCGTTGACGATCTGTTAAGTATCGATATGATTTAAATATAAATTTAAATAGAAAATAACCGATAAAATTAATTTCGTTTATTTACGAGCTTATTGAAGATTGGGATGATTACGAAATAAGGACTTTTTTATACTCCATTTATTTGAAAATTTCACACGGTCATGTAAATTAGTAATGAAAATTTAATTTTCTTATATGATTACAAAAATATATGTAATGTTCATTCAAATCAAAATTCATATTTCTGAATAATTATGCTATCGATATTTTATACTTAAGTTTTGTACCAACTCTACACTAGGTATTGCTTTATTTTCTCTGTTCTCTCAGCTAGTCCGTGTTGAACTTTCAGGTGGAGGGTTTGTGTGTTGAGATTGTATGACAAATTTGTCGCGATTTTAAAACTCTAGCAGCATTTAGTGCAATATACTATAGCATCGAAAACATTCTTGCATTTCAAAAATGTGACAGGTTAAAAATTTTCTTTGGGTGTTGCGGACCAGTTCTGGGCTATAAGTAAGTCTATCTATTTTCTACATAGTTATTGATGTGTTATTATTACTTTCTTTGAACTGTTATTGTGAATTTGAGGCAGGCTACACAATAGGATACAGTCTTATATTTACATAATTTAGTAAATAAAATATTTACAAATATTGATCTACTTTTTTAATAATACGACGATTAACAATTACGACGTACTTTAACATAATAAAACAGTTTTTGAAAAAAGAATTTTAATTGAAGTTGTACCAACTAGACTTGGAAAGATGCCAAATTCGTTGGGATACATCCTGCTGTTTAACGTAAAGTCTTCGGAAACTCCTGTATTCTAAGAAACTATTTGAAGTATTTTTAGCAAAGGAATAACATTTATTTAAATCTATGTTTTATAACATTTGTACAACTTTTATGTTAAAGCTTATTTCGTAGTTATTTTGAAGAAAATAATTTTACAAGCTTGGCAAGCGATTCAACCTGCAGCAATGACATATATAAATATTTTATTATTTCACACCTGTGTCTTCCAGATTCAAATTTGATTTACAAAGTCAATTATGTATTTATCTCCCAAAAGTAATACCACACATTGTGTCATAGCTAGCATGTTTTTGATTTTGTCTAGAGCAGAAAGTGGCAGACGATGGTAGTTGATGACTTCTTAATAAGTAATGCGACCTATATAGACACGCACAACTATATTTTGAGGTATAAAAAATTAGAATTAAAAAATGTTTTTAAAAAATATATAATTTATCATAACTAAACTAATTTTAATAACTACGATGCTTATATAAATGTTCCCTACCTTGTTTTGGCGTATAAAACAGAATCCTACCACGCCTGCCACTAATCTAAATATTCCCATTGTAGAGTTCGATCACCTGTAAAATAAGCCTGTATAATAAAAGGTTATAGCCATTGGATCTTATTGGAACTCGACGGGGAGGGCTATAACCAGCAGTTGATATTCTATAATTGAAATGTCGTGATGACAGGAGCCAACTAAGTATATCTTCTATATGTAAATTCAATTTGGTTTTCAGATCATAATATAGTTTATTCAAGTAAGCTGCTCTGTTATGAAAACCATAATTTAAGAAAATTTTTGAATCTGAAATCTTCTAGTAACGTTTAAGAACACTTAAAGATATTAAAAACTAAGACGCAATAGTTTGTTCCCAGCAACTGTCAGATGTAGTTTTAAAACTACTTTCTCTACTCTTTGTCTCCAGGATTATAATGAACAATTTTTAAAAATTTAGGTGAGGAGTTGGGCTTCCTCGGCGACCAGATGAATAGATTCAACGCCAGCGTCAATTTAAGGCTCCGAAAATTGGTTCCCACGGCAGTCCGGCGAGAGCGTACATCGCCTATCACAAGTTGGGTGCAGGCATGGAGGCCCAAACAGCAACGCCACAATCTGATTGCGAATGTGGCGTACACCCCTCCGTATTCTATTTACTTGCAACACTACTGCTCACGAGGTAAGTATGATGTTACTTGATATCTCATCGTGCAATTGTTACGTCATAAAACAAAATTTTAGGTAAATACGCTTAACTTTTTTTACACTATAGTGTAAAAAATTTACCACTTTTACATTATATTGAAAATGTTGTAACACGAATCGGTTAATTTTTTTTATTCTAACATTTTTCCAGAAACTTTTTTATACAGTAACGCAATACAATTGGTGGAATACAAACTTATTCAATCCAACAGTTGTGTTAAACATTTTTATATCTGACGTATCTACTGACTATAGCATTTTTGGTTCAGTCCAAAATTAAGGGCCACGCTTGTTATTAAAGAACGATCAATAATCTCAAAATTGATTTTTATTTGTAATTTAATTTTTGTTCATGTTTTGAATTTATAGAATGAATTTTGACTGTGAAAAAGTAAAAATTAATTGTATTCGTTTTATAAATACTAACGTAAAATGGATTTCACTGTTACTACTATGGCATTCTTTTTGGAAAAATATTTAAAGATCTTTTTAAAATTGTTTAACATATCTTCAAAATTTACCACAATTTTTGCACATTTTTTTAAGAAACTGCGGTGTAAAAAAAATTTTAAGTAAGTTAACAAATTATTTGTTAGTTTTTATTTCATTTTCATTCTGGAATTGAAAGTCCGTGAAAAACAAACCGCGTATACTATATTATACTCAAGTTTTCTTTTAACATTTCTTTTTCTTTGTTCTATTTAAAAGAGAAAGATACATTATGTGGCGTTAAAGCTATTGAGATTCTCCCGCATTGTACGAGTCAAAAGGCGTTAGTATTCGAATTTTAAATGAATAAAAGCGAAAATAAAAATATGTTCCCGAAACTACCGCAGAGGTAAACCGGGTAAATAATTCGACATAATACTGCAATGCCGTAACCCAGGAAACAAATGCGTCAGCGCCTTAAAGCAATTTCAGATAAAGTTGTTTTATTTGTTAACCTAGTTCCAACTTTCGTTTTTCATTGCATTACATTCCAGTTATGTTTTTTTACCTATAACTCTAATATATTTATTTTAACATTCGAAAATTAAAATGAGCTGATGTGTGTGTATTGCTTATCAATATCAATGCCAATAAATAATCTTTACTAAGTTTTGCATTACATTTTTGTCTTATGTATCCATGCATGCATATTTTCCTTATTTATAAGTATGTTTATGTATTTATAATTAATACGCTCATCGGAGCAGTGATAGCTTAGCGGTAAGGACTGAGACTTATGATCATAAGTCACAGGTTCAATTACCGGGATACAGTCTTATATAAATCATACTTTGTTAATATAGTTGCAGAGGATAGACAGTAGCGGCGCCCTCTGCTTGCTATAATACCTACGATCACTGACCCGCCTGCCAAGCGTAGCGATTATGGTACATTCCCCTATAAATATCTTTGTGGGAGGCACGTCTTACAATGGACGTCTAGGGGATGAAACCACGATACCTGCATAAACTTCATGTACGTTTACATTAATACTTTTTTTTTAAAAAAATCATTTTTGTATACATATATATTTTTTAGGAATAAACGACTTTTTATTCTGTTACGTTCTATTCCTTTCTAACAATAGAGCAAGAGAGCTAAGGTTGTCTTCATAGGGTTTACACTCTATACGTTTTACAATATCTACAATAATATCTGTATCAAGCAGGAGTTTTAAGTAAAAAAAAAGTCATTAAATGTAAGTGGCTTCCATGGTCCTATTGAAAGTCCAAGATGTCGATTAGTGAAAGTCCACTGATGATCTATGACCAAAATGACGTTGATGATGATTAACAAAAACTCTGCGTTGATAAATTTTGTTATGTATGGTGTAATTGTGATTCCACTTAAAATTTCAAATACAACGGAGAAGTCGTCGTCGTTTTCGATCATAAATACCTACTGCAGGATACAGGCCTCCCCGAAAGATATTTATGGGAAGATATACCTTTATGGCCATTTTTGGCAGGCGTGTTGGCGATTGCAGTATGGTATTAAGGTAAAGCAGAGGACACTGCTACCGATCATCTGAAAAGTATTTTGTGGGCAGTGGCATTCCTATGTAATTAATGCATGAAGTGTAAATTATGTAAGATTATATTGCGGAAATCGAACTTGTGGCCGACGATCGCAAGGCACAACCCTCTACAACTAAGCTATCACTACTCGTTTATACGTAATACGTAATGTATACGTAGTCAAATACAGGTACTAAAAAAGATAATTAACTAAATTTGACCCAATTTTCAAAAAGGTTGGTCGTAACTAAATTCTGGGTCTTTATCGCGTCTGTTAATTTCAATATCGCGAACCGTAGATGACTATCGTTGCTGGAATCCATTAACCACATGTGAATTTTTCCTTGAAAATGAATACTATACTAAATACAGTCTATTATATTTGTCGGTGTGACCGCTTTGTTAAACTGTTTAATATAAAAAGTCAAGTCAAAAAGTCTCTTATTCATTTGTAATAAACGGAAGCAGATATTTTAAATAGAATCCCGCAAAACATTATTAACAAAATTGAAAACGCATATAAAAAATAAATTGACGAAAAAAATTAAATAACAAGAATCCTTGGCAGTGATGTCGCTTGATTATTTTGATTTCATTTAGGCTATATCTGATAAAGTATATATATATATATATCAATCTGTGTTAAACTATATTAAAAGATGTTTTATAATTATAGATGTATTATAATTATAGTGCGTTTAATACACATGTAACCTACGACTGTTGGGGCTGAAGGGATCTCGCGTTTTGTACACGAGCCGGTAGACGCTGTGTGGGTACGCCTCTAGGACTAGGTGAATCGACGACATGGTCAAGGTCATGGGAAGTAGATGGATGTGGGCAGCGTGAGACCGGTCATCGTGGTGATTTTTGGGAGAAGGCTATGCCTTGCAGTGGGTGCCTATAATCTCACATGTTAATGATGTCATTTATACATATACTATGACCACCTGATTGTCTAAAATGATTAGTTGAGGGTAGACGAATATTTGCAAGTCATGTTCATACCCCATTAAAGGACGAAGCATTGACGGTACAGACAGAGTTGTCTATTAATCCGCCAGAGCCTTTAAATTTCTCAAGACATTATTAAAAGATTCTACGAAACAGTACTTCTGGAATGTTTGCGATCACCAAAATTATACAGATGATACGTAAGTTACTGAAATCTGACATTACTCTTATAAAACACTGCCCGAGGCTATTTCACCGACATATTTGCATAAGAAAGTGACTTAAACAATGTATAGGGATGCAATTGATCGATTAGGAGTAAAAACTTGATTTATGCAAAGCTCATTTGTCAGCGAAAAGCTTTAAAGCTTTTATACTTATTTCGAATCACCGTGTATAATGTGTTCATTCTAAAACATGTTACATTAATGTATTTTTTCTTTTTGAATGCGATAATCTAGTGCCTTCTGGCAGTACAAAGTTTGCAGGGATAGATAGTAAACGATAGTTAATTTTAAAACAAAGTGTTTCATATTATCATTAAGTTATTTATTATTTCTAAAACCATTGTTTTTCTTATAGAGTTCCAAACATTAATTGACGGTTAATGAACTGTATATTCACCCTTTTAAAGCTTTTACATAAGTAATAATCCTTTATATAACTTTTACTCATATACCTGGTTTGGATTTTAATTAGAATCGTCAGTTCCGATTTCTGTTATAGGATAACTGACGCTAAGCCATACTGAAGGTCTTTCAGCGGTCAAATAACTCTGAAAGATCAATCGCGTTAATAGGTATTGTTGATACTGTTTCGTTTCCTAATGATACGGATCTATGACTGAAACGTTATAGTATTGAGAAAGTAGTACGTTCAAGGCCAGTTTATCGGAAGCAATGATCGATTTTACTTTATCAAGTAATGTCGCCATAACATGCAACACACTTGGCAATTAATTATAAAAAAAAATAATTACTCTAGTTTCGGACACCTACGTTACACACGCGAAATCTTATTTTAAAAATTTGTTACGTTTAGGCTCATAAATGCCTATGCAATACGTAAGCTTCCCCCAAAGATATCTATATGGGGGATATAACATAATCGCAACATTGCGGTACACATAAGGTTTACTGTCGCAAATAAAAACGGTACCGGTGCAATATCTATAATATCGGAACCTTAAACTACATGATATATCCTATTTTGTCAACATAGCAATCCAATCGCCATGCACCTATAAACTCGACCACCATCACCATCATTGCAAACACCGACGTGCTACACTGCATGTACATTATATCCTGTAAATAATATCTATGTTTGATACATGGCGCCTGCTTTTTAGCGCGCGTCGCCAACAGCCAAGTACCAAGACTACTAGCGCGCCCATTTTCCAAGGCGGTTTTACTGCTTAGAGAATTCGCTTTAGTAGAAGGCTCCAACCACCTCCCCTCGAGAACTGAGATTATTAACCATCACTATCAGCAATCGATAATCACATCAAAAGGAATCACTTAATCACTTCCAAAAGGATGGCACTAATTCAATACCACCCGACATTCATTTATTTAATTATATTTTCTTACTAAGTCGAAACTACACTACGTATTAAAGTTAATGATTGTTTTCTATCAGTACTTCCTTAGCCATTTTAAATTTTCAGAATTAACCAAACAACCTGTATAATAAATAAGTTCTTATAACTTTAAGTTTGTTTTAATAACGAAGTGAATGGTTTCAAAATGTCAGAACGTTTACGCACAAATCCGGGGCAGCTGTCGAGACTCGCCGGCGCCAGTTTTATGTTGAGTTATGGTTTCATATTCTTTATAAAAGCACTGAGGTTGAAGGCCTATTTCTTTATCACTTAATGTAGTTTTCAATAATAAAGACCGTTCTTTTATCTGACTTAAATATTTTCTTTAACGAAAACTATAACCTATATAACGTTTAAAGGTTTCAATGAAGTATTTGTTGTTAAGTAAGAAAACTTAAATACTCTTCTAAATACATCATATTTTATAATCAATTTACAATGCGAAGCAGAGTAGAGTCAAAAATAAAACAGATTAAAAAATAATATGTTTATAATATGTAATCGATAAGAGATCTGTTAAATGTTCCAATAATGAATAAACGTATTTTATTTTTTATCTTTATTTAATGTAGACAGCCTGTATTCGTTGCATATTCCATATGTAATAAATATAAGGTGATTCATAATTAGTACGCAAAAACCTTTAAAGCTTTTAAACTTATTTCCAAATACCCTGTATATATAAGCGATTACTTTGAAATATGTTACATTAATTCATTTTTTTCCATTGGAATGCGACAACCAATAATTAAATGTTATAAATTTAAACTTTTTTTATTTATTATTTAAATTTAAATTTGAAAACGCTCGTTCTTACTATGTTATCATTGTAATTTATTATTTCTTAAAACCATTTATTTTTGGATTTGGTATACCACCTATACATAAATTAACAGGCAATGAGCTATACGTTCGCTCCTTTAAAGCTTTTACCCCTATTACCAATCATCCTGTATATAACAACTTGCAGGAAATGTTTATGGTATTAAAATCGAAAAGTCTTACTGTTAATTAGATATATTAAATGCGGCTCATAAATGTTGCGTGAGCTCCCTGCTCATGTCCCAAAAAAACTCCGAAAGGTAAAGGTTTCAGTCGGGTTTAGATAAAAGGATTTGCTTACGCCGCATCAAACGACGTGGAACCAATTTGCCCGAAAAGGTTACCCGGTTTTTGGTTTACGATCTGTGTAAAGAAACTGGGATACATCGTTAAACTGGACGAACGGGTATAAAAGGGTCGTGTTGTGGTTTTCAATCAAAGAATATGATGTGATTTACAACTTCTCGGGTATCATTTTGGTAAAATACTATTGTGAAAAGGATAATACGTTACATTTGTAAGATTTTAATTAACAACTTCCTTCGTGCAGTTTGTATTGGGAAATTTATCGTAAGTGCCTTTAAGCTAACGACGAGACGATATGTTATATGGTTTTCATATTCTTGAAATAATCGAACATTTGTATGAGAAAATGTGACGACGTTTATCTTTATGCCATATAGTAGAAAAAAGTGTGCGGACATTAACAGCGCGACAGAACTATAAATGAAAATTAATGCTGGCGAGAATATTGTAAAACTTCTTTTCTGGTGACACGTGTACCGTTAAAGATTTTCTAACCCATTCCTCTATCGCTTAGGTGGCACTGCTCACATGGTCTGCTGATAGCTTCTCTGACTGTTATAAATAGTCAATTCATATAAATAAACTTTATAAAGAAATTTGAAATTAAAAAAGGAATTAAAATAACTTTGTTATTAGCATAACTTATATATATACTTTGTTATTAACATATAAATTATGTAACTTTTACACTAATAACAAATTACCTAGTATGCGTATGAAAACTAAAAATTGTCAGTTACATTCTGATACTCGACTTTTACTCTTGGAAGCCATACTCTTCTCATAATGTCCTAAAAGCGTATCTGCTACATTAGGATACTCGACTCTTGCTCTTGGAAGCCATACTCTTCTCATGACGTCTAAAAAGCGTATGAAGTTTTCTCCTGAGCCTCACAAATTATAGATTAAGCTAATGAATGAATATTTCTTAACAGCTGTTCGACGGCAATGCTTTGTGCGGCGATCATGACGGACCACTGGGAACACGTGACGTGGGAACGGACTGCTCTGGCCGCACTGGCCAACACCTCTAACACCGTGTTGCATTGGTTGCTTGATGAAAAAGTTGCTAAGGTAAGTGGATAACCACACCTAAAGTTACGACTACATTTATCAAGTTCCTTTTTGGCCTCCGCCAAATATAGTCACCATGACTGTTTACACTGATGGTTTTGTGCTGCCCGCATCGAGCGGCTTCCCGTGATCTTGTCTATGTCGTCAGTGAGAGAGAGAGAGAGTGAGAATTTATCATCTTTCAAGAAATGGTGTCATTGGTTCTGTAATTTCAACACGATAATGATTAGCTAGCACCATTCGACAGCAGATATAAGCGCCGCGATATCACCCCCTAAGTTAGTGAAACGGCTATGATTGATTATATTTTGATTTATTTTTAATGAGCCTTTATACAATACTAAGTAGAAATCTCAACCTTTCTTGTAAAAGCTGTTTTGATAAGATCTTTTTCAGTGTTTAAAAAAAGGTTGTAAATTTTGTAAAATCTTCGATAGCGAATACATAGGTCCATTTCAGTTGGGATATTTTTTCTTATATTTTGAAAATTTTATAGTTTAATATTGGACTGCATTTATTTATCAATAATATATCATCAACATTTTAGCAATAGGATTCCCACTGCTGGATATAGGCGTCTCCTATACATGTCCGATATAAACGATTGGAAGCTAAGGAAATATAAAATATTCTTTTACATTTCATTTTAGTTGTTTATTTAATAGATAATATTTAATAGTTTCGTAATTATAGCCAGGAGATAGACTAACAGATCAATATAATAATGTAAGGAAATTATGAAAATGCCTAACTATAAACCTGCCTATATAAAACAAATAAAGAAAACATGAATTAGCGCTCCGATCTAAGAAACTCATTCATTCAATTCATTTTAACAACTATTTTATATACGTTTCGATAGACGCCTTTAACGTTTGCGTATTTTTTGATAACAAATAAATTTCTTTGTACTCCTTTCGCAACAATATTTTATCATGATTTCAATTGCGTTCTTAAAGGAGAAAAAGATTTATGATATTAGAATATTCCGATATGTCATTGTTAGGTAAAATTATGTTTCTATTTTCTTATAGACTACCTACTGATTTTATTTCACCTACGTATATTGAATATTTGGTCTATATTGTTTATATTAAATTTCGTCCCAATGATTGTTAAGTGAAATTATTACGACGTATTGAATATCGAATAATCTGTAGGGAAATATCTTCTCGTCCAAAGTACGGCCATGTCTGAAGACTAAGTCTTAGAAAAATTTGTATTGCCAGTGATGACGTAAAAATCCGATACGTGGTCGTTTAAGACGAGCCTCATAAGAAGACTCGAGGTTACCCAGAGAGCAATGGAATGGGCTATGGCCGGAGTTTCGCTGAGAGATCGTATCTGAAATGAGGAGATCTGAAGATGGACCAAGATCACCGATGTAGCTCGAAGAATTTCACATCTGAAGTGGCAGTGGGCGGGGCACATCGTTCGTGCAACCGATTGGAGCCGAAAGGTTCTCGAGTGGCAACCACCAGCCGGTAAACGTGGGGTGGGTACGATCCCACTAGGTGGACCGACGACATGGTAAGAATTACGGGCAGTCGCTGGCTAGCAGCACAAGGCAGATCATCGTGGCGATTTTAGAGAGAGGCCAATGCCTTGCGGTGTGCTTCAGTCGATCGGCTGAAGAGAAGAAGTGGTAGTTATTTGATGCTTACTGCTGAACTTAGCTTTACTTCAAAGATTTCCGATAGGAACCTATTGGAAGCATCTAGTGTCTTCCGACGTGTCTTTTTGTGGACGATTGTATATGAACGCCCTAAGCTTGCCAATCCAGTGTCCTAGCTGTCATCCCTTCTGCATGCTGTGTGGTTACTGCATTTCATTATTGGCTACTTTAGCACGTCTACGAATATAATTCACAATTCGGTCTGGTAAAGAAATCACGAATTTAGCATTTATATAGATGACATGACTTCTAACTTAATATTTTTTTAAATAAAGAATAACTAACTAATTTTTTAAAACAACGTTAGTTATTTAAAAAGTTAATTTTATTTCTATTTAAAAGCAAACACATTAAGTTTTATGTGGCATTTTGTGTCAATGTTTAATTATAGATTATACATACAGTTGAACGTGTTATTCCCAAGTCTCGTGACATTTTCACGACGTATCGATATAACCCTATAAAAGTACTCTTACGTTCCTTACCGGGCAGCAATCTCTGATGTTATGAATTTTCATTTTATTCACTAAAAATATTCATGGCGACTTTACATGTTTCTGCAAATAACTAATAGTTCTTCATTAAATTAATAATGAAAAGTAAACATCGTTGTAAATAAGATAAGAAAAATAAAATGATATTAACAAAAGGGACTGTTTTTGCTTACGGATTTCTGACGCTCGTACCCTGAAACCGATGAAGCTGCAACTGCTTTACACTTAGCGAACGTCAATGACAGCGTCGACACACAAAGTGACTGACGAAGATAAGTATAAAATTACTAAACGTTCTTATTATGAACAGATCTTTTTACGTTAGTTAAGTAACTAAAAAACGTGGTCGCTTACGATGGAGGCTAGAAGAAGGCCCAATGTCACTCAGAGAGCAAAGGAGAGGGATGTGATCAGAGTTTCTTTACGAGATCTAATCAGAAAAGAGAAGAACTGCAGAGAAATCAAGGTCACCGACGTAGGCTGAAAAGCTCTCGTGTGGCGCAAGACTGGTCATTACAACGATCTGTAAAAGAGGCCTATGCTCTGAAATAGACGTTTATTGAATCAATGAATAAATATATAAAAAAGAAAAACGTATAAAACAAATTTTATTTTGTGTTTGAAACACTTAAAAATATTTTACAATAATCTCTTCCAAACGTGTTATTAAATATTATGTAATAAACGTCACTGCGATCGCAATCACATATACTAAGCAGAATACAATGGATAAGATATGAAAGTATAAAAGATACGACCTCTTCGCTACATTGTAAACCACGCCTTTGAATCAATATTGCTTAAGCGTAGTAATTGCGTAGTACCATTATAAACACTTACTTATAGTTGTAAGTGTTGTACGTACAACAGGTTTCGACGTAATCTGAGCAGCATGGCTTCTTTCAGTGAATCTCTACTTGTGGTTATAGCTTCAATGGAATGACTAATATGAGAGAGTACATATTTTTTCAAATCGAGAAAAAAATTGGACAAAGATTCTATACATTATTTGAAATATCATTATAAATTCATTATTGAATGACAAAAAAAACATACCATATATTGTTAATAGGTGGAAGTTTAATTAGTTTTATATTTGCGTATAAATCATACAGAATTAGGTGTGTCGTGTGGTCGAATCCGCAATTAGAAAAAATCACCAGTAAAGATCAATTTATAGATGTACGATACGTAAAAATTAAAGAAGGTTATATATGTAGTAGATCTATATCTGTCTGTATCCTCAGAACGTTTTAAGAAGTGATTTCTGATAACTTACTAGGTAAGAAAAACTTAAATATAGGAAAAGTGTAGGTTTTAAAATGTTACATGCGGTCTACGTGATGGTTTTTTAAAACGAGCTTTGTTTTTTAAATTAAAATGAAAAAGATAGAGATAGTTCGACAACTTCTTTTAAAATTTTTAATCATAATTTGGCGAATTGGACTGAGTGGAAGGGAATACTCTTGTTATGTATCAAAACCTCGCAGGATAATTACCTTAACGATCGTGCCGCAAAGAATTACAGAATATCGGACGCTTGTACGAAGAACAGATGTCATAATATCGATTTCTCTAAGAGATACGAAGAGTCACAGGGCACTGCTAATTCGATAAAATTGTAGCGTGTAGCGGCCAGAGTCGAGGCTCCCCCATGAGCTTCGCTATCTTAAAAGAAGTTTGAAGCTTAGCGGTAGATTCAATAAAAACAACGCAATCTTCAGAACAATAATCGAGCTCGGCCCAGGTCACGCGAGCTTCACGTAGATACGACCTCAAAATACGGCATCCCAGTCCTCTATTCTCGTGAATGTATATTATAAAAAAGTGTCATCTTGTCGATCAAGCCAGTCGAGGAAACTTTAAGGAAAGTTTTAAGTTTCAAAGTTTCAACCCATAGATGCAAGGTGTAACCCCCTCCCAAAGATATCTATGGGGATACACCATAATCGCCACGCTTGGCAGGCGGGTTGGCGAACGTATTGTGATACTCGTATTATGGTACGCTGAGGTCGCTGCTGCCCATCTTCTAGAAATTTGTTTGTGAGCAGGTACAATCTCATATAAGTAATGCATAAAGTTAAATTATATCTATAACTAGCTGATCCCGCAAACGTTGTTTTGCAAAAAAATTAAAGTTTTTAATTAACACATATAAAAATTATGGTTAATCGTAGAGGGGTGAAAATTTAGGGTTGTATGCATTTTTGTATGCTGTATCATAATAAAAGAAAAAAAACTAAAAAAAATGTCTAAAAAATAAAAAAAATTTAGGGGTGGACCACCCTTACCACTTAGGGGTATGGAAAATAGATAGTAGCCGATTCTCCGACTTACTGAATACGCATATAAAATTTGGTAAAAATCGGTCAAGCCGTTTCGGAGGAGCTCAAGTTCGAACACCGTGACACGAGAATTTTATATATTAGATTAAATCCCGGGAATCGAACTCGTGAACTTCAACCGCGTGTCGCAGTCCTCTACCGTTGAGCTACAAATGCTGAACTAAGAATGAAATCGGGGTAATTTGCTCCGTACAGAATACCTATAACATAGCTAAACAAAAAATATTCAGGTGGTCAAAATTGCTAGATCGGGATGGCTAATTTACACCTGAATTCCATAAAATTATGCGATCAAAGTAAATAAGAAATACATTCATTACATCGGTGGCTGCGTGATATTTAGCACCGTGATTTGTAAAAAAGTTCTTCTTGAAAAATCCTATTATGCTTATGTGTATAAGATATTTTTAAACTGGAATTCAAGCATAAATCCATTGCATTCTATGACCTTAGGCATCTAAACAATAACTTCGGTCTCGACGGTTTCGTTCAGTTCTGTAAATAGCACAATGGATACAATATCATTGTTTTGTTGTTATATATATTATTGCCGGATTACACGGCTCGTTGTGGATGGGAGAACATAAATAAAAATACAAAAAAAAAATGTTGCGCGCATTTAAACGAGAACATTTTATACTTGACATTGAGAAATGGCAAAAGTTTGTCCGCTCTCGCGTGGAGCTTTTTATACCTTTTTATCAGCCTTGTAATGTTCCCGTTGCAAGGAGACAAGCCCACTCTAATTTGTGGTTACGATCCGGTATGTGATTAATCGTTAATTGTCCGTAATATATGTATAATCTTAATTTAATTCGGGTCATTTGTTCCGCCATATAATTAATTTGAATTTCGAATGTTGATCGTTAAGGATTCAGCGGCCAGCTATTTTGCGCCCTAAAACTACTTTCTTTCGTCTACGGATTTCCAAAGAGATCACTTGCCGAACTTTACCACCAGATAAATTAGCATAGCCTCTTTGTCATTTGAAAAAAAAAGTAATTGTATTAACATATAAAACAAACCCTAAAGCAGTAAAACTAGCTTCTTTAAAAATGATAAACTAAGGAGCGACCTTTTTTATGCTTTTGTTTCGAAAAGAGCAAAACCTCAAGAGAAACACCTCTTGAAAGTCTCTAGAACGTCTAAAACAAAGCTGCTTTTGTAAAAGAAAAATGTCAACACTTTACACAAGTGGTCTACACGTGCCAATATTTTCTTCGTTTACATAATACAATGTTTTCTTTGAGCAGTGGCCCTGCGGTGGAGGACTGAGACTTGCGATTATAAGTCGTGGGTTCGATTTCCTGGTCTTATATAATTCACAATTTCTGTATTTATTATATAGGATTGCCAACGCTCACAGACAACTTTCAAAAGAACGAGCAGCAGAGTCCTCTATGTACCATAATACCACCTGTCGCCTGGTGGCCTATGCCTTGCAGTGGGCGTCTTTGGGCTAAAACGATGATGACAACGACGAATATTTTTCTGTGTGTTTATAAAATTATTATTACTATGTTAAAAATTACATTTATATAATATACACATGTCAGCAAAAAGCTTTCACCCATTTCCAATCAACCTATACAAAGTGATTCCTCTCAAACATGTTATATTGGTTTATTTTTCTATTGGAATGCGACAGGCCCATAACTTCTGGTAGCACAAAATATAAACAAATTTAACAAACAAAAAAATTATTAATAGCAAATGAGCTATTCATTTACCCATTTAAAGCATTTACTAATCACCATGTAAATGTCAAACATATTAAAAGAAAATAAAAGTCCCTGTCCCAAAAATAAGATAAGGGTGTGAGTGGCCCCCAAAAGTGGGGGTCATTTACACAAAAAAAAGGAAAATCTTTTATCCGGTATAAGTAGATTTTAAATTTTAATAAAAACACAAGCTTTCGAATTTACTACACTTGTATCTCTTGGCAAGTAATTTTTGTTAAAAATTCTATCCTTAAGGTATCTTTTTACAGTTAAAATAAATATAAATTATTTACTATTATATTAACTAAATTTTTACAGATAAAATAATGTTCGTCAATAAATGAGGCCGTTTTACGTAAAAAGAACCGTTAGGCAAAGCTTGATTAAGTTATAATATTGATTCTTTGAATAGTTCTAATAAAATTAAATTTTCAGATCGAAGAGACGGGTAATCGAAAAGGCAGCGGTACGTTTTTAGTGCCAATGAACGGCGGCATTTGGACCATGTGCGTGTCTTTGGAAGGTATTTAATTTTCTTCTATATATTCAATAAAATCATTTTTGTTTAGTTAAGCAACAATGGACTTTATTTACAGAGGAGGAAGCTACAATACTGTCGAGAATTGGATTCCCAACGGAGCCGCTATGCACAAATTACTTAGCAAATAACGAAGATGAGGAACCAAGAGCTGACTGGCAACATCGTAAGTATGATAACGTAACAAGTTATGATAAATAAAACTTTATATTCATGTTATACATACATTTTTATTTCTCTGAAAAAATATATAGATGAGTACGTACTTCAATAAATATTACAAGGATTTTTTCCGTCAATCTATCTAATGAAAAATATGAAGATGTAGTGAAATCCAAATTCATTATCATTTTAATAAGTGTACGTATTTTATTCAATTTTAGTTAAATATATAAATTTGGTTTTTTATTAGTGCACTCATCAATGATTTTTTTCGACATTTAAACTTTTACAGATGTAATTGTTTCGTAAATGTATGTTATATTTATTAGTTTATGAGTACAAAAACTTTTTACTATAATAATATTGATAAATGTAGAAATAATATAGTGTGTACAACAAATAAGCTTAGGCTTTGTGATCTTATACATTGATACAGTATTGTTTAGTTGCAACAAAAGAGAACGCGAAAAATCAATACCATTTCTGCCGTAGGACCTGTGTGACTGGACATACATTTCAACATAGATTTCCGATAAGACCGAATGGAAGTGGTCTGATTCAGCTTCTTCCGACGACCAAAATACGGTCGTCTGAACACCTTATAGGCGAATGTCTTAAGTTGTATTTGTCAGTCCGTGGTCACCATTCCAGAACCTTATGGCCCGAGCAAAAATCACTTCGCGATATAGACCTACGCACTGCCACTGAAATTCTATCAGCTGGACTTGTCTCATCTTGTACTTTCGTGCCTTTATGAATATCCTCATTTCTAATTCGATCTAGTCAAGAAATCCCTTGCAAAGCTCTTCCCAAGGCTCGATGAGCGTCTGTGACATTGCCAATGAAGCTCGTAGCGTGAGTCCACGTTTTTTGTACCGTAAGTCATTACTAAAAACGCGTATATTATATAATTATTATTAACAAAAATAATGAAATTTATTTACACCAGGAATGCAGAATCTATCAATATCGTGTGCCCTGGTTTGTCTGATCGTACTCGGCAGCGCGGCATTAGTGGGTGCTTTCGGCGTCTGCAAACATCAGATCAGTGCTGTACTGGTCACTGGCGTCATGTATTTGTTAGCCGGTATGTATCTATACGTAGTTAAACTTTTTTTCTATTGATCACACATTATTATAAAGTATTATATATTTTCAGGTCTTTTCGCAATGTTCACACTGATGATAATCCACTTTAAACGTATACAGCGTGTTTCCACTCGAAGCAGCACACATGGGGATGATACAGCTGACGGTGTGGTGGGCCCGCGATTACCAGCCTTACCTTTGCTATCTGCGAGGGAGTTCAACACCTCCTGGTCTCTTGAACTTGGATGGGGAGGTGTAGCTCTGGCAACCACAACATCGCTTCTTTGGATTCTACTATCCAAAATAATGAGATATAACCCAATATCGACCATGCTGTTATAAGTTATCGTTCACTTAATCCAGTCAATTATCAGATAAGTTCGACGTTACGTCTGCGCTGTTTTATCTAGTCGCTTACCGCAATTAATCGATTAAGGTTTGATAATGTTGATACTAAGTTCTAACGTTTTTCATGCCGTCATTGTTAGATATCTACTATGTATATATGTTTAAAATAGCGTCTAAATGAAAATTCTTTTTCAATCTTACAGTTCTTAGACAATCGTACTATTATTCTCTATGTAGGTCTTGAAGTATTATAATATTTTGTTCATTACAAACTCATTTAGTATTTCAGAAGTAACTGTCTATATTTTATTTGAGTAAAGTATTTCTATAAGTTGTATGATGTAATAAGAAAAAATATCTACGCTTTCCCTTCATTCCTTCCGAAATTATCTACAATCATGTAAAATGATAAAATACAAAAAAAACACTAAATGGTATTAAATTCATTAAAACGTGGGTCTCTCACTCTGGACCTTTTTAACAAGCACACAATCACTCAAAGAGAACAGAGATAAACAAAAGTGTACGACCCGCTTGGCTATGTGGCAACTTCAAGTGGCAGTAAGCAGGCCACATAGCCCGCAGAACAGATAACCACTTGGGCCTTTAGGTTCTGATGTGGAGGCCACGGACCGGCAAACAGTGAAGGATATCCTCCCAAAACGTGAACAGATGATCTTGTGTAGCTCCTCAGAAGACGCCGGACGCCGGCCCTTCCTGGTGGAAATCTATGAGGTCTTTGTCCAGAAGTGAATGACCTATCGCTGAAATGATGATTAAATTCACGTTTATTTTGTATTTGATGTATTTCAGAGTTTACGCTTTTATATGAATTAGCTTGGGCGTACGCCAGGCTTGCTGCCGTCCATTCCTATTATTGTATTGTTGAAATTGTTTCTAAAGTATATCCAGTGTCATTTTAAAAGAAGCCAATCACCTTTGAGCTTATAAAATGAAATGAAGTTTTGTGAATATTTTTGTGGTTATATATTTGTTAAAGCCTCGAGTTGTCTATCACTTTGGCCTTGACATAAGCTTCACGGCACTATCGATTATATGTAATTGTTTTAACAGTCAACTAAGTGATCCTTTTCTATATAAATTTCCTATAAATGCAGTACCAGCTTTTGTAGCGAAACTGTAAAAATAATGTTACCATATTTTAATTTGCTAAATTACGTGGTTATAGTAAAAAACCGAATTGTATTATTTTTAATTAATGTACAATAATTTGCATTTCAACGATATATTTCATGTAATTTTATAATATTTAATTAATGTATTAATACTGCGAAATATGTAGTAATTATTTAGTATGGCAACGAAGTAGGAATTACACGATTTTATTTAAAAAAAATTATATAATGGAGTACAAATAAGGATAAGTTTTGTCTTTCAAACGTATTATAGATTTAGGTGCGAAAATGACAACGATGTGGTAATGTGAAATCAAGTTTGCTTGGTAAAAATAGTGAAATGTATATTAATATATGTTACAATAATAATTTTCATATTTTAGCTTAAAATCCTCACCATAGCTTATACAAACTAACAAATTTAATTCTGTACATATGTGTACATATTAAAAATGTTATTAATATTCAATAATTTTAATATTATTACATATTTTTTTAATAAATAATTATGTATAGTGTTATATTGTATTAGAACTTTATTTCGTACGGCTTTTAACACATTTTTGGGAAAGATGTCTAACTGTATAGACAAAACGTTACGTAGAATTCAATTTATCATTTTATAATTAAAAATTTTTTTGTACGTCTATAGCATAAAGCAATATTTTTATTTAAAATTTGTTTCATTTTATACCTTACGAAAAAAAGTACTGCACTGACATTTAAAATTTGTTCAATTTAAATTAAGTTTATTCAAGTAGGCAATTTACTTGCACTTTTAAATCGTCAATTATTTTAACATTAAAAATAACAAGCTACCAGTTGCTCGGAATGCTTACCTGCTGAGAAGAGTCTACTTGAAATTCTTCAGTTTTGCTTTTTTTCAAATAAAATCTAACAATATTTGATGCATAGTTATACCAACCAACAAACCAATTTCTACACAATTCGATGGAGTAAAAATTCTGGAATCCTATAACAACATTTATGTAATTAGGAAACCAACCGTCTCCTTTAGAAAAAGATGCACGGTGTAATTGACCACGTGAAGTAGGTGATAAATTAAAGGATTTATTTTTTACGCCATATGTTCAGATTGCGATTGGGAGTAGCGGTGATGTTATAGCAATTATTCAAAATCGTCTATGGGCAGTCGACACTGTCTACGACAGTAAACTATTGCTTTATTAACTAGCCTACCGCTATATAAAATAAACCTAAAGAAAAAAACTATTAAACGCAATTCATACAAGGTCATTGGTTATATATAGGTTTAAAAGCTTTGAAAGGGTGAATGTACTATCAGTTTTTCAGCGGTTTGCTGTAAATGAGGACATTTTATATACACATATTACAGTCTGTTCAAAAAAATATTTAGTATACCATAAAGAATAAATAGAGGAAAAAAGAGGCGGTCTTGTCGCTCGAGACGATCTTTACCAGCAACCTTTGGATGGAGATGAGAGAAGTTGTTGTTGTTGTTTGTTGTTGAAAGAGAGGGCAGTTTGGGGTGTCCGTACATACATATGTACACGTATATATATATATATATATATATATATATAGCTCTATACATATATATATATGTGTGTATTTATATATATATATATATAGACATATTTACGTGGGAATGGTACTATATAGGTACGAATAATTAAGAGATGCTACACAATATCTAATTTTAAAGGCGAAGGTAGTGCCCATTTACCTTTTTTTAAAAACTGAGTGCGATTTAGCGCATCTATATTGGTTCTGGTAGCTCATTCCATAACCTGACAACGACAACAGAAAAAGATTTCTCCATACACATAGCAGGATGGACAGGCATAGGCATATTTCAAGTACTTCGATGATCTAAGCAACTTACCACGTGTGTCACGTAAGAAAATAAATTTAAATTTAATGTAAAAAGGAGTAAGTGGGTTAAGCAAGATACTATAGAGAAGGGAAAGGATGCGGGCATTAAAAAACGTAATGATAACGTAGAGAAAGCGTTATCAAAATTAGGATCACTACATACTTCACATTCTTCACAAATTAGGATCACTACATACTACATACTATTTTTATTGTTTACTGATTGTCCTGCCTTTGTACTGCCAGAAGTTATTGGGTTGTCCAATTCCAATAGTTTCTTTGTGATCACATTATACATGCATTTAATTAGAAATAGGTGTAAAAGCTTTAAAACGGTTTCAACATAAAAACACTACCCATTCAATATATACCTGTCTGTGACAACAAATTAAACCTAAGTTGGTATGGGTTCTTATCAAATCAGAACGCATTTTAAACCCGTATAGCTTTAAATTGGAAGATGCCATTGTAGAAGTGCTCAATCTGACTCTAATTGATATCAAATGCGACACTTTGTATCTTTGTCATGATGTACACTAGGGGTCAATGTATATATCCTATGTAGGTAAAATTACAAGTGAATTAATAAAAATTAACCAATAAGAATAAAAAAATAAGTAAGTAGTCTGGTATAAACAGTAATTGATTTATTTTTTAATAACAAAATTTGACGAAATGAATAAAGTGTCCTTCTTGCGTAATTCAAGGTTAAAACAAAAATTAGGACTACGTCTCGTTAGCCTGGTAAAATGTTATTTCTACGCTAATGTCCAATTTCTCCTTCAAAAATTATAGGCGTAGGTAAACAAAGTGTTGTAGAGAAAATTTATATTTTATAAAACGAAGCAGTGTCAAATTGTGGGATATTAAAGATTTTTTGTCATAAAACTGGCATATAAAATTTACTTTTAAGAAAATACTGTGCCTCCGTCAATAATTTATATATGTGTTTCGAAACCATTTTGGGTAAAAGAACCCTTTTTTCAATATTAACCTGTAACACAGACCATCCTGGCAAAATTATGTTTAAGATCTAATCCCCCGTATTTTTTTTTCTATTTCATTCTAAATACTTGCCAATTTAAAAAGTTTGCGGTATGTTTAGTGAGAAAATCATGTCTTCTCATCAAAATTTAACAAAACCCATAGAGATAATATTCTATAAATTTAAAATATTCTTATTAATAAATTGCTTAAATATACTTAAAAACACTAAAAATTAAAAACCATTAATAACGTCAGAAAATTTTGTGTAATGGGTGAATCTAATTGTTCTTAATTTCTACAGCAGATTAAAAATTGTATTAATTAATACAAATCGGTTTTTAAACTTCATCATCCCTATTACTGTTTAAAAAAACCCCTAGGGTAACTTATATCGCACACAAATTTAATACAGTGTTATTGGTTATTACTATTATGTATAATCCTGCAACTTCCCCCAACCGTTCTTCTGGAAGGAGTTAAGATGAAGGTTCGCTACTTATGGCGGGGTTTCCGCATTTCCTCACGTGATCTCCAAATAAATCTGACATTTGTGAAATTCAAGATGGCGGCTGCACTGCGGGTACCGAGTTTTTCCCTATAGCATTTTTTCTCGATAACGGTGTCATTTTCGAGTAATCTCTCCGCCGCCACCTAGTAGGCGAAGCGATATAAGAGAAATAGCAGTATGTAGCGGTCTGACACAAGACTTCCAGGAGCCCTCGAGCTCCGTTGTCTTAAAAGAGGTTTTAGACTAGACGCTGCACCCTGCCGCCTCGAACCCGTAAATTCTGCAATTAAGGTAGAAACTCTCCCTAATCGAAGGATCTCGACTCTTTAAAGATTAGACCAAATACTAAGTCGTAGCTTTTGTGTGTTGTAAGTTAAAAATAGCTAATTAAACATTTAATACATCTCAATTCTTAATTTTTACCATTTATATATTTATTATATAATTTAAGTGCATTTAATTCAGTAATATGAATCTTATCTGGTTTTATTAATGTTGGTGCCATTAAATACCAACGATATATTATGTGGCTACATTTCTTTTTAACAAATTACAGAAGCCTCTCTTTACGGGAAATGATAAGGTCGTTTCACGGAACACGCAAAGGGTAATTATGGTCTTAAAATAAATTAGTGTTTGAAGCTACATTATTATAACATTCTGTTCGAAATAACCTTGGTAGGTAATGGCGAATTTCGTAGTCATTATTTCACGGAAAATGTTTTACTTGAGATTAAATAAAGGTCAAATTAAATGTTCTTTTTTATGAAGTCGTTAAAGAAAATAATGGATTAAATTGTCATCCACAAATAATTAAGAAGTTTAGAATTAATCAAAATTACTGTTATGTACACGGTAATAAATATATGAATCTATGTTTTATACCAGGAGATTGAGTATTACAGATGTAAAAGCTTTAAAGGGATGACTACATAGCTCACTAACTGTATATAAAAGTATGATAAACCCTATAGAAAAATAAATGGTTTCTGTAAAAAGTAATTTAAGAAAGAAAAAACTTTTCAAAATTCCGATTACTACAAATTAAAATTAATTATGTATAAGTTTACTACTTTTTTTGTACTGTCAGAAGTTAATTGCCCGTTGCATACCAATAGAAAAATAAGCACTTCTTTGTTCGTGCAACCGATGGCCATTTGAGCCGTGAGGTTCTCCTATGGCGATCACGAACCGGTAGACGCGGCGAGGATAGCCCCCCCCCCCCCCCCAGGAGGAGGGATAACATAGATAAGGTCGCGGGAAGTCGTTGCATGCGGGCAGCGCAGGACCATTCATCGAGGCGACCTTTGGGGTCTATTCCTTGTAATAGGCCTCTATCGTCTAAAAATAGAAACACACTTCAAAGTGATCTCTGTATGGAGTGATTGGAAATAACTGAAAAAGATTTGAATCCTTTTGATGAAAAAAGAGCTGCATGTCCACCCTTTTAAACAGATAACCAGTCGCCATGACATCTGGCATAATGCATAGTATGCATAAATGGTAAAAATTATAATTGAAAAAACTTTTTTTTAAACATTTTGGAATAATGTGTATTTAAAAATCTAGCTAAGACTAATATTTATTAAAATGTTCTACGATTAGAAATAAAACGTAGAACGCGTGATATAAAACCAGCTGATTCTAAAACCTTTCCGCCACCATTGAATATGCACATTTCAATCACACAAATGTAGCGTATATTTTATATTTGGGTTATTGAGACGAGTTTCAAACTAATATTTATAAAAGCACGTTTCTCTTTCGCCGCCGCAAACGCAGTGATGTGTTACTCACATAGTCCTATTTATTTTATGACCAGTTCGTAAGCTGTTGCGCGGTTGGATAACGCGAACTAACATGTATTCCCCGAGGAAATCAGGCCAAGCTTACAATCCATTAATACACGTATTTAACTTTAAATGCACGTACATATGCATTAAAAAGTTTCTTTTTGCGTTGCACATTTTAATGTTACCTATATTACCTACGTGTATACTATGCAATTAAATCTCTTATACAGGATGTTACATGCCCCATCACCGAATTCGTTTTGACGTTAATTTATTGGAGAATGCATATAAAGGCTTAAATTTTTTTCGATAAATCATAGTAGCGGAGTATCATGTTCTACACGCCAATTATACCACTACGGTGAAATAATAAAAAAATATGTTACGATGTATTTTTGTAATAGAAGTCAGTGAAGGAAGTTTATCTTAAGGCTAATATAACACAAAAGTTTTGAAATAAAAGAATACTGCGTATGACCATATTCACATTGCCCACCCCAAGTACAGCTCATTGGCTTATTCTTTTACTAGAAACAACTCTCAATAAATTATCATACATTTAAACTTGTACTCCATGACGGAATATGTCGTCGTAGGATGAACTTGAAACATTAGTTATCTACATATTAATAGTAATAAAAATATATTAAATACTAACTGACCTGATAGACTTGGTTCTGTCGCAATTCAATAGAAAAAAAATACAACGATACGGTTTGTTTATTATTTTATCTTCTGAGTGACTACTTTATTTGTTTCATTCAGAGATCCGTAGACGAATGAAAACATCCGGCATAGCAGAACGGATTTGCAAACTAAAGTAATAGATAGAAAATTGCAGAATGAAAGAAGAGGATAGATATATCATAGGAAGAGTGATAGAAGAGTACAGAAATAAAAGGAAAAGAAAGTGAATCATGTCAGACATAGTAACAGACGTATTGATTTACTGTTTTTACTATACTCCGCGCTTGTTTTCTTAATTCTTAAAGGATAATAATTGAATAATAATTTTTAATAAGAAACTTCTTCGCGACGATTTTGTACCGTAGTTAATGGATTCGTTGTGAAGTTTTGCGCTTAGTAAAACATTTTGTGAAACATTTTTTTCTATATAAGTAAATATATTTATGACAATGTTAACGACATAACTTGATTTCCATTTAACGTAAAGCACAACTTAACCTCGCGCTTATTTATTTCGCAGTTAACTCGGCAATTATAAAATGTGCTTATTGAACTCGCTAAAACCATTTAAGTATTCAGGGCGCGACCAGTTTTATTATTGCTTGCGCGCAATAAGAGCGTATGTAAATTGGTTAGGCAATTAATAATTATTTTCATACCTTAAACGAAAACATAAATATGATTAGTTCTAACAACTGGACACAAGTAATCAAACATTATTTAATCTATGTATAAAGCACACCCAAATAGATACAGCTATAGTACAATATGAATCAATTTTTTATTTATTATAAGTAAGTGATGATTATAGGATACATCGTGTAGCTTATTAACCTGTTTTAAAGTGACGCAAATGCAATAATTGGTTCCGTATAAAAAACCATCAAGTAAATGTTTTGTTCTACTTTTCGTTTTATAACATTCAATCACTATGTGTAATAGTGTTTAGAAAAGGAATAGTATTTCTATTTTTTGCCCACGGTTTTAGAATAGATGCTTATAAACCATATAGAATCTTTGTGTCAGTCTACGAACAAAACGAAAAACTTCGTAATGTGCGTAACATTGGTGAAATGTTAATAATAGTTACAATTATCGTCATTTCAGACTATATATGCTGCAAAGCCTATGTAAATGCCTATGTAAATGTGTTGCCTATGTAATAGTATATATTCAATAGTTTTTTTTATTATACCGTTTGATTAGTTATCGTTGTAAAAGCTTTAAAGCGTGGATTATATAGCTTATTTCCTGTGAATTAATGTGTAGTACAACCTATCCGCAAAAAAACAAACAAAACAATAAATAAAATCAATAAGAAATAGCGTTTCCTAAATTCGCATTAGTAAATATTAAAATTACTGCTTATTCTGCCTTTGTAGACTTTGTACTGTCAGAAGATAATGTCCTATCACATTTCAAGAGAGAAAATGAATTAATGTAACATATTTAAAAGTGATCATTTTATGAAAAAAATATGTTACATAGATATATTACTAATGAGCTATAAATTCTCGTTTAAACTTTTACACCTATAACCAATAGCTATATATAAGTCTTCTTTTTTGAAACTAACATTAAATAGTATAATTTCAGATATAATCTTAAAACAATTTCTATATTAGAAGGTAAATGCGCAGTTACTTTACGAAAATTAAATACAATAATTTTAATTATAATCGGTAACAGATTGCAATTTGATGAACCAGAATAAGTACTACTAAATATGGTTTCACAGTCTGTTTTTTATTGCTCTTGATACCCATGGGGTGCATGCGTCCTAATGTGTACAACAAAGATGTCAAACAGTTTGCCTATGTCAATATTTGCGTCTAAGCATGACGTAATTGTCTTTTACACAAGAGTGGAATAGACAAGGATATTACCAACCGAGCAAGTTTTACCTACGAAAACTATATTATTACTTAAGGTAATCGCAGTCACGTGATATCGTAGCCTCACAAAATTTTCAGTACGTAGAAATTGCTACGAATGCTACGCACGTAGCACATTCGTAGATCTATAAATGCTTGTTTAATTTTTAACGCAATCTATATTAAAAAAAAGATTTTCGTTAAAATTATCCTAAATGAAATTTTAATAATGAGTTAAAAGTAATTTTAATGTAAAGCAGCTATATTAATAAATCTCTAAGAAGAATATTCTACAAAGCATACACTATGCTAAAGTAGTTCTGTTTTATAAAAGTGTATCATACTCAAAAACTTGACAAATAAAAATAATAGTATCATAAATTGTACGAAATTTACGAAACGAACTACGAAGTTTGACACTAATAAATTGTCACAAAATTTTCCTGACGTCGAGCGTCACGGAAACATTTCCGTCGCTGTCAATTTGTATAAAAACGGTCGGACACGTGTATACATTTCTTTAAAACTATTACTAGGAAGACACGTTTCTTATAATAAACTTATAATATGTGTATTATCTACACAAGTATGGTGAAAAATAAGATGAAATTGTCATTTAAAACTTCGAGCATTATTAAGGTAAATAAATTATTTTTCTTTTTAGGGTGTTTTTATCACAAAGCGGCAAGTCACGATTGGTGCCAATATCGCACAATTTTTAGAAAAAGAACGTCTAACAATCGACGCATTTCCCGACCACCATATTCGTCTGATTTGGCTCCGTATGACTTATGCAATTGAGGGATTAAAAACGAAATCTTAGTAGATCCTGAAAGCTACACAGAAAAAGATTAATACGACTGTTTCTAGAAATGGAGAAAGCGTTGACAAAAGTGCGTTTTATCGGACAGAGATTACTTTGACGGGGATGAAATTAATTTTGAAGAATTAATTAAAAGTTTGCATTTTATAAACAAATTCACTTTACTTTGTGACCTATGTATCACAACATGATATCTCAGAAAACTTAAGGAATATCAACTTAAAATTTAGTATTGAAAGGAATGATTCTTTCACCTTATAGAGATCAGCTAAGAATTGAACCTACGAACTTCCCCCAGGGGGAGCTTGAGGTGGTGTAGATTAGATAAAAATTCATATTTCGTATATGTAGTTTTATTGTATAAAACATGGCCAAATTGTTTCACGTCTTCAATTCCCCTTCTGTCAAAAAGAGGGACCAGAGAGGGTTTATTAACCTAAATCAGAATTTTAAGCTATGTTTAAATAGGGCGGTGAGGTAGCTTTTATAGTAGACATAATTTTTTGTAACGTCTTAGAAAAAAAAATTATAAGCCAAATCGTTTATAAGAAAAATGACGATAAATTATATACAGGGTGGCCCATAAGTCCTTTGAAAAGTAAAATTTGAATAAAACGAAGAGGGCGCGCGTGAGCGATGCAGGGGTAGCGGGGCGAGTAACTTCGTTTTCTAGGAATTTAGTCGCGATGGAGCGTTTTACCGGAGCGGACCGTGCGTTTTGTGTGCGCGAGTTTTATAAAAACGACAATTCGGCAACCGTTGCGCGGCGTAAATTTCGAGAACACAAAGGTTTACACAACTTTGACGACACTCCAACTCTTCAAACGATTAAGAACTGGGTTGCTAAGTTCGAGGAGACCGGTTCGACGTTAGATAAACCGCGGTTGGGTCGTCCAGTGACACAGTCTATTCGCGAAAATCCGACACGGTCAACTCGTAAGCGCGCCAGAGCATTAAACGTATCCAGGACATCGTTACAACGGATTTTGAAGAAAGATTTACATATGCACCCTTACAAAATTCAGTTGGTTCAAGAATTAAAAGAAACTGACGGTATTCAAAGACAAAATTATGCGAATGAAATGTTGAATCGGTTTACTTCCTTCAATAACATAATGTTCTCTGACGAGGCTCATTTCCATCTTAACGGGCATGTTAGTAAACGAAATTGCCGCTATTGGAGCCCCATCAATCCAAAACTTAAGCATCAGAAGTCCTTGGGCCGCTATGTCAGCCCATGGTATCCTAGGGCCTTACTTCTTTGAGGATGGCAGAGGGCGCGCAGTTACTGTTACGTCGGAGCGATATGTGGCTATGATCGAAGGGTTTTTCATACCAGAATTGCAAAACTTTTCAGGCTTTAATGCCAGGACGTGGTTTCAACAGGATGGGGCCACTTCTCACACCTCTAACACTGCTATGCCCGTTATCCGTCAACTTTTTCCTGGCAAAGTGATCTCTAAGAGAGGAGACATTTCCTGGCCTCCACGTAGTCCAGATCTGACCCCGATGGATTTTTTTTTGTGGGGCTACCTTAAGGCTAAAGTATACGACACAAATCCGCGGTCAATTGAGGCCCTAAAAGAAAACATCCGCAGAGAAATGACAAGCATTTCAGCAGTGACGTGCTGCGCAGTCATCGACAATTTTAGACGTCGTTTGCAAGAGTGCCGTGATCGCAACGGATTACATTTAGAAGATGTTATTTTCAAAAAATAATTCCCGTTTTTTAAGCTTTTTTTGCAAATAAAAATTTAATTCATAATGTAATTAGTTTTATTTTAATAATTTTATTTTCATATCAAAGGACTTATGGGCCACCCTGTATATATATATTAAATACAGAATATTCAAAAGCAAAGATTATTACTATCTATATTTATACTATTATTTTTGGTAATAATATATTATAGACATAATGTGCCTACATATAAGTAAGTTACTATTAACCTTTACAAAGTTCAAAGGTTGTAACATATTAAGAACGCAATTTAGTGTAATGCATTTTTTATCATCCAATAAAGCGAATAAAGAGTTTTTTTCAAAGAGTAACTTAAATGTATATCTTACATGTAACAATTCAACGTATATATAAATGTATTTATAACGAATTTAAATTTTTCATATTTAAATCAAATATTTGGTGCCCTATTAAATGATTTTTTTTTAAATACTTTCCTTTCAAATTACGTATGTGCTGTTTTCTAAACATATTACATATGTCATCATAATGTCAGCCGATAGACAAGGCTATAGGCTTCCTCCAAAGATCACCTCGATCGCCATTGAAGAAATTTTCGGCCCCAACGGACGTTGATTTTGCGAACGATGGGCCTCTGTCAGTGCGACTTTAAACAAGCAATTCTTCTAGCTACACCGACAACGTTGGTTGTTCTATGGATCTCATCATTTCTTATTTGATCTCTTCGCAATTTTTTATGTATTTGTACTTTATACATTTTGCTACGTTTTAATACCTGTCATGTAATAAGTATATGAAAACAAAAGCGTGAAATATCAACAATTGTTTTTGTACACTTTGTGCTAATTGAACTAGATATTTTCGAGCTATTAAAGTTGTAAAATAACGTTTATAGAGTTTCCTAGAAAATTACCGCAACGGGCGGTCTAGGGAATTATAAATATAAAATTGATGATATATATCAACTTTGCACGCGAATGACTATGAAATTAAGAACCTTCAATAAACGGTTTAGTAGCCTAATGAAAATGTTGCAAATGCAAATGAGACCGCATATATACTAAATTTTATATTGAAAAAAAAACTAACAATTACCTAAAAAACAGCCCGCAATTCATGTTAGTCTAGATTTAAAAATTAAAGTTACTCTAATTATCCTTTACTTTGGAATATTTTAGAAGTTTGCTATTACAAAATAAGTTAAGATATAAAATCTTAAAGCCGTGAATAACTCTAACTCTAAAGTAATGATAATATAAAAATGCTTTTTAAAACCCGGACTACTACATGTTAAAATTAAATATTGTTAACTATCTATCCCTGCAAACTGTACTGCCAGAAGTTATTAGTCTGCCGCATTCCAATAGAAAAAAAATTTAACACATATCAGAGTGATCGCTTTATACGGGGTAACACAAAAGTATTTCCAATCACAAAAGTTGTGAAAACGTAAAAGCTTTTTGCTGACAAACGTGCTATAAATCATCCTGTACGTCACATAAATGACTAAATGTCAATTTGTAATCCTTACAATAATTATTACAATTTGAATTTGTTATGCTTATATACAATTTTGACAATAGGCTTTGCTCATTTAATGCTGCAAAACTAATAAATGATATTACAATGGTTTAATTCATTAAATATACAAACGTAGAATCTTCGTCTAATTTATAACAATTTGCAAGGTCTATATAGCTAAGCCATTTCAGTTACCAAATCTATCTTTTCAAAGAATTTCAATGATTGTAATCAGAAAATCCAAATTTATTCTGGTCAAGTTCGGCACGCTCTATCCATAACAATGTGATACTTAATGGAATTTTTGAGTACAGTGTTATATATTATGTAGGCGAGTAATTTGTAAAGTGGACAGTTGGATATTTTGCAATGAACAACTTTAACAAACCGAAGGTTTACTTAGGTTATGTATCCCTGGTTAAATATGTTGCCAAGATTTTTTTTACTATCACATGAAGAAACATTCTTTTTGGATTTCGATAAAAACATATCTGATTATCCAAATCTTAACGCAACGATGCCCATTGTCATATTTCCTACACATGTGTGGTTTGGTAAGCAATGAGTTAACGAAGTGGCATTAAAACCATAAATCCGTAGCTCTTCGAGTCTTGTACTAGTAGTTAAACCTAGATGTACTATGTACCTCCGATCCTTATAATTCCAACGTCATCATCATCATTATTCCAGTCGTAATACGTCCACTGCTGGGCATAGGTCTCATAGATTTCCAATTAAACAATCAATGTTCATTTGTATAAACCAGTACAGTTCCACCAGATATTTAAATCGAATGATGAGGTCTAAAAATAACTTTTCATTTAAAGTTCGCATCTTGTTAGCACGGTATACAGTTCTTGTTAGCACAAATTTGCAACATTCCATGAATAACATGAGGGGAATCGCATTATTTAAAATGATTCCGTGAGCTCTGCAAATTGCGGCCTTGACCCAAAAGCCAATACATTGCTGCTCGCCTTTGAATAGACATCATTGACAATTGACTCGCTTCACAGCTGACACTTTTCCCGAGTTATAAAGGGACTCCAATTAATTTATGAGTGAATGAAAATGTGTTGCAGGTTGTGGAATTATAACATTGATTATTTTTAATTAAATTCAAAAGCTCGCATCACATATGGCTGCGAAACTTGGCCTGCGACCAAACAACACTGTCAGCAACTACCAAGAAATCAGAAAGCCAAGGAAAGAAGTATCCTAGAGATAAAATTAAATTTAGAAACAGAGACGTACGGAAAAAACCGAACTTTTCCGATATCCTGACACAAATTGATCAACAAAAAAGGAAGCATATGGACCATGCTCCGAAGCAAAGATGAAAAATGGTGCAGGAGGATGACCATCTGATGCCCCAGAGACGACCATAAAATTCGAGATACAAAAGCCAGAAGATAGGAGGACAAACTAAGAATGTCATTAGGCCCAATGTGGCTTAGTTTAGCAGTTGACCAGAGGCAATGGAGGACGTTGAAGGACTCTTTTGCCCTAAGCCACTCCAAAACAAGAGATATTTTAATGTTGTCTAAATTGGTTGTAAAAAAAATCGGAAATAATAATAATTATTACTATTGTTATTTTATCCCTGTTTAAATCCTTAATGTAAAATGCAGTTAGCTGTGTGTCATGATCACTTAATATAAAATGCTCGCTGCAAAATTTCATTACTTTACTATGATAGGAACGACAAAAATTATTTGCATATTACGTAGCAATTTCCACACGGCAATATTTTACCTCATTCACCTTGACACATTTCACTTTTAGCACGCAATTTAAGCATACTGATATAAAGCATAATTTAAGCCTACTTCGAATACATATTTCCAAGATTAACCGAAAAAATTGTAAAATATTTTATATTCAGAAATCTGTCCTTCGCCAAAATATAAATCTACTTTATTATTCGCCTTTACGGTCAAATGCTCGTGAATAAACGCCCGTGGAAAAAAAAAGTGATAAATTGCTTTTCAGCGCGGTAATTTTTAAGCATTAATGAGTATCTTCGACGAAGAATAATATAAGGTTTCAACAAAAACCTTTTTTAACTTGTTATTTTTATTATGATGGACGTTTACGTTTTCATTCATTAATAATTCTGAGTCATATTATAATTACATGTTTAATAAATAATGTTTCTTATTTTAAGCAAATACCTATGTGGTATGATTGATAAGTTTCTATAGATCTATTTTTTATGCTTTAGAATATAATTGGCTTACTTAATTAATATGCAATAAATTATATAGTTATGCGTTTCATCCTCAACAATCAAGACCATGCATGGTTTATGACAACTTTACCTAATTATGACTTTAAAATTCATGTGTGATGATTTTAACGATTTTTCAAGTACACCTATCGCCCGATTTACACGGTACTTGTTTTACACGTTTTCGCTTTTACACGGTTTTCCAAATAAGTTTTTTTTTGTTTTAATAACCGATTCTATTACCATCTCTCATAATGTAAATATTTTTGCTTCAAACATCGGATCAGCACAAATAACTTCGAGTGATGAAAGTGAATTCGAACCTTCGTTTCTGAAAAAAAAATGAGAGTAATTTCTGACAGTGATAAAAGATAATAAAACACCTTTGATTTTATTTTTTGTTTTTCTGTTTAATGCATTGTAATTTAAAAAAAAAACTGTGTTTCCGTCATACGAGTATATTAAATATTTTAACTTGTCAATGCATTTTATTTTTATTTCTGTGTACACCAAAAAATATTGAAAAAAAATCACAACTGTTAAATAGCAAAATTATGCATTTTCTGCAAGTTTTTCTATTTACACGGTTTTGACTTGAAAATTTTAAATTTTCGATTTACACGTTGTTTTAGGAACGTATCTACCGTATAAATCGGGGGATAGGTGTATTATTTCTATTTAAATTCGACAATTAAATTCATAAATTATAACTTTTGCCTTATACTTTCTTGTCCCAAATGTCTTAACGTATTCATTGAGTCATTAACCTATGTTTCTTCTGACAATACCTTTAATATAAATATAAAATATTACATAAATCTATGTTATTCTTCTTTTCAGTCGATTGACGCCCACTGCACACAAGTCTCCCTCAAAGATCGCCGCCATGATCGGTCTTGTGCTGCCCGCATTCAACGACTTTACTATATCGTCGATTCATCTAGCAGAGCCAATCTCCAAAAATCTATGTAGTACCAATGTTTCATTTGCGCCTTTATTTTCAACTTGTGTCGCCAGTCACTGATCTCGGAGATTAT
Source organism: Battus philenor (assembly GCF_028537555.1). Classification (NCBI taxonomy): domain Eukaryota; kingdom Metazoa; phylum Arthropoda; class Insecta; order Lepidoptera; family Papilionidae; genus Battus; species Battus philenor. The sequence continues at coordinate 4,919,786 of NW_027181759.1, read as the reverse complement.
AATTACTGGTGTTTTCTCTTGCAATATGCTGTTTAGTCCCATTGATAAATTTACCAAGGCATCCTCGATGTTCGCTGAGAAATATGTAATTATTTATTACGTTAAAATCTTATGGGTCAATGATTTAATAGGTAATGTTTTGTATTTTAAAAACTAGTGTAACACCGCGTTGGTTTTTTTATGGCCCCATTTTTGGAGTATCTCGTTCAGCCCCTGTCATGGGTAGAAAGGACCTTTATTTAAATAATATTTTTTTTCTCTTTATTTTCATACTCATCTTTCGACGTTCTCAATGTCTTTCATTATTTCCTCTAATTTCTTTCACAATATCTTTCGTTCACTTCCATACTTTTCTTTCTTACATCGCTTCACTTCCTTGGCCTTTCCTCCAAAGTTCTGCAATTTTACGTTTATTATTTTTATGACTTGTTTAACAATTTATTGGATATTAATTCTTAATTATTTTCTTACTATCTATATCACACAAACACCGCACTGATGTAGTCATTATTAGATGTGTTTTTAATATAAGAATAATGCTCTAACGCTCTCACTTTTTGTTATAAGAAACTTCACACCATATAAATATGAAAAGATCATGAACTCGAATAAAATAAGTCCGAAAAGAGTGTTTTATTGTTAATCCTATTAGGAAAAAAATATGTTTCGATATTAAATCAGTTAACTTTCACGAATCCCATTAAATACGCCGTTTCGTAAAGTTATAGTTATAGGTCTTATCTTTATCTTTTTTTCCGCTCGTAACTTTCTAAGTTACGACTTGTGTTAACATTTGCGTTGTTAATATCGCTAGAAGTTAAAAATGTTGATCAACATTATGTATATTTGACCCCGTTAAATGACTTTGTATATTGCTAGAATGTAACTAATTAAATGATAATCTTTAAAATTAATAATAATTTCTATTCGAAGTGAAGTCAATGATCAAAAATTCTATGCCAGGATCACTATAAAATGATAATTTAACACGAACTTTTTCAAAATTTGATCGTTTTTATTAATTATTTATTTAAATAATGAAATGAGAAGTGATATCCCAGATGTGAGGATTGAGACTTGCAATTGTAGGTAGCGTGTTTGATTTCCGGGAAACAATCTTGTGTAATTCACACTTTGTGCATTAATTATAAAAGATTATCGCTGCCAAGAAACAAGTTTAACTGCAACTGCGACTGCGATCACAAACTCGCTTGCGAAACGTGGCAATTATGGTATATCTCCCATAAATATCTTTCGGGGCAGGCCTACACCTTGCAATAGGGGTCTATGGGCTGATGCGACGAAATAGGACGATATGCCGATGATTCTGTTTCGAACTCTCTTATCTTAATCTTTTTACATTTTATAATTATAAAAACTTAATGCTATTATAAAAACTAATATCGAAGTTTATTCGCACATTCGTATTAAATTATTACGAATTTATTTAGAAAGGTTATAATGTTAGCTGTCATAGAAACAGCCATAGTCAATCTACAAAGTAAAATTAATAATAAATCACTCTGTACATTTGTTATGGCTGTACAAATGACACAGTACAATATTATTCTATACCACACTATCATTAATCACATATCACATAATGTTACAATACCACTTAAACCTTTCATCTTATAACATATATACATTTATTGTTGTTCATCTCAGTCGAATGTAATCCGGTAATATTAGTTTATGTAATTACATTAATATTATTTTAAAGGCAACTAATAGAAGTCCTTCGTAATAAAATTATTATCAAAATTATTCCTTATTGTTTATTATATACATACTTCTATATATATATATATCGTATACAGGTGGGTTGATTATGGATGTAAACTGTGAATGTATAGTTTATTTGTCAGCAAAAAGCTTTAAAGCTTTTATACGTATTTCCAAACACCTTTTACAAACATATCGCTCTGTAATATGTTAAATTATTAACAAAAAGACAGGACAAATTAATAATCTTTAAGTGTATGCAGTAATCGGAATTTTTAAAACGCCTTGCTATATTATCATACGTAATTATTTCAAAAATCTATTTTAAAAAATTGGACAGGATGTTCTGTACATTAATCGACTGCAAATAAGCTATACATTCACCCTTTTAAAAATTTTACATCTATAACGAACCATCCTAAGTATAATTTATCAAACGAACTATTTCCTATAAATAGTTAATTTTAAATATAATAAGGTTGAAGTTGTTCAATTTGCGAAATGTAATAAAATTATTCTAATATTTAATAAGGTAATTGATCCTTTGTCTAGCTTAAGTAATGAAAAACATTTATAGTCAAATAGGATTATCCAACGAATAATTTTGTCATAAATTTGAGCGTTCTACGAAATGAGTCACAAATGAAACGCGTTCAAAGAAAGCGACCCAGTTGTTAATCGTTAAGTGCTTTTACGTGTCAGACTAATTCGAAGCGTTCGTTCTATTTCAATCATTGATTTTATATTAAAGGAATAGCGTGTGTAGATTTAATATTATCGAATCTATTAAGTACACTCGGATTATTTATATGATCATTGAAAACAGACATGCGAAAATAACATTTGAAATAAAAGTGCAAAATTTGAGTTTTCTCAATTAACCAAAAAAAAAAAACATAAAACATACTAAACTACACTAAACGCTGCCTACCTGTCATACAACACACTAACACCACTGACTCCCTTTGAACAATTGTATTGTTTGACAGTGGTAGCCCTGCGTTAGAGGATTGGGACTCGCGATCGTAGGCTTCGATTTACCAGATACAATCTTATATAATTGACACTTAATCCACTAATTATATATTATTGTCTTTCTTACAAACAAGTTTCCAAAGGATGGGCAATAGAATTCTCTACGTACCATAATACTCCACTGCGATCGCCAACTCCCCTGCCAAGCGTGGTGATTATGGTAGATATACTTATGGAAGGATACCTCCACTGATATCTTTGGGGGAGGCTTACGCCTTGCAATAAAGGCCTGTATGCCTAAACGATAGTTTGCCATGCCTCTTGCCTTCGATTACATCGCCACACAAAGACATCGCGATGACACACTACGCCTAGACTGGCGTGCTATTTAATATGCGTAACTGTCGAAACTTTTTATCACATGCGATTTATTCCTTAAAAAAAATTAAGTTATAGGTGGTTAATAATAAACTAGTGTTGCTTGAAGTAAAGGACAATGAAAGACAAAATAAATAATTGAAAAATAATGTATAATCACTTTCAGAATAATGTTATAAATATTTACATATTACAAATGAATCTTATAGCTACTATTTACAAAATTTAAATAAAAAGGTCACTTTTGTGAATTCAAGATTGCTTCGCAAATCATCCTTTAACTAGAAACCTGTTTTCTGTTCAACAGAAAATTATTCGTCATCTCGGAACAATTTCTCTTCGATATCGATGTCTTCTGCTTTCCGTTTCTTTCCCTTTGTTCTTTTACCGTGTACCATGTCAAGTTTAATCTTCTTCGCTTGTTTCTTCTTTTCTTTAAGTTGTAATTTTCTTTTCGCTGCCTTCTCGGGATTGTGGACTTTTTCTTGAAGAATTATCTAAAAAATTAAACATTTTTAAGATATTCTCAAAATATACGTTTCTTAAATCTTAAATCTGTTAATACGCTACGTTTTAGGAAACCTAAGTTGGGCCTAGTATTTTAACAGAAGTAAATCGTCAGATATTGGTGAAACAACTATTGAAGTGGTAGGTCTATATATATATATATATATAAAAATATACGCCTTTTGGTCATGCTATAATTTGAGAATGACAGTTTTCACATTTTTATTATTTTCTTAATGCCCTACAGAGACTCGTCAAATTAAACAATTAAGAAAATTGTAACTGAACTAAAAAAATCTAAAAGTGTTGTGGCTTTAAAACTTTAACGTTTGCGAGTTCGCAATAAACTTTGCGAGTTTGTCTATTCGCAATTCACGCGCTTTAATTTAATATTATATTTATAAATCACGATTTATTTATTATACATTTAATCAATAAATAAAGCCATTGCTCTGAATAATGTTACATTATTATATTCAATTCGACAGGCCAATAACTTCCGACTGTAAAATGTCTGTCGACGTCTGATATTGCTACAACATTAGATTAAATTTTTATACATTTAAATAACGATTAAAATATTAGTGCCGAACCTTTTTCCTTTCAGCGCGCCGTTTGTTTAACCTCGTTTGAGCCTCAGCAACCAGTTTACTGTACTCAATATCCCCAATTTTCCTCCTCAGCTTCTTGCCCAGTCTTCCAGCTAACTGTTTAGCCAAGCTTGCCGGTGTTGTTGCGTCTCCGGTAGAAAGTTCTCGAACTATCGGAGGAAGTATGACATCCATAATCTTATTCAGGCTCTCCGGCTCCATGAAACTGATCACATGCAGCCACATGGTGAAGATAGATGGTCTCTGCGGAATACGTTGTTTATAAATCTAATGCACGGGAAACAAAAAAAAATATCTATGGTAATTGAATCATGATCATTTCAGCCGCCGGACATCCCCTTGTGGACTGTGGCCTTCCACATATATTTATAATAGGATTGGTCCGTCTAAGTGGCCAGCATTCAGCATCTTCCAAGTAGTCTAATAAATTCGTATGACCACCGTGTCGTTGGACGCCCTACGCTGCGCTTGCCGGTATCTGGTCTCAGTTTCAGAACCTTAAGGCTTCACCAGCCATCTGTTCTGTGCGCTATAGAACTTCTGACACTTCAAAGTTCCAATAGGATGTACAAGTTACTTTCGTTCAACGATGAATTTTCTCATAGCAAATTTGATCGCATAGAGATGTTACAAGCATAGCCCTCTAAATGGTTCATTGGGCGACTTTGTTCACCATTGAGGCCGCATCAATAATTTCTTTGAAAAAAATACTTGAGATATATACCCATCTATGTCATTGTAGTTAGCGAAGGTTCAAACAAAAAAAGTTACGTACTATGACCATAGAGTTAGGAGCTTTAGCGACTTCCACATTAACGGCCTTCCGCAGTTTGAACAAAATCCATCGGATATTGACTTTGGCAACCGTATCCGATTCGGCGTCCGCCTCAATTTTACCGAGTAGTGTAAATGAAGGCATGGAATATACAAGTTTCAATATTAAAAACATTACATCGGTTACCTGAAACAAAGTTAACAAATTAACCAAGAAAATTAATTATAACAATAATAACATAATAATAATTATAATAATTATAAATAATTAACTTCAATAAGGACTATTCCGTAAACACAAATGGGTTTTGTGTTGCAAAAAAAAGTTTTTATGTTATTAATTCATTTTATTACTACTAATTAAAGGTTACATAATGCTGTAGTTTAGAACATTTTATTATAACATATTAAGTGCGGCTAATATTTTACTATATTCTAATATATATAACTATGTGATTTGTGTGTTTTTTGTTTCGTTCTTCCTCGTACGGAATAGGATTATATGTATTAAATTATCATACGTTAAAAATAATATTAAAAAGTCATTAGAGAAAACATCAGTCTAGTTATGTAAAAAATTAAACTTAATAATTTTTTGTAAATTTGGAAATCCAAAATCTGTTTATTAATTTAATTTTAGGAGCAACGACGTTTGCAAGGCTAGCTATAGAGAATAATTGACTTATAAATGATTTATTTTTTCTATTGCCGTGCCATTGGCAAGGTATCTTAACAGTACGAAGTTTGAAGACGCAACTATTATATACAAAAATATATCGCAATAAAGAGTAGAATGTATGCTATCAAAAACCTTACCCTATCCGCCATATCTTTGCTGACGTTGGGCGTGTACTGAGCACACAAGTCCAGAACAAGGCTCCTCAAGCACGCCTCCGGTTCGCAATAAATAAAACCTCTCTCGCTGTCCAATTTCTTCTTCACAATCATATCCAGTTCTTCGTGATCAACTGACAGTAGTATTTGCCCAAGAATTTTAACTGAATGCAATCGAACCCACGCGTGAGGATACGCTAACAACGCTTGACATTGCTGCGCTAGATCGTCGAAATCACTGAAGTGGTTCTTATTTTTCAAACTGGACGAGCATTGGATAGTGATTTTTTCTATAAGATTTAACATTTGTATTAGACTGTGGTCTTTCTCTTTCTGTTTATCCTCGTCGGATTTGTTGCCTTGATCGAGTTTGATCTTGACGAATCTTCCTTCGGTTATGTCGTTGCTAAGAAGTAATATTTTACCGCTCACTAGCGATAGTATTGTCGACAAACGATTTTTGAATTCCCCTTGCTCCACGTTTACAAATCTCGTGGTTAATTGTGCTGCTAATTCAAAATGGACTGGCTGAAATTTTACAATAAACATTAAAGAGAGTAACATACAGGTTGATTACAAATAGGTGTGAAACTTAAAAGCTTTTACACATATAACAAATCACGCATTATATTAAAATAGTAACAATATTTATTAAATAATCTCAGTAAAATATTTATTATATATTTGTTTACAATCTAAATGGGATTAGGTTGTGTTAAGATGGTTATAATTATGACATTTTCGTATTGAAATGTGAACTTCACAATCTGTTCATAGCTGCCGTGGATATAAACGTTTTTCTTTGCGTCAAAAACACAAAAAGTTATAAAATAAAGAAAGTAAAGTCAATTATCTTCAAACTCTCCCATTATTTTGTTATATCATATAATGGTGATTATATAAAGGTTTTATAATCGTCCAAGTTTTATACGTATATCCATTTAATAGTATTAGTTATTGTTAATATTATTATAATATATAATCATGTTAGAAGATCTCAATCTTAAAGAAACTAGAATCAGATTAAGCTCCTATAATGACATTCTCAAACTTAAAGTTAAGGAGGTGCCAAGGGTCCTAATTTTAGAAGAGCCTACAACAAACTTAGATTGGTATTTTTGTATTGGTCACTTTCACCATTTCCTTAATACGACCATTTCCTTAATTAGAGCAATTAATTCCCAAGCTTTATTATCACTTATAAATAATAGGATTGTTTTATAATAAATTGCCTTAATTTATTACATAGTAATTTAGAGATATTAAATGGGTGTTTTTTGTAATACGATACACAGAAGCCTAGAAATGAGACACTAGTTTATTGGCTATAATCAATTGTTACTTGACGCTGTTAGCCGTTTTGTTTTAGTTTTTATAGCTTCATCGAACTCAAGGCTGAATAATCTGCGTCAGATGCGTCGTCTGACATATATACAATATCTAATGAATTCAGGCGTTATTTTGTATCGCATATACAATACACTACGTATTACAATTATACTACATACGTGTTATAATACTACGTATTATAATACATACGTTTTATTAACTCGGGTTTTGGGTTTACCAATTGTTTTACTAATTTATTGAAGCCTAATGCGAATTTCACTTTTATTTAAATTTCTTATATTTTCATCATAAATGTTTCTTCACGAAACTTTTTTTGAAGACAGTAATAGACGCAAAGATTATTTCCCTTTTTATATTCTTTAGAATAGGCTAATCAACTTCAAAAGTAGTATTTATACTTAGTATTGGTTTGGAATGTTGATTCTATTTATAAATACCTGGCAACAAATATATATTTACTCTTTCTACTACTGGGTTATTTAGCAAGTGAAAATCAGCATAAACTAATATGTCTGTCTTGCTTATAATCTTCAATATATGCTTCATTGATCTATCTATCGTAAAGTTAGGTTTGAATTTTTCGAGTGGTTTGAAAATTATTTCAGAGATTACTATTTTTCATTATCTTAGCGGTTTAATATTTCCATCTTACCTGAGTATCCTGGAAGAATGCTAGAACTAGATCAAATAGTTTATTTCGTGCCACTGACGGCAACTTTTTCAGCATAGCTTCGATACAGCCTGCCGCCGCAGCACGACACTCAGGTGCACTGTCGTTGACCATGCAGGCGCCCAAAGCAAGGAACAAGAAATCTGCGTGCTTCGTCAGTTGCGTCTGAAAACAATCATTTATTAAAATAACACTTTATTCTACATATTAAGGACGGAATTAATCATAATCAATATTTACTTCTTCCACGCCTTAAAAATATACATCGAGCTTAATAGCTGTAATAATATTATAATAAAACCTCTGTTTGTGACAGAAAAAGATCTGGCCGTCTCCGTAGTATTCGTACGTAAAATCAATCAAAGTGTTAAGGAAAATCAATGAAAAAACACTTCTAATCGCAGATTAAATCGAAATCATATCAAAAACAATAACATAAATGAGGAAAAACGGAAACAAGACGCGAAAAAAAAAGTTCGCAAAACAACACTTACATGAAATTTTTTTAAACGCTTTTTTAAATGCTTTTTTTACTTACTGTTAAACACTTTGTAATTTTTTAAATGCTTTCTTATTAATGCTGTTTTAAAATAGAAAAAAAGAGTGAAATTCTAAGCAAATAGGTTTTTTATCGCATTTCTATTAAATCTTACATATTAAATAATAGAAAAAAAATGATAAACATTCGAATTCATTCTTACCACGTGCCATTTATTGATAATCATCTCGAGGAACTTGAGGGAAGATTCCCTTCCGTGTTGCAATTCATAGTTCAGTTGAGAAACAAAAAATTCTAGAAATTTGCTCATTCGGTTGCCTGGCGTGTAATAAGTTAGATAATTTACGAATAATGCACGCGCTTCGTCCCTGTAAAATAAGGCGATAATTATGTTTAGTATAAGGATACTGTTACAAAGCACGAGTTACAGAACCCTTTAAACAATAAACACGGAACCCTAGGATCAAAAAAAGAAGTTAGAAGAAAGTTAAAGCTAGAAGTTGAAGTTATTGATAGATTTTTGTGTACGGTTCTCGGAAATTCTATCGCGAACTTACTAGAACTTTCTCCGTTGTATAAATAGGTGTACTCCCCATGTCTAGAGTTCAGTGTTGTTTTTTTTTTTAGTTATAAGATTAAGATTTACGATCAGTGATACAAACTGACTATTTGGTAAGTTGTTTGGACAGTGATTTCTTAAGCGATTTGGAAGCGTAGTTTGGACTAAGCGAAAGTAAACTTTGTGTTAAAGTAGGGTGACCAGATGAATTTGTGAATAAAAGACTCCTTGTGACCAGTGGTGTTTCATTTCGAGTCAGAACCCACAGTACGTAACAATATTTTTACATCATTCAAATTTATAAGCTCATAGAAAAAAAGTGCAGGCCTTAATCTTCTTCTTTTAGGCTATTATTTCTGTACGTAGGATCATTTTACAAAATGTAATCCATCTTGAACAACAAAAGCGTTTTAACAAAATTAAAATTGAGTACTTGTTAATCATTGGATGGCTAAATATAGACGTGTGGATACTTTTATTTGATAAAAATTTGAAAGTGTTTTTTTATTTAATTTGAACACGTACCTTGACCTCGCTGATTCGCTTAAAATACAAATTTTTGATACTTTTTCCATAACTTCGTGAAGCTCCGGTGATACCAGTCTTCCTTCCAAAATTGCCTTTAGCAAAGAGAAAGAATTCGCCTGCTTCTCATCACTCTGGCAGTCTTCTTCCGCATATAGTAAAAGAGTTTTAAGTTGATCTGCTTCTAACTTATAGTACTTTACATTTCTTATTAAGACTGTAACCGCCTGTAAAAACACTTTCAATCATTCCTAATTCTCGATATATGTAGCTTTGGTATTTGGGGCCTGGGGCAGATTGGGGCTTGGTGCCCCCCCCCCCCCCTCTAAAGAGTCTAAATAATTTCAAAATTCAGAATTGGTGGAAAAGAACAGAATGTAGTTAATATAAATATTTTTTTTTGGTTCTAAATAATAATAAACATATAAAAAATAACATTACATCTTAATAAAATTTATTGGGAAAATTTAAAAACGAACATTCCTCGCTTTTTGGCCTGCAAAGTCAATAATCATATTTTCAAAATCAATAGTGTCGACTAGTTCATGTTCTATTGACATTATTGCAAGATTATTTAATCTATTTATCATTAAATAAACTTGCAATTATGTAATAATTTATTATTTTGTCATATAGGGCCCTTTTAAAAATGCGAATGTAAAGCTTAAACACTGTGTATATTATATATTTGTAACGGTTTACTTTTTTTAATGTTCATATTATTTAACAACTTTTTTAGCACAAAAATAGTATAATTTCGATATTCTTTTTATGTTATTTACTTTAAATTATGGTTTTCATTTTTCTTTTAACATTTCGTTATTCATCATTAAAAAAAAATTCAAAAAAATTATTTTCAACTTTGGTGCCCCCCTGCTTGTGGTGCCTGGTGCAGCCGCCCCGCTCGCCACCCCCTAGCTACGCCATTGATTTATAGGTAAATTGACTTTTTTGGTCGTAATTATATGGCTTATTCATCAAGATTTTTTTGTCCTAATGTACCTAACATGTGGTTTCAACAGGGCGGTGTCAGGTGCTGCACAAACACCGGTATTTAATATTTTTGTCAACTTTTCACAAAAATAAACTTTTTAATGGCCAACCCGATAGTGAGTTTGTTACTTAACTTAATTTTTTTATATTAAAGTTAAATCATAAGAAGCAAATCAATTCAAAATCCGAGACAAGGTTATCTAAATGAAACCACCATTCAAACAAAAACTTCTTTTCTAATTCATCACCCAAGTTTTTATTGAAAAATAGCTTTCTAATATTAAATATATATACATAAATACACGAGTGTGAAAATAAGTCTGCCATTATTAAATATAGAAAATTCAAAAAAAATTATTAAATAATTAATTGTTTTTCTGATGAGTGACAAGTCGATATAAATGAAATTTTAAACAATTTGTAGATTAAAAGCTTGCCTATTTATGAAACACATATCTTAACTTTGCATTGTTTCTATTTGTGAAAACTTTTAAACATGCCATTCTCGTATTTGTTCTGTTACTATATTTAATCTAAATGTATGTTTTCCGAAAATAACAGATAATTAAATTTTCTTACCTTAAAAGCATTTCTTACTAAATGGTAGTTGTCATTTTGTTTACTAATCTCGAACGTCGCGTACTTGTGCAACATTGAGAATATTGTTTTCACTATATCCTGAACCATCTCCTCGAGGGTCGGCGTACTCAGTCTGATAGTCCACAGTGCTGTTATACATTTTAATGCCACAGTGGTTACTTTGACATGGTCGCTTTTTAGTGAATCTACTAGTAAAGGTATTAATGGATCCACAAATGCCCGGCATTCTAATCTTGGAACCTTTTCTCTCTTTAGTATCACATAGAGAATATTTAAACTAAACTCAACTAAAACATGCGCGTTGGTTTTCGTAGAATTTTTAACAAGGATCGCTTGTGATTCTTTATTACGCTTCGGTGCAATGGGTATTATGAAACAATCAGGTTTTGCTCGCAGCATCTTCTCTTTTTGATTGTCAGTTATTAATCTTTTTGGTGCTCCCAAAACAAACTCTGGAATACTTTCAGATGCTATGCCGTGTAGAAATATGAATAACGACTCAATATCTATAAACTTGTTTGTAACTAAACCGCTTGAAATGTGCATTAAGGCTTCTTGTACTTTCAGAACAATCTTCTTTGAATGGTGCTTCTGTAAAACTTCTTTAAAAGGCAGTATGAGATTGATCAAACAGTTCTCTGTTATATTCTGAGACACAATCATCAATGTAACAAAGCTCTTTTTGCTTGGTTTCGCTTCCGGTGTTTTATAATGCAGTTTCTCGACTTCTTTTTCTTCTGACAGCGCTCCAAATAAATCATTTACACAAACATCGAGTATGTAGTGTAAGTTATCATTTAAATCACCAGGTTTGAAATCTGATTTTAAGGCTTCTAATACCGAATGTATTGTAGCGACTAATACGTGTACTTGAAACCCTCTCGTGAGTAATAAAGTAAGGTGTTCCAACAAAATTCCCAGATATGGGGTACCTACAGTTAACATAATTTTTTTAACGATATCTCTCGCCGAAATTCTGACTTGTTTCAAAGGTGATTTTAAGAAGGAGCACAATTTTATGATGATACTGCAAAAGAAAAATATGTATATGAATATGTGCGTAATACATAATCAGAAATTCGTTGAATAGAGAAATAACAGTCAAAATATTCCATTACAATCTAAATAAATGTAATGTCCAATATAGTATTATAGGTTGGCAAAGACGTTAAAAATAGTTGATCAAATCAAGTATTATCTGAACATTTTTCATTAACGGACTACGTCATTCTAAAAAATAACACTTCTGCAAATAGGTATGTAATGTCATAGTTGTTATTTGAGCATGTTTTGTTTTTTTTTATTATAGTCTTTTTTTATTTAATTTTTAATTATTGTTGTTCATAGTTTTAATATTTTGGAAAGAATAATATTTTGTTGTACCAAATTTAAAAAAAGACGTTGTGTAAATCTGTTATTAATGTATGTCACTTGTTTTAATATTTGCCGTAATGTTTTTGTAGATATTTATGTTAGGGTTGCTGATGTGTCTTAAATAAAGCGTTTAAAAAAACTTACCCAGGTAATTGATGTCTTAAAATATCACCAGGCAGCCGTTGCAATAGTTTAACTAATGCTAAAGCAATAGGCACGCGTACCATGTCTTCCTCTTGTCTTGTAAAACCGGTACGGCGACGATTTAACTTATGAGATTCATCATGTTCCGTCATCTTACCAATTGTTCTGTAAAATACGTTTGCGAATTGTGCTTTAACTTTTTTTTGTCAAAATAATCAAAATGGGCTAATTTGTTAAATAATTAATTGTAAAACATTGAAGCAATTAGCTATTATCCATTCAGCGATTTCAGACGATCTTTTTAAGTTCCTTTAAAAATACTGGATTCAGGTTGCTACCCTGTCCTATTGGACTTATCTATGCTAGAGGCTTATGTACAGTAGTAAACGTCTTACGGCAGAAAGGATGATGGTGATTAAAATGCTGATAAAAGTATTTTTTCTTAAACTTACCTATTCAACTGTGGCAATAATCCTGCGGTTAAAGATTTAATAATTCTATGAGCAACTGAAGGCGATACACTTGTTACTCGCTCGAAAGCTGGTATATCAGTAACTTCTTTAGATTTTTGTTCTTCGATTTCTTCAACTTTGTCCGCTAATTGTAGATCTGTTTCTAAATCATTAGCTATTTCACTGTTATGTTCCTCAGAATCACTTTCAACTTCTTCGTTGTGATTTTCGCTTTTATTTGCTACATCATTTTCGTTCGTTTTATGTTTTTCTAGTAATTTACTGGATGCAACGTTTGTCAACAACGCTGCTGGCATTTCTATACTGCGTACTTTGGAAAAATCGAAATGAAAAGCATCGACAATGCCGATCAAAATACGGGTTAACTGCTTCTGATATTCAGTAGAATGTCTCATTTTATTTAAATATAATTTAAGGATAACTTCGTAGTGATACCATGGTAATAACCGACAGCAAGTGGAAATTGTTTCAATGCATGCATCAATCAAGGAATTTTTATCTGAATATTTATCGTCACATATGTAAGTAGACGCTAGAGGAAGTATAAAGTTCGTTAGTGTTCTCGGCGAAGGGCATTTGATCATTTTTCTTGCAATTTTGCTAAACTTCAAGAGTGCCCTTACACGTCTATGCAGTTGTAGATGGTTGATATTTTCAAAGAAATCTACTTCTATGTCCTCTTTATTAATAAAATGATTTAAGTCAGATAGCACAACATCAGCTTCTGGACATTCTCTTGCCAATACTCCCAATAATGAAATAGATTCTGTTCGTAAATTTTCATTTTTACTATCCCTTATTCCAGCCGAAATAAGAGATAATACAGTATCTTTAACCAGAAATTGACCATCAGTTGTAGACCAATACTTCAGCAGTAATTTAGGTAGTATCCTTTTCAAACATAGTCCAGCACTGTCACGTAATCCTATATCCTTCTCCGTACGCATAAAGTAAAAACAGTTATTCGTAATTAGAACAGCAAGGTCAACGCTTATCTCATTTTGTTCCGCCATTTTGTAGATTTCCTTATAAGCATCCAATCTTTTATCAAAATCAGGTTGCTCTATCCATCTTTTATTAAATGCATTCATTTCTGTAATCACGTGAGCTATTTTCAAAAACACGTCTTTGTTATCTGTAATGTTTTCAGCAATAGATGAAAGTAGTTTTAGTAACAGTTTTCTGACTTCAACGGGACTAACTTTGTTAAATAAAACTGCAATGTTTTTAATATATCTTTCCGGATTAGCGCTGTGTCCTAAAAGATTAATAATGATGGAAACAGCATGTTCCATATTATCTTCTGCCATATTTGAACAAACTTTTTTAACTAAAATCGGCAGCAGTAAACTTAATAAGTCGTCACACATTTCTGGTGTCGTTACCATTTCTGTCACTCTTGAAAGAATCAATAGATCCCTTTTATTGACTGTATTTGATTTTGCACTATTTGCCACACGACGTTTCATAATTTCCAAAATACTTGGTAAGTGTGGAACCAAAATTTTACTTCCGAAATTAATTTCAGAGGGCAAATTATAGTTCACATCTAATGACTTAAATGTTTCTATAGGAGGTATTTCCTTTTCTTCTTCATCTTCCGTTAATGTTAATAATTTTTCAACCATATCTAAAATAAAATTAACCACTCCTGGGTTTGTTTTAGGTGCTAATAATAATTTGAATAAAGCAGGTAAAACACTTGAGTCACTGTCTTTCTCAGGACAAGTAATAAGAAGGATATAATATCTTGGATTCTGACACCATACGCTAAATAATTTTAACAATGATGTTGGACTGTGAATGCCTTCTATGTGTAATTTGGGTGTTAAAGGCCAAATCAGAGTTTCAAATACAACATATATCTCTTCCTTGTTCCAAACGTATTTATCAAATTGATCAAATAATTTTGCTAGTATACCTATACAGATATTTCTCAGATTCTTCATTGCTTTAATATAACTCATATGTACTCTGTCTACATGATTCAATACACTGGCAACTTGAGAACAGACTGCATAGAATATTTTAAATAATTCATTAAGTAATTCTTCCTTCATTGCTCCTCCAAAGTACTCACGCACAACATCAAATAAATTAAGAACACTGTGAATTTTTCCAGGATAAGTAATCGATTTCAAATCTAATTTATCCAAAATGTTGACATATATTTCTTTAGGACTCATATCAATATATTCTTTATGATATGAAAAGGCCATTTCAATAAACATCTTTAACTCATTCTCTTTACATCCACTAAGATATCTCATTACGAGAGCCCTTTTTGCTTGACCACCACCTTTTTTCTCGGCACCCAACTTGGACGTCATTTTTCCATAAAGAATTCTTAGTATAATCGGTATAACATGTTCCCTGTCTTCCGGTTGTATATTTTGAGAATCGGCAGTTATTTTGAAAAGTGTGAGTTCATCTTTAAATTTTTTGTCATCTACTAGATTATACAGATTAGATTTATAAGCCACAACATTTTTGTTTTTATAGTTTAGTACACAGTCTAAAGCAAACTTTTGTAGACCAGAATTTTTATGTTTTAAAAATTCCATGTAGAGATCCCAAAAGGTAGATTCTTTATAAAGGGCTCGTGGATTTTTGAACTGTGCCATCACTTGCATAATACTTATCAAAGTTTTAAACACAATTTTACCGGATTCAGAATGTTTTACATTGTCAATTTCCATAACATCCTCATCATATTCAATTTCCTCAACATCCATTTCAGGTTTATTATGAACTTCAACATCAACTTTAAGAGCGTTTGTATTATTATTCCTCTTATACTCATCTTCAATGAACTTCAAAAATAATCCTACTACATCTTTATTCTTGGCTTCACATACTTGTATACAGAAGGTCATAATTTTTAATATTAAATTTCTGTAATTATACAAGTCGGGTTTTTCATTTAAATCATTAAAAGAACTATATAAATCTTTCAAAGGCTTAAAGTTTGTCTCAATTTCATTTCCAAATTTAAAAATACATAAATTACTATTAGCGTTAACAAAAGAAAATTCAAGAATTTCATAAAATATGGGCCAAAATTCCACGCCATTCAATGCATTTCCATAACCAGCGACAAATTCTGTTATGGGCTCCCAAAGTAATTTAAAATTGTTATATAAAACTCCAAGCATATACTTCAAAGCAAAAAGATGGTAATCTGTATTTTTGGCTAGAGCATATTGTGTAGTATTAAATGTCATTTTCTGTAAAATATTAATCTGTGCTCTATACTCCTGGATTGATGGTGTTATAGATTCAACTTCAAAACATTTACTAAAGATTGCAAACTTTTCAGTACTACCACTAACTTGTACAGATTTATTGAGTTCTTCAATATTTTCAAATAACTTATAAATATGTGTAGTTAATAAACGAACCTGAAAAATACAAAATCATAATTATAGTAAAAAATGTTACATTTTAGAAGAAACATACATAATTACCATTACTTACAATATGAAATGGTGATGACACATTTATCCTTATGTAGGAATCAACTAATGATAAAAATGCATATTTCAATCCATTCTCTTGTTCATATGCTGTCAAATATAAATCAAGAAGTTGCAAAGCGCACAAGTAATTAGGATCAGCAGCACGAGAAACAATTACAGGCAACAGTCTATCAATGTCACAAGTATCTTTGATCATTTTACAACTTGATATGTGAACCACACATTCAATAGCATTGGCTAATATAAAAAGTACTATTCTGGAGTGTTTTGCTGTGTTGCTCGCATCATACTGAATTTTATTTTTTTCAGACTTTTCTTCAAGATTGTCACTATCTAGTATGTTTAGTAGGTGACATATGATTTCACTGATTTTTTTCGTGCACATTTTCACATCTAATTTTTCTATGTGTGGTAAACAAAATAAAACACTCAACAATCTATCAGAATTTGCAATATGATCTTCCATATTACTGTTAAGAACATTTTGTACATGTTTCATAAATAATGAGAGACCTTTCCCGAAATTTAAAGGGTATTTCACCCATTCAAATAGCTTCAAGCCATTCTTCGATAGAGGTGATTTCACTAAACAAATTTTCGATAATGTAAACATGGCCTCATCACTGAAATTTGCTTCGACAACGAAATTTAAAAATGAAGGAAGAATATGCAAATCAAACTGAGGGTAGTCAATGCAATTTTCAACAAACTTTATAAGGATTTTTGGAAACGGTAGTGGCACCAATGATTTAATTATGATCCCTGCATGCTCTTGTGATAGCTGGATATTGGAAGAAAGGAGCAAGAGTGCACCGATTTGAGCACAAACATCTAAAACAGATTCTGATGATTGTTCACAAATTACTTTTACAAGCAACACAGAGAATTGCTGTGGGTTCGACAAAAATTTCCCATTTTGGTGTTCAATTACTTGACCAGCTAATCTTAAAACAAATTCTAGACTTTGGTTTTCACTATTTTCCACACTGATATTATCTTCTATAAACTTTAGTACAGGGGACCAAAATGTTGGAAATTCTTTTGGAAGTATTCCATGTAAAGCATCATCTACAGTTTGAGTTAGAACTTTAAACAGTACTTCTTGATGTTCCTTATGTTCTCTTAAGTATTGAAGTAGTAATGGAATAAAACTCTCTGCACAACTGTGAAATCTATTTGTAACACCTTTACAAATTTCAAAGATTAAATGTCCTGTTCCTATAATAGCCTGAAAATTAAACAAAATCATAGTTGAGACAAATAGTAAATAAGTTGAATTATAAGAAGTATTAAATCATTAATTATAACCACATACATGCTCATTTTTTAACAAATAATCAAGCAGGTGTTGTATAAATTTGCTTTTATCTCTTATGTCCCTTGCAACAAATGCAAAACTTTCTGCTGCAAAATTGTTGATATACAGTGGATGATTTTCACTCAACAAAGGAACAATCCTTGTAAGTACAGCTTCTATATCTTTTTTCAAATATGGTTTTAAAATTTTAAAAAGAAATGCTAAACATATCAAAGTCCATTCTAACCGCTCAACATCTTTGGTGTCCAACAATTTAATTAGAATGTCAAGAAATTTTGGGAAATGTGGATAAAACTCATTTCTTAAATCCTTTGCCAGTGAAACTAAAATCCTGAAAAACAAACACAGATTTAATAAAATTTTTGCAACATAATTTTAAAAAATGTACTTTTATAATGTACACAGGTCTTAAAGTATTGTTACACATAAAAATTTGCTACATACATACATTTTTATTTTTCTTATTACTACTCTAGGTGTATATATAAATTTTAATAGATATTATCATATGCACTTTGGCAAACTTTAAAAAATGTTATATATTTATTAAACATTTAAAGCAGATATACTCACTCTAACAATGGTTGTAAACACAATTGATCTTCTAATTTTAAGTACTTTTCAACAGTATCCAACACTTCTTGCTTTTTGTGTACCAACTGTTCGATAGTAACAACACCAAAAACTTCTTTTTTAAACTTTTTAAAGTTCTCTGTTAAATTAAGAACATGCCATTTTTGAATAGCTAGATGAAAGTGTGTTTCATTCTCCTCTGGATGACTGGCATAAGCATGCTCAATATGATACAAAGCAGCATGACGGATGTCTATAGAGTTAATTCGTTCAGCAAATGGAATAAACTGAAAATTTTATATAAAAATCCGTAAGAATTTCATTTATATACGAACAGAAACTAAATCGTAACCTAGAAATACACAATTATAACTACATACCCGAAAGGTGTTGGTTGTTTTGTGTTTTACAGGTTTCGTCTTCATGGTTTAATGTTTTATTTTTGCACCAGCACTGTATTACCACATACTTATATTAAATCGGTAAATAATAATCACAGCTCTGTGTTCTAAACACTTCATTCCGTACAACACGTGTATTTGACAAGTGACTTTGACGCATAGAAAACAAAACAGAGTTTGCCATTATTTTTATAACTATAATCTTTCTAATATAGTTTCATAGTTACTAACCAAATTCAGCGTCTAAAATTTAATGTTTATGGTGATAGTTTAAAGTTTTGTAAATTTGGTTGTAAATAATTATTTATTACATCTTTAGTTATTTCATTTTTACATTTACCTATGTATTCTGTGTTGTAACCTTTGATAAAGCAACATTAATTAGAAAGATTGATAACATTGTTTTTATGAATTTCTCTTGATAATAATTTTTATATTACGTAGATCTAGTACAGTATTTAGTCTTTATCTTATTTTATTTTGTTCAATGCTTGCTAGGGTCATTAATTCATTGCCATTAGGCCTCTCGCAAGGAATTACGAGGCTTTATTTTTTAGGTAAGCTAATATATGCTTTTTCTGGACAAATGAACGTGACTAGATCAGCGTATGAGGTTGCAGTCTCGTAGTTGCGGTCTATCTACCTTTCCAGTGAAAAATAACATCTATGATTTTATTATAAAACTCTTAAAAACTCCACCCTCAAAACATTTTTAAAATTCAAATTCTTTAACAGCCTTGACTCGAAATCAACAAGGATTTCACAGTAACCAGGAACATCTTGTATACAACAAAATGGATGTTAAGATTCTGCCAGCCTTACAGGATAATTATATGTACCTGATTGTGGATAAGGCAACAAAAGAGGCAGCTATAGTTGACCCGGTAGAGCCTAATACTGTCCTACAAGCTGTGCAAGATCACGGAGTTAAACTTACGACAGTACTTACCACACATCATCACTGGTGAGTATTAAAATTATAATATGAAAATAGATAAGTATTTAACAATTATAGAAATTGCACTTTCTTATGTTGGGCTTGAGAACCCATTTCAAAATTACTTACCTGGCACCCACAGATAATTAACTTTAAATATCTTATTTCCAGTATATTCCTATTGATATAATTTACTTATTAACATAAAAACTTTGCAGTTGGTTACATGAATATACTTATTTTCATCAAAATTTAACAAAATGAACACACAAAATTCAGTTAATACCTAATAAATATTAACCACAAAGGAATTTATTATAATACATTGTTACAATATTTTTTAAAAGTGAGATTCTTTAGTAACAATGAAAAAAAATCAGTCCTACATGAATAAACTTAGTAACTTTCTACCAATTTTGCTAAATCATATTGATGAGTTGAAACCTAAACCTCCTTGACAGGAGTGGAGTTTTCAATCCTATTAACACAAAAAATCTATATTTGTTTGTCAAGCCATTGGAAACCAATATCAACCACTTTGGGAAACTCTGTATCTTAATTTAAAGAATATCCAAAAAATCTTAACTTTTAGTCTGCTATTATTGTTAACCCTTTCCACTCTAATGCAAAGTGTCACTCGACACTGATATTGTTCCACAAGCTCCACTGTCGAGTGATACTCGACATGGTGTAATACTTCTTTTTGCAGAAAACTTTTAAACAGGAAAGATATTTGTTACCAAAATGTTTGAATAACGAATGAATGAAACATATTCTAGAATCGCAAGATACTATAATTCAATTAAATTTTATCGATGCTACATAACAGTCTTGGAGTGGAAAGGGTTAAGTATGTTATGTGTAATGGGAGACATAAGAAAACAATTTCCAATTTTTTAAAATAATTTTTTTAATTTTCAGGGACCATGCTGGAGGTAATGAAAATTTGGTAAAAAAACATCCTGGTTTAGAAGTCTATGGAGGTGATGACCGCATTGGAGCATTGACTAAAAAGGTTCAGCATAATACAACATTTAATATTGGCCACTTAAATGTACAATGTTTGTTTACACCATGCCACACCTCTGGTCATATTTGTTATTTTGTTACTGCTCCAGAAGAAGGCCAAGGAGGAGCAGTATTTACAGGTAAGAAATTTATAACATTCATGTAGCCCTTGACTTTCACACTATGTACCACTTGTCTTGTCTCTGCATGGCTGTTTCCGGAACTAAGCAGCACTGTACTAATTTTACTTGGGGGTTAGCTTTAATCAAGCCAACCCAACTCCTCAAGAAATCCTAGTAGACTTGACGCCGCCAGTGATCTTGGGGAGGGATTTGGATGATCCGAGATGAATATGATTCTTCCTCCACACCAAAACAGTATTTGAGCAGCAATTTCATCCTCTTCCAGACATGCCATGCACAGAGGAATGTCCAAAACACCTTAAGTAAAAAGATGTTTGTTAAAAAGACCATGACCAGGTCAGATCACTGTCACCAGATGAAGTAAGGTCACTAAGTACTTCTTTCACACATTATATAAATCCCCTTTTAATGACCTTTTGTTGGCCATCCTCTTAATATACATCAGATCTTAATCCACTGTTGGACAGAGGTCTTCCCTAATAATTTCCACATCATTCATTCTTCATACAGTCTTGGGAACTGATTAAGTTATATGTGTGTCAATGTCCACATTTCTTTAGATATAATTGCGCCTATTTATGAACATAAATAATTTTAAAAATGTCTATTTATTTAAAATGTATTACAACACTATGGACTTCCAGAACATTTCTAAAACAGTACCCCTTATGAATTTGTTTGAATGAATTGATTACATATTAACCAAGGAATCTTACTTATTTATTATTTTGCAGGTGACACATTATTTCTGGGAGGTTGTGGCAGGTTCTTTGAAGGTACGGCTGAGCAAATGCATCATGCCTTAATTGAAGTTCTTAGCAATCTCCCAAATGAAACCAAGGTGTTTTGTGGACATGAATATACATTGCAAAATTTGAAGTTTGCATTAAATGTTGAGCCAGAAAATGAAGATATTAAAAACAAGATTGACTGGTCTAAACAGAGGAGAGAAGAAGGAAAACCAACAGTATGTAGATATTCTGATTTAAAAATGTTATTTAGTTCAGATCAACAAGCAATAGGTTTTTCCAAAAACATTTTTTTTTGTTTAAACTTGGTTATGTTATGAAAATGTATATGTGCTGTAGTGGTTCTATGTATATTTATTACAAATAAGGAACAAGTCATTTCTAACATTAGTTTCCAATTCCTATTTTCATAAGGAAGTTTTTAAAATTACTACTAATTGGTGCCAAGAAAATTATACAATTCAAAAACTTCTTTATGACACTGAATTGGCAATAAACTATAATAGAAATGTAAATCTTATTAGAGTTAAACATCTTTGAAAGTCAACTTTACATTAGATAATCATTACAGTAAGATCTTAATATCTTAATAATCATACATGATTGTGTAAAATAAAAAAGTCATTTACATTTTAATTTTAAAATCCTTTCAGGTACCTTCAACAATTGCAGAAGAAAAGTTATATAATCCATTTATGAGAGTAATGATACCAAGTGTTATGAACCATGTGAATAAAAAGAACCCCATAGATACAATGAAAGCTATTCGCCTTGAAAAGGATAACTTTAAGTCTTGAAGGCCTTATTATTATGCATAACTTCTTCCCTTTTATCAATTATTTATGTTATGGGTTATTATTGTTTGTTAAGAAATAAAAACTTTAACAATTGAAAATTATTTTATTAGCATAACCTACTTAAAACTGGGAAAACAACTATGGAAATTCTCAAATTGTATTGATTTAAATTATGATAAGCAGAGTTATTTCTAAGCATTTTAATATCATTGTAAAATTTTAAAATATTAATTTATTGTAGAGATATTATTTATGCAAATTACATTTGTAGGTAACAACTTTAAATAGTAAATAAATCAATTTTTTTGGTTTTGGAAGGCAAAACTTACATTAATAGTTAAACAAAATTCTTCAGCAAAGATTTCTTTAACACAAATGTAAACCCATTCAGAAAACATGTTGTTCATGACTCACTTGTTGCAGTGGCAAACTGAATTCTCTGTTATGCGAAAGGCATAACTTTAGTTTGTTCCGGTGTAGCAAGGAGATAATTAAATATTTAAGATGTTTTACTTAAGTTAAATCCAAAGGTGTGGCTAAGTCATCAGACTTTAGATCCAGTGCCACACTAAAGAGATAAAATATAAAACAGTCCTAGCTTCACATGACTAGTGTTGTCTTAGCAGTGGACAAAACCCTACAGGGGCCATCAGGAAAACAGAATTTAACTATTTTTCCTTTTATAATAACTTATATAATTAAATATGTGCAAAACATCTAGTGTAGTGTTGTGCAGGGTGTAAAACATATTTATTTTCTATGTATTACCTTATATTCTCTGCAATGGATTTTAATATATAATTATAGATTAAGTTGGTGATGTATGTACATCTTCAGATTCATATAAATTGGTTCAATGTTAAAAATATTTGAGGAGCAAAATTACATATTTTTTCTTAGAATGACAAAGAATTTAGATTCAAAAACATTAACGGGTTTTAGATACCCTGTATCACTGAAATTAAAGGCTTAGGGCCAAGTTGAAAACTTGTCCCATAGTAATGAAATGAAATGAAAAATGAGTGCCGCTTTGAACAATATACTTTGAAAAATGTTTTTACAGTTTTTTTTTATGTAACTTAAAATTTTTAGAAAAAATGTAACTTAATCGATTTTTAAAATTTCTGTTCTATTAACCAAATTACCTTCAGTTAAATCATAAAAATGGACATCAACAGGAGAGAAGTAAGTAAAAATAATTGTTTTTTTTAATAAAATAGTGTAATATCTATTAACTTAAAGCTGACTATCACAAGAGAGGTACACAATATTGTTGATACCAATGTCATTGCTCCTTCTTTATGTAAGCTGACATTTCTTCTGCATATTTCTCTTTTGATCTCTCAAACATAGCCACATAAACCTGTAACAATGAAAATGTTATTTTCATCTGATCTAATCACTTTCATACTCTGAGTAATGTTTAAACCATTTTAAAGCCTCCCTTCATAAGGAAAATCCCTATGCCCCCTTCTTTTACAAATTATCTATTCCAAATTTAGACAAGTAACTATATTGTCTTTTTATGAAATCAGAGATGCTGCTTATTTGCCTTTAAACCTGCTCATTAAATAATTTAAATTAAAAATTTAGGCATACTTATTAATTTGAACTTAAAATGTCTTACAATATATTATTCAACAAACATTACTAAAAAAAGAAAACAAAAAGTAAATAAAAAACATACCCTCTTTTCATCATTAGTTAAACTCCTCCATCGTGATGCCAATTGTCTTGTTATTTCTTGTTTTGAGGGCTCGGCCCCCATTTCTGTAGTGGTTTCTGCTACAACTAATGGTCTTTGTTCTTGGCAAAATTGAAAGAAGGCATTACAAGGTTTTTTTGGAGCATTTGGATCCCTTTCAGGCTGCCAACAATTATTGCAATTTACTTAATTATATATCAGTACCTAAATTACAAGATTAAAAAGTTATATATAATTAAAAAGTAAAATACTGGTTGTTAAACAACATATAAACATAATTCTTAATAAAATATAATTTCTTTTAAAATAAATGAGTAACGGCAACAATTCAGATAGCACCTTCATAAATCGAATCTAGAATATATTTATTAACATAAACAAGGATCCAATTTATTAAATATCAACACTTTAAAAAAAATGCTAAAATTCTCTAAAACATGAAGTTATGTATGTAAACAACAGCCTAAAGATTTAATTTATAGTATTTAGGGTTACATGGTGAGTCCATAGTACCCCTGGTATATATATTATATATTCCTAGTAGTATATATACTAATATTTTTCTAGTAAATAATAATTTCAGGAAAACAATAGTACATTTTGCATTCTTTAATTAGAAATGAAAACACCAATAATACTAGAGTTCCCTAGTATCCTCTGTCCTTTTAACTAGAATGTAGAACTACAAGTAATCAAATAAAACAAATAATAACCTTGTCAGCTCTACTCTTTCTCTTGGGCCCAGATTTTTTGCCACCTGTTGGATTATGTTTCTCAGCATTTCTGGGCACGGGCTGGGCTTTAGCGGCAGGACGAACGATTTGCGTCACCTCGGGCTTAACATCCATTTCCAAAGTTGCTGTTCTAAACGGATCACCATGTTTATCTAATCTTTCAATAAGAAGTTTTATATCTTTCCTGTATCGCTTTGTAATTTTTTTCACTTCATGTATCCTGCAATGAATCCAAACCTATTTCGTACTTCAGTAAGCCACAAATAATAATATCTTGCAATAACACGAACCTATTTACTATTCTTTCGTTATCCTGTTGCAATACTTCACATCGTTCTAATAATAGCTGGTATTTTCGTCTGTAAATTTCCTCCTCCGATGGTAAACTAACCATATCATCAGAGTCGTCAGAAATATTCGAGTTAATCTGCTGGACTGTCATTTTAAATTATTTCACAGGCAAAGTTCAACACAACAAAAATTCTTTTTATTTAGTTGTCGCTCGCATGTCATTTGTTAATATTCTGTATGTTGGTAACAACATTTTTTGGGATACGATCTCACACATTCATTCACATTTAGGTTTCTGAAGATTACAACATGTAAGTATATTGTAATTTTTAATAGATTAATTAATTCTTTCTATCTATACAATAAAAATTAATTGTACGAGAAATAATAGGTTACACTAGCGAGAGTGAAAAAATGTGTAAACACTTAAATTGCTGTAGTTATCTAGACAATAATTTGCCATATTTTTAATATTTCTCTTACCTCTTGTTCTTAAAACAACAAATTTAAGAGAACACTTGTCAACTACTACATTTTATTAGCAAAAGAATGATGATAACACTATTATCTATGTCCTCTGGCGCAATATTTACTAATCAAAATTTATATTCGAGTTTGCGCACTGAAATTCTTTATGTATCGCATGGGCTAACACTACGTCGATTTTGTTAAAGAAATTAGTCGATGTAAAGTTAAAAGAATGTGGTTTTTATTTATTTTTTGTGCATATATTTGTTCGACATTTTAGGTCCTTATCATTTTTAATGCAAGAATATATTAAATGGTAAAGCGAAATAAAATTGTGCCAATGTATACCAAGAAAAGCAATGAAATGTTTTCCGGCTTTCTCGAAACGGACTATTTTTATATATTTCGTATTAATATTTCTTATATACTTATTCTATGTTTTGAATACTTGTTTAGTTGACGAAAAAAAAGTAAGTACCCCAATATTAAAAGCAGATACAAAAATGATTATAAAATTCATTAAGATATATTTATTCCAA
The DNA here is from genome assembly GCF_028537555.1 of Battus philenor. Lineage (NCBI taxonomy): Eukaryota > Metazoa > Arthropoda > Insecta > Lepidoptera > Papilionidae > Battus > Battus philenor. The sequence goes on along the minus strand of NW_027181759.1, from coordinate 4,893,653 downwards.
AATAGACATTATCATTATTTTTTTAACTTTGGTCCTTCCTTTTTAGTTCAATATTAAATCTTTATTTAACGCACATCACATATCAAATTATAAAAGAGCGACAATGCGATTTGTGTCCCTTCTCGGGTACAAAACAGAAGACAACTTTGAAAGTAAATACAGGAGACTGAAGAAACAAAATTTGGTGCCGACAAAGAGACTGCCAGATGCCTTGATAATTGGTGTTAAGAAATGTGGTACACGTGCACTGTTGGAATTTTTAAGGTAAAACTACATGTAATCTAATTCTATAGCCACAAACTTAAACTTCTTAAATAAACTTACTATAAAAAAATCAATAGTCATTATATAAAACTAATTGTTAATATGACGCAACTAAAAAATATTAAAAATTAACCATTCATTAAGAAATTTAAAAGGGCGTTCTGTAGTCAATTATCCCAAGTTAGCACAAAAATGATAAAAATTTAATATCGCAACGATAATGGGTCATTAATTTGAGGATTATATATCTTAAGAATAATTAATAAAATTGTATCCGCAGATTGCACCCTGACGTGAGAGCTGCAGGTTCAGAGGTCCATTTCTTTGATAAATTTTATCAAAAGGGTTTCGAATGGTACAGGTGAAAACAAAATTCAACTATTGTATAATTTATTTTATATAATTACATACAAGCTTTTTTCAACTTTAATTGTGTTGTATTGTGTGGACAATACCAATGGAAACACTAATACAAACCAAAATTGTTATAAACTTAAAACTAGTCTGTGAAAACACGTAATATAAACAAAGGTAAACGTTTCAAATTGATATTGTTCCACCTGCAGTATATGCATTACACCCGCAAAGTATATAAGGACGCGAATTGAAATTTAATATATTTTTATTCAGTAGTAAGCTACAACTGGCTCGTAATACTAATCTGCTAAAAGCCGGCATGGAACTCATTATAATTATTGAGTTCTCAACTCTTAATAATTAAATAAAATTTATAAAGTTTGATCCATACATTATAATACCAGCCCTGCAAAATACGAAGACTAATAATAAATAAAATAAAACCAATATGTTAAAGTATGTAAAGATTCGGCCGATAAATCAAAGAATCATTCTAATTATATAGATAATTATACAATCTGTGAATCTCTCCCGAATACTACATTTCTTTTAGAAACACCATACTAATGAGAAAGTAAAAATAATATTTTACATAAAAATCTTAATTTTTCTTTTTAATTAGAGTAACAAGTACACAAGTATTCAGTGGATCGTAAAATTATAAATTATTCCGATCCGAATGACTTTCAAAGAATTTATTTTATATCGGATGCGAGCGATTATTTCGCCGATGCATTAATGAACTGAATAAAACTGAAAATGCAAATGGCGACAGTGCTTCGTTAACATTGCAATATTTCGATTAGATTTATGTGTTTTTGTATTTCTAAATATTTCGATTTAAGAGTGAAATGAAATTTATATGTAAAGAGTTTCAATTTTTCCTTTATTTATCAAAATTATACAATGTTTATAATATGTATAAATAATACATTATTATTTACCAAACTAAATCGGTAATATATTTTTAATTTATAGTAGGCATATATTTCGCTTTACATTTGCTTGTATCGCGGTACGCTCTATTGAACAAACAGTTTATTATTTACACACTTGACATTTTTTATGCAATGAGAATAAATGAGAAAATTATTAACGTCCTTAAGCATGGACAATTCATACGGACTAAAATAACTGCACTTCCCACGTACACATAACGTAAATAATATGAACATTGTACCAGATTTATTACTTAAGATATTATTTGAAAATCTTAACTATTATTAGAAATTAAAATGATAATTTTTATATAATTCCTTATAACCGTTAAAACCATAAATTCGTTGGTAGAAGAATTTTTTTGCCACGCCGAGTACCTTCCGAATAATGAAGAGAGCTTTAACACTTATTTATTTTTGTTCTCGATTTAAATATTTATCTTTTGTTTAACACGATTTGTATTTTTTTAGTTTTTGCACAAAACAAATTGTTTCAAAACATTTTAAGGTATAGTTTGTAGTTTTACTTTTTCGACTATTTGGACTGTGACCCTAATGACATTTAGGCCTATGCATAGCTGTGGGCGTGTAGATAATTAAGCGAAAATATTCACCACCAACTAAATATATAATATCAACTAAATACACCTTAAACATAATTATTGTTCTTTTAGGTTATTATGAACTGTCATTCTGATTACCTATTTTAAAACTATACAATGCAGAGGTTTGTGTTGGGTACTTTTAGATTTTTTTTTATCAGATATTCCGCCATTATAACTCTATACAATATTTTATGGACTATACTCGATGCCAAATGACATTATTTAATCTATACGCAGAGAGAGAATGCCTACAACAGTAGATGGTCAGATAACAATGGAAAAGACTCCGTCATATTGGGTAACACGGTCGGCGCCACGTCGCGTATATGCCATGAATCCTGCGGTTAAACTTTTGGCGGTAGTTCGTGATCCAGTCACGAGAGCAATTAGCGATTATACGCAATCTGCAAGGTTTGTAATTTATTTGTCAACTTTTTTAAATGGGATTATCATTATGTTGATTTTTACGTGACAAATAGACGATTTAAAAAAAAAAGAAATTGGCGTGAAAAGGGCAACTATCGAGTTTTTTGCCGGGTTCTTCTCGTTGTAATAAAAATTCCTAGAAGTAGTTTATATACAAATACAATGTATTTGTATATAAACATGTCATGTTTAAAAGTGCTTAACTTTTCGAGAGTTCAGCAAACCGTATTCGAAAGAATAATTGTTTTGTTAATACACATATTGCTTGTTGTTTTTTAACAATTGTTCTGGAATCGGTTTAGCTAATTTAATTTTCCGCACACCATATAACTAAAAACCTATCTTTCTCTGCTTCAACACGGTACTACCCCCGCTAGGAATAGCTGCCGGAGATTAGGGGCCTGGTCTTTTTGCCTATAATAAGCGGTATATGCCGATTAACCCTAGGCTCGGTATGCGGATTGACGAGCCCAATTTTTTTTTAATTTCAAATCACTTGTTTTAGAACAAGATTATATTGTAGGTAATATGTTGTAATGGTCGTCGGAAGATACTGGATCCAAGCCGCTTCCATCTATGGGGAAGGATTATGTCTAGCTGTGGACGTCTTACGGCTAAAATGATGTTGACAGAAAACCTCTATATCATAAAGTTTCGTGCAAAGCGAGTAGTATATATATGTACATATACATACGTTGAAATGTTCCAGCAAAAGGCCATCGTTACCACGTTTCGAAGACTTAGCTCTAGTAAACAGCACTGTGGGTTGGGGCCGTACATGGTCGGTAGTGGACGCATCATGGCCCCCAGTCAGACTGGGCGTCTACGCGAGACCACTCAGGCGATGGTTGCGTCGGTTTCCACGTTCAAGGTTGCTACTAATTAGCGGAGAGAGATTGGTTGCCGAACCTGCTACGGAAATGGCTAGAGTTCAGGTATGTTTTGTGGTATTAATAAAATTATGTGAAGTTTAGCTATACATTCACCCCATTACAGCTTTTACACCTATAACTAATCACTCTATATATTCCTATACACTGTACAACTATGTACGGCTACGAAATGGATACAATCTGACACGTATTACTAAAATTTTAAACACAATAAACTCTGTGATTTAACAATGTTAAGGCTTGGGGTTAAGAGAAAAGTATGAGTCGTGAACATTGACTGACAGAACAGGGCTGCCAATACTCTCCTGCTTCGACGCGCAAACCAATGGTACGGTACAGGGGCATCAGTAACACCATGACCGTTGGGGCCTTTACCAATCTGGTAAAATAAATAATATTGTCGAGGCTTCCGATGAAGCTCTCGCTTTTATTTATTGTTAAGAAATACACGCTTGCACAATCTACCACGTTAGACCAGATGCAACTGTGAATGTATGTAAATCAGCATTTGATAAAAAATAATGATGATAAAAAAATTAAAATAAATAAATACTTTATTTTGGCGTTTTGATTTAATTTTTTATCCATTTTGGGATCATAAACATGAATTTAAGTTATTTTTTCAGAAAGCGGTATAAATGATTTTTCTTTTCAGGAATTCCTAGGACTTAAACTTGTGATAACGGAGAAACATTTCTATTTCAATTCCACTAAAGGATTTCCCTGCTTACTAAAATCAGAAGGGCAATCCGTACCTCACTGTCTCGGCAAAACGAAAGGCCGCAATCATCCGCACATTGATCCAGTTGCAATTGAAAGACTTAGAGAGTATTACAGACCTTTTAACGAAAGGTTTTATGAATTGTCTGGAATCAACTTCGGGTGGCCATAATGAGTTTAAATCTTCACAATAAGGTTGACAGGTATATGTGACTGACATTTTAATAACATTAAATTGAGTGCAGTAGTATCTATGTCTACAGAAATGAACAAATAGGTCATTAAAACTGTTATTACTTTTATGATCTAATGTTACATTTATCGAGCTCACTTTCGCGCCTATTTTCATATTCTTTATTCAAACTGCTACTGCGTATAAGATAGCAAAAAGTTAGTTTCGAAAATGTAATATTTAACTTATTAAGTCATCAGCGCGTTATTTTCATATACTATGTAATAAAAATTATTTCGCACCATGGTAATAATTATAATTTCACAAAATACATATTTTGTACAAATTCTATTAGCTAATGTCACGAAGTACAAAGTAATCTATTTGAAAATCATATTTCTCTCAAAAGATCGTTTCATGATGAGAAAACAATAACAACGAATATCTTATCGTTTAAGTTAGATTTCTTTAATTCAACAATAGATATTTAAATTTAAGTGTTGCCAGAAATCGCTTTAACTTTGTGTAGGTATTCGCAAACAAGATGATAGCAATAGACCGTGTGTTGGGCCTAACCTTTCAGTTTAATTATGCTTTGCCACTTGGATGGAATAAAATACCTAAGATATAATAAAAAAAACACTAAAGTATTCGAAAAAAAGGTTCACTTTAAATCGTTTTGCTTTACAATTTTATTAATACTGTAGTTATCATTTGTAAGCAATTATTAACATATAATAGAAGCTACGTTAGTCCATATTTTATATTCGCCGGACGGAGTTAATATGGCGTTGTTTCAACCGCACTTTTGTAAACAAGTGAAAGGGACGCATAGATGGTTGTAATTGGCGTCATTAATTGTCAAGAAATTTTATAATGTTTTAAATAATTTTAGGTATTGTTATTTTCTTATAATATTGTTGTTTTCTCGGTTGAAGACAATTGCTGTTATTCGTCGAGTCTCTTGAAGTATGTCAAAAAAAAGATATAAATTATCAATAAAACAAGAATCAATGCAAGGGACACATTAAATCAATGAGTTTATATATATCAATCCAAAAATTCTTCAAGTCGCAGGGTATACAAAAATCAATCGCCGTACAAACGGCAGATGCATGTAAATGCATCCTTACTTCTTTTTTACTAACCCGTGATATAGTGCATTTTTTGGTATTTCTCTGCCCCGTCATATCATATAGTATACCTAGAGCTATGAATTAGGAAATTTATCTACTTTGGAAAAAATAATGAATTAAGGAAACCTTGTCTTTCATATATGAATCAGTTTTTCTGGAATTCTCGATGTTTCATACGTTGTATTACCCTGCGGAGTTAATAAAAAATATATTTTAAATTAATTCCTTCCAATGTAAATGTAGCCGCTATAGAGGTTTAAAATCAGAGTTCAATTGACTAAAGGTTTTCATGTACCTATCTGCTATATCGAGTAAGAAGTTTCAAAATGAAGAGCCTGTGGTCGCCAGTCCTTTATTTTATAAAAGATATGTTTCTCAACGTATGCTACTAAAACAGGTTCAAGCGAAGGTGGACTATCTAGTTTGACTCGCAGTGGCTTTCGCAGGTAACATGTAGTAAAGGTGTATAAAATAATACCTTATTTTCGTCAAATTATAAAGCTTTATTTTTTGAAGGTTTCTTCATGGTAATGTCAAAAATTACGTCATTCCTGGGTAGACAATTGAGAAAGTTGTAATCAGTAGTCATACACCCTTCACTTTTAATTAATAGTAACTTTACTTATCTATAACATAGCTGGTATATGTCAATTTCAGCCAGGCTTAGCATTTGGGATGAAGAGCGCAGTCTATCTTCCGTGGTTATATTTTTTCTCACCTGGCTCTTACGGCAACCATACGGGAGGAGAGGGTGAAGACTATTCTTTGCGCCGGTACCACGGCCATTCTTTGCGGTCTTAAGGTTATGCAGTGTGGGTGAGGTATGTGATCTTCCACAGACCTGTAACTGCAGCTTAGTCCACCCATAAGCAGGGGCGGCTCTAGCTCGTATAGCGCCTGTGTGCATTGAAACCCTAGCGCCCCCTAGGCCTGACCCTCCCCCTCTCGCGGCTATATCTAACTTTGCCGTCGTAACAAGAAAGTTTTTTCATATTCCAACAAGCTATTTTATAAGTAGGTATAGCTTACAGCATGGCATTAGTTACGCCCTTTCTTCTTATGACGGCAGAATAACACTCATTGAGTTTATGATTGTAGCACATCTCTGTTGCGAAACTAAACGGCGAACCGCGGTAGTTATGTTTCGTCTGGTGTGTTAAGTTTTATGGACAGCGAAATGTATCAAATTTTTGTTTCGCTGCCCATAGAACTTACAACACAAGGCGTAACTCTACCGCCGTCTCAGGGGGTGCCGCGGCGCTCTTTGCTGGCGGCGCCCGTGTGCATAGGCCCCCCCGTCCCTGCCCATAAGGTGAGTCCCTATTGGGAATCTATGGGTGAAGCCTATATCCAGCTGTAACGGTGAACATTACTACGTTATGAAACTAAATACCCGTTAATTTAACAATAATTAGAAGATGTTCCCTTTTTAGTCGGGTAGTTTTGACAGAACCAAACCCTTATCAGTTTTTTGAAACCTGTTACCGCTATGAGTTATTTTAAGAAACTTTCACAAATAATTTAGAAAATTTCAGCTTTTATAAAATAATGTACACCTTATTATCAAGGGCTCCTACGCTATAATTTTAGCCGCTTTACAGTGAAATATATATAATAAGCGATATAGAAAAACTCCAGTTCCTATCGAATATCATTTAATAGTTTCATTTACAATAGAATAAGTTATACAGGTACAGGTTAAGAACAGCGGTTGTGTTAATGGTATAGTTATACGTTTGTAGGTGTTTATTGTAGGAATATAGGAGTGAAATTTTGTCCCGAAGTCAACTCTTAGTATAGAGATTCGACTGTGTTTTAAGATGAAATGTGATTGCAATTATTATTTATTACAGCGTTAGATTTAGAATCAATTCCGTGCAAGGTTGTGTATTTAGACTAAGTAATACGTAGATGAAGTTATGTTTGTTAAATGTTATTTTATATTTATGTAATATTTCTTACTCGTTAACTAGTTAATTGTAATAATAATCATTACATTTGTAGGAAAGCACCGAGCCATATTTTACACGTGCCATACATTCGCTTTTAAAACTGAATAGCTTTAAATTGTATTAAATGTTTTATTATAATAAAATGAATTGCGAAAGAAAAAAAAAGTTTTATTTCTCATGGTACATAAATTATTTGTGTTATATACATTAAGTTGTATTGGTAGTAGAGATATGCATAGGTAAGTTGGAAGGATTTATTTGTATAAAACTTATGGAGCCGTCGCCGACAATAGCAAAAACAATTTGCACAGAATCTTTATATTTAGCGTGGAGAGCTGCTATTTCTTCACCGCTGGGGAAGTTAGAGGATTCACTGAAACACATTACGCTTCTGTAAAATGTGGTTAAATACCTAGAGGTTAAAGTTAAAACTTTCACCGAGTGTAGGATTTCTCGACATTCCACAAGCAAGTGCTTTGAGGCGAGCTATTGTAGTATAAAAAATTACTAAAAAATTATAGCGTTTTTACTATACACCAGTCTTCAATATGAATTGCAAAATGGCTATGGGTGTAAGAAACTGACTTTAGAGATTTAGTTAATAGAACAATCACAAACAGATTTGCAGCACTCGTTGAACAGTGTCTCCGCTATATTCGATTGGTGCTGGGCGCTGTTAGCTTTTCTAACTTTTACAGCTTCTTCGAGAGCAGTGTCAATTGTAGTACTTTTGCCAAGATTACCCTACGTTTTTAACAATGATATTTTTAATGATCACTTACTACACTCACTACTTTGATCACATAATTTTAATGATTGCTAACATATTTAAATAAAAAAGTTCATACTCACTCTAGACACGATATTCTAAAATGCGGTTTTGGTGGATTCGTCTTTCTAAAATTTTGTACATCTCTATTGTATACATCATAATTTATAACGAGATTTGTTTCTTTTGCTTCTTCACACGGTTTTATAATGCTCAGTTTGTTTAAAATAGATACTATATTTGTACAATCTTCAGGTGCGACTATTGATTTACACTGTTCATTGTTTTCTGAATCAATTTCTGATTGAAATACCTCTGTTGTTTCGTTTAGACTATTTAAGAAAGAAACTTTAAGGTCAAGCCAGTTTTCATAAACATCGGGATGAAATTTCATGAACTCGTAAATGAAATTCCCTGGTCTTGTAACATTGTTTAAAGTTTCTCTAGAAATAATTTCGGCTCTACCGAAATCATTTACATCTGGTAACCAATTTTTAGAGAAATTCTTTAATATTTTTTCACTATACTTATAACTTTTTGGAACTTCATTTAAAATATTTACAGTATCTCTGCTAGTTCCTGGTTCATCGATTGATTTATTACGTTTCTCTGAAAGTCTCTTAATGATATTAAAGGGATTTCGTAGCTTTTTATTTGTAAAGCAATTTGTTTCTTCTACCACACAATCGGAATCTGATGAAGAGGTATCTAAAGTTATTTGACTTTTGTCGAATACTTCAAAATTTCTATTCATGTAAATATCCGCTTTGTAAGATTTATTAAATGTTTTGATCAGACTTGAAAAGGCTCGTCTATGTCGTGCCGTGGCTTCGTTATTTCTTTCAAGATTTTTCAATCGACTAGCAAGTAGTTTAACACTGTTCAGATTATTTGTATATGTTTGATAATGTTCATCTAGTCGGGGCTTTTTGCTTGGTCCTTCTTCTTCGTCATTTAGTATTATTGTTTGATAAGTATCCGGATCCTCTCTAATTTCGTACGTACTTGAAAGTCGTAGCCTTGTTTTATAACGGTTATTATATGTGTGTATTAACTTATTAAGTGCTTCTAAACTCTCAGCTTGCGCATTACCCGATTGTCTGATAATCTTTAATCGCAGCGCCAACTTCTTCAACGTTTCAAAATGATGCCTTTTGCTGCATAACCTAGATCTTTTTCTTGACTGTACGTTACTTCTATGACCATGATTGTAATTAAAAGTATTAATGTTTTGAAACCTTGGAATGTATTGGAATCTTGGCGGAACGAACATATTCGTTACAAATGGTCTTTGTAAAGAAAAATCAAATTGAATATAATTTGCTCTTACAAATGGGTGCCAAATGTTGAACGGCCGAAAATGTGATTGACTATGTGAAAACCTCGCGTTGTAAGAATGAAAACCTGAGCCGTTGCGGTTTCTGTTAAAACCGCTTGCGCTTCTAACTTGTCTAAGTTGAGGGCTATTCACATTATCATCAGATGTACGATCTTCAATTGACGGAGGACGTGAACATTTTGTTGTTATTAATCGTAAGTTGATCGTATAAATAGATTTATTGAAGGTAATATTGTCTGGTATAAGTACGTTCTCAGGAACGCTAATAGATACTGTTTGATTTTGTAAAAAGTTTGGCAAGTTCTTAAAGTATTTTTGCAAATTCTTCGCATCGCACGGTTTACAGGGTCTATTTTTCAACTTTTCAATTTGATATTGATAAACATTTAAAACACGTTTCCTACTTTTTGTCTTACCACAATTCAACGAGTCGTGTGCGTCGTTGATATTTTGCGAACCTGTTAATGCAACAATTAAAACGTAATTATCATTTGGCAGTGGTTACAGTAGTTGACATTTGATTTGGCACGTCGATAAGACATCGAATCACAAATAAGGAGATCCGTAACGAACAGAGGTAACCGCTATAGTCTAGTGGATTGCTGAAGTTGCTGTTCGCAGGCCACATAGCGCACATAGCAAATAACCGCTGGGGTCTTAAGTTTCTGAAAGTAAATCTGCTCCCGAGGTATATAGATAACATTGTTAGGGTCGTCGGAAAAAACTGAGTGCAGGTCGTTTCCAATTGCTTTTACTGGAAACTTATAGGGGAAGCCTATGTCCAGCAGCGGAAGTCTTAAGTCTGAAACGATGATGTGCGATAGCGACAACGCTCTACAAAACAAAATCCAGCTGACCTTTCCTAAGTGTTACTCTTTTAAGTGTTCTCTTCTACTTTAAAGTAAGTGCCGGGTACTATAAGACGCATACAGGTAAAGATAAGTGACAGGATGTATGTTATTAATTTTTAAATATCAATACTGTTGGAACGAGGGACTATTAGAAAAAGAGAGAGTGTAAATCATAACATGTGATTTTAAATACATTACTTTTAATATCTCTTTTTCTTAAATAAAAATTAATAAAAAACGAGATTTCATGATTTCAATACAGAATACCGTAAAAGTGTATTGTAGGGTCAGCTATTATATCATAAAAATGTGACATACCTTCAAAGGTATCATTTCCACTGATTTCTGTTGTTTCCATATCACAATCCTGTTCACTATGAAGGTCTTTTGGTATGACATTACTCTCAATATCTGTTCCGCTAACTTCAGTATCTCCGCTTTGACTCCTTGTTGATTCATTAGATGTATTTTGTGTTTCGCAAGACTGGCTTGATTCATTTAAAGTAGTATTTGTTTCCTTATGCCTAAATACTTTATAGCCTAATCGACTGAGACTTGCATAAACTTTATATTGATTAATAGATGTTTTGTCTCTAAGTAATAAAGAATATGCTTGCTGTAGAGAAACTTTTACATCATTGTATTTTAGGAGTAAGCTATTCTGAAAAAATAAGTAAAAAAATTCTTTTAAACTTACAGGTTTTATAGAAATTATAGAATAAACTAATATCTTTGTTTTATTTTTAGATAACACAGTAATTGCATAAACTCTTTTTAATTTACTATTATATGGTAGACACATAATAACACTGGATTATTGAAAAGTATTGAGAATAACAAAAAATGATGCTCCAATCTTGAAAATCAATTAGAAAATGTCTCAAGAAGTTTTTGTTGTCAATGGAGTCATTAGTCATTTCAGCCCATAGACGCCCACTGCAAGGCGTAAACCTCCCCCAAAGATATCTGTAGGATATATACTATAATCGTCATGTTTGGTGGGTCAGTTGGTGATTGCAGTGTGGTATTATGCTATGTAGAAGATGCTATAATTAATGCACAAAGTGTGAATTATGTAAGATTGTATCTTGGGAGTCAAACCTGCGACACATGATAACAAATCAAAGTTCTTTACAACTGGGCTACCACTGGTCTAGTGAAAATAATATCAGATTGTTTTTTTGTTGAAATTGTGTAGTAAATAAAAAAGTTATGCTCGAGATATCAAAGCAGGTGCTAACATTGCACATTCTCATATAGAACAATACCATTTTTCCCCTATAGCTAATTTTATAATATGGCCCTCTTCTTCTTTCAAATACACAGGAGTATTTTAAACATGCTCTAATGAGTGGAGCCCACAAAAAATACAGTTTTTTTGTTATTACTTTTATCAAAGATCATCACTTAAAATCCTTTACACTGTATTAAAAATTTTTATGAGTAGTTTAATAAAAACCTTAAATTTATTGCATAATAATGTTTAAGAGGCATTACAAAACAATTTATTGTAAATGCTCTCATAGAAGTTAGTTTATTTATGTATCCTAGAAAATTATAACAAGCCCATCTTAATTTCTGTACTAGCCTTACTAATTTTAATATTTTTCTTTTTATTATTTTTTTTGCACAACAACAAAGTATTCATATTTAAATTGACTATGATTTGTCATAATATTTAGCTGTCCACAGCCCTCTTTGCAAACTTAACAAAGAGGGGAAGAATTTTTTTAAATCCAAAATCATTGCTGACCTCTACTCAGGGAAAGGAATATTCCTATCAAATTTCATAGCTCTAAGGTTCCAAGAAGCTTTTTTCTGCAGTACAACATCTGTATCAATATAGTACACAAAATAATAAGATAATAAGCATTCAATGATACTCATTACTTATTGAAATAATCTAGCTAAGTTTTCAGTGTTGTATCAAGATAATTTTATAAATTACTATACCCTATAAATGTAAAGTTAAAAATTTAATATACTTACAACTTCCATTAAAAAAAGTGCTTCCTCCGGATATAGATACAGATTTTGTTTAATATTATGCCCCATATACTGCCAGTGGCCACCAGACTTTTGGGTGACCAGCGCTAAATTTAAGTTTTGTTCCCATATTGCATGGCTTAAAACTCCACTGAAATTATAAAAATAATTGTGCTAATTAATACATGATATAATATACCAAATAGAATTTTTTCTTTTGCAAGATGGTACAGTGCTATACTATACTGTATTAATTTATTTTTGATGAGTTTGAAAATAGACTTTCAAAGTACAGTTGCAAATTTAGGATTAAACTATGTTATTGATTTGCAGTTAGAACAAAACTTTACATGAGAAAAATATTTTATTGTTTTACACAAACCATTTATGCGTAATTTTACTTCATACGTGTCACCACTTGGATAGCTCTTAACATTTATAGTAAATTATTTTAAAATTTTCGATTATTTTATTATAAAACTACAGTGCACTATTTATATCAAGTAATACCTTTTTTCTATTCGTTCAGCTTCAATTAGTTGCTTTCTAGACTCGATTGCAGATTGTATTTGTTTTTCCTCCAACCAAGAGCCAGTACTATATACATCTTTCAAACCCAATTCTGGTAAAACTGCTTGATTTTTGGATATTCCTTTAGCCACCAGGTCGTAACCACTGCAATGATTATTGGAAACATTAAATATCATCAGAAAATATAAGGTAATTCTGTATTATTAATATAATACAAAATATAAATATTCTTTTATATTTTATCTTATACTAACGTTAAAGCACGAGGTATGTTCATGGCTACTATTTTATACTCTTAATATTTAATAGATTATTAACAGAAATAACAATGTAAAGTACAATCAATACACATTTACATTCTATATAAATATTATATGACAAAATAAAATTCTGACAATCAACTGTCAAAAGTAAATGATACTCTGACATATAATCGATATTCGCCAGATGCAGCGAGATTAAAGAATCGATGTTTAAAGAGTGCCCAAAATAATGTAATCAGAAAGAAAAAGAAAAAACGTTAGAATATAATAATAATAACAAAAATTCTGGCAATAAATATTATTATAATTAAAAATAAATAAAACACTGCTTTTGAATTTGAAATCTTTCGTTTTTTTTATTTGTTTATCTTTCATTGTTTTCTCGCGCCAATATATTGTAAAATATTATGTGTTTTTTTTATTAGAGTGGGATGATCAAGAGAACCGAATCTCTGTAATTGTATGAATAAAGTTGTTGAACGCCAAATACAATTTTAAAAATTCTCCATACGCTTGGTATTAGTCGAATGTTTGTGTACCGAGCAAAACCTCTACTGTTTGTAAAATTTACCTCCGTCTGGATGAAAAGCAGTAAAAGAAAGAATTTGGGAGATGATGATAGCGCCTATGATGCCTTTTTAAAAAGATAACTTAAAACTTCCAGCTATAAGAGACGCACCGATCATTTCTTAACTAATAATTTAAAAAAGAGCAGAGTGGTAAAATTAAAACAATTACTAAAATGGCACGCAAAGGTTTAAAAGAAAAGAAATAACAAACTAACTTTTTTTACAATTGAGAACATTTTTGAAGTGTTTTACCAAATAAAATGTTCGTATCAATGCTGAAACATTTTAAAAAGCTTCCTAATTAGTCAACAGAGTGAAAGGGGACATTATCCGACTTCAGTGTTGATTGGTCAGGTATTAGCTATAAAGGAGTGACTGAGACATTTTTTTATGATTATTCTTGAGACGGTAGTGAAGCCTTTTAAAAACACCTTGTTCAATAACCAAGAATAGTTCTTTGAGCTAGACTCGGCACCGCGTCTCTATCCTCCGGGCTCGATCCTCCCAATGTTGGTTAGTAATGACTTGATCAGAGATGACGACTGGCCGTTATCTAGTCCTGTTCTGAATCTATTGGATTAATATTTATGTTCAATTTTAGAGAGTATAGATTTCTCTAAACGCCATGATAATTTAGAGTCCCTTAAACAATCCACATGATTAGCTATTTCTTTTTCACAAGAATTATCCCATAGAAAGAGTTCGTGCTGCTATTGATAACTAGCCTCAACGTTTAATGGACTATTTTTCTGTAATAAAAACCATTTTGAATAAGCTTTACATATTTTTAATGATTTTTATATCAATGTATTAAAGTATCAAACTGTAATAGTAATAATTATTACATACAATAAAAATGTTGTTATTCTTTGTAATAATATTTATGGTAGGACTAAGTATTTAGCTTACAAAATTTTTGTATGATTAAAGAAACAATAAAAAAGTCGCAATATTTCATAGCTAGTGTGAAAAACTACACATCCTAAAAAAAGCTTGAACTGGACCTTGAATATTGCTTGCTAGATGCGTTATGAATATCTTCGTGTAAATTTGACTACCCACAGCCCAATTATATCAAAAGATATTACGTCGATACTTCGTCGGTATTACCAACTACAACCGCTATTTGTAAATGAAACTGCCAAAGAACGAAAAAATTCTAGATTCACACTCTAGTCGAGGTTTCAATGAAATTGCTAGCTGGATCATAGAACAGCCTATTACCTAACCGTGAAGCCTTTACGTACCTTGCAAGATTTTCCTCAAAAAACGTATAAATTAAACTGTTCTCAGAGTTTCATTCGTAACTTTTTCTTTCAGAGTCAAGGTTTCTTGTTGTTTTTCTCTTTTTAGCATCAACTCTCATATAGCAAACAACGACCGCCTACAAGTCTCGAAAGCTCTGTTCCATCCTCCTGACAAGTCATGGACCATGGATAAAGGCATATAAAACTTGATATAACTACCGGAGCCAAGGATTCTTCGAGCTTAGTTATTGTAAAAAATATATACAAACTCCGAGAATCAGTAAATGCTAATTTGAACTGTATTTGACTGCATATATGATTTCGACACTAGCGCATGTCACCCACATAACCACACTTATTTTTTAATTATTATTAAAGGCCTCAATATAACAAACCCCGGTTACTTTCTAAAGCTGAGACCGAGACACGTCTCGAGTCTCCTGATAGGAAAAAATTAAGATAAACTAATTAAAATTCAATTGTCAGCCATTAGAAAACGAAGCGGCCTCGTCTCGAGAGGACGCCAAACCTCGATCATATTATATAGAGTTGTTGTCGGAGTTTCTTCCACCACTTGTTCTCCTAGCACTAACGCTTTCAAAAAAGATAAAAATAATAGCCAGGAAACTAATTCTAGGTTAGGCCCTATTTGAAGCCTTTGAGTCTGATTATAAAACACGTATTGAGTTAAAAGTCAGGGTCCACTCTGGAGACTCTTGTGCCAGGTCCAGCTAAGTAATCTTTTCTAGCGTTTAAATCCGGTAATATTGCATGTAATGTATCCGCCCGAGCCAAGATCCCCGAGGGAGTCCTAGGGCTACGCTACGTAAATGAGGTTCAAGCTTGGCGTCTTCCGTACTCTGCGCCTTTAAAATTAAAGGACTGGTATAAACTAAGCAATAGTGTACATTCAGACAAAAAAGATAGACTTTTGAAAAGCTTACTTTTAATGAAAGGAGTTGCTAAACATTGGATACTTTCAAACGAATGTAGATATACTGAAGTTCTCTCCAGTATTAATAACAATAATCCACCTTGCTTCTGCAAGCAATTGCCGGCCATAAAATTATCTCTTAAACTGGTGGTGGCACGTGGTGACTTAAACGCCAATTTCATATGGTCATGGGGTCAACAGCAATCGATTTTTAGTCAAATAAATTGTTTAATAAATCTTAAATCATTTAGCTCCTATAAAGCCTAATAATAATTAAAATGAAAACGAGATAATTACAATTAATTTAAAATATTATAAAAATATATAGTAATATTTATTTAATTTGAGCTTAGGGACAATTGACACACCTCGATGTAAACCTATATCATAAACCAATTTGTAGATTGGCCTTAGTTGTGTGCGGCTGGTTGTAAATTACCATCTGTTTACGTATTCGCTTCTCAAAAATCAGTCCAAATTCAATGCCGACAGTAGCATTGTTGTAGTCGTCCGAATTCCAATCCCCGTTTGAATTTGAATTCGAAGGCACAATAATAATTTAAAACAAAGTTTTGTAGCTGTAGTGGACAGCAATACGAAGCGTTCTTACATAAACGCTAAAAAAATGTCCTAATGTAATATACGTCTAAATTAAAAATGAAATCAGTATGTACAAAAATCAATTCTTAATTGGGACTTTACTTTTACAATTGTATAAATAATAGTAGTAGTTAAATGTTTCGCAATACATTTAATGTAATTTCACAAGAAATTCTCTATGAATATAAGGGGATACGGTGCGCAAGTCAAGTTATACGAACTTTAAATACGACCGGATAATAAGTTGTAACGTAAGCTACGGAGTTGTAGACTCGTAGTATCTATTCACGGTACCGTAGCACGCCTGACGTGTATCGATTAGTGCGTCGGAATCAGCCGACGAGTCCCGAAAACGTCCGAATGGCCACGATGAATGCCGACGGCTGCGTTCATACATTGCGGAAGTAATAAAATGTACGTAAAGATATGAACCGGAAAAATTGTCGCTCTCTTTCTCTTTCTCCGTAGTCCCATTTTTCAGTTCGGGTTTTCTATTGAAAATTATATATTTACTGACAATGGGATTTTATAATTTATTTTACAACAATTGGATTTTTTCAGTGACTTTTTAATTTTTAGAATAGTTATTTTTAGGTTATCTTAATAATTGTTGCCACATCCATAATACTGTAAAAATACTAGTAAATTATAATATCACGTTAAAATTTTATGCCTTTAAAAAGGCGCTGCTGTCAAGAGATAATAACTTTGCTCAAAGAGCCTCTGCGCTCTGAAATGGAAAAGCGTCATTAAGCTCAAGTTAATTGGCCGCGTGTAGTTTAAGAGAGTACTCGAGGATGTCGCAGTAGAGTACACGCTCGCTGCGACTGCAGTCGACGAGGGCTGGAGGCGATTTAACGTATTGTAATACGAGTTTATGCGACGCGCCGCCCCCTTGCCTGCGAAACCGCCTCACCAACTCCATAGCTTAGCGACGACACGCCGATAGTCGTTCGTCCACGCACGCTAAAGCCGGCCGGCATCGATTTAAACAACTTAAACTCTTGAAATCTTACTTTCAGAGTTAAAACCCGGACATAAACGATTCCGTCAACTTACAGATGCAATGAATAAGGGTGGTTGCACTCTGAAGGCACACGGCATTATTTACGGTATATTTTGACGTGTGCTTTCGTTGCTAACTTCAAGTCGTCTAGATAATGGGGTGATGGATAGTGTTATCGGTCGTTTTCCACAGTGAAACGTGTTTTAAATTTATTTTCTTTTCGTTTATTGTGTTGTGGAAAACTCTAGACGTCATTTAAGATCATAGTGTGAGTGGTACTATACGTAAGTCGGTATTACATTTTGTGCGATTTTTATGTTGAGATTCATTCAACTTTTACGTTTCGTTTTTGCTCTTTTAATGAATGACTAGGCAATATTGTTTTTTGAGCATCTAAAAGTGACACGGACACATTTATACCTTGGGTAACCTATAAATTCTGGTGTCTCAGTTCACAACTTCAAACTGAATCATTGAGGTAAGTATTTTTTCTTGTAAAAAAAGTAGCGTTTTGATTGAAAAATTTTGTATATCTCAGAAAAATAATCAAATAAGCATTAATTAAATCAAAATATAATAGTGGAATATATTTTTCGAAATAGGTCTTCGGCACTACCAATATACGTAATAAATAAATATTCTTTAAAAATAAATAATTAACTAAGCCAATTTATTCGTCTCTTAACTGTTTCCTTTATGAAAAAAAAATCGCTTAATTTGTAAACAAGCGAAAATGGTGTGTTATTGTGTTATTGCGCCATCTACTATCTGCATTCTGGACTTAAATGTAGTTTGGGCATTTGCCGTTGACTAGCGCCGAAGTGTCAAACGACGACGCGCCTGCAGTCACGCGGCGTTGACGCGCGTCGCAACATGGTTGCGTGGGTGTAGATCGCTTCGTGATAAACACTTTTATGTTTTCTTCTTTATCAACATTACTATAAATGCTGAGATTTTAACTGTAGCTGCTTAACATTGACTTTTATTCCTTTATTGAATGTTTATAAGTGTTGTTTGTTAATACATATGGAAGTTTGTGATTGTGTATGTTGTTTTATTGCCGAGTACACACTAGAGAAGGATTTTGGCGGCGGATTGAAGGTCTAGGACTACTATGCGGAAAATTAATGGTAAGATAGGCTCAAAATTTTGGGATCATAGTGTAATTAATAGAACGTATATTTATATATATCAATATTTATTTGTCTATGTAAGCATATTTGTGTATATATAGAGGATGTTCAAGCATTTAACGTATTCATATAACACGTATTATCATTATAAAAGAAACTTTATCTAAATTAACACATTAGCTTTTTTAAAGTTATCTATCATTTTAACATCTGTTCACGCGTAATGCAGATAGAGGGGAACGTTGCCTCGGTAATAATAAAAACAACGGGGACATAAAATGCTGACTGCAAAGTCATGCACATTGCACTTATTGCAGGGGGACGCGTAACATAATACATAGCGAATGTTTTTATTATTTTTGTTTGAAACGTAGTTACCAATAAGTTAAATCTCATAATATTCTTTCATTAAATCGCTTCGTACACTCAAAGTTCCATTATTTCGTCGTAAAAATCGAAGTAGTATGAAGGCAAAATATATTCCCTATTTAAGCTGACGATAAAAGAGCTTGTCAATAAAAAGTTATTGCTTATGGTTCGAAATGTGAATGCTTTGGTGTGAAGCGAGCAGAGCTATTAATTGCATCTATAGATGTAATTCAACAAAATAAATAGTGTTATACAATATTAACGTTGTCATTTTAAATACGAAAATATTAAAATTATTGGTGAGTATAGAAACTAAGGTTGCCGGTGACAAAATCTGAATTGCAAAAATTTGATAACGACTTTATAAGGTGGAGCAATAACAGCGAGGTCATTAGAGCGGATTATGCAAGATTAAATTTCATTCAAGGTATCACATTTAAAAATTATGAGAAAAACTCGCTGGAAGGCCGGGCTTAAAAATTAAGTAAAATTTATTTAATTGGAACCTCTATCTTATGGAATAGCGGCGAAGTTTACTGTGAGTGTTTATAATCTGTGGTAATAAATGATTTCGAGTGAATTTATTTTTAAACCAATCGAACAGGCTACTTTATGATCTGGTGAGATATAGGCGCGTGCTTGAGAGTTCGTCGGCCGAAGCTTAGTTAATATGCCCGTACGTGCCGGCAGAAAATCAAATAAACAGCAGCTTTCATCTCCGGTTTATCGGCGATGCACTTCGTAGCCTTGCACTTTGCCGTGTGTGCACGACTGTTCGCTTTGACAAGGTTGTCGACTCAATAATATTTCTCGTCTACCTTTAACGTGCTTGACTAGAGTATTGAAATTTGTTAGACGATTTGTAAGTGTTGAATCGTTTAACGCAATCATGTATTTTAATTTTGTTATTAATAATTCTTTTGTGAAAGCGTAAACAGTTGCTTTTAAAAAAACTCTCGTGTAAAGCCACTAAATTATCATGCAATAATTTAAAAAGTTTAGTATAGATAAAAATTTATTAATAATTTATTACTGAATGAATTACTCAAACTGGTATATTAAAGTGATCAAGAATGGTCATTGTGACGATTTTGTGCGAGACCTATGCCTTGTAGTGGCCATTTATAGACTTACATGACGTTGAGTGGTTTTTTTTTTTTAATGGTTCCCGCTGTTGGGGACCTCTCCTTCCCCTATCTCGTGTGGGACAGGGACTTTTTAATTCTAGTAATTTATTTTATTTTGCAACATACGTATTATTCCTTTTATTTCTATATTTTAGTGTTCGTTTTATTTTTACTTATTGCATTTATTACCACCTTCCTGCAGTAGCTGAGGAAGCATTCTCTCTCCCCTTCGTCTTGCATGATGGCCGATACATTCCTTTCCTCTATCTTTTTGCTCATCCGGCATTCGGAATCTGCGCGCAGTCTTCCGAACGCCGGACAGTGGGCCACAAGGTGGACCACGGTCTGGCCCATGCTCGGTTCACAGAAGCACGAGGGGTCTTCCTTGAGCTTGAACCTGTGAAGGTACTCAGAGAACCCCCCGTGACCCGTGAAGAGCTGGGCCAAGACCGTATCCATCTCGACACTGCGGAGCACGCGGTAGGCTGAAATGGCGTCCGGGAAAAATATCCTCGTCACTGAAACCGTCGTTCCTTCCATATACCTCCTACGTTGAGTGGTTTAAGGGAATTTGTTTAATGAATCACAAAAATGTTGTTATTCTCAGATCGAGAAGCGTTTGGGATCTTCGTAAACGTGTACGGTCTGTACAAGAAATATCATAAAATTTTTATTTCTACGGGATTCGTATATTCGATTTTCGATTTTTGTGGCATTATGTTGGTACCTACGAAACCTTATGTCGATAGGTTTTGATAACTTTAATAGCGATTTTTCTTAGACATGTTTTGATTTATTTTTAATTTTTGCCTACTGCAAAAAATGTCCAAAGAATCTGTATCAAATTTTTAATGAAATACAAAATTAAATTGACAGACTGTGGCGTATGTGTAGCTTATGTAGTACCTTGGACCAAAAGAAGTAAAACTTGCAAGAATAAGGCCGAGAAAAGAAAATGAATAGAGCGCCAGACGCCCGAACACGACAATAGACGAAAACATCTATGAAGTCAAGAAAATAGGTTTAGCCAAACGTCGAATAACCTTTACAAAACTTGCTAAAGATTTATATGGATTTAAAGATTGGCTTAAGCCATATGATTTTTACTAATGATTTAAGTACGACACAAGTCACCGTGAAATTAGCAAAGTTCCTCATATTCAGTTAAAATTAGCATCGCATTAATATTACTAAGAAGCTGTTGGACTCCACAGTAACAATTTAATTTTTCTCCCGACAGTCATGATTGAAGATATATCATGTGTGTGTGCTTAGGATGTGAAGACCAAACTTAATGGAAGCCATGACTAAAAAAAATGCACCGAGTCCTAACGTGAAGGTTTTGCTTACACTTTTCTTCTATTTGCATGGTAGTGGTGTATAATGTATATATTCATTGGCTAGGACATTCAATAATGATATGTAATTTTTGTTCAATTAATCCTAAGCGATCTACCAAAGGACATAGTCAAGGTCGTGATAAGTTGCTGGAGGTGGGTAGCGCAAGACCGATCATTGTGGCGATCTTTGATGATGATCGGATGATAATGATCTATCACAATTGTCCGGATTTGTGGAACAACTAAAATCAACTTTTGCATAATTGCCTCTGCTCAAAAAATCTGCTAATGATACCGTAGGCGCTGTGTTCCCTACTCCGGGCCCCTCTGTGACACTTTTTATTCCAGAAACTCAAGAGCACCATAAAAGAACGACGTTACGTTTAGATTGAAGCGATAAAGACGGACGGCGAAAGGCGACACACGAAAGGAGAAGCTAAAGATTACAAAAAATATTTCAGAGTGCCTAGAGAAATCGAAAAAAAAAACCTTTTCTTAAGTGTTTTGTATCTGATGGGGCTTTGTACGGAACGAAGTAGATGTTTATGAATAAATAATTTATTAAAAACATAAAATGTTTGATACTTTTTGAACGTATATATTTAAAATTGAATAAGATCGTTATAATTATACTACAGTATTAAAGAATATACTTAAAGGTGACCTAAAAAAAACGTTTGCGTTTGTAGAGGGGTGTTCCCGTATACCTTAGGCACTAGGCCATGACCGTTGAAATTATGGTAGTACGTAAAGCCATTCCCGTTATATATACATATATATATATGTATATATATATGTATATATATGTACATATATATATATATATATATACAAAAATCCTCTCGAGACAATGATCATTGTTGTATTAAAGCTAACAAACCAGTTATCGACAGTTATAAATATTAACTGGATTAAAGTATAACATATAGTAAGTAAGCAATAGTTAAGCGAGTAATTACTTATTAAAAACGTGATCGCAACAGCACCATTTCTCAGTTATCGCTGGCTGTGTGTTAACTAACCAAGGTCACAATTTATCACATTAGTGATGTATTACATCAGGGTTCAACTTACTTAAGATTATGTATCTGGTTTACAAAATTATTTTTTAGATATTGCCGAATTACGTGATAAGAATATATGATTAAATAATATGTTAATAACTACAATAAAAGTCGTCAAGTGGCAACTCTACAATTAATTTTAATTTTAAAGTTATATGTCAGTAGGAGGTGGAATTTTCATGATATTATTTCAATAGTTAAAATAGTTCGTCAATATATAATAATACTAAGTTATTTAGATTAAGTTATCGAGAGTAGAGAGATATAGAGAGTAGTTATTTAGATTAAGAAAAACTGATTGTACGAACGTCGATGTAAATAGATGTATGAAAAACTTAATTACAGATATATTATATATCTATTGTTGTACACTGCCAATAATATATTGTTGTTAAAGAAATACAAAACGCAATTGGCCATAAATAGCATAGTACTATAGTGCACATAGTATTCTCAATTAAATCTTACGACCGTTCATTAGTTATTTATTCTAACCTTTCCCCTATGAAAATAAAGTAACAGTGTATTATTAAACATTTTTTCGATGAAATCATTATTGACCTACAATTGCTATAAAAAATATCTATATTTACTCATGTCATAAAAAACAATGCATTTTTAAAACATGCCCATCTTAGTCCTTTTAACAAACCCAAGGACAAAACACGTATACGAGACCCGACAGTGAATTCGAACCGAGTAAAACCGGTGTGAGTGTGACTTGTTTTGAGTTATGAATTCTCATACATTGTAGAAAACACTAAGCAGATACTTTTTAAGTTCACGCACCGTTCCGCTCCGTGAACTCGGCTCTGATGAAGCTGTAAAAGCCTTCGGGCTAACAGCATTAACATTAACAGTGAATAAGTAAGTAAGCAGATACTAAATATTTTGTATGCATTTAAATCTTTAATGTACTTGTAAATAAAGTACTACGGCACTACACTACGTTTTACGATAGTGATTGAATCTTAGTTGAGAACTGATTATTTTGGTACGGCCTTTTTGCATGAAGGCGGTATATGATCATGGAGAGTTCTAGAAATTATTGAACAAAAAAAGTGCTTTGAGATGCACGCTGGTGATTTGAAAATAAAAGTAGAAAACGAATGGACATTTCTGCTAAGAGTGGAGA
This sequence comes from Battus philenor, assembly GCF_028537555.1. NCBI lineage: Eukaryota > Metazoa > Arthropoda > Insecta > Lepidoptera > Papilionidae > Battus > Battus philenor. Next base: position 4,869,927 of record NW_027181759.1, on the reverse strand, counting down.
CATTATGAGGGCCGATATGATTAATTAGATTAGTAATTTTTGCATCGTTTATACTTAATATGTCGTAAAAATAACCAAATGCATGTATGCTTAACAATTACCTTTTTTCCGGCTTCACCTTTTTTCGTTCGAATTGTCCGTATAAACAAAACAGTTTCCAACTCAAACATCCTTCACCTCGTTTGTTTTCGCCAGTCTATTTGCCATTCATTAAGCGGCCAAGCAATTTGAAGCGATCATACGTCCCATGTGATGTAGATAATGTCTCTATTGATTTTACCAGCGGTTCGGAACACAGCTCCAATATTGACAATGAGCGGCAGTTTAGACGATGGTACGTGCCTAGGATAATGATGGCTGGAGTACGTGACGGCCGGTTCGTTGCTCCAGTTTTTATACTTCATCTTGTGAATGAGCTTCAAGAGACTGGCGCGCTTTCCTCCGATCTGCGGCCTTTGAAAGTTGCAGTTAAACTTGTCTGTGCTAGCAGTCAGTACGCTATTCGCATCTACTCACTGCTTCATAAGGCAAAACATTCTTTTCGCGGTATTTTTATATCTGTTAAATTTAGCGGCAGTATTATTCAAGAGTTAACGACTCGCGGATGTTAAAGTAATACAAAAGGGTATGTTAATTCCCGTTACGATCTAGGTAACGGATTTATGCTTAAATGTGGATTAGTTATTAATTTGGCGAAAGCAAATACTTTTTTGTGACGCTTAGACTGCGCCCAGACGAACAATCGTCGTCATCATTTCAGATATAGGAAATCTACTACTGGATATAGGCCTCCCCCACATAAATAAAAATTCTTATAAATTAAAATTATTTAATATATTCATTTATTTAAATGGTTATTATCGTTTATTTAATATACTTGAGAAAGTAACGGATAATGTGAAATAAAAATTTGAAGTAATATTTGTTTGTAGATCAAGTTTCAAAAAGTTAGGTTCTAATTAAAACTACCAATATTTTAATCGAACCAAAATTAAAATTTTCAGTACATATCGAATTTGTTACTGTTTCATTATTAATAAATATATTATAAATGTCCGTATAGAATAACTGCAAAAAATCCGTAAGTTATACGAAATTAGTTTGTTGGTTGGAATATTGTTTGTATTCGTAATATATCAAAGTTATAATGTATTCAATTTTAAACATTGATTTAAATGAAGACTTCATTATGAAAAATTAAATTAAAAAAAAAATAATTAGGAAATACGACGACATTAGGTTTAAAAGATTTATAGGGATAAATGTATAGCTGTCAACTAATGCATGGTAAGCACTATCCAAAAACTTAAGGTTTCACAAATAATAAACAACGCAATGGTAAGAAAAATCGTTTTCCAAGTTTGGATTTCAACATATTAAAATTAAATATTGTTTACTACCTGTCCTTGTAGACTTTATATTACCAGAAAAGGAATAGTTTTGTGTTTACTTTATACGGGCTGATTGGATATAGGTGTAATATACTTATTGCTGACATATGCTTTACCGTTCATTCACCCCTTTAAAGCTTTTATACCTATTTCTAAACACCTTGGTATCTTATTATTTTTGACCAACCAAAAGACACAAAACACGTTTTATCTAGATCGAAATGAAGGTGTTAAATCTTTTTCTGACAAATATGTTCACCCTAAAGCTTTTACATTTATTACAATTAACTTTAATATTTATTGATGAATCTACAAATTACTTTGAAGTTATTAGTATTTTGGATGTAACCGCCTGTTCGGAATTTGATTTCTTCTAAGTTATTTTTTTAACTTAGTAAAATATATATGGGTGTGAAAATGGTGTAACCCCACGTTGCGAATGCTTCGCATGCTGATATCCATGGGAACATTAGCAGTGGACGCGGCAGCGTCGCGCGTGGTTATCATTTTGATTGAGAGCATGCGTTGTGAGTCGCGACAAATTGTTACAGTTCGCTCCACTTCATATGTGATCGGAATATGAACTTTTAACTCTTCGGTTTCTTCATTATATCAGAGATTCCATCTAACACTCTATATACTATTTGTCTCCTGCTTACTTCGCGTGGCAGCCACTGCCTTTTGTAGGCGTAATTTCATATGATGTAATCTTGCTAATTATTAAAAAGCCTAAAAAATATTCTGGCTTAGTTAACTACGAGATTTATAATTTTAAAATATGCATTCTTATGAAGGCTGGGTCATCCTCTTACGGATGGAATTACGTAAAATCTGTTTTTAACTGAACTCTAGCCGTTAAGAGGAATGTTCCTACCTAATTTGTAGTATCAAAGCCTTAAGGTTCCAGAAATATTATGATGAGTCAGTATATAAGTAGACATGTAATATATCTATATCATTTTTTAACTTCATTTTTAGCGAAATCGGTAAAATATTGAATAATTGACCATCACTTGTATGTTTTATCGATACAGTTCACTTGTAATACCATAGTTTGACTGATGTATATGCAACAAGATTAGTTTATTTTAGCTATTTCCATAGTATGTCCTACGGGTTATTTGGATAATGCTGGTTATATAGATACGATTGTATTAAAAGAGGATGGTTGTGCATAATAATAAAAAAGTCGGGTGAGGTAAAATTATGACTAGGCGCTTTTGAAATAAATTCTTTTGTATTACTTCAGAATTATCATGTAATAAATTTAATTAAAAAAAAAAACTAGCATAATCAACAAACAATGTAAAGGGTTTTTAGGTGATACAAGTTGTATCACAAAAAAATGTTCTGGTGTGTTTTGGGGTCTTTCGGACGAGGACGCATTAGATTTCTCATAGATTCATTATTAGTTGAAAGTGTTAAATAAGAATTCAAAAATAGTCCATCTTAACACTTAATGTTATCAAACTAAACTATTTTTTAATTCTTCTCTTCAGTGAAGTGATAACTATAAATAATTCAAAATGAATTACCATATGAATAAATAAATAGATAAAAAGCAGTTAAAATTTAACAGTGATATTACCGTCAGAGTAATACGTCATAAAGTAGATTAGAGTATCTTAATGTAGTTATAATAAATAGGTGTTGCACTAACAATCTACGTATGAATAAATTATTGTATGTTAATGAAGTCTGTTGTGCTTGCGAGGCGCAGGTAAACTTTCCGGCTGTTCTGTCTTCCGGAGGGTGTGATACGGGCCCCATTTAAACATTCCCAGGGGTGATAAGGGGTAGGGATGCGCGCCGGTTAATCAAGTAACGTGATCCGTTTATCTGGAGTACTCTTGATATTGTGTCTGAAGCCGAACTTTGGAATAACGTAAGCTCATTACGAACGGAGATTAGGAGCGCGAGTTGCGCGTGACTCTAAAATATACCATAAATATAAAAAAACTTCGTAATATTATTGTGTAGTATCAATGTTGTCACCATTATTTTATAATAAATACGCGGTTTAAGGTAACTATGTTCTTCGTTTGAAATAATTAGTGACACGAACATAATTTTGATGTAATCAAAATATATTTATTACAAAACATGACTTTCTTTAGAATGTAAAGGGTCACTAGTTAGTTATAGGTGTAAATTCTGTAAAGTGTTGAATGCGTTACTCATCTCTCAACAAAGCGTTTTAAAGCTTTTACATATATTTCCAATCAACCTATATAAAGTGATTACTCTGCATGTCTTAACTTTTGACAGGGCAAAGTCTTCAGAAACAGATAGTTAACAATAATTTATTTTGATATGTATCGAGTAATCTAAATTACTCTATTATCATTACGTTATTGGAATCATTGATTTTTAAATAATTTACTTCGTTGTCAGCGCATAAGCTAAACATTCACCCCTGTAAAGCCTTTACAACTACAAACAATCAACTTGTTATTTTAATAAATTAGTAATGAAAGTGCCTTTTAATGTGTACCTTATTTTCAAGTCCGTTGCTGTTAAGTGATATTTTATTTACTTAAAGTTGATACGTTGTAAAGTTATTAGTTAAATGTGCCAAAGGATTTCCGTAGATTTCTAATAAAATGTTGTTTATGCTTAAGATTAGAAATAAGTATTTCCGCTTTAGTTGCTTGAGTTATTTATGTTAAAAGCGTTGAGTTTTTATTCAATATCCCTCCCGTGATAACTTATTTCCGTAATTAAGTTATAGTTCCACTTTTCACATGTCGCGCTCCGTTATGGTTAGGGTTGCCCGGCACTCGACGTGGCGTGTAATTGCTTAATCATTCCAGTGTTGCCACTTTAAAATGCTTTAGAGTTTTAAGTTTTTACAACTTGTTATATTATTAATATCACCAGTGATACGGAGAAACTATTTCCATATTTTTATCGTTTAAATATGGTACGTCTCAATATTTCATTGTTCACGGTAGTTACATTATGAACTGACTAAAAAAACTCACCGTGTACTATCTTTTATGTGTAAAATGTATTACTTAGTTTAAACAATAAAACACGGTTTATGACTAATGTATATACATTTTAAAAGCTAGTGTTGAGTTTCTGACTAGAATTTCTAAGCGGTTCAGCATTCCAAGCTGGTGGAGTCTTACGAATTGACTTTTATTTATAGTATTAAAATTATGAGTAATTATCGATTCAAAATTTCATTTAAACACCAATTTATTAAAGAAAACAGTGTGAAAATTTAATACCTGTAATATAATGTCTAATCTCTGTATACAGATTTTGATATAATAAAGACCAATATTGTTTGAAGGCCGCATACGAAAATATATTTTTTGCTGTATTTTTTTAAAACACTCATGTTTTGCAATGTATCGTATATGAATATTAAACATTGGTGTCTAACAACAAGACGTCGTGTTGCCGGAGGCTTGTTTGAGTTTGTCGTATTCCGACATCCCTTTTACCGGCGCATGAAGCGTGCGCTCCTAATAAACAATTAATATTCGCACAGGCTGGAATCCTTCGCGGTGCCGTGGCTGCGATGGAATTAGATCGATCGCAATGCAGTGAAATTGGAAGCCGCCTCCGGTCCGCCGTGCAGCGTTTCGCTCGTTTTACTGCATTCGATCTATTTACGTGGCCGTTATTGTAGCAATGTTGTAGAATTTTAACGGAATTGTCCTTGTGATTTATATCAGTACGTTTGATAAAAAAAAACTACATAAGTTTTTGCACAACATTTAGTTTTAGAAAATGATGAAATCTTAAGTAAACGATAAATAATGTACTGCGATTTAGAAATTATAAATTAATGAAAAGTATTTCCGAGCGATATCTTATTTCAATGTCTTTATCCTCGTTAGGCTCATAGACGCTCACTGCAAAGCATAAGCCTTTGCCAAAGATGGGGGATATACCATAATCGCCACCCTTGGCAGTCGCGTAGTGTATTATTGTGGTATGTAAAGGACTCTCCTGCACATACTCTGATAGTTTGTTTTTGAGCAGTGGCAATTCTATATAAAAATGCACAAAGTGTGAATTATATAAGATTGTATCTCGGAAATCGAGAAGCTGCAACCTACGATCGCGAGTCTCAGTCTTTTACCGCTGGACTACCAATGCTCGGTGTCTTTGTAATAAACGGCTATAATCTACAAAAACTTTTTTCTACTTCGTACACTCCAAGGTTTTAATAATAACGCAATTAACCAAAGATCTTCGTAACTGTCAAATGTTTGACTGCTTGGGATAAGTGTTTTAATTTACTCACAAACAACAAACCATTGTTAGGAAAAGAAAAGGATAGTTTTCCTGTTTTTCACAAAGTTTTCTATTTTTTCCATAAGAACTTTCTTCGCGACTTAATGTATGTATGGAAAAGTATTAGCCGAATTTGTGCAGTCGTGTTGTGGTGTGAGTTTTGTACCAAGCAATACGTTAAGCGCTTAACTTGTTTATATAGATTTGTTTTAGTGAATTATTGTTATTGTCGGTATTTGAGAACGTAACTTTTATTATGTTAAGTTGGCACAACTGCACTTGTGGTGTTAGGTTGGCTACAGTAGTTTTATGTTTGCACTGCAAACAGTTGTAAAAGATCTTGACTCAATACACTATCCAATTTTTTCGTATTCTGAACAGTTTTATTCATTATTTCACCTCATTGTATCAACAGTTATCTTAGGAAAAATTATATGACGCTTACAAATCTTTGTTAATAAACGTCATTTGTTCTTTTGCACAGTTAATAGTTGTCTTTTCCTTACATGGATATCCTATTGATTTGTACAAAGTAAAGCATTCATAAACTTAAGTGTAGGGCTGCCATTTATAAATTCCAAGAGTAGTAATTATTGCTACTTATTCAATAATCATTTAGTATTTAACATAGAATTTTATTGGAGTAAGATGCTGAGGCCTTTAGGTTTTGAAACCGAGACACCGGCAGTGTGGACAGACGTCCTTAAGACGTCCGGAAGATGGTGAATGCAAGCTGCTTCCGACTCCTTGAAACTTTTGGGGGAGGCCCAAAATCCAGCAATGGATGAGATGATGATGAAGATGCTGCATTGTTTTTACTATTTATCGGTTTTAGTTTCACCGCTTATTTGTTAGAAAAAAATATTTGAAACAAAACCTTACATTTAGTTTAAAATATCTCATTTAGCTTTAAACCAATAAACAAGGTTAAGTGACGTGACTACTTTATCTCTTTTCATAATTTAATTAAAAAACAAACTTTACAGCAACTCATTTGATTACACATAATCAAAAAATATATTACATTCAAGAGTTTAAGAAGGAACGATAATCTTTCAAAGTTGTTTTAAACTTTGACCTATACCTAACAACAACCTATACATAACATGCGTTTTTCCTAGCACAGTAGTCTTGTTTACTTTCGCGGTCGGAAGCGATAACCGTTATCAATCCGTAATTATAATTCAAAATTATCTTTCTTGTTATTGCTATAACGGAAGACCTCGTTTTAAATGAGACTTATTTATTCGCTCATTGTTAACATAATTAAAAATCTAAAGTATAAATGATAAAAATAAATAAAAAATGTCGGCCTAACATTTAATTAAATATAACTAAATATATAGATAAGCTTCACTATCTACAGTCAGTAATAAAAAAAATATTTAGTTAAAAAATTAATTATAAATGAGGAGATCCGAAAGAGAACCTGGGTGAACGATAAAGCTTGAAAACTTGCTCGTCTGAAGTGGGCAGTGGGGCACATCGCCCGTGCATCCGATGACCTTCGAGGCAGTAAGGTTCTCGAGACATGGGCCCCCTACTAGGTGGACCGATGTCATAGTTAAGGTTGCGAGAAGTCGTTGGATTCAGGCAGTGCAAAACCGGTCATCGTGATCTATCTGAAGATAATAGGCTGAAGAGCAGATTAAAAAAAAGATTAAAAATATTTTTATTTTCCTATAATATTAATTTATGTACAATAAGATGTATATGTGAAGAAACTAGTTTCATTAATAATTCTATTTTCTATTGTGCCGCGCTTATTTAATGTCGGTAAAGCAGTGGTTGTTTAATCTTGACACTTCATAGATGGCGCTGTTAATAATGGCGTCCATTGTGGTCGCCGGACGGTAAAGCAGTTGTTATTTGAGATGACAAAGTGATAATTTAAAATATTGCTGAATAAACTTTTAACAGGAATCAAGAATTTAAATAATAAACTTTAAATGTCGTTTCTCTATTTTCAGGTTGGTAAATGGTGTAAAACATGAAATATGTAATTATTATTAACTACCTACCGTGTTTAAAGTTTTTTAAAATAAATCTGTTTTCATAACAACACATTATTGTTTATTTGAAGCAAATACCTACATAGTTAAGAGAAATTGTCTTATATATTTAACATAATATTAATAATATAAAGCTATGGTCTATATATGTATGGCAGATCTGTCTTGATAGTGGCCAGTATTTAGATAAATAATTTAAAAAAATAAAACTATTTATTGTAGGAAATGGGAAGCTTTGACTTTTATTTTTAAATTTACATATTTAATCTAGATTTTTATTTACTTAAATTAAATATTATGAAACTAAAAAGGGCAAAGATTTACATTCAATGTATTGTTGGCAACTACAAGCGGGATTTATGTGTGTCGAAGACAAAACACGCCGAAATTGTATGCAAACTGCAGTCCGTTGGAGGCCAACAGATTTTATCTTCCTCAGCGCCGTGCAAGAGCTTTTGACTATACATTCTATAATACCATATATCTTGACTTTTTTTAAAAAAATCGCGCTGATTTAGCACTCCTATCCCCATAGTAAACATATATTTCGAATTTCATAAATAGATCAGAGAGCAGTATAGTTAATTGCCTTCATTGATAGGTACAACTTATAAAACATCCTGCAAAATATACAGAGACATGGTACACAAAATGAATGGTTTTCATAGTGATTAGTAAAAGTATTTTCTATTTAATTTAACAGATAATTCAGGAACACAATTAAGCTACAAACAAAATGGCGTATCACGTTAAGTATTCATTATAAAATTATAAGGAAATCAACAAACAGCCAACTTACTATTAACATTGGCGACTTGCGTATGATAAGAAATACATTTTAATGTACGACTTTTCTTAAATATTAAAAAGATATGTTTAGGTTGAAGTTCATTTTTTAATTAAAGTTTTTACTAGTACTTGTAGACGTTAAAAAGTAGTGTAACAACACAGGGGATGTTATTTTTTAATGTTTAGCCTATTGTAAAGCAAATTAAAAATAATTTATTATAAATATTTTGTGTTTATATTTTATGGGTTTGATTTCTTGTCGAAGTTAACAATTTTAAACAAATCTTTATTTTAATTCAGCGGAGTATTCTTTCGACGACATTTAAGGCTTTATTTTCTCTTCATGTATATTCTAGGACATTCTGTATACGCATATAAAGTTATATTAAAACCCGAAGCCACATTGCAATTATAAAAAATTAAAAACTGTATCACTTTTTTAATTATTTTTTAAATTTTGTATTACTTGTTTTCGTAATTTCTAATCATAATTATTAATTAATTATAGTTTTTTAAATTTATTAATAAAAATATTAATTACCGGGAGATTGGAAGTTCATAACGTTTTATTTAAAATTACATATTACTGTAACGGAAATGGAGCTAGAGTAAATTCCAAGACTCGATAATGAAAATCTAGCGTCTATGTGATGCAAATGATGGCTCAGTGTGCACAATCACTTACCACGAATACCTTAGCTATTCCATAATCCGTTCGTCGACACAGGAAGTGACGTCATCGGCCCCACACGCCCTGTGCTCGTCTTTTTGACCTTCACCTAAAAGACAGTCTACCGGTACTATTAACAACGGTTGTAACTGACAAACGTCAACCTAGGCGACCTTGAATTATTCTGGTTTTTTCCATAGCTTATATTTTAAACTGTTCATGAGTTGTAAATTCATTTAAATTACACTCCGCCTTATTTTACACAGTAGATACGTTCTTAAAAAAGCGTGCAAAATTAAATCGTTTAATAATACATGTGACGTAATGCAAATTTGAGGAAATCGTATATGTTGAAAAAAACAGGTAATAACGAAATTAATATTATAAAAGTATTTATAAAAAAAAAACTTCAAATCAGTGTACTGCCAAAATACAATCATATAAAAACACATAGTACATATAAAAATACAAACTGAAATTAAAAATAATTATTCATTGCTTATCAAGGCGCGCATGTCTTTTACGATTGGGACCAAAAATGCTATCATTAGTAAATACATCGGACATGGCTAGCCCAACTGTGGGTTTGAAGAATTTATTCATTATTAACTGCCTCTGTTTGTCTGTTGGTGCGGCTGTATTTCGGTTTAAAGTTGGTTATATAACTCTTGACAAACAAAAAAATGGTTTAAAAAATGGCTATTTATTTTTAATGGTACGCGTTATTTTAAAATCTTGTTAAAATTAGTTGGGTGTAATTAGGTCCTGTGGGTGATGGATTTGTATTGATTTTATTAAAGTTATAGGTAAACATTATTTAAATATTTGTATGCGTGTTGTTGTGAATAATAGTAAAACGGAAATGAATTTTGAAAGTATCTGTTATCCACATAGGCCTTGTTGTACGCGCGGAATGGGCATTCAGTGTGACTTTCCGGACTGATTAAATACGGGTCGTGAGTCACGAGGTTGTCGAAACCCATCTCGCTACTGTGTGCTATACAACGCGTCGATTTGTCCGACCGTACGGTATTCGCTACGGTTTTAATTAACAAATTCCCGTCAAATACTGTCAAATACCAGTTCATGAATGAGATCTACATTGCTGTAAATGTTTTCAATGACGTAATATTTTACCGTAAACGTATCTATGTCACATGACTGTAAGAGTTTCTATTTAAATTTCGTATTATGTTATAAAAATAGATAATGTCGCTTTGTTCAATTTTTTAATTCATTAAGTATGTGTGATTAAATTCACGCAAGTTAAGACTGTACAAATATCATCATTATTTCGAAGTCATTTGTTTTTGATTACAATTGATTAATTTAGTTTTTTACCGCAAAAAAAAAATTACACTAACTTTATCGGGTTTAAATTGAAAGCGGCGAAAGTTGACTTTGACAAATACAGTTTTTTTCAGTACTAAAAACATTTTACGGTAAAGCTTTAAATGAATGTTTAGTTCATTTGTTAACAAAAGGTTTTGAAGGTATAACACCTATTTCCAATAAACTTGTTTAAAGTGATTTCAAATGATACAATTATTTATTTTTTGTCTTGGAATATTTCACGCCAATAACTTCTGACATAATCTGTCGGAACAGATAGTAAATAAATATAATTTTATTATGTAGTAATTTTATTACATTATGTTATTCGTACTGTATTATCGTTTCATTATTCATTATTTCTTAAATTATTAATTTTTGGATAAGGTGTACAATAAATGAGATATATGTTCACCGTGAGCCTGGGGTACCGGGTTTAAAGCTTACAAACTCGGAGGACTCCGAGGCGATTCCGTACTCCTTACAGGAAAGAAGGTAACAGAGGACAGCGTCGCCTCACTGATAGACAGTGACGAAGACAGCCCTCGCGTTCTTCAAATGTTGCAGAGCAATAATCGAGGACGTAGTTAATAGTAATAAAGGTGAAAATAGTACAGGTCGAGTAAGAAATTAAAGGAATAGGAGGAAAAGTAAAACACTAATGTGAAAAATAAATAAAGAGAAAATAAATAAAACGGAAAGTTATGTAAATAATCAAAAATTGTTTAATTGTGATAAAACGTAAATTCAATTATGAATATTAACTAGCGATATTATGAATAAAATTGTGGTGCCCTGTTCCATAAATACGATAGGGGAGAGCGAAAGGCCTTTAATAGCGAGGGCCATAAGAATACAAACTATCTTCCTGTACTACCGAAGTTAAACACGTGTATGTTTAAATTCGATTAAAAGTGAAAATTAATTTTAAAACTTAATAAAATATTGTTTTCCATGTGTATTATGATTCGAATATAGCGTAAAATCCCTGACGTTATGCATAATGACGTGTTCAAGCATGCATTATCACTTCTAAACAAGCATTAATATTCTGGTACCGTTCACATCCACGTAGGCGTTGTGTTCCAACACTTAGGCTCTGTCTAACGCTTTATTCGCTAGTCTCATTTATAATGAGAGTGTTGCGGCATATGTATCAATGTATGTTCTAGAATATTCCACCTACATGTTTGGTAAACCTTTATGAAGTATTCTACTACAAATGCTTTTTAAGAGGTTTGCCGAAAATATTTTCTTTTAAAAGATAAAGATGAAATAATTGTGTTTACTTGACGATAAATGTCCTTTACAATGCACTGCTATCCTGGCGTTTGAAGTGCAATATCCTGTGATATATCTTTTTTATTACTTTATGACAAGATAGCACATCTAAAAAACACAACAATAAAAAAAAATTGACATCTTTCAAACCACAGCGCCATTGTACTCGATGCTGACTGTTCAACAATTGATTCACAAATGTGGCTACCAAGTAGCTAGCCAGGTACAGGTGAAAGAGGTGCAGTGACAGTAATAATTAATAAAGAAAACTATTATCTAGATATACTATTTTCATATTTGGAATGTAGTAAGTATATTGTGGTTACAGGCATCATCCAAACATGTATGTATGAGGGATGCCATAATCGCCTCGCTTGTATACTGCTTATCCTCTGGAAACTTGTTTGTGACCAGTGACAATCTTATATAATTAATGCACAAATTGCGAATCAGTGAGTAGGCCGGACTACTGTCACTATTTTTAAGGCTTGTGTAAGTGTATTGGTTATTTTAATTTATTGGTTAATTATCTCCTTTGTAATTTTTTCACAATAAGTGTGTATCGTTCTATACTTATTTGCGTTGTGAACATGTTTAATACGAGGATATAATTTTAATTGAATAGAATTCATTCAGTTTATACAAATTTTGAAACTCGAAGGTGTTACGTTACTTTTAAAAACTGGCAAAACTCGTTACATTAATTTGCAATTTAGTTGTTATCTTGGTATAAATAATTGTTTTAGATTTCCGTTTGAGTGCGAATTTGAATTGTAGATTATTGAACAAGTAATGCGTATGTTGATTTGACTAACTTATAGTTTCAAATGTTAGTATGTACTAATGGCGGAGCATATTAAATCCAAGGTGTGATATCGCTTAATAATATTTGACATTTAAATGTCGGTACTTACATTTAAATCTTGCTGGTTTATTTAATTTGTATCAGAGATATTCGAGTTTTTAATACTGTTTTTCAACCAGTTTTATAAGTATTACATGTTAGTTTATGTAATTTAAACAGCATTTATCGAAAGAACAAAGCGCGTTTTGCAGGGAGATTGGTTACACGCCTAAAAGTTTTAATTGAGTGAATCGTATGTCAGTAAAAAGCTTTAAAGCTTTAACACTACTAAAATATGTGTTTTTTTTTCTTTTGGGATACAAATGCTAGTAAAAAGTTTCAGGGAAAGGTTAAAAACTTTTTTTTTACTACATTATTATTTCTAAAACATTTTATTTTCGACTAAAGTGTACCGTACATTAAATGATAGTAAATGAGCTAAACATTTACCACTTGCAAGCTTCTATATCTACAACTAAAAACCGTTTAACAGAGATATAAGTTTTAAGCGCGAATTATATCAGTTGTCAACGGGTAGTCTATTTGTATCCGTCTCATTACCTTCGGTTCACACAAGCCACACCCAGACAATGGTGCAGCGAGGTCCAAGATCACGACCGGGGACCGTTGAGCCGGCGTTGTTATGAGAAGCGGGACACTGGAATTAATATTCGATATCGACTTAGGTTGGGAACGGAGCCTTATACCATATAAGCCATGTAGAGATAGTAGGATAACCGTGATAAAGTAGGTAAGACATAGTGCAACGTGTGGAACATTCTTGATTTAGTATTATTATTACTATTAATTATGTAAACTAATTTTTTAGCTAAAAACTAATAAATGTTAACAGATTTACACAGTGATTGGTTATGGCTGTAAAAGTTTTGTAGGGTTCATTGCTCATTAGTCAGCAAAAAACCTTAAAGCTTTTCAACATATACGCGTTGAGCGAGTGGTTGGAAACTACCACATGTACGTATTTGCTTCTCAAAATTACGCAAAGACAACGGTAGCATAACTGGCGGCATCCGAATTCGAATTATCGTTCGAATTTGAATTCGAACGCGCAAGAATTTTTTTTAACGAAGAATTATAGCTGTAGTGGCCAGCATTATGAAGCGTTCTAAAACGTTACATATCTATTTTCAATCACCATCACTGTGAAATGTGTTACATTTCTTTTTTCATTGGAATACAACAGGCTAATAACTTCTAGAAGTACAAAGTACTTGGACAGATAGTAAATGCTAATTAATATTAAAATTCTAATTTTTAAAACGTTTGTTACAACTGTATTATCATTTCGTAGTTTATAGTTTCTGAGATCAGTAATTTTTGCATATGATGTACTGTAAATTAATTATCTTTAAATGAGTTATATATTTAAGTTCCTGCACCTATAACCAAGCACTGTGTATGTACATCTTTAGTAACGTGAATTGGACATGACTGGACATAATGGAATTGATGAATAAAATTAATATAGATAATTCACGAATTGCACCAATTCCTGTTATATGTTTTGGCAGTTATCCCTTATCTATTTAAAAACCATTGAATGATTCCAACTTGTTGTGGTCAAAATGGTCCAGACATATGTTTTGTTTTCCTTTCGATCGCCCCGTCTATTGTTATGTTGCTATTGTTTTCTACCTTAAAAGACAGATGCATGGACAGTTTTTCTTAGATGAATACACCAATAGCATCATTGCATTAATCTCACTAGCTTCAACGCCAACACATTTTACTAGAAAAACTATAAATTTAGCTATAAGATATATTATCATGTTAGTATTAAATAGTAATTGCAAACTAATTTAGGTTTTTTTAAATTGTAATTTAAAACGACAATGGTGAAATAAATCTTTCATTTTATTACGTTCCGAAATGACTGGCAGAGTAATTCTCAAACGAACGAGAAATTAAATTTTGCTGAAAGAAAAATATATTTACGAAATACTATTTCCACAACGTTGACAATTGAACACAATGTTACAAAGAAACACGAGAAACAAAAGTATATTTTCATTCGAAAGATATTTTTTTCAAAGAGGCTCAATTACTTTTTTTTTAATTTTTAAAGTTTTTTTTATATACATATCTATACCGAGTAGATAGTATTTATATTTTGATTGGTATTTTGAAATTGAGGATATCTGTAGAAATACCAAGGTCACCAACGTAGCTCGAAGAGTTGATCGTCGGAAGTAGCGGTGGGTTTAAAGTGCAAAGGTTCTGGAGTGGTGACCTTGAGCTGGTAGTCGCGGTGTGAGAAGGCTCCTCACTGGTTTGACCGACGACATAGTCAAGGCCGCGAGAAGTCCTTGAAAGCGGGCGGCACAAGCCCGCCCATCTTGGTGACCACAGGAGGATATGCTCAGCAGTTGCCTTTTATCGTCTAACATGAATAAATAGTAATTTTATTGAGAGGGCTTAAATTCAATCGCAGAAGCAGGGTTTTATTATTAGTTTCGTTAGTAGTTCTCGGCAGCGTGATTTCTGTATTGATAAAAATTAGCTAAAAGTAAAATTAAATACTTACGTTTTAGTTTTATTGATTGTGGTTAACATTTGAATGAGAGTGCGAACAAATTTTTCTTGGGCTTCTTTAGGTTTCCTTTTGAACAGGATGTGTGTTGCGTTTTTTTATTTGTAAATATCCTTGAAAGTTACCAGGTTTGAGTCGTGACTCACGATCGACATAGTCGCTACCAACGGGCTCGTTTTGCGTCATAAATTGCATCCAAACCGCAGTTTCTTTTAGCAAAAGGAATAAAGTCTTGTATTGCACCGATGTTTGTTCATTACATCATATACTTTAGATGATTCTTAGAATGTTTACGTATTTTTTTAATACGTAATATATATAACATTATCATCACAGTTGTGTGTGACACTAAAGCAATTTAGTTAACGGATTAAATTTTCGGCCTATTTATTATGTACCGTCTTTTACATTAATTAAAACTCTCATAAATCGAAAAGTTCGGCTACCATAACAATATAGCTTTTCAGCTTTTGTTTATCTACGTTTTGTTTTAATAATCGTGAAAAGATAAGTGTGATATATTTTGTTACAATTCTGTATCAATTACTAATTGTAAGTAAAAGATATAAACATTAGAAATAAAACCGCAATTTAAGGCTTATTCGTTTCGAAAAACGCAAACTTATCAAACTTTTCTAATCAGTACCTTCTTTACGAGATCCGCAAAGTAAGAGCTTCTCGTAAATAATTCCCATT
This sequence comes from Battus philenor, assembly GCF_028537555.1. NCBI lineage: Eukaryota > Metazoa > Arthropoda > Insecta > Lepidoptera > Papilionidae > Battus > Battus philenor. The sequence goes on along the minus strand of NW_027181759.1, from coordinate 4,854,107 downwards.
CGAATTCTATCTTTGACTCCATAATCATTTTTATGGTTAGAGCAAATTATACTTTACTTGAAGAGGATACGGTTTGCTTTTGACCGTAGCGGTGGCCAAAATATCTAAAGTACTTAATGTTTTCAATTCTGAATAATCGGTTTAGAATTTCCAGAGTTCCGCGTCAGTAATTGGATTGGTGGAAGTTGGTCGACAGATCTGAAGTGAGTTTTACGGTGGACCTAACCGCCAATCTTTTAGATCATTAGCTTTTCCCTTAAACGTCTTTTTCAAAAAAAAAAAAAAAAACAATCACTTTAAAAAATAATACACATCATTTAAACCAAATTTAAGATGAATACAAAAAGCTAAAGCAATACGTCTCAGCTTTTTTTTCCATTTCCAACATTTTTCTTTTATGTATTTTTCTAGTAAAAAATTAAATTAAAACTCTAAATTATATATATTGTAGATAATTTATAGTTAGTTTAATATATTATTAATATTTATTTTAATTATTTTAGCTTACGTTCGAAGCATCATAAATTCATAGAAGTATAAACAATTTTTCGTAAGGTTATAAAATCCGAAAAAATACAAGTATTTTTATTTATATAGTATGTAATCATAGCTCTTTTTGTTTCTTTACATAAGTAAATAACTTTGATATATATATGTTATATGGTATTTTAAGTACGTAGCCAAATGTTTTATATGTGTCTAGAAAGTTACATTACGAATGTCGCTTATACGACCTAGCAAATATCATCATTGTCAGACGCCTCCATTCTCCATAGTACGCAAACACCTTTTATTAAATAATCATAAAAATCTAATATATTGATTAACGTACTGTTGTTTAGTTGAATTCCATTATAATAAAACAATAAACACTTAGACATTTTGTTAAAATTCCAAATGTTTTAGGCGACTCAACAATAATTTATTTGGTAGTACAAATTATAGCTCCTATGATTTCTGTGTTGTACATGTATTACGGAACATAATACGTCAGAAACGTCTCTCTTTAAACGTCAAGTTCATAAAATATCCCTGCTCACTAACACACATTTTTTATAAACTCCAGTGAACTTCGTCGATCTTTTAATATTGAAAAGGGGAGCAGATGTTGAAAACCTTTTACCATCTTTTACCTATCCGAAGCTCACATATCACGAGGGAAGGTCTAATGCGTCGAAGGGTGGACTGACTGAGCACCTCTCCGTGAACATTATAATATTGTCGATGTTTTTTTAATAATCCTTCGATTGCCAAACCTTCACATTTCAAGAATTAAATAATATTATAATATTTATACGTGCTAAGCTGATGGTAAGGAAGATGACAGCCAGGTGTGATCGAGGTGGTATGTCATATATATATAATAAATAATCGATCTATTTACAATTAGAAGTGACATCGGAGAGAATTAAAAGGAGTTTTGAATTTGAACGCGCAAGAGCGATATGACTCGAAAAATGTTGTGGATGTTGTAACTAGTGACATGGAGTATTCCTACGTGAAAGCTAGACACTTATTATTTTTAGATAGCTGTAATTGTAAAATATGTAATTAATAAACATATAAAATTTATTAAATTGTAGATCGAGGCCTTAAAAGTGATTATAACAGCATTAATTTTCATAGAGTATGGAGAAAGGTTAAAATAAATTTTCTTTAAAATTTTATTTTACAAAACACAGTAAAGTTTTGCGAAATAATTAATTAATTAACATTTTAAACGTCCAAAATGTGATATTACATTTATATAAAGTGTGTATTACCAGCGGTGAAAGAACTTTTGTTCAGCCGGCTGAGTTATGTCGTTGATAGTTGAATTTAAATTGTTCGTTTATGTAAAAGAGTCAACATTTCTCCTTTGTTATATTTATCTTGGTACTGCGATATTTATTTGTATCATTACAAACGTTATTTAAATGCAAAATATTTTTAATAATCATTTAGATTAGACGTATTTTAGCTATGTTAATACCTTACAAGTTTTAATTTTTACTATCTATATTTACCATACTATTCTGAACAATGCTCCTATCATTTAGTAGTATAGCATATCGTTATTTGGCTGCATTGAAATAATAAAGCAAGTTATTTTATTTTGTTTTACGTTATTTATCTAACTTTACTAACAATACATCTGCACCAATAATTATGTATTATAAGTGAACGAAGTATCTCTGTAAGTCTGAAGTATCGATAAAAAATACGTATTTTATTTTATTAAAGAACCTTTTTTATTAAGCACATCTCTATAAAATATACTTTATTATAAATACAGTAAGTTCACGTGTCTGATATAGAAATACTGATAGAATCGAGGGAAGTACAGTACAAATGTATCAACTCTCAAAACTCATTTTCCAATATTGGTTCAAATTGTTTAGCCGTTAAAATATTAATTAAACTTTAATGATATGTAAATATTTACATGATTATTTATAAAACTATTTTCCGCGCCCGTCTTTTAAAATTTACATATTGATAACATGCTAATGAATGTGTAATGGTAGTTGAGTTAAACATTGTAGCTACCAATAAAATGTTATCACACGTTATGGAGAGACTAATATATCTTTTCATAAAATATTATCCGTTAATAATTTTATGTTCAGGTTGTATCGCTGAAAATTATATTTTTCGTCTTGTAACAACTTTAGAAGATAAATGTACACTCTTAACTTTTAAACACGATTAACTTACGTAACGTTTAAACTTTTAAATTTACCATCCAGTTATCTATTGAATACGAATTTTGCCAATTGTTCAACGTTGCTTATATGACTAAAATTGCATCCTGTATATTATCTTTTTTTAATTATTTTTATGAATCATACGTATCCCAAATATTCCTTTAATTGAGGTTATAAATAAGTTACACTAAGGATCGGATGTACAAATACAGAAACATAAATATCTGGGTCCATTACTGAAAATCAGTTGAAACAAGCTCTAGATTGTATGTAGTATATAGCTGAGTAAAGGTTCCATTGCCAATACTCTTAAAATATATTTTTTGTATAATTTTAAGCCAAGTCAACAATAAAAATCTTTCTATCTTAGTTTTTTTTAATAATTTTATTCAATTATCAAAGAAAAAACCCGTTTCTGGAAACAAATCATTAACGTTCTTAACGTGTTTTTAGGCATAGAAGTTGTATATTATTTTGCTTCGAATATTTCCGCTGGAAAATTTATCCCTTGTGCATAAAGTTATCGCTTCCAATAACCGCGATAAGGTATGTACAGCAATAAAATTTATCGGCGAGATTATTGAAGAAGTGCATTAAAACGAAGTGGCACCTTGATAGATCGACTCTTAGCGGATACATTATTAAACAAGTTTATATTATTTTTTTAACTTAATGTATCTCGATTGCAATATACTAGAGAACCCTTCAATTCTTATATCACTCCCCCGTTTGAAAATGTTCTAATCGATTGGATTCTGTAAGCGGAAATATTGCGAGAAAAGTTTGAAAAGCGTTTGGTGTTAGGTCATTCACCTTTTACGCCGCTAAAAACAAGCGCGAGTTTAAATGAAACCCTCAAGTGTCGTACTTCCTTACGTTATGTCGTGGAAGTTAGGGTTGCTTTGATGTACTTTCGCTACATCAAGACCGTGCAATTATAGTTCTACAATATTAACCTCCTAATGTCTTAAGCATTTGAAAAGATTGCTAGACTAGTAATATAGGCAGTATTCGAAACTACATTCTGTTCTAGAAAAAAGAAATATTTTAAATGGATTAATCTGTTCTCTTCTATTTGTAATAATTTATTTACATACGTTATAAAAAAAATTAATTCGCTTCTGTTCTAAATTAATTCTACTCTTTCATTTTATTTAAATTAAATTGATGAAATCTATTCACTTCTACTTTCTTTAAAAGTAATATTAATATATACATACAACATATAATTCTTTAATAGTAATACTAAATGCTCGTTGAAAGCCAGATATAACACACTTTTTGAAATTTATTTCTTACGCTTAAACCTTCATCATGTTTATTTGATAAACATTTTTTATTTAATAAATATTCATTTAAGGGTTTAAAGAAAGTTATTTTGGTTAAAAAATTTTAGTCTTATAACAATATCAAAGGGAAACAGTTGTTAAATATGAAAAAAGGGGTAAAATTATGGCTTGAGAAATCAATCCCATACAAAATAATAAAAGTAAAACTAAAGCTCCGGGGCAAAAGTCTAGTCGTGCGTACTGTACTCTCTAAAATGCAATGAAAAGGTGTTCGCATATTGGGATAGAAATTCCGACTGGCACGTACGTTGTTGGCGCGTGACTGTATCGATTTAATAGGTGTAAGTGGAATCGAAGCAATCCGACACATCTGTCACCAAATCCTTGAATGTTGTGACGTATTAATATTTATGTCAAGTAAAAACGCAAAGTATAGCATTCACATATACAACGACGAAAGACATTCATTTCTGGCACTTGTAATATTCACAAGTATCCCAACTTAATTAGAGTGGGTACTTTTGTTAAGAAGAAAATTTATGACAACGGGGGGCGGTCGGCAAGGCGAAAATCATGGCCGATACAACCCGACCGAGGCAAGTGAGTGGTTTAATGTATGTAAGGGTGAGGCTATAAGTGTTGTCCCTTTTTGACCGGATTAAATTACCGGCACCATGCCGTCTAGTGCTGACCAATATCGGCTATCGATTTTGTCGAATTATCTATGACCTTGCGATATGAAAGATTAGATTAATATTTTGTTGTTAAGAATTATTAACGAAAACTTAATATTTTTTTGCAAGTATGAAGTGATAAAATATGTGATTTTTAATTATTAACAATTATGATGTTGATATTATTAGGGCGACCGGGAATTAATATCGCTTTCTTAAGTTAAATTCACACGACTACATTTTTAACAAGTTGCTATGTTTATTCAACAATATACTCACCTTCGTTATCATCAACCTTTTGCCATCTAGTATACAAATTTTCGATGCCGGAGCGGTAAAAATCAATAGGTTTTTCTATAACATATGTCGGCAGAAACGACATTACTATCCGGTCCCCCTAATATTTTATCGTTCGGAATTTGTTTTGTTTTATAAAATCGATAACAATGTCATACATTTTTATAATTACAAACATATTTAATTTTGTACTGTATTACATGAAACTGATGTAACTTGTACTATGTATTAATGTTAGCGTGCCTGTTTGATATAAATAAAAAATCAATGTGTAATATAAACAAAAATAGGTTGTTTTTTGTAGAGACATTTAGATTTAATCATTATCCTTCAAAACAATTATCTGTCGTTTAGTTATGGTATTTGTTAGTGATAGACGTTTTTTTAGGCCAATGGGTTCGTTAACACCGGCTAAGTAGATTATGTTATCATTTACTTAAATATAAATACCTATATAAGTACAACGCTGTCGATATAGTAACACGGCTCTAGTACACTAGTAGTTGAACAAGTTGCGTCACTTCAGTCTTGAGTTATAACAATAGGTGATGCCGTAGACCATTTCCTTAGTGTCCGGCCGCGGACGATGAAAGTGGCTCTTACAATTTATTTATAGTTTATTTCTTCGACCCCGACTTGTGTTTTATGATGGTTACACCTTTTTACGTTTATACTTTCTTTGTTTGGTAATATTTATTACAAGAGGAAGAAATTTTAACGTTAACAACACTTTTTAGGCTCTATAAAATTCAAGAGTAATAAAAATAATAAAAATTATGCTATTTCATAATAAATACATGCAAAACAAAAGGAGTGAGAACACACATATGCAGGTTTTTACTAAATCACAGTATATTCTGTTTAACTTCATTCAATATAATTTTGTATTATTCCATATTCATATTGTTTATTTGTTTATAGAACTGTATTCTATTGCTGTATATTAAACTTTTCAATACCGATTTCCATTCAGCCATAGTAATAGAACCATGTATTTGATATGTTAGAAGTTGTGCTGCTAGCCGGTGTAGGCTTTATGCAGCTTCATCGAAATTGAGCCTGCGGAAACAGAGGTCCTAGGACTAAGAAGTGTCCAGGATCTTCTGACAACCTTAGTAAGATCGTATGTACAATTTTAAACATTTAAGTATAACTTATTATTTTTAATAAAATTCATTTTATTGGGATTCTATTTGAAATAGATACGGGTGGCAATGCAAGCTGTACTAGCAGGTAATCTATTATTACTAAATAAGTAATATTTATCGTGAAAGTTTAATCCGTTTTTATTTCAAAAATATTTTAATAATAAAGAATCTTTACCTAAGTAGATATTAAACTGTGGCCTTAAATATTTTAATAACCATTTGCATACCGTTCGTTTATTTTGTAGAAACGGGAAACTAAATAACAAACTTTATGTGGTTGAACTGTGTTAGTAAGTTGGTCTGGTTTGACCGACACACGTTCGTGCAGAGGTACCCAAAATGTGTTCCTAAAACGCTTTGAGAATAGTCAGCCTATTTTGCTTTGTGTTTCCCGATATAGTTTGTAGTGTGGTTGGAGCCTCGTAGCGATTCAATTTAAACTTCAGTCGGAGTGTTTAACAATATTAAGTCAACCAATGGGAACTTTGAGCTGAATTGGTAACGCTTTTGTATGTAACATTCATAACTGATAACTAAATGTCAGTTTAAGAAGTTTTCATACGTCAAAGGCTTTATCCGCGCTTGATTCATTACTATTATTATTGTTTTATCCATAAAGTCTTGAGTGTGCTCCTGATAAATAATTATATACAATAGATAATTGTTTTGAGTTTTGCGGGGAGTCTCTCAGTCTTTACGGGCATCAAGAACTGCCTTTGAAAAATAATGCAAGAGGTAGGTGACAGCGACTCGTGTTTCTAAATAAGTTTATCAATTTTTTCCTTATTCTGTATTCTCCTTCTCTTATCCATCTCAATCTCTTCCGCTCTCTCTTTTTACATCGTTCATAATTTCTTACTCCCTTTCGACTTTTATTTACAATTTATTCGTATATCGCCTCTCACGCTTGGCCACAAATCACGCTTTTTTAACATTTTACAAATTCTGTTTGTAATTGATATTTTTTGGTATTTTTATTATTTTATATTATACATAATTATTACTTCCTTTATTTTAAGGTTTAATGCATATTTAAATATATGATTAATTAATTTTAATGTGTCCTATCGTATACAATGAAGAATATTAGATTAAATAAAACCAATACCATTAAAATTTTGACTTATATATATTCTTTTATATATTACATCTTATATTTCTATATCACAGTAAATTATCTTGTCTTTATCTGTATTATTCTCACCATTATGGATAATATTAGGCCCTTGTTGCTTTACGTAGAATGTAATTATTTCGCGGAAACCGGCAAACTTATGCGTTACCTTATGAGACATTCATTGCAAATCCCTTCGGATAATATGATGATGTTGTAGAAATACATACTTTCAGCCCATCATTGAATTCTAACTAGCTACTTTCAAACTTCAGCAATAGAGTAGTTGCGTACTATTTTTTATGACGAAAACAAAAGTTTCTGTACCTAACTGAATCAAAAGAGATTTATCACCAAAAGAATTTGCATAAAAATATTAATCTTTTTTGTAATGGTTTTGAATTATCTTTTGACATGATGTTTGAGTTCATATAATTATTTTGATATTCACTACAACCTAATCTTTCTAAGAATTTTATAATAAATATTTTATATGTATGATTTCGTGTTAGGTTTAATTTCTAACATAATATTTAAGAGTGAACTTTTGTATTCCATAAAGGCGTATCATTTCTAATATGTTAGACTTAAGGGCGTTTATGTCACCTAGCTGATACTTTCAAACAAGCTTCGCATCTCTGCACTATCCACTTAGCGCTTATTAGTAAATGCCATGCGATAAATATTTACAAAGCCCGTCGCTAAACATTGTTACTTTGTCAATTTGTCTCACCGCTCGCACATTTTCTCGTTGCCGGCAGGTGTGACGTGGATACTTACTGCTCGCGTTCGCACAAAAGAGGTTTTACTTTTTAAATTATATATCAGACGTCAGACGCGTATAACTTTCATAAATAGGCTGGTTGTTGTGTTAAGGGATGGCATTGAATAGAATTGAGATATTTATTTTGATTTAAATTTACCGTGAGATAATTTCGAAGTAAATTTTTGGAAAAGAACTTTAATAAATACGAGAAGTTGTTATTCAATATATATATATGTAAATAAAATATATTCTAATTACCATAATTCTGTTTTTTAAATGTGATAGAACATCGTATGGAGAATATAATTATCGCATTTAAAAATAAGAAGGCAGTTAATTCGAATATATACTTATATATCATTACTATTTGTCATTTGTTAGTTTCATAAAAGAGTATCACTGGCAGTCAGCAATTCTAAAAACACATAAATCGACCGATGTCAACTAAAAAAAATGTTAGAAAATTACACGCGAATGCTTAAACAATGGACGGCGCTCGGTGTTTAGTCAAGGGTTTAGCATATTTGAGTTTCTCATGCGATTCGGTGTGTCGTTTTGTTAACAAGGTTAAATTGTAACGTACGTATATATAGGAGAGGAAGTTGATATTGAATTGTTACGATGTTAGTTGCTTTTGCACCTTTGACGGATATAAACAATAAGTTTTAAGGACAAAATTGTCATTTAATAGTGGAAATTCGCTGAAGTTACCCTTTACAAGCAGATGTAGTCTAGTACCACTGCACTCAAATGCAAAGGAAAACATCTTTACGTAATTGGCATTTGTTTCGATCAGTGTTACAAGATATCTCGATTAATATTTACCGATTTCTGGTCAGAATTTATGTTGCCCAGTCAGCGATAGCGCTCTTATATATACATACACATAAATATATATATACATATATACATACATATATATATATATATATATATATAAATTTTTGTAGGCACATAAAATTTTGGTTTTAGTGAGTTATTGTAGCTAGTGTATATTTATTTTTTGGTTTTTCGTGAGTGTTGAAATTATCCAAAATGATAAAGGGAATTTATGTAAGGAATTTTTTCCCGTTCGCTGACTGCGATTGCGATGCGGCGAAGTATGGATTCTGCGAAAAATCTCGCGATGGGGACACAGCCGATGGGATGGCTCGACCACTTCCGAAAAAGGCGCGACCGCATCGAGTACATAAGCTAGTGATGTCCACTGCTAACTTCATAACGCTATTTTTAACGAAATAACATAACGGTTATTTTAAGGTTATCAGATATAAATTATTTTGTTGTTTTTATTCAATATGTCTAGACTTTTATTTGATCTTATTTACGATTTGATCTTATTTATTAACGAATGTGTTCGCAGGTAATGTGCTATTACAAGGATTTAATTTTCATCACCATATCAGCCGATTGACGCTCCCTGTAAGGCAAAGACCTCCGCTCGAAGATTGCGATGATTACCTGTCTTGTGATGCCCGAATCCAACGACTTCCCACGACCTTGACTACGTCGTCGATCCAGTTCCTCGTGGTGGGATTAAATGCGTAATATAACTTAGAGTTCAGTATAACTTTTAAATTAGTAACGTTATTTTTGTTAACTACGCTATTTTAGCTCCCAGATTTTCGCAGATGCCCGAACAGAGGTAAGCCCTTACTAACCGGACTGTTCGCGGTCACGGCAGAGCGCGTGCGCAGACCGTTCCGTGTCAGCGCTGCTAGAAAAGTGCATAGCGGGATATCTGGTTTACGTACTAGTTTAACTATAATGTAACTTTTTGTATGTTAACGTATATTCTAATGCGATCATCGAAATAACTTAAAATATCTGTATTTTGTTCACTGGCGAAATAAATTGTGAATATTTAGTGAATTCGTGCTTTTTGGCTGTTTCATAAGAAGAGAGTTTCGGAGAAAACCAAGCAAGTAGCTATATTACCCCTATTTAATAAAAAACAATTAAGTAATATTTATATTCTTACATTTTCAGTTGATTCATATTGTAAGTTTAAATATTTTTTTTTGCTTTTATACTCGTTCCCCTGCTTTGTTAGCGGCAGGGACGTTACAACGCAGGTGTAAATAATTTTTCATTTAAAATTTTTATTGCTCTTTCTCCTTTCTTTCCTTTTAAATTCTTTCTCTGTTTTCCTCTCATGCTTCGCAAAATCTTTCATTCTTCTATAGATTATATCGTTTTTTGGTTACTTTAAAGAGAAATATGAAATTACTGAAGTGAAACTGGAGTAAGCTTTGAATTTTAGGATCGGCAAAATTGTATGCCAATCCTTAAATGTTAATTTATATAAAAGAGATGCGTTTTTTAGCGTCCATTGTATTGATGTACATTGTATTTTTGCCTTTTTATAATGAGAGGCTTGTGGCTCGTTTTCAACGAGTTAAGGTTGATTTATTTTATTTGTTGTAAGTTCATTGACTTTTGGTATTTGTTTTTCAAGGCCGGACAAGGTTTTGTGGACTCATGTTTAAGTGTTTAACTCTAGCTGCCCTTTAACAAGGAGTAGCTTGATTTAAAAAAGGGGATGTGATATAGAAACCAGAGTTTTAAATTTCTTAACTTTAAGATTTTGCTAGTGTAATTTGGAAGAAACTATACAAAATTCGAACAAAACGAGATTCCGTAGGAAAAAGTAAATAGAAACGTGGGAAACATAATCTTTGGTTTTCAATTGATGCGTATAAGGGTTTTTGATTTCTTCTTTTTCTGATGACAGATTTTATCTAGTTTATATTGGACACAAAAGAAACGACGAAAAGATATCACTATTACATCATGTACAATATTTTATTTGCAATAGAAAGGAAACTTATGATATTAAACATTATACGCCCTAAAAGTGTCTGTTTGTTTATTTTATTTATTTAACACATCTTATACAATTTATGTATAATTAACTTAACTCCGAAGACATTCTATACCAGTTAACCGTTTGGGCAGTGCAGATATAAATTAATGAAGGTAGGTGAAAGAAGGTAATACCATAAAGGACAAAGAAATGGAAAATCAAATTGAAAAGGAAAATAATGTCTAAGATAAAAAAACACAATTTTTATAAATATATTAATAGATACTCATTATTATTATATATAGATATACCATAACATATATTTATTCTGTCGTCTTTTAAAGCTCTGTTTAAATCATCTCATGTAACTAAGTTTACATACAATTTCTTTAAATTATAATAGATTTTTTTTCATATAGATCGAAATTGAATTCGCCTGATTACTGATTAAAATAACTTTGCTACTCGGTGGTCAGTGGGTATTGTTGTTTAAAATAATTAAGCAATTATATTTTAATTTACTCACGAAATATCTATTAAATAAATAAATATAGATATCGTTAAATATTCAATGTTCATAAATCATTCCGTACGTCCATATAACTGTACTTTGACGGTTGCTAATTATATTGTAACAGCCAAATTGCTTACATATAATGATAGGTTTGTGTAATATTTGTTTTAGAGCTATAAAGTTCAATTAACGTTTTTAATATGGGCGGTAAACTTACTTCCTGCCAATGTCATACAGAGCGTGGCAAATTAATGTCTTATTTATTGTGTATTAAATCCAAACTATTTTTATGTTTACCTTTTCAAAAAAGTTTAGTTATCTTTTCAAAATAACTAGAAGAAAATACATGCTTTGCTTAGACTAATATATATTTTTTATGATACAAAGATGAAACGTAACTTGTTTGAAAATATCATCAATCAAGGTGTCTTTCATTTCTTGGTGAATATTCTTTAAATATTTTTGGAAGGTTTGGAAAAATTATTAGAATCGACGCCATTTTTTTCGAATGTTTTGCTTAAATTCAAGAGTTTTCAGAGATTTACCGTAGACTCTACTCTTGAGATGTCCTATATGAAAAAATCACTGGGCTCTGTGGTGATTTTCTGGGAACATTTCTCGTACGACCTCCATGCTGTCATTAGATGTGTGACTTCTAGACCCGTCTCGCTGGAATCGAGTCGTGGATTTAAATCTATTGAGCTCTTAAAGCTGTGGTTGCAAGAAAATATTAAAAAACACATATCTTATGTATTTTTTCTAAACAAGTGAAGAAAGTTTTAGAATCAAGATAAGACTTTTATTATAAGCTTTAATAAAGAAATGCTTTTTTACCACTCGACCATGTTTCAAGTTTCTTTATTTGAAGAAAGTTTTTTATCACAACCAAAATCGAAGTTTTACTCTAGTTGTTTTTTTTTACGATTTAAATTATACTTTCGAGAGGAATTGTTCTATAAAAACACGTACATTTAACAAATGTTTTTAAAATATTTTGAAAAAAAAATATCAGAGTACTTTGTTTGTGCTTTCGGCATAATGGCTAAACACAAAGAAGCAATACATAACTGACAACTCAACAAATTATCCCCGTATTTGTTTACGGACGGACACATTACAAACATGACGTATGAAAAACAAATAATTCAAAACGTGCGTGCCTTGTATCGCGAAAACAACTCGTTGCCTTACCAAGGCTGTCACGCAGTGTTTCCTGCCAAAATGGGCGCCTAACATGTTTTGCCAGCCCTCAGAATATTTATGTATGTCATTCCCATGTAAAATAATACATTTCCTGTCTGTTTTACGTGTGATTTTCATCACGAGTTTTATCGTCAAAATTTATTTTACACTTACCTGTTTTTCTTAAATTTTGCAAGGTTTTGGTAAGTTTTGTAAATTTTAAATTTCAAACCTTTGTCACAAAAACTTTGACTACAAATTCAATAAATTTATTGTCAGTAATAGGTTTAAATACACATTGGAAATCTGTAGTTAACTATTTATATATTTGTACCAGTTTTGTTTTACTTTTAGCTCGGAATATCTAATTACAAGTACATTATAATGAATTTGACGTAATGACTTAATTTCACACCCTGTAAAAAGCTTTAAGGAGTGAATGTAATGCTGTATTGCTGTCAAATAATGTATGATCCACTATATCAAAAATCAACGGTTTGAGAAATAATAAACCGCGTAGTGATTATAAATAAAGTTTTTCTCAAAATTCGGATTACTACTTAATAAAATTAATTATTGTTTTTTATTTGATCTCGCAGGCTTTGTACTGTCAGAAGTTATTGGCCAGTCGTATTTCATTAAAAAAATTAATGTAACATAGTTTGGAATTACCACTATATACAGGATGTTTGGAAATAGGGTGTAAAAGCTTAATAAGTTTTTGATACATGATCTATACATCACCCCAATTACACTGTTTGTTCATTATAATAAATCTGATGTTATATCTATGTAAATTTTTATGAATTTACACTTACACTTAAATACAAATTGCTGTTTAATTAAGTAAACAATTTTTACAGAAAGCAATTATTTTGAAGATTTAGTCCAAAACCTTCCTAGTAAATCGTGAGCGGAAGTGTTAATCAAAGTATTTGAGTGGTGAGATGAATAAGAACACCATCGACAAAGCCGTCTACAAGATGTTTGAGATCCTCTCCATACTTCCTCTTTTCCTATCCTACCATTAGTGCGCTATAGTCAATATAACAACCACGTAATACGGTGTATCTTAATAACTCTATTTATGTCTTGTATCTTATTACATTTATCAAATGTTTAATTAAATCTTATTAAGGATTTAATGTATGTACAAACATCGTTTCCTATATGAGCTATATCGACAAGGTTTTATGGCTTAAAGAGAAATATAGTTACTTCCTTCAAGTGGTTAATAAACATTTTCAAATTACTGCTACGTATTATATGTAGGCACACTACTAATTAAGTAAAATCAATATTCATAAAATAAAGGTTAGGAGAGAGAGGCAAGTCACCTTTTACAGAATTTTAAGAGAATGTTTAGATCACAAAATTGTAAATGTGTGTTATTTTTTATTTAATAATTTTGTGAAATTTAGAGTTAGAATAAACTAAAATAAGAGAACATGGATTTAAGAAAGTCGGTAAAAAGTTTTACATATGTTTAAAGAACAAAGAAATGTCGGCGCCAGTAAACATACAGTTTTGTTCCATTCATATTATAATACAGATAACTTTGTATTGTTTTAGGGATTTGTGAAAACTTTTATTTTTTGTTATTAATGTTCAAACTAGTTGTAAGTTTTCCGAAATCAATAAATAAATAAATTTGTTTTAACAACAGTTTTCTTGAAAATAGTGTGAATTATTTGATTAAATTACACAATGTATAATAAAATACGTGAAATCATTTATACTTTTTGTACAGGGTCGTGAAATAAGCTTAGGTATAATCACAAAAACTTTATAAAGTGTGTTAGAAAAACAAGCGTAAATCAAAATAGAAGCTTGGGTTACGTAGCAAGGTTTCGACACACGGCAATGAATTGAGCCATTGAACCCGTGAATTGCTCGTGATTCGTACGGATGAATCGGGATCATTAGTTTGGTTCGAAAGCGCTTTACACGATCGAGGAGCGCGGTACACACGAATGCAATTGATTAAGACGCCGCCATTTACCTGCGTGCAGACGTTCCGTTTTACTTGTTTACGATATGCTTGTTATTTGAGAAGGCATACGTTCGGTTTGCGTTGATACTTATACTCGATTTTAAACTATACGAGTAAAAGAAATATCATGACATTTCTTCAATATTACTTGGTCCTCCGAATGGACATCGAAAAATGCTGTATATCAAATGGTCTTAATAAAAATCCATAGTGGCAGGCCTGTGGACAACAGTGTACGTCTGAGATGAAAAAATCACCGTTTACGGTAGGACCGCTCTTTGTACTTCGTTCGTTGGACTATGTTATCTAATTTCTTTTTATATCGTGTGTAAATGAACAATTAATAGCAAATAAATAACTATACACGGATATAAAAATGTGTAGCTTCACGCTGTGAATTGCCGGCCGCTACGACCACAATGCTATTGTGTTAAATTATACTTGCGCGCATCCAAATTCGAACGACTATTTGAATTTGGGCGATCTCAGTGGTTTAGCCGCTGTCATTAGTTAGGTCGAAATTGTAAATTGTAAATATTCTCTGTATACATATAAACATCCTATTCATTTAGAAGAAACGATTATATGCAGGTAATGACTTACCTCCGCCTTATCGTGTATAGATGTAAATAAATAAATAATTAGATAAATTAACAAAAACGAATATTTTCGTGGTTTTTGCGCATATGCAGGTGTAGCAATGTCTTATTCGCACAAGATATCTGCCTTATTCGCATTTCTAGATTTTTCTTTACATTTTATTGTATACAGTGTCTGTAGGACTCAATGTTGTTTTTTTTTTTTTTAATTTGAGATGTAATACGAATTTAAAATATAATTTACTTTAAATAACCAATCTTTGTACTGTTTATGCTAATTTTTTGGTTAATTTTTTTCTATCCGATTTTCTTTCATTAAGATCCAATAAAATGGACAGATCACAGAATGATTTGAATGTTAAGGAAAAAATGTGAGTGAGGATGGTGACTAAACAAAACCATTACGAATAAGTACAGTGGTCGTACATTTCAATCGATATTACAATACCTTTAGAAATATAATTCTAGCGAAATATTTGAGTCGTAAAAATTTTAACATGTTGACGAAAGATTTTGTATTCTACATATTTGTAAATTTTTCTTCACTTATGGCTAAAATCAATACCAATTTTTTTAAAAAAATTGTTAAGAAATATTTACTTGACCTATGGTTACTGATCCTTTAATTCATTCATTTTTCTTTCTCTGTTCTTTTATTAATTCTAAGTCAAGTGCGATCCGATAAAATATATTATACCGTATTTATTATGGGTAAATATGCTATATAGATATGTATTTGTGTTTATGTATGTATATTTGTATATATATATATATGTTTTGTACTCTTTGACTGCCCGTAACTTATACTTTCTACTTTTTCCATACTATGGTTGTCTGAAAGAATTAGCCTCGTGTGGAATACCGCGCATTATACTTTATTCTTTTCTATTATACAACTATATAAGTATATATTATTTTTTGTAGCGTGTACAATAAAGAATTTACAAAATATATTTGTATTTATAAGTTTTGGATTGTGCAACATTAACACAATTATTAGTATTATGTATTCATAAGACGATCAGTTTTAAAAGAGTGCATTTCAAAATATAAAAGAGCAATAATTTGGTAAACTAAACATGTGCATCAGCGTTATGCAATAAAATGAGAAATCCGATTTTTTAAATTTCGTGTTAAGAATTTAAAGAAGCCTTGCTATCATGCGAATGTTTTTGCATATTCGTCTTATTTTCCTGTACTTTAAGAGATATGGGAATGATTTCGCATTCAATGTGTGATGTGGTTCGTTTATGTTTCGGTAGTGATGAATTAAACATTCAACCTTGTAACTTGCGTGGTGATTTCTCCATGAGGAAGTTACTTAAACGATGCCATCACTATGTGCACGAGGTAGGTCAGGCATTAGTGTATGTTGAGCCACCAAAGTTTTGTGACAAGGATTGTGGACGTGGGCAATATCCAAAATAGTTTTGAAGCGCATTAGTTAATTATTTTTAAAACATTTAATTGAAATATGGGGTATCGAGCAATAGATAGGTCCCGAGTTGGATTACCGGAATAGTCTTAGAAAATTCACACTTTAGGCATTAATTATTTCGGATTCCTACTGCTTACAAATAAAATTCCGGAGGAAGGGTAGCAATATCTTCTGCTTGCCATAATAGCACACTGCGATCGCCAACCCGCCGGCCAAGCGTAACGATTATGGTATATCTTCTCATATGTATCTTTAGGTCATAGTGGCGGTCTGTGGATTAAGCTTAGATTTTATAGGTTGAAAAGAAGATTTAGAGACGTAGTTCTAAAAAATAAAGTACTACGTTTGGTTATGAAGACTCATCATTTAAAAGGCGTTTAACTAGTTGGGTTTAAAATCACATTATTTTTGATACAAATAATATTATAATTTTTTACAAACTTCCTGGATTTCTTTAAATGTAATAAGAATATAAAATGTTTCAAATCACAATAATAGCAAAGCATGAAAAAATTAAACGTGTTACCAGTTTATTCTCCGAACACTGCGATATTCTGTACAATTCACGTAAGAAAAACCTATCTGCTTAAAAAGATACATAATAGTTCATAATGGATGTAATGCAATTATTATACCCCATATATTTAAATGAAATATGTTTAAAATAATAAAAGACTAGAATTTGTTTATTCTTCAAGTTCTTCGTTTCGTTCTAGCCCTCCTTTACAACTTTTCTACTGTCGTGGCAAAGTGTGGTTCAATCAACGTCTTGCCTCGCATGTATTCAAATTTTTGTCAATGAAACAGTTTTATATTTAAAATTATTATCGCTGTGATGTAACGTTGTACTAGTCATATCGTTTATGATTTAAAAGCTTTTACTGCTTCGAACCTAAAAAAGTAAGTCTGTTGCCCAATTCCATTTAAAATAGTGGTTGAGTAACAACTGCACTTTATACTCTAAACAAATAACAGAAAGCGAAACTGAAGGCGTTTATTGCCCGTCTGCAGCCATGACACATTTCCCCGGCCCGCATCCACCAATTAACGTCCAATAAAACATCGATACAGCGCAACGCTTCTAAAACTTGCGGCGATAAACTCGAATAGGGGCCACCTACTTTGGTAATCGATTAAAAAAGATCACAACACGGAAAATAGTCTTAATGACTCAATCGATTTATGACCAGAAAATGTTGCACAATTTTATTTTCAACTTCCTTCATTTTCCTTGTATCTTCATTAGCATGTTAGATGTTTTAATTAAATTTGTTTATTTTTTGTACACATCCGTTTTTTATTACGGTTGTATACTACGCACTAAGATATACACAGTGTGTTTTGTAATAAGCGTAAAAGTTGTGAATGTATAACACGTTGGTCTGCAAAAATCTTGATCTGAAATGTGTAACATTAATTTATTTTTTCTTTATTAATGGGACGGGCTAATAACTTCTGTTTGTATAAAGTCTTCAGGAACAGGTAGTAAACAATAATTAATTTTAGTAAATACGAATTTTGAAAATGCTTTTACTTAGTATAAAATAATTACGTTGATAATTATTTGTTTAATCAAATTGACAGCAAATGAGTAATACATTCAGCCCATTAAAAGTTGTTCATATCTATTGTCAATCAACCTGTAATTTTTTTTATCAGATATGTATATTTATCCTTTTGATGAAAGTAATAAAAATTGTAACAACGCTTTATATCTATTATTCGGTTTTCAATATTCGTAGTTTCGTTCAGGGTATAAGAATTTTAATAACTTATCTACGTGCTTATTGTTAACAATGTTGAAAAAAATGCAAAAACATCACACGTCGAACAGTTCCACGAGTTGCTAGAAAAGTTATTCCTGCGAAAAAATTTGTTCGCCGCGAATTCAATTTACTCCAAAAACTGGCCAACTACAAAATGGTTTTTGTCGAAATTGTGAAACTCAATGTAGTACGGGAATCACGTTCGCGCGCCGTCGCGTTGACGGAAAAATAAAATGCGGCTGTGTGAACGCGATGTCAACGATGTTTTCAACTCCATCCGATTTGTTTAACACTGTTCGATACAATTTTTATTTAATAAAGCCTACAATCTCAGCAACGATTTGTTTTTACAATGATTGGTAATGGTTTTTGTACATTAAAAATTCATACTTTTGTATGTTGGTTTTTGTGTTCACTTTGATTGTTCTTTGAAATATTTTAATCAATTTCTATTAACCTATCTTTAATTGTTTCACGATATTTTTTTATTATTATATGCTCTTCTTAATTGGTTATAGGTGTAAAAACTTAAAACAGGTGAATGTTTAGCTCATTTGTTGTCAATGTATGGTACATCTTATTCAAAAATTTTTTTGGGTTACACGCACTCACGCACACACATATACATATACAAGGAAGGTCATTTGTCATACAATTATTACACACATATAATTAAATATTTACGTACTCCAAAAACCTAATATGTTTTTTAACTCTAAGTTCCGAAAGGTAATTAACAAAAGACTTGCTTATCTGTGGCCAGGTTCCGGCTCATTGTACTCGATATTGATCATTTTAAAACGTATTCGTTGTAAATATGCCATGACACTTCAATTATTTCTTATATTATTTGTTCCAAGGTTACTTGACAGTGTCCGGCAGTATTCAGATACATTTTAATAAGTTATGTGGTCGTTGTAACCATGTAAGATTGCATTAAATTACGAATAATAAAAAATTGTATTAGTAATAGTAAAAAATATGTCATAACGTATCGTCTCGGTACATTCAAAAAGTAAACGTAAAATATATAACTAACCGTTTTCTAGAGATATGGCGTAACAATAGTATTGACTGGTTCTAGTAAAGAAAAATAATTTTAGCATTTAATGAGAACTAACAAATTGCAATTTTCATAAGACATATTCAAGGTATACACAGGTCATACGTACCGAATAGTCACAAATCACAAACAAACGATTTTGTTTTCGAAAATTGTTGAGGCTCAGTTTGAGTGTATCTCTCAATCCTGACCTGCCAATGTGGTTTTTGACGTTGGCCTTCTGATATTTAAAATGCTTGACTGCTGTCGAGACAATAATTTTTACTTGTAATAAAAAACAACCAAACAATAGTATACCTACACGGTGTCTTTTAAAGAAGTCTAGAGGGTTATGATTGAAAATCTTTAATCGTCATGTTGGTCACTAAATAATGAGCTATCTCACACTACTACATTAATTATGCCTGCCGACATGTTTTAATTAATGATTAATCTTTCGTCATGTTGTGTCTTAATTGTGTGTGTTTTATTGTGGTGTGAAATTAATAATTAAATATATCTACCGCTGGTTAAGATCCAGGAATTTAATTAACTTGTTAATAGAAAAAGATGAGAAAATTATTCACTTCATTTTTATATAATTCATATGCATTCATGCATTCTTTGACATATATTAAAGGGAACGGATAGTAAGATCGTTTCTGTCGACATGTTTTAGAGAAAAACAGGATTGATTTTTACCGTTCCGCCATTAAAAATTTGTATACTATGTGACAAAAGGTTGTTGATAACGAAGGTGAATATATTCTTAATTCGAAATAAAAATTTGCTAAAAATGTAGTCGTGTGAATTTGTCTTAGAAAGCGATATTATTTTCCGACCTCCATTTTAGAATGGAAAATTTTTCACCAGGTTTTTTTTATACTTTATTAATTATAACGTAGTCTTGTAAAAATCACTCAAACCATGTAAAGTATAATGGCAACATTGAAATCACGTTTCGTGGAGACGTGCGGAAATCTACGAATGTCATCGCTTCGGTTTTCACACAGTCCACGTGTCAACGGTCATATTCAACAAAGACCGGAAATATGTTAATGTTAAGCATTGAGTTCTCTAAAAATGGTTATACTGTATGTCTTACAATTGTTTTGTAATATAATCTGTTACATTTGATTTATAAGAAGCGACGTCTATGTTAGTCTCGTGCTTTTTAGTGAAACCTCTTAAACCTCACGTCGTATTCACTGTTCATGAATTGCCTACGTTTCTGTTTTTGCTTAAATTAAACAAGTTTATACGTACTATAAACCGACGAAGAGCTGGTGCTACCAAAATCGCTGTACCGCGCCTTAGGAAAGTGCAGAGGTGGGGACCAAGGATTAAAGAGCTTAAGCGCCGCCACCAAACATAGCGACTGACACTGCCCCACAAAGTGTATTGACGATGGATAGACGGAATGAGCGGCCGAAACTCTTTTTAATTTGTTTTGATACCAGTTCAGCGTATGATCGTCGTCATTTCAGCACTTAGACACCCAAGCCAAAGCAAAGCATAGGCTTCCCTCAAAGATATTTATAGGATGATTTACCATAATCGCTACGGTTGGCAGGCGATTTAGCGATCGTAATGTGGCATTATATTAAGCAGAGGATGGTGCTATCTATCCTCTGGAAACTTTTTGTGAGCTGTGACAACCATATATTAATTTTTTTATTATTTATTATTTCATTAATGCAAAAAGTCTCAGTCTTCTACAACCTGTCAGCGTATAGTAAATAGGATTTATTAAAATAAATAGATGTCTAGTTGAAGTGACTTTTTAATCACCGTTGACTTAAAGTACTTAAAGTATTATTTTAGCGAGATCTTTATTTAAAAATAGTTTTTGGAAAATTATTGGTGTATGGTTGAGGGTCAGTTAATTTCGTTCCATATAACCATATCCTTGTTCACTTTGACTCACATTAAAAACGTGTTTATAATGTATAAACACTCAAATGTCAATCGGAGGTAATAATCGCTAATAAATTCTATTATATAATTGATTGTTATAAAAAGATGTGTGGGATGTAGATCGTGTCGAGAATGTGATCGTACCGGATTCCTTTCGCCATAAGAAGCGAATGCAGGTCGTAATGAATATATAAGTATTAACAATTACTTTGAATTGTCTGTTTAAAGTCATGACAAATTCAATGGTTATACGATTATCCGACAATTTTAGCCTCAATATGGCAGTAAACACGTCTTCGTTGTCAAATTAATACCTGTTTTGTAGCAACAGTACTGCCTTGGATATGGATTACGTTCTACTATTAATACGCTGAAGTAATTGTAATGCACTGTATAATCACTTCAAGTCTTTTTATGCGAAAAATTCTTTAGCCTGAAAACAAATTTGATAACACCAATTATCTACAGGTTACCATTGTAATGTTAACATTGTATGTTAATATTTGTTGCATTCTTGTGCAACTAAAACCGCTATACCGCGTCTTACTAGCACGTTGTGGAGTGGGGGCCGAGGAAAAAGAGCATGCCGCCGCGAGCGTTGACGGCTGACTGATAGAACAGAGCAGCGATACTCCTCCCGTCTAACCCCGCACATACCTTAGGGGTGTTACAGAGGTTTTGGTAGAACAATAAAACATTCATAGTAATCGAAATGTGAAAATGCCAAAAAAGTACACAGATCGGAAATTGCGTCTATAGCGACGAACTTTGAGTAGTTGGCCAATGTCTCAAAAATGAAGAAATATATAAACAATCGTATATTTTTTGAAAGAATCGAACCTGTTGAAAAGACCCCGTACCCTTGGAGTCATCATTTTTAAATTTTTTGTTAGCAAAAGTATTGTTTTTTTTTTAAATAAACGAAGGGCTTTTGTTACTTACGGCTTATAATTATAGATTGTTTATTTTTTTTTTAATTTTGGTGCTAACAAAATGTTTCTAGGAGTAATGGATCCGCATTACGTGAGTGTATAAAATGTGTATTAAATAAATATAGCTTCCAAACGCTCTGTGGTCCGGCTTGTAGTGACTAAAATACTTGCCAGCAATTTATTTCACAAGTCTTATAAGACGAACAATAAAGGTATGTTAGAGAGTTGATACAACAAGAAACTGTTAGATAAGTGAATTTCTTAATATACTAAGACTTGTTATGAAAAGGTCTGGTGTTCTTTTAAATTCTTTTTTGGAAAACATGTTTCAAAACTTTTTAAATAATCTATAACACGCTAGAATCAATTGGAGTTTTTTTATTACAAATTACTTACAATTAGTTTTAATAACAATACACTTATTACTTTCTATAAGTATAATTTTTATAAGCAATATTAAAAAAATTGTAATTGCAGATTCCCGTTCTGGAGTTTCCTCCTTTCTAAAATATATTTTTTCTAATATTTCTTATTTAATATCTAATTGTATGTTACGTATAATTAAAAAAATCACAATAAATTTTATTTAGTAAGAATAATTTTAGATTAAAAAAAAAGTACATATATGTATGAATGAAATGTAAAAAAGTCCTAGGCAAGAAATCGACTCGGCAGCATGTTACTTGGATATACAAATACAGTATTTCAGAATGTACGGTCATTTATATGTAAAGATTAGAATTCATCGTGAAAATGTATGGTTTGTTCATATCTTTTACTGTTACGTTGACAAGTTGCTAAAGGAAATCTCTATTTATCTAGCAAGTTTATCGCTAATGTATTTGTAAGGTTGGACATATGATTACACTTTCCTCAAATAACGTATTATATTTTGAACAAGAAACTATTACGTATTTTCGTTTGATTGATTGATAAATTAACAATTGTTCTTATTTGCTTTTAATACTCTTGTAAAACAAGCACAAAATGATAATATACATGGCCTAATTAGTTTTTACTCATTTGGTATGTTTTCTTTTTTTGTTAAACCTTCGAAGTGTAACTAATGAGCTAATTTATCTTATTTCTTTGTTACAGGTCAGTAAATAAAGAAAAAAGAAGGGTAACATCGAAATAATCGTTCGGGTGCGGCAATTTTTTGGATTCGTCAACCGATAAGTTATTGGAGCGTAAAGAATTCATCGGTCGTGTTTTTGCGGCGGTCTAGACGGCAAACAAACGATTAGAAAAGACGACTAGCAAAAAATATAGTGTCATTGTTCAGAGGAGAAGTTTTTATGTTATTTTTGCATTAGCAGCTTCTGTGGTTTCGCCTATACAAAGATATTTTGTTTATTTTGTGTCTTAGAACTTTTATCTACTTGTACGTTAATTGATTTTTGATTTATTCTTAATTAGTTTTTTGAATAGTTATAGAAATAGCGTCGATGTTATATCAATAAGGTCATGTTTGATATTTATTTATGATGAATTCTACTTCCGTTTATGTTATTAAAATATCTGATAAGACTTACTTAATCATCATTATTTCAGTAATATCACGTCCACTTCTAGACAAAGGCTACCACAATCATTTTTTAATTGGACCGTTAGGAAGCTGCGTGCATCAAGCGCCTACCTTAGCATGGTCGTTGAAACATGCTGGATGCTTGCGGTACCTGTGGTCTCCAGTTCAAAATCTTAAGACATCAGCGGCCACCTGTTTTTTCTAAAAAAACTTTGTTTCAAAGTTCACCAATAGTAAAGCAAATTATAGTCGAAAAATTAGAGCGTCTATTTGTACTATAAAGATAACCGCTTTTTACTACATGCATATGAATACACGTACGGTTCCAATATCAAAATTAAACTTTTTAACTTTTTTCTGTCTGTCTGTTTGTTCCGGCTAATCTCTGAAATGGTTGGACGATTTTGACGGGACTTATACTGGCAGGTAGCTGATATAAAGATTAATTAACGCTACCCTTGTTTAAGAAAAAAGTTTAAACAAAACAAAAATATCTAAATAAACTATGTACTTTTTCTTAATAAATTCCCCGCGGATGAAGTCACGGGCACAGCTAGTAGTAACTTTAATATGATGATAGAACAACTAGTATTTGTAATTGTTTATCAGAATTACTAAGGCTGATCCAAAATATATGTGTCGGTTCATAGTTAACCTTCGTGAGATACAAATGAGACGCACTTCCTGGTATTGTGGGACGTGTCCGGGCTAGGCGGTGACAAATGCCGTCAATCGTTCTCACCGGATGCCGCGGGTCAGCTTGTTGAACAAATCATGCGTACCCTACGCCGCCCACTTCTAGACCCTTTATATCGATGAAAGATGGTTCACGAGAATTTTTGAATATTTTTTTTACTTACTTTTAGAAGCATCTAAACTTATAATTATAGTATCAACACATACATAAAAATCATAAATAGATTAAAAAATAAAGTCTTATTGTTGTCATTTAGTTCAGTCACGTTCCACGATTAATTATATAATTTTCTTTAGAAACTGACAGGTTTTTTGTCAATATAAAAAACTATTACTAATTAGTTAAGGTGCTTAGTTAAGTCATTTAGCCACGATGACTTTGTATTTTCTTAACATGAAGACGCTGTTATGTACCTTGGGACATTACTGGGTTCGATATCACACAGATGTGCAGTTGTTCTATAATTGGTTACGTCGAACAAACATGCGTATCTCTACAACTATTCAGTATTAAATATGTAGAGGTTAATGTGTTGTATTTAAAATATTTAGTAAAAAATTTCAATATGTAACATTATTCAAGACATGCGCATTTAAATCTTGGAAAATTTTTACTCTTGAAGCGCGAAAATTTGCCAGTTTATAAGTAACCTACAGACTGCATTTTTTGAAATAGTGCAGGAAATCACCAACAACACCCCGATCTCCTTTCTCGCATCGGACAACAAGAAGCACGAATTCGGGACATCCGTACATGGTTAAAATTCCTTCCACTCGCACTAAGTGTTTTGCTTATATTTTTATGATGCGAACAGCCAAGGAGTAGAACAACCTACTAGCTTCATGGTTTCCACAAAATTATAACTTAGGAGTCTTAAAGAAAAGAGCGAATAGGTTTCTTTTAGGTAAGCAAGTACCACCGCAGACCTCGTCATCGCTTTAAATCAAGTGAGACAGGTCTAATGCTTCGCCTGTAAAGGACGTACAAAAGAAACTCTACTATCATATGCTATTTACACATGATACGTTAATTTATTTATTGTACATAGGCATAGAATTTTAAAAAATGATGAAATAGGTAAACGTTGAAGTACAAAGAGCGGTTACATCGCTGCGACTATTTCTTCAAACGTCGTTTCGGTTGAAGTTGACGCTGTTAGCTTGTGAAGGGCTGTTACAGATTCATTAACCTCCGGGCGGATCCAGAATCCGCGAGTTTGAAATTTCTTAAAGATGAAGCTGTTTCATAAGGAAAATAGAGCGGGTGGTCAAAAAGAGATACCAGCCAAGCTCAAAATTTATCGAATATTTTACGAATGCCAATCACGGGTCAGTTTGATGGATCATTGGCTACCTTCAATACTTAATGGCTTGTTTACAGATATAAATATAAAAGAAAGTTGCTTTGTTAAAACTAATTTTGAAAATTTTTAAAATGTTTATTTGATTATTTTACCTCTTTTAATAAGATTAATGAGGTACTTTAATGCAGTAGAAGCAATAATTACACAACTGCGACTTTAATTATTAATGTATTGTCCATCAGATGTACTTTGTAACGAGACAATGATCGAGCTGGCGACTTGTCCACTGATCGTTTATTACGGCTCGGAATATCGACGTCCGCATGCAAATCGAACGTGTAAAATACGAGATGGTTAAGTCAATAAATTTAATATTTCAGCCTGTCCCGCGCCTCCTTGTGGGCGTGCATGTAATGCCCTTTGTTTACGATGCCGTTAAGATAAAATGCATGTCAAAAAATTACCGCGTACATGCGCATGGTAAAGCTTGAAAGAATTTTAGAATCGTTTATATGTTAATGCAGGCGACTGTACATGCATTTTCGTGTCGATTGTTTTGATTATTTCTGTAATGGTTGTAACATAATTGTACACAATTTTAAACTTTTTAAATTGATGATTAAATGCATATTATTTATTTCTTATTATTACGTTGGTTAAAAAAGGTAAATGTTTCAGTTCTTAAAGTGTCATACTGATGTTTAGAATATTAAATATGACCCTTTTCGAGCTTTTTAAAGAAAAATGTTGTTTGCCTTGAAGAAAAATGTCAAATAGATTGTATTAAATTACATAGCCCTAAAACAATTGCAGCGTACACAGTATTAGTACTAATTAATAAAGTGATTTTATCACCTTTATAATGAAATATTCGTTCGTACTATTTGTTTAATATGTAGTACAAAACATTACATATTACAAAATATAATTTTTTTAACACAATCATTAAATTTTTCCAGGTTTTTATATTATCTAATTGATAAAATTTACTACTCATAAAATTTAGGTTAACGACAAAAACATTAATTATAACTAAGTTCTACAATTAAAATCATAAATTCCAATTTTCCGTTATGACTACTATTTTTTTTTTAATTATTCTCAAAGTAAAATTTTGCTGTTACATAAATGTTTCATGTAATTATTCATAGAAGGAAACAGTGCAATCGTCGTACAAGCCAGTGTCTACATATAAGGGGTTCATTAAGAGTCGGATGTATTAAAATGAAGGACGAAATCACGCGTCCGACACTTGACTCTATTTCCGATGAAGAATCCTTTACTATATCTCTCTATGTACAGTTTGATACGATTTAACTTGTTTGTAACGCGAAGAATGTCATGCGGTCAATGTCCATATCTCCCTCAGTTGATTTCCATTCCGCTGCGACGTTAACATTGGTGGCAATGGAATCAATTTCAAGCGGAGCACACCAGCCGCATTTACAATGTCGTGCATTTCAACCTATTGAGTTGACATAAATAAACCCGTATAGCTCAACAACCGACTAGTGCGTAATTGATCCCTTTACACGCCATTCGAATTGACTCGTCCGCGTACATAACATATTATTTTCTATGATTGTTACATAGAACTTTAACCTTTAGGTTATAAGATTTAAACAAGGCTAAAGGAAAAGTAACTTATTTTCAGAATATCTCTATTAAGCTACCACTGGTCCCCATTCCTATTAATTCATATTGATAATGAAATGCGCATTTCAATTATTTTTGTGTTTTTTTAAGTTATTGCAGTATTACTGTATTAAACAATAGAGTTAGAATATAGAAAAATTTAAAATCAAGTACACAGTAACTGCTGCTATATTAGCATTTTGAAGTTCCAGTAAAAAATTCTCCTTATTTAAACAGACGGGCTTACTCGGATAACAGGCCATATGTATAAATATAAATGGCCAATATATACAATTATAACAGGTATAATTTGAAAATGTGAATTTTTAAATGAACGCTTTCCTAACACTTCTTGCAGGCAGATTTTCACAGGCGATGAACGGAAATTGCGAAGCTATAGAAAATTTGCTATAAAAACTAAAAAGAAAAACATAATTGAGGTAATTTTAACAAAAAATTGTGATTTCTTAATTTATCGAAATTATTTAATTGAATTAGTTCATTAAGTTCTACAAAAAAAATAATCATCAAAACAGTGCTAGTTGACTAAAAATTATAAGTCCAAATTATGGACATACAACTTTTGAGAATTGATGAAACTCAAAAAAAGAAGTGACGGAAAATATATGCATATCGAATGTCATTGAATATGTCATTTTGTATTTACATTGTCATTATTACGTCTCAATATTATTAGGCAATGATATTTTCGTTTTAATACATTGTTATAGGTTAGGCGGATCAACGTAAAGATGAATGTCCTTCTCATCTTGTAAACACGCCATAAAAAGTGGTCAATAGTAAAACAGTTTTATAATCCTCACGTCGCTCGATCCTTGTTTAAACTGACATTTATTTAATGAGACTATTTGCGTTAACGTCAGGTCTCATATCATAAAGCTGTCGCTTTAATCGTCTGTCTTATTCACATTTAAGTGATAATGGGCTTTTATTGTACCGCTTCACCGTAAACGCGTTCACTAGAGCTGTATTGGCTCCCATATGCACATATAAGGCGGGACTAACCGCGGCAACCATTATAAATGTTTTTACTTTATTAGATGGAAAATGTACAACTTGTTTATCATCATCATCATCACTACAAGCCCTTTCCAAAGATCGCCACGATGACCGGTCTTGTGTCTTGAGTCATTTTTATATTTTCCTACATACTATATGTTCAAAGAATTTTATTATATAAAATTCAATTATTGTTCGAAATGAAATCAAAATATTGTTGTACATTTATTATCATTAAAGTTGAGGATACCTTATATGTTTTTTATGTGCTTTCCTAAAGATTAGCTGGCAGAGATTGTCTTTGTCATAAGTTAAGCTTTATACGTACTAGTGCAAAACAAATATACGAGATGAAAGCCAACCAGTTGCACCAATTATTCTGTATTAATAGGTCACTATAATATTTGTTACATTTTTTTCTCTACTGGAAAGCGACAAGCTAATGTTTGGGTCAGATAGTAAACAATAATTAATTTTAATATGGAGTAATCTGAATTTTGAAACGCTTTTATTGCTATATTATCCTCATTTACCTATAAAACTATTGTTTTTGAATAAGGTATATCAATCGCCTAGCGGTTGAGGACAGAGACTTGCATCTTCTATAATTTACACTTTATGTATTAATTGAATAGGATTGACACTACTTACAAAGAAGTTTCCAGAGGACGGGTAGCAACGTCCTTTGCGTACCATAATATCACAGTGTGGTCGCCAATTCTTCTGCCAAGCGTGGCGATTATTGTATATCCCCTCATAGATATCTAGAGAGCCGTCGACAAAATACATATATAATATATATAACGAATTAGCCATACAGTCACCCATTTAATGCTTTCACATCTATTACAAATAAACCTATATAAAAGTTGCGAGTTCAACCAAGTAGAAATTGTTATTGTAATCAGTATATTGTATTATAATTGTCACATAGATATGTCGAATATGTGAATAGAGGCATGGAAATATATCAATACGCGAGTTGACTATAAATTGTCTTCGGTTCAGAATTTCAAAGAGTGTATGACCATAACGAGTGGAGTTAGAGCGAATCCCTCGCGGTTTACAAAAAGCCCGCCGGACGTGCCTGCCATAGCGGCCGAGCGCGCTGCCCACAAATGGGATGAACTGACTTCCTACTTCGTAGATAAAATAGATATTAACGCATGTGTTACTATGTGCTACAGATAAAAAAAACTACATGTTGTTTGGTATGTGGCTGAGTATTTTATTTCTGTTCTTGGTTACATTATTAAATCAGAGATATTTATAAACAAACTTTGTCTTACAGGACACAAAATACTAAACTGTTCGATTTATCGGCGATACTTTCCTTGAATCGTCTAGGCCGCCTAATAGTTATTAAGTATGCAATAATGTTTTCGGTATTCTAGAAAGTCATAGGCAGTGAAGATGTTGGTCTAATGAAGCGTACTAATGCCTCTAGGTGATTTTTTTGCCGATGCAAGGCGTTGTAGAAGTAACTACGCAATAAAGCCCTTAGAGGTGATCTCGGTTTGGTCCGTCACTTGAGACGAGTCTAGGATTCCTTTTCAAGGGTGCCTAAAAAGACTGTGTATCGACACGATTCGTCAACAGTGGTAGCCCAGGGGTAGAGAACTGAGACTTGTAGTCGTAGGTCGCAGGTCCAATTCCCGAAATATAATTTTATATAATTCACACTTTTTTCGTTAATTACATGGAATTGCTACTCTCTATACTCATAAACAAGTTACCAGAGGATGGGCAACAGAGTCCTCTGCGTACCATAAAGCCAGGCGTGGTGATTTTGGTGTAACAACCCACAGATATCTTTGTTGGAGCCCTGTGCCTAGTAGTGGTCATCTATAGGCTGAAACGATACCTGGGTCTGTTGCTGCTTTTGAATTATTAGGAGATGATCTAAAGCTAATATTACCGAGAGCGTTATAGTTACAAGAAAGGGTTGAAGACTGCTAATGTTGTTTAGTACAAGACACAGTATTATAAAAACCGGTGCTGCATCGTAATGTTAAAGGGAGACTGTATACGTTAAGATTAGATAAACGAACTACTTTATGCTTTATAACGAACATAACACATACATCATGATTACCTAACCGAGTATCTAAAATAATAAATGTATTTTCATATTTATAGTTACGTCAACAGGTTTCTAGATAGTGTTGGACATAAAACATGCGTGTGTTATGTGTTTATCGAAAGAAAATTTATGGTATATAATTCGTCTATGTACTCTGAAGAGATCGTTAATACGAACTTTAAGTACAATATTTATTTTTATTTATTTCATGTATCTATGTTATAATATCATTATAAATCTATGTTCACTATCATAGTTTACTCGTAGACTTTTAAGTCTCTCTTGATGCATTTAATTAAGATTGTTACAATATTTCATTACAGATAATCTTTGTACAGGTTCATAACAAAGATATTTATTTTCTTTTATAATGAACACGATAAGATACGATTTTAATGTCGCAAGTTACTTGCCGTAGGTTTTCCTAGTTAAAGGACATCACGGCACCTTCAATATTTTTATGTACATAGCAATAATTATATCTAGCGTAAATTTTCGTGGACACTTTTTTAGTGATACCAACGTAGACCCTCGACGAGTTTCCCGTGGACCCTTAGGGGTCCAATTGGTCTTATGTAGATATTGTGAAAAACTGTTGTTGGTGAAGAGTGGCAACACAATATTTCAGTTGAATCAACAATTTAATTACAATATGATTTATCAAAATCTATGAGCAAATATTTACCCTCACCAATGGTTGTGCATAAGCGAAAAAGAATTTCGTATGTTAACTCATATTTTAATTGAGACGAAAACTGTGTGAATTCATGAAGTAATCAGTTATGTGTTACGTTTGCATTGTTTTTTTCATCGTCGTTTTCTCTGTACATTCATGTATGAATAAAAAAATCTTGATGATTACACATTTATCATTTTTTAGGTTTTCAACTTCATAGAATATTGCGCAGTTTACTTGATTTGCTTGGTTTAAGTTACAAGTTTCAGTAATTTGTTATAATAAAAGAAAAATGAAAAGATTTTTTCGAATTTAAGCGGTACAACTTTTTACGTAATAAGAATCTACTATACGTAAAAAATTCCTTGCAATTTATAGATAATGTATATTTTAGCTATAGGAAAATTAAGATAAAAAATATTAGTTTTAGAAAAAAATACTAGTTAGTTGGGGGGACAATTACAAAAAAAGCAAGTAATGTACATAATAAAATGTTTTCGCTAATAGCAATTAACGTGCTATAAGCTTTCTACGGTTAAGCCGCTATAACTCGCACCACTAGCAGCGCTAGGTCGGTAGATTTAAGGACAATTTGCGATTCGTTCTGCACTACGTCGTCACGGCGCTACTTTCTCTGGGAAACAAATATGCTACTTTCCCGTTGACTGATCCCTAAGTTTTCTTGATTTTATTTTTATATTAATAAGTATAAAGATATTCAATGTTAATTGGAAGTTTACATGGACCTAATTACGAAAGTTAAAATAATCCTATGTACTATCAATAATCTTGTTATGTAAGAAAAACATGATAGATGATGATTGTAAATGTATAGGAAACGTAATGTAGTTTATACATCCCTAACTTTATTTAAGTCTGGAATAATACATCGCAGTTTTAGAGAAATAAATAAAATCTTTGGTTAAACAATTTTCTAAATTTACTAGTGTCTAAATTTACTATCTTTATAAGTAAATTAATAGTAAAAATAAGTCAATCTGAACAACAAAAGTAAAGGCATAATAGGATTAAATTTTGCAGTTCACAAAATAGATAACTTTTGCCAAGTAATCGTTTTTTAAAAGACAAAAGAGTACATCAATAAATGTAGTGTACACTTTCAAACACGTTTAATTCATTTTCTTCTTATTGGCTGCAACAGATTAATAACTAACAGTTATTCTGTGGGAATAGCTAGTAAATTTTGATTTCAATAGTGTGATATAGCGAAAAAAGTCACATTGTAAATTTATTATTTAACATTGTACTCGAGCTTCTATAACTAACTATACGAGTATTATAGTGTTAGTAAAATTACGACATTGCGACAGTATTCGTATTTGGTTCTTAATTTTATTGATCCATTCTAATCCATTTAAATTTGTAATAATCGTAAAATTCACATCAAATTCCATTAATTTTGAAATGTAATTAAACTAATAAAGGTTTAAAACATTAATTAACGAATTACCCTAATAATTTTAATGATGTAGGAGGTTATTTATGTTCTCTTTAAAGGATGTCTGAGCCTGATGCCAATGACATCTTACTGGACACACAATCTGGTTTTGCGCATCTCCTGCGCATAGAATCCGTCGATTCTATCGCTTATGAACGCTTAATTGACACTTGGAATTAGTTTGCTGATGAAATTCTTCAATAATCTTAAATTATGTTGTTATTAAGCATCATTTTAGATTATTGAATATTTTTTGTCATTAAATATACCCTAGCGTGTACATAAAAGAATATTAATAAAATAAATAGAATATTTTTTTAAGTATAATTGGCTATGCTTTTTAATTTTAATAAGACTTTATTAGCTCATTTAAAATAGGCATGCCAACAGTATAAATTAAATAGGTTTGTCCTGGTCACAATTATGCCAGCTTACATATAAACTTTAGAAAATTAATAAAACATAAAAATTATCAAACTGTTCTCTTAATAATAATAAATTAAAACATGAACAATTTATTAATAAATTAATTATGTACTCATTTATAAAATGTTCATGGCCAAGATTTAATACTTCCATTACAGTGATATTTTGAAAAAAATATTTACGAAAAGTGAGCGTTCTATCCTCCAAAGCATTTCTAGAGTCGCCATAAATGTCCGACCCAGTTTGTGTGATAACTTTGCTTTAATTTGAATGTTAGTTTTGCACTTTATGAGAATTGGTGTAGTTTGAGATTAGTATTATGCCTGGTATGGTATCATGTAAAATTTAAAAAATTAAAAAAATAATAATTACATTTGTGTAAATTTGGACAATGATTGAAAAATAATTTGTCTTTTATCGAATTATATCTGTCTAGTAAATTCAATTGAAATGATTAAATCATTACCGGCATCTAAAGGCATGTACACGCATTTAAATGTAATTCCCATTAACATTGTCTTACGTCAATGTTAGAAATAATGTGCTCTAACAAAATCCTTAGAACAGCGCCCTCTAACAAGAATATATGAGTTCCTTGCCAAGTGTACGTGATCCATAATCATGATAAACAGTGTCAGAGTCAATAAAACTCGTATTTAGAAACTTAATTTCTGCTGGTTTAGTTTACTGGGCGTTATTAAAAGGCGATTAGGTGCATTTTAGAAATCGTCTATCACTGTCGATTGTTACCTATGGCAGTGACAGAGGAAATTATTTGCTATCATACAATTTTATGTTCATGTTGCAATAACAAATCGGTTATTAAATGAAAGAAGACGTTGCCCTTGTACTTTATTATACACTAACTATGCCCGCGACTTTGTTCGCGTGGAATTTAACAAAAAGATTATTCAGTTTTTTAGTTTTTTTATTAATATATTTTTTTTCTAAAACAAAAATGGCCTCAGTTACTCATCACATCAGCTACCTGCCAGTATAAGTCAAAATCAGTCCAGCCATTTCAGATATTATTCGGCATTGACAGACAGATAAAACATGAAAATTCAAATATTTTGATATATGTACCGCATATATATCCATATGCATGGATTAAAAACCGGTTATTTTAATATTACAAAACAGACATTTAAATTTTGTTTACTTCTATAGATTAACTTGTACTTGTTAGTATTTATATTTTCTGTATATCTACATACAGATAGCCAAACTAGTTGTGGAAGGTTTCTATGTGAGAATCTAAATGCTGCACAAGTTTTGTGTTTATATTTTTAAGCGCCTTATTTTACGGGACTTAAGAGAATTTAGTTAAAATAAGGTTCACAGAATGAACCATACGTTTACAACAATTGTTTGATTGCTTGTCATAACACGAAGTTATTAACTTAAGGTTAATTTGATTTTAAATAAGTTAACAAAAATATCACGGATGATAGTTATGTTTAGATATTACTAAACTATTCCGCGGTGGTATATTCAAAATATAAAATTAACTTATTTATATTCAAAATATGAATAAGTTTAAGAAACGTTAAATATTAATATAACTTAGTTTGTGCGTTTTACTTAACGTATCATCGTAATCATTCCACTGGTACGACGTCCACAGCAGGACATAGGCTTTTTTAGATTTCAAAAATGACCAATTGTACGCGGCCTGCATCCAGTATCTTCCGACGTGCTGAATATCGGTTATGTGTCCATCTCGTTAGCGGATGGACATATGTTAGGCTTGCCGGACCGTTCAAAACTTAAACATATATAAATATATATATATATACATATAATAATATATATATTTATAATTATATATATAAATATATACATAATTTAATATTATAACAGCTACATATATATATATATATATATATATATATAAATATATATATATATATATGTAGCTGTTATAATATTAAATGATACTAAAAATGACTATTCACGCTCTACGCTCTATACGATTTTTTTATAATTTTTCAAAATTATTTAAATACTCAATTAAATAAACGATTCAGAACTTGCTAATCGTTTCTACACTTAAATAGTAAGCCAAGAATAGGAATCGAAAGCGAGTGGTTACGTTTGCTATTATAGCCAGTAATATTTACAGCGACCGTAGTCCAGTTATTTAAAACGAATCGCCAGCAAACGAACTACATCGGACGACATTTGCTCCGCATCGGCGGGCGACTTTCCCGTTATTTATGTCTACACAATTCACCCTGCCCCTGTAGCCGTCAGTTTTCTTCTACGACCGAGCCGGTAGGGTCACCATGTGTTGAACTTTTTACAAATAATCCAGCAATGTTTTTTCAATAATTTTTTTTTTAAATTTGAATCGAAGAACGTTATATATTTTTTTTGTTTCCAAAACTAGTGTTAAGTAAAATTCCTGCTCGTTTTAGGCAGAAAATTACTACGTATACATTTAATATTCGTATTTTATTGTTTCTTCAATTTTATTAATGTTATTTTTCTTTTAAATTTTATTTTTGTTTATTTTAAATGCAGTAAATATAGCATGTTAGCATCATAGTACCCAAAAAAATATCCCTGGAAATATACTTTCGTAGTTCAGAAAATATATTAATGTTAGCCTATTTAAACATTACAATGAACCAGCGTTTACCGTTCGTTGCTTTTCATTTATTTAGTATTTATCATGTATCGGCAAATGAAAATTCTTTAATATGGTTAGGAATGAATAGATTTGTGTAGCATAGTGTAATAATAAATATCTACGAATCTTAAGCTGTATTTG
Source organism: Battus philenor (assembly GCF_028537555.1). Lineage (NCBI taxonomy): Eukaryota > Metazoa > Arthropoda > Insecta > Lepidoptera > Papilionidae > Battus > Battus philenor. Next base: position 4,818,340 of record NW_027181759.1, on the reverse strand, counting down.
TATCCAATTTGATCTCGAAGTAAACGTGACTTTAGTTACCAAAAGTTATTTATTAATAAATATTAATGAATTATTTTGTTTTTTAATAAATTTACTTATTCCAAAAAATACTTTTGTCACAAACAACTTTTCTCTCACCAGTCCTGAAAGATATATGAAAACTGGTCACACTACATGTGAACTATTGCGGAGAATTCAGTGCTACAAGGTATAAATTTCTGGACACCGTTATCGATACGTAGTCTGGCTTGTTTCATATTGAATCTCTAGCACACGCTTGCGACGTATCACATGATTGGTTATTCGTTTCATTTAATATTCAGTAGCTATGCTTTTCTGGTTTAATCTGAACGAATACATTATTGCTTGTTGGGGCTTGTAAAGATCTAATAGAACTATTTGTCTAGTATGTGGAATAGCGACTAAATTAACTAAAAGTGCTTCGTAATGCAGATATTTAATGTTAAACCGTTGTGATTGTACTTAGGTAATATTGATATCGTACGCGTCATGGCTTCAGTAGCGCAATTCGCTAAAAAGTTAAGAATATGCGCCAACACTTCATTCATTTCCTTATTTAATTTCTCACGTAGAACAATAATTACTTGTGAACTTTCGGAGAGAATTAAAAAAAAACACCCGAAAGAAACTAACAAACTTAACCTCTGCCACAATGACATACCTCAACTGAGATAAAGCTACTAGAGCACAAAACGCTGGAACTCAACGGGCTCAAAACCGAGGTCAAAAATTTTAATTTGGAACATAGATTTATCCCCTCTTTCATATAACTGGCTTGTATTAAGTTCACATGATTTACACCTTTTTTATTGTATATTTATCAGGCAGAATAGGAATGAATATCATCCGTACTTCAACAAATGAATGTATATAAACTATGCATTGTCATCATTTTTGCTTCAAAACAATCCTTTTCTGGACTACAAATATTGTATCGATATCAGCGGCATATAACTACGAAACAATTTTGTTTTGCTTACATGCCAATAGAACAATATTTAAGCGTATGTACTTCGAATTCGCATATTTGATAAATCAAGATCAATCCGTTACAATTCTGTAACAAAACAAATGTTATACTAAGTACGAACAACTGAAACATGACAAACAGTTGAAAGCGTATTACTCTATGTCTTTAGTGAGACATAGTAAGACTTACAACCCTCATTACACCACAGCGGCAATGTACAATAACATTTATCTGCGACCTTGGGTCAGTCTTGATCGATGTCCGTAATTAAAACCGCGAGGGGGCTGGGATAAATCTAAGACTAATTCAATGAACAGCCTAACCCACGGTGTGGGTTACGAGTGTTGTAACATTTGTCAGCGAGACTCGCTTCCCCGGCGCGAATCCGTTCTTCGCTTTACACAGGTTTTGTAGTACCTTTTTAGTACCGGCTATAAGGAGGTCTATTGTTCGCTTTGAAACCCTTGGATACGGGATTAGGCGAATTTATCCGTGGACAATGTGGAGGTACGAAATATGAGCACGATTTTTGCTTCAATGTTTTGAAATTTTTCATTTATTTTTGTGCGTATGTCTTTGTTTGAAATGTTGCTGCATTGCGTTGAACCATTCTTTTATAATTTTAAACACAATTTCTACTTACGGAAGCTATGATTTTTATTTTTCATTTCATTCAAATTTCTCTCTCTACCCTAAAGATATTAAATCGTAGTCTTATACTGTTTATTATATGTACGTAATGTGAAATTAGAACGACATGACGTATGACATTTGTCCCACTTTAAAACAATTAGAACTTAACGATAAAGTTATCTATTCGTTGAACGTGTGTCACGAGTGAAATAAATGACTGTACAATTATTAAAAACCTCGATCAACTATCAATAACAACGAATTGAAACACATTGTAGGTGTGAAGCGTTGACGTATTGCTTGAGATAAGATGTTTCATAGATAACGACGGGACTACAATGCGGATGTCGTATGATAAGGGAGGGGCGTATGAAATATTGATCGGAATTCGTCAATTACAATTTTGACGGATATCAGTCGGGCACATGTGTTTTATCACGTACGCCTCTTTGTTATATTACTCGTTTCTAGGTCATAAATTCCATCTATTATTTATAAACATTTAAAGAATAGTACTAAGGACTTTGATTTTGTATTCATATTACCAAGAATCTGGATTAATGATGACAATCTAAATATAATAAATAACACTTATGTCGAAATGAAGCGAGAATTTTCTTGAAGTCTCTTTTTAGATTATTTACATAAATATCACTTATTTCAAAATCATACTCTTTTTCACAGTGACACACAGATTCATCTAAGAGGAAGTCAAAGGAGTGCCTCACGTTGCGAAATTTACATGTCTTTAAACCAAATGCGTGTAGAGAACTTCCATAAGTTCGTCACTTACAGAATAAGAGTAACCAGAGAACGATCTCTGGATTGATCTGGTTTTTCTCTGCTGCTAACTATAATTCGGCCAACTAAAAAGTCACAGATGTGAAGACAGGAAGGGCGACGTATGGCAATACTAACTCCTTTCTCTCCCCTTAATATTAAGAAAGATATAGATAAAATTCATTAATCTACATTGTAATTTAAAGGAATCTTCGTCGTCAACCTTTCTTTTAAACTCTATTATATTGTTCACTTTATTCAGCTTCGCAAAGTGTAATAGCTTTAGAGAAGAAGCTAGAAGCAACACAACAACGACACATCTTTTAAGCAAAAGCTTATAAATATGCAAAAACAGATCTTCGCAGCCTATATGCTTGCCACCGAAGTTAGATTACTGAATCTGCTCAGATCAGCTGTCTCATGTTAGCCTTAGGCTTCGAGCAGGTAATTACGGCTTAATTTTCTTCATCGTGGGTGATCTCATTAATTTGTTTCGTAACTTAGCCAACTTAGCGAAGTTAATAACCATCGCTCAAGGTCGCTTCATCATATATTTATTAGCTAACTAGAAGTTATGTGATATTACGCGTATGGAAACGATTATAAATAAACAAGAATTTTTCATCGGTGACAATATTAATTTCCAGCGAACAATTCGTTGTGCTCGACGCAACAGTAATAAAATACGACATTTTTCTGACAACGTACATTAACGAACTTCAATATATCTTCATTGAACACGCATTACGTTTGAAGGTCCTTCGCTCTTGCCGCACCGAGAATCATCTCGGTAATATTAACAGCGGTGACGTACTCAAACATATTACTTCCGTATTGTCAACTGACAATTTTCTAACGTTGTGTGGAAATTAATTATCAAAACATTATTATAACTAAATTTTGTCGGGAGTAATGGAAAAAATATTTAAGATTTTGCGGTTTTTATCAATAATTCGCAGATTTAAACTACCGAACAGATTACTACCCGAGCACCTATCTGAACCTTGTTAAGGGCGAGTTCTCTAGTATACACGACTAACGCCCGCTAGTCGGAGATGAACTAATAATACTCGTGCATGTATTTTTTTTTTCTTAAGGACAACTCAACTTTGTCAAAGGCACATTGCGTTCGAATTCAAATCCAAATTCGAATTTAAATTCATATTTGCAAGAATGATTTAAAACAAAAAGTGTTGCGGCTGTAATCGCCAGTAATACCAAGCGTTCTTACGTGAACGCTATACGTCATTTATATAATTTTTTAATAAAAAAATTTCGAGTCCTAAAAATCATCAATTGTAAAGTAGTCGTAGTTTACGTAAAACATAAAAAAAAACATCTATTATTTCACACATTAATGTGATTTACATGATTATTCACGGTGGTTAACCTACATATGTGAACACACACGCTAAGATGATTTTGTTATATTAAGGCTTGACTAGTAAAAGTTTACCAAAAATTCTGTGTTGTGATTATGTATCATAGTTTGAACTAAAAAAATTGCGAGTCTTTTTAATTTAATTTTAACGCAAGTAGTTTTTTTTTTACAAAAATATCCAATTTCGAAGCAAGTCGTGATAGATCGACGTTGCATCAGCCCGTATACTAATGTATCCGATTTATCTACTCAATTGGCGTATAATCGATAGCGATTTGTGTTGAACCGAAGATACTAATTTTCTTTTATTACATTGCAAGGAAAGTTTATCTTGAGAGTTTAATGCAATGTATGACGCAATTTGTATTTGCTACAATAATAGGAACCCTAGTTAGGTTTAGTCCATAGATATAAAACGTTTTTTTGTTCAGATTAAGTAATAAAATACGCCTTGAAAAATATTTTTCCTTAATATTTGTTTATTTAACTATTTGTCGTACATCAAGATATAGGGGAATAATGAAATAGAAGAAAAGGTGTACTATATGTATATGTATGTACCTTAGATTTTGTAAGATGTAGCCATTTCACAACAACTAACGATCGTTAGTTCTTTTTTTGCTACTAAACAATAAACTCATGTCGACAGATATTACAGGCTAATTAATACAACCCATTCAACTGTAAACTTATACTGAATTGTAAAATTGTAACGTCATTAACTTACTAAATTACAACTGTAAAGTCATTAGACTGTGGACTACTACTGAACTGTAAAAATGTAGCACCATTAATCCTACACGATTACTAAACTCACTAAACAGTAGTCTAGTGCTACTAAACTGTGACGCTGTATTAATTGTAGAGTGCGCCACTAAGTTGCGAAACTATAAATCTACTAAACAGTGGTATTCAACTATACTGTACCCTATTTTTTCAGGTAATAAACAGACTTTTTGATCAATAAATAAATTAAAAATAGGAGAAGTTACTAGTCATATAATACTTTTTATTATATTTGAATTGGCGTTTTTACCAGCGTTTTGGCCTCACAGCTGACTCTGGTAATGCATGTCCGTGAACCAAGTTCATTTATTATCACGTAAGCTGCTAGCTGATATGGTTTTGTATTGCTAGAAAACTTATACGAGTACTGTAATTCTTTTTCCGTCTTTACATTTACAACAAAACAACACATGGCGACTATGTATTCAATAAGAAAAAAATAAGCATTTCGGCGGCTCAAAGGCTTCAAACGTATAACCCAAAGTCCAAGTCCCGGCTCCCTAGGGGACTCCCAACCGATAGGGAAGGCACGGGCCTGATCAAAGGCGACGTTTAGATTTATCGAGACCCGATACATAAACCAAACGCCCGGAAGAACACTCTCAATTGATAAAAGCAACGCAAATTATGTGGGTAGACAGGTGACTTTCACTTATGTGTTTGTTTTTATTACCTTTTGGTTTAACTGTAATCTGTTTTCACAATTTTTGTATTAAGTACATTTACTTTTATTCATAACAGCAAATTATCGTTCGAATTTATTTAACAAAAGTGCCATGATACCTAAATATTCGCTTAATAGTAAATAATGCCTGGGTACAGAGTGCTTTCAACCGTTATCGGATAACTCTTGGGAGGATATCTTACAAGCTGTAAGTCGTCGACTAAAGATGATGATGATGATATAAATTGCTTGAAGTACCTAAATACGAGTATATGATTCAGTCAGGTTTGACCAGTTTTCGTTACAATTTTTGGCTCACTCGGGGTTAACAAATTTGAAATTTACAAGTTAAAAACAATATTTAATTGATCGTCTAATTCGGTAATTGGCTCGAGCCTAGGATACCAAAGCAGCTTTCTTACCGAAAACGAGGATATTATGCACCACTTTCGCTCTCCTTACTCGAACCCAGGAATTATTAATATGAAATAGCAGTATTGCATCAACAGTTGACTTATGGCAACAATAATCTTACGTCACAAAAAAATCTGCATTTTAGTTCCAGAAAGTAATTAAATGTAATAAAATGCGGCAGATGCTTATTATTTTTATTATATCGTGTCAAAAATAAATGCTGTATTTGCGTCCGTCGTTGGCGGGCTCTTACAGAAAAGCTTTCATATTTCCAATTGTATTTCGATTCTACGCAAGTCTCCTTTATAAAGAGGCTCCGCCACGCGACTTCAAAACGCCCTCAAAACATTTTTCCATTTATATTTCTTATTCATGTGTATTACCTATCGACTTTTTCTTTTGTTGCCCAACAAGTAAATCCCTTCTAGAAATAATCTTTAGCTAAAAGTTTTTACAACTTCTACTTGTACCAAATTCAAAATGATCGGCGTGATATATTATTATATTTCAAATTGTTATGTCAGTTTCCATAACATCCTTTAGTGCCTTGAGACGATGGTCTACGATCAGTGCATGTGATCAAATATGACTTACGGCGGTAATCATGGTTTCTTACTTCGTTCCTCAACGGCAAGTTCACAGTCGCTCTTCGTCATTTGTACATCCCATCCTGAAGTCGTCATGTATGGGTCATGATGAAAGCTCACATTCGCTCAAAAAGCGATGGACAGGAATATGCTCATGATTTCTCCACATGATCGTATCAGCAATTAGAAGATTCGTAGACGACTGAAAGTAATAGATTCGCAAGTTGAAGTAGAAGTGGGTAGGCCCCATAATGCGTAGAACTGATGGCCGCTGCAGCCTTAATGGACTGGAGACCATGGACCAGCAAGTACAGCGCAGGGCTTCCACCCACAAGGTGATCGGATAATCTAGCTAGAATCGTTGGATGTTGCTGAATGTTAGAGAGGCCAGCGGTGGACTTTGAAGGCTGAAATGATCATGATGATTTTGTTTCTAATTTTTGTCAATAAATTTTATCAAAAATAAGCGTGATAAAAACAGATCGCGTGGTTTATATTTAAATAAACCTCCTCGGACCGCCTATACATTGAAGCGGTTTTAAACAAAGGCCTATGAAAAAGGAAACTTACGTAGGTTACTCCCAATAACCACCGCTACCTTTTATTGTATTATTTTGTAAAGCGGTTTATTTTACCCGAACCGTTGTTTTTGGTTCAGATAGAATATAAGGGTCAGCGGGAGAGTTCTTAGTGTTTCATTAAAATAAATATCGGACGGTGCGTACGTGTATTTTTTACAAAGCTTTTATAGAGGTCCTATAGAAAACACTCGACCTTTAAATTTAGTATTTGTTTGTGATTGTTTACAATAAACTGCCTCGTTCATGCAAATATTCAATACAGTTTTTAATAGTTTAGTTTTAGAAGACATTCATGATGCATAACATTCTGATAATAATAAATAAGCAAAGAGTAAGTTGAAAATTAGATGATAGTTGAGGAAACTATAATAAATACCTACCAACTTGTTAACTAAAGTAGATTATTTTTTTTAACCAAGGTTGCGGTTGCTTGTTATTAAAATTACAGTAACTTTACAATAAGTAATGTTGTTAAATTTATTGGGAATCCCAATTAAATAAAATAAAGTAAAATCATTGGTGCCAATCATGATCATACCAGTGTATAGACGCCCACTGCAACTCGCAGGTCTTTGAGAGACTTAAATTCAAATTAAGTTGAAATATTTGTCGTAAAATTAATAATTATGAAAAAAAAATGGAATGGTAAGGAACATCATACGACAGGCATCTGTAACCGTTTAGCACATAATATGTAAAATTGAACCCTTGTGAGGGTGCTGATCGCTGACTCGTCGGAAAAGGTGTTTGGCGGAACAACAATCAATAACCTCGCCAAATCACTTGACCCACTCTTCCCCTCCCACAGTCGTTGAGCGCGGGCACATTGCGAAGGGTGCCATTTTAAGGCGGAGATCTTTATACACTGGTCAGGCGAGAGCTCTCAGTTCTCACACGTCAGTCGGTATAATCCGGTCAATAACATAAATTTCTCCGAGGCATGCTTCTTTATTGGATTTGGCTCCAAAGAGCCGTTGACCCTTTCTTCGTGCATATGGAAACTTTCATGAAAATGCCTCGATCCATTTGTTTAAATTTTTGATATCTATTTATCTATCAGATATCCAAAGAAGGTTTTCCTTTTATGAGGTTTTATGGCAGCGTAGAGAGTTTTTAATCAGACAAACTAAGTCTATACTTTTATTATTCTACATTGTCCAAAACATTTGTTTGAAATTTTTATCGCGTAACAAAGTTTAACAGAAAACAGTGCGTAATATTATAGTAGTCCAGTTATAGTGAATTATTAAAAATAATTTAATTTTGATAAGTAACCTATTTCTAGCTACAGTATAAACCTATCATGTGAGAATTTAATTGACTATTTTCATATGTTTCACATGAAGGTTGGAATTGTTTTAAAAGTAAAAAAAAAATCGCTAATAAATAATTCATAATGCATCAAACAAAATCATGAATATTCCGCAAAGTCCGCAATAAAATCGTCGACCAAATGAATATTTATTTCGCGGCAATCTTCACAAATTTATATCCCCGCGGGCCAAATTTGCAAGTTGTGCCAACTTGCACGTTCCGTAATTTGACAAATAGCATGCACTGGTACGGGACGACGGCGAAATATTTCAACACGTGTTTAGAGAACTAACGCGGACGACACTCTTTCGCACTTAGACTCGGTCCAGACAAATGCCCTGATACGACGAACATTGCATTTGTGTCTCTCAGTTTCCATTAGACTCTGTTGGGAATTGCCTCGTTCGATTTTAATGGTTTTATTTACTATATGACCCAAGCATGATTTTAAGAAGTCTTTGTAAAAGTTGAACGATTGGAAATAAGAATTATCTCCTCCTATTGTGAGGTACGACTGATGAGAAACATATTTATTATGATATCAATTCACATAGGATTTTATACATTCTTCATGGAGGTTGTCAACACTTGAAAAATCTTTAAAAACCTTACGAACCTAATGCTCAAGAGATCATAAAAACGAAATTAAATTTTAATTTTTTTTTGAAAATTATTTTTCTTTCTGTTTATTATCATTACTCTTCTGGAACTATAAATGTGCCGTTTAAGTGTGTATGTGATTAGATTACAATTTTCGCCTATAAACAATCATTCTGTATAACTTTTTGTAGCAGATATTTTTTACAAAAATTAATATCAACTATTTTAATAATAATTATATGTTCAATTAGCTAAAGCTTGTAATGTTTCGCTGTTTGAACCTTAAAAAATAACTGTTATTAAATTATATTAAATAAAATATCTTAGAATATCACATACTTTTTAAAAGAATACATTACGACTCTTATATTGTGTTATGATGGTTTTTAAAAGCGCTATTTTTCACGCCGACTTTTTTATTCATTCTTCATTTCAATGCACAATCGTGATAGTATTAACCTTAAGAAAGCGTATTCAAAGCGAGCGAAGCCTCGGGTAAAAGCTAGTTAATCTTTCACTGTAGTGCCGACGTGAATTTCTTGAATTATTTAATGAGGACTTTGAAAATGTTGTTTGCTCTGCTGAACAAAAGCAGACTGATAGTTACGACTCATAACAAATTCATCGACAGGAACATACGTGCTTTTTTATTTAAATTAATTTCATATCCTGTTTGAGTTAAACTAAAATGAACCTTATTGCCAAATTATATATTTTACGTTATAAAGACCAAAAAAAGTTTTAAATATAATGAAAAGTAAATATCGTGTCGTAAACGATTATACCTTATTAAGTGAGTAATTTAGCCGAAACGATTATTTTGACTTCGTACACTTGTTCATTATAACACTGGCCATATTTTGCAGGATGCCTAGCTGTGTGTATTTAATATAAAAGTATCATGATACCTCACGATACTTTAGTTCGTGGTGCGCTGTTTCGCCCGTTCGCCTTAAAAGGAGCTCGTATTTTTTCTTCGATGGAGAAAGTTTCGTATGCGCGTCGAAGTCACGGACATCCCTGGACTTTAAAATTTTTGCATTTCTTTTGCATCATAGACTGTTGTGCTGATGCTACTTTTTCTTCGAAATACGCCCCGCACGCCCGGAGCATGCCTGTGTATTGTTTGGGCTGACTCTACCTCATATAAATAACGTTATTCTCATTTCTTGTTCTTTTATTGATGATGATACTATTTCAAGATTTACAAAATAACTTGAAATAAAATGTTTCTAAACAATCAAATATTTATTTATCATATTTCTTTCATAAGTACTGTGATTTCTTTGGTGGGTATAACGAAACTTGCCAGACTATAATGGTTAACGATGTAATATCGATGACGTTAAACACTGTTGACGTTTATACATACCTTATGGTCAAATGAAAGTCATTTTATCATCAACGTCATTTAAGCTGTAGGACATTCATTGCAGGAAAAATACTTCGCTATGATATTATTTTCCAATTGCACGACCATTATAGGTTATTTTCACATTATATTTGACTTTTTATTAAAATTGATCATGATATATGATAAGAAATATTGAGTTTATTTCTGTACAAAGTGTAAATTAAAAGAAATTATAAAATAAAAATCTAAAATTACTTTTTGTTAGAAATTTGGGTATTCTAAGCGCCTTTAAAATGTTTAAGCTTTGAGACTTATAACGAAAAATAAAATTACTATTAAAACTTCTGACAGACTGGCAAGTTGAGATCGAATCGTCTAGACAGCTTTATATGTCATTAACGATAAAATTAAATTATATAACTAAAAAGAGTCACCTTTGGAAAATAACAGATTACAACAAACCTACAATTTATTTTTATATTCCTAATTAAACATTAAATAATATACGGATTTTAAGATAAATGTACTGGATATAAACAGAGAAAATACAATCATTAACGGAATATATATAAAGTTAATTATACAATATGATTGTAACGTTCACGTTCCGTATTACTGGCCACTATGGCCACAATAGTTTTGTTTTGCGCGCTCAAATTGAAATTCGAACGTCGATTTGAATTCGGGCACCGTCAGTGATGCGATTCCTGCCATTGCGTTAGGGTCGAAATTGTAAATTGTAAATAGTCTTTGTATATATTTTATACAGACTATTTACAATTTACAGTTTTTTTTATTTTTAATAGTCATTGTGTACACCACCACGATCACTTTTGACTAACATTTCTCTCATTGTTAAGACCTGGCTATCACCAATAAATATGTTTTCCGGCTTGAAGACACTAAAGGCGAATAAAGGCCTTATATACCCAAATTACTATTTTTTTCAATGGCGTGTTCCGAAGATATTTTTTTCTGAACATGTTACATTTCATTAAGATGCGAATCTTGTTAACACATTACTTTCCTTAATTACCTTATTCATGAGAACAGATATGAGACTGAACAGGCCAGACCCACGTCACTCTAAGACACCTGCCATGGGCGGCTGCAATTAAATTTCACCGTCACTGTCCGACGCGCATTGTCTCCTCCCCTTATTTGTGACGTCATAACCCGAGCCTTCCATTGTGCTCCCTAATTAAACCCTTAATATCTAGCGAAAGTGCCTTGCAAAGGTGTGATACGCTGATTGGATTTGAAGGTGTAAGGGGTAGGCTGAATATTTTGTTAGCTGCCGATAAGCAAGCGTGCCGAAGTGAATCCATTACGCAAATTAAAATAAGAATAGTATTGGTATACTTACGTATACATTCATATATATACATAACATATTTACACCTATGTATTAACTCATCATGATATCTCTTGAACCATAAACTGCTTAGAGACTTGAAATACAGTAGGAATATTCCATTCGCCGAGTAGACTTCAGGGTTGAAGGGGCGTTCAATTGAAAAGCACATCTTAATACTAATAGCTATTATTCGCTAATGCCCAGTAGTGGACATCCTACCGCTGAAATTATGATAATGATATCTCTTATAGGTATGAAATTCGGCCATAAAAGGTTGTTCAGGCCACACGAAGCGAAAGGGGCCCGCTAAATAGTATTAATATTTTGTTTATTAATACTATACTTATACTAAATTAGATTTGTAAAATATTAAATACTCTTTGTTTATCGTACAGTACTTAAAGTAATACAATATTTAGCGAATCATAAGTGATTTCCATATTATATATATATAGATCTAGAGCAGCAGCCGAAAATCGTAGGTATTTTTCATAATTTTCGATTTAAATTTATCAAAAAGGTTTTAATGCAAACCGTATAGACTGCGTGGCTACAAAAATGTCAATTTTGAATCAATGAAAACTACACAAATTATGACTAACATTTCGTGTAGTATCGAGGTAAATATGTCGATGAATGGCGACGATATTTCGCAGTCCAAATGTTTAAGACAGTGCACGGTAATTTTAACTTTCCTATGATATTATCTCAAGAATTTATTTTTCACTACACGTTTTAACTGTAACGAAAAATAAGGCTGGATGCAAAAGTTGAATTTTCATTATTAGGACATATGATGAGTTTTTTTTTAACAAATCACGGCCAATAAATCATAGCCCTTTAAACTTCTATATTACCGTCGCCTCAGACGTCAAATGATTGATTATTCAGCGCCTTAATCAATGTACGCCAGACATGTGGGTGTCTTGTTCGTCGAGTTCACGAAGGCTGCGTTTATAGAACCTGCACTCGATATGATATACGGGGTTCTTGAACCCTCTAAGACGCCTCCATCATTTAACCGTTCAGTCCCCTATTGAAATTTGCGGTTTTGGCAGCTTCCGTATGGCTATTGTGAAGTAGTACAGGAGAATGCGCGGTCGGATCATAAAGCATGGAATGCTACGGTTCATCGTGGTCATTGGAACGTGTGAAGGAACATTTACTTAGGAATCTTGATCACTTTGTTTCGGCTTTTTTAATACTTTTAAGCATTTACATTGTGTTGTGCAGATGTTTGTCATTTATAATGTATCATAAAAAAGCAATCATATTTTGCTAAGCGCAAAACTGGATCTTCGACCAATTAGGTTATTATTTCATTAAAACACGAGATTTTTTGGAGAAAATATGGGAAATTTATAATTTTAAAATGTAAAGGCTTACGATAATGCAAAACGTACGTTTTGGAATTAAATAATTACTTTTTTCGTAAGTAATCTCCGTTTATTTTTTATTTAAGTATTGTTATATGAATGAAAAGTGCCATGATAAATAGCAACCGTTGCATTCTTGTGATATTAGAAAGATAGCAGTTGTTGCAAATGATTAAATTCTAGATGTACTAGTAAAAGGAAATTGACAGGAACTAAATTTGTTTACAACTTAAGGGTTCGAAGCACTTGACGTACCATCTTTGTATATTTATTATTAAAACTTGTTTATTAACTGTAATTAGTAAAAGGTCGGATAAAAACAGTTGTGGTATAACAAGCTTCAAGTGAAGATGTTTAACCTCCTTGTTGGTGTATGTACACATGAAAATTTATAATGTGACGTGTAATACGGAGATTGTCACGCAACTGAAACGAGTCGGCCGGGTAGGCGGCTGAAACCAGTCTTCTTTTCAACCGACCATAAACTTTCTCCAGATTAATCGAATTGAATGGCATCTGCGGGCGTGTTAATATCTCTGTTATTCTTCTCTCACCCTGACTGAGTTTACTTACTATTTTCAATAAACTTCAATGTTTTAATCGGTAGTTTTTATTTGTTAAATTTTAACACTCACGGGATTGTGTTTCACGTAATAAATATTATACTCTCGAAAGTTGTTTCAAAAGTTGTATAGTACCTGTAACATGTTGGTTTCACATGAATCATAAAATTGTTTATCAACTTTACCCAGAACAAAGTGATAGGAAAAGTTTTTAGAATGATTGTTGTATATCTTAAACTTTATACCATCGTTGTGAAACCTATGAGATATATAATATAATACGTTTAGTGTTATTAAAAAAATATTACATATTTTTAAGCAGCAATATTTATCAAATAATACATAGAATTAAAACAGTTTTTTAAAAAGGTTTTTTTTAAAGTAAATTTGACCTTAATACATTTAATTAAATGTTGAAATATATTACAACATCATAAGGATTTAAATATAAAACCATTTCGCCGTATGAAATTATGAAAGAATGAATGATAAATTATGTTTGGATCGAAAATTTTAAATTAGTACAATAATAATTGCTATAATTTCAATTAAACCAAGTTATTCGTATTATTCATATAAAATGTGCCATTGGTGTTCTTTATGTATAAAATGCCAGTGGAGTCCAATTTGATAGAAACTGGATAAAATTTAACTTTTTTTTAATTGTATATTCTTACTCAAAAACATAGCTTCGAAGGCTTCTGTGCACGCTTTAATCTGAGCTTAGAATATATTCAATCGTGTTTCTTTTTGTGATTTCTTTCACATGTCTCATTAAGAGAGCAATTCGTTATTTACTCTGTAATAGAGATTTTTTACGAGTTTTGTTTAAATTTATTACGTGATAGTTCATAAGGTATGACACGGTAGTTTATTGTAAAAGTGTACACATTTGCCAACAAAACTTTATGATATTAACAATTCAACGGTCCTATCGTTTACTGTTCGAAATATTAGGTTACCTCACATGACATTTACAAAATAAAATTTAATTTCGATTGAGATCGCAAACCAATAAATCGTCGACCACATTCAATAACTCCGCGCCGCTCTCTACTTACGAAGGGTTTATCGTAATTGAAAATGCAAATGTGTTCTTTACGCAGACGCAATAGCGTTTGACTCCAATGGCGAGCCCTGTGACAATATAACGGAACTACTGGCGCCCAAACTAAATCAATTTGTCTACTTAAGCTTTAGGAGCATGTAGAAAGTCAACGATCGCTCTCAATACCTTGAAATATGGAGTAATTATGTGCAGCATGCGATATCGATAAGCGAGGCGGGACGCAATTACCCAACGACACCGGACTGGCTGAAGTTAGGGCCAATGTTGATTATATTATCGCTTTCTCTATTAGCATACGCTACCTATTTATTAAAATTTGTTACCGGGCTTGTCCTATTAAATGAATTATCTTCGACTCTTCTAATTCAGCAAGTATCTCATGGAAGTATACAGTCGTCGGAATTAAACCGCTTCCAACAAGTCTTTACTGGAAATGTATATTCAACAGTCTACGCCCTGTGACTGAATTAAAGATAACATATATTTTACTGTTTAATGATTGATATTTGTAAACATCAATCATAAAGAAGTATAAATAAAACACAAAAACATCGGCACATTAACCTCTGATATACATAAACTTTATGTAACAACTTTTGTTACGTAACTCCGACGAAACGAAAAATGATAGATGTTTACATTACAATGCCAAAGCTATAATGATGCTAGCGAAGATAAACACAATAAAGTAGAGAGAACTCGTTATTCACATTTCGCGAAATAAAATAACATACATCAGTGTATTGCAAGTAAACAGCACATTACGTATATTTGCGTTACGCTGTTACGGCGCTTCTAGCCATACTTCGCCAAATGCTCCGTCAAACTGCCATTGATTTTTCTTTTTCTGGCTTTTGTCCAATGTTTCTTTCTTTCTACGCTTAATTTATTTGCGAATGAGACCGCCATGTATTTCTACGATCATTGTTGCGTAACAAATTTTGGTGTTTTTCGGTTGATATAAGTTACAATTTATTCTTTTTATACGTCATAACGTTGCCATCTAGCATAGTAATATTTTCATATATAAGCAGTGGTATAAGGTAAATGTACATATTATGGAACATGGTACTAGTTTATGAAACCTGAAATAAAACTATTTACGTGTTTGTGACTTATTATGTTATATTTATGTTTTTTAATTACTAATACTGTTTAAAATATTTATTTCGTTAAAAGCTTTAAAATGTAGAAAAAAAGGAATTAAAGCCCGTATCACATTGCATGAAAAAACCTGGTGGAGTAAACAGTGTCCTGTTCCATTGTAATCGTTTTAAGTTTTTGAGATGTGTATCAATGATTCAAAAATACTTCATCATCATGGCAGCCCATAGACCCACACTGAAAAGTATAGGCGCTCCCTTAAGATACGATTTATAGCGACCTTTACTATGTCCTTAAAATATACACGAAATATGTCAATTAAACAATTCTTATTTATTGATTATTCCACAATATGGATACGACATAAAGTGTTTTGATATTAACGTTGTACTGAAGGTGAGATATTCACTTGTGAAATTTATTGTACCTGGAAAGTTAATTGAAGCGACTGAGTATAGATTACGCTTTACGGTTTGCGTGCATTATCGGTTTTGCATTCATAAGTGGAAGGGTTACCGGTAATGGTACTTGGTTAGTTGAGTCATTTACATAGTTGATATTTTGACGTATATTTTAAACATTGTAAAACTTCATTTAAAAGCAACTGTTGAGTTTCAGGCCGGCTTTTCTCAACTTATCAGCATTTCGCTTAGTACTTATACTCTTAAAATAATTGAATTTTGATTCAAAATTGTGTGTAAATGGCTATTTTAAATTTTAATTTGAGTGGGAAAGTAAACCCATCTATCACATGTAAGTCGTTGCTCGATTTTTTATTTGAATGAAAATCAACAAGTTGCGTGCTTATACAATAAAGAAGGAAGTTTTTTACTCTTATTTAATGAAACTCGATTTATATTATTATTTATTCGTGTAAAAAATAGATTTCTTAACATAAAATTCTACGAAAAACAGATTTTCAGTTAGTATCAAAACGTATAGAAGTGCCTATAAAAAAGGAATGAACGTGATCTCCTATCAAGGTAAAACGGCGAAACAAAGATGGGGGTAAGTTTTGGGTGCGGTCAAATCATAGCTCTCCCGGGACGATAGCTTTCGCCAACTTTTCCAATGTATATTTTCTCCTTGTTTGGGTTCGTTGATAGTTGGAGCGCAACACAGTGCAATCTGATAACTTTTGTTGTTTTACTTAAGATACTTTTGTTATGGTTTGTTAATATTAAATTCCGGTGAAAATCCGAAAACATATTGTAAGTAAGAACTATTTAAATTTTTATTACTAGACGTAATATACAGAAACGCGGATTTAAAAAAATTGAACCTGGAAAGAAGAGAAAGAGAGCCTTGTGGTGTATTTTAAAAAAGTGATCTTAGTGTTACCGAAAAGACTAACATAATACTATGAGTATAATGTTACACATAGTTTATAACAAGTTCTCAATACAAAGCAGTTGTGAATAAAACATATTCATCAGTGTAATAAAGCCTTCAGAAATCCGTGCCGTCGATACTTCGTCTGCAACAGCTCTTTACAAATATTCCTTTGCCCTCAACCATTAATTTGTAACTATCAGATGATTAAGAAATACGTGTTTACCTTGCACTCATTAATTTTATCATCCGCTCATGACGGGTTTTAGATATTCTTTTAAAGGTTACATTAGTACAATTGTTCATAAAATTTTCAATAAAACGTAAGGCAAAACTACAAATTTGATGACAAGTAAAGAGTAATTTATATTTTTGCTTGTAATGTTTTTACCATAAAATCCTAAGCTACCTCTATAAACGTATTTAGATCATTATCAAGTTGCTCTTGTACAGATAACTTAACATCACACATTTTTTTCTTGTTATTTTTTCCTATAATTTTATTCTCTTTATTATTTTCTTCAACGTCTGCTGTTGTAAGGATACATAATTCACCCAAAGTATGCGACCCACAACAGTAAGGAATTTCTTAGCTATAAGGTTACTTTGAAAATTCAATAATTTAAAGAATTTAAATCGAAATAATGTTAAAAAATAAAGTATTACAAAATAAAAAGTTTACCCTCTGTGTGACCGCACCTTTAGTTGTACCTACCAATACTATTCAAAGTAATGACGCTTTAAAAGTTTTTCCAAGTTTGAGTAGTTTATTTTTGACTCTGAAAATATAACGTAATTGGAGTGCTTTTAATTATAATAATATTTTATAATTTGAATAGAGCACACTTAGCATTTTTGCTTCGGGACCTACTATATAAATTATCAAAGCATTAAAATAGAGTTAAGTAAATATTCCATGTTTATACTATATAGAAGGTATAGGGTGTTTGGAGGCAGATTTACATTTTTAATACGATTATTTAAAAAATTTGGAGGGCAGAACCCGCAGAAACACTGACTGTGCGCATTTTTATTTTAAAAATTTAAAGGTTATGATGCTATGACTCTTGTGAAATATTAGACGAATAAGTGAGGAACCGAATGTAAAAATATTCGTTCCTAGGTGCAGAGATTCCGCGCAACTGCTGCTATGAACGCTCCGCGGTCAGGGCCCAGTCGATCTTCAAGGACTCCCGAAAACATTAAACATTAAAATGTACATAACATGTTAAAGTCATATGAGTATTATATATTTTGCATAAAATACTTAAAAGAATCTGTTTTTGATTCTGTTTCAGTTGGAGTTATTCACTTAAGTGGAATATGTCACAATTTATCTTACCTTTTCTTGATAACAGCTCGTTCAAACTTTTTTCCAAGATTGGCATTTTATTTTTGTGCAAAGGAAAGTTTTCTGTAATCGATCGTTTATGAAAAATGCGAATCACTCTTTTAATATAAAGTTCATTGTATTTATTCGTTCGGTTTATTTAACAATGCTATAAAAATATTTATGTTAATAATTTTGCCAAAAGAATCAGTATACTCTTTATTACTTACATAGTTTTAATTTATCTCGGAAATTGAATGGATGATATGAATCATATCTTTCAGGTGGTTATGTAAAAATAAGTTTACTTCCATTATAATAGTGATAAAACTTTTACAATCTAAAAGCTTTCACACAAACAGATTTTTTGCGTTTAGCTTGTTTTTAACGTAAGGAGGTAGGCGAGTTTTTTTACCACTTTGATTTATTTATATCTAGGTGTTTAAAAACATAACTTTCTGGACGTAAAGGTTTTCGTCGTCTTTAAATGTCAACTAAATTAAAACAAATATGTAAATAATAGATTAGGCTCTTGCCCGGTAAACATTTTAAAACGATATATAGTCTCGCTATATATACAACAACAAAACGAATATTTCATGACAAAATTCCAGCTAACTGTTTGCAACGTTTGCTTACTGTCGGCTTTGCAGATCTTTGCAGAACATTTGTCAACATTGCATAGATATATATGTCCTAAGGACATCAGCTGCATTAAATTCTGTGATGGATGGTACGTCATCGCGAGACATGGTGTAAGTGTAGGTACAGTCATTGGTTCGTGTACACCGTATGCTGCGGTGTGATTAATGTATGCAATATTCTTCGAGGGTTTAGTGTATGTCGGGTGAATTTGTAATTATTTATGACTTGAATTGAGGGCGATAATGTATTGTAATAAAAGTTTTTAAAACAAAAAATATAAATATTTTTGCATTTGACCAAATGCTTGCCACTTTTGAACCTGTAACATTTTACTACAGTTATATCAAGTAAAATTACTTACAGTAAGTCATCGTCCGATAAGTAAAGTCCAAAATTCCAAAATACTAAATATTGCAATTAACTTAATTTACTTGGATGATATATTTACATTTTAATGCTGTTACGTTACGCAATTATGTCATCCGAACTGTCTCCAAATAACTTCATTTTTCATCATTGGCAGTTAGTTCAATAATGTACGAAAATTAGCTATTTTATACCTTGTGTATTATAGAAAAGCATAATAAGCGATCATGTTTTATATTCTTGTCACCATTGACGTAGGATCCTTTACAGTGATCACTTGTATATATCACGAGGATAATGTTAGAAGAGCTCGATTTAATAGAAACTAGGATCAAATTGACCTACTCTATCTTCATATTTTTGTTTTCAACATATCGATGCCCACTGCAAGACATGGGCCTTCAGCGAAGATAGCTACGATGGCCGGTCTTGCGCTGACCGCATCAACCGACTTCCAACTTTATCTATGTCGTCGGATCACACATTGACAATGACCAGTAGTATGCATGTGCGATATGCCCAACTCACTTCAGAAGTAAAGCTTGGATGTTTCTAAATGCACCCTGATCAGACTAGAGCTCACAATAAACTTAAAAATAGTCTTTTTTATTATTGTGTCGTATTTGCAATATCCTCACAGTGATAGAGCTATTTATACGCAAGCTTTATTATCACTTGCCTTCATATTATAATCTTTCATACTTTAGTGTAGTCCAATGTGATTTTGCGGTTCGTGATTCTATATTTAAATTGTAAAACTTACTTTTGCTCTCTGTGAATATTTTCCTTACCTTTAATGCATTTGTATACCATTCCATCTTCGTAAACAAATGCAAAAATACTCTACGTCTGCTTCGACGTTTTCACATTTATGAACTTTTTTATTTACATATACTTACAGAATTGGCAATATTTCTCTTTGCAATGACCTCTTATATTATTCCTTTTGCTAAGTTTGTTTTAATATTCGATATACATCTTGAGACTTAAAGTCCTTCAATTTAATATTTTATTGACTTTCTCAAAGAGACTGCTAGGTCTCTTTTATGTTTAAACAAATTACGGTATGTTTGATATTTATACTTACAGAGCGCAGATATTTTTATATGACTTTCTATAATAAAATGTGAACCTGAAGACCTGTGTTATTTTGTTCCAGTGGTCCGAAAACTTGTTTTAATTTTAAAATTTGAACCTATTTATTTTCTAATTAACTTCTTAATTTTTTGCACATAGATTAATGCACATAGAGCCAGTTTACAGGATAGAAACCGACATATTATGAGACTGTCAGAAATTTATGTTATAACCTCAGTTCGTAGTAAACCTGCTTCGTGGATGGTCCGTATCTCCTTACACTCTATTCATTGAGAGGCTTATAAATATATATGATATGCATGATATATAAATTACCTAAAATCAATATGTGATTTCTTAACATAAGAGTCGTTTAAGTTGGGTCTTTTCCCTTTTTTTATAACATGAGATTTTTATTTTTGTTTTTACTTTTTTATACATACAGTTATACATTAACAGCACTCTTTTAGCTACATATGTAATTTATACAATAATGTAGTGTATTCATATTAAAAAATATAACATTTACATGTTTGTTTTCGGTGATTTGAGTCTTGAATAAACAAATTGAATTTAAATGTTTAAACGAATAAAGTAATAAGTATTACGGTTTCGATTTCACCACAATTGGGACACCACCACTACCGGTACATACCAACACTGGCGAGTGTTAGTATGTATGAATGTCTGAAAGTAAATTTTTTACTCGCCAGTAAACTCAAATGGGGTAAATTTATTCACATATCTATATTAATCTCATATCATCTTGAAAGACAAGCGCAAAAAGCGTTCAGTCATCCTAAGTATTCCAACGCCGCATGTGGTAATTACTGAATATAAAAATTGAATATTTAATTCATGTGTGTCATTTTTTTACAGGTAAGCATCACTCTGATGTTCACGATAATTCTGCAGGAAGTTACCGAGTAAGTTGATTGTTGCAATCAGAAATACGTATTTAGCGTTCCAATTTAAGGTCATCGTTACAAATTTCACGTGTTGCGGAATTTCTTAACAAAATTATATTTGTTTCGTATGCTTGTAGTTATAGGTTTTAACTGTGTATGCAAAACTCGACTTTAAGTAGGTCAATAACCTCATGTGTTTGAAGAGGAATGTTTAGGATTTACAAATTTTATTAAATCAAACCGGCAGTTTTTAAAATCTATGGTGATGGACTTCAACGTAAAGCTACAAGGGTTCCTGACGCGATCTGATCTAAGTATAGCCCATAACAAATTCGTTCAGGATTTTTATCGATTACAACATTTAAGGTATTAGAGAAATTCATTCCTAATCTTTATTATTATTTAATAATTGGGCTGAACTTATGCACCAAATGTCATGACTGGAACGATGATATTGATCGTGATTGAAGTTAAAAAAAGAACTAAAATTGAATTTTTAAAATTTTATTTCTCAAGTATTTCACGATAAATATATGTTATATCAAAACTAATTAATGTAATATGCAATATAAAGCTCCGTTTGCGTACAAAATTATAGTAAAATATTCATGGCCACTTAAACCGCACGTAACATCGGTCAATTTCTATTGCGTTTGTTTATTGTATGCAAATGAACATCTAACGAGATGCCTTTATTTATCCATTTATCCTACCAGATGTTACTGGACGAAGTAGAGGCACAAAAAAACTATTGAAGTAACGAATTATTATTGTTTTTATTCAGCTACTATGTTATAAGTTATGTTGGTATTCTTTAATAACTTTATTAGTGATAAATTACTAGAACGGGTCGGAAAAAATGCATTCTACCGGTACTGGTGATAAAGGCATCTTCACACTGGCGTCCGTAGCGCGTCGTTTCGTTTTGCAATGCGGTCTTACCAAAAACGGTACCGACTCAGGTTACTGCGGTCTGTGGCTTGAGGCTTCCGCCACTACTAGCCATGCTCTACGGTTTATGCGTTTAGAATTATGTTAAAGAATACTGTTTTTATTGAGTTTCTAACTAAGCAGAGACTCAAAAGTTTAATTTTCCAGAAATTCAAAGTTTTAATTTTTGTTAAAATTCTCGAATTTGTCTACGAAATATGACAAAATAAAATATGGTAGTTGACGGCAATAGTGTTACACATAAAATTACTGCAAGAGAAAATCAAACAATCATGGAGTTACCAAAATACTCATGTATTGATTGGTTTATAGCTCTTTTGTTAGCAAAAAGCTTCAAATTAAAGCTGTTATATCTGTTTCCAATAGCCTTTTTAAATTGATCACTAATATGTAAAGTAAGTTAATTTACTTTTGCTAGATAGAACTTGATTGGAAACAAGAGTTTTTGATGACATGAGCTATAAATTCACCTCCCTAACTTGCCCCACTGTACAGTATATGTAACGAATTATTTATTTTTATAACTGAAAATGTTATTTTATTTGCATTTTTTCTGATATTAATTCATCACTATTTCAACCATAAGACGTCTACTGCTCGACAAAGGTCTGCACCGAAATAAATTAATAAAAAAAACGTTCACGGCTTAAACGGAAAATGTTTAGATGTACAGAGCAAAAACTTCTCCGCTAGTTTGTGCAGTTGGCATCCAGAATTGCTCGATTTGTAAAATCCTAGCCTGTACACCGTCAGCAGGTTTGTAATTTATCTTGTCCACTCAGTCCTTTGTCGTTTCGGTCGGGAAACGTCAGCATTATTACATAAATTTCTTGCTCTGAATGTCCCCATTGCCTCGAAATCTAATGCTTGTTACATCTTCTCGAATATATTTGTATTAATATATTATGTTGAAGTTGGATATTGTCCGGTAATATATTTGACGACTAAACCTCGTTGTGTTATTGCTTGGTTGTTGAAAATAATAACTAACTAGCAAGATGTTTATAAGTCTTGTTGGCGGGTAGAAGTAACAAGTCACCAGCGGCAGACATGAGTTATGCTTGTATAGGCGTAGCGTTCGGATAATTCCCGACATTGTTACGCTATTAGTCGATTATAAGAAGAAGCCTCGGAACCGTGTTGAATTGGAAGTTTCTTGTAATGTTTTTAAATAGCTTATAACGCTCTCTTTTTTAAATAAAAGCGCTAAACTTGTGTTCAAATAATTTTAATTCAGTAATGGTTGTAAATACAAAGCTCTGGTTAGCTTAGTGGTTAACCCTTAGTAGCCTAATATGAAAGTGATTTTTTTTAATATAATGGTGTTTGCTTGAGGGTCTAGATGAAGGGTTTAAATTTTTTTTTAAAATTTCGTTGGAAAGAATACTATACAACAGTAAAATACGTACAGCCAACCTATAAAAAAAAACTAATAGTAATGTGAACATTCGGTTTAAAAGATTGGTATCAAAATTGAAACTCTAGGTTATTAAGGGTTAAGGATATTTAAAACAAGTAGGAATGTTTACAAAAAAGTTGTGATATTCGCGAATTCGCTGTGGGTTCGAGTGAACATTTTTGTTGTGAACATTTTTTCTAAGATATGGCTTTTGCCCCGTTAACGAAATATAACACGGCAAATACAATACGAAAATGGTTACTGAGACTTGGTTTTTTAATGTCTTTGTTACGTCTATTCCTGAATTCGTGTATTTGCTATACCAGTGCCTGCAGACCGAACAGTACTTGCTCGATGCTTCACACTTCATACTGTCCGAAGCTTTATTTATATAACAAATATAATAAAATCCCATAAAATGAACAACCTAAAATATTGACCTAAAAATACAATCACGAAAGATCTGATAACTTCCTACATACATACCTAAATATTAAAAACATTAGGTGTAAATATTACAGCCTAACTTATATTTTTAATTTATGTTTAGTCGTCTATACCTTTTTTACTTTATCCAATCTTATTTCAGTATTGTCTACCACTGCACACTAGTCTGTAATATTGTTTGGACCGATTTAAGTACAAAACAGACTGTTTATTGTATTATTTTATTAAACAGTGAGATTCATTATAATTCTACTGTTACAAAAGGAATCATTATTATAAATGTCATCTAGATGGAATTTTTGCAGCGCCTATTTTTATAATGACACATTAATATGTTACATTTTTTATTTTTACATGAATGGCGCTGTAGCTTATAAAATTATTACGCCGATGAGAGAGGTAGAATGTAATATGTCAAGATATGTGGCAAACATCGTTCTACGCATGATAGTGTTTCATTCAGGTAGACACCTTGCTCATCATGTCGCTTTAGTGTAAAAACTGAGGTTGCCTTAGAACAAGACATTGATAATGATTCCTCACGCACGTACTGTTAGCGGAGTGAAAAACTTTATCCATCACTAAGTAATCTAGACTGTTAAAATTAATTAAAAATTTTATCTCAAATTTCCATAGTCACTAACGATCACGCGAATGTATTTTAATTATTATGTTATTAGACACGAGTCTGTTCATATTCTGTGTGATGAAGCAATACGGAACATGTTTAAGGATCATATGTCGCCCTTCACTCCTCTTTGTTACCGGTTCGATTAAATAGCCTTATCAAATTTAAATTAATAGGAATATTGTAATTATTTCTTCATATGGCCCCCGTTATTGGGGACCCCTCGTTCCTCTATCCATCCTATTTTTAGGACTGGGATAAGTTTTATATTTCTTTTTCTAAAAAAATTCCAATTTTCCTCCTACTTTTTCATCCTACACAATTTCTCTCTTTCTCCTTTCATCCTCCATCTATTTCCATTTCACCAGTCACTCTAAACCCTCCATACACGGGTCTGAGTATTATCATTACAATGATTTTTTCTTTCTTATTTTTTTTTCATAGCTGATATTCTTTTCTTTCTACTTTTAGTGTTAAAATATGTAAGTTTTTCATTTTAAATATAAAATCTGAAAAAATCTTAAGATGGTAAATCGAATCATGAGTGAAGAGATCTGTAGACGAATTAGAGTTAATGGATATGGCTTTGCCAGAATTGGCAAGTTGAACTGACAGTCAGCAGCGCAGTCACTACATAGATGGCCCTAAGGGACTTAACTTTTTCCTTAAATCTATAGGAAGACGTTGCATTCAGGCCGCTTGCACTTTATGAGGAAGACATATATTCAATAGTAAATGTCCAAAATCAGAAATGATGATACTTACATGTTACAATTTGCATTATCATTGCGGTTTGCGTTAGATTTATAGTTGGCAATGGGCTAAACCATCTATGCCAGCTTTGTTCTGAAATAAACTCATTCTTGAGCACAGACAAGCATTCTTACATAATTTGTATTGCCAATATAATATCAGATTCATAGTTGCACTAACAAGTAACAATAAATGTCCGACCGTAAACTTCGCTTAAGTTCCTCATTTTAACTATTTTGTTGCCCTTAAAGAGGTATTGTAGTTCTCGGTCGGATGCAGGTCGCATAGCGAACGGCTGAATGCGTTAAATTCAATATCGCTCCTTATACGAGAAACGTATCGCCTACTATCACAGCGGCATCAATGCGAACAGACAGTTTACATTCCCGGTCACTCCTAACTTTCCCGACTTGCCTAGATATGTATATGAACTTTATAACTGACCGGATCCAACGTATATTGCTCTGTCTTAGATCTTTCCGCGAAGGAAAATTGTAGACTACGCTATTTAGCTGCTTCACTTTGTGAAGCAATTGTGATATATTGGTTATGATCGAAAATATTATACGACTTTATAAAAGAAATTCGAAAAAGTTCATGGGAGCGACAGAGACAAATAAGCACACGCTCACTAGTGGAATGAAAAGGTCGTTCAACATAGGCATTGTATACGAGGGTGGATTGAAAAGTACTCGGCCTAACCAAGAAAATAAACACATACTAAATCAGTTATATTTTTATTTTTCTACATAATCACCATCAAGTTCAATACACTTTTGCCACCTCCCCTTCCAAGCATTTAGACCGTTGAAAAAAATGATTCTTCCTTAGAGTCAAAATATGCGTCTACAGCTGCTTTGACCTCGTCGTTTGTCGAAAATCTTTGACCTCCCAAGTGCTTTTTTAGGTTAGGGAACAGAAAGAAGTCTGATGGTGCCAGATCAGGTGAATACGGCAGATGCGGTAACAGTTCAAAGCCACAGTTGTGAATTTCAGCCATTGACTGTACTGACGTGTGAACACGGGCGTTATCTTGATGAAACAGGACTTTTCTTCTGAGCATTCCTCGACGTTTTTCTTTTAATTCCTCTCGTAAAGGACGTAGTAAGGTGCAGTAGTAATCAGAGTTTATAGTCTGACCCCTTTCAAGATAATCAATCATAATCACACCTTTCGAGTCCCAGAATACTGAAGCCACCACCTTATTTGCCGACAAAATCGACTTAGCCTTTTTAGGGGGTGGTGAACCAGGTCTTCTCCACTTGTTTTGTTTCCGGTGTACAGTAATGAACCCATGTTTCGTCCATAGTAACAAAACGATTCAAAAAATCATCTGCATCGGCTTCAAATAACTCCAAACAGTCGTGTGAAATAGTCAATCGCGTCCTTTTTTGTTCAACTGAAATCAGTCGCGGAACCCACCTGGCAGACACCTTGTGGAAACCCAACTCGTTGACAATGATGTTTTGAGTTCGTTCATAAGAGATGCCTATAATCTCGGCTATCTCTCTAATTTTTAATCTGCGGTCTCCCATTATTAAATCAATTACTTTTTTAATATTTTCGTCAGTAGTTGACGTCGAAGGCCTTCTAGAGCGGGGTTCATCTTTCACACTCTCTCTACCACGCTTAAATTCTGCTATCCATTTTTTGACGGATGAATATGACAGAGCACAATCGCCTAATGTACTGACCATGTCATCATGGATGGCTTTTGATGATAGCCCCTTCTTATGGAGGTACTTAATGACGGCACGCTGCTCGATTTGCTCCATTCTCGGAAATTATGTCCGATTACTTTGTTAATAAATTTATAAAATCACAACTAATTATCGCACACGTTTCGAACTTCACACAATGAACTAGTCTGAACTGAACTAAATAATGTGGATAGATTTGATTTTTAGAATTGAATGGATCTGTGTTAGGCCGAGTACTTTTCAATCCACCCTCGTATACAAAATTAATATCTTTTCCACCATTTAATATTTACTTTATGATTATAAAATATAGTAGTTTGCTGAACCAATACCTGTATGAAATAAAATTGAACTGTTATTACTAGCAAAGAAACTCGGCAGAACTATCAATATTTAAAAAAATAAGAATATTAATTTTCATTTTTTATTAAAATTGCAAAAGCCTGGAAGCGAACAAATCTTTTCCAAGGTGTGCTATCTTCTATAATCGATAGTGTAAAAATCCTTCACATACGAACGTTCAATTTTTTTTTTAAATCTGGCAATATGAGCTTGCTGGACATTATCAGGTATTTCATTATATAAATGTCCAATACGCTATCCAGATACTGGTTGCCGAAAAAAATTTTGTCAGAATAATAGGTCTTTAAAATAGCTTTATTTTATGAGTAATACTTGTGTAAATCTTAAAAGTTATCGCTATTTTATTTATTCAAATTAAAATATTTATCAAAGCCCGCCTGTCACCCCCTAAGGATCCTTAACTCCCGTATCAATAACAGCGGTCGTGCGAATGACAAATCACATATCGATTTATTGTTATCAATCGATACATAATATCGATGAACCACAATTGAACGCGATTAGACTTCGCAATCGACTGCTTGTCCGTGATATACGAAGCTTAAGTGATGTGACACCTCGATCGATGGGCATCAATTGACACACGTATGTTCAGCTTTGCCTAACGATCGATTGTGTTTCCACCTTTGTGTTTACTAAGTTATTATCAACTAAATCTTAAAGTTACAGCTAACCGAGTGTAAATTTGTAACATTGGACAGTTGTAGTTCATTTCCAGTTCATTTAACGATCAAAGTTTCGATATTGTTTCTTAATTGGTTCCGTTAATTGATATTAGTTCTATATTTTAATTTATTACACTTGTAAATATTCTCAATTTAATTGGGCTGTTTACGTTCGGTATAACTGATGATCGTTGTTCCACTTACAAGTTCGTTTTACTAAAGTATAACATGAATAGCGATAAACTGTTTGCATGTAATGGAGTGAAATTAGGGTAAAGAAGATATATAACGCATTATAAAAAATTCTTAATTCACTGTTTTTTTAACGTACGCGATTTACGTATGTTATTATTAATTTATTTATTTCCTGTCATGTATTACTGAAAGTACAACTTTATTTGTCATTGCCGAGATTATAATAAATAAGTTTTAAAAGCTAAGCAAAACCTAAGTATCTAAGTTTGTAAATAAGGATAACCATATAATTGTAACGAAAATAATTTTTAATGAGTTTTTGAACTATTTAGAAAACAAATTTTCTATTTTAATAAGAAATTTGATTAATTCCGATAAAATATTGAAAAGAAATGATTTATCGGAAGTTAAGTGCAATAATTCGCCTAATTGATCTATCCGTAGCACACACTTTAATCCGGCTTTTATCGGACTAATATCCGTGCAATTTATCATAACATAAATATGATGTTAACAGAGATTTTTGTTTATCGATTTAATCAGTCCTGCGTACTAAAAATATGTCGTTGTGAGATCGATAACATTATACTAAAATCGATTTTATGATTTCTTTGGGCAATCGTTCTTCGTTCGATATGTTTTTACATTGGTAATTTAGAGAAATTTTATTCATATTAAAAACATCGTGAGGTATTTCTAGAATAGGCGTAGTTAGTAGACAATAACTTCGTACTTCTGTTTAGATGTTTCAAATCAAAGATATATTAATTTCTGTATTTTTAAAAAGTTGCATAGGGCAGGCCACATAGCAAAGCAGAACAGAAGGGTACTGGGTCTTTAAGGTTCTGGAGTGAAGATAAATAATCGGCAAGCGCAGCGTAGGAAGTTGGAAGACGCTGGCTGTAGACTGCTTCTTCTTGGTCCTATTGTAAATTTCTGAGGGAGATCTGCTGATATTTAAAAGCTTGGCTAGGTTTGCCTAAAGTCTATAAAACATCTGATGGTGTTTATGGCAATGACATGCCACATAATAAATGTTTTGTAAGTTAAAATTACACAGTATATAATATTAAATTCCCTAAATGGACCAGTAATTGCACTAGCAAACTTAACCAACACATTATACAGTAGGCAAGGTATAGTAGGAAACTATAATGGAATTTAAAGTATATCGCATTTGCTTGTCTATTCACATACATGTTGTTTAGAAAATATATAGTTTAATTAAAAGTAATATTTTGTAAGAAAAAGATAACTGATCGGATAGTTTCTAGATGACCTAGATGATATAGAACTATGCCGACCCTATTAATCTAACGTATATATCCACGATATTCGCAAAAGGATGTTAAAGTTTGACCAAAGATATACACGACCAAACAAGGCAATGGAAACAAGACAAAGCGCTACCCAGAGATGAAAGTACTATCTACCGAGTGCCGCCTCTGACAGCTGTCCAGTTATAACAATTAATTTATATCTAACTTTGCTATCATTAACACTGCTAAGAAACTGCAAGCGTTTAATTAAAATTATCAGTGTAGAATAACAAGTGTAAACTTATTTGATATTTTTTTTACATATCTTACAAATAAAATTTCAAATTTATATTCAATGTAGATTAAAAATTTCGATACAAGAATGAAAAACAGATATTACTTTAAACGACATACGATGCACAATTTTTAACAATGCGCTGTTGCTATTCTATGGTGAGTTTATTTATTCTTCTGCTAAAAATATTTTAGTTCAATTTTTTACATATAAATAAGTAATTCAAGTTTATAAAAAATTGTAATAAGTTCGAGCAAGGTGTAGAGAGTATGGCGTTTGAATCCAAAGCTACACAATGCGTTTGTAATTATATCATAAATGACAAAAATGTTTAAATTGTTCCTGCACATTGGTTTCACGGTGGACTTCGTAGTAAAAAATACGCGATGTTTTTGTTGTACCATAATTTCAAACGAAATAAAATACCACTAAAAAGTTAGTAAATATTTTTGTAAATTTAGCGATAATTTGAAATAAATTTGATTTTGGAATACCTAACTAAAATGAAAGCTAAGTTCACGTTGCCAGTATTGGCAAAGTGAAATTTGGTAGGTAAAAATCCAATATTAACTTGCAATAAGTCTCTTCCATTTAGGTTTTTTGTTTACATTGAAATCGACCATTTCTTCGGGAACTTGACCGTCACCATGCGCATTCAATTATCGTCAGAGTGCAATGTACAATTCCCGGGCCATTACCATGTCGCTCAAGTACTATGGGTCACACATATAGATGAGTTAGATGTTACTCATTGTAATGTACGAATTATCCGTAAAAGGAAACTGTTTTGCTTGGAAATGCGCCTCTATTATGTTACTGTGCCACGCCAAAAAGATCGAAAATGTACGTATATATCGAAAATGTACATATAATTTTTTTAAAATAAATAATTGAAAAATAATGTTCAAAACTTTATTTTCCTTTCCTGCATGCATACACATTCCTAATTAATTATTCCAGTTTCTTAGCGTCAAAGTTCACTAGGTGATTTGTATTACATAGTTTTTAGATATCGCAGTAAATATCTAGATCATAAGCATTTAGTAAAAAGTTTTTACTTATTGAACTACACAGGATGATTATAACTAGGTATAAAATATTTAAAGCGATGAATTTACATTCGTCAGCAAAAATCTTTAACCTATTTTCAAACACACTGTAAAAAGTGATCACTATAAAATATGTTACTAGATTTATATACTTACTATTAACTTCTGGCAGTACCAAATTTGTAGGGACAGACAAAATACGATAATTATTTTTAAAATGTCGTAATATTAATTTTAAATGAGCTTTTTTCACTGTATTACCTTTATGTCATTTATTATTTCTAAAAACATTGATTTGTGTAGGGGATACCGTATGTTAATTGCTAGCAAATGAAATATACATTTACTTCTTAAAAGCATTTGCACCTATATCCATGCAATCTGTATAACATTTATTGTATAACAGTTTCTAGTACTAAAAAGGTTTTGACATAACTAAGCAATATTTAGTAGCTTAAGTTCATTTCTCTCGACACAAAAAGCTTGAAATTTCTCTTTGAAAACTAGTCCGTTTTCAAATGTGTAATAATTAATTCACTTCAGTTCCAGCCCCCAACATCGACGTTAATCGTTGCCTTAATAAATTCTAAAATAGTGACACGCCCTCGCAGTGAGCGCAGGTGGTTTCTGTCTGGCTATACTGATATCCTAAGTTCGCTGCCTAAGACACCGCTTTTTAATTTTGCTTCATAAAATTACTAACTCTTTTGATGGTAGCTTTGTACGGTATTCCAATATATTTCAAAGTAATATCAATTATCATGAAATCAATTTAAGAAGTTCTTAAAAAAAAAACCCGTGAAAAATCTTTTTATAATGCGTAAGATTTGTAATTGATTATAAAAACTGTTTTAAAGATGTGCTCATATCAGGGTGCGTTTATAACATTCCTAGCTTTAAGTTTAAGGCTGTATTAACAGTGGCGTGGCAATCTGTTACAGTGGTAATCTTATACAAGCTTCTATCAAATTGATCTCATGTCTTACACGGGTCACTACGAATGATCCTATATGAATAATTATGTAAATAAATTATTCATTGAATAATTTTTGTTAGCTATTGCAACGTATTTACAAACGTACACCAATTTTATTGAAAAATATAAACATTTTGTTAAAATTAGTGCTTAAAAAAATAAACTGGAAAATTTCGGAAATTAGTTGCAGAAGCTTTTGTTTTTTGTCATCGATTTATGTGTAAAATGCACACAATTGTATTAATGCGAAGTTACTGTTTTTACGCAAACTTGTGTGTGTTTGACTACCATCTCACATTAAGGAAAGCGACGATGTGATTGAAGATGAAGCACGCAGACTTAATGAGGACCTCTTCACATTAACTTGGAGAAACCTGGACTATAATTCTCGAGGAAGAAAGAAGTTAGATAGTTCTATACTTGGGATGTGCAGATCAGAAAAGTTGAATTGAAACGCTTCCTACGCCTCGCAGAAAATTACACAGTTAAAGTTTCTTTTAAAAATCGATCGATTATATATTATTTTTAATTTGGTATCAAAATTTAGAACCACTAAACATTTTGCTGTGATTTATTTGTTTTTATACATATTTGAAAACGAATTAAAAAGTTCGGCGTAGTATCTGTTTTATGACAAATATTACGTTACCTTTAATTAACAACGTCGTCATCATTTTATTCGTATACTATAAGTTATACATACCTTCACCAATTAGCTTTGATATGATACAATTGAGCTTGTTTGATATGTACTAAGATAAATTGACGGCGATGTTTTTAGTTTTGATTAGAAAAAACTGCGTTAAACCAGATATGTCTATCATATATTGCGTCAGCAACTTTAGGTGTTAATATTAAAGCACCATTTGCGCTGTTGGGATCTAAGCCTTTTTAAGAAATGTTCGAGGATTACTGAGATATATTGATTCCTTTACAATATTCTCTTATACTGTTTTTAAATAGTGACGCTGATATATAATTGAGACATAATGTAGGATTGCCGGTGCTAGAATCAATCCTACGATATTGATTATATATCATATATATTATAGCTATAGTGTTTAATCATCACCGTGTTAACGTTCATCTTATAACTTTAAAAATCTATTTGGATATTGAGATTGTATTTTTAACACTTAAACAAAACTACACACCCGTATTATGCAACTTAGGTCATTATTTAAATTCCGCAGTATATATTTTATTGAGAGAGTTTGTTACTTTTTAGTAGCTACAAATGTAATAATAGTTATTGGTTAGTTTTTACCAGTATAGGTTTGACAAACGATTGCCAAAAAAAGAACATTACGCCTTCTAACAACGTAAATGAAAACTTGAATAGGTTTTTTTTAAGTGTACCAAATTCGAATTCGTTGCTGACCGCTTTGCAATATATTTAAAATATTTCGTAATTTATCCTATAAAGCTGGTGTGTTATATCCATGCATTATTATAACAAAATAACAATACGGCGTGTAAATGGCAACACTTGACACATAAATATCTGATTAAATGTACGCAGCGGCTACAATTGATTCTGGACGCAATTAAATTTAACGAGTTGTGACCATTCACAGATAACGCCACGATGAGGAATGTTTGCAGAAACGATTATTGTGCGTTTACACAAACAGTATTGTGTTACATAACACGTGTACCGAATAAGGCCCGAGACATTGTGTCTCGAATATCTTTAATAGCTGCTGGAGATTTACTGTGACAAGTTTGAACTTTAGACTGAGTTTAACAAAAACTGTTTTCTTTTATCTAATGATCTGGGAACAATCTAAGTTATCGTCATCATAGTTTCAGTCATAGATCATCTGTTGAACATGGACCCGTAGATTTCGCGTCCACTTTATGGGTGAACTTCGCTGCTATTGTGACCATGATCACTCCAAAACCTTAAAACCATAGCGGTCATCTGCCCTTTATGTGACCTGCACACTATCACTCCCACTTCCAAATCACTTGAGTTTTGTCGGACACTTTCGTTAGTTAATAAATCTCTTCATTAGATCGTCCAGATAATACCATAGCATAAAGCATAGAGCCTTATTTTACAATGTGTCATACAAATGTGGGACAAGACCAGAAAAACCTTTAACGTCGTTTAGATCCGATGAATCTTCTATTATTTGTTATAAAGTGCCAGTTTACCTAGATTCGATATTATTTCTTAAAAAGTCAAAAATATTTGATTGTCTTTGTGATTATATAAGTAAGATTATTGTATTTTCTAAATTTCAATGCTCTTGCCGGTAACATTGTATAAACAAAAAAAAAAACGTGAAAATGTTTACAGCTTTTCTATCATAAATATTCTTGTAGCTGTTTATTATAAGAAGAATCGAGTTTATGTTTGAGAAGTAATCATCGCGACACCAATAGCCGGGGTTGTAGACATAAAATCAATTGCTCAGCGAACTAATAGCGAAGCAGTTAGTGCTTTAATTAATTCAAATGACGGTGCAAGTAGAAAGCAGTTATTCAGCGTAGATATTACCGCGGGCGCAGGAATCCATCGGTCCCACTCGACCGTCCACAAATCAATCCAGCATTAATTGATCCCTGTCGCGTACCGTGTTGCTCGATACGGCGTGCCATTTGCCATTGTCCGAGTGGACTTATGAAAGCCCAGTAACGGACACAGTAGCCAGCCATTAGAATAATACAACCCATTTTCGTATCATGCGATACAAGGCCGGGGAAACGTTAAGAAAATCGACGTTCGAAACTGGTTTGGTTGGTTAACTCTGGGACTAGTCAGGGTTGTCTCCTTTATAAACATATTTATTATTTATATCATCTAATATTTTGGAACTTGCATGGATCACAAATTTTAAAAGTAATCATTAAATCATTATCCACTCTCGACGAGTTAGCCTTCAATGCTTCTATATACACATGCAAATAACGTTGTTAAATGACTGCGGGCAGTGGGGAGGGGATTGAGTCATATAAAACTGCTACGGCATTAAGTTTAATCGCTAAAGTTTTTTCTTCTTATTTAAATCCTTAAGTGATAATGAATAAATATACGGATCAATAAATTAAAATTAAACACATACTTACGGACTGACATTATTATAACGTAAATAATGGTTACTTAATATATTTATTACAGTTTTAACTGTATGTCGGACTAATACCGTAATGCCTAAAGACTTATTACGAGATGATGTTGCTTATACCCTTATAACAATAAGGCCGTATAAAAAGGTTCAAAGTCGCCATTGAGTCCAATGAGAAAAATCGATGCTCTGAGCTTCACTGCGAGATCTAATAGAAACGAGGAAATCTGCAGAAGATCACAGATATAGCTCGAAAAATTTCTGTTTTTGAAAAATTGCTTTGTTCTCAAGTGCGACCAAAAGCTGTGTGGGTAACCCCCGACTAGGTGGATCGACGGTATCAACTATATCGATGGTTCACCTAGCCTGTCACGAAAGGCATCGGATGCGGGCTACGCAAAACCGTCATCTAGGCGACCTTTGTAGAGGCTTGTGCGTTACAGTGGCAGTCTATCGGCTGATATGTTGTTAATAATTGGGTTAATCATTATCACGTAAGAATTTCAGAAATCACTGCGTTCTCATATTTATTTTTAATTCATGTGTAACATAGAAGTATAAATCGTCTATTTATGATGCAATAAACTTTAACATATGTTGAGATGTAAGCAACTATTTCTAATAATCATGAGTTTTTTTTAGACACTATATTAATTTTACTTAATATTAAACTATTAATGTTTTAAGTAAAATTGTTCCATTTATACGATATAGCTTTGTCGACTCTATATAAGCTTAATACAGTTAGATAATTTAATTTTCATTTATTTATATATAACGTACCTAGAACAGATTAAAGACAAGGTAAATATTCAAATTGATGTATATGTATAGAAAAAATTCTTTTAGTTTATGGCATATTTTATGTTAAAAAACTTTGTAAACTGTCATTACTTTCTTTTTTCAATGTTAAAAAGGAAGGATTTTTATATGGTGGATATGATGTTCCCAATGTGTGTACAGTATGATAGAGGAAAACTACGAGTACATCATATTATATTGTACTTGAAAAGTTTAAAGATACATCATATAAGACAGCCCTATGATAAGCACGAAAGAGAAACGATATACCAGAATAATCTCGGCTACCCATAGAAGGGTGAAAAACCGATCTCATTTGCTTACGTTTTAACACAGTGCCGCGATGGAATTGCAAACCTGTTCCCCGGTAGCAGTGGTGCAGGCTGATCAATTGTAAAGTTGACAAGGATTAATAAACTTGTACCTTAACATTCATAAAAATGTACCGCCCGTAATTTTATTTACTTGAAATAAAAATAATTGCTTGCCCCCTAGTGGGTAATTTTTCGTAAACGCTTTCAATAATTGATGCTTATTAAATTTATACAAATAAATTATATTCGAGTGTATTTTTGTAATATTAAAATAACAGCATTTTACTACACGCAATTGAATATACGCTGTACATATACTAAAATTACATTTTTAAAATTTTTGCGTGTCTGTTTATTTTGGCTAATCTCTAAAATGGCTGGACCGATTTTGAATGAACCAATGCTGGTACGTAGCTGATATAATAAGGAGGAACTTCGGCCACTTTTATTTTCGAAAAGTTTTAAATTAAAAAAAGGAACTAAATATTATTTTGATTTAATTCCACGCGGATAAGGTCGTGGGCATAGCTAGTAATATAAATGGAAACAACACAAAAAATTGATATTTGTTACCGATATATAGTTAAGATTTAATTTGCTAAAGTTATAAATTTGACATTAGCTCCTAAGGGATTAGCTGGGCCATAACCAATACAGCTACTATTAATTGTGGCCCAGCTTAAACTTGTCGTTCAAGGTGTTAAAAATTTTTTGCGTATCATGTGGTGATAAAAATCGTGTAGGCTTTTTAGTGCTTATTATACCGTGTGTCTACTTAACTACATTAAAATAAAAATCAGAACAGCTCCAGCAGTGGGGGGTAGATTAGAAGCGTCAGAGGTCCGCATAGTGTGGAAGGCCTCATAAGTTTTTGCTAATAAAGACAGTAAAATGTTGTAATGAAATAATCTTTTGCGTATAGAAATTGCCTTTACTAATAACTTTTGATAAATTTTAGTAAATACTGAAAATAAACGATTGAAAGGCATTTTCACGTCACACGTTGCCTATACCAAAATTTCCATCATGTTCTTAAATCACTCATTACTAAAATCTCAAAATATATGCATTTTGTTCAGATAATGCGTTTGGTATGATGTAATCAGATCGTATACCGTAACCTCTATAAAGTTATCTATTAAATTCAACAAATAGCTCATCATGACGTCATTATTCAGTTCCCTATTGCAGCATTGTCGTGACGGCTTTCTGTGAACGTCGCCGGCCGTTTGGCTGGTCAGATTGTTACTTTGACGTCCAATAGACGAGGCTATTTATTAAAATGGACGCTCGCATCTACATAGTTTTAAATCTTGCGTTCAACCAAGTTTCCACGTAACTGTAAGATATTTCGCACGTTTCTGCCTCACGATAATTTATTTTAAACCGTTCGTCAGGATCGTCTGAAAGTGCAACGAGTTTCTCCAAAGAGCAATTCAGTAAAGGTATACACTTAACGAATTAGTTGTAATTTTACTGTTTACTCTTTCATCATTACAATATTAGTTTAAAGAAGCAGACTTCAAGGCCTTCCGTAAAGATCGCCTTGATGATATTCGGTCATCGCACCGTTGCCCGCATCCAGTCACTTCCCGGGATCTTAACTATACCGTCAGCTGACCTTGTAGGAGGCTTACCCAGGCCACATCTTCTGGTCGCCACATGAGAACTTTTCTGCCCCAACAGCTGCCGGTTGCACGAGTTTTAATTAAGCTTAAATTACTTTGGGAGGCAGTCATGTCCGCTATTTAATTATGAGTTTGTTGCTGCTCATGGAGACATTTAGTATTTATTAGTGTGTGTTATTTGTCATCATGATTTGTGCCGTGGAAAATACACTGCTGAATATAGGTCTCCCCCCTAAACTTGCGATAACTGATAAAAGCGGCTTGTATGCAGCGTTTACCTTAACAAGGTCGTAGCTACTATGTAGGTACATGTTCTACGCAGCACTCGCCAGTTCGTAGTCTCCACTCCAGATCCTAAAGAGCCGAGCAACTTTCTGTTCTGCGGGCTATGTGGGCTGTACACTGCCACTATATCTTGCGTATCGCTTGGATATGCCAGTTACAGTTGTTCCTTGGACGTGGTTAATAATAACTTTATAATTTATGTTTGCCTAATTCAAACTAGAATTAGAGTAGTAATGTTTAAATATAAAATTATGATAATATTGTATTATTTAATTTTGGTCACCCCTAAAAATCGAAAACTTTGTGCTATACACAAACAGTGACAAATTTGTGTTACTGTGCCTCGTAACCCTTGTATGGTATCGCAGCATTGTTCTCGTTACAACACGTCAGTTTCACGTTTAGTTTTATTGAGCACTGCACTGTCTGTGTTTATGTTAATCTTTCAACGGCAATTCGTCTTTAAAACAAGTCGAAGTCCGCGTGGGCAGTTTATGGTCTCCCGACCACAGGCCTGGGAATAAACGGTTAAACCTTAAGCATGCTATATCAGAATTTCGCATGATCGAGCGAATTCTCTGTATACAATTTTGTTACTTGCTAAATGAGTTATTGCAAAATGTGTGTATACAGTGTAACGGTCTTTTTGTTTAGAATACAGTTAATGTAAAATTCATAACTTAATGTTAATATGTTATTTATTATTACTTTTGATGTCAAAATTGCGGTCGTAGATTTTTTAATTACAATTTAGTATAGGATCTTGAGCTCTCACTCTCTTAGAAAAAGTTTGCAGATCCATTAGGCGAGTCCAATTGAATTTATTAGATATTCCAATATCCCTACGATTTTTTAGTCCAAATGAGCCTGCATCGGATTCTTGTTTGATCATTTATATAGTTTTTATTGTATACAAGATAAAAAATAATCAGATGAAATCTACAGTAGATGAATTACAAAGGGTGGTCTCTCCGCAAAAGGTGATTTCTTTCAAACGAGCATTCTTTTGTTTTGTTTTTATTTCGAGATTTTTTCATAATGTCGTCAACTTGTACATTTTGGGGTTGATTCCCCATATAAAATGCATTCACGACTTATGATCGCTTGGTTCAGTCTTTAACCGCTGATCTTAAGCTGCTCTATTATTATAATTTTTATCCAGATTTCCTAAAACTTTTTTGTAGAACTAAGTTATGATAAACTATGAAGTGTTTTTTTGTCTCTGTCTCGAGTGCTCACTCGAGCGAACACTCGAGTTAACTCAGTCCGCGTTCGAGAATCTTTGTTCAACAGTTGCCGAGAAATTTTATCCATTCCGCTCGTACGTTACGATAAACCGTGCAAGTTAGAACACTCGCCGCAGATCGCCCCCTCGCCTATGATATACGAGCTACTACACGACAGGAGCACCCGACTTCTTATAAGGCGCGATTCACATCGACAATTGTTTTATTATAACTTTATACATATATAATTTAACTCATTTCTTTCAATTTATCTTTCTACACACACACATATATAAAAGATATTTTCACGTACGTACTGACTCATCACGATAT
Source organism: Battus philenor (assembly GCF_028537555.1). Taxonomy (NCBI): domain Eukaryota; kingdom Metazoa; phylum Arthropoda; class Insecta; order Lepidoptera; family Papilionidae; genus Battus; species Battus philenor. Next base: position 4,778,787 of record NW_027181759.1, on the reverse strand, counting down.
CTTTAGAATCATTAGGCTTAGAGATTATAAATTTGGTAGGAATACTCCTTATGGAGAGTTGAGGTCAACTAAAAAAAGGTTTTGTAAATTACGCCCGCAAGGCGGATAAAAAGGCAGTTCATTGAAAAAGTCTTATTTTCAAACTATGGATTTTATAAAATTACATACATACAAAGCAATGCGGGCCACGCAAAGTGTGCAGAGGATGTGCACAAAATTAAGTACGGCCTTAACAACTTGGTGCTATCCAAATTTTTCTCAAAATTCTGCACATAACCGTGTCTGTTGCCGGCCGATTTTTTATAAATGTTTCTATAGCGAAATATTTGAACAGGTGGACAAATATAACACGGTAGAAAATGGAAGCGCAAAATTTTTTTAACCCGTAACGTGACATATTGATATTTTATTTAAATTGAATAATTTTACAACAGATATTTTTCTATTAGGTAGTTGTATTGTATGCAAAACATAAATATAATCGTAATTACATATTCAGATTTGTATTTTCAATCTGTTAATTTTTCTATTCTATATACGCCGAATATCGTAATTCCATTAATTTCGACGAATGTTTCCTTTAAAAATTATTACTCACTTTCATACCTTGCTCCGTGTTGTTTGATAGAAGTAAATGCCTCTAATATCAGCAACATTCATTAGTATTTTCTTAATTATATTAAACAGGTTTATTTATACAGGGTGGTTGGTTATAAGTGCAAAAATTTTAAAGGGATGAATAGTCACTTGCTGACAATTAATGTACATCCTATCAAAAAAATCAAGACTTCAAGAAATAATAAATAACGTAATGAAATAAATATATTAAGATATATAGAAAGAAATAGCGTTTTAAAAGTTACGTTATGTAGTTATTACTACATATTATTAAATTAATTATTGTTCACTATCTGTCAGTCCAGATTTTATACAAGGAGGTTATTGGTCTCTCGCATTCCAATAGAAATAATAAATTGCGGTAACATATTTCAGTGAGATTTCTCTATGGTGAATGGAAAATGGTGTAAAAACTTTAAATATTTATGCTGACATATGATCTATATTTTCAGCCTTTTTTGCCCGGTATAGTAAATGAAATTAATATTTCCGCGTACGTATGAAAGTGCCTTAATCCTGTCCTACCGTAATGTAGTTTGATTTACGTTGTCTGACTGCACCTTTTTTTTCTCTAATGTCACCTTCGTCATCATGGTGATTAAGACCCTTTTGGATTAACTTTTTTGTTACAGAATACCTTTGTATTATAATTAATTGGTAAGTAATTCTAATTTCCTCTTATTACATATGATAATTGGTTATAGTCTAATCTCCACCTAGACATATGTTAAAATATACGGGATGATTGAGGCGTAAAAGCTTTATAAAGGTCTATATATAGCTTATTTATCGGCAAAAATCTTTAAAGATTTTCTGATAATGATGATGATGAAAGATGATCTTTTTGTATAGGAATGCGACAAGTCAATAACTTCTTTCAGTACACTGTGTGTGTTGACTGACAGACAGTAAACACTTTTTAATTTTACGATTTTATCCTATATTGTTATTGATTTTTTATTATTATTGGTTAACATTGATTGTTGAATCGGGTGTACCATACATTAATTGGAAAACAAATGAATTATGCATTAAAGCTTATATCCCAATAACCAATCACTCTGTATGTTGTATAAAATTTCTTTTTTATGTTATGAAAGAAAGTTTTCGTCTAACCTAAATCTAAATAAAATTTCAAGAATTTTTCGAGAAAATAAAATGTCACAAAGCACGATCGTAAAGTACTAAGTGAACATTCGTATGTTCTCAACGTAGAGTTAGGAAATAAAGATTCAATCATCAGGATAATGCCTCCTTTTATCCCTCAATAAAACGTAGTTTTACCGCGGTCAAAGTGCGGGCTTTCTCTTTTCGTAATTTATACTTTAACTTTTTTTATATATTTTTAGCTAAATATCTGCGTTTTCTATATAAATTTACATTAAAAATTTAAGCCACGAAACTATCTTATACGCGTTGGGCAGATTTTTTCGAGTCTTTATTACTAATAAATAGAGACTATTTACAATCTAGTAATATTTGCAATTTAGATCCAAACGCAATGGCATCGTATATTTCACTGTTAGGATCCCAATTCATAACGGCGTTCGAATTTAAATTCGGACGCGCAAGAATAATTTAAATCTAAAAAGTTTTGTGGCTATAGTAGCCAGTAATATAAAGCGTTCTCATGTAAACGCTTGAACCTTTTTGTTAATATTAATTATTTGCATTTATTTAAGAATTTTTTAACTTTTTTATCAGCGTCAGTAAAGTACTAAAGTTCATAAACAACAGGCAATAAACAACAAGTTTACGCCTAGAGGCATTATGACTCGTTGACGCTCAGGGGTAATAAATTAAAATCAATACTTCCAGGCATCTGTTTAATTTATGTATTTCTAGGTCCGTATTTATAACGAATGGCCTACCTAATTAAGACATTTTAAGATAAAGGTAAAGTTCATTAATTTAACAGGACTCTCAAAGATCGTCAACTTTTTTTGTAATTTATTTTATTATTGACTCTACTCTACTTCTCAACGTGTTATATTGGCGAAGAAGCAGGAGGAAACTTCACAACAAAACATTGACTGCAAAGATTAAATATCTTAATTATCTCTTTATCTTGACAAAATATTTGTTTTATTTTATCTAATACATAATACAGTAACGGATGTAGTAAGTGTTGGGCTTGTAAGCATATATATATATATATATATATTTATATATATATGTATATTTATATATACATATATATGTATATATATAGGTGTGTGTGTCTCTTCCCCCACACATCCTTTAAAGTAAAATAATATTGGAATCACATTATTACTGAAGTTTAACAGGGTATGAAATAGAAAACCAGTATGTTAGTAATAGTTATTCATCAATAAAATGTTAAATTAATAAAATAAAGCCTTAAAAGAACAAGCTACATTTCATAGAGAAATTTATCTTAATTACTTTTCGCGTACGAATTACTCAGACGGTTGTCGTTATACGAACAATCGTCAGGTTGCTTTCTTAGACGTTAAACGTTTAATTTTAAACTCCATACACCTCTCGACTAAGGTAGTCACATCACTCGTATGTCAAAACATTGATAACACAGATTGTTTAGTTGGCAGTCTGTTTACTAGATCCTGCGCTACTGATAAAAGTTTCATAACCTCTACAAAATCATCTCTCTCTTTCTTATTATTAATAATAACAAGAGAGACAGATGATTTGATTGTATTAAATCTCATTTATGTTGTTGATTTGTGCCATAAACGATATTGATATTTATCGTATACACATATTTTATGTTATATTTTTTTTTTACCAAAAAACTTTTACAGTAAATAACAAGCAAGGCCAGTATCAAAGAGAGTAATTAGTTAATTATACCTAATTATTAGATTTGTCAAAAAAATATTTATTTAAATTCCGTGTAAGCGCTTTATTGTACATATATGAATGACATTCATTAGAACCGATACAATAATTTGTTATATATCATAACAGTATATAAACCATCATTTTAGCCTTTAGACGCCCGGCGCAAGGCATAGGCTTTCCTCAAAGATGCTAAACATAGCAGATGGGTTAGCAATCGTAATGTGCTGTTACACTACGCAGAGGATGCTGTTGCCCATCATCTGACAACCTGTTTGTGAGTAGTGGCAATCTTATACAATATAATGTACAAAGTGTGAAGTATATAGTAAATAGAATGTAAATCGAACCCGCGACTTACGATCGCAAGTCTGAGTCCTCTACCGCTGGGCTACCACTGCTCGAGAACATACTTTTTATTAAACATAAAATAAGAGAAAAAATAAATAAATGCAAAATTGTTTAAAAACTTTCGTATGTATTGAAAACAAAATTTCTTCTTTCATATACGTGACTTATACAAAGAAATACCAGACGAACAATGACCCTGTTTGAAGTGTCGCAGATGAAATGTATTAATCAAGAAGCACCGTCGTGTTCACAGGCATGAAATTTGTTGAATGGAAATTAGCATATTTTATGAACATTTACTAGTCAGGACGGTCGCTGCGCTGGTCCCGTGCTCGAGACGGTGTTGTTTCGAGCACACTACTAGCTATTTATTATGCTAATGAACGTCTGACTCTAGCCCTCTTGGATTTACTCAATTGTTAGATGCGTCCATGCTCTCTGCGATTTCTACACAGTTCTATTTATTTTTTATGCAACGGAGAGAGTGACCAGTGAAAATTGCTGCATCATTGTCGAACTATCTTCATAATAAAGATTATCAAAATGTATCTAAACATTCGATATTGCTTTGATTTCGACTACGGATTACCGAACTTTGTAGTGAGTGTGTTTTTACAGTAAGTGAAAAAAAAAAAAGTCTAATCTTTTTTTGTCATACGCTCGTCGTTAAATTCAAGTGGATTTGTGAGCTTCTTTTTTAAAAACACTGTTAATTTTTAAGATTTTAGGTTCCTGTGATAAAATACCATACTGCGATCGCCAACCCGCGTGCAAGCGTGGCTATTATGGTATATTCCTTCATAGATACCTTTGTAGGCGGCCTATGCTTTGCAGCGGGCGTCTGTGGGTTGAAACGACGAAGTTTAAAAAATTTACTAAATTTTTAAGTGCCTAACTAAATTGATTGATCGCCGATTTATGTGCCCTTTTGCTTTGGAGAGTAGCGATTGCTCAGAAGTCTAAGTTAGAACTGATTAAAGCCTTATCCGATGTCTCTCAAGTTTTCAACTTGCTATTCTCGGTAATGCGTCGAATGTTTATACGATCCTTAATACAACTTACTTGCTAAACTAAATTTCTAAGAAATGCTCGTTATCTTTTGTTTAGTTTATGCATTTATTTCTAGTAACGCATCTGCTGCATTTATAATTACCTGTTTAATATTGTGCGTATAAATTTATAGGAAAACTAGTAACTGAATCGACTTGTTCGTTGATTTTTGTACCTAAATCATAATAAAACCTGTTTGTTGAAAAGTAATTGTTGAGGCTAGTCGTATGAAAAGTAACTTGTTTTTGGGTATTAATAACACCGACGGCAATGATTTAGTTGTTAGTTGTGTGTCTCAAAATGCTACGCTTTGTGTTGAATGTAATAAAACTGTTAAAATTGTGTTATATTGAAATCACATTGCATACCATTAAAATACAATAAATGTGAATGTTTACCTGCAGCCAAACAGAAGCTGTTATCCCAACAATACGAAACTTGTGATTTATACATTTCAAATCAAAAGGAAAAAGTAAGTATTCTTCAACAAAGAATTTTCGCGTACGAATATTTTTATAATGGCGTTGCGATTGCGCTCGAGCGATATCTTCTTCAACAAAGAGCATAATATTAAAACGTTCCGCGCGAACGCAGCCATCGCTCACAAAGGAAGACGTCTGCGATGGAGGCACTCCATTCGAATTTGTCGGAGAAGAAATATTGTAGGCACCTGCAAGTAAACGCATCGGGGCGTCGTGGGCCACGCGGGCCGTGGGGGCCGTTTGAAGTGCGCTCATTTTGTGCGTCTGAGGGTCTGTGTGACGGGTCGTTAGTTACATATGTCGTCAAGGGCGCCGGCGAATTTGGAGACACCGCAATTGTTTTGAGACGTGCGAAGAGCCCAGAACGAATGCTACAATGTGTTCCGAATATTTCGATGTAAAAATTTACGAAAGATTTATTTACAACAAATACTTTTGTTAAGCTAAAACTGGTGTTTATGCAATCTCTCTATACTTTTAGATAAAATTATTTTAAAACATGGTAAGACGATCTAATGAACTGGCTCGATCTCTATAAGATCTTCGGTCTGATTTAATTTCTTATATTATTATTAAATTGCAAAAACATGTTTTACAATTATACTACGTACAGATAAATTTACTCATACATTATACTTATTAATGTTTCCAGTTAGTAAATATCTCTAGGTAGAAGAATTCTTTAACAATCAAACCTTGTCGCCCTCAGTAACATTGGCGTAGACCAAAAAGTTTTTAATAAGCTATAGATAGAATGTCGTCATGTGATGATAACTCCGGATTTGTTCTCTGAATTATTTATTGGAATAAATATTTTTTGAAAAGAAGTGTCTCCTTATATAATTATAATTTATTGTCTTTAAAATTACGTGAGAGATTTATAGCAAAATACATACGTAAAATTTAAATAATTGTACAGAAAAATATGCATATGTTTTGTGAAATTAATAGTCTGTATTAAAAAAACATCTAGTGAAAAAATTGTCTATTTCACGAGAGGACGATTCAGTGGACGATTTCCCAGACGTGTGTTTGCCGGAGGGGCGGCCGCAAGAGGGCGCGCCTGGAGCGTCGTCGCTGCACTTGATGTGATGTATTGCCGGGGAGCGAATGATGACTGACTCGTCAGTGCTTTGAGCTCTCCCTTCGCTAAGTAGTTGATTCTTATTGTCATTTATTTCTCCCTTTTAAACGTCTCCTTCGAAGCGTGTTTGTTTTGCACCGGTTTTTTTGTCGGCGTTGAAGTGAAATGCGATTTATTTGCTTTTAGTTTCCGCAAAACTGTCATAATCATTTTAGGATTTCATTTTCTAAATATATTATGTTATTTTAAAAGACCATTTATTACATGGATTGACTACAACACATCCTTATGTTGCATAATAAATAAATAAAATTCATTCATTGGAAATCTGTGGGGGAAGCCTTTATCGAGCAGTCGATATCATACGGCTGAAATACAGATGATGATTAATTTCATTGTATTTTATTTAAAGAAACCTTTAAAAGTAAGCTTTCATCAAGTTTTATGGGCTACAAATTTTGTTAATGCACGCTGATTTTTTTTAGTTGAATGGTCTTAAAAGCTAAGCAAAGTTTTTTATCTATGAGTAATTATTTAACAACAAGCGGATAACCCATAAAAATTTGACAGCATAGAACTTTCAACTTTATTGACCTGTCGCAGTTCAAAACTAGTTAAGTAAAACGTATATCGGGGAGATCACTCAACAATAGTAAAACATTTGCAAAAAAATATTTCATATAGTGAAAGACCTCCCACTCCCTCCTCCTCCCACCTCCCAAGAGATACACGAAAAAAAATGCAAAATTGTTCAAATCATTCGGTGATTCATTTTTATTTATGTATAAATAATAAATCAAATATGTTAAATCGTTATTGACTTTAGTCATTATTGGGTCTGATGAAATTTTTACCACTTAGCATTTCGTTCAAACCCGGCATAATCTTTTCGGCGGGAATAATACTGCCCGTTTTATCTCAGATATTGAATTTCACAGCCGACTCACGCCACCTCCAAAGTTGATATTTGTAATCATTTTTTATTCACTTACGCTTTTCGATTCTCTTGACTGTTAACATCATTATCATTACCAGAGGTGCAGTGATGATAATATTTGAATCAATATCATCGATAATTATTGATATGATAATATGATTGTAGGGAAATAAATTCGCACATACTTCACATATTAGTGATACTTAATTAATTTTATTTGTAATTATTGAGTAAAACTTACACGTTAATAGAATATTATGCCTTCACATGGCCTCGTAACGGACATAGCCTAGTGGATCGGCAAGTTGTAATGGCCGCGGGTAGGGCACTTAGAGCGCAGAACAGAATACCATCACAACGTTAAAGTTCTGGAGTGGAGACCATGAACTGGCAATTTAGGACATTCACCTTCCAGGTGGACAGACGATCTTATTAAGGTAGTCGGAAAATGTTCGATGCAGGCCTGTATCCAGCAGTAGACGACTTACGGCTTAAACGTTGATGATAATAATGCAATGTGTTCCGCTATAATGTTCCTTGAGCTTATGTTTATATATTATATGTTTTCGAAACATGAAATAATAGCGAGTACCAAAGAACAATTTCATATATAATTGTATGTATATAGTTTGTCCAGAGTTTAAAGTGCCTCTTGAAACTTTGAATAATTCTTCTTAATTATTAAAAGGCGTTTAAATAGTATGTTTACATAATAGGATAGTGTTACATAAACTGTATGTGATAATTAATATTTTGGCAACTTATTTAATAAGCTGCGTTCTCTTACGCTGCTTATCTGAGATGTGTGAAAATGCGTAAAGTGGTATGCGTTGGTTAAGAAACAATAAGATTAAAAAATATGATTTAAATTGCAGGAAATATACAAAACAATCAATATGGTTGTCTAAACCTACTTATATTAAACAATCCAAGATATTTTATATTTCGGAGTGTTCCCATGTACGTTTGCTGTAAAATCAGTAAACGCCACTAAAGGTCGCGTTAAACAAATAGCTGTTAAGTTGTAAATAACGTGACTGTTAATTCATATGTATTTCGTGTCGTTAAAACCTCCGTTATGTTCGTAATGTGACAGAAACGCTTCGTTCACACGTTCTACGTCGTTTCCAGCAATTACTGGCTCACTAGCTTACACTACCTGTTCTATAATACTAGTAATATCGTCTGTTCAACTATTTTTATGTTTTTTGTCATCTCTATGGCCTATATGTAATAATTATATTATAATTTACACATGTGAGGGAAAAAGATTGTTTACGTTAAAATTTAGAAAAAAAAATCATTATTTTTGGTAAATGGTACGAACCTTTGTACAGAATAATTGGTTAAAGGTGTACAAGCGTTTGAATGTATAACGTGTTTGTCGATTACGATATTCGATTTATCCTCTTTTAAATTATTTTACGTGTTAATCGCATGGGCTTAGTATAAAATTTCAGCGCAGTTGTTTAATATAAAACGAATATAAAGTACGAGTAAGATAGTAGGAAGAAACTAATTTAAAACAAAATCCTTAATGGGTGTTTGTACACGAATCAATTTCACGGGAGTTTCATTTCAAGCGAGATCGACGGATAAGGCGAAAGCAGTACCACAGTTTAATTGAAATCGGGCACTTGGACATCGGCTCGAATATTTATTGCTTAGGAAAGTGTTATATTAAACAGCCCTCCATATTTAATGGTGCGCTCACAGAATTTTAAGTGAATAATTTTATATTTATGTTAATTAATGAATATTTACGAGATTTATTATGACTTTATCTATAATTTCCACAGGCCTTCCTTCTATTTGTAATGAGAAGAGTAATGAAGTAGAAATAGTAATTTCTTTAGATACATCCTAGATGAGCGTTTCTTAAACTTTGAACCCTGAGGATCCGTAGAGATCAGGGTTCCGCGAAAGTTATGTGATTTTTTTATAACATTCCTGGAAGTAACGTAAAAAAAATGATAAATAATTGCATCGGCGCCGTTGAGATAATTTTTAAAATTTAAAATTCATCATTAATCATTACACCGCCAATGCCCGATTATAACAGTCAGTCACTTCACTAACTTTATAACATATTTTTTTAATAATTTTGATTTTTATTGCATTCTACATTTAAAGAATACTCTTGAAACAAACTAGAGGTTATACAATAGAAGTGACTATTAAAAAATGTTCCATTCATCAAAAAGATTAAGACATCATTTCCATGGTCAATCGTTCGGCAGGCTATTACTACTATTTAAACTATACTGCGTAATAAATTCCATATACATGGTTATTGGTATGAGTATCGAATGAAGTACACGTTATAACAAAATGTGGTCTTTGGTTCATACTTTAAACCTTAAAAAAATAACAGGTGGTTTTCGATCATCGTCAAATTTTCAGCTGTACGACTTTCAGTTTTGGACATAGGCCTTGTCATATGTGAGTCTTATATATAAGTGAATACATTTTAATGTTTATGAAAACTTATACAATCTCTACATACTAGCCGCTAACTTATTGTATAATTATATTAAAATATTTTTAAAATCAATACATAGGGCGACTAGTTAAATGTGTAAAAGTTTTTATAAGGTCAAAGGTTAAAGCCACTTACTTCTAATCATCCTGTATAAAGTCTAGTAACTATAATTCGCTATGAATTATGACACATTAATTTACTTTTTTTTTTAAATACTACAGACCAATAATTGGGCAGTACAAAGTTTGCATAGTAAGCAATATTTATTTGAATACATAGTAATTCGAAATTTGAAAACGTTTTTCTTACTTTATTAAGTTATTTCTGAAACCATTGATTTTTTGGATACATTGACAGACTAGATATACATTGACTGAAAACTAACTATACGTTCATCTTTATAAAACTTTTACACCTGTAACCTATCACCCTATGTACCTAATAAATATATATATATTTTTTATTTTATATCCTTATTTTTTTGAAAGTTATTAATTCAATTCTTTTGAAAATAAAGAAAAGTCAAAAATGAAGAAAATTCTAGAATAAATTGCAGCTGCTGTGAATTACAACTAGAACTATATATAATCCCAAGCTTTATATGAAGTCGATAACTTTCTTTAGAGCGTGGAAAGCTAACTCACCGGACATCTTGTTAGTGCCACATTTGCCAACGGATTTCTGCTATAAAAATGACAAACTGAATATCGTCGACAGCGAGGTAATATATGGAGACCCTTAACTTTATTTCATTCGGTAAATAACCGTCATTAGCGTGCCAAGTGTCTGCGAACTATTTCAAGAATGAAATCTAAGAGTTACATTCTGCGATTAGTCATGTTTAAGACATTGCTAGGGAAAATTAAATAATACTATCACTTAAAGCTTTGTACATAAATAATAAATCATCCATCGCGATTTATGATTATTACTACTCCGTTCTTTTAATATCTTTCTAATCGCGAATTATTATATAGTACATTGTGTTAGATGTATATATATATATATACATATACATACAATAATATATATATATATATATATGTGTGTATATATATATATATATATAAATACACATTTTATTGTTATTTATATTATTTTATCCAAAGGACATCCTCGGTTGGACATAAGAATAGAGCGTCTTATAGTAATTTTTCTATAACATTTGCACCCTTGCATATTTATTATCTTTAAACCATATTGAAATGACCAGTAAATATTTCCAGTATAAGTTATGAAGTCGGATATTACACGATATGTAAAATGAAATAATAAATTAAGGAATAAATAATTTTACATAAATTTTAAGTTTAGAGTTAATTGAAATATGAAAGCTTTTCATTGCCCCCATCGTATTCATTTAAGTTCTTGCTTCGGTCCCAATTAGATCCCAATATGGAGCGCAGTGTCGCTGTATCCACTGAAAACAAAAGGGCATTGTTAGCACGTTAGCATCGTTTTATTACTCACCCTCGGACGAGTCCCATTTGGTGGCCCGGCTCTATCATCGAATTGTGTTATTTAAAGAGTTATTTGTGAAGAGTTTATGTTAACGTTCCCGTATTGTTTTCCAATTGTCTTTATTTCTCCCGCATGTTTCTTTGTTAACCGGATGTTTGGTTATGAGATGATCGGTTTTAGTGGACAGCACGTGCGCTCTGTGCTTCGAATTTTAAATTTTAGATGTCTAAACTTTTTTTTTTTTTTTTTTAATGACCCCCGCTATTGGGGGCCTCTCGTACCCCTATTTATGTTGGGATAGGGACTTTACAAGCATTAAATTTATTCAATTCATTATTTTATTTTCATTCTCTTCTCTTTCATTCTTCACATAATCTTTCTTTCTGTTCTAATTTCTTTCTTTCATGCCACAATTCGTCTGTCTTTCTCTTTTGCTCTGATCATCTATCATTCTTCCCTTGCTTTTTACATTTTCAATAGTTTTTATTTTATTTTACATTTTTGTTTCTTATACAATAATTATTTTTCATCACAGATTTATATATTTTAATAGTTAATTATTATATTTTCTATTTTAATTTTTAATATATATTTATTTATTTATTTCCTATATTTACGTTTTGTTTCTTTTCATTGCACTTTCCGCTATTTCTCTGCAAAGGGATAGGAATGATTGTTTATATTCTCCGCCTATCAGGGAGGCTATTGTCTCCTCCCTGATTTGAACCCCAGACCGGCACTCGAAGCCGAACCGGAGTCCCCCGAATGCGGGACACCGGGCCACAAGGTGGATCACGGTCTGGTCCACGCCCGGTTCACAGAAGCACGAGGGGTCCTCCTTGAGCTTAAACCTATGAAGGTACTCAGAGAACCCCCCGTGCCCCGTGAAGAGCTGGGCCGAGACCGCGTCCACCTCGATGCTGCGGAGCACGCGGTAGGCTGAGACGGCGTCCGGGAAAAACATCCTCGTTACCGAAGCCGTCGTTCCTTCCACATACCTCCTGTTCCATTCGTCGAGCGACTCCAGTCTCAGTTGCCGCTTGACGAATGAAACAGGGCATCTCTCGTACTCTGGTCGTCTTTTACTCTTCAGGGCCGCTTCCTTGGCCAGCTGGTCCGCCCTCTCGTTCCCCTCCATCCCCGCGTGCGCTTTCACCCAGAACAACCTTACATCCTTCCCTTTTTCTCTCGCTTTCATTACATTCTCCTTCACTCTTAACGCTAAGGGATGGAGGGTGTCCGATCTTGCGACAGTTTCGAGAGCGGACCGCGAGTCGCTCAGTACGGCGCAGACTTGCGCCGACTCGCCGGCCGCGTACCCTGTTGCCTCAGCTAGAGCCAGCAGCTCTGCCTGGTATACGGTGCAGAAGTTGCCCAACTTGAGTTTCTTTGTGTATGACTCTACGGCGCCCCGCTTGACGCAGAACGCCGCACCCACCTTATCCTCTATGCGGCTGCCGTCGGTATAAATTACCAGATCGGCAGCCGCAGTGGCAAGTCGAACTTCCTCCGCACTTTCCCCCAGACAGGAGAACTCCACACCAACTTGACCAGACGGGTGTGGTAGTCTCAGGTAGCTGACCGGTACCTCCAGGTCTCGGTCCTTTACCACCTGCCGGGAATGACCCTTTCTTATTTCAAATAAGCGGGCTGCTTCTTGGACCCGAAGGTCCAGGGGAAGCAACCCGGCAAGTATAAGGGCCGAGTGCAGGGACGCGGTCCTGTGGGTCCTCGCGATCTTCTGCGCGAAGCCCCGCTGGACCGCGTCCAACTGCCTGCGGACCAGCAGCTTCCTAGCCGCCGGCGCCCATGCACTCGCTGCATACAAAATCGTCGGCTCCAGCACCGCCAGATACATCGCTCTGATCACCTCCGAGTTCAGACCCCAAGATACCTTCGCAGCCCTGCACAGCTGACGATAGAGGCCCTGTGCCTTCTTGCTCACGTTCTTCACGTGACTGTTGAACGTGAGCCTATCGTCAATTGTGAGGCCTAGTATCCGGACTTCCCCAGTCCGGCCAAGCGGCTCGCCCCCCATGCTCAGTAATGGGTAGTCGAACTTCTGCTTCCCGTCCCCGATCCCGTCCCACATGGTCTCGCGATCCTGCCTCTCGCAGAAACGCTTCCAGCTATGGGTCTGAGCGCGCCTCGCCTCGAGGCGGTATGCCTCCTTCGCGTCGCAGTACTCGCGCCAGACCAGCTCCTTACGAGCCGGTCTCGCGGCCCTGATCCTTCTCTTCTTCCTCAAGACATCCGCCTTGAGGAGAGAGAGCTGTTCGGACCACCAGGGCAATTCCGTCCTCTTCCGCTTGGAGGCCTTCGGCAGGACCAACTCGCAAGCGTCCCTCACGGTTTCCACGTACCGACCGACCATGCTGTCCAACGCCCCCTCCTCGGTGATTTGATTCACCTCGGCAGACGTCAGGCAGCGATCCGATAGCAGCCGGGCGACAGTTCGATGGAACTCGCCCCAGTCTGCCCTACGGGTAGTGTACTGCCGTGTGGTCCGCTTGACGTCCGTGCCTCGGGACCTGTCAAGCTTCAGATTGAACACAATTGCCCTGTGATCCGACGAGGATATGTCGTCCACGAGGCTCCAGCCCACCGCTCGGTCGAGCAGGGTGGTCGAGCAAGCAGTAATGTCGACGCGACTGGAGTAGTGCTTACCGCCCCGATACGTATCAAACGTCGGCTCAGACCCCTGGTTCATCACGTGCACCCCCAGTTGGTCGAGGGCGGCTGCGATCTCTACTCCCCTTCGGTCCGTGGACCGGCTACCCCACCAGGTGTTATGCGCATTGACGTCGCCACCCAGCACCACGTTGGCAGTGCCCAAGCCCTCCACGGCCGAGCCGATCCGGTCCAGGTATGGTCCGACGGGCGTATTAGGCTCCAGGTAGACGGACACCACCCCTATCTCCCAAGCCCCAGTCCTCAGCCTGGCCACGGCAACGTTGCCAGACGTGAGTTGGGGACATTGAGTGATATCGATGGTGTCGTCGAATAGCACAATGGCCGCCTTGACAACCTCCCCGTTGCCTCGCGCGACACATTGTACCACCCTTGTCCCTGGGTAGTGCCTCATCTCGCCAATAGCGCCGATATACGGCTCCTGGACCAATGCGAACGCCCAGCCTCTCTTCGGCGCTTCGCATATCAGCTCGGCAGTAGCGAGCTTGGACCTTTGCAGGTTTAGCTGCGCCACGCGGTACTGGTGGTGCCCTGCGCGGAGAGTGCGGTGAGTCACCTGGGTGCCCTTAGCAATACGCTACGGACGCCCGTGCAATGGTGTCCCACTTTCTCCGCACAGGACAGTCTTCGTCGAATGCGCCGTGGTCCCACCGGTCTGCCTTAGCTTGTCGGCAGTTCCGGCAGGCGGGAGGTTTCCCGGCTTGCCGATCCGGACACTCGGCGCGTAGGTGCCGGCCACCACAATGGCTGCAGCGGTCTTCGCTCTCCGCGCAATGCCGTTTGGTGTGGCCGTAACCCAGGCACCGAGTGCACTGGACTAGCGGGGAGTGGTCCTGCACCCGCACTCGCTGGAGGAGATGTCTAAACTTAGCCAAATACTGATTTTAGTAGTCGGGAGCTTAAGTAATTACTTTCGGCGATCTTTCAGTCTATGCTAATAAAAGACGGGGCTATGAAGAAACTTGTGTTCAAAGGTTAAATGAGAGATAACATCAATAGACCAGCGTTCCTCGAGTTTTGCAGGAGGATTGTGAAGGATGTTACAAAAATAAATATAACAAATACAGGTCGAGTGAACTACCAAGTAAATAAGAGGCAGAGTTAGAATTTAACGTTAAGAAAATAAAACAGAAAACAAAAATATGGTGATTTGTGATAAATAGTAATATTTAGCATATTATAAGGAGGATAAAAATGTAAATTAGCATAAACAAATATACAAATATGATAATTCTGTGACATTTGAGGAACGAGGCGAATGAAATGAGGCGATGAACGGATATTAGTATGGAAAAGAATGAAAGAAAATTATAGAATGAAAGAAGAGGGAAGATTAAGTGGAATGACAGAAGAGCATAAAAATGAAAAAAGGATGTGAAAAAAATTAATAAAAGAGGAATTAAAACCCTGTCCCAAAACGAAATAAGGGTACGAGATGTCTCCAATAGTGGGGGCCATAAAAAGATAGAGTGAGAAGTTTAGGATATGGAGCGATGGACTAATCAGGCCCTTACAAATTCGATGATACATTTTCTAAAAAATGGCCCTTCCATATGACAATCTAGTGTATATTCAAAAAAATATAAATGAATTTGAGAAAAATTGTAATAGAGATAAGCTTTTTGTATCTATCTCTAGGCTTAATAAAATTTATTTCGCTTCTTTGAAATTGCAATATACTCGCATTTAATGTATCTGAATTATAATACATTTAAAAACTTCATTAAACGAAAACTTTTAAAAAAATTATATTAATACAATATTAATAGGATTTGCAATGATAGTAAAAATTAGGAATGAATTGCTCTTCTAATACGACAGATTTTCAATAACCCGTCGTATTCGAATAGAGTTACAGAGTGAGAAATTTTTATAGGGTGATTTGAAATAGGTATAAAATCTTAAAAGCTTTTTAGCAGACAAAAGAGCTATATATCCACCCCTATAAAGCTTTACTCCAATAACCGATCAACCTGTTTATAACGTCGCCTTCTCTTAATATTATTAAGAATCCAATTTATGCAAAGTTATTAATAAATGTGATCTAAATTTTAAAGTGTATCAGGGATATAATTAGCAGCATAAGTTTGTACCTAGAAACATATCACAGTAACAAATGCAACGCCACGTAAGGACACATAAAACACTTCCTGTCTTGTTATCCTGATGCCTCTGTAAAAGGAAAATGTTACCTTTCTACTTTCAAACAAAAGCTGCCAGGGTTTTGTTTCAAAGAAATAGGGAAACGTTCGCACGGGAGTATATAGAACTTGTGTTTTGTTTACGAGTCGTAAAATGAGTTTTTTTTTAAATGAACGAATTTATGTATATGACATAAAGTCGTTTTTAATTTTCGAACAATGAACAAAGGTTTGCTCTTAACGATTTGTAAATAAAAATAGAGCAAAATATATAAGTAAACTTAAATACCAATGCATGTACAATTATTCCAACACTTGATTACTTGATTACCTCTTGGAAGTAATCGCCGTTTGCTAGAAATAGGCATATATAAGTACAACACTTCATCTGTTGCACATTCCTTCTGATTTATTTATATATCTTGTTGCTACACATACATTTAAAAGTAAATTGATAAAACTTAGTATCTTAAAGATGATGAAGGAGTTACTTAATGCATTGGATCAGTTTACACAATTTTTATTTAATTATACTTTATTGTACACCATAAGTAATGATTTAAAAAAGAGAAACAATGTATATAAAGGTACAAGAGACGGTTCTACCGCTCGAGGCAATCTCTACCAGACAACCTTTTGATGGAGATGAGAGACATGAAGGAGAGAGCAGTTTAGGGTGTACATACATACAACTACATTCAAAAAATATTGCATAGACTAAACAAAAGATAAATTGCATTAAACATTAACGTATTAAATAAGCGCTGTTAAGAAATGTATTAACTTTTGATGTTGAACACGAAGGACTTCGGATGGAAGTTCTAACTCAGACTCGCGTGGAAACGTTTCCCAAAAGAGTACAAAAATAGGCTCTCGGGGTATCACATATTAATTTAATTGTTTAGTACTTTTGAAAACAAAGTCTATCGATTTCGTAATTTGACTACTTATTATAACTTGATACTATTTACCCATTTCCTAATAAAATCACTGTTTTATTACAAAAAATAAACATTCCTATTTAAGAATCAAAACACTGAAGCAAATAGGTTCTCAGGTTTAAAACCTCGGTACCTATCGTTGACCAGTTTGTCGAAACGAATGTATTTCGTTTCAATTCTTTTAGCGGAGTCCGCTTGAATTTATGTTGTACGGATATCGGCCCCTCTCCCCTCTTCCACCACGTAAATCATTTTCACATCGTAGCGTCGGTCGCGGAAATGGCCGGCGCCCATTTTGTGCGCGGTCTGTTATGAAGAAGCGAACTAAGGCGAAACAAATTTCTTTCATCTTTTTGTTCAATTCGCTTACGAGTATAATAATAATTTAATTTTAATTAATATTTAACAGATTTTACAAAATTTTAAAAAATCAAGAGCCTACTGTACCGAAAAGTAAAGCAAACAAACCTTTGTAAATTAAAATAAAACGTAAGCTAACTAAGCACCGCTTAGCGTGTATTTCAATATAAAAATCTAGGATTTTCTTCGCAGTCTGCGAGAGCTCTAGCATTGCAGGACTAAATTACATTTGTGCAATTTTGTAACGTAGCTGAATAGATTGTTTACGAATCGTTAGGCGGAACTCGAGTACTTTTATTTCGCAAACTGTGCGGTATTTTTTCATAATTTTCACAATTACTCTTAAATAAAAATAAAACGAATGCAATGTTCTCTGACTTACGGACTACAAGGTTATTGAAATACATTTTAATTCCAATATTTATTATTTTATCTCTTAGTCTAAAGAGTCACAATTCTCCTTTGTAGATTAGACTTTCTTCATTTATTATTAAGTGAAATATGACTTGTCACTCAAAACTAAATAAATGTTGTTCTATTGTCGGCATAACATTATAGTATCTAAAACTTTTTTTTTATCACAGTTAAAATGCATTTATGCTAATTTCCACGTGAGACTAGTATTGCAAATTTCATATTTTTGAAATGTAAACTTACTTGACCAGCAATCCATCAGTTAATAACAATATATTTGTATAAAATCTGAAGGAAACGCTTTAATATATTCATTAGTAAACTTCGTCCGCCTGTTTTATGTAAGGCGAATCACAAAATGGCCGCCTTTCGCGCTCAAAACGACCGTTGGGAAATGGCGTAAATTACGATCAATTAACGGGACTCGATCACATCTGTGCCTTAAACCTAAATTGATAATTCTTACTCGGCCTATTGTTGCCATTTTCTGTTTTAATTAAATATTTCTTTGAGAAAATTGAAATAAATTACATTGCGGATTTGACAGCTGTATCGTTTTACTCGATTTCTATATACGTTGTTTAGATTTTACAATATTCCAATCTTACAATTTTAAATTAGAAGACGTACAATTATAGCAAAAATTAAATTAATCTAATACTAGTAAGTTTTAAACTATTAATAAATTTTAATTAGTGTACTCATAATAATAAGTTAAATAAAAATAAGTTTTGTTTCGTGATCAATTATGGGTAGAAAATGTTGACGTCTATTTGTAACGAATATAAAATTTTAAAATGGGGACTTTATTAGACAGGGGGTCAAAGCAACACGAGAAACGAATGTTCAGATAAATTAGTTTGCGTCATTCTATGGACATAATCGAAATCCACTATATATTTTCTATGACGAGAAAAAGAAAGAATTTGGTACTGGTATAGATTTATAAAGTCATTTTCTGATTCGAAAATATCTATCTGATAAAAAAAAACCCAATTGACACTGTATGTATATTGACACTTAAATACATGATGTGTGTTAATTGCGATAAGAATCCTTTCGCGGCACAAACAGAGATTTAACGGACAGTCATTTAGGAGACAGGTGGTGACAAAACGTCTTAAACGTATAATTTACGCGATTGACTTGTACTTCCTCCTCGATTTACATTATTTACACGACAGTACAAGGAGATTGACTGCGTAGCGGTATCATCGCGTGTCTCCCAAGTGCGAACTTAGCGTTTCTAACGCCGGTGTGACGTTAATGCTTTGTAATTATCAATTTTCTGTTAAATTCGCGTCCCTAGTTTAATACTTGTATCGCTTAGTAACAGGACTTTGCATGAACGTAACGATTGTAGGTCTTTAGGTGTATAATAATTTGCTTTTGCCACTGACATTGATAGAGAGCATTGGTTTATTTTACTTTTAAATGATATGTCAAAAAAGTGATATAGTAGTACTGAAACCCCTGTACCGCGGTTTAAACTGGCAGGCCACGTGCCCAGTGCAAGCTGCTACCTCCTCCCGTCTCGCCGCGCGCATACTTAAGGATCGGTATAGCGGGTTCGGTTCCACTATTATAATATCAGTTGCTGATAAAAATGCAAATGACTTTTATACTCAATATTATTATAATAATAACCATGTATAACTCAGTATTATTAAAATAATAACCATGTTACTTAAAAAGAATGAGTACAATCATTCCTCTTTAGCATTTCATGTATTATAATGAAATTGCACTTAACTATAGTTAATAAGAAAATCATCAGAAAAGTTTTAAAATATTACAATAGAAAAGAAAACATTGTTGAATTGTACAACCCGATATTACCAAAACATTATCGTGTCTTGTAAAAGAATTTGTTTTCGTATTCAATCACGCTCTAAAAAATATAAAATTTTTCCGGTTGTATTTTCGGTAACCGGTATTAAATTCTAAATTACCTTCCCAACGTAATTGATTATTAATTGGTCTCCAAAAGACATCCGAGGGGATGCAGTGAGCAGAAATAAGGGGACGTTAACAACTGCCTGCTCGAGTACTATTTAATCTTTGAGGGTGCTAAATAAAGGCTAAGTACCGGCTAGCAGCTAATGATTATTTATACCGGTTTCTAGCTCTAAACTCACTCAACTCTTTTAATAAATTCTGTATTATATTTATTCAAAGGAACATTGTCTTCCTTAAATCATTCACAATCAGTGTCTGATACTGTAAGATTTACTGTTTTACTTCAAAACAACGGAGTTTCTGAAATATTAATATGTAAGCAACATTTAAGTTGATTACTTGAAATATCTCACATATGAACGTGTGCCGATTAAGTGCTGCTTTGACACTTACTATCAGGTGATCGCACAGATGGCTGCAACTTAAAAAAACATGTATGTATATTTACATGAAATACTTTTGTTCAAACAATGCCGTTAAACTTAAAATAAAGAAAAGATGAATTGGAGAAATACGAAATGTTGAATGTGGAATATTAATAACGTCCTTGTGTTTTTTTTTGCGTGCTACATGAGCGGACCTACCGCATTCGTCTTTCAAGTTATGATTCCTTTTGTCGATTACAAGTTTAATGAATACTTTATTACATTCATTCTTTTTCGCCGGCAAGGACGACTAAATTTAACAAAAAACTAAATTATTTTTGGGTTAATGTACTGTTATTAAAAAAAAATAGCTTGTGTCCTTATATAAAACATGTTATGGTTTTTATTGAGAACGATTTATATAAAATTCTATCTCAGATAGCTTGTCTTCTTGAGAAAAACGTATCATTTTAAAAGTTCAATAAACTAAGGTTACTGACTTTACGAAATCGATATTTGATAACTCATAGTCTGCGTTCTAGATAGCTTATATTGATATTGAGATTGTCCACAGCATCTTTTAAGTTGATATGTTTGAATTATTTTAAATGTATAAAAAACCTCCTACAGTAAGAATCCAAAATTTAATTATCAGAAATCATTAAATATAATAAGTTTTAAATCAATAACGAGTTTAAGGATTTATTATCCTGTATAATAATTGTATATAGATGCAAAGGTTTAATGTATAGATCATTTCAAGTCAATAATAAGTAACGTATCATTACGTAATCTAATATATAAAATTCCCGTGTCACAGTGTTCGAACTTGAACTCCTCCGAAACGGCTCGACCGATTTTTACCAAATTTTATATGCGTATTCAGTAGGTCTGAGAATCGACTACTATCTATTTTCCATACTCCTAAGTGATAAGGGTTGTTCACCCTTAAAAAATTTTTTTTAATTTTTTGACGAAATTTTTTGTTTCTATTTTTTTATGATACAGCGTACAAAAATACATACAACTCTAAATTTTCATCCCTCTACGATCAACCCTTATTTTTTATTTGTTAATTAAAAACTTTTTTTGCAAAATAACGTTTGCGGGATCAGCTAGTATAGTATAAAATACTTTACCAAAATTCAGATTACCACTTGTTAAAATAAATTATTGTATACTGTTTGCTTCTACAGGCTATGTACTGCAAGAAATTTTTACCTTGTCACATTCTAATAAAAAATAAATTATTGACACGTTTTCCATAGTGAAATAGGTGTAAAAGCTTCTACCAACAAACCCGTTATTTATAGACTTTATTTAATTTCTAATTTATTTTTTGTAAATTCACATACATTTTCTTTTAATTCAGTTGTACTTGGTAGTAGCATGTCATGAGGTAATTGACATAAACACTTTGTTAATGTACTACCGCGTTCATAGCCCGTAATTAGCTCGTTTCAATTGAGAGATACAGAGAGGGCTGACGCTGCCTTAATGCCGTGTCGAAATCCAACTCGTTTTCACCATATACGTCAACGAAAGTTGACTCGCGCGCAATGCGAATCCCCGCGACGTACAGACGTTTCGGCGTGTCATAAATATTTCATCGGCGTGAAAAGTCCTAAATATGTCGCTGATAAGCCGATCGGCGAAGATAAGATTGAAATACATTCGAAACTCTTGCGCACGGCTGCGTGTTTGGCAGGTTTTGTAATTTGCGTAAGGAAATCGCAATTCTGTTGTCACATTTAAAAATAAGAACTTCGCTGTTACCTCCTTTGCCACTATTTTCAAAACTCTGTATAGGTGTTTTCATGTGATTATTTGCCCTCTAAATTTGATATTATTTATTATACTTTATGTTTTATGATATTACTTACTTCACCTACCTTTATTAATTTATCTCTGCACTGCCTAACAGTTAAACGGTATTGAATGCCTTCTACATTAAAATCGATGTTATACACAAAATGTGTGACAAGTTTTTAAATAAATGAATTTACTTTCTATCTTTGTACTAGAAACCGAAACCGCTGTACCGCGCTTTAGAATGCACGCGGCAAGATGTGGGGTACGTATTGGCAACTTTGTTTCATCAGTACGTCGTCAACTCATTTTTTCCTCTGCCCCCACCTCACTGCGATTCCCTAAGGCACGGTACAGTGGTTCCGGTAGTACTACGAGTATAATACAACAGTTTCCTTTGTTCCACCGAACTAAAAATTCACACTTCAATAGTTACTGTTTGTTCTTTAACGTTACTAGTTTAAGTGAATTTGTCATTAACATAATAAAATTGTACACACAATATGTGTTAATAATAAAATGTCGTTTATACTTGAATGACATTCGAGTAATATTACCAGCAGAGGTTTTAATTAAGCAAATTTAATGCACTCGGTTTTGAACTCTCCAATTATGCAGACTCGTGTAACTTTCCCGACGGGTGCGTTGCGTTTTCGTTGCGTATTAATTGAAGAAATGCACACGAAAGTTTTTCTTTGAACTGCGATTTTCATTTTCCATTAAACTTAATCATCATCATCATTTCCGTCAATAGGCGCCTTCTACTTCATATAAGCCTCCCCCAATAGATTTACCTATGACCTTAACAAATCTGTCCACCTTTTGGATGGACGTCCTTTTCCTGCTGTGTCCTCAGCTAGCAGCCTAGAGTATAGCTTGTAACTTAGATGGTTACATACTCGTACTGTGTCTAAAACACGTTTATCTTTTTTTTCAGGTACCGAGTTATTGATTACTACAGTCAAGTCTGTTTAAATAGGTTTGTCCGAAGAAAAGGAGATTTACGACTAATCATTGAACCACGAGAACATTGGACATCATTGTTTCTATTTATTTTAACAATAGACCTTGATAAATATTATAAAGGTAAGTAATAGGTTAACGTACATATGAAAGATGTGCATAACCTCCGCACAACAAAATGTTTTAATCGACGAAATTAAGATATAGAGTGTTTTGTCTCGATGGCTAAATAATTATATCGCATACAAATTCCGTCCCCTTTCTTATTTCTAGTGTGGACGTCAAATTAAAACTTGAAATTTAAGTGTCCACATAGTTACAAAAAAAGGACGCACAAAAAATAAAAAAGT
The DNA here is from genome assembly GCF_028537555.1 of Battus philenor. Classification (NCBI taxonomy): domain Eukaryota; kingdom Metazoa; phylum Arthropoda; class Insecta; order Lepidoptera; family Papilionidae; genus Battus; species Battus philenor. The sequence goes on along the minus strand of NW_027181759.1, from coordinate 4,755,509 downwards.
GTGCAAGAAAGTGTATGAGTGTACTCAAAGAGACGAAGAAACGATTCCATGAGAAGGTCACCTAAGGAGATATACATTTAATTAAACGTTCTAAGATATACAAACTAAAGTAGACAAAAAAAACATTACTTGCGATTAAATAAACTGAGTCTCTTAAAATTGCAGTTGCGTAGAAACCGCTATAAAATACTCGTGCAATCTCAACTTGAGATTGGTACTTCGGTTCTCGCTTCTAATCTAAACGGAAGTGTACTATCTCGTACTATTAAGTAAAGGCCATTGGAGCGGTTAATTAGAAAATTTTAATGGTTGTAGTGTTTTTACTTAGTCCAAGTTTCCAGTGCCCGGATAGTTTACGAGATGCTCTTAATTTAATATTATACGAAAGTTACTTCATTTTAACTTAGATAATTGGTAGTAAATGCAAATAATTTAAGTCGCTGCGTTTGTAACTTATCTATTAAAACTATTTATATTAATTGATGTGTTCGCTAAACTGAAATATTATAAAACAGCATGGCAGGGAAACGTTAAGAAAAAACCTGAATTGTCAAACAAAACAGGGCGCATGTAGTGGGTTATAACCCATATAGTATACAACACTATACTTTCAGGGAGAAGAAAAATGTGTTAATTATTAAATTTAATACGGTTACACAGGGTTTGGTTATAGATGTAAAAGCTCCCTGTATAAACTGATCGCTCTTAAATATGTTACGTTAATTTGTTTTTTCCGTTGGCTAATAACTTCAGACAATACAAAGTCTGCACAGACAGACAGTAAATAATAATTAATTTTAATTTATATTAATTCGAATTATGTTTATTTTATTTATAGTTGCTGTAGCCATTAATTTGAGAACAAGGTGTATCATACATTAATTTACGTCACAAATTAGTAAACATTCACCCCTTAGCTTTTATTCCGAAAATACAACCAAAGAGACTGTATAATAGGTATGCACAAATGTAAATATTTTGCAATTGGAAAATTATTTTTTGTTAAAATCTTCAAAGATAATATTATAAAACCAATGCGACGAATTTTTATCCGTTTCATGCTGAACAGAATTGCAAATTACGGTCCGTTTCAATTTGAAAAAGGTAAACATACACTTGGGCGTGTACTGGTATATAACAAACAGTATCCGGTCGAAATTTCTTTATAAAGCGCTCGATCTAAATAAATTTCGTGCCCACCTTTGTGATGACGGGCCGTCCTTTTGTTTTATTTATACCTTTATTTTGAGAGGGGATCAGTTTCCTGATTCAATTATTGTAATTGTGGCCTCTTTGTAGAGGACGGCGGAGTCGAGATGTGGCTTGTGTAATAGGGCCGTGTTATAGTGACTGGCTATAGATGTAAAAACTTTAAATAAAATATATACCTCACTTGCTGTCCCTTTATACATGGTTTAATCTATCCAAAAAATAATAGTTTCAAAAATAATAAATAACGTAATGTTAATATAGTAAGAAAAATGGTTTTTAAAATTATCTTACAACATATTAAAATTAATTATTGTTTACTATCTGTTCCTGCAGATCATATACTGCCAAAATTTACTGGCCTGTTGCGGTCCAATAGAAAACATAAATAAATAAATGTGAACTTGAGTGTCAAAGTAATCAATTTGTAATCTATATTGATAAATGAAAAAAAGCTTTAAAGCTTTTTGTTGACAAATGTGCAGTTTATAAACACCTTTGAATATTTTATAACTATATCCAATCATCCTGTATATAAGTCTTTAGAAATTTACGATGTTAACGCGCTGTGTACTTTTAAAAGACAAAAGTTATTATTTTCATTCAAAAAGAAATTAATTGTAAATAAAGTAATAAATTCCTAGATTCAATGGTTGATATAATGTGTATTTTACAGGATGCTTTTTTGTCACGTTCACTATTACACGTTCATTCACTCCTACTTTTACTTCTTCGTTTGAAAGATGCTGTAATTAATAAAACAATTAAGCCAAAAAAATACTATTATGCTGTTCAACGAGACAAACACGTACTTATGCTGCGTATGTATTTCATTACCCTTTAATAGGAAATAATATTTTGTGATTTGCCCTAATCTGGAACCCACGAATCAATGTGCTTAACGCGTATAGAGTAACAGCCCAAAGATCTCTCGAGGAGCTAGCGCGGTGACTTTATAGCTTTGTGGTCTCCTAATTGGAAAGCAAAGACTTCGTAGTGATGTCTTTGAGTTTATTTACTCTAAAGTTCATGATCGCTTTCAGACCTGTAAAACCCGGTGAAATTATAAATGCTAGCAGTAAGATATCGGTAATTATAAAAGCATGAACATTCGCTTGATATTGTGTTTCCAAAATGTGGGAAGCCCCCGACGAGTATAACACTTACCTCGTCATCCATGGCTTCGTTTGTATAAATTTTATTAGTCATATTAGTTCTCAAGCGATGAAGTGTATATCTACAAGCACCAAAACAAAGGATTTAACATTGTTACTACGTGTTTATCACATTAATGTTCACGCACACAGTGTCTCTTGATTTAAAACATAAAAACTACAAGTATCATGCATGCAATTTAAATTATAAATGGAAATAAAATTCAAATTAATTTAATCTTTGGTAAATTCAATTTGGTTGTACGAATTATTTAAATATCGGTATTCTTTTAAAGAAAGTATTACATATTAACTATATTGGAATTCGATATATATAAATATATCTTAACTTCATTGGCAGCAGAATAGATTTGAACTGCGTCATTGCAAAAATGTTTTTTTTTTTAATTTTTATATCATGTTTTTTTTATAATAAATAATGATGAAATCTGTTATACAATTTGTACAAGAGATCGTATTAAAGTTTCACAGACAATTTCATTGTAATTAGTCAAAACTGCACAAAATGGCCGCCGGATTTTACATAATGTGTTCAGTGTAATATTGTGAGTTTGCAGATGTCTGCCTTTACAGTCATCGATTATTCTCAGAAATTGCATTTCTAATTTGTTTACTTACACCACCGAGCATCTGACTACCAAAATGTTGTGTGCAATGTATCTGCGATACATAAATTAAAGAACAAAGAAGACGCCGAAGTAAACCATGCACTCTTTTATTGTAAGCAAACATATAATGTAGTGCATTGCGGCGCTCCGTTCATTGTTCGCGATCGAAATTAAACGAAACCGATTTATTGCTCCGTACGTTTTACAGCGTCGCTTAATGCAATGCGTTTTTACTGAGCACTTGTTCAATCACGTAGGCGAATAATGTTTGTTTCGAAAATTGACTGTTTTATAGTAACTTCGCGAAATTATCAACTTAAATTTTATTGTTCTTACAAAACTTAATATAACATAGGATCTGTGCATTAAGTGCCAAAGTGCGGGACTGCCTGTGATACTTGACTTGAAGATACCGCGAGTCTTTACATAGTGCAATAAGTTACCACCTAGAAAATTTTAGTGGGTAGAATTCCAAATAATCCTGTTCTCCTCCCGGAGGCAGTGTATCTTGAACATCCGAAAGATTTCCACCAGATATCATAATAATAACTCTTCATCATACAGATCCGACGACGCCATCAGCGTAGAACCTTGTAATGGCCATCCTTATAAGGGAAAAACTGCCTGCTAGTAGTAGCATAAAAATTGATTAAAATCTTTAATGATTTGTTTACAAATATAAAGATAAAATAGCTTATGATTTTATCATCTTAAATTATATATTTATCGCAGTAAAAAGATAGTTCAAGAAAATATATGGCAAAATAAACAATTTATGCCTTGTTACGTTACTTTTTTGTTTTCGCTAGTGCAGTTGTGTACGTACGGTTGAAATTTTCAAATGGCACCTTAATTTCGGTTTGTAAATCGCTATTCAACAATAAAAGTCTTAACTGTAACCCTTTTTACTAAGCGATCCGACTGAGTCTTGAGCACAAATGTCGTAATTGAAAAAGCCAGTCACGTCACCGGTGCCAGTGGAATGTAGACACAATTAGCCATTACCAATCGGTTGATGCTCCCGCCGTTATCTACCGAAAAAACTTCCTTGTGTTAAACACAAAACATCATAAGGCTGTCATCACATTATAGCCACCTATTAAATTTATAACAATCATTTATTATTATATGGATAAAAAGTAAAATATAATAAATCATAATTTTATCAAAAGTCAAGGCTGAATTCAATATAACATTTAATTCAATGAATACTTCACGAAATATATCACTTGCTTATCATTATTTCAGTTGAAGGACGTTCATTGTTAGATATAGATTGCAAATAGGATCGGTTTGAAGTAAATTCCTTCCCGCGTCTTCCGACGGACGACCGTAGCAAGGTCTTCTGTCCACTTTACCATGGCCATCAGTTCTGCGCTCTGTGGCCTACAAGCTGCCACTTTAACTTCCAATCCGCTGGACTATTGTGGGCTACTTTGGTAGTCTACGTAAGTCCTCATTCTTGATTCGTATCCATGATCTCGTTATAAAATGGGGTGGGCTATGCTTGCGATAGCCCTCTCCTTGGCTCATTGAGTAAATATGCTTGTTATTGATTGCCGGAGTCAGAGAACACGTTATATCTCAACATAATACACAATATAACAACATAAATATGTCTTCGATGTGTAATATATTTCAATAACAAATATGTAACCAACACATTTTGATGAATAGTTTTCAATTTTAAACTGGTTTGCAGTATATTATAAATTGTACCAAAGTAATAAGGATTTTACAAGAAAGTACCGGTGACATGTATTTCAAAATTGATACAAGGTAGTTAATTGCATGATCATGTGTATCAATGTTTCGCAGTAGTGTATATATGCCCTTGGATCGCCGAATTTGCTTCTGTAGTGATTTGTTAGCACAATGAGCGACTAATTCCAGCGGTCCGCGTGTTACGGCGCAAACGTCTGACAGTTGAATGGTCTCAAATGAAAATAGTGGTCATTGCGTCAGAGAAGCGGGAAATGGTCGCGATAATGAGTTGCGTAGATACGTGACGGGAATCTGCGGCGTAATGAATGGCCACGCAAATTACAACGTACTATTGCGTTGTTTGGGATTTGAGCTTTACTTTATAGGCAATACGAAAATTAAACGAAAACTTTTTATAACAATAAAACAATGGTACATATTTTAAAGTTACCATAGGTGCCTAAATTAGGCTGAGAAACAATTACATAAATAAAAGATAATTTGGCGTCAATTAACGCAGGTCCAGATTTATGTTATGTTATGTGTAATATTATTGATCTCCGGTGCTCTAGACTGTGAAGTACGTACGAATACATATGGTCATATATGGTCTGTGTCGTAATTGACCTTGTAATTTTTATACTATCGAGCCTCAAAAAGATTGGCCAATGTAATACTTATTGTTTAAATTTTGGTTTCCTTCGTGAGTTCTCATAATCTAACCACGATTATACGCATATCAGATTGATTTATTCAATGTAGGGACTGTCAAATAATGGATTTGATCAATTTATTTCAACGGATATTAGTCACGTCGCAGCCGACTGCGTTCACACAACAAAATCTAGAAAATGTGGGTAAAACGATATTTTTGTCTAGTTAACGCTAACTAATGAAACAAGTGGTGAATACAGTATAGACATGTTGAGATTTTGTGCCGTGTGATTTAGTACGTATTGCCAATAATCTATACAAATTAATAAAGAATATCTGTTTGTAATATTTAAATAACCGTTTTTTACTACATGCATATGAATATAAACGGTACATACACAAAAATGACATTTTATTCTAATTTTTGTGTCTGTTTGTTTTTGCTAATCTCTGAAATCGCTGGTTCGATTTGGACGGGATTTATACTGGCAGATAACTGATGTAATAAGAAGTATTTTAGCCTACTATTATTTCTAAATAATTCTCATAATAATATAACTTAATTGTTAAATTCCACGCTGACGAGGTCTCGGGCATAGCTAGTAAATAACACAGCTCAGTTTTCAGTTGAAAATTACCAGTGATATACATGGTATTATTTTCATAACCTTATATGCTATGTGCATAACAAAACGTCATAAAAACGGTATGTAGGACATTATAAATAAATAATTAAAGAACAGTAAAACGATTTGGAAATTAAAACTTATCAGCAAACATTAGTTCTTACAGTAGATGCAAAAGCTGGAATAACTTTATATCATTAATTTTTTATTAATATACTTGATTATTTACCGATTTAAAATTCAAAACTTGTTTCATTCATATCACAGATTTGATAATAAAATATTAATTGTATCACGTTGCGCTTGGATCAAATACAGCATTTATTAGAACAAATTGCATTTTGCTAGCGCTATGCAATACCACCAACTTCATGGAATATGTTTATAAGTTCAATATCGAGGACATGACATTCCGTCCCAGAAAGACGATGTATGAAAGCCGTTAATTCGCCTAGTTTTCCTGTTTCAATACTACTGTGGTAATCTTGTTCTAGGTAGAGATATTCATAGACTCGTTTCAATTAATAAAACAAAATTTTACGGCTTAACAGTAGCTAATTATAATAAACAAATTGATTAAAGTGTGGGTAAACATATCGCGAATACTTAGCTCATTATCTGTCAAAAAATTATGGTATACATTATCTAAAAATCAATGGATTTATCAATAAAAAATAACGTAATGATAACACAGTAAAAAAGTGTTTTAAAACTTTGGATTTCGAGTTACTAGTAATTTATTAAAATTAATTATTATTTACATTTCGAGGAGTGATGACCCATCGGTAGATGACTGAGATTGCAATCCACACTTAATGTGTTACTTATATAGGATTGCCACTGCTTACAATTTTCAGAAGAATAGGAATCTTCGTCCTCTGCGTACCATAATACCACACTGCTGTCGGCAACCCTTCTGTAAAGCGTGGCGTTTATAGAATACCTCCCTAGATATAAAATCTTTGAGACTTGCAGTGGACGTCTATGGACTGAAACGACAACGACTGCAATCTTTCCATGCAGCCTTTATACTTCCAGAAGTTATTGGCCAATCGTATTACAATGGCTTTACAAGTGTTTAATTTATATAGGACGATGGGTTATAGGTGTAAAAGCTATATTATATGGACAATCAGTTTTAACTACTCTATATACATACCAAGCTTTCGAAGCGCAAAAACAAAACAAATATAGCCGATGACTGCGGGGTGGAAAAGTAAGACTTTTCTTACACTCGCGCCCGCTGTGCCAAATCAAATGCCGGATTCTGTATCAGTGTTCTGGTCCTGTTTTATTTCTTTTATTATCAATCTGCGCTCTTTATATTCATATGGAGCCTTTTTTGAACCAAGGTTAATTTTTTTTAGTCATAGCTCATCTTCAGTCTAATTGTCGGCCTCTTTAGATAGTAGGCAGGCCGCTTCAAACCGATTGCATTGGAGATCTATGTCCAACCGTGGAGTCACAGGATGGCTGATTATGACGATGATTGTCTGTATCATGATTGTACTTTTAGTTAAGCACTGTAACTGAAAAACTGTAAGATCTGAATTATATGCGCTGAAAATCTTTCTTTCTCTCTTTGTCTCTGCAATATTATGTTAGCATTCTGTTTCAATTTTATGACGCATAGATATATCCGTTTTCAGTCTGCAGTCTACAATATTTCGTAAATTAGAGTTTGAATATTGGTCGATGGATAGTTAGCGGTCGCGACTGGACTGCGTATTACCGCAATACACCTACATATATGCACAGTTCACGCAGTAGCGGAAGCTCAACGGACGGACGAGCGGCGCCGGTGTTTACGATTGTGTCAACCTCCATTGCGCGATATGTTGTACCTACTAACTTTATTTATAAGCAAAACCGCTCATGTATTATTACCATAACGTAACGGTACATTGACTATGAAGCATTTTCTCATTTAATATCTTTCAGTGCCTTAAGACGAAAGACTTCGTCCAATGCGTATTTAAGACACTGAAATAGGGTCTCTCATTCTAGGCCTGATTGATACGCATACTGTCAACCAACTAGCCATGAAGATAGCTATGCTTGGGATTTCTCCATGGGATCTAATCAGGATTGACAAATTGAATGGGCAGTTCGCTCACAACATATAAGGCAGAGCAGATGCCAACTTAAGGTTTTAGAGACAAGAAGAGTGTCAGACTAAATTCGTCGTCGGAGAACTCTGGTTTGATTAACTTTTGATTTCAGCCGATAAAGAATTCTATGGGAGAATATAAAACAATGATAATAATAAACTAATTAGTAATCATCGTCATTATTTCATTTAAACAAACTATATGAAAAGGAATATACGATTCAACAGAACGTAAAAATGTAATTGGTTATTAAAAATAAATGGAAGCTTTTATAAATTATACGTTCCTTTTTACTCCGGTGGTTTCCTGACCGATATAACGTAGGGCTCTCGAAAGCAAGTGAAAAGGCTTCAGCGGCGCGTCGCATCCTATACGTCGTCTATACGCAATCAGGTGGGATTGAGGTTGAGTGCACACCTATTCTTAGAAAAAGAAGAGCACTCTTTGTTTAAATGCATTCTATTGTGTGGAAGGAAACACTCGAAACTGTAACGTTGAAGTTGGTTTAGTTATTTTTGTCCGTTTTGGACGTGAAACAAACTGATACACGCTTGACCTGGCCTCTCTGCCTACATTCACGATGAGTCAAAATGACATTTCGTATTCTTTTCTAAACGCTAAAAGAGAAAAAAATCTTTTAAATAAATTGTTGTAGTTTAGTGCTTGAAGAATTCGGCAAGTAATTGTAGGTCACGTTTTGTTTGTACTTGTTTTTGTTTTGGAAGAATCTTTTTCTTTTCTTTTTCCTTTTCAGCCGATAGACGTCCTTTGCCAGATATAGTCATCGGCCAAAGATCCCCACGTTGACCAGTCTTGTTTTACCCGCATGGTAGAACCTTTCAACCCCAACGGCCATCGGTTGCACGAGCACCTCGCCAACTGTCACTTTACACGAGCAATTCTTTAAACTACGTCAGTGATTTAGATTCTTCTGCAGATCTCATCTATTCTGTCTTGCAAACGACCTCCCAACGAAACTCCGAGCATAGCTCGCTCCATTGCTTTTTGGGTGACAAATGCTGTTAAAAGCATATCTATATCTCACAGTAAGTAAGTACTTTGTGCCGAGGATTATTAGGCTTAAAAACTCGCTCGGAGTGTCAAAATTGTAAAGAAGACGGACTGTCTATGGTGCTTTAAGAACTCCTAAAAATGGCGGGATTTTGGAACCACGGTTTGCTCTTTTTTATTAGATTACTTACATGATACACGTTATGTATTTCTGATATGATGTGCTATACACCGTCACACACCACCTTACAGCATAACTGTGTATTAACAGTACTAGAAAATATTACGAAATAAGATCCTAAACATACGTATCCTGTACTGTCGGACTATATCTAACATAACAAGGCTAATTACGTAGTTACTCACGCACGTATAACGTTCAGGAATGTAAGCCCTATCATTGCAATGTTCAAAATTTTAAAAGGAAAATACACTAGGCCGAATTCATATTCATTATATTATATCAACCTGATACGACCTATTATTGTTTAGTGATTTAACCATTTGTAAGAGTCAATATTTAAATAAATCGACTAACATAGATTAATATTATAGTATAGCCACTTGTAAAATATTTTAATATTTACAATAATAATACTGTAAACTAATATACAGTTTTCCGACAAATGTTGGTCAAAATTATGTTGATAGTTTTGTTTGTTGTTTAATATAAAATGATTATAATCTCGAAACATTATAACAAAGCGTATGCTAATGAACAAAAATATATACCGTAACGAGCCAATTTTACCTGCGAGTACTTCGTGTTATCTTCTCTACTACGTATATTATCAAGTGGGAAAGATCTCTATTGGGGGCGTAGGTAACTAAGCGGTACAGAGGAGGCCTGAAGGCGGGCCACGTCCTATTTGCATTACAAAGACCTCGCCTGAAAATTAACTACACGCACTGAACGCTTGACGTTTACACTCGGTAGCTAAAATACTCCATTGATTACAACTGAGACTTAATATCCTCTTCTTAGATATTATAATCTTTTAGACGAATTGAAGATCGATAATGATATGTACGAGTAAATTACATTAAAGTTGATAACTCTTAATAGATATAAATAATAAAAATAGATATTGTGACTTTTTTTTAAATTTATTTATATATACATTTACATAGCACCTGGAACAAATAGACAAGGCGGACAGATGACCTTGTTAAACTCGTCAGAAGCCGTTGGAGGCAGGTCGCTTCGATGATAAAGATAAAGATAAAATTCATGTATTCAGCACAGGAACTTTTAACAGGACTTCTTAATGATCATCAACTTATTATTTATTAATCTTATTTATTTTTTACTCTACTCTACTTCTCAAAGTGTTATAGTTGTGGAGAAGAAGCAGGAAAAAACTGCATAACAATACACTTTTTAATTAAGTTTAACTATATAGATTTATACGCTTTATCAAATATAGCCTAAATGAAATCAAAATAAACAGACGACGTCATTGCCAAGGATAATGAAACATCTAGTATAGTCAATAATAACAAATATTTGTAAAAAATTACAAATTCCCGGCAGAATAATGATACTTTTTACTAAAGTATAGCTTTTTTATATCCAGTTAGACTTAACGTGTCCTGAAAGTTTCAAAAGGGAATTTGTATTGAGAATCGATTTTTTATATTAATACGAAAATATTCAATTAAAATATTATTCAATAATTAAATCCAAATATTCTGTTTCATGATTACTCAAGGGCGTAGCTTCGGGCGATTTGTCCCTACTAATATATTTTTTTTTTTTTTTATAAATGACCCCCGCTATTGGGGGCCTCTCGTACCCCTATCTGATTTTTAGGACAGGGACCTTTTTTTACAAATATTTTTTCACAAAGTTTTTTATTTCCATAATCATCTGTCATTCATCTTATTATCTTTTATTCTTTTCTCTCTATCATGTTATATTTCTTTTCTTTTATGCCCTTTTACTCTACTCTTCTTTCTTTCATCCTCTTATTTTGTTTTACAAATCTTATTTACTAGGTATGTTATCACAGTTGTTTACTTATAGTTATTATTTATTTTACTTCAGTCTTTTTTGTTTTCTTTTACCTAGTTTTGTTTTTTTGTATTGCTTGTGTTATTATTGTTTTGCAATACTTGAGGAATTCGTTCCTAGTTACACTTTCGCCTATCAGGGAGGCTATTGACTCCTCCCTGATTTGAACCCCAGACCGGCACTCGAAGCCGAACCGGAGTCCCCCGAATGCGGGACACCGGCCTACTAATATATTCGTAGGAATGGCGCTTACTACTTCTAGGTCGACATTAACAAATTAATATTCTATCTATATTCTATGACCTGTAGGCAAGGGTAAGGTTGTTTTCAGCTAATAATAACGCACACGTTAATCAAGAACGGAATTAGCGGATGTATTATTTAGAGGCCGGGTGCGAAGTTGCTGCACCCCTGAAGTGAGGGGTGTTACTTAGTTATCACGGAGTCGGCCGACGGATTACATTAAAGAGATGAAAGGTGTTTTTACAGGCATGAATTTTAAATTACATTTCCACGCCGCCCCGCCGCTAACGCCTCGAGTTTGTTTCGTCTTAAACAATTTTACTTTGAAGTTTTTTTTTAACATTAAACATATTGATGGCTTATTATTTTTTTTTTATATATATCATAATTCATTACAACAATCATTTGTAAATCTGAGCCTACACGTAACCATTGAAAATAGTTTGAATGACATATATTTCATCTGATTAAAATTAATAATTCTTGACTAAATATTTCAACGTTGTATTACGTATATATCAAAGACAAATTACAGTTAAAGACGGTCGATAACATACCTTTGTATTGTGTCTTGAATTATTAAATTTATCATTTTAGCCCGCTTCTTGAAAGATGGGTTTCAAGAAACGAAATATGAACTATGTTATCAAATAGTTTTGCTATAAAAACTTCTTAAGATCTGTTATTAAATAATGAATATGTATATGTATATACAATCTTCAACACACATATCTCAAGTGATAACCTTATAACATTTAAACATATGTAATGAAATTAATTCTCATGTACACATAGTTGCACTAAGAATAGTACAATACATATGAAGAAGTTTAACTTTGTATACAAAAATTTCGAAGAAAGAACTCACCAGGAGTCTTAAAAGACGGATTTTACACGGAGATCTTGATGCTCAGTTTACTCTTATCTTAAAAGTCAGCAACGCAACTGAGGCTATTCTTTTATTCCAAATATTTATGAACTACGGTGATCATTTCTCACCGCGTAAACCGTTTGTTTATTTATGTTTCATTAAATAAAATAAACAGTTAAGCGAATGCTGCAAATTGAGGTATCGCATCGCACAATGAGCCATTCCGCAGCTGGTAGGTAGGTGCATCGGGATTATTCCGACGCCTTCCAATTCGCCCGCTGCCGAAACTGGCGGCAAGCCAAGGTCAATAAACCCTTTTGTGTACGCAGAGAACATACGCGCATACCTTGAACATCATATATTATTACCCTCCGCTACCGCAGCACACGTGCCCACCAAATCGTTACAATTGAATCCCAATCTAAAGGCTTTACAGTTACGAGTTAATACACCTTGTCGCTGCAAACCATATGTAAATAAAGAGGGATGTATCCTAAACAAATACACTGGGTGTCGCGGATGCTGACTGAGACAAACCCACCGGTTTTAAATGGTCTGCACACTTTTCACTTGCATTGTTTTACGTCGTTGTAAATAGAATTAGATTTAACAAGACCGCGGTTCTGGTTGAAGTGGCTGTTAAAAAGAAAGGTTAAGGTTTTTTAATACGACTTTTAGCTACCCCATGATATTGGAGTGTAATGTTTTTTCACTGCAAACATAGCCGTGATTTTATTAACGTAGCTTCAGATTAGTACATTTAATTCAATAATGTATTGATTAATATGCTGTTTAAAAAGGTATTAATACATTGAATTTTCTTTTATACTATATTTTTACCATTTGTACATACGGCAAAATAGTAATATTTGATTTATTATTATAATTTTTTAGGTACTTTATAAGCTGTTTGAAATTTGTATTGAATTATGTATTTTTTTCATCAAAGATAAATTATAAGTTATAATTGTAATTATAAGTTTAAAATAGTTATTTTTAACGTATTATGAAAAACTGCGTATCAGAGAAGTACGTCTATTTCATGATTAGCATTTCAATCCATTTCCACTGTTCCAAATTCCACTGTTGGACATAGAACTCTTTCATAGATTTTTAGTAAGGCTGGTTGGAAGCGGCCAGAACCTAAGTTTTTCCTAAGACTAAGTCATCTCTTCACCTTGTGGGTGGACGACTTACGTTGCGTTTGCTATTTCATCATCAACATCAATTTAGCCGTTTGCTATTTATCTTCAATCAATCGTCATAAAATGTTTGTATTGTTTATATTTACAACGCAAATTACACTTTGAGTTCTGAAAATAAACGTTATGCCTGCTATTCGGGTCTACCGCAAAAGTCATTAAAAGTTACTAATTGTGTTAAACTATGCTCTCAGATGGTCTGTGTATACGTGAGAGCCCGTGAATTGTCTGCGTCTCTTAAGAATTACAAAGAATTCATTTTAAATCTTACCGATCTCTCGATATCGTTCTTTTCACTATTATCAAACGCAAATAAGCAACATGCATACGATATTTATAGCCTTCGCTTGATATTTTGGGCCCGACGCACACTATTAAATTCCATACGCCTTTAGTTAACGCAATTGTGAACCATTTTCCTTTGTAATAAGAGCTATGGTAAAAGCAAAAAACATATTAGTTTCCTTGTATTGCCCGTGGAGTATAAAGGGGCTCATTCATGTGCCGTGAAAGCCTGTCGCATAGATGAGCGGGGTACAGTCGCCGTAAAAATGATTTATATCGGCTAGATGGCTTATCGAGTGTTGTCGAACTTTCGGTGAAGGTAGATCGTGTTTTAAGATAAAGGACGTGTTGAGTGTTGTAGCCGGGTTAAGTTTTTTTTTGGATTTAGTTCCCTATAATTTATAGGAATTTTCGAGTCATTTTTTCCTCCTTTTCGCTATCTGTCTATTCAATTAAAAAAATTAAAATTATACCTTTTTATTGAACATATATCAAATTCATACTTAATATATTACAAGTTTGAAATAAAATGTTGACGCATTTTTGTATGTAATAATAAATTTTGGTTTGGGCGTATACCAACCATCTAAACTTTTAAACAGTTTTTAAAGCAATTTCCGAGTCAAAACTCTTATAAGTTGTTTTTTTTTTAATTTAAGACAAAAGGCTATGCTTGAAATTTCACTACGAGAACGAATTGTAATGAGGAGTTCCATAGGCACAGTAACTGACTTCGCTCAGCGGATTGACAATCTGAAGTAACAGGCCTTATAGCGCGCAGAACAAATGACTGCTAGGGTTTAAAGGTTCTGAGGTGGAGACCATGCACGTGCCGGATGTACCCGTACAGCTTAGTACGTTCATCCGCAAGGGAAAAAATGACCTTGTTAAGGACGGTGGAAGACGCTGGATGAGGGCCGCTTTTAATTGGTCTTATTGGAAATTTAAGGGCCTTTGTCCTGCTGTGGGTATCCTACGGCTGTAATGATAATAATGTGTTACAATTTATGACTGTTGTAATAAATGTAAATTATGCTAACCTTAAAAATCTTAAACAAAATTATTGAACAATATTTGCACTTAGATAATCTAAGGAATAATTTAATATACGACGTAATCAATATTATGATATGAAATTGCACATATAAACTTTAATCAGCATATGTTAATGATCAACGCTATAGTTGCCTTCTTCAAGGCGACCGCGTCTTGTGGAAACGGCTACGGTCAATTAACTCAATACATACGCTAACCGAACGCACGCAGTTTCATGCTGCTTTGTATATGTAATATGTTAGTAATTTTATAACTAATATGCATTAATTGTTTTGTTTACAGTATACTAACAACCAAGTCTTATTACCATATACGATTATGTAATGCTGTATCGTCGGTTTTGTTAGTTGGTCGTTACCCGCGAACTCGGATACATCTCCAGTCTCGCCGCGCGCATACCTAAGGCGCATTACAGCAGTTTCGGTACATGCATTTAGATTTTCTTACTACGCTTCTAGAATGAAATATTTTCTTGGTTTTCTCACGGAAACAATTTCCAAACACATCAAATCATCGTTGTAAAATCTGATAAAATATCTACAGTGTACACTTTTCGCAAATTTTTATATACTGTAACGTTGCAAGTTAACGTCCCATAAATCTTAGTTAAAATTTTAACCAAAAAAATATAATCACGAGAAACGTCTCATAAATCGCAATACAGGAAAAAATTGTTCAACCCTTAGCGGGTAACGGTACGTCTCAAGTGGCGTGGGGTCGTGGGAGCATGCTATTGGTTTAACGGATCTTTGTTTTTATAACAAAAACTCCAATGCGCCCGCGCACCAGCACACAGAGTTTATACCAGTGCTTGGGAGAAGGATCCAGGCCTCGGTCGCGTTCACTAGCTAGGTGTCGTCTCACGCACCGACGCACACTCTTTGTGTCGGTTGCGTTCACCAGCTATGTGTCTTCATACGCGCCGGGGCCAATTAGAATTTACGTTATAAATTCATGCCTTGATCCTATTCATTCTCCGGGCATCATTTAGTTCACGCCACAACCTTTACATCGTCTCGCACCCCAAGGGGTAAGTGTTGAACAAATATTATAAAGACATCATTATTAAGTAGCCTTTATCTATAAGTTAGAGCTCAACATTTTGTCTGTGTCCATAGTTCCATCATTGTGTATTCATTATTACTTTTCAATTTGTTTAATTGTTTATCTCTCCTATTATTGTTTTACATGCTTTACATTTTGTAACTCCGTTCTGACAGTAAACAATCACATCAACTGCTTTCGGTTTCTGCTCTTACTTCATCGCAAGCCATCTCCGGGTTTGCTGTCAGCGGAGCAAATTGTACATATACTTATATATGTATATCATAACTGTGACATTTATTCACAGGTGCGAGTTTAAGACTGCGACTTTTATACTGCAAGGTTTACACTGCAAGGTTTACACTGCAAAGTTTATACTACGAATTTTACACTGCGACCTTTACACTGCAAGTTTTACGCTTCGAGTTTTACATTGCAAGTTTTAGACTGCAAGTTTTACACCGTTGAAATTATATCACCGTGCACCGGAACCGACACATACTGCAACCTATCGGCGCTCCCTGCTCTCGACTTGCTGCCGCCTGACCAGTCCTGGAAGATCGTGCGGCTGGCTACCACCACCATCAGGGAAGTACCGAACTGCGGTGCAAAATTAGACCAGGCCTTCTGCCCACTACCCTTAGATAATTAAACACATATATATTCTTCTTGTGTGCCTTTTTGTTGCCAACTACCCATTTAATTAAATACTTTTCTTAATTTCAACCGGCACAATACATATACACGGTTAAGTAATTTGCTGAAAATAAGCATCCTCCAGATTTTCGAATAATAAAACCGAGGAAAACGGACAACGATTTTCTTTAAAATTCTAAAGTACATTAGGAGATTGGATCGGATTATGAGTCCAAGAGATTTTAGGTCGCTTGGACTAGAGTTCCATGGTTTGACTTTAAAGGCTCCCAAGGGGATTGCAACTAGAGTTGTCACTCCATACGTGTTTAACATTCCGATTCAAAGTGGCTCTAAAGGATCCTCCTCTGTTTAATAAGTTGCACACAGCAAACAGACGATCAACTTGTATATCAAACGGCGAAATAAATAAAGGATGTCGGTGAGTGTGAGCGATCCATTTTAGTCGGTTTAAATATTAACGATATTTCAGATTGAATGCGAACGTTCGGATCTCCACTAGACAATGTACCTGCAATTCGAAAAGCAGTGCCGTCTGCATTTTAATTTCCGCTCGAGCGTGCCGAGTCGGCGTTGCATAAATTCACACGGAGATAAATGTTAAGTCCGCATCCCGTACGGTGGGCGCTTGCTTTCTCTGCTCACTTCCAGTAGCTTTATAGCCCGCCGCTAATCTGATGCATTGTCCACACGCACAACTTATGAACGCGACGGGCCTTACTCTATGAACTTTCACAGATAGCTCTTTAACTGCCTTTAAGTAGGATTATCCAATAGACCGCGAACTCCCAGAGAGCGACGGATTTCATTCTGTCGTTTACTAAGAGCCTTTGTTTTCTAAATCAAAATAAAGCCGATAGTTTAATTAAAATTCACTTAAATTTTAAAAGATTGTAAAGAATGAGTTGTGTCGATTATGAATAATGACTAATTATATGTTTCACCATGATTATTAAAAATATATTTAAAGGGATTGTTTTATAAAGCGTATCATAGATTGAGTTTTCAGGCAGGAAATAATTTGATTTACTCTGTACAGACAAATGATTTTTAAACTTTTGGGCGATGGATCCATTTACCAAAATGAAGTACCTGTAAGTACCTGTAATTTTTTTCTATTGTTACAAAATGCTTATCAATTTAAAAAAAAATTGAGTTGAACAATTAACACAGTTTGCTCAAATTTAGCGAAGTAAATAGACATAATATTCGATAAGTTGTTTAAAAGTTTAACAATAACACTTTCTATATAATACCTATACACTATCTTTTAGAGTTTCAAATTAGAAGTGTTATGAATTTTGTAATGAAAATAACATACAGTGACCTGCGACTTGACTCGGCGTTCCTGTCTATTTAAGAAGTCTATGCTAAGCGCCCTCTGACTTGTTAAGCTTGTAGAATCTGTAAATGACATATAAAAAAATAATGAATTTGTTTTTTAAATTCGTACACCTCCAAAATCAATTTTTTTCTTATGTCGACTCCTGGGAAACTGATTTCGACTGTAAGCGGTCGATATCGCCCATTTCGGGAATCCCTGACTTTATCTTTAACACAACCCAAAAAAAAGGAGTGCCAGGGGAATGATCAGGTTGGTCAATTAATTCGTGATATTTGGTTTACAATGCATAGTTTCAGTGGCTGTTTCACATGTGACTTTAAACTACATGTCTGTGGCATTCGTCCTTACGTAAAGCAAAAGTTTTTTTGAAAATCCTTTTATTGACATTAAGTTTTAAATATTTCCTATTTGTGACGTAGTATGTAAATAAAGTTTTCTTTTTCATATTACAGAAAGGCGACTTTAATCACTCGTTTTATAAAAGTAACGTTTTACTTATAACTCAACGGTGAATATGGCTTAAGAATATGAAGTTCTGCACACCACTAGAACCATCGAATAAGAGAAGAAATAATCATCTTTTGTACCATCTGTAAAATTTCATTCTGTATCTTACCTCACATTGATACGATTATCCCCGAGAGCACTAGTTATAAAATTGATGTATTAAATAAGGTAGGTTGCGCGTGGGACGTCTGTTTCGACAGAAACGACCATAAAATCTTAACTGCCCATTGCACATAGAACAGAAGCAATTAATAAAGGTTATTCGTATTGTTATTAAATGTTTACGAGCTACTGGTTTGTAAACATAGTATTCGCAATAAATATCTGTGTAATTTTATATGATATAATAAAACTACTTTGTCGAACCAATACTTCAGAAACAAGTCAATCGATATAAAAATTATAATAAGTCCTATGGCTGTGATAATAAAGACTATCCATACCTATTTACTGACTCATCACGATGACTTCTGAACCACATGCCTTAAGAACCTGAAATTTCGTCGAAATATTTTCTTCACCGAATAGAGGCCAGTTAAGAACGTTATTTACAAAAATATACCAGCAAGGGGATTAAATAAGCATTTATTTAAAAATATATAGTCTTCTACTACAGCCCTTGCAAGTATAAAATTTAGAATACATTCATGATATATAATTGAGTAGTTTAATAACAAAAATTAAATATGTATTTCTCTATATTTTACGCCACGCAAAACAGGCAAGTGATAGCTTGTTATTTTCGTATATATATACGCAGTATATAATGTCGATGGGAGAAACAAGAGAAAACAATAATTAGTTACATCGTCATTAGTTAAAGCATCGTTAAGTTGTCGTTAAATAAGTTAGCTTAAGTGAGCTCATAGGTTTTTTAACAACGTATACGTTATAGCGTAACAGTTTCTTTTTTGAGTTTCTTTAGAGATATCAATACCCGTAGCAAAGTGTTTCAAACCATGACTAAGGATTACATTTATCTATAAAAAACATTCGTACCATTAAGGGCTTATCGAGTTGGCATACGTCAAAAGGCGCAGAAATAGCGGAGGCATCAGTCGATCCCAACTACCGATACTAAGCTTATCGGACAGCAAATTTGTTAGAGTAATCGCACGGGAATGTGTGACGTGGGGACTCACGGGACACACGGCTCAGAAATTCCACGATCACAACTGAGTTCTCAGCCACGTAATAGTTTACGTACTTAACGAAACAAAGCGACCCGTTGTAACCGAGTGAAACAAAAGGCAAGCCCATGGTGTGGCCGTCGCCTGATGATTAAACTTTTAAAAGGAAACAAAACATTATGAGCGGAAAGATTAATGTTTAATAACGTAAGTGGAAATGAAAATGAATGGGATTTTTAATTTGTTTCCTTCTTATTTATTTCGGTTACAACAATAACTTCTAAATTTGAAAAATAAACTTTATGTATGTAAAACATTAAAAATATTATTACAACATTTTCAATCATAATTTTTAAATAGACTGCAGTACACAGAATAATTGTTATTGGTATAAAAGTTTTAAAGAAGTGAATGTATAGCTCATTTGCTGTTTGTTAATATATGACACCTTCTTAAAAATCCAAGATTTAAGAAAAACTTAACAACGTAATGATAAGAGTAAAAAAGCTTTTAGTCATAAGTAGAACTGCTACGTATTAAAATTAATTATTGTTTATTATCTGTTCCTGCAGACTGCCCTGTCGCTTTCCGATAGAAAAAAAAATATAATGTATATCAGAGTCGATGAAAAAACTTTGAAACTTAACTGAAAATAAATACATTTACTATTTTTAAGCTTTTTAACTCTAGAACCAATCAAACTATAGAAGTGAATTATGGTTATGTGGTTTTTAAGTTAAGAACATATGGAATAATATTAATATTTGTAGGCATTCATCAAAAATAACTTTATAATAGCGTATAAAATATTCAGCTAAAATTTGTAAGTATTAAATATAAACATAGTTAAACAAATTTTCTTTTGATACTGCGTCACATTTTATTAAATGATATGTGCTTTTATACTGTCAGAAATGAATACAAGATACCAACAAAACATATGTTACGTAAAAGCGATTTCCTTAAAAATAAATTAGTGTGCTTCAAAAAATAATTAATTAAAACCAGCCAAGAGTGTTCCTGCACAACAGGCCGTTAAATTGGAAACAATAAACTGTTTCTGCCAATCTATTAAGAGTGTATTCAAAACGGGCGTGTTTGTAAGATTAACAACTTTGATTCTGAGCACGACAGATGACAAGTGGAGGCGCAACGCAGCCGTGATGTGAACAAATCGGCATTGTGCCGCGGCTCGGCGCTCCAGCCTGCAGTGTGTGGCGATTCGCAGTTAGTGACACCATGCTTAGCTGATATTGAGAGACTTTTTTGGACCATCTTGATTAAGTTTCACAAAATTAATTTAATGTGATCGTAATTAAAGTAATGTGCATAAATATATATGTATATATGTTAAGCGCAGCGTAGGACTTCCGCCCACAAGATGGAGAGCTGATCCAGATAAGGTCGTAAGAAGACGCTGGGGGAAAGCGATGTCCAGCGGTGGACGTCCTGCAGCTAAAATGACATGACAACAACATGAATTTTATTTGTAAAGAATAATTATTAAGCTATAATAATAAAACACCTAAACATCGTATATTGTTATACTTCGATGTACATAAACTTCGTGTAAACATGAAAAATCATAAAAAATTTCTTTTTTAAAATTGCATCAGAATCAGAATAATCTAGTTATTCTTTTTTTAGACTATAGCTCTCATAAATTTTAATAAAATTACACGTTTTTAATTCATTGATTTAATTGGCAATGATTTTATCACGTCTTTTTAGTGGTCGCTCAGAATCTCTATGAGTATGCAACATGCCAATAACTTATCGAAAGGTAAAAAATAATTATAATTTTTTTTATGTAGTTCGAATATTCTGAATCCGAATTTTCACGACGCTTTTTCTTGATATATTACCATTGCTTTATTTATTATTTCTGAAACCATTGAATTTTAGATAGATTGTACAATACATTAATTTACAGCTACACCTTACCGCTTTATACCTATAACAATTTCCCTATATATTAAATAAATTTTACACAATCGTAAAGTATGTTCCAAATCTGTAGATACGCAGGCGCATGGTGTGCGTACTCGCGGGGGGCGGTCGCCCGTGGCAAACCGAAGGTGATTAATGGCGGTAACCCCATACTATCGGCCCCGCGTCTATCCGGCGCGGCCTGCGTCGCTATCCGTCTTGATTGTCCCACATACCGAGCTACCCCTTGGCGCGGCCACATGCTTCGTTTGCGAATCGCTATCGGCACTGTCGATATGTTTATTCGATCATTTCGGTTAATTACTTTTAACGAGCTACACAAAGATAACGTTATTTAATTTTAAAGTATAATCTCTAACATTCCTTCGCTCATTATAAGTATACTTAAGAAATATTTACATGAAATATAAATCTGATCAACAAGATTCGTTTTCGCGGCTTTGGCCTTAAAGTATTAACCTGTTATAAATACAGAAGATTGATTGCAATAAATAAATTCATAGATAATATCGTCCATTTCTTAGGTATCAACATCCAATGCCTTGAAGCTCATATGTACTCGAATTACATTGTCATTCACAGTCTTTTGGTACTGATATTTACGAAACTGCGCTCTCCAATCCACACGCCATGCGTGGAGAGAATCGATACATACCCCGCAGTAAGTTAGACTTACAGATCAGCTTTTCAGGCCTCGGCAGTTACGTCATTCTTGGTGGCGGTAGACGTCATGGCAATGGCAGGGTACTTATGTCTAATAGTGGACAGCTGAAATGCTGATGATAATAAAATATCTAAATTGATGAAAACGGAATACATTTTTCGCAATACGTCATTCTTTTTTAAGAAATCCGTCTTGCATTATAAAGTGTAGTATAAAAAACGGACCGTAGAATCAGCTAAACGACTTTAAAGTTCCCACAGCTTAAATAGTTGAACCGTGGAATGTTCAAACAAAACAATTGGCCGGAGCGTGCTGGCAGCAGTCCGCGCCGATGCGCTCTAAAGCTCCTAAGCCTTTGAAACTGCTAAATAAAACTGCGCAAATAACAGACCCTGCTATTTTATACCTTTTTAAGCTCACTGTCAAATACTAGCAAATGGCCGGCGATATAGCTTAGTAAGGTTGTTTCAAAAACAAATAAACATCCATTTCAATGAGATGCTCTTTCAATTTTATTTCAACTGTGAACTTTAAGTGGCTTTTGCCTTTTTAGAAAAATGTCTGTATTTTTAGCGTATTTTTAAATAATAACATCTTTTTATGTTACCTTACAAGTTTAACAATTGACGCTAAAACTTATAAACTCTCTTAGAGAATAGATTATGAAAATATTGTATCAGTAAGTAGTCGATATACATGCACAATCTGTTCTTTGTGCAGATATTGCTAAATACAAGAAATATGGCGATTTACATAAGGTTACACTAGAAATGTATTAGTAACTCTCTTGTTAAAAACTATTTGCGGTATTAAAATTCACTCTTTAATTTAACAAGATCATCAAACTAAAACTTCTTAAAAATCTCCTTATAGTGTAACGATTTTTTTGAATCATAAAGCATGAGAATAAATTGGTCGACTGGGCCTTTTCCTAAATAAATGAATAAACTATGGTCGAAGTAAATTATTGATATGTGGTCCCTGTATTTGTCTTTTAATTACACTCTAGGTTTATTATTATCTTCACGAAAGGTAAGGAACCTATACAAAATAAATTTTTATTTTTCAACATTCTAGCAAGTATACAATGAGCTGTCAATAAGTTGCATATATCCTAAACTCAGACCAAACAATATATAAATTATAATGTGTCTATCTTTCAATGTTCCGAACGAGATGTAACAGGATCCGTAATTGTTGAAATTGTTAATTAGGAACTGGCCTACATGTAGAATTAACCAGCGACCACATCTTAACGTGTAGAACATTGGATACTAACTAATTGATAATATTCAGGGTCACGACTCGCGAGTCCCGGCTATCGACCACACGGCCGTTGCCGAGTGATTGAATCAATAATATTTTTAAACAGGTAATTTTCGTTTATTTAAAATATTACTTGTTAAATTTGCAACAAGATAGAGTAACTAATAAAAACCCTTGTAATTTTTTTTTAATAAAAACATTTTAAAACATTTACCAACGTTTAAAAACAAGATTCAATTTCAAGATATAGAAAAATATCTGCAAAGGTAATATAAACAATAACCTTTTAAACATTATTGCCTTATCCAACGAGACACAATAAAATAAGACATTACATCGAAGAAGGTGGTCGATACGAAACGCTACACGGATCATTAGAAGTAGATTCATTTTAAAGAAATATATATCACAATCAATCGAAAGCTGATATGACACAATTATTCATTACCTTTACAAGTACTTAAAACCAAACACAACACAACACAACCAAACAGCGTAGATGTACTGGCAGAGAACTTGATACTTCTTATCAGTTACATACCATGGTGTCAAAAATATAGTCACCATTACTTACCCTAACATTACAGCTTCAAAAATGATATATAAATATTTAAATATAACCGCGATAAAACAATTGAGCTGATGTGACATTTTATTTCTAAAAAGCGAGTGCAAACGCCGTGTTGCGCGGAAATTCCTTTTTCAAAAGCAACGTATTGTTACGGACAGGACGTGCTTACCACTTACTGTAAGGTGAACGCCCGGCTCGTCTTCTCACTTTATGATTTAAAACAGAAAAAAAAATTATACACCGTTTTAACATATGACTCTTGTTATTCAATTGAATATTCAAAAACGAATCTTGTTATAAACAGCATAAAATTGCATAAAAGTGCGTTTAATACTTTTATGTATCTCGTGCATATGTACATCGTGTTTCCAAAATAAAGTCAGTAATGTTTATCATTCTTTAAAAAAATTGTGCTAAACCTTCAACTAAAGTGAAGAGTTTTTGAACATTTTTAAAAAAGTATAGTAATCATAATTAACTTTTATTAGTAGCAATCATTAAAATTACGTGGTTAAGTGGGGATACTTTTGCAAGTGATTATTAATGTATTAATTTTAGAGAAAATAGTAGGTGAGTCCCATAAAAACACGAAGACACCGGTTGGCGAGTTATTCTGTTAAGAAGGCAATACCTTGAATATGATCTAGTAAATCCGAGTGTATTGTCAATAGTTAGTTTCTTACATTGTTTTAGATTATCGAACAGTCTTGCCCGTGACCATGAATGCCTTAAAGTATCTAAAACTATCGTTTTAGATACTTTATGGCGTGATTAAAAATTAGTTTTATTTCATCATTAGTGTCAATCAAAGAAGTCATTACATTTAAATAATCCTACACAAAGGTAATTTAGACAGACAGATAAAAGTTTAAGTTTCGGATTTGTCTGAAATTTATTTCAGCTTTGACTTCATGTTTCTTATTTAAACGGCGACCGCATTGCCGGAGGTTACATTTACGAGAACGACGATTTCTTTTTAACTGCTTTTATTTTTCAATTAATACAGACTGGTTTTTGGTGAAATTGTAATTACACTAGTTCATTATATCCCTCGACTACTGGAGCCTACATTGAACCTTACCCTTTTAAGAACATATAAATAATGAAAACCTGAATCTGATTTATAGATAGTTGTTTAATGAATGCTTCTTTAAAACGTGTAATCATACCTTTTGTGTGGCTCATGATAAGGTCCGTGTATTCGAAACCAGCAATGTAATGTCAAAATTATCTTGCACCACTATAATGATCTGTATTGTAGGTTCTCTTTATTGTGTTGACTCAGTCTTGTTATTCCAGTTAAAATTATAATTTCCCTTTAATCATTCCCAACGACATAGTGGCATTATCGATTTCTACTTTATTACACAATGCTTATTTCATAACTTTTTAAAAGTTTTTAATAATCATTTTCATCTTTGACTTAAATTATCATGGAAATGTATATATATTAATAAATATAGGACTATGAATTCCGAGCGATAAAGAGAGAGGTAAGAGTATAAAAAATTTAGTACTTTTAATTAAAATAACACCACAAATAATCTGATATAATAAAGCAAAAAAGGTTTGGATTTCATAATCACCCTTTCAGCCATAAAAAGCCCACTGCTGAACATAGGTCTCGCTTATAGATTTCCTATAGATCTTCGGACTACCTTAACAAGGTTGGGGTATTGTGTGTCCGTGTGTATCTTGGATTTATTAAATTCAGAAAAAAAAGTATTACAGTAAATGCCAAACAGAAACTTTCATTACAATGTTACTTTTCGAAAGTTAAACTGATTACTAAAAACAGAAATAATTGTTATGTTCAACAAAAATTGTTAGCCATAACATTTCAATAAAATATAAAAAGAAAGTTATGTTTTTAAAATACTCCACGCGAAAATCGTGCATTCTGCTTAGCAGTAATAAATAATAAATAAAAATATATAATAAAAAATTTAATAATAATAATAATATAATAAAAAAGCCATCCCAATGCCATTACATTATCTATTTGAAGTAAATTTCGTAACCTGTTTTGTATGCGTCATCTAAATCGATGGTCCATCTAAGGCAGAGTTCCCCAAACTTTTTTGTGTCGTAGACCACTTGCCATGTTTTTCCGTGTTGGGTAGACCCCCTACTTACCTGATATTGATTTCCTGTAAATTTCTAACTGTAGTGAAGTTTAGTGTTAAAAAGTTAAAGTAAAAAGACGTGTTAATTTATACATTTATTAATTGAATTTAAGTTAAAACTACTTAAAATAAAATTTTATATCTGTTATGTAGAATATACGTAACGTTAAATAAACACAAAATAAACTATAAATGAAACAACATAAATATTATGAATAACATATTTTTTTTACTTCATAGGTATTTTTATAAATAATGTAAATGTTTTGATAAGATAGTATGATGTAAGTAAATAGGTACTATCAGTGTATGTGTTGAGATCCACTATCGTGGACCCCCCAAGTTTTTTTTCGCTGATTTAGACCCCTTGCAGGTTGTCATAGACCCCTAGGGGTCGATATAGACCACTTTGGGAATCACTGATCTAGGGGGACCATGCCGCGTCTATCTGCTCCTGGTCTTCTCTTGAAAACCTTTCGGTTGCACCAGCGACCGCACATTACCACTACTGACAAGTAATTAAAAATAATTTAAAGTATTCAACAGTTGGTGTGTAAACAACGGGAAATACAAAATAAATCGAGCATATTTACGGTGTGAAAAATAACAGTAATTACCGCAAGGAAAATTCCCGCCAACCGAGAGACACACATGACAAGGCGCGGTCCCCTATTAGGGTCCGCCGCTCCCAAATCCTTACATTATTTTAATCACACTCGAACCCTGGTCGGCTTTAATCACGCTTTGTGGGCAGACGAGTGCTTGTCAACGAATATCCGACTCTATATGTTTATTATTTTAGTCAACTTTACACTCTCGTGGAAATCGAATTAGTGTGAAGCGCTAAGCTTGGCAATTATAGACGATGTCACTGATATGGTTGGCCGTGTCTACGTTTAGACTTATTTGCGGATTGTTTTAGTTATATTGCAGACACATACACAAACACACACCCGCGCACACACTATTATTTACTATTTAGTTGAATCAAAAATGTCGCCTAACACTATGGAGGTGGGTGTTAATATTTGGGAGACAGTTCTAAACTATTGCAGATATTAGATAAAGTATTGTATTTTATTTAGTATTTTTTTAATCTCGTGCTATTATATTTTTAAAAGTATCTGAACACTATATCGAAAATCTGTGATGTCAAAACAGTCTTCTCTAAGAACTGAACCTTATCTGGTTGAGACGACAGATACCAGTCCTTGTCAGTCGGAGTTACACATTTTTCTGTGATCCATTTATCATCCGTTCCATCATTAAAAAATATTATAACGAAAAAAAACAGTAATATACGTATTTTATGTACGGTCGCGTTCCTATTAAATTTGATTTTTTGAAGACCCTTGACACCAATTTCCATTTTGAAGTGAACCCACAAATTGAAGTATCCTTTTCGAGATTTTCATAACATAAAATTCTTTCTTATCTCTTACATGAAATTCAATAGACAAGAATATTTTATGTTGTATTTCTTAAGATGATTTTAAATCCAATTTACATATCATAACGTAAATAAATACCGAACAATCTTAATAATATTTTATCTATAATACATGAGAAATGCAATGAATATTACTAATAATACACTATTAGTTATATATTTAAGGAATTACATATATATTGCCAGACTGATTAAAAATTTATTAGAAATTATATCAGAATCATGTAAAAATTTTAATGTCACTATCTAATCTATCTTAAATCACTAGAGTAAACCTGTGCCCAACTGTGGACATCTTACGGTTAAAATGATTCTGACCCTATTTAATTATACGAACTCGAAGCTTTTATAAGCAAATCATCTGTTAATGATTGTGTTATTCGAAATATAACATTACATTGTAATGATTAACGTCGACGCTTCAACCCATAGATGCCAACTGCAAAGTATATCCCCCGCTGATATCTATAGGAGGATATAATAATTGCCAAGCGGGCAGGCGGTTGGCGATCACAGTGTGATATTATGATATACAGAAGACGTTGCTGCCCATTCTCTGGAAACTTGTTTGTAGTTATCTTGTAAAGATCATGCGCACATATGTATCACATACTGCTAAGTTATTTTTGCTTATCCGTATTATATAAAACAAGGAAGATTTTAATATATTTCTTTCTTAATGTATTCTTGCATATGTTACAACAAACCACGGAAAGTATATTAATAATAAGCCTTATAATGTTACCACTGTTTAAACCTAAGTTCCCATTGAAGGGGAGGATCGAGTATCATATATTTAGCAAATTTTTCTGAACCTAGGTATTCTTGGTTTTTCACGCAATATCTCTCTTACTTGTGAGAAATAACAAAATTTCAAAGACCCTCATATATCCTCGCCGTTTAAGTACATCACATTAGATGCGTCTTAACATGCGTATTACCGAAATGGTCCTCCACTCTAATTAATTGTCTAATGCTAGGTAGAATTAATTACACTAAGCTCGATTTACCCCAAGAGGGTCTGCAAATGAATGAAGAAATGGTTTTTTCGTTAGACGAGACTCCAACCCCTCAACCAGTCCGATCCGTCTGCCTTTTAGTCGAAGGAGTTGGCTAGACAATGCATATACGAGGGGACTTTATTTTTTTAAACAACTAAAAAACTGGTTTACATGTATAACATGTATATTTATTATTATGTATAGGTGCAACAAAGCGTTATCAACATAATTTTAGCTGTAAAACTCCCACTGCTGGACACTGATTTCCCTATATAACAGTATCCGTTGAAATCGCCGCACAGCCAGTGTCTGCGGTTGTCCTTAAAAAAGTCTTCCAACCTTGTAAGTGGACGACCTTCAGTGCGCATGCCGGTTTGTGTTCTTCACTCCAGAACCTTTAAGCCCCAGCGGCCATCTGTTCTGCGAGCTAGGTAAACTACCCACTGCTACTTCAAGTTGCAAAACACTGGGTTAAATCCCGAAGAAGGCTCGGTGTACGACTGCGACTGTGCCAATAAGGTCCGAAGACTAGAGACTTAAGTTTAAGGAATGGATTACTGTATTTTTGACTTATTTGTATTTTAAATAATGATTTAATAAACAACCATAAACTTTTCCAAAAAATAATTACGAATGAACCCGAAAGAAAAATTACACTTATTCATAGTTAACTTAGTTATACGAGTAAAGTGTAGAAGAGACATTATTTTCGATTAATCTCAACCATTACGCCCGGCGGCCGAAACAACGAAACACTCGACTTTTTGTGTCGTGACCGGGGTATGCGAATTAGTACCGTAGCGGCGGGGGAGTTCGCTTGTCTCTTTGGGCGCTGTAAAAAATGCGTAGACCGCATGGGGTGAACATTAGTACTGAGTGCGCTCTGGTGGCTCAGTTGTTTTGATCGATGCGAGGGTTGTTTTTAAATTTATTTGGATTCTGCACCTTCGAAATTTAGCTTACTGTATGCTCATAACATTTTCATAATTTCTTTCCTCATACATTCCTTTGTAAATTACATCTAGTCACGGAAAGTATGATTCTAGTTAGTCTTTTCTTTCAAATGCTGAAAAACAAATGCTTATCGAGGATCGAGTGCCAAATATCTTTGAACAATTTTGGTCCGAAGTTTTTATTTTATGTAGCGAGAAAACCACATGACATGCAGAACGGAAGGCCGCCAAGTCTTTGAGGTTCTAGAGTTGACTACCAACTGCTTCCAATCGGTCTCATTGAAAATCTTAGGGGAGGCCTGTGTCCAACAGTGGACTGTTGGCACAGGCCTCCCCTAAGATTCCTTAAGAGTCCTACGTCTGAAATGACGATGATGATACGCATGATGTAAGAAAAATAAATGTTTGTGTCTTGGTTACTACGCTGCAGTTTTTTCTTTCCAACCTTTAATTCGATCCCAAACCAACGATTACAATACACGTCTAGTTCTTTCATTCGGACATGTGTAATTAGGCAATTTTCAATGGAGTCGCGGTCTGCATTAGGGACGGTCATGTTAGAGGTTACGAACCCCTCGCATTCGCTGCGATCCCATTCTTTGTCCTTGCTTATTTCTGGACGTTCCTTGTCGAACAATAGCGCGTGTGAGCAAGAATGCTTTATACGGAATTGTGTGCGACGGTGTGAAAGGTTAAATTGTTTTTCTGACCCAAGTTATATGTAGATATATTAAACCCATGTGCTCACAGCCGTGTTTTGTTTGCTAGTTGGAATTATTTACTAATGTATTTGTTATTGGAAACTGCATCAACTAATTTTCGATGACTCATTCAGATTATGGTATAGTTATCTAGTATTTCTGTTTTTTACTGCCTATTAAAGATTCAAATGACATTATTTTCCAAACATGGCAAATAGTCAATCACATGTCTTTATAAATAACGTCCTTATTGAAATTTTATGCACTTTTATTCGCGAAAGAATCGATACGGAACAGCGGACTAACAAAGTATTTGAAATGCAAAAAAATCATTTGAAAACATTTCTTTTAATATTGTTACAACGAGCAGAAAATTTTGTAATTTGCACTGTATTTTATATCGAGTCTTAAATCAAACATATCGTTAAATTTATATAAAATCCATTAATTTTCAAATCGCTTTATTACAAAATTCGCGTTTCCTATATTGATCGAATGTACCTCACCTCATATAGATCTCATTGATATGTTATGGCGAGGCCTATACTTTGCCAATGATTAACTTAACATAACCTAACCTATGGCACGATACCAAGAAAGATTTTGTAAGTTATGAAACATTTTGGCAACTACTATATATCAAAACAAGATCTTTAATTATAATAAAATATTAGAGATTTTATTAAAATACTTTCGAAAAATAGGTTACAGCGTTTTTATTCATTCTTTCGTAATTCTCATTAACAGTTTGCTTAAAAAATGATGCCTATAAAAGTTTTACTCCGTAATTTGGTCAGCTCATTAAATATCTCATTGGCAATACTTATTTCCACTTATGCGCGTTTAAATCAGTTTGATGATATTGCATGTTTATAGAGCCGTAAATCTGCGTACATGTAAGATTTATTATTATAGGATGGCGGGCCCACAAATTATGTGCGATACAATTCGGTCTTTGTCAGAGCGGGACGTTTGCCGATTGCGTCTGCCGATTTTCGGTCGGGTCATGGCGCCGACATAGCTCTCTACATTTCATTTAGCACTGCACGTGCTACAAATTGATTTAAGCTTATTGGATTAAGTTAATAATTTCCCTTTTGGGCTACTTACACAAGACCTTTTTTTAAGGCCTGGCCAGAACAATTACCCACCGTTATACGATCAGTAATAGGCTATAAAATAATATAAAAGAAATCATCATATATATTTTTTTTTATTAAAAATTGGTACTTTTTAACAGCATGGAAAACATAATTTTTTCAAGTTCACAACAGCTTTATCGGTCAAGTATGATATACGTATTATTAACTTAAGTATAAAAAATCATCTGAACTACTACCCTAGGTAGTGAACTGGTTTAAGTATAAAAAAATATTATTATAAAAATTTTCTTTACGAGCATTATTATAATTAAAAGATCACCTTATTATTAAATTTTGCAATTTACCGAATACAATTTTTATGAGCATAACTTTCAAACACGATAAGCAAAACGTTAAACTAGCAAATATTGTTTTTCGATTCTCGATTCAATTGTTTTAATGTGACGGCCCCGCCCTGCGATCCTAGTACAAGACGTGCCCAATCAATCTCCTAGCACGTAGGAGAGGATCCTTTGCGAAACTACTCTGACTCACAGCAAAACTAAGGCTTGGCTCGTTTACAGTAACTTCTATTAGATGACGACGTCCGCTACTTAGCATCGAGCAAAAAATCGGTGTTAATTTCATATTCCATAGCAACGTTGCATTGGCTTGATGTCAATTCAGGTTACACAATTATCACAGGTCAACAACACAAGTGGACAAAAAAAAACATTTTATTATTTATTATTGATATTTATAGATCAATATACTCTCTCTATACATGTTGATCAGTTATAGGTTTAAAAACTTTAAAAGAGAATATTTATTTTTCTCATTTTTTAGCCAAAAACTTTAAATCTTTTACACCCATTATAAATTAATCTGTATAAAGTAACCACTTTGAAACATATTATAGGTGTATTTTTCAATTGGAATGCGACAATCCATTAACTTCTGACAGTTCAAAGTCCACAGGAACAGATTGTGTACAATAATTAATTTTAGTAAGAAGTAATGCTAATTTTAAAAGTTGTTTTTGTTAATATGTTATCAATACGTAGTTTATTATATCTAAGCCATTAATTTTTGGATAAAGCGTACCAAACATTAATTGACACCAAATGAGCCATACATACCACTTTTGAATGCTTTTACGCATATATATATATATATATATATATATATATATATATATATATATATATATAACGAGTTATAATTTAAATTAATTACTTTTTACTATTGTAAACACAAAAGTATTTCGTTGTTTTTTCAGGAATAGCCGTAAAAATGAAGAGTATATATATTCCTGAATTAGGTGATTTTTATACTTTTTCGAGGTCATTAATCCCTCTCTCTAAGAGGAGGATTTTGTCACGACAATGGGATTATAAGAACTTTTACAATATAGCAACAAACTAATATATAACAGACAGAAGAAAATAAAAATTTTCATCGTCTAATGATGAGTTTGTTTATAGAAATTGCATCTAAATTAGAATTACGTAAACGTAAGATGCGATGAACATTGCGAAATGAAACTTTTTATAACACGATAAACTTCATTAAAGTTAAATTTATTATATTAATAATTACTCTTGTGTAGGTAATAGGTTGCATTAACGCCGTATAAAATGCCGTATACGTTTTATAATATCAATTCATGTCGATACTAGATACGACTTATTTAATTAAATTTCAACTATCGAAAGCTATTATATAAAACATCTGCATTAATTGGAGTGTTGGCGTAAGAATATTGTACTAAAGCGCCGCAATGCGGGATTTGTTCTGATGAACTGCTTTGTTTACGATCGGGTAATGTCGTACTTTTTATGTAACACATACTCACATACACCAATATTTAATTAACTTTTTCATGTACATACATTGCGAAAAATCCTTAACACACATTTTATTTGTTTATAATATTTTTCTATTAAAAATATATATTCTAATATCTTAAGTAGCATCACAGTAATGGTCGGACGATCATGTTACACCTTACATTCTCCAGCACTATATTATAAATAAAGTCCTTTCGTCTGATAGTATATCTCGCACTTTGTCGATAATGTGATTCTAGAACATATATACAAATCCTCGATTGTATTGTCCTGTAACCTCTTTGGTAAAAGATACTTATCATTAGTAGAAGTCTCAGTAATTTTTTTTCATGAATTAACTACTCGTATAATCTAAAAACAATATTTATAGTAATTATACTGTTTTTCATTACAACGTAATATATAGTAAATGATTAAATGTATTTAAAATCTAACTATGTAATAAGAAACATACCAGTGGGTAGATAAAGGGTGTCCATTTTAATTAAGATTTATACTATTCACGTACGGCGGGTCCTTGACACCGCCATGTAACCCAGGTGGGCGTTCCCAGCGAGTACTGACTTATTATCCAACATAAATCCTTAATGATTGGCCGCGTCGCTGGATAGACGACCATTACACTTGAACGGTGTAAATGAGGCCCGTCACAGCGGTTTAGACCTGGTTCTTGATCTAATGCGTCGGCAGTAATATGAAAGCGGCAGGCGCTCTTCAAGGTAATCTGTTCATGCGAAAACATTAGCCCTGCCCGGGCAAATGGGATCATGTCACTTTTATTCTGTCTGGGTGCTTTCGCGAACGCCACGGACGCTATTTACACGATAAAGTACGGATATTACAAAATTTTGACCGTTATTTGGGCTTCAAGATTTTAAAATAAATTACTAAAACTTATTAATAAATTCATGGTACACATACACTTAGATATAGCACTGCAAAAATAGCATATTTCTTATACCGCTATTGATAACTGTGTGTTGTTTTATTGATAATAATTTACTGCGTGTGTCTATATATACAACTAACTAATATTTTTCTTTTTTCAGGTAACCTTTTTTAATTTTTTGCTCCAGAAGTGAAGAGGACCAGAGTTGGTAATTATTAACTTTTTATTAAAAAAACATTTTTTTTCTCGTAAATTTATTTTGGTACGTACGAAAAACGTCGCACGAAATTCCAAAAAAAAAAAAAACAGACAAGCGGCGCCGAACGGAAATTCCTGAATGCTTCGGATATTCTCCAAAATTGCCGCATTGACTCTTTTGAATTTTTAGCAAAGTAAAACATTCTCTGTTTCCATTAAGATACATACCAAAATTAATTTAGCATTTCTGCTACAATGAACAATCGTAATTAAAGGAAAGTATTTCTTATGGTTGATAACCTAAAGTTGTCGTTTATTAAAACCAAAATGGCGGATTAAAAACGGGGTCAGCAATCAGTCTACATTTGTCGAGATGCCGACCGATGTCATTCGGTACGTTGTTTCGGTACTTTTGGCAAATGTTTTTTTTCGCTACGGCTCTAAAGGAATGTTATCTTAAGGGTTTTGTCGGCTTCTAAGCAACATTTATTTATTTCTTTTATTTTTAGATAACATATTTGGAGGTCTATGAAACTTAATAATTACTCGTTAAAATGAAGACTAAGGTTAACTTCATATACTTGTCATATAAAAATTGGGTTAGTTTTAATAGTAATAATGAAAACTGAACTAAACTTCTCTGAATCGCATAAACATATCTATAAAACTGTGTAATAAAGTGTAATCAAAAATATTTATTTCCAAATAATATCATAAATTTGTCTCCGAAATCCTTAACAAGACAAAAAATAAATTAAATTTATGTTTATTCTAAAAGATATCATTTTGTTAAAATTTTTACGATATAGTTATGACTTGTCTCTTATCACAAGTGACGTTTTTTGAAAATAAATTCAGATTTTATTACTGTCATCGCAGTCAATTGTAATATTCCATCCATATTGGTGTTGATTGTTCCATACTTAACTGCTTTTATTTTACGACTTGCCGTCACGGAGTGCTGTTTCATTTTTATACATCCGCCATTTTATATTTGCGTTTACGTATTCGTTGTGGTAGAGCTGTATTTTTTTATTACTTCCTTACTTCCCAAATGTATAAATCAAGATAAAAATTAAACAAAATTTATGCATTGCTTTAAAATCAATGAAAAATTTCTACATTAATTTCGTTATATGTATGTATTGTATTTAAGAAAGATTATATGCAGTGGATTGAAGATAGACAGGAGTTCGTGCTTGCCTGTTCGTGTAAAAAAAGAGGAGACTGTGATATACAGAGTGATTGGTTTTAGTTATAAAAACTTTCAAAAAGTGTATGTACAGCTCATTAGCTGTCTATAAATGTCCACACCCAACACAAAAATTAATGATTTCAGATAATAAATTACGTAATAATAATGTAGTATAAAAAGTGTTGTATAATTCGAATTTCTACATATTAAAATTGATTATAGTTTATTGTCTAGCAGATTTTGTACTATCAGAATTTATTGACCTGTCACATTCCAATTGAGTTTCAGAGTCTTCACTTTATTTAGGGTGCAAGCTAGTAAATGTACGCTCACCACTTTAAATACTAACCAATCAGTCTATATATGAATAGATTCATTAAGGAAATCACTAAACAAAAAATCCTTTAAACCACACCTAGGCATTTGTTCCACGCATCTTTGAACGTGTGAGAAATATCGCTAACACGGGAAACATTTCTATTTTTCGGCGCACCCCGTTCGCCGTGAGCGGTTGAATTTCAATATGGCCGCACAAGTGCCATTGTTTCGCGGTTGCCGCGCCGATGAGTGTCAGCATTGACGCTCGAATACGAGGGGTTATGAAATTTAAATTAACTTACGAGGCGATACGTTACGCGATCTCGACGCGTGAGCCTTTTGTTCTCTGTATGCCAACACATTAGTGAGCTAATTTTTTTTTAATTACCTTTTTTAACATCCGGGCAGATAAAAATTGCGGTGTTAAAGTGGTGTTTTTAGCACTTTTTACAAGACTTACTATCGGTCGTTTGTTTATATTTACTACACTTGTATTATTCATTCATTAATTCACATTATTTTAAACTTTGATTCAACGCAATATTCAATATTGTTTGCTATTTTTTATTGTTATTAACGTTTAGATACACGCTAGCGTAATTATTGCCTAGACTGAATACAATAGGCAAACGTTTTAAATATTGTAGTATGTTTATGAAAGTAATGTCAACTGATATTATATACTATTATTGGTGTGCCTATTTGAATACATAAATTCATTGGAATGTGAAGAATAACAGCAAAGTTCAATTTGATTCAAATCGAGTTTTCCTGTAATGACATCCTTTTATTTCAACTAAATCCCTTCAGGCTTTATCATCATTTTAAGGCGTGTGACGTCCACTGATGAACTAGACCTACCTATCTACAGATATCCAATAGGAACGGTTGGAAGCAACCTTCATCAGCGTGTGTGGTGGATGTTACGCAGCGCTTGAGGGTACGTGGTCTCCAATCAAGAACTTTAAAGCCCTAGTGACCATCTGTTCTGTGCGCTTATCGTCTTCGTTATAGAATGTTAAAAACGGTTTTAACCATAGATCCATATTTTATTTTGTATTTTTCCACCATCCCTCTCATACATTGTTTATTCGATCCACAAGTGTACACTTATGAGTGAAGTTTTAAGTCGTAGTTTTTTCATTCGGTCTTAAAAAAATTGTTTTTCTTACATGATCTCCTTCTTTTAAGTCGGTCCTTCGCAAATAAGAGTCATGACTCCCACTTTCCAATGACAGTCTTTTTTCGGCCATGTATTGTCTTCTCGTGGCTTCGTGGAAAGTTCTATAGTAACATGAACAGAGTGAGTTTGTCCTAATCTTTGATTTGCGTTTTTACCTTTTCCGCTCCTGTTTAAAAAATCGGGAAATTATCATGTAAAATATCTAAAGTAAACGTATAACGGATAGATTAATTTGTACAGAAATCAGTATATATTAAATATGTCTTTATTTATTCGACTTTAGCAACTTTGATGCAAATTTAATAACATTAATTATAACAAATCGATTGTTATCTTAAAAGTTTGTGACCACAACTTTTAAAACTAAATTTGAAAAATTATCATAATCAAAATCTTGCATAGAACGATTAAATTTATACTGTATATATATACTGTGTGTGTATGTATACTGTGTAGATGAAATTCCGTTGATATTTATAGTTTTATCTTTTGAACTTGTTTATGAACAGAGTGTCGTACGGTCACCGCGTGCATCGATATATGTACTGGGCTTGTGTCGACATCCTTATGACTATTCATAACCCCTTGAGGAGCTAACTGTGAATGCGGCTTCTGCGTTAGTCACAGCAGGTGATTACATGTTTACCGGAATCGATGTCGTGAAATATAGTTGTACTGTACACGATGTGTTTATAATATTTATACAAATAAACTACATTTTTATTGCTTTTTTTCAATGGTATGAATAATTTTGTTAAAATGATTACGTTAAGATAAAATTGAATTTGGTTATAATAATAAATTCGACGTAGCTGGAAGAATTGCTCGTCTAAAGTGACAGGAGCGAGACACATCTCGTGCAACTGATGGTCGTTGGGCCTGAAAAGATCTGGACGCAGCGTGGGCACCTAGTGGGGGTGGACCAACGATTTAGTTAAGGTCGCAAAAAGTTGCTAGTTGGCAGCGCAGGGCAGGACATCGCGGCGATCTTTGAAGAAAGCCTATGCTTTGCATTGGCCGTCCATCGGCTGAAAACAAGAATTGTGACTTACTGTCACCATAAGTCTTTAAAATTCTCAGCCGAAGACCTGGATGTCGGAGATTTTACCACGCCTCTAGTTTCAATAATAATGGACCTCGTTCCAATTCTATCCCAAGTTTTTAATAGAAATGTGAAAAATCAAGGATACAATGAAATACATATATTATGAAGTTGAGTGTTGAGTGTCGAATGTTCAATAGCACAAATCGATTTTCTGTATTTTGTACAGTATTTAAAATTACAAAATTACATAGGTTGTCAAGGCACAAAACCAGCGTTCTTAATACTACGGTAAAGTTTCCCTTAATTTTTGACAATAGGCGGCAAAAAGGACGGTTATGTTTTATTTTTTTATAAAGGTCTGACGTAACCCTTTTGTTGCCCTTAAAATTTTACTTGGAAGATCCGGCGGAAGGAAATTTTCTCGCAATAAAAAATAAGAGAGTGTACACAGTAGAGACCGTCTATGCAGGCACCTTTCCTGCGGTTTGTTGTAATGAACAAACTTCGCTGTATTTTCGTTAGAAGTTACCATAGGTAATGCAATTACTGCTAATAAAAGATAATGAATTGAAATGAAACAAATTTTCAAGATTTATTTTTTTGTTGTTCTCGAAGTTTCTTATAAACATATCGCGGTATGTATAATACATTAAAATTAGCTCTGTTTCGCTTAAACGCCACTTACAATCAATCATTATGTTTAAATCCGCTAAAATCTAGTTTAAAATGAGTCATTAAGGTAAAAGGCTATAATATTTAAGTTAATAAGATTTCATAGACATGACTAACTTTTAATAGCGTCGCGCTATTATAAGCGGGTTGTTTACGGTAATGAGCTGTGTTAGTCGTGATTTTCTAGTATTAAAAAAATACTAAGTCGCTTTTTTGAAGTCCAACAAATGCACACTATTCAATCGACGTACTCCCGTGACAAAATACATCACTGCACGAATAAAGAAGGAAAAGTACGTGCCATGCTCTATGGACAAAAATTCGTGTACTTAATTTTCCAGATAAAATCTTGTAACGCTTCTTAATAACTGTTGAAGTCAGCAAGAAGACCTGTTGGATAAAAATCAAAGGTTTTCAATACCTCGAGGTGATTATAAATTGACCCATTAACTAATTTAAACGACTTAATTTGTACGTAAATTTAATTCAGCTCGTTATTTTTTTTACGTTCGAGGCAATTTAAAATCTAAACGTTCGTGTGGACAACCGTTATTGAGGTTTTGTCTTATTTAATACTCCACGGCGTTGCTCACCTAATCCCTTTAAATGTTCATTTGACATAACAGAACCCGCCGAGTACTTTGGGATGCAAGTCACACCGTCGCTTAGCGATGCACGGCCCAGCAGGTGACCCGAAGCGGTGGCATGTGAGAAAGGTAATAAAAGTCCCAACCATAGGCATCGTTTATTTTTTTTAATTACTAACCATGTTTACTAAAAAAAGTTTTTGTTTTTGTATGCTAACGCAGCAACTAAAGTGACTCAAAGATATATAGTAAAATGGGCATTCTAAGTTAGCTAACACAATCTTGAAGATAAATAGAAGGTACTAAGCTACAGGTTTAACAATATACGCGTAGGAAAGTGCTCAGGAATTTCATACAAAGATCCCTCGTTCCCTTTCCTTCGTCCGACGTCTAGACGCTAAGAGGGGTTCCTTCCTTATGTTCTAAACATACTTCGCATTTGGATGTAGCATTTCTTTTACAATTTATAATGCGAACTGCAAATGTACAGAATAAATTTAACATACTAATAGCATTTGCTGTGGCTGTAAGAAACGGTACAATAACCTTTTATACATATTTATTACTTATATTTATTAATTTTAGTACTTCATTATTACTTTACATAATACCAGATGGATTCGTGTTTAAACACCATAAAAAGACATTTCAATACCAGCCAGTGAGAAGAAAATAATAGCAAAGAAAAGTAAAAACTTCGGAGGCTACGGTGATTGAAGGTATTTGCAATACAGAAAGACGCTAAATATAAGTAGATAAATTGTTTAATAAATGATTTTAACAGGTTATGTCGGTGTATTTTTATTTTCCATATGTTCGGAGTGCTTAATAGTGGTTGCAAGTAACCCTAATTTGCTTTATTTCAATGAATAAAACTCATGTAAATCATAAGGTCCATGCATACTGGCGCGGAATTACAGACGATTTCGTATCGTAAAAAAGTATGCTGCCTGTTTAGATAATTTTTCGTTGATTTGCCTTCCTAAATTTATGTTTTTTTCTTCCATTTCAAAACTAAAAACAATTGTTGTATATACAATATATTTAGAAGTAAAAAAAGAACGAAATATAAAGCTTCCTCTCGGCTTTTTTTTATATAATGTTTTAAGTGGAAGGGTGAGTATTTATGCAAATACAGCCTTCATTTTCAATGATGCTTAATAATGGAAAGAAGATAAATATTGAATTGACGAGAGTGAGACAGGGATATAAAAATTTAATAACATAAACCAAGATTCATTTGCTTTAAAAAATATGTGATGAACACCAACCGATGAATAAATTATCAAATAAAAAGTGATAATGAATAACCAAAATTCTTAAAGGTGCCATTGAAGACTTTCTTGAATTTAATGAATGCAATTATTTTTATTTCCTCACGCATACATTACTAAATAACAATACGTTTTACCATTCCTTAAACTTCGGTGTATGCCAGTTACCTAATTGTGAAGAAAGCGTGTAGTCTCGGTGTTACTTTCGATTATTAATTGCTTGAATATCGGTTTCTCTACAAATTACTTATTGTTTGTTAACTCTAAAATATCTTATGGGAGTGTAGTTATTACAAAATGTCCGGATATCAGCCGGCGTAAGGTATAAATACTTTTAAGTAGGGAATTATAGCTCATTTGTCAGTAAAAAGCTATTTCCATTCACCATGTATAAAGTGGTTACTCTAAAATATGAAACTTTAATTAATTTTTTTCTATTGAAATACGACAGATCAATAAACAATAAAGCATTCATCGGGAATTTGAAAGCGCTTTTCTTACTATATTATGATTACGTTATTTATTATATTTGGAACTATTGATTTTTAAACAGCATTTACACCTAAAATCAATCAAC
Source organism: Battus philenor (assembly GCF_028537555.1). Taxonomy (NCBI): domain Eukaryota; kingdom Metazoa; phylum Arthropoda; class Insecta; order Lepidoptera; family Papilionidae; genus Battus; species Battus philenor. The sequence goes on along the minus strand of NW_027181759.1, from coordinate 4,714,508 downwards.
CTGTACATACATAAATAAACAATTATTCAGCTTACGAATAACAGTATGATTAATCAGTCAACAAATAAATTTAGTTTAATCTTGGGAGTCTGTTTGCGAAATAGAGTATCGAAAAACACTTAATCGTCAATAATTTGATAAAAATGCGTCATTTGATCTACCTACAATTGTCGTTAGTTCTTTTAGTTCATTTCCTCTACGTTTTATTTCCGAGTTTAGTGTGGATCACTTAAATAATCTAAACATGTCCAAGCAATAAAGAAATTAATACGTAGTCTCATATGAGTCGCGGGTCGAAACCAAATTCTTCGGTACGACAAAGCCGGTTACATTTGAAGTGATAATGTTTGTGAAGACCGAGACATTGTACGAGGCTGCAATGCTGTCAGTTATTCACGCCGCGTGCCGTCGAAAGCCGAAGAAGAACTCACTGCATGTGACACACGGTAAATTAATTCATCGAGCCACAAAAATATTATTTGCTTCATGATCTTGATTCTTTTTTACTTAAATGCTTTCAACGACATTTCATTTTTTATTCAAATATTCAATGATTTTATCAGACTGGTTGTATGTTCCGACTTTTAGTATAATAGCTTCCTCTCACACAAAAGTTGCGGAGAACAAAATACACCGCACGTGCACAGTTTAGTGATACTTATGATCCGTTTGATTAAGGATACTTCACTGTCTTCCGTCTATAATTAGAAGATCAAGTTCATAGTGACCACTTGAATGCATGCATACTTTCGAATAAAATCGTTAATAAGGGACAATTTGATTGATTTAATAATTACGTATCGTTACTATACATTTGTAACGCACTATTCATTCTTAACGCGGTCGGGCAATAGTAATAATAACTAAATTCAAAAATTACATTTATTATAGTTATTATACAGCTTCCGTTTTTATCTGTCATCTAAATGATAGAAGGCTTGTGTCACAGAAGTGAAGTAAAAAATAATATAATAATGATAGTTCTAAAAACTACAATTGTTGGGTACAAAGATGCAATAATAGAGAAAATGAATCAAATAGTAATATGTGTCCCGTTATGATATGTTTTGTCCGGCTAATATAACATCTCACCCTTCAAGTTCCTTCTAAAATTCGATACAAACTATGTGACTACATAATAAGATTGGCGTTGTTTATAACTGTATGCAAACAATCAAGCTAAGGAAATACATCTCATTATAAGGGCTCTATATATAGCTACGTTGTACGTCCGCCGGTCACGTACGTGCCCCATTAATACTTGTAACTAAGAACAGAGGAACACTGAAGTCCTGCATTGTGCTTTGCCACCCGTAAGAATACCTTGGTCTAAAATAAACATATAATGGAAACACATGTAAGGCTATCCGATTTTTTATTAGTTAAACGTACACATAATCACGAAGAATACATTTATATATATTATTATGCAGATAGAATGATTTTACAACTGTAAATTACTATTTAATATAAATTAGAATCAGATTAAGTTTTCTCATAATGCATCGTTCAATTTAAAGCTACAAGGGTTTTTTTTCCACGACATTCGCTTTCATTACTTTTATTACTATTTATATTCCATACCTTATTATCTTTAATAAGAAAGGACCAATATCTAGCCACCTCCGCACATGCAGTGGTTGTCGTGCATGAAAGTGCACCGCCCGCCAGCCCGCTCGTAAACGCGCATGCGACAGACAATGCCAACTACACAACCGCCACCGTAAATTCACTCGACACGTGTTTCACCCCTCCACGGGGCATCTTCAGGAGTTGTTACACAGATTAGTGCTAAACACCAAGTCTTTTTGCTACCCTTCTCCAGAAATGTTAACTCTTTGTTGGTTAATTGTATGGTAGTCATGTTTTTTACCCGTGGGTAGAAAACATGATCAGACTGCCCGTCACCATTACCGGCGCTACCACCGTTATTACATTGCCCTACTTCTCTATGTACACCACCATTTCTGCCACCGGTTCCACCCCCATGTTGAGTTGATGTTAACCTACGTAACTTATGTGACTGAATTATGTATTTATCATGCGCTGCCTGTGAAGCGAAATCTCTTGCCTTTTGGTCTAAAAGGTCAAATTCCACATTATGTAAATTGTAAACTAACTCGGTATGTAATACCTTCAAATGTAATTTCAGATTATCTCTAATCTTAAACCACCGGCGAGATTCCGCTTCTAACCAGACCTTCTGAGCCTTACGTATAGCCATATCAGCCGCATGGCTGACCGTGTTGGAACGGATATTAATATAACCCGGAATTACATTTAACCGCTTACACTGCTGGTTAAACCAAACGTTTTGAGCTGCCACCCGATGTAACTTAGTTAATTTGATGTATAACCTCGCCTGTTCAGCTAGGCATGCTGATCTTAAATATTTAATGGATTCAGGCGTTAGCACTAATCTGTGTAACAACTCCTGAAGATGCCCCGTGGAGGGGTGAAACACGTGTCGAGTGAATTTACGGTGGCGGTTGTGTAGTTGGCATTGTCTGTCGCATGCGCGTTTACGAGCGGGCTGGCGGGCGGTGCACTTTCATGCACGACAACCACTGCATGTGCGGAGGTGGCTAGATATTGGTCCTTTCTTATTTAGGATGGACTTCCGCAATGTAACGCCTGAATCCATTAAATACTTATTATCTTTTTTACCTCGCCTATCACCCTTCATTATTTCTCCTGGACGTTGTTATCTTCAAATTATACTTTATTTTTCAGTGTATTAACAATTTGGTAACATATTATATATAGCAATTATCTACACTATAATTTTTTGTTTTATGCTTCTCTAATTATAACTATATCTACTGTTATGTCTATTACATTCTATTCATTCCATTTTTATCACTTTTATACAAATCGTTTTCTTCATTATTTATTACCTGACTATTATGTTTTGTAACTTTTTCTATCAGCTTCCGGTTGTACTCCAGGAAGATCTGGCGGGTTCCTTCCAGATTTACCAATGAAACGATATCTTCTTCTTCTATACTTTCCTGCAACCGAAACTTGTTTTCTGTTCTTAACGACCTAAATACTAGATAGCAGGTGATTAGCTGCGTCACTGTTTGTTTCACCGTAAGGTCACTTATGTACGAGGGACTCTCCTTAAGATTAAACCTATCCAGGTACTCTGCGAATCCACTGTGTCCCGTGAACATTTGGACCAGAAGCTAATAAGGTTGCAAATCTGCCTTGATCTAAAAATAGCCCTCAACAAACTATCCTCAATATAGTAAAAGAGTAATTCATTCTCATTTATTATCACTTCAAACATTCACATTCTACTAATAGGATTTTTAACAAGTTTTAATCTGATAATTTTTTTCAAATTAATTACATGACAATTGAGAGACATTGTAATGTATCATATTGTAATACCCCTAACAGAAATGCGGTGTAATTTAAAGTGTAAATTATTTAATAAAGTATAACGTCATTGTAAAACCTATGTAAAGTATATATTTGAGGTTGTGAAAAAAATAGTTCGATTGATAAATCAGCAAATAGTTTTTTTTTTTTTAATTCACTATTAATTTATTTAGCGGAATTTTTATAAGAAAATTTCCTTTGTAAACTGCATACGATTCGATAAGACAGCTTTATTACATAACTCGTACATCATGGATGCACAGACTGCCCGCCGGTAGGATACTGGTGGCCCACCGACAGCAAAACTAATACTCTCGTACATTCGAAAAATATTGAATTCTATTCCAGAATAAAACAAAAAAAAAATAATTACCTATACTTCAGGCGGCCGACCCGCCATCAGTTCATGATTTGCTCGAGTGGCCCCTAGTCTTGATAAGTCTGTGCAACCATGCCGTACATAGACTATTGACAATTTAGTTTTCTGTGTAGACGACCTTGACGATGAACTCTAAATTAGCGACACCCTGCGAAAGATTGCGTGCGGGCAAATTTGTTCAGGTTCCTCTCACCTCGAATAGTTTCTTAATAAATTTGTAAATTCGTAACGAATGTTATATAATGAACCGTAACATTCTTCATGTTTGAATCACTAGGTTCTTTTAAGTTTTATTAAATTCTGTGCTACTCTAAACTTACAACAAAATATATTAATACACAGCAGTTTTCAGATTTACTACTGTTCCCAACTTAAACTCAGATTTATGAGGTAATTTTTTTAACAACTTTAAAAAGTTCCTAGTGTAATTTATTTCCAAATAAATAATTAAATTGTAATATAAAATGAGCAGAAAAGAAATATGTCTATTTACCCAAAAAATGATCTACCTTAAGACGACGAATTCGGTCGGTATATGTACATACATATGTTGTACTTACGGGTAACAGCGTCATGACAAAAGCTATAATTAATATCTGTTCAATGTGTAGTTAGTTACACATATCTCGAACAACCATACCAAAGTACATTCGGGTGCCAAATCATCTTTTTAGTTTCTTCACATTTTGAATCACATTACAATGATGTAAGAAATTTAAGACGCATGGACGTGATTGTACTTTTAACAGATGCTTAACCTTCAGTGTCCATATGTTATTATTTTACGATATTAACTACGCAGTTATATTTTTAGTTCAAACGGAAGCTACTGTTTTTGTATAAGGTATACCGTTTATGTTGTCTTATTTTATCGTTTGATTTATGAAAATGATTCTAACGTTTTTAAAACATGTGTGGTTATGTCCATTATTTGTTTAGATTAAAATTTATATATTTCGTATATTTTTAGTATTTAACTATAAATACAGCTAATCATCTCCAGCGTTAGCAAACTTCATGCAAATATTTTGTAAGAAAAAGTATCAGGTTAACTAGTCTCTGCAGGAATCATCGCCGTCATCGGTTCAGCCATTAAACATCTATTTCTGTACACTCCGCCGCAGATTTTCAATAGGATCGTTGGAAGAGCCTGCGTTTGGCGTCTTCTGATGGCCAAGTCCAGCACATACGATTCTAGGAAAGATTATTGTAACACTTATATTTATGATTGTAAAAATTAAATATAAGTGTTGAGTTTTCGATTATGTTATGTCATTGATATAATTTAATTTATATTTTATGGTATGTTTAATACCTTGTCCGTCGATTGTACGTATTCTCGCAGTACGAAGTGAAAGTATGTATTATATGTAGGTTTACAAAAACTTAAAAGTAAATATAAACTCGTTTAAAATATTTAATGTTATATAAATTTTTTGTCGAACATACGCCGCAGCATTCACGAAAGGCGTGCCATCGCTCAATTAAAATTTTGTCTGCAACGACCTTCAGGCATCGAGGCTAACAAAAAAAGCAATTAGGGAAAGATTGTGTTTCGCTTTGCTTTTGTTCACATTTGCCAATAGCCAGGTATATATTAATTGATATTATTGTAATTGACGAAAACTGTCTGCATATAACTTGAAACAGTCGTTAAAGTTTCCGAATTTATATAAAAACCGACAGTACGATTTTTTTTTAATTCGAATAACTTCGTTTAAACACTATGGACATTAGCAGATATTTTTAAGTTTTTGTATTGTTTTCATTAGCGTTCTATTAATTATCTCAATAGTAAATGATCACTATGGAAGAGAGATATTTCGATTCTTAAACACTACCCAGCCAAGTTAGATAATAAAGGAATCATATATTCTGTGGTTTTGTTAAAAACACATACGGTTATTAAAGTAAAGTGCGTGTTTACATTTTGAGCATTTATATTAGAATGAGTAATCAATGTGACTGACGTTTCAATTTCTAAATAAAAATAATAAAATACCAAAAAGTGTATAGAAAAATTATTTACTAGAACTTATGGCATACAAAGACTAGTCACGAGAGATCCACAATCATCAAAACATCTATATCATAAAAATGAATTACATCTGTCTTACTTAATAAACACGGAAGCTCCGTTTAATTATCTTAAACAACTGCAGGATACTTTATAATGTTTCAGCTTGTGAAACAAATTGTTGAACGGTTCAAACATTTAAAGGGAAATATTAATTTCACTGTAAAGGAAATTTGTCATATCCGTTCCAATTAAGCTCAGTTTCATATCCAAATTTAAAGCGTGTAATACATTTGTATATATATACATAATATTTAGTGTTTATATAAATAGACGTTATAAAATAATTTTTGCTTGTTGTCATTTTTGAAATTTACTATTGTTTCAGCGCTTTGTTACCCCATATTACATTTCATACATAATGCCGAAATGGACCTCTTGTTGTAATAAAACAAAAGAGAATGCGAGTTAAATATAAATGATGTAAAAATTAAACTGCGTATATATTTTGCCTTAACAGATTTCTTTGAAAATTTTAAGAAGAAAGTGTTTTTCATTTAATGATCCATCTACTGTTAAAATTCTGACACTTCCCGATAGCCCACATTTTACTTCCTATCTAATTAAGAAATGTCGGAAACGACTTTGTATAATAATATCCCCTGCTATAATTTGGTTGCGGCGGCACTTTACCGCCGGTGCCTCGTCTGGAAATAGTTATGTCCTTCCTTGAGACCAGGAGACTCGGCTTATTTTAGTTCTCATTATTATTATGTTTCGATTCTTAGTTTCACGTATTAGAATTTATATTAAAAAAAATTCGGCCTGCGTGTACACCGTCGCCTTATTGATATTTACAAATTCGGGGGGTTCCCTTTTTTGGAAAAGAAGTAACTTAACACGAGAATTCTTTCGACTTGAGATTTACCGGATTGGTACAACCCACATAAAATTACCGGATTTGTATAATAGCATGCAAAATTAATAACTCTCACAAACGACTAGAAAATTTAAATCGCGATAATGCCCATTTTAAATATAAAACTTTATTGTAAGAAATGAATCATAACTGTTCTCATTCTTTATCATAGAAGTAGATAACAGATTAGCACTTACTTTTATAACGTAGACAGTGTTGACCGATTTATTGTGATATTTGATAAACCTGGCTGAAATTTCTACACCTATTTATTTATAGGTAATAATGGCAGTTTAACGCAAACATTATAAAAATTAGGTCTTAGAAAAAAATTATCCATAATTTTTTTTGTTTTCGTTTTGGTAGTATTAATTAGAGTATTAATTATGGTACAAAAAGGAAACTACAGAATAAATTACTTCTAAACATCTTTAGCTATTTCCGGAGTTCGTATTTTAGGGTTACGCTAGATAGAGCACAGTCTAGTCATTTTTAAGGTATTAAATAATCTGATAATTATCCATAAAATAATCTTTTAATACTGATTCAAATAATTCTTGGAAACAAAAATTGTCACCGTTTAAATTTTAATTGAAATAATGAGAGATACATACATTATTTGCATCAACCTAGCTCAAAATAATTCTAATGTATATATATGGCCAAAACGATGGTAACAAACTAATGCCTGATTAAGTTTTTTTTTAAATTTATTATAAAGTTGCATTAATATATTTATTTACAACTCACGCTTTTCTTTAAGGCCAAAGCCGCCTATTTACACCCTCAGAACTCTTATAGTTTTATGCGTTATAAACTATGTTTGCCTGTTTTTTGTTTTATTCAATGCATCATCATTATGCAGTTGATAGGCAAAACTCACTGCTGGGCGTAGGGTTCCCCCAGAATGTCGCCATAAAAACTTTTTTTTGGATTTGCGCTACCCGTATCCAGCGACCACTCGCGACTTTAAGTATATCGTCGGTGCATCTATATTAAAATAACCTTAATCTTTTTTGTAACTCGTACTTTATAATTGTACATTAAACTTTTTGTACCGTTCCTTTAAAGAGGGGCACATAAATTATCATTATTTAATTTTATTCAGCTGGAAACATATAATATGGTTGTTATTAGTAGTAATTTGATAGTTATATATTGGATATGCTATTAATTATGTAGATAAGACTTAAATAATTAATCCCCGAACCGTGGACCGTATCTAAAATTTATCTTGTTTCACGATTATTAGCCAAGGCTCTGATAACTCGGGATAAGAAATTATTACCACCGTGTAGTAACGAACCACTAATAATATTGTATTTAAAATTGATATCTCGGATGTATCTTGTATCGCGTTATCTTTATTTCTAAACACGGCTACCATTAACATTTGTCCTTCCCGGTATTTCTCTAGATACGGTTCCTTCATTAAGGCTTAATGTCTATTTATTACAAATCAACTTAAAGCAAATTAAAAATATTGACTGACACTTCGCAAATGATGCTACGTAAATGCAAATGTTCATAAAGCTTTTGGTGCTAGATTTATAAAAAATTTAAATCGAAGATAGCAATACCCTGAAAATGTTGTGTGAATGTGTGTATATATATATATATATATATAGTTCTGCTGTATTTCTTTCGCCTGTTCCTCTCAGATCTAAACCATTTCCCCGACTAGGTGTTAGAGTGAATGCCAAAAAGAGATATAATCTATCTTAAATTAAATAAAAAAATTATGAATTTCTTGTATATTTTAAAACAGACAGGAGTGTTGTTTAGGACATGATGTTGAATATACTTAATGTCATAATATCATTGTTTGTGGGCGACTGTGATCAACATTATAATCAGAGTAAGCCACACGATCCTTTGCGTGATATATTTTGAAACACTGCTACTAAATTGCTGTTTAAATTTATTTCCTTCTTTAAAATACCGTCTTCAACTTAGCGTCGCAGGCGTAAAGTTGTATGTTTATGACGTTGGTCGTCCATTCCCTTAAATTGATCAACCCCTATCAATAGGGCGTTAAATATTATGTAAATAATTTTGACAGAAATAACCTGGCGCTCGCGACTCAGCGTATAATACGGTGACCATAAGGTCTTGAGACAACAAGGACAGTCCTAAAAGTTACATTGGACAATCATTTTATTCGAAACGAATTCTTTATAAGATTTTACGCTAGAAATATGTTCAATTAAGTCTGTAAGGCAGTAAAAAACTGCGTCGTATTTGTTTCAGCCCATTGACACACACTGCAAATCATATGCCTCCTTCTACGATATATATGTGAGGATGTACCATAATCGCCACGCCTGGCAGGCAAGTTGGCTATCGTAGTGTGGTGATGTGGTACGCAGGACGCTGCTCCCTACTTTTCCATCTTGAAACTTGTCCCTCTGTCGTCTCTTGCGACACCTACGTGATAAAACGGAAGCCTATTCCATATTCTTCTATAATAGCTTAAAACTGTGTCGATCTAATTAAATTTTGAAATTAATTATTTTACATGCAGTTTTTTGTTTTTTTTTTTTACATGTTTTTTTTAAATTACCTAAAGTGTAATTTTGACCATAAAATGTAAAATATCGATGTCTTAGCCTTAACCATGCCCTGGAAGCGATGGCCAATTAGTAGCCTTGGGAAGTACGGTGTCGACTTCCAAGTTTTTGTAAAAAACGCGCCATCGACGGCCACAGTAATTTGACTCCAATAGTTTGTCTTCTCGCCGTATGAACATTATTTACTTAAGAAATATATTTCGTTGTTAAAAAGAGTAATAATTTTAGTGAATATGGAAAATTTGCGGAATTTTTTGTTTATCTTACACTTTTTAAATTCTTACACAGTATATCAAATTTGTCCACATGTGGAGTACAAATATTCATACGGCAGAATATGAAATAAAGAAAATCATCGCTTTAATTAAATTCGTGTAACTATTTAGAGCATATACATATAAATACTTCATGCAGTATGTTTCAACGATATTTATTTTAATAACAATAAAATCAACACAAATTTAAATACAGTTATATTTTAATGATTCTTACTAAATATGAGGAGTAGAAAGACTGAAATTTTTTTTGTAGTATATTCAATCAGGAAGGCTATATTTGGGATTTCTCTTCGAAATCGAATGAGAAATAAGAAGATCCGTAAACGAATGAAAGTAACCCCTCAAAGCTCGGCGTATTGGAAAATTCAAGTGGCAGTTGACAGGGCACATAGCGCGGTGAACAGATGGCCCCTGGAGCAAGCGCAATGAAGGACCCCAAGGTGAACATACGACTCTGATAAGGTCGTCAAGAACGTTGTATGCAGGCCGCTTCCAACTGGTCCTATTCCAATTTCCCATGGGACCAGCAGGCAGTTCCATATTGCATCGAAACTAAAATAGAGTTATATATTACTATTTCACTTTATGGAATTAATATACTTTTAGTTACCATTAAATTGAAAAAATAAAATATGACTAGGTTTCAGACGGTCAGTCAATAGAACTGTGTTTGCTGATTAATTAAATTGTTTGCTTAAAAACGGCTCCTCGCAGTCTGCGCAAACCGGCGGGGCTTCCTCGCTAGCGCTTGTTTCTCTTTATTTGTAAAGTATTCGTAGGTTTTAGCAATTGTATAACACAATATTACATTGCTTCCATTCGTTAAGATTTTCATTGTTATAAAAAAAAAATCTTTTGTTTGGAGAATCATTTTACATTTACAGTACGAAGTTTTCATCTCTAAAATAGCAAGAGCTTAATTATTATCCATGGTTATTTGTTATAAATTTAAAAGCTTTAAGGGGCGAATATATCGCACATTAACTGCTGTCAATTAACGTTTGGTACACCTTATCCAAATATCAATGGTTTCTGAAATAATATATGACGTAGTGTAACCTTTATTATGTAGTAAGAGAAAAAAGTTCAAAATTCGGATAACCAAATAAAAAAAAAATTATTTACTATCTGTCTCTGGCTTTGTACTGCCTGAAGTTATTAACCTGTCACATTCTAATCGATCTAATAAATTCATATAACGTATTTCAGAGAGTTCACAGGGAAATTAAAATTAGGTGTAGAAACTTTAAAGCTTTTTGCGAGTAAATGACCTATACATTCGCCCCATTTAAAGAAGCTGTCTTTTTAATAGTAGATCTTTATATCTAAAAAATAAACCAAAGTTTTACTTATAAAAATGACAGGTAAAAATATTTCTAGAGTTATATGAATCTATTGTTCGAATTTTAAGAAATTTGAGAAGAATCTTTATTTAGAGTCTGACCAGAACTGCTCTGCCGCGCTTTAGATATGTGCGTTTCTCTAATACGCGGTAGAGCGGTTCCAGTCGAATAAGCGGATTAGCTAACGTTAATGTTGTGCTAAAATAGAACAGCACATTTGAAATAAAACCTAAAGAACTTGACCCGCGAAATAATCACTCTACAATCTTCCAGAATAATATTTAATTTTAATACAACAAATATAAATAAATTTTTCATTTATTAATTGCAATTACATTGTATAATTGCAATGTCTATTAAATATAAACCGTTATCTACGTATAGCTTTGGTCAATAACAAATATGGAAACTTCACTTTAATAAAAATTAAACAAATAATTATCCTTTACTTTAAATAATAGAGAGCAAAATTTAATCACAACTAAATAAAACAATTTTATATCGAATCGAAGAAGAGTTGTAGGAGGATATGGCTGTTATCAACGATGATAAATGGCAAGCACTATCAATCACTCTGCCCGGGTAACTCTACTACTGACGCAAACCCACATAGACACGTCGGCACCGGTCTTATCTGTTATAATTTTATCACAAAAGTATACTTGCATGTACATCTATATCGAAGTATTGATTTTATCAAACCTTCAATAATGTATGCATTTAATTATTAACATTTTAAACCGATATTTAATTGGTAATAACCTTATTTACCTCTTCCGAAAACCTTACGGCGAATTGCCACCGATCGCTCTTGTTGGAATTCGTTGAAGCAGATCTAGGCCCAACAGTGGACGTCTTACGGCTTAAATGATATGAATGCTGATTTAATTGATGGCTTTGTCGATATATAGCTGCTCTCACCAAATAAAATGATAATCGCCGTTATTATTTGTATGTTTTTTTTTTAAATTTCCATTCTACTAGTTCTAATACACCTCGTTAATTTTTTTTACATAATTTTCTGGCTGAAAATGGCGGAGATTGGCAATGCTGTTTATTTGTCTAAATAAACAAGGTAAAATACAAACAAGAATAAAATTTTACACGCAAAGTGTTCTTTCAAATATAAATATTCAAAATATTTAAGTGTATAAATTTTTAGGATATAACCGATATGTTAATTTTTCGTCTCTCCTGAAAATTGCATTTTTGTAATGATCAATTTCTTCGGTGAGCGCGGTGATATATATGTATACAATAATTTGCCTTATCCGTAAAAGAATATTGATAAACATATGTAACATTTTTGTAAGCCTTTCTCTCTAGGCTTCCAATAAAAATAAATAAAATTAGTAACTCTTTTACATGTATTATACATGCACAGTTGTGCACGATTTTGCAGTACAATCTCATGTAACTCACTTCTTTTTGGCAAAAATTTACAAAACATTCAAAAATCCTGTTACAGTGTGATGGATTTTAAGTAACAATAAAGCCTGGGATTGAATCCCTCTACTATGAACATAAAAAAGGCATTAATTTTCAGGATATCGTGAAAGTGAGTACTACAAAAAAAACCTTCCGGGTTTATTGTGGGTTTATGGCCTATCAAGGAGCGTATAACTTTCAGTTGATGGATGCTATTGTTGATGGGCTTAATATGATTCTAGTTGCAAGTTCTTTCAAATAAGACGCTTCAGGCATTTTTACCGTGACCCACACAAGTGTTCACTATGAATGAATATACTTTGTAAATTAAGGTTAAAAATCAATCAAGATCGCAGGAACACGAACTTTGGGAAAAGCTTGTGCGTTGCAGTGGTAGTCTATCGGCTAACATGATTGTGATAAAGATGTTTATATAAAAACTTTGCATTAATCGTAGTGAGACAAATCTTGTAAATTAAGTCGATAATAAATAAAGTTCCAATATTTCACGCGATATAAGCGATAATAAAACCACTAAAGTAGTAACTATGATGGAATATCAAGAAAAGGATTCCTTCCTCGTAATCCGAGTCATCACCCATTTGCTCGTAACCCGTAAGCCGCGCCTCAGCCGAATGGGCCCTTAACAAGTTCTTTTTGTGAAGCCTATCTTTGTCTCCGCGAGCAGAAATAATTGGACGGCACTAAGGGCGTGTTTACAAGTGTCGGATGTATTACGCTCACGTTTTGTTTCAAAAATTACGTAAAGGGTAATGACACCTCGAGCTATGAATATATATCAGAACACATATGCCTTTAGCGGTAAAAAAAAACTTATTTAAAAAGATCTGAGTGAGAGTAAGGCCATTTTTAACTGAAAAGACAATGTAAACAATTGTTTTAAAGTTTTATAGAAAAACATCTTTTGCTAGAAAGAAAAGAAGTAGATCAAATTTAGACAATTGGTAGTTACGCAAGACATATTTTTTGTTGACCTTACTGAATAGTAGACATATGCGCATTAGTTCTTCTGCCTGTATATTACAAATAAGCAAATTATAAAGTATTTAATTTACGTGTCCATGTGCGAAGTAATGTCATTTAATGCAGATCCTGACGATAAAAAGAACTAAAATTAAAAAAAGAGGCAGCGAATAAACGAAGAAAATCTGCAATGAAATATTCTTAATGAATCGTATCGTTGGGCGCATAACGAGCAGTTTGACATTTTGTTTATTATTAAATATTGAACACGGAGGAAGTGTTACAAGAAGTGACAATTATAAACAAGATGAATTAAAATTACGATAGAGTTCATCATGTATTTAATAACGACGTCAAAGTTACGATGTTATTCGTGATTTATCTGTAAAAAAAATCGTTTCTGGTACTATCCGTTTTCAATTTTAATAAGTTTGTTTTCAAGTTTAACCTTTTTGAGAAAAATTCTTTAAGTAACTTTAATTTTTAGATTTAATTTAATAATTATTATAATTTTTTAATTAGAAAATAAAGGATGCCCATTGCTGGACACAAATCGCGCCCATTGATTTTCTCAGTAGTTGGAAGACCTGCATTCAGCGTTGACAGCCATAACTAAATCGTCTGATCGTGGATCGATGTCCTACGCTGTGTTTTCGGCTCCGTCGTCTCAACTTTTGAACTTTAAACCCCAGAGGACATGCGTTCAGCACGCTTGAATGTTCGAAAGTTTGAATAATTGAGACGTTAAGATTAAATTTCCTAACGAAACACTCTTCAATGTTCATTAAATATCTTAATGTTATGTGGTCGTTTCGAGTGCCATTTTCAGTTGCAGTTGAACAACGTCGACGTTGCCAATTTTTTTAAGTACGAGTCGAATTAAAAATGTACTTAACGCCATCGATGACCAGCTTGATTAAAGATAAACAGGTCGATAATAAATATTTGTTAATTTCATTAAGTAAATACTGGTATTTTACTGCAGCTCATAATGGTAGAGGGATCATAAAGAGTTTTGTGGAAAGTTTTTTTAATCTTTTCACTGTTATGATAATGTTAACCCGGTCAAGTAGATTTCTTTGATAGCGCCACAGTACGTTTATAACATTTTCGAGAACACATATGGAAGCAGTTTTAAGATATTTGTATACAAAAAGTGTCTCATAAATCACCGTCTAGTCGAAATCAACTGATAGAGCATATAATGTAATTATACCGTAATAATATGTATTACCAGAAATGGCTTTGGGCATTACAACGTTTCACACTTCAGGTCTCATTGGCAAGCTCACGGTTGCTCAACAAGACATGAAGAGGGCTATGCTAGGGATTACTCGACAATATTGAATTAGAAATAAGGAGATCCGTAGACCAACACAATTAATCGATAAAGCCTCGCTGAATGATTAACCCTTTGAGGCACGGAATTTTAGAAAATAAAAATACCCATGTTGCACAGAAACTTTATCTCGTTCAAAATTTAACAAAATTGGTTTGTTATTATTAATAAGGATATACAATGATATAAAAAATATAAAAATTTAATTCTTTTTATTTAATGGATTCAGGCGTTACATTGCGGAAGTCCATCCTAAATAAGAAAGGACCAATATCTAGCCACCTTCGCACATGCAGTGGTTGTCGTGCATGAAAGTGCACCGCCCGCCAGCCCGCTCGTAAATTTAATTCTGTTATTAACTACTAAAAATTTTCGGTTTCAACACTTGATGAACTTGTCATATATATCCAGCGCAATCGAGTATATTTTTAACAATTGCTAATGGTGTTGCCAATTACTTTAAATAACAAAGTTTAGAAAAAATTGTATGAGCGCGAAACTATTCCAATATTTCCAAGTGGGTCGAGAAATGTCCCACCATGCGTTATTACGCATCAAAGAGGTGGGACATTTTTAATACCAGCGTGCCCCAAAGGGTTAAGCAGTTCAAAAGGAAGTGGATAAGCTACAGAGCGCGCAAAACAGATGGCCGTAAGGGTTTTAAGGTTTTAGAGTGGAGATCACGGATCGACTAGCGCAGCGTAGAATGCCCACTCAGGTGGACAGCTTACGGTGTAAAATTTATCGGAAGACAGGTCGTCTAAAATCATCAAAAATCGGATATATGGAAAAGCCCTATTTCCAACAGAGAGGTCCTAGAACTAAAATGGTAATGATAAAAATTAAAAAGTGACAAATTAAGGACTACCTTAAGATCTGGGTTACAACCAAAAACAAGAAATAAACCTAAGTCTATCTGTCTACAAAGTACCAAGACCAAGGACTTTGATTTACCAATCGACCGTTTCAATATTAAAGCTGTAGTAATTACGGCACCTTAACACGGAGAGGTTCGTGTAACAAATTACGTAAAATTCCAGTGAAACAATTCCGTGTGAAAAAGGCGAGGTTTCTTCTCGATTATTACTTAAATGCAAAATTTTCGTTTCCAATTGTGCAAAGTTCACCAACTTGTGGATTATGGCTTATTTTGACTAATTATTGTTTTTCGGACTGTACACTCGTTACAACAGGCTTTAAAATGTCAACTACGCGCACTGTTCAAAAATAAAACAAATTATTGATACTGAAATATTTTTGAAAAAACTTTTCAATTCGAAAACTATTGATTAAAATTGATTATGAAATTTGCAATAGTTTCGATTATTTACTTAAATTTTGAGTAACATTTCAACTAGTAGTTTTCGATGAAAATTGGTATATTTAAAATAAAATAAATATTTTAAAACCTACTTTACCTAAATTGTCATTAATACTAGATTTGGTACTTTTTTCAAACAAATCATTTATTTTAAAAATACTGTATACTGTTAAAACGCCTAAACGAACAAAAATCACTTTTTCTTAGCAAACTGTTTTTGGTTTTATACTGTTAAATGTAAAATATAATTATGTTTAAAATCCGAAACACAGCATAAACCAAACTGACCGCTAAAATGGTCCTGTGAAGCAACCTTCCAAGAAATCCTTGCAAAATAACACTAAAAGAGTGAAACCCACGTTTCACGGGGGCTACTTTGAACCTATATCGTTTTATTAATTAAACGTAACATGCGATAAATAACTTTAATCTCACATGCATAAGTTATATAATCTTTTGACGGTCATTTGCTTGCTATATACAGGTCATACAGAATCATCATAAAATTAACAAACCTTAATACACAACCATCATTCTTAATCAGTAGGAATTAACACGTCTGTGCAGTATAAGTAATTAGCGGTTTAGAACACTGGGCACATCTTGACATATCCCTCCACTCATTCTTTTATCGATTAGCCTCGAGTGATTTATAGTTGGCTTCTTTATTTAACATCATTCATTTTGAAAGTGATCAATCTTTACATTAACATTTTTTTCATTCGTCTTTTTTGAAACGTATGATTAATATTTTAAAAAGTATAATACGAATTCCTGGAGCAGAGAAGAATGCGTAATTTTTGGCATTCAACATTTGGATATCACTTTCGCCGAACTGTGTCCGAAGAAACAGCCGTTCGAAAATCAACCGGCCTCGTCGGAAACGAGGTCGGCTTGCGTTTCACGGGGGTCGCCACCCTCCGATCATTCTAGATAGAAGCGTCGCTGCAGTTTCCCTCGCAACCTGTCCCTACGCTTTCCGAACTGATAGTAATGTTAGAGAAGTAATACTAACTCTTGGCAGGCCAAGTTGTTCGGTTCTCTCGAGCGTCTTTGAGTCGAAATGATAAATATATATTATTGAGTGTCAACCGAAGTCTCCTTAAGGGGGCTTTTGAGCCTAATCATAGGAGCGTGCGCTTAAGGATCTAAGAGCTTTGCGGTCTCCAAATCAGGTAAAACTGCAGGGCCCCGAACCTACTTCTAGAGCTAACCTAAAGGAGGTTTTAAACTATTTGTCTTCAACGCCCTGCTTCATTCGAACCCGCGTAATTTGCAAATGCTGTTTTGGCAGCAGTGTAAACCAGATCTTAAAAAAAGTGTTCCAGTATTTGTTCAGTATTGTATTGGATGCCTGTTCGATTCGTTATCGATGCAGGCGATGCGCTCCGCTGTGGCACACGCAAGATAACGGTCACGCTACGCAACGTAAATAAAATTTACAATCTGTGTTTATTACATCGAACGTGCGGAGAGCCGAGCGCCCACGCCTGTCGACCCCGTCAAATCACGACCTACTCGTATAAAATACCCGCGTAAAAACGAGAAGAAATTTCATACAAAGGTGAGTTTAATCCACCACCAGGTCGCGTGTTGTCGAACGACTGATCGCGCGACTGGTCGGGTGTCGACTGTCTCCGGGGCGAGGGAGAGGGACGCGTCACTCGGCAACGACGCCGGTCTTCGTTCTGCCCGGTCAGTCAGTCGCCGACGTTGCTTTACGTCGTATGTCTTTCGAGTTGGACCTCCAATGCATACGAACCAACTTTGTTACAAACTTGTGCTACACTTTCTTAAGTGAATTGGATTATTTGCAGTGCTTATTACATTCGTGACGGATGTGCTGTTAAAGTGATAAAACTAACATCAATTAAACGTGTCGAAACACGAGCCGATGGTCCTATTGAATAGTAACATGAAAATAAACGGTAAAGTAAACATAACTTGCATGTATTCAAATTTATCCATTTACTTCGAATGCTGCTGTATCTGGATGATCTAATGATCTTGGCTTGCACGACGCACGATGCGTTATTCACACTTTGCGATTCGATACGATCCTAATCGATTCGTGCTACACGGAACTGTAGAGGGCTTTGTTTCATTAAGTTATTAAAATGAACTCGATGATATTCCGGACCACCTAAATGGCCAAAACAATGGCGGACCTTGCGACTGTCGAACGACATTGACTCTCCGAATGTAAATTTGAGTTGGCATGAACAATCGACTGTGGTGTGCTTAGAAGTCGATACAAAATGAATAAAGCCTTGTGTGTGTGACCCTGTTGCGCCTACGGGACCAGCCACAGTGGGTGGACGGCATAGTTACCGACCCGCCTAGAACGACAGTGGGTGTTTGAATGGAGCCAGTTAATAATAATGGTGAGATTTAATCACCGTCATAGAGGTTACACAACGAAGCTACTAGCATGCCTGTGCCTCAATTTCGTAGCAAAGAAGCTCTTTACAATAACAAACCCTAAATAGACACTAACCAAATTTGCTTCTCTTAGCAATTCTACATTCATATATGTACACAAGTAGGTAAAGTACTAACCAATTGTCCCAATGCTTTCAAACTCGTACAAAAACGCTCACTGATAAGACTTCAAAATTTTTGACTCAGGATGGAAACCCTATGAAGTACTTCATTTTGCTCGTTGTTAGATTACGTTTTGCACATGTCGCCATAAGGAGTGCGGATGTGGACGGACAAAAAACAGACGCTCTTATACGCATATGTTTCGGCCAAAAATTCGACGCTCTTATACGCATATGTTTCGGCCAAAAATAAGACGCAGACTTTTTCACACGGCATATATAAACTATTATAATGTAAACGGTCTTAGTAACAATCTGAAGTCTTAAAATTGTTTAAAATGGATACAAGCCTTCCCCAATGCCTTCCATCCTGAGTGATTTTCCTACCCCATCCACCCACTGCCTGCTGCTGTTCTAAGATCTTGACGATTTTTCTAG
Organism: Battus philenor; assembly: GCF_028537555.1. NCBI lineage: Eukaryota > Metazoa > Arthropoda > Insecta > Lepidoptera > Papilionidae > Battus > Battus philenor. The sequence continues at coordinate 4,695,562 of NW_027181759.1, read as the reverse complement.
AAGGATGCTAGTCTTACAACTCTTCGTCCTTTTTTCCTAGATTTCTGTCGATCTTTCTGCCGCTGCGACTTAAGTTTGCAGATTTGGTGAACTAAATCGATAACAATAGTGATAGCGAGAGAATGATGACTAGAAAAGAAGATAACGATTCATTCCCGATTTTCATCAAATTTGATATTTACACCGTGCACTGGTGCATACAAATTTAGTAAATTAGACTTTTTGAGTGCGTACCATAATACCGCGCAGCTATTGTCAACCTGCTTGCTGAGTGTAGCGATCATAGTACATCCCTTATCTTTATCTGTATATCTTAGGAGGCCTATGCAGTAGGCATTTATAAGATGACGATATTAGACTATTTTGAATATATATTTTGGTCTATAGCTAGACCAACCTTCGTCTGGTAATCAACCTTAGTTCTCGTAGGCGTATTATTCAATTTCATGCAAAGCAGAATTACCAATCAAAGCTATTGTCATCATTTATGATAATTCATTAAACGATTTTGTAAATAGTATGCGCAAAAACTAGAAAGAATAAAAAACAAGAGTAAATCTTAATAACAAAATTTAATTTAAGAAACATTATTCAATGTTACCATGTGATTACCGAATGCATCTGGTAGAAATGATGAATGCGTTCGGCCGGGAAATGAAAAAAAAAATACAAAGAGAAACCTTGCGCAGGCGAAGGCGGCACGTGGGCCGGCAGATGCGCGTGTGCATCGCACTCGCCCACTGCGATCCAAACCATTATTTTACAAATCATGCCAACGCGCAACTCGAGCTTTATTTAGTTTTATTAGCGTATATTTCAAAATGCCGTCTCGCAATCAACATAATATATTTGCTTCGACAATTTTATTTACATAATTACTTATCATTCTATATTCAAAATTTAAACCAATATTTTAACATCGAAAGGAATTAGTTTGCACCAAAATTTTATAAATTTAAAAACATTGTCAAAATTAAATAGTTTATTTGTGAATTTGCAAAACTATCAAGACATTAAATAAAACATTCCTATAACGTTTCAAACTATCTTCGTAATGAACATACATATTTTAAGCAACTAAAGATACACACTTAGGTATTGTATAGTAGTTTTTATACGATTTTTAGTGGACTATTTATGATAGACACAATGTCGATATTTACAAACAATTTTTGACCATAACGTTTTTAATTTGTAATTTTATATTCGCCTCTTTAAGTTGGGATTGTAACTAATAAGGCTCATTATTTTCTTTTTTTTACTCTGGGATTTTGCTCTTTCATCCGTTTTTATAAATATGAATTAAAAATGAATTGTACATTTTAAGGGCTCTTTAAATTTACTTATCTGCAGTCGTGTATAACCATGCATATCCATGCTTTACACACAATTTGCATGAAGCTTTTTCGCTACCATTTTCTCTATAACATCCAAAATATTCTTATATGTGTTTTGCACCTATTTTATGACTCGTTGTGATATATCTAAAACCGTAAGGCGTAGAGACTTCATATTTAGTAGAAATATTCCTTTCATCGAGCAGGAGTTAGCTAAGAACGGATTTATGAAATTCCTTAAAGGGGGCGGTGAGGGGCGTTCATTAAGTTCACGAGGGGCTGCGGAACAGATAGGGTTATAAAAAAGATATTTTGAAAATTCGTTCAATTTCTTCTTTAGGTACTCAAGCGTGTGAACCTGGTTCTCTAAGCGCCGTAGAGGTCAAGTCCGACCTCAAAGGCTGTGTTTTTCTACTGATTATGATTACCGACAACTCTTTAGATCGATGTCCATTTACGGTAACCCGTGCCGCGCCGTATTGACGACTGTGAAATAGTAACCTCGCTGAACACCTCTTTCTCTCCTCTTAAGTATCGACTCTCTAAATGTTCTTATTATTTCATTATGCTTCATGTACATTGCACCATTATAATCGATAAGAGTTTTTTTTTCTTGTAATTATGAAACTCAATAATTTTTTTTATATCTTACGATTTAATAAAATGTTAAAAATTAGTTTGATTAATCTTAAATATTCATTTATTGTTTTCATGAAACTTACAATAGGAGTAATTAATAGTAAGAAACCTTAAATGTGGAATCCACTTGAAGGTTTTCGTGGCAATGAACAATTCTAATTACTAGAAAAAGAAAACGGACAATAGCTTGAAAATATTGCTAAATATAATGTGTATATTGCAAACAATAAAGTAAAAATAAATGTAGCTTAAACTTAAATAGTTTAATTTCTCTTCGAAATATATTTAAATTTTATCTCATAATAAGTTTATAAAAGGCAGAATTTTTTTTCAAATCTGTATTTTAGGTAACAAACAGTAGTATTAAACAAGTGTAAGAAAACCCACCCAAAATATCGTTGAACAGGCTGCGCGCTTGTATATCTTAATTAACATACATCGTCGTTTCAGCCCATAGACATCGACCACAAGACATGGCTTCCTCCATAGATATCTTTGAGGAGATATACCATAATTGTCACGCTTGGCAGGCAGGTTGGCGATTGCAGTGTGATAGTATGGCACGCAGAAAATGCTGCTGCCTATTCTCTGGACACTTGTTTGTGAGCAGTGGCTATTATACATAATTAATGCAGAAAGTGTGAATTGTATAGGGTTGTATCTCGGAAATCGAACCCGCGACCTACGATCGCAAGGCACAGTACACTACTGTTGGGCTATCACTGCACATATTAAAAGAAATACATATATTGCTATTGCTAATTACGTAATATTAGTACTAATGAAGAGCAAGAATGAAACTAGCATATATATTTGTTCTGAATAAACTTTTTAGTTTGTAAACTGTGGGCGGTGAGCGGTGGTCAGCGTGCATTGCAAACAAATACAATATGCAAACATCGCTAACTCGGGAATAACATATTTAAAGCAGTTTAAACAAAGTATCGGAGCCGAGTTCAGTTCATAAGTGGAAACGTGTAATCCTATATTCAGTTCAAAAACATTATTGGCGGTAACTTCTCCATGTAAGCACCATGCGAGCTTGAACAAACATTTTCTGACCAACTCGAAACGTAGCCTCTGTTTGAATAATATATGAGTATATTTATGTATGCTAATGTAACAAAGTCACAGAAGTAAACGCTAAATATTCTAAGGACATAGATAAAGATTTACCCAGTATAAGTCTATAAACATTAGTTGCTACATTCATCAAAGTTGCTCCGCTGCTAGTAAGCGCTCAATTTCATTTTAATCATAAACGTTATCTCGGATATTAAGAAATCAAAACATTAAATTTCTCTTCAACTTTTCAAAACTAGTTGCATATCGACCTGCACTAAGTACGCAATTAAAATTAATAAACTCGACACAAGTTAAGTGGAGTAATGCCTTGACGAGTTGTGAATATGTAATGAGATTGACGATAAAACGTGATACAAACTAAGCAGGTTTAGAGAACGTCTTTGACATGGATTTAAAAAAAAAAACAATCATTAAACTCATTATAATATCTTTTTTTTTTTTTTGTTCTAGTACCCTCGTCGTTTCAGCCTATAGACGCCTACTGCAAGGCCATAATCGCCACGTTTGACGCAAATGACGCTACTGCTCATCTTCTGGAATCTTTGTAATTAATGCACTAAGTGTGAATTATATATTAGAATTTATCTCGGGTATCGTACCAAGGACCCATCGCAATTCTCGGACTTCTACCGCTGGGCTACCACTCCTTTATACCTTATTCACTCTTAAATACATCTGTGTCATATTTAGATATGAACACTGACCAACGCAAATTGTTCCACCAATTTAACAATTGAATTTTGACCTTTTGTCATTTAAATAAAAAAAATATCTTAACGAGTACGTCACGTAAAGTGAGCTCAGTGATAATATAATGAATGTATGCCTTCATAAATCGAATAAACATTCTAAAGTCATAGTTATTAGTTGCAAAACAAGCACTAGTGAATGGAAAATTCAAACAGCTTCAGTTAATTTTAAATATCTTTAATATAATCGGTGTAGTAAGCAAAAACTTATTGACGATGTAATTAAAGAGAACGATTAAAGGGAACGGGCGATTTAAGTGCGGAATCGTCTCACTTTTTGTTTTATTATATCTCCGATTGTCAAAAACGAGGCACGTTCCCCGCCACCTGCCCGCCAGCTGCTCGGATTTACAACTGACAGATCAAAATTACTCCCTTAAGGATACCCACAAAAGGCAGCTGACGTAGTAAAAACTGGCAGGCTCTAATCCAGGTGGTTACGTTTAAAAATCGCAGCACATTTATTTTATTGTTGCTGTGAATGTAATATTAATGTACAGTATTATAAATATACGAATCATTAAGTAGTTTTTATTTTGTTTAAATGTGCGACTGAAAGAATATAAATTCATTTCTTTAATGTCAAAATATAAGTAAATAGAACTACATAGAAACATGATTATTGAACTATACTGTCGTGAATTTAATTAAGATTTAATCGAGTACATAAATTTCTCGTCTTTATTATTCCTCGTCTAAAGAATGCTTTACTTATTTAAAGTAATTGACGTAGGTTTACGTGACTGGAGTCGGAGCAATCTCACGCCCCCGTCGCCCCGTCTGGGAAGGAAATAGGACTGAAAATAAATCGCCCTTACACCGAACTTACTAAAATAGTCGAACGCTCTACGCCTTCCATTTCTCTACGACCATTACCGTATCCTGTGCTGCAATACGTTAGCTCTGTTGCACGTTTCCATTTAACGCGATACGTTATTACCTAGCGATGAAACGGGCATCTATTAGTCAAACCGATATCAGCTATATATGCACGTTCTAATATAAAATTTTAAATGTTTGTTATACACGATGTCGTATATATTTTTAACGACATCATTTCGCTGTATATTGCTTTAAATGAATTCCCGTAAAGAGTATAGCGACTCAACATTATCACTTAAGTTAACCTCGCCTCTTTGATCATAGTTAATTGTAAAGCTGTGTTTATGATGACCAGTTCCAGTAAAAGTCTTTTTCATTTTCGAGGTGCAGAAATGAGCAAAGCAGACAAAGAAAAATTTAATATAATACCACCGAAATCGTTGTACCACGCATGAGGAAAATTCAGCGTGGTAGACAGTAATACTGACTAGGGACTTTCTCAAATCTAACAATTGAATTTTTGACTTATTGTTATTCAAATAAAAATAATATCTCAACGAATGTGTCACAAAGAGTGAGCTCAGTGTGGATTTAATATGATCATATAATTATATATTATAAATTAATGTGTGGTAGTGATGGTTAACTTCACTCTATTTAGTGTCACGTGATTTTTGTGTGATTTGTGGAATCGGGGCAGAGGAAAAAGAGCATGAATGCCATCGCTGCGAGCGTAAATGACGAACTGTCGGCACATAGTAGACGATTGTTTCCCTCTCATTATGCATACATATGGCGCGGCAAAACAGTTTCGGTAGACTATAGTAAATTAGCCAACAGTCAAAATGACGAAATCTCAAAAAGTGGACAACGCTGATTTTGGTTTAATAACGACGATATGACATATTGGTTAATAAAAGATAGTTAATTAAACTTGAGTTGTTAATTTAGTTGACGCTAAATCGATGCAACGTCGCTGTTACAGCGCACGACTCGAATCCTGGATCCGCTCCGGCGACACCGCATCGTTAATCACTTCTTCGTTAATTTTGATTTTCATTTTGAATACGTGATTTGTTTTACCCTTCATAAATATAGCACCCCAGTTCAAGCAGAAATTTACATCCAATTTTGAATCGTGAGTTATTTTAAAATTATAATCAGTAGTCGCAATGCTATTGCCGGCCAGAAACAAATCTTTCCTCTTTTTAAATTTAAGAATGATGTATACGTTATAATATTAACCATGTAAGTCAATCAATAAACCAATTTACACACATTTTAGTTATCTTAAAAAACTCTTAAATGTTATAATAATATTTGTTTAATAATATACTTTTAATTTTAGATTTAAAACTAAGAAAAGTAACGAAAGTAATATAATCTTGTAACCGGCCGTCAGACCGTGCCGGATCTTGCAGTGGACACAGTTGTAATTGTACCTGTGATGTATGTTCGAAATATCCGACGATACGGATGTGAATCTTTTCTTTTTTATCCGTTTTAATTTCTGAACTTTCTCACATCCCTCGATATTTTTTCGATGTGTTTGTTAGGAATGAATTTGTAGATTGAAATAGATTACTTGCTAACACTGATTGTTTGTTCAATTAACTTTTAAAAGTAGCATTTTTATGAATACAAACAGGTTAGTTTATATGCTGTTTTAAATTTTCTTTATTTTTTTAATTTATTAGGATGTAGTAGATACGTACGATTTAATTTTTTAAGAAATAATATAAAATACATTAACATTTTTCACTTAAAAAAAAAGTTTAAGTTTGTTTACCCGGGATAAATTTATTTATTAAAAATATTTTATTTTTTACGTTATTGAATTAGATACGAGACTCTCCGATGTCACTTTGTTTACACTGCAGTGTCAAATGCATGTTATTTAGAATCGGAACGATGTCCGAGTTTTACTAAAGAGTTTATCATAACTCGATAAACATGATAGACGTTATCGTTTTATCTGGTATCAACACAAACACTGTACTGGTATTCAAGATATTTCACAATTCATAATAACGTAAAACGTTACAAAAAGTATTATTATTAGCAGGCTTATTTTATATTTAGAGACGGCGCTGTATTGTCATTTTATTTATATAAATCTTAAATCGCTAATCGAAAGAATCTACAACCAACATGCGTTACCGGTGAAGAAATACGACAGTGAAACGTGGTTACTCTACAGTCGCTTTACGGTTTACGATGGGTTATGCTCTAGATTTCTTAACGAAATCGAATCAAGAATGAGTAGATATGTAAATATGGCAAACGAAAGTACATAGCTCAGCGCATAAGTAAGTTGAAATAGCAGTGGTCAGGCCAAACAGATGGCCACCGAGCCTTCAGGGTCGGCAGTGGCGATTTCGGACCAGCAAGGGTAGCGTGGGGCGTAGACTCAAAAAGTGTACAGGCCAGTTTTTAAAGACGTCGGAAGACGCTCGATATAGATCGCCTTCTATCAGTTCTATTAAAAATCTATGAGAATGGTCAATGTGCAGCTGTAGACCTCCTACAGTTGAAATGATGCCGATGATGAATCGAATATAGTGTTGATATGTTTTTATTTAAAAAAAAAAAAAACTGCGGTTTAACATTTTATAATTTGATATGCATCCAATCAGTTATAAAACAAGAACCGCTTTATTTACCAATTGACGAAAATAGTTCAATAGCAAGGCACCCAAAGTTCGGGGAAGCCATCGACCCGATCGCAGGTGGTCGCAGCCTACCGCATTGGCATGACGCCAAATCCTAACTGCAACAAGTCAAGTATGTTGTTGACAGGGATTACCGGAATGAGGGCGATGGACAAACGTACGTCCGTTCCGTTTATTTTCAATCTTGTTTTGTTTTTCAACGGCTGTTCATAGTGCGTAGATTTTGCTCTCAACACGCATCTGTTATAATCTTTTTGTTTATGTACATTTTATTTGTACATTGACTAATGTTTTTATGCTTTTACTTTTGCCAGTATTTCAGTTTTTAATATTGACTCAACTACCTCTTCAGAATTAGTACAATACTTATTATCTTTTTTTAAACGTCACGCAATAGATTAAATTGAAATAAAAACCACGTATGTGTTTAGTAATTGAGGAAGTAATACATTACTTGAAGTCGATTTTTTTGTAAAACAAAGAGGTTCATTATTTACATGGTTAATTTGAATTTTTGCTATTAATTAATCTTGTAACGAATAATGGCCTTTCAGTTTTTCACTGGTAATAAGTGTAACGATCAATTTTATTGTAACATCCATTTTAAAGCATGTGTTGACACGCCGCCGTCGCATAAATTATATGTTGAATAAATGAATCGCACCCGTGTTTGTTCGCATATATTATGACAGTTGTAAACATCGCATCGCATTCCGAAATTATGATTTCCGAAATCCAAATTAATTTCTGTTATCTTTTAAATCAACTTTAATAATATGTAATCATCATGGTTTTTAACTTTTGTAAATCGGTTTGTATGAATTTATTACGCTATTTTTATATCCCTTAATCATTAAATTTGTAGAAATAATAACGAATCGTTTAACTAGTTACAGTAGGAGACAGTCAAGTAACGTAAGCTATCTAATACTTCCAATGACCAATATTAATCTTCTTATACTGGATTCATAATGTTGTTAAATTATATTTATTACTTAACCTAGGACCTTGGTTGTTAGGAGGAAGGGCTATAAGGTCTGTAACCTAGTAAGGCACAACGGGTCTAAATCGATAGCGAATACAGTAATGTCATTAATAAGAAAGGAGTTCCGCAAGACAGTACCTTGTTGCCAACACTATTCCTGTACGTCAAGAATTTTTGTAATTTAGAATTAGTAAACTAAAAAATTATAACTTTTGCGGATGTAACAGTCTTCATATATTATATTATTATAACATTACTGACTGGCTTTAAGTATATGTTAATGCAGATAATAAATAATGTGTCTTCTATTCCAAGGAGTCACAACATATATGTAGAATGTTGTTAGAAAACAAAATTAAAAGCAAATCTCATTTAAATATTTATTAAATAATTATTCTTAGACACAGACACACGTTATACCCTCCTTGTCTTGACTTTTTTTACACTGTCTTCTAATATTCAACCAAAAGTTACCATAATCAAAAAAATGCTTAACTAAAATATAACCACACACCACATCTATAGTATGAATGTGTTTTTGGATTAATATAATAAATAAATAAAAAAACTGCTACTACTACCGTGTCTGTTTTCTATTTCTAGTGCAAATTTGGCTCGATAACCCAATTACAGGTTACAAAAATATCGTTTTATACCTGAGAATAGGTTATATATTGTGTTAAAACTTTATTAATGTAGAACACCTAGACGGTTTCTAATAAGAATAAAAAGCGTAATGATAATACAATAAGGAAAAGTTTTTTCAAAATTCAGATTACTGCACCTCCATGTAGAATTTATACTGCCAGAAGTTTTCAGCATATCTTATTTCAGTATAGTTTTAAATTGATCACTTTATACAAGTATAATTGGAAATAGGTGAAACCTTTAAGGCTTTTTGCATTTGTCAGCAAGCAGCAGTTAACGTTAAAAAATATACAATAAGTTTTATTTTTACTTTATAATAAATAAGTTTGTAACTTAATACTCATAAATGATGTTGATGAATAATAATTATACTGTCAGAACTTTGCCATTCGAAAGTCTTCTTTAACAGCACTTAGTGTGGGTGCAATGCTCCATTAAATGGGCGTACGTACCCTTTGTAACTCTCCAACTTCTTGCATTCCATTATGACTCTTAGCACTTCGTAATAGTGGTTATTATAGTGTGCGAGGTGTATATTTAGGACGGTGATTTCTGTCTGGTCTGTTGTACAAAGATCATACGTCAAATCATCTGCAATGGCTCTGCCTATTTCGTCCAATGGCTCCATTAGTCAAGGTTTCTCAATTCAGCCAGTTCGTCCATATTTGGTTTAACCGACGTTTGGTGTTATCTTGCCGCCATATTTAACTGTACAATTAGCTGACACGTTACGGTTCTCTGTATGCGTTTTGACTGCTTGATTCTTTGCTGCGATGTCTTTGTTTTGTATCAAAATAAACTGGTATATGCTTTTGAGTTATTATATTAGCTTATTACTGTTTAATTTAATATATACATTCACAACATTTGGTATTTCATGTTATTTTAATTATAACAAGGTTTTAACATGCGTATATTATTACGTTTATAAAATACGATGTAACAAACAATGGACGATCTGAATAGATTAATTATTTTGATACCAAAACCTACAGCAATTAAGCCTTAAGAAGCCGTCCTTTATCATACATATAAAATCTCCAGTTATTAGTCAAACTGAACGCAAATCTAAGGTATAGCTTTAAGCGTTTTAAGCATAATAAAGCGCTGCAGCGGTACAATCGTAATGTATTCCGCAAGGGCAATATAAAGTGTACACAAGAGAACGAAACTCAATTGAGAACGCCGAAGAGTTATGAACACTCAGTTGAGTACACTCGGCCGTACGTAAAAGCGACGTGAATTTCTTTTTTTATACCATAATTGTGAAACGATGTATCGCTCATTTAAATCACTTTGGAATGTATAGTGCAACGCGACGAGACATACGATCTTTTGGAATTAAATCTCGCGTGTGTTTCATTAAAACCGTTTCCATCATTATTACAGTCATTACTTTCCTCATACCGATCAATTTTATGCATGTTAACCGGTCACATACAGGGTGTATTAATTCGTAATTACTTTACTTTTAATCCGCAACAGGTATTTATAAAAGTGTTTGACCACAGCACGGTGACCTTCGTTTTCGCTTCGGCGGCTACTTTCCAAGGTTGTTGTGCCACTTAAGTTTAGTCTATAAGTTTTTGAATGAAGCCTCTTTACACTCGAGATGATCTTCAATTATAAAACAACTGTTCGTGCTCCATGAAGCGCAAATACAAATAGTGTTAACGTTTTTAATTATTTAGTTTCGTTGAATTATTCTCCTCATTAAAATTATAATACAACACTTAAATTACTTTAACGCCCAGTTGTACTATATTTTATTTAGAAGCGTTTTATTATTTAATACATAACGGTTTGGACAGCAATAGTCGTTTAATTTAACTAACAACAAATTTACGCAAATTAAAACAGTATAAACATTTGATAGCGCCATATCACCGACCTAATCAAAGCTCGCTGCTTTGGACCTTTTTTCATTCCTTATCGTTATCTCCGTAACTATAAAGAGACATGCAAAAATACATTCGTCAAAGTTCTTAAATTTAAATGCATAATTTTTTTTTTATTTTACCTATTTTTGGTTAGTAAGTTAAAAATACACGTTTTTTATTCAAATAGGCTATTTAGAAAATTTGTAAATTTTAGTTATAGGGTCGAAAGTTTCTCGAGTGGCGACCACGTTCCGGTAGAGTCGGCGTACATCGTATTCAAGGTCGCAGGTTGGGGAATCTATCGACTGATGATGATGAAAGCTTAAAATGTTAGTCTTCAAAAAGTATGCACATACACACAATATGCATTGCTTTAATAATAACGTTATATTTGTTATAATAAAAAGTGTAAAAAAAAAGAGCCTAACCTAAGTGAAAACACGTCTCTTGGCAATATCGCATGAAACTCAAGGGAGCGAACGAACTGATAGTCTTGTGGGATGTAAAATAAAACGTTTATTTTACTTGTCTCCCGCACCTCGCCGAATAACAATTTAGAGTACAGGGAAATCTGCATTGTGAAACATTTTCTTACAACAAAACACGTCTGCATATGATTAAAACGAAGCTTCGGCGTCTTGTGCGACCTAACGGAAGTGTGCTTTGTAACTGCGTAGATAAGTTTCTGTGATATTTTTTTGATGTAATTGTAAATGTAAAATAATTTAGTGAATGAGCTATAAATACACACCTTTGAAGTATTTACACCCATTATCAATCATCCCTGTATAAAAAAAGATTTCCGACAGTTTCCGTCTATTCCTCGTCAAGACGGGCTGTTGTCGAAGGCTGTAGCACTTGACGTCCTATTACAACGCGTGAAACATTAAGGCAAGCTTCTAATGGCTTCATACGCCAGACAAAGCGAGCACTCTACACTTCTACCACGACAAGGTAATCACTCTACGACTCGATAGTTTCCGAAGATTTATTTCCGTCGCCCGGTTGTACAAGATTCCTGTATAGTTAATTTATACGCGGCGATAGCGTCGCCCGCCAATGGATGATTACCATCGGACTATCGGCCGCGTGTCCGAGGAACATCGCGCCTCGTAATATGATATCATCGCACGGACTTGAATAAACAAACATGTTACGAAACGTTCCCATCGGCGGCGCAGCGACATATTATCAAACAACTTAACATTGAGCTAGCGGCTGAAATGCTATATTTACTTTTATTTCCTGTTCTTTATATTGAATAATAGCCTTGCAAAAAAACTATAATTGTATATTAAAACTAAAAAGAGTCACAAAAGAGTACGTACTGTCTAAAGTCATGGACCTATCACAGTCAAATTCATTTATTGTCTTAAAAATAAACATGACCAGGCCTCAGGACGTCTTCTGATACATAGATCAGCCCCTCATTCCAAGAGAACCGGTCGGAAGGGGCCTGCATCTAATAAAGATGGATAAGAGTTGTTCATTTTGCAAACTTGAAGACATTAATAATGTGATTACACTTTCATTATTATCATCATCAGCCGTAGGATGTCCACCGCTGGACATATACCTTACGCAATTGCTTAATTATGTGACATGATATTTTTGGTTCATTTCATCCAACTCGCCTTTTCTATTTTGGTTGAAAAGTGGCGACAGGTATATCAATAGCCTCTGGTATTTTTCATCCCTATTTTTGCATTTTTGTTCAGTTTTTTTTACTTAACAAAAATCAAAAAAAATATTTCGGTGTGCGATCTGTTCTCGGGTTTTGCATTTGCTTTCGGTGTTTCAATTTTATTTATATATAATAATGATATCGAAGAACTGACTAAAAAAATTGTAACACTTTTTTTTAAACAAGGAAGGCACATATTATTTTTCCAATCAGCAGTTTAGTTATGGAGTAGGTATGTAGTTAAATTAATACCACGGTCGCATTATACAAGCCAGACAGCTGTAATTCGATCTCGTTAATGTAGAAAATCTCATTACGTTTTTTTTTCTGTAACTACATAATGGGAACTAGAGTTGAAGTGAGCACGGTTATTAATTTGGAAGTAGTTAAAAATATTAACTTACTTTAAATTATAATGACAATGGTTGGAACTATTGGCTAATCTGCCGAATATAGCGAGCGACGTTTATGGGCCAATCGACGTTTTTTGTTCGATGGCAGTTCCCCGCCTACAACCGGACGAGAGTAGAATTACATCCGCGTACAGTCAAATCAAATAAATATTCATATTAATCTCGATATCGGGAACGTAGCCTAATTGGAAAGTTTTTGCTAGTCCTCGCTTTTTTCCGCATGATTTGCAATTACATATAACGATTATAATATGTGATCAATAGCTCTCGAGAAACGCCACAATTCAACAGAGCGATAAATCGGTCGTCTAATCAATATTTTACAGCCCTGTGTTATTTCGAATGCCGCTTTTATTGTCGCACTATTCCTGGTTTTATAATTCACACTTATGCACGCCGGTTTCTTCAAAATATATTTACATTAGCATTTATAAGGCATTATTGACAGAGTGAAGAATACGCTGTTTATTGTAGCGATTATCACCTTATTTCGTTAAGGAGTGTTAAAGCGCCGCGGACCGTCGTCGACATTGAGCCCACAGTTATTCACCGCTAAAATCGCTCGGGCTTAAACATTTTAAGATCTTATCAAACTCGACCTCAAGTAAAGTCTAAGAGGAAACAAAATTAAAAAGACAATTTGCGAGAGACGGGAGAATGTTTAAACAACTGTCAAAGCCATCAAGCCTTTGTCAGCGGAGAAAATCTTGTTAAAAACGAGTGAAATGCAGAAAAACTGGCACTCGCTTAAACGGAGATCTGTTGGAGATAAAGTAAAGGATGTTTCTAGCGCGCGCATTCGAAATTCAAACGAGCCGGCGGTAACGTTGCGACATTTTTTATTTTGATGGTTCGTTTACGGTGTTAAATATTGCTAATTAAAACAGCTGAACATTTAAACGTTACGTTTTTATTATTAAATATATAATAGTGCTTGATATAAACCAATTTATGATACATGTATTACATATGATCTAACTAAAATATACCAATACTTTCGTGCGATTGTTATAGTGCTACTTAAAACGCGCTTTAGGATAGTGCGACGAGTTGGAGACGATTATAAAAGGGCATTCGCTGGTGGACTGACGGAACGGTACTGCGGTTTCGGTAGCACTTTTATTAGTTGATGAAAATTTAAAAGAAGTATTTTTATTATTAATGCGACCGAAATATCACAATATTACTTAAAAAACATCTTGAACAAGAGCTATTACTAAATACGGGAGTTTAAAGTTATTTCAGACGTAACTCATTGATTTCTATGTCTTGTTACAGCGCTCGGACGAAAACGGCATTTAATAATGTATGCGCATCGATCAATCTTATCTAAGGTAACGGCGCCGCGCGTCGGTGTCGCTCCGCAGGTGACGGTCATTAACAGCCGTCGATCCACGCATTATTCGCAATTTTCTAGCCGTCAACACCTTTGTTACAGGCTAACGACCTTACTTCGAGCAATTTAGGAATATCACGGGCCCTGCTTTCACTGAGACCTATACTCTCTGCACTCTCGTACGATGTACTTGACGCGTCGCTGTCTTTCCCTTTTGTAGACTTATGTTTGATGTCGCGATACTTGAACCATTATTTTATACAGCTATTTACTTATGCTTCTTCATGTTTTATAACCAATTTCTTTTAACAATTTTTAATATTAGAGGGGCGGGGGGGGGGGGGTCAAAATCGCTCTTTGGTCGTATTTATATCTGGCTAATTTTCATGAAATTAAAAAGTTTATTAAAAAGAAACTAGTTAGTAAGACAATTCTGTTTATAACTATTTTTAATTGGTTTTTCTTTATGTAATAATAAAGGAGTCTAATGAATTAGTCTTCGATATGTCTATTTTTTTAGTTCAGAAGTTACATATTCATCTTGTCATAGCGCATGCAATAGTATACCATATACATACCTATATACTTAAATAAACCTAACGAAGAAAAAGGTCTCGAATTTTCATATAAAATTCGAAAGTCACTTTTTTCCTAACCATTTTTAAAATAAAATTGATACTTTTTAAAAAATTAAAAAATACTCCAACCCATGTAAGGAGCTATGAAGATCCCACAATGATGCCACATTTACGTTAAATTGCCATCGTTTTGTTCATTCAACGTCGGCTTGTAAAATTAATGGCGCACTTTGTAAGCAGTAGTTCAGCTGTCGTGTAATTTCGCCTCTTATCAATTTTACAATTACTCACCGATATGATCTGTTATTATCGGTTTTATTAGCCTCGGGGATCCAAGAGGCTTATTAATCAGCGCAGAAGCTTTCTCTCTGAGTATTGTATGCGAGAGTAACCACCACACACGGGACGCGAAGTAATGTATCGGACGTTCGGTCAAAGATTTCACCACCGCGTGATGGATGACGGCGCTTCGTCTCGACAGGGCTTCAAACGATCGGTCGTGTTTGATCGCTTTTAAAGACCGAAAACTTAAGTAACTTAAGGATAATAAACGATCTTGATACTTTTGGCTGGTAGATTATTAAGACTTTAATATCTTTTTGCACATTAGAGCAAATTTTTCTAACTCTGCAGATAATATTTGCTCCAATTATGGTTGTTTCTAAGAATTTGCCTTGAGTGGCATTTTTTACTTTTTTAGTTATTATAACTCTTTGTGTTTCTTACTTTTACCTGTACAATAAAGAGTATTAAATCAAAGTAATTTTTTATTAAAATTTCTCGGTACCGATCAAACACAATTTTCGTAATGTCGCGTGAATTTTTTTTTATTACAATTTTGTTATTACGATAAAATAGTTTTAATTCATTAACATACACATTATTTATCAATCAAATTCAAAAATTCTTTATTCAATATACGATGGATATCATCTTTGTCTAGACATCAAGTTGAGTCTACTTCGTGTAAATAAAATGTTTATCCTAAAAAGAACAAGCGAAAAAACTGTGCGACTATGATTTTTTAAATAATATAAAATATATCTATCCAAATATATAAATTAAAGCGTCTGCTTGTAATTATATAACAACCGCTTTTTACTACATGCATGTCAATATATAATGTGCCAAATTTATATACCAAAATATTTTTTTTTTCATTTTCGTCTGTTTATTCCGGTTAATTTCTGAAATGGTTGTATCAATTTTGACGGGACGTATACCGGCAGGTAGCCGATTGTAATAATGCGTAATTAATGCTACTTTTATTTTATAAAAAATCCCTAACGAAAAAAAACTACAATATTTTTTGTATGTACAATTCCATGCGGACGAAGCCGCAGGCACTGCTAGTAATTAAACACATTAAAACAGCCCGAAATTGCATAGATCATTGTCAAGGTATTATCTTCAATGAATTCACTTACAGGGTAGTAACACAAACACCGCACAAACTTAGTTTGCAATTATTTTTTGAAGTTTATTCTTTGTTAACGTCACAAATTGCACCTTATTTGAAGTTTCTTTACATGTACTGTTGTATACATTAATCATTCTGATTACATGTCATATTTATCATTCTAAAATAAATACGCACATCACAAAAACAATTAAACCGCAAATTACTCCAATCATAAATTGTTATTTCAAATATTTATTTTTTAAAACATTTTAAATGGTTATCTTTATGTTAATTTATCCGGCGTAAAAATTGTTGTCACTACGAATAAAATTCAAGGTTATAAAATATACGAGAAGTATCAATATATGTCTATCATATGCCAGTTACGCTATAAATTTTTTATCACGAGTTAAATAAAGAAACGGTCAGAGATATTCTATGTAAACAGTTTGCTGATCAAAGATGTCTGGTTAATATTGATCCACGTCTCACCGCTCCCGCCTTACTATCCAAAATTTTGAATCAAACGTTTCGTGACCAATAACAAATAACATAGACCATATATCTTTGTTACATATAATATTTATTATCAGGTTACTCTTTAGTAATATCCTATGGACATGCACTAAATAACTGCACTAATTTATAATAAAGATTTTGTATTTGATGTAATTGACATTATTTCGGCTATGTGCAGCTTCATGGAAGTTGAAGTTACGCAAAGTGAGATTCCGTGAGCTGAAAATTTTCTCTGGACAATCGTTTTCCTATTACATTGATGAAGTATTCTAGTGTATATCAATCTCAGGCGTAATTAAATAACAAATAGGTTTTTCCCTTAGATACTTATAATGAATTAACACATTATTAAAGTGCAAATTATATAAAATAATTTTAGAGGAGATACTTAGACTAACTTCACCTTTTATCGGTTACTTTCATTCGATATAGTCCTGCAGATTGGAAGGTTGAAATGTCAGTAAGAAGAACACACAACATATGACATAGCTTTTAAAAAGTTAAAATTATTGGAATGCGCATACTATGAATGTTTTAATCGAGTTTTGTACCATAGGTGGGATAAATGAAGGCAAAAATCATGTTGTTGTTTTTTGCATTGTTTTTAAAATGTTATATGGAAAGTAACAAACGTTTAAAAAATAGAGGTGGTAAACAGATTTTGTTTGAAATTTATTTTTGTGTATTTCGTGTAATAAAATTGCTAGATTTGATATTATATAATCCATAATGTTAATTTGTATGTCATAATACAGTATCTCATTTTAACACAACTATGTCATTTCTTTTCTACCCACTGTTTTAATAATAAGTAAAATTCAAATTGGGTTCAAAAAAGCAAACTAATTGCAAAAGTTAATTAGCAAAATGCACGTTTAACACGATGCAACTTTTGCTGCGGTAATTACAAATGCACCTAACAATAATTGGGAAGCGAACTCATCTAATTCCGTATGAACTCTGTCTGGCGCAACACTTTGACTAATTAATTTATTGCTTGACTGTCGTATATTCATTTCATATCACAAATTGATTACATTTCCTATTCAATTTAATACACATATCTGATTTTTAATCTACAATTAAAACACTACGGTTGGTCAAATTTTATTGATTGTTTGATTTTCGTCTCCCTTGTTTCTAGTGTAAACGATTACTAATTTATTTACTCTTGTTATGGTACTTTTAAGACATGTTTTTAAAGGATTTAAAACACAAAATCGTAAACAGATCAGTCTTGTTCCGTAAAATGTTATGGATTCCACCGATACAAAAGCCTAAATCCATTTTGGTAACAAATGAAAAATATGGTAATAAAATGTGTTACAATATCATGTCCTCTCAGTTGTTATGATAAACATAAATCAGCGTTCCGTAGCCGACAGAAAGCATCATACATCGCGTCTGACAAGGTTAACAGTCCGTGTAACATTACGTACATATATTATTGTTTATCGCTAACAATATGCGTACCACCTTAACGTAATGTACGGCGGCCCACTTCACTTATCGACGGAGAAATGCGTCGTGCAATAATTATTAAGGTCATCGGTTATTAATGATATGCCTTGTAATTATTTAACAAGTGACTTACTCATTTTTTGTGGACACGTTTTTAAAATATATGATTACATCAGTCTTCATGATTCAAGAACTACTTTCAATCTTTCATCTATAAAACTAAAGAAATAGCCACGGGCACACATTCCTAACATATTTTTTCTTCTGATTGCAACAAACTACCAATACAACACAGTTTTGGAGTATCTTACACTGTCTTGAGAGATCCAAATGCTGCGCCTGTTTTAACGACAATCCTTTGTTTGTGCCGCTGGTGCATCGTTATTTACACTCAATGTCTCTCCGGATTCTAGACTTATGTAAATTTAATTCAATTTAACAAAATATATGAATACCCGGTATTGATTAACTTTCAACCATCAAGGTGTTTTACAACACAGTCCTACTGATACACAAGTACTTCTTAAGTAAATGGAAAAAAAATGTTATTATAAATTTATTAATTTTCCAAAAAAGTTATGTGTATGTTAAGTGTAGTAGCGTTAAATACATCTATTTTTAAAAGTTAAATTCATTAAATACTTTTAATCACAAATCGAATGCCGTGTAACTTATTACGTATTTCACTATTATCGTACTTACTACTTACCTTGTTCCGTTTCTAATGTCGACGTTTCAGCCTATAGACGCCCACTGCAAAGCATGTTTAAGATATTTATGGGGAATATGCTATAATAGCCACGGTATGGTGGCTATTATAGCGTGTAGTTTTATAGTACGCAGAGGACGCTGCTGTTCATTCTGTAGAAACTTGATTATGAGCAGTGACAATCCTGTATAATACCTTCGATCCTAGTCGCAGTCTTCTGAGACTCATTGCTCTGTTCCTAATTTAGTTCTTTGTTAATTAAGTACATATCTATGTGTTATCGTTTAGTTTAGTAGACGCAATAAAATAAATTGGATTAACTATTACGAAAAAGATTATCTTTGACATCACGTAAGCAAAATGTTATGTAATAAAAATGTAATCCATCATGAGTATCACGTTTACATTTAGATCACGAGCGTCTGTCACGGCTTTGTCCGCTTGACTTGCTGAATGCTCCGCTAGTCAGCCGCTTCCGGACCATAACACCCCGTGTATGGAACTATTATGACTCGTAAATTTTCCCTTCTTTTGCGAAACCGGTAAAATTGAGTGTACACCATATTTGGAGCGCATGTTTGCACAACCGTCTCGACACATGCATCAAGATGCATTAATACACTGATTTCTTGCATGAATGTAGCAATACATACAGCGGCCCACGTTTCTTCACGCGATGACCGTGTTTTTGGAACATGAATGTATGCTTTAAATTTTTGACCATTCTGCGCACATTATATATATAAATGGATTAAACATTAATGTTTTCACTTAACTGAACTATTATATTTTAGAACGTTGGTCTCAAGAAACTCTAGTAACAACTACCCTTTATACCAATAGTTGGTATAACTATGTGTATTTATAGATCCCACTGGAAATCGCTGGTCATTCTATCTATCGCTACCATCATGATGATGATGTGATATTTTACAAAAAATTCTGATATTCTAAAAAATTGCGCACGTTGTACTTTACAAGCTTTTCATTAGATGACGTAAAGAGTTTGAAAATAAAAGTTTACGAAATGAATTCCGTTTCAAAAGTCAATATTTGGTTACAGAAGAAATATATACGTCAATGGCAGAGATATTAGATTTCTTCCTTTATAATACAGTAACATGACATTGTTATATAACCCGTGGATTTAATATGTTATCCATTATATTGATAGTATTTTCAACAGCTTTTTATATCTTTTTTTTCATACACATGTTACAATCCAAACATAGCGATTAAATCCTCAAATATTGTAGATTTAACCATTTTTTTTATTAACGTTGATATGTAAGCAGGCATAAAATCAATTCTATTGTTGAGTGTGCGTATGCTTTGCTCGAACCTTGCTCTTTATTAGCTGCGGTGTGGCGCGCACCGAACGTGCGATGTTTTTGCTGCTTGTGATTTATAGCTTCTTATCGCCGCAGCAAGGAGCCGCTCTTAATTGGCAGACCGATATCGTGTGCTCCGTGTCGCAATGATGACATTTTTTTGCGTTCAAATAAGCTTTTGCAATAGCGACCATAAAATTAAAAAAGGTCGCAGTACATGATTTTGTCTCATCTGGAAAATAGAAAGTTTTTCGCCTTTTAACAGGGACAAGAATTTGTTTGTTAGTGAATGTGTAGCATTTGATGTCATTTTATGTATGGTATTACTCCCTATCCAAAAATAAATGGTTTCGGAAATATAATCGTAATTATAATAAAGTAAAAAAATCGTTTTCAAAATTCGAATTACAACATACTCAAATTAAATTAATTAAATTGTTTAGATCTGTAGACTGTACTACCAGCAGTCATTGGCTTGTTGTATTTCAACAAAACAAATGAATGTTGAAAGTTAATAGTGATAGCTTTATACAGGACGATAGGATTGTAGAATATAAGTAATGAGTAGAATTTTTAAAGGTTTTTTTTTGCTAACAAACGAGTTAAACATTCATCTACCTAAAGCTTTTACACCTATAATCAGGGATTACTATGTTTGTAGGTTTTTTTTCTGTCTTGCTTTATTATTATTATCATCATGACAAACGATAGGCGCTTATTGCAAAGGCATAGGTCTCCCCCATAGCCACAATGATCCGTTTCACGCTGCCTCCATTCTCATGACAAGGTAGCCCTTGTATACTATATGTCGTCGACTTGCTTTATATTCCCTTGAAAAAAAAATACCTTAATAAATAATTGCAATAATATGATATTAAGTAAAAAAATAATGACAAAGAGGATCGAACTCTCGCAATGCGAAGCTTAAACGCAAGCTAAGCGGCGGGCATAGCTTGTGTAAATATAAACTCAAAGTTCCCTACTCTAATAACTCTTGAAATGCCTCCTTTGACGGAGTGGTTTGATTTGTTTAGTCTCCAGTCGAGTCGAGTGGCGCTCACCGAACTCATTTTAACTGGTCAGAACTTTAACCGTGAGTGGATTCTTATTGAAATTGTTTTAATCGACTAGTTTGCCCGTGGCCGGACTTTTAAGTTGCTTTGTTTAAAACAATAAGCTATTTTGTTAACAATAGTATTCGTATAGAATTGAATATATCTAAAAAAACGGTTTACATTTTGATAAATTTCTTTTTTAATTTTAATGTGAATGTAATCACCATTTTATGATGATAATTCATCATCTAAAAAAGTCATCTGTCTACCGTATGGACGGTACGGTGCGCTTACGGATCCGTGATCCCCCTAAATCTTAAGACATCTTCGCTCACATTCATTTTGTACTTTGTGGCCCGCCCATTGCAACTTGTTAATACCTGCTTAATAATTATGAAAATTAATTAAAATATTTAACAATACTATTAATGTAATATTATGTTTGAAAATTTAATGTAGTTATTAAAAATACGTTACAGTTTACCAAAAGGCTACTTTACATCCTCATTCCCAACGTCGACACCCAGTAACAAGTTGAAACAGTTCAAGTTAATGGAAACTCGCTGATTTCTCGCACGCGAGCTAAAAAAACGCATGCTGGACCGACTTTTATTTCTTGTTTTTTGTATACCAGCGCACGCGTACCCAGAATCGCATTTTACTACAACTAAAGAACCTTTATCTGTGTCTGTCTACATATATAGATGGACCGGATTCAAGGCGGCTTTCTTTACTTAAAACTATGAAATGTATAATTTTTTTTCTGTTGGAATACGACAAGTTAATAACTTCTGGCAGTACAAAGACGCAAGGACTAATTGTAAACATTAATTTAATATATATTGATATGCATTTTGAATACGATTTTACTTACAATTTTTGGGTTAGAAGTGTACAATACAATTATTGGCAGCAATTGACCTGTTAATACACTCCTTTAAAGCTTTTACACCTATAACCGAGCATCCTGTATGTCATTATTAGTAGCGTATAAAACAATTATGGAGGAGTCATACATCGTCAAATGAATAAGTTGAATTTATTGTAAAATAATATAAAGAAAACAATAATGTGCTCAACTGTACAAGTTTTGCAATAGCATTAAATGATCAAAGCGAGCGTTGTTGTGAATGAAATTTCGACACTTTAATTGTAATGCGCTCAGACCTTTAAGGTATTATTTACATCAGGTATTTTCTCGATCGCTATTTCGATGTTGAGCTTTCCGCGGTGTCGTTTACCCTTTTCGCAATAATAACGGCGACATTTTGTATCACTTCGATTTCATTTACTTATATCCGACACTTAATCGACAATTCGAAATGGTACGTTGAAGTGGGAACTTTGGTGAAATACTTTAATGAGAATAAAATCGCGTCTGTGTTTTCTTGTAAGTGTCCCGATAATGCCTTTCGTGCGAAATATAGCCCGATTCCTATCAGTGAAATCATCGATTAAAGTCAGTGGTTGATGTCAGCCTATTATTTGTGTAGCAATTTCCTTATTTTGTACTCAGAACAGATGGTCATTGGAACCTCAAGTTTCTGGAGCGGAGGTCAAGAACCGGATAGCGTAAGACCTCCACTCACACGGACCTTAAGGTTCTGGAGAGGGTCACGGACCGCATAACGTAGCTTAGGACGTCTACGTCGGAAAATGCTGGATGCAAAACGGGTGCCACAGTAACAATGTATTTCTCGCTAACAAACAGGCAAACATTTGTCTGTTCAGTTACGATTTAGTTTCTAGATAATGATGTTCGTTATAATGCGTGATACAAAATGTTTAAAAATAAAGTTTATTTTTATGGATGGATAAGTCTACCAGTGATCGCCTGGTTCTCATTAATTCAGTCGCTATGAAGCTTTCTCGCAAATGGTTCTTGGATAAGCTTGACTTTATTGGAAGAAGTATTCGGCAAATAATAATTTCCAAGCTAATAAATGAACTTTTCGTGTCGTTGTTTTATGATTTTTAAAACGATATTTAACCGCCTGGCGCAAAAATGAACTTTATTTTCAGACCCCAAACATTTTAAAATATACATCTTTGTAATGTACAAATATATCCACACGCGAAGTAACATTTGATAATCATGCAGTTTTTTTTATGTAAGGAAATGTTTCTCGAATATTTTTTTTTTCATTTTGAAATCAAAGGTTATTATTGTAATGTAAATAGTTTCTAATGTTTTCTAAACCATTAATTATAACTTATAGCGTTAGCAACCAATCAATAGCTTACATAGATAACATTAGCATTAACTGTTAAAACGTTTCATCCCGATTGCGTAAGTGCAGGAAGGTGAGGAAACACATGTCGACATATAAATAACTTCGGGTCGAATCGGTCAAACAATGTCGAACTACCGGCGAGTGGGAAATGCTAATTCAATAATCGGCCGTTTCCCTCCGTCGATCATAGTTAGCGCGCGGAGCGGCCGAAACGTTTCATCCTCTTTGGGATTTATGTCGAACCTGCATGTTAATCCTGTTCAATTGCCATTTAATGCATGCGATTTGAATTACCTATTAATGACGTATTAAAGTGTACTCTATAATATAAAATATAGAGTATATATATATAAATATACTATATATAAATCGTACCTTACAAAACAACCTTTTTTAAACTTATTTTATTGTAAGTAACATTTGAATTTATGCCTTGTTTAACAAAATAACGAATATTCATTGATACTTCCAATTTTTTTCTCTCAGTAAAACACTTATTTTATCTCTTCACATTAAGACATATTTAAAGTAACGATATTTGAAATTACCCCGATATAATGCTTTAAAAATAGGAGAATTACTTCATTAGTGATATTCGCCTAAATCTAAACAGACAAAACTATTCTGTTCGGGTTTTTTTTACATATTTTTATGACATAGTAAATAGTCCAAGGATCCGTGCTTTGTATGCAACGAAATTTAACAATATTTCGCGAAAACAGTAAATTTTATGTCGATCGCGCCATTTCGTTGGTAAACATATTTTATTAGAATGTTAGTTCAGAAGTCGGACAAGTCACGACATTGTTACGTTAAACTCGCGGCCCACACGCAAATATAACACTGACTATAACCGTAATAACCTCCGATCCCGCAGAGATAATCCTCACGACGTCGTCGGTTAAATATCGACAGTTAAAGACGATAACCCCGGCGGAGCTAACTATACTAAGCGTTCATTATTTCACGACCGGTCGCCGTCATTTACTGCTCCGCTGATATCAAACGGCTTGTTATATTTATTTACGTACAAACCCAAGATCTCTGTGTACGGTAACATAAACAAATCTATTACAAGATTTATGTATAAATCCACACAAATTTATGAAATATTCCTTTCATAACATAAAACTATTTGGTTTCATAATTTTCAAAATATTATTTTAACTGGTCGGTGATCGCAAGCTGAGATGATAAGATCGTAAGATACAAAATTAAATTAAGAAAAATATCTAAATCGCTTCGTTTCTTTATCAGGTGTTCGTTAACTAAGAATCAATCGAAATGACGATAGACAGAGCAGGACGGCCTCCGGCCCCGCGACGAACTTCGTCGACTTACAGAAGCTACGATGAGCTCGGTGTTATAGACCGAGGCAGGCCGCTTAGATATAGGCACGGCGGTGTCGAAGATCTTTCTGGAATCGAACAACCTAGAGCTTATAGAACGTACGAGCCCCAAGACTTAGATAACATCACAGTTATCAGCTCTGAAGATATTCCAAAACCAAAACGTAAGACAATAGAAGGTTTAGCCAGTGGGTTCCGAAGAACGTTTTCAGTCCGAAGCAGGCGCGACGAACCTGAAGGTATACCAATGGAAACACTGAATGTGGCCTGTGAAGAAACATTTGCAACGGTGAGAGGAGCACCGTTCGGAAGACGTAGATCTTTGTCTCGCGATAGAGGGTCGTCGTTACTAGCAAGGAGTTCGTCAGAGGGTGACGTCAGGATGACTTTGCCGCGAGCGCCTCCGAACCCGACGCCTCGCTTGCATCGCTGTCTCCGCGCGCTCGGTGGCAGCTGGAAGAACCTCCTACTATGTGAGTCAACAGGCCTTCTCGCCTCAATAACATAACTCCATAGAGTATAATGACTACCGACATTTTAACAACTATCTACCGCTATTTTTAACTAGACTAATTAACCAAGAACCAAAAACAAACGCAAACATAACTCTTAACAATAAATCCGGTTTCGCTTTTCATCATTCTCGACGTTTAAAGTTTAAAATGCAGTTAAGCGTCCACAGTTGCAGCCCCGTCGGAGTTAATTATTGGTGCGACGGGTACAAATAGCCGAGGAAAGCTTACGTTAGATATCCGATTAAACCGCGCGCTTACACGAATTAAACGCTTTCTTATATTTAAATTAGGTAATTGTTTGTACTGTTATAAAAGAGAGTGATTGATCGGTCCAGTGCACTGAAATTCTATTTCTGATTGGGATAAATTTAACTGACGCAATGAATAATGATACGAAGCCTCATTGCGATCCATCATGATTTATTTACCGAACTAAATCTGAATCGGTTTCCATTTGTTGGGTTATTTATTGAGTAACTGCCGATTATCTAACCACAGTGTATTTGAACATGTCAAGTTTGTATAAAATAGATTTTGTCCGGGAATTGATTATATGTTTAAAAAAATCCATTTAATTGAAAAAGAATAATTTGTCTTATTATAAACAGGGTGGTTGGTTAGTTGGTTTTAAAGGGATGATTATATATCATTTCATTTACTGTCAATTTATGTGTGGTACACCCTATACAAATTTCAATGATAAAATAATAAATGATAATTAAAACGTATAACACACGTAAGAAAAAGGTCTTTCAAAATGAGGATTACCGCATATTAAAATAATTTATCGATTATTATCTGTCCCAGGCGACGGTGTTGCCAGAAGTTATTGCCTTGTCGTGTGATGAAAAACGTGTAAAATCTTGAAAGCTTTTCACTTACAAATAAGCATTTTGAAGTTTCAGAACCAATAAAAATATTACATTTAAGAGTTTTAACCTTCTCAAACTCCTATATAGTTTATTCTTTATATTTTTGTACCACCAGCTGTATCGAAATTTTAAACGTGGGATAATTTTACTAAAGCAAATACGTTTTACCGCATGGGGACCTAATAGCATTTCTCTCGGTTAGAATTGCTTCGCAGGCATTGTGTTGTATGCAATAAATACAGGGATAATTAAGCCTTGTTGGACTTGCTTCCAAGAAGTAGGAAGGTGGACGTTGGGAAATTTTGAAACATTTTTATTGGAATGCCTTTGATAACAATTCTTCGTCGCTAATGACTTAGTTTTTGGTGACATAGCATGTACGTTTTTTCTGTTTTATTTACATTTATATAGTTAACAATAAATATATACTTACGAAATCGCCAATTTATACACACAGTTTGTTGGCTTAAATAGGAGCTGTTATGAACTATTATTATTAGAACTAGAATACATTTAATATTTAAATTAACTTAAGTATTCTCATGTTTGTAGATATTATTTATAACAATATTTTGTACATAAAAAGTGATATCTTAGTTTGTTCTTCAAAGTTCTCCAAGAGTGGGGTCACATTTCATCATTCAAATATTTTCGAAATTATTTAGCGTTATAATTTCCCGGAATTTACATTAAATGTACTATTTTACATTAGATGATGTAGGAGCAACATTACATCATCGTCTGCGGCGTATCAAAAAGGGGAATTCCACAGAAATTTAATTCTTTATTTACATCGGTATTATAGGAGCAACATTACGTTACGCATTACAACATTAATTGTTGAAAATTATGTTTTAATTTGTCTACACGTTCTATTTCTTTAAAGACTTCACCCTTTGTAGGTTATGTTAATATTTACTGATCTTTGCTCTATCAATCCCCATGCGTACAGAGAATGCGTGGGTAAGCTGGCAAGCAACAATTGTGCACTTATGTTAATATTACTCTGTTTTTATAAGTCAAAACACTTTAACTTTAGTTACTTTAAAACGTTCTTCGAAACTTTTAATGCCACTACCGCTGTCTGAAGTCTGCAGTAGACCTCCGGATTTGCATAAAATATTATGCCATATTTATGAATTTTTCGAACACCGTCATATCCTGAAGTACCTACATTTTTTTTTAAATAATATTGATATTGACTAATTTTCGTCTATCGTACAAAGCATTGTCTAACTCTTTGTATTAAGAAAACGTCCGCACATTCTGGTTCTTACCTAATTAACCGCAGCGATACGAGCGCCCCTTCTTGGTTTCGCTCGCTTTTATCGGCGTACTATCGCAAATACGTCGCCATCTTACCTTCTTGTGCCGCATTCGTGCGTACTAAAGTTTCTGCGTACCGATCTATGAAAGCTAACGACCATACGTGTTAGTATATCGTGTGATCTTAGCCGGCAAGCAGAGCAACTTATTGTCAAACAAATATAAAGCTTATTGTTCCGAGATAAGACATAGAATGAAGCGTTTTTTTTATATTAAATGTTTGCCATAAACGCTTACTGTTGCTGTGTAGGCTGCAAGCATATGTAAGTTGCATACAAACGACTGTATGGATGTTATGCTTTAGTTAAGAAATCTTATTAAAGCGACACCTCCGTTTATGGGATACAGGAATGTGACGTGTAATGGGTGAAGAGCGGCAAGTAACTTCTATACAAGATGATTAGTTATAGGTACAAACATTTTTAATGAGTAAATGTATATATTGCGAATTTTCTGCCAATAAATGTGTA
This sequence comes from Battus philenor, assembly GCF_028537555.1. Lineage (NCBI taxonomy): Eukaryota > Metazoa > Arthropoda > Insecta > Lepidoptera > Papilionidae > Battus > Battus philenor. The sequence goes on along the minus strand of NW_027181759.1, from coordinate 4,667,490 downwards.
TTTCACTTTATTCAGGTTACAGAAATAATAAATAGCGTATGGATAATGTAGCAAGAAAGATTAAAAGAACTACAGATTACTACAAATAAAAATTAATTATGTTCCTGCCGACTCTGTCTTGCTAGAATTTTTGGGCCTTATCTTATTCTAATAGTTTCTAACTATAAATACGATTATCGAAAAAAAAGTGTGCAAAAGCTTTTAAGCTTTTTTGCTGACTAATGAGGTACAATTTACGCCTTTAAAGGTTACATGTATAGCCATCCTGTATATTCTACACGAACACCAAAAGAAATCACACTTTCTAATTTGATTTAAGTTAAAAAACACGATGTTTTACATTCATTATAGAGACCATAATAACTAAAATATAACAACTTTTCCCAACTACCAATATAAAATTAATGTTTAGTAATTTAATAATATTTTAGATACTATTAATAATTAACCTTCGTTCACGTAGTACGCAATAAGATATCGTAAATACAATGTTGTAATAAAAGTTTAGTTGTATTACATAATACACGTACAAGAGGTATAACTGCATGCAACGTGAGTGTGCAGCGAACTTTATAGCACTCGCGTGCTTAACCCTGTGCTGGGAGTGGGCTCATTTAGAAAATTACCTTTTTAATTTTCCATAACAACAGGCTCACGGGCCCTGACCGAACAATGGTGCAGTTCAAATGAAACCCTGCCGCAACTTCTGTTCTCCCGTTGTTGACATCTTTTTGAGCCTCGCGCGGATTTATAATTGCACGCCGCATAATCTATGGTAAAATGTGCAGTTTATGCGATTTGAAACGCTATTCTTAACGTGTTAAATCATATTTTTATAACAATACATTAACGCCAGGCTAACCTTTTTTAAGAACTATATTCGCATAATTATTATATTCACATATAGTTTTTTTCTTATCTAATCAAGTAAAATGACGAATGATCAACTTGTGTAGTTACCACAGGTGTAAAGACAATTTTAAAGTGTCACATTTTTTATTTATTTACTTATTTACACGTTTTGAAATGGCTGTCTTATGTCTTTATAAATATTCTCTTTCAGTTAACCTAGTCGTGCAGGGATATAATAACAAGACAATGTCTTTAAATGTAATAAAAAGTAACAAAAAATCTCAAAATACATACCACTTACACTGTCTTTGATTAGGGCATATAAGCATTAAATATGTGTGAATGTATTCCTCAGCAAAAAGGTTTAAACCATTTACACATATTTCCAGTCTGGTATAAAATGTTATCATTCTGAAATATGTTATATTAATTTATTTTTCTATTCGAATGCGACGGGCCAATAGCTTGTAACAATACTGAGTCTGGGACAGATAGAAAAGAATAATTAAATTTTGTTTATTTATTTTTAATTTATTTATTTAATATTCTTTAATGTATACGTTAGGATACATATAATAAGTTTCACAATAATAGACAAAAAAAGTACAAAGGACGGTCTTATCACACAAGGCAACCTCTTACAGACAACCATAGTATGGAAAAGGTAGAAGTACTAAAAATAGGTAGTTTACATAGGGATCTGAATTTTGAAAACGTTTCTTCGTGTTATATTATCATTATGTTATTTATTATTTTTTGGATAGTGTGTACTAATCATCATTTGAACCAGCAATATATATACATCTTCCGAGTTTGATAAATACTATATATATGATAAATACTATCTCTACCCAATTACTAATAACATATAGTTATGTACGTAGATTTTAATAAGTATGAAAGTGAAAAAGTAGTATAATTCAAATATTGAAGTAAAATCAATACTAATACAATTTCCAACCTCGCCTGCGGCAGGCACTTCCAGTAGCTCCGCTTAGTGTAGTGGAAGTAATACGTCTAATATAGAGAGGGCGGAGGGACGCGAATTGTCAGCGTTTGTTCAGCGTTCGAGGCGACAGTCGTTGCTGTCTCTTAGTGAAATTGCTTTTCTGTGGGAACGTATTAGTTACGCCGCACTCTGTCATCTGATTCAATTGAACTGTTGGTGAATCGCTTTTAGCGGTAGCGGTGAAGCAATCAAGTATTCCTATATACGGTACAATACTATGTTTGCGTAGCTTTGTTTGTCGAATACGCCTTTTAATATATTCTGTCTCAATTTTCTTGCAATAATTAGTTTTAAAAAGATTCAGGCTTGCGATAGCGGGTTTGATTTCAAGGATGCAAACTTATATAATTTATATTTTTTGCATTATTATATAGGATTGCCATCGCACATAAACAACTTTCCGGACGATGGATGGCAACGCTATCTACGTTCCATAATATAACACTGGGTTTGGCTAATCAGCTGGCCAAGTGTGACGAATATGCTACATCCCCGGTAGGTCTTTGGGGCAGGCATTTGCCTTGCAATGGGCGTGTATAGGCCGAAACTACGAATCAGTTTCATTGATAAAAGAATTGTAATAAATACCGTCTTTTTTAATAACAGTGTAATATTTAACTTTTCCAGATCTAAAGGGATAAAAATACTACTTTCAGCAATTTTTATATCTGTTATGTACTCCACATAAGAATAAAGTCATATACAATATTTCAAACGAGATTTCGACATTGGCTATAAAAATCAGATGAATAAACAATATTTTAATTTTTAAAAATTTTGTCCATCAGACCTATGTAAGGAGTGACTATCTACAAATGTCTTACCCAATTCTTTTTTTACACGGTACAAGCGTTTCTTAGAAAAGCGTGTAAAAATACATGTGGTAAATTTGAAGACATTTTAACAAATTAAAAAAAAAACAATAAACGTAATAGTGTACTGTGAAATTTTAATCCATACGTACAAAACCTAAAAAATACAAATTTAAATTATAAATAGAAATCAATTTCGCAATTATTAGTCGCTAGTTGAAAACAAGCCTGCACGTATATTACGGACTGGACTGAAAATGCTATCAGTAAATATGTCAGATATGTCAACCACAACTGTTGAGTTTGAAGAACGATCTAAACTGCCTCTGTTGTTGTTTTTTTGTTTCTCAAGTTGCTTAAGTAATTCTTGATATCCAGTGCATAAAACTTAAAAATACGTTGAAATATCAATGCACGCTTCATAAATGAATTCAATCTGGAAGAAAAATATCGAGGTAAAAAAGTGGTTTTATTCTTATTGATAAACTGCGTTAGTTCCTAATCGTATTTGCATTAGAATTTTTTTTAAAATAGTATAGGAGGACGTTTTACTTTAATAAATTTAAAGTTTTAGGTTATTCATTTTCTTTAGTCCAAGTAAAATTTTATTCTTATCAAAATGGCTACAAATGTACTTAACAAGCGTACCTTGTGCAAAATTGAACGTAATATTTAAGTCGCAGTCCGCTGCGACTGGCAGACAAGATGAGGGTTATACATTTTTATGCCAGACGGGGTCATTTGGGCCCGTCACGTAGCCGCGGGTTATCAGCCGCACGGGACACGTACGACACGCGTCCGACACGATACCGTCGCACTCGCGGCACATGTACAAGTAGATCAAACGATTAGAGGATATTATGCAAATATTCCGTTGCTCTTCTTGAGTTATATTGCATTGTTAAAATACCGGCATATTTATAACGTAAGCAAATATTTTGCTGTACGTTAAATTCTTTATGAACTTAGATTTTATTAAATTAAATTATAAAAATTAATCGTCAAATCAATAACTATTCGTTCTTAAGAACATGTTCGACTTTCAGCAAGTATTCTAAACCGATCTAGTGAATTTGCTATGTATTTTGAATGTTTGTTTCATTTATTTTATTAAATTAGGTTTGCTTACATTTAATACAATTTCCTAGAATATATTGCTTACACACTAATTTTGAATAAATCGTACAACGAATTGTAAGCAAAGACAAAAAACAAACAATACCAAAACAAATAAATATAGGGTAAAAATGCGTGTAAAGAAGGATATCACGGTAATTTATTCCAGTGGTTTATTTATGATTGGAATAGAATTCAGTCAGGTAAAAAATTTTGAGCATTGCAATGATCAATGTAAAAGATCTGCAAATATGTTAGTATTATTGACAAATTCATTCGTTTACATATAAAATGTAATAAAGCCTTAATTTAATTTAGCCTAAAATTTGCCTCCTTGACAATTCTGACTGATGAGATTTTATACTCCCTACCTCTGCCGGAATTAATTTCCAGCAATAACAATTATGAGGTACAATGGCGCTATACGCCCTGCAATCCCTCTTTTAAGCTCACTAATTCTACATAAAGCTCTCTTCCTTCCTGCTAAGCTACGAAGAATCCCTCGCAGGTAACTAGTTAAGGCCATCTGTTTTCCAATCTTAGTAATATACATTCACAGATAGAAAATTTATAAAAAAAAACACTCAAATGTTTATATTAATTCAATTTTAGCGAAAAATCACAAGACATTTTTTCTATTATCTTCTACATTTATTATTACCATATCTATTGTAATGTAATTCACGTGTGTGAATTTCAAATAATTATCATTTCCGCATTAGGACGTCGACTATTGGATATTCACCTGACCCATAGTTCCAAAAAGGTTTTAAGCGACTTGCATCAGGGTTCTTCCAACGACATCATCAAGAATCTTAGAAATAAGGACATGGTAACAAATTGTAAATAAAATAAAGTAAATATAGAAGTAATATAACAGTAGCTAAAGATTCCTGATATTATACAAAATTGTAAAAACTTAGAATGTTATAAAAAGAAAGAAAGAAATAAAAAACAAAATTGAAAGTGCTGCGATATACCAACATAGTATGGTTAAGGAAGAGAGGTGAAGTGTGAATGGAATATAATTAAACGGTAAGAGAATAAAAATAAACGTGAAGAAATAATGGGAATAAGAGAGTAATATTGACGGAAGCGAAAAGTGATAGGAAAACACGAACTAAAAAAATAATTTAAAATAAAAAAAGTCCTGTCTTTTATATAGATAACAGAGGCGCTTAAACGTGACCATTAAAAAACGACCTTAACATGATGTTTGTTTGTCTACCTTGATGGTGGATGTACCACGTTTTGCTTGCCAGCCGTGGTCTTTACTCAAGAACCTAATAATTCACGCAAGAGAATTTATTCAACGATTCAGGCTAAAATACAGATGTAACTCTTGAACAGCATTCTTTCTGTATCTACGTTTTCTACTGACAGAAATTACACTATTTACAACAATTATATTATTTTTTCTTCCGGAGAAGGGCAGGGCATCCTAAATAAACAACGAGTTATGCAAAGTAAACCACATTAGTACTAAATAGTCGGTGTGCGTTTCTACAAGAATACAGACGTTAACCAATAATCTCACGTGTTTTTTTTTTAACAAAAATCGGTTTTCGAAGTAATTGCACATAGCATTAACATTCCAAGAATATTTCTACTATGGCAGCATTTTGTTCATGTTCGACAACGCCCATCTATAATAAAGGATCAATTACCAACGTACTAAAAATATAATATTATTAGTAATTCACCGTAAATTACTGTATAATGTGGCTTAATCATGAGATTGTTGTTGAAAGTACATAAATACAGCATTCAAAAGTGACCAACGTCACACAAATTTGAACATTATGGTTATGGTTATACGGTTGATTGTAAATAACACGCGTTATTTAATATTTTTCACCTTTCGAGAACACTAGTGATCGACGCCTTGTGGTTTTTGTTTTATAAATTTATTATTTTTCAATCATCGCGCCTCGTTTATGGATTTACGAGTACTCTATTATAGGTTATAAATGAAAGCGTACCTATCTATGCGCTTATCTTACAGAATTTATTAAAGACACTACTTTTTTAATATTAAATTTTTCAAAATTGTTGGATTGTAATTTACAATATTTTATATTAAGATTTAAGGATTACTTTTTCGCAAGAAAAAAAACCCTAGTTAAACGCAGCATAAAATAAACAAAAATAAAACTAAAAATACAGAACACACAACAAGTATAATAATATATATAGTAGAGGTGGCACACGGAACACAATAATAATAATTTTATAACTAAAAGGCAATCGGGTCCAAATAATTGTAATATGAATTAATTTAGTTTAAAAATATTTCGTAATAATAACTTTATTAAATTAACTAATAAATTGTCAATTATTATATTTATGTATACAGTGCCGAGGGCAGTGGTAGGCCAGCGGTAGGGGATTGAGTTTTGCTTGCGAGTTTTGTTCGATTCCCGCGACAAAATCGTATATAGTTCACATTTGTTCCATTAATTATATAGGATTGCCACTGGCCTCAAATAAGTTTCTAGACGATTAGCAGCAGTGACCTCTGCATATCATAATACTCTACACTACGATCACCAACCCGATCAAGCGTGGCGATTATGGTATATCCTTATGGGGAAGATTATGCCTTACAGTTGGCGTATCTTTTAAAACTGTAGCATTTATTAAAAAATTCCAATGATTTAAGTAAAAAAATGCATTCTCATTTAATTAGTTAACTATATCATGCACACGTGGTTCTTAGATGTTTTCATCTTTTGTTTATTGCTGGATATTGTTTCTGAAGATGCTGGGTGTCGTATTTCATTTTAAATTGAATGTACGTCGCGTGTATGTGCAGGGTTACCACAAATACGATAGTGTTTATTTTTTAACCAAAATGCCATAATTTCCTTTTCTTAGTATTATATGTTATGTTTATATAAATTACATGATCATCTATAAATTAATATCATTAACGGCGTGATTAATAAATTTGAATTAATAAAAAAAACAATCATTTTCTTCATTGGGTCGCGTTTTGCATGTATACAGATTTTACGTTCCAAAAATAAAACATTTTACCGTCAATTATTAATAATATTAATTAAATAGTGAATGCTATCGAGCACGGCTGTTGTGTTTTCAAATATTTCAGTATGATATTGAGATAACGTAGCAAACTGATAAAAACTATCTTAGTTAATTAAAAAAATAATTGTGTAAAATCGACAACCCTACTTGAATAAGACTGAGCGGTGGGGCAACAAGAGTATTGTCCGCGCTGAATAATTTCACTTAATTGACACATCTGCAGAGTGAACCAAAACGAACGCATTGACGATTTTATTTATATTCATATGTTTTATGATTTATGTTCCAACTCGAAATCTTATACGTGATATTTTTTCTTTGTACTACTCTTTTTTAAGCTTTAATACGGTGACATAAGCTATGCCCGGGTTTCCTCTAAGAGCTCTAATTGGGATTTAGTAAATCCGTAGACGAACTTAAGTAACCTCTAGCCCTGCCCATTTTCAAGTTGAAGTGGCAGTGGATAATGGCAGATAACATAGCGTTCAGGAGTGAATACCACCGGCAAGCACAGCGTGGGACGTTCACCCACAAGGTAGATAGATGACTTTTATTAAGGTCATCTTAAAATAATGGATACAGCCCGCTTCTAATCGGTATTATTGTAAATCTATAGGAAAAGCTTGAAAAAAAAGTGATAAAGACAGCGACACACTTTTATATGTACGGCAATAATTAAATGAACAATTTTGTCATTTAAAACAAAGGCAACAACCGAGAGAGAGGTGATTCTATTTCATATACATGATTAACCTTCATTAGAAAGAAGATGTTCATGCGTTCAAATATTACGTTAACAAGGGTTAATAAAGACGCCACTATCCAAGTACATTATCCAAGTAATTGCTAGCACATTTTAATCAAGCAATATTAAAATTAAATACCAACATAGTCTTGCGAATTTAAATTACGAGTAGAATTATATAATCAAGATCTTTTTCGTAGCAATGTCGCAGTCACCCTCCCATTTCATTCGTCATCATTTCTACAATTGGACTCGTCCAAAGCAAAAAGTTGTCAACATTTTAATACATTCAGAATCGCTTTTGTCGTTCCAAAAATATTTCTTCCCTTTGTCAGATATCGCGCACAAAGAATTCGTGCAAACATTTTTAAAAAGGTACGACTTTACGACTCTCAGAGACGTCCCTCCATCCCTTCAGAAGAATTTGCATTTTTCGGCCACTCGTGTGCTTATGTCCGGAATCCGGTATTTTACTTTTAGGGAAATAGATGTTGGAAAACTTCTCAGAATTTAATCACGTTGATAATTAGAAAATTGTGCTAACAAAATAATGTATAACTTGATTTAGTAACACTTGTTGGTGCAGTACTAATTTATTTATTTATTTAAACTTTTTACATTTTGTATCGTATCAGACTTAATGCTTTTGGGCATTCTCTACCACTCAACCTAATTAATTTATTAACACTAAATACAGAAACGTTTTTCAATTAAGCCTAATTTGAAATAAGTGACTATAATATATAAGATTATATAGTTCTCAGCTATTAAAACCATTGAAAATTCAATGAATCGTCATTGTTTACTGATCTAGGCATTAAAGTATGCCTTCGCCTGGGAACTGTGAGCACGATTTTATTATTAAGAGCAATTTCACTACATTTTTAACACAAACGGACTGTAAATATTAAGTTAAGTTGATTTTAATAAAAAACTGTTGGTTTTTATTAACGTCACAATGTCGTAAGTAAAAAGTGAATTGAAAAGTTATATTAAATATAACATAAGCTGGATAGATTTTTAAAAACGAATATCACTCAAAAATACTTGATGAGAAGATCCTAAAGTTAACGCATTTTTAAACGCTTTTAAGATCCTGTTTGTTTATTAAGCAGAATCCCGAGTTCTAAATAGCGCAAAAAACGTGCCCTCAGAAACCGAAGGCGACGCAGCTAGGGGTCCCGAAGCCCATTATTCGTGGGTTCAATGTGTGCCCTTTGCGGACTCCGCCTTCAATACCCTGCATTGTTCTCGCGCTCGGGCCCTTTGTACCTTACCCTTCGCTCCCCCGAAAGGTTTACTGTCCTGGCTCTAAAACGTTCTAACTCCGTCCTTCGAAAATGATTTTTACATCATTAAGTTTTATATTTCACTTTTATGTTTGTTAGGCTAGAAATAGTTTAAAAGATAATAAAATAAGCGACGTAATATATACCAAATATTTAATGTGTTTTTAAGTTAGAATACACGGATAAATCGAGACTGTTATTAAAGTTTTTAGTGTAATTAGAAGTTAAAAGCACCCCCATTAATATCGCCATCCCTATAAAATCCGTTTTTGTATTGATTATCTTCCCCTTGCCCTGTGACGAAGTAAAATCTGTTACAAAAAAATTATTTAATCCCCGATGACAATAAACATAAAATTCAATGATTATTTATTTAGCGAGAGTAAATTCAAAGTTTAACAACACGTGTTCGAGATTAACCAACGGTTCGTGAATTATAATACATGTATAGAATATTTGATCTATAGCAGTTCCATTGTCTCCGAATTGAATTCCATACTCCTTAAGTGGAATCGAAATCGATAATTTACTAAACCGCCATCCACGCCTTCGAGTATTTCATTTAAAGTTTGATTTATGAATAAGTTACCAATTCATGTTGTTTTGTTACAGGTAAGTACCGAGAATTGTTCGAAGATTGTACGCTTCTCTTATTGTTAAAACTAAGACCTATTATTTGCTGTATGAGGTAAGTAAATTAATTGAAATATTTTGCTTACATAAATAATTATAAACTTTTTATTATATAGTAGTATAAAAACCGCTGTGCTGGGCCTTAAGTGTGTGCGGCGAGACAGGGAGAGTATCGGCTACCATGTTCTATATATACAGCTTAACATAGTCAAACGCAGATGAACTTAATATACAAAGATACATCCTGCGTTACCTTGTGATGTAAAGAACGTCATTTTTAAATTGGTTACTACTGCTAGTAAAGATTTTAGTCAATGCTTTTGAACTTAATTTTCGTATGAACATTTAGAAATAAACCAAAAAACCCTTAATCAGTTCAGAATGACCAAACCAAACGTTTACATTTAATGCGAGTTTATTATCTCTTCTAGTATTTCGTCACTAGTTATATCTTTTCTTTCGTCTAATGGCCGCGATATCGCTGTTTAAACATTTATAATAGCCAAATAGTTTAAATAATTTGTAAAAGTTGATATTTCTAAATGTGACACGAGATTCATAGCTATTATTTAATTTTATAATGCCGTCTCAATAAATGCGTAACAATTGACCACATTTTAGTTATATACTTTGAAATATGAATAAAACATTAAAGCATTGGTAAATAGTGTAAAATAAAGAACAAACAAAGATTATCATAGTATAGACGGATTACATATTTTTGCAAGCCTTTTAGTTTGTTCATTTACTTTACACGAGATTCTAACCTTACCTTAATAATGAACAATCAATATCGATAAGCATTAATTTAAAAAAAAAACGTTGGAGAAATAACAGTCAGCTCGTTCGTCAGGACGTTTCGTAAGTGTCCGAATATGATACTTTATACTCAGTAACTTTATTGAGGCGATAGGCTCGAAGGTTCTGAAATCGCGATCATGAGGCGGTAAAGGCCTCCCATTAGATGGACTTACAAAATAGTCGCTAGAAGACGTCTATCGACCGCTTTGATGATGACAATGATGATCTTAGTTGTTTAGAATTGTGACTTACAGCAATATAGTCATTTTTGAGAGAAACACACTTTTATAACATCGTGACTAATAAAAAACGGAACCAGTACGTCCTAGGGGTAAAAATCCGAAAGACGTGCCATCCACCAATTCGCGCTGAGCTCGCGTTTACAACGGCTGCTTGATATTTTACTAAGGCCTACCATATAATTTCCAATCAACGAAAGTTTAGATCGTGCACCTGTCAAAAACAATTGCTCAACGTGCTACAATTGTTGTGGTATTTGGGTCAAAACGTTGCAATTGCGTCAAAGTTATCGCCTATTATCGACCGGCTACGGGTCAGACACACCGCACCTGACCCCCGGCATGGCGATCGCTGTAATTACTGTAAATATACATCGTGTTATCTGCCCATCTCGTGTACGGGAGATGGAGGCACCGGATACAAGATCCGCTTCTGCTGTAATTTACAAGCAGAAGCGGTTTAAATAGTTTTATTTTCTTATCAAAGTAAATAACAAAAGATGACTAAACGTTTTGTATATCGATTGCAGCATAAACGAAGAAATCTTTAATATACAAATTTAAACGAAGAGTACGTTTAACATAAATGGCGTCTTTCGTGAGTCATAAATTATCTATGAAATTTTAAAATAAATCTTATGAAGATTGTGTAATACAATTTCTCGCAATCAAACATGAATTTTATACAAAATAATATATAAAAAATAGTCTTGCTAACCGTTTACAATTTGAGGAACAAACAATTATCTTTGAAAGCTAAGCATTTTTCGATATTTTTTATTACTATTAGACATATTAAGCGATTGATCTATTATAATATGTTTCTTCACTTCATCTTTGTTTGTTTGTAATATTATTATATAAATTTCCGCTTCTAGGTTGTTTTTAGCAATGTTTTAAAATTTAAAATAATCATACCACAACTAAAAAGCATTTTAGAAAAAAAAATAGTTCTTTGTGCTATGTCACTATCGGAATTTTGAAATTCGACGATATATGAACGTTTAGAAATAATGTCGGTGAACCATTGTAAATATAACTGGTATCGTTTATTTATTGAAAACGTGATTACATACGGAGGCCAATGAAGACGTTACCTATCAATATAAAAAAAGTATAATATAGCTACTTGCTTATACTTCACACCGGTGACAAAGCGATCCTCGCTCCTCTCATGGCGTGCCCTCAAGATAGTGTTCGCAAGATAACCAGGGACGCGCCAACCTGAGGGCTGTTTGCTTTAACGCGCGTACGCACTTACCACGACATATTTAGAGCGACCGTTTAATGTTCGTGTTCAATCAACGAGCATAGATAATTTTCACTTCTTTTAGTACGAAACGGTTTGACGCGTTTATTTTTCAGTATATGTTATTGATATTTAAGGAAAATATTTCTTAACATAATAATGTAATTAAAACAATGCAATAAATCCAAGCTCTTTCTTTTAAATGTACCTTTCAAAGTCTATTGAGCAATTTCTTTAATGGAAACATTTAAAAGAAATTATAAGAAATAGCCTTTGATGCCATATGTCAATTCATTAATTCTTAATGTTTTATTTGTGCTATTTCAATGTCGTGCACGTATACTTTTGCATTTTATTTTAAACTTAAATTCTGAATTTATAAATACTTTAGAAATACGGATAAATTATTTAAAAACCTCCAGTTATATGTGTTATAATTAATAACATTTTACATTTAATTATAATATAAACGACAGTACCCAATTATTTCCGTGAGAGCGACAGGAAAACGGAAAAGATATAACTGAAACTAATTGAATAAGAATCCGATATAATCCGTCGGCTTATGTGATTACGTGACATACGGAATCGTCTATTTTATTAGCTTCTTTGTTTGGCACGAATGTTCCTAATGTCGGTAATCCTGGACGATCTCTTACAAAAGAAAACGTTTTCCTGGCTTCCCCCTACCCGGTCGGAAATATACCTAATGTATAGCGACTGCCGAATAATGTACAGAAAGATATCCGAAACGACTTTACCGTAGACGTTAGCAACATTCGAGAAAGTAGATTTTAGCCATTGTACCTCGTAATGTGCAATCAACTATCTAACGAGTGAGTGTTTTCCTTAGATACGCTCGCGTTATTTGTACCACTGAAGTATTTCGCTGTAATGTGTGTTTAATATAAAGTTGTCTTTCACTAATCACTTCGATAGCTTTAGTTCTATATTGAAAGTACTCTAAATAAGAAGGTTTAATTGAAAATCGTATTTATGGTACTAATATATCAAAGGAAGGAATCATCATTTTAGATGGATTTCCACAGCCGGTTTAAAATCAACCTGCATCCAGCATTTTCTGACGATCTTCACAAGGTTATTGAACTTGTGGGTGAATATTCTACTTTGCGCTTGCCGGTCCAGGATTTCCTCTCCAGAACCTCAGCCTCGTTATCTGATCTGCCCACTGTCACTTCAACTTGGATATTCACTGAGCTATGCCATTTATTTTCGATCATCTACGGATCTCCTTGTTCCAGATTTTAAAGCAAATTGGATTACAAATATAATTAGTTACATCGCACAGAGTTTCGACCACAATGTACTAATCACAGTTAATGTAATAATTCTCAAATTAAATTGTTATTTATAGTTAAAACAGCTTCGTCTAAGACAACACAAGTTTAAATTTGGTAATAGCGCACCGTAAAAGTTTTTATTACAACATATGACCGGAATGTAAGTCAATGTTGACAGATTTGTCGAAAAACTTATTTTGTACTGATGACGCTGAAAGAGGTGCAATTTATTTAGGTGATATGTAATACATATTTACATTTTAAATATGCCATCAGTTATCCGTATCTCGAATATAAAAGTCAGTTATGTCTTGGAAAGCGGCACAAGCATTATAAGGTCATTGTTATGTAAATGCATTAAATGTAGATCCGGTTAGATACAAAATACCTTTTTGTCCATTACTTAAATACATTATTTTTTTATTGTAAAAGTTGCTACACGAAATAGTCCAAAAATAATAGCTTATCTATCTGTATTTTAAAGTGAAAGTATAGCTCATTTTCTGTTAATTAATGTATAAATAATAAATAACCGTAAATACGTCATAGTATAAAAACCGTTTTTAGATTTTAATTACTACATATTAAAATTAATTATTATGTACTGTCTGCCCCTGCGAACTTTGTACTTCCAAAAGTTATTGGCATATCGCATTTCAATAGCAAAAATAAACTATTGTTACTTATTGTACGTCGTGATTAGAAATAGGCGTGAAAGCTTTACAACTCTTTTGTTAATTAATAAGATATATACTTACTCCTTTTAAGTTTTTACAACTTTTATCAAACATTCTTTACAAACGTTTTATACCCATGTAACTATCATATCTCTGCAACCATAAGGATTAGAAACTTTAAATTTTATCGGAATATTCCATTCGGTGAGTAGAGGTCAGCTAAGTAAGGATTTTACGGAATTCCACCCGATAAGTGGGTTGAAGAGGCATTCATTAAAATAGTGCATGGTTTCAACATCGGAACATTTTTAATGCCCTATGTTAGCAAGTACGGATTTTATGAAATTACACTCAGAATGCAGCGCAGCTCACGCTAAGCGTAGTGGGTTCAGTTATAAATACGTAACTTTAAAGACAAACATTTTTAACACAGTCAACTATGAGGGTTTAAATGTGGTTACGTCATTATGTTGATCATCCATTAACTAAAATCGACTAATTTTAAATACCTTCCTTTTTGTATTAATATGGGATCGTAATGTTCTTTAACTATGCTCTACTGAGTACATATTTCATAATAACCCTGAGAAACCTCATCGATCGCACCTCACAGAATTTCAATTAAAAATTAATAGTGCACAACGACCTTTTATATCGGACCCGCCATTATATTCTTCCATTTACAAGCGAGAGCCCGCCATTTATGAATCCGATTGAACAATTTAACAACTGATTTTATGGCAAATGTGAGAGAGGATTGCAAGTCGCGCCGTATTCTACTCAATATTCATTATCTTCCTCTCTTCAGTAGCCATTATTTTGCTTTTTAATTATTAAAATCATAATATAGCCTTTGCCGTAGCTTTAGTAATTAAGTAATTACATTTAATTAACAATAAGGCTTTAAAGGATGATAAAAAAGTATTTATATTTTTATTGTTTTAAACAATAGATAATAATGCTTTTGTAAGAAATTTTTAATTTTGTTTTATAAAATAATATACTTTTTTTTAGCTATTATAGTAAATATATTTACCAATACTCAGTAGATTGTTTTTCAAGTTTACCTAACAGCTGACCACGTGTAAATAGCTATCTTTGCAAATTATGTTACCAAATAATTATAAGTAAAATGAATTAATAATTTATTATGTCGTTACCGACATCCATCAAGCTTCTTTGTAAACACATCTTAGTGATACTCGTATTAAAGTGAATTCGACTATTTTTTCGCAAATAATGTTAAAATTTCTGTTTAGCGGCAACTTATATGTCTGTAGTAAGAGGAAGCTAGTAGAAAAAAATGGGCTCACATGGTGAGTCAACAACCTGTACCCCCTATCTGAATCGTTCAAAATTAGTGTTAGGCTTTTTACCACCTGATTATTTACCACCTCAAAAGAGTATTCGAGTCATCGTTGTCATTACTTCAACTATAGGAGCTTCACTGCTGTAAATAGGACGCCCCTATAGTGACTTCCAAGAGTACTGGGCTTTCGACGAGTTTAACAAGATATGTCCATCCTTATGGACGTCCTTCACTGTGCTTTCCGGTACGCAGCGGCTACCGCATGGTCGTGCTCGCGCGGCAGCCGCTGCGGTAGACTAGACGTAGCCTAGAAAGCAACATAATATGGTGGTACTATCAGATTCACACTGCACTTGACACCACTGCTTGATGCCCCATATCAATGGCTAAAATTCGGGATCGATAGTGTAACATTATATTTCTGAATATAATGAGAGGACACGACCCTAATAATTGAGAAGAGCGTCTTAACATACTTAATATTTAATAGTTAAAACTACTAGTGTAGACACGTCTTTATGTAACTATCCTGTCTACTATTTATTATTTGTACACTATCTGTCTCATAACAAAGTTGGAAGAAAGTTATAGCCGCATAAAGTGGTATTAAACGAGTTATAAGGATTATACCACCAATCAATATTATTAAATAAACGGTATTTAATGTTTATTGATATTGACAACCAATTTCGGTTTATTGCCACTATATTTGTGTCGCTATTGCAATCACTTATGTCTGAAATTTTAGACGTATATGTAAGTTCTTGCATAGCTGTGTAATTATATTATCCAAAAAGAATCGTTACAACATTCACTGCATATGGTATTATTTAAAGATGTGAATTGTTGCTTGCCGGCTTATAATCTTGTTGTTTTTTTTTTTCGCAAAACCACTTACAATTTAAAACTCTTTAATTATTTTTACTCTTCGCAGCAATCAACCCATGAACTACTTCTATTCTAGGCTTACGTATGAGCTTCGATTATTTCCCTAATGTAATGTGCTATGTACTGCAATTTTAAACTACCCATAGATAATTTCTTAAGGTCGTCGCGTTGAATGCAGGCCCTTTTTAACTAGTTGGTTGATCAGCAGTTGACATCCTAGATAAAGATAGATACGTTTATTCAACATAGGGACTTTTATCAGAAATCTTATTGATCGTCAACGTATTTTCCATTTGTTTTTTCAATTTATTTTATTTTTGACACTAGTCTGATTCGCAAAGTGTTATACTTGTGAAGAGAAAGCAGAATGAAACTCAGCAACAACACATCTTTTAATAAAGTTTAACACAGATTTATATGCGCTTTATCAGATATACCGTAAATGAAATAAAAACAACCAGGCGATCTCACTGCCAACGATTCTTATCATTTAAATATTCAATTAATGCACATTAAGCTTTTTCCGAAGATTTGATATGAAAAAAAGCGAAAATAATTATTATGTTTCTGTCAAGAAAAATTAGTACTCCAATTAAATCGTGAGGCTGAAATTAAATATTCAAACTATGGATTAAGTACAAATATTTACGTAATGTGTTAAAATTATTTGTAACATACGAATAGCGACAAAAATGATGATTGTTATAGATTTCAACAAATTCGAACATCTGCTTTTATTGGAGCGTTTGTAGAATATTTTATACCTTATTTTTCTTTACAATGTTGTGTAGTTAATAAAGGAGAGTATATCGGATTTCGCGTTTTTGGGCTTGGGATATAATTACACTCCTATTTTCCTTATTACGTTGTCAACTTTCTTTTGTCATCGGAGCCCACAATACCTTTACCTTAAAAAGTATATTTTAATTTATTTTTAACATTATGAGTTTTCGTTACACTGATTAGACTGACAATATAATACTTAACTTAAAATTGTTCTCTTCGTCCGTGATTTATAAATAACCGATCATATAACTTTTAATAATTACCCATAAATTTTTTTAACATGTACAATAAATTATTGATAAATGAAATTTAAATGAATAAAGTACTCTAGAAAATACAGTTTTGCTTTAAAATGATTTTTTTATTGTAATTAGACTATCTTGTTATAGTCATCGAAAGGCTGTAGGCGGCTTCCTACCGAGTCCATTTCAAACTATGTAAAAAGCCAATGTCCGGCAGTAGATCTTACGGCTGAAATTATGATCATTAAGCAAAGATGACATTTTCATCTAATGGTATCAAATGATCTATTTTAATAAACATTTTGTTGCGTTTTCAGTGAAAGAACATAACACAAATGAAGCAGGCACATTACAAAAATAAAAAAAATTCTTTTAACTTTTATTTCCACATTATAAAAAAAAATATTTTTTTACACAATTAATATTCGCTAATTTTCAAATAATTTACATTTCATTAACTTCAAACCTGCTACGCAATTTTGTTGCAAGTTAGTAATTTTATGTTTTTCATTTCGTTGAACATTGTCGTGGAATATTTCTTAACAAGCAACATTGTTCCCCTCATACGGTCTTTAGTAATCGTGATAATTAAAAAAGGAGCATACATGATTAAGTCATTAAGAAACTGGATCTTATCGTAATTATTTCGTGGCAGCACAAGAAAGGTGCCGCTGTGGTACGTGACCTTGCCGATATTAGCGTCCGATTGTAATGCGCATTCAATTATATTTCAATATCCACTTACAACATTTTTGCTATACTTAAAATTAACAATTAAAATTATAATTCATTGTTACTCCAGTTTTTTTGATGATTAGGTATTAGTGTACTCTTTAAAGGGATGAATGCATATATTTGATGTTAATTAATATATGGTACACTCTATCCAAAAATCAATGGTTTTAGAAATTATAAATTACGTAATGTAATGAGAAGGCGTTTTCAAAATTCTAATTATTACATATTAATAGAATTAATTGATTATTATCTTTCTCTGTAGATTGTATTGCCAAAAGATATTGGCCTGTCGCAATTCAATATAAATGTTTTATATTTCATAGTGATTACTTTGAGTCATTGGAAATAGGTGTTATAAAGCTTTTAATATAAAGGATCATTTTATATACAATTACATCAATATTTGCTTTTCGATTATAACGTTTAGACTTTGTAATGTAAACAAAACATAGATAACTGGATTACTTGTTGTCGATGAATTATTTGTGTGGATAATATTGGGTAACAACACGACAATTTTCCCCACGTAATATCAAAAAAGACATTTCAAAGTTCGTGAATGTGATTCCCGCAAAATGCAATATTCTCAGCGCACGTATTGTTCCAGAATCAAATAGGCAAATATTGATAAAAGGTGAACCCGATCAAGGCGGCAGATGTCGCTGGAAAGTCCTAACTCACCCTCTATAATTTAATGTCGAAGGGGAGACACAATAGCTATCGATTCCTGTATGCCTGAGGGAAATCGCCTCTTCATCACGCTTTTTAACACTGGAAACAGGAGTCATAGTTTATTTGCGGAGGTTAAGGTGAATTGCACTTGACTGAAGAAGCGGTGCTGACTTTAATTTAATCTTTAAACAGAATTTTATCGCCGCGCGGCTATAGGTTAACCTCTAGGTTTACCACGTTCGACCTAATACGTTTAAGGTAATTGCTATCCCAACGAGATTTTTTCTTACTAGTACAGTACAACTATTTTACAAATAATTTATTAACATATAATAGTAATAGGTCCTCTTTCATTTTTAACTTATTGACATAAACTACATGAATGTACATTGTGATTGGTTATAGACGTAAAAGCTTTATAAGAGTGAATATTTAGCTCGTTCTTCAGCAAAAAAAAACTTAAAATGCTTTACGAATATTTCCAAATATCCTGTATAAAGTGATCACTCTGCACCTCTTGGAATTCGACAGGCCTGTAAATAGCACTACCAAGGCTGCAGGGATACGTAATAAACAATAATTAATTTTAATATGTAGTAATTCTAATATTGACAACGCTTTTCTAGTAACATTATGATTACGTTATTTTTGATTCATGAAATCATTGATATTGAATAGTATATACCATACAATAATTGAGAGCAAATGAGCTTGCTATAACCAATTAACCTGTAATCTGAGCTGTATTTAAAAAAATAACTGAGAGGAACAATGATGTATTATAATTTTAGTTGTTTACATTAAATACAATAAAATATTTAAGGTGTTGAAAGAATTATACACGCATTATTTCAACCGGATGGCACACCATACATTAAGTAATTAACCGTACATTCAGCATTTTAAAGCTTTTGTACCTTTAACCAAACACTCTGTATTAATATCAGCGATGTTTCTGGTAAAATAGGTTAAAAGTACATTTTCAAAATGGCGCCAATTAATGGACGTAATTACGCTCAAAATCAAATGAGGTAGCAACTCCGTTGGAACGCGGCGTGATTGTTTCGAACATCATAATTTTAATTCGGTTACGGACCTCTCAACCCCGATTCCCGTGGAATTGACGTTGAATAATTAATGGGGGCAGAGGGTAAGCGTCCACGGCTCTCGTGACTGATCGTCGAGGAATCTATTCGCGTTCGGGCGCCCGGAATGAACATCTTGTTATCGCTAATTCAATCAACCGCACCTCGTAAGCCTCCGCTTGCCTATTTTGTTTCCGCTTAATGATGGTTCCGATTTCTATTTAGTTTGATTATATCTTCATAATGGCGAATTGTTTATAGAGTGCTGTGAATTGGTTTCTAACGAGCTGTTGACTGTTGATTTATTTGTTACTTAATCGTTAGGTGGTATGATATAAATAGTATACGGCTGAGAAACCCTTTTGTTTATGTAATAAAGACTTTATTTTGGCCGTAAAATATCCGCTGCTGGACACAGAGTTCTTCTAAAAACTGACGTACTTCTGTTAAAATAATTATTAAAATACTTTTAATAAATATGTTTTTTTTATATATTTTTATATTAACAGAAATCACACAACTGTGAAGATAACTCGTGGATTTTCCTAGTAGCTCATAATTTGAGAATTAGGAATTTTCAAATACTCAAATAATTCTCCAATAAGCTTTAATTATGTTGACCATATTACGAAAAATTTAATTTAAAACAAGTAGATAGGTATACGCTTCCTTCGTCTATAGTAATATATAAACAACAAAGGAAACAATAATTATTTTCCGTTCTAACTGCTCGAATGCCCGAAGGGGAAATAAATTCGGACAAAAAATGTCTTAATTTTTCATTCAACTCAGTGGGGCACAGAAATCCTTCGGGTTTACTTTTACTTAGCGGAACCTTATTTAAAATAAACAGGGTGGTGTAAACGGTGGACGTGCCTCAAATTCCCGGCTCCCCGACGACGCGGTGTTATTTTCATCTAGAGCAACTCGAACGCGTTCAAAAACACGACGTTTCTTATTCCGCCATTGACGCGACTCTGAATGGGTGAAATAATTAAAATATGCAAACAGCTTAACGTCGACTTCGTTCATTTTTCATAATGCCTTTGTAAATATACAACTGAGGAAAACGTCTTTTCTTAAGTTTTCCTGAATACGTAATACGGAATCTCAAATAATGTATTCTTAAAATCTTTAAAATTAAGCAAAAAATATCTTTGTGTTCTAGCGTAACTTTTTGTAATATTATTCTAAATTGTACTTATAAAAATACTTAAATAAAGACGTTTCATTTAAAATACAAATTAAAATTTATTTCTGGACAATGATTATTACCGTGGTTTATATGACAAATATACGAAATAGCTTTTTCTTGTAAAATTAAGATTAAGCCACCTCTCAAAAATTTCCAACGGAACCGGTCTTTTTTTGGCTTTTTTTTTTGCTTTGTGTTAACAGGGACATTATTTACAATATATTTTTCACATTTTTTATTTCCTCTCCTCTTCTTCTTAAGATTTCTTTCATTCATTCCTCTGTTATCCTTCTCATTCTCTTACATTTTTCCATACCTGGTTACCTGTTATACACCTCCTTTCTTCCTTTGCCAACCCTTCAAAATACTTTTAAACTTCTAAATTTCTGTTTTTAATCTTTATATTTATTTAAGTTCTATTTTTTAAGCATTATTTTATTAACCTTTATTATTATATATTTCTATATCACAATTTTTATTTTGGTTTTTCAGTTTGTTCACAATATTTATCTCTCTTCTATTGACTTCCGTCTTATTCAATGAAATGAAAACTTATTACTGTTCCGATTATCCTCCCAGAATACTCCAGAAAGATCTGGCGTCCTCTTGGCTAACTAGCTTGGCGATGTTACCTTCCTCTGTCCTTTCCTGCAATTCTATTGGACTGGTTGGAAGCGGTATGAATATTATAATACAATCACGTACATAGTACACATTGCATAATTACTACATATAGGTATATTTTGTCTTAACGGGAATTTTAAATACATACATAAATAAGCCTAAATATAAATCATATGACTTTATATTAGTTTAGTTGTCAATTAAATTGAATATTGACTAATAATAAAGCCAAATTTTTAATTTATATAATCATCTGTATGTTTTATTCTTACTTCATTGAACGGCGTCCGCCCGCGCACTCAAATCATTTGGATACTTCGTATAGCCACTTAAATTTGACCCTCATTGCAAATGCAATCTCACTTCAACACTACACCTAAAGTTTGTTTACAAAGGCCAAGTTATATTTGTTACGTTACAACAATGAATCGCCATTGGAAAATGTTGAACGCCATAAACGACGCCTACAATGCAACGGTTAAAAACGTATTTTATTGAATAATTTCACTGTATAATCTTAATTTTACGATACACTTCGCGATTTACTCGATGTATTGGTACCGGATTCTGGTCGTGCTAAATTCAGCGGTTATGTTTCATATCGGCCAAGTTGATATTTCGCCACTTATATTTCAATTACCATCGTATCAATTGCTTTATCAAAAGATAGTGAATCAAGTGGATCTGATTAATAACATAATAGAGACGTGGTGCTTAAAAAATATTTACAAAGATTTCATTACATATATGCTTTTTTTATTATTTTATCCGACTTTTCTTACATGTCAATATTTTTTCAATCTGATTTTATATGGTTCATTATTTTCAACATGTATTTGCTCTTAGTCGTTGTGTAAATAAAAATGAATAACTAAATGTAACACCTAAAAGGTTTTTGTGGAAAGAAAAAATCCCGAGAGAAATAGTGGAAACAACACTTGTTTTTCCATACAAGCTAGGGATTTCATTTTATCATCTGTCCTTGGCTGTCAAACATTTGACATTAACCAAAGCTGTTGTGCATTACAAAACATTACAATGAAAATGTTACAAGTTACTAACTAAATCATCGAACGAAATATAAAACATGTCTTAGTAAGTAATCAATGTTTATTATAAAAAAATAAATTAATACATACACTGATCACTCTGAGATTATATATAATTTATTTATTGGTTTACGCTAAGCCAATAACTATTGTCAGTTTTGATGCATGATTTAATACTCATTCTCGTTACATGTAACTTTGAATGTTATTAAATAATTTTGAATATCGAATCGTCGCATTAAACTAAGCTTATACACCTGTTTTGTTAATAGTGGGCTTAAGCGTTAAAATATCAACTGTTAAATCGATTATTGCTGGTATTATTCGTAAAAGTGTTCGGGTACAGGGATTGGAAGGCGCGGGACATTGAAGGCGACACGCTCCGGTCGGTGGCATTTGGAAGTTCGGCCCACGGCGGCGACACTGTGTCGCCGGCAGGTTGCTCTATCGGCTCGTTTTGATTTACAACCTTACCGAATACTTAGTGAATTGCGTAAATTATTCTATAGCTGAGTATAGATCAATTATATCTACAATATTCATCTACAGAATATAAATGTATATGCATAAGTCTGTATTGTTAAATTATTAAAAAATGTATTGTGGAGTTTCTTCCTGCTCCTTTTTCACAACAATATCTTCCGAAGCAGAGTAGGGTCAAAAATAAAGTAGATTTGAAAAACGTGAAGATCAACAAGAATCCCATTAAATTGTCCAATGTAGAATTTTATCTTTTGTACTCAACCTGGGGCCCTATAGGCTTTGTTGTTCTGTTCGTAATACATCGATTATTATTAGTTTTAATATAATTGGCCTTGCACATACTCATAGAATGAATTTTCTGCTACTAGGCCAACTATTAGTGAATATGAATATATTGTTATTTGACCCGTGAATGAACTGTGTGGTTGAAATTTAAAAATATTTATTTTGCCAGCTCCAAACACTTTTGTTCGCGACTACAAGCTGAAACATAATAGGGTCAAGAAATAATAAATAGACAATACAAATATAATCAATTAATACGTTAATATTTGTTTAATACAATTTGTAATAACCACGTAATCTAAGAAATCATTACACTATTTATTTGCGGCTTGCGACATTGTTAGTATAGCCTCTAAGAAAAAAAAGGTTGATGGCCACAGATATGAACGCATCATATCTTTAGTGTAGGCTTTGTTTTATAAATGTACACGATTTTTATTATAATTATGATTAACACAAAAGCATTGTCATAACGTTGATGTGTCGTAATAATGGAAAATATATAAATAAATCATTAACAATTAAAAATCTATAAAAAAGCAGTGGTTATGCTATCGCTATTTTTGAAACGTTTTTAACACAATACTTTTACACCGATAGTAAAATAAAAATTTTAACTGAACTTCTTTTGATTCGTTAAAATCCAGACAAAGTGTCATATCAATATCAAATAAAAACTAGCATCTAAATCGTCTTGTTTATAGTAATAAATATTTATAAATGAATAAATAAAATAAAGTACCAAAAAATAAACAAATAAATAACATAAAATTCATGTTAAAAGTAATAACAAGATAGTTCTCTCCCAATAAACTTCAACTTTAAGTACCTCCTCAGTCTTCTTAAATACCGACACTGAAATCTTAGATCACAAGATAAAGCCCCCGACTTTCTACTCGTGCTACAAAATGTCTACGTAATATAGAGTCATGTCTCCTTATCGGCAACAAACATCAATACCGGTTATTAAATAATAGCGCGACGGAACCATTATCTCAGCCCTTAATAACGACGCTGTGCATATAGTAACGAAACAATTACTGCTAACCCGCTCGCGACTGCTGCGACTTTACACTTCCTAGTGGACTTCCTAGTTTCCTAGTAAATTTCTCTGTCTAATCTCGCGATTCCATCCCTGGCCACATCTTTTTATCCGTGATCTTCGGGGTCGATAAGAGAGGAACCTGTATCTATATGTCATTATAATTGTTTTTGGTTATATTATATTTGCTAATACGTTCTATATTCATTTATTTAGTTCATCTTGTCTGATGTAGTTTTAAGTTTTTCTAAGGTTGACTGGGAGAAAATGCCACCACGTATCAAGTCTCCTTGTCTCATGTTTTTGTGTAAACTATAAATAAAAATAATAATAGATAACATGCACATGTAGAATAGTCTCGGAAACATTCACAGTGGGAAAATCTAATGGAATCTCGCCTGAAGTTTAGAAATCCCTACGCTCAGTTGCATTGACATTTCTCCTTAAATATAGGTCTGAACTGAATATGAGTCGAGTGTAAAATTTTCTTCCACTCAGATTATATATATATGTATCTCTTATTATTTTTCAGGATACATTTTTTTATTTTAAAACATTCTTCTATTAAGTTAACCTACCGCATATCGTGGTTCATTGTCGTTAAAATTACAGTTAAACCCTGTATTTTTAATAGCTTTGTATTTTTATGTAAAATTTGTTAACTTTTTTAGTAATCCTTAATAAATAAAATAGGAATATGCTACAAAATCGACTATGCATATTTCTAATAGTTTTTTTAGTAATTCGTAATATGTTTCGAATTATGTCACAGATAAAAATTTTACCACATCAACGACAAGTCCTGTATTATAGGTGACATATGTAGATTATGATTTTTGCAGTATTTTATTTTATAAAATTACGTTTATAATACTGTTAAAGGTAACCTATATCCTTTAATGGCTCTAGATTACGTTGTCGATATTAAAAAAAAAAACAGAAAGAAAAAAAAATGTTAGTTTTACTACGCGTATGCAAGGTTCCTAAGTCGTATGCGAACTTATTCACAAGAAACCTAGTTTTTAGTGCAACTGATCTTTATCAAGTTAAATAAATCTCTGTGAGCAATATCTATGAACTACATGTTAATGTAAAGTTCACTGAGCAATATTCACTGAATCCGTTTTAATTAACAACTAAATAAACTTTAGTACCAGTAAATATTGCTTGGAATAATTGATGATGAAAAAAAAATACCACCATTCGTGATTGTCACAATAAAGTCGTGATTAAAACAGTGATTAAGTAAAATAGCACTAATTAAGTGTTGCAGCCAGTTTAGATACAATTACGAATACCGGCCATTCAACAATGAAGACATAGAAATATGTGTTGAGCACTTCCCCGCGCATGCTTCGCGGCGCCCGACAGACGCCGTATCAATCATTTCTCGCCTCACCATTACTTATGCAAGTTATACTGTATTTGGCACCACTATTTCCAACGCATTTGCCTTTTATAGCTAAAATCATTATGAATAATCTGTGTAAATGTTGGTGTTAATCGGAAAAAAATACTGTTTTTGTTTATACATATGACTTATTAGTAATAAATATTTAAATTGACGTAAGTTCCAAGTCAATAAGGTTTTCCACTAGATGGACCGTCGTCATAGTTACGATTACGGAGTCACTCGTTGCGGGCAGCGCAGGACCAGTCATCGTAGCTATCTTTGGGGGAGGCCTAAACCTTGCAGTGGGCGTCGATTAACTGAAAAGAAGAAGTTGCTTGTCAATAAGTAAATTTGTTTACTAATACTGTTATCGGTAAACTGATTTTGATTAGAAAGAGACAGTTTACTCCTATGAGTATTAGAAATTTGCAGTATGCATGTACGGTAGGCCATAGAAATAAATGAAGTAAGGAATATTTAATGGAATCAGGCGTTACCTCGCGGAAGTCCATCTTAAGTAAGAAAAGGACCAATATTAAGCTACTTCCGCACATGCAGTGGTAGTCGTGCAATAAAGTACACCGCCCGCCAGCCCGCTGATAAATGCGTATGCGGCAAACAATGCGAATCACACAACCGCCACCGCCAAATTACTCAACACGTGTTTCACCCCTCTACGGGGCATCTTCAGGAGTTATGTTACACCGATTAGTGCCAAACACGTGTTGGGGTAAGGAATATTTTGAAATAAGTTTTTATATGTGATAATATTTTCATGAACTCTATTAGTAAAGAAAAACAGAGGGAACAATAAACTTCGCTATCCATATATCGGTTGTTACATTAGAATATATATAAATTTGCGCTTCAAATTGAATAAATTTAATTCTTCCAGATTACCTTCTTTTATCGACTCTAAAAACTGTTTTATTTTCATGTAGTTGCTTATAAATTTGGCACATCGACTTTATCTTTAATTCTAGTAAATATCTCAAATGAATAACTTCCTAATATCTTGAAACTAAAGCTTCATTATTATCTAGGGTTCTATTTTATAGCGGCACGTGTATTATCCCACCCGCTGCTCATTGCCAGTTTATTCAATGATAGTACAGTATGGTCTATTCACTAAATTACGGAAATCATAAATTCTTGTTCCAAACCATTTATGCTGTTAAGTATTTTATTGTCATGGTATCTTTGACTTCTGAAACTTCTTGTTTATATCAATATATATAACAAATATTTAAGACTTTATCTTCCTACCTTTCATTTTATATCTCTGAATGACAGTGTTGATAAAATTATAATTAGTTCACAGCTCTTATTTTCCATCCTGTTAAATTCTGACCACCGTCATCATTATTTTAGCTGTATGACGTCCAATGTTAATAGAAAGCTCGTGTTTAACCGTGCCCCCTGCTCCGTCATTACTATGGCTTCTAGTCCCTACTAGGAATAACGTAACTATCGAGGACTGAAAACCAAAACATTGAGTCTACTTTACTGTGTGTAAAGATGGCGTGGCGTGTGGATTGGCTACCGCAGTTTCTTTCAGATATGTTATGAAGATGCTAATGCTTATCGTCTATCGATTTAATTGTCACCATTCATCATTTCAGCCGTAGGATTTCCAATGCTGAACATGGGCTTGCCACATAGTTTTCCGTAGGACCTAATGGACACGGTCTACATCGTCAACATCTTCCGATGATCTTAACAAGATAAGCTTTTGGGTAGACGTCATATGCTGCGCTTACCGGTCCGTGGTCTTTTCTTAAGAACCTGAAGGCTCCAGCGGAAATATACCAACTGCTATTTGAACATATCAATTTATTGGACTATGTCGATTACGTTCATTTGTATTGTAATATTACTTAATTACAAATTTTATTTATTTATAAATTCGTATTGATTGCGGTCTGTCCTTGTTATTTACTGTAGCGTGGTGGCAGTAGTAGGGGCGTGCGTGGCGCCCCCGGCTTGTCGATAGCCGTCGGTAATTGTGCGCCGGAGCCTTTTAATTGGCGCCTTTTTATTTAATAAACACGGCACTTTATAAAACAAGCCATTCTCCGCGGCCGCCGCCAGTTCAAAGTATTATCTAATGTGCGATAGCGAAGCTCTGCGCTGCTTGTTAAATTTGTAACCGATAACGTATGTCGCGACCTCTTTAGAGTTTCCAGTAAGTTATTTTAAATTTGTATATATTTTTAGGTAACTTAATCATGTTTAAATCAATTGAAAAACAATTGTATTATCCTTGTTATTTTCCTTGGTCTTCAGTACATGGCCCAGAAGCCATCTGTTCTGTTCTCTTTGTGGTCTATCTACCACCACTTCAACTTGCCTATCCATTGGTCTTTCGGTTACTTTCGTTCGTCTATGGATCTTCTTATCGCTAATTCGATCGTTTAGACAAATTCTAAGCGTATCTCTATGGTTCCTTAAAGCTTGCGAACTAGGCTTAGAATGAGAAATCAAGCTTTTTAGAGTAATAGACAAGTCTGACCACTGGTTGGGCACACGACCTTCTATCCGGGTGCCTGCATCCGGCTTTATTGGAAATCTATAGGTTAGTTCCATCTCCAGTAGTAAACGTCCAATGGCTAAAAAGACGGTGTTTTGTGTCCATTCTAAGTACTATGTGTAGTTTTGTTGATGCCTTCTCTATTTTCTTATCTTCCGGATATTTTTAACACCGTTTGTGTGTTGTTTAAAAAACAGATATAGTTTGCTTTTCAAAAATCTTCACCTAATATTTTAAGTTCACTCCGTATTTATTAGTCTATTCCTTCAAACACACCCTCATCCTTTACCGTATCACTAGTGCTGATCGTGATCCTTTTTTAGAAAAATTTACTTACCACATATATCATAAAGCTATAATTGTCAATGTATTTTTTGAAAATCTACTAAATTTACTATCACAAGGTACGCAAAGGGTAAGCTAATTGCCAAGAAATTCTAGAATGCAGAGTTCAATGCGTGACTAGAATGAATGCGCGACTGAAATGTAAATCCTTTAATAAAGTACCTAAACAACGTAATAATCTTAGGCGAATACCTTGACGAAGTTTGGCGCCTTTTTGCAATGGGCTTTTTGCACAGACAATTTGATCTTCATATTTTTTATGACCGGACCACGAAATTTAGAAAAAACTTCTATCTATTCAATAGTAACAACATTTATTTATGTACCAAGATATTCTCTTTGTTAATGAAGTTATATTTCTATTTTCGTTATATTTTAAGGGTTTCCTTTTTCGTGTTTTATAATTCGCTGACGTTTCGGCCCGTAAATACCCACTGCAAGACGTAGCCTTCCCCTAAAGATATATAGGGGGGATATACCATAATCACCACGCTTGGCAGGTGGGTTGGCTACTGCCCATCTTCCGGGAACTTGTTTCTGGGCGAGTGGCAAACCTATATAATTAATCTACAAAGTGTGAAATATATAAGACTGTATTCCAGGAATCGAATCTGCGTCTTAGGATCGCAAGTCTTATGCCTCCACTCGACTACTACTGCTCAAGCTCTTTTTTTAATTATTATTGTTTATTTACTGACTTCTTGTACAAAGTAATTGTTACTTAATATCGATGACATTTTGAACAAGTTAACCATTTGGACGGTGCGAAGATCAGTTAATGAAGGTTAGTTCTTATTATTAATGTGTAGGAAAATTACAAAAATTAAGTATAAAATATATAAGTTTTAAGAATGACGAGACATTATTGCATATTTGCTTTAAAATTGCGCTTACGAGACGCATTTTATTAATAATGTAAAAGAACCTGAATATATATTCAAGTAAATCAGTGTATCTCAAAATTATATTCCCTTATTTGTGTTTAATACACATTGTTTGTATTAATTAAATATTAATCTACTTACTCTTAAGTGTCTCTCTGGAGACTGACGTAAAATATTAATCAAACTAAAACACAATTTCTTGCAATTCCGAGACTCGGACACGCTGTCATAAATTACGGTAAACACGTGGATCACTGAAACGACCCCGGACCATCCAGGCACATAACATAACCCCACCTGAAAAAAAAAACAAACTTAATAGCCCCTTATCCTTGGACACGAAGAGTCATTTCGAAGTAATAAAACTTCTTTCCTTCAACGACCAGTGTCTTTGAAGCTTTCCTTTGTTATTTATCACTCTGTGGCCTCGTACATTTTTCGTATAAAACAACTTGTATTAAAGGTATTTCTTTGAAGGCAGCTCAATCATATCAAAGTACCCGCAGTTATGATTGTTCTTGAAACTTTACTCATTTTATACGTCAAAATAAAAAAGTGAATATATTTACAATATAGTAACGATCTACAATTTCGTTATCGTTACAAATATTCTACACATATACAAAATATCTTTATCCAGTAAGCATTTGCACGCACTTTTAAATTGTCAATTATTATTAAAATTTTGAAAAGGTCAGTCAATCCATTAGTAAACTAGGACGCAACACACACAGCTCTGAATGATTAACTAAAAAGAGCATTTTAAATCAAATATAATAAAGATATATAAGAAGCATATTTTATACTAAAGCATCATATCACTGTTATTAAATAAAATAGACTTAAAAATATTTCTTATAGACTTTTTGTATTATAATGAGATATTTATGATAAAAATTAATTTTCGCATTCTCTCCTTCATTATTTATCGAATGAATAAAATCTATTGTAGTACGTACTGAAATGATACTACGACTAATTCTAGAACGTTGCGTAATGAAGTAATCAATATGGCGTATCTGTTATTGTAAGAAACGCAATATCTTTACCGAAGCCGGCAAACGTTCTAAATAACCAGACGTCGCTCCAGTTGGCTGACTATTCGTCACCAGATTGCACAGATACGCACTACACAACTGATCAATTTTATTAGGGGCACACGCATTAAAAACAAATGTTGTCTTCCTAAAAACAACGTTTTCCTAAGTAGTAGTAGTGAAAGTAGCTAGGCAAAATAGCTACAAGACCAGGTTCGATCTTTTCGGGCGCCCTTATGTCGGAATGCTAAGCGGTAGTATGCTAAATCTATCAGCTAGTGACAGCCCAAATCGAAGTCCCCTCGTGGGGGAACTTGGACTTAATCATTTCATGGAACGTTCACGCAAGCGGCCTGCGAATCCGGTAAAATAGTAGTATGTAGCGATCCAAGCCGAGACTCCACTAGGAGCGCCCTCGTGCTTCCGTAGTCCGGTCAAAATATTCCTAAAACTCGACTTTGATTTAGCAAATCTTTGTG
The DNA here is from genome assembly GCF_028537555.1 of Battus philenor. Lineage (NCBI taxonomy): Eukaryota > Metazoa > Arthropoda > Insecta > Lepidoptera > Papilionidae > Battus > Battus philenor. The sequence continues at coordinate 4,636,653 of NW_027181759.1, read as the reverse complement.
TGGGATATCTAAGTATACGCTTTTACAACATTATTCCAGAAAATGTTTACAAAGCTTCCTTTGTTGGTTTTAAAAAATATAAAGAACTTTTGTATGTCAAGGGTTACTTACTGAACTGTAAAAGACTTTATAGAAGATAGCACACTTTCGAAATAATGTGTTAACTTCAACTTGGTATTTCAATATTTAATAAATATGTTACCATCGCCTACTGCAAAGACAGAGACATGAAGACCGGTATTGCGCTGCCTGTATCCAGATACATTCAACTACATTAACTACAATATTATGTTGTCGGTCTGTACTAAAATACTAATAATAATAATTATATATCAAATATGTAATTTGATATTATATAATAAAATACATAATGCAACTGAATATCCTAAGTCTGGTTATCATAGGTCTGAGGCTTATCATCTGAACAGGTGGGAGACTTCCCTAGACGTGAATGAGAGATATCATCGATCGTTTGTTGAATAATGAATTTTTGAATTTGACCAAGAAGACAGGACAACTACGAAACTTCTAAATAGATAATACGCAACGTGCGTATGCCGCTATAAATACAACATGTCTGCCGGCACAATGCGTGAATTTAACAGCGTTTTTATTTTACGAGCACCAGTAAAAACATTGGGGCTGCTGCAGTAAAAATGTCTGCTGTATTTTACGACACCTGCACGTGAAATGCTGCTCATTTCCAGAGTGATACTTCTTAAATGTGGGGCACTGAGATAGTTCTGCGGTCTACAATCATTCTTAATCAGCTTCACTTAAGGATAATTATTCAAGATATGGAATATCAATTTTATAAGTACTTGAGTCTTATTTAGTAGCATTTCTTTATGTAACTTATCTGACTTTCTTATATGAACCCGCGAAAAAATATTACATTACCGTACACGAAATATTAAAAAAAAACATTGTCATACGAATAGCTGTCTAAGGTTTAATAATAGTAACATAATGTATTTCACTCGATTTTAACGAACGTGTTTAAGATCGACGATAATTATCGACATTTTTATGCCTGATTTACAAAAGATATAAAACAGTATATGGTGGTTTAAGCGTTTCCTGTTTGAGTAAATATCTGATATTAAATAGCAAAAAAAGATCTTGCTCCTTGCGTGATATCCGTAGTTTGGAAAGTTGTCGCGCTCTTTGATACGCCATATGTGTCGGTCTTCAGCGGTGTATATTGTTAAGGCTACTTGCACAGCGTTGCGCTAATTATATGATGTGTTAATCACCTAACGCATGAACTACATTCAGACGTCATGTGTTTTAATTTTCCAAATTTCTTTTTAAACCACTTATACAAATTACAGTCGCTTAGTCTCCGTGTATCCGATGTTTGCATAGATAATGGTTGCCCCACTTACAACTCGTCACGTATCGCAACACGGCAGTCCGAGTGCCCACCCAATTGTTCCGACATGTGTGAATGTGTGCGTGACTCCGCCGCCCTCGTTATGCGGACTCGTAAAAACAGTTTTCCCGCCGTCCATCCACGATTTTACTTATTATTAAGACTTATACTATATGTTAGCTACATAGTTTTTACATCGTGTAGTATAATGAATTTGTAGACTGCCGACACTGCCTCCGTTTATGGTTTTTTTTGTGTTTATAGTATATAGTTAACTATCCACATTTTTCGTTTATAACCATCTCAACATAACAAAAGCAGGTCTTGAGTAATTTCGAAGAAGTTGAAATTGTGTGAAAATAATATGTCATAAAAAAAGGCGTGTGTCTGATATTATATTCATTATATTATATACAAGAAAATGGACGAAATGTGAAGAAGTCGTGATCATTATTATGAAAAATTAAAACTTATTTATTTTAACCAAACAAAAAACCGAAAGAAAACTAATGCACTATACTCTATCTTAAATATAGGCCAACAAAGAGTAATGTCCACTACATTATTCTTTTAAACTGTATGTTCAGGGCGAAGTACTAAAAGTTGATTTCCTGAAATTATGCAATTCAACAAATTTTGTTTGTTGTGAAGAAGATTCTGTTAAAAAAAGATGTCATTAAAATTTAAATCTGATAGAAATAAAGTTTTCTGTTGGAATAAAATCCTTTATTTAAATGTGTATCAGTTATAAAAAAACATATTAATATCATTAAACGTATTCAAATTTTAACCTCAATCTCGGTTCGTAACGGATGATTAAAAATGGATTTCACTAAAATAAAAAAAAAGTATACCATTATTCCGGAGATACGGAACTGTAAATTCACATTCAATCTTCGAGATGTACGAAATAAAAGTGTAAAAAGGAAATCCGGTTCTCGAAACGAGAATCACTTCTGTTCTAATTTCAAACATTTTACAACATGAAGCGGTTCGTTCAACAATGAAATTTAAAGCTAGCTTATTTTACGTCGTTTATATTTTGCGTTGCGTAACATCCTATCGTTGTGTGATGAATGATTTTTTTAATCTATTATTTTAACGGTCTCGTAAATAATTAGATACAGAGTGCGTATGTTTATAGATTTACCTACATGGGTTACAACGTTGCGTGTTCTTGTTTGCTTGTTATCGTTAATGGTCTGTTTATAGCCGTGTCCTTAAAATTATTATAACAACAACTCATGTCCATGTAAATTATTCTGCGAGAGCAACACTAAAAACAATAATCTTTAATCACATATCAGTGACATCTTACAACTAGAGATACGACGCAAATGTCGCGTCTATCGAAAATCGATTCGTTATATTTCACCAAAAACATCGATAGTGGTCGCTCGAACCAATAAAATATGGTTAACAACCGTTATAAACCCAACGGCCGGGTAGACGAGCGGTATTGAACAACCCGCACTGTGACAATGGCTCCGAGATTGATGTCCTATGCCGCCAACAGCGTAGGCAGTGCATTCCGCTTTGTGTGGGCCCAATGGCATTCCTCTTGGATCGATGTCGAAACATATTTATTAGGTGCCGAAGCTACTTCCTAGATTTCGTAACTCGATTCGCATATCATTAATAAGACAATCATATTTGTGTTAACAGATAAGGCTTTGTCCGAGTAAGGAAACATTACCTTGTTTTCATTTATCTAAACAACAATATTTCGTTGAGGAATTAAAACTTAAAAACATAAACTAAAAAGCTATAGAGTCGATATATGTTAAAATTTATTTTTTAAAACAGTGACTTCAATCAGGTTTAATATGTCAAGTTCAAAACGTTTATCGTGATTCACCACGTGATTGTGACAGATAAATTTGATTTCATCTCGAACAATATCTTAGCTAAAAATAAAGAAATAGTAAAAGCTAGGTAAACCAAAAGGTGCGCTTTAGCATTTTTAAAGTAGGATACGTTTATAACAACTATATAATTAAACATTTATTAACTATTCAACACCTAAATTACATTATTTAAAACATAAACTTACTTTGTAGATTATAATTCCAAAAAACGTATTTAATGAAGCCATTTGATATACACGTAGGAAGGCGTAAAAGTTTAATAAAAACATCGATACGTCCGTCTCAATCAAAAACCAGTTTCGTTGACTTAGAAAAAAACCATAGTGACATCACGGTTCTGCTTTTTCTTAAGGATTGTTTATTTTTATCTTTTATTTCACTACATTCCATGATATATGCAAGAAGGTTTTTCGAAGCGGCCGACCTAAAAAGAGTTCTACTTTTATTGTATTCACATTCCTGATTAAAAAACAACGTATGAAAAAGAGAACCGAGAGCTTTGTTTGGGTGCACAATGATCGGGATAGGGCGAGCCGCGACGAAGTTGGTTGATAGCAGGTTCAAACCGCGCCCATGTATATTTCTATTTAATTGCCAACATTTAACCGAAAAAGGTTTTACTAACTTCTCTCGAAGAAAATCCTTACGCTATTCGTATTTAGGTAATTGACAGGCTACAAAGTGCGAGAACAGATGGTGGATTTCTCGATTGGAGATCAGAGTGGATGACCTTGTAATGCTGTCAAAAGACGATGAATGTAGGCTTTCAAGCCATGCGATTTGTAAAACTATAAATAAGACCTGTGTCCAGCGGTTGATTTTCTACGGATGTAATATTGATAATTGGTATTTACTTCCAGGGAGTTCTAGGGCACGTATGTAGACGATTCCATGGAAACCCTCACCTTATCCTTTTATCGCAAAAATGAGCGATCTGTGGATTTTGCGCGATTCACTTTATCTCTTATAAGTCTCTCTGTTAGTGACTTACAATTAATAGTTTTGTTCTTGTGTATTTATAAAATACATCATCATCACTATTTGAGCCGTAAAACATCTTCCGTGGATTTCCAATAGGATTGATTATATGCGGCTTGCGACCAACGTGTTTCATATCGTGCAACCACATCGTGTCCTTAACAAAGCGGTCTATCAACCTTGTGAGTGGACGCCGTTGCGTTTTTTGTTCGGAAAAAAAATGTTAAATATGTGACAGTAACATTAAAACATATTCTTCTTATGTAACAAGGTTTAGTATCAAACACATAAGCAATGGATTCGAAGCGTAAACGTTTTTAAGATCAGATCAGTTCATATTTAACGATTAACATGAAAACTAAACAAATATATAAATCTTGTTATAACGTAAAATAATATTCATGACCAAATACTTCAGAACCACCTGCCCATAACTCGTATATATATAACGTGCCGGTTAAATTGAATTTTTAAAACGTATATTAAAAACGAAGCGCTTTATATTACCATACTCGAGCGATTAGCGTCGCGGTTTAGACGACCTTCCAAGGTAATCTTGGCCAATACCACCTCGAGTGCAGTCGCTATCAGCCCACTATACCGTTTACCACACAAAACATAACATTCGAAACTGATTACTACGTGAACGCATTTTAAGTTTCACCAAATTATTTGTTTATATGGTTAACAAGAGAAGCATACTTTTTAACATATAAATTGAAGAGACAGATAAGAAGTTTCATCGATGGCAAGCAAGTGACTCGCCTTACCTGTATATCGTGTGGTTACCTAAAATTTTAAATGATTTCTGTTTTTATTAAAATTGTTTTGTATAGGTTCATTAAACAGGAACACTGTTACTCAGGGAGTCTCTAGCATGTACATGTAATCATTTCTTAAATATACTTAGAATTGTATAATGAAAATATTGAATTGAAATCGAAAACGAAAAAGTACTATTACATATATATATATATATATATATATATAATAATTGAGCAATGATAACCGATAACCCGGCGATAGAGGACTAAGGCTTGCGGTCGTAGGTTGCAGTTTCAATTCCCGGGATACAGTCTTACATGATTCACACTTTGTACACTAATTATATAGGATTGTCAATGTTCATAAACAAATTTTCATATGATTTCATATGATTACGATATATCCCCCTAGAAATCTTTGGGGCCTTGCAGTGGACGTCTATGCGCTGAAACGACGACGACGATATAATCATTATAATATATATCCACAAATCAATACTGTAATGGTTCGTAAAGTTAGTATGAATATACTATACATCATTGTCAACGCGGTTAAAATTGAAAACGTTTCGTGGACAGTCGAACACTGTCTAATTTGTCATAAATCGCTTTGAAGTTCCTTTTTGCAATATTTTACTAGTTACAAGCTTAATATGACCACAATTTGAAGCTAATATTATTAATAAATACTTTTTGGGTATATTAAAAGTGCCAAAAACAACTTAAAACTTCGGGGAAGAAATTGATTTGGAAGAATTAATAATTTACATTTTATGAACAAATTCACACTTTATTTTTTGATCACAGTGTTTCTTTTTAATAAGATTATTGTTAAAAATATATACTTTATCATTAATATTTTAATAGTGTTTAATTTTTTTTTTTCAGGTAAGTCCAAATTATATTCTTCAAACGCAAGTAATTCAACTACCTTCATATATTTATACAGTAAGTACCTAATCATATTTAATATTAGAGACAAGCACAGCTTAATGATTTTCTGCTTAAAAATCGCGTTGCTAATTTGTTTTTTTCCCAATCGCATCCGGTTGCGGCTGGCTTTTTTAGAGCTTTACTAATCGGCAATTAAGTTACAGTTAAGCGTCGTCTCCTCATCTCGAAAAATAAACAACCAGCAATTGATTTAAAAACAGATTTAATTTCTATTATCAGTATAGAATTGCTAGGTATGTTACATGAATAAAATAATTTGAAACTCAGTTCATCAATCTTTTCACAATTTCTTTTAGCGTCAGATAGCAACTTACTTGCCCTCGCCAATGTTTTACACAATTTAATTCTTTAATATTAATATATTTATTTTATAATTACATGATTTATTTTCTGTATTCACGTTATGTAGTACAAATAATGCATTATAGAAATGGACACCATCATATTCGATAGCGGGCCTTACGTGAAATATGACATTTATTTGCCGATAAATAAAATATCGACAGCAATAAACTATTTCTTATGCGCCATTATTTATAAAAACGACTTAGTTTTTTACACCTCTCAGGAAAGTTAGTGAATTTATAGTTGTAACATTATTTTTAATATATGTCGCAAAAAGATTGTAACTTGAACCGAATTCATTATCGGGAGCTCACGTCATGCCTAATTGCAACAGATTGCTTCAACATATTATCAGTTTGACCGTCTCTGGCCCGTGACGCCATCTGTGCATCGATACCAGCGTAACATGACCCTCCCCGATATTCCTATCACTAACTAATGACGTCCGCTCATCAACAGATGCGAGACGAGCACAGGTCTGGTTGTTGGTTGATGTAAATTCATAAATAATTACCAGTTCAAGGCCGGTTTCAAATTCGGTCAGTGTCAGTGAATGTGTTAAACCTACCGAAGCGAATTTTGCTCTAGAATAGCTTTACGGCAAATCAAGCAAGTAATCTTTAGGATTGTATTCTTATTTCCCTATTAGAAATATGTGTGTATGTATCTGTAGACAGATATGTGTATAAACATTGTGTCTATTACATTGAATCAATTAAAAATGGAAAACATAGATTAAGAAATATCAGACAGCTTCAATGAAAATACGTAATATCACTGGGAAGTTATTCATTTTATAATAAAATTGACAAATAACGATACCGGTTTAGTAAATAAATATAAAACAAAAAATTATTGCTATTATCAGTTAAAAGTTAAAATCAATAACTGAATATTGTCGAAGACTGTAAATAAAATCAGGTTATTTTTGAACCAATTTTATTCTTACTATGACTTCAAAGTAGAGTATAAATGGGAACGTAATACTGACTTATTCCGAAAAAAATATAATCTCAAGTTTATGATTGAAAATTTGTTTCTAGATTCTTCATTTTATGAAAAATTCTCAATTAGGTCCATATTAGCATGTAATAAATGAATATCATCTTCCATGTCCATAAATCTAATTAAGATCTTTAAGGAACAATATCCATTTATCTTCGAGTACACGTCACGTTCGTACACACTTGTTTCGCACCGCAAATGCGTATTAATTCAAATTAATATCTTCAATGTCACTAGCTAAATGGTGGTTAAACCAACATAATTATGTACGCTAATATGACTACTATTGTATTTAAATAAGATTCAGAATTCCATCTTATTGTTGTCTAAAGCTTCATAAATGCGAAATTGTTCCCATTTACAAATTCCTAACGTTGACGTCCTTAATTTGTCGCCTTATGTTGCTCACACGAGATTACATTCGCTTCCGGGAATACGAAATTATGACTTGTGCGAACGTGATAAGGTTAATATTGATTTAAAGATATGTTTTGTATCTGCATTCATAAATATGCAAATATGTAACGGTGCGTAACATTGTTTGTGCCATGTATGGGCCCTTCATGACTTACGATTTGTTGCACCCGTATCTTTGCCTTTCGCATCTTATCCTGTTCCTTGATATTAAATATGTTCTTGGTAATGGATATTCAATTTCTTTTCTGAGTTGTTCAGATATATTAGCAATTAACAAAACTAATTACTATAAAGAATAATGCCATTTGGTCCTACATGACTTAATAAAATTTTTGGATAAAACTAATTTGTTAACTAAATTATGAAAACATTATATAATCTTTAAAAAAATAAAAAGAAAGTTTTACGTTGAAATTCCGTATAAACTTTAAGTTTAACACCTCGAGATATAATTTAAGTGTAATTTAATTTCCCCTGGATCAATTCTCATAATTTGCAACCTGTCATCGGATCTGTTACTGTAATTTTCGGAGGCGTAATTTATATTGATAAATGTTTACGGACGTAAAGATAAAATCTCCAAATATTTTTTTCTCCATTCGAAATGTTATTTCTGTAGTTTATTATAAATACAAAGTGATTTGCTAACATGAGATGCTCATTTTCTGCCAATTAATGTACAGTAGACTATCGTAAAATCAATGGTTTCAGAACTAATAACGTAATGTTAATATATAATATAATATATTTAGAAAAAGCGTCTTCAAAATTCAGATTACTACATATTCAAATTATTTACTGTTTATCATCTGTCCCTGCCATACTGCTAAAAGTTTTTAGCTTGCCGCATTTCAGTTCAAGAAATAAATTAACGTTACTAATTTTCCAGTACTATTTTCCGGTACTAATTTACCAAATATAATTTATGTGGGTGTTATAAACACCGTTATGTAGATGAACATTCATCCTTTGGATGATTGAATATATAATGAGAAAGTTTCAAGTGCTTATAACATTTGTAAGTGGTTTTCCAAATCGTTTCAAATTTGTACAATGGCAATTTATCGAAATCTGTAAAGAGAATCTCTCCGAACCACTGTAATTTGTACGAGGCATTCGACCGCTATCGTTCCACTGCAAGTTAAAAGGAATTATTTATGAATGAGCCCCAACTAGTTCCACACTACTTTTTTCTTGTTCAACTGAATGGATTGTTAATATGGCATCAGTGTTTTATAAAACAAGTCTTACAGATTTTATTTGTTAATTTAATATATCGTAAACAATGTAATATTTACAATTAATAATAATATAATAATAAAAAGCGGTATCAAAGTTTGATTGTTGCATATCATAATTAAATATAATTTACTATCTACCTGTGCAGACTTTGTACTCACAGAAGCCTGTTGCCTAAAATAACAAAAAAAAAACTTATTTCAGTGATCATCTTTATGCAATATGTTTGGAAATATGTATAAAAAGCTTTTTGCTGAAAAATGAATATATTTATATATATATATATATATATACATATATATATATATATATATACATATATATATATATATATATATGTATGTATGTATATATATATATATATACATCTTGTTTGAAAAGAGAGGGTGGTGTTGTAAAAACATTTGTTATAAAAATAATAATATCTTTATGCTTAATGTCTGTGATCAGAAATAAAATTATTTAGTAAATTTAAGTATAGACGTATCAAATTCTATCGTCATAGCAGCGTAGCGTGGGGTCGCCTTTTATGCCAGCATTCGGTCCGGTGTACAATTACAAAAGAGACGGCTTTGAATAGATTTTTGTGCCCTCCTTTTGGCTTATACACTTGTGTTAGTCATTTATTAATACATAAAGTGAACGTTATCCTTGTAATGTAAAGAAATACCAATGTTGTTTTCTAGGTAAACAGTCCAAAAAGTTTACTAATGGATGAATTTTAAAAATTTTAAGTCTCTACGACAAAGGCGTCGTCGTTCGGAGCCTTAAGCATGAATAGCACGTATCATGTTTTCCCCTGTACCTACGTCCTACAAAACTAAACACAGCAATGTTGACCCTACATGTCCTGTTTCTTGGTAAAAGATATTCTATATTCAAAACCCCATTCCGGTCAAACTGTAGTTATATAGCCAAACGAGTCGAGCCTTCCATAGAGCCCTTTAGTTTTGCTTCCTTTAAAGAGGTTTTAGACTAAGCGCCTTATGCACACTGCACCTCGTAAGCCAGGTCAAAAGGAAATTAAAAATTTATTTTATTAAAAAAGTATTAACAGTCGATAGCGAATAATCAACGATTTATTTTATAAGGATATTTAGTCTAAATACAATGCGTATATTCGACGTGCAATGGAAACAAGATCTAAGGAGGATCGCATCTCACGTCTTAGTTTTCTTGCTCCGCCTCGTAACCCGAGGCGGAGGTTTTCTCGGAACGCTGATCCGTTTTTGCCATATTACGCCGTCGTTAGGTTCAATTCGGCTTTTTGCGTGCACCCATTATCTTCACAGAGCGTTTAATTCGATTACTCGCGCCAATACGCCATGAACCACGATTTTATACAAAGTTCAGTTGAACCTTGTTTATAATGTACCGGAAAATATGTGCCTTGCAAGAATGTGACACTAAAAGAACCTAATATAGATAGCTTTCAGCGTCTGCAACGAGCTGCGATATTTTTACCACTGGCTGGGAAAGTGGAAGAAAGGTATCTAGAGGCCGAAGTCCACGCAAGTCAACCTATGGACAAGACATAGCAAGTGCCAATTAGTGTTGCGATCAAGCTGCAGGACGCAATCAAAGGTGATAGTTAATTCACCTAAGGAATTATAATCAGTTTCTTCATAACGCATAGGTAAAATATAAATAAATAAAGTAAATATAGAAAATATATCTGTTATAACACAATGTTAGATATAATAGTTATTATTTCGCGATAAAAATGTAAGACGAACTAAAATCGACGATACTGTGATAATGTTAAGTTTCAAAATCCTGTTGCTTTTGATTCTCAATACACGTGTCACAAGACATTGATATGAAATATCATCTGTAATAAAAACCCTACTCTTATATACACTTTACAATACCCACATCTACACAAATCTATACAAATAAATAAAATGGTAGTGTCTGTTTGTAAAATCAAAATAACCTATTTTTACCACATACATATAAATATATATACGGAAAATATACCAAAATTACATTTTTTCTGTATACGAAACACACAGAATAATCTCTGAAACGTTTTTAACAGGACTTATACTAGCAAGTAGCTGATGTAATAAGGAGTAACTTAAACTACGTATTTTAAAAAAAATCTCAAACGTAAAAAAACTGAATGAAATAAATATTTTTTTTTAAATTCCAAGCGGACGAAGTGACGGGCACAGCTAGTTATATATTAATTTATCCGAATGTACCGTAAGGCATTAGCTGACAAACCATGTTTGCTCAAGAAAATGATTCAGACACACAATCTCTTGTCTTTTTATAACACATTAGATTAGATTAGTACTTGTAAAAACTAGTTTGGTCGCTGTTTTTGCATCAGCACCTTGTACATCATCCGGCTAATCGATTTGTTCTGAAATGCAAATTAATCGATTCCATAGTTTTTTTTACTTTTACACATGAGAGATTTTATTTCAATGTCTCGGATCTTTGTCCGATTAGCAATTTTAGACCGGAACTCACGGTATTGACGTGGCTTTAGAATTCGTTTTGCTTTAAAGTAATTTAGACAATTTTGACTTTATCTATTTATCAAGAGTCGTTGATCGTGTTTTATTGGATATTAATGTAGGGAGGTTTTATGATTATTGATGGATTTATGACCAGTTTCGCAAACTAGCTGGCAGACCGTTAGCCGCCACTAACTGGTTTCCTGCGTTAAAAAATTAGACATCTTCCAAAATTTACACTATAGCACTTTGAAACAAACTTGTTTTAAATTAAAAGACCATTCTAGATGGTTACGCCATAATTTTAAACACTTTTGTATGAAATCATAATATTGATTTATGAATCTTTGTAAAATAATTATTTATATCTATTCAAAGTGCTGACGTAACAATTCAACTGATATTTGATCTAATGTTAATTACATTATTCCTTAAATTACTTTAACATTAGACGTATAAAATAAGAAAGACAGAAAAAATTAAATCCAGATCGAATCAGACACAAAAATAACTAGATGGACGAATACTGCCTACATAGCCTGGCAAGGTGAAAAGGCATAGTTGGCCATATAACGCGCAGAACTGTTTACCACTGGGGCTTTATGATTCTGGAGAGGTAAACACAAACCTGCGAACGTAGCGTAGGATGTCCAACAAGGATTTGGACTTGTAAGGGTCGCCGGTAAACGTTGATTGTAAGTCGCTTCCAACCGGTTCTTTTGAAAATCAATAGAAAAGATTTATGTCAAAATGATTTACTTGAGAATTTCGTCATTTGAATTAATCCTTCGAAGATCTGTTATAAATTAATTTGCTATTACTTAACAGTTCCATTTCATTCATAAGAACGAACAAAGTAATGCGACTTATGATATAAACGCGCACCGACTAATTTATAGTCCAATAACAACAAAGCGGACGCTAATCCGACGTCGGTACCACCATTAATCTCGGATCATACAGAGGCGCGCATTCGCATTGATACAGCTATACCATACCGGGAATGCGGTAAGAGTTATTGCTTAGAAACGCTTTCAGCTCAACCCCGTCCAGGTAACCTGTGAGGCGAACCGAGCTCGTGAATCGCATCGATTTGTAACCAATTGCCTAATGTATCGATATCTAATTACGTCAAATCGTTCATAATTGCTCGATGTTAATCTGTAGTAATTCATGCAACACACAAGAATTGCTTTCAATAAATATTTCTAGATCATTAATGTCGTAGTGTTTATTATATGGCCAGTCCAATTGTTAATAGATTGCTTCAAGCTGAATTCGAAATTAAAATGATAGATTGGTCTTACTTATTGACAGCAAAATTTTATGAAATGCATCAAGTAACTAATTTCATAGCCGTTTATATTTTTTAGTTTAGTCTTATGCTGCATATTACTTCACGGTGGTATTTTAGCCTTATTCACTCTGCAAGACTGGCTATGTCTTGTGGAATGTTTCTGTTCATTAAGTGTCATTGCAATTTTTAAAAGAACTATTTTACTATAGTTTTATATAACGATTTAACAATTTCGATATGCCCATGTTATAACAATTTCGTATTTCGTTCGCAAGTCGTGTCGCTTTAACATGGCATAGCTTGTTATTTTTTCGTGCTAATGGGAAAAATACTTTGTTTAATATTAATAACCTTGATAATATTAGAAACGATTCCATATTGTTTCACCATGAACTCGTTTCAATCGACAGAATATCGAATCGATTAGTTTTAATGTTGACGTCGAGATTTTCTGTCAGTTCAACACAATTGGCCATTGGAAAGTATTAACAATTAAGAACTCAATTAAAACGCGGTACCAGCGCCGCTCCCAATCGAACCGCTCCTATTAAGCAATCACGGAATGGGCCAAATAAATTCGGTGCGTTATCTCACGGTAGCGGAGTTCGAACCCGTTGCAGTTAATTAATTTCTTCAATCGAGACGTTTATTAGCCATTGTCCGGACTTAGAGCGACGCAACGCTGTCACAGTCGACGTCCGTGTGCTGAAATTGCTTCCAATGTAATTTAAATAGTTATTGAGACATAAAGTCTTTCAATAAACCTGATTTAATTGCTACCTCTATGTTCGGACCATTGTAATTTGCCAACGCCACAATTATATCGGGAAGTAATAGTGCTTTGTTTTGTCATTTTTAAACTGGCTTATCATTGTTGAAGTCCTATAATCGTTCACATATTTGTTTTTCGAGATCGAATCATAAATGTATAGATTTGTTAATGTACGAAATATCGTTCAGCTGATTGGTAAGAGGGCAGGCCACATAGCACAAGTAACATATGGCCACTGAGGGTTTAAGGTTGTGGAGTGATCAACGGACCGGCAAGCGCAGCGTACGACATGCACTCACAAGACCGTCTACCTTTTTAAAGTCGTGCGGAGACGAGTGATGCCGGCTACTTGCAACCGGTCTTGTCCTAAAGCTATAGAACAGGCCTATGAACAGCAGTATAAGTCTTACGGTTGAAATAATGATAATGTACATTTTATAAAACAGTATACATTCATTAAATTACAAAGATAAAAATTAATATTTATAAAAATTAATGTTTTTTGTAAATTAAGACAAGTTTATTATAAGCGGTAACCACAGGGCGTGAACGTGAACAGGCAATAAATACACAAATAACGTCGTTGACACCTCAAATTGAAACACCTACGGCCGCCCGCGCTGCTTATAATGACTCCGCCGAGCGCGCCCTCCATTTACATCCGAGTGTTTATTTCCTCGCTGTCATTTTCGTAAATTGACTTACGTCCTCAACTAAAACAAAGTTTTTTAAGTAACAAGTTATTTTTCTCTATGTTTATCCACATTGTAACTTAAATTGTTATTCATTTATTCATAGTATTCCACTTTATTTATAGTGATGAGAGCTTAAATTGATAGAAAGTAGAATCAAACTGATCTCTCCTGCAATGATGTCCATCTTATATAAAGCTGATCTGAAGACAGGCCACGACAAACTCAGACGGGACCAATATCCTTAACCTAGTATTGTAATAAAAAAATATTACTTAAAAAATTAGAATAAATTTCTATTTTTTATTTAATAAATAAAGAAAGTCTAAACTTCATTTATTTTTACTCGCATTTTCATCATGATTGATCTTTTTTTTAAATTGTGTGGATAACAAATTTGTGGATTAAAGGTAGCGATAACATAGCTATGTATTGTTATTTTATATCTGTGAAAACTTTCAAATGTCCCTCTCATACTTATTGTTATTTAATTTAGTTATACGTTTTCGAAAATAATAAATAAATATAAAAACTGTTAAAATTTATTACATAATAATTCAACTCTAATAAACATCATATAGCATCGTATTTTGTTTCGTAAATTATTCTTTATTCATTACATTTTCATAATTGAATAATTTTGTAATTGTCGTTTCTTTTCAAAATAGTTTTACAATCATTACTATTTAACAATACGACTTGACTCACAAAATATTCAAAATACAAAAACTGATAGTATGGAACGTATACAGCGAACGACAATTTTATTTAAACAGCTGACCGGCTCGGTTACGAAGCACCGCAGTATTTCTTACCGAGCGGTAATAAAATAAATTAGAAGAAATAATATTATCTGTACGAGAATGAACATATCCAACGCCTATTTATTAAACACTCGTTTCGTTTTAAATTGTAATTTGTTGAAATTGCACTTGTCGGATTTTATTATGTTATAATAACATTAGTATTCAAACAAAGGTGTGGCTATTTAATATTATTAGCTTGTTCTATTATTAAGGCAATGTTTTTTAAAGTGTATTTCGTTTAATATATTTTGGGTTTAACAAATTAAAATAAATGTTATTGGTCTTTTCTTCATTATTTCAGTCGTAGGACATTCACTACTAAACCTAGGCCTCGTCAATAGATTTCAAATAGTAGCAGTTGAAAGTGGTCCGCATCCAGTCTCTTGACAACTAAACAAAGTAATGTGTATGTGTCCACTTTGTGGGTGGTCGGCCTAAGCGAACCTTGTTGGTCGGTGCTTGGTGTTGCCGTCGTTCAAGAATCTTATAGCTCTATCGACCATTTGTTGGAAGCTATGTCAATTATTTTCAATCGTCTATAGAACTTTTCATTACTTTTTCATAATATATATGTACATGTATACACATTTTCATGTACAATGTAATTCAAAGGTAAGTTTGAAAATATTTTTTTTAATAAAATTTATTCATAATAGATTATCATTTCAGAGAACAGACGCCCACTGCAAGGTATAGGTGCATAGGTCTCCAAAGATTGTGTAGTTATGCTACTCGCATCTAGCTACTTCCTGCGACCTTAACTGTATCATTGATCCTCCTACTGGGGGGTCTATCTACTAATAAATACATAACAATTATTATGTTTTCGTGTATAGAATTTGTGAACCGTTTTTATTAGTATTTTATAGGTAATTGTCACCTTGCGTGTATAGTTTGTTTTTCTCTAGTCTCGTAAAATGCACTTATCCACAAATGAACTGTAAAATTCTGTTTTGCACGTGTGGCGATAGTAGATAATAGTGATTCATATTATTGTATGCAAAGCTGGTAAATGTTTGCATAGTAATGGTTCAGCTGTAAGATTCTCTCTCGGTAATACGTTTACGCTTTTGCATTTAGAACATTTGACGCATAATGATTTGTCTCTATATTATCTAGTTATTTATGATTGTGCACCACTGAAAAATCTTTTTATCTGTTACAACGTTAATTTGATTTTTACCTGTAAAAAACGATTTGTGTTGAACAATAATCAAAATATAAAAACTACAACCATTTTTATCGTATAGAGTTGTACATTAGTTATGTAATTACAAGATACTAAATATCGTGCTAGTATAACTAATATTTAATTTATTACATGTACTGATGCATATGGTTTATAGTTCGGCGACTAAATTTAACATTCAGTCATTACATTCCTTCATATTTTACATAGACACCTTTAAGGGAGGTCCATGACTTGCAGTAGGTATCTATGTGCTGAAACGACGACCAAATTCAACTATATAGTATTATAATACCTCACAGTGTCGTAACAGCTTCTTAGTAAAATGTTTAAATGTTAAAATTCAGACAATTTTGTCCTATAATTAGATGTTTTGGTAATATTTTGACATAAAATTATTATAGGTAGTATTGTACTGGTAAAGAAGAAATATGAATTATCTAAACTATTTCTTGGATTCAACTCTAATTTTGATTAATATTAATGAATATGTCACTATGACTACGTTCATAAATTTCAAAACGCTGGGCTTTGTTTAAATGACAAAAGCACATAAATTGTGGATAATTAAAGGCACAAAAGCTGGACCGTTTAACAAGGCGCATTAAATTTAATTTTATGATCACGCTTAAATTGCGCGCAATGAGTAAAATTGTACCTCATTTATGTGTTAACCACTACACAACACAACACTTGTTATTTCAAATAACCAAAATAATTGTTAGAATTTCAAAATAATATAAATTATTGCAATTTTGATAAATTTGTCATTTACAAATATAATGGCGTTTCAACTTAAAATAAAACGACATAACATTGCTCGGATACAATAGAGTAATTCGAATTTATTTTACTATTTACGTTTACGGGTTTGTTGTGAATTAATTATAAAACCATGAAATTAAAATACAATTATTAAATTTTAATTTAATCGTCTAACTTAATGAAAATACTGCGTGTTATAAAACTAAAATAGATAGGATCCTGTGTTATCCGATGACTTTAACAATGAAGTCTGTTCACCTTGTGGCTTCACATCCTGCGCTGCTCTCACTGTACCGCCAAAAGATGTCAGTCGTAAACTAACGCCTTAAAGTACTACAGACGTTAGAAGAGAAAATGTTTCACTTATAAGTTTTTACACGTCCCTTCGGGTAATGTATCTTAGATGTCGACAGTATAAATTGCAAAAAAATGTTCAATAATCTTGCGCTAATCTAATACGATAGTACGAAAGCCTGTCGCACGAATATCGGAAGTGTTCAGTCTACGATAATACAGGAATTCAAAGAGAAATCAACATGCTTTATTACTTACCGTGTGAAAGTAAGCTAATGAGATTAATGTCGCGCGTATTTCGAAAAGGATATCATTTCTCACGGGGCGATCCGATTTTAAACTGCAGCCTCGTTTGGCAATTCCGTTTAAACATTAACAAGATGAACTCCGCGAGCATTTATGTGAATGCGATCGAGTATTTAATTATATTAACTTTTATATTTGTGAAATTGAAATGTTTTTAATTATGCAATTAAATTTGTTTGCCTCGATGGTATTTATGCCGATGTCAATTAGTGTCGCAATTGCTTTTTTATGAGCGTTTTTATTGTATGCCGAACAAGTAAATATACAATTAAGTAATATTTTAAAGTACACTAATTGCAATACAATGTTTTTTTGTCTTTCCCTTGCTAGATATTAAAATTCTTAGATTGGTAGATATCTTTTTTTTTTAAAACACTCAATTGAATTTTACAACATAAAAGTGTTTAACTAAATGAAATAAGAGGCAATTCGTGTGCTCTTTTACTTTAGAAAGCGATTTCGTGTCGAGTTTAGGAATCTGTGTAGTCTAACGAAGTGCTGGGGTGAGCAATGATTCCTCCAGAGACTAAGTTAGAACTAATTAAAGCCTCATCCGATGTCCTTCAGTTATCAACTTGTTATTCTCAGATAGGACGTCGGATGTTTATACGATCCTTAATACAAATACTTGCTAAACGAAATGTCTAAGAAATTTACGTTATCTCCTGTTCAATCTATGCATTAATTTCTAGTAACCCATTTGCTGTGTATATAACGAGATATTGCGGGAAAATAACTATAGCGACTCTTTGTTTTTTTTTTTTATCAGTGATTATATCGACTTGATAATCTGTTACTGTAGAGTAGATACATAAGAACACCTAGTAAATAAATAAAACATTAAACAAGTTAAATAAAATAAAGTTTATTTTAACTTGTTTAATGTTTGGTGTAAACGACTTAAGCACAGAATCAGTTAATAGTAGGTTTACTCGATACGTTATTATAATACAATATCAGCGGAGAAATTTTTTTTATCATTTCTAGGCGTGATATTTGACCTCTGTCTCACCTAATGTTAAACGATGACGAGGTCTGCGATGGTACATGCTTGTCTAGAAGAACTTATTCACTCTTACCTTGGTGACTGCTAAGTTATAATTGGATACAATGATGCCAGTAGATAGTTCCACTCATTGCCAGTTGGCAATCTAAAAGTATTAGCAAAACCCTTATTGTGGATGGAATGAGTTTCAACCGTATACCGATGTCGTGAATTCGTGCCTCTTGTTGTTCAATTAAAGGAAGGAGGCGTGTGTAAAAATGTGTTGTATAGAAAGTTTGCTGTTATTAACAAAATCATACCAATGACGTCTGCGAAATTGACATCATACGTTATCCTTTTAAAAAAGAGTTCATTTCTTTCTTGTATTAACTACTTGATGTATAGTAATTTTCAAATTAATTCGCTTTAAAACAGGTCTAAGAAGAGACTAGAAATTTCTCTTATAAGTTCTAATGAGTGTGAATGAAAGTAACACATGGCGAGGATGCTCGCGGTTACAAATAAAGCTTTATATCTACTGAGTAGCTCTTCCTGTCTGAGGCGGCGTTCGTTAAAAGAAATTAAAGCAAACATCCAACAGTTCCCCGGAAGATAAACCGGCCGTAATAGCACACAGTTAAGATAAGCACCGTGTTAATTTCATAAGAAACTATTAAACAGAGCCTATGATATCAGCATGACTTTTATCTAACTTTGTACGTTATGTGAAGAAACTTTTCACACCACCACAGTCATCAACAATTTGAACATCAAGATTTACTGATCAAGTTCATCTTTCCTTGTTAACTATTGAAATTATAACAGGGTTAAGGGTTTTAACGATACGGTTTTTTTTGTTTAAGTAATGTATTTATTTAGATAGACTGAATGGTCACAAAATATTATAATCACAATAAGGATAACACAGAATTAACGACTATAGGTATCATTATTATAAGTAGATACAGCGTTAATATTTTATTAACTTTGTAATAAGTAATTAATTATAACTAAAGGTTAAGGCATGACTTCTTGGATGATAAAGAGGTAAAGAGACTGCGGGTAAGTGTTACACCAACATAAACCACCTTGCATAAACCGAGGTTCAGGCTAATAGCCCTTTGTGCTCTGTCCCTTTAAGCCTTATCAAAATTCACTTAATGCATTAATTATAAGACCAGTATTTCAGAAAAAAAATTACCCAACACCTAGGTGTATCTCCTAATTAAGCGCTTAATTACATAAGCAAAAGTAAAGTTGGTAGAGTCCGAAAAAATATGAACAAAAATCAAAATTACCTTTACACCGATGACCATTTGAATAATACAGAATCTTAATGTGTCTAACACTGTATGTAGAATAAGCAGTCGACGTCCGAAACACACTATGTCAGTTAATTACCCAAATGCCTAGCTAGCTAGCTATTAGCCCGAGAGCAAACTCGCACGTAAATAAATACGCGATGCAACAACCTGTTCGGTCTTCGATACAATGCCATACACTATGCAAATTTAACGCAAAACTCGCTACGTGACTATTAAAAACGTGGTCTCTTAGATTTATTTTTTCTGTCACTACATGTTACGTCCGTTAAAGCCTAAAAAGTGTAGGAGTCAATATAACGGTGCAAGTTGAGATTCTTGGAGAAGTCCAAGAAAGTGACTTTAGTACCCTTTCTTCGCAAAACCGGTACCGACAAGTCCCCTTATGACTTCTAAATGCACTATTGTAACAGAACTGAGAGGAGTTGCCGATCACAAGCCGGTAGACATGGCGCTGGTAGGCCGCCCTCTAAGTGGACCGACAACATAGTTAACAAGTTCATTGCGCTATGAAGCGTTTCTCAGCCAGTGTGTTGGAGACCTTATCAGCCTCCTAAAAAAAGAACTCGAAAATATTATACATCTCGCTAAAATAATCCATTACAACTATGATTTTTTTCTTTTTTTTTAAGATAACTAATTTCTCTATTTTTGGCAGGCTTCGCTGTGATTATGACTTATGTACAGAAAATTAATACAAAATAAAAATTTGGTATCTATTATATCTCACACCGTACCTCGTGATAAGTCATTTGTATAGCGACTGGTGATGTATAAAATTTCAGCTGAGAAGTGTTTTTCATTGAAACATAGTAGAGACTTAGCTCTGTTACATTGTGCACAATAGTATAATTCTTTTAGTTTTTTGAAAGCCTGTGTGATTTGCTGTGCCATTGTGAACCGTAATTTGCTGAAACAATTGAACAGTTATTTGTAAGCGATTTCCATACTCTCGAAGTTGAATAGCACTAAATTAAAGGAGCGAACACCCGCGCCTCTCGCTCACCGCTCCATGCGGCTATGAGGCCTCAGATTTTGAAGTTTGAAACAATCGTGCGTACGTGCGTGCACCAAATGATGGTGTAACGCACCAGGTGTATAAAGACATCATTTGGTGCGTTGGAGACCTAACTCATCTCTAATTTTTTTATTACATCATTGAATTAAATTTTAAGCGGGTAGCAAGTGTGTCTATTTGTCTCTGTAATTTATATAATATCGTTTTCAGGATAGAGCGGTAAAACATTATTTTGCGTGTCGCACTGATTAAAAGATCCGAAGGAGGTCTTTTGTATCTCTTACACATTAAACTTGTTAAGGCCGGAGAACGTCTTGTTGGGGGCATCTGACAGCTTATGTCATAATGACGATTGCTAGCAAAAGTCTCTGATAGCCACTTTCACAGTTAAACTAACTACTATCTATCCGATTTTAAAGCTATAATTGCAGAAGGAAACAATCCTACGAATTTTTAATTTTACATTTCTTTGAGAAAGGAGAGTCTTTTAAGTTCTTTTGGAATCGCCGCTCAAAGGCAATGACGAGTACTCGGTACAGTGTAACCTGTGAATCACTACTCGACACGTGCGTAAGAGGAGTACTGAGCACCCGGCACGCGTCGCAGAGCCTAATTAATAAACGAAGTGCTTGTACGCAAAGATAACGTCTAAAGGGTAAAGGGTTAGTAGTAGTCTTTAGTAAGAAATTGGCTTAATTACAGATCTGACAGTGTATCTATTGAGAAATACACATAAGTTAATAACTACATGATTAGAATTACTGTAGAAATTCTTCTATCATTCAATATCATCAACATTTCTGCTATTTGAACGTACACTGCAGTACATATGCCTCTCCCATAGGTTTCCAATAGGACGGTTTGGAATGCAATTCGACATTTGAAATAATTCCTTACTTGTGAAATTGTCGTTCCATATTGAAATAATAAAAGAAAAAAATGTCTTACATTAATTTAATAGAACTATGCTATTATTCACAATACATGCCATTTTGCATTAACTTCAGTGTTTTCTTATACCGGAAACGAGATTCATTAAATTTTTTGAAGGCGATATCGTATGTTTTTTTAGTCGCTCGAAGGTATTTAAAATAAAATAAATAGAACGCGGTCTAGAGAGTATATTATGTCAGACATTTTCGAGGTTATACGAATCAAAATAATAAGTAACTTTTTTATATACGAGTTTTTAAAAAATCAACATGATTTGCAAACATGAAGAACAACATGAAGAATTACAAAAAAGAATTTATTTGATTAATATTTTTATTATTCTCCTTCGCTTAATGTTTATAAAAAATACTATGATAATATAGACACATGGTGTGCGTGAAAGATGTAAATGATTAATGTGTACCAGTATACTGAATAAACTTTTATGTAAGTCATTACGAACTGTACCCGGTAAGCTTTAATTAAAATGTTTCGTGCAGTTATCGTTTGTTAAACGCCATAAATATTGTGCCATCAAACCAATCCCAGCGATCAATATATCACCTGAACTCAATATCCTTTCATCGGAACAATAAGCGCGACACCCCACCAGCAAAGCCTCCGTAGCGGCCGCGTCCATAACTCTAATGCGCCATGTACCAGCAGGGAGCCGCTCGTCGTACAAACACAATGAATTGCGCCGTTTAATTGAACCAGACCCACTTTGCAGCATTGTAGTAAGCGCAGACATAAATGATACAGTAAACGATATGTTCTTTTTTCATGAAAAAGAACTCACTTTAAAAAAGAATACCTTTCGTTCCCACACCCTTTAGAAAAACATTATTTATTTTATTGACTCCGTTAGTTCTTTTAATCTATGTGTTGCCAATCTTAACTTTTAAATATACTGTACCAACAGCAGCAGTATTGTAAGTATAATACATAATAATTTTTATTGTTTTTTGCACTTGTTGCATTTCGCAATTACCTCATATTTTTACGTATTGATAATAGGACCTTGCGTAATACCTATTCTTAAGTATAAAGTAATGTTGACCGCGTGGAAAAAAAATTAAAACTATTTAATTTATCAATGAAATCAGAGGATTATCGCGTAAAATAGCTGGACGGTGAGGCATTAATGTTCTGAAGTGCAGAATAGAAACCAGCAACCAAACAACCCAAGAAACGACTTATTAAGATCGTCGGAAGACTCGGGATGCAGGCAGTTTTCAACAGGATCTTGGGCTGAAATTATGGCGAATAAAAAAATAATAAATATTGACTATCAACATCTTCGTATTACTTAATGGGTTAGTATAATTCCCTCAAGTATTATGCTTTCAAAGTAATCTTTCAATAGTTCATACGAAATTTTAAAACTCTCTCTACGTCCAGTGAATAAAATGAAAAATACTTGCGACATCGCAATGCCGAGAATGCTATATAATTTAAAGTAATCGAAATACGCTGCCAATATTTTGAATCGAAATATTTTATTCGTTCGAGTTTAAATTTAGAACTCGGCATATGCTAAAGCGTGCTTTGCTTGGAGCGAGCATAAACATGTCCGATCTGTCATAGCACAAAGAATAGTGTTGTTGGTAGGTAACTTATCGGATATATACAAAATTAAACGCGTCGGATATTAAGATATCTAGGATAAATTGTTTATATGTTAATCAATCAGTAAACTTTATTACACTGTTATAACTATTATAACAAACTATTATAAAATTAAATCACATTTAAATGCAATTGAAACTCATTGAGTGTATAATTAAATTTTAATTTTTAAATCATATCAACTGCGCAGATCAATTTTATAAAATTTAAAACAAGTCTTATTAAACGACGCCATTCGTTAACCTAAAGGCATATCATTTAAATTTTATTACATCTCTATCTACCATCGGGCGGTTTCTCAATAATATCGATATTGTTATAATTTATGTTTTAAATGTGTTTAAGTGTCGTAAAAACTTATTTTACTAATGGTCTATAACAGCATAGCATATTACTAGAAGCGATAAACAAGCGTTGTTAAATGAAGGTTCCACGATGGTTCGAGGCGGGACTCGACTGTGGACAGGTTTTGCTTCTTTCTTTTATTCGTGTTGCCCGTTTCGCTAATAATACGATAAGCATAAAAACGTTCTACAATTACTAGTGAAAAAAATGCATTTTTTTCCCTTTCGGCGTTCAACAAAATAAAGTTTTGCAATATAATGTACACAGATTTAGGTTTTCTACTTTTTTAACTCGTTTAACTTGTATATTACAATTGTATTATGTATTAATTATTGAACTTTATATTCTATATAACGAGATACACATTCACCCTTTTTCAAGCTTTTACATACACCTTTTTCTTACCAACCTGTGTAAAGTGATTACTTTGGTTTGAATTACTTTAACTTGATTGACTATAATGTATATTCTACATACATGTACTGCCATTTGCGAGTGTGGACGCGTTCTCTTGCTTTTACTTTAATTAAGAATTGTTTATATTGTACTTTTTCTGTATTTAATCAGTGACTTTAAAGTTTTTCTCCGACAATGATAGGTAATTCAACAATAAACGCAATAAAAAATACCTAGGCGGCAATTTCAAATAACCAAGTAAATAACTATATAAAGTTGTTTAAATATTATTACTTGCATACATTTAATAAAAATAGCCGCATGTAACACCAAGTTAAATTTATGTACATTTTTAAGTCATCTAATATATTGTCCCTTTCTCTTGCTAATAAAAATATAGTTCAAAGAGCGCTATTTCATCTCTTTCGGAAAAATTATAGTAATTAGTCATTAAATAATAAATATAATAAACCTGATATGTTTTTAGTAGTGATACAGATACAACTTAAAAAAATTATATTAAAAACATTCATTTGTGTCCTTTATAATATCTTTAAATATAATCCATTTTATATGTAAATAGTTTTATTATCTGTATTCGTTATTGTTTAAATTAATAAAAAAAATTAAATCGTTTATTCAATCATCCAATAATTACACATGATTAAACACTGTTTGTTATATACAATGTATGTATGTGTTGTGTTAAGTCTTTAATATACTTCTGATAGGATACTGCTCTTCCGTAATAATAAAAAATAGTACTTACTAAGGTCGAACAGTAATCCTATTAAATATATTCCTTTTTAGATGAAGCATGTAGGTGTCATATGTTGAAGGTACAAATATAAATTTGTACCTTCAACATCATCATACCAGTCGATGACGCTCACTGCAATGCATAAACATCCCCTAAACGTGAAGGTGATGATGACAGGTCTTATGCTGCTTGCATCCAATGACCTTAACAAAGCTTACGCACGCCGCGTGGACCAGCATGATCGCCTTTCAGTACCTTTCGGCAACAAAATGTCTGATATTAAGTTAAATTATATCTCTCAACGGTTATTAGGTCTCCCATTAAATCTAACTTTTTAGCCAAGTAAGCAGTGATAATCACCGTGGATCATACAAAAAAACGTTATTTATTTATCGTATTCATCATTTGGCATGAAGGTAAGTCTGTAATAATAATAAAAATGTTCTGAACATGCTTGCATACAATTCCAATAATTGCATACACAAGTGCAATTAACTTGCTAGTGCTTTTTTATTCTCTTGTACATCTTGTAAGGTACCGATGTAAATTTTTCCTCCGTTCTGTCGTACCTATGCATTATAGGCAAGAAGTCATTTACTGTCTCTGCTAATAAAACGGATGTTATAATACAGTAGTATTACCCTTTCCAGTTTAATAAACGAGTATCGTATTATTAAAGATTCCTTCTCCAATTAGTATAATGGATATTATTTGGATGTAAAGTAAATATAATTTATTTTTAAAATGAACTATGTACTCGTCATGAAGGTACGACTTCATATTTTAGATATATATCAATGTATCCGGGTTTTCACATAAATCAACGTCAACTCTGGTTTAGAGAATCGACAGTTCTTCTCAAGCGTATCTAACGCACAATTTTGGTCGGTAAAGCAAATTGCACTGTTGACGTTTTTTTATTGATAAATTATTATTTTAGATTGTGTAATATTATTATTATTACCATATTAATTAATTAGATTTTGACATTTTAAATGTTATTATCATAACTACAGTAAATAAAAATTTTAATATAAACACATAACTGACATACTTTTTCTTTCCTTTTTTATACATACCCAAATAAAATTGTACGTCACTAGAAATTATTTGAAATATTCATTCTCTTTTATTATCACGATATTTTTCATGTGTTTTACGAAATAAATGATTTGTTTTGATCTACTCACAAATTTACATCGCGTTAAACAAAATTTTTTACGTAATAATAATTTTTTTTGGGTTAAGTGACGTACTGTTTTATCATCCGATTGACTCAACGTGTATTGTTCACCTATCGTTTTCAACTTTCAAAATTTAAAGATAAGCTTGAATATAGACATACATTTATTCTTTCATGTTTTACCAGACGTTGTCGAAGCTTGGACTCGACTCCCCGGGGTCCCGGTGTGCAAGGGTTTTTATCTGCACGCTTGATGCAAAGTAGGATGCCCGTCATTATATGTAGGAATTTCTTAGTAACGCCTCGCGTTTGGACGTCTAAAGACATGACTGTAATTACAAAGAATAAAAACAAGACCACGTTAGTTGGTTATATTGCGAGCCGGGAATGACTTAATATATACAGGGTTCTTGGGTTGTTAATTAGAATAAAAATTGAAGTCCGCCATTTTTTAATAATCGACAGCGATGCCTGCCAAAATGTCATCATCTTCACATCAGCTTGTATAAGTCCACTGCAAGGGCAGGCATGTGATCTTCCAAAGATCGATACGATGACCTCTCTAAAAAACAAAATTGATATTAATGTATTAACAAAAATTCAAGTAACTTGAGACAGTCAGATATTGGATATAATTGTGTTTAGGAATTAAAAACTATGAAGTATTCAAGTGTAAAATAATTATAAACAAAAATTAAATTGGACGTCACACTAAATTGTAGTTTTATTGATGCTGTACGTAACACACAGAATGCAGCATATTATATTATTTATTACGTATTTACTTTATTATATATATTATGAAATTTTTGCAAGATTATTCCACGTATCAACAAATTTACAAGGAGTTTTCTTGGATTACGTGTTAGATAATGCCTCAAACATGTTTATCCTCTCTAACACTTTGGTTTAGATAGGAAAATAATTACGCGTTCACGATAAGAATTAAACGACTTGGCCTTATGCAATGAAGTTCATAAACATAAATACATCGGTCGATACACAAATACGCCTATACCGTTTGTTCACTTAAAGCACTAAACAGTATATTAAAGGTAGTTAACGAACACAATTCCGATGTTAGTGGCCGCTTAAACGCAAAATGTCATTTCGCACACTTTGCGACGGCTGTTAAATATGCACCGCAAGAGTACCCTGATTACGAAAAGCGTTGAGGAACGAAACGAAAGGCATTCCGCTTGATATTTCTAACTACATCGATACGCATACGAATTATTCATAATAGATAATTTCATCACATCTTGCACTCACATCAAATGTTAGTATTTATTATTATGTGCTTCGAAGTACGGACATTAAAATTAATACGTAATATCAGTGTTCATTAAATACTGCCATGATTGTAAACAAGCTTGATAGGACGATTTCATAATTTTATTTAACCATTCAAGCCATCATTGTTAATTATATTGGCTACGATTGTGACAATACTATTAAAGTGATCACTCGGTTAATGAATATTAATCAAAATTTATTGATAGGCGCAAAAGTTTATAATCGATTTTTATTGAAGTACAAGGAAGGGTATGATAGAGAGAATAGAGAAAAAATTGCATACAAATTACTCAAACTCAAATTTTCGTTTTTTATCCAATTAAAACACATGCTTTTGCCAAACGTTTGACATCAAACGAAACCAACAAAGGCTTGAGAGAATCTAATCAAACAAAAAATGTCGCGTACCACAGCATTACAATAAAAATATCACTATATTACTAAAATCTAGCAATGTACAAAAAAAACTTATTTTGATAAGCCAATAAAACAATACATAATCATTAAGAGTGTATGAGTTTTTTTTCTGTTTTTATACTGCAAAAGCCACTTTAAACAGTGCGTTAAGACCGAATTTTAAACACTTACTAGCTTCTAATTATTTTTCTAACGATGGGTTAAAGCCTCCTTGCAGTGAATGGGGGGTACGAGCCGTAATCCACCTCGCGCACCTATTTCATGTTGCCTTGAAGTCAAAATAATAAAACAATATATATTTTTTTAAATAGCTTAATACTAAAACCGATAAAACACTAAACAAATCTTGCTAATGACAATCTTTTGTTCATACAAAAAGCTTTTGCAACAACACAAGATGCAAGCGCCAAAAGAAAATTCCAGAAGTAAGACGAGCTCATGTAGTATTAAAGAAAAGCAAAATCCTTTGTACAAATGCCGGGGACACCAACAAAGTGAGGATGTGAATTCTCTGTGCGCTCTTGTTGAAACGGCAAAGGAATTAGGTTGTGAGGCGTCTGCGTTCGTTTCATTCGTCCTATTTGTTGGGGGCAACTACAAAAGTCTTTACATAAGAGTATGTATGTCTGCTACAGACTCTATTACGCTTTTGTGTTATTTTTATAATAATATATTTAAATAAAGGGAATTGCTTGTCTGAAATGGCAGTCGGTGGAGAAAATTGTTCGTTCAATAGATAGCTGTTGAGGCTAAAAGGTTCTCGAGTGGTGACTACAAGCCGGTAGACGTAGAGTTAGGGTGGTCAGACGACAGAGGCATGGTAGCGGGATGTAGACAGCACATCGTGGCGATCTGCAGTCGAGGCCTATGCCTTGCAGTGGGCTTCAATCAACTGATATGGTGATGATGTAAACGATAAATATATGTAAATTAGTAAACTATTTGATCAGTTCATTCACACCGTTTACACGAAAAATAAATTATGTAGCCTTAAAAGATCTTATTTGATATAAATACAAAATTATACTGTGAAATATCAATCATATTATATTTGTGACATTCAAAAACGGTTCGATCAAATAACATCAGAGCAGTCGTTGCGCTCCCAAGCCCGTAATTTAACGATAATCTGGCCGCACTCCGATCCAATACGCTTCGATTATGCAAATGAAGAGGTGTATTGACTCGGGTAACGGAATTCAACGTTTCGTGGATAGGTGTGCTAACGTGTTGCGTCGTATAACTCCCTTATCTTTATTACTTCTATCGCTCTATGACGATATAATCCGTGCAACAATTTCTGTAATCACAAGTGTATTTTAAATTTGATATCACTAGATAGTCACGCAAATGATGCGAGCATCTTGTTCGTTCGCCTTCTTATTTGATGTTTATCATTTACTATCAACAACATTATTATCCACAATGTTATAATGTACACTATCATCGTCTAATACCAGATATTAGAATCACACTCGTTTTATAATACTACAACATTACCGTTAGCCGGGCGCAAGGAATACGGGTGCGGACAAATTGTTCACAATATACATTAATGAAAAACGAACATTTGCTAAATATTTACATTTTCCTTTCTGCATAATGAGCGTGTTAATATATATTTTTAATGTTGCCGTAGTAAGATTCACTAGTTTTGTAAATAATTAAAAAAAAATCCGCAAATGTAAATGAGGCGCTGGCTTGCAGCTACCGACGACGCGGTCGTTATCGTGTAGTTACTGAAACGGGTTTGCAGGCGCCATCGATGTTTTTACTGCACTTGATAGATGCACATACATACATATATGCTGTATGTAATGTCGCGAAGAATGTGATTTTAATGTTATTATCATTATAACATTATTCTCGCATAAGACTTTAATAGACTCTTAAAGAAAAGATTCGTTAAGAAAATATGACGTACATCTTCTATACAGGTATGAGCATTTGTGCTATTTGTTAAAGAATATTAATAAATTAAAAAAAACAGCGATTTACATAAGGTTAGTGCTATAAATAAAAGTAATCTTATTACATTTGTTCTAGGCTTCATAGAGTTAGAATGTCTTCTTTGAGCCACTGTATATGATATTACAAGACACTGTAATATTTTTTAATTATCAATTCAAGATTTCTGTTAAACACGTATAAAATATATTTTATTGAGAATAAATCGCTCTACTACTGTATTTAGGAATTTTTTGACTCTTTTATCAGCAAAGCGCGTTTGGAACCCACTACACTTATGTAATATTTTTTACAAGTTGATGTAATGTAGTTTATATAGTTGCGTAATAATTCAGAAACATTACATCGTAAAAAAGCGTACGTTGTTGCCTACATTAAACAGGCTTACTATATAAAAACAATGTCTTTATACTGTATTCAATGTGGTATATATAAAGCTATTTAAATGCATGAAACTTATATTACTCTAAGACGTGTGTAGTAATGGAACTAAAACGAATGCAGTTAAGGTAAATTGCACTTGAAGTCGGTTGGTTATTTTGCGGAGTAATTCCATAGTATCCCATTGCAGGAACTTGCAATGAGTTCCAAGAATACTAAAATGACTACAAGGTCGTTGTATTAAATCGTTCAATTGTTTCACGGTCAAGTATCAGTTGATTAATAAAGCGCTTAGTATTATATGCTATACTTTAGTTATAAATACTGCTTATAGTTTTTAAAAGCGCGATTGTGGCGACGATATGTCTGTGAATACGTGTCATGTAACAAATAAATAAATTTATACGTATGTTTTATATACGTTAGCTACCCGTTATTTAAACTTCTACTGTTTCCAAATTATGGTTGTCTCAAAGAGACTGCCTCTAGAGATAAGACCGCCCATTGTACTATTTTCTTTATTATTATGAAACTTTGTATATTTTTTCTAATTAAATAAAACAAATAATTTATGAAAACTACTTAGGATGTCCGCCTACTAGTTGGATGGACGACCTCGTAAAAAAAGCACTGGACGCAAGCCGCTTTCAACCGCTTCTATTGGATATGTATAGAGATGGCGTACGACCTACGTCTAAAATGATGATACTGCCTACACGCAAATGTACACTGCGACTACGCATACAAGATAATGAATCTTTTATCGGTAATTTTAATCACTTTATAATAGTCTTATACTTCGTTATAAATCATTGACTTTTAAGAACACAATTGAACCATAGAGCTAATAATAAATAAGCACGTGAATAAATGATCTAAAAGGGCGTATAATTATTCGTGGCGTGGTAGTATGGGGTCGGAAAATTTATTTTCCAATTAAATCATTATTTCAATGGCTAAGTCTACTTAGAGCATACCAATAAGTACATCTACACATGCAATTGAAAGTCGGAAAAAAGCATTCAGTAAAACTGTTACTTCAATTAAATACCTAAATATTACCATAAGAGCGGTTGGTGTAAACCTCTTGCGCTTTCAGCGGGTTTGTCTGACCACTTATCGGCACTGAGTGCTCTTTTCCTTTAAACTTTAAAAGGGGTATTCTTAGGTAGGAAAGGGAAGATCTCGATCTAAAAAGCTTTTTGCGACGCCGAAACTGTTCGACGATCCCAGTTCGGGCTTATCGTCGCATTTGCATAATAGGGCGGTGGGAATGCAGCGAACGCCGCGCCAAATTATACAATAATTCGAGCGAGGACCGCGTATTGCAGGCGTGCTGTGACTGCACAAAGCTAGCAAGTTAAACAGGTTGTACCTATAGCCTATTCGCGTTAAAATGATGACGCATTGTTGTCACTCAGCTTATGCCTCTTGGCCATTTAGAAAGCTGCGTTCACAATAACCAGGCCAATCCTTTCCTTCATAAAGGTACGAATACGTATTTTCATTACCAACTTATCAACCGTTGATGTCTACTGCTGGACATCGTTCCACGGTTGTAATCTTCTTTTTATATCATATGTATAAATTCTGCCATATCTCATATAACTCATATCTTTAAATTGTAGTCAAGCATGTTACTGTATTCCTACGTGAAGACAATTTAGATTGTTAATGATTATTATAGCCCATATTGATATATACAATATGTCATAGTTATTTATACTAAACGGCTACAAATGAACTAAATCCTACATGTAATTATTAAAATTTTCAGTAAAATAGACTTCAGGGTCACTTGCGGAGCATAATTTTTGTTGTTAATGTTCTTGGGACGACACCATTATTCTATTTATCTTTACTTTCAATTATATCAAAAGTCTCATTAATAAAAATGAGTAGCGTGCTAGAATTATAAACTAATGAGTTTGGAAATGATATATTAGATGAAATATTTTAATGTTACCTTCCGACAATAACAGTTTGGTAAAAGCTAAGCCTTATAGTCCAAAAATATGGTAGTCGTGTGGGTGCATCTAAAGTGGGTAATATAATAATGTCGACGCGGTAGGGCCGGACTGCTTCGGTGTCCAGTTGACGATAACGCGGTTCGATTGCAGGCTCTCGCGGCGAAAGGCATAGGCGGAGGCGGGAGCGATTTTTATTCATATTATCTATAAAATAAAAAATTACTTTTTAAAATTCTGATGCGTAAAATCTATGTAAAATAAATCGGATCGTTGTATTAGTATTTAGTCACATTCATAAGTCATATTTTATCTAAGAATAACTATTCAGAAATGTATAGCCTGGTTGCGCTTTAATAAGTTCGAACCGCTGAGTTGGAATTTTGTGCGCTAACCTACACACGTGTTCACCATGAATACTTACAAGATAATGATTGTCCTACTATATTTATAGAGAACTCAAAAAAGTCTGCAGTGGAGGCGCCGTGAAGTTTAATCGTCATTTATGCCAACAAGCCTCTACAGTAATCCTTATAACATGAGCGCACGGCGAATTACCCGTCGATTTACACGACGAAAGAACGTGTGCACTCATACAAGAAACATAAAGCTTTTCGTCACATCAAAGCTCTTTCTCGATTGCTCTGTTTAAGATTGTTAAAGCAACGGTTTTATAACCAAACATTGTCTAACGCAAAATACGTAGTAAATTAATATTTGGACCATACACCTTAAATATATACGTAGAGGAAGGTTCACGCAGGGCTGTAATTGACAACCAGATAATAGCAAACTCGATGTCACAGACATATCGGCTCGGAACTGCATATAAACCAACATCGTTTACTTTTAATTAGATACTAATTTATACATAGAAACAATATGAAAAGAAATATTTTAATATGCGCATAAGAAAGAGCCTTTTGTTTTCATTTCATGTGTCAATTTTAAATTAAAAAATCAGTTTGATGTTTTTATTTATTTTTTACATGTATGTTTGTATATATGTATGTTTTGTACACGTTGTAACTATCCATTATTTATACCTTAACCTTTTCCATACTATGATTTTCTGTAAGAGATTGCCTTGTGTCATAAGACCGCCTACTATACTTTTCTGTTTATTATTATGAAACTATTTAAATGTATCCTAGCATGTGCAATAAAGAATATCAAATTAAATTGTAAAACAATTAAAATGAACTGCTGTAGATTTTGAAAACATGGCGTTAGTGAGTAGTTTTTAAAACTGCATTTAACGAGTGGTACAATATGTTACACTAACTCAAATGTTCACAAATTTTTTATCTCAATTCATTATTGTTAGTTTATTTTAATTGTCGTTAACACAACTGACGATTCTACTTCTATAGATAAATAAAATAATATGAAGACAACAATCAATTGAAATTTATAAAATATAAAACGATAACAAATTATCCGCAAGACGCCCACTACTGAATATTTGCCTCCTCCATAGATTTTTAATACAACCAGTTGGAAACCGTCAGCATCCAAGTTCAATGCATAGTATTGTTAAATCACTTTTGGTATTTTTAGATAATAATAAAATAAATATTTAGTCCGACTATTGAAATGTTTGTTATTTAATTATTAATATTAATTACATAATTTATACATACAGGCAACATCTTATCTTATGTATAATATTAGGTGGACCAGAAAGTAATGTCGCTTCTGTTGACATATTTAACTGAAAAATCGATTGATATTTACCGCACCGACATCGAAAATTTGTATATTAGATGGCAAAAGGTTGTTGATAACGAAGGTAAATATATTGTTAATTAAAAATAAAAACTTATTAAAAATACAGTGGTGTGAATTTAACTTAAGAAAGCAACATTACTTTCCGGTGCCCCTGCATACATTGCTAGTTTAAATAAGTGGTCTCATTGCTAAGAAAGATCTCATCCGGATAGATTTGATATTTAAATTATCATCTTAAGAATAATGACTAGATTTCTATACTGCGATTCGTTTGGTAGAACGCACGATTGTAGGAAAAATACTGTCAATTTTTTTCTTGGAACATTTCTTAATGTTTGAAAGGAAAAACAGTCGAAGGCAAACCATTCCACTCCCTAGTAGACAGTAATACAACGACAAACCTAAACCCTTCGATGGCAATCGAGGAATGACCACAAGAAAGGGATAGATAATGTCGCGCGTCTCAACGTCCGACGATAAAAAGGGTACGGTGAAACTTGATCTTACAATTCCTGCACACTTCCCAAAATCTTTAATACATAACTTCTTACGTTAGACATGTACATGTGTTTTTAAATTCGGACCACCATGGATAAGTCAAGGCAATTTAAATAAGAATGTGACTCGCAGCGAATATCCTTTTCGCTAATCAATAAAGCATTCATTATTTTCAATCTCATGTGCCTAAAAGAAAATCGAGTTTATACAAAATCATTAACAAATCCGCACTTTTTTATATTTGGCCGAATCATCTATGTTACCATGTTTTTTTTTGGCATTTTTAACAATAATTATAATGGCATAGTTAAGTAGAGTTACTAATAGTAGTGTAATCTTATAAAAAGTAGTAGTGGGGAGAATCGCTTATAAAAGCGGGCGATGTCTCGCAAAAAGACCGTTGTGGGGCGGCACCGTCATTGAGTGTTAGTCAGATAAGAAAGTTTCTACTATGTTTTATTTAGATCTGTACTTTTAGTCCTTAATCAAAAAATATGTTTTTAAATTTAATTTAATATTAATTATTAATAAATTGTGTTCTTCGCTCTATAAAACAGTATGCTGCAGTCGCTTTAGACAGTAAAGTATGTAGACAGCGCAGAAATTTTCGAATGCCAACATTTAATATTTAAATTGGCTCCGAGCGACGTTCCCGTCACGGTTGGTATCACGAACCCGCCGGGAGTTCTGTGCAAGCTTTCTATTCAAACAAAGGCGCGTCGCCGCCATCGATCGCTGGAAATGTACCACTTTCACATATCATTACTCTTCATAACGACCTAAGTCATGCAGCCAGCTAGGGCCGGTATGCCCCGGTAACTCACTGGAGTTCCCACACTGTCGCCGTTGCGTAACTCGTGCGGTACGGTGTCAGGCTCGGTGCACGTCAACCATGAATTTTGATAAACGTGGACTGTCTTATTTTTTTGGCAAACTTATTTCGTTTTTAAGCATTTCTTTGCAATAAAGTTGAGCTCATAAACAATGTAACTTATTATAAGGTGCACGCCTTTTTAACTCAACAAAGCTATTACAACTGGTATTTTTGGAAATCTTTGGAATGGGCATATGTCCACTTGTGAATTTCTTACGGCCGACATTATAACAACACGATTTTCTCAGTATAAACAAAATATTAAATTGCAAATATGAATTTCCAAACAATTCACATAAAGTTTTTACGAACTTGGCATGAAAAACTCATTTCTCAAGTCCAGAACAGCATAATATAACGATGGTATTTAATATTAGTTCATATTCTTCCAATACTATGTTATTTTGATTTGTATCTTTGTGTAAAAGAGTGAGAAACGAAGAGAATTTATACTGATATAATTGTTTTAGGACAAGACCTTCAAAATGATGGTTACTCGACATCTCTACATCTGGGAGGCTCCCTGAACTCCACTGGGATTATCCGGTTACACGGATCACACGCTCGACAGATTTGTCACGTGCTTAACCATGTTAAGCTTCCAGCCAGTACTGATCAATTTAAATTTAACAGCACCCACTTAGAATTTTTTTTAAAATAAATGCGAAATGCACATGCATCTGTCTAAATATATTTTATAAATAAAAATAAATAGCTTTCTATTAGTTTCTAGTTTATTTTCACACGTACAACGGTTCTACCAATATATCTTTTTAAGAACGACTTCGTTAGATCATAATTACTTTCGTAATAAACAAAATATATTATTCAAATGATTGAAAAGGTACCCTATAAACGATCTGAAATCCTTTCGTATCGTATGAAAGGCAACGAGTAGGATAGAACCCGCTAGCGGTGCTATCCAATACATTATTCAATGGACGCAGCGACTGGCCCCGTATAATTACGACGTTGAATATATTGCGGAGCGAGCATGCCACATGTTAATATATCGTGTGCCATAAACATGCTTACACACTACTTGTTTGACAATCTCTGCGATGGGATGAGCAGCTAATGTGTAAAACAAATTGCTGATGTCTGAAACATACTTTATTTCATTCGATGTTACCATTTTACCGAACCCATTCACTTTGTTTAAATGTACCGACCACTGTGAGAAGTTAATTACTGCCTTCAATAAAATTATATCAAGAAGGATGGGCTCGCTTTGAAAAAATCAAAGCGTTCAGTTCCTTAATGTTCATTGTTAGCATTTTTTTGTATCCTTCTTTTGATTTAGCCTCCATAGCCAGCTTCTGCGCTTTCCTTTGTTTCCCCGTCCTGCAATTTCGAAAGTATTATTGGCCAATCGGTCTTTTCATTATTGTTGGAAGTACTGTCAACTTTTACCACGTCTTGTCTACCAGAACTGTTTATCGATCCCGCGCTCGATATGCTAAGTTCATCGCCACTTCGATAGAAGAGCCACGTTGAGGGAACGTTAATCTAGGAGCAGTCGTGAACATTGGTAATGCATCTATATCTAGGTATTTGATTTTTTTTACTCACCTTGTTAAATAAATCCGTATTAACACATCGTAGAAACAGTGATTAAGAAGTGGTTTATTTTACCAGTTAAATCATTTGAATTTTCAATGACTTCTAAATATATGTCATTTAAGAAACTTCAAATGTTCAAATGTTCATTGTAGCAATTAAAATAACACAAAAGACAATGGGAATTACAATCTTCAGTGACGACGGAATAGAACATTTTTTATTTGTAAAACATTTAAAAGTAAAAAGCGTTATGAACACACCTGATGCTAAACTTTTACAGTTGTTGCGGAAGTAGTGATTAGTCAAAGAGGTAGCTGCACGAAGTACGATACGGGTGGTCCGCTCCCGATCCTTCCCTGTGTACTATTTATCTCCATCCTTCAGGACACGTTAAGCCCCGGCCGTGGCACGCCAGGCAGCGCTACACAGGCCAGAGACCGTAAACTTAATTCGAGATTTGAAGCAGCCTATGGATTAAATTGTTAAACGTTACTTAATATTCTTAAGGCTACATAATAAATAAGTGTATACAATAACACTAATACGTATATATTTTTGGCAGTTGTACACATTATAGATCATGAATTCAATCCCGATCTGGTAGAACCTTTTTACGGAAATGTATAATACTGCTAATTAATAAGTAAGATATAAAAGCCTTGGTAATCCAGCGGTAAAGACTGAGATCTGTGATCGTAGGTCGCGGGTTCAATTCCGAGGATTCTATGTTATATTATTCACACTGCATTAATTATATATGATAGCCACTGCTCACAGACAAGTTTATAGAGGATGGGCAGCAGCGTCCTCTGCGTACCATAATACCACACTGCGATCTACAACTCGCCTGTCAAAGGCGATTATGGTATATCCCCTATACATATCTTTGGGGGAGGTTTCTTTAGACCCAATCGACAACGATGATGTAAAACTAATCTATATATAATGAAAATCCGAAAGTAATATGAATTTCACCAAGTCGTACTGAACTTACTATGTTTTACAGACTTACTCCTCACTTGGAAAAGAGTTCTGTATCTTAACAGTGAATATATATATATATATATAAATATATAATATATATATATATAAATATATATATAGATATATATATATATATATATATAAATATATATAATATATATGTATTCAACTTAGGTTAGCGAAATATCCAACACTTTACAGGCAACCTAAATAAATGAAAAACTTCTGACACAAATAAAGAAAGAAAGTAATCGAAACTTCGGTATTTTAATTCCTACTTAACATGACTTATTAAGTTAATCAGTGAAAGATGGACAGAGAGAAAATAAAACATCAAATAATGACCTACACAGAACACGCGAAATGTCATTTAAGACTTGTTTATGTTAAAGGCATTTATTATAGTGAATGTTTTTTTCTCAGCCGGCTGGTTGAAGACTGGATCTAGATAACGGTATTCGATCTGATACAGTAAAACCTCCTTAATGGAACTACATTGTAAGCGGATTATAAAAGGACATTAACCCAATATTCTGTATAATGAGCAACATCTTCGCTAACGTTAATTAATTAGTTACCTATAAATATATACAGAGTAAATTGTTATATAAATAAAAGATTTAAAATAATTAATGTACATCTGTCAGCAAAAAACTTTATACAAATTTACTTTTTCTTTTGAGATACAACAAGCTAATAACTTCTATCGGTGCAGAGTATTCAGATCCGGATTGTAAACAATAATTAATTTTAATATATAGTTATGTAATTCTATATTATCATTACGCTATTTAATATTTCTGAAAGCATTGATTTTTGGATAGGGTATATTATACAGAAATTTACAGCAAAGGACCTGTAAATTTACGTCTTTAAAGCTTTTATAACTATAACTAATCACCCTGTATATCAAATTTATAGATCCGAGAAAGTCAATACCATAATACGAGTGTGAGACGCAGAAGGTAGCGAAGGAACTCACGGGTCGGATCCAAGCCTTAGTTAACCAGGGCAAACGTAGAATTATTTGTAATATTGTGACTAAAATTTTCAAGGTTGTCCTAAACAAAAGCCACGAGATCGATTCAAGCATTGCATGTAGAATAATTTTGACTAAAAACAAATCCATTATCTACAAAAGCCTTGGACTGTAACGTTTAATCCTGGCGCCGAATCTTACCGAATAATTAAAACGCACCGGCAAGACATGGTGCAAGGTGAGACATGAAACCCAAAAATTGTTAATACGCTGTGGACACCCTACACACTACTACATGGACACAGGATTATAAGATAAAGGCTTATACAAGATTCACCAAACATAGCATCATGAAGGCTGTGTAGATGTCCGTCATAAAATACCCGATATAGCTATATTAATGAGGACCATCAATAATGCAACGCGTAGATTAAGTTTTG
Organism: Battus philenor; assembly: GCF_028537555.1. Taxonomy (NCBI): domain Eukaryota; kingdom Metazoa; phylum Arthropoda; class Insecta; order Lepidoptera; family Papilionidae; genus Battus; species Battus philenor. The sequence goes on along the minus strand of NW_027181759.1, from coordinate 4,597,450 downwards.
CTTGTTTGGTCAATTTATCTGATTCGTTCTTTATCCTACATTTTTTTGGTATTAAAGAAAAATACTCTTCGCTGCCAGTTGTGTAGACATTTAAGTGTTATTTAATGAGACATTTGACATTACTTGGCAAAGCGATGAGCACTAATATAATGGTGGACAGCATTTAGAAATTCAAAATCATATTTTACACTACATTGTTATACCATTTCTGTAGCAAGACGACCCTACCAGAAGACTAGATACTAGTATGGAAAATAGTTAACCCTCGTAGCTTTTGTACTGTTTCAATATCCGCTTTGTCAGCCCTCCTCACGGGTGGAATTTTGTAAAATCCGTTCTTAGCTGAAATCAACTAGGCAAAAGACATATTTCTACCGAATTCCAACTCTCTATACCTTATGGTTCCAGAGATATTTTGATGATTCAGTGCATAGACGAAAATCTGTTGTATATATATCGTTATCGTTTCAGCCCTTACACGCCCACTGCAGAAGCCTCCTCTAAAGATCACTATTGGGGGATGTATCATATTCGTCACGCTTGGTAGACGGGTTGGCGATCGCAGTGCTGTATTTTAGTAACTTAAACTTGTTTGTGAGCAGTGACAATCCTAATTATATAAGATTGTATCCCGGGAATCAGACACGCAGCCAACGGTCGCTAATCTTAGTTGTCTACCTCTGGCCTATCACTATATATAAAGTGAAGAAACTTGCATATTGACCGCTTATCTCTTCCGTGTGATATAAGCTCAGTGTTTTAATATCGACAGTTATTACAGCGTGAATATTTAAAATGTTCTAATGAACGTCTAATGACATTGAATAATTGCATTAGGTGCCAATATTTGAAATATTCACTATCCACACCTAAGTCGGTCATAAATATTTTAATAAACACTAGTCTAGGCGACTCGAGTTGCGTGGGCGATAGTGCCGTGAGACTGGATCAGGCGCCGGGCTTTTACAACCTTTTAATATGAAGCTATAAGGCTTTTTTGACTCTTACTTGAAACGCTTAAGATCTATTGTTGAATTCTCCGTCTGTTATATCTTAAGTGTGATGAGATTTACGTGTATATTCATACAGATATTCATTCCATATCTATGTCTGGCTATCTAGATGTTTGATGTGTTTTTAAAGGCTTATCCTTAACAGTGACGTTCATTTCTATTGCTCCAAGTTATCATTTTTATTTATAGTAGAAAGCATAAGTATGGTTAGATTTTGTAAGTTATTGCTGCCAATTATCTTTAAGTTATCTGAAATTTTCTCACATTATTTCAACAAAGTACTGTGTAAATCCAATATGGAAATAAATATCCATTCTACAGGTATTTTTTATGACATTGTTTATCTAAACACTATCTCTGTTGTTTCAATTACTCGTGCTATTACAATTACATTAAGTGATTGTTTCTTAGTTTATATTGCTTCCTCGTATGAATAACTATACTTCATCATCGTCATTATGATATCAGCCGCAGGAAGTCTAATGCTGTACGTAGGCTTCCCCCGTAAGTTTCCCATAGAATCTAGCATAAATACACTTAATAATCAGAAAATATAATAGGATATATATTGTAATAAAACGTGAAGTTTTTTTGCAAAAAATAATACTTTAACCATTTATATAACCAGAGGCATCTCGTTAAAACTGATTCGAGAGCAGGTGAGCGAGGATTTTCTATAAATAACAGCGGGTCCCTTCACTTACACCCACGAGGATTCGAACCGGCGCCTAGTAGTGGGTGTGACATTCCGGCCGACGGTATCGAACGTCGAACCCTACATCAAGAGCTGTCTGCGAAATCTGAATAGATTAGCATCCAGTTCCAAATAATAAGGATTCGTATTTGCACTATTTACGACATAATAAGCCGCGAAATAATTATATCACTGGGCTACGTATAGAATTCGTGCGTTCACTTTAATGACGTTATTCTGCCTCTTACTCGATGATAAAATGAAAGTAAAAATAATATTGAAGGCCAACTTCAATGTTTATAAAACCCTTAATTTGGAATGCATTATGCCAGTCTCGATTACAATTCTTTAGCTCGGTACAAAAAACAAAAGTCATAAGGAAATATATATTAATAATTACACCAGCCTCCATTCATATACTGCTGAGTCAAACCCGAAAACTTTTTTCGACCCTCAATATTGAAACAATTTGTATGATCAACTGGCTACCACCTCAACAAGTCGCAGTTCAAGAGAAAAATAAATTACTTTATTTCTTTATCTAACTTCGTAATAATAATAAACAATTACGTAATAAAATAGTTTTCTATTTCATGTGATTTATATTTTCATTGTATTACCTTAAATGAAGTTTTTTTTTTCTTAAAAACCGCACGTACAATTAATTATTTTAATAGTGTTATGGTTTTAGTGTTTAAAAAAAAACGTAACGGAAAGGTCGGACACATTTGACGATTTATATAAATGTGGGACTGTCAAACAATAAAGCCGGCGGACCTGTACACAAGTCTTTATTTTATTCCTAGCAGCATAACTTTTTTTCACTTTATATTTCTCGTGACATTACATCGACTTGACGGTTAAACGTCAAGAGAACAAAAATGACAAATAAGGTAGGTTTATGTAGTTACAAGTAATAAGTAAATAAAAACTTTAAAATAATTTTACTGTGAAGAAATCTGCATGTCGTTATACAAAAAATCCTTATATGTAACATCCGGCAATTGCTTGAAAACTGACAGTGTAAACTTTAGTAGGCTTAATTATAAAACAAGTATATAATAAATATAATATAAATTTTTGGTAGAAAGTACCTTTAAAATTTCATATCCAAAAACATTTCGAAAATTGTTTTAAACAAATTTAATAAGTAAATAGTGTTACAGCCAAGCTAGCAATGTTTTTTAGAGTTTGAATGTTTTTAGAGTACATAAGTTGGTTTAAATCATGAATCTTTTTCAAAGTATCAGTTGGACGATAGCCATATTGATCAGTTACACAACTTTTTCCAATTAAGATCGAGAGGCGGACTTCGCAAACATTCGTCTGGACGCCGTCCAACGGCCGCTAGTTTGACTTACTTAAATTACAAATCTCGCACACAAATTATGCATTTGTTATATTTGTTATGGACTGATTTGACAAGCACACGCATTATGAAATCACAGTTAATTACGTAAAAAAACAGATACATCGTGGCAGTTTTCGCGAAAATAGAAATATATTCGCGTTTTCATTTTAGTCCTAATTCAACTGCCTATTTCCGCATGACATTACTTTGTTTGGTGCGAGTATTATGTCATGTGAAATTTTATAATAATGGACATTAATGCTTGGACATACGTAATGGACAGGTCCGGGGGTTTCGCCCACTGCGGCCTCGCCTTGTTCGTGTAATTCTGGTAAGTAATCACGTGTAAAGTTGAACATTTTTTTACAGATATAAAACATTAATTTTTTCCCTGTACAGTAACTGGTGTTCAGTGTATATTCAACTGTCATGTGATATGATATGTATGAATTGTTTAAACATAAAACTTAAATTTGATCTATTTTTCTAAAATCTTTAGAAATCGCGATCAGACATGATCACACCATTCTCTCCGGTGACGGCAGCCACCAGCAGAAGATAACGCCATGTACCCGGTGTTTTTTCGCCAATCGTAGGCCAAATTGTTACTGGACTTACTTCCGCCATTTCTTTTCGAAGCGCTAAAGCTACCAATTGGAGGTTCGAGCGCATCGTAGGCGTAGAGCGGAATGCAAAATGCATAGGGAGTTAAAGCCTAGGCCTAGGTTCCCTCTTTGAGGCTTTTGTGGCCTCATCACTCCACGGAGCATGCGCTTATGCGCCAATGGTTTACGCCGTACTTAGTTACTAAAACCAGGGTTTGAGCAAAGCGGCTTTAGCTTCCTACTCCCAGATATTTGTACCTTATGTGTAAAAATTTATCTGATTAAACCAGCGGAAGCTTCTTCAATAACTTATTTGAAAATATTTAAATTCTGCTTAAGTTTCAAACTGTTAAAATAGTTTCAATAAAAAGAGATTGAATCGCGAGTCCTTCGTGCCGTCAAAAGCAAGATTCAAAATGACGGCTTCAAGACATTCAGCTGTTTACGAGCAATTAACTTTATTTGAGTGCATCGAGAGGCGCGTTTTTATGGACTCGTTCAGTTGCCAGATATTGCATTCGCAATTGGATTCTTTTATATGGATTCTACATTAAAATACTTTTAAAAATATTGTTCACTGTTTTGATTTTAAATTTCTATTTCCGTGAATCTTCCGTTTTATCTATTATTTGTTAAAAAATAAACCCTATTGCGTAAAATCATCTATAGCAATAGATATTTTCTTAAAAGCTTTTTTATTAATTCCAATTTGTATTGCAAGTTTTTTTTTACAATATTTATTTTTCGCTTAAACTAAACGCAGACAGTTGCCCCTATTTGATACGGATCTTTCTTCTCCCAGCTGCGAGGCACGACAGCGTTTTATAATTTTTTACAATTTTTCTTACACAATTTTCTCTTATGGGTAAATACAGCAAACAACAAACTTCTTAAAAGCTAACACATCAAAATTATTGAACTGGTACTTTTACAGTGGTGTAGATAGTTTTAATAGATATTTTTTACTTCAATAAAGCTCTTGTCAAGAGGTTCTAGGCCTTGGTATAAGGCAACGTGTAAGTTCATAGAATTTGATGTAAATCATAACAGACTTGCATAAAGTTACGTAATAATTATAGTTAATTAACATCTAGACATCAGTTGTCTTTTTACTACCCCGTGTCGCTAAGATCGTAAAATAATATTAGCCATGTAGATTATCCAATTTGTACCGTTTATTACCATGATAAACAATCAAGTTTAAAAATTCAGACTTGATTAACTTAGAAAAACTAAAACATGTAATAGTATACGCCTCTAACAAACATTTTTAATAACAACACACTTGACTTTGAAATAAGCGAGCAGTCTGCAAAAAAATTGAATCGAGCTATGATCGGACGCAAGATTGCGTGATTTGTTGCGCAAGCGGCTCACTGGCGCCATCTAGCGTGATCTACTGGCGCCGGCACGCTGCCTCTCATTACCACTTATCGCACCAATGCAAATCCGACAACGATTTAATTAGGCCCGCCACGATTTTTTCCTTAAAACCGGACATTGCCCACCCAGTGGCAGAGTCAAATATGTACAGACAAACCCAGTGAAAATATTGTACGACTTAAATATATTGGTTCCTGATTTTGCATATTAAAATAATTACGTATTTATTTTGCATGTGTATAAGAAAAATTTAGTTTTACAAGACAAAAGTATTATTTCAAAATCATATGTAATATTCAATACAGTTATATTATAGAAAGCTAATTATAAAATAACGATCATAGTGGTCAATTTTCGTAAAGTAATTTTAGTAGCGTAAGTAGTAGTGGTTTGAAGAATAACACGTATGTATAATTGTGAAATTTTATGTTTATGTATGTTTATAAGTAAGTGGATTTATGTATTGAGGTACATTGTACATATACATTATATATATATATATATATATATATATATATACATTATACATAAATACACCATACCTTACACATAAATACAGTTTGGGGTACATTATGTATAATGTACACGTCGACTACCCGCTAGTCTTTGTTTTATTGACCGACCATTGTACTTTATTATATTATTATAATTCAATTCTTTCTAATGTTACGTGTGCAACAAAGAGTATCGAATTGAAACGCAGTAAAGTTTACGCGTGACTGCTTAACAGGGAAAACATTTGTCGATACCTATTTAGCCCTTGGCAATGAAAACCGTTATTTACCTATAAAATACAATGGAAGAATAAGCATTAAGGTATCTGTTTATGTAAATCGACAGGATAAAACTAAAAGTTTATATCTTAAAGCAAACATGCAATACCGTATGCACGTGTTACGATACTTGCCAATAATATATTAATCGACCACAATATTAATTTCAAGAAATTATTAATGTACATTTAAAGGAATATTAGTTATGAATCTATTAAATATGTTATATGTCCTACGATTATTCGCCGCCTGGTTACCGTTGCGCAAAAGATAAGTTTTAGTGTAAATACTCCACTTCACTTGTTTTACCGGGACGAGTACGTGGGCGGTGCACCGATTGTGACATTCGAGTTGCTTTTTCTGCGTGGGCAGATAATTATACGTCCGAGGTTAATTTATTTGAGTGAGCTCGGTCGAAACTATTGGTCCAGTATAAGAGTATGCTTTGAATGCGGAGCGCAAATCGAACGCCTTATCCACTACGATCCGCCACGGTATCTGACAAATTATCGCGCAGATTAATATTTGCGACGGCTTGTCCTGAGCGGTGCCGCCTCCTGTCTTCCTGCAGATTAACGTCTAGCGCTGTTCAGGATAATTCTAATACCTCTAAATCAGCCGATGTATCGATTTCTAATAATACAACAAAAATATAAACAAATGATTATTTTTACTCGATTTGTCATGTCAGTCGATAGACGTCCAATGCAAGGCTTAAGTCTCTCCCAAAAATTACCACAAGAACCGGTCTTGCCCTGCCTTCATCCAGCGACTTCCCGTTGCTTTGCTTATGTCATCGGTTGACATAGAGGGGGGCCTGCCCACGTCACGTCTACGGGCACATGTTGGCTGCACGAGAGATGTACTCAGGGCGAGGTACTGACACTTAAGAAGGACAATTCCTCCAGCTTCGTCAATGACTTTGGTTATTCTCAATTTATTCCTTTACTTAAAGTTAAGTCTTTTTATTATTGTTATTCTTGAGACATAAGCCCGATCTTATAAAGATAAAACGCGACTTGGGTTTGTGACTACGTAACGACCTTTCAACACCGTTTCCGTGATTTTTATAATTTTATCATTAGTAAGCAGAAGCGAATGCCCCAAATATTCTCTTACCCTCATCGTACTTCATCATCATCATCATCATGGACTTCCGCAATGTAACGCCTGAATCCATTAAATACTCATCGTCATCGTTGCTTCCACTGCTGGACATAGTGCTTCCCCATAGAATTCCAATAAATCCGGTTGGAAGCGGAAGATCATCTGTCTATCTTTGCGGGGTAACGCTAATGTCGGTTCTGGGTCTGCGCTACAGAAACTTAAGGTTCCAACGGTCATATTTTCTGCATGCTTGCTGGCCTGCCCGCTGCCAGTTCAACTTGCCAAACCTCTGAGCAATGTCGGCTACATTCATTCGTCTACTGATCTCCTCATCTCTTTGACGACGTAGAGAAATCCCAAGCATACTCGCCATGATTCGTTGATTTAATCTTTGTTATTGTTGAATGAAAGTTTATTGTCGCAACCTGTTATGCGATAACGAAAAACTTATTTGTGCGATAAAATTAGTAAATATGTGGTCGACCTTTCCTTTAAAACCGACAGTAAATGTCCGAGAGTCTAGTGGTTGAATTATCATGATCTCATTTTGTCGTTTATATCTAGTCAATCTTCTTTTTAAGACTGTGTTTGGATTGTAGCGGTGCACGTCGCTTTTGTATAATTTTTTTTCCGTGTAAACTTCTTTTCTGCTCCGAGTCCAACTCTGCCTGATATTATTTACTTCTTAAAACACAGAACCAGGATTCGCACTCCAAACCTTGCCTTGAATAACTACTCCTTTCTATGTTACTCGTGATGAGTATGACTTATTTTTGAAATAATTGTAACAGTTCAATGTAACTTTTATGATAAATAACTATGAATGAAATCTATAACCCATGTCCCATTTCAATTTTATTCAAATTTTATGTACAAGTGAAAAAATAACTTTTATACTCCGTTATTTATTACGACACCTCTGTTTATTGCTTTACTCTATACGTTTTTAATGACGAATAAACATAAACAAGGAGCCGTAAAATTTATGTGATAGTTTATAGTTAACGCTATAAAGAGTAAAAGAACTTTTTAGAAGTTTTTTTTATTATTTTTCCTAATCTTAAATTTTCTAATATTAAATACAATTCTTCGTATACCCAATAAACGTATTCTCTTCGTCAAACCCGTATTTATGTTTACTTACGAAGATTTTTACATTTAAATAATTATTGCTAGTTCACTAAACTAATCACTGCCGCTCAACACATAAACTTGTTGATTATAGGCACATTTAGATGCCGCGCTATTCTGGAACTGAGGCCTGCGCTAGAGTGTCCTTACTACGCGACATCTTAAGACAGGTAACATTTGGTAGGCGTTTGAAAACCAACTGCTCTCGTCGGAATCGATGTCGTTTGGTTCGTGTATCACAGAGGTCGAAAACCCCCGATTATTCTTGATACAACCATTGTTGGAGATTCACCACTTGTTCTCCCAGCGCTAACGCTTTCCGAAGTTGCAGTAACGTTAACCAAGTATTAATAACCGACCAAGTCAAGGTTCGGTACTCTCGCGCGCCCTTAAATCTGTTTTGCTAAACCGGTATTATGTGTGCGTGATAGCTAAAGCCGAGGTACCGACGTAGGGCCCCTTAAATCTAGTCACTCCATTCCGGTGAAATTTAGAGGCCCGAGTCGATGCTCCTCCGAGGGCCCACGAGCTTTGCTACCTTAAAAAAGGTGTTAGGCAAAGCACTCTGATAAGTAAAAAAGTTATTGAAGCCTTTATAAGTAAAAGCAAAAAGTATACTATGAAGTTTGGTCGTAAAAAATACATACGTGTGTAACATTTTTTTTTACATTATACATTTTCTTAAACTCAATATTTCAAAAATACATTAACAATTAAAATACACTATTGCGAAGTCTCACGATCAAAAGCTGCGCATTTTTTGATTTACTGTTTCTAAACCGTTACCGGAAGTTGAGATAATTTTTTCTGACGTTTTACATCCGACCTCTTTCGACAGACTAATGTACTCACTGTGATAAATTTCAAATAATACTTTTTTATCTACCTTGTGACAGCTTTAAATAAAATTATATTTTTTATTTCAGGTAAGTAGCAGAGCCGTGGTCCTAATCAACAGAATATACGGTATATAGTACGGTATGTTTTTTGCGCATTCTTCATTTCCCAGAAATTTTTGTAAAAAATTGATAACGGTATGATCAAATCGCTTGATAATCAAAACTGATTGTGAATTGTATTTATAGGTGACTAATAATATGACTGTGCACTAGTAAAATGTTGAAATAACCTATAAAATAGTCGGTATGTGCATTTAGAATTGAATTTAAATAGAATACAGTTTACCCGTTCCCATATCAACATCGTTTCCGCCTACGTGGTAATATATTTAATATTTAAATACAATTTTATTCTAAACTGTATCGAATCCCGGAGTAACTTTATATAATGAATATTCAGTGTTTTCAAATTGTTCTAAAAAGATTAAAACCGTATTAATTTTATGCACAATATTTTTAATTTGAAAAAGAACATTACACCCTCGCACTTTCTGAAGGTCTGTTAAAAAATTGATAGTCATAAATCTTACTGTAATAATTCAGTCGTTGAAGTCGATTACCGTCTGCTGTGGCACATGGGCTTCCCCTCATATACGTTGTGGGCAAGCCTCATAGTAATACAAAGTGGAAAGGCAACCTTGTTAAAATTATTGAAAGACATTGAACGCAGGTCGCTTCCTATCAATCAAATCCATGTATGAATTTCAAGTCCAGCTGTGGACTTTCTACGGCTAAAATGATGATGACGAGAAGGCGTTCGTGTGTAGTTTTAGAAAAAAATATTTAATTATAATGCAAAGAAAAAAAAATATTTTAAAATATTTCAACAGTTGAATAATTGCAGATTCCTTGAGTTTTCTACATATTGTTATTAGTTTTAGACAAGGTTTCATTGACATCAAAACCATTATCGACATTTCCAAAAAACCTATGAAATTAATTTAAATTTTGCTGCGAACGTTACGAAATATTGTACTTTCCCTGTATTGCAGCTGTTTGTTTTAGATGTTTTAAGTATTTATTTAATAAATGTCTAAAATATTTATTGAAAGGTTAATTCTAAATTGAAAAATATTTTTCTTGACATTCAAAATTGAATAGAATCCTTTTCTATCCAGCAAACTAACGTTACAGCATCACCCGTCCCTGTTTAACGTAAGCCGTTAGAAAGAGTTCCCGCATTCCCACTGCCATAATAAAGGCGGTCCTCTGGAAAATCAACAAGAGAAGCGTAAACAGGGCGAGGCAATTCTTTTCGCCGTGTATAAATTATGCAATATCCCCGGCCACTTGTTCGGGCGCAGATTTCATCCGCGCTTATTCGCTCCCCTCGCACGCCCAAATAAATTAGCTCCACTTTATAAAAATGAAATTGCAAATAGAAAACATTGTTCTTGTGAGAACCCAGGTGGCTTATCCGCTGGAATTTTGAATGCACGCTGCCTTCGGATCTATCCCCTCGGTATAATCAAACCATGATTAAGGGATGAGTAGTAAATCTTTTTAATTTTTACCTATACACGCAAACCTAAGATAAAATATGGACACTCGTCCTAATTGTATTAAATCGTATAACTCTAATTTTTGTTTAAAAAATATACCATATAAACGTACTAGCACACACTTCAGCTGACAATAGACGGTAGTTTTAAAAGACTAAAGAGACATCGAAACTCCTGTAACTGCATATTAGGCAGTAGCTAATGAACAATTTGTGAGCAGATGCCTCGGAGGAGTGGATGCCCAACTTAATACTAAGCACATACCTGGGACAGATTGCAGATTCAAACACAAAAATTACAACGTATGTTTGTCTGTTTGTCCCATTTACACGAGTCAAACACATTAAAAAAATCCTTAAAGTGAGATAATCAAACTTATTGAACCAATTATAAAAAAATTATATATTATATAATTATAGAATCTGTTTAAAATTTACTTTTAATGATGTCAGTTGCAATATAAAATTAGTACTTTTTTTACTTGTTCCGAAAATAAATCTTATATGCTAATCAACGTGATCAATTACTAATATTACTTTGAAACTAGTTTCATTAATTCATATTCTTGTATTTATGCGGACAGGTAATGTATATACATATAAAGTTATATACGTATTTCAAAATAAATTGATGATATGAATAGGAACAGCGAAATTACTCAACGTATATTTTCGCAAAACAACGACTCTGTTGCGTCACGATCCGTCTTGGGTTTAATCAAGCGTATAACGGTCTCATAACCAAACATGGTTTTCGTTATCAAACCCGAAGCTATCTGAGGAGAGCGCGAAAAATGTTTGCCGTTCTCATAACAGATAACGTGCCGTGATTTATAACAGAGTTTCGCCTAATATGTTTCAACGTATCGGAATTCTTTCGTACGATTGTCCAGATAACAACGTTTTCGCGGTATCTTTAAGATTTATATATAGCAATTTAGCGTCGCTTATTAAATATAAATTGCTACAATTAATAACAATAAATCAATTGGTGCTAATCTTTAAAATAAAATTTAACTTTTAATTTCTTTTTCAAGTAATATTTAGGTAATCATACCAGAAGATAGACGCCCATTTCAAGACAGCCTTCCCTCAAAGATCGCTACGATGACCAATCTTGCGCTGCCCAAATCCAGCAACTTCCTGCCATCTTAACCATACCATTGGTCCGCTTAGTGGAGTACCTACCCACCACACGTCTACTGGTAACATAGGAATAAAAACATGAACCATCAAAAATAATTCTTTCTGAAATTCTGTTTATATCGTATAAATATAAACACATTAAGAAAAGATTTTACGTAAACAGAGTTTTACAAACAGAACTTAATAAATTTTATGCACACACATTAATTACGTACAATACACACATTTAAACAATCCCAGCTGTGCCATTAGCTGCTTAAGCATTACAATGTGACTGCAGTGCAAACCAGCGCCTGTACTGGAAATCTTTTATGCAAACTTATTCCGAGTAAATGAACTCGCGCGTCTAACGTTTAAAATCTTATAAAAACAAACGCATTACACCTTAGTTATATTTGCTAAATGAAGTAGCAATTAATCTTTATTAAGGGTTTATTCGTTAACTATTTGTAACAGTATGTTCTAATCATATCTGTTTGTTTATAATTGTTCTATGGATTTAATTAATGTTTTATAATTATATCATAAACTGCCTTCTTTACGTAATGGAAATTACTAAAGTTTTCTTTTTATAACAGCTGTTTAAAATATTATATAAACGATGTTTTTGTAGAGATTTTCTTTCCTTTAAGAGTTCTTAAATATTTAAAGCATCCTCTCAGTCTTTCAAAGAGCCATGAACGGGATTATTATATTTAGGATTTCCCTTTGAGATCCAATCCAGGTTGTGAAGTTCCAAAGACCGAGGAAAGTAACCAAGAGAGGTCAGCAGGTTGGCAGGTTACCGCTGAGCAGTCTACATTGCGCGCAGACGGATGACCGCTGGAGCTTTAGGATCCTATAGTGAAGACTATGAACCGGGATAGTAGGACGTTCATCTCCAAGGTGGACAGAAGCTGGATCGATCTCGTGGTTTCCAACCGGCCCTGTTAGTAATCTATGGGAAAGGTCATATTTAGCATTAGACATCATACAGCTGAAATGATGATAATGATATATTTTAAAGAAACTGTGTGTATTATCAAAATTTTATATTCTTATAAGAAACAATTTAGCTGGGAAACATACCTAATTAATCGGATGTAAGCTAATGTTGCTGAAATTTTCTAATATGTTTTTTGGGTTCGGAAATTGCTGCCGTTTATGTTTGTTACCAGGAACACCTTGTCATATACGAACTAATTCATATGTTCGTTAAGATAAAATAGATCGTGAGAGTTCGATTTCGAGTGATACATACACTGATGTACTAAATATTTTATTGCTTTGTTAAATATAGAATACCCGACTTTATTCGTGAGTCGTGACGCTCTGTTTGAATTTTTGTCGCACCTTCACATACATGTTATTACACGTGGGTTTTTCCATAGTACAACGATAATTTTGTATACGAATAATGATACATTGTCAACGTTTTAAATTAAAAGATTTTTAATCACAAATTGTGTGATTAATTAATATATTTGTCGAAATAGAAATATGACGTCATACTCTGACGTCACTAATATTAATTCACTGATTAGAACACAGTTACGAATAGTCTTATATTCGACCAACCGCGTAACAATCTTTCCAGGTGCGTCGTTTTTTATACCGACCAATTATTTTTAATTAACAATTTACTTACCCTCCCTCAATATCCTTATTAATCAGGTGTTTACAAATTATGTCTATCCTATAATTATCAATTTTCAATGGAATAAACCGATTTTGCTATGTGATCACGCCCCTATGGATGAATTAATAATAGATATAGCATTAAATAACTTTGTCAACATAAGTAAAATACTTTATAAACCTTATGATAGAGATATTGTTCTTTTGTATGGTTGCTACCGTTATCTCAGATGTGTATGTTGTTTTTATACTAGTTCGGTATGACAATTTTTATTCCCAATAATTATGTTTGTCAATTTGATTACTGAATATATATAGAGTGATATAATTCATCCAACCAAACTTTGAGGACTTTTAAGGAGTGTAATATATTTTATTAGAACAATTAAAAAAATTATGTTATAAGATAATTATATTCGTCTATACAACAGTCACCCATATGTTTAGAGGCCCACGTATGAAGTTACTAAATATAAGACCTTGCACATATCAAGTTCTCACGGTTTAATACACCTATGTCAACGAACGGATAAATTTAATTAACTTTTATTTCAAATTTGTTACTAGTTTTGTGAATTCGATCACATATTTTAAGTTAACTCTGAATTATACATAAAGTGTAATTAGACAATAAAACCTTGGGTGTCATTAGAAACAGCTGTTATAGAAGCCAGCATTTCATTTGGGATGTCAGATATGTCTATAAAAACAACCAGTTTTATCTAATCTATAAGGATATACATACGAAGTTGAAGGAGCACTCTGCGATAGAGACAACGCTCCGAAAAAACATCACTGTCTACCTTTGCGTGCCATTGTAAAGATTTACGGTGACAACTGCTACAAAAATTTGATTTTTTGTTGAATTTATTGATAAATGCTATCATTAACTTCTTTTATGCTTAATCCCCGATCTTAATTAAAATTTATTTCGTTTTAAAATATTTTCCATTAAAAAGAATTCACTAAAATATTTTAGAATCACCCGGCGGCGACACTGAATACCCACGGTATCATCAGTCGAAATAAGTTCTGCTCAAACGATCACAAGGACCATTCAACACCAGGATCGATGTTATTTTTCTTTCATTAGACGTCGAAAATGCGACTTCTCCGAAGTGGCCTTTCACTAAAGTCTTTAATCAAGCAAGAGCTCGCTCGGCGCTTTGTTCGGGAAAGCTTTGTTGAGCTGGTTTATAAATGATCTGCATTATGCTTATTTTTTAAAAAATATTTCAAAAGAATTGAGTATTGATATCACAGAAAATATTATTTACTACGAAGTTTTCACTGAATAAACACTTGTTTTTTATATAACAATTTCCTACTCCATTCTTCATTAATAAAAATTATTATTTTAGATGTTCTTACCGCTCTCTTCTTATCGCTCGTGATTGTATAGCTTATTTGCTGTCAATAAATGTACACCGTACCGAAATATAAATGATAGGAAATAGCTATAAAAGTTTGAAAGATTTTTGCTGATAAATGAGATATACATTCATCCCTATAAAGCTTTGAGTGCCTATTTCGAATCACCTAATATTTTATTAATGTAAAAGAAATACAATGAAAATATATATACTGAAAACATTTTTGAAAGTAACCAAGCGAAGTTTATAAAGATAGAAACGTACGACGTGCAAAAATAATGGACAGGAAAGAAATATAAAAACCTGAGTAACGAGCTCAGGAAGCGAGGACGTTGAAACATAATGTAAACTTAAGAGTCAGTGTTTACAATGAAAAGATCTATTGATGTTCTGTAGCGCAAATGTTATCAGTATTAATATAAACTATTTAATTCACTCACAGACCGCCGCCCCTTTGCCGGCGCCGTCGTTGATCGTTTAATGAGGACTTCAAACAAATAGATTAATCATTTCATACTCTTTTTAGCTGACCGCACCGAGCAAAATATTTTTTTAGGACTAGACCGCCGTGACGAAATACAGAACTAAACATGATTTATTCTAACCTCAAAAACCATTGTACTGACGTAAATTACAGCATTAACTAAAAGCAGTAATATGAATTGATCACCTTGACATTAAAAATACTTACTTTGTTTGAAATTGTTTTCGTATTTAAATATAAATATTTTTAAATTTTGATTCTATTTTTTTTCGCATGGCTCACACGTCTTTTGAGCGTACAATTTTATAAAATTCATTCATTATAATTTTTAATATGCCAAAAAAATATTCTGGCGAAGTATTACAAGCAAGAGAGAAAGAGAGACTAGATTTTAAAAACAAGCATTTTTCACTGAAGGCCCCCTGAACCTTCTGCAGTTCAATTTTATAAAATCCGTTTATAGCTGAACTCTACTCAACGAAAGAAAGCCTACCGAGTGTCAAGTCTAAGCCTTATAATTCCAGAGATATCGTAATGAGTAACATGTTTGATTATAGATGTAAATTTTAAAATGGAGGAATTTATTTGTCAGTGTTATCAATGATTTAAATAGAGCGTATTCAGAATTCCTATTATTAGATATCAAAATAAATTTTTGTATACTACCTGTTGTAGAATTTAAATAGAGTTTCAGTGTGATCGTTTTACATTTGGTGATCGGAAATAGTGGTGTTTTAAAGTTTTTTTGCTAACAAATAAGCTATTTGCAACTCTATATATGTAGATAGAAGATTACATGGACCTGATTATTATTTAAAGGCCGTATCTACTAAAAATAGAAGAATTAATGGCGACTCCATTCTTTTGAAAACTTGCGAAGAATAAAGTCGGGTCGGTAGCGGTTGGACGCTCGCCAGGCTAGTGGGTGCTGCGCGGAGATGAAATGAATTACGACTGTTTGTATTACTTTTTTCTGGCTCAAAGCTTTGATACGACACCAGATATATGTTCGCGCAAATTAACGCCGCCTGTATCAATTAGTTGCACCGTTTCTGTTGTATATTGATGTTTTCGAGCTACATTCACCGTGGCATACAGGATGATTGGTTATAGGTGTAAAAACTTTAAATAGTTAATCGTATAGCTCATTTGCTGTCAATTAATATAAATAACGTAATAGTAAGAAAAAACCGTTTTTACTATTCGAATTTCGAATTAATTATTGTTTACTATGTCTCTACAGACTTTGTACTGCCAAAGGTTATTGGTTTGTCGCATTTGAATAAAAAAAATCAAAGTGATATATCACAAATTCACTATCACTACAGATCACTTTATACAGGTTTATTTGAAATATGTGCAAACACTAAAATTTTTAAACCTATAACCATAATATAATCCTGTAAAAATTATTTTAATATTTGTAATGTACAGTTAATTTTCGTCTATTTTCTAAATCTATCGACATTTTTTTTTATCGGAATAAAAACTTGTCGACTCAAGTCGACTCAAATAATTTGTTTTTTTAGAACCAAGTTATGGCTGAAGGAAAACATTTTCAACAAAGTTCCGAAGAAATTAAACCGAGTATTTTTTAGGTTAGGGTAGAGGAAGAGAAATAATTGCTTGACAAGATTAAGTTCGGACGGTGAACTGAAGGAGGAACGCAAACTAATCTAAGTTCGGACGCTGTTGACTCTTAACGACAATGGCTTGCAACTTACGTAAATGTAAATTCAATCAAGTGGTCCGGCAGCATAACGTCTTCAGGATAAATTGATCTGGAAACATAACTACTTGAACTTGCTTCTTATTGACAACATCTATGATTAAGTTAGGTTATTTTTAATATTGTTACCAATATATTTTTTTAATCAATTCCATATTTCAAACTCAATACACTTTGTATGATTGGTGGTATACATATAGCTCATTTTCTGTCAATGAATGTTATGCTTCGATATTCAAAAAAAATTATAACGTAATATAAGTACATAGTAAGAAAAAGCATTTCAAAAATTCCAACTGCTATGTATTAAAATTAATACATTCATTTAAAATCGGTATAATTGCATCTAGGATAAAACGTCAAAAAGTTATAATGAAAATTAAATTAGAATTAAAATTTCAAATTGAAACTAAATAAAAGTAATAAAAATTACAATATTTTTTTTAACCAAGGCAACCGTAGAAAACACCTCAGTCCTGTTTTTTAAGCCAAGTATTGTAGGTATGTTCTTACAAGAGACGCATTTCTCCTCAAGTTGATTTTGTGTCGGAAGTTTGATTTATTTATTTAGTTTTTAAGTGTAACGTGAATTTTCGTGAGAACCATTACACGTACAAAAAAAACTAGTAGAGCGACCGACAGTGTAGGAAGTATCTTTCTTGACTTCCTTACAGAAGAAATGTGTGTCAAGTTGAATATAAACTCGTCTTGCAATTGTATGAATCAACTGTAATGTATCAAGAGGGATAGTAGCGATTGATTACTTCTCACGATCGGTGCGATGTATTTTGGCTCGGGGTCAAAGATCCGCGAGACAAGCAAACGAGCACGTGGGCGAATGTTAGTGAAACGGCCGTTTGTAAATGAATATCAGCGCGGAGGCGGCGGGGGAGTACTAGGAATACAGGAACTGCGAGAATACTGGGAACGCGGGGGTGTAACTGGGGTCGCAGTAGACTACTGGGGTCGAGCAGGCGAAAGCGTTGTTCGCGTAAATCATTTCACGTCGATAGGTCCGACTGCGCTGTTCGAACTTAATTAGAACTGTAGACGTTTGCTTCGGTTTAACTTGTTTGAAGCTCCTGACTGATTTCAACCGCTGTGACCTTTTCTGATTGTTAGTGAACGGAATAGAATGGCTGCAATACGTGTATTATAAATACAGAATGCACAATTGCTATTGTCTTCAGGTACTCTCTTATTATCAGTAACAGTTGACAGTGATAGTTTGACATTTAATAATTTTAGTCAGAGTGTAGATATATACAAATGGAAACGTCGGAAATGAAATAATTAATGACTGTCAAAATTACTTATGATTTTATTCAGATTAACAAATGTACATATATTTTTTGCGTGTTAATAAAATCAAGATCACCTTGATTTTTTGCGAGTGAATCTTTCGATGGAATAATCATTAGTAAAGATTAAGTTTTTTTTTAATTTACACTTTTTCCTCAGTCGACATCTGGCCGCAATTAGTACAGAATCAATTGACCGCCGTAAATAATTTATGAACGTATAAAAAAGTTACACATGAGGCCGCAGTCCACTGCTAATGAGCGGTGAACGTCTTAATGTATCTCGATGTGGTCGCACTATGAATACTTTACTACGATTTTAGTACCTCGACACGCTTGTTTGCGTAAATTATAAAGAAAAACCTAAAACCGTGCTTCGTTATCTGCGCCTTACTTGAAAATTGAATATTTTAATTAAACAGAAAAAAACATTGATTTATTCGTATCTCATTAGACTGTACATCTGGCAGTAAAGATTTTTTGTATAGTAAAAAGTAAGATAAACTGAACTATATACTAAAACGCCTTCTAGTAGGCTAGGTTTTACGGGTGATCATTAGTCATCAATTTCTGATAGACAAGATGAAAGAAAAGAAGCATCTGTACCGGATCCTCATGAAGGACTAATGTCGTTTAGCCATACTCCGAAAGAGATATGTATTCTAGTAGTAGAGACATTGAAAGCTTATAAACGCAGACAAAAACAAATCGGCGTATTATATATGAAGTTTCTGTAACTTATGAATTATTCCCTTTGACTAGTCTATTCGCATTAAGAGTAATAACTTTTTGCTTTCACTCAGTCAAGCCCCTTAACCAATTAGATCATAGTAAAATAAATGTAAATGGCAGACGAGGTCTTAAGTTTCCAGAATCTTAAAACCGTGGTCTAGACTTCAGAGTTTTCACCACATTCGGGTAAGTGCTGCATAGGACATCCACTCACAAAGTGAATAGAAGGAAGAAGTAGGATGTAGGCAGCTTCCAACTGGACTTAGATTACTTTTAAGATAGCAAAGCTCGAAAGCTTCTGGGGGAGCCTCAGTTTGGGCCGCAACGAATATCACAAGAAATCTATTGGCGAAACTTATGTTCAACAATAGACGTCTTGCAGCAGAAATGATAATGATAAAATTAAAGATATATTTACGTGTTTCTTACTGAAGGGCACCGTTGAACTGGCTAATTTGAACACGACTTCCTAATTAAAGTCTCGTTTAACGAGAAGAAACTGTAGTTATCGTGGAGCTAAATTTACGTTATGTAGCGATATGCGATATTTTAAGCAAAACAATGCCTTTCGTAGACAGAAGGCAATAGATATAAACGTTATTTACAACTTCCATTCAGCTCGACCGTTTCGGCAGTCCGAGCAATTTATTGGATAATTTGGAATTCTAATTTTATTGCCGGATAATTAAGTTACTATACTCACGCGTCGATCAATTTTAATAGTCTTAAGCCGTCATATGGTCTTTTATAGATATAACGAACTCAATCTTTGGCTTCATAAAGGTATTTTTATTTGTATTCAGTATTATGTTTACATGTAAGATTTTACAGAATAAAATTCAAATAGATCAATAGTAAAAACAAACGCAACGCTACCACATTTGAATCGGACATAAGAAATACATATTAAAACTTACAGTTTTTACCTTTTACCTTGCTTTAAGCAAGAATTGAATAAGTAATTTAAAAGTGCCCTTTATTATATTAAGTCTTAGCTGAGAATATCTTTATGTATGTGTATATATATATTTATATATATACATATAAATATGTTTATGTATATATTAACAAGAGATATCCATTTATGTTCAGACTCGTAATGATATCTCTAGATCCATAAGGTTTGGAGGCTGAACTTGGTAGGAATATTTCATTCGCCGAGTAAAAGTCAATCACTAGTTAACGAAATTGTTCGTAGGAATGTATTGAGGACTCATTAATTAAGTTCGCGAGGAGGGCAGGCGAAAGATAGTTTAATATTTATTGCCATCATTTAAGCCTTTATGTCCACTGCTGGACATAGACCTTCCCCATAGATTTTCAATAACCCCGGTCGAAAGCGACCTGTATTCAAATTATTCGATATGTACTAAGAAGATTAAACTGAGTAAACTAAATCTTCGTTACCAGGAGACTGCGTCATAGCCTAAAAACACTTAATAATTTAATCTTGAAGAGCTTAGAGTTGGAGGCAATAGCCATAGTTTGCATGTTCCATTGTGCTATTCCACGAACGTACGCACGCCTTGGGAGCGGGCAAAACGTAAGCCGGCCATAAAACGTCTCATAGTCGCTCGGGACACGGTTTCCCCGTATGAAATTCTATGGCACATCCTACGGCACGGTGCGACCTCTGCCGTCTAAATTGCCATGGAGCGCAGGTTCCGTTGCGCGCCATTATTTATACCCCATTGTCTGACGACATACGACGCGAGACGCAGAGGGGACGGCTAATTTTCCACACATGGCTCCACAGATTCATACGCCCGCCAATTATAAATCGGCACAGATTGTCCCAGTTTACCTGTGATAATGTAATTGTACAGACAAACATTTCTTTACGTGTTAAGACATTAACATTTTTCTAACTTATTTCTATAAATGATCATCAATTATTTCTTTTCAAGTAAAGACTATATTGAAATTAAACAACAATATATATTTATTGATTTATTATGAAGATTAACAATATAAACACGTATCTTGGAATTATTAATTATGAAATTAATTAAATGGCGCTACATTTTTAAGAAGTTTATTAAAAATAAAACACATTGAATAAAATGAAGTAACAAATTAAAATGTTAATTGATGACATTAGATAAACAACACAAATTTAATGTCAATTATAACAAAATAATTACACTATGACAAACTACATAATATTGCAAATAAATTATATTTACAATCATAATTAATTTCAATGACTCTTAAAATTTTTTTTTCTTGATTGACAGTGATCTATCGTCGATTATATAGAGAGTTTATGTCAAGAATTGTAATTGGAGATTAAGAAGAAACATCTTTTTTAATTTTTGATTAATAGAGATATGGTTTATGACTGGCCATTTACACATAAAATCACATTTATAGAGAGCCGTAAACTTTGTAAATTAAAATAAGTTACGGACTAAAATGAAGTCACATGTTAATAATACACGAATTTTCAATCAAGCTGTAGTAGCCCTGCGATAAGGACAGAGACTTGCGATAGTAGGTCGCGGATTCGATCTCTGGGATACGATCTAATATAATTAACACTTTGTGCTTTAATGGAATGCCACTGCCCACAAACAAGTTTCTAGAGGAAGGGCAGCAGCGTCCTCTGCACACCATAACAATACACTGCGATCGCCAACGTCCCTACCAAGCTTGGCGATTATGGTATAGCCTTGCAACGGACATGTTTTTTAACATACAATGTGTAAAGAATTTTTTTTTGATGTAATAAAATAGTAAATGTGATATATTGACAGTTACATAGGTAAATCTTTTTTATATCTTTTCTCTATAATTTCGACCTTAGAAAAGATATCGACGGGCAGACAACGGTCCGAGGAAACCGTATTTATTTTAAGGCAACGTAGTATAAATCTAATGTTATTCGACCTACATAGTTTTACTGATGCTATACATAACATCCGTTACACATAAATATTATAGTAATAAAAAACGTTTACGCAGAAATCTGATGGCCAGATGAGATTTTATGTAAATAGTGTTAGATATATAGCTATGTCAAAAGTAGTCCACTGTAGGTCTTCTATACAAATACGGGTATGGTTGTCGAGAGACAGCTCGAGCAGAGGACTCTCCGAGGAAGCCTTTAAGCCACTATATGAAACGGCTACCTGAGCGATGAATAAGCTTGTCGGCCCGAACGAAGGCTCCCGAAGAAGCTCTCAAGATATGATACCATTAAAGTGGTTTAGGGGTAAGCAGTCTGCGGCATATAACCTGCGGAATTGGCAAATGCTTCTTGAGCAGCAATGTATGGTAAAAAAAAACTTACGAGAGTACAAACACAGTACCATGATATGTTACTATGTTCCAATTTTATTTTAATCCAATGAACACTCCTATCGTCCCCAACCTATATCTCTAGGCGATAGTTGCTCTGGATTTTGTATTTAGAATAACAGTGTAGCGCGATTTTTGATACACTGTAAGTTTTAATATTATTAAACAATTAGAGCCATTATTAAATAGCTTTTAAGCTCTCTTACTTCAAAACTTTTTAAGATGTCAACTTAAAGGTGAATTGAACGCCTTGCTGGATTAAAAAAAATCATTTAAGTGAATATTTATCAATTGATAAATAACTTAATCATAAATTAAGGCGATTAAATGAAAGCACTAATACTTGAACCCTACCACTAAGCATAGGATATTACGTTATTAATCTTAATGTACTAAATGAGATACAACCCGAAAAAAGCATAACAAAAGCGTTGCATAATATAACTGCGATAATATATCGCAGACACAAAAATATTTCCCGATAAAAATCTCGACAGTCGTTTTATTTTAGGATAATTGCTAAAATAATTAGCTGCTATAACCCCAACGAGTGCTATGCTATTAGCAGCGTTAATGGAGCGTCCACAACGGTTTAATGATTGCAGGAAGTCGTTTTACGGCCGTGACAACTTTTATATTAGGTACTTCGCTACTTTCATTGGTGGACTTTAGTTTTTTAACGCCTAACCGCCATAGTGTTGCCGTAAATTTATATTTTAGGAAATTTCTCAAACCATATATATATCGGATCATTGCTATTTTTGGTGTTATAAGTTTGTTTTAAAGGGTTGTTTGTCGTTGTAATGTCTCCACAGATTTGACATAACGGGAACACTCTAAACATTTGTCTAGGAAGAATTTTATATCCGTTTCTCAGAAATAAATAAACATTTTAAGTTTTTTTTTTTTGGGACCGGTCTTTCATTGCTGTCCAAGTGGCATTTGCTAATTCGCGGGCTTGAAATGGTATAACGCTAAGGGGCGCCTAGCCTAGAACCTCTTTAAGGTAACGAAGCTCAAGAACTTCCGGGGAAGCCTCCGTTCAGGCTGCTACATACCATTATTTCACCGGATTAGGAGGCCGTAGAGCCTTTAGATCGCTTCGGTGATGAAACGACTAGTCTTCGACTAGAGTGACCAAGTGATTATGTTTCTAACACAAAGGCGTCTGATTACATATTAGGCAGCTTATTCTATCTACTCTTTGCTAATACCATTCAAAAACTAGTTATAAGAGATATTTGTTTCAAAATTTTTAAGTGTCAATAATTCATTTCTATTGGATAGATAAACATAGAATAATTTATCCATGTACATGCTGATTGATAGTTTAAACAATTATTAATATTGTGAAACGTGTTTTGATAAACGATTATAACGTGCCACGACACTCGTTTTCGTGTGATTACATCGATCGTAAACCGTATATTAAAAATAAATATATATTAACTTTCACGCCCTGCGATATAAAGTTACCTAATTAACAAAGAGCCTGCTGGTATCCTATTTTTTATATCCACGGTTTCATTCAATTTAATCACGTTTCAATTCACATATTTATACAGCGACCACCAAAACGTAATGCTTATGCAAATGAACTTTCTTGTGGTGGATGCCGGCGAACGAGCTTGTCACGAAGTGATCTGGCTATTGTTCATCGGTAATTTTATTCCTGTGTTTGTAATTTTAAAAGGTTAAATGAGAATTTAAAAAAAGCACGTTGGACGTGACAATAATAATAGAAATTTTATTACTTGACTTTCAAATTGTTTATGCAAAGTTATTAGTCATAGATGTAATAGCATTATTTGGTTGAAAGTATAGCTTATATCAGCATAGAGCTTTCAAGCTTTTACACCTATTGCCAATCTCCCTAATGATTGAACAGATCACTCTGAAACTATATTGGAATGCGGCAGGCCAATAACTTCTGACAGTATAAAGTCTGTATGTACAGAGAGTAAACAACAATTAATTTTAATATTTAACAATCAGAATTTAAAATGTTTTCTCCTATTATATTATCATTACTTTATTAATTATGTCTGAAAATATTAATTTGTAGATATACATTGACTATAATGATATATACATTTAACTTTTTAAAGCTCTTACACCTATTTCCAATCACTATGTATAAATAAATTTTGATTATTAATTTAATTTACTACTACAAAAATTACTTGATACTTATTTAAAGGCGGTATTAAAATTGTTTGTGTTGAACATATAAACAACGTAAGCATGAACTACTGTACATAAATTATTAATTCGGTAAATTAAATGTTTATACATAAAAGTAATATCTGTGTATGATATAATTTGTGTATTTATAAGAGGGTTTTTCGAATATTCTATTTCCAAATTCACATAGTAATATAATTATTCTTTACTATATATATTTACTATAAAGCTTTGTTTCTAAATCTCTTGGCATAAAATCTGATGCCAGTGGATAATAAATTAACCCTTGTAACTACTATAACGGTTTAAAACGACACTTAACTCTCACAATTCAGTTGTCAACTTCAAAATTTATGGCCATTAAAAAAAAGTTATATCATACCCTAATAACACGTAATAATCCTGTACCATATGTTCGTTATAACATATTTTCCGTGTGTGGTCCCATCGACGTAATTGACTTTTTTTATAATCGCGCATGAATTTTCGAATATCTTTAATTAACAAGCAGGTGTTGTTTCGCAGTGGTTCGCCAAAAAAAGTCATGGAGGCAAAGAGCACATCGTACATACAGCTTTGGAATGACAATTTTATTTTATTACCATATGTTAACTGAAATGAACAATCTGTTAATACAGGCTGCTTGGTTAAAAAATATAATACTTTTAAGCTAATTTGCTATAAATTAATTTATAGTACACCCTATATATAAAAGGAATAGATTCAAACAATACAGAGTAAAACACAGTACAGACAGTTAATTTTAAAATTAAATGTCATTTACTATTTGTCCCTTCAGACTTTATATTGCCAGTAGTTTTTGACATATGCTTTCAAAAATAAAAAATTTAACGTATTGAAAAGATATCACTTTATATAAGGTGATGAAAATAGACGTTATAGTTTTTAAAATTTTTGCTGTCATATAATATTTTACACTAAATCACCCGTATATACGTAATTTAAAAATCTCACGTTGATATTAAATAGTTTTTTTTTTTTAAATCATATTAGTTTAACAAAGGCGTGACGATGATTTTGTCTTATTAATTAATATTCCACAAAGATGTGCGGGGCCCACGAAACGCTGTTTAGAATTATAATCACGGACCGATGCTTTTGTATGTTAATTTTCTTTTAGTTTTTTACGGTTTTTCTTGGTTTTAAAATTAGAAATAAAAAATACGTGCAATATAAACAGCCATTGCGGTTTTTTTTATTTTTACTTCTCAGTCGTCTCTTCATTTTTAAAGGTTGTATGCTTAATGGAACTCCTCAACGAAATCATTAGAAAGACCTATCCATACTATCCTATTGTATAGGTGGTGGCCCATGTAGTTCATGTTGTTCTACGGTCTATTTCTATGCAATAGTAGTTTGTCCCAGTTACCTGGTTATTTGTGGACAATGTAGCCAAGTTTACTTCATACTCTTTGGTAGCATTTTGTGGAGAGCCTGCTTTTAATCTTATTATTATCTTGACGAGGATAGACTTATTAGTGCATCTGCTTAACATTTATTTTTATCTCGACATTTCGAAAACCTTCTTTATACTACTTAATTTTATTTATTTAATTTTATGTATTCGCAGTACGTTTTTAACAACGGAGATGTAGTAATAAATGTCAAGTGGCGGTTTTATTAATATCTTGCCGGTTTCCTCAATGGCACTTGTGGGGTCGGGTTTTAGAATCGAGAGTAGGATTTGCATATCGCAAACTCCGTGCGTATTAATATTGCATTTTTAAGTTCCGTTTATGTACCGCTAGCTTTTTTATCTGTATCACTTCAGTTAATAAATTCAATTTAAAGGTTCACTATTTTAATGTATGAATTGAAGGCAAAGTTTACGGCCATGTATTTGTATTGTTAAAATACATTACCATTAGCATTATGTCTACGGGATGCAATAGTGAATTATTTTATTGTTTTAATTTTAAATTAAATTTTAAGTTGTAGTGGGCAGGCCACAGTGCGCATAACAGAACCGGCCGCTGGGGCCTTTTTGTTCTTTTTATGACCTCAATTTTTGGGGTCCTCTCGGTCACCTCTACGTGTAAAATAATTTACAGAGGCTTTATATTTTTTCCCGGGTAAAATTTATATGTCTTTTTCTCCTTCCAATTGAACAATTTCTTTAATTTTCATGCTTCACTAAATCAAACATTCTTTATATTTTTTACACACCTTTGGCTGTGGCTTTAAGATTTTGAAGTGAAGACCACGGAATGGCAAGCCCAGGAAATAAACAGACGACCGATCTTGTTAATGTCGTTGAAAACCGCTGAATTCAGGACGCTTCCTACTGGCCCTATTGAAATCTCTGGGGGAGGCCTATGTATATCTAGCTAGCAGTTAAGATCTAATGGTTGAAATGATATTGGATCCCTTTTAAAAGTGTCATATTTCTAAGTTGTAGTAATTATAAGCCGACTTATTCTACTTATTGTTACTTCTACACAGATTATTATTGTATAAAATTTAACCACAAATCCATAAAACACCCACGCTCTTAAAAGACATTATTTATTCTAAACCATATAAGTCTTTATGCCTGACAGTGTGATGGCATTCATTCAATACTTATTGGTTTTTTATTTCCTTTAAACCGGCATTGGATAACTTTTATTACAATCGATAAAAATGTGTATCGAATCAAAATCGAGAACTTAGATTAATGCTAATGCACACTATCTGTAATGTTGAATGATAAAAAAATACGAAAATGTGCACCATTTATATTTGATTTTTCTAAGCAATCTTGAGATACCTGTATTAATATTTGTTAATATTGTTATGCCATTTTATTAAATAAAAATGTACGCATATGACTGTTTTTAAAGAGTTTATTTAATCAGATATAGTCATAGTCATACCAAAAAGAGTTTTTTACGATAATTAAATGATGACTCTAATATGAATCCATATATATACAAGTCATTATAGAGAAAAAAAATATTTATAATTCGCCAAACAATAATAGTGAGAGTCGATGTTATAAAATTGAAAAGGTGATTTGTAATATCATTGCAAATCTTCATTCTAGAATTTAATTCTGCAATTTGGTCTGTACCACAAGTACAATAGTCGATTATTTCAAGAAGTCTTCCTTTAATTTCTAAGTATAACAAAACATATTTGTATATGTACTTTTTTGTTGTCGTTATAAACTCTGTTTTGTAAATAGTTCGTTAATTAGTTTAAAAAGGATAATTAAAGATTATACTTTTAAAACTTATTAAACCATATTTTTTACCGTTATATTATAATTACGTACCTCTGTAAATACTGATCACATGGACTATGGGGCGTTAAGCTAGAACGAATAGAGACAACTGGCAAGCTCATCGTATGACATCCACTCACAAGGTGGTCAGATGACGTTAAAAACATATTCGGAAGACGTTCCTTCCAACCCATGGTTTTTTTCATGTATTAATTTTAATTTGTATCGCTAAGGTGTTTTGCTTACAGTGTGTATTTTTCGCTGGTTTGGAAAGGGATTGCCGCTATTTGATAC
Source organism: Battus philenor (assembly GCF_028537555.1). Classification (NCBI taxonomy): domain Eukaryota; kingdom Metazoa; phylum Arthropoda; class Insecta; order Lepidoptera; family Papilionidae; genus Battus; species Battus philenor. The sequence goes on along the minus strand of NW_027181759.1, from coordinate 4,569,607 downwards.
GGATCTTTCTTCTTCCAGGTGCGAGTTGACATTCTTTTATTATATCGCCGCCCCGTCGCATATAATGATAAGTCCAAAAATTCAACTTTTCAGGAGAAACGGAAAACTAAATATTAGTGATATTTAAAAAAAATGGTTACAGAAAGCAGTGAAAATAACATAATAGCGAATAAGAGTAAAGTTTTTACTTATATCGTATAATCTTTTTGTTCTTGTTTGTACGTTTCCTTATTTATTTCAGAAAAAAAAAGAAAGCTTTACCTAGCTGTGCCATATTAAGCCAGAAAATTATGGAAAAAAATTAGCGAAATGTAGGGAAACTCGTAGATTGTAAATACTTAAAAATCCCATAAAAATGATAACGCCGATTGACATTTTATTCTGTGGTAGCGGCGATGTACATTTTTATGGATATTGTTAGTTCTTATTGCCCTAAGATCTATAGGAGAAAACTATATCCAGCAAGTTAAGTCAATTTCCATATTTCCTCTTTTATGTTTAAATTTTAAAGAAACAATAATGTCAATGTGTTAATTAAATATAAATACTTAATATACTCCTGAGTTTATATCTTGACGAAGTCAGAATTAATCCGTTGACGGCCATATCAGAAGTGATTTATTCCGTGAATGAAATAAAAAATACATACTTTCGAAGTCATTGCGTATGTGTAAGATAAACAAATCGGCCGCAGCTTATTCCCTCGTATCGTATTCAATTAATATGTACTCGATTTGGCAAAATACTTCGAGGAGCTGACCTGACATAAATATCAATGTACATATACGCAGCCGGTTTGTGTTAAGGTATTCTTACTGATTAGACTAAATTTTAGTTTAATTAACAACATGCAAGCAGCATGTTTAATTATTAGCTTGATCCATTCGTTAATGTCACAGAACTGTGCTGCGTCTGTAATGATGTTGAATAGCTTATATTAATTTTACATACTCTTAGACATAGACCAGATTAGGAGTTGCGTGAATGTCATGTAAATGAATGATAGAAAATATGAAGGATGAAAGAGGAAAGATATAGAGAAATTGTGAAAGATGAGAGACAGAGAGGGTAAAAATAAAGGTTTATATCCCTATCCAAAAATAAGGTGGGGGAAAGAGAGGCTCTCATTAACGGGGGCAATAAAAAAGATAGATCAGCATGTTTGCAAGTTGATGTGATAATAGGCAGACCATAAGGCAGGTAGTTCTGAAGTTCCACTGAGGTCTTACGGTTTTAGAGAAGAGACCACGAACCAGAAAGTGCAGTGCAGGATATCTTCCACAGAGTGGACAGACAACTATTTGAAGGTAGTCGGAATGTCCGATACAGGCAGCTTCCGATCGGTGCTATTGGAAATTAGTTATACACTTAATGGATTAATCTATGTTACTTTGGAAATCTTATTTTAATATCTGGATAATTTTATCACAATTATTTCTATGGTTTATTGGATTGATGAATCACATTATTGTTATATTATTCGTTAAACATATTGTTTATTCATGAACATTTTCAACTTGAGCCGCACGTACTATCTTCGTGACTCAAGGTGAATGATTCTTGGTATTGGGGTTTTTCGACTGCTATGTTTTTATACGGAACCGTGGGTGTTAACTTTAGATTTTAGTAAACATTACGTATGCCTGTTTTAGTCTAAAGACCAAACTTGACATTAGATAACAAAAATAAAGTAATATATTATTATTGCCGTTCTATAATAATAAATTACATTCTGATTTGTAATAGGAAAAATGAAAAAAAAATTTACAAGTTTTAAAAATATTATTTATAAGAAACCTTAAAACGAATATACGCGCTTATACATAAGCACGTATCTGATTTTCCTTTAATGAAATATACACTTTCAGCGGGTGGAAGTAATTATCCACCAGACCACGTTGGCGTAGAGGATGACAGCCAAGAGTGATCAAAGATGTATTGACATATGTACCAAGAGTATTTAAAATTTACACGACCCTAACACAACGGCAACGACCACTTTACTGATGACATTCAAATTCAAATCGCCGTTTGAATTTCAATTCGAATACGCAAATATAATTTCATTTAAAAAAAAATTCTGGCTGTAGTGGCCGGCAATACGGAGCGTGAACATTACAATAATGAATCCTACAGATTTGTGTTCAACGATTCAGGAAGGTACCCAAAATATTAATGAATAAATGGGAACAATTAAGTCATTGTTATAGTTCTATGTTCGTTATGAAAAGTGATTTTTCTGTTCTAAACGCTAAAATGTAACAAAATTTCTCTCATACGAGGTCAACAGAACCCAGGCTATTTACATTATATTTTATTCGTATATGCAAATTCGCCCAAAGGAAAACCATTGACAAAATCTTAGAATAGCTTTTTAACGCAGATTTCTTATCCAGTTTGCGTTTAGAGGACAAAACCGTGCGTTGTTTTTTTTTGCCGGCCTGAAGACTTTTTAAGGTTTGCTGCGATCTGCTTATTTATGGCCAGCTTCATTATGCATTCAGCGTGGGACGTCGCGCGTGCGACGCATGAGTACGCTTTCCATCCATCCCCCTGGATAATATTCTCTTTTAAATAACCTCCAGGGACTGACGGATTTTTAAATTTGGAACGCTTGTTTCCTTTATGAATTTTGAATTGCGTGTACATGTATATTTTTTAATTTCTTGTAACTGATTATTTTCAAATATGATATAGTAAATAAGTGTGGATGTTTTTATTAAAAAAATAACTGGAGTTCGTCTCCATCTTAAAACACATTAACGGAATCTATAACAAGTTTCATCAATGTCCTCCTTTCCTTTGGTTTTCTCCGGGCGGTGATAACAATATCCAGTTATTGACTCGTCTTGGTCAAATCAGGGGGTAGGTTATCGTCCACGTGTTCTTTTACCGTCTACTTTTAAATCATTAAAACAGCTAAGGACGGTAACATATGTAGGAGGCCTGCTCTTAATCTTGAGTTGGACGAGGGTGGATAAGAGCGTCTTATTATTAAGGAACACCACATTTCTAAAGCACGAGTTCTTTCCTGGTCCGTTGGACGAACTGACCATGATTTAGAGTGGTATAGAAATATCAGAAATACCAGTATTCTTGTTGCAGGTACTGATTGATATATCATGTTCGAAAAAAAAATATTTTATTAGTTTTTTTTCTTCTATTTTCCACAGATATTAGCCCCCGTGCCTTTGTTTTTTCAATTACATTCCCCTTTATTTGCTCGCGTTTCTGCACGTCAGTGTTTATTAACCTTTCAAAGTATTTCATAACTTAAATCTTAGTTACTTAAATCATTAAATCGCTCTGAGCCACTAAGTTAAGACACTACTATTTTACATTAATAGTCATAAACGATGGCGTGATGACAAAAATATGTGTAAAAAGACACCCACCAATGTTGTAATAACGCGATCTACGTGCCGGATGGCGTATATGTTGTTGTCTCTTACTCACCGACAGGTTTTCTAAAATGCATTCTCGGAAACACAGAGCGACAAGACTTCCTCAAAAACAAACTCACCTTGTTTCCTTGCTCGATGACTAAAGCCCATCGCATTCGCATTATAACCTTTGTTAAACACGTTGCCTTGACTATCTTACCTTAGACTGTAATAAAGAAATAAAACTTTAATTTTAATAATTTTTAAGAACTTTAAATTTTAAAAAAAAATATCTAAATTTTATATTAGATATAAAACTTAATTAAAAGTTCAAGCTGTATGAAGAATGTGTTCCCTATGCCGCTAAGAAAGGCTAAATATCTGCCAGTTTTCAAAATGCTAGTAAGGCTTCACCAACTGTCACTGGTTTAGTGTACTACAATCACAGGTAAAAATGTATACTTCTGCGTATCACTGGTATATTTGTACTGTGTTTTAACTGTGTTGTCATATATTAAAAAAATATATTATGATAGTTAGGACTTATAATAGTAGTTAAGTATTCTGTATTATAATCAGTATTACGTATGTAAATCGATATCAAACACTTTCTATCGCTAATCTATCGCTCGGTGACCTCTCGCCCTATTTTTCCTAATCAACGAAGTGCATCCAATGGTTGTCTAAAAGATGTGATTTATTTTTATATTCTATTGATGTACAATATGGAGTAAATAAATTAACTAACTCAAAAGGTTCTTGCATGCCTTTTAAAGATTTTTAGTAATTGGCACAGATAATAATTTTCGGTTATTTTTATATAATATATTTTATATATCGAATCACGATGGAAAATTTAAGAATATCAATGAAATCAAAATAAAAGCACAACAACCTCAACCTTGAAAGGCCGCCATAAATTGAACCTTGGAAGATTTCTTGGAAGGATTCGTCTCTAATCATTGCTTTGGATTCGTATTTCTTTTGAATTTATGATTAATTATTTGAAGGTACATTTAGACAAGGTCTAAACTAAAGCTATTTGAATTCGTATCATATATTTGTGGGTGATGGACATGAAGTTCCTCCCACGGGCGTGTCTCGGGTGGGCACATTGATGGAACCTAAATGCTATAAAATAACACAGGATTCTCAGCTAACAAAAATATGAATCAATACAGTTTACAATAAAGTTATAAGTATAAAAACTTTGAAGGGGTGAATTTATGGCTAATCTACTGTGAATTAATGTAAGGTTAACACTAATCAATTGTTACAGAAATAATAAATAACGTTATGATTAAATAGCAAGAAAAAACATTTTTCAAATTTGGATTTTACTTCATATTAAAATTAATTATTTTTTACTTTTTGTCCATGGAGACATTTTACTGCTAAGTTACTAGCTTGTTACATTCCTATAGAACAAATACATATGTAAGAGCGATCACTTTACATCACATACAGCCTATTTGAAAATGAGTGTTATTAAAGCTTTTACTCCTGTAAGCAATCACCCTGTATGTCTACGCATAACCGAGTTTCAATTACTGATAAAGAAACAGTCACACATCAGTAATTACTTACTCCGGCAATTTTACTGCTCTCACATTTAACACTAATTTCTTCACAAAAAACAATCCAAAAGATATACTCACAACTCGAAACAGGTTTATTCATAAATTATACAGTTTATTCTGCGCTATGTACAAGTCTGCACTTAATTAATTCTGTTAAATTTTTATTGAATTAAATTATAACTCATTAATTATGTTTAAAACCAAAAAAACTTGTGTCGTATTTTAAAAGTGAATGAGCGCTGATTTTTGTTAATTAGATCAAAATTTCTTTTTTAAAATGTTTACAATTGTAAGAATTTTAATTTTTTGCAAAGGTTGAGATGGCTATCAAATTATAAGTGAACTTAGCTCTACCTGAATCGCAAATTTTGACGTACGGCCTCAAATAGCAAGCTTCGGGGAGAGATAACAGATTGGCAGAGTTAATAAAAGTTTTGAGAGGACCGCCGAAATGTGCCCGGCGGCCGCGTTCGACAGCTCGATTTAGCTCCACTGATTTGTTACGGTTACTTGCAGGTTAGCCATTGATTTGTTGGTTGCTCTTTTTTATCTACTTGCAGATATATGAGCTCGGGTCTGAATATCATTTTGTTTGCGTAATTGAATTAAGAATTGGACTTACACGCTATATTTTGATACTTACGTCACCTTATAAACTTTTTTAATAAATCATTTTGCTATGGAATGTCATCCATTAAGTTACGTTTGTTAGCAAAGTTTGACGAAAACACTGAAAAGTGTAAATAGAATTTGAATCATATTAATGTATGTAAGTCAATTAGCAATGGGAAGGTCTAAGTGATACTAAAAGGTATGCAATGGCCGTGGTGCGTTCCATTAGGCAGGCATGTGGAGTGATGCGGTGCTTTTAGGTGCAGTGCTTTTTGCAGCGGTGCGTTTTAAAGTGGTGAGTTTTCGTGCAGAGCGTTTTGGAGCGGTGCGTTTTGGATACGGCACTACGTTGTTTCTCAATATTAATACACTCTTGGTAACCACTTATTAATATTCTAATCTGATTAGTGGACAGTTAAAATGGCATAAAAAAGCTAATAAGGAAGATACTTCGCGTGTGTTTTCATGTTAGTATTAGTTTAATTCAATAATAATGTATCCCATGAGAACCCATAAAATTTGAAAACGTACTCGGAAAAGCATTCTCCATTTTCAAAATAGAATAAGCGGTTGCGGTCGCCCCATCCATCTATAACAATTATTTTTTACGAGCCTCGCTTGACGGGGGCCTCGTCATTTTTCCAATAAAGATCAAAACACGCGCTTCAAGCGATGGATATTAGAATTGGAAAATTGTTTAATGTTGCCAGCGAAACGCGGAACAAATATTAATTGTAAACAACAATGCTTAGGCATTAGGTAGCGGTGTTTATCGTAAACAAACAAAATTGAAATTTCCGCTTAAACATCCATTGTTTACCAAAAATTTATAATATTAATAATTAATATCTAATATTACTACGAGTAGTAAAGAAAACTGAATGAATTCAATTTCATTTGATTTTTTTTGGCGATATAGGTAAGTTGTAAGTTAAGTATAGTTAAGTTATAGATGGTAATAAGAAGAGATGGCCGCTGGACTTTAAGATTCTTGAGTGGAAACCAGGGTTCGGCAAACGCAGTGAAGAACGTCCAGTTTCACGAGATTAATACACTGTGAATATATTAATAGTCGACATTGAAAAGGTTGTCGGAAGAGGCTTTATGAAGGCCGCTTTTAACCGGTGCTATTAGAAATCTATGAAGGCTGCAATTTTATTACAAATATCGTAGTTAGAGTTATATCTTTCCAAGATTTATTAGGACTTAAAAACATTGTATTTTTTTTTAAAAAAAATTATAACTGCTGCATCATAAACTTGAATGTCACACTACACACACTATGTGAATGTCACATACTCGTATAACAGTCACTAAAATCGAGGAAACAAAATTATCTTTATTCCTAGTGTTCATGTATATCGTTATTTTCCTTACATTTATTACTATTGCGTTTCTCAAGTGCATTCAATGTTTCTCCTATAAAAAAACCCTTTCACCAATGTCAATTAATGACAAAGCTGTGTGCGACTGTTCGTAAAAGTATCCATCATTAGTACAAGGTTTATTATCACGTTAGTTGTAAATGGACACGCAACGGCGTCCGTCACGAGCCACGATAATGCAACGGGGGTATTTAGCAGCAATATCACTGCGCAGTTTCGTCGAAACGGGCTTAATGGACAGTCGCGTATCGCATGCCGTCACGTCACCCTCCCTCGTGTGTAGCATGCTTATATATTGACGCTACACATACCCTCATACATTGCATTAACAATTGATATTATATAACTTTTGTAACGATGATTTAACACGAGACGAATTAATTCATTATCTAAAATATCAATAAAACATCAGTGTAAATACAACTCTAGCGTTAGATAGAAATTACTGTGATAGTTCGACGATATAAACACTGTGAATAAAATATTAAATAAAATCGTGGTTCTTAGTAGAACCCTCGTGCCTGGTTGTTGTGAAGAGCTAAGCGTAATAATCTGTAAATGACAATTCGCGAGCAACCTTTGCCCGTAAAATGAAATTTTTAATGAAGTCGTCCAAAACCTCTGGCGTGACCAACAGAAATAGGGATTCGTATTATTAAATAATCGTTTTGATTTAAATACTAACAGACTACCAGAATTTGTATTTTCTAAAAAAAAACCTTGTAAACAATGGCGGTCTCCGTATAGATTGGGCTTCGAATTTATTTCCACTAGTGCGTTCACTAACTTACGTATAAAACTTTATACGTGCTACTCCTCTTCTAGGCTCAAAATACGGGTCAGGTCGTTGCAAAATTGAATCAGAAATATCCGCAAAACTAAGGTCAGTGACGTAGCTGGAACAATTGCTTGTCTTAAGTGGCAGTGAACGGTTGCAAATTGCCCGTGCTACCAACAGCAAATAGGACTGTGAAAGTTCTCAAGTGGCGTCCAAGTGGTCAAAAGAAGTTACTAGATGCGGAAACCACAAGACCGGTCTTTGTGGTAATTTTTGGGGAAGGCCTTTATCTTGCAGTGGGCGTCAATGATCAGTTCATTGACGCCCACTGCAATTATGATGATAATTCATCGTGTATCAATTATTTTTATTTATTGTACAGAACAAATATATTTCATTGTTTTTGTATATTATCAATTTTATTCATTTTATGAAACATTCTGTGTTCCGTATAGTGTTACCGTTCTAAATAATTACTAACGCCGCGTCGCGCACTAGTTTAAGATAAGAGATAACGTCGGGTGCAGGTGAATTAAAATTAATTCGCCCGGGTTTTTGACGTATCTCCAACCGCAACGTTGGTTTACACGACGTCTGAGTTTCACTCGCAATTAGCTGCCCCCAACATGGGCTGCACTAATCTCATTTAAATTTGCAATGATCACGCCTTAGCCCAAAAGTATATTCACTAGTGAACTACTTACTGTATGAAGGAGAATGATTTATTATTAAAGGCCATATTTGGAATTGAATGCTTTTATCAAATACACTCTTTTATATTAACGTAAGTTGGTTTAGAACGTGCGTCTCTTTCACTAAAGGCAGACAGTTGGGAGAGGGTTGCCGCTATTTGATGCGGATCTTTCTTCTCCCAGCTGCGAGTCACGACAGTGTATATGATATTAAGAAAAAAATATTTTTCATCGAAATTTGATTTGTATTTCCAAAATAATTTTACCAAATCTAAATTGTAAAGTGGTTATTGATGGATTTACAAACATATATTTTGGCTATTTCAAATGAGTAGTTAAATGAATACGTATACGGTAATAATAATATGTAATAGATACTTCAAAAACTGTCTAAATAAATATTAAGTACAATTCATTTTTTTATTTATCAAGGCAAAGATACGCAGATATTAGAAATAACTACAATTTACATGCTGAAAAGCCAACAGCAAGTTTTCAATTATAGTATCACATAAGTTTATAAGAGAGAGCATAACGAATTACATAAAAAATAGCTGATTCAAAAGAAACGTTTTCAACGAAAAAATCGAGACTTATTCACCTCCTTACCGCAGACATATATTCTTGTCTAAAAGAAAAAATAAAAGGTTACGTATTTTATTCAATATCAAAGTTGTAATTTTTGCACCCACGATGTAAGTTCAGAAAAAAAAAATAGATCCCGTTTATTAAATCTAGATTAATAAGATCACATTTATAACCCCATGTGTTTGGGATACATGAAGAGCGCAACATAAATTTGGCAAACGGGCGTCTGCACACAAAACAATCACTCACAGCGCCCGAGTCAAAGATCCCAGTCTCGTAACACTAATGAATGTTAATTAGTCGACCGCACCACTGGGGCGGAGGCGCCCGCCGTTTAATTCACTAAAGAGGTTATATAGTTACATCTTAGAGAATATCAATAGGTCAAAGCCAATCGACCTTACACCATTTCTTGTTAAAATATTTTACAAATGAGAATGAATGTTAAATATTTACATAGGTTGGAGTTCACTAAATTATTATAAAGTTTAAGATTTCGTGAACATTTTAAATTATTTACGTTACTTTGAAGTAAAACGTTTTACAGACATGCCTGGTTAAATATCTCTATAAATATTTATTCTTAAAACCAATTTATTGATACTAATGGAACGTTGAATTTTGAAATTGAACATTGAAAAACCTGATTTTGTAGTTTTTTTTTTTGCAACTTAGGAATACTTTTGATGAACGAAAAACAATAGCTCTACGAAGCTTCTTCAAATCTGATAAAGTCCAAATAACGCTTGATATCTTTGATGCCAAAGCTCAGTACACACCGCCGAAGATCGGCATAGAGTGCATAATTTAGTGCGTGATAAACTTTCCAAAAAGGATCACAGTCCTCAGTATTGATACGAGAAAAAGGGAATTAATATTTAAAACCTCTAGAACAATGTTTATTCTAGACACTTACACAATGTTTGATAAAACAAATACAATAAGGGCAGGTTATCATGTACCGCTAGATGTCAGATTTATCGACTTTAACATAAATCTAGATCTCTCTAACGTTTAATGTACAAAAGTCATCAATTGTCACTTTGAACATAAATAAAGCGAGATAAATCACAAACTTTCGCTTGTAAAGAACAAACAAACAATAAATCATGGATACGAAAACCTATTAGACTCCAGACACGGGAGGTTAGAAGATTAAACTTGGCAAAGAGCAGTTTGCTAACTCTCTCAGCAGGCTTCGACGCCTACGCATCTGATGTTGATATCAATCGTAAATCAAATTGACGCATTGTTTTTACCAACCCTACAATACCACATAAACAGGCTTTATTAAAACTATACATTACATTAAATATACCATTGATGCCTTATTTATGCTCCTTCGTAGAAGTAATTTAATTTAATGTAAGAAATTGTACGTATACTAATATTATAAAGGTTGTGACCATAATACTTGCACTTTTTGAAGGATTCAAACAATTTAACAATTACTCTTGCGGGTCTATTGCGGCGACGTGCCTGTATATTACTTTTTAAGTAAGAAAGAGAACCAATATTTACCGCCAAATCACTCGAGTGATTTGACGATAAATATTGGTCAACGGTGGCAGTTGTGTGATTAGCATTGTTTGCCGCACACGCATTTATCAGCGGGCTGACGGGCGATACACTTTGTTGCACGACTACTACTGCATGTGCGGAAGTGGCTAAATATTGGTCCTTTTCTTACTTAGGATAAACTTCCGCAAGGTAACGCCTGATTCCATTAAATATTACTTTTTGGCCAAATTATGTGTCTCTTTGTTTTCTAGTATAATAATTTAAGCCGGAACCGTAAAGGTAGATATGAATTTGGTCGTAGCTAAGTTTATCTTCTAAATTTTTCTAAAAGCTGGCCTATTCCTTTTTAAAGCTAAAATTCTAGGTTCCAAGATAACTGAAATCAATTTATTCCAAAAAAAATGTTAAATATTAATGTGCAACTGAACTATATCTAAAGTGTGTCGAAATTCATAACGGCTTTTAGAATATTAGTCTTATTTGTTCGAATGAAGAGTTCAAGGCCTTTCAAATTTATCAGTAATTGGACACCGCCATATGTTCGGTTAGGTGAGATGCCGATTTCGTTAAGTTTCAGTTCAAGCCCGTTGAATTTACAAGACCAGTTTGATAAATACGTCGCCGCGAAGTGAATTAGTAGCACTGGACGCGAACGGATGATAATTGTTCGGTTGGCCCGACTGTAATTGGTTTAAACTAACCGTAATGTGTTGTCTTATGTTTATGGCAGTTAAGCTTAGGAGATATTTATCCGGAATTATGCCTTCAATTACGCTTTTAGGTTCAAGCAGTAGTATAAAAATAACATATAATTACATATTTTTTTAAAAAATATAATATTATGAGTTTTAAACAAAAAAATATTTATTCGTGTTAAAATAAAGCTTATGAATATCATGATATTATAAGCATATCAGAAAGTGAGTACAATTTAATTTTTATTGACTGTAGGCAAAGCATTTGATCATCAGTACCGTGTTAAATGATGACGAGGTCTATGATGCTACAAGCTTACCTAGAAGAAATCTTCACCCTTGACTTTAAGACTACTTAGTTATTATACTTAGTACTCTCATTAAAATTTGAGTGAAAATTTCGCCAAAATGATGGACCTGTTTCGTTAATCAATGCAAAGATTTGCGTTTCATTATGTGCAATCGCTTCTGCTGTATAAACTCTACCATCTCATTTAAAACAAAAAAATCAATCCACAGCTGAATTTCGTAAAATTTTGACAGCAATTAATTCATTCAGTAGCTGAATGACGTTTGTACTACTTACTACTCACATACACAATGCAGTCTTCATTGAAGAGCCCCAAGATACAAGACGATATAACGTTATTCTGTTATTTTCTATAAAATAATTAAGCAAATATCTGAAGCCTGGGCAAGAGATAAAAACATCGATATTTCATTACGGGCACACAAGTCTCGCGATTAGATAGCGTTTGCGTCGAGTCACAGGAATCCCGGTCGCAGAGGCGACACCCACGTGCGTGGGACCTGTCGCTGTAAATTAACCGGGATTAGTGGATAAAATGACGTCATAAATATTGGTGCACGGAACCCGCGGAATGTTGCGCGTATCGGATAGCGATCGCGGTGCCTCCTTCATCAATTTCTAGTAATCTAAGATAAATAACGCTATTCCGCAAATCTTAGAACTAAACTTATATTCCTATAATCTCATGTGAATTTTAAACGTACGATATAAATCTAAAAATAATATAGAAGTAATCTTAAACATAAAGTCGATAGATTCGGTTTTAATTGGATATAATTATATACTCGGCAAAATACTACATTTATTAAGTAACTAAACAATTTCACTTAATTATTTTGTTATAAGTAACGAGATATACAAATATTTTTCACAATTTCTTTTTATAAGATATCAAAAAGCGTGGGTAGTATATAATGTTTCATAAAATGGTTTCATTAATGGGTATCAAAAAATTTTTGGTAATATTTAATATCGTTCCTAATTAGTAATTTAATCAAGTTTATGTACAATACTTTGCCGCATTTAACTTATTCTTTGGAATCTATTTAAATATTTCATATTATTGAGTTATACATTAGTTAATTTACTTTGTGAATGTAACCAAGTATCCCGAAGTCTCTAACCCACTATTATAGTCCACGGTTTATATCATTAATAACTTCCACGTCGGCTTGGCAATGCTACTCGATAACATTTGTTAACGCTGTCCAAGGGACAATGTGGCAAACATTTATTGGTTAGCACTAAAATGCTGCAAAACATTACAAAAGCCATTTCTTCTAGGATTTGCATTTTATATTTGACTGCTCCTCTATTAATATCTCACTTAAAATATCATAGTACTTTAAATATGCTAACTTGTACATTACATTAATACACAGGGTGATTGGTTATACGTATGTAAACTTTAAAAAGATGAATTTACAGCTCATTTGTCAGAAAAACATAGTAATAAATTTGTAGTATGTAAATATTAATTTACTTTTTATACCGATAACTTCTCGCAGTTCTAAGTTGCAAGAACATGTAGTAAACAATAATTAATTTTAACACGCAGTAATCCGAATTTTGGAAAAGCTATTTCTTACTATTTTATCATTACATGAAGTATAATTTTTGAAACCTTTAATTTTCGAATAAGGTGTAGCATACACTAATTGACAGCAGATGGGATATGCATTAACCCTTTAAAGCTTTTTACACCAATTACGAATCAACCTGTATATAAGGCTTGAATGACACTTTCAACTCACCCGGTATATTCATATATGGTAGAAATCTTGATTACGTGAAAGTTAATAAAGATGTTTCGTTTCTTTGTTCATATCAGAAAATGAGTAATGGTGAAAATATTTTTTCGTAACAATAATGGGTTACGAAGACATCGATAGCGGCATCTTATGGTAAATGACAGGCAACTTCGATCGTCTGTTGTATACAGTTTGCGTAATACGAAAATTGCATCTTACAAAGTCATTTCAGTTCGGTTACCGATCCGGTTAGGCGATTATCCGATAACTTTTGACCCCCCTCTTGTGTCCCGCCTGGCTAACAAAACAAGGACCCCTACATAAGGCGCTTGTAATAACATTGCCCTAGAAAGTTACCATGTCTCTCTCCATATTGGAATATATAATGTGACAGTACATTGTATTCCAGCGTAACTGTATTCCAATGTATTTTAGCTTAACTATTGTAGAGATTTTAATGGTTTGTTCATGTACTTCAAGGCCCTTCAATTATAATTTTTTTTCTGTAGTATATGAAATAAATTAGATTTTCTTCAATTATGGACTTCATAAAATAAAAGCCCTTATTTTTTAAATTTAGTAAAAAAAAATTAATTGGATTAATCGAGTAGCTTCCGAAATTAGGAACATATTTGATCATTATTTTTTATTTATCTTGATACTATAGATAAGAAAACGGATTTTAGTTACGTAAATAAATACATTAATAATGAAAGAATGGTTTCTCTCATTCTTATTTACGTTATAACATGTATGTATTGCAAGTTTTGTTTGTGTAAGAACACACATTAGGATATACTTAGCAGTAGGTAAGGTCGCAGAAAGTCACTGGTTGCGGGCAGTGCAAGACCGGCCAACGTTTCGATCTTTTGCGTAGGGCAAAAACCTTGTCATAGGCATATATTAGCTGATGAGAGTGATAATGATGGTGATGCATCACATTTTAATCGTTGTCGTTTCGGCCCATAGACACCCAAGACATAGATTTGTGGGAAGATATACCGTAATCGCCACGCTTGGTAGGCTGGTTGGCGATCGCAGTTAGTTGTCATAGTACACAGAGTATGCTGCTGCCCATTTGAAAACTTATTTGTGAGAAATAGTAATCCTATATAATGAATTCACATGGTGTGAATTACATGAGATTGTATCCCGGGAATCGAACTGGCGGCCTACCATCACTAGTTTCAGTCATATAGCACTGAGCTACCACTGGTGCACATTTTAATTGAAAAAGCTTTAATTTTTTGTAACTTATAAAATCAATGTAATCTGTATTATAAATTTAGCGGTATTATAAATGTTACATTAGTTTTTTAAACTCTTGCTTGTACTTTATTGTTTAATAAATAAAAATTATTTTTGCATAAGGTTCACTAGTGTCTAGTGATATTAATTCATAGATCTGTTAGTGAGTAAAATGTTGCAAATGGACGTCAGTGAATAAAAACAATATTATTATCTGATTAATGGGTATAATTAATGGTATTGTATGCTTAAACACTGCAGTCTTGTTCATTGAAACCATCACAGACAACCACAACACTCGGTTTATCTACAAAGCGTAACAGGGACTTGCATACAATGATACATTCATCTTAGATTAAAATCTGCCACGGACAAATCGCCACGTTTAATGTTTATTTAGGGTCCGCTTTGAATTCGTATCGGCTCCACATCTATTGTTGGGCAACGAATTACTCGTTAAACGCTGCCCAACTCCAATTCCGTGATACAGCCTTTGCTTACGAATGATTTAAATGTTCTAATATGCTTATATAGATTCGTACGTCTATTGTTCCGGTTTGAGACGTAATTAATATTGTATCATATGTACATAGAACATAAATATCATTTTCAATTATTCGACGTAACATACATTTTATCCTGGACACTAAATGCAAGCACTTATGATACATGTATACATTTTAGTGTTTGTTAAAAAAAAGGAAATTTATGCCCAGCAGTGTCCTAGGACTGAAATGGTGATGATTATGAAATTTTACTAATGGTCGGATTCGTCTGTAAGATGTGATCTACGTGGGTTAATCTCGATAATGTGATTCGCAGTACAGTGCGCTCATGTTCCTTTTATTCCAGTTCCAAATTAGAAAATACTATTATTCATGACAACTAATAGTGCTCTCCAATGCATACAACTTCACCAAAGCTCGTTACAATTACCGGTCTCGCGCTGCCCTAAGATGCGGGCACTTCCTGCGAATTAGAAAATACGTAATAGTAATGAGTATCATAAATCCTTGTGCATTACGCTGCTAATATCCGTGGTACCTGCTATAAACTTCCTGAATCTTCCCTAGTTAAATATCTTAAACATTTTATCACTTTATTTATGTTCTTCTTAGAACTTACTCCGTGTACGTTATTATGGAAGTCAACCTACGTAGTTCATTTCTTCCTAAAACATAGTAATCGCTGTACCGCGCCTTTGGAAAGCGAGAGTGGTGGGGGCGGAGGGAAAAATCAGCGCTGCTGCCGCGAGTAAGCAGCTGACGGAAAGGAGAGACCGGTAGACATACCGACCAACAGACAATAAAGGTGTTCCAAAATAACAATATACTTATATAATAATTTAAAAAAGTTAAATAGGGCAAATTGTCTACCTTTTCTCTTTAAAAAGATAGTGCTTCATTATAATAATCATATCAGCCAAAGGAAGTCCACCGCTGGACATAGATAAAGGTGATACATAATTATAACTTATATAAAAAGAGTAACCACCGTTTAACCATCGGTATCATGAACATTTTAATATGTTATAAATTTAGACTGTTTAAATAGCAATTCTAAATCAATTACGTGAAACTAAAGTTTCATTTAAGAGTTCTACACGCACCACACCATTAGGCACCATTTATCACTTATAATGTATAGTTACGCGGAGATCAGTGATTATCATCTGATACGTAATGCGCATTAACAATGATATTTATGTCATGGAAACCCTTGACAGTTGGCTGACACAGCGGTTGTTTTAGATTTTTAGTACACAGGGTGATTGGTTATAATTTCAAAGTTTCAATGGATTGTATGTATCAATTAAATCGATCGATTAAATCAATCTTATCAGGTAATGATAATATAGTAAGAAAACCTTTTTCAAAATTCGAATGCGATATAAAAAGCGATAATTAATATTAATATGTTGTACATATTAATATTAATTATCGCTTACTGTCTGTCCTTCCGACTATGTAACGCCGTAATTAGCGTCACGCATTCCATTGGTAAGTATGTATATACACTAATGTAACGTATTTCTAAGTAATCACATTGTGCACATTTAACCCTTTTACACCTCTAACCGTGTACTGAAAATTAAATGAGTTCTAAATTTAATCTTTTACACATTACCGATATCAATAGTTCATTAAAGTTACTAAACTTTCATTTTCCGGCCTAATACGATAACATTAAAAACAATACATTAAAAGGGATTTCGTAATCATAACTGTAAAATAATAAATAAATATAGTTCATTATTTTGAGCATTATAGAAATAAATTTGACCGCTGTTTCCAAATGCCGGTTGTTTTTTTTCACGGCGAACATTGACACCAATCTGTAATGCCTCGAGCAATCGGACAGCGCGCTTTCACCGAAACACATTAGGCGTTGTTTGGCGCCAAAATTCCTAACCTATCATTTAACAATCGCCCAACACAAATCGTCAGAATTCTTTCACTTATCTTTACTCCGCGTTAGCAAGGCGGTATTTACATCTGACAAAATAAATAAATGTTTTGATTGACGAAGCAATGTTTTAATAACAGTATCTGACAATATAACTCTACATGTTTTAAATCGTTTTTATTACTCTGTGGCGTTGAAGTCTCGAGTGCTTGTGTAATCTCTTGATCTCCCATGCTTCTTGTACTTCGATTTTACGTACGTGATTTCTGAACACCGTAAACCATTACAATTTAATATATCGTCTTGACCCACTGACTAGTCACGAGCATTATTATCCAGGCTCATCACATCTGCTTGTTTAGAGCTTTATTCTTTGTTTCATTTACATTGCTGTCTTTTCACTAATACTTTTTAATGCCCTTACCATCAGGGCTTCGTTATAAAAGGTACGGTTGTAATAGTCATCATTTCGGTGGAATTAGGTCTCGTGCGTAGCAATATTGTTATTTAAAATTAATTTACTGTCTCGTAAAGCTGGACAAATGAAAATATATGGAACGTTAATGCGACAGATAATAATAATTTATGTCAAGATTCCTAACATCTCTCGTTCTTCATGCGAGTGGCGCCACATCATTATATTATTAAAAATATGCAAATACTTGGATTATTATGAATGATGACCAGCTTGTCACGTGTGTAACTACTACCTACAATCGTTTTTATTGAAGTTTTTGTATTGACGTTTATTAGATTTTTCATTGCTAACAGGCGATGTAACTAAATTTTAAAATCTATAACATAATTTTTTTTTTATTTTCAGGTAAGTAGTAATGGACTCAGAATTACGAAAAACATTACGATGGCCTAAGTATTAACCTAAACAGTAAGTGTTTGCGTAATTGTACTTTTAGTAAATGAAATATAATTCTGTAATTCTGCCATGATCCGGAAGACATGGGCAAATCCTCGAGGTGGACCGACGTCAAGACCGTGGATGATTTTGGAGGAATCGGCTAATATGATGATAAAGAGAATGAAATTGTACGATTAAGAAATTAATGGTTGTTCCGTTCCGTATGAGATCTTATTTTTGTCAGATTCAAAACGTAACCTTTAATTAGATCGCTCTCACGCACAGAAGTTCGTACGCCCCCAAATTTACTTCGCGACAAAATTAAAATTGTAATTAAAACTCACCCTTGTGCCGGGAGCGGGTCGACCTCATTAAACGGTCAGGTAATTAGCAATTTTGTAAATGGTGTTATTCATTAATTTGTAGGAGTAGGAGAGGGCAATTAAACTCAGTGTTAAACAAAAGCTAGCGCGTGTTTCGCGTTGTACGCTTGTTAGAGTTGATTCGTTAACTGTAACTCGTTATACGAGTGTACGCTTTACGTAACGTTGCAATAGAATGTAACACACAAATATAAGATGCATCTTAAATTTTCAATGCCCGTAGGCATCCATCATTGACAATATTTATTTAATAAGTAATAAAACCTTTATTTCGTTACACGATTTTTTACATTCAAGTAATTTTAGTTTAGTATGGTCAGTCAATTGGCCCTTCAATTGCTTCCACATTACTTTGTTCTTACTTTTATCCATCTAATCTTTTTAAATTGGGAATATGTTATCAGCCCATCATTTATGTATTGCCTTCTATTGATCTTTCTTTTGCCTGATTTTGGTCGTTTCCTCCGTCAAACTCCTGAAACATTCATCTTTATTTTTATAGATTAATATATGCCTTTATTCACTCCATCATCACTCTCGCTTACCATTTATTTTACGATCGTATGAACTATCGTGACCACGAATTTAAGGCGAAGATTTGTTAAAAAAAATTGATATTTATAATGTATCTAAGATTTGGATCAATTTTCCATCGAGTCTTCTTTAACCGAACATATTAATTGATCGACTGTCCAAAACATTTTGTAAAGTCACGAATCACAGAAATGAGAAGAAAGACTTATGGAGAAGGACATAAAAATAAAGAATTAAATAAACTATATCAATTAGAAACAACATATGAACATCATTTAAGAGTAAAATTATAAAATGTAATTTTTTCAATTTCATTTTGTAGGAAAACAATTTACGAAATAATCCTGTCGGGCACAATGGCAACATTTAATAAAAAAGGAGGAAGTTGTTCACGCCGCGTCGCAACCGCACAAAGCAGCCGCTGGCTACATTGTACTGCAGTTATTTAGCCGCTGTCAGTTTCTAAGCCATTAGCGGCTCAATCGTCGACACTCCGTTGGAGGCAGCAATTTTTATTGTTTTCAATTACTTTCAGAGTATATTGAAACTTTATACCAAAAATATTCTAAAATCAATGCAACCGAAAATACAATAGTCACTTATTAAACAAAATCTCGTAATAAATGCTTTGTAAGTGAAAATAAAATTTTGGAAAGAACGCCCTCGCCAAAAAATTAAGGATATTGTAAAAGTGAACCACAAAAAATAATCAAATATTCATGTGGGCTCTTCTCAGACTGCGTATGGAATCCTCGTAGCTGCAAGTTGAAAGATGTTATTGCAAGAAAACTTAATTTGGGTTTAGTTTCGATTAAGTTGGGATTTTGTTATGGGCTTGTATTTATTCTTTTTATGACATCACCTATGTACGTAAATAAGTAATTACTTTTAATGATCTAAAGCGAATAAAAACTTAAATAAACCGCAACATAATCCCATTGAAAAAGTGTGAATGGAATCAATGTTATCGACAGATCGCCATATTGTAGTATAAGCATTTATATTGCTATCGCTAAGCAGTAAAACGCATATTTCACTGTTTCAGTTCAAAGGGCGCCATAGTAAGAGAAATTTCTCGGTTCGTAAGACATATCGTCTTATATCTCAAGGTTTTAAGAATTCAATATTTCCGAGTAGACTAAACTTTCCAATAGAACCGGATGGATATGCTACTTTTAACGTCTTCTGAAAACTGTCGCCTTCTGTGTCCTACGCTGGGTTTGCAGATCCTTGGTCTTCATTCAGATGAGAACAGATGCTCGTTAATATTCAGTTTTTGGTTCATTACTTTCAGGTGTTGAAAAGAGTTGAAATGTTTCTGCTATTTTAAATAGGTCTAAAAATTATGGATAGTATGACAATTTATTAATAAAGACATGTATTTTTAATTGTTTAATCAACTATGTAAAAAACATGTAGTAATGAAAACGTGTACTTGATTGATAGCGACACGCGTAACACGCCGTGTGTCGGAGCCTAACCCAAAAAACGAGTAATATGAACTCGGGATTAAACCGGTGGCAGTTTTGACAAATAAGTATTCTTTTCTAGCAATTACGTTTCCCTCGGGAGAAGGGCGCGCCTCGCGTAAACAAAACCTTAACTTTCCAATAATGTGCCTCGGCGCTTGTTGTTTTATGTAAAGATCCGCACAAGTTAGCCGAGCGTTAAAAAGTGTTTACTTTTTTATTTCTATCGTGATCGGAATTTATATTAATCTACGTTTAAAATAAAGGCTACGTTGAACGACGGTAGATAAAGAAATCGACATAATTACCACTGTTATTATTACAGTGTAAATATATTAAATGTATGCTGATGATAATTATTAATACTAAGATGCAGTTTATATAAAACATTCCTATTATAGATAATATTACGTTCCAACAGTTAGTGAAATCAAAAATGGTTTTTCGGTGCTCGTTAACAATGACGTCTTTAGTTTTTACTTTCCCGTTGTCTTGTGTCGATATAAAAGAAGAGAACCGTACATGCTCCACGAGTAAATTGTCGGTAGACGCCTATAACTGAGAAATTTCTCGCATGTGGACATCCTACGGCTTTCGCCTTGTACCAACGTCCTGAAAATTCTGTATTTCTGACCAATGTCATTGTCATCATCATTTCAGCTGCAAGACGTGCTGGAGGTAAACATCCTCCATAGATTTCCAAAAGGACAAATTGAAAGCGGCCTTCATCCAGCAATATCTGAAAATGATAATTAAAGGCATAATTTCGTTGTTCTAATTTCAACCACGTATTCATTATGAAACCGTGGATAGTCAGAAGACCGAGTAAATTTTATTTGAAAGATATGATGCATTTACAGAATTATTATGGCGATAATATACATTAACTTCAACAGTTATATTGTTATTAGCCATATGTAAATGTATTTTGTTTAAAATTTCGAAAGTTACTTATAAACGTACCCGTAAAATTCGGTTATAATAAAATCGTTACGAACATCGTCACGTGTCCATCGAATTGCTTACATCGGATCAATTCGCAAACCTTAAATTTATTGTGCAATGACTTTTTTCATTTCCCCGAACCAATTAGAGATGAAACCAGGGGCTTCCACGGCCGACTCTTTGAAATTAACTTGTTACAACCGGCTTATTACTTCATATTTGGTAAGATCCGGCTATAGAAATTTACATTCTGCTCCTCTGGCAATAAAACCTTTTATGGCACGGACACTGCCTTTTCAAGATATTACCGTTTGCTTCAGTGTTTTCTCCTTTCTGTTGCCAGTCAAGTCCGCAAACCCGCAATGAAAACCCAAAGCTCTTCTTAAAAGTACTTTACTGGCCCTTAACGAATATACATCTATATAAATCTCAAATTTGTTACGCTGCGGAAAATTCTACGAATCATCAAAGGTGACCCCGGAGCGGTTTCGAGAAATTTCTTTTTGTCGGAAATATTCGTAACCACAAGTTCTCTTATAACGGTCTTATCTATGTTTTTTTTTATTCTCTTTAAGAAATTTTAAGTAGATTTCGCCTTCGCGTTTGGAATATAAATGCGTTGTTCAGTGAGGAAAGTAAAGATAGTCGAGATGCAAAAAACCACTTTCTAACCGTGCTCGTTAGATCACAATACGTATGGTTGTTTGTAAATTATCATCGCAACCTACATAGCGATCCCTCTGCGGCTCAGTTAATAACTGGTCGCGATGAATGAGGCCGCAATTGCAGCCAACGTATGCAATTTAAAAGCCATGATTGCGTAATGGATATTCTGGAATTCTCTACCAAATACACTTTACCTACGAATTGATCATAATCTAGCAGACGTCATGATTATTTATTTTTATATATTCCGGATCATTTGAAATAGGTGTAAAAGCTTTAAAGGGTAAATGTATAGCTCATTTGCCAGCAAATGATCACTGAAATGCTATTTACATTACGACAGCCAGATAACTTCTAGCCGTACAAAATCTGCAGGCACATATAGTAAACAATAATTAATTTAAATATGTAGTAATCCGAATTTTAAAAAGATTACATTATTTATTTTCTCATTAATTGATAGCACATAGAACTATACAATATCCGCTTTGAAGCATTCCTATTTCCAATCACCCTGTATACGATATAAAAGCCAGCACATTTCAGTCTACAATGTTATACGGTAAAATTAAAATTGGAGTAAAAAGAGATAATCAAATGTAAATGATGTTCAAAAAACCAAAAACTCTCAAATTGCTTTAGGAAATGCAAGGTAAAAGGTTCCCCTAAGGAAAGCGATGTACAAGACATATCGATACTCTCTATATATGAAAGTATAATGTTGACTTGTCCAGTTGTGGGTATCCTACGATTGAAATGACGGTGATTATGAAATGATTTGACTGAGTTTTAAAGAACTACACTTCGTAGATTAAAATTATGTTAACTATTTTTGAATTTAAAGAATGCAGTTGATGAATGCAATAGCTGTCAAAATGCTTGACAGAAACAGTCGCACTCTTCACTCTAGGAATTGATTGACTGACCATTGGTCCGTAAATATGACGAGAACTGTAAAGCAGTCGGTTTCACTGTCTCTTGTTAAATAACCGCAGCGAAAATACGCTTACACAGGGATACTATTTATTAGTTTTTATTTATTTATACTACCCTTTCGCTTCACGATGAATCGTAAACACTTTATCGTCTGAAAATCTTACTTTTTTTTGACTGCCAAACGTCTACGTACGAGAGAAATTTAAACATATAAGGTAATGATGATTTAATTTTGATGTGAAACAAATACAAAACTGTTACAGTATAAAATGGAATAATATTTACTTTAAAACATTTTTCATCGTAATTTTCAAATTAAATCACAAGATTTCACTTTTATTTTTCTTATTTTAATTAGAATTTTCATTTGCTTTCGAATTCTAATCTTTGTCTTAATAATTACTTCTATCACTATTTGTTACTCGTTCCAATAAATTCAATAATAACTGCTTAAAATTTAAGAGATGTTATATGCTAGTTATTTTATTAATTAACGGCGAGCTATAGGTTCACTTTGAAATAGTTGCACAAACGAGATCCTATCGGAAATTGTGACAGACAACGTGGAAAACCGCATTTCGCCGGTCATCTCGACCGGTGACGGCGGACGATAGACGTTGACTTGCGGTTTACTTGACTTTCAACAAATCAGAAATGCCGCTCACAGAACTGGAAATGAAATTGTCGTTTGGTATGTAAGTAATTATATGATACCATCTAGTCTTGTGCATTCGAGAAATGGCATACTAGTGAATATATGGTCACAAAAAATGTACATATTCTTATTAACATTTACATTTGCATAGCCACACATCAGTTAATACAAAAAATATGAATTTATTCTTAAATACATGTTACTTCTCTTCTTATTCTTCTATAAACAGCTTTCGATCTTTAGAAATATTTCAATTTGCTGATATGAAAGAGAATAAAAACTTAATAGGCAAGTTATAGTAAACTTAATTTAATGAAAATTAATGATTTAAAATTGACAAGGTGGTTGGAAACAGGTCGTAGAATCTTGAAAAAAGAGATTATGAAAGATTTTTTGCTGATAACTAAACAATACATTAACCACGCTAAAACTTTACACTTCTTTCCAAATCACAGTATATAAAGCGATTCGTTTAAGGATATGTTATAATAATTTAGTTTTCTATTGAAATGCCTCAGGCAGATAACTTCTGGTAGTATAAAATCTGACGCTTTTATTTTTTATCATTTCTGAAAACATTGATATTTGGATAGGGTGTACCATACATTTATTGACAGCAAATGCAAATACATACAACCAATCACTCTGCTTCAATCACGATGTCATAAGTTTTATCATATGTTTATTGTCAAATTATTTATTTTTACAATATTTAATTTATATACCTAAAGGAACTTCAAATGATATGATACTTACACCAAGATTATTCAATATGATTTCCGAAATACTCAACCGCTCTCGGCGTTCAAGCTGTACGACCTTGCTACAATGCCTTTTTAAAGATATGTATTTGTAAATTTACGCGTTTTACTAATATATTTTTATTTCTTTCGACAAATGCAAACCTTCGTTTCCATATGCGCTGCCTTCGCCAAATTGTCTAAATCGTGTTATCTTCGAAACCATCGGGTCGGATCATTGAGATAATATTCTAGTGCCGAGCCTTTTACAGCGGGGAAAGTAGGCGTGACATCGGCGACATGACTGTCCGCCAGCGAATTATGTTTCTTAAATCCACCTTCAGACTTGCTCTCATAAGGGTGACCATTATAATAAACGCCTTGAATTGTACGGATAATTCCCATTGTATATCACAACTTTAAACTTGAAGGACAAATTTTGTATCTTATAATTTTAATATTTTTCTTGTTTCCATGTGGTTTTAATCCAAATGTAGTCAAATTTAACAACTAAATGAGAAGAATAATAAAGTCCTGAATTTTTAAAAAAAAACTTTGACAGCCTAGCTCTCACGATTATCGCCAGATTGAACTCAGATAGTGGTCATGTTGCATGCGACAATATCCACGTCCTCCGGCGCAGGAACCCAGCCGTTTCCGCGCTCATTGCCGGACCCGACCCAACAGATCTTATCGTCTTCAGGTTCGAAATTAAATTAAATCTCTCTAGACCCGACAGAAAGGGAAAATTGTGATATTGGCTGAGGAAATTGAAATACTCTCATATTACATTCGAAAGTATCGAAGAGAAAGTAACAAAGGCTTCAAATTAATATTTCAATCGTTTAGGACGTTTGTACCTTATCTACATTTATATAATAACCTATACGCGATATCTCTAGAACTACAATTCTTAGAGACTTGAAATTTTGTAGCAATATTTCTCTCCTCCCACGAGCAGTGGTAGCCGACAGAGAACTGAGGCATAAGATTAAGATTCCCAGAATACAATCTTATATAATTCACACTTTATGAATGAATAACAGGATTGCTACTGCACTCAGACAAATTCCAAAGAATGGGCTGCAGTGTCCTTTGCGTACTAATATACCGGACTGTTATCACCAACTCGCTTGCTAAACGTGGCGATTGTGATATATACTTACATAGATATCTTTGGGAGCATAAGCCTGCCTTACAGTGGGCGTCTATGGACTGAAATTCCTTTCACCGATTACAGGTCATCTAAGAATTTCACAAAATTCCACCCACAGGAAGGAAGCCTTGATCAAGTTCGCAAAGCCGACGGTAGACAGCTAGTGTTCAAATAATGCTAATAATATAGAAAACTAAATTATAATAATAATTAGTTAAAGTAGGTATTGGAGAAGAATGTTGTTAAATTTGTGAACTCAGCACCCCACCGATGTATCTGTTATACAAGTGTTTAAATCAATCAAAGACTTGGCAATCGGAGAAACTTGTTGAGAAAAGGCGTCGCGATGAACTGATCAAATTAGGACCCTCGCGGAATCGTTCCCAAATCACCTTTAACCAAAAGATCACAGCAAATTTACAAAAAAAAACGTATGGAGACCTATGCACGCGACTGCTCTGCCTAGAACATGCAACCAAAAAAAACATCTGTAATACCAATTGAAAATTCTTATAGCAATAACACTAAAACCTACTTGAGATGCGGGGAACCATTATATTTTTGCAATTCTGTTTCATAAATATAAAAAAAATGATTTTAACGTTTGTGTATTTATAACATAAAGAATATTCTAGAATATTATTACATGTTTTCAAAAGCCGAAGCAGAGATAACCTTACTTACTCTCACGTCTTAACAGTTAAAGCTGTCAAAAATGTCGGATATGTTGTTACGCATCGTCAATAGATGGCGTTAAAAATAGTTGAGTCATTATGCTTGAATATTTCACTTGGTACATAAAAGATTACGTAGCGTAACGGTTGAACCGCTATACGTGATCCGATATTCTGTATGACATAGGTTCGATTCCCGGGTTTTGTACATGTATTTCTGGAAGAGTTTCTGTGAGTATTATTGATACTTTGAGAGTATTCCCGTTGTATTCATGTGCCGTTGTCAAATTGTTTCGGTGCTTATTACACAATGGGATATAAAAAATGGTGGTTGCAACAAGTGAACAAATTATCCAACGTGATGTTCATTTCTGTTAAGCTTGTCCTACATTTATTACTTTAATTATTATACAAGTAAGTAATAATTAATTGCTACAATTTTCTAAATATTATTCTTTTTTAAAAATCTTTCTAATTTTTTATGAATTTTATATATGATGGCTAGAAAACTAAATAAAAAGAAGGAAATAAAGATGATGAATAAAAATGAAATTAGAAGGCTCCAGATCACCCAGAAATAAAGGAGGTTTTGCTCGGAAGTTCGCCTTCGCTTTGCTTCGTGGTGACGACAAGCCAATATTCCCGATGGGTCCTCTTCAATCTTTAGGATGAAGGCAATGCCTTGCAGCTCATAAAGATGTTATGTAAATATGTGATGCATAAACATAATACACGACTAATGTTTATATTATTTGAACACATTAACGTAAGAGCCTTAATAATTATTTATATTAATTATTTTGCAAGATACAGGGAGTACGCTAATGAGCTGTGTATTTTAGAGTCGTTAGCGTATTAAATTTACGGACCTTTGTACTTAAGAGTTCATTAAATTAGTCGCTCACTAAAAGATAAGAGCGCGTTCAGAACTTAAGGAGGCAACATCTCGGACCTGTTTATTAAAATTTTAACAGCAAAATATATTATGTAAGAAAATTATTTCTTATCTCTTTAAGAGTTTAAATATAATTTTGACCAGCTGTGCCTGTGACTCCGTCGCATGGAATTTAAAATTATTTATATTATCAAGATTTATTGTCGTTTAAAAAAAAATCTAAAATACAATTGTATGTACAATAAATAGTCAAAGTTATTTCTTATTGCATCAGCTACCTGTCTTTATAAGACCCGTCCAGTCAAGCCATTTCAGAGATTAGTCGGAACAAATAGACAGACAAAAATTTTATAAAATGTAATTTTGGTATATGTACCATTTATATGTATATATACTCATATGCACGTAGTAAAAAGCGATTATTATAATATAACAAACTGACACTCGGATTTTATTTATATGTATAGATGTTATTTTATGTAACGAATATAGTTATATTTCGAAAACTTTTGTAATGAAAATTTATTTACGTTAAACATTCGTAACTTTTTTATTTAAATGAAAGCATTAATTTCCATTTTTGGACATACTCGCTTTATTACTAACTTTTTTTGTGATTTTGATATGGTTTTTTGTTCAGTTTTCACATACCAAACATGCGAACATAATGGAAGAAAATATCAATCAAAAATACTACAAGCGTTTAGTTGAACAACAGACAACGCAAAACAGATCTCTGCCTACGTGGTAAATTACAAAAAGTCAATTCTTAACGAGTACGAAGTAGTTATCTTCAAGTAACGAAAGCTATTTTGAACCAGTTTACCAAAAGAAAGTTCGTATATTGTCAGACTACGAAAGATTAATTACATTTAAAATATTTTTTAATTGTGTTACAAAAACGTTTTTATTGCTAGATATGAAAATTTTTGCGAATTTTTTTCATATATTTTCTCAAAAGCTTTCGTATACAAATTGAGATGTATACACGAATTGCTACATCATAGTTTTTATAGGCCTATTAAATATATTTGTAAATAATATAAAACTAGCTATTATTTTATTAGCGTAAGTAGTTATTATTCAACTTATTAGAAAGTCACTTCCGTAGTCATTTCTCCAGCGTGTAGCTAATTATCGGTGGGCACGTCACGTGATGCCCGTGGGTTTTACGGCACTGTCAAATTGCAACGCCGGTCCCCGTTCTAGTTTTTTTTATTACAAGCCAGTTATAATGAATCCTTTGAGATTATACAAATTAATACATTTTTAATACCGACGAAATGTTATGGAATAAAAAATTAAACATACGAAAACATATCATTTCGTCATCCATGTAGCTATCGAATTTTATAATTTCTACGATTTCAATAATATGTTTTTTATATAGTTGGCTCCTATTTTTGGACCCACATTTCCCAATCTGGGGTATTTAAAGACAATTTTAGCATTTTCCAATTTCTTTTTTATTTGCTTACATATCCATCTTAATATCTTTAATTCATTCTTATTTTTTTCCTCTGGTTATCTCACATTCCTATTTATTACTCTACCTTTCATACACCGCCTCTGTTCCTTCACCATTCATTCTGGACTGCTACTTTAAAATATTTATTTTGGTTTTTATTACTTTTTAACATTTTACTACTCATTAACTTCTTATTTTTATTTTATTGTTTTTATCTTATATGTATGTCACAATTTTATCACATTCTTTCTTAGACATAAATTACAATTTTTTTCCTTTTCCTACTATTTTCGCATATTATTATTTTTTTTGATTACTTTCCTTATAACCTTTTGGGAGTAACCCAGAAAGATCCGGCGACTTTCCACTTTGTTCACCAATAAGGCGATGTTCCTTTCTTCTATCTTTTCGTGCAACCGATACTGACATTAAAATCTTGACGCGCTCAACCAGATGTTAAGGCAAGATAAGGCAATAAAGCTTATTAAATATTATATAGGTAATAAACATGATTGTATGCTTTATCACAGAAAAAAAATGTAAAATTTGCGTAAAAAGAATAACCATCGAGTTTTTCTCCAAGTTCTTCTCAATGGTATCAACATTCAGAACCTAGCAGTTGTAATATATGTAGAAAATTGATACCAATAGTACTATGTATAAATATATATTCATATGTACATTATTTTAATTGATTTTTCGCAGCAGCTTAACAAAGCTTATACGGACAAAATAAATATTAGTTTCATTATTTTAACTTCAAACCATCAAAGCGGTATATTTCGATCCATAATTTTACCTTTAAATTTGTTGATTTCTATCGCAATGATTTCATTTAACTTAATTCAAATTTGTGACCGTTAGGTTTAACTTAATCAATCTTTGAAAATAATTATGTTTTTTGGCGATGCACACTGTAGCCTAACCTGCGAACACAAGTCCGTTATTACCAGAAAACGGGTAACGTAACGCATTCGGGTTTTGCCACACGGTCTCGTTATCGAGTTATAACCATGTTCTATACATAACAAATAGCGCTAGAGTTCACGTGTCCGTCGGGACACGGGCCAATGTGCTTTGTGGAATGACGTCCCCAAATTTATACACTGAACGTACTCCTCACAACATAGTTGTAACATATTGGATAATTAGTTGCAGGTGTAAAAATTTTAAAAGGATAAATAAATTGTTTGGTGTTTATTTGATCTCGTGGCTCTAGCATGACAACCTTGAAAATTTTAGCCACAATACTAAAATGACTCTGCATAAGTACCCGTTAACAAAAGCTTGAATTCGACACGTGAGACTCTGCACTACCTTCCACGTCTCGCCTTGGTATAACAGTATTAAATTTGTCGAAACCAAAAACTAACATACCAGGAGATGGGTATACAGCTCATTATCTGTCAATTAATGTTTGCTAACTTTTTCCAAAAATCAATGGTTTCAGAAATAATAAATAACGTAATGATAATATTATAAGAAAAAACTTTGTCAAAATTTGGATTACTACATATTAAAATTAATATTTGTTTACTATCAGTCATGGTCTGTCACATTACAATATAGATTCAAAATGATCACTTTATACAGGGTAATTGGAAATAGTTGTAACAGCTTTGTCCAAACTTCTGGGCAATCCAAACCATTTTGCCAAATTAGATAATTTTAGTAAACCACAATTAAATACGTATTTAAAAGATATGCAATAAAGGTATTAGATTTATTTATTTACATGATTTATATATGTCTATTGCATTTAAATATTAAAAATCATCATTTTTCTTGATAATTCTTGCAGACGCTGATTAGTTAATATCGGTGTTTCAATTTCACGAATTTTCAAATGGAATAAAATAATTTACATATATAAGTTAAGTTGTTCGAAATATAAAAATAATATCGAGAACCTCAGGTTGTCGTCGTTCCCCTATCTTGTGGTATATACATTATGTTAAATAGATACAAATTAATAATGTGTAACCTTTCGCATTCCGCCGTCTCACTTCCGATTGCGTCGTGTTGCCCAAGATGGCTAATTGTGTAGCCGGTTGAGCCATTAGCCGACACAATGCAATGGCGAAGGTAATTGTTACGCTGCCGCGGACTTCACCGCCGCCCTTTGTTTCTATTTGCTCATCCGTTTCCGATCGCAGACGAATAATTTTTAATCTATTGTGTCGTACAATCATTATGATTTGACCCATTCATGTATTTTGTCAATTAATGGTGATTATCATAAAATATATTTATGTTTATGAAAAATTCGCTTATAGCCCTGCTTATAATATAAACAGGGTGATTGTTTATAGGTGTAAAATCTTTAGAGGGATGAAGTTAAAGTTTATTTGCTGTAACAGGGTATAGCCTATTCAAAAATCAATGATTTTAGTGATAAAAAATAACGTAATGGTAATATAGTAACCAAAGTAAAAATAGCCTTTACAGAATTTTGTTTACTTTCTTATTAAAATTAATTATTGTTTACTGTCTTTCCCTGTCACATTTACAAAAAAAATTTATGAGACATTTTAGAGCGATCACTTAAATCAAGGTAACAAATAGTTAAGAAAATAGGTGTAAAAGCTGTGAATACATTCACCCGTTTAAAGCTCTTTCGCCAACTAAATAACAATTTCACCCTGTATTATTATAAGCATTTTCATTTTACTTCTATTCTTTATGCATAAATTGTGTGCACATATTGCGCCGCCAATATCAAACAAAAATACATATATGTATATATGACCCTATAAATTATTCAAGATTCAACAAGACTCGATGTAAATAGAGCATTACATTACATATTCTTCGCTTTTACTTTAAAATATACGGATATCAGTAAGTACCATTATTATAAAGTTTTTATTATCAAATAAATATGTAAGTGAATTTAATCATTCGACACAATTCTATATTAAACATATTAATCTTTGGATTGCTCAATCAATACGTTTAGCATAAATGGCTTGCAATTATTTGCGTTCCTTTCCCCGACTCTAAAATATGTATTTAAATTAAAAATATAATAATGCACATATTTAACGTCGCCCGTCTCACTCTTATTGACATTAATCGGTAAATCTTAATTAGTAAAAGGTCATGTCTCGATTTTGGCATGTCAAAATAACTAATGTTTATTGAAAAAAAAAGATATTTTTCAATTCTGGAAATTTATATATTTATATATATTGTTTTGAAACCGCCCCTTATTTGACTCTCCAAGAACAAGTTTGTCATTATGAATGTTTTTGAATTTTAAATATATATTTAATTATTGAAAGTCGTCCAACATACAGGTTGATTGGTTATATATGTTGATGTTTTGATGATTCATGCATTACTGTATAAATTAATGTATATAGGATGCATTATTAATTTAAAATATTAACAAAGAAATTATTGCAGTCGCAATAAGACAATAAAGAGAAAGGGTCTCTGTTCGTGTCGTCTGAATGACGCCCGCATGATTTACGCGACGTGCACCGTGGGCTAAAAACACGTAATGGCTCTTTATGCTGGTTATCTGATTCGTTATGTTTTAATCACCTTCGCCTTTAAGCAGATAACATCGCATTAATTTAACGAATATGGCATCGCAACTAACGCGAAACCTACCGCGTCTATAGACTTTATTCCTGAATTATGTATTAAATCAGTTAAATCACTTATGATCATTTTTTAATTTTAAATTCGACTTTTCTGATTATTTAAAATATGTCAATGAGAAGTTTATTCTTCGAAAGAATATTTAAAACCGAACTAACCATTAACCATCCCACTGAACTAATAAAATATTAAAATAGTTTTTGTATAGTTCTTAGTTATGGACAAGCTAAACCAGTTATCGTTTTTTTAGCTTCGCGAAGCCTTTTCAAAACTTGAAATATACTTTTTTCTGCATCAATTTTACTCATAACAATACTGACAATTTTTTAATCCCTTCCAAGTAAATTCTATAGACCAAACCGTTTACATAACATGAAAAAAACTGGCAACACAATAGCGCGGATGCAATCTAGAGTATTATTACTCCGCGGTCGGTGCGTTAGCTGTAATCGATAGCTGTTTATTTTGCTTTGTTACTAATTGACCGCGACTTTATTGAGTTACAGTAAATAGTCTGTTTCTTTTTTTATTACCATTCACTGCCGGTAGCAGTTTTTACGTAACGCCGTATCTATTACCGGTTTACTTGATATTAAATGGTTTTTACCCTTTTTATAGACATTTTTAGCAAAATATTACAATAAGTCGGTAGATGGATGGGGATACTCTTTTTAATTAAATATAAATGAATCCTGTTTTCCTTTTTATGTCGAGGCTATAAAAAAAGATGGAAATCATAAATTTATTTATTCGTAATATGTAAGGAAAACCTACAAAACAAATTATTAATTAAATTACTTTAACAAACTTAACTTCAACATAGCTCAAGGACAGGTTTCCCTAATTTACTAAAACTTAATTTATAGAAAGAAAGTTTTTTAGATTTCTCAGAAATTTAGATGTAGTCTAGTGTAGTTTTACCTGGGTAAGCACAAATTATGTTCATTTGAGTTATTAACAATTATTACATCTCTGAAAGCTCACATGCGTAGAGTTAAAGTGAAAGTCTGAACTTAAGTTATCTTTATTAGCCTGCGGCTCCATTGTCCTGCCGGTCAATTAGTCAGGCGTTAGAGATAACGCTCTTCCGTAAAGGGAAGTACTTGTGAATTTATTTGACGTGTACAAGCACAAAACGGCGGTGTTACTTCGCGGAATGAATACCTA
Source organism: Battus philenor (assembly GCF_028537555.1). Taxonomy (NCBI): domain Eukaryota; kingdom Metazoa; phylum Arthropoda; class Insecta; order Lepidoptera; family Papilionidae; genus Battus; species Battus philenor. The sequence continues at coordinate 4,536,505 of NW_027181759.1, read as the reverse complement.
GTTAAAAACAGGAAGTATTAAAATCTTTTCATAAACATCTTGTTGAATGTTAACTCATAAATTGTCTAGACACCATGTTACGAAATTCTTATGTTATTAAAAATTAATCTTAACTCTAATTATAAAATTGTAATGTAACAAAATAGTTTTTTTTTTCACAAGTGAAGGTTTTCTCAAACCATTGAAGCTATTATAGGCGTAACTTCTCGGTATTCCATGCTTTAATAATGCGGGCGCAGGGCCTATCGCATTGTAGGAAAGGCCGGGTTCGGTGCAACCTTGATTGTCGACCCAAGTAGCTGACTTCTCCTTAAATCCCTCCTTGGTGTACACCATCACCATCCAGACTATTCTCCCTACTTAACTAAATGGACTGGAATTATATAATAATACTGTTTAGGAATCTCGTTTTAAAATTAGCTGGTTTTGCTCTTCACAGGCCTAAATTCAACTCATGTTAACTCTCTCACATAAAATCACTTTTATTAACCATATACAAATTTTTATATATTAGTAATTTTGTGATAAGGTTGCAAATCACAAAGAATTTCACTTGGTTTTACGTACATTTTTTATAAATTTAGCATTTAGTAAGAGATACGAATTGATCAAGATACTTCTTGGTATATATAATATAAAATTAAAAGTAAATTGATGTTTTTAATGCCGCAAACTGAGATAAAATTTCCAGTTATCATATATTTCTGCACCGCCATCGATTGAAGAGCTGTATTTACTGTTTTGTACAAAGTCTTGTTATTGCGCTCAATATTCAACAGTCAACTATTTACGATTCAAAAACGGGAGAGATATATTACTTGTTATCTTGTGAACTCCTTTTGATATAAGGCACAGTACTGCAGTTTCGGTAGCTCAATAATAAAATTACTAGCTTCGATATCTTTTAATCCGTAACGCAACGAAACTAACATATGACTATTTAAATGACGTCTCATGCTACGGCCATTAATATATTAATAAATTATGGTTTGTTGATTAAAAATCCTGATTCTAAATTAAAAAAGGCTTACCGAGGAAATACCGTAAAAACCTTCCACCCTGTTATACAATTAATCAATAAAATAAAAAATACCACTTAAAAAGGTTTCACGAAAAGAGCCCCGTTACATCATGTTCGAAGGTATAGTTATGTTTTTATTATGAGTCAGAGTAATGAATATTGATGAGGGAGCGCATCCGAGCCCTGTATCCGGGTTACTTGTAATAATAAGGAAAGAAGAATACGGGCAATAATTAATTGAGTACCGTGCCTGTGTCTACAGAAGCAAACGGTTAGCGTTTGTGCTTCTTAATATCATTATTGATAGACATTTATTATAATATATTAATTATAGACAGTTGTTGAATATTTAGTCATTTATTTAAATCAAACTTTACCAGATACTTCTTCGTAGACCACCTTCATAATTTAGGTGTTTCTGGTCGATTCCTACATCTACATTTCTACTATATTCCCAAAATTCCACCAAAAATGTGATGATTAAAAGTAAATCCTTCGAAATGTTGTACTGAATATGGAATATAAAAGTTTTATGTCATTGAGCTTCTTATCATATTATCTGCCTACATTTATAGACTAAAGCAAGTTATTTCTTGTCTATCGAAAGCAGATAAATTTTCACGAACCCCCAGCTTACGAATTTTAAACTCCCATTTTTTTGTCACGAGTAGAGCCCGCCAAGTGTCCCGTGGACCACTTTGTGTAAAAATGATTTAGATCCAATTTTTTTTTAATCGTTTATAGGCAAAGCATTTTACCTCTGTTTTGCCTGATTTTTAACGATGACGAGGTCTACAATTGTACTTACCTTAGAAGAAACCTATTCTTTATTGTCTTGTAAACTCCTTGGTTATTATCCTTAGCTTGATAATTTATTCCTATGATCTCCTGGCCTTACGAGTTACAAATTTCATTGTTTTAGTACGTATCAATAACAATTCACATTTATTATAATATTAAAATAATTGGTTCCATACATTAATAAATCATTAGTAATGCATACCATAAAAGGAATGTATTCAACCGTACTCAAGCAGTGATAAAGCTACTAAGAATGTTGCATCCAAACTGTGAAGAATTTAATGCACTTGATAATGTACATTCCAATATATTTCATGTTCCTAAGAAACAATTAAATAGTTTGTTTATAGGATTAAATTCATTACGTAAATACTTTTCAGACTTTTTAATTTGGATAGTTAAACAGTGAAGTTTTTTGTATGTATAATAAAGTGAATTCCTTTATCCCTTGGTCACGCCATAACTTGAAACCGACTTTATTTTATAAATTTCTAATACTTTGTAGAAGTAAGTTTCTTAAGGGATTAAAGTTATATTCATTTTCAATGTCAGTAAGTAAATCTCAAGTGTATTCGATAAAGTGTTTGTAAACAATTATTTATTACAAGAAATTAAAAAGTATTAACAACAATTATTTACACACCAGGAAATATAACCAGCCTGTATATCAAAATGCATAACGATGAACAGTATGTTTTGAAATAATTTTTTTTAATCTATTAAAGTTCAAATTAATAATTCAAACAAGACAGGACAATGTCTCTCGGGTCAACCATTTTGTAATAATAACGGCAATTAAAATGTTTTTTTTTTTATGTGAGCCCGTTCCTACCTGCCAGCCCTAAGCTGCCAGGCGTTGCGTGATATAGCATTTATGCGCGCGCATAATACCGCCTCCATTACTCTCTAAAGAGTTGTCTAGCGTGTCACGCAAATCTTTATATGCATATCTGTCGTGTGATTGAACTAATCAATCATTCCGATACCCGCCTCTACTATGCTTTCACTGCTGGAATAAATCATTTCAATCGTACTTCATTTATCGGTACTAAAACACTTTGTATCAATTTACTTTAAAAACTTTGAGTGGTTATTTAAATTCAATTACCTTCGAAAACATCTGAGACTTGACAGTAAAATTTTACTATTACTACACGCCTTTCCATTTTGTTCGAAACTTTCCAGCTGCTTTTGCTTTTGTCCAATTCTTTTATACGATTTCATCGTTCAACAAATAATGCATCAACATCTTATCGGTTTGTTTTTAAACAGTGCAGGGCATTTCAAATAACCATCTATAAACCTTGTTTGTGCCGGAAAAACTGTTATGAGATGAATGATAAAAAATTCAAATCAACAGCTAATTAAATGTTGTCTTACAATTATTCTAGAAATTACCACAAAAGTTTTTTTTAATAAGGAATTAGAAATTTTTCTTTTAACTAAACATAATAAACCGTATTAAACAGGACATTTAATATTATGATAAAGAAGATAATCTATAGAAACAGATTAAAATGTGAATTACATAAATGCATTAATATTATGAACTGAAAGTTAACATAGCAAACTGGTCCCTATCAACAACATCTGTCTCTAGCTCCGTTGACATCACAACGACTAAATTGTCTACGGTCTCTTTCTGTACGCCGATAACCACATGCCGTTCTTTGTCTAGATCGCAACTTATCTCCGATAAAGATCATGATCTCAGCCAAGATTAACTCGCAATGATTGTACTTAAATGCCGGTTATACTTCGTCAAGATATTTCAACAACGACAAACAGTCAACATACAGCAAAGTAATCGAAGTATGTTTTTGTAAGTTTAAAAGGCAGTTAAATGATGTAACAATTTTATGTAACAACGTATCATGTCATCTGCAGCCATAGGACATCTACTGTTGGATATAGGCCACTTCCAGAGATGTCCAATAAGACCAGTTGGAAGCGGCCTTCATCCGATAACCACAGATCATCTGTAAGCTTTAATCTATGACCTCCTCATTCCTGATCTGGTAGAAAAATCCCGAGCATGGCCCTTGTCATGGCTGGTTAATATTAGCTCGGCTATATTTAAATAGTTCTGGACGCTGTTATACTTTCTGGCTTTTACAGCTTCTTTAAACTCAGGAGCTAACAAATAAAAAAAATATGTCTGATGCGTCACCTAACGTATTGACTAGATTAAAAGAAAGCTTACATATTTACTTTATGTGAATAAATTCGGCACATTTGTTAGACGTAAATGCTCGTGGATACAGTATACCTGAAATTTGCGTTATTTCTAGATAGCATTACTAATAAATTGTAGCTTTAATGTAATTCGCAATAGAAGCCAAATAAAACCATTTTTTTCTCTTAACGTTTGAATATCGAACAATAACAATGCTAAACAATCTTGTTGTTAACAATTCTGAATATCATTCCGAACTCCTGTTAACATTTTTTTTTTTATGAAATTAAACTATGTATTACGATAACATCATTTTTCAAATACGTCAAAGGACTAATAACAGGATTACACAGTACAAATGTTATAAATGATGGACATTATTTGGTATATAATCTCCGTGAAATACCGCGTTTATTGGTCCTTTCACCCTCGTAAAGCGAACGTCGAACCCCCGTCGGAGGTGTCCATCAAACGAGGAGCGACGGACCCGTAATCCGTTCAGGTAATGAATCTCTTTAAGGACTGACGATAAAGAAAGCAGGTGCAACATTTGCTTGAATATGAAAAAATTCCCGCCATTTTATCACTACTCAATTAATTCGGAATTGCGGTAAAAAAAATTGTATTAAGAATAAGTAATTTGATAAAAATAATCTATCTTAAAAATCTTTGAGAGCAGATTCTTGTAGCATTTATTTGTGATATACAGATCCCTTGAACGATTATTGACATTTTTAGTTTCAATATTAGGGTAAGGGATTCTTTTTAATTAGAATTAACATATTAGTTACTACATTTATCGTGTAAAAGCTTTGAAGGGATGAATGTAGAACTCATTTGCTGTCAATTAGTGTAACATATTTCAGATTTCATTTCATACAGAGTGGTTTGAAATCAGTGCAAAAATAAGCTATCTCATTTTCTCCTTTACAACTATAACCATTCACTTTTTAACAGGCTGTATAACAAAATGTCAAGTGATAACTATTAAGAATTAATTAAAAATGTGTATGTAATAAAATGTACGGCAGACTTTTCCTCCCCGATATGTCTCACATCACGTACACATGCCTTGTGGGTAAAACGCGCAGCCAACGACGTGCATAACTCACGAATTAACGGCCGAAAAACTCAATAAGTCCCGTTTTGCACTGTAATTGCTCTCTGTCTGAATAATTTCATCCACTTTGCAAGCGAGGGCGTTGTCGGCTGCGCAACTTTCATAATTTATAACTAATTTTTCATTAAACTGTTCACAACAACTTCTCTGTATGGTTTTCGCTTGTGTTAATTCCGTATAAACGAGTTGTATTTCGTTTTTGGATATAAACTAAACAAAATATTCTTTATCCATAATTAATTGTGGCATATGGTAGTTAATCTTTAGTTTCTTTTTTAAGGATACGTATAAAATCTCCTAGAAATCTGCAGTTAATTTCGTTTCTAAAGTATAAAAAGTTTATCTTGAGTTATTATGCAGCACATACGTTTCATTGGGCCTTATTTTATTCTTAAAAACTATAAACCTGAATAACCAGCGCGTAGTGAAGATTTATTAGTAAAAAACGATAGTCTAACTCAAAATATTAAATTCAAATTGAACAATTCTTTATTCAAAGTAGGATGAACTACATCTGTTATTGACATAACAATGAGTCTACCAACTGTACAGATCATAAATGCCTCAGACCTGAGAAGAATAGGTAAAAGAAATTCAATGAAATGGAATGGTATTAACGCCTGAGTCTATTAAATAGTAAGTAACACTCAGCACTAAAATTTTATTAAAAATTTTTTTAAATTCAGCAACTGAAGCTTACTGGACCTTTTATGGGATCATATTGTAAATGCCTATACATTTCCCAAAGCAGTGCCAACCCAGCGGCAGAGGACTGAAACTTGCGATCTTAGATCGTGGGTTCGGTTGTTCTTCTTCTTTTCAGTCGATGGACACCTACTGCTAGGCCTCCCCAACCTCCTCCCCCCCCCCCAAACATCGCTGCTTGCATCCAGCGACCTTCGCTATGTCGTCGGTCAACATTGCGGGGGACTTACCCACGCCGCGTCTACCGGCTTGTGGTCGCCTGTCGAGAACCTTTCGGTGGATTCGATAGACGGGATACAATATTATATAATTTTCAAATTGTGTATTATTTATATGAGATTGCAATTGCCCAAAATTATTTTTTTAGAGAATGAGCAATAGCGTCCTTCGCTTACCACAACACTATCGCCATCGCCAACCCGCCTAATGGGCGTCTATAGGCAACAACACATTTCCCATAAAAAGTTTCGTTAAGACTACCTCTCTATGATGTCGAGTGTCATGTATACGAATTTTTTTTCTTCTGGCATTTAAGTCTTATATATCAGACTTCGTGGATAAATCTTTAATATTTTTGTGGACTGATAATACATTTTCATACAACATATATTCGTATAACTTCCAAAATCTGTTCCATAAACGTTATCGATGAAATTCCAGTATTAGATGCTCGTTTGAAGCTGAATCCGATGTCTGCGATCGACCGCTCATGATTGATTATGATTTTATGTTATTACTTAAACATTCCCCCTCTGCCTCCTTGCAACTTATCATCGAGGTCCGTTAGGAGGGAAGACTCATTTCGCTAATGCGGTTGACGGCTCCTCTGCAGTAGATAACAAGGTTAGAAGCCATTTTGAGGCATTAATACTGTTCCAATGGATCAAAGGAACCATTACAAGATAATAATAGGTTTACTTTGTGACATCTATACTTTGACGTTCACTTTATTTATTATTGCTAGCACGAGTATTTATATTTACGTATATTGTATCTTTTTTAATTATCGCATTTTAAAATAGGATATAAAAATCATCATTTCAGCCATAAGACTTCCACTGGTTGTAAACCGCCTGTTTTAAGATTGTCTGGGTGGACATTCTACTCCACCCTTGGCGCTCCGTGGTTGCCCACTGTTACTTCAACTTCTCAATCCTTTGGGCTGTCAGTTAATATTAAATATGCTTATGTAATATAACTAAATTGAAGGTGAAGACAATAATTATATTTGCAATTTTTTAATATTTCTATATTTAATACATTAATAGGCATTCTAAATATTAAATCAATAGTAATTATTTATCACGAGGTAAAGACTTGTTTATTTTGAACAAGAAAATATATTTTACACGGAAATTTAAAGAAGTGTCTCCACAACCAGCAAAAGGTATTTGAGTTCGTTACACTCACAGGAATGTACGTACCACAGATATTAAATAACTTTTTTAATTGGAGCCATTTCTAATCTGCATAAATAAGATAAGCCGCGTGATATTAATGAAACGGAGAACCTCAATTCGCATAAAGCGTTACAATACGGATACAATTAAATTATCTGTATGAACATCGGAATTTTCGCACGTATCGGCCTTGAGTGCGAACAGGCTTCAAACACGGATGCATGTTTCATTTTTATTATCTCGCCGAGCAAATTTATAATGACTCCGAATTGTCTACGGTAGACTGAAACTCGTATAGTTGCTACATCGTAGTTCAGATCAAATTTAATTTGATAATTAATTAACCATTTTGTATTCATTAAATCTCTCGTAATTTGTTCATTAAAAAATTCTGTTTTTTTTTTAAGTTTGAGTGTTTGAATTTAGAATCTTTTTTAAGACCTGGTTTAATCTGCTGCCCATGTGGCATTTATAGATTCCGCGGGCGTGTGAAGGCAAGTTCCAAAAGGCCCAATTCGGTAAAGGTAGTATGCTACAAATTCACCGGATGAGGTCTGTTGAGCTTTTAAATTGCTTAAGCTCTACTCTATGTTGTGACTAAACTCAAAGGCCACCATAAAAGGACTCTTTGATAATACCCCTTTAGCATTCCGACTCATGTACACACGAGATGGCCGGTAGAATCTATTTTTAATGTTGTGTATCAAATTCCGTTCTATTTTTGTATTCTTACAAGTGTTTATGTTGGTTTACAGTGGGCGGGATGTCGCGCGGCGGCAGCGGCGCGGGCAAAGCGGCCACCGCGAAACGCGTGCCGCCGCCCGCGGTGCCCGGGGACGCCTTCGCCACGCCGCAGCACCGCCACTCGGGCTCCAGCTTCGGATCGCAGGGCTACGCCTCCTGCGAGGAACAGCCCTACCCTCAGCCGCCTGACACGCCGTCTCATACGCGAGGTGAATACCTTTACATTTCAATTATTTCCTGTTCACCAACGAATCTCAATATCTCGATTAAAAAAACCCTTCAGATACACACTACAAATAAAGACGAGTGACAGTCTAAGCAGAGGTTTTCTCGAGGCGGCTATTAAGCCTATTCACACTATAGAGAAGCCGACAAAGAAAAACTCGGCGGCCGCCAAATTAACCAATCGGAAACATCCGGCGTTCAGCTTGTTCCGACCACCTATTAATAGTAATTATTAATATATTTATCGTATATTATTTCACATATATAAAAAATTTTCATTCCAGGAATCCGAAACTCTTCGACACCTTAGATTTGATTCCTTAGAGACTCTTTCATGAAAATAACATTTCATTAACAGTCATCTTATGAGACGAGTAAACGTTTTTGACACGTATTTGATAACCACCGACATACTCAAAATGGTGACTAATAATCCAAAGTGACGTTATTTAAGCATAATCTACATAATGCGAATAACAATACATATAGTTGAAGTCTTTGACTTAGTATAAAGCTATCAATTTCGGAAGTATGTAAAATAGAAACTATAAGGCTTCATTTTCATGGTTACAGATGATCACTCGGACTATGGCAGCACGGTTTCCGGTGTGTCAGGCGCCAGTGGCAGCCTGGGGAAGAGTCCAGCTGGTGGGGGCACCTTCACATTCCCCCCACCATCGCAGCCCCTGACACACAAGGCCGCAGTGTACTACCATCACCAGTTGGCGCTCAGTGATGACCAGGGCATTGATATGACACAGGTAACTTGATATTCACATGTTCTTCTTTTGTTAATATTCAATATATTTTTGGAGGTATTAAAAATTATGATTACATTAAATTGTTTATGCTTAAAAAATACAATCTCCTGAAGACATTAAATGGCTAAAACGATAATTAATAATCAACCGAGAAAAAGTAAATAAATTCGACCCATTACAAATTATCTAAATTATATGTTTATCTTTCCAAATTGTTATTACTTAGCGAAACTATAACCTATTAACGTTGTACATATGACGCAGTGATAATTTTGAAATTTTTAATAAAACTTAAAATATAAATATTTGGTAAATTCAGAGTCCCGGTCGAGACAGTCCGGGGTCTTCATCCGGATCAGCGGGGTCAGGGTCCCGGCACTCGTCCGCGTCGCTGGACAGCGGCAGGGCTTCGGGCCGCCTACCGCATCACCACCACGCCGCGTGCCACTGCGGCGACACCGACCGGGTCCGAGCAATGATCTCACAGGGCCTACCTGTAAGTCCATTCTTCAGGTCAAAGTCGATCTTCACTTAATTATGATAAAACTTGTCATCTGTATCAGTGTCTTGAATAAGTGGACCTTAGTTATTAATTATTGTCAAAAGGAACATCACAATAAAGAGAAAAGATTGTACATCACAATAAAAACTTAATTTCAATACAACGAATGGATTGGTTAACTTTTTAAAATGATTAGTGTCCTCAAGCAGTTTTTTAAGATGAAATTTAGTATTTTGTCTGTTTGTAATCAAAGCAGGTTATCTGAATTTTTCCAAGGTACAAAAGTTGAATGGAAACGTATCAGCTCAAAATATTCCCGGGAATAAAAAATCGTTTAGTATATTAAATCCACCAATCAGCAGTGGACTGCGTTTAAAACTGGCAATGGAAACGTAATAAGAGTAATACATAGAATTGAAAGTTATCATTTCGGTTCCAGGATACAGATATAATACACGCGTGGCTAGCGGACATACAGATGGAGGAGTACGCGAGGCTGTTCATAGAAGCGGGCTACGACCTGCCCACCGTGACCAGGATGACTCCTGAGGACCTGACCGCCGTCGGCATCAAGAAGCCCAATCACCGCAAGAGGTTAAAGGCCGAGCTCGCCAATCTTAACGTGCCGGACAATTTGCCCGACTATATACCGGTAAGTACCTAAACAATGGAACCCCTTCCATATTTTTAGTTCTTTCTGAAGTGCTAGTGATACAAGGGTCAAACTGAAAGTTCTTAGAAAATCAAAAACTAAGCATTCTAGCAAGTTATTAGTTTTATTATAACTTTTCAAAATAGCGTCCATTTACATCAATACATCGCTGCATTCGATGGAACCATTGAGAAAAGCACCTTGCCCACTCGGCCTTAGGGGTCACTTCGACGGCGTTTTGAAACGCAGCCACTGCTTCTTCGGCGTCCATAAAATGTTTTCCTCGAAGTTTTTCTTTTATTTTCGGGAATAAATAAAAATCGCAGGGTGCGAGGTCAGGGCTATACGGCGGGTGACCCAGTAATTCCACGTCTGAGGTCGCCAAATAGTCGATCGTTTGCCTGGCGGTGTGCGACGAGGCATTGTCGTGATGAAGGAGGATCCTGCTGCGAGGTCGTTTCTCTCGAACTTTTTCCAAGACAAGTGGCAAACAGTTGTTAGTGTACCACTCTGCATTAACCGTTTTCTGATCCTCTAAGACAACTGTCGCGTAATGACCTGTCTTTCCCAAGAACGAGGCCACCATCTTTTTTCCAACACTTCGACCTCTCTTCACTTTAGTTGGCAACTCTTCGGAAGGAAACACCCACTGAGCAGACTGTCTTTTGGTTTCCGGATCATAACAGTAAATCCAGCTTTCGTCACCCGTTAGTATGTCGAACACAGCATTTGAGTCACCTCCGTTAAATTTTTGGATCATTTCTCGGCACCAATCAACACGGCGGAGTTTTTGAGCCTCGGTCAAATTATGCGGTATCCAGCGGGCACAAAGCTTCCTGACCGCTAAATGTTCATGGAGGATTTTGTGCACTTGAATCATACCTATGCCTAGACTTGTCCGAATCTGCTGATAGGTCACTCTTTTGTCAGTCTCTATCATACGCCGCACAACACTGATATTGTCTTCAGTCGTCGCTGTAGAAGGCCGTCCCTCACGCAAATCATCGGTGAGATTAGTTCGACCACGTTTGAATTCATTAAACCAGTTGTAAACTGTGGCACGAGATGGGGCTTCATCGTGAAAAGCCAATCGAAGTCTATCATAACTTTCTTGTTGACTTATATGACATCGAAAGTCATAAAAAATCATTGCACGAAAATTTTCTCGGCTTAAATTCATTCTGACGTGCACAGACAATTTTCAATTTGCCGCCAAATTGTAAAACAAATGACAAATGAATGAAATGTATACTCAATATTATTGGTAAAGAGTTCTATTTTCAAAATTTAAACTTTTTTTTTTAATATAATGCTTTTAAGTTTCCAGTTCTAAAAACTTTCAGTTTGGCCCTCGTATTAACAACAGTAATCCTTTCTATCATTCGATGATGTGTAAAATCAAGGTACATTTGGATAAAGTTTAAGAACGATTATTTAACGTGACTAAATTTATAATAATTATGACTTGCTCTCAAAGAAAATTGATTATCTTCAGGGTTCATTGGAGGAGTGGTTGCGTCTGCTTCGACTGGAAGAGTACGGGCCGGCGCTCGTGGCGCAAGGATATCGCACCGTGCATGACGTCACACAATTAGCTTGGGAGGTAAGTACATAAAGTATTGGTAAATAATTCCAGTAAATTAATCGTCATCATTATTATCAGCGGCGTGGGTAGGCCTCCACTAGTTCGCGAGAAGTCTCTGAATGTGGGCCGCTCAAGATCGGGCTTGATTGTGGATTGTGGCGACCTTTGAGGGAGGCCTGTGTTAGTAGACGCCTTTTGGCTGACATGATACTGATAATAATTATCAGTATATCTTCATCTATTCATTGACTTAAGTCATCTCCAATATATTTCTTCCTGTGCGGCCCTACGCTTTCGTCATCTACACAAACGCACTTTATTTTTTTGAACCAATTTTTTTATATTTATAGTGTTGACTTTTCATGAGCTAATGTTGTCGTGTGTAATTTTTGTAACAATTATGTAGTATAATACGGTGCTTTTAGAGCTATTTGTAGACTTGAATCTTTTATTTTTATTTTAAAATACAAATTGTAGGAGTGACTATAGCCTAAAAGATGTATAATTTACAATTTTTTTAGTGAACGTTAAGAAAAGCAGCCTTGATTTTCAGTTTAACTTGGGACGCGTACTGCACAAAACAATGTGTTAGATTTGTGACCATAATGTGGTGGGTTTTACCGAAAATCTATGGAGAAGCGTATGTCCAGTAATGGACGCCCTGCGGATAAAGTGATGATGATGATTGTTTTTTAATATATCTTATTTTTTTGATATTTTACATTAACAGTAAGGTGTATAAAATCAAAATGTATGATAGAAAGTGAAAGTAACATTATTCAATACAATTGCAGGATTTAGAAGACATGGGAATAGTTCGCCTTGGCCACCAAAAGAAAATTCTTCTTGCCATCAAGAGAGTGAAGGACATCAGAGCGGGCAAGAGAAGCATTAGCAGCCAGGGTTCGCTTGATTTCACAAGATTACAACCCGGCCAGGTCCGTACGCCATTTTGCTTGTACTTATTATATTTGTTTGTAGTGATGTTTTAGATTTAGTGTCTTTATAGTTGTTACCTATTAAAATGGAACACGTATAGTCTCGTAAACTTACTTCTAGTTCTTCTCCAGAGAGATTTTTGTTTATTACAACAGATTTATAGCTATCTGTGTTTTTACTCCTCTAAAAGGATAAAGCATCACTCCAAAACAAAGCTACTATCATTAATAATTATTTTGTTTTATTTTTTCTCACGTCGTTCATCCAGCATCATGATATCATTTACCGCCAGAACGCCTCTTATCATTTCTTAGAAATTCTTGTGACTTTAATATAATTTAACAGTTTTATCTATTTAACAATTAAAAAAAAGTAATATTCTTGTTTCTATTTTACTAACAGCGTCTAATAACTAAACATGTTACTAGCTTGACAACTTACCCAATGTCTAAACACACCTCCGTAGGCGTAATCCCAGGAGTAAGGCTTTAGTTGTTAGTTCAGTGTTTAAGAAACCTAGCACCTCTTGCTGAAGTATTTACTTTGCTCGACCATTTGTAATGGACACATTGTGGGAAAATAAAGTCCAAGTGGACGAAATTGGCGCGGATAAAATCGTTTCGGCCTTATCGTGTTTTTACAAAATTAATTTTTCCCGATGCGTTCAAACGATCCGTTAACATTTCGCTTAGACTTTTAGAGGTCTATTTCCATCGCCATTTCTTTCGCTGGGCGTTTTGCAACTCTGCGATAATGTTATCGACAAATATTTAGGGAAATAATGATTATTTTTTTATTCACTCACTGTTTTAATTTAAATAAAAAAGGAAGTTTATTTGGTACGTAAGTAGCGCTCGCAGAGTTGCCGCCCACGCGCTCATCACATCCGTCGCTGCATCCACCTCATACCACTAGCCCGAAGCAGCATGTGAATGTTTTGTTTTCTTTTCTTTTTTCAAAAACACCAAACCGCACATTGGACATTACCGACTAAAGGATTTATATCCGAGGGAGCTACATTACCAGCCTTGGGAGAGACACACGAGGAGTTACCATAAACCCCCCGATCTAAACTTTGACGCCCTATCAACGCCCCTTTGTGGCACAGACTTGGTTCCTATCCAGGTATGAGAAAACATCCTTTGGCACAAGTCTTGTCAGTTTTGATCTCGATTGCACCCGAGCACCCGGCTTTTATGTGCACCCGTTTTATTTGTTTTTGTAATTGAGAACGCATTGTTATCTATGTGTACCTGTACCATGTGTTTTTTGAATGAATATCGATGTTACTCTTATTAAATAAACACCGTAAGGTTCAGACGTTGCGAGCTCGATACGTAACGGCGCTCACTTGCCTGCACGGTAGATATCTCAATTTATATATTTACTATAAATAATTGTAAAGCTTTCCATAGCATGAATTTACTGACAAAAAGCTAACGATGAAAACTTAATCAATTTAATATAGCATTTTATTAATAAAGCATGAGAAACAAATTGCGATAACAGAGTTTATTTAATTTTAACTTTGACTCTATAAGTACTTTTAGAACAAATTCTCCGTGTTATTTCTGGAGTACAGTTGTTTTTCACTATGGTAATATTAACTTGCAACCAACAGATCCGTCACCCGCGCGGTAAATCTTTGGAAAGCCTCGAGGATCCATCAGAAAGGACGTCGCACACGACATTCTCGCCCGAAGCGGGATTTTACTACGGCGGCGGTCAATGGAGACGCTCGTACGACGACGGGGACATAACGCCAACCAATGACGGCTCCTACGAGGGCGGAGGGACTTTACCTCGTCCGAGAGGCCTGGTCCGTCCACGACCAGTCGCGAAGATACAAGCCACACCAGCGTATAGAGACAAGTCTCCGGACTACACCTACGATGAGATCGCATACTCAGCACGACTGCAGCGTGTAGCGTACGGTGCAAGTCCACACGTGGCTAGGAAACCTCCGCCAGAACCGCCCAAGAGACAGAGCTCCCAATACGCGCCCTTCACGCGTTTCGGACAAACAACAGTGGAGATACACCCGGAGAAAAGCCTGCCGCTAAGTCTACCAGCGTACCCTAGTTCGGACTCACTGAGTGTGTCGCTGGACAGCACGGGATTGTTGCCTCCGCCTCCAGCACCCTCCTCGCCTCCCAGAAGGTATGAGGAAGACAAGATGAGGACTGGCTCCGATGCGAGTTTTAAGGTAACTAAACTGACAGTCCTGCATTAAATTTGAACAAGACTTCTAAGTAACATTTAAGTAGTACATAAACATAAATATAAATTTGATATACTGTAACATACATAAAACATATACTACGTAATATTTTTAAAAACAAAACCCTTCTTTGGTAGAGACACAAATTTTTATGAGAATTAACTAAGATTACTTGTTACTCATTTCTTACTAGGGAAGTTACTAAATAATACTCCACGAGTATAAGAGCCGTTTGAATCAAATTTTAATTTAAAATAAATGACAATAACTACATTGAACAGCTCTTATATTTATCAATAAACTTTTAATGTGTATAAAATAGGATTTTGTTACAATTTCCCACAGTCAAGTTCGAGCACCGAATCGGATAGCATTCCGTTTGCAAATGAGAACGCCGGCACAATAAAGCAAAACCGAGGGCAAATCGGAGGGCGCCCTCACACTGTAGACTACGGGCGTACGGGCATCGGACTATCAAGCCTTCCGCCGAGGTCTTCGACCGACCTAAAACCTTCCTCAGCTCACGCACTCACCGAACATAAAGAAGAGAGCAAAAGTACAGAACCCGTGGACGTTCTGAATGACATTGGAAACATGCTTGCCAACCTAACAGACGAGTTGGACGCCATGTTAGAAGAGGAGAAACGTCAAGGCCTGACTGATTCCTAAAACAATTTTTCGTTGATCCGCTTTTTTATTAAACCGAAGTTAATGTTTCATTTCAAACTCGAATAGAGAAATAATTAGTTTAGTTCCCTTTTATCAAAACGATAAATTCCAAAGAATCGAGCTGTCAACGTTAAATACGGTGGATTGTGATTGATGATTATTCACAATAGGACTTATTATTTATCAATTATGACTATGTTAATATTTATCGAAAGTGACAAATGAAAAGGATTTTGTAATTATTTACAGTTTTACATAATGTATTGTGCAAATAAACAGAACACGCAACTAGACATATAATTTTTATGAAATATGACATATTGTCAATAGATTCTTGTGAATGCAGGGTTTCTACAGTAGATTCGATTTTATTGGTGATCCGACAAACTAATAGGTAATAGATACGCTTAACGCAAGTTGATGTGTATCTTAGCAACAGATTCAGAAAGTTTTTAAAGATGCCTTTCAAGCCATGTTGGTAAATTTTATAAAACACAATATTGCCAATATTTATAATATAAAACAAATAATTACTAAAAGTATATTTTTATTCATGAACTACAATATACAATTAATTTTGGTTATTATATGAAAATAACACATGATTTAATTCGAAACTATCTTTTTGTTGTCTTATTTAACACTAATTAGTTCCTTATTTAACATTGAGTTTATCAATGGTTTTAATTTCATTTGGGGTTATGAAATGTTAGATGTAGTACAGAACCGTAAAAGATGAGAATGGCTATTTTTGTAAATAATGTTTTACTTAAATTATGTCATAGATAAAATATATCCAGTAGCTAGTTTTCCATGTACAATAAAATGCTAGGTTACATGAGTACTTTGTAGAATGGACTAGTTAGAATTTATACAAAATGATTAGACCTAGATATAGATTAAAAATAGTGATTTTCAATAATTGTATTATAGCCCTTCATATAACATACTTCTAGACCTCATAGACGTTGTATAACATTCTTGTATAGCTTACGGACATGCCCATTTCATCCCATTTACACACAAATTGCTTGTCACTTAAATAATTACCAGGCTGGCTTATGCAATTACGAAGCTGAATTTAACAATATTACTTTTGACTGTTACTAGAAGATGATTTCTAATAGAATCTTCATTTATTTTCAATGCATGTCCACTTAGAACGTGATATCCAGTGGCCATAAAATATTTTTTGTAATAGCAATTAAAATAAGTATCAATGAGAAGTAATCCTGATTCACTAGTTAACTTGTTACCGTTCATTCAGTTCACAGAGTACAAGAAAACATTCAAATAGTAACCCACTCTACCCATAGTTTTGATACTAACACAAAATGTACCTATGTTTGGATAATGGTATATGTTGTAGTGTACAATATAATATTTTAAGCTTTTTTACTGTAAATATCTGTTATAGAGATCAGTTTCTATACAGTTCTTTGATACCTAACAAGTCATATTTAGAAATTTTGTATAACTACCTTATAATTTGTGAAATGATAAATCTGCCGTCACTCATGTTTATACTGTGAACATACAATAGGAAGGTGCTAAACAAGAAATCGTAAAGCAAATTGTATATTTTACAACGTCGCAATAAAGAGGTCTTCTTCAAGAGTTTAATTATTTTGGTTATGAACTAGTCAAAATTGTTTTGAGTGGCGGCAAGGGCAAGCGGAGGAACATAATGATTTACTATAGGTTTTGCGACAATATGTTAAAGGAAAACTGCTTAACATTTTCTTATTTTAGTTCTGTTCTTATTTGAATAAAATATTTGTAATATTTCAATGGATTCTTATTTAACACCCACCCTTGATTTCATTACCCAGTGTAAAAATGATTGTAATTGATGATTAAGTAAATTCATTTGAATGAGAAGAAGAGAAAATCTAAATTGTGCCATAATCCTTACGCTTGTTGATGTATAAATTACTGGTAATGTCATGTCAAAACAAACTGATTATATTCCAATTTATAAATAGAGTTATTTAGAAGTGTAAATATTAGAACAACATTAATTATTTAGTTAAATTTGTTGAAATCAGTTTCATAGCAATCAACCCAAAAATTGTAAAATTTGATGCCCCATTAATTAAAACAAGTTCTTATATATACTTTCAAGATACTGTGTTAATTGTGTTCCATCTTCTCACTTGTTACAAGAATGACTACAATTTAGTAGGAAGTATTTTTGGTATATTTTAATAAAAAGGCAAAAATTACAATACCCAAGTACAATACCATAAGCATGTACTAGTTCATACAGGATAATCTAAGTATAGCACAAGTCTTTCAGGATTGCTTTGACTCGCTGGATATTTTACATTAAGGGAAAAATACAGAGAATGGAGAATTTTAGGTATCAGATCAGTTATCATAAAAACTTTTTGATATTTCCAGATTTAAAGGATACTATTTTATCACTAATTTATTACTAAGTTTATATATTTTTTTATTCTTGTGTTAAATAAAAATACTAAATAGACTGAAGGCGATATATTTCTTTTGTCTGTAAAATAATGATAATGTAACTAATAAAGAATTTTTCAATAAAGACTTTACTTAATCAAATCATAATATAATTAAGAATTCATATATTAAATATTCATTGTGTTTAATTTTTTAAAGATTAATATTATATTTGGCAATGGGAACAACACAAGAAACTTGATTTTAGACAAATATCTTACACAATTAACCAGTGGCGTAGCTATGGTATTTGGGGCCTGGGGCAGATTGGGGCTTGGTAACCCCTAAAGAGTAAATAATTTCAAAATTCAGAACAGAATGTAGTTAATATATATATTTTTTGGTTCAAAATAATAATAAATATATATAAAATAACATTAGATCTTAATAAAATTTATTGGGAAAATTTAAAAACGAACATTCCTCGCTTTTTGGCCTGCAAAGTCATTAATCACATTTTCAAAATCAATAGTGTCGACTGCAAGATGATTTAATCTATTAATAATTAAATAATCTTGCAATAATGTAATAATTTATTATTTTGTCATTTAGGGCCCTTTTAAAAAACACTTTATGTGTTTTGCAAATGAAAGGATTAAACACTGTGTATATTATAATTTATAACCGTTTATTTTTTTTAATGTTCATATTATTTAACAACTTTTTTAGCACAAAAATAGTAAAATTCGATATTCTTTTTATGTTATTTACTTTATTTATGGTTTTCATTTTTCTTTTAACATTTCATTATTCATCATTCAAAAAAAAATTTTTTCAATAAAAATATTTTCAACTTTGGTGCCCCCCCTACTTGTGCTGCCTGGTGCGGCCGCCCCGCTCGCCACCCCCTAGCTACGCCACTGCAATTAACATTTACATTGTAGTACTCCCAACGGCGGGCCAATTTCATAAATGACGTATTTAGATTTTAAATTTCAAACTGCTGTCAATTCGCTTGATTTTGCACAGACTACATCTTTAATATAGTCCAATTGACAATAATCTAGTTGTTTTAAATTGCATGATCAAGAGAAAAATTACAAAAAATGTTGTAAAAATGGGCAATCAAGAAATTATTTTGGCTATAAATTCATTCCTTCGGTGGCTATAAAGTGGCGCCGTCGTATGCGAAACGCTTGTCTATGATATCAAAACCGTCAATAATTGGCTCAAATTTTTTAATATTTCTCCTTTACAATTATATTTTAAATAGTCCAGACCACAACACATAATGATCAATTCTGCATGATTCTCAATTATTATTCTTAGATCTTCTAAAGGTATAACGTACCAGTTTTGCTTTTTAGCGTATCAAAACCTATATAAGCCTAGTCCGAAAAAAAATAGTAAATTGAGCCGAATTTTCGATCTAGTGCAACGGCAATTCAAATGATCAAAAGGCCATTTTCTCCATACTCTGGCTGTACTTTGTAATGTTTGCTGTGTATGCGCGACTCTTGTACATCATTGAAGTAAATCGTTACCAAACAAACCAGCAAACCTGAAAAAATTTCTACTGCTCAAAATATTATTATTTCGCGTTCATTCATAGAAAACATTAACAGGCTCCAATCGCTACTTTTTGACCAGAAGAGTTTTAACATCATATGTGTTCTATTATTCTTGGTATTGAAAATAATGACGCTTTATTTAAAGCAAAAAGTCAAGGGGAAGTCTTTGTCTTAATAATATCTTTACAAATTAGATAATCTTATAGTGAATCTAATATTGTAATTTTTTTTTTAACACAATCGAAGTGCTGCGCATTATTAACTTTACGTAGCGGTTATTTGTAATAGCTTGTTATAGATAGCTGTAATGAAAAGTCAAACTATATCTCTTTGTAAAATAGATTAATATTTACTAATAGAACAATTTATATCTAAAATATAATGAAGAAAAGACATGATTTTTTGTGAAAAATTTATGAATGTGACATTATGTATTGCAGTGTATTTTATACTCTACATCAGATGTCATAGTTGTTGCAAGTTTCGAGTTGCCTTGCGCGATCGATAATATAAATTGGGTAGATTCGGAGTTTGTGGAGGTCGGAGCTATTGATGGGCCAGGTTTGGGAGCGTAATCATTAATCGAAATTATTGAAGTGTAAAAATGGAATCTGCCGGTGCTTATGGAGGCGGAAAAGCTGGAGGAGCTTTCGATCCTCAAGCGTTCATCCAGAGACCTCCGGTGATAGTCAGGGCGGTATGCTGGGTTAGTATCTATACTATTTCATGACCTTTACATTATGATATTTAAAAACGAGTAAATTCATCTCCTATCACTGTACAAAGAGCTTCAAATATATTTATTAAACTTCGACGAAATATATTGATTATTTCTATATGCAGATATCTTGCATAGATTCTGACAAAACACATTATTACGTTAGACATGTAATCACTGCACCAACAATAACTATTGGCCTTGTGCAGTGGAATATGTAAATTTACCCAGAATTTTTGCAGCAATTTACATAAGTTATGATTTATTAATTTCGTTTGTTCATATGTGTTTCAAGATGAAGTTGTTTAAACTCTACTATTAAATATGAAATTAAGAATTATTCCAAAAATAAAATGAACATTATTTGGTTTTTTTTTACTAGTAATTATATATTTCTCATAAATTTACTATTAACATTTAAAATTAAAAAAAATTCCTTAATGCTATAAATAATGTTTGGCTTTACAGAAGTATAATTTATGTGTAGAAATATAGCACTAAAGATGAATACTACACAATGTGTGGTAAGAAATTAATTTCAAGGTTGTCTCGCAACTTGCAATATGTAACTTTATCTTTATTAGAAAGGGTATTGATGTGCATCTGCAATTAACTATACCTAAAACATTTTAATTTTAAAACTGCAGTTTCTTTTGATTTATAATCTGAATGTATTCTACAATTATATATCTATATGTATATTATAGAGTATATCATACCATAATACTATTAATAAATGAAAATTTGATGCCCTGTGGATATTGTAAATATTATACCTGAAATCACAATGACTGTTCATAGCATTGCCAGATTTTAATCCACCTCTTCTTCTTACTCTACTACTATATTAAGTGGTATTTATGGAAATCTTACTATACCATCAATCAACTGTCAACTGACATTTAGCCTTGCCAAGCTCATTCAAATCAGATTAAAACTACACTGAAGTTTAACTAGGAGTTTCCTCTCATTGGGGCTAGCAAACTGTCTTTCTAAAGTACTGGCTCAAGTTAAACCTTAGCTCCCAAGGAAGCCCTAAAGGTACAAGTAAAGAACCCAGCAACCCGCAAGAAACTGGCAAAGCAAAAACCTGACCAGCATGAAAAAAGGTTATATTTAGTGAATACAAATTCATATTACAATTGCATTAGTACAAATACTATAATAAAGGAAGACAGAGACATAAAGTGATAGTACTATTTCTCTCTTAACTTCTCAGAGAGTTATTACTAGCTGTTCCTCACCGACTTTGGAAACTCAATGGCCACTCTCTTGCAGGATTTCTTATAATCTGTTCTTAGCTGACTACAACTTGTTTAAAAAAGTATTCATGTCAAATTTCAAGTTTCTAAACTTTATAGTTCCGGAGATATTCTGATGAGAGACTTGGAAAAGTATGTAGATTATGCAGTGGTATAGGTATTTAATAATTTTTTGTTGAAAAAAAAATATATTGGACTGGAAAATGTATTATAATCTACTCTTTTATGCCAGATCTTAGTACTTACATTGTGATGGCTATTTAATAAAAAAGGATAACTTTTCTGAACCATTTTAAAGAAAAGTTAAAACTATTTTAAAAACAACTTTAGATTTTAACATGGTCACATACCAATTTGAACATTTTAACCAGAGATATTTATGTTATTTTAGAAATAACCTATTCCTGAATACAGTTTTGTACTGAAAAAATGATGCATAAATCAGGTCCAGTGAAAGTGCAGTTATAAATTATGCATGCAATTTACCTACGAGTAACTTATTGAAGCCACCTCCATAATTTCATCTGATTATCTTAACTTTAATCTTAGCAAAACAATAATTATTGTATTAACCATAGTTTTTCAATCATCCTGTAGTGGACACTATATTTGTTAAGGAGCTGTTAGTAGATTTTAAAGCAAATGTAAATTTTTGGGTATTTTTTGTGTAAAGGGATATATGTAAAACTTTTGTTAAGAGTTTGATAAGATTTTGTGAATTTAAGATATTTACTTATTATTAACTAACATTAAATTTCTCAGCTCTTCAGTGTAATAGTGATGGGGTGCATATCGGCTAAGGGCTGGTACATTAGTAAGGAGGACGGCAAAGAATACTGTGTCTACAATAATGATACTAATGCATGCAATTACGGTGTGGGGATATCTGTGATAGCTTTCGTAGCATCAATAGCCTTCATTGTTGGAGAATATCTATTTGAGCAAATGTCGTCGGTGAAAACCAGAAAGCATTATGTGCTTGCCGATTTGGGCTTCTCAGGTAGGAGATTTTTATAAGAATATTAATATAAAAAACTTTATAATATTTTTTTTATCATTGCCCTTTGCAATAAATCAGTGTCAAGCCACAATCATATGATGGTGACTAATTCCAGCTATTAATTTAATAAATTAATGTATTTTATGCACACCACGTATTTATTCTATTACTTTGACAAGAAATATTCAGTTTTCACATATATTTTTTTTCAAAATATATTGCAGTAGTTTGATTTTGAAAGGAAATAGCACTTTTGTGCAAGTACTCAAATTATTATTACAACTAATTTTGATTGACGTTACTGCAATAAATAAGTATTTGATATTTTTTCAACATTTTTAAAATTAACTTTTCAAGGTTAGACATTACTTGCTTTCCGGACAGATTTCGGACTTGACGTTGATTTGTGGGACTGTGTACATATTTTATGGCTTGAATATTTTTTATATAACACAATGTAGACAATTTCCGTGCAAATAGTTATTAAATAGATAATTCATAGTTATGATACTTGTAGAAAATAGACAATGCAACTTACTTTTATAATTTTCATTACATAACTGCTTGGGGTTATATAGATGGTGTATTAATAGATATTAAATCAAAACCTGCGCTTGAATCTTGTTGTTTAGTGGACATGGTGACCCATTGACCTTTTAATAATTAATCGTAACGAGAAACTGCTTTATGGTACGCTCCATGCTCCTTATAGTGCATGCAATAAAACATTTTATGACATCTTTACAAATGCCTGGGGTATAAATTTGTACCGTTTCACATTTATTTCGTTTTTATCTTTATAACCGTAACGATTTCCTTATAAGTTTTTCTTGCCGAAAATGATTGGACAACGATTATGCAATACTATTTAGGAAACAAAGTGAAGATTCAATACAAATATTGACAAGTTACGGTATTTATATTTCGTATCGAATCTCGGGAATCCCCGAATCGCAATGCTTAGCGTTTCCCGTTTGAAATTCGTAGCCAAGGTCTCTCAAGAGCCTGTTCTAAGTGACTTTTTAGAGCGTTGCTGGTGTGACCAAGGCGCCTTGCGGCTTCTCCATCTATATTATAGATAATAGGTAGTGGGTTGGGAATCCTGGCTAGATTCTATAATGTCCACGCGCCAAACTTGTCGCACTCTTTTTCTAAATATATATCTAGAAAAAAAAAGAAACTGTATCTCTTATTAAGTCCCAAATTAAAGTTTAATAAAAAAAGGGAATATGCTTTGTTTTGAATGATATATACCTTTATAATTTACTTGCGCCCGGCTAACAGAAAGCACAAATTTTATTAAATAAATTTTAACCGGGTGATTTACAAGTTAATAGCTAGTTATTTGTAGTTAATTAATTAAAGTTTATTATCATGAGGTAATATTAATTGCTGCAGTAAAGTGTATAAGTTTATCGTACAAACTTGAACATTCAATGAAATGTCCTTTTTAGAGACCTCCACTTGACAAAATATATTAGTTATCGACGGTTAGTAACAATTATCACAAGGCCAGGCGCGAGTTTTCTTTGGATTTAACACATAATAATAATAATTTCAGCTTTTTGGGGTTTCTTGTACTTCGTGGGATTCTGTTACTTGTCGAACGCCTGGGGAAAAACTGACAACCCACCAGTGGGTACAGCTAACAACATGCAAGGCGCTATAGCTTTCTGTTTCTTCTCCATATTCGCTTGGGTAAGTACTGTGATTATTTCATATCCACTTTTATATTACCATCACCATTTCAAAACTTCTGTGGCGGACATGGGCCTTCACGATTGAAATCCCTTAGGACTGAAAAGGGCCTCCATCCAGTCATCCGACGAAGTACACATCTATGAACGTCAAGAAATTTAAATTTAAGATCATTAAACAAAAATTTGTAATTTTTTTTATTAATATCAAAACATCTACCACGCTAATTATAGTGATAATAAAACCTGAGAATTAATTGGTCTTCTACTGTATTAAGGTTGTAAGTGACCACAAAAAACCGTTTCAGTTTTGGGGTCTCTGGGGAATCAGGGCGCGTCTGGAACCCTCGCAACTTTAAGTATATCTATATAGGGAAGTTCAATCTGATTCTAGTTTATATCAAAACGGGTTCTACTGACATTCTTCTGATGACGTAGACATTTGGTATATATACAAGTACTTTCAGTATTCTCCTTGTTCAATAAAACTTACATAAGGACTACATAAGGTTTATAGGGATCTAAAGAATTCAGTTAGCTATTTCAGTTACTAACTGTGTCTGGGACATCGTCCGCGTGGAATTTAACAAACAAAATATTTTTTTTACGTTTAAGAGTATTAAAAAAAATATAAGTAAGCTGCTAGTATATATCAAAATCGGTCCAGCCATTTTAAATATTAGCCGGAACAAGCAGACAGACACAAAAATTTAAATAAAAATGTAATTATGGCATACGTATCGTATATATAAATATTAGTGGGACCTGAAAGTAATGTCGTTTCTGTCCACATATCTTACAGAAAAGCGATTTATTTTTACCGCTCCGGCATTGAAAATTTGTATACTAGATAGCAAAAGGTTGTTGATAACGAAGGTAAGTATATTGTTGATAAGAAATAAAAGCTTGTTAAAAATGTAGTCGTGTGAATTTAAGAAAGCGACATTACTTTCCGGTTACCCTAATATATTCAAATGCGTGTATTAAAAAGCAGTTATTTTAATATTACAAACAGACAATCCAATTTTATTCATTTGTATTGATGAATAGATAGATGTATGCTAAAACCTTTGAGCAACTTTGCCGAAATTACTAACTTAATTTCGATGATTACTAAAATCTTCCTATGTATTAGAGAATTTTCAAATATACAACAAACAGCGTAACAATGTCTTAAGAAATTAAAACGGCCTGGTAAAAAGAATTAATTATGTTCCAACTAATTAATTATGGGGATAAATGCAAATATAACAAAGATAAAGGTAAGTACATGACAATTAAAAGTAAAAAAACGTCAGACATTTAAATTTAACTGCCTATCTCTTGAAGTAAGAAATCAACTTTCTTTTTTGTTGTTCATTTGTATAAAAAAGATACAAATGTTCAAATTAATTAAGTACCATTTGCTATTATAAGGTAGTTAAAATTAGAAATCAAAAGTATTCATGAGTATTATTAAATCTTTTGATATTTTTGATATAATTCAATAAAATAAGGAATCAAAAAAATCTTGGTTTTTCTGTCCGCAGATTGCTTGCGCACTGTTCGCGTTCCAACGTTTCCGCATGGGCGCTGACGCGGCCTTCGCCCCCGCCTATGAAGTTGAGGGCGCTGTGGGCAGCCCGGGCAGCTTCCCCGCCTACCCCGGGGCACCAGACCCGCAACCAGCTTACAGTGACCCACCCTTCTCACAGACCGGTAAGTGAATTAGTCACCAAGGAAAATAAAAAAAATACCTTATTTTGACAGATACAGTGCGCAACGAATATGTATGGATGAAATATAAATCAATTATTAATTAATAATAACTTTTATATTTGTGTATAATAATATTGTTTGGTTTTTCTTGTCAAGAGAAATATGATTAATTTAGAAAGATAACCAGCAATATTTTATTTAAATGGACTTTATTGTCACCGTCTAATTCTTTTAATAATATCATAAGACGGCATCTGTAAAGAAACAAAAACTTTTTCTATTATTTTAAATTATAGAACCTCCTTCCATATGCATAATGCTATTAAACCCTTAAGTAAAGTTAACCCCAAAGTAATGTTGTTAAAAATTATCATTGACCTTATTACTTCTCTACTGTCTTCTAGAAACAAATATTGTACCTTTCTTCTTTGTAAACTCAATTGTGAAACAATAATGAATTACAAAAACATCTCTTCCCAAAAGAAATGATAGAAAATGTCGAAAAAACCTGCATGTCCTAGAATATAAATGTACAATCTATTATAAATTTTATTAAATTAATTTCCAGGTAACATTGACTACACAGCTCCTACCTACTAAGCTGATAAAGACTTTGTTGGAGTCTACAAACATTAATATATTTTCTTTTAATCGAGTCATAATTATGATGATATAATTGAAATGACATCACAAGTGCTGCCATTATAAAAATGGTATAAAAGATAGGAGAAACAACAAACTAAAAATTATATTCTCTCTCCGCCATTGAATTATCTGGAAATCTCTTATTGTTATTATAATTATGACTTGATAACTAATCATCTGCAAATCCATTATAAGCACTCATAGCAGTATTATTTTTATTAAGTTTATGTTAATAGGGTTATCGCCAGACGTGTCATGTGACAATTTATATCATTTGTAAAAATATATAATAAATAATATTGTTAAACCATATTCATCTTAATCGAAATATATTTTTCCGATGAAACATAGAGGATATATAGAAAATTATAACCATGTATTGCCTCCTGTACCTGCTTATAGGTATTAACAAGTGTTTATGACAATATAGTTCCCATTTATTATATGTAATATAACATATGTATGTAAATAGTGCAAATATTCGGAAGTGTTTTATCAGAGATTCGTTTTATTCATACTTATTTACCTAATGTCTCAAGTTTGGTAATGAAAATTTTGAGAAGGCTTCTAAAAATTATTGCAATGTAAATTAACAAATGAGGAACTATTATCAGTCTACCCACACACACACACAAGCATTGATATGATTAACTGTGTGATTTGGTACAAAAGTGCTTTCTATAGTAGTCTAACATTTCAGTTTTAGGTAAATAAGTATTTGAATATACAATCTCTGTTTATTATTTAGAGTGACTATGTGATATTTTGTTTTGATGTTATGTTGTTTATTTGTAGTTACTAATAATTGTGCCATTAACAAAAAAATAATGATTAACCAAATGCAAGATAATATATGTGCTATACTTATCTTGATTATTAAGTTAAACTAATATTTAAAGCCACCTTTTATTGGATAATGTACGGCAATGGGTACATGCATTCATAAGCTCATTTGTCAAGTCAGTTATTCCTTATACTACTTGTAACATCATACTGTATATAATTTAATCCATATATTTTCCAGCTTGTGTTCTTGGATCATTATCTGTTATATATAGATTAAAATTGATTAGGTAAATGTAAAATTGCATATCGATATTTTATGTTATTTATTTGAAATGTGCAATGACTTTGATTTAATTAGGTGTTACATTGTACGGTGTTCGTTAATAATACTTATCCTTGTTTTCCTTTTGTCATAAGATCTGATGCAGTCAGTATTATATAAATATAACATGAGCGCTTTAACTGAAGATCATAGTATTTTTAAAGAAATATATTTAATAGTCGCTATCCTTAATGTTGAAAGTAAATGTTTAACTTGAGCATGAAGGCAATACTTAATGTGTCATATATAAATTATAATGTGATGTGCTAAGGTGTAAAGTTAGTACAAATGCTTATTCCTCTAGTGTAATTATTGAAACTTTACTTGGTAGTTCTGATGTAATTATTGACCGCTTACAACTATGTCAAGGGTTTTAACAATGGATGTTCACTGTCTATTTCAGTTCTATAGGAAGGAATAATAAAACATTGTTATATCAATAGATTAATGTTCACATCTGGACAAGGGCCTATGTTTGGACGTCAACAATCAAAAAAACTTATGAATTCTTACGACTCATATAATATATTTTTCAAAATAAGAATAACATTAATAAAGTGAAACATATATATTGTTAGGTAACCAAATGTTATTATCCATTAGTAAACAATTGATATTTTTGTAAGCAAAAAATAGTTTTCACTTCCATAGCTTGCACTGTTGTTTGTAAAGACTTCTAGCAATAAATATGAATTTATTGTTGCCCCGATGTACTGGTTGACTGATACAAAAGACTTTAATTAATATATATTTATTTTGGTCACATTATATTGTTAAAAAGATTGCCTATTCCCTAGTCAAGGTTGAAAAATGTCATATGACATTGTAGTTATGTTTATATTCTATGTTAATAAAATTTATTTCATTGATATTATTGATGGTTGATCTTTATCAGAGATTATTAGGGTGATCGCAGTTAAACTTATTTTTTTAAGACAGTCCCACAAAGACTCGTACCGTGGTCTTCCATTGTCCTCAAGATCTTTATATTTTCATCACTTGGTGTATCTTCAAATCTTCTTGTTTTAAGTTTTTAAGACCTTTAATACACATGTTTTTCATTAATGGAAGGATGTAATTTAACATGTACAGTAACTAAGAAAGTCTGCGAGTTTGTTGTTTGATTGCCATAATCATCCAGTTGCTCCACTTTTTGCTTTAATTTTATGTAATTTCTCAAATCTTTTTGATTACTTCCTGTAAGTCCGATATTTTTTTTGTTTCAAAAGTTAGACCAGTACAGACGGGCCGTGTTAGTTGGTCATATCAGTCGTGTTATAGGGCATTTACGTAGTTGCAAATGTTATCGATGTTATTAACGCATATTACTGATACGGCCGTAAATGAGTGTTACATTGAAAATGTGTAAAATTTACAATAAGAGATATTTGTTTAACCTTAATTCGACGACCCAAAAAAATTAACTTTTCGAGATTAAATTCTTATTATTAGTCAACCCGCCCACAGTGTGGCAATTATGGTACATCCCTCCATAAATATCTTTGAGGGAGGCCCATGCCTTGAAGTGGCTTTCTATGAGCCAAACGACGATGAGATTTGCTTTCATAAAATATATTTAATCAAGTATGGATTAACGCCCTCTCGCGAATAATGTGGTAATCGCAAAAAAATACTTTTCAGGCAATAATAAAAAACTTTTTTAAAAAATATAATTCTGAATAAAGGTTTTTTGTGGGTAATATTTCTTTTGTCTTGAGTTTAATGATATTGTTATAATGTAACTAAATAGATATAAACCGTGCGTTCATTAGTTTTTGTCGGTAATGAATGTTTAGTCGTTGAAAATGTTTAATTTGTCTTAAATTTCCGTAGATAAATTCTGAAAAAAGTTGCCTCGAAAATCATCGTAATATATCAGAATATTCGCGGAAGCGTTTATTTCCTTTAAATTTGTCAGGGCCAGTGCCCCACAGATTAAATACGCCTAATTACATTTTAAATTACTATCGTTTTCACGAAATATCGATGTGCTTTACTTCGACGTATCGATTGCCCTAGGGTTATATAACTGTTGTTGTTTAAAATGCTAAAACAGATTGTGTACACTATGACGTATCGTAGACACATATTGTATTTAGATGTAGATAATATAAAGCGTATATTGGTTAGTGGTCCGTTTGTATTGTGTAACTGTGACAAAATACAGATAATGCAAAAAATATTGTAATAAGTGTTGAATATTACGCTAAATCGTTCTGTGTTTTGACGATTACTTAATGTTGCCAGTCGTGGTTATATTACACAATAGAGTAACATTAAATTAAAAAGAAACTTCTGTGTACTTATAAAGGCGTCCTTTATTTTACCATTAGTAAAGTTAAACAGAAACTCGATCATCTCTGTATATTTGCAATTTTAGAAAACTGTACTTATGTAGACAAAAATATCAGAAATGTCTGTACTGTAATTAATTTTATTTACTTTTAATTTTAGAAATTTTTGGAAATTAAATGTGTTAAAAAAATTGCATTTGTGTCATTTGATAATTTAGCATCAATGATTTTTTTTAATTAATTGTCTTTAAAGGGTTTTTTTTTAACTCGAGCTTGTTTTTCTATGAGTGATGTAATTGATATCCAACTCGGCAAATATTCCCCACAGAAACGAAATACATTTTTATTAAAAATCGTATCAAATTCCATTCGCGGACGTTAGAGCAACCTTATGTTAATCTTTATATATTAATAATAGAGGCATAAGTAAATTCTTATTAATATTTGCCTGATAAACCAATGATGTCCCACCCAAAAGGTTGAGACTTCACTATGACGCGAGAAACTATCAAATCATTGTATGATAATAATCCTTTTGTCTTTATTTGACCTGGGTGTCCGTTTCTGACGCGCTTTGAATGTAATTCAGAGTAAAAATCTCATTTGTTATGTCTTCGGGCGCCATTTTCTTAATAAAATAATTACTGAACAGTTTTAACCGTCTTTTTCTATATTTATTGATATGCTTATATTATGCAAAATGTCATATAAACGCACAACAGACTATTAACATTCAAGGTGTGGTCGACATTTTATGTTACTCTAAAAATGAATCAAAGTAAATGAAAATAAAATTAAAGAAATTGTAAAAATTAGTTTTATTTTCAAATCATTTAGCATCACCTTTAATACACGGCAACATGCGTAAATCTACAGTTGTCAATTGATTATTACGATTCATCATAGTAAACAAGTAGAAATAGTAAATAATGATGGCAAGAATGGAAAATAGGGTAATTTTTGATGAAGGTATAAAAAAACTATGAAACTTTCTGCATTTTTTAATCCGAACTTCGACACTTTCATCTTAAGTCTAAAAGTATTATCACAAATAAACAGTGAAAACAGACGATTCACAGAATCTAATTAAACGCAGCAATATGTAAAGAATTTAAAATCAACAATTCTTTGCAATGTCTAAGCAGCATATTGCTTTAGCATGAACTCATATCCCTATTGCTTATCCTAAAGATTTTAATACAAGGATACATTACATTTAATGAGCTAACATAACTAAAACTACAAGAACATTGTTCTAAAATAGGTACAATTGAAACGTAGCTTTGCTAGTTTTAGAAAACTTACACTATAAGATGTAAAGCATACACCAATATGTTATCCTAATAATTAAATATTGTGTATTTGGGCTAAAAAAAAAGTAGTTGCTAGTCATTATCATTCAGTTTAGCCGCTTATTGAGACCAAAAGTGATATAAAAATTTCCATACTTTCTGAACTTTTTAACTAGTCAATATAAACACAGCTTTTGAATTCACTATATCTAATTGGTCAATGGGCGTGGCTAAAGTGAGTGACAAAGATAAGTAACTATTCTTTTGAAGCAAATACTTTGTAGTTTCATATGAACGAAAATCTGGAGTCATATTGGTTATTCCTTGATAAGGGCAGAAATAGCCGCTTTGAATCGATTTTATTAGAAATCTATGATAAAGTTAGTTGGTGAGTCATGTCTAGCAGTGGGCATCCTCAAGCTGAAATGATAACAAAGCTATACCCGCTATGTAACAATTGTGAATGGAGGGGCCGCATTTTAATCAAAACTTTATACAGAAATTATATTCAATTATCAAATTGCATCAATATTTATAGTATTTTTAAATTTAAAACAACTATGTACAATGAATTATCAACAGCAACCACATGGGTTTGACAAAATAGAGCAAATAAAAATCTTACCATCCAATATTTGGTAAAAAAAAATTTAGGTTTTAGACCTAAGGAAGTATACCCAGGGATTTATTTTTCAATCTTTACTTTTGACGAATTTGCGTTGTTCAAACCACACAAACCTATTCATGTAAGTTACCAATTACACTTAAATACTAATCACATTACAAACAATTGATTTGTTATAGAGAAACTTAATTAAACTTAAAATTAGTATCACTGTACCAGTATGCAAAAGGAACTGAATGAAGTAGTTGTACAGATCTTAGATTCTTACCATACCTTTACAAATGGTAGACATACTACAAAGCAATTTTAAACTGGGATCTATGCATTACATTATCTAAAATTTTACAAACATTTCATCCTAAAATTATTTTAAAATTAATGAATTCAACAAATGCCTGTCGTAAATGGCCTTTTTATTAAAAATAATATAATCAATAATGTTACAGTTTATACAGTAAACAGATCGGTGATTGAAATTGATTGCAAAATTTTTAGCTATTCTTAAAATTATCTTATCCATGGCTGCATGGAAGCCTACCGCAATAGCTATGCTCTCATGTTTGTACCCAAATATTCTTCTTGGGAATAAAATATTCTACTTTATTTGCGGTAAGTCCATTTTATTTCAGGGACTGAAATTCTAATACTCTTTGTGATGTTAAATGGATTAATATCATTAATTGCAGTATTAACTCTTGGCTTTCTTCCAGGTATTGATTTTAGTGCCCATTATAGGAATATCATATAAAAATAACCGAAGGTATGAGAATAAATACCATAATTACAAGATAATACTTTACACCAGTTCAAATAATGGTAAACTATTGGTAAAAAGTTTAAATTATTACACAAAATTAAGTACACCTTTGGAATCTTCAATGTAATGTAAGAACGGTATAGTTTAGTGCATGGCTTCTTGATATATTTATAATAAGAACTAATTTTCCGTCCCGCACGTTTTCCGATGTTAAATTAATTTATTCTATTTGAAAGGCTATTTTTCTGGGGTGAAGTCTGTTAATACAGAATAATCTCTAATAGATTCAGGCGTTACTTCGCGGAAGTCCATTCAAACTAAGAAAAGGGGCTCCCTTCGACGTCTAGGTATCCGGAAAGAACTATCTCGTAGTCGAAGCAGATTATTCGGCTGAGAAAAGGACTAATGTATAGGTGCTTCCGCTATGCAGCGGTAGTCGTGCAATGAAGTGCACCGCCCGCCAGCCCGCTGATAAATACGCGTGCGGCAAAACACAACTACCGACGATAATCTACTTATACGTGTTTAACCCCTCCACGAGGCATCCTCAGGAGGTGTTAAACCGACCAGTGCCAAACAGGTTTATCAACAGGCTGGCGGACGGTGCATTTCATTGCACGACTACTGTTGCGTAGCGGAAGTACCTATATATTAGTCCCTTTCTCAGACAGAATAACCTGCTTCAACTACGAGATAGTTCTTCCCGGATACTGAGATGTCCTATCGTGTACTGCGCACAGTGGAGCTGGACACGTGTCTGGCCCAAATTGGGAGATTCTTAGAGTACCTGTAATGGTATAAGCTCAATGGGAGCCTCTCGTACACGTGGGACCCACCAAGGTGCACGCAATTACTTGCTGTCCCGTATATGGAGGGCTTAAAGTGGCTTGTGAAGTAGAAATGGGTAGGAGCATTGCTTGCGGCAGCATCGCTTCCCTTTTGGAGGTGGATGCGAGCCAACACACTATCGTGTGGTTTTATTAAACGGTAATAAGGAATGTAATTAAGCGTAACAAAACCGTGTTATAAATGTGGCAAGGGATGCGAGGTAATGCATGAATGTATAATGTGAATGCTGTGAAAGAGAGGATGAAAATTAGGAAATCCCTGTCCCAAAAACAAGACGGGGGAAAGAGTATTAAAAAAATATAAAATACAGGTTTTCATCGAAGTGTCGAAATCGGCAACCACCGCACAGATACTGGTGTATAACCTGAGAATGGCAATAAGGAGTATGAACGAAGAAGTGGTAGCACAAACTGTAATGTTAAAAACTGAAAGAATTGGACGTTGTTAGAGCGTTGTAAAAAAAATCCGTCCGCAGAACAAATTTTAGAGATCGGCCTCTCAATCCAGTGAAATTGTAGTTTCAGCGACGTGAGCCGTAGCTCCTCAGGGAGCCCTCGAGCTTGTCTACCTTAAGGAAGGTTTTAGACTAAGCGCCTAATCTCTGCCACTTCTAACCTGCCAATTATAGGAATGCCAAACGGGCAGCAGTGCAGAACAAATTATAAAAAAAAAATTATACAAAAAAATTGGATTAAAAACCAACAGAACCGTTTTATCTGTTGATGTCACCCATTACTCATCAGCAGTACATTTTGAACAATTATGAAGAAAGTGCAAACATGACAAACGTGCACAAAACTAAGAAGAATTATTTAAACAAACTAAAAAGTTACAGCCTAGCATATAGAAAAGTCCTACAAAGACGAAGGCACCCTACACCTAATGATCTTGTGAAAACATCTTACATAAGCAGAAAAGAAATATCTTTGATAAATTTTACATTTTGGGAAATCACAAACATCAATTGCATCAAATGGCATCAAAAGTTAAGAACATCATATGCATGACACTGAATACTAACCATAAATTATTACTTTTTAGTAAATAAATTTACAGTACAGGTTAGTAAGAAGTTTCTTTTTAAATACTTTGAATATCTGACACAATGATATATGGTGCTTTAGAATAACTTTCGAAAGAAGAATGTATCATTGATTACCATGGGAAATAACCTTATTGCCCACTAAATATTTTACCTCTCAAAGGACTCAAAAGGGTGATATTTATCTAAGGATTTGAATATTTCTATTATGTACAGATTACACAAGGAATGGTTTTCACAACAACACTGACACTGAAATAGCCAGAGAACAATAATATAGAACAATTTTTAACACAAGGTTCAACATTTCCCTCTCCAAACATTAAAAAGATTTGAATAAGTCCTGAGAATAAAAGAGAATTGTACTAATAACATTTAACATTGTATACCTACAGGTTGTGAATATTATATGACATTCTTTTCAATATTTTCCCTGGAATATAGCCGCTGTGTACACTTACAATATGTATGTATATACAGTATTACAATTTCAGTTTTATTATCTATATGAATACTGATAAAATTAGGATTTCATAGCATAATCATTATGATGTAATGTCCAATTATGTAAAAAATATTTCTTTTAACATAAAATCCTTTGAGTATTTTCAAATCTATTGACAGATCTCATACTTTATTTTCTTTTAAAGATTTGATTTCACTGATTGCAATAGTCTTCGTTGCAGCCATGGTTATGTACTATATGAAAAATTGTCATTAACAATCATTTACTGGGATGTTTTTATAATACTATTTAAACTAAGCTTCATAGCAACAAATGCAGTGGAAAATTACATTACTTACACTGATTACCACATAAATTAGTTTTAATACTCTACAATGATCACGGAGTTGAAAAGGAGATAATTACAATTATAAACTAAACATGTAAAAGAGAACAGGCGTGCCTAGAGAGTTTTATCAAATGTAACATTGAATGGAACATTCTCTAAGCTCTGCCTGTAAGCCTGTACTACTTCTTAGCTTTAGCAGAGTTGCCCTGTTTGTTAGGTGGAGTCCATCTTAATGCAGAAGGGTCAACACATAGTCGGGGCTTTTTAAAATGAGAACTGGCCAATTGTTCTGCCACAATCTTTGGAGTAACACAAATAACATGCTGACCTTTCCAATACTTTACCATATTCATGGACTGCAATGTGGATATTATATCTGTCTGTGATATACCAGTCATTTGACTTAAATCTTTTATACTCAGTGTGCCTCTACTGGCACTTAAGACCTCCAGTAAGACATATGACCAGTATGATCTATAACTTAACTTTCCTAAGTCCGATAATGGTTTTTCAGGACTACCAACAACCTGTTCTAGCCTAGATAATTCATAACTGAAGGCAATTAGCAGCTTGCCATAGCCTTGTCTTTGGTATGGTGGTAAGGTAAGAATGCAAGCAACATTGTTACCTTCCGGTGAATCTTTTTCCTTTGAAAAATAACCCACAAGATGAGCTCCATGCTTGTCAACTTCACAAAGTATGTAAAAAAGAAACTGTTCTATGTCAAAATATAACGTTTTATGGTCTAAAAACAATTTTGCTAGTAAACACAAGTTTTGACAGTAGATTTTGTGTTCCTTTCCATCAGCTTCAAATATTGCTATTGTCCCTTTTCTATAAATCTCACCTCCCAGTGGTTGTCTCGCTGTACATTCGCTCAGATGATACCTGTACGTTTTCTCCATTCTCATATATTTTAGGCAATATTCACATATCCATAATTTTGACTGTTTCCCGTACTCGTCGGGATAGGGACTGAAGTACCAGGTATCAATTTCATATTTCCCTATTTGAATCCGATCAATGTATTTCACTTTGGTTATTGCCTCGTGCTCCTTCTCCAACGCCGCAGTGGTGGGGTCCATTTCAGCGTAAGACTTTTGTACATGATTAATTTCGTCATGTTTACGTTTTTGATTGCGCGTTATTTTTCGGCCAGATTTGTCAGTGAGGAGATGATCGGAATTTATGTTGTTATTAGACTGTTCGCACACGTCAAACCTATCGGACATGACTCGGTGGCGGGAAACCCATTCGTCCAGACGCCGGTCGTAACCGACATAGTGTACGTAGTACTCGTAGCAAGATTCGCCGGCATTGTATCGCGTTTGTATTATCTCTGCCGGGTGCCATGACTCATCGGAACGCCGCACTAAATAATGCTCCCCGATATCCAAAGGCTGTTCCTGCGCCGATTCAGAGTCGTCGTGATCAACGCTTCTGCATTCCGGGTTTGGCAACTCATTATTCACTATAGGTTTTTCTAATTCTTTATCACCTTTTGCCATGATAGCACGCGCGGAAATAAACGCACCACGCAATACCGCGCAACACAGTTTGTTAGAGTAGCCATGCCATGATTAACCATAGACTATAGATTAATTGAACGCGCAAAAACGTGCATTATACAGTGATGTTCCTCCTTTATCGTAGTAATCGGTTTCCATATTCTGATAAAATTCAGGTTAAGAATATGATTACATATATATTGTAGCCTTTTTTATATATACGCGAAGTTTTTTCAACAATTTTTTTTAAATCACAGATCACCGAACTGTATAACCAGACAACTAAAGCAATGGCAACATTGGTTCCCTGATTCTATTAAATATAATCATTGTTAAAACTACCAGTTTAGAAGTTAAAAGGAGAACTATTGATAATGTACTCTATTGAAAAAAATTGTATTCAAAAATAGTAATTTATTGTTGCTCTTATCGTGTAGAATTTTTGTAATATAAATTAGCGACACTTAACCTGGTTATTCTCAACAGAAAGTTTTAACATATTAATCTCCAATATTTTATAACTTTGGAGGTAGGAATGTTAAATAATTATTATTTAATTTGTTATATTTATATCTTTATTACATAGAAAGATTTCCATATTTAACATTCTCTAAGCTCCAGTTTGAAATTTTTTTAATTATTTATTACTTGCCTAGTATTTTGGTTAAAGAAAATTTATACAAATACAAACGAAAATATACTTATCTTTAATATAACTTTATATCGTAAAAGAATTTTATATTCAGAACAATCTGTACACATTTGTTATTTTAGTAGGAAATGTTGTTTGCCTTCGGAAGAACGAAAAACCTATAATCT
Source organism: Battus philenor (assembly GCF_028537555.1). NCBI lineage: Eukaryota > Metazoa > Arthropoda > Insecta > Lepidoptera > Papilionidae > Battus > Battus philenor. Next base: position 4,498,893 of record NW_027181759.1, on the reverse strand, counting down.
GGTCACACCGTGTGCACCGTGCACGTAATCGCCATCGGCGAAACGTCTCAGTAGTGAACGATTTATTTTTTGAATACTGTTTGTTCATATCACTTGTAAGATATGAAAATTGTTATTATTATCTAAAAACGTGCCATTTAATACCTTGTGTTGATTGTAATGCTGGTGTATTGTTACAATTAGACGTGGTTGCAAGTGCAGTGCTTGCCGATTGAGATTGGTCGCTGAGCCTTGTGATTTTCGTGTTCTATTAGTGACAACGGTCGCCCCAAACGCAGAATGCAAGCGATAAAGTGTGTCGTTGTAGGTGATGGGTAAGTTTCTCGTTGCCTTATTAATCTTAATTTGTATATTTTTTGAAGGAGCTCATACAACAGTAAACTATTATTCGTAGGAACAGTTTTGATATAAACGAAGGAGTCCTTTCAAAAATGATAATGCGCTTTCTTTATCAGTACCAACGTTAGATTCTAACTTTTAACAAGTGTGACTTAGTTGTTTTGTGTAATACTATATAAGTAAGTTTTTACCTTTTTTTAAACATCTTGAATGTTTTCCCTTAAACATTTCTCTCTTGAATACTTTATTTAATAATATACATTGAGCTATCGATTAAAAATTCATAGAAGTTTTTATTAAAAATAATAATTCGCAAATTTTTTTATTTGCAAGATTATCTTATCAGTGCGAAAGATAAATATTGATATTAGATTAATTTCAGTTTGATGAGCTATAGAAAGCTCTGGTCAAAAAAAATATATAAATAGAGCACAGGTTTAACCACATCCTTTAGAATAAAGGATTGTTAGTTTATTTTTGTAAGAATTCTAAGTACAAACTTAGTTGAAAGTAAATGGCAGTGGGCATTCATAAATATAGTGCTGATTTAACCTGGATGTAAATTTGTTTTAATGAAGTACTAATAGATAAAATAATGAAAGAATTGTTTTTGGAGTCTACATGTGTATTGAAAGACAGTTTGTCTAAATTTCACTAAATAGTATAGCTGTGTCATCCCATTCTTATTGTGGGATTTATTTAATACAAAAATACTTTCTGTAATAGGCTAACAGTTCAATTTTAGGTAAATACAACAGTTGTGTACAGATTTATAGAACTTTTAGTATGCAAAAGCCTAGTGCGTACATATTATAATCACCACATAAATTATAAGTAATGGTTGCCCATTTTATTTTGTAATGTTTCACTAGATAAACACTTATTTGTATAAGGAAGTGACATTATCAAAGCAGGAAGAAGCAAATTAGCCTTTTTTCATATGATTATCTAGAAGTTTTCTCTTTAATTAACTCTTAAAAGAGTCCTGAATTAAAGTCCAGTTTATATTTCAATATCCTAACCATTTAAAAAATATTTTGTGTTAATTTTAAAAATGGAATTCAATTATTCTATATATGAAATGACTGTTAGATGATTTAAACTTCGTATGTGTTTTGATAAACTAGATTCAGCTAGAAGCCATTGATTATTATATTCAGTAATATATACTGTGAAAATATGTAATTTATTAGTAACCAAATCCTAGAATAATCAAGTACCGCACCTGGTTTTCAATTAAAGTTAATTATTCACTTAAATAATTCTTCAATGAGTCTAGGTACACCTGGCTATGATGTCAGATGGCCTAGGTCTAGTATGTATCATTTCTTAGTATTGCATTGATCAAAGTACAGGATATTAATCCATGGATTTTATTATATTTAGAATTAGAATATGTACATTGGAGCATTCTTTATAAACTGTTTTAACCTTATATAAAAATGTGTTTATATTTTAGAAATAATGGTAGTTTTATTACATGTATGTGTATTAAATGTTTATTTATGTGAGATTTTGACACAACGACTGACTCATCATGATATCTCTGCAACGATAAGGCTTACAAACTTTAAAATTAGTAGGAATATTCCTTTTGCAGAGTATAGGTCAGCTAAGGCCAGAATTGCAGAAATTCCATCTGCAACCGAAGTTAAAGGGACATTCAATAAATTTGCGAAGCGGATAGAAGATACCTTGTAATATATATCAGTTATATATATGTTTGTATAGATATATATACATAAATATATAAAATTAAAATTAAGAAATGAATATTATTATGTTATAAAAATCTTGATGTTTGAATATTTTACGATGTTTTAAAATTTAAGTGTGTGGGAGCAGTTTTCCGGTTTTTTAATGTAATGTGAAAGTGATATTACATCTAACACCCAAATTCAAAGGCGTCGGAATGCGAACGCGCAAGAAAGTAATGGTAATCGCATGTTGCGTAAGATCATTTTACAATCGTACGGACTATAAAAATAATTGATTGTTGCCACGGCCTCAACGAATTGCGCGTAAGCTAGGCCAGCGTAGTATGCGCTAATAAAAATATTATTTATAGCTGAAACACCCGTTGCGTTCCAAGGTCCCAGCATTAACGTTAATGAGACGTTACTATTTCTTGCTATTGCAGCATCTTAGAAATATTCCTCGAATCATTTTAAGCAGTTGTTGATAAATAATTTCATTCTCCAGCCCAGATAATACAAGCCAAATACTATTTAACCAAATATATATAATGAATAAAAGAACCAAATTAACAAAATGTACTAACTGTAGTTAAATCTTGATGGAAGGCGAAGTAAGTGAGGTATGAAAGGAATACAAAGAATAAAATGGAATGCAAGAAATTGTAATAAATAAAAGAGGAAAGAAAGGCTTTAAGATGCAAAAAGAAAATTTAGTCGACAATTATTATTGTAAAGTGTTATCGCTGTGTACCCAGGACAGAGGAAATAGTACGCGAGAGGTCATCAATAGCGAGGCCTTAAAAAACGGCTCTACCAATTCGTCTATTTCATATTTTCGTTAAGCTACGATAAAAGTTCTTCGAGTAAAAAAAAACTAAATGTTTCTAAGAAATTTGTTAATAACTTCCAATACACTTCTTTTTTCTCATATAAATTGTAGTACATAAAACACCTGTTGTATTCAGCCGTCAAACATTTGACATCGATCAAGACCAAAAAATGGCGTATGATATTTATTGTGCGAGGTAATAAAATAAATAGTGTTCTATAAGCATCAGTATGTAAATATTAACACAGAAAAGTGACTTTTGTAAGTAATCCTTGTATATTAATATGATATTAAAACAATAAATAGTGAAAACTTTGAAATATATTTGATTTTTTTTTAATGGATTGCCATAGGCCTGTATCTTTTGACGATACAAATTCTATCGGAGCGGCTAGATGGGATCGGATGCGGATCGATGTCGAAGCGGTTAATATTAATTTTAATAAACATGAGGAATTTGAATTTCATTAAAAAGTTTATCACCACGATATTCATAACAGGCGTGATATTGGAAACATTATTCATGTGCCTAATACGGCAGCCACGTTGCTAATCAAAGTGCTTAGAAAGTTGCGTACATGAAGAAAGTGGCCCTCAGATATAGCCTGTAGAATCTAACACATTCAATTAACACAATTGATTTTAATAACTATACATTACTGTAAAAGCAAATCATTTCTTATGCTGCGATTTCTCTAAACCACTTCGTATTTATGTGTGTTATAAAAAGTGAACGCTTTTCAAAATATACAAAACATTATGTTGGTTAAAATTTACGTAATTATTAAATTAAACTTGTATGTTAATTTGACTGTTTAACTAAGTGCCTTATGTTTGAAAGCATAGCACACTTTCACATTTTTAGACGTACCAAAAAATTTTAAATAACGGTACATTTGAATCAATAATTTGTCTTCGTTTTAGATGAGTCATATAGTCAGTGCCGGATTTAGGTATGGGCCATATGAACTCTGGTTCATTGCGGCAAATTTTGACAGGAATTTTTGTTAAGATTTATATTATGATTCACTGTTAAAAATATACTACGAAGTTTTTTTTCTATTGTTTGTAGGCTTTAATGGTTTTAAATTAAGTAAATAATATATTTCTTTATGGTTGAAAATGATTTAGACCCATGACAGATTAATTCGTAAATCCGTCTCTGCATATAGTGTATCATATGATCTCTCAGTGAAACACGATACATGTGAATTAATATAACATTCAATTTAGTCGAGTTACATATATTGTTGTTTTATTCCTAAGAATACTTCTATGTAGATCAATTACTTTGATGACTAAGAGAAATGTATGACGCGGATAATGGATATATTACCGGTTTGAATGGTTAATATCAGACTGATAATCTAACCCATGCTTTACTAACAAAAATATCTTAACAATGGTATTGACTTCAAAATGATCAAAAAGGAACTACGCAGAATTAATACTAAAATTAAATTTCTCAATAACAATCTCAGTTATTCAATCTTTACTCTGTAAGATCGATATCCGAACCTGTTTTTTATCGAGTCTTCACCAAAGTTCTTCGAAAACATGTTATTTTAAAAAGTTCGAGGAAACGGCGTTTTAGAATTTATGTGAAATGCATTTGCGTGTATACTTGGCTCCGATATTATGCAGACTGTATAAAAATAATAAATTATTTTAAACTTCTTTAAAGATATTATATTTTTCAACTAGTTATCAAAAATGTTAAAGACGAGATTTATTGGAAGAGTATATATATTTAATTGGCAAGAGTTAATCTTCGTAGGTTTTACAAAGCCTGACGACATCTGTTGCATACAACGGAAGTCACTTTATATAAACGACAAAGAACTGAGGAAATTCGGCCAATTAAACTCGCAGCATAAAAATGCCTTGAAACTTGCAACTAACGATCCACTATAAAGTGACAAGTATTTATTAACATTGTTTCATAGGATATTACATTATTATTCTTTTGGGATTTTATACATACATATATATATATGATGCGTGAATTTGGTAAATTATTAGGTATATCCCCGGGAAGGTTTTTGATTTTTTTATATGTTTATAATTGGATTTATAAAATTTGCCTTTTCGATTACCTCGAGTTACTTTCTTAAAAAGAGAAATGTACAAGCTTTTAAAATAAGATCCCAGATATAAGGTTTACTTATCACATTGTAAATGACTTCATGGAAGACGGTACACCTTGGGAATGGTGTCTTCGTCTCTAGGCTTTATTAATATATATAAATATATATATATATGTTCTTCGCAGATATATATTAATCATCCGAACAGGTTGCATACTACATAAACAATTGAGAATGAAATAGAAATAATAAGTACATTTTTGTATACATGTCGTATTTTCAATCAAATTTATACTAGATTCAAAGCATGGAATAAGTTTTTTATATTAGTAGATAAAAATACTATGGTGTAGTGAAAAGTAATTTTAAATAAAAGTCCCAAAAATGTTCTATCATCCACTGGAAACAAAAATAGTTTCCGATTGTAAAAATTCGGGCTCGGTAGGTGATAAAAGGCAATAAAACATTATCATACAAAGGACTGCTTATAAATGCACGTATAAAAGGGATATTGTTCCGGCTAAACGCAAGGAGTGACAAGTTTAAACGTGCGTAAAAATTTGAATGCGTCGGAATAGGGCAACTTTCTATTCGGGAGTGTACAGGATGTTTTCATAAAAGGTTTTTAGTCGTCGCTATTTAAAATACTGTATTTTCTATGCCCCACTGCCACTTTAGACGAACAATTCTTCCAGGTAAATCGGTGACCTTTGTTCTTCTGCGTATCTCTTCATTTTTAATTCGATTTCCCGGAAAAAAAATCAAATTAAAAAAAATAAAGTAAATCTCCGAGCACAGCTGTCTTCATCGGTTTACCACGAGCCGGTAGACGTGGGCGTGAAGAATAGGCCCCCCGATAAGTAGACTAATGCATAGTCAAAGTCACTGGAAGCCTACGCCTCCTTGCAATGTGATGATGATGACGATAATGTTATATATTATTAATAGTAAACTAAAGTTTATGTTATAGACAACTATGCGAATATAGACGAGGTTAGCGAGGAATGTCGGTTAACTTTTTATACGTAGTAAAGATGATAATAACTTAGCTGCAAAATAATGACTCACCGTTTTTCTATACATTTCCTCTTTGCGAGTTAATGTGAAAACTGTCGGGCATTATATATAATGAACGGCATTAAGTATAACGGTAACCCGTTAATATCATACAAGGTGGTCTAAGTCAACACATCATCCCACCTTGCGTTATTCTGTAAAACGTATTCAAGTGCAATCGAGAAGGTAGCCTTAATATCGAAAATACTCGAGAGATGTTTCCATCTCTTACAGGCATGTACTAGGATCCACCTTTGTATTGACTCTTCACGATATCTCTAGAACCATAAGGTTTGGAAACTCCAAATTTGGTAGGAATATTACTTTCGCAGAATTTTACGATATTCTACCTGCAACAGGGCTTGGGAATGGCCATTAATTTTACGAAGCGGGAGGGGGACAGCTAATATTGTATATAAAACTTTACCTTCTTACTCTAACAGTATTATTTGAATTGAGAAATGGAAACTCTCTTTAGTTTATATACTACCCCTTTATATATGAACTGAATTTTGTAGTATGTAGTAAATGAAACCTTTTTGGTCGTTATTTATTTTGAAATTCGTTCAAAATTAAAATACATTGTTTTCCATGTTATATTCAACAAAGAAGCTATTATAGAACAATATGTCAGCAAACGTTGATCTATTGCGCATTTTATTATTATGATGACGTGAAGGTGACGTCATCTCTTGTATATCTTTAAATAATCACGGATTAAGTCAATTATAATATAAACGATTAAATATAATGTGTATCATCGTGACTGACAAAATTGATTTCGCTTTATTACTATTGTAAAATAATAATAATTTGAGAAACGGAAATGAATATCTTACTTTAATTAAATGAATTCCGTTCGTATCGTGTGACGAATATTTTGTATAGTTTAATAAGCCTAAAGCATTCAGGTAAGGCGATTAGGGTCTTGTTTTGTTTGTAACTCTTTTTTTTCAAACCTTATGGAGGCTTTATAAGGGTCCACGAAAATTTATGTGCTTTCGATAGTGAAGAACTAATTAATAACTTCAAATGAGGGTTTTTTTTAAAATAAATAAGTGATATCTGATTGGTTTCTTATGTCTGATATAATCACATTTTTAATTGGTCAACCTTAATTTTTTGACAGTAATCAATTAATTAATTTATCTAATAAAATCACATTTTGTTTTCCGAAAACTTAATTCTTGGTTGCAACTCAACCGTAAGACAAATTCTCATAGCTAGATCTAATCTTCATATTTTTGTCGATATTTAGGTATATTGTAGAAATGTAGGTGCAGAAGTCCATCTAAAAGGGAACTAGCTAAACTTTGAAAGTTATCTATGAGAAAATTTTTTTTTGAAAAACAAATTCAAAGTTGTATCGTAACCGCAACATTGAAATTCGATTGCAGCGGCGTGGCCTTCCCTTTGTGTCTGCTCGGTCGTGAATAATAAACAATATTCGAGAAAAACACCGCAAGAAAATACATAAAGACCTTCACCTTTGAAAATGTTGCCATAATTACAATTATTTTGCATAACTTAAGCTATCTTCGTTATATAAGCGGTTGGAGTAGGTAATGTTCTTTTAGTTAACGTGACTTATTAGGTATACAACTTTTTTGTTCTCTCGCAATTGAGTCTATTTAGTAAAATAGATGTATGTTCCAAGTTGTGAAACAAATAAATACAAAAAAAAAAACAATATTACGCACTAAATTGTCGATTTAAAAAATAAAACAAAAAAGAGTATGAAGATCATTTAGTAATGTAAAATCGACATATGCACTCACTATTATGGAAGTTCATTAAAACTTTTACTAAAAAAAATTACGAACGAGATTCAATGAATATTTTGATTGAAAGTTTTCTTCTTTTAAGAATTTACCTACGAATATATTTAATTTCGGAAAAAAGTCAGAATAAGGTCTTTCGAAAGTGTATTGTATTAACGTAATATCACTTTGTTCTGTTATAATTGTTCTTGGCACCAAAAGGCTCTGATGGTAATAAGCTAACACTTAGTTAAATGCTATAGATTGATGGTTAAAGTTGATGGATAACTATAGTTTTCATGTAAAACTGATTTATTGAAGACTTTGAAACTTACTGTAAAACAAATCCACATTGTGAGCGATAACTATATATAACAGTATTCAATTGCAATTCGGTAATTTTATGTAAAGTTTGAAATGAACATGTTATTTCGTATAATGAGGCGACGTTGATTGCGAGCCGGTTTCCAGCGCTTTTCAAAGAGATACCAGAATGGTGAATAAATTATATAAGGAAATAACTACGTTGTATGTTTGAAATTCGAATAGATTAAGAAAATAAATGGTTTAATTAATATTATCGGGAATTTACTTTCTACTGAATATTCATGAGAACTAATTGTAATTGGGTGACTCCGTTCGATGTAAGCCGTCGGACACCTTGTGGATAGACGGCATTCGCAATTCTTGCCGGTCAGTGGTCTCCACTCTAGAACCTTAAGGCTCTAGCGGCTATCTGTTTTGAGCATACGCAGCCTATCCACTGCTGCTCCAACTTCACAATCCGTTAAGGACATAACTTACCGCACGCTATGAAAATTAAATTGAGGTAAAATTTAAATCATTTATAGATGACTAGCTGATCCCGCAAACGTTGTTTTGCAAAAAAAAATTAAAGTTTTTAATTAACAAATGTAAGATAAGGGTTGATCGTAGAGGGGTGAAAAATTAGGTTTGTATGTATTTTGGTATGCTGTATCATAATAAAATAAAAACCAAAAAAATTGTCTAAAAAAATTAAAAATAAAATTTAGGGGTGGACCACCCTTATCACTTAGGGGTATGGAAATTGATAGTAGCCGATTCTCAGACATACTGAATACGCATGTAAAATTTGGTAAAAATTGGTCAAGCCGTTTCGGAGGAATTCAAGTTCGAACACCGTGACACGAGAATTTTATATATTAGATTATAAGAGAAATGTGTTTAAATTAAAAGCATTGTAATATAAAATGAGATATTAATGTGTATCATATGCGCTAAGAATTATTTCTTTTTCTCTTATGTTTGCTGCGGAATTTTTACTATTGTTAATAAATATCGCTTTTTGTTTTCAATTTTCTCTGGGTAATTCTGATTTGAACAGGGCGCACTGTCTTCTCATAGTAACAGCTTTCTCACGGTCGGAATAACCAGCCCGCATGGAAACTCGTTGCATCGTAATCAAATTAATGCGATATAAATCGTAGTTGATTGTGAGTAAAGTAGGGTAATTATGTATTGAACGGTTTTTTCGTTTTGTATATTCGATGTTCTTGCAAGTTTGGTTAAATAATATCTTTTTGTTTACTACTTAACTGGGAAAATTTTAGGTAACTTTTTATATCAATCATTAATACATAAAACTTGCTAATCCCATGATATTTAACTTTTCACAATAAATCAAAAACCTGCAACTACTTTGATTTGTGCAAGTAAGATGACGAAAACTGGGTTCTAATGAATACATAACTGTTAAAGCTTATTATATTTTTTTATTTCAATTTGTGTATCTAGTCTTATGTAAAAAATGGAAATATAATGTTCTCATCATATCAGACAAAAATGATCGAAATATCATACCAAACTGCTCAGAAATACAATTCCGAAGGTATGTTTTGTTCAGATTTTGATTTTTGTAAAATTTTCAACTCCAGAGGCTATTTACTACAGCAATAGGCACGATTTGAATCTCACCAGACTAATTACGACGTAATTTATTGTTGTACAGGAATAATTGCTATCTTTTTTAACTGAAAGTGGAATTATCTTGTTTTGTCCTGTTAACAACTTATATCGTCTTATTATGTGTATTTATATTTATTGTATTTAGGTGCGAATTCGGATTCATCAACGCGTATCAAATAACTTACTAATACATACTTTTTCATATCTAAATAACAATGTTGAAAAAGTGATTTTTGCATATAGTATGGGTCAGAAAAGTCTCAAGTGATTTATTTAGTCACCAAAGTAAAAATTATTTTTATCTAATGCATTATTTTAAATTTAGAACATTTACGAAAATGTACTAATTTGCGGGTGTATTACGGTCGCCCTCGCCATACATTAGTCGAAACGAATGCGTTGCTCCTAAGTAGAAGAGTCAACGGTGTAAAATGTTTCCGTTTGCCGGCAGGCGACGGAGTACAGTCGGCCGCAAAATCAATATCGCAATGTCTGTGGCAATGTCACCGGGGACACGACTTTGCTGGATTTGTGCAAGTCTGCAATTCTCTAATGATGTCGTAGATCTGTAGCGAGATTTATGGAATTTTTATTTCGTTCGAAATTTAAATTTCCTTTTTCTTATTTTAAAATTAGACGTTCCTTTTGTAATAAAAATATATTCAGTACAATTGCTATGAACTTTAGCATTAGATGAAGCTTATATCCTAAAATTAAAAATACCGTATGGCAATACAATCTTATAACATTTAAGTATGAATGATCAAGTTTTATCTGGCGAGCTACATCATAATTACTGTGGTCTTCGTATTCAATATTATACAGGGTGAGATAGTTGCGACATCTTTAAAGAGGTGAATGTATAATGTATAGCTATATACAAAATGGTTTCAGAAATAATAAATAACATATTAATACAGTAAGGAAAAAGCGTTTTCAAAGTTCGTATTACTACATATTAAAATTGATTATTTTATACCAGAATAAGGAGACTTTGTACCAGAAAACTATTTTCACCTATTCAGATATCTTTCATATGAATCTTGAGTTTAGATAGCTAACTATTTACCTAGAGGCTTTTTATACTGTTTTATTTTTAAAAAAATGTTCGTACTGGATTTGCTTCTAGCAATGACTTATCAAGTAATCTTGTTCAATATATTATCTAACAGTAGATTTGAATTTGCTTTTAAATTGGCATGTCGTTTGCCATCATTAACCGCATGAATCCGTTAGACAAGTGAACCATATTGGTGGTTACCCGTTGCATTATATTGCATGATTTCAAAATTATTTTTCTTATACAAACTAAATTGAACCCTATTTGTAACAGCATAAGGTTTGTTGTTAAAGAAAATATGACTAAATTCTTGTTTCTGAACGCTTCTTATCTCATTACTTTATAGTATTTTTCCGTAAATTGAATCTTACTATAATTTTACAAAATATTTGAACGCATCCAGACCAATAACACACAAATTTTCGTATCGTTTAATCATTTTTTATCTAATGATTCGAATGGTTAAACGATACGAGTTTTAACGATAATTCGTTAAAACTTTTATAGGAGAGATGCGGTTATTCAACTTCAGTTGCTTTTACTTATTGTAAGTTATTGATTTTTATTCAATAATTAGCCCTAAAAACTATTTAGTTGCTGCAAAGATAGTTAAGCTTCAAAATAAATGTGCCGCTATTAACAATAATACGAGTACATGGCTGCCATACACTAACTGAAAATGATGATTATATTAAGTGAATTGGTAAGCAATACATAAGAATTAAAGACCCTGGTGACTATGACAGCAAAATAAATAGATAAGGAAATTGTAATTACAAAAAAATAACAAAAACTATATTCAATATATTTCAATTTAAGTCATACATCGGTTTTATTTTTCATTTAAAAATAGATAGTGCTTTTTTGTGTTGTATATTAAAGCTTTCGTAACATAAAAGTTTCCATTTCGGAATCAAAAACAAAGAGTAGTATTGATGACGAACGTATCACGCTATGGAGGTGCTATTACTCGGAACGTACTCTTAGTTCCGAACGTATCTCGGTATTTGACCTCGTTCCCCCTGTGGCAACCTCTAATTAAACCGGCAATGTATGTGTACGCAGGGAATAAGCACGTAGCTTTTAAACGATAGGAATTAATGACTGCTATTCGGCTTGGAAATTCGCAAGCCTTTCGAGTTTTATATTCAAAATGTAATTTAAAATATTTTTCGTTGACAAGGATTTCGGAAATTGTGAACGTAATCGAAATAAATATAAATTAAAAGATCATTGCGCTAAGGACCATGGGCCGGAAGAAAATTCTTATGGAGAGAAAAAGTGAAAAAAAAAGCAGGGATTAAGGAAAATATGAATATGACATATCTTTCCTATAAAAACCACTAAGTAATTGAAACCTATCGACTGACATAGGTACAACACATAGTACGCAAATCATTACAATGATTATTTATTCAAGTTAAAATTAAAGCAGAGGCTCCGACCCTTTAACTGGATCCCAAAATTTAGCTGGTTCCGGTGGACCCATACAACTCCCGATACGTACCAAATCGGCAACTTTTTACAAGTAGTAGTTGTAGAGATTCTTAAAATATCGTTTATATAAGCATAAGGACATCAAAGATTAACAATGTACATTGACTAATGATTTTCTTATAATGTTAAAAAAAAACATATTTATTTTAATTTACCTCTATCGTTGAATAATGAATAATAAATTTTTAATCAAAAATTTTTATTAAAATTTGCAGTCTGTTCTAGATTTCTGTTTACATTGAACCATTGGTTCAATCATTTGTAGTAATGAACGTAAGTCGTTAAATTTAATTAGGTCAGGAGCTCTATGTCCCGGAGGGATTTCATCATCGTAACATATTCGAGCGTATTCCATCTCAGCAGACACACTTTGTTAATAAATATCACATATGGATATTTGTTTATATTATTAGGTAATTAACAAGTCTTCGTTGTGATATCAAATCAGAAATGAGGAAAATCGCAAAAGAACGTATAGCTTGAAGAATTGCTAATCTGAAGTGTCTGAAGGCGGTAGACTCGGTGTGGGTAGACCCCCCCCCCCTCACAGTGAGTCTACAGCACAAGGTGGACCGGAGAAATAGTCAGTCGCTGTTTGCGGGCAGAGCAAGTATGCTTTGTACAGGCTTCTATTGGCTGACATTATAATGAATATTGGGTTTTCCCTTTACAGATTTGTAATATATATGGATAGAGTGTATTGCAGCATTGTCAATAAAGAATAAAAAGGTTAATACGTAGGGATGGAACATATTTTTATTTAAAAAAAATCTGCTACTTAAAAGCGTTATACGATTCAGTTCAATATTTCAAAAACGGCCATGTTTTGTTCCCATGCCCGTATTCCAATGGGAAATGCGAAAAATACCTATTTTTTTTCACGGTTTGCTTCGGAAATATTAAAGGGCTCTTCAGCGGAATATCATTCAGATGCACAGTATAATAAAAGTAGAACGTTATGAAGTAGGTATTAATGAAATGGGAGGGTTTAAATATATCGAGTCTTTTCATACCTAAGATTATTCGTATGTTTGCAATAAAAATAAATCCTTTGATTTTGTGTTAGAATCTATTAATTAAATTGCGTTTTATACTTACGAATTAAATATATAACACGCAATAACATCTGCGATAACATTTGCTTTTTAATGTATGTCAGATTTAAATGTGTTCTGAGAATTATAGGAAGAAACTTTGACCACTTTCGATCTACTATTTTTGTTCTGTAAAATTGCTTATAGTTGTCCACAGTTATAAGAACTAATTTTTTCTAGCCTTTATGAGTTAGGTGGCTATTTCATACGGAGATCTGCACTGTATCTTCATGAAATATACAAGTCCTATCGATAGCATACGTTAAGCGTAAAAGGATTACGATTCATGCAGCTTGTTTATGTCAGAAACAGAATTTTTATTAATATTATTTGCTAGTTATTCTCATTGAAGCTTTTTGATTGCAATGTTTAAAGTTATGTGGTTACTACAGCGTTAAAGTAAAGCATTACTAAACTAAAGCGTTTAGAGAGGTTAGTACCGTGTTAAATGAAATTTTCTTGCCAGATAGTAATGGATAGTTCAGTCATTTATATTATGCTAATATGTACAAATTATTAAAAAAAATTAATGGAAGACGTAACGGGCAACACTAAAAGACAAATATAAACGAGATTCAGTGAAGAATGTTGTAGTCTAAAAATCTGGTTAGCGAGCATTGTAATTGATCGGTTTGCTCCATTTGTCTGTGTTACTGTGAAATACCTTGTAATTGGTTCTCAATTCTCCAATAAATGTAATATAACAATGGCCTGATTTTAGCAACTAACCGACATTAATTATGCGTCGGGGTTAGCTAGTCCAACTACCCGAGGAATCTCAAAAGGCCCCGTTGAACTGAAGTAGGTGGGCATTGTAGGATGTCAGTCTCGTAGGATTCTCTCTTTGGAGAAATCTATGTATATGAGTAAAAATGAACAACCCTGTGGTATAATTGCTAAACTCGAAAAGATTCCACTAATTCATCATCACAATGTAAACCGATAGACGATCATTGCACGATAGGGGATTCCCCACTAAGATGGCTGTGATAACCCCGTCTTGCGCTACCCGCATCCTGCTAGTTTCTGCTACCAATTAAACTATTTTTTGTTAAAGCTCGAGGGTAGTAGTAACGATAGAAAAAGTTACATATCAATTTTACAAATATACACTTCGAAGTTTGACGACAAAACTAATGATAATTCACATGTTAATAAACAAGTAAATGAAATGAACGATATAAAACAAATTTTGTATTGGACTGCGACAGGCAGAGTGTAATAGAAATATATATTATTTTTGTGTAAAAGCTACGTCAAACTTTATTTTCAGCTTTAGTAAACAGCAAATGAGCATACATGACGTACATTGATTGGTATAAAGGCGCAGTTGTACCGTGCTGTTCGTAATCAAACACCGGACGCTAATTGCTTCCCGAAACGGCTATAGCTGTGTTTCATCTATGGCCTTGATGTTAACTCCGCTCGTGTTTACAGTTCACACGTATAATAGACAACGTAATTAGTTATTTAATTATTTAGTAAAGGAAATACTTTTTTCATATTCTTGTTTTAAACTTTGTGCCAATTGCATCAATTCGATTCTCTTCTCTTGACGTCGACAAATGATTATTTTGAATGATCCTCTGTGGTTAATTCTATGGTTCGAATTTAGTTAATACTCCATACGGTCGGTATTATAACTCGTTGAATGTAAAACTAGATATAATTGCGATCTTATCATCGTAGATGATGACGTCAGTGTTTTAATGTAGGTATACGCCTTCTGTGTGGCAAATATATCGAAAGCTAGAATACTTTTTATAAGAGTTGATTGTTTTAAAACTGAGCCCCACTGACAAGCTCACAGTTGCTTAAGCCACAGAGAGGGCTGCACTCGGAATTTTTAGATCAAATCAAAAATTAAAAGATTCGTCTAAGCACTAAAGTAACATGAATAGCATAGCTGATCGTCAAGTTAAAGTGACAGTGGTCAGGTCACATTGCCCCGGGCTTTGCACCCACGTGGTGTACAGATGACATTGTGAGGGTCGTGAAAATACACTGGACGCAGACCATTACTAAAAGGTTTTATTGGGAACCTATGGAGAGGCATATGTCTAGCAGCGGACGTCTTTTAACTGAAATAATCATGATAACAAAACTGAACACCAGGAATGCAAATGTAATTAGGTTTATAGAAATCGGATGCAGTGCCTTGGACACAAATTATCTAAATATTAGACCGCATGACTAAATAAAAGTCAATGCGATCGCCGTCAAATATGTTTTTGATATTAAGTATTATAACCTGAGATGAGATGCATAAACGCTTATTTACATATTTAAGTATTGTCTTACTAAGGATAGTTAAGAAAATATTAAAGTACACACACCTATCCGACGAATAAATCCACTATGTAAAGGGGCGAGTGAGAGTGCTTGTTTGTGCTCAAATAGAGTCAACGAAAATAATTCCCTTTGTTTTTTTTCTTATTTTCTAAATCATCGAAACCACCTCCATAATGTCATACTCAAAAAATAAATAGGTAAATATAAAACCTGGTTTGTATTATTTGTAACATTTACGTTATAATACAAACTAGAAATATTCAAAGAAACAGAATAATATTAGTTTGTTGGTTTTTACGAAAAAAATAACTTAATTTCGTGGTTATTTTTTGTAAAAGATTATATTAATTTTACCTTACATAATCAACCTAAAATAAGTTAAAAAATCCAACGTTTAATGTTAAAGCAGTTTCATAGAAACAAAATTCTAGATTCTTCGTAATGTAATTTATTCTAATCTGTTATATTTATTGCTTTTTTTCGCATCGCTTCAAGGAAAAATATAACGTATGCGTTACTCGTCTAATTCGTTTTGTAAACAAGTCTGATGGATTCATCGAAATAGTGCCGATAGCGTATCTCAATCTATTCTTTAATCTTTTTAGTTTGGAAGTATCAAACAGCTAGTTGTAAAATTTATTTAGGTTAATATTTTTAACTTCTAATTCTACTTTAACATGTTGAAAAATGTCAAGCAGATTATTAAAATTAGTCGCCAACTTACATAATAAGATCAACGGTGATCTCTTATTTGTTTGTCTCACGACACTAGATCGCAGAAAAAGAGGCAACTAGATTGATACGTTTAAAATTATTTATGGTTACAGTGAAAAAGCTCCAGGATGTTTATAACCAAAGTGGTCCATATTTCTACCACTGAATAGATGATAGATACGTACTGAAGTAATATACTAAATAATTTAAAAATACTTAGTAATAATTACTGAAATGTATTTTGTAAATATGAATTTAAAAAGGCTTTATTATTATTATACTGTGACGAGAATTTCTATCTGTGAGGACACTTATATGGAAAGTAAAAGAAACTTAATGAAACATTTTATGAATAACCGTGTTGTTTAAAATGGAACAGGTTTCCAAAATCTATTGTTTTGGTACCCACACTTCACACTTAAAAAAAAAACAGTCTGTATACATTTTTATTTCAGAAGCCTCCGAGAGGGGATCACAGTTTGGATTATCATTCAGAACACGTTTGGCATCCCGACTATGGGATGTCCGGGAGGGTCGAATTTAGATTTCGGACGATTGCTATCGCTTTACTTTTACTTCGGAAACTCCAACAATGCTTCTATCTTTAATGATTGGATGGTGCATTCCCCTGGAATTTACTAGTCGACCTAGTGGACGGCTGTTATTGACTGGCTGTATATTATTTTAAATGTTGCTGGTTTTACTGTCTTTTATATTGTATTTTAAATATTATGTGTTTTTTTTTTGGCATAGATAATGTCTGCTGGTAGCATTTACATGTTTTTAAGTAATCAGTCAACCGGTGAAGTTTCCTTTTAACGAAAACTGATAGACTTGATTCTAACGGCTTATACAGTGGTTTTCCGTATAAAAACGCTCGTAGAATTTCCTTATTTTCCACTGTTTCCTTCCGTTATTAAAAACGGCGATACTGTTATTGAAATTTAGTACATGGTTAATATTTTCTATTTAAAATGTGTAGTTCGAACAAAATCACGAAAAGCTATTTCACGTTAGCTTTATTGCCCGTTGGTATTTTACTTAATCCGTACAAACAATGCGTGGCATGTTTACAAAACTGTACAAAAACCATAAGCCGATACAGCTATCGATCATGCAAAGGGTCCGATGAACGCAACGTTCCAGTGCATGCATGTTTATTATTCACGGGTAACGCTCTTACAACACGTGCAATACAGCATATACGTGCAACGAAACGAGGCTCATTTTTTACAAAATAAAATTATGAGACGCGCAAACCCGTAGCTTTGTCGTAAATGATACGTTACTACCAAGGTTATTGGATTTAAAATAGAACGTAGCCTCGCTTTTGCATCAACATTGATTCTTTTTATGATTTCATTGGTTTCAAAAGCTACAAACATATACATATCAGATATATCTTCCTCTCCAAGATATGGGCTGTTCTCAAAGATCGCCACGATGTCTTGCATTGTCTACATCCAGTGACTTCCCATAACCTCAACTATGTCGTTGGTTCACTTAGTGAGGGGCCTGTACACGCCGCGTCTACCGGCTTGTGGTTGCTACTAGAGAATTTCTGAAGAGAATTAGAAAGATTCTAGCTACGTTGGTGACTTGGTTCTTCTACGGTTCTCCTCATTTCATTTTTCTCGATTTAATTTCACAGAACAGCTCTTTCCATTGCTTTCTAGACTATAACACAGTGAATATAAGCTTCGTTGTGGAAGATAGCTGGCCAACAAGAGCATGCTAATGAGATAGAAAATTTCACATTCAAGTTTATCTAATTTATATTTTGATATTACAATTTGAATTACACTAAAAAATAAATTTATCAAAAAAGTATTCGTGTGGGAAAATTTTACAATATGTACCAATTCAATGCATCGTATTTCATTTTTATAAAATTAAGAAGTAAATTTAATATTAAAAAAAAATATTAAGGAAATAATAACGCGCTTAAATAATTTGTATATGACTAAGTCGAAGGTTAAATGGCCGTCGAAGTATTTTGCAGTTTGCGTTTAAAAAAGAAGCCGTTATCGATCCCTATATACAGAGCATTCGAATTAATAGACTGCATTCGCACGTGTCGGGTACTTGGCCAACCTTGCGTTCCCCTCCTACGGAACCGGTCTATCCGGCGTGCGAGATTTTGCTTCGAATATTTATCAAAACCAGCGATTCAGACCCCGTGGTGAATTTCCCACGCCCGCACAGACGGCTCTCGCGCGATATGAACGCACATACATTTCTTTTTTCTCGTTTAGAAATTCTTATTTTTACCTATCTGAAAACTCTGGCGGTACATTTATTTTTTTTAAAGTTGTGATTACTACTAGTTGTACTGATTGTATCGGTTGTAATTTGAACTAAGTTTTATTTTAATATTTGCCCGGTAACTGTATAAACATACAGCCTACACCACTACAAAAGTCATCCGAAAAATTACTTATCTCTTTAACATAACAATTAGCGACAATTATTCAATACTATTTAAAAATAGATAAGTGTTTTATGAATTGCCTGCAAAATCTGTAAAACTACTTTTTTGGAAAATTTAAATACGAAATGTTTGTTAATATCGCTTTGACTTCCGTGAGGGTTCTCTCTTGATTCTATGTGTCTGTATGTCTATCTTGCTATGAAGGAATCAAGTGAGAGCCCGATCAATGATAAGGACAGACTTGCGATCGCAGGTCGTAGATTCGATTCCCAGGACACAATCTCTTGTATCCTCTTGATTATGGCGTCCTCAAATAGATATGTTTGGGGGAGGTTTGTGACTTGCAGTTGGCGACTATGGGCTGAAACGAAAGCTGGACGATATAGACCCTGGGCCATTCACTCTACCCTGGCCTAAATATTTATCTATAAATATAACAATATATACAGTCGTGATATTTTGACATGATATGAATGTTGTCTTGTATTTTTGTATACGAGTAGGGCACAAAAACTAAAATGTGACTGATTTTATAGGATTTGTTTAAGTAGTAAAAATTATTTAATTCTTAACTATTGACGTCAATTTTTATTACCAGAAAGTCATTCCATACTATTATTATACCAGAAATTCTGCAAGTAAAAATTAATTCAACAAAACACACGTCATATGCACATAGTGTTAGACTCCCAAAGGGCGAAATGAAGCCGTAACTTGGCCCCTATCCGTTTCAAGTATAATTACTGCCACTGTCAGTCGCATTTCTAGCAATTAACCCAAAATTTTATGACTAGACTGTAATCATGTCCGGAAATATATTCGGTTAGATATGAAATAGCTGAGTTTAGCTTTTATAACTTCGATGTTATTGTTCATATTGACATAGATGTTTTTAAAGTAGGGATTTTTAAGTTTTTAAGAGTTTGAACAGGCCAGAATTTATAAATATATATTCGTATCCTGAATCCTTATCATGTCAGCCGATAGACACTCATTGCAAGCCATAGACCTTCCGCAAAGATCGCCACGATGGCTGATCTTGCGCTGATCGCACCCATCGACTTCCCCTACATCATTGACTATATCTACACTGTGTCTAAGACTAAAAATATTTTAATAGTACTGATATAATACTAATAATATATTAATTTTGTAATGTTTTTTTACCTTCGACTTTTATTACAGGTTTTGATTAATTTTAGATATCTGTACTATTCGCCATCATATTATGTTCCCGAAGTTTCCAACAATGACACAAGGGGTGGGGCTCTGGTCTGGAAAGATGAGATGAGTATCGGAATAGTGGTGATCCCGTTTTGTTACGTGACTGAAAGACGGTGTTGCGAACGCTTATTGTTAGGAGTCTACTGTTTCGCAATCGCTCACGTTCATCTTCCACGTAAATACAGTTTATGGCGTATTTAATTAAATGAGATTTTTTATCTATGTCTGCTGAAGACTCCCGTTTTATTATAAATTTGAAGTGTTAAAACCAAGTTGCACACAAGGTGAACAGAGGATTTTGTTAAGGAGGTTCGAAGACGCTGGATGCAAGCCGCTTTCTACAGGTTCTATTGGAATTCAATGGGGAAGGTCAATGTCCAGCCGTGGTAATAATTTGTTAGCAGTTAATATAGTTTCAAAACAATGCCACCCAACAGATATTGTATCAAATTTTGTGATGCACTTGGTGCTACAAATTCGGTATTTTCACTTTGGCATTATGCATAAGATGCTTTTGGTATTGGCGCTGGATGCACGCCGATTCCGACCGGAATTATATAGGAACGCCAATTTTACAGAATAGTATATTCTACCTCGTTAAATGGGATGATTGGAATATTTTTAAGTTTGTGTTTTTAATATTTATTATTATTATATTTAACTTCATCATTGTTGGTGAATTTAAAATTAACGAAAAGGACTACACATTGTTGAATTTGGTTACAAAAACATTTAACTTTAGTGTATTATTGCATACAAAGATGTTAAAAGTGCGGAAAAAAGACAAAAGAGAAATGATCGCGCGGAAAAGAAGTAAAAACAGATTTTGTCTCCCCGTACTACAAACAGCGAGCGACTTGCTCAACAAACCATAACCGGGACGTTTTCCACACAAAGCCCTTTCAGCTCGGCCGGCTGCAACCCTAATGCCGCTTGCGAGTAATTACTATCCTGCCCCAATTCCTTGTGCGACAACCCTAGCAGAGTCCACTGACCTGCTTGCTCGCAAATACCTTTGCAAATTGTAGCTGGTGGAATCCAAAATCTTTCTCTTTTTAGCATTTATTAGATAGACATAGTTTTAAATCGAATGTTATCGAAAGTTCAGTGTGCGTGGTTAGCCTATCTACTAGTATTTATCACGGGAAATAAATGAATTACGTATTGGGTCTTTATATTATTAAATTTCTAATCACTTGTAAATGAGACGTGATCATAATAGATAAGATGGTTGGTTAAAGGCGTTAAACATTTAACCTTTACATCCATTCTTAATCATCTCGTATCACTTCGATCACTTAAAACTATTGGAATGTGCTAAGCCAATAACTTCAAAAAAGTCCAGTCTGCAGGGACAAAGAGTAAACTGTATTTTATTAAAACGTAGTAATAATTGTGAAAAATCTTTTACTATTACTATACTACTTTACTGTTTCTTTTAGTTGTTGAAAACGTTATTATATACTACTAAACAGTTAAAGAGCTGTACACATAACCCCTGTTCTTTGACCAATCATTCTGTATAATTAACACGTCTGTCATATTTTGTGATTCTATAATTTAGAATAATTTAGATAGTCCCCAATTTTTTCAGGGACACGCTATTGGTTAAAATCATATGCATCGACCGATTGACTATTGGCACATGTAACTCAATTTTTGGATTTTTAATCCCGGAACATACCACTTAAAATATTTTTTTTCGCCGCAATCTGTGGTCATTACTTGGCTAAATTTGTACTTAACCTACTATGTTTTGGCGAGTAAATTTTTGTTATATTAATATTACTCTAAACGTCCAAATTTCTGTTTCATCGTCGACCATTTGAAAAATAAAAATGTTTATTCCATCGTCTTTATTCCATTGCATAATCGGATCCATGTTAGTATTTATGTCAGCAGGCTATTAAGGGATTTGTTTAATAGGTACACCGACTTATGCGATTCATTTTAGAATTCACCGTCTATGTGTTTTATGCTGTAAATTTCTATTATAAATAACTTATACAGTATAATAATGCTATATTACACAGTATAATAATGCTGAAAGCAATCTTTCACATAAACTTTTTTGTGGATTACAAAATTTGTACTATTGGATAATACATCCAAGACAATCTTGATTTTAGATGACTAAGTAAGATTTTTAAAATACCTTGTGATTATTTTAACACTCTACATCATTGGTGTCCAAACCAACGCTACTGCTCCCGCTGCAAGATTTCTAAAATACGATTTTTTTAACTTTTTCTTTTATGCTAGTAATTTTATAGGTAAATTATCACTCACTATTCATTTTATAGTGAATAACTAATATTATTGTAAGGTTTAATATGTTTACATTTATTGTACCTCCCATCCATTTATAAAAATGAAACATCTACGCGCCGCACTATAAAAGTTTGTTATTACTCATTTGCTTTAGAAAACGTTGGCCAATTCTGGTCTACATATACAATACTAATAAATGCTTTTCAAAAATCTTGTAATGTGCTGACACGATCTAGAATATTATATATGTAGGAGAATAATTATTAACATTACACTAGTAATTATTACGACACACTGAATCTATTGCCTTGCATAGCTGCGTGCGCCTAGGAACATTCGTTGAACCGTCCTCCGCGACTGAAGCCCGCACTTTATAAGCGATGTGCCCACTACTACTTTATCCAAAAGTACCCTACACTAATTATCACTTTCACAACTACCCTCACGGAACAACAACATCAATTTTAACGATTGCTAACATATGTAACATTTTTAATTATGTCGTTTAAGTAGAATAACTGATATTTGGGGAAAGTAATTTATCATATTTCACACAGACGTAAGTGTAAAGCAACAGTTTGTTTGTAATAATATCAAAGATTACCACAGCTTCGTTTTTCGAACCGTCCGATATTTGATTTCAATCTGCATGACAAGCACGTGCCGAGAGTTGTAAAAGTTTTGCAACCTTTCATGTTGGAATAATTCAATTAACGTACCCGAAATAACATTTTACTTTCAGATCATTCGTGGAAAAATACTTTATTTTTTTGTATGAAAAATGAATGCTTAATTGTTTCGTTTTAATATAAAGACAGGCTGATTGCAAAAACTTTAAAACCTTTTATACTTATTTTCCATCACTTGAATATACAATTGAAATGCGGCAGACCAAAAACTTGTACAGTCTGCAGGAACAGAGTAAGCTATAATTAATTTTAAAACGAAAGTAATCCGACTCTTGACGATGTTTTTTTCTTTTTACACTATGATTAATTTATTTATTATTTCTGAAATTATTAATTTTTAAACATCAATTAACTGCAAATGTGTAATACGTTTACCCATTTAAAGCTTTTATACATATAACTAGTCATACAGGTTGATGCGTGTATGTAATAAATTTCTATTTTGTTTTAATTTTAAATCCGAGATTCAACTGCATAAGTATTTTTTCACGCATTCTATTATCACAAATTTTTAACTTTTTCCAATGTTATTAACGTTTAAATTTTGACCACACAGAAACTACACTTTAATATATAAAAGTAATGGTAAATAATGCAGTATTTTGTCACTGTGCTAGATTTTGACTTATTGCGGTTATATAATGCGGAAAAATACGACTTTTCTTTTATTTCATTTTAATTTTAGTTCTAAAACTTCTAAAAACAAACAAATATTTGTGATGGTTTTATTAAAGAAAAACCAGATTTTATTTTACTTTTCCTTTTCGAAGTGATTTAAAAACGAAATAGCCAAAGCTCGCTACTGGAAACATTTAGAGCCCGTTTAATAAGTGCAACTCAAACACAGCGGGAGTAAATTCATTCAGAGCTCTTTATTTTTCCACCGCTGCATGTTTACGAATAAATAGAGTGTTCCCAGTTGTTTGCCCCAGTCCTACCGTCTGAAGTGGCCGCGAATGCCCCTCGAGAGCTCCATTTTA
Source organism: Battus philenor (assembly GCF_028537555.1). NCBI lineage: Eukaryota > Metazoa > Arthropoda > Insecta > Lepidoptera > Papilionidae > Battus > Battus philenor. The sequence continues at coordinate 4,474,926 of NW_027181759.1, read as the reverse complement.
CATAGAGAAAATACTGGCTCACTTTCATTCCTCGATGTTTTTCTCCCGATGTTGTGTAAGTAAATAAATCGGACAGATGTTATACGGGCAAACGTTTTTCTTCTTAACGGAAATTGTTCGTTGGGGATGTTGATTTTTGTCACGTAATATCCTCATGTTAGTTCAGATTCTTTGATTAGTCTTGTCCGATATTATTTCATAAGTTACATATTGGCTGTTATTTGGAAAGTTAGCGAATATTGTTTTTGTTAGTGACAATATATAGTCACTGTATTTGATATAAAAATAGTCAAAAAGCAATGTTTTAACAGGAAAATTGACTGCGATTTAATAAGTCCGATTTAATTAGTTGGATTTAATTATCTTTGCCAATTTTTTGTTCTAATTTTTTTTCATATTTTAATTTTATATACTCATATTCTCTTCGATGTAATTAAGCAATGCTCTTACGTCAACCATTTATAACACCTTTTTAGTTTATCTACTAACAAATACCGAATAAAAAAATTAATCGGTAATATTCAGTTTTGTATTCCATCTCTGTTACTCTCTGATATTTAGTTTTCGATGAAATCTAATTAAGTCAATATAGAAACTTGACGTTAACTTAATCAACATCATCAGACTTGTCTCTGTTGAGTTATAAAAGCAACTGAGACAGATAGAAACGGACTTGACTTATCTCTAGACACAAGGATCGTTGCCTAACTTTGTTATTCACTGTGTAACAATGTTAATTTTTATTATCGTCTTAATAAAAAGTCTTATTATGTGAAGTTATATTAATGTTATATTAATCTTTACTTCAAGTATAATAATTAAAATGTCCTAGAACGAGAATATCACTGCGTGTTTGCGATATTATGATCTTTAGTTTTTTTTTTAGTAATTATACTTTTTTGTTTATTAAAAACTTTTTGTGAGTAATGAATTTTAAAATTTTCATTGCCTCGTAGACCGTGAAGTTGTAAAAAAAAATAATAAAGCCAAACCACCCGGAACGGTCGTAAGTTGAGCAGTCGTAAAACTTGATGATCTCGGCGATGTTTCAGTATAATGTTACCGCATAATTACCTCCTGGAGAGGTACATCTTTATAACACCTCTTGTGTTATGCAGATACTTTTAACTTAGCAATTTCATATCGCATTTTAAACATTTTTTAGTAATTCTTAGGCGCCATTATTATTTCTTTTAAAATATATACCTTTGCTTTTTTATTTGAACTGAATTTTAATTTGGTTGTACTTTGGACGTGGTGGCTTGCAATGGGCCTTATGAAAAGGAAAGCGATGGAGGGAGTTATTCTAGAATTAGAAATGAGTGGATCCACAGAAGAACCAGGATTACCGATGTAACTCGAAGAATTGCTCGTTGGAACCAAAAGGTTCTTCAATGGCGACCACGAGCTGGTAGGCCCATACTAGGAAAGCAGCGCAATATAAGTCATTGAGGCCTGTGCCTTTTAGTAGGCGTCTATTGGCTGATATGATGATGATAATTTTAAATGTTTTTTTTTATTATATATATGTTAAGAAAAAGTTTGTAGGATATTGTTATACGGTTAATCTCTTAATTAAATTATGAATTTTATATTTATTTAACATTATTATAACCATTAAAATATAATTATCTTATTTATCATTAAAACGTATTACACTTGATACTTGCACTAGGTTCGCTGGCCTGTAACGTATGGATCAGGGTGGTTACAATTACGTTTGTTTATACATATTTTTAATTAATTAAAAATAAATTATAATTTTCCTTTAGAACACTTGTTCCAGTTTTTACGATAATGCGGTAATTACGGGCGCCCTCGGAACCGAAACCTTCAACGCCAATCCGCTTTCTGAATTATGACTCGAAATAGAAATGTTTACGACATCAAGGGCTGCTCTGAGCAAGAATCTTAAAATTAGTTTTTTTTTTAATAATCATTATATTTTTCTTTCCATCATCATTACGATGTTAATTTTTAGGAAGCAAGATTGGTTTCTTTTTTTTAATATTATTTGAAATTTATTTCACCTTTAGGTCGATTTAATTAGGTTAATGAGAGCTTTCGTCTGTAAATCATTAGACAAGAAAACGATTTTTACGTTCCACGTCTAATCAATAAAACAATTCGTTTATAAGAATACATTAAAAAAACCCCTTTTTTGTTTATCGTTATCATTTCAGCTATAGGACGTCAACTACTGTAAGTTCAGCATAATAAAAGATTATTGACCTCAATAAGGTCTGTCTACCTTGTGGGTGGACGTCATAGGCTGCGATAGCCGATCCACAATCTCCACTTCAGAACCTTAAGGCTCCAGTGACCACCTGTTCAATGAGGCCTGCTCGCTGTTACTTCGTCTCAATCTTCTAGCTTATGTCGGTTGCTAGTTTTATTTTTAATAGACTCGTGTACAGAAATAATAATTAAAATCAATTTGAATGGTCACATTCAAGACTTGCTTAAGAAAAGCATGGAAAATGTATTTTTATTATGTCATTTGTAATTAATACAAACTATGTATTGTTTTAATATCTGATGTGAAATAATATTGTGTATTTATTCGCATTATCTTCTTTAGTTTTATCTTGAGCGTGTGTTGAATGCTTTATTCAGTCCGTGTAAGCGCTCTTGGGAAAATTGGCGCATAATGGACAGAGGCTCATTAATCATTCTTTCAGTACCATACAAGAATGCGCAAATGTTTGTTATGAATCTTTATCGAGTATTACAAAGCCAATATTGAATATTATTAAATATCAAGCCCGATGAGACTTTGGACGTACTGTCGTAGGATTTAATATCAGATAATAAAATGTCCGGTACACGATATTGTCAGCATATAAGCGCAATTTTGTTTTAATTACCAAAGAAAGCATTTTATTCGTACTAGCTCTATCGTGGGTGGTCAAAAACATATATACGAGTACATAACACATACATTTTCTTAATATTATTTTAACTTAATTATTTTATTTATCTGCCAATATTTTGTCCTTCTCAATGTCTTACGCTCATCTTTGTATTATTTGTCACATATTATATTATTCCTTTTCATACTTTGTTCTCCTTTTTACATCGTGTTATTTACTTCGCCTTCATCTCTAGAATACTACTTTTTTTATTTTCAATTTCCTACTTTATATTCCAGACTTTAAGTTTGCATTTTTCCTATTTTTATTTTGTTTAATTCCATGTTACATAACCTCTCAATTTGTACCTCACTCTAATCTTACCCGGCTAGGTTTTTTTCCTTTGATTACGTCACTAAACAGTAAATATTACTATTCTCACGTAGTTGTACGTTCTAGCTTAGGATTTACAAATAGGGTGATTTAATATAAGTGTAAATGCTTAAAAGGGGTGAACGCATTGCACACGCTCGTTTGCTGTCAATTTATGATATACCTGATCCAAAAATCAATGGTTTCGAAAATATTAATTACGTTATTAAAATGGTAGTGAAAACCCGTTTTCAAAATTAGAATTACTACATGATAAAATTAATTATTATTTACTATTTGTACCTGCAGACTTTGTACTACCAGAAGTTGGCTTGCCACATTGAAACATAGTTTAAGAGTCACTTCCTACAGAGTGAGTGGACAAAGGTTTTTGTTGACAAATGAAGTTTACATTTACCACTTTAAAAGCTTTGTAACCTGGAACCAAACACCTTATATAATATTGCAATAACACTAAAATTGTCTATTATAACATGTTAGAAGGTGTCATTGATAATCATATTTCTACCTAACCGATATGTATATTTGTACTGATTTTAGAGTCAAGTACAAAATATGCAAATAGGTTATGATTATGCCGCCTATGCTGCACACCCTAGAAAATCGCTTTGATGCCTCACCCCGAAAATAGAGGGTGGTTCGTTCACCACTTGTGCGTTAATTGCAAACCGGTAGGGTTTAATGTATGTAATAATACTCCATTTATTTCCTGGTTTATGTTATGCCTATAATTGAAAATTGTTTTTTATTTAAATATATTAAAAAAAATCCCTGTAATTTGCAAAATCTATGTTTTGTTCTCGTTCTAGTTTTATAAACAAGATTAAATGATTTATTAGCTCTGTAAAGTTCGCTTTCAGAGTAACATGAGACGCTCTTTGTTCTACAAGAAATATTATGAAGGTGCTTTTATTAATTTATCACACTTTTTATTCCACAACATTTTTTATACTTCATTGTGGTTATGTTTTATATATGTATTTATATGTATTAGATATTGCGGAAAAGTTATGGTTAATAATAGTTTTAAAAAATGTTACTGTATGGCCTTGTTAGAATAATTAAATCATTTAACAAATTACAGTTTAACATAATTAATTTAAAGATATTAGTCATATTTATTTATAACGTTACTGACCGTCTGCGCCACCATAATATATAGCAAATAATGAGTTCTTTCTAAGTATATATGTTAATATTTATTGTTAATAAAGTTTTATAATAGTTACATGTCAAATACCTAGTCGGACGGTTTTATAACAAGTGGCGCAGGGCTGGGTGATACAGACAATGTTATCTTTTAAGTTCCCAGATAATACAATTACTCTTTTCATTAAGAATAATTTTAATATTAAAAGTTATGTTTTTAATCTATATTTACGTTATAACACACTAGTAAAGTTGTTATATTGACTATAGAAGGAAAGTTGTAATTTTTGTTAAAAAAGCGAGTAACATATGGCAGCGATGTCATTCTAGTTTGTGTAGTGTTAGGTGTAATTTATAAATACGAATACATACACTGACAAGAGTATTTTGATTTTAAACTAAATTCGTATAGTACGCAGCTAAACAGTCTTCAAGATGGCGAGAGAGAGGCAACTCCACAAGACTTGCACAATAAGTTAGCTATTTTTCTCATTTTGTTTTTGGAACATGACAGTTTCTTCGTTTCGGAAATAAAGACTAGTTGGTCTTTATATGACCGAAAAGTCTGTCAATTAGAAAAGTCAGCACGCGATGTAGTGGCAACTTCCAAATTTTGCTCAGATGCAGGTACATGGTCTTTTCTCCGCGAATCGCACACTTTCAATAAAAAATCGTGAAATCACTATTATGGTGTCGCCGGCTGTTTACACTTTTTTGCGCACATTACCACTGTGGTGTCTTCCGGTATAGTGATAATTTAGAAATCGGACCGCTTTTTTATGAAAAATAAATCTTGCTTTACAACAGTTATATACAATATTTATTACGCGAATAATGTTAAATAGCGATTACAATTTGAAAGCGATGGACCGAAAGAAAACAATGATTCAAAAAAACATTGATCCGTAAAAGCAAACGATTGCGGAAATGCAATAGAAATGTTTACCTATAAATCCGTTACTGTTTACTTACACAATAGTTCTTTGTTCGTTACAATCGATATGGAACGGGTCTCGATCCTAGCGTTACAGTTTGTTTAGTGATAATCAGTGATGGGGATAAAATCTAGCTATTTATATCAAATTGTACTTATTTCGTTAATGTGACTATGCCTTCCGTTTTCCTCTTGCTTAAATCTTTTTGTCATTCGTGCTGTCTTGATAGAGTGGTCGTGGTCATGCTCCGGTAGATTCTGGTGTCCTCGCTGCTTTCGCTAAGTGTGGCCATGTATCTCCATGTTTGACGTTGGTGACTCATTAGTGACAGTTTTGATAACATCTGCCCATCTCGTTGGAGAGCGTCTACGAGGTCGCATGATTTCCACATTTATTTAAATGTATCATGGTTTATGCATTATAGTGTCATTAAAATTGTTGCACTCGCGCCTAATATAATCAATCTGGTTAAATGAAAAAATATGTAACAGCCCGAGCCGCATTCCCCGGAGAGCCTTCGATCTTCGCTACCTTAAAGGTTTTGGGTTGAGTGTCCTTTTCTCCCTTCGGAATCTGCAAATGTCACATGGTATAATCCAGACCAAAGAAGCCTTAGGTATCTAGGAATATCGGCTGCTCCGTTCCGTTCGTCAGCCATCAATGCTCACGGCGGCGGCGCTCAGGCGTTTTTTCCTCGACCCCAACTTCGCTGCGCTTTCCTAAACCGCGGTACACCGATTTCAGTAATACTGTGGTACCAGAGTACACCGGATAATAGTCTTATATGACAAATAATGATAGTACATCGATAGGTAAACATCAGAGCCCCACTTACGCAAATAGAGACCTTGACGTTAGAAAAGATTGCACCACGCTTTTACAATACCCTCTAATACCCATTTAAGTTCACGGACCCTTTCGCTCCGTGAACTCATCACCGATGAAGCTGTAAAATCCGTTGGGCTAACTAATAGCAACCTCATCAACAGAGAATAAGTCCAATACCCTTAAAAGCTATGTCTTTATAACGCGTGGGTAGTTCCAGCTTTATCCTTAGTCGCCGAAACAATAAGTAAGCGGCGTTGAAACGGCGTTGGTTACGAAACCACTTGCGAATAGTACTTCTTATTTAGAAGACTGGGGTAGTACTTCTTATTTAGAAGACTGGGGTTTTGGTCTGTAGGAGTTCGACGTAACTCTTACGTTGTAGAATGGGATATTCTTTTGACAGATAATCCCACGAGAAAAAAACGGTATATATATAATTGTATTCTAAAGATATTGCAACAAAACTACGACGTTTTTTTTATCGTAAATACATATCCACTTAACACCCATTAAAAGATTGCGGTCAAGCACCAGATTATGCAACTTCTTCGTACGCTCTTAAATACAAAAAACATTTTTAAAAACTTAAAACAATTACTTTTTCGTTTGACAATAATCGCTTGGTATACAAACATATTAGGTTATTAGGTATTTGATAGAGTCGTAGATCTAAAGTTGTGTCAGCGTTTAAGAATACACAGATTACTTAATCAGGTAATGAGGTTATATAACGGTAAACTTCAAGTGATTTTTGATTTAATCGACAGAATTTATGTGTAAACAATGTTTTGAAGTTAGTACTTGACTTAGTATTTGTACTAAGAAAAACATTTCAAATTTAGTAGCACATCTCTTTTCGCGGAAAGTCCAATAAAAATTTATAACTAAAAATATATTTAATAATAAAACTAGAAAACATAAAGATTTTTTTCATAGATAGTGCTGTTTGAAATACATAGTGGATAAACAATTCATCCGTTTGTGTTTCAAAAATTTCAACAAGAAACTAAATAAACTCATAGGTATTTGACCACCGAACTCGAAATAAATACAATACACAATTCTTCGAATATAACAGCCATAGTCTACACATTACGATGGTAACGGAATTCGCAGCAGAAATGTAAACAATATTTTAATATTGCATCGCCAACCTTGTGTACGAAGTTTAAATAAATACAAAACTTTAACGACCAATTAAGCTTGAATAGGGGCAAATGTAGGTAACGAATGCGCGAATGGAAAGAATACAAAATGTTTTCATACACGTCCCTCGTTATTTTCTTAAACGCGAATTTTTTGCATACGTTTATTTTGAAGTACTGTCATTTTATGTACAAGGTCGACGTGAAAAATTCCTAAAACATTTTACTATTTTTTCATCTCAATGAAGTCTTCAAAAGATTTGTTCTGTTGCAAGTAGTTAGGTTTTTAAAGAACGTTGCTTCTCTTTAATCTTTGTGCCACATTGGCACCGTCAAGTGATCCAGAATTGAAGACGATGGGAATGATGGACTGAAACAATATAATTTGGAATAAATATAGGAAATACTTCATGATGTTGGACGTGAATAAAAATGCCAAAATATAGAATAAATGACGGTTTTGTCAATGCTGCAAAATGCAATTATGAATGTGATTAAATAATTTAAGGGCCACCATTTATACGTTAATACGCTTAGCATGTTTTTTACGAGTAGGCCGCATAATCGAACAAAAGGACATAATGATCGTTTGAGTGTACATTAACCGGCGATAAATATCGCACATCGACCCTTGGAAAGACAATCGGCTAATATCGGCTTCGTAGAGGGTTATCACTGTCGCACGAAATACAACGATTGACAAAACGTAACATAGGTAGTGTGCGACAGAGATAGTTGATACTTATCGCCGGGTAGTACATATAGTATTTGGTGCTGCGTATTACTACTATTGATCAACATAAGATATAATCAAAACAATACTTTTACGCCATGATTCAGTCTATGTTGGGCAGCTAAAGCTACCTAGAGATTCATGGGAACTGTTATGACGCATGCGTTCGTTACTCACGCGAGTGCAGTTGAGTGGCATTACAATTGCTCGTGTCAGCGGCCGCGGTACGAGAAAGGCATTCCTACGTTTAGCTGCTAGATTAGTAATGTATCCGTTTCCTATCGTATATTACTGTTATACACTCGTGTACATGCCATCTTCATTATTCGTGTACTCTTAGTAGACCAGTCGTGTACATGAGGTCGACATTTACACATTTATCCATTACTAGCTGATCCCGCAAACGTTGTTTTGCAAAAAAATTAAAGTTTTTAATTAACAAATTAAAGATAAGGATTGATCGTTGAGGGGTGAAAATTTAGGGTTGTATGTATTTTTGTATGCTGTATCATAATAAAATAAAAACCAAAAAATTTGTATAAAAAATAAAATAAAAAATTTAGTGGTGGACCACCCTCATCACTTAGGGGTATGGAAAATAGATAGTAGCCGATTCTCAGACCTACTGAATACGGATATAAAATTTGGTAAAAATCGGTCAAGCCGTTTCAGAGGAGTTCAAGTTCGAACACCGTGACACGAGAATTTTATATATTAGATTTTCGAAAAAAAAAATCAATTTGAGAACATAAATTCGTGTAGCAATACCACAATCGCCACGCTTGTAGGGTAGGTTGGCAATCGCAGTGTGGAATTATGGTACGCAGAGGACGGTGTTGCCCATACTCTCGCAATTTCTTTGTGAGCAGTGGTAATCCTGTATAATTAATGCACAAAGTGTGAATTATATGAGATTTTATCGCGGGAACCGAATCCTACATACGATCACAAGCCTCAGTCCTCTATCACTGCTTTGCAAATATTTTTATTAAATAAGAATTATTCTCATTTCAGTTGAATTATTTTAGCCTTAAATAATGATTTTAAAATTGCAGGAAAGAATCGATTTTTAAATGATACACGTAATTTAAGATAATCGAGGTAGTTTTTAATTCGCAACCGATAACTTTCGAAGTTTACCCAACAACAGTTGCTGCGCAAAACTGCCGACGTTTCATAATCGGTTCAGTTTCAGCGGAATTATTGCAATCGATTATTATGTTTTACTTGGCGTATTCATCGTTGCTATAAATAATACCGATGTTGCCATGTTTAAATTTAACCACGAGGAAAATAAATATGTTGCCCTTGATAGCCTGCTTGTTATTATTGCGTTAAGTACTAGTAAAATATCTTTTCAACCGACGCCATATTCTTAATCTAGGTAGGTAGGTCTAGGAAGTAAGGACTTCCATCTCCTATGATGCGGGCAGTACAAGCCTGGTCATCGGGGAGATCTTTAAGGGAAATCTGTTCCTTGCTGTAGACGTCTTTTGACGGATATGATGATGAAGTTCATTTTGAAATAATGAAGTCCTTCCAAAGAAACCACTCGCCTCTGTTTTTCTTTATTATAGATGAAGAAATCACCAAAAGATTCATATCATAATAATCCGTTCAATGCTTCTAAAATTATTTTAGTTCGAATCAAATATAGACGTCATGTGAAACGTACGTGAGAAGCGAAATCTTTACGATACGTTCTTACAATATTATCTGTTAATTCTTTACCTACGCTGTTTTTTGCATATCATAGTGGTGTCAAATGTACACATATGAATATGTAATTTTATACGTTTGCTTATGACTTTAATCAACTTACGTAAGCTTATGAAATGACTATCCTATTTATCATATTGAATATAATAATACGTAATAATGAATTCATGAACGCCGAAGTTACATTTATTGAATATTAGCTGTCTTCCGCCCGCTTCGCGTGTCCTGAACTGTCTATTATTGGTATAATTTTTAAAACACTAAATTTTTTACCTATAAGAGCCATAGTTTGGAAAAAGTGTTTTGAAACGAACGCTCTTTCAACCGTTTTGCAAGTGGAATTTCGTAAGATCAGTTCTGAGCTGATCTCAACTCTCTACTGGGCAAAAGGAACATTCTATGGTTCCAGATATATCGTAATGATTCAATATATATCATATATATGGCTTTTAACAACACTTTTGTGTGATTCATAAGCTTTTTATAGCATATTAGCATATGGCATTCCTTAAAAAAGATTGTTAGAACCAAATCCGACTAATTGAAGTCAATGACCTTTAAAATATTAATTGGCCTTGTTAATCCTTTTGGAACGTCTGCGGTGGGACAAGAGCTGCGGGTCAGATTAATGTAGTTTTATTTTATAACCATATGAGTACTATAGTATTATTAATCATTTGTTGAAACATCTGCATACAGGTTTCAATAATAAATCACAGTAATAGCGCGCAATGTTTTACGACTAAAGCGTAGAAATTTAACAGAAAATTTATAATATTACTCCAATTTAAATTCAATATAATCTTAATAAATTACTAACATGTTTAAAAAGGTGAAAAAAAAAACAAACAACAAAGTTACAAGTCCGTTATTAAATATTAAACCATATTGACACATCACATTTTGTTAAAACAAAGCATAGAATATCCGAACAAGGTGTAAATGATGCTTTTAATTTTGTTATAATTGTTTAAAATAAGCAGGATCAAAATATTCCTCTTTTTGTCTCATAGAATTCATTAGAACTTTGAACTTAGTTTTTGGTCATTTACTTAATAGAACATTTAGAACTTAATGGCGCATCTTCGTTGTTAGTCTGTGAAAAGTATTAAGCCATAGATACAATATCGCCCTTTATTTATTTAGTCGTTTATAAATTTCTTGGCACCGATACAAATGTAAAGTCAGCCATCACTGTCCGTGATAAAACAAAACGTTATTATCGATGAATTTTGACTTCGAGCGAACTATAAACAGAAAGTGTCATAATCCGGCACCGTCATAACGAACAGATGTGAAAGGGAATTAAGGGCAGAGCTGCAGTGACTCACGCTTTTGACGTAGTGGATGTGTCACACGGAGTTGTTTTCTTGTTTTTCGAGGAAGCGCGAAGCGTAGTTCTCGGATGTGATACACTCACAGTGAGTACAACATACATACGTAGATTCAAACATATTAATCTGTCAGCGTATTATAGTCATTATAGTCGAAGGATGAAAAGAGAGTACAGAAGACAATGTTACATTTAGCAATCTTTTAACTCCCCACCCCTCCAAAAAACCAACCTATGATTTAAAAGAATGTGTTAGTTGACTTCAATTCAGTCTTAATTAGTTTACGATTTAAGTTAGAAGATAGTGAAGAGACTTAGAAAATACTATAACAGCGAGAATATATTAAATGTAACAGTAAAAACAAAGGCACGGACGCTAATGTTTGGAACATGGAGTCTATTTAAACAAAAATTAAAAAAAAATCAAGAAATTAACAACAAATCAAACTACATTTCATTTTAGAACCTAGCTGTAATGTACACAATTAAAACAAAAACTGTTTTATGCTGTATTTTCTCAAATTTCTTGAAATTGGTTTACAAATCAATATATATGTATGTATGCTTTATATAACAATAAAGTTAAATTGAAAGTGTATAGAATACTTTGAAAGTAATATCGAGTTTTGACGTTATTTTCAGTTACTTCAGTTTTTTGGTAACAGATGTTTAAGCTTATAACACCCCTATTATCTAGTTCATTAAGTGTTTATGTACAGTACATCATATACAAAAATCGTGTTAAATTATATGATTATAATAATATTAATTCATTATTATACAATGGTTGGTTGCTATGTGCCTTTATACCGGTTACTTCCACGACAGCGAATCAATCCGGTTACAAACCAAGTAACGCTTGATTGACATCATCGAAGTTGACAGCTCACGTCTCATAGTGGCGAATGTACAGTTAACCACGGACATAGTCGATGAACGCAAATTAGCTGCGAAGATCGATTTCTACTTGATCTATTCTGTATGTTACGTAGCTCTTTGTATGATCCGTACTTTAATATAATATTCCAAACAGTATTCATTTGTAATGTACAATCTAAATGGTGATTGCTAATACGTGTAAAAGCTTTATAGGTGTGGATTTGCATCTAATTTGTCAGCAAAAAGGCTTTTTTATGATATCTATTTTAGGAGAGGCTGTATAAAGTCATTTACAAAACCATTCTGAAATGTGGTTACATTAATTCATTTTTTATAATTTAATACGACACGCCAACAATTATTATCAGTATAAAGTCTAAATGGACAGATAGTAAATTTTATTTAATTTAAATATGTAGTAATTCGAATTTTAAAAACGCTTTTCCTTATTTTATTATCAAAATGTTATTCATTATTTTTGGCTAGGGTATACCATACAGTAATTGACAGCAAATGACTATACATTAACACGTTTAAAGCATTTATACTTTTAACCAATCATCACATATTAATATTAGTAACATACATCTAAACAATTTATCTTTTAAAATAAATTATTATACAAGTTTTAAAAAGGCAAACAACGCCATATACTTTAAATACAATCAAACAAGTTAATTAACGATATACCCGTTTGATCGTGATTGCTTAACTTAAATAATTGATTCTATTTATGGCGAGGCGTCTTACAACATGCTTTTTAAAGAGCCTGTTTATAGATCTGTTTAGTAGGAACAAATTATATATAGAAGCCTGTCACGATTTAATATACAAATTGGACATTGTAACAACTATTTTTATATTAATTAAGATATAAAGCACTGTAAGGCACTGTAGCCTTGTGCTTACAGTTTGTGACGTACGATTGTCAATAGCCGATTTAATTACAGACAGACACTTTGTATGAATATTTGTTGATTTTAGGGCCAAAATACGACGAAGAAAAATAGTGAGAAAAATCTGTCATATTTTAGTACCCGAAAATATATAAGAATTGTAAAATCCATAAATCCAGTCCACAAATCCGTCAAGGATTACGTTCAGGTACCTCTCGAAGTTGAAGTTCTAAGATCCAGATACCAACACAATTTAACTGAGTCTCGTTCTCTTATTGTCTAGTTATAGATGATATGGCATATTAAATTTAGAAACTTAACGTGAACTTAATCTAGAATAAGACTATTGGTTCTCAAGTAATAATTTTAAGTAATAATGCCAACGTACGATTGACTTAGACGTATTGACACCGAGATACTATGTCCCAAATGTGGCAACATTACAAGTCTAATACAATATTATTTACATTACAGCTCTAAAGATTTTTTTTTACGGAAGGTCACTGTGACCTTTTTGGAATTTACAGAATATTGGGTGAACAGGGCTGTTGGCCTTGTCATTTAGCTGTGGCAAAGTTCCTTTAGAAAACTGGGCCCAGGCCGCTTCATGCTATCCTATTACCGGATTTCGAGGCCACCGAGTTCCATGAAGTTACTTGGCACAGGGGCTCCTGAAAGGCAACCTTAGCTTATACTTTGACGGCCAAACCTCGCCCCAGTAGTTTATCTAGCTGACATTATTACGACGACAGAAATTTAACAATAATATAATTGCATTAGATTCTCAACCTACCTACATACATGTTGGTAGATTAGTACTACCCACATCGTCTATTCCTGCCGCCAAACAGTCGCTCGTAAACTTTATTCTTGCTTACGTGCGTAGTTAAATCAACGAAGTATGGAAACAAATCATATTACAAATGATTTTATTGTGCTCTTAACAAGTCATATTCATGTTATTTACTAAAATTTTAATTATATGAAAAATTTTCCTTACTATATTAATAACATAAGATTTATATTAGTGCAAATATCTTAGTTTTTTATAAATGTATATGACAGTTGTTGCAGAAAAAAATAAAGAATACACGTTGACGAAAAATTATTTTATGAGTTTCCTTAGTTGGTTTCTTGTGTGAAGAGAATATAAGGCATAATCAGATAAAAGCTTTGTTCATATATTTACTTTAAAATGAAAAAAAAAATCTTTAACAATTTTCCCGTAATTTTATTGATAAGATTAAAATATTGAAAAACATTATGCGCTATTGATATTATATTAATATTTATAAGGGACTTGTATATCCTCTTTAGAACTTGAGTTTCATATTGACCGTGCCATATGCTCTTGACACGGTCTATTAACGTTTCAAGTGTAGTATGAACTTATTCGTACAGCATACGTTTAACATAATGTATTTAAGAATATTAACATGGAATATATTCAAGCTCCTTTGAACAGGAAAATTATATGCTTATGATATTACAACTTGCTAACGTTACGAAAATTATATTTTATTATAAAGAAATTAAATTTTAGAAGTGTCTGACTCAACAAAAGCCGTCTCGGGATTTACTAGTCAGTGGAGATATAAGATAATAAGATAAAAACGGCTGTAAACTTTTAAAAAAGATTCACGATGATGAAATAGCGTTCACATTATGATAGTTTAATTTATCGCCTTTTCATTGGTTGAATAATAAATACAGCTTTATCTCCCGATTTATGATTTCTCAATCCAGATATTTTATAAACTTCAAGTGTAAATAATAAACAATAACAGAAATTTACGAGGGCATAGCCGCCGCGCAAATGTACTAATAAAACGGAAAGGTGTGGACATTACAACTGAGCTACAACCACTAAATCTAAATTTAATTGTATAGTTCAAGATTTATTTTGTTTATGCTTTTTGAAATAAATATCTGGTTTAACTGAAGATTTTAGCTTTCTTTTATAGCACCTATGAAAAAATTTATCGTCGAATAAATTTAATTTAACCGTTTTATAGTATATATATATACAATTTCATCATATACTCTGCAAAAATTATGAGATAAATTTGTAAAACAAATGAATCTTTTTATAATTGTGGTCACACATATTTCAATATTTTTGATCAAATATAAAGGATAGGAAGGATAATTCATTCAGTTATTTTAGGGGATAAATTAAATAAATAATTATAGTAAAAAAAAAAGTTACTGCAACTGTATTTGTCAAAAATTTTAAAATAAAGGAACAATGAACAGAAGCGAATGTTACATTAACAAAGTATTAATGATATTAGATACAAGATCGTTTTGTTATTAGTTTTTAATTAAAAATTCAGCACGTTGTGAAAAGGTAA
Organism: Battus philenor; assembly: GCF_028537555.1. NCBI lineage: Eukaryota > Metazoa > Arthropoda > Insecta > Lepidoptera > Papilionidae > Battus > Battus philenor. Next base: position 4,459,710 of record NW_027181759.1, on the reverse strand, counting down.
ATGAAAAAATACGCTATTACATTTGATAAAAACACCATACACACATATGCGTAATATGTTCGTTCGTATTCATTCTTAATAATAAAATTAAACGTTAATAGATACAGTGGTTATGTCAAAACAAATGAAGAAAGGTATCAACAAAAAAAATATATTATAAATGCTGCCAAAGACAGATGCCATATGAGAAGCACCTTATAAATACCATCAATGTAAATAAACTACTATAAATAAAGAATTGTATGAATAATATCATTTAATTGATAATATGATTGACTCATAACAAAGCGATGGTACGCTTCTAACAAAACGTTTCCATCCTTTATCCCTTATTAAGTACAAATATAAACACGTGTGTGAAACGATTACATCACTGGGCGAACGTGCTAAAATTGTATCGAAGATACGCACAGACTCAAACAAAGGCGTATTAATCACTGTTACGATGAATGACCACATAACGTTTACTCCCCGGTTTATTTATAATGCCGGGACTTACTCTCCCACAGCGCTGCGACTGTTTAGGGTTGGCGTTCCCGGTTAATCGAGATTAAAACCAGTTTCAAGGCTCCTGAGTGTTTGACTGTTGAACCCTATAGTTAAACATCTAAATACAATAGTATAGACGCGATTTTAACTTTTATTTTATATAATTCCGATCCAACTCGAATCGGATTGACAATAGTAACTCTTATCGCAATTACAATAGATTCATTCCTTTCAAATAGAGAGCAAATGAAGAATAGACTAGGAGCTTTGATAGGAGATGGAATCAGAAATGTGGAGATACACAGAAGAACCAATGTCATCGAAGTAGCTTCTTGGCCTTCTTGCCTTGTAGTGGCGGTGGGCGAGGTAAAACTCGTTATAACGACGTCCGTTGGAATTGAAAGTTTCTTGATAGGTGACCACGAGCCGGTAGACGCGGCGTGGGTAGTCCCCACTAGGTGGACCAGCGACATAATCAAAGTTGTGAGAAGTCGCTGGATGCGGGTAGAACAAAAACAGGCATCGTGTGATAACTATATGCCACACCTAGATGATGATGATGATTTCACTGACCTAATGACGTTTAATAAAGTTCGTACAAATGTATAATTATGTTCAACAAAATTAACACTAAATCATTTCACAGATAACAAAATAAACTATTGGTTAAGTTATGTATGCTCTGTAAAAAAAAAAACGAAACTTGTTCAATTACGTTACTCTTACTGTGACATCCTTATCATATTGTTGCATCCGCGTCCCTCCGACACATGTTTCGCTCACATTGAATAAAATGTACTGGATTTAATTTTTCGTCTCGCTTGCATCTATCATTTTTCATACTCTCGTCGTTTCATCATAGCCATCCATCCTGACAGTTTTGCGTTGTAGCGTCCATTTGAATTTGCTGAATGGATGTTAATTTGTTTCCACATTTATAAGGATGTATGATTTATTACATACCGGGTTTGTATTTTACAAGTTAGCCAACTTTTTAATATGAACTACATTTATTCATTACAATAGAAGAATATTTATCATCACCATCGCACAGCATCTGCATTACGCCCATTGATGGCATATAGTCCTACTAAGACTTCCAATAAATGTTGTAAGCAGTCTATATTCAGATTCTTTCGACCTTAACGAGTTCCTTTGTCCACCTTGTGGCCTCTGCCCACTCCCACTTAAACTTTCTTGTCCGCTAGGTTATGTCGGTAATTTTCGTTCTTCTACGGATCTTATTTCTGATTTGTATTTGTTTGATAAATTCCTAGTATAACCCTCACCGTGGCTCATTGAGCGAATGATACTTTGATAGTATTGTATGTATTATTCTTCGATGCAATATAAAGTTTACTTGACCTTGTGTACATATTGTAAAGAAGTTATAACTGATAAAAAACAAAGAAAAACACAATTACATTTTATGTTAACTATTAACGAACGAAGCATAGAAACGAACTCATGTAGCCTTTGTCGTATCTTGCTACTACTCGTAGAGACTAAAATGCAGTGTAATATGTAAAAATGTATTATTTTTTCAGCGACTTGTGCTATTCATGTGAATACTCACATAGCATAAATATAAATGAGGTCAACATTACAATATTTTAAACTGCTTGAGATTGTTTTGTAATTTGTTATCATTGACCCTTGAAGCATGCGTCATTGAGGTTCAATATTTTTATGACTCATTCGCGATATGATCGATTGATTTGACTCAAGTTAACGAGTTTGTAGACAGATGACGTTGACGGGATACGTCAAAAATATACTAACTTAATTCTGTTTTAGATAACAAAATATTATTGTATCTTTTTAAGCAAATAAGTCTTCTTTCAAAGTTTATATTGAAACTTATAACGCAAACAGAAGATACGAAATTTACTTTTAAAATTTTTTTTTTTTTTCATTTTATTATTTATCATAGATAATTAATTAAAGCATTAAAGCTTTTCTTTTAAGCAGAGAATGGGGTAGCTATAATTATAATATTAAACAATTACTGTTTACTGTCGCGCTACTTCAGGATATGTGTAATTAAATCACGTGTTCATTTGTGGTCGTAAATATACAAAACTTCATGACGTAGTATTGCGGTTTCAATCCGTTAGTTATCCTTTACAACAAAATATTTTGACGTAATTGCCTATACGCCTTTACAAATTTCCTTAAACAACATATACGGTGTAATTGGTTATGGATGTAAAAGATTTAAAGGAGTGAATGTATATATAATATGGTGGTATCCTATTTAAAATTAATTATAATTATTATAATAAGAATTTATTATAGTTTATTATCTGTCCTTGCAGACTTAGCACTGCGAGAAGTGATTGGCCTTTTGGATTCTAATAGAAAAATATATTTAATGTAACGTATTTCAGAATGATCACTATCTACAGAATGATTGCAGATATATGTAAAAGCTTTAATGTTTTTGCTGACAAATGAGCTATAAATTCATGTGTATAAAGTTTACACTTATAACTAATCACCCTGTGTATTATCCGGGATTTTGTGCAACACTCGTTGATGTTGCATTTCCGATTGAATTTCTGTGGGTAGACTTGGCTACATAGAAATCTAACATCACACAAGTGTATATATTAATGTCTGAAAAACGACTTTATATATATCCAATATATCTTTACCACACATTCAAGAATTTCTTCTGTAAATAACATTATCGTATTCCTGTTGAGGTACTTTAAATCTTCTGTTTACGCTATCAACCCGAATCCTCTGAACTTTTTATTAGAAAATATTCGTCACACATTAAAAGTAATTTCGGAGATTATCTATGGAACAACTTCAATAAATTTTGTAATTCAATCAATAGTCACGAAAGCAAAGGTTTTACATTTGGTTACTATCCTTTTTAAGGAATAAATTGAGGAATTGTGTGCTTTAATCTATACACGTATGAATAAATCTTACTACTGGATAAATTGTATAATTTTTTTTTGTTTACTTTTTATCAAAAATAAAACGATCTTTTAGGATATGTTTATTTTAAATGTAAGTGAAAAATCACTAGGTTGTGTCAACTACCTCTAACTATCGAATATGTCTTGTCTCACTGCACAATGCGACTATATTGCTGTCGTCACACAAATTGTCGATATGCGAACAAGTAGTAAGTGCGCGGTGCAGTGTATGCGCTGGGTCGTGGGTTATGAACGAACGAACAATCGACAGTACTTTATTACTGAGATAGTTATAGGGATGTGTATCCATATTAAATATTATTGTTATAATTTTAAATAATATAAATATTCTACTAATTCTTTTGAACACATTTTATGTAAAGTAATATATATATGTTGCTATAATGCTGTCCACATTTCACAAGCATAATGAACGCGTTCTCAACCACCCCTGTCGATCGAATTTCGTGAAATTCTCGACCCGCTGAAAAAAAATTTACTATCTAATTTAAAATCCCTTAAGCTTATAGTTGCTGAGATATCCTGATGAGTTATGGTTTTGAAACTGGTAGCTTAAAAATTTTACACCTATTTCCAATCGCCCTGTTTAAACAGATCGCTTAAAAACTTTGTTGAAATGCGACAGGCCAATAATTTCTAGCAGTATAAAGTCTGTAGGGACAAAAAACAATAATTAATTTTAATATGTAATAATCTGAATTTTAAAAACAATTTTTAGTACTATATCATTACGTTAAGTATTATTTCTGAAACAAACTATATTTAGTAGGGTGTATCATGCATTAATTTTCAACAATAATAAGCTATACTTTTACCCCTTTAAAGCTTTTATATCTTTAACTAATTACCCTATATAGATAGAGGTATTTTAGAAATGAAAAAGAAACATGTTTGAGTCTAGTTTTTAAATTTGATGTTAGAACAATTTAGTCTATCATCTATCCACACTACGTTTATTATCTAATGTTTACGTAACGACGACCAGTGATACGGTCAATTTAAATAGGACTCCTTTAATCACTATTTCGCTTCATAGACTGCGATTAAATTTGTTCGAATGACGTCAGTTGGTGAACCAGTTTATTGTATAGAGATTGGTAGTGGTAAAACCAATGAACAAAATAGAAATATGTCCATGTCGCCCCACAAACCACGTTATCACGAGATTTGTACTATCTACCTATTATCAACGCGAACAGTTCTGAAATTATCTTATCTGAAATACTATCTTTAGCTATGAGATTTAAATTAATAATATTTATTTGATGTTTACGTTTCTCTGATGTAACATTATTTTTATAAAACATTTATAGGTATTTCGAGAAAATATATAATGGTAATTCTATATATATTCATTTTGATGGCGACTAATGATATGCTATATTTAAGGCAATCTTAAACGTTAGCAGAGCGCTGCTCTTTAAATGCACTTCGGAAAATGTAAATGTAATGATTGTTCATGAAATAATCAATTGTTTAAATAGTAATTATTGATAAGAGTGTTCTATTAATTCTTCATCACTTGTTGACAAACGCGTTCTACGTACGCATGGGTTGGACATAACAAAGGACGTTAAATTAGTCAAAGAGCTAACACGTTTATCTTATAGTTTTGAAGACATAGTTGATTAAAACTTTAAGAAGAAATGTTTCCACAATTCGTCTACATTTTGCTAGCTTAGTACAAGATGTTTAAAGTTCTATACGTAAACTTTAACCGTTGGAGGTCAACCCTAGTTCAAATATCTGGCAGGATGTCGTCCTCGGTTAGGCACGAGGGTTGAATACGGCTCGGTATTGTCACCCGGCCGATTTAAACCGCACGCTGACCTCCAGACGTGTCTCGGGACGTGAGGGCAACGTCGCTTTATCGAATAACCCCTATTTGTAAACTATGACCATTAAGTGTGCTAGAGAAACATTTCGATTGTTAAAGGTATTGTAAGCTGTTATCATTACCTAGGCATTTGCTTACTTATATGTATTTTAAAAATAAATAATGTAAACTTCGTTCTTGGATGTACATTTCGAGTTATGCCATTATTTTCTATCTTATTGAGATAACATGGGAGTGTTTCTATTTTGATTTTACAAGAAGTTTTCCAGTAATTAAATATAGTAAAATAGTAAAAAGCCATTTATCACAAACTTGTTGTGCTTATAAATTATTAAAATGAAAACATAGTTAGGATTGTTTGTAAAAAAAAAAACAATTTTTGCTCATTAAGACTGTCGAATATAATGAGAGAAGCCTGTATACATTCCACGTTGCTATTATATGGGTTAAGTGTACCTTCTACCTGTATGCGATCCAGGCCATGCAAATTATCCCAAACAAGCTAAATACGTACATCGTTGTTTTAATACACTGGTTGCAGGATTAAAAATAACGCTTTTATAATATGATGTGGTTATCTATATAAATATATATGTGTGTATTTTCTATATTAATTATGCACTTCCTGCCGATGTTATCCAAAAGACTACTGTTCAGCATGAAGTTTTACTGAATGCCTCAAACGATTTCTTTGCATTAGGTAACCGCATGTGAGGTCATTCTTAGATATGTAAATGGAAATTAAATAATAATTTTAAATAATTTGCACAAACATGTAAAACATGTTAAAGTCTCAAAGGCATCGCACAAAAAAAATTATAAAATATTTTGTAAGTTAAGCTCGTCTGAAGTGAACATCGTAAATTTTACGAACGTCGTAAATGTTAAGTTTCGTGGGCATCTTAAGAATCAGCTGCGCTCGCTTATTCTTTACCGCTCGTGTGTTGGAACGTGCTCAAGGGTTGTTTTGTCTTCGGGTCGACGAGAAGGATCTCAATGTTTTTACCCTGCGTAATAAGTTTCATAGCACTGTTTGTAGGATTTGTTATATTTTGATATAAACAAAAGCATATTTTGTACATATTAGAAATTATATGTTTTACTATTTCAAGAGTCTGAGAACCCAGACACAACAATCCTTGCACATATTATGTAGACTTTTTTACTCTAACTCTAAACTTTGAAATGTTATTATTGTCCGGCCTATTGTAATAATTATAAAGTCAAGTTCACAGTGACCAGACGAAGGCGTACTTTTCAACATAACAGGCATACACACTTAATTATTTGATTCTTTACGAAGCGTGACTAGGTCTGGATAGGCTGGCTAATAATGAACAGTAAAATCTCTGAATCTATGAATGACTTAAATGGATTAAAAGGTACTGCGAGTACAATATAACAAATCTAAATATAAATGACTATCAAGTGGTCGCCTTGATCGCCTTAGCTGACGTATAGAAGAATTTGACATAAACCAAAACATAATTATTTTATATCATAAGATAAAAAACGCGATAATTCTTAATTTCATTTTTTTTTTCTATTGCTCTGATGTATATTGTACTTTAATAATACATGTATCGTGTTGACTCAGTAGGACCTTAACATAGCTTACTTGAGGTGGTTTACCGCAAGCCGACTAAAGTCAAACAGCATTACAAGTCTTAGAACACGGTTTTGTAACACGATATCTATTCGTTGCTTAAGTATTTTTGTGGTTTCGGTCAAGTCTAACAACTTCTACCTTGTTCACAGTGCCGTGGGTAAAACTTGCCTGCTCATCAGTTACACCACAAACGCCTTCCCCGGAGAGTACATACCGACTGTGTGAGTATGCCTTCATTATATTCAAATTGTTTATAATACTGTATGCGCGTGTGTTAAGATGTTTAAAGTAACATTTGATTGTTTGTAACTAAAACATCGGAATTAGATAAAATAATAAATGAAAGTCAATGTCCAATTTTTCTTAATTTTTCACATTTTCATATATTAGTATATATTATTTACTATAAAATTGTTTGCATTTATTTTTAATTTTAATGACAATGTATCTAGGTATTTGTTCACTATTAAACTATCAAAGACACTTATTATTGAATTCCTTTTTGCTACAAATTGCAACTTAATATATATTTTAGGTAGTCTCTTCTATAGGTAAAGAAAAATTCAGTAACTAACAGTTTTTCGTGACAGCTGAAATCCATTAAGTTCTCGTTTATATTATTTTTTTATAGTTTTAAGTATTTTAACCGTGATATATATCCTATTATTTTCAAGAAGAGACTGCTATTTCAACTTTTAATTACATGACAATTTAAATAAACTTTACTTATAAATATTCTCTGTATATATGAGCTGTTTTTTTTCGAAAGTGCCATTAGTCACCTTGTTTTTAAGTCGAGATATTTTTTAAAAATGAAAAGATATCGTTCAATTGTATTTAGTGTTGCCATTAACTAGATTTTTTGTAAAAGTGACATATGCCACTTTCAAAATAAACGGCTCGTATGTCAGAATACATTGCGAGTTAGTACAAAATTTGTATTTACATTTTATAATCAGGAATCTAACTTTTTCTAAACTATAAAATTTTTTAATTCTTTTATTAACTGTGTACAATTTTTCAATACACTTGTGTGGAATATTCCAGAATTATCAAGTAGTAAATTTAAAAATTATATTAACAAAAACTTGTACAAAATCGTATAAGTGTTAAAAAATGTGATAATAGAGTTCTATTATCACATTTTTATAGATTAGAGGATATTTGTGAGTGACTACTAAAAACCCACCTGAGTTTCTTGAATGTTCTCATATCAGGGTGCTTTTGGAACCCTTGCAGCTATATAGTTGTAGGATGGCCATAGTAGTGTAGTTCAATTTTGTGGCATTTTTCTTATGACGTACAAAGATGATACAAAGTAGATAAGTGACGAAACCCAGTTACGAACAACATTGCAGTTTATACACCACTATATTTGTGAAGCTGCATCAATTCGTCGCAGTCAGCTGTGTTCTACCGGATATCATTCGAACAATTGATTGGAGACATCCTCTTGACCGATATTGATAATAATTCAACTTCTGGTTTTATTATAAGGGACATCTCTTAACTGTTTCCTTTTATTGTCTATTTGCATTGTTCTACTAGGGATATAGCTAGTGCCGCATAAAAATTCAGCCTTTAAGGTGTAATCTTGTTTAGGCATTATGTAGAATACTGCCTTAACTTTCTTCAGTTTCGAACCTAATACCGTTTAAATGTATACAGAGTGATTGTTTATAGATTTATACTCTTTAAAGCGGTGAATGTATAGCTCATTTGCTCTCATATATAATACCGCCTATCGAAAATACATGCTTTTTAATAGTGTAAGTAAAAGCATTTTCAAAGTTTAAAATACTATATGTTTAAATTAATTATTTTTTACTGCCTGTACCTTGCGGACTTCTTGATAATTGAGCTATACATTCACTTCTAAAGCTTTTGCAAGTAAAACTAATTACCTGTAGTAATAAGAAATGGGATTCCCAAAAATATTTTTTCTGTTTGCACAGCTTTTTTATTTGAATATAACAAATATTGTCTGTCTATTGAAATTCACTCATTAAAGTAAAATTAATTTATAAATCATTTACGTAGACGTTAGGATAAGATTAGAAATTTAGCGAAGCATTATAACAGTGAAACAGAAGTTTACTTAACATTCCACTAAATCAATATATAAATAGAATTCGAACCCGGCACCACCCACACGCAGCGTTTGTTTGCCGATGGTGTGGTAGCATCGGCCTTGGCATTTAAATCGTCGCGCCGAAAATATTTCTGTGCTCTGGTTTTGTGTTATATTTCTAGACCAAAAAAAAATACGAAAGTGTTACGGCATTCACTTTTGTGAGTACCTATAAACAACGCGACAATCAAACTAAGTTTTATGTTATAATTATGCATCCAATACGAATATTATCCATCTGTAGTTGGCTACCACTAGCCCCGCGGTAGAGAAATTAGACTTGAGATTGTAGGTCACGGGTTCGATTCCCGGGATATAATCTTATTCCTGCTGTTCATAAACAAGTTTCCAAAAGAGGAGCTGCTGCGTCCTCTGCGTACCTATAATACCACACTGCGATCGCCAACCCGCCTACCAATAGCCGAGGCGCGGCGATTATAGTATATCCCCCACTAGATATCTTTAAGAGGGAGGCCTATACTTTAAAATATGTGGGTTTACTTGCCTTATCCAGGGTTCTCATTCTTGCATTAGACAAATATTTGTATAATATGGGTATATGATATTTATCATCTCAATATATTTTACCACTAAATGAATTTGGGCACAAGGACATACAAAGTTTATTGGTTTCGATTTAATAATAGTATAAATAAAATGAAGTTTTATAATATACATCGCATTAGAACTGTGACTTATACTCGGTTAGGTGTAGAAGGCCAATTGTTATATATAGGAAATAGGTATGAAAGCTTTATAGATATGGTAAATGTAGCTTCGTCAATCAATATATGGTACATGCTATACAAAAATCATTGGTTTCAAAAGTATTAAATTACGTCACTACATATTAAATTTAATTATTGTTTACTATCTGTTCCAGTAGACCTTGTACAGCAACACGTTATTGGCCCGCCGCATTCTAATATAGCTTCAGAGTGATCAATTTATACAGGGAGATTGGTCATAGCTTTAAAAGCTTTAAAGTATTATGTTGAGAAATGAGCTATGTGAATGTATAAATAAAATCCTCTTACAGCTTTTACACTCATACCCAATTAACCTTTATATCGATGTCTGCCATCGCAGGAATTGAATTTTCCAGAAATTTAATTAATTTTTCTTACTTAAGACCTGACTAAACTTGGTTTTAAATACCTTGTCGCATATGTGGCAGTACAGTTGGCCCTTAAAGTTATATACCGTGTACGTAGGCATTTCTGTACATGTATAAGTTTTTGTATAAGAGGATCCAGGTTTTTCCGCATTCGGCGTTTTATTTGCAAATAATATTCTTCAAATGTTTTAGTCTTGTTAAACCGCAATGTTGACCTTTAAGAATAATTGTGTAATAAGACCTCTTATGACATCGCAGCGAAAAAGCTTTCGTGAAAGATGGTTTTAATGCGATATTCGTTATCTAATCAACTCAAACGGGTTATTTAGGTTAGTAAATAGCGTGTTATTACGACTTTAAGTAGTAGTAGCCCATTTCAATAAAATAATTAATTATGTCAATATATATAAAAAGGGTCACGGGTGTGTCAATGTATGTATTACTTTAATGACATATTGACTCACATACTTTCTAAATTGGATATCTTATCGTGCTATAAATTAAATCGATAATACAGTACAGTTTTATATTCCTGTTGCCAATTTATATACCTATTGTATTTATGGGTAGGTGATTAGATATAGATGTTATATGTATATAATTAAAGAATTTTCGCTTGTCTTTAAATTAAAAATGTAATTTTATTTATATTTTTAATTATAATTTTATTATTACAGATTCGACAATTACTCCGCGAATGTTATGGTTGACGGCAAGCCCATCAACTTGGGCCTGTGGGATACAGCCGGACAAGAGGACTACGACCGACTCCGACCCCTCTCCTATCCACAGACGGACGTGTTCCTTATATGCTTTTCACTCGTGAATCCGGCATCTTTCGAGAACGTTCGAGCTAAGGTACATATAAACAAGCTTATTATATTTAGTTTCAAAAATTATGGATTAATAAACGTTCAAATACAAAACTAACTATTAATATGTGTATTTGCTATAGGTCCCGTCATTTTACACATGTGACCCCTCTATAAACGAGAAATATAGAACATGTACAAGTAACAGACATTATTCATGCCTACTAACTGTTGCAATTTTATGATTTATTCCAAAATTTCATGGGGCTCTTATGTCATTCGAATATCCGAATGTCCTTCTGTTATCGAATCCTATAGTTCTAGGAACTTACAATATACATATGATACCCATGCATACAGATATATTGTTTCTAATTACGTATATATTTACGGTTTAAAGTTTTAAAGACCTTTATAAGTGTGACAGATTCCTCCTGAAACTCTGTAAGTTAGAAACTCAGGTTAGTGAGAGACCGCGCTTACTTGTCAAGTTTTTACTATAATATTTTCCAATTTTAAATACTAACAACTATACAATATGAAATTTCATTTTTGAACTATAATTCACAATTTGTAAAATAAAGGTTAGCATGACATTCGATAGAATAACATAAAACGTTGGCTGGTGGTGTACAAATCGGGCTTATTGCTATATTCCATTTTTAAAAATATTAATCAAAATCGGACCAAAAAATACATATCATGTATTTCCGGTATGCAAATTGAAAGTTAAACATGACATTTCTAAATGTTTGATGATATTTTTGTCATATTTGATCAGAACATTATATTTCCACTTTTATATAAGAATGGAAACAAAATTTTAAATAAGAACGAGCTCAATAAGCTTTTACAGTTACTATTTATTAGAACCTATATTTTTTTTTATTGTACAAGGGCAAAACAGTTGCCGATATGTTACCTTTTGTGAAAAGTAGACGTTGTAGAACTATTATATTTTGTTCTGACAGTCTTCAATTAAAATGTGCAAATATTTCTACGTACGGGAATAACTGTTTCTGATAATATTAAATATACAAAAGTATATTTTACCATATATCGCTTATGACCTTGTAAATTTACGCTATCTAGATGTAATAGATAACGTTGTGTGCTTGTGTACATAGGGAAAAGTTATCAACAACAAATACGACGAAGTGAATTTTTCTATGCTTTTTTGTATACGTACAAATATGATAAATATTTAGGTCATTTCTTACATTTAACAGAAATTTAAGCAATATTTATTAATGCACAGACCTAAACACGCGTTCAGTTATGGACGGATTTAATATTTATAACAAAAATGAATTTGCGATATTTCTTACAGTAGAATCTTAGAAGAGCTGACTAATCGACGCCCACTTAAAAAATGGCTGATACGTATAAATCGTAAAAACACTAATTGCGACGTGGATCGCATGCCTAGATTTCTATCTTGTCATAACTTATTTGTCATGAATGATCATTTTGCATTTGTTTGGTATATAAGTAATCTGAAATGCTTTACTGCTAAATAATTAGAAGTTGTCGGTATAACCATAGAAACAAAAAAAACTGCTCATTTATATAACTCATTTTCATTACTAAATAACGAAATATGTAATTAAATATTTACTGAAGAAGAATTATGTTAAAAGTTCCTTTTTAAAAACTTCTAGAATATACTTTCCCGTAAATATACCTTTGTTAAAGTGAACATGATGAAAATGTAATTATTTCCAGTGGTATCCTGAAGTAAGACATCACTGCCCGTCCACGCCCATCATCCTGGTCGGCACCAAGCTCGACCTTCGCGAGGACAAGGACACCATTGAGAAGCTAAAGGAAAAGAAGCTCGCGCCTATCACCTACCCACAGGTATAAACATCTGTTCGGTTTTGTCGGTATTGTGTTCGTGAATATCAAGAGGCAAGTAATAAAGAACACCACATCCGGAACACTAGTGTAAACAATTATCAATGAATCATTGAACATGCTACAGAAAATAATTTTCGTCTCACAAAAACAGTGTACAATATGCCTGTAGCAGTGTTACATAAACAATATGGAATTAATTATAAATCACCGACAGTGGATAACCCTCCTTATTAAGGTCGTCAGAAGACGCTGGATGTAGATCGCTTCCAAAGAATTCTATTGGAAATCTATAGAGAGGACCTATACAGCAATGGACGTCCTACGGTTGAAGTGATGTTGATGATGTCGGGAATTGAACCCACTAAATGACATGGAGCGTGACTTCAGTAACCTGTGCACAATAATTCTAATCACGTAAAACTTTCTATACAGAGTGATTAGTTATGGATATAAAAGTTTTAAAGCGGTCAATGTATAGCTAATTTGTCAGCAAAGAGCTTTAAAACAAATACAGAAATAAACATAGAGATACTAATGTTTCTAGAGGTTAAGATGTATGTTGTGTTCCAGGGCCTAAGTATGGCGAAGGAGGTGAACGCTGTGAAGTATCTGGAGTGTTCGGCGCTCACGCAGAAGGGACTCAAGACGGTGTTCGACGAGGCCATCCGCGCCGTTCTGTGCCCGGCGCCGCGCGTCAAGCCCGTCAAACGGCCATGCAGCTTGCTTTAAGTGCGGCGCCTGCGTTGAGGTACATATATCTCTACCATCCATACTATCATGGGCTTAAGGTACGTTTCAACAATAAAATCACCTAAAGCATTCTAAATTTATCTGCGAAAAAATTAAAAGCTTATGTTAGGGCAAGATTGATCAATAATACATATTTTGTATTAAACATATCAGATCGTTTTAAGAGTTTGGCGGCATCTCAATAGTATAACAGTAGTATAGCCCTCTAGCTTAACGATGCTCTTAAAAGGTGTTAGGCTAGGCATCCTGTGCGACCTGCTCCCCCCGAACACGCAAAATCTGCTAATGCCACTTGGACAAAAAATGAAGGATTCGGAAAAACTCGAACGTTTTAGATGAGATGGTTGCTGAGATATGCTTAAGTTAATCCCTCGACTTTTAAAGAGCTCCTTGACGCGGTCGTTAGTTGCGCTCTTTCTCTACCTCCCTTCTTTTAGTTCTTCTTTCTTCTGTGTGTGTCGCTTCGACTATAAAAATATTTCGGTTCCCAATAATTAAAATTTGTGGCAGTGTCAAACTTCGAGCGTCCGTACAAATGTTATGTATGGTGAGATATCAGATAACCATATACACATTTCCCTTAAGCTTTTATCAGACATATGTAAGTGGCTTCAATGGGTTACTGATATATAAATTAAAAGGATTTATTTTTAGTTACTTCGCACAAGCGGGAGGTGTTTTTCGTCTCACTCATACAAGTAAGCACGGCAGTCTCTCTCACTCGCCCAATAGCAAAATGCTTTTTGGTGGATGTCTCTATTTTTATCTAATATTGCAAAAAGGTATTTGTAATTACTCACGGAACTGACAATATTATAAGAGACAATTTCATGTTGTGATGTATTAACCTTATAATGTTCTCAGTGCTTGGGACACAGGTCATTTTAGAGAGACCTATCATATTACAAAGATTGAACCTATGAGCTTTAATCACAATGCAGTCCACTCCTGACTCACTGCTCAACTGCGTATATATAATCAACATAATTATTCACAGGCCTCTCTTATAGATTTACAACAGTGGATGGTAGGTGTAAATATTTAAATACAAATGTTTGTTTCAGATAGTGTAGGAAAAGATCAATGCCAGTGTAAACAGCATAGCTATCCAACATAACTCACCAAAAGGATCCGTCTCCGTGTCACCGTAAGGCACGGGTGCTGTAACAACAAAGTAAAATGAACTGCAAATAATGCATCAATAGAGTTTAATCTGTACTGTTTATAACGCATCATTAAATGTAATGTGGATTGGTGTGAGTGATTTCCGTATATGTAAACGCTTTTTTATATAATCTGTCGAAAAACTTGACTGTCAATGTCATTCGTGTATATTTTTTAAATAAGGGCATTTACAAATTAAGCGTAAATATAAAAGAATTTGTGTAAAGCTATCAATGCGACACGGAAATTATTTTTTATTTGTATCTGCTGTATTATGTAACCCTGCATTATGTAATTCTATAAGTTTAACATGAAGGAATGAACTGGTTTATTTAGATTTTATCCCATATTGACTGAAAATCATTAAGAAAAACAACGTCAGATATCTATGTACATGTACACCGAACACTTTTTTTACACGGTAGATAGTGGTAAAAAATAACAAAAGTTCAAAAAAGAAGAATAAATATAATAAAAAAAAATTATTACATAAATTAAAATAGCGTGCATTGAAAATTCAACCCATAAGTACAAAATATATAAAAATACATATTTAAAATAGGAATAAAAACATTCTACAACTATATACCACTCCTTGATAACGAGAGTGCGGAGAGGGAGAGAGAGAGAGAGATTTATCGTGGACTGTACTAAAAAGTGCTATCATTATTAGATACATCACTTCTGAACGGTGTGATTTTTTTATTATTTTAAAGTTCTAATCTGTTTGGTTAGACCAAAAATTTGTGTTTAAATGTGTATTTGTTCTTCACGATAAACCGCTTTATATCAAAATCGTGTAAACAAAGAGTTAGGTGTACCTTTGTATTGAATTATTTTAAAAATCAATTGTACAATCGATATTTTTAATTACTTGTTACCTGTCACTGTCAGTAATGTAATTTTCACAATAAGGTGCTGTCGTTTATGTTTTTACAACTGAAATACATTCCTATGTTGTTGCTAAAAACCGAACGGGTCGCCAACTGTAAAGCTACTTTCGCAATGGAAGAGTTTGGCGGCGGTTGTAAATGGAATTGTTGAAATTAGTTGAATAAATATATTTTTCGATTTATTATTGCTTATTTTTGTTCCCGATTGTTGTATTTCATTGTAGATGTCGATTTAAGTACATTCAGTATTCGTTAAGAGTGTTTAACATTTCGCTTTTACCATTTATGAAGCCTTTTGTATTGAAATATTCAATGATGTTATTTCTGTATTGATTTTTCATTTTAAACTTGATGAAGTTATTAAAATTGTCTTTATTTAAAGTTAAAATAGCTAATGGAGCCATTATTTTCGTTTTAAACGTTAGTTTTATACTAATGGAGATTTTTTTTATTTGTTTTACTCTTATGTGGCCAATGTTATCTAAAATGAATTAAAGAAATTTGTTTTAAAAATTAAAAACTAAAGAATATCCTAAATGAGTTGAATGTAATGATTCATTCCTTTGAATAACCTAAGAACGCAAACATCGATGGCGATAATTTTCAATTTTGTATTACACTTTTTGGATGTCGTTTTAAGATGTTTTCAGTGAAATGTTAGTATTTAAAATTAACAATTCAAACTGCCTTAATTATTTTTTTATTAAAGCTTAGAACATTTATCTATTACAATCTTCAAAATATATAAATCGTCAATGTAAAATTTCAGTTACACTGTCATCTAAATACTATCTCGACTGTAAATGTAGTTATTGAAGAAATAATCTTTATTTTCGTGCTGTTGTATCGATGTTTCGAATAATTGCAATCGCATTTACGTGAAATCGATATTTATCTTCGGGTTACTGTGAAAACCGCACAATTTAGCATATATATAGTGTTGCCATGGACATTACAATTGATGTATACTGTTCATTTCGATTTCATTGCAGTTATGAAATTAATTTACAAATGGGAGCCATTTTTTCGCTAAAAATGTGATAAAGGGTTTAGGCTTTAATTGACTGTCGATTCGGCCTCAACGATTATTTTTGTGAGTGTAAACGTATTCCTTATGCCTAACGGTTTTAATATCTCGGCACTTGTTCGACTTGTGTCTGGCTAGTTTATAAGTTAATTATTGTCTAAATCCAACTCCTAAATTAATAAGATGAAATAGATAGTACACATAAGTGTTTTAAGATGTGTGCGATTGTGAATGTTTTTTTTTCTGGGCTATCCAAGTGCTAAATACGATGCCATAGATATTTTCTTACATTGACAATTTTCTATTCGACTTTTTTTTTAATTTGAATTTAAAAAAAAGGCATGAACAATTGCACTAATAGGTACACTAGACGGTAAGATTTTAATGTATGTATTGTTCAGATGCAAATATTTAGAAGAATCAGCATGTAAATAACGATAAATTAGTGTTAAATTAAACAAAAAAAAATGGAACGCACCATTTTCTTGGGTGACGTATTTTTTAAACTAGTGTCATTAAGGGGGCTTTGATCGCATTTTTGTTAAGTTAAAATAATAATACCCGGTATTTTTGGTATGTTCTTATTGAAATCTTAAACAATGCGCTAACTTGTACCTATTTATATATGTAAAATATTGAATTTATTAATTCGTGTACAAATTTGGATGATCGGATATATATTTCCCTAAAGTAAGTTATTCGCTATGAAAGAATAGCGGCGGCTTCAGTAAATTATTAATTGATGATTTAAAAACAGGGACTATTTCATGAATCACTGTCTGATGCAGTCAGGGTGGGGGTTCAAAGAAGGGTAGTTACTGCTGTCTCGCCTACGTATTTCAAAAGTTCTATCCATAACAAGTTTATCATCAACAACCATGGTTTGACATAGGCTTCTCCCAAATATTTCCGTTAGGAAGCGACCTGCATCTAACCTCTTCCAAAGACCGTAAC
Organism: Battus philenor; assembly: GCF_028537555.1. Taxonomy (NCBI): domain Eukaryota; kingdom Metazoa; phylum Arthropoda; class Insecta; order Lepidoptera; family Papilionidae; genus Battus; species Battus philenor. The sequence continues at coordinate 4,442,113 of NW_027181759.1, read as the reverse complement.
AAGTTTGTCCAAATTGGACGCTTGCCAGTCTGTGGTCTCCAGAATCTTAAGGACCCAGAAGCCATCCGTTCTGTGCGCTATGTGGTCTACCCATTCCCACTTCAACCTAGGTAAATACGTATCCGAAAATCCGTTCTCTGTTCGTGTAATATAATTTTAATTATTGCTTGCTTTTTGATAATTAATGCTAAAAATTAATTATTACACAGTGTGCAGCAATTTTATTCAGTAATATAGTTAGCGCAGCAAAATGTTTTAGCCGAAATTTATCCTTTAATGTATTTTGTCTGTATGAGCTGAAATATTATATATTGGTGGTAGTCTTTGTTGTTGTCATTGTTAATTGTATAAATTGTATGTGCGTCACGATGCGTTTCGATGTATCAAGTGTCCCACGCTTCTGTTCGGGTGTATCGGCTTGTATAATATTATTTTTATACAAATAATAAATTGTATATGTAAGACGCGCCGGTCCGTGTAAGTTGATATCCATTCGGCCCTCGAGTAATTCTTCCAAATATTGTGAAGCCTCTGAATAATTCAAAATATATTTATATTAACTGTTCAAATGTTGGTTTTATTTAATTTTATATCAACCCACACTTTGTCCTTTACGTAAAATGAATTCTTCCTTTTTGGGATAATGCTATTTTTACAATTAGCTCACGTTAAGGCAAGATTTATTAATAACGCTTATATAATATACAGTTGATGTTAACGTGAAAAATAGACAATTTATAAATTTAAAACTGGCGTAACTTTCAAATTTCTTATCAGGTTGTCGATAGAATCAATGTTCCGTACCTGACAATAGTCTATGTATAAATACATACATAAGGTTGTATAAAGGTCTTGACGTTTCGAAAGTGCTAATCAAAGCCTCTGCGAGAGATTAAATGTCTTATATTTAAATAAAATGTAAGGTTTTTTAAAGATGTAACAGAATTCAGTTACAGAAGTAGGCTAATGTTGGTTCTTGGCAAACCTAAATCTTGCAGCTAAGCTAAGTTATAGAGATATCGCTGATACCTCACGCTTCAACCACAACCGCATATGATGAATTTGTCAACATATTAAACAACAACATATCAAACAAAAATTCACAAGTATCTATTTCTTTATCAATTAGTTTTAATTTATAATAAATCAAATAAGTTCAGTTTATACGATATCGAACTTTTCGAACGAGAGATGTAGAATAACCGATGGCATTGTCTTACAATACCCGGCGATAAATATTGCACATCGACCTTTAGAAAGACACCGAGATAGTGCTCTATGAAGCCGAAATTAGCCGATTGTCTCTTTCCAAAGGTCGATGTGCAATATTTATCGCCGGTCACTGTAGTTATGATTTACTATGCAAATAAGTTAATAATTGTGACGATGAAATGAAAAATGATTGTGTGAAACGTGAGCTTAGGAATATACTAAACCTAAAACTGTAAATTCTTTTTCCGTTTTAATGTAAATATCTTTTGCTGTTAGTTTTTGTATGAAATAAAAAACTGAAATACCATATTTCAGTAGTGTTCCCTTTCTTTATACAGTAGAAACTTTACACACACACACATATATATATATATATATATATATATATATATGTGTGTGTATATATATATATATTGAAATATATATATATATATTTATATATATATATATATATGTGTGTGTATATATATATATATTGAAATATATATATATATTTATATATATATATATATATATATATATATATATATATATATATATATATATGTGTGTGTGTAAATATATATATTGAAATAGTGCTGTCATTTGTTATTTATCTGAACTATAAGTCTACTTAACAAAGAAATGCGTAATGTACCGTACCGGCAATTACAGATAACTAAAGAGTTTCAGCATTCTTTTTTCCTATTTGGATAGTTTAAACGAATGAAATAGTTGAATAATTAAAATATTATGTTAATTAACTTACTCATGTCAGCATAGTAATTGTCAACTAGTAAAAATGCGTAATGCCTATTAATTATAATATTATTTTATTTTATATATAATATTATTAAGCCTTTATTTCCAACAGCTTTAAATAAATTATTGGGTTGGTAGGGTGGATCTATAGCTCATTTCTATGATGAACAGTGGTCACGGGTTTGATTCCCGAGATACAATCTTATTTAATTCACACTCTATATAAGATTGCCAATGCACATAAACAAATTTCCAGAGAATCTGCAGCAACGTACCCTGCACATTGCTACTGCGATCGCCATTTCAACGATCAGCTGTTTTTTGTTGAAATTTTGTGGTTGAACGCTAAAAGAATAAAGTTTTCAGGGGTGCCCGATCTATTGTATCCCTAGCTCTATGTCTCTAATCGTTTCAAAGATAAATCCTAAAATTATATATCTCCTCCGCTAATGACATTTTCGGATCCATTTATTCCCTAATGATTTCATTAATAAAAAATTTCCATGTTTTTATTCAATTATACTAAAACGCCTCATTAACTAATTATCTGGAAGTTATCTAGGACCAACGATTTCAACAGGTAAGATACAAATTATTTTATACAACTTTTTTATGTAACATTACATTGCTGCACTTTGTAATTTCGCTGAATATTTTCACTTACTCTTCTGAACAGTAGGGTACTTTGCGTACCATAATTTTACACTGCGATCGTCAACCCGTCTGCCAAGCGTGGCTGTTATGATATCCCCCCCTGTAGATGTATTTGGGGGAGGCCTTGCAGTGAGCGGTTACGAGCTGAAAGGACGATAGTTCATTTGCTACATGTTAATATACGTTATTAAAAAAAAACTATTATATCTATATAGTGACTCAATAAATGTACTTGACCACAAGAGAGCACGAGAAAATAAAGAAGACGTTTTAAATTTTTAATATTAAATTCAATGCATATATCTTTTGTTTTATTTAATATGTTTTTAGTAGATATTTCAGAAAAAAAAATTTAACCATTTTTGCATACCTTTTAAATACCAAATTCATTGTTGTTTAAAATAATTACAAATTGTAAGATATAGCACGAACTGTCAGGAAGTTTGGACCCCTGTAATAAAGTAAGAAAAAGCGTTTCCAAAATTTGTCACAGTATAGTAAAAAAAAATAATGTAACATATTTCACATTGATCACTTTATACACGGTGATTAGATATAGGTCTAAAAGCTGAGCTGAGCTATTCACCCCTTTAAAACTTTTACACTTATAACAAATCACCCTGTATAGCTAATACATTAGCTTCAATAAAAAACAGTGTTAATGTAATCATAATTAAATTGCTATTTTCGTCTTGTTTATATAAACAAAATTGTGACGTTTTACCACGCGTAAAGCTTCGGAATTTGTGCGCAGAATTTATTGTTACTTTATATCTAGAAACACGTTAAGAGAACAATTTTAAATGGTCTACAAAGATAACATTTATGTATCGGTTGTACGATCAGTCGATGCTTTGGCGCTGCCAGTGAGCAGTCCACTGTACCAAATTGCAAAATATATTTTATAATTGTTTTAACAAAGTTCAATTTGCAACATGGCGAAAGTGTTAAGTCAAGAGTTACCAGACATTGAGGTAAGATTAATTTTTAAAACAAAATAATTCACATTGTTTTATAATACGAGACCCCGTTCGTCGACCGACCTTGATACTCATTAGGTAATGTATTTCTCTGCGTATCTTTAATAAGCTTGTCGTTAGCGGAACAAAGAGAACATACCTTTTGACATTTGTCAATACAAGAGTAGTGATTTATAGAAAAAAACAATAGGTATATTTATAAATAAGTGATTTATTCTACAAATCTACGAAGTTTTCTTTAATTTTATTTATAATAACTTAATATTAAATATTACCTATATAATAATATTATAGTCTAATATTATAATAAAAATAACTATTATTTATTTGGCCGATTATTTTTTATCTGGAATAAAATTAGAAATAAATAAACTTTATAAATAATTTTAAATCAAATATAACATGACAGAATATTAAGTAAAAAAAACATATTTTTATTCAATAACAGCGTCATTGGCAATTAATAAGTAGGTCAAAAATTCAAGATTGTTTAGTCAAGGTTTTATAGCATTTGCGTAAGAACGCTTGTTATTGCTACTCACTACGATGACAATACTTTGTTTTTAAATCATTCGAACGTGGATTTGAATTCCAATGTTGCCAGTAATGTTATTATCGTTGCATTTGGTCTGATTTTGCAAATACGTGCACGGGTTGTTGTTCACAACTCACAATAACGCTAAACGCGTATAATTTTATATATATGTAATATGATTTTGTAGGTTATGTCAATTTATGTCAAATTCATTGTAATACATGTATTTATCATAGATTTTTATTTAGTGTGAAAATCTATAACTATAAATTATATATTTATTTGACAAGCACGTTCGAAAACAGAATGTTTACATTAAAAAAGTAACATGTTAGCCTTGATAACCTATTGCATTATTTCATTTGAATATCTCAATTTATCTGACAAATGGATAAGCCGTAGTAACAAGTAAATATTGAATAAAGATAACTGTACTTATTGCTAACGTCAAAGGACCCTAATATCTGTGATCAGATAAATTAAAAAATAAATTTATTTTCGAATGTTATGAAAACAATGATGTAATTGTTACAATAATATGTTTATTCATTACATTACCCACTTATGATAATTTACTGTAATCCATTGTATACGTCTTGAAAAGAATGCTAAGAGTCCAATTTGTTAGAAAATAAACTAAAATTCAACTCCGCTGTAAGAAAGAGAGCATTCTTTAAGGTCGCCAACATAGTCGGATCTGAGAATAGCCCACCACGAGTTCAGACGTTTTCTTTATGTGTTTTTTAGAATATTTACTACAATAGTAGAGCAATTCATTTCAGGCCTTACAATCGCCTAAAAATCCGAAAGCAAAAATAACTTGTAAGAATGCTAAAAAGTTTTTGGGTACTAAACTTTTTAAATTTGTTATATGAAGCTGTGCTTGCGAAAAAAAATACTTTTCACAATATATGGCAGAAAACTAGGCACCTAGTAGATATTATAACAGCCCAATTGCAAAGGAACAAAGACTTCCCGTGACCTGGACTAAGTCGTCGGTTCATCTATAGGGGCAAATGAAACAATAAAAAATAGAAGATTCTAAATGATTACCACAGACAATCTAATATATAAAATTCTCGTGTCACGGTGTTCGAACTTGAACTCCTCTGAAACGGCTTGCACGATTTTTACCAAATTTTATATGCGTATTTAGTAGGTCTGAGAATCGGCTACTATCTATTTTTCATACCCCTAAGTAATAAGGGTTGTACACCCTTGGAAATTTTTTTTTTATTTTTTTGACGAATTTTTTTGTTTTTATTTGTTTATGATACAACATACAAAAATACATACAATCCTAAATTTTCACCCCTCTACGATCAACCCTTATTTTTAAATTGAAAAATAAAAATATATTTTTTGCAAAACAACGTTTGCGGGATCAGCTAGTATAATAATAAAGAAGTACAAATTCGTAGAGTTAAAATCGCTTTTTTTGTCAATACTTGGGTAAATAAGTAATGCATTGGATGTAAAAGTTACCTTCGTCATGACACTACTACCGTAGCCATGTTTACCGAGACGTGGTCACCAGTCGAACTTTTCTGTCTGCGGTTGTACGAGTAATATGCCCCGCCCACTGCCACTACAATGACTAATGTTGTTTGCCTGTTCGTATTAACAGTTTCCTGGGTTTAAGGTAGCTAAGGGCTCTTTACCGTAATTAATCTAGATCTTCTAAATAAGTAGATTTTTATATGCCTCATAGACCTCTGTGTTATATGACAGATTATATTAAAGGCACCGGAAAGTAATGTCGCTTTCTTAAGTTAGTTTAACAAGTTTTTATTTCTAATCAACAGTATATTCACGATCGTTATCAACAACCTTTTGCCATCTAGTTTAAAAATTTTCAATGCCGGTACGGTAAAAATCAATCGTTTTTTTTTGTAAAATTTATCGACAGAAACCACATTACTTTCTGGTTCCCCTAATATAATCTGTATCAAACTAATGTGGATAGAATGCAAATATCACGCACATCAAGTTATACAATATATATGCCGGCGCATTAGAGGACTTGAACTTGTTAACAAACAGTACTCTCAAATTCTCATAACACTTGGGAAGAATTACTTAATCTAAAGATTTTTATTTTCATCATCATCATCATTTCTGGCGTAGGATATCCACTACTGGACCAAGGACTCTTCCATAGATTTCCAATAAGATGAATGGATGTCCTACGTTGCGCTTGGCGATCCGTGGTGTCGACATCTGTTCTATAGTCTATGGCCAAGTTATCACCATTTGTAACTAGAGATTCAGTGCAAATAAAATGATTATTATTGTAGCTGCCACTTGAACCTTCATATTGGCCGCTTACTTACCCCCAAGTTTCGACCGTTGCCAAAACAATCGTCTTGTTGGCTTTTTGTTATAGAACTTATTGAAGCTCAATCCAACTGTGAAGCCGTACACCAACTTTGTCCCTTCAGCTGAGACCAAAAAGAACAAGCAGCATTGGAAACGCAACGCCGATAGAAAATGCACGGTGAGTGATAATTATCATATAGGAGAAAGAAATATCGTCTATTCCTACTGAAATGAAACACTGACATGTCAAAAAACCGCATATTCTTGTATGCTTGTATTGACAAAATTACATGGCTCTTTCTACACGCGGGGAATAATATAATAAAGGGTTGGGTAGTCGCGCGGCATATCGAATGGCACGCCATTTATTGTGGCGAGGTATCTCGGCGCCGTGTCCCGTCTCGGCGATATTGTTTTTGTTGAAGTCGTTGCTGCTAGTCCAGAGGGATTTTGCAGTTTCATCCGAACTCAGTTCGTGGAACTGAAAGATCCGCGTACTTAATAAAGCTTACTGGCCCGATCGTATTTCAGTTGAACGATGACATTCGCATGAAGGTAGAAGACTGTACACGTGTGAGCGTAAAGTATAATTAAGTGTGACTTTGAATGGTAGCGAAGAGTACTCGGCGATCGAAGGATTGAGAATAGAAATATATGTATAGTTCACATTAACACCTTTAAAGTTTTTACACCTATAATCAATCAACTTGTATAGAATATAACAAAAAAAATTAACGCTTCCAGACATGCCCCTCACTGGAGAAAAACTTCGAAGACATCAAACACACGACGCTCTCGGAACGCGGAGCCCTTCGTGAAGCTGCACGATGTCTCAAGTGCGCAGACGCACCGTGCCAGAAGTCTTGTCCCACGCAGATTGACGTCAAGAGCTTCATCACCAGCATTGCAAACAGGGTTAGAAGCTCAATTGAAATCACCATTATCATCAGCCGATAGACGCCTACTGCAAGACATAGGCTTCCATGAAAATCGCCTCGGTGACCGGCCTTGCGCTACCTATTTGCAGGACTTCCCACGGCTTTGATTAAATCGTCGCCTCATCGATAAAAAATGTAGAAGATGCTTAATTCTTAGAAAATATCAATACTCTGTAGCCACGTCAAGTCTCATTAGAAAGCTCAGTCTCTCGATGTGTCTTAAAGAGAACTATGCTTGGGATTTATCTACGAGATTGAATAAGAAATGAGAAACAAAATGAAAAATAAACTAAACTGTGATTATTATTATTATTCATAGAATTACGCTTTTGCAAATAAATTTCCTCGCTCTCTAAACTTTATTGTTTCCTCGCGACGGTTTTTAGAAAAAAAAAGATGTCTGGCAGTTAGTAATTATATTGTTTTAAAAACGACAATAACCCAGAAATTAAAATTAACCGTTTGCTTGCAAAATTACGTTTTGTAATCATATGTTTTGATTTATTTCCAGAACTACTACGGTGCCGCAAAAGCTATTTTATCTGATAATCCATTAGGATTGACGTGTGGAATGGTGTGTCCCACTAGCGACCTCTGTGTCGGCGGCTGTAACCTGCACGCAAGCGAAGAAGGCGCCATCAATATCGGCGGTTTGCAACATTTCGCTGTTGATGTTAGAGCATTTTCTTATTTCCTCTACACACACGCGATTTTTACACAAGATGAATGATTGTAGGTGTAAAAGGGTGAAAGGCGTGAATGTCTTATTTTCAACATAACACTTTAAAGATTTTACACCTATTTTCCAGCAACCTGTATTAGTTTCATTTTTTATTTTGGACATTCCAAAGCACAACAGGCGACAGCCTAATAATTTTTGGTAGTACAAATTCTGCGGGTACCAAACGTGGGAATCTTCCTGGGGCCCTTAGTTCTTGGAGGTAAAAACAGCACGAAGCCCGAAATAGAAATGTGTTTATTCTTCAAGCTTAGCCCATTTTTATAACGATTTCAAATTTTGAAACAATGTTTAACGAATAGAAATCGTCAGCCAATCACCAGTCGTGAAGTGATGTAGAGCGCTCTCCTTCGCCCGATGTATATAGAAATAAATGTAATGTAGCGCTTACGTAATAGCATGCAATAATTATTTTTAATTTGTAGTAATCCTATTTTGATTTTTTTTACTACATTATCACTACTTTTTCATTTCTGAAAGCATGGATTTTTGGATAGGATGTACCATTAATTCATAGCAAACGGGCTATGCATTCAATCGTTTAAAGATCTTATACCTATTTCCTATCACTCTATATACTAGGTAATGTTAACATACTATAGCAACATTTGTAGATAGTTTTTTTTAAAGTACGTAATTTCCGCTATTATGTCTTTTCGAAGTTTCATCGATTCAGGCCACAGACGCCTATTGTAAGGACTCCCCCAAAGATATCTATGGAGGCATGCCGTAATTGCCACGCTTGGAATTATCGATTGCAGTGTGATGCAGTGGAAATGTGTCTGCTGGCTGTGGCAATCCTATATTATTAATGCACAGTGAGAATTATATAAGATTGTATTCAGGGTATAGTACCCGCGACCTACAATCGCAAGCCTTAGTACTCTACCACTAATTACCACTGGGCTAACACTTAGTAAAAAAAATTCTACTATAGTGTTTTCTAAGCGAAAGTCGTTTGCAAAAGAGATCACAAACAATAATCTCTCTGAAATTGTTGTGAATTCTTTTTAGATTAAGACTCTTTTCAACTTCATAGCTTATTTTTAGTATGTGAGCTCAATTTAATATTTGTTTCTATCAAATAGGTTTCTTTTGGAATATTTCTTTTGACGTAAACTAGATACTACAATAAATGATTTTAAGTACAAAATTAAGTACGTAAGCAATTTAAAAAAAATTCTTTAAGAAACCGTTTAATGACTAATAATAAATACCAATAAGTTTTTACTCATAATTAATCTATTTTATTTTTCAATCTTACAGATTTTCATGCGAATGGGCATTCGCCAAACTTTGGATCCCAAAACTAAACCTCTTCCTAGAGGGGGTTCCCAAAAAATTGCATTGATAGGCGGAGGTCCTGCAAGTATAAGCTGCGCATGTTTCCTGGCAAGATTGGGGTATAAGGATATAACAATTTATGAGAAAGAAAAATATCTTGGTGGACTAAGGTAATAAAAGTATTATCTAAATTATTATACAGAATTATTAGTTATAGGTAAAAACTTAAAAATGTAACGTTTAAGTAAGAACGCTTATTGTTACTGGCCACTAAGACCACAATACTTTGTTTTAAATATTTTTTGCGCATTCGAATTCAAATTCGAAAGAATATTTAAATTCGAACGCTGTCAGTAATATTAGTGTCATCATTACATATGGGCTGATTTTGAGAAGCAGCTTTTGGGCTGATTTTGAGAACCCTTAAGTGATAATTTTCAAAGACCTATTTTCAATTACTCTATATAAAATGACCACTCTAAAATATGTAACATTAATTATTTTTGGAATGCGGTAGGGCAATAACTTCTTGCAGTACAAAGCCTGCACTGACTCAATAAACAATAAAACATTTTAAGATGTAATCCGTATTTTGAATTTTTCTTACTATAATTTCATAATGTTTTTTATTATTTCTGAAACCATTGCTTGTAGATAGGGTGTACGTCTACGATTATTTATAGGTGTAAAAACTTTGAATGTGTGAATGTATAGCTCATTTGCTGTGAATTAATGTATGGTACACCTGTATTTATATTGCAACCCAGCAAAGGTCTCTTAGAGTTTGGTGTTACAAAAAACCAAAATTTTTAACAAGAGTGTGTACGTGAATAATGTAATGTGAATACGGTTCTTAGTTTTTTTTACTTATTTATTTTATTTTGTTACTTTAACCTAGAAATATTTATAAATATTAACGCATTTTTAATTTACTAGTTCATCCGAGATTCCACAATATCGATTGCCGTATGACGTGGTGCAGTTTGAAATAAGTCTTGTAAAAGACTTGGGCGTGAAGTTCGAAACAGGAAGAAAGCTCGCAACGAACGATATTACTGTTGACGTATGTGTTTTTTATTAAAATCATTATTAAATGCTTGAAAGACAGCGTTATTAGTTTGTTACAATTACAGGGACTTCTGCGAGATGGACACGAAGCTGTGTTTCTTGGCATCGGTCTCCCTGAGCCCACCAGTATTCCTATCTTTAAAGGTCTTACGCAAGAAATGGGATTCTACACGAGTAAAGACTTTTTGCCATTAGTATCCAAAGGAAGTAAGAAAGGTACGTAAACGCAAACAACGTCGTACGAAGAAATACATGGTTACGTTTCTACTAAACTAGTTACACGATGACATAAAACTTAAAATTAATTTCAAAAACATTGAAAGGAAAATTAAAAAATATTTTCCGAATAAGATAAAAATAATATCCTTATGTACAAAAAATTAAAAATAAAACATCATGTATATCTATTTACTCAACCCCCCTTTTGGGTAGAATTTCGTAAAATCTATCCTTAGCAGACCTCTGCTTAGCGAAAGAGATATTCTTTACGAAATTTCAAGTCATAGTCCCTGATATAAGGATCGATGTTCGAACACGTTAAAGATGTACAGGTGACCCTTAATTTATTAATTACAATTTAATGTTGGCCATTGACATTAAAAGATTATTGTCACTTGACTTCGGCGTGATATTAATATTTGGGATCCCTCTGTATATTTCAAAGGTTTAATCTAATTACAAACCAGTACTCACTGTACATAGTCGAAAATATCCTATATAATACAAAGATCAAAGAGTAAGATGAATTTTATTAATGTATATTATAGCTCTCTTCGAATTGGTTTTTATCTCCTCAGTTGTGTCAATACGGCGTCCCCGCATTGGCCTTGTAAGTTTGCTGAATAGGCAGAAGTAACACGGAGCCAAATTAAGCAAATCCTGTCGTTGCGACAAAATACGAGACTAGTTATTGATGGTTTATCCAAAAAAAAAAGAAAATTAAACGATTTTGGATCACACGCTTGAGATACAAAAAATACCTTCAAAATGGTTTAAGTTGAGCCAAATGTTATTCCAACTTTTGACAAACAGGCGCTTGGCAAATGTTATACACAGTTCTTCAGTACCCGGTTATAAATATTACACATCGACATTTGGAAAGAGACAATCGGCTAATTTCGGCTTCGTAGAACACTATCTCTGTCCCATAATACCTATGTAACGTTTTCAGTCGTTGTTTCGTGCGACAGCTTGGTTGGACAAACCTACCTCGAGACACTCGGAACCCTGATTTTATATCTTCATATTTAACGTGTGTGTCTATTGTGACAGGTATGTGTGCGTGCAAGTCTACTTTGCCGCAGTTGCACGGTGTGGTGGTTGTATTGGGAGCAGGCGACACAGCTTTCGACTGTGCTACATCGGCACTACGTTGCGGTGCGCGCAGAGTCTTTGTCGCTTTTAGAAAAGGCTTCAGTAACATACGGGCTGTGCCGGAAGAGGTAAATTAATTGTATTTAAGAAAAAAAAATAATGTTTTAACTTCTCTATGAAGTATTTGTGATCTTCATTAAAAATTTTAAAGAATCGGTCTCCTAAAGATTATTACTATTAAATGTTTTTTAAACACAACCTCTCCAACATGCAACTAACGTCCTTTTCATGCGTCTCAACCAATTTTCACAAGACACGCCTTTCATAATATCAGTATAAAAATTTGAAGGTATATTTAAACATGGAATATAAATTTTAACACACCACCGTTCCATAAATGCAAACTTTTTTGAATGGCTACATGAAAAATGGAAGAATACGATTTTTGCACCAAATAATCACACTTATTGTTGTTCATGAATATTGTTTGATATTTATCTTGATAATATTTCACAGGTCGACTTGGCAAAAGAAGAGAAATGTGAATTTATGCCTTTCATGTCACCACAAGAAGTAATAGTAAAAGATGGAAAAGTGAGTGAATTTTCTAATAATTTTACTATTATCGTTTTAACGTTGTGATATTGAGACAGGCTAATCTATGCTACGTAGACATCTTACATATTTGCGCAAATCAAATTAAAAAAGTTTATATATTAAAACAATAAATATCTTTACCGATTATTGGTTTATGTCTGTTATATTAAGGCAGCTAAATGTTTACAAGCCCTTTTCATGGATTAACTTAACATGTGCGTAGATTTAGTGAGTTTTGTACTAACGTTGTAAGCTTAGATAATAAGAAGACGCCCTTCATTTGCAGTGGGTAGATCGGTAAATACTTTTTACAGATTGCAGGTTTAAAAATGTGTCGCACCGAACAACTGGAAAATGGCGACTGGATTGAGGACACAGATCAAGTGATACAATTGAAAGCAAACTTCATCATTTCAGCGTTTGGATCTGGATTATACGACACCGATGGTAAAGTTACTTTATCCTACTTTCATTCTATATACAGGATGATTAGTTGTTGATGTAAAAGCTTTGAAGCTGTAAATATATAACTTATTTGCTTTCAATTAATCTATTGTATACCCTATCCAAAAATCAACGACTTTAAATAATAAATAATGTAATGATAATATAGCATTAAAAAATATTTTTCAAAATTCGAATTATTGCATATTAAAATAAATTATTGTTTACTATCTGTCGTTGGAGACTTTGTACTGCTAGACGTAACTGGCCTGTCGCATTCAAATAAAAAAAATAATTAATGTAACATATTTCAAAAAGATGAACATTATACAGGTTGTACTCTTTTAAAACTTTTACATTTGTAACCAATCACATTGTACATATATACTAGCTAGTTTCGAGTAACAGAATTATTTTCAGTTGAAATATAGTGCTACCAAAACCGCTATACCGCGCCTTAGGTTTGCGCGCGGTAGGAAGTGGGGAATATTGGCAGCTGCGTTCCATCAGTCCGCTGTGAACGCTCGCGGCGCTCATATTATTTTTTTCCTCGGTCCCCTTACAACTACTGGTACAGCAGTTTTGACACTAGTATAATTAATAACTGTAATTATTTTTTATTAGTAAAAGCTGCAATGTCAAGCGTGAAACTAAACCGATGGGGTTTGCCTGATCTCGACAGTACCACGATGCAAAGTACAAATAATCCTAAAGTGTTCATTGGAGGCGATTTAGCTGGCGTTGCTGAAACTACTGTTGAATCGGTGAACGATGGAAAAACTGCTGCCTGGTACATGCATTGTTATTTACAGGTAAGTAAATATACGATGGCTGTGTACCAAAAAGTGAGTGGCAACCTCGAACTAGACGATGCCACGAGGATACCCCTCCCACTAGGTGGATCAACGATATAGTTAAGTCTGCCGGAAGTAGCAGAATGCTGGCAACGCAAACCTGGTGACTGTGATGATCTTTGGAGAGGACTATGCTTTGCAGTGAGCGTCTAACGACTGATATGGTCACGATGAAACAAAGTTTTAAAAACACTCACAGATAATGTTACATTTGTTTTCCTTTCTAATAATAAGTGATGGTTTTTATTACAAAATACCTCAAATTAAGGACCACAGAACTTCTATCCATAAAGTTTAATTTACATATAATCATAATGTAAATTAGTTCTTATTTTGTTTTTTAACCCATCTAGTGTTCACTTCTATAAATTCGTACAAAATAGATATGATATTGATGTAAAATAAAGTAAGTATTAATTTTTATACACGAGTAATGTAGTAAATATAGATTTTGTGTAATTGTCTTGTTTATTGATCTAAGTAAAAAGTCGTACATCTTTTCTTTTTTCACGCCCATGTTCTATAAATAAAAAAAAAATTTGATGGTTTTTACGATTTTGTTTAAATATTCCAGGGATTACCCTTCAATTCACCAGTTGAATTGCCAAAATTCCACTGTCCGATCGACGATGTGGATTTATCTGTGGAGGTTTGTGGGATTAGATTTGAAAATCCTTTCGGCTTAGCAAGCGCTCCGCCAACAACAAGCTCTGCTATGATCCGACGCGCCTTCCAACAAGGATGGGGCTTTGCGGTTACTAAAACATTCGGACTCGATAAGGTAGATGACTATTTCTTTAAAAAATTGTAAAATCTTAATGGTTTCTTAAAAAATAAATTAAAATTTATACAAATTGGCAATTATAGAGGAAAAATTTTTAAGGAGGTTGAGTGTATAGTTTATTTGACAGCAAAAGGCTTTTCACACCTACGAGCATTTCCAATCAACCTGTATAAAGCGATCACTTTGAAACATGCTACGTAATTTTTTTTTCTCAGTATACGACAAGCCTATAACGTTTAGCAGTACAAAGTCTACATACATAGTAATAAATAATTAATTTTAATATGCATTAATCGCTGTTTCTTACTATACTATTATTACGTTATTTATATTTCTGAAGTCATTTGGTTTTGGATAGGGTGTACCATAATTATAAGGGCATACTATTAGTACTATTAATTGGCAGCATACGAACAATATATACATCATAAGTTTTGACACATATAATTGACCACCCTGTATACTAGAGCTTAGTTAACTTAAAAATTTTCTCATGCCATCATAGAGACGCAACTTCATGTTGCATTCTATGTAACTATTACGTAAAGCCTCCTTGCAATGGCGTACATTTTCACGGACAAGATTCATTTCTACCTTAATAAAGTTTTACTTTTATACCCCTCGTACCTACTTCCACCGAAGCATGTATATATGAAGATATTTCCGTAAAACATAAAACAATGTCATACATATTTCTCTAGGATTTAGTCACTAACGTATCACCGCGTATTGTCCGCGGCGTCACTTCGGGAGAGAACTATGGCCCAGGACAAGGATCTTTTCTTAACATCGAATTGATCTCGGAAAAGTGCGAGGCCTATTGGTGTCAGAGTATTGCCGAATTGAAGAGGGACTTCCCCGACAAAGTAAGTACAGTCCATATAAAGATATAAAGACAAAATCGTAAAAAATGATTTTGAATAGTTTTGGTATACGATAAATATATGAATTCTCACTTCAATACATTTGTCGGACTTAGATCTCTTGTTCAAGGCACGTTTTCTTAACCTTACGGCGCGTTACGATGAAAGGTATCTAAGTTTCTAACCATAAGTTATTACATCTTGTTTTTCTTTCTCATTCTTTAAGTGACAATATTCCTGAAGAATCAAAATTAATTAATTAGTTTCTATATATTACTATACACTTTCGTGTTATGTCTTTGTGTTATATCTCGATATCTTTCGCAGCTCTTACACTCTTTAGAAATCATCTTAATAATTGACTTTATCCATAACAGATGTTTGATGAAAAATTTTAAACATACAGTTTTAAGGAATATTGCGCGTCGGTGGAAACATTTTTAAATTAAGAACTCTTTTGATGTCTAAAGTCCAAAGAAATGTTTCTTCTTACGTGCGATCACTCTTTTATTCAATTTCATTTTATTTTATGACTAATCATTATTTCTATAGTGTTGTATATAATAAACTTTTAATGTTGTGTCATCTATAAAGGAACGCATAAAAGAACCATTATTTATACATCAATTTTAATGTACTGCTAGTGTACATTAATAAATAAATAATTATGTCATTAATTTAAAAAGCTTTTTAAAACAAAGCAAATAGTCAATAAAGCTTTGGGATGAATTGTTTTAATATTAGAGATATTTTTGGAAGAAACAGTCTTTGTTAAAGGCTAGAACAATCGTAGGTTTAAGGTGAAGTTCAATTTTATTCTAGTTTTTATCTAATTGAGTTCTTCTGTCATTATAGGTGATCATAGTGGATTATTACCTTCACTATTACACGAATAGATAAAAGAAAACAAAGTTGGATTTTTATTACCTTAATTTTTAATTGGCAATTTAAAGATTTACTAATTGTTTTCTGAAATAATGTCAATTTTCAAAGCTTTAACATTTCTCATCAATGTAGCTCTAGTAAAAAATCATACATAATTTAATAAATAATTTAGACTGTAACAATTAAAACTTGATATTTCTTACGAACAGGTAGTTATTGCTTCAATAATGTGTTCGTACAATGAAGAGGATTGGACTGAATTGGCTCGAAAAGCAGAAGCGGCCGGCTCTGACGCTCTGGAACTGAACTTGTCTTGTCCCCACGGAATGGGGGAGTCCGGTATGGGGCTAGCATGCGGACAGGTGAATTTACCCTTTGTCATAGTCTTGACTTCCTATTAAGAAATCATACATATTGTATAAACGTAAAAACATACAATTCACTAATAAAGTTTTAAATACTATTAAATCTAAACAGAGATTGGTTATAGGTGTAAAACTTCAAAAAGATTGTTCCATAGGAGAGAGCATCTGACAGTAAAAAGTGATCATATCTCTGAAATATATTACATTAATTAATTTTTTCTATTGGAATGCGACTGGCTAATAATCAGTGGTAGTATAAAGTGTAGAAGGACAGATAGAAAAAAATAATTTTTATATGTAAGAAGTAATTCTAATTTTAAAAATGCTTTTTATATGTTATCATAACATTATCTAATATTCATACGAAATATTTCCACTCTTTCAATGTTTAGTATCCTTATAAATTCTTTTCTTCGATTTCCAGGATCCGGTTCTAGTGAAGGGCATATCACAGTGGGTACGAAAAGCTATTAAAATCCCATTCTTCGTCAAACTGACACCCAATATCACAGACATTGTGTCTATCGCAATGGCTGCATATGAAGGTGAGATATATGTGTTTATTAAAACTACTGTTAACTGAATAATTAATATATATTTGTTAAAATAAGATACGCATTGCGTTACAAAGCAAAATTAGGGAAGAAAAAGTGACGGTTATCAGGGTTGCAGTTACTTTCTGTGTTGCCAAAGTTACGTAATATTTTACCGAATAAATTACAATTAAAACCTAAATAATTTATTTATTTTATGTTGTGTATTGAACAATATGTCTTGCATATGTTTGCGTTACACTTTACCAGATGACTTTTATTTTTTTAATTAGCACTATATCAATAAGTGAGGAAGAGCAATTTTTGTAATAAGTTATGCAAAAGCCCAAAAAGGTCTTAACTAATTTTAAGCGCCTCGCAAAACTACACACGTTAATAGAGATTTACAAAACTTTACTTTCGTAAAATATTCCTCTAAACTTTGAAATGTATACAGATATATTCTTGTCACGATTCCCATTCTTCTGAACCTATAAATGTTTTATCTTATTATCATTTCTATACAAGTAAATAAAATTGGACTGTCTGTTTGTAGTATTAAAATAACCGTTTTTTACCAAATGCATATAAATATATATGTGGAATATATACCAAAATTACATTTTTATAAAATTATTGTCTGTCTGTCTGTTTGTTCCGGCTAGTCTTGAAAATGGCTGGACCGATTTTGACGGCACTTATACTGGCAGGCAGCTAATGTAATAAGGAGTAATTTATGCTACATTTATTTTAGAAAAATTCTAAAACCGAAAAAATGAAAATTAACTTAATTATTTGTTTGTAAAATTCCACGCGGAATGAAGTCGCAAGCACATCTAGTATTTATTTTAATTGTATAATCAAGCACATAAAATTTTGGGAATACCAACTTTGCCAACTCATAGATTTCCAAAAGGACCGTTGGAAGCTGACTGCATCCAGTGCCTTCCGTCGACTTTAACAAGGTCATCTGTTCACATTCTGAATGGGCTGCGCTTGCTCTTCCATGATCTTCCAGACTTCGGAGTCCAGAAACCTTAAGCCTTACTTACTTAACTTACTTTAATGTATCAATCAGTTGGCTATGGACCTGAGATGGTCTCAACTCTAGAACCTTTATGCCCTAGTGGAAATCTCTTCTACGCGTGCATATGTAAATTCACATTGTTATGCTGAAAGAATTAACAAGATTTAAATTTCCATTTACAAAGGCGGTGCTAGTGGAGTGTCAGCGATAAACACAGTCTCCGGTCTGATGTCCGTCACAGCCAATGCAACGCCTTGGCCAGCTGTTGGTAAGTTCATAATGCTTCACTAAATATTGTTACGCTGTTAGACTATTTATATTCCGGAGAATCTGCATAAGAAGATTCTCCGGAACTGTGTTGTGTTGGAAGTGAAATATTTAATACCATAGTTATGTTAGGTACGGCGGCATACCTGTCATCAGTCTTTTGGGAAACAGTATTGTCATTATTGTCAACTTGAATATTATTACGAGTAAAAAGTAATTTATCAATGGAATGCAATGTTTGAAAAGTAAATTTATAAAATTGCATAACCTACAGTGAGGTCTACAATCGATCTTTAAAATATTCTACTTTTGGCGGCAAATAGTGTCACATAAAAGAAAATAGGATTTCTGTTTCGTAACAGTATAGCTATTTTTTACTTAAAACAGAATAGTACTGGCAAGATATCGTTTAGAACAATATTATCTCATCCTAAAATGTTTTCAAAAATGTGTGTTTTATTTACAACAATTATAAATTTATAACCTCTTTGGAGAGGTTAAATTCATTCGCGACAATTGTCAGAATGTTTTCCTCTTTTCTTTAAAGTAATGACGTTTTCTAGAATGACAATTTTACTATAAATACAATATTTGTGTCAAAACAAAAATGTTTTCAATTTAATTAAGACTGCAAACTTCTGAAGTAAGACTGTCTATAGAAGATCTACGCGTAATTTTATTTAAATGTTTATGAACCTATTACACAGAAGATATTCTCGAGTATTTGAAGATAAAGTTAACTAACTTTTTCACCAACCTTTTAAAAAAAATGTAAATTTTAGAACGTAAAGCCTGTTTCTAGGCTTTTGGCTCTGGGATAATTATTTACGTGAACATATATACAAATTGTATTTTCAAATGAATTATTTTACAACTAAAAAGAAGTCAAAACGTCACTAAAATGTATGTAGTAACGATATATCAATTATTCTCTATTTTTTTATCTTTAATTACTTGTCTTTGTAGTATTTTATTTACTACAATGACAAGTAGATATGTACCAAATACTTCTGTTTATGACTGCACATATGTACGTATATATTGTATTAATATTTAGGAGTTATTTTCATGATATGTTTAATATAATATCGAGTATATACATAATAGGATTTTTTTCCTCAAACATGTTAAAATGAAGGCTTTTTGAGTTCGCTGAATAGCCAGAAGAAGCACGGACCCAAATCGGCGGTATACACTAGTATTCTGAACGAAATGAGTCAAGTTCTTGACGCTTATTTTCAAAAACTTGAGCGTTTTTAGCACGACGATATGAGACCGTTTAAGACAAAACTTTCTTCGAAATGGTTTGAGCTGAGCCAAATGATATTTCAACTTTGAACAAAAAAACGCTTGGCAAATACTATAGACAGTCCTACCAACCTAGGACATAAATTAGGTGCGTTTCTAACGCCCGGGAATTTTAAATGGAAATTCCACCTTACTTTTTGATCACAGCAGTATGTATGACTTCCAATTGTTGAATGAAAGTGTCGCCGTTTGCGATAAGACCACACTCTGTACTTCATTTTTACCTATTTCATTTAATTTATTTGTTCTATTGATGTTCAATAATAAGTAATAACATCAGGTCGTTCAAAATCCACAACGTACGGCGGCGTTTCGGGTAACGCAACTCGTCCTATGGGGCTTCGAGCCGTCTCCGCTATTGCCAACAAACTTCCCGGATTCCCTATTTTGGGTATTGGAGGCATTGATTCTGCCGACTCTGCCCTTCAGTTTATTTTATGCGGTGCGCCCGTTGTTCAGGTATGTACAGACTAGGTTTTTTATAACAGATATACGAGGAAGTGTGTGCTAATTTGACAGTTTTTATAACCGTAATAAATTCTCAATTAGCTTGTACTAGCTAGAGGATCTTCTAAATGCGTTATTAAGTATAAAGTTAACCTATTTATGTTGGGAATCTAAAGAGACGTCTTAGTTTTAAGATAAGACGCGATCTGTCTACATCTGTTGTAATCTGTGTCTAGGACTAAAACATCCGGCAATTGTCGATAGCTGTAGACACAGAGTAAAATTTTTCATGTACTTATAAGTTGGCTATAAAAATATGACAAGAAGTACATTCGATACTTATTTATTTCATTCAATAAGTAAATTAAAATTTACATTGATGAACTAGCCATTTTTGTTTAATTTCTTTCGACGGGTCTCATAAGAAGATTCAAGGTCACCCAAAGAGCAAAAGAGAGGGCTATATATATGCTCGATAGACGCAGCATAGTGACGGAGGTAATAGTAACAAGAAGCGCCCTGCCACCTCATACCCGCCAAATCTCAAAATGTCATTAGGACAGCAAGCAAGGTTTATATATATTTAATTCAAATCCTTCACGCAGATCTGCAGTGCCGTCCAGAACCAAGACTTCACCGTTGTAGAAGACTATATACATGGTCTTAAAGCGCTATTATATTTGCGGTCTTTAGGTCTTGACGGCTGGACTGGCCAATCTCCACCCACGCCAAAACATCAAAAAGGAAAAATTGTTCAGACACTGACTAACGAAAATGGCAAGGTATTTATTTGATTCGTAACTTAAAAATCTACGTTCTATATTTTTTACGTCAATATAAATTTTATAATAAAAATTCTTGCAAAATTTTTGACATAATATGCATGACGTTGTTGTTGCAATTCGTAATTTTTACTTTATTAGGCGTGTGCCGTTGTCTTATTTATTTTTACAATATTTCGTTATAGTCGCTATTCAGTCTTAAATGGAACATAAACTTCTGTATTACAACCTCAACACTACCCACATGAATCTGTGTTAAACACACACAGATTCATGTGGGCAATCACATCCCATTTAGATACACAAATTTACAGAAGCAACTTTAACTTTAGTTCAATGTGATGAATTTTAAATAAAATTATTTTTTTTTAAATGTTTATGACAGGTATTAGCAAACTTTGGACCATACAAAAAGAAACGAGAAGAAATTCTGAATTCCATCCGTCAAAAGTCGGATCTGTTGAATGGAGATTCCGATGATTCTTGCTTGAAATATAACGCAAGCAACGGTTCATTGGAAGACATCTCACTGGTTCCCAAAATAAAGGATATACTAGGCGAAGCTTTGCCCAGGATTGGGCCTTACAAGAAACTGGACAACACTAAACAAGTTGTCGCACTTATTGACGACGTAAGTTATAAATTTTTATTTATATTTTATATTTATAGCTTGAATTTCCGGCATCATTGGTAAGCTCGCAGTTACTTAACGAGCTATGGAAAGGGCTGTGCCATAGATTTATTTTGATCGAATCGGAAATGAGGAGATCCGTAAACGAGTAAAAGTAACCGACATGGCCTGGCAGATTGTATATACCACGCAAAACAGATAGCCGCTACAGCCTTAAGGTTCTACACAACGTAGACAGACAGACATCGTCGGAAAACGATGGTTGTAGCGCTTTCCGTCAGTCTTATTGGAAATCTATTTGGATGAACTATGTCCAGCAGTGGAGATGATATACTCCCGTACATAATGATGATAGTTTTTTATTATACAATAGCTGGTTATTGTCTCAGTCACAGCTAATAGAAACAAAATAAAACAATATATAAAATTAATGTTTACTTTATTTATTGATTTAATATCTTAATAATAATGTGTCGTTGCTTATAATAACTAATATGTTATACAATTTCTAAATAATAATATCTTCTTAGATCAGGGAGAGTCTGGAACACTGGTTCTAGTTTGATTTTGATTGTAAATGAGCCTAAATATAGAACAACATGAGTAAAGCCACATATAAGTTTTTTATTTCGTACATTGAAAGACATATTTTTATTTTAATGCCTTATGGTAGACAAAATTTTTGTGTTATTACATCTGGTTCTTTTTTGACTCAAATGAATCATTGACGTCAAATGATTGAAGGCGTTCTAGAGTTTTATGGTTTTCACAACATTTGACGATCAATTTTTATAAGTTTGCAATTGATTATAAATGAGAAATAGCTTTAAGTTCTTGTAAACTAATTAATTTAAGATGATTGTTCTATGAACATATTTTATTTATTTTCAGGACATGTGCATTAATTGCGGAAAATGTTACATGGCTTGTGCAGATTCTGGATACCAAGCCATAGAGTACGTAATATTTTTTCTAATTTATTTAATTAAAGAACAATAGATAATACCGCACAGACTTGATATGTTGCATAATTACATCATAGTAAATTGTCGATGTTCACATTAGCCAGATTAAGTAAGCCCTTCAGAAAGTAGATGTGCCTTTTGTCCATTTTAAACCCGATTTGTCAATGGGCGTGGCTAAGTGACAACGATGATTCATCAGTTTCGTAATATGAAGACGTTTTACCTAAATCACACATATTTTATTGCCCTTTGGTTAGTTAAGCCCTGATTTGGATAAAATTGTAACAGCCTTACAAAGCTAACAATAGATTCAACAATTATCAATAAAGACGGTATGACCCTTTGTTTACGTTTATGCCTTTTAAATGATACGTCCCTTCTTTATTATTGCGGTACTTACCAATTTTTAATACAATATCCTGTACTACTACAAGCAGCGTTTCCCTCATATAGGATTACAGTAAGATTTATCGATCACAATTATATGGGCACTATAAATACTTTTTACATTCCAGGCTGCGAAGTTACGAAAATAAAATAAATTATCAACCGTAAAAGTTTGATTTAGTGTATAAACTTATTTCGTCTGTCAAACTAGCAATTTGTAACTTTGTGGTAATTGATGTTTAGCTCATAACGAAATAGCACTACCCTACGTTTTGTAATATTAAATACTCTGTACCGTATTTGTCCTTATTACTAATACACGATTCGTCTTGTAAATGCCCTATGCGCATAGTCTTCGTGGTCGTACCCACCCCGACTTGGTCTCTGATAAATCTGTTTTCACTCACAGCGTAAAATTTTAAAGTTACTTGTCATATTCAGGTTTGATCCAGAAACTCACATACCGCATGTCACGGATGATTGCACCGGTTGTACTTTGTGCCTGTCTGTATGCCCCATCATCGATTGCATTTCGTAAGTCAATAAAATTGTTTTATACAATTTAAACTCTATTGTTATTCTTTATATTTTTGTGACATTAAAATAACCATTCTTCTAGAATTATAAGTCTCCACACTATATAAAAGATATGCTAAGCTTATATTACTTTGACACTATTTTTTGAAAGTGTTATATTTTTGCAATCCTAAAATTCAAAAATCTTGTTCTGAATTTATAGCCTCTGGTAACTGGAAAACAACAACTTTTTTTCAATGTAATTACTAAAACGCCATGATGCAATCAGGTCCTGTATATCAGTTGAAGTTGATTATATTATTTAAAAATGGAACTTGTATTGAAGGTGGAAACATAACCAAATGTATTTTATTTACAGTATGGTACCAAAGACGATCCCGCATGTCATCAAAAGAGGACTCGGATACCAAATTCATCCTGTTACACCTTTAAGTTCAGTATGCCAATGAAGGAGTAAACAAAATAAAGCAAAAAAAAAAAGTGTAAAAATATATTAAATAATATTGTAAAAAATCTGTATAATTTGCTGTCATGTCATTGTCACCTTTTTATATATTAAAGCTGCTCTATTTTTCGCAGTCTCGTAGGAGTGTGCCCACGAATTTGATGGATTCACTTTTAGGCCGAGTGCAGATATTGGTTTCGGACAATTGTAGTGTTTTTTATTTACAACATTAGCTACCAATATACCGTTCCTATTTTCATGCAATTTTTTACACACAAAACACTCAAATTTTTCTGCAGTTTTTAAAGTATCAAGTTGATATGGTCTCTTTTTAATTTCATTCAAAAGTTCCTCATTTGTTATCAGGCCTTTGATTTTATGTTCTAGATAAGTTTCGTATAAGTTATCATCATTCAATAAATAAGATATATGTTTACTCATTATTTCCGGCGAAGGAAAGTCTTCTAAGAGAATAGCAGATTTGTTATTCGGCAACCAATCCCTGACCAAAGGCGAACCAAAATATATCGGTACTGTACCAATTTTGATTGCCCGCCATAATTTTTCTGTAATGTAATCATTACATACCCCATTTTCTATAGCAATTACAAATTTATACCTAGCAATGAAACGCAAAATCTCGTCATCGTGTAAATTATTTAAATAGTCTTCAATGAATTTAGTTGGCATTACTTTATTATTTAAACAGCCGCCATAGGAATCTATATTCACGAATTTCATTAATTCTTTAACATACGCATCTCTTTCTGTGGACGTTTCGCAATCTGTCTGCATATATATGACCGGCGATATCTCCTTCAAGTACTTATTTTTCTCTGCTGTAGACACAAAGTACTTTAAGCTGGTCACATCTTCTAACGATTGCAAGTATTGTAAAGGATATGGAACATCACTAAAACGACTAAAAGTAGATGAGAAGTTAAAAAGATTTAATACTTCTTCATGCATCAACTCTTCAACATTTCTTGGAGATTCCTCATGATATAACCCCCAGATTTTATTATAAATACGGGGCAATGGCAAATCGTCGAAATTAATATTACTACCATAAAACAAGTATCCATCAATATTGTACAAATCTTCAATACTCCGGTTACTATAAATGTCACATTCTATATTATCTGGACAATATCTAGTCTCAGAGGTCCCGGGGAAGTTTGGCGTCCACCATAATATCACTGGATTTTGAGTATTTTCTCTCACAGCTTCATTATTGTATATCCACAAAATAAATATACTAATAGTAACCACTGTAATCCAACATAGTTCAAACAAAGTGATTTTTAAAATCCTTGAAAATATCCTGAAGCATGTTTTCACTATATAATTCATGATATTAAAAATATAATGTTTTATTTTAATACTCTTCTTGGTGGACATTTCACACACTGTTATACACCATCGCTTTATATCTTATGCATAGAATGTAGTTGAATATGATAAACAACTTCCTGCTTGTTATCATTGCAAAGCATTTACATTTTATGTGTAATAAATGAACTTAAAATTTGAGTCCTCTTTCAGTCTGTATATAATACAAATCCATAACATATGCAATCAATAAATCAACATAGAGCAATCCATAGATGGCACCAACTGATTTTCCAACAACAAACAGATGTAAGAGTGCTATAGTTGTAACAATCACTTGTATAAGGAGATAATAACATTCTGCCTCATGCTGCACTTGATCAACAATGTATAGCACCATAAGTTGTAGAGAAATCATAAGAGTTGGAGCAGATGCCAAACAACACCAAGTGTCAACAGGTTCCACAATGTAAGGTATTATACTTAGGAGAAGTGCCAGTCCCTAAAAAGATGTCATGACTCTTCAGTAATTTTATATTAAATATGAAGATATTAGATACATAGAAAATAGATTAAATAACTTTTATTAATCATTTAACCCGAAGCCTCCTTAAATACAATTCTTAACTGAGAAATTATCATTTACATCACATCAGATTTCTTAGAATTTTTATTGGAACATTACAAAAAATTGTTCCTAAAGTTACAGAAACCTTTGAGATTAAAAAGGGCCATATATTTGGTGAATAACTGTTAAATAAATACATTTTATAACAGTAAACATAGAATGTTAAATTTGTAATTTTAACGATTTTCTTTACATTAAAAATAAATACAAACGATTGAATAATACTAGCGATCTTAAGATATAATTTATTGACTAATTATATACTTATTTACCACTGGGAAAAAGCGAACATCCACGCTCTTGCAAAACGTAAAAATAGTCAAAACAAAGTGCAATCAAAAGATGAAAATAAAAGAGTCCATAGTACGTGCCGGTATGAGAAGGTTCAGCGGCTGCGTGAGATATTGCAATAATGTTTAATATTATTTCTGAAACTAAATACAATTGCTCAGCTACGTCCTGAGCCTGGTCCACTAAATACAGGACGATGAACATAAAGGATAACATAAGTGTCGGAGCCGCAGCCAGGCAGTGAAACGTTTCTGGTTCGGCCAACGCAAAGGGTAGTGTCATAAGTATCATTGATATAACCTAAAAATAAACATTAATGACTTTTCCTGATAAAAAGCTATTGCGAAATACAATAAAAGATGACGGAAAGACAAAGATTAAAAATGCCTGTAACCAAGATATTTTAAAATAGTATATAAATTATCGAAAACTCTGGAATGGCATACATGTTATCAGAACATTATTTTAAAAAAGATATGCTGAAAATGTTTTTAATGTAAATCAGTATCAATAATTCAAACCTTACCTATTGAAAACAAGAGGTTTTGAAAACATTTTGTTAACCTTAAACTGTACTAATTTAGTTTTCTTATTAAGCAACACTACATTTCCGTTCCAAAATTACACTGTCCGAAGAGAAAACCAGTGGCCACCGTTATTCAAGTTTTATAGCCAAGAAAATCTTGGGTATAATTAATGAAATTTAGATATTGATTACAAAGTAAACCACAAATTTGTAATATAGAAATACATTTATTACATATCTCAGCGTAATCAATCATTTATTCATGCAATTGTACATATTTAAAAGAACTGCATGATTTAATTATTAAATGATATTATTAATTGCTAAACATAGAATAATAAAATTACTCAGGCGCAGCTAAATGTACATCCTCTTTCGTTCGCAATTAAAAATAAATCCAGTGATAATGCGGTTAACAGGGTGAAATAAAATATACCATAAATAAGCCATAACCAAACTCTACTAAGATTTAAAAGGAAACATTGAATAAAAGCTCCAAAAGTAAATAAAATTTGGAAAAATAAGTACATTTTCTCCATAAACAGCGGAACTGCTTGTCGTAGATACAATACAACGAATAATAATGATATTATCAGTGTTGGACCAGTTGATATGCAGTACATGTGACCATGAGGCCTCGGAATCAATAACGGCAAAAGTATAATTATGAGAGCTATTACCTATAACGAATAATCAATTATAAGTTTAATTGTTTACTAGAAATATAAAAATCACAATTTAAATTTCTAGGACTGCCCTACGAAAGTAACGCAAATGTTTTAAGAATCTTGCCTTTAAAACTTTTTAACTTAATATTCAAACCAGAGTTAATTTATTGCATTTATATGATAAATCGATGAGTTAACATACATTTTAATATCACTTATAATTTTGGTTTTTGATAACACGAAAAGCAGGAAATATGTAAGTAATAAAACTAAAGATAAGAAATATATTACTTACAAACTCTATAAGTTTCATTATAAATATATTGTATTTTATTAATTCATTCCATTTCTTATCCACTGGTACAGTGTCTGTCAATAAAAAGGACTAATTTTTAGTATATATGATGCTTTGGGAAAAAAATTAATTAGCAGATTTTACACTAAAATTTCTTTCCTAAATTATTATTGAATTTACTAAAAGTAATAACAAGAGTTTTACCATTTATAATCATATCAGACATCTTCGCTAGAAAGTTGAATATAAGTATTTCAGTAAATAATATCAGAAAGTTTTCTTAACATTTAATGACGATTATATCATTATATAAATTGTATCAGTGTCAAATTCTTCGAATGTCATTATTAACTGCTATTTATGACAGTCTAAAATTTAATTATTTAATTCTAACACTTATATCAATATGTGCCAGTGAGAGACAATTTATAAGCGAATAATCATTTTTTCTCTGCTCTTAAAGAAAATATTAAATTATAAAGTTAAAATTTACGTTCAAAATAACAATAATAAAAAATGTTTTATGTAAGTAAATATGTTGTATATCCAATCATTGAGTGTGCATATATTTGTGAAATGAACACATGTCAAAATGTCATTAGTTAATCAATGTCAATGTCAGATGTTGAAATATAAGATGAACACATATGTGCGGTAGCGTGATTTTGTCAGAATAATATTTTAAATTCGCTGATATGCTTTAGCTACAGACTTACCCTACACAGCAATTATAATGGAAGAAGACGACCCCGTCGTACAAGAGGTAATATTTTCCATAAATATTTAAAGAATCGAGGTTATGTTATTCACTTAAAAAAATAGTATTTCAATAATTCACGATTAATTTCTATTTTAGATACCTGTATATCTATCTCAAGCGTTAGCAGAAAACTTCTATATCTTTCAATACCCGGTAAGACCAGCTAACAGAGACTGGAAAGATGTACAAGTTAAAAATGCATCAGTAAAACCCAAAAACCAAATTGTACGGATGGAAGTATGTTTAGATACTTACAGCGATAAATATTGCTCTTCTAAAGGTGAACAAATCGCATTAAACACTGATGGTCCACAGGTAAATTTAGGATTTATTTTTAACAAACTTCGGATGTCACAATTTCTCATTTTCATGGTTTAAGTTCACATGTGATGTTAATATGATTCTGATGTAGATATTTATCAAATGGAAGCATATATAAATCCATCCACAATTATATTTAAATAAATAAAAATGTCAGGAATGTTACGACTCTTATGATTACATTAGCTATTTTAGAATAGTATCTATTTTATTTAGAGAAAAAATACTGTATTTTTTTGTTTTAGCCTAATTATTAGGTTTTGAATTTTCATTTAGCAATTATTATTCTTCTCAGGAATCAAGGTTTTTGAAAGACAGAGAAAAAGAGAAATCCCAGTATTTCAGAAATGGCATTATGGATAAAATTGTCTATGAAAGCAGTGTCCCGTGCTTGGAAACGGAACATTTTGCAGTAGCATTGTTGCAAGATAAAGAACTACACTGCACTCCAGTTAAAGGTTTTTTAAAACTTTCTATGAATTTAATGCTATAAGAATGTTTTTATCAATTCAATATTACGGAGAACTTTATTTATCCAGGTATTATTCAACTCAGGCCATCTTGTACATTTTATGACAAGCAAGACAAAAGGAAAAATGATAAAAACAAGGCTGAAAATTTGGATGAGGAGGACAAGGAGTTAGAACCACAGCAGGTAAAGCTAAAATTAGTTTTTCTTTGCTTTCTATTATTTTTAAAATGTTTAGAACCATTATGAGTTATATTGTATTTTTGGTATAGGTAACCGTAAAGTTTGCTAGACAAGAAACGGAAGTTGCAAAGAAAGCACGAGAGAAATCCTATGACACAATTTCACAACGCATATTAGAAGAGCCTTGGTATGATGGACTATGGAATAATTCAGAGAGTGATTACGCTGAAGTAAGTAGAAATTTGCATATTTCTTTTTGACAATAGATAATGTTTTGTATTTGAACCTTTCTGCTTTTAACAATTTTGGTATGAACATGTGGCTTAATTTCGTATGCATAAAACATCAAATTAGAGTCACTTCAAATAGATTTTTTTGTATTGGTATATTAGTTACCATGAGGTAATTTTCCGCTCTGTGAACTCTTGTCTGATAAAGCTGTAAAAGCCTTATGGCTAACAACACTAACTTCTTTAAAAACAATATAAATTGCAAAGTAAACAGTAACACAGTTTGAAAAGTAGATTAATTAAATTATATCAAATGAAAGTATATCTTTTATATAGCTTTAGTGAAAATATTGAATGAGTATGATCATAGATGGAACATTAAATTCCAAATTTAACTAAAATCAATTTAAAAAAGGGTTTTAGGAATTTTTTGTAATGTATATAGAGAGAATGGTTTAATAATAAACATAAACTATACTGTGATGCATTGTATATAACATACATTGATATAACATTAACATATGTGGATTGTATCAGAGTGGATATCTTAATGCCGCCAGGTATTAGGCTGTAAGATTAGTATGACACATATATTCCTCTTAAAATCTGATTAAGACAATTTTATTGCCTACAAACTAACCTCAAGTATAACAGATTTTTTAAAAAAATTTACAGCTGGAGCGTCTAAAATTATTCAGTGCAAATACAATGGATGGGTCATCGCTGACTTTACCACATAGTCAATACATCCGCGTCTTGGTTCCATCATCTGATGAGGCAGAAATTATACCAACCAAAACTCCCACTCTGCAAGAACAGATTAAAGAGATCCTTATAAGTGGTAAGAGAATATGCTTTTACAGTTATTATTCTTTAAGATTGACTATGTATCATATTGCAATACACTACTACTACCATGTAATGTCTCTAAATTATCACAAAATAAGTTTAAGAAGTTCATTTAAACAAAATCTCATATCAGATTCCCTTTATAATAAGAAAGATTTTTAAATCATAATGAAGCTAAGGGAATACATAGTGAAGTACTGTAGATATTATATAAAGTAATCCCATAAAAAACCCATCTGAGTTTATTGCAAAATCTTCTTAGATTACACTGAGTTTGGAACCTTTTGCAGCTAATTTGGTGCTAGTTTCTATAGAATTGAGTATTTATGGCACTCTTTTCATGTGGTTATTGCAGATTATCGCTAGTGTAATTAGTAAGAATAATACTAATTAGTATTATGCATAGTGAATATGAATAAATATATAACTTAAATTTTTGAACAGACCTTAGACAAATTCGATTTGTCTCCTATTAAGTTAGTTTGATACTAAGTTACCTATAAGGTATATCAGTTTTGATTAGTGCTGCATATAGGCTTTCTCATTCTTATGTTCTTCGGTTTTATTTTGTAAACCCAAGACAACTAAAAATAAGTCTTTTTTATAAAAAGAGGGCATAAATTATTACGTAGGTCCTCATTATCTTCATTTAGGAAATAAAAATCCTTTACAAATTATAATCCCATTTCATTATATCTATTATATTCTTTTATTTAAGTGCTTTTTATTATTATTCAAATTCAAAGTATCTTTATAAAAATAGGCATTTACATGCACCTTTGAATCACCAATTAATTTATTATTAATTATTACAAAATTATTTGCTATAAAACTGTAAATTGGTTTATAATATTTTATATTTATTTCTCAGGCTTTTTCTTGTTTACCATAAAGATAATAGTAAATGTATGTGATAATCTGATGATGAATTTATTGTTTCAGTGGGTTTGTGGTGGCTAAATGCAGAAGGCATTTATTAGATTTAGCTTGAAATTCTGAAATAACAAAGTGGAGTTATAATATTTCAATTCTACAGCTAACTAGAGGGCCAAACCTCAACTCAATCAGTTACTCTTGTGCTATCAATTATATTTTTAAAAAATAACCTATTTATATTAACTACTCAGTATGTCCGTTATTACCAAATATTTTACACATATACAGGGTGATTAGTTATAGTAGATGTAAACTCTTTAAAGATTTGGCGCCTATATCTACTCACCCTGGACAAAGTGATAACTTTGAAATATGTTGCATTAATAAATTTATCTATTGGAATGTGACAGGTCAATAATTAGGCTGTACAAAGTTTGTTACAGATAGTAACAAATTATTAATATTATGCATTTTGAGAACCAGCTGGATTTTTGTAGAACGTCATCTCAGGATAGGAATTGCTTTTCTTAGAATGTTCCACCATACTACAAATTAAAATATGAAATTTATTTGTATATTACAGCAAAACTAATGACGTTTGGAGAGCTACGCTCCCGTCTACAAGGCGAGGGTGGAGGGACGGTGGCAGAATCAGCTGTGCTCACTGCGCTGGGAGGTGCAGCGTGCTGTGTCCGTGGCTTGTGGACTCCTCGGTCAACTGATCTATATACTAGAGCTAAGCCCGCTCCGCCTCATCTAATGTGTGCAGCGAGAGACCATGTCGTTAGTATCACTTTCATTAACAACGCAACAAATATTAATTCTTTCAAATATGCTTTGAAAAGCATTTCTGTAAAGACAATATATTGTAATAACATATATTTAATATATATTTATAAAAAGACTACTGCCATGTTTGGAATGTTAATTCTATGTAAAAAAACCTGGCAAGAAAATTGATAGTTACTCCATTAGTGATAATTTTTTCCTTTTATAAAACATCCATGTATCACCTGAACATCATCATGCTACTAATCCAAGTCATGCTTATCGCCTACGTAATCTTTAATTGAAGTCTTTCATAGATAAATGATTTTTTTTTCCTTAGTAGAGCTCTATTACACTAGGGCTCATATGGGGTTTTCAAATATGTGATTCATTGAACTTCAGTTCTGCGATATAAAGGTGTTTGGATATATGTGTAAATGCTTTAAAGAAGTTAGTGCATTAGCTGTCAGTTGATTCATTTTACACTACATTCAAAAGTTATTGGTTTCAGAAAAAATAAATAATGTAATGATGGTATATTAAGAAAAGACGTTTTAAAGATTCGGAAAAACATTTTAAAATTAATTATTGTTTACGACCTGTAACAGACTTTGTACTACGAAAAGTAATTGATCTGACGCATTTCAATAGAAAAAATAAATGAATGTAACATATTTCATAGTGATCACTTTATACAGATATATTGATTATAAGTAGGTGTGAAAGTTTTAAAGCTGTATACAACAAATAAAAGTCCTTAATAGATGTTGAAACACAGAAAGAATTGTTTTAGTTATTTTCATCTTTTGTAAATTATTATATTATAAAAACTTATTTTTATAAATTGCTTATATTGATGTAATCCTCCCATATTAAAAGTTTTTTTGAAGTGATAATATAAAATTCACCACCCTCACTTTCATATGTGGTGTAATATTTACTTTTACTTTCACCCGCAACTTAGAATGGTCCTCTCCCAACTCTGATATCGATTCAGCTGAAGATTAGGAGCAGGGATTCACACATTCTTCCAAGAAAGGAGTAGATATCAATGAGGTCCATACAATACGGTTATAAATTAAAAAGAAAAACTATGTCAGACATTACATCTGATGTAGTTTTTCTTTTTAATTTATTAGCTAGCGGGTTCCAGATTCGTGAGCTTTAAGTCTGACAAAATATTTAGGCGAAATATTAGATTCATTAATAAATCTCAGTTCAATTACTTAAATAACATTTTAAATTTTATTTACAGCTTTACCTATTCACCCAGCACCCGTACATTGACAGGCGTAAGGTAGCTGCAGCAGTTCGTCTGCCTCCAGGGGACGTGTTAGAAATAATACGTTCCGTCGCAAAATTCAACCCGAGAACTGGTTGGGAGCTGTTATTACCACCAGACACGAACTTTGAAGCCCGATATCCCGACATAGTGCAACGTCAAAACGTATATTGGGAAGCCCGCCAGCGTCAATTCAACGAGATGCTGATCGGAGAAAACATATCTAAGCGACAGAGGAAGAAGTCTCAACGGGACTCCATAAGCTCTGATACAATGTTAAGTCCAAAACCAAGGTGTAATAGTGTCAGTGAAGAAGACAGTGAACGTAAACGTTTTAAGAATAAATCAGGCACGGGCATCGGTAAAAGGACGCGTAATATCAGCTCTAGTAGTGTTCAAGATGCCACGTGATTGTTCAATAAATATTTAGGTTATCAAATTTTAGAATCACTTCTTATCGTTAACGTAATTGTGTATGCGGATTTTAATTCGTATGTGTAAATATGTTGATTTTTGTATCACATGTCTGTTATATAAGTTGTGTTAATTAGTGAATAAAGCATTGTGTGCTTCGGATATTTTTTGAGGTTATATCAGAAAATACTCAGCTGTGCTACCAGAAAATAAGTTATTAATAGAGGGACCGGAAAGTAATGTCGCTTCTGCCGACATATTTTACAGAAAAACTAATTAATTTTTATCGCTCCCGCATTGAAAATTTGTGTGCTAGATAACAAAAAGTTGTTGAAAATGAAGGTAAATATATTGTTGATTAGAAACAAAAACTTGTTAGAAATGTTGTCTGAATTTAACTTAAGAAAGCGACATTACTTTCCGGTATCTCTAATATTTTGAACTCATTTAATAATATACAGGTATGGGAAAAAATAAAATCTGATAATCATTATACATTCAAAACCATACCGTTTTTACTTAGTGGCTAAATCTTCAATTATCTTACATACATCTAAAGCAACCAGCAAAAGCCAAAAAAATTTAAAACTACTGTATTTTACTTCAAATTTTTTGTGCTCGGAGTTAATAATCTTTTTAAATTTATAGCTAATTATAGATAATTTTTTTGCCTGTGGTTTTCCAAAATCTAAAAGCAACCATAAAGTTTACAGTAACTAAATTTACAGTAACAAACACATACTTATGTCAAAGGAATATATAAATGTTCTGTTAGAATAACCATCGTCATTGACCTTCATTGCTGAAGGTGGCGCCCTTCCTGGAAAGCCTTGGTCGAGGTTTCGACAAGCTGCCTCCGCAGGTCTCTATGACCCGTCACCTAATAACTAGAATAACCCAATAAACAGTTTTGTGTAGTTATTTTCTGAATAAAAAATTGTCAAGGCGCTAAAATTTTACAACTTTTTGTTGTCATTTCAGACCATAGAAGTCAACTGCAAAGCTTAGGTCTCCAAAGATATCTATGGGGAGATATACCATAATCGCCACGCTTGGCAGGCTTGGCGATCGCAATGTGGTATTATTGTACTCATGGGACACTCCTGCCTATACTTTGGTAACTTGTTTGCTAATAGTGGCTATCTCATAATTAATGCACAAAGTGTGAATTATATCCCTGGAATAGTCCTCTACCGCTGTGTTACTATTGCCAAAATAACTAATGTAATACAAATGAATGAAAACGCATTCTTATTATTATAAGTATCATTCATTAATAAAACACCTATTTTCTTATTGGCTAGCGCATAAATATAATTCTAGAAATTGATTTTTTTCGATCCTCGAATTATTGGATACTAAGTTAATCAATGCACAAGTACTGTATAATTTAACCAACATCTAAACATACAATTCTAAAAATGAACTTATAATCATAACCTTGAATTTTTAAAATTAAATTGTTTACTGTAATAACCCTTAAATCATATCTCTGCTTATGTTTAACAATATCATGAAATTTAAAAAATAATGGCTGAAGTAAAAATAAATAAATTCTTAATGACTTTTGTAACAGTAACAATTTTTAGTTAATAATAATATAACACATAATACTCAATTTATTTCAACTTATATGTTTTAAATTACATGTTTCAAATTACTTCAACAAAGCCTGTTATTAAACCATCATGAATGAATATTTCATAGAAAGTTTTACTATTTTATTCCTTTAACCTATATTTCTTAATCCAAAAATAAATACCATTTATAAGTTGTAACAAATATTGTTACAATTCATGACTGGCCATCACAATTATATAATATATAGACTCCTGGGTTATGAATAAAAGTAGTTTGAATATTTATGTATCAGTAGATTTTAAAACGATAATAATAAGCATATTTTTATTTAAGCATTTATTATAATATGCAAAAACTTATTTTACAAGTGCGTTTTATTCAGTCAAATGCTGATAATTAAAAGTTTGACAGGATTATTCTTTTTATATTTAAAATTTTAATGAATATTATGTTTCTATCGTTTAAAACCACTGATATTTATGTTTAATATACTAAAACATATAATTCCATATTCCAATTGTAAATAAGTTACTTTTTAAGTATACAAATATTATGTACATATTATAAAACTTATTAGAAATGTATGGTAAGTCTGTTGTCAGTTTTCTAAAATATACATATTTACCTATTGTTTATGTTCTATGGCAATAAAAATGATTTTTTAGTATATTAATTTAATTCAGTTCAGTGAATTTAAAGGTGACTTTAACTACACAAACATTTTATTTTAGGGCAGATAAATAAAAGAAATTCGTGAGGTAGCTATGGAATAGTTTGCCTTTTAAAAGTAATCTAAATATCAATATAGAGAATCAGCTGTAACTGTCTATTTTATATTGTTCCTAATAAAGAGGTTTTTCTTTTATTTTTTCTCTTTGGTATCCCATTTACAATATTCTACACAATTATTTTGAACACAAACTGTTGATAGTTATAAAACTAAATATTTTAACATTTCATTATTACCGAGTAATTATGATTACAATGGTTTATGGTGAAAAACAAATGATTTTATACATATAGATTTATATGTTAAAACCATTAGTTTTTTTGTCTCTGTCTGTTAGGTGTATCTCCAAGGTTTTGGTAAAAAAAATTATGAGTGTGGGGTATCAAAACAACCTTTCTGTTTAAATTTTTAATTAGATGCATAAAACAGCAACATGTGAATGGATACACCTAGTTTTTACAATAATTATCTTGGTTTATTAACATAAAACTAATATATTACTTAAAAGGAAAACAAGTATTAAATTTCATTTGCTTCAACAGAAATTGCTGGTCTGCCTTTGATTTTTTCAGGAAAATAGAATTCTGTTTGGATTAAGAATTGAGCAAAGATTAAGAGCAAAACCAGTCACCATGGCGATCTGTGGGGAAGGCTTATGCTGTTAGTATCTGTTGCTTGATATGATGATTTGTTATAAATGCTGCTCTACAAGGCTTGATTCATTATGGTGTTAAAATAAAAAAAAATGATATTTTGAAATAGTAGCTTTATTAGGTTTATATAAAATACAATTAATAGTCTAAAATAATAATAGTCAAAAATCCGTTATAAAGGAAAACTTTTTCTTCATTTTCTATGATGTTATCACAAAATCACTTGATGTTTTCTTCTATGGCATAGTCGCAGTATTACTTTCATCTATCTGCAACTACCGAATATTAAATGAAGGGTTTTACTTTTTTTTTCGGAGGATTATTTTTCTTTTCATCGCTAACAACACTAAAAACTTGTCTTTCGGGAATTTTGCATACAGCTGCGGTTTTTTTTATTGTCTCGTGTACCGTCATATTTGTTTCATTCTCTTTAAAGTACTTAAAAACACTGTAAATTAATTTTCTTTCGTCTCTATGTAATGGATAATTTTTATTTTCAGGAGTAACTGAGGCATTCATTATTTTAAATTCAATTCAGTAAATACAAATAGCCCAAGACAACCGTCATACTCGAATGTACGCCAGCAACTGGTTGCTGTGAACTTGACTGTTTAAGAACAATTTGATTGTTTTCGGGGCGTGGTTATATCGGCAGATAATAATGATTTATTATGTATTGACAGATACGGCCAGAGATGAAAGGATACGAGTAAATACCAGTAATTACTCGATACTTTCGAGACCCAGTACTTTTTGTATCGATACTTTTAAACTAAGTAATATTGAAGTAAAACTATAGAGTAATCCTTTTTTTTGCTTTTGATCGATACCTACTTCATCTCCCCATAGTTTTGTATAGTTGACAAGATGCCACAACATCATTGAGGAACATATTACAATCTTAACGAATGGATCTGAAGATAAACCGCCACGAAGATTTCGATTTTTGGTTACACCACGAAAAACTTGCAATTAAAAGCAATAAGGTGCCGATTGAAACGCCGCTTGACCGGCGATTGAATTGACTTGACTAATCCAGTCTGCGCTTTAAAAACCAACCCATTAGAAAAAACAAATATTTTTTAGCATTTTATAAACAAGCACAAATGTATCCTTATATTCTACCTCTGAATTTTGAAAAAAGCTATTTTCGAAAGCTACAGTCACTGTGTTTAGAAATCATCTAACCGACAAAGTAAAGAAAAATTAATACTTTAGCCGGCATTACTAAAACGGACTTTCTTCATAAATTATTTTAAAACTTATTTCTATATCCATATAGAATGAAGGTTTTTGTTAAGATTATTTATTTAATTCCTAATTTAACAAAGAAAAACGACCGAAAAGAGTAAATATCGTTTAAGACCGATATCGACGAAGTAACGATACTTAAGGACCAATACAGTAAAGCCTAAATGTATCGATACTTCAGTGGCATCGTCCATCACTAGATATGACTAGCACAGACAAATATAAATTTAAAGAAAACAAAGAAATACGTCTGTCATTATTGCCAGGTTAAAAGTAACAGAGTTTTAAACATATTTCTTCTTCATCTTATCAACACTATAGAGATTTGTTTTCATTAAATAAAAAACATTTTGTTATATACCATGATTTATTACTGTAACAAAACGATAATAACTTTTTATAATTATAGAAAACATTAAAACACAACAGGAGTAAAAGTTAAAATTATAATAAATGTACGTTTAAAAAAAAAACCTAACACTGGTGACAGACATTCTTGCTTATAAAGGTCGAGATGTTAAAGTTTGCAAACTTAGCTTGACGTCGGCGAAACACGGAAAGCTTATACTGCTCCACGATCTCTAACATGGAGAAAGTCTTGTTTAGAAAATATAATTCATTACTGTTATAACATTTAAAACTTACTGCATTAGTACTTCTCTTATCTTCATCTGTTAAACTTTATTATTTTCAACAGTTTCGTGTATTGTATTTGCTTAGTTCTGTAAATTTTTTAAGGTAGTTGTAATTTTTTCCTTTAATAATTACAAATATTTAAAACACTCCTTAAAAATTAACATTTTGGGTGATACAATTAATATCAAAAACATTATTGGTCTTATTTATGGAGTTATAGAAAAATTGTAAATATTAATATTTTCTTTCGTGCGGCAGGCTCTTTGGGGCAGGCTAAAGTTCTCCGAAAGAATTGTAACTAAAACTTTAAATAAATAGAAAATATTGATAAAAATCAATAAAAAAGTTAAAGGATTGATTTACTCAAATTAAAATTAAAGAAGAAAGGTGGAATTGTTTAGTCAATTCCACCTTTCTTCAATTACTGATAATATCCGATAAATTAAAGTAAAAAAATCTAAACAATCTGGTCCAATGTGCAGCTGCTTCCGAACAAT
The DNA here is from genome assembly GCF_028537555.1 of Battus philenor. NCBI lineage: Eukaryota > Metazoa > Arthropoda > Insecta > Lepidoptera > Papilionidae > Battus > Battus philenor. The sequence continues at coordinate 4,402,968 of NW_027181759.1, read as the reverse complement.
ATGACAGTTAAGTTATTGTGTTAAACTTTCGAACCGAGACGGGCTGCGAAAAAAATTGATATCGTCTGCATCGCTGACGAAATTTGGCGCCGATTTTAAATTATTCGTAGTTGAGTTGTCCAACTGACGCAAACCGCCTAGCTTTAAGTACGCGTACTTACTCGAGCGTCTGTCAATCCAGTAAAATAAACATATCAACTAACAACACTAATAAATGTTCTGTGTAACTGGCAACAAGATGCATGGGTGCATATTTGCATAATGTAAGTTATTAACGACAATAGTGAATTTAATAGTGCAAAACATTGTTATTTTTTAAACAGAGTGTACCAACGTGACTTAAGTTTTGATTATTAAAATAAATTTTACTTGTAGTTTCAAGCAAAATGTGTAATAAGGTATATCTATAAATTCATGATTTATATGTAATAATTAATGATTACATTGCAATATTTACGTTTAATATACATTCAAATTTTTGCTTTCGTATATTATTTTATAATTAAAAAGAGACAAATGCTTGTACAGTATTCATTTAACAATAAAAAAAAACATAATAATTAAGTAAGTGCTGATGTTACTACATATAATTTTAAATGGTGATATAGTAATATTTTTAAACAATGGTAACAATAATCGTTACTCTGACAAAATAAAAAAATATGAAATTTAAGAATTGTAACTTAAATACTTAATGGTGAATGCGATTAAAACTAAGGTGACAGGTATATGTACGTTAAGATTTGATGCACTATTGCAAAATTTAAGATCGCAAGTGTCGGAAACTTGACCATATTTGTTTTTCACGTAATTCCAGTCGCAAAGACCTACGCGACAGCCGTCCAGCTTCATAGGTTTTTCGTTTTCAAGGAATAATACTTGATATTCACCTTTTACTTGAAAGTTACCATCTTGAGAACATCTGAAATAAATTTAAATTTTAAATTCTGAAAATCCTATTCTACTTTGGCCTTAATTTGTTTTACTTACTTGTATAATACAGCGGCGATGTTGGCACTAAACGGCGACATTATGGAGGTGCTCCATTTTCTTGTCTGTATAGCCTGTGTATGATAGTTGTCACCTGTCAGAGGTGCGGAATCCCGTCTCTGTCCCATTGCAGTTAACGTAAGGAGTATTGTAGGCGCTTCCGTGAACTGAATATGTGTGCGTGGTTGTTGTGGCGTGTCTATAAAAAAAAGTTCTATGTAATTGAACGAACGTTGGATGCGAAAGAAATAAAGCATCTGGAAATATATAGGTTAACTAAAAATAGGGGTAAATGTATAGTTTATTTTCATTGAATTAATATTAATAAATAACGTAATGATTCAATTGTAAGAAACAGCGTTTTCAAAATACGAAGTACTAAATATTAAAATTAATTATTGCTTGCATAAGGGTATCGCAGCTTGGGGGCACCCGAAGGGGCTGAACCTTGACTTGGTCGGTTGCGATTACCTAGCTAACATTACTGTCACTTCGGATAGCGTTAGTGGTGGGAAAGCAAGTGGCGGAAGAAATTCCAGCAACACTTCTATTTAGAATAATCGAAGTTTGCCGAGTTTTTGTTATATGAACCAATCTCCTACGAAGCCGGTTGGTTTTCGAACGTTCGGCTAATTATTACCTTAGTTTTTGACACAGCTAGACTGATATTTTTAATTGACGATTATTATATTTAAATACTTATTATCCTATTCGTAACGAAGACAAATCCAAAAAACGCAAAAATATGTTCCAGCTATTTTAGAGTTATAAATGGTCTAACTAACACGACTATGTTTTATAAACAAAGATCTTGTTGCTATGTTGAATAATTCAAAATATATACATTTGTTAAACAAATGTTACCCTATAAATAAATTCCTACCGTTTGGTAGGAAAACTAATTTAGGAATATTGCGATTGTAAATAAAAGTTACTGTTCACCATGTTCCACGTGATTCTTTAAGAAGTCCATCATGTCTTTAACTGTTGTGCAGCCCATTTTCTCGTTCGTAGGTGATCCGTACCCGTATTTGTAATACGTTTCCAAGTCTTCCGCATATTCGATTCTACGAAGATCATCTTTGGTAAACGCCTAAAATATTTAAGATAATACATTACGTATATCGATCACAAATTAAATGTGACAGTTACGTTAAAGAGATATAACATGTTAAACACTTCCGAAAATAGCATAGATTATAAACAATGCTAAATTTCCTACCAAAAAAAAAAATAGTAAAACGATTAACATCGTCAATCTGGTGAATTGTCTAATGTATCGAATTGGGCCGAGGTTCATTAGAGAACCTTTAAGTTTAAAGTTAAGCGCCTTCAACGCTCTGAATTTTATAACTATTATTTTTAATTCTTTCGACCTAACTTTTGGCCATGATAAAAAACCTTTAAGTCATATTTTAAAAGATTTTTAATATATCTATTTTTATAGCTACTCTACAAGTATATTTTTTTTATGCAGTCCACTGCTAAAAAACGGGTTTATATAACAAAATATACTCACTGCACACCACGGAGAGATCTGGGCTACGTTCCATGCTTTATCGTAGCGACACATCTGGTACATGTTATATACAACGTCCCACTGGATGTCATAGTTAAAACCGAGACGGAGCGATATGTTGCTCAACATCTAGGTACAGGATTAATCAGTTACAAATATATTAATACACTTTTGTAATATAAAATGATGGTAGACGACATGAAATAAAAATATAAAATCTACACAATTCTTATCTTTATTTGTTATCGAAATAAATGTTTAGTTATACTATTTTTTTCATTTGAATTAGAAATCCAAATTATGTTACCCAGACATTCTATAATATAGTAGATATATACATAAATGAAAATCTGACCTATGTGGTTATATTAATAAATATAAGAACAATACTGATGTACATAATTAAGCAATAAAAATAAAGATAAGGTCGTTGTACCTTTCTTTAGGCTTCTTTTTTATGCCTTAATACATAAAATATACTTTAACGTAATGTCTCTTTGTTGCAAATATTATATTTAGGAAGCAGTGACCAGGCAGCCCTGCGGTAGAGGAAGGAAATTTGCAACCGTTGTTCGCGAGTTCGATTTCCAGGAAGCATTGTTATATGATTCACATAGTGCATAAACCATAAAGGATAGGCACTAATCACAAAATAAGTATCCAGAGGATGAACAGTAGCGTCTCTGCGTACCATAATACCAAACTTCAAACGCCAACACGCTAACCTATCTCGGCAATTATATTATAACCCCCCTTAGATATTTTTGGGGGAGGCCTGTCTTGCAGTAGATGTCTCTAGTATAATAATTGAATAATCGCAATTTTAAATATAAATGGACAGGTCAAATTATTGTTTATGATAGATAAATGTACACTTACTTTATTATTTTGACAAAAATAATTTAAAAAAGCGTTACATCTCATATCAAAACCTCTTCCGATTAATGGACGATATCATCTTTGATTTTAATTTTTTATTCAAAATAATCCTTTCTAAATACATGATTATGTATAAAAGTTTTCCTTTTTAAATAAAGAACTATTTGAAAGTCACTATACTTTCTTTTTACGTTTTTTTAACATTTTCTTATTATTTATATTTTCTATCCCTTTAACTGAGTGCAATGAGCTGCCGTTCTTTGCCAGCGCTGATAATATACTTACTTCTCTGTACTCCTGTTTAGACTGGAATGTATTCATCTGCCTCAACGTATCGTTGTTCTGTTCTACGTCCTTCACCCATGCAGGACAGTATTTGTAGGGCTATAAATAATATTAAAATATATTATACATATCGGAACTTTGTAATTACGGTTGTTATACGACGCCGATAGATGGCGCTAATAGTCGAATGCATCGCACTATCATTGGACGTGAAGTAAAAACGCCGCTCGGTTGTGTCGGAATAAGAACCAATTAATTAATTTTCGAATCGATTGGTTGTAAATTATAATTGTTGAGGGTAAACGAAAGTTTACAAGTCATGCGGGTAAATAACCACGCATTGACTACACTTAAAAAAGAGAGAGATGCCGCTTGATCTGCCCGAGTGTATGGATCTTTAAAGACGTTATTGTGCTGTTAGTTAAACATAAGTTTTTCCAAACTTATTTTAGTGGTGTCGACATATTTGACATCACTCTTTTAAAAACACTACTGAAGAATATATACCTAATTATATTGCATTATAATAAGTAACTTGTATAATGTATCCCATATTTATTACTCTTCCTCATGACGCACTATTGTACACAAACTATGAATACGCACACACTCAATCACACAGATGCACTATTTGGGAAATACTTACATATATTACTTGTTTCATGGTATATAAAAATAAAATATATAAATTGTAAACAAACGAGTAATAACCACCCTGATCCTGATTAAAAAACTGGACATTGGTAGCGCGTCGTTAAAAATAAAAAAGACCCAATAATTAAAAAAAAAATTAGTTGACACAAATTTAGTTTTGAATAGTTTACTATTTAAGTTTGGAAATAGTTTAAGAGACATACTGAAAATTGTAGTATGAAAAAACGTGACCAAAAGAAAATATTAAATATTAATGTAACAGTAAAAACAAAGGCACGGACGCTAATGTCTGCGAAATATAGATTCTAATCATTAAAAAATACACCTAGATTTCTGCGATATACAGGCCAGTGAGTTTACTGCAAAGTTCAATATTTTCAAATCTAAATTCTATGCATGAAGAAAGATTTAAAAGTCGACAACTAATTTATGATAATGTACATAAACTGATAATAACATAATGACATTTATTTATGTAATATATATATTAGTATATATGCAATTATTTTGTAAGATAGTGTTATTTTACCTTCAAAGTCTTCTCATCATTTTCTTTAGGCACATCACTACCTCCTGGTTGAGATTTGAACAGACCCTCACTGAAGGCTCGGAATGTCGTACCAGATCGAAGATCGTCGACGTATTTAAACTGTAATATTATTAAATATAACATTATACTGCTCACAAATGGCATATCAAAAAATTGTTAGAAAAGTGTTGTACCAAATAATCATGACGGTTTTCAGTCAGTAGACCAGGGTACTTCTGTTTCCAAGCCTGTGCCAGCTGTTGAGTGGAGATGTACCCTTCGCTAGTAAGGTCACCAGCAAAGGATGGGTTCTGTCCGGGAGACCATACCCAACGCTCCAGTAGATTTAAGTCCGAGGTGCAGATACGTTGCTAGAATCGAAAGAAATCTATACAATATTATGTTTCTTACTCATCATCAATATTTCAGTTTTTTTATTTATTTGGACTAGAGTTATACTGCTGTCCCAATAGCATTTGCAGATTCCTCGTGTTTGGCCCCCGTTTTCAGGAGGGGGGGGGGGGATCTTGTTCCCCCTGCTTTGTGTGGGTCAGCGACTTTACGTAATTGGATAAAATAAGTTTTTCAAGTTTTAAATTTTGATTCCGTACGTTTGAGATGACAAGGAGCAGAAGGCGCCTAACTTAAAACCTCTTGGCTCGTCGCTACTATTTCACCGGATCGGGAGGCCACCAAGCTCTCTCGATTTCGATCGCCTTTACTGACGCATCATAGTGACTATGGTAAAGAAAAAACATCAGTCTAGCTATGTAAAAAATATGACTAAATAATTTTCCAACCGTTCGAAAACCATCTCGCTTCGTCAGAACCGAGGTCGTCAAACCCCGATCATTAGACAAAAGTGTTGCTGGAATTCTTTCGCTGCTTCTTCTTCCAGCGCTGACACTTTCCGAAGTGGAAGTAATACTAGCCAGATAATACCAACCGACCAAGTCAAGGTTCGGCACTCTCGGGCGCCCTTGAGTTAGAAGTCCAGCCCAGATCCTCTCGAAAATCGGCTTGGTCTGACACTCGTGAAAACATTTCAGCCGTAGAATGTCCTTTGATAAAGTCGTCTGTCTATCGTATGGATGGATTTCCGACTGTTTTCTTTTCTGCTGTTTATGGACTAATATATCCACTCTAGAACCTTAAGGTTCCACCGATCATCAGTTCTACGGCCATAGCATAGTCGGAAGATGCTGGAAGCTGGATTCTTCTAATCGGTCTTATTTGAAATCTATGGGAGACGACTATGTCCAGCAATGAACGTCCTACAGCTGAAATAATAATGAATGAGACCATTCAACAAAGAAGTTTATTTTTTAATAAAAATATATTTGTTAATACGCGTGTACAATTTGTAAAAACGATAACGTATTACCATACCAATATGAACACAAATGACAATCGTTCAATTGTTTTTAATTGATGCGGGTGATTGACAAAACTTCAAAATTCGGTTTAAAATTTTTCGGCGGCTATTCTTTACTTAAAAAATAACTGATACATAGATAATAAATGTACGTTTATTTTATACAAATGAAATACGGGTAGTAATTAATGAAAGCCACCGATGTAGCTCGAAGGATTTCTAGTCTGAAATAGCGGTGGGCGGGGCATTCGCAACTGCGCCGCACGGCTGTTGGAGTCGAAAGGTTCTCGTGTGGTGGACACGAGCCTGTGGACGCTGTGTCCCTCCACTAAGTGGATCGCGGGAAGTCATTGGTGCGAGTAGCACAATACTGGTCATCAAGGATGTTCGGAAAAGGCCTATACCTTGCAGTGGTCGTCTACCGGCAGCCATGATGATAATGATAAAAGGGTGTTGACATTAAAAATTCCCCACTTTTCCTCTGATCGACAGCTTACAAGTAGCTTTCACAAATCCCTGCTATACATACACAATTGTTTAAATACTACGTTTACACGATAACCTATATTTGTTCTGCCGGGTTTTATACTGATAAGGCACCTATAAAGAGAAAATTTCTAACATAATAGGTAAGAAAAGGACCGATTAGTGCCAAACACAGAGGTACTAATCGGTGTAACATAACTTCTGAAGGTGCCCCGTGGAGGGGTGAAATACGTGTTGAGTGATTTGACAGTGGCAGTTGTGTGATTCGCATTTTTTGCCACATACGCATTTATCAGCGGGCTGGCGGGCGGTGTACTTGTTGCACTACTACGTGTTGCACGACTACTACTGCATGTGCGGAAGTGGCTAAATATTGGTCCTTTTCTTACTTAGAATGGACTTCCGCAAGGTAATGCCTGATTCCATTAAATATTCTAACATAATAGTTTTGTTATAATTGATTCCTTTCCAGTTTGATTTGAAATAAATGTAAATTTTACTCGTGATTTATAAGTTTAATCGTTAAATAAGCTTATAATTTGCTGATGAAAATATTACAAAGATTGATTTGGTTATAGGTGTGAAAACTTTAAGATGTACATTCACCAGCATTCGGTTGGACGAGCGATGTGCTCCACCATTCATTTAGTTTTCCTAAAGCTAATCGAATATTACCTCATTTTGACATGATTAAATGAAAAAAAAAAACACACAAGAGGTAATGTATACGATACATCTCAAAAAGAGTTTTGATACACAACGTACTGTAAGAGAGGCCGGGGTTGTGTTCCGTATGGAGAATCTCGGCTTAATCAATTATATTAATTACTAATTAATTAAGATGTAAACTTGAGACTATTTCTCTTACACCGCTTTCAAAATTTAATTTATTCCGGTGGACCTTTAGCTACATTTATATTATATTCTTAGAACTCAACAAAAATTATTTGATTTTTTTATTAAAATAGATCTAACTATGGAAGTTTTCATTGCGGCTGAGTTCCAATAATTCGTCAAGTTGTATTGAATACGGAATATTCAAGTAACAGTCGCCAAGTTTCTTAAAATGATAACTACCTACACTGATACATGAAGTCAAGCCATCATTTTAGTTATTATTATATCTTCGTATATATTATTCATACATTATATATCTTCGTGGACCCCCCGGCTATGTGTTGTGCTTACTCGTTTACGTCAGTTTTTTGTCACGCTAAGTCTACCGGGAATCTAGGGACCCCTGAGGTGCCTTTTACACTATTTAATGCTATCAGTCGTTACCTTGCGAAAGTCCATCCTAAGTAAGAATGTTTTTGGCACTAATCAGTGTAACATAACTCCTGAAGATGCCCCGTGGAAGGGTGAAACACGAGTTGAGTAATTTGGCGGTGGCGGTTGTGTGATTCGCATTGTTTGCTGCATACGCATTTATCAGCGGGCTGACGGGCGGTGAACTTTGTTGCACGACTACCATTGCATGTGCCGAAGTGGCTAAATATTGGTCCTTTTCTTACCTTAATTTTAGTAAGAGTAGAAATAGAAATGTCGCATAACCTAATCTTTCTCAAGAAGTTATGTTTTCTCTAATTACAAAGCTTGTTAATTTATAATAAATAAATAATAATATAGGGTGTTATTAACACTGTATATAGGGCGGACTAAATAAGTTTTTGATTTTAAGATATAAATAATTAGGATAATCAGTGTGATGCCCTAATATGTTAGTATATATTTATGAACTGTAACAGTTAACGATTTTTATTTATCAAAAGATAACATTCCTTTAAATGTTCTTAACAAACATTTGCATTGCATGTGAAATTATCCACTGTCCACTATCCAAGGTCTGTATATAAACCTTGGACGTGTTGTCTCTTGGACTATGTACGTGTTTCGATTGTAAATAAAGTACATTTATGAAGATTCATCATTTATACATTTTCAATGAATACGCATTAAATTACTAAGAATTTATTGTATTTTTATATCGTTACATAGTGCTCTATCTAAACTAGGCAAAGCTTGTATATTACATGTTATTTGATATATACTCATTTATATAAATTCTTTCATGTATACTTTCAAGTAGAACAGTGGTAGTCCAGCGGTAGAGGTCTCGATCGTAGATCGCAGGCTCGATTCCCGGTGAGATACAGTCTTATACACAATACAATAATTATATAGGATTGCCACTGCTCACAAATCAATTTCCAAAACGATAGGCAGCAGCGTCCTTTGTGTACCGTAATAGATTTTCAAAAGCTTGGTGGCCTGCATCCAGTGCGTTTCTTCGACCGTTACTGAATATTTATTGACAGTATTAAGCTAATTATTGTACTGTTTTTTTCCCGAACATAATAAAACAAAAAAAAATTTATTATATTTTAAATTTACATATATTTTGTAAGACTGAGGTAATATTGTTGTAAGATTGTTACATATGCTGTTAAACTCGCTGAGGCTTACTGTCATAATATTGTATAAAATTATAAGTTAAAAAAAATAAATAGATAAGGTGTTGACTAATAAAAAGTAAAGAAAAGACATTAGTAAATAGTGACAGATGATATAATGTATCGTTATTTTCAAAAATAAAAAGCCGAGAGAATGTAAGAATTTACGAAACAAGAAAGTTGAAGAATAGAAGGAGAAATTGTATGAATGGAAGGAGAAAATAAAAATTATAACCTAACAAAATTAATAAACCTCTGTAAGCCAAGTCCCTATTCCACGTGTTGGGGTTATCACGAGGTCCCCAAAAAAGGTTGCCATAAAAAAAAACCTAAAAAAGCTTGTTGAGTAACATTTTTTTATGAATTCAGATTTCTCTGTACGTCCAAATTATTTAAATAGTGCTAGAGGCGGAAACTCGTGATGGCCTTTTGCTGTGTATGTCGCTTTTATCATTAAAAAGTATAAAAATAATAATAAATATGAAATGTTAGATTTAACTTACGAAATGTACAAAGAAACAGTAAAGTCAGTAGATTAATGTTCGGAGGCCTGAGTGTATATTTAAAAAAAAATGTAAATTATTCTTCTCAAATGTTCACTTACGTTGGTATTTCTGAAGTTACCATTCCGATAGTTGGCAATGATGTTGTTCCTGAGATCCGCCAACGCTTGCAGCGCTGCGGTTTCGTTCGTCTCTGGGTTGTGAGAACCGTGTCGGCTTAACAACCATATTGCGATTGGTTGACAACCTGAAAAATATTTATATTCTAAAATCATATCATTGTATTAAGTGCTAAAATAATGGCACATGATCTATATATGAAGGTTTAAATACAAGTCGGTTTATACAAGATTATTGGTTACATAAGTGAAAACACTTTAAAGGGAATAACGTATGAGCTATTTGACATCAAAAAGCTTTTAATAAGTTTTACACCTATTTACAATCACCATGTATAAAGTGGTCACATCCAGATGTGTTATATATATATTTTTTCTATTTGATTATGATTGGCTAATAACTTCTGGCAACACAAAGTATAATGTAATTAATTTTAATATAAAGTAATTAAAATTTTGAAAACACTTTTTCTGGGATATTCATTCACGGCTTTAAAAATTTTACACCTATATCAAATCAGCCTGTATATGTTATCACCAGTTTTTTTTTTTAGTTTTTTTGTCCGAATCTCTTGTTTACACTGTATAAATTAATATTAGAATTAAAATAGGCGTTAAATCGCAGCAAAATTTTCCGATATAATTACCATCTACTATACAACTTCATCTTGGGTGTTAAACAGTGACCTCATAAAGAGGTGAGTCGGCCTATTGATACAACCGACATGTACATGTACCTAAAATGACCTTACGTACGAATTTATACTATTTGAATGAAGGCTTGTTTTAAGATAGTATAATTTTAGCATTGCTGTTTATTAATATATATAATATAAAGAATTTACACTATATCATCATTATCAGCATAATCTATATTATTATATAATAATCTAAATTATTCAAAAACGTCACAAGTGTAAATAGACAGTTCAATATTATTTATTATCTGTGGGTAAACATGACAGGTGAAGTAGTTAGAATAAAAAAATATACATCCTTGAGTTTGGTTTCAGGACAAAATGAATTAAAATATACACTAAGAGTAATGAATTAATAAATAAGGCCAAGTATTAAAAGACATGCACAAAAATATGATGAATGAAAAAAATAAAATTTGAAAATATGGGCAGGGGTAACCGGTAGAGGACTAAAACTTGCGATCATATTTCGTGGGTTCGGTTCCCATATTAATAACACACTACGCAAATTCTGGTATAGTTTTAGTATGAAATGCGTATTAAATATTATCACTTTAGTATACATTTCTGTGTTTATACAATATACGGTTTAAATATAATATAAAGTTTATATTTATAGAGTACTTGAAATCAACAAAAAAATTGTGTTATTTATTCTCCAACTAGGATCTTTATGGATCTATGGATCTTTTTATTTTTTACGACGATGTTTGTATAATTAGAATTTTATTTATTAAATGCCAGCGATTTGTGGTGGTAGCTAAGTGGTAGAGGACTTAAAACTTGCGAAAGTATTTTGCGGGTTCGATTCCTAGGATACAATCTTATAAAATTTACGATTTGTGCATTATTATATATGATTGTCACTGCTCACAAACAACTTTGTAAAGGATGAGCAGCAGCGTCGTCTGCGTACCATAATACCACACTGTCAATCCCCTTGCCAAGTGTGTCGATTATGCTAGATTCCCTCAAAGAAATCTTTGGGAAAGGCAGTGGCCTTGCAGTGGGCATTTATGGGCTAAAACGACGAGAAAAGTATTACTTCGTTTCAATAGTGTCAATACTCTGTCTAAATCTTTGATATACAATTTCAAAAATCTACATATAATGACATCAATTAAAACCACCAGTATTAATTGATGCCAATATATAAAATAAAGTGCCTCCGATATTTGAACTTTATTGTTTGATTTGTACAACAGTAAGAGAACTGTGAGAAAAATAACAACGCTGACGATGATCTCGTTTTATTTTTGATTTCGGGACAAAATCTTCTGGTTGTTCAAGAAATTCTGCCTCTGGAGAGGACAAGGTTATGAGTGATTGCTTCCCACTAAAACTCTCTCGGTTGTCAACTTGTTCACTCTGTGTTTGGCACTAATCGGTGTAACATAACTCCTGAAGATGCCCCGTGGAGGGGTGAAACACGTGTTGATTAATTTTGCGGTGGCGGTTGTGTGATTCGCATTGTTTGCCGCATACGCATTTATCAGCGGGCTGGCGGGCGGTGCACTTTGTTGCACGATTACCACTGCATGTGCGGAAGTGGCTGAATATTGGTCCTTTTCTTACTTAGGATGGACTTCCGCGAGGTAACGCCTGATTTCATTAAAAACTTGTTCACGGTGTGAAGTACAATTAATTTGAATAAGAAAAGTTATTTATTTTTCCTGCAGTCCCTTGTTCTATGCTAAAATTTATAAATCGACGATATTCCTCGTATTAGTCACTTGAAATAATATGTATAAGTAACTATAGTGCTTATTTAATAAAAAGGAATAATTTTATTAAATCATAATACGTAGTTTCATATATGCACCCTTACATTTTCCGCTAGGGTGGCCTGCGATGTGTTAACTCAACTTGAGCATTTAGGTCAACTTTGTTCGGTGTAATGAAGCATTTAAAGCATTATGAGCACATTTTTTTTAGATGACTTATTTTTTACATAATGTTCATTGTATTTTAGTTTATTTTGATTATATTCAAACGCAGTGTGTCTATTTTATTTATTTAATTACCATTAACAACTATTTTTACAGGCTGGTAAATAAATAAATCGATTTAATGCCTTATTACTTTCTAATAATCGGCATTGAAATTTGTTGTCTCTTCGGACTTCGGACTTCTTTGTAAGTTTAAAGTCCCTCAACGAGCCATAGATAAGGATATGCTTGAGATTTCTCTTATGGTGAGATCCGTGTATGAACAAAAGCCGCACCAATAGCAGCACTGCGAATTGGCCAGTTTTAGAGGCATTGGACAGTAAAGTGGAAAACACCGACTGGCAAGCGCGGCGTAGGACGTTCATCTATAATGTGGACAGACAACCTTTTTAAGGCGGTCGACGACAAATGTCCTCCTGTCTTTCTAGAGTTCTGTAGAAAGGTGGTACAGTGCACTAGAAATAAAAATAAGACTCGGGGATAAAGTAAAAGGATCGAATAAGATCTACGGTAAGGCGTGCCTGCAAGTAAAAACAGGTATAACGAATAAGGTTATTAAAGATACAAAAAGAGTTTTAATGCAAAGAAAATTATTTATTATATTATAAATAAAAAAAATGTTAATAAAAGTTGGATAAACTGTGATAATGTAATAATCTGTGCTCTAGCAATGACAGAAGGGAAGACGATACGTGAAAGAAGATAGGAGAAAGAAAAAAAAGAAATTGTCAAGGACAGAAGGAAGGTGTATTAGAAAGTGAGAAGAATGTAAGGAGAATGATACAATACAATTTTTAACAATAATTTAAAGTCCTTGTCTAAGTTGTCTCTAAGGTGAACGTGAGGCCTTCAAAAACAGAAGAAAACTTCGTTAAGGCCGTCAAAAGACGTTAGATTGAAGTCGCTTCCAACCGTATCTTTAAGAAAATTGTGGGGTAGGTCTATGTCCAGCTGTGAACGTCCATCGTTTATATCCGTCACGAAAAGGTGTTGCTATGATAAATTGAGCTTAGTTATATCTTAGTGTAATTAGCTATAGAGTACAGAAAAAATATTATATTTTTCAGCAACAGTGTGAAGCCGAGGTAATTATCATGCACGGAAAATTTCACCGGTTCAACCAAACCCGGGTTGTCAACTTTGTCAATTAATAACTTAAAGAAGTATGTTAACGACATTGCTACATAATTTACAATGTACTTTTTTTCTTCTTTGTCGGGTTTGTATGTTTATATCCTGCCTTACAGACTGTTTACACGAGTAAAACTATATTAGGGGGACCGGAAAGTAATGTAGTTTCTGTCGACATATTTTACAGATAAACCTATTGATTTTTGTCGCTCCGGCATTGAAAATTTGTATAAAAAAATATATGTATAGATGTAAATGTATATAAATATATATATAAAATTTATGTATGTATATATAATAAGTGAAAGGCGTTGTAGGAAGCGAAATTACTGGGTTAATTAGATTTGTAACTTTATATCTCAAGGTGACAAGTTTACATGCATCGCTACGCAAAATACACTTACGTGCAAATGTCGTCGAATATCTTATACATTGCTCTTTCCAAAGCTAGAAATATCATCATAAAAGAACTGATAAATTAGTCCTATTTACACACCGAAAATTTGGACGTCTTACGGCAGAATAATGATGATGACAAAAATTTCATACACCGGTATCGACAATAATTAGGTTCCTCTTTTTAATAAATATTTGGTATATTTGTTAAGTTTCAATTCTCAAAGAACTCAACATAAAAGAGAAGTCATCGTCGCCTGTGCAAATACCAACTCTGAAGTTCTTTGGATATATCACCCATAACGAGTACTCAATGGAACTTTGGTGATGCTAGAAGTGGAAGGCAAGCGGTCTCGAGAGATGGATAAACAATCAAAGCTGTCACTAATAAGTGAGTAAATGAATGCTCACACTTCGCCAAACACCGAGCTACATGGTGACGTTTAGAGAGAGAAGCATGGGCACCAGAACCTACCCGAGCATGACCCAGACCAATCTGACGATAGTACACGAATAAGAATATAGGTAAAGGCGCAAGTGTGATCAGAAAAGTAAAAAGGTAATTTATATAATATTATAGTAATATGTTCATTATTTAGCACCTATTTATCGCCTTGTTTACATAGTTCGTGATCAAATAGTTATATTTACACGTTATCCAGATGATTATTAATACGTTTCAAAGCATTGTTTATTATTTACATAATGTTATGTATTTGTCGCTGTTAGGTTTCTAGTGATCCTTTGTAAGTTGTTTTACATAGATTTTCTTCGCCCGCATAAAAATAAACTAGACCTTGTCTAAACAATAGATAACATTTATAGAATAAATTGCGTACCTAGTGATGTTAGTCGAAATAGGTTGACGTTGAAATGAAAATAAACAAAAAATAGACAAATTTATAGCAAAAACACCCGTAAAATATAAAACTTCTTCTTTATTACGTACATCTTTAATATTAGAGTTATTGAACTGTATTCTTTTTAATTATGCAACACTCGAAGCGTACCAGCAAGTATAGCTTTTTGACATAGCGTTGGTCTTCCAACCGTATAGTGGAAATATAACCTTGTTGAAGCCGTTGGAAGATGCCGGATGCAGGACAGTTCCAACAGGTCTTATCAAATATCTATGTGGTAGGTCTATGTCCATCGGTGGACGTCGCACGGCTGAAATCATAGTATTTCTTCTGTTTTTAAAAAAAGTATGAGAAAAATATAATAGGATTTTATTTAAATGACAATGTGTCATATCGTGTTCTCGGTGGCAAAATGCTGAAGACACTTGACTAGGAACTATGCTCGAAGACCTCATGAGCTTCAATTTGGACAGTTAAATTTTTACTTCAACAGACGACGAGTTTAAAGTGCATTATAGCTATTTTTCATCACCATCATTTTATCCGTAGGATATCCACTGTTAGACATGGGCTTTCCTGAAGATACTTCATGGTCTCCACCAACCTTGAGGGCTGCCAAGTGCCATTTCAATTTACCAATCAACAAGGTCATGTGTATTACTTTCGCTCGTCTGAGGATTTCCTAATTCCTGAGTCGATATCTGCTTTTGATAACTGAAAACGATATACCAGTATTAATTGCATAGACAATACTGCGTACTTGTAACCATATATAAACTGATTCCATTATTGAATAGCACATTATTAACACATTACTTGTAGGACGTTAAATATCTACGTCAGATGTGTTTGATAATGTTTAATGTAATGCGATTTTATTCCCACAATTGTTTTAAATATGCTTGTGTAATCTACAGGTTTTTGCAGGAGATTGGGCATAGAAGTGTTTGATGGTCAACAGACAAGTGTCTGTTGTCTTTAAGGCTTTTATTTTAGATTTTATATGAAAAATCAAAAGATACAGCCGTCCTCGCACTATATGTCCAATAACGCCGGTCGGAAGCAGTTTGTATCTCGTCTTCCGACAACTTTTATAAAAAAATCGTGGGCTCGTCTTGTGCGTGGATGTCTTTTGCTGCGTTAGACGATCTGTGCTCTTCATTTCAAAAACCTTAAGGCTCTAACAACCATCTGTGATATTGATATTGTACAATCACAACTATGTTTAAAAAATAAACTTTTCTTTTTTTGAATATTTTTTATTTATTGCACCCAATTCTTTACAGTTTTTAATAACCTTATTTGCGTTGTCCTTCGTATTATAAAACGTTAAAATTAAAAAAAGTCTGTATAATGACATAATTCACTTTTGAACATTCTGGAATTCTTGCTTATTTCTAAAATAGACATCGCTCTTGGCGGCGGGGGTCCGGTATAGAATAGGCCCACCCCATTTCCTCCCGTGTGTGTAGCACGAGGCGACAGAGGGATCAGTTTTCAGAGGAACTCAGGTAACGTAATATCACAGTGCGATCGCCAACCCGCTTGCCGTCTTTTGCGAAGGCCTATGACTTGCAGTAGATGATTATCGGAATAAAAAAAGAAGTAAAGGAAAATGCTCTACAAAATTTTTACTTGTTTTTATTTTTCAATAAATTAAATAATAGTACATAACTGTATATGGTACAGGTTCTAAAAAGAAGCTGATAAATATAGTACTTAAAGTCGAATAGTGATATAATTTTTGTTTCGTAACGTAGGCTGTATACATTTCTCATTTTTATCTTTTCTCAATCTCGTCGTTTTAGCCAATAGACACCTCTTGCAAAGAATAATAGATCTTACTCATAGATATCTATGGGTAGACATACCATAATCGCCACGCCAACACTGCGATCGCCAACGCTGGCAGGCGCGTTGGTGATCGCAGTGTTGTATTATCTTACGTAGATGACGCTGCTGCCCATGCTCTGGAAACTTGTTTGTGAGCAGTGACAATCTTAATTAATGCACCTAGTGAGTATTATTATATGGTTTGATCCCGGGAATGGAAACCGCAACCGCTGAGCTATAACTGCTCGTTTTTCTTTTTAATTTCTTTGCTTTTGCATTTCGTATTTTTTCCCATTTACAATGTAATTATATAAGGAAATGCTTTAGAATTTTCAATTGCTTACAACGCAAAATTTAAAACATGTTTGTCTTGTATATTTTTTAAAAATGCATACATGCATATGGTAATCGTGGTATAATTATTCTGACAGGTTAAATAAAAATCTACTAAATACTGTTTAAAATAAATGTTAAGTTAAATATAAAAGCAAAATTACAAAATTGGGTAAATCTATTACCGAAACCATAATTTATTCAGATCGATTCACATTCAAAGCCATAAAAGGGTGTTTTATACGTAGTTTCGTCACGACCACTTAGTTCTGGTATAGGTGTATTACGCAGTATCAAGCGTGTTTAATTAATACATAGCCGCGTTCTCAAGTGACGACCGCACGAGAAGGCCCAGCTACATAAGTTTACTTGTAAATAGTGTAACAGATGTGGTAACGGGCTATGTGATCATTTGGGTGTGGTCATTAGTGATCGTAATGGTAATAAATATGCTTATTTAATGGTTAATACGGTACATGTATATGTGTGTATTTATATATAAATATATATATTTATGTATATATAAATATATATTTAGAAGATCAACTTGACCAAATTGTTTTATAACTACATTATGATTTGAAATAAATGTAACAGCGGCGTGGATATACAACTAATTTTAAGAAAAAGCTTCAAAACTAACATATATTTTTAGTTATCTTGGATAAAGTAATCATATAATATGTTACATAAAGTTTTCTTTCTATTGGAATGAAACATGCTAATAACTTCTTGTTCAATAAATAATTGACACCAAATGAGCTATACATTCACCATTTTTAAGCTTTTATACTTTTTAACTGTAATCGATCATTCTATATATTATCTATTTCAGTCGTATGTGAACATGCCGATATTATGGAGTGAGGTACAAAATACAAATGTCGACTTAGCGATTGGCGATTATATGTCAAAATTTTGACGATCTATTTGTCAGTATTTTCCAATAATTTTTTGGATTTATGAATACTACAAATAGTGTCGATTCCTAAACTTTGTCGCAATGCTATTAAAGCTTCCTAGAATTAGTAACTCTTTCGAGGGGGTTCCCCATGTACGTAATACAATACACTGCATTGTTGTCGTCATTTTAGACTATAGATGCCCACTGCAAGGCATAGGCCTTGTCTACGTATTGGGGGATATGCCATAATCGCCATGCTTAGCAAGCGGGTTGGCGATTGCAGTGTGGTATCATGATACGCAGAAGACGCTGCTACCTATCCTCTGGAAACTTGTTTGTGAGCCACTGCTCACAAACAAGTTTCCAGAGGATAGGTGGATGGCGATTATGCGATCCTATATAATTAATCCCAAAGTGTGAATTTTATAAGATTGTATCCCCGGTACCGAACCCACGATCTGCGATTACAAGTTTCAGTTCTGTACGCTAGGCTACCACTGCTACTTTACAACACTTCACACAGTTTTTTAAATAAGAAAATTGTGAAAAAATAATTATATGGTGAAGGCTTTTAAGTGATACTAGAGCTTGGTAATTATTTATTCTACTTCTTCATTAAGGATATTGGTAAAGTGACTGCAGAAAAATCCATCCGGGTTTCAATTCAATATGGGAGTTCAATCTGAATTTAGTTTCTAAATGGTCACTATAATGATGTTACGTGAATGATAATTTGAATAGTTAAATAATGAATATCTATTGTTAATCTTTACTTTGAAATGTTCTTTATATTTTTCCTACAGACTTAACATTGTTACCGTAGGAGTTCCATTTATAAGTTATGTTCTAAAATGAAACTGCGGAGAGGAAGAGAGATAGGACATCGAAACTCCTTATTCTTATATGGAGACCCGGACGTTGAAGGTTATACCACGCCCACTTCCAATCATCATACCTAATTCACGCACTGGCACGAGAATTAGTTCTACACGCTTCTTTTTGATAATAAGGCTCCTTCCCTTGTTGTTCCCAGTTGCAGAACTAGGCAGCCTAAGACGCTGAGACATTAGGCTACTGCCTTTGAAACTGAAGAGTTTGGAAAAACCCTTTCTATGTCTCCGCAACAGACTAAAAAGGATATTTTTCAGAATAAAATTTGGTGGTAGGTAGGTGGTACGAATTTTCTGCATTTTCCTCAACTTTATTGCATTCAATCTAACGCATATAGTCTGGAAAGTTCATTTTAAATTACATGTTACGAATATAATGCTTATTTAAAGTATTTATTTCTAATCGTCGTCGTCATTTCAGTTCATTGACAGCCACTGCAAGGAATAGGCCTCCCCCAAAGATATCTAGTGGGGGGATATACAATAAACCTGTATGTAAGTTAAAACACAAAGTGTGAAATATATAAGATTGTATCGATCCCGCGACCTACGATCGCAAGTCTTAGTCCTTCACCATTGAGCTACTACTGATCGATGTTTCTAATTATCCTGTATATAAAGAAATTATTATTATAGAAAGATGAAATATGGATATGTGCGAATAGATCATTAGAAATTATTATTGTTATTTTATATATAAATTTGTACTCATGAACACTTATATAAATGAAAATGATTTTAAACATGAAAATAAAAATGTTAAATAAAAAATAAATATAAATAAAAATATATATGTACATACCGTTTCAGAAAGGTTGTTCAAAAATTAATTTAGATAAATTAATAGTTCAGTTATCAACAAGGAATTTGTAATATTTTTAGAATTATGTGTATAATTTAAATTTGGCGTTTGAAGAAATTATATAGTCTTTGGGGTCATAGAAAATCTAATCTTTACCGAACTTTTTTCTGTTATTTTGTTTTTCTGATATTTTTATTTTATCATGTGATTATGAAATTTTTTTTGCTCAAAATAAAGTCAACCAAAGAAGCAAATAGATGCAAATAGAAACAATATCACGATTGAAATTATTATAAAACCTCCGAAGGTAATAATCGGCATAAAATTTCCAATAGACCGTTTGTGGGTTACAATGCAGAGTGGTTCTCAACCTTGTCCTTCGAAAAATGGTAAAGTTTATTATAAAAATATCAACTTTCTCTAGTCAGATAGTACTTATTAGTTACTTATTTAAACAATTATTTACTTATTTATAATTAGTTCCGTAGTAGCACAAATCTTTATAAGGTATGGTATTTTGGTCAATATTTATTCAGTACGATTTATAGGCCCCAAGGCTTTAAAGGCGTTCAACTCATTTGTTAGAAAAAATGTAAGAACTTTACACCTATTTCCAATCATCCTGCCTGTATATAGTTATCGCACTAAAAATAAAATATGTTACACCTATTTTTTTACTATCGGGATGCCACAGGTCAATAAATTCTGGTAGTACGAATTCTGTCGATCTGTGCAGTCAGATAGTAAAGACTAATTAACTATAATATGTATTCTGAATTTTGAAGTTTATATTATTATTACGTTATTTATAAATGCTAAAAATACTGTTATTGGAATAGGAATTGGACAATACATTTCTGTAAATGTGCTGTACATTCACCGCATTAAAGCTTTTACAACTATTTTATTAACAACATTCTTATTTAAACAAAGGTTGAGAATCGCTGATGTAGTCAGGTGTGATACACCTTTTATGCATACTAAATTTAGGTGTGCTACATACAACATCATGTTGTTGCGCTTTGTACTATAAAGTCATAAAAATAAAAAAAATAATTCTGTGAGATGTGGGCTAAAACTAAAATTATCGTAAAAAAATTTGAATCACAATTTTTGTCTTTTGTTGTGATAAATTTATGGCGGTAAAACACCGCCATATAATATAATTTTATATATATCGGTTGTATACTTCCAAAGAGATGACATAGAATATTCTAAAAGTAAAATTATAATATTAAAAACATTTTTAAAATTTAAACTCAAACTGGTCGTAGTTAAAGTCATGTCAAGTTAAACAATACCACATAGATTAAACATAACTAGTTAAAAATAAATAAATGAATATTTGAATCTTATTAATTTTTACGTTAATTTGAACAAAAAAGACGCTCACACGGCTGCAGCTGGCGTGGGACTGTACTTTCTAGTAAACAATGTATTTCAAACAACTCAATTGTTTAGTCCTGGCAATTGTAAATATTTTTTTATAATATCGGAACAGTTCATTTACTTACCGGGAACATCCTGTACTCTTGTGTTGGGAAAAACTTTGTTCGCGAAGATATAGGAAGTTTTAGTACCGAAAAGGAGGTAAGGCTCTTCTTCTGCTGAAAGGCATGTTTCTTGACTTTTCACTAACACCAATAATGGCATAAAGGTTAATAGTTTCCAATTCATTTTCCTGGTTAAAAAAATTATTTCTAGATTACAATCGCAAATATTTGTATTAATTATATATTTTTTATTTCAGAATCGTTAAAATAAAGATTATATGAAAAGTTGAAATTTTTTTAAAATTAAAAAAAACTGGTATTGGTTACACATCGTGGACATACTTTTCTATAGAAACTTTTCACAATAAGCAAACAAATATTAAGGGCGTCACATAATGTAGTACAAAACTAACCAAAATAAAAAGTTATTGTTCAATAATAAAACATCAAAGCACGATTGTCATCACAACAACATTTAGTTAATAAGGCTATCTTTACGCGGGAAGTTTACAGTATACGGGATAATTTCCAGAGAAAGTTATCTGTGGCAAATCTAGAGGCGGGAAACGCGACGTCCTCTATGCGCTGTGCCAGATGTACTGGTTGATGGTAAATGTAAACCGGCTAGCATGGACGGAAAAATGAGGTTGTCGTAGCTTAAGACGGAGTTAAAATATCGTCATCAAACATGATTTACGTCGAATTGATAACTTTAAGTTATAAAAAATTATATACGTTTATACTGATTTAGTATTTTTTACTTTATACACGCCTCAGTATGTAATGTAATTTGTTTACAGAATATAATATAATTTGTATTTTATCTCTATAAACAAATCTTTTATTGATAATATAAAGATATATCGAATAATGAAAGATTTTTAGTGATATGAGTAAGTAAAATCTTTAATCGTATATATTGTATACATTTGCGCATTAATACATACATGTATTGTATTATTACAACAGGTTTAAATTCATCCAACCTTTTTGTATCATGACCTTCTGCCATAAACAAGCTATATGCGCACATCAACCATGCCTATTGTTAACATAATAATATCTACGTACTATTTATGATGTGTAGTTTAGTTTAACTTTGCAAGCAATGTATTTTTATTCTATAGAAACATGTATAACATTATTATTACAATGAGTTATTTTTCTTCAATTAATAATTTTAGAACTCTTAAGTTATCGTCAATAAGTATCTTCAATGTACATTTCATTTTTATTAATTTAAGAGGGTATATTGGGCCGATGCAAGGTACAATATCGATCGGCTTTACTGAGACATTTTTGTAAAAGGTAATCTAATTCAAAATATCAAAAAATTAAACAAATTTTATATTTAACCGTGTTAGATAAAGGTTCAGTATACTAATAAAACAATTTTTATAACATTTTTAACATTACTATTTATCGCCATATAAGTTTTGTATATTTTTTGTTTTTGTACAATATATAATAAAGAAATTGAAACAAAAAATGTATTTATTCTCTTCGATAAAAAAGAAATAAAAAAGCTGGAAGAATTATTGTGAACTATTTTTGTTATCTACTTTTAATAAATCAATTATTTATTCTTGTATGACTTACTAAATAAGTTTGTTAAAATTTATCAATATTTGGAAGACAACTTTATTAAAACAATTAAAATAATTCCACAATAACAAATATTTTACCACAAAGAATTGTAAATTGTTAATTAAATAAATAAAAAAAAAACATTTTAGTTTTCGGGCGATTTGCATGATCTGCCCAGTATTACTTATTTCTTAGTTTACTTCTTATACTATAAGAACCTTGAGTGTGTAACTCTTAAGAGACTATTTTAATTTAAGTACAAACTAATTCTTAACGATTAGTCTGTGATGTTTATGTCGTTTTTTAAGCTATCGTCTTTTTCCGAAAATTGGCTACGATTAGGGTTTTCTTAATCCTGAATGCTACAGCTTAACATTTTAAATCAAATTCTTAAGTTTTTCAGCGATGAGCCATGAGGTGCGTCTTCTGAGTCATGAAGGTTTAGGCGCTCAAATTTTACCATTCTTTATCATCGGTAGAAAATAATATTTGAAGCTAGGCATACGTAATTAGAGTAATAGTAATACAAATCTCGTACGGTATACTACAAAATGTAGAAAACAAAAATTGTATTCATTATTATGTTCCATTGTTTCTGAACGAAGCAGTGAAAGTCAGTACGCTTTAGTTCGGCGTACTGCTCTATGGATTTAGTTCACTAATGGCGTGTCTTCCGGTACCACACATAGTAACGTCAAAATGGCTAAGAAAAAGGGCGATGAGAAAGTGAATCAAACTCCTCAAAGTGACAATGAGGAGCAAAATTTTGACGAGGAGCCGGACTTTGACGATCCAGAAGGATACGTCGATGACATCGCCGACGAAGGTACGTTTTAACTTTTAGAGGTTGTTCGGACCATATGCGTTGTCTAGTTCATTAATAAAAAAATGTTTGATGTTTTGAAAAAAAAAAATAATTATCATCTTATTTTTGAGGCACATTTATCAAAAATGTAATCAAAAAAGCATTAGATTTGTACTAAAAGTTACGATGACAATTGAAGACATAACCTATCTTTGACGTTGCAGAATTGTTGGCGGACATTCTAGAGAAGAAGCCCAAGGAATCGGACGGGTATGAAAACGTGATCGTAGTCGACGGGTGCCCGCAGGTCGGACCCGAGCGCTTGGAGAAGTTACAGAGCGTCATAAATAAGATCTTCGGAAAGTTTGGTAAAATAGTTAGTGACTACTACCCAACGAGCGAAAATGGAATGACTACTGGCTACATTTTCCTCGAGTACGACAACCCACAAAACGCCGCTGAAGCCGTGAAAGCTACTAATAACTGTAAATTAGATAAACAGCACACATTTTTAGTGAACCTTTTCACTGATTTTAAAAAGTAAGTAATTTGCAATTATTTCCATTCATACATCAACATGTGGTGGCTACAAATGTATACATGAAAATGGTTAAAATTTGAACATGTTTTCCTAATTTTACAATGGGGGTTTATTTTCGAAAGTATTGGAATCATTTATTTAAATTCTTAAAACTTGCATACTTTAACTGCACATTAATTTAAAATTCAGGTTGCATTCTGTTTTCGGTAGAGTTGTTTTCTATACATTTGTATGTATTTTTTATACTATTGTGTTATTTTTTTGCTGCTTACTTGTAACCACAGTGAGATATGTTATGAATTACAAATCGTTCAACATAGATTGATATTTCAGCATTATAAGTTTACTAGTAGAGTATTTATGAAAGATAGCCCTATTTGTGCTTATGTTGATTAAAATTATTTACAAGCTGTTTGGCCTAGTATTTAATAATTAATGAAACAATTTGTGATTTACTTGACTAAGTACTTTTACAGCTTAAAAATAAAAAAAATAGTTTATTATGTATATTATTTGTTAATTAAATTCAGTTAGGTACCCATTGTGTAAATTGTATATTAGGTTTTTATTAACTTCTGTTTATCTAAAATCTATAAGTTGCTGAGATGCCAGCTTCTCTTCCTTCTGGATGGTTAGACATAGCTCGATCTATTGAGGATGTGTATGTCTGGAAGATCTGAATTACAAATTTGAATGAAAGACTCAAAATTATGAATTGTTGCAATACAATTGTTTGATTTTATTTGGTTGTAAAAATATAATATCAACTTTATTCAGGTATTCAGAAATTCCTAAAGAATGGGAGCCACCTGCACCTCAGCCGTTCAAGGTCCAGTCAGACTTGCAATGGTACTTGATGGACCCAGATGCCTACGATCAGTTCCTGGTTGGAGTCGGTACTGGTGTAGCCTTGCAAGTTTGGCAGAATGCTTTACCTGAACCTGTCTTGTTACAAGAAAGACCGGTACGTCTATTTAGTTGTTTTTATTGGTAATTATAAACCTTATTGAGGTTGCATTGAGCAATGGTGGCTTAGTGGTTAAGTATTTTAATTAAGACTATAGGTCACAGGTTTGAGTCCTGAGAGGTATACCATAATATTACAATGATAATTATAGAAACATTGCCTCATATATTTATGGTTAATATTACTCAAAATTCATATGGTTTTGTATATTTAACAATGACCTATGTCAACATGGTTGATTATACTTTGTACTTTCGGAAAAGTGGCTCGACTTGTTTGTGAACATTACAAGGCTAATACAGACTTAACAGACAGGTCAGGAAGTACAAAGTGCTTTTAATAAATTAAGTAGTTTTCCTCATTAATTTCTAAAAACTTATATGTGCAAGATGGTAAAAGTGAAAGTGAAATTTGATCTGTTACCTCATAATGATCCAAATTGTGGGATAGTTTATACACAAACTATATAAAATTACTACATAAGGATCAATTATTGATTTCTATTAAGTTTAACATACTGGCAAAAACAGAATGAGTCTCAATAGAGACAGACAGATTTAGAAGGAT
Source organism: Battus philenor (assembly GCF_028537555.1). Classification (NCBI taxonomy): domain Eukaryota; kingdom Metazoa; phylum Arthropoda; class Insecta; order Lepidoptera; family Papilionidae; genus Battus; species Battus philenor. The sequence continues at coordinate 4,377,420 of NW_027181759.1, read as the reverse complement.
AAAGAGGACGGCTTTATTCATGAGGAATCCACAATACTTTTCAAACAAATTGTTTCTAACTATACTAATCACAGTAAATTTAAAACACTATGTGCAATTAAAAAGGCACAAAATTCTTTGAAAAAAGTAATGATGTTTGCACCTTGGCATTTATCTTGTAGCACAGCTCCCTCAGAAGTGACTGGTCACCAGGACACCCAGGACTTAACCTTGGCTGTAACTCATGCATTCCTATACTTGGGTGCTTAAGAAAACGGAAACTTGGTGCAATCAGTAGCTATTATCAAATTAAAAATGAGAAGTTGTAAGCAAGACTAAAAATTATGGTATTGGCTTTGATTTCAATATTCATTTATGTTTGTAGAACTGGACTGAAACTTATGCTGTTTGGTCTCCTCTTGGCACATACTTGGCGACTTTCCACTGGAGAGGTGTGGCATTATGGGCAGGGCCCAAGTTCTCTCAATTCCAGAAGTTCTTCCACCCAGAAGCAAGATTCATTTCATTCTCTCCATGTGAGAATTACATTGTCACCTTCTCACCAAGTAGTGACAGAGGTGATGATAAGAAGCTTATAATTTGGGATATCAGGTGAGTGATACATGCACATTTTCTTTTCATATAGACAAATGTAATCTTTGGAGATGGTAGAACAGTGATGTGTTTAAAGATGTACAGATGTAATAACATAAAGTGCTAATACCTGAGGTTTTAATACCAATTTATGCATGGTAAACAAGTATAACACTAAATAAACATACAAGTTTTACAATTACAACATACAAGTTTTTATTAGCATATAAACAATATGCTAATAAAAATAATTACAATTATGTTATGCATCAGCAATAATTAAATTTCTAGTTCACTATGAAGATGTTTGGAAATGTATTGTTTTATTTTAAAAGGAGAACTTTTTTTTATTTTTCTTATTTTGTTAACACAGTTGTAGAAAATAATACAGTTTTTTGTTAATTCTTTTCAATAGGTGGTGGGTTATAAACCAAAATAATTTTAAGCTGGCAATTATAGATGATTGTAATGATCTTATATAATAAAGAGATTTAGATTTTGAATGTTGTATACATCTTTAATTATAAGTAAATTTTCACATTAAATAAAACATTAATGTGCCTCTAAACCCCTTTGAAGCATCAAGAATTTGCAATTTATACTTTATCATTTAAGTATTTGGCTGTTTAAATGTTTTTAATTCTTATTTCTGAAATTTTTTTTTAGAACCGGTCAAGAAAAACGTAGCTTCCCTCCACCAGATGAGTATGTCACTTGGCCGATTTTCCGCTGGAGTAAAGACGATAAGTTCTTTGCACGTCTGGGAGCAGATGTATTGTCTGTTTATGAAACACCTGGATTTGGTCTTCTTGACAAAAAATCCATTAAGATTCCTGGCATAAGGTAATTTTTTTTTTATTTTAACAATCCATCTATAAAATGTTATTATTATATATCATTTGAACAGTATAGTTGATTCTGATTTCTTTTTCGGCTTTATAAGCAGCATTCAATAAATAAGCCATTTAAAAAAAAAATTATGTGGGTATAAACCATTCAGTGTTATGTAATGCTTTTAAGGTTGTTCTTAAAAAAATATTTGATTGAATAGGATTTTATAGAATATTAACACTCAACATGGCACTTGTCTTATATGCATTACTTGTGTGTTTTGATTTAAATAAATTTATAAAAGTACACCGATATAAAGAAACCTCTTTTGATAGTACAGTAAATTTACGGCTATACCTGTAAAGATACATTGAACACCTATTTTGAATGTATACCATTTTTATTTATTTTTTTCACAGGGATTTCAGCTGGTCACCAACAGACAATATTCTTGCATACTGGGTGGCAGAAGACAAAGATGTACCTGCAAGAGTAACATTGTTAGAGTTACCCAACCGCACTGAAATTCGCTCAAAGAATTTGTTCTCTGTTGCCGACTGCAAGATCCATTGGCAGAAGAGTGGCGATTATCTTTGTGTTAAAGTTGATCGTTATTCTAAAGTAAAGAAAGATAAAAGTGATATTAAATACTCTGGAATGTATTACAACTTTGAGATATTCCATATGCGCGAGAAGGAGATACCTGTTGATTCTGTAGAAATTAAAGAGCCTATGCAAGCATTTGCCTGGGAGCCAGTTGGATCTAAATTTGCTATTATTCATGGTGACCCAGCCAATATTTGCATTAGTTTCTACCAAGTAAATACAGGTCAGGCTCCAACTTTGTTGAAGAAGTTTGAGAATAAGTCATTTAACCACCTCTTCTGGTCGCCTTTAGGACAGTTTATAGTTTTGGCTAACTTTGGACTCACGGGCGGTGGCCTTGAGTTCTTAGACACTAATGATTTCACTGTCATGAATGTTGCTGACCATTATCAGGTAAGTGTCAATTTCAATTATATCTTTTTATCTCTGGAAATAAAATTAGGCTTTAAAATAATATCTAAAAAAAAATTTTAATCATTAATCAATTATTAGGTATGATTTATAATAAACTTTCAAAAAACCAGAAAATTTTTGTGAAATTGTAAGTAGTTTGAGAGATGATTATAAATGAAATTAAAAAATGTTTTTATCTTAGAAATTGAAGAAGCATTTCAAAATAAATAAAGTTCTTAGTGTTGTAACAACATTTAAAATTTCTCATTATTAAGAATTCTTTGTTGGTGATTGACTACTTAACCAGAGATTTCCTGATGAATATTCATGTAAAGTTAAGGGATGTTATGTTAAAAGATTAGAAAGATAGCAACTTTGTATTTAAAAATTTTGGTATGCAAGTGAGTGAGACAAACAACAATATGTGCTTATGTGAGTGGCACAGATAAATTACACTTGTAGTTTCTAACTTCGAAAATATAAATTATGCTGTCTCCAAAAATTCTTAATGGAAAGTTATTTTAAACAAATATACATCTGATTAACTAATTTCTATGTATAGCTGTATTTGTTGAGAGACATTTTTTGTAACTATTATGCAAGAAAATTACTTATCTGTGCAAATCTCATTTACAAACAATTGTTATATTACAGATGTCCGGTATAGAATGGGATCCCACCGGTCGATATGTAGTCACAGGTGTATCTTCTCTGAAGTGTAAAATGGATTGTGGATACTACATTCGCTCCTTCCAGGGCAAGGTTATTAAGAGGTTGGTTATGTGTTATTTTATAAAGAAGTTTTATTAAAATTAGTGTTATATTAATATATCAAACAAAATTCCACCCATATAGGTGTTGAGAGAGCATTTATTAACAAAAGTGCATATATGCAAACTAGCTCTTATAGATATAAAATATTTACCAAGAATAAATTTTATGAAATTACAGCCATGAATGGAATTAGATTTAAAATATATATTTAGATTATTAATCACTAAATGCTTAGTTTGTGTGTAAATAGTAGTATAAATGGTGGTTATTTTAAATTTAACGATTACCTTGCTAGGTTAATCGTTAAATTTAAAATAAACATTTTGATGTTTTTCCATTTTTTGTTTCAGAGTCATGAAGGAAGGTTTCGCTCAGTTCCACTGGCGACCTCGCCCACCCACTTTGCTCTCTGAAAAACAACAAAAGGAAATCAAGAAGAACCTCAAGAAGTATTATTCACAATTTGAATCTAAAGACCGTATGCGCAGCAATAAGGCTAGCAAGGTAAGGAAAATTAATATGTTTAATTTGGCCATAAAGTTGTAACATGAAAATTTGGCATGTATAGAGAATAAAAACCTTAGGAATTTGTCCCATAAATCAACGATAAGCTGAAATCGGGTGATAAAGCAGGTTGTGAGTATTTTAATAAATTAAAAAAAAATTAAGCTCAAAAACTATTGTTTGATGTCATTTGCCAATATACAATTTCAACACAGTTGTAGTAATTTTGGACCAGTATATTTTTATCATTTTTAAACCCAATGATATTGAACTGAATATATATTTTCTACATACATAAGAGACATCCATCTATGTATCTCTCTCTATATTCATTGCAATATCTGTGCAACCATAAAGGTTTAGAGTTTTGAATTTTGATAGGAATATTACTTTTATTGAGTAGAGGTCAGTCAAAGAGTTGTGAACTTCTGGTAAGGGGCTTAGGAAAGCATTTATGAATTTCGACAGTTAGTAATTAATAAGTTCGCAAAGCAACAGATTGTAATTTATAATTCTTTTTTAAGGAATTGGTTGCCAAACGCACAGAGCAGATGAAGAAACATGTGGAATACAGGGAGGCGAAGAAACAGGAATGGGCCGAACAGAAACCACGCCGGCTGGAGCTACGGAACTGTAAGTATATTTTTTTATTGTAGTAGTAATGGATAAAAACAATATGACATACACAAATATATATATGTGTATATATGTATAAGTGTATATACATGTATCTACAAGTATATATATGTATATATATGTGTATATCTATATATATATAAATATATATATACATGTATATATATATATCTATTACATCATTCATCAACCGTTATAACATTCAATATATGGTTTCTTCTAGATGTTGACACGGATGGCCTGGACACTGATCAAGTTAACACGGTGGAGGAAGTCGTTGAATTCTTTGTGAAAGAGGAACAAACCGTCATCGAGTAGTCACCATAGCAGCCGACGTCCGCGGTCGGAATCCCGTTCTGACCGCATCACCCAATAAGCAGTGTTACAAATAAATAAACACCAATTGTCTACAGTTTTTTTGTATCTCACCCCATATTTTATATTTAGTCACAAATAATATTTTATACGAGACAATTCCATAATGTTCAGTGTAATATTTGGGTTCTTGAATTATACAATAGGTAATGTTTATAAAAGTCATATTAAATTGATATGTATCAAATGGAAAATGGCCTTTTAATACCTGTATCGATTTTTTACAATTGTGACGTCATTAGCCGTTTTTTATACGCTTAAAAGCCTGTGCGTTTAAAAACTATTAATTTTAGGAAAAGTTTTGATCGTAAACTTTGTTGAAAGCAAGGTTTCTTCAGCCTAGTAATGTCCGAAGTAATTTATGGCAATGGATGTATATAGGACAATCTACAATAAATGTAACGAAAATAAAATTTATTTTAGTAAATCAGTCTGAGATATGTGTGTATGTGAAATTTCGTATCATCTTTCATTCGAAGGATGTACGATGTTGGACCTCCGTGGTTTATCACCAGAACTTTAAGGACTCTGTGTCCATCTTTTACGCGCTGTAGGCCCTCTGCCAGATTAACTTGTCAATACGCTGGGCTATGCAGGTTTCTTTTGTTCGTCTCCAATTTCTCGCACCAAATTCGATTTCGCCTAAAACCCTCACTATAGCTTCTTAAGTCAGTGCTCTGAATTATTGTTTGGAAAGTAAAATTCGAATAATATTTTAATCGGTATTAACAAGGGAAAAAATCTGTAACGTCTTCTTAATGAGGCAATTAGTCTTGTAATAACAAGTAAAATGGCCTGCCAACTGCCATTTCAACCAATCCGCTGCCCTAATGAAAGGCTCTTCGCACGATATTAACTTACTGAGAATTAACTCGGGTTTCGCCTCAGTCTAGGGTCATATCGATCTTTGAACACGACCCATTTAGCACGTCGTAATAATTGATTTTTCATAATCAGTGAAGTCAGCAAATTTGACTTTTTAAAAAACTGTTTCTCACTTTTAAATGCTGGTATTATTTCTTAAGACAAGTGGACGTTGACAGACCACATAGGGCACAGAACAAAAAGCCGCTGGGACCTTAAGTACTCGGTCAAGGTAATTGGAAGTCGTTGTATGCAGGACGCTTCCTGTTGGAAATCTATGAGGGATGTCTATGTCCAACGGTTGAAATATTGATGATAAAACAATTAAAACTTGTGAATTTATCAAAATACCTATCAAATTTAACCTCTTCGTATTCACCGATTTATGCACCTAATTTTGGAAATGTTCCAACTAAATGTAAGATACCCGGTGTGGTCTTGGCAAACGATGAAAACTTTTCACTCGTAGGCTTTAAGGCCAAGGTCAGTTAAGTAACTATTCATGACAATGCCTTTATCTAATGTCTGTGTATATCCCAAAATAAATTGCTTGAGGTATATCAGGTTACTGCATCGCGTGTTCTCTAGCCATTTTGACTTGTTTTATGTTTTTATCTGTTTCCGTTTCTCTATTTGATATTGATAACTTTGTACTTAAATATTTGGCATTTTGATTAGGAATTCCATAATCAAATTTATTTAAAAGAAACCTATTGTTTTGTTTAAAAATATTTACTCATTAATTTTAGTGTTGTAGCCGTCGCGTTAGAAGCTACATACCATCGCACAACTGTTAACCAGCCCCCGACCGAGGGACGAAGACTTTGGGCTGTAGACTTCCTTTGTAACACCATAACCATCTTGTTCAAACGGACGATTTCAAGGTGTGCCGCCGAAACATGACACTGCGTTGACAAAAGACGCCACAACAAACGATGTGCCATTCTATACGCCGCACGACTGTCAGAATCCCTTATATTACCTTAATTACTTACTATATATACTTTATTCCACAAGGACCTCAACATCACGTCAGTCCAGGAACTCTTTCAGGCTTGCTCAAAGTCTTACTCTGAGATAGCCTTTGCACACTCCAATTCCCTCAAAGCGAACGCATCTCGTTATTCCCTCTGCACCTCTCTCAGGGCCTGTTCTGACAGCGTTCTGTTAGTCTATATAAAAATAAAATGATGAAACATTTTTGGTCAGACTTCCACCGTGAAACAAGAGCTAGGGAGACCGATCCAAGAATAATAGAGGTATATAAACCGCTTACCGTCAACGAACGCACATTGCGGTTTTAGTTCGCCATTTTGTTTTATGAGTACATTATCATCAAAAAATAGTTGACTTTGCTGAAAGTGCGTCGATCAGGTTTACAACTGTGCGGTAATGTTCGGCTGCTAGTGTGGCAGGTGCACTGTAATGTAAATTTTTATCTTAAGAACGGATTCCTCGTACAAATGTAAAGGCAAGTCAATAAAATGGAAATCATCTAAAAAAAATCTGATGAAGAAAGTGTAGAATTGATCGTCACGTGAATTATTTGATGTAAATCGCAGAACATGGCTATGGCTGCTGGTGCTCTAAGGTTCTGTAGTATTGAAAATTTGCCAACCACCAGTTCTTCAAGGTATTAGCCAATGTGATAAACGTTTTAGAATTCAGAATTCGCTTATTATCATACAGGTTGAATAACTGATCATGCAATTTATTGATAGTTACACTCATGATGTAACCGGTAGCAAGCATAAGGCTTTCGTTTAAAGAAATTTGAAGCAAACATGAAAAAGTGCCTACACACTTTTATTTTATTTCTACCTAGTTCATTTTTTAAAGACGAGACGAGAAGATGAAAGCTTCCCAGAACCTCAATCATTCATTGTTCGCCCCTGGCATCTCTAAAATACTTTTCATCGTTTTCAGGGACTACAAAGCCGTGCTTAACACGAGCTCATAAACAACAAGGCTACGCAACAGGCGAAATCATAATATGGAAATTTTTTAAAAATAAATATTATATTTAAAATTATTTTAATTTCACTCTGTGTACTTTACATTTAAAATTAAATTTATTTTATACCGTGGTTTGATTACAGATTAAATAGAAAATGTCGTAAATAATAAAGGGTGCCCAGATAGGCTAGAAATGTAAAGTCGTTAGTCCAAAGAAATTATTTTGTAAACCAAGGATATTCGTATATATATGATGTCATTGACATTTTGTAGGAGCATGAACGTTATACATTAGTAGCAGCCGGCGGTCTGACCTTTACGATTTCGAGTAACTCCGGGCTTTCGTCTTGAACAGGAAGTCTGGAGCGAATAGTATCGCACCTACGAAGGCTTGACGTCACAAACTTAGTCACGATTACGTTTAGTAATTATTAACAGACATGACAACGTTCTGCTATGACAACCACAGAAAAAATGCAGAAGAGATTTATAAATTGATAACCTATTTTTCTTTCTCATTAGTAATAAGTACTTAATTATCAAGTTCCTTTGTACTTACAGTTAAAAAATATTTATGAGAGCTTGGGCCTGTTAAATTGTTGTTACAAAAAATTTGTGAAAGATAATAAACATTAGATAGCAATTATTATATATTATGAATATATAATACATATAATTATTAACGAAAAAAATACAGGATGATTATATATACAACTAAATAACATAAATAAATGGTAATATAATAAGAAAACGCGTTTTTAAATTAGATATTTTTTGTATTAAATTTAACTATTGCTCACACTCTGTCTCTGTAGTATTGCCAACAGTTATTGGATTATTGCATTTCAATAGAACAAATAATGCTACAAATTTCAGACTGATCACTTTATACAGGGTGATTGGAAATAGGTGATGAGAGATTTACAGATTTTTGTTGATAAATGACCTATATATACCTCGAAAGTTTTTACACGTATAATTAATCAAAAATGTGCATATAAATATCAAGAATACATCACGTATTGATTTTTTTAATATTTAATGTGTTTAAATTTAAAATTATAATACAAAATTTAATATTTTTGAAACAGGCCTCTACTAATGATTTCATGTAGAATACATCATTCTGTCATTCTTTTTTTTAAATTGAAGGTAAATTAAAAATTACCTTTGAGCGTTATTACATTACATTACGTTCCGGTTATATTAAGAAACAAAACCACTGTACACTTTTGTTAGTTGGCGCTGGAGCTTTATCTAGGCTGTTAACAACTAGTGTAAAGAGTAATGTGGTCGCGTTAACTTGCTGATGATTCGCATGTGAAACGTCCTTCAATAGCGACTACTTAAATATTGAAGCTGTGCTGCTACACATAATAGACTTTAACAAAAGTTACTTACCTCCTAATTGGAGCAATTTTGGGAATTGTTATGAGTCAATTTAAAAATATTTTACCGATGTTCAAAAACGCCTTTGCATGAAATGGTATTGAAATTAGACGGTAGTGTCTCAAATGATTTCATGATGTGTGCATGCGGCTTGGGACGGCAGCGTAGACCACAGGCGTGCCGAGGAGGGATCCGGATCTAACCACGGTTCTTCACGCTGTTTACGGTTAGGGAGCGGACGGCCGCTTAGAGAGGTCCCAAAGACGACAGAGCAGACTATTTCTACTTAAAATATTACAGAATGCATCGATGTATAAATTGTCAAGAGGACTATACCGGAAAACAATTAATCATTTATAAATTGATACCTTAAATTTTACGTGTAATATTAAATAATATAATAATAAATACTTGTCGCATTCCCGTTCTGAATAGCTTGCCACTCGGGCTGCCATACAATGCAGTTGAATTTGAATTGGAATTCGGACACTATTAGTGATGTCACAGAAGTTTTGTTAAGTTCGTGTAAATTGTAAACACTCTTTGCATTTCAGTTAATACTTCACCTCGATCACTCTTGTCTATCATTTTCCTCGTCATGAAACAGAATTCTTGCTCAGCTGGACTCCTCTTTGCACTCTATACGCATATATAATTAATTTTAGCATTCCAAGTTTAAATTTAACTAAAATTCCATAATTCTTTATTCATTGTACGGTTAATTTATTTATATATATATATATATATAAATATGTAAATTATAATATATATATATATATTATAATTATATAATAATAATACAGAAGATTATTTTAATTAATTTTTAAGTCGTTTATAGTATGATAAACATTAACACACAAAGGTTTTTTGTCTATTTAAGGTGTGAATATTTAAAACTAACATGTAACCATGCCATGGAATGTCATATAAAAATTTATTAATTATACAATAGAATATAGAGTACATCAAATTCGTTTATTTAATTGGATCATGTCATAACTATTGTTATCTTTAATTGAATAATTCAATGGAGAGATGATACCGGGTGTCCGCTTAGTTGCTGTTTCTATGTAACAAAGGATTATGCAGAGCGTTTTGCGGCCATTTTGCTTGGATTTACTGAACGTTTAACAGCGCGCGGTTATGCAAAACGTATGTATTTTCTGTTTATGTTTAATTTAGTTATTTATGCATTTAAACGTGTGTTAGACACTTTTTAATATTATATGTTATAGATGCTAGTGATTAGCATGTTATTTTTTATGTATTTATTTCGCTTATCATCTCATGACATATGTTTGAGTCACATTTCTCGTAAGATGACTACCGCGAAAATGATGTCAGTCTAGATTTTGTGAAACAATGAGACAAATTAATATTCTTCGGAATAGGCTTTGATAAGCACCTTTGTAAAGTTCAGATAATAATATAATATACCAATAAACATGTATAAACATAGTACTATTGGGTCTAATTTCCTCCTTATACTACTAGTGCAACTACAGAATGTTGATTCTATTTTAAAGAATCTGTAAGGAAACTTAATGGTTACTCTTTAAACGTCAATTTTTTATTTTTTTTATTTGTCACCTGAAAATAAGCATCATATTATTACAATCCGATTCATGTTTATTCCCTTAATAATCTTTATTATAATATTATGACTTTTAAAACACATTTAGCGACGGATAAAATACAACCAAATAAAACTATTACATCGCCATTATAGTACAATTAAACAAGTATTAGATAATGCATATCTATATATTTACATACAGACAATATCAAAAGGGGAGATTTTAATTCTTATTCTTCTTCGTCACTTTCTCATCACTTTGGATCGTGGCCAAGAATGTTAGTTTCTGCTGTCAACTTTCTTTTTGTGAAAGTTTTAAGGAACCGTGCACAGTGTTGTTGCACGCTTTTAAAATTGTGTCACTCAGGCGAGTAGGTAACCTTTGGTCCTCTTACCCTCCACTTTGCCGGCAACTATTAGCTTCTCCAAATTATCCAAGATCCACCGTACAATGTGGCCAAAGTTTTAAAGTATTCTACGCAAGCAGATTATGAATATTTAGAGATGATATTTATATAAACATTGATTAAGGTCTAATTAATGTGCCGAACGGTTCTCTTGTAGCGACCACGAGCCGGTAGATGCGGCGTGGGTCCCCACTAGGTGGACCGACGGCATAGTAAAGGTCGCGGGAAATCGCTGAATGCGAGCAGCGCAAAACCAGTCATCGTGGCGATCTTTTAGGGAGTTCTAAGCCTTTCAGTGGGCATTCATCGGCTAAAAGGAAGAAGAGGTAAAATGTGACATTAATACTATCAAGATTCTAAAACAATTATTGTAAAATGTATATATAAAATACATATTATTCTAATTTTATCCAATCTATATTCTATTAATTGAAAAGACCGAGTAAAATCTTTATCTGATTGTGTCGTTTTGTCCAGTGTTTTAAAACACTCACTACGCTTCTATTATACACCTACGCTTTAATAAAATCTCTCAAGTGATTTTACGGGATATCTGCGAAAACTATATAAAAAAGCTGATTAGGTAATATTGATTAATAATGTCATAATATTATATCACTGTCATAATGTCATATATATATATATATATATATATAAATATATATTGGCTAAACAAAGTTGATATTAATTTTTATGAATCCTATTAAGATGTGTTAATAACGCTCTTTCAATCACATTTTTCATTTTCTTAGAACGTAAAAAGGGACAGATAGAATATTCGTTCATGGCTATTTTTTTTTAATTAAGCCTTGGTGCTTTGGCATCAAAACGAGTCCTTAATAATTGCATTAAAAAGCCAATTTTAAAATTATTCTCCTTCTACCGATTTTCTTTTTAATTGCTTGCAATTTATTAATTTTAAATGAATACTTGTGTAATTCACCCGTATTTTACTAATCGGTGCGCATTTCGGTTAAATATAGTGTTATTAATAATCCCCAGTTTATTTATATATTTTATTTGATTTTTATAAATGTTCTCGTAAATTGTTCAATGGTAAGCTGCACAGATATATCGGCTTCCGCGCCTTTGAATACACGAAAAGACAACACGTTTTCAGCGAGGTATGTAAAGATTCGTAAACACAGACGCCGGGCACGCATGTGCATTGTTATGAAATTATTTAAAAATAAAAATTAAACGTAATGAGACACGATTGCAGGCAGCTGGCTAGGTGCCGGTAATAGTATATTCCAGAACCACTTTAGCACTGTTCGAATAAAGTACATATATTGTTCTTCCAAAATTGTCAAATTAATTGATATTTTCTAATCGTACTTTATAAAAATGTCTTTATTTGACAATATTTTCAAAGACGGGCCTAACAAGAAAACTCAAGATCACCCAGAGAACAACGGAGAGGGCTATGCTCGAAGTTTCACTGCGAAATCGAGTCAGAAATGGGAAGATCCGCGGAAGAACCAAGATTGACGTAGCTTGAAGAGGCGGGAGCAGAGCACACCGCTTGTGCAACAGATAGCCGTTGGGACCGAACGGTTCTCGAGTGGCGACCACGAGACGGTAGACGCGGCGTGGGCAGACCCTCACCAGGTAAACCGATGCATAGTTAAGGTTGCGGGAAATCACTGGATTCCGGCAATGCAGGACTGTTTGTTTTGGCGAGGCGTGGAGGGAGAAGACCTATGACTTGCAGGCTTCAATCGGCGGAAAAGAACAAGAACAAGATTCTCAAAGGCCGTTTTATGTGTACCCGGTGTCTCCACTATATTTTAAATAAGTCCGATTGGAAGCAGTCTGCGTTCAGCGTTTTCCAACAACCTTGATAAGGCTCTCTCTCCACTTAAAAGACTGAACTCCAGGCCACAGTGGCCTTCTACTCTGCGCGCTATGCTCGACTTCAATTTGTCGTAGGCCATGTCGGTTACTTTCATTGGTCTATTTATTTCCTCATTCTAAATTCGATCTTCTTGAGAAATACGGAACATAGCTCTTCCAGAGTAATAGGCCATGTTTTAATGCCGTAATTCATCACTATTGACATATTGATGACTGAGATGATATGAGATTGCAGACCTTCAACTTTAAATACTGAGAAACATGCCTCCTAGCACACGGTACCATTGAACAACTTCTATAAAAGAGGCTTGCAACTGATATTGCAGTGGGCACGATATAGGCGTTTGTCATAGGTTAGATACATAATAAAATTAAATTATAGTATTTATGTTTTACATTAAGAAATTAATTAGTTAAGACTAGCCTAAAAAAATTCTACATGAAAGTAATATTTTATAAATGTTTTAAAACTCTATTGGTTGTCATTAGAATTTGACTCATTATTATATATTTATTAATATATTATACTCGTATATGCTATTCAGTACAAAATAGGGCGATAGATTCGATTTCGAGTATTTAAAATCGCCGTAAGGACAAATCACAATTAAAAAATTATGAAACAATTTGGCTAACCGTTTTAACTCTTTTAAATTGTTGGTAGTACTATTTGTAACTCATGACATTGAAAAAATAGAGCGACATTTCCGTCCTCTTTGAAGGAAGCTTTTTTAAGAATTATATGTTTTAATATGTAACTAGTATCAATACCTATAATAAGTATACCTATTACAAGTATACCTATTATAAGTATACCTATTAAAAGTATACCTATTATAAGTATGCCTACTATAAGTATACCTATTATAACTATACCTTTTATAAGTATACCTATTAAAATAATACCTTTTTCAAGTATACCTATTATAAGTATATATATAGACGTGAAGTCGTTGGATACGAGCAGCGTACTCCGGCCGTCGTGGTGACCTTTAGGCGAGGTTTACGCCTTGTACTGTGTCGGCAGACACGATGATGATGATACTAGCAGATTTTGCGAAAAAAAAATTATGTATTTATGTAAATGTTTATGATCACTAAAAATTTTTTTTGGCGGGAATGGAATCAGCTTTTATGACATTAGCGACAGATTAAATATTAATCAGTAAATACGTATCATTGAACTGTCTCAATGGTTTTTGATTGTAATTAATTTCTTTTGAGTAAAATTCGTAAGATTCTCGTGTGAATATTTTCGTATCTTCATTCAAGCCGGCGTGAGCGCGCATGACCGTTGCGCCAAGTCCATTCAAACGCGTCGCCCTTCAGTTCGTCTGAAAAACTGTCCTGTACACACGTCCAGGAAAATCGGCTGCTCTCGTCCGTATCCTCGAACTAATTTTTCTTTTACCACCACATTTTACTGTTCAAACTAATTATAAAGTTTGTGAAAAACGGTGTAACATTTTTTTCGCGTCGTGTTCGTCTTTTTTAAACGTGTAGTTTTCTTTTTTATTTTTTTTTAGTGTAGTTTCGTAGTGCGTTCGGAAAAACCGGTAAGTTTTAATTCTTTTTAAATATCCGACTTTATGATTGTTTTATAATTTATCTGTTATCACCTATGTCATATTCATTACGATAAAATAAATGACACCATAATATAAAATTATTTATATAATTATATTAACATATTTTAGTAACTGAAAGTTTCGTGAAATATATTTATATGATGTGCCTTTATATACTCAAATAATATTTTTATATAAATTTATATACATATATAAATATATACACACATAGTAGTCTTATCTCTTGTTATAAAAGAATTTTATGTAGTCGTTAAAACAGATTTGCAATGAAGGTGACAGTAAGAAAATGTATCTAATGAAAGATTGACCCGCAGTTTATCCAACTCACGGCAGGTCGTAGGTCACTGGGAAAATTTATTTTCATTAGTTGCGTCCACTGTACGTATTAACTGTACCTTGGCACGTATTAGCCCGGATCACGTTGACAGCTCTGTACCCGGAGCTGTACATAGAATTAAATAAAGAAAAGTATTAATTCATTTACGACATTAATTTCTTATTATTAATTAAGACATTGCACGTACGAAAATGAAAAGATTAATCAAATTTATATCTATTATACAGGATGTTTGGTAACAGTTGTAAAAGCTTTACAGAGGTAAATGTATAGTAAATTTTGCTGACTGTTAATGTATGGTACACTCTATATAAAAGTAAAAAGTCTCAGAAATAATAGTGTTTACTATTTGTATCCGTAGACTTTGTACTGCTTAAAATTATGAATCTGACATGTTCCTAAAGAAAAAATTAATTAACATATCATATTTTAGAGTGATCGTTTAATACAGGTGATTAAAAATAGGTGTGACAAATTGTTTTCAAAAATGACTTTTTATAAACTTTTACAGCCATTCATCCTGTAGAGTATATATTTTTTATAGTGTTACTAGTATTTGGTTGTATAAAAACGTTTAAAATTAGTTATGTTACTTACTTAATATTTAGATGCTTATATATTTATATATAGTAGCTAAGAGTACAATGATTGACAAAGGGGTTAACTGTATTCAACGTAAGCTGTCTTTGAGAGTAAACTTCTATCCTATTACAATGGGAACATAAATGTAACAGAATTGTTTACTTAATATCACGTTGAATGGCTACAATACACAACGAGTTAATTTTAAATAGAGTAAAAAGATAATTTGTTTTACCTTTTATTATTATTTTCAGATTCATTATTAAAAAACAAATGATTCCAAAGATTACGAAATATCTCTGTAGTATCTTTTTTTATGTTCCTCAATAGTAACTAGAGGAAATCTGTATTCATTTTTTATGCTTCAGTAATGGCAATTGTTAAAAACTTTTGAAGAGTCCTTCTAGAGTCTTCTCTACCCCTATAAATGTAATAACTTTAATTCAAAAATGTAATTTTTCGATAATTATGATATTATAAGTAGTAAGCTTAGAAGATGACAGGCTCGATTCGCTGACCTTTTGAAAATAGCCGGCCAGAAACACAACAATTGCTTCTTTTAAATGAATTTTAACAATTACTCCTGTGGACATTATAACATCATATTAACATATATTAACATCATATTTCGATCAACTAAAAACTTTTGAGTGATAGTTATATTTTTTTAATAATTTACTTTTAATTTTAGTTTTAAAACTAAGAAAAGGATGGCCGCAGATATCTCTTGGAACTATTTTTGAATTGTTATTATATTAAAGTGAAATGTAATATTTAATTGGATAAGGTGCTGTCATCTGATCCCAAACAGTGACGTAATTATTAATGTTTAGGTCTATGGGAGTTATAGCAATAGAAATTATTGGAATGATTAAAATATTCAAGTTATATTATAAGTCTACCTACAAGGTCGACAGATGACACTGTTAAGATTGTCAAAAGACGCCAGATGTGAGTCGCTACCATCCGATCTTATTTGAAATTGATGGAGGAAGCCTATGTCCATCACTGGACGTCTTACGGCTAAAATATTGATGAAAATTATGATATTAAGATGTCGTGTTAAAATCTTGTAAATTTCAGAAAATTATTGTAGCATTCTATTATAGTAGAAAAGGCAGGTTGTAACTTTTACTATTAAATCTACGTCCTGTTCGATTCTTCGCCGACTACTAAAGAAAATAATAAATTATAATTAGTTTAAATTTCTCTGCGAGACAAGATTCCTTTGTGCCTTACAAAACCTATAAAGACGATTTAAATACATAAAAGGCGTACCCAATTTAAGGTAAATATAATTTAATCAAGGAATGTATTTAACTGATAATTTTTTAATTTAACATTTAAAAAAATAACGAATCACAGCAAAAAATCAGAAAGTATTTTTTTTAAGTTTAATAAATTCTATTATCATTAATATAATTACGACTTTCAAAGTTGGTCATCAATCAAATCAAAGAACAATTAGTGAAGTGTATCCAACTTTGTCGTAGTCATTATTTGTCCTCCACAACATTGTTTAACATTGTCAATAAGAGTTAATTTAATTTGCAGACGTGGAATGTACATAGTATTTATCGATGAATGTTTTAAACGACGAGTAGAGCTTTCGACTATCCTAAATTATTTGGATATAATTAAGTACAGTGCTATTACAATCGCACTTTTGTAAGTGAAAGAGACAAAAATTTTAAACATCGATAAAGAAAGAAGTATAAAGCTGCGTTTACATGGCATCTTTTTAAAACGGTGTGCAAGTATCTGTTTACGTAAAAAGTTAAAATATGTATGGAGGTGGTACATAAGCGAAAAATTATTATTTAATCGATTTTAATTTAATTTAAGCAGAGAATACTTAAATATCATATATTTTATTATTTGGGTCACTCGCATTCGAAGTTGCTACAAACATTTGATAACAGATTCATCGTCATCACCATTTCAGCCTTAGGATGTCCATATGCCCGTCTCCCCCATGCAGTCATAAAGTAATACATGTTTTAAGTAAGATTTTTCTTATGATTAAGTCATTGTACACTCTACAACGTATCGCGGGTTATTTAAAATACATAATGTCTTGTACAGACATGATACAACAAAATCTACACTATTAAATACATTTGAATTACATGTTTCGGTGCATTCTGTTTACTTATCCCCCTACTGTTTCCACACTGCGGTTGTCTGCAAGAAATCGCCTCGTGTAATACGACCGCCCATTGTACTTTTTCTTTACTATCTGCAACTATGTATATATTTTCTAGCGTGTACAATAATGTGTATTAAATTAAATAAATTGAATTATATAAATGTCAGTAAACTTAGTATTATATTATTTTTAAATCGTCAAGAGAACGTGTCCACACGATATGATGCCGCGATGTAGACACATTCTTACATATTAACCCTGTTATACGAAATCAATTATCGACAAGAATAGCTGCGAATTAATTCAACCGACGTTAAGACTATTACAAGTAGGCCTTGCCCACAAAATACGGTATTCTAGGTACTATAAATGCTTTCCTTGAAGATAAAGAGTGAATAGCTTTGTTATCAGTAATTGCGATGGCAATCAATTCTTTCAGTCGTTGTAAGATCGAAGTCTTTTCAGGCTGTTTTATTCGCTTTTTAAATTTACCTCATTTAAATCAAGGCCGGGTGAGTGCCTTCATTGTAGCGTTTTTAGGTTGTATAAGAAAAAAGAGAAAGAAAAATAAAGGAAGAATAAAATACAAGAATGATACTTAAAAATTTACCAGCAATAGGGACACTTACTCAACTACTTACTGCAGTATAGTCTAACCTGTACTATAAAGTAGATTTTGAATAAAATAAAGCAAAATAGTGCTACATTAAAATCTAAAGGCTGCCGGGGACTGAAGGTACTGGAGTGAAGAGCACAGACCTCCAAGCGCAACATAGGACATCGACGAGGTAGACAGACCTTTTTAAGGTCGTCGGAAGGTCCTGTTGGAAATTGGTTAAGGAGGGTTATGTTTTTCAGTAGACATTTTACGGATCAAATGATGATGATGATAATTATTATGAAGGAGCGGAAAATATTGCATGTCCTTAATTTTATCTAGAAGTTTTTTTACATAGCCAAATTTCGTTTGGTCCAAAACGCAACCAAGGTTTCAATTCTATTCGCACTGGCGGGCCTGACGTGTCAATCAATTATTATTTATTTAAGTTAAGAAATACTTTAAGGGACCTGGTAAACAATAACACGCAGAAACGTGAGCAAAAAAAATTAGACATAAAAAATAAAATTGTTAAAACAAAGATATGGATGCTAAAGTCTGTGGAATAAAGAAAAGAAAGAAAAAATTGTACTTTGATCGATATTTGAAATAAATTCATAAGTTTAGTTAAACAAATGGTTAGTACCTAATCTTGGAAAATATAATAGTATATCTTGTTAATCTAGTAATTTCAGCCACAGAAACAGACTATTACAATTCTAATTTCAAAAACCAATGAATAAATTAATTAACATTTAAATATGAGATGCATAAATGCAATTAAGTATTTGCAATTAAGCCAAGTGTAATAAAATCTGTGTAAAGACGCCAAGAAATTATTGCACAACTAGTTGTTTTATTATAATAAAACATAGATCGTTATGTTTAAAATGGACCGTACTTTATTTAATTATAGTTTTAATAGAAAGAGTAATGATTTTTAAAGTTTAAAAAAGGGAAAGTTTGTGTAATCTTTATATTGTATGAAATATTAACCCGTTAGTAACACAGCCTTTAAGCTTTCGATTATAACTAACTTACTAATAATCTGTGGAAAACTTCAGTTTCATAGTACTACTTCCCTATTTCATCTTTAATTTCCCACATTGATCTAATACTCATTGCGGAAGTTAAGGCAAATGATCAAATTATTCACATACTGGCCATTAGACGGAACGAAAATAAAAAAAAAGATATCAGCACTGTTCAAAACAAAAATATGGTAGCATAAAAATTTGATGTTACACTGGGGTACAACTAAGCTAAAATATAATATAAAATTGTTTGTGGAACGTTTTAATTTTAATTAACAACGCGTTCATAACACATTACTTTAGGCAACATCGCGGCCATGACACCAGCGTTTATTTTTGCAAACATAAATGAGTTACAGTTTCCTATTTAATTAATCTTAATAAATAAAAAAATATTGCTGAACGTGTTCTTCTTTTAGTCGTTTCATTTCTGAAGGACGTGGCCGTCACCTAACGTCTTACTGAATCGATGACAAACTCTTTCCATACTATCCTAACCTATATGTTACGTGTTTTATGTATAAATCAAACATTGTTAAATTTCATTTAGACAGCAGCTGTTGAGTTTCTGGCCGGATCAGCATCTCGAACTGGCGGTAGCTTAGTCACAGATTGACTACACTGACCTTGTTATGATATTAAAAATACCGATCCAAAGGTACATTTACACGCATTCCCTATTTGAATAAATTTTAATAAATGTAATTTCAATTTGATTCTGCTTTCCTCTAGGCTATAATAGAGAGTCTAGGTGATTTGATTTTGCTGAATAGGACCAGCGGGTAGGTGATCGCCCACGTGGTCTTTTACATATACTTTCCTTACAACCAGTAGTTTGTCGAAGTTATCTGATTGTCTGCGGACAATGTGGCCAAAATGTAGGACTCTTTGGTAGTATATTGTTTAGCTGGTCAAGGATGGATGGGAACGGCTGAACATGGTAAACACTAAACCCGAGAACGGCTCGACGAATTCTTTTATTTTATTTTTGTTGTTTTACCTGTTTTCATATCTTCGTTAAGGTATGTTATACGTACTACAGAGTACATTAAAACTCCTGTCCATAGCTTATCAATGTTAAAGGTCAAACAATAGCAAAAAGGTGATTTCGGAAGAATTAAACAAAAGATATAGTGTACTGTAATGAATTACAATGAAAAATATTTTCTAACCGAAACTGAGATTAAATGCTGTTTCTTAAGAAGCTTATTGAATCATCATACTTATTGGATTTTTTTACAAATTATTTATTATATTTATTCAATTTGATTGAATTGACGGGTGTTGGGGTTGTTTGCCCAGTAGGCAGGCTGGCGACGTAGTCAAGGTCGCGGGTATCGTAAGACCGGGCAGGGTGACGATCTTTGGAGGAGAACTATGCCTTGCAGTGGGTATCTATCGGCTGATATAATGATGATGATTATGGTGAATATTACAAAAATTTAATAAATAATTTTATATAATCAAGTACAGTTAGTTCTCTTTGTTAGTATATTTACGGTAGTTCCTTTTTAGTTCATATCTGCTTAGAGAGTGAATGCCTTCGGTATTTATTTTTCTAACATACTTTATACGAGAAGTGCGTAAATAAACAAATAAATAGATAAATAAATGAAAGTACAGTGGTTCCGAAGTAAGGGTACTCATTGAATTTTTCTATTGGACTGGGTTAATCCAATAAATTTTGACTTATATGTAAGGACCACTTCTATGTTTAAAATCTGGCTTAAAAACTACATTTCAATGTAGTTTGTTTTAACGTATGTTGCTTTCTCCTTACTTTACTAGATGTATTACTAATAAAATGAAACATTCGTCTTATATTAATCACCACGTACTAGCGTTCTATAAAATTAACTTTTTACTCTATGGTATTTGAGTTTATATTTCTTCTTTCTAATGTCAGCTCGTGCGTCGCATCTCAGCATCATATATCTTTATTAGCTTAAATTAATGATCGTGTGCTTTTTTCTTTGTGATGTATTTTGTTCTTTTTCAGAATG
Source organism: Battus philenor (assembly GCF_028537555.1). Classification (NCBI taxonomy): domain Eukaryota; kingdom Metazoa; phylum Arthropoda; class Insecta; order Lepidoptera; family Papilionidae; genus Battus; species Battus philenor. The sequence goes on along the minus strand of NW_027181759.1, from coordinate 4,356,387 downwards.
TAATTAATATAATTAGTTTATGATAAACCAGGGATGTCAAGCTCGCGGTCGGAGACGAATATTTTTGTGGTTAATAAAATCTCGTTCGATATTTCAGACAGAAATGTCAATTATCGGGATATTACAATGTACTAGTTAAAATAAAAATATTTGTTTCTATGAACATTTTTGTTGTTGTGGTAAACAGTTTCAAGGTAGTTAGGTAGTAGAAGTACGAACGTATCAGATCAGTTTCTAGAAATGAATACATAGTCTAAACAATAGACAATAGAGATAACGCGCAGTTCTTGGATATTAAAGTATTGATTAAGCATTATTAAGAAATATATCAACATCTGATATCCTCGTAGTCCATATCTGACAATAACAAACTGGCAACATAAAGAATCTCGGATGAAGGTGACTTTGGTTCTGATTCATTGAAGAGAAGGTAAAAATTACACAGTACAAAAAAAAAACAGTAGTAATTTAAATATAAAATTTATAAAATTAGAAAGTGACTACAGTCTATGGTATGATTTTTATTTTTCTTCTAGAATCCTTCTGCAGGTGAAAGCCTCCTCCATGGATAGGTTCATTAAGTTTTATAGATTTATTGAGTTTTTAAGTCTTCTTTTGTTTTCTTTGGAGGGTTTGATCTTGATCTTCCACGGTGACCAACCGGCTTGGAAGATGTTTTGTCTTGTTGTTCAAATTTTCTTGTGTTGTCTGTGGCAGAAGGGGACGCAGGCGCTGGTTGCTGTATATTCTTGTTATTGTTGTCTTATTGTGTTAGAGTTTGGTTTGATGTATATACCCCTGAGGAATCGTTCCTCACCAGGCCCGGTCTACTTGGGCTTACGGGTAATCGATCTTCACCAATAATGTCCCAAAATCGAACCCCAGGGTATCGCATTTCAGTTTAGTTTAGTAATTTAAATCATGTACAATTCGAATAAAGATTATTAAAAACGAAGTCAGTCATATACATATAAAGAAAAAGTAGTCTCAGTGTTGTTTTAAAAGAATGATGTGAATTTGCTGACATTAAACATTGACATAATCTAATGTGCAAAGGACATATTTATGAAAAAAAATACTTTTCGATTTACAATAAAAACGTAATTCGGCATTAGATATGCTTTATTTTTTATACTGAGATTTGACTTCGAAGTTTAAAAAGCAATTGTATTTATGAGTGTAAGAGCCTAAAAATCTCCAAACTAGAAGCCTATCTTACGAATAAAATATAAAGGCTTGTCTTTATTTTATTGCGCAAAGTTTGAACTTAAATCAACCCAATCTTAACGGTATAAACCCTTTCGAACATTGCTCGTTTAAACGTTGAATATTTCATAGTTGTCTAATAACTAAAGTGGATTGTGACTCTATTATTCAATTAATGATTAATTACTGTATTTAACAGGATTAATAATGAATTAATATAATGAGCTGTTTACGCGAGGATTAAGAGGGTCTGTGGATACAGACCCTAAAGAGTTGTTATACTTGTAATGTTATTAAAGTTAAAGGTCCACTTATAGCTACTGTCACAATCCATCACGTTTGCCCATATGGTATGCCCATATGGGTTATTAGATTTGGCGTTTATAGCTGATATGTAATGTTGGTTATGATTGCTACTTTAGTGTCTTTTGATTGTCGTAATATTATTATTTAGACATTTTTAAGTTTCGTTCCCGTTATAATTAAACATTTATTAACGCTTTTAATTCTAGCATTCACCTCTATTTAATTAATGGGACAGCAATTTGATCTCAAGTTACAGTTTGTATCAGTTCTTGTGGTTACGGATTATATTAGTAACGTGTGATTGTAATTTATATTGTGTAAGAATAACTGTCTATTGAACGCAATTAATTTAAAACGGATATAAGTAAGGTAAAAACCTAATTATACTAATGTGTTTGTAAATGTAATGTAATGCAAAATATGTTTAATAAATACATATCAAGTAAAAACCATCATCAGCTTGTCAAAGAATAGCATTCGAACCTTCGCTTTGAATTCGCAATTCTCGATCACCCTTCTACCGAGTGGAGCTCGTTCCAAAAAAAAAAGGACTATATTGTAAAGAAGGAATAAGTAAAGTAAGTACTTAAAGAGGAACATTTAAGTTGAAGGTTACTGAAGGAATGAAATGTTATTATGCCTACTGGCTACCAACTGGAATTGAGAAAATATGTGGGAAGGTGAACTGGGAGAAAAAAGAAAGGAGAAATATCTATTTAGTGTATGCAAGAAATGGTGCTATGGAATAAACAACTTTAATGAAAATGTTTCGTATAATTCTTATAAAAAAATTATTGTAAAAATACGGCGAAATACGAATGCAAAAAATGTATATTAACATGCAAATCACAGTACAGTATAAATATCTATTTGGATTAAATGATCCTTATGAATAAAACCTCGTACAAAGTTTAGTTTTTTATTAGTTAAATGTAAATTTGATATATTGTGTAAAATATTGAAACTAATTTCTTATTTCTTGTTATTCATTCAGATCAATCTTTTAATGTTTATGTATATTATTAATAAAGGTAGGCTTGGTACATTCCTTGATTTTCCTAATTTTGTTAATAAAAGTTGTTAAATGAATTATAATTATAAATACTGTTTATAGCATTTTTTCAAATATACTATATACACTTATACGTATAATTTACTGAATTTTACCTACATTTTGAAATCAAAAAATACCAAATTAACATATATTTATAGGTCGATTTATTAAGGTTTTATTTTAAAACTTTTTTGCTTTTGTAATAAAAAGGTTTTACATTCAATATGGGCGAACAAATAGTTTACTAGCATTGATATGTATTCTTAACTTCATTTGGTTTCTTTGCCTTTAGGACTAATTGTGAATATGGCATAATCGGCTTGAACGAGAATTTTGTATGGCATTTTATTTGTAAAAACGTTTTTACCTTTTTATTTATATAATATTAAGAGCGCTTCTTTAAAAATTAGAAAAGTAGAGTTAACTAACCATATATCGTCTCAAGTCAAAAGTTATTACGAGTTGCTAGAGTTTAGGATGGTTTTATGATTTTAGGAACTATTCCGACATATCTTTACACTTTCGGACATAATGCTGATATTTTCAGAGACATTGGCCCTCATTTGCACCCCGCATCCATCTCGTATACAAAAAAATTTTGTTTTTTAATTAATTGTATATACAAGGCACAATGCATTCGATGAATTTTCAAAATTTAAATTTTCGCTGCCTGAGGTGCTCGGAGTACCTTTATAAAAGCTACAGGATTATTGATCATAGGTATAAAAGTTTTATATAGATAAATGTAAACCTTATTTGTCAGTAAAAACCTTTAAAGTTTAGCATCTAATTACATATTATAAAGTGTTCATTCTGAAATATACTCTTCTTCATTTATTTATGATATAGGAATGCGACAAGCCAGTAACTACTTGCAATACAAAGTGTGCAGGTTAAACAATAATTGATTTTAATATTTACTATGTCATCATTACGTTTTTATTAACTCTGAAACCATTGATTTTTTAAATAGGTTGTATCATACATAAATTGACAGCAAATTAGCTATAACATTCATATTTGTAAGGTTTTGTAACTATAAAGAATCAACCTATATATTTGTGGTGTTCCTATAGACATTTTTAAAATTCTGCAGAGATATTAAGAATCAATTTATTACAGCATTACGGAACATCGCGAGTAATACGGGATGCGCGAGGTGACGTTAGATAATCACAGCGACAGCTGTTTTGCATGTAAAATTTAAATATAAGAGCGCACGTAGCGTCTAGGTGGGTGTTTAGACGACATTCTTTGCTCCTATATTTAACGTCTTTTCATAACATGTCCGAGGATTTCAAAAATGGAAATATTTTAATTTAAAAAATATATTGTAAAAAAGAGAACTGTAGTTTTAATCTTTATTTTGAATTATTTCTAGATATTTCTTTAGTTTTATTGTCACAATAAAAATGTATTATATTTATGTTACTAAGAATACATACCAAACCACTGTAGCCAAAAAATGTATCAAAACATTGAAAGGAAACGGAAGCGTCCTTTAGAATCTAAAATAATATAGGTACAGGTTGGGCCATAATAAACTTCCTTTCTGTTTTTTAAAATAATTTCTTGCAAACAAATCATGAAGAATTTAATGTACATCTCCATGACTGGGTTCCAGTAGGACGAGATCACTTGTCACACATCCATTACCAACATAAAGGTACGAGGAATATTTCCAAGAAAAATCCAAGAATAGGTGACATTGAATGGTCATCGCAAAGTCTAGATTAGACGCCCTGTGATTTTTCTATGAGGAAATCCAAAGAGAACAGTCTTTTGTGACCTTCGAATACACTTTCTAAATAAAAGAAAAACATTCAAGGATAAATGCTAGCTGTTTCAGTGGCATATTTGCAGGCGTATTATATACCTTTCTATATTTATTATAATTTTATTATTTGAGCAAAACATGATTTATATTTTACTTTTTCACAGTTAACTTTGTTCCCGTCCCATCTTAAAATATGACATAGCCAATCCTTCAAAGTGCTAGTGTGGTGGATTACGTCTAATGTCATCTCTCCGAGAGGAAACTTATGTCCTTGCGATTTGAACATTATAATGATTGTATAATGTTGCTGCATGGATATTACGATTATACTGTTAATATGGACTATAATAAGTGATATAAAGAGATTTCAACGCTTCCTAATATATTGGACAGGTTGGAAATTTATGACCCTTTTAAAAGAGTTCTTTTTTGATTAGTGAATACACTATTTAATGAATATATAAATATATATACATATATAAATATATATATGTATATATATGTATATATATATATGTATATATTTATGGAAGTTTGTTAGTATATATGTGTGTGTGTATAGTAATGTGTGTATTTCTATATGTATGTACATCTTAAACTGCCCTCTCCTTCATGTTTCTCAGATGAGATGAGATCTCGATCCAAAGGTTGTCAGATAGTGATTACCTCGAGCGTTATGTTCACCTCTTGTATCTCTATATGAATTGTTTCTTTTTTTATTTTAATTTTATGCTCACTGGAAGCACTGATATCTAGACAGTAAGCACCCCGTTTTCCATAATTATATTAAGGAAGCTTTCCTCTTTATGAACTATTTCTTAGACTCGAGTTTATTGACTTCATTATCGTAGTCATTTCAGCCGAACGATATATATGCACATAGGCCGCTCCCATTGATTTCCACTAGGACTGTTTGGAAGCCGTCAGCATTCTGCGTCTTAACATTACACTTTCACAAATTCTAGAAAAAGTTCAAAAAGCACCAATTGCTAGTTTTTAAATAAATGTCAAAGAATGTATTTAGTTTATATGCTATGGGCTATGTATGCTGTAAATGATTTCATAGAAGATAGCCCATCTCAGGAATCACGTGTTAAAATCTAGGCTATTTCGATATCAATTAAATATATAATTTTATAGTACATTAAAAATGCACTTGTACCAGAGTTTCGCGAGTTCTCAGATCAATAAGCGATGTAATTTATCCTATATTAAATTAAGAATATTTGAATTTCAATTCGAGTTGTACGTTAAATATATCCTGATAATTTCGTTTTAATTTACATTGTGTCAAATTCTACCATTGTTGTTCCTCCATAATCGACAACGTCTTATTTTTATGTACACAGAGTTTGTGCCTCATGCGAGGCAATTATAAAGTTTTGATTCGTTTATACAAGTCGATTTGAACAAAAACTTTCTAGTGTGACAAACAAGTTTTGTATTCGCATTCATTTACCTTCGTTTGACTTAGTGATACTTTTTTGATTTTGTGCTACCTACACCACTGTACCTCGCCATATGAAAGCACGGTAGGGTGGGGAGTGAGGAAAAACCGACTGAGGAGTGCTGATATTCTGCTCAGTACAAGAGTTTCGGTGGCATTATAGTTGATATTATTATACTTTGTCGACGATTTAAATATAATTTGTTTACCTTTTTAGTCCTTTAAAGTTCTATATTAAATTGAAGTTTGTAAAGCTCATAAATATTTAAAATAAATACAAAAGATTTTAATAAACCACAAAAAAGAAATTTAAAGTTATGTACTTGAGTACGAAAAATAAATTTTGTGAACGGAAATATTTATAACGTCTCGAAATAACGAATTCATTTCTGCTGAAATTCAATTTTCATACGAAGACGCTGGGTGCGTTGGAGGTCAGGTTTTGAAAAAGATTTTTTTTTATAATAGCTAATAAGGGTACGGATTTTAAATGTAGTTGCACTAGAGTGTAGACATATCCAAATACATAGATATAGAACAGATATCATAACATGAGTTATTAATTCATAGGACGTCAACTGCTGAACATAGGCTCCTCCGTTTTACAATAAAACCGGTTGAAAGCGGTCTGCATCTTGCATTTTCCGACAATTTAAACAAGGTAGTCCATCCACCTTGTTGGAGGACATTCTATGGTATAGATGCGTGGTTAACATTTCAGAAATTTAATACCAACTGCAGCCAACTGTTATGTGCGCTATGTGGCCTACCATTGCCACACGTTGGTTACTTTTCGCCTAAGGATCTCCTCATTTAGTTATGTGTAACATATAATAGTTTTATTTCTACTTGGCTGAAATATTGCCGCGAACAAAAGTGGCGTGTAAAGTTCTTGTTATAGTAAGATGTTACGTATCATGCTTTTCTTAATACAGTTATGTGATATCATAGTTTTCGACATATGAAATCGTTGCAGCTAAATGTTTGCGAATGTCTCATTGGGATTTATTATCATCTTATCAGCCGATAGATGTTTACTGCACGATATAGGCTTCTCTCAAAGATTGCCACGATGAGCGGTCTTGCAACTTTCCACGAACTTAACTATGTTTACAGGCTCGTTGTCGCCACTAGAGACCTTTTGACCCCACGGCATTCCGTTGATCGAGCGATGTGCCATGCCTACTGCCACTTTAAACAAGAAATTCTCCAAACTAAATATACCAAGGAAGACGTGTTTTAAAAATTAGATTAATGCCCTCATATATATCTTAATATTTTGATATAAATAAACAGATGCCTCTTTACGTTTCGTTTAGTTTACCTTCGTGTAGGTAGAGCTCCTTCGTATCACTTGACGTTAATAGAAAAATAGTCTTGAATGCGATAGTGCAATGACTACATCCGTTTGCAGGATGTGACGTTAATAGCAAAATCAACTGACTGTTTATATGCCGGTGGGAAATTATTCAGATGGAAGCGTTTAATTTTCATTATCTTTCACATTACTTTAAGGTTCATTATAAATAAATGAACGATTGCCATTTAGAAAATGTAAGCCATCTCTTTAAAAAAATTCGTTCCAAATAATGTTTGAAATGTTTATAAATACCTAGTTATTAGTATTGTTAGACTTTTTTTTCTTCAATTCGGACCTCTGTTAGGGCGTACGGCTCCTCCAGCGTGGAATAATTTTAGAAGATGGTAGTTTTATTTTTCTTAAATTGCAACTCTACTCGACCCTGTCACTCTTTCGTGACAACTTCCGGTAAAAGGATTGAGAGTGGTGGGGTTGAAACACCGTTTTGATTATTGAGTCGAAAGCTCGGTCACTCGTTCGATTACCATTGAAGTGATAAGTTGTCTAGTGGTAACTATGCTAGTTGGTCTATAAGAGTATTAAAAGTGGAATAGAAGTATTCACTGTGGTGCAAATTGGAGTTTTTCTGATAAGCGTATTCCTGGCTTCAATGTCTTTTGCCTTGTTCACTTTTTCCACGTCTTTTCCTGCTATTTCCAGAATACTATCTGAACACCTTTTGCATGGCCAGCCATCTCCTCTATTGCCAAATGGACCTTTTTCTATCGTTGACAGTAGGGCTGAGTGTGACGCCAGGAAATTGATTACATTTTTTAATAGTTTGGCGTGGACATAGACATGTCCAACGGCTACGTTTTTTTAATTTTTTTTTAGCAATTTCAATAAAGTTTTCTGCAGATTCTTTATGCCATTTTAAAAGAAAAATATATTAAATAGTTGCGATCTCTTGACGTTTTATATTAAGATAATAACTTTAAATATACTAAATATAAACATTCAGAAATATTCGAATACCGAATTCTTAAATTCCAAAATCCCAAAAGCAAGTCTGAAGTAAATAACAAATACTTTTGACGTTGTTTTCTATATATTATTATTTATTATCTACATCTCGATCACTGGTGATAAGGTTCTTTTTCAAGGAGTTTTACAACTTTAGTTAATTTGCGGATTTCGGTTATGTAAGCTGACTTTACGAGCTGTGCTAGTCTAGCGGCAGAAGACTAAGATTTACAATCCTAGATCGTGAGTTCTATTCTCGGAATACAAACTTATGTAATCCCAACTTTGTGCATTAATTATATAGGATTGCGCCTGCTCACGAACAAGTTTTCAGAGGATGGAGAGCAGCGTCTTCTGTGTATCATGATACTACACTGCGATTGTCAATCCGTTTGCCAAGGGTGGAAATTATAATATATCTCTAGGAGGATGCCAGTGCCATGCTGTATATGTGCTGAAACATCGGAGCTGTGTTCGACATAGGTATAAAATCTTTGAAATCATCTTTAACTTATTTATGAATTAATATAAAATACGATGTTTTGACTGCTATAAGGCTGCGCGAAAGGCAGATGACCGTTGGAACCTTCTGGCAAGATTACAGACTGGCAAGCGCAGAGTAGGACATTGGGAAGATGCTGGACACATGCCGCTTCCAACCGGTCTTTTTGAAAATTTTTGGTAGAGGCCCATGCCGAGTAATAGATGTTTTACGGCTGAAATAATGATGATGAAATCCGAAACTAAGAATGCTTTAAAAATTGTGTAGGTGTTTTTTGAATACAGTTTTGGTTATGAATAAAGATTAATGTAATAAATTATCGAACTGAATAAGGTATTAAGCTATTCAGTGTTTGAATTACACAATTAAATGTATACTAAGAAATTGAATTGATTCGAAAATAACATCACGTGTTTACGAAGAAATATATTGACTGCGAATAATCATCCATTTGCCAAGTTGTTTATCAAATAAAATTGCTTACCTTCAAAATGTAATTTGAATACCCACGTATTTATATAAATTGTATCGTATCATTTACTGGTTTTTGTTACTCCATTACTGTCTAGACTCTAGACATAATTTGATCAGTTCAATAGCACTTTTGTGTGAGATGATTTGCCGTCGAAGCGTTCGATTTATGAAAAAATCTACAATTTATATGAAATTGAAAGAATGAAGACTGCAATTCCATAGAAAACTATACGAAACATCTTATTTAATTTAGAAAAAAGTGCTGTTTTTTTGTAAATTTTGTTTTCTCTGAAAGAAATCACTCTTTTAAATACGAAAAAGATTTTTTTAAAGTTACAACTATAAAACAACTTTCATAATACAGACCGGTTTTAAGCAATTCAAACCAAAATGAACGACTCTTTAAATATGTTGATATGTCTTCGTAATGGATTTGAAGGGGACTGCGTCGTACGTTACTTCATTTGTTTGTGTATATATATAAATATTTCTGTTATATAAGTCTGTATTTTTCTGTAATTTTGCAAGTCGTGCGATTTTGTTTTGCACCGAAAATTCAAAGGAAGACTAACCCTTGTCGTATAAAACATATCTAAAATTCTACAAAAAAGAACGTTATAGATAAAGTTATTTAAATTTAAATTCATAAAAAGAACTATAACGGTTTCGAACAACTATCAATCATTTAGTCAACCGACAATAGTTACACGCTTTATTTTATAACCTGTAAATAATAAGAAATATCGCAATAAGATGACGCAATTAGTTTAAAGATTGTAACATGTAATAAATATACGTACAGATAGAGATAGAGATATTAGGTAATCCAGTGGAAGAGGGCTGTGATTTGCAATCATAGGTCGCGGGTTCGAATTCCGAGATACAATCTTATATAATTCATACTTTGTGCATTAATTGTAGAGAATTGCCACTGGTCACAAACAAGTATCCAGAGGATAAGTAGCCAACCCACCTCCCGAGCGTGGCGATTATGGTGTATTTTCCCTTAGATATTTTTGGGGGAAGCTCAAATGACAACATTCACTTTAGTTGTCGTGACTTCCTTTAAATTTAAGGGATAAATTTTGAAACAAAAATGCGAAAGCGATGTGATATTCTACAGTTTGTAAGGGACATTATACTCGGCGCTTTCTTTCTTAAAAGATGCGTATTTACAAACAGCGGAATCATTATAATGCTTCCCTTTTTTAAAGTTAAGCAAAAGCAAAGCATGACTCGAAATAAATATTTCTGTCTTCACACAAATCTTCCTCAGAAATCGTCTTCATAAACATTTATTTCACCCCACAATAATATAAACACAATTACACATACAAAACAAAAGCAAAAAAAAATGTAAACTGCAGACATAAAAGATATATATGACTAAGGATTTAATTGACGTGAGTCGCTATAGTGTGAACAATGATTTTAAATCATGATCCTGCATACCGTCACTGTCAACATATGCATATATTATTACATATTCGTACAGTAATAATTGCGTAATTGAAACTTAAAATGTAATAAAAGTCGCTAATGGTCCTATTGAAAATCCATGGGAGAGGTTTATATCCAATTGTGGAAGCTGTATAGCTGAAATAATGCTAAAGATAGAAGTAAGTAATAGCATAATAGATGAGCCGTGGTTGTCCAAAAGTAGAAGACTGAAACTTGCGATCATCGGTCGCAGGTTTGAATCCCGGGATACTATCTAATGTAATTACCACTTGGCGCATTAATCATATAAGATTGCTACTGCTCACAAACAAAGTTTCCAGATAATGGGTAGCAGCGTCCTCTAAGTACCGTTGTACACTTCCCATGCATGACGTTTATGGTGTACTGCGGACTGCCTTACTGTAGACGCCTATAGGCTGAAACGACTAGTGCAATATCTACTTATACAACTTTCTGTGAAAGAGAACTTCAATTAGAAATTTCGGTATTGACTTTCATATTTTACCCGATTTCTTGATTAATAAAATAAATAAAATGTTGGATCAGCGACTTTCTATTGTTGCTGAGAATGAAAAACGCTCTTCCATTTTTCAATTACAGGGGATTCGAAATCCGCCAGATTGGTTGTCGGAGGGAGATTTGTGCAGAGAAATGATTATAGTCGTGGGTGAAAGAAGCTTAACGTAAAACCAATGTTGAATTAGCATCCATCTTTAGTACACAATTTCTTTTTAGAAAGAAAGAGCAGGCAAAGAGATCTTGTGTTGAATGGTGGATGTCACATTTGCTTCAGGTTTTTGTTTTTGGAATTTTTCTCTAAAACTTGTTATAGTTGCGTTACCTACTTCATATCTGTTGGAAATCGAATCTGCATCTAGTAAACGTAATAAAGTAATAATTGTTATTCTGTGTGAATGAAAGTGTGTAAAAAGTCTCAACAAAATTAGAAAATTCACAATAAAATAATAACTGTCCATTTTCTGAAATACTTTGAGACGTATTCCCAGTAAGTAATGTAAATACAAAACAAAAAATAAGTAAATAACTTAAATACTAATATTTAAGCAACTGGTCTATTTTTGATTTTAGTAAAAAAAGAATTCTTATGCCAGTTTCATATTTTATTTGGCGGTCATGTTTTATATTATTAACACCTAAAACTTTCAATGGCTACTAAAAACTTGGTGCACGATGTGAAAAGTGTGTTTAGACATTAACATTTTTCAACTTTGTAGACATTTTATTAATAAAATACACTAGATACGTTGGCGAAGTTTCACAAAAGAAATTTTAATAATCTTTGACAGACGTCAACTGCATCTGGTATAAGAAGAAAGTTTCATTTAACAATAATGTGACTTAAAAATTATTTACATTTTGGTCTCGGCGAAACTTTGGAAAAAATAAGAATTCTTTATTGATTTCGCTTCTTTTTAATATGAAAATATCAATCTGTTATGAAAGCTAAGAAATCTTTTCCTTTTCTATATCTTCGTATATATTTTGATTTGAATTATTCAATGTATTATCATTTTCTTCTCGAGAAACGTTGGAAGTCAAAAGCGCAAGATTTTACATTTTATTGAACTAATATTATTTAACGGAAAAGCGCTTCTAAAAGTATAAATCAAGATTTATCTAAAATAAATATAAATATAATAAATGCTCAATTACCTAAGAAGGCTTAAGAGAATTTTATTCTTTTACTTGCTATTTCCGTTGTAGATCTCTGAATCTGATTGAATCTCACAGCCTCTTTTACATACGAACGGTGTCAAAAATTATCTGCAGTGTTAGTAAAGTGATTTAGGATAACCTTTTATTGTTAAATTCGATCAATATGTGTCGAATTTCAAAAATAGAACAAAGAATGCTCCTTATATTTTCGAAAGACTTTGAACATTTTTACACACATTTTTACAACTTTAGTTTATCGAGTCATAGAATTAAAACTACATTACAAATCATATTAATTTGAAAACAATAAATAATTAAATGTCAATAAATGTTATACGCTTACAAATTAAACATGATAAAAAAATATCGTCCCGAAGGATTTTGCTGAAAATTAGCAAATTGTCAATTACTTTTACAATTGCTCGAATCATATTAGCGCCGCAAGCGATTTCTGTTAGTGATAGGAAAGCGTCTCCGAATTTTTTTAAAATGAGTTTTTGCTTATTATACTTTCTCGTTTTTTTCAGAAAAGCTAAAGATTATTTATGTCCATGAAAAAAATTAATTCGGTGTTCTACAGGTTCTTGTCGAATTAAGACTTACGTTACTTTTTTTTTTTTGGCGGGAATATGTTATTGGCAAAAAGTTATATATTTTCACGTTTAACTCTATTTTTATATCTGAATGTTTTTATAAAATAAATAAATAAATGGACTTTAACAAAATGTCAGTCTTTATTGCGTTTCATGTATATGTATATATATATATATATATATATATATATATATATATATAATAATAATAAAGTTTCTAATACATTTGTAATAAAAGGAATCAGATGAATGCCCTAAAACGTTATTTGTCTGCCATTAACAAAATTCAAAACGCATATTTTAATAAGTTGACGTAAAAACTTTATTACTCAATAAGCGAATATTTACATGATAAGAATCCTAGGCAGTGATGTCGCCTGATTAATTTCCTTTCCTTTAGGCTATAGCTAATAAAGTGTATATGTATAAATTTTAATTAAACTTTATTAAAAGATTTCTTCACAACTATAACACCTTGCGAAGCAGAGTCAAAAAATAGATTAAAGGTAAAAAGGAGTTGTCGATCACTAAGAGTTTTGTTAAAAGTTCTAATGGTGAATAAAAGAATTTTATTTATATATATATATTGTCTTATCTTAAACATCTTTCCATTATAGATTTAGAATAGAATTGGCTGGAAGCGCCCCGTATCCAGTGTCTTTTGAAGATATTAATGATCACCTTTATAGCTTGTGAGTGGACGTCTTTTGCTGCGCTCTCCTGTCTGTGGTCACGACTCCATAATCTTAAGATCAATGCGGCGATCCGTTCAGCACACTATGTAGCCTGCTCGCTGCCAATTCGATTTGCCAATCTCCTCATTCTCGAATGAATCTCGTAGAGAAATGCCAAACATTCGCACTCTTCATTGGCTTGTTGAGTGACTATGAGCTTGCCAATAAGGCTTCTCACTGTGAAGCTATATTTATAAATATTTATAAATTCGACAGAATCAAAAATTTATATTAAAACATTTTTAAAAATGTTTATATACTTTGCAAAAGCTCGCTTTCCTTTACGACATATTCTATTATCACATAAACGTTACTAAATACGTGTCCGTGATGTTAAGGGCTACATTTATATTTGTGCATTGGATACAGAGCTCCGTGCAATCGTAAAAATGGTTTGCAATGAAGATATGAAGTGAGTGTCTTGAAGTAAAATTGTCGCAAAAATATTTATATTAAATATTTGGTGTCTAGACATTTGAACAACTTTTTTAATTTATATAACTAAGTGATCTTCGGTTAAAACTTTGATACTGAATAATGTATGACGTGCTAATTAAGTTAAAAGTTCACAACACAAATGTTATAACGATATATTGGTTGATTGGTTATGGGTACATTAGTTTTATATTTACCGCGAATGTATAGAACTTTTGCTGTTAATTTATGTATAGTATACCATTTCAAAAAACCAATAATTTTAGCAATAATAACGTAATAATAATGTAGTAAGAAAAGTTTTCAAAATTCGAATTCCTACATTTTTAAAAAAAATTGTTTACTTTGTACTGCCAGAAGTAAATAGTCTGCCGCATTCTTATAAAAATAAATAATATTACTTATTTCGTTATGATTAATTCATACAAGTTGATAGTTTCCTATTAGAGGTAAATATGATAAATGAACTACACTTTCACTCTTTTGAAGAGGTTTCGTTTATAATCAATCAACCAGAAGTTTACATATTAAAGATTTCCACCTATGTATTGACTCGCGATATCACGATATCTCTTGAATGGGAAGGCTTGAAATCTGGTAGTACCATTCCTTTTGCTATCCAAGGAGGAATTTTACCATTTTACGTTCTTACATGTATAAAACTTGGCAAGAATAATTTTTCTGGCATGTTAATAGTTACTAAAAATATCTAAAGTAGAAGTTAGACGGCTAGTATATAAATAAGATCAAACTAAAACTTCACAATCTCAAACTCAAAACACTTCGGTCCCCAATTTCACAGCACTTTCAGACCACTTTGATTATACGGGAAAACCTTTGTCCCCTTTTTTTCCCGATAAGTCTTATTTACATAAGTAGTACAAAAGCCACGAAAAGCAGTTTTCTTAAGCATCCTTTTATTTTCAAGTGTTTTTAGATGAATATTAATTTATTTGGGATAAGAGTTTAAAATCACAACGTAATTGTATGATGCAGGCAGACGATTTAAGTAGCTAAATTTTATACATCATGACCATTCTATTCTTTGCCTCAGATACTTACCTCTTAAATAAAGAGGTTATATTATTTTAAATTAATATTTTTATAAATAATATAAAATTCAACTATTTTATTATGATATTGTTATCATTTTAGATTTCTAACATAAATAAATAAAAAAAATAAATAATTTATGTTTTTCTCCATAGGTATTTTTTTATTAAATTTTGATCATAATAAAATTATAGTACAAAATAATTTTAGATTAAATTTTAAAAATTATAAATAATATGAAAACTATTTTATTTATATTTAAATAATATGGAGAGGCACGCATCATTTCAAAGATGCCTTTGAAGTTGCAGTGGGCAGGGAAAATAGCTCGTTCACTGATGGCCATTGAGGCTGAAATATTCCAAGTGCAGACCACGAGCAGGTAGACGCGGTGTGGATAGGCCTCCACTAGGTGGATCGACGACATATTAAAGTTGCAGTGGGCGCCCATCTGCTCAAAAGAAGAAAGAAAAGAAGAATAGAACTTTTTGTGACTATTTACTAGGATTCTATAAAAAATACTTAAATGTTACTTTTAGAAAGATTTACTATCTATCGCGAAGAATTCAAGTTATAGGTAAACGTAATCGTTAATCGTAATAAACAAAATTTGATTTTGCTTCTGGTTTTATGTATTTTATATTTCCATGTCCCAATACAAGAATTACAATGTTTTAACCACCATATGGCAGCGATTTATTTTTTTAAGTTCTGACAGAATTTTTAGAAAAGACCAGAAATCACGTACTATTTAATTACCCTGTTGCTTTAGTACTTTAAACCCTGGTATTCGTGAAATATTCATTTAGTGACGTTGCCTTGAATTCGAACCATTATAGCGTCTGGTGATTTATGCCAACATAGTTAAAATGTGATTTTAAGGCCTCTAAAATTCAAAATAACCTTTATTAACGGTCTAGACTAATTCAATGGTTTTGAGGACGTATTGACCATGACTTGAAAATAAAGCTGCTTTATGGT
Source organism: Battus philenor (assembly GCF_028537555.1). NCBI lineage: Eukaryota > Metazoa > Arthropoda > Insecta > Lepidoptera > Papilionidae > Battus > Battus philenor. Next base: position 4,340,364 of record NW_027181759.1, on the reverse strand, counting down.
AATAAGCATTTTAAATTATAATGGCAAGCACTGAAAACTGTTTCTGTGATCATAATTGTACTTATTATCAAATATACATGTATATACAACATTAAATTAAAAAAAAAACGTAATATGCAATTAAGAGATTTTACTTATCAATATTACGGAAAATTATTAATCCAAAATAAGCCTAAATAAGTCTTGATCAATACAAAAGTACTATAGACTAATTTGCTATTAAGTATTTAAAAATTAATGTTTAACTTAACGTAGTGTTTTTTAATTATGATGTACATATAGAACATGTACAGAACGGACATACCAATTTCTGTACTGCGCTGTTCCTTATTTCTTACACCTCATGTACATCAATGAATTTTTCGTTGTCGGAATTAAGTTTTCTTAAGGTTTTTTTTGTTTATAAAACATGTATTAGGTTAGTTTATTGCTTGAACTTAACAAAGGTAATGTTTTAAATACATTTTCCCTCTGAATTCTGTTTTTAATTGTGTGATATAATTAAATACTCTCGCATGTTTTTCTAATTTAATGTTTCGTATATACCCTTAAACGTGACATTTTTCAGCCGTTGACGCACGTTTTCAGTCGGAGCAATAAGACCACAGAACAGCTTTTATCCATAAGTGTCTGTTTGTGTATTGGTGAATAAAATTTCTGGACTAAGCATATATATACTATTCTTCTTAATATATACAGACTATGATCTCCATTCTACGATTTTCACTGTAAACTTGTATGCTGAAGAAATAGGAGTGATGAATGCAGTTTCGCTAGGTTGCGGATACCAGCCCGCAGATACGTAACAAGAGGTAGGATTGAGAGGTTTAACAGCAATATTTATCTAATATCTACTGAAGGATTTAGACCCGTTAAGAGCGAGTAGCAGGCTTCCAAAAACAGCAGCCTAGCTGGTGAAATTGAGCGAGCATTAATAAAATTCCTCCTTAAATCTGCTACGAGGGGTTCTCTGAGTACCTTCACAGGTTCAAGCTCAAGGAGGACCCCTCGTGCTTCTGTGAAGCGGGCGTGGGCCAGACAGTGGGCCACAAGGTGGACCACTGTCCGGCGTTCGGAAGACTGCGCGCAGATTCCGAATGCCGGATGGGCAAAAAGATAGAAGAAAGGAATATCTCGGCCATCATGCAAGACGAAGGGGAGAGAGTATGCTTCCTCAGCTACTGCAGGAAGGTGGTAATAAATGCAATAGGTAAAAATAAATAATGTTGCAAAATAAAATAGTAAGGAAACCTAGAATGTAGTGGTTGAGGATGAATGTATGGCTAATGGAATGAAATGAAATGGGAAAATTGTAGAATGAAAGAAACAGTACGACAGATAAGATGATATGAAAGAGAAGAATGATAATAATAAAAAGTCCCACACGAGATAGGGGAACGAGTAAAAAAAAAAACCTGCTACGAAAGTCAGCTCTGAGTACCATACCCGGCTATTCTCCCTACAAATCAACAGACCTGGCACCTGGCACCCGAACTGTGAATAGTTTTATTCACTCGTGACGTGTGTTTTAATTACTAGGCTACCACGGTTATATTCTTACATGTTTTTAAATTCACATCACCTTTACAGATACTTAATACAATAGTACCGCTATTAACTCAAATAACTATTTTAAAATACATCTTTATTTAAATTAAGGAATGGTACAATTATGAAGGTTTTGTTTTCTAATATAACGTGTTATATTTATAAATTTTCACGTATTCTGGGCTTACTACCCAATCGAATAAATATTTGACTTGTAGAGATTGAATTCACGTTGCAGTCGAAACAAGGCAACTATTCTTTTATTTATTTAAAAACAATCTCGATATACGGTCATGTAATATTTCATTTTCTTCCTGCTTCTTTTTTACGCTTTGCAGAGCGGAGTCAAAAATAAATATATATAGGAGTTCTATTAAAAGTTCCAATGTTGAATAAATTAATTTTATCTTCTTTATCTTTTATCGTTGAGTCTTCATTTACATTCAACTCGAGTTGGATAAAAGGCCGCTCTGAAAGACTGTTTGTGTGGGATAGATAATTGAATAGATAGATAATTGAAATATAATAGGGGTGATACACTATGAAATGTAACATCATCCTTTGCATTTCAGTAATAGGGCTTCCACTGTTGGATGTAACCGAATGGAATCGGCTCAAATTTTTTTGGATGCGCCCCCTTTTGTGGTCCTCTCGTTCCTATATCTTAAATTTGGGACTTTTATTTTAAAGAATCTTTTTTATTATCGTTTACTTCTTTCCTCATTCACAAATTCTTTTATTACATCTTCTTTCATTCTTCACATTTTCTTGTACACTATTTTCTTTTATTTATAATTCTCATCAATAATCGGCCCACATTCAACATCTCCCAATATAATTTACGGTGTATATATTTACGTTAAATTGCATTTATTTTTATTCATGTATTTAATTCGTGTAGGTAAATGCTACCAGAACAACTGCATCGTAATTATGGGTTGATAATGAAAATGATGGATGATTAGGGACTATTAATCATTCGCTAATGCACTGAACAATTTTGCATTCGCGATTAGCGCTACCGTACAGTTGTCACAATAGCCGCTATTTTATGCTTAATAAGAGTATCATTTATTTAATCCACTTATAAATTTACACAAATATTTCACATTTTCATTTTAAAGTATTTTAGAATGCAGTTTACATGTATGGTTAATCTATGAGCAAAAGCACAGCGTCCAACGAACATAATATCCAGAGAAGAGAGCTTTATAATAAAAACAGAACTTAAGCTTGATTCTATTCTAGAAGCAATCCTGTTTGGATAAGGAAATATGTGAGAAACAAAATGGAATCTTTAGAGATATAGGGGTGTCTTCTTCCATATCGGACTTATTTTTATTTTGAATAACATCGAAGCGTATAGTAACAATATAACTGTTTGCGGGGAAAACACATATTTGTATTTAAAGATTGAAATAATGTGCATTGGTAGCCTAGTGGTAGCGGACGATATTAGGTCGTAGATTCGATTCCCGGTGATACAATTTTATATAATAAACACTTTGTGTATTAAATATAAAGAATTATAAATGTTCACAGAAATTTCTAGAGGATGGTTAGCAGTGCAAACTGCATGCCATAATATCACAATGCGATCGCCAATCGGCCTGTCAAGTGAAGCGATTATGTTATATCCCCACTAAGCACTGAGGTGTAAGCCCATTCCTAGCTTGCTACTACATAGAAAAATAGATTTTTTAAAATGTTCAAATATCCATAATATCTATATTCATCTAAAACAATCTTAGTGACATTAAATAATGTGTATATATAAGAATAAATACTGCAATCTCTAATTTCGAAATATTGTCATATAACATTTTTTTTATTATTGTCCCCTACAAACGTGTTATATACCTGTGAAACGTTCGATTCCGTTTAAATTCCCAAGAGCCGGGCTGACTAACCCTTTGAGCCTCGAGGATTGCTTACAAACACGAAGTATGTTTACAAATATCAGCTTTAATTTGAAACGGCATAGTTATCTTATTGCATCTGTATTGAGTTTAGGCGTATTGTGCTATTCAACTGGCTCTATTGAATTTCTATAGGAGAAGTCTATATCCATCACTTGATCACTTTTTCTGAAATAAAGATGATGTTGTTAATTCAGTTTCAATCTCTTCTCAACGCAATGACGTAATTAAGTGTGAGAATCGCAGATAGGCATGTTAAATTAAACAGCAAGCAGCAGAAATAAAAATATACGTGCTTATCTTTGGTCATTAGAAGAAAGAAATAAATATTTTAAAATTTGTCTAGCTATTTTCGATATTAAAAAAATCTTGTAGTAGATTTTGGTAAATAACTTGAGTTTTAATCTTATTTATTTATATAAGACATCAATAAAAAAATTCCTTGATTTCCATTACCTATTCGAAATCTGGGTAGACCACAGGTGTCCAATAGTGGACCTAATACGGCTAAAATTATGATAATGATGATAATAGAAAGTACAACAAAATGCACTCTAGTTTACATGACAGCAACTGTTCTATTTTTACTGAATCTGTAAAGGTGGACATAATTAACAAAGACTTAATGGTCTTTCGAAATAATGCTTTACTGTAAAATAAACATCAATTAACAATACCCACAATTGTTTAATATAATCTTTATATAATAAGCTTTTAACGACTGACGTGTTAATCCCTTTAAAACGATTTTAATTCTTTCTTAAATAGTCCGGCATGCCTTCGATAATTCTTGATTAAATTCCAAGTTCACGGATGGTTAGAATCCCGGATTAGTATGGTCAGGAGTTTTTGATTAGTTTAGTTAGGAAAAAGTTTTTATAATAATCTCCCGAGTAGGCAACACCGGAAGATTTTACCTAAGATTAATTAAAACTGTTACATGATACATCCACGTTTATATTATGTAATTTTATTATATTATTCTAAATTTAAAAATATGCGTCGTTCCATGATCAAACGTATTTTGTTTTAAGATCATGTAACTTGCTGTTTTTTCCACTTTTGAAAGAAATTACCGTTATTTGACTATTCTAATTTAGAATTGTATAATAAGTGAAACAATAAGTTACTCGACATAGTTAAGGTTCTCGTTTTTGTGAAATAAAAAAAATTGTAAATATTAAATAAAGTTTACGACGTTCAAAAACTTTGACTTTATTAATTATGAAGTCAGTCGGCAGTTAACGATCTCCAGAGTAGTGACGAATTGAATAAGTTAATGACAAAGGCTCTTAGAGTAAAGGTCGTGAAATTTTAGAAACTTTTTAATTTTCTTCTTTTATTATAAAACAACTATATTAATAAAAAATTATCAATTTAAACGCAAAACTCAAGAGCGGCTTTACCATTTCGGCTAATTATCTTTTTCATATTTTAGTTAAATTTTTAACAAAAACAAAATTTCCACAATGAAAAATAGTAAAAATAACACCTTTTTAGACAGAAAAACCATGGAGTAAATAAAAAAATCTGTCTGTAGCTGTCAAACATTTGACGTCAATGGAAAAAAGTATTCTTAATGTATCGTGTACGAATAAAATTAATTCAAATGTAAGAACATTATCACCAGTCCTGCAGTGCACGAAATATTTAAATATTAAATCAATAAATAAAGTGATCACTTTGAAATTAGATTGATTTATATATTTTTGTATTTTGTCTTTGTTTATATGCAGTGTGTCGAAGAGTGGTAGCCCAACGGTAAAGGACTGAGTCTTGTGATCATAAGTTGCGTGTTTGAATCCCGTGATACAATCTAATATAATTCACGCTTTATGCCACAGCTTACATACAAGTTTCTATAGGATGGGAGGCTTATGTCCAGCTGTGGGCGTCTTTGGGCTGAAACGACATGTCGAGACAGGTAACATTTATTACAATATTGGTATTATTATACTAATTAATTTATTAATTTGGACTTACGTACGTTACGGAATCTGTTTACTTTTGTAAACAAAACAACTAGATTAAATCGGAATAGACAATATGCACGGTTAATATTTATAAAAGTTATTCAAAACATATTTTTATGTATTAAATCAAAGTTATGTAAATAAAAAATGTAGTAAAACCTGGTAATATTCAATTCTAACAGAAATAAAAGAGAATTTTGCTGTATATTACGTAATATTAATAATATACAATACAATCGTTTAAAGCTTTCGGACCGGGTGTTAGTTATTACTGATACGACGTAAATCTTTAGTCGCTTCGCGAGCTGAATATAAGTAACCTGTTAACTTTTTATGTTACTATAAATAAGTTAGGTTTTATATATTATAAATATATGTAAGACTGTTGCCAAAAAAAATTAAAATAAAACAATAATTAAAGCGGTATAACTGTTTGTATTTTATCGTCGATTATATATTAGGTGGACCGGAAAGCAATGTCGTTTCTGTCGACGTATTTTACAGAAAAACTGTTTTATTTTTACCGCTCGCCATTGAAAATTTGTATACTAGATTACTGATAATGAAGGTGAATATATTGTTGATTGGAAATAAAAACTTGTTAAAAATGTAGTCGTGTGAATTTAACAGAAAGCGAAAATACTTTCCCGTCCCCCTAATAGTATATTATATATTTTTAATTTCCGTATTTAACTGCGTAATTACATAACATTATAAGGAAAAAGCAAATTTTGACGGAATTTTAGTTCATATAGATAATTATTATGGACATTTAGATTTAATTTGAGAGGAGATCCGTAGAAAAACAAAGGTCATTGACGTACATCTAAGATTTGTTCGTTTGAAATGGCAGTGCACTGAGCACATCGATCGTGTAATCGATGGCTGTTGAGGTCGAAAGGTTTCGAGTGGCAACCACGAACAGGTAGACGTGACGTGGGTAGGCCCTGCATTAGATGGAACGAAGACATAGTTAAGACAACACACGAGTAAACGCACAAGACCGGATATCGTGACGTCTTTTCGGGAGGCCTATACCTTGCACTGTGCGTTTATCGACTGCGAAGTGGAAAAAGAAGACTTAAAATTAATTTATTTTAACTAAATTTTGATGTTAATTTTTTTAATTTTTTTTTTACATATTTGTGTATTATTACTTTGCTGTTCGAATCTGTAAATGCGTGTTCACATCTCCAAGCATCAGTCGTATTCAACTATGTTTATTTGGAATTAACGAACATTACTAATAGATGCAATTTTATAATAAAATAAATAAAATAAACTACTATAAGGCTATTTGTCTATGTATGGCTATATATGGCTATATGTCTGTATGGCGATATATGTGGGACAAAAATTTTATTATTATATTTGTCTTATATATTTATTTTAGGTTCGTAAATTCGTTTGAAATGTTATAATTGGATAAAACATTTACAAGAAATGACAACATATATATACATAAAAACCTTTTTCTTTATTATGAATCAACTGTGAATATTTTTGAACTCGTTAAAAACTTTTATTAGGTGTAGTTAAAATATTTTTAGTTTTTAAACGAGTATCTATTACTTGTAATTTATATAGAGATCAAAGAGCTTCTGCAGCTTCTTTCGGATTTGATGGAATTAATATTTCCGAAGGCGTAATATTTCATAAAGCTCGCGCAACAATTATTTTAATTAAGATACAGTCTGAAGTTAACGAGATGATATTAATACCATCTTTTCTTAATTTTTGGTATTACAGTATTAATTTATGAAATTATAGATTCGCGGCTATATTTCAATGGTACATTTTTCAGATGAAAATATGTGTATAATAAAGCGCACTAAGTTTTTTTATCTTTTCACTAAAAACTCACAGCAACGTACAGAGTGATTATCTTTAAAGGAGTATGTATAGTAAAGTAGTATGCAGTAAATTATAGTATAGTGCACACAATTCAAATATAAAAAGTTGCAGAAATTAAAATAACGTGATTTTATAAAATAGTAAAAAAAGCGTGTTTACATTCATTACATAATATTATTAATTAGTGTTGTCCCTGTAGACTTTTACTGCCAAAAGTTATTGACCAGTCGCATTCGTAAAGAAAAAAACAAGTAATTGTACATGTTTCAAAGTAATACCTTTGAATAGAGTAACTGAAAATTAGTGTAAAATCATTTACTTGTTTAAAACATTCACACCAGTAACCAATCTTCGTGTATAGTTATGACAGTTTGTTTTTTTTTTTGAAATAATTAATAATATTAATTAATTTAAGCAACAACGTTTAGTATTTTATTATGTTGACATACACTAAATATGTTTATTTAGAAAGGTCATTGCCTCCATAAAAATAATTAGAGAAGCCGGAAAACTTGAAGCAGAAGGGGCGACGTTACACACATGTATTCGCAATCAATAATGCTTTTATGTGTTATGTAAGTAGTAAAAACGTAATTCATGTTAATTCAAGAGAATTATTACTATCTTTGTTTTTATCTATGAATTAAATATTAGATGCGACACGCGCACACACAACAGAGACAGAAAATCGTTTTAGCATTCGTAATCATGTTTTCGTAAGTCCGAAAATATTAGGTCTTTGACTAGTATGAGCCTGGCTATAATCTTGGATTTGTAGTTTATTATATTTTTGGATGCAATAATATTTTTAATACTTATTTATTAAATAAACCTCATGTTGCAGATATACAACAATATGTATTTACTTGTAAGTGTGGTACCCATTTTACGTTTAAGTGGTATGTTGCAAGTTTTCATTATTGTACATTTAAGGGTTATGATGCTGATGAATGAAGAAAGCTTCAACATTTTTCTTCGTATAAAAACGCTTTACAAAAATAATTTACAAAAATAAAGCAAATTACAATGAAAAGGTAAATAAAATTAAGATTAATTTAGGATTTAGAGATTAATTTTTAATTAATATATATATATATATATATATATATATATATATATATATATATATATATATATATATATATATATATATACATATTTATATATATGTATATACATACATACACCTCCTGAAACTTTAATTGGCCATAGTTTAAATTATACAGATACTATTGAATATTAACGACAATCTACACATAGTCTGGCCGGATGTAAAAAAAAGTTGTTTTTAATTGTTGGAAGCCATAAAATGAAATTACTGTTAAAAATATGTCAGCAATTGTGTGTTAAATTAAAGACGACAGTTATGTCTGGTTTATAGTGGATTACCCTGTTATGGGAAGTGCATATAACGTAAGATATTTCGTAAACAAGTAATAAAAATGCAGTGTCATGTCAAGACGGAATATTAAGGTGTTTGTGCTTTGTTGCGCAGAATGTGTTCCGGCAGGTGTGAAGTGTGACATATTTTCCGAATTTCGTGTTTACAGCATTTCCATTTTTATTACTGTCGCATAAAAGAATATGTTCGTAATGCGTTTATCGTGTAAGAACACCGACAAAATTAAGAATTACGAGTACGCATAACAAGGAATTCGATTTAAAATGTTGTTTTGCGGCTTTTTTGTCTCATCTTTATTTCTTAATGGATAATTCGCGTCATATATCATATGTACTTGAGAATATTAATGTAGGTGTTCCCTTTAACTACCAATATCGTCCAACGACAGAAGTTTTACACAATACGATCCTCGAACAACATTCGATTTTCAGAACGAGCAACACTTATTTCATACAGAAATTTTCGACTAAGGATGTTTGAGTAAGTTTCTATAAATGCTCTCAAAGGTCAGAATACTGTTCCTACATTTTTTTATAATATCCCTATATTGAAATTATAAAACCTTATTTATAGTTAAATGAAGACTTATTTGCCGTCATCATTTCAGCCCATTGCAAAGTGTATGCCCTCCCCAAAGATAAGGGATATACCATAATCGCCACGTTTAGCAGGGCAGCGATCGTAGTGTGGTATCATGGTACGAAGGACACGCTGTTGCTGATCCTTTGGAAGCTTGTAAGCAGCCGCAATCCTATAGGATTTTTATATATAATTAATGGACATAATGTGAGCTATATAAGATTGTAACCTGGGAATTGAACACGCGACCTAAGTCTCAATTTTCTACTTGCTAGGCTACCTCAGCTCAGCTATAACGTACACTGTTTTTTTTATCGTACTTCACTGTTCTTCCCAGGTCGTCACTTATCATTAAGTGAAGGCAGTGCTCGTCTTGCCTCTTCTCAGCAGTATAAAACATTACCTCATTTGTTTTCTACATAGCTCAGTTATTATTGTTACCTCGATGTATGTAGTCTTTAATAAGAAAGGACCAATATCTAGCCACCTCCGCACATGCAGTGGTTGTCGTGCATGAAAGTGCACCGCCCGCCAGCCCGCTCGTAAATGCGCATGCGACAGACAATGCAAACTACACAACCGCCACCGTAAATTCACTCAACACGTGTTTCACCCCTCCACGGGGCATCTTCAGGAGTTGTTACACAGATTAGTGCTAAACACCGAGTGAGCTATGTATTATATGCTGGACAGGTACAAGGCAAGACTTGGACAATTTTGTAACTAATTTAAATAAATTTCATCCAAAAATTAAGTTTAAATTAGAAGTTGAAATTAACAATTCAATTAACTTTCTTGATATCACGATCAAAAAGGAACATTGTCAGCACGTTTTTGAAATATATAGAAAGCCAACTGATACGGATTTGGTAATTCCATCCTCTTCTTGTCATCCTTGGCAACATAAGCTTGCGGCCTTCAATTCATATATAAATAGATTGATGACATACCCGTTAAATGTAGCAGCATATAATAAAGAACTTAATACTATTTATGCAATAGCTGTTGCAAATGGCTACGAGCGGAGAATGGTGGATGGTTTAATTAGGAAGAAGATGAACCAGCGAGTGAGGGGCCTTTTATACTCGGTGACACCTGAGCGCGGTGTCCAAAACTGTAGGTCTAGTTTAGTGTATTTGGGACCAATATCCGAAAAATTATCTAAAATATTAAGAAAAAACGGCGTTTCTGTTTCATTCAGAACCAACAACACTATTCGGCGTGCGATTTGCAACGGCAAGGAAAAAACAGAGGTTGACAAAAAGTCGGGTATTTATAGGTTAAAGTGTGGTGGGTGTGAAGGGGTGTACGTGGGCCAAACTGGTCGAAGTTTCAACATTCGTTATAAGGAGCATATTTCCGCATATAGAAATGATCGCCCTGAAAGATCTCATTTTTCTAAACATTTATTAGAGACTGGACATAGTTTGCCCCATGGTCATTCCTATGACGTGCTGCACACCTGTAGCAAAGGATTACGTATGGACGTGTTGGAACGGCTAGAAATAATAAGACACGCGGGTAGTGGACCTGTATTTAATGAGCAGGTCAATGTCTCCTCCTCTCCATTATTGCAGGTTTGTCTGGGGAATCGGTCGGGGCACTCGTCTATTACGTAAAATCTCAAATATAACAAATGCGTAAGAGAGGGTAAAATAAAAAAAAAAAAAAAAAAAAAATACCCACGTGGTCGATCACGTGACATTAAGTTGTGGTGGGGAGGAGGTGACATATAAATAACAAAGCGACAGCGGACTGAGCTCACTCGGTGTTTAGCACTAATAGAGCTCACTCGGTGTTTAGCACTAATCTGTGTAACAACTCCTGAAGATGCCCCGTGGAGGGGTGAAACACGTGTTGAGTGAATTTACGGTGGCGGTTGTGTAGTTTGCATTGTCTGTCGCATGCGCATTTACGAGCGGGCTGGCGGGCGGTGCACTTTCATGCACGACAACCACTGCATGTGCGGAGGTGGCTAGATATTGGTCCTTTCTTATTTAGGATGGACTTCCGCAATGTAACGCCTGAATCCATTAAGTATGTAGTCTTTGTCCAGCTGCGGATGAAACTATAATGATTAACATTTAGATGTAAGATGGCATAATTAAAGCATACAATAAACAAACATATTTAAAATTGGACTAAGTTATATGAAACTAATGTAATAATACAAACATAATACAAATATATTATGTTTAGCTATCAGCGTGGCTGTTTAAAACGAATTAATAAAAGCATTAAAAGGTGAATACGAGAATTTTTTTTAACAAAATTTTTTACCCATATTTAAAACTTACAACATTAACTCTCGTATCATTGTCTTCATTGTTGAAGGTGATTCGTGATCCTCTGGGAACGGAATAGTTTTCGACGTCATTATGCTGCGTTATGTGTTACTATCTTTGGCATTGGTGACCGAAGATTGGTGTCAGTCGACAAGCGGATTAGTTCCAATTAACTGACGGGACTACCATATATGTTTATACAAGGGGTGGCCAATCTCTTTGATAGTCTGAACCATTTTTCAAATTTTGTAATTTTACGCGAGCTCCAATAAAAAGTATACTAATATAAAATGTATACAAAGTGTTATAAATTTTTACAGAAATTATTTATATTAAAAATATATTAACTTTCATAACTCATATAAAAAAGCTCAAAATATGTGTATATAAATTAAATACAGTTTCTTAATAGTTTTTTCAGGTTACTCAATATTGATTGGTGTTTGAAATTTACGATAGTATTTATTTCAAAAATGGTTTTCCACCCCTGGTATATACAAATATGGACGGTTGCTCGACTTTTTCAGTTACTATCAGTCGATCGAAGTTTTGGCTATATTTTCCAGCTATGTGTTTGACGTCTCTGAGTATTGAAACAGATTCCATTATTTGTAGTGGGCAGAAAGTAGAAAACTGATATTGATATAAAGATCGCGCAGAATAGACTGGTCGTAGAATTTCAGCACCTTCTTTCACCGATCTCTTTAAACTTACTATTAGTTACTGTCGTTTTAAAAAGCTATCCATATTTGTTTATAAAAAAAAACAAACCGTTGTAACATAGTAAAGAGAGCTCACAAACATTTTCAGGAGCTGAGAACTTATAGAATCAAAAGAAATCTTTATCTTATCTGAAGTAAGACACTGTTTTGTAAGGAAGTATACCGCAATACTTTCCCATAAGAACTGATTGTGTTGACAAAATTACAAGGTTATTTATACGCCTGTGGAAATATTGTCACATAGGTTTCCGACAGTCGTGAGGCGTATCGAAAGGCACGCAGCATGATGTGGCTATATTTGTCAAAGCTATGACTTGTTGCAGTGGTATTATTCGTAGCAGCGTTTTTCAAGGTGAGTCGCGTGTCAAACAGGATGGTGGTTTTTTTCTTTAACGTGTGCTATCTGTCGGGATCCGTGCCGTTAACAGATTTGTTATAGACCCTACACAGGTTATATATCTTTCGAAACCTCCCCCCTAGATTTCCAATAGTATCCGTTGAAAGCGGCCTACATATCACTAAAATGATTTAAAAGTCATTAAGTTCTCAAACTTTTTTATGATGAAATATCTGCGTGGTTCCATTTCCAATTCGATTCGTTTTCTCAAGTTGAAAGTGAATTCTGAAACCACGTATCTGAATCGACGCGCCCAAATAACCGAACGGAATGTAGATTCGGAATCTAGATTGGAATTACAAATAGATTCCCGATTTCGAAATGCCAAAGTTTGATCACGTAAAAAGTTTCACGGACGTCCTTCGTTTTGTGTGAAAACATCTTTATGATCTGTCAAACTATCTAGTTAGTGCTTAGGATTTTATGATTTATTCTCATATCTCTTCGTAGGTGAATATCCATATTTATTTTATTCGAGCTGTACAAAATAAAAGTATGCAATGTTTGAAGATGAAGGTCTTTGACCAATGTATGTTGCTTTGTGATGACATACGGATCCGAGACGTGGTCATTTGCGACGGGCTTCACTAAGCTACGCTCGGAGTTTAGCTTCGAGATAGTATTAGAAATGAGGATAATACGCAGAATAACCAAGATCACTTATGTAGCTCGACAAATTGTTAGTTTGAAGTGGTAGTAGTCGGGGCATATGGCATGTGCAACCGATGACCATTGGTGCCGAAAGGTTCTCGACCACGAGTATCGACCACGAGCCGCGCAGGTAGGCTGCCCGCTAGGTGGACCAACGACATAGTCACGGGAAGACGCTCGATGCGTGCAGCGCCGGACTGATCATCGTAGCGATCTTTGGGAGCGTAATGCATGCTGCTTATGCTACATTGCTACAGTGAACGTCCATCACCTGAAAAGAGAAAGAAAGTAGGTCTTATTAAGTCATTATTGGAGTTAACATAGAGCGACAAACATACAACTGCAAAAATTTTCTCATTACCTTCATCGTTATCATTTATACACGTTGTCATTAACATATACCTTCCCATAGATTTTCAATAGGATCAGTAGAAAGTGGACAACGTCTAGTATTTTTCGATGACCTTAGCCAAATTACCTGTCCACCTTATTTACGGAAGTCTTCTTTGTCGGTTTGTCGTATTCACTCCAGAATCTTCCGGTCCCAGCGTCTATTTTTCCTATGACGAAAGCTTGTATTATTATTTTATTTATTACGCCCCCCCTCATCTTAGTTTTTGCTTACTTGAAATAATAATGTACAAAAAAAAACTATTATGGCGAAAGCGGTGTTTAATAGTTTTAGTAAAAAAATAATATTTATTTACACCTTCGTAGTAAAGGTAAAGGTGTTATTTAATGTTATACGATATTATATTCTAGTCACGAAAATTTGAAGCGGGCGCAAACGAAACATAATTAAAAGCAAAAACTTCATACATATACAAGATATAAATCATCATGATCATTTCAGCCATAAGTCATTCACTCTCGGAGATAGGTCTCCGCGAAAGGACTTTGAATAGGATTAATTGTAAGCGACCTGTATTAAGCATCGTCTGTCGAGCCTAACAAGGACGCAGTCCTCCTGATCTTCACTCCAGATCCTCAGTGAGACATAAAATGAACATAAACTAAAAAAGATGAAATAAAGATGTAGTTTTAGTGAAATAATTTAATTTTGCCTAATGTTGCAAGCAGCTTTTGAAACAGAAACGTATAATATGCTTCTTGTGTGAGAGGCGGCAAGAAGTTTCAGAATAACTTGATACGCTGACGAATGGTTAAGTTATAAATAAGAAAGCAAGTAGAAAGATTTTCTTAAGAGGAGATAATGAGCTAAAAATATATAGAGTGGGTCGTTGAGTTAAGTTTTATACGGAATATATTTAAACGTGTTTCAGTGGGCGATTCTGAAGAGTTTAGATTGCAATCGTAGCTTATAGAGATTAGCTTATCTTTTCTCCTTGACGTTAGTTTTAATATAGGAATAATTCATTATGCTTTAACATAAAAATGCTTGTAAATTAAAAATATGAACCCGTACTGGTGATTAATAGTAGTATGTAGTTGCCTAAGCTGTGGCTCCCCTGAAAGCCTTTAAGCATCGTTACTTTAAAAGAGGCTAGCTAGGCGCCCTCTGTACCTTGCTACCTCGAACCTGCGAAATCTGTAAATGACCCTTGGGCAGCAGTGCGAGTTCGTTCCTAAAAAAACACTTATACCCATCACCATCTTACATATTTTTGGCCATAACACATTAACTTCTGGACCAAGGCCTTATATTTCCAACAAGACTGTCTAAAAGCCTGTATCCAACATCTTTCGACAAGTTTACAAAGATCGTCTGTCAACATTGTGTGCATTTACTCGTACTTATGCAATGAATCTTTTTTTTTTAATTTTCACTTCTTTTTTTAAATTTAAAACTTTCATTATAAATATGTGATTATTTAAAAACAAAACAATGAGAAGTCTTCTTCCTCTTTTTCCTCTTTCCAGTCAAAGGGGGCACATTGCAAGATGTGGGCCTCCTTGAAATATTGCAAGACGAACTATACTGACTATCAGACGTCTCATTGATTGTTTATTATTTTGATCATATAAAAGCATTGACTGTTGAATTATCTTTAAGGAATGACAGAGAGTACCTCGTTTATATTTTTTGTGTATTACTTTGTTTGCCTGAGAGTCTCTAGTTGTAATTAATATTCGCGGTCCCGATTTATTAGTTGAAAACGATACTACAAAAGAAATAAGCGACCTCTCGGGATCTTAACAAGTTAGTGGGCAGTACAGTAGCCCCGAGTATTAAGTTAAAGAGTTATTTTTTGTTAGTAAATGATGTCGAAAAGAAGAAACTTTATTATTAATTATGCCTTAAGGGCTGCTGAAATGAGGGAATGGGTCTGAGAAGTTACGTCACGCGGTCACGCCTGGCCTAGTTTTATGGAAAGTAATTAATTTTAAAATGTTTGAAGAAAAGAGGTAAAAATGGATTTTCTTGTTTTAATAATCTCGGCGCCAGTAAAAAGCGGTGAAGTATTATTATGAAAAGTTTATCCTAAATATTACGGGCTATTCATAAATAGATGAAAACGAAGCTTAAAATAAAGTAAACTGATTTATGGCGTGAGCATTCGTTTTATACCATAATTTGCATTAACCATATTTTACAGGGTAGTTGATTAAAGATGTAAAAGGTTTTAAAGAGTGAATGTATAGCTCCATTGCTGTCAGAAAATCAAAGGTTTCTTAAATAATAAATAATTCAAAGATAATTTACAATTGTTTAATTAATAAAATGTGAATTCAAGATTCAGACTATGTACTAAACATATTAAAATTAATTATTGTTTACTATCTGTTCCTGTAGACTTTGTAATGCCAGAAGTTTTTTGTCGCATTTCAACAGAAAAAGTAAATTAATGTTGTGTATTTCAGAGTGATCATTTTTTTATCGTATTTGGAAATATTTATATATATATTTAAATATGTGTATATGTATATATATATGTCGAGTGTCTAATTATGCAACCAAAGTTGATGAAAATCACAATTTTTAAGAAATGAATTGGAGTTATTTTTCATAAGGAAATGTTTTTAGAATCTTAGTTAACTAAGATGTGAAAATATAATGTTATGTCTTTTGCCCGAGTTCATTAGCACCACTTCTCGCTATCTCCACTTCCAAGTTGAGATGAATTGTCGTAATAACACCTTTCTCAGGTGATATAAATTTCCGTTAGGACTGCTTGCCGGGGAAAAAAATAAAAAGAACAAAGTTGAGGCAAATAAATAAGGACGGACATCTTTCTCTTAGTTCCTTGTTTCGCCAACATTTTATACTTTGCAACGTAAAAGTTCGCTCTTTTCATTGGCAGGATGATTCGCACTTATGTTTTATTGTCGATTTTACGACTCAGGGAAAACGGAGGCGATATTTGTTCGGTCCGGTACGACTTCAAATTGTTTAGGCGTGAGCAAGAATTTCCGAAAACTTTTACGTCTGTAGAGTCGTATCTTACATTACTACCATTGTCTTTGCCTTGATTTGTTTCTGAACTTGATTTTCTATATTACATAATAAAGATATTAGCCATATGAAAATAACTTAGAAATTTTTCGTCTGCGTTTCATTATTTTTACAATTCTTGCCATGTGTCGGGGTGTTTTTTTTATTGTAACATCGGGCAAGTATGTTAGGTAAAATAAAATAACGCTTGACCACTGAACTGGTAATTTGATTAATTTAAATAATATCGAAAAAAGGCAATAATATACAAGTCATTTTATTTTTTAACAATAATAAAATTAAACAAAATAAAATTAACAATGTTAATTACAAATATCAGTCACGGTAAAATAGAGGACAATTGCCGCTCGTAGTAGGGCTGACAACCGACAACGTAACAAAAAAAAATGGAAAAATGTCATATCATATATTTAAGACTTTAGTAAGTAAACATTATTCTAATATTGGAAATTTATAAATAATTTATTAATAAGGGTTACTTATTTGTCACCAATATGTTCTAAAAGTCATGATAAATTTCTAAACAATTTATTTTCATGGCCAATTTGTTATGAAGAACTAATGTCATAGTGCAACATCGATAATTATCATCGCCGCAAATAATTTAAGCAGAAAAACATAGAAAATTCATCCTGCTTACGTTGACATGACACCTGCATTGCGACTCTTTTGAAAACTTTCAAGCATTCTGCGTAGTACAATGGAGCTGTCGTTTTTACTTCTGAAGAGTTTTAATTATGGTAGAAGTCTCCACGCCATTCGTGTGCTTTTGTTTCGATGTTAAAAATAGAGCAGTTCTTCGTTTAATGAAACGATATTGGTTTTGCTGTTTCCCGGTCAACTTTAATATCGCTCGCGAACTTAGCTGTTTCAAACTTTGAATGTGTTGTATTCGTTCCCGATAATGAGTATAGCTTCCAAATACTACGAGTTCGCTCTACGAAAACATGTAGTAACCGGCAATGGTAGCCCAAGGGTAAAGGAATGAGACTTGTGATCGAAGGTCGCGAGTTCGATATCTTTGAAACAATCTTGTATAATTCACGTTTTATGCTTTAATTACATACGATTGCTACAATAAACAAGTTTACAGAGAATGGACGGCAGCGTACTCTTCGTAAAATAATACCAAAATGCGATCGCCAATCCGTCTGACAGTCGAAGCGATTATGGTACAACCTTCCATAGATACCTTTGGATGTGCCTAGCAGTGGGCATCAATGGGCTGAAACGGCGCCGACGACGAGAGTGATCACTATATACAAGGTTATTACATATATCGTTCTGTATCCTATGTAATTAAGTGGTTTTAAGATTGGAGTGAAGTAATTCAATAAAAGACGTGGCAAGTATTTAATAAAAAAAAATTTCATTAAAACAAACAGCTACGACTCGACTACTTATATATATATAATAAATAGAATATATACATAATATATAAAAGTAGTTCTAATTATTAGTTTGAATGTTTATCGAAATCTGTGTTACGTAAATCTATACTTAAAAAATAATTTTTCCTTTTTCGCTTACATTAAGTTTAATGTATACCTTATATATTTTAAAATAATTTAATATTACGTGTAAAGCGTGTGAAAACATTAATATTCGGGCTGAGTATGCGCGTTATTTAGGCGTGTTGAGGTGCGATATACTTTTTAATTGGAGCAAATTTTTAACGAACTTTTAATAAGGCCTCCTTTGTTGGATAATAATGAGGTATTTATATGAACGGATTTTCGCACGTATGTAGGCTCTGGATGCAGGCTGCTACCAATCAGTTCTATTGGATATCTACGAAGGTAGCTTACGCTAATCAATGAACGTCGTACGGTTGAAATAATATTAAGCTGACAGAATCGGGTGACAAATAAATTTGTTGTAACCTTTATATCATCAACGTTAACCTCTATTGTAATCCTCTTTGAGGGTACAGTATCCGGTTAATTGAAATGGTTACAGAGGCGCATAGCTACAAGCCTATATATATATATATATTTATATAATATTATTTTAAGAACGTACATTCTTGCATATTATCAGATACAGGTAAGCATGTTAACTCAGGGGGAAACGAAAATAATATATATATATATATATGTGTGTAATGTAAAGCACTGTCCAAAAACCAGATAGGAGTGCACGAATAAAAAAATTGGTAACATATTAAACACAAAAAGGGCGATATTACAGAATGTTTCGACAGCAGATTTATTTTTTTCTTAGACCCTATTCAAATAACTCAATTGATATTTGTATGAATACGTAAGAATAAAGAGAGCATAAGATAGTAGATCAGAACAGGACAATGAAGGAATAACTTTTTAAGCAAGTACACACACATTCATGTATGTTGGCATGGTTTTCAGTGTTGTATTGCTTGTTGCTGGAGTTTGTTGTCGTAAAAGGCGACTAAGCTCTACGACGCCGCCACTGCAAGCGCCGTACCTGTTACTTGACCAGCTTCATCTTTACTCGTCTTTTCTAAGTTTTCTATATACATAGTACGCAAGAATAATCTTTTTCTCGTACGGGTTAGTGGTAAGTATCTATAGATAAGGGTAGAAAAATCCTAACTGAGCGGCTCTAGGCCCTTATCTGGACTGGTAGCTTTACTGTGCCAAGCTTTTAAGTTTTGAACATCACGTTATCAAGTAATCATAAAAAATGAATCTAGTTTCGTATTGAAATAATACTATTGGGCATTATTCTCAAAATTTCAACAAAACACAAAATTTATCCGATGTCAAAACTATTGCCATATATCGTAAAATAAGACCATTTATATTATTATTAGATAGAAAGATATATACGTGGCGAATGGAGCGTAAATGTAGACAAAAATTATGACTATACGTTGCACTAAAGATATGATCTGGATAAAAGTTGATAAGATAAACTAAATATAAAAGTTTTCAAATTAAAGAACGATAGAATGAATATCGTCGTCGTAAGTTCGGCCCATAGACGCCCACTGCAAGGTGAAAGCCTACCCCAAAGATTTCTATGGAGGGATATATCATAATCACCACGTTTGGCAAGCAGGTCAGCGATCGCATTGTCGTATTATGGCACGAAAAGGACGCTGCTGCCCATCCTGTGGAAAGTGAGCAGTGGCAATTCTGTATAATTAATGCACAAAGTGTGATTATAATATTGTATCCCGGGAATCGAACCTACGGCTTAAGATCGTAAGTATATATATTAGCAGAATGTCTAGAAATACTAGAAAATACTATTTATCTAATAAAATGCATGTATTACGATGTTTATAAATCAATAGCACTCACACAAGGAGAACATATGATATTGAATAAATACTCTTTTATTGAACACGGAATTAAAACACGTCATTCATCTTTGGTATTTCGCTCCTCGCTGTTTGCGCTTTTGTATGTACGTCGGAAATACTTTCAGAACCGATCGCGTCTTTTATTAACAAAGAAAATCGTTCCGGAAGTCAGTCCGAGTTTACAGTTCATTAAACTCATTCTGTAAAGATTGAAAGGATTTTTTTTTGAATGAGGAATTTTGTTAAAAACGTAAATCTTGAAAGGTTTTTTCTTAAAGACTTTTCATAATCTGAAATAAACATTATAAAATACTTAAATATTAATACTTTTTTAACATTAAATTATGTATGTTCTCTTTAAGATCCTAACGTCTTTTATCGTTTACTGTATTTGTAAGTCTTAACATTTTACACAACATAATATTATTTTTATACTGGTTCACGAACGCTTACTTATAAAATGTACAATGTTTAGGCTATTTAATTAAGAGAAAGCAATGTTTTTTCCTTAAAGTAACACGTATTATTGATAGTTTCATATGTTCTCGTATCCTTCTTATATCTTTCATATGTCCTCCTCCTATCGGTTCAAGTTTGTTTTTAATTATTTATTTTTAAACAGAGACTTAACCTCTCAGTATTCCGGGCACTCAACGTGGTGGTGCCGTGTCCATCGCTGTTAAGAAGGTCTTCTTGAAATTCATTCGCTTTCACTGATCAGACTCTTTCCTCTCCGGCCATAAGCTAACCAAAAATTTATATGATCCCACCAATGTTGCGTTAGAAGCATGTTCTAGAAACGGTCTGATGATAGCTCTGCACATACTTAAATCCTTTAGTGACCTATAGAGCGATTTTGTTGTTAAACCTACCCTACTGCATACTAATAATAATTTTAATTGCATTAATGATATCTAATGTGTGATATATACACATATATATATATATATATATATATATATATATATATATATATATATATATATATATATATCGTTTAAAGCTCTTTAGTTGTTTCCTAAAAAAAATGAAACATTAACAAAGGTGTTCTATAGAGCATTTATATCGAAAAATGGTCTACGGACACAATGATTTTTTATTTAATACTAAGAACGTTGGTATTATAATAATAATTAAGTTATTCACTTAATATTTGATTAAAATATATTCCGATGATTTCCGATCTGTCAAATGGAAATTCACTTAGAAATTCAAATCCAATTTTCGAATTTGAAGTTCACACTTTACTTTTGAACTTAGCAGTTGCGGTTGATATCAGAATTTGTTTACCCTTTGTTCCTGTTCTGGAAGACAGATAACTTTTATTATTTTTAATTTATCTTGTAATGGGACAAAATTACTTTGTTATATTCAATTTATAGTTTTTTGTTAGTGACACCTAGTTGAAGGATTGTTTGTTATTGTCTCATTGTCGACTACTTTAAAAGAAAACATATGTTCTGAAGAGTTTGCACAGTCTTTGTTTTTCGATTTCTTTTAATAATCCGCTTTCCATTTCATATATTTTCTTTTTGATTGCACGTCAGATTGAAGAAAAGGAAGAAGCACGTCGGTTTGTTTATTTATCTGATGATAATGATGATTCATAATCATTTCAGGCATAGGTCATCCGACCTGAAGATGGCATTATGGTGTAAGGATGAGGAAGAGTCGTACGAAACGTAATTTTGAAAACTGGATATTGCTAAGGTGACATTAAAGTAGATTAGGAGACTTGGTAAACACTGTTATATGCAAAAACGTGTGCGGAAAGGCACGCTAACGTCTGTTGTATAATGATCCTAATAATAATAATAAAACAAAACCATAGGTCATCTATGGCTGCACTATGCCATAGATTTTCGATAGAACCGATTTGAATCGACTTACATAATTCAGTGTCTACCGACAACTTCTACAAGGAGGTCGATACGGTAATACAAATACATTGATCAATACATACGCATATACATACGTACAGTATGACTGGTTAGAAGCAATCTGCATCTAGGGTCTAACCGATATATGTGTATCTTGAAAATATTTTAATATAAACGTTCTAAATTAATTTATGAATCAAAATGAAACAGCATACAAGAACAGACATTAATTTTAGTTAAGTATAAACTTAAAATGGCGTTAAACTACTCTTTTTGGTGACTATTTTTAAAACAAGACTTAGACTTGCTCAAACTGTGTCAACGACTTTCGATCCGTCCGACGAACGACGTTGTAAAGTGTTTTAGACGCTACACGTACGTAAAATATTTATAGTTAAATAAAAGAAATTTCTCGACTTAACCAACATAATTTTCGAACGTAATGATAAACTTTATGGCCACCACTGGTTTTAAACACATCGTTTCACTGAACAACAATTCACTGAACACTTGTTTGTAGGTAATGGAAATCCTATATAATTAATGCACAAAGTGTAAATTATAACATTGTATCCCGGAATCGAACACCCTGGGCTACCGCTGTTCAAATTATTGCATACGTGATTATTATTCATAGAAATAAAGAATCAAAACAAGGATGTATGTAATAAAACGAATTTCAATTGTATTAATCAATATTAATATTGTACCAAAATCTTTTTAAAAGTTATCAACTTTTAATAAATAAAATAGAAAGAAAAAAGTAGAATACTACATTCCTTCTCTCTTTCAGTTGAAGTTGATGCTGACAGCCTGGCGAAATGAGTTTGCGGAAACAGAGTGGTTCAGACTATAAAATACTACATGACGATCTTAAATTTTACGTTTTTTAAAATAAAGCACATCTTTGTTAAGCTAATACGATCAGAAAAAAATGTCCTTGTTTGTGATTCGTCTTTATATTAAGACATGTCAGGAACTCACGTAGTCGGATCCAATAATTAACTCATATATCAATTTTATCCTAAATTCTATAAATTTAGGATCTGTTTGACATTGTTCTCACGACGAATTCTGAATGGATTACAATATGAATAAATAAAAAAAGTAAATGGATTATCTTCCTTGTGCCGTTTTCCTCAATTTTAAGGTAAGTTACATATAGGGTGGTAAATGCAGATTTTTTGGAAAAGTATGCAATTAAAAATAGGTATGAATAAATGAATAAAAATAATTAAACCGTAAAGTGTGTATTTTTATTAGTCATATTTATATTTTTGAACAATACGCTATGAAAGCACTACACAAATATTCGATATAATATATATGCAATTCATAACTTTAAAACCTATCATGATATATTATCACTGTAACTTCTACATCAATGTACAAACAGTAGAGAATTTGTTTTACTGTTTTCCGATTTATTTGCACCGTAGATTGTGGAATTACTGGACTAATAAAATTTTTTATTGCGTGAATCTTGTGTTCGGTTGTGTAGAGAAGTTAGAGCTTTTGCACAAAAGATTGTTTATTGTGCAAACTATTCTACACATACTTTTACTTGTCATATAACTATCGTCATGGTTACATATAATTTATTTAATTTCAGCGTTTACGTCGATGTCTTCTAATTGAAACTTTAATGACATGTATATGTTTATAGGTAGTTTTTTAAGTATTATGTTATTTAAAACTGAAATTAAGCATTAATTAACTCAACCTATAAGCTCAGCAAGGCGTAAATTATGTCATATTCCCCAAAGATTCCTATGGGGGATATGACATAATCGCCACGCTTGGTAGGCGGGTTGGCTGGCACTGTGTGGTACTACCGTACGTACACTAAGCTGCTGCCCATCCTCTGAAAACTTGTTTGCGCACAGAGTGTAAATTATATATAAGACCTCCTGAGAATCGAACCCGCGACCTACGGTCTCAAGTCTCAGTCCTCTACCGCTGGATTATCACTACTTAAAACAAGGTACATAAAGTATATTCATCATGATCTTCATGTAAGTCGATAGATGCCAACTGCAAGGTATAGGCCCTTAACTTAGACTATATCATCGGTCCACCTAGTATCAGGTATATTAAAACTAAAGTTACTGGTTACTTATAGAAACATTTAAATATTATAAACAGCATAAATTTCTTAATTAAGTGTATAGGAAATTCATTAATACGTCAAAAAATGTTAATACAGATATTAAGGGTGCTATTTTCAATGCAATAAACATTAATGTATGTTTTGAATCTGCATTATCACTTACTGAGATTTTTAAAAACGGTGTAAAATCGTATCGTACTTTTGTGACCTTATTTATAGTTTAAATACAGACGAAAGGTTAATAAAATAAATGACGTCACTGTACGTATAATATATATCGCATAATAAACCTTATTGCTTTGTTTGTGTCGATCGTAAGCTGTAAACAAAGACTTGCATCGTCAATCGGTATAATAAAATTTTATTTGTTAAAAACTAACAAAGAATACCGCAGTGGATATAGACGATCCTTAATATAATCGTTAAAATAAATTTTCAATAAACCCCATTTTATATTTATTGTGACTACATTAATATTTATTTATGTATCAAAGCGATAAGTATATATATTAGGAGGACCGGAGAGTCATGTCGCTTTCTTAAGTTAAGTTCACAAGATTACATTTTTAACAAATTTTTATTTCTGATCAACAATATATTCACCTTCGACTTTAACAACCTTTTGACATCTAGGATACAAATTTTCCATGCTGAAGTAGAAAAATCAATTGGTTTTTCTGTAAAATGTGTCTACGAAAACGACATTAATTTCCGGTACCCCTAATATATATAAATATAAGCGATAATAGATATACTCGTAAGCTTCCCGCATAGATTTCCAAAGAACCAAAGAAGAAGATCATTTTAAAAATATTATTTACGTCAAAATTTTACAACATTCGAATTTATTACAAAATTTGATAACACTTTTCAATTGAAATAAACAGTAATTAAAAATTCCTCAATTTATTCGCTATTTATTTTTATAAATAAATATACGAGACTGTGATTTGATTTACAGTGATATAGAATCTGTAATGTTACTTTAAAGCAACTATAAACGATCTCGTAGCCGCGTAGCTATGTAACCACGTAGCTATTTACGAGGAAACTAACGTACTATCGCATCAAATTAATTACATAAACTTCATTGGTTATAAATAACACGTTTTAACTGCTTTTACTTTAGTCATTAAAACAAATGTAGTAGACATGTAACAGAATGAAGTATGTACGAATATTCATTATCGCCCTTCTTTCAGCCGTAATACATCCTGTATAGGCTTGCATCAAGCATCTTTCTCTTTCTTTTTCTCTTTAGCTGATGGACACCCATTGCAAGGTATAGGCCTCCTCCAAAGATTGCAATGATAACCGGTCCTGTGCTGCCCGCATCTAGCGATTTCTCGCCATCTTAACTATGTCGTTGTTCCAGCTAGTGCGGGGCCTATCCACGTCGCATCTACCGCCTTGTGGTCGCATCAAGAGTACTTTTGGATGAACTTAACCAGACCATCTGTCCACCTTATGAGAGTACGTCTTATCTTACACCTGCCGGTCTTTAGTCTTCACTACAGAACCTCGAGGCACCTTTGCCACTTCAATTTGCGAATTCGCTGGGTAATGTCTGTAACTTAGTTCGTTTACAATTCTACTTATTCCATTTCGTAGAGAAACTCCGAGTATGGCTCTTGCTATCGCTTCATCATTGGTAACAAACCTTTGTCAGAAATTTTAGTTTAGGCAATGAACGAGAAGATGTTTTTTTTTATTTTCCTGAATGTTGTCCGAGTTATATTGGATTGGACCATTGACTTTTTTTCCGTACCTGTATCTTTTTTTTAAAGTAAAATAGGTACTAACTTTGATATCTTGTCATGTTGATTTTACGATAGCAAAAGAAGTCTTTTATATTTTGAAGGAATACCCTTTTTAGTTACCAGTAATCAAATTTGTGTTTTTTTACTTTGCCTATATATGCGTACACACTTTACGTATACTCACAAAACGCGTGCAAATGCTCTAACTTATACATAAAGTCGTCTAAATGTACGCATACAAACATAGGCCCACACCCACAATTATGAATATGCATATTAATATTGGAATATGCTGTTCTAGTTGAAATATTACGTACCTTACAAAGACGAACAGTATGCAGGGGAATTCTCAGAGAACCTATATAAGTTTAAGCTCAAAGGTAGTCTCTTGTACATCTGTGTCACAGCGGGGGACTAGGCCGTGGTGCACGCAATTACTTGCTGTCGTATGTGGAGAGCTTAGAGTAGCTTGTGAAGTAGAAATGTGTAGGAGAATTGCTTGCGGTAGCATCGCTTTCCTTTTGGGAGAGGAGGAAAGCTACGAAACTCTCTTGTAGTTTTGTTGCAGGGTGGTGGGTAATGTAATTAAGCATGATAAAATCGTGCGACTAGAAATGTGGCAAGGTATAGGAGGCGATGAGTGAATTTAATGTGGGTGAATGCTATGAAAATGATAAAAAATATGAAGGATGAATGAGGGAAGAAAATGAAAAATTGTGAAGGATGAGAGAAAGTAGGTGAAAATAGGAAGGTATATATCCCTGTCCCAACAACATCATGGCGTAAAGAGTAACTATATAATTTAAAAAAAGAACAGTATGCAGATACAAAAACGTTATTTGAAAGACAGAATACTGTTATACCTACCTAGATTTTTCGTCACGGAGTCGTACCATTATTATTCGATCGTGTCCATAGTTGAGAAGTGAACCGATGCGCGTTCAGAGTAGAACCTCATTGACACAGTTTCGCGTAGCTACCCACTTACATCAAGAGCCATTCCGCGGACAAGTTTACTACCATTCATGGCTATTAATCATTGAAAATATGTTACATCCTATCGATTTTTTTGTCATTAAAAATTGTCAATTAATATCTATCTAAGTTTAAAGCGTTATTTTTTACAGGTTAGTCCCCTAATTCACATTTTCTTACATAAATTAGAGAAGAAATAATCATGGTAATGTTAATTTAACTATTTCGTTTTTTTACCTTATTATTTGACTAAGAAGTTACTAAACTATCAAAAAGGTGTCGCATAGTCGGCGGAGATCGTGTTAGAAATACAAAGGAATAGGAAGATACGTTCGTCTAAAACCTGATCGCTTAGAACGGGCCTCAGAAGGCTCAAGGTAATCAAGAGAGAAATGGAGAGGAGTTTGCTCGGACTTTCTCGGAAATGGCATAATCCGCAAAGAAACCAAGGTCGTCGACGTAGCTCAAAGAATTGCTCGTCTGAAGGCAGGAGACGGGCTACATCGCTTGTGCAACCGATGGTCCTTGGGGCAGTTGAGTTTTCAAGTAGCGATCACGAGACGGTATACACGGTAGGTGTATGCACACCATTAGGATGACAAAGTTAATGTCGTGGCGAGTCGCTAGATGCGGGCAGTGCGAGATTGGTCGTCGTAGCGATCTTTGAGGAAAGCCTATGCCTTGTTATGCTCTGTTTATCGCCATAGAAGGTTCGGTACAGTAAAATAACTCGACACAAATACTAAATTTAAAGTTAAAGAAAAAATTAATATTTTTATAGTTAAACCTATCTTATAACTTATAGTCAGAATATCAGAAAAAATTAGTTGAAATAATATTTTTTCTGATATTAATATTTTTTATCTGTTCATTAGTACTTAATTCAGTAGTGTACATGTTTTGAATAAGCCAGTTCAATACTTGTATGACTTCAGAAACGAAGTTTTCCAAATTATTAAACGATTTTGTTTTGGTCATTATTAAAATTTAAATTAACAACATAATCATTTGATATCTTTCTAACATTTTTACATATGTTCAATAATTTTTTTATTATTTTTGGACCAGATTAGACAGTTTTATTCACACTATATATAATTATAAGAAAAAATGAATTTGCCAAAAACCCTGGGGCTGTACCTTGATAAAAATACTTCAGGACGCGTAAACTTGTACGAGAACTGTGAGCACAATTTCAAAACTGTCTGTGAAACGTTTGCACAAAAGTTGAAAGCTCCGTCTAAAGTTACGTGAAATTTATGATTGATTAATATACCGAGTTCCAAGTGGCATGCCAGACAAATTGACGAACTGATAAATACTGCATATATATATACATAGAGTGATTGTTTATAAATATATAAAGCTTAAAATTCATTCTGTTTAAAATATAGCTTATTTGTCAGCAAATAGCTTTAAAATATTAACACCTATTTCCAATCAGCGTGTATAAAATGATCACTTTGATATATCACTTTTTCTGTTGACAATTGACTGACCAATAACTTTTGGTACTACGAAGTATGCATGTGCAAATACCAAACAATAAGTAATTTCAATATATAGTAATCCGTATTAAAAAGCGCTTTTTACGTTATTTATTATTTCTGAAATGATTGATTATTAGAAAGGGTGTAACATACATTGATTGACAGCAAATGAGCTATAAATATATTCAGCCTTGATACAATCATGTATACTTTTATACCAATAACTAATCATCCTGTAGATGCAGTAAACAAAAAGCTTTTTTATTATACCAAAGTTACAGATATTAGCGTAAGAAGTGAGTGCTAAACCTTTGTTATTTATAAGATGAAAGTTTGCCAACACGTGTACCTAACATAACTTTAAGCCTGATTATGAAGTTAAGCTCATGATGGCTTTGAAAGACAATAGATGAGGTTTTCCTAGTGGTTGGAATTGTCATAACTCTCTAGCTATCATGAAAATATGTTCTTATAGTTTTTCAAGTACCATATTATGTAAAATTAATGTATATACTATATCAAAAGTAAATATGAAATTTAATAAAATTTAGGAGTGACGTAATTTTTAATGTTACTCTAAAGATATATACAATAAAATATTCTTTATAATTTAAAGATAGTTGTTCTACACCTATTGTGTATTTTACTAGCCAAGATGAGATAAAATTTTATTTTCGCCTTTCACTTTTTTCTCACTTTATATATTTTATATATAATAGTTGTAATATTGGTGAAGTACAATGGATGAAATGAATGATGAATGAATGAATTTGATCTTTGTTATTTCATTATAAATATAAGCGATAGCTATTATATCTGTAGTTAATAAAACTATAGCATTGCAATATTCTAATTGAATATATATAATTAAATATATATATCTATAGTGGCTAGAACGTGATTCGCTCGTAGATTTTTTTTCACAGAATCTGTTTGTGGCATTCACTGTCAGCTGTCGCGCATCTGTACTGCCGACATCATTAATTAGGGATGTCCGTTAAATTAAAATTGTATAAAGATATTTTGAGAATTCAAAGTGAAAATGTATAAATATATGCACTTCTCTTTAAAAATTAAATTTAACATTGTTTTATATATACATTATAATATCAACCGTGTGAAATTGAGTCAACAAATGAAGTGTTTGTTTCAACATTTCGATCAACTTAAAAAGTTTTGAACGCTATATTAAGATGTATTTAATGATAAACTTTTAATTTTAGATTTAAAAATAAGAAAAGGAAGGTCTGAGATATTTTGAAGAATTATTTTAAATATTCGTATCTAGAAACCATGAAGGATTTATTAACTTTTTGAAGTGCTTTTTCAAACCAGTCAGAGATTTTGATTACTTATTGGATATAATTTTATAAAAACGAAAATAATGTCAAGTGATTAATATCGAAATAAATATATTGCTACTCCATTTAATATATACTCGTAAAACTGAAATTTTGAAAGTCCCTAACTTGGATAATTATCTAAGAATATCTTTTGAAATCCGAAAGAATCACATACAATATTGTTGGTTAACAAATAAAAAATATGAATTTTCCTGCGTCAATGTCTTTGTTTAAGTTTGAGGTAGGGTTCTTTTAGATAAAGAGTGCAAAAACGTTTCAGGTACTAGGGTACTCCTTTACCGAAAAACTGAACCGCAGTGAAGTGTTATGAACATTAATAATAATTTGTGTAAAAACTGTCAACCCCGTTGATTAAAAAAAAAAAACTTTCTTTACATGCAATATTTTAGATATGGTGATCCCATAACATTTTGCATCAAAGGTAATTAATTTTTAACTAAATAATTCTGCTGATATCTTTTAGTAACGATATTTAACCTTACACATATGAAGTTGAGTTTTTTTTTTACCGTCGGTGATATTATTATTACAATGGCGACTTTATTATGTTAAAAAAATTGTAATTCATAAGACGAATTTTATTTATTACATCCGGTAATTAGTTTTAAGTATTACATAAAATATTCTTATAATATTTTTATAAATATTTCTTTTTATTTATTTACGTTATTAAGCTTATCTGTTGTACATATATACTATACATGTATTATACCCATAGCATTATATATATAGTATCGTAATCTGAAAACCAGAGAGTTGAGAGAGTCTGCACAGATTTATGGTTGCAAAACTTTGTGTTAATTTTATTTTTAAAAATGGTCTTTAGTATTAAATTCTTTATACTAGGTAAGAGGCGCTAAACTCGTGATTTCTCTTCGAGATCAAATTAGGAGTACAAAAACCTGAATACCAGTGAAAGTTACCGATA
The DNA here is from genome assembly GCF_028537555.1 of Battus philenor. NCBI lineage: Eukaryota > Metazoa > Arthropoda > Insecta > Lepidoptera > Papilionidae > Battus > Battus philenor. Next base: position 4,309,823 of record NW_027181759.1, on the reverse strand, counting down.
TAGCCCAGCAAAACGGTTAGTTGAAGTAACAGTAGGCACGCCACATAGCAGTACTAGAGTGGAGGCCACGCGCCCGTGAACTAAGCTTTAAACCAGAGTTCCCCAAACTTTTTTGTGTCGTAGACCCCTTGCCATGTTTTTCCGTGTTGGGTAGACCCCCTTCTTAACTGATATTGATTTCCTGTAAATTTCTAACTGTGGTGAAGTTTAGTGTTAAAAACTTAAAGTAAAAACACATGTTAATTTATACATTTATTAATTGAATTTAAATTAAAACTACTCAAAATAAAATTTTATATCTGTTATGTAAAATACACGTATCATCGAATAAACATAAAATAAACTATAAATAAAATAACATAAGCAATAAGTCAATATTTTTAGTGAGAATGAGAATGAGATGAACCTGATGCTCTCATAATAAATTATCAACATTTGACGTCAACTTTGTAAGGGTTAATCTTAAATCTCCTCGGCTAATGATGTCTAGTCTGTTTATTTTTTTCGTTAGGAGATTGGTAACAGCGCTGAACCCCCTTTCCACTAGGTATGACGATGGAAAGGAAATTAAAAATTTCCTCGGTATATTCCATAATACGGGATAAGTAACGGGTATGTTGTTTTGCAGACAGAATTGCTGATATTAAGTAAATAGGTACTATCAGTGTATGTGTTGAGATCCACTATCGTGGACCCACATTTTGGTTTTATGGACCCCCAAATTTTTTTTCGCTGACGTAAATCCCTTGCAGGTTGTCCTAGACCCCTAGGGGTCGATATAGAACACTTTGTGAACCACTGCTTTAAACCATATTCCCACCAAGTAGACAAACGATCTTGTTAGGGTCGTCGGAAGATGTTGAACGCAGGTCGCTTCCAGCTGGATTTATTGGAAATCTATGAGGCAGGCCCATGTCAGCCGAAGACAAGTTATTACTGATGACGAACGACGAACTGAACAAAGTGATGATGGTAAAGCTGATAAAGTGATACCTTATCAATCTGTTTAGTAAAAAAACCGCGTTATATAATTTATAATTGTATCATTAGTAAGAATAATTTAGTTATTTTTTTGGCTTCAAACGTGCATTTCTCTTTAGCGGTATAAATGAGTCCTGATACGGTATCTTGGCCGGGTTCAGCCAAGAGTTAGTATTAGAAAGTAAATCAAAACTTTAGACGTGTGTAAACAGAGTATTTTTGTACAAATTTTATAAAGTTGAATGTACTCCGATGATGTCATTTGCAATTAAATTTTGTTCTACCACATTCAACGTTTCCGCAAAATCGAATCCATTGACAATTCGAGCTGAATTAAGGTTAAAATTACAATTGAACAGCATTCAGATTTGAGTTGATTAGTCAAAAAACGGAAACTGTCAATTTCTCCTTCACTCAGCAATTTGCTCTTAACGTAAATTGATTCAATTTTCTCGAGCGGCTGCCTAGTGTCAATCGTTGTTGCGAATAAAGGTGCTACTACACTGGTGCTGTAAACGTGTTTGTAGCGCGTACAATCAATTTAATAATTTTAGGTTTCAGAAAATGGAATTCGAGTAAACTTTTACTAATTCATGTCCCAAACAAATTACTTACATATTATTCATGACTATTTATTTTAGATTTTGTTTGACCAGAGGACATGTAATGCTGTTATATATTACCGTCAAAAAATTATTTATTAACTGCTTATTATTATTAGTTTAATTTTAAACTTTCAATTTTCCTTTTAAATAAAACGAATATTTATCCTCAATATGTAATGAAAATGTTAGTTTATTATCAACGAAAGTGCAGTAAAATATTAACTTGAGTCTGAACACAAGCTACCTTCTTACTTTAAAAAATCGTATCAATACGTTTGGAAATCGATTTTTTTAGTGTTACCGAATTAATTAGAATGATTTTAATCGTTTAAACATTTGATTTGAATTTTCAAAAAATTACCAAAAGAAAATTTGACTTTGGTTTTTAACTCACAAAGTGAAAATAGTCTAGAAATTTCCATACCATTTTTCCTTGTAAACACGGAGTGGACAAAGGCCCTTTAGCGATTTCCCGTATTGTACATATTCGCGTGTTTATAAGAGACAAAGATTTTTGTAGTGAAAATTAAAAGTATTGTTTCAGATGCTACGCAAAGAAATGATTACCACTGGAAAAGCTTTATGTAAAGTTTTTAATTGTGGTTGAATATTCAATTAAGTAATAATAAATTTAAAATAAGGTTTATTAATTTGCTCCGTAATGAGCATTGTATTTTTCGTGGCTTATTTAAAAGTGTTATTCTTCGAAAATGTTGAATTAATTTTAACATAATTTCGGATTTTGAACAAAGGATAAGAAAATAGCCGGCCGAAAAGTTTTCTGATGCTACTCACATTTTCAGAATCCTTTATTTTTAGCTCTCAGTCGTTGTTCAAGAACTTTCTGTTTGGTTTAGCTACGTTACAAGACTTTTAATGCCAACGCTTCAAAAACTACCAAAACCAACTGATCCTTAGAGTGTGAAAGGATTTTTGTATGAAAGTAACGACATTGCCATCGAGTTTTTGTGATAAACTGTCGTCCATTAGGGAAAAGAAGTATACATAGGCTTGAAGCACGAAGAGAGAGAGGGAGAAGGAGACAGAGTGAGAAACACACACACACACACACACACAGAGATTCACTGACACTAAGACGAACAGACACTCTTGTATGCGTGTTTGTGTTGGGCGCGCCCACGTGTTAAGACCAAAATTAAGCCTCAGCTTCTAACATATACGCGGCCATGTTCAATGTTAGTCTTTACGGATTTTACAGCGTCACTGAAGAACGAGCTCACGCTTGCGTTTCCGGAGTTTGGGTACTAAAATTCTCTTGTACAGTACATAGACTTTTTTAGTGAATACCATACGAAATAAACTTCATGTTGGTAAATTTAGCATGTCTTTAAATTTAAAGTCGTTACTATAATAATTTTCTACCAATATTTTTAGTTACTGTTATCCATATCATTCAACGGTCGAAGCCTTTCAGTGGGTGTCAATCGGCTGACATGAATTTCTTTCATTCAATTCAATTAAATGAAACCTTTATTAATTATTGGAATATTATTATTGCCAGCATGCATCAAACCACTTAGACTTACCCCCTAGGTTTTAAATTGGCCTTGTTAAAAGCCACCTTAACGTAGTAAATCCGCCTTGAGGTGCATGTCTTTCACTCCACTGCCAATCCCCTTTCTTTTCTTGCTTTCTGCTCTGAGCACTGTGTGACCTGCTTTGTGACCTTTTTTTTAACTCGCATTGAATTAGCATCTTGAATTAATTAATTAGCTTGAATTAGCAGATACAAATGATTTTATTGTGTTATAAACAGATAAATAGAGAAGTATTGCGTCTTGTATTGTCGTGTAATAAAATACGACAAAACTAACGATAATTTGTCAACTCTGAATACAACATTGGCCAATTTCGGGGACATTACAGTCACCCATTATTTGCGCGTCGTCGCGGGCCCCTGGATTGAACAAAGTCAATTATTACGTACTTATTCTTCTCCCTCGATTTCCCTTTACAATCTGATTTAAATATTTAAGTAGTAAATGAACTCGATAAATGGTTACGATGTCTTAAAAGTTTGATTCTTAGGGAGGATTTCCGAAAGCAATTTACATTATAGACAATGAAAATAGTATGTGTAGTATTTTCTCGGCTGAATTTTATAAATGAACAACGCGTTGACAGTAGCCGGAATTCCGTGTATTTTGTGACGCATTTCATTAACAATATTCTCTTTACTTCATTTAATTATTTACATTGGATTTAATTTCAACACATTCAAATTTTGACGGTGATGATAAAAAGAGATTTTATGTCAATAATATAAACCTTACTGGAAGTAATAATCTAATAGTTTAAGATTCCATGCATCATTCTCGTAAATATTTGTTATAAAATACGTACGTAAATATGTAAGTACGTGGACAGCTTTTCTACGACAGCGAACTTGTCTTTCGAAGGGAAGCTTCTCGATGTGTTCATTACCAAAAAAGAAGTAATTATTTTTTAATTAATCTCGTTAAAAGGCTAAGCTTAGACAGAACATGACCATTGCGGTTTCCAGCACAATATGGCGACTACTGTGAACATTGAAACACAGATCGATACTGAAATTGTAATTGAATAATAAATAGTTAACATGAATAGGTTCTGCGGTGGAGACTGGACATCGACAAACGCAGCGTAGGAAGTTCATGTACAAGGTAGACTGACAGTCTACTTAGGTCATTAAAAGATGCTGCTGGATGCAGGTCGTATCCGACTAGTTCTATGGGAGACTTATGTGGGCGACCTAAGTTTTGCAGTAAAAAGCAAGTCACGATCATTCTGTAAAACAATGTAATGGATCTTAATGAATAAGTCATCTGTCCAGACCATGTTATAGCTATTCGCCCTGTCTTCCTAGAGTTCTTTAGAAAGGTGGTATAGTGACTCGATAAACCTATATAATCCACGGTTAGTTATACATACAAGCAGAAACAAGTACATAAATAAGGTAAATAAGAGAAGATATAAAAAGAGTTTTACTGGAAAGAAAATTATTATTAAATATAAAATATTAGTGAAAGCTATTAACGTGTTAAAAAACATTAATACTGTAATAATCTGTGATCTAGAAATGAGAAGGAAGGAGATGTTTGAAAGAAGAGGGATAAAATAGATGGTGAAGGACAGAAGAATGAGAAATTGAGAAGGATGAATAGTGCAAACACGGTAAGGTGATCTGAGTGATATATAAAACTGTTACTACTGCCTTTGGGTCATACGAATCGCTAGCGAAACGTACGTCTGCAAACATGTCTCTGTTTCTATAAAATGAAAAGAAGTGGAAAGTTTTAGTTTTGGACGCGTGTTTTAAGGGAAGCATAAAACATGACAGCAGGTAAGCTACGTAGTGAAAGGGAAAAACAACATTTAGACTACTATTAAAAAGTTAAGTGTGTTTTTATGTATTGAATTGAATTAAAGACACTTAAATCCAGTCCTATGTGGCTTTTTTGATTCATAAATTTTCCGGCCACGGACACGGCGGCCGGTTGGGAAAAATTGCCGCTTTTAACGTGAAGGGAATTTATGTATTGAAATTTACCATTTCCCTCTACGTGATGAGGGTTGTTTTGTGTATTTGATATATTACTTTTGTTAACTTGTTGAGGAAGTAATTGAGTAGCGCGTCTAGGGGTCACTGTTCTTTATTTGTTTAGTTTATTTATACTGATTACAATACTTATTTTTACGACGGAAAAAAAATTGAATATCTTTGTTTTGCTTAGCCCCGTGGAGGGATGAAACACGTGTTGAATGATTTAACGGTGGTAGTTGTGTAATTCGCATTGTTTGCCGCATGCGCTTTTATCAGGAGGCTGGCGGACGGTGCACTTTATTGCACGACTACTGCTGCATGGCGGAAGTAGCTATATATTGGCCCTTTTCTTACTTAGGATGGACTTCTGCAAAATAACGCCTGAATCCATTAGATATCTTGGTTTAATAAACGTAGTGGGTTATCTCAAGGTGATTGAAAGAATAAGTTGTCTTTTTTAACTTAAAAGATTTACGCTAAAATAATTGTGTACTATCTGTTAGCTGTACACTGTTCAATCTCTCCCTAAGAATTCCAATAGGGCTAGTTGGCAGCTGCCTGCTTTTAAAGGGTTTTTCATGGCCCCCGTTATCAGGGGCCGCTCGCATAATTTTTAAATTTTAAAAATTTTCAAAAATTTTTAGATTACTAAAAATATTCTATCCTAGTATTATGCCTATAGTTAACATAATCTTAACATCTTTCGTAGGCAGATGTTCGTAAAATCTCTTTTTTTAAGCTTAATGGGTCGAGTGATATCGTGATGAGTAAATACAAATGATATCTCTTAAATATGTTTATGATTACGTAGATAGCAGAAGTTCTAGTGAAACATATGAACAATCACTACGTCGATATGTTAGCTGTCGACTTAGCGTTTATCTGTAAGAGATTTAATATGTTTTACATGCGGCACTATCGCTTCATTAGTAAGATAAAGCTTTGACGTAAATGAATCCATTTCGACTTCATACAACGGTATGGTTACAAGCTAAAATTAATCTTGTCTCCCTAGCATAAAGTTCAAATCTAATATACAATGAAAGGTTTGAACTTGTATAACACGATGTGGCTCTATATCAAAAGCACAAAGTGTAAAATAATGATTCTGGATATATAATTAGAAAGTAAAATGAGCTACGATAATAACATGAAGGTTTTATTCAAATTAATGAAAAAAGCATTATAAATAATTTAATATCTTTTTAGATATGAGAATTTGCATTTGAAAAATAATCTTGGTAACTTTAACAATGTTATCGGCTTATCAAAGCTCATCAGAGCGACGATGTGAGAGATTTGAATTATTCTTTATGGCCAGTAAATTAGGCAGAAAGTCAAATCAAATTCGTTTATTTTGCGACATTTTCATCAAAAATTTAAAACATTGTTTTTAATTGAATTGTGCAAAACGGCATTTGAATACCTCAATAGTTACATGTTCACTAATATTTCGATGATCAAGTGATCGCTAATATGTGTTAAAGCTTTAAAGTGATGAATGTACAGCTAATTTATCACCAAAAAGTTTTTACAATTTTTTTCTAATCATACTGTATATATATCCTGTACATATGTTTATATTTCTTCTATTGGAATATGTCACACCTATAACTTCTGGCAGTTTCAAATCTATAAGGACGGGTTCTTAAAAATAAAAAAATAATGTATAATAATCTAAATTTTGGAAAACGCCCTTTTTATTTTATAATTACGTTATTTAATATTTCTGGAACCTATTTAGGTAGGATGCCATACGTTTATTGACAGCTAATGATCTTTAATTTTACTACTTTAGAGGTTTTACACCCTGGATACATAAATAATAACAATAATAAAAAAATCATCCTTTAGCGTTACAACAATCGTTAGATAACTTTATAGTTATGTTTATAGCATTAGCTGTATTAGTTTACTTTATTATACGTAATATTTAAAAACAAATGGATACCTACATGACAGTTTAGCTCAGGGGTGTTTAAAATAAATAAGGTAATTTCTTTTTAATAACGCAGTTTCTATTATAATATAGATGCATCTAAAATGTTCTTTATAGTAAGATCCATGTAACATTTAAACTAGATTTACTTAAAATAGTTTATCTTTGACAATTCCTAGCCTTTTAACAAAAACCGTAGAACTTCGTGAAAGCTTTCGAAAGACAACCGAAACAATAATATATATTAATTAATATCAATTGTGAAAATATATAGCTTCTGTTAACATCTTAAAGAATTAAATAAGTTCTAAAATAAATGAAAAAGTGTATGTAAATAAACATTAAAAGATTTTTTAAAATTAAAACAATGGAACGCTTGGTTTAAGATTTTGTAATTTAGAAAAATACGATGCTTTGCTTTGACCGACGCAATTTTTTTATTAATTTATGTATTTGTTTTAAAGTCACTTCAATAGTTGATACAATAAGCATACTTTATTGGACTTGTGCAATGTTGATATACGTGCACGCTTACCTATAACTAGTGAAATACATTCGTTTACAAATTAAATTTTAATAATAACTGAATCTAAAATAATATTAATAACGTTATAAATAGCAAATAGCACAATGGTAAAAAAATGAAAATAATGACAACAGTTAGAAAGAACCTAAGAACACATTTTGCCGAGCTTTAGGAAAAGGAGCTTTTGACGTGTGAATTGATATTATAGGTACAATGTAATGCTGCAATATTATCTGTTATTGTTTCTCCAGATAATATAAGTGTTTTAGCACATAATACAATGTAGAGATCGTAACGATTCGCTGTGCTGTGTAAAGAGATGATAATAAAATTTATCTTTGCACTAAAATGTAGTCGTGGTAAACAATACATTGTTTATTGAGATTTATCAACTCTGGCAGCAAATGTTACTTCTTCGCCTTAGACTATTATCAGATATATTACATTTCTTTCTTTGTTTACTGACTGTGCTAAAGGCAACATAAAAATAAAATGTTTCTTAATGGCTTTCTGTGATTGCTGGAACGAAATATATATACATATATATATATATATATATATATAAATATATATATATATATATATATATATATATATATATATATATTAAAAGAAATCTATGTACCAGTCCTATGTCCAGCTGTGGACGAATTATAGATAGTGATGACAGAGGGTTTTGAAAAACTACTTCTGCATGTGGGTTTCGTTTGATTACTGGTTGGCAATAAAAATATGTATATGATTCAATCAAACATACTTTTATAATCTTTGAATTTAAAAATAGAACTGATTATTGTTATATTATTGTTGTTAATTAATATAATGTCTTGTTACTTCTACAAATCAAGCTTAGACTAAATGCTCTCTAAAAATATTTTTATTTTTACTTTTCAGTATTTGCAGAAAACTCAATATTTGCATGTAGTAAAAATTTGTCGGTATTTCAAGCCACAGCTTGTAAATTAACATACTAATTATGAATTCAATAAGTATAGTAGACGATTAAAATATTCAAACTGGTCTTTTATTTTTTCTTTCATCTTTTAAAAAGTTTAATTTCTCTTAGCCAATTCATTACATTTTTTGTACTCATGAATAAATATCATAACTTTACAGCAGACTTTACGAGGGAGTCGAGTAAGACTCCACTTTCTGTTATATTTAACTTAAGCCCGCAAATATTGTAAAGAAATGAGCAAAACAAAAAATGATATTGGTGTTTACGATACAGGAAAATAAGATATTAGACGCAAGCCATAAATAACTAAGTCTGTGATCATAATGTATTTTAATAACCAAAACCAAAATCTGTGATGATTTAGGTATAATGGTGAGGGATATAAGATAGTCTTATTAAAATGAAAAAAATCAAAAGATTGATACTGTGAACAAGAGAAAATGACGAAAGAAAGTAAATGTCAAGCATGAAAGAAGAAAATGAAATAATTTTTTTGTATAATTATTACTATTACTTTTTATTAAAACTGTTAGAAAAAACCTTTTGAAATAAGTCTTTATCTCACATGTAAAGGTGATCGATTGTTAACTTCAAAAAAATTGTGGCCAAAAAAAATTTTTTACGTCAGAGTATCTTAATTTTTATTGATCTAGTAAAATGCATTATAATTCCATGGAACGTCCGTGACATAATTTCGAAGGTATGATGTATCACTTTCATTATCACGCTTAACGTCAAAAATGAAATATTTTCCTCTTTCATTTAATTAAAGAATTTTATCATTAATTATTTACATAAATCATTAATGTATCAAAAAAGGAACATTTAATTTATAAAATGGATAGTTAAAGCATTTTATTTAAAAGCTGTCTGAGAAATATTCTTGTTAAAACCCAGAAACAGTAGATCGACACTATTAGAGAAAAACTAATATCTGGTTTGGATATCAGTTAACACATTAACTGGTTTAACGTTTTTAAACAACTTTTAGCTTTTGCTTTAGAATTGAGGTTCCTAGACTTTTTCTTTTCTTTAAAAATTAAGCTAGTTCCGGTGGACCCCCTGCAGCTCTCAATAAATTGTAATAAATATCAAATCTGCAAGTTTTAGCGAGTAAGAATCGCTGAGTTTTTTAAAATATTATCTGATTACTCTGGTAGAGATAGTCATGCCAATATTTTGGTTTTATCACTATCAAAACCAATTAAATTTTAGTCTCCTCTACTTTTTAACTCCTATTTTTGTCACACCGACGTAGACCGTCGTGGAATCACCTGTGGTTCCCTTGGATTACAATTATATACAAACAAATGTTTAAATCGCGTGTTACGGATAAAGCTGATTAGTATATAATTTTTAAATTACACCAACGAATCAAACTTTCTGTGGGAAACAAATACTTTTAATAATTATTTTTTATTAACATATTTTTTTTAATATTTTCTTTATTTATTTTTCTCATTCATACCTACCAAAACTTGTGATGACTTAAAGCATTCAATGTTGTCTCCCACTTTGGGCCTCAACAAGCTCACAGCTGCTCAATGAGCTATTACAATTTTAAAAGCTGTAAAAGTTACCCGTAATTAACGAAGAAAAACTAAACATTTTAACGTTATGTTGTAATTAAACAAACTTATGTAAGTAATATTTTACTATTTTAAAATACATAATCGAAATAGTTCGTATTTTTCGTATCTGATTTACAAAACCAATAGTTTGCTATTATTATTTTTATAAATTCCGACATTTCATTATATATTTTAACTCTAATAAACGAAAACCGGGGATAGTAATCCTTGATACAAGTAAATTTATTCATAATTTAGTTCCGAAAAGTTTGAAAGTTTTAGTGTATTTCGTCTTCGGCGTCTTCCGATAGTTAAAAAAAGGAAAATCAAAATACGAGTATCTTTATTATATACGGCTATTACATCATCTATAATCGTTAGGATATAAATAAACTACGTTGACTGATAACTATATTTTAATGTCAACTCTTTACATATGTAATAAACTATAAATATCCTATTATAAAATATTTAAAGAGTTGTTTTATTAAAAAAATGTAAATATACGAATCACTTTTCAAAAGAAAATTTAATGTTTTTGGCAACCGGTATTTCATGTGAACGCAAATAATAGATTAACCAAACGCGAGGACACCACTATCGTAATGCGACATAGATTATAAATAGTTATGTGCAAATAAATCATAATGGAAGTAATAAACGTTCGTCTGTTTTCCACTTCCTTCAACACTTCATATAGATTCACGTCAAGACGGGATAACGTTACGACCACGTTTCGACTACGTTACGACTTCCGATGGCGGGCAGCGTTTCAGCTGGGAGTAATTAACAAGTCGAACAGTGGAGGGAGAGTCGTTAACTTTATTTTTGAAATGACTTTTTTTAATCAATGTGATAAAGGCTTCACAAGACAACTATTAAAAAAAAAACAAATTTTTTTGTATATTATTGTAAAACTTATTAAAAGTATCTTAACGCGAACAATAAAGAATATAAAATAAAATAAAATGAATAAACCTTTTGAATCCGTAAAATTCTCAAGTCATTTTTAATAAATATACGACGCAGAAGATCATTCAGATATCAACCCTACTTATTGTAAAATGTAACTAAATGAGACTATGCATACGAATTGCATAACTGTTATTAACAACATAACCAAAAACATAAAGAATAGAACCATGAAAAATTCTCATGTTACAGTAGCATCGAAAATTTGGTTATATATACAAAAATTGATCAGTCGCTTCGGGGATATCCCGTGGCCACCGAGGTAACCCGACTTATCTCCAATGGTCTTTTTTATGGGGCTACTTTAAAGAGAGAGTTTACAATAATAATGCCTGAACTATTGTGAATTTAAAAGAAAATATGCATTTGAAATAAGCACAATTGAACCAAGTTTATTACACAAGGCTTTGTTTTACTTCAACATATTCTTAAAAAAATTAAATCTAAATTTCTGTTCTTTCGTTCGAAGCTTCTTTCGAAACGATGTGTCAAATATTATGTTTTTACTTATGTTTGAAAACTTTATGATTCCAATAAGATAGGTGCGATCTGCATCGAGCACCTTTTAATACGACTAAAATAAAATATGAATTTTATGTATTTCCGCTAATCCGCATCAAGCCGCGTAGTATAGCCTCACGTACTATCTATAGTACAAAGGCTAATAACTAACTAACATGTTTCACGACAACCCACATACAATCACTAAGTTATCTCAGGTACCCAGTTGCAAAACTAACTTAGGAAAACACTCTCCCAAACTAAGACAATATGAACACAATGTTCATTAGAACTCCGAACTGCAAATATACTTTATCGATCGACACACGCGAAGATTTGTTTTTCTATTTAATTATTTCTTACATTCAAAGTTTAATTCTTAAAATACCTATCAATTAAATTAATAAAAAACAAAACCTAATATAATGTAAAGATCAATTAATCTTTACAGAATTTTTAATATCATAAAAAGCATTTCAAATACATTAGCTACACTGTGGCCCATATTGAAGTTTCATAAGCGCGAATTTTTTTGGTTGTACGTTCATAACTTAAGAATATATTATATTTTTTGGATTTATTTATTTAAACTTAATTTTAAACTCTATATTAAGAATCATAAGGGAAATGTGATGTTACATTGAATCAAGATAGGCGGTTTTAGCGCTCGAGGCGATCTCTACCGGATAATCTATATGCATTATTTGAAATAATATAATGTACACATTTCAGAAGACATCTTCAAATATTAAAAAGACTAATTCGGTGAAATAATAGTATCTAGCGGCCCTAACAGGCACTCCGCGGTATCTCTTGAGCTTCGTTACCTTATAAAAAGTATTACGCCCGACCATTTTTTCTACCTTAATGCAGTAAACGTTCGGTTCTAAAAAAAAAGAAAAGAGATACTCGTAGAAACTGTATTTAAAAACATACTTATAAAATTTTCCATTTAAAAGATGTGAATGAATGGTTAACATAAATTATTGCTAAAGCATACATTGTTTTTATAAGGTCAATATATATTGGCTATTACCGCATTTTTCAAGTGCAAGACACGTGCCTTTTTTTACAGAATTGACCGTCAATGTCACCATTTAAGTTGCGAGACGTCCATTAATTACCTAATATAGGACGAAGAGCCTTATGATTTCAAATAAGACCGTATGAAAGCATTTAGTGTTTTCCGACGACCTTATCAACGTTATCTCTAAACCCTGCATGTGGAAGTAATACGCTGAATAGCTGGTCTACAGTCTCCACTTACAGTACCTGTACTCTGAAGCCTTAAGGCCCCAGCGGCTATTTTGCATTTGGTTCGCGGTTTCGTTCCCATGGTTTGTTAAGCAACTGTGAGCTTGCCAATATGATCACAAATGATATACCACGTTTCTGTATAATCACCTGTAATACACATTGATTTTAAATATAATGAAATATGTTAAAATAAAATTATTATTATATTTTTGTACGTTTCATATTAATCGAACATAAATATCTAGTAAAATAAGAGAAACATTCTGATTTTGTTAATAAAGAAAAACTTTTTACACTAAGATAAACTAAAATCTATATAAGCACATCGTTCATGACAGATAGCTTATTTCAGTCCACGGCTGCGGTACGTAAGGGCGGTTCGTGTCGGCCTTTAATGAGTGCACGGCCCATAATTCACGGCAAATTGCTCTAAATGGAAACTCGAGGACATTGACCTGCTCTTTGCCAAGTCTCTAGATTGACACTTTAACGATGGAGAAAATTAGCTCGTAACGTTTTATAATTTTTCTTTCGTAAAGCTTTTTAAAGCAGTGGCAGCTTAATGATTTTGATTAATAGCTAATTAAGTTTTCTTTCAGTTAAAAAATTATTGTAGACTTATACCATTTTGCTATCACGAGAACACACTTCGAAAAGTGTCTCCTATCAAATGGCAGTATACCTTGAAGAAAACTAGATTTACTTGAGAATTAAAACCAAAACACGTTTAATTTAATTAATTGGAATGTAATAATGTGTGCCTGACCATTTTGAACATAGCCTTTTTTATTGTCTTGGGAAATCATACACAGGATACCCTGCTATTGCCGGTACAACGGAAGAGTTTTTCCAAAATCTTACCGGCTAAAACCTCACAGTTTTCTTTGACACCTTTGGTCAAACCTTCGCATATTAATATAGCTTCAAGGGCGATGGTTTAATACGTTTTTAGATAGAGCTGCAGCCTACTAACTGTTATCAAGACATGTATGGACTAAACCACCTCGAATCCTTCATCAACGTTCTTCTGCAGGGATTAGAAAAGGGCATGGTTAAATTCCCTCCGACTTCCAGGTCTTCTGCTACGAATAATGACTATGGTGATGCATTGGATCGTCGTGATTAAACCGTGGTTTGAAAAAAAGATATGTAATTATTACAATAATAAAAATTAACTTTACGGCTGGGAAATTCTTTTATATTTTTATCTTTAGCACTATTAGTTTAGTAAATGTCAATATATTTTAAATTTCACGACTTGCTACAAGAACATTTCGTAAAATGTTTTTATTAAGAACCTAAGTATATACATTAGGAAATAGTTTGAGAAGTAAATAAAATAGCTTAGTAAACATACAACAAGTAAAAAAATTCGAAATTTTTAAACGTAAATGTAAGACAAAGGAACGGATGTTAATGTCTGAATATGGGTCCTAATGATATTAGTAATAAAAAAAGAACCTAATTATCAACTTTTACATGTCCTCATCAGCCGTAAGACGTCCATTGTTAGATATAAGACTCACCTATAAGTATCTACAAAGACTAAAAAGGTTCTGTCCATCTTAAGGAACTACTTCACTATGTCTTAACTTCAGAAACTTAGAGCCACAGCAGTTAATATAACATTTTGTGATATTCTTAGTTAATTTTAATATTAATAATATTTTTCTATGAAAGTGAATATGTATAGTGTTTAAATTTTATTAAATTTATTTCGTAATTTTCGTGCTGAGTTATAGCGAATGGACATTAAAGTCAAAGAGCTCTTTGGAGCACGAACACGGCACGGGCATGCGGATAACTGGAACGAAATTTTATGTAACACTGCGGCGTGGACTCGTGCAGCGGACGGATTCGTGATTACTTGCAACGCGGTATCCACCAATTGAAGTAATTTTATAGCTCAGCGGATACAAATCTGAAACATATGTTCTCAAAAACTTGCTTATTTATTTATGGTGCAATATTTTCGTAACTCAGAAAAACTTTATAATACGTACTTTATAATACGTTGTACTTAAACAAGCAGTGCATAAGTGTTGATGATATTAGCCTCGCAAAGTTTTATTAGTAGTGTGTCTACCGAAAAACAACTTCGAGTTATACTCTCAGATTTGTCTGTAGAAAAGCCCTAAGATAATCATCTTTCACGGACTTATAATTGATAGCAGTAGAGTCAAAGACAGGATTTGTTACAAGGGCTGAAAAGGGTTTGTACTTGAGAGGCTTCACTCTCTTCGTCACATGTCCTTTGTTGGACTCAGCGGAGTTCGTTACTTCGCTAATCGCGGACGTTCCGCTGTACCCTGGCCTAACCCGTGGTGTTGTTTTCTATCGATTACTAGTCCGCCTTTGACCACCAACTCGCCTGTTGGAGTATACCAATTACCTGTTCACTCTGACCCTGAAGATTAAGGGTTATTTTTCTTAGGAAATAAGGAAGCAGCAGATTGTTCCATACTCGGGCTGTGCGAATCAGAGACGTAGAATCGAAACGTTTAGTACCCCTCAAAGGAACTGCCTATGGTCGTGTCGCAATAATTGACGGTTTGACTGCTCGTTTTTGGTGAGAGTCGCCAAGATTTGGAATGATCTGCCTGGGTCTATTTTTCCTGATAAGTTGAACTCTGGAGCATTTAAAAGTAGAGTGAACAGGTTTCTTTTGGATGGGTGTGTACCACTTTCGTCTCCATCTGCACTTTCCATCAGGTGAGACGAAAGACAAACGCCTATTCCATTATAACTATATAAAAATCATAAAAATTACATTTCATCTGTATAGTAAACGTAAATAATTAAATTAGTAATTTACATGTCCATCATTAAAAGCAATTAACTAAATTAAAATTTCCGTTTACAATTATTAAATTTATAATCCTGTTATTCTGAGAAAGCGCCTTGTAATTTATATTTCGCGAGTACATTTTCCATTATTGTTATTTGATTTCGTGTTCCCTTATTTTACTTCCTTAATGTACAGCGGACGGAATAAGACATTTTAGAAAATACGCCAGTAGAGACGAATTAAATAATTAACTTGATTACTCCGATGTATTTAAGAATTAAAGTAATTTTTAATTTTAATTTGGCTACATTTTCACCAAAGCACGCTTGACATAGGTCTACGCCATAGATTTCAATAGGACCTGTTGGAAAAGGTAGCATGGACTACTCATACCCTGGGACAGTCTAAAATAGCAAAGCGCGAGGGAAGATCGCGTGGTGATCCCTGACCGGGAGATACTGTGGAGGGGTATCCCACATAACCCTGTCCCCTCTCCAAAGGCAAGGTATCTTAAACATCTGAAGAGTTTGCTCCTTGAAACCAAAAAAAGCCATCCATCCTATTCTGACTATGTTACTATACATAGTCATAAATAATACAGTCAAGAAAATAGTTTTTTTTTCTAAAATCTTTAACATATGATATGAGTTTTTGATCCGGAGTATTGTATGTACAGAGTGGTAAATTTCACAGAAATTTATATTTCGTATTTATAGAAGTGTGCAACGGAATTACATGATTAAATTCAACAATTCCCTTTGATCATTGGACGCGAAGATGGCAGTCATTCATTCCTTTGTTCTGGATGTTTCTCGCGTGCTTACAAAGTTTCGCAACAAGTTAATTGAGGACAGCTTCCTATTAGTATTTTAGTTTATTTAAGTGGTTGACTATAAAAGAAATAAGCGTAATTAAATATTTTTGCATATTAATAACGCTACCGAAGCCGCAGTACCACGCCTTATGTGACTATTGTACGGTGCGTTCCGAAAGCCTTCCTAGCGGCAAAGTCATACTCTTTTTACCCCTGTCCCTGTCATTTTAGGGTAGAGCTTTCTACCCATTATCAAACATGTGCAAGCAGAATTGCTTCAAGGCCACAGCAAGATCAGAACTCTCCCTTTACGCAGCCTCCAGCAACGCTACTCGCAGAGCTAAAGGTATTTGATTATACCTACTTCAATAAAAGATTTAAAAAAAATTACTATGATCTTAATCATTCGTTTATGTTAACTATTTTAAGTTACCAAAAAAAAAACATTATTAAATTATAATAAGTTTATTTACCTATAAAAATAATTAAAAGTCAACATCAAATCATCAAAACATCAACCTGTATATAGGGATTACTCGGAAATACATTATATTAATTATTTTTATCTCTAGAAAAGCGACAGGCCAATAACTTCCGGCGGTTTTTATCGCTTATGAAACTAATGATTTTTAGATAGGGTGTAACATAGATTAACTGATAGTAAATGAGCTATTCATTCATACTTTTTGAAACTTTTACATCCACTATAACTAATCACCCTGTATTATTATAATAGATGTCATATATCACAGCAAAAAATATTTTATTTTATTTAAAGACGAAGAGTGAGCTTATAGTGGTAAACGCTTTTGAAAAAGCTCGGAAGTAAAGCGGACATATAATGTATGCAAAAGTGTACACTCCGAATATTTTTTTCGATAAATTTATCTATTACTTAAACAATGACGCTGCCTAAAACTTAATTTAGATAAAAATACTATGATATAAAAATGAACCGACTATGATCTGCGAATGCAGATGAGGGAAGAAAGACGATGTGCGAAAGAGGCTTTGAATGTGAAAGAATAGAGGATATCGCGAACTAGAAACAAATTGTGAATAGAGAAAATGGTAAGAAATTAAACAAAAACGTGAAAAAAATATATGCCTGAATATGTAACGTCTCTGCCCTATATATGGTAGGCGAACTAGAACTTTAGTAAAATATATGCCTCCGATATACTTATGGACATGTACTTAGAACTTTACATCAAAAATTATTTCGTTGTTAAGGATAAAATTATTAAACCCTTTCCATAATAAAGCATTACAGGGTTTTGATATACAACATACCATTCAAGAAATCTCAGGCGCTTTACACTTACGTTTCAATAGATTAGTTTTGTGGTTTATTCCTAGTTCATGCGATGATTAATAAATAATGTAGAGAATTGTATTTAGATAAATTAATTAACATTCCAATATAATATGAAAGTGAAGAAAAAAATATTTTTAACGTTATTCAAGATTTAAATGCAAAATGTTATTGCACGTTTATAATTAATTTCTTCGATGCTTCAACTTTAGAGCTTTCCTGTGCTCGTTTTATTTTATATTTCATAATTAAATACTTCATTAAAAACGTGATTTGATACCAATAAACGACGGATTTTATAGGACCTTATATACGGACTATGTCAAGAGATAATCCACGCCACTTTAATTAAAATGAACCCTTTGAAATCAAAGGCTTTCTCAAGTATCAAGACGTACATGAACGTTTGTTTACGTACCGTGTTTATTGTTAAAAAATTCTATATAGGTGTGACAATACGACGGATTTTTTTTTTTAGTCTATGGGATCAAATCAGGAATGACATGATTCGTAGGTTAAAGAAAGTATTTGATATAGCCCAGTGGCAGTACACAGACCACATGTTGGCTACTATAGCTTTGAGGTTCTAGAGTGCAAACCACGGATCTGCAAGTGCAATGTATGATGTCCACCCACAAGGTTGACAGATGATTTTAGATGTCGGAAGACACTGGATGCTGGCCGCTTTCAACTGCTTTTGTTGGAAAGCTAAAATGATAATAATGATAATTATTACATAAATGTTTTAAATATATTCCTCCTAAAAAGAAAAAAAACATACACGCTCTGTAAAAAGTTGTTCTTACGCCTTTGCTTCGAAAAAGGTTGACCATTTATGTTCTTAAGGAAGGCCTTGTGTTTAGATACTATATAGATATCTACGCTAAGTTACTTTCGCACTCTATCATCGCAAGTACGGAGAATTTGTAAGTGCTGACAATTTAAAAACATTTGAAAGAAAAAACGAACGAAAGAAACATATTTTAATGAAATCGCTAAGCTATTAGAACACACGAATTGTACATAAATAGGAACACTGACGCTATTCTTTTTTTTTAATTTTAAGAATTATAGATAGTTGTGAAAGGGATGTATCATTTACCATCCAAATGACGTACTTCTAAGGTAAAAATGAGAATCATAGATTAAATATATGCGCAAAAAGGCAAGAGTGCCTTTAGCCAGTATTTGCAATGCTATCTTTAAACAATATAGATATATCCTAAATTTTCTTGAAATTTTCTAAAATAATATTTTCGATACAATATCCTCACCAATATATTCGTAAAACGTAAAACATATCAAATGTTATTCATACAGTTTCAATTATGGTTAAAATGGTTTCATATCGGTTAAGTGTCAATCAAAACGTAAAGGTTAGCATATTATTCCACCGATTTCAATTATTGGAACATAACTTCTCGGGTAAGCAATTAACCTGACTCAATGGATATAAATAGAATTTAAATAATGAAACTATATTATGATTAATCCTTTGACTACCGTGTTACGATTATGTTCGATCGCTTTAATGTATTAAAATTACGCGTAGTAATATTTTTATTACCTTTATATAAAGCGGGATGATTTAACATTACGTATATATAAAGTTGTACATTTCAAGTAGTACAGTAACTTTGCCAGCTAGGGTGTCCATTCACAATATAAATAGAAGTCCGTCGCAATTATGTTCTATTTATACTTATTTATACGAATAAATACATAAAATAGTAAAAAAAGTATAAATTTCATCTGATATTGTACATACAGATCGTTTAGAGACGTTTGAGGTTAACTTAAGATTAGTAATAGGACCTTTAGTCGTATTTAAGTAATCAAGTTTATAAATAGAATAAACTTCAGGTGTGTGTTTTATTTAACTTTTTTTGAAAATGACTGAAATGCTTTTTATAACTATATGACATTTTAAAATGTAATTAGATTTTTTATATTAACGCATTGAACAAGGTTTGTAAAGACATACATAAGATAAAATTCATTTATTCAATATTGGAACTTTTAAGAGAACTCTTATCGATTGACATTTTTTATAATCTGTTTTATTTTTGACTTTATTCTATTTCGTAAGGTGTTATAGTTGTGTAGACAAAAGCAGGGATTGCACTACAATGTACATCGGGAGCAATCTGTACTATTTTATGATTAAAATTAGTACACAACACATTATTAATGCGTTATAATTTAAAATCTTAAATGAAGAATAGTGGCAGAGAAACGATAAATTCCAAAAAATTGGTGTTTAAAAGTTAGCGAATCTTTTATTGATGTGGGTGTACGCATATATAATAAAATTCTATAAGATATATTGACCTTCCTTTTTTATTTTTAAACCATTAATTAGAAGTACATTATTAAATAAATGTTATTATAACATTCAAGAGACTTTAGTTGGTCGAAATATTTGGAATTTGGTTTATTGACCCATATACGTAATTAAAATTTTAATGTACCCATGAGAAATTGTTAAATTTCATTTAAAAGAACAACTGTTGAGTTTCTAGCCGGCTCTTTACGACATATCAGTTTTCGCGTCATATATTTGCCTACTTCAATAAAAATATATTGAATTGAATTGGAAACATATATACCCTCTGAATATTAATTTCAACATGCAATTGTAACTATGAAGGGGGTAAATATTATTACTGATTGGGACATTCATACGTAACATGTTCGTGTATGTAACAACAAAAAGTTTATAAAACTGTTTATTTAATTTATATCTATCCACTCTTATTCATTTAACTAAGAAACTAAGAACGTGACATTAAGTCTTCATCAAAAGATTAAAATTAATAAGAACGGTTACCGGAAAATATAATATTAACACAAATTAAGTTAATATGTAAAAGAAAAAACCTTGTACAAAAAGTAAATAATATATGTATGTATATGTGTATATATATATATATATATATATATATATATATATATATATATATATATACACACA
Organism: Battus philenor; assembly: GCF_028537555.1. Classification (NCBI taxonomy): domain Eukaryota; kingdom Metazoa; phylum Arthropoda; class Insecta; order Lepidoptera; family Papilionidae; genus Battus; species Battus philenor. The sequence continues at coordinate 4,289,078 of NW_027181759.1, read as the reverse complement.
CACACATACGTGTATATATATAAATATATGTACGTTTATATATAAATAGAGCCTGCAGAGGTGTAAATAAATTAGGAATAATGAAAATATGAAACAGTATATCCGTGTACGTGCATATTGCTCTTAGGGATGCCGTATTGTAGTTAAACTCTATATTAGTTAAGTCTATAAAATATTATTATGTAGTATAATTTTTTCAAATGTTATTTTAAGTATCTGGAACAGATATTAATTAAGTACTCGATTGATAAGTGATAAGGTGAATGATGTGATTAAGTAAACTTTTTATCTCTGTATGAATTCACCTCTTATAATGTAAGTCGGAGTATCTTAGAGAAATTGTACCAGACTTTAGTTTCTTTTAGGACTTTTTAAATTGGAAAATTTATGTGGCTGTATGCAGGTCATACATTATGCAGAACAGATGACTGCTAGATTCTTAAAGTTCCGGAATGGAGACCACGGAATATCATGCGCACTAGGTAGACAGATAATCTTGCAAAAGTCATTAAGATACGTTGATGCATGCTGATTTCAACCGGTATTATTGGAAATAAATGAAGAAGGCTAATGTTCAGCAGTGGACGTCCCATGGCTAAAATGACGGTGATAAAAAAACTCATTTTATTATTGAGACCTGGATTCATCAGTTCACTCATGAGTATATTCTACAAATGGAATCCACTACGGCAACCAGGATTGCAGTGTTATCATGTAAAACTTATAACTACCTGTTATAAAGAGTTTCATATATAATGATGAGCTAATATGATGAAGCGTTCACATAGGAACGCTTCATCATTACTGACCACTAAGAATACAATACTTTTTAAATTCAAATTATTATTCCGCGTTCGAATTCGAACGCCGATTTGATTTTTGACACTAGTGACATATATGTTGCTGTTTCGAGTTCGAAGAATGAATGAAAACGCACAAAGGTGGTTTCTCTTTGCCATCTTCTATAGCGTACGGTTGAACGTTTCTTCTTTTCATAGTTTTCAAAAAGGAGAGATCAGCTGTAGGAAATAGCCTATGGTGTATATAGACCTCTCTTATACATTTCCACCAGGATCGGTTGAAAGCCTTAATTCAGAGACATAATAAATAATTGGTATAATAAAGTTAAAGCAAAATATTGTTTCGCAAGGAAACGAATACAAGATGCCTAATTCGGAACTAAGGCGCTAACAATGCGGTCAATGGACAAATTAAATACCGTTTCACCTTATCACCCTTGTTAATGTCAATGCGATAAACAAAAGCCGCCCTAAGCTCGTTTCAAATGTTCTGAGAATTACTGAACCAAGTGCGCGGATCAGTCAGGCGCTCTGAGACATTATCGTTTGAATGGATTTATGTTTGCTGAACAAATCTCGAAACTAGGTTGGAATAAATCTTAAGTTAGACGCTGAATTTTTTGATTCTATCTAATTTATTTTAAACTAGCTGTCACGGTTGACTTTGTATTGCGATTTCCACTTTTTAAAAGAAAAAATAAATGATCGCTGCATATTTCTGAGTGATCATTTTATTTATTAATTAAATGTGAAATCAAGAGAATAATTTTGTGATCAGTGAATTCTGACCGAGGCTGTTGTTAAGCGACAATATAAATCATTTTATGTTATAAAAATACGACGTTCAAAGGGGTCTTGAACCGTGAATTTCAAAGCGAACTGTCAAGTGCGCATTGTTAAAACAGTCATTATCTTTTGCGACAAAATTTTCATATATCAGCAAATTTCTTTTTTGACGAAGCTTCTAGAAAATATTAAGAAAATTTTCAAATAATAAACGTAGAAAATCGGTAAAGTCGTTCTCAAGTTATGACGTCACCAAGGGATATTGATATAATATTTTATGTATCATTAATTGTGAAGTCAATCAAAATTTAATTAAAGAAAATTGAAATTAGAAAAGTGAAAAGGTGAACTTAGGCAATTATCATTCTTTCGTAGTTTACCACTAGGCCGAGAAACTTTGTGGCAAACACAGTTAAAACGTAAAAAGAAAAAAATGTTTAAAAAACTTAAATGCATTAAAAACGTATATAAATCTTACTTATAAATAAGGTACTTCGAGCTCCTGCATATTACAGTTTTAAAATGAATTGTGAATATTTTTTATGTTTTTCTGAACAACTGCAAGTTTTGGCCGACATAGGCATAATAAAGAAAAAGAATTGTTAAATCAACATTTATGTTATTTATTATCTTGAAAATTAGATAATTAATTTCACTAAATCGACTGTAGCAGGTAGACTTACGATTTTGCGACTTAAGATTGCAGGTTCAGGATACAATCTTATATAATTTAAACATTGTGCATTAATTATATAGGATTGCCACTGCTTAAACATAAGTTTTCAAATGATGGACACCGGCGTCGTGTGCGTATAATAATACTACACTGCGAATGTTAAACCACCAGGTGAAAGTGTCGATTATGGTGTATCCCCCATAGATATCTTTGGGGGAGGCGTATGCCTGGCAGTGGGCGTCTGCAGGTTGAAAGGACGAAATCTACTGTAACCAACTAACTTTAAAAAGAAATAAACAAATGAATTTTGAAACGTTCTTTTTAAGAAAGTCACCCGGGGTGTATCAATATGTCGTGTAGTCTTAGCGAGCGACGTATGAATGATGTAAATAAATACAAATATGAAAATAAAGTAAATGTATAGTGTAAGTTACATCTCTCAAAGTTAATAATAATATCTGAGAAGTTGTTTGTACAGGATCTTTTAACATTCAGTACAAGAGCTGGATACGAATAGAAACAAATGTCTATATCATTCATATTACATGACGTTCCAAGAGTCTATGCAGCCCGCTACCATCTGGTTCTCTTTGAAATCAATTGGAAGGCTTATATTAAGCAGTTGATGTCCTGCGGCTGAAATGGTGATGAAATTGAGGATTTTAAAAATCTTATTCATAGAAATATCTCACAGTAACATATGTATATAACTCTTAGGTTTACATATATAGTACATATATTTACTATATACTTTGTCAGTAATATTTGTTTTAATATTGAAGAAGGTATAAAATATTAAGTAACCAAATTAAAATAAAGCAAGACAGTTTTATACGTTGCAATATAAATTACAAATAAATTAATTAGCATAGTGAAGATCTGTGTAAGATACAGCGAAATTAATTCATTTTGTAGATTCATCGTCTTATCTACAGAGTAGCAATGAAATGAAATAAAACTTGGAATAATATTCTAACTTACTTTACATTAAAAAATACAAATAAAAATTCCAACAATTTTATTAACGACATGAATAATAAAAATATTTGCATAAAAATGGAATCACAATGCTTTATTACAGAGCATTGTAAACATTGTTAGTGAATTGAATGTATTTTATTGTATACGCCTTGTTTGTTTTGATAGTAAACAAAACATTTTTCACAATCGTAAATAACATGTTGCTTAGGCTACTCTTTCTCTTGTCGTTAGAAATATTGTATTGAAAAGAAAACATTAATCTCTAAATATAAAGGAAGATTCAAAACTCTTTTAAAATGCCAGACAATTTGTTGTTCAGTTAAGACTTGTTATATGATGACCGGTGATATAAATCGGTTTGTTTAATTAGATCGACTATTAATACTTAAAACAAGTTCATAGCATTTTTAAAATATAAAATTTCACTAGAATATTTTTTAACGTATGTTGTTAATTCAATGTGCCGGTGTTTTCACAATTTTCCTTCTACAAGGGTGAGCATTAGGATAAATAATAACGTTGTTATGTTATTTATACAAAAATATTTGCCGGAAAATGAACTCGTGACTTATGGTCATATGTCAGATTATTTACTCATTATGCTACCACAGCATAAAATACATAAATAGTGCGTCTTGTCGGTTGAGGAAGGTTTATTCTTCTAATGCTTTCTTGTCTGCGTTCTATCTTCAAATCGCCTAATGGAAAGCGACGATTCGATCGAAATGAAACACTTAGAATTAGTACTTACTGATATAATCTCGAGAAATATTCGCCGTATGATGTCCACAGCTGAACATAGGTCTCCCTTATAGATTTCCAGAAGGTTAGGTTTGAAGCGGCTTGCAATAAGTATCTTCAGATGATCTTAACAAGAAGGTGTGTCCACCAATCAAATATATAGATTTTGGCCCAGAGAAAAAATAATATTTAAGAGAAAAAAGGTATCAAGTAATTATAATAATACTAACTGGCAATTATTAGATGGCAAGCATTTGACGTCAGTTAAAACCAAATATATATATATATATATATATATATATATATATATATATATATATATATATATATGTTAAACATAATCTTCCATTTTATGACTTATTTTTGTAAGTTATCATTGTTTATTATTAAAACATTAAATCAATCAATTATAAAATAAGTTTTATTCATCCATTTTTTATATTTGACTGCAACAGGCTAATAAATTTAATTGCACTAAGTCTATTGCAGCTAAAAGTAATTACTAATATCTATAACAAAATCTTAAATCCAGATTAATCCGCAATATAAATTGCAGGTACTGTTACAAAATTCTCGTCCAAGTTATTCTGGTTTATATAAGTAGTTACACTCGCTGACGTTAGGGGAATACCCCTGAATTGATCAAATTTTCAAAGTAAATTGATTAAGGCGGGCGCAGCTGCTCAGAATTCCTCGAGAGAATCTTGGATCACTAAAACAATTTTGGAGATAGCCGAGTTTAACTGAATGACGAATTTCAGTGTATCTGTCAAACTTTGTTAGACTAAAAAGTAAGTTGGTGTTTTTACTTATAATTCTGCTTGTAACAAAAATTTGGCGTTAGGGTAAAGTTGCCTTTTATTCACACTTTTATATATTGGTTCTCCGGATTATTTGTACAAGAGATCTACGATAGGTACATATGGTACAATACATCTATCTTAAAACGTACGTAGCGTCTAGTTTTGTTGTCAAGCAATTAGATATGGAATAACGCTGGTCTACGTATGGGGTCATAGAGACATACCAACTTACGACTTATGTTGATAAAAAATAATGCAGTCAGAATCTACTAATTTTATTTTCAATCTTAATTTATAACATTAAAAATAATAAAGGAATATTATGAATAAAATGTTATTTATTAGTCTAGGAAAATAATAAATAGAGTAGGCTGACAAGCAACCCAAACCAATTCGCATCCATGCGAACTGAACGTTGGTCGAGTCATTCCCAGTTGAACGCGTCTGTTTACGCGTCGCATGGCAGTGAAATGTGGTCTCACACCAATGTGAGAGGCCAGCGCAAGATTTTGGGGAAGGAGGAAAATTTTGGGGGAGGAGGAAAATTTTGGGGGAGGAGGAAAATTTTGGGGAAGGAGGAAAATTTGGGGGGAGGATTAAAATTTTGAGGGAGGTCCATGCCTTGCAGTGGGCGTCTATCGACTGAAGAAAGAAGAAGAATGTTTTTAAATTATATACCTGGTCTTAACGTAAAGATTCGTCGTTTTTAGTGAATTTTTTTACAAACACATTCTTTTACGTAGTCATTTTTCAGTACTTAATGTCGTGTCCTTAGAACGGCTTGACCGAATCGATGATAAGCTGTTTCCCTGTTTTCTTCTTAACTGCTTTTCTTAAGACAATTGTAATAGAGGGGTCAGTTATCAGCTTGACTTAATCAAACCAGCGGGGTTCGTTCGTTTTCGTGATCGTTCACGTGGTCTTTCACCGTCTATTTCCTTTCAATCTTATCTGGTTATCTCTGGATTTAGTAAGTTACAATTGTTACAGTCATCAGCTCATTAGTTTAAACAATTTAATAGTCATTTTATTACTAATTTCATTACAAGTAAAAGCAGCAACAGAAATTTTCCTTAACATTTCTATGGCATTGTGAACAATTTTCAAGCAAGCGTTATGATCGCTCCAGTGATATACTATTTATTGCACGATTGCCTCTATAGCTGTATTGGCATAAAAATCACTGGACGATCGTTAGTAGAGCGTGAAGGAGGTAAAAAGGCGTGAGGGAATGTGAAATGTTCTTAGTTATTTGCTTAGTAAATTTATACGATATATTTATTTATATTTTATTATATTTATATCTTTTGCCCATAACAAAGATTCATTTTATTAACATAGTTATTTAGAACAGATTATATTAGGGAGACCAGAAAGTAATGTCATTCCTGTCAAGATATTTTACAGCAAAACTGATTGATTTTTACCGCTCTGGCATTGAAAATTTGTATACTAGATGACAAAAGTTTGTTGATAACGAAGGTGAATATATTGTTGATTAGAAATAAAAACTTATTAAAACGCAGTCATGTGAATTTAACTAAAGGAAGGGACATTACTTTTCGGTCCCTCAATATATCATAAGTTGAAAAAAAACAGGCCTCACGGAGGTAGACCCAAGCTATGATAAATCCGAGTTCTTGCTGTTATAAAGGATGAACAGTCACTGTTGTACATAGGAGCTCTGTGGCCTTTAATCCTATACAAGTATCCAAATAACAGCGTGAACCGAGTCAGAAACAATACCCTTAAGTTTTTTGTAATAAATAGGATAACTAATGAAGCTACTAAAAGAAGCAATGATTTCGTGACTGAACCAATTCGGTGAAACTGTAGTATGTAGCGGCCCGAGAGATTCCCCAAGGAACCCTCAAGCTTCGATATCTTAAATGAGAGTCTTTTCAGTCTTTGTAAAATATTGACAACTAAACATTCCTGTGAAATTATGAAAAAGTTTGTTGAAGCGCTCAACAGTGAAAAATACCGCATTATTATTTTTATCGTTATTATGATTTTAATGATAGGACTTCCACTGTTGCATATAGACATCTCATATAGATTTATAACAGGATCGCTAGGGGGCAGCTCGCATTTCGCTTGAACTAGTTAGAACCTAAAAAAAAAGACTTTTTAAATAGTGGCTTACTGTATAAAGGCGTAATGAAACAGAAGTCAAAGTGATTTTGTGACAGTTGTTCGACCAAATAAGTTTGAAATTAGTGCCATTACAAATTGACGTTTCATTCAATTTGTGTATTCAGTTTTGGAATTTGGTCTAAAATGAATATTTTAATTGTAATAGGTAAAAGTACACCACAGTATCTAATAACCATTTTTTTAATGACCTGACCAAATTAAAATTTCAAAAGATCCAAAATACCAAATCAAAAAGAAAATCACGGTAAAGTATTAAATATCTCCCGAACTCAATTTAAATTTCTTCAAACATTTAACAAAATATATTTTACACATATGATTATTGATTACTATGGTTAATGATTTGGGAGAACGTATTGTTTTAATAAACCTACACAAGATTTAAAGATAATATTTGTAATTAATTTTGTAATATTATCGAAGTAGGTATAAAAATAATAAAAAGAAGTACCTTTGTCATAAAGCTTTTTAAGTAAGAGAACCGTAGATAATTCATCGGGTCATTGACGACAAGGGCCGCAACAATAGAAACAGGGTGTGACACCTCACAATAGTAGCAAGGTATCGACCCACGGGATGTTTTAGCACGTAATGCAAGGATGATATTTCTGTTTTTAATATCAAAGCTTGTTCCATTAATGCTTTATTTGAAAGTTTATTTAAAAACTAACATCGAATAACATTCTTTCATTTTGATTAGGTATCTTATCATTATATGTCATGTACACCCAAACATGTTTTTATGTGGTGGAGTGGTTGGATACGGTCCCCATCAAAGAAAACGCTTAAAAAACGCGAACAAATTTTGCGAACAGCTTAAGGAATAGATTTCGCTACACAATTAAAATGAAGCATTTGTTATGCAGTATATAGAGATCGCTTCTGTAGAGTTGATTTTTTCCAGTTACTATGTGACTGATGATCAATTTTGGAGACGGCATTCGTTTCAATAAACACTTGTAAATGTCTCGGCAGCCAGGTATAAAAGTACAAAATCCTATTTACTCCTTTTTTATTAATAGCTTGGTGCATTATTTTCTAATTTGAATAATATATACAACATAAAAATCGCACAAAAACTGGTTTGGGTGTACTAGTTAATAATATAAATTGAACCGAATTTTCCAGTGAGTTAGTCTATTCGTTGGTTAATCCTTATGTTGTATTATTAAAAATAAAAAAAAATTACGAAAAGCTTTATTCATGTCAAAAATGAATGGACTCGTTTTTAAATTAGATAAATTAAAATTAATAAGAAACGTGTCATTAAATAACATATTTTTATTCTTCATTATAATTATCATTATTTCAGCTATAGGAAATCTACAGCTGATCATAAGAATCCCGCATAATAGCGGTTGGGAGCGACCTGTATCCAGCGCATTTTACGACCTTTACAAAGTCGTCTGTCCACCGTGTATAGCGCACGTCCTTTATTTTTTATTCATAAAACTATTAACTAGCTCATTACTGCAAATTTTTCTAATAACAGCAGTAGGTTAGTTAAAAAACAGTGAATTTTAACCATAGCTATATATTAGACCCTTTCTTAGTTAGGATGGACTTCCGCAAGGTAACGACTGAATCTATTAGGTTTTTTAAAGAATTAAACCTTTGTGCTCGAAATATTTGCTCCGGAAACAATGTAAATGATTTGCTTATGTCCTCTAAAGAATTGTATTGTAGCTGACGCCTCCCATAAATATCGGAAATCTCCAGAATTTTAAAATAGTTTAAAAAAACAGATATAAGAAGATCCGAAGAAGAACCATAATCTCCGACGTAGCTCGAAGAATTGTTTGTCCGAAGTGGCACATCGATCGCGCAATAGATGGCCATTGGAGACGAAAGGTTCTCGAGTGACAACAAGGAGCCTGAAAACGCGGCGTGGGTAGCCCCCCCCCCACTATGTGGACTGACGACATAGATAAGGCTTGCGGAAAGTCGCTGAATACGGGCAGCGCGAGAGCGTATGAACGCTCTCGCGCTGCCCGTATTCAGCGACTGCAATGTAAAATTACAAATTTAATATACTTCTTTGTATCTAATCTAATAATAAATATCACATATAAATATTTTTTGAAGAAATTTACCCTGACTAAATTAGCAATAGAAGAGAGGAAGGAAAAAAAGATAAAAATCTTTATGTATGTACTCGAACGAAGTGATTTCCTTTACGTTCATTTTAGTGTATTCTCCCGCCATTTTCGAGATTAGAGCGCGATAAATTTTGTTACTGCGTAACGAATATTACAAAAAGAACTATGTGTGCGATATTATATTAATATTTTATCTTAGATTCAAATATTAAAAGGAATTGATTTGTTACAAACTCTGTAAACTGTAATAATCTACAAATGAATTTAAAGGTTGCAATGTTTTATTAGTTTTTGAATTGATTATAATATCTTTCAGTTCATAACGGTAATAGTATATAATCTCAATCATAATTTAGATATAGCGTATGGAATACGTTTGCATATATTGTATTTTACACATACGAATACGCACACACATTCACTCTGTCATATAAACACACTCACGCAGACGCAAACACGGTGTATTACCTTTGAATATACTGAAAATAGTTTTGTCTGTGTAACATTATAAGTATAAAATTAAATAATATAATATAAAATGTCTCAAATATTTGTAATATGGGCCTGAAAGATAACTAATTTAATCTTATGATAAGCTTGTTCGGTAATTAAATATTGAGTTTTTATGTTCAAATATTGCTAATGTACAATGAAAAATTAAACAAAATCAAATACAGTATTCTTAAATAAGTAAATGTACAAAAAAATAATTATAGAATTTTAAATTTGACTTAAGTGTTAGGAAAACGTGTGTAGAACATAACTTTTTTATAACTCGTAAATTTGGATAACAAAAAACGTTTAAAATATCAAGTTTTTATTGTTTACCAGCCGCGCCGACAACGGTTCGTTGAGGTACATCATTTTATACAATCTCTTAATATTTTATAACTTACAATTTATGATGAACCTTTAAATTAACGGAAGTAGTACAGCGGTCACTTAGTTTTAAATTTTGTGCACAGATTTTTACAATGCTTTTACTTTTCGATCTACAAAACTCGTATTTTACTATATTTTCGTAAGTCAGCATGATACTTAAGATATTAGATTTATTAACCCATTTATTCATTTTACCGATCACTATATTAAATTACAGAAAAATGAAATAAACAATACGAGGTAGGAAAAAGAGGTACAAATCGGTCTTATCGCAAACATCGGCTTCCAGACAATATTGGATGGACTTATTTACCAAAGAAAAACAGAGTGTGCGGCTAATAATAGAAAGGGTTGAAAACCTAGTGTACATTTTGATTAACATACTTATAATGCATGTATCACAAAAATAACTACACATTATAATACACAGTTAAAATAATATATATATATATATATATATATATATATATATATATATATGCATATACATATATGAGATAGAGGATATAAAACAAACCTATCTAATACATATGTCTTCATGTGAATACAGAAATTTTTGACCACTAATGTGCCAGTTCCTTCGCAAAGCAAACGATCTTATTAAGGCTGACGGTGGATACAGGTTGCTTTCATCGGTTTCTCTTAGGAACCGATGGTACTACTACTACAACTGGAAGACCACCTTCCAGTTGTAGTAGTTCAGCAGTAAACTTCCTGCAGCTGAAATGAATCGATACAGGCGTAATTGTGAAAGAGATAAGTCTGCTCAACATTTTATTTCATTTTTGGCAACTTTTGAATTCTATTCTTTGTAATGCGAATGTGAAGAAATTAATTAACACATATATTCATTTTTAACGTCGACTTAATAAACAATTTTTTAATAAAGAAATCCTATTTACTTTCTTAATTTATATTTTAAATTAACTCTTTTAAGTGTTAATAAAACAAAAATAATTTTACTAACTTACTCTGTTAACAGAAATCATAAATGACATTTTATAACGTAAATGGGATTGTTAATTTGAATGATCAAAAAAGTATTCGCATTACTGATTACATAAGTCAACATTAAAGCCAAGTAAGGCATAAGCCTTCTCGCAAACTTCGCCACCTTGACTGGTTTTGCGTTGCTCTCATATTTTCCGCGACCATTTGAATATCAGCTTATTATTACTAAAATAAAATTTCTTATAATTAGTCGCGATAAAACTATTTCATACGAGAATTGTCGCGGTAAGAGAAGACTTTTATAAACATCTTATACCAAAATAAAATTAATTTTACTTATTGAACTTATTCTTTTAGATATTTTCATTACACCTGTCACAATTTAGGCTATTGTTATAGCATTTGTAATAGATATACGACTTTTCAATTTTGAATAATGAATTAATTTAAAAAAGTCACGCACACGCCCGTCCATGGCTGACGATTTCTAAATTAATGAACTTCATGTCTCTCTTAATTAATGAAGTAATACAATAGTCGTGTATGTTATAATTTGATTATTAAAATGCTTACTTGTAATTTATTTCGAGAAAAATCGTGCCACGGTGTTTGATTTTAACTAAAATATTGCAAATATTTTTAGGACTGTTGTAAATCTGTCTTTGATTTCCATATGGCAAAGACAAGAAAACAAGAATGCAAATCATGGATGAGTTCAAAAGATACGAGTATGATAATATACGCATTTATTTCACACCGCGATAATGTACATAATAACACAGGCACAATAATGACAAAAAATTAAACTGAATATAAAATAAACACTTATTAACGTTATCATTATATCAGCTCATAGACGCCCACTGTAAACCATAAGCCTCCCCCAGAGGTTACCCCGACGTACGGTGTTGAGCTGCCCGCATCTGATGACTACCCGGAACCTTCATTATGTCGTCATTTCACCTCATTTGAGGTCCATCTACGCCGGGCTTACTGACTCATGTTCGCCACTCGAGCCCCAACGCCCATCGGTTGCATGAGCCATGTGCCCTGATCACTGCCACTTCACGAGCAATTCTTTGAGCTACGTCAGTGAACTTGGTTTATCTGCGGATTTTCTTATTTCTAATTCAATCTGCATAGCTCTCTCCATCTCTCTAAGTAACTGACTCTCCTTCCATGTGTTTGATATCCTTGTAATGTATGGATGCTTCAATAATTAAGGATACTTACGAATGTATTCAATACTGTAATTTTTATTGTTTGATGTCAAAAAAACTATATTCTTTTGTACTACAAAACCTGACGTCAAGTCGCTTTTGTAATTTGTAATTATTAATAATTGTAATTTTATCTATCATTGGAAAAACGTCAATTTAAAATCAAAATGGACACTCAAGTCTGTGAACTAATTTGGTCTATGCTTTTTAATAATGTACTATTTATATTAAAGATAAAGGTAATAACGTCTAGATTTTTTGAGAATTTAATATGTTTATATTCACTTATAACTAACGACACGTTTTATTAATTAGTATTGTATTTATTATGGACTTATAATTTATAGTATTATATATTTAAATAATTGTACTATAACATTTTCACTCCTGCCTATATGTTATTATTGCATCATTTTAGTTGACTGGTAGGGAATGTCGGCATTAAGTATCCCATTACAATGTGTGTAGAATTGGATAAAAAAATAAATAATATTTTGTATATTAAAACCTGTATGATCTCTTTGTTCTTTCTAATCTTGTCATTTAATCACCAAAAGGCCTAGAATTACTATTTTGTTTAATAAAATGTAAAATAAATATTCATAAATAATTTGGTGGCTGTGTAAAATCTTTTCCTTTCACTTAAGTATAATAAAGATCAAAGGGAGGACGAAGTTTGTTAAACAATGCTGACAGGCAGGCCGACAAGTTGATCCACTCCTTTCTCTTTCAGACGTGACTCTCATACAAATGGCTACATTTTAAGGACGCACGAAATGTTTACCATCGTTATAAGTGTTCACGAATATACATATATATTTTAAGAGTTAATTTAATCTGCGTCCGAAGATTTTATCGTAAGAAAAGAAGAGCGGCAGATATGGGGTGATTCGCCACATGTATTTCCTCGCCGTGTGATGATACGCGAGCTAATTTTACTAGCATTCTTATGATAACTGTTGGGGGACGCAGGTCTTCTCTAAGACATTGGGGCACCAGGCTATCGCCGTTGAAACTACGGTATAATACAAAGGCCTTTTCTTACTTTTATCTAAGGTATCAAAGTATACCGTTGGATTATAGTCAGTATGATTCCGTCATAATCCTTTCCAAGTGCTCACAACTGAACGGTATCCTATGTAATGTCTACCTCAGGTGAAATGATATCGTGATTTCATTACCATAAGGTGCTACTTGTGGTTTTGTCACACAATATTCTTGGCAACACCATGTCTGTATTCTTTATCTTCAGATATAGGTTAGCAAATGTTATTAGCGATTTTCATAATCTGTTCTCCTTTTGAATCAGTCTAGATATGTTAACGGATCTCTTGTAATAGTCATTAATATTGACATAAAATAATAAAAATTATTTAAAAAAAACATGTCTCCCGAATCGGACATTTTTATGTCTCCTGCGTGGAAGTTGTGATTAAATAATATCTTTGTGATATATGATCATTATCTTTAGACAACTAAAAAATACGTTACTTCTCAGTACTCCATGGATTTAGCTTGCGTCCCGAACCATTGCGTTAAGGGAGAGGCTAGGGTCGGGTCTTCGGGGCTGTCAACCTACGTGGCAGGTTCAGGGTGGTCTCCTTACAAGATGCTCATCTTCACTGATCAGATAGCTCTCAATACCTAAAAAAAATTTAGATGATCCTATCAATACTAATTTGGCAGCTTGTTCTATAAATGAGCCGACTTTTGCTCTTGGTACCTCAGAATCATTCACTATTAAATTAATCATCAGTTTTCGTTAAATAGATAGTAGTGATTAATTGTAATGGAAATTAGTAGAATGTTTATAAAATACTCAATATTCTAAAAGAAAAATTGTTTGCTGGCTTGCTTAATAAGACTTATGCAAGATCACAGCGAAACATGTGTTTGCTTTTAAAGCAAACGTTTGTTCTTCCATGCAGTATGCTCAACATACGCTGGGCAACTTTCAAAAATGTTTGCTTTGAATCTAAGTTGCACTTAGACACGGTAAATGTTTGTCTATCGTGCGCTTCATGCATTAAACTTGACAGCTGGTTGACGGCACTTTTCGCACTTGGAAATTTGCGATGCAATTTGCATATGACTATATTTAGTTGATCATTAACCGATCTTGAATAATAATAGTGACGAATGACTAAAGTAACATGAGATACATTCAAAAGATAATGAGACATTTTGTAAGAAAGTTTTAAATAATTACTTAAATAATTTTGAGGATGTATTGAAAATGTGGACGCCTACTGCAAGACATGGATCTGCAGACCATGATGGTTATTTTGACTATATCATTAGTCCACCTAGTGGTCAGCTTATTCATATTTTTGCTAAGTCTATTAATAAACCACTAATATTCATTTGTATAGGCAACTTGTTATGCCAAGAGAATGCCAGAAGAGCCCAATTGGCTAGAACTTAGAATCAGATTTACCTCTCATATAATGGCATCCTCCAGCTTAGAGCTACAAGGGTTCCAAACGCCCTCTGATTTAGGCAGAGGCTATGAGAAACTCAGACGTCACTTTCACAATATCATTAACACAGTTATAGAGCAATTACGTGCTAATTAAAATTCATAATGTATTAGGTTATTAAGAAGTTTCAAAGACGCTGACTATCCACGAGACTCAGGGGCTAAAGAGCGGGCGGTTATCGTAGTCCATTAAACAGCAGATAACAATATCCATCATGCGGTAGTAGCAATGTTAGGTCACACGAACCCGTACGTGTATTACAAGGACGAGACTCAAGATACGATCGCAAGATTCATTGATGTAGCGAATACGGCAACCGCCTCACAAATAACAGAAGTTGAGATGAGGCAGTAGTCGCACAAGACGTAATCTTAAAACCTGGATATTGCTTGAGCATTGTTAACATAGATTAAGACACGTACTCTTTTACTTAAAGAGTACAATATACAAAAACGAGAACAAAAAATTCGCAAATATTGAACGTAAATGTAAAAACAAAGGCAAGGACGCTTATGTCTGTGAAACATAGATCCCAATAATAATTAGAAAAAACTTAAATTACGGAGCGTATGATACCGTACTCAGTTCTTCATAATAGACTTAATAATAGTACCAAACCTGGTGAAAAATATAACATCATTATTTATAATGCTAAGCTTACTATACACATTGCAATTTTTAATGTTTAATGATAATTTGCGTCGACTATATTCTCTCATTATATTTTCTTCAAGAGATTTTTTTCTATGCGAGTTCAAAAATTCGCTGAATAAATGCAAAATTCTTACGTGACGTCATATCTGCAAATATCAACTTAATATGAAATGTACTGAATCTAATATAATGATGTCAAAATATAAATCGAAATGATTGGTATACAATAAATACACATGTATTTAGTAGGAAAAGCGACTAAAAGAAACCAATGACCAGATTCGTTATAAAAATCTCATCATTCTATAAATATACTAATCTGAACAGAATTGATCACAGAAAATGCACAATTTATTTCATGACAAATGCACGTGTATTGAGGGTTTAGAATGGTTTGTGAAATGGAAATAGGCAAGACCATTGCTTGCGGCAGCATCGCTACCCTTTTAGAGGAGGAAGAGAGCCGCCACACGATCTTGCAGTTGTTGTTGCAGGGTGGTAGGTGATATAATTAAGTGCAACAAACCGTGTAACAAGAAATGAGGCGAGCGATGAAAGGTGATGCGTGAATATAAAGTAAATGAATGCTATGAGAATGATAGAAAATATAAAGCATGAAAGAGAGAAAGTGAAAATAGAGTCCATCTATGTCACAAAAATAAGATGAGGAAATATTATTTTAAAAAAATTATAAATGCCACAATTACGAAATTACGTCACACTAAAACCTAACCACAAGCACGCTAACGTACGTATATTTGATGGCAGGAATAGACCTCTAGTCTATTCCTGCCACCTATATATGTTGTAAATGTCTGTAATATGATGTAAGAGATACATAACCAGCATCGTCGCTGTATTGTTTATGTATACATGAATTATTAATTTTCGATATACAGAAGTTCTGTTAGTTACAGGAATATTGCATAAATTTGTTCTGTCATCTGTTTAATGCATGCAGCATGTACGTTGACTATAGTCGAGCTTAGTTTTGGTTAAATTGATTGTGATATCATTAACTATATTTACAAGTTTCACTACTGCAAAGAAATTTTACTTAAACATTTATCGTATTTTTTAGTATTCATTATGTATGAATGTACTTATACGTAATGAATACTGAAAAATACTAAAATACATGTTCAATATGAATTCTATGTGAATCACCTGATTGTTAAATTAGTCTTTGTAAATGCATAATATGTAATTCTTGGTATACTTAATATAGCTCCTAGTCCTTGTAATATAATGGCTCTAGCAGAAGTTCCCAGGGAGGCCCACCAGCTATGTTTCTTCAATAGTGAAGGCTAAACTCCTTCCATCCTCTTCCTCCTCAAGCCTACAAAATATGTAAATGAAATAAAGTAACATAGCATATTTCAAAAAATGACGAGAAGACAATTATCGCTCTAACTACCGAAGCCGTCCGGCGTTTTGCGTTATGCGAGGCGCTGTAAAGCTACACAGCAAAAAGCTCAAGTTGGGCAGCTTCTGCACTGTATACCAGGCAGAGCTGCTAGCACTAGCGGAAGCTACAGGGTACGCGGCCAGCGGTCGGCGCAGTCATGCGCCATACTGAGCGACTCGCGATCCGCCTTCCTGACAATCGCAAGATCAGACATATTCTTTGGAATTAATAAAACTTATGAGTCCCTGACCCATAAACAAGTTAGGGGTACGAGATGCTCCCAACAGCGGGGGCCATAAAAAAACCACTGAAGCCTTAATCCGGAATCGTGTTTTGTTGAAAGATGTGTAATTAAAAAATGTTAGCGTTGTTAGTTAAAGACACTGATATATCATTATAATCATCTCAGCCATAAATCCATATGCCGATCATAGGCACTCCATAGATTTCAAATAGGACCGATAGCAGGTGGCCAGCATTCTGTGTCTTCCGACAACCTTAACAAGGTCGTATTTCTACTATGTTATATAATATAATTTAAAACAAACATTTTAATATAATATCTCCTTCTTTTCAGTCATTAGCCACTTACTGAAAAACATAGGCCTCATTCAAATATTGTCACGATATTCGTTCTTGCGCTGCCTTATCCAGCGACCTCTCGCAATCTTAACTGTCGTTGTTTCACACAAGACGTGCGGTAGCCGCGCAGTAAGATGTCAACTCACGCCTCGTCTACGAGAAATATTCCCTGTCCACTGCCTCTTCTCTCTTCAGACAAACAACTATTCGAGCTACGTCAGTGACTTTGGTTCTTCTGTGGATGTCTTATTTTCTAATTCAATATTATATACTTTGTATCATTTAGCTTTTTTGGTTCCAAAAATCGTAGAGCATTCACGAATAGATTACTTTTTTTATTAAGTTCCGAAGTTAGGTACTAAATTATTGTGTTGGACACCATTCATAGGGATAAGAAAACCTAATGCTATCCATTATTGTGATTATAACGGAAAAACACTTTTTCTTTTCCCCTCATATTTTTATTACAATTTCGCTTATAAGAAAAACTACTTATATTTTAAGTACCCTTGTAGACGGGCGTAAGTGTTCTGCGTATAGTTAACAGATGTGAGATAAGATTTTATTACGGAAAGCTACTAAATAAAGAGAATTTCGTTAGTTCAAGTTGGTTGTTATTCGGGAAGTAAATGACGTAATATTAAACACCTGTACCTGTATATTTGACATAAAATAAAGTGTTACAAATTATGTGTTTTAATAAAATAGGGAAACTAAATTTAAAATTAAAACTATACGTATAGGTAGTCGTTTTTAAAATAAAAAAACGTATTTAAAATTATCCAGATGTCGTTTCCAATAACAATTTGTGATAATAAGTTTCTGTTTATGTTGACCCCTAGGGGTTCTTAAAACTGATTTTGACCATAAGGAGTTAATATCAAATTATGCTTACAGTGCTCTTACTAAGGTCAAAACTGAGATGAACTAAGGTGAGAATATTTTTGTGTCTTGCCTACCTTGAGAAATACAGTTTTTTAATAAAAGCCGCAAAAACTTATGTATATATCGGGTTAATATGTATTTAAATAAAAATAGAAACGCTTACAGACTGATAATAAACAATTAAACGTAAGTAGATTACAAGTTCAACAGTGGTATACCAGTGGTAGAGGACCTAGAGTTGCGATTGTTCGTCGCGGATTCGATTACCAGGATACAGTATTTATAATTCGAACTTTATGCATTCATTATTTGGGATTACCATTGCTCACAAACAAGATTGATTCCAGAGGATAGAAAGAATCCACCAATTAATATGCTTTAAACTTAACTTTACCGAGAATAGTTTACTTATACTATTTACAATATTTATTCTTATAACAATAAAAAGAAAAACAAAATTTGTTAATTCAGGCGAAAGACACCTACTGCAAGGCATAGTCTCCCCCAAAGGTTGCTAAGATGACCGATCTTTCGTGTCCTTCCCTCAAACATGACTGTGTCGTCGGTCCACCAAGCAGGGCGCTTACGCAGGCCACGTCTACCGGCTCGTGGTTGCCACCCGAGAAGCCTTCGCCCGCAACGGCCGTCGATTGCAATAGCGATGTGATCCGCCCACTACTACTTTACTAAAGAATAAAATAAATGTACCTAGCCACCTAAGAGTAATAAGATGATGGAAGGAAAGCGATGAAAGCAGGAAGGAATGAAAGAACAAAATGAAAGATATTGTGAAGGAAAAAAGATAAGAATTAAAGAAATTGAGAAGAATGAAAGTGAGTGAAGAATAAACATAAAAATTTTAAAAAATTATTTGTAAACAAAGACCCTGATCCCAACAAATTAGGGGTACGAGAGGCCTCCAATAGCGGAGGCCATAAAATAATTAAAAAAAACTACTACTTTATACGAGCAATTCTTCGAGCTACGGCAAGGATCTTAGTTCTTCTGATTCGATCTCGCAGCGAAACTCCAAGTATAGCTCTCTCCGTTGCTCTCTGGGTGGTCAAGCCACGTCTTGGATCCGAAGGTCTTCTCATATTTATTAGCATGAATATATAAATAATTATTAATAAATAAATCTTTGTAAGTGATAATCATTTTAAACTTATTTTACCCACTACACAGTTACGTTGCGATTTATTTTTATCTTGTTTCTCTAACGAGTACGCTGTTACTAGAATCCCGAAGTAGCTCGCTGTGGGTAATATTAAACACTTTGTGTCTTAAGGCCACAAAGACTTTTTACAATCAACGATGCTCCAGAGACTAGTTGGGTCAGTAAAAGTTTAAGTTTCTTTCGTATCTTGATCTTATGCTTGAATTTTATATGAAAAAGAACTTTGTATGTTGTTTGGGGAATAATTTCAAATATTGTACTTTAGTGTTTATAAAAGAGAGCTTTAGCAATATTATTACAAGGCGTAATTTTATTTTATTCATTTTTGCTTGTTGAGAAAACTTAAAAACTAGTTACAATATAACAGGCGGCTTTAATAACAAGGGATCGTTCCAAGTTTCCGCCTTTAGCCTGTAATGTGCCCATTACTACTAGGAAATAAGTAATTTTTTTAATTATATCAAAACTTTTTGTTAATGTTAGGTGTTGGTAGTGTTGGCACTTTTTCTTAGATTTGGACATCGTTTGTGTACTTCCTCCAGTGTATGCCATATATCTTTATCGTTTCATGTTTACCTAATTCATTCATACGATATCCGAAATATTATTTCTTGACTTATTTTATGGCTTACCAATGTTTCTTCAAAATTCAATTTTCTTTTTTTTCTGTGAATCTGCGTCACAGAAATGGTTATAAGCGATATTTTGTTTTTTATACTTCCAACTAACACGTAAATTACCGGTCAACCATTATTCTTTCTACAGTACGCGATTATATATCGAGATTAAACTGACGTATATTATTATATAATTTACATTAAGCAGAAACGATATCTTTTAACAAATCCTTTTTCTCGTGTCAGAAATTTTTTCGTTTATTTTTGACGATATTTGCCTTGTTATTCCTTAATATAAATAATTGTCAACTATTATTTTTACTATCATTTCATGTTTGCACCGCATATTATATAATATTTTTAGTTAAGTAGGCATAAAGGATTTTTATTATATTATAACAAAACCGATTCCTTGTATCTGCGATGTTATCAAATTATTAAGTGCTTTAATTATACAATCCTATATTGAACATTTGTGAAACCTTTACTTACTACTGTACTAATTTGCAATTATGTTTAACTGTTTAAAATATACTTCGACATTATAAATTTCTTCTTTTGTTTCAGATTTAACTGAACCGGCTGAAAGTTGACAGTGTAGTGTTAGTTTTATACTGAGTTAAAATAATAAATCGCAACTGAACAATGCACATTATCTTCTAGTCAGTCATAATACTAAAGAATATTCTAGAAACTCATTGTTAATATCTAATTAGCATCAAGTGCGAGTTTCGGGTGCATAGTCGTAACCACGAGGACGAATACAAAGCAACGATGGCTTGGCCTGAAGTTGTGCGATGAACCAGCAGATGAGGACGAGGTTATGGATGAGCCCAGCGCAGCCAAACGGCCCTCTGTACTCACTATAGACAGGGCCGCCTTCCTTCTTTTAAGAGTTAAGCGTGCGTTCAAGAAGAAAAGACAGCAGAGAAAGGAGAAACAGTAAGTGTGTCATTATAAATTCTTCTAATAATAGGGATCATTTGAGCCGAAGTTCTGTTTTCTCAGGCAACCTGGAATCGTAATCCTAAATCCATACTGAATGACAGCTTAAACGAGCTCTTTGTTGCTCTTTTAGGCGCACCAAATCAATGTGAAATATTCGTAGATTCGACCAAAAAACTCGGTGCCTATGCAATCTTTTGAAATGTTAAGATTTAGCATCTTCAGCGCTTTTGTACTACATATAAGGCTAAGCGGTAAATGGCGCTACAAATTACAGATGAATGTCGAGAAAATTAAATTTAAATTTAATTCAAAAAATTATTATTGTCTGTGTTATTAAATTAAATTCTTTTTTTACTTCTTTATTCTAAAATATATACAGCGTGAGTAATTATAGGCATAATAACTTTTACAACTATTTCAAATTTGTTACACTAATTTATTTTATCTACTAGAATGCGACAACCCTGTAACTTCTGGAAAAAGAAGTAAAGAATGAATAATTTTATTATTTGTGGAGTTTCTTCTTGCTTCTTCTGCGTAATTATAACACCTTGCAAAGCAGAGGAGAGTCAAAATGAAACAGATAAATAAGTATAAGTTGATGATCAATAAGACTTCTGTTAAAAATTCTAATGCTAAATAAAATAATTTTATCCTATCTTTATTGTTATCTTATATTCCGAATTTCGACAACGATTTTTCTCACTATATAATATTTACGTTGTATATAATTTCTGAACCTGTTGACTTGTAAATAGGCTGTACCGTTCATTAATTGACAGCAAGTAAGCTTTATATTCAAGGTTGTCCCAATTCAATTTACATTTTGTGGTTAAATAAGAAACGATTTACTAATCATAAGTAATGTAATGGTACATGCTCTAGCTACGTCGTTAGTATATATTAAGGTAATTTTAGAAATCAGTTCAACATAATGCTCGTAAATTTTTCTTTCCCTAGCAACAAGAAAACGATCACTTTATATTTTTTAACAATTTCTACAAAATCTACGTTTTATGGAGAAATTTATAGAATTTGTATTTTTCTATAATATGTAAGCATGTCTTTATATCATAACGTATTAATCTCATGTAGGCTACAATTTTTCTTGTATGTATTAATATTATTATATAACATGTTACTATTTTTATTTTGCTTAAGTTTCCCCTAAAAGAGTCTCATATAAAAGATTGCACGGACGGCCCTCTCTCAAGTAAACTTATTGTGCTGTGCTAGCATTTGTCAATTTATTTTTAAATCGGAATCGAACTCGTTCGATTAATCACAAAATTGAAGAACTCATTGCAGTTTTGCGTCAATGTTCAGGCTTAAAACCTTTAAATAAATAAATAAATAAATAATAAAAAGTGAAAACTGGAGTATTGACTAATTTTTTTGTTAAGTTATTAAGTAGTTTATTATTTTCAACCATTTTATCTTTTTAATTTAATGTAAACATTTACATATAACAAAGATCAAAAATAAACTAATTTGTCTATTTTAAATGTTTTTAACTAAATGAAAAACAGTATTAACAAGCTCTATAAGCAATGAAACGAGATAAGAACGAACTATTGTATGACAAATGAATTATAGCCGAAATTTTATACTTTCGTTTTTTTTTTAATGATCCCTGCTTTGGGAGACTTCTCGTATAAACCCTGTCTTGGTTTCATAGTGACATTTTTTAAATAAATGATTTATTCACTTATATATATTTTTTTTCAAATTTAAATTTTCCTTTCGAGTTCTATTATAGGAAAAAAATGTAAAGTTAATGATTTAGGAAAAGAGCTAATGCGTTCTATTTTTATATAAATTAAGGTAAAGCAAATTTTATGTATTTTTTGTGATTTACAAGATCTGTTATTTGATAATCTTGACTATAGGCTTTGATTTGATACTAACTGTCACAAATTCTTCCACTGTTCACAAACGGTGAATGTTATTCACGTGTCCACATTGATTGTTGTGGCGCTGCATACATTCACGTGGCCGTTGGGGCGGAAAGGCTCCCGAGAGGCAGCCGCGAGCTGGACATAGTTGAGGTCAAGGAAAGTCACTGCACACGGGCAGCGCTAGACCGGTATACGTACTGATCTTCAGGGAGGCCTATGCCATTTTAATAATGATACACTCTCCATGACAAGTGCTATCAGATTGAATACATAAAATGGATGTATGACTTGACTTTTAAAAAGCGGGACCCTTTCGTTTCGTACGGGAAATAATTCCTTGTGTTACATAAAAGGAAAATCTTGGTGTCATTTTAAGTATTAATAAAAGGCCGTAACACGTTAGGGATAAGACTTTATTTAGATTAGTTTAATTGGTATTTGCCTCACGTACAAAAGTTACGTAATCTTCAGTCTGCCGCGCTGTTATTATACGTACCGAATGTTTCAATCCGGTGTGCGTTCATTTCTCTCTTAGGAAGTAACGTGTTTTAGCTATCTCTCTTGATAGGCAATGAATACTGATCATTTTCAAAAGTACGTTGCTCCACAAGATTGCTTCATTTCCATAATATTTACAGGGAACTATTTAATTTACTACGTTTTACACGTATATATATTTTATCGTTTTTGACATTATAAAGTTACAGTAGAGCAAGAAGCTTATAATGGGGTAAATAATAGACTTGCCTATTGAAGAACAATGTCAAATCAACTAGGTTACATTTTTTGTCGGATCAGGCT
The DNA here is from genome assembly GCF_028537555.1 of Battus philenor. NCBI lineage: Eukaryota > Metazoa > Arthropoda > Insecta > Lepidoptera > Papilionidae > Battus > Battus philenor. The sequence goes on along the minus strand of NW_027181759.1, from coordinate 4,265,532 downwards.
TTATTCCTGAGGGAATCCATAGAGAAAAGAATATAAATAATATTTATGCAGTAAAAATTAAATTAATCTTTGTTATATTTATTATTATCAAATGTAATCTTAGAGTGCGGTGGTAGGCGGCAGTTTCGATTCCCAAGATACGGTATTATGTATAATTCACACTGTGCATTAATTGTATAGGATTGCCATTGCTCACAAGTAAGCGTCCAGAGGATGGCAGTAGCGTCTTATGTGTATCCATCTGCCAATCGTGGCGATTAAGGTATATCCGACTATAAATATATTTGGGGGAGGCCCATGTATTGCAGTGAGCGACTATGGGTTAAAACGATGAAAACATAATCTTACAAATTAAATAATAATTAATTAATAATTAGTTTATTCACTTTGTCATTTTATTAGCTAAATTTATGCTGCGATATAAAATGGTCTCAAATATAAGACCATTAATGTTACGTGAAGTTATTAATTATTTGTACTCTTGTAATTTTTGTAAAAACGCCTTTTAGAATTAAAACTGTATTTATACTCCCTTAACATTTTTTTAAATCCTTTTCTAATCTTAGAAGTGAGAAATTTAATAAAGATATAAAAACCATATGTACATATATTACTTTGATGCCGCTAAGTAAAGAATACTGATTTTGAGGCTTTATGTTTAGCCGAGCAAATCAGTTACAGAATAAAATGCCTTAAATATTTTATTTATATTATAATTTTTTCTAATAATTTTTGGTCATAAAATTCATTGAATAATAGAATTAGACGTCTTTTTTACGCAGAAAATTGTAATAAACACGGCACTAAAATCTAGTTTTTCACGCTGGTCCTTACTAGCAAATTCATAGTCGCCCAACGAGCTATGCAGAGGGCTGTGCTTGGTAGAGTAATCTCTACGAGGTCGATTCAGGAATGAGCAGATTCGTAGACGAAGGAAAGTAACGGATATAGTCCAGCAGATTAGAAAGTTGAAATGACAGTGAGCAGGTAACACAGTGCGCAGCATCGATGGCCTCTGCAGCTTAAGGTTCATAAGTGGAACCACAGATCGAAAAGCACAGCGAAGGACCTCTAACCCTAACATGAATCGGCGACAGTATAAAAGTCTTTAGAAGACGCTGCGTGTAGACTGCTTTCGATCGGTCTTAATGCACATCTATGGGAGACGCTTATTTCTAGCAGTGAACGTCCGAACGAAATGAAAAAAAAAAAACAGTGTTCAATGATAATTCATTTTATTGTATTATTTCTTTAAATAGTATTTGATTTACTTGAAGTATCAATAACTGTTGTCACAGAAACAGACGACGACTCATTAACTGGTGTTTTTTTACCTAAATCTTTCTTTACGGATGATTTATTCGGTAACATGGGCGAGTAGATTTTCATACTTTCTTTTATTTCGTTATCTCCAACTGCATGGATATCTGGTTTCTTTTTTAACATCAATTCGTTTTCATCTATCATACCTGTTTTCTTTTTTGGGAAAAGAAAAATGTCTACTGCCGGAGGTTTTATGGCTTCCATTGGCAAAGTCGGTCTTCTTGGGAATACGTTCTCTAAAACTTTTTTCAATGACGGGAATATTATTTGATGACTTTGCAAAGGATTTGCGAGCAGTTGACTTTGCTTAGGTGAAAATTCAAAGAAAACACTTTCTTCGCGCACATTCTCGTGGGAATCGCAACATAAAGTAGAAGATGGGAGCTCTTTGTTAAAAGAGAAAAAGTCATTGCTCATTAAGACTTTATTAAGAATTTCGGATGGATGTGATGAGAACGGTTCTTTTATGTTGCGAAAGCCGGAGCATGGACATGGTTCATCAGAGAGAGGTGTATCGTGCGGAGAAGAGAAAGGACTGGGCTGATTTGTATGTGAACTTTGTTTTGTAAGGGTGTCTGAAAAGTGAACTTAATTTATTTAACGAAATAAGTTATTTCCAAGAAAATTATAATCGAGCAGTGAGTAGCCCAACGATAAGGACTGAGACTTGTGATCGTAAGTCGCAGGTTCGATTCCTAGGATACGATCTTATATAATTCACACTCTGTGCATTCATTATAAGTATTGCAAATGCTCACAAACAAATTTCCTGAAGATGGGCAGCAGCATCCTCAGGAAATTTGTCCAGTGTTATTACTGCGATAGACAATACGTCTGCTAAGCGTGGCGATTACGGTATATCCCTCCAATAGATATCTTTGGGGGGGGGGGGGGGGGATTTATTCCTTGCAGAGGAGGTCTATGGGTAGGAACGACAAACCTACGTACCACATTAAATGAAATACTCAATAAGAAAATGATAAAAAATATATTCTTCGGAGCTTTTAAATCTTTTTAAAAAAAAAGGTAGGCAGGAAATAAATGAAATTTATTATTCTTTTGACTATCTTTCAAAGGTTTTTCTTCAAATAAAAATTCAATATGTAATCTGTACTAGGCAAAAGCCTAGTACAGATTATATATTGAATTTTTATTTGTTTCTTAATACGATATTAATATTTTTCGATTTTATAAAAATAAAAAAAGACTTATTAAAACTGCATATAATATTTAAAATGTATAAGAGGATTAGCTCTTACCTTTAAATTTATCGCTTAAATAGAATGAGATATCCATTTTGCCAAAATTAAGAAGCGAATTACTTATAGCCGGTAAAGGTTTTGCAGATCTCATGTCGCGACATAACACGCCAGTGAGGAACCCTAACAGTCCAACAGCGATGTTAAAAAACATCATCTGAAACATAAAAAGACATAAAAACATAAACATATTGGATTTGAAATAAATATAAAATTGTTTATAACAACGCGGTTCATTAAGCTGTAATCGCATTTAAATGAAAGAAATATTTAAATATTTTTATGTACTTTGAATTCGTTTGATGACACAAGCAATAGAAGTAAAAGGTCGATTTGAATTCAAAGAAAATCAAATCCTGCTGTTTCGCCACTTTAATTTAGACGTTTATGGGATTTGCGTTTTATAGTCGGTCTTTCGTAATTTTAAATGTATTTACATGAAATATTTTCAAGATTTGAATTTATATTCTTAACTCTGGCGAATTTTCTAGAAACATTTTACCACAGATAACTACTGTTAAGAGACAAGTAGCTAAACATGTTTATCATCTATGTTATTTTTTTAATATGTTTTTTATGATGGTGTATAAGATTGGCGTTGTTTAGACGAATATGCCGAAAAATACATAAAATTAATTTATTTTACTATTTGCAGATAATTTTATCCAAATTATCAAGATAAGCATATATTAAGTCTCTAGATGAAATGCGAAATAGACCATGATTATTTTAACAAAACTTTTAGTTTTATTTTAAGATTAAGTTTGATATATCTACGGGATCTATCAGACTTAGCGCAGGGGATTCGGCAGCAGAAGTCATAATGGGCAGGCCAAATACTGCGTAAAACCGATGGCTGCTAGAGCTTAATGGTTGTGGATTGGAGAACACAAAACAAAAGCACAGCGTAGAATGTCCACAGAGTTGACAAATAACCTTGTAAAGTCGTGGGAAGACGTTGGATACAGGGTCATAATGATGACGGCCTAGGTTACCTCGTTCGTTAGTGATGTTAAAACATTCGTGACAATGACTAACGAAAGCAGCTTTAAAGTGGTAAAAATATATTCGTAAAGGATAAATCCTGTTTACCCCTTAGCAGTTATAACTTCATACGGTAAACCTCTTTAAAGTCACAAAGCTAGAGGACTCTTTCAGTAACTTTAGCTTGAGCAGTTTCATTATTTCGGAATAAAAAAACTACCAAGCTCTTATGATGCCTAATTGATTGCTCCGTGGAATGAACTCTGTAATTAATAATCATAAAACGAAAGTTTATATTATACTCTAAAAACTAAGGTATCTATTCTGGTTTGTTACTTATGACAAACGTAGAAAATGCAATATTTTCCTGGTTAGATTTTCCTTAAAATTCTTACTAATGTTATATATAGGCAGATAACTTTTAAGATGTAATAAATTGTTCGAGAATAAAATTGGCTATCGGTAACAGAGCAATAAAATATTGCAAATGCTTCTTGTAACACTGAATGATCGTTGGAGTATCCAGTATGAGTCAAATTTTGATGTTTTAGATGGGTTCGTTGACTTGTATTACATAAAATGTAGTAAACTGATTCGAGTGATTTTAAATTGAAGTAATACATCGGTATTAACATATATATAAAAATATACACGGTAGAAAAGAATTACTAGTCTATCTTTATGATAATTACGTGTTATCACTCTAATAAAATTTGTAAATAATGTATGCAACATTTTTTGGGCCTCTTTGCAAGCTCACTGTAACTCAATGAGCCATAGTGAAGGCTATATTTAAGTTTTCTCTAAGAGATTGAATCAGGTATAAGGAGATATATAGACAAACAAAAGTAATTGACAAAGTCAAGCGATTTGGTAAGTTAAAGTGGCAGTATGCAAGTCATATAGTACGCACTACGAATAGCCGCTGAAGCCTTCAAGTTCTAGAATAGAGAACATAGATGTGCAATGTGCAGCGTACATCGTCCATCCATAGATAGATAAACGATATTGTTAAGATCGTCGGTAGACAATGAAATAGAGCCAAGTCTAGCCAGTCTTATTTTTTGAAAATCTACGGTGGTACTCGGCTGAAATGGAACAGAATATAGAAAAAAGTAATATTTCTTGCACACAAATATGCGAGAGCTACTATGATGTTGCTTCGGAATACTTTATTAAACGAATCGTGTTATGTCGTCTTTATTTTAAACAATCGGTATCATATTTCAGCAATCACGCTGGCGTACTAATTTTGCGATGAATTTAAGTGTGGAGCCGTAATTTGTTTCTATTTCGGTCAGAAATCGTTACCTCGTGTTTCAATGGTACGTTGCATTGAAGCAATAAAATTCACTTAAATTGTATTTATTTATAAACGTCGATTTCTGAAACAGATCGTAAAATTTCTGAAATGCTCCGCGCTTATTGGTTTCGATTCCGCTTGAACACCATACCGCACGAATGGCACTTATGAATTTATATCTATCTATTCTTGTAAGTTATAACGATTGCTTAATATTGATATTTATGTGTTATGTGATATTTTTTTTCTAATTATTAATTAATTATTCTAAATCATTGTTAATAAAAATATCTAGCTTATCTAATTCTTTTTTATTCAAAATAATTATGATGGCAGCCAATAGACGTCCACTGCGAGGCCTAGGCCTCCCTCAAAGATTTCTACGCTGACCTATCCTGCACAACCTCTAGGGACTTCCTTGACTATGCCGTCGATCCATCTAGTGGGAGACCTACCTACGCCGCATCTATGGGCTTTATACCACCACTGGTGAAATTTTTGACCCTTAAGGCCGTCGGTGGTACGAAGGATGTACCTCGCCCACTGCTACTTCAGATGATCAATTCTTCAGGTACGTCGGTTATCTTGGTTATTCAGCGGGTTTATTAGAGATTCAGATCCATAATCATCAACGGCAACACACATTGATTAAAGACCTTAGTATTCAGATATTTTTAATTTATTTTAAAACTTTCATACCACTTATTTGCATCATGGGAAGAATCGAATTTAATAGAAACTAAAAAGAGTTTGAGCTCGCCTATAATGGCATTATTACTTACAGCTACGATAGTTCAAAAGGTGGCCATCTGAGAAGAGTCCATAATAAACTCGAATGTGGTACTTGTGGTAACCTTTAATATCCTACTATTTTTATAATAGTTAAATTCGCTTCAGATTCTACACGTATTTTTGGAAATTTATTAATGCTAATTATTGGTGTAATATTATTGATTTTAGATCACATTGTCAAAAACGATTTCAAGTAATGCTGTATCAAATGTTTCAAGCGTTATGCCGCCCGTAGTTAAAACTATATTAGATCCAAAAAGACGGAGCGATCTCGTCGATGAAGCGTTTCTCGAACAAAAGGATGTCTTGTTAGATATGGTACGATACTAGTGGTTCACCACTTCTCCTATAATTGCTTATAGAGACCTGCAGACCTGCAGACCTGCTTAGTCTCTGCAAATTTGCTATGGGTATAACAGCTACGTTACCTCTTTCATGACCTCTTTAAGCACTAACTGTCCTAGTAACCAATATTAATGCTTCTTTTACCAATGCAAATAGAGATTGAGATTCTGAGATTTATGAAACTGTTTAATTTGATTTCAAAATAGCCAGCAGATGAAGTAATCTTTAAATTTTATCTGGATTGGGTAAAACAAATACATTAGTACTGTCACAGATCTACATTATTGAATCAAATGTAAAATTATTCGAATGCTGAATATGTTAAGTGGGTTCATTGCATTATAAATTCGATCACTACCTGCTCCTTATTCCTTTTTTTTTATTTAATAACTCGGAAAGGTAAAATATAGTTGCATATATCTATATGTTTACTTGATGTATCCAGTAGGGTTAATTACTTTATTACTCGAAATCTAGCGAAAATATCGTTAATATTTTTTAAGGCGATATAATCAGTTTTATTATAAAATTTTTCATTAGGATATTGACACTAGAGCATTTGTTAAAAATAATGATTTATAATTATTAATTACAGTTAGAAGCAAAACTTAAGGAGGTGCGTGATAAAAAGAAAAGAAAGAATGACAGAGGAGATAATACGAACAATAATTATGCGAATAATCACGTAGATAATGTTAGGTGTGACCAAATGCCAAAGAACGTTGATTTAAATTTAAATGCACACGGTGTGAGCGCGATAGGAGAAGCTGATGTAAAACTTAAGTTTGGAGATTCGGGTAATTTATTAAATCAACAAAAAGGAAGAGACAAATATCTGGAATTTTTATTCTACGTACGTTTTTTTTTTTCAGGCAATGGTACTTTAAATCTAGATGCAACCGGTATATCTAACATTGGTCAAACTCACGTGGATATGGCCGTCGGAGATGGAACCGTATATATACCGGGACTAAATAATATTTTTGTTGGTGAGGTTTCTAAATTAGTTGAAAAATCTTTACAGGTGATTGGCTATAGGTGAGGTTTTAAAGGAGAGAATGTATATAAGCTCCTTTTTCAACAAAAATCTTTAAAACGATTTCCAATGATGCTGTACAGATTGTAAATTATCATTTTTTCATTTATTTTATTTATTTTTATTTCACTAATTTATTTATTATTTTTAATACGATAAGCCAATAACAGCTAGCAGCATTTAGTCTGAAATGACAGATAGTACAACAATAATTAACTTTAACATGTAGTAATCCGAATTTGAAAAAGTTTTTCGGTTGTCTAATTTTACCTTATTCAATTTCAAAATTCAAATTTAAATTATGTTTATTCAAAAAGTCATTTACATGTACTTGTCAACGAATATTTTAACATTATAAGTAGTAAGCTACCACTAGCTCAGAATACTAATCTGCTGAGAACTGGTGTGAAAATCAGCGGCTCTTTTGAAATTAAATTTAACATTTTTCAACGTATATACTATAATATCAACCTTGTGAATGATATATACATTCACCCCTTTAAGGTTTTATAACCAATGACCTTGTGTAAGAATCGTTCTTTAAATTTTACTTATAACTATTTGGAACGTTAAACTATAATACTTATATATAATAGAAGTCTCAGCGTAAAATTTAGACAATCGTTTGGTTCGATGAATCTTAAGAAATATCACAAAGTTATGTTTCAAAGTTCAAAGATTGATTGATTGACATCTAAACTAACTTACTCTACATACGCTCCGAAACGAAAAAAAAATGTTTGATCCGTGTATTATCGTACACATTTTTAAATTCTACCTATATTACTGTGCTGATTAGTATTTGTAAAATTTTTAATAAATTCAATTTAGGTAAATACCTGGCAAACGCTTGTCACGGCAAATTGTTTATATAATTATTTTTATAATCAACGCATTGTAAGAGTCTGACTTAACACAGTATTAAAGGTTTATTTTTGTTAATTAAATTTTAAAAGCATGTCCTTTGTAAACATGAGATTTATTTAAATTAATAATTATTTAATTTATAGGTGCTTCATTTTTGAAAAATCCATGTCTAAAGTCAAATCTTACCAATACCTCGCCGTCAACGCCAGCACAGAATCCAGTTTTAATAGAATTGAAAGAGGATCGTAGAAAAATGAGTAATAATAGTCTAACTGCAAATGTAACAAATAGTACTTCGAAAGATATTAACAGTATTGTTGGTTTGAATTCAAATAATACAGATAAAGAAAAATCAGATATTAAACAAATCAATTCGACTGCAACTTCTACTGTGGTTGCCATAACATCCGTTATAAGTACTGCAGCGACAAGTCCGAGTACGTAATCATATAAAGAGAAGAGCATAGGCGAGTTCACTTTTTGAAATTGTAAAAAAAATACAGTTGTGCCTCGACGAATATATATTTTTAGCTCAAAACTAGCAACGTAATTTATTTTTTGAAAATTATATCGTCAATGTGTCATATAGATGTTCGAGAACATTCTTCAAGAGACACTGAAAGTTTTTTAAAAATACGCCCCCATTTAAACTATAAAAACCGCCGCCATTTTCCTCAAATCTTTTAGTTTAATTTAGACATGATATTCAGATGTCCTTATAAAAATCACACGCCGATAAATTTGGACCACGTGGTGGCGTCTGAATTCGATTTGATTTTTCTTGGGAACATTTTTCGTGTTATCTCCACGCTTGCACTTGACGCGTGACAAGTGGCCCTGTCCTCCTGGAACCAAGTTATCGAGTTGTACTCATTACCTAACCAACTTTGGTTCTAAGAAGTTATTAAAAAAAAACAAAAGTGAATTTTATTATGGTCCACCTGTTATAAAGCCAAAGAAAAAAATAAAAATAAAAAGTAATTTCAAAGAATAAATAAGAATGAAAATTTTTTAACAAAATTCAAGTGAACTACCATTGATACATCTCATACAACAGGAAAATCTTTTACCATTGAACTCAATTTTTACTGATAAAGAATTAAACTTTTATTTCATATATGTGTATTATTTTTATATTGTATTACGTCCTGAGGAAATTTGGATTTGAATTCGTTGATTCATATAAAATAATTAAAGCGTTTCTTTATTCAATTTTACTCAATTTTTCGTTATCGTCATCATCGTTTTAGTCCATAGACGCCCACTGCAAGGCATAGACCATACTCCCAAAGATATGTAATGAGGATATACCATAATCACCACGCTCGATAGGCGGGTTTGTTGAAAATTTGCAAAGGACTATGCTTCCCGTCCTGTGGAACAAATTGTATATAAAATTGTGTATCGGAATTCGAACCTGTGACTTGAGATGCTAAGTCTCAGTCATCTACCGCTGGGCTGTCGCTACATTTAATTTTTAAGAGGTGCTATTAAAATGCAACAAATTTCGAAATGTCTTTAAACACAGTTCTCAAATAAAAAGTTTTCATTAATAACTAAAAAAATACTATTGGAATGTAACTAATATAATTACTTATATTTTTATACTTTTCGATATATTTTTATGAATTAAACAATGTTCATTAAAATGTTTGCTTCTCTTGTATATTAGCTGATGTTAGATAATATAAGATCCTTTTGTCCTCCCGTCGCTCTCTAAGACATAATAACGACCTAACGGGATAATGGCGTCCTACCCTGTCACCATATAGCTTTTATTAATAAATAAGACAAATTATCAATCCACCATATTACGCAAATTTTATGGTTTTAACCACAGTCACTGTAATATGATATTTTTCAATATTAACTTAAAAGTGACCATCTTAGTCTTTGACTACTGTATATGTAAAGTATATGATAAAACAAAGGTTTTAAAATAATATATCAATGAACACTAAATTGCACTAACGAAATTGAAAGAGTTATAAAGGATTAATTGTTTTAGGTTTAACAACTTTAAAGGGGTGAATGTATAGCTAATTTATCAGTAAAGAGCATTATAGTTTTATACCTATTTCCAATCACCTAGTAAAAAATTATCACTGTGAAACCCTATTGGAATGTAAAACGAATAACTTCTGGCAGTATAAAGTCTGCAGAGACAGATAGTAAACAATAAATTATTTCTAAACCGTTTTTTTATTAAATATCAATATATTATTTATTATTTCTAATAGCAAATACGATATATACATTTATCCCTTTAAAGATTCCACACCTATTAACAATGTCACTATGTATTTTAGCGAAGACTATAAAGTACATTATGCTGTCGAGTCACTTTAGACAAAGAAAATAAAGAAGTGAATCTAATCAATAGCATTAAAATGACGTGTTTATGAAGTACGTTCAAATATGTGTAAAAATTTAAAAGAGGTGGGTTTGGGCTATTCAAATACTTGCTTGTAGAATCTCATTGGCTCCCGAAAACATTGAAATAAAGCTATTGGATAACCACGATGATTGTATAAGGGATTGGGAATGACACGTATATGAGAGACCCTTATTTTTCATAATAACACTTCGGAACTTTTGTATTATACAGTTTATCGTTTTGGTCCTTTGTCGAATGAAGGAATGTTTTTGAAAGAAGAAAATATTGAAATAAAGCACTTCTATAAGACGAACGTTGTGATTTTATATAGAATTGGGAAGTATATGATAAAGAGAGAGACGGTAGTAAATTATGATATAATTAGGCGTTTTTGTATTAAATAGTTTATTAGCTCGTTCTTCGGGCTCGTCTATTGAATTCTTGAGTCATTTTGGAATGCTCTATAGGATTAACACTTTTCTAAAGCACCTATAAGAACTGCATCCGATTTATTATATATTATTTTTTAAGTTTTATTATATACATCCGATCATATTTTTCTAATAAGAAGTTTATAAGATTGCTCGAATTGATTCGCTTTTTGGGCGATGTACAACGAATTTTGTTATATCATTATTTGTATTAATAGTTGCCCATTTGATATCTATCTCCCTATCTGTACTGACAAATATTCTAAAGCTATAGAAGTATCATAGAGTAAACTTATAAAGTATATTAGTGTTTTAATAAGGCCTTACTTTGGTTTAAGGAAAGTTCAGTTTAAGTAGCGATGTAATAAATATCTCTCTGAGAAGCTTTCAGTTGCTTAACGAGCCATCAAGAGGGCAATGCCCGAGATTTCTCTGCGAGATAGAGCAGCAGATTAGCTAGGTAGGGTAGTACTAGAATGGTTAAATAGAGTGCAAATCAAGTGGCCGCTAGGTTTAACCCTTCTTCCCTTCCACGTTCTGAAGTGAAGACCAAGGACCGACAAGCCCAACGACTGACAAACCCAACCACTGCCGCTTGACATAACCCCTTTGATGTCCAATAGGATCGCTTCGAAGCGACCCGCATGCTACAACCTTTGAAGAATGTAACAAGACCGTCTATCCTCCTCTTGTGGGGAATATTTTTAATTTCGATGGTATATTCTGAGATTTTTATTGATATCTCTTTACCTTTTTTTAATCGCTCGTAAAAATTTCCTGTCATCACACCTATGGTAAAAAGTAAAGAAAAATATTATTATTTAATACTCATAGGCATTACGAAGACAGGTATTTTTTTCTAGGTTAGTAGGATTATCAATAACATTTGACAAGTGTCTGTTTGTCGCAAGATTTGATCGCCTACGAGTTACACGTGTTTTTGTCAAATGTTTTAATTTCTTCAAAACTTTCGTTTGGTGAAATCGCTCAATTTTTTTAGAAATAAAACCTCAAAAACTCGATTTACATCGTTCCGTAACCATCGTATTCACCTGATTTGGTTCTTGTTCCCTAAATAGCCCTCAACTATTTAGCAAACTTGAATGGCCAATGCGAGGTCGCCATTTTGACACGATTGAGGAGATAAAAACCGAATGGAAGGCTGTATCGAAAAAAGACTATTTCGACTGTTTCAAGAATTGGAAAAAGTGTTAGCAAAACTGCGCTTTATCAGACAGAGATTTACACATTACACATTATTTTTGTTCGAGTTTCCATTTAAAAGTTTATAGAGAATTGTAGCGTAATATTTTTGACTTCACGTAGCGGTCGTGTAACACGTTACCTTTTTAAATGTACTTAAGATTTTTTTATATAGATCGGTCGTGCTAAATTGATCTTAAACAATTTTTCTTGACAGTGCGGCTGCGGCAGCCGCAGCGGCAGCCGAGGCTTTGGGCGGCGGGCGTAGAGGTCCCCCTCCATTGCTACGCTCGCGCACACTACCAGCGATCATCGCACCTGGCTTCTCCATACTGCACGCGCAAATCGACCCCCAACGATGTAACGGTAAGTTATAATATACAAAACTGCTAGGTGTCTATATATGTGACTACCTGTATACTACTAGTGGCATCTACCAGGCCGAAGCGGCCTGTATCCTGTCCTGTTCCGCAAGCCAAGTTCACATTAAGCTGCAAGTTCGATAAGGATAACAGCACAGCATTAATTATAATTTTGACACTACTTTTAATTACACCGACCCGATAATTGTAATTAATAATTGCGGTCGCTTATAAATTAAACTAGTTATAAATATTCGTCAGTGGTATTATTTGAAGTCAAGTCTTCGACATCCCAAAAAAAACCATACATTAGGAATAAGTTTAACAGCTTCGCTTCCAGACCATCGAATTGAAATTCTAAGCATGTATGGAGTATCAGACTAAGCTAAGGTAGTCCGGCGGGCTCTGGACCTCGTCGACCTCTCAATGACTAAAAGAAATAAAGAAACGCCCTCTGCTGTAAACTTTCTTTCGTTTAACTTGGAACAATTATTAAACGCAAACAGTAAATATATTCCTGAATAAAGGTGTCAACTCGCAGTTATATATTATCCTTATATTTATTCGAGAAATTACACTTCTCGTCACATATACGTTAAAAATGAACTTTAAATACTTTGGGAAAAATTATTGTGTTTTGTATAATTTTGAAAAGGTGCTGCTTCATGCTAGGAATGGCTTGAAGATATATAAATGAGTTAACGGCGCGTGACATGATATTTGAAAAAGTTTAAAAGTCTGGCAGGTTATATCCGACCATCCGAGATTGTTTTGAAATTGGAATGTTTTATGACAAATGCAAAATTATCGAGTTCGAATACTGTCATGTCTTTTAAAGAAAGTAATAATAATTATATATATATTAATGCCAATAAAACTTTAGGAACAAAGTTTTGAATTTGACGACTGATATATTTATATACATATACACATTCTTTTCGTGACACTTCAAACAGAAACTTGCTTTCTTTTTCTCATTCCTATAGTGTAACCGAATTTCTAAATAATTTACAAAATGATTTTTTTTATTCAATATCACCTATTTAGCACATATATAACCCCTGGTTGTATATCTTCTATAAAAATGGTAACTATTATTTATAACGATAATTAAAAATAAAAATTATATAGTAACAACCTCTTTATATAATTCCCATAGCTTAGATTTTTTTAATTAATTTACAAAATGTTTTTTGTTATTCAATGTCAACTTTGTTAGCACAAATATAAACGGGTGGTATCTAATAACGATATATTAATAAAAAACTTGTTTATACAGGTTATATTTTAAAGAGCTTACCAAGTTAATTTTACTTAGACATCTAAAAAGTTAACGGAATAATAAAACTGGACACAGTAATGCTTTTATGGTGCTCTTGACATACGCCATACGAATCAACGTCGTCTTCGTTTCAGCTCATAGATACCCACTATAAAACATAGACCCGACCTAAAGATATTTATGGGGGGATATATCAAAATGGCCACATTTGGCAGGCGGGTTGGCGATCGCAGGTATTACAGAAAATGCTGCTGACCATCCTTTGGAAACTAATCTGTGAGCAATGGCAATTACATGTTATTAATGCACAAAGTGTGAATTATATATAAAACTGTATCCCGAGAATCACATCTGCGACTTCGGTCACAAGTCTCAGTCCTCTACCGTTACCGCTCTTCACCTCGCCAATGTAATTGAATAGCTTATTTATGTAAGTTGCGGACCACCTTGTAAAGTGACTTGGCACCAATTGAAAGTTACTAACAGCCTCTACAAGTTACTCTGATCACTACGACCTGTATAATATATTGAGTGTGTCATGTACTTTACACATAAATAGATGCATGTAAGTTTTAGGTATTTCAATATTAATCAAGTTGTGTAGAAGGGGTTTCCCAAAGAGTTTTTTAAATATTCGGCACTGAAAGTTATACTTGAACCTTGAATCATTATAAAAATCTTAGAGTAAACTTTTGTTTCTTTGTTCCTTACTTTTTTCCAAATTTGATAAGAAATTGTGATAATTTAAAATACGTTTTGTTTTTTAATGTATGAATGATTTGACCGCAATTTTTTATGAAATTGATTTAGCGTTATGCGAAAGAAAATCTTATTAGATATCGATACCCTGTTCGGTGATTGAATTTCCTAAGATCTAAAGGTCGACCAGCTTTACGATAAATGGATTCAATAAAAGCCATCACAGAATCATCTCTGACATAGGAAACATAACATTATAAATGAGAGCTTATAAAGCCATGAAGAGATATTGACGAGTAAAGTTTGGGTAAGAACAGATTTTACAAAATTTCTCCTGCAAGAGGCGTTGAGAAGGCGCTTATTAAGTTCGCGAAGCAAGGAACGGTTTGTGAATTTTCTAAAAAAGCTAGGCTATTCTTGATTAAGTCTAAAATAAATACAGGCAAGATATTAAAAGTGTAATGAAAACGTGATTTTCAGTAAGTGATCCAGTATTTTGTATTTTCATCGCCGGCATTTGCTGCTTAAAAATCACAAGTCTGGTTGGGATATTAATCACAATACGAGTATATATAATTTAAAAAATAAAATAATTTATTTAAATATTATTGATTGATTTGCTTGCTTTTTTGCTTTTATGTATTAACTTATAGATGTGGAAAACTTTATGTTTTTTGTTTATCGAACTGTTAGATGTTGACATTTTTATAAGAGAAATAATTAGGATGTCGCTTTAAGTAGAGTTATAATAACAAATGTGCAGGGTACAAACGTGTGACAATAAGTTAAAATAAAGCATATCCATTTGACTTTAAACGATTTTAATAACTTAAGTAACATAAAACAAGCGGCTTTAACGACATCCCTTATAAGCCAGCTTAAGTTAGGTAATGCTGTTATTTACGTTTAAAGCAGGAGCTACAACTCTTTTAAACTATTGAAAAGCTTATCTGAGATAAAGTTCGAAGTTCCCATTACCGTTAGCGTGTTTCGAAATCGTTTCGCTCGTCTCATTTTTCAGCCGATGTATTTCCGAATCACGCGATTCTCGTTACGACTAAACTTTAAAAATACAAGTTGTAGTTATAAAACAGGGTAAAAAACTCTTTTTTTCCGGGGATCCATTTAATATTTTAAAACTTTGTTCATTACATCGAACTAAGTCATTATCATGTTACCCAATAAACGTCTATGGCAAAGCCTAGGCCTTCCCCAAAAATCGGTCTTTCGCTGGTCACATTCAGCGACTTTAGATATGCCGTCAGTCCTCGAAGTGCTTCTACTAGCCATTACAATCTATACCATGACCGTATTCGGAACGAATTAATCAGATAAGTATTATTTGTATGGAAATGTATGAGGTTGTGTCAAGTACACTAGACAGTTCCGTCGTCGAGAAACACCGTCGCATGTTCTATATAAAGCAGAAACAAAACATTGATTACAATATTTAGCCATAACTTCGTACGCTCTGTTGATGAAATTCGAAAGTGTTGGTTGGTGACGGCATTGTCTAGTTGGTATAACCTTAATACGGGCATTGTATGGGTTATCATTCGCTTATCTTGATCATAATATTATCATACATGAATAGTGGGTATAGCAGAGCACATAGTACTTTATTACGCGACGGAGACGTTCCTATTACGGTCATAGTATAGTACTGACGGAGGGTTAATATCTTTAAGGATTCTGAATTACATTAATTTATGGGAAGTTTTTTTTTTTTTGTTAAAATGCATTAGTTTTTTAATGCTCTTCTAGTAACAAATATAATTAAAATATAAATGTAGATCTAAACTTTTAATACGATGATTTAAACTTTTCATCTTGAGTTTAATTTTGTAAATATATTCAACCAAATTATATATGTTTTTATATTTATGCATTAGTATGTTTATGTATATCTACATCATTTTAGGTAACAATATAAAGCCATTGTCTTGCACAGAATTACGTATTTCTAAAGCCTAGATAACCTTCCTACTATTGGAACAAAAGCTTACTCTCCGACAAGGGATTTAGGTCAGAAAGATGTTAGTTTTAGTAGTTTACCGTGTAAAAAGGAAGTAGAATCTTGTAATTGACGGGTCGTCGTTATGTTTTATGGATAGTTATATGTTTCTTTTAGATAAAAATGTGACATTACCCTTAAGAGAAATAACCAGATATTTAGGTAAAGTATTGTACACGTATTGAACTACTCATTTTAATATCACTTCATCATCAATTAACAGATAGAGAACCATCATATAAGGTATTGAGTCCGTTATAACACGATTAATTTTGAAGTGTAAATACATAAATAAATACGTACGTACACCCTAAACTGCCATCTTCTTCATGTTTCTCATCTCTATCCAAATGATGTCTGGTATAGATCGCCTCGAGCGGTAATACCGTTTCTTGTACCATATGAATTGTTTTTCTTTTTTTCTTTCATTTAATGTCTATGGTGTTCTAAAAAAAATTAATAAGACAGATTATTATGGGTTATTCTACATATCTTCGCCATCGTTTCTGCTATAGGATTGCACTGCCTGCATATAGATTTTTATTAACCCTAGAAAGATAACCTACGTCGCAGAGGCGCCTGCGAAATAAACATATTTCTATATCTTTTTATTAGGCGCGCGTATTAACTTGTCCTTCTTAGTCAACTCAGTCGTCGGTCTACCCTGTCGTGGGACGGTTGTGTCTATGCAATAAGTACCATAGTTCAGCGGCTATGACCAGTTGATGCGCTCGCGAGGCGAATGGTTATCTTTTATGTTATGGTTTTAGGTTATTTTTTATTTTTCTTCTCCTCTCCTCCTTTCGCGACCTCTCGAGAAATCTCTTCTTCAGGCACCATACAAACTGAACCTTGTTGGCACTATAAGATCTAATAAACGCGAGATCCCTGAAGAGTTAAAAAACACCCGATCTCGACCAAGAGGCACTTCAATGGTCTGTTAAGATGAAATTTTGACACTAGTGTCATACAAGCCGAAGCCCTCGAAGATGGTTTATCTGTTATCATCGTGTAATGAAGAAGGTGTCATCGATCAAAACGAATAGATGGCCAATGACCATGTTTTATGGCATACTAAATATAGCATTTATCAATTTATATGTCATTTACTGTCACAATGTTCTAACAAAACATGATAAGCCTTTAAAACGGAGAGAATTCATGAAAAAACTCAGTACTCAACAGACTGCACCGTGGATGACGCAAAGACTTGAAGCATCCACTTTGCCAAGGCATGTGCGAAGCAACATTGATAATATTCTTCCAAAATCTACTGTACAGGCTTTCACAGATGATGAAGAAGAATCCTCAGCCAAAAAAAAAGCGTTATTGCAGTTTTTGCACGTCTAAAAAGAAATAATTGCAAAGATGACCTGTGCCAAATGCAAAAAGACAGTTTGTGGTGAACACATGAAAGACGTTTCTCATGACTGTTTCTAAAGAAATTTTTTATGATATTATAGTTTTTTTTTTAACTAATTATATTATAGTCTACTACTTTGTAAGGATAAAACACTATTTTTTGTGATATTTTACGGGATTTGTTCCCATAAACCGAAGACTGCTGAATTTTGTTAATTTTTCATAGAGGTCTAGTGATTTAAGTTTAAAATTACTTAAAATTAAAAAAATATATAATATAAATGCATTTTATTTTTAAAATAATGCCAAACCTTTAAAATGACTAGATTAACTTAAATAAATATCCATTGTTAGTATAAATTGACGCCTTAGAAAAGCATGCGCCTCTGAGGCGTATAGTTATCTTTTACGTACGTTGTCATATGGTTATCTTTCTAGGGTTAATAGCGGTTGTAAGCGACCCACATGCAACATCTTCCGAAGACATTGAAATAACGGCCATCAGTTGTGTGGCCTGCCTTCTGCCAACTAGGGTTTCCCAATACGTTGGGCTATGTTCGTTATCTAACAAATCCCGAGACTCGAATATCCCTGGCTCACAAACAGTTGACCATTAAGACCGCGTCCGCGTTCGCGTATATATTAATGAAAAACTCAGCCTTAAAATATAGTTGGTTAATATTTTTTAGATTTATTACTATATTGTATCTAAACATTAATTGCAAAATAACATAACAAAAAATATTTTGAGACGAATTTTTTTATCCTTTATAGGTGAAGCATTTGACCCCTGTCTCACCAGATTTTAAGCGATAATGAGGCCTACGATGGTATATGCTTGCCTAGAAGAAACCCATTCTCTCTTGTCTTGTAGACTACTAGGTTATAATTGTCAAGAAATATTGACGCAGGTAGATTGTTCCACTCCTTGGCTGTTCGTACTGTAAAAATATTAGTAGAAAGCTTTAGAGGAGGTTGTGAATCCATACCTCTAGTTGTCAAATGGAAGAAAGGAGATTGGAGAATTATTTGGTGTAATTCCGACGCTCACTCTCCAAAATATAGGCTGTATAATATCGTAGAGTATGAGGATATCGAGATGTAATATATGATTTATTTAAATGTTTATTAATTATTTAGGTTTAATAAAGACAGTTTAAGTAATCCTTCCGTATAAAATTTTAAAATAACAAGATATTTATATTATTTACCTCTATGGAAATAGGCAATTAAAACTAATTAATTTTTATGTCCAACTCTTATACATAAACGTATGGTAGTGTTACAAAGCACGAGTTACAGAACTCTCTAAACGATAAACACGGAACCCTAGGATCAAGAAGTGCCGTAAACACACGTGACCTTAAAGTTAATTATATATTTTTGTGTACGGTTCTAAGAAATTCTAACCGAGTACTATCTCGAAGTTACTAGAACCTTTTCCGTAGTATAAATAGGTACACTCCCCGTGTCGACAACTCAACTCAACCAACACAGAGAGAAGTCGAATATAAATACAAAACACAGAGTCGACTCTGTGTTTGGCACTAATCGGTGTAACATAACTCCTGAAGATACTCCGTGGAGGGGTGAAACACGTGTTGAGTGATTTGGCGGTGGCACTTGTGTAATTCGCATTGTTTGCCGCAAACGCATTTATCGGCGGGCTGACGGGCGGTGCACTTTGTTGCACGACTACCACTGCATGTGCGGAAGTGGCTAAATATCGGTCCTTTTCTTACTTAGTATACTTTGTGTTAAAGAACCCTTCTCCGTTCGTCCATCTGATTTGTCATCAAAGGACTCCTTTTGAACCAGCGGTGTTTTAATTCCGAATCAGAACCCACATAACGTAACAGTAGTAACAGCGTGTGTTTTTATACAGTCGGTTTTTTTACAGTAGTGAGCCATCGAATTGAAATCTCTTCAGAATGAATTTGTGTAATGAAAATACTTCGTAATTTTGTCCGACGGCTGCGCTGTGGTCGTTAACTTTATCTATTAACACTTTATGTTCCGACCAACTTACATTCGCTTCAAGTGGATTACACTCGAGTTAACTTAATCGTTTTTGTTTTTGCGATAAAATTATTATATGTTTTCACATAAAATTTAAAATATGAACACAAATAACTTTAGTAAAATTTCGAATCCAGAATATACGGTTTTAATCTATTATTATCAAATATTATTACATTTAACATCCAGAGGACGAGTATTTCATTGGGAGAAAAGAATTTCGTTTTTAAAAATTAAAAGTTAGCAAATAAATCTTTTAGTTATAGCATATCTGGTTACTTTAGACAAAACTAAATAGTCATATAAACATAGATTTATTTTTGTTGGTGCTCCATGTTATATTAGAAGAAATGTAATATTAGAAAAAATAGAGATAGAAGTTAATGAACACTTATAATTACAGACTATCAACGAAGATATTTAAAAAAGCTTCCTGTAAAGCTTGCAAAGATTGGAATGATTTTTGTATTTCTAAATTTATCGGAACTAGGTACAATTTGAATAGAATTTACATCGTTGATTGAGATGTCACATTGTAGGAAGTGGTTCATTTCCAAAAACAATTACTATCTGATCACCAAATTCATTCAAAGCCTTCCGACCAATTGTAAATAGAAAAAAAAATAAAAACAAAAAAAGGTAAATTAAAAGTAACAACTGTTCAGTGTTCGGTGTCAATTTAAGGAGGTCGGTATCTTCAGAATCCTTAAGTTAATGTTAACTTTAGTACAGTACTTCCAACGCTACAAGCCGTTTTTTATCATCTTCACTAAAAAAATACACTAGTTATCTCATAACTGCCCACATAATGGAAAAAATATTTTAAATTTGTATATGGAACATGAAAACTCTTTTTGTCCAAACTATTTTATGCGCGATATACGTATGTACTATTTTTTTTAAGGAACTTAAAATTTTCCGTAGGAAATTTTAATTAAATAATATAACTTGTAATCAACAACGTCGCTATTATTTGCACCTATCGAACATAGTTGCAAAGTTAATTAAAATTTACATATAGCTTTATTAACAGCTTGAAACAAAATATGTCACAAGCACACCGCTATGAATAGCAAAGTGCGGTAGACCATGAAAATACCTTTATGAATATTCGAAGTTTTGACCTCAATTGACGTTTGCTACAGTAGTTTTTATGAACAGGAACATTTTTAATAAATCGATTTTGTTTTTACGCAGACAGGAGTTATTTAAAAACTATTTCAAAACGGTAGTCCATAATATTAACATTTCTATTGGAAATTTGTGACGCATATTTTTGTGTAAAAATTATTTTTAGATATTTATACAGTACATAAAAATTCAAGTTATTTTTGCCACAAAAAGACTTTTAAAACCAATTTCTGGTTTAAGAAAGTATTAAATAAACGTTCCTTTTCTTTTGATATTACATTTAATAGCGTAATCACTTATGTGCTGCCTTTTTGTGCTACCCTTATGTATTACCGTTTTCAATAATCCATCTTTTCATTTCTTTCTGCTCCAGACCCACACCCACTTGAAGGTATAGCCCTCCCCCAAAAATATTTATGGATAAATATGCCATAATCGTTACGCTTGGCAGGCGGGTTGGCGATACCAGCGAGGAAGTAGAAAACGCTGGTGCTCATTCCCTGGAAACTTGTAAGCTGTAAAAATCCTATATTAACGCACAGTGTGAATTAAATAAAACTGTATCCCGGGAATCGAACTCGTGACCTATTAGCGCAAGTCATAATAAAACTTTATGTATATATGTATTTTTATAATATCTCCTCATATCAAATTGTCGAAGTAATTCAGCATATAACAAATTTTATTACATGTTAGTGACGAAAATATTGAAGAATATTTTCTTGAGAACATTAATAATGGTAATTTATATTGCTCCAGTTATGATAATTTATAGCAATGACTTTTATTCCTTCATGATATTTTGCTAGTTATGTTATTGCTTTAGTAGACTAGGATTACCTTGATGATAAGAAAGTTTATAACTTTTTATGATCTAGATGGTACCATAGCGTGTCACAACCATTTATTTTCTTCATGACTACATTAAAACGCCGCATCGTCTTGAGATCGAGACACGTACTTTAATTTCCGAACGACATCAAGACAAACTACGTACACTGCACACCGTCATCGTCGCCATATGATAACCAACCGTCATTGGATACGAGGCCGATCGGTTATGGCCGATGGCTGTTTAAAAAGATGAACTGCCGAAGCCTTGGTCTTCTAGTGGGGCCTTTCAATCTAGTCAATACATGGAGCATCCACAGAAACAATCTTAGAATTCAGAGGTCTCCCAATCCGGCAAAATAATAATATCTAGTTATCCGAGCTGAAGCTCCGGGGAGCCATCGATCTTCACTACCTTGGAAGAGGTCTTACGCTAGGCGTCATCGACCATAAATCCCGTGGAATCTGTAAATCCCATTTAGACAGTGAAAGTCGGGTAAAAAGTCCCGTCCCTCACGAAACTCCTCGTGAAGGCATCCACATATTGTTTGGAGAAGATTATTGAACAAACAAAATTCTCCACTAGTTGTTAACTATCATTTGACCAGTGCTTCTTAAAGGATCCGCAATGGATTTCTAATAAGATA
Organism: Battus philenor; assembly: GCF_028537555.1. Classification (NCBI taxonomy): domain Eukaryota; kingdom Metazoa; phylum Arthropoda; class Insecta; order Lepidoptera; family Papilionidae; genus Battus; species Battus philenor. The sequence goes on along the minus strand of NW_027181759.1, from coordinate 4,243,265 downwards.
CCTTGGAAGCGGCCTACTTCTAGCTCCTACCACAATATCCATTAAAAGTCAATAAAAAAAACAACGAAACAACAAACAATACCTTCTAATGATAAAAAAAAACTAATGATAAAAAAACCATATGTACCAATCGCTGAAAAACAATTGTTTTGTCGCATCTCACAGAAAGAGTCTTCAAATGTTTCAAATATTCAGTTTTATTCACTAGAATTACTAATATAAACATTAAAAAGATGTAAATACTAATTTTACTATTGATTTTATATAAGCTTTATAAGGTTCCAATTTTTATAAAACTCAAGCCTTTTCTCATATGAAAAGTTCAGATCTGTAATGACCAAGCGAGTTTACCAATTTTAGTGATGTAAAACATCCGCTATATGTACATGGTTAGTTGATTATTATTTTTTTCACCGTTCAATATCTATGACATTATCATAAATATGGCACAAAATTTACATTTCCTGCGAACCAAACTCGTAACCTATAATGAAAAGCAATTGCAAACCTAACTCACAAGGCTATATTACTGATCTAAGTAATAAAATATAAAAGTAATAAGATAAATAATAAAAAAATAATTCAAAATGAGAAGGGATACTAAGGTAAAAATCAATTGAATAAATATTAAACTTAAAGTTTATACTAAGTCAAGGTTCGTTTACTCATAAAGAAAAGCCTTAATAATTACATGGTGCGATCCTTAATAGTATAAAGCACTTAAAATTCACTTATCTTAAGGCATCTTTATCTATTTTGAAACTGTTTGTAGCAACATGAGAGACGCCTTGGGAAATTGACTAAAGTACCTTGTATGTGCGGTCTATATTTTTTTGGAGTCGTTTAAAGTTAAGTTTTACGATTCCACTGTTTTTATTTCTATGTATAATTCAGTGCATGTCTAAACTCCATCATTATTTATTTCATAACATGATCAATTATATGATGTCTACTGCTAGAAATAGACCTTCCCTTAGACTTCCAATAGGACTGGTTTTAACCAGCTTCCAAGCGACTAGCATCCACCATCACCTTAACACTTCCACCACAACCTTAACAAGATCGTCTATTATACCTACAAGGCGGATATCGTTCGCTGCCATTACATCTATATTACATATAAATAAATTAGACACAAATAAAACGAGACATCCAAATAAGGTAAAAAAAAAACATAATTTTTAATAGTGTGAACCACTATCGTGCACGGCTTCTTAAAACTTTCACCAAATAGAACACCCTAGAAAAAGATAGGACTAAAAACTGAATCCACTAGCCAAAAACTTAAATAAAAAGGTAGCGACGTAGAACACGAAGAGAATATGTCATAACTTATAAGCCTTAATTCATTCATAAATAATTAACACAAATCAGTTTTATTGCATCGTTAAACTTAAAAGCTATTTAATATTCAAATGTACCAAATCTCCTAGTCATTGTATTACAACCAAGACAATGACAATAAATTAAGGGATTGCATAATATAGTATTAATAGATATTAAGTAAGAAAAGGACCAATGTTCAGCCACTTCCGCATATGCAGTGGTAGTCGTGCAATGAAATGCACCGCCCGCCAGCCCGCTGATAAATGCGTAAGCGGCAAACAATGCGAATCACACAACCGCCACCGCCAAATTACTCAACACGTGTTTCACCCCTTCACGGGGCATCTTCAGGAGTTATGTTACACCGATTAGTGCCAAACACAGAGTTTACTCTGTGCGTAAGTGGCTGAATATTGGTCCTTTTCTTACTCATTTTAAAAAAGATTGTTAAATAAAAACTTGTCACAAATCCTATTACAGGTGAAGTGATAATTAAGCTTTGGAATGAATTATTCTTTACCTTTATTAATAATAATGCGCGCAATGACAAAAAAATCCATCTAACTTGTTCACTTAAATAAAGCATTCATAAAGCTCTCATAAGTTTAAGTTGGAAGATTCTATAATAGTGAAGCCGAAGTCTTCTGACATTCTTCTCATGAAGTACAATAGTGATTACTTTTAAGGACTAGCGTGTATTGATAAAGCTATTGTGAAGCTGAGTTCATATACACACACACATATTTATAACTAATTGAAAAGAAGATTAGATTATCTTTTTCACGCAGGTCACAATGTGGATAGTTTCAACCATGAAATTTATTGGTTTATTTATGACAATATTTAGTTGAATTAAACAGAGTTTGATGATATTTTATAGATAAGCATTACAAGTACGTATATAACATTTTATCGGTAACAAGAGAATTCTTAAACGATCCATTTAAACAGCGCTATTACTTTTAAATTTCCCACTGAAGCGATTGCTTTAGTTTTTTACTACTTAAAGCAATTGAATATTTCTCACTTAGATAAATTTCATCGTAAGATACACCGTCGCAACTATTTTATTAATTTTAAAACGATAATTAATGGTATTGAAAATCTTTTGAAAATTTTAAATAATTCAAATTCCGAATGTGAAAGCTTTTTGAAGCAACCAAAATTAGATTAATCTTCGAATGTGACATCCAATCTCATGAAGTTACCAAAAGTCATCTGTTCACTTTTTATAAAATTAAAATAATGAACAAACAATGAGACTATTCGTTATTTTTTCTAAATAAACTAAAATTCATGGCATAAGTGTATACACAAAGAGTTGATTTTAACTGGTCATTATATAAATCAGAAGAAAAGAGTAAGACCGATTATTATTGTAAATATACCACAACGGAAGTGATGATTAGATAGTAAATGTGAAAAGTAACTTCTCAGAATTCCATGGTTTGACCTTGGTTTCGCGATGTAGGGAGAAGGACATGGTTGTTCGGGGCTGCAGAGCCGCATATAAGGCCTCCTTACAATGTCTTCATTTCCGCTGACCATAACTAACTGACATCCCTCTTTCACTAACCAAATTTTAATTAATCCTACCAAAAGTGATTTGAAAGCTCATTCCAGAAGTAAGATGATATGCGCTCTTGAAAGGCCTAAATTCTTCTACAGTATATATTAATATTTCGCTGTTATAGCTTTCGCTTCTATCTCTACCGCATACAAATTCACTATGAATTTTTTTCTCGTTATTTCGCTGGCTAGGTCTTAGTTTTTTTTACCTTATTTGTGTAGGCTTTTTTACTTTTTTTCCTAGATAACGGTGGCGTCAATCAGTACTACACGCTACAATGTTTTTGAAAATAGAAACCCGTCTGGTTTACAAAATGATTCGCATTCATGAATTATATTTAAAAAAAAATGAGTACGTGCTACGTAGACTCCAGGGATTAATTCGTATTGCGTATCGTCATTTTCTCTTATTTAAGAATTTAGTAGACAGTTTTGTTTCTTGGAGCGAATCTTAGACGCTTGTTCAGCGAATGATTTTCAACTTGAGTGATCTCAATTGCGTAAACGTGATCTTAGTAGATTTTGGATTTTTTGACTACGAAGCAATTCTGTTTTTCAACATAATTACCGCTAAGTTAGTATTAAGTTTTATAATATGAATCTCGATTTCGATTATTTATCAACGTTAATTAGTCCATTATAATTTAGAAAAAGGATTCTATTATTTATTACTATTTAAAACTGATTATCTTTGTATACTTATAAAATTTTGCGGAGATTGTGATGATGAAATAATACGGAGAGGGAAAATGGCTGAAGTTACAGAGAAATAGTTGGAGAAAGTATGAAAATCATGCGTCCCCGCATCTCTTCATAGTTCAGTTGTCATGCGAAAACTGGACGGTGAAGTCTCGTATAAGATAATGGATAGACGCGTTTGTGAGGTGGTGTAAGAGCTAAATGTTGAGAATCTCCCGGACAACGCACTCTCTTATTCGTCTATTTTAAAGAGCTCAGGGTAAAGATCCTACAATTCACAATCTGCTTGTGTGGAATACTCTATCATTTCGACCACGGTAGAGTCAGACAATGTAGAGAAGTTATTAGCTTTTATAAAAGGGTTCAAGGATGGATATTTGCTCGCTGGGTTGACGCAAATTCGTAAGCGTGCAACACCACCGTGGACGCCTCGTGAACTTAAAACATTAATAAAAGTAAAAATTGCAGTGTAAGTATGTAATTGCAAAGAAAACAAATAGGTTACACTTTTTCTAGATTGCAAAAAACTGAATTAATAGATGAAGTATTAAGACATTTTTTTGTATAATCTATTGTACTTTTATCATTACCGATAATCATTGTTTTAAATAACGATTGTTTTGAATAATCACCGTAATTTATTGTAAAACTCTGAAAGCCTTTTTCAAATTAGACTTCGTCTTTATGCTATTAACATATTTAATGAAATAAATAATTTTATCATACGTATTATCATAAATGTTTTGGTTGTTGTCGAATATAATCAATAAATATCCGGTTATTATTACTAAAGGTTACAAATACCCGTTTAGTTAAATAAAGTAAAGATGTTATGTATTATTCCTTCATCTCTCGGAAACTTATTTTTGGGCAGTGGGAATTGTAAATAATTGATATACAAAGTGAGATATGAAATTGTATCTCGGGAAACGAATCCGCGACCTACGATCGCAAGTTTAATTCCTCTATCACTACCGCAGCTCAATTTCTCAAGTTTATTTATTAATGCTCCTAACATAAACTATCTCTTCCCACGCGTTTACGAAGTATATTGAACAAATTGTTCTGACAGTGTTACAGAGTTTAATACTTGAAAGTCGGTGTACTATTTTCTTCAAGCGAGTTCAAGAAATTAGATTTAAGTTAGTTTACATGCAAAATGTTCTCAACAACACCTTACAGGATAGAAATTTATATCATCAATTCTCTCTATCTCTAAATTAATTTGGTATTATAAGATTCAAAATAATTGATATTGCATATAAAATTCGTACTGAAATGGCTTGATATTAAAAGGAAATGTTGCAAGATTACTACTTTTCCCAACTTTTGTACATTTTAATTACGTGACATAATTTTGTGTAATTATTTTCTGGCATTAAACATTACCTGTTAACCTTTTCCGCGTTGTCGTTGATTTATGGGACATCGGACATTATTATATTTCATTTATATTTAGATGGGGGAGCACGACTGTTATTCTAGATTCTCAAAAAAATCTCTCAAAGTTCTTAAGTTTGTTCGTAATGTACTTAGTTGGATAACTTTACAATGCCTTTTTATAAAGGAATCTCCTCGTTCCGTAGCACGCAACGCCTGTCTTGGAAGTCATAAATTTTCCTTTCTCACTTCCGAATGTTTTGTTATTCAAATATATTCCTTACCTACTCTTGTTCTAAAGTTATAAAATGTTTTACTCGGTGTAATTATCCAAGGATATTTTCTTACGATTGTTACTGGAGAAGGTATTTTTTAATATTAGGCTGTCGTAATAAAGTAACGCGTCTTGCGTTAGACACAAAACATACTTCAAAATGGTTTGCATTGAGACAAACGATATCCCAACACTATCAACGAGGTCTCTTATCATCAATATTGACGATTTTCAAGCACCAAGTCTTTGATTTTTTTAACGTGACCCTTATAGGTTAAATGACAATTTCACCTTCCTTTTTAATAACAGAGAAAGTGTTTTATATGTGGAAGTATTTCTTTGTCATGTATTCTTCAATAATTTTCCCTGTATCTATGTATGATAAAGAATGCAATAAAACCAATATTATGAAATTATATATATATATATATATATATATATATATATATATATTTATATATATATATATAACAATTCGTATTAAAAATTTATTGGAACGTCGCAATTTTATTTAGTGCCAATAAATTATAAAATCTGACGTAGGAAAAAGCTTTATTATGAGTCAACATGCGGAACACATAAACTTTAACAGTAAATTTAACGTTTAAGTGCTGTTTACATAGCGTTATGATACAGTTTTATACAGACTGTGCTGTTACATGACCTCTCTAAAATAAATTGTGTTAACATGTTTACTTATCACTCCGAACTTATTAATTTGTTTGAAACCTTTTACAAAATGTGTATAAACGAATTTAATGCCAAATGTATTCAAAAATTTATATATGCAATGAAAAACTCTTTTATTTTTAATATAAGTTCACCACTATATTATAATCATATAGGTTATACTTTACGTTATATGCTGTTTATTCTGCTTCGTATTTCATTCAGTATTTCAAATTATTATTAAGCTAATCTATTTACAGAAATTAGTCTGTAATTTTTATTTCAGTTTCTTCCAGCTTCTTCTCCACAACTATTATACCTTGTAAAGCAGTAGAGTCTAAAATGAAATAGATTAATAAAGTAAATAAATAACAAGTTGACGCTCTATAAGAGTTCTAATAAAAAATTCAATATTGAACAAATAAATTTTATCTTTATCTTATTAAATTGGTTTTTAGCATACTAATAAAATTTGTTTGCTATAATAAATGAAGTATACAGAATATTACGTAGGAGGTAATTAAATAAATTCATTTACATATAAAGTTGTTTACAGAAATTATCTAACTTTACTTCATAAGTTTTGATATTCTGTTCAATTATTTAATTTTGAACAGACTTCATGACGTATATATGAATGAAAATTTGAAAAACTGAAAGTAGGCTGATAAACGTGACCACGTGCGCTGTTTAGGGCTTAGGACGGAATTCAATTTAGGTGAGCATCATTTACATAATTTAAGCGAGAATTTTAATGACCCGTTCCGTGCTTATAGAGATCCTAGACATACTCTCCATACAGATTATATGGACCCCTATAAAGTTCGCTCCGGACACCTTACTACGGGTTGATTTCCAAATTCCAAAACTAAATTGAGTAAAGATATCAAAAGGCATTTAATTCCAATAATTTTAGTCTCATTTAATTTTTTTTTAACAGCATGATAGGTACAAAAATGGCAATCTCTACTAATAGGGAATCCATGGATAAAAATAACACATATAACAAAATATACTACAAAATATAGAATAAATGGGATATATATATATATCATCGAGCAGTGGTAGTCCAACAGGTAGAGGACTGAAACTTGCGATCGTAAGTCGCGGATTTGAATCCCGGCATTCAATTTTATATAATTCACACTTTGTGTATTAATTGTATAGAATTGGAACTGCTTACAAATATCTTTCCAGGAGATGAACAGGAGTGTCCTCTGTATACCATAATATCACACCGCGATCGCCAAACAGCTTGCCTGTATCCAGCAGTGAACATTTTCATTTAAAATATTGATGAATATATATACAAACATAATCATCCGAGATATAGACATATCTAAATAAATATTTGTAATATTTACTACACAAATAAGAGCAAATAATAAATACGTGTGAATATCGTATCGTTACATGAACAAAGAGCAATCTAGATTGAAAGTTATTTATTTATATTGCATATGCTTTTATGCAGTATTTATGACTGTGTAAATATCGATAACTCTTTCTATCATAATCAACTCTGATATGTAAATTTTTAAAATATGAACTTTATAAGGGGGTATTACGTACATGTCCAATAATATTGGCCGACACGTTCACTATTTACGTACGTAATTACTCGACTTTTAAAGCTTGCAGATCGTAGGTAAAAAATATAGCAGAATTTTTGCTTCCCAAGAGAACTAGCGTAAAATCTGTTTACCAGTAATTAGATTATAAGCTAATATACATAGTCTTCTGAGATCAGATCCCTTGTAGCTTAAATTAAGTTATGGGAATTCATTATATGTTAGCTCAACTTAGTTCTAACTTCTTTTAAGCTGTGCGCTTCAGGAATCTTTCTCTTGATATTATTACGTTATCACTATAAATAATTAAGAGTAAAATATAATGCGTGTAATAAATAAATCATATCCATTTATTTATTTACACACATATACATATTTGACATATTGCTTTGTCTGGCACGGTACGAATCTACATTCATGTAAACTTTTTAAGGGGTGAAAGAACTAGGCTTAATTCTATACGCAGAATAATAACAAATATTTGTATATCTGTTCAAAGTGAGAAGGAATCGTATTGTATATTTCGTCAAATCTAACATAGTACGTAATTTGAGCCGTGATAGCCCAGTTGTAGAAGACTGGGACTTGTAATAGTAGGTTCGAGGTCGATTCCCGAGATACAACCTTATGTAATTCACACTTTGTGTATTAATTATAAAAGGTTGCCACTGCCTATTAAGAAGTTCCCGGCAAAAGTGCACCGGCGTCCACTGCATGCTATGATGCCACACTGCGATTGCCAACCAGCCTGACAAGCGTGGCGGTTATGATATATCTCCCATAAATATCTTTGGCAATGGTCTATGCCTTGCAGTAGACGCTCATGTGCTCAAGCGACAAACAACGTATTTTAATAATTATATATATGCTTCATACGAATCGCTATTACTAATAATTCCTGGGTTTAATATACCCGGTGTTAAAATATTAAATTTCAAAACCAGCTATAATAAATTTACTCGTATAACTAGATTTTTTTTTAAATCAGCGTCTGACAGGAATCTTTTGCTAAATTAATTTTAATAATTCAAGTTACTTTATATAAAAGTCTACCTTTCATGATTAATAATTACAAAGTAAATTGAAATCTCTGCGTCGTTTTGTACGGTGATTTAAATACGTAATTATTCTGTTATTTCACATTAATTAGAGCCGTTAATTTGATTCGTAAAACATTGATAGACACGTGCTATATTTAATTGTATGATATATGTTTGTAACTTAAATTATGATATTTCAACGTAAAATTTACCAAAAAAAAAAAACATATATTATTAAATTACAATGAAAATAAATTGCATTACTTACAATCTCGTTGGTAGAGATATTTTTATTAGTCCAGCAATACTCAGAATAGAAAGGTGATTATTGTTGAGACTCAATGATTTTTTAAAGATATCATACTTAAGATTCTTATTTCAAACAAGACTTCAGTCTTTCTATATCCAATCTACAAATTATGATCGAGGTAACTTTAAACTACGAGCCACAAGTGCAAAATTACGCCTTTTAATATATATCGTGGTTGCTAATTTAGTTTCATACCTATATGAAAAATAACCTTATAAAGCAAACAACAAACTTCACACATCTAGTGAGAACAAAAGTACTATCTAGTTTGATGTAGTTTTTAAATAAATTGTTCATTTGTTGCCAAACAAAAGGGCGTTTTATGAATAGAAATTTACCCTTTCAAAAATCTGTCAGTACGGCATGGACTATCTATTCATACCGTATTACAACAGACAAATAATCGGGTCAAGTGGGATCCGACAAATTGCCATTCAGTCCCTCTAGATTGAAGAAAAATATAGACAAAAATCTGATCTTTCTGAAAATAAAGAATCTATTTTTATATGTCATATATTTAAAAACAGGTTAAGAGATTCGTTAATAATTGTTTCCGAAAAAGGTAACAAGCGTAATAAATTAAATGATCTAAACATGGAGATGTAATGATTGAATTTCTCTCGGGAAATACATTCATTATACTTAAGTAAATGCAAATTAAAAATTGCCTTTAAATCTCAAGATTTGTTGTAATAAAACATACTGTTACTTTCCATTTCTGTTTTCACTGTAATATCACGGTATAATTCTATTGTGAAATTATAAACTGATCATTTTTGTGTCGAGATGATTTAATCCACTTACATTGAACCGTCACGCTTAATTCCTCAGGGATAATGTAATTATTCTCGGTTCAGGTCGATATAAGGCAATAGCACTTATAAACACGGTATATTAAATCGGCATTCATTACCGATGCATCATATATTCTGTATTACGAACACTAACAAAATTTCTTCTACCTAACCATCGTAGCCTAACGTTGTCTTAACCGCTGTTAATGTAAATGCTATGTCTTCATTGATTCTTATTAATTAATTATATAGTATGTGCAGTTGTTGACGTTTAGCCTAAACCGTCAAAGCCAGCCCAAGTCGGAAAATGCGATCACCCGTAGCCAAACGATAAATGCGAGACAATGGAATACTAGCGACATCTATCCGAGCGAAAACAATATTTGATAATTTCTTATACATGGGTATTTTGTAACAATTTTTCATGCAGCGGTTATAGGAGTATATACGGTGGTTGAATAGGCTATATTTGTATGTTTAAGCTTAGCAAACATGATGACTAATTAGCATTGGGCGTAGTATTCTCCGGAGTTGTAAATCTCGGATTCAAAATTAAGAAAAAAATTTCCACAGGTACAATTATATACCAAATGTACTTTATACTTAACAATATTCATTATTAAACAATGTGATTAAATTAAAGCAAATTATTTGATATGTAATGATATTTCAAACCCTTAAAAGATCTTTTACTAAAGTAAATACTGTCGCGGTACATACTTCATTCGCCAAACAAGCAGTTGTCATTTATGCATAAGGTTATATAAAATTAAATTATAACGAGAAATAAGTTTAGGACAGCTTTACTGATTCAATTTAAATTTATTTCTAGCCCTCTAATACTTTACAGAAACTTCTGATGGAAATAAAAATAATTGGAATATTCCGCAGTAACTTTTTTATAATATTATGGGATTTAAACGGAATTTTAAAAAAATAATTTTAATTATCTATTTTTCAAATTTCTAGATACATTTTTGGTAATATAAACTAATGTTGTCAATTTTTAACATATCAACTTCTGTCTTCTACTGGTGTTTGCGAAACCTGAAAACTTTAAAGTAATTCAAAGATAAACCAATATTTAATTTTCACAACAATACTCGAATCCGTTTAATATTCATCAAGAGATAACGAAATCTGCATGAATAAAATTTATTTAAATATATACAGATATTTTACTATAAAATTTTAATATGGATATATTTTTGTCGAGTTATACTTTGCTAAATTCGTTTGGTGTCGTTGTTTGAAGACTTCAAATATTTAATTGATTGGCCCGCGGCGTCTTGCTTCTTATACGACGATTTACATAAACTGTTTTCCAACTTCTGTTGATTTAATTTGACTCGAATCTTGAATAATAAATATCAAAATAAAAAAACAGTATAAATAATGGAGACTGCAAAGCATTTAGCGAACTTTATAATATATATTCCTAATCACCTTCTTTATTGTTTAAAAAAATCATTTCGAGATAAAAAGTAGATGAAAAGTGTAGGAGCATCGAAAAGGTGAATTCCACACTGACACGACCAGGTAAACCTCGTCTTCACCGATTTCACCTCCGTCGGAATGTCACATGTAGGCTCTGAAACACGAATGCTTTAGTTTTTAGATCACGGACCTTTCCGCTCCGTGAACTCATGTCAAATAAAGCTGTAAAAGCCTTAGGGGTAACAGCATCAATATCATCGAAACAGTACAGTACAGAATGTATGTACTTACTTCTATTGCAGACTTCGTCTTATTATTATCTCAAAACCTACCAACCCTAGGAAGAAACCCACAAATGCAATTGTATTTTTAAAGTGTACTATATTACATAGAACAGAATTTAGGATTATAAAATGAAATACTCTACAGTACAAATGTTGTATTTTATACGCTGTCTCTTAAGCGGAACGTTTCTATCATTTAGTAACTAAGCAAGCTACGATACCTTTAAAGACGTAAGCAGGGGTAGTCATCATTACTTGACTGTTGCGGTCAACATACGATCAGATCAAAATGAATCCATTCATTTTCATAATTTCACTCGTAATAGGTCCACTGCCGGATATGTCTTCCCCATAGATTTCCAACAGGATCTATTGGAAACGACTTTCAACTGGGGTCTTCCGATGACATTAATATAGACATGACATCTACCTTGTGGGTAGACATACCTCGTTAAGCTTTGCCATTCCATTGTTGTTTTTTTGTAAAATCTCGTCACCTTAATCAAAATTGAAAACAGAAAATAGTATGACATTTGTTTGTTTTAGAGTAGTACTGGTAAAACTTTATTAGTAAAATAAAACACGTAAAGATGAGCGCAAACACTATTTTAGTTTCTAATAAATTCTCTTATAAATTATGGATCAAAATTCAAAGTGACGTAAAGTCACGTTGACTATGCGTGCTCATGGTATTTGCATAATCCACGTCTGAATTTTAATGAAAACATCTCAGAGTGTACGTGGGTGGTATGAAGAATTTACATTTCATAGTTCAGACACGGTGCTTGTATAGGTTTTTATAACGTTAGGGTAATAAATAATGACCCGGTAGGCGGTTATGACAAATTATGGATAACAAAACAAGGACATTAGGTGTGCTTTGATGAAGCAAAAACGTCACTGCCTTTTTAATAAAAGGCTTTAAAACGGCTATTATCAAAACTACGTGAACACTTTCACACTTAATCGAAGTTAAGCTCTAGCGTCATATTCGTGCAAGAGTCGTACAGGATCTCCTCACACGTTTACCTAAAAAATTCTACAGTGTCAACTTCACACAACTGCCGTGTATATACGCGTGGCGAAATAGCTTTTTGCTAAGGGTAGGATTTTTTACTTATTTTTTTAGAGACCCTCTCTATTGTAATCCCTTGGGGTATGCAAGATTAAAAATTTACAAAACAATTTAATGTTTCGTGAAATAAAATTTCTGAAGAACTGAGAAATTGAAGCTTATGCGATCATTGCCTCCATAGTGTATGTGTGTGTAAAATAACCTTTGCCCAGTAGTAGAAGAAGACAGTAGGCATCATTTATCGTACTTCTGAGTATATATTCATTTATTCATATCATTTTGCATTATCATCGTTATGCCAGCCGATATACACCAACTTGCCTAACACAAAGATCACTTCAACTAACTTCGGCCTTGCGCTGTCTGAATACTTTGAAATCCAGCAATTCTTTGAGCTTCGGTGGCCTTGATTATTTTTCGGTCATCTTTATATTATTATTCACTTTATCTATAGTGATGATTGGAATTCGTCATGAGAAGTAACACAAACAGATTAAGCTCTCCGGTACTGGTTTTAAAATACGCATATACCAAAACTTTAAAGTTAAGGATGTTAAATAGATATAATACGACCCGAGTAGGACAAGTTATTATACACGAAATCAATATTTAAATCTGATGTTTACTATAATCGTAATGAGCTTATTTAACTATCCGTTGTTAAATAAAAATTAAATAAATCATTTTACTATAAAATTCCGCAATCAATTTCAGATTTCTTATTGGACACATTTAAAACCAATATTAAAAAATATTATTGAAAAATGTATATTATTCTATCCAAGAATACTATACTGATGTTAATGAGTGGAATTAATTATTGTTGATTCTCACTCAGGAAGCAAATAATTGCCAAACAGTCTTTATAAAACTATATTTGTAAAGAGCAACTGTTGAGTTTCTCGTCGGCTTTTCTCTGGAGAACTCGCTTCCGAGTCGGTGGTGCCTTCATGTAGAAACAACATTGCCGACATTTAATGTTGTTTGATACAAAAATGCTTAAGCCTGTTCGAATAAAGAATATTTTGATTTGATTTGATTTGCTATGCTTCTAATAATTATAATTAATTTTTTTACAAACATTTTTTTATAAAATTAATTTTTTGTACAAATGTACTTGAAGATATTAGATATAATATAATCATCACTGTTTGATACTTTCGTTGTATTTTTTTAAATAAAATGCAAAAAAGAATAGTCTTTATATATGTTTTTCGATTATAATATCCAAAACTTATAAATAAAACAACAGAACATCTGGAAAAGGGATTAAAAGGGCAGTAGTTATCAAATAATCTCACTTAAGAATCTTTTTTATACGACAATCCGATTAAACAGACGTAATGAGTTCTTTTCGTGTCACTTGATAAGGTTATAAAAGGGTCAAGCGTTATACTGCACACGATATAAGTGCGTTAATTAATTTACTGTACTCTATGTTTGATTAATAAAGTATTATTAGGAGTACATAATAGTTTCTTATAATCTTACTAACTCAAATTTACTTTCTATTTTATAAATATAAATGCTCGGTGCAGGTCTGTTATCCTAAAGGAGGTTTATATCCAGCTGTGAACGACCTACGGCTAAAATGATGATAGACACATATATAAAATGATGAGATACAATTTATAATTTTTATTTAATCAATATATGCTGGTTTGAATTTCTATCTCTGCCATGATTTCAAACGAGCACTCACGTGTGATAAACGTATGTCGACTAACGCATTTGTTCAACCCAAACTGACGTTATTAATGTCACCGTTTAAATTCATCGCTATTCACGTAATTTAACTGGATAAAATGGCCGCGTTATCGGATTACTGTGTAACTGGTGTTATATTAATATCTAGTGTTATTAATATACATTTATAGCGCGCTTTCAACAGAACGTTTTATGTAAAATTAATAGCATATAAATTTTTATTGTGTTCGTGAACCTTTTTGGAAAGTTTGGCGCGCGTGTACGTCATCTGTGTCGATCTTCGGCGATGTCTATTGCTTTGGTTACTATGATATAGATTGTGCTTTGGACGTGATCGGACTAGCACATGGGGCTGCGGCTTCGTAGTCGCCGTCCATCCAGTTCTCTAGTGATCAAAAGTTTTTCTTAGCAGCTATTGTCTCTCTTGGCTACGTGACCAAAAATCTTGAATTCTTAAAATCTTTATGCATATAGAAGGTCGACGAGAAGACTTTCTAAGTTCCATCAGTATCGATGCGTTGTTTCTAAGAACAGCCCACGTGACTTGTAACATTCGTTGTAATTGGTCCGTCTCTCTTAGTCTTGGCTCCATATAAAAATATGAATAAGACCAGCGTGGTAATAAGTCTTCTCTTAGGTTTGGTCGAAATTTTTACTATTTTTATGATCTAAATTTTTATTTCTTGTTGCTACAAAATTACCAAATGGCTTAATAATTCTAATAATATTTCATTTTCTTGTGAAAAAACTTGTAGGTCGTAACAGTGAAGGAAAGTACATACGGAGCGTTCGCATTGTTATGTGGTTTGTGAAAATTTTGCGATAAAATCAGTCCCCTGAGTCTTCTTCCGATGTATCTCGAGCACTTTAGTCACGTACTAAATAACTTTATTTGAGGATACCATTTTCCTTCTTTATTGTGTTGTACTATATGATAAAGCCAAAATGATGCGCCATGTTATTTAGTTAGAGTATGTATTTGACACTGTCTTAACTGCCTTAACGCTGATATAGACAGACATTTATAAGAAAAAAAAATATTTTTAAGAGAGTAGATCCTATTATACCTTCTTTTAAAGTAGATCAAAAATAAACGAATCCCGGTATATTGATAAATTAATGTGGGCAACCACAGCATATATAACTAATGTGCTTTATGGACACAAGGTTGTAGAGTGTAGATCACATACCAGCAAGCGTAGAGTAGGATGTTTGCTCAAAATGTCGACAGACGACTTTGTCAAGGTTGTTGGAAGACGCCGAATCCAAGCCGCTTACAACCAACGCTATAACAAATCTATAGATAAGTCTGTCCAGCATTGGACGGCAGACCGCTGAAATGATCACATCATCATCATTATCATGCCAGACGATGGACGCCCATGGCAAGGCATAGTCCGAAGATCGCTACGTATATCAATGTGGCGATCTAGTGTTATTATTAAAATAGTTATCGTCTAAAGACTAATCATCTTGGTGGATTGCCGGCACCCAACAATTTTCCGTGATCTAGACTATGTCAACGGTTCATCTAGGAGGCCCATCCACACCGCTGTTTTTGGTTGGCATTCAAGAAGCTACAACTATATGATCATGTTACAAATGACTCTTACTTTTTGACCACGTAAGGTTTAACATTCTCGGTAATCATTTCAACATTTGTGAAAAATTGCTATCACAATTATTTATTTATAAATAGTTTTAAGTTACCGCGTCAAATAAAACCAGAAATACTTTGAGTGCATCTCTGTGTTCCGGGAATACTTATGTCACTTTAAAATAGCCTGTACTGTCTAGCCAAGCTAAGTGCCGTATCCCGGAGGTAAATCGATACGAAATAAGATTCCAAATGAAGGAATTCTCTCTCCAATCCACTTCAGCATATCGAAAAATACATCAAAGGGACGAAAGTGTACGCAAAGGAGTAAATTTTCTTTACCTTTTAAATAAAAATGAGTATCGGAACACACACGTAAAATAATAATTTTTTCATTTGTATTTCTCTGTGGCGTTTGCATTTAAAAAAAATATATCTTTTAGAAAATCGAACAGTTCGACAAATGGCATGAGCTGTTTCTCGATGGTAATAGATTGAAATTGAATTACACAATTGCATGCAAGTGCAATTGCAAATACAATTAACTGTAAAACTCTATTGATGAGTTAAATAAAAAGTAATTATAAATCCTTGACAAAATGAACAATGTGTAATCATTACTGTGATGTGATTTAAGGTAGTCGTAGCTAAAGATATTAGTCAAAGCTAATAAGATCTGCATGATATAATTCACAAAGGAATAACAGTAAATATATTACTAACAAATATTGATAAAGTGTGTGCTATCCTTGTCATAAATTTCCTAGAAAAGAATCCATCACAATCATAATTGAGTAAAAGCTTCTTCAGGTTCTTCTATAGTTCACCGTAGCTGCAATAATTGCTTGTATGACCTGACAGTGGGCGACGCGCATCATTAGTGCAATTGACGGCCATTGGTGCTGAAAGGTTCTCGAGTGGCGACCAGCTGATAAGGCGACAAACCGATAGAAGAGACGGGGGTAGCTCCTTCTCTACATGGACTGGCGAGATATTTAAGGTCGCCGAAAGTTCGGAGAAAGCCTAAGCCTTGAAGTGGGCGTATAATGATAATAAAGAACTCCATGTCGGTTTTTACTTAATGACAAATATTGAAATACTGTTCTCGCACTTTGTTTATCTACCACTTTTGCTAAACATTTTGATTTCGACAAGCCTTTGCTTGTTATATTGCAGCACTAGATAGGCTATATAGGTGACTCCAGCTTTTGTTACATCTAGTCAGACCACTATTTGTGACTTAGTATCTTCCATTATATTTCTCTAATCACTATCTTTTTAGCTATTGTCATCAAGTTGCCAGATTTTTTTAATCACGCCTTAAAATCGTCTACCAAAGTGGTAGAGACCTTTTGTTTTAAGTTTTTAATATATTTGGGATTTTGTTGGATCATTACTTACGGTGAAATGTAAATTAGTTACCTATGCGCCGCTTCTTCGTACTTGACACATATTTATCACGTTGAATATGTACTTATATGTTATGAATTCCTAACAACTGATTTATAATACGTAGATAATTTACTCTATGTGGCATGGCATAATTTATTATCAACTTTATGGCTATAGCCTAACTCGTTTTTTTTTTTCCTACTGCCACGTAGATGGAGAAGATATTAAATTCTAGATGCATAGCTTGAGGTTTTTATTTCAGGTTGGCAGATTTTACACAGATGAGGAGTGCTCTTAGCACCAACAGTTTTTTAAAATCAAAACATGTATGCGGTGTTCATGATATCATAATATCACTATATTGTTTGGTCTAAAATACTCGTTTTCTTTATATTCATATAATAAAAAAAATTTTGATGTAAAATTTAGAAGCCACTTTTTAACTAGTCTTATTTTAAATTTAGAAATGAGACTCAGCAGTTGATATTCTAGGGATTTATTAGAAAAATAATAAAATCTAGAAGTAAAACTAAATATAAAGTTTTTTTTTTGGTTGTGATTCATCCGTGTTAAATTTTATGACAACAGTTTAGTAACATTAATTTTTAATGTTTTTTTTATTTCGGTAAAGGATGTGGTTAGTGATAAAAAAAATGTTTATTACATTTCTCTTAATAAATATCTTAATTTTAGACTAGGCCTGGGTAAAGCTTTTTGATAAATAATCTCATTTACGCTTTGTTTTACTTTCATTACTCAAGCTTTAAGATAAAGTTAATTAAGGTCTAAATAAAATTTTAACCTTCATTTCCAGCGTTCCTACTGTCGGTGTAACTTGTAATGGCTCTTGACATTCGCTTGTTTATAAATTAATTAGTTTTAAGATAAATAAGCTTTCGTGTATGTAATTATTTACTTCATATGTTAACTTAAAATTAATCATGATTCGTGGAAGAAATGTAAGAAATCTTTTGGTAAATGTTATTTTAACAATATTTAATTTTGTATATTATTTTTAAAGTTTATCATATCTATTTACGTAAAGAGTGATTGGTTATAGATGTTTATGCATTAAAGGTGTGAATGTTTGTCTCATTTGTCAGAAAAATCTTCAAAGTTTTTTAACGATTTTCAACCAAATATTTTTTTTTATTTTGTAATGCGACATGCCAGTTACTTCTTGCAGTAAATCCAGGGATAGGTAGTAAACAATAATTATTTTAATAATTAGTAATCCGAATTTAAAAAAACTCGTAATGGAGGATATACCGTAATCACCACCATTGGCAGGCTGGTTGACGATCGCACTGCGGTATTGTGGTACCCAGAGGACGCTGCTGCCCATCCTCTGAAAACTTATTTGTGAGCAGTGCAAATCCCATATAATTAATACACAATGTGTGAATTATATAGGAAGTCGAACCCGCGACCTATGATCTCAAGTCTCATTCCTCTGCCGCCGGGCAATCACAGGTCACATACATAACCGTAGACAGTTAAAATAAACAGCTACCCTACGTGCACATGGTAATAATTAAATCGTGTTATGAGTTTGGGTGATACTTTAATTAATATTATCAGCAAAGATAACAGTTAAAAATGTGTAACATAAATTTACATAGAAAAGGTACTAAAACATAAGCCAGTAGAGAAAACGTGAGATTTATAACAAATTTTCTTATCTGAGGGTGTAAAGGTATTAAGGAATCTATTTAGAGCTTCAAGATTGTTTAATCAGTTCTAGAAGATTTTGATCAGTGATTCTGTGTTGTCATAAAAAAGATGAAGTAGACATTGAAAATTTCTTTTAATATATAATTGGTGATTAGGTAAATTTTGTTTACTGTTTATTTTATTATAATATTAACAAAAAATAATGCGAATATTTCTTCGGGTAACTGTGGCAACAGTCGAATGTGCAAGTTAAAGGAAACTTCTAGAAGAATATGGTAGTTTTAGGGTCGTCGGAAGATGCTTCCTACAGGTACTATTGGAATTTTCTAGAGAAGGTCT
This sequence comes from Battus philenor, assembly GCF_028537555.1. Taxonomy (NCBI): domain Eukaryota; kingdom Metazoa; phylum Arthropoda; class Insecta; order Lepidoptera; family Papilionidae; genus Battus; species Battus philenor. Next base: position 4,224,128 of record NW_027181759.1, on the reverse strand, counting down.
ATATAACAGTGAACGTCTTACGACTCAAAAGATATTTATGATGATAAAATTAAGTTTCTTATTTGCTTAAACTTAAAGGGTTTATAGAACAAAGAGAGTTAGTAGTTTATATATAAAAAGCCTTAATTTCTATAAACAGTTTAAATTCTCGTTTAAAAAAAACTGAATGTTCTCGGCAGTTGCAGAGTTGAAATGACATTTTGATTTAAGCGGTTGGCTGTTGTTGTTTTAGTGTCGGAATTCAACTGTTCGCGAAAGTTTCGCTGTTTTACAACGTTTATTGTAAACTGTTTTACGTATAATTAAACACTGCAGACTTGAAGTGTTAATAAAACATTTGCAAGTTTTTGTAGAATAAAAAACAATTAAAAAGAGTCTTTATAAAACTAATAATAGTTTGCCCTTTATGTTGGTAAATATTTATTTTAAATTTTCATATAGAATAGTCGGTAGTTACTCAGCAATAATCATTTTGCAATGCTAGAGAAGCTAAGATTGATAGTCAATATTGCAAATTTATACTTTCCTAACTAAGCAGTTATTGGTATTCTTTATCGTGATAGATGATTACTATTTTTTCTAATAGATTTTAGTTTCTGTATATTATATATGCTAAAGAAAGTATAGAGGGCGATTTATTTAATTTATATAAAGCAAGCTCGATGGTTTCTACGGAACCTCGGCTTGAATCATAAGACTGGTCAACGCGGCAATTTTTGAGGGAGGCATATGACATACAAAGGGTATAAATCGACTGAAAAGAAGACTACAGAAGGTTGTATATAACATAGCAATCAATCAACAAAAACATACTGCGTATTTTCAAAATCTGTCTAAAAACATGTTGCGTATTTTCAAAATCTAACTAAAAACATATTGCGTATTTTCAAAATCGTGTATACGTAAAAATGCCTAAACTTACAGAATATATTAAGTTCAGTACGTGATTTAAGAAAAACGATTTACATTCTCACAATTGTGATTTTCGTCACGCGTCTCACAATCCAATACTTGTCTAATGTTTACCGAGTTACAAGAATAAGAAATTTCTATTCCTTTGGATTTTCCCGACATGTCACCTTTAAATTTTTTTGATTTCTTTTTCAAGCATATAAACTGGTTATATGATTGAGGATTTACTCAACTTTCAATTTTCGATATCAACTGTACTTATTTATTTATTTGTGTGATGTATACATCAGAAATATCAAAAAGATATTTGATATTAAAAAGACTAATTGTTGAGTTTAAGGCCGCTCTTCTCAGCATACGAGCGTTCCGCGCCGGTGCATTTGAATTTTGTAGAACCTACATGCATCGTAATATTAATAAAGAAATTAGTGTTCATTTATATGTTTTCATAATTCATTTATATTTACGCTACATTATAATAAAATTGTATAATAGTATAAATAATTAATAATTTGGCAAGTGTATTATTATTCAGTTCCCGAGTGGCGATCATGAGATGCTAGCCCAGGTTTCTGGTTGTTGTCCTCGCTTAAGCATAATTTACTCCCGGCGAGGATGGCATCTTCATCAGTCACAGGGCTCAGAGCTAAAAAAGAACGTTCCTACTACTATAACTTATGTATCTTGACACTCGCCTCTTGCGCCACTTAAGTGTGTGGTTCATTTTTAATATCATACTACAACCACAAGCCGGTAGATGCAGCATGAATAGGCCCCCTGTTAGCTAGACCGATGACATAGTCAAGGTGGCGGGGAATCGACGAAAGCAGGCAGCGCATTGTGGCAATTTTTAGGAGTAAACTATAAGCAAATTTTGTAAAACAGATAAAACAGATCGCCAGAAGGCGAGGGGAAAAGGTGATGCATGAAAGATTATGTGAAGAAAAAAAGGGAAATTAGTGAGAGATATTGATACGGACAAAAAAAGAGAGTGAAGAAATAATTAAAAATGAAAGTTAATAAATTATGTAATAAAAAACTGACCCTGTAAAACAGGGGTTGCATGAATGGTCGCCAATCGAGGGGCAAAAAAATATTGGAAGTTGCCTATACCTTAGGGAGGGCGTCTATCTGCTAAAATTATGATTATTATAAATATATCACCACTGATTCAAATCAAGTTACTTAGACTTAGCAACCGTCGCACTGCGTAAGATTTTCGTCAAATTGTCTTAAAGTTCCTGCTTGCTCGCACCATTTAAGAATTTAGTCCGTAATTAGAGGAAGCTGGTGGAACTACTGAAGATTAAAACTAATTTCATTATTCGGATTTCTAAACGGGTCCTTTAATTAATAGCACTAGACAATCATGTTCTCAAGATGTTAATATAACAAACAGTGTTTAAAGAGCTATTTAACGACAGTGTAAGTAGCTTCCTACAAAGCTCAAAGTAAAGACTAGAACTGTAGGGTACTTTTAGACAAAAACATATAATATTACTTTAATCATTTCAGCCATAGAACCTCCATTGCTGGATATAAATATCTCTCATAGATTTCCAATAAGTTGAAGGCGACCTGTATGCAACGTCTTCCAACGATCTTAACAAGATAGTCTGTCTAACTTATTGGAAAACGTCTTAGACTTGCCGGTCGGTGGTATTATTTCTAGAAACTTTTATCGTCTCACATTATATACGAACTTGAACAAAATCGTACTCCTTTGGCTCGAATAACGCATGTAAACATTATGAGGCTAATTAAATAGACCAATATCTAAAGTAATATTATTAGTACACAATGCCCGAATCGCCAGACATTCTTAAGTTTTTACCAAATATTTACACAAATTTGTAGTGAAAAGAGATGATTTATCTAACGAGTAATCCCTTTCTAAAACATTCGATATTATGATATCTGAAAAACATTTTGTTGAAAAACACTCAGACGTATTTATTTCCAGATCATATGACAAAGGTAACTGGTAAAAATGGAATCTGAAATAATGATGTCTTGCTGAATAACTTAGAAATAGATGCATGTGAGCCGGTATTCACTATTAACTAAGCCGAAAAATGTTTTTGTGAATAAGAAAATATGTGTTTATCGAACGACACGAAATCATCCTATTTATATCTACAAACATTATGTCTAGTGTATTATATTGAGTATTAATTATTAATTCGATTAGTGATTTTTTTTTAATAATCGAAATCTTTTATATTTTCTTTATAATTGTATTTATATGTTTCGCTACAAATATGTAATTATTTAAAAACTTAACAATGAGATGTCTTCTAATTTTTTTTAGCCGATGGACGCCCACTGCAAGGCATAGACCTCCTCAAAAGGTCGCCACGATGGTTGGTCTGATGACTTCCCGTAACTTAACTATGTCGTCAGTCCAGTAGGGAGGCCCACCTACGTCGCTCTACTAGCTCTTGGTCACCTATGGAGAACCTTTTTATGTATTATACTGTATTTATCAATAAATGTAGGCTATATACACATGTATGTTTGTGTATATATATGTGTTTTGTCTATATATACATGTTAACTTCAAGATAATTATGACTACTATTTCCACACTATAGTAGTCTGAAAGAAATTGCCACGTGTGATAACACCACCCATTGTACTTTTGTATTTACTATTACGCTATTATTTATATTTTCTAGCGTGTACAATAATGATATTATAAATCAAATTAAATAAGATAATTTATGAATAATGAATAAATATACAATTTTGTTTATTTATTAATATTATACCACGAGCAGGTGCCTGTAGATGCCACGTGGATAGGCCTTCCATTACATGGCCTGACGATGTATTCAAGGTTACAGGAAGCCTTCGGTTACGGGCAACGAAAGACTGATCATCGCAGTGATGTTTAGGAAGAGCCTGTGTCTTGCAGTGGTGATAGACGTCTAACATCATTATGACGGTGATAACGATGATGATGATTCTATATACAATATATATTGTTCGCATATTGTAGTAAGTATTTATCTCAAGTATCCTGTTACTTATACATCTCACTATTCTTGGTTTTTTGAATATATTGTACCTTACTATAATTGACAGCAAGTGAACTATAATTACCCCTTCAAAGATTTTATACGCATAGTCAATCAATATATATAGATATGCGCAGGACGATTTTTTACATAAGTATATTAGAAAGATAATTTTTTTTAAAAACAGACTATTGTATCCACGTAACATTTGTTGCCAAATAAATCAGCGTCCAGCTGTATAACAGCCAACGTAAAATGTCCGTTTAATCTCCCTGCCCCTGACATTGATATCACAGACACGCCTATATTGAATTCCACTTATTGGAATCCAAACCTTTTTTTATCGGTGAGCATTGCGAATCCTATACGTCCGATCTCTTTGAATACGTTGAAAGCTATTTTGTTATTAAAATTGTACCCTTGTTGATATTTTACTACAACTGTATTGAAACGTCAAAGATGATATTTCAAGATATTATTTGCATTTCATTCGTCATGTACATGCAAACTTAGTTGTTAGAAAAAGCGAGTAACTTCCTTGAGTATTAATATATTACACGATGGACGCAAAAACAATGATCTGTTGTTTCATGTTGATAAAATTGGCATTGATGACCTCACATTTCCTAGATATCCGTACCATATATAAACCTCGTATTTACCATCTGCCAATAACAACTCTGGTCTTAATTCTCTTACAATTAAAACATTCAACATGTACAATTTCCTCAACACTGTCACTTGGTCTTAACAGCTTTTAGTACAACGTACTGGTTCTTTAAAAAGAGAGTATACACTTTATGATGAAAAGATATAAAACTCTTGTTGTGAATACAGTTATTGTTACTTGCTATCTTTTTTTTTTTCTTTTCATCCGGTAGATACCTACTGCAAGGTATAGACCTCCCTCTAAGATCGCCAAAATAACCAGGATTGAGCTGCCCGCATCCAGTGAGATCCCGCTACCTGAACTATGTCATTAGTCTACCGGTGGTCCCCATTCGAGAATCTTTTGGCCGGCCATCGGTTATACGAGTAGTTTGCCACTCATTGCCACTTTAAATGAACAATTCAGTGATATGCTGGCAGCCTTATTTCTTCAATACTCAGTGATATATTGGCAGCCTTGTTTCTTCAATACTCAGTGATATGTTGGCAGCTTTGTTTCTTTAATACTCAGTGATATGTTGGCAGCCTTGTTTCTTCTGCAGATCTTCTCATTTCTGATTCAACCTCGCGGCAAGCTCGAGCACGCGCAATGTTTAGTAAGCCCTCTGGGTGACTTTCGGCCTTCTTATAAAACCCACCGTACCTTACACTCTTCACTTTATACTTTTTAAATACTTACCTCTATTTTGATTGCTATAGTACATCAATTTATTATCTTAATTATTTTAAAGCGTATGCTCTTGGTGTATTTTTCACCTAATATTAATCAAAATTCAATGAACAAATAGCAACAGATTAATAAATATTTACGATAAAATGTGACCCTATTTGCTTTGTAATATATACGAAATTAGATATATAGATAGAGACATGAATATAATTTTTTTATATGTGTTATTTAATAAGAGAAAGCAAACCAAAAAACCAGCAAGCATAACATAGGATGTCCACTCATAAAAACAGGGGACAAATTCAAAAATGAAAACAATGTAACAATGTTCTTTATTTAAATAGGAACAATATTTAATATAACAAGCACTTTCGAATCGTCAATCGACATAAAATGTCGGCACTGTTGTTTCTACAGGAAGTCAGTGGTACCGGCTCGGAAGCAAGCTTTTCTGAAAAGAGCCGACAAGAAATTAAACAGTTGCTCTTTACTAATATAGTATTATAAACAGTGCTTGATAATAATTAGCTTCCTGAGCATGAATAACATTGAATTACACATTCTTAAGTTCGTCAGAAAACGATTGTCACAGGCTTCTTTCTATTTCTTTCTTCTGCAGGTTCCATTGGAAATGTATGTGGGGGTCCTACCTCCAGCAGTGGAGCTTCTATGGCTGAAATGATAATAATGGTGATGACAAGTTTTTCTTGATTAAAATAATTAAGAATGTTGGTCTGTATAGCAGAGAACATAGTGATTATAATTAGGTTTTTTTATAGTTTGAAAATATATATATAAACGTAAAAATTTCTTAGTAATATACAACCATATCTTATATTAATATTTCAGGCTTCGTGTGTTTTGCTGCGCGAGCTCGGTCATCATTTCTGAATGCCTTTCATTCGGAAAAGAATTTTTCTTATTGCGATTTTTCCTATAGAGAGAATAGCTGCCATGCGAGTCAAATGTTTACGGTATACACTCCACTACACTTTTCTTTTATGAATATAAAAGTATGAAGAAAATATAGTAATATATAGAAACGAATTTTTAATTTGGAACAACAAATTGTGCAATAAAAATTTAGGCATTAACAATAATATTGGAACATAGCAATGACAAAGCTAGCACCAATATCTACTAAATAATACAGCCATGAGAATGCACGTTATCCAGAGAGTAATGCAGAGGGATAGGCTCGGAGTTTCGATGCGAGATCGAATCAGAAAATCGGGGATTCGCAGAGAAACAAAGATCACAAATATAGTTCGAAGTATTGGTCGTCTGAAGTGAGAGTGAGCGGCACACATCATTCTTGCAACCAATTGCCGTTGGGCTGAAAGAATCTCGAGTGAAGACCACGATTCGTTACATACGATGTGGGTGTCCCATGATGGGTATCCATGACGACATAGTCAAGATCGCTGGATGCAGACAGCGCAGGACTTTTCATCGTGGCGATATTTGGGACAGGCCTATGCCTTGTAGTGGGTGTCCATCATCGGCTGAAATGGAGAAGAATATAGCCGTATGAGGTCCACTATTAAACTGTTCTTGTGGCTTCTCAGACAGATTTTCAATACGACTTATTAAAAATAGTCTGTATCATTTGGTCTGCGAGGTAGTATCCTTCGGCAAATAATGTATATAAATCTAAATTCAAATACTCTTAATTCAGGAACAAGGCGCTGTAAATGATAATGCTCTCAGTAGTCAAATTAAATACTGTTTCACCTTCTTAACCTTGTTAAATGTATTGCGATAAACAAAAACTTTTTAACGACGACGATTCTCCGTGTGGATGGACGTTCTGCGCAGTGCGTTCTAGACTGTATTTTCCTCTGTAGAACCTTAAAACCATCTGTTTTTCGCACTACATGGCTGCCCACATATTTATATCTTAAGAAATTATATTTTAATCTAAAACAAATTTTAGGGGGCAAATGAATTTTTTTCGTCTTTTTAAAATTTTTTAACACAACACAATACAACAAATAAATAACAGATTTATATGCATCGATCGATAATTAAGGCTTTCATAGGACGCTGCAAAGATACACGCTCTCTAGCATAAGTTCTGTATTGTTTTTAAAGTCTGTATATAATTATTTGAATAATTACATATTAAAGTTAATTATTGTTAACTATTTGTTCCTGTAGTCTTTGTATTGTAAGAAGTTATTGACCTTTAGAAATCGGAAAAATAAATCAATGTTACTTATTTCAAACTTATCACTTTTTTGGCGATAAAGGACCTATATATTCACCATTTTATAGCGTTTACACTTATAACCAATCAGCCTATATAATGCATTTTTATCTCTTTCATGGTTAATAATAACTGTGCTTGTCTTTGTTGCAGATCTCACGCAAAGCCAACTCCTTTGCCGCGGTGTACCCGGTCACAAGGTGAGCGGGTTCCGGGCTCATGCTCCGAGGATCTCCTTCACGAGTAAAGAGGAGTCTGACAACCATGAGCTACGTCGAAAGTCGGCCAGCAGTAGATTGGGTAGCTCCCCGAGATCCAGCATCGCTAGTGACGAGAGAGTCGATGGACTTGCACTTAGGTAAGTAAAAACTTCTAAAACTGAAATAGTTTCACGGCGAGGTTAATATTACGGACAGTAGACCTTGGGTCCCGGCCACATTCCTTGTGTAACTGACAGCTGTTGGGGTCGGTTTTTCAAGCCGATTAACGTTGCGCAGGTAAGTCCCAAACTCGATATACCAATGACGTAGTCAATGTTATGGATAGTCACTGGATACAGGTTGTAGACCGGTTATAGTGACCATCGCCATTCGAGCGATATCCTGTAATATACTGCTTGAATTAATTTAAAGCAATGGAGAGAGCTATGTAACAAAAGTACCAATATTTAGCCACTTCCGCACATGTAGTGAAAGTCGTGCAACAAAGTGTACCGTCCGCCAGCCCACTGATTAATGCGCATGCGGCAAACAATGTGAATTACACAACTAACTACTGTGTAGCACTCTGTGTTTGGCACTAATCGGTGTAACATAACTCCTGAATATGCCCCGAGGAGGGGTGAAACACGTGTTGACTGCATGTGCGGAAGTGGCAAAATATTAGTCATTTTCTTACTTAGAATGGACTTCCGCAAAATAACGCCTGATTCCATTAAATATTAGAGAGAGATATGTTTTGAGTTTTGCTAAGATTAAGTCATAAATGACGAGATCCGCAAAAGACCCAAATTCACTCCCGTAGAATAGCAAGAAAAATTACTCGTATGAAATGACAATGGGTGAAGCACATCGCTGGTGTAACCGAAGGCTGTTGGGGCCGTTGGGTGCTCGATTAGTGACGACGAGCCGATGGACGTGGCGTGGGTGACCCCTCCTCCTCCACTACGTGGACCGAAGTCATTATCAAGGTCACGGGAAGTCGCTAGACACAGCAGCAATCTTGATCTAGATTAGAGATGCCTTGCAGTGGGCTGACATGATAATAATAATATTGACAATGAAACCTTATGTAGGACACATACAAACATATAATGCCGTGTATCGCGACGACAAGACTTAAAACCATTACAAAGTAAAGCGATATCATAATTATCATTTCTATTGGACGTCCACGGCGGGACGTTGCCAACGAAAAGATTTCCAATTAAACTGTTTTGAGTCTGCATTCACCGTTTTTCGATGACTTGCATTATATATTGAATTGCAATGTCAATATCTTGCAGATGCAGGCTGACGAAATTTCCAATTAAAAAGTTTTATTTTTACAATTTCGTCCTAATTATATTTAGATGATGCCTTACTTTAGTTCGGAGAGGTTTCGGGGGTCAAGGACCGTTATAACTTTTTTATTCAAAGATGGACCGTGCTGTAACAATCTAGTATTTCAAATTGCACTTCAACTTTTTTGTATAGAAGAAGAAAATCCCTAAAAGTTCACAAGTACCTATTAAAATACTAAACCCGATACAACTAAAAAGTCATTTAGAAGGTGAATAATGACTATATAAAATCTCTCGATTTGAAACTAACTGAAAATCTTTACAAAAAACATATTTTTTGTTGTAAACTGGTTCAAAAATCACTTATCTTATACATTCCAGTAAGTCTTTCACAATTGACTTTTCACCAACTATGTTGTTGATGGCACCTACTGTTCTTTTACAAGATGCATATTTATGTCTTGGTAGCCGAATTTACATGTATTTTATTTTTACGTTAATTATATTCTAATCTGGTTTTTTAACCTGACAAATAATTGCGCTAAAATTGTGCAAAATTCACTGCACAAGCAGTGGCAGTGCGGTGATAGAGAACTGAGACTTGTGATAGTAGTTTGATTCCCTGGATACAATTGTGCATTGATCATTTAGGATTGCTACTGTTCAGAAATAAGTTTCCAGAGGATAGACAGTAGCGTCCTCTGCGTATCTTAATACCGCACTGCGATTGCCCTCTTGCCTGCTAAGCGTGGCCATTATGGTAACTCTCCTAGTGATATGCTAGGGAGAGGCCCCCTTTCTCAAATGATCTCCCGATGCTCTTTTAGAAACCTTTTACAACAGGCAGGTAGACCCCATAGCCATGATATAATGAACCGGGACTAACGGGTTAGAGTAAGTTACCTGGGCAAAACACACATTTTTTTAAAAATTGTTGTTTTTAATTGTAATAATTTTATGAAAGGTATTTTTATTTTTCTTAAATGGCAACACTACTTGACCCCGTCACTCTTGTGTGACAACTCCCAGCAAAAGGATTGAGAGTGGTGGGGTTGAAACAGAGTTTTGTTTATTGAATCGGGAGCTTGGTCACTCGTTCGATAACCATCGAAGTGATAAGTTGTATAGTGGGAACCATGCTAGTTGGCATATAAGAATAATAAAGGTGGAATAAAAGTATTTACTGTGCTGTGAATTGGAGTTTTTCTTATATAATATACCTCTGACTTTGATAATAATCACATTACTTAATAAAAATCAAAGATCAAAAAATTAAAACGAGTCGCTTAATTTAAAATGACTTTAACAAGCAAATTGAGGGTAATAAAATATTAAGGTAACCTTTTAATTAACTTAAAGTTAGAAAGTCACCGTTCATTTTAATTTTGATGTAACATTTTCAGGGCGTTTCAGAAGGTACCATGTTTTATTTAGAATATCAATATTTTGAAAGAGAATGAAATGGAAGTTGATAAAGAAAAGTGAAGACAATAAAATATATAAAATTTGAAATGCTTAGAAAAATGTCATAATAATTAAAACAAATTAAGATAAAAATCTCATCTACCACGATGCGTATAATGGTTTTTAATTATCAAAGTGTCAGATATTTTATTACTTCCACACACAGCATAGAATTTGATATTTTTATATTTGGAACAAATTCTGACACCGTCTGCTATCAAACCAATGGGCGCTTGTGGTAGTGAATCAAAATAAAATAATAACTTATATAACAGCGAAACTAAAAGCTTTTAGAACTGACCTGACTGAAAAATTTCTGAAATAAAACACTTTACTAATGTTTTTACGTACATTATATCATTCTGTCGTTTATTTTTACAAATAGTGACTGAAGAAAAATTACGTTTCAGCATATGTGAAAATCTTATGCTGTAACAGGATTGGAAGATTTTTAGGCCAGCAGAAGTCGAGTAACGGTTGTTAGGATAGTTCAGAAGCACTCGGAGCATACTTAGAGCACTCAACCTCAAGTCTTACCTGGTACGCGTACCACAAATCCTACCTTGTTTTAATAGCCACAGTAAGAAAAGGACCAATATTTAGCCACTTCCGCACATGCAGTGATCGTCGTGCAACAATGTGCACCGCCCGCCAGCCCGCTGATAAATGCGTATGCGACAAACAATGCGAATTACACAACTGCCACCGTTAATTCACTCAACACGTGTTTCACCCCTCCACGGGGCATCTTCAGGAGTTATGTTACACCGATTACTGCCAAACACAGAGTCATTTATTGGTCCTTTTCTTACTTAGGATGGACTTCCGCAAGGTAACGCCCGATTCCATTAAATATTTAATTGCCACAGTTTAATTTATGTCTATTGTTAAGCAGCTATCTCAACATATACTTTTACGTTATACTATCTTCCTGGTAATTTACTAACAACAGTGAGATATATACTATAACAGTGAAAGGAGTATATACTTGGAGTTGCAGTGTGCAGGTCGCGTACCGCGCAGGTTCTGGAGTAGAAACCATGGACGTTGGACGTCCATCAAAAGTGGACAGAAGACCTTGTCAAGGTAGCGGGCAGACGCGGGATGCTTCCAGCTGTAAATTTATAAAGGAGGCCTATGTACAGCAGTAGACGTCATGTGATTGGAATTATGGTTTTAAAAAATAAATCATTTATGAATTAATGCTTAGTGTGATCTTAGTTGCTATTAATAAAAAAAAAACATCTGAATAAAATAAAAATTAGTGTTTAATGAAATCCTCTTATTTATGCTGCTAACCCAAGTAATTCATCTGACGGTGGTCTATCCGCAAGTTAATTGCAGCTTAAGCGTTCTGGACCGAGTCTTACGAAGTTAAGCAATTGCCTACAATTTACGTATATACATAGCCACTGTACGCTGCTGAGATTAATTACTCCCCCGCCACACGATGTGGTTAGTTACTAATCAAGCGAACACCTGGAAGCAAGAATTAATAACTTAAGACGTGTAATTGTATTTAATAAAATCGATTTATTACATTCATAAAGTCTAAAATTAAAAGATTGTTCAGTTTTCAGTTTAATAATTTTTAATGTAGATATATAATAGATTTAAATAATTGTTTTTATTCTTTTAACTATGACTTAATAAAATATTTATTGTATCATTTACAAAATTACTCGCATCGAACCTCACAGTTGCACAAGGAGCCATGAACCACAACATAGGACGTATACCCACAAGGTGGAAGGACGATGTTTTAAGATAGAAGAAGCTGGATTCTGGTTAATTAGAAACCTGTGTGAAAGGCCTTTGCCTAGAGGTGGACGTCGTTTAGCCGAAACATGACGCAGATGATACTTCAATGATCAATTTTAAATTTCAATTGGTCTGAAGCTATACTAGATGTATTTAAAAAGATAACCAGCCTTTGTAGGATATCGATTTGTTGCGGCGTCTTAAAAGGGACTCGAGATTCTCATTTACTAAAACTCTGCTTTGTTTAATTGATTGCAGAAACTACGAGAATGCTTTCCCAAATTTATAACTTTTAATAAAGTAAATAAATAATTTTTACATTGATGATGGGATTCACCACCACGGCCACTGTTATGGAGGATAGACGAGGGTCTTTTCATTTTCCGATTTCCAGGTCTTCGGCTACTTCAAAGAAGTTCTGATTTGTTCATCTTGTAGTAGAAATCGCCTTGAGTGATGAGACTGCCTTTTGTACCTCTATATAAATTGTTTCTTTTTTTAATTTCTATAATAATAGTTCCAAAAATCGTTTTTTTTTTCTATAAGAAAACTTAAGTTCTCTTTGAAAAGAAAACTAGCTTGTGCTTACTATTTCACTGCTGATGTTGAAACATTAGGAGTTACATTTGGTGAGAATAAGAAGTTTCTTTTATAACACACTTTTCTTTGTTGTTGATGATATGTATTTATTCAAATTGTTCCCTCAGCGGCTTCGGATAGATCGTGTCGCGGGAGATATATGTATATTTAAAATTTCATTCTCACGTTTCGTAATATAATACAGGAGTTATATTACTATGCATTTGTGTTGTTTGAATGTGAATAAAGTCATTTCATATCTTTATATGAGATCGTTTTTTAACTACGCCCTGTCTTCGACAAAGTTGTGGTATCCGAATATGTATTTAAATTTTTTTATTTCAATTTTCAGCGTAAGAGACGTAAAATGGACGAACAACTTTGTTAAGGCTGTCAAAAGTCGCTAGGTATATGCCACTTCCAACCAGTCCTATTGAAAGTCTCTGAGGGATGCCTAAGTTTTTTTTTTGTCGGTTGCTAATCCGCCTTTGATCACCAACTCGCCTTTTGGGAAGCGACTATATGGTCCAAGATGGAGCACATACGTTATATTTCTCAGGAAATAGGAAAGTCGGTAGATTGTTCCAAATTCGAACTGTGTGGAACAGAAATGTAGAATCTAAATGCTTAGTTTGCTTCCAATGGAACTCCACCGTGTGAGTAGTGTGCCGACCTCGCGTTCGTTTTATGTTCATCAGCGGACGTCACATAGCTTAACTGATGACTGAATGATCTACATATTATTCTTCATTTATACCACTGATCATAATAGACAGATAAATGCTAATTTTAACATTATATTTGTTTAAGGTACTCTAATGAACATATCCTCCTAGTACCAATCTATCATCTGTTTATTTGCCAAATTAAACAGACGGTAGTTAATTTTCCTATTTATTTTTTACATTTACATGCTCATTAAGTGAATCTTATTATAATAAAATGATGATTTCAAGTATTGTATATCAGGATATAACAACAAAAGTAAGATATATCTTGTGAGTCTGAATCCCGAAATAGAGCTTTGATCGGCACTTTATACCGATCAAGTTATGTTCTACAAGAGCTTCCGTTTAATGCCAAACGAAGGCTTGTATTTCACTGTCATAAACTCCGAAATATTCTTGTTTAACTAAGTTTCCTTTGGTAAAAGTTATCCTCATTTTGGCTCAATGCACCTTCGGTCTCCAATATCATGCCGAAACTTCTGTTAATAAGATTCCTGAAAAATTAAAATTTAGAATATGTACTTTCTAGGTTTAAACTAGCATGACATAACGTGATCGGTCAATACATTACATAACCAGAATCTATATTATTTTTTATTTAAAATGACTTAAATATTCAATGTATTTTGTAATTGAATGTTTAATTCAAATTACTTTATTTATTATTTTTAAATTCAAATTGAACTTTGGAACATTGTAATCACAACAATAAAGTTAAGATTATTAATGTTTTCAGGTAATTTGAATATTTTGATGCCCTCGAATAAATATTTTAATACTTTTGTATTTTAATAGTAAATAGAAAATTTTCTCGGAACTTCAATACTTAAAAGGTTGTCTACCCTTCATTTACGAACGCTCTTTTGTGAGTTATTGTCAATATTTTAGGATAAATTTTTATAATGCCAAAGTTAAAAGTTTAAGATATTTAAATTGATACAGGAACCTCTGAATTTAATGACGCATCTGTTATGGTGAAATACGGATCCTATCATCACTGTATTTACAAAGTTATGTTCCAGTCTACGCATTAATTGTTTAAAAAGCAGCAGAACAAGTGGCCCCTGGAGCCTTAAGGTTGTAACTGGAGAAGAGATCGTACCCCAGCCTGCGCAGCTGACTTCCACCTAAGCTGAAGAAGCTGAATGGAGGCCTTTTATGCTTGCCAATATTAAAAATATAATATCAAAATTGAAGTAAGACTTATTATTCAATATACGAATTCTTAAATGACTATAATCATTGGCAGTGATGTTGCTTGATTAGTTTGATTTCATTTAGGCGATGTACGATAAAATATACATATATTTATCAATATTGTTTAACTTTATTAGAAGATGTATTGTTATGGAGTTTCTTTCTGCATCTTCTCTACAACTATAATATCATGGCAAGCAGAGTAAAATAAAAAATACTATAGATTAAAAAACAATAAGTTCACGATCAATAAAAGTTCTGTAAATAGTTTTTTTGTTGAATAAATGAATTTTATCTTTTATCTTATCTTTCAACCGATCCTATTAGTAATCTAAGGAGGAACCCCATACCCCGTTTGGGGACATCCTACGGCTGAAATGATGTAATGTTGTTCTCGTATAACGAGTGTCGTAGCTTGAAAAAAATACTAGAAAGAGAAGCTAAAATCGCCGAACAAAGTTTTGAATAATGAATCGTGTAGGTATTATTTATCCCTAAGTCTGTCACAGCTGCTAATAAGTGTATGCCAAGTGTAAGTCAGTACGTCACTGATTAAAAATTCCCGTTGTTTGTACTCTTATACTGTATTGCCCGTATTAATTTGAAACAATAAAAGAGAGCTTTGATTTTAAGAGATATTTTGGCTTTTGCTATTATATTAAACGAAGAGATGAGGAAATCCGGAAAAGAACCAAATTCAATGGCAGATGGCTATTGGGGCCATTGGGTTCTCGAGCGGCAACCACAAGCTGGGTCCCACTAAATTGACTGACGACATAGGTAGACCGATGCGAGAAGTCGCTGAATGCGAGCAGCGCAAGCGCATATTTTGGCGACTTCCAAGGGAAGTATATAAATAGTATTTGGAGATAAAAGATGACATCTTGATGTTAATTAACATTAAGATAAGCCAACAAAAAATGTTATATAATTTTTTTTCTTTTGATATAGTTTTCATTACTTAATGTTATAAATAAACTAATCTTTGCAAGTGTATACCTAGTTCGGCTTAGAAATTCTCCTTGCTTCTAGACGAACGGCCGAGTAATTTGGCGCACGTGCCACACGTACTTGCGGCGCAGCCCTCTGGGAATAATTACCGGCAACGCTTCGATGCGGTCAGAGAGTTATTAGATGCAGTCACACTTGACAGCTGCCTGTATTAAACTACCAGTGTTAATTTGCTAGGACTCTATACAGGCAATTATTCAAAATTGGAACACATGATTTTGATATCAATCAATTTTTTTATTAAATTTTGGGGTACATCAACATTTCAAGTCTCTGCTAGGCCTTTGCTTCGTAATAGCCTTCGTCTAATATTTCCAATATGATTGAATGGAATTGGCCTATGAAACACGAAAACCGAATTGAAAACAATGCAATGATATGGTTTCAAAATTTTCCTTCCGGCAATTTTGATCTAAAAAAAACGAGCGAGCCCGGTCATTGAATGATAAAAGAATATAAATTGGACTTGAGTTTAAGTAAAAAAATTATTTTGATTCGTATGCCTCAATTTGTAGGAATAAAAAACTCTCAAAGTGGGTGCCGTATTAATTGACTGAAGCGCGTCAAGTTCTCTTAAAACTTTTCAATATTTTCCGGGAAATGGCAGAAGTGTATCGTTGGCAACTTCGCATTTTTATATTAAATTAATAAAAAGCTTCCCTAGCTTTTCAATAGCTAACTATTATAAATAACAAAAATTTGATTTTTAATGGAAATCATATATAAGGATTCAACATAATGATACTGTAACGGTACCTATAAGAATTATTTGTTCCAACTCAGCTACACTTTGCATGTAAAAGCTTCGTTTATTAATAGTTATAAATACTTTGGCTACCACACTTTAGTTAAGTTGAAAAAAGAATAATCTTAATGTGAAGAGAATAAAATTACAATTAAAAATTATATTTCTGTTTAACGATGTGTTTATTGACCGTACTTATTTATATATCACCATATTTCTTAAGTCAAAATTCATCTATCAAGGATGACGTAATTAAACTGTATGTTTAACTGCCGATTGAATAAAAAAGGAAAAGGCAAGAAAAAAAAGAAAAGATCGCTAAACACTCTTTTTGCTATGAGATCTGGCGTATGTTCGACTATGATAATCTGTGTTTAAAATGATTCCGTTTTTTGACATGAAATGACTACAAATATAGATTTATAAAAAATAAGTGTCACATCCACGATCTAAACATAAGGTCGTCGTCGTTTCGACGCATAGATTGGCGTCTACTACTCCAAGGTATAAGCCTCCTCCAAAGATATCTAATCTAATAATCGCCACGATTGGCAGGCGAGTTGGCGATTGCAATGTGGTATTATGGTACGCAGACGATGCTGCTGCCCATCCTATGGAAGCTTTTCTGCAATTGCAATCCTTTATAGTTAACGGACAAAGTGTGAAATGGAACCCGCGACCTACGATTGCAAATAAGTCCTCTATCGCTAAACAATTACTGCACAAGGACAAGATACTATTAGGTATTATCCTTATGTCAAAATAAAGTGTCATTGTTAAATCTTATGCTTTCACAGCGCCTTAACATAGTGTTATACCTTATTAAATAATATTTATATCTGTAATTACTAGATACATGGTATTATACATAGTCTTATTTCGTAACAGCCGAATACCCTTTAATAAATTTCAAGCATTTTTCATTATATATTTATTTTATCTGTATGAAATCGCGGAATATGATGAGACTTCCGATTGAACTTTTAAGTTTTGAATTGTACTATTTCTTTTGTACATTTATAACACATTCATAAGACGCACAACAAGTTATATTGTTATTCTTAACTATAGCACCCTCATAACCAGTACCTAGTAATATTTCCAAATATTACTACCCTAGAGGTCACCCACGCTGCTATAAGAGAAGTCACAAATGTTCTCCGGATACACCTTCAGCTATTTTATTATTATGAATATTGTCAAGACGACCAGTGATATTTTGAATTTCACAAATGACGTACATGACAATATAATGTAATACTGTATTAACAAGCATAACAGGGTGTTCGCTCCCTTTTAAAGAAAAGTGACATTTTATTAAAGTTCTAGTATTTATTTATTATTTGACTAAAAGATACCTAAATGTGATTATACTCTACTGCTAAATTATAAGGTACAAATGAAGACAGGCGTAATATTTTCAATGTAATATATAAAAAAAAACACAAAGTCATTTGGAGACACATGTAATCGTAAATAAAGACTCGTGTTAAATTAAATTCAAAAATTGCATATAAATTAATTAAAGAGGATTTAAGCCTTAATTAATTTTGGTGTAAAATTCATGCATTACGAATAATTCCACACGCTGCCGTCGATGTTAGGCAGACCGTGAAGTACATCGGATATATAAGTACACAATGTATAAACAATGCACAGATCGAGGAGGCTTAAAGCTTTCTGTTTATTCGCCTATAAGCGACAACTGTATAGGGTTAACAGACTGCTTCGAAAAGATTAATAAGCATTAAAACTAAACTAATGAATTTTGTTTTATGCAGATATATATTATATTCATTACCATAATAATACATTCAACACTCTACTCTACTCTTCCCCGTCAGAATTCCTAAAAGTCGGTGACCTTGGTTCTTCTGAGATCTCCTAAATAATCGAGCTTGACAAATTTTAATTTCTACTAAAAAGTACATTCCTGTTAGATATCTACGTTAGTCTTCAAGAGAATAAATAATAATTAAAATTTCATTGTTATCGTATATCTATGTTAAATACACAATTTACAACAGCAGTGATAGTATCTGAAGTCATAAAAGCCGTAAAAAATGCCATAAAAATTTTAAGATCACCTTAAAAAGCACTCTAAATAAGTAAAACTGCTAATAACAACACATTTGGCTTGTTTATGAACAAAGTTACGATTTGTTACATTACGTTTTTTCATTTTTAGGTAGCATTTTGTTACTGCGCGTCTCTGGAATGTGTATCATTTTGTCTTTTAATGTCAATTAGATATCATGACCGCCCTTAATAATAAGTTTGAGTATCAACTATTTTATGTTTGGACTATAATTCCTAGGACCTTCATAACGAGACCCTGACACTATATTTAAGGTCGGAAAATACTGTAGGTTATCAGATATTAAGGCTGTACGTGGTTAACTGTAATAACGTAAACGTGATCGAGCGAACTAGTTATGTCCTATTAGCCATAAAAATTGTTGTCATCATCTTTCTTAGGTATTTAAGTATATTTATATAAACAGAATAATTAGTTATGTGTCAAGGCTTTCGAGGGATGACTGTTCATTTGTCAGTAAAAACCTTTAAAGCTTTTACTCTAATTTCGTAAATACAATGGTCACTCTAAAACATGTTACAATATATTTTTTCTACTGCAATACGACAGACCTATAACTATTGGCAGTAACAAGTATACAGGGAAAGATAATAAACAATAAGTGTAGTTCTTTACTCCTGAACTGGCTTCATCATTGTTGTCCGTTGTCATCCGAAATGGTAATGATTGAAGATCCACCAAAAAGAGTTACAAATCTTATTGTAAGACTCTTGGTGGGTATAAATAACGATTCACTGGCAGCAAAAAAAAAGAAGAGTTTTACCTTGTCTAAATATTAAAGTCCCTCAAGTCATTGTTACATTATTAGTCGAAAATAAGATTCTCTAAACCTCTAGGTTTTGTCCATGGTAAGGTTTTTAGTGTACTGTAATAAATACACCCAATCGAGCGCGATTATTTCATAACAGAGTTCGTTGGCTAGATGGACATAAATAAAAAAGAGGTTTTATGACATCGTAACTATAATCTCCATATATAATAGAGTTGTTGTAAATATAAGTGGATAGCTGAATTGGGGACCTTTTTATGAAATAGCTACAGAATCGAGGGCACATAAAACTAACAAAGCTTCACGAGAATCTCTCAATCAAAAAAGTTTTCGAACGAAAAATTCTTCAATGTACGAACGTGATAAATTCGTGGTACATTTTTCATCCCACACACGAAGTACAATTTGTACTTTTTTTATAACAACTAAGTTTCGACTTAGTTACTCAAGAAGCAAATGAGAATTTCCTTCGTCGGATTTTAGTAAAGTTCGTCAATCATAAACTTTCTTTGACTATCAAACAGTTCGCGTGCGAAGAACGGAGGAAATCAATAATTCAATTTAGTTATTCTCTACATGTTTGTAGATTTAGCGAAAGAAAAATAAAATAAAATATATCAGCTACAAAGTTATATTCGTAATTAATATCGCTTTAGGTTTTAATAACAGTGGTCACGTTTGAGTAATAAATTCTTTGTTGAATATCATTAATTTAAAACTTTTGTACGCAACACAATGGCCACGTTTCGGCAAAAGGCGAACTTAACGCCAGAGAGCATTGTCTCCTAATCTACGTTTGGTTCAAACAAAATACGCGTTAAAAAGGATTAAAACAAAACCTTGAAATATAAACAACACATATGATTTGATAATATTTATAACAATATATCGTCATCATTATTTTTGAGGTAAGACGTTCACTATAGGACATGGTCCTCTCCTATAAATTTCCAACACGACCAGTTGTAAAAGGTCTGCATTCAGGCCCTTACGACGACCTTCACACGGCAATCTATGTTATTGGTATACGTCGTAGGCTGCACTGGCCAGTACGTGTTCTCTTTTCCGGAAACTCAAGGCTCCAGCGGTTATTTCTTCTGTGCGCTATAGAGCCTGACTGCTGCTTCTTCAATTGCCAATTTGCATATTATGCTTATTAAAAAAGTTACATTACACATCACATCTATTTTTCTAATAATATAAAATTAACACATACAATAGCTTTTATAAAAAGAAACAAATAATCTTATAATATTATACTATTTTCATTATGCAATTTAAAACAATTCCAAATGTAGCGAATTTAAAAAATTTGATCAAAGAAAAGAATAAAACAAACTCACAAAGAGCCATTTCATCTATTTTTCCGTCGGCAAGTTCGCTCCGCGTCTCATAATAAATTGGGATTCCCCGCGGAAAGACCGAAGACTAGTCAAGTTTATTTTGTGGTTTATTAGCCCGTGTACTGTCTCAATTGATACACTGAAAGAACGAGAAAATGTTTCTAAATTTTGTCTCGCTAAAGTTTACTTTCAACTAGCGTTGTGCAATTTCTTTGTTATAATTCTTATACCGATTGAATTATTGATTAAACTAGTAGTAGTAACAAATAAAAACAAAGTTACGGTACATATTTATTTTTGCTTTTTAAACATTTTTAGAGCTATTCTCAAGATTTATGCGACCTAATCAGAAGGAAAGTGACCGACACAGCCGAGCAGATTGGCAACTTAGCAGTGGGAACATGATAGCCACCCACAAGGAGGACTTTGCCAACTTCACAAGATGCTCGATGCAGGCTGTTTCCAACCGGTGCTATTGGAAGTGTTTAGTGGGGGGGGGGGGGCTTATGTTTAGTAATTAATGTGTTATGGCTGAAATTATGATGATAATAAAATGTTTTTAATTATATAACACTACATATCACACACAGTAGCATCTAGGACTTTTCAAATTATTAGCCAAAATTAACTTTGATTATTGGTATACTTTATATATACGTAAAAAAACCGAGCGCAAAGTCCGTTAGATTATTGAAATGTAATGTATATGCGTCCGACAACCCCGAAGCTGCGATTTCGATTTATATGCAATAACACGTGCAGCTATCAACAGCTGGAAGCACCGATATCGTATCAACTCTCGGTTCACGTACACTGCTAATTTCGAAACGCGGACTTCGGACATTTTAATTTTAATTTATGAAATTTTGATTTCATAAATCAAAATCTACAAATAACTTTCTTCTTTTTTTTAATTATACAGCCAGTATTGATAACGTCTAAATGTGTAGTGATTATAGCATAACTTTAAATGAAGATATTCAATTATATATGGTCAGAAATAAATGTGAATTTTCATTATAGTTCAACTATGTTGCTATATAAATGAGCCTTTTTAGACACTTAAATTAGACATCTTTCTATAAAATACTATTCTTTATTAATAGAAAAATGTTCATAGGAATCTGTTTAAATAAAATTTCGTCAACTGTTCATCTTTATACGATAAAAGTTAAGTTTTAATGTATTTTATATGGTTCTCGTATCATTCCTATTATTAAATGAACATTGTACCAGAAAATGAGTCTTCATTTTTCACATTCCATATGATTGGAGCTATAAACAATGAAATAAACTCGATCAGATCCGTGATAAGAACGAATTTATCCCTGGAGAATCATATTTTATCTGTTCTAGGATAACTTCGTAAATCGTCTAAGCAATAAATTGTAGAACAAACTCTTACCAGACGGGGCAAGTATAGTGCTTGACTAAGTCAAAGTAAGCGTCATTATGTAAACATTGAAATTAAATTTCTAAAAGGTAATTAACTTAAGTGTTTAAAAATCATAATAATTTAAAGAATAAGGTTTTACTAAAAGTTGAGAGTAAGGCTTGTTGTTTCCACTTTAAAACATAAGATAATACGAATCAAATAGTTTAACGATTTCACAGAGCAACAGAACGGAACTCAATACAATTTCAAGGATGACATAAAGTGCTAATATCAGCTTATTTCTAGAACAGGATTCTAAAGCAACATTGGTAGGATCATTATAAATTTGGTTAAGAAGAATGAGGAGTCTGGTCCGTGAAGGTGAACTTGAATTGAAAGAATACCTCCCTAAGCTGGTTGTCAGTAAGCAAAATCATTTTTTTAAATTTCAAAACACCTTTGTTCAAGTTGGTATTTATATGAAGTATTGAAACGTCGGTTATTTTAACATTATAACGAACGCTGATTGGCTGAGAGAGTCGGCCAGAAACTCAACCTTTGCTCTTTTACAAGTCCTCTCTCTCTACAAAGCGATGGAATTAGAACCCGCATGGAAAATCTTTGAAATAATTACAAATTCGATTTCTTATTAATAATCGATACATTCTAGGATTTTGTCCAACTAAAATGATTTACTTAAATATGCACTTTATTAAAATTTTATTATCTTAGATATGTATTATTTTTACATACTAATATGATATTTTTTGGGAAATGCATTATTTGTGGGCTTTTCAGTAATATTCCATAAATTCTTTATGAATATTTCACACTTTTATAAAGCAACAAAACAACATAAATACAGAACTACATTCCTTCATTAAAAACTATCTATTTTTATAGATTTTTGTTCATAAAACCCAAAAAAAATTGTAGTAATTGGGTTGTGTACCTATTAACAAAAACAAAGACGTACTCATAGAGTTAGAACATATAATTAGTTAATATATTACAGATAAAATAAAATAAATATATTACTGTTTAAAAAATATTTTACTAACCTAAAATTTTAAACATGAAATATATAACAAGTTCCTATGAAAAATTATGTTCGACTTTTTTTTAAATGTTGTTTTAGGCTTCTGTCTGATAATTGTACGAATATGTTAAAAACCAGTTTATAGTACGATCGTCGTCACTTAAAACGTTATAAAAAGTGAACACTTAACACTACCTTAACCAATCCCACTAGATATAATAAACAAGACAGTACGGGATTAAAAGGAGTGAACTTTACAAATATTTTTGCAATCCCTAGTGAGGCAGACGGGTTTCGAGACCCAATTTATTTCGAAATATAACTAGGTTTTAGGGGATCTGTATTCTTACCCTCTATACATACCCCACATACACAGTACGTGCTATTTTAAAAAGACTCAATCTAGAAAAATATACTTAATTTTGTGTCATTATTTTATTTTTTCTTCTTAAAAATCGCTATGGCTATCTATATGTTAGAACTTGCGGTATCGAACAGGTATCTTATTCTTTACTGTACCGGTAATACAGGATTATTGGCTACAGGTGTACCAGCTTAGAAGGAGTAAATTTGTCAGAAAAAATGCTTCCGTGCTTTTATACCTATCTACCCGTGTTTAGTAATCATTTTATAATATGTTACATCATAATTGTTTTTTTTTTGGAACAAAACGCTATAAGCCAATAACGTTTGCAGTATAAAGTCTGCAGGGAAAAATAATATGCAATAATTGATTGTAATATGCAATAATTAGAATTTTGAAAACGTTTACTCTCACTATATAATCATTATGTTATAAATAATATTTCTGAACCTAATGATTTTCAGAAAGGTTATACTTTACCGGAATTGCAAATTGAAAATGCTATACATACCCCTTAAAGGTATAAACAATCTGTATATATATATATTACAGTATATATATTACACTGTTTCTGAAATCGTACAGGTATCTATTTCTTTTTAATGACTTCAAGGCAAAGGAATAATTAAATATATACTGAATATTTACATGATTAATATATCCTGTAGCACATACATAAAAATCTTTTTCACTAACAGTCAAGTTATATTTATAGCACTAATAAATAGTACTACATATCCAAAAAGTTTAAGGCAGACTCGAATATCTCTCTCGGATTTCTCGCATGTACTTCCAATGTTTATAATCACTAAATCTTCAGTTTCTTGAGTAGTTCAGAAGTTAAACAAACCAAACTTTTTAATTGCAAAAACTTATAATCACCTTGTCAAAATGCGGCACTTCCTCTAAGTAATCCCCTCGAGGGATAAATTTTAAACTTTAATAATAAGGTATATCTACATACAAATATATGTATACAAATGTAACTACACTTGAAATTACTACACGATGTTCATAGACGCATACAAAAATCCATAAGGATATTAAGCATGTATTTCTTGCGGATATTAAAATCTCTCTATCATGCGCCCGCTTCGCCAAATCGGCTACACCTTTATGGGTGTAATTGTATAATCATTTTTTAAAATTTGATACACATAATACTATGAGAATTTTTTATACTTATAAGAGCAATGGTTTTTAAAATAGTTTTTTATGATCGTACCTCCCTTGCTAGTGAAATTTCGTGAAGAAAATTATGCTAAGCTCCAGTCGGTTAAGGAAGTGAACGAAATATTTATTCCTACCAAAATCCAAGTCTCCAAGTTTTATGGTTTCAGAGAAATCGTTGAAAGTCGGTCAGTACATAGGTAGAAATCTCATGTATACGCGAAAAGCTATAAAATTTTAACACTTATTTCCAATTACCCTGTACAACGTGATCAAATACGTTACATCAATTTATTTTTCCTATAAGAAAACAACAGGTTAATAATTTCTGGAACTACAAAGCCCGCAAAGACAGATGGTGAACAATAATAAATTTAAATATGTACCTATTCTAGCCATAAATTCTGTTACTGGCTGTTCACATACATTTTAAAAAATATTAATTTGAATTTCGAACATTAGCTTCTATGATAAAAAAATAGACTTCTTTCCCGCCATTATTGTATGTTTTTTATTTAGAAATTATTTGTTTTGAAATTATCGGATATTTTCTTTGTAACAGAACATATGACTAGACTAGAAAAAAAAATTCTGTCGTGCTATCATTAGGT
This sequence comes from Battus philenor, assembly GCF_028537555.1. Taxonomy (NCBI): domain Eukaryota; kingdom Metazoa; phylum Arthropoda; class Insecta; order Lepidoptera; family Papilionidae; genus Battus; species Battus philenor. Next base: position 4,198,893 of record NW_027181759.1, on the reverse strand, counting down.
TTTTTATTATTTTTCAAACCATATGTGACAACGTAAGAATATTTTTATATACATGTCATATTTTATGAAACATAAAATGTGTTTTCTGAAATATTTTGCAAAATACAAGAACTAAATGATATACGATTCTATATGAAATATAGAATATATAAGCTCTTCATAATTTGTCGTTTGGTTATAAATTCCTGACGTTGATGTATTACGTTTTATTTTGAAACTCCGCAGCGTGTTAATGGAGATAAGGGTAAAGGAATTGGTAGCTTTCGCACTTAAAATTATTCATAGTCTTTGTACCAAAAATTGCATAAAAGCGTACCATATTACTAAACGAAATATATTTACTATTAGTATAATTACATTATATATTATTCTAAGTTTTCGAAGGCATAGTCGCGGGAAATCTTTGGATGCGGCAGCGCGGGACCGGTGTTCGTGGATACTTTTGGGAGAAGACTCTTCCCTGCAGAACGCACTTTTTTAAATAAAACCTTTAAAACTTCTTGCGATTTGTATAAATAAATAGTTAAAAAGAGGTATAAATCTTAAAAAAATGATTTGTGTTTTCCAAAATTACTTCACTATTTATCATCGAATTTTACGATTTTTTATTGATGTTTTATTAATAATATTTACACTATTGTATTTATATAATGAAGTTGATGTTTATATCAGTTAAAAAATTTTAATTTTGGTCATAAATGATTCTTAAAATTAATAAATAGTTATCTCATATAATAAATAACAATGTCGATTATTTTGAAAACAAATTGATAAAGATATAATAGTCGGAATAGTCTTTTCCGGTACAGCCTTCAAGTCTTCGATTCGATTTTTATCTCCTCAATCGTGTCAAAATTGCTTTCCCTCACACTCCCTAACACGGTAGTCACAAATTAGAAGAATATTATATTTGTTGACCGATGAGTTTAGAGATCAGTTTTTTTTAAAAAGTTGAGCGAATTTTGCACCAATAGAGAATTAGTGCGTTTAAGACACAGAACATCCTACAAAATGATGATTCCTTTATTAACCTAAGAAAACCTTCCTGCCTTCCTAATGCCTGGGAGTTTTAAATATCAATTTCACCTTGTCTTTTCATTACAGGAGTATAATTTATACATTAAAATTATTTGACTGACAACAAAGAGTACGTTCTGGTAAACCTTCGTTTTTGCTGCGTATAACAGTGAACTACATTTAGTATTTCAAAACCTATATACATGAATATTGTAATTTTCAAGTCTTTGTAAAGGCGTACCATGTTCTTTCAATGTATATTACTTAAAAGTAAAATAAGATAAGTAATTAAGCGGTCCATAGCGGTAAACATTGCTCATAAATAATTACTTTTAATTGAATAAAAATACAAGTAAATTACTGGGGGTGAGCTGGGACTTGCGTTAAAAGTTTAACGGCCGCCCGTGGGATTAGTGTAACCTCAATTCTCAATACTCGTAAGACTTATTTTTACGCGCGGTCAAAGATTTTTTTTAATGGTGTAAGCATGGCTTAAACGTGTGTAGGATTTGAGACTTTAGATACGTGTTATATCTTTACACGCTCTTTTCATATACGAGTACATATCATGACGTACGAGGTGAAACGCTGGTTCTTATTTTTTTTTTCTTATAAATTAAAGTTTGCAATATATTTCCTAGCAAAAATATGACTTTTTTATATTTGTTATGGTAACTTTGTTTACACACAAACTTTTGCGAATTTACTAATTCAAATAACGTAAAGCAGAGTCGGGTAATTTAGTTACAAAGAGTAAACTAACGACTACCACCAGCTGTGATCTAATTATATACAGGGTGATTAATTATAAGTGTAAAAGTTTCAAAGAGATGATTAATTATTTTATGGTTCACCTTTTCTAAAAAAACATAGTTTCAGAAATAACAAATAGCCACAAAAAGCGTTTTCAAAATTTGGATAACTACATATTAAATTTAAACATTATTTAATATCTGACCCTACAGACTTTGTATTTCTGTAAGTTATGATCTTGTTGCATTGTAATAGAAAAACAAAATAATGTTACATATTTCAGAGTGACGCTAGAAGGTTGATTTGTGTATAAAATCCATGAAAATTTTTCCTGACAAATAAGCCATACGTTCACCCATAAAAGGCTTTTACATCTATATAAGCGATGCGATGAACATGTTTGTTGCAGAAATTATGCCTTAATTTCATTAATTTGTATTAAAATATGTTTTTTTGCTAAAAGAACGCTTAAATTTTAAACATTAATGAATCGCACTTTTGATGTAATGGTAAAGTTTATTTAATTTTGCTAATTTTGTTTAAATTACAAGTAAAAGCACCGCAGAAAGCAATTTATCACCTCACTATACTTTGATCTAAGGAAGTACGATGAATGAACTTAATTGACTAGTCATTTTGCTTAAGTGTCTTTTATCGTTTCAATTTATTTTTCATTTAGCCAAAGATTTTAACTATAATAATTCGTTTTAATTGTATATATTGATATAGAATTTAGTCTAAAATATTTTATTATTATATATTTTTTTTTATTATATATTAAAAATATGTATATTATTTTGACTTCATTTTAAAAAGTATTATTTTGATGAACATGGGGTAGTTAAATTGAAAACTTTTGAAGAGAAAATTAATAAATTTCAACAATAAAGAATTATAATTCTCAGTAGGTTAGAAACTAACGTAAACTTAATATTACACTAACTATTATAAATGATTGTAATGATTTTAAATATATGCTATTTTGACTTTATCCAATCTAAGAAATTTCTAGAATAGACTCCACAAACTGGCAAGCGCAAGGCAGTACATCCATCCACAAGCTGGTGGCATTCCGCTTCCAACCTTTCTTGTTAGGACTCTTAGAAAGAGCCTTAGATACAGCAGTGGGCGTGATACAACTGAATTGACGATAGCAATGATAACATTATCATAATTTAGTACTCGACATTTCAAGTTTTTTTTTTTGATGCAAATAATTGAGGATGTAAAAAATATATCATTACTTTTGCCATTTGCACTAGACTCGCAGGCCTATATCACAGAGATCATAGTGACCACAATTACATTTGTTTATAGTTTAAAAATATAGCAAAATTATTATTAAAATTATGAATACCATTTAAAATTATTTGACTCAAAATAAAATTAAATAAATTTGTAGTAGCCATTTTTCAATTTTTGATGAGGAAACAAACTATTTATGATTGAATTTAGATACCAAGGAGTTATCAAAAATAAGAATGATATTCGGGAAAAATATAATTTACTTGAGATATTTTCCTAATTATTTGTTAGATATATGCGCAGATACGTTACAATTCAACGTAAAACTAAGTAATGAAATATTTGCAATATTTATTAACGAAGAACGATGAACATGTGGATGGCTCCGTAGGGAACGTTAAACGGCTTGAGAAACTTGCCCGTGAAAACTTGAGAGGAAATGTGGAAAATATTTCAATCGTTTTCTTATCTTCGATATTAAATTACGTCACTTAATTTGCGTTATTAGTGGGAGTAATCTACCTTGCAGGGAGTGTTTATCGGATGAATGTAAAAATAACTTAAAACGTTTATTAAATTAATTATTAATTTAACTTTGTTACTTTAAAGTCTGTATAAATGCGTATAAATTATTTCTTATGTTAGCCTCAAAAATTCTATTAAAATGCCTTATTCAACATAGTACTTATACATACGTATAAAAAAAGTTTTGTTTGTTACACCATTTATAACTAAGGAAGGTTAGACTAATTTTTATGGTTTTGTGTTTCTAGATTTATCTTCGCCTGGAAGAGAAAAATAACAATAGTGAATTATACATGGCATGTTTATAGGTTGATAAACGATCTGTTTTATTTGTTCTAGCCTGATAACAAAAAGTAAAATATGTCCAAAATTTTTAAAACGGTAGAGAGCGTGACATTGAAAGACGTAGTCAAAATAGCCTTATTACATGAGATCATTACCATCATTTGTAATCGACAGATTAAAATTAAGTCTGTAAAACTGCAAAGTGTAATCTATTTAGAAGAATTTTTTTGATGACTTTATTAACAATTTTTTCTTTATTACAAAAAATAATTGATTGAAAATTGTTAAAATGTTAATTTTGAAAGTACTCTACAAAAATGTGCTTTTTTGCGAGTGGTTTTAAGAACAGGACTTTTGTTTTCTTTATAATTAATTTATCTAAGAAACTTAATTCACTTGTATGTTTCTAAGTTCATTGCAAATTTAAACATCGATATTTTGATATGTCTCTTAATAAATGATCATGTATTCCACATAATATTTTAAAGTTCCAGTCCCGTTTATTTATATCTTTAATATATATTTCTTACCGCAAGGCATAGGTCTCCCCTGTAGATATCTATGGGGGGGATATAACATGATCGGCATGCTTGGCAGGCGGGCTGGCATTGGTAGTGTAGTATTATGGTACACGGAGACGCAACTGCACATCTTCTGGATACTTCAAAGAAAGAAACTTGAAAGTGTGAATAATAATATATATAGTATTGTATCCCGAGAATCGATCATACGACCTACGATTGCAAGTCCGAGTCCTCTTCCGCAAGGCTACCACTGCTCGGCTGCTGTTGCTCATTTGTTTTTTTATCTGAATACAACATGAGCTGGGGTTACATGTTACTAAGTGATATCGCCCGCCCATCGTAGTACGAGTATGTCGCTATAAAGAGTTTTTATCACAGTGTCCTACCTATAGTAATGTTTATTTTTAATAGATCTAGATTTAATTGTGTGTTTCATTAGACCAATACTGTAACTAACAAAAAACTAGAATTTTTTTCGCATTGCAGACGACAATATTTAAAACTTATATTAAAAAAAAACGCTAAAGAAAAAATGTATATGTTGAGAAACATTCAAATTTAACTAGTGTAGAGGTCAATTTTAAACATATTGTCCAAAATTTCTAAATAAAAATGCTAACGGTAAATCCACTTTACACTCAAGGAATGTTAAATCCGAAATTAAAATACTTAAATAACAGTGAGAAGTTAAAACAATAGATATCTAAATAAAAGCACGTAAACTTTGTGTTTAAAGAAATGAAACTTGTTTAAATCTGTAAACTGTATAAAAATAAATATCTCAGGTTTAATATTATTTACTCTTTCAACGAACAAATCTGTTAACCTAATTTAAAATATTCCGAAATTCCTGAAGATAATTCAGACATAAAAAATTCACAACACAATTACAGATTCATCTCCGTTGATCTCACAGCGTTGTTAGCTTTCCGTTTAATGGGTTATTGCTACAAACTAATCATTAAATGAAATAGTGTCGCTCTAACTGGAACGTATTAACTTAATTGTCTTGCCTTCCAGTTGAATGCAAATTATAATTGATGTAATCACAATTCCGTGTTGTTTCATTTACATGTACTTACATTGTTAGCGTACTAGGTAACCCAGAAGTGGGAAGAAACATCCTTTCCAAACAAGAATATGAGCCTTAGACACCTTGATCCAATACAGATTGAGAAATATCAAACAAATTTCAGGTTTTTTATAGTTAGAATTTTGTACGCAGTGGAAATAGGAGTATGATATGCTATAAGGTTTCGACCTGACTAAAGCAAACAGCTACAAATTTCTATAAGATGATAATTAAATAGGGAAAAGAGTCTGATACAGTGTTCGGTACTGACACGGGTCGTCAATACCCGCACCTGACTCCTCTCTTAATAACTCGATTGTCCCAACACCCGTACAGTGAAACCATTAATTAATGAGAAATTAATATCTATTGGTAAAAGCATATTTTTGTTATATCATATATATCGAATCAGCGACTTACAATCCTGTTTTATTCTAACTATAAGTTGATATTGGAAACGTCAATGTTGTGCTGTATTTTTTACAACAGTGTACAATACTCAGTGAATTGATGTTGTAGTTATTTTTAGCTTAGATTATAATTACTTTGGACCTTTTACTTTTACCTTTTACTTCCTATGCGTATTTTAATTGCAATGTAGCTTCTATATTATTAGTTCTCTAGATCTCCTTGAAATTATTTTTATTTTTGATGTGGTGGCTTACATAAACTTTATATAGACTTTTTTATTTATTTTATTTTGTTTGAGTCATCATCCCTATAAAGATTTCAGCCGCAGGACTATTGACAAGACTTCGTTGATTTAAAATAGGACTGGTTGGAAACAGCATACATATAGCATAGTATTTCTACAACCTTAACAAAGCCTTCAAGCAGAGAAACAAAAAAATTAACATATATATGTGTGAAATGTGGCTAAGGATGGAAGGCGATGCATGGGGTGTATAAAAAATAACGTTATAGTATGTGAAAAAGTTTGTAGGATGCAAGAAAGAAAGGTCTAGAAGACTAAAAGAAGATATATTGATAAAATGATACTTGTCCTTAAATATGATAAGGAAAAAAAAGGCCCAATAATAAAAGACCGCAAAAAAATCCTCAAACACTGTAGGTTCTTTTTTTTTCACGCGTTCATACTCCTAACGTAAAATTACATAGATTTTATATGTAAGATAACAAATTTTTTAGTTTCCTTTTTTATTTTTACTTATTATATTTCTTATTTTCCTAGATTGACCGGTTCTTGAGATCTACTTTATTATTCTTAATTATATCATCTGTTGGTCTAATTTTAATTTCTTATCAGTTAGTATTTATGTCAACCAATCTTATATATTATTTATCTTTTTCTCGCCTACTTTTCACTCTACTGTGGAAATCCATACGGCTTTCATATCTACTTTATCTCATATACTAACTTATTCTATTACTATTTTTATTTCTACTATGGCTGCTTGCTATATATTCTCAAAATAGATAGCATTTGGCATGCTATTATATCTATTTCTTAGTTGACTATATTTTCTTTATACTGTTTTTATACCACTTCATTCCTCGACTTAAGAGTCAAGTTGCAGCCGGCGCGAGTATTATTCCTATCTCTTGTTGGTGCTCATTATTTGTGTGTGAGCAGTATGCCGCTGTTTCTAACCTGTGCTTCACGTACGATTTTGTCAAAGAGAGCGAGGTATCTTGTTGGTGAACATACTGCGCTACGCTTGCCGGTTTATGGTCTCAACTCCTGAATTTTAAGATATGCCTGCTACCAACTTGCTGATCCTCTGGGCTATATTAGTTACTCTCATTGGTCTACGGATTTGCTCATCCATGATTTAATCTCGTAAAGAAATCTCGAGCAAAGCCTTCTCCGTGACTTATTGAGCGATTATAGGCTTGTGTGCTATTCTTTATAATTGTGTTACGATTTTAAAAGGAGACCCCTCCGTAAACAACATATGCAATTATAAGTTTAGCTTTGTAAAGACATTTGTATCCAATAATTGGGAACATACACCGGACATAAATCCCCTGAGCTCTGAAACTTTTTTACGAGTGTGCCAATAGAACGATATGAGGCTTTACGGTTGTTGAATTATAGTTCAATAGACCCAGTTTTTCTCTATAACGGGGTTATTGACCGTGGCTAAGCTATAGGGATTCTTTCGCCCGAATCGTCAAATCCCTCTCACACATAAAAACTTGACGAACGGATATTACTATCGTTTACAAATTAAATACGTTTTTTAGGATAGCGAAAAAACTAAAAGATAGGATTTTCAATTTCACATTTGTTTGTACTGATAGTTTATGTGAATAATGGTAGCCCAGCGGTAGAGGATTGATACTTGCGATCGTAAGTCGCGGCTTCAATTCCCTGGATACAATCTTTTATTATTTACACTTTGTGTATTAATCATCTAGAAGTACGACTTCTCACAAACAAGAGAAGATTCCATGGAAAGAGCAGCAGCGTTGTCTGCGTACTACCACAATGAGATCACCAACCAGCCTGAACAACGTGGCGATTATGGTATATCCCCTATAAATATCTTTAGAGTAGGCCTATGATTTGCAGAGGGTGGGCGTCTATGGGCTGAAACGACTACGACGATAGATAATAACTTTTAAATGTGCGTATAAATACAGTTTAAATACAGGAAGCTTCTACATTCCATTTAACGTAACCAATAACATAATTCCCTCTAAGTAAGTATCAGAGGTACTCAAAGGAATATACGTTGCACGCAACAATAAATACCTTTGTTATTTTTATAACGTCTTATGATGACAGTAGAATTCAATTGCGGTGTAGTAGTATTTATAGCATTTTTACAAATAATGTTTTAATGTTACAACTTTATTGTTAAACTTCTGTGTATTTTAATTACATTTATTTGTACTATTATAAATTAATGTGTTTATCATCAAAATCAGTACAGGAAAAATCGGTTTCTTCATCAGGTAATAGAGACAAGAATGCAATGCCATACATTAACACTGTTGGATAAAACCGGAACAGAAAGGAAGCGGGTTGCATGTAGAATTTTCTGCGATTATAGAGAGCATCTGTTCATCTTGTAGGTAAAATTCCTGCGCTGTAATTTCTGTACTGTGATTTTCACCGTAATCATTTAAGTCTAACCTTTATTCTGCGCAATATATGATGCGTTTGTCCCCTGATACTTCAACTTGTCAATCTTTTGGGCTATATCCGTGATTTTTGTTTATGTATCCATGCGAAGACTTGAAGTTTCTACAAAAGTTATGCAGTAAATTACTCCTATATTCTTGGAAATTTAGTACTGATGCAACGAATCTTACACAGTAAATTCTTTAGTAGTTACAAGATATTTGGGTGTTTATATATATACCATAATAGAATAAAATTAATGGCCCTAAACTAACTTAATTTTTGTTTTATTAATGTTTTGTAAGTTTAGTTTTAGTTATGGTATTTAGTAAGAGGTAGTAGTAGGTGGGGCACACCGCTCGTGCACCAGAAGGCCGTTGTGACCGAAAGGTTCGCGAGTGGCGATCAGAAGCCGCCGATGACATATTCAAAATCGCAGGGAGTCACTGGATACGGGCAACCCAGAACCGACCATTGTGGGATTTTTTGGGGAAGCCTATAACTTGCAATAAGCGTATATTAGCTGGTATGAATGAATGAAAATAAAGTTAGAAAAAATAAATCTATTTTATATTAAAATACATGCAAAGTTAAATGGATGCAAATAAGGTAGTCATAATTTAATAAGTATGCAGTTAACCTCTAAAGAATAGCTTTAAATAAACAAAGAATATACTTAGTCGGTAGCATTTTCCGAACGATTTCCTCCGCCCGATGTCGAAACAAATCGCAGTCATCGAAGGAACTTTAGCTCGACAACTAGCGCAATATATTGCAGACCAACGGCACTGCACTTCCCCCAGCGTTCACCTACAAAACTTGTTTCGAATCTTCTGCAATCTTTATTCCGATGGAACAAATTGGCAAAGTTGAAAGTATTTTAAACAAACAGGCGTTTTCTATAAAAGTTTTTGACACTGAGAAAAATTATTTGGATTTTCTTTTCTTAATAAATTGCTTAACTTTATTGCTAGCCTAGTTACGGTTACCCCGTGTAGGAAAATCAATTTTCCTATCAAGAAGAGGCCGTGATCCCTGGCCTTGTGTGGATTAATTAAGCATAATAGTGTACTGTTTTGTTTTAGGATACTTTCCTTCTCTGTTTTTTATCGTAAAGTTGAGATTTCATATAGTTTACAAAATTGCACTTGCCGAGCACCGAATCCACGAACTTCGATGTTACAGTTCTTAACCATTAGGCTTCTATTATTATGTTATCGTAACGTCAATTATGATTTCTAAAAGCAATGTTTTGTAGAGATGTCGTATTTGCATTAATTGAACGCAAACTGTTTTAAATCTTGTATACCTATAAGCAATCATCCCGTTTAAAATTCCTCATAAAATATATATTACCCACGCCGTTACCTTCCTAAGATAAAAATAATTTACAACAAAGGGTTTAAATTATAGACTATAAATAACTCGGTTTTGGTTTTGCAATTAACTTTCTATCAACCGTAAACAAGACATGTAATTAAAGCACATTCATTGTTCCAGAGTGCCTGTTCCACGCGGATCCGTGTCGAGTACCAGCAGTATAAGTGCTGGCGCCAGATTGGCCCGCCTGCTGACACAAGGTGTAAGAAGCACACCAGAAGAGGTCGCCTCCGACGCCCCGCGTAGATTGAGCTGGGAAAGGTAAATGCTGTAATATTATACGTACCAGGTCTACAGGATTTTATTTTATTTACTAACAAATCAATTTAAATAAAACAGGACTAATTATAATTTTAATAACAGGAAACCAAAACATCAACCATTAATCTATTTACCATAATCTTATTTAAAAAGTTAATACGTTTAGGTTGAATTAGGTTAATAATTATTATCTTTAATAAACTATTCCTTTATTTATTAAAATTTTTAGCTTTTTTTGCCGACCTGCGTTATTATATATGAATGGTTACAGGTGTAAAAGCTTTAAAAGGGGTGGTGTATGGTACAAGCTTTACAAAAATCAATACTTTCGCAAATAATAAATAACGTAATAATAATAATATAATAGCGAGAATGACCGTTTTCAAAATTCGAATTACCAAATTCTAAATTCATTACTGTTTACTATTTGTCTCTGCAGACTTTGTATTACTAGAAATTATATTTTCATGAATATATAAAATAACAGAATAGCGGATATAAATGAAAAAGTATCGGAAACTTCTTATTTACTCATCGTATATTAACGCGCCTAAACATTTTATATAATACTCTAGTAACAATCGAACATATATTAATCGGTCAGTTTCCATCAACTGCTTCATAACAACTTAATTCCCAAGAGTAATGCTACCAGATGATCTATATATCCCTAACAGCTTATGTAACCTTTGCGTTTAAACGTAAGCTAAATAAGTTTACTTTCACGACTCTATTATATATATTCATATATATTCTTATATTTTAATGACTGTTTTTTTTCTGATCGCACTTTAAAAGGTCAATTATATTAAGTTCTCATGAAAAAGTCAATTTATTCTTGAAAAAATATGGTGTATTTACGGCGCGTCTACGCTTCCTGCATTTTATTAAAACACCAATAGGTTATCTGAAATATGAACGACACGTCATTGCAACAAGGAAAGGCGATAGATGGCGCTTTAAAAACCTACGAGACAACTAACAATTTAGTATTATTCATAAGAGATACTATAGCGATCTCCTTAAAGAAATGTTTAACCTCTTTTCGTGGTGAACCGTCTGCTACTTATTTAGAATGAAAATATATGCCTATAAAATAACAAGTCAAGATTAATGCATTATTTATGTGTTATTTCGATCATCATAAACGAACTAAGTAGCACAGATCCGTTATATTCAAATTTTTTTTTTTTCGTTTCGAACCAGCTTGTGTTCAAATATTGACAACCAGCAAATATAATGCAAAACGTAAGTTGTAACAGGAGCTTTACATGAGTACTTAAACCGACGTAGGTATCGAAATTTAATCTTCCCAGAAAACCTAAACAGATTTTTAATTTCCGCCTAACAAAGCTATATTTACGTTAAAAGCACTAGGCTGCTTGTAGCTTTTACGCTACGAGAATCTACGGCGTAGCAAATGGACAACGATTTATCTGTAAAGATATGTTTTGCGGCAAACATTTATTTTTCTTTGAACATGACGTTGAAACTGAGTGCACTGGAACCCACACCGCCCGCTTCCACATTTGGTATTTTACTGTTTGTTTGAGAAACAGTATATTTGTGCAACTGAGCGTCAATAAATTTTGTGAAACCACTTCTGGAGATTTATGTCCTTATTTGACTTACAACACTTATCACTTGATAAAAGGTTTAATGCTCTGAATTAAAATTATTTTATTATCTAATTAGTTTATTTTGATAACTTTCATATAAAATTGCACTAATTTAGCAGTAGCAATATAATTGAATAAAAATGCAATAAAAAGATTCTAAATAATAATTAAACAAGCTACATATGATGGTTAAAAATTACATTAACATACATACATAATATAATTAAGATTTTTTTATACTTTGTGAACATGGGCTCTTTTTCGTATAGAGTAGTAGTTGTTATGTAGATATCATCGTCATTGTTTCAGCTCGTAGGCGCTCACTGCACGACATAGGCCTCCCCCAAAGATATTTATGGAAGAATTATCGACTTTTTTGGCAAGCGAGTTGGCGATCGCATTGTGGTATGCATAGATCACTGCTACCCCTCCTCTAGAACTTGTTTGTGAACAGTGGCAATCCTTAACAATTAATACAGAAAGGATGAATTAATTAAATTGCACCCTATGAAACGATCCCGCGACCTACGAAAGTAAGTCTAAATCCTTTACCGCTGGGGTACTACTGCTCAAGATAGAGATAAAAACTAGAGACGTGGAATGTTACATTTTGTTACCCTAATAATTTCAATAGATTTTTTATTACCCCAATATAATAAAGTTTGTATACTTATACTAAGAGGCAGAAATTTGTAGCACAATAGCCAAGTCAAGTTAAATTTTACCAGACGATCAACTTTCACCTCTTTGTCTTTTGTCTTTTGTAAATAATAAACTAAATTTACTATTTACTAAGTTTTTGTAACATTGGCAGGCTTTCTCTTTCATTTTTAATATCATAGTCTAAAGAAAATGAATTTTTACACCTTTTGCAAATGACGCTTTATGTAGACAAAAAAAAATTTAAAAATTATTTTCATGTTTAAAGTCAAGAAACATCTCACTTTGAACGAGACACTTCATAACTTAAAGGCTTAAGATACGAACATAATGTCTCGAAGCTAATCCCTTATTCATAACACAACTGTTGGTAAACTTTTAAGGCTGATCTTGAAGCGTAGTTCGTGTCAAGGAAGCATTCTTGATGAGTTCGTCTTGCGTAATTTAATATATTTGTTACACAGAAAGTTCATTAGGGGCAAAATACATCATTTAAAATAAATATATTATAAGAATTTTGTTATATTAATATATTCATTAAAATATATACTGTTTATTTATAATATATTATGTATATTATAAATAAATATATAATGTTATATTAATATTTACAGTAATACGTATTAAAGTTTAGATAAATAAATGTGATTTCTATGGATATTTTAAGCATGAGATGGTGCGATTTTTGTCACACCGCACCTTCTGTTTCTCTCTATACAAGAAATGCGCCTTATTTCATAAAGGAATGCTGTGATGATTTATTGGAACTCATCGCCTTCTTTGCAATTGACAATAAGTTGGAAGATCCGATCTGAAGTCTTCTTTCCAGAAACTTAAAGCGCCCTTACCAGGCTACTAAATAAATAATGTTTTATAATCTATTACTTTAATTATATTACATGGACAGTTGAACATATGTTGAAGGCGTGTTTGAACACAGTGCTATGCGGATACTCTTAAGTTGAAACCCGTGTTATATTACATAGAGAGGTGTTCTATTTAATTTCCTTTAAATTAATATTCTATTAGAGAAGCTATTCATGGTATGCTAACAACGAGTTAAATTATTTTAGCCACCCCCACTACCAGATAACTTTAACGAACTACTGGTTGTAAGGAAAGTAGACGGTTAAAGCCCACGTAGGCATTTATGGTCTGATTAAGTCAAATTATATCAATAACTGGACTTCCTACTCCTACTGCCTAGAGAAAAGCGAGGGTAGAAAGATAAATAAACCGCTAATCATCGATTCTATGATGGCGTTACTTGTATAAGTATAATTAATTTTCTAGTAACAATTTACGTAAATTTTATTGAAGAGATGTTGATACTATTTTATACAGTATGCAATACTCGCTACATGTAACATTTTATGTAAGAATTTGCCTGTAGTGATAAGGCTGCCCGTTGTATTTTTATATTATTAAAACTCTATTTTCTTCGGATTTACATGTACAATCAACATAGTCATTATTATTTAGCCTAAAGTCATCCACTGCTATGATGATTGGAAAAGGGAGGTATCCAGCGTCTTTTGACCTAAACAATGTTGTCTATCCATCTTATAGGAGGACGTCCCACGATATGCTTGCCTAGTGGTCTTCACTCCAGAACATTGAGACCCCGGTCATCTATTTTGCAGATTATATGCCTTACCTACTGCCATTTAAAATTTGCCAATCCGTGCGCTACAATGAATATTCAATTAAATTGTATTAGATATAGTAACCCAGACCCAAACGTAAGAATTAAAATCAGCTTAATTTCGTTTAAATAAACAGTTTTAACAACACCCCAATTTGTAGTTTAGTGTTGAATTAAATAATTAAAACAAACGCCTGGATAACTAAAACGTTTCATTTGGACAATAGCCAACCAGTTTAATGTTCCTCGAAATTTAAACCACCTCTCCTGGGCTGAAACCAAATGTAATTATAAAATCTTGAGGTGATTCAATCTATTTCTGATACCGCGTTTCTCTTAAAATTTTAGAGTTTATTTTAAATTTTGTTTCTCGCCTGTACGTGTATTTAACGTTAATAGAACTTACAGATACAAATTTAAATTGTTGATGTCGTTTTATTGATTAAATAATTTATTACATATATATTTTGATTCATGATAATGGATAATTACCACTTATGTAAATATACAAGCAGCAGTAGTCCAGAGGTACAGGGCTGCAACCTGCGATGGTAGGTCGCGGCTTCGATTTCCGGGATATAATCTTAAATAATTTACACTTTGTGCATTAATTATATAAGTGTATCGTTGCTCACAAACAAGTTTTCAGAAAAGTGCAGAATACATAAAGAATGCATTTTTAAATAATTTTTATAAAAAAAAATCTAAAATTATTATTATTGTAGAACATCATGCAATCTTCACATGCAGTGGTAGCGCAGCGGTAGAGGCCTGAGACTTAGAATCGTAGATCGTAGGTTCGATTCCAAAAATACAGTTTTATGTATAATTCACGCTGTGCATTAATTATATAGGATTGCCACTGTTCACAAACAGGCTTCCAGAGGATAGGCAGCTGCGAACTCTGTGTAGCAGAAAAGCACACTGCGATCCCCAACCTGCCAAGCGTGGCGAATATGGTATACCCTCCTTCAATATCTTTGAGGAAGGCCTAGGCCTTGAAGAAATACTGACATCACATTTTAAAAAGTTATATATGACATTAAAGTTACATATAAATTTAAATATTCCTGATATATATATCTTTTAACATATTATTTGGCACGTTAGTGTTTGTTGTGTACTTAATTATAATGTCGCTCCAACAAAGCTTAACTTTGTTGTTAATTCAATTCAGTATTCGGAAGGAAATATTTACTTTGACAAATTAATCAACCGCTAATCAATTGAGGTTATGGTCAGGCGGAGGCCTCTAGCAAATTATGTAAAATATATATTTTAAACTTTGTGTGTACATATCACCACCTTTACAATATGCTGTATAAGCTGGAACAATTGCATCATTTATGCTCGAGCATAGTGAAGAAGTTCTAGATCAAGAAAATATTTTTTTTATTTCGTGACAAAAACTCAATTAGATCTTTTTTAGTGTGTTAGTTTTTCGTTTTATATAAAAAATGTTACATCAATACTTGCCATCGTTTAACAGAATGCTAAAGTGATCAATTTATTCAAATTATTACCAAGTCGAACATTATTTATAGTGACACTCGTGTCATTAGAATAATGAAAAAAGATCTCAATTTAAAAAAAAAATTACTACTATGTAATGGTATCCTTTAATTTAAAATAAGCCGTTTCAAATGCGTCCTAGTCTAAAAAGAAAACAAACACATCCCACAATAAACTCAGTCGAGTTTTTTGTGATCGCTTTCACGCTTACATTTAACACGATACTTAGAACAATTAATTTCTTAACTTAGTTATAACTTAAAAATCCTTAACACTGTAATGGAAACTTTTGACTATTAGTTTCTTTTTAATTGTGCTTATTTTCCGAGGTTGCCTTTAATCTAGCTAACCTAACACTTCAATAAATCCCAGCAGATCTTTTAATGCCGCTGGTGATCTCCGGTAGGCAGTAAACCGCATTATATATTGCAGATGATAATTATTCGATAAACTTTTACATTTATTGCAAAATAATTTAGAAGCATCGCATGGATGCTTATTGTAAAAATATACATAGTTGGTGTAAAAAATGGCGAACAGATAATGGTTACACCTGTAAAACCATACTGCTTTGCATTTGAACGGATAATTTTATATTGGTATGAATTCTGCACAACTTTAATTGAATATATTGTACATCAGGATCATAAAAATTGCAAGTGTCGTAACAATATTATAATTGTACGCTGGGTACTGTATAAAGGGTGGTTAATGAAAGCTTTATCTATAGCATTTACTGTCAATGACTGTATATTATATTGCTACTATATATCCTTAAAAACTGTGCACTCGCATAAGTTACTGGCCTACCACATTCCAATAGAAAAAATAGATTATTGTTAAATATTTACGAGTAATCACTTCATACAGAATTATTGTAAATAGGTGTAATAGCTTTAGAGATGTTTGCTGACAAATGAGCTAAGTATTCACCCCTCTCTAGCTTTCATACCAATTTCCAATCACTCTGTAGGTAGTTCTAAAAGCTTTTGCGTAGCAACGTAGCACGTTCTACGAACGTACGTAGCGAATAGCGAACATCTATCATATCACCATTACAGTGCTTTGTAGCAAACAATTACTCACTTTCCTTTGAGTATGTCATTCGCACAAAGTGCATGCTGTGTTTGGTTACATTTAATTGTAGTCTGCTGAATTAAACTTGGTTTTGATGTCGACTAGGTTTCATTTGTATACATTAAAAACTAACATTTTGATAACTTAAAAAAACAATTCCCTAGACTTTTTTTTTCAAAGTAAGGTGCTCAATATCCAGAGATCACCCAGCAATGGGATGGATAAATCAAGTGAAGATATTCATGAAGGCTGTTAGAAGAAACATATAACGATTATCTGCTACACACTTAAGAAAAAGAATACATTTTTTATATATATTTAAAATTCAAACCAAAACTGCATGACATATCAGCATTGTCATTTTCATTTTAACCGTAAGATGTCTACTGCTAGAAGAAGAGCGCCCTATATTTCTAACAGTTGAAAGGACCCACGTCTAGCGTCTTCAACGGACCTTACAAAAGTCTTCTGTCTACCTTGTGATTAGACATTTTACACTGAGCGCGACGGTTTCCACTTTAGAAGTTTAATGCCCTAGCGGCTACCTGTTCTGCGCGCTAAGTAGCCTGCCAACTGTCACTATTAACTTTCCTATCTGTTGGACTATATGAGTCACTTTCATTCGTCTAAGTCTCTCTTCATTTGATCGCGTAGCGGAACCCCAATTTCTAAGTATAATTTCTTTTTGATATCGCTACCTAATATTACGATAATCAATAATTAATGTTCCAAATTTATGTTAAGCTAAGTTCCCATTACAGCAGAATCATAACATAAATTATTTAAACTGGGTTTAATATCGAAGTTAAATTCCCTGGGTTATTCAATACCGTATCATTGCTTCTAGTAGATATTCGATCTTATTATAATTGAAGGTAGTATATGCCATACACATACGTTATGTACAAAATCCTAAAATATAAATGTAATTTTCCGAGTAAATATAAAAGCCTTTTCCAATATATACGATAAAAGTATATGAAGTTATTATTTTCGGTACGTGACTTGTTGTTCTATTATAGAATTAATTTTAATTTTTCCCACGTATTATCGTATCCTTTCAGTAACAATATGTTTTTCTAAATAAATGGGCACACTATGAATTCAGAACGTGTTTTGAGTGGTTATGGTAGAGAAATGATTAAACCTCCGTTTATTATATTTACGTGTTAGATGATTAATAATGTATTTATAAGTTAATGTTGTTAAGTTAAAATAATTAATATAATGTAATTGTGGGCAAACGCATAGTAATAAGTCCACCCAAAAGGAAGACTGATGATCTGGTTAAAGACGGAGGAAGAAGCTAAATGCAGCTTCGATCCGGTCCTTTTGGAAATCTATGTCCAATAGTGGACATCCTGTGGCTGAAATGTTCATGATTAGAACAATATGTACATATGATATAATTCTTGACATTTTATTTAATTGTAAGTTTATAATTATTATATTTTTATTATTATTTGACGTATATTAAATCCCCGGTAAGATTCGAATATGACGTGTCTTTTCATACACATAAGTTTCGCATGCGCCTGTATTCAGCAAATATGTGATTTTATTTAAAGAAAAATTTTGTTTCAAAAAAATCCTAATCCATATTTTATCTCTATTTTGTTAAAAACTCCTAAAAGAATAGGGTATAATTTCTAAACCCCCATGAGAGCCAAGTTCACTGATTTTCAGTAATGTTTAATACTATAAACCTTTAAGGCTTTACAATCTTTTCTTTATTTGCTGTCAGTAAATTTTAAGTTAAGTAAGATGTGATGGCGACGACCTCGTCTATGTCGTAGTATATTAATGAATTATCGGGTAAAATATACGGAATCGCTCTAAACGTTTTACTCCATAGCTGAACAAATGCAATTGTTTAAAATTTATGCTTTATACCCATCTGGTACCCCTAGGTGCCCCTACAGATTCAATACCGACATTACGTATTCGTCAACGGCGCATCGAAAAGGGGAATTCCATTGAAATATACTTCTTTATTTACATCGGTATTACAGCAGCAAGATTACGTCATTATTAGCGGCGCGTCGGAATCGGGGAATTCCACAGAAAAAGCAACACTTCTTCGGACAGAAATAGAAGTGTAAATGTTTTTGTGTGAACGCGAATGTTGTTACTATCTCAAGACCCTAGGCCCTAAGAAAAATCCCACAAACCCATTACAATCAATCAATCATAGTTCTCCATTGATTGGTCATAATGGAGATTTTGCTACGAGATCCAATCAAGAATGAGGATATTCGTAAACGAAAAATAGTGATTGACACAGCTTCGCAGATTGGCAGTTAGTAGTGACAGTTAGCAGGCCACATAACACTTAGAACAGATAGACGCTGGTACCGTAAGGTTAAGTGTAGATTACAAACCGGAACAAGCATCGTAGGGCATACAACAACAATGTGCATAAACAACTTTATTAAAGTCTATGTAAGAAGCTGAATATCGGTCCTTTTGGAAGTCTATGGATGAGACATTAGTATAACAATGGAGGTCTTTTGACTCAAATGATAATAATAATGAAGGTGTCTATGCATTTTTATTAATTAATATATATTGATTATACGTATTTTATTGGTAAATATTTAAAAATTATAATAACGAATAGATGAGATCTGCTTCCAAAAAGTCTAGGTCTAGCTGTTGACATCTTAAAGCTAAAATTATGGTGATAATGAAAGATATACGCCTGTAATTTAGACATTATATTTTATAGAAGTTAAATTACGAGATTCGCAAAAACTAGTAAATACATCGAATGTAGATACCTAAATCAGTTCGTTTTAATTTGTAAGACAATTACTATTGTTCTTCGGTAGAAATGTTTCTACAACAAAGCAACCCGACTTAGTGCATTAAGTTTATGTGTGTAACTTTGTGATTCCATAATTTAGTAAGTTACGCAGGCGTCTGTAGTGCTATACTTACGAGGACGCTTCGCGTTAATGCTCCAACTTTCAACTTGTAAGGTTATACCGAGGGAATTTGTTATCATCACGCAACAGAAACTTGTTTAAGATTTCATTATACTACTCCTAACACTATTCAGCAAAAACTTTCATCGAACATAATAAATTTTATAGTAATTCATCGATTTCATCATCATCATCATTTCAGCCTTGTGATGTTCACTGCTCGACATAGTAGAGTAACGTTTGTCCTGCATCCAGTGTTTTCCGACCACCATTAGTTGTCTCGCCTTATTGGTAGATGTAGTCCACTGTGCTCGGCCGTATTTACAGAATCTTTTGGCCTAAACGGCCGTCAATTTCACGAACTATATGCTGCTCCTCGCTTATTGCCACTTTAGCGACTTCAGACAAGCAACACTTCGTGCTACGTCTCTGACCTTCGATCGTTTATGATTTAATAAAATTAAAACGATATATTTTTGATAAATGTTTATATAACTTATATTGTATTTGTTATCATCCTTATTCTTTCTTTAACAACCATAAACCAAGTGTAAAATGTGATAGCTGCGAGTTTGCTTTTTTATCGCCCATAAAACTGAAACTATCGTAATTGGTGTACTTTATGATTTTATAATTATTAACCAGTGGGTTAAATAATATTTACTTCTAGTAACATCTTAATATTGAATAACTTTTAAAATATAATACTAAAAGATTGACTCTCTTTAGGCAGGGTAAGATTTCAAACTGATCACGTAAGAAAACGCCAAACAGAATACGGGAATCATATTGTACTTGTTGTAGTACTAGTAATGTAATTAAAACTAAAAATTATGCATTGATAAGTCATAAACTTATGTAGTGGTAGCCAAGCGGTTTGTTCCAGACGATGGGTGCTGTCCTCTTCGTACCAAAATACCATACTGCAATGTCGAACCTGCTTGCCAAGCCTGACAATTATGGTACATATCCCAATTTTAATATAATATTTAGAAGAGACTTATGCCGTACAGCAAGCTTCGACGAACTGTTTAAAATGCTCGTCAACAAAACCGTCAGTATCAAATTGAACAATTTTTATACATAAAATATCAAGTTTTTAAATAAGGAAATAAATGTATTCGACTAACTATAATTAGGTGTTTAAAAAACAAGCAATATATCTCTGTCTGTGTCGACGATGCGCCCTTATTTTTTTTTCTCATACAAAACCTACAAATATTCATTTATCATACAAATTCAAAATTTGTATATACAAAATATGTGATTACCACACAATTGTCAATATTTACAAACAATCCATTTTACACGACGGTCCCAACTACAAATATATTAGGCACTATTTGTTCAGTTACATATAATATTTACGTAGACATGATCAGAATAATTTGAAAATTCATTAGTCAAATCAAAAATTTTAATATATGTAAAAGCTACCGAAATGTAAATGAGTTATAAAAATCAGTAATGCGGTACTTCATAAAAATAGAAAAAAATCTTTCGAGGGATTTCTGTCTTTGCAGCTATCAAGAACGCAATTAATACAAACAAAGTTCGACTTAGTTTCATTATGTTAATCCGTTGTTCGCAAAGCAGATGGTTGGTGGTTTATTCAGGCTTTAAGTTGGGGCTAAATACCTCGCTAAAGCTCGTTATGTGTACATTGAGTTGATATTGTCGCATCGTGCAACGGAGTTATTTTTTATTTTAATTAGAACACAAATACAATTTATCTACAGAATTAATTATAAAAGAATATACATAATACGAAATTTAGTGAAACCTTACTTTAATAAATGATACTCATGAACAAAAAAAAATAATATTTAATGTACAATGAAATCAAGGTAATAAAAGTGTAACAATCATAAAGACAAATCATTGGGTTAAGTGTCCTTTATTTAAAAATAATACTATTGACATAAAACTATGTATATAAAGAACATATTCGTAACAAATGAATGTCAGTAGTGCATGATATGGGTTTTGGCTATATTGAATTGGTGCTGGACGCTGTTAACCTTTCTGGCTTTTATAGCTTCGTCGGACTCAGCGGCTAAAAAATATATTTATATATTTATATATAGTATAGTATCCATCCAGTAATCCTAGTATATAATAAATTTTAAAAATCAACGTCAGATGTGTCGCCTGATTTATTGTATTGCCTAATTGATATCTAAACGGTTTTCAGAGAAAGGTAAAGCAGTGCATGATATTGGTATTACTGGCTCTCCGTATAAATAATAAATTTGAACCATAACAAACTATTTGTAAAATGTATAGTGTCTTAAAATTTAACAGATGTGGAACTTTATTCTTTAAGGGACAGACGTGGGTGTCGCTGAGTGCGTAGGGAAAGCAGCCATATAGCTGGCTGCGCTCGATTGCCAGTCCAATTTAACCCCGCGTATCGCGAGCATTGGTGGATTAGCAGTATGGAATTGTGATCGTAGATCGTCGGTTCGATAGATATAATTTTATGTGACACTTCTTGTATCAATTATATAGGATTGCCACTGCTTACAAACATATTTCCAAAAGATGGACAGCAGTGTGCTCTGTGTACCATACTACGAACACCAAACCCCATGCCAAGCGCGGAGATTATGTTATACCTCCGCATAGACATATTTAAGAGACGGGCCTATGACTTACAGTTGGCTTCTATGGGCTGAAACAGTCGCGAGCATTACATTATTTTCAACTTCCTTGCATCAATATATGCGCTTTATATATTGTCGTCTTTTTTATATTTACTTAAAAGCTGCGAGAAGACCACAAAATTTTATTTTTCTTACCTTTTAAGACACTAATATTAAGGCGTACTGTTATTCACGTTTCTAAATTTCAATAACGATGGCTCATTAATTTTTATTTTATATTTCCTTATCATTTTAACTTTTAACGGTTCACAATTTTTGGCTGTGTTTGTGTATATTACGAACTCATTTAGAACTCTCTAAACTCATGTAATGAAAATCATTACAATGATATTTATTTCATAGTCTAAATTCGTTTGAATATTCAATAATAACATCTAAGAACGTAACATCAGAACCACGCCTATGTTCACTTTAATATAATATCAATAATAAATTTAGGTTTAAACGCTATTAAACATGTTATGCAAACACCATGATTGCTAACCACTAATTGCCATATAATATTAAACAGTAATCATGCGGCATAATACTAATAATCTTCGACGAGAAATTGTACCGCTTTGCATATAATTTGTCTATGCGGATGTAACAAAGATAGTATTTATAGAGTCAATTATATTGACATATAAAATACTTTGGTGTATATACGTTATCATTAAAAAATCCTGTTTGACTACGTCCTCTTCCCAGAATAATACGCATTATAATCTATTGTTGAATTATTTTGTGGTGAAGGATATCATTGTTGTATTTCCCTTTTTTCGATTATTTATAGGTAAAGCATTTGACCTCTGTCTCGCTTGCTTAAAAGATACCTACTCACACTTGACTTGAAAACTCCCAAGTTATAGCTACCTAGAAACAGGGACGCCGATAGGTTCTTAGGTTCGTTAGCTGTACTATAAAAATAGTGGTAAAATGCTTAGTGCGGTTTGAAGGGATTTTAACCGTGTATAGATGTTATGAAATCGTGCGTCTTGATGTATGATGGAAGAAAGGAAGGAAGTCGCTACCAAATTTTATCAAACTAGTCGCTTCTAGAACTCTTCTCATATACAAGTTACAACTGCTTTAATTTAAAGTCCAAAAATATTTTTTTAAAAAATTACAATTTTTTGTCGACTAAAGTTGTTAAGTGTTAAGAAAGTCTATGATTAAATTAAATATCTGGGGAAATACATTAATCGTACGTAATCATAATAATTTAAGATTTAATTGAATGTATACAACCTTTCAAAATGAGCCTCACCTCAATGTTATAAATGGATCCCAATGGTTGCGGGTTCAATAACCGACAGTGTCACGTTGCGAATCAAAACATCAGATACCATTCGCATGTGCTATGACATTTCCGTAAGTTAAGTCACATATAAAAGAATCATACGGTTCCCCTTTCGTATTCTGGTACAGAGAGTTAATTTTTGGTAGAGAAAAAATCAAAAAGATATTTTTCATCTAAAATAAATTTGGATAGCTAACCGATGAAGACATTTCTTGGCACACACTTCAAATGAAGACGATCCATCTAACGCCTGTCGTTTGTGTGTATATATCCTAATTTATATCCTTAACGCTAAGGCTTTCTTATGTTTTATATTTAGGTTACCTTTTACTTAATGCTGTAGACTTACAGTTGATTTTTCATCTAAGACACATCTTTTTTATTTTTTATACTATTATATACAGAATATAATTAAAGAAGGAAACAAGATAATTTTTATCTGTCAGGATTATCAACAATATGTTATAATATGTTAATAAGTGAAATGAGACCAATAGAGAGGACTATGCTTGGAATTCCATTGAAAGGTCAAATCAAGAATGAGGAGATTCGTAAAGGAACCAAAATCACGGGCGCAGCTCGAAAGATTGCACGTCTGAAGTGGCAGTGGGCGAGGCCGATAGCCGTTGGGGCCGAAAGGCTCTCGAGTGGTGACCACGAGTTGGTAGACGCGGCGTGGCATTAGTTGGACTGACGACATAATTAGGGTCACAGGAAGTCGCTGGATGGGGGAGATCGGTCACCGTGGCGATCTTTGCAGGAGTCCTATACCTTGTAGTGGACGTCTAGCAGCTGAAAAGGAGAAGAAGTGACGGAAATCTCTCTGATGACAGCATCAGGTAGAGTTGTGAGAGGGATTTTGATATTGACATTTGAATTAAGATTTGAAAAAATCCGTAGCCGGGAAAGGTTGGACAGAACTTTCTTTTGTGTACTAGAATACCACACTGCGATGCGCCCGTCAAGCGTGGCGATTATGGTATATCCCGCTACAGATAAGATCTTTGGTCGGGGACTTAAACAATTCATATGGTACAGACGGTCTTATAGTCTATACGATCTCTACCAGACAACCTTTGGATGAAGATGAGAGACATGAAGGAGAGGGAAATTTAGAGTGTCTTCATTTATTCCTATGTCCCCAAGATGGGGCAGAAGGCGTCCACAGTACGTCGCTATCCCGAGCGGTCTTGAGCCTCGCGCTTTACTTCGCTTCACGTCATTCCAACTGCCTTAACTTCTGCAGTGATCGCCGTTTAGAGTGTACGTACATACCAATACATACAGTAGTATACACATATACATACATACAAAAATACTTTCATATACATATACACACACCACGGGCTGAGGTGTACTGCTACGTGGCGCGTCCCCAAGGTTGCGGATAGGGGAAAGCCCGAGAGTCGCAATTTGCGAAACAGGGTAGGGGTGAAATAAAATAGCCCTCGCGGACAAAACACAACCCGATGTCAGTGGTCTAGCGTGCCCAGGACTGGAAGGCGACAGGGAATGGTCGTCGCAAGCGCTCCCCTGAGGGTACCAGGTCCCACCTCAGGCGTACTTAAGTGGCCTTACTTCGGTAACCGGGGCTCTGCCGAAGCGGACTGTATATTTCCCTAGGTTCTCGTGGGAACAGCATGGATAAATTAATAAAAAAAACAAACGAAAATGAAAGTAATATGGAGCTGAAGAAGGCATTACAGCTCCACGAAAATACAATCACTGCCCTGGCGGAGTACATAAAGGGCAAATTAAACGTTCATGGAGAGATCCGCAAACATGTGGCCGCGCTAGGTACATCGTTTGCAAAGATCACCAGGGAAATTGGAAGCGTCGGAAAATCAAACGCCACCACATCCGTAGGAGAAGTGCAAACGTCACCGTCTCTATACAGATTGTATTCGGACACGACTGTAAAAGAAACCGAAGAAGAAAGCAAATCGGCAACACCGAAGAGCCGAAAAACGCGAAAAGTCAAAAGGACGGAACGCTCTTCACCCTTGGAGATCAGCCAGGCACCGAAACTGCGAAAAGCTAATACAGCGGACTTAGCAGTTACGGTAAGGCCAGAACTGAAGCCAAAGCCGCCACTTCCACACGATCACTCGGAGTGGAAAGAGGTAAAAAAGAAAAAGCAACCCAAGAAAAAAGTAGTAACGCGTCCGAGTGCTCTTATCATTCGCCCAAGCCAGAAGGATCAGTACGCCGAGATCCTTAAGCGGGTCAAAAAAGATGCTTCCGCGGATCATATAGGCAAATGTGTTGATAAAATTAGAAGGACGGCTACGGGCGATATGCTTCTTATCCTAGCGAAAAATCAAAAAGATAAAACGCAGGAGATAAGAAACACCATTTCCACAGTTCTTGGAAAAGATGCTACGGTAGTATGCAAAGTACCTGAACAGGAATTAGAGATTAAGGACCTAGACGAAACCACGACGGTGCCTGAAATCGTAGAAGCCCTACAGAAAATAACTGGCGGAGGAAGCCATATTTCTGAACACTGCGTCAAGTCCCTTCGCAAAGCATACGGAGGAACACTTACGGCTTCTATTAGAGTAGGAGCAGAATTGGCCAGAACCTTAACAGAGCGGCAAAACATCAAGATAGGTTGGGTCAATTGTAGAATAAGAGCTACTCAAAGGCCTATAAAATGCTTCAGGTGCTGGCACTGTGGTCACGTTGCAAACAAATGCAGCAACAAACATGACAGATCGAAGAGCTGCATCAAATGTGGGGAAATAGGCCACAAAGCCAAAGAGTGCGGTAAGGAAGCCCGATGTGTCCTCTGTGTTGACATTGGGAATTCCGAAGACTGTGCTCACATTGCAGGATGTGGTCATTGCCCTGTATTTAAAAAAGCACTTCAGATGTTAAGACAGCCTCAAAAATGATCAAGGTACTACAAATTAATCTTAATCATTGTGAGGTTGCCCAAGACCTACTCATGCAGACTGTACGGGAGCTAAAATTAGACATAGTACTAATTTCGGAACCCTATAAGCACATCAGTGGCCTAAACTGGATCACTGATAAGGAAGGAAAAGCTGTCATCTGGGCATGTGGCACTAAACCTCTCCAGGGTAATCAAAATAATTGTTCTGGATTTGTAAGAGCCAAATTTAATGGAATACATTTCTACAGTTGCTATGCACCACCTAGCCTAACACACGATGAGTTCGTCCGGTTCCTGGCCAAATTAGTGGAGGATGCCCGAATGTACTCCCCGGTAGCTATAGCTGGAGATTTTAACGCTTGGGCAGTGGATTGGGGTAGTAAAGCTACAAACACTAGAGGTTGCCAGCTTCTGGAAGCGATGTCACTGTTGGACGTCGCCTTACTTAATACAGGCGATAAACCTACGTTCACAAGAGGCGAGGCGAGCTCAATTGTGGATCTCACTTTCGTCAGCAGTACACTGGCAAGAGGAAATAACAGTTGGGAGATCTCGGATACTTACACCGCTAGCGACCACTGTGCCTTATACTGGGAGGTATCATGTAAGCCAAATACAAATAGAGTACCACACACAAGAACTGGCTCAGTGGGTTGGAGGACTAGCATGTATGATCCCGGCCTGTTCAAGATAGCACTCGAGGATCGACCACTGCTTTCCAAAAGTGCCAGTGAAAAGGCGGCTGAAATCATAAGGAGGCTGACCGAGGCCTGCGATGCAACAATGCCAAGGCGACGCAACAACAACCGAACCCCACCGGTGTACTGGTGGAATGATAACATTGCTGAGCTTAGGAAAATATGTGTTAAGGCGCGTAGAACCTCCCAACGGGCTCGGAAAACACCACAATTCGAGCAGCTCTACGACAAATATAAGGAAGCGCGATTAAAATTAAATAAATCCATTAAAGAGAGCAAGAGAAACGCGTGGAAAATATTGTTGGAAGAGGTTGAAAAGAATCCATGGGGCAAGCCGTACCAGGTTGTAGTTAAACAACTGAGACATGAGAATACAACGCCCACTTGTCCTATTCTACTGGGAAGAATTGTCAGAGCTCTGTTCCCCACGCAACCAAAATCCTCCTTTCAACTAGGGATTGTGGATCCGAATGAAATCCCCCCTATTACCGAGAAGGAGCTAATGGTAGCATGCGGTAGGGTTGGAAACAACAAAGCTCCGGGACCGGATGGGATCCCCAACGTAGCTCTTAAGCAAGCTATTGTAGCAACACCAGGAGTTTTCTTGGAGGCCTACAATAGCTGCTTACTGGAAGGCACCTTTCCTACCGCGTGGAAACGACAGAGACTGGTACTTCTCCCTAAAGGTAAGAAGCCACCAGACGAGCCATCGTCATACCGGCCCCTCTGTATGCTGGATACTGCGGGAAAAATACTAGAACGTATTATCCACAGCAGGATCGAAGCAGCAGTTGAACCCCACCTAGCTAACTCACAGTATGGGTTCAGAAAAGGCCGGTCTACGCTAGACGCTATAGAGCAAGTAGTCAATATAGCAAAACTAGCAGTGTCTGGGAAAAGATGGAAGAGAGGCTCGATAAAATACTGCCTGGTTGCCACCTTGGACATTAAAAACGCCTTTAACTCAGCAAAATGGGAGGTCATCATGGGGGCACTTAGCTCACTGAATGTACCTCTATACCTACGTAAAATAGTCGCTAGTTACTTCTCTGATAGGGTCCTCATATACACTACGGAAATCGGGACGGAGGAGTACAAAGTCACCGGAGGCGTCCCACAGGGGTCAGTACTAGGGCCACTTTTGTGGAACGCTATGTACGATGGACTCCTAAAGAAACATCTACCCAGCGAAACTAAACTCGTCGCATTCGCTGATGATCTAGCAGTCGTTATAGTAGCGAAACACGTGGAGGAAGTGAAGTGGGCATTTGAAAGATCCTTCCAAGTAATCACCCTGTGGATGAGGTCAGTCGGACTAGAACTGGCTGAGCAGAAGACGGAAGCAGTGCTCATTACTGGCAGGAGAGTTGCGGAGACCATCACACTCAATGTCGGCAGCTGTGAAATCGCAACTCAACCAGCTATACGGTACCTAGGAGTAATGATCGACCATAGGCTAAACTTTAAAGATCAGGCTGAGAGAGCAGCAGCGAAAGCGTCTCTGGTGACAGCTAAACTCTGCCGACTCATGCCTAATGTCGGAGGTCCCAAGCAAAACAGAAGGAAGTTATTAGCGTCGGTGACTACGTCAGTGCTTATGTACGGAGTACCCATATGGTCCGACGCACTGAGCAAACAGGAGTCCCGACGGAAAATCGCCTCTGTTTATAGAGTCAGCACTCTACGGGTAGCTAGCGCCTTTCGTACAGTATCGGAGGATGCAGCATGCGTGATAGCAGGTATGGTTCCTGTTGCGCTTCTTGCAGACGAAAGAACTGATCTGTACCGTAGCAAAAAAAGCAAATCAGACCCAACTTCAGCTGAACTTAGAATTCGGGGAAGACTGAAAAGCTTGCAACAGTGGCAATCGTCCTGGGATAAGTCGACGAAAGGAAAATGGACGCGTAAGCTTATACCAAACCTAGAGTCATGGGTGAACCGAGATCATGGAGAGTTGAACTACTACCTGACTCAGATGATATCCGGCCACGGCTGTTACCGAGCGTATCTCCATAGGTTCAAATACGAAGATTCCCCTGACTGTCCTAATTGTGTCGGAATGATTGAAGATGCAGAGCATGTCTTTTTCGTCTGCCCCCGATTTAACGAAGCCAGGAGGTCTTGGGAAGAAGGTGTAGGATGCAAAATCTATCCTGAAACTCTGATAGCTACAATGCTATCCTCGCCTTCGGCCTGGGAACTTACGAGCGCGTACTGTACGACGGTGCTAAAGGAGTTGCGTAAAATAGAGCAAGAGCGGAGGAAGTTGGCCTGAACAGCCACTCTATCAGAGAAAGCTGCGGCTAAATCCCCCCCGCGAAGTAATGCCTAACGGCCATGCCGTGGGGACCAGGGATACCGAAGAGAGAGGATTGTTTTTAGTCGGTATTGATCTAGATCGAGTCCGACATACGGGGCACCAACATCAGGCCCTATGATACGTAAAGGTATTTTTAAACCTCTATAAAAAAAAAAAAAAAAAAAAAATACATATACACACATTTACATATATATATAAATGAAATGTATATATAGACATATGTATACGTTTTATTTACGAGGGAAATGTTTTGTATATCTAACTAAATTATATTATTTGTCAGAAGAAAAATTTTACGTACATGATTCAATGTATGTCACACAACCTCTTTCTCACATAATATTGTTACATTTCTCAGAATTCGGGAATAAATCTTGGATTATTAGCCGCCTGAAGCTCGTTGTTACATGTCTTCTTGTTTTTATTGCGATTAGGGTTATATTTTTAACAAGGTCGTTAAAATAATATATGAGGTTTTTGATTTTAAGCTCTGAAAATATTTTAAAATACGTTTATGTATTTTATAAATTATAGTAGTGTTTATGACACATTTGTGATATTTGAATACGAAAATGTAATATTTCAGAAGACATTGTTACAAAGAGAACATATGAATTTTTTCTTAATTAACATATATTTTTTTTAAACTTTCCAAAGCACATAATTCAGTTATTATTATTTATTATTAAGGCATTCTTATGCCAAGTAAATCAATTTTCTCAACTCTTTCACACCTTATCAGAGAAGGATATCGTCCCTAGGACTGAATGATATACGGAGACCTTCCTATTTTTAACGAAATTCAACTATGTAAAAAACCTCTTTAAAATCTAGTCTTATCTACGTGAATATCTTTATACATCTATCTCCCTCAACAAGATTAATGTCTCTTTGTATATAAATATATCTAATATATACAAATGTGCTTATATATACGGATGCAAATGGCAATTCAATATAAGATGAAATTAATATACCGGATAAAAAAAGAAATGTGTGACAAAAGTTAAAAAAAGATATTAAATACCAAATAACTGAGATGAAGTCAGTTAAAATATATATTTCTTATATTTTAAATACATACAATTACGATGACATCACAACAATACAACAACTAGAAAATTAATTATAAATCAATACTAGTTAGATGTAAATTATAGAATAATGAAATTGTTAAAATAAAAATCATGGTCATAATTTCAGTCGTCGGGCGTCCAATGCTAGACGCTGCCTTTTTAATGGCCCCTGTTATTGGAGACCTCTGCTTCCACCCCTATCTGGTTAAGAACAAGGTTGTTTTTTATCTTTACTAATTTTTACGGTCTTTTTTATTTTCATTCTCAGCTTTCACCCTTTACATAGTCTATCATTCTATTCATACCACAAAACGATCTGTATTTCTCTTCCATTCTGATTGCCATTCGTTCATCATCTCATCCTTTTCTCACTTTCTTAATTTTGACAAAAAGTACAGGAACACTAGAAACACTAGATGATTCTTTGTAGTCTTGGTAATGTTACGATTGATCCTCACTTCAAACACAGGTGAAGCTACAATTTTTATATGCTAACAAAAACACTCAACTCCGTGATTCAAGCAACACGTCGCGATAAAAGCAAATATTTATTCTCTGTCGAGTTCCCACTTTATATTTGCTTCGTACAATGTTTGTTTGTAGAACGTTCGTGTATTCATTGAATGGAATAAAATACCAGTTGTCATATTTTCCAATATAATGCGTTAAGACGTTGCTGTGGTGACATAAATCATAAACTTTTGATTTGAAGTTTACTTTAGAAAAGTAATAAAAACTTACTTTAAATTCAGGGATTTTAAATACATCAGGAAAAGAAACGATAACCGGAAAACCCTGGATATAAGCCGTTCTAAACCGTTACCATTGTAAATCTATGGGAAAGGTGTATATCTAGACATTTAATAAAATGGTGATGATTATGAAGCAATCGAATTAATTTAATTTTGGAATATTTAATGGAATCAGGCGTTACCTTGCGGAAATCCATCCCAAGTAAGAAAAGGACCAATATTTAGCCACTTCCGCACATGCAGTGGTAGTCGTGCAACTTGCACCGCCCGCCAGCCTGCTGATGAATTCAAATGCAGCAAAACAATGCGAATTACACAAATGCCACCGTTAATTCACTCAACACGTGTTTCACTCCTCCAAGGGGCATCTTCAGGAGTTATGTTGCACCCATTAGTGCCAAACACACCCGCCTGTTCAGCTAGGCATGCTGATCTTAAATATTTAATGGATTCAGGCGTTACACGTAGTGATCACACACGCCTGATTCCATTAAATATTTGATACTTCGTATCCTATAATTGGGGCCATGCAAGCTATAAAAAAACTCTTTTTACGAGATACCCACATGTAACTTTTCCATGTAAAAAACGAGAACGAATTAAAAATGAATTAAAAGTATTCTATCTTGTTATATTACACGTAATTGTAATGTAATTGTAGTTATGCTGAAATAGTACCTACTTAAAGTGTAAAAGATAACTTTA
Organism: Battus philenor; assembly: GCF_028537555.1. NCBI lineage: Eukaryota > Metazoa > Arthropoda > Insecta > Lepidoptera > Papilionidae > Battus > Battus philenor. The sequence goes on along the minus strand of NW_027181759.1, from coordinate 4,166,902 downwards.
AACTTTACTTACTACGTAAATTGACAAGCACTTAGTACTGCGTACAACATAATATAAAGGAATTATCGTCAGTTATATGCTCAAGTCAAGGCCCTCCATGGCCTTAAAGTTAGTCACTCGGAAGCTCTCGAGCTTTGCTATTTAAAAAAAAATCTTAGGGCAAGCGCTCTCTATGCTCTACCATCTCAAAGCCGTAAAATCTGCAAATGCCACTAAAACCCTGAAAATATAATGATAATTAATTCTGAAAATTTTATTACGTAACGTATTTTAAAATTCCTGTAGTTCAAGCTTAACACGGTGTAATTTTTTTCCGGTAAATTGGAACTACGATTTAATAAAGATATTTCTATTGTAATTAATCACAAATTTAATAATTAATGACAGGCATAGACTAGTATTCAAAATAAAACAAAGCTCTAAACTGTTTACTATAGACCAATGATTGACATGAAGTACGATAAACAAAATATTTTCACGTCCAAATGTAAGCCTTAAATACAAAGCCTTCATAATTCTTGATATTAAAGCAGAACAAGGTAGAATTGCTTAAGAAACATGATGAGTTGTTTCGCTAGAATTCCGTTTACTGATTACCTCTTGACTTCGCGTTCCTTACAACCCGATTGTGAAGCTCCGCGATTTAAATGCAAATCTCGTTCGTTAGCAAGCCCGCTGCATCTCAGTCTTGTTTAGAATAAATTACCGAGCAAACTCAGAAATTAAGTCAAGTCATACATTCTTTGCTTTATTAAATTTTTACATTGTAAAACAATATATAATTTTATCTCATCATTATGTCAGCCGATTGATGCCCAATGAAAGTTATTGGACTCCCCAAATTTCGCCATGAATCATTGCCATTCTTCCCGCGACCTTGACTAAATAATTGGCCCATCTGTGGGGCCTACCCACGTTGCGTCTAACAGCTCGTGATCATCACTAGAGATCCTTTCCATACCATCAGCAGTTTGGTGCACCATTGATGTGCTCCGCTGACAGCTACTTCATATGATCAATTCTTCACCAACGTGACTTCTGTTCTTCTGCGGATCAGTTCATATCTGATTCATTATACGAATCTTAATATAATACGAATTCTGCTATTGGTTTCTTTAACTATAGTGACAAATAATTTATTTACGAAATAAAAGCCTTTTCAAATAAAACTATTAGATAGGTTCACGCGACGGAGTAATTCGACTTCTGTGTTATCAAGTATAGGTGAAGCGCAGGGCAATCCAAATCCAATTACTTTCGGGCTAGTTTCATTAAATTTAATTTTTACGTCATTTTCTCTCTTTTATTGTTTTGAATAGCGAGTATTTGGCATTAAATTTAATAAAAATATTAAGCCTCTTTATTATTCAACTGTATTCTCGATACAAATATGTAAAATTCCAAACTATATTTGAATTTATATCTCTTGTAAGTTTATGTTCTAAGAAAGACAATATTTACTATTGTTTCATCGTACACCATGTGATCACTCACATTGTCAAAGATCTTTGTTTGGTGGCAACAGTCTTAGCTCGGCAGATTAGTCAGTTGAAGCTTATCTCTTGTAGTAGACGTGTGACAAAAAAGGATATAGATATGTTTAAACATAGCTTATAAATATTGTTGAACAGCGTAAATGAACAGTATAAAGAGATAATTAAATAATTATATAATATATATTCTGGCCGTCAAAAGTATCTACATACGTAAAGAATAAATTTTATAAGATACATGCAGCCAATAGATATTATATGAAAGTTGAGTTTAATCCGTAAAACATATTTTTATAATACTTTGTTATATTATTTTTTCAACAATGTAGAACTTAGATTAAAATAAATTTATGTCATACTGTTTCAAAGTTATGAGTGTCAGTGCGTCAATGTTAAAAAGGAACACAAAAGCTCTGCCTAAAGACTAAAAATAATATGCTAATGATATTTATTACAAGCTAATAGTTAATAATTATTAATAATATATTAATTATGGATAATATTTGCCTAGTTGCCATTAGAGCCCATAGACTCCCACTGCAAAGAAAAAGGCCTCCCCCGAAGATATATAAGGGGGATATACCATTATCGCCACGCTCGGCAGGCCCTTTGGCGGTTGCCGTGTGGTATTATAACACGCAGAGAACGCTGATTTTTATACTCTGGAAACATGTATTTGAGCAGTGACAATCATATATTATTAATACACAAAGTGTGTTATATTAATTTGTACACTAGGAAAGGAACCCGCGACCTACGATCGCAAGTCCCAGTCCTGTACCACTGGGCTACCACTGTTCTGGTTTTGCTTATTAGTATTTACAAATACCGCGGAGAGGTGATGGAAGCGTGATCGCCGCTATTGACGGCCTAGCAGTGCACGCTCACTGACGACAATTTTCATATTATAATTCATTGTGAAATGAAACATAATGATGTGGTGCCTGATAAAGGTAAATCGGAAAATGTTATACAATTACATGTAAATCAGCTTTTCATCAATACAAATTGCGTCGCTGAACGACGCGCGACTTGCCGCTTATTGGAGCGTATAATTTGATTTGACGCTATTGGACGCCTGTGTCGGGTCCTCTCATTGTCCTGTTAGCGGTACGGTTTTTAACAACGAATTAACTACCTAACATTGTATAAAAAGTTATTATTTACTATCTTTAATACTGCTTTCATAAGTATTATGGCTATAAGTCTCAATGAACCAAATGTGTTTAGATTCATTTCTTTGCAGCACCGTAAATATTTAGAGCAAATTTTTTAACCAGTTTAAACCAGTATTATAATTTTTATTACATTGACTTTAACAAATGTGTTGGTAACACAGTAGAGATATATAGGCTTTCTTTAATTAGTTTATGCACACTACATAACTTAGTTACACATGTTAGCTGCAGTGTTCGAAATTTGAAAAAAAAAATCAATACAAAAACTAATATGACGTTTTCGGATCCAACTTAAAACCCTAAAGTACACGGTCACCAATCGCTTTCTACGTACAGGATGTTTAAAAATGATGTAACTTGCAATAAAAATAAAGATCGTAGTAGAAAACTATTAAGTACGTAACATAAAACATCAAAATTTACTATCTACACTGGATCACGCTACCCGAATCTCTTAATCACCCTCTATAGACTCATTAGGAGTCCAACAGGATAGTTCGGACCAATTGAATTTACAGACACTACTAAATGCTTGTAATAAAATATAACTGAGTTAGTTTTTCTTATATATTATAATTAAATGTATATGATAATATACATTATTTATTTAACGTTTGGTACTAAAAGGAGGAATGAATATTTAAAATAAAATATTTGCAAGATAGAGGCAGAAATAATGTGGTCAGAAGTAAAGTAATCGACGAAGCTTGAAGAATTGTTCAATAAAGTGGCGCACATCGCTCATGTAGCCGACGTTGAAACCGAAATGTTTTCGAGTGGCAGTCAAGAGCTGGTAAATGTGGCATAGGTAGGCCCCGCTTTGGGTGAAGCCTATGCCTTGATGATGATGATAAAATATTTGTAAATATAGGCTTTTAAACTTTAGCCTCGTATTTTTTTTAAATTGCAGCCTCATTATTATAACAAGGTTTTATAATTAATGTCAGAGTCTTCGTGAAACTTATCATACAGAAAGTCCCATCTTATTCATTTTATTTTAAATATTTGTACATTATTCGAATGTACGTGTTCGTGAGTTATCCAAGCACACGTTTCCTTTTTTACTTATCTATATCATTACATAAAACTAACTTATTCGAATTCGTTTTTCGAATTTTTAAAGTTCCTATATTGACATTTGAGTAAATATTTAACGGTAAATAAACATGGAAATTTTAATTTAAATAATTAAATTCAATAGTAAATTGCTTCCATAAATATATCGCTACAGATACAAAAACAGAGAATATGATATAATCTATAAATGAATATTCTGGTGACATTAATTACGATAATTTATATGCGAGGCTGATTCCTGACGTTACATTTGTCTTTTATTAAAACATTTCCATATGACAGATAACATGGCTATCACATAATTTAGAATTTAAAAGTGAACTTAATTTGAGTATATTTGTGGAAAACATTTGTATTGACTTTTAATATCATAAGTAAGATAAGGACTAATATATAGCTACTTCCGTTACACATGAATATACTATACATATATACCTACTGCTACATAGCGGAAGTAGCTATATAAGTAGCTATTAGTCCTTTTCTTACTTAGGATGGGATTCCGCAAAGTAACGCTTAAATCTATTAGATATTTAATATCATGTAAAATAATTTTCCATATTTCAAATTTATGTGAATGAATTTATAAATAAAACGTCATATAGTCTTTTTATATAACAACCTATGCATGAAAGGTGATTGAAATGTAAAAAGGCTGTTATTTTATTATTACAAACATTAACTCCAATTTTATTTATTAGTATAGATTAACAATAATTCTGAAATAATTAAAAATGTACTTGAATTTTGAATCAAATATCAAGTTACATAGATATGTAAACAATAAACAATGATTATTGAAGCCTTTCAACATTAGACCAAGGAGGTCGTATATGACGTCATAATCGCTAGTCGATGACACACATTACTGTTAATGTAGGAAAACATTATTTCCACTTCAGCGTGCTGGTGAACAGAAAATTTAATCGAAAATCAATGGAAAATTATGTTTAGGCTTAATACGCACGTATATATAAAAACCGAGAATTTTATTTTGCAATAAATATTAACAATCGTTATACATAACACATCTGTTGAAAGTACTGAATTAAAATGATTATTTTATAATTTAGTCGAAGCCTATATATAAATGAGCGATTACGAAAATTTTTACTAAACGTAAAATCCGGTGACTTCGAACGTTATATTTTTTATAGATTAGGAACTATTGATGTATTGGATCAGTGGTAACCCAGTGGTGAAGGACTGAGATTTGCAATCGTAGGTCGCAAGTTCGATTACCGGGATACACTCTTATATAACTTACACTGTGTATTAATTATTTAATTACCACTGCTTCAAACTAAGTTTCCAAAGGAAAGGTAGCAGCGTCCTCTGCCACACTGCGATCGCCAAAACCGCCCAACAAGAGTGGCGATTGTAGTATATCCCCCATATATATCTTTATAAAAGACCTATGCCTTGCATTGGGCATTTATGGACTTAAAAGGCGTCATTGATATTTTCTCTTTTTTAAATTGTAATCGTTTTTAAATTTAATCATTATTACATTAAATGTAATAAAATATGTATGAATTTTTCACCGAGTTCAATCATGTTATGATATTTGGGCTAAAAATGTATTTGACCACAGATAATCAATGTAGATATCTTTCCATCTATAAATGTCACAACTAGTTCTGATAACAGATTTCCAATATGACCGATATGGAGAGGTGTGCATCCAGCTTCTTACGGCGACATTAACAAGAGCGTGTGTCCAGAAGTAGACGTCTTAAAACTGAAATAATGTTGATGACTATGTTTATTTTAGTGTTTTACCGTTGCTCTCCCTAAAAATAATGTCATCATTTAATTCGTAGATATGTGTTCGCCAAAGTCATATCCAATACCCTTATAGGACTCAAACTTATAACATTCGACTCGCGTCAGTACCGCATGTAGTAAAACGTTGCTCCAAATATGCCATCGACTAATACAGATCGATGTACAGACGTATTTAAATATATCGGAATAAAACATTGAACTGTAGCAATACATCAAATGGCTCGTTTGGTTAAATTTATCTAACGCGCCTCACGCCACGTTTGCCCATTTTATTTTAAGTATAAAGTCGAATAGAAAATTCCTTATTATTTCTTAACTTATCCATTATTATTTCTTAATATTACGTCTTAGTATGTACAGCTGTCAGTTACGTAACCATACGTAAACGGAGGCAATTAGAAGAAATGCTTTCGGATTCAAAGGCTATTAATCTGCATATAGTGTGGTAGGTTTATAAGCGTTAAGGTTGTGAAATTAAAGCTCATTTGTCAACGGAAATCTTAAAGCATCGTGTATTTCCAAACATTCTGTATATAGTGATCACTTAGAAGTATGTTACATTACTTTTTATTGCAATACAGCAGGTCAATTACTTCATACCGTACAAAGTCTGCAAGACAGTGAACAATAATTAATTTTTATATATAGTCATCAAAATTTTATCATTACTATATTATTTCTGAAACTATTTTGGTTTTAGTTTTTGGATACGGGGACCCTACATTAATAGACAGCAAATAGGCACCAACCGCAATGATTATGGTATATCCCCCTGTATATATTTTTGTGGGAGACCTGTGCCTTGCAGAGTCTGTAACGACGAGTTCTACGTAATACTGTATAATAATAACGTAAGGAGTTCCACGAGCAATAAGTTTCAATTAAAAACAGCGCAGCGACAAATGGCACGCGAGCGTCGAATGGCCCCAATTCAGATTTAACACTTCGCTGCCTCTACCACATTAAATCCCGTCGGGAATCAACCGCCATCTTGAACAATATTCGTTCGAAAATCCCTTAATTAATTTTACCGTTTTAACTAATACGTGTTTTACATGCATTTACGTACTAATTGTAGAGAAATTTGTTAATAATGTTTATATCTATTTTATTATTCGATATATTTTGATAAAAATATATATAAATATATTGTTTTTGATCACTGCTTGAAATGAAATTATGTAATAATAAAATTACAATAATTATATATAATCGATTACTTTGGATATACAGTGTGATCGGTTATAGATGGTAAAGCTTTAGTGTGATTATTTAGCTAATTTGTCTACATAACTTATTATTAAACATCACTAATATATTCATAACTTTGAAATACTTATTTTTTCTATTGTAATATGACAGAACATTCTCTTTTTAACTTCTGGCAATACAAAGTTTGCAGGTCCAGATAGTAAACAATAATTCATTTTAATAAGTAGTAATCCGAATGTTAACATGCTATGTCTTAATTTATTACCATTTCGTTATTTTTCTTTATTTCTGGAACCATCGATTTCTGTATAAGATGTACCATATATTAAATAGTACAAAATGAGTTATACAACATGCAGGCCGATTTCAGCCGGTCTGTAGAGGAGGCCTATGTCCAGTGTTTGTGTGTGTGAAGACGTACGCATGTCTTCAAACACATGCACTGTCCTGTTTTGATTTCAGTGACACCGTAGGTAGATATTGATTGTTTGTATGATCATATATATCAAGACAGCTCAACGAAGCTACATAGAATTTAAGGCACAAATGTAAAAAACATCAATATTTTTAAATATACCAAAACGATGAGTGTTGTTCTCATATAATTAATTATTAAAAAGCATTCGGAATTAAAACGTTTTTGCAACAAGAAGTCATTAAAGAGAAATGTATTTCGTAATGATATTATTAGGACGCTGAAAGTTGATATCAATGGAACTCACTGGAAGTTTTGCTTATTATTTTTAATATTATGAGATCTCTTCAGAATTTTTACCTCACTTAAATTTTATTATTGCAAATAAAGACTATTTCTTTTATTATCGTTACGTGTTAGATTCCCTTGTCTTTTCTAATTTATAAAATGTACGGCTACGAATGAATCTCTTGGACAAAAAGAATGAGATGTCAAAAGCATTCCTTAATTCGCTACATTAATTCAACTGAAAAGGGTTTTCCATGCGAATCGTGGACAGAAAATTATGCCTAAAGCAGTTGAACGTGATAAGGGTAAAGTTGTTTTGTTAGTGTATACTTTTGTAAAATTGAAAATCTAATTAGATCCTCTAAACTATGATTTGTCGCCCAATCTTCGTTTTATCATCTTTACGTGCTACATGTTTTCATATGCGTGCAAAAATTTACTAGAACATACTTTTACATTTATTTATAAATTAAAAAAAGATTATTATTATTACCTTCATAGGTTCGCATATTCAATATTGTATACAGGGTGATTGAATACAGGTGTCAAAGTTTTAAAGGAATAAATGTTGGATGAAATTTGTTAGAAAAGAGCTATTCCAATCACAATGTATAAAGTGATCACTCTAAAATATAACACATTGATTTATTTTTTCTACTGGAATATGACAGTTCAATAAATGTTGCCAGTACAAAGTCTGCAAGGACAAGTAAAAAATAATTTTATTCAATATAGATATATATTAATTTTAATACTAAGTAATGTTAATTTTGTTAATTTTAATATTATGGCAAGTTAAATAATAAGATTGATGGCAAATTCGCTATACATCCACCCATATGAGGCTTTTTACCAATAATCAATCACTCTGTATAATTTGTCGTCCGATCTTCGTTTTATCATATTTACGTGTGTTGTTTCACTCAAAACCATTTTGGTGCAGCAATTACTAGAAATCAATTTCATTTCATTAGATATAAAATAGAGAAAAAAGTACGCCATTAAAAAATTCAGTAGAAATATATTTATGATATCACTTTGTAAAAAAGTTTTAATATAAAAGCAATATCAAGTGTATTGTTTAGGTTTTTTACAACTCAAAAATTGTTGACATTTTAATAAGAGATTTTTACTAGTTTTTGTTTGATAAACTTTTGAAAATGATGATTATAAAAAGGTTACCCAAAATATGAAATAATATCTAAAGAAAAGTATAACCAAAAAATAATAAACATTTATAGATAGTTAATAAACATTTATTTCATACCACAATAACACAAAGTTAAAGAAAGAAAATTGAAACCAACATAAATAAACCTGCACTGAAACAGGACATGATAAAAGTCATTCATTCGTGTGAACAGGAAGACGCCCACTGCAAGGCAGGACTACCCCAAAGTTACTGATAATTAATAAAAATATTTCAGCAGACGTATTGCCATACCTTTGGGATACGTTGTATTCCACTGCCTCGTAAAAAGGCTTATGTTCCAATAGTACATTTTTATAACACGAACCTCTTGTAATCGAAAATCAAATTACTATATAAATAACGATGAATTTTTCAAATTTACAACTTTCCCCTTCTTCCATTGCGAGTTGAAGTCATTAGTTCTCCATTTTGTAATAATGTTGGCAATAAACAACGTCCCAGCAATAAACGTCTTAGGAACAAGTTAAGTAAAAATGATGGCGTCTTATATTGACATCCCACGTTAAACTATTCGGAGTAATGTAACATTAATAACTGAAAACTTATAATTTTACTGAATATCTTCTAGCCATATTATAAATTATTAACAAAAAAGTTCTAGCTTCCACTATTTTCTCCCGTTCGCAGAAAACAAATTTCATACATCGGTAATTAATGCCGAATTTAACAGTACATTTGTCCGATAAAAAAAAACAATATTTAATTAACGCACGTTTCTATTAACTAAATCGGAATTACTAAAAATACTTTGAGATGATAAGTATATGTTGATAGTCACATTTTATTTTAATATCATTAAATAAATCATCAACACCATCATAATTTCAGCCGCAGAATATCCACTTCTGATCAAACGACTTTCCTATATATTTCCAATAGGATCGGTCGGAAGCAACCTGAATCCAGCATCTTCCGATGACTAACAAGGTAGTCTGTCTACCTTTTGTGGACGTTTTATGCTTTCGGGTCTGTAGTTTCCACTGTAGAACTTTTAGACTCCAGCGATCTGCTCGCTGCTACTTCAACCTGTCAATAAATTGAGCTATGTGGGCTACTTTCGTTCATATACGGAACTCCTCATTTCTCTAATCTCTACTCTCAAATCTCTCGTGGAGAAAGCCCAAGCATATTCTTCTCCATGGCTCGTTCAGTAACCTAGCTTACAATGAGGTTCCATTTTTATGGCTTCTCGTTCAACCCCTGTCTTGGGTTCATAGGGACAGTTTTGCTTAATCATTTATTCACAATCTTTTTTTTTAATATTTTCTAACGTCTCTTTTTACGTACTTCTTGATATCTCTCACTCATTCCACTTCCATCCGTCACATTATTTCCCATTCCTATTCATTTCTTTACCTTTCATACCTTGCCTCTTCTTCTTCACCGTTCCTCCTGGACTGATACTTTACTATTTCGATTAATTTATTTATTTAATTTATTTCACATTTTTATATTATAATTTCTTATTTTTATTGTTTTAACGTATGCCTGTATCACAGTATTATCATTTATTTTTTGTTATCAATTTCTTCAGCGTTTTATTACCTTTTATTACTTTATTTACTACCTTCTGGCAGTAATCTAAAAAGGTCTGGCGGCTTTCTTCTTTACTTATCAATTAAGTGATGTTCCCTTCTTCTATTTTTTCCTGTAGTCGAAACTACATTGAGATTCAAAGAGGCTTAAAACCTCTTTGCAATGCCATTCATCATTATTAGTTTGTATGTCTCGTCGGCACGACAATATTGGAAGAAAGGGATGTATAACAAAGAAATATTCATAATAAAAACGAACTCCTACGTTTTTATTTACCTTTAATTCCTTTCTTTAAAACTAAGAGATGACTAACATACTTAGCAATAACTAATGAGATTTTGTTTAACGTAAGTTTTTAAGTAAAACAACTGAAATATTCATTAAGCTTGCTAGTGTAAACTGTACGTAGAACGCACTATGAGATCGGATATAAGAAAGTTTTTAGTTCGATTAAAATGCAAATGGGGTGGTAAAGCGAAGCGGGCGACAGCGGGTCGAGTCGCTCGTCTCCCTCGGGGATGATGAGATAAATACATATGCGGTTTTGCGACGAAACGAATTAAAAGTAAAAACATAACATATAATTTTGTACGCAACAAGATTAACGTATCCAAATTGAGTAAATATATTAACAAAGTTTGTTCGAGAGTCCCAGAATTAAATTTATTTTATGTAACCGAATGATTATAATTATAACGAAGCAGTTTATTTACCATTATTAAGAGACTACTTTAAAAAAGAAAACTTAAGTGAAGCAAATAGAATACCGGTTTTTAGTCATAGTATATCACAATTTGATCTATTACTACATAAGAATGTCAATAAATTTAAAATAAAAATGGCGTTTAACTTAAATCTAGCTCTAGAAATGAAAATAATGACCTTTCTCTAAACCTAATAAAATAAGCTACTCTTTTGTGGGCAATTGTGTATTGTATTATAATACAATCTAATGTACACAGCTACAATACAATACAAATCCCCAAACTACACTTGTAATAAATTTAAGTGATTCATTAAACAAATCCTTGTAAAAAAAACATATTACAGCGAGATGGATCTTTGTACCATTTTCGGCTGTTGCTCGATAAAAGAGCTGTTTTTTGATTTCATTATTATACAACGAAATCACGTACGATTCACTAAACTCTTATTAACTTCCATTTATATTTACAAGAAACATGCACGTCATTAATGATATAAATGAATCGCAAATTATAATTACAATTTCACGTACAATAAAGATTAACTAAGAATTAAAATTATCCTTAATCAAATCTTTCTGAAGTAAATGCATGCCTTGGTTAAAATTAAAAACTAATAGATTTAGTTTTTTTTTTCGAATCGCAGTAGCGTCAAAAATCGAGACAATAAATGAACCAGAGTTTTAAAATACAAAATTCTGTACAACCTCGTTTAGATTTGCCAATACTTAAGATGGCCAGTCTTAATAAAATGCATTCTCTCAATCACAAACAATCTGTAGTCTCGCTTAACAAGTAATTCTCACATTAAATCTTGTAATTTATTTTATGAAACGCCTCTATATAATTGTATTGCAAGCAATCTAAGAAAAAGTTGTTGCGTTGTTAACAGGCGTGACTCTGGTGGTCAGCTGCCGAGGTCAGCGAGCATCGACTCGGTGGTAGAAGCAGCAATATGCGCACGACATTCGGAGCCTAGTCAACCAACCACTCTACAGCTGCCAGCGAGAGCTGACCGTGCCTTGAGTCTGGTGTCTCCAGCAGTCGGGAGGCGGGCCAAGTCGCAGAGGGGACAAGCAGGTAAGTTCTTTAAGATTCCACATAATTTCCAAGGATCAGGATCACAAAAAACGACGTGCTATCATGTTTTTAAACGATTTTATATAAACTTAACAGACGTCTTAATCACGATAAATTATTCAAGTGGTTGTATATTGTATTTCTCTTAGTAAAAAAGTAATAAAATATTCGAAGTGTTAAGATGATATCTACGACATTTTATTATATATTCTAATAGATTAAAAAAACTTTTTAGACATATTACATAGATTTATCTAATCTACGCCTATACGCTATTAAAATATAATGTTGTTGGGTTGTAAGTTAAAAACATATTTCAAGGATTCTTCTTTTGAGAATATAACAGATATTTTTTTTATTTATTTAGACTTTATAGTACACAAATGTAACAACATAACATAGATAATAACTAAAAGAGAAACAATTTATATACAAGTACGAGCGTACGAGAATATATAGATAGAAGTCAGTTTTAATTTTGTTTTAATTGAAAAAAAAATCTTAATCTAAAATTAGTGAATAGAGCCGGATTATTTATAACAGACACCACATGAAGGCTACTGTGTATCGAACATAAACTTCAACAATCGTAAGACAATTAGTATTCAAAATCAAAGGATAAATAAAAAAAAATAATCAAAATAAGATCACTAAAGTTCTAGAACTGATAATCACGTAATTTCAAATTTTGTTTTGTTATTTACACCGCATCTACCCTCTGAATAAACAGCTAAATATGATATATTGAATTGATGATGACTAAATAGCTAAATATGATATATTGAATTTATACTGTAGCAACCTCGTCGGAAATATCGTTAGCCTCTTTGGTGTAGCGTCATTTAAATTAAGAATTAAGAATAAAAATGTTTGAAAATCCGTTTTGAATTCAGAATTATTATGTCTACTAAACAACGAAAGTTTGAAATAATTATTGTATTCATTATATTTTATTACAATTGTCTTGATCCAATTTTATTGAAACCATTGCAAAAGTACAAGAAAACAGTTGTTGTTTATTTTTATGTACTTAGTCTAACCGTAAATATTATAAATAAAGAATAATATTTTTTTCTATTGCATAAAACATTTATGAATATAATATAATGAGATTATAAATATATGAACCCTGTTCAAATTTATGTCCATTGAGATATTTTTTCCTTTGAACTTTAAAGCCAGTTATCAATGGGGGAAAATTCTCCATAGCCAATGCCATGGATTTTTACAGGAACTTCAAATTATCGTAGCGTTTAAAACATGCTCTCTTAATTTTAATCTCGGAAATAATTATGTATCTACATGTAATCTAAGCCATTATCCAAAATAAAAATTAACATCAATAAACAATAAAGGATACAATTATACCGGTGTTCGAACAAATAGAGATTATTTAACAAAATTATTAATTGTCACACAATACTAATAAAATACTTTGAAACTCGATTAAATTAAAAGTCAAAAGTTTGAAGTGCCAATTTAAAAAATCTGAAAACGATTTGTATAGGCCAAGAATACGCAGTATTTCAGCCGCTGTCAACCCTTGTCATTTTTTCAGGCAAGTAGGTCGTTGAATACGTGAGGACCATCATACCGTTTGCTCAACATTTTTGTTTCAATGGCGTGCATGTTTTCCAAGGTTGAAAAACGACAATCTGAACTTTTTATTGACCCGATTTCATTTACATTTCGTTACCAAGGATTTAAAAAAATATCCTTATACAGGTTGATCGGCTATTAGTACGAATGTTTTATAGAGGTGAAAGTATGGCTTATTTACTGCCATTTTGTGTATAGTACAAGCTATCAAATAATCAATGGTTTCAGAAGTAATAAATAACGTATTGATAATATAGCAAGAAAAAGGGGTATCAAAACTCGGATCGCCACATATTAAAATTAATTATTGTTTATTCCTTCTATTGGAAAGCAAAGGAACAATAAATTCTGGCAGTAGATAGTCTGTAGGGATATCTCTGCCAAAAAATAAATAAATGTAATTTATTTCAGAGTAATCATTTTATACGGTGTGATTGAAAATAGATATAAAAACTTTAAAGCTTTTGCTAACAATTGGTATGTATATTCACCCCTTTGAAGCTTTTAAATCTAAAACCAATCACTCTATATACTACCTACTGCGTTGACAGACTATACGTTTCAAAAGTTATTAAATCTTGCACTGAACAACTTAAAAGTTTTGTCTTGAAACACTTTCCTATTTACTCTGTAATATTAGTATTTTTAAAATGACAATGCATCTAATATTTCAGGCGACATAAGTTTGCAATAGCTTCTACATTAATCGCACGGCGCCAAATCTTTACAATCTTAGATATTTATAAAACGATTTTAATTAAAGGTAATAGTTTACAAATTTCACCTGCATAATTTATCGCTCGGAACTAGACTTTTTAACTTACACTATTATCCTTTCACGATATCCTCTTTAAAAAGTGTGTACTATGTCAGCTTGGCAGATTTTTGGTGGTTGATTCATTACTAGCATAACATAGTTCCGGCAAATTTTTATGTTTGACTAACAGAGTAACAACGTTTTAGGTATCTTTTCTGCCGATGCATTGTAATTTATGCCCACCATCTTCATTATCATCAACAACATCATGTCAGTATACCCAAAATGCGATAGTAAAGCATAGGGCTCCATGCCGGGATGACCGTTCTTGCGCTGTACGCATATTTAAGGATCTTTCGGCTCGAAGACGATTGGGTCGTTTACAAATATTCATATCCGTATGCAAGTTTGTGTACATACTTTGTACGAAATGGTGAAAATATGTGTCTTCCCGGCAATTATTTATTTTCTTTAATTACATGATTTTGTAACTTCGACATGTATATTAAAAACATGTCCGATGATAATGAAGCTACAGTTACATGTTCAACCAATTTATACTTCATTCGAAATGAGATAAAACAAAAATCTAACAGTAGAGAATCTGACAACAAAAAATCGAACAACAAAATTCGGTCGCTTGCAAACAGCAGCCCTTATCTGACAAATTGTATTCTTTTTTTGCTATTTCAAACACTTCAATTACTTTCATCTTCGTACCAATCAGATGAACCATAAAACGCTAATGGTTCAACTGAATGTCAACCCTTTAATATTGATCAGAGCTCGTCGTTTTGAAGGCTTACTTTGCTTTACAACTTTTATTTTAATAACTTTGATAAAAACTTTGCTTAGCTACTAAACGTCGGTAATTGTAAACTTATCAACTTGTGTTGGAGTATTTTTGTTCATATTTATAAGTATAAAGAAAAAAAGCAATTAGAATGTTATATTCCAAAATGGGTATTAATAATTGCTAGTATTATTTAAATTTCACGTGTTTAAATTCATCGTTTCAAGTTATTACTTCAAAATTAATACTTCTATCTGTAAATTAAATATTTATGTCGTTTAGTGGTATATTTTTTACTTTATGTAATATCGCAAATATTTTTAAATTTTATTTTATTTGTTCTATGAGAGTATTCTTATATATACAGCTTTGAAGGGGTGAATATATATCTTCTTACATAAAAAATCTTTAAAGCTTTTACACTTTTAACTAATCATTCTGTTTATGTATACTATGTATGTATAAATACATTGTTTACTGAATTTTCCACCATGATTAAGTGTAAAACATCAAAATTTTTATGACATTATAAGATAATTCTTTTTATTACATAAAACATCAGACTTTACTCAAAAATGCAACAATTCTATCTTAGTAACCTAAATCTTTGACATAGTAACATATTTGATAACAAAGTTATTTATTATTAAGATAATTTTATATTACATTACGTTTCAAAAAATATATATGAATATAAAACGATAGAACTTTAAATTACATCACGTTTTAAATACAGTTATGATTTATCATTTATTTGAAGTACGGCACGCCACTTGCAACACATAACATAAGTTAACCAATGTAGGTTTCATATAACAAAGAAGAAGAAAATTAAATATGCCTGTTGAAGGCGTACAGTTTCTTCTTCTACAAGGTTCAGGCCTCCTAAGAGATCGCCACAATGACCGGCCTTCTGCTACCTGCATCCAGCAGTAGTGAGGCTTTCGACGTCACTTCTATCAGCTCGTGGTTGCCACTCAAGAAACTTTCGGTCCTAAGGGCCATTAGTTATTGCTACTTCATACAAGCAATCCTTTGAGCTACGTCGGTGATCCTCGTTCTTCGGTAAATCTCTTCATTTCACAGCCTTAAGTGTTAAAATTCTTAATGTTTAATTAATAGACATAAAACTGTTTATACTTTCCAGTAACTTGGACATTACTTCTTTATTTCCCGTTCGACTTTGCGGCTTGCTGAGACTATCTTGTAACGTTTCATAACACTAAGTGCTTCTTGAAAAGCTTTCCGGACTTAATTTTTATAGGTATAACTTTCAAAGTGAAACTTTCAAGATACTTTTTATTCAATCACGGTTTGATAATAGCTAACTTTTAAGCATCCAGATGATGTTATAAATTCATATAATAAATTTAATAAAAAAATTATTTACAGTATTATAATAAAATAAAGCTATAGAAGGCTATATAAAATGATTAGAAATTGCTATAAAAACTGTAAAGAAGTTGAAGTACACTTTATTTGTCAGAAAAGGCTTTTACACCCATTTGCAATCAAAACGTACAATGCAATCACTCCAAAATATGTTACTATAATTATTTTTTTCTTTTATAACACGACAAACCAATTACATTTTAACAATAGAAAATCTGCAGTGGCAGATTGTAAACAATAGTTTATATATGCAGTAATGCGAATTTTGAAAATACTTTATCTTACTATGTTATTATTTCTGAAATTATTAATTTTTGGCTATTTAACAAGCATGATATGGTGTACCATATATAATTTGAGCAACATATTCAACCGTTCGAAGTTGTATTTGCCTGTATAAACTAGTATGCGTTTAGTGAACCGTTTACATTTATTGAAAAATGTGATATAAATTGCATATCTTAAACTATATACATAAGAAACATAAAAGAATGAGGAAAAAATCTTTAGACGCCATGTCAGTCAAATATCAAGGTTATGGGCGCAGAAAAATTTTATTGGCACCAATCCAAGTATTTAGAATAACTCCGACCTCGATCCACATTTAAATAAGCATAATAGGAATGGTTTTTAATGTTGCCTTATGACCATTATAATGATATATTAATGGAGACAAATGAACCTAAGCTATTTGCCTATGTACATCTCATTATCTTGAATTTTAAAAACAATAATTTTAGTGTATCCGGTAACTTGATAAGACGCGTTAAAAGTTTTGTGTTTTACGTACATTGACATATTTTATGTTTTTAATTGTATTTTAGTGATTTTATATTTTTCTTGTTTAAATATAATTACTGGCGCTGATTTTCTACACTTACAATGTAACCTTTGTTACTAATATAAGGTTGTCAAATATCTCCCTTCCGCCTTTTTGTCTTTTGAATTTCGCGGCTATGTACAAAGCGCTACAGAGCTCGTATCTGGCAATACTATACATAATTAGAAAGGTCTTGACATAACCTACAAAACGACGCTATGCATGATTAGTTTGGAAATTGCGTTCAACAGTTATAGACGTGTACACATGGAGTTCACTAACGCCGAAATTCGCGCTATTTTAAAGTTTTCCTTCGTTAAAGGCAAATCCGCTAGAGAAACGTTCCGAGAGATTAATGGTGTTTTGGGGGATGGTACTCTATCACTTCGAACCGCGGAGGAATGGTTTCGACGATTCAGAGCCGGCGAAAACGACACCATGGATAAGCCAGCCGGCGGAAGACCTGTGACGACAAATACCGATCAAATCATGGACTACATCGAGTTAGACCGGCATGTGGCATCTCGTGACATCGCCCAGGGGATGGGAGTTAGTCACCAAACCATTTTAAACCATCTGCAGAAGGCTGGATACAAAAAAAAGCTTGATGTTTGGGTGCCGCATGATTTGACGCAAAAAAACCTTCTGGACCGAATCAACGCCTGCGATATGCTGCTGAAACGGAACGAACTCGACCCATTCTTGAAGCGGATGGTGACTGGCGACGAAAAATGGATCACATACGACAATATCAAGCGAAAACGGTCGTGGTCGAAGGCCGGTGAATCGTCCCAAACAGTGGCCAAGCCGGGATTGACGTCCAGGAAGGTTTTGCTGTGTGTTTGGTGGGATTGGAAGGGAATCATCCACTATGAGCTGCTCCCATATGGCCAGACGCTTAATTCTACCATCTACTGCGAACAACTGGACCGCTTGAAGCAGGCGATCGACCAGAAGCGTCCAGAATTGGCCAACAGGAAGGGTGTAGTGTTCCACCAGGACAACGCCAGACCACACACTTCGTTGATGAGTCGTCAGAAGCTACGGGAGCTCGGATGGGAGGTTTTATCACATCCACCATATAGCCCGGACATAGCGCCAAGTGATTACCACCTGTTCCTGTCCATGGCGAACGCCCTTGGTGGTGTAAAGTTGAACTCAAAAGAGGTTTGTGAAAAGTGGCTGTCCAAGTTCTTCGCAAATAAGGAGGGGGGCTTCTACGAGGGAGGTATTATGAAGTTGCCGTCTAGATGGAAACAGATTATCGAATAAAACGGCGCATATTTGAACTAAATCCGATCACTGTAACACTTTTTATAAAGCATTGAATAAAGAGCAAAAAAGCGGAAGGGAGATATTTGACAACCTGTTATATAACAACGGCATTGATAAAAAACTGTTTTTAAAGATATAATTGCAACAAAAACTATACACAAATTGTCAAAGTAACTTATTAAAAGACAACAGCGAAGAAGAAATAAAAGCACGTATCTTTTCAATAGCTAATGTATAAATAAAGAGATATAAGTCCTATCTGAATTGATTGCATTTTTGCGAGACGGTCTTTATTGTATTAAAAGTAAATAAACGTTAAAAATTAATAACACTACTCTCTTAGTCCAAATCCATGTCTTCAATATCACATAAGCTCTTCCAATTGTGATGAAAAATAAAAACCATTTATTACTAGTCCAAGTTATCAACGGTAATGAGACAGCCACGAAACTCTTTCTTTGCTTGACTGGATTAACTAGCATACCCGTTACATACTAAAATTTAATTTCTTGCTATAAAAATAAATATTATACATAAACTAATAACCATATGTGTATATAAATTGTTTATATAATAACAGAGTGTTTATATGAGTGTTTATATAATAAGAGAACTTTTTAAAATAATCAATAGTATAAAAACCAATAGATCGTGATAATATAATAGACTTCGTGCTCCAATATGCTAACGAGGCAAGAAGAAGCGATATACAAAGAAAACGCTTCCTTTACCCAAGAGTCTATGGATAAACATAACTTTGCGCGGAATAATGTTACTGTTTGTTTTTGAACGTTGTATTAATTTCTCCTCAATGTTTTTTTATATACCAAGGGTGGCCAAACTACGGCTCGCGAGCCACATGCGGGTCTTTGAACGAATCTTTTTAGCTCCGATCGATTGTCGAAATATTCAATATTTAACTTAGTATTACCTATGTCAGCTCCTTAAAATCGAAACAAATTACTGGTGTAAATAAATATTTTTAGTATTATTAGGAGGCATCTTTAGTATTATTAGGAGTGCTGACATATACGTGTGCCATTATATTTAACTTCAATACACATATTTTGTACTATTTGTAAAATAATTTCAATAATATGATTTTTGTAAAATAATAATTCTTTTGGGTGTTTCAAATACGTTTTCAATTGCGACTCATACAAAATTTGAAATTTCTAAAAATGGCTCGCACTATGAAAAAGCTTGGCCACCCCTGGTATATAAGAGGTCGTAGTCAATTGGTAGCTGATAAACTGGAACAAATACGACTAACGAATGTACGTAGCGAGATCAACATCGAGCCTACCATATAGGGACTGCACACATATTGCAACGCCTCTCTTCTATTTTCCCAGTCACTGTTAGGGGTTCTAATTTATAAAGGGAGATTCATGAATTAGTTAAACATTTAAAGAATTATCCGAAGAAAACCATAATATTGATTTTAAAATTTGATAATTTGCAGGGAAGTTTATTTGTTGCGGTGTGTTTTTTATTTTATCATTTAAACGACCACCGAATGCGGATATTTCCAAATACTCTTTCACAAATAAATCACGAAATCGGAATAAATATCTCTGTGCTGATTTTATACTTCATGATTTCAGATTTTGTATTTGGTTTATTTATGTAGACAAGTTACTACTCTTTAAATAATCCCTTAAAAAGAACACTTCTTGTGATAGATCTGGGCTCCTGAGTTGTTATGGGGTGTCGCCTCATCTGGAAATTAACTTTTCCGGAATTTTCTTTGGCTACCGGCAGAAAGCTACCGTTGGATATGTGATAAATCACAAGGCTCAAGCGACTTGTGCTTCCGAGGGGTATGACATTCAAATGTCAACGAATACTCGGCTCATCCTGTGTATATACATTCACACATATATACACTACTGGATAGTGTACCCCAGAATAAAAATGCCAACGAGACAACACATAAATTGGTATATACAAGACCATAGCAATACACCGATAAAATTTATCACATACTGTTAGATGGTGTTTTTTTTTTTAATGTTACAACAGGATATAGTCTAGTTAAGTTATTTAATTATTACGTTAGTTCTAGTTTATTTCTCACTCAGAAATACTTAATTTTTATTTTGTATCATTTGTGTTTATTTTTAATTATTAGTCATCAAGACGTTTTGTGGCAATATAAAAACATTTCTTTGTTCCTTAATAATTGTCGAATACTTTAAAAATCGATTTAGAATACCGTTAGCAGAAGCCCAGCGATAAAGCACTGAGACTTGCGATCGTAAACCGCCGGTTCGTTACTCCGAATACTATCTTATATAATTCACACTTTGTGCATTAATTATATGTAATATATATATATATACATATATATAATTATATGTAATATATATATATATATATATATATATATATATATATATATATATGGGAACTGGATTTATATATATATAAATAATTGCGAGAGTATATATATTATAGACAGTATATATTATAGTATGTATATATATAATTGCGACAGTTCCAAAACAAGTTCCAGAGGATGGGCAGCAGTGTCTGCTGCGTTCCATAACACCACACGGTGATCGCTAACCTGCCTACCAAGCGTGAGGATGATAATATATTCACCCATGAATATCTTCGGACAGGCCTTGCAGTAGGCGTCTATGGGCTGAAATAACGACTTTAGTAATCCAAGTAATATTTGATTTGGTACATCAAGCAAAAGTGTTAGACTAGCATATTCGATTTTGAGTAGCTTTCTCTGTATCGCACAGTGTTTTGACAGATTGGTAATTGTTATAAAGACGCTTTAGAAATTCGAATCTAGCCGAATATCTCTCTTTTTTCCGCGTTCAAAAGCCGCGTACTGTAATGATATTTCCTCTTATTAAGACACCGAAGTATTCCTTAATCACACAAAGATAAACGCGAGGAATTTATTTCAAATTTAATCTCTTTTTTTGAAGTGACATACAAAATAAACTATGTGAAATAAACAAGTAATAAATCGTTTTCGATCCAATCGCGATGATCAAATACTAAAAAATTCTATTACTAAAACTCGCCGACTGCGTCCCATAGATTTCTTATTCAATATTTTACCCAAATCCGGATTTCACGACGTGCAGCTCCCAATTTATTTCCGGTGTGAATTATTTGGTTTATTTTCCGGCTTGCAATATCCGCGTATTTAAATTTTAGTGTATTGCAAAGTTTTTAAATAAATACACATGACCTCTAGATGTCAATAATTTATTGTTATAAATTGTTATGAAGAAAGAGTTATATATTCTACTAGTGTTTTTAACATTAGCAATCTATACGCAAATGTTATCCACGCATGTATAATAAATTTCTTAGTTTTAAATCTAATATTAAAATTCTAAATTAAAATGCCATAAAAATATTAAAATTAATATTTTAAGGCGTTAAAGAATTTTTGATCGAAATTTGTGGAACTTGGTTTATTTAGTCATTTGCATGGTTGATATTATGTACACGTAAATATTGTTAAATTTCATTTAAAAGAGCAACTGTTGAGATTTTGACCTGGCTTTTCTCAACAGATCAATGTTCCGTGCCGGTAGTACTCACTACTTATAATTTTAAAATAGTCGACGATTCAAAAGTGGTTATGTGAATAAAGATATTTGAAATATATAATACTTGAAGTCTTTGAGACTCAAAACATACTTAAAATAGTTTGGTCTGAGACAAATGATATCCCAACACTATCTGCTTATTTTTTGATCACAATATGATATATAAGCGTTAAGCAGGTGATAGTGCGAGACCACCCGGAGACTTATTTATGTCTTCTTGATGGCAAGAAAAGCCAGGTGTAACCTATGTGGTTTATGTTACATATACACAAAAGACTATTTACAAGCGTTTAATATTTACGATTTTAACCATATAAAATGGCAGTGATTATTTCACTCATAGCGTCCGAATTCAAATCGTTATTCCAATTTCAATTCGAACACGTAACAATAATTTTACTCTTAAATGTATTGTGGCTGTAATAACCAATAATATGGTGCGTTCTCATGTGAACACTGCATGCAATTTTTGGAAATATGTCAAGGTTAATATCGCTTACCTTTATCAGAGAAAGAGCGTAATTTTATATTTAAATATGGAATGCCTTAAATATCTAAACGCAATAAATTTAAATATGGAATAATTTCTCTCATGTATTGCTTACAGCAGCGTAACACGTAAGAATGCGTCATATTACTGGCCACTACGACAACAATACTGTGCTTTAAATCATTCTTGTTAAATCATTCAAATTCGAACGAGAATTTGAATTCTTTGATTTTATTTGTAAGCTTTGGTTTTTGGATATGACACGTTATAAACTAATTGACATTAAATGATCTATACACTCACTAGTCCTTGAAAGCTTTTACACCTATTATGAATTATCCTATACAGGTAGATAAAGATATACAAGAAATGATATTAAATCTACAATATATATGGCGTCTACGATAATAAAGCTTCTAAAGTGACTCTTTTCAATAAGAACCGCCTGAAAAGTACACTTTACGTACTACATTTTCCACTTACCGCACGAGACTGGAAAACTGCCCGATTTTAACTCCATCAGGCGCTCTCAAATGGAGCAAATCGAGTTATCACTTTAGGGCAAAATGGACTCATTTCCCATGCTGTGCCAAAGGCTGCAAGTGTCGAGAGAATAGCGAGTCAACTAAGTATGAAACTGTCAAATTGTTTGTCCATGTTATTTTAAAACCAAAATTTTATACAATATATGTTTTAAGAGTTGCATTGGGCGGGACACATGCTCGTGCAACCGACAGCCCTTGGGCAGAAAGATTATTGATGTACGACCACGAGGTGACAGACGTGTCGTGGGTCTCCCTCTAGGTGTACCGATGACACAATAAGGACTCCAGGAGTTCGCTGGATGCGCGCACCGCAAGACTGGTCGTCATGGCTATCTTTGAGGGAGTCATGTGCCTTACACTAGGCCTCTGACGGCTGATATAATGATGATGATGATCTAAAATTTATCAACATATGCCTACAATTTGTTTACAATCAAAATATGCTAACAATTTTCTTAAGATAAATATTTTCTCACGTGTTATCTAGTTTTAGCTGTTCTAGTTTTTTACGAAGAAAATTTAGTACCAATGTAACGAAACCCATGTTATCCTAAAAAGCAAGGTGCTGAATAAATCGGTATATCAAAAACTTTAATATCAGTATATTATACAATTTGATTTTTCCTTCTAGTTATATAGCATATTATCTTAGCCTAATAGAGCATAAAATATTCAAGTGAAAAATTTTAGTATCATGTCTATAGTTCAAAGTATCGTTGTTGTGAGCATATCATTAACTTCAGCCAGCTTAACGAACTCCTATTTTGCCTGTGGGATACTTATTTGTAATTAAATGAGGTACTCTAAATAATTGCTGATGTAAAATTACCAGGCGCTTAGTATTTTTTAAAATTCTTCTACATTTATTTTTGATTGTTTCTAAACTGGTAAATGTTAAAAGACTATATAATATTAAATTGAACTTTTATTTTCATGAAACAATCATAATAAATAAATTACATTTTTTTATTAATCTATCTCTCAAACATTTTATAAAAATTTTGCATTTATTAAAATATATGAATTGTTATTATATTCTTTCATAAATAATTATATTATTTTTGAATATTTTAGTGATGTTTTACTGTAAATTTAACATAAAATAAGGTTATAAAAATATTAAAACGCGAAAAGAAACAGGGCAGGCAGACTCCGTGTTCAAGCGACTAGGCTATAAAATGAAATACCATTTTCCTTTCTATAGCTCTCCGTAAATTACTTGAAATAAGTAAAATAATTTAGCGCTGATGTTCCTACAGTAATTCAGACTTTAGGACGATGCTCGGCGGAGCTTCATTGTAAATTACTCGTGGACATGAAATAAATTCTACGGAGATTAAAACGGGAAAACAATACGTTTAGATTTTCTATTTCTCTCTTGTTTATTACATTTAAATTCATTTACGCTAGTTGGTATTTATCATTTATTTATTTTATTCAGCCCTCTATTATTTAAGAAATTTTATAGAAGACATATTTTGTAAAACTAGACTACAATTTTCCATTTTTTAAAATCTGTTTATTTAAACCTCCTCTATCACGATACTTCAAAAAAATGGACGGCAACATAGTGTTAATCATCATCATCACCATTTTTCAAATCACAGAACGTCCACTGTTGGATATAAGCATCCTCCATAGTTTTAGAACAAAAGCGGTTGAAAGCGACTGGAAGCTGTCTACATCCAGCACCTTCCGACAATTGTAAAAAGATCATCTGTTCACATTATAAGGACATCCTACGCTGCGCTTGCCAGCCCGTGGTCTCTGTTCCATAAAGCTCCAGTGGCCATTACTACGCGCTATCACCTGCTCATTGCCATATCAACTTGCCAATTCACTAGACTATGTCGATGACTATCAATCTTCAACAGATTTCCTCAGACCTTATTCACTCTTGTTATTTTAAAATTTATTACTCAACTTTCTTATTTGTTAAACATTCATCAACCTTGTATTTTTTTAATTTTATGTGGTCTGATGTTTCTTTTTACAATGTTATACAACATTGTATAATAACTATAATACTTGTAACTTACGTGCACTGCTGATGTGCCTAAATCAGAGAATAAATAAATAAATGTCATGTTTTTATTCACCATTGTACGTTCACAGTTATCATAAGGTTTTTGAAAGCGTTGGTGAACTTTAAATTTAACATGCGTCTTTATTCTGTTTTGCTATAAACTTTAAAAGTACAATAATAAAGCAAGCAATGCTTTTGAAAAACAAAATCCTGCGACCATCTAAACTGAGTTATATTACTAATTACAACGCCCTTCGAACCGGAACTCAATACAAGTGCATTAAATCATAGCGATAAATTAGTACCTATTGTTCTCCTGAACACCTGACAGTAGTAACTTTTAACAAAACAATTCGTCACCGATAATTGTAGCCGTAAACAATATACCTTTTGCAAGACATTATTGCACTCTATATTGTTTTATATCGTAAACGCGAATACTATATTTCATAGATATAACTATCATAATAGATAATAATCCTATTATACAGGTTAATCGGAAAATGGTAGAAAAACAATTTTATTTGAACGGACTTTCTCTGCTGCCTATGTGGCATATGCAGTTTCGTTTGTTTTGTGGCGTCTTTTGGTCTAAGACGTCTTTTAAGGAAGCAAAGCCCGAGAACTCCCGGAATAACCTCGGCTTGGGCAGCTATTTTCGGCTGTTCCACCGGATTTTGAATTCGCCGAGCTCTAAGTTCGCAACGGACGCTCCAATATTACTATATAACACAATATAACCAATATCACAAGGGGGGCACGAGGCAAACGCAGATCTTAATTACAGACGTACCACTGCGAACCAGTAGCCCTACGCATGAACTTGTTCTGTACGACTTGCTGTCTGAAGATAAAGTGCGGATAAGATTAGGGATAAATGTATAGTGCATTTGTCAGCAAAAATTATTAAACCTTTTACACCTAACTTCAACCATCTCGTAAGAAGTGTATAATGTGAAAATTTGTTATTAATTTATTTTTTCTATTAGAATGTGACAGGCCAATAACTTCGGACAAAAATTACTTAAATTTCGTTTTCGGTAATTCGATTTTTAAAACATATTTTCTAGCTAGCTAGTTAATGACATATCATTAAGTTATTTATTATTTCTGAAACCATTGGTTTTAGGATAGGCTATATCAATTTACTGCCAGAAAATAAGCTATACATTCATCACTTTAAAGCGTTTACACCATTTTATAATAAACCTGAACATGTAATACAAGTATTTGTAATATATAATAAACCGACTTCTACAGACATATGGTCCATAAAAGATTTACATATAGTCTATATATATAGACATGTGGACCCCGGAAATAGCGTTTGATATTTTTATTTTATATAAATAATAAATCAATAAGGGATCACAGAAATTTATGTATGTATCTTAGTTTATGTATATCGAAGTATATTTATGTATGTATGTTTGTATATATGTATGTTTTGTACACCTTAACAACCCATTATATATACTTCGACTGTTTCCATACTATAGTTGTCTGTAAGAGCTTGCCTCGTGTGATAAGACTGCCTATTATATTTTTAGTTTATTATTATGAAACTATTTAAATGTATCCTATCGTGTACAATAAAAATCTTTCGAAAAAAAATTAAAAAGTAGTAAAATGCGTAAACGCATCTTTGAGTTTCTTCTCCGTTGTTGACGAATATAGATCTATCTCTTTCATTTGTTTTCAAAAGTGTAATTTACATAGCGCTGTACTGTCTGTCTGAAAATTATATTATGTTAATGTTTATTCAAATGAGAACACTATTGTCCTGAGTACATTCTAAATCAATTGCGTCGCGGCCACAAGCAATTAACAACAAAGAGATCGCTCGGAAAGTTACCGAAGCTGGAACTGCTGCATTTAAAACAAATTGCTCTTCAATTAATTTGAATAAAATTTCCTCAGTGCATTGCAGATGAGCGAAATACTTAAAGAATTCTATTGCAATGTTTATAAATACAAAAATACATACAATTGTTAGAAAATTGTTAATCTTTTCTATGTTTTAGTTTAATTTTTATAAACTGATGGTGTTACAAAACGCGAATTTAATTGTCATTGGGAAGTGTATAAAAGTTTTAAAGGTGTGTAGATAGTGTTACTTTTTATAAATTTATTTTAATGAAATAAAATCGTTTACTAGGCCAATACACACAAAAATAAAAATTTTAATAACTTTGAATTATTACCAATGGTCGACTGAGTTTCTTTTAAAAGGAAACGAAGGAAGGCTGGGTTTATAAGATAACGTACTTAAGCACAATATTGATGGGCAGAGGTGCCACGGTCGGATTTAAAGCTTCGCTAAAATAACGAGCGTTCAATAATAGGCGGTTTTATTCCTCAATTTTTTTTTGAAGTACAGTCAGCACTCCTGAAAGTTCGAAACTAATAACTTTGTATATCGTCATAGAACTCATACTATGTTTTAAAGCACTACAATTATATTTAAGTTCAAACAATTTTCCGTTTAAGTACGACAAATTAGCAGTTTAGTAAATTCGGAACGTTAAAATCGTGTACATAAATCGACACAGATCACCCTATCACTATTATCACGTCACGCCGATATCTTTGATTGACGTTGTGGAGGGATCATCAATCAGAGAATGTCTATTGGCACAGACGCTAATCGTCTGCTATAACAGACCAATATTTCGGAATATCATCATGATCATTTCATGAAATATTTAAAAATTTAATGTTAAAAATGCACCTCGCTTTTTTATAATAATAATCAATCGAATAGTGTAAAATTCAGCTAGTAATACGAGGAAATAAAAATGCACAATTTGTATATAAGATAAAACATTTAATCTGTTGGATGCCATTGATTACATAAGTTACATATGTTACTGAACTTATTTAGATAAAATTTTTATGTAAACAATTGTACTTCTAGTTTATTTAAAAGCTCTTCTGTAAGGATACTCGATATATTTTTACTGTACATTTTATTATATTTATGAAAAGGCCGACATTCCCGCTGTGGATCAAAAGCTCAATTACTGTAAAGAAATCTAGACTGAGCACTGTTAGCGGTCTGATGCACCAAACTAAGTGAAATTATAAATACCAACAAGCACACAATGTTTATCAGTGACATCCGAGTACATACAAAAAATTAGTGTACAGTTGACAATTCTTTATATTTAATAATGATTAATATATTACAAATATAATGAAGCTTTAAAATGTTTTTATAATTTCAACCGTAGGACATAGTTTTCAGTTATAAGCTGCCTAAATTCACTGACTACCGCCTACTTGGTCGTCTGCTTCAAGATTAGACGCCTTACGCTGCACTTGCCAGTCCGTGGTCTCCACTCTAGAACCTTTAAGGCTCAGTTACAATCTTTTCATATATTTTTAGATAAAGGTAACAAGAATTCTTCCTATTCTTATTTTCAATTGATGGACGCCTGAAACAAGAAATAATAACTCTTAATTCTTTACTTAACTTCGACTCGTAAATAGAATGAAAAATGTTATGGTATAAATATAAATTTTACGTGCTTAACTTAAACCGACTTAAAGATGAAAAATATGCCAACCGGCGATAGTAATATATTACAATCTTGAGTACAACCTCTATTAGGGATGCCTCTGTGGAATATTATAACATATTGCAGAGCGCTATTGCAATCTATATATGTTATACGGTATAAGTGCAAAAGATTTAAAGGCGAGAATACATAGCTTTATTTCCTATCAATTAATATTTAGTCTGATATAAAAAAATGATTTCAGAAAAAAAAATAACATGTTGTTATTGATATAAAAATCTTTTAAAAAAATTTCAATTGTTATGTATTATAAAAATAAATTATTGCATACCATCGATCCCTGCACACTTTGTATTTCCTGAAGTTATAGATCCGTTGCATTTTAATTTAAAAAATAAAGGAAACATATTTTAGATTGATTACTTTATAAATGGTGATTGGAAATAAGTGTGAAAGATACAGAGCATTTTACTGAATATAAAAATGAATCCATATTTCGCTTAATCACGCCATAACTTAAGAACAACTTTCCTGTTTTTATGATTTTTTTTTTAATTTTATTATACTTTTTTTACACTAAAATGTAATAACTCATGAAGCTTAGGCACTTGAAAGTTCGTTTTAAACATCCCGCGTTTGACAGTTCGCTTTTTTGATTCATCATAGCTAATATACAATACGTTGTACTGTTGCTACAGCTTGTTATTTATATAATTTGATAATAAATTGCGACGATAAGCAACAAGGGCTTACTGGTTTAAAGTCGCAACTTCCGATCATAGATTGCCTTTATTTAATATACATATATGATGATATTATGTAAATTAAATGATATCAACACGGTTCAGCATCGATGAAGATGAACAAATTCTAGTTTTGTTAATACGTTATATTGTATGATTTTTATGAAAAAGTATGTATCAATTTTCAATTATCCTTCTGTAACTGCAATCTTGCGGAGTTCTGATGATGCTGTGAACAAAATAAACACTTTAGTACTCGCTGGAAGGACAAAACATTATACAAATAAATTGATCATTAAGAAAATGACATATAATTATCTACGTAATATAGTTTGTTAATATATATTTAGTGGCTCAACCAATTCGACTTTACTGAAACGATTAGAGAAAACCAGAAATGATAGAGCTCAAATTAAAAGGTTTATGATAATTCAAGAATCCTTAATAAGTCTTAAGGTCTTTTTCAGATTATACTGACTCTTCTTGAAGGTTATATGGCAACAGTGGAAACCTTTTAAGGAACGTCCAATACATTCACATAAAATAAGTTGACAAAATGTGCATAAAACGCATATGAATCAAGGCACGCTCTTTTTTTGTGGTCTTGAGATATAGCGGTCTTTTATCCTCCCCTTTTTTAAATTATATATTACTAGCTGATCCAAAAAAATATTTTTAATTTTCAATTTAAAATATAAGAGTTGATCGTAGAGGGGTGAAAATTTAGGGTTGTATGTATTTTTGTATGTTGTATCATAAAAAAATAAAAACAAAAAATTTCGTCAAAAAAAATAAAAAAAATTTTAAGGGTGAACAACCCTTATCACTTAGGGGTATGAAAAATAGATAGTAGCCGATTCTCAGACCTATTAAATACGCATATAAAATTTGTTAAAAATCGGTCAAGCCGTTTTAGAGGAGTTCAAGTTCGAACACCGTGACACGAGAATTTTATATATTAGATTATTTAATTAATGTTACATGTTAGCAATCGACCAAATTTTATGCTGAATCATCCTGTAGTATATGTGCAAGCTAACTTACGCTTACACACATACTACAGGATCATTGGTTATAAATTAAAAAGCGTTAAAGGACTGAACACAGCTCATTTGTAAGCGAAAAGTAAAGCTATTACACGTATTTTCTAATCATCTGGTATAGAGTGATCAATGTGATATGTGTATTTTCCTATGACATAATACATAGTAATTCGAATTTCTAAAACGATAATTTTTATTAACATTACGTTTTTTATATATTTTATTATACATAGTGTAATTATTTAAGAAGACCTAGGTTTGTTCTGATTCATGATTTCGTTGCAATTACAAATAATAATACTAATACAAATATTAGTGCAATAATTATATCATTGTTATTATAAATAATACAACAACCTGTTTTTTTTGTAATTTAATTACAAAAAATAGCTTTTGCTTAATGTTATCTTACATAATGTAGTAAAAAGTAAAAACTTTTCCAGCTACAAAGTACAATCTTTCCTTCGTGTCCCTCCGTCACATAAAGCTATAATCATGTTATGACTTGTTCCAATGTAATAGAATTCGATAGATAATCGAGTCTTGTCCTACGAGCTTCTAACACGCGTCTCACCTTTCACCATTTTTGGGTCAACACGGCTTTTATCTCCCATTGTACTGCTTATCTTATTAATGTGTTTGCCCTCTAATGGACTTTGTTACAGTACATTCATATATTGCTCTTTTACTTGCTGTCTTGCTTCTTGTTGCTAATAATGCTTTTTTTTATTTTATGCCAATGTATTATTGCTTCTGTATTACAGGCAAGACTTTCTTGGTTTTATGTTATAGTTTTGTAAACAATCAAGAAGGATCATACATCGTTTTGCACGCTATTTGACGTACCCATTGTCAATTTAATTGGCCAATCTGCTCGGCTATATCTGATACTTTCGTTCATCTATGTATTACATTCCTGATTCCATCTCGTAGAGAATTTTTATAAAAAGCAAGTCACTCACCATGGCCCGTAAAACGATTGTGTGCCTTTTAAAACAGCCTGTTACATATTGTATATTACGTATACTTACAATACAAGAAGAAACCAAATCAATCATACAATAAATATGATGTTCTATTTATACAGGGTGATTGATTAAAAATTAAAAGGCTAAAGGAACAGACCATGCATTTGTCATTTAAAAGCTTTTAAGCTTTATTCCTGGTTAGCCTGTAATTCATCACTTAGAAAAAAATATACAAAAGTAACAGGTCGATAACTTTTAGCAGTATAAAGTTTGCAAGGAAAAACAGTGAACAGTTATTAATTTTAATATGTAACAATTAGAGCTTTAAACACGCTTTCGCTTATTATTACGTCATTTATTATTTCTTAATCTATTTTATATCTTTATTATTTACCATACATTAACTGACAGTAAATGATCTATAAATTCACCCCCTTCATGCTTTTATACCTTTAACTCATTACTCTGTATTTACACAGAACAAATAGTGATAAAGTTGGTGTGTGGAATATGACGTATCAACGACATTAGGCAAATTGAAAATTTGAACCAGATGTATAAATAATTTAATCGCTTCAGTGCATCGCTTAGACCAAAACCGTGTTGTGATAACGTGAACGCGAGCTGCTCCGTGGACAGTGGTCCAGTTTGACTTCGCGCCGCTTTTGGCGCTGCTAATTGTTTACCGGGGCATGACTAACGACGTGATACCGTAACACACTCTCGATTTTAAACATATATCATACATTTTGCTTCCGCTGCGAAACAGCGTAGCGCGTTAATTGGCAAACTGAATAATTCTATTAAATATCATTTCTCGTTGACTTATAAATGTAATGTTTCAATTATCTGCGAGGAAATATTTATCTTTCTTCGTTTAATTTATAAAGCGACCACGAGCTAATATACTTAGCGTGGGTCTCCCATTGGATGTACCGACAACACAGTAAGGGTCGCGGGAGGTCGCTGGATGACTGAAGCGCTGATCGCTCATCATTTGGCTGAAAAAATGATGGTGATGATGATCAAAAAACATTTTTTTTATTTGTCTTTTTATGTATAATTGTATATATTATCCATTACACATCCTAATTATAAAACATTTAATAATAACAGCTATTACAGTAAAATGTTACTGAGAACTGTATTTATCTCTTAATCTATAAATAACAATTAAATGATCCTTAAAATTAATAATCCTAAATGACTTACTTTCTAGTGTTTGCTTCAAAAATCTCATTGGATTAATCTTTTATTGTTTTTTAATATTGTATATATTTAACAACAATCTTTTGCCTTCTTTTATATTAACCACTAAAGAGAAAGTCGAAATATACAAAAAAATCATCTCTTACTTCATTCCAATCGTAAAACATATGTTTCAGTTGTATATATATAGACCTCAATGGACTTTTAGGTTTTACGACGACCTTATCAAAGTAGTCTGGTCTGATATCAATATTAGAAATTAAGTTAATATTAGAACTTAGTTTGTAATTCTTATAAAACTTAATGCATAAAAATTTCATTACCGAATGGTAAATCTATCACCTCACAATAAATGGTGATGTTTTAAAATTTTCCTTGACTCAGCTGTGTTCTTGGGTGTCATGATCGATTTTAAACTTCAATGAAAGCCTCATAATGTCTCTACCGGTCATGTTTAGAGCTGCAGCTTATGTCGTTAATAAGACAAGACTCTACTCTGATAATGATACTGCTAGGGTAATTTATTTTTGTAATTTTCACAATATTATGTCCTATGGATTGATGCTTTGAGGTTAGAAGTGCGGATATTTAAAATATATCTGTTTTACAAAAGAGAGCCATC
Organism: Battus philenor; assembly: GCF_028537555.1. Lineage (NCBI taxonomy): Eukaryota > Metazoa > Arthropoda > Insecta > Lepidoptera > Papilionidae > Battus > Battus philenor. Next base: position 4,133,531 of record NW_027181759.1, on the reverse strand, counting down.
CGAAGCTATATACGGCTTATAGCCGCAAATCTCTTTGAGAAATCAGTTTTAAGAGGTGAAGATTCCTACAGTGGTCACTATATATTTATGATCATATTTTGTACATTTACAAATAATTACAATAAATTCGAAAAAAGGGACTATGAAAAACTAGCTGTACAAAAGTTTAGACTGTAAAAATCTCTAATTCATAAAATGCCGCAAAACATTATTGGACTACCATTAATAAAATTCAAAACGCATATGAAAAATAAATTGTAGGAAAAAGCTTATTACAATATAAACGAATATTAAAAAGTAAAAATCCTTGGCAGAGATGTCGCATGATTATTTTCATTTTATTTAGTTTTAGATTTAATTGAGTTTCTTCCTGCTTCTTCTCTACAATTATAACACCTAGCAAAGAAGAGTAGAGTCAAAAATGAAATAGATTAAAAATGTAAAAAGATAATAAGTTGACAATCAATAAGAGTTATGTTAAAAGTTCCTATATTCAATAAATATATTTTATCTTTACCTTTGTCTATATAGATATATCTGCACAATTGTCGCAACGCTTGTAGCTTGCGTCAATTGTAACTCGTTCATATCGCTGGGCTTGCTTTTGCAATCTTACATTCTGGTTATGTCAGCTCCATTTGCTTATAGGAGCATGACTAATTGCATGTTACCGTAAACCAAACTGAATTTCAAATGATATCTCGACATGTTGCTTTATGATTAAACGACACCAGCTGGGAGCGTAACATTAATACGGTTATTTATAACACAAATGTAATTACATCTTAACTAAATCAATTATTCAAATTAAATTAGCTGAACAGTAAAAGAAACATGGTAGAGCGGTAGACGAGTTAGACTTACAATCATAGTTCATGGGCCCTATTCCCTGGATACAATATCTTATAATTTACACTTTGTGGATTTATTATATGGGATTGCCTCTGCTCACAAACAAGTTTACTGAGGATGAACAACAGTCTTCTGCGTGCCATAATACCATACTACGATTGCCAACGATATTTTTGGCAGAAGCCCAACAGTGGGCATCTATGGACTGAAATGACGAATCATTTATTAAAGTGGAAATCATCACGACTATAATTTTGAAGCATTTTATCTCAATGTATTATAAGTTAGATGTCTTCTAGTATTCACATGACAGTGAAAATAATTTAAGTGATCAATGTAAATAATCCTATGTGGATTGTAAAATTAAAACATTAAAAATAATAACAACGATCGAAAAGAAATAACAATAATTGTTTTTTGTATTTTATTTATTTCGTTTTGTGTAATTAAAGGTATATTTAGAAACTGAAGCTAAAGTGTATTAACAAACATTTGTATTGGCACCGGATTCGGACCTCGAAACTTTTGTGACGTCATCGTTTTCTGATATAAATATTAAACATTAGAATTTTGCCTTGAAATTTATTTTTATCCTTGGCAAAACGGCACTTAAGTTTATATTTTTATCGCTAAAACCTTTTGATATACGAGTATATTTGCATTTGATGAATTTAATAAACAAAGAAATCATTTTGCACACAATATAATTCAAACAAGTACATCGTATTTTAATTCTTTACCTAAGATTTTATAAAAATTATTTGATGTTAACATAACTCATTTCATAATACATCAAATAATTTTATGTTAAGTGTTTACATTATAACAAGAGGTTTTCCTATATTTATAAATATACGACAAAATTTGCGTATATATTATATATGTTAGGCATATAACTCGACGGTTTGAGCAACTTTTTAATATTTCCGGATTATTTAAGAATAAAATAAGATTATTCTGTAATAAAGAGTAAATTAAATATCGAAAAAGGCATGATGTTACCAAACTAATATTCGCATTTATATAAAAATAATTTAAAGTAATCATTGTTTATTAAAAACACATTCTTATAATTAATTAAACGACCACTGATCAAATTTCAAGATTGCAAGACATCGTTTATAAATGTCTTCATTTAAGAGTTACTTAAAAAAAGGACATTACTAAATGAATGAAAGTGTAACTAATTTAATATAGTGTGCCGATTTTTGTGCTCTCTGGTGTAGTAGCAATTCCTTGTGAGTTGGAGATAGAACTCTGTCGCTATAATATTATATTCGTAACATTTTCTTCGTATTATTTTAATATATAAACGCTGACAACATTAGATGTGGTATAATTTTTAAAATGCTTAACTATGCGTTCAATTCTTAGAACTGCGCCTGGTCAGTCGCATATTCTCTTTTAATGTCTATTATGCGCGATGGCTTATTCATTACTTACGTAATTCTATCTATTGCATATGTAACTATATGCACTTCATTTATTATATGTTTCAAGTGTACCGTGACCTGAAATTAAAAAATAAATATGATGTTATTAACAAAAATAGTGCTCAAAAAGGCTTGCGCAAGGCACTGGGGCCTTAGGGTCCTGATGTGACGTCCTACGTATTCAACATATTTTTTTCTGGCTCTCCGCTATTGGGGAGCTCTCGTACAATGCCCCTCTTAAGTACACAGGGACAATATTTTCAATAAATTTTTCACAGACTATTTTATTTTCGTTCTCATCTTTAACCGTCACAGTATCTTTTATATGCCACATTTTCTATCATTCCTTTCCATGCTTGATTCTTCTTTCATTTTCTCTCTTACATCGCCTATATTACTTAGCCTTCATCTTCAGACTTTTACATTTTTATTATTTATATTCATTTCCTTTTATTTATTAAACTATTATGTATTCCAATTTTTGAGTTACATTTTTATATTACTTTATTAAACGCTTTATCGCATTATCTCTCAATTTGTTTCTTTTCCTAGTCTAACACGAAAACAATTTTTTACTTTTTATTACGTTACCAATGATCTTTTTACAATAATCTAGGATGATTTCGCGCATTTCTTCTTCTTCTAAATGCCTGTCGATGCTTCCCTCTACAGATGGACAGATCACCTTGTTGGTCCTCGGATGATCTTCAGAAGGCTTTCAACCTATTAGGAACCTATAGAAGCTTGTGTTGTGTACGTCCTACGACAGAAATTGTGACTAATACAAGTAATAGAAGGGTCGCAGAGAAGTTTGAATAGGTCTTTTGAACTACACTTCTTTATCATTAAATTTATTAAAAATTAAACGAGAATTACAAGAAAATTTTGTTCGACAACCAGAAATATAAAATCTTCCATATAATTATGAAATTTCAATTAAGCGTTGTTGTTGTGGTGGAAAGTAAATTTGATCCATAGTAAAGTTGATTAACTGTTAATTATTTTCTTTAAACAATCTACCACTCGCGTAGACAAAGGATACTCTTTTTCATTATTAAACCGAAACTGTTATGCTTTTAAATTAAATAAAAATCTTTGAAGTTTTAATGTATTTTGGTTTTGTATTAATTTAAAAATTTACCTATATACACATAGTAAGTTGTTCGTTGTTAGGCTCTTCTACACAATGTTAACCTATTTTAAATAATAAATTTAAACAAAAATTTTTTTCTTTAAATATTCCACACATAAGCTTCATTCAGTTTGCTCCACCCACACCGGCGCTATGCCGCTTGTACCTAGTTCAAATTCATAGCATTTATTTGTTTAATTAATGTAGATTTCACAACATATATACCAAGTCCTGGACACCTATCATCTTCTATTATTCCATGTTCAATATTTACAAATTACGTTGAGATGAGTGCGCGTCTTTTATTCTTTTTTTTTAAACAACTTTGAACTATTAGTAAAATTTTTAAAACTTTTTTGAATTTATTTAACTATCGTCAAGTTTCTATTTATTTATTGACTTGTGTACTAATATTTGGTGAGCTTACGCCTAATTTTATATGTTCTTGATTAAGATGATTACGAAAGAGTGCGAAATAACATTGTGTACTTACTAAACAAAGTAAAAAATGAATTTAAATGAGTCCATTCTACTCATATGAAACAGTAGCGTCTAAACATTTTAGACACTTGAAGTGTGAATTTAAAAGAAGGCGAAGGAAGATTTATTTGTTACTCTAAAAATCCTAGAACGATATAATCGTTATAAAAATATTTGTAAATAATTTTAAAATGAAGGATACCAAAATTGGGCATAAGATTTACTGTTAATCACAAATACCTCTGTCCTAAATCCCATTCAATAACCGTCTCTCCTTTCTCCCGTCTTTTTAGGTCAATCGGAGGCTATTATTTCTTTTCGTATTGCTTCTTATCTTATTGATATGTTTGCGGTGTACTAATGGGTTCGTTCCCTGCTCTGGCTTCGTTGGGATTTGCTATATAGATCAAATATTAATCTTCGTACGTATTAATTTCTCATAAGCCGTATCGACGGAATAACTTTTCACCCCAGCAAACATCAGATACAAAATAAAAATTAAACTTATCGTGTACGATATAATTTTTGTAAATCGTAATTTTTTCATTGATGAAATTATTCGAAAAAGTTTGTAATAAATGGAATGAATTTTTGATTTACTTCCAACGTGTTATTGGTGTGATGTTATTATATTTTTTTCTTCATTAAAAAACTATTACAGCAGTAAACTTTTGTATTAGTATATTTATTTGCAAATTCGTTGTGTAAGTTTTGGTTATTTTTAGCTTAGTTGAAAAATAGTCTTATTTTAATGTTTATTAATAATTATTAAAAGGTTTACATTAATTTTTCCTTTCCAATCCATATTTTCAATTATCATCTACTGTTTACTGTTGGATATTAGCTTCCCTTTAGACTAGAAACCAGACAATCAACCAACCAACTTAGAATAGGACCAGTTTGAAGCGGCCTGCACCGATATTTCATGATGATCTAAACAATGTCCTGTTCACCTCGGGGCGCACGCTCGTCTTACACTGTGCATGACAGTCAGTAGTTTCCACTCTAAAACCTTAAGGTCCCAGCGTCCATTTATTCGTTATGTGGCCTGCCCATTGCCATTAACATGCCAATCCGCTGGCCTATGTGCTACTACAACTCATTAGGTTTCAGTTTCTTTCCGATAAAGTCTTATCTCAGAGCTGATGTAAATCAATTATCGGATAACGTATTTGATCGTGCGAACACAACGTTCGCAAATTGTAACAAAAACCTTATTCTTATGTTGCTAATGTTACATTGTATGTTCAATAAAATCAATTTATTTATTTGCGACGCCTTTCATGTACCCCTTCTCCATTTTAAACTAGTTCTTTCCGTCATTAGCAACATATTACTATCTAAATTCACCCAATGTTTATCTTCTGATTGCCTTTGACTTATTCTTTGGCTTATTCTGCTCGATTTTGAATATGATAATGACCATATTGTTTATAATTTCTGTCATTGCTTTTTAAAAAAAATCTGCTGTTCCAAAATTATAACAATTTCAATAAAGACGTTTTTATTTTTATAATTACTGTTTCTAAAATCATTATAACCTATTGAAGCTTAAATTGAAACACATGCTAAAATATCTTTATAAATAGAATTTTTGTTAGCTATTAAATCCGACATATAAAAGTAATTTAAAATTTGCATTTAAGAATATTCTTATCGCTTGCTGCTAGAAATTAATAATGTAAGAACATTTCCAATTGACAGATACATCGGTTGTACAGATTTATTACGTGTATAGAATAAAGATTACATCGCCTCACACTACACCATTGACACAGTGCGAGTGTCGGCGTCGCCGAGCCTCATTTTTTACGACATCAAGACGACACATAAACACAACCAGTTTCGCGGACGTACAGTTAGATCATGGCCAATGGCCACGTCAATGATAATCTCGACTTTACGTAGTACATCATTCACTTAAACTAAGCTAACTGGTAGATCACAATTTAAAAAGATTAAATACTCTTTTCAAGAATCTTGTTTTATTTACAGATACAAAATATAAAACAAATGAAGGGTGATTAGCTATAGGCGCAAAAACATATTCCGTGGACGCCACTCGAGAACCTTTCGGCCCCAAATATATTTATCTTTCAGACCATGGCCACTTTAGACATGCCATTCTTCGAGCTACCTCTACTTTGATTTTTCTATGGATATCGTCATCTCTAATTCGATTAATTTTCCTTTAGCTTTATATTAATACTTAAAATACAATCTAAATTAAAACGCAGCTATAATTTATCTTTGATCGCATACAATAAACGCTACTATGTTCAATTCAATTTCATTCAAAAACATAAAATAATTATAAATTCTAAATTAATTATCACTCTTGTATGCAATAAAATAGACTTTTACAGTAAAGGTTTACACATAATTAAAGCCTCTTGTATTTTCATGTAGCACTTATCCATAAATTTATAATAATGTTATACACAACGTTGACACATACTTCAAACAGAATACTGCCTAAGATCGAGTTAAAAATGACTTGTAGATATTACTGTTTAAGACCCTATTAGTTGAGCTCCAAGAAATAAAAAAGCTCTACTATAGATATATATTTATCGTTACAATCGATGGTAACAATATGATTTCATTGTTATTTATTAAAATTATAGAATAACCATAAATACATATTACTATGAATTTAATTTAAAAAAATTAGTTGTGGTAGATGGAACAAGTTACACAATTCAAATATTAAAACTGTTTTATTATATTTCGTAAGTATACTTAAATGAAAGAATGTTACATTAATAAAGAATTATATCGATAAATAAATCAATTTATTTATTATATATCGTACGTAATCAAATTTAAAGTCCATTGCCATCGTACCGCGAAATGATATAACTCACGTACAAAAACCCGCGAGCATAAAACAAACAAAAGGGACCAATACACGAACTTGCAGAATGCATATTTTACTCGCGCTTGTACCGAGGCTCCGTGAGCTTCGAGGCTTTGAATTCTTCGTCCTCTTCCTACTTCCTTCAAACGTTATCCCCGTCCTTTTCTATTCGAAACTAAGCGCTAACTGGCGTACGTTTTCGGAACTAAATGACAGTTGCCTTGCCCGGGCGCATGCTCTTTGTAATGTATTGTGTCCCAAGTTGTCGATACATTTTTATTTTTAAAAATTATAAACGTACAATCTGTGAATTAAAATTGCTTCTATTGTTTTATAGTGTTTCATATAATGTGTATTGTGTTAAAACTGATGTGAGTTTGTGTCAGTAAATGAATGTTCGTGGCATTGTTGACATATCGGGATTATTGACTTGGAGTCCCAAGAACAGTATCAAGATAAAGCTCAAACGTATGTAGTCATTATTATAATAATTCATTATTATATTTTAATTATCATACATATGAATAAACATAATTTTAATAATGTAAAATTTTTAACGTGATTTTTAATTACTAATTTATTTAATAATTATTAGAGATCAACAATAAAATAACTTTTGGATTTATTCTTTACTTTGGTAACATTTTAATATAGACGTATTTAAACACACTTAAAGTATGTAATAATATTTGATATATAAATGAATTACTACTGATAAATAATAAAAACAAATTTTTAAATATAAATCTGTTAGCTTTACTAGGGTAAGAAGAAATATAACAAATGTAAGAGTGCTAGTAATATTCGCTCGGTAACCGAAGACGGCAATTAATCTAATTTCAACCAAGCTATTAAATTTACCATCAAAGATTCCAGAGCGTCTGCACCGATAAAAAAGATCGAAGCAAATCACAGATCGATTTCATTCAATCAATCAATTTCTTGTAGTGTTTTAACACCAATTAATCTATGTGATTGACTTTGTAAGCATTACCGTCGATTAAACACCATTCATTATTAAATTTCATTTAACTGTAGATCGAAATTCGATTCCTTGCTCGTTCCAATTAAAATTATAATTATTTGTTAGAATTATCCGACAATTTATTTTTAAAAGTTATTTTGTGGTTCAATAATTTTAAACTTTTAAAATAATAAGCAATAAAAATAATTTAAATTTTGTATTTTATTGTTAAATGTCACAAGAAGAATTGTAAGCTGCCTCATTAATAACATGCAGACGCTGTCAATGACCGAGACTGTTGTACAAAATATACAGATAGGAGACAAGTCCCATTTCTGTTTTAATCAATTCATAATGTCGGTGTATACATTACGAAAGTTAATGTGATTTTCGTGAATAAGCAATCACTTTAATTACGCACAGTTTAAAAAAAAATTAAGAGGCAAAGGTACAAGAATTCAGCCAGGTTCCATATTTAAAAAAAAGCGAGAATATTTTTGTAAACGTTATTGGAGTGTTATTGTCGCTTTATAGTCTGGTCATTTGATATTTTGCCAGCATAGCGTCTGCCGATGTACGCGACACGCATCAGTAAGGCATCACCCGTAAGCAAATTCTTTAGACCGCGGTTATTTCCAGGAAGCGGTGATGAGGACAATTATCTTTGATGTTATCGAAATATATTCTTCTTATATGTTGAAACGACCTTTTAAGTTCATAAAGAACGTAATGTTATAAATTAATGGCGAATTTTAATTTACTAACTTGACTATATACTTTTTTACTTCTCTATATAATTCATCAATAAATTAAATAATTAATAGTTTCTCCTTTAAAAATCAAAGAAATATTTAATGAACAAAACATATTTACAACGATACTTTGCCAGGACAGTTTGATTTTTAAACTAACAATTATATCCGTAATAACGAATTGTGGGAAACGTTCGACCATTAAAATTAATTGAAAATCAATACCATAATATTTATAAATAGATTTTAATCATCTATAAACTACGAGAGAAATAACTGTGTACAGTTTCATTTGTCTTATTGACAAAAAATTGTAAATAACTTAAAAGACGAAAAATCAATAACTGTTCCGTCCAAGGCAATATGCTATGGAATAGATAATCCAAACTCATTCAAAGTTATAATGTCCGCAATCTAATTAATACAGATAACGTAAGAATAAAAATTATAAATATGTTTTCGAGCTGTCAATATGACAGTCTACTTGTCACTGGCACGTTTAATGACATTGACATATTTTATAGTTATATAAGTGTAGCAAAATAAATGAGATCGATAATTTTTCATTTCGTAGTTGTCATCATTTCAGCCCATAGAAGAAATTCTCACTGTGGGGTAATTACCGTAGAAGTATAGTAGAATTATATATGATTGTATCACGGGAATCAAACCTGTGATCTTCGATCGCATGTCTCAGTGCTCTACCAATGCTCAATATTTTATTTACATTCGAATATATTCGGTGCTATATACCTTAGCTATCACAGCACTTAAGGCTAAAAAGATATCAAAAACGGAAAGCATTTGGTAAATGAACAACTTTTATGAAATGAATTCTTGTTTCCGTAGGTCACGCTATAACTCGAAACAAGACTACCGATTTCATTCAGCCTTTTTAATAAGTTTCTAAATACTACGTTTCCTACGTCGATAAATAAATTTAAAGTGTGTGTTTTTCGCATTAAATCGTTGAGTGTTTGTGGTATCAATCTCAAAAATCCATGTTATTTACATGGCCAATTGTACTTCATCGGTTTCTGTGCTTAAATAGCTTCAAAATTATTTAATAACATAACAGAAAATATTACTAGCGATGTTCTGTATTAATCGTTAAATCATTTTGTTTTTGAAATTACTGTTTTTACTTTACGTATGTAAGTTACTTATAATATTTATACGTAAAGGCAGCCACATCTTTCAACTTAATAGATTAAGTACCATCGAAACTTAAAAGCTTCCCGCAATCTCTTGACCGTGAAGCATTCGACTTTCTCTTTATAGACCTTATGCCAATTTAAAAGGGCCGCTGAAATACTACATTTTAAGAAAAGTTCCGACCCTTTTTTCACCCTTTACGGGGTATAAATGTGAACAGAATTCAAATAAATACACGGTGATTAAGCTAATATCTATGTACACATGTAATGATTTATACTTTTGTTATTTTATATTTATATATTGGCCGTAACTCATAAATCTTTACGTGGGATATCGTTTTAATTCACTGTGACCTAAAATTTTAATATCGATATGAAAAATTGTTTTGTTACAGATACGCAAGAAAGATTAAATATATATGTGCCGTATTAAAATATAACATTTATTTGCTATACAGAGCTAAACTTCTTTAAAAATACCATTTTATAATTTATTTTCTCCAAATATATATATACAAAACTTTACTGAAAAGGTTATAGTTCGACTTGGGTGTCAGCTATTGGAACACAGGCCTTTTTTTAGTGAGATGGTAAGGAGCATTAACTTATTCTTCGGATTCAGATCTAAGTATATTTTAGTCGTACGAAAAGTCAGTTTGCTTCAGGGTTTAGTAAATGTTGTTATTATATATGTCGCAGAAATAGACTTAGTAATATTTAATAACAAAGAACTTGATGACAATACTGACATAATTTCGATGATTAGAATAGGTTTCCGATACAATACAATTTTAAAAAATTTACATACAAACGAAAAATGTTTTTTTATGTCTACCATCAATCGTGTTTACAAAATACATGATACAAATATTGCGCGATTTTACAACGTGTTTACATATAATTCATAAAATTGGACGCCTACGCGAAACTAAACCCACGATTTATTTGAATGTTAATGTTGCTCCTATTTATACTGTATACTCATGTACAAAATACAATAAATTACCTTAACACTAAGATGCTTGTTAACTATACACCTGGTGTAAAATATTCGAGCCCATAGCCCGAGCAATCTCTTCCAAACAACCTTATAAACACATATATATATACCACAAGAATAGACGAAGTGGTATTGACCTAAGATTTACGAGAGTTTTCTTCTTCTACTACTTCTTTTCAGCCGATGGTCACCCACTGCAAGACATAGCTTACCCCAAAGATCGCTAATAACCGGTCCTGCGCTACTTGCATCTAGAGACTTCCCGCAACCATAACTATGTCGCATTACTGCAAATTATTCGGTATTGTGGAAAAATAAAATAATTCATACTTGATAATAATGTTTACAAAGTAACGTACTCAATCTAAGCATCATCGGATTTTAATTACGAAGAGAACTGTACCTTTACGGTTGATGTATAATAACTTTGAGCACATTAAGTTTTCAGTGTACTTTGTGGTGTAATAAGTTACAACTGTATAAGAGCATCTATTATACAATATGTAACGTCGGCATTGATTACCGATGTATTAGATATTCTTCGGGATTGGTAAGTTAAAATGACAATGAGAAGGTTACATATTGCGCAGAACAAATGACCGCTAGGACCTTAAGGTTTAGGAGTGTTGACCGGAAAGCGCAGCATCGCACCCAATCATAACACTGACAGGTGATTTACTTATTGTAAATTAGTCTTAGGTCTTATTGTAAATTAGTTTGAGAGGCCTATGTCTACCAGTGAATAGAGCCTACACGGTTGAAATGATAATCTGACACTGCGTTTGTTAATGCGTTTGCACACCGCGGTAATACGTGAATTTATCATATATCTTTAGCTGCAATTAGCTCGACCACAAGGTCAAATATTGTCGTCTGTTACGCACAACAGTTTAATTTTGAAACGCACTACTTGTCATAAATGTGACGACCATACATGTAGCGAAAATGTTCGCTTTCTCTGTGTTGCTATTTGTGGGTCGTATAACGGCCACCCGAACTGCACGCGACAGGGTAACACCGTCCGACGCGTTGAGCTATGGTCACGAAAGTCAGGGCTGTCACACTGGATTAAAACGCGGTTCGTTTAAACCAAGGAATCGGGCCACATAACGTTCATAAAATTATAGCATTTATAATGTTTATAAAGTGTTTTGAATTTAAAAACATTGGCGTTAAACTATTAACCATATTAAGAATTTTACTGTAAAATTAAAGAAATCTTTATTCAATTTATTTTGTTCGCATTAATATTTTAGTTTATTACCCTTGTATAGTTTTACATTATATAGTTATACAAAATGTGTGCCTGAAATTTTATTGTTCTAATATATTGAAAGACAAATCTTTACATAAAATAATAAATTAAAGCTTTTTATGTCATTTTCATAGAGATAAAAATTTAGGAATATATTCCATGTCCAAATTCGCATCCCTTCTAGCTTCATTACACGTATAAATAATATTTGTGATACTACAATTCATTCAGTGTCAAAAATGCTATCAGCCGGCTTTCATTTTACACGGACATGTAGGAAAAACTATTTTATTCACAAGTTATTTATGAATAGACGGCTCCGAATATAAAGTTCTGTATGTTAATTGGAATAATATTAGTTATATGTCATATAAAAGTAATAAATTTCTACAATGCGGAAGATTTATTTTATTTACAAAATACACAAAAACACGCAAAAAAAGGTTTGTTAACTAACCGTACCACAGTGAATATGAAATACAATTTAGAAATAATTGTTTAAGCTAAGGTATAATGCAAATTAAGCTTTGTTTTACTTCATTGAGTAAAACTGTACACACTTTATTACTGGGACATTCATTGTGTTAATGTGACATCGGTAATTCAAAATTTATTATTTTCTTAAAAATTTAGATTTTATATAAAAATACATAAATTTTTCAGGATACTATCAACTGGATTTGTATTGGTAATCTGTAAGAATTGTTATGTCAAGCAGTGAACATCCCATGGCTGATGACCGCTGGAGACTTGTACTTAGCTTCATGTATATTTAAATTATACTTGTAATTTTATTATTCTGTTTGCTTCACCAAACTATAATAAATTAAAAAATATTTGTTAATATATACTTTAATTGAAATATGTAACATTCGCTGTTATATCCTTTTCGTAGGATTCATCTTTGTTGGTAATAATTAATTCGATCATTAATTTCAGCCGATAAATGTCCACCAGGCATATAGGTCTTCCCTAAAGATGCCATTTACTAGTATAACGTGATATAATCTTACGTGTTAAATTAATTCATTTATTTGAAATCCTTGTTGAAACGTGATGATTATAACAAAATAAGCTATAGAATGTGTAATAAAAATAATACATTATTACTTAAATGTAGATATAAAATCATGAACAAGTGTCGTTAAAATCTTTGCAAGATCAAAGACATCACGATCTTCCGGAATCCATAGGACATATCCAACTCTAAATTAAATCATCAATACAGCCGCAGGTCGTCCATTGCATGGCGTACGCTTCGCCAATAGATTCCCGATAAGATCAGTTGGAAGCGGCCTATATCGTGCATCTTCCAAAGACTATAACAATTTCGTCTATCCATCTTGTTGGTGGACGCCCTTTGCCGTAGTTCGTCTAGAAGTTTAAAACCCTTGTGCCCATTTGCACTGCGCGCTGTGGCCTACAGACTTGACGAAACATTAGATAATCTATTCACTTAATTTTTTATCATCATATATGTATCATTTTAAATCATGATTATCAAAATTTATATACACAAGACAAAGTCATGTTACACAACTAATAACTCTGAAACGACAGGAGCCATTACTATAATTCTTATAATTTTGATTTGTCTTTGTGCGGAATAAGACAATACGTATTAAAATATGTCATTCACTAAAAAATTAACGATGTAAAACTATAAAATAAAACAACATTCTTGCCGTCTAATTGAACTAAAATTAAATTTTTAATAGATATGAGTAAGTTTAAGTATTCGTAATTTATATATTAGTTGGCAGTAAGATGAAACGAAAGTAAGATGAAGCATGTGCGGAAGTGGCTAAATATTGGTCCTTTTCTTACTTAGGATGGACTTCCGCGAAGTAAAGCCTGATTCCATTAAATAAGTAAGATGAAACGAAGTTTACCGGGTCAACTAAACAGAAACACTTTAACTATAAATGTTATAATGTTGTCGGAAGCAGTTTTAATATATTCGTATTCTGTTAAATGTACTTTTGAGTCGCGTGACAATGTAAATTTTAAATAAATCGTTGGTCAGTTGACTCAATTATATTAGACTACGAGGCCGGAGCCGCAAAATCTCCGTCCATTGTAATCTGTATGCAAATTTATAATTAGGTCATGCGGACACAACTGAACCTCAACCGGGCTGTGTTAATGTAATTTACGGTATATAGGCGCCAATTATAATCGAATCATAACATTTTAGAAATTTTGCGCCTACACTTAATATTAAATATTTATAGCCCTGTTAAATCTGTGAAACCTGGTCACCCTAATCAATGACGATTGAACCACTTAATATGATTGAATCAGATCTTGTAACTTAATATCCGGTGTTATTGTGTTGTAATAATTTTTTATCTATAACTTAATACAGTAATGGATTTATAGACTTCAGACTTATTGATAAACAGGATTTCTTCACGAGATCAAATCAGAAATGTAGATATCCGTAGACAGAAGAAAGTGACCAACATAGCCAAATATGATAGTGAACACATGGCCGCAGAGACTTCTGAGATTCTAGAAACGAGACCACGAACTGACAGCACCGGCTTGGACAGGTGACATTGTTATGGTTGACGAAAAACGAAATCAATAGGAAAGGTTCATATTTAGCATTGAGCTTCCTATGGCTTAAAAATTACAACACTTTTGAATATAAATTTACTAATCGCTTCTTCTTGATCATCTTAGTTGTATATTCTTGGCAGAATAAACATGGTCGTTTTTTTTTTTTTTTTTTAATTAATGGCTCCGTTTTTACGGCCTCTTGTTCACCCCATATCATGGTTGAACAGCGTCTTCTTCACATAATTTTAATTAATTTCCATACTCATCTTTCGTCCCTCTTAGGAAATTAGATGAAATATTGTAAGATATAATTCGTTCATCTTTCACAATATCTTTCATTCCGTTCAATAAAGCACTTGCTTTTTTTTGTTTTTTTTTTTATCAACTTATTTAGACTTAATTCTCATTTTCTTACTATTTATATCATATTAATATACATTTGTGATATCACAGCTATTATATCACCTTTTATAAATTATTTTTCGTCTATTTTTAACATATTTATTTATTGCAGAACTCCAAATAGGTCTGGCGACTCTCCTCTTTACTCAACAGTGAGGCGATTTTCACTTCTTTTCTCTCTATTAAACGAGATTAGTATTCTATAACCATGGTCGTTGGTCTCCCCGCCCATTAATTTCCTACCATCTTTTTTCTCTCCGAGGGACTTTGCACGCTTTTGTCTTGCATCAATCTCAATTTTGGACAAACTTTGAACAATACATAACTCTAGATTTAAAGCAACTCACGTAACGATGGGCAACTAGTCTCTACATACAGTCTCTGTAGCATAATGTAGCTAACAATCTCTATATACTTGGTTCAGTTAGTTCTATTTTTATCATCATCATAAAAACATATCATAGGCGATGATCACATCACGCGGCATCCAGTGATCCATCTACATATATATATCGTCGGCTCATCTAAAAGGGTGCCTACTAATGCCACGTCTACCATCTATCTTATCTTTAATTTACTTTTAACAAACAAATTGATCACCGTACATTTTATACATGGGAATGAACGTTTATAAATTTCCCTTAGGATTCCAATGGGAACGAAGTTCGAACAACAGCCCCTGGATATGGTCCGCCGATTTTATATGGGACATTGTAACAAAGGCTGACATATGGTGCGGAAAGTTTAACGGGGGATCGAATTCTAAATTACACCTGTTACGAGTTTCGGGAAGCGTAAAGGCCTTTTTACTTCGATAAAATGGTTTTGTTGATTAAAGTAAAATGTATTAGATAATTGTTCCTGCTAATTTCAGTTGTAGGATGTTCTACTACTTCTAATCCTTTAAACTAGATTTTAAATAGAGCCTTCCGATAACTTGAACAAGTTTATCTATCTACATTCCTATGGGTTATGTATGGTTATCTACCTCCTCTGGGTTAGCTTATGCAAAACCTCAAGGCCACAGCGGCCATCTGTACTGTGCATTATGTGACCTGCCCACTTGAACTTGCTTACTTTTCTACTATATGATCTCATAGAAATATCCCGATAATAGCCAACTCCTTAGCTAGTTGAACAACTGCGAATTTTCAATAAGGCCCGAAGATTTTAAATGATGCGAACACGTATTAGTAATTAAAAACCAAAAATTAACAAAATGTGATAAAAAAAAAACTGATAATACTGTTATATTGACATAAATTACAACAATAGAAATAAGAAATTAGAATACATAAAGTGTGAAAGAAATTAATCGATATTGTAAAGTAGCAATCCAAAAGGGAACGGTGAAGCATTAGAGGTAAAGTATGAAAGGTGACGAAAGGGGAATGAATGAGAGACATTAAGAAGGACGTAAGAGAGAGTGAGACAATAAAAAAGGAAAAAGAAAAGAATATGAATAAATAATAATTAAGCTAAACTGTGAACCCAAGGACTTTTTTTATTTACTATGACCCTTGTATCTATAAATGAGCTTGCATAGCTTGTTATAAAAGAAGTGACAACAAAATTAGCAAAATTAAAAATAAAATTTTTGTTGTAGAATATTCATTTAAATTAAAAAAAAGTAAAAAGGACGGGCACCACAATTGGTGTGCAAATCTATGACAATGTAATATGTAACACGATTCGCCACCGTCCCAGTGAGACATGCTAGTACACTTACGATTAGCTTACTTGCAACAAAGCAATGTTTACAAATCGCTGCTTAGCGATAAAAATGGTCATCGCAATTTTACCCACGCAGACTCATATCTGCCACCTTAACATAAAACTAGAGACAGTCTATATGATAAGGAGATATAGGTGTGTAATCTTGCGTAACCATTGTTTTATTTCGAATTAAGGGCACCGTAGCTAGGGAATTACTGGGTTATCAAGGTAGAAGTATAAGATGAAAATAAGATGTTTAAATCCGAAATTTATATCTTTTACTAAAATATAAGAGTTATGATAAAATGTAATACATGTTGTGAAATGCACTGGTAAATGGACAGGTCAAGCAGCGCGCAGAACTAAAGGCCCTTGAACTTTTAGGTTCTGGAGATAAGAACACGATCCGCAAATGTAACGTAGGAAGTGACAAGGGGGAGTCAACCTTATTAAGGTCCCCAAAGATGCTGAATGTAGGTCGCTTCTTACAGATTCTTTTAGAAACCCCTAGTAGAGGTCCATGGTCAGAAGTAGGTTTCACGGTTGAAATGATGATGTATAGAATAAACAATGACTAAATCAAATGATTCTTATGTTATATATTCCAACGTCATTGAATGTGTAGATATTAAAAATGAAACTAATTTCTCACTTTTCTTTTGTAACGTACTAATCTGTTCTCAGTATTTTTCTGTGTGTTCAAATTTCTTTATTCCGATGTATTTTTTCATAAGTACAATAAGTATCCATGATTTCGCATTGTGTTTTAAGTGCTGAAAATAAATAGCTCTGTACGATTACGTGGGGCGGTTACCACGTGAACTATTTCAAAAACTATACTAGTTTATCCTTTAAATAGTGAACAATGGTTTTCAATTTCATCATGTAATAAATAAAGGCGTTATTGTCAATAACAATTTACAAAATAAAAAAAAAAACTGTTTTTCTTTTTTTGACAATGCTCTTATATCTCATTGAATTTGACGAAAAATCGCACCTTTTGTCCTGCTTAAATAGATTCTGAATCACGTTTTAATATTGTTCACACTAAAATTTTCACTCTAGTCATTATTTTGGAATGTAGTAGTTTCTATATAATTATTTTATTTCACACTAACTGCTCGACAAACTTCATATTGTTATGGGACAGTCGCAGGTCAATAGAAAAAATAAAGAAATAAAATGCAATTGACGGTTCTCATTTCATTTATTGAAAATAAACACACAAAATACACAAAGAAAAAAAATACTTCTAACAAATATACACATGCACATGAAAACATTTTTTTAATTATTCCGATAAAATGGTATCCGGGGACGTTTCTATTCTAACCTAACCTAACTTTTTTATTGATTTTCTCTCTTTAAAACCTTCCACGCACCTTCACAAAATATTTAAAAAAATATCTGTATTAGTCTAGACGCCCCCATGTTTACGTTAAGCAACACATTTACCAATTTGTTTATTGTTAATGAGTATATATTGTTGAAATAGAATGTTCTACTACGTAAAATTATTAAATCACAATGAAAATCAACAAGCTTTTACCAAAGTTTATAATTAATAAAAGATTTATTTTTAAATTGATGACAATATCTCATTGAAGTTTTCACCCTTTTTCCTCCCATTAATTGTGTTTTGAAAGCAGCTTCAAAATGTTTTTTCGACCACTCACTTAATCGCTTTCCGAATGATGTCCGAATTTATTCAATCAGGAGCTACTTCGCGGAAATACGACGCAGAAGAACAAATCCTATCGATAAGAGATTTGTGAATAAGCTTCAGAGATGTTCAGTGGCTTAACGATTTTACTATGAATATTGAAAAGAACTTTTCTTTTTTAACTTTAAGTCACTTCTATCGTCGATCAAAGTTGCCGTTACCCGTGGCGAATAAATAAATTAAATTAAATTGCACTCAATTATAATACTTGAAATAATATAATTTTAACTAACATTTTGGACATATTTTGTTTTATTTAATTAACAATCTACTGTACCCGTTAAAAATATAATAGTTAGAAAAAAAGGACATTTGTATATATTTCCACTTACTGAAAACGGGAATATCTCAATAATATTTTCAATATTTACATATTTAAAGTAAACAACGAAATTTAATTAATTAAAAGTCCCTTGCGACTATTATTTAATAAAAAATGTATTAATCAATGTAAGTGTAACAATTACGAGTAATCTACCCGAAAATAATTAAGAAAATCACAATACACAAATCAAATTTAACCGAAAATAAAAAATAGGACTGCATGTGGGTTCAGAGCGACAAAAAAGATCGTTACAATAGCTTTAATCTAAAGAAAAATTATATGTATGTATATATGTATAAAAATATATTTACCAAAAATAATAAATATTATCTTATGAAAAGTTTTTTTTTCATAATTTTATTACCAGAATTTAATAGTTTAGAAATGTGTAAAAAATCCGGCATCATCTTCTAGCTATCGTCGTAATCTTAATATGCAAGGAATTAAAATTATTAACTAATATCCAAAGGCATTCATCGCAAAACTTAACCACATTAGAACTACACAAGAAAATGATGGAGATATTTAACCCTAATCGATTCCGCAGAACGTAGCTTTCTAATGACATTAATGTATCGAAATCATTTGTTTGTATTACGAAAATGACAAAGAAATCTTCATAATATCGTGATTTATACCAAATATGAATGATTTTATTTTCTTGTTAGTCTCTTCTTTCTCTTTATCAAACCATAACTAGAGATCGAAAAAAAGATTTGATTATTTTATAACTTTTTAAATACTTGATGGCTGGGAAAATATTTTCCATTATTGGTTGTATTTTCAAATTTGATAAATAAATCGAAAAGGCATCAATAAAATCCATGTTTTTCACATCGACAACGGCCTGTTCCCACAACATACCGTATGGTTATGTCTTAACCACTACGCTACCACTACTTAACATTAAAATATTACTTTCTATAAAAATCGTTGTCGTTTCAGCACAGACGCCCACGCAAGGCCTCCCACAATGATATCTTTAAAGGATATACAATAATATCCACTATTGGTAGCCGAGTTGGCGATCATAGTGTGATATTATGGTACACAGAGGTTGATGTTGCTCATCTTCTGGAAACTTTTTTATGAAAAGTGACAATATATATAATAAACTATATAATCAATGCACAAAGTGTTTACCTAAGATTATATCTCGAGAATTGAACCCGCGACCTACGATCATAACTCACAGTCTTCTACGGCTTCACTAACATTGCTCTATAAAAAATGGCCTGCTAAATTTAAATTTTAATAGCTTAAAAGTATTAAAAATCTTTAATAATTTCTTAAATTTACATACTGTCCTAAGTTACTTAAAATAAGGATTAAAGTTTTGCTAGAGTTTCTCCCACACTATAGTATTACCGAGGTTGCTGTGCCGCACCTATAGGCACGGTATAGTCGAGATGAGGGGGGAGGGAGTACTGTCGTATAGAATAAAAAAGTTACTAATTTCCTTAAATAGACTGAAAAAAAAAAGAAATTTAAACTACGCGTTTTTAGCATTATGCAAATCCGACAACGCAGTAAATTCACGTGCAAACACTAACTCCTATATAATGGTAACTAACTAAAGTAGTCACTAACTTTACTAATGTAATGACACTAAAATACAAATAAAAATCCCTTGTCATGTTCACTTCAAATAGCATTAATTTGAAACTCGAAATAGCATGTTGCGTTATAAAAACAACCTTTTTTCGAACGCCTTAAAAATTTGAATTCGAAATAAAGGCGGAAAGTAGAAAATTCCAGTAAAGAATAAAAATTATTTAAACAAATCAAATTTGATTTTACTGCCTCTTATAATAGAAGTGTACGAACACTTCTATTGCCCTGCAATGGAATCCTGAGAATGAGTTCATTCATTCTTATTCGGGCCTTAATTCAATTGTACGGGCGACGACGTTTAAGTAAATTTTAGGTGAAGGCGGCCTAACTAGTATAAAATTTCGGAGCGTTCGTGTAATAAAATTTTCGTGCTCACCTCTGTTTTTACAATTTTACATAATATATTTCTTAAATTACAGATTAATTATGACAATATATTCAAAATACATATACAGTCATAGATTTAAATGACATAGATATGAATAAATTACAATCTGTGAATGCAATGAACCTTATCATTGAGCTGAGAATAAAATGAACAAATGCACACAACGATACAAGCATATACCTTAATTTACTTTATTTCTCAAACGTGTAATAGGGTTGTCGCAATAATATTTTTTACCATTAATTTTGTGTGTCTATTACTTATATTAAATATAAAAATTATATAAAATTTCACTTGATATTTGATTCCGTTAGGCAGTATTATGTATATAATAATAGTTTTTAATAGATTAGTTAGAAAATAAAACTAGTTATATATTTTAAATTTCTAGTAATTTTTATGATTATTAAAAAAATGTACGACGTTAAAATTTTTATCAACTAAATGTGACAGCCCTCGGTTAAAAAGTTCGTATTGAAACAAGTTCCAACTGGACCGGCTGCGAAGAGGTTCTCGTATGAAGAAATTCTCCGCTCCGGAAATCGCCGAGATCAAATACATAATAAAATTTTACTTACATAATCATGAGATTGTTCAAAAACTGTATTTTTTTTAATTTCTTATCTCTACGACTTTAATATTCTATAATTTATGAAAAGATTAGATACTCGCGACAAGTTTTCATATTAAAAACATCATTGAATCATATGTATGTGATAAAGTCTGTTATTACTTCCAAATATTTTTGTATAATAAATATGTTCAATTATATATGAGCTGTTGAAATTCAAGTTTCTCAATAAAAAAAATAATTTATACATAATTAGTCGGATTTTAAATAATATCTGGGCGATATTAAATGAGATCAACTTTTATTTGTAATATATGCGAAATTAATTTTCTTTTTCAATTTAAAATTTATAAAGCTCCACAAGTAGCTTCTCGTACAAATTTATGTATATAAGTCATTTAATTATTTCGCAGCCACCAACCTTCAATCATTATAAATAGAAGCGTAACTGGAGTGTCCTCCGCCACTTCTTCTCCTAGGGCTAGCTTTCTAAAATGGTAATAATCTTAACTAGGAAATATCAACCGATCAAGACGAAATCTGGCCCTTTAAGCACCCCTGAGCCGGAATGCTAAGCCGGTATTATCGACGAATGACTGTCAAAGTCCCGTCGAGGTAACCCTTATTCCTAGTCACTTCATGGAACGCGGGAAAGGCGTTCTAAGAGCTGCATCTGTAAATTCTACTTGGGTAACAATATAAGCCAGGACAAAAAAATCATAACTTATATATTTTAATGTAACCAGGCGTTATTTTACGGTAGTCCATCCTAAGTAAGAACAGGACCAATATTTAGCCACTTCCGCACATGCAGTGGTGTTCGTGCAACAAAGTGCATCGCCCGCCAGCCCGCTGATAAATGCGCATGCACATGTAAAACAGAGTGGAGATTGACTCTGTGTTTGGCACTAATCGGTGTAACAAAACTCCTGAAGATGCCCCGTGGAGGGATGAAACTCGTGTTGAGTGATTTAACGGTGGTAGTTGTGTAATTCGCATTATTTGCCGCATGCGCATTTACCAGCGGGCTGGTGGGCGGTGCACTTTGTTGTACGACTATCTCTGCATGTGCGGAGGCGGCTAAATATTGGTCCTTTTCTTAGTTAATATATATTTTTAATACCAATCTCTACAAATTACATTTGTTAGTTAAAGATAAACATGATAATAACTGAACCAACGTATTTTATTGCATTTTCAAGGTAGTTGTAGAAATATTTATGTTATTTAGTTGCCACGGGGTCGTTTTTACTATCCTGTAACTTTAATTAATGGGGTAAGTCGTAATACACGTACGTTCATTATGTTTATTTTAACTACTCTCATTAAAAGTTAATTTGAAATAGATAGCGGCACGTTCGAATCACCTACACTTGTTAAAGTGCCAATGATGAAAGTGTCACCCACGCGTAAATCATATAATTAATAAATAATTTTAAGTTAAATTGAAACGTATTTTCGTTCAAATACCGACCAAGGCCATATTAATTTTTCGTATCATTACATACATTTTTGCTTACTTACAAATTTCAATTAAATAATATTTTTTAAATTATAGAAATCATTCAAAAATTCAAATTTCAATTTTTATTTTTTTGTATAACGTTTTTAACTATTTTCGTGCAACAAGCGAGGAATTCTTTCCTAGTTTCTTTTTCGCCTATCAGGGAGGCTATTGTCTCCTCCCTGATTTTAACGCCAGACCGGCACTCGAATTCGAGGCATAGTCAAGGATGCGGGAAGTCGCTGGATGCAGGGAGTACAAAACCAGTCATCGCGACGATCTTTGGAGACGCCTATGCCATGCAGTGGGCGTCTATCGCCTTATAGTGTTTAATAAAAATCTAATATCATTTTAGTCGTTCTCGTAATTTTGATTCGAAAAATAATTTATGGAATCTAAACGAAAACGTTGAGTATGTGGTTGGCATAAATCGTTTTTCAACAATTCCACGCATCACAAGATATCCTCCGCTATTAATCTCGAGTGCCGTGCCTACGAATTGGAAGCGAATTCCTGTGAGATCTGCGAAACGTACCAGTGTGCGTAATATTAATACGTTTATACACACATACCAAGATTTACAGGAAGGCTTTGGTCAAAGGTTATATATTGTGATACACTCACAATTATATTACGCAATCTTAAAAAGTGCTTGTCGATCGGGTAAACTTCTATTAATATATATTTACAGAAACGAAATATCGAAACGTTATTTATCAAAGCCTTTTGAAATACACACATGATATATACGACAAATACATTAAAACTGTTTTTAAAATCATCATTAAAATTTATTTTTATTACATTAATAATCCATGAATGTCGCCTAGTTCCCGCAGTGGACGTCTTTAGTACTAAAATGATGTTACAGAAAAATTCTACATGTAGGACGAAAGTATAGTTCAATACACATTTTAATAAATATACTCCTACATCGCTGTTTTTCCGTCTAAATTTATTAATGTATAAATAATGATAATATATTTATAGTAACCGGTATTTTATTTAGCACATGACAGATGAATGAGAGCCGGGTCTTTATCGCAGTGTTTATGCGTACGGTGTAGTTAAAGTTCTAATGTTGGCTGGTCGGATATATCTTTCGACCGAAGAAAGATCTTTCTTTTATAAACAATCGGTTTTAACTGTTAATGGAGTGTAGATATCTGTAAAGATCGACGATCTAAAAATTACTATTGTAAAGTCTGTTGCATTTAAATAAATCAACAAGTATTCTAAACAATCGTTACATTGTAAAATTGAGAACGTTTTAATAAGATAAGCATCAACTGCTAAAACTAACCTCAAACAGTTTTCTGCACTCTCTAGAATATGTCAGATGAGACTATTTTTAATTTCAAAAGGTTTTAGAGTAATGAGGAAGTAAGAACTTTTGCCCAAACTATTACAGATAATCAATTTTCGATTATCTGCTTATTATAATAGTATTTTTCTTATATCATTCAATGTGATTACATTTTGTTCACAATTCATTTGTGTTAGTACATGGTTATGATTGTAACCACCACTGATGGTCATATTTCATTTAATAATGCGACGAATGCAAAAGTGCAATCATCCAAATCTACACATACGTTTACTTATAATAAAATTCCACAAAACATTTTAGATCTTTCTATTCTTACTTTTAAATCTAAAATTAAAAACATGTTATTAAAAAATCGGTTTATTGTATCAATATCGATATAAGAATGTTTACATAAAACATTTTTCATTTAATTTAAAGAGAACAACTGTCGAGTTTTTGGCCAGCTCTTCTCAAAATTTCAAATAATAGCTTAGTACTTATAATAGCAAAATAAATGACTATTCACAATTTTTAAATTTTGAAATGACTTTCGAATTTGCATTTCGAACGAATTGAAGTTCGAAACGCAACTGTGGTTCATGATTACCTTTTTGGAATAACCAATGGCACGTGGACTCTTTGTCATACTGTGACTTGGTAAGCGGCCCGTCAAGTGTTCAGCGCCTTTTTAGTAGGGCCGACGTGTTCTCTGACTAATGCTAGCGTTTATCAACGCAAAGCACTTGGACCCTAGCCTAATGTATGCCATAATTTTATTGGACGAGTAACAATAGGAATTGCTTAAAATGAAGATTTAAAAATATAAAATCATTATTTGTTTGTATCGTTTTAAAAAAGCAAAGTGAGTGGTGAATGCATCGTCAGCAAAAACCTTTAAAACTTTTACTCAAGTTTCCGATCAACCTGTATAAAATGTTCACTGTGAAATGAGTTACCTAATTATATTTTTATTGTAATACATGCCTTTAATGTCTGGCAGTACAAAGTAAGCAATGACATATAGTAAACAATTATAAATTTAAAACCGTGGCGGCCCAGCGGTAGAAGACTTGCAATCATAGGTTAATGGTTCGATTCCCGGGAAACAATGTTATGTAATTTACACTTTGTGCATTAATTATATAGGATTGCTACTGCACACGAATAAGCTTGCTCATAATGGGCAGCACCGTCCTGTGTGTACCATATTCCCACACTGCGATCACGAACCTGCCCACCAAGCATGGCGATTATGGTACATCCCCCCGTAGATATATTGGCGGAGGCCCATGCCTTACAGTTGATGTCTATGGGCTGTAATAATGACGACGTCGGATTAAATTAAATTTTTTACAATCCTAACTTTGAAAACGCTTTTCCTTGCTATATTATCATTACGATATTTCAATATATCTGAAAGGAATTTTAGTTTGAATGTATGGTACATTAATTGACAGGAAGTAGGCTATTAAGAAGTAGGTTTTAAAGCTTATATACCAATAACCAATCAACCCGTAGATTCAATTAGATTTACTTTTTTATTGGAGCAAATTAAAAAAAAAGCGGTAGCATCTGTCATTGATGTATTTTTCTATTCTTAAGATCTGCAGTAATGTTTATCGTATTTTTATTTTAAAAATAAAATAAGGTAATGAGTAAATCCTACCTTAAGAACGATTAAAATTTAACATGACCTCCTTAAACCGAAAGCGCTCAGCTGTAAATGTCAATATATATCACCTATCATAAAACAGGTCAGGTCTACCGATCTACTCCACTGAACAATTCTCATTTCAGACTTCTTAATGGCATCCTATGTGTATTTTAAGGATTTTCTATTTAAAGATTATAGACAAGCCGGTTGATTTTGTTTCCTGCACTTGACTACTTGAGCAGTGGTTGCCCAGCGATAGATGACTGAGACTTGCGATTGTAGGTCGCGGGTTCGATTCTCAGTATACAATCTTAATTAATTCACATTTTTTGAATTAATTATATAGAATTGCCACTGCCCACAAACAAATTTACACATGATGGCAGCGGCGTCCTCTGTTTACCATAATTAATACCATATTGCCTTCGCCAACCCGCGTGTCAAAAGTGGCGATTAATGAATATCCCCCAATGAAATCTTTGAAGGTGGCCTATGCCTATAAGTGGGCCTTTGTGACTACTGACTTTTAGCCATATTCACCATTTTTTTTTTGTTCGAGATATGTAACATATGTACAAGAATATAGATTTATTACTGCAATAAAAAATACAACTGAAATGTTTGAGGATGGATGAAAGGAATGGAATGATTGAGAAAGGAAGATGGAAATATGGAATGACAGAAGGAAGAAAAAAAGATATTATGAACTATGGAAGACGTGGACAAAAATAAAAAAATTCATGTGAAAAAATTGTTAAGAAATAAAAAACCCGGTTCCTAATAAAATAGGGGTGAAAGGAGAGGTCCCAATAGCGGAGGCCATTTATTATTATCTATATCTGCCATTTAAAAAATATCAATAACAGAACTAGAAGAAAACTTTATTTTTTTCGATATAAATAAAATGATTTAATGTCGCTAACATAATGCAATACAATTAGAAGACTATCAAACTAGATATGTGTTTCTAATTTTAAATTCTTTAAATATATTTTTGAAAGCAAATAAAGGTGAATGTGAAAATTGCTTAAATTATTCATTTGTTTATACTTAATATTTTAATTATGAAACTGCCTTAAATTCTATACGAACAACAGTAATTAACCCCTATTGATACTGACGGAATGTCATCAGACTTCACAAAACAAGCGGCTTTGTACCCGATGACTAATTGCATCAAAACATTAATTAAGGAAACATGACAGTTCATAATCATCCGTATAGTGTCACGAAATACAATTGACTATTGTATAATGTCTCCTAATAGCATTAAACGTGAAATAATCCTTCATATTAGTTGCCTATGAATTCTAGCGTTAAATTATTTAATGTCCGTATATATAAATGCGTTAATTAGAAATGCGTGAAACTAGCTCGATATTTTTTTATATATCGAGTCTCGCAATTTAAAGATGTCATTATCATTTCTGTTTTTATCTTAGCGAAGACGTATGACGTGTTCAATTATAAACGAACGGAATGCAATTAAGGTACAGAAAAAGAAAGGTTCGTTTCGAGTTACTAATTGCGCCCAAGTACAGTCATTCAAACCCGACCGAAACTTGAAATGCTTCAGATAGTGCGGTGGAACATTTCTATATTTATAAACGTTGTTGCGTATAGGTGTAAAAACTTTAAAAGGTTGAACGCATAAATTAATTACTGTCAATTAATATACGGAACATCCTATCCATAAGTCAATGGTTTAAAAAACGAAAAAAAAAGTAATGATAACAGTAAGAAAAAGTGTTTTTAAAATGTAGATTACTACTTATTAAAATTGAATAATTTATTATCTGTCCCTACAGACTTTGTGCTACCGCAAGTTATCAGTCTGTTCCATTCTGATAAAAAAGATAGTCGTATGGAACATATGTCAGAGTGATCACTTTATTTAGGGTACTTAAAAATAGGTATAAAAGCCTTAAAGCTTTTTGTTCTATCCGATCTATAACCATTATCTTATATAACTTGAATTCTCAATTCTTAATTCAAAATATTTTTTTTTACATTTTTAATTTTATTATATAATACAAGTGGTCTATTCACATGATAAGTTCCGGTATCGTTTTAAAAACGTTTTTTAATATTAAGCTTATAAAACTTTTGAATAATTTAATGAAATATGTATAAGTGTCGAATAGTGGTAGCGCAGCGGTAGAGCACTGAGACTTACAATTGTAGGTCCCGGGTTCGATTCCCGGTATGCAATCTCATATAACTCACACTTTTTGCATTATATAAGATTTTCAATGTTCACAAACAAATTTTCAGAGAATGAAGAGCAGCATTCTCTGCGTACATAATACAACATCGCGATCGCCAAATCGCCTGCTAATCTTGTAGTTTATAGTATATCCCCTTATAGATATCTCTGGTGGAGGTGGTGGTGGTACTGTGGGCCTCTATGGACTGAACCTGGTTACTAAAAGTAGATAAAAACTGACATGGGAAAAGATAGTGGAGGCCTTCATCCAGAAATACAAATTTAAAACACTAACTAAATACATACTAACGAATAGTTTTCATAAAACTACTAGCAACATTTCAAATCTGTAAATAAAGATGATAATCAAAATTATCGTTACAGCCGCAAGACGTACACTGCTATACATAGGCCTCCTCAAAACATTTTTGATAGGACTGGTTAGGAGCGGTTTGCATCCAGCGTCTGCCGATGGCCTAAAGGGGGTCAAATTATAAAAATGACTGATATTTTTGGTTGGATTGTTATTGTGTTATTGTAAAAAGCTCTATTACCTCAGATATTTACTGAAGTTAAATCCGTTATATATACTCGTACATATATTCTTTATTTAAATTTGATGGAAAAAAGATCTTAAAAGGCTTTTCTATTGTTATTGTTTTATAATGAACAAACAAATAATATCTACGTATTTATTTAAGTAATAATCTCCAAAAAATTTTACTTTTCAACAATCTTAAATGTTGTTGTGAACATCATTAATTTCAAATTAAAATCTTGTTAATTACGTGTATTAGCGGATATTTAGAGCATAACAATACCATTTTAACAAATTAATTACAAATTCACCCCTTTAAATATACATATACATATTTAATGATAAATAAAGCTTGTATATTAAATAGTTAACTAAGTATATTAACAAATAAGTAACTTTAACACTAGTTTTCAGACGATTTAACATTGAATTCAACTAAAATTACTCAAACCAACTACTTTATTAACTACACTGGTCCGCCTCCACGGCCTCGTTAGCGGATCTCATCTGGTCGGGGTCAAGTAATGACTTGCGAGTCCTGTGTATAGGTTGACCATGTTATAAGATATTTAAGAGACTGTCCTGCTGAACTCATTAATAATAATCCCTATCATATATTTTTAGTTTTCCAGTTTTAAAGAGCCCCGATATACATGATGATTAGTGTTCTACGTATATAGCCTAATTAAATTATTTGATAATGTAGTCATTAATTCTACGATATCAAGTAATAGATAATGCCGTGGATATCTATACAATGTTTATTGTACAAAAGAGAGTTGTTCCAGCATTATGTGAGAGCCTAGAGACGCTCTCAAAGAAAAGATTCTTGAAGAAAATAATCGAAGCGTCCGCCGAAGCAATAAAAGACATCGGAGGGATTCTATTCCGGTAAAAGTAAGTAGCGGCTCGAGTAGAGGCTTCCAAGGAGCCCTCGAGCTTCACTACCTTAAAAAATAACTTAGGCTACATGCCCTCTGCGCTCTGCCACCACAAACCAACGATATCTGCAAATGCTATTTGAAAATCAGTGAGTCTATTCCAAAAAAAAAAATATATATATATATTTATATATAGTCGTTGTTGTTTCAGAATATAGTCGACACATTGAGAAAAATAGCGTTATTACTCAAGTTCCTTTATTATTACAGTGTACTATATATTTACGATTAGTTTACAAGTGTACAGTTACAGAAAAGTTCTTGAGTGGCCACGACCCAGTAGACGCGGCGTGGGAAGGCCCACCACTAGGTGGATCGGCGACATGGCTCAGGTAACTGGATGCGTGCAGCGCATGACCTAGTGGCAATTTTTAGGGAATGCTTATGCCTTGCAGTTCGCGTCCATCGGCTGAAAAAAAAAAGTTTATCTAAGGAAGCTGTCATTGGACGAATGACGTCATATAGATGTCATTCATGACAGCTGTCATTTTATTTTTATTGTAAATTTATGTCTCATTTGTCCCTACAATAGAACGAGTACTGAAAAGCTAAAATTTTATTAATAAAATCAATGCAAATTTTATCATGGTTACCGAACCTCTAAGATACAACAAGATTGTCCTGATGTTGCAAGACGATTCCTTAATCTGTCCGAGCAAGAATTCTTCCGATTACATGTTACGTTAACAATGATTTTCATTTTGTAATACATTCGCATATATATGTATAGAATTAATTATATTAATATTATATAAGTGTTATCTAAGGTGCAAAATATAAATTTTGAATGTGATAAATATTTATATTTGTTTTCGTTAATGAGATGCATTAATCTTAGAAAAAGTAAATCATTAATTATAAAAGTCTTCAAAATGTCATTGCCATCCTGTTTGTTCTGTTTAAATATAATGATACCAGCAGATATTATATAATTATAGGCTTTTGAATAAGTTAAGAATTGATATAAATTTATAACAAAAGAAACCAAAGTAATTGCTGACTCGACAAGTTACAAAGAGAATTTCCTCTTGTAATGAGATAAAGGAATCTTTCGGTAAGCATTGCGAAGCGTACAACAAACATCGTTTATAACAATTCGAAATATACTCTTTATTAAACCAAATGATTGACGGAATTAAAAACTTAATAACGAGTATACGACTTCGACGTGTTATGTAAACATGTTAGCGGCATGAATTTATAGTCTATTGACTACACGCGACTTATGAATGATTCAGCAAATTATAAATGCCTCAACGTTTTTAAAAAAAAGAATTGAAAACGAGATTAATTGCATTGATTTTTCGCAATGATTTATGTTTTAACCAAAATTGGAATGAATACCTATTTTTTTTGGACCGAAATCTTACTGCTGCCTATAAGACGTTTATTGCGACAGCCCTGAAGAATCTGAGGAAGGACTCTCTTGACCTCCTTCTCCTTCATAATGGAGGCGATTGTGGACTCCTCGATCTTTGTACCTATCCGGCATTCCATACCAGGTGGATCACGGTCTGGTTCACGCCCGGTTCACAAAAGCACGAGGGATCCTCCTTGAGCTTAAACCTATGAAGGTACCCAGAGAACCCCCCGTGCCCCGTGAAGAACTGGAGCAAGACCATGTTCACCTCCATGCTGAGGAGCGCGTGATAGGCCTCGACGGCGTCCGGGAAGATCTTCCTATATTCCTTCCTATAAGACCTCGTTGTCGATGCCGTCGTTCCTTCCAAATACCTCTTATTCCATTCGTCAAGCGTTCCTAGCCTAAGCTGTCGCTTGACGAATGAGATGAGGCATTCTTCGTATATATTCCGCGTGTTGGAGACTACAGGTCGCAGAAGACAACTAGCCTAGTAGGCCTTTTAAGGCAGTAATGTCCCTGGGCTCCCGGGAGTGGTGCGGCCTAGACTACATTTTACTATTTTACCGAAATGGGTATACCCAGTGTTATTTTCATTTTTTGTATAATTGTCCTTTATTCTTAAGGAAATAAATTATCACGCAAATGCAAACATAACTTGTATAAACATTCATTAGAAATGCTGAGAAATTTTATAACATAATAAAGGAAAGTCATTATCTCTATAAGCGATGGAATTCGAAAATATGAAAACATCTTTATCTAGATGAGGATTTAATGAGTCAAGTCGACAACGCGTGTAGCACTTTCATTTGTTCATATTGTAATTTCCTAACTGTTTTGCCTTTGCTTAAAGAGATAATGTCATCATCATTACAGCTGTAGAATGACTGGACATAGGCCTCCAGCGTCTACCTATGAGGTAACTATGTAGTCTGTCTATCTATAAAGACTTAGAAGGAGACCACGGAACGTCAAACGCAGCATAGACGACCACCCACAAGGTAGATTAATGACCTTATTAAGTTAAGAAAACGTCTAGACTCAGGTCGCTTCTGATCAGTCTCATTGAAAATCTATGGAGAAGGAACAAAATTTTCTACACTTAAAATTATGATGATGAAACACCTCTAATAATGTATGAACATAATCAATAAACGCCCATCGTCAAGTAAATATAATATATAATTAAACGTTTAAATTGATCTCTTTTTATTTATGATTCTAAAAGAAGCAAACGTTATTGTGAATGTTTGGATGCGTGTAGTAAAGTGAAAGTATGTCTTGTGGGTGAATTATATGCGGTGTTACCGATTTTTTTTTCTTTAATAATAAATGTTATGTGTATATTACGTCAGATAAACATTGATATAATCAAGTTCTCCCACACGTGTGTATCATAATACCATTATTTAGATATTTGCTTAAATAATCGTGGCAAAAGGAAAGCGGTGAGACAAAAGGCAATTACGTAAGCCCAGATCGCATACAGGGACTGCCACTGTTCCTCGTGCCATTGTTTCGAGTAAATTGAGTAAAACTGCGAAATTGTCGGCGTTCCGCCTTCCCGCATTCGACCCCTTGTAAATCCAATTTGATATCGCGATGTACAAAAAAGTAAATATACAAAAACTCGTGTTACATTATTATCGCTAAACAATTTTTACGACTCTCAATAAAGTGTTTTATTTTGATACATACTGACTCTTTGCGGTCGAAAAATCTGTGTACCCATATTACTGTGTACATATTTTCTACGGCTTTTTATCAGTGAGCCATATTATTTTAGGTATTTTTTTATTTCTTGTCCTCTGGTGTTAGTATTCGTAGATATTGCTGCTTACAAAAACCATTATTTAAATAACTATTGCAGAACTACGATACAGAAACCACTTCATCTGATATATCTAATACTTAAAAATTATGTTGTATTGAATAAAAGATTATTTAAATAAGGCGTTTTCATTCCTTTCTTCAACCACATTTGTTATTTTTTGTTGTGTTTAATAAATATTTTTGTAATGTTATCGTTAAATTCGTTTTTATAAATAAATAATGTCAGCTTATTATGTTCCATGGCATTGATCTATGCGTTTCCAACCTTAAAAAGATATAATATCATACTTAGGTTAAATTAAAATAGTCCAAAAAAATGCCGAGCCATAGTAAATAGGAACAAGCAACATAAGACCAAGATAAAAAGTCTGTACCGTGTAAACAGACAGACATAAAATAACATTTTCCTCCAGTATAAACGTATTCTTAGCTTGTTATTAGGAACATCACAATAAGCGCTATCCGGCGAATACAGTAAGAAGAGAAAATACTGGGTTAATAAACGATCATCCAGATTTTCTTCCAAAGGGAAAAGGAAAACCAAGTTTAATGCTTCTCATGATTTTTAATTTGGTATGCAAGTACCTGATAATGACCATCCTATGTGTTGACCTTTTTGACTGTCAAAATGATCAAAACCAAACTGCTGCTGAATAAAAAAGACACATATTTAAAACAACTTTTTAGCACTTTTACAATTTCGATATAGTGCTATGAATAATATCGCAAAGTTGACGCAACAATCCAATATTATCATAATACGCAACAGTGGCTACGTAATTTTTAACAAATATTTTTTAAAACACGTCTGTTTTGTAACAATTTAAATTTTAAATTTCTTTTTTTCTTAACATACATGTTAGAAGCGTCTCATTTTTACTTACAATAAGTTATCCTTAATATGAAACTAACGTGATTTCAACGTAGATTTTCTATTAAATTTATGATGTCGTAATACCGACGCATATCATATTATGATTAACATTTATAAAAAAAAAAAACATTTGGTGCACATTCTTTATTCGAATATTTAAATGCAAATGACATGAGTTTAGTTGAGTTTTAGTAGTTTAGTCCAGAGGATGAGCAGCAGCGTTATTCTCGTACCATAATACCACATTGCGATCGCCAAACCACCTGCCTCTCGTGGCGATTATGGTATGGTAGGCTTATTTCTTGCAATGGGCGTCTATTGTTTATTTTATACGTCACCTGTAGAAAAACTCGCTTGAAGTCTTCAAATATAGAGCTGAGTAGAGAAATGACAAAACAATCTCCAAGTATATTTAGTTTATTTATAATTCATGTCTAGAAAACAGGGTTTTTATTAATTATTTACTTTTATTTATTTGTTCATATTATCCAGTATGTACGTTATATATCTATAGCAACATTTACAGTGTACGTCATGAGAAGGTATCCTTCGTCTTAAAGCTATGAAAGTTCGAAACGCATTCTGATTTATAAAGAGCCGGCAACAAATTCAGACAGATGTAGCGCTTCACGTTGCCTTTTAACAAATACAAAACTTTACAAACGACACAATAATGTAGTTAAACTTAAGGCAATGCTTGCGGTACGAGACCAAGTTGGACTGACGATCTAATGCAGGTACAGGTCTGGCTTTCTTTACTACAACACAACGACACTTACCATTAAATAATAGCACCACATGTTAAGTTTTTTAAATACCAAGCTTTTCACAGGGTTTTATTTTTTCTTTTACAATGTTATTAATACAATTGCAGACAAATTAATTCTAATCTTTATATTCGCTTAAATTTCTTTACACTATAATAGACTTTGAACGATTCTTCCTCCAGAAACATCATGTTGTATTTATTCGCGTGTATATCTTGAGATTTTCGACCATATTTTTCAACATTATGTCGCCGAATATGTTTGTTTTGATGCGACACGATTTACGCTGTGATAGTTCTCCGTACATTACACCATCACGAACATAAGTTAAAGTACATGAAAGAGGCGGTGCTTCGTGATCATAAAACGATAGCAAAGCTAATAAATGTCAAGATGGCTTTGTTAAATATATTAACTAAGAATAGAAATATTAGATAAAAGTGCTAAGTTTTATACTTTACTGTTTAGGTTTTCACTGACAAAGAACGAATGAAAATAGATCTTGTTTACACATTCTAAATCTAGTCAAAGAATCTATTGTATACGCTTAAAGAAGTTTATTCAAATATTCCATTTTATGTTTGTATTGTGAAGACATCTCTTTATTGAAATAAATGTCGAGAAAGGGTGAATCAAGACAAGAAATTTACCGTAAGAAGCATTTTATTAAGATATCAAATTTGCCTTGGTTTTTCTACTTCGCCTAAATGTTCTTAAAAACATGTATATTTTTTGTATATAGGAGAAGCTCGGTGGATAAATAAGTTGAAGTGGAGTGGGATACTCTGGGACCTTAAGGTTCTGCAGTGAAGACCAAGGTCCAACAAGCGCAGCGTATGACATCCACTCACAAGACTGACAGACGACATTGTAATATCCTCGGAAGACACTTGACACAAGTCGCTTTTAATCGGTACACTGGTGTGTTCCGGGAATCTCACAACCCGCAGGAACCATAGCTGCTGAAGGCTTAAGGCGGCTACGGACCAACAAGCACAGCGCATCTTTGAGATCATCAAAGAATCAAAATAAAAAATGCCGGCATTCTTCATCCTTTACGGCCAAATCTTTTACCACACAGGCCGTTCGATTTTGGAATGGGTTACCGCTGAATATAAGACTTATTAAATCACTACCTATATTAAGTTAAGAAATATTTTCTAGACTTATGATTATTTATTCTTCAATTTTTTTTTCTTTCTCTATTTCTTTATTTTTTCTGACGAAAGGGCGATCCAAGTTAGTTGGAAATCTACGAAAAGGAATATGTCCAGTAGTAGACGTTTTGCGGCTGAAATGATGAAGATTGTAAACAAAGGTTTTCTTAGTAAATTCCAACTCAGTTCTTTTGTCAAATAGTCTTAAATACATATAATTCAATAGTACAAAGCATTCTAGCAATGTTTCGGTTCTCTTACGTTTTCTGGATTCTTTTTTTAAATATGCTCTGGGCTAAACACTTGTGATCATAGAAGTCGTAATACGGTCCACTTCGACCTCCTGCTAACTTCCGCTCTCCGGGGAACGTTGCACATTAAGATTCAGAGGCGATTTTATAAAGGCCATCAATTGGTCATTTAAAAAACAGGGCGACCTATGGATCTTCAGTCATTCATTCTACCCTGCACAATAAGTCTCTTGTCGTTTTTGTTTTCCACAACGATGACAAAGTATTTTAAGAATTGTTAGTGATAAAATACCGACACGTGTTACGTGATCTTGTTTCTGGAGAATGAGGACGTTAATGAGATGCTATGTTCACAGTATTCTTCTCACCAATTTCAAACAGAACAAGCCTGGGTCTAGGAAGCCCATTCGTCTTATTATGCCATGGATATACCGTCATAGTGACCACAGCACGAGGTGACCTGACAGTGACACATCACAACTGAGTACCCTGTCCGAAGAGCTTGAGTAATCTTTTGCCTAGATACTGTAAAAAGGTCTAAATTTAACTTTGTCTTCAACTCTCTGTCCTATCGATCACGGCAATGCTCTAACTGCTGACGAGGAAACAGTATTTATCGATGCCAAAAAAATTATATTAAATAAAACAAACATTTATCATTAGGAATAAACGTTCCCTTTAGCAAACATTCTAAAATAAAAACGTAAATGTATCCATTTTTAAACAGTTCAAAGATAAGATATCAAGTACACATATGAACAAACACAGATAGCTGTAGAAAACGCGCGTTTTAGTGGTTAATGTACAATGAATAGTTAAACGCTTGTTTGTGTTCCGCACTTAACATTTTTCCCGCGAACACTCTCACTGTTTATAGCAACGTAGCGAGACGAATGAATGTTATGTTAAAGATGGACGTAAACGGTACATGCAAGGCGGAAATATTTGTAACACAATAAAAAAACTTATACAATCTTATCCATCATTTTATTTCGTGGTATAAACATAAATAGGCCATTTAAATCAAAACATCCTAATGGCTATCGCATTCTCCAAATTTAAATATTGATAAATTTATTATACTTATTTAAAACTTCATTTTTTCTAGAACTGTCGAGAGACACAAATATATTACAATATATTACACATACAAATATATCATAAAATAGCATTCGTCGTATTGATTTCAACAGATTATATATAAAAATTAACAAAAATTACTTTCTTCAAGTGAATGGCCTGCAATCATACCGTAACGTACATCGACCAATTACCACTTTTAATTATTTCAAACGCACGCTTTTAATTACAAATGTACTTATTACAGAGCATACATTCATTTAACTTTAATCACGTTTACGAGAACCGTTAATTTGATTAACGCCTTTTAAAAAATTAATTTACAAGAATTTTCAAATTGTATTATCGTTTAGGGTTGCATTTAACCACGAATACCGTTATCAAAGTTTTATACAATGTTTTTTAAAAACTTCGGTTACAAAAAAATATTTATATTTAGAATATGTAAGTCTGAAATGGCAGTCGGCGGAGCACATCGCTAGTGCAAGCGAAGGCCGTTTGGGCCAAAACGTTCTCGAGGAGTGACCAAGAGTCGGTAGACGCGGTGTGGGTAGTCAATCGACACAATTGAGGTCGTCCCTAAATACGGGCAGCACGAGACCTATCATCGTGTTGATCTTTGGGGGAAACCTTTACCTTACCGTGGGCTTTCATCGACTGAAAAGATGAAAAAGTATATATAAAAATATTTCTTCCTCTCTTCTTTACGTCCATCAAGATTAATCGACACTTTTTATTTTTCTTAATTTCTGACGCAGATAACAATAAGATTTTGCTACACTATTATAAAACTTGTTCGTTCACTGGTTTTCTCAATTTTTTTATAGTGCTGAGACGTGGACCGCATTGAGGCTTTTTTGATCAAGAAAAGGACCAATATTTAGCCACTTCCGCACATGCAGTGGTAGTCGTGCAACAAAGTGCAGGGCCCGCCAGCCCGCTGATAAATACGTATGCGGCAAACAATGCGAATTACACAACTGCCACCATCAAATCACTCCACACGTGTTTCACCCCTCCACGGGGCATTTTTAGGAATTATGTTACACCGATTAGTGTAAAACACAGATAGCTTTTTTGATGTTTGAGGAGGATGCTCAACTAAGGCTAATATTCAAACAACTCGATACCATAACTATGCTCTCAACAATTTGCGCCACACTTGGCGACGAGTAAGCGATCAGTGTTTTATTAAGGTACTCAGAAAACAATCCTGCCCATATTTAGGAAATGTTATTATAAAATATATAAAAATAAAATAGTATTGATATTACTTCATGTTATATTAAGTCTATTAATGTTCATAAATAATATTATAAAAATAATTTGTCATCTTGTGTGCCGCCTGGAAATTTCTATGTAACGCACCGGTCTTGAACTATTGTGTTCAGGCACGTCCTTGGAAAAGACTGGACACTTGGAAACAAACCCGAAAGTACTTCGAGTAGCTGTGTTATTACGGTTAGTTTTAGTGAACAATAAAGGCTTAACGCCGCCCTCAACGCCTGCAAAAACGAGAGAAAACGACACCCCTTATTGTTACATTAGCTCTTATATCTCCCGTTAAATCTCAACAAGATAAGGAAAAATGCTGCGCTGTAATAAATTTTGCACATGCCAACCCTTTCTGGCATCAAGTTATTATGGTTTTACAAAGATTTTAAAATAATCATTACGACCACAAATAATAATGATCTAAAAAGAAAATAATATCAACGAACAATTTTTATTTTAATTAAACTTAACGTAACCGCCCCACAACATAACTTGAACGATACATAATAAAATGAATGTTTATTGACACATGGCTAAAGATATTTATTTGCTTTTTAATTGTAAGATTTATACACCTGTCAAAATTGAAACGTGTTACAGTTATGATTTATGTACTAGCTATTCGAGACCTCATTTTTTTAAAATAAATCTTTTTACTAAGAATGTTTATATTGGTACTGTTGCAAGTTAGCCAGACAGATTTATCATAGCATATTTGAAAATCAGTTGCAATAATTTATTAAGCTATTAGTTTTGATCAGATGTGATGTAAAAATAAAATTCATTACAAAATTTATGGATCGGTGCTACTGTTACTTCTTCACCTTTGTAGCATATATTTAAATCTGTTTAACAGTTAATGCCTTAAAATATTATACTATTGGTTACTTAAAACTTAATAATTTTTAAACCCAGAATGTACTAATTCTAATTAACACAAATATTTATTAATAAAGTAATGTAATTTCATCTCTTGAATTGACATACATCCAGATTTAAAAAAATTAAATGTTGCCATTTCGAAAAACTTGCGCAAGAGCAGTCAGTGTATTGATCAAACAGGTTCGTCAAAGTTCATTCGTCGGTCATCATTCATTACCACAACATTACCAGTTAAAGGTAGGATCTATATATCGATACATTTAAGATTTATTTATTTCAGATTCCCTTGTTACTGCTGAACAAAATTTCTTTGTAATATTCGACTCGGGAATATCTTTTCATTCATGATAACACAATAGTTTGTTCTATTATTCTTATGAATCAAATATTCATTCCAAGTCACGTAAATGTGAGAAAACAGTTCGAGCAATAGAATATGCATTGCATTTGATATGCTGCTAGCCGATTTAGGCTTTGTGCAGCTTCATCGAAAATGAGCACACGTGAAGAGGAGGTCTGTAATCTACTATGGGCAATTATATTGCAGTTACGTCTATGATGTTCGCATGGAGAGGAACTATACCCGTGTAGGTATATAGTGTAATCAATGAAGTGAAACGTAAGTTTGCGAAACGAGGGCTACTCGATGTTCGGGAGCGACGCGCCAATCCTGATCACATTCGCTAGAACGCGAAAGAGACGGACGCAGCCATAAGTATCGTGACATGAGTATCGTTAAGCAGACGAGAAGGAGGAATTATTTTAATTCCTCTTTAAAAGCGGCGATAGGCACGGACCGCTCCACTATAGCTAGAAAGCGCTCCGATAGACCGGAGGATGTTTAGTTTTGCGACTAAAAAAATACCTCCTTGAGGTGTATTATAGAAAGACTGCTTTAAAAGCGTTGTTGAAGTTGTGGTTTTAGGGAGAGTAGACTTCTCCCTCAGATAAAAAGGCTTTTCCCAAGCTGATGTATCAGGAGGCCGCATGAAGGAGAAAGAGGCTTTTAAGCGGGCTTCGAAACTTTCGCCACGGGTGAAGAAGGGCTCTGAGTGGCACCGTTTCTAGGCACGAGGGCGGACCATACGACGCCTTTTAGATGCTTTGAGACGGCATCTGTAGTTAGCTGGGTGGCTCTCGTTCTTATAGAGGACGCACGAATGAGACTCCTCTGTGACTGCGGACATTCAGCTGTGCCATGGCACTAGGCACTTTAGACTCCTGGGGCGCGACATTTCATTGCAGATGAAATACACGAATAGCAGACACCGATGGCATTGGCCAGACGATGAACTTCCAATGCAGGGTTTTAAAGACTCCTGAAACGGAGCAGACCTGTTTAAGGTCATATATTTTCTTTCCATATTAGTAGAACTCGAGCGTTGTCATGGTGAGTGATATGAGCTTTTTCGTATAGTCTAAGCACTGACCTCGCAATGTGTAGAATATGGATCGTCAGTACAAGGCTATGGCCATTTCCAAGTTGGAAATAACCACATCATAGTAACGAGAAATCAATGTAATTATCATACAAAAATTTTAAATAAAATGATGTTATTATTAAAAAAAAGTTTTTTTCTGTAAACTCTAGCGTTAAATGATTTAATAAGAATGTAACAGAATGAAATAAAAAATTCTTTTTGCGTATGAATAAATTAAATACGGATTTTTTTTAAATAATAGATTCTTATCTAAATCAAAATTTTAGACTAGAAAATTTAATTAGGACATTATTAGTTATTTGATGTGGTTTTAAAAACTCAATTTTGTGTAAACGTATACATACTACATAGATTATAAATAATTTATGTAATTAAAGATATTACTTATCGTGCTTAAAAGTAATAAAGCTAAAAGGTGATGTATCAACAAAAATTAACTTCTTAATCTACCGACTTCACATGTGTTATAAATATAAAGTAATTGTTATTTATCGATAAATAGAATATCGATAAACTACAGAACTATGCAACGTTGCACGCAAGGCCGTTGACTGACGCATGTTAGTTATTTCACTTCGCTACGCTGGTACTATCCATCCGCCATGTTGGCGCTCCTGGCACAGCTAACTTCAGTCCGCATTAGTTGTCTACAGCATGCGCGAACGTTAAGTTATTAATGTTTTGAAAGCTTGTGTTTGTGTCCGAATTATAAAACTGTTATATGCGATAAATATCAATGGAACGAACTATTTTATTTCGTGTTTTTGTATTACAAAGTTTGTTTTGTTTATTTTACGATCAAATAATAGTGTTCTATAAAACATGTAACGAGCCGTTAGCTATTAAATAAAAGTGCGGTTATGTTGACGGTTTTATAAAAGTTGTAATATCGTATAACATTAAAAAAATAAGAATAATGTAGTTAATATTTCTTTGTAAGTGTAGTGTTGAAATGTTTATGATTGGAAGGTGTCATTGATCACTTCTCTGTAAGACAAATTATTTTTTTTAAATTAGTGTTTGCCTTAGATCTATATCATTTTAGAAAATAAAATAAAAAGAACTATAAAACTTTCTAATATTAGAACAACATATATATATAACTCTGGGTTCAAGTTGTATTTCTGATAAACGTAAAATTCGCATCTAAATAATAATTTCAATATAACGAGAGTAAATACCAATCAGAAGACTTCGATTTAAAATATTGAAGTCTATATAACGTAACGTTAAGTTAGACCGCATTTGCGTTGATTCATAATTTCTTATTACAGATTATAAATATTTAAGTTTTAATACGAGGATGAAATTATTTAATTAGATATGCAATTATTATACTCCTGAAAAGTCTTCAAGGTGAAAAATATTATCTTTAAAAGATTTATACATAATATTTTTTTTATTATGTGTGTAATGTATGAATTCTGAATTTCATTAAAATTACACGTTTACTCTTCTAAATACATACGTTTTGGCTATTTTGTTTACATCTTTGATAGTTTGGTACTTTTGAACTTAAATGCACTTCACTTTTATTTAGGAATTAAATCCAAACTAATATGTAAAAGAAGAATTCAAAGGGTGGATAATCTCTTCGATACTTTCAAATATATAAACTTTAATCTTATAATCATGTCATAAATGTTCCACGGCCTAAGATACACCATTGCGAAAATATAACAATACTAGTTCCTTTTTTATAGAGAATAGTTTTAAAATTTATACAATTTATCGATGGTAAAAAAGAGGTATAATAAGCGATTGATTTCGACCCGATATACATATTAAAATCCAAGGGATAAAACTATTGCATATAATGTAAAAAATAATTCATATACTTGTTGAATGTTGATAAATAAGTTAATAGATCAAGCTAGAGTGGTTCAGGAAGTTTCGCTTCATTTTTACGATGATTGTATAAACATAACTTACCACAATCCCATCCGATGTTAAATACGACGTAATCTATGGCCTTTTTCTCCTTTTAAAGACGCAAACTTTATACTTAAACGGAAACACGCTGTCAAGTCATTCCTATCCTTTGCAGTATTACAAAGGTCAATAATACGAGATGCTTCGAGAATATAATAAAAATTTTCGTCAGGTTTAATATTTAACAGAAAATATTAACATTGCTCAAAAGTTTAATAATGAATAAATAGCATTAAGCAGCTGCTAAAAATAAATAACATCTGTAAAAAACCTGTAAGCGACTTGATTTATTTTATAATATTTAAATATTGCGAACCAAATGTTTTGTTACCTTGAATATTATATCACCACGTAGAAACCCTCTTTTACAAACTGACAAAAAAAAAGGGTGACGCACCTGCTTCCCGGCACAACGAATCCGACAATACACTTGAAATGGGGAATTCTTTGT
This sequence comes from Battus philenor, assembly GCF_028537555.1. Classification (NCBI taxonomy): domain Eukaryota; kingdom Metazoa; phylum Arthropoda; class Insecta; order Lepidoptera; family Papilionidae; genus Battus; species Battus philenor. The sequence continues at coordinate 4,090,883 of NW_027181759.1, read as the reverse complement.
CGTTAAGAACGTAATAATTTTTGCTTGTTTTGTTATGTAATATTATGTGCCTAATATTATCCACGTAAATTCTATATTTATTTAGACTGTAACAATGCAATGCAGAATAAAATAAGTATAACGACAAAAAAATGTTCGAAATTCGAACTAAAGAATATTAATGCATCATTCTAAAATTAAAAGAAAATAAATTACAGTTGCTGGCAAAAAATTCACACAAAGAACTATTTCTTCTCTATCTAGTTTTTTCTGCATAAATTTTACAATATGAAACAAAACAGTCTTGTCATATTTATTTTCAAATAATACATATAGTATTTCCTATATTTTTATATGTTATATCTATTTTAATGTCACTATAACCTGATTTACAATTATGTTGTTTGCCCCTGTAAATACAACTAACCATTTAAAGGATGCAATTAGCTCCTGTACGTGTGAACTTGTGATAATTTTATACAACGAGCGGATATCAATTTGTGTAACGCAATATCTGTATAACTTTTATTTGTTAAAGCATTTTTAATTTATTTAATGCTGGCAACATATAGTCTTTTTTAATATCGCAAGAAGAAAGCGTTATTAAAAAGTGGCCATTATTTATTCAGCATTTGAAAATAGAACGAATTTCAATTTGGTCCGACGGTCAGCGAAAGAAAAGCGAATTTTTAAAATTCTGCTTTAAAATTCGATGCAAGTGTGATTTTTTTTCTAGTAAACATTCGTTTGTGAAGCTCACAAAAAATGCCTTGTAAATTGATATCCTTCTGCATTTTCAAACTATATTTTCTTTGTTGTAATAATTCATATAAAATAATAAATTGTATGTCATTGTTATGTTTCAAATTCTAAATTCAAAATACATTTACATGTGCATTTACATCGATGATTGGTATATTCTGCATAAGTATCGCGCTTTTTATCGGTAGACGAAATTTTATGACATAGGCTACCATATGCGGTTATCATTATATAATTCGTGCTTAAAGATATTCATTACGTCATATTATGGGTTAATTGTTTTAATTAGCCTAATTAATCCAAAAAGAGGAAAAGATAACAAAACTGTATGTTAAACGCATACCGTTATGTATAACACATAATATTTTGCGATGAAATTTCCTTAAATAATTACGTATTGTCACAGTAAATTTCGTAATTCGCAATGATTTAAAATTATTTTAACAGACCTTAAATCAAAGCACGCAGCGTGTTCGTAATTGCATATTTCGTTAAGTGATATATGAGGTAAGTTTGATCAAAGCGGGTCGCCGTGGTAGCCGCGTACAAAGCGTACGATAGTAGTGTCGTAAATCACCTACCAACATTGTCCGAGATATATGTTGCAACAGCCGCCAGTTCGAAACTACTTGTACCCAATCGGCGATTAAACTATTTTAAATGCGTCCTTTACGTTTATCATTATACAACGAAATCTCAGAGTCAGTGACATACGTTCTTTAAACAGACGTATCAAACATACGTATCTTATCAAATTGTAAGATTGTGCAAATCGGAGCAGTTTCTCAAAGGATCGCGTCCGTTCTACAGGAGCGCGGTACAAGCCCGAGTTGCGCTGTCTTAATAGTTGTTGAATTGTTGTAGGCATTCAGCCGACCGACGCCGCTTCGAGTGAACGTCGGAAGCAACGACTCACGTAACTATAGTTCGAGTGAATAGCGTGCGAGTAGTCGGCAGCAACGTGCAATGCCCACGGCCCCGCGCGCCTCACCCCTCGCTGGGCTATGGAGACCCTCCTCGATAAGCTCAAGAGGGAACAAGGAGGCCTGCGCAGGACCCGATCCGTCCGCGCTTCCCTACGATTGATAGGCAACCGTTGGCGATCCACCAAAGAAGGAGGGACGGATGATACAGAAATCAAACGAGACGTCGTTTTCACAACACATATCTGGAACGAGAAAGACTACTACGTCGCTTATACGGGTATCGAGGGTACATATAAATCTAAAACACCAATCATGGCGAAAAGAAAGTCGGAACCCGCGAAGCAACGGAGAAAAAGCGGTAACATAGATTTAACGCTGAAGCCGCAGCAACATAGAAAAGTGGAGAAGGCGAAATTTAGTGATTTATTTATGAATAAAAAACAAAAGAGTATATCCGCGAAAGAATTGTTGGTGCCGGAGGTGGTGCCACCGAAAGCGGCTGCCATCTTACATTTCCATTCGCCGATTAAAGATAAAGGGAAAAAGAAATTAAGAATCGTTGGCAAGTCGGAGTCGGCCAAGTCTATGGTCGAAGTGCCTGCGCCGAGACGAACAAGAAGGGGGTCAGATGGTGAGCTGGGAGTGACCGAGACCCACGGCTGCGTCAACCACGCATTTGTATACAGCACACCGCCCAAGGAAAGGAAGCTGCCTCAGTCACCTCTGTCGCCGTCTTATCTCAGTACGTATTTACATTTACCACATGATACACGAAACAATACCAAATATCCTATATAGTTAAGTACATTCATACGTAAGATTTATCGTGACTTAACAAAAAAAATATTTTTACAATTTTTTTTTGTGAAATGATTTTTTACACTTTATATTAAAGGATCCAACCATTTACCAGCAAGTACGTCTTGTATGCCTATCTACACATCTGTTTCATATGTACTATACACTTTATAAAATAAAAGCACCCAGGCATGTCGCTATTGCGTATGCCACCTTTTGATAATGGTACGCCCAAAATTGCACTAGCTATGTATGTACTCCTTCTTTATACCGGTATTAATTGATCTTGTGTGAATTTACAATTCTTCTGAATTGAAAACGTCTATGCAAGCCAAATTGATCGTATTTATTTCATAGTTTAACGCAGAAAATAGATTTCTGTAAATGAAACCAGGAATAATTTTAGTTCTATAGAACTCATTGCTGGGCGCTCTATCCAGGATTTTTTGTTTTGCTGTACTTATAAATTTATTTGCCACTGATACGAAACATACAGTCATTATAACAGTAGAACAAAGAGCGGAAAACACAATTGTGCCAAACACATAAATAGAATTAAAAAAAAAACGGTGTTACCAACACTAGGTATCCAATAACCTATACTACATTACCTCTGGGAATCCTATATTAGCTATCAAACCGTTATTCATAAGCGTTATTGTATTCCTGGAGGAGTCCATGCTTTTACCACAAGCAGATATCCGTAGTGTTGTTTGGATTATGTGATAAAAATGTGTTTAGACATACGTATTTATAACAAGATTTAAAAATATACATTCATATTAAATATTTCTAATTATGTTTTAAATTAATGCGTATTATTAAAAATAAAACTAGGATTAAAAGAACTAGGAATTAATAATAAAAACCCAAAATAATGTTAGGTAAATAAAATAAAAACTGGAAACTGATAAATTGTGGTAATTCGTAATAAATTAGCCTATTAAATAAGAATATAAAATAGCATTAAATAAATATAAATTAAGGTGAAGAAATGTGATATAACTCAGATTTGTGATATTTGAGGAACGAGGCGGAGGAAGTGCGGCGATTAATAAACGGAAATAAATATGAAAAAGAATGATAGAAAATTGCAGAATGAAAGAAGAAGAAAGGTAGATCAAACTAAAATATCTCTTTCTTGTTGTAGGACAGGGTTTGATATTCTTTAATGTCTTTTTTTCATTACCTTTTCCTTTTATTTCTGTACTCTTCTATCATTCTTCGTATGATCTCTCTTTCCTCTTCTTTGATTCTGCAATTTTTTATTATTCTTTTTTATACTTGTTTGTTGTTGTTTTTTCATACTTCTAAAACGCCGTATCTTCAAATACCGTAGCGGAACAATTCATTGCCAGGCTTAATTATAACTTAAAAATAATTCATGTTATACTAGTTTATTTATAAATTTTATTTAATACACTTTTTAAATTTATCATATTATATAATACAGAGATATACCTTTAATATATAAAACTGGAGTGTGCTGTAAATCCGGACACAGTCGCTCACAATATATATGTGTGTGTGTGCGTGCGAGTGCGTGCGTGCGTGTGTGTGCATGCATGCGAGCGTGCGTGCGTGCGAGTATGGTATAATATATATGCAGGATCGGATAATAAGCAATAATTAATTTTAATATAAGTAATCTGAATTTTGAAAACGCTTTTTCTTACTTATATTGTGTTGTAGTATTATGTCTTTTGAAAACTTGTTTGTGAGTTGTGACAATCTTATATAATTAATGCACAAAGTGTGAATTATAAAGGATTGTGTTCCTAGAATCGAACCCGCGACCTACGATCGCAAGTCTCAGTCCCCTACCGCTGGGCTATCACGTCTCGTAGTATCTATCATGTTATTTATTATTTCTGAACTACCTATCCACGAATAATTCAAAAACGTATTTCTAAAAAATACGTGTTACTATCAAAAACGCGTTAAGACTAATTGATTCCTTAATAGCACTAACGGCGCAGCATACGTTAATAAAAGAGGTTTTTGTAACAGTTTATTTATGAACGTATAACTGGTCGGTAATTTTTTTTTTAAATTACATCTTCAATATTGTAAGAGATGTAGTGACCTTTATTTTTAGCATTTTGAATCTATTATATAAACATTTCACTATCAACTTATACAGGTGATAGGTTATAGGCGTGAAGGCCTTAAAGAGGTGAATATAGCATATTTTTGACCTTAAAGCTTTTTTATATAAAGTGATCCCTCTGAAACCGTTGGAATACAGACCAATAACTTTTAAAATATTACAATCCAAATTTGAAAACGCTTTTTCTTGCTATATTTTTTATTTTTGGATAGGCCGGACCATACGTTAATTAATTGCAAATGAAATAAACTTTTGAACCCAATTATCCCGTACGTTTTACCTTTGTATTCGTAATTACAAAGATATTTCTCGCATGAATGAAAAAACGATGCAACGTTAGCTATATCGTTTTTTACTTGTTATTTATCATCGCTAGCTTTCATCGCAACTTGTGTATTCTTTTTTCGGAAGCATTTTTTGGCATAAAAGTTATCGCCGTTTTGCTTTTTCCGTGAGCCTTGAAATCAATAGATTTCCCGAGCTACGGGAAATATTCGCAAATAGTTCGTTATAGGTGTAACTTTAAAGGAGTGAATATATACCTCATTTGACAGCAAAAAAACTTGAAAGCTTTTACTTTTACAAACAGCCTGTATAAAGCAATCATTTAAATTTGTTGCATCAATTTAGTTTTTTTATTAGAATGTGACATGCCAATAATTTTAGCTGTAAAAATTCTGCAGGGACAGATAATAAAAAATAGTTAATATTAATAAAAGATAATAAAGTAATCGGAATCTTAAGAAAAGTTTTTCTCATTTTAGGAAACTGTTGATTTTTATTAGGATGTACCATACATTTATAGGCAGCGAAATAAACTATATCATCCTGTATATGAATAAATAATTTTCGTAAATAATTATTCAATAGTAAAATTATTGGTTAATAAAACACACAAAGTAATAATTATAAGATTCCGGTTTTATCTTACAACATTTACGTGGGATTCAATTGAAGTAACAAAGTGGTACATGGTCAGACAGTTCTTTGAACTTGATTTCGCCTCCGATCATAATGCATTGTCCGCCTTGGTTTACAATTACGTCCAGGTATTGGATTCTTGGAACAACCTACCGCAACTGCGCCGTCGTGCCATCCTACACTTTAATTAAATTCGCTATGAATGGTTATAACTGCCTGTGCCTTCTATCACAGGCAGTAAATAATAACACCTGTAAGCTGGTTGGTAAACGGAACCAAAATGTTTATTAAACTTGTCTATCAATTTTCTATTTCTTTTACAGCCTTATTAAAAAAAGAACTGGTGTAGTTTTTATTTTGTTGTATAACAAAAGTTAAACAAATAAATAAAATTATATAGAGGATAGAAAATTAATCACGATTTCAGTCGTAAAACGTCCACTATAGATTTCCCATAAGACAAGTTTCTGGCAGCCGTGTTGTGGTTTGACGTCTTACGCTTCTCTTGTCGGCCCAAGGTCCTCACTGTAGAACCTAAAGGCTCCAGCGACGATCGGTTCTGCACGCTATGAGACTTACCCACTGTCACTTTGACTTGCCATTCCACTGTGTCGCTAATATATTTTTTTAATTTGTTAGGATTATGTTGTCAATTTTTTGATCGAATCACCTGTTCATTCACTCGTCACGCCGTTTTCTTAATTCTTTTATGTTTAAAGTTGTGTCAGTAATATCATTGTTTTAAGCTCCTCGATAATAAAATAACTAACTTGCAAACAGTCATAAAATGTACAAAGATAAAAAAATTACGACAGTATCTGTCCAAAATAACGACTATGACACTTGACATAGCTTAAATAAATGGTATATTCTTGAGTTGATACAACAAAAAATACGGAAAATAAGTGTAAATATGTATTTTTAAAAGAGTATTTAGTTCCATCAATACGTCGATCTCTGTACGGAATATCGCAAACTCGGCATTATCAGGGAGGGTGGACTGTCTTGTTATCTCTAATTGATATCCCCGGGACCAGCTATTCAAAACGCATCGTCTAATAAAAACGACAACACACACATTTGTATTCTGTCAATGTGTAGTATTTCCCGGCGATGAAAACACATCCATAATACATCTTGTGTATGTATGTAGCTGTTATTGACCGTTTAGAAAAATAGTTGCGTTGGCTTTAACCAAAATGCACATTTATACGTGGACACATGTTTAGACAGTTGTTGTATTGACTTTTGAAATAAAAGTTAAAAGTTACTAATAAGACATAAAACGTTTGGCAAACCTACAAAACATTTCGTAATGAGCATTAGTTAAAACCTGTTATTTATGTTATGATATTTTAAATTGAAGTAATATTACTTCTTCGTGCGTTTGAGTAGACAGGATGCAAAAGAAGAAAAGACTTCTTCAAAAGCCCCGACTCGAGCCTTTACACAAAGCTATTAGGCTACTGGATTAGGAAAATTAAGTTAGCAATTCACCAAGAGATAGTTTTTCGGCGTAAAGACGACGTCAAAAGACACTTGGTTTTTTCGTAATTATAGATTTCGTGTGCTTGAATGTATCCTCGTTTATATAACTTGAAAATTCCTTCATGAACTTCTTGGGACGTTACATCACTTGCTATATCTCCGGATTTGAAGGCCGCCAAGTTCTCAAATCACTTAGGCGTGCGCTCCATGTAGTGACGAGGTAGAAGGCTGGGCTGTAATTCAACATGAGTTTAACATTTGTACTTAACCCTTAAATGCATGAAAAACAGCACAACCAATAACTATAATGCAGGGATATGTATATATATATATAAATATATATATATATATATATATATATATATAAAATATATATATACATAAAATACATATTTATTAAAAAAAAGTTTATGCTATAGACAAACAACACGATGCACTTACTTTTAAATGTAGAACTCATTTTACGTTTAAGTGGTATGTTGCATTTTTTCATCATAATGCATTTAAGTGTTAAGGGTGCTCGAGAGGGTTGAACCTTGACTCAGTTGTTTGCTATTTCCTGGTTACTAATAAATAATGAGTTTGGTTAGATGTTAACAACTAATACATACATATTTATAACATATTTTGCCTTTTGAAATTTTAATTGAGACGTCTTAAACTTTAACATATGACTGTTTATTAAAATAAATTTAAGTGCAATAAAGATATTACGGTTACAAAGCATAGAGTAAATATTGTTTCCTTGTGTAATCGTGTCGCGTGTTTAATCCGCTGTAATACATTCAGACTCGTCCGCCTGACGTGATGGAGTGAGTGTCATTCGCCTTCACGCTATTAGCAAGTGAAAGGTTTTCAGTGCTTACAGTCTATAATGTATTTAAACACAACGTTCTGTTATTCGGTACACGGGTACCTGATAGATTTTTCTATGCTTATTAATGCGATACAAATGAAAAAGTTAAAAAAGTTCACTAATAGTAGTGTTATATTTTTTGTTACATTTGATTTTCTAATATCTATGATTCTTTCAAAATAATTTATATGAAATTAAATGAATACTGTTGTATTTGAATATACATAAAGATTCTTGTACAAGATACAAATAGGTACAAACAATCAATTTAAAATAGTTTTTTGTATGTGCGTGTATAATATCGCGATAGCTATCTAGTTCGTTTTATGATGATCATGATTGTGTTGTTTATATGGAATTATTCCATCAAATTATATAAAATACCGGAATTATTTTTGTAACGCATTTGTAATAATAATTTAAAATCCTTTTATATATTGACATTATAATGTAGTACACAGTGTAATAAAGTTGTTTGAGTATTTAATTTGAATTTATTTATATTTAAATAACTTTTGCACTGAATTTACATAATAAAAAATATATATTTTTCCATATTAAGGACTTATCGAATGTATATATATTTCACAAAAGAGGCCTATTTCCAGCAGTGGACGTCTTGCTGATGATGATGAAGTAAAAAATAACAATTAGTAATTGAATTAGTAGGAACTGTATATGCCCTGACTTAGGTAAGTGAAATCCAATGTAATATAACTATTGAGTCACATTAGATATACTTTATTGCAATGATCGTATAAACAACTAATTAGGAGAATCGTTTCAAAACTCACAGAACACTATGCAACAATAGTGTCACTCGCATGAAAACACACGGGTCATAAATTATACAACGTAATAAGTAAAAAAATATTATTGAACAATTAACACTTGAAACACTAGGTGTGAAACTTAATTTCGGTTGCATGTTGGCTAACAGTGTTGCCAAATTTTACCGCCAATTACATTGAGTTTACTGTTTTAAGTTAGTGTAAAAACTGTATTCTATTTTTCTTTATTTATCAAGAATTGCTTACAAAAATTAAAAATATTACATACAAATACAAAGCAAATTAAAAATACAGATATAATTTTCTGTTTTAATTACAGGCAACCACAACTTGCGTTATTAAAAAAATATTTTTTAAAAATGTATATCGGATAAACATTATATCTATTTACCTACACACCTTAATTTTATATAAAAAGTTAATTGGTAATTATTATCAGAATGCTATCAACCATCGATATGTTTTAAAGCATTTTGTTTGAGTGAAGAGCTATTAAGTTTAAGTAATTAACAAATGTCACACACAGTATAAACTTAAACCGGAAGAATAAATTTGAAATGTAACTTATGATAATTGTATAAGGTAACGTAAGCGAAAGTGTGTACTAGCAAAGGATAATTCGATTATTATCTAAGGGAGTAAATTCGAGCCCACGACCTGTGGGACACAAAGTTGCCCGGACATTGTGTTAGATGTGTAACATTGCGGTAATATCGTTCTTACATCAATGGTGAAGCTTTCCGTCGCGGCAAGAAATTAAGAACAATCATATTATTGTTTGTGGCTGTGTAGAAATGCCATTTCACCGTCTACCGTGGGAGTGACTCAAACAAAGGAGTAAAAATTGTTACAACACGATTTCAACTGTGACAACAGATGATATCATTGTGGGTTTAATTTCTTATTATTTACTTTTTAAATTATACATTTTAAAATTTCCGACAAATACTGATCGATGTAGGTGAAATGTTTTTGGTGCTTACATCGTACAGGTAAATGTTTTTTTTTTTTTAAAAAGTCAAAACCAAAAGAAAATGACATGGTAATTTTTTTATTGCAATTGCCAATATGCACATAATTATGTATACCAATACGTTATTTGAAATATTGATCCCACATCACTGCACTAGGACGGGCAATAAATGTCGCTTTAAGCACCTACAAGACAATCTAACATATAGTTTTATTATGAGTTGCTGTACCTTCTGGAAGAAATTGTTGACATCTTTTGGTATAGCATCAGCTAAATATTTATAGTAAAAATGTTAAAGCAAAATATGACATGATTAATACCTATTCTGATGTTTAATTTCAGCGGCTTGAACGAAGTAGATCGCACAGAATCGTTATAGTTATTTTTTTTAAATAAAATTCACGTCTTGAACCAATTTTTATTCAAACGTTGCAAACAAACATACAAAAACCTTCATATATTTTTTGCTATAAATATATCTAGCATAAAATATATGAAGTATTTTGTATATCTGACGTCATCCGTCATCTATTTTATTTATTTATCCGCCTTTTTTACAAATTTTGTAAAGGCCTACTTAATGCCATTATGTAGTTTTTGTTACAGAGCAAAATTATTTATAATAAATAATCAAGATTAAAGTCACAACATAAGATAGCTAAGTAAACGATAATCCCGTTAATGTACCCCTGAAGATGTAAGTAGTTTTATTAAGCAACATTGGCCGATCATAGATCATAGTAGTAATATTTCAAAAAAATTAACAGCAGTAATTGCGTCTTGAAAACTTTCAGAACGTATATACATATATATATATATATATATATATATATATATATATATATATATATGTATGTATGTGTGTGTGTGTGTGTGTGTGTACTGTGATCAAAAAGGAGATTTTTTTTTATTTATTCTTCCGAATAAATTTTATCGCGTTCAAAGTTTCCCCGTCCAATAAAACAAACTTTTGCCAATGCCTTTTCCAGTCCTCGCAACAGTCGGAATAGTCAAATTCGAGTACAACCTTCAAGACTTTCTTCGATTTGATTTTTATCTCCACAATTGTGTCAAAACGAAGTCCCGGCAATGACCTTTTGAGTTTTCTGAATAGCCAAAAGTCGCACGGGGCCAAATTAAATGATACGAGTCGAGTTTTTGGCAAAAAATTCGCGAAGAACCAATGCAGTATGACTTCGATTAATCGAAACTTAATGCGTTTGAGACACAAAACATTCTTAAAAATAGTTTGGGCTGATGTTATTCCAACACTCTCAGTAAGGTTATAAACGAAAATGACTTTTGGTTTACTATTTTATGTTTTAAAATATATCTTTAACATCCTTTTCCGTATACCGCTCACTAATTCCGATAATTATTAATAAAAACAATAGTTTAATGAAATATCGTTTCTTTTATTTGTCACATATGTACTGTATAGGTACTACACTACTCTATAGTATAGTATTAGAGCATTAGCATTGAATTAAAAAAAATAACTTAAGCATGTTAAAAACAAATATCATAGCATTCCCAAAGTCTTAATGTAAAGTAGGTACCGATTACAATAGTAACATTGTAAAAACAACTTTATCAGAGAAACACAATGAAAATTATAAAATATTGTATTTGTTTTCATCGAGCGTGTTTTCATTTTATTGTGTTATGGATAAAATTATGTCGATTGTGTATCTAGCAAATTAAAAACTATAAGTGGTTTAAATATCTCACGTACACACATTATTATTTATAAAGCATTGTTAGCTTTGAAATATGTATTATAAATTCACTCTGAATCAATTAAGTCATTATTATGACAGTCCGAAGATCGAAACAATGATTTGTCTTTCGCTGCCCGTATCCAAAAACTTTTCGTGATCTTGACTTTGTCGCTAAAAGCTGATATAGTCAATGAAAAATTACATTTTTTTAATATAAATCCTCTTTTGAAAAAAATTTGATTTTCATCGTCCATTCAAAAACTCTTTAGTTTATTTTTTGAAGTTCTAACACAAAAATCAGTCAGTCGAGTAATCTCAGATGTTTTCGATACAACGGAAAATAAATAAACTGTTAATAAACGCGTGTCATGGGGTTTTCTCATTTCACAAATAGCCCAATCGTCGCCTCAGCCCATAGACGCCCACAGTGAGACATTCCCGAGATTCCCCAAAGGTATTTATGCGAGGATATAGCATAATCGCCACGCTGGGCAGGCGGGCTGGCGATCGCAGTGTGGTATTATATACGCAGAGGACGCTGCTACGTATACTCTAGAAAATTATGTGTGAGTAGTGGCAATCCGATATAATTAATGTACAAAGTGTGAATTATGTTAGATTGTATTCCAGAAATCGAACCTGTGACTTAGAATCGCAAGTCTCAGTCGTCTACCGCTACGCTACCACTGTTCCTATCTTTAGACTCTCTTCCTAAAATAAGGTTTAGGATAAGGGCCATGTCCCTTGTATCTTCTATTAACTATATCTCTGGGTCAACAGTTCGAAACTTACAAAGTATTTATATACATAAACGCATAAATAATGGCGCAAAGATTAAATCATCGTCTAAAGACCAAGCGTCTCAAAAGCCACTGTCTGGTACATTTGGATGGATTACCATTAGTTAATCTCTGATACAAACTTAAACTTTAATTACATTTTATCATTGTTGTACGAATTAATTGTTCCATTATAATATCTCCTCTCATTGTATGTACCTAAAACTGTTAACATTTTTAAGTTGTTTGTGTTTAATTAAAAATTATTACAACGCCCAGAAGAGAGTAGGATCGGAAGGCAACGGCAAAGCGTAAATGACGTCACAGTAAATTTAAGTTTGAGGAACCGTTTCATTTATTGCATGATCATTTCAGACGTCCACTCCTGGATATATATTTCCCTCCCGTAGAAATCCGAATATTGAAAGCGGCCTACTCACGTAAAAACTCATGTAAAATATTTATACATTAAATTGATTAAAATAAATAACTGAAATCTTTATTAATAACAAAGAAATTAACTTCAAACTAAACATAGTATGGGAAATGTTATTTTTTAAAAAGCTAAAATTACTTCATTAAATCGCGCATCGTGTCACGTTCACACAATTGTGCTTTTCTTAATTATACGCCTCCGCTGTTCGCGATGTGTGTAACGCAACACAAACTTACATAACAAACGAAAACGTTCTGAGGTCGGGGGAGACAATGTGTTGAATAGCCGTAATAAGCTAAAATCATCACGAAATCTGAAACATTGACCTTTTGTTGGGAGCAATCCCTCGTCGCTAATTGGACACATCACTTGCTTCTTCCCCATTGTCGTTATTCCCTCGTATTAATCTGACCAATTTGCTATTTTTGACAGAGTTTTTTTTTATTTTCTGTCTATATTTTTTATAGATTATATTGTTAAATGAGTATAAACTGCCGGTGAAAAATAGATTAGAATTTTAGCTTCGTCATCGTCATTACAGCCGTGAAACATCCACTGTTGAACATACCTACTTAGTAAATATTACTTTAAGTCTTTCAAAGACTTTTTAATCTTAGATTATTGTGTTTAGTGCTAATGCTCTGGTGTGTATTTTGTGAATCAAATAGTAATAACAGCTTGCAGTTTCTGAAAGCAATAGTCACTGACAGGGAAAGGATTCTTATATGTCTTCAAGATATAAAGTTCGAGAAGAAAACTAAAATATATTTTATATATATTGAATACATTAGTGGTAAAACCTACATACCACAAGCAGTGGTAGCTCGGCAATAAAGGATTGAGACTGGTTTGCCGGTCTCAGTGTTGTATAATTAACACTTTGTGCATTAATTATATAGGATTGCCATTATTCACAAATAAAATTTCCGAAAGATTGCAATCGTCAACCTGCATGCCAAGCGAGGCGATTATGGCATATACCTCCAAAAAAGCCTTTGCCGTGCAGTGGTCCCAAAGTGGTCTATTGGTTAAACGAATAAATACAATGTATTTCGTAAACCCGTACATCGCTTTCGTTGCAATGTTCTAAATTGTCTACCTGATTGAATTTCACCCTAAACCCTTGTATCCCTTTGGAATATATTACCGTCCTTATCCTATCATTTCTCGCTTCACTTGCTTATTACTTATTTACTTATTCACTCTAGGAACTTGTGCAACGATGGACTTAATACCTTATAGGCATTGCCTACCAGTCAAACTATTTTTTATTTAACACTACACATACCATAACTGGTCAAATGACCCATTTTGAACTTTTGCATTGAAAATATATGATAATTTTGAAATTGAAATGTTTTGTTATTCGGGTTTCGAATAGAAATGCTCAATATACTATTTTGCAAAAAACAAAATCGGATTGTTTGACCCGCTTTGGGAGAAACAGGTGGATAAAAAAATAGCTTTTAGTTTTAGCACATAATTAGCAATTAATTATAGATTAGTTAGAAGCTACACATTAACGATAAATTGTGACATCTGTAAGCAAATCTCGTCAGCATCGTTTTAGTAATTGAACGTCCACAGCTGGACATAAGTCACTCTCATAGATTTAAAATAAAAACGGCCTTCTTGTAGTGTCTTCCCACGATCTGAAGCAAACCTTTTGTTTAGTAAAATAAAATATATGATATATATTCAAATCATATATACAAATCTTTCATAGTAGAATCAAGGTATTTTTTCTACATAAGATGAAAAATTAAATGCAAATAAACATCTTTTGCATAATTATCCCTAATGTCACATTATATACACGCATTGTTAGGGCCTGTAGAGCTATAATCTAAAAGTGTACTTGTGCGCAATTTAGCGCCTAAGCACCTCCGCTTTCGCACAAAGCGTGATGTTAAGCGATGACGACATAGATTGAGATAGCTCACACAATGAGGGTGCTGAGAGCACCGAAACCGTGCGACCTCTTCAGTTGCAACAATGATACTGCAATGGAGTGACATGGTGGACTTCTTTACTTGCGGTCAGTTTTAAAAAAAGAATTACTTATTCTTTCTACCCGGCCAGTAGTGTTCGTGCTAATGTGACAGTGACTGCAATTAAAAAAAAATCTGTGACGTTGTCAGCCGAATGCCTGCTGCCGTAATATTGTTTAAGAATAAATTAAAGCTTAGAGTTATGGTGGTAACTTCCGACAGTGGACTACATGACCGATTCGGTACAACCCGCGTTCCGCGCTGCGGCCTCGTTCGCCTCACGATTTCCGCTTCGTGTATCAGGCGATACATACAATACATCACTATTGCTTTCAGTGTTTTTGTCGTAAGTGAGCGTGCATGTAACGCTCGCCCACGTTGTACTAGCAAGACCGATCACGAAACGTGCGACATGGTGCAAACAATGATGGGAGTTATACACCAAAGGTTTTCAGACAAACCGCAAAAACATGTTTAGTTATTAGACTTTTAAACTAATATTTTTCAATTATGTACACGAACATTATGTAATATTTGTCGTAAGGAATATTTGTTTTCAAGATTCAATATCGTTTCAGCCATTGCACGTACACTGCTGGACGTGGTCTTCCCATTAATCCAAATTTAATTTAAATTATTTGTAATAATTCACTAACAGTTTTAATCACTGACATGTGACAATACATTATTAAAAGTATTAGATTTACATAATAAATAATTGATATGTTTTGTATTATCGTAATTGTAAGCACTGTCTTAATTTTGATGTTATCAAACATATAAATCAGTCACGTGTCGATATGTATTCCGCAGTGTCAATAGCTGACCTTGCATCGCTGAGACTTAATCGTAATGTAGGCGTTGCAGCCGAATAAGGCTATTGAATATTTACAAGGGCGGGAACAAGGAGGTTACTTTTGACAATTTAAAATCGACACTTAGATGGTTGAATCGGTATTTGTGAAGTGGCTGGATGTGGATAAATCGATCATCGTGGCGATCTTTGAGGTAGACTTGGTACTGGTAGTTGGCGTCGATCGGCTGATATAGTAATAATTTAAAATTGGATTTTAGTTTTGTAAATCACTGTACGGAATCTAAACAAATAACTTTGTTACACAAAAACTTATTGTAATATAAATTTAAAAATAAACTTGAACTTTAAAGGGAATCATTATAATATTTTCGGTATGTACTAGCTGACTACCTCTTCTAAAGATTTTCTATAAGACCTGCCGGAACCGATCTCCATGTGACGTTTTTCGTTGACCTTAACAAGGTCTGACCGATTTATTAGTGGACGTGTGCTGGGGCTGGTGCGTTCCACACTCCAGAACCGTAAGGCCCCAACGGCCACCTGCTCTGCGTGCCATGTGACTACCCACTGTCACTTCAACTTGCCTATCCCCTGAGCTATGCAGGCTACTATCGCTCGTCTACGAACCTCGTCGTACCTGACTCGATTTGTTAATTCCTGGTTGAAAGCTTAGAATAATAGCTCTTTTTTAATCCATCGATTCGAATCGATCGAAGATCGTTGCTTACGGCATCGCTTACATTTTTAAGGAGAGGGCCGTCATACTTTCTTGCTATTTTGTTACAGGGTAATAAGGGATATAATAAAGCGTAACAAAACCCTATGAAATAACACAAAATGTAAAAATTGAGATAAAGAAAAATTGAACAGTCGATTGAAAACGCAAATGATTAAAACTTCAAGATTTTTGGCGAGGGATGGGAGGCGGGCGATGCGTGAATGTAATGTAAATAAATGCTGTGAGAATGATAGAAAATATGAATTATGAAAGGGGGAAGAGAGAGAGAGAAAAATTGCAATTGATGAAAGAGAGATTTTGAAAATAGGAAGGTTTATGTCCCTGTCCCAAAAATAAGTTGGTGGATCGAGAATTTTAAAAAAATGTCTTTTTGTAAAATTTGTTTTGAAAATTAGATATACTTTTTAAATTTATACGAATATTATTAATGAAATAAAACTAATTAATATAAGATGTACTGTGAAGAGGAGTGTCGTATATATTTTAGCCCCCTAAAGAAACATATACTCGAGAAATATATTTTAGTGCTTAGTGATTTAAAGATCGTTATATCAGGTGTACCATATGTATAAAAAGAAACTCTCCTATGTTATATAGCACTCATAGCTCATTAAAAATTTCTAAACTAAACCTTTCTCGTGTTATTTATTATCACAAAGCTTATATCAATATAAAACATTTTTTCTTTATACAGAATGATTGGTTGAAGGCGTAAAATCTTGAAGAGATGAATGTATAGCTCAATTGTCAGCAATAGATCTAGCTCATATTTCAATTCATTACGTATACAGGGATTATTCTGAAATATGCCTTATCAAATGAATATTTTTCTTGCAATGTGACAGATCTATAGCATCTGGCAGTATAAAGTCTGCAAGGTTAAATGGTTAACAATAATTAACTTTGATAAGTTATTATATCATTAGGGCGTAATTAATTAAACCCCTTTATAGCTTTTATATCTATAACTAATCTTCCTGTATATATTCTTGTCAAACTACCCAAAAATTCTTATTCTAAATAATAATCAAAATTGAAGCAAAAGCCGAAGCGGCTTATATGTCATGAATTTTGCATATTATTAAAGTTTTTGCGCAAAAAAAAAAAGATTTTTCGACTCTCAAATTTATATTCTATAAGATCAGGGTGAATTAAGATATTTAATAAAATTTTGTGCGAAATCGTACCATAGATCATAGATTGAAACAG
This sequence comes from Battus philenor, assembly GCF_028537555.1. Lineage (NCBI taxonomy): Eukaryota > Metazoa > Arthropoda > Insecta > Lepidoptera > Papilionidae > Battus > Battus philenor. Next base: position 4,073,587 of record NW_027181759.1, on the reverse strand, counting down.
TATTGACATTACATTTTCAATGTTTAAATCGTATAATATTTTTATGAATCTTTTAATGTCTACGTACTGGCTGCAACGACAGACTTCGTGTTGCCAAACTTATTGGCCTCAAGCTTTCTAATAGACAAAAAACTAATATAAATATTTTGGACTGATCACTTTATTTCCTGATTTAATATATTGATAATAAAAAAGCTACTCACAAGGTCTATAGTGGTCTAAGGTGTCTACTTACATGTCTTATATACTCCGCGATTTTAACGCTAATATAATCATATTATGATAATATTATTTTTGTTTATACTAACGTTTAACACTTGACAGATTTGAGGTCTATGCGTGATATTTTATCTTAAGATTTTAACTTTTTTTTCTTAAGAATTTTATTAATTTAAATCTGATTGTACCGAATTTTCGACTGCAAAAAGTCTCTAATGCATTTGTAATAAACGGAATCAGATTTTTTATTAAAATGCCGCAAAACATTATTGTACTACCATAAACAATATTCAAAACGCACATTAAAAAGAAATTCACCGCAAAAACTAATTGTTCAAAAATCGAATATTTAAATGATAAGTAACCTTGGCAGTGATGTCGTCCAAATAATTTTGATTTAGTTTAGGCTATATCTGATAAAGTGTATATGTATAAATTTGTGTTAAACTTTGTTAAAATATGTTGTTAGCGAGTTCCTTCCTGCTTATTGTCCACAACTATCACACCTTGCGATGTAGAGTAGACTCAAAAATAAAAAATATTAAAAAAAAATAAGTAGACAAAAAGTTGACTATCTATCTAATCTACTATTAAACGAATTTTTTCTACCTAATAAACGAATACGACTTTTTAAGACGAATTTTTTCCTTATTTTTCTCGTACCTAAAAATGTCTAGAGTATGTAAATGTAAAATGTATATGTATGTGTGTAAATATATATATACAAATACTGTTTTTTAAATAACTAACAACATCCATCTAGTTAGTATTCACGAGCTTAATTCGCAAATTGTTTGGTATATTAATTATATAAATATATTATTTATGTGTATAAATATTGTACCAATTTTCATCATTCTTAAGGTATTGTGTCCACAACTTTCGTGTCAAGTAACTTAAAAAGCACCTAATAAGAGATTTAAAATTTTCAATAGGTGTTGTGAATTAACATACAATCAAAATGACATTGGGGTAACCATGAAATTATCCGTGAGTTGAGTAGATATTTGTAAATTGTACGTGTGCTTTTTATATTTGACTTGCTGCAAATAAAGTACTTTGTTACGTTATAAACAAAACTAATATACAGGCTTTTTGATAATAGTTTTTATAACTATTCACACAAGGTGATTGAAAATAGCTTTAAAGCTATTTTGAATCACCTTGTATGAAATGATCACTCTGAAATAGATTAATTAAATTGGAGCAATAGTAGTCTAGCGGTAGAGTTGAGACTTGCGATCATAAGGTGGCAAATTGGATTCCCGGGATACTAAGTTATATAATTCACACTTTGTGAAAAAAAAATTATATCGAATTGTCACTGTTCACAAACAAGTTTCCAGAGGATGGACAGCAGTGTCCACGGCGTACCACTGCGATCGTCAACCCGCCTACTAAGCGTGACGATTATGGCAAAGATATCTTTGGGGCAGGTCTGGGCTCAAACGACGAATGCGGTTGGGAAATAACATCCAGTGCAAAGTGCAGAAATAGAATTTAAACAAATAATTTTTATATGTAGTAATCTTTGTTACTTGTGAGTTATGAAAAAGTTTTTCTTGATATCATCATTACGTTTCTTCATTCAAATTTGGATGTAGTGTACTATACATTACTTGACAGCAAATGCAGCAAACTGTACTGTCCATTTCAAGATATTACGAACCTACTAATCATGAATGGTTTTTATAGTAATAATGTAAAAAGAAAAATTAATTTTGTGCAAGGGTTTAGTCATGATTAATAGATATGTCAATAATTGTAGATTATCCGTAAATTCCATAAAAGTTATTATGGTCGCAGGAATACATTTGATGCAGACCATTGCTCATATGATGCGGCCGTGCTGAGACTAAAATGATAATGATATGTAGATACGTTAACAGATAAAATATTAGAGGCTTTTTAACATTTTTTTTTTGTTTTGATTATTTTGATTCCTTTTTTTTTTGTTTGGTTTTTATGTAACACGCTCATGTCCTATAGAGCTCCAGTACGGCGGGCTCCTGGAGGGGTGCGGCGGGGAGCTCCCGTCGCTTAGCGCCTGCGCCCCTCTACCGCCGCACCTCGACAAGGCGGCGCGACGACAGCAAAAGGACGCACGAGCGCAACAGGACAAAGACACACAAGTTAACATTCATTTGCAGGGTACTTTTTGTTTTTTTTTTATTCTTTAATTTTTTTTTCTTAATTCCTTTTTTGTAGATTACCTAAATCGATTTTGAATGATATTTTCTATGGCATACATTTTTTTGGATAACCTTATTATGTTCTAACTCTTTCATCGTCATCATACCGATATACGCTTCACTAAAAGGAATAGGCCGCTCTAGAATATCGTCTCGCGTTTTTCGCATCCAGTAACCTTGACTGTTGTCGGTCCATCTAGATCACAGATGCACAGCCCGCGGACCGCCGGTCGAATACTGGTGGCCCGCCGACAGCAAAACTAATACTCTCGTACATTCGTAAAATATTGAATTTTATTCCAGAATAAAACCAAAAAAAAATTTAATTACCTACACTTCTGGCGGCCGACCCGCTATCAGTTCATGATTTGCCCGAGTGGCCCCTAGTCTTAATAAGTCTGTGCAACTATGATCTAGATGAAGGCCTACCCGTGTTGCGTCGTGATCGCCACTCAAGAACTCTTTAGCTATAACAGAATTTAATGCGCTTTCTCAATTAACATTTTTATTTTTAATAAATGTATTATTAAATAAATCATCTAGTAGACATTTTTGATCGAAGTATTAAAAAATTAATAACTAACAAGACATAGTTAACTTGATTGTTATACCTACAACCTTCAATTAGTTTAAGTAACAAAATAACATTTACATCTACACCTACTCAATAGCTCACTAACGATATATTAATAATATAGTTAGTAATAAATTTAATCCTACACAATGATAATACGTGGTTTGTAAATTTTTTGCAATTGATGTCGAACTTTCATCATCACAATGTACTAAATGTTACCCAAAGCCACAACTACGTCGTCAGTCTTGAATTAAATCAATTAATTAATCATTTATTCACTCTTTTTATCTATTCTTTTTCATTGCCAGTCAACCCAAGGTGGTTCAGGCAAAAAATGGTATATAATTATTTATTTACGTAATGCCATATATGCATGACATATACTATACTTAACCCTTAAATGCATAATGATGAAAAACTGCAACATACCACGTTGAATACAACAGTGTGTAGTAAATGCTTAGTGTTGTTTATCTGCAACATAAGGTTTTTTAATAAATAAGTTATAAAAATATAATTACATATATATATATATATATATGTGTAATTATATTGTGTGTGTGTGTTTCCCTGCATTGTGGTGTACTTATCTGAAAGTTATATATTTTTAAGGTATAAATAAAAGTCATGCATTTAAGGGTAAATATGTAATTACTAATTAATATATACTTAACTTACTGTCTCTCTCTATATATATGCATATATATGTATGTATTCACCTTTTATTATAAATTCGAAATATCTAATTTTTGGTCTTCTTTTTTATTTTGTCTCTTTCTAATTGTCTAGTTATTAAATTATTTTCGTGACTGATTTCTACCTATTTAATCCATTCTTAGGAATACGCATATTTATTATGTTGAGAAGAGCCCGCAGAAAACTCGAAATTTGCTTTTTTAATGAAATTTAACAATTTTCCTTGTGTACAATATAATATAAATCATGAAAATGAGTCAACTAACCAAGTTCCACACATTTCCATCATAAAATTGACCTTAAAAAGCTAATCCAATCGTAATTCTTTTTCTTCTTTTAGATAATAACAAACACATACATTCTCCAAAAACCAGGGAAGAATAACTTATTCTAAAGATAATTAATTTATTAGATTATATTACTTTAATTTTAACTCATATATGATATGGCTAAGTCATATTGTGTCCATCTGTTATTTGAAATGCAGTGTAACAATTAATATCTAACGAGAAGAGTTATATTATGGAATATAAGAGTTATATTCCAAATTCAAAGTAATAAACTAAAGCTTTAAAAATAAACCCTACAATAAGGTCGAGTTCATGCAATGGCTTCAGGGTTGTATTGATTTTCTTACTTACTAGTGATAATGCACGGTCTATTGCTAACCCAGTAGCATTTACACATATAATCGAATGCCTTCCTTACTTTGTCAGACAGTGTACTAAAAAGTAAAAATTTTCTTATTCACAATTTTTAATAATATATGTGTAAAATAACTATTAGACTTGAACTAATGTACTCTCACGCGATCATGGAGTGATTTGGCGGTGGCAGTTGTGTGATTCGCATTGTTTGCCGCATACGCATTTATCAGCGGGCTGGCGGGCGGTGCACTTTGTTGCACGACTACCACTGCATGTTCGGAAGTGTCTAAATATTGGTCCTTTTCTTACATGTAAAATAACGACACATCGTCTTTCTTATAATAAGTTTTAAAATCTAATTGTTGCAAAGTTTTTTTTGCACTTGAGCGCCCGTGGGAATTTCGGTTCTGACCACTGCATACTACGATTTTCTCGAATTGATGTTACTAAGTTTATTGATCCTCCGCTGAAAGAAATTAATTAGAACTGGAAATCATCATCATTGCAGGCGCAGGGCGTCTACTTCTGGATATAAGCCTATCCCATAGACTTCCAATAGGACCATATAGAAGCGGCCTGTATTCAGTGTTAACAATAACCTTATAATCTCCTCTGTCCACTTGGACATCTGGGAGAACATCCCACGCTGCAAGCGCAATCCGTGATCTCCATTCAGGACCCCGGACCTTATATAGTATTAGTATAAACTTTCTGTTATAGTTGTACATAAATATCTCTGGTATATATAATCATTGTCTCATTAAAAAGATTTTTTACATTTTTGCGCACATGGAGAAATATTAAAAGGTTTTCTACGAGTAAAATTTACGAAAACTAAAAAAAATCATCTATGTCTAACACATTTAAGTGTGGTAATCGTTGTGTCAACCCATAGACACCCACTGCAAAGCTTAGGCCTTCCCTAGAGATATTTATGGGGGATATACCATAATCGCCACGCTTGGCGAGTGGATTGACGATCGTAGTGTTATATTATGATACGCAGGTTACATTCCTGCCTATCCTCTTGGAATTTGTTTATGAGTAGTGACAAACCTGTGTAATTAATGTACAAAGTGTGAAATGGTATCCCGTCTCAGTCCTCCGTCGCTGGACTACGACTGCATAATAATGGAAATATTTAAATGTACATTATATAAATGTGTTGCTAACGCTGTTCGAAAGAATATTCATTTGATTATTTTAATGGAACATGGAAATGAAAGTTTACTTTGTTTCAGCGCTCTTTGCCGCAGTGGAACATGGCTATCTGGACAAAGCTCGGAACATCCTCGAGTCCACCGACGTGGATGTCAACAGGTAAACCGCGTTATTAATTAAAACCTAATTACGTTATAATTTATGTCACATTACCTAATATAGTTCACATTAGTAATTATTACTGCTACACAATCGTGATATTTACTTTTAATATTTAACAATAAATTAAACATTAAGAAAACATTAAGAAAACATGGTTTAGGCAGCGTGGACCTTTATTTCGTCATCTTGATTTCAGCTGTAAGACGTCCACAAGATATAGTTCTCCCCATATATTTCCAATAGAACCTGTTGAAAGCGGATTACCACCAGTGGCTTTGGCCAACAATTATGTGATGGACGGATAACCATAAGGCAAATACAGGGATGTTCTAAGCTTACATATGCTGTTTTTCAGTTTGATATAAGTTTCATCGTGTTTTAGGTGGCAGAGCTCTGAAGGCAAGCGCGTAATTAAGTGATATTTCAAGCATAAAATAAAAATTAAAAAAACGTAAAATTATTTGTTGACTTCTACTTAGCGAAAGGAATTTTAAAATTTAAAGCCTTATGGTTCCAGAAATATTTTGAACTTCGTTGTTATTAAAATATATATTTCCAGCGTCAATCCCGACGGCCTGTCGCCGTTGGATGTTGCGGTGTTGGCGAACAATCGACAGCTTGCCAGAATGTTAATGGAGTTCGGAGCTAAGGAGGGAACGCAATGTAAGTATTAGTTCAATAATTGTGTTATCGACATTATAATGTTACTGTGGTGGTACAAGCCCAAGCCTTTTTAATGATTCTGCATTCAACTATTAAAAATTATGACAATAAGGCTTTATTCTGCATTTGAAGTACTTGAAGTTATGCTGCTAGCCGATAAAGGCTTTGTGCAGATTCATTGTTTGAATTTACGCCGGGTAATCGCATCCCAGCGACATCAAAGACGACTTAATTCTGCATATATATATATATATATATATATATATATATATATATATGCAGATATATATATATATTGTATATGTCAATCACCTTCATCACGTCATTTTAAGTTAACGGACCCTTCCGCTCCGTGAACACAGTTCAGGTGAAGCAGTAAAAGCCTTAGGGCTAACAGCACCTACTTCTACATAGAAAATGAAAAAAAAATCTCGACAATACTTAAGTAAGAATAGCTTTACCGATTTTATTCATCTTATTAAAAAAAACTTCTAAAAATGAAATTATACCCATTTAATACTTTACTATCAACTTTGTAAGTTTGATACTTCGTTTTGTGGTTAGAATTGATTATTCCTAACAAAGACCAAGCATCTTCTGTGGGGTCACTAGTAAATAATAGTTTTAAATGAAGTTTCTATATCGCTTAAATCTTTTCTAACTATATCAATAAAATTAATTATTTAAAATTAAAATTTCTTAAAGCACGTGGAACATATTTTAGAAACACACAAAGTAAATTAAAAAATGAGTCTTGCTGTCAAATGTATGACGCCAATCTAAATCAACAAAGAATATAGTACAAAAATATCGTTTTACAAAGAATACATGTTCACATTATTATTAAAGTGTTGTAGTAAACAAAACACAGAATTTAATTTTGTCAGTCCGATTATCAATTAGAATTGTTTTAAAAACATTAAACCCATAAATAAAGTGTTCGTTCTGAAATACGTTTTTTTTTCATGGACTCTCACTGGCCAATAAATTTTATACGAAATCTGTCGGAACAGCTTGTTGGTTAATAATAAATCTACAAAAATTTTAAGCCGCTATGATTGCATATTTTTGAACAGCGTTCTTGAGAACTTTGGCAGTTTTTAAATGAAGCCCATTCCTAATTTTAGCTGCCAGTTTTTAAATTGAATGAAACATTTTCGTAACTGAAACAAATTTTAATTAAAACTTACTAGTTTGAACGCTTTTTCTTGAGACTAACAAAAAACGGTGTCGGTATCAAAGTGTGTTATGCGCCATTACGCTATCCGCTGTCTCGTGTTATATCCGACCGAAGTATTTGAAAGCCTTGCGTGTCAAAGGTTGTAGCCTCGCCCTTAAACTGATAATGTCTGTGTGAAAACGAAACCGCACAGCTATAGCGGTCAATATATACGAAAACTAGGTTGTTTAAGTATCGTTAAAATTACGTGACGTAATTAATATATCATACTTCATTGTACCTAAACTACTAAAAATATATTTACAGAATCAGATGTTATTACCAGTAACATGGAATCTCAGTTGTATGGTATATTCACACGAAAGATATTAGCTAAACTATTGTGAAAACGTTGATATTAATTGCCTCCAACACTTGCCTACATAATGATGTCAATTTCACGACGTAAACTAAATTTGTAGTTCTAAAAAAGTTTCGTACTAATTTATTTATTTCAACATTTATTTATTTACAAATATTATAGTACAAGAATTTATGTACTTTGTACTTCTTTGTATATTATTGTGAAACTATTTAAATATATCCTAACGTGTACAATAAAGAATATTAAATATATGAATAAATACAATATAATACATAATACTATTCACATCCTATAACGGGAGCTCTGTGCATGTCTCTTCATCGTCGTTTAATTCCACAGACGCCTACTGCAAGGCATTAAATCCATTCATCCACTAAAGATATATATGGGGAGATATATCTTAGTCGCCGCGCGTGGCCGGGCCCGTTTGACGATCGCAGTGTGGTATTAGTGTAGTAAGCTTGGGGTGCTACTCTGGTAATTTATTTATGAGCAGTGGCAATTCTATATAATTAATGTAAAATGTGAATTAAAGATTGTATGCCGAGAATCGAATCCGCGATCTACAATCTCAAGTCTCAGTCTTCTACCGCCAGGCTTCCAGTACTCCTATACAAAACAAATGAAATACAAAAAGTATAACATTTTTATTTTGTATGATCACTTGATACAGGTTGGTTAAAAATAGGAGATAAAAGCTTTTTATTGACAAACGAGCTATACATCCACCCGTTTAAAACTTTTAGGACTGTACCCAAACACCCTGTGTTATCGCAAAATACCTCCAAACATTAACTTAACAAAGAATCAATGATTCTATTACATCACTAAATAACCTCGGTTTCGTTTAGCACAAACTAAAAATAGCATCATCATAATTACCTAATTGATTCTAAAATACATGAACGTCTTAATAAGCAAAGTAACTTGTAACTTAATAATCCAATTCGTTATACTTGAAAATACAAAACTTAATTGCATATTCATACGAATTCTAATTGGTACAAATGTGGACTTGGATAAACTCAGTTTACGTGCCTTGTCTTTTGTCCCAATAATATAATATTGCGGTTTTTATATGATTCTATTATAAATTCTGGTTGTTTTAGTTGAGATATTCACATGAAATAGACCACACTTTAGACCAGTTAAGTAAAAATATAGTCGTTATAAGTTCGCATATTAATGTTATGTTATTATAAACACAAGAGGAACCTAGCGGATATATCTATCACTCAATGTATATTTTAATACTATCGGTGTTTTCAAGCATCATACTTTCAAGTTTCTTTAATTTTTTTTTTCAATATAAAGGGCAGCCTGATTAAAGGGATAAAAAATAAATCGTAATTCACAGTGGTCATTTTTTTTTAAATAAACTATTTACAAAACTATGTATTCTATTTCATACACTGTTAGGACTTAGTTAATGTAATTCGTCGTCGTCATAGGCCTTCCCAAAAAAATATCTATAAAGGCGATATTTCATAATTGCCACGTTCCGTTCCAGGCGGGTAGGCGATCACAGTGTGGTATTATGGTATGCAGAGGATGTTGCTGCATCCTCTGGGTAATTGTTGAAGAGCAGTGGCAATCCTATGTAATTAATAATGTACAAAGTGTGAATTATGTAAGATTGTATCCTGGAAATCGATTCTATCCTACGATCGCAAGTCTTAATATTCTACCACTGGGCTGCCATTCCTAACAAGGCTTTTTTGTTTCGATTAACTTTAAATATTTAATACTTAGGGACAGGTGTTTTAATTTGCTCTTTTTGTATGAAAAAGGAGTGTAGTTTTACTACAAAAAATTCTTTTTTTTTTCACCGTAACAACTATACTCGTGCTTCAACTAAAAGTTACAAAAAGGCGAATTCACGTAGTCACGAGTTTTTGATTTAGCAACACTGGACGATACATTTTATTTATATTGACAAAGAAAAACTCCGATTCATACGGTGTTGCAGATGTATAAACTTTTACTTAACAATACAGTCGACATATCTCTCTACCATCACTTTATAAAAAAGGTAGTGTGGAATTAGACGCCTAATTCAAAATTCGATATTTAGAATTTAATTTACTAAATTTTATCAAGTAAAAGAGCAGTATATAAAACATATTATAACATTGCAATCGACAATTTATCCCACGTCGCTGGTAGCGTTCAAACAATGCCCTTATTTATAGCTTATTATATGTAGCTTAATTTAATGCAGTATTCAAATTCAAATCGCCATTATTTACGCATGGTAATCCCAATCGAATTATATATTAAAGTATCTATGTACTTTACAAATGAATTAGTAACAACGTGTTTTAAAAATGAAAGCCTCTGACTCTGTGGTTGGCAATAATCGGTGTAACATAACTCCTGAAGATGCCCCGTGGAGGGGTGAAACACGTGTTGAGTGATTTGGCGGTGGCGGTTGTGTGATTCGCATTGTTTGCCGCATACGCATTTATCAGCGGGCTGGCGGGCGGTGCTCTTTGTTGCACGACTACCACTGCATGTGCGGAAGTGGCTAAATATTGGTCGTTTTCTTACAAATGAAAGCCTATTTATAATCGAAAAAGGGTATACAGTAAAATATTTTAATTTTCTATCTTTTGTAAATCGTGCAAAAAAAACGTGTCTACAAGCAAGGACAGCATGGAACGGTCCACCTGCAAGATTGTCATCGTAAAACTCTGGATGTAGATCGATTTAATCTGGTCTTATTTGAAATCTAGGGGGTAGACTATGTCCAGCGTTTGACGTTCTAAAACTAAACTAATGATGATGATTTTGTTAAGTATTTTCTACCTGGAGGTGGGTGGTGTTAACAGTGAGTTACCCAAACATTTGTAGTTAGCAACTATATACCGCACGTATTACACTTTGCACTCACACGCGTAGAGACCTTCGTGTGAACTTCTTCGTTCAACTGGTGTAATGTAGCTAGTTTCATTTTGTTAAGTTCGTGGACCATTCAATTCCGATGAAACTGTAAAAGATCACATCAATAGATACAACACTACAACCGTATCTATTTCGTGTGTGTTTTAAGTAATGATTTTTTATATACAGCATATTGACAATTTATTTTACAATGCGTGTTTTTTTTTCAAGTTTTTTATTATTATTGGTACATATAGTCATTCTGATATATAATCTGAATCTTTAAAAGATAACAATCTGTTAATTTTAAACAATTAACAAAATGTTATTTGTAAGTTGCGTAAAATCAAGTTTCTAATTAAACTAATTGTTAACAAAAATTGTTATCTTTAACAAAAAAAAAGTGTAGAACGGACTTCAAGAATTAGACAAAAAACATTTTAATTGCGCTCTATGAAACAACTTTATAAATATACTATTTATATTTATATAAGTGTTTATCATCAATGTAATTTACAAATTATTTTAACTAAACCACAGATAAATATTTAATAAGATTTGAATAAAAAGTCACATAAACTCGAGATATCATTCATGTCGCTTGCGAACTCATATGATTTATGATAATTTACTTTTCTTTGTACATTTGGCACGTACGCCGGCGTTTGCAAACAAATTTAAAAGTCATTAATTTATTACGTGGTAAGACATCGTAGATAATAAATTAATAGAATAAATTTTCCGCAGGAAATTAATTGTTATTTTGGTGTAAAGACTCATGATAACTAACATTTAGACAGTATCCTGTAACGAAAGATTAAGGTTGTACAGACAATGTAATATTTTATACAAGTCACATATTTTGTTACTTTAAATATCCGTTTATATTTTAATCGTACATTTCTCGGTTGTATTTCTTCGTGAACTGTCAAACGCATATGAATTTCAAAGCGAACTGTCAAACACGCGAAGGTTGTGATTAAAAATGCGAAAATTCCAATAATCATTATAATTTCTGACAATTTTCAAATAGCAGCTCAAAATTTTTTTTTTGTGAGTATTATTAAATTTATAGGAGCGACATTACGTCATCGTGAGCGGTGCATCGAAAAGAGAAATTCCACAGAAATATAATTCTTTGTTTACATACGTATTTTACCTGCCTACTTGCTACCTACAAACTTAAAAATAAATCGGTAGTCTTTCTCATATCACAGCGTGACCATAGGAAAAGGGAATTCATTTTTATGTACAGGTTGATTGTTATAGGTTCATACGCTTTAAATCAGTGAATGTATATCTCATTTATTAGCGAAAATCTTTAAAAGTTTAACGTTTATTTCTAATCTGTCTTTATAAGTACTATATACTATTACTATAGTACTATTGCAATTTTTTTTATATTGTATTACGAAAAACCAATAACTTCTTGCAGTCCTGGGACAGATAGTTAATAATAACTAATTTTAATATGTATTTAATCGAATTTCGACAACGATTATTTACTAAATTTTCAGTACGCCATTTATTATTATATTTACTGAAGCCATTGATTTTTGGAAACGCTGTACAATACATAATTGACAGAAAATGAAGTATACATTCACTCCTTTTATACCTATTACAAATTACCGTGTATATAATAAATGTTATTTGAATTATTGAACAACTTATTTGGGAAGTATGAAACACGCTTCTTTAGGATTCTATTGCCACAATAATGATAACATGTAATGTAAATTTCAAACATTACATTTCACACTAAATATTGTTTTAAAGAATTTCAATGGGTACAAATTTGCTTCGCGTCGTGTTTAAAATTTTCTTTCCGATTTACTACTTTACGTTTCTTATGAAGTAAAGCAAAAATGAATAATAAAAAGTAATATTTTACCTTATAGCACACCGCATTTACCGCATTTTGCGAGATTAAAATTTCATTTAATATTAGGTGTACCCCTATCAAGCTTTACTGTATTATGCATCTAATTAAAAATCTGAGTCAAAAGGACAGTTTTTATACGCCAAACTAATTTAAAAAATCTTTTTGTTTTTTACAAAAACCTTCCAGAGAATGTAACGAATAACTTACAAAATTTTCTCAGCGATTAGATGTACGGTGTTTAAATATTCTGAGTACAGACAGACACATTAATTAATATACGTACAAAGCTAGATGCTTTCATAGTTCTTGTGTAACAATACTATAAAAGTGCATCAAAAAATGTTATAGTACCCTGATTGATCGTTTTTATCAGAGCTTAGGACATTCTCCCAAAAGGTGAACAGAAGATCTTGTCAGGATGCAGGATACTTATTACCTGTATTACTTGACATCTCTGATAGACGATTAAAATGAACGCACAGAATAATCAGAGAAATATACACGTATTGAACAACAGGAAGTACTCTATCACTTTTAAGATTTTAAAAAGTGATCGGATAGCTGTCACTTTGTGTTACGCACATGCAAACAAATCTCAGAATCAGATAATAATATAAAAAAGCAATGGATCTTGTTAACACTAGGAATATGAATATTGATTTTTACAAATAGTTCAGTGTTCCCATGTAAATAAATAATTTATTATGTTTTTATATTACAACCAAATTTTTAAATATTGATTCTAGCAGGAGTAGCTAAACGGTCAAGGGCTATGACTTGAGAATTCACACTTTGTGCATTAATTATATAAAATTGCCACAGGTAATATAAAAGTTTCCAGTGGATAGGCAGCAGCGTCCTCTACGTACCATGATATACCACTGTGATCACCAACCCCCTAAAAAGCGTGGCGATTACGATATATTCCTCCATAGATATCTTTGTGGCAGGCCGATGTCTTCCACTAGGCACCGAAGGTCTGAAACGATGACAAAAGAGAAATTTGCCTTTTGCATGTCTTCTCTTCTTGAAGTGCCTCTCCAACTAGTGGAGGTTGGCTATCAGCTTCCTGTTCTCTTCCTTATTTTTGGTTCTGCGTAATAGCTTAGCAGCGCTGGCGATTCCGGTCCACTCTCTAATGTTACGAAGCCACGACTTCTTTCTCCTACCAACCTTCCTTTTACCAGCGACCTTTCCCATCATGATAAGTTGAAGGAGATTGTATCGTTGGTATCGAAGAACGTGTCCCAAGTAATGCATGCCCTTTTGCATGTCGTTGGACCTAAAATATATTTTGGTCTGCTCGCTTCACTTTCCTTGATGTATTTCGTCATATATGCTGTGCAGTATTCTTTTTATACCAATATTAGAACCCGATCGACTCTAGGTTCGATCTTTTACGATCTTATCTGAATCATAAAAACATATTAAGCCTTGGTAACTCAGTATCCTCGCATCGAATATTAAACATGTACCGAGTGACAGCTCAAGCAGGGGTCCTTTTAAGGACACCCACAGCTAGACACCCCATGAAACATCTGACTAAGCGATTTAAGACCATATTAAACCATGTTATATATTACATAAAACTAACGCTTACATAATTGACCAAAAGTTTGTGTATGAGATGTAGTTTGTGTGTTTATTCGTGTGTATTTGTACAAGGTCGTGGGTGGAAGGGGGAAGGGGGAGGTTGTGAATAGAATACGATGCATGATATTATCATCCTTTGGTTTCGTCATAATTCAAACACAATAATTAAAGTTGTATTCTTAACTGCTTTCAAAGCTACACGTTGTAATAGAGCTATATATTCAACCCTTTTAAAATGTTTACACTTATAAAAACACCCTGTATATAATGTATTTCTGTAACCACATATTTGTTAAATAAAATTGATAGGAAGCGTTGACCTGTCGAGAATGAGTCCGTGTCCTTCAATAATAAGCCACAGTTCTCGACCGCAGATCTTTGTATTTATATAAGACTTTTTTTTCTTTCGTATCTTAACTTCCTGTCTAATCTAATCATAGTCGCGTGTCAGTCGTGCCGTGATAAATAGTACCAGCGCTTGACGATAGCAGGCTACAGTTTTCCTTATCCGTCGATTTATCAGAGGAAGCGCATTTATTACGACTGCCACTGATTTGTTTGTTTTCTTCTCTGTTTACTATCGCCTGATTGACAGACGACTGGTCGCTTTCAATCCTTTTACGATCCCTAATACGTTTTAAACGACCCTTTTATTATTGTACATTAAAAGGTATTTTTATTCAAACTCCAAGTCGATTTTATTTTGAATTTCTTTATATATATATAACTTCACATGAGCCTGGTATTCTTCATATTGGCATGTGAATGTGTGGTCACTGTGAACTTAGCTTTCTTATAACTTGATAATGATAATAATCTATGTTCACAGTTAAATGTCCGGAATCATTAGGGGCTCACTTAAGAAGGCTGTCGTGCGAGGCTAAGTCGCGGCTGCACGACTTTGGCGGTTGCAATCCAGAGAGAGATTGCCGAGAAGATAGCTGTACTAGGTAATATAACCATACCTCAGAACCACAAGCTTAACTGCTTATTATGATCTTTTTAGTTTTAAAAATAATAAAAAGCCAAGCGAGTTCAAGTTTTCAATAATAAATAAGGACGAAGATAGGCAATCAATTATTTTTAGTATATAGCTTTAATATTAGGGGGACCAGAAAGTAATATCGATTTCTTAAGTTAATTTCACACCACTACATAATTTACAAGTTTTTATTTCTAATCAACAATATGTTGATGCTCGTTATCAACAACCTTTTGCCATCTAGTATACAAATTGTCGATGCCGGAGCGGTGAAAATCAATCGATTTTGTGTGAAATATGTCGACAGAAGCGACATTACATTCCCGTCCCCCTAATACATAGCGTGCAAAACACATAACCCCTGTGACCCTAAGTTGCTAGAGTGGATACCACGGATTGACAAGCGCAGCGTAGGACATCCGCTTAAAATGTCGACAAACGACCTAGTTAAGATTGTCAGAAGACGTTGGACCCAGGCCACTTCCATTATCTATTAGAAATTTATGAAGGAGGCATATGTCCAGCGGTAGACATCATACGGCTCAAGTGTACGGATTTTGCCAGTTTTTAAGCAAAGGCAGACGCACCAGCGCCTTAAGTATGTATCATAAAACAAAAGTATGTATTTTGACTGGCAGATCTTCGGCGGGTGGTCAAGCGGGTACAACGGGCTGTGCCGGTGGTACTGGTTCGGAGAAAGATAAGCAAGCTCAACATTGGGAGAGAAGGCTTAGGACGCTCAAGTAAGGAATTTTCAAATGTTTTTCTTACCAAACTAAAATTACACAGTTTAATTTAAATTTACAGGATTTTACTTAAGTAGGCTCTGAACTATAATTATTAACCTTTTATGTGTCACGCGTTGGCCTTTCCAAAATTTTCACGCACTTCTGTGTAACGTACAAATTTTTTATATTAAAGCAAAAGGGTTAAATTCGTGTCGAGTCCACTTGCGAATGGCGTGGGGTATGTGGGGCGTAAGCCGCACGTTGGAAAACGCTGCTCTAAATGTTTATTAAAAATGTGACTTAAACTTATTTTTCCTCGTAAGATGATTATAAACTTTTATTGTTTAACAGAAATATTATAAATTAATTTCACTAGATGGCGGTTGGAAGAAAACATACAAACAATAAAATGTGTATTGAGTTTGACTACTAAAGCTAGCTTTTTTATAGTACTTAACAAATATTACTGTACACGAGTTATATTATGTATAAGTTGTTAATATATGATATGATCAAGTCATCTATAAACTAGGCCTAGCTTGTGTCTTAGGTTTAAGACAGTTCCCATATATATCATAGTGTACGTGATACACCATAATTGTAACAAAAAAGATGTAAATGTGTACATTGCGATGGATAAATGTACACTTAATAAAAGAAGTTTTATACATTTACAAGCAATTTAATTATAAAAGAAAGACGTTATAAAATGCCTTATTAAAATATTTATGAAACCAATGAAATAACGTGTTAATATCTTGCGGTTCTATATCAAATGAGAAAGATTCGGACGGATTGACGGGGTGTGTTGCTGAAGTGTGCTTACGGGTTAGGATGGCAGCGTGGACCACAGGCGAGCCGAAGAGGGATCCGGATCCAACCACGGTCCGCCCACACTGTTCGCGGTTAGGGAGCGGGCAGCCGCTCACTAAATACTGGTGTTGTGTCCTTCTTCTTTTCAGCCGATAGAGCCTACCGCTAATATTATTGCAATATTTTTTCTCATATAATGATACGCAGTGCAAGACCGGTCATCGTGGCAAACTTTGAGGGAGGCATGTGCTGGCAGTTGGCGTCAATCGGCTGATATCGTGATGAAAGAGTCTTTTTCATAAAAATATTAATTTTCATTAAAAAAAATATTTAACTAATCCGCAGGCGTTTATTGCTGGGCTGGCAACAGGCAAGGCTTCCCGGCGGACCAGCGCCTCCAGAGCTAGAAGTATGTGGAGCTCACGCGGTGACCGTCAGGCTTCGAGACCAACGACTATCTACTAATTATACACAACCAGGGCAAAGAGATCCACCTATCGTTACTAAATTTAAAGGTAAGCATGAACTTTGCTAATATTTTTATAGTGTAGAAAATTCAAGTAGGCCAGTTTAGTCGTACTTGTATCGACTAAAACTTTCACGCACAATGTTCCTCCATTTTCGCTACATGACAGGGCTATGGGTAAATAAGAAAACATTCACAACACCAAGAGCGCCTGTCGTCCACACATACCCATTTTAAAGGGAGATAGAGAGAAAAAAAAAACAAATCGCTTACTCTATATCTACGAAAAAGCTCACACGTAGCACGCTTCTAGTAGAAAGACTAAAGAGAGATTTGTTCAAACCTAACGTATTAATGTTTATTTAAACATTTTATAGACAAAGTTACGTCGTTTGAAAAATGTTCCTAATGTATCTATTGTAGGTGTAAATAGCAGTCTCTACTTTAATAACTGTAATCAAATATCTATTGATAAATTAGCTGACTTGAAAATGTGATCACTGCCTACCTAGATTTAAGGACCCCACCGGTGAAAGGTTAATAAAAATTAAAAACATGGTCTATGACCATTTACCTTTAATCGTCGTTCCAGTGGAATGGTCATCACGAGCTGATTTCTCAAACCTGTGCGGTTCCCGCGAGGTGGCTGCAACAGCGAACAACAGCGGCACCAAAGTACTCGCTGCCGGGCTCACCAGAGGGCGCCGGTATTTCTTCAGAGCCTCCGCCGGCAACATCAAAGGCTGGGGACCCTTCACCATTTCCGTTCCGAGGAGTGTTGTACCGAGCAGTGAGTATTGTATCGCGTTATAGTAATAGAATTTAGCTATTTAAATATCAACGTTTATACAGAGTTATTATTTATAGGTTAAAAAGCATTAAATAATTTTAATTACTACTAACAACTACTGCACTACAATCTGCGGTACAGATAGTAAACAATAATTAATTTTAAGACATAGTCAATCGAATTTGAAAACGTGTTTTCTTGTTATAAAAGGTTGTCAAATATCTCCCTTCCGCCTTTTTGTCTTTTGAATTTCGCGACTATGTACAAAGCGCTACAGAGCTCGTATCTGGCAATACTATACATAATTTGAAAGGTCTTGACATAACCTACAAAACGACGCTATGCATGATTAGTTTGGATATTGCGTTCAACAGTTATAGACGTGTAAACATGGAGTTCACTAACGCCGAAATTCGCGCTATTTTAAAGTTTTCCTTCGTTAAAGGCAAATCCGCTAGAGAAACGTTCCGTGAGATTAATGGTGTTTTGGGGGATGGTACTCTATCACTTCGAACCGCGGAGGAATGGTTTCGACGATTCAGAGCCGGCGAAAACGACACCATGGATAAGCCAGCCGGCGGAAGACCTGTGACGACAAATACCGATCAAATCATGGACTACATCGAGTTAGACCGGCATGTGGCAGCTCGTGACATCGCCCAGGAGATGGGAGTTAGTCACCAAACCATTTTAAACCATCTGCAGAAACGGAACGAACTCGACCCATTCTTGAAGCGGATGGTGACTGGCGACGAAAAATGGATCACATACGACAATATCAAGCGAAAACGGTCGTGGTCGAAGGCCGGTGAATCGTCCCAAACAGTGGCCAAGCCGGGATTGACGGCCAGGAAGGTTTTGCTGTGTGTTTGGTGGGACTGGAAGGGAATCATCCATTATGAGCTGCTCCCATATGGCCAGACGCTTAATTCTACCATCTACTGCGAACAACTGGACCGCTTGAAGCAGGCGATCGACCAGAAGCGTCCAGAATTGGCCAACAGGAAGGGTGTAGTGTTCCACCAGGACAACGCCAGACCACACACTTCGTTGATGACTCGTCAGAAGCTACGGGAGCTCGGATGGGAGGTTTTATCACATCCACCATATAGCTCGGACATAGCGCCAAGTGATTACCACCTGTTCCTGTCCATGGCGAACGCCCTTGGTGGTGTAAAGTTGAACTCAAACGAAGTTTGTGAAAAGTGGCTGTCCGAGTTCTTCGCAAATAAGAAGGGGGGCTTCTACGAGGGAGGTATTATGAAGTTGCCGTCTAGATGGAAACAGATTATCGAACAAAACGGCGCATATTTGAACTAAATCCGATCACTGTAACACTTTTTATAAAGCATTGAATAAAGAGCAAAAAAGCGGAAGGGAGATATTTGACAACCGTATATTATGATTACAGTGTTTATTATTTTTGAAACCATATATTTTTGGATAGGGTGTAACATACATTAATTGACAGCAAACGAGCTAGCTACAGATTGTCTACTTTCAAGTTTTAACACTTGTAACCAATTATACTGTATGTAATTAACTCTTTCGATATTGGTTTGTAAGGTACAATGATAATTATTTAAAAAAAAACTGTTTAAATTCAAAGTGAAATGTTCTTTTTTCAAAATACATGAGATCTCTTATTGACATCAGAATCAGTTTACCCCCCGTTCGAATTATAAATGTCTCAGACTTGGCAAAAGAAACGAAAAGAACTCAGCGGGTATATGTGTGTGTGTGTGTATAAACAAACTTCTTTTTCGTCTACAGCAGCGTCAAATAAATGCCACGACAGAGGGTTATATGTGAATCTCTGGTAGCAGACGACACTGAGATATAAAACTTAATGTAATAATCGACTTAAATGTTCAAGAAAATTTCAATTGTTATCCATAATGATTTAATTGACAATGACTTGTCGGTGGGAATTAAAATTGTGAAGGCTATCAGATGACATACGCAGTTCTAACTTGCAATTGTCTATACACTAAGACCTTTGTCAAGTGTTTCGGAATTTTGCCAATTATTCTAAAATATTTTTTCATTGTGTTTTCACTTACTAATTACTCCATCACAATCACATCAATGGGAAAATGTTTTTCTTCTATAACAATATTCGGTAACGTAAAGTAGAATATAAACAAACTATTTATTTACTTTCAATTTTAACTTTATCACTTTACATTTGTTTTATCATTAATATTATGATAAACTTGTGGTTTAAGTATATATATTATAATATATTTTTAACTGTGGAAATCGTAGTAGGATTAAAATAAAAAGAGACTTATATAAGTCGCAATTAGACTTTGTACCACGCCGCTATCATATATAAAATGGTTTTAACCACAAATCATATATAACAAAATCTAAACATAATAAACTCATTGATACAGCATTTAGTACTAGAATTAAAAAAACAGGTTTAATAATGAAAATCCATATGTTTATCGATACACTTAATTATCTAAGCGGTGCAGGTGAACCCCAGAAGTCCACTGGAAAGTCGACGAGGGTGTATTTTAGCGTGACAAATAAATGTGGGTTCATAATTCGTAAGGAGGATCCCCTAAAATTTATATATTTTCAGTAGTGAAAAACTAATATATTGGGTTTAATTATGTAATTATAGGCAGACATTTTAAGAATTTAAGCAACTGGTACTTGTAAAAACTTGCGTGTTCCATATTCAGTTCGTGTCAAGACATTCAAACGCTTATTACGCATACGAAATATGACTTTAATGTGTGGTTGTGATTTTTCATGAATTTGTTTGATTCTTCTTGAAAAATTATTCATTACTTTCCGTATTTTAAGTAGTAAATATTCGTTATATATAAGTAAGTATTTTCCCGTGTCCGGGGGGTCAAACAGAATCAGCTAAAATTTGGAAGTAAAAAAATTGGGGAACCTGTTTTGTATAGTATGTGAATAGGATAGTTGTTTTCAGGTTGGCGAGACGTCTCTTCGAGAAGCACTCGTGGCGCTAGCGGCGGCGCTGCCGAAGCGCTGGAAGCGCTGGCGAACGCTGCAGCTGGCGCCCGTCAACGCCCCGTGGCGCCTCCACGCCTTCCGCGAAAGAAAACCGCCACGATACGACAGTTGTTCACAGCTGCAAGCAAATTCCAGAAGAATCTGCGCAGGTCAGTTAACTTAAGAGAAAATCTATAATCAATTCCAACCCAATCTCAAGTTTGGACAGGGGTAATATCCGTACATTCACAACTTACTTCATAGCTAGTAATAACCATTTAAGGATACGTTTTCATGTATCTGTATCATGTATATGTATCTCATGTAGACGCATGTAAACTCATCTTTACATTAATATTTATTGTCTCCTAATATAATGATCTGTCCACTGCACATACAAAAATACAGTTGAAGCAAATTTAAAATAGAAATAAGCATGTTATTCTTTTTTACAAGAAAAAAAAGAGTTTAATTTTCATAATCTTAAGAATTTTTAATATTACATTCTTAAGATTATGGAAATTTCGAAAATTCCGAATGATTTCTTGATTTTCGCTATAAAAAAGGCTATAACAAATAAAATTTATTAATTAATGTCTTTAATTATACCCGATTTCCGCTCATACTATTTACCAGTCCGATTTATTCACATTATCAATGATAAATTATTGCTATTAAGTTATGCAAGTTATCAAATAAGCGTTAAATAAATTACAGAGGTGTATACCTGGCATGCATCGTGTACCACGAGGATAAAGTTCTGGTCACCAGCGAGGAGTTCCTACCCGTTATAGAAGTGGACGAAACCTACCCTGCCTGCATTTATACCGACTTCCACTGGCTTATGAAGGTACCATTATGATTATAGCCGTAGAACATAGGCCTATGTTTTAGATTTTTAATAGAACCAGTTAAAAGTGGCCGTAATACAGAGTCTTCTAGTGACTTTAACGAAGTCTGGACCAAAGATCTGTAGACAAAAAAAAATTAACCGACATAGATCAGCGGATTGGCAAGTGAATATTAAATTTCTACTATTTAAAATTGATATTGAAAAAACAATGTCTTCAAAGTGTCACTATCATAATAAAAAATGTACACAAAGAGTCTAAATACACGTTGTAAATTCCAGGTGTCATGTTCATGGGACGAGGTAAAGTCCCTGCGGTCCGACATGGAGAAGCACACCTCGTCATCTATACACTTCCGATTGAAGCTCCTAACCGCTGCCGCCCAGATGCAGTCCGCGCTTTGCATACAAGACCTTGGTAAATAATCAATAAACGCTTGCGTTGGAAACATTTTAAAAGATATCTATGAAAAAGGATATAAAAAAATGATTTAAAACGATAATAATGAAAATTGAACGTTAGTAATACCAACAACATTTAATGGAATCAGGCGTTACCTTAGTATGAAAAGGACCAATATTTAGCCACTTCCGCACATGCAGTGGTAATCGTGCAACAAAGTGCACCGCCCGCCAGCCCGCTGATAAATGCGTATGCGGCAAACTCCAAATCACTCAACACGTGTTTCACCCCTCCACGGGGCATCTTCAAGAGCTATGTCACACCGATTAGTGCCAAACGCAGAGACAACAACATTTACTATTTAAAAATCGAACACGTGAATAGAAATTACTTATTATTATAAGTTTTTTTTTGTGTCAGTGTTTATATTTAAGGAGATATAATAATGTTGTCATTAACAGTTGCCCGTGTGCATTAAAAAATCAATTTCATTTTTATATTACTTGTAATTGTCAACAAAATTTTAGTATGATATATCAATAAAAACAATAGATCAATGTATAACAAGCCACCGCAACATGCGATATTTTTAAGAAACTAAATGATTTATTATTAATTAAGTGTAAACCTATGATTTCAAATCGTAATATTTTTATTTTTAAATTACTTGTAGTACTTTTAAAAATTATAATGACATTAAATAACATGCACATACAATATAGCAGTTTCTGTAAAGCTGCAGTTGCTTTGTAGCTGTTGTTAAAAGTTTAATAGCTTATGCTATATAGCAGTTGATATAGCTGTTACTAAAACTGCTATATTTCTTCCGTACTGCTATAATGCTTTATATTATTTAATGATTTATTAAAGTCGATTAAATGTTGTTACTAAATATGGTTTGGTCTCTCAGGGCAGCTATACCACAAGCCGCTGCGCGACGCTCACGGCACGGTGGTGGTGTCGTGCGTGTGCAGCGTGAAGTCTCCGAAGGCTGTGTCGGCGCTCAACTCCCGCTGGGCGCCCGTCGCAAAGCTCCGTCGACGCGTGCTCAGCGAGGACAACACCATGGGCGAGCTGCTCATGGCCTCCGTGCACGAACAGATTGCCTACCACCAGGTTACTACACCACGTCGATACCTCCACATGCCTCAACACCCACTACTTGGCATAGGCCTTCCCCCAAAGATCGCCACGATGACCTGTCTTGCGCTGCCCGCGACCTTTACTATGTTGTCGGTGCATCTAGTGGGTGATAAATTACAAACAAGAATAAAAAGATTATACGCTATAAGTAAAAATTTTACTCTCATTCGGCATGCTCACAATAAATACGAAAATAAATATATGTTCTTATAAATATTTTCTCTGCTTTATGTAGCCAAAATTTTTGAGATATTACCAATACATAGTTCTTTGTCTTCTTGAAAAGTTGCATTTTCGTACTTTTTACTTTATCCGGTGAAACTGGTTATATAAGATTAATTTATCACGCTTACAAAAAAGAGGAAAGATGCCATCACTAAGAGTCCAAAATAGAATAAAAGTTATATACTTATGAAATAATTGTTTACATCTTTATATCTAGGTGTCAAGAGTCCAGTTACCACGTGGCCTCTATCTGGGTTACCTCAAGCTACAATCGTCTGTAGAAGTGGTACGGATCGTCGCACCGGCGCGTACTCCCAATGTCCCGCCACACACCCGTGTGAGAGAAAATCCACACGTCTCGGCGTAAGTATATATTAATATATTTAAACGAAAATATAACTGATGAATTAAAAAAAATATTTTTTTTTTAAAAATTTAATGAACCACTACATTAGTTTCCCTGCAACTTTTAAATTGTATATTCATTGTTAGATGTTCTCATCTTATGTGTATTAAGTACCCTGTATTTTTGCGTTGTGCGGAATAAAAATAAAGTAAAAGGATACTTTACTCTTTACAGTGAAGAATGGGATTACCTACTGTGCCAGTCAGGAAAAACGACAACCGAAGAGCAACAAACGATAAACAACATCGCCATAAATGCCGACGAGAAACCATCAGAATCTCAAGAAATGTTCCTCGACCAAATAGCCTGCGCTTCTAGAAGACTGTTCAGAGAGATGGACATCCCGATAGAAACCGTCAATTCCCACCGAATCTACGACCTCGAGGTCATAGAACTCAACAATGACGTCAGTTTCATCATGATCTGTCCACCGGCTGAACAAGCTTGCTCTGTTCCTGGGCAAAAAGAGATACTCCTACAAAAAGGCGATTTACTCAGCCTACCCATTCAAGCGTTCGAAATGATCCACCTACAGACATACCATACAAGTATTCTAAACAAATACTCGAAATTGAGTTGTGTTCTAGAATTAGACGTCGCCTTGGCGGCACATTCGCATCGAGAGGCTTTCTCTTGCACGGAACTGCAAACGGCCAAAGAGAGATTAACGAAATTAGAAGACTTGCAAAATAACCTCAACATAGTATGGAAAGCAGAACGATGGTTAATGGATTTAATAGGATTTGCGAGGGACAAGGATAAAGCTGGACCAAGTTCTGGAATATTATTAAAACACGTCTTAGATAGAAATCCTACACAGTGTCAGGAAAGTCACGAAAGTCAAGTATTCGAGAAAAATACTAATCTTAAAGTAGATTTATTGCAAATACCGTCGAGAGACGGTAAAATAACAAAGACATCGCCGGGCAGAGGCTCCTGGCCGGGTCCAGCTGGTAATGGAAACCACGCCCACTTACATCCAGAGTTCAGCAAATCAGAACAACAATTGAGTTCAACTCCTCGACAGACATCTGTTTCTACCCTCAACTTGAGTACTTCGCAATTCCTTAATCCAGAAACTAAGTATAGTAGAAAAGGCAGTGGCGATTCGCAATTCACGCAATCTAGCCTAATAAGCAACAATTATCTGAGTAGTAATTCACAATTCGACATCAAATCGTCCGGTTCTCACACGAGTATCGGAAGCAATCGTCTCCCACCTTCAAAAAGTGAAGATACACTAGTATTACAGAATGAAAATGTCGACCCAAAACCAAGACCTCACAGTATTAACAACCCCAGCGTATCTACTTCATCCAGTCCGTTGCTGACAGTCAAAAGTTTTTATCCTGGCAGCATGATAAGTGTTAGAACAATTAAAGGTAACGTTTCAGAATCCGCTCAAAGCCTATCCAGTGATTCGGAAAGCCAAAGCTCTCCATTATCGGTTCCTTTGAAAATCCGTCCCTCACCGAATCGGACGTCGTGTAATGTTATGACATCCAAAAGCATGACAAACGTGAAGTCTGAAGTCGATTTCACTGACACAGGACAGGAATTGTTTCACAAACCAAATCTATGTATAAAACGACAACCGCTACTGGAGACTCAAGAAGATGTTGAATGCAATAATAAAGTTCCAAAAACGGAAGAGAAAATCGAAAGAGATTTAGATGAAAAGCCACGTGATGAACAACGAACGCCTGATCAACCAGGAATTTTGCAGGTACTTTATTTTTATCATTCAAAGTCACAAACATCACTAATCATAACGATAAATATGAACAACTATTTCACTAAATTACAATTATATTGAGAACTACCATACGGCAAAAAGCAGGGCAAAGTCTTAAGAGTTTTTTTTGTTGTTGAAAAAGCTATACATTCACCACTACAAAGCTTTTACACATATAACCAATCATCCTGTATATAAGTGAAATTTTAATTAACTGACTGTCCTATTTAACTTTTTGCATATTTGTTCAAAATAACTCATTTTGGATATATTTGAGATTTTTTTTAATCTACATCGAACAAAGTGGGAATGGTTCTGAAAAAGAAATGCAGTAGTATTGTTAATTAAAAAAAAAGCTAGGACTTTTAAAATTGGTTATAAATTATTAAATTGGCATTCCTGCGAATATTTCAGGTATTCGCAGCATACGAAACCGGTTTAGCAGCGGGAACATCTCTAAAGCTTCACGTTACCCCGCGTACTTCCGCTCGAGAGGTCATCGACCTAGTTGTCAAACAACTGAACATGGCCGCCGTATTAAAAGGAAAGGCGGGACCAGTGTACGGTCCCGAAAGACTTCAAGACTTCTGCCTAGTAGCCGTCATAGGAGCGAGAGAACGTTGTCTCAGAGATGACTTCAGACCGTTGCAACTACAGAATCCTTGGAGGAAAGGCAGATTGTACGTCAGGCTCAAGCATGACGTCTTAGCCGCCTTACAGCATTCCGCCAAACAGCCCGCTTTTATTTAAACGTCCAAAATAACACGTCTGTCGACATATTTCTCTATCAATAGATATATTTTTTTTAAATTTAATTTAAATTCTTAACGATTATAAATCTAAATATAGTATTAAAAGACGCCGGACGAAAATAGTTTTATTTTTTGGTGCCAATATTCTTATTTGTTGATGCTTTAAATAGGTAAGTATAAAGTTGTGAGTAACTTTAGAGAATGTTTGTAAACAATTTATGGTGCTTTTCACTGTAAAATATATTGCTTATCTGAATATGTTCCTTAGAAAATATTTAATTAAATAGATTCGACTAGTCTCCCATTTTAGACATTCTGCAATATACTATATAAAATAGACGTTGATAAAGTAATACTGTAGTACATATTTAGCGGTAAATGGCACTCGTTATATTACTATTTCTTTAAATAACTGTATAGATACAGTAAATTAAAACCAGTATGCAGTTATTAGAGGTTTTATTAATTTTATTCGGACGGGTTTAGAAAATAGA
The DNA here is from genome assembly GCF_028537555.1 of Battus philenor. Taxonomy (NCBI): domain Eukaryota; kingdom Metazoa; phylum Arthropoda; class Insecta; order Lepidoptera; family Papilionidae; genus Battus; species Battus philenor. The sequence continues at coordinate 4,046,602 of NW_027181759.1, read as the reverse complement.
CGAAAGGTTCTGGACGATGACCCTGAGCCGGTAGATGCGTGTTGGGTTGACTTTCACTAGGTCGACCGATGACAAAGTAAAGGTCATCGTAGCAATCTTTGAGGTAGCTTCCATGCGCGTCTATCGGCTAACATAATGAATGGTGATTATCAGAAGTATCTGATTAATTTGAACGTAAATCTACCACAGTCTGTGGTACACAGGGTTTCAATCTGATCATTGGACTAAGTTATACAATGTGAATGAAAAGGTAAATAAAAAACATTTATATTTTCTTACCCATCGATGCTCAGAGCGCTGGAATTTAATCGTCGTCGCTAAAAAAATACTATTGTAAATTATTCTTTTTCATGTATTAAATGTAATTAATGTATGTCGAGAGAAATGTAGCAAATATTAATTAATATGGCTCAAATTATGAGTGTTTAAATAAAATTGTCTATTACTTAAATTATAAAATTTAATTTTTCCATTGAAACGTGAACGATGTCTAATTATTTTTTAAGAATAAAATGTCGATAACATACTGTGACCATTTCTTAGTTAACAATACGATAAAAATATTTTAGCATGAATTTAACGAAAACAAAGATTTATATATAGAAATTACTAGATTTACATATAATATAATATTAAATACTCTATAACGGATCTAATGAATTGAGTTAATACCATTGTATACATATATTTATAGATGCTTTGTACAGATGTGTACAAGTAGGTAAAACATTGGGAATTATCTAAATTTTGTCTATGATTCGAGCCATACCTAGCAAACATTGCAAATGTTGTTGTAATGACGCCTAACATGTCTTATGATGGTATTATATGATAAAATTACTAGAATAATAAAGTAGAATATTTTAATATGCATTCACCCTTATTTGCGGTGTGTGCACTCTAGATTTTAGAAAGAGTGGGAGTATGAAATGATGCACAAATATAAATGTATTTCAATCGATATGAAGTTTTATTTTTTATCCTTATCAATATAACTCCTGAAAATTTAACTTAACTATTCGAGAAATATGTGACACCAAAACATGAAACAAAGAAGGAGGAGAACCTTGAAACTCTCACGTGACCAGGACTAACTAATTTGGTAAATATAGCTAAATATAGAAACACACAAAATGGCCAGAAGAAGTTATGCTTATTGAAATTTACTCTAAAATTTTACAATCAGTAATTATTAGGTGTGAGTGGAGGATTCAAAGTCTACATAAAAGTTTTGTTACATGCACCAATTCTGTATTGGAATAACTAAATTTTGGTAGTAGGTTTAATCGTTGTATTGTTAAAAAAAATCGACAAGTCTTTAAGAATGCTCAAGTTCATATAGGATGATAAAATCTGTAAATCCATAAGCGTAAACAAATTCGTGCAAGATACACGTTTTGTTTTGCTCTGTATATGAATTAGTGAGTTAATTAGGCTATGGTATAGTTCCCCCTTTTGCCTTAAATTTTTACGCTCCTATGTAACCTATATATTTTTTACATTACGAAATTTACATTTGCAGTTTTACAGTTGCATTTACAACGAAATGATAAAACGTATCGACGTTCTCCTTGGCGCCCTTAATAATCAAATTTACTCCCTGTGGGACGTGAGCCCCAGGTTTTATTTAATAGCGGGATATTAGGAGCCACTCGTATCAATAACTGATTTATGGATTAGGGACTTTTATTTTCTTTTCAATAATTTTTTTATACATATCATTTTATTTTTGCGTTCTTCTTCAACGCAACTCAAGATCTTTCATTCTTTTGCTTGCTTTTTACATTTCGTCTGTCTTACCCTTCTATTTCTTCTCCTATTCCATTTTCCCTCTTTTCCAATACCTTTCATCCATTGCTTCGTTCCTTAGTTTTTACAATTTTGATTTTTATTTTATTTTATTGTCCCAGTCCCTTACCACTTGTCGAGAGTAGACGTGGTTTACTTCAAATAAATGGGCTGATTCATGAACCCGAAGGTCCAGAGGAAGCAGCCAGGCAAGGATAAGGGCCGAGTTCAGGGTCGCGGTCCTGTGGGTCCTCACATTCTTCTGAGTGAACCCATGTGGACTTCGTCCAACTGCCTGCGTACCAGCAGCTTCCTAGCCGCAGGCCCCCATACACTCGCTGCATACAAAATCGTCGGCTCGAGCACCTCCAGATACATCGCTCTGATCACCCCCAAGTTAAAGCCCCAAGATATCTTATTGGCCCGGCACAACTGACGATAGAGGCCCTGGGCCCTCCCTGCTCACGTTCTGTTGTGAACCTCAGATTGAGAAACACTGGTGTAAATGGTCTGTAGAATTAGTTCATTTTAGTAAGGATTTTTCCCCAAAATAATTTGGGAATCTTCTCACCTAAGTAATCAGTCTACCACATCATTACCTTGGGATTGTGAAATATTTAATGTATCCTGTACAACAGTTTCTACATAGCGTCATCTTGTCGGATGATGCATAGACCAAGAAACTGTCAATTTTTAGCCAACAACATTTTGGGCATTAAAATATTTTATTATGTTTGTAGCTACTACTATACCTTCAAATTTTAAACTTAGTAATCACAATTCAAATTCTCACATGATGTAAGGACGACAAGACGTAAAGTAAAAATGAACATTTATATAGATATTGAAAAACCGCCAACATTCTAAATAATTTTGAAAAAAAGTTTTATATATTATGATAAATAGTAGAAATTATTTGTTTTGGGTAACTTAGAAAAAGGCTGACAATACTATTAACATATAAAATGACAGTTTGATATTTTGACAGATCACCAGCCAACGTTAGGGTATTAACAGTTAGATGTGATTAATTTTATCAGTCGGCTGAAGCATTATATTTTGACCGCATCATTAGTTTACTCTTTAGTAATCAATTTCAATTTATTTTTTTTCAATATTAAAATGAGTTTAGTCGCTAATACCGGGTAAGTTTTATAATTTTCGCCCATGAAATAATTGTTCTGCGATCCACTTTCATTGTTATTTGTTTATTAAGGAAATTAGCTGGCCGTACCTTGTTCATTACGGGAGCTTCCCGTGGAATCGGAAAAGCGATCGCCTTGAAGGCGGCTAAAGATGGAGCAAACGTTGTTATTGCCGCCAAAACAGCTGAACCGCATCCTAAGTTACCAGGCACTATTTACACTGCGGCGGAAGAGAGTAAGTTATTTAAAATGAATTTTTCATATATAATACTGTCATAGTAATACAAATTATACTGTAATAAATTCGTAATTTACTTATAATACCCTTAGTAGATTTTCAGTGGACTTTGAACTTGACAACGGACAGTTCGACCCCGTGTATCGGTATTTGATTAACACTTTCTTTAATCTACCTTTTGATACAATTATTTTGCGTTTCATCTTTACCTGTTTATATTAATTAAATTTTTAGTCAGCGTTTATAATGTACTCATTAAAAATAATGTATTAAAATTTAAGAAGTGAAAATATTAAATTCCGTCATTACTTTGTAACAAAACACTTTATTGCTTATAGTCAAAAAAATGTAGAACCTTGTTAATAATTTTCATCCAGTCTGTTTTAAATTTATGTACATAAATTGTGATGCATTCAATTGTCATGTTTCATTTTCATTTTATGCAATTTTCTTTTTTACTCAATTCCAATTTGACCCTGAACAATTCTGCATCTATGCATTGGAACTACATTGCATGCCCGTAAGATTTATTTTACACTTATTTTTTCAGATTTCAAATTTGTATAATGATGGCATGTCTAAATGAAAAAATTGCTTCATAAATAATGTTTAAATTTTTTGTTTGTGAACTAAATGTGTGTTGTACCCTTTATTTTTATTTTTTAAATTACCTCTTCACACCTGTTTTTGGTACCTTCCTTAATCCACTTTTTAAAGTATAACTTCCTTTTACGTACATTACTGGAATTTCGCATGTTCTTTCCACATGGTCTATTTAGGTCTTGTTTGTGATTACTAACTTACTAAGAGGGAGCAAAAGAGGAAATAACATCATTAGTGTATTTAGCACCAAGGAAGGCCTGTTTTTTATAGTAGATGAATTTAGACCGATAATGAGTTAAAAGTGATGACAAAAATAAGTTTTAAACCTTACCTATGTAACGCAAAGTATTGGGAAATATAATATTGTAGCACCAATTTACTATTTTAATTTATTTTGTGTTAATTTTTAGTCGAAGCACTTGGAGGAAAAGCTTTACCATGCATTGTAGATGTGAGAGATGAAAAACAAGTGCAGTCTGCAATTGATGCCGCTGTGAAAAAGGTTTCTCTCTTAATTTATTATCACATTTTTGAACTTACATAACTTATTTCTTAAGTAGAAAGGTTTACATGAATTTTTACTTTCACTTAGCTGCTCATTGTAGAAGTTGGTAAACTGTTCATACAAAACTTATTTATATTATGATCCAAAAGATCATAATATAAATAAGTTTTGTAATTTAAATGATATACATTCATATAAGGCACATTGCCTATACAACTGATTGGTTTTGGTGCCAAAAGGTTCTTGAGTGGTGACCAGGTGTAGGCAGATATGGCATGGGTAGACCAACATTAGGTGGACAAAAGACAATGTTGCTGAATATGGGTAAAACAAGACCAGACCAGTCATTGTGGTGCACATTGGGAGAGGACTATGCCTTGGAGTTCTCATCTATCACTGGATATAGTGTTGAATTAGATTTTTTTTACTGTAAATATGTTTATTAAGGAAGTTAATTATAATGTATATTTTTTGCTTGTCTTCGCTAAAAATGCATTTATCTTTTCCAATAACACATTAAAGAAATAAACTGAATTTAATGTCTCTTCTAACGATTCAAAAAAAAATCTCTAGTACACTTACATTTCTTTGTAAAACACAGGTAGTTCTGATAACTTTCACCTCGATAACTTTTTTATAGTGTACACTTAAATATTTTGTCACGGAGCCACCAAAAGGGTAATCAAAAAGCCAGATAATATGCCAACCCTTTAAATAGTTTAATAGTAGGTATGTTACTTCTTGTGTTCAGTCTAAATTGTTCATATTTCTCTATTTACTTCAGTTTAATGGCATTGACATCTTAGTCAACAATGCTTCAGCTATCTCTTTGACTGGAACTGCTGACACAGAAATGAAGAAATATGATCTCATGCACACCATCAATACAAGGGGAACATTCTTGGCGTAAGTATTGTAATAAACAATTGCAATATATTTTTTATTAAATGGCCCCTTTATTGGGGACTGGGTTATATATTCTTTAATGATTTTTCGCTATCTTTTCCTTTTATTTCTGTACTCTAGATTAAATGAAGAATGATAGACATTCTTCATTTAATCTATCTTTTCTGTTCTTTCATTCTTCAATTTTTTTTTATTCTTTGACATACTTATTTCTGTTCATACATTACCTCACTTCCTTTGCCTTGTTCCTCAAATATCACTGATCTGGATTATATCACATTTCTTTACCTTTATTTATTTTTAATTTGTGCTCTTTTATATTCTTATTTAAGATGCTAGTTTATTTTGAATTATGACAATTTATCACAATTTCCAACTCCTATTTTATTTACTTAACATTATTTTGGGTTATTTTTATTTCTTCCTAGTTCTATTAATTCTCGATTTAAGTCTGTAATATGTTAAGAAATTTATGAGTAAATATTAACATTAATTCTTTCGATCATGTTATAAGTATGAACATCATTTCAGCCTAGCCATTGTCATTGTAATGTTTATTGTTGGAAATAGATATCTCTTTTAGATTTCCATTCTGTTATGAACATTGATACTGACTAAGAAAATGAAACATATTATTAACAGAGTAGCAGTTCATTTTTTTTCTCAAGTGCTTTTCTAATAGTTATGGGTAGAACGAAGCTATTCATTGTAGTGTTATACACCTGTCCCCCGATTTACACGGTACTTGCTTTACACGTTTTCGCTTTTACACGGTTTTCCAAAGAAGTTTTTTTTTTGTTTTAATAACCGATTATATTACCATCTCTCATAATGTAAATATTTCTGCTTCAAACATCGAATCGGCACAAATAACTTCGAGTGATGAAAGTGAATTCGAACCTTTGATTCCGGAAAAAAGAATGAGAGTAATTTCTGACAGTGATAAAGGTAATAAAACACCTTTGATTTTATTTTTTGTTCTTTTGTTTAATGTATTGTAATTAAACAAAAAAAACAGTGTTTCTGTAATATATTAATTTTTTTAACCTGTCAATGCATTTTATTTTTATTTCTGTGTACACCTAAAAAAATGAAAAAAATCACACCTGTCATATAGCAAAATTATGCATTTTCTGCGAGTTTTTCAATTTACACGCTTTTGACTTGAAAATTTTTAATTTTCGATTAACACGTTTTTCTCAGGAACGTATCTACCGTGCAAAACGGGGGATAGGTGTATTTGGTTTTGTATTTATTATTTTAATTGTGGTTCTTAAGTCAATGGATCACCTTGCGTCTTTTTCTTTTCTTTTTAAGTGTCATTTTAATTTCAATAGCCTTGAACCGTTCTTGAGGAATCGGTGTACTTTTTTATTTTGTTGTCCCAAAAAACGCATTGAGCACAAAAAACGCAATCGAGTGCATGTAGGTACAGGGCCGCTTTCCCTCCCCCCACCAGCATCAGCATCATCTGTCACTTAAACCAACGCGTCCAACAAATTGCTCATCGGATATGTCATTTAATAACATAGGTATAATATAGGCTAATGTTCGCGTTCCATAAAAATTATTTAAATATAATTTATATAGCTTTAAATAAAAAAACTAAACTCGTTAATAAATTTCAGATCAAAACTATGCCTGCCATTATTGAAGAACAGTGATCATGCTCATATTTTGAATTTGTCTCCGCCTTTAAATATGAACCCGTATTGGTAAGACATTTGGCATTTTAAAGCAAAAATTTTGTTTCTTAAGATTTTACAGTTAAGTATTAATAGAAGTACATACTAGTGCGCCAAATTATTTTGTTAATGGTATCTTATCTTGAAGATTATGGTTTCAAATCAACAAATCGTACTTGTATTTTTAATTGAATAACTTACAATTCTGACCAGAAGTTGCTTACTGGTGAGTAATTGCCATGTTTTTCTTATCTATGCTTGCAATTAAGGAAAGGTATATTGTCAGTAACATACCAGTAGTTAAATTTAAACAGTGTAGCTTATTGGATTTGTGAAGACATTTAATAATGTATGTATTAAGGGTTAACAATTAATATGATTCTCAAACAAACAAGAGTGGCTTGCATTTCGCGTTTTTTCGTAAATATTATCGAATTTAAATAATAATAATACTTTTTATGAATCTCCTTCCGTAGGCCTACTGGAGGAAGAAATTTCTGGTTAGAAATAAGTAGTGCCTGTTGTGTCCGTTATATTTGTATTGTTACTTTAGTGTTTTTATTGTGTACAATAAACTGTTAAATAAAATAAAATTTCATCAACAGGTTTTCTGTTCATGTGGCATACACAATGGCTAAATATGGAATGTCCATGTGCGTACTGGGCATGAGTGAGGAATTCAAGCCTTTGAATATTGGTGTCAATGCCCTCTGGCCAAGGACAGGTGAATATAATAGAATTATTATAAATGTTATCTGTAAATCGTGACTTGTTCATGTTTCGATGTTTTATGAAAATATTTATATTACTTTAAATGGTAATAAAGTATCTTTGTGTATCAATGTACTTCTCTAGTTACTTCTTAAAATATTTCTAGCTATTGCAACGGCAGCTGTTGAAATGCTAACAGGAGACACCTCTACCAGCCGCAAACCAGAAATCGTCTCTGATGCAGCTTATGTGATGTTATGCAAGTGAGTTTTTTTCTATTTCTAAAAGACAAAAAGGAGTCTTGCTTAGGTACATTTAGGTATGTCAAATATTTAATGGAATCAGGCGTTACCTTGCGGAAGTACATCCTAAGTAAGAAAAGGATCAATACGAGTATGCCACTTCCGCATATATGTCAAATATGTTATTATAAATGTAATTACAAATTGTAAAATTACCAGGCTAATTAGAAATACTTAGTAGGTTCAATGATAACTGCATATTTTGAAAAACATTATTTTCTGGTAGATAATAAACAGTAAAAGAGTAAAAAGTTGGTAGTTCATAAAGATGAATGTTGCAACACTTAGTACATTTATTAAAAATATTACTTGTATGGTGATGTGAATGAAAAAAAACATATTCATGTTAAAAATATTATTATCTACATGTATATCAGGAAATTTTTCACTTCACGTAACTTTACAGTTAATTATTTTTATTAATTTTTGATATTTCTCAGGAACCCCAAAACATATACTGGCAACTTTGCTATCGATGAAGATGTATTGAAACAGCATGGAATTAAAGATATGACCCCATATGCTTGTGATCCGAGTAAGTATACACTCATTTTTAAAGAATGTAAATTACAATGATATTAGATAATATGCTATAACGTAAAAGACATTGACAAATTTGTTTACGACAGTGCATTAAGATAAAATTCAATTACAAGTTCTATGGCACATTCAACCTTTGTGGGAAAAAAATAAACAATATGCACAAAAAATTCATTTTCATATAATGAAGTAAAAACGCATATCTAGATTCTTTATCATGTTATTCGTTTATTTTAGTAAATTTAGCACGATTAATTTTGACAAAATGAATAAATCTTCCTATTGTACACCGTTTTTTGTCAGTCTGCAATTTTACTAACATAAGGCATGTTGAAAATTTTCTTTATATAATATGTATAAAAAATTATCACAAGAAGTTATTTTGAATTAAATTATAATATTTAATTATTTACATGGATTTACATCGTCCAATGATGCGAGTAAGGTATAATATTTATGGGCGTAATTAACCCGATGTCCATTTACTATGTGATCAACCGGTTAAATAAAACATTAGGAATATATGAATTTGGTATTACTTAAAGGTGAGTGTTTTTTGATACTGTCTTGTACTTTTGATCTGTCTAATCTTGGACCACGGACTAGCAAGCACAGAGAAGGACATTTAACTACTAAGTGAAATAAAGTTTTTGTTAAGGTCTTCCGAAGACACTGTTAACAGGCCTCTTCCAACTGGTCCTTTCGGAAATATATAGAGGAGGCTATATCTAGCAGTAGAAGACTTAAATCGTGATGGTGAATGATTATAATTAACTAAGCACCAGATATTTGGAGACCATGATTTTTACATATAATTGGATTTTATAAGTTTATCAGTGTTCAATTTTTAATGGTGGATGGACTTTATAAAATATGAACCAAAAATTTTGTATTTATTTTTCAAAATGTATAGATAAAGTTAAAGACGCAGTTAATATTAAGTGCAACTCGCTGTTTGATTTGTAAATATACCAACTCTTTTGTCTCAGAAAACCCAGTTGTATTGATGACCTTTGTCTTCATATAATCTTTAAAGTAGTAACATTTTTTGCTAGCCACAAAGCTTGTGGAATTACCAAATCCGTCCACCACTACTGTCTCTACTTAAAGATAGTAGAGAGCACAATGTTTAGTTAATTATAAACTGTGTATAGACATAAATATAAACCGTAGAGAATGCGGATAAACTTCTTCTGGACGGTTTCCTGGAAGATCCGGCGGCATTGGGTCAACATCAGTATGTGTTGTCCGCATCAGTTAGACGTTACCACACGACCGCCGTCACACGCTGCGAGAAGGTTGGTCGCCTGACATTTAGGACACGCACATAGCTTGTTGCTGATCTCACACATTCAAACAATTAAATCAAACAAAATACTTTAAGAATTATACATATGAAATTAATGTGAAGAAAGTTCTGTGAGAAACTTTTTAATTAAATATATCTTAGTTACACTTTTATATTGTATTATAACATCATCCTTAATTACCACATAGGATCCTTAACATGTTCATGTTATATCCCGTCTCATTAACTATAAAGTAACTCATAAATAAATGTTGCATTGCGTTTAGTTTTGCCTGTCTCACATCACAGCTTTGGAACAAATTAAAAAAAATATATTAATGTAAACAGATTAGGTAAATAAATCTTTATTCTTTGTTGCAATTTATAACAGATGACAGATCATGAAAAAATTATTTTGATAACTGTTATAAAAAACAATAAGTGGTCATAGGTGATGTCGATATTATATAATGTTTTCATATAAAACCATAAAGGAAAAATACACAAGAAGAAAGTAGTTTATTTTTTGGGTATTTTGTCACTTTCTTGCTGCTTAGTGGAGATGTTAAAAAGGTTTCACACAAAATGTGCCCTAGAATTGCTTCAACCTTTTACATGAGAGGACCAAATTAATATACCTGTTATGTTTAAGTTACGGAACCATTGCATATGATTCGGATAAATATGAAATATAAAGGAAATACAAAATTTGAATTGTATTTGTTCACAGGTAATACCGCTAATCTATTACCAGACTTCTTTCTAGATGTTATCGTCGATGCTAAGGAACAAATGAAAAAGGTGTGAAATAACATATTAAAAATATTACATAGTTGACCACTTATTGTTTTGTAATGCTTAGGTGAAATCCATAAAATAGTGGGGAACCTATAAGATACTGAACAAAATTACCTTTTTTAATTTTCAGTGCAATTTGCATGTATTGACATTGATTTATTTCAGAAAAAAATATGTACTATGAAGGTTCTTTGTAATGAGCTAATATCCATCGATCCATAGGTCTCCAATGGGGACATTACCACATTCTAAAAGTTGCATGTGCTTTTCATGGGAGTGTTTGCGGATGTGGGGGGAAGGGAGAGAATGGTATAAACAGAGGCAAAAGCTTGTATGTTTCGCAAAAACATTTCTATCCTTCAACAATGATTCAAAAAGAACCAGTAATCTATGAAACTATTATGAATTAAATAAAATATATACATGTATCTATTTATAGATAAATAGGGCATTTTGTAGAAGTGTGCAGATATCTAAATAAAATTATGGAAGTGAGATGACAACCTACATTGAAAATATATATTTATAATTATTATTTTATTAGAAACTCATTTAAGATATCTCCATAATTTTATCTTAACATTAAGATAAAATTAAGGCAAATATGCATCCACTGTCTGATAAATCATTACAGACTTATTCAAGCAAAATAAAAATAATTTGAATATTTATAATAAATCTTAATTTATGCAGCAGATTAGTCAGATATGTATATATATTTTTGATATTTTCATTAAGAACACACAGATACTATCTTTACAAAATACACACTGTTTGGATTTTTGTTTCATAGAATTTCTTCAAATGATTATCTTATTTAAACACACTTATGCTTTCTCACAAATAGGTGTGCACTTTTTTTTTGTATATGTTCTAATAAAAATATATTTCAGAAGGAAACAGAAGGTCAGATTCCTGTACTATTTGGTACGATAAGCAAAGTAATAACACCTGAGCTGGTGAAGAATACACAAGCAGTTTATCAATTTAATGTAAAAGGCAAGTATAATATATATTTAATATAAAGAGAATTATATGAAACTAAAAATGTTTTGTCACATTGTTTTATTGCAGACAAAATTTCTAATTTTGTAATTTTAAACATTTTTCCTTTTTAAGATTGACATTGAGACCATCCTTATTTTTTACTATTTTAAATATCAATTTTCTACCCTGTATTTAACCTCCTTACATCTACTTTTACATCCTATAATTTTTCGTTACTTTTTTTTAATAATCTAATTTTTCATTTATGTTTGACCAATTTATATCTTTATATTTGTTACAATAACATTTTCCTAAATATATGGCCATTGAGGCTGATACCAACTGCGGGTAGGCCCCACTCTAAGTGGACCAACGAAATAGTTAAGGTCAAGGTAAGTGGGTGTCTATCGGCTGAGAAAAATAACAAGAAACACAAAAAGTAAAAAAAAATCAAGTTATGGGTTATTGTTTTTTGCAACACAAACTGCTATTCTAATACAATTTTTTATATATTTCTTGTTTCTTTAATTTTGTGATATATGCACACATCAGACATTTGGTCTGTAGACATATCATCTCAGTGATTCGGTGAAGTGAACAGCAAGCTGATCTTTTTAATGAAAATGTTATTGAAAAGTATATCATAAGTAGCAATTAACATTTGCCAAAATTGTACTTTGGTTTTTTTTTACTTTTTGTGGTTTTTTCATTTGACTAAAATTGAAAAATATACATTTATTATTTATTTGCAGGCAAAGAAGAAGGTGTATGGCATCTAGATCTGAAGAACGGTGATGGCGGTTGTGGCCAAGGAGAACCGAAGAATCCACCAGATGCAACATTAACAATGGACAGTACCAATTTCGCTGATATGTTCGCTGGTGGGTCCATTAAAGAAAATGTTTTTTTATGCATTCAATCAACTGACATTGACACAATTCATAACATTTATTGCAACATTAGTATGTCTTCATGTATGTTCATAAAAATAATAGAATAACATGAACATAATTCATCAATTAAGTACTATTCTTGGATGAAGTAAATGCTGTTAGCGCAGGGGTCTTTGCAGTTTTGAATGGTTCACGGAATGGAAGGATCCTTAAACTATTTTAAAATTTAAAATAGGCCATCGTATTTCAGCATCCACAACCTCGATCACATGAAGGAAGCCTACCAACACGAGTATGTGTAGTGTAATGTATGTGAGTGTATGGCAGCGAGGACCACTCGGCAATCTAAGGTCCTAATCCTACCTCGGATCGCCCTCGCTGTTCGCATAGGTGGGGCGGCCGGTCGCCCTCGTATACACATCGGTTTGTATGTCTGTGGTGCTTAATTTTGATGCATAATAAGCGTTTGTGTGTGAGAACGCTGGTAGATTGGTTGCTGATGTAGTAGAAACGGCGCTTGCAATGTCATGTCATTATGTGGTGATTGGCGCTTGGGTTTTGGGAACCCTAAGATGGGATCATTCAGAAGATTTTTGGAACACCTTTTGAGGGTCTTGGAGGAGGTGCGGGTGGTATAGCAAAATGCGCTCGCTATGACTGGGTAGGGATAAATAGAGGCTGACCCAAAGAAGGTCGTTGAGCAGGCTAAAAAGAATTCTATTTTACTATGCATTGGTACCATTGTGCCCTTATTGGTAGCGAATTCGAGTGAAGCAGCTTAACGCTTGCTATGGATGTAGTGAGTATGTCGGTGTGTGGGTGAAGACATTTGCCTGAGAAAATATTGGTCCTGCACAAGTTTTGTAAAGGTCGACTTTGTGTTGGAGTATTAATTTGCTGGAGGGGCACAATAGACAGTGAAACCTGCTTAGGATAAGGCTGGTTTTGGTCTTGACTGAGCATATGTTTGTAGTTTGGAATCAAAGGTAACTCCTAGATATTTAACCGAGCCATTCCATGGGATTAGACTGTCAGAGGGACAGAATCCTTAATCAACTTATCATTCGCTAATTGATGGTAGAGTTCAGGTAGCAAACTACATTAGCCAAATAAATAAGTATGCTCCACAAAGCTAGGTCGGCTAGGGATAGTTGTGTATTCAGGTGCATATTAATTTAAAGTTATATATGATTAAAAAATTATGAGATCAAACTAGTCCAACACGAACCCAAAAAACTATTATCAAAGTCTTTTGCATGTTAGCTAATGTAGTGTCTTGCTCACACAATTATACTTTACTATATAACTATAGTTATTGGTCTAACTTGCCTATTTACATCTCGGGATTTTCATTTTATAGTTACAAAGCTTTCCATGATAAGCTACACACAATAAAATTTATATTTCATATTGCAAAAAAATGTACACCCAATTATCTAATTAAGAGATAATAAAGTACAGATCCTATTAGACTTTGTTCTGAATCATTTAGTACAAGCATAACAATGTCAAAGATATTTGAAAATTATTAAATTTAGTGGATACTACAAAGTAATTTATTATATACATTATGTATACATAAAAGTTTTTAGGGATACAGCAAATTTACTTTCAATCAATGTGTGGTATACCCTGTATTTTTAATGAATTATAAATAATGTTACAATTATGTTTTCTAAATTTCAATTACTATGCATTAAAAATAATTATCGTTTGCACCACCAATTAATCACATATTTCTTTATTGATTATGTTGCATACTTCAGTATAAAATTACACTTATGTAAAATAATGCAATTGTCCATATATGTATTTTTGATAATTTTCAGGTAAATTGAAACCAACCACTGCTTTCATGATGGGAAAGCTGAAGATAAATGGAGATCTCCAAAAAGCAATGAAATTAGAGAAAATGATGAAGTCTCTTAAAAATAAAGTCTAAAGTTTGTTTGCTATGTTCTTTTTATACACAAGTGCAATTAATATTTTGTAGATGTCCCCTATTTTATATACAAAAGAGTTTAAAATCACAAGAAAAACATATTTGCATATGTAATAAGACGCTGAAAGCACATATATTGTAATTTAATTGCCACTGGTAATGGAGGTATAAATAATATGTATTAGTGTTTTATTGTTATTGACACTTTCAATGTACTGTTAATGTTAAAATATACACTTATTGTCTATTATTTTACGACAAAATGATATTTAATGATATTTTTCTTTATTCCTGTCCTATCACATTCTATACTTTATTTTATTACATTTAAAATCTGACATACATTATTTAGCTCAGTATAATATAACTTATATATAACCTGAATTTTAGTTAATATTTTATGAAAAGATTGTAAATAAAGATTTTTTTACAAAACAGTTGTTTCTTTCTACTCTATACTTTGTAGGTTTGAGAACTAATTCACAAAAAGTATAACTAAATTATTTTTAAAAAATATATGTATAATAGTAGCTATAAATATAATAAATCCGTCATAGACAAGCAACTTATTGCATCACATTATTATAAGTTGAACTAAATATGGATGAAATGACAATATTAATTATTTACACACTCATATAAATATTAGAATGTAATATTTCATTTATATGAAGACTGTATTTTATTTACAGATAACTAATGGAAATATATAAAATTTGGAATAGATGTAGTCTTTAGATTTAATGTGTATTTAACTTACGTTACTTTTTTAACTTTCATCACTAAAGTTACATCAGTTTAAAAGATAACCTTCTTATCACATTTATATACCCTGGCGTTTCATTGACGACAATTTGTTTTAGGGCTGCCTATAAATTTTAATTATTGAAAGCTAATACGAAAAAGCTAATGTGGTAAAAATTATATTAACTCCTGACAGAATCAACGCGTATAGAAAATAATACCAAAATATCTAACATATATAATGATAAAATTTGTTTATATCGTAGAATAACCTATATTAATAATGTCTATAAACTACTTGCGATAAGGATAACGCGTAAGGTAACGAGTAATGACATTGACAAAATATAATATCTGGCAGCCCTGACTTATCCATGTAATTGTCAGATGTTTTGATCAGTTTCAAGTAGTTCATTTATTATTCTAACTTGATTGTAATTTAAAGTTGTGTATAATGTTTTCTATCGACGCCCCCGTTGAATTACAAAAAACAGAATATTGCAATTATCGTTCACCGCTTAGCACTCGATATGCATCAAAAGAAATGCAATACAATTTTAGTGACCAAAAGAAATTCTCCACTTGGCGGAAGTTATGGGTATATCTGGCGAAAGCTGAAAAAGTAAGAATTTTTTTTATAAACTATTTCTTTAAATTATATTACGTATCATTAAAATAAAAAATTATAGGTTATGTTTACACTCAAAAGATTTTATACCAAACGTGAGTTTGTATGAAGTTAGTTATCAATCGCTTTAATTTTAAAAATTTGTTTGATTCGAAAGAGATATATTAACTGTTAAATTAAAATAGGTAAAATTTATTTCGTTTATACAAAAATATTAACCTCTTATAACTTTAATTACATGTTACTTTTTAAATGACATTGATTACTGTTTCATTTGTTAATTAGGGATGGACACTAACTTTTATATAACTGTTTTAATATATTTGTATCGGGAATTTAAATTCAAGTAAAATCAAATACTATAACATAAAAAATCGTACATTTTGAAATTTTTTACGTTACGATTTCTTCTTTCGACTTTCATTTTACGACTAAAATTATATTATATTTCAGTTTTTTTTTCACATTTCTGTTTTGCTTTTTAAATTAAGAATTTATCTTGTTCTTGTGTTAATGTTAGACTAGTAGTAATAATACAAGTTTTGTAACGAAGAAAAATGAGCCACGTGTAATGTTAATTATTAATTAATATTATTCCATTAGTTACGTCGATGTAATGTTTTAGTTCTGACTGTTACATTATTATAAACAAGATCTTTTAATTTTAAAATAATAAGAAAATGATGTTCGTGTCTGACTGCATCGTTGTTTTCGGATTATAAGAACCGTGGCGCTAGTGGTTCTTCGTTATAATAAATTTTCGTTATATTAAATAAAGTTATAATTTGTTTTATGATAAATGATTAATATAACATGACTTTTAGGAGGTAAGTAAATTTAAATAATCATGAAGATAACTGGCGTTGTCGAGAAAAATAAAACCAAATCTTTATTAATTTATAGGTTTTAAAAAAATTGAATGACTCACAGGTTAATTTTACGCTAATTTACAGATAAGAACGCATAAATGACATAGCGTGATATGTAAGTTTGTCGAAGCCAGGGCACAAAATTGGTTTAGTATATTGTTATCACAACGAAAATGTTCAATTTGCCTTAATGTAAAAAATATCGAACGTTTTTAAACAGCATGTTACAACTATAAGCGTTACTATTATCATAGATTATTACCATAAAAGGATTTTTTTTAAGTATTAGAATATCGTAGAAGTGGAATTGTTGGGTCGTCCTCCTTGCACTGGGGACAGTAGTCTCATGCGATGTTCATTTATAGCAAATAATAAAAATTGAGGAGTACGATTTTAAGATACCGACGAAGCATTTGCTGTTTTTGAAAACACTGTGGAAAAGCCTTCCAAACTGACAAGATCCTACCGCTTCTCACAATGGTTTTACACGACGTTACGATACATAGATTATCAAGGGTACTTACTGTTTCGAAAACAAATAATTATTTAAAATATTTTTTTTTATATTACAACATCGTGTTTGGTTACATTCCATTTGTATGTATGAAGTATTAAAAGAAAAATGTTTTTGCTTGTATTAGAAGACTCAGTTCTTCCATTTAGGTTTCCTGAAATTATAAGTTGGTGTTTAGTTTAAGTTTTGGTGTTATTTTTAAAATCATATTGTCATCATCAATCATATTGTTATAAACCCGAAACGAGTTTGTGTTTGTTGCATCATACTTTTTATCAGACATGTAACTTTTTTTTTTGGGCACCCTAATTTTCATAAGTTGAAGCCCATCATTTTTGTAAACTTTCCCCATTTGTTTAAAAATTTTTAGTATATATATCTTAAGTATTATATATAATTTTAAGTAAATATTTTTCTATTGTATAAAAGCATGTATCTAAAAACAAAATTAAATATTAATAAATTTCCAAAAATATAGTCCATTTATCATTTTTTTTTAAATTTCAAAAAACCCTGCTCTATATATCTTTTCTAGGCTCGATTCATAGAAGGATCTACTTTATAATTTAAAAAAATTAGAGTTTCTATACAAATTTCTTATAAAATATGTATCAGGAATAAAACACTTATTTTTTCATTTTTGTTTAATAATTAAACATTTTAATGTACAAGTTATTATACAATTTCACCTGTGATTTTGTGCAAAATAATTATATATGTCTTACGTATAGCATGACGCTAATACCTTTATATTTATATGATTGCAGATAACATAAGGTAACATTAGCGCCGGGGTACAAATCGTTATAAATTAATAATAATAATAATTTTAAAACTATTTCGCAGAGCTGGCAATCTATAGCTAAATGTTTCGTCTAACATTTTAACCTGTAAAGTCACTTTAATATTTTTTAAATGACAACAGACTAAAAAAGCAATTAATGAATTATGATTTTTATCTGTAATGATTGCGTTACTTACTGCTAAATAGTTTCTTTTTTAAATTAAATGTTTATCTAAAACACATCTATATTTAATAACTAACACACGAATAATAACAAATTTAATGAGGATAACTATTCTATTTATCGAATAAGCTTTTTAAAAGCAAAACTTTATCTAAATATCAAATTATTATTTTGGAAGGTATGTTCTACTTATCAAAATTTTTACGACCACGGATAAATCGGTACAAATAGGGCTTGTAAATGTAATTGGGCTTGTTTTCCTTTTAATATCTCCAATAATTTATATTATTTTAGACTGGCAAGAATTTTTAAATAGTTCTCAAAATTTAATAATAGGTCGCCATAATGGAAAATTATAAAACCTATTTTCATCACGGTATGATTGCTTAGATAAATATAGCGGGTGTTATTAAAAACAAACTTAACTACCATTGGACGGATACTGATTACTGCTTTGGTTCTCCCTTTAAACATTTATTAAAATTAAAATATAAGATGTTTAATACTTTACCTACGTTAAATACGATGAAGAGAGAATAGGACAAAATAGAAGATTATGAGAAGACAGTGAGAAAATATAAAAGAAACCTGTTAATCTTACCATTAAGTATACTATATTCGTAGGAAAGAGCTAACATAAAAAATGTACAACCTCGTTTGTTACAAAGACATAAGGATGCGTTCACATTTGATAAAATGTTAAATCTGTATTTATCAAGAAAATAAATACAACTAATGTTTACTGCTTAAAAAAAAACTATTATATTATGATATTTTCAAAAATGTGCTTCGTGGAATATTATTTACCAATTATTTACGAAGAATGATTCGTAGTTCTCTTAAATCGAGGTATTTGAAAAAATAAATTACATTCAAACCCGTACACTTAAAATGGGTTTAGGAAAAGGTGTATAGCTTGCATCTAGATGCTATGTGTAAAAGAATCTTTAGAATTATTTACAACTGTTAACTTCTACTGCAATCATCTGTCCCTTTCACTTTGCAAAAGTGCGGTTGAAAGAGATATATTAACTCAATCCCGCGAAAAGAGCATAGAAGTGCTTATACATAAGTTAGAATAACTATCGACGGTGGTTTATTTCGCTAACTTCTGTAATAACACTAAACACGTAATTGTCAATTTATATTGACGGAATGTCTTAGTACAATAACGAGTAATATACAAAGTTTTTATTAAAATATTAAAAGTTTACTTACGCTTTAACATTAATCAATCATGTTATAATCTATAATTTTAATGTCTAAATTATGTACTTATCTATACTATATGTATATATTAAATCGTATTTATTAATACAAAGCTTGCACTTCCTCGGCCGAAAGATTTTACATGTTGCGTTAAATAGAAAACTAAATTCCAAAGCTGCTGCGTTCGAAACTGTCGAAATATCATTAACAAAAACGTTTTTTTTAGCTACAACAATTGGGCAACGATTTCTTAAATGCTAATACGTTAATAGAACTTACAAAATAATGTCTTATTTATTATAAATTATACATAACACTTGATTATTTTGATACTTTGGAGTAAATAAAAATGATATATGCTTATATTATACATAATCGGTTACATTATCTTTGATTTCGTACCTAAAATAAAAAAAAATATTTAAATTGTTTTAAAAGTAGTTTTTAGTAATCGGCTTCTTTTCTGAAAGTCAAGAAAGCGTGAATGAGAAATACAGCGGCGTTAATGACGGAAAACACGCCGGACGATATGAGAAGATCATAGGCTTCCTTGTTCGG
This sequence comes from Battus philenor, assembly GCF_028537555.1. Taxonomy (NCBI): domain Eukaryota; kingdom Metazoa; phylum Arthropoda; class Insecta; order Lepidoptera; family Papilionidae; genus Battus; species Battus philenor. Next base: position 4,026,781 of record NW_027181759.1, on the reverse strand, counting down.
GCGAAGATTCGCGTAGTAGGACCTGTGCCAATCTGTAAATAAATTTGAATTAAGAAGTCAGTAGTAATAAAACATTTATAATCAATCTTTGTCAAAATAAATTTATTGCAATTTTCTTTCGGTCTTTAGATGTTGGTGATTATCAAAACAGATACGGTAGAATGCCTTAATACAGAGATGATCAACATGCGGCCCTTTAAACATTTGTTCGGCCCGAATTTATTTTATCGACCTTCTTTCATCATTATTATAAAAATTATTATAATAAACTGGTATTACAAATTAAAACCAAACAATCTATTTGTGACGAGTTATTCGCACAGCGACTTGTTCAAACATGCAATACGAACGCGAAGCAAAATTTGTACATGAAAACTTTGTTTTTTTTTTTTAATTTATCCCTTCTTATTTTAAAGTTTTGTAGATTATAAATAAGTGTTACTTTATGTGCGACACGCCAAACGATTTTAAAATTTAAATTGGCCCGTTCATTAAAAAGGTTGCACACCCCTGTCTCAATACATTTTAAGCGGGTGGCGATGAAACATTACCCATTTGGCGTATTTTCGAAAAAAAAAGCTGGTTGTGTTCTATGTTGTGTATATTATCATAGCAAAGACTCCATTTTGAGCGGAATTTAAATCGAATTTAAATTTTAATTCGAATGCGCCCGAATATTTTAAATCTTAAAGAGTATTGTGGCTGTAGTGGCCAGTAATACAGAGCTCACGTGGACGGTTCTTTATTAAGAGTTATATAATTATTGGGTTATTGCCTTTGTTTACCGACCACACGGCTCGTGTTTAGTTACAGCCTTGTAACTAGTGGCTAGTATATCGTGGCGTAATTAAATGCAGACGTCACAAATATATATATAATTATATGTGTATATTAGGGGGACCGGAAAGTAATGTCGTTTCTGTCCACCTATTCTACAGAAAAACCCATTGATTTAAATTTTGAAAATTTGTGTTCTAAATAGTAAAAGATGGTTGGTAACGCAGGTGAATATATTGTTGATTAGAAATAAAAACTGGTAAAAACGTAGTTGTGTGAATTTAACTTAAGAACTTACTTTCCTTATATATATTTATATAATGTAAAGATGATCTCTATTACTTATCTCTTTGTGTTCATGCTAAATTAAATACATCTATTACAACCAGGGCCTATCAAAGCTTTATTGATATAAAATGCTATTAAGAGCGTCAAATTTAATTAGAACACGATATTTATCTTGCACATGTGGTTATTGCTAAAGTCTTGTACAAAGGATTTGTTCGCTGAAGTGGCAACAGTATTCAGTTCGTAGACAAAAAATTATTTGCGAAGCATATCCTTTTTTAAGGTATTCTGAGATGTCCATCTCTAGCAATACCTTTGATAACATGTTTCAGACATGAAAAACTATTATGTTTGTTATCTATACAAGAAATAAATATAAAAAATAATGGTAAATAGAATATTTTTATTTCGTGTCATCTCATCATTCGTGTCATGAGATGTACATGTTGTAAAACATTTAACATTCAAAGATAACTTTTGAAGTATTAAAACTCGGAATACTAAAATTAACATACCAATGACACTTATGTTTTTGTGTGAGTGAACACAAACATAAATCGCTCGAAATTGTTCATAAAACAATTATAGTATCTTATAATTACGTACAATGTATTCATCGCACACGCTGTTTATTGTAGGTCTTTTAAGGGTGCCTATTAATTTTCAAATATAACTACTTCCTCACTACTTATTTTAATAACGTCTACGCTTCCAAATTTGAAGCATCGGTGACCATATCAAGCTTAGAGCGTCCTTGCACAGATTGCTACAACGCACACCATGGCACAGTGTGAAATAAATAGATATATTTAATGTTAAAAGCCGATACCGACATCAGCATTTGAAACTGAACGTTGTAGAAAGTTCTGGATAATCTCACAATATAAATAAACAATATCTAAACGACACCTTCATGATAGAAGCCCTCCCCCCCCCCTCTCCTCAAAAGTCGCCATGATGACCGATCTTGCACTGCCCGCTTCCAATTACTATAGGGTTTATCCACACCGCGTCTGCTACTTTGTGGTCGCTTTTCGAAATCCTTTAGCCTTAACGGTCGTCTGTTGCACAAGCAAATGTGTACGTTATGTAGCCTAGATAGAGTTCTTTATGTATCAAAAATTATCTTACCGTAAAATATAACAGCGGCGGCAGCTGTGAACATGATAACACCAAGAACGGAGAAGCCGAGAGATGTCCTCCAACCTGTCGGTTCGCCAAGCAGTCTCGCTATCACCAGAACACCGGTGATAATGATGTAGCCTGAATAAATTGTTTTATATAATGTCGTAAACAATTTGCTTTAGAAAAAAATAAGTATTATTGGAAATATTTAAAAGTTTCTCTCTAGTTATTAAGTCACTCTTACTAGGCTTAGGTGTAAAAACTAATTTTTCACCAAATCCTTTAAAAAATTTACACTCATGTATTTTCATTCAATTCCTCCTGTATCATTCTGAAGCTGTATTAAAACGCGACAGCCCAGAAAGACAGTAAAAAATAATATATTTTAATATGTAGTAATACAAATTTTTCAAACGCTTTTTCTTACTATATAATCATCACGTTATTTATTATTTCTAAAACTAAAACTATTGACTTTTAGAAAGGTAGTGCCATACATTAATTGGCAAAAAATGAGATATAAATTCATCCCTTTACCTATATTTAATCATCCTGTAAAATGAAACAGAAGGACAGTTACCAAGCAAGTATATGACGGAAAGAAGGAAGTATAGTTAATCATGAATGGCCGGTGTTTTCACTTTCACGTACGAAGTTCGACGAAACGATTTTTCCGGTCATTGAGGTGAAACTAAATTTAAAATTCTTTACGTTAAAAGTAGTCAAGTGTGTGCCTGCTTATTTTTCTGTATTTATCGGCTGTCATTAGTCTCAAGCTGTCTGATCAAAATTGTGGTTTAATTTTTTTTTTAATTTTATTTACTATAGATCGTTAACAAAATTTACAATGTTACATTTAAATACAATTAAAAAAATAAAAGAAAAATTGTAACGTTAACAATGCGCAAAAATCAAAAATACAAAGAAACCAAGAAAAAATTTTTTCGAAAAAAAAAAGTGTCGAAAAAATCTATATCAATGTTTTAAAATGTTTTGCTTAAAAAATATTTCTAAAAATGCTTGTGCATTGTCATATAGATGACATAAACGTTTTTTTTTATTGTCTGTGTTGTTTTGAGTGATTCACTCCATTATTATCCGCACTTTAATTATGTAGTTTAAAGTCAAAGAACCGTATATAAAAAAGGTGATTCTTGTCCATAAGACAGGAGACACACAGAATTAGAGCGTAATTAACTTCAAGCAAAAAACCTTTGGAAATGAATCATTTTGGTTGAAATAATATGCCGACTATCCTCTCATTTTAAGCCTTCCTATATAACATATATAATAGAGGACATAATATCTGAGTATTCCACATTTTCACCATGTAGGTGCTAGAGTTATCGCGTTATAGGGAGAGAGTCTGGTTACAGTTATCGGGGCTGACGACCCGCGTTTAGGGAGGCCTCCTAGTAATTCACCTTCACCTTCACTGACTAGACTCTTCTTCTTAATTTTTAAAAGCTCTACAAATACTGCTATAGAAAACTGTTCCAGAAATGAGCTGACATTCCTTCTTGACAAGTATTATTCTTTCAGCAGGTTACGGAGAGATTTCGCTCACCTCTCACACCTACCTTCATCATCACCATCAAATCAGCCGATGAATGCCCACCCGTAAGGCATAGGCATCCCCCAAAAAATCGCCATGATGACCGGTCTTGTGCTACCCGCGTCCAGCGAGTTCTCAAGACCTTAAATACATCCTTGGTCTGTCTTCACGGTTTTCATATTCATTACGACATACTTTTTCTTTTCATCCAATAGACGCCTACTACAAGGTATAGGCCTACCCAAAACTTTCGACTAAATTAGTTACGTACGGTTTTTATTCGTAAAGATTCTATATTGTTTTTAATACGTGAACATCACAATTGTGTTCTAAGCTGCTTCCAGAATAGAATAAGGCTTTTGTTGTATTTTTATTTCCGAGATTCCTTTTCACAAGATTATAGCTTACTTTTGTTTTATTTTTTCAATTCAATGTTGTAAAATAAATTGATACACAATTTCATTTTGTACAGACCTATTTTTACAACATTTGATGGTGACGAATCAAGCGTGAAGTAGTCCAATCGACTTGTAACAAATAATTGTTTGTAAATTGAAAGATTAGAACATAAACTGTCGTAACCCAATTGGGTCATGGATTTTCTTAGTCCTCTCGATCCAAAAATAAATGTATCGTTAAATACTTAACTATGATTATATTAATCGAAAAGGGAAACGGTATGTTCTGTTTGAAAATAAATTGGTAGAAAATTTGGAGTTAAATTAAAAGTTATCGGTCTTATTGTAAGTCCATTGACTTGGACTATAGAAGACGATAGTCCAAGATATAGACCGGAGAACTATGTCCTGTAGAGGACCTCATACGGCTGAAATGAGGATAACAGTAAACTATTGCAGATATCTATATATTGGTATATTATATTTAATAAGGTATGATTTCATAAGGTCTTGATGCATAAACTTACTTGAATAGGTTGAGAAGATGAGCGCAATGTGGCGATGGTCGGACTGAACGACTTGGGGTGAGTACAGAGCACCCACGATCAGACCTATCGCAATCACAGATATTATCTGAAAGAAATATCATTTGGTTTTTAGTTTGAATTTAATCGGTTATTATCTATGTAACCTTTTTTTAATTTATGAAAAAAAACAATTTTCTTCCATATTAAACTTTTGTGCAAATGTATTGCCACCAGTCTTGTTAAATTTATAGACATTTTCTGTCTTTCCGGTTTTCTGGTAGAGTTCATATACGTATATAGTTTGATTGATTATAGATATAAAAGCTGTAAAGTGGTAAATGTTTGCTCATTTTTCAACAAAATACGAAAAGCTTACAAAATTAGACATCACTGGAGGTAACGAAAGTTTGAGGAACCCTTTAGTTACCAGTGCCTTGTATTCATCAGACTTATGTTTTTGTATGATGATAAACTAACTTTGAATAATACTATAATAATATATAGAGGTGTAAAAGTTATAAAGAAGTGAATATATAGCTTAACTAAAAAGCTTTGAAGCTTTTACACCTATTTTCAATTATTAACAATTTTTTTTTTCTATTATACTGCAAGGTGCCACTATCTTCTAGCAGCCCAAAGAATGCCAGATCAGATAGTAAAAAATTGATAATTTCAAAATGCAGTAATTCGAATTTTGAAAACATTTTTTAATTTTATGGTGTAGTGTAAATTAATTGACATCAAATGAACTATACTTTCACCCCTTTAAAACTTTTGCAAATATAACCAATCATTCTGTGTATGTAGATATAAATGAAAAATTGTAAGTGGTTTTATGTAATAGCTCTGCTGCTAAATGATGCAAAAACATTCGATTTTACCACGGACTCCATGAATGCTACTTATCGGAATTAGATTGTTTTTCTTCAGTAATATATGATACTTTTTGTATAAAGAAAATATGGATAATGTAGTGTAAATGGGAAAATTGTTTATTAATAATACATTCTAAGTATCATTAAATAACATCTTTCAGCTTAGTGATCGTCCAACATAGCATAGCGTCCGATCTACCGCTTTCTTATCGCTATTTTCACTTTAATAACAGATTTCTTCTATCACTTGTGTTATATTTAATAGTGACAAGTATTTCTACTTTCACAATTGAGATAAAAGCCAATCTCTAAACTTAAATTAACGGAAGTTGTAGCGATATAAATCAAAGAAGAGCCTATGTTCAATCAACCTAGGGAATGTACCAACTCCCACACTCCGTATAATTACCGTTAAAACCATAATTGAAGCGTTCTTTTTATCAAACGAGGGCGAAGACATGTTATAATTATATAGCGGAGCTAATAATCCAATTATAGGCGTTATTTTAGGCCACTAAATTGACTTTGTAGTAAATCTATTTATTTATTTTAAATAAGCACGTCAACGGCGAAAAATAATATAAGTAGCACATTAGTTTTTGTCCATGGTACAAAATGAAATATTTTTGACTATTGTATAGTACAAATACGGAATACGGAACGAATATATCAGAGGTTCGTTGAAGGTAGCTCCGATCCCCAGCAAATTATAGGAAAATAGATTGCGATGGTATGGCCATATTCAACGAAAACCAGATGACCACGTGGTAAAAACTGCCTTAAGCCTCCCGGAATTACCAAGAGGGAGAGGGCGTCCTAAAGCTACGTGGTGGTCTAATATCGGAAAGGAACTGGAAACCATTAGACGCCAGCCAAGCTTGGCGATTATGGTGTATCCGACCATAAATAACTTTGGCGGAGAAAGTATTGGTACCTGCAGTAGGCATCTATGGCCTGAAACGACGACGATATAAAGTAATAAAAAAGCAGAAAAACTATATTTACCAGCACTCTTGATAATAATAAAACAACACAAAAATTTTGTAAAATTAATTGTAGATAATATTTCTTACTTTCGTTACAGTGATTATACTAGAAAAGTAAAAAAGTTGAATGATCTATGAAAAGAAAAATAAATAAAATATGAATAAAAACACATCATTATCACATAGTCGATTAATTTTTTTTTACGTTAATAACACTATTGTAGTACAAAAACAAACACCGACGAGGTTTTTGCCCTGATTTCACTAGCCATTTAAAAAAAATCACGTCACAACTGGCAACATTGCTTTTGAATAGACAAGGAAAAAGGCGGGAAAAACATTAGAGTGGCCGTGACGAATTATGTACGTGAATGACAAAGGAATGATGTTTGAGTGTCAAGTACCGTAAATTTATATTAGAGAAAGCCCTCGGTGTTTTGTGATAAACATCATTGTTTTTTTTACTCCTTTCATTGATATGTAAGAAAACAAAATTATGATATTGTTTGATTGACAAAGATTAAGAATCGGTTCCGCTCCATCTGCTCACGAGTAATGAAAATAATAAAATGTTCTTTACATTTTTAAAAAAGAAAGTGTTGAGTCTCTTGTCGCTTTTTCTCGATTCATATTTGTCTTCCGTACGCGGTGACAGAGGAATTATTTATACATATATAATTGTCGTTTCACAAGCTATTTTAAATAGAAAAAATTAATTTTAATTTCTTTGAATTAAAATTCGTTGCTTTAATTACGTTACATTTTTAAAGAAACTAAATTATGGTACATGTGTAATTAGGAGAAACTGAACATTCAGTTTAATATTTAACAAGAACTCTGTGCAACAGTTTAACTGCAAGGTCTATCTATCGTCACATGTCAGTTCTCATCAAATACACATTGGTTTTCCATTACAAATTTATTGCATTGTTAATTGCTTCTAGAAGTTTCCATCAAGTAAATAAATACTTGTATTTATTTTACTTTAACTAAACATTATCTATTACACATACCCATGAGGATTGCATCACATATGTATCTTTTGAATTTTAGTTACTATGATGTACAGTATGCTTAAAGATATTTTTGTTTGTAATGTTATATAATCTTTTTGAATTTTTTTTTAATTAAGTTGAATGTATGGATGAAGTCGTTGCTGGCTCTGTGACTCTTACTTCATGTGACATGAACTTGCGGAACCATAGTACGCACTACGCACCATAGTACACTTAACTATTTCACCATAGATAAGTTCCTTAGAAAAGCGTGCATATAAATGGTTAAAAATACATGTGACGCTTTGTTTACGTTTAAATAGGTTTCTTTAGGAACTGTCAAAGATTATAATAAAAAAAGCAATAGAATTGAAGAGTCGCGTAAAAATTTGTTTCAAAAAGTGTATTATATGAATAGGTGTATCGGGTTATTTTTAAAATCCTGAAAAAGAAATACAGTGTAAAAATAGTTGAGTGTAATTGAATTACCATTTTAGATTGTTAACGTAGCTGACGCTGGAAGGCCTTTTCCAACCGGTCCTTTTGAAATTTCCTGGGGTAGGCCTATGTCCAGCTGTGGGCGTCTTAAGGCTGTATGATGATAATAACTTACCATTTCTGTGATCCGTAATCCAACGCACCAGTTCCTTTTGAGGGCAGCAGCGGCACGACTGTCCCTCTCATTGTTGGCGCCCTCCTCTCCTTTCTTGGCCTGCGCCTCTGCCTCCCTGTCGCCTGCCGACATGGCCCACACCACTCGCGCTCCGCCCCCGTACTCTGACACCTATAGCGTTTTCAAACATAAATTACTTTACTTGTAACTTGTTTTTGGTGTTATAAGATGAAATGTAAAAGAGAATTATTGAAAGTATTTTTTTCAATAGAGATCTGCATCATTCTATGAGAGTTACAGATGTACTGTTATATCGAGGGTTAAATAGACTAAGCATTTTTAACAATAACTAAGTCAAACAATAACTAATAAATCACGGTTTCATTGTAACTAACTTTTTCAAGCTATAAGATATTCTAACTACTACTGTAAAGTTGAATTTGGAGTTGAAGGAGAAAAATATGTAAAAACTACTTTTATTAAAAGTCTTACAAATTTTTAATATATTTTTAAGGAATTCAAAAGGACTTTCCTGCCATGTACAATTTTACGGTGATTACTTAAATCATTTAAATAGAAAATGTTTCTTAATACATACGCAATAAGCCAACAATTGCGTTGTAAAATCATACAACTATAGATAATCGATAATCTAGAAGCTTAGTGTTATGTGAATCTAGAATAAGACCAGTTTCGCTTTATTTATTAAACTCAATTCAGACCAAATTTCCTACAAATGTGTTGTTAGTACCAAATATATTGTAGTGACGTCAGCAAAGCAGACTTTGTTCCTATTTAAAAAAAAATTCAAAGGCGCTTTTTAACAAGGTTATTTTCTCTTATATATGTTTAAAATTCGTCCCTGTAATTTGACGAGTATTGATCAAGAGAGATCAGCTTGATTGATTTATAATGAGAAGCGTTTATAACCGGTTGAGACGTAATTTAACTTTTAATTACGTTTCACCACTAACCATAGATAATTAAAGGTAATACCGTGTTTGTCCATTCATTTTCTCTTAACGATGTTTTAACATGTATTGCTCTCGCTTTGCGCTAACTGCATGTACGCAGTTCTTTATTTATCTAGTACAACTGCGAATGTTTTTCGTAAAAATTATATATTATTATTCCCACACTATATCTTATTTTGTACTAGAATCATAAACGTATGTCAAATTAAAGAACTTTTAAAGAAGTTTTGTCCAAAATCTTATGTTTGAATCCTATATTTTAACATGACTCAGGTGTATATTTATATACGGGTATATTGCTAAGAGGTTTAAAAGTAGCGTGTGTGAGAAAATTTTTTTTAATAATTAAGGGAATCAGTCAGAAGACAAATTTCTTTTTCGATGCTTATTTTTTAAAAGGATACCAACGTTATTAATTAAGTACCATTTGCATATATAAGGTAATTGAAATATAAAAATAAGAAATCAAAAAGATCACGAAAAGAATTCTATCTGTCAGTGCCGGGTCTTGCGTTTTATGCCGGAGGCGGACCCTTTCTCGTACTCATATTGTAGGTACAATAAAAAAAATTATAAACCAATAGTTCACCGATGAACTCGTTAACATTCCAGCGTAGTGCAGACATGTTAGAATGTTACTTCGCGCGATGCCGTCGTGTAACTAGCTCATATAAGTTGGTCGTAAGGTACATCGCGATGGCGCGAGACCGGCACCTAAGTTGCTTCTACACCGATCACCTATTTATAGCGATCTTTTTTTTTTCATTGATTCATCGATTTAATAATCCTAATTTTAAAAAGCTTTTTACAATTATATTATCGTTACGTTATTTGTACTTTCTGAAACCATTGATTTTTGGATAGGATCTCTAGTACATTGAATGACCGGAAATGGCCTGTACATTCACATCATAAAAATTGTTACACTTATAATCATACTGTATATTATGTTTTATTACGAGACCGGTATTTCTATATATGAATATATCTTACGTATCATACCCTACCGTACATAATATTTGCACGAGCTATTCATCATTTACATGTTTCATAATTATCAGAAACATATGTGTGAAGTCGGCTCTGTTTTCACTTGAACAATATTAATGAGCCAGCGAAACGCGAACGCTTACGTCGAATATCGTCGACATATTCATTGTAAATCACAGCATAACGAGCATAATTAAGGAAAGGCGTTAGTTCTTATACGTCGGCGAATCGGCGACAAAATGCATGCCAACCGCTGGTTCGGAACGCACGCATGTACTTTCCACTCGACCACTTCGACGAAAACGCGCCTACTTCTTTTTTTTAAACAAAAAAAACATAGTGCATACTTTTTTTTAATAATAGAAAGTGGCCAGTGATAGGCCGCTTTTAAAATTACACCATAACTCTTTATGAGTAGTAGTATACCGTACTTCAATACACTCCCGTGTGATGTCTCCAAAATATATCGTAATAAATTTAATAAGTTCGTTAAACAAAAACCTGTCTGAGTTTCTGAGCCATCATAGATTAGGGCACGTTTGGAACTCCCGTAGCTTTACACTGAAGGATGCCTTATTCTTCAACTTATCAGCCGATGGAGGCCCACTGCAAAGCATAGGCTATTCTCAAAGATCATCATGATAACTGGTCATGCGCGGCCCGCATTCAGCAAACTCTCGTGACCTAAACTATGTTGTCGGTCCACCTAGGGCCTTATTTTAGTTTCTATGAGATAGGACTCTGACATTCTTCTCATGAAGTATATAAAAGGACACTTCAAATTATTCTATATAAGTAAAAATATATGTAAAAAATGAAAAAGGTCTCGACGGCTTTATTAAATGCTGTCCTAATCCAGTTGAACGTTTATCGTGATGTTCAGAATTGGGAGTAAATGTGAAGCCTTAGCTATATTCGATTGATGTTTGACGTTGACAGCCTTTTTGACTTTTATAACTTCTCTCTCAGTGCTCTCGGAGAGTCAGTATGTTAGTAAATTAAACAAAACCAGTCACATGTATTGACTACCTGATATATCTTTGGTTATGGGCAGCCGTGAACTTCTATTCTAATTACGAGATGACGGTTCAAGATGCAGGTGAAGAATTAAGCTACTATTAAAAAGTTTATACTAAGCACATAGCAATCTGCCATCTCTATCTAGCTTTAGCTGTAAATGCGAAAGGACAAACATTATTTAAAATATCAGTATCTACACTCCATACCAATGCTTATGCTTCGATGCGGAAATAAATGACGCGTTAATATATACTTAGGCGGTCTTTTACAAGACGCTCGATCAGATACATCTCAATATAACTGACCGAAGTGCATATCTCTCTCTTCTATTTTATGATTATAAGGTCTACTACTGGTCAAAGACTTTCTCGCTTAGATTTCTAATAAACTCAGTTGTAAGCGGCGTATAGCGTCTTCTGACGACTTTAACAAGGCCTTCTGTCAATTCGATAGGTGGACGTCCATCATCCGTGTTTCCCAATGTTGTTGCCACACCCCACGGACAGTAATTTCATTGTTAAGGGAGATCAATTTGTAAATGGACTCGACACTGGTTTAATCCTTTCGCTTGAATTGAGGGGTGCATGAATTTTAAAAAATCTAAGGTTGGGCATAGTATGAAAAAGGTTGGAAAACACTGTCTTACACTGTGCTTGCTTGTGGTCTCTACTTCAGAACCTTTAGGCCCCAGCCCGCATCTGGTTTGCGCGATATATGTCTACCCACTGGCCCGCGTAATTCAAGAAAAGCTCAGACATACACGCTTCCTAATTTCCAGAATATTATCCTTTAGTATGGACAGAAACGTAAATATATCAAAGAGGAATCCACATATAAAGTGAATTTTTTAAATCATATAAAAACATAGTTAAGTAAAAATGTATATATATACATACATATAAGACTGAATTATACTTTGCTCTGTCTATATATAAACGTGTTAAACGAGTTAACGAAATAATATCTAAGAAATCTTATAAATTTATTTGATATAATTTTTGTCAGAAACGGAGATTTCGGGCATACTTAGGCGTGATTTGTGCTTCAAACGAAGGTTGTGTCAATTAGATTTATTAGCTCCGTGTCAAAGACTGGTTATTTTATAACAATAAGTTTTATTTCAAAAGATTATGTAAACATAATTAACAGATATTAATTACACTCGGATCGCAAATGTAATGGCGCTACCTTGCGGTTATGCACTTTGAACACGATTATGTTATCTTCGTATATAAGAGGTAAATATATTGCAAACTTAGAAAATCCGTCTAAAAATATACGGCGAATATTGTTTTTTTATATAACAAAAACAATGTAAAATGCGGTAATTATTGAATGTGTATCGTATTAAAATTGGTGAATTTTACTTCCAAAAATTAAGGTACGTTGATCAAATAATATTTTGGGTTATTGCAATTTAAATAGGTAATATTTAAAAATATTAACATTTTAATTACACGAATAAAAACATTTAAAATTTAAATAAACCAAACATTCTTACCAAAGACTATAGTTATTATTTCAAAGACGAAATCCACTTCAGACTCACTTTGCAATTTTGTTTACAAAGTCACTATTATTTTAAATTAATATTTATTACGCGTTTAGCCTATAATCCCCTTAATCCGATGTTCGCGACTACTCCCAGCAAATGACGCGAAGCGACTGGCGCCTGCCCGCCATCGGTGTACCACAACGATTCATTGAACAATACAGTACGAACCCTGCCATATCCTACATCCTCCCTTTTCTCATCCGATTGTTTGAGGAGGCGCGCGTCGTGGGGTGTCAACATAAACTTGTCACGAGAATGCACAACGTAGTGATGCGTAGTAAAACCTGTCTCTTTCATTCTAGAATAAGTTTGATTTAATTATAAACCGATGTTTAATGAGCGGGACATACAAATATTTACGTTTCACTTGTATTAAATATGTTTTTTTGCCATTTTTCTGACTACTACTTAAATATATGGAAAACAAAGACTATGTTGAATAAAACATACGGTTTGGGTGTCGTATATATTTTAGAAATTAAACAACTCAAAGATGTTTCTATACCTTTTGTAATAATTATATTAACGTTTTAAAAATAGTTTAAAATTTTAAATACTATTATATCTTCTTTTGTTATTAAATGGTATGACAAATAAATCTTTTTATGTAGTTATTTTGAAGAGAAAAGCTTCAATCTATGTTTATTATCTATATATGTAGAGGATGACTGGTTATGCGGAGTAGTCAGTAGAAAAATGGATAAAAAAATGAATAGATAATAAGTGGACGATCAATAAGAGTTGTTGAAAGTTCTGAACTGTTGAAAGTTCCTATGTTATTTAAACGTATTTTATATTAGAAGTTAGAAGTTAAATAGTTGTTAAAAGAATGGCAAAAAAAGTTTATTCAATATGGATTTATATGTAAACTTTATCATCAGAGTTTCGTGTAATTTTAAATAAAGGCTGAAATAAAATGTTTTTAAGAAAAAAGTATCTCATTTTAAGCCGTTTATACATTGTAAGGCATTTGTATCAATTTTTAGTCAGTGGCAGGGACTTTCCAAAGCTTCGGTAGAGATATAACAGCTGTTAATAATTTCAGTCTTCAACATCTGTTGATGTGTTAATCGAAGGTCGATAGCTGAATTAATTTTTATTACAGTTGTTTTAAGTTCATTATTAATAAGTCGTATTGCTTTTTATTAATGTAGTAACTTTTTATTTCTCTTTAGAATTATGAATATATTTCACAGATGTGCGAGGTTGAAGAAAATTAAATATGATATCAAAAATTGCTCAAAACTGTTCAGTTTTCATAAAAGTACACGGTGATTAGTTATTGGTGTAAAAGCTTTAAAGGATGATGATATTAGCTTATTTGACAGGAAGCTTTAAATTTTCTTACACCTATTTCCAATCATCCTGTGTATAATGGTCACTCTGAGATGTGTTATATTAATTTATTTTAATGGCAGACCAATAACTTGTGCCAGTATAAAATCTGCAAGTTCAGATAATAAATAATAATTAATTTTAATATGTAGTAATCCGAATTATGAAAACCCTATTTTATAAGCATATTGCAATTGTATTTATTCATATTTTTGCATAGAATATACCATACATTAATTGATAGCATATATATATATATATATATATTCATATAAATATGTTTATATAAATATATATATATATATATATATATATATATATATATATATATATATATAGATTCATCCAATAAAAGCATTTAAACCTTTAATTAAAAACATTGTATATTTGTATATGCATTATCTTGTAATATGACAAAGAAGTGTCTATATGTGATTAAATATATGTAACACCTGCAAATAATAAAAACAATATGCAATGCTATGTTGCAATAACTACGAATACGTGTAAGATAATAAACGAAATTTTAAACATTTGTCACGTTATTTCATTAAATATACTTATCCTTAAGACATTTAAAACGGTTTTGTATAAATTTAACGTATATATAATTATGGATTTAATTTTATTCATAAGATTTGTTGGTTGAAAAGGAAGCATTATAAATTGAAATTAGAAAAAAATATATAATGACAATTATAATTAGCAATTATTTAATATATTCATTTTATTCGTTGAAGCTTATTTTAAAAATCACATTTTTTACATCGCATTGAGATATAAAAAGAAAAAATGATTGATAGGAATGAAATAATTGTCTCTGTGCGTTATAAACGTAATTTGATATTTGATCATGGGCATCGTTTCAGCTGCAGGACATCTTTCGTTGGACAATGGCCTCCCCTATAGGTTTCCAATAAGACCAGTTGGAAGTTGCCAGCATCCAGCATTTTCCGATGACTTTAACAGAGTCATCTATTCATTATGTGAGTGGAAGTCCGTGTTCCTGGTTTCTACTCCAGAATTTTAAGTCCCCAGCTGCCGTACGCACCGCGTGTAATCTTCCTATTTCAATTTGCTAATCGGCTGGACCGTATCGGTTATTTTATGTATAATTATGATATTATTTAACAATTTTGAATGAAATTGATTACTTAAAATATATGGTATATTCTAATTCCGGAAGTTAGTTAATTTGTGTTATTTATTCGTATTAAAGCTTATTATTAAAATATATAAAAAATCACATTTTACATCAAACTATAATGTAAAAAGAAGAAATGTCGAAAAAGGTATAATTAACACTCTTTGTTATGCACGTAATTTAATATTTAATTATTGTCTACTGATGGACACAGGCGTTCTCATAGAGTTCCAATAGGACCCGATAAACGTGGCCTGTACTTAACATTTTTTCTATATTGTAGGTGGACGTGCTAAGCTGCATCCGATTCGATATTTACTTATTTATTGCAATGTATGAATTCAACATAGTATGAATAGTCAATCAAGAATATATGCGAATCGATTGTTTATTATGTAGCTATTCGAAAATTGAAAAGTCACTTTCTAGCGTTTTCCGGTCTAAAAGCCAGCGCGCGCATAACTGCATACAAAGGAGCGGCGCATACGCACGCACGATCGCATACCCGGCTTTTGTGCGCAATTAATATAGCGCAGTGGCGTCTTTTAAATTATCGCGTTATGTTATTAACTAAAAATCGTTCTGTTATAGATTCTTTTATTTATTTATGACATTTAAACTGTAAATTATACTCGAATTTTAAATCGTTCACTGGTTTTTTTATGTTTAATAATTTTCGCATCTCTCGAACAGTTTAAAAATAAACCAACCGAAAAAGGTAAATCGCATAAATAGTTCATAAGCCTAAATTATTCGTGATAAAATAGATTATTAAAGGAACCATGTCAAATTACAGTAAATTAAAAAAGGTAATTACGCACTACTACATTATCTTTTAAAGTTTTTTTTTTGCTAAAAATCGCTTTATTATAGCCATTTTTATTTATGTATGTTAATTAGTTTTATAAAGAATAATCAGTTTTGAACTATTAACAATTTGTTTTATTCAACAATTTTCGAGAGCAGCGCGTCCTAAAAATAGACTTATCGAAAAATGTCAATCAAATCAATAGTACATAAGCGTAAATTGTACATGTCATCACGAAAGGTAGTTAAAATGAATTTTAAACGAATCGTGTAAAATTCCAATAAAAAAGTGTGTAATTTCGCATCGCTACATAATTGTTGGTGAAATTCACTGTTACGCGGGCAATGCAAGACAAAAATGGTCCAAAATAAATAAAAAAAAAAACAATTTTTAATCACAACCTACTATTCTTTATGTCGTCATATTTCAGATCACATTGAGTTTTTTACAGTGTTAACTAATGCAATATTCTTCAGCGAAAAATTCAGGGAATAAACCGTATAATTATATTGAAATTACTTAAAGTTTTCCTTATTATTTTAAATTGGTCGGCGAATTCAGCTGAAACATGTAAAGCAATTAATCATGTTATGGAAACTTCAATTAGGTTAGTGAATCATTATAACTGTACTGTAATTACTCATTTAAGTGATAAATGACTACGTAATTGATTGATTGGTCTGAATAAGAAGAATCTTTTGCCTGAACGTGGATAATAAGTTGCTAGATTATATAGCTGACGAATGGAAAGTGTTCGTGTTAAAAATATTGGTAAAACACGATCTAAATAAGCTTTCTCTATACCATTATTTGTTAAAAGAGATTGGTTGTAGATGTAAACTCTTTAAATAGTCGAATGTTTACGTTGGTACACTCTTCATAAAAATCAATGGATGTCTGGGGAGATGTACATTTCCTTGAGATACGTCTTAGTGCAGTACTGAGGGACATTGAAGACTTTCGTAGTAGATCCAGGTGCCTTTCAGAAGGTACAGAGGATGATCACCTTGATAGTTTTAGTTGGTACCTAACAGAGTACAGGGAATCTTGTGCCTATCCAGCGGAAACAAGAAACTCCCACTAAGTCCAACTTTTTCACATTACTATCCGGCAGTTAGAAGAGGAAAGTATAGTGTGTAAAGAGATTGTCATCGATTATTTCAAGGCTTTTTAAGACAGGCATGACTTCAGAAATGACGAGACGGCAAAAAATAAGAATATTTAGTGACTTTGACACGGTAATGGATTGATTGACATCGTGGGAGTACAACGTGAATTTCTGACTTGTAAAAACGTATCGTAACAACATACCACATTTGCCCAGCGCTTGAAGAACTGCGGGAAATTCCAGAGTTGTTCAGCTCATCATCATTATCATCACCCACTGCAAGGCATAAACGACGATGACCGGTCTAGCGTTAGCTCGTACTAGACTAAACCACCAAAATTTACATGTTTCACTTGCACCAATGCGAACTGAACTTACATGTTGTACTTACTTACTGACCATACTCAGAAAGCAAGCTTCTTTCCCAGTAATGGAGTCGACTGTAGTTTATTTAGTATATTAGGCATTCGTGTTACACGAGCAATTTGCATCCGCTGGGCGTACAATAAACGTAAATGTAATAATGCAGTGTGGTTGCACGTTTTATTGCTAAGGGCGTGTTTGTGATATGAACAATGAGGCTTTGTGCGCAGGCGATGTTATTGGGCGGTATTATCCATTGTTACGGCTTAAACTTATTCGTATGCGACAGGTTTGACGTTTTGACGATTGAACTTTATTAAGTAAGTAAGCACTTCGTGACTTTATACGTGTACACGGGCGCGTTAAGCTCTGGTCTGCTGATTACTCGTAGAAGCGATTTAAACAAAAGAAAGTAATGAAATTTTTCGCTTAGTCATTTTCAATAAGCAATTGAATTAATGTTCGTAAATAAAAAAGTTTGTGCGTAGTGTATAAGTGTCACGGGCGAATGAAGATTTAACATTAAAAATAAAATCAAGTTTTTTACATTTATTTATTTATGCCTCTATTTTCCCTTTCGTATCACATGCAGGTGATAAATATAAAAATTAGTTACATTAATTTATTTTGTCTATTGGAATGCAACAGGCCAATAATTTGTTACGGTACAGCCAGCAACGGCAGACAGTAAACAATATTCAATTTTAATACGTAGTACTCCGAATTTTAAACCTCTTTTTCTTACTATATTATCATTAAGTTGTTTATAATTTTTGACACCAGGAATTAATTAGCAGCAAATGCACTATACTTTTATTTTAAAGGTTTACACTTATTTCCAATCATCCTGTGTACCATATACAACAATCGATACGTTGTCGTCATTATCCTAAAATAGAGGACTCAATACGCTTTCTGTCAATAGTGTCTAAGCTCTGTCAGCTTTCATAAACATTTCAGAATCACTTCAATGGTGTTTGAACCTCATAAGATATATAATAATGAAAATTGTTTAATAAATTGTTTATTGGGCAAGGAATCGTAAACTATTAATTAACGTTAGTTATGACTGTTTTTTTAAATGTGAGAAATATATTTGAAATTATAATCCCCAAAGAATATCAAATTAAAAATTCGTTAAATAACATCGAGAAAATATTTATCTGCCAAATACCATTTTTTGCGAACGGTAATATTGATTTTTTAAATTCCACTTACTCAAACAGAATTTAAAGTTCAAGTATTATAGATTAAGCTTAATTTGTGATATAAAATTATTGCGTCATGCATTATTATAATTTCTGTTATAAAATATCTGTGGTTTACATCAACAGGCAATGTTTTACTGTCATGATGTTTTACAAAAATTTAAACGGGACTGTTTTTAGATGACAAAATTTAACTACGAATGTGGAAAATAATATACCCAAAACGTTCTAGATAAAATAGCGTTTTAGTGTTTTGATTTTTTCTGATTTGCTGATAATGTTATTAAGAGATTTGCAATAGTTTGTTACAAATAAACCTCGAAAGCCATTGATCCGTCTCTCCCGCCAAGCGGCACGCTGTGCCGCCATGTTGACGCCAATTTTGGCGCCAACGTTCTGACAGTGGTTGGGGGTGCGTTCGTAGAACTTGTCTGGTCGATCTTTATACACATCAAAGCGATCCTAGTTTTAAATGTTTTACATTATCATATATATCTTTAACAAGATTTTATTACGTTTTTAATATATTTGTTTATTTAAAATACAATCAAATTAGGAAAGGCCCAACTTTGAGAAAGGGATCAATCGTCCAACTAAACATCATCTCGTCCAATATCCTTCGGTGTCTCAAGATTAAGTTATACGACCAATACATATTAACACTGACTACTTCCGGCATAGAAAAATGGTCTTCTACCCAGTCTTATTGGCAAAGTCGTACTCTCTCAACGAATCATGGTATGCTCGAGATTTCGAAGTCGAATGAAGGGATACGTAGACGAACAAAAGTAACCGATTTAGCCCAGTCAAGTAACAATGGATAGGCCAAATAGTAACAGACAGATCGACAACCTTATAGTCTTTTTGGAAATCAGCTGATGCTGGGCTGATATTTGAAATTAATTTTATTACAAGTGTGTTACTCTATCTTTCATTATTAGACACCGTCGATGCAACCAAATGGACAGTGGACGCGTCGTAGTATTTAGAGATCTCTACAGACGCGAGGGATCATCGCGGTACTTACGGACCTACTTTTAATGCTAATGTGGTCCCTTTACCGGCTCGCAGTTAATGTATTGTGCGTGCACGTCCGTCGGTACGTTAACTGCGCCGTTAGTTCTCTAACTGGGCTAGTTAAATGTCGTTGGAAACGTGGACGTAAGCTAGTTATCTACATGACATTTTTTATTGTGTTCATTACATGTTTCTTTTTTCTTACGTTATTCCGAAACTTTCTTTTTAATTATAAATAATACAATTTATTTATTTTAAAAAACGTTACATGTTCAAATTAAGAGTTTAGGTTATCAAATTTTTGGACTTACAGTAAGGCGGATGTAAGTATTAAGTTCACACAACCTCATGCAAGGTGTGGGCAACTGTTTTGCGGGAATTTTGTAGTTCAAAACGCGGTGTTATATCTACCATATATATGCCATGTCATTTACAATAAATGTAGTCCCGATGAGTTTATTTCTCCTATTCTTCTCAGCTCTAGCATTTATTATCAGAACAGTAGGTAGAATCAACTTGTTACCAATATAAAAAGTAATCATTCGTATCTTGAAAAAGAATTTTTATTTACTCGTTGCAAAATTATATAATATGTAGGAAAAAATATTTAAAAAACGTAATTTCGTAAGTTTCTATTGGCCGAGGTTAGCAGTATATTTATTAATACATATGACTAACAATCGAAGGTTGTGAGTTCGATTCCATACATATGACATTTACATTCTTTGTAAAAAATGTTTAATAAAATTTAATCTGTCCAAGAAAGAAAGATCTAGAAGACTAGATATGGTGTGATTATTTAAAGAAGTTAAAGCTTTACAGGAGTGAATGTGAAGCGCAGTTGCTGCCAATTAGTGTATGGTACACCTTAACCAAAAATCAGAAATTATAAATATCGTAATGTTAATATAGTAAGAAAAACAGTTATCAAAATTCGGATAGCTACGTGTTATAATTAAATATTATTTTTTATCTGTCCATGCAGACTTTGTACAGCCAAAAAAACATAGGCCAGTCATATTCTTATCGAAAAAAAAGTTCATTTTAGACTGATAACTTTATGCAGGTTGATTGAAGTAGTTGTAATGGTTTTAAAGATTTTGCTGACAAATGAAGTATACATTCACTCCTTAAAGCACATAATCAATCATTATGCATAAATTAATATGAATTCTTATTTTATAGTGACCCAATTTTTTTTATTAAAAAACGATATGCGCACCAAGGTGCACTTGCAACGATGCAATTCACATGAGAACAATGAATCACTTACTGTGTGTAGCCGGCGCATAATCCAGGACACACCCAGAGTTGGCCTGCATTTAATTCTGAACGCATGCTATTTTACCATGACACATCTCACTCAGTACCATCATCATTATTGTGGTCATCATTATATATATATACCTAATCGTGTTTAAAATTCGAATGTCGCATAATGTTGGATAAAGTTAAATGTTATATTTTTTTATTATTAATTGTAATTTGTATCGCTAGTGTTTTAATTTTACAATATTTATTTTTCGCTTAAACTAAACGCAGACAGTTGGGAGAGGGTTACCGCTATTTGATACGGATCTTTCTTCTTCCAGCTGCGAGGCACGACAGCGTTTTATAATTTTTTACAATTTTTCTTACACAATTTTCTCTTATGGGTAAATACAGCTAAAATTTATACATATTAACAATACAATTTGGTAAGTTACATTTTACATAAAAAAATTCTTTGTAATAAAAAGCAAGATTTTAGGCTTGTAAAAACAAGCTAGTCAAGTTTTATAAGAAAACGGACCAGGACTTTTTTAATTTTGAATGTATAAAATAGTCTTTCAAATAGAGAAAACTTAACCTAACATAACTGCGCTTTTTTTGATTTAACATACATATTTTTTTATTCTATGAAAACTAAAAATTGTGCGTAATGAAATTCAATATATGTTTAAATTTTTTTTGGCTTTTGATACTTCGATCTTATATTTGATTTATGTCTTTATAGAACGAGACAAGTTTCTCGCTTTTGTGTCGTTGGCACGTCATTTTTACCGATTTATTTATACCGACAAACTTACAAATTTACACT
Source organism: Battus philenor (assembly GCF_028537555.1). Taxonomy (NCBI): domain Eukaryota; kingdom Metazoa; phylum Arthropoda; class Insecta; order Lepidoptera; family Papilionidae; genus Battus; species Battus philenor. Next base: position 4,005,040 of record NW_027181759.1, on the reverse strand, counting down.
GTAGTGATGTCGCCAAAGTGTCCGATTTATTTTTTAAAAACACTGCTAAAGCTATTGCTCCGACATATATAATACATGATACATCTTTATGATTTTGCACATGGCCATTATTAATTTAAACTACATATCTGGAAAATCTATAGATTTTTTGAAAGAATTTATAAATTTTCGCCATATTATACAGAGCCTCTATGTTCATAGTATACTCCTTTAAGCGCCCACAAGCCGCAGTGGCCAGTATGACAAGGTCACACAAACTACGTAACTGTGAGATCTGTGTAATTGTCGTAATTACCACCCTCATAACAAATTAACCTCGTGCGAGGATTACTCATAGCGTGTAACAAAAGACTTGTTTATAAGTATAACTTTGATGTTACGTTTGGATTTAACAAATATATATTCATAAGATACAAGATTGATATTCTAGATTTAGATTTATATTTTTCTAGATTTAGTTTAAATCATCATCATAGATAGAGAATTAGAGTAAAAACAAGAAAATATAAGAGTGAATAAAATGAATTTATGCTATGATTTTTTTAAACAATATTTTTATTATCAATACAACGAACACTTATAGAAAAATATAAAAGAAAATATTTGAAAAAAATTGTTCGCAATGATAATAATAATAAATTCTAGATTATCCTATCTGTGATGATATTTTGCAAGCATTGACAAGCTCGCAATCGCTAAGCTATATATAAAGAGGACTGTTTGGGATTTCTCTACTACATCGAATCAAGAATGAAAAGATTCGTAGACGTTAAAAAAAAACAACATAGTTCCGCTAATTGGGCAGGTAGGTAGGTCACGAAGCACACTAACAGATGGCCGTTGGTGCCTTAAGTTTCAGGTACAGAGATGACGAATCAGCATGCGCTATGTAGAATGTTAAAACTACAAGATGGACAGACGGCCTTGTTATAGTCGTCAAAAACACTGAATTCATGTTGGTTCCAATCCTATTGGAAATATCTGGGTAAGGCCTATGTCCAGCACTGGACTTCTTACAGCTAAAGTGATGATGATGATGATTATTATATTTCTAGTAGTATTTTAATAACATAAGTAATAACATTGTATTGCGATGCTCATTTATTATGTAAAATTATTTTGAACAACAAAATTTTTGTTGTTTACTACAAACTATTCTATTTTATTATCTACTAAAATGGCTTGCATTATTAACCGGTGTATTATAATTACAGTTATTAACCACTGCACATAAAGTTATTAAAAATTTATAATCGATTAAATTGAGGAAACTTCTTTCAAATGTGTGAAAGGTTAATTTTTATAAAAGTCGGGGAAATCTCAAATGTTAATTACATAACGAGTTTTTATATTCCGATTAATTATTTTAATTGTATAATATTATACGGGGGTTGTCGGATCCGCAATTTTTTATAGTAGTTTTGAAATCGATGATCTTTAAAACTTTTGTGTCTTAATTATCATTATTTGAAATGCTTTGCTTGTTCAATCAATTTCAAAGTAAAATAAAACATTCAATGTAAATATAACCTATATTGAGATTGATTTTAAATATTTAAATGGTATGAATTACGTGATATTTTGATTCAAGCTTTCTGAAGTAGAATATTCGTGAAACAGTCATGTATTTAACAAAATGCTCAGGTTGTTCTATTTTACTTTAACATATCTTAATATTTAATGTTCGTCAACACAGAATATAAAAATAAATTACATGAAATAAGCAAATCGTGAAGAAAAAATGGCGGTATTTTGACAACCATTGCTTGGTTAATAAGAAAAAATAAATCACGTACTGGCCATGATTTTTTTTAAAGCTATTGAAAAATAAATTTAAAAGAAACCGACAAGATTTGATTAAGATTTGCTATAACCATTTAAAAAAAAGTAAAAGATATTGTTAAACAACTTACGTCTTCCGTGAGTGGAGCAATTGTGACTTCGTAGATATCCAGTTCGCACAAGAAATCCTTCGAGATCGGTGAAATTGTTACTAATCCACCCGAGTAGATACACTCCAGTTTTGTATACTTTCGGCTTGTTATTAATATACTTTATACGTGCAATTATGTTATTGATTACTGGTCGTTTTTTTTTTCTTTATTTACATATAGTTTTTGAAAAAGGAATCAATTAAAACTGTATTCGAATTTGAAAGAAAGAAAAGAGACTGTGACAAGGGAGTCGTGGCTTTTTCAAGTTCTGCGACATTAATGAATCATGATCAAGATGTCTCACATAGGATATCGCGTTTGACCTACGACATCTCTAATTTGACACTCGCATTGACCCCTAATTTTGTAATTCAGTTACGCACGTTCTCTATGAACATTATCTTCTCTCTGTATTTATGTAATCTTCTTTTTAATTTGCTAAAACTAATATTAATCTGTTAATTCCTTTGTAGAATTTTGGCTTCGTTTATTATTGCTATTCAAAACAAAAAATACGTCATCAAACGTCGGATTTACAGAGAAATATAATTAATATACACGAATGTTACAAAGCTTGTCTTTAGTATATATTTTTTATTAAATAAGTGCCAAAAGAACTTTCCGTTTATTACTATACTGCTACTGGAACACCTGTACCGCGTTTTACGTCTACGCTCGAAGCGACGGCGCTGATACTTTTTCCTCGTCCCCCACCTCACCGCGCTTTTCTTTGGCGCGGTACAGCGGTTTCTGTAGCACTATAAACAAAATGTAGACCTACTCACAAATTAGCTTACAAGTAAGTATAATTTATATAAGCAATAAAATATTGATACAATACTACCATGTACCTCAACCCAAGGGTTGCCTGGAATAACGTTAATCTATAAATCTATATAAATAAAAACTATTCGTCAATGCTACCAAATTTTATGCTTTTATATATAAAATTGCGAAATACCAAAATTACTTTATCTTTTCCCATATATATGACGGCGTAAATTAAAACACGATCCTAGATATATAACATTTGGCGTGAAAAAAGCGTGTCGGAACTATATTTTTTTATGCAATAGAACTGTGGTTTTTATCTATCCGAGCTTATTTTATTTCTTCATTATCATGTTTTTAGCCGTGGAACGTCCAGTTTCCAGCTTTGTGTATTTGCAGATGTCAAAAATACCGAGTGTATCCACGATCGTCTTAAAATAACAGTACTAAATAACATCAAATAATTCTGTCGACTGCTGAACAGGAACCGAGGCGAAAGTTCATTATAAAATAAATAGACATTTTGTTAGCTTAACTTATTTATTTCAGAATATTAATAATTAATACAAAATATATTTTGATAGTACAAAAGTACATAAATGAATTAAAGGTGGGCATGAAAAGTGTTCCTGTTTGAGAGCTAAAATAATTTAAATTACTTAAAAATTCATAATTGTTCAGTGTATATTTTAGTTTAATAATTAACTCTGCTATCAAAATAACATCATAAAAAGGCATTCTAAAGTTCATAAAATATATACGAATACTTCTACAAAGTAATAATTTAACCTATTTTTATTATAAAATTGGTTACTTTACATTCTTTATATTTCGATTGTTAAAACCTATAAACTTATCTCTATGCATCGACACAAAATTTATAAAGATGTGTTTACATTTCCTTCGTAAAGTGGATGACTGCTAACACAGTATCTAGTAAATATACCGCTCCTTGTATAACGCAGAGAGCTCCAACTGCCAGACCCACCTGAAATATGAAATGATAATTATTCATATCTCCTTCTTTTAGAAAGAGATTGCTTGATAATCACTGGTATAAATGCTTTAAAGGGTTGAATGTAAGGCTCTTTGCACTCTATTTTTTACCCTAACCAAATATAAAAGGTTTTAGAAAAATTAACGTAATGAAATAATAAAAAAGTTTTCAAAGTTAGTATAGCTATGTATTCAAAGAAAATTTTATTTATAATCTGTCCCTGGAGAAGTTAATGGCCTATCGCAGTTGCAGTGATTTCCAAAGTAATAATTTTATATCATCCTGTAATTGGAAATGTATTTGTAAAGCTTTGAAGCCATTTTACACCGAGTTATACGTGTTTGTGTAAATTCCAATATGTAACTTATAGATTTATTAACGAAAGGACATATCTAAGTCTATTTGCGTTCAAAATAGTAGTTTGTAATATTTTTCGAAGATTTGAGATTTTAAAGAACAAATTTGTTTTTCAATCCAAGTAATATTTTATATAATCAGACTTAAGTCATATTTGGCCGAAAGCACTAACGCAACAATTTGAACCTTGATCTTTTAATGCATCCAAAAATGCTTATTAATAATCTACGGTCTCTTATGTAAAATTTCAATAATCATTTGTAACGTCTCTCACTAAATTATCAAGTCATAAATTTATGAAGTTAATTAATAGAAAAAATCCTATTAAAGTGTAAAGGATTTTGTATGTGATTACAAATCATGGGAATTAATTAATATATTGTCTTAAGAATATTGCAAAAACGACCACAAAAACAAAACCTGTTTGAGTTTGTTTTGGACTATTTTCGAATAAGGGCGCGTATTAAACCCACGTAGATTCCGGTTGAAACATGGTATTATACAGGAGCTCAATTTGATTCTTGTTTCTACCAAAATTACGCTTTTCTTGTGTTCTTCTCATATCTCTTTCTACTTGTGCACATGTGGTTATTATATATAATCCTATATGGATAAAATAATGATAAAATTAATGTAATGATAGAGAACCTGTCGTTCCGCGAAGACGAACTGGTACTGATGCTCTCCTTGGTATCCGCCCCAGTAGTGAAGCGCCACGGCTCCAACCGCGATCCACAGGAAGACACCCACGAAGTTCATAACAATGTCACCCATGGCGCTGAAAATACATTGCAATTCGTATTACCTGCCTGTTTCGTACCTTGTAATAAATTTACAATCGATTTTTTTATACATAACCCTCTTTCATGAGAGTATATGTGTGCTAAATATAGGTGGCATTCGGCATGACTTTCCTTCGTCATGTTTTATATTGAATAATTATTATTTAATCTCTGTTTTCTTTTTTATTACTACTTAACTGATTTTAACCTAACAACTTGTAATGTTTTCCTATATCTTACTTATCACATCTTTTTTTATTAACTTATAATATATGATATTCATATCCTTAATTTAACTAATCCCAGCTGTGTTTACGATACTCAGACCTGCTGCAATAACCCTGCTTTGTGTCAGTATATACTGAGGTTCGAAGACGAATGAACGTGATCGGCATAGCCCAGCGGATGGGCAGTGAAGTAATACGAGGTCGGAGTGGCAGTAAGCAGATTTGCGCGCAGAATATATGGCTGCTGAAGCATTATAATTAGGAAGTGGAGATTCTAGACCAACAAACGCGTAGTACATACACCTGTAAGATGAATACGCTTGTTGAGACATGTATTTTTATTTACACTATTAAATTTAGCTGGCAATTAAATTTACAACTAGCGGAAGAGCTTGCTACTTGGTTAAAAATAGTTCAGTAAGACCTGTGAGTATAGTACAAGTAGTGATAGCACCTTGTGGTAAGATCAAAGATAAGGAGACAAGGTTCAACGAAGAAGAACATGTGATAATAATGCTAGACTAAATACTAGAAGATTTGTAAACATAAGGTCAAAAAAAATGTTTTACGTACCGTTTGTGCTCGGTTGTACCGAAGAGGAAGGTGACAACTTGCACCAGCGTGTAAATGAGGTAGCCAACAATAACACCGGAGGCCACGATTTCCGCGTCTGGATTCTTCTCTTCATTCAAGTTCCACGTACCTCCCACGCCGAGGAACTCGCCATTGTACCCCGTGCGGTATAGCACCAAGACCACGATGTTTAATACCTTAAAAATGTTATCAATGGATTAACTCTGTTATTTAATGTGCTGACGGTACACCCTATTCAAAAATCGAGAGTTTCAGAAATTATAAATAATTTATTACATATTAAAATATATTATTATTTGATATTCATCAATGCCGCCTTTGTACTGACAGACGATATTGGCCTGTCATATTTAAATTGGAATGCTTTATAAGTTATACACCCACAGCTAAAAGCTTTTACACCTATACCAAATCATCGTATTTATAAACATTACTTTGCTTTTATATTCTATAATTGGACGTAATTTTATTTGAAGAAGAATTGTTAAAAGCATTATTACTTACTGGGTGTATTTGTGTATTTTAATACCTTTATTTTTTTAATTAACACCACGAAAATATTGGAAGGTTAGGTTAGGTTAGTTAGTTAGGTTTGTTAATATAATTATTATTATAAGATCTACGAATATTATAAATAAAATATAATTTTAATGTAAAATAAAATTCTGATTGAGTTTAAGTAATATTTCCTAACGTGAGGCGAACGTCCCAAAGGGTAAAATATGTACTCGACAGGAATTTAACTCTTTCGCTCCAGATCATTTAAATGTAATGCTAGATTTCGGTTCCAAATTTAGAGAAAAAATGTGAATTCTCAAATAATTGAGGTAAATAATTTCGCTTCACGAGACCAAAGTAATAATTGGTTGTTTGGCGTCGGTTCATTTCTCTGCGGCGTTCGGCACCAAGGGGAACCCCGTACATTTTAAAATATCGCTAAACATAGTTGTTCTTCGTTAATTTAAATGTTTCAATTTACTTATATAATATAATAATTATGTATGTTACATAAAGTGGGTGAGGATGGGTGGCATAAGAATTTTCAAAAGGCTAAAGAAAGGCAAGACAAAATAAAGGTTGGGAAACACTGGGATAAAGCATGATCTAGTGTCAAACAGGGAGTTAAAAAAATATTAATATATTCCGAATATTAAAATTTGTGAATTTTCTGTATAAATATATTAATATTTACATCCTGTTTATATGACTATGAGTCAGTATTTAATGAATTTCATTTGATAACGTATAGTAAGTGCCGTACATACCAAAACCTTTATACGATTTCACAATTGAAACTAAATTTATCAGTGATAAGATATTAAATTAACGCTGCGGGTGACGTCATTTTACTAAAATTTTTATTGTCTATTGTCACTAGAAGTTAAAAGACTAGGCTTCCAAAACAAGACCGCAGACAGTCATAAATATGATTTATTTTTATTTCATCTTTTACAACAGTGTACTAAACCTTTATGTTTACAATAGATTTAAATATCAATCTGTATTATCAAGGAAGACCAGTTCTTACTTAAAAACGACTTGAAAAAGAAGTGCTGTGTTTCGTCCAATTTATTTATTTACTTATTATATTATTACAATTTTTGTAATGGCGGACTTATGGTTTTATACTCGTAAGTATCTTTTAACGGTCAACTCAAAGATAATTAGCAGACACGTGTATTAATGTTAAACATACGTTAATTAATAATACGAACATATGCTATATACATCGTAAATACTGAACTTGTTATATGACTACATAAAGCATATATTTAAATAATTTGGTCACAGGAAAATAAAGAATAATGGCTAATATATTTATAATACAAGAGCTCAATGAAGCCAAATGGCTTTAAAATTTAAAGAGTGGCAATGAGGTTTGAGATGCGAGGAGGAGTATCAATAATTACATATTTATCCCAGCGATAGAGGGTTGAGACTTGCGATCGTAGGTCGCCAGTTCGATTCCCGGTGTTCAATTTTAAATAATTCGCACTTTGTGCATTACAAAATTGCCACTGCTCATAAAAAAAATTCCAGAGGATAGGCAGCAGCGTCTTCTGCGTATCGTAATACCACACTGCGATCGGAAACCCGCCTGCTAGGTGTGGCGATTATGGTATATCCCTTATCCTTTGGGAAAAGACTCCCAATGGCGTCCATGGGCTGCAACGACTGCCTATTATCATCAACATCGTTTCAACCCTAGAACGTCTGCTTTTAAATATAAACCTCCGCCATAGATTTTGATACCGCAATTATTGAGCCAATATTTGTAATTCTGACTGTCTATAACATTTGCTGAGTGTCTGTTTGTCAAAAAGTTTAATTAACTTTGAGTTACACCTGTTTTAGACAAATGTTTCAATTTTGTCAAACGCGGCAAGTCATGATTGGTGGTACCACCGCTCCACTTTTTTGGAAAAATAGCTCCAAAAACTCGACTCATATTGTTTCGCAGCCACCGTATTTGTCTGATTGCGTCCGTGCGACCTCTTGGTTAAATACGGCTAAACACGATTGGGGTAATAAAGACCGAATAAAAGACAGTCTTAAATGATATACCGGAAAAAGAATATTTCAACTGTCTCGATAAATAGAAAAAGTGTTAGCAAAATGTGCGTTTTATAGGACGAGGATTACTTTTAAGGGGATGAAATTGATTTGGAAGAATTAATTAAAAATTCTTATTTTATAAAAAAAGTTCACCTTACTTTTTGATCAAAGTATTACAAGTAACTGTTTACATAGTAAAGGTTGACGGTATTGTAGCCTTGAAAGAAATATGTAATAAAAACTAAACAAAACAACTGACGCACAGAAACGACAATACTTGGCGATCTTTGAAGGCTACACAGGTAAAATATGCCTTTATTCATATTTTATTACATTCAAATAAGTTTTTATTTCAACATTTTACCTTAGTACGACAATAAACTTATTGAATCAATCATTGGTAATAAAAAAATATTGTATTTACTATTGTGACTGTCATTGCTTTTGATATTATCTGATTTATCTAACACTAACTAAACAGAGTCAGGGTGGGGTGACATTTGTAAATAATATTTACTGTCTTTGAATTTCTTACCTATGTACTGACTCATCACGATATATCTGGACGCCCTATGCTTAGAGGCTCGAAATTTGGTAGAAATATTCTAGTATTCGGGCGGAAGTCAGCTAAGAAAGAATTTTATGAAATTCCGCCTGCATAGAAGGTTGATTGGACGTTCATTAAATAAAATGCATTTTTTCATACTATAGCTTCTATAGGGTTAAAAATTACCAAAAATGTTGATGTCTAATATTTTCTGGCATGTGTAAAATTATCAATAATGTTTTTTATAAAACTACTTCCACAAATGGCATTGCCGATCACGCGAACCGGGCGATGGATAGCTGGTATATATCAAATAGATCACCAACCTTGTAGGTTTTATACGCCGTGCCTTTGTTTTAAATTTACTACTTACGTGGATTGAAGATAGTAGAGCGATAGTAGGTAAGTAGTTTAGATGAAATCACCCATTGAGTAACTAAGAGAACTCCTTTGAGAGCCTTGTTTTTGAATATAACATATATGATACAAGAAGATTTAAAGGCAGTCGTGATTTTAAATCGGTTGGACAGGCGCTCCATGCGGTGACTCGACACTAGAACTCCCATAAGGAAATCTGTACTTGGATGGTCAGTTAATACACCTAACATTAAAAAAATCAAAAAAATTGTAAAAAAAAATGATTAATAAGGGACACTGCAATGGCCCTGCATGATTGATCACATTATGATTTGAAAAGACGACTCTATACTTACAGTGGTAATATGATAAGATTAAGAATATATGCATTTACCGGTATAACGTAATGACATACGATATTAGAATTTACATGTTTGTGTATATATCTGTATACACGTGCCATTAGGAATAATTCCGTAAGGAATACAATATGCATTAAGAGGTAGTGAGATGTAACAAAGTTCTCTTTGCTATCCGACCTTTGCCATCTGGTTCTGTCATCAATCAATAGTGAACCATTCCGGAGCTGGGTCACGCATCTATCCAACTCGTTCCTGACACATGACAGATGAGGGGTCAAACCCGCTTAATCTATACCTAGAGAATAAGCATTACAATGTGTATGATTCACTTAAATTCCAATAAGTCGTTCGCGGTCTTTTCATGTTATACATTTCGAATTCGTTCTTCAATAAAGATTATTCTTCTAAATTTTTAAAAACCCATAATGTGTAAATAAAAAGTAGTTTAGATAAAACAATGTTGCCCTACCTTGGCCATTTATTTAATATTCTTCATTGTACACATTAAGATACATTTAATAAGTTTTACAATAATATACAAAAAAGTACAACGGGCGGTCTTATCACACGAGGCAATCTCTTACAGACAACCATAGTATGGAAAAGGTAAAAGTACTAATAAAGGGTAGTTTACGTGTGCAAAATATACATATTTATAAACTAACGAACATAAACATACATATACACATAGACATACATACATACGTATATACTATATATACTTATAATAAATAAGGTTTAATACATGTTATAAATATAATATAATAATAAATAAAAACATCTAACTGACTTCGATCAGTATTGGTTCGATCGCACTATATATGGCTATGTATGACTATTTAAATCAAACTTTAATAAATTACACACACATACAGTCGTATGTATAGATAAAGTAGATCTTTAATCAACACAGAAACGACTCACTTATAATTGACCATGTGAAAAACATATACAACGACTCTGTTCATTTACTTGTCGACATTGCAAAGCCGCAATGGAAGCTGTATTTTTCCCATAACAACTTTTTCCGGGAAATTTATTCAAATAGTTAATGAAAGGGATTAATAAGATTTGAAGTTAAGGCGTGACTAACGGAAAAGCGAATTCATTTTTATGATTAAAGATTTTGTTATAATTATGACTTGCGTTTACATTCAATTGGGATATGAGAATCAAATGCCGGGTCAAAAGTCAACACCCAGGAATCTGAGAACGTCCGAATACAGAGTAATGCACGTCATTTACCCTGTATTTAGATATATACGGAGATGATGAATTACTTATAAAGCACGGAAAAATATATATTCTGATATTAAAATATATATTTAAAATTATTAAGGTTCCATATCTAATTCTGATCGCTCATATTCAAATAAATATAGTTTGGTCTAAAAATAACAATATAAGGTATCAAGCAGATAAAAATGTTATAGAAGTTACCAAGAAAACTAAACAAAATTAAAAAAAAAGAATGTACGCGCAACAGTTAACAATTGGTAAATCGTCTGGTGGTTATCAAGATGGTTATCAATCGAAGATATTGAAACCTTGACTTGAGATATAAAATAATATGTTATATAAAGTATAACATTTAAATCTTGTTAACCAAATAGTTAAGTATAGTATCAAGTTGAACACCTCTACAAATACATCCCATTAATTTATAGCTACAAGGATTCCAAAGACGTCCGGATTTAAGAGCACCGTCGAATTATCATTCATGATTATATTTACACACAAACATTTTCATTATCATTTAAATGTCCTGTGATGAACTATAGTTTTTCAATAACCATTTTAAAATATTACAACGCTAACTATACATATTTTGCTACGTAAAAAAATTATGAAATGTACTGTTATACTTTGTAGGAATGAATATGCAAATGCAGACGGTAAAATGACTAACGAAAAAATTAATTATTCTAATGATTACTCCGTGTAAGTAGAAACGATTCAGCAATGAAATAACGTTTTCACTGGATGTTAGGAAGCCTTGACACAATATTCGCGCGTTTCTTTTATTCACCGAACAATTGTGCAATAAAAATGTAATAAAATGCTAAATTTATTGCATTAATTGCAAATCAATCTCCGCTAATTTTTACATCTTTATTATGTTACCCAAATATATGCAAAATCTAGATGTATTTTAGTAGAGAGAAACGTCTAAAACCGTCTCAAAAGTTGTCAAATATTAAATAGAATCATGAGTGGCTAGTTTGGCGATATGTTTACATATGATTCAAATTCTCTTTAAACCACCAGTGTGCTTGTATTTTCTTATTTACGTTTTAACTTTCATTTACTTCTGTGGAAAACTCGATGTGTACATATAAAGATTGATTGAGTATAGGTGTAAAAACTTCATAGGTGAATGTATAGCTCATTTATCACCAAAAGCTTCAAAGTTTTTACAAATATTTCCAATTAATCTGTATAAAGTGATCCTTCGTAAAACTCAATTGGAATGCGTCAAGCCTATAGCTTCTGGCAGTACAAATTCTGCAAGGACAGTTAATATTACATAAAACACTAATTAATTTATTAGTTTAAATTCTGATAACGCTTTCTGCATATTTATGTTGTCTGAAATCATTGATTTTTACTTCGAATATACCACACATTAATTAACAATAAATGAGCTATATTCTCCCTTTAAAGCTTATACGTCTTAAATCATGCTATATAATGTATTTAGATACTTTTTATATAAACAATCACCCTGCATATTTGTTATTTTTAATTTATTAAATTTCCTTATTATACTTATATAAAAATTTAGTATGTAAGCATGAAGTTTGACAAACAATGATTCTTCTATATAAACTGGACAAAAATGAAAGAGGCTTTATATTCTATGTTACGAATTCACCTCTGTTATTCGTTACTCTGTAACCGGCAGCTGACAATTACAAGTGTAATCGTAAAGTCGACTTTAATTACAGACGACGGTCTGCAGGAAACACGGATCCAAGCAATTACACATTGACGACTTCCTCGGCGAGTGCAACAGTAGAGAGCGTGCTATTGTGATTTCGCGTTAAACAGTGACAAATGTAATAATATAAACTTCAAAGAAAGCTACAATGTTATAAATGAAGCTTACGTAGCTAGTGAGACATTTATAACGTTTGTACAGTAGATCAATTATATAACCACGTAGTGTGTACGCGCATAATGGTCCATTTCAAGGTGGCATCTCAAGGCTATGATACTCGATTGTCCACAGTACCATAAGCATACATAACTTATAATTATGTTTGTTTAGATTGATTACAGACTTGTTCATTTTACTATTACTAATATTTTGTTTGTCCACAATTGACACTGTGTTATAATTATTTTAGAAACACAGTTATTAATTAGCTTATATATATTATATAGGCAAAAAATTCATCGTGTTTCGAAAAACCATGGAGCTATGCTCGGCTATTCCCCTTCTAGATCGAATCTGAAATTAAGGAATCCGTAAATAAACAAAAGTATCCGATGTAGCCCATTGGATTGGCAAGTTAAGGTAGTCGGAAGGGGCCGGATGTAGGCTGCTTTCAGCCAGTCTTATTAAAAATTAATGGTAGAGGCCGATTTCCGACAGTGAACGTGTTACAACTGAAATCATTGAATAAATTATACTATACAAGCCAGAAAACAGTTATAATACTGTAAAATATAGTCCTGAAATAGTTTGCGCATCTATCTCTCTTTATATGTATATAAAATACAGTACTATAATTTTTTCTAAATACAATAACTGTTTTAAATCGAAGCCATGTTTATGAACTAAGATTAGTTTGTTAAATCTGAACTTGCTATGTGCAATTGTACTAATAATGTCTTCAAATTATCTTTAATTTCTCGTTTAATCATTATTTTTATACAAAATGCAACTAGATGAATACTTATTCAACTTTATGTTATCTGAATGAGAAGTGTGATCAGGTTAAGCGCCAATACTGCGTATTCAATAGTTAATCATGCATTAGTCACTCCGGTATTGCGGTCTAAACACAGTCCCATGCAATACGCGTGAGTAACGCCCTCACGCTATCAGATAAGAATATACTTAGCTCTACTGTTTTGCAATGTTTATGCAGTGACACGTAATTCCGTTAATTAAAAAAATATTCTAAATTCAAACTATACTTTTGATTCTAAAATTGTTTTTCTTGCATAACTTATTTTTTCATAAAGCAATTCGAATTATTAACATGATATCAGCCACAAGGCGATATTTGCTACACATAGGCCTCCCCAATAGATTTTCGATCGTACCGGAAGTGGCCTTTATCCAGCGTATTACAGCAGCCTTAACATGATCGTAGGTCCTCTTTGTGAGACCTATGCTGCACTTGCCGATCCGTGCTGTCCATTAAAAAAACTTAAGGCCCCAGCGGCCATCTTTTCTGCGTTCTATTTGGCCTATCAACTGACACTTGCACTTCCCAATCCTAGCTACATAGGCAAGTTTCGTTCGTCTACTGATCTCTTCATTTCTGAATAGATATCGTAGACATATCCCGAGCATAAATATGCCCACGGCCTATCAATTAAAGAAAGTAAAAAGTATAAAAAGTAAACAATAATAAATTTATATAAACGCAAATCTAATGTAATGAACGAACAATCCACACCTTTAATAATTTACTTTATACGTAAAACTAATAATACAAGGTGCGGTCTTATCTCCGCTGATAGGAAATGAGGTCGCAAGGGCCTATCAACTTTTATAACTTAACCAAGCAAAGAGACGCAAATTGGGACATTTGTTATATAAATTCTGCTCAGGTTTATAGCACAAATCTACGTTTGAAAGTGTTGAATAAATAAATCATCATTATTAAACCTGTTAATGAGTTATTGCTATGATAATAGCGGGAGTTAAATTCAAAGCGGATTTGATTTGTTAGTATATATTACTTAAGGTTTGATTCCGTTGCTGCATATGACTAGTTTAGATTATTGAAAGTTGCTGTATGCTTCCTACGCCTTGGAAATTTATAGGAAAAGTCTGTCCAGTTGTGGGGGGAGCCTTCTAGCTGAATTGATGATATTGATGTGATTAAATCCTTCTTCGGTTTAAAAGACTTATAATAATTTGTAACTATCATATCCGATATTTGCTTTGGAAACGGTTTATCCTACTCCAAATTTCCTAAAAATTTGCAAGTAATATACTTTTAATAAATTTTTGTGACATTCGTCATGTTCCGATGATTTATAATGTATTAGTTTATTATTATTCTTTCTATGATTTAATGTTTACTCCAAGCGTTCAGTGAATATTTGTTCTATAATTAGGATTATTATTGTTTCATCATTCGTATAATTGTAACATTGTTACAGGCAATGTTGTGTAAGAATTCGTTACTGCACTTTTATATAAACTCACGCAAAATCATTGTTTTATAATGGTTTGTTTAAGCTAGTTGGTAACACATAAGAATAATTTCCTTTTTGATTGACAGGTCCTTTGACTTATTGATATTCAGTTTCCATGGGATTTGAATATAACAGTCCGCTGAGGTTGCATAGGCGTAAGGTTCTGTATAAAAACCAAGCCCAAGGGTTGTCTTGAAAACCTTGGGAGAAGTGTGAATATGTTTCACAAGATTAAGACACTTCCAAACCCTTTCCTCTTTTATGCAGATCTTTCTCGGAGTGGCCAGACACAAAGGCTTCGATGGAACTCGCTTTATATTGGCATCGATGCCCATATGAGTCGAACCTCGGCTCTATCGATTTGTTATAGTCAGACTAAAGAGTTTTGATATTATTTCAAGTTACCTGATTAAATTATGTGCCAATATTGTAATAAATATTTCAATATTATTCGCTATTAGATTGAATCCAGTATTAAAGAGTCCATTGCATGCTTGTTTTTATTTGGAAAGTACAGAATGATAAGAGTACGGATATGAAAAGGGAACTTTTACTTACGATCTTAAAAACTTTCACCACAATGGTGGCAATTGTTTGTACGGAAACCATTTTCACTGCTTTGGCACTTTATTTATAACTAACTGCGCGGCACGAAATTTTTCTTTGTCTATTTTCTTTGACACCTCGTTTTGTCTTGTGTCCGTTTTTGATAACAGTTAACTAGTCACTGGATGATATCATTTATCAGTTCGTACGCTTTTATCATGCGAGTGTCTAATCTTATCTATTTCAGCGAATTAGTGGCACAGGTCGCATGCTTGTTGTTTCACTCTTTTAAATATTTAACCTGATATACTTCAGGGTGACCATGTGCTTATTCATTCAACTCAACTGTAATAGGTCTACTGTTGGACATAAGTTTCCCCCATGTGCTGTTACTATTTACGTTCCCATGACAATACCGTCATCTGAAACTAGACACTGATTCTTGTTCTTGTCAAATGCCATTTAACCGCTGGCATTGACACCCCCATCGTTTAAGTAAAAAGGCATTTTGTCCAGACCTTTTTAATCTAACGCTGCTCGAGGACTCTTTTGGGAGCTTGAATTTTGAGAGGGGGTTTTAGTCTCAATAGCGAAAAAAACGTACAAAAAAGGCTGCATCGATTTAAGCCAATATTATTCATTGAAATAATACTAAATATTGCTATTAAATCGCGGTTTAATATTACGTTTCCGACGTTTTAAATGCTTTGTAATAGTCATGATAACGTGTAGAACCAAGCTTGGTCGGCTATTTATCATAGTTATTTCAAACTTACATAATTGTTCTCGACACAAAAAATTATCTTTTGGTATCTAGGAACATTTAATTAATTAATACATTTACGCTATTATTTTATCGCCGCCCTTGTTAAATGAAATGTTCTTCTTCTTGTTTATACAAAACAAGTTTATTGATCGTAGGTGTAAAAACGTTTAATGGGTGTATAAATAGCTCCTTTGTCACCATAAAACAATCGCCCTTATAAAGTAATCACACTGAAATACGTTAATTTTTTTTTTCTTTTCGCATGCTATAGCCGATAACTTCTGGCAATACAAAGTCTTTAGGGACAGATAATAAACAATAATTAACTTTAATTTATAGTAATTTTAATGACATTTTATTATCAGTATGTTATTTATTATTTCTAACACCATTGATTTTTGGACAGGGTGTCACATACATTAATTGACAACAAATGTGCTATAGCCGTGCATTTTGCCATGTGATATATTACGTTGTTCATATTCATCGAATAAAATAGAATGGAATTTTGAAAACACTTTTTACGCATTATGGTATTAGTTCAGAGTGTCATAAATCAGTGCTCAAAGAGCATATTGTAGAACTTACAGTTAATGACTATCTTCTACGTTCCTCTTTATTTAATTTACGAAGACGGCAGATTATCATTTTTTTTAAAGCCATCAGAACTATAGCGTTTCTGTGGTGTTTTCCCATATTGAGATTGTACTTAATTAAATACTCCGGAGAATCCGGCATTACTAGTATTTTGGGGTATTGCAGTGTTATATTTGTGGTTTTCAATGCGATGGAAATACTTATGTCCTCTACTAAAATTTGAGTTTTTTAATTTAAATAGCCTCACTATCTATTATTGACAGGATTCGATGTTCTTTCACGACGCTTTAATATTTCACACCTCTTTAAAAAGTTATTTTTATGTTGTATCATTTTTAATGTACCATTTATATTTTGATGGTAAATACAGTAGAAAGCAAAACATAAAATATTATCATTTCAGCAGTAGGACATCCACTGCCAGACATAGGCCTCTTCTATAGGATTCCAAAGAGTAATTGGAAGAGATTAGACTAAAAATATCATCTTTAAATTTCAGGAGTTGGGTCTCGATATCACTGATGAGCAGATACAGGAACTAGAGGCTGCCATTCATGATATTGACTTCGCATCGGCCGCGGAACACGAGAAGCTCGTCCGTCACGATGTGATGGCACATGTTCACACTCTTGCAGAGCGTTGTCCCCGTGCTGCACCAATCATCCACCTTGGTGCTACCTCGTGCTACGTCGGAGACAATACTGACCTGATCGTGCTGAGACACGGCCTAGACTTACTGCTTCCCCGACTAGCCGCTGTAATTAATCAACTAGCTAAATTCGCTGACGAATATAAGTAAGTACTGATTCAGATTCGATATTTAAAGCAGGTTTTATAACTACGGCATTTATATCAATAACATACATACAAAACTTCTAATAACTATACTTTCCACTTTAAGAAAAAATGGCAGAAGAGAACAATTTTATCTACAAGTATCACATCGAACTCCTGTAATATGCTGTGTCCCGTGCAACGACATGCCTAAACTTAAAAAAAAGCTACAAGGTTTATTGTATTATTTCCGAACATCATAACACAAAGATAATATGTATACATCTGTTGTATCTTCCACATCTCAGATTAATCAATAGTGACTTATTTATTGGGAAATGTTAGGTGCTTCATAAATCTCTAAAATTTATCAGGCTATTCGATTAGCGAATCGGAGAGTGTTATTATAATTTAAATTTGCTTTTTATTTTCAATATAGTTCTCCTGTTGTTTATTTCATATATTTATTGAAAATAAAGGACTAAACATTATTATATATACTTACATAAAAAGGAAAGAAATCCTTTTTGATGATGGTAGGAGGTACGACCTGCTCATAACATCTATGTTTATGTGTTTTTAAGGCTAACTCTGACAGAAAGTTTCGCGCCCGTCTTTTTGTTTATTTAAGATGGTGCGTCTCACTGGGCCAGTAGTTTTTTGGTGTTCATTATCATAATTTTTGCCGTACTGATATTCCTACCTTATAGAGTTCCAATAAAAAGTGCACAGATGATCTTCCTTTTGTGGTTCTGGTTTTAAGGGTTAGTACCCTAGACATGTCAGAAATTGTTTATAAAGTTAATTGTTTCAGATGTCTGTAAATTGTATACCCTTTTCAAATCTACAATGAACCCATAAATTGTTTTTAATAATTATTCCGTTAAACAACTTTTACATCCAAATACTTTATTAATCATTTTAATTGTGTAATATTGAAAATAATTTTATGCATGTGTTTGTATTGTAAAGTTTTTTTTGTTTATTTTACTTTAATTTATATACGTTTTTTTTAATTTCAGATCATTACCAATACTCGGCTTCACTCATTTACAACCAGCACAACTGACAACAGTAGGAAAGCGCGCCTCACTCTGGTTAAGTGACCTTCTTATGGACGAACGCGCGATGTCTCGCGCTAGAAATGACCTGCGTTTCCGAGGAGTCAAAGGTACAACGGGCACACAAGCTTCTTTCTTACAACTGTTTCATGGAGACTCAGAAAAAGTCCGTGCTCTAGATAAGAGAGTCGCAGAACTTGCCGGTTTCGACAAACGTTACATCGTCACTGGACAAACTTACTCAAGGAAAGTAGACCTAGAAGTTATATCGGCTCTGTCGGGGCTTGGTGCGAGTGTACATAAGATGTGCTCAGACATACGTATACTGGCTTCGAGAAAGGAGTTGGAAGAGCCATTTGAGACGTCGCAAATCGGTTCAAGCGCGATGCCTTACAAACGTAACCCCATGAGATCGGAACGTTGCTGTGCTCTTGCTCGGCATCTGATCACTCTTCACGCCAACGCAGCGAACACCCACGCGGTGCAGTGGCTTGAGCGCACGCTTGACGATTCCGCTAATCGACGTCTCACGTTAGCCGAAGCTTTTCTTACTGCTGACGCCACTCTACTTACCCTTCTTAATATTTGTCAAGGGCTAGTTGTATACCCTAAAGTAATTGCTCGCCACATCGCACAAGAGCTACCATTTATGGCAACTGAAAATATTATTATGGCAATGGTACAGGCTGGAGGTGATCGACAAGTTTGTCATGAGAAAATAAGGGTGCTCTCTCATGAAGCCGGAGCGCAAGTAAAACAATACGGTAAAGACAACGACTTAATTGAACGCGTGAAAAAAGACCCTTATTTTGCGCCAATCATTTCACAATTAGATAGCATTCTGGATGCTTCTACGTTCATTGGCAGAGCGCCCGAACAAGTCACCGACTTCCTCACAGAAGAAGTTAATCCCTTGCTTTCTGAGTACGAAAAACTCTTGGCAGGACTAGAAAAACCAGTTACTTTAAACATTTAATGCTTTTTACAAAAGATAATTTGACAAAATACAAACACACATTGTTAATGAATAAAATGATATATTTACAGCGTGTTGTTGCTATATTAATTTATAAAAATACAAAAATATTCTTTTTCTCTATTTTACAAAAGATAACATGCTATACAAACTAAACAGTGGTAACTAATATTCAATCAAAAATTTTGAATTTTCACAAGATATATTTAGCGAGCGCAAGCTTTATTAAAAGAGCACATGATTAATAAATAACTATGAGATAACATTAACAAAATCAAAAATAAATAAGCTTATAGAATTAAAATAAGAAAGAAAGACAAGTATCAACTTAATGAAAGTTGATGGGGCGTTAGAAATTATGGAGAATTTTGTGATCACACGTATATCACAATTTCGATGGCACATCGAGATTCATTTTAATCTTTTTAGGAAACCTATTTAAAGGGTATTTGTGAGAAGTGTATCACCTTGGCAAGCGGGACCTTGGCTAGGCCAATTGCAGGCTCCCAAATTAGGGTCAAAACTAAGTTGAATTGGACAATTGAAAACGTGAAGCGTGAATCTCTGTTTAGTGCAATCCCATCTGCATGCGTAGAATTTGTTACATTGTTTAGGGTGACGGAACAAACCAGCTCTCTGGCAGTCGACGGATCCTTGAAGTGTCTCGTCTCTGCTCCTCCATCCGCCCGGACCATAACGATCGAATGTTTGCGAATCTGTACTTGCTTCTGCTTGCTTAATTTCTACGGTTGGTGAAACTTCCTCATTTAACAGCACCGTCCTATAAGTAGGAGCAACGGTAACAGCTTTAACTCTCGGACGTATTCTTATAACCCTTTCCGTAGTAGAAATAGCTGCTGGTGTACTTGAGATGTAACTTCCCTGATCATTACCGTTTGGCACAATCGCTATATTATCGTTACTAGCTTGATCTTGGTAGTCTTGATAGAATGAATCATCAGGGACAATGATAGGATTAAATGTCGAGGTTACAGCTGGAGCAGGTGTGACAGTAGTTACTACAGGTGTTTGTATCCTCGATGTTTGCGTAACAGCATCAAAGTCACCATCGTAGGTTTCAATATATTGTTGCTTTACGGTCGGCCTTCTTCCTTTCAACACTAGGACTGGAGATTGGCAGCTACATACTGCTCCTAACTTTCGGACGAGTAATGGGTTAAAGTCATTTATCTTTGTTACGACAGCAACTTTAGGTTTTGTTCGTCTAACTGGGACGAGCGAAGATGTTACTTCTATTAATTCTTGGTTGATCGGAGCATATGTCGATGTAATAGTTTTGTAGCTTCCTGTGTTGGAGGTGGAAGAAGGAGTTGAATAACTTACTAAACCAGCATCCGGTCCAACAGTTCCAAAACCTAGTAAGTTAGATTTAGCGTTTTCCACGACGATGTTCTGCTTTCTTGACAGCGGAGACAAAGTTGATGACAATACTACAGGACCGTCATCGGAAACAGTATATTCTTGGAAAGGATTTACCTTAATTTTATGAGAAAATGATGTGTCAAAATTAGTTACTCCTACCGATTCCAAATTCTGCTCATATTCATTTGCTGGAGGCAAGTAGTCAGGACCTTTGAAAGTTGTCGATTCCACGTATTTATAGGAAGGAGCTTGAGTAGTGGATGCAATCGGTCTCACATATTTAGGTCTGCTTCTTCGAGGAGCAGTAGTGGATACTTCTACTAATTCCGGTGCGTAGGTTGAAGTCACAATTTTAGGCGATGAATAATAATTTTCAGTATTGGATATCACAACCGGGGCTACGGTGCTGTAAGTTACCGGTGATACTAACCCTGCGTCAGTGCCCACTGAACCATAACCAAGTAATTGAGATTTTGCAGTCTCTACAACAATGTTCTGCTTTCTATAAATTGGTGAAGATGTTGACGAACCTATCGGAGCAGCATCCAACGAAACGGTGTAATCTTGATAAGGATTCTTTGAGATCTTTGACTCAAATACAGTTTGTCCTATAGGAGGTAAATATTCCCTTGACTTTGTAGTTGGTTTAGCTGTTGTTTGAGGTGGCAGATATTCAGGACCGTTATACTCAACTGTAGTTTTAGATACAGCAGGTAAGTACTCCCTTGAGGTGGCCGCTGTAGAATACGTTACAGGTCTATATGTTGAGGTAACAATAGGAGTCACTGTTGACACAACAGGCGGTAAATATTCTTCACCCTTATATCCAACTTGAATTTCGGGGGCTTGATAAACAGTTTGCTGGTAGACAGTCTTCGTAGGTTGCTCTACAGTTGTTTGTCCTATCGCAACTTGCGCTGGTATTGTTTGACTTATATCATACTGTTGTGACAAATCTATTGGTTTATAATCGTACTCGTCTTTCGTTTTGTAGATTATTGAGTCCCGTTGTTGCACTATTGGCCCAGATGCAGCAGATAATGTAGACCCTAGTTGATAGTCAGTTTCGGGTGCGATGCTTTCAGAAGCTTTATAGGTTTGACTTGCATCAACTCCGCCCTTAGTGATATAATGATCTTCATATACCAAAGTTGAGGGTGTAGTAGAAACAAAGACTACGTCTTTTCCAGAGTTATATTGTTTACCTGTGTTTTGATGGAATTCTTGATGAGAAACAGCACTGGCATCTGAATAACTAACCCTTGATGGACCAGTATTGCCTTGTATTTCAGGTTGACTGTAAGCATATCCTTCATGATTTAGTTGTGAATTCTGGTTACTATAAATTTGTTGACCCGTTTGGTATTTAACTTGACTCTGTTGAATGAAAGGTTTGATTGTTTGTGTAAAAACTGCAGCTGTTGGTTGAACATATGTAACTGGAGTTACCTTTTGTGTGTATTTCAGAATAGGATTTTCATAAATAGAAACGGCAGGCTGTTGATAAGTCAATTCAACTTTAGTCAGCGGGGTTGTAGAAACAGGAACAAGTTTCTGTGTTTGAATTCTCTGTCTGAATGTGTAAGGTCTATAAGTTGATGACACAATGGGAACAGGCGTCGATGATTCTACAACTGTCTTGGATTCATTTTCTAAAGTTACTGTGGGTTGTTGATTATAATAACCACTTACTGAAGCATCTTGCGTATATGTATTAACTTGAGCTGCATCGACTTTATGGAATGTTTGTTGGTTATAAGAATGTGGTTGGTAGGTAGATACTACGGGTTGAATAGAAACAGCAGGTTGTACCGTAGAATATTGAATCACGTTTATGGGCTGTTCATATGTAATTCCAGATTTGGTATAAGTGTATTCACCATTGTCAATTCCACTGACTTTTGAACTTTCATCTGTATGCACAGTTTGATGGCTGAACGTCTGAGGTACGTACGTTTGCGGTATTACTTTCTTGGTATATTTTAGGAATGGATTTTCATACAGAGTGACTGGCGTCGACTGAACAATAGGTCGTACTGTTGAGGAAACCACTCTGTGAACAGTCTGTTGATTGAATCCTCGTGGAGTATAAGTTGATGTTATTATAGGTGAGGGTGTTGAGAATTGAAAGACTGTTCTTTGTGTATCGTCGTAGCCGGCTGGGTTTGTATATTCGTATGTAGCTTGGTTGTTTTGAGCGAAGGCGTTGATTTTGTTAACATCCACATTGTGAAGGGTTTGTTGGCTATAAGCATGTGGTTGGTAAGTGGATACGACGGGCTTGATTGATGCAGTAGGTAAAGTTTGCGTGAATTGTACCACTGTTTGCGGTTGAACAAATGTGACTGTAGAATCACCCTGTTTATAGTTAGTTGACCCTGTTTCAGCGGAGTATACGTTCGCAGTATTAATATTATTATTAGTTTGTTGTGAGTACGTAGTAACTGATGGACCAGTTGTATAAGCTACTAATTTCTTTATAGGCAATTCTGTAACAGGAGTGGCGTATTCTGAGACACCTGAACCTACGTTATAAATGGTTTGTTGTTGATGACTAAATGATTGAGGCTTGTAGGTAGATATAGATATATCAGGCGCAGCAGTGGTATAAGAGAGGCCTTCTTCGAATTTTACACTTGGTTTAGGATAATCATAGCCAGTCGAGGCTTTACTTTCACTTTGATAATTAGTATTCAGAGAGAAATCGGTGATTTCCACTTTGGGAGTAATGAAAGTGACAGGCGCTTGAGTATATCCAAATATTTGCTTGATGCTTGTTTTAGGTGCTAATGGAACGTATGTTGTTTTGTAAGTGGTTACTGTTGGCAAAGCTGTGGTAACTGCGAATGGTGTTGCAGTAGTAGGAATACCGGAAGAAGTAGGGTTTGTTACAAAGCTGTAGCCGTCGACATTGTGTAGATCAGTTCCGACATGGTTTATAGTCACTGCCGGTTGAGAGAGGAAGGTGACTTGTCCTCTTTGTTGAGTTTGATCTTCGTATGTACTACCGACATCGACTAGAGTTGTTTTACCAACGAGGCCAACATTAACCGCTCCAGCGGTCAATGTGTGTCCCGCGTCGTGAGCACCTGAATCATACGATCCAACATAACCATTAATATTATAGGATCCCGTGTACCCGGTGTTATGTCCTCCTTCTTCAAACGCTGGACCTTTGGGTTTTTCATAATAGTATCCTCCGGATTGCGTGTTGGCTTCACCATTGTAATTCCATGAGTCGTTATATTTTCCGACGTCAATGCCTTTTGTAACTGTGTAACCGTAGTCGACGTGTTTGTATGGTACGACTGGTGAAGCGACGTGGTTATACGGCAAAGCGTGGTCACCCGTTGGATCGTGGACGTACTTTCCTGTATTCGAGGGACGGTATTTACCGTCGTTGTATTTATTGCCTCTATATAATTGTGGTCTGTAAATTCCTGGGTTATACCTACTGTCATATTTACCTGAGTTTTTATTAGCGGAGCTGGTAGAACCTACGCTTTGCGCGTAAGAAGCTGTTGCTCCTGTATTTTGGAGAGAACCTGTACTAGCACCAACTTTACTGGTAGGCAACCTATAGTCATCTAAGATAATAGAGCCGCTTGTATATTGTGGTTCATTGTTACTGTTAGCTTGTACTATTGCTGGGTTAACATTAGATGCTTGTGCTTCGCCGTTATTGTATTTCACAACATTTTCGACTACGCTCGAAGCGTCGTTCGTTAATACATAATCATGACCGTAGCTGGCACCGCCCTCGAGTTCTTCGGATGCAATGAAGTTACCATTTACAGCGTCGCCATTTGTGAGGAATCCACCTTGTATACCAACTAAATTGTCCAATGATGCTCCGGATACCAAACTCTGATGAGCTGCAACGTTCACAGCATCTGCTGTTTTACCCTGGAAACCGAGAGCACCTGAAACGAAAAATTTATGATATAGTGTTATAAATTGTTCGTTGTTAAAAAAATCTAATATTAAAGATCCCTTAGTTGCTAAGTGATGAAACATCTTACCCATATTCTAAAATAAGTCTTTGTTATCGTGAACAACTTATTTACTTATTGGCGTTTACACAATAACAAAGTTCCAAGACTCATGCAGGAATCTGTATACAGCTCCTTACAAACCGATTCAATGCAAGGTAATTGATTTACACCTATGTAAACGCTTTCAAGGGGTAAATGCATACCTCATCTGTCAGCAAAAAAATTAAAAACTGTATTTCTAATTCCCAATTAACCTACATATATATAGTGTTTACTCTAAAATATGTTACATTAATTAATTTTTTTTACAGAAATGCAACTGGAAAGTAACTTTTGGCAATGTAGTCTGCAGAGACAGATAGTGAAGAGTTATTAATTTTTATTTATAGTAATTTAAATTTTAAAAATAGATTTTTGGTTAGGGTGTACTACATTAATTGACAGCAAATAAGTTATACATTCAACCCTTTAAAGCCTTTACATCTATAACCTATCACCCTGTATTACACTGAATTAAGAAGCCATTAAGCTCTTATATCGTTTAGGCGCACGCACAATAGAATGACTCCGGGGGGAAACTTCTGACGGTACTCGAATCTCGTTCAGCGGCCGTATTCAAGGGTTCCGACGACCATGGATGCCCGGTCGTCGGAAGGTGCTAAAAGCTGGCTGCTTCTATTAGAAATCTCTAGGAGTCCTATGTCGAGTTAAGGACGTCATACGGCTGAAATTAAGATGACGAATAATATGTACTTTGTAAATTCACCTGTCAATATGGCGCCGGAGAATCCGTAGGCTTCGGCCTCGTACCGGGCGATGTTACCGCAGCCCGGCACGAGCCACGGCCAGTCACATTTCAATCTCGCTGCATCGAAACCTAAGCCGAACGGACAGCGGAACTCGTACGCAGTCAACGGCGCCTTCCCGTGGTCTAGACAGGCGAAGAACCAACGGCAGTTTTCGGGGTCCGCGTAATAACCTGTTGATTAAAAATATTTTTATACTGTTCTTAAATTTTAAAAATCAGAAAAAAAACGTAAATAATCTCATTGTCGCTCTTACTGATAATTCATTACGAGATTATCGAAGTCAAAGAATATAAACATTTAACTAGTCATAATTTTGCTTGAGTGATACCTTCAACTTCGGGACAGATGAACCGTGTCCTAGGCACAGGCGCGATCTCTGATGAACCAGGACATGCCTGGGAATGAGGCAGGCTCCCCGGCCACACGCAGACCTCGTACCGAGAATCGAACGCCAGACCCGTAGGACAGTCAAATTCGAAGACCTAAAATAATTATTAAATTTTTAAATGTTACGAGGATAAAGCAATAAACAAACAATGAAATCTAAAATTATTTTAATTATCTTTATCATTTCCACCGCAAGACGTCCAATGCTGGACGTAAGCCTCCCCCATAGATTTACAATCGGTTCAGTAGAAAGCAGTCTGCATTGTGTTCTTGCCGATGACCTTGTTAATGTTGCAGTTTGCTAGGCTTGCCGGTTCAATTTGACTGCTCTACTATTTTCTAACAAAACTTATAAATGACATACATTCCCAGTGTTTGAGATGAGTGTAGAGAAATATCGGATATTGATCTTAAGCGGATCCGATTTTTAGCTATTCGATAAATTATTAATATAAAACAACACCGACAGTATAATGAAGAAAATAAGTCCTAAGGACTTAACATTACAAATATCTTTGTGATGGATCATAACCCAATTTCGACGGAGATATACGAGTATGTTCATCGGTAGGAAGACAAAGCTTATAACACTTAATAAATATCACCCTTATATCACGAGAGAAAGATGTAAGTTATTTGTGGAAACATGAATATTTTGCTATATGAACGAAATGTCATAATGAAATCGTTAAAAGAAAACAATAAATTTCTTACGGTGTAATCTGGTGAATACTGGTCAAATTTCACGCAGCGGTAAAATCTGGCGCAGGATCTAGGGTGAACGAAGTAGCCTTGACGTGAGCACGAAAATTCAGTTCTTGTGTCCTGTAACACAAAGTTTAATATCAAGAAATGCTGTCTGTACTCCCATCTATATGCGTATATATTCTATAGGTTACATATATATAAATATATACATATATTAAGAAGCTTTTCTTTATATCCTATAAATTATAATACGAAATGATTTACTGATTCTTTGTAAAAACGCAAATTACTTGTGAAGTTAATACATTAGTGTTTTAAGATGTTTTCAGCAACAGCTGCGTTAATTGCGCGAATATTAACAACTTGTTGGAAAAGGGTGTTTTGACTCATTTGATTTCAAAATATAATAACTTTGTTATATTGCGATACACTAAGTGATTCTCGTAAATGCTTTGTATATATAAAAATATATGTTACATATTTTTAATCTAATAAAAAACTTTTGTTAATACAGCATTCGTTGACTAAATAGGGTACGTATTTGTATTTTGGACTGGGGTACGTATTTGTATTTTAGACATTCTGTCTACATTAAATTTTCAACAAGAGTGGTATTTATGTCATGATTGTCCAATATCGTTAATTTTTATTTTTTAAATGGATATTACCTCTCGTATGGAGTGGATTACGCCATCGGAGTCAACGACCTGTGTGATACGGTATGGAGACACTTGGAGGGCGTCTAATGGTCGACCTTGGCCTGAAGCAGCTAGGATCTCGTTCTCGAGAGACCTGATAACCAAAAAAAAACAAAGAGTAAGTTCAATTATCCGTGTCAATGAATAAATAAAAAGTATTAGCAAAAATTGTAAACAAAAATGGTAAATAAAGAAAACCTATGCTGCGAAATAAGTACCAATATAATTAGGAATGTAGGCGAGGAAAGAAAGGCGACGTGTGTAAGAAGATCAGAAAGTAAATAATGAAAGATTTTGTGAAGGATGTAAGAAAAATAAAGAAAGAAATTCGTGGAAAGAAAGAAGAAAGAGTAATATATAATGAAAAATTATTTACATCCGTATTGTAACGTCCCTACCCCAAAGAAAGCAGAGGGAACGACATAAAAATTTGGCAAAAATTGAAATAGATTTAAAACAATTACTTGGTAAAAAAGTAGAACCATAAGTTTGTACAAAATTTTGAATTCCTATAATTACTGTAAAGAAAATAGAATAACTAAAGTCATCGACGTAGCGAAGAATTGCTCTTCAAAAGTGGCAGTGATCGCTCGTTGAGGCCGAAAGGATCCCGTGTGCTGACTATGAGCGTGACGACCACGCGGCGTGGGTAGGCTCCCTATTAGAAATGTTTACGACATTGTTCAGGATCGGTCATCGTGGTGAATTTTGGGGAAGGCCTATGTTCCACATTGGGCGTTTATAACCCGACTTGATGATGACAATGATTGTATTTAAGACATTTAAAAAAGCGATCACAAAAAAACTGAACACAGTTTTTTGGGACGCTTATTAGACCAGGGCGCGAAACCATTTCAGCCAATTACTTTAAGTTGAAAAATAAAAAAAACTCAATTTAATTACAGTTTCCGTCAAAATGGATTTCCGACATTCCTATGACCTACACAAGAGTGTGACACAAATGATCCAAAGTGGATTGCAATATAAATTAAATAGCGAGAACGTACCTTAGCACAGCTGCTCTTGGCGCTCTGCTCTGCTGGTTAAGCACCTTGGTAAGGCTGGTTCTCAGCGTGGGTCCACAGGGAGAGTCAACGTCCTTGTCCGCTTTGTACAGAGCCAATCCAGCAAGACCTCTCACACGTGCATATTTACCTTTCACATCCACCGAGGATGAGTCTTCAAAGGAGATCCACGTAGTGTTCCTGTATAAATGAAACCAATTTACTATGTTTTTTCATACAACATTTTAACTTGAATTGTATCAACGAATAATTAAGTTCCTTTATTATTCAATAGATGGTGCTAGTTGTATTTACAACGAACTATCGCCTGTACGCTGCCGATAAGTAATTTTGAACAAATATGGATGTTGCGGCTAGTGCCAAACACCGAGTCCTCGACTGGGTGTTTGGCACTGAAACTTAATTGATGACAATAATAGCATGTCTGTAATACAAAAATTTCATTATTTACTCTCATATTTAAAGAGCGATGCAGCTCGTATTGTTTCAATTTTAGAAGTTTCTTCCGAAAACTATGAAGGTGCTTGGACGCTATTATGTAAGCGTTACAATACTACAAGATTGCTTAGTAACCATCATTTAAAATCCATCTTTGACATTTAATATATCTCGCGCGAAAGTGATAGTTCCCTTAGGTTTTTAGTAGACCATGTCACAAAAAATCTTCGTACTTTAAACAGCTTAGGTCAATCTACTGATCAGTGGAACGCACTTATAATTTTTACGTTAACAACAAAGTTAGATAGCCGCACTTTAATGAAATGGGAGGAATCGCGCCACGACAAAGACGATATTCCGACATTAGAGCAATTTTATGAGTTTTTAAATAATTGAGCTAACGTTCTAGAAGCCATGAATCTAAATAAATACACTATTCAAATAATAAAGGCACAGTTTACAAAAATAAACCAAGTAATTATTTATCTACGAAGTCAATTCCAGTCCAAAACAAATCTCATGTTTATTTGTGAATAATTTGTGCTAGTGACTAGTACTGTATTCAAAGCTAAATCTGTAGAATACAGTGTACTAGAAGTACAAAAACATAATTTATGTAGAAAGTGTATGTGTAAATCCTAGTCATAGAGACTCTAGCTGCATTAAGGGTTCGTCTACACCTACTTAATCTTTGAACGCTTATTTGAACACCTACATCTGTGACTTGGCATAATAACTATACTTTACGAGGTCGTCTCCCGGAGAAACTCAAAATTGTTTGCACATATTTATAATATTAAATAAATTACTACTAGTATCTCCCCACTACATCAGCCAACCACCTTACATTTTGTAACTGCCACTTGATCATTTATATGTTATCGTCTACTTGTTAACCTATGAGGTCTGACCGACGCCGAAGTAATTTTATTGTTATTATATATTGACGGACGATATATTTTGATTATATACATATAGACATGTAACTTTGATAAATATAAAAATTCTGTTATACCGTTCCGTATTGATTAGTTCTGCGGGTTACTTCACAAACAGTACTTCTCTCAACTTATATGGTTATAGAGATACATATATATAGGTATAGAGATACCTAAACATTATAGTCTTACATTACTACGTGTTCATAAGAATGTTTTAATTAACTGCCTGGTATTTCAAGGTGTGATAATATAATTTGGATAGACATTACTAAAATGTCGTCCACATAAAATGTCCTAAATTGAACGATGTGCAACATTCCGTCTATTCCCTAAATGGATGGGTTCGTCATTAATTATGCCAATGTTTAATTGCTTCACTCAAAGGTTAAGGCGCATTGAAGATCAGCAATTTGTATTCAAAAAGTCAAATTTCTTATACGACAATTGGTTGAAAATACTTTTTTGGTTTTTATTTTTAATTATTAATCAATATAATATTCAATGAATGTTATCAATAATCCTTTAGTGAAAGTCTGTCTCATGAAACTTATTCGTATATTTTTAATGGCATTTTGATCTACCCTAAGTTGTTTGGCCTATATTCTAGTTAATTATAAGTAAGTTGATTAAGTATTACAGGAAATGAGAGACTGACAACCAAAATTGTACTAGCTTGCAGAAGGTTCTGGAACGAAGACTACGGAACAGCTATCGTAGAGTAGAACACCTGTCTAGACGAACTTGTTAAGTTTAAACTAAGAGGACAAGAAACAAGCCTGGAGGACGTTGGATGCAGGCCGCTTCCTTCCTGCCAATGGGTCCTGTTAGGAATCTATGGCGAGACTACATCCAGCAGTGGACCGCCTGTGGCTAAAATGATAATGATACAGAAGAAACAACGCATAGAATCAAAAGAGTTTCATTTTAAAATATCTACTTGCATCTACAGTACCCAAATTTAAAAAGACAGTTAAATAAACCTTAGTTGTAATTCGCCACGAAATACTCGTAGAAATAAACATAACTTATTTAAACTGATGTGGGAGAAAAAAAATGCTTCAAAATTCATATTAAATCCGTTGATTAGACGCGGAATAGACGTCAAATGTAAAGATTTATTGAAAGATTATTTTATAGTAATAAATTATTATACCTATAAATTTGAATCCTTTCATCATGCGAAATGAAATCAAATGTAATTTGTTTTATTTCGTCAACATGTTATAGATCCATACTAATTAATTAACGCTGAATATTTAAAAGTTAATAATTTTAGCGAAATCGTATCGTCTTTAAATATATAATTTTATGTTCAGATTATTTATTATTGATTAATGAAACACTCAAAATATCTTAAGAGTAATGAAAAGAGATATAAATTACACAATTTTTATAAAATTAAACTATTTAAAAAAATCAATAATTCTCAAAAAGAGTAAAGCATGCTTGTTACTTCTTAGATTTACGATACACGTTGTATCAAAGAATATCACAGCGAACTGTTAAATGCGCAATTTCTATTTTTTTCATTTCATTCTTACAGTGTTACAAAGAAGTTAAAAAGAAGATTAATGATTTTATTCATCTTTTTTAAATAGTTATTTATAATTAAAATAATATTTCGTATAAAAATAATAGACTGATTACATTATCAATGAGAAATTATTAATAATATGTGAATATAATACAAGTAACGCATATGCGATTATCGCCTGTCATTTATTTTTATTTATTTATATACATATATATGCATACATATATATATGTATATACATATATATATTTATATATATACATATGTTGAGCAGCTACTGAAGCATAAAATTAAGACCAAAAGATTGTATGCTTGTTGAATGTTATTGTCTATCAATATGATTTATTCTGTTGCCTTCTCTAAGTTTACCAGTATTATTCGTGATACATATTAGTAATAAAATAAACGAAACTTACTTAAAAGCATATGGAGCCGATAGATCTTGATCTCTTTCTAGAGTCCATCTGCCTTTTTGCAACTGCCTGCAAAGTTCTGCCTGGTCAATTTCTTTTGGCTCCTCGTCTAGAGTCGGGCTGCCAGGAGTACTGAGGGTTTCATTGACCAGCGTGAACTGGCGTGCTGTTGCTGGCAAACTGATAACTATTTTGGAAGTCGGAACGCCTAGACCGGTCACTAAATCCACCACCGAGTCCTGAAAAAATATGAGTTTGTTATAAATTAATATTTAAAAGAAATATTGTTTGGGTAAGAACTCCAAGAATACATTCCGAAACAACCGCTAGCCAATCCATATTTAATCACAAGAGGTAGATGTTTTTTACCGAAATCCGTTGGATACAGTGACATCTGTTATTCACCATCATCATAATGTCAGCCAATAGACTTTGGTCTGGAATTGGTCCACCTAATGTGAGGCCTAACCAAGACGCGTTTACCGGCTTGTGGTCGCTTAGGAAATCCAAACTGGTTCACGGTAGGTGTATCAGCACTCTGGCCTTGTTACCCATAATGAGATTCAACCATACCACTTCAAAGGAGAACAAGAAGGCAGAGAAGAAGTGAGAGCGTCTGACTACTTCAGCAAGCAAGACTGCATATATATGAAAACGTTCCTTGCGACCCTACATATAGAAACATTGTAGGGATTTGAGTCGGTGAAATCCGCGACCAAGTCGTTGTTCTGTTTCCTCGGGCGCCTTTGAGTCGAAATGCACATATATGCACATGTATGCCGACTCAAAGGCGACGAATACACGACGAGCGTCAGCCCAAGGTGAGGTCCTCTTGAAGGGGTCTTCGAGTTTAAAACGGCTCCATGGAGCAATCTAAAACGTCTTAATCCGGTGAAACTGTAGTATATAGCGGCCTAAGCTCTATTGGAAGCTTCTTCTGTGCTCTATCTGGTCGTTACCACGGATTTTGCAAATGCTACTCCAGCAGCAGTGAAAGCCGCCGAAAAAAACCGATATTGCCAACAATCCGACCACAAAGTCGGATATGTGACAACATTTCCCTTAGATTAATTAAAAAATAGCTAGAGATATTTTACTAGTTCCAATATTCAAAATTACGTAAGGACATTACTTAAACTTATGCAATAGTTAAGATCGACTTTGAAAGATAATATACTAGCTAAAATTTTTGGACAGCTGACATAGGTCTTATTGCGTAAATGTTTAAGCTGACGCCTACATTATGATTTGGAGCAACAGGTTGTCATTGACTGTACAGTGACCGCAACTTGAATAATTAATTACATTTTTGGTTCATTTGTTACGTTATACAATAGTTTTTTTTTTTATTTATTAGTCACTAAGCAATTACGCAATACACACCAAACAACTATATATTAATAACATAGAGGGAGCAAAAAATGAAATTAAGTTAGCGAATTTTTCAACTGTATAGAATTGATATAAATAGTTATATATTGTAGAGAATTTCAATCTGTTACAATTAAATTCTTATTTTTAGTAAAATAAATAAAAAACTATTAATTAAACATATATAAACAAATTTAATATTATTTTATGACGACTTTTTTTATCAAACTTCAATGTGAAGAGAGAAAAATGGCTTTTGTTTCTAATAGCGTATTAAAAGATTATTTATTGTAATATAAGATGTTATATCTAATTAGAACAAGATACTTTACTATAGCAATAGTGACTAAAATTTTGATTTGGTATGTAATAAATAGAACTATACAGTTTGTTGCAGGTGTTGAAGATTTTACTTTTTATTTTATTTACTACTGGAGTTTAAATTTATTAGTCAATTTTCTTTAAAGTAATTAAACTATGGATGTTGGCTCATCTTAATACATTAATTATAAGAACGGATTATATAGGTGCATAACTAGGGTTGTAGGGCCATTGTTTCGTCAACAGACTACTGTGACATGACAAACACTTATCGAAAGGAGTAGTATGACATCGTCAATAAAATTTATTTTAGCGAATTATGCATATATTGATATCTTATTTTCATGTAACAAATTTTCATCTATGAACTCATCACGAGATGTCTGTAACCATTAGAATTAGAGACTTAAAATTTGTTAAAAATATTCCTTTCGCCGAGGCTAGATCAGCTAAGAACGTATTTTACATAATTCTTCCCACAAGGGTGATGAGGAGGCGTTTATTAAGTTTGGTGGACAGCAAGTTATAAAATAGTTATTTTTATTTTAGTTTGTTACGTCAGCGATAGTAAACCAGCGGTAGAGGACTAAGACTAACAATCGTAGTACAGTGTAATATATCCACACTTTATGCATTATTAAATAAAATTGCCACTGCTCACAAACAAGTTTCCTGATGATGGACAGCAGCGTCGTCTGCATACGACAATATCACTCTGTGATCGCCAAACCGCCTGCCAAGCCCGGCGTTTATGATATATCCCCCATAGATATCTTTGGGGTAAGCCTATTTGTAGTTGACCTTGCAGTGGGCGTCTATGAACTGAAACGAAGACTATAAGTATGATGTAAGGCTGGAGTTTACCCTCATTTATTTTTCTTATTTCAGTTAGGCCTTTGTGTCTATTACTCGATATGACTAAAATGTGTTCATGAATTTCTATTAGCAGATGCACCTGTTACTTGGCCTAGTTGAACTAATTTGGTGATAAGGTGCACAAATAACTATTGCTTGCAAGAAAAATTAAAATCACCTTTATGGTTCACATGTTAAGGTTGTATCTGAGGTGTTACAACAGTATATCGAATTTTTCTCGGAGTTAACTAGTTCGCCTTCACCTTACACTACAGACTGAACGTTTGACGCAATGGAACTAGAAGATACTTTTAGAGAATTACGCCTCGTTTAAAGTAGGACTTGTTTTAATTCGCCTTTTGTAGGTTATGCTAACATGCAATTTGCCCTGGTAACACTGCACTACACATTACGTCACCTTACATTTTATAAACTGTAGCAACTTAGTGATAGAGATTTGACTTATGATCTCATGTATATTGTGTTTGTTGATATTAGTGCCGTTAGCTTACAGTCCGCGAGTACAATCTCATATTTTGTAAAAATGGTATAGACAAACATTAGCACATCCTTAGGTCATAATTTTAACTGATCATTTTATCCAGCTATCCGTACATTGTATCTTGACTGAACCTTTTTTAACACTTTGACTGCCAACTACGGGATAACACGTAGATTGCGTTCTTTTCAAGGACTCCAACTACGAGTTATCTCGTCCTGTGTTCACATGATGTTTTTATGCAGCTATGATTATACTTGAAATATATAAGTACTAATATCGATAGACGGCTTTTGGAAAAATAACAAAAAATCAATGCTGGCTTTCTGTTTCGGTAAAAAACGAAAATTTACTAAAAAAACGAAAGAATAATATAATTATAAAAATGTTCATAATCGATTTAGACGTTTTTAAAGAAAAAAAAAACATTTTATGCAGTTTTCAATAATATAATGTTATTAAATCAAATTGTCATTTTACACCAGATTTCTGAACATTGCCGTGGCAGTCAACGTGTTAACACTCATGTTCCAACATTATTAGATTAATAATCATATGATAATAACTATTTACATATTTAAATACCAACCAATAAAATTAAATAATAATTGATAGTTTTAAAGAGATCCTTTGATAATTTATTGGTTCCTTTCACAACGTTTTATATATATATTTAGTCCCAGCTTTTGAGGACTGCCTGCCATATGTGTGATAGGGACGTTATATATTCGTGTCAATAGTGTTTTCAACTAATATTTTTATTTCTTACCTCCTTTCGTCTTTCACAATATCAATCTTTCCATCGTTTATATATCATCTGTTTTTCGTCGCCTTCCTTCTCTTAACTTCGCTCTAAGATCAAAGTTTGAATCACAGATAACTTTTGGTACCACAGTGTTGACCATATTTTATTTATTTACATTCATTTCTAGTTTTTTTTTTATAATTTTTAGCTAGCACTATTTTTTTTTCACGACGTTAATATGTCGAATAAATAATCAAATTAAATGGAAGCGTTATTAAAGTTTTTTCCGCCACTTCTTCTAACTGTCCTAAGCGATAGTAATGTTTGACAGACAACGACAACCGACCAAGTCCTCGGATATCCCGGATTCGAAATGCTAAACTTATTTTGAGCCAACTTATGCCAAGGTCCCCTTTCGAGTCCGTAGAAGTAAACTAAAACAGATTCGACGGTTTCCCAATCCTGTAATAGTAAGTAGCGGCAAGAGCCAAGGCTTCTTAGGGAGCCCTCTAGTTCTGCTAATGATTGTTGTTTAGGCTAGGTGTGATACTTTCAAAAGTCGTAGTAAAGATAGCCAAGCACTAACAACTGATTAAGTTGAGGTTTGTTCTCTTGGGCACCTTTGTGTCCTAATACTAAGCTGGTATTATTGATGAGCAAATCCAAGCCGAGTTCTTCTCGTGGAGGCTGAGCTTGGCGGCTTTCCAATATGATGAATCAGATGTATGTTGCTGCCCAAACCGAGTCTCCAACGGCTGACCTCGAGCTTCGCTTTTTTAAAAGAGGCACTCTCTTTGCTTGTCACTTCGAATCCGCAGACTCTGCCATTTGTATAGCAATGTTAGTCCAGTCAAATTCTAAACATTCTAATAACTATAGGTACATTGTTGAGTTGAGCGTATAAAACATATAAAGTTATTTAGTTTTTCGATTTCTGCCGTAATTAATGAAAATAAAAGTGTGCTGGTGCTTAAATATATTACCAGTATAGCAACATCATTTTATTGATATAAAAAAATAAACAAACTAAGTTAATAACGACGAAGATGATTCTTTGCGTGTATATTGAATATCATATTTCAAGATTGCTCCCAGCTTTTATAAGCAAATAATCTAAAGGACACACTTTAAGACATAATCGTTCCAGTTTTAATAAAATCAAATCGAAGATAAAAACTACGGAGGCCGCGTTTATTAAATAAAGTAATTGGCGGCAAAACACTTAACTTCCCACGAGCGACGCAGGAAACTGCTAAGTACTGCTGCGTTGTAATTTTATAAATAAATCGTATCAACCACATTTTACATAGTTATTGATTTTGCGCGATCTATAAAAAACGACCTGATGTTTTTGTCTAGGAGGCTATTTATTTTTAAATATTTAATCAATAATTAGTATATACAAACATCTTAATTCATCATATCAGCTAACCTTTTTAACTATTTTGAAAAAAACACACTATTTATGCAAAATTGTCAGTTTCATAGAGAAGGTTCGTTATATGTACGTATATATACATAAGTCGATGTGACCATATTGTAAAATCACGTTATTATTTGCATGATTATTAAAAATTGTATGGAAGAATTATATTCTGGAAATACGTAGATTGTTACACAGTATTTGTTGAGATAGATAAATATTATTAATTATGACAACGGCGGCCAAAAAGGATTATTACGCTTTCATTTATGTATAATATTATTCCTGATTGTGTTGTATTTTAAATGTATTATAATCATCGGCATTATATTAGTGACACTGAATTCAAAGT
This sequence comes from Battus philenor, assembly GCF_028537555.1. Taxonomy (NCBI): domain Eukaryota; kingdom Metazoa; phylum Arthropoda; class Insecta; order Lepidoptera; family Papilionidae; genus Battus; species Battus philenor. Next base: position 3,967,557 of record NW_027181759.1, on the reverse strand, counting down.
TAATATTACACACTTTTAAAAAATAATGACGAAATTTTTCAAATATTTACAGGGTTATTGAATAATGTGTGTTTGTTTGTCACACGTCCCAGACCCAAAGGGCGACCGATAATTAGATGGATGGATGTGGTCGAAAACATGCGGTTCTACAATGTTTCCGAAAATGAAACGTTGGATAGAGCGAAGTGGAAACGGGAAACGAAGAAGGCAGACCCCACTATCAAGAAGAGAGAGAGATATGTTATAGTTTTAAAAGTTTTAGAAGGATGAATAAATTGCTCATTAGTTGTTAAACAACGAATAATACAATGCGTAAAAAGCGTTTTATAAATTCGGATACATATTAAAATTAATTATTATTTAGTCTTAGTCCCAGTAGACTTTTTAATGTCAGAAGAAACTTCCCTGTCGCATTCTAGTAGAAAAAAAATGATAACAAAAAGCTTTAAGACCGGCCATCGTAGCGATTTTTGTGGAAGGGTTAAAAAAGCTTTAGAGTTTTTAATAACAAAGGAGTAATACTTTCAACCCATTTAAAACTTTTACATTTATAACCGATTATACTATATGTAATTGATTGACAGAAATATAATACGCATAAGTATTTTCTGTCGTCAATTTTTATTCACATGTCTTTAATCAAGTTCCACATTATATAATCTGAAGTTGATGCAATAGCTACGGTCAACAAAACCGCACCACACCCATACACGTTGCCGTTGCTCTTAATTTATAGCAGCCTCCGATAACATTTTAAATTGTTAATTCAATTTAAAAGTATTATTTAACTGCTCTGTATTTTATACAGTCTTATAACCTTGTATTTAATCTGTCTTTGTGTAACAAATTAAATAAATTATCTGTATCATTTTATTTCTTGTTTTATTAATGCAACTATGTCAATTTTTTTAATAATTTCATATTAATTCAGTTGGAAATACAAGGTAACGTATTACAGTATTTTATACCAGTTTTTTATGAAATTATCTTGACGTCATAAGTAGAGTAAATTCCAAAGCTTGTGGTTAAAAATGGATGTTCAAACAAATATTTAAGCTTGGCATTTGTCCAATACTTCAAATCAATCCTTTATTCGTTTAGTATATACAGGATAATATAAATGTAAAGATTTAAATGTGTTATCCACTTGATGTCATTAATTGTATTGTACATCCTATCCAAAAGTCAATTATTTCAGAAATAATAAATAAAATAATTATTATATAGTTGTCAAATTTCATATTACCATTAAACGACGTATTAAAATTAATAATTGTTTACTATCTGACTCTACGGACTTTGTACTACCAGAAGTTACTAACCTGATGCATTCCAATTGTTACAGAGTGATCACTTTATATAAATATGATTGGAAATAGGTATAAAAGTTTGAAATATTTCTGCTACAATAAGTTATACATTCACCCTGTTAAAGTTCTTACACCCATATCCACGCATTGTATAAGCAACTTACATGTTTTATACTATATAAGTAAGTCAAACCGTGCTTCCATGATTTTTTTCAATAAAGTGAAGTAAAGTGAAGTGTGAAGTAGTGATGTTACATCGTCAAAAATTTACAAGCGTAAATCCCTAACTTCATTGCCGCGGTAACGAATCGGTTGATAAGAAAAATCTTTGTTATTGTAATTTAGATTGTTATTTATGGCAGACTTAATGCTTTATATGCATTCTTTACTAAACCTACACATCGAACCATCGTTAGCATCTTTATACGGACTTCTACATGATTTTATTCTGTACCATACACCTAAATGTATCATATACAATATATAAAAGACTTAAAAAGTCATTAGAATTTATATTAAAAAAAATATTTGTAATTTATTAATGAAAATTATGTGTGTTTCATTCATTCATTCTGCACACGTAATCGAAACCATTACTAATGAGGTATTGCTAAATATTTTCTTTTTCTTAGTTTTGTTGTTTAAGAACTTTTTAAGTTATTTAGAATATATTCTGAATGATAACATTAGTTTGACGATTTTTCATTTTAGTTTACCTAACTTCTATATATGATAAAAAGGCTCAATAGTTTCGATACAATCATCATGCCACAATATAGTAATAAACCATCTAAGATCGCTATAAAACTGCTAATTGACAACAAATTACGAGAGATTTTTCATTAATCTATAAAAGAAATTTAAATTTGAATTGTTAAATCACTTACTGTATTCATCATATCCCACAAACCGCTCAGTCGACTCGGGTGATAAGTCATCTTCTTCACCAGTCCCAAAGCATGAGTCTGGACAATCACCATGTCAATTTTCTTGATCAACTCCCTCAGGTCGTAGTATTTAGCGAGCAGTTCTGGATGGGCGGGTAGAGCCAAGAAGAGCGGACCGCCTCCAGTAGAGCTGATGGCTGTTCGAGCTGACTCCACCAATTCCAGCACCTTAGTCTTGTTGAGGGTACGATGGGCATCGTATATTTCCAAACCTTGTACGTTCTTTAATTTCAGGAGCGTGCGAAGATCCTGCAAGGAAACGTGAAAATGTTAATATTTAAATACTAATTATTTTAATATTGATATAATAATATATATGTATGTATATATATATATATATATGTGTGCGTGTATATATATACACATATGTGTGTGTGTGTGTGTTTGTGTGTGTTTGATATAAGAGAAGATGCGACAAGAAGATTCAAAGATGAATTCAAATGGCAAAAAATACTATTAGTAAGTTGATCAGAATATGATAGAATAGAGGAGTCCCCAACACCACAAAAATAAGACCAGTAGGAACTCCGACATTTTTTATCATCTTTTACGCATCTAAATTCTAGACAATCCATTCCGCGGACTTAAAAAAATCGACGTCTAGGAATTGTGTTCCTAGCGGAGGATACGTATGCCGCGGACTGCCAGGAGGAGCAACAGGTCTGTTGTCGATCAACTCCGTAAAAAGACCAGGCCCTTTATCATCCGTTACAAGATTCTAGGCTACTTTGACTACATAGACCGATATCAACCTGAGAGTCTCGATAAGCTGGCTTTTCAGGAAGGGCGGAACTTTCAAAAATGAAAATAAACGTCTAGAAAGAAGTATTGTTCTGACTAATCATCTCAAATAAATTTGTGTTATGATTGAGGTTTAGTTGAATTATGAAAATCACATACGATTCACAGGTGGACGTAATTTGTGAGTGGTACAACGTAAGGGCAGTTAAAAACCTAATTTAGAAGTCTATTCGTTTGAGTAGTAAAAGTAGAGAATGGTTAGTAAATAGTAACTAATCATTTTCAACAAATCATTTTATTATTGAGAAGTAGCTGTCCCCCGACTTGCTTCGCAAATTTATTGAAGATCCTCTCTATCCGACTTGCGATTGATATTTCGTATAATCCGCTACTAGCTGACCTCGACTATTTATTTATTTGATATTTATCTATATCTTTAATATTTATTTAACATTCTTTATTATACACGATTGGATACATTTCATTAGTTTTAATTTCAAGAAACAAATCAATATCAGACCAAATTAAAAATAATTCTTAACCTAAGCTTCAATTTGAACTTTTGCAATATATGTTCGACATTTGTAATTAAAAAAAATATATATTTTCATTTATTTATTGAAGTAAATCTATCTACCAGTAGTGAGCATAACCATTAACACACATATATAAGTATATTAACAACTATGAATTATTATAAGCCGACCTCCAATATTAAACAAACAAATCAATGACAGACCAAATAAAAAAATCTCATTATAAAAAAATAACTTAAATTTTCAATTTGATCCTTTGCCATAAACTAAACGATATGTAACTAATTTTTTTTTTAATTATTTTATCGAAATTAATGAACCAGTAGTGGGGATAATCATTAACATACATAGATACATATATTAACAATTATGAATTAGGGACATATATTATGACAGCACTTATTAAAGTTAATTGCAGTCATAATGTCTCATTTATTTACTCATAAGCACTATGTTTTAATAAAAACTAATATGAAAACTTGTAATAAAAATATGAAAAAATATAGTTAAACATACAATTAAATAAAATGAAGTACAGGGGACAAAATAAAATTTATCGAAAAATGATTATCTATATTTCATGATATACAATTGTTACTTAAATGCATCTTGAATAGTGTGCATAAATAGTTAAAATTCAAACAAATAATGAAATTCAAACGTAACAACTCTTTAAAGCAATCGGAGCATTAGTGTCTAACTAAATAAAAATATATGAACATAAATTTAAATATTAACTGTTCCTACATATCTTTTTAAGGATTCTCGACTAGCCTTAACCCGCTTAATAATGTCTAGAGATGAAAATACGTTTTTATTGAAACTTAAATCTAGACTATGTCGAAATATGGCGGAATTTGGGAGTGTAGGATTGAGTCGGCGGGGTCACGTGACTTATTACGGATCGGTGTTAGTCAAATCAGTCTGAAAATGCATTATAATTTTGATTACGTCATGACTCCATAAGGATAGATCTATTAAAAGGCATTCGTTATTCCAAACATTCATATTTTAGATATCATTTCATATTTGGTATATGATTGATGATGAAATTTATTGCGTGACAAAGATTTCGACAGATTAATAGTCTGAATTAAAAGTCTAGAACATATTTAAAAAATAACCATTTCTTGAATTTTTTACTTGCCCGTTTATCCAGGATTTATACGGTAGTGAGCTTAAGGCAATTGTCCTAGAAAAACTTTATGTGGTCCTTTTCATTAGTTATTTCACTAGAGCATGTTGTAGGAAATGACTTAGTAAAATTAAACAATTCGCTCTCGTTCAAGGAAAAAAAATGGCTTTAAATATTTCTTTATTTTTCATTAAACTTGTTATGGTAAATTTACAACTAACAATGCCTCTCCATGTGACGGCTTCACAGTACAGACTTTTCAACCTGTAGAACCCAAGACGTAAGCACGTATTCCTTTGCGAAAACCAAAACCACTGTTTACCTTACCGGACCTACTCAAGAAAAAATCTACTGCAGAATATTTTGACGAGCTAGCCCGGCACATTGTCTTAAACTTAAAGGCATTTAACAGTCTGTAGCGCGTAGGCAGCGACATCAAATAAAATGGCAAAGAAATGAGTGTATAATTTAGTGAAAATCAGGCTATTGTGACTCGCAGCTGGGAGAAGAAAGATCCATATCAAATAGCGACAGCCCCTCTCCAGTCTGCGCTAAATAAATGCGAAAAAAACACACTGTAATGACAAAACCCTAGCAATAAAAATGATAATTAAAAACAAAAGTACGTATTACCACATTAATAGTAATAGCAAAGGCAAATTTAAAGTTTTCACGTACAGAAGACAGTAGTAGAATATTACGTATATGATTTAAAATAACGAATAATAATAATCAATCAATTGATGACAAAATTTTGGTCTATATAAACCAATGTACAGAATGAACATTAAATACATGATTAATGAAGTATATAAGAAGTTAACTTTATTTTCTTCTAGAATATAATAAATTAAATAAATATGATTCATATTACAAAATAATTATGATTCTTATTACTATATGAATCATAAAAGGGTGTGGTAGCTTTTAATTAAAAGGAATTTTATTAAAACAACTTATACGAATATAAATCATTACATAAACATAAAAATCGTTGAAAACCGACGATATAATATTTAAGTTGTCAAATTATAGACCATTAGTTGTCAATAACTTCTAGTTTTGCGACCGTGCGAAATATCCAGTAAATCATACATGTAGGTCAACGGTATTGAATGTTACATCCGGTTAAGAGAATAAATATTCGCGACGAAATAAAATATATACTGTTTTAATTTTTAAAAATCGAATTGCAATATCGTAGTATATTTAGAACAAAAAAAAACTTAAATTTGTGTGAACAGTTTTTATTAATTTTTTTAAATTTTTGTAACGGATTTATTGACCTTTATGCATTCTCTAGCACACTACGTCGAGCAGAGAGTTTCATAATCATTTTGATAAATGAAAAGCCTTTTAGTAATCATTTTTATTATGGAACACCTTGTTTCGTTTCAATAGTATACTTTTAATACAATATTTTGAAAATGGAATATATGCCGAAAAATAACAATTTTTTTTAAATATATTTTCTTCAAAAAGTAATACCTAAAATTGTTCCGATGTCGCCGTTGTAATTCGTGACATCGGTAGAATATATTTAGTACTTTTTATGTTTTTTTCTTGAATGTTATGAAAAAAGCACGTAACTTTTGCGGAACCCCTGAATGATCTCCACGGAACTCTGGATTAGAGAAATGTTGACCAAGAACAAGAGATAATAATAATAGATATATAATCATCATTCTATAATCCGTAGGATATTCCCTGTTAGATGTAGGCCTCACTCAAACATTTTATTTCGTCAACATAGTTCAGGATATTCACTTTAATTATTTCCATGTTATAGTACCCGGTATTTGATCTGGCACATCGTATAGATTTGTAAGTAATTATCGACTGCATTCAGTTTGCAGCGCGTAGTCTCTTTCGAACAGTGCTTTGAAAATATGGTAATTGAGATACACAAAGATTCTAATGTACCAAATCTATTGCTGGTATGAGCAGCCTGGTGGAATAAATAAAATCTAATTCAACAGTGTATATTTAATATGATTATATAAACCAAATACGTAATTTTTTTGTCTATAAATAATTTAAAAAAATGTACACTTAAATCCAATTACGGCGTTTTCGACCCACTTACAGTTTTCCGTGGCTAGCTTGAACGGTTGACTGGTGACGACGTGTGAGACAAACTGTCAAGATAAATCTATTCAATATACATACGAATAAGGTTAACTGGAGCCCACAGGATGTACCCATTTAATGGTGAATTGGTGAACACCAGTCGTATTAATTAAACGATTAGGTTCTACTTATATACCTTGACTTTTTTATTTATTTATTTTATCAACACAACATATAAAATCACAAACAACTAAAACAAACATAACAACTATTTTTATAATAATTATATATGAACATTTTTTTTACTATACAATTAAAATAATAAATAAATAAACAATTGTTAAAATAATTATACGAATGTAAACATAACAATCAACTACATTATATTGAATTAGGCATTGTCAAATATTATGTCATTTATGCACTGGCTTACTTATTGTAAAAATGTTTTTTTTTTAATCTGAACCCTGTGATTATTTGTGATCAGCTTATTTTTTTACATTTTTTGTTCTTTGGTAATAATATTTAATTCCAAAATGTAAACTATTTTGACAATAAACACATTATTTACCGTTAGATTAATATATCGTATATTTTATTCTCTCAATGAGCATAGTTAAAAATATACGGATTCCTAATTCCGTTTATGGTAAATGAAAACACTGGCCGATTTCATTATCGTTGTAAGGTCTGGGTAAATTTAAAAAAGTTGTTTCAAAAATGGAACGCGTTCCGATTTGGATCCATATTGTCGACGTGTGTTTGAATTTCAAGGTAAACTCTACTGAATATTTATAAAAGTAGCATAACGTTCCTGTATGAATGGCATTCATATAAATATTTAATATTTAGTGTGAGTAATCCAATATCTACGTAACATAAAACACGATAACAGATGTATAATGATAATAATAAACTATATGACAATGAAAAATTGGATACACTAATTCGCATCAAATAAAACTTTAAGGAAATCTCTAAATTACGATGTTATAAAATATTAATATTTTTTAATAACTTTAACTGTTAATTGTAAAATATTTAGATAAACAATATTGTTTTTCTGTATCAAACAGATCACGTACTTTCATGTACATATTGCTTACGAGAGAGAGATAGATTATAAAAGGATACAATAATGTTTATATCACAATATTAGTATGATTTGAAGTTTTAACCCCAAAAAATTTCAATTCGTTTTGTATAAAAAATATTTTAACACATTTCGTATTTCTTCAAATTTCGCATTTACATTGCGCCATATCAACATCTGGTTATTTCATGAATCGTAAACATGTTACCTTAAAAGTCAAAACATATTTTTTTTATTTTTTGTAGTATTTTAATTCATACATACATTATCCAATCATGCTTCTAGCCAAAACTTCACTTTAATTTTATTAAAAAAAAACTAATTGAACTTTGACGTTTATTGAATCGACTGCCTCATATTTAAACAAGTAAGAACTCCGGACAACTAGCACATAAATAAAGTCTATAATTAGATAAAGTCTATAATTGTAAAGAATAACTTATATCTCTGAATAAAAAACTTTAATTACATCTCTATCACAACAGCTTACTTGTTCATGATCTTGTCCTGACATAGGGTTTAAAGTTTTTTGGAAGAATAAAGAGAAGTTTAATTGCCATTGCTGATTTTTTATCAACCTTTTTTTATATCTCGTGGAGTTTTTATAGCAATTCTGGTACATTTGTAATGAAAAACAGTGCTCAGAAAGCTCATGGAAAATATTTATATATGGCGAAATGCCCAGCGTGCCAGTTGGAGCAACAGATCATCGATATGGAGCCGTAACCTCCTTCTCTGAGACCGCCATGGTCTAGGAGAAAGCGGCCGAGGGAGGACGGCACAGGACAGACTCCGCTTGGAGACTGCGCCGTCAGTGCTGGGACATGCCTCGTGACGGCTTCCGGAGAATGATATTCACCTACCAGAAACGGAGCCTTCTGAGTCACGGGTGTTCTAAACTCACACTAGCTTAAGCAACTCTGAGGCGGACGATGGATCGACGAGGTCTTGAATCATTGTATTAGTACCACGAGGGTTTCAATGGTACTGTAAAGAACGCAAACCCCAGGACCAACAATCAAAAATGACACAGCACGGGGGACATTGGACCACCCGGGGGAATTTAGTGCGGAGAAATTCTGCATAAGATACCCCAGAAGCAGAGTATCTTGAACATCCGGAAGATTCCCTCGGCCAACAAAAAACCAAAAAAAATCTATTGATTTATTATAATAATTAACTCTCATACAATCATATATAATAAATCAATATTTATAATAAATTGATTAAATGTTATTCATTTCTGTGTTTTTTGTCGGCGAAAAATGTGTCGATACAATGTAAGGATACTGTTAATGATTTCGACAACAATATCCAACTTATTTAATTTTCAGATTGTTTAAAATAATGAGTATGACGACCATTAAATTTATCGTTCGATGACATAATGCCGTAATCAAGTTAATAAGATTTTAACTTAACATTATAACCTCTACTACTATTAAAAGTTTTTTTATATACCAGTAGTAAAATTAATAAGAAATTGAATAAAAAAAATAAAGAACATAAATAATGTATCAAAGATTCAATAAACAATATCTGATTATATAGCGAATGTTTTAAAAGAAACTGTAATAAATCACTCAAACAAATGAATCGGTAAACTGGATTAATTCCTCTCTCCTATTTCGTCCCCGTATCAATTAATCTTCGTCAAGCTTCGTTCTAAATCCGTCGGATTGGTAATTAAGATAAACATAAGTTTCGCAGGCGGTAAATTTATTACGAAATTCAAGGGTACTCAGTACAGGCATAAATTGGCTGATTTTCCTTTCAGACTATATTAATTGGTCTTTCGATCGGTCGTGATTGCAAATTGATTTTCTTAATAAAAACAGTTTTTTTCTTATTATTTTATAATAAAAAGAGAATAAAATGAGATCGTAAGTGTTGTTAAAACTGGTTGATTTCTAGGTACCACTCTCTTTTTATGGGATCACGTTACTCGTCCGCTGCTGTTACGATGTACGTTCCACTGTTTCCTCTATCTGGACTTAGACTGCCTTCTCGATAAAGTGGAAAGATAAGTTATTGCTTGCAATAATCTTGTACTTAGACGGCTATAACAGTTTTGATTATTGCTCTTGGAATATTTGAAATTTCTATATACAAATTGATAAATTTTATGATTTAATATTTATTTATTAAACGATATAAAATTACAATACGTAAAAATAAAACAATGCAATACTAATTATCCTACTAAAGTCACAAGGAAGTTATATGGTGCATGTATTGATGTTTATGTTTTGTACAACTTTTTATTTGAATCTCTTTAGTATATTTAACTCAAAATGAAGAAATTAGACAAAGAATTAAAGCGGGAATAAATGTAAGGTTATAGCTGAAGAATAAAAGATGACAGCAGAACACTTATTAACACTAATACGTTGATAAGAGATATTCAAAAACTTACAAAGAAACTATACATTGAGTGTTCTATAAACAAATAATAAAAAAACATATATACAATACAATATTCAAACTCTCAATGAATAGCGAAACCTTGAGGATACAATTTTTTTAACGTACCAACGCTCGTTTATTATAAGATACTTCGTTAGTCTATGAAACAAAAGAGGGCATGTATAACGATCATTTATTTTGAAGGTTCGTATAATAAGTTTTAACTGTGAATGATGGAGATAAAAAAGTACTTCCTGGTAAGTAGAAGTATTTTTTGTATGTAATAGTAAACAAACGGACGTGTCATTTCTTTAGTGAGTACATAGAATGTGTAATACAATCACTAACGGATCATTTGTGTTCGTCACCTCTAGACGACTAAATTATTTGCCAACACTGATAAACACTTAATATAACGAATTTTTCATCAAAATAAACAGAAGAATAATTGCGGAAGAAATACTCGTATCACTTATGTACACTCACACACACATATATATATATATACATAAAAATAAATATATACATATATAAGTATATATATATATATATAAATATATTTATAGATATATATATATTTACATGTATACATTGACATTTTAATATTTATATATATAATCCATGATGACGCTAAAATGTTTCTCTAGTTGTAAAAATAAATGACAGAATGATGTAATGCACGTAAAATTATTAATAAAGAATTATATTTTCGTTTTAATTAAAAAAATATTTTCAGAAGAGGCAGTTCTAAAAACTTTCAGCATAACAAACTTAAAGTCTGCCGGGCACAAAATATTTTGAACAAAACCTGCTGGCCCTGCGGAAGAAAACTGAAAGTTACGGTCGTAGGTCGCGGATTCGATTCCCCGGGTACAATCTTATATAATTCACATTTTATGTAATAATTAGTATTGCCACTGTTTACGAACAAGCTTCCAAAGTTTGAGCAGCAGCGGCCTATGTATACCACAATACCACACTGCGATCGTCAACCTAGATCTAGATGTCTTTGAGTGAGGCCTAGGTCTTTCAATGGGCGGCTATGAGCTGAAACGAGGATAACAAACAAAAACTTTCCTCTTAGAAATAAAAGCGCCTTTTAAAGAGCCAACTATAAAGTTACTTCTCTGACTGATTTAAGCAACATGTGTTTGTCAATATGAAAACACATGAGTCATCACGTCTTTTCGCCAGGCAACTAGTTTGTTACGTCTTGTTGACAACTGACTCATTTTTATTGACTGAAACGAGTATCAATAAAACTTATTGTTTTAGAACCTGACAAACCATAACAGCACAAGGGTAAAACAAAGTCAATGTTGGGCTGTAAAGTTTATATCCTTGCTTCTATGAATCTTAGCAAAGCAAAATATTAAAAAACAGGGAGTAAGAAACAATAATTGTATTTAATGGTGATGTAATCTTTTTTTCTTAGGAAAATGTATATTTTAAATCGGAACATTATGTTATCCAGTAATGTCAATTATAAATGTTAGATACATTGCTGTTATAGCCTCTTTTTGTTGGTGTATTAAATCCACTACGCGAGTAACATATGTCCTCATTTTAGTTAGGATATATCAATTGTCTTACGATAATTTAGGTATAAAATAACAAATCAGTGGAATTTCGGTGACGACTCATTGATTTATTTTTCCGCCACAGATACAATATGAACATAGATGATAATAGATATATGATATATGATAGATGGCACTAGCGTCGATATATATATACTACACAGATAATAAATATGATCTATTCACTAGGCTTAGATCATTTAAGCTCAAAGACTTACTTGTTGCATGTTGAGTAATTTAAACAGATATAGCTAAAATACTGATGTTAAGAATTTTAAATAAAAATACTTTATTACAAAATAACTATAACCCTTTATGAATTGGGACGTGGAAGTTGTGTTTTGCTTTACACCTTGATTTGAAAACCTATACCACGAAATTGAAATATATAATATATAGGTAATAGCTAATCAGATAAATATTAATAAGACTTGTTTAAAGCGAATAATAATAAAATTTAGGGCTATGCTTGGGATTTCTCTACGAGATCAAATCAGAAGTGAGTTGATCCGTTGGCGAACATATGCCGCTGGGGAACAAGCCCAGGTCATCCACTCGCAAGTTCGACAGACCTCATTGAGGTCTCTAAGGAAGTCCCTGGGAGAGGCCTATGTCCAGCTGATGACGTCTTTCGGCTGAAAAGATGATGGTGAAAATTTCATAGTAGTAACTTCAAATGAGGTGTATGATTTATTTTCAATTAATATAAACTAGGAACTTGTTTAACAAAATGTTAAAATTATTATCTATTTAATTTTATAATTTCCTTGTTACACAATCTTCTTTTAAAATTTATGCTAATTGCCATTAACACGAGAGCGATTTAAGAATGATGCAAATTGAAAATTTTTGAGTCAATTATGGCTACAGTGTATAGTAATTTTGTCATTGATATAGTAATTAGTTTTAAATATTTACCGAATGAGTTTTTATTATACTAGTTTTTATTGCTCCGAGCCATTTTAATATAGTTATCCGAGGTCCAGTTTTCGTAATAGTGATTTATTTTAAAATTAATTAGTTTGCGTATATACATAATATTAATAGCAGTTTCTTATTACCATTAATACGAAATTTATGGCATTCTTTCTTGTCGTTAAAGATTGTGGGTGACGATCGTAAACGCTTAATACTATGTATATAAATTTGCATAAAGGCTTGATTGCCAAATGGAGCTTACTGCTTACAAAGATCTAACGTCCAAAATTAAGAAATATCCGGAATATGTACTTTCCACATTTACATAACGGATTACGGACTTTACGGACTTTTATGTCTAATAACATATACATACATATATATACGTCTAGTAACATGTTAGATAGTACTTATAAAAATACGTGACCTATAATCGTAACGTATTTTTTTTATTTAAATGTCCCTTACAATATTAAAAATATGAGAAAAACATATTATAAAAGATAATATATCTAATGAAACATTTATCCGAAGTGCCATATCAAATGCTGGTTGCTTAACTAATTATTTGGTCTTATATTTTAATGTATTATACCCCTATTTTGTCTTTATTAAGATAACGCTGTCAATGCTTCTATATAACTCATTGTGATTCTATTTACTATTAAATCGGACTCTTCCGGAACTTGTCAAAAGCCGTACACAAGTGATAAGTGTCAATGATCCTGGGTAGATAATAACATAAATAAATATGTTTGTATTACTTCTATCTTAGGTTTGTTTTTTAAGAGTAAAAGTTAAAATTCACTTATTCAACATTGTATCTTTTAAGAGAACCACCGATCGTCAACTTTTTAAATTTATTTTATTTTTCTGCCTTTCTTCACAAGGTTATGTGCGGGAAGCAGAGAGAAACTCGATAACATGTTTTAAAAAAAATATTAAAACCGATTTAAACACACCTTCAGTCAGATTAAATAAAAAAGAAATAATCTGGCGACATCATTGCCAAGGATTGTAGTTTCTAGTTAGAAATAAATTATGAATATTTTTTTAACGCGTAGGTTTCTTTACCGAAAGGCAGCATAGCGCACCCGGTATTTGTATTATTAAGTTGTCCAGCCGACCTTCCTCGGGGCAACTGTTCAACCGAATAAAATCGCCAATGTTAAGTCCTGACACCGATATTACAACGTCTTGTAAAGGTTCACCATAATTTTGGATGTTTCCGGAAAGAGCACAGAGTAATATATTATAGTATACTAGCTGATCCCGCAAACGTTGTTTTGCAAAAAAAATTAAAGTTTTTAATTAATAAATGTAAGATAAGGGTTGATCGTAGAGGGGTGAAAATTTAGGTTTGTATGTATTTTTTACGCTGTATCATAATAAGATAAAAACCAAAAAAAATGTCTAAAAAATTAAAAATAAAATTTAGGGGTGGACCACCCTTATCACTTAGGGGTATGGAAAATAGATAGTAGCCGATTCTCAGACCTACTAAATACGCATATAAAATTTGTTAAAAATCGGTCAAGCCGTTTCAGAGGAGTTCAAGTTCGAAAACCGTGACACGAGAATTTTATATATTAGATTTAGCAAAACAATACTTTCGTGTATTATCTGCAAAACTGCGAAAATTTCAATATGTCTATCACATGGCAATATTACTGTTTACGTGCGTTTGAAGATGATATTCGTTTTACAATTTTACTTTCCTCATGGCAGTAGCAATAGTGAGGCTTGAAGCGTCAGACCAACGGTTAGGTGATCGTCCGCGTTATCTTTTACTGTCTATTTTCCTATAACCAGTAATTTACCGAACTCATCTGGTTGTTTACTATGGTTCAAATTACTAAAGACTTGTTATTAATCTTGACCTTGAGTTAGTAAAAGATTCTTGGTGGTTATTTTCTCTCTTTCCAAACTCGCTTACAAAATCTAGATCTGCAAGTTCTTCTGTGGTAGCGGAATGTCAAATTCTGTCTATAACCATGAGTTATATCTTCTATTGTTTATGGAACATTCTACGATTTTTTTAAAATGTTTAAAGCCAATAGCACGTAAATCTAATACAACTTAAATCGCCGTGCGAAAATTTGAAATAAACTGTGGCTTAAGATTTTGTATTTCAAAAGCTTGTGAAGCAGTTCATTGTTACGAATACTGTTTTCTAATTAACGCTTAATCTTTCCTTTATGGTGTGAAGAAGTGAAACTCGTTTCTCTGATTATAAAAGTTGTATTATCCGCTATTGCCAAAAAGCGTGGTAACTCTACGGCGGTGCATTTCGTAAGACCGCCCGCACGTCATTACCATATAAACGATTTGTGCGAGCCACTTGTGCACCATCGATCAAGCGCTAAGCCTGCCGCCCAATTAAAACCGTCTCTAGAACGACGCTAGATATATTAGGTTGATTATTTTACATAGATCTTACACGTTTCCAAGCGATATTCACTAACGGCCTTTTAATAATCGTAACACGTGTAAAAGATATCGATGTAATCACGAGATTCAAAATTTGTTTTGACCTAAAAGATAACACCAGTCAAGGTTTCTCACATGTACAGAAATATTTATCAATAAATTGGTTAAAATTCCCGGAATATGACTGGTAGAATAGAAATTAATTGATGAACGACTTATAAACTTGGATCGCAGGTTCTATTCCTGGGAGGCACACAGTTTTGTGAGAATTGTGTGACGTAACCAACACA
Organism: Battus philenor; assembly: GCF_028537555.1. Taxonomy (NCBI): domain Eukaryota; kingdom Metazoa; phylum Arthropoda; class Insecta; order Lepidoptera; family Papilionidae; genus Battus; species Battus philenor. The sequence goes on along the minus strand of NW_027181759.1, from coordinate 3,952,101 downwards.
AAAAGAAAAAAAGGAGACTTTATTAATGGCTTAGTTTAAAACTATTAACGAAACCTTAAAGTCCCTGCAGCCACCTATTCTGCGCGCTATATGGCCTACTACCATTTCAACTGGTCGATCCGTTGGACAATGTCAAAATCAAAATATTCTTTATTCCAATAGACAGTTACGAACACTTTAGAATAGTCAACCAACGTAAAATATCAGTATTATCAGATATACAGGAAGCGACCACCGGCTCGGAATACAATTCTACTGAGAAAAGTAATTTGCTCTTTTCAAATATTGTTTTACAAAGAATCCATTACTATAATTAGCTTCCTGATTAAGCATCAACATTTTATTCCACGTAGTATTCTTGGATAGTATAATACACTTTTTTCAAATACTCAATACTTTCCTCATCTACGGAGTTCCTTAGATTCATTCCTTATTCGATATTAAAGAGAAATACCAAACGTATCCACTTCGGTAGCTTTATAAGTATCATACACTCTTTAGTTATTCTCATGTTGTCTGTAAATAGATTCAAATGAGTCTGTTAATTGTCAAACTGGACTATCTAAAATGTACCTGTTTGTAAAGAACAATTCTATAAATGCAATTAATAATTTAGATAACGATTAAATACATTGCTGTAAAACTTCATGGCAATTGTTTCTTTAAAATTAATTTATAAATTTTTAATTAATGTTAAAGTGCAAATAATTTATTATGATAGTTTGATTCTAATCAATTTGAATTTTATATTTATGCAAATAATCTTACCATGTTCCCCAAAATAACGTACTTGAATATTATCAGGATGTTGTTAAGGATTACGACGGAGATATGATATCTCGATTAAATCAATCTTTTGAATAAATAGTCATCTGTGAAAATGATGTTTATTTATAAAAATATAAGCTATTATAAAATATACACATTTATTTTCCTGCACCTTTCAACACTAATAGTGTAGTGGTTCTTCTCCACTACACTAGGTTTCATAGGCAATATCTGACGGCGCTTGAATTGTGATGTTTAGACAAATACTGTGATAATTATTGAGAGGACAGAAGAGAACACTTGATAAAATGAAGGGGAGCTTAGTCTTTCAACTAGTGTGTTACGAGAAATGTAGCCGGCGTTTGGTTTGGCACACCGGGCAGAAAAGTGAAGCTTACTTACATAGGAGGAAAACAATGAGTATCTTAAATTTAAGGACAAGAAACATGAATTACGTAAAAAAATTGATTGTTTGTAAATAAATAATGTGTAAATATTAGAGCGTTATAAATTTTTAAAAAAGATTAGGGTTCTACTAAAGAGATGGGTGTACCTACCGCCTATTTCAATAATAGACATGAGAACAACAGAGAAAATAAACTCAGAAGTAATAGTTAATCGACTTTTAACATATTTCTGTTAAAGACTTTTTAAAATTCAAATCATAAATTCTTAAAAAAATATATGGTTTGCATACATCGTTTATGAGATATATCTATGAATATAGATTCCCACATATTAACTGATTCATCACGATACCTTTGAAAGCATAAGGCTCAGAGTCTTAAAAGTTTGTAAAAATATTTCTTTCGTCTAGTAGAGCTCATTAAATTCGCTAGTAATATGTACAAAAATACAATATTGATTTAATATATGTATGTAAGTGATAATTAGTTTAATATTACTATTTGACATTTTAAGTATCCAACATTTGACTGCTCCACATGACGGCGGCCATAATTAACTATCATAATTCATTTTCATGCATGTTCAATATGTCATTTATGTAGAACGTTACACTTATTACCATAAGTTATTACGGACTATATGACCTGCATGCTGTTAAGGTGTGGTCTGTCCTTTCACAGCCTATGGTTCACACCGCCTTGACTACAATCTCGTTTTCATATCTATTTTGTATAAACATCTTAAAATTAAATATTAACATATTTATTGTTACATTAACATGTCACAACTTTATCAAAATAACATTACATACGTTAATTAAACCGTGTGTTACATGTAAATCATCTGTTAATATAAATAATTTTCATTACATTTGACTTTGATGTATAAAGCACGTATATCAGTTGCTATTACGTTAGTCGTTGTTAGAGTGTATTAAATAATTTTAATATTTTTTTGGTCTACTGCATTTAAATTGTGATAATTTTTGTTTTTAAGAAATGTGGAAAATTGTACATGAAAACTATGGCGATTTCCTTCAACTAAATCTTAGCAATAAAAATAACTTACAGTACTAAATATTTGACCCCAATTCAATGTATACGATTTTATTACAAACTACCAAAAAATGCAGACTAACAAAATTTTCTAGGACACTTTCTTAGGCCAGTATATACTGGCTTAAGAAAGTCTCCAATGTTGATCTCTGGAAACGCCGCGGAGAGATGCCGATCGACCAGCAGATCAAACGCCGCAAGTGGAACTGGATATGCCACACGCTCCGAAGGGATCGTGATCACATACCGAGGCAAGCTCTAGAATGAAATCCTCAAGGAAAGAAAAGACGTGGCCGCGTAAAGCAAATCTGGCGGCAGACGATCACTGCAGAAGTGACGGCAATTGGAATGACGCGGAGCGAAGTAAAGCGCAAAGCTCGAGACCGTTTGGGATGGCGACGTACTGTGGACGCCCTCTGCCCCATCTTGTGGACATAGGAATAAATGAAATGATGACCAAACAATACGGTAAATTCGTTTGATGGTAAATTCAAGAAATTTGTTAGGCACAAGCTTGGCTAAAAGGCATATATTTCAGACAATATCCAGGATATAGGTGTTTGTAAAAGAATTGTTCTAATTTCAAGGAAAAAAAAATAGTTTTTTTGTCAAAATTTACAAAAAAATTACAAGCCTCGCTAAGTTTCTTGTTTTCTTCTCGGTAGGTAGCGCATTACGAACTAAAGTAAACCTAATTTTAAGTTGACGAATATAGATGATTGTTTCGATCTTATGTAATAAAGCTATTTTTATTGACTTTGACTTTATTTTCTAAGAACAATGTACAAGACCCCCAATACATCCTGGCATAAACACCTTAAGTACAAAGTATGGATTTTTCATTGCTTTTTTTTACTGCTACAATATATCACTTAATATTTTCTACTTTATTAAAAGAGAGCGCACGATAATAAAAAAAATCTGTTAAAAATAGAGTACGAAATTAAAATGTATATAAAACTTTAAATTTTAAGCAAATTGATATCGAGTCACATTTTTTTCCTGCCAGAACTAAACAAACTTTGAAAATAATTCTAATTCGTATGTTAGGCCAACAATGGAAACTAAAAATATCAAACTAAACGAATAACTTAAGTAGTAATAGCCTAGCGGTAGAGGACTGAGAATTGTGATCGTAAGTCGCTGGTTCAAGTCCTGGGATTCAATCTTATATATTAATTATATAGGAATGTCACTGCTCACAAATAAGTTTTCAGAGGATGGGCAGCAGCGTCCTCTGCGTACTGTGTATATGGTATATCCCTTTATCCTATCCCATAGATATATTTGGGGAAGGCCTGTGTCTTGCAGTGGACGTCTATGGGCTGAAACGACGACGATGAAATAATAACTAGTTATTCATTTAGATTAGATTTTTCGTACAGAACATTTCGTAAAATGCATTATAAATAAAAAAAACTAAACTTCAAAAATAGAACACTATTTACTTCTGCCATTTTATTCTCTCATGCACGTATAAAACACTTTTTTGAAATTATATACCCACTAAAATTAACGTGTATGTAACTTATTTCGTACAATTTCATCACTCATTCGTATAATATTATATTTGTTTACGTTGTGGTCGTTTTAATTATTTTTATTTAATAAATCGACGAGTTAATAGTTTCAATTAATACAATTAAGCTATAAATTCATTTTATAGCACGAGCTAATAACCGTTAAAGATGTGTAATATCTATTGAAATACATTTATTGCAGTTTCAGATTCTAAGCTAAGAGTAACTTAGACTATTTCATAATTTCATTTTTATATCGCGGTTAAAAGAATAAGCAATCACCGCCTACACTATTAGTTAATTTTAACTGTAATTTTTTTTTTATTAAAAAAAAACTATTTAAAAACTATTTAGGTTTTTAAATTAATAAATTTATAAAGTCACATAATATTATGCACACATGTATCCGGCATTGTGAAGCAATTTAAACTTACGGATATCTGTATTCAATGTCTAGGCGTCGCTATGTATTTTATTATCTAGACTCAGATAAATTATTAAGTGGATATTTTAATATTGCCAAGCATTATTGTTTTGATTTGAAGTTTTTAAAATTTTATGATTTAGGAGAAGGTATACAAGACAAACAGGATGATTGGTTATAGGTGTTAAGGCTTTAAATGAATGTGAATGTGTAGCTCATTAGTCAGCAAAAACCTTAAAGTCTTTTACAATCCTTCTCCCAACCGCCTGTGCTCAGCAAGTGCGAAAAAAAACACACTGTAAACACTTTTATTTACAGTGTGTTTTTCTTACAGGGTCTTTACTCTAGTGATAAAAATGAGAATTGTTTATAAAACAATATTCAATAAAACGGTAAAAAGTCAAAAATCTGAAATATGTTTCATTATTTTTTATTGGAATAGCCAATAACTTTTGGCGGTCTTTATCTGTAGACTTTATCTGCAAGGATTGATAGTAAACAGTTACTATTTCTTTATATCTAGTACTCCAAGGGAGAGATTAATCGAACTTTGATATCGCTTTTTCTTTCCGTTTTATTATTACGTTAATTATCATTTTTCAAACCTTCAATTTATGGATAGGCGTATACATAAATTCGTTTTAAAAAAGCTTTTTGTAAATAAGCTAGACATTCACCCTTTAAGGTTTTTCCATCTATAACTTATCACCTTTTATTTGATTATCAGTCTGCCAAATTAGCCGGTAATAGCGGTAATGTATAACACCCATAAAGTATTACAATATAAATTGTAGGTAAGTTTTACAGACAATTTACTAAACGATCAGATAAGAATCTAAAATGTTCAAGATGACAGTTATTCAAAATTGTTTAACGATGTCTGTATTTTAATAATATTATATTATATAATCTGTAGTTACAGTGATGGCGCGAATTTTTTTGTTTTTCAATTACCGTTCTAGAAATCAAAACTCAACTTCGGTTCTAGTATTGAGCAAACGTCTGATTCATACAAAACGCCTTTCAAAATGCATGAAGTTTGAATAAAATTATCATTTATTAACAACATCACTTTGGAATGGAAACGGACGAAATTCACACGGTTGTTTGCGGCTAGGTTAATGTAATGGCGATTATTTTTATTACACTAGCTGCTACTGTTGCTTTGTCCGTGTTATTGTTCCACAATATTAAAAAAAATATATTGGCAGTCTGTTCTGGTTTGAGAACGATACATGAACGTACTAGATAGATAACATTAAAAAAAAGTGATGTTTGCGTGGCCTTTATGTCTATAGTAATATGTACCACTTGACCCCGTTATATATTTTATATAATATAGGTCTATTGCGATCTGTAGATAATCGAGCTCCAGACTTTATGATTTAAGTGTTTTTAACTGATAAACACTTTTTGAGCATATTCTCTTTTTTAAATTGAACCACATCATTTTTTTAATTGTTTGATGTTTGAAGTTTTGCTGGTAGCCGATTTAGGTTTTGTGCAGCTTCATTGAAATCGTGTCGGCGGAAACCGGAAGTCCGCGGACTAAAAAATCTTTTTAAATAAAGCTATTATTAGATTTAGAGTTTCTAATAGAATACGCCGAGTAAGTCATTTCTGATAAAACTGCCGATATAGAGACTATTATTTTTCCTTTTATTTGTTTATTTATTCTTTTTTATTTATTTAAAGAATCTAGGATGCTTGACTATGTATAAACTATTTACATATTATAAATGTTGATAGATGTTAGTTATTTAACGCAACAATTTTACATTGAAAGTACATCTTGCAAAAACATATAGAAATGTTGGAAAAGTAGCCAAAGATGTTACGGCAAAGATCGCGCGTTGACCTATATCGAAATATTTTCAAAACAGATTCATTTAAGAGGTTTTTTTTGGCACGCGTTTAGGATGTGTTGAATAATACATGACAAAAGACCGAAATTATTACATTCGTATCTTTTTTAGGAGACGTAGGCAGCGACTAAAAGTCACATGAAGCTCGCGGGCAGATAATAAAGTATCAAGCCAATACAAATTTCAATAAATAAAAAAATTAACGTTCGAATTCCGAAACTCGGACATTAAAAAACCCGCGAAGACCTTGCGATACCTTAAAAAGACTACACGAGGTCATCACCTCTTAAAAATGTCAATCAATTAACATATTATTTAGTTCAACTTTTATTTTTTAATGTTTCCGCAATTTATACATACGCTAGTATATATTCCCTGGTAACAGATAAGTTGTTATACTAGTTAAAAAAATTAAGCTTCGGAACCTTTTTTTATTACTATATCATGATTTTTTTTTATATTTTTTCTTACATATGTCGTTTTTTGCTGTTTGTTTCCTTTACTGCAATTAAATTAAAAAATATTTAATATGGGAGGGTTTTTGAATTGTATCCTGTTAACTATACTGGGATTGTATTTTATATCGACGTACGAATGTAAGCGACAAAGCGCAATGGATTTGCAAGTTGAAAAGCTATTTAGCAGGACACATAGCGTGCAGAACAGCGCGCCGTTGGGGAATTAAGATTCTGGCGTGTCGTGGACCGTACGACCTGGCAAGTGCAACGAAAGACGCCCACCCACGAGGTGTTGGAACTTGTCAAGGCAAACGGAAAACTCAAGCCGCTACTATTTATTCCTATAGTAAATTTATGGCAGAGACCTATATCCAAGAGTAGATACACTCTGGTCCTTCGTGTTGCTATCTTTTTTGTGTACTAACACAGTCCAATACCAATACAGCCTAGGCTTTCGCGACATGTTTTACTTTTTAACAAAGAGGTTTTTTTTACGTATACAGATACCGCATGTTCCAGAGCTCAGGCCGCAGAGTACGCTTATGCTTAAATTTCTTTAAAATAGCGTTGCTTGAGGCTCCTTGGGAAGCATCAGCTCGGGCCGTTACACACTACAATATCACCAAATTGAGAAGCCGCTGAGCTTTTATATCGCTTAGATAGACGCTTCGTAGAATAACTGGAATTAAAGCCCCCACGAGGGAACTCCGACTTAAGTTGTCACTTGTCAATTTATCATTCCGAGAGGCCGACCTAGAGAGCCGATTCTTTTTTTTCTTTCTCGACTTTGGTAGTGATGATAGAAGGTGATATAATATTGTGATATATATAAGTCAAAATGATAAGAGTAAAATAAGTAATTACAATTTATCCAAATTTCAAATAAGTAATAGCAGTCCAAGAGGAATAGTGTAGGAAAAGAGGCGAGATGTGAATGTTAAAGGAGTGAACAGGCGGCAGTAGTGACAGTGCACTTGTCGTGCACTGTCACTACTGCCGCCTGACGGATAATAAAAGAATGAGTGAGAGATATTAAGATAGACATAATAAGAGTGAGCAAATTACAAATGTATGTAAATAAATAATAAAGTATAAAATTGTCCCTGTCCACTCATGAAGAACAAAAGGTCCCCAAAACAGGGAACCATAAAAAACCCTGGTTTTGGTCAGTTGTTATTACCTGGCTAACTAAGAACTCTATCTCTTGTGAACCAGAAAAGCTATTATTACAAAGCTACCAAAAAACTAGATATCATTGCAGATCCTATAGCATTAGAAAAATACTCACTTTTTGTGACATATATCTTGATCTTATAAAATCGAGGAATGTTTGGTCATCATGTCCAAAATGTATCTGTATTGATGGGCACCCTCTTTTTGAGACACGATCGGGGTCAATACAAAAAGACAAACGAACATAGATAATACAATCTAAAACTAAAATAAATCTGTTTTTTCTTTGTATTCTGTCACCTATCGACGCTTCTATTAGAGATATTTAAATAATTAATGACGCTGTTATTTATTTCTCTTTGTAGTGAGAATTGTCATAATTTATTGATTTGATGTTATTCTTATCATATGGGATGATGATTGTAATATATCTCTTGACATTTTTAGCTCGCTTCAACTGAAAATATTTGTTATTGTTTTTTTAAAAAAAGGTGATGTCATTTTTCTGTTTTAAAATTATAATAATTAATTTAAAAGCAATGAAATATGACATCACTTTTTTGTTTGCTTTGAGGTGAACACGAACAACTTTTATCTGTATTAACTTCCTTAAATAACTCAAATATGCAGCACAATTGATTGGCAAGTTGAATTGGCTTTAAGTAAACCACATGGCAGGGAAGAAGGTTGCTGAGGTGTTAAAGTTCTGGAGTGAAAACCGTGGAACGGTAAACACAGTGTAAGGCGTCCGCCCACAAGACACTGTAGATACAAACCGTTCTTTACCGGTCCTATCGGAAATCTTTGTGAGAGGCTTATATCTAGAAGTGGGTGTCCTGTGGCTAAAATGATGATGGTCATGGTGATGAAAATTCATTAAAATTATTATAGAAATATTTTCACATAGCGTAAGGTGCGTCATTAATGTTCAAAGTCGAACCAATATTTAACCAATGTAATCTGAAAGTAAGAGTGCATATTATGAAGACGGTTCCTCAATGCCGCTTTGCTTGCAAAAGTACGTGATACGTGAACAGCGTCGTGCAGTGAGTTGGCTGTGGCCCTGCATTGAGAATTTCGATTTACTGAAACGCTTGTGCACGCTTCTTTAATAACATGTCTCGATTTAATTGAACGTACATCTAGTGTTAATTAAAATGTTTTCTACAGCGTGTCTTATGATACGACCTTCTGTTCGCAGACTATCAAAAGGAATTTATAATGTAACACGCTGTAATTTTAAAGTAACAAATTTTGACATAGAAAATAACGCGTTACTTAATAAAAGTAATCTTCAATAGATTACATCTGTATCCAGTTATAATGTAATAAGTAAACTGAAGGAGCTCTGGAGCTTTGATACCAAAACGAGGTTTAGGTCATGTGCCATCGGTGGCGTGCAAGATAATATCTGCGGAATCTCTTAATACCAAAAAAGAAACAGCGACTCAAAGTCGATCTAAAGCAACACAATTTATTACTATACACCTATGGGTGTATATAAGGTGTATATAATTGATGTAACAAGACGTAACTTAGCATTCCATGTATTCACCGTTCGAATGCTAGGTTCATCGCGTTGTAAGGAGAGGGGCCGGGTATCATACTCGGGGCAGATGACATAGCTGGTTTAAAAAGGCCTTCTTGTAATGTATTGGCATTCGTCTTAACCAACTCGACTCCTCTGCTTGCTTTTCCAAATTTTAAATAATTCAACCATTGCTGCTTTGGAAGCCGTTTCGAAAAATGAACCGATATATGCTCTTGAGCAGGCCTGAATTATTCAACAGGTTATAGAGAGATTTTTCTTTTATATTTCTTCCAGTACAATTTATAAATTCATTACATTAAAAAAACATTCACTTTTCTTTCGATCAACAAGTAATTAACAGGTCAAATATAAAAATATACCTGCGCTATTTAATTTGATAATAAACCGGTCTTTTTAAATCATTATTATTATTAGCAAAACAGAAATCACAAAGTCTAATTATCAATTAAATATATTAATAACAAAATATTTTTTTAAATCAAGTTATTAGAGAATGCACGATTGTTTTAATTTGACCATAGTCTAAAGTTAAATGTTTACTGAACTAAAATCCCTCGTAAACTACAGTATTAAAACACTTTCCATTGTGGGCAGTGCCCTATTTCCCACGTTCAGCTAACGATCGCAAAAAGCTGCCGTTTCGGACATATAAGAACAGCTTAGTTCGACGCTACACTGTAATTTAGCCAGAATCAAGTCGCATGGCGGGAAACGTGTGTCTCAGACAAATTCCACTCGTAATCGTGTTACACAATTTTTTTTCCCGAGAAACCTGCGTTCGAAACAACTGATAATATTTCTTTTATCGAAAACAACAAAGAGGAAACATCAATCAATATTTTTTTGTTTCAACACAAGGGGACACGTGTTTACTCTGATTCTAAATTAAACTATGTTATTCCTCCATTAGCGTCCAACCCAACTCGGGAAATCGTGATTTCCTCTTGTACTAATTTCTTTCCCAATCTTTTATTTTATTCCAAGAATGAAGGCATTGATTATTTACCATTAGACCAAATGTTCTTTTCAGAGTAGTTTTGAGGCTTGGGATATTAGATCAGGAATCCGAGTTCCGATTTATGTAATTGTTACACCAATATTGCTCTTTAGCAATAAAGATTTGATCTGCCTACTGCTACTTCATCTTACCATTGTACTTGATTATTGTAGTTACTTTCGTACGTCTTCGGAATCCTTATTAATATATAAAATCTAATCAGGATTTTTATATAATAATTCCAAGCATAGATCCCTTAAGTTAAAATTATTATGAGGTGTACTAAATAAATTATTAATTCTGTATAACTTCTCTGTAATAGATTTGTGTTTAAATTATTGACCTGTGTAAGTTACATTATTTACATTACAGTAGTATTTCAGGTTTACTACAAAGTATTGTGATCCAAGAAGACTTGGATAAAATTCTACTAGTTTTTAATAAGTGCTTGCTTCAAGCGATGATGCAAATGATACGCAACTGTGTATTTTTATTTCTCATTAACATTATTTAGATGGAACGTCTATCGTCGGCAAACTATTTTAATAGCATGTTCTTCGCATTAGAAGTGTCACATTGAAAATTATATACGTTATTAATAAAGACTTAATAACTTCCTCTTGAACTTAGACGTAAACTGAGTAGCGTTCCATTGAGACATGTAATGAAACGACATTCCAACGCGTGTTGACTTCATTGTTTTATAAATAGACCAGGATTCCCTGAATCTATACGTAGCATATCTTAATACGTAAGACATTTAATATATGTATCCGGGATCGTGATGTCTCTCTTTCCGATCTCTTTGAATACTGAATAAAGTAGACTATTCACTCTATGTCAAATACCAATCTAAAAAGTAAGCCCTCGAGTCATAAGAATAACAATTTGACACTACATCTAAAATCCATATCATGAAATGAATGTCTATTAAACATAAAATATACATTCGGCATTTTAGCGTCTTCCGACGGGTCTAATAGGGTCGTCTATCCACCTTGTGTACGAATGTCTTTCCAGAACCTTCCATAGCTCCAGCGACCAACTGTTCTTCGCGCAATATGGCCTCCCCTGCCAATTCAACTTGCCAGTCCACTAGGGCAAATCGGTTATTTTCGTTTATCTACGGATCTCTTCATATCTGATTCAGAGCGACAAAATGACAAGATGCAATATTAAATAAATAAGATATGTAATGATTTTACTATCCATGGCGACCTTTAAACTAAGTAATATTGGCACATTGTGATGGAAATATTCTGTTGTAGAGAAAATAATACTTTGATATAAATCGATACAACTTTTGCTAAGTAAACTTACTATTGCATTATTTCTGTAAATATTTTGTTGCTATTAGCCCAATGGCTTTCACTGGTTAATCAGAAATGAGGTTATGTAATTGAAGAACCTAACATATAATATGTAACGTGTCCGCGAACTTAACATATAGGCGACCAGTAATAATAAATAAACACGATAATGTCCTGCGTTTTAAGTAATGGCATATTGCGAAAGTTTTCTAGACGCCATTCCAATGACAAAATTTGTCTGATACTTGTCACAAATGACACAATTGTCACATGGTGAAATGACATTGACACGAGCTGTCAGATGCAAGGTCGATTAGTCACAGATCATGTATTGTGTAGAGTATGTATCTAAGCTATGAATCACCTATCAAACGGACAATTTAATAGCCCCTATTGTCTTATCGAAAGGTTATTTTTTTTTGTTTATTCCAAACGTTGCCTGTTGATAATGCTAACAAAATTATTATGTATGTACATTTTTAATGAAAATAGCCTTTTTCCAATGTTATATCTATAATGTAAATTGTTACTGATATATTTTATAAAAAATTTGGAGGGAATATGTAAATACGTAAATATAAAAAAAATAAGTAGATTTCAACATTTTTAGTCAAACTCAAGTATTTGTTTCAAATTCTTCTTTGATTTAGACGTAAGAAATATTCAAAATTTATTATAAACAAAAGTATTTTCCATGTTTACAAACAATTGCATCTACACCTATTAATATGAAAAAAGAGTCGAGTCTTTTATCAAAATTTAGCTTTAAATATTCTAAAAGAATATTACCAATATTTTTCATGTCACTAATAATGTGTTATCACTGCCAGAGTGCCTGGTAATATCTTTTTTTTTTACTTTTTCTAGGCCAGCATATTTTAACTTCCTCCTCCTTGAGTCGCATTTCTGAGGATTATGATCTATTTTATAAAGGCTATCGCGCACTACGTCATTAAGCCATCTATATAGCCGGGCTTCAGCTACTGCGCCATCTGACGTGGTTCAGACCCAATCTGATGAACGCGTGAGGCTGCAGTATCGTGGTTGCCGTCCATCCACTTTTCCGAAGATCAAGAAGTTGATGACGAAGTTTTTCTCAGTAGTCACCGTCGTTACTTAGATAAATCTTTAAAAATATAAAATTCAGGACATGCTATTGCAAAAAACGATGAAAAGAAATAATAAAACGTAATAAGACTTCTGACAGACGACTGTGAAAGAGAGATATAGTGAAGACCATCAGTTCAGTGTCTTGTGGGGTAAGTTAAAAGCATTTTTATGACGTCATTTCAAAGTATTGTTGTCGTCGTCATTTCATCCCATAGACTCCCACTGCAATGTATATTATTATATTTAAGATATTTATGTGGAAATAGAACATAATCTCCATGCAAGGCAGGTGTGTTGACGATCGTAGTATAGTATAATGGTACGTACTATCGCAAGTGTATTCCTCTACCTCTGGGTTACCGCTACCGTATTAACTATTCTTAACTTAGTTAACTGCAATACCTTACACGAATAAGGTTCGTAAGTGGAAAGTTTTGGTAAGAATGAAAATTATATTTCGTGTGCACAGGTTTATTTCACAACATTCGAATGTTGAGATTCAGTAAACATTGCATAAATTGTACTGAACCATCCAAAAAAATGATGATTTTTTTTAAATACTAACTTAGTAAATAAACAACAACTATTACGCGTTTAATTTATTATGAAACGTAGGATTAAAAACAAAACAAATGTATTACAATGCGATAGAATAATGAATGGAGCGAATCGAGCGACAAAAAGTTTTTGGTCTTATCACCAAACGAGATCTAGTTTTGATATCAATGTTATATTTACGTAACCCGATTTGTTGAATGAATTAGGTAACGCTTTAATATATTTCAAAAGTGAAAGAGCTTTACAATAATTAGTTTTTATTGTAAGACTTAGTGTGGAATATGCTGATAAATATATTATGTATATACACGTTGATGGGTACAGATGTAAAAAGTTTTAAAAGATGTATTTGCTGTAAATAAATGCAATGTACGCCTCAAAAATCAATCTATGATTTTAGAAATAATAAATGACGTATTAATCATAAAGTACAGAAAATCTTTTTTAAAAATTCGGGTTAATACATAAAAAAATTTACGCTCTGTGTCCCTGCAGACTTTGTTATTGGCCTGTTGCCTGTCGTTAGAAAAAAAATAATACAACATATTTCAGGGTGATCATTTTATACAGGTCAGTTGGGAATATTTTAAATGGTCTTTTCTGACAAATAAGTATATTATTTTATTTAAAGCTGTTACGTACCAATTCTTGTTCGTACATATAGTGACTCCAATACAAACTTTTTAAAAATGCAAAATATATATATACCAAACGATATGCACGCAACAATTTGCTCTCTCTTAACCTAGGCATAAATCAATCAACTATAGATGTTAAAAAAGTAAATTAAATTTTAATGCTTAACCATGACGTCCTTCTTAAAAATATTTATATTGAAATAAATAACTTCTAATAAAAATGTTAGTTAGTAATAATGAGAATATAGAAAGGAAAGAATAATTGCTATGATATTATCATTTGTAATTATTTATCATATTTTTGTATGAAAGATATTACCCGCTACCGAAAAATTTCATTTTATTCTTTATTACCAAATGTCTTCTGATTAACAGTTGTGTGTTTATTGCCATTTGAAGACATTAATTGATTAAAATAGAATATCCGTCGTGATATGACATTCCAGATATAACTATTAATGGGCAAATAATTCCAAGGAATAGTGTCTGTTGATTGTGCCGGAAAGGTTTGCCTATTTCGGCAATAATATTTATATCAAAACGATTTATGTTTTATTGCATTCCTACAGTAGAATTTATATATTTTATTATCCCTAAGTGCCTTATAAATAAAATATTTAAAGGTTTATAAACAGAAATAGGTTTGATAATAGTATTTGTTTAGACAGCTTATTATATTAAGCTCTAAATCCGAAACATCGGGAATTTCTTGCATCCCTGAAGTTTGAAGAAACAAACACAAGTTTGAAAATTAATATCTGTGAAAAATCGAAACGTTAATTACGTAAAGACTTAAAGAGATACCTAAGTCTTCCTACATATATACAGGATGATTTTACTGCATTAAACGGTAGAATGTTTTTAGCTCATTTTTCAACAAAAAGTTTTAAAGTTTTTACATCTATTTCCAATCACTCTGTACAAAATGAACTCTCTGAATATATTTATATATATATATATATATATATAATACTAGTTTTGAAAACACTTTTTCTTGGCTGTTTTTTATTGTTATGCCTTTTTTTATTACTTATGCAATTATAATTTTTGACTAGGGTTTACCGTGTACTTCAAATGAGCTTTATATTGACTATTTTAAAGCTTTTACACATATTACTAAATAACCTGTGTACATACAAATCCGAGTGCTAACTCAACTGCCAGACTTGCAATGATATATTTTATTTAAGATCAAGAAGCCTATTATTAAGATCCACATTAATATGCATGCTAGAAATTTCTGGAGTTTCCATCTTCGATATTGGATCATAAAACAATGAGAGACGATTTTTTATTGCTATCTTCTATATTTTTATACCTATTAATACTAAAATTCTTTAAGGTTCTAAAAAACATATTTACCGAAGTATAAATATAATATATTTTTTATGCAACTATCCAATGTGGATTGATTTATAGCACGTTTCATATTTTTCGGCTTCACCGCAAGTGTGCCAGTGTCAAATCCAACGACACCATCAACCGGTTTATATTAATATATTAACAGATTATAACGAAATCGTTTCAACGCGCTACTCATTACTGTTTATTACACAAATTCCATATTAGTAAATTTAAAGGAATAAATTCATTTATTGGATTATCTAAATACTATTTATATTAAATGACATTTTTCTTTGATGCAAATGACATTAAGTTTTTTTTTTATGATTATATGGCAAACTCTTCGTAGCCATACCATCATCATTATTTCAGCAATGAGACGTCCACTGTTGGAGACAGACCTTCTCTGTAGATTTCCAATAGGACCATATGAAAGCAACCTGCATCCAGTGACTTAACAAAGTCAACGGCTTTTACAAAGTCGTTTTTCCACCTTGTGGACGGCCATATGCGATAAAATATATTTCTTAATTTAATTTTAAATGTATTTTAATCTAACATGCACATAGTACATATAACATGTACTGTTATTAAATAATATAAAAATTAAATATACAAAAGAAAACACGGAGTTAAAAAAATATTTATTATCAACACAAATTAACTTTTAAGTATTTCAGAAAACGTATAAATTTAGACATCAAATAAAACATGGATATTTTGTACCCACGTCCTTCGTGCTCATTGGCAGTGAAATACATTCGTGTCAAGACTAACATTATTTAAGAGAAAAACACTCAAAAACACTTCGCAAGAGGATACAAGACAAGGACTTTGCCAATGTTAACTGTGGCAAAAAAAAAACAATGTTATCAATGACTAAAATAAATTCCCAAATGTAAGGTATACGTATCATTAATATGTGTGTTTATAAATAATTGTGCTAAATTCTAAATTAAACCATTTAACAGTGAACTTTATTCTCTGTTTTTTCTCATCCAACTGTCGAACTTATTAGTTAGTGAAAAAACAGACATTAACTATAATATACATCAATGAATAAATGCTAATTGATAATAATAAAAATATTAATGTTGTTGTGCCAAAATGTTGTTTGTAATATGATACAAGCACCTGTAAATCTATATCATCACGAAGGTCCCAATTACGCCGTTAAAAAATCACTCAGCCTCACAATAAGAACCAGTACAACTCGTTACGAAGTAATTTTGAATCATTCTCACAGCACTGATAAGGAATGTTTTCTCTCAAAATGTTACTGTGTCTCCGGTTGTGTAAGGCCGGCGGTCAAGCCATTAAAACGACACTTTAAAGTTGACGCTTGACCTAAAGTAGGTGGGGTTCGATTCTTAAAAGGACTTTAAACACTCGAACTTTAAAACAAAAGCGGTCGATATGACATTGTGGTCATCGTAGAGTATCATATGACGTGCAGGAATCGCTTAATTATTTTAACCTAATTGGAATGTATTTCATTTTTACCTCCTCTCAAAGGTCATCGACGTGTATATTGTTTACAGAGCTGTGGATACGAATTCCGGCTTACGTTTGCAGGCCGCTTATCAACTCCGACTGATCAAAGTCACATAGTAAAAGAAATATAGTGAGAAAATCGTAATACAGTGTCATGGCGTAAAATAAATGAAAATCAGCCTATCCTCAATATAACATATGAAATAAATTACGAAAGCGTTGAAAATGAGATTAATAAACGCGCTTTTGTTTATAAAAATGCCATAAGTATTAAACTATACTTTAACAAATGTAATAATATTTTTACTAGCAATATTATTTTTTAGTAGGATACGCCCCTGTATATGACGAATAAAAATCTAGTCTACTTTTAAAAAGCAATTTATATGGGTACTACCAATCCTTTTAAATTTTCCGACAAAAAATAGCCCAACCATCACGAGCACGAGCAGTGGTAGTCCGGCGGTAGAGAAGCGATTCTTGCGATTGTAGGTCACGGGTTTGATTCTCAGGATACGTATGTTGTATAATTCATACTTTATGAATTATATAACATACGTATTTTACCACAGCTCAAAAATAAGTTTCTAGAAGATGGGTAGCAGCGTCATCTGTATACAACAATATCACACTTCGATCGATAACCCGCCTGCTTAGCGTAGTGATTCTAGTATATCTCCCCTAGATATTCTTGGGGAAGGCGTATGCCTTGCAGTGGGCGACTGTTGACTGAAAAGACAAATAGTATATCTACGAATTTTCAGGGCCAATGAAACGCATAAAATTATCTTAAGTTGATGACCGGAAAGATTTCTTTAGAACAAGCTAACTAGCTTCCTTAACTATAGACATCACTACAATATGTCATTTATAACTAAGTGAACACCATCCGCCACAAGATGTGTTACGTCCGTGTATGTTATAAAAAAATTAAATGAAAATTCGACAATGCTATACTCTGCTTAATGTTTGTACGTAACAATAGATATTAGAAGTTTGCAGGTAACACTGTATTCTTAATACAGTCACGTGATTATTTCAAAGACTGTATATTTTTTCTCTATACCATATTGGAAAAATCCGTGAAAATGTACAAGAAAAAAATCACCTTTTTGAAGACTTGACCCAGCGATTTAAAAACCTTCGTAGATTTAAATTGACAGATGCCACTAAATAGGGGAACTCAATCTGATTCGAGTTTCTATCGAATTAAACTCCTACTATATTCTTTTCACGACATGCACACGTGATTATTATGAGTTATCTAAGATATTAAAAAACCTGATTAAATGAATTAGTGACTACAGATTTTAAGATAATATAATATAAAACTAATTTGTCTCACATAAGAGATTCCATATACTGAATAAATAATAAGTAATAAAAATATTTCTAACATTTTTATGTATCTTACCTTTTGGTAAATATTAATAATACATAAAATTACATTACAAAAATTCAAAAAATATACAGTTATTTTCCAGAGCTACTCAAACTTGGCAAGGTCTGTCTATCTTGGGCAATCAAAATTAGAGTTACGTAATAATATATTTACATCGCTACTAAAATGGATAAAAATATGTAATGGCGGAGAAAATTTATACAATTGACATATATATATTTTTATATATTTATATATATATATATAAACACAGTAGTTTATATATATATATATATAAATAAACACAGTAGTCACTGCAAATCGTTGCAGTTTTTGTGACAATATATTCTAGTAATATTATTGTTAATACTTATAATATATACTTATATATACAATAAGTTTTCATAGAATATAGAAAAAGTTCGAGCGCTTTTTTAATTACTAGTAACTTCTATTTTTTGAACTTAGTTAAATTTTGCGTGTTTAAATTAAAAAGTTAATTTTTAGATACATGTATGATTAACGAACTCTTAAGACACCTTTCTTTATAGAGGATGATTGTTATACGTAAGTAAAAAAGCTTACAAGGGATAAATGTACACCGTATCTAGTGGTTTCAGAAATAATAAATTACGTAAATAATAAGAATGGTTTTCAAAATTCAAATTACTCTGTATTAAATTTACTAATTGTTTACTATCTGTCCCTGAATATTTTGTACTACCAAAAGATTTTGCCCAATCGCATTCCAAGAAAAATTTAAATTCAGTGTAAGTAATTTAATAGCAGCTTTAGAAATATATGTAAATGCCTACTTAAAAAATATACTTTAATCTCTTAAATCATCTTGTGTATAACTGACGAATTATTAAAACACTTGTATATCTATATAAAGTTTATAAAATGTCGAAGACAATTTGAAATATTAAATATTTATTTCAACCTAGCTAAACATTAATTATGCAAGAGCTGATTCGAATTATAATTTTTTCCTTAGTCATCTGTTGCATCATAGGCGAACAGATTCTCTTACAGAGCCGCCAACGGCGCCAGTAGGACATGTATAACATGTTCACAGTAGGACGGGCATCATTAGCTCCATTCACGTAAGTCTACACCGGAAAAACCTCGAAGTAATCGACGACTTGTGTTACAGAGCCACGCTTGGATGGTTAGAAGACCTTACACCTGAACGCTTTAAAAATTACCGACATCCCATACTACAGTTACTAAGCCCTTTATTATGAAACATCATAGACACATGTTCTTTTTTATCCTCATTAAACTTGTCGCTGACATATTTATGATACCTTCAATGATAACAAAAAGATAATAAAGCCGAATAATTCAATAATTTGACCTTGTTGATCCTCGGAAGACACTGGATGTAGGCCGTGTTACACCGATCTTATAAAAGTCTATACGGGGTCCTATATACACCAGAACGTTTTACCGTTGAAATGATGATATTGAAATCCGAATGGGAAAGTTTTTAAAATTTTCTATTTACAGTTTAGATCCTGCTTAGAGGTAATCCATTTGTTTTATACAGAATAAGTGTTTTAAAACAAATAATATTTTTATACTGTGTAGTTTTGACAAGTATAATGTGAGGTAATCAAAATGTGTAACACAATATAACAGTGTGGTGCACTAAAGTACGCGTAACTCTACATTTGGGCTCACTATCTCTTAAATTTGAGTGACACGTTTTACCAGCCTTATAAATATTTAGTTACCCTTTTTAAAAAATTTGTAAAAGCGGACCTAATGCTTTTAGGCATTCTCTTTCAGTAAACCCCAGGCGGTGCAGAGACAATTAGTGGACAAAAGGATTTATATATATACATAAGACACACACATATATATATAAATATAAATATATATATATATTTATACATATATATATATGTACGTTTATATATATATATATATATATATATATATATATATACGTATGTTTACATAGTTATAATGGTTCTTTCGACAATATGTCTCGAACTTTCTTTTTAAACACTTCTGAGGGGAATTACATTCCAAAGCAGACTGTTTTTATAGCTGATGTACCCTTAAACTTTTATAGATCGAACCCACTACACTTGAAACATTGACCCCTCAAAGTATCTTTAACTGTTAGTAAAACACCATCATCATTATTGTCGTTTCGGCCGCAGGACATCCATTGCTAGACATTCTGAACCGATCACCCATCTGACCGGTTGGAAGCGTCCTGCATCCAACACCTTTTGACCTTAACAAACTTGTTACCGTTCCGTGGTTTCCACGCCAAAAACTTATAGCCCCGGCTGCCTAAAGTTTGCCTAATATATTCTGGAGTGGAAACCACGATCATGAATTATAGTGATTGCTTATCTATTTTTTATTGCGGGGGAAAAATTGTCAGAGGTAGTTTTTGAAGATCTCTCGTTCACGTTACATTTATTGGTACAGGGACTCTGATTTCGTCCAAGTTTTTCAGTGTAGTTTTATGTATATTTATTATTATATATTATATATTTATCCTTCCTTTACATTTTTTCCATTTTTATTGCTTTTATTTACATACTTTCTATGCATCGTATACCATACTTCGTCACATTTTGTAATATGTGTAAATTATATCTTGATTGTTCCACGGGATCGTAAGTTGAGACTTACCTCTACCGCCAGGTGACCACTGCTCTATTCTCCGTTTTTATGCGTGTACTCAGTTATGTAAAAAAGTTACATCATCATGATTATTTCAGCCATAAGCCGTCCATGTCTAAACATAGATCTCCCCCTGTGGTACGAATGATACGACAACCTCTGATGACATATTATTTTCTTCGTTTTCTTACAAAGAATATAGAGTATATCCATATCTATCACCTAGATGACGCAGTGAGCATATTCTTTACGTAAATACCTCCAAAAAAAGAACATTTTTTAATAAGGACATTTTTAGTAAAATAATAGCAGTATTTAAAAAATTCAGAACAATATGAGTTGGTACAATATGAGAAATAGTTGTAACCATATATTTCGAAGAACGAAAACGTTTTATATTCACATACAGGCGTTCCTAAGTTAATTATCACGAAGCGAAAATCATAGTAATTTCAAATTATTTTTCTTTATATAATTAATTTCAGAATCATCGTACGAATTTCTTTTAATTTCATTATAAAAATATGGATTTTTTATTTTTTTTAACAACTTTAATGTGGTTTACCTAACATTTAAAAAAAATATTATTTAAACAAATTACTATATACAAGGTTTATTTCACCCTTCATGTCTTTTAACACTTAAATGCAGAATATCAAACCAAAACTATAGCTCAAATCTACATTAGAATTTTTTTATAAACAAATCAATTGTTGCATATTTTATTATTTGGGTGTATGGTAAGTCAGTTACATCGGTGTGATAGTGGGTCGGTAAGTATGTATCCTACTGTATATTTTATGTATAACACAATTTATTACTTTTTTTTTAAATTGTGGTTATTAATATAATTTCTGAAGACTGCCCGTAAATAGAAGCTCCTGTTACATCATTTCCTAATGTTTCAATTTGGTAGTATTACATAAACGCTTAGAAGTACTCTCCATAAACAATTCTATTATGCAACTAAGACATAACAAGTACACCTTGTTCACAAGTAATGAAAACAACGAAGAAGGTGATTAGCATTAACTAATAGTTGCTTTCTCCTTCCGCTACGAATTACGCGAGGCAAAGGAAACGTTAATCATTCATCCAATACGCACGAAGGTTCTAATTATAACAACTTAATTATGTTTCAATTATAGATTTTAATATTAATGTTTTTTTTTAATTAAACACGCAATTAGTAATTTTGAAAGAGAAAGATTTTATTCATAAAGTAAATAAATAAATATACGATCATTGGTTATAGGTGATAGCTTTAAACAGTTGACTGTATAGCTGATTTTGTTATGGATTAATAAATGGTACAAACTACCCTAAATCAATGGTTACAAAAATAATAAGTAACGTAATAATAATTTAGTACGAAAATGTTTTTTTAATAACATGAATTACTACTTATTAAAATTAACCATTGTGTACGTTCTGTTCATGGAGGTTTTATACTGCCTGAAGTTATTAGCTTGTTGCATATCTACAGTCTCAGAACGATTCACTTTATCCCTTAATATCCTAGAGTTTAAATTTTGATACCAATCTTTTAAACCGAATGTTCACATTACTATTAGTTTTTTTTATTTTTTATAATATTATTTCCAACGAAATTAAAAAAAAACCTATTTTTCTCTTCATATTAAAAAAAATCACTTTCGTAAATCAGGCTACTAAGGGCTAAACAGGCGATTATAAATAAATATAAATGTTTTAAATATTTTTGCTGACAATTAAGCTAAGAATTCACAACTTTTAAGCTTTTATGTGTGTGACCATTTCATTTTGTATATTAAAATTAAAATATTATGTATACAAAAATATTTATTATCCAGTATAATTATACGAACGGTCGGAAAAATTGTTAATTTATTGATGATGAAAATTTACATACAGCTGATTACTAAATATTTAAATATTCATCTATTCATATGTTTATAGTAAATAAACTGATTTGTGTTTTGATTTTGTGCTTTAGAATGTTATATTATATATTCTAATATGAATCGTAAATACTTTGCATATTTATTTCAGGATTAAGTATTTATTAGACCTTATATTGGATACATGAATACATATTATATGTGAATTGGATTAGCTCACAAACAATACAATTAGGGGACTATACTTGTTTAAGGTTTATTAAATATGTAATATATCGAAATAACCTTGAAAAAAATATAAAAAAGTTCATTAACCAAAAACTTAACACGTATGGAACCTTCGTAGTTTTGAGTTTAAGAATGTTATTATAGAGGAGTTTAATCTGATTTGGCTTCTTCTAGCATCTTCTCATGATGTACATAAACTGTAGTAATCATTAGTAAATAATTTAAATGAATAAGAGTATACAAAATAATAAAATAAAAGAGATGCGGCGTTTTCTTGCGTACAGTATAGTATTTTAAATGCCTGCAAACCAAATTGGACTTTTCTGGCATTGTTCTCATGGCGTACTATAACTGTAAATGTTCCTTTGTGAGTAAGAATGTGTATAAACGAAGTATAACGTACCTTGTCGACTTCGGTGGCTCGAAGAATTATCTTAAGCCGGGGGTTGCTTTTCCGGTACTCTCTCAATAAGTTCTCCAGCTTTTCCCCTCTCGCGTCGCCCGAGTAAATGAGATGCGTGCACTCGGAAAAGTCAGCCGCGTGCGTACTTTCCACATAGCACACGAGCCGAGCGGCCCCGGCGCCGGCGCCTTCGACCGCTAGCGCAGTACCAGCGACCACGCAAAACAAAAGTAACCACATTGTCTATGTCTATATTAAAAAAAATCAATATGTCATCTCCGATCGCGTTCGATTTTCGAATTCGTTTATGTTTGGAAACGCGCTTGTCGGTTCGTCGGCGCAGTACGAGTGGCGTCGTTGCTTCGACCGGCCGCAGTCATAGTCGCCCCCGCCCTGCTACGGTGGTGGCCAGCAAGGTCGCGCGCTCACCGACGAAAGAAACTGGAGCTTGCAGTGTCAAGAATGCTTTTACGTATCACACGTTCTATTGAATATGTCGCAAGCCCATGGCATTTTTATAGCTCGGTTATAAAGTTTAATATGGATTAGCAGTTCATTCAAACCTTGAATAGGTTACCATAAATAATAATAAAATGAATTTCATAAGAACAGCTTACATTCCCAATAATCCAATTCTGATAATTGAACATGTATTATTTATTCATTCATTGTTATAAAGTATTACAAATATATATAAATAAGGCTGCAGATTTATTAACTTCAATACAGAACTTCTATGTCCAAAAGCTTGTACGTCATAACTTTTAATAAGATATTGCAATTTGGTACTCTGTAAACTAAGAATTTTTTAGACCTTTTTCTGAGGCACTGAAATAATTAACAAAATTTTATTATATATTTACATGATGTATTTTGCTTCGTTTTTGCTGTCTCCTTAAAGTCTAAAGGTGTCATTCTTGTAATATTTTTTTGTAACATGTAATAAAATCAACGAGTTATCTAGAGATTTTGATAAACTCCGCCTAGGAGGAGAACCTTCTTCTTCTTTTACTGCCTTCTGCAAGGTACATGCATCCCTTAAAGATCTTCACTATGACCGGCCACGTGCTCCCCCTTGTCTTTGTTCGATTGGTGTTAGACGCTGTTAGCCGATCCGAAATCCGCGAACTAATAAATTTAAAAAAATCTACGTCAGGTGCGTCCCTTGTCATATTGTATTAACTAATTGTTATCTATTCGGTTTTCTGAGAGGAGTGTGATCCTTTTCTCCGAAGATATACTAGCACTAGATAAATTCGCTCCCCCAAAACCAGCGACTACCTGCATTCTTAACTATGTCGTCCTTTTCTTACATAGGATGGACTTCCGCAAAATAACGCCTGAATCCATTAGATGTCTATTAGGTTAACAAAATTTTATATTGAGTCAATATCAGAATATAAGCTGTTTAAACAAAAAAAATCGTACGCTGGTTAATTATAAAAACTTCAAAATTTTTGCATTACTTTGCATAACTGCAAATTTAAATTATTCGCAATGACATACTCTTAATCTAGACTGCTATGTTATCTTAAATTTCCGTATACCTATCTATACGTATAGATAAGCGTACGTTGTATATTAATAAAGATTATATATGCCTCGGTAGTGTTTTTAATATAATTTTATTTATAAACTTATCTAATCAGACCCCATTCCTGATATCAGAGAAAAAAGAGTCTTAGCAGTATTTTGAAAACATCAAATTACATTTTTTTAACAATCATTCGAAACATTTATTTACACTTTATTTATGTCATTTACATTTATACAACTATATTTATGGGCAAGTATAGATAGATACGTTATGAATAGAGGTTGAACGTTCTAGATCAGGGTTTCCCAACAAGGAGTTCACGCCCCACGGGTGGGCAATTCAGAAATTGAGTGGAGACGAGTTTAAACCTTTCGCTGTAATAAAAAAAATATGTATATTACATAGGGGGGGGGGGGGGGGTTAAGAATTTTTCAAAGGCTTACGTGGGACCCGGTACAAAAAGTTGTAAATTCTATCCCATCTTCTTTTATTGCGGGGAAAAACCTTTATGGGATACGCTTTTGCTGCGGAGACAAGAGGTAATGCTGAACTCCTACAGGCTTTTATTCTTCGATCTTCTATTGGCGGAACAAAACTGTGGGAATGTTTTAGTACACTACCAAAGTTTCTTTTCTTTCTCAAGGACGTAAGGTAGGAAGAAGGTAAAGCTGGTGATACCCACCAGTTATATTTTCTTCTTCTTTTTCAGCCGATGGACGCCCACTGCAAGGCATAGGCCTTCTCCAAAAGACAGGCACAAAAACCAAACCTACCGAATTTTATCGAACTCTACCGAAATTTTTTATCGCCACGATGATTGGAGGATATATAATATATATTAATTTAAACAAAAAGCGATGTTCTTAAGGTAGACACTATACATATTGACACATCTTTCTTTACGTTTCAAAAGCAGTGACTCTTGTGAGCAACTGTATAGGTTATTACAATACACTACCTTATATTATACCATAAATAATTATTTAATAAATTTAAAAAGATTATCAAACAGAAACTAGTAACTCCTATTATAGTATCACATTTTTGGGAAAGACATTTATGTAATATTTTTTTTCGTTTTTGTCTTTTATTACTTTCTCTCGGCTATGTCAATTTCTTCTTTTCTTTCTTTTTACATCCTTCATATTTTCTATAATTGTCACAATATTGACATTTCATTTTGTTTGCAGTTTTCGGTTTTCAGTTGTTTACATTTTTTGATTTTCTTTTTGGTTTTTTTCTACCTATTCAAAATTTCTTCGGTCAGTTAAATATATTACAATACTATTCTCTTATAATTGTTAATTTTCTAAATTTCTCTTATTTTCTATTTATCACAGTTTAAATGCTTTCTGTTCTTCTGTTTTAACTCTACTCCTATTTTATTACGCTTTATCATGTCGCTTTTGACTTTAGTGCCAGATCGCAAGGAGATAGGCTCACGTTGTCTTCCATAAGAGAATCGATAATAAAGTTTTGATAATGAATTGCTCTGCTAGTATATTAAGGATGTTGTAAAAGTGACCACAAAACCCTTGAGTTTGTTGTGGACTCTTCTCAGATCACGGCGCGTTGGGAACTCTCTATTTTCTGTCAAATTAAGCTCTTCTGGCATTCTTACCATGACGAACACGAATAACCATTGTTAATGATTCTATATGTGTATAATAACACGATTAAATAAATGTGAATACAATTGATTTTTGCGTTACTGCAGGGCATTGACCAACAGAATCACCCAGAATTCTTATCCAAGGATTCGATGAAAGGGTGATACTAGTTGTAAATCACAAAATATGCACATTTATTCTTGTCAGCAAGAAACCATTATAAGCTCCGAGTTCTTAAAATTCTCAGCAATTTTTTTAATTAAAGTAATTGGCGGAAATTAATTTAAAATTAATGCGTCGTATAAGTCATATGTGGAAAAATTAAATAAATTAATCTGTCACAAAGTTATTAAGTTTAAAGTGAATTATAAGCCTAAATAAATTCATGCGAATTGCCTTAATTGCACTGGATTATGATAATGAATATACAGAGTTTATATTTAGAGACGGTAATATCATCTATGGAAAAATTGACATAGCTGGTTGATAAGAATAAAAAAAAATCGATAGAATCTTTTAAAAAAAACAATTATATCGTCTGACCTCATCTCGGTTGAACGTACCATGTAAAACAGCGTAATCATTAAAAATTGATTATTGTATGATAGACATACATTTTGTAAACATTTGATTTGTAAGTCTTATCCATCACTGAAGTTATATTGTTGAAGTCAGAGTTCCTGACATCACGCTGTAAAATCATTACTAAAGGTAATTCTTTCCAGGCTAAACGACATAAAGGGTGATCAGTTATAGATGTCAAAGCTTTAGAGTAGTAAAGCTTATTGGCTGTCACTTTATGTATTCAAAACCCCCTTTCACCCTATTCAAAAATCAATTGTTTGTTTAATAATAAATAACAAAATGATGCTATAATAATAACAAGATTAATAAAAATTTAAATTAATTATTGTTTATTATTTGTCGCTGCACACTTTCTTATGCCAGAAGTTATTGGCCAGTCACATTCCAATAGAAAAAAAATTAATGTAGCATATTTTAGGGATATGACTTTATACAAGACGAATGAAAATATGTGTAAAAGCACTCATTTAATTTATACATGCACTTCTTCAAAGCTTTAACTAATCAGCATGTTTAAATAAATGACAGAATGACATTTCGCAATAATAAAACATTATTCATAAATAATAATTCAGGAAACGTAACTTAAATACCTAAACAGCATTTGATCATTCAAAATCGCCAATCTTATCCAAATTTGGCGTCATATCGTTTCCATATAGCACTATAAATATTCCGCAAACTGTCCCACACTCAATATTACACACATTTCTTAAAAATCAGTTCCGCCTTAAACTAGCTGTTCAGTTCGTCCATGACATTAAGTTTAACAACCACTAAAGGTATTGATAAATCTATTTTTCAGCTTAAAACTATGTAATCATACGTAATGACTATTTTAATTTGTCGAACATCCGTTAAAATCGAAGTAGTAATATAGTCAATTTAAAATTCCAAATATATGACATGCTCTGACATCACGATGTACCTTAAGAGCAGAAACGGCAGGATTTTTCGTAGTTTTGTGGTCACCGTAATATGTATCCTATTGATTGCTTATACTAAGAAAGTTACCTTGTTAGGGTACTGTGTACAACGCATACCGATACCGCGGTATGTACTGTCCAGTATTTCATAGCGCAAAGAACAGTTCCTTGGCTGGGAGGTACCGGAGTCTCTCACACAGTGCAGAGGGTAGCCATCGAGTGGATTTTAATGGGAAGTAATCACACATAAATCTCATGTCCCACTACCCCCCACATATTCCGGATGTTCAAGATACATAAAGGCCTCTCCCTTAAGATTTTCCCCTCGTAAACAAAAAAAATACTGTATTGAGATAAGTGGAAAACGTTAGATGCAGGCCATTTCCATCCGGTCCTATTGGACTATAGGGTAGGCTTATGTCCAGTGTACGTTCTATGGCTAAAATTATGATGATAGACTAAGACAAAGATAGACTTTTTGCAAGAAACTAGAATGATTTCCAAGATAGCTCTGCAACTATAAGTGTCGTATTTACAAAATACTACGCCTATAACATATACATTTAAAGTTGAGATGATGAGCGCGTTGTCAAAACTTTGTATAGCACAATATTATATTTCATTAAATGCATGATAGTTCTTATAAAGCAAACATAAAATATCTTTGAGTGTTTCCCAATACTTACATAACATTGTTGTTTGAAGAATACCGTGGCAGAAGAATTAAGCCGTCTTAGTCTTATCATGGTGTAGCGAAAAAAATGCAGGATCGTCCTAAAGCGAGGAGTCGGCCTTGAAGACCTTTCCAAGTTAATTTAATTAGTCTGTAGCATTCACGCGAGAAGAGAATGCCTTATATTACTGGCCACTAAGGTTACAATACTTTTTACTGTTGATTTATTACTTTTTCTTCAAGTTAAAATTCGAACGTCAATTTGAATTCGGATTCTAGCAGTGAGATAATAGCACATTGTACGAGTATTTAGGTTAATGATATCAAATTGTCGCTGTATTGTACAAAATCACAAATGGCTTCTATTTTACTTGCCAACAAAGAGGAAAGAAATACGTGGGCGGGTGGTTTTTCGCCGTCACCCGCAAAACTTGTATAAGTCTACTTTGAAAGTAAGCTTGTTGCAATAGAGGAAAGGCGAATGCTATTGTCTCGAGTTTATCATCGACGGTGGATTTTCTTAGAAAGGAGAACATCGGTATTACGATTTGCCCTTCACACCTAAGCAGGCTGATGAGGAAGAAGCGCAATAACCAAGTACAAAATAAATTGTATTAAAATCAAAACAATTATTGAAGCGGTTCGCAAAAGGAGATCACAGAAAAAATTTATTTACACATGAATAAACATTTATAATTGAGTAATATTTTAACAAACAAAATGACCGTATTTATGCTGAAAGCTCTGAAGAAGCATCCCAGTTCGTCAACAGAGTACAACGAAGGCATTATCAGACTTCAGTGATGGTGTAGTAGAGTCTTAGCTATGAAGGAATGACTGAGCGATATTTTTGTGAAAAAGGTATCAAAATATCGGCAAGGGCGTATCAAGATACCATTCTTGAGAAGGTAGTTTAGCTCTTTAACAACACCATTTTAAATAACCAAGAATGGTCTTTTCAGTAAGTTTCGGCGCCGAGTCATAAAGCTCAATCCACCCAATCTTGGTAAGAAACGAACTTTACAGACTTCATTAGAGCCAAAGACCGGCCGTTATTTAGTCCTGATTTTGGTCCACTAGATTATGGTTTATGATCACTTACAGAGAGTAAGGCTTGCTTTAAACGCCATGATTTGGACTTCTTAAAACAATCCATGAAATTGAGAGTGAAGAATTTTCCATAGAAAGAGTGCGTACTGTTATTATTACTGGCTTTAATGTTTAAAGGACTGTATTGCAGCCAGTAGAGACCACTTCGAATAAAATTTATCTATTTTAATGGTTTTACATTGAAGTATTAAAATACACTGTAATATTAATAATTGTTATGTACAATAAAAAAAGTTGTTTTCATTTGTAACAATATTTATTACGAGACTAAGAAATAAGTAATAGTTGAATAATATTGCTGTATAGATAATAATTATAAGTAAGTCCTTTTCATTGTGAAATACTTTCACAATTTTAATAGGAAGTGATAAATTGTGGCATTGTTAGTAAAATAAATCTAAGATTTTTATTTTTACTTCGATTTTTATTAATAAACAACAGGAAACCAAAATTACACAAATATAATAATTCGCACAAGGCCTTGAATATCATTTCTTACTCTCAAAGCATATATTAAAATAAAATATTAATGTAAATACAATTAATTAAATAAGATAATTATGTACTTGCTTCATTTTTGAACATTTACATTTTTTGTTGCGATTGCCAAGTTTAAGTGGCAATGCATAAACCATAGCGCTGAACAGAGGACTAGCTAGTCTTAAGATTCTGGAGTAGAATCCTCGGATAACGGGCGCATCATGCGTTCCCCATAAGGTAGACAGACAATCTGCTTAGGGTTGGAGGAAGGTGTGGATCGAATATCGTCTCTGGCAAAACTTTTAGGGGACATAAAGACCCTTGCGATAATGCAGTCTTTACATATAGTTTGCATAAAAGAATACTAAGCCGCCGTCTGATATTGGGGTGGCATTTAAAACAATTTATGCAACATCATGCAAGTATCGTACTTTATACTCACGTCATCCAGTGATGTACATGACTTATTAATTTATTTGTCTAAATAGATAACATAAAATCAGGTTATTGATATTGAAATATCGTTGTATGTGAACAGATAAGAAAATTTGATGTGATTCTACAAATTCTAGATTTCACAAATAGAAGTCGTCTAGTCACTAAATACAGTACACTGCGTATTGTAATGTAGTACCGTCGTTCTGTTAGAAATTTTTTTTTTTTTATTTATGGTCCCCGCTGTTGGGGACCTCTCGTTCCCCTATCTCGTGTGGGACAGGGACTTTTTAATTCTAGTAATTTATTTTATTTTGCAACATTATTTATTGTTCAAAGTGTTCGTTTTATTTTTACTTATTGCATTTATTACCACCTTCCTGCAGTAGCTGAGGAAGCATTCTCTCTCCCCTTCGTCTTGCATGATGGCCGAGACATTCCTTTCCTCTATCTTTTTGCCCATCCGGCATTCGGAATCTGCGCGCAGTCTTCCGAACGCCGGACAGTGGGCCACAAGGTGGACCACGGTCTGGCCCACGCCCGGTTCACAGAAGCACGAGGGGTCCTCCTTGAGCTTGAACCTGTGAAGGTACTCAGAGAACCCCCCGTGACCCGTGAAGAGTGTTAGAAATATTAGTATGAATGTGGTCACATGTTCTTTAAAAAAAATATCGTAAAATGTTGTACTAAGTGAAAAATTAGATAACTGGACGAATGGGCTCTTATGTTTTCGTTTAATCACGAGAAATTTTCTTATGGAGAAATAAAACGATTGCTGGGAAAATAATTGACAGCACCTTTTTTCTGTACCAACCAAGGAATAAATCATTTGTCCCTTGCTGTTAAAGATTTATTTATTTATCACTCGAGTTAAAAAAACGTAGGTGGTATAATAAAATGTTATTTTAATACTATATATTTCTTTTACTAATCATGATTTATTAAGCAGTTGTAGCTACACTCAAAGCTGGATTTGTTATTGATCAAACTGCTAACCCAAAATTTCTGATTGACGACGTAATAAGTGAAGATAGAATAATTCGATGTACTTCGAGTAACGCCTGACACTATTCCCCATTCGAATCTAAAAGACATTACCGCACGACCCTTTGCGATAACCTTGATATACCTCCGTTCAATTTACCAAACCTCCTCAGGAAAAAAATCTAGTACAGAATCTTTTGATAAGTTGGCCCAACACATTGTTTTACACCTTAAGACATTCAACTGTCTGTTGCGCTTGGAGAGTGGCTTGAAATAATGCGAAAATTAATGTGTAATCAAGTAGAAGTCTTAAACTATACAGTATATGTATAAATTTAGCTGTATTTACCTATAAAAATTGTAAATAATAATAAAACGCTGCCGTGGCTTGCAGCTGGGAGAAGAAAGATGCGTATGAAATAGCAGCAACCCTCTCGCAACTGCTTGAAAAAAACATTGTAAATAAAGCAGTCTACCGATACAAATTAAACCTAATAAAAAAATGGGAAACGTCACAACGACACGTATATACGCCGTGCGACTGTGGAAACGCTTCACGATATCATTCCTGCAGGTGTATAATACAAAAAATTCCGTAATAGCGTCACTTCGAAAAAGGCACGTGATTTACTTCAACTTAGTAGTAGTTTGAATGCAATTAGAATAGAGAACTTTATCTACTTCTAAAAAGTCAATAAGTCAATTAAGGGATCACTCTGAAATATGTTTTATTTGTTCTATTGGACTGCTAATGACTTTTAAAAGTACGAAATTTGTCGAGGCAGCTAGTAACAATCTTCTAATCTCTAATATAACGCATTCACGGTTACTTGCAGAATTATTATATTTCAAATTCTTGTGTATTATCCATAATAATGACAGTAATCAATTTTATGTAAAAATTTATCATTTCTTGAGAACGCGATAGTATATTCGTATTTTTTTTTGTTATGATCCCAATATATGTATCAAAGAAATATATGTCAT
Organism: Battus philenor; assembly: GCF_028537555.1. NCBI lineage: Eukaryota > Metazoa > Arthropoda > Insecta > Lepidoptera > Papilionidae > Battus > Battus philenor. Next base: position 3,919,559 of record NW_027181759.1, on the reverse strand, counting down.
AAAAGTAGCCAATGAATTATAGATAGTTTAAAACCGTCTATATCTATGTCCTAGTAGTAAACTTTTGTAAATCTCCGTCTAAAATAACCAAGGCATAATTTCTCAAAAATGACAATTCTGACATTATGTTAAAATGATTTAATTTACATTTCATATATTATACCTCGTACCTCTAGACAAAAGTTTTACAATGTGTGTTACAAGTGATGATATACGATACAGGAACGTGATCTCTCACTTCTGGCATCATTGGCAAGTTCACGGTATCTCAACGAACCATGGAGAGGGATATCCCCGGTATTTCTCTACGAAATAGAATTATAAAGTAATTAGTATAAGAACGTAAGTATCCGGTATAACCTAATGGATTAGCAAGTTGGAGAGACAATTAGCAGGCCACATAGTTCGCAGCGATATGGCCGCTGGAGTCTTAACGTTGTGGAGCGGAGACCACGGATCGGCACTACTCAAGTGCTTGTTACTGGTCTTATTGAAAATCTATGGAAGAGGTCATAATCCAGCAGTAGACGTCCCACTGCTGGAATAATGATGATGTTGTTGTTGTTTGGTGTTCTATTAAAAAATATATATGTGCATTTTTAGACACTACGTAAAAATGACAGAACTGTTTTGGCAATGTAATCTAATCATGACACTGCAAAGTAATTTGTACGTTCATCATTACATTGCATTTTGCATTAAAACAACGCTGCACTCTACTAAATTCAATTCCGTGGGAATTAATTCCAGAAGATAGCGGAGTAAGTTTGTAAACATTAAATGTTTCCCGTTGTGTTTTTGTTCATAATTAATAGTATGTTCCGGAAAAAAGTTTCAAATTGTCCAATACCAATTAGTCTATCCGCGACTAATTTGAGATTAAGATGCTCTTCATAATTTACTACCAAAGGGTCCTAAATTATTTTGGCCAATTTTGACAACCAGATAACTTTTGACAAACATTTGATTGTAGAAAAAGAAGACGGTAAAAAAGATCAAGTGGACTACCGGTGCGTGTCAATCAAATCAAATCAAATAACTGGACTTTACATTTCTACTACCCAGTGAAAATCATAGAATATGAGATTATAGAAAAAACTTGTCATAATTTCCGTAAAAGAGTTTCAAGATGGACACGATCTTTAGAAATCAAAAGATGACTGAGAAGTTGATCCGGATAGGGATTTTCCAATTGAATATAACCTGGCGTTTGTTCTAAACTTTATTTTTTATTTTTAGTATCTCATCTTTAAGCCGCCAGCCAGTCAGTTATCAGATGTTACATCTCAAGTATCACAGTATCAGAATACTGCTCTTCTCTCTGAAATTAGTTTCTATTAAAGCGAAACATTCGGAAAGAAACGGTGGCGGTTGCAATTTCTTTCTTTACTTTTTAATTAAAAAAAAATTAAAAGGACTACATTTTTTTGTAATATTTCATTATTTTCAATAGTGAACTTTATCATAACCTAACCTATATATATTATATATCATTTCCAATTGTCCCGTTCGTATTACCTGCTAATATTTAATCTCACACAACTATTCTAATTTTATTAATAATTCTAATTAAAGTTTTGAACCAAACTTATTACGTAATTTATTGGTCTCCTCATAACATACATAGAGTATAATTAGAATTATAGGTTATTTTATAGTGACGACTTATATATTACCTAAGGTAATGTAAGATATATGCGTCCCATAAAGACATCTATGAAGGGTATACCATAATCACCACGATTGGCGGGTTAGCGATCGAATTGTTCTATTATGGTACGTAAAGGACACTGCTGCCCATCCTCTGGAAACTTGTTTGTTAGCAGTGGCAATCCTAAGTACTTAACGCATGTTTTACATAAGATTGTATTTCAGGAATCAAACCCGCGACTGCAAGTCTCAGTTCTCTACCGCTGGCTGCCATGCTTATTATACCTATTCAAGTTAAATAATTTTGATCAACTAGTCAAAATACACGTAATTACACGTTACTCTTTGCCTACAATTAATTTTAATTTCAATCGATCGTTTTAAATACTTTTAACAATAAGATATTTTCGACTGGTTTTCAAATATATATTATTTAAAGTTTTGGTTTAGAATATATTGTTAAAAACCTAAGTTTACTTAGTGAATATTAAGTGAAGTTCATAAATAAAAATCAAATTAGATACTTTGCCGATGATACTGCGAAATGGCCACATCACAACACGCCCGGCATCGCTAGACACAAATGTGATATTAAAAAAGTCACAATATTTGCGGAGCATGACTATGCGTTTCTCGCATCCTTATCAGGCTCAGCGAACGTAACAAGTAGATAGCAAGCACAATTTGTACATACTTTTTTATTCTAATTTGGAACAACTCGTTTATAAAACATGTCGTGGCACTCCGGGAAAAGGTTTAGAAGAATACGAAGTGAAAATGTTGACGAATTGCTTAATTCTACAAGTGAGTGGTACTCTCATCGATAAAAATGTTTACGCAATTTGATTTTGGAACGCTCAATCGTGATGTTTTTTGTGCCAGTGTTTATGTGCGTGTATCGATGCATATTTTTCATAATCTATCTGCTAACGTATTTCAGCAATTTCGTTTTAGTAATTTAATCGATATTTTTATAGTTAATTCAAATCGATTGCAGATGCTAACGAACAAGTGAGACGAATATTGAAAGAGAGTCCACCAATTCTTTCGTTTAGAAGACTTGATGAAACGACTTTCAATTTCATTTTACAGACAAATGATAAATATTTCTCATGTGTATTTAAATTGGGACAAGAGCAAGAATTTGAAAGGCGAGATGGAAGTAAGGTATTGTGTTTAATAAACTAAAATTATTCGCCTTTTTTACCTTATCTACAGACAAAAAAATTGACGATCGCTCGAAAATTCATCTCAATGACGTTGTATTGAAACGGTACATTAAACAAATATTTGTTATTCTCCTCACATTAATTAAGTCTTTACATTAGTTAATTCACAATACAAAATTAAAAGCCTCTGCAGAGACTTAAAATTTGTTAAGTAATATCGGAATAAGGTTCATTATTCATGACGACGTTAGTAGGTCCCCACTAGATAGACCGACGACATTATTAGGGCTATTCGAGCCAACTATATGATGGGACCATGAGTGATACTAAAAATTAAATTCAATACACTCACATACTCGCACTACACTCAAAATATCTTTACGAAAACCTAATACATGCTGATAAAAATCGTAAATAAAGTAAACAGTAAGAAAATAGAAAGAAGTAAATAGTTAAGTAAGTAAGACAAATAGTGAAGTCCATCAACGCAATGTAAGAAATAAATATAAACTTGCTGTCCCGGTATTAAGTTCCATAAAATTTCTCATTCCTAGTTCAATGTATACGATTCTATCTCTTTGAAATTTATTAAGCACAGAGTCTTCACTTTAAAGATTCACGTTAAAGATTTTTGGAAATGAATAATTCTAATTTTAAGGAAACATTGTTAAAGTAATCATTACACAAAAATTACTCCACCGATTTTCTTGTTAGTTCTTCTTAGCTAATGGCACGTTACAAAATACCGTAAACTTAATTTTAGGCCGTGTTTTACAAATGACTATAATGATCTCATGTAATGAAGCTACAACTTTAAGTTTAATAAAAAAAAATATATAAGCCTGCAAATGTCACAATAAGTGTTTTAACAATATTATTATATCCCAGAACAAAATGAATAGGTAAAGATTTTTAACAAGAATATTTAAAAAAAAGTTAAGGTGCAGGAGAGCAGATAGATCCTTTGTTTAGGAAGAATATATTACCTTTGTCTTTATTAATTTAAGGCCACTGAATATCAAACAATAACAGATGATTCATCTTCATCTTTCAATGAAGGTGATAGATAAATAGCTACTACTTTTCTGCCAACGAAATTTGTAGCTGTATTTGAATTAGCTGTGTTGGAAACAGCTAATACAGAAAATTATAATAAGAAAAAAAATATGTGATGTTTTCTGTGCTTCGTTAAAATATAATAAAATTAAACATATTTATTCAGATTAATTAACGATAGTGACATAAAAATATTCACAGATTTTTGACAATTATATAAAAAAACCAGAAAAATGTATTAAAAATACTATACCTACTATACAATGTATTGCAAGTTTACCATAACAGCTAAAAAAATAGGAAAGTGATTATAAAAATCGTAAAATATATATAAATATATCGTAAAATAAATAGAAAGTGATCATATATTAAAGAGACAGATGTTAAGACCAGTATCGTTCAAAGAAGTTAACACTGGATCGGCATTTGTTTCTACCTAAAAAGACCAATATCATTGTCTTAGCGAGAGAATACTAGCAATTATTTCTACCTAAAAAGTCAAACGCGTAACGCGAAGCTATCCGTTAATATTTTATCATCACCATTACAATCGACATCCACTGCTGGCTACCCCGACGCATACAGCGTGTTTCGACTTCTTTTGTTTTTTTTTTATTATAGAAATATTTAGTACATGTTACACTTGTTTGTATATCTAATAAAATTCCCACAAACTGGTTTTCTTACGATTATCAGAAAAACAAGGTGTTTTATTTCTTTTGAATTTTGTTTATACGTGGAAAGTTCTTTTTATATTTGATTTCGTCTCTTATTCAATTTATATTCTCGGGGTTGTTCGGGCCTGGTCAATTATTTCGATTCTCTATACATAGGTTGTAAATATTATTGATAATTAAATAATTGTATCTTATATAAATTATATCAGTATCAGAATGACGTGATCGGGTAATTCGTAATCATAGCCTTCTGTTTTACTGTACTTTATTATAGGGCAGTGCTGCCATTATTAATTCTATATTTATTTTTTAAAAATAGAAGGGTGTTTATAACTTAAAAGCTAGAAATTCCCTTAGAGACGTTTTTAAAAGTGATTGGCATTTTAACGGTTTACATAACATATTATATTATGTACGCGCCATTATTTAAAATAATGATTGGTATGATAAATACAAGAAATAAAAATAAACTCGTAACGCCTAAATTTCGTCTCCAAAAAGTTAACAATTACTTTATGGGTGTGTGTCACGCATATATAATCAAGTTTCAAAAGATATCACAAAATCTACCTCTTCTTAGTTTTAAATCTAAATTTAAAACTATTTTGTTAAATAAATCATATTGTAATATTCAAGAGTTTTTAATATAATTGAAATGTTTGGGATTTACATTTACAGCATTTACATTAATGATATTATAATGTACACATTAAAATTCTTAAATTTAATTTAAGGTAGCAACTGTTTAGTTTCTAACCGGCTCTTCTAAATAGATGAGGGTACCAAGCCGGTTGTAGCGTACTTCTTATAATGTTAAAATAATCGACGATTTAAAAGCGTAAGTAAATGCCTAATTGAATAAAGATGTATAAAGTTTTGATTAATGAATTTATACTATTTTTGTCACGGTCTTAATTTGTTGAATTTTCAACAACATTTCCACTTTTTTGTCTACCTTTTCATATCATTCATACAGTGAATAAAGTAGATCTCGAGAATTTCGCCTCTTTTTCTTTTTTAAGTTCGTGTTTTGCTCTGATATTGTTTATCTTAAACCTAAATAGATTATTTAAAACGAATACAATTATCCAGCTTATACAATATATATATATACATATATATATACACAAATATATGTATGTATGTAAAACATATACATATATAAACAAATGTTTTCTATGTACCCTCAAGTACACGATAGCTGATTTCATAGTAATGCGTCATTTTGACTGCCGTCATCTTTGTAGATGAGTCATCATGGAACTAATTAAGATATTAATTTTATATTTAAACGGGATTCATAAAAGTCCACGGACGAAATTTTATAAATTACCCTTTTTTACTTCATGCAATAGTTTATTTGACGACTGAACCGAATGTATTTCTAGTTCTAAAATAATCTTTGTTGGTACTATCTTTACGTTATAAAATGTTAACTTATACCGCATGTGGATTTAAGGAATGATTGCTGTCTTTAGAATTATTTCACTTATAATAAAAAAAAATCTATTGCTTAAGTACATATCCAATAAATATGTGTAATATGTTCTTTCTCACATAAATATTTCTGGCGATGGTTTAATTAGCATAGTGATTGTTTTTTACACAGAGGCTACTAAACTTTTGTGACTAAGTCATTTCAGCTGTATCACGTCCACAGCTGGACACAAGCCTTCTCGGTAAATTTCCTGTAGGAGACTGACTGAACATGAGTATCGGTTACTTAAATTTAATACATAATTTAAAGTATTTTACGAATCTTAAATAATTAATTGTTTAAAAGTAAATAAACCGTGGGAAAGCATCGAAAAATCCAGAAGCGAGGAAGCTAAATTTTATATATTACCATATTGTTTTTACTTCAATGTTTTCACGGGCCATAGTCATTGACAAGGCTATCCGGTTCGTTATAAAGTTGTAAGTAAAAGGACCAAATCCTTGGATCGCTATTTACGAAAGTAGAATTTCCATAATAGATCATTGGTTAGCGAAAATGAGTTCAGATTAAAAAGTAGAGGTTTTAATTAACGAAATCATTTCTTTTACGACACTAAAACGTTGTTTCTCACCCAATACTTCATCAGTAAGGTCACAGTCGCTCAATAAGCCACGAAGAGGACTATGATCGAAGTTATAGACTATTGTCGAAAGAAAGTAACTAACATAGCCAAGCAGACCAACATATTGAGTGGTAGTGGGCAGGCTACATAGCGCAGAGATCAGATGGTCGGTGGGACCTTAAGATTCTGAAGTAGTGACAGCAGACCAGTAAGTGTAGAGAAGGACGTCCATCCACAAAGTCTTGACAAGATCGTCTATTTCTTTCATGCGGGCCACTACCTACTGGTCCTATAGGAAATCTATGGAAGGCGCTTATGTCCTGCAGAGAACACCCGACGACTAAAATGATGATGGTTGATAGTGAATATAATCATTTGTTTTTTTTTCCAAATTTATTTCGTTTTTCATCTATTGATCGCTAAAACCAACACCTGCTGTAGGTCACTGAGAACGTTCCTTATTTTTTGTAACTACTAGACTATTATATAGGTGGTCATATTTATTATTCCGGAGCATAATCTGATTACAGAGCTCTGATTACAAAGTTATACAAATCAACCTGTTTCAGCAAATTTCAAATCAAAGAAGATCAATCAAAAGTGAATCAAATGTATATCAATTTCTAGATAAAAGTCATCTATCAACTGGTAAACGATAGCGTAATGAAACAAACAATTAAGATGCCGGACGGAAAGACAGCGTACTTCACGAGAGAGTTCACTGAGAAGGAAACGAAAATGGTAAGCATTTTTTTTTTAATTTCATTTCCACACCTTTACAGAAACCATTATCGTATTTGATACGTTCATTGGACAGATCATGGTATCAAATAGGAAAAACTATATCTCCTCCCCCACCATTTTTCTAAAAGAAAGTCAATATTCAAAACTGTGTTTAATTACCAGAGATGTTCGGTTTTTAAAATCTCTTTTATGTGAATTAAATTACAAGATGCGAATGGGCGGCTAAGACGAACAGATATGACGGAAACAGATGGCCTTAACGTTCTGGAGCGACCACGATCCGACGAGTGTAGTGTATGATGTCCACCCGTAAAGTGGACAGACGGCTTTGTTAAAGTTGACGAAAAACGGTGAACGAAAGCTGCTTTCAACCGGTCATTTTGGAAACCTTCAGATGACATCTATGTCTATGTATATCATTGGACATCTATAGTAGCAGTAATGATAATGCTGATGAGAGACGGACAATCTCTGCCTGTGTAAGTGAGACGACAAACTACAGCTTGTGTCCTCACATACAATGGCTCTAATGAATAAATCAGACACATGAATAAGTCGTACTGACAATCTAATGCGGGTACAGGGGTGACTTCATGTCACTAACGAGACCATTATCTGTACCTTAAACAATAAGGTCCCACATTTGTTTAGCTTTAAAACATTGCGCATACCACAGACTTCATATTTCATTTTTTTTAATGGCCGTGCTGCTTGCGGTCTCTCGTACTTTCCCTATTCTTAGTTTGAAATTCTCTTACTTTTATACTCTTCCTCCTTCCATCTTAATGTGATCTATTCATTCCTCTTTTGATCGTCTAATTCCATTTCTTCTTAATACGTTGGTAGAAACTCCTAAAATATCGACACTTGGTAATATATCCAGTATAATATAATTGAAACTGCTTTTATAATAATGTTAGCCCAATAAAAACATTCTATAAATACTTATTCTAATTAACATTTTATTGTAATTAACAGATATCAGATCATTTTTAATTTTATTAAAAGTTTAAAATAATATAGCAAAGTCATTTATTTATTTAAAATAATTCATACAAGAAATATACGATGTTGGTTCCCTTGTTCCCTTCCTGTGGCTACCTCTTACAATAAAGTTAATATAAACATGAATTTAATTTAATTTATGAATTTATTAATGAAAATTGTTTTAAATATATGTTTATACATGTATACATATAATTCCCAACTCGTCGAAATGATTTATGAGCTATTGATAATAATATTAGCAAGTTATACTGACTAGTGTAAAACTGACAATGTTTAATAATATTACATAGATTATTTTAATCGATAGGATTATTTATATGGAGCTTAGTTTTATGCTGTATAAGAATCACACGAGTACAAACTGTCCTCAGTTCGATTGATAGTGAAATTTGTAAAAAAAATAACACTGCTTACAATGATACTGAAACCGCTGTACCGTCCCTTAGGACAGCGTGAAGACGTTCTCCACCTCACTTTTTCTATCTGTCTCGCGCTTATCATACCGATTCGAAGATGCCTTAATGCCTGATGCTCTATGTACAAGGATTCATGATTTAAAGATCTACGAGGGATTGAAGTGTTGAGAACTAGTACTACCGAAACTTTTTCCTGCCTTAGCTATGCGCCTGGCGAGACATTGGGGGGTAATCGCCATTCGTTCCGGCCACCGTAACGCTCGTGGCGGCGTTAATGATCTTTTATCCTCAGTCCCCACCTCGCCGCGCTTTCCTAAGGCAAGGCACAGCGGTTTCGGTAACACTATAATACTCTTTATCTCTATATGGCATAAAAGAAGAACAATGCAAGGGGCGGTCTTATCGCTAGAAGTTATTTCAACAGTAAGTATTGTATTGAAAAAGAAGAACATGGAACATACATTTTAAGAAATTCTTTAGAGTACAATAAATACGAGGGCTGTAGAGCCTCTTCTTCGCAAACGGACCAGATCTTACGCATAATCCTCGAACGGGCATCAGAATGGCAAAGGGAAATGTATTTGACCTTTGTGGACTTTGAAAATGCCTTCGACACGCTCAGATGGGGTTGTATCTGGAACCGTCTGCGTGAAATTGGTGTACCCGAAAAAATCACCAACATAATCAACGCCATCTACGGGAAATATTCTTATAGAGTGACTCATGACGGCCTAGTCTCGGAAGGTATAAGGGCCCAGGCAGGTGTGTGATAGAGGTGCCTCCTGTCACTTCTTCTTTCCCTTATCGTTCTGGATGGCATCATGAACACCACCAACAACGGCAAGCGCTGTGGCAAAGAGTGGGGACTGTCCAATGTCTTGGAAGATTTGGACTATGCCGATGACCTATGCCTATTGAGCCACAGGAGTGATAGGAGAGAGTCCACACATTCTCTTACCTCAGTAGCGTAGTATCGGAATCAGGAGGGACCGAAGAGGACACCACTTCGAGAATCTCCAAAGGAAAGGCAGCCTTCGCACGACTCCGTTCTGTATGGCAATCACGGAAGCTGACTAATAATAATAAAAATAAAAACCGTGTTGCTATATGAATGCGAGACGTGGAAGGTTACCAAGGATATCAGGCATCGCCTCCAAGTCTTCGTTAACAACTGTCTTCGACGTATTCTCGGTATATACTGGCCTGAGAAAATCTCCAACGAAGATCTCTGGAAACGCTGCTGAGAGATGCCGATCGACCAGCAGATCAAAACGCCGCAAGTGGAACTGGATAGGCCACACGCTCCGAAGGGATCGTGATCACATACCGAGAAAAGTCCTAGAATGGAATCCTCAGAAAAAAAAAGACGTGGCCGCCCAAAGCAAACCTGGCGACGGACGATCACTGCAGAAGTGAAGGCAATTGGAATGACGTGGAGCGAAGTAAAGCGCAAAGCTCAAAACCGGTCGGGATGGCGTCGTACTGTGGACGCCCTCTGCTTCATCTTGTAGACATAAGAATAAATGATGATGATAATAAATACAAGAAATATTTATAAGTATTTACTGATATTTAACTAAATTACTTTAAATACGTTAAAATATGTAACAAGTATATGGAGCATATAAATTAATAAAGAAGTAATATTTACTTCTTTATCATACTTAAAATGATTAACAGGTACTTAGTTTAAATTGACGATAAAATAAATCTTTCTCCTCACTCCATCAATCTTTGTTCATAACGTATGTAACATGTTTACTTCGCAGTGTCCTTGAACCAATGGAACTTTTTTTAACTGAACCTTTTTAAATGCAACAAGAGCTGTCTTAATATGCAACTGCATTCGATTTTTACGATCACATACGTGTCAGAGCTTTGCACAACGGTGCAACTTTACGGCTTACATAATCCACTTAAATAAATTATAAAGAAACTGCAATATCAAGCCATGCACGCCACCGACAAATTGACGGCAGTAACCATATTGCATACAATAAAAAATAAAAAAATAACTAGGCGCTCCATGACTTATGAATAAACAAGGGATAATTAATCGACAAATATACACAATATTTTTTTTGTTAATATTGATGGTACAGAAACGTGGTCTCTCACTTTTCGCGTCATCGGCGAACTTACAGTCGCGTAATGGACCATGGAGGTTATGCTCGGGATTACTTTTCGAGATTAAATCAGGAATGAGAAAATCAGTAAAGAAACGAAAGTAACCAACATAGTTCAGCGGATGGGCAAGGAGAAGAGGCTGTAGTGAGGCCATAAAGCACGCAGAGCAGAAGGCTGCTGAAACTTTAAGGTTCAATAGCGGAAACAAAGAACCGACAAACGCAGCGAAGGAGTTATAAGAGGACATGATGAGGACAGATGACCTTGTTAAAGTCGTTAGAAAGCGCTGGATGCAACCGGCCTTATTAGAATTCTTTAGGGGAAAGCCTTAGTTCAGCAGTAGATGTCCTTCGACTGAAATGATGATTGTAGCAAATTACCTTTTAATTAGTAATTGATATGAAAAACTGTAAAAAATGTCGATTTTTTTTCGAGCATAAATTAATAATAATTTATAGACATTTTAATTTGGAAATAAATTTTAACCTAAAATATTTACTACAGTTTATTATACAGATTAAATAAAAAAGGAATATAATTAAAAGACTTATCCACTTTTAACATTAGTTTATGGGCACCTTATCCAACATTCAATGTACCCCGTTCAGTTTGAAAGAGAAACCTTGCTACAAATATTTTGTTATGCCTTCAGCCTTGTTTAAAATGTCAGAGCTTCCTGATCTTGAAGCTTTTGTATTAAGCTATTTATTTTTTTTATTACAATCCTATCCGTATAATGACTACCCATTACATCCGGTTTATCGTTTTTTATAAAATACAAGCCCTTTAACGCTTGTTCTGTTGACTTTTAAAACATTATTAATTATGTTTATTTGCGGTTAAGCGCCGAATATGCCTTTTCGGCATCTACAGTTTTATCTACAAGGTGATTAGTTATATTTCTACAAGATACAGGGATGTTATAAAAAACATCATTTTTTATTGTATGCATTTAGTTACAGTGTGTCAGTTTAATACATTAGTATAAAACCATTAAAAATAGACAAAACTTATTTATTTATTTATTTTTTTATGGTCCCCGCTGTTGGGGACCTCTCGTTCCCCTATCTCGTGTAGGACAGAGACTTTTTAATGCTAGTAATTTAAACATATTTTTTTTTATTATTATCATTCTTCTCTTTCATATATCATCTTATCTGTCATACTGTTTCTTTCATTCTACAATTTTCCCAGTCTTTCTCTTTCATTCCATTAGCCATACATTCATCCTCAACCACTACATTCTAGGTTTCCTTACTATTTTATTTTGCAACATTATTTATTGTTCAAATATTAACAACACGTATTATTCCTTTTATTTCTATATTTTAGTGTTCGTTTTATTTTTACTTATTGCATTTATTACCACCTTCGTGCAGTAGCTGAGGAAGCATTCTCTCTCCCCTTCGTCGACAAAACTTATTTGAAGTGGTCTCCATTGGCTGCAATACAATCCCTTAACGTACAACGTTTAAACTTTGATACTGAAAGGTTCTCGAGTCGCGAACAAGAGTCGGTAAACACGGCGTGGTAGATGGACGTTATTAAAATCGCGTGAAATCGCTGCATGCGGTCAGCGCAAGAAAATTCATCGTGGCGTTCTGCGGTGGAAGCCTATCTTTTGTAGGGCATCTATCAGCTAAAAAGAAGAAGAATTATTAAGAAAAATATGGTTTAATATATAACAAATAACGATATTGCAAAAGAAACAAAATAAACAATGAGTATAAGATATTTTATTATCATTGATTATTTTTATCTGTGTTCTATTTTTTGGACAAAACGATCTGACATTTACTACTACACAATGTTAAATACATTTATATAGGGAATTACCTAAAAGGACATTAAATTGATTTGGAAGAAAAAATAAAGAATTAATATTTCATAAAAAGTAACTTTGTTGAGTGTGTTTATTTTTTGGGGTTGTCGTTTAATATTTTCTTGATCTTACAAGAATAATAAAAACATCCTATTGTTCACCCGAGCCGTCAACATTGTTATAAACATTTACATAATTCAAAGGCGTTTTCGCTATAAATAAAACAAGCGCAAATGTTATAGTTCAAGTATTTATTGCGGACTACATTCGTCATTGATGTAAGCCATAAATGGCCGGCACTCGTCCTTGTTTATTTCCAAGCTGAAACATCGTATAGATATCAACGTTCTTGCAACAATCAATTAATTTTAATTTATTTAGCGTATGAAATACATACAATAATTATGACTTTACAATTATATTAAATTGGACTTACAAACGCACTAACGATTTCTGGTCAAATTTAGGTCTTTAGTTGAAGTTAAGTGTAGAAACCTCAACAATAAATAAAATAAAGAATATACATAAGATAATTTCTCTTGATATGTCTTTATATGGTTCAAAAGAAACAATAATGCGTTGTTCTGAAAACAAAGGAAAGACATTTAAAGTTATAATCTAAAATGTACATTCCTTTTAAAAATTCATTCTGCAATATTTTGATTTATCACTTTAACATCTCAAATACCAACTGCTTTACCGACCTGCGCCCGCAATGGACGTCATCTTAACACCATTATTAACAGCGCCATCTATGAAGTGTCAAGGTTAAACAGTCACTGCTTTACCGACATTAAATAAGAGCAGCATAATTCAAAATAGAATTATTAGAGAAACTAGTTTTTTCACGTACGAATTTATTTGTTTTTAGACTCCAGCCGAAGAAAGTCCACAGTTAAATAAAATAGATAGATAAATCGGCCAAAGATTACCAACAGGACTACCACAGCGTCGTCCGACTACCTTAACAATATAATCTGTCCACCTTGCGGATGTACGTCTTGCGTAACGCAGACCCCAATGTGCCTCTGAATTATCATGCATTATTTATCATGCATAATATTATCAATTTGAACTGTGGTAGCCCAACGGTGGAGGACTGAGGCTCGCGATCCTAGGTCACAGGTTCGATTACTGAGATACAATCTTATATATTCCGCACTTTGCACAGTAATTATATAGGATTGCCACTGTTCACTTACAATTTTTTCAGAGGATGGGCAGCAGCATCCTCTGCATACCATAAAAACTGCGATCGCCACCCCGCCTGCCATGAGCGGCGATTACGGTATATCCTCCAGTGGGCCTTTACGAGCTGTAACAACTAACGACTAAGCTAAAAAAATCATATTACAGTGTATAGAATTTTTTATTTATAACAGAGATTTCTCTAATATATAGGTAAAGAATATATATAAGTGATCATAAAAAAGCGACTGATTATGTTGACTCTTCTCAGATCCGATTGATTGATTCGATCGGAGCCCAATGTTTTGATTTGATCGGTTCTAAAAAGGGGAGGTCAATTGGATTCAAATTTCATCAAAGTGGGTTCTTCTGATAACATTCTTATAACTTGTACTAGTGATCAATATCTATTCTATTAATCCAGAAACCTGTATGTATAACTTGAGTAAAATAAACATTTAAACTATCTCTCTCCGTTCCAGTGTAACAAAAGTCTATCTTTCTCTTTCTCTATTTCAGACAGTGCAGTTAGAAGGCTCCGATGTAATCGCCACGATCTACTACGAAGTGGTTGAATAAAGAAGTGAACAAGTGATTTTTTCAGTATTTACAAGATGAAAAGAGAAAGAAAATTTTTAACTAATTTAATTTATTTTTACTAATATACAATGCAAGTTAATATAACTTTTATACAAATTACTTATTATAGTGTAAGATTTAAATAATAAAATAATGAAACACTGTAGTGTTGTTTTTTTATCACACTAGTGCGTGCGCGCGTGTGTGTTCATCTTTTATTTTCTATTGAAGCTACTCTGTGATATGTCTTTAGTAAAGATTTCTGCATTGTCTGCTATGAAATTCCTCCTTAAATATTCAAAACAAAAATTTTAAAAAGGAATATATTGCATAACAAAAATTAAAAGATTATTGACACATTACCGTTTAATAGAAGCAAATGAACTAACACATTATTACCATACAGTGACGTGCATATTTATGAATGACTTAACTTAGACCCGCCCAGTTCTATTGTCTTTGAATATTTATCTACGGTCGTATCTTAATATCTAAAGCTGTGACAAAGAGGCCAAATAGCCGACCGTATTACACGCATTACAACAAAATGCTACTCACATCACGCATAACTTTAATTCATAACAGGGTATCTGTCAATGTCAATGGATATGACATTTGATTGAGAATTTAAAATTTGTCATGTTCTATATTGTAAATGACAAATTTATTGTCGTTGTTGTTACGTGCAATTATTGCAAACAAATATTTATACACACGCACACACATACATGCAAACATAGACTAACAGCACAATCATTAAAAGCGAGCGAGCTATGTTTTATTTTACTTTTTTATTTTCTTATTATTGGCTACTGCCTTTTCCTGTTTATTTTACGAATTCTTTTTAATATCCTTAATTTATATAAAGATTTTTATGTATTATTTTTTATATTGTAAACCTTGTTTTAAATTTAAATTGGGAACACATTTACTTCTACAATATAGTGAAAACTAGTTCAGAAACTAGGAAGTCACAAATTATTACACCGGTTTATAAGAATAAAGAATATTATTAATTAACAATTACTCAAGTTTCCTTACAGAGGTAAACATTGTCCGTCATTTACCCCATTGATGAGTTATGGCACAGAAACGTGGTCACCATGAGCGTCATGGGCACGCTCATAGTTACTCAATCATAGAGAAGGATATGCTTTGGTTTTATCTATGACATCAAATCATAAATACATAGCCCAGCGGATTGGTGGGCCACATAACAGCCAGAACAGATGGCCACTGTGACCTTAAGATCTGGAGAGAAGATCACGCCGGATAAAGTACCTTGTTCAGGTCGTCGGAAGACGCTGGATATAGGCCGTTTGCAATCGATCCCATTGGAAATCAGAGGCAGGTAGTCGATGTCTTACGACTGAAGTAATGAAAAAAAAATGTGTTAAATTAATTTATTTTTCGTAATGAAAGGCTTCTCATTTGCGTAAAACAAATATCGGTGAAATGTGGTGCTGAAGAAAGATGTTAAAAATTTTGTAGTTTAATAATTGATACGATATTAGCAGTAAAACAAGATCAGAAAACTTGAATGCTTCACTCACGTGGATCGTATGGCAGGCCGCAGTACACCCGCCAGAAGGTGGAATGGCGAAATAAAGGAGGTGATCAAAACAACAATTTTACGATGATCAACACATTACAGAAGACTAGAATGGCAGAACAACGTTTAAGAGGCTTCGACGTTGCTATGATTCACAGTCTTCAGAAGATTAATTATAAAAATTAAGTAAAGTAAAATATTAAAGTTTTATTTTTTAAATGTTTACTTATTATATTTATTTTCTTTTTAAAAAGTAGTATCTTCGTGACCCCGGAACCTATCTTCCATCTTTACATGGTTTGCTATAGAAAATCTTAATTCACTTTGCGGCGTTTCAATTTGCGTCGTGTTTTTTTGTAACGTAACCACGATGCAAAGTGAGGTATTGGTGTAGTTACTTATACTATTTTCAATTATTCTCCTTACAATTAAAAATAAAAGATTCTTAAACCGTAACTTATTTTAAAAAATCTCCAATAATAATTTAAAATAAAAGTGTTCATATGTCAGTTACCACGTTATCGTACAGCGCAGTAAAAAGATCAAAGTAGGTCACCACCGCTTTACCTTTTGGGGACCGAGGCGTTCCAACTTAATGAGTGACACATCAGCCCGTGGAGCCTTCGTACCGTAACGAAAGGCATTAAACCTAACCAACACCGCTTTATATTTTCTGCTCGGTTATTATTGAAGTCATATCGTAAGTACTGAGCTGTTATTATCTGCGTAGTAATTGTATGTTTAGTGATATAGGAATAATTAGTCTGCCTTAAATTATAACTATAATATTGGAGTATATTATATTGCTTTAAGAATACGAAGTTTTTGATTAGTTTTATGTACATTTTTTACACTGTGTAATATCGGATTTTATTCCTTATAGAAACCAGTCTTTTCTACCAGACAAACTAGATTGGTTGTATGAATGTTGTAATTGTCCTTATATAAAAATAATACAGAACACATAACATACTATGTAATATAGATACATAGTATATGCTACACCATTTATAACATAAAAGCTAAAGATTCCCTAAGAGATGTTTTTAAAGAAATTGAAATTCTAACTGTTGCTTCACAATTCATTTTTAAAAACATATGGGCAATAATTTAAAGCTAATATATACATAAACTACCCATACCCATGTATATGTACCATATGATATACAAGTACAAGTAGAGTGAAGAAAATTACATCAAATCTTTCGCCAATAAATCTCCATCCTTCTTTTTGAAAATCAAGATTTGTTGACTTCCTAGAGAGAGTTTATTCCAAAGTAGAACGGTTTGGACGAGAAAATAAGAATGAACGACGTCCGATTTGTAAGAAGAACAAATTAGTAGAAGTTCATTTGACAATCTCAAATTTTTTTCATGATTTGAGTCAAGGAATTGCAAGGTATAGTTAAGTATAAAGGTGAAATGTTAGATTTATTTAGATCAAATTAAGATGAGAGTAAATGTTAAACCTATTTAAAAATAAGCATGTTAACTATATATAATAGATGTGGAAAAGTAGAGAACTGAGACTTGCGACCGTAGGTCTATGGTTCGATTTCTCAGATACAATCTTATGCAATTTACACTTTTTGCAATAATTATATAGGATTTCCACAGCTCACAAACAAATTTCCAGAAAATGGGCAACAGCCTCCTTTGCTTACCAAAATACTATACTGCGATCATTATCTCACCTGCCTAACTATTATGGTATATCCCGCCATAGCTATCTTTTGGGGGAAGCTTGCAGTGGACGTCTGTTGTCTGAATCGACAGTAAGGATCTATAAAATATAAAAAAATGTGAAGTTACTTTTAATATCCGCAGTAACGTAGTAGTTGTCACACGCGTGGCTCCCAAAAAAATAGAGATAATAGTAAGCCCCGTAAGAAAAGTAGTCCTGTGAGTAAAAATACCTTATCTACTTATACCACTGGGATTTTCTGCACAGTTATAACTTAGTAAGTTATTTAGATGGTTAACTTGATTATATTACATCTCATTTGACACTGTTCGAGATAAGCCTAGTAGTGTAGTTGTATGAGGTGGTGGTAAGAGCAACAGGTATAACAGCGATATCTTTCATTGAGAGGATTAATTCAAAATTGGTTAGGAAATAAAAATATCCTACTAATACAGCATTTGTATTTTAGAAAACTTTTTTAACGTGCAAATTTATTTAAACGAAACGTAAAAAAATAATTAAAACTTTAATTAAGTTTTCATTATCAGCTAATTATAATATCTTAATTATAAATAGTCAGTTCAGTCACGAATTCATCAAATTCTTACAAATTCCATTATTTTTTACATATTTATGCATAATCGTTTGCTCCTTTTAAGTTTTTACATTTATTTGCAATTAACTCGTACAGTATGAAATATGTAAAATTAATTGAATTTTTTGATAGGTTGCAACAGGCCAATGACTTCTGGCAGAGAAAAGTATGTAGTAATCCTAATTTTGAAACCGTTTTTATTACTAAATTACAATTACGTTATTTATAATATCTAAAACCTCTGATTTTTGGGTAGAGCGTACCATACATTAATTAACAGTAAGTGAGCTATACATTCAACGCTTAGTAGCTTTTATACCTATTTTAAATCACCTGTATGTAATAATACAGTACAGAGAGCATTCTACGGATAGCATAATAGTTTAAGTCACATATTACAAATGCAAGTTACACATACAATGTTAAAACCTTTTGCAACGCTTGGGGCGGTGTTGCCCGCTTTTATGACCAGTTCGGATTTTATCTACGTTTCTGTCACAACATAACACATCATGTTTATTAAATTAATGGAATACGTTAACATTTTGTTTATCGTTTAATTTAAATTCTTGAATTTTTTAATTAAATTTATCTATTTTTTTTTTTTTTTGCTAAATTGCAAAGTTTAATTACTTTTGTATGTATATAAAATTGTCTCAGTAAGATTAAAATAAATAAATCGTCATTCACATTATAGCCGTAACGCCTCCACGACTGGAGCCAGACCTCCTCCATAGATTTTCAATAAAACCTGTAGGAAGGTCGGCTATCCGCCTTACACATGGACATCATACGCTACGCTTGCCGTGCCACACTCCTCAACTCCAAAACCTTAAGTCGGCTCTGCACGCTCTGTAGCCTGCCCTATGTCACTTCAAATTCCCAATCTGCTGAGTTATTTTGTTTTTAGTTCGTCTACGAATCTTCTGACTCCTTGTTCAATCTCATAGAGACATCTCGAGCGCTCTCAATGGCTTATAAGCGACTACCACGTTTATGCGCCATCAGTCATCACTAGTAACACACATTATTTGTAGAACTAGGTCTATATATATATATATATTTATAGTCTATATATTTTATAACAATATATCTAAGTAAAACTTATAGTAATACTTAAGAATTAAATAAAGAAAAATTACAGACGTAAAATTCCTTTCTATATCCTGAACATGACAAAGTTCAAAACGCACACTGAGATGAGAGAAGGATTTATTTATTGAAGACAAAAAAACCTTTTATGTATTCGAACCGAAGTTAATAATGATTAGTTTTTTTCTATTATAATATTCTTAGCGTATAAATTGAAAGTAGACCTCCTTCATTTCTTTCCAGTTTTCTATTTTGGGCAAGACGAGTCCATTTATTACCAACTTTCATGTTGTCTCTTATGTAGCTGTGTACTCATTTGAGTCATCACTCTGTGGCCGATATCGGTAATTTTGTTCCAATTTCTGTGCCACCTGTTTGTGTTTTGGTCCATCTGGGCGATTTTTACTAACTCTCCATTACCTTTGCCAACTCTACGAACAGGAATAATCAATTAAGTTAAAATATATAAATTATATGAAATATAATCATTATTCGATATCATTAAAATTATTATTAAAAGTTAAATTTCAATACATCTTAAAGCGAGGAAAAGGCTAGAGAACGTTCGTGTGAGATGTTATAAAAATATTTCAAAAACGTTCTATATTAATAATTGAAAACTGCGTTATGTTTTTTAATTAACGCTAAACGCATCTAAAAATGTCGTCATAAATTGTATTTATAATAATTTACCTGTGATATTGATTTATATGGAGCAACACGTTGTGAAACAGTCGTTAACACTATCGAGTTAGGTTAGTTTTAATAGGTTTAAATGTATATGAAATAGGTGGTAGAGCCTTGGCAGTTTTATTATCCGTCGCAAATAAATTACTACCAAAATAATGTCGATCGATGAAAATGCAAATTCTACAACATCAAATTCCGTCATTTGTGGCTGTTATCACTTTTTTTGTACATATTTTGTTTCTGAAACTATATACTAGCAGTTGAATTATAAAACACAGAAAATTCACTATTCATATCATTGATAATTTAAGCTTACCATGAATATAATTTCTATCCGTAATATAATATATATAATTCAGAAATAAATATAGGAAGGATTTATTAAATGAACACAAATAAAACGTTTCTATTTTTAAACTGAAATTAATAACGATTCTTTTTTCATTTTTTCTTTTTCAGCATTAGGACGTCCTCCCACGAGGTCGACAGATGACCTTGACAATGTCGCCGGAAGACGCTTGATGCTCGCCCTTCCACCCTGTCGACACCTGTATCCAGCTGTGGATTATAGTGCTGCTAAAGATTACCGTTACACCTGTTCCTTCTATCATCTTCTTTATCTGTATATATTAATTGTCTTTAAAGAAAAATAGAATAGCATTTTTAATCTGTATCTCATAAATATAAGAAATTTGAATATGTCTGTCTTTTTAAAAATAATGTATAGAAACGAGCACTGTGTTTATATACGGTTACATTATCAGCATTAAATTTGTGTTTGCCATTTTATTGCATACATTAGTATTATGAATTATTAGGAAAACATTGTACCTACCAAATCCATGGGAACATCCATAGAGAAACTCAGCACGATGCCTGAAGAACTTAATCGAGCTTTCATAACAGGCAAGCATTCAAATGAACATGAACGAATAAAAACTATGACAGATGCCTATTTCGAGCCCACTCCAATATCAGTTGCAGACACAATTCTTAAAGTTGTTGACTCATACCTGGGAGCAAACAGTCAAGCTAAGGTCTAACATCGAGCAATAGATCAATCATCAGATCCAACTCGGCTGAGCAAGGTTCAGATAACTACGAAGCATCCTCCCACTCAATATCCATCAACGCCTAAAGACGATCTCCAACCAATATGTGTTACCAATGATGACTTTTAGGTCAGAAACGTGGATTCTCACTTCGGCTCCCATTGGATTACAGTCGCTTGAGGTACCATACAGAGGGCTATGCTAGGGATTTCTCTACGAGATCGAATGGGGAATGAGGAGTTCCGTATACGGAGAAAGTAACCGATATAGCCGAGCGGTTTGTCAAATTAAAAAGACAGTGAGTAGGCTTAACGGATTTTAATTATTAGATTTAAATAACTATCTCCGATATAGAAAAATCTTGCAAAAAAATAGCACAAATTGTCATTGTGAAAATGTAGATGGCGCTAGCAGTGTACACTTAACAGCTATGCTCGTGGCGTCTATCGTTATTACTTTACATTCCGTTTTTTTTTTCGTGAATTCTTGTTTCCGGATGTGGAATATAAATATCACCTAATTCGCCACAATATCAAGGTAGTCTTGTCCAAGAATTCCGACACTATAATATATCTGTAACATTAACTTAGTGATTACCAAATCTCGACTGTCCATTGTTACCCGGAGCCATTAGTGGAGTGCGTGGGCGACATATCAAGCCTTCGTTTGTTTATATGACTAATCGATTACACTGATCTAGTGTTATTCTTTTTCTCGCCTGACCTTGATCGACCTTTGATACAAATATTTGAAAGTCGCTCTAATTCAGATTTTTGGGATTACGTAAAGATCGTCAAAAAACTCATTTAATTTAATAACAACTTCATTTCTATTACAATCGCAATAGCTATTTCAATTTTACATTTGTTGTACAAAGACATAATTTAAATTTTATTAAGTGTGCCAAATCCATATTACAATAAATAAATAAATCGAATTAAAAGCCCATTGGGTTGGCAATTTGAAGTGGCAATGGAGAAGCCCCTAGAGCAGTACAGCTTTTTTGTTTCTGATGATGTTAGTGCTGTTAGCCCTAAGGCTTTTACAGCTTCGTCGGTACTGAGTTTACAGAGCGGAAGGGTCTGTAAACTAGATTTTTTTTGACCTTTTGCACGGGGACGCTCGCACGTTGCTGAGGCTCTTCGCGGTAGAGCTTTGACGGGGTGTGCTGCTGAAGTGTGCTTGCGGGTTGGGACGGCAGCGTGGACCACAGGCGACTCGAAGAGGGATCCGGATCCAACCAGGGCTCACTAATAACGGGTGTTGTGGAGTGGTGGGTGATGTTTTGTATTGTTATGTAGAACGCGACGACCTGTGTAAACTGTTGCAGGTGCAGTTGTTGCTGATGATGCTGAGTGGTTTGCGCTCGCAGTGTTGTGAGTGTCTGCAGGGGGTGCGGTGTGGCGAGTGTTCTGTGGGGACCCTCTGATGGGCGTGAGGAGAACGTCTTTAGGACGTCTCTTGGTCTTTACTGAGGTGCGAGGGGAGTTGCATGAGGCGCTAGCTATTAGAGTGTTGGGATGTGCGGAGACCTACTCAAAATAAGTTTTTGAGCAAGCCAGTGAGAACTCTTGGACCGTGAGGAGTTTGAGGTCGCTATGGAGTTCTACGTTGCGCTGGAACCAATCCGCCCCCGTTGCTATCCGGGTGAAGCGGATTTGGAGCGTCTGTATATCGTTGATGTTGGTGGATGCGGCGTGTGCGAATACAACGCTCACGTTAGAGAAAACAGGTCTTACGCAAGCCTTGTACAAGTGCAGCTTGTGCCTAAGGGACAATTTGCTTGAAGAGCAAATGATTGGGTAAATCCTACTGAGGATGTGGGAGGCTTTATTCCCAACTTGGCGGATATGTTGTTTAAGTGTTAGTTTGGAGTCAAAGGTGGCCCCGAGGCATTTGTCCGAATCCTTCCAAGGAAGAGGTTGCCCCGGTCGACGAGGCGCTTGCGCTTGCATGTCTGGGAGGGGGGGGGGGGGGGTCGAGAGTCGACGAGAGAATATAATCGCCTGGCTTTTGTCAGGGTTAACGTCTATTCTCCATTTCCTAAACCACTTGCCTAGGCGGGTGGCCGCGGCTAGAAGATGACGAGAAATTAATGCACGTGCTCCACTGGTGGTGTAGAGTGCGGTGTCGTCCGTGGAGAGCGCGAGTTGGACCTTGCTATCTCTCGGTATATCGCTAGCAGAACAGACGGCCACTGCGGCCTTGAGATTCTGGAGTGGATACTACGGGCCAGCAAGCGCAGCGTAAGACGATCATACAAAAGCTGGATAGATGATCTTGTTAAGTTCATAGGAGGGTGCTTGATGGAGATGAAGGGTGCTCCTTCTTTCGGGTCTTACTGGAAAACTAGGACGGCCTGTACCCGGCAGTGCCTGCCCTGGTTATAAGTATATATAGTTATAAGTATACTGATGATTGTTATATGCAGGTAGAAACAAAATTAATAGTTTTTTTTTTAAATAAATATTTTTTAGTAACTCGATGACATGAAAAGTCCACGTGGAGCTTCACCCGCCTGCCGGTCTGAACAGATCAAATAACTAAATAAACAATACCTTCTAAAGTAGAGAATAAACAAATAAGAAAAATGAAAAACCTCAAGGTAAGAATTAAATTAACGCAACTATGTATTATAATAAATGAATACACTACAAATGTAATGGCATTAAATTATACTGAACGAGATAGACAATAACGTATGTATTTTAATACACGCATGCAAATATTTCTTAGAAATTCAACCGCATAGCTTACCTTGTCCGGTTAGTTTTAAACAATCCATATTATAAAGATAATTAATGGTTAAAAGTAAAGCATTTGATCGTCTTTAATGACTCATTTTTTAACACATTAGTTTTATGTAGCACGTGTATTTTAAAGATTGTAGGTTATCGTTGAGCTAAATATCTCCACTGTGTATTTCTGTTATAGGTGTCGGTTGAAACCAAGGTTCACAAGTGGTGTTCAGGAGCTGGTAGATTCCGCGTGAGTAGGCTTTAGGAGGATCGACGACTTCGTCAAGGTAGCAGGAAATCGCTGGATGCGGGTAGCGCAGGATCGCTCATCGAGGCGAACTTAGGGGAAGCCTTATCCTTGCAGACAACGTCTATCGGGTGAAAAGAAGTCAAGTAAATTTAAACTAATAGTTAAAAAATAAAACTGTTTATAAAGGATTACACCGTGTTATTGTTCAGGACAATGCTGCTGCAAAATACTTACGATATCCATAACTTAAAAAATTATACTTAAACCGCGATGTTATTATCATCACCACTTCAGCCATTGGCTATAGCTGGGCACATTTTTTGATATGCACTTCGTCCAAAGATTCATACATGATGTCATACGCTGCGCTTGCCAGTTCTTGGTGTCTACTCCAGAAACTTTGGGCCCTAGCGAGCATCTGGTCTGCGTGCTATAATCATTAATTATACCAGAAGAAAAAAAAATAATTAAGATAGATACCTTTCGAAACAGGTGCGTACATACATATATCGTCACCTTTATTTACGTGAGTTCGTAATTTGTGAAAAATGTATTTATTAAATATTTTTAATTCATGTAATTTATATTTTCTTTAGTTTCCCAAGTAAAAAGACTTGAAATCATAACATAATTATAAAAACGATTAATTAGTGGTTTTCAATAAGATCAGTATAATTTTTTTTGCATAGCGCATGATATTTCCTGTACGTATAAATTGTCCGCAATAATTAATGGCTTTCGTAATTAATCTAGATTTCACTTAGTGTCACACTGATAGATAAGAATTTAAAAATATATATTTTAGCCGATATACACACGTCCAGTTGATACTGTATCGGGGTCACAATAGAAGGTTGCACTTGCGATGGTGAAACTACCATTGTATGGGCCACGCCCGGACACGTCTACTTCAGTTCAAATTCATACATATCTCATTATTTATACCTGCACACATTGTAAATGCACTAAGATTTTATGTTGCAATGTCACCTTATCCTGAATTTGATACAACTGCAATATAAATACAACATACACCCCATCGACATAAATGGCGGCGACCTTAGATATTAATTATTATTTCTAACTATATCCTTCTTGGGTCCTAACCGAACTAAATACCTCGGAGTTGTAGATAGACAGATTGAGTCTTCGCTCAGTGCGTACCATCAATATGCTTTGTGTTCCCCGAGGCATTATCATGGACCTACTCTCTTCTCCGCTTACTTCATGGGTTTTTTTTTCACAATGCATTTTTACTCGAGTTTTGACCTCCTAACCAAACCTGCGGTAAAAATTTGTTAAAAATATGGGCCAAAATATAAAACAGAACAGAAGTCGAGTTACGACAAATTAATAACTGACTTAACAATAACTCGTTACTTCTTAACATAAACGTGTTAAAAATGGCTACTTTTCATAATTAACAAATTTCATATTGCACTAAACCAAAACATTATATTATTGCTCACTGTTCAACACTCACCTTCATGTTCCTTATCTCGTTACACTGTTACTCGTATCAATGAAAGAAAATAATAGCATTAATTAAACCAACTTAAAGCCAAAATCGGGTGATAAGGCTGATAGAGATAATGTTGCACAATTAATTTTCAAAAACATCCTATGTTTTGTTTTTATAAATATTGCTGCTTAAAATGGAAAATCAAATTCCCATATCCATTTTAAATATGTCGTATAGACGCACTGTTTTGAATAAATTGAACACTAATAATATATATACATATATAAGATATAATTTAATACACGTACTAATATATATTGTTAGATTTATTACAGGTGTAAAAAGTTTAAAAAGTGAAGGTGTAGTTTATTTTTCAGTAAAAAGCTGTAAATCTTTTAAACCCATTACAAATCATTCTGTAGAAACTAATGCGTCAGGCTAATACTGTTCTGACTGAAGATATTAATATAGCAAATCTGATTACACGTGTACTGTCCGATAGATACGTACAATAATTATAATTATTTCTATATAATATTAACACATTTATGCCAAAACAGTTGTATTTCAATATAGAATTATAAATTTGTGGAATCACTGCGTTGAATGAAAATTATTTTAAATTTTATTCAAAAGTGCTGAGAAAAATCTACAAAATTCAAATTCAATAGCATTTATCAATTATACATTAGCACCTAATAATATAATTAAATCGCTTCTGTCACCTAAAATACAGTATTTGCATGATAAAGCATTTAGTTTTATCTATGGTAATAGAGGTCAAACATGTTTATCATTTAAATGTTAGACCAGACCTGATATGGTTACGGCATTGAGCAAACTATAACTGCACTACATATGACAGAAGAACGCATAAATTTAATTTTTTTTAAATCTGTTTAATTCAAAAATGTGATCTTGATTTTCCAGCCAGCAACAAAAATATAAAATCACATCTCAAAATTATTTCATAGTTTTACTATTATATATAAGTAATTCATCAATACCAACATTATTCCATCTGTAAAACGTCCACCGCTGGACATAACTCTCCCCCACAGATTATCAATAAGACCGACTGTAAGTAGCCAACGTCTTCAGGTGACTTTAACATCTATCTGATCATCTATCGACTCTAAAGAATAATCTATAATACAATCACTATACTGACAATAACTTATGACATACTATAATGGAACTCATCAGAAAACATGCCATTCAATATAAATGTAAGAAAAAAAACGTATTTCTTATTTCGTGGCAGTAATTATAAAAACGAAATATACTGTCTATAAATTGAAAAAAAAACGCTTGTTCATTAATCTTTTAAAAAACGAATTAATTTAGTCGTTTTACATTGCTTTAGTATATAAACGTAAGGCTTTAGAATTTCAACCCTTATTTTATTTACGATATTTACACCTTTAACGGATTAAAGATGGTAAAGCACTAAAAACGATTAACCTAGTCCTATTATATTGAAAAATAAAACTTATTTTCATCGCATAATATTATAGTTTAATTTAATTTTGTGTTTTTGGCATTTCGAATGGTTGTCATTTTTACTCTAAAATTTATTTAATTTCATTAATAAAATTTATTTATAGTAACTGAAGTTGAAGATTTGCTAATTAAGCCTTTCTGCGTTTTATTTTGTCACACTTATTATGTTTGGAAAATGGCCGCCTCTCAAATGTTCCTAAGCCGCCATTATCACTGTAGATATACAAATATTCACCATCGTAATTCATTTATATAATCATACAGATGTAAACTATGGTGATATTTTTTATACTTTTGTTTTGAACCTAACATTAATATAATATAAATACTTATTAAAATTTTGCACAAACATTACTATCATACAAAACTGAAATGTATACAGATGAAATACTACGGACGGATGTTATTATTTTAAGCTGACAGTAATAAAGTATATTACAGATAAAAAATAAAAATATTTTATGGTATCGTCTCTAGGATATAGATGCTGCTATACCTACATTCCTGGTAACATATTCAGCTTTATTTTCGTTGAGTATTCAATATAGTTAACAAATTTGATTCACTAAACCGGATCAAAATCCTTTTGTATATCGGCAGCTTTTGATAACGATAAATTTTAGCAATTGATCTATATTCAAATATTTTAAATTGCGAATAAGTAATAAATTAAAATTTTATTGATCATGTCGTAACTTCTGTTTATATTTTGAAATTTAAATGAAGTAAACCGTTTTTTTTTAACTAAAACATATTGTTATACACTTTGAATTCTTGACATGGATAACTAGTATACGTCATCAGGAGAATGTTAGAGGAGCACAATTTTATTGCCCAAGTTAAGCACCACTTTAATAATTTCCTCCAACATAAAGCTGAAAGGTTCTAAACGCGCCCTTATTTGAGAGTGGCACACAATAAAACCGGACAGCCTTTTTTATGGTTACACTATTTAAAATTGTCTAGTGGAAGAAGACTCCGAATTTAGGACGTCAACCATTTCATGCACTCGTTATTTTACAGGAGGTTGTAGTTTATACGCTCTAAGCAATATATATTACATATATTTTCTATCAATAAAAATGTAGTCAGTGGTACGCTTAAAAAGTTTATTTTGATAAACACATAAATTGCAAGATCATTTAAAAATACAGCCTACGCTCAAAAGGATAATTGTCAGTTGGATAATCTGACACTCAAGTGCCAACGACACCTTAAATTTATTATTGTGTTTTCGCGAACAATAAAAAAGGTCTCTTGAAATTAAACTATACAAATAAAAATGACACGTGACCGCCAATTCACATGTGATATGTAGTCCAGCATTAGAGTCGGCTTATAGTGGTCTAGCGAAAGCGTATGCTTACAATTAAGTACGATTGTAATAATAAAAAGTTATTTTAATAATTAAACGAAATATTTAACTTTAAATATAATTTTCAAAACTATTACAATTAAAATTAAACACAACAGAAAAGCTAATATTAATGTTCAGTTAGTTTAACATACTTATGATATGTCTGAAAATTATTAATAGTATTAGTGTTTAGTATTAAAACAAATAAATAATTTGTTTTGGTCATGTAACCTACGGCTATTAGAGCCGAAAGGTTCTCGAGTGGCGACCACGACCACGAGACGCGTCGTGAGCAGGCCTGCCACTAGCTGGCCTGTCGACATGGTCAGGGTCGCGAAAAGCCGCTGAATGCGGGTAGAATAAGGCCATTCATCGTGACGACCTTCGGGAGAGGTCTATGTCTAGCAGTCTATCGGCTAATGTGATAAATATAAAGATGAGATTTATTATAACAGATGAAGACAGAGTAATTCAATTTTCAGTTTTATTATACTAATTTACTTATGACGTTTGAATCTTTCGTGTGAAAGATATTGAACAAACCAAACATAAAATATACAACATTTCAATCTTTTTTAACAGCAAACTATCTTAAAATATAGCCATTACTTTTTTTATAAATATCTTGTATTATAATTATCTCACTCAATTAAATTTGCCGCGTAAGCGTCCGCTCCGCTTGTCACAATAGGATCTGTTCCACGCTGCCTCCAGCAACAATACTGGCCTTTACTTCTTTTTTCTGCAGCGGAATCTGGATGGACTACTTTCGAAAACAAGAGGTGACCTAAATTTCTGATCTCCACAAAATGTAAATCAAAATCAACTCACGATTTTGCGTAAGCAAATATATTTAAACAAAAATTCCATTTGATTTTTAAACGTCGATTATATTTTAAAACTAACCTTGACTATCGTGATAGATAATTAATATAAATATAATTTATTAGAGCATAAACAAGGCACAACACTTAATAAATGTGATTGTAAACAGATTTTGACAAGACTAAGGTTATTTTATTAAGATTTATTAGACTAGGCTTACTTTGCAGTCTTAAACTGTTTCAATAATCTTCTTATTGATAAACAGGAAATTTCGGCCTCTGTATTATACGAGTATCTTTGTAAAAATTATTATAAAATTATTAAATTAAATAATAAATAATTGGTAAGTAATGCAGAGCAAATAGTTAATTATTGATAGGAGGTATGTGGGTAGGGTTTTAGTAGTATTAATAATTGTGCTTAATCCTATGTACTAATTGTAACCTTATTATATAAGAAAAACAGGTGATCGATAAGTATCTATATTGATGTATAGAAACTCTTAATTTCGTTTACATTACTGGTTAAACAACTTGGTAAATTGCGATAATCAAGAGAAACAAAAACAAATAAGCAAAATGTACTTAAAATATCACTCATGACGACATTTTTGTATAAATATGAACAAATATTTGTACGTAAACAAAAATTTACCA
Source organism: Battus philenor (assembly GCF_028537555.1). Lineage (NCBI taxonomy): Eukaryota > Metazoa > Arthropoda > Insecta > Lepidoptera > Papilionidae > Battus > Battus philenor. Next base: position 3,889,607 of record NW_027181759.1, on the reverse strand, counting down.
AAAATAAAGATTTAAAAAAACCAAAACTGGGTTATATTTTTTATATCCATATGACACAATTTAAAAATATATACAGAAATCGGCAACATTTGACAAAACTTTTATCTCTCAAGCGAAACAAGTAATTTAAAAAGTAATGTATTCATCCACATATCTAGATCAAGATCAAATCCTCCAATGAAGTTATTAAAGCCGCAAGCCCCTGATATTAAGCTGCAACCAGTGATTATTGAAAATCAATTAAGGCGATATTGGATACGCCTTGTCTATGCGGAGCAAATATGGCGTCATCGGAATGAATCACGCGCCTAAATTTTAAATGTTTGAAATATTACATTTTGTACTTTACGCATGTGATATTTAGCATCTATTGTTCAGATATAAACTCGTCCAAAAATCATGATTCGTACGTTCACGAATCTGTTTGGGATTATTTATACCATCGGCAGTCGAAAAAGTAAAGCGTTGGTCTGATAAATTCAAATTTAAATTTTTAAAATAACTATATTCCAAAAAGATTTACGATTGATTTACGTACACATTTAAATCATGAATTATTTTAATATTAAAGATAGTGAGCTACCACCGGCTCAGAATGATGATCTGCTGAAAAAAGTTGGCCAGAAACTCTAGTTGGTCTTTTCAAAAGAAATTAAAAAAAAACAACGGTTGAAGTACATATTATATACACCATTTAATCGAATCAACAAACCAAGTTCCACATATTTCTACCATCTAGAATGCTATAAAAAAGTTTATTAAATAATAAACTTTTAATTTTAGATATAAAACTAAGAAAAAGAAAGTCTATGGTATCTTGTGGAACTTTATTACATGTGTACACTCAGACACACAAAGGATTTGTTAAGTTTATATGCCTTATTACAAAAACGTGACTTACTTACATTTACCTATCCACAACATTTATTAATTTAATCATTTTAATCAATCTAGCCATTTTGCCGTGTTGTTTTGGAACTGTGGCTATTTCTCCGAGAGAAAAGAGCTATATCGTTATTTTTGTAATACTTTTTAGCTATTTAGGGATTTTTACGTAATGTATAATAATTTATACTTTTCAACATACAAGCTGCAGTATACTGCTCTATTTTATGTGTCATTATAGGCTGTAAATATTGAAAATAAGGATTTTTTGATATACGCATCAAGATATATACGTCAGACGTAATCTTCTGAGATATTATCAAACCTATATTATCTGTGATTTCATATTAAAAGGGTCTTGGCAAGTGCAACCCGCAAAAATCATGACTCACTGACGGCTACAGGAACTCTTGAAATATCAAACAAAGAGTAAGGTCGATAGTGTAACGATTCTGAAACAACTGACGATAAGAAAAAAAAAATAAAAAATGGAAACGTGAATACTCGACTCAATTGATATTAGTACTCACAATTCAAGTAGATATTAACAGGGGTCAAATACTGAGCGCTCTTTTAATGCTTTTTATAGAGAATCAACATGAGCCATCAAATAACAATAATAGTTGAAAAAAACGCTAAAAGGTACGCAAAGAACAACCCAACAACATTAGTAGGATTATTTTTATGTATTATTTGTTTCATTTGTTTATTATCGTCTTCGCGGTTGACGAATAATGCTGTCCAACTTTTTTTAATCACTGAATTGTTTGATGTACATGCATTCTTTGTCCGAGAAACAAATCTAGACATAGATTAAACAGGAATCAATGCTGGACTTAGGAATATACAAGTTAAATAGAAATTAAAAGTACGTCTAGTAGCAGGATAAACAGGAACAATAGAAATAAGAGAAGAAAAACGTGTTCGCACCGTGTAAATATCAAATCTAGAGTGAGATTTTGCAACCAGGTAAACAAATCTTTACCTCGTTATCACAAATTGATAGACAATCGAAATTGCGTTTGGTATAGATCGCCAAAGTAACACTTTTTATTTTAAACTTCAACTTTATTACCTTTTTTAAAATATATCTGACCTTTTCGCCGGCAAATATCAATAAAAAGCATTTGAAAAGATATACCAGAATTGCAAAATAACTATTTATATACAAATAGCACTAAATAAAAAAAACAAAACCGGAAATTACGTAACTATTTAATTTATCAAAATGAAATGTTGAATCTAATCCGCTTATCGAATTTACACGTTTAGCAATTAATGTTTTTTAAACAGATCGTATAGTAGCATATATATAAATATATTTAAATAAAATAAGCAAAGGGGTATCTGTGATGTATTGACGTCAAGCAATTTGTCAATTTATGAATATTGATTTCATATAAATTCGTTATTATAACTTATCTATATAAATTAAAATGTAAATATTCACTAGTTAGAAAATTTAACGAATGGCTGTTTTAAAATCAGCTATAATTTTTTTTCTATAATAATTCTTTCTCATAAAAGTATACCCACTAATCTTTAAAAATTTTGAAAAAATTGTGTTATTGCTATATACCATAATCAACACGCTTGACAGGAGAGTTAGGGATCGCAGTATAGTATTATGGTACGCAGAAAACACCGCCGCCTATCCTCTGAAAAATTGTTTGTGGGTAGTGGCAATCCTATATAATTTATCTAAGTAATTTATGTAGTTATATAAGGTTGTATCCCAGGAATCGAACCCGCGATCTACAATCGAAAGTCTTAGTCATATATTTAATTTAATATTCTTTATTGTACACTTTAAGATACATTTAATAAGTTTTACAATAACATACAAAAAAGTACAATGAGCGGTATTATCACACAAGGCAATCTCTTCCAGACAATCATAGTATGGAAAAGGTAACAGTACTAATAATGGGTAGTTAACGTGTACAAAAAATACATATTTACAAACAAACGAACATAGACATACATAAACATACATAGACATACATACATACGTATATACATTTACCACTGGGTTACTCCGCTCTTTATATTTATCTATATTACTTTTCAGTATCGTCCACCAACAAGTCTAGACGTTAGAGATTAGGCATCGGGAAGTGGCGTCACAAAAGGTGGACCCAAAGCATAGTCTAGGTCGCAGGAAAGCGCTTGATGCGTGCAGCGCTAGACCATTGTAGCAATCTTTGTAGGAGGCCTATTCCTTACGGTTTCCTATTACGTATTGACTCCTCACAATATCTCTGGAACCACAAAGGTAAGAGACCTAAAATTTGTTAGGAATGTTCTTTACGCTGAGTAAAGGTTATATGATAATGGATTTTATGCAAATCTACCTGTAGGAGAACTTCTGGAGGCGTTCGTAAAGCAGTCAAACAGCCAGTTTAAGTATATATATTTTAATTAACTTCCATAATAAAATGTTAATTAAAAAAAGAGCACTGTTTTATTTTATACAAATAGTTTATCTAATCTTGCGTGGACATTATCGGTAATGTCATTGCACAGGTGCCATACAGAGTTTTGTGTTTCAAATTATTTAAAATCACTATAAATAAATATTCTGCTCTCTCTTCGTATTGTCTTAAAAATACGTCAAACAAATCGCGATGTCGGATTTTGCTATTTGCATTCCAAAACTCTGTTTAATACAGGTGAATGGTTATTGGTGTACAGGCTTTGAAGGAGTGAATGTAGTAAGAAGCAAAAGAGCGTTTTATAATTCAAATTGCTTCATGTTAAAGTTAAATAATGTTTACTATCTGTACTTGCAGACTTTTCAATAGTAAAAATAAATTTATGTAATATATATGAAAAAAACATCTTTATATAAAATAATTAGAGGTATAAATGCTTTAAAACTTTTTGCTAAATTATGTGTTATACGTTCACCTCTTTAAATCTTTTGCATCTGTAACCAATTATCCTGTATGTTTCCCTTCGAATGACGTTTATGACAACTTGACATTCGCTGTCATAATTATAAATTCCGAAGATCCGCCATATTTAAGTGTAAAAAATTATTAATATTTAAGGAATGTTTAGTATATTCAAATAAACATTAGCATATCGTACACGAAGCCATGGCAAAGTTCTAAATAGCAATATAATTTATTAATTTATTAAATACTTTGTTATTACACAAGTATGCGGTTCATAACCTGGGTTAATCCTATTTAAGTTTAAACGAGTCAATGCGCCGGACTTCAGCATAAGTTAGTTGTAATATGTGTCGATAAAAAGACTATTTTATTGCCGATCCGCGACATATGGCAGGAGAACCTTAACGTTGGTAAATGTCCAATGTCTCAGCCTCGTGAAGGATATATTAAAAATATTGTGATGTCAATTTAAATAACAATAATGATTCAGCACGAAATAAAATACATTGAGCACTTTATTAGTAGTGAAAAGGATACAACTTTTTTAAAAAAAGTACAAATATGTTCTTTTGTTGGTATTTGCAGCTTTATTTTAGTTACAATTCTGCCTAAGACGCATTTACAGATTTCGCTGATACGTGGGTGTATGTCGCTGAGGGCGCCTAACCTACAACCTTTTTTTTAAGGGGCAGCCGGAAGATCGCCGATCCCTTAGATCGCTAAGGTAAACGCTCCCATGAAGAGACCTTGGCTTAGCATTTGTTGAGACATTTGTTATTCTTCGATAATATCCGTTTAGCATTCCAATTCAAAAGCGAACGAGAAGGCTAAACCTCGATTTGGTTGTACCTAGCTACCACTTGGGAAAACGTCAGCGCTGCAAGAAGAAGTTAAGAACAAACTTTAGCAGTACTTTTATCTAGAATGATCGGAAATTGCCGACCCTTGCGATGTACGAGCCAACCTCTATTCCGACGAAGTGAGTTAGTTTTCGAACGGAAAGTTTTACCAGGCTTGAAAGGACGGAAAAATTACAGCATATAACTTAGACTCATTAGTAACCAAGATCGCAAATTCCCGAGGAACGGACTGGTAAACCGCGAACTTCTTAGATTGCTTAGGCAGACGCTCTTTGCAGTTCAGTATTTGACCGGCAAGGTCACTAAATGGAACGAAACACGTTTAGGAATACTAAAGTGTTAGGCACTGTGTGTGTTTGGCACTAATCGGTGTAACATAACTCCTGAAGATGCCCCGTGGAGGGGTGAAAAACGTGTTGAGTAATTTGACGGTGGCGGTTGTGTGATTTGCGTTGTTTGCGGCATACGTATTTATTAGCGGGCTGGCGAGCGGTGCATTTGTTGCACGACTACCACTGCATGTGCGGAAGTGGCTAAATATTGGTCCTTTTCTTACTTAGGATGGACTTCCGCAAGGTAATGCCTGATTCCATTAAATACTAAAGTGATTATTAGATAGAGATTCTAGAGCACCCAACAGGGCCAACATTATCTCTGCTAGTATTTTATTATTGGATTACTAGGAGAAAAGAATTCTAATATCGGCACATCGCAAAACGCTCAATCTGATTCTAGTTTCTTCTACATCCGTATCTTGACGTACACAAGTGCTCAATAATCCTTAGTGGATAAAAATATGCATAAATAAATATATCGTATGTACTCGATAAGGACGGCATGTAATATGAAAGCTTTTCAATTTGATATTGTGCTTCTGTTGTCGCATCATTAGTACTCAAGTTTTAGAGGCGACGCTTATATTTTTGTAACTGCATAGGGTTGTAGGCAAATACATGTTGAGATATCGAAGTTGACGGAATTCTTGCAATGTTCTGCAAGAGGTGCCTAGCTGAAAATCTTCTACATAGTTATGACGCGAGGCATCATGACTTAACCATACGTAAAATTAATCCTGTTCACATACATGTTGTATTATATCTGGACCTCTTCTTATTCTCTGTGTTTGGCACTAATCGGTGTAACATTACTCCTGAGGATGCCCCGTGGAGGGGTGAAACACGTGTTGAGTGATTTAACGGTGGTAGTTGTGTAATTCGCATTGTTTGCCGCATGCGCATTTATTAGCTGGCTTGCGGGCGGTGCACTTTATTGCAAGACTACTGCTGCATTGGCGGAAGTAACTATATATTGGTCCTTTTCTTACTCTTCTTATATGTTGAATTACAAAAAGCGAAGCGCGCCACGAACGGCTCTTGCAGTAGTGACTATGTGCTATGGCGTTGCGATACCACCCGTTTATTTATTTTTTCCTTCATCTACGGCGAAGAAAATGGGACTTAAGATACGACTCAAAGTGTATTTACATACATACTTACAGATTATGACTTTCAGTTTAGCACAATGGCAGCGATTATCTCATTAATGGCTTCCGAATTCAAAACGTTTAAATTTGTATTAACTTTTGTTTAAAAGTTAAAACAAATCGATTTTTTGCCATTGTTTCAATTTTTATTAACGTAATATTTATATATTAGGGAGACTGTAAAGTAATGTTGTTTTGTAAGAATCGATTTTTTGTCATTTTTTGAATTTTTATTAACATTAAATCAGTAACGTAATGTTGTTTCTGTGCATGTCAATATTTCATTGTCATTACGTACTTGGAAGATGTTATATACTAAATGATAAAAGAATGTTGATAATGAAGGTGAATATATTGTTGATAAGAAATAAAAACTTGTTAAAATTTATTAACAAAGTACTATTTAACAAAGCGATATTACTTTCCGGTCCCCCTAATACATACATATGCTAATAATTGTATTTATTCCATTATTACAACGCACATACTAGACTGCGTAAAGGTTATACATACAGCTAGAGACGCCTCTGTGTGTATTGTTAAATCATCATCATTATTTCAGCTGTAGAACTTCTATTACTTGACTTAAGCTTTCCCCATAGAATTCCATTAGAACCAGAAGGAAGCGGCGTGCCTTCACCTTCTTTTTTAACAAGGTCGTCTGTATGCTTTGCGGATGAACGTTCGATGCTGCGATTGCCGGGCTGTGTTCTCCATTACAAAACTCTAAGGTTTTAACGGCTATCTCTTCTATGTATCCTGCTAGTTACTTAAAAAAAAGTACAATCCTCTCCATGGTTGAGCAACTATGTAATTACATACATTCATTTTAATATATCAAACTGTCAATAAGGAAAATTGTTTTTTATACATTTACATACACGCCATTCCCAAGGAAAATAGGTTTAACGTCTGCTCGACTAAAAACCCCATATTATATCATCTTTGTTTTATAAGTTCCGCGGAAACGCTTTCATTTGCATCTGCTGCCTTCACAAACGTTGACTTCTTCCATATATGTATCTGCCAAGTACGCCGAAAGGCTGAGTGCTCTCTCTTTAACCTCCTGATGAATTGAGTTTCTTGTCTCCACCTAAATACCAAGAGATCCAAAAAAACGAACATTTATGAATACAAACTTGTCTTAACTCCATATGAATTCATCCCTGGTCCTTCCTGGGTCCAATCTATAGTTACGTCATATTACCACAATTCAGCCGTGAACGACGTACTTTCAATTATATATTTACGCAACATACTATGTCGGTTTTATTAACCAGCTCCGAACAATTAAACGAATTCCCATGGATATATAAATGTTTTTATTTAGCACTTCACGTTAAACGAAGCCCGGATCACAATAGACTATTCAAGTTTTAAGAACGAGAGGTGCAATACACACACGAGTTGAATTCAATAAACTACGGTTTATCGGTAAGGTCGATCTACATCCGTGTTACCTATTGTATTTAGAAAATCTATTCGAATTATTTACCTACTTCTTTTAGCTTGTACAATGTGGTATTTTTTTATAATCATCAGAAAAATTAAACTAGAAGATTTTATTCATTGTAAAAACAATATTTAATATGTCAAAATATAATTATAGAAATGAATGTAAAAGAAATATTTATTTTATATGCCTCCCTTTAGTTATATACATTATATATTACATAATATTTACTATATGCTTTATACTATACATATAGTGAATCATTAATCAAACGCACACCACACACACTAAACATACACTCTGTGCACACTATCAATATACACTTTCCTCTGTTTAGTTTTTGTTCGTATTTTTTTATTCATAATAATATGTACTTCTTAATTCTCGTAGTTTACCTATTAATGTTTATACTTTGTCATGTACGAACCAGCTGTAAAGGACTTTGAAATAAATAAAGTACTTATTGACAGCTCGCACTATTTTTGCTTACTAATCCTGTCCATTCAATGATTTTCTGAAAATAATCCAGTTTCATTTTTTAGGCCTATTCATGTGATGTCTTTTCATGTTTATTGATGTAAAAATGAAGAGTAAACATAGAAAATAATAATTTAGTATTATGTACAATATATATTAATAAGAATGCAATAATCTTCGTAAGTTTATTATAAAATATAATGAATGAATGTTTTAAATGTATGCTTTATCACAGAGGACGTCAATAGCATATCACTAAGACATCAAAACTAGTCCAGCCTTGAAAATATAACTTTTATTATTAAAAATATTTATTTTACATAGTTGTTTCAAACATCCTATTTATATTAGTGTATAGTATATAGTATATAGTATAGATATTAGTGTATGTCGTAATGCAATTATTTTTAAACCTAACAAGCTGTAAAATATTACAAACGTTTACTCGATTTAAAACGTTAATTTTTCTTTTAATTTCACTTGAAAATTTTCTAAATAAGTTTGGTTTTCTTTTCTGATTCTTAAATAAAACAATGTAAGTCAAAAATAAAATAGATAAAAACCGCTTTCACAATCAATAAATGTTCTGTTAAAAATTCCAATGTTGAATCAACGATTTTCTCTCTATCATCTTTATGTTTTAAATGTTTAATTAAGACTATTAGATGTCGATCCTCATAGAAATATCCTAACTCTTTCCAACTCAATCTTCCCTGGGTAAAAAATCACTCGATACTATATTTTATTTCTAGATATTTGGTCTTTTTTGTGGATGTTTTTAGATAAAGACTTCTGAGTGTCCTCGTTAGTTTTGACACAGTTTAGTATGTTTCGGAAAAGACATTTTTGAGTTTAAAAGACCCGTCTTATGTCTCAAAGAAGTGAAAAAAAAATTAATGCTGTGATGGATTTTGAACTATAACATTTTGAAAAGGTTAGATTAGAAAATTAGAAGGTTACAGATAAATTATAAACTATAATGTGAACATATTATATTACGTCAAAATACCTATACACGCGCACCATATTTGTATACTGGCACACATACAGAATGATTGTTTATAGCTGTATAAACTTTAAAAAGATAGATATGTAGCAAAAAGTTATTAAATATGTATGCCTATTTGGATCCTCATAAAATATTTCACCATGTACAAAGTGTTCACTCTGAAATATGTTACTTTACTTTGGCCAATGACTTTTGCAAGTACAAGGTCTATAATAACGAGAAATAACACAAAGCTTATTTTCTTATTCAAATTCCTATTTATATATCCTAAGTTTCATTATTAAATTTGTTTCTTTTTATTAATTTTTGTCTCTATTTCTAATATTTTTGCACAAGTATAATTAAACAGTTTTAGTCTTTAAAAATTTAAATCCTTTTATGGACAAATTAAAGATTCTTTGTGTCATAACGAAACTGGCTTCTATAATAGGAATGTAAGTGACATTCATGGCATACCTAGTACAGAAGCTAGTTTTGGTCTAGCCGTATTTTAAATTTGATAAATGTGTTTGAACGTGTTTATTTGTTTTTCTTTTACGAACGCCACATTCGTCTTGACGATTCGTCTTCTCACCTGATTAAGAGATATTTATTTCAGAATTTATGACATCGTTTGATTCAAGTAACCTTTAGTCTTTTTTCTCTCAACTAATCAACAATATATTTGGACACTGCAATTCTAGTTTAGAAACAATAAATAATTTGAAAAAAAGAAACATTTAAATGTCATTGTATTTATTCTATATAATATACATATACACATTCTATGTAAATAGAACAGGACAAAGGATTATACGAAGATCCGTTTGTAACTTTGGTAACATCAATAAGTTCTCAAAGTTTTACGGGTTATTTCATTTGAAAGAATACAGTAGTGTATGTTCAACTTACACAATACCAAATGGAGCCTATAAGGATATATATATATATATATATATATATATATATATATATATATATATATATATATATATATATAATAACAATTGAAAACTCTTATCCTCCTACTTATATAAGGTTTGACAAACATTTTTTTACCGGTTATAGGCACAGCATTCGATTTCTACCTTACCTGATGTTAACTGACGACGAAGTCTTCGATGGTAATGCTTGCCTAGAAGGTACCTATTCACTTTTGACTTGAAGACTTCCATTGACCATCACAAGGCCCAGGCCTTCTCTAAAGATAACTATTGGGAATATACCGTAATCGCCACGCTTGGCAGGCGTTGTGAAGATCGCAGTGTGGTGTTATGATACGCAGAAGATGCTGTTGCTCATCCTCTGAAAACTTGTTTGTGAGCAGTTGCAATACTTTATAATGAATGCACAAAGTGTGAATACAACGCTACCAATAATCGCTGCAATACTTAACACTGTTTGTGCCTGTACGCGCAATACACTTAAACTTATTGGCAATATAATGGAGAAACCACAATTGAAATTCGTGACTGTGGTACTTCAGCATCCACGCAAAAAATATTACTTAATATGGAACTGTCAGTCAGTCTTCGCATGTAGGAGCGGCATCTATAAAAGATTAAAAAACAAACGCATTAATTAAAATTAAAAAAAATGAAACGTAACTGTAAAAAAAATCAAAAAAGGGGGAAAAAGGCCTTCAATAAAATGTTTACGATTTATACATGAAATTTTATCATACCATTTGATGTTATAATATATATGGCTTTTATAAAATTTTATTGCTACGGGATTAAATAATTTATTCACGTAAAACTTACACTAAATTTGATTAAAATTAAATAAATTATGTTTACATTGTACAAAAAGCATTTTATGTACACATGTTAAAAAAATTAATAACTATAGTATTTAAATTGGGGTCCAGTGCAGGAAGGCAAGGAAGCGCCACTATAAATATTCCAGCTCTGCACTTATCGTCATTTTCATTCGTACATTGAGTAATTCAGATATAATTAATAATATTTTACATTACTTCAAGTTATTAGTTAAACTTTTGTACAACAGTTCTCCTTGAAACAATATATTTATTTACATAATAAACTCGGGCATTAATTAGTTCAGAGTTTGTTTATTTCTTAAATTACAGTTAAATCGTTGTTGTTCCCGGTGGAATATAGTTACCTTCGATTTCTTTACTTTTTAACATTCACATATTATGTCCTGTTCATAACTTCCTTACATTTACTTTTACTATATATATTTTACTGTCATTACTCAACTGTAATACAAGGTTTCTACTTATGTTGTTTTGTAATAAAGTGAATATTATTATTAAAAAGTAAACTTGGATTGAAAAGATCTCAATTTTATTTTTTTAACACAAATATTGAAATATTCTTCAAGTATCAAAACTGGTCTGTCTCTCTTTTAACCATTGAATAATGTGTATATAAAAAGTTCATATAACAAACGAACACGCACATATCTGTGCATGTGAATAAACGAACGAACCTCTCTTCGTTTTGTACTTTTACATTTTTCTTCTGTTTCATTCTGATGTTCTACTGTTCTAATCAAGTTAACTTTCCGCCATCTTTAACAGCTTGGTTTATGTGTGACGAAACCTTGTTTTACACTACATCTACACTCGTCTTAGTAACATCAGGTGATGATAATTTTCAATTTAAAAATATGTAACGGTGTATGTAACGGTAGTCCAATCGTCATTGTGTGTATATACCCTTAACTTGTCTATTCGTCAATATGTCTACATCAGTGTCAACATAAGAATAAATTATTAAACCTAAAATTTGCACACGTTTTAAAGTTGACATTTCGGTAAAGAAATAAAATAAAAAGGTACACACGCCGTACGAAGGTCAACGGTTGTCGCTCAATAAAGCAAAACTGGAGCACCTGACCAGTTTGAAAGCGCCATTTAATTGTGTTAAAAATGGACGCGAACGGAGACGTTATTATAATATAAAAATATATAGCACCAAACAAAACTTAACTAAAGTTGCTATATGTAGATAAAACTAAATTTGACGCTCTTTCATATAATAACTTACAAGAATACTGCAAATTTAAGAAAAAATGGAAAACGGCATAAAATCAAATTAACACTAGAAGAAAGTGTGGAAAAATAATTTACTTAAAAAATAGTACAATAACTATTCACCTAAAGGGGATAAAACATATGAAATAGAATTACGAACGCATTTAAAGATGAAACCATGAAAAAGCGCGAAATTTAAAATTTACGCGTCATAAAATTTAACGACTCGGGCAGGGCCAGGCAGAACAGAAAAATACATTGTTTTTAGTATACAATATTTAGAAATTAATAAATCTAGATATATCTCAGGAATTAGTCATCGTAAAATCCTCAGTCAAATGGTAAAAAATTGCAATATAAATTAAATAATTAAGGCAAAAGAATTAGACATAAATCTAGTACTAACATCCGTTGACTGAATTAGTGTCAGTCAGGAATTTTGATTACAAATCCTTTTCCAAAGAAACCTCTTTGGCGGATACCGGCACAATACTTATTTTTGATTTTCATAGTTTGTCTATTAGGTGGAAGAGTGGCTCATAAAATTACTGACTAATGTGATAAAGTCATAATACGTTTTTTTATGGTAACACCACTTTGTAATTTATACAGAGTGATTTGTTATAGGTGCAAGAGCTTTAAAAAGGTGAAAAATTCGTCAGCAAAATTGTAAGTAGTAAAGTGCAAACAAACAAAAGTTGTGTCCGGCAACTTTTTGGCCAATGTATGGTAATCCACGTACGTAATGCAGGCTTAAGGCTCTAGCATTAGGTCCATAGGTCAACGAGTGGGCTAACTTGTTGTGGGTTTGGTAATACCAAATGGATGTAGGCAAGTCACGGAACTCGAAGGCCACATCTGATAACGCTGTGCTTCGGTTTCAGCCGGCGCCTCCATTTGTCACAGCGGATGTGGAATGTAACGTTTTATTTACCGATTACTGCATATATTTAATTTAATGCCATACAGACGATATACAGGCTGATTGATTAAAGGTGTAAAAACTTTAAGGGGTGAATGTAGAGTTCATTTACGCTCAATTATTATACTCTATTTCAAAATTAATTGATTCAGATATAATAGATAACTTAATTCGTAAAAAGCCTTTTCAAAATTCGAACGCCTACCTATTGAAATAAATCGTTTACTATCTGTCGCAGTCATGGCGATCTTTGGAGGAATTATGATCTATCACAATCCTATATAAAAATCAAATAATTTCAAAATTATCAATTTAAAACTATTACCACTGTAACTGTGTATAAATAACTAACGTTCTGTTATGGGCAAGGCAATAAGAGAAACTTAGCTTGGTTTTCCACTAGCATGCAACTAGGTTCCATCAATCACTTTTTGAAAGTAATTACTTGTATTTTATTTATTATTTTAATTAAAACGAAGATTATGACCAGTGCTTCAGACTTAGATAGAACAGGCCACAGAGATTAAGCTTTAAGCTCTATGATAAATAAATATTAATCAAAATTAAAATTTAGGCTACCTCAACCCAATCGGGAACATAACAATTAAATAAACCACGATATAATTCACAAAATTTGTAGTAAATTAAATAAAATCAATAATGTATATGGCCAAATCTTTTATTATACAAACCGTTCGGTTGTGGAATGCGTTACCAGTAAATATAAAACGTGCGTTACCTATTTTTGAGAAAATGATTGCGAAGTATTTTCTCGACAATTAATTATTTATTTAGTCCTCTTTTTTCTTTCTCGGGTGAACTGATTCATGTTGATTTAATATTCTTAATAATTGTTGCGTTTGTAATTATGTAATTATTTGTAATAATGTATTTATTATTGGTATATGTAAGTGAATGTAAGTATGTAATACCGTGACCAAAAAGTAAGGTGAACTATATAAAATCTTTATTTATTCTTCCAAATTAATTACATCCACTACAAAGTTCCGTTCTATAAAACACACTTTTGCCCACACCTGTTTCAGTCCTCAAAACATTCGGAGTAGTCTTTTCTGGTATAGCCTTAATGACTTTCGATTCAGTTTTTACCTCCTCAATCGTACCAAGAGAGCGTCCCTGCACTTACCCTTTGAGTTTGCTAAAAAACCAGAAGTTGGAGTCGCACGGAGTACACGAATACGGTGGTTGCTGAACGACATAGGTCGAGTTTATACCGCATTTTTCCAAAAAATTGTGTGACTTTTTCACCATTCGAGACTTGACATGTTTGAGACATCCTCCAAAATGGTTTGGGCTGATGCAAATGATATTCCAACTTTTGACAAACAGACGCTTGGCTAATGTGTCTATAACAGCTTAATGCCCGAGCGTTTTAAATAACAATTTCACATTGCTCCTTTGTGTGCATATGTAAATATATGTATATTTATATGTATACATTGACTAACTGATGATTATGATGATTTCTTCCTCTATTTCCATACTATGGTTGTCCGTAAAAAATTGATTTGTGTAGACCGCCTATTGTACATTTTTTCTTATACTTTGTTTATACATCTGTGTATAATTTTTTCTGCTGTGTTTAATAAACACAAATTAATAATATATTTTAAAAAGTTATTTAAATTCAATAAAATTCGCATGAACCTTAGAAACTTAAAAATAGTATTGAAAACTTGGTATGTCTTGCGTTATTCTATGGAAGAAACTCCAGAATTCTTAAATTACTCTATATCTATGTTATATTTATGTATTAAAAACATTAATAATAAAAATAAATGTGATGAAAACCCTATACTTCTAATAGTATTAAGCGGTGTGAAATCAGGAAATTTAATCGATCCAAAGCTTACTTATATTATGTTTTAAGAATAATCAATAAAATTTTATTTAAAAAAATTCGGTAGACTTCGGTAAAGTTCGGTAGGTTTAGTTTTTATGCCTGTCTTTTGGGAATGTCTATGCCTTGCACTGGGCGTCTATAGGCCGAAATTAATAAAAAAAAAAATATCAGTATTTTTATTCGCTGCTCCATAGTATATCAATAATTTCGCCTGAATGCAGATGTCGAAATATGATTTGACTTGCAGAAAGTCAAACTCTTAACTTTACGGTACTTGGACTCTGCTAGAAAGATTCATTTCATTATTTAATATTTTTATCATTTTAATTAAATTTCAATTAAATTTAAATTATTTAATTCATATCATTTTAATAATAAATTACGTTTACATATATATAACCTCAAATATATACTTCATGATTAAATAAAAATTAAAAAAACATAAATCTAAACTTCAGAGGCGGCAATTATGGCGGCAAATATATGAATCACATAATTATAACAACGTGATGACTAGTGACCAACCAACTGCTTCGAATTAACATAAGAATGTGATCATTCATTTAAAAAAATGGGTTTTACGTATATAAAATGTCACAAAGAAGACAATTATTTATTGTTTTGACTAACTATACTAAGATATTTATTGCTCGTTTTTAAAATAATTAAAATTCAGGTCATTTATGTACGTACATCGGAATAACAAACTTTATCCATATTAAGGACAATTTAATAATAATGTAATGGATTGATTATATCTGTTAAGTACTTTTAATGTTTACGTCGAACTTTCTAGATCGTGTGTGTAGAAACAGCAAACCACTGCCAAGACCTACATACGATTTAATTCATATGTTATTTAGATAAAGTACATGATTTAAACCTCTATTACCGCCAGGTGGGCCGGCCTTTAAAAGCAGCTGCATGTCTAAATTGAATTCGCAATTGCATTGTTTGAACTTTGAATAAACAATTAATACAAATCATATTTTCCTTAATTTGTCATTATTATCTTATCTATATTTAAATGATAGTTGTTGACAGCAATGTCATGTGCACAATTATTTAATATTAAACTGGACCTCCAATGCAGTAAAGCAAGTATTAAAATATGAAAATACTTAATACATTTGCGTAAACAGAGACTTGTCTACTTTTACTCATTGCAATAGTTTAACCTAAATTTTAATTACTTCATTTTACGTTTTTTATTCAATGACAATTTTGTTACTTCAAATATAAACCCGGGTGGTATTTTACGATCATCTATCAATAATTGTTTATCTTTTTATAAAGATCAACTGATTAAATAAAGTAAATGCTTTTGCTATATTTTAATTACTTCATCATGCTATATTTCAAATTCTATGAAACTATGGACGATGGACTTCCATCCACACGGTGGAGAGATATCGTCGTTGAAGTCATCGAAATACGATGGATGCATGCCGCTTCTAACCAGTCCTATTGTAAATCTATGGAGTCATATGTCCAGCTGTGAACGTTCTATAGCTGAAATGATGATTAAGTTCATCTCCCATTGAAGACATGTTAATAATCAATTAAAACCTGCAATTAGAACAGTGTTTACCAACGATTTGCCCACGGCCCACAGAGGGGCAATTTGATTGTTAAGGGGTACAATTCGAAAGCGGACTCGACACGGGTTTTACTCTTTCGCTTTAATATAAAAATTATGTATGTTACATGGGGGTGCGTAAGGATTATAGAAAACTAAGAAGGAACATGGCGCTAAAAAGGCTGAAAAATACTGAATTAGAAAATTCCCCCGCTGGAACATAAAAATTGAAATGCTAAATGTGAATAGAATGCCATTTTAAACCTTGGTACCTTGCCCTGGTCTAAATCACTCCATAGTGCATCTTCCAAAAGGCATGAGTAAAGGTCTGAAAGAACCCGCGAGCTTATACTGTAAAGAAATCAAAGATAGAAAAATGTGCGTTTAACTTTTATATTCCTCGCCACAAATTCCCAGTGGAAGTATATCAAAGGTAAAATGACGTATAATTGCACAAAATATTTAGAAGTAGATGTTTATGTTAAACAGTTTCTGGACTTAATGCGAAAAACAGCGATATTAATGTGTCGTGTAGCTTATACGTATTTATTCGAACTTCTGTGATTTAAAGGTGTAATTGACTACTAATAAAGTGTACATCGTACGAGAATTTCTTTTACTTTAGAACTTTTTTAAAATGAAGTTTTACAATTTGAATTCATAGAAATTTACTATTGTTTGTATAATCGATATCTTTTGTGACTATTATGGAGTCTTTTGAAACCACCTTAATTATGCTCTGTATCTATAGCACATTTTTAATTTTAGTTTTTTGAGTGCTGGCACACATGCGTAAAAATACTCAATTAAAAATGAAAATGATAGCGCGCCGGAGAAAACATTTTCAAATTGAAAGCTATTTTTGTGTCTAAAATCGTAAGCTAGATATTTTCTATTAGGTTCGATTATTTTTCTATTCTACCTTTATTCATTCAATTTATTTCGATTTGATGTAGTCTGATCTTTCTGCAATATTTCATAAATTCAATTTATATATTGTGTAACCTATAAAAAAACACAAAACAGAACCACTATTTACATATTAACTTTCAAAGTAATTTTAATTTATGTGTACCGCTTGTATACCTAAATAAATAAATTTAATAACATACAACGACTATTAATTATTGGTCTACCGAATCGACAGCGTCTTATACCGGTGAGATATCAAACATTTGCACGAACCGAGTTTCTTAAGAGAACCCTCGAGTTTATTTACTAAAAAAATACTATACCGAACCTCAAATCCACGGAAACTATAAAAGCTGATAAATTCCAAATCACTATGCTAAATCGAAATATTAAATCTTCCTTACCTAAAAATACGAAATATTTAAATATACCAGTAATTACATTAGCGCAGGCGTTTAAGACTGAAATAGAAAACATATTTGTTTTCCAGTATTATATATTAATATGATCATAATAACTACACGTGACAAAAGCCACGGCTACATGTCACTACATGTCGCATGACTGGCAGTATAAATGTCACAAGAAAAATAAATTATTCTATTTACGAAATTTTCAAAAATAGTGCGTAATTATACAAACTAGCCTAGACGACGTCAGATATAATTGCATGAAGCCTGGATAAGATTGTCTGCAGTATGAACGATAACATTAAGAATTTCTCAACGCATAGGCAACCC
This sequence comes from Battus philenor, assembly GCF_028537555.1. Classification (NCBI taxonomy): domain Eukaryota; kingdom Metazoa; phylum Arthropoda; class Insecta; order Lepidoptera; family Papilionidae; genus Battus; species Battus philenor. The sequence goes on along the minus strand of NW_027181759.1, from coordinate 3,871,540 downwards.
GGTCGCAAATAAACGTAACACCGTATGTGATAGTTGCGAAATTCAAACTAGATTAAGTGTTGCAAAACCGCACATATCTAGTCTTTTCATAAGACCAACTCTGACAGCCATTAAATAACAAGCCGTGAATATCACATGTCTATATAACTTATCGGTTGATGTAGCAAGATTTGAATTAAAAGGATATCGTCAAACTAATATACATACAGATAGCGTCAAATAAGTGCACCTCTTTGGAGATTTTCATATTTTATAGCCATTTAGAAACATAGGTGTTTAATATAATATAAAATAGGTTATTAATAACTGACAAATAATTTAAGTCCAATAATTTTATGTCACGTGCACAATTATTTGAAAACTATTTAAAAATCATTTATATTCTTGTACATTTATTTTTTTATAGGCAAAGCTTTGACCTCCGCCTCGCCTGATGTTAAGTGATGACAAGGTCTACAATGGCATATGCTTGCCTAGAAGAAATAAATAGCATAATAGTAAAATTCCACGAAACTATAGGCGAAAAACATTCACGCACAAGACAGACAACCTTATTACGGTCGTTAGAATATGCTAGGTACAAGCAGCTTCCAACCGTAATTAGAAATCTACGTTGGAGGCCTATCCAGCTGTTGACCTCTACGGCTAATATGATCATAGTCGTAGGTCTAAATAGGCAAGTGACAAATCATCTGCCAATGTTAATATTCTATCTTTAATATTGTTCTAGATGCAAAAGGTTATATTCAGGACTTTTCTCGAGATCGAATAAGGAATGAGGAGTATATATAAATACTGGCAGTTTAAAGCAGTTGGGAGCAGTTGACAGCTGTTATAGTGGCAGTAAACAGGTTACATAATACACAGAACAGATAGCTGCTGAGATTTTTTTATGGCGCCGTTTTTGAGGCATCCCGTACCTCCTTACTTCTTTACCGCGTGTGAGCAGGGATCTTTTTTACAATAATATTTTTACAGATAATCTTAAATTTATATTTCCAATTACATCCTTCTTAATAGTTAACATTCGTGTTCCTTTCTTCACTTCACATTATCGTTCATTTCTCTCCATTCCTATCCATACATTCATCGCCTTCTCTCCTGGACTCTACATTTAGGTTTATTCGTTTTATTATTTCACTTCTTTAGTTTTCACAACTATCTTAATTTTTATTTGTTATCTTTTAATTCTGCATACTTTTTTCTATTCCTTACAGGCTATATCACAGATTAAGTTTGTCATGATTTTAAAATTTTATCTGTTGCTAAGTTTTCTGAAATGAAGTGATCTCCACATCCCGTTAAGCACAACTTAGGATGACCAAGGTAGATTGACGGCTTTGGTAAGGCCATCAAAATATGTCGATCGCAGACCGTTTTCAAACCGCCTTACTATTTGAAAATTTCGATTAACAGTAGAGAATGGCATTTTACATATAAACTTCACTGTAGATGAACAGTTATCTAAATACGAAAAACCATTTTACGACGCAATTATTTTTTTGTTACGTTTTACCTTTCCAGCGAAATTTGAAATATCTTATAGCGGTCTAGGTCAACCGGTACCTATGTCTTGTCTAGGCTTCGCAAAATTTACAGTCCACGGTCTTTGAAACGTAAGCACACGTGCGGTGGAATTGACGGACAGTTTGACCCTAAGCTAAGGTCACAAATGTCGACCTTGCCTCCGAACGCACGACACGACCGTATAAGCCTCAACGATCGGACGTACTGATCCATATAATCACGTTGAGCAATAATTGAACGAATTTTTGAGATTACATGTAGTCAGCTGTAAAACTGCTTGTTATGTGTAAAAAATATCTAATTTATTATTAGTTCGATATTTAAAATTCTATTATTTTGTGTCAACTAAAAGGTTGTTGTAAAGCTTCCATTTGTAAGTAAAAACTTAAAACCTTTTGCACGTATTTCCAATCGGCCTGTATAAAGCGATCACTATTCCATATCTTACATCAATTTATTTTTTCTGTTAGAATAGAACAGGTCAGTAACTCCTGGCAGTATAAACTCTACAGGACTGATGGTAAACAATAATTTTAATTTGTAGTAATCCGAATTTTCAAAATATTTTTCTTAAAATCAATATTATTATAAATTTTAATAATATTAATAAATAATCTTTATTCAAATAGGCTATCACACACACTTCCGAATCGTCAACCAACATGAAATGTCGGTATTATCAGTCTAGCTAAGCTACCACCGGTTCGGAAGGCAGTTCTGCTGAGGAAATCCGGTGAGAAACTCAACAGTTGCTGTTTTCAAATATAGTTTTTTAAAGAGACCATGACAATAATTAGCTTCCAAATATGATCAATGGCTGAGAGAGTAATTCATTTTTAGGCGCTCCGCAGCGAAAATGTTAAAATAAGTCATTATCTATGCCCCGCAGAGGGCGTCTAACGGCTGAAAAGAAGACATGCGAGTGTAATATAATACGTCAATAGTTGCCCACAATTTGGTTTCTAATAGCACATATGCTTTATGTCATATGAAATAGTATTTTGTCCCCAATGGCAAATATAAGTTTGATATCAATAATATATATAAAGGAATCATAAACATCATTTATGGCTTAGGATATCCACGGCTGGACATAGGTGTCATAAAAACAAAATTTTATGTCGCTATATTTTTATTTCGTAAATAAATAACTATGATCTCTAACAAATTCTAAATGCTTTAATATCATTACAATCGATTACACTTCTAATATATAAAAATAAATAAATAAACACTTTCGATTGGTGTAATTCTATCTCATGATTTTCTTAAAATTATTGCACTGGAAACATTAATTTCGGCATTTGATTTGGCACGTCGAGCAAATAGACCAAAATTTTACTCTGTTTGGTTTTGTAAAAAAAACTACCAGCATATCTAAATATTGACCAATGTGCCATATCAAATGCCGGGTGATATATTCTGTGACTGTAAATAAGTCTGTCAAACACTGAATATGAGAAGAGAATAAACGTGCACCGATATAAATATCAAAGAATGAATGTATATCTAAAGGTATTATGATTTAATATTATAATTAAACTATATTCGCTGAACAGAGCTAATACCAGTTAATGCTTATAACATTAGATACAGTGCATCCGAAACTTCTGTACCGCGCCTTAAGTATGCGCGCGGGGCGAACAAGGTGGAATATCGGCCACGCCATTACTTCAGTCCGCCGTTAACGTTCTTTCTCTTCTTATACTCTTTTTTCCTAAGCCCCCCCCCCCTCACCGCGCTTTCCTAAGGCGACATACAGCGGTTTCGATGACGTTATAGTTACAAGAACATATAAATGCAAATGGCCGTGTATATCTATAGAAAAAGAAATTACAAATGTTTTTTGATCGTATAAAAAATTAATAAAATTTTATTGTAAATATAAAAATAAACAGACTTACATCAAAAAAATTTTTACATGCCCACCAAAACTAACCACGTGTAAAAGCATCTTTATCTTCTATCCCATTCACTTGCTTACAAATGTGCGATTAAAAGAGCGCTATTAACTCTGTACGGCGAATAAAGTACAATGATATTTCTATCATTAGCATCCAATTCTCTTCTAAAAGAGAGGGTCTAAGCTATATTCCAACACGCGGTTTTCAAGAGGCTTAGTCCTGGGACAAGGTCCTGGGACTAAGCCTATATATATAACCGTCGTAGGGCCGAGTACACTAGACTACCACTAATCGTGTATAATATAATGCATAAAATTAACCATCTTGATTTTGCAATTGTTTCAATTGTTTGAGCACCGTATCCAAAAGCTTTCTTCTGTCTCTCTCATTCTTCTTCAGAACAGAGAAGACCGAAGACTTCTGCTCCGCCTCTTTAAGCTTCTCCAACAAAGTTGCTGCATCACGTGGTGTAACTAACGCGTATTTACCTCCTTCTATTCCGACATCGTGAAGATAAGATGACCAGTCCCAGCCAGTTATTAAATCCAGGAGTTGTCTGCAAATAAATAAAGATAATGGATTCATGTGCTTATATATGTATATATTATATTATATCCTCGAGAAAAATCTCTTTGTTCCTGATGACCAGCCGCTTATAACCGGTTCCATCGGAAATTTATGGGGGAGGATTATGTTCAGCAGTAGTCGTCTTATGGCTAAAATAATTATGATAATTTCATAGGTTCCATACAGTGATAAATCTAATATGAAACGGCTCCTGGACATACTCTATAGGTTTAAATTATAGATAAAATACTAAGCGATCATAAATTTGAATATTTAGGAGAAACATATAACTTTCTATTAATTTAGAGACACTATCTTCTTAAAATTAAATTCTTTCTCTCTTTTATTTTTGTCAGCCCTACCTTAAACTGGCAAAGTGCTCCAATAGCTCTCCTTCTCTCAAACCAGGCACAGGTTCGCCGGCTGCGAACTGTTCGCACTGAATCACGTCTAGGTCCAGCTGGTACAGGGCGCCGGAGGAGATCTGCTTTACACCAGGGTCCAGCAGTAGGTTACGGAGTCTGGTTGCTATCCTATTGGTCGCTGCGCGCACAGCTGCCACCCTGTGGGAATAAAAGGCTTTGTTTCTTAAACATTCATTATCTAATGCTAAGGTATCCCTTGCAACGCATTTCATTAGGAGTTGAAGAGATTTCCACGCACCAAAATGTACCGTGGTTATTGAAAAGCTACTAGCTAATATATATATATATATATATATATACATATATATATACATAAATATATATACACACATATATATATATATATATATATACATAGAAGATATATAAATATCTTTTCGAGGTATAAATGTTCATTCTAAATACCGAGAATGAATCCGCATAACTTTGAGGTTAAAGATATTGTGGCAGTCAACATAAAGAAAAAGTCTGAAATGCCTGTCTGAAACCTCTTTTTAGACAGGCGCAATGGAAAATCTCAGCTTTAAGTTGAACGATGCCATTATAGAAGAATTTAATGTGATTCTTTCTTCTATCAATTGGATTTTCTCTGACACTCCTTTCATGCCGTACACAAGTGGTCACTATAAATGATTCTATGTGGAAGGACTACCTGCGCCACGTCTACTGGGTCATAATCGCTACTCGTGTACCAATTCCTCGAACTACTTCCGTGACCTTAGTTCTTCTGCGGATCCTCTCATACTCGATCAGTACAGTACAATGCGATTAAAATAAGAATAGGACGGGCTCTCGGCTAACTTCACACATATAAGTACGGTCAGCAAAAAACAGGCCACCGAAAGATTACACAATAGATAACATATTTAGATCGCATGGCCATGAAGTGTTAAGACTGCCACCCTATAATTGCGATTTAAATCCGATAGAATACATCTGGCATTTGGTAAAACGTAGAGTGGCAGACAAAAATGTTGAGCAATTAGAAAGCGCAATCGAACGTCTGACACTTGAGTCGATCGCATCAATCACGAAAGATGACTGGAAGAAAGAAGTAAACCATGTAAAAAGGATTGAGAAAGACTACTTCGAAAGGGAATTACTTGAAGACGATGACAATGGCCCATTCAGTTTCATTATAAACATAGGTGACAGTAGTAGCAGCAGCAGTGATGATGACGACGATTACGAGGAGTCTGATTCAGTTGGGCATCAGGACATGAGTGGAATTGAAGAGCTGAGCGATTAAAATTAAAATACGTACATTCACTAAATAAAGACAGTTCAATGTGTTTCTGTGTTTACTTTAGTTTACCTACCTATGATTCGTTTTTAGACTATTTTTTTCTCTACCTATCAGATAAAAAAGTACATGCTATTACAATATAAAACAAGCCAATATTTTTTAACATTGCTTTTTTTGCACACTATACCAAGTTCCCGTTGTGACGTCACAACATGGCGCTAGGCCGGTCCTATTCTTATTTTAATCGCATTGTACAGTCTTCTACATGCGGAAGTTTTTTAAAAGTAAGCTTTCCACAAAACTCACCGCGCCCGCTCCGGCAGTTGCTCCAGTGATGTCAAAACGCCGGAGAGATAGCTCAGCATGTCCGTCACAAAGGCAGACGCCTGTCCCGTTGGCTCGACTGTAAGAGACAAACGAAACCATAGATATATCTATCACTTTCATAGTCAAATCATTAAAGAGAGATAACTACATGTTCCATTTTCAATTTCAATTTATCGCACAACTGCCTAGTGACGTCACAAGAAGCACGAGGCTTTATGATTCGGGGATGATAATATGAGAACCCCATACATACCTAGTAACCAATCATAGTTTTCCAGGTCGAGGAACTCGTCGACCTTCTTTTCCAGGTTATTGCAGATCTGCTGTTCGGCGTCATCGCGCGCCGCTTGGAACATACTTCCAGCTGGCTGTGATACAACAAGAATTTTTATAACTAGTATGAAATATTTAAATATCTTTAAATAGAAAAACCTGTTTTTGCCATTACAGTACTAGGACTAAGAAGGTAGAGTAATTTATCGATTATTTAATTTTTTTTAAATATATACAGCATAGTATATAAAGGTAAAAGTTCCAAACTAAGTACCTGTGTTTTTTTTTAATCTAGGTACTTTCTCACCACTATCTAATAATTTATTAAAATAAAATATTTTATCTGTTATTTTCTTTATAGAGGTTAGCTGTTATTTTCTTTTAATTTCGAAAGAATATAATGAAGTCTTTAATTAAATATAGCAAGAGGGATTTGCGTTATAGTACTACCGAAGCAGGTGTACCTCGCCTTAGATAAGTGTAAAATGAGAGAAGGTAACGGCCGCTCCGTTCCATCATTTTTTCCTAGTCCCCCACTAGGGTATAGCAGTTTCGGTAGCACGGAATGAAGATATTGCTTTACGGGCTACGTAACGTTTAGATTCCAATGTTCATCAAAAATCAAATATGCTTGTTAGTTGAATGTACTCTCACCTGTGTGGTCACTAGTTCGGAGCCTGTGATATTGCTTATGAACTCGTAGAGAAACAATGTCGCATCTTCCAAGTACTGCGTATCAACGATTATCTATAAAAATAAACTCAATATTAATCATCCAAAACTAGTAACTTTTTAAAGGATTAACACTTTCATTATAAACTCCTTTGTTTAAAATTATCATGTGATGAATATCATTTTTTTTTAATCTGGTAATACAGATTACAAATGATTTATTTTAACTTATATAATTAAGAAAGACATTCGTGAAAAAGGTATCAAAAAAACTAGTCAGAGTTTATTTTGAGCATATTAGGATATGTAATCCTCCAACTTATTTTGTTTTAATTTCATTTTACTATTTTTATTTTATTTATAACAAATAACAATTGTGTAATAAAAATAAATCTATTATCAATAGTTAGACATTTTTGTAACACATTCTTCAGTTTAGTTTCATATTTTTAATACTTTCTTCTAAAATAAAATTAAATATAATAATAAATATAAGATATAATGTTACCATATTAAAAACTCCAAAACTTTTTGGAAAGTTTAACAAATATTATTTATTTAAATTAGTTAATATTTTCAGATTTTATAGCAGTTTTTTGATATTTCCGAAACTGTTTTGAGGCCACTCACTGTGTGCCCCCACAGTAAAGCACTAACAATAGTGTAGAATAAGAAGTTATAGCATGCCATTGTGAAGGAGCTCAATTTGATTTAGTTTTCTATCAAAATGCACTCTTCCAGCATTCTTTTCTTGATAGATACAACTTATCACTTTAAATGATTATAAATAAAAATAAGGTGTATACATGGATAATTAAATAAATGGGTAAATGAATAATTAATTAAATAGAGTGAATATGGGTAAAAACCTGAACGAGCTGCATGAGGGGCAGCGGATTCCGAAACAGAGCTGAGAGGCAACCGGTGAAGGAGCGGCTGAGTAGGAGAGAAGCAGAGTGCCGTGCTGCAGCTGCCCTCCTCCCACCGCCCAATCCCAGGCCCGCCGAATACTTTAACCACGCGTATATAAATTCCTTCACTTGCACGTATACTGCTGGGACTATAGTTGAGAACGGAAACCTGGAGATGAATTTTCAAAATGTATTCACAAGTATTTATTACAGTTATGCGAACGCTTTAAAAGTTCGGAATTCTCCAGAACAATTTAATGTAAGAGCGTGACAAAAAATCGGGCGCGTACAACATACAATTCAGTATTAATTAGGGCGATGGATAGAGTATATTTTATGTATACCGCCAAAAAAAAACAAACATTGTATTTTGAGCGTCTGTTTGTTATATTAAAATAACTGCTTTTTTGTACAAGTAACAGATTTCTGTACTTATAATGCAACACTAAACGCAAGTCTCAATTGCGATCGTAGGTCGCGGGTTCGATTTCCGGTGCAAAACTTTGTGCATTAATTATTTAGGATTATTAATGCTCACAAAGTGCCAGAGAAAGAGCAGCAGCGTCCCCTGTGTACCATAATACACTGCGATCGCTAACCCACTAGCCAAGCATGGCGATTATGGTATATTTCCTTATTTATATCTTTGGGGGAGGCCTGTACCTTGCAGTGGGTGTCCACGGGCTGAAACGTTGACCACGACTACTTGTAAAAGCAATGTTGTACAGTATAAAAACTGTTTCAAGTAAACTATAGTAAAAGTTAACGATTTGGTTAAATTACAAAAGAATGGTTACTTATTACTAACTTTCTTGGAAACGGCTGTGTTTCCAACTCGTCGCCGTCGTACGGAAAGGTATCCATTACGCCATCATACTGCTCTTGCGTCTCTACCTTTAACATATATTATAGAGCAACTTTAACATTCAATGTATATACAAAATTGTCTAGAAACGTGTCTTTACTTCATAGATGTAGGTACTCATCTTAATATTAGCAAAATTCACACTTGATACATTACAAACAACCTACATAATCAACTATAATACTATAATATATAACTATTTAAAAAATCAGTGGAGTCTGTTATGTGAAAAAATTAATAAAAAGTAATAGTAACCAAATAGTTATTATTTAGATAATCTATATCTAAATAGTATAGTAGATATACTATTGCTACTGTTGGAACAGGTTTTTTTTCTTGTCCCCTACCTTCATGTTTAGGAATGGACCCCTTATATAACGAACTCAGCTATTAAGGTATATATTTACTCTGTGTATAAAGACCTTTTGTAAAAATCATCAAAGGTATATAGGAGTATGAATGGCTATAACTTTATAGCTCCGCAGTATCAAGGTGGACGCGGTCTCGGCCCAGCTCTTCACGGGGCACGGGAGGTTCTCTGAGTACCTCCACAGGTTCAAGCTCAAGGAGGACCCCTCGTGCTTCTGTGAACCGGGCGTGGACCAGACCGTGATCCACCTTGTGGCCCAGTGTCCCGCATTCGGGGGACTCCGGCTCGAATTCGAGTGCCGGTCTGGCGTTAAAATCAGGGAGCAGTCAATAGCCTCCCTGATAGGCGGAGAGAATACTAGGGAAGAATTCCTCTCATACTGCAAGGAAATAATTAAAAAAGTGATACAAAAAAATAAAAATTAAAGAGAAAATAAGAGAAATTTTAAATAGACAATAAGAAAAAATGTGATAAAATGTAACTCAAAATGTGATAAAAATGTAAACGAAAAGAAATAAAGATAAAATGTAACATGTAATGAGGGAGGAATGAAAGGTCACAGAGTAAAAGGGAAAGATAGCAGAAATGTGGCATGAAAGAATAGATTGAAAGAATATGTGAAGAACGAAAGGAGAGAATGGAAATAATAAATAACTATGTGAAAAAATAAATTGCCCGTAAAGTCCCTGTCCCACCAAAGATAGGGGTACGAGAGGCCCCCAATAGCGGGGGCCATAAAACAAAAAAAAAACTTTATAGCTTGGTATGGCGGTGAAAGATGGCGCACATGTGGCTATAAAAAGTGTAATGACCTCGATCGGCAAAAATGAAGCGTTATCCAATATATCCCTGAAGACGCCCACCCATCGCTGCATCAACACTTCCGTGTAATGCTCAGCCATTTCTTGAAGAAGCAGAGGCAGTGGATCCGTTGGTAAACCATAGCACCTACAAATGAGTAAATATTATTTTAGGTTTCACTAGTCTACTTAAGTAGTACTTAACTAGTGTCTTAAGAACTATTCATAGCTATAGGTCACGGGTTTGATGCCTAACGACATACTGTAATGAAATAAATTATCAAGCCCAATATCTTACATATTTTTGGGAAATATATCAAGGCTTTTAGCTTGCATTTACTCTATGTAAATGTTTTTTATAGTATATCATATGACAAGAAAGTATTTCTTGCGAAAAAAAAAATACTTTGATAGAGAAGTAAAATATTTTAAATTTTAATAATTTAAAAAAATTTACCAATCTTTGAATTTGCTTCGAACACTGAACCAAAGATGCATTTATTTTATCTTACAATTTCTGATAACGGTATTGTGAGCTGTGTAGTAAAATGAAAATCAATGTATTTGCTACAGAAATAAGGAATAATGCCTAATTTCTCTTTAGATTTTCATCAAGGTGTTATTACTTACAAAAATAAAACCTTTTTAATTTTTTTGGAAAGCTTACAGCTAGCGTGAATCTTAATAAGAGAACATAAATATCAAATAGCAATTTTAAAGTTTTCAAAAATATAAAAAAAACAATCCATAGCCATACTATAGGTACCATAAGTATATAATTCTGATATCTATATATCTTTAAAAAATTCTATCGACACTGACATGACTGACATCCGTCATAAAAAAATAAAAGTAAAGATAAAAAAACGTAAGATAACCAATGAAAATAACAAATAAAAGTTAAAACAAAAATGAACATATGATGACCAATGAAAGTAAAAAGAAAAATTTTGAATTAAATTAAACGTAAGATAGACAATGAACAGTAACAGATATTTAACTTACTTGAGTGTGTTAATAAATAGCATAATCTGATGTTTAATGCTCAGCATGAGAGTTGGGTCTGTGATAAGAGATGTGTTAGTCCTTAGCGTGGAGGCCACTTTCGTAACAGACATGCTCCATGTGTCCAACAGCCAATCCTTCGAGACCAAACCAGCGCCAGTCGTTAGCAGATGCTCCTCTAAAATGAAGAACCCTAGGACTGCGCTTAAGTAACTCTTCATGCCCTGGATTGAGTCATGGAGATTTCCAGTTGCTGGGATTAGGACAAGTCTGGCCTGTTGTTTGCGTTGTGATCTGAAATAAAAAAATTCAATATAAGCACCACTAACAAGTAAATAATAGATCAACTCAAGAATAAGAACAGACTGCACAATAAGTACTAAGTTATTTTGGCTACATTGCTCCCAGACAACCAGATAACTTTGACAAACTCCTAGTTGTCAGAAAATTAAAAAGTAAAAGAACTCTTGAACAATCACCTACCCGCTGGGCTAGTCAAATAAAAAATTGGACTGTTTATTGTTACTGCCCTGAGGAAAGAAAGGCATAGGATGATATGGAAAGAGCCTGTCACTGATTCAGTCAAAGCTTTTCAAGATGGGCTGTGAAGTATAGTGGGTATACAAATGGCTTCATATCAAAGAAACAATTCCTCGGTAAAGTAGATATTCAGCCTTAATTATTCTTGGTAACAATTAGCTCCGCTACTATCTGATCACAATATATCTTGTAATAAAAATAACATATTGTTCTTGGAACTTAAAAAGAGCATATGCCAAGGTTTTGGCAGCTTCTTCTCGGCGCATATATGCCTTTTGAACAAATTTAATATTTCAATAGCGCCTGTACGCCAGATCTGCTTAAAATAAATAAATTGGATTTAAGAAAAATGGTTACCTGTAATATTGGATAAAATCATTCTTTGCACCAAGTACACTGTGTATATGAAGACATCTGTGAAGAGGACTGAAGTCAACCAGCTCGTGAGGGCATTGAGGGCCGCTGTTCTCTTTTCCTAAACCTCCCAGCATTGATTCTATAAAAAACATAAAATAATTTACACACAATTATTTTTAACGTTTTTAAAAAAATATCCATTGTACATACCTTTTTTGTTCTTAACAATATTAGCGAGACTTCTTCCAAGCATATCTTGCGTTTGTTTTAGTGCCATAGCACCAACCTAAAAATGATATATCAAATTTAATTACATAATTAAAATAATGGAAATAATACTTTTAAATAATATGGAATCTGATATTTCTATCTCTTGCGATAAGATCATATAATTTTTATTTTAGTATAAACTTGATAATTATATGGAGCAGAATATATATGTAGCTAAAAATATTAAGAATAATATATATAATGTTTTAAAATTTTAACAAGAAATTTTATCATAGGTTGAGTTGTTCGGTTTTTATTCATAGAGTGATATCAGTGTCCTACCACGACATATAAATCTTCAGCCAAAAAGTAATGGTTAGGCATTAACAGATTGCGGTTGTAAGGATTAATTTAAAATAAACCTTTAACACTACAACTAGCCTAATCACATACCATCAAATAAATGCCCTGTTTATCACAAAAGCCAATAATATTTTAAATAACACAAAAAACATCATTATCACCCTCATAGATTTCAAAGAGGACTGTCCTTCTGCATCCAGGGCATGCATCACTTATCCAACTTATGAGTGACTCTCTTATGTTATGCTAACTGGTCTGTACTCTCCATTCCAAACCTCGAAGCAACAGAACAGATAACCCTCTCCACTCTCGTTAAGAGCCGAAGGTGAGTTTGCCAATAAGGCCAGAAGTGAGAAATCACCAAAGATTAGTGTTGACTTGTGGCACTGAAATGTGGTCTCTCACACACTGACTGTAACACCCATTACAACAACAAAAAATGTTATAACGTAGCTAGTTCTATGAAACCTACACTAATACATAAGAGTGTCTGTTTGTAATATTATAATAATAGCTACTACAGTACTACACTAGTAAAGTATTAAACTACATAAATATGCCATTAGAATACAAAAATAGATATTTATAAACCTGTGGACTGAGCTCACGAATATTCTCCAGGAAGTCTCTCAAATCAGCCATGGAAGCATCCTGTATTGCTTGCCGGAGTCGTGGAACATCTGCCGAGATCTGAGCACACCATTTATATGGACCAACTCGAGGCAGCAGCACATGCTCCAACTGTTCCAGAGTTTTCAGAGCTGGGTAGTACCTGAATAATTCCACAAAAAGCTTTTGTTATTAACTCACACAAATGCTACTAACTTATTTTTCTTGTAAAATATCTACTGCCACCCACCCAAGAGGTTACACAGTCATAATCCACCATAAGAACTGAGGAATAATAATTTTTTGCAGTATTGGTAACATTTACATCGAGCGTAGGTTTTAAGAGACAGGGTGCTGACAGCGCATAGTCTATATCACATTATTGGATGTATTATAGTTTTGTTTTTAAAAAGTCTTTTTTTGACTAACATACAAAATGTTATATCATTACATAAAACAACAAACAAGACATAATTCTATTTAACCAAGCTTAAGAGCCTAAAAAATAATATAAATTATATTTAAATTAAAATAGGTTAAAAGCTTTTAAATATAAGGATAGCATAATAAGATAACAAAGCAAAGTTTTATAAATAACATTAGCCAAAGGCTACAAAAATTCAGCAACATTTTTAGTAACAGAGCTCAACGGCTTCCCTCAGGAGCCAAGGCACCAGCCGCTATTTATTACTTTAATTACCAAGTTGGGAGGCCGAGGACCAGACACTAGGGCTATGAACAGGGGACCTCTAAAAGCTCAATATACTTATCAAGAAATTCCAAAACAATGAACTATTACTCAATTAAATGTTCCTGTCAAACAATTAGATGGGAGAGTGAGATGCCAAAGAACGGGGCCATACAAAAGAGCTGTTGTCTCTACTCACCAAACTACATCAGTTCAAGGACTCTATTGGAAATGCTTATAAGGTTCTGTTCTTTGTTGAACTATAACAAGACGAATTTTCTTAGCAATATAAGCAATATCTTTTTTTTTTTCTTTTAACTTGAAAACTCAAAAAAAGGTATCCTTTTTAACATTGTAACCCAAACCACTATCCATTACTATTATTATAATTTGAATGTTTCAATAATGAGGAAAGGCATGTTGCACTATTTCCTTTGTTCTGATACTTCCAATCCTCTCAAGCATGTAACCTTAATTAACCTTGCTGCAACAACAGAGGTTTAAGGCTAGGCACTCTCTTCGCAATGTAACCACAAATCTACATAATTTGCAAATGCCATATTGCAGCAAAGAAGGCCAGGTAACAAAACAAAATCTTACAGTTGACCTCAACCTTGTGATAGAGATCAAGTATATGCTTACAATTTCGTTGTAGTCCACCTCTATGACAATATACTACATTTTACAGTATTAATAAATAATACATATAGAAAAAAAGTAACTCTTAATATGTTCCAAAAGTGTTATATTTATATTTTTTTAATTTTCTTATCAGAGATATTAAACAAATGAAATGTGAATAAGAATAACCTCTTAGCATCTACTTGAGTCTTCAACTTGGAGTATGTAGTTAGAAGTGGTAAGCAGAGCTCCATTTTTTCAATAGTTGCTGCAATATTCAGTTCTACCCGTCTCGCTTGTATTAGCTCTTCTGCTCTGGTACAAAGGCCTGAAAAGATAAAATGTATATTTCGAATTATCCTTTTTCATTTTTCATTGTTCTGTCTGATATTAAAGTCATTGGCCTGATCAGATCAGTACTGAATTAAATTTACATTATTTATTTTCAAACATACAGTATGGGTAACATAAAGTTAATATAATACCAATGCTATTATCAAAAGTATTCTATAATACATCTTTATTAAAATTAATGTGTAAGACAAACATAAAACTTCCCAGATGCCACCAAATTAGGCAGAAGCTGTGAAGGGTTCTAAAAATAACAAAAATGATGGGGCAAACCCTTTTGAGACAATACCACAATTAATTAATGAATTTACCTAAACATTTATAGATATATGAAATATATAACTCTTGGACATGAACAAGTAATAAATTATTGATCTATTTTTAATTAAATCAATTCAACTGATTGTGGATTAGCACAGAAAAAAAACTATTTCAGATATTTTATTACTTATTTATACTATGTTTTTACTAAAGAATCTATTTTTTTTAATTATCCATGACTTTTAGGTGGGGATATAACTTTTGTACCATATTTCCAGTGGGGAATCCCCTAATGTGTAACATAGGGTTACAATGCAGGTAAGGGTAACCCATGGATATATGACAAAAAAGTTTATCCTATACTTACTTTCAGTAGTCTCTTTAACATTGGCATCGACATTTGATATCTCAGCATGCAATTCCTCAGCATGGGAACGGACTTGTAACAACTCTCGAATTGAATCTATGAAACCCTGAAAATTACAGTAATTTTGCTCAGTAAAATATTTTAGATATGTTAATATAGACATAACTTTGACTATGATGAATGATATGTTTAACTAAAATATATAATTAATGAAATTTTAGCAAGTAAAATATTAAATAATTGTTTTTTAAAAGCAGCCATAAATTTAAACATCTGTTATACACTTATTAGACAATTAATATCTCATTTTCATGACCTTATACAATCATTGCTTATCTTATAAAAAACATAGAGTTATTTATGGTTTCGTTTTTAATGATGCTTATAGTAGTTCTAGTGTTGTTGGAACTACTACTCTATGAAACTCACCTGGTAATAAAAATTACACAGTTTCTCAATCTCTCTGTCATGTTGCTTAATCCTTTCATCCAATTGTTGAACAAACGCTTCATGACCACCTTCTCCTTCATACACCGACCGAAAAGCTGGTCCCCAGTAGTCATCAATACCTTCAATCTCCTGATAATGTAAAAATTCATATCCCTTATTTAACCAATATTATCATTTACATCTTTTAATAAGTCCCAAGTATAATATAGTAAAAATGCTTATTGCAAGTATTTATAGAAAATGATTTTTGTACATTTTTTATGTCATCTATTAGATATTCTTAAATTGGAACACAATAATAACTATTAATATCGTTAAGGTAATACAACGTTTATATATTTTTGTTATTGTAATAAATTATAAATTAACTTCAATTATTGTAGGTGTATCTGTATGCAATATATAAAAAAAATATGAGTAAATAATACCTGAATGGTAGCGTTAGTCATAGCGAACACTTTTCTTTTCAGAACTAGAATGATTTGTTGGTAGATTTACTACTTCAATATTTACATGACGATCGAATAATTAAGTAAAAATTTGTTATGTGTAAAGTTATTTTGGTTCAGATACAGTACCATGTAACTGTCATTGGCAGCTACTGTCAGATTTTATGTAGATAAGAATATACAATATGACATTTATTCCACAAATGTCACATATCGTTTTGTCAATATATAAAATTATTTTAAAACTACCACTTATTTACTTCTCTCTAAACCTTTTGCCTATATTAGTAGTGTTTAATTTTCATTGAGCTCTCATATATAAAATGTGATATAAAGCTATGTATTATAACTTTCTTCAGATTTACGGGCAATAAAAAAAAAATATTCATATTGTGACTTGACAAGATTAGTTCTTCAAAAATAATACTATATTTAAATGTTATTTAAAATCTATGAAATCTTGTTAAACGAATAGGTTGTGAACATATCACGAGGCCAATGTTGTTACTGAGTAGCGATGTACAGTACATGGTATTGGTACGTGTAATGGACATCGCTAGTATGGCACTTTATATATCCGTCCCCCATAATTTTTATTTGTAAACTATAACAAATACATAATTTATTTTAAAATAATAAACGTTGCATTAGTTATTTAACCTGGTTAAAATGGTTTCAATGTTTTCCCCGAATAATGTACTTACACAGAAATTTACAGCTATAAAATAAACTATTGAAACAGTTGCACTAATGTTTTAATACAAAAGCGGAACACAATAATAATAATTTCTTTATCAGTCTGCTTAAAAATATTATTTGACAAGAATAATTCTTTAATTATTAAAAATACCAACAGCTAATGTTGTTATACCAACAATGTTCGGGTACTTTCCATCACTGTCATAGACGTATGCCAAATCAATCTGCCAAATTTATTCCGCTTTAATAGTGGATCGCCGAGAGATACGATATTTGAATTTTCATAAATTTAAATTACGGAGAATATAAAACGGCCCAAAATTTTTGTGATCGATGGTGCCTTAATTAATTAACTAAGATTTGTAAATAATTCAAATTTCTGATATAGACAAGTCCAGCAACCATGGCTCACTGTATGAGAGTTTTGCATGGCCAGGTAAATTTTTAAATTTATTATATCCACGTGCAATCTTAATAATTATTATATAAATTACTCGGGTTAATGTAAATAGTGTCTATAATTATCAACGCAAGTTTGTTTACAGCGTTATCAATAGTATTAAATTTACTATACTATGATTGATTGGACAGGTCAAGTTGCGTAAAATAAAATTGTCTGCGGTCAGCCAGGTCATCATTCGAGTCACCATGAGTTAATTCATCTGTTTGTTACTGATATAAGGGAAGAAGAGCTATTTTCGATATAAATTTCATTGATATCTCTTGCAGGGTGGCAGGACCAGAACTGTTCTCTTGGAGATTCAACAAAGATGCTTCAGCGTTTCACCCCTCACTGCGGCAGCCGCTCAGGTAAATTTACCTCCAAAAATGAGTTTTTTCAGTGTTTTACAGTGATACTAAGACATTGTTATGTAATCACTCTAAGTGACAGAAATTTGAATTCGGCTTTGATTTAAAGTTTCTGTAATGATTATAATGAATTCTAGGTTGCTATGTCGAAGTTCGACAAAGCACCGCTGCCATACGAGAAATTAACGAAGAATTTAGAAGTGGTAAAGAAACGGTTAGGTCGGGATATGACCTTGTCTGAGAAAGTTCTTTACTCCCATTTAGATGATCCCAAAGGACAGGTTAGTGAGATTTTTAATTTTTTATAGTGTTTTTATAAGTTTTATTAATAAAAATTATTTTCCAATTGCTCTTCTGTATTTTTTCAAATTAATAATGTATATAATAATTTTAAAATAATTTATTACACAAAATACTGAATTAACATATTTTTTATGCCATCATTTTCTACTTAATATATACTTATTTTCTCTAAAATTGTATGTTTACTTACCAATACTCAATTTAAAAACAATGTTTCAGCATGGCAAGTATCTATTGAAATTACTAACACCATTACATTATAATTTTTAATTTTTTCTTATTTAAAAATTTCCTCTTTGATATTAATACAATATTATCATATATCTTTTATGAATGTTTGAGTGTTGAGTGTATTTGGAGGAAATATGTTTACACATATTTATAAATAAATACTTGTATGAATTAATAATGTTGGTAATAATGTTAAAATTATCATATTATGATTAATTTTCATTGTTTTATTATATTATTATTAATTATTATTTTATGTTTAAATATCTTAATTTCTGAGCTTAGCAAGTAATTATTAGTATTTTATAGTAGTCATTTAGAAGAATCTAATACTAATATAAATGTTTATTATTAATGAAAAAACAGTAATTTTTTATTAATTGTGAACAGAAAAACTTTAACATGTTTTTTATTATATTAAAACAAGCAAGAAAAATAAAAATTAATGCACATACTTTAAAGTACCAAGTCAAGTAACATATGTAAATAAGCCTATGAATAAATTTAGGGTGTTTATTGAGTCTTATTTATTAACATGTTGGTTTCTATGCTTATTTTATCTCAGCATTTATTTAAATGTTACTGCCATCACTTTGTTTAGCATATTAAATTTACATGATTGTATGTAAATGTGAACAGTACACATTTATACATACATAGCAAGTAATGTTTTCACTAATGGAATCTGTAAATATGGCTAATCAACTTTCTTAATTGTAATTTTAAATTGGAAGATAAATTATTACTCTAACTTTAACTTCTAGGAAATTGAACGTGGTACAAGCTATCTACGCTTAAGACCAGATAGAGTGGCTATGCAAGATGCCACTGCTCAAATGGCTATGTTACAATTCATATCTTCTGGATTACCCCGTGTGGCTGTACCATCGACTATTCACTGTGATCACTTAATCGAAGCTCAAGTTGGAGGTGTAAAAGATTTGGCTAGGGCAAAGGTAATTATGTATATTGTTGATAAAACAATTAAAATCTGTATTATTTGTTTTGGTAAATTTATATGATTATGTCTTATCTATTTATATGATTACATCTTATAAGATAATGGTTTGAGAAAAATTTTAAACATCATTCTTAAAGCATATTTTATTATTACATACATAATATTAGCAGTGTTTTTTTTTATATTAATGAAATATGTTACATATCCCATTACCATATTTATTCATTAATGGAAGGAAACATAATGATAAACAAAATTCATTGCACCCTATATACTGGCAATAAGTGAGTTTTACCTTTCATTGAATGTCTAATAATAATCATTAAAACTTGTCACAAACTTATCAGGACATCAACAAAGAAGTATACAAGTTTTTGGAAACTGCCGGAGCTAAATATGGAGTTGGGTTCTGGAAACCAGGCTCTGGTATTATCCATCAGATCATTCTTGAGAACTACGCTTTTCCTGGACTACTCATGATTGGCACAGACTCACACACGCCTAACGGTGGAGGTCTTGGTGGACTTTGCATTGGTAAGATAGTTTAATTGAAACTCTATTTGATGTCATATTTCTCTCATCAAACTACGCTTAGCAGATATTATAGCATATATTATATTTTTTGTTTATGACTCTTAAATATTTTTGATCTAGAATAAATAAAATCTTTTATTTTTGTATAAAAATTACTTGACTTTTTATAAAGAGTTCAAAGTTAATTTGAAAAGTGTCCTTCAATGTTCGAAGTTTCAAAAATTGTTATTTGAAAAATGTTGACTTAATTTTTCTTTTATTATTCATCATCGTTGTATAATGATATAGTCAAGGTTGCAAGAAGTTGCTGAACACGGACAGCTCGAGACCGGTCATTGTAAAGATCTTTGTAGGGTGCTAGTGCCTTGTAGTGGAAGTCAATCGTTATTTCAACCATAAGACTTCCACTGCTGGACATAGGCCACATGAATTGTGTCCCAATTGAAATTGTCTACATCTAATATTTTCCAATGAGCTAAACAAGATAGTCAGCTTTCATTATTATTAATAATAATTCCATTGTAGGTGTTGGAGGTGCTGATGCTGTGGATGTAATGGCAGACATTCCTTGGGAACTGAAATGCCCTAAAGTCATTGGTGTTAAACTGACTGGTAAGTTGTTTTTAATTTAATCTTGTTTATTATCTATTTTAATCTTGAAAACAAAGTTACGTAAATTTAAAAGTGTCAATTGACAATAAAGATTATAATGTAACAGATACAGTATTATAAGATCAGTATGCTGGTGTTGTTTGACCTGAGAACTAGATCTTCATTGCCATTAATTGCGCCTCATGTTACCTTTGCTCATAAGACAAAATACAAACATGTCATGTATTGTGCATATATACATTTATATAAAATGTACAATGCTATTTTTTCCTAGCTAGTCTTTCATACAATACAAACAATATTCTTACACGAAATTATATACCAATGTGTTTTTTATTATAAAACAATTGATTTTTGGTGTCATCAACTAAGAACTTTCAGTAAAATTTATGATTATATTAATTTTGGCACTATTAGTGTATATGTCACGGTTTGTTAGCTGACCAACATGTACCTCACCTCAAAGTATGCATTTTATTAGTGTGCAAGTAGAGAATAGCTCAAATAATTGCTCGTCTGAAATGACAGTGGGTGGGCCACGTTGCTCATGTAAGTGACTAAGGGCATTGGAACCGAAAGGTTCTCGAGTGGTGACCTCAAGCCTGTAGATGCAATGTGGGTAGTCAGTCCTGTACATTACCGGGCATTGCAACTGTTATACCATTAAAATATGAAGGTGTAATAAAATATATATGTACATATTTGTATCTGTATTCATCATACTTTAATTTACTAATCAATCTTTTCGGTTTTTTATTTAATTTTACTAATAAACCATATAATTATTAATGATCTTTTCGCCTCTTGGAGATCACCTAACCTAAGTTAAAAGAAGTGAAATTTACTGCAAACAATTCATAGGAATAGATACCCAGTAATATGAAAGAAAATGAGGTAAAGAGAATATTGTTGCGAAGGTTTTTTTAATATTTCTCATCAAGTGAATATCTTATTCTTCTGGTTCATCATCACCATTTCGTCTGGGGGGCATCCACTGCTGGACATAGTTCTTCCCCAAAGATTTCCAATACAACCGGTTCCAAATGGTCTCGTTGCATTTGTTCGCCCGTGATCTCCATTTTTAGGGCGCCATCAGTTCTGCTATAGTTCTACTGCAAATGGGACAGCCTATTGTCTTTTCAATCTGCTGAGTTATTTATAATTTAGTTCAAATAACATTACAATGATAAGCGTCTTTTACCCAACGATAAAATGTCGCTCTCGAAGAAGCGAATGCGCCTTATATTTATAGATTTAAATAGTCTAAATTGATACGTAATTTAAGAGCATTAGTAATGAGAATACTAGTACAATCGTGAACGCAATTTACATTTTTATTCGGACGTGTTTCTACAAATATATACCTCATGTCTTATGCAAAGAGTCCAAAATTAAACGCAGGCATTTGTTATCATGTGCAACATGTATCTTGAACGTCTTTCACAGATTATAAATAGAAAGAAAGATTCGAATGGACTGGCGCCAAAAACGTGAAACGCAAAAGCGGGCCAACTCTTTTAAATACGATATCTCATTTTACTTTCATAGAACAAATTTCAACGTTGTTATATACAGGATGATTGGTTAAGGGAGTGAATGTATCTGTGTGGAATAAACATTATATAATGTATGATACACGCTGTCTAAAAATCAACTATCAGAAATAATATGTAACGTGTTATCAAAATTACAATTACTACTTATTTATATTAATTATCGTTTATTATCTGTCCATGCACACAGTTGCCAGAAGTAATTAGCCGGTGGCATTCCGATATAAAAAAAAAATAATTTAATAGATTTCGAAATGATCTTTAAAGCTTTGGTAAGCTTAATCAGTCTGTATATTTAATTAAACTTGTAATAAAAATACGAATTCATGCTTAATATGTAGTAACAGACTACAAATTATATGCTAGTCAGGCAATGCATTTATTAAGAAATATCTTCATATGTGGCGATTCTGTTTCTATTATTTATGAATGAGACTTTCAACACAAACTCTTAAGTACAATTAACACAGGAATTTCTTTTCTATGTTAAGTTCAGAAATTGAAAAAACTAAAATAAAGTTATATTTTCTAAATACAGACTATAATGAGTTAATAATAGATAAATTAATTAAATAAATTATTTTCGGATCGACCTGCACATAAGCTGGCTCACTCCCCCTTTGATATCCCAAGATTTTTTTCATACAAATTACTATAATACAACTTTCGAACATTCTAGAATAGAAGCGTTGTTTATTTATTTATTTAATATTCTTTGTTGTACACGTTAAGATACATTTAATAAGTTTTACAATAATCTACAAAAAAGTACAATGGGCGGTCTTATCATACAAGGCAATCTCTTACAGACAACCATAGTAGTGGAAAAGGTAAAAGTACTAATAATGGGTAGTTTATGTGCTGAAGCGTTGTTAGAGTTTCTACCGCTTTAAAGAAGTGCTTTAAATGCTAACGTT
Source organism: Battus philenor (assembly GCF_028537555.1). Lineage (NCBI taxonomy): Eukaryota > Metazoa > Arthropoda > Insecta > Lepidoptera > Papilionidae > Battus > Battus philenor. The sequence goes on along the minus strand of NW_027181759.1, from coordinate 3,848,762 downwards.
TTCCGAACTGGTAGCAGTCGATCAAGTCGAGGTTCCGCCCTTTCTTGACTAAACAGATATTATCGATGAGTGACAGCCCAAGCTGTGGTCACTTTTCCAGGCCCTTTGAGCCGAGTCACATCATGGAACATCCGCCTAAGCGATCTAAGACCTTTGCGATGTTCCAATCCTGTGATACTAGTATGTAGCTGACCGAGACGAGGCTCTGTTAAGTTAAGCGCCATCTTCATGCTGTCTCGAAACTAAATTAAAAAGAAAAATATTTCAGCCAGTAGTTTGTCATTATATAACATACAATATAATTTCATATAGAGATATAAAGTTAAAATATAGTCCTTAACACGTTCCGTGCACGGCCAATTTTGAAGATTTACCATTCAGGCCGCGTAGGGCGTATACGACTCACACTTTAAAAATAAAAATTTGTCCTTTAATACGCATGTTTTACACTTTCAATATTGCAAAGCTGTAAAAAAAAGTTATAAATATTTAATATGCATTACGTACGCAAACGTGATGTTATCTATATTCAACCCTACAATTCGTTTCTTTGATCCTTTGTTTTTCAATGAGAACTGCAAATGGCCCGAACGGAAAGTGCAGCGGGGATCGTATACGCCCCACATGGCATGAAATGTGTTAACTATTAAATAATGGTGTTTAATTTTGAGTTTAAACGATTGCGTTCCAGTCGTTGATATGCAAAATGCGCAGTTGACTAATTTACGACGCTGTACCGGCGACAGGTCACATGACCGTCTAGATTATGCAGCGAGCTTCGTACATATAAGATAACGGCACGTGCTCTTCATACTTTGATCGATAGATATAATGAATTAACATGTAAATTATATATTTTTACTAGCTGATCCCGCAAACGTTGTTTTGCAAACAAAAACTAAAGTTTTTTAATTAACACATTAAAAATAAGGGTTGATCGTAGAGGGGTAAAAATTTAAGGTTGTGTGTATTTTTGTATGTTGTATCATAAAAAAATAAAAACAAAAAATTTTGTCTAAAAATTTTAAAAAAAATTTAGGGGTGGACCACCCTTATCACTAAGGGGTATGGAAAATAGATAGTAGCCGATTCTCAGACATACTGAATACGCATATGAAATTTGGTAAAAATCGGTCAAGCCGTTTCGGAGGAGTTCAAGTCCGAACACCGTGACACGAGAATTTTATATATTAGATAACGCATAATGCATTAATTAGACCAAAAATATGAACGTTGAAACGTATTATGCTACTCTATTCCTGTCAAACCAAAATCAAGAAATAAAATGTTTTTAATTTCTAGATTTTGGTTTGACATTTTAATTGACATCTAAGTGTATAAAATGCGGATATTCTAGTTTCTGAAAGAACCAAATAGTTTGTATTAGAATTAAAAATCACGCCGTCCAATTGGACCTGGCTATGTGGCACGCTTATAAGTGCGAATTTTTTTTTAAAATAATATCTTATCGCAGAATTGAAGTGTGATTGTGAGTAATAAATCATTGTGTAGACAGAGATAACTTGACCCCGCAGGATTATGACCTTGAGGGTACAATCTGGTTGTTACTGGTTTGTTACCTAAAGATTAAGAAATAATACTAAATACATTTTTAATATGTGTATTTATAAAATATCAGGATGACCGGGAAGTAATGGCGCTTTCTTGAGTTAAATTCACACGACTACATTTTTAACAAGTTGTTATTTCTAATCAACAATATATTCACCTACGTTATCAACAACCTTTTGCCATCTAGTACACAATTTTTAAATGCCGAAGTAGTAAAAATCAATCGATTTTTTTTTAAATATGTCAACAGAAACGACATTACGAATTCTAATGACACAAAGATTCTCCTAAAATGTTGTGCTCTTGTGGCCTCGTACAACGCGTTTTGTACAAGCTACTCTTGTTTAACTGTTGTAATAATAGTCGAAAACATTTAATTTCTTGAAAACACTATGCAAAATAGGTATACGTACACAAAATTTATTATAAATTACAAAAATATAAAGTGGGAAATCCACGAGTTGTAGCGTGGGGCTTGAAACACGTAATAATAAGCACCGTGTTATTAATATTAAGAATGTTATTTACGGTTTTAGGTGTTTCCTTTATATTTTTTTTACATCAGGTACTTCTTAATATCTAAAAAGAATTTTTCAAGTAATTTGGGAATGTTTCTATGTCTGATGGTGACCACGAGCTGGTTGATGCTGCCTGATAGAAGCCCTTTTTAAATGGACCGATGACATAGTCAAGGTCGAGGGAATTCGATGAATGCGGGCAGCGCAAGACCGGTAATCGTGGCGGTCTCTGAAGGTGGCCAATGCCATCTAGTGGCATATATTTAAAGACTACTTTACAAGCGATCTTCTTGAATTAAAATAGTAAATATACTGCAAAAGAGAACGCAAACGAAATGAATGGCAGTCCGGATCCAAATTTTTCATGATTCATTAACATAAACAAAGATTAAAATCTCTTGGTTATATATTGTAGCTAGATATTTATAGCTCATTTGATTCTGAGAAGTTACATAACTTTTATACAATCAAAACAGGTGGTGCCGTACCCAAGGCGCGTTAATTGACGTAAACGAAATGTCAATAACACTGTACACTTGATAATGTTATCATTTTGCCACCTAAATATGTTGCAGCACAATGATACATTTATCAAAACGAAATAGAGAATTACGTTTTTATAAAAACAACGCGGTTATTTATAATTAATATATGCGAGCCGAAATACTTTCAAAAGGCTATCGAGAGATGGTAAACGGCTCAGGTCACCTTGACCTACCCACTAGGTAGACTGACAACAAGGTCAAGGTTTGGGGAAGTCGCCAGATACGGGCATGGCAAGACCGGTCATTGTTTCGATATTTGGGGAGTGTCTATGTCTTGCAGTAAATGTCTATCGGCTGACATGATGACAGATGTAAATAATTATTTTTATAATGTACTTATATACGTAATGAAGGCTTCGCGGCACGCGCATCGTAGAACACCCACCCCACAAGGTGGACAGACGACCTTAACCCGTTGAAAGCTTGATGCAGCCTGCTTCTTCCTGCTTTCCTTCCTTCCTGTCCTATAAGAAATCTATGGGGCAGGCCTATGTCCACTTGTGGAAGTGCTGCATCTCAAATAATAATGACATTTTGTTATTGCATAGGGGCAGAAATGAAGATGTAGTGTTGTCCATATAAATTTCCTGAATGATACCTATCACAAGTAGACGTAAATTTACTAGCATGTCGAAGATTCACCATGGCAAAGAGGACTTTTAGAAGTATGGACGGTGTACGGTGCACGGAGGCTTTTCCTATGTTTCCATATGGGTTAAAGTCTGAAGTTAACCAAGCCATGATTTTAAGATATATACCCTACGTATTATCGAAATAGATTTAAATTTTTTCTCGCAGGTAAATTGAAGGGATGGACGAGTCCAAAGGATGTGATCCTGAAGGTTGCTGGAATCTTGACTGTTAAGGGTGGTACCGGAGCCATTGTTGAATACCACGGTCCGGGAGTCGACTCAATCTCCTGCACCGGAATGGCTACCATCTGCAACATGGGTGCTGAAATTGGCGCCACCACCAGTGTAAGTTTTTTAAGTTTTCTCTTCTAAGATAATTATTCCAAATATACCATAAATAACTTTAACTTATTGGTTTAATTAGTGGAAAAAACAATTCCAAAATTAAAACGGTCACTAATTACAAACAGAAAGTTTAAGAAACATCTTATCTGTTCATAATATTTATTATTTTTGTTTACATGTATGTACGTCAGTGTTGACACGTCTCTTTTTGATTTACATCCTTAATTCCCAATGTAACTCAAGTGGACCACCGGTGATCCGTGGGAAACACGTCCCGTGACTTGAATCAATACTTGAATTACTTCAATCGATCATTAATTGGAATTCATTCATAACGCAAATTTCCATAGTTAGCTGTAGTGGGTCCATATAATCAGCTATATTAAAAAAAAAGGACTATGATAAAAAATAAGAAAATATCTATCTCTCATATCATCTGTATATTAAGCCTGTACTGACGAAACAAAGAAATAAAAGAACAAACAACTCTTTTTTACACTTTAAACACCTTCCTTTGAAAAGCGTACAAAAATCGAGTTAAAAATACGTGTAACATATAGTGATTCAGGGACACACTGTTTAAATAAAATAGAACAAATGGAATAAAATGAAAATGTAAAAAAATGTTACACAAGTTTTTAAAATATTAGATTACCATAGATACAAAATACATAAAAATTTAATCAAGAATAAAAATAAATTTTGTAACTATTCCTTTCTTACTTGATAACAAGCATGCACGGTTATTGTGAAATGGACAAAAAAAATATGTACATGTATATCTGAGTTGCAATATATACATATGTATAATATATATTGTAACACTATATAAATGTGTGTGTATATATATGTATATTGTAAGTCAGATATACAAATGTCTTGCACAACTGTTGGGTTTGAAGAACTTCGTGATCCTCGAACTGTAATTTATTGCTATATACTTGATAAGTTCCTCTAAGCACTGTCACAGTTGGAATCAAAAAAAATATTCTTAATACTGAACCGCGTTGTTTCAAAATCATGTAAAAAGTTGTATATCAATTTATAATATTTTTAAGGTAAATGTAATTTTTTTAATGCAATATTACACTTGGTACCGTATTTGCACTGGTTCAAGGAATTACGTAATATTATTTTTAAAGAAATTTTGGTTTCAAGTTTTTCTTATCGATAACTTTGTTGCAGGTGTTCCCTTACAACTCCCGAATGGAAGCGTACCTTAAGTCCACAGGCCGTCATGATATTGCTGCGTCAGCAAACTCCTACAAGCACCTCCTGACACCAGACTCTAAAGCTCCTTATGATCAGGTAAAATCTTTCATAAATAGTACAGTACCCTGACGAAAATTTAAGTCAATGTCGCTTGGTTGCGGGAAACAACCAGTTAAGACAACATAAGATAAAGGAACCGAACAGTAGCAGGTGGAACAGCTGTGGTAATCTAGTACTTAAGGTTTAATAATTAATATACATTGCCACTGCTCGGAGAACATTATGTTATCTATTATAAAAAAACTTGTCTCACTTACTGGACCTGTGTGGTGGATTATAGGCTTCACATTCAAAAATTAATATCGAGTTATAACTTTAAACCAAAAAATTTTTAATATGATACTAATCTAAAATAAAATGTGATACTAGGAAATATTATAATTACATTTATATTTGTTGATATCACATAATAACTGTCCATAAGTATACCATTGATTTTAAGAAAGATTATACTCTACATTATTCTTTATGTATACTACAGTTTATTTATATATATACATCTTTAAAGCCTTTACACATGTAACTAATCATCCTGTGTTATATGTGTATATATTATATTTGTGATGTTATTTTCTGCTCTTTCAAGTTTGAAGTATTAATGAAAAACAGTATTAATAACAAAAACCACTTAAATGATAAAATGTCTTTAAATATAAGCTTTTAATAAAGTTGTATTTAATCGCGATTTAAACCCCACTTTATCATAACAGCTGATTGAAATCGACCTATCAACCCTGGAGCCACACGTCAATGGTCCATTCACCCCGGATCTTGCCAATCCTATCTCGAAGCTGGGAGAAGCCGCCAAGAAGAACGACTGGCCGATGGACATCAAGGTCGGCCTCATTGGATCTTGCACCAACTCGTCATACGAAGACATGGGTCGCTGTGCCAGCATTGTTAAAGAGGTAAGATATGTAATGAAATATTTATAAATAATTTAATCAAGTCAAGATTAATCTTAAATGCACATTGAGGCGGTTGAACTTGAATGTAGGGATTAGGTTCGGACTCAATTCTATTTTAAAAATCTGAGTGTACATTTGAAGGTTTTAGCAACAATAGGCAATAAACATTCGATGTAAACATATTATTTTAATTTTTTCTATTTAAATTATGCTATCAGTGTGAAGGAATAGATTTTCAAATATATATTGTACATAATTTTTGGCTATTCTTATATGAATTATTTTATTTAATTTGCAATAAAGAATGGTTTTTCAAAGAAATCTTGTTTTGCTATTAGACACTTGTTCTATTTTTTTCGTCTATTACATGTGATTTTCTTTTATGTTTATTGATGTAAAATAATATAAATAAAATGTTAGTACATGAGTTCATTAATAATCTGGACAGAATACATGATAAAAATTAAGCATAATATTAACAATATATTGTACAGAATGTAAACACCTGTGAAGTAGTTTCTTGAAGCATAGAAATTAAACAAAATCACCTAAAGAATAAATCCTATAAATAAATATAAATTTTTCAGGCCTTGGGACATGGTCTGAAATCAAAGATTCCCTTCAACGTGACGCCCGGCTCGGAGCAAGTTCGCGCCACCATCGAGAGAGACGGCATTGCACAGACACTGAGGGACTTTGGAGGCACTGTAAGTCTATGGTTATTAATAATTATTAAAATATAAGATACATAACATTTTCTGAATATATTATACGCCACAATTTGGTCTCTAGATGCTGTCTGAATTGCTAAACTCAATCAGATTTACACATATAGAAGTAATTTTAAAAAAAATTCTAATAAAACTTAAATAAATAGAGTTTGTAGCAAATGTGTAAAAGATCAATGATTGCTTTAAGCGTTTTTTATAAATCTCATTATACTTTTAGTGATGGCTATGTAACATTCAATTTAAAAAAAACTATAAAAAACAATCTAAAACAAGTCAAAAATCTGCAGTTAGTTCATATGGGAAATGTATGGCTAGTATAGGGCTAATGCAATTCAAATATGATTGTCTCTGAATAAATGGACACTTAAAGAATGTTTGGTATCTCATCTCATAATACAAGTCTCTATTATAACTTCTTTTGTTACTGTTTAGGTGTTAGCCAACGCCTGTGGACCCTGTATTGGTCAATGGGACCGCAAGGATGTGAAGAAGGGTGAGAAGAACACGATCGTGACGTCATACAACCGCAACTTCACCGGCCGCAACGATGCCAACCCCGCCACCCACTGCTTCGTTACCAGCCCCGAGCTCGTCACCGCCCTGTCTATTGCCGGTGAGATTTTTTAATAGTGAAATATAAATACAAATATATAAACGGGGAAGATCTACGACCAGCTGTGGAAGACCTATGAATAAAATGATGATTAAAAGGGTGAATTCCTCCTCTTTTATAATGTATTATTGATAAGTAAATTTATGTAAAATTACCGGTTTAGCAAAAACCACTTCATAGAAGGATAGCACAGGAATACTGTGTTCACTCCTAGACTATTTATTATTATTTATTAAACATAGAATAAACAATTTTTTATTTTAAATACTATGTGTTCAACAGGACGTCTGGACTTTAATCCGATAGCGGACGAGCTGACTGGCAAAGACGGCAAGAAGTTCAAGCTATCAGATCCCTTCGCCGACGAATTGCCCGCTAAAGGCTTCGACCCTGGTCAGGACACCTACCAGCACCCACCAGCCGACGGCACTAGTAAGTTCTACCGTCTATTCTATACCAACCAGGTGTGACCTTGTAAATGAGAATACTCGATCCAAAACGCTTCAAATTAATTATAACAAGGAGTAATACGAGCGGTGAATCAAACATAGCTCAGGGGACCTATTTGACTATCATGTATGTTCAGCAATTTTAATGGTTTAACTGATTTAAGAATTTGTGAAAATTTTGTAAATGCCCAATTCTTGCAGGAAACTTATAGAACAATTTTATTATGTTTATGATTTCTTGCGTCATTTTCTGAATTCCTTCTGTATCATACTATTGCAGTGCATCATTGCTGCATAGGATGAATATTTCTTAATAACAAAGTAAACTTCTTCAGTCAACAACTCCTCCTAAAGTGCCTTTAAGGTCTCGAATTTCTCACTTAGCTAGCCCAAATTTGCTAGAGAAATCTAATATTTTTTTTATACATACAGAGGTCCAGGTGGATGTATCCCCATCCTCGGACCGTCTTCAACTGTTGGAACCCTTCGACAAGTGGGATGGCAAGGACTTATCCGAAATGACCATCCTCATCAAGGTTAAAGGCAAATGTACCACTGACCACATCTCAGCTGCTGGACCCTGGCTAAAATACAGAGGACATCTCGATAACATCTCCAACAACATGTTCATCACGTGAGTTGTATATGATTTTTAGTAATTAGTATTATAATTCAAGTATGATTGATGTCTATGTATATAAACAATTTCTACATTATCATCTTAATTATATACTACTGGTCGCCCAACAAACCCATAGCTGAACAATAGAAAAATTACATAAACGAAATATATCTCAGTGACCACTATATTATTGATTTTATGTCAATAATAAATAACAAAATAAAAGTTGTGAGTTATTGTTTGACGATATTCTAACACAACTTTTAGGGTTTTGATCGTCGACAAATTTTTGGTAGCTAAAGACAGGTGTTATTTTTATTAAGAACAGATGGCCCCTGGGGCGTTAAGGTTCTGGAATGGAGACTATGGAATATTTACCCACATAATGGACAGACAATCTTGTTAAAGTACCTTCCAACTGGTTCTTTTGAAAATTTTTGAGGGTGGCACAAAGAGCATTAGACATCCTATGGATGAAAAGACTGAAATGATTTTGATGAGATTTGTTAATTGATATACTATTTGTTAACAGTGCAACAAACGCGGAGAATGGTGAGCTGAACAAAGTGCGCAATCAGATCAGCGGTGAATGGGGACCAGTGCCAGCGACCGCTCGTGCATACAAAGCGGCTGGAACTCGCTGGTGTGTTGTGGGCGACGAGAACTACGGCGAAGGTTCTTCCAGGGAACACGCAGCGCTGGAACCACGCCACCTGGGTGGCAGGGCTATCATCGTCAAGTCATTTGCCAGGTCAGGAATCAACTTTATTACTATCTCTTTATATCAAATGTTCACATTGTGTCTAACCCAATATCTGCTGCAGGCTTGATACTTAAAGTTGTTGATTTGTACTAGAGTGTGCTACATAGGGTCCTTGGGCGATATGAAATAGTACATACATATACCTTGGCAAAACAGTCAAACCTGACAAGTATAAATTTGAGTAAAAGTTCAATCATCGAATTAATTTCGGATAGATAGCGTTTAGGAAATTAAAACATCTTTCATAACCACAGTGGGTTATGGAAGATGTGTCAATTATTTTCCTTAAGAGGAAAGCTTGCGACCGATGCATGTTACCAAAGTTGACTTATGGTGTAGAAGCATGGTCTACTTTGTCTTTGAGGAAAAAGATTGTATAACTCTATAAGATCAGAAACTTGGCTACACCAGTTATACCTTTCACGGACTGGCATAAATATAGCCTATGTATGTCTGATTTTCGACCCAAAAACGCAGTCTGTCGCTCGGGGTTTTATTGGCAAGTTCAAAGTTGCTCAACAAGTTCTTTAGCTATCCTAGGGAGTTCTATGAGAATGTATCAGAAATGAGTAGAATAGTAGACGAACGAAAGTAATGGTCATGGCCTAGAGACTCGGTTAGTTGAAGTGGTAGTGGCCTCATAGCACACATAGCAGACAGAACAGATGATCCTGTGATCATGTGTTCTGTCAATCCAACCCAGTGGGTCTCAAGGTTCTGGAGTGGAGACCATAGACTAGCAAGTCCAACATAGGATGTCCTTTCTAAAGGTGGACGAAAGACCTAGTCTAGAAGGTCGTACTGGAAATCTATGGTGAAGGCCTAAGCCCAGTAATGATAATGTAATAAAATATGCCCTAAATATGAGTTTGTTTCACAGAATTCACGAGACGAACCTGAAGAAACAAGGTCTGCTCCCACTCACATTCTCGAACCCTGCCGACTACGACAAGATACAGCCAACCGACAAAATCTCCCTGCTTGGCCTTAAAAATCTTGCACCTGGCAAGGTAACCAATTTTCTAAATCTCCATAAAAAGTAACCATAACTTTAAAATACATTAAAGGGGAGAATTTATATCTCATTTGTCAGCAAAATGCTTTTTTTTTACCTATTTCCAATCTCCCTGAAGAACGTGATTACTATTAAATATACTACTTTGTTTTTTTTTTAGTGGACTACGTAAGCCCAATTTTTGATATTAAACTGTCCATTTTAGATGCAAATGATATTAAGGTGTATTAATAATGTTACAGCCCGTGGACTGCGAAATCAAGCACAAGGACGGCAGCGTTGACCGCATCAAGTTGAACCACTCAATGAACGAACAGCAAATCTCGTGGTTCCGTGCGGGATCCGCCCTCAACAGGATGAAGGAAATCGCCTCTGGCAAATAAAAACTTGCAGAGAAACAATAAACCTTGCACTGGATTCATATGGAGTATTTTTAATGTAGCATCTTGTATGAGCCATAGACAATATAAAATTTAATAATCACCAGCCTTCATAAAACAATAACTTAGAAATGGTAGCTAGAATAGAATTGAATGGAAGCCAGTGCAAGTTCTAATATTTAGTAGAATGTTAATCCTGTACGCATTTCGTTAATCAAAGTTCGGAGAGCGCGTCGCGGCGGTGATGAATCTTATCTTAGCTGTAGGAAGTACAAAAGATACTTAGATGAAATTAGTCAAATAAGTTTGAACATTTTATTCTTTCGTCAATTTTACCAATTTTTAAAATCAAATATTTTAAGTTCTGTATTTTAATTATTTATGTAAATAACAATATTTACTGAGTAATAAAATTATTAAATGTTTCACGTTTTTTATTTATTACAATTAAAATTAATAGGCCCCCACTTAAGTGGACAAGGTGTGCAACAAGACGAATGCGGGCAGCGCAAGATCCGTCATCGTGGTGAACTTTGAGGGAGGCCTATGCCTTGCAGTTGGCCTCTGAGTTCGATGAAGCTGTAAAAGCCAAAACAGTTAACAGCGCGCTTCAACATTCGAATACAGCCTGTTCAGTTCATCTGTCATGATAATTATAATAAAAAATAATTTGAAACATATTATTAATCATAAAACCCTAACCAATAATCTCAATAAAATTATAAGCAACTTGAATATGTCATAAGGATTCTTATTTGTCTATAGTAAAACAATTGTTTCTAGTTCAAGTTAGACAGCACTCTACCTTTCCAATATTTCCTGTAATTTTACTAAACGATCCACATAACAATAACACTTCGCTTATTTATGGTTGATTATAGGTGTAAAACCTTTAAAAGGGTGAATGTATAGCTATTTACTGTCAAATAATGTATAGTAGGCCCTATTCAAAAATCAATGGTTTCAGAAATAATAAATAACATAATGATAGCAGTGTTTTTAATATTGGAATTACTACATATTAAAATTTCATATTGTTTACTGTGTCTCCTTGCATATTACTACTGTCAGAAACCATTGGCCTTTTGCTATCGAACAGAAAAATTCATTAAGGCAATATATTTCATAGTGATCACTTTAAACAGGGTGATTGGAAATGTGTGTAGAAGCCAGTGGCGTAGCTAGGGGGTGGCGAGCGGGGCGGAAGCACCAGGCACCACAAGCAGGGGGGGCACCAAAGTTGAAAATAATTTTTTTGAATTGTTTTTTTTTAATGATGTATAATTTAAAGTAAATAACATAAAAAGAATATCGAATTATACTATTTTTTTACTAAAAAAGTTGTTAAATAATATGATTATTAAAAAAGTAAACGGTTACAAATTATAATGTACACAGTGTTTTAAAAAACACAAAAAGTGTTTTTTAAAAGGGCCCTAAATCACAAAAACACTTATCTGTGTTTCAAACTAGTCGACACTATTGATTTTGAAAATGTGATTAATGACTTTGCAGGCCAAAAAGCGCGGAACGTTCGTTTTTAAATTTTCCCAATAAATTTTATTAAGATCTAATGTTATTTTATATACATTTATCATTATTTTGAACCAAAAAAAAATTATATTAACTACATTCTGTTCTGAATTTTGAAATTATTTACTCTTTAGGGGGGTGGGGGGGGGGCACCAAGCCTCAATCTGCCCCAAGCCGCAAATACCATAGCTACGCCACTGGTAGAAGCTTTAATGTTTTTTGCTGACAAATGCGTAATACATTCACCCCTTTAAAAGCTTTTACGTCTATATACAATCCTCCTGTATATTTTATTAATTATTATCCTTTGGATAGATGATACTAGATGTAATTATAAAAAACAGAATATCAATATTTCACAATGCTGATAGATGGTTACTTTTGTGATAGAATTAATAGATTAATGATATATTATTAAAAGAGTGGTAGAAAATAGCAAAATGAGAACTGCATGATCAAAACCTAGTTAGTATAAGATGGAAATAAGTGCACATAACAGACATCTTTTCAAAACATCAATAACAAAATCTTTAGTGATAATATCTTATAATATATCACATAAGAATCAACAACAAAAACGTTTTTTTTTTATATTATGGTCATAAGCAAGCTGCAATAATATTTACATATGTATAATTCTTAATATTGAGTAGAACAATGTTCAATACTATATTTGGAAAGGACATTAGTAACCACATTTCAATAAATCAGATATTAACTAAACAATACCATTGAAATGTTAAAAATTTCCTCTATCATTCATTATTGAGTGTTAAACAAATACAAGAAAATTAAATATTGGAATTTGATTCTAAGTTTTCTGCACTGTTTCATTTCTAATGCTAGATGCATTTATTTATTTTAATTATTATAATTTTAAAGAAATTTAAATTAAAGTTGATATTTCCATTGTTTAATTATAAAGCAGATACTATTTGATCTAAATAGATATGTTATAAGTCATTAATATCTACATTCTAAACTTGCAGCTATAAAATAAAATATTAGATTTTTAACCTACATACTTCATACAAAAATTATAAGAAACTTCCAAAGAATTATTAAGGGAACATGTAGATGTTCTGAACTAATAAATGGGAGATAAAGTTAAAAACACTGTGTTAGTGTAAAACTATTTTATTTATCAACAGTTTAATCTTCATTGTCTTCATTGTCGCTGTCAGCATTGATGTTGAAGTAGCGCAGCTCGTATGCATCATGTGCAGATGCAACCACACGAAGCCAGTCTCGCAGGTTGTTCTTTTTAAGATACCGCTTGGTAAGGTATTTAAGGTATCTCTTGGAGAAGGGAATGTCTGAAACCACAACAATGTTCTTTATATGCATTTTTATTTAAAAATAAGTTAAAACTAGAGGTACAGTCAGATCCAGACTATATTTGATATCAAAGGTAAGATAAAAAATACCAGAACCAAAAATTTTAATACAGTTAATGATATGTAATAATATGGAAATATATTAAAAACATATTTTGGAATATTGATATATTATATTTGTGCATCGGAATTTGCAACTTCACTAGATTTGAAACAGCACAGAGCTCAGCTTACAATATTTTTACAATCAACTACTTAAAAGCCCTTTCTTATAGGTCCATTAATCCAGCTGGTTAGTGTCATATTGAGATCTTGCACAATTACATCAACTAGAGCTTTTGCATTGTTTATTACACAGAAACCAACAAGTTAATAAGATACTTAGATGTCAATTATAGTATTTAAACATGGGTCCCTAAAGAGAAAGACCTCTATCTTAAGTCTCAAAATTTATAAAGTTGATGCCAAAAGAATATGAAATACAAAATTATATGAAGTACCACATTCATCACTACCGCATTATTAAGTGGCACATTCTAATGATAGCATCAGGTATATTTACACGAAAGTTCTACCTAATTCCCATAAGTCCACAAGTGAATTAACATTCCAACCATAATAAAAATTTATAAGACGAATATACAAAGTATTATAATAAAAAGGTATGATTTGTACTTTAGAGATTGAAAAGGTGAGTTCGTTTTACTCGCCGCAAGCTAGCAACCACAATTATTCAGTACTTAACCATGTCAAATATACAATTAAATTTCGTAACTAATAATTAGAAGAATCAATAAACATTCATTATTATTCAAATGCACGAACCTGCATTGATAGCAACTTTAGTCTTGTCCCTGGCGACGACAACGTGATTTCCTAGGTTATTTGTTTTTCCCTCAACTTTAACATGTTCTTTAAGGTATTTTTCAAAGTTGCCGACGTCCAGGATGCTGTCCTCGGCTGGGTGCGTGCAATCAATCGTGAACTTCAAGTTGATTTTCCTTTTCATTCCCTTGCCGCGGATTTTGCCACCTTTGACTCCTTTCTTACCAGCCTTTTGGTGCAATTGTGCCTTTTTAGGCGCGGGTTTCTTAGTAACTGCCATTGCTATGACCTGAAATATAAAACTAACTATAGCTTTTTCTTTTATAAGATATCTATCTCAGTTTAAACACAATTTTAAAGTTTAACCTACAGAACACGTGTAGCAGTTCCCGTAAAACTAGCAAAATGGCCGAACTTTTGACAATTACCGTAAACTACAACACTTCAGATATCGAAAATAAAAGTAAGGTTATCTCTATGAATCCATGGTATAGACTTTTAAATAAAATAATATTGAAAAAAAAAACAAGAAAAGTAAGTATATTTTAATGAACCCTTATATAATGTTTATCAAAGTATAAATCTAAATTTTTGAATAAAATTCTGAAATAAGAACAAAACAAGATGTAAAAGATTTATATTGAATAAAAAATTTTTATTCAAATGTAAAAAAATTATATGCATAGAAATAAACAAATTTCCTTTTTCCTTGTATTTTTGTTGCCAAATTTGAAATTGGTGAATTGTTATTTAATAGCAACAAAAATTTAATTAATTTAATTGAAACATAGTTGAACATTTACAAAAAGTATATTGTATTGGATGAAATTAGTGCTAATAGCCCTGGAGGTGTTTACAGCTTCATCAGGACAGCATTCACGGAACTGAAAGGTTCATGAACTATTTAAAATAGGCCGTAGTATTTCAGCTTGCACGACGTCAATCGCGCGAAGGATCTTAAAAGTAGTAATTAAAAATGCAAATAGTTTTTTTATTAATATTTTTTTATGCATATTACAAAAATATATAAATAATAAAATAATGTTAAGAAAATATTATATTATATTAAATATATTCTGTTATAATCCAGAGATTAGGTATTTTTTTAGTAACACGTTTAGTACACGTAATTACTTCTAGTTAAAAAGATATAAAAGACAACCCTAGAAAAATGTTATAAAATAACATCAAATAACCAAATTAAAGTCTTTTTGTAATTTAAAAAAATAAACAAAACTTTTTGTAATTTAAAAAAAATAAACTTTGATTCATAACAAGTGTGTAGAATGACCAGCATAGAGAAAAGCTTGAGTTCGAGTACAAAATGCCCATTGTTTCAACTTGCGATATTTCCCATGAATATATTACTTTCGAGGTCATGACATTTTTTTACGTGACGTGATGTAATGCTATGAGATTTTGACAAGTTTTGTACCGTCAGTCATGTCTCACCTAATGTTTTGAATCACATTTATAAAAATTAAACGTTTTTCTCAGTATCTTGTCCTGGGAATTTATTCATTTGCACTGACAGCTCAATATTGGTGATAGTACTCTGTGATATTAATAAATCGCGGCTGCGCATTTAACTCAATTTAAAATAGCAATGTTTCCTTCCGTGAGAAGGATGTGATATTGAGTATTTATGTTTTCGTTGTTAACCTATGTGTAAAATTAAGCGGTGTGAACTTAAAATAATTTTGAAATATATATTAGTGTTATGTCGAATATAAATTTAAATATTTTAAAAATGAAATATTTTGACTCTTATTCTGTCATTCAAGTTATTTAATCGATAACCTTATGGAGACGACCAAAGTGACGACGTCCAAATGATAATAAAATGGATAAATGTTTTGTCGCTTGTGGATGTGACGATCAAGAAGAAATAACAAAAGGAGATTTAGATCGTTTTACTGACAAAATTGAAAACGTTCTTAATGATGAAAAAGGACGGCGGCTTTTCAGAAATTTTATGTTCACTACAAAAATGAAAGATGGGCGAAGAACTTTAGATTTTTTAGAACATATCGAAAGATTGCTTTGTTATACTGAAGATGCTGAAAGTACATCCTACCGAAGTTACCTCAGAGATTATGATCGCTTGTTAGACGAAGCGGAGCGTATAGAAGATTTGGATTTTGCAACAATGGAAAAGTTAGCTATTGCTAGGGATTCTGGAAACAAAGATGATATGGCAGCCGTATTGAAGTTATTAAAAGTCGAAACCACTAAAGCACTTCGACGAGAATATAACGCTTTTAGAAGACACTTTATACCAACTGATAAGATTTAATATTGTTACATACAGTGCCTTGCTTTTAAATCGTTTAAAATTTCGCGCCATTGTTGTGACAGTACTTACCTTTTTTTTATAAGACTGAACTACACAACAAAATAAAAATTTCTTTGATATGTATATGGTGAAACAAGCTATGTTGAAGAATATGCTAATTGCATTTTAATATTGTGATTCTTATTTATATAAAACTTTGAAACAGACATTTCTCATAATTTTCTGATACATATGTTGTTAATATTATGTAAATATAATGTATTTATTGAATTGAAATCATTTAATAGTTTTATTTAAATCTTTCCCCCCAGCTTTTGTTTAGGAAGAAAGTTCAAACCAAAATTATATTTAAAGAAATTAAGATGTATTATCTTTAATAATCAATATTTGAAACTGTTTAAATACCTAAGTATTTATTACCAGAAAGCATAACATTTTTAAGTAGTGTTGTTACTCAAAGATTATTTATTAAAACTATAACTTTTTTTATTAGAAAGGTAAACTTCAGTTTATACATTTTACTTTTAATTTAACAGAATAATAAATAATTTCATATATTTTATTTAATGGACTTTAGGACAGTATGACTAACTCAAATATTAGTATTGGATAAATTTACATTACTCACTGAAGTATTCCAGCATTCATAATACTTTGGAATTTTCTATTACAAAATTTCTTGGTAAGTAACAATACATTAAAATTATACTAGTAAATTTTTCTCTTCAAATATTGAAAGATGAAGATTTTTTATTTTTATAGGTGATAAAAATTTGTGTATATTTTAGATTGTTTTATTATGAAACACTGGCACTAGGCATGTAGATGCAACTTATTTTAGTTGAATTATTTAAACAAACAAATTTTTATGATATCCCTTTAATAATGCTCATAAAACTTAAGTTTTATGTTATTACACTGGTATTACTATATCAATAGTGGAGTTGAATATATATCAATATTCAAATTATAACAAATGTTATTAACATATAATAAATTGCACAAAATCATTGTACACCAAAAAATATTAATATAAATGTAAATAATAATTCATAACATTTCACATTCATGTACCAAAGTTATTTGAAATACTTACAATAATTTGGATTATAAAGATTATAAATTGTATTTAGGTTGTAAAAAGTTGTAAGTTAATCCATTTGCATGCACAAAAAATATTTCAGATTAAATATTTGCTCACAGAATAAAATTGTTCACATGTTAAAATTCTGTAGATAAAAACTAAGTAATAAAATTAATAAATTGATTGTAGTGATTTCTGTAAATCACAAGGCATTATACAATTAATTTTAAAAGTTGTAAAATTGTACACAGTTTTTGAAAGTTATATTTTTTGACATCCAAGATGCAAAAATGATGATTGGTGTTCATTTCTTCGACAAACAAACTATGTTTATACAAAGTAATGAACTCATATTCTGTATACATATAATTTATAAGAAATAGAATAACATGCTACAAATTCAAAGTAAAATTCTTCAATAGTCATTTTTATTCAAGTGCAGTCCATATAAAAAACACAAAACTTGTATTTAAAACACTTCTGTACCAGGTGTAAATAAGATAACAGATCAAAAATAGTTTTTGTCACAAGATGGAACATTTTATTTTTTGGTTTGATTTTGAAAATTCTCAAGTTTAGTATGTGTGGTGAAATATACCCCTTGCAACATTACCTTTCTCTATTCATCTATTCACCATGTAAATACAGCAATTTTAATGTCTATTATGATTTAAATCATTGGTCCTTGGTGGACTCACAGAGTCCACAGGATATTCATCTAGTGTTGACACTTTCATCACAAGTTAGAATCAAGGGTCCATGAAATTTGTCTGTTTTTGATAATGAAGAACTACAATGTTAGCTTGACTTCACCTACAGTGTAAGCCAATATTATTTTAAAATAAAACATGCATAATCTGTATTTAGTACAATACAATTTGTAAGGAGTCATTTTTAGTTGAGTTTTGGGAATGTACTTGCAGGCCACCAGAGCCTCTGATTTAAATCAATATATATATTTATATATAAATATATATACACACATACACAATGATTTATCATCCTATTCACACAAGGTACAGACATATTCTTGATTTTATTAAATATAGTGTGTGACATGTACATTGCATTACTTCAATATTTTTCCAACATAAATTTACAAACGCCATTTATTTTTAGTGATAATACATACATATACTCTGATGATACATCAAACATTTTCAAAACATCAAATTCCATTGAATTACTGCATAAATGCCATCTTTTTTTAATAACCATAAGAGTCCATGTCTCACAGATTAAAAATATATTATGGGTAAAGACAAAATGCTTTTGTTACACTTAAATATCACCTCATTGACATTTCAGTTACGTTTTGTAAGCATAACTAAAATGAAATTCATTTTCTAAGTCTTCTTCCATGAATAGTACATCTCCAGTGGTTTGTTAACCTAAAAAAATATTAGAGTTAATGTTAATAAATTTAATATTATTAATATTTATTTTATGCCAATTTTATTGGCATAAAATAAATATTGATCTTTCAATCAATTTGCTTTTATTTGAGGACTAGTGTAAGATATTTAATATTTGCCTTAAAATGCTTTGTTTTGGAGATAAAATATGGAAAATGTATGGTAAATTTATGGTTAAGGTATGAGAAGTAGGTTCATACAGAGAAACAGAATAATTTAAAATACTGGCCTCTAGCTGACAAATATTTGACATAGTCAGAACAAAAAAGGCTTTGGTTAATCACCTATGTATTGTCTTGTATGAAATAGTTTTTTTTTTGGACATAATAATTGTTTTAAAATATAAATGATTAAATAAAGTGTACACAGTGAAACACATTAGGTAATGTTTTTGTCAGACGGCAACAGACCAATAATTGTTAAAAGTATGAAGTCTGCTGTGACTGCCAGTACCAAAAAAAACTAGCATACCATGTGTATACTATGATGAAGACCAAATTACAATAAAAAATGTAATGGACAATGCAGAGCTTAATCATTATAAAGTTAATTGTGACATAATATCTATTAAAAAGCATACATACCTTCCAAAACTTATCATTAATCTGCCTCAGTGTCTGTGAGCCGGCCAATGGTACATACTGGCCAGGTGATGGTGCTACATATATACAGAAGTTAAGAAGACGATAAGCTTCTGGTAACTCTGCATCTAGATCTAATGTGAGGCGCATAGCTAAGTATTTACTTAGATGGTCCACTGAAACACAAAATTAATATCTTTTAATAATTGAATTATATACATGGAACTCATTCATCATGGTTATATTTTGTAGAGGCCTGAGCTTTGCATCCATCAGCTGACATGATAATATTGGTTTTAGGGAACTTGTACATTGAATAATAATTATTATGTTTATGCTTAAAAAGTTTTTGATTACATGTAACTAGTTTCTGTTCCAAAATTTATACTGGATATAACATGATATAAAAATATATATTAATTTATGCATTTTACCTGATGCATTAGCTGTGGTTTTGAGATATCTCACAGAACTATCTCGCAGAGCTCTCATAAGCTGGTTATCTCCAGTCATTTCAGTAGGATGAGGTTTAAATACTAACTCTATTTCGTTTGGGTTTAGTGGTTCACCTTCTCCCTCAGTATCCATTGAGTTTTCACCTTCAGTTCTGAAAAAATTACACATTAAATGGGATTAAAAACAAAAACATGTGATTTTCTGCTGATAGCTTTTGTATGTATATTAGTGGATTCAAATGAACAAACATAAAATTAAAAAAAAGATAATCCGAAATAAAATGTAAAGGTAATCTGGATTTTCTTGCTTTCTCCGCCTTAAGTTCAAATGAATTTTAATAACATAAAACTTGAAATGACACTGTAAAATGTGTCAGATAGATATTTCATATATTTATGTATAATTATGTCACAAACATGTATAAAATATGAATTGATAATATAAAGATTATGACAAACAATATTATTTTTCTTGTTATACCATAGGTCATTAAAGGATCATTGTAAAACTTTTAATTAATGTAATATATATTTATTGTTTTTTTCTCACAACAGTAAAAAAACTAAAGAGAGTAATAATCAAATTAGGAATAACTCTTAGGTTTTTAAACAATAATTAAACTAGAAAAAAATAATTTGTAAAGTTTATCAAAATGAATGAAGTTTATGTTGGAATGTGAATATATTAAATCATTAAAAAACCTCCCTTACAGGCAAAGAAAGCATTTCTAGAAATGGTTGGAAAATCCTGAAGCATGTTACTTCTTTCCAAATCGATTATTTTGGTATATTTATATATGTTTATAATGAACAGACCTGCCATCACTAGATTCACTTTCCTCACTGCGTTCCGATGTAAGAACAGACTTTGCCCTTTTAGTTGTGCTTGTGTTTTTTGACACAGAGCTTACGTTTGAAGGAACCGGAGACGGCGTACTTCGCACCGACGCCGGGTTGGATGTAGACTGTCCGGGTGGTGTTGGGTTACCAGTTGAGGATGTCCCATCTTTGGGCACTGTGGAACTGTTCCCGTTTGGCGTCGTTTCAGATGTACCGTTTGAGTTTGACGGATTGCTGCTCTCCTCCTGATTTTTTCTTGAACGCTGCGGTCGATTTTGCGACTGAAGCTTTATTCCTTCCGTAATAGAATTTACTAACGACGCCTGTGAATGAGACATGTTCAGTTTTGCTAGCACCCGCTCTTGATGAGCTTCATATTCATCTCTGCTAGGATAGATCTTGGAAATTAAAAGATCAAAGTTTGGATCTGGTCTTAGGGAACGCTTTGATACTAACTTCTTGCGACAAGTTGGGCATTCTTTATTGCCTGACCGAAGAGCAGTAATAATACAATCAGAACAAAATCTATGGAGACATTCCTTCGTTGTCATTGTTTTCTTTAACATATCTAAACAAATAGGACACATAAGTTCGCTGTGTAAGCTTCTTGGGGATACCGCGATTTCGGTCGCATCTGTTATCACTTCCTGAGGTGTACGATGGAGTTCGTAAAGGGATAGTTCCCATGTTTTGTTTTGTGAAGGTTCCGTTGAAGACATTTTTACGAAATGATAACTTTTATTCCATAAACATAAACATTTTTAGAAAATTGACAATTACTGCCGCCTCCACCATGTTGTTACGCGCAAATAGTATTGCTATTACTAGAAAATCTGGAAAGAAAAATAAACTTTACAAATTATTAAATCAGCATGGAAAAAATGTTATATCAGGTAAAATAAAACTTAGACACGTACAAAAAACCGAATATTGCTTAATCTGATCTAGAAAATGACATTAAATAGTTTTGTTAAAAATTAGTAGCACTTTTTAAACTAAATTAATACATTTGCATCTCAACTTATAAACTAGTTCGCCATTATTGGACAAACATTTTTTTAATAAACTCGCTGTTGTCAATGTAAACATGTTACACAACAGTGAAATGTATTATTTTAGACTAGATGTAGATAAATAATTTGATAAAATCTGAGCGTGTAAACACAACAATGACAAACCGTTTTACATGAACACCGCTTTACTGTTTTTCGTATGGTACAAGCAAAGATACTTACAAATATTATGTTATAGTTTTAATTTATTTCAATTATTTCCAAACTAGTCTATTAAGAAGAGTTAAAAAAAATTTTTGAAATTTAAAAGCCTTTCAATTCGAATTGTAGTTAACATTATTTTTGATCAAAATTAACTTTCTTTAACTTATAATTGTAAAAGAAAAAGAATGTTTAGCAATTATTTAAAAAAAATCTAAACCTTACGGCTTAGGACTGTTATTAGAAGCCTGTGTTATAATTAGTTGGTCTAATTTAAGTTTGATTCTTTAAAACTTTCCTGGGCCTATAATTTTCGATGATTCAATAATCTACCATTAGTCTTGCTTATAGAGCGACATTGTATTATGTTTTTTTTTTTAATTTACTACACGGTTATATTCATTTTATATTTAAATAATGGATAGAAAATAAAGGTATTTTAATCTTCAAATTCAAGTAATTTTATTGATGCATTATAGTTTAATTGCGTTTGGTTAACATAATTTTCATCTTGTTGAAAATTAGGAGTTCTGATTAATTAACGACACCAATTTGTTTTACTGTCATCGTTTGATGAATTAATCGATCTGAAAAAATCAAAACATACTGAAGGATGCATCCAAACTTCCTAACCGTATTCGTAAATATTTGATGAATAAAAATGTGTATATCCTACAAAATCATTATGAAAAACACACCTATTCGAAATCACTTCAGGCTTTTGTGTTCAACTGATTGTGACAGCTAGGATCAAAGTCAATGATACGCGGCAGTAAAAGTTCATAATGATCTATTCCTTTTCAATCCTACTGTCATAGTGTATTACTCCATGAATAATTAATATGTATTAAGGCACCACAAGTATAGAGAATTAGAATTTTGAATAAAAATCTCGTTATTTCGGTCATCATTTTTGTTTTGCGGCTAACTCCAAACTCTCTATGTCGTTGCTAATTATTTAAAGTTTAATTTTTCTGTTTTTAGAATTACATATATTACGTTTTAATTTATAATTTTACATGCAGGGTGTAATGGCGGATTTTATCCCTTTAAGCGTTTTTTTTTAAAAAAAATACTCCTATAATGATATCGAAACCAGTCAGACTACATAATATAACCAAAGAGATTTTTGAATAAAGGAATTTTACAACGTTTTATTCATGATTTTACTCAACGTTTTAGTAACCAATTTTACTCATAACGAATATTAAATGATTTGGTAGTTTAATCTGGATATATAACATATAGTGCGTTTAAATTCAGAGTTAATACTTATTTCAGAAACCTTGATATATTAATTTTCAATCTCGTTATTCTACTTCCTTAGCAAAAAACTATTTTGTGGGATGCATGACGACCGTTTAGATTCTCAGTGATTCAATGCTAGGTTTTTGAGTCAAAAGCTTTTTTGGTTTTCTTGTAATAAATATTATTTATGTATTCTATACTAGTATACTAATTTCGTATTCAGTTGTTAGTTGCCTTAATAGTATAAGATTTTTTCAATAATAAAATGTAATGTTTGGTAGTAATAAAAAACTGAAAATTACAAATTTCAAAAAAAAAATTGCAGTGTCAATAAATGTTATACAAATTCTAATCAATGTAAGTATTAAAGGGCAAAGGCATACAGTTCAAATAATAAAATTTAAAAAACTTTGTATACATATTTAATTATATAATTTTCCGCTTAGGTGTGTATTTGTCTTGTTACTTTTGTCGATAAGTATTTCAAGTTGCTGTTTTTGTTTCAATTGTTTACTTTCGTTGAAAAATAAAATACTGAAATCCACCGTGTCCCAATAATGGCAACATTTTTCAAAAGCGTCACAATGACTAATGTATGAAATTGACCAGTATGGGTGAAAACATTTAAAGAAACCGAAGCGAATGTGTGCGAAATCGAGATATCAAATTGATCAATTATTTCTACTTTTTATTCTTTTTAATTGTTCTTTTTATGTGGGCTATTAGATGCTTATACGTTAAGTATGAGTTTAAGACTAAGTGAAAATAAAAATAAATATTTTGTCAATTTAAAAATATATTCTTAGGCCTTTCTATACACGCGTTATGGCGAACTAAATACCGTATAGACAGTCTCTATCAGTCAATTTAATAATAAACCCGTTAATCACTTATCAAAAGAGATTTTTGCCTATGGTACATGTCCTGTCGTGTAAGCACAAACGTATTTTATTTATTTCGAGTGTATACAAAATGATAATTTTATATACATTTTTATGCTTGAATTATATTAACTCGTTATTGATACTACACTATAGTAGATTAGGGAGTATGGGATGATTTTTAAAGAAATAACTAAAAAAATACATAACTGCTATTTATTTTTATTTATTATTTCGTTCAAAGACCTTTATTGGATCAAATATTTTACATATGACCTACACTTTCACAATACATATCCTTAATATAGATACAAATCTTTAATATAGCGTGAACAATGCAGATGCCGCTTATTTTAATGTATATCTAGTAATCATTTTAAGTAGATAATTCTTACAGTAAGAAAAAACGTGTAAATGCAATTGGCAGCATTATAAATATTTCAACATGAAAGAAAAATACCATTTTGTTTTATCAATAAAACTTTTTGAGTATTCCTACTTATTAAGTCTGATATTTTTCTTTCATTTTGATAATATTTTATTTTAAATACGTTATAACTAGCATTCGTTGTTTCAACTAAAATGCAGCGTCGTATACTAATGTCTAAACGATAATAATTTAAATTCGTTTTGCAGTCTTAA
The DNA here is from genome assembly GCF_028537555.1 of Battus philenor. Classification (NCBI taxonomy): domain Eukaryota; kingdom Metazoa; phylum Arthropoda; class Insecta; order Lepidoptera; family Papilionidae; genus Battus; species Battus philenor. The sequence continues at coordinate 3,824,046 of NW_027181759.1, read as the reverse complement.
TAAAATATCTAAGCACCTATTCATCAACTAAACCTAAAATGATAAGCGATTATGTACATGTTAGCTGACCAACTATAATACATCACTAATTAATACTCTACTTGTTGATAATAGTTTTTAATGATGGCTTAATAGAGAAACGTCAAATATCGTTGACGGAAATGAAATTATTATCCTTTGTAAATATTGTCAAAAATTGAAAAATATACAATAATGTAATAAACAGTTATCAAAACATTTAAGTGTTTTAGTTATCTTTAATGATCTTATTAAAGTTTAAAACACCCATGGCATTATGTAGAAAACATATAAATTTGAAACATAAGTCATAAGTTACTGCTTCAAAAGTTACAAAGTAAAAATTAATTTTTTTTTACTTTTTTGGTTGCTTATTTATTTGACTCGGAGTTATTACTTCAACTGCCGGTATTTTTATTAGTATTTAGATACTAAATTATTTGCTTACAGTCTGTTACTACATATTTTTCTCTAAATTATATAGAGAAGCTATGCACATATTGAAATCTAATGTCGACATACATCCTCTCTAAATATAAATAAACACACGGACATTATTCCATGCTGTGATTTTTAAATTGTTCGATTATGGCAACAATTTATGATATTGCGCGGAATGCTTATTCTTTTCAAGAACGTAAAAGGACTTTGGCTTTCCGTTTCCTGAGTAATATTTCCTAAGAGAAGGTTTCTTTGCTGGGACGTAATAGGCCAAAGCTTCTATGGAATTCGGGTGGTTGTTTGCGCCTTTTGGCCAGGTAGGCGTGCTTTCTACGTCGATAACATCGTCGTCAAATCTTGCTTGTGGTCTAGTTTTGGCAATCTTATGTAGTACGGGCAAGTTCCAATGGTATACTCGAGCTGGTTTCCCGTTACTAGTCATTTGTAAGGGTAGCGTTCTTGCAGCTGCCGGTGCGGGTTCTGCATGACTGTAGTAGCTCGTGTTTGGCGGTAGCTTGATCACGTACATTCTGGAATCTCCTGTACCGTGTCTTCTACCCTGTTCGGCAAGTCGTTTTCTGTGATGGGCTGCTGGAACTCGCAGTTTTTTGAGGCCAAGTGAGCTGAGGAGCTCGTGGGTAGTGGGCTCTTTCTTGTCGTTAGTCAGGTTGTTGTCATTTGAATGCGATGCATGTGTCGCGCAGGCAACGGCTGTAGCGACCACAATCAACGTCAATGTTCTGTAAAATAAAAAAAGAACTTGTTAAGACTTACGATAAATATTGTCATTTTTAAAAGAAAATCATTGTAACGAATTATTGATATAAAATACTTTCTATAATTACGATCAAAGACATAATAACTGACATGTATATCTATTTTAATTGCTCTGTGCATTTAAACATCTTTTTTGTTTTGACTTTATGGCTAATAAAATTATTACGGGTTGTAAAACCAGCAAAAGCGGTTTTATATGACAGGCGACAACAAAATGGCGTCGAAGTGCATCCTTAACAGAACCAGACATAAAAGTTGATAGGTTTCTTAAGACTACATTCATCTTAGAAAGCGGCGGTACATTGACATTGGCTGAGTTGTTTGCGCAGTTCGACGATGGCACTCGAAAAGTCAAATAAAATCGTCGCCACAGGCCGCAGTTGTTCTGTGAAGCCGTTGCCTTGTTTTAAAAGCAATTAGCATAGTCTGTTGCGGTTTGCATGCGTGAGATACAAAGAGAGACTCATTTAATGGACTTAATTTTTACATAGTAACGGTAAAAACTGGTCATAGTTAAAATAGAATAGTAGGTAACATTTTACTACACATTAATTATTCTAGCATAGAATAAATTAAAACCGTAAGACGAAATAGAAGGATGTTACAACAAATATTGTAGTGCAACTAATACATTATACAGAATTATAGGTTGTAGGGGTAAAATTTTTAATGGGGTGATTATAGCTCATCGGCCAGCAATAAGCTTTCAAGCGTTTATACTTATTTGCCGTCACCCAGTATGAAGTAATTCTTCACAAATATGACACATTCATTTCTTATTATTTTTAAAGAATGCGACAGGCTATATAAATTCTGGTAGAACAGTCTGCAGGGACAGAAAAAAAAATTAATTTTAACATGTAATAACCTGTATTTTGAAAAAACTTGTAATATACCTTACGTTATTTAATATTTTCGAAACTATTGATTTTTAATAGGGTTTATCGTACATTAATTAACAGAAAATAAGTTAATACATTTATAACTTTAAAGTTATTTTGGTTAGCTGTTAGCATTGTTTTAATATTTACTAATATTAATGTTACATTATGAATTCATATTATTTTACAGTTCCCGGTATACAACCGTCCTGATACAACATGGCGTATGTTCGCTGGCGTACGTTGCTTGACTTGTCATAACGCAAATCGCATAACTCAAAGCGTTTGTGAACTTTATTCGTTACTAGGAAACCGAGACAATGTGCCGTTGTGCGTTGTATTTGAAATCTATCCCCTCATTACAATGCGCTTCCAGTAATGGCGGCTTTATGTCAAATGAATGAACGATGAGCGAATGATATTGAATAAATATCTGAATCGAATTAATGTCGTAGGCCACACACAGTTTCAGAATGACACAAATTAAATAATCAGTGGTACATATGAAGATTTTGTGCATTAATTATTTTTAAAACCGTCAACGAATGATGGTGCAATTTATTTTAATTTTTAGCGAAATAATATATAAATCTATAAATATATAGGATATTTACTGTGGTGCCCGGTTTCTTAGAACCCATTTGCGCAGTAATTTATATCAATAGTCGTCGTTTCAGCCAATAGACTACCGCTATAACGCATAGATGGGAAAACCTAAAGATATCTATGGAGGAGGGGGGGGTATACCATAATCGCCTCACTTGCGATTCTCGTTGGACTATCCTCTGAAAACTTGTTTTTAAGAAGTGGCAATTTCATATAGATAATGCTCAAAGTGAAATTATATATAAGACTGTATCCCGGGAATCGATTCTGCGACCTACGATAGCAAGTCTCAGTACTCCACCGCTGGGGTACCACCGCCCACACTGCTAGCGCAAAAGCTGAATAATTAAAAGAAAAAACTTAAAAATTGTTAATTAAACCTTAAATTTACAAATAATTTATAGTCTTTTACATCTTTTACAGAATTTGGACGTGTGGCGGCAAAATCGGGTTAAGGATTTTTTTTTCATACAATATTTTTTCAGGGGTTTTTCAGGCATGTTAGGGTCATACCCATGAAACTCTAGGAACTGTTATGTTTGATTTCTTTTCAACAGATTTTTTTATTTATTACATTTTTTATTATATTGTTTATATTTGTCAACGCCAATTGTATTTTTTAAATTGTGTTATATTACTATACACTGTACATACAACCCTTATAATCTCTTAGCTTTCAATAAGAGACTAAATATTAACACAGTAATTAGAATAAAAGAAAGCTGAGACTGTTGAGTGTGTGAAAGTTGAAGGTTATTAGCGAGCACCTGGCCCTTAAAAATTTGCGACCAGTGCTCGCTGTCATTTATAGAACGGAATATTAGACACATCACTCGAATAGAGTGGATCTAAAAATTGAGGTATTAGTCATAATCAGTGATATTTATTATTCATAAGGAAGAGTGTTAGGTAAAGAACAAGAATATACAAAACGTTAAAGATATGCCAGCGAATAACTGCTCATTCATAAATAGCGTTGTGTGTAAATATTTACTTTAAAACCTGCTTTTTGTGAGTGATTTCTTAGAAACATGCTTTCTGACGCTTTTTCAATGAAACGAAGGTGTATATACATATAAACATAATGTTATAAGTGTTTTTCATAACTTTACTGTTTTAAAATCTTTGACAATCCTCTAAATCGGTGCTATTTAGAATAAAGAGGTTTCAATAATAAACAATGATAATTACAATGGATTTATTTCCGCCCAGTTTTTTTGTCGAAGGCTGCCGTTATTATCGTAATAAGTTTAAAAAAAAGTTTAATAGCATTTAAAAAAAAATCTTGTATACATATATTATTAATAAATATTTGGCATGGCATACCTTATTCAAATTTTTTTGATTTTAACAATAATGAATAATGTGATGATAATGGAGAAAAAAAATAAAGACTAAAAAAAATAGCATGACAGCGGAAATATACCTTATCTATTTTTTTACAAAGGTGTCGCCGTTAAAAACGTAAATTAACTATAATTAGAATTCCATAATAGAAATATTTTATTAAAATAATTTAAATATGGAATACGGAGAAATATAAAGTTTAACTAATTATTTAAATAAAGAAAACAAAATAATATACATTTTAAGTAATTGTACATAAATGTATTCAGTTAATAATTGATCGTATTAGTACTATATTTCGCAAGAGGCAAATGTAGAAACAACAGATTTGCTTTTTCAATCGCTGGGAATGACGTCGTAATACAATTTGATTTGTAAAAATTTGATTTGATTGGTAAAAAATGTAAAAGCTTTAGTGTTGAATGTATAGCACATTTTCTGTCAATTAATATATGATATACATGATATATGCCAAAAATTATTGACTTCTACAAAAATGAATTACGTTATATAAAGAAAAAAAACTGATTTCGAAATTCGAATTACTTCATATTAAAATTAAATATATTATCTGTCCCTGCATAATTTGTACTGAAAGATATTATTTTCTTGTCTCATTCCAAAAAATTGTTGTAACATATTTCATATTGATTACTTTACACAGAGTTCTTCATCTTTTCAGCAATTGATGCTCACTTAAAGCCGTAGGCCTACCCCAAAGATGACTGTCTTGCACTGCCCATAAGTAGGGATTTCCCGCGTCATCAACTATGTTGTCGATCTACCTAGTGACGGGCCTTTTACTTTTAAGCACTTCAAACATCTATTACCAATCGTTCTGTACATATTCCTAAACAAATACATAGCATTATCAAGTCGCAATGTATATTCATATTTATTAATACACTTTAACATGCGTGTCTTATGCTTACCAAAAACTTTTAAATTATACAACGCATAACATATCAGCACCGGAATTGGAATTACTGTGTAATGGAAACTAGTTGCGCGGGATCTCCCGGATGATTAGTGGCATAAATCTTTGTAATGTATCACACATGGCAATTCCCGGACATTGCCGGCATGCTGCTCTACTTTCAAATGACTGTTGTAGAATGTTGCCAATGTGAAGACTGTGATAAAAAGTGGCTATGGTATTTATGATGGGATGGATAATAGATATGTGGGGATTTGAAAAAAAATATTACAGTAAAAATTGTATTAATTATTTTTAACAAGATCTATTTGTTTCGTTTATAAATCATCGGCAGTTTAATTTTTAAGCGTTCGTGTTCTAATAGTGAATTATTTTGAAAAATATGTTTTTTAATTGACATCTCATTCTTTAATAATATCTGCTCTTAAAATTGAACCGATGGATGTTTAGACTGGGTCACAAAAAGGTTCATCTTACGGGCCGCGAGTTTGACAAGCCTGAGTTACAGTATTTCCGTTGAGTTTTTCAAATGTAAAGTTTTTTAAAATCAACGCAAGTGTCATTTTTAATTAAATAGCTTGAATATAATAATTAAAAATGAATGGAAAATAATTGGATATGTCGCATTAGAGAGAGAGACGTGCTTTTTTCTTTTTAATAGGAAGGCCAGTTACGGATGAAGAGCTAAGACGATACAATCAAGGCCCATAAACTGGAAGCCGCGTGTCCGGTCTACGTAAAATACAAAAAGAATCTTGTCACACTGGATTTCTCGTTTCTCTTAAGTATTTTATGTAAATCTCCGGTAACCAGTCGATTAGTACTGAATTTATCGATGTATTGTCGCCTACGTACGAAGGACAGATATATCAAAAGTCAACTCCAATTATTTTCCCGGTTCTATTTTAATATTAACTGTGGGAATAAATTTGTTTCTTAATAATGTGACATGATATTTCATGAGAATTGATTTTTAGTAATTAGTGTTTTGGGTGTTTTTCACGTTTTGGGTCAATTTCTCACACCGCTCTAATGATCATCATGCACGGGCCACTAACGACTGTGGTTATCTACGATATATAAATAATAGTCTTTGACCTTATTTTAAACTTACGCAGATGTATTTACATACTTAAAAAAACCTTATTATTACGTTCAGAAATATGGAGTTTCTAAGAATTGTAAATCAACCAGTAGGTATTTAGTTCAAAAAAATAAATATCATCTGGTTGCATGGAAATGAAAGGCGATGTCTTTGGTACGGAATAGTATGTAATTTTGATGATATATGTAACGTATTTTCATGGTCCGTTGGAGGTGGAAGCTTTTGAAGTGGTGATCACGTGCCGGTAGACGCAGCGTGAGAAGGCCCATCCTAGGTGTAGCCAAGGTTGCGTGAAGTGGCTGAACTGAGCTAAGAAATGGACGTCTATCAGGTGACAAGATGATAATATACCTTTTATTGTATTCGAAAAAGAAAGGCTTGTAAAAAATGACAGATGTCAGACAAATGTCGACCACTGTCACGTAGAGATGTTGCTTCTTTTTCCATTGCAATTTTTAAAAATGGCGGCATTTTTTGGTTAATGATTTAATAAAGTTTGTATTTTAAAATCGCGCTCGATACGATTGGCTCTATTTTTGACATAGAAACATAAATCTGATTTATTAAACCATGATTAGAATAGGCGTCTTTTCGATTTATTTATTCGATTCAAATTGATTTTCGGGAGTAATACGTTTAATTTGTGTAAAATTAGGTCTTGTGCACACTTGTGCAGTTAGCAGCAGTGTAGGCGGGTCCTAACCTCGGTGACCGCTTGACCTCGACTCGCGGGTCACAGCACGGCGGTCAACGCACTGCAGTGTGCAAGGCAGTGTCGCATGCATTCTTAAACCTTTGACGTTTGCGACGATTTTAAATTTTGAGTTCTAGAATAAGCTTTGATTTTTTATTTTAGTAATTCTGTCCTTATTGAAAACGTTTTGATTGCCTGGTTACGTTACAAATATTATCAAAATATATTTTAAAACGTATAAGCCAAAAATATGCCAGTAGTAAAAGATACTAACTATAGTAAATACAAAAAATAATAATAGAAAGAAAATCCAAGGTGCCTCTTCTTTACTTTTCCTGACACTCGTTAGGTCATTCCTTTAATTTTTAATTCGAAAGTCTTAAAGGGCGGAAGGCATAGCATTTTTTTTTTAAAAAGGCGGTTAAATATTAAATCGCTAACTACCATTCCACCATTGATGTAAATTCCTAGTAAATGTTGGGGGTTTTTTAATAGATATATTAGAAAGAGCAAATATATCATCGTAAATAATTAAATTCTCTTCAAAAGCTTGCATACAACCTATTTTATCGTTGTATTAGGAATTCGATTATAAAAACCAATCTTAATATAGTAAATATTGATTATTGCAGAGACTATTTACTCACTTACGTCACTTCTATAATAATTTGTTATTTAAGAATTCTAGTGTATTTAAAGTGATAAACATAATGGAAACATTTTTAATCGAAAATAAAAAAAACATGTAAAGCCTATCACAGATAATTGAAAAATAAAAGATGCCCGCGCGAAAAATTTGTTTAAATAAATGAAAAGAAGCCATTTGAATCTCTTATTACAGAAATACATATTTAAAATACGCTACTGTGATCCAAAAGAATCACAATTCTTTTTTAAATGGTAGAATTTATTTTATTCGTAAGGCGCATTTTAAAAATTAATCAACTTGCATTATCTGCAATATGCGTTAAACGATTATGAAGTTAAAGTTTATTGCGACTACAAGAAAAAATAAACGGCATGTTTTCATGTTCTTTATATAGCCGGAATGTCCTACGGCTACTGTGAACAGGGTTATTGTTACAGAGACGTCTAGAAATAAATAGCTTCTCAGTCGCCTCACTTCTTGTCAGAGGACTTATTTTTATAAAGCCGTACTTAAATTCCTAGGCATTACACGCTCATTATAATTCTTACTTACCAGCTTGTCATTTTTCAATGGACTCCATTTTGTTTTATTTTATATGTTAATAGTTTTGATTATGTGAGTTATAAACAAAAAATGAAACTTTATAATGTACCGTTAAAAATAAACATGGGTATGAATAAAACTATCGATTAACTATATTAGTTCTGTATCTAACAAATCTATTATTTATAATTTTTAAAATTAACAAAATAGTTTTTGGTTACAAATCATCAGCGGTTTATCATATGGCATTAGAATACAGGCAAAAATTATGTCAAGAAGCAAAATTATTGCGAATTTTATTACAGTGAGCAAATCCTTTTATTATTTATACTAAGATATTTCTACCTATGTATTGACAATTGTATCTCTCGAACAACAAGGCAGTCATCAATTAGCAAGGAATATTCCTTTTACCAAATAAAGGTAAGTTAAGAAAGAATTTTACAAAAACGCAAGTACGGCATAGTGCTATATATGAGTTCTATAAATGTGAGTTTGAAATTTAAATTTAAATACATACATGTGGCAATTGAGACATACAGTCTTGCAAATTTTAATTACTTTGGACTCGTTTTATGTTTAAAAAAAATATAATCTGTTTTAATTCAGTTCTTTATAAACTTTTTTTTTGTTTGAATTATGGGATTCGTTTTTTTTGTTCGTGGCGCCATATACAGTTCTGTTCAAAAGTTACGTCAAGGGGAACATATTGAGTATTTCATTACAGAGAGCGTTTCGTTTTGTTATTTTTTTGTGCTGGCAACCGCACGTCGGTCGACGTTCTCTGTTAACCGCAAACTCTTCATTTGCCACATTCCTTGTAGCATCGCGTAAATAACTTGACCATATCGATTTGTCGCAAAAATCTATAGTTTCACAAATCCTTTATTAAATTCGAACTAACAAAAAAATGACCATATTTAAGTTATAAAATAAAGTTATTTATACTTTACAATTTTTTTATCCAACCACCAATTTCAATTTTCCATATAAAATATTAGGAATGAAGATATTGAAATATATAGAGTGATTGTTATAGTTGTACAAGATCTAAGTGTGAATGTATAGCTCTTTTGAAGGCAAAAATCTTTAAAGTTTTTGGTCCTGTTCCCAATCACCTTGTCTAAAGTGATCACTATAAAATAAGCTACATAAACTTATTTTTTCTATAATGCGACACTTAAATAACTTCTGGTAGTACAAAGTATTAAATTTTTAAAATAGTTTTTCTTACTATATTATCATAATGTCATTTACATTAATTGACAATAGCTATATTTTCATATCTTTATAGATTTTACGCCTATAATTAATCATTCTGTATTAGATGTACAGATAAATAAATTTATTATGATTTTATAATTCAAGAAACTAGCATACGTTTAGTTGGTTATGGTTCATGTTTTGTATTTAAAACGGACCTATATTAAGTTTTTTACTGTTGTAAATAAAAAGGTAAAGTATGATAATCTGTGGTTAAACACATAAAAAGATTAAATAAAAAAATGGTTTTGATCGATCGAGCAAGTTTTCTGTCATAGAGAGGATATGAGGTTGTATACCACAGTGGCCTGGCTGGCGATAATTTCACCGTTTGTTAATGGCGAAGAATTAACACGATACAGTTCTTTATTTGATTTTTTGTGTAAACTACTATTCTATGAATGTACTTACATATTATCTTGTGATATTTTAAAAAAAAAAACATAAATATAACGAGTTATGTCCACCACATATTTTAAATTTAGTATTTTTTTATTTTTAAATATAAGATTTTATTGGTAATTTTACATAGTTTATGTGCACATAAAAACATCCACTAGATTATGGGCGCAACAAGTGGAAATAAAAGTGTGTGTCTTTCCTTTGCAATTTATCGAAATTCAAAGTAAGTTAAAATATTTACAGACATTTATAATACAAATGAGAAACGTTCATCTAAATTTATGTGGTTCTGTCGAATTATTTTTGCACAATTTAAATACCAAAATGGAATTTATACAATCATGTTCTAAATTACGACTTTCTTAAAGAACACGGGAGGTTCAGGATGACACACGTATGACTAACTACATAATGTCGTACTTCCGTGTCTGGCTGCCGACATTTGATCGACATTCGAATTTCGTTTTGTCTAAAGGCGTCAAAAAAGTAATGGACTCAAAAATTGCTGGCCAGTGTGATTATCTGTTTATATAGTTATACACTGTAAAATTATTGCGTGAATAATATAGCTGTGGGAGCATGCTATTAGCAGTCTGTTATATATATTTATTATTATAAGTCCTAATAAATTAACTAATTTTATTATAAGTCCGAAAGCTTTCTTAATAATATATAAATGAAAATAAAAAAATATATTTGTTGCAAAAGGTATATAGTTCTTTTGTAATTGTTATTATCTGTGTTCATAATTATGTTATTAATATACAGACGCAACGTGCATTAAATAAAAAGTAAAATAATATTAATAAACATAAATTATTTTACACAATAATTATAGATATTAAAGAGGATCAGAGCGTGTCAAACGAAACTTAAACGCGGGACATCCTGAGATGATGGACAGCCCATGAGGATCGGATTACTCAGCACCATTAGTGATGCGCGTTTATTTGTGACGCAAGATAAAAAATAATGTTATAGTTAGATGTAATAAAAGTCGTTTTTATTTAATTTATTGTATTTAATTAATTTCAAATTAGCACCCCAAAAGCAAAACGTAATATAATTTTATATTAGTTTCGTATAACATATTACAAAATTAAATATATTTGCCTTATGCAGGCGTATCTAAACGGTAATATATAATAAATAAAATAAAACAGTGGTGTAATACATAACGCCTAATGATCTATTAAAAGGTAAATGTCTCACTATGCTATAATTAATAAGTTAAAAGAAATATCAGCACATTTAATAATACAAGTATCTACAATTCGCAAATAAAATAAAAGAAATTTACTAGTAATTATTTGAAATAGATTATCTTTTACGGTCAAAAATTGAGAAGACCACTTTTTAATCAATTTTTTTTAATGGAAATTTCAAATAATTTAAGTGAAAGTTGTACATTACAATTTGTTTAGTTTTGAATTATAAAACAACAATTAAAAAAATAACAATAACGTAGTTTTTAAATTTATGAAAGAACATCCCTAGTGTGAAATATGGCGTTTCTCCTGCAGCATTTCTTTTGCGTTCTGAATCATGATAATCACTTGAATATTATTCTGCGAAACAGTTTTTAGGTCGTTTTTGTCGATCGCACGCGGCAACAGCCGGCACGCATACAATTGTCACTAAGATGCTATTTGCCTCGTTATCATGCTATTTAGAGCAAAATAATCGTTTAACGGACTCAGGTCGCCTGATTATATTTAACTATTGTTTCTAGCTCAACCAGGCTAACGAAACTGATTGTTTTCGCAACTCTTTTAGCATTTTTTATAACCTACAAAGTATCGTTTTTTAAGTTAAACATGCTTTATTTTTTTATAAAAGTTAGATATAGGAGCAAAAGCTTTAAAGGGGTGAATGTATGACTCATTCGATATCATTGAATGTATGGTAGTAACGTAAAGATAATGTAGTAAGTAAACGTGTTTTCAAAATTCGGATTACTACAGATTAAAATTAATTATTGTTTAATTCATGTCCTGCAAATTTTAAACTGTCGGAAGTTATTAATTCACTTGCCGAATTTCTATAAAAAAATATGACAAATAACACATTGATTACTTTATACAGAGAGATTTGAAAAAGGTATAAAAACTTTGAAGACTTGAGCTGAAAAATGAGTTATACATTCACGCTTATAAAGCTTTAATACTTATAATCAAACGTATGGTATAAATCACGTAATATGTTCAATTTAAAAACAATAATTTGAACGATATGAAAAAATTCGAATAGATTCACGAAAATAATCACTTAAATATAATTATTTTAAATTTGTAATACTAATAAACCAGTAATTGTGTTTTTTCTTATATACTCGTCGATATTAAACAAGTCGCTCTATTAACCAGTATTTATTAATATAAGTCTTTTGCAATAATCAACGGACGTTTTTATGGCAAAATGTTACTAATATTGTTTTATTACATACTATGTCAACTCGGATACAATAAAAAAGTGGATGTGTCAAGAGTAGAAAATAAAATTAAAAACGATGTAATATAGTCTTCGAAGTAATCCATTTTGCTTTGTGAGAATATTATAAGAATGTCGCAAAAACACGGCTAGACATAAACGAGGAGACATTTAAAAAAGTAAACGCGACAAGTAGTGCCGCTGTATCATTAAGTGTTTAAATTCTGCTCTAGACAATTGCTATGCGAGGTCTGCCTCTATTAGAGGGAATTAAGACCAAAGGTTGGCGTTTACAAAAAGACTATTTTCATACGAGACCGCCTGTTGCGCTAATGCAGTCTCAAGTTAAGCGAAACACATTCTGTTTTTAATATCATTTCAGTGTTAATTAAACATGATCTGAATTGTTTGGATTAGAATTAAAATAAACGATGATGAAGATTGCACATATAGTATTTTAAGAGATGACATACTTGTAGCTTCTAAGAGAGGCACTCGTCATTTTTAAATCGATAATTTAAAAAAGAATAGGTTGGTAAAATCAAAACAATTACTTAAACGGCACGCAAAGATATAACACAAAAAATTGTATACGGATGAGAAAATTTTTATAATTTTGCAATATTTTAACAAACAAAATCACCGTATTTCTGTGATAAGCTCTAAAGAGGCTTCCTAATAAATACAACAAAGTACAATGCGAATATTATCCGACTTCAGTAATGGTTTGGTGGGGTGTTAGCTATGAAGGAGTGACTATGCCATATTTTTGTAAAGAAGGTATCAAAACATTATATTTAGGATCATACCATTTAGGAAGTTAACCTTCTCAACAACTCCATTTTCGATAACAAAGAATGGTCCTTTCAGCAAAACTCCGCCCAGGGTCATAAAACTTGATCCTCCCAATCTTGCTAAGAAACCAACGTATCGGACTTCATCTGAGCCGAAGACTGGCCGTCATTAGGCCTAATATTAATACACTGGATTAGGATTTATGGACAGATTTAGGGAATAAGGCATGCTCTAAACGTCATAATAATTTGGAGTCCCTCAGACAATCCAAACGATTGGCAGTGAATAATTTTCCCATAGAAAGAGTGCTATTAATGCCTGGCCTCAATATTTTAAGGACCGTATATGCCAATGGTTGCTTTATATTAATATAACAATAATGGCCACGGTGGGTTCTCTGAGTACCTTCACAGGTTCAAGCTTAAAGAGGACCTCTCGTGCTACTGCGAACCGGGCGTGGGCCAGACTGTGGCCCACCTTGTGGGCTATTGTCCCGCACATGCAGGGATGCGCAGTGCCCTGGAAACGGAAGTAAAGCTAAAAGTAGATTTGGAGAGTATCGCCTTAATGATGAGCGACGACAACCTTTGCCCTTCATTCCTATCGTTTGCTCGCAGGGTGGTGAGTGATGCTGTTAAAAGGAATAAAACCGTATAGATAAGTAGGTTCTTCCCTGATCCCAACAAATTAGGGGTACGAGAGGCCTCCAATAGCGGGGGCAATAATTACGGCAGGATTAAGTATAAAGAACTATCTACAACTTTATAGGTGAGTATTTGAGTGAAATGTTTAAAATGAAAGTATAAAAGTAGAAATTGTACTCTTCAAGTACAATTTATAACATATCCAAAAACATAGTAAATGATTAATAATCTCTCTGACGTCCAAATAATGGAGTATTGTTTTTATATGTACTTTTATTTATTGTTATGTACAAAAACGTCCGTTTTTTGGATTATCACAAATTACATAATCCTGAAATAAACAATAAATGTAAAATATACATTTAAATATCAAACTTGAAAAGTCTCTAACGAGAATGTAGCAGTTATAACGTTTAAAGGAACTTCTTATAAATAGCGTAATGATAATCTAAATACACTATAAATGTTGATTAAAAACTTTTTTAATACTAATAGTCGGTAGTACAGACTTATTGAAGCACATTAAACTCAAACATTTTAAAACGTCTATCTCCCTTTTCATTTGTTCAGAGATTGTCTGCTTTAATATTTGAGAGAGCCTGCTTTTAAAGGTACAAATTTGGAAACATAATACCGTTTATTCCCGTCTGCAGTCGAGGAGAAACTTGATAGGAAAGATACCCTATTGTTTTAGTTAATTCAAACCGCCGACCGCCGTCCCATCTTTCGTTATCTCAGTCTCGGATTTTATGAGGTTTCTTCGATAGAGTAACTTTAAAAGCTTTCCAGTTAATTGAAACGAGATATAAGGAGTGCCTTCCTTGTGTATTAAATATTTTATATGACGTATTTACTGCTGAAACTAATTATAAACTCATTATAGGCGCAATGTTTTTTTAATACGCCATCAGAAAATTTAATAAGATTCCATCTAATTTGGATATAGATTCATTGTGCGCGACCAGTTCTATAATGAGACGGAGACTTTGCTAACAATTTTTCTTAAAATATAATTAAAAACATTACTAATTATAGTCACATTAAATATCATGTTATGCGTTTATTTTTTTTTGTTAAACGTTCAAAAATAATATGTCAAAGTTTATAATTGTAGTCCGACCGGAACCGCTGTACCGCGTGTTAGAAAATCGAACATACATAAACATCGAACGCACGGTTCAACCTTTCAAGTTGGACTATAGCTAAGTATCATTACTTACGAAAACATATTTATTAATATATTACTCTGTAAACGTAACTTATTAATAAATTAACATAATCTTTATATTTTTTTATTTTATAGTAAATAAATAATGTAAAGTTATAAGTTAGTTTAGATAAAAGTAACTTAACATTATAATTGTTGCTTTATGTATAAATAGGACAGGTACAGACAGCAAAAACAGCGGTCGACGGACGATGATGTTCCACTATATTCTAAACGCCAATGCACTGTAGTCACTATTAGAGGACCTCCTATATCATCAGGTTTTCATTCTAAGACATATTGATTTCCTCACGACATTTTCCTTCACTGTCTGTGAGTAATTAACACAAAGCGTGTTCGGAAATCGAATTGGTATGTGTAACGTTTCAATTAACTGTTCGGTAATTTTATTAGTTATTTTATTATTAGGTTTTCTGAACTGGTTGTTTATATAAACTATATATAAATAACGTATACATTAGAAACTAAACCAGAGGTACAACTTTCTAGAAGTGAACACTATATAATTTTAAAATCAAATATTATGAATGGAAAATATTATTTCTGGCTTCTTATTTGTAAATAAATATGATATTAGAACAACTAAGAAATGTTTACATGAATTTTCGATCTTTTTAAAAATATAGTATGTTTAGTTTTTTGTGTCAACTTTGATTAGTTAAATAATGATAATTGTATTGTGTGCAATAAAGACATAATTATTATTAATAAATGCAACAAAGTTGGCATGTAATGAAATATACGTACGTATATATACGTTTATTATTACATAACAAGTCAATGAAAGCAATAAATCTATCAGCATGATAAAACCGGTGATCGAACGTTGAAAACTCGCAAGAATTATGGAAGTAATAACGGCTTTAAATATATAGCTTTTAACATGAATCCTGTTGTGTTAAAATCTGCAATTCAATAGCCCTGCGTAGCAATTAACAAGCGCTATCCTCTCATCGGGCGGCCAGGAGTTATAGCTGCGTGTACGCCAACGAAATTATATCGACTGATAATGTGACATCGACGAAACAATTTGTAACTACTATTAAATAATTTAATATGTTTAATGCAATGCAAGATCGGTCTATTTATGTCATTATTATCAAAATTCTTTCGAGTTTTAATCCAATTTCACGATTATGACAACATATTTTACTTTCTAGAATGCTATAATATTTTTATTTTTATTTAAACTGGAACAAACCATTGAACGATTTCAAATAAGGAATACAAAAAAGGTAAACGAATTTCAGCTTATTTAGCTATAAAAATAGCATTTTAGCGGTGCTATTTTTATGATGCGGATATATTTATTTCTTTTAATTACTTAAGGATTTCCAACGCGGGGTACATGGCATGTAATAAGTATAATAAAGAATCATTTTTATGATTACATAGTGCTTTTTTTCAATTATGGGACCACGGAATTTAACGTTTTTAAAATTTGTTTCTAAAAAAAAGACAATGAAAAAATTTTGGTATTTGAGTGTGTAGTTTTCAGTTTATTATTCAGTGTCTTGTTTATAAAAACGTAATAAAATATCTCAAATATAATATTAATTTTTCTCAAATATAATATTAATTTTTTTTAAAACATTATGTAAATATCTCTATGTTATATATTATTAATGAAAGTTTACAAGAAAAAAATATAATTATTAGCTAAAAAAAAATTGATAAATGTGCTCTAAAAATACTTATTCCTCGACACATTCCGATTAACATGAAAATTAATTTTAAAAATGAATAACCTGTAACCCAATAATCAGACGTCATATCTACTATATGTACAACTTGACCGAAATTTAGCAAATATTTCACACAATTCAGGCTATTAATGGAGATGTTAACAAAGATTGAATGCTCGTAATATCCTCAACCCGTTAGAAAGGTTTTAAATTAAAATTCGCACGTGTGAGTCACGCGTATTCGATTTGCACGTGTTAGTCACTACCTCAGTGAAATCCGTACACAATAAACCGCAATGTTTTCTTAAGACGTTAATTCATTAGAAACCTAAAATACGTACTACATTTATCGGATTATTAGAGGAATTTCATATTCAAAAAATGTTTTAAGATTAACTAGCTGCCAGTGTGTTCACAAATAAATAAATATAACGTATTTTAGGATGATCACTTTTTTATAGACTTAATGTTCTAACAGCTATTTACTAAAATAATCATTCAACACTACAAGATTTTAGTGACAAAATGATTCCATTTTTTAATGTTTTTAAGGAACACGATATTTACTTTTCCATTATATCGTAACAAACGTTTCTGGTTTTGGTTGACTACAAATGTTCGATAGGTGAGAGCAGGTGTGTTAATATACTCTGTGGTTTGTATGGAAAAATAAAAATGTTATATAAGAACATTTCGTACAAATGTGCGAACAACTCTTCTGCAGTACAAATATTTTCTTAAATATGACCTACAAGTTAAATCTGCTAGCAAATGACCTAGTAGTTTTCCTGAGATAAAGATTGGCAATCAAAACCTTTTATACACTATATTTTTTTGTTAAATTATTAAGGTAAATTACTTGAAACAAAAACTAGTGCGGAAAACCACAGGAATGCATTACCAGCAGCATTACCAAGGTGTTATTGTGTTTGGTTATTATATATTACGTCTTCATGTGGCCTCAGTTCATTGCACTCATTTATGCTGTCAGAGACAATTCACACTCTTACCAGCTATCACGTATAACCTCCTTTTACGGTCAGAAAACCATAGGCAGTCTATGAGTCGTTGTAATAATTCATTCGTATATTTTGAGCATATAATAGCTACCTTTTTATCACCAGAGTGATTGGTTATAGGTGTTAAGGCTTTAAAGGAGTGAACAGCTCCTTCGCTGTCAATTAGCGTATGGTACATCCTATCAAAAAATTAATGATTCCAGAAATTTGGATTACTCCATATTCAAATTTACTATCTGTCCTTGCAGACTTTGTGCAGCTAGAGATATTTCAATGTGATCATTATATAGGGTGCTTGGAACTAGGTGTAAATTTTTTGATCTTTTTTCTAAAGATAAGCTACACATTCATCGTACATTAATTGACCAATGAAATATACATTCACTTGTCTAAAGCTTTTATAACGATATTGCTTTAATAAACAATTACCCTGTACGCCTATCCCCTGAGAATTTTAGTGATACTGGCCATTGTTTTTGTTAAAGAAAAGTAAAGAACTTAAAAAAAGGTAAAGATCTTTTGTAGACTAAACTTACATAAATGTAAAACCGATCTATGGACTACATTTGAACAATATACCAGCGTAAATTGTCAAGTCGTTTTGCATGGTCAGTCAGTGAAAAACCGTAACCAATGCGTTTGCATCACATTTATAAAGATTAGATGCAGTTCACTTTGAATGAGTGTCTCGGTAACTGTTAAGGTTACTTTATATAAGGTTATATGTGTCAAAGCTATAAACGAGTCAAGGCATAGTTCTTTCACTGTCACTTATTGTATGTTATTCCCTATTTAAAAATTAAGATTACAGAAGTAATAAATAACGTAATGATGTAGTAAGAATTTAGTATGATATACTACATATTAAAATGAATTACTTTTTTGGTTCAACGAAAACTTTTAATGAAATCTATTCGCGGAGTAATTTCAGTACCATGTTTATGCGTGTCGCATGCTTTCTTAACCATTCTGACAGCATACATTGTAAATTTACATAGCATGAACTATTATTAGTAAGCATTATAAAACGCAATGTATAGAAACACGGTATATACTACACGCGACATTTAATGGTAAAGAAGTTTCAACTTCAGTAAATAGGTTCTATATACGATTTCACAAACGGTTTGGTCGGTTGAACCTACGAATCACGAAACGTAAATGCATTATTTATAATCTGCGATTATATTGCAGTGATACAGTAATTTGTCACTTTATATAACGAAAGTAGATTAATAAATAATTTTAAAATAATTTAAAATGTTCAGCACATTCAAACTCTTATATACAAATACGTTTATACAAGATAAAAGATAGAACTCATTTATTCAACAAATGAACTTTTAATAGAACTCTTATTGATCATGAACTTTTTTAAACCTATAATATTGTTAATTCTGCTTCGCAAGGTGTGATAGATATGGATTCGAAACAGGAATAAACTCCTAACTTAATTGAAGATAATTTATGAGTACCATAAGCAATATGTTAACCAGTCTAATGTAGATTACAGCTGTAATTGCAGTTGGGTTAGTACTTGTTACCTTGATATAAAATGTCACGTCTCCCTAGTAGAGTAATGGCATTGGTTACGGCCTCAGAACTGGAATACAATGATGCTTGACGGCCGTACTAGATGCACATGTAACAGCTGTAAATCGCGCAAATGACCTAATGTAATAGAAGTAAGGTACAATCCACGAACGACTGTCTTCGTTTGTATTTTTTTTTACTAAAACGCAAATAAATAAAATAGGGATAGGTATAAATAAATATAATTTTAATTATATAAAATAACATGGAAAATTTTTTTCATCTAAAAATTAAGGCTTGTATCTCTTAAAACCAAAGTACCGCCTCCTAGAGTACGCTGAAGTTTTTCATAAAAGTGATAGCAAGTCTATAGGCAAAAAAATTGTAGTCCTCTGAAATGTTAATGTTATTCATCGTCATTAATTCAGTCGTATGAAGTCCACCGCTGGACATAGATTTTCCTTATAGATATTCCATAGGACCGAATAAATGGTCGTCTATCCACAAGGAGGACAACAGACCTTGTTAGTCATAGGAAGACGCTGGATGTATTCCACTTACATCTGGTCCTATTGGAAATCTATGGAACACGCATATGTCCATCTGTGAACATCCTGCGGCTAATTTGATACCGGTGATGATGAATAGATTTAATGCATTTGACTTTTGTATAAATGAATATTTAGTAAAACGGGTGATTTAAATTGTTTTTTTTTCTTACAAAGAAGGTATTATAAGGATTGGGAATATATGATCTAGAATTGGGTTATACTTTTTCTTGGATTTTAATTTGAGGCCGGGATTGTACAGGAATTTTCTAGACGGCAGTTTAAACACAGGCGTCTAGAAATCATCACCAGGTATATTAATCATACCACGCGTCTGAAGACAATGTGGGTCACTCCTTAATCGTCGCATGTAAGAAGCCGCAAAAGGGAGCGCTGTTAATTTAGAATGGGACAAGGCACGGAACCGGCGACCCCGAGGTCGGCGACCGCGGCTAGCGGAATACGCACCTTAACCCAAGCACCCACTTAGCGCGTGCTATGTCTATTTGACTCAAAATACACACAAGACCTCAAAACTAACCAATCTATATGTAAACATGCGATGTAAAGTTGATCATACACGCGCTTTCATCTACAATTCAGCTTTGAACTTCCAGGTTTGTGTCTACGAATTTTTCAAAGAGCTAAAAAGAGAATTAATTTTATTTTTGTTATTATCGCCTTAAAAGAAATAATACAATAGTGAAATAAAATCACGTCACACGAATGACGTGCTTGGCTTATATACAATAGAGTAAGTTATTCCTGATCATATAAGATAACATTGCTGGAGTTTCTTCCGCCACCACTTTCTAAATGACCATTTTAAGTTTCGTCTTTGATTCAACCCAGTCTGGTAAAATTGTAGCACGCAGCGGCCAGAATCGAAGCTCCCTGGAGAGGCTTCGAGCTTCGTTTCCTTAAAAGTGGTTTTAGGCTATGCGCCGTTTCCGTTTCGACCTCTCTAATAGACGGAATTTGGAAATGAAAATAAAGCAGCAGTGTAAGCCAGGTCAAAACAACTCAAAATTCATTAAACAAAACATGATTCAACAAGAAGTATATAAAGGTAACGTCATTACAAATGCATGAATACCATTAAATTCCACACTTAAGGAAGGTGTGTGATAAAAAGTTACAATACCGTTTCATGGGATTTATCAGCTTACACACTCCTACGGACTGAGAAAATTAATATTCCACGTATTGCAGTTAATGGTTATTTTCTATCGGTTGTTATGTGACTAATGTATCTATTACGTTATACGCTTACATTGGTTGTTTTTATATTATGCAATGATTGATGTACTTTAAATAAAATTATTGGGTGACCGCTAAAGAACTCATAAATAAGCTGACGATGGCTTAAAAAGTAATGTTGAGGAAGATGGGTATCACTCTACAATATTGAAATAGATAACAGGTCAAAACACCAGACTTAAGCATGAAAAAACTCAAATGAAAATAAGAAGGAAAAATTACCAGAAAAAAAGATTCCAAGTATGTGTATCTTTTAGAATATTGAATATGGAAACAGAAAAGTTTACAGGGAAAACCACAAATGCGTCAGAGAAATGACGTCAAAAAGGTTGCATGAACGGAACAAACAATTGCCCGTAATACGGAAAAATAAAGAAAAATAGGTTAATACTAAAGTCAAGGAAGGCTGTACACATGTAATATATAAATATAATTTTTACGCTCATATAAGACATGATACCCTTAAATTGTGTAATAAAAACTTGTGTTAAAATATTAAGTTAGTAGTTTCACTGCGCCCTCCTTCTTTTAAATTATTAGGTTCTATTTTTATTGTTATTGATGACTAAAAAATGAAAATATGTTGTGTTTTTTTCCACTTCTATTTACTTTATAATAAATTATTACGTTTTGCTGGGTGGATGTTCCACTTAAGGCTCGAATTTCTCCTATCTAGTTTATACGCGCTCGATTTGTGCTTTTCTTTCGTTATAATAAGTTTTTGCAGTAAACCTCAGATCATTTCAAAACAAGTTCTAAGAACATGTGTAGTTGATAAGGCTGCACTTCATACGTGTCTTGTCAATTAATGCGTATCATGTTTAGTTGAATTTAAAAATAGAACATAATTTACCAGTTTCACTTATTTCTTTTTTCTTTCATTTTACTTTTAAACACCGTGACAGCCTTGATGACATGGTGCATTACTAAATGCATTACGTAAATGTATTAGTTATTAGTTATTATGTTCATATGTTGTTGTACTCATATAATTTTATATATTGCATGTTTAACATACACATTAGGTTAATAGGTTTATGCCTTGCAGTTTGCGTTTATGGATTGAAACGACAACGACAATGGATTGTTGTTGGCTTTGTTTATTGCTATTAAGAGAATCGATTTTTTTTTCTGATTTACTCAATAATATATAAATAAAGCTATCGAAATTATAACATTAATTATTTTATACTTTTTTAAAATGATGTAAACTTATTATATATATTGTTGATGCGATTTTATTTGAAATAAATAATTATATATATAAAAAAGTTATTTTCTTGAATCCCATTTAATAATAATGTAATTTTAATTTAATTAATTTATTTGTTTAACCTCTTTCGATTACAAGCAACCAATGGATTAAAAATGCATTATTCCGTAAAGACGCGATCTTTCAGAAAACTAGCGGAGCTATTTGTGTTGCAGATGGTTTCTCGTAACAGAGCGTAAATTTTAAACAGATAATGAATTGTAAAAGAGTGTAATTTAAATACTCTAAAATTTATTCAAACCTTTAAAATTTTTGTCATTTGTTCGAAGGAGAGTATTTTGTGATCGATTCATACGTAAGACTGCTGTACTTTTTAATATCGATTTTATAAAAAGTTTCAGTAAATATTCGTAATTTTTTTTCATTAGAACCAAAGTAACTGGCATAGCTCAGCGGATTGGCAAGTTGATATGTCATAAGGCAGGTCTTGAAACGCGCTCAACAGATGGTCGTTGTAGCCTTAAAGTTCTGGAGTGGATATCACAGACCGGCAAGCGCTGGACGTCCACCCATAAGGTAGATAGACGACCTTGTTAAAGACGTCGGAAGTCTTTGGATGCAAGCTGCTTCCTACTAGTTCTATTGTAAATACATGAGGGAGCCTTATGTCCACCTGTGGGTGTCTTACGACAGAAATAATGATGTATTTCATTGAGTTATACTACTGTGGTTTCTTAAAGGTAAACTTTTTTTAAAACACATCAATGTGTACAAAGTCTTGAGCGCAAATAAATTTTTAATTTCCAGTTGAAAAGTTACACGAAAACATTATACGTTGGAATAAATAATAACCTTTCAGCTGAGCAGCACAGATCCGGATAAATAGTTTAAATTAATTTTGTCTTACTTTATAAGTTTGACCGTTTTCTTCCCGTGCGATATCGCAATATCTTACCTGAAAAATAACGAAAATATTTTTAAAACTTGCTATTAATACATGAATATAAAAAAATACTGTAATTATACTGTAACAAATATTTTTAGTATACTCTTCCAATTGGAAGAGTATACTAAAAATATATGTTCTGGTAATCATAGGTTGATACCTAATATAAAAATAGGTTGATACCTATAATAATATAGGTAATAAATAGGTATTTATAACAGGTGTTTGGTAACAATAGATACTAGCTGTTCACCGATCACTTCGCAACGCCTTTCGACAACATTGTAGGATGAATTTCATAAAATGCGTTCTTAGCTGATTTTAGGTTAACAAAAGAAATAATTCTTCTAAATTAAAAAAAATACAAACCTTATGAATCCAGAGATATCGTGATGAGTCAGTACGTGGGTAAAATCTCTTGTATTTAAAATTACCGTAGTATATACAGCACAGTATATATACACTGTTAGTATTAAAAATAAAGCAATAGAAATGCAGAAAATCGTGTTCGGACATGATAAATATGGAAGTGACATTTAATCGACAGACTTTTTTTATTAAATTTTATAAAAAAGGTTACTTAATCCTCTAAAAAGTTACCAATATAATATTAAATATATAGTGAAAAATATGTTACATTAATGTTACAATAAATGATTATTAAAATAACGTCAAAATATTAGTTTAGTCTAGTGTCACAGGTATCACAGATAATAAAATATACCAAAAAAAAAAAAAGAAATAACGCATTGTGTTTCACATCATAGAGAGCTTTGTTTTGCGCACGAGTTAACTGTTTTTATAGGTTGATGGCATTTGGAAAACGGAATTTGCTAGTTTTAGATTCCATTATCACCACTCGACCATATTTATTGCAAAAAGAATTCTAGAAAGCAATTTAAAAATCCCGCTTTTACCTAACGCGCTGTCTTTATCACGAATTAGAATTTTTTTTAATATCTTTGTTTGTTTAATGTTACGGAACGTGTATAGAAATGAGCATTAAATTTGTAGCGAATAATAAATTTCTTGTTAAGTAAAAAGGAAATTGACCACTTATAACGAATACAGGATGGCAATAAAATTATTTTCAAGCGTAATTTACGGTTTGTGACGAATCAGATAAAGGAAATTATGTCGTTAAGTCTTATAATCTGTACATATAACTGACATTTAAGAAACTGGAAGGTTTTCGTGTGGTCAACATAGCCAAGATCTAGAAGTTTTTGGATGCGGGAATTGTAATACCAGTTATTGGGGCAATCTTTGTGGAGGAATGTTTTGGAATGGGCATCTATCAGCTGACATGATAAGCTGTTTTTACTTTTTTTTTACTAAAATCGATTTCTTTCTAAAAATGTCTTTACGAGTTACGAGACATCGGTTTAATCATTTAAAAATATTATATTAAGTTTTCTTATATGTAATATAAAAAGATCCTCAATATGTTATGTGTGTGAGTGACAATATAAAAAAATGCTATAACTGTATGCCCAATTATTTAATGTCATTATTCACAAGGAATACAGCGACCAGTTTTAAATTCGCTAAATTTATACGTTCCAAGTCTCGTGGGAATTCGTACACGTGCTCGCTCCAAATCGGCTCTACGTTGTAACACGAAATGTTGTATGCAAATATATGGTCATTTCGCGTAGCGGTCGTCGACTGTGCGAAGTATTGCACGAATTAATATTCTGGTAACATTATTCCTTGTTAGCATCGAATATTCTTATGGATATCAGGGTGATATATAAGCGCAGTTGGTGGCAAAGACCCCATATAACGTGACTCACTTTGAGTGACCAAGTTGTTGTTGAATGTGTAAAGCCAATAGCGTACAAGCAACGGTGATTCTAACACAGCAGATGTAGGCGTTTTAACGCCATTTCTATTATTAATAGTTTTTTTTAATTTATCAGTAGTCACTGTTTATATTACACCATACAGGTACTATAAAGAAAATTAAATAAAGCACTTTGAACTAATAATAGCTGTCCATTTTCAGTATTTTTAATATGCCAAAATAATACAATCTCTCTTATGGATGGAATTTTGTAAAATCTGTTCTTAGCTGATCTCTAGTTACTATAAGCAATATTTTACTAAATTTCAAATCTCTTAACCTTATGATTTCAGAGATGTCATGATGAGTCAGTACGTAAGTGGAAATCTCTTATAAATAAGGACGACAAAATGTATGTTAACATATCTTTATTCGATGCTTAAACATAACAATTTACTATATTTTTCTACTTCTGAATCGATGGTGAGCCCTCATTTTGTAATATGTTTTGTACAAATACTGCAAAATAAATGTTGACATTTTATACAACTTGTCTTCGTATAAATTTTAATTTTGAGTTTCAGTTATGATTAAAATTAACTTATGTACATGTTAAATTAGCTAAACAGTTTATAATCAAGTACCTAAACATCATCATTATCATGTCAGCCAATAGATGTCCATAGGCCGCCGTGGAATATCGCCACGATGTCCAGTCTTGCGCTGTTCGCGTCCTGCGGTTACCCGCGACCTTATCTAAGCGGAGCAGATTAAAACATATTAAAATCTAAACTATACGATTCAAATACATATATTTATATATATGCACCAGACTGATCGGATAAACACAGAGAATGTTTTTAATGTCATACCGAAATTAATCGTGTATGTAGCATATAGAATATATAATAACAAGAAAGTGTAAAATATTGAAAATACTTCTTTACAATAGCCGTTAGAATGAATAAAAAACTAAATAAATACCAAAAGCACTGTATTTAATTTCAAAATGCTTCCATATTTAAAAGTGTGCTTATATCTGCGAAGACATATTTTATAATCATTATCCTGTCCACATAATCGATCCGCATTGTTAAAAAATAAAATTCTATTTTATTCGAACTTGGAATACGAAGGTATGAAAAAACAACGGATATGCGGAGACCAGACAAAACAACCGCATTTAATTATTTAGCCCTTTATAGATAATATCACGGCCATGACTCATGTATTCATTCTTTAACTTTTTAATTTTCCAGCAAGGAGAATGTTATTATACTGAATGATTATAGGTTATAGGTGTAAAAATATTAAGTGGTGAAAATAAACTATGAGTCGGCAAAATTTTTAGCTTTTCTCTTTATTTACAATTACCCTGTACATAGTGATGACTCTGAAATATGGTAAATTATTTATTTAATAATTTCCTTATTATGTACTCATCCGAATTTTGAAAACGAGTTTTTGTTAGTGTATTATCATTACATTATTTATAGCTTTTTGGATATATATATATATATATATACACAGTCAACATTAATTGATATTAAATGAACTATACATCTACCCTTTTAAATATTTTACATCTATAATCAATCATACTGAAGATAGGGCTATTTTATTTCAAATAACAGTAGCCTAACAATAGACGGTAAAGACCTGAAATTACGTCAAAGATAATATTTGTTATGGACGTTTACGTTCCCGCATACATAAGGTAATTCATATTTCGAATACACGGCATATAAAGGAATAATATACCATTATAAATTAGTAAATGACGACTGAGAGGTTGTAAATTAATTTCTAACATGGCAATATATTTAGCTCTATTATTTATGAATTCCTCTGTGTAAATCATTATTGTCTATTTAAATGTTATTGTTAAATGTTATGTTTAATATTTAGTGAAATTCACGCTTAATACCTTTAAATTATGTTTCATTTGTTTCGTATTTCACATTATGATTTGTTCAAAAATGTATCTAATTCGCTTTAGTTCATTTGAATTTGGAATGGGAGTGGAAGGATTAATAAAACTATCACAATCATCGTGGCAGCCAATAGACGCCTGCTTCAAGGCGTAGCTTTCCTCCAGGATGACCTGTTTTGCGACTATCTTGTCTGTCCGCCAAGCGTGGGGACTTCCCACTCCTCTCCTATCTCTTATTCCATTATTGTATTGCTATATCGACTTTCTTCCACGCTAATTTGAAAACTATTAATATTTGACATTAAAAAAACTGGTGTAAATAATGGCATATGATTGTAAAACGCTTAGTAATTTGTGCCTATGGGCTTGTCGCAGCCGGTTCTCAGTCCAGTTCGACGGGAATATCGTCTTTATTAATGGAGAAAACCTGCCGCATAGTATTGAACAGTTTGTATAAAATGTGATAATTTGCACGGTCGCGTGGGCCCATTAGTATTTTTTTGCATTAAGACTAAGCATTTCCATTTAATTTTTTAATCAAGCATTCAAAGAATGCTGCCTTTGCACATGTGTGCAATGAAACACGCACAAGTTCAGGGGGATAATATAGATTTAATTAATTTAATTTAATATTCTTTATACACGATAGGAAACATTTAAATAGTTTCATAATAATAAACAAAAAAGTAAAATGGCCGGTCTTATCACATACGGCAATCTCTTACAGACAACCATAGTATGGAAAAGGTAGAAATATTACTAATGAGTGGTTAACGTGTACAAAATATACGTATATACAAACATACATACGTAGGTATGTAGCATTTATACTTATAATAAATAAAGTTAAACGGATTATAAATATGATACAATAACTTGTATCAGAAACAATAAAGAAACAGAGGAAGAAAAAGAAATGAATTAACGGATAAGTAATCATAGATCTACTAAATAGTTCTTAACCATTTTTGAAATAATAGGTAGTGAGTTAGTACGTCTTATATTCAGCTGTAAACAATTACACGATTGAACGGTGTGGTATAAGATTTGGCCATAAACGAAGAAGAATGATTTATCTATTTATTTATTTTTATTTTTTATTTCAGGTTCGGTTATTGAAATTGTTGCCTGGTAAATGTATTTGGGACAAATAGATAAGTCTAAAGAGAATCAGTTTAATTATGGAATCCAACTCCCAAATTGTGCAACGTTCGGGAAAATATAAAAAACTCTACCAATATCATTGCGAAAAGACAAAGGTCTAAGGACAAAGGACCAATCTGTGTTACCTGTGATGACTTACAGTTTTAAAATGTGAGACATTGTATTTGTATTAATAATGCTGATCATAACACAAAAGATGGGATTTATCCAAGATTTCTTCCAAGAAACTATTGGACATTTTTCATTGTTTGGAAATTCAGTTATTCGATCGAAAATTAATTAGTTTTATTATTTGTGGTATATTAAGAATGTTCTAATAAATTAAATTATTTTCTGAAAAACCTGGTTCTTTACATATATAATTAGAAATAATACATGGCTAGTCTACTGCAATTTCTGTTACAGATTTTGAATGTTATGTCGTTTTAGCAATTAGTTTAATACCTTTGTTTCCGATTACAGGAATACAAAGCATAGTTTTCTAGAGCTCACTGTGTTATTGTTACAGGTGAAATATCCCTACGAACACTCAGTAAAATGCACAAAAGAATGGTAATCCCTCATAACATGGTAAATTAGTTGTTGGAAAAACCTTTGTTCGAGCAATCCCGAATAACAAGTGAGACTTACATGACCTCCTATAACGAGTTAAACACAAATGATTCACGTTTACCTTTCGTCATTAAAGGGAGTTTAAATTGTATTTATTTTTTTTATTTAAAACTAGCACAATATCAAACACACATTCACTTAATTGAAAATAAAGTGTACGTAAATCGTTATAAATTTCGCAGTAATTCCCGAGTTATTTGCAGTGTATAAAAATTACTATAAATCTCATTGAGCAGAAATATAATATGAAAAGGGGAATCCCCGCGTATTAGGTATGAAGTGGGCTACAATATTACATGTATGTTATGACTTTTAGTTAGGCCTTTTACTCAAACAGATATTTTTATTTTATTCGTCATATTTCTATCATTTAACAATAATAGTGTATGTACAAATATAGTGTGATCTAGTCCACATTAATAGGTTTATCTGCACCACCTTCTACTTCAGTATTAACGGTACTTTATTATCATAAAAAAGATCTTTTTAGTTATTATACGAATTAAGTTGATTAGTTCGGCTTCCGTGTTTTATTGCACGTTGGCTGTTGAGCAGAACGAATGAATGAGATTATTTTTGTGATATGGCTTGTACTATTGTAACGAGGGTTTCGTGTTGTCTCACCTATTTAGATTAGACTTTCACCAGTTTATCACGAATTGATTTACGTGCTGTTGCGTGTATCCGATCGGTTAGCGCTATATTGCATTTGTCTTGTTAGTTGAAAACATTGGTAATTTAGTGCTAGCTGCATTCTACTGCAATCGTTATTGAAGCAGTAAAATTGGTTTCGAAAAGTAAAAATCAGCAGACTAATTACTGACATTTTTAGTTACAGCCATAGACATACGTTTACTCTTCATGACCGCAGATCGAACACATTACGCCCATCATTTATTTTACACGGTAGATACAATCCTTGGTAAAAGTGTGTAAAATAATCGTGTAAGAAAAAAAACTGTAAATATTTTCAAGAAAAAATACGTGTAAAAGAGGTAATGATGAAATCCAAATAACTTAAGTATTTATAAAACAAAAGCAATTTATTTTTAGTACAAAAAAAGTTAAATCAGTTTACAATGAAAATTCATTGCGTAAATACAAAACATATAAATTCAAATTGAAATTAGAATTAAAAATAAATTTAGCAACCATTCATTGGTACTATTACGGAATGGACCAAAAATGTTATTATCAGCAGATATAACTAACATAACTGTCGGGTTTGATTCAAATGAAAAATTTCGTTCCTTATTAGCGGCCTTTGTTAGTTTTTTTTTGTTAAAAGTAGACCATGTCATTATCTATGGGCATAAAGTGATCGATGGTATGTTTACTTATATATGCTGGGAGGGTTACGGTATTCCCTTAATTGTATTTTGTTGCTGTATAAATAAGTTTCTTTAAGACTTTCAAAATAAGAATAAAAAAAATATTAGAAATTCAAGCTAGAACAATACATTCGTGAAAAAAGCAATTTATTCGTATCGGTGAACCGCGTTACTTCAACATAGTGTCAAAGATGACTTTTACATTGTGTTGAAATAGCGCAGTTCTGTAAAAAGAGAGTTGGTTGTGTATCCGTCAATCGTCATGTTTGTCAATCGTCTTTTTAATTTTGTTTACTTTGCTATTAAAAATCAATAGTTTCAGAAATAATAAACAATGATAATATAATAATAAAAATGATTTTCAAAATTCGGATTACTTCATATTCGAATTAATTATTGTTTACTAGCTATCCCTATAGACTTTGTACAGCCAGAAGTTTTTGGCCTATCGTATTTCAAAAAAGAAAATTAATTAATATGACCTATTTTAGGTGAACTTTTTACAGAATCCTAAGAAATAGGTGAAAAAGCTTTAAAGGACAAATAAGTTATATATTCACGCCGTCCAAGTTGTTACACCAATAATAAATTACCCTGCATATCTTAGAAATATAAAAGTGAGGCGAAATCGCTTATTCCTTTAGATTTTGCATAAACACAATAACATTGTGAGCTAATTAAAAAAAAAGAGAGGAAAGTGTTATGTAGAAACATCACAAAAAGACAGAAGCGTGATGTAGTACCGTGAAATCGATTTTCTTACTCCGGCGGACGATGTTTAGTTTTTTTAAGTTACAATTGAACAAGGCGTTCAATGTTTACTTAATACCATTTTCTTATATTCTTACAGCACAGTGAACACATCATTCGAATCTTTACTTCATTTTCATCACACATATTTTTAATCTGTTCTCAAAAATATTAAAGACAAAAAAAATACTTTTTAATATACTGTACTGATTGAAACTTATATTCATATTTTCATCCACATGAGATCATTTATTGTGACCGCATATATACGTCACCAAAATGCTAGAAGAGTCTTATTTGATCATCCTTTATTTTAAACCTGTAGGTTCCTAACGCTTTCTTATCTAAGAAGAACCCTAAACAAATTTTCACAGGTTTTATTTTGTAGTAACTTTTAGAATAACTTTCTTCAGTTAGTAGAGCTATTGATTCCCAAACTTTTTTTTATTTAAAAATTTCTTTACACGATTTGATTTTTGTTTAATGAACTTCTCAAATTAATTACAAGACAATTTAGAGACATTACATAAGAGTGTAATGTATTATAGTATCGTACACAGTTGCCCAAAAAGAAGTTCCATATTTAATGTGAAACCTTTTATAGTTAACGCTTAGTGTTATTTAAAAAACTAATGCATTATCGTTTTTTACTAACTGCTTGTAGAATGAATAATTTCCATGCCGTTACTATGCTCGTATAAATAAATTAGTTTTTATAATAAAGCATTTATTCTTTACTTATGTGATTAGAAAAGAAACGTGGAATAGTAACAACCAGGGTGGGATCACCCACGCGGTCGCCATCTTGTGTGGTCACTCAACTTTGTTTTTCTGGTTAGATAGCTCGCTCAAACAAAGGCAACCATTCTGCCTCAATGAGTTTCTCAAGGGTTC
Organism: Battus philenor; assembly: GCF_028537555.1. Taxonomy (NCBI): domain Eukaryota; kingdom Metazoa; phylum Arthropoda; class Insecta; order Lepidoptera; family Papilionidae; genus Battus; species Battus philenor. Next base: position 3,792,612 of record NW_027181759.1, on the reverse strand, counting down.
TGGTTTAGTAACATTTTTTTATCAACTTTTTAAGGACCGTGAGAATTGCTCCTTTAATGAATTTATAAAATAGCTATTTAATACAGGAATAAAAAAAATGTAGAAACAAATGAAGTAGAAAAAAAAAGTAATAAATTTTTTTACAGATTATATAATCTACTAATATTCCAATGTTAAGGGACAGGCGTTTTCAAAATCATATTCTACTTTCAAACTCATATAATTAAAATATATTTTTTAATTTTAATGAATTTTATGAATTAATAAATATTTAGATTAATTAATTAAATACCTCCATAGATTATACAATAGAGAACAATTTCAATCGTGTTTTAAAAGGATAGGCATTGTCAAAAATCAAATTATTTATTATAATTTCTGTTAAATATATTCTCATTATATGAATAAATAATGGTGGTTTAATAATTAAATTTTTACTGCTGTCAAATCAAAGGTATTTTCTAGATGTGTTATGCATTTTGTTTAATTAATCTACTGCCCACATATTACCCATTAGCTTTTCCCGGCCATTAGACTTTATATCTTTATAGACAATAAAAACGAACGAATTAAAATAAATTACAAACGAAATCCTGTTACTCGAATATATGTCCATAAAATATGACTATTATTCGATAATTATTATAAATATTTATAGTAAAAATAATGAACGCCAATAACAAGTTATTAATTTTTATAGGCCATTTCACATGGTTATAATTGAATATCATTAAAGCTTAATTAACTTTAAGTATTTAGACCAGGGGTCGTGAAAACGTGGCTCGGATGTAACATGTCTTTCTTTGGCTATTTTTTGAAGCTTAAATGTTTCGAGCATGCTCCTAAAATAATTAAAAAATTATCTTGTAATTCAAATGAATACATGGAGTTTTGAAAATATTTTTTTCGTGGAAATAAAAGCGACATCATTATACACTTTGTAGAAGAACTTTTTTTTTTTAAATATATTTAATAACGATAAAATGTTAGTTTTATTAAAAAAAATATTCCTGTATATCCAAATATATTAATAAATAGGTTTTAAGAAAAAGCATACGTTTTAAAAACTTAAACGGAACTTTTTTATTTATTTACCTCCACCACCGACAGTAATAAAAATATTATAATCAAACACATAATATAACAAACCCAATGCGTGTAAGTACCATCATTATAAGTGGATATCAAGAATTTCGTTATGAAAATAATATTAAGATAAATCTGATTATTAAAAGGGTGAAGTAAATTAAAAGTTGCAAACACATATAATGTCTGAAGTTAAGAATAACAGATACATAAATTAACAACTACATTGCGGGAGATGATTGCGAAGAATGAGGAGATCTGTTGAACTAAGGTCACCAACGTAACTCAAATAATTGATCGTTTGAAGTAGTAGTAGGCAAGGCACACTACTAGTGCAGCGATCGTTGGGACTGAGAAGTTCTCTAGTGGCGACCATGATCTGGTGGGATTCCAAGTGGTCCGACGATATAGTCAAAGTTGCGCGACGTCGCTGGATGAGTTCAGCAAAAGATCAATCATCTTGACGAACTTTTTGGGGAGGCCCACGTTTTGCAGTGGGCGTCTATGATGGGGCGATGATGATCAAGCAATAATTTTAACAAAATAAATAAAAAAATACATCAGAAATCAAAATAATCAATCAACATTATCATAATCATAAATGGAACGTAAAATTAATCTTAATCACAATATGACAAAACCTGTAAATTAGAAGTAATTTAAAATAAGTTTATATTATATTTGACCCTTTTGGAAGATAAGTTTACCGACCTCTGCTATAGCGTATAGGAAAATATAAAGCAATCTTCACACTAGCGTATAAATGCACGCCAAAGGTACTAGTTAGAATAAATTAAATATATTTATCTTCGTGTACACGGAGCTTCCAGTTCTTAAGTGAAATAGTACCAGTACACGCGATACGAACCTCTTGAACGTTCGTGCGAATGCCTATTCCTTTTATTTTTATTTTAGTATAGCTTATGAATTGATTACTGTACTTTAATAACATTATTAAAGAGAAAATATGCAAGTGGATTACGTGCACGTCTGATTGATTATAGATATAAAGCTTTAAAGGAGTTTGCTCATTTGTCAGCAAAATAGTTTTACACCCATTGGTGACCACACTATATAAAGTGACCATATTGATATATTTTAAATTAATTATTTTTTTTTAATTGAAACGAGATAAGTTAATAACTTGAACAGGAGTGGACAGAAAACAATAATTAATTTTAATGTAAATCAGCCGAATTTTGGAAAGGAATTAAAAAAAATCGCAATATAAAGATTACTACCTTATTTATTTGGCACGAAAGCATTGATATGAATAAAATTTACGTTCACACCATCAAAGCTTTGGCACTTATAACCAATAGCACTGTATTAACTAAACGTAACTAACTAACGTAACTTTTTAATGAAAACAACAAAAATATAAATAAAACAATCATGAAATGACTAATTTTTACGCGAATATTGCTGATAAATAAATAAAATTTATGATAAATAGCATGTTGGTTTATTTTTGATATATTAGATTTGATAAATCAACGTTCTCGTGAAAAAACATTGATTCGTACTAAATATGGTTGGCGACACTGTTGAAATTAAAAACACGTAAAATTTAAATAGATAAAATAACTGGATGCTTTTATCGACATGGAAAACTACATTTAATACAATTATACATAAAACTGTACATAACGTTACAACACCTAAAGAAACCGTAAGCTTATTATGCGTGGTTCCAACCTGCTACAAATATATGCCTCGCAATATTTATGACATATGGATCTTCGACACCTAAATCTTATCCGTGATTGATTGTTGCAAAGCACTAAAAACGATGGGAACAAAAACAAACTGTGCTATAATATAATAAAAATAGTTTTATTATACTATTACCATAATTTGTAACAATATATTTCGGAATAACTATGATATATGGACGTCCAATACCTCAGTCCTACCAATAACTAAGGCTAAGCTATGAATTTTTGACGACGAAATGATAAAAAAACCGTGATATCGTTGACGCTTATTCCGAGGCATAGGCCTTTCTTAAAGTTATCTAAGGGGGATATACCATAATCGCCAAGCTTGGAAATCGGGTTTGCGATCACAGTTTGTATTATAGTATACATAGGACGTTACTGCTCATCCTCGTGAAACTTGTTTGAGAGCAGTGGCAATCCCATATAATTAATGCACGAAGGTGTGAATTGTATAAGACTGTATCTTGGGAATCGAACTCGCGAACTCCTATACAGTTGGGCTATCATTGCTATGTGATAGAAATCGTAAAAAATATTTTTATTTTACCATGAATATAATTTGTAATATTTTTTAATTGTGATCATATTTGTGAAAGGCCAGCAAATAATCAATTTAATAAACCAATAAATAAAAGAACATTATAAAAAACACGGGGAATTCACTGAATCCGTACATTTACCTTTTTTAAGTTCTTTGTAAATATAAATGTGGACACAGAAAGTACGTGAGAACGAGGTGTTAAAATTCAAAGCCAGCGCTGTCGACAACACATACGAATGAACGCCGACACCCGCTTCGATACATACGACCATCGAATTTGAATTGAACTTTGCATTTCACTGTAAATCAGCGACGGTACTTCGACGAATCCATCATGACACGGATTCGAACATGCAGGATGTTGTCAAAGTATTTATTACTAGTATTTCAAGAACTCTGTTTAGACGAATTTCTTCTCTTAATTTATGCTTTTGGTGGAGCAATCATAAACTAAAATCACTTAGAAGCCATTTATAAGGTTTAAAAAATATTAAGAAACTTTTTGATATTTTCGTTTTTAATATAATTACAAACTGAAATAAGCAAAAATGTGAACTATGTACTTATATAGGGAAATCCTATTGTAGTTAATTTTAGTTAAGTCGTGGAGTTCCTTGCTGCTTCTTCTGCACAGCTATAAAACCATGCGAAGCAGTGTAGAGTTAAAAAATAAAATAGATTATGAAATTAATAAACAACAAGTGGACGATCAATAAGAGTTCTGTTAAAAGTTCCAATGTTAAATAAATTAATTTTATCTTTATATTTCAGTTAAAAATTTAGAATTAAAAAATTGTTTAAATCTGCCCACAAGACGAAATGCGTCCATTCGTTATTTATTTAGTAGACAAAATACGACGATATGTTACAATATTTTCTATACATACGATCTCCATACGTGGTATTTTTCATGATCACCTTGATTATTAAACGGTTTTATTTGGTTAGACCCGTACGGAATTTATTTGTTTGGGTCAAAATTAGAAATTGAAATTTAAGCACCGTCCCGTTGTCAGATTGATCTGAAATTTGGTATACATTTAATTTAGATGACAATACAGTATAATAAAATCAATAACATTATAAATCTAAGGTGGCCGCCGATACAAAATGGCGGATTACGTATTTTTCCTTAACCCCCTTAATATGAGTATTAAATGAAAGGGCTACACTAGTAAAACACGATGATTATGTCAAAATTTAAAATTCAAGGTGGACGCCGTTTCAATATGGCGGACTAGGTACTTATTTTTCCACAACACCACAATATGCATATCAAAAAACCGTTTAAATTAAAAGTTTTTTAAATGTATTTATTATTATATGATAACTGTAATGTGTCAAGCAGTGGTAACCTAGCGGTAGATCACTGAGACTTGCGATTGAAGGTCGCGAGTTCGTATACCAGGATATAATTTTGTATAAATAAATGTGTGTGTAAATAAATGTAAATAGTAAAAACAACACTTTTGTCCCATATAAACCGCATAATAAATTATACAACCTCTCCTTCACTATTCAAGTATTTGATGTCAATCAATACCAAATGTGTCTATGGTTGATTCCCAGGGTACAGTCTCATATAATTCACACTTTGTGCGAATTATATAAAAATAAATTATAAAGGATTGCTACTGTTCACAAACAAGTTTCCAGATGATGGTCAACAGCGTCCTCTGCGTACCATAATACCACATTGCGATCGCCTACTCGCCTGCCAAACGTGGCGATTATAGCATATCCAAACATAAATAATTTTAAAGGAGACCTAAGCGTTGCAATGGGCTGAAATAATGAAAGAAGCTGAATATAGACTGTAAACAAATAAATGTAAAACTGTGGAATGTAAAATTTAATGATACTCGTAAATATAGTTATGGCCTTTGTAAATACTTATTAAATACATTGGAATACGAAGTTATTTTAAATATGAACCCGAAGTAGTCCGTATCAAATGGAAAACTGATTACCTACACATTATTGCATAGAAAGATGTAAGGTATAATCAATTATGTCGTATTAATAGTGATTGATCACAAAATAATGCCGACTTGTTTTTTTTTTGGCGCGAAACATGCAACGGCCGGTTCCAGTCACAGACTATAAATAAAAATGCGCACTTACACCATTATACCTAATCTGGTCGTTAGCCTATGCCCCAAATAGCTCTACAAACAAGTTTTCGAATTTCTCTATTAAAAGTAAAAAGTAATTTTAACTGTTGATATATTATATCCTTAGAAAATTAAGTGTAACCACAACAATATCCTTTTATTATCATTGTCTTCATCATTTCTGCCTTGGGACGTCCATTGTTGGACATAGAGCTCCCCCGGAAACTTACAATAAAAATACTTCTTTTTTTAAATTGCAGTATAAATGTTTCAGTTTAGTAGTTATATTTATAATAAAAAAATATTATAACATGTTTATTACATCTTTACAACATTTATTATGTTAAAAAATCTTTATTAATATTTTGTTACATTGGTATGGCTTCGGAGTGATGTTGGAAATATAAAACATAATTACAAAACATGATAAGCTCATTTCTAATAAATATAAAAATAACGGTGTTATTTGTTATGTTTGCGATAAAATTACAAATTCGATACGAAAAAGCTTTTTAAGTATAAAAAATTAGCGATTTATGTTAAAATTAATCGCATTACAATAAATCTTTTAATTCATATATAATTTTAATTTCAGAATACTAGTTTGCGAATGTAAATTGAAGTAACGGCTAATTTTGTTATATTAAAAAAGTCACGAGTAACGTTAGTTAATCAAACACAAGCCAAAATTTTTTTTATATTTTTACCGTTTTTATTATGCAATAAAAACGGTTATAACGTATTATTTAATTTTTTTATTATTCAATTATTAATTTTAATGTATAGCATTGTGAACAATTCGCATAAGAAGAAACTTGTTTTTAAAATTACTTGATAGTTGCTTTATAATCTGTGCGAATTTACAGTTTTCTGAGGTCAATAACACTTTTATTACACAATTACGTAAGCTTTTGTTATTTATAAAATGAATTTAATGAATGTTATTACTTCTCTGATGTTGATATTTAATTTATGATAGAAATAAGATTTTTGTATTTCAATTATATATTACATATGGTCAGATGTTATATGCCTAAACATATTATATACAGTCATCGATATAGACTGGCACAGTCAAGCGGATTACCAGAACAAATGGGCGCTGTGGTTCTACAGTGACAAACACAAGAGGAACAGATGACCTTGTTATTGAAAATTTATGGAGGAGGCCTATGTCCAGCTATGGATGCCCTGCGGCTAAAATAACGTCGATAGAGTCCAACGTCGTATTTTTCCGGTTATCAATTTTAACTATTTTTTTATTTTTAATACTCTAAGTATTGAACAGTAAGAGTAGATTTTCTTTTTCCTTAATTTATATTGGTAAAGAAAAACTATGGAATATAATTGATACCATAAGATATATGTGAGTAAAACTTTTTTTAATCGCTTAATGGTATACCGCTAATAATTTTTCTCCGTCAGGCTAGCGCACTATTGCAGCAAGAAACTGACTGGTCGTTTCGAAATTACGTCGAAGTATTACTCAGGGAAGAACGTCTTCTCAAAACGTTCGGAGCATATTCCCCGGACGTATTGCAACTGCACGATTTCTATTCATACGAAATCACGATTTAGCCGCGGCATCGAAATAAAAGCGCAGTATTACAGAATACTCGTAGCTATAAAGTACATTTTTTTTTGCTTTATTTAACTTTATATTTAGACGCAGTCATAAAAGGGAAATGATAACAGTTTTAGGAGGGTATCGTTCACATTCGAGAACATTATAAATATTGAATATTTATAGAAAAACATTAATAAATAAAATGTACATTTAGGCTAATGACTATCGGATCATTATATACTTTAATTAACTACGAAATATTTTATAATATTATTTATAATTAATTATTGGCGACACGTTTTCGAGCTTTCAAATAACGCAACCAATTTGCAGTAATGTTAGGCAGGTAACGGAAAACGACCATGATGTGTTTCTCCTCTCCCGAGCGCCGCCTGACTTGGAATGCCAAACGCATTCTGACTGTCAGCCCATGCCGAGGTCCCATCTTAGCATCCATGTCTCGCGTGACTCCATGAAGTGTCCGCTCAAGTGATCTTAAAGCTTTGCGGTGATCCAATCTGGCAATAAAGTAATTTGTTCAATCCCTGCTGAGGTTCTTCAGGGAGGTCCACAGCTTTGTTGCCAAAAACGAAATGTCATTTAATAAGGCAAAAGATGTCTGATGGCTTAAATTGTAAATATTTCCAATCATTCTGTATAAAATGATCACCTTGAAATATGTTACATTTAGATTTTCAATTAGAATGCCAATATTTACTGGCCGTAGTAGTCTGCAAGGACAGATGTTAATCAACATTAATTTTAATGTGCAATAATCTGTATTTTGAAATAGTTTACTCTTACTATATTATTATTACTGTTATTATTTTTTTCTAAAACATTTATTTTTAGATACAGTAAAAGCTGTTTATTCGCGGAGTATATGTTCCATAAATATGACGCGAATATAGAAACAGTGAATACGATATGGTAATTTATATGGGATTATAGAGGATACGTTCCTTGGTGATAGAATAAAAAAACAAACATAGAAAAAAAATAATTTAATTATGGTTTTCGAATATTTTGAATAATTATCTTAAGGCTTAAACAATGATTTGTACAATTTTGTTATTTTATCTTGCTTGGTAGTGACGCTAATGAAGGAATAAGGGGCTTTTACTGAAGAATAAATTAATTGATAACAAATGAGCGATTCATCTACTACTTTAAAACCATAACTAATCACCCTATATAAAACTTGGTAGTATTTATTTATCTTATATCTCGTAGTACATAGAAAATCAAGTTCATTAAAAAATTAAATGGATGGAAAATCATTTGCGCAGTAAATAATAATTTCTCCTCACCGATATACAATTACGCCCGCAAAGCAAGCTCAGTCGGTGCCCGACAATTACACGCTTTGTCAAATCACAGTGTTCCTCGTCTAGCTTATAATAGGGTGACCACTTTTGCATGAAATGCAATAAATTTTGTACCTAACCCTGTGAACTACTTGATAGTGACATTGACGTTTGCTAATGAGATTTTTAAAATATTCAAATGCTATAACCATCTTAGCTTTTTCCTGAAAATGTTTTTTTTTCTGTAATTAGAAATGAGAGGTTCTATAAAGTAACCTAGGTCGCCGGTGTAGCTCGAAGCGTTACTTGATTGAATTGGTAGTAGGTAGTAGAACTAAAAGGTTCTCATGTGGCGACCAAGAGTCGGTAGAAACAGTTTGGGCTGTCGCCTTATGCTACATGACCATGACATACTAAGTCTCAAGTCATCGTGGTCATCTTCCGGGAAAGCCTATGCCTTCTAGTGGGCGTCTATCGGTTGACATGACGATGATCATTTTGTTAACAATCGATACAATACACTCTCTAGTTTAATTTCAAATTAAAATTTCAATAACTTTTTTGTAGCTTCAAAGATGAAGTGTATGAAGAAGGCAAGATACTTTATATGTTTACTTCATTACGAATTAATAATTTATGCATGGCAATTGGAACATTTTAAGACAATGATGAATAATTTATTCACACACGGGGTGATTGATTATTTTATTTTTATGTATTTGTTTTTATATATCATTTATTATAACATTTTTATCTGCAAGTTGTGAAGCTATTTCTAAATAACCTATGATCATTCTGGAATATGTTACATTAAATATTTGAACTTAGGCAGTATAAAGTCTGTAAGAACAAATAGTAAACGATAATTAATTTTAATAATTAGTAACCAAGTTAATTAAAAATGCTTTTTCTTGATATATTATTGTTACTTTATTTATTATTTCTGAAACCAATAATTTTTTGATAGGATGTATCATATATTAATAAGCAATAAATGAGTTATATATCCACCCCTTCGAAATTTTTGTTCTTAATAAATGTGAAATAAAACATTCATCGATAATAAATATATTTAAAAAAAATTTAAGTTAAACGGTTTTTTGATACCCATATTGTGGTGGTTGTGGAAAAATATGTACCTAGTCCGCCATATTGGAACGGCGTCCATCTTGAATTTTAAATTTTGACATAATCATCGTGTTTTACTAGTGTAGCCCTTTCATTTGATACCCATATTGAGGGGGTTAAGGAAAAATATGTAATTCGCCATTTTGTATCGGCAGCCATCTTAGATTTATAATGTTATTGATTTTATTATATTGTATTGTCATCTAAATTAAATGTGTGTACCAAATTTCAGATCAATCTGACAACGGGACGGTGCTTAAATTTCAATTTCTAATTTTGACCCAAACAAATAAATTCCGTACGGGTCTAACCAAATAAAACCGTTTAAAAATAAGTGAAGTGTTTAAACGAACAAGTTTTGCTTGTAAATAATAAGGTAACGGCAAAAACACAGTTAAATGTAAACGCGAACAAACAAAACTATCTTTATAATATTCAACCGTAAATAACTACTTGCGAAATTACGCAACAAAACAAACAAACCTTCTCGTTATAGATTCAAATAATCCGTTTGCGATTCAATATCTACAATTGGATGCGAATCAATGTTTTATTTACACATTACGCGATTATAGACGAGAATATCTGGTGTATAACGTCTATTATTGCTTACAATAATCTGAAATGCGTAAGTAATTGAAACGACAAGCGTTGTATTAGAAACAGATGTTCTTACAGATAAATACAGTTTTAGATTATGCGTTTAATCATAATGTCTTTGATAGTTCGTTACGTAGTCTATAAATATACTGTTTATCAATAGTTTTTATCTGCATCACGGATAAAAATAGAACCAACGAGTTATAAGAATGGACTGGTTTTAAAACAACTAAGTATAGAGGTTGATTGGTTAAAGGTGTTAAAGCTGTAAAGGGTTGAATGTATAGCTCATTTGCCGGGGAAAAATATTTAAATCACTCTAAAGTATAACTATTAAATTTAATTTTTCAGTAAACGTGATTGGCTAAATAAGTTCTGGCAGTATTTGTAATTTACAGGCCAGTTTGCTGGGACAGAGAGTAAACAACAATAATTAATTTTAATGTATAGTAATCCAAATTTTGAAAACGTTTTTTTTTTTACTGTGTTATCATTACGTTATTTATGAAACAATAGATTAGCCAGAGTGTACAATACTTTTCACCCATTTAAAGTTTTTACATTTTTAAATAATCATATTGTATAACGACGTCATTCTCTCCGGTAGAGAAATGAAATATTTTGTTTTGTTTTTGCCTCTTGCGAAATAATAAATTTGATCTATTATAAGTAAAACTGTATACGATCTAATCCAATATTATACATGGTATGGTAGTTTTTCGTTCACTTCATTATATATAGTAAAAGTTAATTTTCATTTGTATTGTTAGGTTACGCTTTTGATAACGGCACTTTTAAAACAAAAGATTTATCATTTATATATATATATATATATATATATATATATATATATATTACCACTGTCATGCTTTTTTGGCTTTAATAACTCGTTTAATATTTTTTTTTGTTTTTTAAATATATATAATAAAAATCAATAAACATACCAAATCGCTCATAGTTTGTTGGCGAAAATATACATCAGTCCTTATATCGTTAAAAATACATAGAACTTATGTATGAAGTGCTATTCTACTCACATATACAGCAATGAATTTCTATATTTTATGATCTCGGTAAATAATAAAAAGGGCGTTTATACAACTTCATTGCTAAAAAACAATATTTCTACGGTGTTTTAATAACTCGTTAAAGTTTTACTGCAAATGAACGAAAGCTTGGAATACGTGCTTCATTTCGCGTCTATTGTTGTACGGATAGCAGAACAGTCGCGTTCATCAATCAAATACTCCTACGAGACGAGGAAAAATTAAAACGGAAAATTACTTTTTTGTTTACTGTACTAGTACGCATTAAATGCTAGACGTCCATTGTAAGGATATCGAGTATTTATTTTTATAAACGTTATTCTTATTTGCTTAAAAATGACATGAAGTTGGACGTGATAACAATGCATGATTCTTTCCTTAAACTTTTGTGCAGACTATGTTATGTTGATTTATATGTATTATAGGAGTTGCAAAATACAAAATTTCAACTATTTCATTAGTTTTTCAATTTAAAATTGCAATGTTTGAACGATTTTGTTCGATAGATTTAAATGATTGTCGAACACTATTTCGTCGTCGTCGTTTTAGCCCATAGAGAACTACTACAAGGCGTATATCTCCCTCAAAGACATTAAGGAGGAATATACCATAATGGCCACTTGGCATGCGGATTGGCGATCGCAGCATGGTATTATGGTACGTAGAAGACGCTATTACCCAACCTCTGCAAACTTGTTTCTGAGCAGTGGCAATCCTATACAATTAATGTACAGTGTCAATTACATAAGATTGCATCTTGGAAATCAAACCTGCAACCTACGATCGCACGTCTCGCACCTTTACCACTACTCATGTGGTACACGAGCAGTATGTTAAAAAGTGATTTGTTACTTCCAAAGTTAATAATTAAATAATAATCGGCTATATTTAAAATAATTATTTTTTTAATTTGCTAATTTCTATTATTCTTAATTTTTATGTATAAACTATATTTACATAAGAAAGTACGAAACATAACAAATGTAAAAATCACACTGTGTAAATAAATTTGTTATTTTTTTAATACAATTGTTTTATTGGAATTAAAAAGAAAACATAATGGCTTCATTGAGCAATCTAGTGATGAATATTTTTTCACATATGAAGGAAGTTTTGAAAAGTTTTTTCTTTTAGAATATTGGAGCTATAATTTATAAAATTTATTTTTTTAAATTTCTCTGCGAGTTGTGCATTAACTATAATGTTTGTACACAATATCATTACGTTAATATTTTGAATACTATCGAATTTTGGGATGCGTGTACTTTACATTAATTGATGGCAAATATGCTATGAATTCACCCCTTTACACTTTTTACACTTATCATATTTCTAACCATCCTGTATAATTACTACTAGTAATTATATTCATATATCTGCTTTTTTTCTCTACCTTATTTGTAATTAGTTTACCAAGCACTTACATATTTAAAACGAGAAGACAGTACAGACAGACAAATCGAAGTAAATATAATGAGAAAATCAACAAATATGTAACGCCTATTCAATGTACCTACTCAGAGTGTCTATTGCACGGCTAATCTAGGATTATGCCGGGGCTTCGAGTCGATCGAGCGTACTGGGCCCCTGTGTATGCTTTCCGTGTGAGAGATATCGAAGCATAAATGATTAGCTCCATTAGACATGCTTTTACACGATAAAATCAATGCCTTTTCCAATGGTAGGCAATGAAAAAAAAATTTACACAGCAGAAATTTTCGCAGGTAAAACAAATATATAAAATTGAGATTTTTTAAATCTATTCGGTCATTTAAAATTAGTGCTACCAACAATTCATAGTCGCAGCCATTTTTGTTTTATTTGTCACTTTAACTAGAAATTTGTTTGCCTATATTATTACTGTAATTATTATAATAAATTTCTTTTCTTTCTTAAATTAATTTTAGCGAAAGATCTTTCTGTGTGGATGTCATAGTGTCTTACATCAATTGTTAATTACGGCGTTAACGTTATCAAATACTAAAGCTTTTATTTGAAAGTATAGTGATTATTATTAATTCCTCTTTACTTTTGATACAAGCTCTTTATTACATGTTATTTGTAATTTTTTCACTCCGTTTAACATTAAAATTATTCTAAACAACAGTGACGACTTAATTCTCACTTGGATTTTTTACGCCGAAATTAGCATAACAGAGATGTCGTTTTTATTAATTTACTAATAATATTCGTCTACGTAAAACGAGACCTTAATATTTTATTATAAGTTAAACAGTGATTAATATATATTTTTTTTAATTTTTAAAAACCAAAAGGAGTTAAAAGAGCTTACAGCTGACGTCTAATATAATGCTAGGTAATTGCTGCTTTGATTGACCATTCAGACACTGGTCGTAAATATTAAACTGTTAAATAACGTTATAAAATGTGTAATATTTATTTTATGTTATCTGTTCATCATCTTGTATAACCATCCACCGGAAGTCATGATACTCGTAGGTTTATGAGCGACTGATTCGTAATTCGAGATGTCTAGAATGACGGCGAATGCTTTAACAAGTTATTTTAAACAACCATGGGAGTTCAATATGTAAAGCTCGCCAGTAAGGCTATCGATAAAAAGTATTGGTTAGAAATATTATTAAAGGTTGTCTAATTAATACAAACTTAAGAACGAATCAACCAATTTAGCAAATTTTCATATTATTGTTAAGGCACTAGGACATTACAAATTTTTTTACTCGTAAGTTATCCACCTGTATGTAGTCGTCAAATATTTGATTCTATTACTATCAAAACATATAGAGAATCTGTTAAAATTATCTCTGGTATGGCTTCACGTAGATTACAATAAATCAATTTTGGCAGTACGAATTCAGTTTGGGCTCTTCACTTTATATCAAGCTGATTATTAATAGGTATAAAAGCCTTATTGGTTTTTGTTGACACATGAGCTATATATTCACCTCCAAAACTTTTACACATATAACTAATCATCCTGTATTCGTGAATGAAATGGCTGTTGATAAGGATCTTATCATTTTTCCAGAAGATACTCCACTACAAACATAATAAATAGAAGAAAGTCGTGTAAACCTATTGGGTGAAATATATTATGAAACTAATTTAAAACTTTAAACTTAATATAATATTATTTTTAATCTATGGTCTCTATTTGTTTATGATTCGTATAACACTTATTACAACAAAATCATGGATATTTTTTATTGTGCATAGCGGTATAGGTGAACCGTATCAGTTGTTACCTTTGCCTCCTGACGTGACCAATAAAGAAACCAGTTCCCATTGGCACCGGTGGGTTTTTGTCAACGTCGACAACTGTAGAATATGACTCACCTTTCCCACAATACGAATCGACCGTTAGACATGTCAGTGTTTGCTCTGCTAGCCTCTTCATCTGGGTCAAACAGTGTTTACCTTTATACGTTAATGGGAAGTCAAAGTATGCGGAAAGCGCGTAGTATTATCAATATTTGTGTATCGTTATTGGTTTCTGAGATCTGTTCATTGCTCAAAATAAGTTAAAACAAGTGATTTTAGCCAATGAAATCGAGGATTGGCTCGCTCGGGCACCTTTCAACTCAAATTGAAATTCAAAAATGTTTAATTCATCATACCATGGATTACAACTAAATTCAACTTATTGAAGTCAAGTTGAGTCTACCACCGCAGACCTGAGAATAACAAGCGAAAGAAACTTAGCAACATATTATTCGGAATGTTAAATGCGTAAATGACAGCACAAGCTGAGGTACTTAGATGAGCGCCTTTGCGTCTGATCACTTTATGGAGAATCTGCCTAAGTAATCTACGAACTCAGCCTCCATATCAGACAAAAAAAATAGCACAAGACGAGACCCCTGAGGGACCCTATAAGCTTAGTAAAACGAAGCTCAGCGTCTCAACCAAGTTACTACTTTTAACATGCGATAATGGTATATACCCCATAGATGTCTTTGGAGTAGGCATATATCTTGCAGTGGGCGTCTATGGGCTGAAATGATGACGATGACGAAAGTAAAACAAAAGATATAAAATTTATCTTAATTTGTCTTTTGTTCAGTCTTTGAATATATATGTTCTTGACATTTATACGTACGACTGTTGTAAAATATTTTCAAAGTTACGCTCATATTCATAACAACGATATGACACCATAATATTTTGTTGCATCGGGTTGAATAGCGCAAAAAATAAACATTTGTAAAGGATTTACTACCTAAAAAACTAGAGAATCTTTTTTTGTTAGAATTGAAAGCTTTTGTTCACTTCCTCTGCAATTGACGGACATGGTTTTAACATTATTACTTATTATTATTCTCGTTTGATGTTGTTGCTGTAAGCACGAAGGCTTTTCCAGCATCATCGTAGCTGAATTCAAGGAACGGAAGGGTCCGTGGATTTCAACTGGTGGAAGATAGTAAGCATCGCGTAATATTCTTTGGTTAAAAGATACCGACATCATTAACACTCGTGCCACTGGCTAATGCTGGAAAAGGTCTCCACATAGATTTCTAATACAACAGATTTGAAGGAAATTGCGTTTACCGCCCTCCGACGATCTAAACATTGTCCTCTGTCCACGTTTAGCTGGCGCCCTACGCTGAACTTACTGGTTCATGGTCTCCACTCAACTTTAAGATCCTAGCTAATAACTAACCACTCAGTGGTCCCATAATAGGTGAGCCAAAAACCTAGTTTCTATTAAATTTGGGCACGCCTAGCATTGGCTAAAAATAAACGCTAACACTGCGAACGAAACACAATAAGTGATTCTGATTAAAAGTTATGTGAGTAAGACAAACTAAAGGTCCATTTACCGCTATGTTGAATGTTCATCGTAACTCTGCGTAGAGCTAATCTGGTTCCGTCATATAAGATGACGAAAGCGCGCCAATTAACAGCGTACTCGATGTGTTGCCAGTCACACGTTCCTCGGCTACAACAGCTTTATCAGCGCTGGCACTTACGTCGGCATTTTATCGATGTTCATCTTTGAACGCATGTGAGTTAATCAATCAGTCTGTCGATAGTTTTGTTGCATTTTGTTTCGAAGGCATTGACCGACGTGGATGATTATTCCAGTTGTCTTTGCCTTCTTTGTATAGCTGGTCACTAAAGACGTTACGCTCTTAGTTGAATATAAGAAGAGTTTCTCTGTTCTTTTGTAAGTGTGTTGGTATCATCAGAATTATATTAATGATGTCAGCAAGCATAAATGTTGCACCGTTAAAAATACCACGAAGGCAATTTCTATATTTCAATATTTTGGTTGACTGGTAGAGAATGCATACAAAGTATTAAGTCCGCAATTACACAAACCTTTAAACAAATAAATGAATTACAACTCATAACAGTTGTTGGTTGTTGCATTTTTAAACCATATTGAGGGAAAAAATAGGATGTTTCATTTATGATTAGTTTTAGACCTAAATGTTTTTAATAGCTTGTCACCGAAGCCTCCTATCAATTATTAGTAAGGCTGTATTATTATTTTATATTTTTAGTGATACGTAGTAATTTGCAGATTCTGCAAGTCAGAGCGCAAATGGCTCTTAGCCTAAACGTCGATTTTAGTAGCAAAGTCCTAGGGCTCCCTTGAAACCCTCGGCCGAGGCAGCTAAATACCACTTATAATCGAATTGGGGAGCCCGTATTAGACTTTAGACTCTCATAATATTATTTCCCTAGTAAGTCACAGCATGAACTTTATCTCCCCAGTATTATTACTGTTATATTTATCTATTGTCGTAAAAAATTGAATATAGTGGTATAGTTCGGTGTAACGACAAATAAATACTAATCGAGGTTGTGCCCATGCGGTGCATTATGGCATGAATGTATACATCACACAGAAATTTGTCGCAGACCATTGTCTTAAGATATTGAAGGTTATAGCATGAGAAAATGTTTTGTTGTTTCCCAGGCTGTCCAGCTGGGTTGGAGTCGACGGTTGACCTCTTTTGCAAAATGAGACTTACTTTGGTCGACCAGTTTTAAAACGTATATAACTCTTATTCCATCATATTACATTTGAAAATTACTTACATCGCTGACGTAACGGTGTATTTTAAAGCTCGTAACGTCCGATATAAATCTTTATATGCCTCAAGGGTCACTCATACGGTGGTGTTCGCTCATCTGTATAGCTTATACGAATTAACGTCTATAAATCGAGACTACCTATCGTAACTCTATACGGTGATTGGATATAGGTATAAAAGCTGTAAATGGGTAAATATACAGTGCATTTACTGTCATTTATGGTACGACCTATTCAAAAATAATTAGTTTCAGAAGTGATACATAACGGAATGACAAAATAGTAATAAAAAGCGTTTTCAAAGTTCACATTACTACATATTAAAATGAATCATTTTTTAATATCTATCCCTGTAAAATTCGTACTGCCAAAACTTATTGGCGCGTCACAATCCAATGGGAAACAAATTTTTACATTACTTATTTATTAGTCATTTTATGCAAGATGATTCGGAATAGGTATAAAAGATTTTAAGCTTTGTGAATTCAGCCTTTTATAGCTTTTACATTTTATCAAAGGCCTCATTTGGATTTACCACCTGTCCTAATGCTAATTAGCTTAAATCTGAAAAGAAAAGGCAGAAGAACTTGAGCGGAACTTTGTAATTTTTAAAATAATATA
Organism: Battus philenor; assembly: GCF_028537555.1. Taxonomy (NCBI): domain Eukaryota; kingdom Metazoa; phylum Arthropoda; class Insecta; order Lepidoptera; family Papilionidae; genus Battus; species Battus philenor. The sequence continues at coordinate 3,774,856 of NW_027181759.1, read as the reverse complement.
TAATTACTTATTTAACAAAAATTGAAATAGCTTGGAGGAGAATATATCATTACTGAGATGTGCTTTCTTCTATGAAGTCAATTACAGCGTAGTAACCCCATAGAACACTAATTTTCTTAGAGATTATTTTGAATCTAGTGAATAATAATTTATAGCAGTAATTGAGGTCTAAACCCAACAATAAGGCCTATATTTCCCAAGAAACCTATCATCATTTTTTTGATTTATGTTTTGATATTAAAGATAATTAATTAAATACTCGTAATTGGATTTCAATTACTAATAAACATAAGGTTTTAATGATTTATCGATCATTTATTTATAAATGTTATAATGATCTTAAGCTATACATCATAAAATGAATTTATCACACATAAATAACATGTTATTGCGCAAATTTATGAAGACGCCATTCATATCTTTAGTTGACATGTAGTAATTTACAGTTACAAGAAGGAACATTTATAACACGCACTTCATATGGTACACGGTTAACATCTTACTACCAAGTCATGTCTTGCGAGATATGGATAAGATTTTAACATGTATATAATATATATTTTTTGCAAGTGAGATAAATGTTTACATTTTGTCGCCACAATGACATATACACATTGTTAAAAAAATTAACACCAAAAATTATATTCTCTTTCCTTCATTACAACTTATTACTCTGACTTATTGATAAAAAACAATTTCGCTTAACCCTTTCGATACCAGCACCGGAGTTAGTCGGCATCCACTGGACGACCCGTGTGTACTAGCGACGGGTATGCCGGCATTCACCTTGTAATGTGGGCCTACGTGTAGATCCCTATTTTAAGATTTATCACAACCAAATAAATTACTAAGAATTATCCTAACTTCTATTTTTAATTTATATATCAGTAATAACTTTAAATATGTAACACAAATGAAAAAAAATCAAACAATAGCTTACAGCCATGCAGTGTGCACACTTCGCGGCGCATATGCCCGGTTCAGTAGCGTCACTTCGGCGTAACAGACCGCGGTAAGGAAAGGGTTAAAGCAGTGGTAACTTAGCAGTAGAGCACTGAGACACGATCGTAGGTCGCGGGTTCGATTCCTAACCACTTTACTAACTTTAACATGAAAATTGTAACAGCCAGTAAGGCAAACAGTACTTTATCTTTTACCTTTCGTGAAATAAAAGAGCAGTGGTAGCCCAGCTGTAGAAGACCTAGACTTGCGGTCGTAGATCGCGGGTTCTATCTCCGTGATACAATCTTATATAAATCACACTTTACGAATTAATTTTTTTAAAAAAAATCTATGTTTTGTGTTCCTTTAATTTTGCCGGTCTGTATATTATATAATTTCTTTCAAGAAGCTACCAAAAGACAATTAAATATCGACATGCGCAGTAGCGACATTACTTTCCGGTCCCCTCTATATTTAAATATGTTACCTTTTTATAAGAATGCAACAGACCAATAACTAAGTCAATAATATCTATCATTGACAGACTTTGTACTAGCAAACAAAAATAACAAACAATAATCACTTTTATGCATTTGAATTTTGAAAACGGTGGTTTTACTATATTATTATATCGTCAATTCTTATTGTAAAACATTTATTTTTAGATAGGTAATTAATTGATATTAGGTAATTAACAACAACACAACACAAGTAATTATAAACAATCAACGTATATATGAGTACAATATAAAGTTTATTACTTACTATACTAGTGATAGGGGAATAGAGGAAGATGTAAAGCAGGCAACAATGTAAAGTTTTGCTATTAAGTTTGGTGGGAGTGGCTTCATTCCTAATGCTGACAATCGCTTGAAGACGTCGACAGTCGAAATACTATTCAATTATTCAACCTTTAGGCTAGACGACGTTTCGTGTAATTATCTATAACTTTAAATTGTAGGTTATGGTAAAAAATCTTTGTTTTATGACATTTTATTCATAAATTCCTTATTTGAATAGATTGGTCGTAAATAATGTCATTATTATAAATTTATCTCTTTCGAAAGTCTTTTATTTATTTGGGTTTTTGTCATAGTATAGACCATTTCTGGCGCTTCGAAGTTATATCAAAGTTTATTACAAAAATGAATAATAATCTAGCAGCTCTATTACTATTGACAAAAATTTATGACAATAATATTTTAACATAAAAGATAAAAAGAAAGTTTGAATGAAATAAATCATGCAATGAAAGAAATGACTTTGTAAAATGCAAACCATTCAGGACTTTCGCTTCTACGCGTGCTAAAATATTGGAGTCGAATAAACATCGAAAGAGTTTTTAAATTCCTCGCTCTTAGCGGCCAGTTTCAAGTATTCATAAAAACTATTGTGTTCATTTGAAATTGTGAAGTGTTTTCTTAATTATGCCTCACCGATTTCGCTTTTTTACTTTCAATTAAAAACTTTTGTCGGTAACATCGCAGTGTGGGAAAGGGTTTGACCAACTTGCCAAAGATGTTACTCAGCGTAAAAATCTAGAACTGCCTGGCAGTTTTAAATCCAGCTAATTTATTTTTACTAATGTTCGTTAAAGCACGAAGGAGGTTCTCATGGAGAGAAAAATATGGCAGAATTGTAAAACAACCGTTATTTTTCTTTTGTGTCAAGAACATACGAGTAAAAAAAGGAAGCTTCTATGTAATAATAATCGTATTTCGTGATTTAGAAATTTCACACACACAACACATTAATTTTTTTAGTAATTTAAAAAAAATCGCCTTGATTAAAATTGTTACAGTTTCAAATCAGGAAATTCAATTGAGGTTGTTGTTAATATTATTACGATTGCATTAATTGTATTTAGTCTAGCTATAACCTTTATTTTATTTTAAAATTATTTTAAAGTTTTATATGTGATTATGTAGAGTGAAAAAGATATGTTAACGTACCTAACTAGTTATTCAAGGTGTCCACCCTTAGCCTTAACGTTCGCTTTTAAACGGTTGGACCATTCGTCGATGGATTTACGAACGGTTTACATTAGAAACCTGGTCACTGCTGCCTCCAAAGATTTCTTGAGCGACTCAATATTTAAATGACGCTTAGTGCAGGCCATATCCTCTTGCACAGACCACAATTTATAGTCCAAAGAGATTAATTCCGGACTAGCGGAAGACGAATCATCAGCCTTTATAAATTTTGGAACATTTTGCTGTAGCCAAATTTGGGTAGTGCGCGCCTTATGACCTGGGGCTGAATCCTATTGGAGTGTCTACACTTCAATTTTGAATAAGGTGTACTGGTAATTTTGTTACGAAATCGATAGCGAATATTTTATTATATGTACTACATACACTCCCAATACATACTCCAAATAATTATTCCAGCATCATCTAACTCGTTTCAGGACAAATTTACCATTAGATAGAATGACATTGTTTACATTGTGCATGTATCTTTAAATAACAGTATATAAATAAAATGCAGGAAATTATTTCAGTAAACATTAATGACAAACTTTACAATATCTATCTCATTTTCTTTCAGAGCGGATGCAGAGCTAATTGAGAGCACAATTCGATGATAACCGTCGACGCTGATCTTGCAAGATAAGCGAATTAATCGTCGGTATACGAGGAAACAATGCACGAAGTGAAAATACATAGTTAATTCACACAGATAAGCGTAGCTTTAATGATAATTACTTCATTTGAGGTAATTTAGCTGACGGCGGCGAAAAGTAGATTTTTTGTGTTTACACAAGTCGTGTTTGACGAACGAAAGATAAATAAAATACTTAATGGAAGCAGATCTCGGTAGCGTCGTCAACCACATTTTTATAAGCAAATTTAGGATATATATATATATATAGTTTTAGTAGGCGTCGGCAATAGTAAAGAGATATAAAGATGCGTCCTCATAGCTAGTTTTATAAAGACGTACATGTGCATGGTACAGGTGTACATTTTATGAATGTTTATGAAACATGTGATAAATATTTTTATTTGATATTACAATATCCTAAGCAGAAGTACAAAAGTCCGTATCTACAAAACCGTAATACGACCAATATTGATGTATGGCTGTGAAGCTTGGACGCTAACTTTGAAAGAAGAACAAAAACTGCTAGTGACGGAATGCAAAATCATGCGGAAGATCTTGGGACCAGCGAGAAATCAAGACGGATCTTGGAGGCTCCGAAAGAATGCCGAAATTGAGACTATAGTAGCACAGCCAAATATCATTGGCGAATATAAAGCTCAACGAATCCGCTGGCTTGGTCACTTGGAGCGAATGGGATCGGATCGGAGCGTGAAGGTAGCGTACCTGGAAAAACCGAGAGGTCGAAGACCAGTGGGTAGACCCAGGTATCGCTGGATCGATCGCGTTGAGGCAGACTTGCGCGAATTGAATGTCAGCCAATGGCAGACGATGGCGCAAGATAGAGGAAAGTGGAAGTCTCTCGCTTCGGAGACCAAGACTCACTTTGGGTCACTGAGCTAGCGGAGTAGTAGTAGTAGTATTACAATATCTCAAAAACCTAGTTCAGATTTGTCCGGATACTGGATCCAATCGATCCAAGCCAATTAATCAAATAAGTATAATATGCAACTTGAATAAAATACGAGGAGGACAGACGACCTAGTATGTCCTTTTGTAAAGATTTCTCGTAGGACCGGTTAGGTATGGGGTAAGCCTGTGTCCAGCTGTGGACATCTTATGATGGAAGTAATGATGAAGAACGAGATGATGATATTCACCCGGGTAAAGATATTTCTAGACGATATTAATGCTGCGCTGTTTATTTTTAACATTTCCTAATGATGCCGCTTTTCGTCGTCATTAACAAAAAATTACATATAAGTTATTTTAATTGTTTGTTACTTAAAATTTAAATAACTTATTTGTAAGTAAGATAAGGACCAATATATAGCTACTTCCGCCATAACATAACGCATTTGTTATATTTTTACATTTGCTGTAAAATTAAAAGACAGTATGTGTATACAGTATACAGTATCTTTGACCAAGCCTCTTTTGTTGCAACCGTCTTACCCTTCCATGTCCTTTATGTCCTTTTCCATTTGTAAGTTAATAATAACAAGAATTTTGTGAACAACCTGCACTGCAAAATAATAGCAAGTTCGAAGAATAGACGAAAAGTGTAATCAAAGGCATCTATTCATGAATAGATGTGTCGTACATATAAATCATAATAAAATAAATTAGGAATTAGAAATTTAATGAAGAAGAAATAATAAAAAAACGAACTCGAAATGTATGATTAAAGTAACTGAAATTAAAATGATCATAAATAAAAAATCGGTGTGAACAGGAGTAATATATAGAATGGTAAATATAACCATAAAGATAATGTAAGTAAATTGATTTTTATTATTTAGGATGCTAAAAAACTGTTTTTCCCCCAATATGAAAGGTCTCTAGCATACGGCGGCAGGAGATTGAAGGCGACAAAAAAATATACGAACTTATGTAGTTATTTAAAATATATAATCTCGTGCAGCGATACTTTTCCATATAAATTATTGTAATTTATTACATCGTATGTTCATGTTACTAGAACCGGAATACAATGATAGTATTATACAGAGTTTCAGTAGGCGTCACAAAGACCTTTTCTACCCTTATGTACAAGCGATATAAGTTGATCTTTTGTGTCGTTACTCGGCAAACCGTTATCAAATCATATTGCGAAAGTAACATTTACAATATTACTGCGTATAATTTTTATTCCATACGAGAATATATGACTAATTCCTTAAAATATTGCTTTATTGTTGGACTGAATAGATGTAACAGATTTAAAGGGGCAAATGTAAATTTCATTTGCTATCAAATAAAGTATGGTACACACTATAGATTAAATTATTTCGTCGGTCTACCAAGTGGAAGGACTGCCTACACCGCGCTGTCGTCACTCGAGAACCAATAGGCCCCAATGGCAGAAATATCTTTTATAGAATTTGAACTTTGCCAAGAGTATTAATAAACATCTAACCTCAAAACCTGTTACATCCGCGTATGGATGCAATAAGGTCTTAAAGAGGCGAAGCAATCTCTGTTAGGGCTCGAGAAACTCATCTAACGGTTGTCGTATGCTTACGTCTATTTGTCGTCGCTCAAAACGAAACACCTCATTGTACCCACAGTCAGCTTTTCCACGATTTTACTGCGCCCCTAGCGATAACTCAGCGACTTTGTGCGATGGACTGACGTGCAATCATAGTTAAATTCAAGCTCGAAGTCGTTTTCCGAATTGAATTATTTCAAGTATACATCATTTTATTTGAATATACCGTTTGAGAATAGTGACTTGAAAATTCACATAGTGTGCAGAACAGATTGCCGCTAGGGTCTTAATGTTTTACAAGTACATACTGATTTATCTAAAAACATACGTAAATCAACAGTAATAAACAGACTAAACTGCTGTGTATGTACAACAAATACGAACAAATGTAACTAAAAACAGAAACGAGTTTAATGCTTTTATGTGAGATTAATATCTTGATATCCGTCGACGTGTGTCTTCCCTAGGACACGCGATTAGATCCCGCCTTCCGGGAATACGCGGCCACGTGGGATTCGCATGTTTTTTTTTTAATAAAAAATCAAAGAAACTTATTTGATGATGCCGATGAAATAATATATTTTCAATATGCCTAAGTAATTAAAAAATACATTACATTCTTAATATAAGATTTTTATGAATTTTAAGTATTCTTACATTTATAAATAAAACATATATAGGCGTGAGAAATTATACAGATACTTTAGAGAAAGCGTAAGAGTGTTTAGTGCATAACGTGCAAATAACCTAAAAACATTATTTAAAAATAAATATTGTCTTAAAAACCCGTTGCACACGAACTTTTCATGCCATTCGTAATTGTTCATAGCCTAGATGTAAATCTTCGATTGACTAAAATTACTACATAATGGCACTTTTATCTTTACTTTACTTATTAGTTTAAACTTAACACGCTTTAAGTAATAAAGCGTGTTAAGTTTAAGCTTTTAGTTGTAAAATTAAACAGCATATGTATAGATAATTTAAAAAAAGAACTAGAAAAGCTAGATTGCCATGTTTTGATTTAGGAATAAGATACCTTCCTCTAATTTCATATCAGGGTGGACATGCTCTCTTCTGAGTGGACAGACGATGTAGTCAAAGTCGCGAATAAACACTGGATGCAGGCATTGCATGACCGTTCATCATGACGATCTTTGGGTGAGGCATAAGACTTGCAGTGAGTGTATATCGGTAAACATGTTGATGATGACGAATTATATGTATTATTATTTTTCTCCAGTTGTTACATTTATGATTACTTTAAAATCATGGATGAATAATTATTACCTATTATTTTAATATAAATAGTCTTATTTTGGTATTTTATTATAGTATACAGCTTTAAATTGAGATTCATGCCGCTGTAGTCACTGGATGAGCTTCTAATTCTCATTAAGAATTATTAGGAGAATTACGAGCAACTGCGCAGGCTGTTTGTTATGAAATTAGATATGCTTTTATTATATTGTTACGATTACAGATTCCATTTTTTTTTAATTAAAATATTTGTTTATATTTTAGGTTCAATGTATCGTCTACTTTAAAGAATAACACGACTCCCGCTGATCCTGGGATGTTGATATAATAATAGCAGAATATCCTACGCTATGCCAAACCCATGTCTGAATGTTAAAGGATGATAGTTGGTCAGAGAAAGACTAAAGATATAATAAAGATAGCCTGGACTAACCCAATCGTAAAACAGTCTAACCCGACATCTGCGTCGCTATTGAAATCACGAAACGGCTAAGGAGTCCAGAGGAGCTAAATGGTCCCAAAAATCTGAAAGTTGAAAAACGTGGGAATCCACCACCTAACAAAATCCAAAAAAAAAACACCCCGTGGAAGCACACGCAGAGGCAATGAGGATTACAACACCAGGATATTTTTGATAATTTCTTTTATATGTTTATATAATCTCAATCGTAAAGGAAAATTATCAAGAATATTTAATAGCAATAACAACGCTTTACATTTACAAATATCAACTCCGACGTGCATTAAATATTAATTTAATAATTACGAAACACGCGCCAGTCGCAAGTTGCGTTACTACAAATTCAATCTAGTAAAAGGGTTCTGAGTACTGATAAGATCTTTACCGGATAGGGTAGCTCATATGTTAAAATCAATAACGTCCGACTACTGCCAATATAAAATGTAGCCACGTGTAATCCATATGTAAGAAATGATATATTATTTCCATTGAAGTTTTTATACATTCAGAAAATTATTTTAGCTGTATCAGATATACATTTTCTTCTAACGTAAAAATTTTTGTACTTTCATGCATTTTGTTTGTTAATTTATTGCTAATTTATTTAAGACGATATCGCTTTATTTATGGTCTAGCTGTCCCGATAAATTTTGTACTGTCAAAATACAGCGTGATCAGTTATGTGTAAAAGCTATAAAGAGGTGAATGTACGAATGTATAGCTTATGTGCGGTGTCTTAATATATAAAATACTCTATAAAATATTCAATGGTTTTAGAAATAATAAATTACGTAATTTTAATATAGTAAGAAAAAGAGTTTTCAAAATGCGGATTATTACATATTTAAATTAATTTTCATTTATTATCTGTCCCTGCACACTTACTAAACTACTCCTAGAAGTTATTGACCTATCGCATTCCTATAGAAAAAAGTAAACATTTCAGAGTGAACAGTGATCAGTGATCTTTACTTAAATATATTAATTTAATGTCTGAATCATCGTTTCAGCCCGTAGACGCCCACTGCAAGGCTTTGGCCTTCTCCAAAGATATCTATGGGGGAATATAGTATAATTACCAAGCTTGGCAGGCGAGTTGGTGATCGCATTGTGCTACTATGGTACGCAGAGGACGCGGCTCTCCATCCTTTGAGAATTTATTTGTGAGCAATGGCAATCCTAAATAATGAGTGCAAAGAGCGGGATTTATATAAGATCCCGGGAATCAAACCCGCGACGTACAATTGCAAGTCTCGTTCTCTGATTAATATCTGAATATATAACAAAAATGATTAATTATTCTCGTATCTTAATTAAAATATGATAAATAAACTTCAGTATTACTCGATCAGTTACTGATGTTTTATTGCTATATGTGTGTGTTTATTGACTTCACTCCTTTAGTATTGATGACAATATATCTATTTATTCCAAGTACTAGACTGCTACATGGTGCTAAATAATAGTATTGTTGTAACCACAGATTAGAAATAAATCCAACTAAATTAGTTATTATTATATAATATCTAACCCAACATTTACACGTATGATATCCTCTCTTTCTTCTTCTTTCCAGCAGATAGACGTCCACTACAAGGCCAATGAGAGAGATCTAACTCTCTCATGTCGCCACGACGACCTTGTCTTGCGCTCTCCGCATCTAGCGATCTCCCGCGATCTTCACTATGTTATCGGTCCATGTTAAGTGAGGCCTATCCACGTCATTTCCATCGGCTCTTCACTCAAAAACCTTTCGTCAAAACGACCATTGGCTGCACAAGCGATATGCCCCACCCATTGCATACTTCAGATGAGCAATTATTCAAGATACGTTGCTATGTCTTCTAATCAGGAATAATATTGAACGTTAATGTTCCATTATGATTAGTAAAGACTGACATTTTGGAATTCTTTTTTAACATACACCTTTTATATGACAATATGTGCTGCTTTTATTTGATAATGTGCAAACTTCTTCCTGGATTGGTAGGATGATATAAATCGCTACACAATAGTGTTCGAAGAATCGATTCGTACAATTATAAATTAATTTACATTAAAAAATTCAATGTGACCTATTTTATAAAGGATATATGTTTTTGCTTCAAAAAATAAAATCAATAAGATATACAGACATACCACAAAGTAATTACACCAATAATTCACGAATAGTGTAATGAAGTGCATAACAATACATTTAATTAATGGACATGACGTGAGTTCGTGCTCTGCCATACATTTATGCAAACTTTTTACGACAGAGGCTGTTATTTAGTCATAATTAATCTTTTGCAACAATTATAGAAATCAGAACATATCGTTTTTGAAGTTCTTTTTTGATTCGTAAAAAGAATTTGTGAGATAATTTTTAAACTTTTTCTTTTATTTTTTCTTTAGTTTTTGTTAGAAGCGCCTTCTTCTTACTCTACACTGGTTATTTTGCCAATCGATCCGAAAAAATAGTATAATGTAGCAGCCCAAGTTTACCAAGGAATTCTTGAGCTTGGTTACCTTAAAAGAGGTTCTATTTTAAGCACCTTACACTCTCTGCCCCTAGAACTTGCGGAAACTAGATATAACATTTGGCCTATAATGTAAGCCAGATTAAAAAAAAAACATTTGTGCCATAGAAAGTCCTTTGTTTGACACAAGTTTTTCCATAGATTTCCAATCAAGTAATCTTTTTCATAAGAATTTTATATTGAAATCTACAAATGGTCATAGGCCCAAAAGCCCATATAGGTTCGTTTTCCGGTGTGTTTGCCCGTGAATGCCAAGCCGTCAACGATGCGCATCGATTAGGGCCACCACGACTCGAGATCTAATCAAATAAGGAACGTGATTCCTTCGCTATTTACGACAGTTTCGTTCGGAAAAGTACATTTAGTTGTCACTCATGGTGTTCATTTATTTATTTTGCTATTCACATACGATCATTTACAATGACCAAATGATTTACGTAACGAGAAGAACGCCAGAAAAGCCCAATTTAATAGAAATTATAATCAGATTGAACTCTCCTATAACGGCGTACTTCAACTTAAAGCTCTGAGGGTTCCAAACGCGCTTCGATCTCTGAAGAGGCCACAATAAACACAGACGGGTTTTTTGTGGTCATATTTACTTATATATTTTATAAATAATGGTAGAGTAAGTCATTAAAACCTTTATTAACTTAAAAATATTTCACACTGTTATAGGATTTTTAACAAGATATTGCTTAATTAAGTTTTTATATTTATAACAGTATAATTCAGAGTGTATCCTGTATATGGTTGCGCATAAAAGTACTCGTAACGTACCGGTAACTACCGCTTGCATATTCATATAATATATTTTAAAATTATCCCTAATAAGTTTGCAAGTTATGTAAAATGGCTTTTTTACCACCACTCCGGTAAACAGCGATTAATGTTAAATCTACTTTTTACGACTTTCAAGAATAAATAACAATATAAATAAACAAAAAATGTATCGTCAATCATCTAAGCGCAAAACTAGAAGACAGCCTAACTAATTTGGTATTTTTTATTTTTATTAAGTCACAAGGAATGGTGTTACGGAGAGAAAAATAAAAAATTGCGAGAAAAATAGTTAAACCTATTTTCTTTTTATAATAACAAACATAATTCTACATGACAAAAGTCACAGAATAAATAAAAAAACTTTCCATAGCTGTGTGTTAGTATTACAATGTAAAGATAATTATTACTACAGTCTTGAGTATGAAATAATTTTTTTAAAAGGTTTTGTATAACAATGATGTTTTTGGATAAATATGTATGACATTATATATTAAAAAATAAAGGGATCGCCCTCAAATAAGTTCTTTTATTTGTTTGACTACAATTCGCCTAGTAAGTTTTAAAAGTATAAAGTTTGCTGGGTCTAGTAGTAAATATAATTAATTCATAGATATTGTCAACGTATTTACAGAATTTATCCTAGTATTTTTGATGAGATATACTGAAGCTTCGATACTAGGAGTAAGATAAAACTCCTTCAGTACATCACATTGAGAAAGCCCATTGCGATTTAGCGAAAATTTCGGTCACGGTCAGTGAAAATATGCAAATTTTTATTTACGATATTCGTACGAAATTTCTACAATACACATTAATAAAATACTGTGCTAATTTTCTCACACCTCGTAAATTTGAATCTATGCAAAAATCTACTCAATTAATTTTAATTTCAAATTAAACTTGCGTGAAATAGTAATCGTTGCAAATTAACGCCTAATACTTTATATGCGTTTTTTGTAAGTTTAAAAAAAATACCATTAAATTATGTTTTTAAAAACTGCATATTATGCCTTTAAGAATCTCAATCTGTTAAGAATGAACGACTTTATGCGGGTGTTACCTATTGTTTAAAGTCCATGGTGACCATAGCAGCCGAAGCAAAACACAACCAATGTTATTGAATAACATAAAATAAAATTATGTATTAACTAGTATATGAATATTTTTTTTAAAACTAATAATAGTCCATTTTAAAAAATATGTATAGTTTATTTATTAATTATTGTCTATTGTATATTTTTAAATTAGTTCAATAAACTCACCGTATGAGGTTCTGCATCGTTGACTGGCCGACGACCTGGCAGCAAAGCTCTATAGTTTAAAAAAAACACTTCGACTTCTGAATTCAAATCGTATGGAATACGAAAACACGCGGTTTGTAGTCGGAAAATGTCAGTACGTGCGGCCCGCGTGAAGGTTGAGACGTTTCTGGCGCTCGGCCGCCTGCGTGCCTGCTCTTGAACTTGTGACTCGAGCAGGTTGCACTGGCCTGCAGACCGTTGCATTTTTGTTTGTGAACCGTCTCCGACGTCTCCGCGGATGGGAGCAAGCTCCCCTCCAACGCCCGCGGGCCGACGTAGCGAGGGGACCGCGGTGTGTCAAGCGAGCCGGTCAACACGCACGGGGAAAGCGTTTACATTGTCACGTTTACAATAGCTGGAAATCACTGATGGTAGCTTTTATTTGCGAACCAATTAAGCGAGCGGTAATTAGCGCATTAGGTCCGACGAGACGAAAGTAATGTCTACTTCTTTTTTTTTAAGAACGTCTCATTTTATTTTTACGTTGACAATCTGTTTCGTCAAATCACTTTTCATTAATAGCTGCTACATGAATGGATCGTATACCGTTTGATGTCTTTTATGGTCCAAATTCGATTTTATTGTGTGAACTGATTAATTGAGTTCGAAATTGAAATAGAAATGCCGGCAGAAATTTTATTACGTGAGAAGTGAGTGATTGTAGTACGAATGTTAAAGATCATACAATGTTATATTTACAAAAGGCGCTAAATTTATCAGTCACAGTTGTCTAGTCAATTAATTTATTCTAGCAGAGTTACTTAACCGTCATGAAAAAAAAAGTGTCGTTTATAAGTTGCTTGGTTGAATGGTGTATAAGCTTTAAAGTATATATATATATCTACATATATGCTCATTTTTAAGCAAAAAGCTTTAAAGATCTTATACCTATTTATAATCACCCTATATAATCACTTTCAAATATGGTAGTATCTAGGGACAGAAAGTAAATATCGATTAGTTTTAATATGTACGAATCCGAATTTTGTAAACATTTTTCCTTGATATATAATCATTAGGTTATTTATTATTTTTTAAATCATTGATTTTTGTATGGTACACCATATAAAAAAATTATTTGTCAATAAATGAGCTATAAATTCAAGCTTTAAGAGCTTTCAAATCTACAATAAATCACCTACTATATTATCAAATTTAATGCGCATTTAGAAAAAAATAGTAATTAATTAAGACGAATATCTAATATTTAATTATATGGTAATAATATGACGAATAGAAAAAAAACTGCCTTAAGCCTCCCAGAATTCCCAAGAGGGAGAGGGCGTCCAAAAGCTACGTGGTGGTCTAATATCGGAAAGGAACTGGAAACCCTTCAACTTGATGCAGAGACAACCCAGGATAGAGTGGCCTGGCGCAAATTGATAAGGAGACCCGACCTCAAATAAAAGGAAAAGGGAAGGAAGAAGAGAGAGGCAATAATATGACGATGGTGATTACAAATTATTCTATCTTAATCTTTCTGTGAAACAGTACTCTACGAAATAGAAGTGACTCTAAAAATAATTAAAATTTTTAAAAAAATGTCCTTGTGTACCTGTCATATACAGGACTTGAAATGTGAAAATATTCCGTCAGAAACTTTTAAATGGTTAGACTACATCCTGTTATCTTTTATAATAATCGCTATAGCGTCAGTAGAGCGATGCGGATTACGTACGGAGCGCGTAATTAGCTGACTTTTAAAAATAAAAAACTCTAGATCCTTATCTTAACACCTAGTGGAATGTGCTCGTATGAAGTTTTATGAGGGAACAGACAGTCTAGCGATATCTTTCGCGTGAGGAATCTTTAATATACTTTGTAACTTTATAAATTGATTTCGATCAAACTACTTTTTAATCTGTAATACTCGTACATGACAACAAACGTGTCCTGTTCCAACACATATATTTTTGTTATAATTTTTGAAATATATTTTAAAGATGAAAACTATTGTCAAAACGCAGTTTACACATAAAACAAACAATAAAGCAAATATTTATTTTTTGAATAGATTTTGCATCTCCAAAAACTCAACACATTGACATAGTGTACATTTAAATATATCTTTATATATGTATTAATGGCCCTAATTTTATATGTACCTATATACACACACACATATATATATATAGTCATTCTAAACCCAGAATGTTGATTCTATTAAGAAAAATTTAGCAAGAAACTTGATAGTCAATCTTTGAACGCTAATTTTACAATTTTGGGATTTCATTATTTCATTCATTATCATCAACATTTCAGCTGTATGACGTCTACTGCTGAACATTGGCCTCCCTCATAGATTTCGATGGAATTCGACCTATACGACATTGACAAAGCCGTCTGTCTACCTAACTTACGATCAGCGCAGCGCTTGCCGGTTTATGGTTTCCACATCAGAACCTTAGGGCACGAGCGGCTTTCTGTTCTGCATGCAATGTAGCTTAATCAGGGCGCTGAACAGTTGCACTATAAAAAACTCTAGTTGAGCAACTTCTGTTGCTGTGATGGGCGATTCGCGATCCGGCCTTTAAACTGTCGCAAGACCACCCTCTACCTCCAGGCGTTGAGAGAGAAGAAGAACATTTTGAAAGCAAGAGAGAAAAGGATATAAGATTTTACTGGCGGAAGCGCACGCGGGGTAGGAGGGCAATGAGAGGGCGGATCAATTGGCCAAAGACGCGGCCCTAAAGATTCAAAGAAGACTTGAATACGAGAAGTGCTCTGTTGCGTTCTTCAAGCGACAACTGAGGCTGGATTCACTTGACGAATTGAATAGGAGTGAATCCCTCGAGCCCCTCGGACCTAGCGGTAGACCAGATCGTGATGCACGCAATAGCAAGTTGTCAGAAAGAATCAAATGCGAAATGGAACTAGAAGACAGGGTTACAAGTGCCACCGTCGCCTTCCTGATGGAAGAAAGAGAACGTAGTCTTATCATCTTAAGATATTGTCATAGAAACAGAAAGGAGGTGATTAATGGAAGTATAAGTTTGGTAGGGCGAAACGCTAAGAAAGGTAATAGAAAAAAATAGTAAAAAGTATAAAAACAAATCATGACTGTAAACAAAGAATGAGGCGATGAAAGAAAGCGATGTGTGAAAGGACTTTGAAAGAAAGAAAGAAAATGTATGAATTTGTAAAGATAAACGAGTGAAGAGGATGTATAATAAATAAAATGTCCAGAAGTGACCCAACAATAAGATGGGGAACGATAGGCCCCCAAATAAGGGAGCCACAAGTAAAAAATGTAGCTTGACTTCTGCGACTCCAATTTGCTAATTAGCTTCATTTGTCAACGTATCTCCGCCATAATAATCTGTTTAAAAAGTGTTTTAAGTACTTAAATAAATGACAAAAATATTACTTTGAACTTACAAAAACGTCGCATTTCCGTTGTAGATGTATTTCATAATTCACTATAAAAAGAATCATATTTTTTAACTTGCATCTATTTAATAATTTCGAACATTTTAAAATTTATTAATAAATTTATTAAAAATCTCGTTTATATCTCGAAAAAGACGAGTTATATATAAAATTAGACATTTCCCGTGTCATGTCACGTTGCTCTCTTAAAAACAAACTTCTTTACTTTAAACTTCTTTCCTCAGTTTTTTTTACTTACTTTTTTTATTTCTGAATTTCAAACGTCTTTTTAGAATAGCGGACAAGCTCTTTCCACAGGACAGGATGGTATCCTTAGCTTACCACAAGGTATAACAGTTTACATGATTTATATCATAATGTACACATGAAAAAAATGTTAATTTTATTTAAAACAGATGCTTACTGTTGAGTTGGTGGCCGGCTCTTCTCGACTTATTAGCAGTACTAGTCGGTGGCTTACTACTTATAATGTTAAAATAATCGACATTCTAGAAGCGATAAACATATAAAGATATTTTTTAATTTGAATTTGAGTAGTTATTAACAATCTGGATTATTTATAACTAATCAATAAGCGTTTATTGATTAGACCAGGGGTATGTGATCGTTATTACCGTCTGCTTTACCTACAAACAGAAGTTTGTCGAAATTACCTGATAGTCTGCGTACGAACTGAATAAAGTAGCTTAGGACTAACTGGTAATATATTGTGAACAGCCTGGTGTTAATATTGGGTAATTATTTTAAAGAAATGAAATTCATTTAGCACTGAATTATGGATGCAGTTACAACATGTACAATCATGTAGAAATAAATGTTTACATCATCGAAGAGTTTTTAATTCCCACCAGAAACACTCTATGCATAAATAGCACACGTGTGAAATTTATCCTCCGTTATGAATAAATGTGAATACAATTGTCAGCTGAAACATTGTTACAAGAAATCTGTTTATCCACCTTTTAAGATATGCACTGTATATGGAATACATTGTTATGGAATCTCACAGTCATACGGTAATTGATTTGTACCATGCATACCATAGGTACAGTCGCGAGCGAAGGAATCATTTTAGTATCTGACTGTACGTCGCAGAATTAAGTTGTTTGGTCGCGACATAGGAAAGAGGATACGTGACGGATGTTACATCGTGTCCGACCGTTGGCTATTAATATTTATGGGCGAATGATAATATCCATATTTGTTGATTTGAAAGGACTTTCCTGAAAAATTATATATATATATATATATATATATATATATATATATATACATATAATATATACACATATTTATCAAACAATATTTATACATTATTAATCTTGATTGTGAACGTCGGCATTTACACACTACATATACAAATATCTAAACATGAAGGATGATTGGTTATGGAAACGAATGTATTGCTCATTTGTTACCTTTAGTATTTAAACCTATTTTAATTCATCCTGTTGTAAAGTTGAGCTCTTTGAAATAAGTTATATTAATTTTTTTTGCGATACGGCAATTACTTCTGTCAGTAAAACGTCAGCAGGGACGAATATTAACCAATAATTGATTTCAAATATATGTACTCATTGGATTTTTGAAAACGCTTTTTCTTGCTATATTGTCATTAAGCTATTTATTATTTCTAAAGTTATCGTTTTCTCAGAATGTCCTTGATAAATAACACTATTTTGTGGTAACACTTGTTAAAGTTCGCTAGACTGTCACCTCCTGCATCCATTTGCGAATTAGATTGGAATTGTCCTTATTTGAGTTTAGTGACAACATAATAAGATGTTAGTGCCAATGACAGTTAGTCGATTCTAGATACAACGTCCTGGTCGTCACGAACAGACATAACGTATAGATCGGATTTTGATTTACTCACGCGCACGACCGATGCAGCAAACAATTTTTTTTCACTTTTAATTATACTTATATAATATGCATATGTTACACATTCTTTGTGTACAATGTCTAAAGTTTTAAATGATCGGATAGATATAAATCTATGTATTTTCATTTTATCATAATTTCAGCGATAAGACGTCCACTTCTATATCATAAATGCTCCTGTATTCAAACAAACATGTTGGCGTTATTATACAAACACTTCAGCATATTTATATACTGATAGTCAATTTGAAAAAGATAGAGAGGAAGTTTTATTAGTCAAAGGCAGACTTTACACAATCTTGACTTATATGGCACTAAAGAAATCAAAGTATTTTGACTGTTTAACTTTTAGTGTTATTTTAAATTAAGTTAAACAGAATCACGATTTGTGTAAGATTACGTAAGAAAATAGCCGGCTAAGGAGAGGCGGATCTTTCTATATGCAACATGTACGAGTAAAGAATTTTTAAATTGTATTAGAAGATTCTAAGTAAAGGCAGTTGCATGTTTAATTGAACACAACCGTTCGAAAAACTATTAGCCTTGTCGGAATTGAGGTCAGCTCGTGTATCACAGGGGTCGCTTACCCCTGATCATTCTAGATAATTTCTTCAGCCACTACTTCTGTCAGCTTTTCGAAGTGGTAGCAGCTACACCTGGCTAACATTACATCCAGGTGTAGCTGTTAATTGAACCTTCATAATTTATTGATAGCTTTCTAATCCGAGAGTCTTGACCATCGCCAAAATAATCGTCTTGTTGAAAGACAACAGAGTTTGGGCAATGGTAGAAGTGCAAGAGAATTATAAATTAGGCGCTATATATTATTCTGAGAAGTTTAAAAATAGCTATGAAACTTTGTCAAATAAAAGCACATCGTCTGGAACAGCCATTCGGTTCATTTCGCACAATAGTCTTTTGAGCAACAGAACAAGTTGAGGTTCGTCCTTTCTACACGGGCATTATCTATTAGTGACAAATCCGGAGACTCTCCGAGGAAGCTCTTAAGCATAGATTGCTCCATAGAGTTTCCTCTTAAGTGATCTAAGAGCTTGCCTTGCAAGATGATGAAACTGTAGCAACCCGAGCCTCCTCAAGGACTCCTCGAATTTCGCTAACTTAAAAGTTGTTTAAGGCTAAACGCTCTCTTCACCCTACTAAATCTCGCAAATGTAATTGGGCAGGAGTGTAAGCAAAAAAAAAATTTATTTATAAACAAATGCGATCACCCGGTCATGGTTGATCTTCCGAAACTTTAGTTCCTAGTATCCCCAGAAGACTCCCAAGTCTACGTTAGTTTGGTAAAAGAATGGGGATCGATAATACGTAAGCAGATGCCTTCGGAAATTATCTACTTTCGATAGTAAACAACAAAATGATGGCTTGAATCAGATATATAGATATGTAGGCAGAAAATATTTTAAGATGCTCAGTATTTATTACTTACATAAATTTCCATATTCCATAATCATTAAAACGTGTCGAGACATGGTGTAGCCGCAGGAGATTCTATGAGAAAATATGGGACATGGGCTTGATGCTGCATGGGCTTTATCTTTAATTACAATATTTCCCCGTCAGTTTTATTACACTGCGTCACACATAATGCTCTCCATTCGTCTTGTTCACGTACATTAGAAAGTCAGTGTAAACATCTTTAAAGTTGGAACGTTCCAAATTTGAAATCTTCTTTCGAGTATAATTTTCTAAACTAATGTTCCCAGTAACTGCCATGCATTTATCGAAGTTAGTATTATAAACTTACCGTAATTTATTATAACTGCTACAAATGATACACAATTAGGAACAATCATGGCCACTTTTGTTTAAACGATTTAATGTCGTATTATTTCAACATTAGCACAGTTTTAAGTGCAGTCGCACTTTTGAGAGGGAAAGCATACATTGTACGTATATTTTTTGGACATGCAACACTGCGTTCAAAATAAGTCGTAGAGTAATTTTTACTTTCAGTTATACAATTATACACATTTGAAGCGGATTAAATAATTTTAACGTTCTGAATTATAAATAGCTTTTAATTTAACGTTATTACGTAAAATTATAGCACAGTTCAATTGTTAAGAAATAGCATTTTATTCCTTCTTTGTTAATCTACTATCAGTCTACTAACTATAAGTGGTTCGTATGTGTGGAGTATGTCAGGATATGGTTGACTTCTAGCAAATCCTTTAGATACAGAACGACATCCGTTCATGCAACTTCATACGTTTGGCATTATTTGCCGGTGTAAAAAGCTAACTAACTTGTAAAGATGACTAACTAGCCGTCGTTGGTAGAACTTATTTAGACAAATAGTTCTGACCTCTTATTTGACAACAGCCAACTTTAAGTTCTCGTAGATGTCGGAATTAGTTATGTTCCAATGTGATATCGCATAAAGGTTTTTATTTCTTAACATATGGGCCATATTCCTCTTTATACACGGTGTTCTGTACTCCATCCTACTGTGTGCAGATCCAGGAAATTAATGCCTCAATAGATTCCTGTATCGTAAGTAAAAAGGAAAACCAGAACAATGCGCCACCATTGTGATGGTGACGATGACACATTGTAGCAAATTCTCGAGGAGAATAGATAGCAAGCAAGTTGTGTTGTGGTGGGGAAATAATATCTTCCTATTAGTCTTTGTTACAGAAATGGAGCAGAACGAGAAGACATGAAGGCGTAGTCTAGGTCTCTAAGGTCCCTTCTACAAAACAAATGTTTCATAAAGCGGCTGTGGAAAAGGGAAGAGAGAGAACATCAGAACTCCTTATTAACAACTAAAAACCTAGAGAGTACGTGTATTCTTTTAACTCTCATAAAATCGGATTTAGTGGTAAGTTGCAGTCTATCGACCCTTTGTACTTACGGTCTTTTACTTTAGTTCTTTTTGATCCCTTACATGTAAAAGGTAAATATAAAAGGTAATGGCCTTAGGCACTAATTGCTTTGGGGGACAGTATCAAAGCGAAATATTTTTTTCCCGCCAAAGCAGTTTATGTGGGTGCCAATTTCAATTTTTTTTTAATTATTCATGTTGTTGTTTTGGATTTCTTATTTTCTTTTTATAATGTAAACGCAGCCATCTAATATTACGACTGTGTCTACGAATTATTACGGGAATTGATATAATTTTTTTTAATAAAATTTTTACGCTCCATACATCTTTCGTAATTAATCATAAATGAAATTATATTTTAAGTTTTTTTAATTATGTAAATAAGTAGGTGATCGAATTAAAGTTACAACGTATAGTTCTTATAATTCATAATACCGTAGTTTTTGGTGAGTGGGCGTGGGTACCGCTATGTTCTATGATTTACATCACAAATGACTCGGAAACCGGCTGTTAACCAATTTGTACGTGAACTTGTGTTCGCCGCTTTATGCATACGTATTATGTATTAGACGTTTGTTATAATCATATTTCTTTACTATCAATAGCCGGTGGCGCTGTCTGTATTATATTTGTTATTGTAAAAAAATGGCTACCTTTTTGTTGAAACGTTGAAGCTCTAATATGTACGTGCTGTAATAACACGATATTATTAGAATCTTGTTGCACGATATAGGCCTCCCCCCATAGATTTCCTAAAAGACAGATTTAAAATCAATCTTTAAATTTTGTGGGTATATGCTTCGTCCGACCCTGCGCCTATTAGTCCGTGATCGCCACTTCAGAA
The DNA here is from genome assembly GCF_028537555.1 of Battus philenor. Classification (NCBI taxonomy): domain Eukaryota; kingdom Metazoa; phylum Arthropoda; class Insecta; order Lepidoptera; family Papilionidae; genus Battus; species Battus philenor. Next base: position 3,753,530 of record NW_027181759.1, on the reverse strand, counting down.
CGTTAAGACCCTAGTGACCATAAGCTTAGCATGCTGTCCCCGCTATCACTTCAATATACCAATCCGCTGCGTTTTGTCGGTTACTTCCATTCTTCTTCGAATCTGCTGATTCCTAACGATCTCGTAGAGATATCCCGACCATAGCTCGTGATGTGATTCTTTGCTTCTCAATGTGGCCCAAAGTGAGAGACCACGTTTCGTATCGATTCTGTTTAGATTGGAATGGATAATAATAATCAACAATTTCGCTGATACTTCGGAATAACAGTGTCTTATGGAGGACCAAAAATCGGTGCTATCTGTCAAAACCGTTGAAAAAAAGAACGGGGGCGTAATACATTACACATTTTATTCATCGTCGTCATATTATCCGATAGATGCCCACAGCAAGGTATAGGCTTCCTACAAAGATCGTCACGAAAATCAGTTTTGCGCTGCCCGCATCCAGTAACGTGGTGAGGGGCCTAACCACGCCGCATCTATCAGCTCGTGGTCAGTAGTCGAGAACCTTTCGCCCTCATCGGTTTCACGAGCGATGCGCCCCAGCTATTGCCACTTACGAACAATTCCTCGAGCTACTTCGTGGACTATGATTCTTCTGCCTCATTCCTCTTTCTATCACCGCTTTTATATTTCGATCCCGCAGCAAAACGTCCAGGACTATCCCCTTTGCGTTCTGGGTAACCTTAAGTCTTCTTATAAAACCAAATATAAAAGACCAAATCTCGAATCCATATATTTATTCTCATGAGTAACATACGTGTAAATATTAATAATCATTATAATGTTTTACTCAATAAGTCCAGCAGATACAAATGATTTAGGTATATGTTCATTATTGCTTTATTCAAAATGAAAAAACAAGACAGGTCTACCCATTCATTATGTGTATATATTCTGATCAAAACCAATCAGTGTATTATTCAAGCTCGATTAAAAGTGTATTGACACGTATGCAAAAATTGACCAGAACGAATGTTCAATTTAAATTCTACAAACGGCCCTAACGAAATAGGCTCTATATGTTCACACCGAGATATATTGGGTTTACTATACTCTGTCCCGATTTTTATAAATATAAAAATTTAAAGACTGTTATTTTTATTATATTAATACAATTTTTAATTTTTTTTTGATTGAACTTGAAATTCGAATTTAAAGTATTATTCAAGTAGGCATTGCAATGACTCGTTTATAAATAATAAATAATATTGACGCCATCCCGGAATTATTTAGTGTCACAATAAATTTAAAAAAAAAAACTTTTTTCTTCTTTACTGTAAGGATGCTTTGTCATGAAATAAACGCATTATTACTTATATTTTCATAAATATGCATAGAGATATTCTGAAAAAAAAATTGACCATATGCTTTACAAACTCTAGACGCAGAAAATCACATAATAAACCCGAAAAATAATATAATTACAGATTACTTCTTATAAATATATATTAAATAAATAAATAAATGAATAAAATTAACTATATATTTTTTCTATATTTTATATTATACATAAATTAATTAATGAAGTGCCTAGCAATATTTTAATAATAATATTTGTTATTTAATCAAAACATTATTATATCATACATACAAATGAATGTAATTAAAATATTAAGTTCTATTTATTATGACATACATTTTAAAAATGTTTAATCTCAGGACGTACGGTAAAGAGAACTCTAAATATAAAATATATTTTCTTTGGCGGTAGGAAAGCATAGATCCATATTTACGATACAATATGGGATTAGACATGCTCGTAATTAAAACATAACTCAACCGTAAACAGGAATAGAGTAAATTCCTCGTTAAGTTTAAGTTATAGCGCATCTTAAAATGCCGACATCATTTATTATCCGTGTTTAATGTTTACTTTGTGTACCGGTGAATAATTATTGTGTTTTAGTAGATAAATAAATAAAATGCACGTGTGTGCTTAAAATTTATTAGACTATTAAATACACCGCCTTTATTCCATCATTTAAACAACGGTACTGAATACAAAGTAAATACAATGTTTAGTTTAATTCTAGCAACGTATGTAAACGTGGAAATACAACGAGAAATTCAGACATTTTTTTTGCTGTATCCATCATGCGAAAATATTGCTATTTTAAGTTACAATGTATGAATACCAAGGACTTTACGTGTTGCCGGTGATCTGGAACATGGTGTCTTACGAAAGAACTTATAAAAAGACTCAAGGTCACCCAGGGAGCAATGGAGAGGGCTAGGCTCGGAGCTTCGCTGCGATATCGAATCAGAAATGTGGTCCAGAACTAAGGTCACTCACGTAAATATCTCTTCTAAAGTGGTGTTGGGCAGGGTACATCGCTTCTGTAACCGCTGACGACCACAATCCGGTTGATACGACGTGGGTGGATTTAGTTATCATCAAGAAAGATCCTCGGAGGAGGTCTATGTCTTGCTGTGGAAAAAAAAAGATCTGCAACAAAACTATCAAAATTACTTTAATATAAAAATAGGCCGCATGTGATCCGGTCATAAAATGAGAAAAATGTTATAATAATAATCCCCTCTCATACATTCTCCCACAGTAATTTTCTCGATGACCTACCAGTCGCGCCGCAACCCAGCTACATAATCAGTTATCGATAACGCGCTCGATGTACACTGACGTGCATAAATTGATTCGCGGATGCAATCCCGCGCCTCGTAAATCAACTCTTCTCGTTCCTCACTAGGGATGTACTCATCACTCTGTGGCTGCGAAAAAAAAGTTGCGCACACAAAAACATAGTTTGACCATGGCATCATCACCATTGGAATACCGGTTGGAAGCGGCATGAATTAGGCATTTAATGACCTTGGTTGATCTAGGTTCTAAACTCCTCAACCTTAAAGCCTCACCATCTGTTCCATCATTATATCATCAACATGAGCTGTTGTCGTTAGCAGCGCTGCAAATGTGTCATAACGCTTCAGAGCCTTCGCTATTTAGTGATAGTCATAGGACATCCAGTCGGTGCAAACCTGTCCTGACCGGTGGACGTGTGAATAATCATTCATAATAAATGCATGCAGAATTACCTGGCAAAACAACGCGTGTCCTTAAAACACGTGCGATGAATCTAAATCAGTTTTATATTTAAGCGATTTGTGTTTCCTCTTCCGACTTAAGCTACATAAACTGAACTCTCTTTTTCCTTCTTTACACTTCTCCTTCTTCATATCCTTGATCATAACCTTTCTTTGCCACATTATTTTAATACTAATATATTCTATATAATATTATCTTGCTTCTCATATACATGGATATTAAAATTTAAATATAAATGTATTTTAATTATTACTATTAAAAACAATTTTACAATATTATTTATAAATATCATTATATTATACATATTTTAAATTTCTGGTATAAATGCTATATCGCGTGTACGGTAACCAAGCAATGTAATCGTTTTCGTTAGTAAGAATGTAAGATTTTAAATACTTTTAATACATCTGTATTACCATATATACTGCACAGGATAGGAGTTGCTAAGTTACCCATAACTTAGAATATGCTTTTGCGCTATATTTAACAACGACCATTTGCAAAACCTTCAAGCATTTCATAATAATATCTCATGTTAAAAATAGTTTTTTGTCAACCCTGCACTGCACTTATTTACACGGAAACCAGGGATATTGTGAGAAACGGTGAAGATCAAATAACTTTAGTTAAAAAGCATTGATTCTCTTTTTAGTCTATGGATTAAATTTTATAAAGTTGAAGGAAGTATTACAAATTTAATAATCATAAAAAACTTAGACTATGTACTAAAACAATTATAAGATCGGCAGGCAGATTGGCGATCGCGGTATGGTTACCGCGATCGCCAATCTGCCTGCCGAATGTGACGATTATGTTATATCTATGGGCGATTGAAATGTTTGTGGAAGACCTATGACTTTCAGTGGGTGTCTGTGGGCTGCAACGTTGCATAAAAAGATAGTCGACCGATGATTGAGCCAAAAAGCATGTTAATGTGATTTTGTTACATACTTAGGCTCGCTGTCTAATCCCTTAGTTTCAATGGGACAAGCGCAGAGCAATACAGCAAATATTAAATATTGGAAAATGGCACTATAAATGTTTTGCTGCAAAAGATGCAAGCAGTTTTCTGATATGGTAATTATGAATTAAGTAAGAAAAGGACCAATATTTAGCCACTTCCGCACATGCAGTGGTATCGTGCAACAAAGCCCGCTGACAAATGCGTATGCGGCAAACAATGCGAATCACACAACCGCCACCGTATCATAACTATGAATTACCTGAAATATAGGCAAAATGTATACAAAGTTAGTTTTTTTTTGGACGTCTTAAAAAATATGTTTTTTTGTATATACCTGGTAAGTAAATCTGTGTTTTATACTGATTTAACGCTGTCTGCATCCTGCGACTTTTCGTAAATTTAACTATGACATCGATCCACCCAGAGAGGAGCCGAAGAAGATGGCCGGTAATTAAACCCCATTTATGAAATATCAAAGGTAAACTTTTACGTTCTAATATTCTATGTGAATCTTACTTTATGAATTACATCGATCGATGTTTGCAGATTAGGAGAAGTAGTTAGTGTTAAAGATATTAATATTTAATACCTTATTCAATAATAATCATAACAATAATATTTTTTGTATAAAACGTCTATCGGAGACTGTATATCTGTCCATAGAAGATATTTAATGTCGTCATTTAATTGAGGATAAATCCACAACCAAACTATTTTTGTAATTCGCAAGTGGTTATGAAAACAAAGCCAGTATTAATCTTTTAAATAAAATGTCACCGTTATTCGAAATCATTATGAATCGATGCGATATCGATTTATAACTTTTTTTTTCTGTAACACCATCAGCATTTTAATCTCATTCGGTCCTCGCACATGAATGATCTGTCATCAGTACTGTTAATAAGAAAAGCAGTCCGTATTATTTTTTTATCTTTGTAACATTCCTGCCAGTTGATCAGTAGACGGTTAACATCAACCGTTTTTAATGATATCTTATTACGTGTATATGTTTGTGTTATAGACACAACTCTCAGCCTAATTTTTTTCTATGTCTGCTCTATTTTTGTAAACTTTTTAAATTAGTTTAAAAAAAGAATAAATGGTATTTCTTATTTTTGTTTCCAACAAATCATTACTAATATTTGCTGAAGTATAAATGCTGAAGTATAAAATTTTTTTTAAATTATGTAGTTCTAAAAAATAAATAAACTGATCGGGATAATCAGAATCGCAATAAGAACTTTAAGCAAAGAAAATTTCTAGTATTATTAAGTAAGAAAAGGTCCAATATATAGTTACTTCGCCAATGCAGTAGTAATCGTGCAATAAAGTGCACCGCTTGCCAGCCCGCCGACAAATGCGCATGCGGCAAACAATGCGAATTACCCATCTACCACCGTTAAATCACTCAACACGTATTTCACCCCTCCACGGGGCATCCTCAGGAGCAATGTTACACCGAATAGTGCCAAACACAGAGTCTAACATCGTCTTCATTAACATTATCGTCATCATCATGTCACCTGATAAACGCCCACTCTAACAGACTGTTAGTGTTCTACCACAGATAAAAAATAAGCCATGACAAACTATTGTCAACTATGACATTAAAATGACTTATTTTAACTTGATACAAAGACCATTACTTTCATGATGTGTTGCCAGCGTTCCTCACGTTTATTATCATAAAAAAATGTTGCTACTTTATTGTACAAGTGTACTTACGCGTTACATTACGTTTGGTTAATTCAATGGTGGCGTTGCGTTCACTAGACCCGTTGAACCGTGAAAGATAATGAACCGGGGTTGCTTTCGTCGACCTTAACGCATATGAGGTGGCATACGCTGATACTTACTGTACTATAGGCCTTTTTACCTCACATTGTTCCCGAAGTTAGAAATAAAAACACTCCAAATTGTTTATGTGCGGTGTTTTTATGTGATTTATTCTGTATATATAAAAATACAATCAAAATATAACAACAACTGACAAATTTATTACTAATTAGGGTCTTGTATATCAGGCGAACGAGATATATGAGAGCGTCTATTGAAACAACATATTGCCAACTACATGGTAACTGAAAAGAAGTCAGTCAACTCTAAAGGATTACCTTCAAGTGACGAGGTCGATTTTGAACCAGTTCACTACAAAAAAAGATCGCGTATTGTTTGATTACGAAGAATGGATATAGGTTTTAGCAATTCAAATTTTGTATGGTATAGTTATTTTCTACTTGAAAACTTTTTATATGGTCTCTATTCCCTGCATACAAAATATAATACTTTTTAATTAAGTTGGTAATACTACTTTTTTAGCCAGTCGTGAAGCTTTACCGTAACATAATAGGTTTTAGTTTACAGACTAAAAAATAATAATATTTGATAGGTTAAGTCGAGACATTATTATTACTATATTTTTAACGGATTGAATACACGTTTTTGTTGACAAGGTTCTTTATTTTTACTCGACAAAAGAGACATTCGAACTGGTTCCTGCCTTCTGGCGGCAGCCTCAATATCTGAATCCTAGGCACCTAAAGTAAAGCTAAGAGGAGCATACATGACAAGCCTATGTAATACAGCCGGCCTGAGGCGGATGCTATAAACACTCCTGTGCAGGTGGGCAGCTGCGGCTGGCTTGCGACAGCGGACAAATATCAGTGTTGCGATGCACAACTCTTTCTGTCCTCTGCAACAAAGCATGGTCACAGCAGTTGCGACGGTGATGGGGCTTGTAGGATATAATAACTTTTCAAACATTGTGATTTTTTTTTTAATGGCCCCCGCTATTGGGAGCCTCTCGTACCCCTATTTTGTTTGGGACAGAGACTTTATTTACAAATATTTTTTTCAGGGTTTTATCTTTATTCTACACTCACTTTCATTCTTCTCAATTTCTTTTATTCTTTCCGTTTATCCTTCACAAAATCTTGCAATTTGTGATTTGTTAGCGGCGTAACCAAAGATCAGATCCTTCACACGGGCTAAGAAAATTTTTTGCATGTACTTAATCTCTAGGTCCTCTAGGTGGACTAAGGGAAGTCCGTTGTCCGCGTTACTTGAGAGGCCAAGAAATTTCACAAGAGAAGAAGGGGTAATTTATTTTTAGATGAGAAAAAAGACATTGAAAGATAACGGAGGAACGTCGTAAAGATATGAATCAACACAAGTTCAAATAACTAACTCGTCTTTGGACTTTTTCCCCTAAAAAAAACGCAAGTAGGCATTCACTTGCGCTTTTAAATAGTCAAATATTTTAACTTTATAGACGGTGTACCTTATAAGGTAAAAAAAGAAGACGGTTCGGAATGTTGATATGCTAAGAAGAGTTGGTCTGAAACTCAACACATGCTCTTTTAAATAAAATTTAACAATTGTATATGTGTATATTGTCAATCATATAATTGAATGAACTAACCAAGTTCCCACACATTTTGATCAACTAAAAACTCTTGAATGCTATTAAAACATATATATAATAATATCCTTTTATTTTAGATTTTAAATTAAGAAAAGGTAGGTCTGAGATATCAAAATATCTTAGAACTTGATATCTTAGACCTTTCTTTTACCTTGGAAGATTATTATAAATGCGTACACCCAAACTAATGAAGGATTATTAATTTTTGTAGGCGAAATTTAGATATTACGAGCTTATTTTTATTTCTTGTATTTATCATGTGCTTATCACTATTTTTAATTATATATTTATAAAAAGGTATTTTGAAAGGACACTTAAAAACATACGTAGTAAAATAAATAAAGAAACGTTTATCTCTGCCTGTGTATGAGTAAAATTGAAAGCTTTTTATGATAGCGTTGGATGTTAATAATGAAGCTGTAAGGAAATTACACCTCTGTTACCTATCACGAAAAACATGTGGCGGCTAAGGCGACGAAATTGCCCATTTAACGCAACCACAGATGATCATAATTTTAACTTAACAACTTAATAGACAATTTAGAAAGGCTTATGATTTTTTATACTCTGTGGTAGCTTGCCGGTTTTATGTTTAAATAATCCCTTATGAGTATATATCTTAATAATGTTTTAAGTTATTCAAAAATTGTTTATAATTTAGAAATAAATTGAATAATTGAATTTTATTATTTTTTATATTCATATACGTTTATATTTTCCGTGCATTAAATACATCAAATTCGAATTAAATTCTTCTATTTAAAAATTTCGTTAAGATAAACCGAAAACTCAAACATTAGAAACTATCAGTTTTGATTTTTGAACGAAAAGTTAATTTTTCGAATGTCTTCTGGAGTAATATTTCTTAAATTATTTTGTTTATTCTTAACAAAGAAATGTTTCATTTTATAGTTGAGTTCAATACTTACAAACCTCTCATGCTATGATGATTTGTAGTTTTAGTTACACTATTTAAATATTTATACTAATTTTATTCTTTTGCAACGTAATTCATCCAGCCTATCATTAATAGTTTTAGACGCGTCTTTTTGTAGGATATATGGCAAGATTTATTAAGCAAAGAAAATTTCTAGTATTATTAAGTAAGAAAAGGACCAATATATAGCTACTTCCGCCAATGCAGTAGTAGTCGTGCAATTAAGTGCACCGCCCGCCAGCCCGCCGACAAATGCGCATGCGGCAAACAATGCGAATTACCCAACTACCGCCGTTAAATCACTCAACACGTATTTCACCCCTCCACGGGGCATCCTCAGGAACAATGTTACACCGATTAGTGCCAAAACACAGAGTCTAACATCGTCTTCATTAACATCATCGTCATCGTCATGTCACCTGATAAACGCCCACTCTAACAGACTGTTAGTGTTCTACCAGAGATAATAAATAAGCCATGACAAACTATTGTCAACTATGACATTAAAATGACTTATTTTAACTTGGTACAAAGACCATTACTTTCATGGTGTGTTGCCAGCGTTCCTCACGTTTATTATCATAAAAAAAATGTTGCTACTTTATTGTACAAGTGTACTTACGCGTTACATTACGTTTGGTTAATTCAATGGTGACGTTGCGTTCACTAGACCCGTTGAACCGTGAAAGATAATGAACCGGGGTTGCTTTCGTAGACCTTAACGCATATGAGGTAGCATACGCTGATACTTACTGTACTATAGGCCTTTTTACCTCACATTGTTCCCGCAGTTAGAAATAAAAACACTCAAAATTGTTTATGTGCGGTGTTTTTATGTGATTTTTTTATTTATTCTGTATATAAAAAATACGTTTAAAATATAACATAACTGACAAATTTATTACTAATTAGGGTCTTGTATATCGGGCGAACGAGATATATGAGAGCAACTATTAAAACAACATATTGCCAACTACATGGTAACAGAAAAGAAGTCAGACAACTCTAAAGGATTACGTTCAAGTGACGAGATCGATTTTGAACCAGTTTACCACAAAAAAGATCGCGTATTGTTTGATTACGAAGAATGGATATAGGTTTTAGCAATTCATATTTTGTATGGTATAGTTATTTTTTACTTGAAAACTTTTTTATGTGGTCTCTATTTACTGCATACAAAATATAAAATTTTTAATTACGTTAGTAATACTACTTTTTAGCCAATCGTGAAGATTTACCGTAACATAATAGGTTTTAGTTTACGAACTAAAAAATAATAATATCTGATCGGTTAAGTCGGGGCATAATGATTACCATATTTTTAACGGATCGAATACGCGTTTTTGTCAACAAGGTTCTTTATTTTTACTTGACAAAAGAGACATTCGAACTGGTCCCCGCTTTCTGGCGGCAGCCTCAATATCCGAAGCCTGGACACCTGAAGTAAAGCTAAGAGGAGCATACGTGACAAGCCTATGTAATACAGCCGGCCCGAGGCGGACGCTATAAGCACTCACTGCATATGGGCAGCTGGGGCTACTTGCGTTAGCGCACAAATATCAGTGTTGCGATGCATAGCTCTTTCTGCCCTCTGCAACAAAGCATGGTCACAGCAGATGCGACGGTGATGGGGCTTGTAAGATATAATAATCTTTTAAACATTGTGATTTGTTAGCGGCGTAACCAAAGGTCAGATCCTTCACACGGGCTAAGAAAAAAATTTGCATGTACTTAATTTCTTGGTCCTCTAGGTAGACTATGGGAAGTACGTTGTCCGCGTTACTTGAGAGGCTAAGAAATTTCACAAGAGAAGAAGTTGTGATTTATTTTTAAATGAGAAAAAGACCTTCAAAGATAACGGAGGAACGTCATTAAGATATGAATCAACGCAAGTTCAAATAACTAACCTTTTCTTGCCACCAAAGCATCATCATCAACTAACCAAGTTCCCACACATTTTGATCAACTTAAAACTCTTGAATGCTATTAAAACATATTTATAATAATATCTTTTTATTTTAGATTTAAAATTAAAAAAGGTAGGTCTGAGATATCAAAATATTTTAGAACTTGATATCTTAGACCCTTCTTTTTCACCTTAGAAATTTATTATAAATGCATAAACCCAAACTCATGAAGGATTATTAATTTTTGAAGGCGAAATTTGGACATTACGAGCTTATTTTTATTTCTTGTATTTATCTTGTGCTTATTACTATTTTTCATGTAATATTTTAATGGCGCTTAAATATTATATTTCTAAAAAGGTATTTTGAAAGGACACTTTTAAAAAGATACGTAGTAAAATAAAAAAAGAAACGTTTATCTCTGCCTGTGTATGAGTAAAATTGAAAGCTTTTTATGATAGCGTTGGATGTTAATAATGAAGCTGTAAGAAAATTACACCTCTGTTACCTATCACGAAAAACATGTGGCGGCTAAGGCGACGAAATTGCCCATTTAACGCAACCACAGATGATCATAATTTTAGCTTAACAACTTAATAGACAATTTAGAAAGGCTTATGATTTTTTATACTCTGTGGTAGCTTGCCGGTTTTGTGTTTAAATAATACTTTATGAGTATATAACTTAATGATGTTTAAAATAACTAAAAAAATGTTTACAATTTAGAATTAAACTGATAAGTAGAGTTTATTCTTTTGTAATATTTATATACGTTTCTATTTTTTGTACAACAAGTACTTATAGAAATATATAATGTACAATAGAATTACATTTCATATGCAATAATTTCGTTAAGATAAACCTCTATAAAATAGGATAAAACTCAAACTTAAGGAACTTGTCAGTTTTGATTTCCGAACAAAAAGTTTATTTTTCGAATGTCACCTGGAGTGATTATTTTAATATAATTTTGTTTATTCCTAAACATTTTTCATTTTACGGTTGAATACAATACTTACAAACCTCTCACACTATGATGATTTGTAGTTTTAATTACAATATTTAAATATTTATACTAATTTTATTCTTTTGCAACGTTATTCATCCAGCCTATCATTTTAGACGCGTCCTTTTGCAGGATATATGGTAACCAAGTTAGACATTTAAAATATATAATCATAGAGATGTAGTAAAATCCAAATATTAACGAAAGAATAGCAGGCTTTAGCTGGAATATCGTGTTAATAGCCGATTAACATAAAAGCTATGTTCTAGCTAAATCCTGCTATTCTCTGCTTTTTATCCGTACTTGTAATAGTTAAAACATTAAGTTCCCTAATTACGCCAAAATAAATACTCTGTTACGACCTGCGCTTGCCAAACTCTCTGCCAAGCTCCTCTGTGCTGAAACAATGGCGAGGCGCCAATTTTCTGTCTTACCTTAGGGTTGGCACTTTATATATTTTTAATCTATTTCCACCTAAGAAAATATTTATTGTTCAAATTTGTTGTTTTGTTTGGTCATCTAGGACAAGCATTTATAAACTCAGCAATATTTAGTAGCAATAGTTTTTCTCCACTACTCTACATGGGCCTGCTCTATAGAATTCCTATAGAAAATGTTGGTAGTAACCTGTATTTTTAGTTAATAATAAATAATATTACTTACAGGGCCCTTTAAACCCGTTTACTTAATACTGGTGGTAAATAATGGCACCAGAGTGGTACTATGTAGTTTAAGCAGGTTCTTGCAAAAAGAGAAAACGACCTACCAGTAATTATATTCCATTGATCTTTCATCGTAGCAACCCTGGAAACAGCGCTCGTTTTAACGTGGACTAATCATGCAAAATAAACATCCGAAATACGTGTAATCATAGCAATTTTCGAGATTTACGTGATTAGAATGACCAAATTTTATGTATTTACGCTACAAAATATAAAGAAAGTTATATTTTAGATTTATCAACATTTTATCAAATTATACACCTCTAAAGGCTTTGACGTGAGATGAGAGCATTTGAGACGATTGTCTAGACCTTTAGTAATGTTCCGTGGAGGATCTCTTGACTTGAGAGTTTCTTGTAAATTAGTTTTCATGAACTTAATCTATATATTTTACTAGTAAACTTTATAATAGAGTTGGTCTAATAGCTTCATATACCAATTTTAATCGACATATTGAACGCTAATTAACATGTGGACCGACGATATATTTAAAGTCGACAGAATGCGCTGAATGGAGGCAGTGCGGATTCGGTCATCGTGGCCATATTTGGGAGGCGTCTATCAGCTAAAAAAGAGGAAGATCGCTATGTGAATGATCGTGTATTTCTCTGTAGACCACGAGGTTCACCGGTAAACCATCACTACCTGAACCATTTAAGCCATAGGCGTTACCCGTGTACTGCGTACAAAGATCATTGGAACCCGTCAAACTACATATGGCAGCTACAAAACAAAACGCACATAAAAATAACCCGCGTAGATCTGGACGGCGGGGTTTTCAAATTTTATAACAATTTTTAATACAAGCCTTTTAATATATCGTCAGAACTAGACAGCAAATTAATTTATTTTTATTTTAAAATAATTGTTTTCTTGATTTTAGCTTGACGAGATTTTACTCGGAATCGTGTAAATCCTGTCGTTTTAAAATATCCGTACAACTCACAAGTGGAACATAGACACATGTAACAGGAAGTTTGGCGAGGGATGGGAGGCGATGCGTAAATATAATGTGAATGTATGCTGAATCATAGAAAATATGAAGGATGGAAAAGGGAATAAAGAGAGATATTGTAAAGGACGAGAGAGAGAAGGAAAGAGTGTATATCCCTGTCCCGAAAACAAGATGTACGAAAGAGTATTTTTTTTAAAAAAAAAACAGACACATTTGTGATAACATCTACATTTATTCTCTCTGCGCGTTTTTACAACTACTTATCATGTTTATGATGTTGTACCCGTGAGCTTGCGTTTTCACCACAAATTTTATATTTTAGAACTATCTAAATACATTTTAATGAATTTATAGCGAGGTTATTGGCAGTAAATCATTATTTTAATGCTTAACAGTGAAAACGATGACAACGTTCACGTATAAACACATGAGATCCATTTTGCATGCATGCATTGCACGCATTGAGACTCACGTTATAAATCGATTCATTATATCGCTGCAAAGATATCGAAAGGGGCGGCAAGGATAGTAATGAAAAATGGCTGACATTAAAGAATAAACGGCTGATCGAACGGAATTATTAATAATAAATATCGCTACACGGCAATCTATGAAATGTATCGCCAAGACAAACTTAAGTGCAAGGATATGAAAATACAATCGAAAAAGATAACATGTACCTAATTGAACATGGATAATACTGTATAAATATATATACTTACACCCTTTCTGGCTTACTTATTTTATGGTTAAAAAAAAAATTAAAAAGCGTAAAACTTCGTTATACGAAATATGTCTCAAAATAAAAAATATAAAATTTATTATGTGTTGTATATACATTATACATATTATACAATAAAGTCATATGTACAAGTTATATAATATATAAAATAAAGACAAGTATATCTCGTGTTTATTATTTGCAACTTTTAGACTTCTATTAATACAATCTTCAACTACAATGCGTTGTTGTTTAATATATATATATATATATATATATATATATATATACATACATACATACATATGAATAACATGTGTTCAAAATATTTGTTCAATAATAAAAATTTTACTTGAATCTTTTTATTTTATATTCTTACATATGTGGTATTTAGTAGTAATGAAATTATTAACCCTTACTATATTTTTCAAAGTTACTCGATCAAGCTATGGGTAATGCATAAAGGTTTACGTAAATCACCTTCAGCGCCATTCGATACAATTCGATGAAGCAATATGCTTACAGACAAACAGTATTTATCAATAGTTAACAAAATCACATTAAAATAAGAATATAAAGGACCCTCAACCATCTGCAGCCATTGGACGTGTATTTCTGGATATAGGCCTCCCCCTCAGGTTTACAAAAAGACTGATTGGTAGCGGCAACTTGCATCAAGCGTCGTCGGAACAAGACCTCTTCATGGCTCGTTTAGTAAGACCTCTCGGTGCCTTAAGTTAATACTGGTAAATTAGATAGGTTTTAGACTTTATTTTAAAGCCACTGTGGATAAATTTCGTTGTTTATCATAAGCTGCAAATTTAGATTTGACGATCGAAAGAATCTAATGCAATAATAAAAACAATGATGTTCTTAGATATATATTTGGAGATTTTTACATAGGTCTTCATCAACAGGAATCAACACTATGTATTAAGCGAATACACAATAAAAGTCAGGTAAAAAGCTAGAATGTATCCGGTTGCATAAAGCACACAATTAACAAAACTTTCTGAAGTAAAGCCGCAAGTCATCAACAATTTCACTTAGCCACGGTAATTATTCAAACCAGTGAACACTGTATTGGTTTCTAGTAGGTACAACCTGTCAAACAATAGATGGATATGCTTTTACCTAATTATAACCTAACCACCGTACAAAATTTCGTTAAACCTTGAAATTCACAATGCCAGTATGTAATCAAAACTAGTCGAAAAGTACGTCTTAAATAACTTTTTCTAGGAAGATGTACCTAGTAAAAAGTGTTTTATACACTTTTGTTACTGTGCAAACTGTCTACGGACGTAAAATAATGACATTAAACTATAGTAATGCAGAAAATGAATACAGATATGTTCATCATTTATCTTTTATCATCATTATTTCAGCCATAGAACGTTCACTGAACACAGGCCTTCCCCATAGATTTTCAATAGGACCAGGCGCATCCCGATGATCTAAGTTAGGTTGTCAGTTCGGTGCTCAGAAGTAACATAAATAATATTACATATATTAACAACTTTGCTGCCGGTATCGCGCCGGCGCGAGACGTGGTGTACGGTGAGTAGCCGATCTCGCGCCGGCGCGAGATGCCTACTGACAAACTTCTATGAGTCGGTAACATTCTAACATATCTGCATTGCGCTTGAACGAACTTCGTTGGGGAACTCCCGGTTTGTAGTTATCTTTTATAATTTTTAATTGCGCCTGCAATACTAAAAAGGGTCTGCCACGCGCCGAAAACGAGAGACCCGATACTGATAGAGAGAATTCGCTCTCTCGCCGGTGCGTGATATTTTTTATTTTAATTACTTTATGTACGCCTATAAGAGTTAGTAAATTAAAAAAAACTAACATATTTGTAGTTTTTCTGTAATGTGTTCTATAGATAAACATCAACGTTACTAATTTTTTTTTTTTAATTAAAATGTAAAGCAACGTACTAATTAATGTACTGTCCAAACTGTATACACGAAGCTGTGCAGAAATTTGTTATTGTGATGAATATTTATTTGTATCGGATGAACGCCTTGCATAATGATTATAAAAAACACATATTTGACCCGAAACGTAATGTGAAGCTTGACATTTTACTTTCACAAGATTTTTAAAGAAAATACTACAAATGAAAAAATAAATAGAATTAATCTCCAATCGATCCAAATAGAAAGTTTGTAATGGTCAGTATTGCTTTTAAGATGCAATCATGCCCTAAAACCTTATGTTGGTCCATCGGAACTAATTACAGTAACTTGCACGTCATATACTTAGCATTTACCTGCTTTCACGTTCATAAGCGTATAGCACTTTGAAATAGCACAATTACTGTACTTGAGTGAAGTCATGTCGTAATTAGATAAATTAAGACGTGTTGACGGCATTTTTTGATGGATGACAGACGTACTTATGGGCAAAGAGTGAAAGGTTCGGAAACCACTGATTTCTATAATAAAGAAAAAAATAGTTTAACATAACGATGTAATCATCATTTCAACCAAAATACGTTTACCGCTGGACATAGGTCTCCATTACGTATTTGTAATAACAACAGTTGAAATTGGTCATCTACCACCTTCTGCGACCTCAACAAGGTCAACTGTCGGCGTTGTTCACGTGGATAGCCTTCAATGCGCTTCCCGATCGATGACCAGCGCTCCAGAACCTTCTTATTCCAGCGGTCATCACTTCTATGCGCTATGTGGCCTGTCCGCTGCCTCAATAACTTTCAAATAAGTATCGCCCTCTACATGGCCCATTGAGAAATTGTAATTTTACTGATGAAGCCCAGACTAAAAAACCACGTTTTAGTGCCGTAAGCTATCACTGTCGTCATATTATAACGATAATAATTAATAATAATTTTGATATGAAATAATTTATTTATAGCTATGGCATTATACGGTGTGAGCTTGTCACTAAAATTATTCTGTATGCTACAGAAAACTTTCAAATAGCAAATAGCTTTTTGCCTATAGCAAACACTTAAAATTACACCATATGAGTACAAACCTATGACTGCACCTTTTCAACCTAAAGGAAGCGTTATGTGCAGCTTCGCAAAAAAGTATAGTTACTGTTAGTTTATTTTATCCATTGACTTTATAATTGTTTTAATAGTACTGAAAATACAAATTAAGACGTTTCTTTCTTAAATCAATACATTTCCACTACTGAGATACTGCACATTTCTTTATGTTTTGTTTTGTTTTTGTAAACATAAGTTGATATTCCTCACAAGGAGTTTAATTTATAGTAAATAACTTGCTCTGCCTATAATATTATCGTAGTATTCTAGCTTGTTGATATGTTAAGCTATTATGATTATCTTTGATCAGATGTAAGTTCACCTCTTATCGGCTCCGATTTTTTGGTTCACTAGAAACTTCTACCAGACTGACCGGTGCCTTATTAATGGCCAATTTGCGAACTCCAGCCTCGGTTGCTAATGTCAACCACACCAGCGTTAAAACTGTTGCCATTGATGACATTCAATCACAATTTTCATAAATTCTAGCGAAATTCCTCGACATTACTAGACCTCCTAGTCTGCTGAGAATTGCAAAGCACTTCACTGTGCACTATATACTAACCAACGACCTACCTGTCACTAGTCGTCTGTAGATTTGCTCCACAATAATGAGCCATTGCGCAAAAGAAGTTCGAGCAAATGTTTGAAATTGGAACAGCTAGACCATCTAATAGCCTTTGGTCCTGACCGCTCTACACCGCCGCCATGGATGATTTTACATAAAACTATAGTGGCCGTAGTGGTCAGCAATACAGAGCGTAAATGTTATACCCCTTTGCTTATGTTTATAAATATTTCATAATTATTTAATATTATCACATAATTTTTTATTAAATAAAACATACTTCAATTCCAAAACTGTTATTGCACACAAATGCTTCATAAAAAATCAGTCAAAAAATTTAATAATCAAACGCCTGAAATTATGGAAGTAGCAATTTACAATTTCAAATTATTGCAATAAATTTAATTATTTTCTTGACAAAATAAGCGTTTCATATTCAGATATTCCTTTTCGTAGCTTGTTTTAAAATATGAAAGTTCTAAACATAGATTTCTTTCTTAAATCACATAATGAAATGTTGAATAAAATGTTACGTTACTACATCTCGGATTAAAACTAGTATCTGTGGATAGGAACATAATTGCAAAATATTAAAAACACAAATATATTTAGGTAATAAAACTAATATATATTAAATTTAACACATTAAAATATATGTATCTATTAATGATTATTAAATATAAAATAAAATTTAAATGCTTTTCTCTACTAAAACTCAACGCTTCGAAAGTATGTCCACCCAAAGCATTAAGAGATATTACATTAAACAAATTATCAATGACTTCTATGAAGCAATGCTTCATTTTCTATTAATGGCACAAATCATCTAATTACCAATCACGGCTGTGACTAATAACTGAGAATCGAATTCTGTACAATAAAGTACTTCAGAATTATTTTACTTTCTTATTGTACAGCATTATTTCACAAAATTTCACCTGAAGTCTAAAATGTTTTTTTAATCACCAAAATTAAAGAATTTTTTATAATAATTAAGTTTCATATTAATTATTTAAAATATATATATATTTGGTAATAAAAATAAAGAAATTGCAGTTTATTTCCGGATAGATAGCGTCAAAGCTGTCTTATTTAAATTGTTTTATAATTTTATTAGTCATATCTAATGGAATCTATTTAATGATTATTAAATACTTCTTCTTCTTAAAAAAAATAATATTGTATATTATAAAGATAACATAAGACAAAAGGAGTATCCTACCAAGAAACTTTTCAATTTCGCAAGATATACAAGGTGTCCAGCATATTAACAATTTATATTTTTATTAGCAAAAAATTACCGTGTTACAAAAATTACAATTAGTCTCTATAACTGTCTTGCAAATATGAAATAGAAGATAATCAAAAATTGTTACATTGTTTCTAGACTAGTGCGTTTTATTAACTTAAACTGCATCACCTATTAACATGTAGCAGCATTGCAAATGAGAAAAGGACCAATATTTAGCCACTTCCGTACATGCAGTGGTAGTCGTGCAACAAAGTGCAAAAAGCCCGCTGATAAATGCGTATGCGGCAAACAATGCGAAAGTAAAAAAATTATCAGCGGGCTGGTGGGCGGTGCACTTTGTTGCACGACTACCACTGCATGTGCGGAAGTGGCTAAATATTGGTCCTTTTCTTACTTAGGATGGACTTCCGCAAGGTAACGCCTGATTCCATTAAATAACATTACAAATATTTAGTCTGTGATCATTATAAAAATAACAAAGTACTAATATTTACAAAGCTATAATAACAGTTTTGATTTTTTTTTTGTTTAGCACATATGCAATCTCTCCTTTTTAATCTTAAATCGATTTTAAACAAGAAATTTACTCATCGGAACATTACATTTCATTAGATAATCGTTAATATTGCAAATGACGTCTTTACTTAATTGCATATTAATCATTCGTATATAAATTGGGGACAATAATTGTGTAGTTCATTGATACACTTGTTTTTAAGACGACACCATGAAGTTCTCATCGTCGGTAAGATTAATTATTCACTTTATTATTTTACGATACTTTATTTATATATTTTGCATGTGATTTATTGTACAAAATAACTAACTTTATTTCATTTGATTAATTACAGATAATTGTACTAGGATTATTGATATTAATACCAAATGGACTTTCAATACCAGAAAAAGAGAATGCTACGATCAAAAATATTTCTAATAAAGAAAATAATTCAACAGCAGAAATATCTTCAAAGAAACCTGACGAAGTTAAACCGGATAGTAAAGTCGAAAGCAAAACAAAATCAACGACTAAACCAAAGAAAGAAGAAGCAGTAGAAGATCTAGAGGAAACACAAACAGACAATATGTCAGTCGAACCTGAAATTGACGATGGCGATAACCAAATGTATTACATGATACCAGCACCACATAAACCCGCACCGAAGTTAAAACCAAAACAACCGTTTAATATTTTTCCGAACAATTTCCAGTGGTTCCCTACGCAACATACGTTCAAGTTTGATCAAAATACATTCACTATGCCTTTTCCATCCGATCCGATCAAGTTTCAGCAATTGAGTCCTTGGAATCCAATAACGATGCCCCATAATAGAGATCCAGTCCTAGAAGACGGGACGCAAGACTCAGGTGCTCCCGTGTATTTTATGCAAAAACCACGTCCATCTAAAATAAAAATAGATCATAGCAAAAGATATCCGCCAAAGTTTGCGATACCAGAGCAGAATCAACCATATTCATGGTACGGTGGTGTGGTACCGTCTTACTTTTTTCCTCAATAACATATATCAATACCAATACTTTAATTAAATTAATATAATAATATAAAATGTAAGATAAATCAATCAAGTTATTTAAATAAATAGCAAAAGTTTGTTATAGAAACTTTCGTGATATTGTGTATTAAATATTTTGTAAATAAAAACAATAATTTTGAAATATGCATCTTTTATTCAACTAGCTGTGCCCGCGACTGCAATTGATGCATGCAATTGACCGAAAAATGTTGAGTTCATACAGTTTTTATTAAAATAAAAGTAGCCTACGTTACTCCTTATTACGTTAGTACCGTCAAGATCAGTCTAACCATTTCAGTGATTAGCCGAAACAAACAGACAGACAAAGATTAAAAAAAAATGTAAATTTGATATTTGTACCAGATATACATTAATACGCTTGCAGTAAAAATGCGTAAAAAAGCAACTATTGTAATATTACAGAGACACAAATTTCATTTATTTGTATAAATTTGTATACACTATACATTTTTACATTATTTTTTTATGACTGCGACAAGTTGAGACAAATAAACTACTTGTTAGTTTATTTGTCTCAACGTGTTGGTTTCTGCAACCAATCGGCACTCTTGCGTCGGGATTGACTTTAATCAAGCATACCGAACCCTTCATTAAACCCCAACAGACCATTGATATCGTATCCTATCGAGATGAATAGCCCTGAAGAATGTTCCCCCCGTACAACAGAGTAGTAAGTGAGCAGCAGTATCCTCTTCCAGGCATGCCCTGCTCAGAGAACTGTCAATAACACCTAAAGCAAAGAGGTGTTTGTTAAAAAGACGTGTAGCGTTAATATACACCTTAACGGGTGGAGATGAGTTACCACTCAAACACGTGTTAGTTTATTTAAAATGGCGGGCCAAAATGATTGCCAAGAGTGATCCCACCCAAGAATATTTTAGTCCTAAAAAGAATTGAAGCTGTACTGGTCAGCAATCCGGTGCCCGGACGCTACGGACACTAGTTGGTAAGAATAATTTTGTACAAAAATTTAACATTTCATTAGCCCAAAGCTATGTTCTGGTTCTGGATTAGCGACCATAACCGTACAGAATGTTATAGGCATATCGTTAAGCTATGTTTACGTTACCCGTAAAAATTTTTGGATTAATATATAAAAATTGTTAAAGAAACATATGTTTAAGAGAAAATCATGAAATCTGTTGATCACTGAAATGAAATCCCAAATAATCGTTAAATATTCATATTATTATCAACTATTAGCACAATGATAACGAAATAGTAAAACAAAAATCTTTATGACTAAATTTTATGAAACTTTTCATATGTTAATAGTATGAAAAGTGGGCCCATAGTTCACAAAAGAAACAGTAAAAGCAGGAAAATTGATGCGACCCATCTTTAATCTTATATAGAATACATGGAGCTATTTTATGTGGATGTTATTTTAAAAAATAAATTGAAGAACAATAAAATAATTTATTAGTTAATGATAATAACAATTTCAAATACTATTGTTGAAACAAAGTACATAATTAAAGAATAAACGAAAAACTATGTATTGGACAAAGTCGAGCTTAATTTACCAACCAACACCCAGCGGATTATTATGAAAACACTGCGACTATTGATTTACGTACAGTAAAGAAAGCTAAAATAGTACAATACATATAATAGAGATGGCGCTGTACTCTACAAAGACTGTTTTACTTACACAGTAAGTCAGCACATGCGCGGCAGTCTGCGCGATTTATAAAAATCGCACCAAATGTTATCCGACACAAATCTATAATCGTCGCCCCTTATAAATGTCAGCTTGGTCTGGAATAAATGAAAAAAATATGCCGGCTAATGTTGCATTGGAAAATGACAAATCAAGAAGAACGGTTCAAAGTGATAAGGGAAAAATTGCTATAGATAAAAACAATAAGAAAAGAGTAATTGGTGGTGATACAATTATCAAAGTTAAAAGTGTTATACCTAGAAAAAGGTGAGTTATTTTCTTGTTTATACATATTGTCAAATATTTTTAGATCTAATAGTCGATGTTCAAGTCCGTGATTATTTCTCTTATTCGGAAATGAGTAAAAAGCGTCATTTAAAAAATCCTGTATAATTACCGGGCGGATAAGTGACCTGTTCCAGTTTCCTTGATATAATTAACTAGGCGAGGATCTAAAAATACTGTTACACTAAAACCATTTCATTGCTAACACATATTTATGAACGAATATATTTTCCCGCCAACACATTCGTTCGATATTGTTTGTATGTTTTTATTCACAAATTTTATTGTAAACGACAACGGTTCTTGGAATAGGTAAACAAATCTCTCGTAACGAATTATTTATTTCTATAGTTATTCCATTTCTTGCTCTATCTATTTTAATTTCGTTTATCATATCTGTTAGCGAAATTCGTATAAAAATTACTTCCTTGCCTTTCCATAACAGTTTACAAATACAGCTTACTTCCGAATTACTGATAATAAGGTATTTACTATTAAAAGAATCTCTAATGATAAATCTTATGAATATGGATCTCTATACCTTCAGCTACTAACAAGAAAAAAAATTTAAAGCATTATTTTACTACACTATCAAGTTGGCCCACGCTCATTTGAATGGCACGCTACTCGGGCTTATATACAAAAACCAAAATTTTAGTAAATTATAAAAAATCACAGTACTTTGCGCCTTTCTACCATGTCAGTCCAATAATTTTTATTCTCTCTTCTTTTCTAGTCCACAGTAACACTCGGTAACAAACTTTTCGTAATTAAGCAGTGTCTGCAAACCATTAAATTTTCCATAAAGAATTTCGTTGTCTATTGGCGGAACTATCGTTGTAATTTCCCTCCAATTGTATATTATATAGTAGAATATGTGTCATCTATGTATATATAATATTTTGAAAATATTTTTTTATTGTTTTGTCTGCACCTCTATACAAAAAATTCATGTGTGAATGAATTTTCTTAGTTAAAAAACACATATTTATTGGATCAGCAGAATTGACTAAGTTTTTCAATGAATTTCATGGAGGTGACTGCAGGTCCAACTACAAATAGCGAGGGTTATCAAATAGCTGTATTTATTACTTTTTACGATGGTCTTAACAAGGATGATTGTCCACCTTGTGGGTGGACATCCCACGCTACGGTCTGTTGCCTCCGTTCCAAAACCCTACAGTTCTAGCGACCATCTGTTGTGTACGCTATATGGCTTCCCACTGTCGTTATTAATAGCCAAACTTATTGGGCATGTCTGTCAGTTTCATAATTTTTGAAATTACTCCTGTAAACATAAAGCCTAGAATTTTTACTCTTAAGTAATCTTTAATTGAGTAATTATGAGAAACACACAACTTTGTATTGATGCATGTTTGTTTGTATTGTAGGATCACATGTTGATATCTGAATTTAAATA
Organism: Battus philenor; assembly: GCF_028537555.1. NCBI lineage: Eukaryota > Metazoa > Arthropoda > Insecta > Lepidoptera > Papilionidae > Battus > Battus philenor. The sequence goes on along the minus strand of NW_027181759.1, from coordinate 3,730,061 downwards.
AAAAAAATGTAGTTTACTTTATGAATAAGGTTGTGTATATCTGTTACCCTGATATTTATACATAGTTCGCCCGGATCGATTTTTATAAAAAATTCAATGAACATCTGGTCGTTCATTATCCAGGCGGAGCGTTCATGTTTTAGTGGTCATTCTAACTAGTGAAAGTTTAATAAATAAACAATACAAAACAATTTTTTTAAATGTCTACAATTTTCTATATTGAATAGAGATAGACGAAAACATGGCGCTGAAAATGCAAAATAAATATAAATCAACTAAATGAAAAAAATCACGAATATATATTTTGTAAATTATTTTAATTAAAAATGCTATCAAAACGTTTGTGCACTTTGCGTACATATCACAGATAGTACAAAATTAAAAGTATATAAATGATGCAAAGGAACTCTCACTTTGCTATATTTATACGTTTTATTATATTGTTATTTTATATAATGAAATATAAAATAATGTAATTGAATAAATTTACTGTTAAATACGAAAATAACTGTTATAAAATATATTAAAAGTACGGGTTAACATATATGGCTGAAAGAACTGTATCATCAAAATAAGGGCGGCTCGACAATAATGCATATTTAAAAAAAAACCTTTAAATTTTAAAATTCGAACTCCTTGTCATGGAACAAACGAAAAAATAATTAATAATGATATTACGAAAAATAATTAATATTGTTATATAACAATATTAATTTTTTTTAATTTTTTTTATTAATATTGTTATATAACAATATTAATTTTTTTTCGTAATATCTAAATGTATTTAAGAATATTCTTAAATACATTTAGATATTACTATAAGTTAAAATTTCGTGAAAATTCTGACAAAATGAAAATCTGAAAAAATCTTAACGCCCTCTGCGAGGTCGAATCACGAATGAGGAGATAGACAATAGACGAACGAAAGTAACCGACATAGCCCAGGAAATTGGAAATTATAAATGGCAGTGCAGATAGCCTCTATGGCCAGACGGCACAGATAAACAAGCACAGCTTAAGACCTTGCGGGTAATAGACAAAAAACTGAAGATCGTCGGAAAACACTGTACTCGGTCTTGTAAAAAATCTATTGGGCGAGCCCGTGGACGTCTTATAGCTAAAACAATGAAGATGAATGCATCATTAGTCTAGGTTGTTTTCAAGTGTTTATGTAAAAAGTTTAACCCTTTTTACCCAACCAATCGAGACATCGATTTAAATAACGAATACAGCACAGGAATTATAGGTTCATTTGTTTTCAGGCTAAGTAGCAAGTCTATTCTTATCATACTTAAAATTTAGACAAACTGACACGCAGCTCGCTTATCTTATCTCGCTATCTTACACATTGCTCACTTAAATTTGGCAAATATAAAAATATAGGTCGTTGACATTGTGCCACGCCAAAATTGATATTTCGCGAATAGGTAAGAGTCAATTTATTTAGTGCATCGCTGTTTTGTTTTTACCGACCAATCAATCGCGCGAAGTTCATAGTCAACAGTCGATTGTTAAAAGTTTAAAATAAATAAAAAATCCTTTAGAATTAATAGCAAAAAGAACGAAAGAAATCGGTATAGTCGTTCTCAGGTTTTCGTGTGACCAAAAAAATAAGGATTCACTTTTATATACAGAGTGATTAGTTATTGGTGTAAAAGCTAGAAAGCTTTTCACTGACAGATGACTTATTCATTCATCATTTGAAAGCTTTTACATCTCTTTCCAATCGCTTGTATTTTGTATAAAGTTATGTCTCTGAAATAAATATTTTTTCTACTGGACTGCAAAAGGCTCTTATCTTTTGATAGAACGAGTTGGAAAAGACTAGTAAGTTAAAGATAGGATGTAAGAATAGGTAGAAGATATATATATATCGAGTATATCTACAAGTGTTGTTTATGTAGCAAATATGTAAAAAAATATAATGTGTTCCTACCAATAAATTAAATAGAATGGCACAAGAATGAGACGTCGTTAGTTTAATAAGCAGTGTGCTAACTGGATTCTCGCCTAGATAACAGAATATGTCTAGATGTTAAAGTCAAACCGAACCTATGTGTTTACTATAAAATTTATGCAATGCTGTAGTATATCAATATGTACATCCTAACGTATTTGCAAAGTTCAAGAACCCTTTGAAGGACTGTGTTTACATACGCACCTTAGCACTAACAGTTGGCTATATTGCGTTTTAAGTTAAACGAAAACATGTCCAACACACTTCAATAACATAGTAACATAATGGACAATGAATGATAATATTTAGAAAGTAAAGAAAGAAACATTTTTTAGTTCATGTTACGCGTCTTTTGCATTTTATTACAATACATCCCCAAATGGGGATGTATTGTAATAAAATGCATGAAATACATATTATTTTTATTATTCTAAGTCTAGAAAAAATAGTATACACCAAAATACTCACTCAGCAACCAAGGCTTTATGGTCAGAACTCTCTATCGATATGAAGGCTCTTGCCCAACAGTGGAAGAATTATAAGAATAATAACCATTGTAATACGACTTGCAATATATTTTAACTATTATTGTAGCAACTAAATTCATCGACGTAACTCGAAGAGTTGCTCTTGTGAAGTAACAGTGGGCGGGTCACATCGCTGGTGAAACCACGACCACGAGCCGGTGGTCGTGGCGTGGGTCGAAGTCGTTGGATACGGGCAGCAAAAGAGCGCTTCAGATGTATATCTTCGGAAAAGCCTTATACTTTGCAGTGGGCGTCTATCAGCTGACATGAGGAGACTAAAAGAACGGCAATCGCAGCGTATTGCATTCACCACAATGATGACTGATCGCCTCTTACTGTAAATTTGTAGGAGTTGATCTTTAAAATATTTTATATAATCATAATGCTTCATCGTCATCATCCTTGCTTGCCTGCTCTTAATATAACATTCAAAAACACAAAAAAACTTAACTTAAAGTTTAGTGATAAATTTTTAGTTAGGAGTTTTTCAATAACAACTTCGTCTTTCATCGGGAAAGTTTTCGCGAAAATTATTTATTTTTCATTTTGAGTGTAATTTATGACAATATTATAAAAATGTCAGATTAGAATATATAATAATTTTATCAAAATAATAATTATTTTTAAGAAAATGGTTAATAAATATTTACTTGACCATTAATAAATAGATTTTTTTCTTTCTGTGTTTCTTTATTCTTTCTGAGGCAAGTGCGTTCCAACTCACTTCGATGTGTTAATTTATAATGATATTTATAATTATGTATTATACTGTATTTATTATAGGTATGTATGTGTGTATATACGAGTGTTTTGTCTATATGTACAAGTTAATCACCCGTTATTTATCCCTCTACTGTTTAGATACTATGGTTGTCTGTAAGAGATTGCCTCAAGTGATAAGACCACCCATTATACTTTTTTCTTCACCTTTATGCAACTCTGTGTATATTTTCTGGCGTGTATAATAAAGAGAATTAAATTTAATTTAATGAGTAGATGATTACTATGCAAATATATGGAAAAATCTAATGTTAACAAATAAAAGTTTAAAATTTATCGAAAATATTCATGTCTGACAAATGTTTGTTATGACAACACTAATTTCAATTCTTTTATCAAAACATTCAATTACATTTTGGCATAATAACAGATGTACTTGGTTAATTAAACTAACCCTACAAACTGACATCGTCATACATGTTGCACCATTGAGTTGAAACTCTGTGGCAGTGATATATATATATATATATATATATATATATTATGAATCTATATACTATTTATATGTCGTGGTGTCTATTTGTTTTTGTTCTTTCTTTCCCAACGATCAAACAAAGTCCATTTTTAACATAATACATCTATTGGAACAAAACTGTAGAAATTTCCTTTTCTTCAAATGTACTTTGGCTACATATTGCAGATTCCGCGTTTTTGGAAGAAAAACCCTGTATTAATAACAAATATATATAACTAGAATGATTATCAATATAAAAGCTTTAAAGTAAATTTATAACTCGTTTCTCAGAAAAATACTTTTAAATCTTTTGCACCTACTTCCTGTGATCCTATATTAACTTCTGGCGGTAAAAATTGTGCAGATACAGATAGTAAACAATCAATCAACAAACAAACAATCTTCAAAAAATCTCTTACAGTACCTGGCGATAAATATTACACATCCAACTTTGGAAAGACACAATCGGCTAATTTCGGCCTCGTAGAGCACTATCTCTGTCCCACACTACCTGTGTGACGTTTTTTCAGTCGTATTTCGTGGGACAAAGATAACGCTCTACGAAGCCGAAATTAGCCGATTATCTCTTTCCAAAGGTCGATGTGCAATATTTATCGGCGGGTACTGTAAGCGAAGTTTTAAGATTTAGAGCAATTAGAGAGTAACTAACGTGCTATCTGTACATTGAGCGTGGCTGTAATGTGCTAATTACTATAGTGGCAACGTAATAGGCCGTTAATAGTCCTGTTTGTTCACAAAATAGACGTATTTTATAATCAGATATACTATATTTATTACATTTATAAACCAAAAAACATGGACATTTTTATCGACATCATTTCAGCGAGTTAAATATATTTTAATACATCTAACTCTTAAATTAGTGATGTAATAACAGAGAAATCATACCAAAAACATAATCATGTAATTTCGCAGTTAATTACGATTTATTTGTTCGTAATTCCGATTCTTTTTCGGTGGCGCCCACACTCTCAAATAGCGCTTAGCGAACGCGATCCGAGTTAGCTTAAATTGCCAAAAAGTCTTCGCCGCCATAGTTTTTTTTTATATCAGAGGGAATAAATCTTCTGAATGAACACAAGATACTCTGTCTGAATATATATAAGAGGGACTAGAAAGTAATGTCATTTCTGTCGACATATTTTAAAGAAAAACCTATTGATTTTTACCGCTCTGACGTTGAAAATTATTATACTAGACGGTAAAAGGTTGTGATAACGAAGGTATATAGTTATGTATATGTAAGTACATAGTTGAGTAGAAATAAAAACTTGTTAAAAATGTAGTCTTGTGAATTTAACTTAAGGAAGCTACATTACTTTCCGGTCTCCCTGTATATATATAGCTAGGCGGTAAAGTACTGTGACTTGCGATCGTAGGTCGCGAATTGGGTTCCCGAGATACAATCTTATAAAATTTACACTTTGTGCATCAATTATATAAGACTGCCACTGTTTACAAACAAGTTCCCAGAGGATGCGGAGCAGCGTCCTCTGCGTGCCATATTACTGCAATCGCCAACTCGGCTGCCAAGCGTGGTGATTATGGTATATCTTCTTAGATATATTTGGGGAAGGCCTATGCTTTGCAGCGGGCGTCTATGGGCTGTGACGACGGTAATGCAACACCGACGCATCAAGATATAACAAAATTTTTATTTTATTTAATATTGATATGGCAATTCCATTGTGAAAGGATCTGTCTAATAAAACATCGGCCTATATTTTGTATAAAAATAAATACTCGCGGAAAATTTCATAAGCTTTTATCGGCATCATAATTTTTATTAATAAGTTTTTTTTTTCAGACAAGATCTTCTAAAATGGTATGGCTGGGGATACAAGGACTCCATGTTCAAACTAAAAGACGGCAAAGCTATGTTCTTGGGGGACAGGTGAGCATGTGTATCTATACAAATAAATAAAATTGCAGTGTCTGATTGTAATAGTAAATAGCTATTTTTTCAAAATGAAACGAGACATGTTGTTATTGTTTTAAATTTTAGCACGTATACAAAGTTGATTCGCGACTCCAGTAATGACCGATATGAACTCTAGAAATAGTTCTCATACGTTACTGTTTAAAAATTTAGACGCTGTGATGGTAAAAAAAAGTGAGAAAGCTTTTTTTCGCAAGAATCAGCGTTGTAGCAAATATCTGTGCTATATATAAGTCTTACTTGATTTCGAATATACTTTTTTTTGGAACATGTTATGTTTAGATTTGTTTTTATATGCAATTTTGTAATCAATAAGCCTTAATAAAATAAGTCGAGTTGATGTTTATCTTATCTCGAAAATCTCACAATCGTAGTAGTACGGTCTGCCGGCGCACGAACTCAGACCGTCGCTCGTCGGCGCTCTTAAATGAAAAGCTTCCGGTCGACCGGCACGCGCCAGCTGTCATTGGAACTCGTTAGAATTTTGCTAGCCTTTGACCTTTTAATTGAATAAGTTTGCATAAATAAATGAAATTTCTTTCGATTCATCTATGCTTGTGTTTGGTGGCTGGACGATGATTACGAGACAGCCTCATGCATTGGTCCGTACCACGTTAGATACCACAGTAGATGGCGTAACATATTGCGCGAAAAACTTTACAAAAAGGTTCACAATCCTCAATAATGAGGGATACAATGTAAGGAAGATACTTGTTAACAGTATGTTCATCATCTTCATAACATTAGCCAATAGGCGCTCCCTGCAAGGTATAAGCCTAACCCAAAGATCGCCACGTTGATCAGCTTCGCGCTGTCGGTGATCTAGTAAGTGCCTACCTGCACTGCGTCTACCTGTTCCCGGTCGCCACTCGAAAACCTACCGACCCGTTGTCACTTCACAGGAGCAATTTTTCGAGCTACCTCGGTGACCTAGGACCTAGGACCTCTTTTGCAGATCGAATATGTTTATATTATGGATTAATTTTCATATTTTGCGTCATTATTTTGATCGGCTTTGGGAGCTATAATAGTCGATCTAAAATTTAACGTATCCCTTCGAAAGAGAAGTGTCATTCAACTCAAAATATTATATATCATAAAGCACTATTTGTCACTGTTCAGGAATCATATTAAAATTTTATATTGTAATATTGCGATATATTTTATTTTTACGCTTACTTTGAGGTTTGCAAATGCACTCATCTAAAAAACAGCGTAAAAACATTTTTTTGTGATCACTCACTCTAATTACTAAATAATTTATTATTAAGCCATTCTTTCGGAAGCTTAATCATCACTTATATGATTTTTAACGAGATTTTTTTAACAGAACTAAAAGTTATCATCATTATTTCAGTCGTAACATGTCCACAACTGGACAGAGGCCTTTGTTCTCTTGATTTATAATAGTATCTGTTTGAACCAACCACTATTCAACATCCTTTGTAGACCAAGGTTGTCTTTTTACAAAAGTCCTACTTTTTTAAATGCATGTTATAATTAATATAATTCAGAGGTGTTACACTAGAGTGTATGGTAAAACCGTACACAGTTGCCTTTAAACAATCAAAATTTAAAAAAAAAAGTTGATTATAAATGGAATGAATTCAAAAAAATCCCAGAAAACGAAGATAACTCAAGTTAATGACTTTCATTCGCAAAATGGCCAAGAATGTTATGTACTATGCGCCAGGATTCGCGTCGTTGACCCGTCAATTGGGATTATGTCATACATGAGTTCACGTACATTACTTACATACTTACCTCGTTCTTTTCTGAGTAAAACCTTTTTAAACGAGAACTCTTTAGTGCATTTTAATACACAATAATGTATAACACATTCATATGGCGATTAGTTACAGGTATAAAAGTTTTAAAGGAGTGTATCATTCATTTGTTGTCAATTCATGTGTGGTACACCTTATCCAAAAATTAATAGTTTCAGACATAATAACCAAAGTAATGGTAATGCAGTAAAAAAAGTTTCAAAATTCAAATTACTACATATTAATATTAATTGTTTGCTATCTGACTTTGTACTGCCAGAATTTATTGACTTGTCGCATTTCAATAAAAAATATTTCAACGTTACACAACTCAGAGTGATCACTTTATACAGGGTGATTGGAAACTAAGTGTTATGGCTGTGAAATTCACACCTTTACAGCTTTTACAATTATTTTGTATAATTAGCCTTCACATCGCGAATAAAAGCTACAGTAGTTCCAAAGAGGAAGTATAGGAATATCAAAAGGTGCTATGAGCCAATCAGAGATGTGGATGGATCACAACATTTTAAAAATTACCAACCAAACCGGTGAAGGCGAATATACTGGTTTTATGTATTTTACTTAATGAAGCCAACTCTCAGCAATTAAATTATTTATTTCAAATTCCAATATCACTATATACAGTGATCACTCTGAAACTCTATTAGATTGCGACAAGCCAATATCTTCTAGTAGTATATAGATAGATAGTTGGTAAACAATAATTAATTATGTAATTAATATACGATATATAAATAAGTAGTAAACCAAATTTTGAACACCTTATTTATTGTCATTACGTTGATTATTAGTTCTGCATCCATTAAAATAATGGAAACCATATCCAAAAGGTTGCGATATATTAATTGACAGAAAATAAGCTACATAATCAATGGTCGATCACCATCACCTAAATCTTGTCCCTATTGATGTTTTTTTTATATCTGTTAACTTATATTTCCACAAAATAACATTCATACAAGGCGCCTTATTTATTCACCTTTATAAATTGAACGTTTCCTCGGTGCGTCATCGGCTTTGAGTTGAAGCACACGTTTGTTTGCAAATACTAGAGAGTTCCACGGTAAATACACGAGCGTAAAATATACAACTATTCAGAATAAACAGATATAGAACAGAGCTATGTGTTAATGACGGATTTACTCTTCACTTACTTTTCCTTATGAATATGGTCCGGCGTATGTCTAAACCACATGTTATGTCGTCGATATGCTAGTTAGTACAATCAGTGGATATCCAGTTAGACTTATTTGCACAAAGCAGCTACGATACTCGTGAGCTCATGTGTATTATACAGAGCGTTTGGTTATGGGAGTAAAAGCTTTGAAAGGGTAAATATATAGTTCAACTGCTGTCGAGTAATGTATGGAGCCCCTTTCCACACAACATAAGCTTTAAAAATAATAATAAACCAAATAATAATAAACCAAATGATAATAAAGTAAAACATTATTGGACTATTACTTGCAAAATTCAAAGTGCGTGTTAAAAGTAAATTGACGGAAAATGTTCATTTAATAAAGGAATATTTAAATGTCAAGAATCCTTGGCCATGATGTCGCTTGATTATTTTGATTTCATTTAGCCTATATCTATTAATATAGTTGTATTTAAAATATTAATTTGTATTTCGGAATTTCTTCTTGCTTCTGTTTCACAACTATAACACCTTGCAAGGCAGAGTAGAGTCAAAGCTAAAATAGATAAAAAAAGTTGTAGCCAAAAATATGATTATCGTTTTTATCTTTTATATCCCTGTAGGCTTTGTGCTGCCATAAATTATTGATTTGTCGCATTCCAATAGAAAAAAAATAAAACAATAATATAATTTAACATGCTTCAGAGTAATCACTTTATGAAGGTGATTTGAAATAGATGTAAAAGACTCTTGTGTGAGACTTAATATGTTTTTAAACTGACAAATTGTGACCAAAATCAAGTTCGGATAGCAGGGTACGTCAAAAATCTACACATCATCATCACTATCATGGTTGCTGATAGACGTCCGCTGCAAGAAATAGGATCCACCAAACCATCGCCACGGTGATGGGTCTGGTGCTGCTCGCAACCAACGACTTCCTACGACCTTGACTAAGTCTTCGGTCCACCGAGTGGCGTGCCATCTACCCAAGCTGCGTCCATCAACTACCGTGGTCCGCAACTTCTCTCCAACTACGTCTGTGGATTTGGTTCATCTAGAGATCTCTTTACTTATGATTCGATTTGGCAGAGATACTCCGAGCATAACCCTCCCCATTACTCTTTAGTTAACCTTGAGACTTCTTACGAGGTCCATCGTGAACGACCACGTCTCAGAATCATAAATTATCACAAAATTGAACTCCATATATCTAAAGTTGACCATTTTTTCCAGATACTTAATCGGAGGAAAGACATTGCCTTACTTTATCAAATGGGTGAAAGAGACCTTCGATTTGGACATAACTAAATCTCCCAAGATACCCCCTTTACCAACGTCTTTCACCTCAAGCAGACTGCCAAAGAATGTGAGGGAAGAATTGGAGAAAATCGCCTTAGTGAGCGTGGAAGGGCTGGATAGATTAATAAGAGCTCACGGGCAGACTCTTAAAGATATATCGCAGTTAAGGAGTAACAGCTTTAAGAGGATACCTGATGCTGTCATTTGGCCAGAGAATCACGAACAGGTAAGCTTCTTTTAAACGTATAATCAATCATCAATCTCGCTCATGTTTACACCGGCTGCATTTCTAACAGCGGTGTAAAAGGTACTGTGCGCCTTCCTCCCTTTCGGGTCGCATATGCACGCTGGGCTGTCCTTATGTAGAAATCAGTACAGGTACAATAAGATACAACCTCCTCTGAAAGCCCTAAATGTTCATCACCGTTCTTATAATATTAGACAAGATTGTAAACACTCGGTTATAATTTCAGGTGGTACAAATAGTGGAATGCGCGTCTCATAATCGTTTCGTGATCATACCTTTTGGTGGTGGCACGTCAGTGTCAGGTGCAGTGACGTGTCCTGCGGACGAGGCTCGGCCGATTGTCATCCTGGACACCAGCGACATGAACTCTATACTCTGGATAGATAAGGAACAGCTGCTGGCAAGAGTGCAGGTATAAAAACATTTACCTTAAAGGAAATAATTTATTACTCAGTAAATACAAAAAAAATTCAAGTTCTGCCAAAGGGCATATTAATCTATTTCAAGTTATGTTCACAATAAAGATGTTTGTAAATTAATTATTCTATCTTTAAGAAAAAAATGTTAATACAATCATCAAAAAATTACAAATACTTCCGAATTTGTTATTACTTTTTCTCTGTAGGTGGCGGGTTACGTACTAACGTAAACTTAATTTTAACTTGACGACTATAAGTGATTGTATTGTTCTTATTGGTAAAGCTATTTTGAAATTGTTTTGGTATAATATTCAGTGTTTAATTTGTCAAAAACATTTAGTCGGAAATATTAATCTTTCATCAAGACCCTAAGTTCCCAATGTGCCCCAGGTTGACGAGGTTCGACGTATGCATGACAAAATATGGGTGTATAAAATCCAATAGCGGTTGTTCTCCAAAATTCTCTGCTTTCTGTAGGGAAGAATTAAAATGTTTTCGTGGGTATCGTTGAAAGACGCTGGATGACGCTTCCATATCAAATTTATAGAGGAAGCCCATGTCCAACAGAGAACGTACTACGGCTTGAAGTCATCACTGGTAACACATATTGGTCGTGAACTTTCTAGTTCAAACCTTGTCATAAATAAGGATGGAACGAAAGGTCACCAAAAACGGAGGCTATTAAAAAAAACATCTAAAGGTACTGAAGGCATATCGGACGAGAAGATGTTACGTAGTTTACTGAACGCAGCTGAGTTGGACAATTGACTTCTTTCTCGAAATTGGACTAGGAAACGTTTGACCGTAATTTATAACATACGGTTATAAAACAGGGCAGTGATATTTTAGTAGTTGAAACGATGGCTTAGGGTCGTAGATTGACAAAGTAAATAGATGTACAACAAAGTCGCTGCTTAGAAATTATTTTAATTTTAATCTGTCTTTTTGAATTTTAAAGTAAAGTTGTTATTCTAAGCCTTCTTGTTAGGCCAGAATATTTTTATTTTAAAATGTACATATCAGTATTCACAAGATTGTGAAAAATACTTACACAAGGATGATTGAATATAAGTGAAAAAACTTTAAACTGGTAAATATAGTGTTTAAAGTACGTTTTTGAAACAGTTTAATTAAATTCTAAAGTAATTCATGAGTGGTATTGTAAAAGTGGTAAAGGGTGATTCCTAGAAGTAAAAGCTTTAAAGGAGTAAAGGTATAGCTCATTTGCTGTCAATATATATAATAGACTATACCCGTGTAGGTGTATAGTGCTGTGCCGGTATTGTAGTTTAAGAATTGCGAAGCGAGGACTACACGGCGGTCGGGACCAACACGGGCATCTCCTTACCCCCATCGCTTAAACGAGGGTTTGGTGTATTAAAACGCTTAGACCTGTTAAGTTTAATAATATACATTAAAAAAATAAAAACGCCGCAGCTTAACATTCTACATATATTTTCTAAAAATCATATACATTTTAAATTTTTAAATGTTCAACATTTTGAAGAAAAAAAATAGTAAAAAAATGTTTGTTACGTAAACTTTTTCTTAAGGCGCAAGTTGTTGATCTTGATCATATAGACGCGGACGCGGATAGTCGTCGCGGCCAGCCATCTCATAGCTAGTGTATTTCATTACCAAAATGCAGAGTGTACGTTGTATTCCTGTAAGATGTCTCATCACCAAGTGAAGTGTTGTTTCCTTTTTAATGTTATAATAACGTACGGTGTGGTGATCTTCCAGGGTCTCGAGTAAAATCAAACGTTGCATATATGCAGGGACGCAAACTTTCTCTTGAAGTTTAATCTTGACCATTGCGATAGTATCAGAATCTTTCACGTCCAACGTAACAGTTTTTCCGCTAAGGTTTTTTACGAAGATCTGCATTGGTGTACTGAAAAAAGCGATCATAATAAATTAAATACAGATAAAAAATATTATTAACACGTTCACTGCGGCTTGAGGTCGATTCAGCCTCATGGTAGACTTTGCACTGGTGCGGCGCGTAAAGCTCGTGTTTTCTCTCTAGTGCGGCGGCTGTTTACACTCAACCGTATGAGGTATGACAAAGACAAATATAGCTTTCTTTATGTCTGCGAAGCATTGACTCAATATTGTAAAAAAATATTGATGAACATGAGGCAGAAAAGGCCTCAACCGCACTACTAGGAAGTTCAGCTTGAGGCTGATTCCACCTCAGCCGCACCAGCTGAAAGTTCTTCAAAATTGGGCCCGCAGTGAACGTGTTAAATGGGCGGGGCACACCTTAAAATTCTTGAGTGGCGACCACGAGCAGGTAGACGTAACGTGAGCAGGCACCTAGTGGTGGAACGACGACTTAATTTAGGTCGCGGGAAATCACTGGATGCCGGGAGCACAAAGCAGTTTGTTGTGGAGAATTTTGGGAGAGGCTTATGCCTTGAAGTGAATGAATGAAATTAATTATATCTTCGTTACATATTCCTCATCATCATTATATTTTACTGGTTGTACCCGTTCACACGTTTCTGTATTGGAGAACATTTAACCACTTCCGCACATGCAGTGGTAGTCGTGCAACAAAGTGCACCGCCCGCCAGCCCGCTGATAAATGCGCATGCAATGCGAATTACACAACTACCACTGTTAAATCACTCAATACGTGTTTCACCCCTCCACGGGGCATCATCATCTGTTACACCGATTAGTGCCAAACCCAGAGTGCATACTCTGTTGGCTAAATATTGGTCCTTTTCTAACTTAGGATGGACTTCCGCAAAACAACGTTTGATTCCATTAAATGTTATAAAATATTTTTAAAAAATCTTCCCGGGGATATAACTAATATCCCAAGGTTTAGGAAATTAAATATATCGAGTAAAGACGGACAGACAGACCCACATTCATTTATATATATAGAAAGTGACATGTGTGTATAACCCGCTAGCTAATGTTATAGCTTCCTAATGCGCAAATGTCCGTTATTTAATTTTGTTAAAAAATGTTATAGCACTTTGAAACGTGGCACGTATTTGAGCACAGCAAGCTGCTAAACCATTTTGTAGCAGCCGCAATAGAGCCTTCATGTGTCATCGACCAATTGCGGACCCGCGAGTCCTGACCGACGTCAGAATAATTGTCTAGTTGACATCGGACTTCGTTCGATATGGAACAGTCATACTATATATTGAAAACTCTAACATAATAGCTAAACTCTCTGACATAGTAAATAAAAAATAAAAAACAATTGAAACCTGTATATAGGTTCAAGAGGCGGCCTTATCACTCGACGCGATCTCAACCAAACGATATAATGAATGCACAATGTGTGAATTATATAAGATTGTATCTAGAATCGAACCCGCGACCTTACGATCTCAAGTCTCAGTCCTGTCATCACCCTGCATAATTTTGCATATATTTAAAAAATAAATCATACATTATTGTACGTTGGACGTTTCGCAGTATTTCTTCCATACTCGAGCGTGTCAATATTTTGTTTCCCATTAGTCAATATTGATATCTATAAACATGTGTTTCTAAATTGTTATTTCTCGTATCATAAACGTGTATTGGTACAATCATTCGTGTAAATACAATATGTTGTATGCTAAGTATTAAGACTGAATAGACGATAAATATGGAAGAAAATTACTATATATACAGGATGATTGATTATATGTGTTAAAGCTTTGGAGACGTAGTTCATTTGCTACTAATTAATATACGGTACATCCTAGCCAAAAAGCAATGGTTTCAAAAATTATAAATAACGAAATGATATTACAGCAAAGAAAAATCATTTTTAAAATTCGAGTTACCACGTATTAAAAATAATTATCCTTTTTAATATGGATCCCTGTAGACTTTGTAGTTAAATAATTTACTGACCTGCCGCATTCCAATAGAAAAAAAAAACATTAACGGGACTTATTTTATAGTGATCACGTTATACAAGGTGATTGGAAATCGGTGTTAAAACTTTACAGTTTCTTGATGACAAATGAGATAATTTGAGGATATTTAGATATACATTCACAACTTCTAATCACCTGTATACAGGCACATAAAGCCATAGAGTTTTCGTTACAGTGTGTGTAAAGGCGTATGTATGTGTGTATGTTTGTTAATTGCTTATATTGTCATATTTTTTCCCCAGGCCGGGATAGTTGGACAGGATTTAGAGCGTGAGATGCGTTCTCGTGGCTTCACCGTCGGCCACGAGCCTGACTCCTACGAGTTCTCCACGCTCGGTGGATGGGTTGCCACACGGGCCAGCGGTATGAAGAAGAACACGTATGGAAACATCGAGGAATTGGTAGTACAAACAAAGGTACTTTTTACTTTATAAACTAACTGATAGAAGTCGTAGAGTTTAAAATTGATACATATTATGCATTTTAATATTTGGCGTAGGTCACCGGCGTAGCTCAAAAATTACTAATTATAGGGTCGAAAGGTTTTCGGGTATACGACCATGAGCCAGTACAGCGTGGGTAGGCCGCCCACTAAGTGAACTGACGACGTAGTCAAGATCGTAAAAAGTTGCTAGTTTGCAAGTGAGCAGCGAAAGACCGATCATTGTGACGGTATTTGGGGGAGGCCCACGCCTTGCAGTGGGGTCTATCGACTGATATGATCATGAATATGTGAAGTCTGTTGCATTTATAACTGAGCTTCGTATAGTAACGAACACGTGACAAATACAAGAAATGAAAATAAAATGGGTGACACTGAAATTTCACCTTCAAGGTGTACATATTTATAATGAGGTTTGACAAAAAAATCTAAGCACTTCCTTTTCTTAGCTTTAATCTAAAATTAGAATTATTGATTAAATCTTATTTATTTAATAAGCAGTTTTCAGTTGATCGAAATGTATGGAACTTGGTTTGTTGATTCATTTGAATGGTTGATTTTTATAATGTTTAGATCAAATATTGTTAAATTTTATTTAAAAACAGCAAACTTCTCGGCAAATTAGTATTCCGGGCCGGTGGTGGCTACTACGTATAATTTTAAAATAATCGACTATTCAAAAGTGCATAATAAAATATAAATATGATATTTGAAATTTTTATTTCTACAAAAACCAAAAAAAAAATATCCTTGCAATGGCATCCTATTGCAGATGGTTACACCAGTTGGAGTTATAGAGAAAAGCTGCCGCGTACCGCGAATCTCGTGCGGGCCCGAGTGGGAGCACGTGGTGATGGGATCCGAAGGTTGCCTGGGTGTCGTAACTGAGGTGCGTTCATAACATTCTACTATTCTATCAAATCATTTAAATACCGAATGCATGTCATAATAAATTATATTCCTTCCTTTGTTTAATAAAACAAAGAACAGTGTCTCTCTGATTTTTATCTGGACCACATCACAGCCCAAATGGCATTTGCCGTTTTAGTCAGTTTGAGGCATAGATGGCGCCATGAGCTAAAACCTCTTTTTATAGGTCTCAAAGTTTGAAAACGACACATTCTACTGTATGACGCTTTTATAATCGTTGTCCTGACTGCTACTTTTTGAGAAGAAATTTTCTAATTTGAATAATATAGAATTGGATAAATTTGAAGAAAATTTACAAGAGGAAGCCAGGTAGTGCAGCACGGTGCTCTCACCTTTAAGAGTACTACTGTCGGAGACTGAGGAAGACCTCTCGCAAATAGGTCACTGCTATCGGGCGGGTGTACTTTGGGGACAGTATATTGGACAAACTAGGACTCTGTGTTTGGCACTAATCGGTGTAACATAACTCCTGAAGATGCCCCGTGGAGGGGTGAAACACGTGTTGAGTAATTTGGTGGTGGCGGTTGTGTGATTCGCATTCTTTGCCGCATACGCATTTATCAGCTGGCTAGCGGGCGGTGCATTTCATTGCACGACTACCACTGCATGTGCGGAAGTGGCTAAATATTGGTCCTTTTTTTACTTAGGATGGACTTCCGCGAGGTAACGCCTGATTCCATTAAAAACTAGAAATAGGTTAGTGACATGCCTTGAGTTCAAACTAGGTCCACGCCTTCCTTAATTGTTTCATCTCACCCAGGGCTGCTTAAGATGAACATTTTTTCACTTTGACTTCTTTGGGGTTTCTAGTTTAAGGCTTGACACGGCATATGCCAGGGATTCCTTCCGAGAGTGTGGTCTATATAACTCCATTCCAGACGTTTGTTCTACTATTCGATTGGGGTCTTGTTAAAGTATTCCTTAACGGTTGATTATAATTGAATATTTCAGGTGACGTTAAAAATCCGTCCACTACCGCCGCTGGTACGATACGGGTCGCTTGTGTTCCCCGACTGGGAGGCCGGCTTCCAGTTCGAGAGGGAGGTTGCACGACAGCGCCTGCAACCGTCTAGCATACGTCTTATGGATAATGAACAAGTAATTATTTTTATATTTAGGCGTATCTAGGCCCCCTGCTAAGTGTACCAACAACTAAATCAAGGTAGCGGGAAATTATTGAATTTGGGCGCCTTGCAATGCGTGTATATCGGTGTATCAATGATCACGATTAAAATCCGTGTTTCCTAACCACGCCGCAGTCCACGCCCCCCAGGGGGGCCAATTCGAAAATGAACCCCGAACGACCTTAGACCTTTCGCTTTAATATTAAAAAATACATGTGTTACTATGGGGACCACAGAATCGAAGAATGACTAAGATAGGCATGGCACACAACAATAGATATTATATATTTAAAAATACTGATTTAGATACACCAGCGACAATTACAAGAATATTATAATGAAACACTAAATATAGCGTGATTGGTTTACAGTTTAAAAACGTTTAAAGATATGTGTGTATATGTAGCATATTTGCTGTGAAGTAACTTATGGTAAACCCTAACCAAAAATCAATATTTTCAGGAATAATAAATAACGCATGCCGGAAAAGAGTTTTCATGTCCATTTGTCTCCTATTTACCACAATATCACGTATACATAAATTAAATAAATATGATAATATATACTTTCTATTTCAGACTACGATCATATATTTAATACACATTTATAGATATGATTAAATGTCTAAAATTTTAGAATTTAAAAGTAACCTTCAATTGAGTCAAGTATTTTTACTTGTGTAAAAAGTATTTATTTAAAATACTTTTTACATATTTTATGTATGACGGCGAACTTAATGCCAAAGACATTCTCTATTAGTTAACTGTTGGGCGACTAACTTCCTACACATTAAGTTGTTTTCCATCACAAACTCGATGAAGCTTTAAATACCAATGCGCAAATTACAACAGTGCTTCTCCAATTAAAAAAATTGCTTAAATTATAAAATGCTTTTACTGCACACACATTTGATTTGGCAAGTAGGGAATATACGATTGCATGTATATACTGCTTAATGTCCTAACCTAAGCTTTTTTCTCTAAAAAGAGAGGATAAAAACATATTCATGTTTATCACACTACAGTTCAGATTCGGACACGCGGTGAAAACGGAAGCATCCTGGGGCGGCGTGATTCTCGACGGGCTCAAGAAGTTCTATATAACTTGCATCAGAGGCTTCGACCCGACCAAGCTGTGCGTTGTGACGCTACTCATGGAAGGCACGTGCGAGCAGGTCGCCGACAGAGAGAAGCGCCTCAACGAAATAGCAGCAACTTACGGGGGAGTCCCCGGTGGCGCCACCAACGGCGAGGTCGGGTACACTCTGACCTTCGTCATCGCTTACATAAGGGTAAGTTTATTGTTTACTTCTAGTCTACAATAGGTGCCTTTCGTATAATAACATTGAAAACCAGGTATATCATCATTTATTCCTATGCACCACGGGTACGGGTGTTGTCAATCTTCATCTCTTATTTTTGTAAGAATTATTTGGTGTAATTCCGCTGCACACTCTTTAAAATGCACTCTGAAGAATACCGATAAACTGGCAACATTTCGACATTGGAAATCTAAGAGCGAGGCTTGTGTCCAGCTGTGGATTTCCTATGGCTGAAATGGTGATGTCATATGACTTAAAGAGTGTGCAGTGTCATAATTAAATTTAATTGATCATGTTTTTTTAATCTGTGTCTGTAGGTAGTGATTTATATTTCAGTTAACTCTAAAAACTGATAGAGAAACGACAAAATTTTGTTCGTTACTAAAATTCTAACTTGTGTTAATATTTTGTGTATATATAAATCTTCATCTCTTATCATCAACGAAAGATTGTCTGTTGAAGTTGCCTGTCATTCAAATTACAATAAGTCTTGTATTTTTTATTACTTTGCATTTGTATGTAATTTTATTGGCAATTCTAATTAAAAAAGGACAAAATAAAATCATATGTTTATTAGTAAATCATAATATACGGAACCTATTATAGAAATGCGATTAAAAAGGGCTTCTGAATATAATTATATTAATGTATATATAGATAGTAATAAATGAAGCAGATCAGTTTCTAGAAATTAATGCGTCGTATAAGCAAACAGTTACAGGCAGTTCTCAGACATTAACGCGTTGAGTAAGCACTATGGAAATTGTATCAACTTACGCTATCGGATATCTGAGAATAACAGATTAGCATAAAAGTTTGTCATAATTTAAACATCTCTTTATGGAAGGTATAAATAGTTAAGTGATATTTTCGTTTTTTTTTGTGTTACAAAATTGTTTTTGATAATTTTTAATTTTTGTTTTTAGTAACGTCATGTTTTATTATTTCATAGTCATTAATATCTAAAGCGGTTGGGAACTGATAATTTCCCAAGAGACAATCTTATAATTCTCACACTGTGCATTAATTATATAGATTGTGCCACTGTTCACAAGCAAGTTTTCAGAGGTCGGGCAACAGCGTCCTCTACATACGATAATACTGCAAAACGTTCGCCAATCCATCCAAGCGTGGCGATTATGGTATACCCCCATAGATATATTTGATGACTAATTTTTTTTACGTAATGCATGTTGCCTTTTAAGTTTTATGATATACATGGTTTTGGTAAAATAAGATCTTACTAAGGAGAAGGATTTGTTAACTTTTTTCAGACGAAGTTTAGGTGGGTCATTTTTTTATATTGAATCTTAATTTTGGTGCTTAAATGAAATATTACAGTACATATATTGAAAATAACCGCATCAGATTTGTAATTAATAGTTATATAAATTGAAAAGCGATTCTTACTAACACTTATAACAAATTAACAAGTTACTTGCTATATTTAAAGTAATAAAATGTAAAATGCCGTATGATATATCTAAATATCGCACTAGGTCAGTTCATTATAGCAGATAGCTTCACCAGTTATAGGTGGACATTTGATCACTTACGGATAATATTCAAAATCTACTACTGCGATGTTAAAAACAATAGTTCCTGAGAAAATACAGTGTTTTACAAACAGGTACACTTTTGTAAAATATTACCAATTCAAGAGATATTTATGCACATACATTACTTATAAAAGCACTGAAGTTACGTCATTGTAACAACCTATACGATCGTATAATAAAATGGTCCATTCCTGTTCAAGTAAATGAGATAAGAATATAATTCTTTACAAACATAAATAAGAATAAATAAAATTAAAACATGATGTATATTGCCTACCTAGATACCTACTTAATAATTGCTGCTAAATGATGCACAATATATAAATAAATATTCATTGTTATTAGGTTTTTATGTACTTACTACTAGGGGCAGTACACCCCTTTCTTTATGGGAGACCTATGCCCAGCAGTGGTTGTTTGTTGGTTGATACGATGATAACGACTGAAAAAAGAATCACAGACTACCGTCGGAAATTTCGTAAGTTACTTACTTGTCGTAACACGATACGCAGCCCATAGCTGAAGGTGCGCGCCAAACAAATTTTCAAGTGAACTTAAATTAAATTAAATGTTTTTTATGCAATTACGCCGTAAGACGCTACTAAGTAACACGATGCACTATCGCCTGCGGATACAAAAATGCAAGTGACGTCAATATAGCATAAATAAGGTGTGCCTGGAGAACGAAATCACAGCCATCGAGTGAATGGTGCGTTCTGAAATTTGGCCATGTTTTTTTTTTTAATTAGGATTGTTACAAGAATATTCGGTTTTATTAATGTCTGTTTAAAAAATGTAAATCGAATTATTATTATATTGGTTTTGTATGATACAGGTTTTGTACATATATACTGACTGTGATCAATTGAAGTCCATATATAACGTAAAATTTACTTCAAAACAATACTCAAGTTAATTTGTATGTACATATAACATATTTTATTAATAACATAAACTTTAATACTTTTCAGTTAGCCGGACGCAAGCAAAAAAAAAGTAATTTCCAAGTTTGTTACAATCATAAAGACAATATTTTTATGAGGATTTGCTAAATATGTTTAATTAATTTAAAACGAAGTTTATTTTTCGTATTACAAAACGCCGTAATTGTTGTCAAACAAAGGTTAAAATTTGGGTTTTAATCAGAACTGAAAAATGCCATATTTTTTTCCAAGATAAACGGATTTTGATTGCAGCACTGTATGTCTATACATAAAGTGCAAGAAGCAATAAAAATCGTTATGTATACGTTATGTTGTAAACAAATATCGATGGATTCTGAACGAAACAGTTTCACCCAAAAAGAATGAAGAATTATTATAAACCGGCTAATGGAAAAATGCAGACCTATTTCACAAGTCCATCTGAATTTTAAACAGTTTTAGTTTATATCACTTTATTTGATCACATTCGATATGTTTTTAGAAATAGATTTAGAGAACTTTAGGCGAAATAAATAAATTCCTAAAATTAGTAACTACTTTATAGGCAATATAAATAATACATAAGTTAAAGGATGCCTTTTTTTAAAGGAAGATAAAAATTATTGGATTTACCTAGATTTAAAAAAGATGTCAGTTTTTTTAAAGATAAATTTTATCTGCAAAGAATGTAATATGGTAAGGTTTTAAACAAATATTAATAAACTCTAAACAAAACATTTTTATTAAAAAAAATGTGAAATGTTACTTTCGTTGTCTGGGATTTCCTCCGAAAATAACATATTACGTCACAAAAGGAAGTCTCCCCTGCCTATTTTTTTAATAAGAAAATATATGTATCTATACTAACGTCACCTTATCCTAAATTTCAGGACCTGGCACTGGAATACGACATTGTAGCAGAATCTTTCGAGACGTCGGTACCCTGGGACCGCACCTTGGCATTGTGCCGTAACACCAAGCGGCGTGTGGGCGAGGAATGCGCAGCGCGTGGTATACGGCACTTTATCTCCTGCCGGCTTACTCAGACGTTAGTATCAAACTCCTATTTGGTACCAACATCCTGGTGCTATATTTACCTAACCTTATGAGAAAGCTAAAAGTCACTCAGTGAGCAACAAAGAAAGGCTATACTCGGATCTTCGCTGCAAGATGAATCAGATATATGAAGATCCGTAGAAGAACTAAAGTATACACAAATTGGTACTCTGGACTTGCAGTGTCCATATCCCTCGTGCAATTAACAGCCGTTGGGAGTAAAAGGAGTGGCGACAGCGAGCCAGTTGACGCGACATTGGCTGTCGGTCCACCTAGTGGGCAAAACCAAGTCGATCGACTGCATAATCCAGGTCACGGGAAATCGCTGGATACGGGCAAAGCAAGGCTGGTTATCGTTACGATCTTTGGAGATGCCTCTATACCTTGCAGTGGCCGTCTATCGGCTAACATGATGATGAATATAATAAGGATACTCTCTTACTATCACCACCGCAGCGACTAAAGTTTTGCAATGAAAGTCAAATATCCTATGTTATATGTCAATTGTATACATTCAGGACATGAAAATTAGGCAATGGTTTTTAATTATTATCAAAGAACAACAATGTTTCTCTTTTCATCTAACACCATCATCATCATCACACGCAGCTATAGGATATAAACTACTGGATATAAGTGGAATCAGGCGTTATTTTGCGGAAGTCCATCCTAAGTAAGAAAAGGTCCAATATGTAGCCACTTCCGCATTTGAGTTTATTTATTTATTTATTTACTTTATTGGAGATAAACAATAACAAAAAGTAGTAAAAAAGTACAAACTAGGAGCAAAGACATATAAAACTAGTCACAATTGCTACCTTATAACTATCTCACTGAAAACATTTAATGATTTATGGTCAAACAATGACAGAACAAGTAAAAACATTAATAAACAGGGGTCAAAGACTATGGTTTATAAACTTATATTATGTTTGTTTATATATCTATATCATATATTTATTTTATGGTTTAAATTGTAATGTGTGTACCCAATAATTTCGAACGAAATTGTCTTTTAAAAGATACAAGAGAGCACGAGAATATATCAATATCGCTAATATATGAATTATGGAGGTCACACAGTCTGTAGTTATTCATTGTTTGTTAGTTGAGTGATTTAACGGTGGAAGTTGTGTAATTCGCATTGTTTGCCGCATGCGCATTTATCAGCGGGCTGGCGGGCGGTGCACTTTGTTGCACGACTACCACTGCATGTGCGGAAGTGGCTAAATATTGGTCCTTTTCCTACTTAGGGTATAAGCTTTCCCCATAAATTTCCAGTAGGACTGGGTGGAAGCAGACTGCATTCAACGTTTTTCAACGACCTTAGTAAGGTCGTTTGATCAGCCTTATGGGCATCCTACGATGCGATTTCCGGTGATGATGATAGTGACAAGAGAAACGTTGTAGTCATTTGCTTAGAATAAAAAATCATTTCCCAGCTCTCATGTATCATCAATGTAAATGGCACTGTACAACATTGCATATTTGAATTTCATTACAAAACTTAAGACCCTACGGCGCCCGGACGGGATGTAGCATGAGAGACAAGACTGAGGTCATCAGGACAAACGATCTAGTTTCGATCGTAACAGGCTGTGTGCTAAGCCGCTTCCAACAGGTCTAATTGGAAATATAAGGAAGAAGCTTATGTCCTACATAGGACGATTTACAGCTGATTTTATGACTGTTTATATTATCTAACCAAATTAAAACCTATAATACGGAAGTTGGTTAATTCTTGGTATTAAATGGTAAACTGAGTTAAAAAATATCCTGTTTGCGTCATAAATTTTTAAATATAAATTTGTCTCCGAATCTGTGATGAGTGGTAACGGGTGATGACATAATTTGCAGGTATGACGCGGGATGCTGCATCTACTTCTACTTCGCTTTTAACAGTTCGGGATGCAGCGACGCGGTGGCGGTATATGAACACATTGAGGAAGCGGCGCGCGACGAGATTATCGCCAACGGTGGTGAGTTACCAACTTAATTACCAATTAATCTTCCGACCGCAATATAACTGTTAGTACAAATACGCAATAGAACAATAACGAGCAGATCGTAATTGTTCTGCAGGAACAGCCTACTGGCGTTCTTTCCAGCTAACTATAACTAGGGAGTCTTCAAGTCAACAGTAAATAGATTTCTCGTCATCGCTTAACATCAAAAGCGACACTGATCAAATACTTTGCCTGTAGTCGATAGAACATACCGTTAGGCGAACAGCTTTACCGGGCCTAAGGCGATAGAACGATAGTCTGGTGATTGATAGATTATTGTTTTCATAAAAGGTCCGGATGGACACATTTACTCTTTGATCAGCTAACTTTAATTTTTTGACATCCACTTACAACACCTTAATTTAATAAACCAATCAACTCTCATTTTTTATTTAAACTAAATATTCATTCGTAGTTGGAATTCATCTACCCATTTTTCGTCGCGTTTTTTGCGGGAAACTGCAACATTTTAAAAATGGATTCTGGTCTAGACCATGTCACGATAAATAAGGCTTCTTCGGCAGACTTGGGTCGGTCCGCTACATTAGATATTCCACCGGTTTAATCGACCGCCAAGAACTCAGATCTTTAATGCTGATGAATGATATGTTCGGACGCAAGGTCCACTTAAAAGGAACTATCATTAAAAACTGTCACACACGATAGTATTGCCAATTGAAGGTTCCCGACAGAGTTGAATAACGTCTTAGCTACTATTATATAATTATTCCGCTTAGCCCGGCTTTTCGTTAAAAAACATTATTGTGTATAATAAATTACTGACTGTAAAAAAAGATTTCTTTATTAGATTCTTACACCTTGAAAGACAGAAAATTATAATACAAAAGAAGATCGTGTACAATGTTAACATGTTATTGTTCAATTTTTACATCATCATCATTTTACCCGTCCCACTGCTGGACCTAGGCCTCTAGAAATTTCTAATAGAAGCGCTAGGTAACCTGCACACTGAATCGCCTGTCCAACTTTTGAGTGGATTCCCTACATTGCGCTTTTCGGTCCGTGGTCTTCAAACCGGAACCTCAATGCCCCAGTTGCCGTCTGTTCTGTGCGATATGTTGGCCATTTCATTGTGCCACTTTATCTTGTTACTTCGCAGGGTTATGTGTTGGGCTTTTTCAACTATCAAAAAACAATCAAAAGAAAAATTAGACTTTTCAAAATCCGAAAAGCATTCCTTTTTCCTCAATTTTCAAAAATGTATGTAAACTAACTAATTAATGAATGATATTTTTTTAAACATACAATAATAAATACCATTGCATATTTATTATTTATAAAGATGCGTGGCAATGTAATGCAGTAAGAATATTCCAACCCAACGTGGGCTTAATATATAATAGGAATGATTTATGTAAAAGCAATACACACCACGTTTAATGATTTTTGCTATGATGCTATTCGGTCGCACCGCTGTACCACGTCAGAGATATGCGCCCAGGGGGATTCACCGTAGCGCTAATATATTTGGCTTAATTTAGAACAACATGAAATTACCATTTTCTTAGTAACAACACTTTATAGTCATAAAAATATGACTATACTCGCGATTATCTAAAATTGTTAATACTTCATAATAAAGTAATGGAACTTTCTACATAAAAAAGTCGTTGATTTTAACAGTGCAATACAGACAACATAACTGAGAACTTAGTAAAGCTTAGTAGAACTTAGTTATTGAGTTTTCTTACGTCGATATCATAATAACCAAGGGAGATTTATTGAACTTTATATGAATGGAATTTCAGGTTCAATATCTCACCACCACGGCGTGGGAAAGCTCCGTAAGAAATGGTACAAGCAGACGGTCAGCGAACCGGGACAAAGGCTCTTACTGTCCGCTAAGAAAGCCTTAGACCCGGATAACATCTTTGCTCTTGGCAATATGGCTTTCAACGAATACACAGCCGAGGAGACGATAAAGAGTAAACTGTAATGTCAGACGCATTAAGACTATTTTTTACTTAAAAATACGGCATAGGTGTAATTAAAACTAAGGGCAAGTTTAAATTAAAAAGGTGTTGTATCCATTGATATTAAATTGGGTAATTTTAGTGCTATGATATAAAACCTGGTGACGATATGTTTGCATCGAATAAAAATTTAAAAATGTCATAACAAAAAGTAAAATATACAATTCGTTCGCGTTAAAAATGTAGAGAGACACTATTATCTGTCGGACTTATTAATCCTACCATTGGAAATTATACCTTCAACTAGTCTGCATAAGGTTGACTTTTGAATGTGGAACGATTTGAACGTGGCTCGTTCGGCGGACAATAGTTCGCCCATTCTTAACGCGAACGGGCTGTAGTATTATCTTTTTATGTAATTTTCCAAACAATTGTAGCTGTTATGAAATAAGATTTGCAACTAATTGTGTGAATGTTTTGGGATATTATCTTAATGATAGTTTTAAACATTGGTTTATTAGTCTGCAAATAAAATCACTTCGATTATTTTAATATGTATCTGTAATCTTCTTTGTTCTTTATATATAGTTAATTATGACGTACTTCATTGTTATTACATCGTTACAGTTTTAACTTTTCTATTTAGCTGGTATTTTTTAAATAAAAAGTTATGAAGTTTTTCCGGAAAAAAACCCATAATCTTGTCTGAAATAATGAATTACAGCACTCAATTAATTTTAAGTATTTCATAAATCCTAAGTTTTATTAGAAGTTTAGTCTGTTACCACATTTTTTCACTAAAATAACGAATTTATGTATGTATTACCTAATCCCTAACCAAGTTTACCAAACACCAAAGACAATTTATTTTATGTTCTAAAATTTTATATTGTTCAAAAGTATAAGTTGGTTTATCTTTACGAAATATTATGTTGTTATATAATTTATTAAATCCTAAGTTATTTTAAGTTTTATCGACCTGTTTATCTTCACGCATACTGAAAAACAATGTGTTATGTTACTACTGTTATGCAGTTTTCACCGTTCAGATTTAATACCAGAAAACCCATAACTTGACTCACCGATTTGTTATAAGAAACTAAGAATGCGTTTACATGCACCTGTAGTTTACATGGTGCAGACTCTCTTGTATGTCAATAAATTCTATTAACCTACGATATAAAGTATTTTTGGTTTAACTCTGTTTGGTCTGTTATTTGTCGTGTTTCTTGCATTGATTTCTAAATGATTTTTGGCATGGTCTGTTTCTCAGACACAACAGATAACACATGAATAAATATATTGTAATGACATTGAGCGAGATGACTATAGTAAAAAATGTAAAAGTAATTGGTACCTGTATACTATTTAAAAAGTATCCGCATGTAAACACAGATTTATAATTTCCACAATTGTTAACGCCCATTAAAGTTATATGTCTTGAAAAAGCACTATTAACACAGGTCGAAGAATAAAGTTTGTTGTATCTATCATGTCTATTAGGTATACTCTATGGGAATTATATTACGTACAAAGATATTACGTGTCGAAAGGATTATCTGATCAATATTGTTTTGCCTCAACCATTTTGTTTGCAAAGCATTTTGTAAAACAAGAGTCGTAATTTCTACCTGCTTATTCATGTTTAACACCATTTCTTTCTTATTTATTGTTTAAAAATAATATAATTTTCGCTTGTTTTTGATAGTAGAACACGGAAATCGGACATCTTAAACAAAAATTAAATGCAAAAAACTTAAAATAATTAATACTGCTATTTATTTTTATTCTATTAGGACTAAGATCGCTTAGGTTATCTAGCAGTTTTTAACTTCAGTATCTATTGGTTGTAGAATTCATTTTTCTAACGAGATTCTCGGTCCAAGTCTACTACGTCTATACTTAGACCAAGGTATTCATTCAAGCGATCAGCTGCCATATTTATTTCTGTGGTTTTTTATAGATTATAAAATCTGTTCACATCCAACAGTTGTCTTCTTTATTTTGGTTTTATAATTTTTGTTTGAATCATATTGTATTCTAAACACAAAAGTTCTAAAGATTAGAGCGATTAAGCCATGTGGTCACCCCAGATATATGAGGATCCACAAGTTGTGTCTATTTCATACTCAACCTTATTTGCATTGATTTTATTCATCGATAATAATATCTACAATCATTTAAAACAATTATTTGTTTAAATCATGAGAATCATGCCAGAGTGATGAATTTGCTAGAAACTAGAATCAGATTGTTCTCCAACCCTGACCTGAGAAATGCTCATATCAAATTTAGTTTTTTTTTTATTTGCCAGGGACATCAGAGAGTATAATTTTAATTACTTGCCTTCAGGTCGGTACACAAGAGTGCATAAGTACATTTACCGACTGAGATATAGATGGCGCTGTAATAAATTTGAGGGCCTCATGAGATTACTATTAAAAACATGTATTAAAATAAAATAGAAGGTCCATTATTGCCTGTCGCATAATTGTAGTTACTGCCTCCTTCTTTAATGCAGTCGGCTAATTTTTGTACCGATACTTATAAAAATAAACATTATTACTATAATGTAAAATATATATACTGAACACAAAATCTGTAGTAAAACTAATAAATAGTTTAAAGATTTTAAATTTTGTTGACATACGCCAAGATGCTAGAACCAGAAATCAGAAGCATATTAAACTTGTGGGATTGTTCCTAGGGCCTGTAGGTTGAGGTATTAATAACACGAAGCCCGAAGTAGAAGTGTGCATATTCATTTGTATTGTATCTGTAAAGTTTTTGCTGTTAGCCCTACGGCTTTTACAGCTTTATCGGAAATGAGTTCACGGAACGGAGGGGTTCTTAAACTTATACTAAATTAAAGCATTCGGTTTTCCGAATCTGCATTAGACACTCAGATGGAGGGTGAGGCAGTAGAAGCGGGGCTTTCTTGGTCGAGTCAGTGTTGTTGTACATGTACTGAGTGTGGACTGAAAGTATGGAGGGCAGCGTGGACCACTTGACAATCTAAGGGAGGGTACTGATCCTACCTCGGATCGCCCACGCTGTTCACGGCGGCGGCGTCAAGAGCCCGACACCGTTTACGTAACGGACGGTGGGTAGTGTTTTCGTGAGGTGAGCGGTCGACAGTAAAGTGGTTGATGTAGAGGATGAGTTTGCGCTTGAAGTGTGTGAGTGACTTGGTGTGAGTGGGTTATCATAATCTTTTAGGCTTCGCTCGAACTTATGTCGACGAAAGTGAACAATTTTATTTGTGTGGAATTCCCCCTGTCGATGAGCCGCTGATGACGTAATGTTGTCCCTAATAACGTAATAGCTTATAAATGTGGGAGGCGGCTTATATGGTTCCCATCGGGATATCGAGATGATATAAATATTTTCATCAAACATGATATGTAATGAGTAAGATAAAGGATAATGTTATGCTTAAATAACATTTAAATTTTTTTTATATTTAAAAATCACGGTTTTATCAATCATTGTTATTTCAGCCGCAGAGCGTCCTGCTGGACAAAATCCTCCCACACAGATTTAGCCTACTGATCTTATTAAGGTCGTCTGTCCATTTTGTGAGTGGACGTCATACTGCGCATGTCAGTCTGTGTCGTCAATCCAGAAACATAAGACCCCATTGGCCGTCAGTTGTGCGCTCTAACTACCCGCTATCACTTCAACTAGCCAATACGTTGTGCTATTATCGAATACGAAAATGTATTCCGCAATAGCGTAATTCTAAACGTATAATACATAGACATAATTATACATTTAAATTATTTTTATTATTCTTGAATTCCGAATTCTTCTGAATAATTTTTTATATCTCCTATATGAAAAAACACGCTTTCCATAACGCTTCAACTATACGTAAACGCAATTGGATATCCAATCTCTTTATGCAATTGATTTTAGAATACGATTTTAATTCTACTGGTATAACTAATACAATTTACCCATCATATAATCTCGTCAATAAAAGTTTTTGTTCATTTTATAATTCATCAGTCTTTTAATATTCTCACAATTGAAACAAAAACCTTAATAATGAGAATGTTTGAGTAGGTTGGGTTTTTTATAAACAAAAAATTATATCGTTTTATTTTGGTATTATGTATTCAGCAATTTTAGCACACGGTTAAAATAAATAAACTCATAGAAAAATAACGGAACAAAATAATTCTCGAATTTTTATGCTAAGTTTGTATTATGATGTAAACACATGAATAATTGTACCATTCATCTTCAAACTTATAAAAATTATTGCTCAATGGTATAAAGAAGTAGGTCAAATAGTTTTATTATTTAAAAAATATTAATTATTTCCTCAATTTGTTGTACACCAAACATTCCTAATTCTTATGTTATGTGTGAAAGCTATGTGTAAATTAGAATTCGTGAAATTATTCAAGAGAAACAATGGAAATTTGCCTAAAATTAAACAAGATTTTTTTTACTAGTTTTTTTATGAAACCCATAATTAATTATGAATCTATGAAAATATTACATAATTCTACTAGAAAAAATAATTAACATTGTTATTAACCGTTTTTAAAAACATTTCCTCGACAATGGCAAAACCAGGGTTCGACCATCGTGGCCACTCCCCAGATCAAGCGCGCTTGGCGGCCTCTCTGTTATAAATAGAATGCATACATTTGAACACAAAAAAGACTTAAATTAATTATTTTCCTGCATTTACCTTATCACATAATAAATTTAATATGCCATTAATGTGTGCCTATTTGTTTCTGCAAGTTTTAAGTCTTTTATAATTTGTACTAACTAAAATATAATTTAATTACAGACATCCTACCAAAAATATCCAATAACTATTCAAATTTTTAAATATAGTTTCCTAGAATAAAAATTACTATAGAAAAAAGTTAAATATTTTTTTATTGAATTAATTTATAAATACCTGTTCGTATTATTCTACTTTATCTCATCAACGGAAATGATCAAGTCCTAATACATTTGAAACAGTTTCCTGTAAACTGAACACTATTTTCTATAAGCGTTACTCTATAAATTACATGTACGAGCCAATTCACATAAAAACTACTTAGTAAACAATTGCCAAATTAATTTTAAGAAAAGAATCAAATAACTTTTAAAAAATAAAAGTCATAATTACGTTTGGAATTGGTTTCCTGTCAAATTGTTATAACGAATTAGCGGGTAACAGGTAAATAATATAGGAGGTGTGAATCTTTCAGTCTTCATTTTTTCACATTCTTTCGTTGTAATTTTTGTAAAGTAAATTAAAATGATAGATTTGTTAACGCCTTTTCGTTCTTTTCTAAAATGTAAAAATGTATGCACCGACAATAATGTATTTCGCTTACATTATAAAATTACGGTAATAATGTTACTAATGTTTACATTAATTGTTACCTCAAAACAATTTTTCGGTGAACCAATACACTGTATTAGCGGATCAAATAAAGAAAGCGACAAAGAAGCTATTAACAATTATTGTTGGATTTACGGGACCTACACTTTAAAAAGCCAGTTAGCGGGTGAGTACTTTTCGTGTAACATAAATATTGTAATAACTCTTTTTTGTTTGTTTGATATATCAATAGATAAACATATTTTGATGTTTATCCGTCTACTACTTGATAAGAATATAGAAAATCTTTTGTTTTTTTTTTTAATTTTCAGTTAGTACTCTGTACAGGTGGAATTTTGAGAAAATTTCGGCACCCGCTTATACGTAAAATGGTGTCCACTATAGACAGCATTGTATTATTTTAGAATCCATTTAAATTCTTTATATCCTAAAACAACGAACTATTGATACCATTTTGTAAATTAATACGAGATATACGTGTACGTAATGTCTAAGTTGATTGGAGAGGGTCATTATCTTGAATAAACCATCGGACTCTTGAGAAATTAACATTTTGAAACTACTATCGTATCTGTAATTTAATGTCTACGTTTTTTTTGTTTGTTAATTCTAAAAATATTTTGAAGTTTGCCAGTATATAAAAATATGATTTTCTTATTAAATTTAACTGTAGCATATTTTTCTTTTTATAAAGGCAGTTTTTTTATAAATTTAAATATAGTTTAGGTTAAATAAACATTAAATTATTTCTTAACAGGTGTAGAAGGAAAACACATGGCATATGCTGGAGTAGGTCCAGGTAAAAAAGGTAATGATGATCAAATCAAGCATACATACTACCAATGGGTTTGCTTTGTTCTTCTTGGTCAGGCCGTCATGTTCTACATTCCACATTACCTTTGGAAGTCATGGGAAGGTGGAAGGCTGAGAGATCTGACAGCTAGTTTGTGTAAGTTACTCATTATTCATAAAATATTTAAACATGCTTGTTACCAATTTTTACTCCACAGGATTAAAAAGATTTTTGTAATGTATGCCAAGAGAATTATTTAAATATTTAAAATGTATTTTAAATTAGCAAATTTACTTAATTTTTAGCTAATCCCATAGTGCCAATATCATTGGCAAAGGAACGTTGTGAGCAATTGGTGTGTTACTTCAATGATCTGAATGCTTATGCACACAACATGTATGCACTTCGGTTTGCCTTTTGTGAGTTCCTGAATCTTTGCAATGTGGTAAGCATACTTCTTTAAAAAAATTCTTGACCTTGTTATGTTTGATAAAGTGCTTAAACCTTGCTATCCAGACAACTCATAGGTATCAACAATGCAGAAACTAAAATTTAATCTTTTGGTACTTAAAATTAATTTCAGTTTATTTAGATGTTTGTGTACATAAAACTATTTAATTTAAAAAAAATCTTATGAATAATAATACATTCATTAATGATATTGCTTATATTAATAAAAAAGAAATTCATACAAGGACTATTTGTTTGTACCTTTATGCTATGATATTTCCCATAATTTTTTTTAACTTATTGAATATTTTTTATTTTCATTCCCTTTGCTACTATTCCAAAATATAAAGAATTAATCCAATAGTATTTTAATAATTTGATAACAATACTGTTAAGATAAATCACCTAAAAGCATTCAAATAAACCATACTGTCAATTTTCTCATTCTCAATAGACTTTATATTTTTTGAAATATTAGTATCTAAGTCATGTAATAAAATATTATATTTAACAGGTGGGTCAGATTTTTCTTTTGGACTTATTCTTGGGTGGGTCATTCCGAAATTATGGCACCGCTGTAGCAGCATTCACCCACTCACCACGAGTCCCTGCCGATATGTTAGATTTCGCTTCTGTCAATCCTATGGATCAGTATTTTCCAAAGTTAACAAAATGCTGGTTTAGATCATATGGACCTTCAGGATCAATACAATTGAAAGACCATTTGTGTGTTTTGCCGCTGAATGTAATTAATGAAAAAATCTTTCTCATACTTTGGTTTTGGCTGGTTATCTTAGCTCTAATGTCAACACTGGCTATGTTGTTTCGAGTTCTAGTTTTCTGCCTTCCCCCATTACGTGCTGTAATGCTAATGGGTCGTTTAAGACAAGTCAATAGGAGATCAGTGTCAAAACTTATAAAACATTTCACCTTTGGCGATTGGTTTGTACTTTACTTGCTGAGCAAAAATATAAATCAGATTGTCTATCTGGATTTAATAAAAGAGCTGTCAGTAGACATGGAGCACAAAGCTATAACCATTTAATATTTTCTTAATACAAAAATATATTTTTATTACACCAGTAACAAAGTTTACCAATATTTTTAAGAAATAATTGTTGAAGTCAATTACTATTATATAGACAAGAAAGTCAGGGTATAAAGTAAGCATAACTTTAAGGAACCACTTATTTAGAACATAATAAAGTACTTGTACTAAAGATGATAAGAATACATTAGTCACTAAGTTTGCAAAAGTAAAATTTAAATGAATCTGATTAAAATCTGAAAAACTGAAATAATTGATTAGTTTACTCATGATTATAATCTATATTTGTGAATAAGTATTTAAAAATTTGGTTAAAATTAATGTATGTTTGTTTCTCAATTTTTCATTTTTTTTTAAAACGTAAGTTTTTATTATAGAATTTATTTACTTAAAAATTGCAAGAAACATTTGCATAAAGTTGATAATTTCATTGTTTGAAAATATTCAGAATTAATCTTAAAATTTCAAATTCCATTTTTCTTTTATTAAGGTAATAAGCAATATACTTGTATATTGTTCCTTTATCAGTTGTAAATTTAAAAAAAATGTCTTATGACCATGTGAAGAAATTGTCTTTATTTACGTTTAGTTTTGATTAAATCTTATTTCATTTTGATTATAATGGATTTTCATTTCCCTTTATCCCTTTTTCCCCATAAACCCTATCCTCCAAATTTAAAGATAAAAACAATTTTTATGTAATTTTTTTATTACCAATTTCATTAAAATCTCTGATCAAAAGCATACCAGAAAAATAATGGGATAGTAATTATTATAAAGATGGATTTTAGGTATAAAAAAGTAAAGAAGTTAATTTTAATGTACCTATTAAATTTACTTATAATAAGATGAACAGGCTAGCACATACTACTAAACTGTTACATATGGAATAATATTATCCAGAACAACCTCTACAACCACAATGAACACATTCCACAATTCTTCCTTCCTCCAACTTACTTTTAGGCACTCTACAAATACAATTAGTTGCAAAATTAGTGTCTCTTGTTTGTATGCACCGTAAACAACACAAATTCTCATAACCAGTCTTCTTCCATTTTGCTATAAGGTTAGCATCTGCTATTTTTTCATCCAAACAGTATTGATACAATTCTCTGCTTATTGCTTTACGTCTATAAAAAAGATCATAGATGTATCGGGACTTCTGGTGATGAATCTTGAATATTGGCCACAGTGATTCTTGTTTCCTTTTCCCTTCATGAGGCTCTGTTTCAGCTGGAATAATAACAAAAATAAATCAGAACACTTAAAACACAGCTAGGAAGATGAATATAACCAGAATCAAGTATATCCAAATTTCTGTCAATAATTTGCATTGTTCGCTTGAATACATAGGTCTACTCCATCAGGTGGTTAGATGATTAACATTGATTTTTTATATCTACTACCAAACTGCCAATGTAACAATTTTCAGGTTTATCTAAAACTTATGAAGTATATAATACTTATGTAAATCACTTATCTAATGTATTTATGTGCAAAAGTGATCTTAACTATTATATGATTACAGACAATGTAATAAATCTAACCTATTCCTATTAATGATCCACAATTTATTGTAACTTGTATTAGGAGGCAAATTACTTTTTCATATATTCATAATGTAGTTTCTAAGAGCACGGTGCAGGATTTTCTTAGGTTTATTATGAGGATTAATTGATGAAAAAAAAAATTATATGGCTTACCTTCGCGCATCTTTTGCTCAAGTTCTTCAAGAGTGGGTTCTATTAATTCCCATCCTTCAGGTGGTGATTTGCGACTGCGACGAACTTTCGGCATTTCAACTAAAAATGGTAGTAATAGCGTTATATATTTTGAATAACCTATAATGTTTAAAAACGACAATAGTCATTTAAGATTTACTTACTTTACAAAAATTAAGTTATATCAGTACAATCAATAAGTATTGTAAAAAATAAGTATTGTCTTTAAATGCAATATTTAAAACTAAAAAACACAACACAATTTGTTTTTAGCTTGTCAAATTTGACAGATTCACAGCTTGGACGCGGTTAATGACTACAGGTAAGAATTAAATTTATCTTTAAGCTAGTTTTAATTTTTTATAATTATCTAAGGTAAATAACAGAAAAAAGTGCATAAATGTTTTTTAAAATATTTTTCTTTTACTATTAATTTCTTAAATACCTTTTATTTCTGGCAACATACCTATATTAAAAAAGGGGAAAAATACTTTTATATACTTAAGTTTAGACTAAAATCTGAAATTAAAAACGAAAACCTTATTGATTTTTATACTCTGTTTTAAAATTATGTTTTCATAGTTAAACAAGGTCATCGTCATGAAATAATATCAATGAAAAGTTAATTTTCTTTAAAGCGCTTTTGCGGACGGAAATAAAGATGTTGAGATTTTATCGTTGCAAAAATTTGAAAAACTTGTAAATTATACCATATTTACATATGATATCTGTTCGATAGATTTTATTATTATCTTTAAAATGAATTTTACTATGAGGAATCCCGATTTGTATGAACTATAAAGATAATTGTATATGACAATTGGTCTTTTAGATAACTGTAAATTGTATTAAAATTAATTTAGTTTTGAATCTGGTTTCCAGTTTATAAATTTTAATTAATTATTTTACAACGAACGAGAGAAAGCCATGGTACAAGTATTAATAAAATTATAATTAATTACAACACTAACTGTCTGAAAAATTACTTATGATAAAAAATAATTACTGTATTTAACCATGTTACCATTAGGGTCAATAGTGTCAACCATGCGGCCATTACATTTTAATACCATTTCCATTTTAATTGAAACTCATTTTACCTGATAGTTAATATTTTCGTTCTATGAGCTTTTACACACATTTGCTCTGAACTCTTGAAAAAAAGTGTAACGGAATATTAATAGTTAAACCACAATTTCCTTTCTTACACAACTTAAATAATAAATTGAATAATGTGTATTGTCGTTTAAATGTTTACTTAGTCTTCATTATTCATAATGTCACCGCTTAATAATTTCTAAACCCGCACGTCCATTGTTGAATTTCCATTTTTTATATATGTAATTAAATTAAATTAATAATGGTATAGTTAAACTAGAAGCCAGTTATGTCTTCTTGTATTGTTATAGTTATTAGGCTATAAATAAAATGTAAGCTAAATTTCAAAACATTCTCATCGAACATTTTTATCTTCCGTCAAATGCCGAAAAACTGTTTAAAAATATCTAAAATATTTTAGAAATTAAACAACAAAAAAAGTGTAAACCGTTTTATAAAAAGACGATAAAAGCAATCAACTAATTCCCAGTCATTTATATATACTTCATAACACTTAGCGCTACATCAGCATTTTGCAAGTAAAAAAGACCGACGAGTGTAGCAAGCGTCAACAACTACAAAGTAATTTGTACCCCACTGGCGGTATAAACATGTTATTGATGTACGATAAAAATTTACGATTTTTTTTATTGTCATCGTCTTCTCGATCAACGAAAAATGTCTCGTCATGAAATTGGGTTATCAGATGTAGTTGACATCGTTGTTCAAAATACGGGCATCATTTCACAAGTACATCGGGTCAAGGCAAATGGGAATAATCAACATAGGAGTCTAACGGGTCCGTAACGAATTACTATCACCAAGCATCTTAAGTTCAGTTCATTATCATTATTATTACAATTGAAGTATATTTCTAATAACATTTTTTGGAAGCGGCCTGTATCCAGCGTCATCCGACCACCCTAACAAGATTGTCTTTTCACCTTATTAGTAAACGTCTTTCCGCTTCGCTTGCCGAACCACAGACCACTCCAGAACCTCAAAATTTGTTTTCTCCTATGTGATGAAATACAGAGTTAGTGTCTGCTTTTAACTTAATCCGGCAAATGTAGTATAGTAACAGTTCCTACCCAGTAACAATATAATAAGACCTGAGTTATTAAAACTTCTTATTATACGCCTTCTTCCAGAAAGATCTTTAACCAGGAAGCATTTTTCTATCAGATTTTGTCTTTTATTCATCTATACTTGAATTGCAATTTATATCATTGAAAACCCTATTCTATCGATAATAATAAAGAACTGCAACATTCGATTGCTTATAGACTAATATTTCCAAACATTTGTCTGTTGTTAAAATTTCGCCATTGTAAAATCTCTCGCTTTTGAAACGTCAAACTATGTTGCACTTGTGGCCTTTTTAACTAAATTTTCTTGTTAACCCAGTAAATTGGGTATCGTCACTTATCAATAGATCCGAGTATATATTTCAAAAACATCAGAAATTTGGATAGGTTTATTTGGACAGCCTAACAAAAACGTCCAACTGCTGCCGCAGATCGCAAACGCATCCACGTATTTGAGACGTAGTGCTGGCGGAAACTACAACGCGTTCCATGGTTATGGCAGAACTAACGAATTGATACAAGAAAAACTGAAATTAAATAAGAAACCGATCTTCGAGTTCTTCAGACACATCGCCCGAAAACCTAGCCACGACCTTCAGAAACTCACTGTTACCGGCAAAGTTCATAGCAATAGACCAAAGGGATGTAGTTCTATGCGCTGGTCTAAATCCGAATAACTATCAACATGGACGTCCCTGAGGTCGCACACGCCGTGGAGCATTGGAACAGAGGGAAGAACATCACCGCGTGATGAGATGATGCTATGCAAAAGGCGGCTATGAGTCGAAATGATCATGATAATAATTATTTTTTGTGGTGTTACAAAGCATTAAATAATACTCAGACAGTTCATATAGTTTAACACAAATTTAGAATATTACCATCTAATATCAGATACAGAAACCACTGATTTGAAAACGACAATCTGCAAACAACATTATCGAGGATTTTCCGAGATATAATTACAATATTTCCGACATTATGACGTTGCAGTAATCTTGTATGAAAAATTATTAAAACAGTGGTAATACTTAATAAAACGAGTAAACTGTTTTTACATAATTTTAATTAATTACTACATAAATTAATGTTAGTAATAAAATATTTATTACATAAAATATAAGGAATAAAGTAAAAGTAAATCAAAATTAACTAAGACTAGACCAAATAACTACGATTATCACAAACTAAGACTAGGGTTTAGGGACGGTTAGGTTTATGTTTCAAATGCTATAAAATATTAATATCTCATGGCGTATAAGCTGTATAATTCATAAAAGCTATGTATGCATTTAATACAAAACAGCCATTATTATAATGCTACTCAAAGCACCATATACATAATGTTATATATATAGACATATCGTAATCTATAAAAAGATTTGCGTATTTTTTAATACATATGCGCTAATAATCGTTTTTTTTACAACTCTTCACATTTTACCCGAGGAGTGTGTGAATAACGGGCTTACCTACCTATGCGGTACACAAGCTAAATTCCCCTCGCACTCCTACCAATACTTTCGAGGCTGCGCACGAGCGAGACGGGGATAGCTTCCGCGACTCGTTTACCACTTTGGAATGTGGTGTTGCGTTCGCGCACCTCAACCAGCCAGTCATTTCATACCTTCGCAAGTTGACTGCGACAGCCTCGGAACTCTGCAAACTTTAACGTAAAATGTGTGTTTGACGCCGATAAATGTGTTTGTTGTTATTTGTGTTGTAGTGTAATAAAGTGACGAAAATCTGTGTTATGAAGTTGAGTTGACGGCGGGCACGAGACAACTTCGGCTGTATCGCTTATTTACCTGTAAGTAAAGCGTACGTGTCGACGTGACGTCGAGGTTTTTACACTCCTGCCGCTCCTTGTCTTGTGAGAGATATATAAGTGAAGGACCTGACGCATATAAACAGCCACATCATATTTTTTGCTGTATTATTCAGAACAATTGTATAAAATGTCCTAAACATTATTTCACCTTTGGTAGAGTTTGAATGAGATACAGAAAACAGTAAATAACTATCGTCAATGATTATAAATAATAAAAATATAATTGCAATTTTGACATTCTATTAATGTCAAAATTGCAATTATATTTTTTTTTCGTTTGTACCATACTGAACAACAACAACCATTTCAGCCAACATTTAAAAATAAAAAAGAAGCGATGTTTCACACTAAAGAAAATTATACTTATTCAACCTTAAATATTCCAAAATGATAAATATTTCTTAGTTTTATTTTAATTTTCACTAACCACCTTTATACTTTTTAGTGGACTTACTTTTGATGTTGTTTAGGTTTAACGTGCATTATTTTTTTAAAACTTCCAATTAAAGGCAACTTTTTAAATTGACTACTGGAATAGATATCTTTCCGTATGACATTATTTTATTACAACTGACGTAAACGTGCATCGATATTAAAAATAATACTTGACCGCCAATCACCACCCAGTCGCGGTTTAAAAACAAAACAATTTATACGACTGCCATTTTCAGATCTACCGTTGCACAGCGGCTAAATTAAATGGTGTCGCGTAAAAACTTGCTTTTCTATAAACTGTTCTGTGAATATCTCTGACTGTACCTCTAGTATAAAAAAGATAACAAAAAACTATGAATGGATTATTTAATAGCTTTTAATACGTAACATCAAATCTTATTCGTAGATAATTTAAACCGAAAAATTATGTGATCCCGTGTAATCTGTACCTACAAGATTCTTGTAAGTAATAATACTTGATTGTTTGTAGATGGAAAAGCTTTAAATGGGTAAATGTACATGTTTACAGGGGGTGGTCATCTACTGTCAATTAATAAACACTACACCCTATACAAATCAATGGTTTTAGAAATAATAAATAACGTAATGCGTGAAAAGCGTTTTAAAAACTGACAAATGAGTTATCAGTTCATTTTTGTAAAGCTTTTACATTTATAACTTATTATTCAGTATATACAAACACATATTTGACTTTAGGAATTAAATCATCTTCACGTTTTCTTTTAATATTGCTAACAGTTTATTAACAACATATAGGCATTTGAATTGACAATTAAATATCGATTTATTTAACTTCATATTTCAATCGAAAAGAATAATTGTTAGCGAAAAAAATTAAATTAAATATATAACAGTAATATTACTTGTCATATCTAATAATTATTTTATTAGTTTGAAGTAATAATAGTTATTTTTACACATTTTTTAATTGTAAGTACCCAAAAAATCAGAAGACAGTCGTTACTTTACGAGCGTTATGACAAACATTGAAAAGTTGGCAGGTTATGTTAAAGATAGCTTTTTCTTTAAACGCTATTACTAACTAGTGACGTTAGTTATTAGTGACTATATAATAATAATATTAGACTATAATTCCAATGTCGGCGTTGACTGGTGATGGCGCAACGTGACCGGCGAGTCACGTTCCCTCATTCAAATTCTGTCGTAAAAAACATGCAATTAAACGAAGTGTCTTGAGTACTATATTGTTCATAATTGAGATTAGTCTTTTAAAATCTCAATACATATTTTCTCTTAATCTGTATTTCGCAGCCGAGACTATTTACATATATGGCTAAAATTATTTTATTGTTTAATAAATAGAGTGAATACAGAGTTATTAGTCGTAGGTATTATATAAAAGCTTGGGTGGATTTAAAGCCGTTATTTAATGTATGGCAAACACAAAAACCAATAGTTACAGAAATAATAAATAATATTATGACAGTAGGGAAAAAAAGCGGATTCAACAAAGCGGAAAGCGACAAAATTCGGATTACGACATGTTATAATTGTTTTTAATATCAGTCTCTGCAGACTGTAGTAAATATGTTATTGACATCTAATTTTAGTAAAAAATAATGTTATCTATTTCGCAGTGATGACTTTACACAGGGTGATTAGAAATAGGTGTAAAATCTTTATAGCTCGAAATGACTAGTTAGATATATGCATATATACTCACTTTAAAGCTTTTACACATATAACCAATCGCTTTATACGTCGTTTCTTAAGCCGTATTTCGCAGCTGAGTCATTTTGTACCTAAATAGATAAAATAATTTATTATTTTATTAATACAGTGAACATAAAAAATTGCTATTTTTATGTACGCAGTTTAGAGAAATTTTTGATTTCGTTCAAATAGTTTTATGCTCGTCCTCTGATTGTTTTAATTAATTTTAGCGTTGTCAGTTCAGACTAAGAGATAAATTTTGAAGCTGTGGTCCATAATACTAACTACTAAACTAATAGAAAAGTTTGTAATAGAAGCTCGTTGCATATTTTATGAATTATATTTATAATTGTTTCTTTTTCTCTTATCTTGGCATATCAATTATATATGAAAAAAAGTAAATAATTATCGTCAATGAGTAATAGATTGTCAAAATTATAATTATACACAATTTATTTTCGCTTGTGATATGTTGAACGAGGTTGCCGTGAACTTTATAGGCGAGTCGAAAGTTGACTGTAACTGTCGTGTCACTAACGTACGCTAAATTTTTGAATATTTTTCATATAATATATCATCTTCAAACCGTTATCTGTTTAATATTTACAAAATTTTAATCCAATAAATATTCATTTTTTTTATTTACCATAGGATGAATGCACACCTATTCGCATAATAAATGCCTACGATCTAATAGGCGAAAGAAACTCATTTAGGTAGATTTTTTAAGGATTAAAAATTCCACATTGAAATAACCTGGCCAACACGTCATTCTCAAGGTCTAGCTTATATGAAATCATTAACAGTATATCCTTAGCATACAAACGTTCTATGGAATATTTTATATCCAACAATACATATAATTTACAAATTTGTTGTTGTAATGGTTATTGTTGGACTAGGTAACTAAGTTTTTTTTTTCGTAAAAGACTGCTACGGACTCTAATCAGCCTACCATCTTTGTTTGTTAAGAAAATAGACATTCGATGTTTTAAATGTTTAGGAGAAAATTTCATATAATATCTACGTTATATAGTTTACACATAGCATATAAAAATTTGATACCGTGATATGCTAAAAATATATCATTAACAATAATAATCTATTTACAACTATAGAATTTTCACGTAAATCATTCTCTTAATCCTGTATTTGGCTCTTTAAAAAAGATAAAACAAGGAATAATTACATGTTAACATTAAAAATACAGTATAAAACAATGTATATCTTAAATCTAAAGAAACAAAATGAATTACTTAAAAAATAATGATGGCAACGGTGATAACTTACGCAGGAGGCATTTTTTCCCGTTAACGATTTGGACGGTGCAGAAATACGAGTAAATTGAGGTGAAATTAAACAAACAAATAACTGGTGGAAGATGCAATGAATAAATTCATAAAAGAGAAAAAATACGTCAAGGAAAAATATAACAAAGATAAATAAGCCATAAACAAATATACTAAAAACTACTACTTAGAAACTATATTATAAACACACAAATATATTTATATGTGTATCGATATCTACATATCCTATTTATATAAATATAATAGATAATAAAATCCAAATATCGTAATTATCTTTAGATATTAAAAACTAAATTTTAACATAAAACAAAATGCTACTAATTTACACCCCAATAGGTTGGTATAGTTTAAAAAGTACGTTAAAAGATTTATTAAAATGATTAATATACGAAACGAACAAAGTATTTTAAACAGCTTCACTGTTTTGGAATGTGAAACTGTTACATTGTGCACAAGAAGCATTTTCAAGCAATGCGTATTCGCAGACGTTTCATAAGATGTTATGGAATGTACATTAGTATGTCTGTATTACATTAATATTTAAGGTCAAGGCGATGATGCATTTGTTTGTGGGAGTCATTCCATTATTTATTATGATGGAACATTGTTCGCAAAACGCGCTGTGTTAATTATTATACTATAAATAAAGAATGGGTTCTTTTTTAAATTGTATGTAAGAGCTCTACATAAAATAACAGAAAACTTCTTTAACCTTAAAATGCACAATTACATAATAAAAAAACAACCAACGTAATAAATAACCTTTAAGTGTCTAATATTCACACTTAAATTTTGTCTATGGTTATCAAAATTCGTATGAAAATGAATACACATAGGTTTTTAAAAATTTAAATAAACATAAATCTATATATTTAGATCATTAGCAACGTAATGCATTTAAGGAATAATTTAGGAAGTAATTCAAAGTAATTGCTTAATATCAAATGAGCTTATCTGTCTTACTTTATTAGAAACCTAAACATGTCAATTTGTCTTTTAAAGTATGTTCAGTATAATAAAAAGAACAGAGTATAGACAGCGTTTGAAGTATTCTATAATCTATGGAACTAATGTTACCAGATTATAAATTTATTATTTTTAGATATCGCTTATGACATTGTAACCGCTTCGTTTTATATGGGTGTCAATATCTATTCGATATGATCGGTTACGCCGGATAATTTGGTAGAAAGCTACGATCATGCCAATAATGGACGTGAGACGGTTTTAACGGATTTCACCTGCGCCGTACCGTCCGAGGCTGACCGGTCTCTCGCAGCTCCTGAATTGGATATCTGCACGCACGCCAATTACATTATGGTTACCTATTGGCTCATCGGATACAAACGTGTTCACTTCGAGTTCGTCTTACTATCCCATGATAGGTCCTTCCCACTATATTATAGCAGATAAATACGTTTCAGTAGAATAAACATTCCGCACCATATAAGTCATATATTAAGAAAATTGGGACAAATAATACTATTTACAAATATACGTTTAAATAAATATGATATTAATGTTTTGAGTTTCGAAAAGGCTCTTAGTAAAGCCTATTCGAAAGATTAAATATTTGTTTCAATAAAGAAGTATAGAAACACACAGTACAGTATCTTCTGTTGTTTTCCTCTAAATTATAACTTTGATATATTGTTGTAGAGGTTTCAATAAACTTTTCATGGACTACTGCCCCTTTTACGAAAAACAAAAATGCATCTGCTTACCAACTTATTGGTAACTGTTTTATTGGTTATTTATGTCGTGATAGTACAATAAAATATAATTAGAGGTATTTCAAAATGCTTCTTGTCTTTTGTTTCTGCATTTTACCACCTAATACTAGCAATTTACATCTGATTGCAGTCAAGCGTAAGTCAAGACAATTCTTGTTATATATACGCTATAATTATAAGATCTTTGTTTGTTATAGTTTGTACATACACTAA
Source organism: Battus philenor (assembly GCF_028537555.1). NCBI lineage: Eukaryota > Metazoa > Arthropoda > Insecta > Lepidoptera > Papilionidae > Battus > Battus philenor. The sequence goes on along the minus strand of NW_027181759.1, from coordinate 3,685,519 downwards.
AAAAGAAGGACGTTTATTGATACAATCCAATATGACATAAAAGAATTTAGTAGTGTTTTTAACACTGGTATCCAAAGTAAGATTAAACTTGTATTATGAGGAATAATAATAGAATTAACACATTGCTAGAAGTGTACTTATTCAAACGGACGTGGGAGTCCACGGTATTACTTTTACTCCGTAAAAACTTCCTCACTATATAGAGGGACGAGGTTAATCGAGGATAACGACGCAATGAGAAGTGTTTTTTATTTTTTCCCAGTTTATTTTTTATTTTACACTTTGTGTAATTGCGGCAGACACAATGTCTTAAAGGCATTCTCCCAATAGTGGTGTAGACATAATATATACGTGGGTAAATGTCGCTATAGAAAAGAAATATGAATGTTGTATAATAATATATAATATGTACATACATAAATATTATGCCTTTTATCAAATTAGGAATAAATATATACTTAAATAGGCGGAAATAATATGTACATAAATTGCTTTATTCCATAATATACGTTTTTCTTTGAGCCATTACGACAAAACGCAATTAATTTGACCATTAAAAACCTATTTTCGTGATAATGAACGCACATTCCAAATTGGTTGCAACATTAACCAATTTACAAAACATTTTGTTTTTATAATTGATAGCATAGCACCGCAATAAACAATAAGTTTTCATAAGACTGCAGTACAATACATTACAATGCATACAGTACTATGTATATGTGTTTCGAAGTCTAACCTATATATTTGTACTATGTAAAATATTCGATGTTATGCATATGCCGTAAATGTCACGTTATTAAAAATATTTTATACATAATAAATTGTTGATATTAAACTAAGGTTATTCGCTCACTGCAATTAAAGTCGAAATCAAGCTATAAGAATTGGCAGGAACTTCTAATGACTAAATAATTGCAGATATTGCAACAAATTTTAATTTAAGCTTGTTTCAAAGGTTGAGTTTAATACAAAAAACAAAATAGTCTCTCTACAGCGTTGGTTTCCGTCAAATTGAATTTTAATTCTTATTTTTGATTAAAAATTTATTATAAATATTATGTACCTATTTTTTCTGAATCAAATACTTATTCCAAAGTTGATGTGCAATCAACTGTATTAATCATTTCTGTGACACGGAAAAAAACCTTTGCGCGGGAAAATCATCAATTGTATAGCACTTGTATTATTTCAGTCCACAGATAAAAAATAATTCCGTTAACTATTCTTCCGTCATTGTTTCGATGCGACATAGATTTATTTCTTTTTATTTCGTAAGATACGTTCCGTATTACATTTCACATATTTTTGATGACTTCGAAATTTAAATAAACAAAGCCAAAGTGTACTAAGGAATTTTTTTAAAAAATATAAGGAAATTATAACAATTATAATTTAACCTAAGAAAATTCTGAATAAGGCTAATACAACAAGTATTAGCCTTATTCTCCTATATAGAGATTAAAAAACGAACCAAGTACCCATAGTTATTTTATTACTGGGTCATGGTAGTGTCGTAAATAATCGATTGGCTGTTACACACGTCGTTGACAGTCATGTTGTGACTTTGTTCAGACAATGCATTGAAAATTAGGAATAAATGACAATTTCGACCTTTACAGATGGCCAATATGATATCAGCCCTATTATTGAAAGTTGTTAATATATTTGTTACTGTAATGGTCAATTCCTTTAGTATTCCTACAATTTTATTAAATTTTTTTATGTCTGTATTTTTCAAAAAAGACAGCTTTAATTCTGTTAGAAATTTCCAAAAGAGTAAGAGTAAGAGTAAAGCCGTAATTTCAACTGTTTTTTATTATACAGCGAGAACCCTTCGTGGTCAAAAGTCGCTCGGCTAGTAAAAGCCAAATTAATTGTACTCTTAAAGTCATCTCATATCTATAATGTAAAACGTAATTTTTTCTCAATTTACAAAAATAATTATTAAACATCTTCATTATCTAATTTTATTACCTACTTACCTAATTATTGTTGTAAATATTCCGATACCCATTTTACGCACGCCTAGCTTCATCGACCGATATTGCGAATTTCGCAACCGTCAATAATTTCGATTGCGTGTACTTATGACGCAATTACAAACCGAATAAATAATTTTAGCCAATTGCCCAACTTACAAGCGTTAAGTGTCGCACAGTCAATTATTAAATTAAACGCTTGATAAAGCGCTGCAAGTTTTTGACAACAAAAGTATAAATTCGGGAAAAAAATAACTGTTCTTTAACCCGGTTGAAGGTTGATAACTGCGGCTAAGTTTTTTTATTACAATATGACAGAAGACATTTATAATCTGTCTTCAATTTTTCTTTTTATGTCATGTTTTTATTCGTTTTTATTTTTATATTTACACTGGTACATAGTAATGATGTGGTCAAGACATATTTGTTTAATTATGTGTATTTAACTAAAGTTTTCTTGGGGTATGTTAGAATCCATATCTTTTTAAATTTAATAATAATGTTTCAATTATAGTAGAATAACTTTTATAAATTTTGAATTTTTTTACAGTTTTACAAATATAATACGGTAGTTTGTATAAGAGTTGAAATTTAATAATGATTTTTGCACACATTATAGCTAGTTATAATATAATTTCAAATGTGAAAGTAACTTTTATATCATTTTATGATCGGAAACCGCATATGCTGTAACGTATATAATTTGACTGCAATAACATACTTCATAAGCGAATAAAATCGAGGTCTATTCTAAGTAGGTTAAGTACAGATTATACTTCACCTTGAAATCATTGGTATTGGCGCGGACTAGAGACATTTTTTTTGTTTAACATTGTATAAGTTATTTGACAAGCGATGTTATTGGTTGTCAGTTATCTCGTGTGTATTTACATCTTATTTTAAATGCATTATACATTACCACACCTTGTTAAGATCTTTGAAAGATGCTGAAAGCAGGTTGGTATTGGAAATCTTTAGGGATAGTCTATGCCTAGCGGTGAACCTTCTATGATTAATGATGGTGATGATTACCAAAAAAATAATAGTAATGTGGTATCATTAAGATTCTGAAGGAAAAAATGTCACAATATCGGATTAGGACTATACACGGTAACAAAAATTGTATTGGAAGTAACTTTTAGTTATTTGTCGTCGTTTCAGTCCAAAGACACCTTCTGCAAGGCATAAGACACCCCCAAAGATGTTTATGGGGAATATAATAAAATCGCCACGCTTAGAAGGCAGGTTGGCGATCACAGCGTGGTATGGTACGCAGAGGATGCTCCTGCTAAGGATAACTTCTTGAAACTTATTTGTGAGCAGTTGCAATCCAATAAATATAGCCTGAATTGTATAAGATTGTATTCCAAGAAACGAATCCGCAAGCTACGATTACAATTTTCAGTCTTCTACAACCGGGCTACCATTTTTACATCTTTAGTTATGTGTTGATATATTTAAGTATGTTTTATTTTAATGTAAAGAAAGTCTCTACGGTTTGTCTCATAAATTCTAGAACGAAGTTAATTTTAATAAATACATTGCCGGTTACATTTATTTTTGCGGATAGAGGGCATAACAGATAAGAAAACAGTTCAACTGTTGTACAACATAACGGTAACTTTTACTTTAGAATGGTATTCTGTGAAAGCGTAATCCCTTACCCTGTTGAGGCAGTGTTATGGAATGACTCATTTTCTTTGAATAAAGGTAGTTTTGTTGTATTATCAGATATGTTTTATTTATATTCATAATTTATATCGCATAACTTACAAAATTATGTTTAATCTAAAAACGATTACATTTAATATAAATTACCCAAAAAGTACGAGGTGTAATTATACGAGGAGATATTTTACTGTGATATGCTAAATAAATTATAAAATTATATCAAAATAAAAAACAGTACAGCAAACATGTTTAGCTCAAAATCATAAATAATTGTTTTCATAATTATCGATTTGATGAATAAAGTATATTATTTTTTGTGCAGTCTTTAAAAATAACAACGTATTCACGTTAAAAGCTAAATTGCGTGAAACAAAGCTACATATAAGCAGTGGCGTAGCTAGGGGGTGGCGAGCGGGGCGGCCGCACCAGGCACCACAAGCAGGGGGGGCACCAAAGTTGAAAATAATTTTTTTGTATTGTTTTTTTTTGAATGATGAATAATGAAATGTTAAAAGAAAACCATAATTTAAAGTAAATAACATAAAAAGAATATCGAATTATACTATTTTTTTGCTAAAAAAGTTGTTAAATAATATGATTATTAAAAAAAGTAAACGGTTACAAATTATAATATACACAGTGTTTAAGCCTTTCATTCGCAAAACACATAGTGTTTTTTAAAAGGGCCCTAAATCACAAAAACACATATCTGTGTTTCAAACTAGTCGACACTATTAATTTTGAAAATGTGATTAATGACTTTGCAGGCCAAAAAGCGAATGTTCGTTTTTAATATTTTTCCCAATAAATTTTATTAAGATCTAATGTTATTTTATATACATTTATTATTATTTTGAATCAAAAAAATATTTATTAACTACATTCTGTTCTGAATTTTGAAATTATTTAGACTCTTTAGGAGGGGGGGGGGGGGGCACCAAGCCCCAATCTGCCCCAGGCCCCAAATACTATAGCTACGCCACTGCATATAAGCGATTTTTAGCGCATGCAATTACAAAACCGCTTTCCGAAGTTCTAATGCACCTATGTTCATGTCGTCATCGCCTGCCTGTCACTATATGTACTGGCATTTTTAAAAAGATACCAGTTGACTCACTTGGTAGTAAATACAGGTTTATAAAAAACACGTAAAATATAAATTGATTATAAATTTGTATCCGTTATTTTTGTTTAAAAACTATGATATGTAAATATTCGACCGCACAGTATCCAAAATATTAAATGTCTGATCATGATTCATGATCGGAAATCGGTAAGCAATCGCTTATTTACAAGGTTATTAGTTATAGATGTTAAATCTTGAAAGTGGTGAATGTTTAGGTGTATTCTATTTATATATCATTTGTTTCGGAAATAATTAACAAAGTAACGATATTGTTGTATGAAAAAAGTTTTTGAAAAAGTCTGCAGACTCCAGAGTCTATAGGCTTTATTTTGCCGGAAGTTATTGACCATTTACATCAGCAAAAAAAAAACATGAAACGGATTTCAGAGCGATCATTTTCAACAGATCATTGGCTATATATATTAGAATAAAACCTTTCGATTTTTTGCTGACAAATGAGCCATACGTTCATCTCTTAAAAGCTTTTAGACCTAAAAATCCTTCGCCTATATCACCTGTACAATCCTGTAAATTGAAGAGTTGGAGAAGTACTTGAGCAAAACATTTTAGTAGTGACTGGATTAAACAACAAACTTCAACTAGCCTGTGCGCAGATAGAAGGAGACTCCGAAAATATTTCATTTAGTTAAAGTATCTACTGTTGTGTGCGCTAGTCACTTCCTGAAGTATGTTAAATGTGACGGGCAGACAACTTTTATTATATTTTATTAGCCCGGACTTTTACTTCTACCCAAGTGGAATTTGCAGATTCCCTGGTTCGAGTTGGCAGTGTTGTAGTGTAGAAAGTGGCGAAGGTCAAAGACTCCCGGGGAAGCCTCGGCTCAGGCCTAGGTACGTACCACTTCACTGGTTAGGAGAGGAGTCACTCCGTGGAATGACTACATTCAGCAGAACCCTCTGCTCGGACTGTCACTCGTCGAGACAACACTTCTGCGTACACTGAGTAACATAATTATCAAAACGATCTTAAAATTAATTATACGAAAAACCTGGATAATATCATGATTTATTGTTTATTAAACAAGCAAATATTTCTTTAATTGAATATTTAATTTATTGAAATAAAATAATACACCTTAACTTTTATTACATGAAATTATAATAATTAAAATACGGAAGCCTATTTGTAAATGTTCTCTTAGTTAATTCAAGTTCATATAAAAAGTTAATATACGCTAGAATGGAAATGTCCGTGAAGTAAATAAATACATCATTTCAGACATTATTTTTATTCGTCTCGTACATTTAAATTTATAATTCAAAAAACATATTTTGCGTAGATATAAACAGAAATGTTGTTTTGTTTGACCATTGTACTTATTCATATACATAATTTTAACTCTTCTGTTATTTTAATAAGTTTACTTTCCGTAAATCTGTTAAGGTTCAAGTTTGAAAGATAATTTATATTTTCACAATCCTAGAGCTTCATCTACTCGTATATATATATGAAGCTCTCTCTCTCTCTCTCTATAATATCTCTCTATATATAAAGGAAGCTCTACTGATTTCATAATAATAAGCGTAGAACCACACCGTTATGGGAAATAATATGAGAATTTTTTTTTAAAATAACATTTACGTATTGATTATACGAGGTGATTGAATATATGTGAGAAATCTTTAAAGAGGTGAATGTAAAGCCCATTTGACAAAAAAGTTTTTTATGTTTTTATACCTATTTCCTCAGCCTGTATAAAGTGGACCTATTGGAATACAACAGGCCAAAAAGTTCCAGCAGTGCAAAATTTGCGGGAACAGATAGTAAACAATAGTTATATTTTAATACGCAATAATCTTTCTTTTAAAAAAAAATATGTTATGCAATTATGTTATTAATTATTCCGTCGGAAAACATTGATTTTTGCATAGGGTGTACCATACATTAATTTACTGCAATGTATTGATCACTTTGAATTTTTTATATCTATAATCAGTTACTCCGTATAGATGATGTTATATCTAACAGTAAGATAAACTGTATCTATTGCAGAATATATATATGTATGTCATGAATCATTTAGACAGCGGACGCCCACTAACTATGCCTCCATTAAAGATTCATCACGCACCGTCAATGAACTGTACACAATCGGAATCATGATCCATTTTTACAATATTAATCTATTGGATCTATGAATCGAAATATATCTATATTCGCTATTATAGTAAACCTTTATAATTATTATTTTTTTAAGTCTTAAAAAATATTCACTAACTTTATCGATGCTCAACGATTTAAAATATTGACGGCACACTTTCCGGAAGCCATGTTGGCACTTATAAGGCGTCTCTTCCTGTCGCGAAGGAAACGTGTGAATATTAACGTGTTCCATTTTCAAAATATAGAAATGTTATTTTGCTTAGATGTTTTAATTAAATCTTAGTTTTTATTGAGTGACCTTATTTTTGCGAGTGTTGCCTTGATGCTTATAATTAAAATGTAGAAAAGTCAACGATTTTAAAAAATATCTGTACAGTTATAGTTTATAATCTTCTTAAAATTTGTTTTTTTTTTATATGAGACCATAGATTTGTGCGACAGTGGATAAAGTGTAAATATTTTTGCTAAAGTAAGTTTTTCGTAAATGACAATGAGTATAGATAATGAACTATTTATCCCATATTATAACCCTTTTGTTGATATAAACACCAAACAACGTTAAACAAAAACTTAAGTATAATTTCGTAAATGTTCTATGTAATGAAGAACTTAAATGCCTATAAGTACATATAACTCCTAATGCCTCTCCAAACAGAGGCTTGTCCTCCTTCACTTATTTCCATTACTAACTAGCGCTTTTTCATCTTTTCATCATTTTTTATTTCATCACCTTCATTTTAGCCGAAACACGCCCACTGCAGGCATAGGCCTCTCCCAAAGATGATCACCATTATCGATCTTTCGCTACCTTCCTACGGCTAACTTCATTTTAAATTACTTTACTTCGTTTTATACAATTTCATTATTGGTTGTATAAATATAAGCCTTGGTGATTTCTTGTGTTATCTCATATTCAAAATTGTAACTTTTTATAATAATAAACAAATAAAAAAGTAATAACAATTTTTTTTTGTTTTATAATAACTAAGCATGATATATTATCGGGGTGACTTTATTATTATTAGTAGTTAGTGTATGTAGATTTTTAACTAATTGATTTTTAATCATAAAAGTAACAGATTATATATATTTTTTTAATTTTTAACCTAATTTAAAATTAAAATCAAAGTCGTGGTTAGTCAAGACGAAACCGTGTCCGCTCGTATCGAAGGTCTCGAAAGTAAAACAAAATTTACATTCATACGTGACGGCATTCGCCTTAGGGTCGATCACCATGCCCAACAGATTTCTGTATAAATAGAATATCGTGGAAAGTAAAACCGGACTTGCGCATATTTTAACTAGTGGGTTGGAAATAAACATTGTTATTTCGTATTCAAACTAAAATTTACAACATCCAGTCGATAAGATTCTACGTCGCACATACAAGTTGAAAATACATAATTACAATCATTATAGACAATTAATAACATAAAAAGAATAAACCAATCCTTTAATTTCGGCAATATATACGTCGATTGGCTATAGGTGTAAAAACTAACATAATGTAGCTTATTTATCAAAAAAGTTTAAAATTTTATATCTCTTTCCAATCTTTCTGTATAAAGCGATCACTCTGACATATGTTACATAAATTTATTTTTGCTATTGGAATGCGACAGCCCATGATCTTCTGGCAGAACAAAGTCTGCAGGGACAGATTATAAATAATAATTAATTTTAATATGTATTAATCGGAATTTTGAAAACGATTTTTTTTACAATTTTCATTACTTTGTTAATTATTTCTGAAACCATTGATTTCGGATAGGGTGTACCATGTTTTAATTGGGAGAAAATTAAGTATACATTCATACCTTTAAAGCTTTTACATTTAGAAACATTCATACGCTATACTTCGTAATAGTAACGTTTTATTTTATGTGCTATCGTTTTATATAAATTATCTTCATTAATACGTTAATGTGATACTTTAATGTATAATAAAATCCAAATTTACACTTAACGTCTCTTTTTACTCGAACCGACAAAAAAGTGGCGCGAAATGTCACCCGTCCGCCATTATCGGCGAAATGTCAAACGAAAGCATCAGTGACGGCTTTCTCGTACGCAGCTTCCATTCACAATGCGCGACACACTTAGCAGCTTGTTGACCCGTCCGTCGTGTTTTTAGGCCCTTACGAGAAATTTTCACTTGCACCATGTTTGTGGAGAAAAAAGTTGTCTCGCGTTTCCGATTTCTACGAAATACACATTTACATTTGACAAGTGAGAAATTACTTTTTGTGTTTACGTAACAATGTCTCCGTAAACTTCAATTGTACAGAATAACCTTAACCTTTTATATTTAATTATAACTTTTGTACACGAGGTGGTGTATTATTTGAATAAAATTATTACATATTATTGTGACATAGTGAACATAGAAATACGCACATCACGTAGAATCACTATATCATTGACATCTTTTTTTTACTAGTTTTTTTTTTTAAATAAGGTGACATTTATTCTCTACATATGGATTTGAACTCAAAACAACTTATTCTTACACTTAAATAAACTAAATAAGACAATTAAATTTTCTAATGCCTCCTGTGTTACTCACAAAGTATGACCGTGGTATTAATTATGAGAATGGGATTGTTCTATAACTGTTTCATTAGGTTGGTAGTTGGCCGCGGTGGTTTCACACGTTACACTTGCTTAGCAGGGGGCCGTGCAGTCGCTTGCGACGGTCAGCTTATGTGGCAGGGTCGTCAAATTACTTCCTAGGGAAAGATGTTCAGGTTTCAACTTCATTATAGTTCTCACGTATTTTTCTATTTCACCGCTGACTGCTTTTTTAGACAAGTTTTAGGGTTGAACATAAAAGAAATTACTTAGTAATATTTAAGTGTGTAAACATTATACACAGGTTGATTGGTTTTAAATTTATAATCTTAAAAGGGGTGAATGTATAACTCATTTGTCACCAAAAAAGTTTAAACCTTTTACAATTCTTTTCAATCACCAATATAAGGTGCTCAATCTGTACAAACTGTTAAATATGTTATATTACTTTATTTTTTCTATTGAAATGGCCAATAACGTCTGGCAGTTCAACGTCTGCAGACCCACTTAGTAAACAATAATTAATCTTAATATATAGTAATCTATATTTTAAAAACGCCATTTCTCACTTTTCTATATAATTACGTTATTTAGTATTTCTAAAAACTTTGACTCTTGTATAAGGTTTACAATACATTAATTGACAGCAAATAAAGCGTAGATTCATGCCTTTAAAGCTTTTACATCTATAATTAATCATCCTCCATACGCTTATTTTGTCCGGGAGGCTTGCGGAAAATGATAATTCTTTTTTTGTATTTTCTTCAATTTGTAAATGATGGATTGTCAGTAAATTGATGTATTTAAAGTTGATTAAAAATTCTGTTATATGGCAACAATTATTGCTTGATATAGCAATTTTAATGCTGGCAACCCTGACAGACCGGACTGTGAGCGGTCAAGGCGAAATTTTGTCTTATGACAGGTTTTGAAACGCTACACCCTGGGTAATAGCCAAGGCAAGGCACACTGCATTTATATATGTGTTTATATAAAAATATTCATGCACTTTACAAGCTAATTGTCAAATAAATATTTAAAAATAAATACATTTGAAGTTAGTTTCATTTTTATCTTTACTATACTTTTGTTAAAATTTTAGTTTAAAAATACGACCTTTATAACTTTGATGCAGAATTCTGGGTACAAGTCGCTTTCAATCAATCCTATTGGAAGTCTTTGTGGGAGTCCTGTGTCCAGAAGTGGACATTTTTCGCTATGATAATTAATGATGATCCCATTTTATTACGGACCACTCTTGTTGAATTCTGTCTAGATATCGGTAAAGCGTTATTTCTGCTTTCAACATTAGATTTTTTTTCGAAAATAATTTTAATGATGTTTAATCTATTTTAATTGTATATAAAAATAGTATGTAGTACTAGTCCGGTCGTGTGTATAATACTGTAGCTATCTGTGAGATGGATCGGGGATGTGCTCGAAGCTTTGGACTCCATGCGTACCAAGAAGGTTATTTGTAACGATGCTTTGTAGAGCGCTAGATTTCAGAGCTTGGAGCATCGGGGAAAAGTTGCAAGTTTATCTGTATACTATAGACTGCATTTAGAAGCATCTGCGTCGTAGCTATGTGAATTAATGCTTCCATCTTCTTTATTCCATCGGACATTAAGACATTAGGATTCACAACATCCATACACGGTTGAAATCTATTTAACTCACTCTAAAAGTATTTTTTCTACCTTTATAGTGCGAACGGCAAAAGGAATAGAACAAATTTTCCAGCTAGCTACAATTTCTAAGTCTTCATATCAACAGTAAATAATATAATAGTAAATAAGTATCTTCTAGGCAAGCGTACATGCTTGCCTAGAAGATACTCTTAGATTATTACATTGTAGAACTGGCTATCGATTAACATGCATCGAGACAGAGGTCAAATAAAAATAGCATTTATCAACTAATTCAATTTTAAAACATCTTATTAAGCAGTTAAAAATGATCGTTTCCCGGATGTAAATACGGCAACAAAGAAAAATAATAGACCCCATGACGTCATAATGACCTCCGTCATTCCGTCTAAGTTAAACTTTACAGAAATCGATTCACGTTTATAATCTATAGGTAAATATGTTTCTTTTTATTATTCTCAAACTTGATTCGTACAGTTAGAGATGGATTTCGATCTTTCAAGTTCTAGATAATTCTATATTACAAGAAATACTATTACCGATATACCGGTAAAATATATTTATACTTTTTAATAATATTAAAATGTTCATCGCTCTATTGTCTTCTATTATCTTGTTTAGAATTAATTATATTTCGATTAATAGTAACTTTTTTTTTATTAGTACATATGTTTACAGCTGTTGCGAGCATAATCGTGGCCAAGGCTGTAGACGCAAACATTTATTATTATAATAAGTTATATAAAAACTATGAAAATATGATATGTTGTAGAAAAAAATGTTTAGAAAACCCACAAGTAAAAGAACACTCACAGTATCGGAATGTTTTAAAGTGTGTAGCATTAGTACAATTTACATTTTAATACAATACGATAAGGTAGGATTAAAATACCTTAAACAAACTCAAAAGTTTTGATGGTGTAAATATAAACATTGGACAGCTGTTTGTCAACTGCGGCGAATTGAGGTGAGGCAATCGGCGGCCTCTCGAGACGAGAGGGCGCGCCGGCAACTTTCTTCGAGACGTAACATCTTTCATTAATAACTGCGCGAGTTCAAGCCTGCATCGTCTATACAATCGCAATGAACGTACCAGGAAATAGTTCTACTAATATTTAAGTGCGCTACAATATTTTTTTAAATTCAAAATACGTTTATTGAAGCAGGCATTTATTTACATGTACTTTTGATACGTCAAAAATTTTAACATTGTAGTAGTAAGATACCACCGGCACGCAATTGTGATACTGAGAAAAGACGGCTACAAAGAGAATTGTAGCTGTAATGTTTCACGATCCATCCTTTTTATGTAGTATTACTTTTCGTATGCTATTTATATAAAAATTATCTTACAAATCAATAAAAATCTAATTTAGGATGATGGAACAGGTGATGGATAATCACGCAAAATATTAAAAAGAAAGAGAATAGTTAAAATTTTGGTCAGCAAAGATTTATAGTCATAGTTATAAAAATAACACCAGTGTGTATAAAATTCAATTCCATTTCTAAATGGTAAAAATATTAGAATCAAACATCAGTTTTTTTTTTATTAAATTTTCTAAGGTTAGCCACTATCTGCTTTTTCATCGAATGTTGAATTGACGTTGATTTGTGGAACAGCTTGTATATGAATTTAGACTTTGTATAGTTTCCGAACTATTTCGCTCCGCGAACTTATGTCAGACGAAGCTGTAAAAGCCTTAAGGCTAACAGCATTATCTTCGTAACAATACAATACATTTGGACGTAGACGATTCATGTCATTCATCATATTTCTCAAAGAAAAGACAGCTTTCTTTAACAATTTAAATATTCAATATACTATTAGTACAGATATGTTACCAGTTGTACAAATCTTCGTATTCATGTATCCGTGGAGAATCGTCGACGTTTATTTTAGTTAAACAAAAAGTCCGAGGCTCGCACCGTTCACGTGTGTCAACACTTTCTTTTAAGGTACTTTCCAACCGACAACGAATAACGACAATGTCGTTTGTTGCTTTTTATCGCTTGGTACAGGGTTTCCGTGTCTTCATTTGTTTAGTAAAGACACGGTAGGTAATATTTTTATCACATACGTTGGTCTAATTTTGTACATTTTCTTAATATTTTGAATGTTTTGTTGTTCAACATACCATAATCTAGCATCTTTTAGTTTTACAATTTGGGACCATATTGTATATAAATGCATAACCGTACAGTCTGGGTACCATGAATAATATTATTTCATTATTTACGCACTGCTTACTCTTATATATGTATAAGGTGAACGTAATGGCAAAGGCGTTCGCTACCAGTCAACTATTTGGGTAGAGCAAAGATATATTAATGGAAATTGTTAAAATACATAGAAAAAAATTAAAGTAAGATGCAAAAAATCAAATATAAATTTGTAACGGGGATATGCTTGACCATAATATAGATATTTACAACTATGTACTGACTCATTACGAAATCTGGAACTATAAGGTTTAGTGACTTAAAAGTTGGTAGAAACATTTCGTCGAAGAGTGGTCAACTAAGAATGGATTTACAAAATCTCACCCACAAAGGCCCTCTGCATCCTTTGCTTTCATTCAAAAGATTCATTTTTTCAAATTGTAGCTCTAATATACATTACCGACAATTGATTTTATAAAATGAATGCATTTATATTTTTTTGTTTAAAATGGCAATGCGAGCCACTTCAAACAAAAAAATATAAATGATCTTAACACTATGATTAGAATACCTTGTATTCCCATTTTTACTTTGTATTAGTTCTATATTAATTTAAAATTGAAGAAAGAATTGGTCACTTCTATTTTTAAATTTTAATATTTCTATGACACTTCTAATTTTCGGCCTAGCAAAATCTTATTTATTGTAGAGGTTATGTAAAAAATATAGCTTTTTCACAGTAAATAAAAAAGCTTCTTTTATTTACAGTAAATTTTGTTTTATATTTATATACATTAATTAAAAAAATGTTACTATTAATTACTGTTGTTTGTGGTTTGCCGCTATCCATAAGTAATGTTTTTTTTACAAGGAAGAATAAGTATTGTCAGGGACATTTAAACTTTCATTTTCGTAGATTTTGCATTTTATTGATGTCAATCAAAGGCGGCTCAAATGAGAAATCACGACTGGCCTTAAGTCTATCACAATCGCTCTCACACTTGAGCCTGACCCTGTACCGCATAGCGTTGCTAATATGTGATGTTTGTTGCACGCTAAACGGTTTATCGGGCATGGACCATTAGTACATATGCAATTTTTTTTAACAGATAATACATACACTTTAGTTTACTCTATTGCGTTTAACGACGACCTCTTTCTGCAATTTCTTGTATAAATACCCGTATTGAAACTTGTAAAACCATACGTACCATAAGAAATGTGTGTACAGTATCCGGCGATAAATATTGCACATCGACCTTTGGAAAGAGACAATCGGCTAATTCCGGCTTCGTGGAGCACTGTCTCTGTCCCACACTACCTTTGTGACGTTTTGCCAATCGTATTTCGTGCAACAGAGATAATGCGCTACGAGGCCGAAATTAGCCGATTGTCTCTTTTCAAAGTTCGATGTGCAATATTTATCGCCGGGTACTCTAAATAATGTTATGGTTTTGTAAGAAAGCGAAATAATTTTCTCATTAACGTGAACATAATTATTATAAGCGATGTATTTAATAAGAAACTTTATTAATAATTACATGGTAAATAATGAAAGTGAGAAATGTTATACAGCGCCATCTACATTTAAAACATGACACTTGAATTTTTTTTTTGTTATATTTGTTTTGTCTTTGGCATTAACATCATTTTTAAGTTATTGGAGCGCTAAATACCAATTTTTACCTTACATTATAGCAAGCAGAAGCTTCTTCGAGAATTTCTGCTATCGACTTTACTTAACATATTCTTAAGAATTAGATATCCTTGCGGCCAATCTGTTAGGGTTCTCAGGCAGATCTTCATTTGTTTGACAAATTTCAGGGTCATCTGACAAGTAGCTTTGCTTTTAGCATCCCGATTTGTAGGAACCTGATGGAGCTAAATGTTCGCTGAATTTTTGCTTACTGGATTATGTCGATGACAGACTAATGGTTACTATGGTAAATAAAAGAAGACTTACGTCTTGTCTTTTTGCACGCATATGCTTACCATGTTAATTGTGACACAAGTTTTTAAATTGCAATTAAAATTTTGTACGCCTCTGTGGCAATGTTAACGGCAATTCATTATAAAGTCATAATAATTGCGGGTTCGTTTCGCAATGCTGTTTCGCAACCGATGCCCGGTTGATACGCGTTGTATAACTGGTCTGGTCGCATTGACACTACTAGGGCAACATAAAAGACGCGGTCCCTTACCGCACGCACACTCTATTGGAAACAAGGAACTGTGTTTTCTTCTCTGAAACATAATATTGAAGCGCAAATTTATCCTTCGAATATACCAGCATCAATTGCTTAGTATTTTTTTTAATTAACAACAATCAATCAATTTATTAACTGTCAACAATTTAGTGTTTTATAGACAGTTACAAAATAAATCTAAGAAAAAAATGTAATAAGTTTTTAGTTTTAATTTGATCTATTGTTCAAGTTTATTTGGCATAAGATTTACAAAGAAATATTTTAAAAATAACCATAACGTAAAAAGTTGTTATGCCATCCGCTATTTTGGGTTAATTAAACGCATTGCATACCTAAAAAGAATTTTAAATGAAGTAATTTGTTTTTCGCTGATTATTATTGTAGCATTACGTCATTTACATAATAAGCTGGTTATATATTACTAACGGAACAAGCTGGTTATGGTACTTGCTTACTTTTAGACACCAGTTAGTACTTGCAGTATTGCAAATCATTTTTACATTCGTCTGTGTCCAATGTTGATAGATTCGATATTGTAGGAAGATTCAAAGAAGTAACATAATATCTGACAGTATTTTTTTACTTAATTATTATCAATTTTTTCTAAATATAATTATCTAGTTTACATATTATGTTTTCATTGTTATTCTTTTAAATTATGTTTATTTGTATCTTCCTAGCCTTCACAACTTCAACGACGCGTGATGAAAGATCATACTTCAATAAGATTCATTCTTACTTTCGATAACTGGTAGAAATTTAACTTATTAAATAGTGGTAACAAAAAATTACCTGGGGGCATCATAAGAGAGCTTAAGGTCACCTAGAGAGTAATAGAGGGGCTATAATCGGAACTTCGCAGCGAGACTGAGTTAAATATGAATAGATACGCAAAAGAACTAAAATTATTTACGTAGCTCAAAGAATTTCTCGTTTGAAATGGCAATGTGCAGGTGCAACCGTTGGCCATATAGATGGGGCTTAAAGGTTGCAAGCTGGTAGACGCAGCATGGGTAAGCCCCGCACTATGGACGGATGACATCATCAAGATCGCGAGAAGTAGATGAATGATAATAATAGGATTGTAGGAGCTGCATGACGTCATCGTCAGCGGCGCATCGAAAAGGGGAATTCCACAGAAATATAATTCTTTATATACACAGAGCGAAACAGAGCGCTCTACAATACTTCTCAACTTGATTAGCTGACGTCTTTTATTGGTTTAATACTGTTTTCAAAGTTTTATAAATATGAGTATTATAAATATGAGCTAACCTTAATGAATATACCGGCGATTCTATCCGATCCTCTCCCAGCTCTGATATCTATTCAGCTAAAATGTTTTCGGAGAAATAGATCACACGTTTCTCCGAAGACCGAGTAGATGACAATTAGCCAAGTTCTGCGAGCCCTGAGTCCGATAAAGCTGTAAAAGCCAAAACGGCTAACAGCGTCCAGCACCAATCGAATATAGACCTAAAATATACACACTACTACTTTGGATTTCGTGTTGTCATTATCTCCAACACCTACCGGAAGATCTAAGACATCTAAAAAAGGATCTAAGGATAACATTATTATTAAAAGCACTTGTATGTTTTAAATCATGACAATGTACAAATGGGAAGTCACGACAATTAACGCTTAACTAAACAGAACTATCTGGTTACTCGTTGGTACGGAAACACGCCACTTCCCCTCGGTCGGCCCATTGTTGTTGTTGTATTATATTTATTAGGACGTTTTCACGCTGCTTACCCCCGTCAATTGTGTCTCAATTGTTTTATTATCATTACCAACAGCTGTTTTGATACACGATTTATAATTTTAAAAGCCATAACAATGCGTTTGTTAAAAGATCTAAAGTTATTTCAAATTGTCATTTCTAGTCTGGTACTGAATTAAAAATTTAATAAGGGGACCTGAATGTAATGTCGTATCTCTCGATATTTTTTTACAGAAAAATCGATTGATTTTTACCGCTCCGGCATTGAATATTTCTATACTAGATGGCAAAAAGTTGTTGATAACGAAGGTGAATTTATTGTTGATTAGAAATAAAAATTTGTTAAAAATATAGTCGTGTGAATTAAACTTAGGAAAGCGACATCACTTTCCGGTCGCCCTAATATTTATTCGGGTGTTTACAAAACATATTTAATTATATTGGTATGTAGTAGTATTTTAAAGATCGTCAAACTTCGTTTTTTAAAACACTAGTGACTTTTACAATGAACTAAATGTCATTAAATAGAGTTGTGATACCCCGAAGGCTAATTTTTGTTGTCTTTGGGTTTGGACAATGATTTCCCGGGTGGATTTTGTAACTATTTGTGAGGAGTAATTCCCACACGAGTCTATATATTAGAAGTAATTAAACCTTCAGCTGATGTTCTTCTGTTGTCAACTTATAATTGTCAGGACTCTGACTAGGGTCAACGGTTAATACAATTATTTCGTACGTCATGTCTTATTTAGTTTATGCTATCAATTTCAAGCAACAGATCTGCTACGTATAACTATGTATTCTTATTATATTACATAGCAAATCTCTGCAATAAATTCATGTTTTTAAAGATTTTATGCATATAGTGTGATATAAAGTATTAAGTTTTTCCGTTTCAACTTAGAATATATGAATGAATGTAAGTTATCTGTCGTCTAGAAGTCTATGTACTAACATTGCGGGTTACCGGCTGCTCGCAAGCGATGACCTAATGACACAGATGTGCATGCTCTCTGGCACCGATCCCACCGCGAACGCTTCTTATGCAACCGACACGCCGCATTCCACAACCGTTGCACACGCTTAATTACAACTTGTACCCGCCACACTGCATTTATTACATTAATTTGCGAATAAACAGTTAATTGATTGTAATACAAGACGTCTATCGATACATGCTTAGCCTAGTTGGACAAGTTAGAAAACTGAATTGTTAATAACAAGTTGCATCCATATAATGAGCAGTGGTGGCAATGTTTTACAATTCACACACTGCGCATTATTGATCGCAATTGATCATAAACAAGTTTCCAGAGAATCGACAGCAGCGCCCTCTGCATACCATAATACCACATTGCGATCGTCAACACGCCTGCCAGGCGAGGCGGTTATGGTATGTTTCCCACATAGCTATCTTTAGAGCAGGCCTAAGACTTGCAGAGGGCGTATATGGGCTGAAACGACCTACAGTATATAGTTGCCATTTAAGATTTTGATTGATTTAGCACTCTAATATCTTAATCTCCGAAATGCAGTGACAATCAGCTTTTGTCGGTGACTAGAAAATAAAATACTTTTTTTTATAATGTATGACCCTAGTATCCCGCTCTCTTCACACATAGGTTAGTCGTGCCTTCAAGTCCTTTCATTAAATTAGATACAAATTCATCACTTTTTCGTCCAACTCTTTTTTGCAAAAGGATTCTTTGCTTATTCGTGTCATTACAATTTACTACTTTTATATATAAGAACCGTCTACAATATATATTTATTAATGTATATTTATTAGTGTATCTTGTTTATACTTCTACCATTGATCAGCAGTGACCTTTCAACTTGCATGTAGTTTGATTGACCATTATTTTAAAGACACTTAACGCTACGCTTTTTATTTTTATTTCCATTTTTACATTTTCATTTATTTATTATTTACGGCATTTTCCATCTGGCTTGTGTCTATTTTAACTTTTAAATTTAAGCAATTATATAGTTTAAAATCACTACCATTCTCATCTATCTTAACTTAATTAAGTTTTATTCTATTTTATTTACTAAAGTTAGGTAACTTAAAATTTATTGCGTATGCGTGCCATCTATATTCCAGGACGACGTTTGGCATATTTATATACCTTATTTGATTTACAATTTACCGATACATAAATTGCGTATATTCATAAGAATTTCTGTAGATTGTTACGTGAACAGCATCAAGATGCAAGTAGAAACAATCTCTCGCATAGGGTCATTGTTTGTACTTAGCAATTTTGACATTTAATGTTTGCCATTCGCTATTATGTTTTGGCACATTTCTCACGGGGGCAGCAAGTTTACGTAAACTATTTATAACAATCTAGGAAGCTACGAACTACACTTTATGACGGCGACGGAGTAATTATTCCTCTCAAATCTCCTTGATTATTTATGTCGAAAACACTTTGACTTAACAGCGATATTGGTGTTATAAAATTGTAACGTTTAATTAAAACTGTAAAAGCTTTAAAGAGGTGAAATTAACGATGTTAAAATTTAATTGTTCAGTACCAAATATATGTTTTTAAACATATGTTAACATTTGTCGTGTTATGACCTTTAAAATATGTACGACGAATAAGGCCTAATTGACTGAATGATAAAACTTATCTTTATTATAAAAATCATTTTTAATGTACAAGAAAGAAGTATCCACGATTAATGAAAAATAGATGTTCATAATATTCTAATAATTCCTGTGTACATTATTTAGAAACACTAAGTTATGATATGTATTATAAAGAAAGTGATTGCAAATACTACAATAAGAAAACAGGAAATAATTTATATTTAAATACATAATAAATGGCGAATTACCATGAAACAAATTTATGCTTAAAATTCAATTAAAACTAATTTCAACAGCCATTTCGCAACATCCGCTGTTAAACGGTTAGTTTAGAAAGCTGGGCGACGAAGCGCAATATGTTTCACTGTCTTCCAAAGAAGGAAGTCCGATGCTTGCCCTTACTGTTTACATGGATTGTTTTTAGTTAAATACAATGAATTCACGTAATGAATATAAATTAATAATATTTCTTTTTGGTTTGGATATGTGGGGAGTGTAATAATTTTACTAGGCAATGTTAAAAACAACACTTAACCGCTTACACTTCAGATACTCTGACGCCGTAATATATTATTAGTCATGCGAATGAAATCATTTTCACATAAAACAAAAAACACTCAATTGTACCGTATTAAACATTGGTTCAAAATAGATATAAGATAATCTTTAATTCCTTATACAATCACAGCACTAAAGATTTAATACAAATTTATAAACAACTACACATACGTCACTTGATGCCGTATGCACTTCTATGTCATTTTTATATTATGAGGCGTGAGACGGCGGTTTTGACAACTGCCTACAGATCGTGCGTCGCGCGTCTTTAAAATTTGCGCATGCGTAGACCGATAGAGAGATAAGAGAAAGCATTTTGACAACTGTGATATTTCGCTTTAGGTCTACACTGTTGTTTGTGATTTACACATTCCGCGGGCTTGGGAGAGCAGAGCTCGGAAGGTACTCAGCCTAAACCTCGTGTATGTAACTTGTCTCAAGGGCTACTCCAAGAACCAGGGGGTCCCCCGAGAGGGTACTTTGGCATGAACTGTCACTTATTACGCGTTTATTATTTCAATTTAATGGCGTCCGTGAGAACCTTCACTTTGTCAGCTGTTATCTCCACGTTAGCATTGGTCAGCTACGGCTACCCAATCCAGTAATTAAAATTTAAAATATCTATATTCAATTAGACATTTATACGCACTTTTGAATCGTTAATTATGTTTAATTAAAAATTAAATAATATGTATCAAAACGAGCCGAGGGTCCGGAGAGAGCCATTGAGCTTTCAACGAGGTTTTTAGACTAAGCCAACTGCACCATGGCTCTTTAAACCTTTGGAATCTTTTATGCCAAATAGAAAAGTGACCATTGGTCAAAATAAACCTTTTTATGTTTGCTACCATTAAGAAAGACAAGTAAATATAAAACCAAATTTTTATCTAAATCGCACTTTGACGAAATTTTTAATTTCGCTTCTCGTTATGATTAAAATTTCACAAATATATTCGTATTATGAATTAGTCAAATCAACTTTCACATAGAACATTAATAATTCTTTTAACACACATAGAAGCTTTTATTTACTTTCACTGCAATACTGCGATTTAATTATATTGATAAATTCCGTAAAACGTCTAAAATGTATAGTTGATAAAAGACAGATTACGGTGACAAGATTTTCACCATAGCATATGGCTTTTTATGTGAGCAAATAAAACACATCTTTACGAAACATTTGATTATAATATGTCGGATGTTTGGTTAGAGATGGAAAAGTTTTAAATACGTAAATTTATAGGTCATTTGCTGTCAATTAATTTATTATGCAACCTATCACAAAACCTAAATTTTCAAAAATAATTAGTAATAAAAACATTGTAAGAAAAAGAGTTTTCAAAATTCGAATGACTGCATATTAAAATGTATTATTGTTTATCTGTCTCTGCAAACTGTCACTGTCAGAAATTATTAGCTTGTCACATTTCAATAGAAAAAATAAATAAATGTTTCAGATATTATTATTTCAGAATAATCAGTTTATACACGGTTATTCTAAATATGAGTAAGTGCAAGGCTTTCGATAACAAATACGCTATACATTCACCTATTTAATGCTTTTACACTTATCTTACAACCTGTTTACATAAACTACCTTCATCGTAATAGGCTTGCGAAATATTAATGTAACACAAGTTTTTATTTTGTTTTATGTAAGATATTTCTTGGCACTAGATTATGGTTTCCCTTTGTTCTTCATTCTTCGAAGTTGACTAACGTTTCTTCCGCTTTGTGCAGCTATTCATGTACACTATATTCTTATTTATTTAACAACGTTAAACTTTCGCTGTGGGTCCATAAAATCATCTTTATATTAAAATTACAGAACGTATTTTAATTAATTGATGAATAATAAAATTTAAAAAATCATTACTTATCTATAGAAGTAATATTATTAGTATTTATAAAATAACGTTTAGAAAATAAAATATACGATAGTTAAATTATCTAGAGAATCATTGAGACTTTCTTTCTCTTCTAATTTCTCCGTACACGTAGATTTGGGGCCCATTGCAATGGCAGCCAACGCCTCTTTAGAAAGCCGAACCTCTCGAGGCCACAACACACGCCGCATACACAATACGTTGAAAATATACAATAATTAAAAGGTTATCGACTAAATTCCCTTTCGTTTTTGCTGTTTATTACGTAAACATGAATAGTACAATTATAATGCACATGTGCGCAAAGTTTTTAGAAAGTAAAAATTAAAAAATCATGTTTCCAAATAAGAAAGAAGTCAGCTAGTATCAATGAATTATTAGTAATAATACTGTTGGTAAATTGCTCAAACTACATTTTAGTTTGGTTAAAGTTTACAAAATTTGAGGATGAATTACTCTAATCGAGTATTGTGACCACAAAAAAATCCATCTCAGTTTATTGTGTGCTTTCATCAGATCGGGTCGCATTTAGATTTCTCGAATAAGATGAAAGTTGCCATTATAATGGAGCTCTCTCTAATTACTCTTCTTTTCAGCCGATATATGACCACTGCAAGGCTCTCATAGGTCGCTACAATGACCGGTATAGCGCTGCCCGCATCTAACAACTTATTTTACTTAACTATGTTTTCATTCCGCCAAACGGCGGCATATCCACGCGTCTGCTGGCTCGTGATCACAGCTCGAGATACTTTCGGCTCCAACAGCCTTCAGTTGCAAGAGCTGTGTGCCCGACCTACTGGCTAAGCTAAGTCTTCAGACGAGCAATTCTTCAAGCTACGTCTGACTCTAGTTTGTATAAAATTAGGGGTTTCTGTCATTCTCATAACATACACATGTGGCAAAGGATCCTATGTAGATAGTGATTTGAATAAATATACCGTTGAAGGCGTTTGTGAAAGAAATCACACAAAATCCCGACGAATTATTATAGCCTGTTCTCAAATCTGAGTGCGTTTGATGCGCTCTCGTTTAATTGTTTTATTTGTTTTAATGTACACAAAGGTAATTGAGTTAAAGTGTATAGTACAACGTCGGATGCAACAGTTGACGTCTAGTTGTTAAAATGGTGATAGTGATGACGATTAGGTGATGTAGATGCTTCAAAATAATTTGAAACTGTATTAGGCATTAGTTAACTTTAATTGTTTTTTATCGTAAGCTACATGTTTTACTGAGTGTTTTAAGAAAAATTACTTAAAGATTAGAATACATTTATCGATATATTTAGTGTAATATGGGACAACCCTAGTAGCGTTGTATCGAAACTGATGCTCGTCTAATGCCCCCGTTGCTGGCAATTGGTATTCATGATGGGCGGCATCAGGCCCACATCTTCCCCGGACGGAAGCGTCTACTGTCGCGATTGTTTACCGGATTCAATGAACTTTTTTTGGGTCGACAGAGGCGCGTCTATAATAATATGCAGTCGTGAAACGTGAGCTCTTTAAATGTTAATCGATTTACGGCCAACGGCGGAATGATGGACGTTTATTTATTCAAGGGCATGTTGAATTGACCGCGACGCGATAATTTGTCCTATTTTTCACTGATTAATTTATTTTACGATATCCGCTAACCGGTTGGGCATAGAATAATTTTAATGCCGTAGACAAGCAAGCAAACATGTTCCGTTTAGGTCTCGAACGTTTATCTAATGGTTAATGACACGAATAACTCAAGACTACTAGTATTTATTTATTTTTAATCGACATATAATACTCAGAAAGTAAAATTGTAGCGCACAACTTTTAATCCCCTGTAACCATGTACAGGGGATTAAAAGTAGTGCGCTACAATTTTACTTTCTGAGTATTATCTGTCGATTAAAAATAAAATAATACTGTCATTTCCCATGTTATTGTTGGTGGCTTTTATTTACGATTCAGACAGATAGACGAAAATTTAAAAATGTAATTTTGGTTGTTTATGCCAAATTTACATTAAAGGTAAGAATAAGCAGATATTTTAAGTTAATAAATAACCGCTTAATAAACAGATATACCAATTTTATATATTTGCATTTATTTCTAAATTCATTGATTTCTGGTTAGGATGTCTTCTTCTTGGTAGTTTCTCTTAATTGCTAAAGATCGCAACCTTCCTGGAAAGCCTAACTCTATGATTCGAGGAGTTACATCGACAGGTCTCTATGATCTACTTTCCTGAGAACTTCTGCCACTGTGAGGCCCGTCTCCGCCCGCACTGAGTCCTCCCATCGGGTTAGTGATCGCTCTCTTTCTCTACGACACTATAATTTTTAAATGACAAAAAACTTATCTAGATTCTTTGGATGGCGGCGGGGAGCCCAGTCTTCAAGTGTACCATAAATTAAATTATAGCAAATGAACAATACATTCACACTATTTTAATGCTCTTTCACCTATAACCAATCACTCTGTATGTGAACGCATCCTTAACTTGTCTTACAAACCAATACGATAAGTTTTCTTGTCCGTGTTGTTTAACTTTGTCCGATAAATACACTACTGCTGAGCGAAATAGTACCTAAACAGCTTATTTATTTTCAAAATATTAAGAAATATATAATTACTAATTTCATATTTAAGTATAATTCTAAATTATGCTTTGTTTAGTAGAAATAAATAGTAAAAGTTGTCGTTTCGCAGTTATTACGACATCGTCAGCTGTCTCTAAAAAAACCAATTCAAGTGATATACGTACAAATCAAAAATGTGTGACAACGCATTGCGTGTAACAAATGTTCAAAAGTAAAATCGTATTAACTTGAACATTTCTCATCTAACGCATTTCACTTTCTGCAATTAAGTTGTTGTAAATGCCTCGAATATCAACCGCTGAGTGAAGTAATTATATAATAACACTTTCGTGGAATTGACTTTTATTTGTTAATGTTTATTTAGAATATTTTATGCGACTTTTACTACGCTGTCTTGTTGGAGTTTGCAGTATTTTCGGACATAATCACTTTAACCGTGGGACATCTGACATTAACAAATTAGTCTGGCAATCCTTGGGTAGACGTGCTATGCTGCTATCTATTCCGTTCGTTAAAGTCATATAGCCCGCTGCCACATGTTACTTAAATTAACGTAATGAACAAAAACATGAGCGTCAAAATAAAAATACAAGAATACGTTTTCAAGTTACTATTTCATCTATTTAGACATAAAATTCTTCTAAAAGTGGATAGGCCTGGGAATCTAGCATGTGGGCAATTGTTGCAAATGACGTAATTATTAAAATTTAATGCATGGAGGCTGAATATATGGCACATTCTATTCAAAAATCAATTCTATTTTAAAAATTATGAACAATGTAACGATAGAATAGTATGAAAAAAGACGTTAAAATTCGGATTACCATATAGTTAAATTATTTTTTTTTTATTTACTATCTGCTCCCGCAAAATTTTAACTACCATAAATTTATGGCATGTCTCATTCCGAAATAAAAAATAGTTATATAACTTATTTCAAAGTAGGCACTTTATACAGAATTATTGGAAAAAAGTGTAAAAGTTTTAATTTTTTTTGCTTACAAATGAGCTGTACATTCACCCCTCTATAGCTTTTACATCTATAACCACCTGTAAATGAAAGACTGTCTTTATATTTTATTCAAAAAATTGCTTTATGAACCTGCTGTGTATATTAATACATACTATCAATTATTGCATTCCTAGCGTTTTAAATACGTGTTTTATCGACAAACACCTTTATTACGTATATGGATCAGATACGTTAACTTTTGTAAGCGGAGAAATTCATTGTTGATAACTTGTTGGTAAACTATTTCGATAAATGTCGTGTAATACATAGGGCAATATGTTAAGTATATAATTCGAATATTAATGTACACTTAGCAATTTATAAAGTGAACATCGAAGGCGATGAACTTCGCAGCCGTTTTACTCGTATTGACTGCGGTAACTCAAGTGAGTATTGCATCCGTTAATAAAAAAAAACTTTTTAAAAAATAAAATAATTTTTTCAATAATATAATTACAGTTTTGTGTTTTAGCAAAAGTAAATTTGACTATTAATCGTACAAATGTTACGTGCGTACATACGGTGATGTTCATTTCTGATAACTTTTACGGCTTTGATGAATTTATCCAATTTCTAAACTTTTTAAAACATTTGTTTATGAGATTTAATATTAAAGTGTCAGTTGACGGGGAATATCGCTCGTGCCACCCATAGTCTTTGGGTCCGAAATATTCTTGAGTGGTCAGCGGGAGCGGGTAGATACATAATTGAGGTCCCGAGTTGCGTGATTCGAGCTGCGCAAGAGTGGACGTCATAGCTGTCTTTGGGGGAGGCCTATGCCTTACTGTGAGCGTCTATTGGCTCAAAAGAAGAATAAGAATACTAAAGAGATTTTTTTCAATTTTGAGCCAAAAATAGAAAAGAATATTACATTTTTTAAACTAAAAAGCTTTAACCATTACATTATTGCTCAATTTAAATATACCATTACACTGTATTTTAAAATTTTTAATAACTTTTAAAGACGGTCCAATGGTGTAGTATCCTGTCTACTGAGCGATTGGTTAAAATTGTAAAAGTTTTAATATAATGTCAAATAATGTATGGTACACTATTTAAAAATCAGAAGAGAAAGCTCTGTAAAAAAAGACAGAAAGTTCGGATTAATATATATTAAAATTAGTTTTTGTTTACTACCTCTCCCTGCAGACTTGCTACTGCTAAAAGTTAAAATTTTTGCTGGCAAATAAGATGGTATATTCTATCGTTGAAGGAATCATTCTGTATAATAATTGGATATAAAGACTGACTTTATCATTGTTATGTTACTCTGCAGTACCCAGCGAATGGACAGTACTACGCGTTGTCATCATGCCCTCAATCGCTGATGATGGCTCCACCAGCGCCCGCGTATGCGCCTTCGCCCTGCGGCTGCCCTGCCGCACCTGCTCCCATATACGTCACACTTCCTACGCCTCCGCCCCTTTGTGTAACACCACCCCCTTTGCCGCCCATGTATATTGAATTACCTTTACCTCCTCCAATTACTGTTACTCCTCCTCCATCACCTCCTATGTGTATCACACCTCCTCAGCTACCACCGATGACCATTGCATTACCACCACCACCTCCGATGACAGTGGCACCTCCACCGTTACCTCCTATGTGTGTCACACCGCCTCCCTTACCACCGATGAGTGTCAGCCCTCCGTTGCCGCCGCCATTGATTCTAGAACTTCCACTACCGCCGCCGATAGTGATAGAGTTACCAGCGCCTCCACCTATTGTAGTTCAACCACCACCGCTGCCAAGGGTGATGGTTCAGCCACCGCCTCTGCCACCGATGTCAGTTCAACCACCGTGTCCACCTCCTATGATGGTTCAACCGCCGCCCCCGCCTCCTATGTGCATTCAGCCGCCAGCACCTGGTCCAGTTACGGTTCAACCACCGTGCCCGGAGGCTATGTTTGTCCAGCCACCTCCGCCATGTCCTATGACTATACAGCCGCCGCCTTTGCCGCCTATATGCGTTCAGCCACCACCTCCTCCTTCCATGTGCATACAACCACCAGCTCCTGAACCGTTTTGCATTCAACCCCCTGCGCCATCCCCGGTGTGCTTCCAACCACCACCTCCCCCACCGATATGCTGTTTGGCGTCACCCCCTTGCGATTGCCTCGCCGCGCCTCCATGCTCATTACTATCCACAGCTTTACCATCTCCGATATATTTATAACACGACTTTTCTATTGTTATGTAGTCTTTAAGTATTGTATTAAGAAAATTTAATTAATTAAAGACGTTACAAATATTTAGTGTTTCACTGTTCGTACAAATCTTCATTAACAAAACTACCCTCATCATAATTACTGCAGGAATAAGTTAAAAAAAGATACTTCGTATTATTCATGAGAATATTCATGGTCAGTTCTGGATACATACTCTACATCCCAAGTTCTGGGACTGGTAAGTTATTACAGGACTGACCCAGTACTGTATAAGTTTCCATGAAAAACAAAACATGGTCGGTAAATAAAAATAAAAAACACGAAACATTCTTACGTATGAACACGTATACATACATATCTTTGCTAGTTTCCACATTAAAAAGTTTTTCTAGTGACGCAACATAGATGATCTTACTTACTCAGTGCAGAAAGTTATGTTGATAACACCGCCCCTGAAAGACAATGACGGTTCTGAACTGTAAACAATGTTTTCATTATGTCTTCCTATTAGGCATTGTGACTCTCTGTTAACGGGCAACAAGTTTGTATTAGCAAATACAGGTGTTTCCTTTCTTGTTCGATACAACAGTATGCCTCTTCATTACGTGTTTACAGTTCAAAGGTAACCACCGGTAAAGGTTATGTTTCTCAAACGTGCTAACATACATCTCGAAATGATAAGTGTAAATATTTGATAGCGTGTTGTGATATTGAACACTGTTGTTTTGGTCAGTGAAAGAGAAATTTCTTCAATTGCCTATGGTAACTTTGCTTCTATCCTTTTGTTGTTTATGACAAAAAATAGATCATGGTATACGAACACAATTGCTTGTGTTCTATATTCGAAAAAGATGTGAGATAAAATGAAAAAGATACTTTAAAAAAGAAATATAGCTCATGTTTTTGTTCGATCCTTCACAGGTAAAATTCTCACATATCCAAATGTCTCAAGGCAAGATTCTTTTCTGATGACTGCAAATTGTCTAGAAGAGCAAGAACTTGATTTATTTACCGCTTATATATATCTTCACCAGCTTTTTTTCCATTTCGTTTTCTATTAAGAATGAATTCTCAAAATTATCTACTTCTAATTCATCATAATCTTCATTTAGCTGAATGATATCCACTGCTGGACATAGGTCTCCTTCACAGATTTCCAATACTTACAGAATCTTCCGAAGACCGCTGCATAGCACGGTTGTCCACTTTACCCTTGTTTCGTAATTACTTTGTCCTAAATTACCGGGAGAGTTTTGGAACGATGTGACCGTAGCATAATCAATAGTGTGCCACGTATTTATAAGAAAACAAATAAAAAGTTATGTGTATTTTATTGTTGACAGCATGGCGGGGTCGGGGGGGCTCGCGGAGTGGTCGGAGGGGGCTGCGGTGTGGTTCCAGCCACCGGGAGCTCCCGCTCCGTTGCCCGGCGACCTGGTGGAGGTGCATCGGGCTGCGAGGGTACTTCTGGTCAGTGCCGTCGTCAATGGACAGGTAAATATTTTTTTTATCATTTTATCCATAGGACGTCTTGGACACAGGCCTCCCCAATAGATTTCCAATATGATCGATTGGAAGCGTGCAGGGTCCAATGTCTTCCGACGATCGTCCGGAGCGTGCGTCTACACATTTTGAAGGCGCGTTACAGATTTCGGTAGCACTGTTATAAATAAGGTAGTAAATGTTTGACATTTGATGTTCATTTATATAAAAGTTACTTTCAGCTACAATTACATGTATATGTATAATTTAATATTAGATTCAGTTAATATTTCAATAAAGGTAGTTTATGGCGACCTGTCGTGATGAACGGTTATTTACTGTCAAGATCTATTTATTATTTATATGTTAAAATATTAAATCTATCTGTAATAAAAAATGGCGTCAATTTTTTACAACACATGAAGACATTAGTCTTACATAAATTATAAATAAACATAGTTATTTATTTATCAATTTCAATAATGTATTCACGGGCAATGTTTAGCAAAACTGTACCGCAATTATCACGTTCGTGTGTTAACATGACTATTCAAGTATTGCGTAAATTTGCTAAAGCACGTACTAAATGTTTGTAAACTAAGTAAAGGAATTGAGGTCGCATATTACATTGTTTATTCAGGTATATCTCTTAAGCTTAAATTACAAAATGAAATATCGATTACATGTGTTTGCTTGATAATCGATCCCATTTAGTTCCGATTCCGACGTAAACTTTGTGAATTACATAACATCACCATTATCATTATTTCATCAGAGGAACGTCCTGCTGAACCTACATATCTCATACAGATTTCCAGTAAAACCTGTTGGAAACGTCCTGCATTCAGCATGTTCCGACGAACTTAACAAGGTCGCCTTGTCTGTCTTCATTGTGTGGACGTACTAATCAACGCTCTTGTTTTCACTCCTGAACCATAGGGCTCCGGCGACCATCTGCTCTGTGCGCTATGTGGCATCCCTACTTCTACTTCAACTTGCTAATCTGCTGTGTACGTCGATAATTTTCGTTTATCTATAGATCTCTCCAACACTGATTCCATATTATTATCACACTTGCTCACAAATGGAGAAGTAAAAAGCTAATGCTATTCTGCAATGGGTTTGCTTGATGGCTCTTTCTTACTTTGAGAGGGAGTTTGTATCTTAACTGTGGCAAATTCACAAAGCTGTAGTGTACTCGTAAGTCCCAATCAACACTTGAGGAACGTCAACGGCAGGATAGGGAAGGTAGACAAACCTGAAGACATCTGTTCTTAAATATCTCGTGTGTCTCTTGTCACGTTCATATGCATTTGGAGACGATGGTTGGCTTTATAGGTGTGTGAAATTCAAAAATATATTATTACTATAATATATTTTTGAATTTGAACTGGTAAATTACTTTTTACCAGTTACATTAGTTAAGGCAGATTAATATGGTTATCCGAAGATTTATCTGTTCTCAAATATTTCACCTGCGTTCTGTCAATCGCGACGGTGCCTAACACATTTGCGTTGCATTTCTCAGGAATGGTTGAGTTTTCAACTCGTTTCCCACATAGGGACATCATGACTCCATCGTACTGTTGGTGTATTTCTACCTATAAAAATAATTGAGGTTATTGATTAAATTCTTATTTATAAATCTCTTTCATAAGGCAAAGATGATCTATAAAATTTTTTTTTAAAAAATTTGTAAAAGTGATAGAAATCCATTTATGGTAACCACAATTCTAGTTATTCCTGAGTCTGAGAAATGTTAAAGTACTTTAATGGCTACTGTAAAAAATAATTTGTTAAATGTTATTACGATATATTAATATTTGATCATTTTAAATGCAAACAACATACAACAGAATCCTCTGCTATAAGTTATTTCCGTGTTAAAATATATAGAGTATAATGAGAATGACATCATTATTTTAAAATGTATATAGGTTAATATATTCTAATATTTTAAATTATGTTGTTCATCAACATAGGTATTCTATATCCTGATGTAATAAATTATATAGATTTATAAGATACTGTTTTGTTGCTAACCTTTGTTTAATTGATTTAAATTAATTCACTCTTATTTCGAACAAATTTGTATAAATATTATTATATTTTTCTGTTCAAGTTTGATACTTAAACAGAATACAGTATAATGATTATCAAATTGTAATTTGCACGAATTGCACTTTTTGAAGATTTTCACTGTTACACAACTTATGAAACTTTATAAAAGGCTATATAAAGAGTTGAGAAGTCGTTTACCCCTATTTTATAGCGATCGCTCTGAAATAAATTTTATCAGTTAAATTTTTCTATTGGAATACGACAGATCAATAAACTCTGTCTGCACAAGCTCTTCGTGGGTAGATAATAAACTGTGATTAATTTTAGCATGTTGCAATTCGAACATATATTTTCTTACTATAGTATCATTATGTGATTTATCATTTCTAAACCATTGATACTTTGATATGGTGTACCTTATATTATAACACAGTAAATGAGCTATTCACCTATATATGCTATTTAAATATTGTTTTAATCATATCAAATTTATCATGAATATATCAATTAATAGACAGGCTACCACGTGCATTGTACAATAGTAAAAAGGTTTAAGACAAGTTAAAACTAATAATCAGTAATGATTTATGTATAGATATATAAGTTAACATAATTCTAATTTTAAAGAATGTTTGTGTTACTTTAAATTTTGGTGTGTAGTCACAGAAAGCTGTATGTAAAAGCACTGAATGCCCTTGATTAGTCACAACAGAAATGACAGATAAGAATGCCAGTGGCTCTCTATCGACATTCCTCGTACGCGGCCCCGCGTGCCTTTTCCCGCCGTGACGTGACGTGTGGCAGTTTCTAATTCTTGTTTTTAATTATTTATCTATAATTAAATCTGCCAGCATCGAAACGACAATTTCAATTCAATTTTAGAATTCTAATTTATTTCTTCAATAAAATAGCTATTTATAGACAAAATGTTTATGATGCTCGCATTTAAAAATGGTTTCTAAAAATTAACAACCTATGTCTATATCTTTATAACTTAATTTTTGTAAAATTAAAAATGCGTTATGAGCCACTTTGCATTTAAAATAAAAGAAAACTCTAAGCATGCATTATAGTGATTGCATATTTAAAATTAGATGACGTCATACACTTTTGTAGAATGTTAGTATATTTTGTAACTTACTGACTGATCACTTTTTTAAATTATATTATTTATTAAAAGTAAGCAGTAATGTCAATACAGAGGTATTATGTGATATTAATACATGTTTTATAAAACAGTTTAATTTATTTTTTATTTGTTA
Organism: Battus philenor; assembly: GCF_028537555.1. Lineage (NCBI taxonomy): Eukaryota > Metazoa > Arthropoda > Insecta > Lepidoptera > Papilionidae > Battus > Battus philenor. Next base: position 3,652,687 of record NW_027181759.1, on the reverse strand, counting down.
CTCATTTTTGATACGATTACATGACGTCACCGCTATTCAAGGAGAATTGAAAATGCTGTGTCAGTTACAGAACACGTCTCTTTTAAAATCGTGCAGAATATTATGCTTCAGGGTTTACAATCATATACGTAATTTATGTATGCTTTTAAATGTATTGCATAGTTTGCCTTAAACATTTGTAGCGTATACGGCGCCTTTATTCATCTTATGAAAGAAAAGGTGTTTTTATTTTAACATACATCAGGTCTCTATTACAATGTACTGTAAGATTTAAAATAGGACTTCATTTGTAGCTACCTGACTTGTTCTTAACTCCGTTATCCCACAAGCACGGTTCCTAACAGTGCTTGGTTATGACCATTTATTTAAACTTACTGGTATGTGTCCAATTCAGTTAGCTCGCTGGTGTACCACGTACGCAACGATTCTCTACGCTCTTCAAATATTGTGACATAATATATTTAATCACTTACAATTCAGTGAACACGAGAAAGTGGACGATTTAAACATTTCGCATTATTCATGAAAGTGAATGTGGTTATGCTCATGTGATATAATACTGGTTAATGTGTGAATTGTGGCAAACGGGGCCGACGTCTCGTGGCAAAACTATGTGAAACGATAAAACTAATTGACCAAATATATATGCTTATATTACGTAACACAAATATATTAGCATTTATATTCATATTTCTTATAATAATTTTACATTAAAAGGAAATAAACATCATCTTTAAAAATTATAAACATATTATTATTTATGTAATATATGATAATTTTATGATAAAACAGATGTTAAAATTTAATAATAAATTAAATAAATATTATAGTATAGTTTTAGTTATTTATGTATTATATAACAATTAATAATTATAATATATTTATAGTCTATGCATGTTCGATTCGCGCCAACACCTCGCAGTTCGCCCGAGTCCTGCGAGGCATGTAAACTTTCTGAAAGCACAGATTCTCAAAACTCAACATGGACGCGTCACAATCTGTATCATAGACAGAAGATACGAAGAAAAACTCGGAAGCTGCCGAAATCGCCTATTTTAAAAATGACAAATTCAAAAAGGTCCGATGTAAAAATTAGAAGACGGAGACCGATATCCGTACGACAGTTAAAGGAGCTGTGTTTAGATGTATTATTGAACAATGTACGATATGTTTTAAGTATAATATATTTTTTTAAATCGTCTTTATGTTTATAATATATGTTAATTAAAAATAAATGTCAAATGTCATCATCTGACACGAACAAAATGCAAAAGAAACTTTCGTCTGCAATTCAAATTCCTTTCATCGAAAAGTCTTAAAAATCATATCGAATCCATTAAAATTAAAATGATTTTAATGTTTAACTTCTACAGTTTATCAGATATAATAAATAAATTGCTAATAAAATTAAAGATTCGAAATACATACGCAATTAGCTTGTGACTACTTTGATCTGTTTTGTATCCTTTGTTACCATTTAATCTTGGATGCTAGAGCGAGACATATATGTATGCAGATATAATTTTTTTTTATAAAAATTCATAAGAGTAAATCTATGCAATAATACGGATCTGGTTTTATTAATTTTTTATTTATATTTTTCATTCCAATAAATATATTTATATTTGTCTATTAATAAATTATTAGTCACGTAGTTTTTATTATTCAATTTCTTTAATTTTAAATTTGAATGTTTATGGAAAAGGTTGATTATTCGGAAACTAAAGAAGCCGTTTTAAGTTGGTAAAGTGGTGAATGTATAGCTTATTTGCAGTCAATTAATGTACGGTAAACCTTATCCAATACCGATGAATTCAAAATTAACAAAAAACATAGGGATATTATAGTAAAAAAAGTTAAAATAAATTATTGTTCATTATGTGTCCTTATAGACTGTACTGCAAGAAGTTATTGGCCTGTTACATTCCAAAAGAAAAAAAATAAATGTGACATTTTTCAGAGACATCACTTTTTATAGTTTATTGAAAGGCTTTTACACCTATAATCAATCACATCTTCTTTTCAGCCAATACACATCCACTGAAAGGTCTTTCTCCCCCAAAGGTTGTCACGAAGACCACTCTTGCGTTGTCTGCATTCAGCGACCTCCCGCGAGCTTAACTAGTGTCTAAATCAGTGTTTCCCAACGTGGGGCCCACGCCCCACAAAGGGGTAATTTGATTTTTTAGGGGGGCAATTCAAAAATGGAATCAATGTGATGTCAGATGTCAAGTTTAAAGTTAAAAGCAAATTCTTAAATAAATATGAATGCATACAAAATAAATTTGAAATGCTGGGCATAAGAATTTTCAAAAAGCTAAGGTGGGTCATGGTATAAAAAAGGTTGGGAAACACTGGTCTAAATAGTAGGGGACCTACCCCCTATGTATAGAATCTTTAAACAGTATATGTTTTGATTATAAATAATGTGGGTATAAATATTCTATGCACGAAGGTTACTTTAACACGATACATAAATTGATTAGAACCAAATGTTTCCATAAAATTCGTTTGGTTATAAATAAAGATTATTAATGCTCACGACAGCGAAATTGTTCGGTTCAGGTCAGCGAAGATGATGTGATAGAATTGTGTTCAGCGCGTTACGTCACTGTCGTGGCGGGAAGCAGTAATTTTCCGACTGAGTGCGGTTTTATGCTGTTTCTTGGTTACGTTGTAGCCGTACCTAACAAAAGTAAGTCAGTGGGAAATCACAGCTCGCTGACGTTACGCCATCGAATAAATAACTTTTGATGACCTTGACTTGTGCTTGCCTTCGTCTACGTTAACACATACATGTAATTAGAGGCCTCGATGTCACAAATTGATCTTAAAATTCTTTTACGCGCTCATGCCATTTCTCTTTAACAGAAGCGTTTGCGTTCACAAATTTAGTGGTTAGTTCATGAGGGCTTTTGATCCGTCCATCGTCATCTGGATCTTGCTTCATTCAGTCCACTCTAGGAACAAATCCACAGCGTCGTCGTTCTTATTACATACCTAGCATGTCAAAATTCGAGAATAATCGATTTTAATTATCTTGTTTGCGTTATATGTAGTTTAATTAATAACAACTATTTAAAAACTCAACAAAGTAATACCAATCTCATTGCGACCCTCCATAGATCCGTAATTGAGCGATAGTAACCGATAAAAGCCAATGGACTGTCAGGTTGAAGTGGTAATGTAGACCACAGACCCACAAGGCAGACAAACTAATAATTGTGTTTTAAAAATAAGAAAATGCAAAGCGTCTACAACCTTTTTTAACCACGAGCTATCGTACAATATATTTAAAGTGCTTCTTATAGTAATAGTAAGGTAATATAATTTGAATGTTTATTATCTATTTGTTTATAGCCACAAACATTTGCCCTCCAAATGGGCAATGGCGAAGAAGAAGGAGACCCTGTATGGCCGCGCGAGGAGTTGGGACCGACTGGCGTGGAAGACATGACCCGCCTCCACGATCTACACGAAGCCGCTTTACTCTGGAATCTAAAATTACGTTATGAACAGGGACTCATTTATACATACGCGGGCTCCATATTGGTTGCTGTCAATCCCTATCGGCCTGTTGACGCGCTATATGGCCTGCAGACTGCAAGAAGGTGGGACTTCAACTGTTTTTTTATTTATTTATAAATGTGACGAGATAACATGTTAACTTAATTTTTAACTGAACGTCCATGATGCATCTGGATTTACTTAACCCTTTCCACTCTAAGGCTGTTATGTAACATCGATAAAATTTAATTGAATTATATATATATATATCTTGCGATTCTAGAATATGTTTCATTCATTCGCGATTAAAACATTTTAGTAACAAAAATCTTTCCTGTTTTAAAATTTTCCGCAAAAAGAAGTATCACACCATGTCGAGTATCACTCGACAGTGGAGCTTGTGAAACAAAATCAGTGTCGAGTGACACTCGACATTGGAGTGGAAAGGGTTAAAACTTACAATCTACATAGTTTTTATGTAGGCATACAACTTTTAAGTTAAATTCAAACTTATGTATTTGTGCAAAGTTTAATATTTATTACACATATGCATAATGACTAATTATAGCTTAAATCTCTGGGTTCATCAGCCTCCGAATCGGTGAAGCGATTGTTTAATCATCACCGTTTCAACTTTACAATGTCCACTGCTGGAGATGCCTTCTTCACAGATTTACAATAAGACCAGTTGTAAGCGGCCTGTCTCAAGCGATTGCCAGCGATCTTTATAAAACAATAACTTTAAGCCTCAGCGGCCAATTGTTCTGCGCGTTTTGTGGCCTGTTCACTTCAACTAGCTTTTTTTGTATAATAAAATTTTGTATAGAAGTCCCGAGCACAGCTCTCTTCATGGCTACGAGATTGCCAATGAGGTTCGAAATGAAAGACCTCTTTTCTGTGTCGTAATTCATCACTGTATTTACGGCCAAATATTTTATTTTTAGGGCAATATGGGTATTGAAAATATTAGATTATTTAGACGTATTCTCAAGATTCACTTGCTTATCCTAGGTTGACTAATTCGTCACCTAAAAGACTAAAACAAAGATAAGTTATTTTAAGAGTGAAACTTTGGTTTTTCCAGCGTTCTTGGTATAAATATTCAAATGGCGTGTGTGACGTAATGACATAACTAATGCATTAGACTTGCTTGTTGTAAAGTCAAACCATTTTACATATAGCTTCTGTACCTATTGTACACGAAACACCCGATAAAATCCAACCTACAAGGCGTTAACAAGAATCACAGTTAACATTGGAATAAATCTAAAGAATTAATATGAATGGAAGGCCTCCGCCATTGTACCTGTGCGTTGAACAATTATAATGTCGTTAGACATCAAGTACGGTACATAGCCTTGACACTTTTAATGTAATCTCTTTAACGTATTGTCTAAAATGTTTCACGTGGGGGCAATGTTACGGAGACTTAATCAAAACTTTAAGGACACTTACACAACAGTTTGATATAGCTATTTAATATTGAAAAAATGAGTGTTGTTTACTCTTGCGAAGTGGGTAGGCGTGGTAACCCACTGCGAGAATATACGACATAGTTAAAGTCGAAAGATGTCGCTAAATGCAGGCAGTGCAAGATTGGTCATGGTAGCTATCTTTGGGAGAAGCTGCTGAAATAATGATGATTATATATATTAGACGTCGCTTACCGCCTGGTTGTTTGGTTAGTGATGATACGTTTTATACTGCATACTGTATCATACCGAAACCAGATATTATCAGGGGACAACTAGCGACTAAAGTTTGATAGAAAACGAATTTAAAATATCTTTGTTCGAATATACATTTAGAAGCACTTTTGATCGAAGATTATTTTAACATTATAAGTAGCAAGCTATCACCGGCTCGGAATGTCGATCTGCTGAGAAGTTTCGACCAGAAACACAACTGTAGCACTTTTCAAATGAAATGTAACAATATTTGATGTACGACTTATAATAACAGTAAAGTAAACATGTCAACCAATCAAACCAAATATTTTCACAATCTAAAAACCATCGAATGGTATAATAAGATTTATTTATTGGATACTTAAAAGTCTGTCTGTTTTACTGCAGATACCACGCGGCGGAGGCGTTAGGTGATCTACCACCGCATCTGTTCGCTATAGCAGCTGCTGCTCGCTCATCGTTACCGCAGCCTCAAGCCATACTTATCTCCGGCGAGTCGGGCGCGGGCAAGACCGAGTCCACCAAACTAGCGGTCCAGTTTCTCGCTGCCGTCGCCCCGGCGCCGCCGGGCAGGGCGCCTGTCTCCGAACAAATATTGGAGGCCGCGCCTTTGCTGGAAGCATTCGGGAATGCAAGAACACCAAAAAATCACAATTCTAGTCGTTTCGGAAAACTTTTAGAACTTTATTTCAAAGATGGCGCTCTAGCCGGTGCCAGGGTAGCGCACTATCTTCTCGAAAAGTCAAGAATAGTTACTCAGTCGCCAGGCGAAAGAAACTATCATGTATTTTATGAATTATTAGCCGGTCTCGATGAGGAACAAAGAAGATCAAGAGGGCTGTTGACGGCTGAACATTACTTCTACCTAAACCAAGGCGGGGACTCCGGAGGAGCTGGTGCCGGAGCTGATTGGTCAGCATTGTGCGGCGCTATGCAAGTACTAGGCATAGGGGATGCTGAACGAGAAGACATCATAAGAGTTTTAGCGGCAGTTCTTCATCTAGGGAATGTATATTTTCATAGAAGACAGCTACGTCACGGTCAAGAAGGTGTTCAGCTAGGAGGAGGAGCTGAAATCCGCTGGGCGGCGCATTTATTGAAGGTTCCAGCAGAGGCACTAGCTCGGGCATTGACTACAAGAGTGACAGCTGCTAGGGCTGAGCGTATGCGATCTCCTTTGCCAATAGACCAGGCTTTGGATGCCAGAGATGCGTTCGCAAAGGCTCTATATTCTTCTCTCTTCAACTGGCTTGTCTTACGCATCAATTCGATAGTTCACAGAGCAGGTCTACACGACGCTCATCGCATTTCTCTCCTCGATATATTCGGTTTCGAAGACTTGGAAGAGAATTCCTTCGAGCAACTTTGTATTAACTATGCGAACGAAACTCTGCAGCATTATTTCAATAAGCACATATTTAAGCTCGAACAGCAAGAGTATCAGAAAGAGCGGTTGGAGTGGTCAAACCTGACGTGGAACGATAATTCTCCAGGTATGTTATCACACTTACAGTTTACTAGCTGAACCTTGCAAAAGGTCTTCTGCTGGCTACTTCCATAGGTTACTTTCCTGAACCTTTTTTAATTTTAACGCTACATATACATACCTATTTACATTGTGATTGGTTGAATGTTATATAAATTGACATAACGCAGTGCCGTCTGGCTGCGAAATCCGACAGTGACGATAGTACATAAATCATCTCTGTGAAATAATGTATAGACATATCTCATTATAATCGATAACATTATTTGTAAGCTTTAAGATTTTATATACAGGATGATTAGTTTCGGAAGTAAAAGCTTTAAAAGAGACAATGTATAGAGTTCGTCAGCAAAAAACTTTCAAGCTTATATATAATAAGCTATTTTCTATCAAAAGTATTTATATTCTCCTTTGCAATGAGATAAATAAACAACTTCTAGCTGTACAAAGTCTACAGGGACAGAAAGTAAACATTTTTTTTTATATGTAATCGTCCTTTTTTCTTGCTACATTTTTATTACGTCGTTTATTATTTCTGAATTTATAGATATTTCGATAAGTTGTACCATACCATGTATTAATTAACAGCACATGGGCTGTATGTAACATTCAAAATTTTAACACCCTATACAAACCGGTGGTTTGATTGATTATGCTTAATTTAACATATAAATATTTTGTATACTTAACTGTAAATTCTTTAAGTATGTTTGTCTTTGCAGTAATCCAACTACTCAGCAAGAAGCCAGTGGGTATACTCCACCTGTTGGACGACGAGAGCAACTTCCCACGAGCTTCAGACGCCTCGTTCCTAGAGAAGTGCCATTACAACCATGCTCTGAACGAGCTATACTCAAGGCCTAGGTTAGGAGCTAACGAATTTGGGGTGAGTTTAAAATTTCATTTGTGATTAAAAATACCAGTAAATTCTATATCGTGCCTGACTAATTTCTTTATCTTGCAGTCTGTTTGGTTGTTTGATGTATTACCATATATAAGACGAGCGAAATCGTTGCCATCATAAGCATATCAACAGACAGACGTCCACTACAAGATCACAAAGGTCGCCATGACTTACGCTGTCTGTATCCAACGACTTCCTAAGATCTTGACTAAGTCATCGGTCCATCTCGTGCGGGGCACCAGCGCTGTGCTCCATCCACTGCTAATTCAGACTAGCAATTCTTTGACCTTGGTTACCAATTTTAATAAAATATTTAAGAAGTGTTTTTGGACGATTGAATATTTATCCAAAAGTGTACAAAATAGAAAGAGATTAAAATAGAATGATGTAACATGTTAAAATGTGCTTAAACGCCTTCTATTTAAATAATGGATAGCACATATCAAATTGAAGCAAAAGACATAAAGAAAAGTTGTCATTTTAAATAATAAAGTAGATTAAATGATGATAATAAGTGTAGGAATCCAATTAATATGCAAACAACAAAAATATGAACCAGGCGATTCGACATAAAAAAATATTGTAAATAAAATAAAATCCAATTTAAAACTAATTATAATCCTTATATAATATTTCTCTGTCCAATAAGGTTTTACCGGTGACTAGTAAACAAATGTATAAGTATACAAATAAATATATGTTTTTCTGTACAACCTTATCAACTATTCATTACTTTTCCTTCTATTTCCATTGTTGTCTGTATAAAATTGCACCAAGTGATGAGACCACTGGTTGTTCGTTTTTAGTTATAATAAATGTATGTATTTTTTTTCTCACAGCTGAAATAAAGAGTAATAAATAAAAGATTTCTATTGATATTTACTGATTTTTTTTGTCACAGATCAAGCACTACGCGGGCCAAGTATGGTACAATGTGGAGGGTTTCTTAGACAAGAACCGCGACGCTTTACGTGGAGATGTGCTGGAGTTGCTGTGCAGCAGTGACGTGCCCCTGGTCGCGGAGATGTCGGCACAGCTGCGAGCTCAGCACGACGCCAACAAGACTCTGCCTCGAGGAGCTAACGGTCGATTTGTGACTATGAAGCCCAGGACGCCCACTGTCGCTGCCAGGTTACACCCTTATCTATACCGTCATTGTTATCATTTCAGGCGTAGAACGCCGACTGTCGGACATAGGTTACCGCTAATGATTCGGCTTTCATTCTACCTCTTTTAAACTATAGCCCAATTGCGTTAAGAATTTATTTTTTATTAATTATAATTTATATCGCTAGTGTTTTTTTTTTACAATATTTATCTTTCGCTTTAACTAAACGCAGACAGTTGGGAGAGGGTTGCCGCTATTTGATACTGATCTTTCTTCTCCCTGCTGCGAGGCATGACAGCGTTCTATAATTTTTTTACATTTTTTTTACACAATTTTCACTTACTGGTAAACACAGCTAAAATTTATACGTATTAACAAAACAATTTGGAATACTCTGCGATAAAAATTAGAGTCAAATTCACAGTGATAAATTGAATATAGGTACGGCTTTAATAATGTACTTATGAATTTCTTATACTTCGAGTTGTCGCTTATGTTTAAATTCGAATTTAATTTTTTTTTCAACATATGATGCCGAGAAAAGTTTACCATCTGACCGAATAATAAATGTCTCAGACTCTAATGTCTCTATTAGAATTTTATATTTACTTTACGTCGAAACAGCCTAGAGCCAAACAAATCATTCCCAAGGTGTGTAGACATACAATCAATTCTATGAAATAATTTACAATATAGTAACTTTTCGGACGTACATATTCTCCTATTCTGGCAGATAATTCCCTCCTTTTCTGGCAGATAAATTAGTCAAGCCATAGATGTACAAAATTTGATTTTGTTTCTGGTATTTACATTGTGCGTATCACACCTCCAATGAAAATACGTAATGATTTTGTACAATACATTTTTATACAAGCTTCTCAAAACGACAGTTAACATTTTAATATGTTTTTTTTATTCTCTTAATTATTCAGTCTCCATTGACTTTATGTTTCCCAGGTTCTCTGATAGTCTGCAACAGCTGCTGGAATCGATGACACGGTGCAACCCTTGGTTCGTACGCTGCATCAAGCCGAACACGGACAAGTCGCCCATGAAGTTTGAACTGCCGTGTGTGTTGGCGCAGTTGCGTTATACTGGCATGTTGGATACCATCAAGATTCGTCAGACTGGATACCCAATACGTATACCCTTCCAGAACTTCGTGGAACGTTACCGGTAAGTGTTCTAAAAATCGACGATTAGGTATTAAGTTTAAAGGCTATGTGTACTTTTCTTGTTTTCTTTTGCTAGAGATCACTTTACACATTACTGCGTTTTAATTTAAAGGGAGCTTTCTTTAACTGACAGCGCGACACCACTTAGTTGGACTGTAAAGACTGACGATATTATTAAGGTCGCTGGTGGCGGGCAGTGCGAGACTGGTCATCGTGGCGATCTCTGGAGGAGGATCTCTTTGCCCGTCTATCGATTTTTCTAGAGGATTTTCGGTTTTTTTTTCAATTTTAAGGAGCCGTGTACGTTGGTGTTGCACGCTTTTTTAACTGCGCAGTTATTAATTAGCCATCCTTTTTATTTTTAAATTTAAAAAGTAACTATGGTACTGTTATGAATTTTAATTAAACGTTTGTGTACATCAGGTACTTACTGAAGTCAAATCCACCACGCTCAACGCCCTACCGAGAGATATGCAACTCAATTCTTGCTGAGATGCCACCTACCGGTGCTGGTGAGTGTGAGCCTTTCTTGACATTTGATATTCTTTATTTAAAAATAAAAATATCACTTTTAATTTAATATTTTTTTAAAATATGTGCTTAAAAAAATTAATTATTTGCTTTAAAAAATACAATAACATTTAACATTATCCTAGAGATAATATTCTGATCACATAAATATATAAAACCCTAAGTTTTTCAGATTAATTTTTACTGATTTATTCTTTTTTTTCTACATTAGATTGGTGTTGATCACTTTTACTCATCGCGAGAATACTAAAAGAGTTCAATTTAATAGAATCTAGAATCAAATTGGACATCCCTTTTAATAGCATTCAATTTAAAAACATAGCTACTTAGGATCCAAATGGACGCTGATCTGAGAAAAGCTCTTAATAAACTAGGTCGGGTTTTTATTTACAAAGAATGCTGTTTGTGGAGTGGTATGATAAAAATCGCCAGGACAAAAGAACTTTCTATATATATGAATAAATGAGGAACTGTCTTTCATATCAAAAAAACAGTTCCGACCGGTTTAGGATACAAAAAAATATTCGACACTTAAATGTGTTTGTGGAACACTCAAATAAAAACAAGAAAGCATTATAACGCGTACGATTCAAATCAATCACGCCCACGTCGTCATTGTTAGAAGAATTACGATTTATTGTATGCATAATGCAGCGGCCGTGTAAGTCGGGGTTAATTTGCATGCGTCCGATTTGCACGAGCTCTGTTAAGCGGGATTTACGTGCATTGTGTTCGCGACGGGATTCATACTCGGGTGAGGAATTCGAAGGGTTTAACGCATCAAAACGCATTAAAACATACAAGTTTATTTCTCGGCAAAGAATTAAATAAGACTTACTGGTTGATTGGTCATAGGTGTAAAAGCGTTAAAGTGTTGAATGTATATCTATTTTGTTGTCAATTAATGTATACCATATCCATAAATCAATGGTTACAGAAACAATAAATAACGTAATCATAATTTAGTAAGAAAAACGTTTTCAACATTCAAACGTTTTCAAAAAAGTCCCTAGACTGTACTGCCGGAAGCCATTGGCCTATCGCATTCCAATATAAAAAATAAATTAATGTAATATATATATTTCAGAGTGATAACTTTATAAGGGTGATAGCAGATAGATTTAAAAACTTTAAATCTTCTTACTGCCAATAAGCTATGAATTAACCCTTTTAACAAATAAATGCACGGTGTTGCTATAGATCTACATCTATTCTATGTTCTAAAAATACCTGTTTTGTATTAATTTTTCTCTCTTGTATTTGAAGTAAACTACAATTCACTTTTAAATTCGTTAAAGTTTTCTAATAAGTGTCTATTCTTGTCTATGCCTAGCAGTTTTTTTTAAAGAAATGAGTTATTTTTTTAATAAATACTATTTTTACTTTACATTTATGAAATTAAAGGTAAAGCTTTTATACCTACAACTGTTCTTCGTCTTGTATAGACAATCATTACTACGGAAGCAATATTATTTTGCTCATTAGTGTTATTAAATTTTGTTTAGTACCGCACTAGATGAATGTTTATCATCATCTTGAAGTAAATTCACAGATCTGTAATTTATTAAAATAATTTAGTTGTTCTATATTTGAATCTAGCGTGCGTACACGCAAAACCAACAGGTGAATGCTAAACTCGTTATCAAAGTAACACCAAAAAGTTCTTATGTATTTTTATAACTGCTTATATACATAACAAGTCTTACGCACTCGTGACGTTGCGGTGAAAGTGTTACAGATGTTGTTATGTGTGAAATTACTTGTCGAGAAACCGCATAACATGCTATAAAGATGTTCACTTCGAATTTTCACGATGCTAACGCTATTTTTATCAGATGTTACTTTAAATGTAATATAATGTTGAATATTTATTAATACGACATTAGGCTTAAAATTAAAATTAATTTTTAAAAATATACTCCGTTGTTATTTTAATTACCTTCATAAATCAATGCATTATAAATATTCTGTGTTTAACAATATTTTTTTAAATAGCACATGTGAATGTTTTTTTTATTATTTAATTATACGCAACCTTTTTAAATATCTTAACAAGTTTATTGTAGCATATTTTCAAATTAGCTATATCTTATTATTCCAGTAATCAAGATGTTATTGTGTACCGGTTTGAAAGGCCTCGTTGCTAGTGAATATCTTAGATAAAAGGTCTTATGAATAATATTTCTAGAAGATGTGCGTGATTGATTACAGGGTGTATAAATGAAGGTTTAAATATTTTGAAGGATATAGCTCATTTTTAAGCAAAAGGCTTTAAAGATTTTATACCTATTTCAAATCACTCTGTATTAAGTGATCATTTCCAAATATGTATTTTTCTATTGGAATGCGAGAAGCTAATTTCTTAATTTTAATATTGATTATGACTTTAATTTTCAGCCGGAGCAGACTTCCAGCTGGGTGCGGCACGTGTGTTCGTGCGTGAAGCGCTGCACAGAGCGCTGGAACGGGCTCGAGCTGATAAACTACGTGCAGCTGCTACAGCGCTACAAGCGCATATCAGGGGCTATCTAGCCAGGCAAGATCTTATGTCTAGATTTTTTATATATAAGAGTGAGGGCTTTGGAGTTTTGGACGGACTAAATTTACCGGCATAGCTCAGCGGATTGGCTAGTTGAAGTAACATTGAATAGGCTACATAGCGTGTAGAACAGATAGATGTTTGGCCATAGGGTTTTGGAGTGGAGGCGATTAATATAGTATTTTTAAATCTGGACCCGCTGAATAAGATCTGCATCAACTTTCCTAGTAGGATTCTTCGTTTCCCTTGTCCATTATTGAAAGCATCCTGAACTTGAACCAACATAGAAACTCACTGATAGCCAAAATTTCACACGACTATAAACACGAGTCTCATCAGAAATTGATGTTTTCAGCAACACTTTATCTAAATTTAAACAATTCATGATAACAGGACGAAAATGTAGTTTTTTGCTTATTTTGTACATTAATATTTCGTAATATTATTAATATGTACACATTGTATTACTTATATTGTAATCTCAATGTTGTTAATTTTAATTATTTTTTTAATAACTTAAAAATTTAAAAAAGTAATGATGTAAAATAAATTATTTAAATTAAAGAAATACCTTACTGTAGAGCAAACGAAACACTAAATTATATTCGTTTAACTAATAGCGGTAGCAACTAATCAACAGGAAGCAATACAGTCAACTGCGCGAGTCCGCCGTTCGAATCCAGTCGTGGTGGCGGGGGTCCTGCGATCGGCAGCGGTATTTGCGCATGCGCCGTGGCGTGGTCCGGGCACAGGCGCTGGTCCGCGGCCGTAGAGCAAGGCGGCGTGTAGCGGCGCTACGGGAACAGAGAAATGCCCAGCGGCGCAGACAAGAAGCCCAGCAAGCTGCTGCCAAGTGAGCAAAAATTTTTTTTTTTTTTAGATCGTACTTGCGGCCAAAATTTTATTTACAGATTCCGCGACTTCAAGGTGTTTGAGTGCAAAGAGCGCGCGCCTACCATAAGAACTCTTAATGTAGCGAAGTTCGATGATTCCCTGGAAAACCTCGACTGGGGCTGCTACACCACACCAGCTCTTACACCACTTCGGCAGGCTCTATATAGTAAATAGACTCGAGGGCCGCCACAAGTGGATCTCAGCTTGACCTGTCGACATTAGCATCATGTTAGACGTTAGCAACCAACTGCAAGTAACACGCCTTCTCTAAAAATCGCTTCGATGACCGGTCTTGTGCTGCCCATATCTAGTATTCGCAAACCACAAACTTGACCATGGGCTATCACTCGTCGATAATACCTTTTCTAGGATTCTGACACGAGGGTGACCGAGAGAGCTGAACCCAGTAAATTATAGTCCATTCGCGTTAAGAACGTTTAGTGTTGTGCGCCGACCTACTTTTTATTTCTAATTCTATTAAAATTCAAATTCAAGAATTCTTTATTCAAAATATGATGGATTATATATCTTATTCATTTGAGCATGACTCTACCAGCAGTTATGTAGTTTCCGAAGAGTTCCATTTATTTATTTATGTATTAATAACACATCAAAGCCGTCTACACAATTTCTGGGGAAAGTTACTTCAAGTATCCCAATAATCGATATTTATTTATTGTAAACAAAAAGTACGTACGAGTATATATCTCGACAATTTGTAATAAACGTACATTTATAACACAAGACAAAGCAAAGCTGACTTTTAAAAGTAAAAACCTGCGTAGCACTACCTTTGCTTTTGTGTTCCCTTCAGAAAAAAAATATATAATTTTTTTTTACAGGAGACGTGCAGCAGAACAAAAAGCGAAAGCAGAAAGCCTGCAAGTGCTAGAAGTACCCGCGGAACTGGCCTTCATAATGTCCAAAATTGACGAATGGCAGCCACCTCACACCGAAAAAAACATTACCAAGGTATATAATTTTATAATTAAGTGACATATATTATCTGTGTCATTATTATTCATATAGTTTTAGAATTAAGAACTGTTAAATCACAAAACCTTTTTTGTTCTAATAATTGACGAAACAAAACCGCCGTCTTTTCAACATAAAAAGCCATTTTACAGTACGGTAAGTATAAAACTGAGAAAAACAACTACATAATATTCCAAAGAACTAAACATAATGTTTGTGATTTTCACCAAAAAAAAAACGGTATTTAAATTCTCTTCACTTTTTGTATATTTTTTTAGCAAGCTGCTCCGACGTTCTATATCCTGCCAAAAGGTATTGGCCTGTCGCATCCCAATGGAAAAAATCAATTAATGTAACATTTTCAGAGTGATTATTTTATGTATTGATTAATTTTAAAATAAGTGTATTAATTTTGTGTCTTGTGTGAAAATTTCACACAAGAACATTCTTCAGATTATGAGGAAATGCATAATAATTAAAGAAATGAGAATCCTCTTTTAGAGAAGATGTTTTTTTTTAACAATAATGAAAACAATAGAAAACCAAATAATAAATAAAATTATCTTTTTTGCGTGATAACAAAACACAAAAAATAGGTTAAAAAAGAAAGAAAAAGAAAAGATAAATATTTGCATATCCAATAAATAAAATCACTTAGGAGCGTTCACTAAAAAGGTTTACGCTTGCAGGTCTCAGGGGATGTATATGCTGAGGAAGAACGTGTGCAGCTGCCGAAAGACCTGCAACAGTTCGCATTTTCCAAGTTCAGCTCCGTATACTTCGCCGACGGCGGCCAACTCAGTCCCAAGAAGCACCCGATCACCAAACCATTCCTATCCAAGGCTGCTGTCAGGTAAGTTTTTATTTAACATTAATTTAGCACTTTATTTGTAACGGTTCTTCTAACCGTTACAGTTTCAATTAACGATTTGTTTCTCCATTTCTCCTGTGTGTTTGCTATGTGGCAATATCCTTCTGTAACGAGTCTTATGGAAGTCAACTTCCTCTACATTGAGCAGAAAGGTGCATTTAGTTAAAGCTGCTTCATTATTTTTTGTTTTTATTTGTGGTTCCGATCGGAGGAAACTTTTATTGGTTTTGATTGGACATTGTAGCTGATCATTCCCGTACTACATGTGTAAATATACTTGCTTAGTTTCTCCGCTTCAAGTACTAAGGCAATTTGTTTTTATTGCTTTTTCTTTGTATTTTGTTGACTTTTATAGCATGAACTGGCCACGCTATATTTAGGTTATGTTTCTATTTACTAATTTGTATTTTACTAAGAGTATATGTATAATACAGAAGATATAATCTATAATAGTCAGATATTTGTAATACTGGTATTATAGAACCAACTGGTATTATAGAAGTAAAAATGTTATGTTGGATGGTACGTCACGGAGGACACCAGTTTCTTCCGCCATTTTTCTTCCTAACGCTAACGCCAACAATAGCAACTGACCAAATCGAGGTTTGGCCATTTTGAGCGCCCTTGTGTCGGAATGATAAGCATTATTTTTAGATGCTCAAAATATACCTGCTCTTTTACTTGTCAGGGATCAAGACTTCAACGACGCGGTTGCTATATTTAAGCTAATATTGCGATGGTGTGACGAATCTGCCGCAGGAGACGAAGCCAGGCAAAAGGTAAAAGGAATATTACGAAATTTATTGGCATATAGATCGTTGAAACAGTCTTTTCGCAAATAGTATCCAAAAAATTGGAATAAAATCTCTTTACCTGTACTTTTGTATCTGGCTGGTTTTGATGACATTATGAAGAAGGGTAAATTTTTAAAATATAAATGAGATAGGAAAATTTTGTATCCAACTTTTTTAGTTATTTTTTTTATCTTTCTGTCAAACTGAATGAATCATATTAAATGCGAAAGTACTTTTTCTAACCTACACTTTTTTTATAAAAATAACCAATTTTACGCGGCGCATATTGATTTTAACTCCATACATTATACATTATATGAAATTTCAAATTTCAAGACAGAAATATTATATAAAAATGGTAGGAAATCATGTAAAAGTTATTAAAAATTAAATTTAAACCGTTCGTCTTTTTATTGATATCAAATCCAGCCAGATACAGACAGAAAAATCATGTAATTTTATTGCCATAGTTTTAAATCTATGTATCTAATAATATCTTTAAAAATTTTAAAACTTGATTTGCAGGTCCTTGCTGATTACATAGCATCCCGAGGATTATCCTCTAGGGGATTGCGAGACGAGATCCTGGTGCAGCTGTGCAACCAAGCTAGCGGGGAGTCTGCAGAGAGGGTTTGGAAGTTGGTCGCACATTGCTTGGCCTCTTTCCAGCCTGGCCCCGCACTGCACAAGTTAGTCTAAACATTTTTTTTATTTAATTATTTAAAAAAACACTACTTCTTCATGTTATAAATTATAATTATTATTTGACGAACTTTAATCATGAAGTAAAATTAATTAGTAAGAAGTTTTTTTTATTATAATTATTTCATGAATATTCATTATTGTACAACATTATGATAATATATTTTGGGGATGTTCCCTAAAAAATAGAAATGTATATAAGAGAAAAACATGCCGAGAATTAGTATCTTGCTGAAAAGAAAAGTAATAAATAGTTTTAAAAGAGTTCCGAAACTTGTAAAAGGGTAACTGTGGAGTTTTTATCGTGTTCACTCAACAATTCAAAACGAACAGTAGTATGAACATTATATTAATGTTGAGATGTTTCGAAGGTGCTTAGCAAAGCCTATTCGAAAATAGATATTTATTTATTGTGCTTTTGTTAATATACAGTTTTTTTTTAGGTATTTACTTCGTTTGATATCGGAGTCGACGACTGGACGACAGCGCAGTCGGCTACTACGGTTAGCTTGCGGCAGTGAAGCAAGCAGCGCACGCGCATCGGGCGTGGCGCGTCGGGCTCCGCCCACCAGCCTCGAGTGGCGCGCGGGAGACAACGCGAGACCCGCTTTGCCACTACGACTTTACGACGGTACTTACCTCCTCCTCCTCATATCCCTCACTTCTAAGGATCGTGGCTCCTTTTAAGAAAATTTGAGGCGCCTTATGTACTACATTTGTGTCTTTTCACGTGAAGCCTTTTTCGAGTGATAGCACAGTCATTTGTTGAAGCGTCTTAAAGCGGATTGGGGGAAGTCGTATATCGTTATTTATTAACGTGGACAGACGATCTTAGTAAAGTTGTTAGATGACGCTGTATGCTGTCCACATTAATCCAGTTCTATTCGAAATGACGGCGTCCTGCGAATGACATAATAATGATAAACCGGTTGTTTTCCTTCGCCCTCTATGTATCTGAAATTATTTTATTTACACAAACTTCATGCTTACGTGGCTTCATACCAGAGACTACAACCATTTGTATGACTGTCCTTGTCATAAAGAAAGTTAATATAAATTAATATGACGAAATATTTGTTCTACATTTTTTTTCTTGTATTGGTGTCGTATTTCCAAGCATTTTCATAATGGATTTCTTCGGAAAGTTATTACAGTGGTTTAGCCTGCCCTTAATTAGTGATGTAAAAGTGAATTTGTGGTTCAGGGCTCCTCCTCCGATTCTGCTTGAGAAGAATTAATGTCATTGTTTGATTAATGTACTTAATTAACAAACATGCAGACACGGTGAAACACGTGTGCGTGGACGCGTGGACGACGTGCGAACGTGCTGCTGCCGCGGCCTTGGCGGCAGCTGGATACCAGCGCGGGCTTACTGGCTGGTCACTCACTATGGAGCATAATGGACAACTTACAGGTGATTTGTTTTTTTTATTACGTAAGAACTCCTAATGTAAGTTACACTATGTGTAATAAGTTCAACAAAGTAACGTTTTTTATAATTTACATTGTAATGTGTTCTTTAATTAACGCTTTAAGTTGAATAAGTTATAGGAGAACTTAATATGATGTTACCTTAATATGGAGTTTCTATCAATTTGGAATCTTCTGGAATTCTTCGTATAACGTACAGAAGCGGTTACAGTTAATAATATATAAGAGAAATAAGAGAGTAAAAATATTATGAATAAACGAAAAATTAATAAATTATGGGAGACTACAGCTCGTAATTTTAAATACCGCGATCAAAAAATAAATAGATAATTTTTGGTTTATGTTTAATATATTTTTAGTTGAATACAGTAATTTCAGTTAATAATAAATAATCTCAATTTTTAAAGTACGTTGAAACGCAAAATAAATAATAACATTTTGTTTGCTAAATAAATGGATACTTATAATAAAAAATACTTAAATGTTTATAATGTGCGCGCAAGTGCTTTTTACCTTGTTTGTTCTGAAATACCTCGTGTGCATTTTCTCAATAGTATTGTCGCTCGTTCCACCATTCGTCATCATCTTAGGCGATGACAGTGCACTTCCGCGCACACTATTTACATTTATGTAATTGTAAACTTCATAAACGTTTCGTAAACGCAATATTGCTGGCCGCTATGGCCATAATTCTTTACTATGCTAAATTATTTTTACATGTTCGAATTCAAATTCGAATGCGGTTTTGAATTCGGTGCAAATCATTGAAGAGAATGAAAATGTAAATAATCTCTGCTAATATAATACACCATCTCGACTCGATGACGTTCATTTTTCAAATTAATGTACAGATACGTGCTTGGGTGAAAACTCACCTCCACCCGCTATTATGGTAGCTCCATGACATATTCAGATGGCTTATTACGATTTATTTTCATGTATTTCCTGAAACAGAGTGGGCGGGCTGCGAGTACGCCTTGGATGCTGTTGGTGAAGTGGAGACCTGGTCAGCGCTTAGTAGCGGTCGCAACGAGCCTCTGAGGGCCTCCGCTTCACGCCTCGTACCTCCCGCCCCGCCGCCGCGAGCGTCTTCCGTCGACACCGAGAGGGAAAGGGAGAGGGCTGTGCGACCTCAGGTACCTGAAGTTAGAGAAATAACTCTTAACCTAGCTATTTCCATCGACTTCAGGAGGAGAAAAAAACTGTACCATTGAAATTCATTAAAAGCAATGTTAATAAGTTTCTTATACTTTAGAAAAGTATGGGAAACTTTTAGAAATGAAGATCAATGATATCGATAAATAACGTTTTACAGTGAGAAAGGGAAAAAGAATTTAATTTTCGTATGTGTACTTTTTCATTACTTAATTTATGATTTATTTGCCTCGAATAGTCCATAATTATTACGCTTACACAATAGTCTAAAATTAATCGATATTTTGAATTAACTTTTGAATATTTATTATATAAACAGGTTCCACCACCAGAACCTCCGAAATCACGCTCTCCGAGTATACAACGCATGCTAGAAGATTCTATAGACGAGGGATCGTCTGAATATAATTGGAAAATGGAACAAGAAGATTCCCACACTATCAACAAACATTCTAATGATTATTCTAGAAAAATTTCCCACGATATATTGTCGCGAGAGTCTGCACTCAATGAGCGATATTTCGAGCAAACGTCCGACAAAGTCCGTAGCAGATCCTTAGACAATCTTCTAGGTGACAACCCTGCACCACCGCCGTCTAAATTAGCAGATTTGGGACTATCTCAATCGCGATTAAATGATCGTTATCACTCGGTGGAGAGATTAGTCGGTGCCCCGAGCGTTATCAGTAGTAAGGGAGCAATGGAAATGGAATACGGAACTGGGTCGAGGGCAGTACCTTCCCGGTATATCAAATCGCAGTATGCTGGTAAGCGGGCACCAGCCGGCTCGCAGTCTAGTCGTGCATACATTGAGAAGAGTTCTGAATTTGGAGGAGTCAGGTAAGCTAACAAGTAACTTATTTAAATTTCAATTATACTTAAACATATGTTACAAATTGTGCCGTAAGTGTAAGTAAACCTATTATTAAACAATGATTTGTTGTTTATTTTTCTTCTTTTCAGCCAATAGACTTCCACTGCAAGCCATAGACCTCCCTCAAAGATCGCCACGATACCCGTCGTCAGCGATTTCCCGTGACCTTAACTATGTCGTCGGTCCCCTTACTTGGGAGCTTATCCACTCTGCGTCTACCAACTCCTGGTCGACCATCAGTTGCACAAGAGATGTGCGATTGCCACTTCAGATGACCAATTCTCAGTCACAAATCAAAGTTATACTTTATTTGAAGAACCAAGTTAAATAAGTGCTCTTTCAACTACATTTTTATCAAATGAAGAAGGAGTGATTGGAAGATTATTATAATGGGCATCAACGATTGTAAATAAATTTAAAGATATGTTTACATTAGGCTACTTTTCAACAGATGTGCAATTTACAATATACTTATTTTGTGATCTTCTACATTGACGTAAAGTGTCGATCGATTCTTTTTATTGTTGCGATTAACTAAAATTGTCTCAACGAATAAAAATAATTAGCGAATTTTCTTACATTATATCTAATTACAGTACAATAAAGACATTATAATTTTTCGTTGATAGGTCTTCGGCGATGTCCGATACTTCCGAAGCCCCGAGTTTGGCTTCTCATGTGCGTCGAGTCCGCGTGCCGAGCCAGGCCTCCGACGTGGACCAGTTTCTGGACGATTTATTTTCACCTGTTCTCGACCCTAACATTGATGAAATGTCAGATGCTCGCTCATTAGCCGCCAGCATCAAAGGTGGCAGGAAATACAACGATTTTATAGATAACATACTAAGCTGTGAATACAGCGAACAAATTGAAACTCTTAATAACGTGACTGACATTGGTCGCCTGATCAAAGGTGGAGGAAAAGAAGAGAAACGGAAAACGAGCAGAAAGGAATCCAGCGTAGATTCAGTTGACGATTACATCACAAATCTCTTCGACCCGATATTCATGAACGATAGTCTGAAACGACTAACCGATGGAGAAGGTCTTTCTGGTGCCATAAAGGGCGGAGGATCAACACCTAGAGCGGCATCAGCGTCAACGTCCGCTTTAAGCTTTGGAGCGTTATCGTTACCACCATCGATGCCTACCATGCCCGCCATGCCAACAATGCCAGCAACACCTGAAGCTTTGGCAGCAGCTTTAGGCTTACATTTGCCTCCACCAGGCACCGTCGATATAAATGCCTACCATCAAAATCTACAACGCGCATTTCTTCAAAACGCCATGGCACAAAATTTACAAATTCAACAACAATTACTAGCCCAAAACCAGGCTTTACAAACCCTACTCGCTGGCCAGGTAGCGGAGCCTTCTGACTCTGTACCCACTTCTCCGGTTCGATCATCAACCGTTGTCCATGCTCAAGTACATTCTCCGCCTAGAAATACTGTTAAAACGAGACGCGAGTCCAATGAGAGCTCGTCCGCTGGAGTACCACCTCCTCCTCCTCCTCCTCCACCCATGCCTCCACCGCTACATGAAGGCGATCCTTCGGAAGCTAGACCATTTTTGGACCCATACGGTCGCGCGAAAACCGTGCGAATTGGAAAATGGAGATGGCCTCCGCCAAAAGATGCAGTAAATCCAGAATCTCCCCAAGATTTTACAAAATTCAAGTTGCGACAAATTCAAAGACGCCATACGCCTCAAGCGCAGACGAATGGTCTCGAACATGAACCGCCTCGCGGTAGGTCACGCTCGGAAGCGTCGCCAAACATAGAATGGGAAGAGTTTGAAGTAGATGGTCAAAATATATCACCAAGTAGGGAACCTCCATCACAGAGAACGGCAAGACGTAGTTTTGAAATAGGTGCGCAAAGACCTTCGCCGGGCAGTGTAGGGAAATTGAAACTCAGTTCCGAAATGAGACAAAGACTCGAACGTGTCACAGCCAACCACTCTGTGCGAAGCACTTCTTCCGCAGCTGAAACTCCCCGAACCATAAACAAGTTGGAAGATACTAGAAAATTAATGTTAGAACGTCAGTTGGGAGGTGGAAGATGGGATGCGCCACCACCTCCATTACCCCCTGCACCTCCCGGTCCAGCACCGCCACCACCAAAATCTCCACCTACTCCTCCTGACAGACCTGCACCTCCACCGCCAGTTCCTGACACCTCTTTCGCACAATTACGCCGCGATAGAGATACGTTTGGAGTGCATCAAAATAGAGAAGCTGACGATCGGAATGCTTTCTTAGCAAATTGGAGCTCACGGCGAAAAGAGGAGACGGAGTCGTCTCAGGGTGATGATTTGGCATCTCGCTTTTTGACAGCCGATCGGAGAGAGAGGCGCATGAATGAATGGGGAGATGAGTCAGAGATTCGTGGATTTAGCGAAGAGAGACAACAGCATGGTCGCGACGAATGGGACTCAGAATCTGGTTTAGACACTCACGATAGACACGACTTACGCGATAATTATTCAGGCCGTGAGGCATCTGAGATATATGAGATGCATCCAACTAGAGCAGAAAGAAGAAAAGATGATAACGACATGGCAGCGACGTTTGAACGTAAGCGCTCATCCTCTTACTTCGACGACTTCGAGCGTTTTGACGGACGAAAGAATTCCCGAGATATGCTAGTAGGACGGGTAAGGGAAAGCCCACGATCTGACATCGTCTTTCCACCAGAAAATAATGATATGTCTAAGAGAACAGAAAGAGCTACGTTCAAAACACACATGGCGCAGAAAGAAAGAGATAGAAAGCTCGAAGCAGAAAGAAGGAATTCTGTTTCAACTCATGCTACTGATAGAACTGAACATCTTGAACGTAAGTGATTATTGCATTGGCTTGTCAAATATTTGAAAACAATTAAAGTCATTATAAAAATTGTCACGCGTTTTACAATTAAATACCGATTGCAGGCGATGTACCCGCACCAGCAGCGTTCCTGCCATCTGATCGCGTATTCCTAACTTACACTCGCGTACCGTGGAAACTGCGCGTCCGCAAGGAAGTGTTTACTCCCCTCGAAACATATAACGAACCCGCCATCTTGGATTTACTTTACGCGCAAGTAAGTACTTTTAATATTTTTTTCTTTACCATCAGTATTACCAAAAAAATGTTGAAAAGTGTTTGTATTATCTATAGAATGCAATCACAGACTCGGTGAGTTTTCCCGTAATATAGTATACATATTTATATGGTGATTGTTTAAACGCTTTAAAGACGTAATAAGGTAGTTCATTACCTGTCAATTAATGTGTACACCCTATCCAAAAATTTTAGTTTCTGAAGTAATTAATAACAATAACAAAAGTAATATTGTAAAAACACATGAAAATTTAGATTAATAAGTATTAAAATAATTATAATTTATTATCTGTCCCTGCTGACTTTGTACTGCCAGAAGTTGTTGGTGAATGATCACTTTATGTAAAGTGATCGTAAATTGGTGTAAAAGCTCTGAAAAAATTTATTGATAAATGCAACAGATAATACAATAACTCCCAGCAGCACAAAGTCTTCAGGAACAGGTTAAACACGACAATTAATTTTAATGTGAAATAATCTATACATTCAACCTTTTAAAGCTTTTACATTTATAACCAATCAAATGTCGTGAAACTTTTGTCAGTCATGATTTATTATATTTTACTTTCAATGTTTTTCAATTAAATTTATATTTTATGTAATCTTACTGATTACTTGTAAATATTTAATACTTGAAGTTAATTACACAACGGGGTTGCTGATAACAGGCTTCTTGTTCTTATTTATGTAAAAATAGTAGTTATCGATAAAAAATGTCTATGTCTAATAGATTGTCAGCGATATAACGTCGAACATGCCGTCCCTCCGGATCAGTGCGTCGGAACGTCGCTCGGGCCAGGCCTGGCTACGGTCGCAGGGCGGTGGTCCGGCGCGCGTGCACACCAAACGTGCATGCGTGGACATGGCGCGCGGTTGGCCTTTCTATTTCGCAAGACTGTTCTCTGCACGATTGCCTCCAGGAGAAACCGCTGTCCTCGCCGTCTCACACGCAGCCGTCGTTGTTGGAGTCAAAGGTGAGAAAACATATATATATGTATAGGTATTTGGGGGAAAAAATATGAAGGTACTTAAAGAAATTTTAAATCTTAGGGAAAAAAATTCAGAGTTTGCATCGTAATTACATCAGATTCAAGTCATCCATACTCGATTGAAATCCCTTCAACTCGTACTAAGCGGTTTAATAGAAAGATTTTCTGAACGATGTAAACAAAAGAGGGAAAGAATTTGTAAAGAAAGAAAGCAGAAAGAGTAATAAAAATAAAAATTAAAAAAAATCATTTACACCCGCGTTGTAACTTGCCTACCATAAACAAAGCACAGGGAACGAGGGTAAAAAAGAAAAAAAAAATAACCTTTTAATACTACTTTCATTGTGCGAAGTGTGTCGTTGTTTTCAGCTAACTATATCTTTGAAGTCTTGCATTCATAAGTTAATAGGTTTCTTCTACGCAAGCATGTAGCTTTGTAAATCTCGTCGTCATTTAATATCAGGCGAGACAAAGGTCAAATGCTTTGCCTATAGTCGATAAAAAAAATCATAAAATTGGCGCATTTAAGGCTGTACCGAGGGCTAGTAATACAGGGTGGGCCACGGATGCGTACGAATTTAAAATCGCTATAGCGTTGGAACGGGGTAAGGGAGCGGAGTGCGGGAGGTGGGGATCTGTAGCTTGGTTCTCGGAAATTTTGTCGCGATGGAGCACTTCCCGGGTGAACAGCGTGCGTTCTGTGTTAAAAATTATTACAAAAATGCCGATTCGGGCGTTATTGTTCGACGTTTATTTCGCTCTCACTATGGATTGCACGACTTAAAACAGTGTCCGAGTAAAAGTTTGATTAGGGCGTGGGTCAGAAAGTTCGAGGCTACCGGTTCGACTCTCAATCAGAAACCTAAGGGGCCCAAAAGGACAACAAGGTCAGAGGAAAACATAAACGAAGTCGGAGCTTCCGTACTTCGCAATCCTGGGCAATCAACTCGCAAGCGATCAGCAGAGCTCTCTGTATCAAGAACAACTTCGCGTCGAATCTTGAAGAAAGATTTAAAATTGCACCCCTATAAACTTCAACTAGTGCAAGATTTGAAGCCGAATGATCACAATTTACGACGTGATTTCGTCAAAACAACGTTTCGCGCGGAGGTGACATTCCATGGCCACCTAGGAGTCCGGATTTAACCCCACTAGACTTTTTTCTGTGGGGTTACATGAAAAGTAGAGTCTACAGTAATAATCCGACCTCAATTGCCCAGTTGAAGGCCAATATCCACGGAGAAATGGCCGCAATTCCGCGCGCCATGTGCGAACGAGTTTTCGGCAATTTGAAGACGAGATTGGAAAAATGTTTGCAGCGGGATGGTGCGCATCTGGATGATGTTATTTTCAAAAAATGATTTTCCCAAATGTTTACTTTAATTTAAAAATAAATTTATTTTAGTATTACTTTTGTTTTGTTTTTTATGAATTTTTCAAATTCGCAAAACTCCGAGGCCCACCCTGTACAATGCTTTTCTGACGCTTTGGAGAGCGATGAAAGTTGAATATGTAAAAAAATAAAAATAATTAAAGTGACCTGATTTTAATTATAATGTAAATATGCAATAACTATAACACTTGTAAGATAGTATAAGTTAGGAATAAGTAAAGTAGGTGGTATAAGATATAAGATAATAGCAGCTTTATTGTGAGAGTGTAATATAATATTGCTTTGTATACATGTGTAGAGTAAGGAACAGTAAATGAGTTTAAATATAATTTAATTTTTCCAATTTACTACCGTAAAAAAATTTTGTTGACACTGCAATCTTTGTTATTAGATCAAAGGTAGGTTTTACACTACCTATGTGACGTTTTGTCAGTCGTGCGACAGAGATAACGCTCTACGAAGCCGAAATTAGCCGATTGCCTCTTTCCAAAGGTCGATGTGCAATATTTATCGCTGAGTACTGTATATGGATGTATTTATGTATGTATATGTATGTTTTTACAAGAAATTTGTTGCTAGGACCTGCCGGGTTGACAGTTCGACGGACACTGTCGCTAAGCGGCTTGCGGGCATCAGCGCCCGCACCGGGCACCTTGCAGCTGACGCCCGCCCATGAAGCACCCCTCACACTGCACGCACCGCTGGCTCATCACGCGCATGCACTCATCTCCGAATTCACACTACAGTACTCACAGGTATGTACTTTCACCTTACACCACAAATTGGACTAATAACGACAGAGAGAAGAAGAAGAAATAACACAAAGTTAAATTTTATCACAATAGCTTTATAATTTTAGTTATTTTCACAGCATTATATCCTACGGGTTGTTTGTATGGAGTAATTCTACTGATATCAGTATAATTTTTGTGCTATTTAAAGAAATAGCGATGTACCTTAAGTTAGCACGGGAAATAAACTTTGTTATACCTTCCTCTAGAATTTATAAAACTAGTAACACTTCTGTGATCTTTTTGTTTGATGCGTACGGTATTATAATAAATGCCCATGTAATGTATCTAAATTAACTTATGATAAAGAGTTTTTAAGAAAATTATTAAATAAAAACTTCTAGTTCCTATCAAATTGGGCTCGAATGGCATTCTTCTAGTGATGTACATGAATGGTCAAGGGAGATAATTCTACGTCGCTTATAATATGAATACATAAATAAATAACAAAGGCTCCTGTAAAAAGAGATATCGATTTAAGGCTGTTACTTCAAGGGCTTTCAGCATTCTTAATAAAATATGCCCGAGAGTGACGAACCATGATTTGATCGGTTCCATTTATCAAGAGGTTAAAGAAGAATACATTAAAATAATAAAGGATACATTAATTATACAATACAAACGTACGTATATTGTACATACATATTTTTAAACTACGGTTTATAAGAAGCAATCAATCAACATCGTTAAATATGTTATGTAAAACAACGTTTAGAATAAGAAATATGGCGTCCCACTTTACCGAATTTTTAAATTATGAATATCAAAGCGGAAACTGCCATTGATACGCGTGTTATTACGACTTTTGAAAGCCAATACATTTCTATATCCGACGACGCTTCTTTAAAGTGAATTTGTTTTTTTGCAAATTTGGCATCTAAACCGTTGCTGTTAATGGCTTTTTTCGTTTGCGTTTAATTATTTTCCAATGGCATACATGATTCAGCGATACGATATATTAAAAAGTAAAACCTTTTTTTACACATAAACAAAAAGCTGTTCCGTCATCCGTAGTTATACAATAAACGTTTTGTACTGATTTATGTAACGCCGATCACTATTAATTTGAGTCCGATTCGTGGACATTGTATAGTATTTTTGTTATAACTCGTGCGTTTTAAGTTTTTGTCATATTATGCAATATGTATGTACATCAATTTTTTTGTCACAGCATCTGCGTACGAAATGGTTTTTTTTCTTCGCATTTTTACGAAAAATTAATTACCTTGAACATTAGTACGTATTCCATCTACTTTTTACTTCTTACAACTCTCGTTGATATTCATTTTATTTTGTTTATAATACGAACCGGTAAACGCAATGTAGAACGTCCACCTAGAAGCTGCTAAAATGTCTTTTTTAAGGTTATCAGAAGACGCTGAACACAAGCTGCTTTCAGCCGTTCTTATTAGAAATCTATATATAAATATATAATCATCTATCACCAGTTGACACTACGGGAGACATGATGATTATGAGGTGCATTGTCTACATCATTTCTCGGTACTGAACTAATTTTGTGTTATAAAATCCTGACTATTTTTTTTTAAATAAAGGCGCCAACAATACTGCATATCACATCTTATCAGCCGATGTAACTGAAACAATGTTCGTCTTTAAATTTAGTACGTAAAGGAGTACTTTCCCGCGCAGCATTTTTATAATAATCGTAACTTAAGTATATATGACTCGCAATCGGATGTTAATTCGTGTATTTCGTACAATTTTATGTTAACACAACTTGATAAAATAAAATTTTATAGCGCTTTCGATTAAATGAACACAAAATATGTTTGAGCGAAAATTTTTTACACTCGTTTTCACTTTTTACCTTTTGATTGTAAAAACCGGACGTCTAAATCGGGGTTTTGAACGACTAATTTAAAGTTAACCAGTATGCAAGCCGTGAGTGGTGACGTAGTGAACTGTGACAAGTCAGCTTTGTCAATGATCTCTCAATGATGATGAATTAAACTAAATCTAAAAGCTTAACGTTAACTTAATCTAGAATATCAGACTTATCTCTGTTAAGCATATATTAAGAGAAAATATTTAATGGAATCAGACGTTACCTCGCGGAAGTCCATCCTAAGTAAGAAAAGGACAAATATTTAGCCACTTCCGCACATGCAGTGGTAGTCGTGCAATAAAGTGCACCGCCCGCCAGCCCGCTGATAAATGCGTATGCTGCAAACAATGCGAATCACACAACCGCCACCGCCAAATTACTCAACACGTGTTTCATCAGATCAGAGGAAAGTCTATTTACATATAAAGGTAAGTTATTGAAGGCGGGAGTCTCGGATATTTAGAGTATAGGCCCTAAACTCCCACTAGCTTCAGCGACTCTGAGGCGGGCGATGGATCGATGTGGTCTCGAACCATCTTTATAGTAGTACAAGGAGTACCGTGGACTACGTATATAACAAAACGCGGGGAAAGATTGCGTGGTGATCCGTGAACTAAAGATACCGCCGTCCCTCATATCGCGCAGTGGGCGATCACCGGTGAAGTTATAGTGGGTCAGGAATCCCACATAAATCCTGTCCTCCCCAAGCGGGGTATTTTGAAGCAAAAAAAGTTTATTGAAGGCTATATACTGCGTGAATATATGACGCGCTGATTACAATAAATGAAGAAAAATATATTTTAATTATATATTAATTATTAGAAAACGATATCTAAGTATTTCATTTCATCAAAAATTTAAAAATCTGTTAATCTACTATGAGCCTCGTTACAGTCGGTAAACTCTTTCTCTTTCAAGATAAAGTCATTTTTCAAGGAGAGGGAACACTAAATTCTCAATTCTATGACAGGTACTTCGTCGTCAAGAGTGAATGTGAATCAAGTGCGAATAATATACCAAAACCTCAATTTTAACATAGAAAATTTATTGTTTCACTTCTCTTTCTGTTAAAAAAGATCAAAGATCGCCACGATGAACTTGCGCTAAAATATTACTGCGTATTAATTTGGTAAACAATGGTTTATAAATTACATAACTAACGACGTTTCATGTTGTCACTAAGTGTCAGGGGCACTGTGCAGATGCGACAACATCAGGTGAACGTAACGTGTTAAATAATCTTAAAGATTTGTAGGCAAGTTTATTTATATCACAATAAATAATTAATTCGTTTTTTTTATGCATCTGTCTCTAATTTACACAAAATAAATATTAATCTATTCATTTAAAACACGTGGATAGAAAATCTATTGTCTTTACGACCTCACTTACTCAAATTATAATTACGTATCGTTAATAATTTAATAATTACGAAGTTATTTATATAATCAACTTTAAAATAGAGAGCACAAAACAAATGCTATTTTTAGAACATATAATGCTAACTTCAGGGGACTTTTTTTACTTTTACAAAAAGGTATTAAAATGAGGAATTAATTTTTGTGGTTTATACATATAAATAAGTTTATTTCTTAAACAGCGTTAGCCATTCGGTAGAGGACTGATATTGATAATTATATAAGATTTTTATTGCTAATGAATAAGTGTCTAATGCATAGGCAACCGCGTCCTTTGCGTACCATAATACTCAACTGGGAATACCAACTAGCTTGCTAAGCTGACGACTATGATATATTTCCGCCTACATATCTTTGCTAAAGGTTTAAATGGGGTTTTCTTTAAAAGAAAACTAAATTTTTGATTTCTAAGGCCTTGATTTTTAGATAGGGATGTCCCATATATTAATTGACAACATTTGAATTATATCCTGATCCGTTTAAAGTTTTTAACTACTTATTTTCAATCACCCAAACGAGATTGTCACATATGTACGGACATCACGGTATCTCTGGAACTCTAAGGCTTGGAGACTTGAAATTAGGTATAGATTTTCCTTTCGCAAGTCGACATCAGGTGAGCACGAATTTAACGAAATTCTATTCGCAAGAGAGGTGAGGAAGCGATCATTAATTTCGGGCGAGAGACGGCTTGTTCTTATATGATTAAAATTTGATGATCGATGCTTTTACGAATCGGTGAATATATGTCGTGTGGCTCAAATTTGAATCTGTTATGCATATTTACGCAATTTAGAAAGTTTCTGATCATCCTTTGATACAATTATTTTATAAGTTTTAATATAGTGTTGGAACCTTCATTATTATTTTATATTATACCTTTCTTATTATCGCCTTTTTTGAAAAATGTCAGAGATTAAAAAGAATTGTCTATTGATGTGGCAGAAACTGTAAAATATGGTAATTAAAAGATCACAGCTATAATTATTTCGAATAAGTCTACTTGGGAGGTTTTAAATCGGTCATTATTTTGATATTTTGCTATATTTGCATTGTCATCATCTAGTTCACGGACCCTTCCGCTCCTTGAACTCAGTACCGAAGAAGCTGTAAAAGCCTTAGGGCTAACAGCATTAACATCTTCAGAAACAATAGATTGTCATCGTCATTACTTCACGGAGTCCACTGTTCAGCACTCTCCATAGATTTGAAATAGGTCGACGATCTACCTTGTGGGTGGACGTCCTTGACTGCGCTTGCCGGTTCGTGGTCTCCAGTCCGGAAGTCCGAAACTTTAACGCCCCAGAGGTTATTCGGTCTGCCTGCAATGTGACCTGCCAATTACCACGCCAACTTGCCAGTTCGCAAGGCCATGTCTGTTATTGTGTTCATCTAATGATCACCTCATCTCTTATTTGAGGAATCCCGGGTGTAATTAAATAAATATTCGTAGATAAAATCAGGTACTGGGTAGCAGTTCGAAAAGAGCCTTCGAGCACTCTCCAAAGTGTATCCTAAAAAAAACCGAAAAGCTGGCAACTCATCATCAAAATTAACCCAATCATGGTGATGACAGTGATCTGTTTGAATTTTAATTAAATGTCTAGATTCTATATGAAACAGTGTACATGCCTCACGACACGACTTCAGTAGAATTTCAGCGAACTCATAACATATCTCCGCAAGCTTAATATGGAATACACTTTTAAAAATATTTATTTAATGATCTGGTAAGACGGATACATAGTAGTAGTCTACGGACTAATACGAACGGATAATTATACAACAAACTATGCACTAAAAAATCTTATTCATGTTTATGTATTAGTACGTCATTACGGCCGTCTCGGTAATTTCTTAGGTTTTATTGCTTCAGATAAACATGCTTCTTTATATCACTGCGTATAACACATTGTAGCTAGATTAACTTTGTCAGCAGCGCATTAGATCAGTCAACCCCGAGTGGTGCGTGAACACCAATATAGCTCCCGTTAAAGCTATGAGACGAGGGTGCCGTTAGACGCCCGGCGCTCGGCTCCGCTACACTCGGCCGCGCAAATGACCAGCGTGTATTAACACTTCCTGTTTTATCCTATTTTATAGCTTTACCAATTTACTTAATTTCGCCTCGTAAAGATAAAGTCTACCAACTTTATTATGTCCTTGTGTCGCTAAAAATACGTAATTTTATATAAATATATATTTCACATCATTCAGCCCGAAAACTGAATGGCGCCGATGGTTGGTAAGAACGTCCAACACTAGCCGAAACTAAAAGACCGACACAAATAGCGTTACCTAGTGTAGGACATAGTTTCTAAAAAAAAACACGAGGCGGTATAAATCCTTATAAAGGGTATACCAATATAATCGCAAAGTTTGAACTTGTCGCCATTTTTTGTAGTAGTGTTGACAGCCCTAAAAAAATAATTTGACAGCTGTCAGTTTACGGTTAGTAAAAATGGCAAAAAACGTTACGCGACGGAAAATTGTGTCCGTTCAAATTTCAAACAAAATGTTGTCGGAATCTTGTTTTCTTTTTTTCAACTGTGAAGAGACTAATTGAAAAAATATGGGAGACTGGATTCGTTGGACACGCTAAAAGTACTGATTGTCGAAAAACAATCCACCAATTTCAATATTACAGCAGTGCGTAAGAAAGTTGGTGACATTCCAGGAACCTCAATTCAGAGTCGTAGACAAGAATTGCCGTCGGGCTTAAATAAAACCTAGCTTTTAATTTGACACTTATCTTTCGCCAATTTTACACAATTAGTTTTAGTTACTCGATATAAATCCAATGTAATATATAATGGGTGTATGTGTTATTTCAAAAGCAGATTACTACCCCTGAACTGCCGTGTTTGACGTTTATATTTCCCAGCAAAAAGTTTGCATTACTATGTTTCAATCAAAATTATTCATATTAATTTGCTTATGAAATTTTAAGTGCCATTCTTTCTACCAATATAACTAACATAATAAAGCTAGGTTTTTCTAAAATAAGATGGGGTAATCTCTTTTGCATTACTTACCTGCTATCCAAGTACTCGTTTCATTAACCTTTGGTTTATACCAATTTAGGTTATTTCACCGACCATAGTTTCGTGTAGCATGGCCTAGCTGGTATGGTATCTCAATTGGCTTTTGTACAATTGTGGCATGAATTGTTCACGGACATATAAAGCAATTGATATTTATGCACGGTAAATATAAATTTTATAGGTAATGGAAGAGGGGATTCTGATCGTCACATAAATAATTACTCGTAGTATACTAAGAAACATTACCATTAATAAGATTAATCTTTATAATTAGTAGTAGTATATTAGTATCTGGTTCTCATTTTAAAAGTATAAAATTCATTAGAAACATCCATGGCATTGAACTAAAGATTGCCCGCGCGTGCGGAATTGTAGAATGCGTAGTGTTTATCTCACTTATAGTATAACAGTCCACGTAGTTAGTGCCTTCTCTAGCCGGCAGTTTCAATATTGCCGCCTTGATTATAGTGCTTAAGGCTCTCGGGCAAGAGCGACAGAATTATAAAGGGAGCATATTAAAGAAAATTGCGGTGAGCGGTCGCCGTGCGTTCACCGTATGCCGCGTGGAAAATCGCACTCGAATCGAGAACATTAGCGCATCACGTTCCGACGGTTTTTGTCCTGCCGAGAAATCATGCAGAATAACAATTCTTATATGTAATGATATCATCATCATATCGGCCCCACGCCCACTGCAAATCGATGACCGATCTTGCGCTGCCCGCACCCAGCGATCTCCCGCGACCTCCACTATGTCATCGATTCCCCCAAGGGGCTACACACGCCGCGTCTACCGGCTTCTAATGAGATACGATATGAACGATACGATATTACCGAATATGACCTTTATAAAAAGGCGACAAAATTAAAAAAAAGTGTGTGCTTCGAGTCGGTTAGGTAATGGTCGACGCGCGTCAGTCTTAGCTCGACCGCGCTCTCGCGCGCACCATGCAGCGCCCGCGACTATCGTTCGCGATGCGCGACAACTGGCGCCACCTGCAGCGCATGTACGGCCTCGAACATGATGAGGAGTACTCGCCCCCACTTCGCGCACCCAGCCTCGATTCTCTCATCAATTCCTCCGAAGGCGCCCCATCAAGCGCGGATGCCTCCAACCCTGAGGATTCCGACTCAGGCGCCGACACTCGCGATTCTGAACCATCACGTAACAGGAAAAGTGCTTCCAAAAAATGTCCACAAAGTTTCTCATCGTCGTCTAGCGGTCACATGGAGACGATCCATGAGGAATCATCCGAACCTAAAGTGTCTGTAAAAGAAATTCTCGCCAGATTCGAGAACCTGACAGAAAAAACAGATGTTGCGCAGGTTTGTTTGTGCTTTGCAATTCTATGATCATGAACCCGGTGAGTTTGTGGACGGTTGGTTACAAATAACGTGGAACGTATCGAATCGTGATTAAGACGACATTTTCTGTTTCCAATGCAGGAACAGTTAACGCAACCGTATTAGTAAATAAATATTGGGACATGGCCCGTGTTTCGTTCGACTGGCGTCATAAAACAATCGCTTGTTATCGCCGATAAATGAGTGGCTTTACTTTCTTCCGCAGCGGCGGGTCGCGCGTGAGAGTCTGCCGGCAGATTCTTTGCAGATTTAACTCATTTACATAAGATTTAATGTCTTCCACTTTTACATTTGTTTTCTTTGACACGTTAATAACAAATATTTAAGCAATATTGACGATTTAACTTCTTACATTTTTAGTTTTCAATTTTCTATTTCTATTATAATTTTTAATTTCCAATCGAAATAAACTTTTATTCCTATATAAGACGCCCAAATATCAAAACAATTATTACTCATTAATGTTTAAATTGTTTATTGTTCAACTTGTTTCCTGCACTTGTATACATAATATATATAATATCCAATATATATTCTTTCATAGACAAACATTATTTTATTTTATGTTATCTATGCACAGTACTTGGTTATATTATTATTTACACAGTATGATTTAAGTAATTAACTTTGACGAAGCGGATATAATGTTATTTATAAATAATCTTGTGTAAAATTTAATTTTAAGACAAATTCTGTTTCATAACATTATGTGGATAAATTATGTGTAGAAACATCATATTATCTCATGACCTATCGCAAAATATATGCTGCAAATTAACTGTATTAGGAACATTAATATGAACGTAAGCGACGTGTCGATTACAAAACATATATTTATTTTTTACGTGGTCGTGTGCGTGAGCGCTTTCGAATAGCTCTATCATCTTGACTGTAATCGATCTATTCATCACTTCGTCTGAAATGAACCGGGAACAATTATTTTTGCCTCTTTTGTTTCTACACATCTGCTGGGAAAAATTAAACAATCCGGCTACACTGCATTGTAAAACTTTTGACATTTATCAATTGTTCTACTCTATTTTATCTGTAGACAACTTGTAATATTGTTTTTAGAAAAGTAAAGAAATTAAATATCTAAGACTTCAAGTTTTTCACAATTATTTGAAAAAAAACTTAATACATAAACCAAAATGGGTTAATTAATTTTAGTTAATGATTTTTTATATAAAAAAAAGCTTATGTAAGTATACATAAATAACATTACACAGCTCTGAGATATTTGTACATAATTTAAAAAAAAAAATTAAAACGAGAATCCCATGACGATGTAAAATCTCAATCTCATACTAATTTTGTTATATATAATGAATAAAAATAATTGCACTTAAGTTTGAAACAGATAATTAATAAATTTATGTTGCAAGTATGTGAAATTAGTTTATTTCAACTTTCACAAGTAAACCATATAACTTCATAAATTATGACGAACCGTAATGTATATTAACTCAATATATTTACTCTGAATAGCATGACTTGCTTATTACTGTACTAAACCAGGTGTTCTACTGATATTTGTGATCCGTTAGCTAAAACAAAAGTGTTATAATAAACATGTTACAATTTATTCACTTGTTATCTTTAGTACTCGATAATAGCAAGACATTGTAATTAATTTTGTAAAATAAACTAGCGAAACAAAACTATGTTCGGCGCAAGAAATTGTTTAATACCAATTTAGTACATAATTATCTAAGATTCGATATTCAAATGTATATCTAATGCTATTTTCGATATGAAGTTATAGAGGGAGTTCCAATGTTTCTATCTGTGTACAAGCAGGTGTAGTGTGTGCTCTTTCAAGCGATTTTAACAATAAGGTAACATTTCAACTTTCGGCTGTCTACAACTAAATTCAGGGAGTTTTTTAAAGGACGCGCGCAATGCTCTCTAAGATAATCTTTAAAAAAAAACTGAAAAATTGCAATAAACTAAAAAAAAAGCTATGTTAGTAATCATTACAAAACAGTCTTTTTTATCACGTGATTACAATTTTATTTTATTTAAAAAGACAATATGTTCTTAAACGATAAAAAATATTCATTTTTGCTATACCAATTTTCCTCAAAATACAGTGGCAAGGAATTGGGACGGGGTACAAAAGTTTATATGTATAAACTGACAACTTTCAGGAATTAGCATGCCCTCAAAAACGAAGTGACAAGATCTGAATGTATAAATAATCTTACATCTATTGTTTACAAGCACATACATGTTACCCGATACAAATATGCTTTCCATATTAAGCCAACCCATAAACTAAATAAATGCGCATCCGAAAATCTCATGATCATTATTGAACAGTGCAAATATTTATATTACGTCGATTATCGCATGAGACAGGTATCCGATCCCAGGCGTGAACATGACCCTTTCCCGGTCAAGGAGAACCAGTGTTGCTGTACTTCGCTCACAATTACTTATTTACAAGTATGCGCGTAATCATGTTTGACAAATTACTTTGCATCTAACTTGCAATAAGATGAACAAAATGGTGACGTTCTATTTTTGTGTTGCCTGTAAACATATAAACTATGCGATATTTTAAATTAAGTTGTAATGTTGCCAGTGCTGGAACACAAATTGCATGAATTACGTAGAGCACGAAGTACATTTATTGCGGCATGATAGATGTCTTTTTGATCCTAATACATATCATCATCATCATTTCAGTGATAGTACGCAGACTGCTGGACTTAGATTTCCAATAGGATCGATTGAAAGCAGCCTGTACTCAACGTCTTCCGATGACCTTAACAATATATGTACATATACATGCGTTTATTTATTATTTAAAAAAAAAACTCAAAATATTAACTATCAATGCTTATAACAATAATATATAAAAAATGATGACTAACTTATTTTGTTATCACTATAAATGAAATATATTTTTTTAGTATATTTTTATTGAGATTTACGTATTTGATTCCTTTTTTTAAAACCCTCAGTTGTCCGTTATTCAAATTGCAATAAATCGATTACTAGTATATTTTATTTTACCGCGTATTATTGTAAATTTTGAGGTGAGTGTAATACTTTAATTTAAAAAAAAGAGACAGCGT
Organism: Battus philenor; assembly: GCF_028537555.1. Lineage (NCBI taxonomy): Eukaryota > Metazoa > Arthropoda > Insecta > Lepidoptera > Papilionidae > Battus > Battus philenor. The sequence goes on along the minus strand of NW_027181759.1, from coordinate 3,615,015 downwards.
GTATATTATACACAATTATACATGATTGTGTAATTTTTAATTACATTTATTTTGTTGTTAATTTAATATTATTATAACTTACTTTTACATACCTGCAATATTTAAAAGTAGGAACCGCTGTAGATTATAAAACACATTCTTTTAATATCTACACTTGAAATTTAAACATTTATCTATACATTTTCCTTTTTTGTTCCAAATATGAAATAAAAAAAATTATAAATAGGCTTTTACAACATTAAGCATAGCAAAAGGTACAGACGGATTATTATGTATTGTTTTAATAAAACCGTGTATTTATTGACAAGAAATAATTTAAAATGAAAATAAATCTTAATATAAATAATCTGAAAAGTTGATTTTTAATAATAAAAATATGTTTAGGAATATAAATTTACACATAGTTAGTATATAATGGTAATACAAAAGTATTTCTTGACAAAATCATTAGCGGGAAAATTGAAATCTTTGAATTTACGACTCATTTGCAAATAGTATACTTTCGAGTCTTATAGAATAGGATTGACCTAGGTTAGTTATGGTCCGGACCTAAGATCACGTAATCCAATCCTTAACCACTAGACTACCGCTGCTTAAAAACAGTACAATATCACTATCATTCCTGTTTTGAAAATTCAAATGAACATAGAAACCTTTTTAAATATTTTTAATTACCCGTTACTTAACATTCAACAGTAAATCCATTACACACGGACAAAAGTGAAAAAATTATAATAGACGCGTGCTCATGGAAGCGAATTGTAGGGAAAGTCGACGGTACTAAATATGCATACTAATAACTTATAACTGAGCATCCAACGATGTTCGCTGTGTAATGGCCCCGCTCAACCGCCGGTCACCGCTGTGTTATTTACACAATTGCTGGCCTTTTCGTATAATTTCAATCCATCCAGTCGTATGTTCTATCTTCTGTTAATAAGGTTATTTATAACAAACTTTATGTACTTGATTACTTATTTAATAGATATCTTACATACATACATATTTTCTATAAATTTCTGGACTGTATTTTGATACTAAAATATAAAACGCTCTTTCGATCAAACTTTATTATGTATGTGAAAAAGACAGATGATTTTTATGAGTATTAACAACTATAAAGCTCAATGCAGTAATAAAGTACATAGTATGTAGCGGCCCGAGGAGCTCCCGAAGGAGCGTGAAGACCTTTGCTACTTAAAACTCGGTTCAAGTTTAAAGCAGATGGCGCGGAACTGCAAATATCAGTCCAAAATAACTTTATTACATAGTATCATTGCAATGATATAGTTCGTAACGCGCCAAAGACTGAAGAGGATTCTGTTTGTCAATTTTTAATAATTGTTTTAAAAAAAGTCATAAAAATAGAACAATTCATTTTCAAACATCTTTATCATGAACATGTTCTGAAGTAATATACCATTCGGCAGATCCTGTGCATAATAAATATCTTGTATTTGCTAAGAGATATAACATTTTAACTCTTTTTAATCGTGCCATACCATTACTCTTGTACAATAATACTTTTAATTGAAAATGTACCACAATCCCTACTTATATCTATATCGCTTATAGACATTATTTTCAAATATTAATTATTTAGTTAACTTTACCGTATAAGATCAATATAGAAAGACAACCAATAAGGGAAAAGAGAAAAATAAACAACTACTTCGAGTTTTGGAACTTAAAACGAGTTTTAGGGTAAGCGCCATCTGCATACTGTTTAATCAAAACCGCCAAAACTGTAAGAGCCACATTGACTATCCGTCAATTATTTTAATCAAAAGTTCTGGTTCTTACTGCATTTCGATTGTTGTCCTGAAAACAAACCAAGTTATGGAATATCAGAAATTTATGCTCAAATTGCAGTCTTAAAATAATTATAATCAATCAACATAAGAGCAAAATAACACGCAGAATGTTGTACATTTTGAGCCCATGTGAACACATCCTTAGCTTGTTATCAATAAAATAAGCTTTACGTATTTTGGTATAAATTCTTTTTGTAGTAACCAGTGACTCACAAAGTATCACAATAAATGCATGAATAACATCTAACTCGTGTCGACGTTTGCAAATTCACAGGGAAGCGCATGTCCTATATAGGAAACGGAAGTACGCTTCGTTTCACTGGCAACCATTGTCGCACGGCCTCCGTCCGATTTGCGACGAATTTCCATTAGTTTCGCGCTTTTATTGAACCAACAACTATAGTTAATTCTATGCACTGATATTTCAACATATCGTCATCCATACATAGTAAAAATATTATCAATAAATTTATATTTAATTAAACTTAAGAGAGCTTCTTAGGTTTACGCGTATATTTTTAAATGAAATAAAACATTTTTGTTTTCATCTATGGATTTTCATTTTCTGCGATATAATATTCACAATTTTTTATTTAAATAAATGATTGTATGCAAGAAATATATAAAATGGACGGGACCACAAGAGGTACCCGAGCGAGAGGCAGACCTAATGCCAGATGGGCTGACGAGATCGTGGCTACAGCAGGTCACGGGGAGCTATAAGTTGTCAAAGATAGTGAAAAATGCTTTGGAAAGGGTTTTACCCTTAGGGGTCCACATAAACTTAGTACAAAAATATTATCTATAATTGAAAATTACCAATTTTAAGTATGGTGGAAATTAAGCTTTATTATTATGCAAGCAATTTCTTACCGGTCCAATCGGAATTCTACATAATAGGTAAATGTGGGGCAAAGGACATTCTATGACAAATTAAAATGAATGTGATGTTAACTCTTGCAAAAATAGAACAAATGTTAAATCAATGAGTACCATAATTTACTGTGCATTCTTAAAGATGCTGCGAAAGTAAAACCGGTTCATCCATACAACAGTTATGTTTTAGTTTCAGCATAGTTAACTTAAACTCTTTTAGATAAGCTAAAATATTTGTAGATAATAATACAGTGACCTAATCGATAAAATCATATTTATATTTAAATTCACATAGTTATCATTTACAACTACTTGCGTATTTTAAATCGTAATTCTATATTATGATCGTAAAGTATATAATAGGTCGACAAAACCAAGGTTTCTTTCGTAATAGCATTTTAAATTATATTTTCCTGTTCAAAAGTTCAAAAGTTAAGACTCTAACCACAGTTAAATTTATAACTTATTTACGATCGCGTTTTATTATTCCTTAAACTCATTATACAAAGTAAAGCGATATTTTAAATTTCTAAACGAATAGTTTTTATTTGACATTATAATATGCGATATAAAAAAATGATGAAACTCCAAGTTACACAATTATTTTTATAACTTGACTTTACTTCAACTTACGTTACGTCATCGAAACGTCTTACTAATATATAATTATGTTTTTCAATCAATATGAAATAATATTTAGGAACAGTTGTCTATATATCTTATTGTACGCTTGTGTATAAACTTGAAAATTGATGCTTCGTTATATTCTTAGAATAATTGGTAAATAAATTAGACGGTGATGTTATTAAAAATGCAATTTTAACCAGAGACTCTCTCTTTATTTTTTATACTATGAAAAGTTCGCGGAAACATGCCAATCTGCTCATTCGTATGTTTTATTCATACAAAGAATATTATAATTTAAAATAACATTATGTAATACGAAATAATTTTATTCTTATACGTAACATTTATTATCATATATTCAAATGTTAAAATCTAAAGCGGTGTCGATAAGCAAGTTCGTGGAACGTAAAAATTACAAATATATATTTATTTTACTTTTATCGAGAAACAAACTTATTTGTTATGGTAACATAATTATTAATTTTATTTTTACGTATATTAATATTAAATAACAATTACTTTCTCTAATGTTTTATTTCACAAATTATAAATAAAAATTTTCCATTTTTTTAAGCTGAGGAATGATAGCGCAGTTGTAGAGAACTAAAAGATTTGCGATCCTAGGTAGCTTGTTCGATCTCCGGGTTAATTATGATAAACAACACTTTATGCAATAATTATATGGAATTACCACTGCTCTGCAGCGTCCTCTGCGTACAATAATACCACTACGATCGCCAATCTACCTGAAAAGTGTTAGCAATGACGGTATATACTCTCATAAATATCTTTAGGGAAGATCTATGACTTGCAGTAGGCCTCTATGGACTTAATTGACGAAGTACTACGCTAGAAATTATAATAAAAATAAAAACAATGAAAATACACCCTTATGATTGAAGCAAAATTTACATTTTTCATTAATACCATCTGTACGACTCACGACATTCACTTTTCCTTGACTAAGTCATAATTACTCATTCACACACGTTCGCTTTCTTTGTTAGTATCGCCTTTCGTCCATTTCATTTGTCAACATCATCAATACCTGTGAATGTAAATAAATGTTTGAACTATTAATTATTTTCGTGTGTTTTGTTAAAAGTTACACACACACTCATATATATAATATACATACGTATAGTGTTAATACGTCCGTACTACACAGAGTGTATTTTAAATGTGCGAAATATTCTAACTTAATTATTCCTTTCTTAATTATTTATACGTGCAGTGATAGCCCAGCAGGTAAGGGCAGAGACGTGCGATTGTCAGTCGCGTGTTTGATTCCTTTAATACACATGTTTATAGATATTTTTATTATGTTCATTAATATTGTCATATATACAGGATGATTGGTTTCAATGTATATATCGATTATGTAGCAGCGTCCTCTGCGTACCATAATACCACACTGCGAATTTAATTATATATGTATGTAATTCCTTCCACAATTTAGGATATTCTTTTTAATTTTTAAAATGTATTTTGTTAACTTATACTTATTATCTCATATATTGGATCAAAGACGTTTCTGTTATTTATATTTTAGATTATATATTTGGCTTTGTACTTTTAGAGATTTAATTTCAAATAAATAGTCGTGAAAAAACTTCATTTCTTTTTATATACTGTAAATTAAGAATAAATTCAATACAATTTTGTTGCAAGTTTTGGTGCACAATGTACAAAAAGATGAACTATATGTACATATTTAAATGAGCGCAATATTTGTTACACACTAACTACATTTTTCATTTGAGACTGTCATGTAATGATAGTTGCGGACACTTCGCAGAATGGTCCGGTATGTGTTAGCCATGATCGAGATAACGGATGAGTATGCGTTTACAAGTCTATTTGCGCTTGCGATGTTAAATTCTTTCGTAAAATACGGAGACACGATTGTTTGAATCTGCTTTAATTCCATAACCTCAAAAATATCTTTCTTGTCAATTTAAAATCAAAGAACTGTACATGTTTTTTTTCTATTAACATGAACATGAACATGCTGATTGATTTTAATACCACATTTTTATTAAATTTAAAATTATATACCACAGTCTGTAAATATAAACAAGTTTAAATGTACGTTCTATAAATGTCTTCACTTTTAGAAGGTGCTTTGCAAAGCCTATTCGAGAGTATAAATATGTTTCATTAAAATTTGCTTTAACATTTTGAAAGGTAATAAGTAATTAATATATTAAAAAACTCTATATATAAATTATATATAATATCTTTTTAAAAATCGTTTACGGTCATTTACAAATATCTATGTATGTAAAAGAATGGTATATATGTTTTTATTAACTAATAACCGTGGCTCCATAACTATGATGCCTTTGCCCAATATTATGAAGACAAATTTTTTTCCTCTTTTTTTTTTCAAACAGATAAAGCTTACATATTAAAATTGGTGATAGGTGTGAAAGCTTTAAATAAGTGAATCTATAGCTTATTTCTCATCAAAAAGCTTCAAATCTTTTATACCTATTTACAATAAACCTATATACATATATTATCTACTTTGAAATTTGTGACATTAATTATTTTGGCAGTATAAAGTCTGCCGAAACAGACAGTGAAATAAAAATAATTTTAATGTGTTATAATTCGAAATTTGAAATCTCTTTTTGCTATATTATTATAAGGTTTTTCATTCGTGCTGAAACGATTGATTTTAAAATAAAATATACCATACATTATTTAACAAAAGAGCTTTATATTAACCACTTTAATGCTTTTACACCTATAACCAATCAGACCGTACAGATCATCAGTAAATAATGACATAGTTTATTATATTTTTACGTATTGATCTAAATGAAGGCAACAGAAAAAATTGGTTGGTGCCATAACTGTGTGAAAACGTGGTATTTGTGACGTTAACATGTTTCTATTTGAATATAAACACGACGCGGGCACTGGTGCGTAGTTCCTGTCCACCTGTTATTCTCCCCACATACCAAACCTCTGTGTGAATGACCAGTATTTTGGTAACGTTCTAAAATTTAACTTTAATTGTTCGGACATTAGCGTTTTTTGATATAATGTGTAGAGTTTTTCTTTTTTTTTAGTTTTTTCTTTATATGTGATGATATATATTATATATGACCAAACATGTTAGTCTCCGACACCATTTTTCTTCTGCTTTTTATATGGCTGAGGGACGCAAGGATTTCCTAATTTGTGCTCTTGGAGGATCATAGAAATAGTGCGGCGCACTGTCCAAGCGATTCATAATATTCGGCGCTAACACTACGTCTCAAATGCTTGTATTCCTTCGCCTTGCACAAAACTGATCTCGATTCGACATTTTAAATGTTAAACCAGGTTTCACCAATACTAAAATATGAAAAATCTTCAATTATTGGGCTTAATTAATATTTTTTACGTCTGTTTCGTAAACGTGACCTATAAGTTATGGGCAAGTCATATCTTTTTTCTACTCATGGTTTTTGCTCCTATTAATGTGGGATTAAAGATTTGTTATATTTCTTTTTTGTATTATTGAAACGAAGTTACGAGATATATTCTTTTAGACTTTTACAAAAAGCCAAACCAAAATTATATTTTAAACACTATTTATAATGTGCTACACATTGAAGGAAGCAATAGATACATTGCTAGTTCTATTTGAATCTCTTAATTATCTTAAAAAGTACTTCATTTAGTAGAGATGTATATTAGACCCATCTTTAAAATTATTGTAATGTTCATGGGTGCCGTAATTGACAATTTCGGCACAACTAATTGGCATGGTTGGAAAGAGAGCGTGACAGCTCTTTCACTTTCCATCGCCCGACATAATCCGAAACACCAATGTACTTAATTAGGCGCTCGCGTTTCGCCTTTAAAGAGATTGATAATTCAATTAAAATACAATAATTATATTATGAAGCCTACAGGATCAAAATTTTTCCAATTTCTACCACTCTATGTAAGTTTATTATATGCAATATGTAACAGATGTATCTTTTAAAACAAATATATATTACGTAAATAAATGCAAAAATCAACAATTCAACAAACCATATATGACCAATTGACAATTGACAAAAACTACGAATAAAAAAAGTATAAAAGTACCCATTTAAATGTCTGCTACTCCACGATCGATGTACCAGCTAATTTTTACTAATTTGTGTAGTAAATTCGAGATGGTACAAAACTCAGTGATGTTATTATTAAAAAATAACATTCCTACATTATAAATAAAATTTTCTATCGTTTTTTCTTTCGTTAAATTAGTTTTCTTTGTGCGATTTTTTTTTAAATCACGCCCATATTGGTTGTTTTATCGGGTTGGGACCTCGGCTTTGGCTGCCAGTCAATCTTCCCAAAAGAAATTTCTACAGAGTCGGTTTCTTTAACCTCACCAAAAATTCCAGAATTTCTATTATATATATAGTACTAAAATTGTTTTGTAAATGAATTAAATCGCTACCGACTGAAAACTAGAAGTTTTTTTTTTTTGTTTAGGACAAAATATAAAATAAGTAACACAAAAAGCTCTCACGATTTAATAATATTACAAAATATTTCTTAAGCCTATTACCGCTTTCAATGTTCCATCGCCCACTTAGATATTATCTGTGGCACGCATAGACTACCGCGTTCTAATAATTATAAAGAAACTCTGCAATTGTCCATGATTTCAGTAAGCGTAAAATAATAACGTGTGAAAAATGCATGAACTGTTCCTCGCATTGTTTGCTATTAAATAATATTGTGACATTAATTTCGGTGAATAGTAAATAATGATAATGCAGTTCAGAGTATTTTTAAATGTTTCTTTGATAGTCATTGTCCAAAAACATATATACAATAGTGGAACACATAAATCGTTCACCTAGAGATAAGTGTCAAGCCCTTTTCATAGCAACGCTTTTGTCCAAGATTTTGCAATCAAAACCCCTCACGTCTCGTTGAAATCAGGATGGCTATCTCCAAATCTTATGTATTTAATTACGAATTATTCGATTTAAGTGAACTTTAAACTTAAATAACTTATACATATAGATACATTTTACGTATTGTTATTTTTATAAATAATATATAGTATAAGATAAGCAGAACAACCAAGCGTACCAATGTATCTCGAAGAATTTCTCGTCTGAAGAGGCAATGGTTGGGTTAGGTTAGGTTAGGTACATCATAGGGGTGTACCGACAACATTGTTAAGGTCACAGAAAGTCGTTAGATGCTGGCAGCTCCAGACCAGTCATCTTGGAGAACTTTATAGGAGACCTATGCCTTGCAGTGCGCACCTATCGGCTAAAAAGAAGAAATGTTATGAAAAATGATCCCCCATACTCATTACATTTATTACAATATTTTATGAAATCGCGGTTAATTAATATAAAAAAATACAAACCTTACTAACTATTAGTTAGGTTTGTATTTTTAAGTTATATAATTATAGTAATTAATAATCTAAATAGATGAGGTGAAGTTCGCCGATGTCATGACAGACGAAAACCGTCATGATAGAAATAATATTTTTTGTTGATATCAATTTATTTGTATAAAAACTAAAACTGTTAGACATATGGCAATTAGTCGTGTTTTATTATTATTGCTACAAAGCACGAAATACAGAACCCTGTAAAAATAAACACGGAACCCTAGGATCAAGAAGTGCCGTAAACACCCTTGAAGTTATTTATAGATTTTTATGTACGGTTCTCGGAAATTCTAAATGAGTATTATCTCGAACTTACTAGAACCTTCTCCGGAGTATAAATAGGTGTACTCTTCATGTCAACAGTTCAGTGTTGTTTTTTGAGTTATAAGGTTGAGATCTACGATCAGTATACTTGTTGAGCGATTTGGAAGCGAAGTTTGGACTAAGCGAAAGTATACTTTGTGTTAAAGTCGGGTGACCATCTGATTTGTTAATAAAGAACTCCTTGTGAACCAGTGGTGTTTCAATCTATGCCAGAACCCATTGTACGTAACATTATTATATTGTCTTCGAGCACGATAATTTAGATAATAAATGATGTTTAGATCGAACAACCTCACAGCGTAATAAGGAATACGAACAGATGATGTAGCATGAATTATTTACTATCAAGGTATTCAAGCGAAGTGTATCTTGAATAAAAGGAGACAACCTTTTAATGATAATTGCGCGTGTACTGTGCTTTGTTTGCAAGGCAAACGGCGTCAGAGCTACAGTAGCGGTTTTAATTATCTAAACAGACGTAATAGGGAAGTTCAGTCTGAGAAGGTTTTCAGTACAAAGAGTTAATTCAAATATAATTTACTTTACGAGATAGGTTGTACCTAGAGAGTTTTGTTGAGCAGTGGGTTTATTGTAATTATGGAAACCCTGTTCCAAAATAGATGGGGGTACAAGAGGTCCTTAATTATCGGGTCCAAAATAAAATACTCCAGCAACGCTTCTATTTAAGATAATTGGATATTATCTTTTCTGTTACGCTCTGAGTTAATGCTAGGGATTATACTATATATAGGATTATATCTCTTTAATTGATAAATAAAATTGTAGTTCCTCACGTTTGAATAGTAAATAAAACACCAGGACGACAATGTAAAGGAAACGTATATTAGGCTATTGGTTTTACAAAAAAACACAAAACTATACTGTGATGTGTAGCAGTGAAAAATAAGTAATGTTTCTGGTACGCGGGGCCGAGTCACAACAGCAATCAAATATGACCAAGTACAAGGCTGCATTTCTTAGCGACCCTTAAGGAATCGACACCTGTTCTTTAAAGAATAGCGTTCCTATATTACTCCACATCTGGTAGCCTAAACAAACAACTTACAAATCTCAGAATTATTAGTTGAATTATATAAAAAAAAACTAGTTACGATGTAAACAATTTGTAAAAACATTAATTGACATGATTAACAAAATCCATGCAACCACGAAATCATTATAATACACGATTTCCTTTCATGACGAGTATAAATACAATGAAATTACTGCGTTCCGTGACCATAGCACGATTGTTTCGTTGTGATTCACTGTATGTTATTCTAAAATCATTATGAATTAGCGATAAAATGGATACATACATACTGCAGTTTGTTAGTGACACTGCATTATTATTATAATTACGCAAACGTTTTTTATAACAAAATCTTAAAATATACAAAAGTTTTAAACTACTTATTAACTTACTTTAATTATAATTTATATAATTAAAAATATACAGCAACATTTGCCTGTCTTGTTTTTCAAAATTAATATTATTATACGTTCATTTATATATAAATACTAGCTGATTCCGCAAACGTTGTTTTGCAAAAAAATTGATATTTTAATTTACAAAAAAAAAATAAGGGTTGATCGTTGAGGGGTAAAAATTTATGGTTGTATGTATTCTTATATGATGTATCATAAAAAAATAAAAACAAAAAATTTCGTTAAAAAAATAAAAAAAAAATTTAAGTGTGAACAACCTTTATCACTTAGGGGTATAGAAAATAGATAGTAGCCGATTCTCAGACCTACTGAATACGCATATTAAATTTGGTAAAAATCAGTCAAGCCGTTTCAGAGGAGTTCAAGTTCGAACACCGTGACACGAGAATTTTATATATTAGATAATTTAAAAAACACCGAAAATACTATTACGGGTAAAAATTACATGTTAACTTAACCCCGCTTCCATGTTTACTAAAAATATTTACAAATCGTAAAAGCTGTACTGACGTATGAGTGATGAAGTTTCCTTTCATCATTATTATATCAGCCGATACACATCCACTGCAAGGCATATGCCTCCCCAAAAGATCTTCACGGTGACCGGTCTTGCGCTGCCCGCATTCAACGTCTTCCCGCAACTTTAACTATGTCGTTGATTCACCACGCCGCGTGTACAACATATAAGAGTAAACAATACTCATATTTTTTTTTTCAATCTTAAATAGCTGTATAGTCGATCCACCTAGTGGAGGACCTACCCACGCTCCATCTACCGGTTCGTAGTCGCCACTAGCAACCTTCAACCTCGATTGCTCGAACGATGTACGTTGCCCACTGCCAGTCAGATGAGCTATTCTTCTAGCTATCTTATAGCTATCGATCTTGGTTCTACTGCCGATCTCCTCATTTCTGATTCGATCTCGCAACGAAACAAAAGCTAAATTAATATAGTTACAATTATGATAATAATATATTCTTTCTATACTTACTCGTTAGGGAACGACTAACATTATGGATGATATAGTTGCATCGTATAATGGTCAGTTTTTGTAATCTCGTGGAAAACAAGAAGCTCATATACAGCACCGTGTATTATTTTCTTTGCTAATCACGCAAACGTAAATATAAACTCATATGAGAAAAAGGCAAAAAACCTTTGTAAAAAGTCTTTGTAAAGGAATCTATTCCGCATGTAAACTAGAAACGTTCTCTCGTTTTTAGTTAAGCCTCGTATGAATTATTAAATGTTGATATAAAAATAAGTAAAACACCCTAAACTAAGAAGGACTAATACTATAATATTTTTTCTCATAACATCACAAAAAAGTACTCGGTATTGTTACAGTAGGCGCGGTTAAAGATGACAGTAGCGTATCAATATGCAAGTTCAAATTCACGAGTAACGGAAAATTTAATAAAAAATACAAATTTAGTCATCATCATAGCCGATAGGCGCCCACTATGAAGCAAAAGCTTCCACCAAAGAACACCACGACGACCAGTCTTGCACAGGCCACATCCAGCTATTTACGACCTTGAATATGTCGTTGTTCCACCTAGTGGCAGGCATACCCTTCTTACTCAAATTAATCAAAGACTTTTAATTCTGTTTATAAAATATTCTTACGTAAAGCTCAATCCCCAGAAATATTAATTTATCTGTGTGTTTCTAATATTTTCCGGAAAAATACCAAAATATGTTAAAACATTGCCACAAACTTTACAATCATTAATTAATGTATAAGTTATACTCCGCAGATTACAGTCAACCTAGACCTTTTTACAGTAGCTAAGCTTTTCCTCAGGAACCTCGTTTCAAGCCGTTACATTATTTATTTCAATCGAAACGCACTTTGATTACTTGCTTTTATCGTCTTATGTTGTTGCTCAATTCTTATATTTGGATTTGTAATCATTACCTATTAACACCATTTCGAATATTCCAGAATATTCCATTAAAGAATTGAAAACGTCAAATAATGTAAGTTAGGTAAGGATGTATGAAATTAATAAAAATAAATTATAATTGTATATACAGTTGGCAGAGATGTGAAAGTGTGACAGTGTATAGTGAAATTTATGAAAGAATTAACGTTTGGAACGAAAACTGCTAATAGGAATGCTCATGAAGACTGGATAGATAGCACCACTCATTATTACGTCAATTTGGATATCATACCTAACACGTATAAGCAAACAATGTTTGCTATAAACAAAATTATTCGATACCACAACAAAACAAGTTGTTGTCGAATCTTTTATTATACAGAATGGTTGGATATAAATGTAAATTGTTTAAAATGGTGAATATATAGCTTATTTGCTTAACTTATGTATAGTACGCGTAATTCAAAAACAGTAGTTTCAGAAATAAATAAAATAATTATAATAGAGTACAAAAAGTTTTCAAATTTCAGATTAATATGTACTGAAATTAACTATTGTTTACTATGTTTCTACAAATTGTACTGCTAGAAGTAATTGGCTTGTCGCATTCCAATAGAAAATAGAGTTATCATTTACTACAGGATGCTTAGAAATAGGTATTAAACTTTTTCTCTTACAAATGAGCTATTCATTTACCTCTGTGGAGCTTTTTTTTCAGCTATGACCAATTAATTAATTAAAAATAAAAATCATTGTTTTTTTTCTTCCACTATATTAAATTCTATCTAAAAACATGTTATGGTTGTTGTTGAGTAGAATTAACATTAGATTTTATTATATACAATTGTGTATAATTATTTCTTTAGTATTATTGCATAATTCTCAAAACGTACAAAACACCGTACTAGAGTTTCACAAGATATTTAAGACCTTCATTTTTTTTATTTTAAGTCAAAAGTAAATTATTAAATAAATTTTATTTAGTTTTTAGTCGATTGAAATGTGTTGTACTTGGTCTGATGACTCATTTGCATGCTTAATATTATATGTAGTATATTATATGTAAACATCAAAGATTTTTAAATTTTATAGGAAAATAACAGTTGTTGAATTTCCGGCTCTTGACAGCAAATTAGTATTTGGAGACAGTGGTAACTTATTACTAATAATGTTAATTCACGAGTCACAAGTCTATTTTAATAAATATATTTTCAATTTGAACTACGCTAGAATAAATAAGTCGACGCACAGGATATAGTTAGAGTATTTAACACTAACCAACCCACAGTTCGTGTCTAACAGATACTGTCAACTTGTACTTGAAATCGTTTAGAACGGTTCGACGTACGATGACATTCAAGATGCGGTGCAATCTCTGTTACACGACCTACTTGGAATGATATTTTCACTGTGTTACCACTACAAATATATTATTATATAAATTATATCTACTATATAATGATATACCTATTTGTCAATTAATTTATTCATATATGTATACGAATATAAATAATTTATATAATATATGCGTTGAGAGAAAAAGTTTTTAAACATTTAATCATTAACTTGACACATGGGTAACCTAAATATAATGATAGAATAAATAACATCTTAAGTGTTATAAAATATAATTCTAATAGAAACTCTTTGTTTAAATGTAATAAATTAAAGTACTTGCGATATTTTCTAAAAAAAAGCTATTTTTATTTTGTATTTATTTATTTCAAATTTTAAAATTTGTTGTTACGAAAATATTTTTACTTCCAATACCTCTCTTGATTACATTTTTGATTGTTAGCAATCATACCAGATTATTGGTTTCTCTTATTAAATAACATTTCTAATAAGTAAAAAACTAATAAAATTGCAGATTTTTTTCCTGAAGACAATAATTTGTCTTAGATGTCGAGCTATTTAAAATAACAAACTAATTAGGACTTTGATATGACTCGTGAAGTGATTATGACGTTACTACTTTTTTGTAAAAGTTGCTGTAATCAATTACAATAAATATACCTTTAATAAGCAATGTGTTAAAATCAATGATAACTGTACTTTGTTTTAATAAATTAAAATTAGTTATATATTTATTATAAGCGCGTGAATCTTGCGTCATTTGATCCATGTCAATAAAGTTCCAAAGCGTGTCAACGGCACATCCACAACCGGCCCTCGCTTCTCGGAGAGAAGGCTGTATTTCTTAGAACGAGAACAGTCGCCGGGGTTCTATATGATATCCGCTAACAACTATGTTTCCAAGCACGTACGATATTCTTTTTTGCACTGCGCTCTAGAATTTGTTGCACGCGAGACACGAAGAGTTAAACACTGTATTTAATTTTATTACATTGCCTATTTGCGATACGGTGATGTCTACATAAAAGTAAATTGTACTGAAACATATAATCACTTCGGGGAAGAGACAGAAAATCCAGTCAATGACTAGTACTTTTTTCGATTTAATATTACCAATAATGTTTAGGAATTCGTAACATTTGCTTCTAGCACCGCAACTCAAACGTGTTGATGTGTAATCCGTTCGCTTTTCTTAAGGTCTAAGTCCCATATAAGACATTCGATGACATCACCCTTGTGGTAAGCCTTTTTTTTTAATTTTAATGGAGATTTTCCTGTCAACCCAGTTTCACCCAACCGAGAATTGGCGTTTTTTACCAACCTGATGCATCTACATTGTCTCAAAGGTCCAAAAACTGTCATGATCCTCGGTAGTGAGGAATAATAAGCTGGAAGAAGATAATATTTCAGATTATGCAACTCAATTGCACAATCTAATCAATTTCGGGTTGCCGAGCACAGGTAGTAAATACCCTGAGCGCAGGTCCGTAAAGACAATCTCTGGTTACTTTTCTATTGCTATAAAGTAATTACAGTTTTAAAATCTTTGCGATTGTATAAATTATTAATTTTTTCTCTCTAATGTCGTATTATATAATATACTTACATTGTATTCTATTGTTTAAGTATGTATATATATCAGGAGACATTCCTGTAATTAGTAATTAAAAAAATAATTACAGTATTTATCATCTATATATAGAATAAAATACTACATAATATTTTTTAATAACATTTACACACCTGTCTACTAGTTATCTCTGCATTAACTTAGGTTGACTGGTAAATAACGGTAAAGGCATTAAGTTCGCCATTACACAAGCTGTAAAAAACAAAACAATAATATTCCCTAAAAATATATATTAGTACTTTTTATTAAAAGTGGGTACATGTAAAACATTCTGAAAGTTTCAAATGAGAACTTGTGTCAGTAGGATTTGATTTTTAAGTTGACGGGTCGTGCATATGATCTTTTCTTATTTTAGAATAAAGCAGTGATATAATAAGCTCTGTGTTTTTGCCCAAGAATAAAGTGCGTGGCTTCGAAGAAAGGCTTTGAATAGTTTATTAATTAGTTTACGAACGATAGATAATTCGTTGATGCCAATACCAACATTGTGATAAATTATTATATAACTTTAAAAGCATATGAATATATTTATATAATCCAAATCACCGAAAAAACATGACTAGAAACTTCTTTAAAACTTTTACTCAGCGACTTAATGCCAGCGCCATCTATCTGAAATGAGGGAAACTACCTACTGATACTGGGCAGTCATTTCATATATTTAGACATACATAAACTACATCAATTATTAAAGTGATTTTCGTATATATAGATAGTCACATATAAATAAAAAATTTGACATGTTTCCTTTACAAATCATTGATTATTAAAAAAAAAAAACAAATTTGTGCTTTTTGCTAACATCAATGATAATTCTTTTGTGTATATAAATGCACGCTTAGCAAAATATTTCACTATTAATAATAGACATTATTATAGACACAAACATAACTTTGGTGTTTTACTAATCTAACACTGCTTAGTTTTTCCTCTTACCTTGATTTTTACGTTAAAGGCTGTCATCTTTCAGTCCATAGACGCCTGTTGCAAGGCAATATGCCTCTCCAAAGATATCTATGGGGGAAATACCACAATCTGGCACAAAATGTTGGCAATCGCTGACGAAGAGGACGTTACTGCCCATTCTTTGAAAAGTTGTAAGCTGTAGCAATCCTGTAAAATTGTGTGTGTCTATGGGTTAAAACGAAGACGAATTAAAAGACAAAAATATAAACAGCAAATTTCTTTTAAAAGATTTTTTTGTCATAGCATGTATTTAAAAAATATTATTACATTCAACTATGGCAAATTGTCAAGAAAATTTTCATGAAAAGTATTAAAAAATAGCGCATTATTTATTTATGTTTTTCTTTATTCTATTTTTAATTTTATTGTATCTGTAGCTCTGTCGAATTATTTCAGCTTGTCTTTGATTTATGGGAAAACCTGCAAATACAATAAGTATAAATGTTTCTAGGTAGGAATATGTAAAAATAATTAAGACAGTGGATGTAAAAAGGAAGCTAAAAAAGCTTATTACCGGTTAATAACAAATAGTGCATCGAGATTGCATATTCATAAAGATGTGCGGCGAGCTGTGCGGTGTGCATTCGGTCGCGCAAACTGCATACTGCAGCTGCACTTCACGGAAACCGCTCCCCGCATGCATATAGACGGACAGTTTTTTATATAGTGAAAGTGGTAAAAGTGTTTATTAAGGTTCACCCTTTGATTTTTTTTATAAATCAATTGATAGTGTTAATTAAACGCCGTGAAACGTAAACATGGAGAACATCTACGGCATTATCAGGACGTTGAGCAGGAAAACGTTGAAACGTAAACCAAAGGTACAACACTTTTTAAAATCGCTAAAAATATAAATTAAATAACGATCGGTATAATTTAAAACGTTACATGAGCTATTTATTACATGAAAATAGGTTTAATTTTTGACTAAAAACTGTTTTTTTTATTACATCTATTAATTATAAAAAATATTTATTAACATCTATACAACTAAACGTTAAATTAATATATGACTCCAAAAAAAAAGTATGCTAAGGCGATAATCTAAGATGAGTTCCTCTCCCGGAGGGCAAAGACGACGATGTACCATAGCCCATACAATCCACCATCCACCATAGGATGGAGGGTCCTATCCATACGACGACAGGCAAAATGGACACGTTTACTTCGCACGTTTTGGGCAAGCTGTGCTCGAGATTTCTCTACGAGATCAAATCAAGAATGAGATCCGTATACCAACGAAAGTACCCGACATAGCGCAGAGGATTAACGAATTAAAGTAGTAGTGGACAGGCTACATAACCCAGGATGTTACGTCCATTACAAGTTCGTTAGAATGCTGGATGTTACCTGCCTGTAGGCTATCTTGTTGGAAACCTTTAAGAGAGGTCTATGTAAAACCATACATCACGTATGATTTAAATGATGGTGATGATTTTTATTTTAAATTGAATAATAAGGAAAAATTTAATCTTCGAAATAAACAAAAAAATAATGATCGATTATAAATTATATTCATTGGTTGCATTGAACAAGGTGGGTACTGACCCGTAAGTCCGCGCTGCTGTTACGAATACATTGTTAGTTGTATTTAAATTTAGCATCCTTAACAGTAAAACAATAGACGGACACTAAAATGGAACACCAGTTATATATTCCATGTCATAATTGTATTAAATTATAGCGTATACAATATAATTAATATTGTTTCCATGTAATATTTGATTTTGGTAATACGAGAGGTATATTTATAATTAAAAACACTGTAATTCTAAAGTAAAAGTCTATAAAACAATTAATTGTTGGTCAATGCAGGCATGCACCGTGCTATCTTCATCTATGATATTAAAAATAAATATCATGTCGGCAGTAAACGTAAGATTCTAGATTAGCTGACCACTTCCTATTTAAATTAACTACAGTACGAACATTAAAAACACTATTCATTACATGAATTATGGAGTAGACTAAACTCAATATCAATGGGGGCCAAAACCATGATATCTACAGATTAAAGATAAAGGAAAACCTGAAACATTAAGAAGAAAAACTACTGAAAATCTGTATGTTTAAAAACTTCTCTTCATCTTATTAATATAGCTTATTTTAAAAGCGTCAAGATTACTAAATAATTTTTTTAATAATTAAGATGACGTATAAAACAAAAGACAAGTCGAAAGACGTCAGCTGTCAAAAAATTGGTTGATATGTGTGCTGAGTTGTTTCTAGTGTTTAAAAACGGGATTTCGGAATAGCGCATGTTAAAATACAATAAAAAATATATGTTAACCTATCACTCAATATTCGTAAAGAAAGTAACGCATTCACGATTAGAAACGATAAATAAAAAATTTCTTCCTTTTCTTTTTTTATATTATTAAGCCTACAGCAATATCTGGCAGGTTGCAGATAATAAAAATAAACTTTTTTAGTGGAAGTCAAACTTAAGTAATAGAATGGTCAGAACGAAAATCGCCGTATGTATCGAAATGCTTCTTAGTGTACGCGTCACGCTTTCCTGAACTCGCCGCCGGCCAGCTCTTCAATACTCTTTTAATTGTTTATTGAGAAATTTAATGACGTGCATAAATCATCCACACAACCATGCCATTACTACACGCAGTGAACCCGTCATGTTTACTGTCAAACGTGAAGGTATATTTCACTTAATAATATCACGTACTTGTACATTTTCCCTGTAGTGAAAACCTATGTTAAGAATCGTAGCTTCGATCGAATAGTTGCACCTCTGAAGTAGGTGCGGCAAATCACTCGTGCAACTGATGAACATTAGGGCTATAACGGTTTCTGTTGGCGACCACGAGCCGATAAACACAGCGACTGGGTCAAGGTTGCAAGAATTCATTGGATACGGGTTTATGCTACCCGTCATCATAGCGATCTTTGTAGGAGGCCAAAGCCTTGCAGTGGGTGTCTATCCACTAACATGATAATGACAAAATCTCAATAATCATTTTAATTGTTTCAGATACAACCAAAGCCGACTACAAATGGTATCTCCACCAAGGAGCGAACATCGGAACGTGAAAACAGAGAAACTAGAGAAACGAGGGAAATAAGAGAATCGCGTAAATCCAGGGAATCGAGGGAGTCAAGAGAAGTACGAGAAATCCGGGAGTCGAGGGACGAGACTGAACACGTAGAAAGGAGAGCGCAGACAAATTCACCTATTCCACGTGAAAGAGACCGGGACAGAGACAGGGAAAGAGAAAGAGAAAGGGATAGGGAAAGGGATAGAGAAATAAGAGACGAGAGAAGAGATCAATCGACGCCACAACACGACGGAAGACATCCTCTGCTCCAATTTGCAGTCGACCACTTCAGACAGAGCCCAGAGTAAGTAATAATAAATATTTGCATATCATTTTCTATTATTTTCAAACGTAGAATGCCGCTCTCCTAGTTTTATTTAATTATGCTTTTCCTTAGAAAACAGGTGTTAGTCGCTTTGAAAAGTTTCTATGTTCAGCGCCATCTAGTTTCAATATATGAAACTTTTACTTGTTAAGGATTTATTAGTTTCATAGATTTATAAACGTTTGTATTATTTAATATTTTTTTAGTACTTAGTTCGAACCAATGTTTTTCGTAGTTCGTCTCAATATAATTTCGTGTACATAAGGCAATTTGTCAAGCCATTAGCTACGTAAGTATCGCAACCGTAAAATTATAGTTAAACATTCAAGAAATAAACGCTTATAATTTTATTAATAATTTTAATTAATTTTAATTTTGAATGATAATTTTAATATAGTTAAATATTGAGAGGCATTACCTAAAATTGTTATTATGAAAATGAATTTTGTAGAGTGAAACAGATATAGACAGAATAGTTTATTTTTTAATTTGGCTATTAGTAACTCAATTTAACAACCAGTAAATATGGCTAAAATAGCAATGTTTATAAGATTAACAATGAAAACAAAAATAACCTTGTTATACTTTTCCTAAGCTTATTATTATATATTAGTAACTCATTTGTGTCCGACTGTGTACATTTTTACAGTACATCTGTGTGAAATCTCAAAATTATCAAGTTTGAAAAAATTATTAAACAAAACTTGTGAAAAATTCTACTGTAATCTGAAGGATTTTAAGTGATAATAAAGCTTAGCAATACATAACTCTAGTTTATTAAGGATATTGTGCGAGGTCCTATTGGAAACTTATATAGGAGGCCTATGTCTAGCAGAGGACGTTCTATGACTAAAATAATGATGAGTCGTTATTGAATCCGAATTTGAATACTAATATCAAAGTTATTGATCGTAATGAAGTATAAATCACGGATCGGAAACATAAAAATTGCATGATTTATTGATTCTTGAATAACTGTTTTTTTTTGTTTCTATTTAATACATACAGTTTTATGTATCTCTATCAGTAATCAATCACTGTTTCCTCGAATTAATTAACTTTTAATGCATCATAGCGGAAGATACGAATGCGTAAGGACAAAAAGATTCTATATTCAAACGTTTTCATTTTTAATCTAGTCAAAGGAAACAGTGGTAGTTATGCCAGGTATAGCAACCAAGTTGAAGTTCGGTTCTCTCCAGCACCCTTGTGTGGAAATGCTGTGTTGATAATCAACGAGTGACAGTATAAACCGAGGTCCTTCGGGGGAGGGGGGGCCTTGACCCTAGTCACAGCATTTAGCATTCGTCTAAGCCATCTAAAAGCCCAGCGACATTTCAATTCGGTATTATATCATTCAAAAGTTTTTAGTTAATCGAGATGTATGGAATTTGTTTTGTTTGTAGACTAATTTACATCATTTAAAGTGAATGGTAGATTTCTACTTATAGTGTTAAAATAATAATTGCACATAATTGGTGGATTTAGAATGGGAAAAATAAAATAAAAAACATGTTTACACTATGTTTACGTATTTAATTATTCAGGAAAATTACAATTGTGAATAATAAATACCATTATACACCAAAATATAATATAATAAAGCCACTACTTATAGAAAAATCGGTAATTTTATACAAAAAAATAAAAATAATTATCAAAAGAGGCAAATTATACTTGTTTTTACAGCTCCTATTAGCTATCGGACTGTTTATTTTTCGTGCGACAGAGATAACGCTTTACGAAGTCGAAATTTGCCGATCGTCTCTTTTCAAAGGTCGATGTGCAATATTTATCGCCGGGTACTGTAAAGCCTGAAAAGTGCGTATAATTAAAGATTGCTTTCAATAAATATATTTTTAAATAATTTGATGACACTGTACCATGTAGCGACCAGAGCTACGCTTTTCAGGGAGCTCTCGATGTTTGCAACGTTAATAGAGATTAAGCGCTGTTTGCAGCCAGCTTCAATGAACCCGCGGAATCTTTTTAAGCCACTTGGGCAGCAGTGTATGTCAGGTCAAAAAAAATCTACGAAACGCGCGCTCTAACGAAATTATTCTTGTAATGAATGAACTCGACAATTTTCGAATCGCTTTATTCAGCACAATGAAAGTGCAAGTTGTGCTTATTGTATGAATCGTAATGTATTTTCACTTTGAATTATAATCGACTGTCTTTTTAGTGATGATGAAGCAGTATTATTATGTTTTATAAAGTACTTAATAAGCATTTGCTTGGTCCGTAAGTTTCTTTAACACGTCGTTTAAAATTATTTTGTAAGTTGAAAAGACGTTGCACCTTACTACTAATAACTGGGTTATAAATACGTAAAGTACATGGCATTTGATTTGGCACACCGAAGACTGTTTTGTAGAGCATTGTCATACAGTTCGCAGCGTCACAGCTTTATATAAATATAGGGTAGTGAAAAATATTGATTTTAAATAAAAGTAGTGCGGAATCAACTTTTATATAGATCATTATTTTTTTTTCATCACATCGAAATGTGTCAAATATCATACCTTTTTATATCCCATGATGGCAAAGACGACGTTTCCCTATAGACATATAGACTTGCATTTTAAATCCTTAGTAGCAACATTATTTTCTGAATCGTGTCACTTATTTTTAAATAAGTACCGTAATTGTTTAACTTTGTAAAAAGTATCACACGTCATTAAATTAAATATATCTATATCTTTTAAAATATTTGTATAATATTTACATTAAAGATTGTATTTTGCGTGCATATGTTAAAATATGTAATATATAAATATACAAGACGATTGGTGTAAAGGCTTTAAACACGTGAATGTATATCTCATTTGTAGAATGGTACACGCTAAACAAAGAATCTATTGTTTCATTAATAACAAAATAATGATTTTTTTTCAAACATCGCATTACTACATATAAAAATTAATTATTGTTTACTATATGTCCTTGCAGACTTTGTGCTGCTAGTAATTATTGGCCAGTCGCATCTCAAAAGAGTTTCAGAGTAATAACTTTATTAAAGCGATCACGTTTTGTGATGACAAATGAGCTATGCATAGGAATATATCCTTTAAAGTTTTACACCTATAACAAATCATCCTCTATAATGAATTATTTCCATTCAGTCACAACAGTTCCAAATCAGCCGTCGTTTGTGATGTTTTCCGGACTTAATTATAAACATTACGTATGCTATGTTTTTGAACGAACATGAATTAAAGTCATTGCCCAAGAGGAGGAAAGAAGCGATGTCGGTCATTCGACCCGTTTTACGTAATCCATTGTGTTACGATCACACATAATTGTATTGTGCGGTGGCATTGCGGGAGCCGACACGAAATCACTCGTATCCGAATAAACAGAATTTACACAAGATTCACTCACTGTTACACTTTATGTTTTAAGACATAATTCTCGCAAGTTCATGGATGTATTTGGCTTTATTTACATTTTTAAATATCATATTATCTATATATATCATCATCATTTAGGCTATGGGACGCCCACTGCTGTACACAGACCAATAAGAACGATAGGAAGCAGCCTGCATTCAGCGTTTTTCCGTAACATGACACACGACAAAACCATACGTCTATCGTCCAGAAGGGGAATACCCGAACTGGCGCACCGGCTTTTTGCGCACTATGCCGTCTTCCCAATGCGACTTTAATTTGCTCATCCGACG
The DNA here is from genome assembly GCF_028537555.1 of Battus philenor. Classification (NCBI taxonomy): domain Eukaryota; kingdom Metazoa; phylum Arthropoda; class Insecta; order Lepidoptera; family Papilionidae; genus Battus; species Battus philenor. The sequence goes on along the minus strand of NW_027181759.1, from coordinate 3,591,610 downwards.
AACTATGTCTATTTAGTAATAGACATAGTTCGTTTGAATGTCGTTGAATTAGTATTCAATCTCGTAGAAAAATCTAACCCCCAACCCCCCCCCCCCCCCCCCCCTTGTACGTTCGTTGAGCAACTGTCAGCTAGTGAATAAGGCCCGAAGCCTTTCCACTAGATTATTTTCAGTATTACTTTCATTTTTTTTATTACTAATGTAATAAATTTAGGGGTAATTTTAATACGTTTCTTGTAAAAGTAACAAGTGTAACAAAAGTAATAAAATCAAATAGTAGATATCGAATTTTTACAATTGGCAACACTACGTCAACCAAAAAGGCGACGTCTTAGCATATGCTGTCGAGCGTCAAACAAAACACTGCGATAGCGTTGTTCTTCCGTCAGGACCATTTTCATGAGCGTCTGCAGCTCCACGGCAGTACGTCCAGGGCGTCCATTCGCTCCTTAACCGCGAACAGCGTGGGCGAACCGAGGTGGAATTCGGATATCTCCTTGTCCCGCCTGTGGTCCACGCTGCCGTCCCAAGCCGCATACACTATATAAAACACTATACAGCTATACTCTGGTAGGGCGGTTTATTACGTGCGAACTTCACCATACAACATAAGTCCGAAAATAGAACTTTTCAGGAGAGACAAAAACTAAATATTGGTTATATCTCAAAAATTTTGGCAACATAATGCAGTGAAAGTATTTATAAGAACATAATTGTATCTATTCTTAGCATACTAAATAATGGTTTTTACTTATATCGCTTAATCTTTTTATTCTTGTTTATTAAGAGAGAAAAAGATGAGAAATTATCTCCGCCATTTTTAGTCAGGAAATTATGTCTAGTAATATATTAAAAAAAATTGTCAATGTGTATAGGAACTCGTAGATTGCAAATATTTAAAAACCTGATAAAAACAATAACGGCGAAGGTCATATTTCATTTTTTTTATAAATATTTTTTTACTGTTACTACATGATTCACAGAAAAAAAAACACCACTTTTATTACGTCCCTGACATTTCGTCACGCTTACGACTCTCGCTGTTGCATTGATATTGCATCGAATCAGAGATGACAGCAAGAATGATAACAAAACCAGTAGTAAGGTTATTGCGATATTTAATTTAGCATAGTAAATTAAATTGCGTATAACGTTGTTCCGATTTTTGTTAAAATAAGTGTGAAAAAGCTACCCCACTTAATTATCTATGTTAATATTTTATAGGGTAACACTAACAAAGCACTACACGGTTATAATTACATCTAGTGCTGTTAACTTTTCGCATTGTTGGCGACTGTCCGTAAAAAGAGGGAGCAATGTTTTACACACAATGTAGAGTAACGCGTTCCAAGAATCGATGTTTGCATACTTTTTTAATTATTAATAGGGTTAGCAAATCTTGCTTTCTGTTCTTTAATTCCGGCAATGTCATATATCAAACCATGATATGATATAAAATGATCAAGGTTAATCTCAAATTCTCGATCATCTTTCCTCATAGCTTTAATAAAAATAAATACAGTGGATATTAGAAAAAAATGTTTGATAAAAAGCAAAAGTGATACATTATTATCACTAAGACATTACTTATCTTTAAATTTTACTCATGAAAGATATCAAAAACCGTACACCTTTTCTTTGTTTACTTTAAGAATTTAACGATATACACAGATATAAATAAACCATAATATTTAAATTTTTTTATAATAAAGAATATAATTAAAGCAAATGGGTATAATAATTTATTAAAATAACATAAGAAGCTATATCACTACATTACATAATTAAGTATTATGGAAGCCACTTAAGTTACATTAATAAGTACATGTAAATGCGCCCAAAAAAGAAAAATAATATTTCTATTTTAAAATACATAACAGCATGCATGCTAATGTCTATGGGATAAAGAATCAATAAAAAAAATCTTTTATAATCTGCAATTTTGAGAAATAAATGATTCGGAATACAAGACATCAAAATTTCGTAACTTTTGACATATGATATGCCCTCATTAAAATAAAAAAAAAAGTATAACGTAATAACAATTGGTATTAGGCAACACCTTTGTCAGATGTTAAAAACAATGAAACATTAAAAATGTTTCGGAAAAAATACGAGCAGCCCTAGTTAGTTGTGTGTGGAGCATCGTTGGGAACACATCGGAGAGCTGGCGACCGTGGGACTCTGGCGCGGCAGTCGGCGGCCATGCCGTGTCTCACGTTCGCGCGCCTCAAACGCCGAATGCAAGTATCCTAATATTTTTAAAGTTGCCAGAATTTTAAAAATGAACAGAGGCAATGTGGTTTTTGTTTAAATATGTTTTGAGTGCGAGAAATCTTTTAGCAACTACAATGAACATATTAATGTTTAAAAATATACTCAAAGGTTTCTATTTACTTTCTTACTTGCTCTACTATAATAATAATTTCAATTTTTTTTCATTTAATTTTAATACTAATGCATTATTATTAATTGCTAAGAATTTGTAAAATGCGGACTTTAATAAGTAAATATTTAATCAAGTTTTAGTAGTGATTGTAGTTTATAGCGCCATTATTGTTCGTGAGTATTAATTACATACTTATTTCTTTTGATCAAGAGATTAAGTAATCTTAACAAAATTACTTATTTAACAATTACCATTTCCGATGTGTATTAGAGGTTATTTTTAATTGAGGGCGTGACCTAGATCTTAAAAAGTAAGCTACAATATAACAGATTCGCATTTTATATATATATATGTGGGTAATTCTTGATACTATTGATTGATGATAAGGATATATCATTATTTAAAATTGAGTAAATTTTGCGAAAGTAAGACGTTCAGATTAACACATCCTAGAATGTCGAAAAACGGTTATTCCTAAATTTTGTATTAAGAAACATTACACCACAATCTCTTTAATTTACACAAAATTTTATTTGTAATGTAATATTATGGTAATACATCGTTATTCATGTTATGGAATTGCATATATATTAGCATCGTCATTACAAAAAGCGTTTCTTGAATGACGTGACAGGTTCAGTCCTTAACATAGGTGTAAATAAACAAATCGACGAAAGCAGATGATATGTAAAATAATTCAAATTCTGTAATTGCGTCGGCGATTGAACACTTTCGCCGAAGGCGCGAAATACGTTCGGCGTTCAGTGCTCGATCGGCGGTCAAACATGGCGGTGTCGGTGTCGGCTGAATTGGCCGGCGAGCGCGCGGATATGTCATGTGACAGTTTGTCGGTTGACGGCGACGCCGACGACGAAGATTCTTATATTCTGTGAGATTCTTTTTTTGATGTAGTGCACTAATTGTTGATTGTTTTGTGCCAGTGCGTAGAAGAGATATTTAGCCCAGCTTACTGCAGACCCAGTTCTACAAGAACAAGTGTCGGCAAACCGTTACTCTTTGACTACTTCATTGATAGCCAGGAAATTGTCTATATATGATAAGATTCTGAATTTCTAAAGAGCGCCTTCAGAATCTTTTTATGTTGTCTTTATAAAATTATAGGTAAAAGTTTTATTAGATGTATCGTTATTTAAAATTAAACGTTTATCGCAAAAGACAAATCAGACTAGGTACTGATAAAAGTATTTAAAATATTAATTATATCCTTAAATTGTTTTAAAATATTGGTTCTTGGATGACAAAGTTGCTATGCTAGGGAAAATATTTTAGTAATAGCATAGGTTATATTTACATTAATGTTTTACACTTACTAAAGTTATATAGTAATGGACTCCATAGTTTTTAATATTATTTCTCGTAGATGTGAGTCACTTATATAAAAATAATATGAAAGTCCTGTTTTGAATTCAGCGTCGAAATTACGGGAACAGAAATGTTTTTGTTTTCAACGGTCGGTAGCAGACCGTGCATGGCTTAAAGTTAGACATTACATATTGTATACGGATAGAAAGGCGCGTTTATCGCTTCCTTTATTTTAATTGTACATAAACATGGATCAGTCACGGTGTATAAATATGAACGACGTCGGGCACACGCTCTGTGCAAATGGCTGCTTTAGCTCACGCCAAAGTAATATTTACATCAAATGCAAGCAGCACGCACTCACGAAGCTAGACTGGGAGCTAACCGGATCTGACTTTGAAAAGTTACACTGGAAACAATAACCTTCGGAATTGCAATTTAGAAAGGATATTGTAATTTATTACTGGAAATGCCGTTTTAAATAAACTTCGCTAAGTAGTTTAATAAATTAAAGCATTTGAAGCAATTTAGAGCTAATCCAGTACACCTACTTTGTTCTTATATGATTTTTATTAACTTAGTTAAATTATTGAACTACAGGGACGTAACATGTTTGTTTATATATATTATTTGGGACTGGGATTTTGTTAAAAGTGATCACTTGTGTTGTAACAAATATTCGTATTTTTTTTTGGGATGTTACGAATTTATAAAATAAACTGTAAATGAAATATCTGTTTAAGGTTACAAGTTTTGGCATATATTTACAAAAAGAAATTTAGTTTTAATAATGTGTAGAACAAACAAGATAATAGATATGTCGGTGACTTTTATTTACTTCGTTTTACAGTACGACCGAAACCGCTATACCATGCAAAACGTATACGGCTGTTACCTAACCCTCTTCGCAGTATCTAAGGTTAAGGGTTCTCTAGTCAGGCTTGGGCTGTTTTTCTATATAGTAACTGGACGCACCTTCATCTTGGGCTGCCATTGGAGACACGTTTAACAATCAGTTTTGAGGGCGTCCCATACCACCGAAAGTCGATTCGTTCGAGTTGCAATTATGGGGTTACGAAATTTCTAGATAGTATCACAATGAAAAAGGCGTATTAAAAGAGCATGTTTCTGATCATGTATCGACCGTCACATGGTTCTTGTTAATGTATTATAAAACAGTTTGATATTGATGACACATGATTGGCAAGTTAAAATAGGCACGCAATAAAGCGCGTAGATAAGTTGCCGGGGTCTTAACGCTCTAGATATGAGACTTCAGACCGTCAAACCCACCGTGGGACGTCTTGCAGTCACCAGAAAACGCTAGACGCTCCATACCGATACTATTAGAAATCTAAGGGGGAGACATGTCCAGCTATGACCGTCTTGCTGCTGAAATGATGATAATAAAATATAATAGGGGTGGCCAAACTGCGGGTCGCGAGTCACATGCGGTTCTTTGAATGATTATTTTTCGCTCCGATTGATTGTCGAATTATTTAAATATTTTAATTTATATTGCATATGTCAGCTACTGGGAAATAGAAACAAATTACTGGTGTGAATAATTATATTATTATTCCACCACTAAATTACTGAAATCCAAATACGGATCATAATTTATTTGCCGGCATCTGAAGTATTATTGGGAGTGCTCTCATATACGTGCCATCATATCTAACTTCAATACACATATTTTGTAGTTTTGTTTAAACTATTTCAATAAATATGATCTTCGTAAAAAAAACATTCATTTGCGTGTTTTAAATGTGTATTTAGTTACGGCTCGTACTAGCAAAGAGCTTGGCGACCTCTGATGTGACCTGTGATGTACCATTGCGAAATAGGGTTTCTGATCATATTTATATCAATCATTTTAAATTCCGTCAAAATTGTCCGCCAGCTTAGATTGCCAAACAATTTCGCGAAGTGTTTAATTCTAATTACTGTTTGTTTAAAATCTATTTAATAAATTACCGAAAAAAGTTTCTGTATGTAAAACAGTGCCTAACCGGTTTTATTTTGCGGGTCAGCGCGGTTTTTATTACAAAGGTAATTAAATTTATTGCAACTAGTCAATAAGAATATCGATCGGAGTTTCTAAAAAGGCGCTTACATTAAATACAGTCAAGCGTTAATTGGATACCAATGCTAAAATTAATAGCTTTAGATAAAATGCTATAGCTTTAATAGAGGTGTCATTATACTCTTTCTATCATGTTGTGCTCTTCCGGTATTTACATGAAAAAAACTATACTATTTATAGGTATATACGTCTTAATTATAACTGGCAGAATTTTTTCAATAAAAACAAGACACAACACACAGACACACAGACACAATTCATTTTAAGTTCCGGTGTTTTGTTATAATGATTATATTAGTTCTAATTAATTCGTTCTCAACATAATGTAAAAAAAACGTTTACTAATAGATAAAAAAAATGTAATTAAATTTTTAACGCATCGATTCAATGTTGCCATGTTATACGTAAACGCGAAGTTATAACTTTGGAAAGTTAGTTATTTAATTGTGTTTCTTCGTTGAATAATTTTATACTCGAGCCGTCATTTCGTTTTTTTTTTTTCGAATAACAGATAGTTACCTCTTGTGTTTCATAACGACTTTCCACTACTCCAGTTTATTGATATGGGAAACGGTTAAGATTATTGCATACATCCTCTTATACAGGGTGATTATACGTGTTAAAGAAGGATGAATGTATCGCCCATTTTTAACAAAAATTTTTAAAGCTTTTACACCTATTTTCAAACATCCTGTATGAAGTGATCACTCTGAAATATTTTACATTAATTTATAGTTTCTTTTAGAATGCGACAAATCATTAGCTTCTGGCAGCACAAACTTGCAAGAACAGATAGTAAACAAAAATTATTTTCAATATGTGATATTTGAAATCCTTTATTTCTATTTACAATGTTATAATTAAATTATTTATTAATGATGTAATTATTGATTTTTGGACATGCTGTATCAATCCATTGACAGCAAATGTGTTATACATTCACCCCTTTAAACCTTTTACATCTTTAACCAATTACTCTATATTTGCGTATAGAACTGCGATATAAAAATACAGTTCTAAATAAAGCAAAATTAATAAAGGTCACAATATGCAAAGCAGTCATTTGCTATGCTGTTCAAGTACTTATAAATTGTCATATTTACGTGATTCGAATTAGATTCATAAATGTTTTAAATATATTACAATGATATCTATTCTGCTTCTAAACTTAGATAAGGTTTGAATTATAAATGATTTATTATGAATTAATGAGGTCTATTTTTGGAATGTCATAATGCTTTAGCATTTTATATTTCCAAATAGATATCAATAGATTACTAGTTTAAAGTAGCAACTGATGCTTATACAACAAAAATCCTTACGACAAATTCAATAATCGAATGTAATCACGTCTACGAATTTTAAAAGTAGAACACGTTTTTTTTCGTGTATATGTTTATGAAATAGTAAATCGATATTGCAATAGTGAACCGAATACATAACTAATACTAATGCTTTAAATATATCGGTCAACAGATTAGTTAACAATTTATTTTAATGATCGCAGATTAGAAATACTGAAAGCCGATTCTTCGCTAAAGAGTAAAGCGAAACGGAACGAATGGACATGGAAGGCGCAGACGGACGTCGTCAAATGGCAGGCGACGCCCTTACGCGCGCCTTTGCTGCGTCTTCCTGCAGCACTAGCGCCCCCAGCTCTCGAGTGTTTCACCTGCGTGCGCGCCTACTGTGGAGACCTGCAGCCCCCCGAAAGAGCAGTGCATGCAGACCTTACAGAAGTCAAATGCGTGTACACCGTTCTCATGGTAAGTCACAAAAAATATTTCAAATGATAGGTTGGTAGATAGATATGCCCTCTTTATAACAGGCCCTCCAGTTCTAACGGATGTTTTTGTCAAAACAAAGACGCAGGTGCCCAAAATTAAACACGCAGTATACGAACTTAAAAAGAATGATTTTATGGTAAAAACACGATAATAATAAAAAAAAACTTAGTCGCGAGTTAAGACGTAAGAAATAAATTATAAAGGTGTATAATATGCGTTTGTTATTGGAAATGAAACTTTTTTTTTTAAAAAAAAGGTCGTGTCTTACACGCAAAGCTAAATATAATCTTTTATTTCGAAATCATAATAGAAGAGTAAAATTAATTCGGAATATAAGAGATTTAACTCCTTTGCGTGGTTTCATTGCAATTAATTTTATAAAGAATTAATTTTAAATCTATTTTAGAGGGTCGAACGGAATGTAGATAACTTGCAACAATATTTATGGGTTAAATCCTTCGCTAACACTGTTAAAATAAATATACATACGCAATTGCAGCTAAAATATGATATGAAAAACTTATAATAATTTTGTACACAAATTCCTACTACAGTATAACACACAGATTTGCAATTATCATATGTCCACAGCATTGCCACTCGGTACCGGAGCTGCGCGACGAGGTGTACTGCCAGCTGATGAAGCAGACCACGTCCAACCGCTCCACGGCTCCGGACTCCTGTCAGCGGGCTTGGCGGCTGATGTCCATACTCGCTGCCTACTTCACATGCTCTGATACACTCAGGTCAGTCAACGATGACTAACAAGTTTAGTAAAACTCTTTATGTCGTTTCTTCAATGACCTAAACCCATTTCACGCTGATGTTCCTCCAACTGTTTCGGTTGTCCGCGACATGTGTGGCCACAGAAATATTCATGTTAAGAATGGTAAAGATAAGATCACACCAGCCAACAGGACTACGCTCCCTTAATCTCTTACCGTCGACTTTGACGGGGACAGTGAGTTTTTGGAGGTTATCGCCAGGCTTTCGAGCGATGTGTCTGAAAAACTCGAAGATCCGCTATAGACAAATCTTGACGTTTGAGAGCCTACCAAGGCTCTTAGTTCTTCAAGATCGCAATTTGTTCTTCTTTTGCCTATTTTATTCAATGTATTTTCTTTTACGTACCTTGTAAAAGAGAGTGTTAAATAAAATACGAGCATTAATAAATAAGTTTCCTTAAGGGCAGCTGAACATCACCTAAAATTACAAGTTTCCGTACTTAAACAATACATTTCTTATAAACATATGTAGACGAATTTTATGAAAGATTTTATATCAATAAGATCAATGTGTTTCAGGCCTTTCCTGGTGGAGTATTTATCAGCAGCTGCGGCAGATAGGCGCAGACCGTGTCAGGGCACCGCTTCGGTCTGTCTCGCGAACTTAAGGAAGACGCTTAGGTGCGGTGGACGTAAGAACGTGCCTAGTGTCGAAGAGGTACGTAGAAATCTTAGATAAGGCTCAATGTCACCTAGACGAGGAATTCCTCGAACTACATCGGTGACCATAGTTGTTCTACGGATCGCCTCATTTCTGTTCTGCATTGCTCATCTGGGTAACCTTGAGACTTTTTTAAAACCCATCGTAAAAGAGCTTGTCTTAGATCCATAAGTTCGTTGTTCAAACAATTACCATAATTACAGGTGACCGCAGTTTCCGCCGGACGGTCAGCCCGCCGCCAGCTGTATCGGCTTCCAGGTGGATCCGAGCGCGTTGTCAACACACGCTGCGCTACTGTCGTGCAGGACATCGTCAATGAACTCTGCGAACTAGTACGTACCAGCTCCAATACCTACTCATCACATAGCTGAGACCAGAAGCGTTTACTCTATGATAACTTGTGTGTAGATTGGCGTGACGAGCGAGGCGGAGCGCGCGGAGTTCTCGCTGTACTGCATCGTGGCGGGCGACGCGCTGACAATGCCGCTGGCGGGCGACGAGTACGTGCTGGACGTGACCACGGAGCTGCAGCGCGCACACCACCCCTTCTACCTCATCTTCTGCCGCTCTGTGTGGCACCACCCGCTGCGCGCAGACGCGCCGCCGCTCTACACCGAGGTGCTCTTCAACCAGGTAAATGTTCCTCCACACCAACTCGCCAATTCACCATCTCGCCAACCCATAACCACCATGGCTTTTAAAAATATGCTTTGTCTTTTGTTGAACGAATTAGTCTCAACATTTTATTCGGATTTTTATTCGTAGCCTCATTTTCCACTGCCAGTTTTTCGAATTTTCCTTCATATTATCCAAATCGGCAGACACCTACTATCAAATATGTGCAGTGTACATGCCTGTATGTACGTGCATTTAGTTTCTGTCAGTAGAGAACAGATAAATTTACATAGTGTACCTCGCGATATGTGACCGAAACATATTAAATTGAAAAACACATGATTATGACTCTAAAAATAAAGCATTATTTTTGTATAATTTGAAGACTAATATTTTAAAGACTGATAGTATGTATTTCAATTTATAAATTTATGTTTTAATGTAACCTCGCCTTGTTTTTATTTTATCAGCCTATTCACTCTTCTATAAAAGGCATAACTTGGACGGAAACATTAAAAACCTAATAATCCACTTTTGTATTTTCATCGTCATCATGTCAGCTGACATACTTTTACTGCAAGGCATAGACCTCGAAAGATAGTCACCCTTAAATTTTACGATCAATCAATATTATTATTATTTTTCTTTTTTTAATATTGACGATTTTATTAACCCTGTAACACGTCTATTTACCAGGTCGCTCCAGACTATCTTGAAGGTCTGCTCCTCGTGTTGCCAAATGGAGGTGCCCCACCGTCAGCGGTGGTGCGCGACGCCGCGCTGGTGGCAGCCCTGCTACACCGCGCGGCCGGACTGCCAGACGCACCGCAGCCGCGTGATCTGCGCTTCCTGCTGCCTAAGCCACTGCTTGCACTACGCGAGCCCAGGCCCAACAAGTGGGCAAGCTGGGTCGCGGCCGAGTGGCCTGCAGTCAGGAGCATGGCACCGCCCGCTGCCAAGTCGAAGGTTCTACAGGTACGAGTCTCAAATCTTCCTTATATTTCGAGAGGAGTAAGAAGACGATTAACACGCTAATAAGGTAATCATAATAATAGTAACTATTCTGTAATGTTGTTGCCGTGTGCAGGTGCTGTCGCGCTGGCCACTGTTCGGGTCGTCGTTCTTCGCGGTGCGTCGCGTGGCGGGCGCGGGCGAGTGGCGCGAGCACGTGCTGGCGCTCAACCGCCGCGGCGTGCACCTGCTGCACCCCGCCACGCACGAGACCGACACGCACTGGCCCTACGCAGAGCTCATCTCTACACGCAAGGTCTGTATAGAGCACAGAAGGATTTATCTGGAAACACTGACGCCCAGTGGTTTCGTCATATCACATATCTCTCTGAAAGTAGCTTACCTTATTTATTTACGATACCTTAAAATTAGTAAACAACAATAACTAGTTGATGAAGTAATTGCTATGAGACATAAAAAATATATTTTTTTAAAACATTAATCGTTATATAAAATAGTATAATACAAGTGATAGGAATATGTGAAATCATTTATGAAAAATTATATTAAACGTACACATTAACTTGTAACGACCATGATTTCTTAACTACAGAATAATATTTCTGAAATTAAAAACTAAAAATAAAATAATTCATTATTACCTTTTTCAAATATTTAAAAGCTTTATACGAATAACGATACACACGGAACTATGGCATATGGTTACCATTTGACTATTAAAGATGTGCTAAAATATCTAATTAGCTCCTATTTATAACTGATAATAAATTAATACGCACTTGTAAATATCATATGAAATTTAATAAATATATAACCTAAAATATGCGTTTGCTTAGGTTCGATCGGAGGACGGGACGCTGTTTCTGGATGTGAAATGCGGGTCGCTGCTGCAGCAGAGGGTGACTAGGCTGCAGGCGGAGCAGGCACATGAAGTGGCGCGCCTCGTACGACAATACGTGGCACTGCAGAGGGAGCAAAGGCACTCGCCCGGTAAATATTTATTCATTTTATCAATTTAGGCAACCACTAGGCTAACCACCTAGGGTTAGGACCTGTTCAATTATTTCCAACAAAATCCCAAGATACAAAATTTAAAAATAAAACGAATATATAGGATAATGGTCAATGTCCCCCACTAGAGGCAAGTCAATGAAGAAAAGTTTTGGTGTGCCTATGCACACACATTACAGTGGGCTTCTATAGGCTTATATGGTGACGATGATCAATGCAAAAATCCATCCCTTTCACACTGATGGACTGTGCTCTTTACACTGCTTTAAAATAGAAGTTTAATTTATTTAATATGAAAGTTAAACTTCTTTTTTTCGTTGAAACATATTTTTTGGTACAATTAAAGAGTTTATTTTAATGTAAATTTGTACTTTTGAATACGCATACTATGCGAAAAAATGCATACACAAACAATAAAAATATAATGTGTTATGAAACCTCTACAAGTATCTACATTTTATGGTACTTTTGAATAATTGTCATTATATATATGCCACGTGGAACCAATTTATAACGCCTGAATACTTATGTTAATCGTAATATTAAACAAATGTTCACAAATTAAAATTTATGATTTTACATGATAAAAAAAGAATTTAGTATATTAATAAATAAGTATGTGCCAAGTGATGTGATATATATCTATGAAAAATCATATAATATTTGAACTAAGAAGAATGCTATACAATATTGCATTTAATATATACATTTGTTAATCCAAAATTCACTTTTAAATATACGTTGAAAATTGAAATGAACTTTTAAATAATTACTTTAATGCATTTCTCTAGATAAGTTATCTACGAAGGTTTTAAATTTGTCGGCAAACGGTATAAATTGAACCCGCTCTCTTTAGCGCCAAATACTTTGTAAATATAATAATTTCAAAAAACATTTTTTATTAAACTGTATATTTCATTTATTTTTCAGGTTTCAACACGTGAGAACAATAACATATTGCTGAGCGGAGAAAACGGAACCTTGAATAATGTCGTTATGACAGAGGAAATATATTCGTTATATTGCGTTATGAAAATTGAATTTTAAGGAATTGAAATGAATATTGTTACTTCGTCCCAATATAAATTTAATATCATAAGTTTTTAATTTTTACTTATGGGATCGGGCAAAAGTCGGAAGGAGTGTTATGAAACTTTTAAATCTCCAGAAACCCGGTTTTGCTCGCGTGATTAAAATGAGAATAGGATTTTAGACTCAAACTTACACGTGTTTCGTTGTCACTATTATTTAGTTATTTAGATACTTCTATTTTCATTTTAGTCATTATCTTTTATTATACAATCGTTATAACTATATATATCAAACATGGACTACTTCCATAGTAAATAATTATTAATGCAACAATCAATCACAATTAGATCCACCAAATAATACTAATAAAAAAAACACTGCTAACAAACAATTCTCTATTCAAATAATTTTATATATACATGAAGTATTTATAAACATTCCATATTATAATAACAGCTAATTATAGCATCACAATTAATTATTATTATAAATATATAAAATTAATTTAGTTTTTATAGTTAATCGATACATTTCGTTGTCTGTGGAATTCGTATTATGTTCTATAGTATCGCTATTTCCATGAACAAAAATGAAAATACGACACGCGAATATTTATTATAAAAAAATTGTAGACATTCCAAAATATATAAAAATTATATTATTTCTCGAATTTTTATAAAGGTGCTAAGTTTTAGAATAACTTCTGTATTTACCAGAGACAATACTAGACAAAATTTTAATTATATATATATCAATGAAATTGCTCAACATTTGTCAGTATTATAAAAAATGTAATGAGGAGGATTGTTTTAAACAAGTTTTTATAATATTGAAAAACAATTTCTCAAATTTTTATTCACTATTATAAATCTATCTTACTTTCTGCGTTTGTTCGGTCTCTGGAAAGTCTATTTTCGTATATAAAAAATGTTTAATATATTTAATCTACGCGTCCAAAGACCGCTGTGGTCGGAGTCATGTTTATTGTACTTTATAGGGAGTTATTCGTTATCATGTAATATATTTAAATTAATCGATGTATAATGAGATAATATTGTAGATATCAATAAAGATTATATTTTTTAATAATTCGTTTTAATTACTCCTTGGAAAAAATGTATATACTAGATTGATGTATAGACAATAGAAATTAATCGCATCGCTTAACGGATTGGCATGTTGAAGTGCTGGTGGGCAGTCTACATTGCGCACACAACAGATGGTCGCTGGGACCTTAAAGATCTAAAGTGGAGACTATGAATCAGGCCGCTTCCTGGTTCTATTGAAAATCAATGAAACAGGTATACAGATGGATGCAGTGCAGCTAAAATTATGATGGTGACTCCTCAAACACTTGCCTCTTCAATACAAAAAATTAGCTCATTTTAAATAGCTTCACTGAATCGTAAATATCTCGGAATGGGCGAGTAAAAGAGGTGGTCTGCTGCGGTAGGACACCGAAAACAATTCCTTTTGTTAACTTTCTAACATTAACTCATTGATGCCTTCTCCACAAAATCCCTCAAAACTACTTTGGATAAATTACTAAAATTTCAGAGGTTCAAAAATAACTTTGATTCATACTAAAAATAATTTTACTCTTTTATTCTCAGTCATCACAGTGGAATTGTTTATGTTCAGATGACAGTAGTTTCCGTAATGTGGATGACATTAAGATTATAATAACAATAATCTATGCCACATTTGAAAAAAAAACATATTTGAAATGTATAAAATTTTTTTCGATATTGTCTAATAAAGTCACACGCCAGAAATTGTTGCTACCAAGTAACTGCACTGCTGACATCTATGTTTAAGCACCAGTACTAATTAAAGAGTACAAACCAAATTAAAAATGATTTTATGTTTTACAACACTATATATTTTTGTAGTTATAGGCCAGGCCGTCACCACCTGAGAACGCGCTGCTTGTTTCTTCTAATAATATTTATATATCAATAAATGTATACACGTATGTACATATACATATATACATAATAAATGATTATTTTTAATAATTAGGAAAATATTATTGATCTTACCACAAGCATTTGATGAAAACTCCACGAAGTTCACGTTTTACAATCACAATATATCCTTGCCAATATTATTTATAAATGATTATGTGATTCTCAAATGTATTTTTTTAATTAGTAGTGCAGAATATACACAACTAAATATTTCAAGCACACTTTATTAAAAGCGTCAAAAATATACGGTAAACTATAACAACTAGGGATAAATTTTCTTCCATTTTTTAAAATATTCAGTACTGTTGTAGTAACGCTCCATGCCAGTTCAAAACCTAATTCTAACCTAACCTAATTCATTTTACAAGACAGGCTATTTAGGCGTAATCTGTGGTTTTTGTTAAGCATTGGGTTTTATTATAACTTCGGATGCTATAAAAATTTAAAAGTTATTATTATTATTACTTCATTTAATGCATTTCTATCTATGTATGTATCTGTTATTCTGGTAAAAATAAAAGTAATGTATAATTTCAAACATCAACTGCCTGATCACCGGTCTGTAGAGTTCGAAGGTTGGCGGCGTTTCTCACGCCGTAAAAAGTGTCCTTTGATTTGTTACGCGACGGCTGCGTCCCTAACTTAGCCAAGGCTGCGCATTATGCAGTGACCCCGTGTGTCGCAGCGTGTAGCGCGAACTACTGTGTATCCGACTATTTAATAAATTGATTGCTATTTGCTATTAGTCTGCTATATTTTTTTTAGAGTTTGTGACAAATTTGTTTTGTTTTAATAAATATTGATTATATAATATTATTATTGCGGTTAAATAAAAGCCCCTCTGTGATAACGGTAACTGATGGAATGAATAGAAAAGAGCAAGTTAAACTAAGTAATAAATAGCTAGCTCGTGTACAAAAAATATTGTTGTATTGAAAGTAAAAGATTGAAGAAACATTTTTCAAAAAAATTTTGAAATATTAATAGAGATATAATTATCGAATCAGACAGTTTTTAGACTGAAAGAATATATTTAATAAATGTAAGCAGCTAACGTGCTATATTTTTTTTCTAAAAAAAATAGCTTACGTAATTTTTACATTCACAATTACAATATATTGTCAGATCCGTATATGGAACGCACCATATTACTGTCAAACAAAAAAAAATGTTCCTTTAAAACAAAAATTGTCAAATTTTTAGCTCTTGAATTACTTTAGCCGTAACAGCAAATACACAAAATTTAATTATTATTATCATTGCAAAATTTAAATTATTATTATTTAAAAATATATCAGACATCTCATTATATGCCAACAATATATTATCCTTTTAAATCATCATGTCTGGAATAATAATACGATAAGCAGTCAATAATTGCTTTATAGCAGCATGGCTAGTTAATAGCATTTTGATCTGAAACAGCTGTTAACCAGGCATTTAAATGTGGCCATTAAGTCGGAATATTAAACGCATATTGAATGACAGTCCAAATTGAGATTTCGTCTCTGGCCAGAAGAACCAAGAGCTGAGCGGCCTTCCAATACGGTAATGAAAATAATATGGCAGTCCAAGACCTCGTCTTTCAAAGGAGCTTTCGACACTTGCTGTCTAAAATGAGAAAGTCTAGAATAAGTGTCCTTTGTGCTTTGCGACCTCAAGCCAGCAGAGTTCGTATATGTCAATAAGCATTAGTGACTGTCTGTCAAAAAAACCAGTCCCCCATCTCATATAGAAAAACCAGAATTTACCATTACGTACCTAATAAAAAACTAATTTTTTTGAAGAATATTTATCTGAATTTTAAATGCGATATGTGGCACTTTTGTGTGGTCTACATCGCATATAATGTTTTTTCATACCTCCGGGTGCTGTTGGGGGAGCAGACTTTTACGTGTTACTGCTGGCGTCGTTTTTCAGTTGTCTATACAATATTTTTAAAATGACGATTGTTATAAAAAAAATTACTTAGTAGTACAATGACAGATACAAAACACGTTCCGCTAATTATTTTGTCCGTATTGCAGACGATGACTCAATTTCCTTTATTATTTCTGAGATTTTTAATATAAAAAAATTCGCAATGTTTAATTGTATATTAAAGTTGTGCGCGCAATGTAACGAATGTGAGGCCAACAAATTATTGGGCGTGAGAATCGCCGGTCGACGACTGTCCGCACACTTCGTGTATTGTTGTTAAGTTTGCGTTTTGAGGTACAATTATTTAAATGACTATGCGTAAAACATTGCGCATATGCATAGACAAAATCAAAGGATACGGTAGAAGAAATGAAAGTAAGCGAAACAGACTAACTAAATCTGAAGTAATTTGGAGTGGTAATGCTTGCTGCACACGTAGCGCGTAGAACGGATGATCCCTGGTGACCTAGAGGTCTGCAGTGGACACTACTGAATGGCGAGAGCAGTGTAAGACGTTCCCCCACAAGTTGGACAGACGACTTTGTCGTTAACTGAAGAAGCTGGATACAGTCTTCTAACCAATCTTATTGGTAATCTATAAGAATGATCTGTATCTAGCAGTGGCTCTCCTAAAGTTAAAATGATGATGATCTTCGTAAAGTATATAAATTCGACAAAAAATAACTTAATCATTATTGTAAATGTTTTAACACAGCGTCTGAAGCTTTAGTCTATTATTAACATAATAACATTCCAGTTCGATTTTATGTAATTCATTGACACGAAATATATATCAACAAGGAATAAGCCAGTGTCCATCACTTGTCGTCAACATGTACACCCGTGTAAAATATAGTTAAAGTTACTCTTAAAAAATATAAACAAGTATACAGTTAATATAAATGATTCACACGAAAATAAATAATGAGAGGTACCATGTGTTATAACAATTTTAACAATTTGTCAAGAGCAAAACACTTCGTCATCGTCACTACACGCGGTGTCACACGGAACCGAGCTAACTTGTTAAATAATTACATCTCACGAAATCTGTCCCGCGCCAAGTCGTATAATGACAGAGTTCCTTGTCCATTCATGCACAGAGTTAATTACTAAAATATTTGTCTTGCACAATGTTTTATGAATAAAAAAATTAAGTGTACCTGACGATTCGTTGTAAGCTCAAAAGTTTGATATTTATAGTTCGTTTGCAGCAAAACACTATGCTCTGAAATATTATGCATGGAATGCGACAGAACTTCTGACCACAAAGTCTGCAGAGACAGATAGTAAATAATAATTAATTTATATATATAAATATATTGTGATAAAAATGTTGAAGACGCTTTTTTATTGTATTATATGTGTTTTATTATTTCCAAAATTACTGTTTTTTTGATGGAGTGTACCATACATTAAAACAAATAAACTATACATTAACCCCTTTAAAGTTTTTTACACCTGTAACTAATCATCTATATAATAAAACGAACTTCAGGTAAATTAAAATAAGAAGCTTTTCGACTTAGCGATCTAAAATAAATCATTCAATACCTTACGAACGCTGATAACAAATTATTTCTTTATTATATATCGCTACGTAGAAAAGTAAAAAAAAAATGGGAATCTATTTAGGAAAAATATTTAATTTATAGGCAATATTTAATTTATTGACAAGTGTACTAAATTTTACAAAAAAACTTACCATCACACTTTACGAAGTTAAGCGCTTCTCAAATGCAGCTGAAGAAATAGTTTGCTTCAGGGAATGTTAACAATACCTCGTGAGCTGGTTTTTAATTATAGAAAACAAAAATTAGTCACTCTGCCTAATCAGTGCTGTAAGGCAAATGATCCGATTATTTTACCCATATAGCGTTTAAAAAATCCCTTTTAATAGCGTTGTGAGCAGACGAGTATTCAAATTGAAGATTGCATGATATCAATCATAAAACAATCTTCCATATTCACAATTGTTTGCAAAGAATATCAAGAACACTTACCGATTAAACTGCAGAATATGTAATTCTCTTCTTTGATTGCCTAGTTTTGAATAGTTCTTTCAATTTTTGTAAGTTTTATTAACTTTGGTCAAAAGATGATTCTGATTCATTTTTATGGCACAATGCAGATTCATAAAGCTGGTATAGAAATTTAGACGGAAATTTAAATTTCGAACAATCACATTTTTACATTTATACACAACTTTCGACCGGCCAATGTTTCAAAAATTTTCTTATAAATTTCTAAGTAAAAAAAGCGTGATTTTTTGTTACTTGCATCGTAGTCACGAACATGCTTTAAAATTACGGCCATATAATAAAAATAGATTAATACAATTAGGGAAATCTTAATACCGATTTTTGAAGATAAAATTTACAAAAACTAGAAAAGTTCAGTAATTACGTCTCACTATAATAACTAAGAAATTCCGGAATTCCTTTTTTAAATTTTAAAATATGTGTCCATGTCTTCCTTTTCGATTGCAGTTTGGCATGTATTTTCTTATTTGGATATCAGAGTCAATAAAGCATTTTTATAATATGAACATAACAATTAAAAAACTATTGTTACGAAATAAAAAAAATAACTGAAATTAGAAGCTCGTGTAAAGGTTAACAGATGGAAGAATTGTGAGTAATAGTTCCTTCTAAGGGAGGTCAATACTACGCTAATATGAATTCAAATGTGTACGGGATTGCAACATCCAAGACTGGAGCGTTCATTGAGATGTATTGGCGGACTATTTCATTAACATTATACTGTGAGGAAGGTCCACATTTTAGCAACATTGTGGGAAGATTACGAAGTTGCGTGGGCTTTAGAAACATTTTAGTTGCTATTAAAAATATTTAACTACATTGTACGAAGAAAACCTTAGCATACATTTTTGACAAAAAAAAGCGATAAGAATTTTAAACTGGTATCGTTCATTTTAAAAAATAATGCAAAAGGAAAGGGTCTGATTGTGTTAATCGGGCTATTACTGAGCACCCACTCTCGGTCGCTATCCCACTACTGCCCGATACGGGGACTTTTGGCTGCTGGGTTTCCCCCCTGGCCCGGTTTGCCCCTCCTTAGTTAACCTGCAACTTCCAGACTCCTCCGGCGGTTCCATATTAATACCAGGCTTAGTGTGGACGTCCAGTCAACATGGGCTACTCAGCAACAGGATTCCCGACCTCAAACCATTCACCAAACCCGACCTCCGAGTAGCCGGATTACAGGAGACGCCACGCTCCCAGTCGACAAACGGGTTGAATTATTACTATATAATGAAACGAACGTTCCGAATTCAAACCTGAATTAAAAATTAAAATTTTTTATCAACATATTTCTTTTTATTTGAACCATTGCCACATTTTTTTTCTAAAATAATTTAAGTAAAACGATTTGTTGCAGCCACACTTGAAACTTAACTTTTTAATTCCAAATTCTTATACCGCACGTCACGACTGACGTCACACTTCATATAAAGATCTCTTCTTGTATCTTTTTATATAATCGTGTTATTGACAGGCCAGGGACGTACATGATAGTATTCTCGCAGGTCACTTTGATGATACAAGCTTTCCGTGAAAATATTCCACATGGTAATGTACAGATACAGACCTTTCCCTACACCTAGTTCTACTGACAAAAGTTCAATAATATCATATAACATAAGGTTAACATCAAAGTTTAACATAGTATAATTATTTCTTACCCTTTCCTCTTAGGATGCGGTCATGGACACAAAAGTTTTTATTAATACGTTAGATCGTGGGAAGATTCTTTGTGTTTTGGGAAGTGGGAAAATTTGTGTTTAAATCCGTAAACTGTATATTCATTACCTAGCAATTAGCTTCAAATAATAATGTAAATATTTTCCGCGTTATATAGGCATTAATTTTACGTGGTACTTCTGTAAGACTTTTTGAACCACACTGCTGCAATGGCAATGTAAATGGCATTTGGAAATTCCTTGGGTCGGAGGCGGCAGGGTGCAAAGGCGGCTTAAGCCAAAATCTCTTTTAAAGTAGCCAAGTTAAAGGGCTCCCGGGAGGTGGTCGTCTCGGGTCGCTTAAATCATTTCGGCTGTCGCTCCATTCGATTCTCGCGCTTTTTAATATTTTGATGTTTCCCGATATTGATTATTGTTAAGGACATAAAATGAAACAATTTATTCAGCACAATGTTTTATTATTTAAATCTTGTCGCTTGTATAAAATTTACTATAAATATCGTCCTATAGATATATAAAATTAAACCGAATACATGTAGACAAAAGTTATGTAGGACTGTGTCTCGGTGTCCTAACTTGTCTGGTGTCTGGCCATCTGCCAGCCGTGTACTGGACGTAGCCGGGGTCGGTGGGAGTGCCAGACGCTCGACCTTCCAATTCCGGACCTTCCCTATCCCTTTCCTCTATAGGCTCCATGGGAAACAAAGCCGGTGTCTCCGATCTCCTAGACCTCGTCGATCCACGAAGATAATCTTCCAATTGCTGCAACGTTGGTGTTGTAACTATCTTTGCTCGAGAGGGCGAAGTTGATTGCCGTTTCTGTTCGTACGTCGACGAAACATCGTCGTACAAACTCTTCAACCTACCTGTCTTCACTTTTGAGAAGACAGGAGTCTGTAGCTCCGGCAAGTAATCCTCTTTGACAGATAGTTTTCCCTCCATTTTGTCCAAAAATTCCCTGAAGTATCTTTCATTAAACTTTGCAAGTTCTTTCTCATAATGCAAACGCTCAGGTTCTGTTAGTGGATCCGACATTTTGATATAATTTCCGTTACCTACGCCGTTGCGAACAGAACCAAATTTAGATTTCTCTAATTCTTTCTCAATTCCGTCGTTATATTTTATAAAATCTATCTTAGGTTCATCAAAGAGATCAGTCTCATCTTTATTGGACAGCTCTTCTCTTTTAGTCTGTTCTTCTTTCTTTCCTTTTTCTAAATCCAAATCTTTCGGCCGTTCGGGAACATGGCCGTTCGATTTACCATTTGCTAAATTACCATTTACAGTTGGTGGTGTTACAATAGAAACCTTTTTTTCGGGTTTTGGTGAAGTGATTGGATCGGTCTGGGAATGGTGAGTTGCGTAGTAAGACCTCGGTCCCATGAGATCTAGAAGGAAGAGCGCGGCGACTACAAGGGAGAAAGATCCCAAAACCGATGCATTCACAATCAAGTTCCTTGGAATAGAATCCAAAGAAGCTAGCTCGAGTCCCCCTTAAAAACAAAAGAATATTTTGTCACTAACATCATTATGTCAGTAAGCTCAATTTCTAAAAACGGCACAAATGTAAATTTTTAAGTTTACGAAATATAATTAACATAACATATTTACCTAAAATAAGGAAAAACAGCAAACCAAACCCGAGAAAAATTCCTTCCAATATTCGACGACCTCGTGGAATCTCGCGAAAAACTCTTGCTAATATCAAGCCAAAAGTTATTATCACGTAACCTTAAAACAAAGTAAAATGCCGTCAAAATGTTAATAATTCGATGTATTATAACTATGGGACTCGTAACACTAACAAATTATCATTATTAGCGCACCATACAAACTAAAAAAGTTCAATATCACGCAATGTCATATACTCCGCCTCTGTACGTCACCTAGCAGATATCTACATAAACACGTTCACTTCTGTCTTTTGCAGTTTGGTATTAAAGGTAAAAGATCTCAAGGGGTCAAAGCTAAACTTTTTTAGTAGCAAAAAGCTTCAAAACTTTTACACCTATTTCTATTCACTCTGTATTAAGTGATCACCACAAAATAAGTAACATGATTTTTTATCTGTTGAAATGCGACAGGCCAATAACTTCCGGCAATACAATTTCTTTACTTGGATAGTAATTTCAGTAAAATATAAATAATTATTTATTATTAATTAATTTTATTATGTAGTAAATCCGATTTTGAACACTTTCTAAAACCTTGCTTAAAATTTTCGGGTAAGGTGTATACATTATTTGACAGCAAATGAATTATACTCACCTCTTTAGTACTTTCACACCTATATACAATCACCTGTAGTTATACAAGTAATAGCTAATAAAGAAATTAACATGCAATTACAGACGCGTAAGATATCTATTGTTAGACATTATTATTACACTTTAGATGCACAACAAATACAATTCATTAAACGTATATGTAAATATATGTACAATATGCATCCGTGCAAGAGGTTAATCGTTATTAAGCTAACAATTCATTTAATCCAACAGCCACCGATATAAACATTAAGGAATTACAACCTCCATACACGGCATCAGCGAAGGCACCGCCAACAGAATCCCATGTGACGGATGTGAGCAGAGACCATTCTCTCGAAAATTTCTGCAAAAGGAGCGCCAAGCGGGCCTCATCGTCTGTGGAAATCCTCTTCATTATCAGGCACGCCACGCACATTAACTAATTTGGAACATACGATAATATATTTATTAATAATAAGATAGATTTTTATATATATGTATATATATATATATATTTAAAACTCCCAACTGGAGGTAATTGCACATAGCAATAATGTTTAAGGCTCAATTACTCGTACGTTTTCACATATTGTTTTAGGTGAAGTTTTGGTTTAAAAATGCTCATCTATAATATTTGGCCCAGAGTAAAAAACAGTAAAATCATATCCAAACACATAGCTAATTTTAAGGCTTTGTTTAGAACATTTAAAGACTCAAACAACTCGCCGAAGATGGTTGAAAAAGGTCGATGTCATGCAGCTTACAAACACAAGTTATTGCTTGCTTCGTACATTAAATTTTGTCTGTGGTTAAAAATATTTGTTAGGTTAGTTTATTTACGAGTTATTTACTCTTAACACTTAAAAGACTGTCAGCTTATGTTTTGGTAAAAAAAATCATTTTCTTTAATCCTCGTAAGAATGTTAATTAAAAGTTTCAATAAATATGGCTAAAAAACAATAAAAGCAATAAATTAGTTCATTTTCAATAAGATTCTTCTTAGTGTCGAAAAGTTTTCCCTAGGTTTATTTAGTTTCCCGCGTTTGACGAACCAAATAAAGAAGGCGCCGAGCTTAAACCTAATATTTAGTAGCTAAACTAACTATAGTTTTGTATTACAAATGTGATAGAATTGCTACAAAAATTAGGCATTAGATGATAAAATGTTATCAGTGAAAATGTGTTAAATATAAAAAATGCCGCCTATATGGCACCAGGCATGGACTGTCACTGTAAACATGCGTTTTGCAATTCGTCGTTTGTCTGTCCTCTAATAACTGAGTAATTTGTTCGCTTAGTTTACTTATCCTTCTAAATATATTTCGAAACATAGGATTCTTAAACAAATGAATTGTAGGGCCGAATAAAGATGACTTCACATTACATACGCGCATACGTAATGCGTAATGAAATTCATAATCTTTTCTCTCTAATTATAGCTTTGCAGTATTGAAAAAGTGCAATGCATGCGTCTTGAACGACTTTTTTTAATTTTTAAAGTGTGAGTTGTATGCGCCCCACGCGGCCTGAATGGAAAATCTTCAAAAATTATCTTGACACGAAACGTATTAATTTATATGGAAATAAGTATACAGATAATTACAAATTCATACAGTTTAAAAATTGTTCATCTACGATTATCCCAACACAATTATAAACAAATAAAAAGTATTATAATTTTTTTAATAAATATTAAAAAATCAACGTTCTCAGTGCTTGGATCTTTTTTTAACAAACTTAGTAGCAATAATCGGTTAGTAGATATAAATTTAAATAATTCTTTCCTGCAAACACAATCCAAAATTACTTATTTAATTGCGATGATAATTAGCGTTTTTACAACACACTTAAACAACGATGTGGATATCTATATATCTTTAAAACTATAATCACAATGAATACTCAGTTTGTACAATCGCGTTCCTAATAGTTCATCCTGCCATAAAATTAAATTATAAAAAAACATTTTTAACAGATTCTCACGAACCAAGACTGAATTTTTATAATAATACAATTTGAAACAAAATTCCAAAGAAATAACCATATTTTTAATTCTGCCTATTTATGCATCCGCTCCTAGATCAAAATATAACCAGTACAAAGCGTATATAAAATTTGTTTCTCCTTTCTATATTAATTATACTTCCGTAATGTACTTTCTTCACTTTTAATTTAGTATATATATATATAACATCTGTCAGCACGTATGAATTAAAGGTCTTTATTATAAACAGATATAGAAGGTACTATACCAACAAGTCGATAACATATCAGATTTACCTGTGGACAATGCGTAGTTATGGTACAACGACCTGCAGCCATGGCTGCAAAGTCCTCCAAACCTTTGGACGTGTCTATCGTCTCATGGAGCGAGTGTCCACCGTGAGAACGGCTTTGAATAAATCATTAATCGTCTCTTTATTTACCTGGTATGTTTCAACAGACGAAGTACTCGACCTAATACTCAAAGAACACAAAGTTTTTTGTATTAATTCTTTAACTTGCAATTGTTTTTGGTTGTAAAATCGTACTGTGTTCAAATTAAAATACCTAAAACCATGCTTTAAGATATTTATTGCAATAATTTTTTAATAGGTAAAAATATAAAGTATTACTGTATATCTACAATTTTATTAAAATTAGAACATCACAATGTTATAGATTAAGTTACCAAAACTTAAGATTACGGCGGTAACCTAAGCTAATCGCATTATGTCACCTATTGGTATGTCATAATGGTAAACACGTGCCCACGCATCGCAAGAAACTGCGTAAAGTTATGTAATATCACTACTTTAGGCATTTCAACACTGACTCTCACTGGGCAGTATAAATTTAAATTGTAGAGTTCTAAAGAAACAACTCTCAAATATTTTTTAATAGTTTTAATATTTGACTTAGGTACAGATTAATTGAAAGCTCGGATGCCGATGGGTTAAGAGGGTCACTCGACTATTGTTTAGTTACATTAGCCTCAAAACATAGATGACACGCCCTTCTATTAATTACATGATAAAAAAATAAGTATCATCATATAGGTTTGTTTTTATTCAAGAGAGCAATCTCAATTCACAATTTCGAAGTTTAATCACTAGATGACACTTTTCTGATAGGGCAAACAAAATAAAGGCCTAATACGTGTAAATTCTAGATGCACTTAAATACAAACAACAAAAT
The DNA here is from genome assembly GCF_028537555.1 of Battus philenor. Lineage (NCBI taxonomy): Eukaryota > Metazoa > Arthropoda > Insecta > Lepidoptera > Papilionidae > Battus > Battus philenor. The sequence goes on along the minus strand of NW_027181759.1, from coordinate 3,565,909 downwards.
GTCAGGTTTACGTCACTTACAATTTATCTAACTTTATAAATCATTATCATATCGACATTTAGACACCCACTTCCGAAGCTTATGCCTCCCCCAAAGATCACCACGACCGGTGTTGCGCTATCTGCGACTTCCTGCGATACACCTAGTGAGGAATAGGTTCTTATGGTGCCTTTCGAGGGTAGGCCCTCACCGCATCTACAGACTAGTGGTCAAGAACCTTCCAGCACAAACAGAAAATGGTTCCACGAGCGATGTGCCCCGCCCGGTGTTCACTTCTGACCACCAAATCTGCGTCGCATTTCCTTTCAAATTCGACTTCGCACCGAACCTCTTGTCATAGCTCTTTAGATGTATTAAATATCTGTATAATAAATTGTCGTATAACTACGTCATAGACATGACGCTACTCACACATGTTTAAGACTTAAGGAAATAAAAAACTATCTCTGTTTATGGTAGCTCCAAAAGCCTTTTCATTTATACTCGTCCAACTCTCCTCTGGAAGGACAATATTCGGTCATTTAGCTATAACGAAATACACCTCAACTTTTTTTTACCAATAAACAAAAATATTTTACAACTTGCAATAAATATTTTAAAAGTTTAAATTCCAAATTCAAATTTCATGCGGTGACGTATTTTTTAAAGAATTATTGTTCTTAATTTGAAACGCAATCCTGGTATGGTAATGTTCTATCTCTCTGCTCCATATAGCACGAAGTCGACATTGTAATAACCCTAATTGACTCATTAGAGTTCGTCTCAACATAGCTAGTGTAATTAAAGTTTAACATAGTTACAGAGTACTTAATGAGTCACAGATAATAACATCGGTTCAATAAGACATCTAATAAAACGTGTGAATTCTGTTCACATTGATAATTACAATCAAGGCAGGTAAATCGCTACATTAGCTAGAGTATCAAATATCTTAGGTGAGGTAAATAATCTATTTTTAAGATTGACTCCGTGACTGAAAAGGAATCTAGTATGTACTGAAATAGTAGTTATTTAGTTTGCGACTTATAATAAAAAATCCAATTCTAGCAGATGTTAGAAAAGATAGATTTTCCCACAATAAAAGATTACCTGGCCGATTTAAGATCTTCACTGAAGCTGTTAGAGCTTCGAGAGTTTCGAGTATCCATCAGCAATCAATATAACTGAATATAATAGTGCTACAACCATAGATTGTAACTATAGTGTGGACCTTTGCAAGAAAAAGCGTTAGTCGTTACTCGCAATAGATAAGAGTCGATAACAAATATAGACTACGTTATCAGCTTACAATTTAGAACTTAAGTTCTTTTTTTACTTATAATTATAAAAACAGAATATTGTTATTATATTGAATGTTGTTCCTGTGTGCACAGGATCGAGTATTTTATATATACCGAAGGTATGTCTCCACTTAATTTCCAAACAATGCTCGATAATTTGTTAAGACCCTAAGATCGATTATTTAAGTATAAGCAATAGTAATAATTGAATTCTAATAGCAGGTTTCTTTGTCAGAGACTATTTTACGCCACAACCAATTGTTAATCGTTCCCAAAAAAATAGTATGTAAAGATATATTTGTAGATTAATATCTGATATTACTTTGAACTGAATTACAGTTTAAAGTTAAATTTAACGGTAAGTTAAAACTAGTAGCTGCATGAACATATTATATTTCGGATTCTTTACCGGTCGGTGTATGTGACAGGTGCGTCTTGCGGGTATACTTACAAACTCGACTATCTTAAGCGCGACCCACTTGTCGCAGACCGCCATGGCGGCAGATAAAGCGGTCGCCGTTGCACAACACAGCACTGCCGACTACCCAGCGACTACCCGAGCCCGTCAAAATCCCAACATGCTCTCCACGCACAGACACGGCTGCGCGACACAAACGCAGCGCTACGTTTGAAACCCACCACCATTAACATGCCGCATCGCCATGTGACATTGAACAAAAATCACACAATACCACCACAAGCGTGCAACGTTAGTCAAGCAAAACAGGTATGAGAAATAAAACACAAAAGCACACATTAAAACATTATACTTAAATTTATTAATCAATACTGGCATGCAATATTATCATTTTAAAAGCTCATAAAACATTGAGAGATAAATTCATGTCACATTAGAAAATGTTTTAGATTTAGCTAATGTTTAGATAATTTCATAATGCTGCGCCATATTTGCTGAGAAAACAGTTCCAAATTGATTTACGTACTTAAAACCTGATTTTAAAATAGACTTATTGATAAACAGAAATAGTAAACTACAATAACATGAATATTTTCGTTGAAAAAACTTCAAAAAAATGTAGACATCGCCAGTTTTGCGGAAATCCTACGCGAATGGGAGAATAGAAATCCTTGCCTCCGCGGTTGCGCTTACTTCATATTCTAAACAATAAAACATTAGAGACATGTGCTTACATATATCGAGAGCGCCTCCCAAAAAGCGGAGAATTTGATACATTTGTAATTGAATCTCAATTGCATTCTTAATTAAAACAGAAAAGAATAAAAGATTCTAAAATTTAAAAAGTTTTTTACCCCTCTTGTGCTTTTTTTATAGCAAGCCAAAAGACCTCAGTAGATTCAGATACATGACGTGATTTTTTGGAATTATGAAGAGGCAAAATAATCAGTCTCCATCCCTTCCATAAAACCTTAAAACTCGTCATCACATTTGACAACAACCCTATTCCTAATTCCAACTCATAGAACATGGGACAGCTTTGCCAAGATAAATCAATTCGTTCTTATAATTTAAACATCAGTATATGTAGCTAATTACAACATTAATTCTGAAATTCATTGGACAAAACTATCCCTTCTTATGCTTCAAATCATCAAAATCCCCCCACCATGCAAGAGCTAACAATAAACATAGGCATTTTAATTCATGCAATAAATTAATCAACAAAAATAAAATGATTAGTGAATTAAATACTAAATAACTGTGCAGTGGGCAATTGTGTTACATAGAAAATATATATATTTAATAAGATATATTTTTATGTATCTATTAATGTACTTCCACCTAAAAATTTCCTTACGACATCTTTTGAAAAAAATAAGGACAATCTGCAATATATTTACTACATATCAAAATTAAAAAAATTAGTGCTGGTCCTTAGAGTTGTTCCAGTGAAAGACATCTACTTATTTTATTATTCTGTTACCATCTATATGCTGTTAATAATTATCTATTATATTAAGACAAGCCGTTAGTAATTTTGAAAGAACAGCTATTTTAATCTTCTACAATTGCCCCTAAGAAATCACATTTGTTACATGCACAGTTACTAAGCAAGACAATACAGACTTACTCGGGTTTCTTGTAAGTGATGAATTCCTGCAGAGGATGGCGTGTGGTCCACGGATTAAAGTCCTGCGTAGGTGGTGCGTCCGACGGAGGCATAGTGGCCGCAGGAGGCATACCTAAATTCTGTGCTGCAGACGCAACAGGTGACCATACAGCACGTTCGCTGCCCTCAAAACCTAGCCCTGTGCTGAGGTTTAGCGAATCCATTGACGTCGTCATCGAGTCTAAACCGTTGGATCCACGGTTCCAGGACCACCTAGTAAAATTAAATATTTTGAAGTTATTTGCATATTTTTAAAATAAAACTGATAATCCCATCTCCAGTTACTAAAACTGTGTATGTTAGATATTGTAAGATCAAAAGAATACCTAGAAATAAGAACCTTAAAAATAGTGAGATTCTCAATACTAAATGAAATAAAAAAACTTAAGGAAGTTGTTTGCATGGCTGTTCGTCAAGGAACACTATTACAAAATTTAGTGGATAATGTTACTTTGCCCAATAAAATATAAACCCTATATTAAAAGGGTTTTCCACAGTGGGGCTGGGTGCATGAGTTTTAATCCCTATTGCACTTTGTATCTTAGTCTATCATCTTCAAACAAGATGATTATCCCTCTGCTTGAAGTGTGTGTGACATTATATGGGATCTGTGAATAAGCAATTATGCAATAACTTATGTAGGTGAAAGATTAAGCTGAAGCTTTATTGAAAGCATAATTAATCATGCTTTCAATGGAGTAGTAAGATGATTGAACACTGTGTGCAAGACTTACTCATTATGGGCGGCTGCATTGCGCTGAGCCTCCTGTATCATGCGTAGACGGCGCACCTGCGACCAGGGCTCCAGCGTGTAGGACGGCGCGGCGGGCGGCGGAGACCCCGTGCCCTCCTCCGGCACACGAATCAATTCCACGCCGCGCTCGGGGCTCCAGCGTCCGATCTAGAGTATTAAGCAGATGGATTTGATTTTGACAACCACTTTACACTGTATACAATTTTTATTAAGATAGCAAACAGCAGAGGACTGGAGTCACTTTTCTAACTTATTTATGACCAATGAAAATTAATGGTACATATTAATCCGGTGCAATGAAGACGCTAACACAGGGCGAATTTGGGATCAACTGGGTTTTAAGTCTTATGTATGCAAATTGGATGCAAACATAGCAAGACCGGGCATCGTGGCGATCTTTGCATTAGTACTGTACCTGCCATCATCTATCGATAAGATTATTATCACGTGTCAAGAATGCACAAAAGCTAGAGAGAGGTGTAATGTAAATATGACAAAAGTTCAAACCTCGCGATATTGGCGAAGCAGCTGCGGTGACTGCGGCAGTGACCAGTCAACGGCTGGGCGGGCGCCTCCGCCCCATGCAGCCGCGGCTGCTGCCACCAGAGCTTTGCGCGCCATTGCGGCACCGCGGTGAGACTTGTATTCCACAATAGCAGCGCAAGACGCCACCGAGCGCCGAATCCTCACTTCCTGCACCTCATCAGTCAACGCGTACAGTAACCGCACAATTTCGGCGGATGGCGTAGTAGGTGGAATGCGAGAGATGAAGATGCGGCAGTTATTGATCGAAGGGCAGACGCCTTGAAAGTTACAATAGCAAGCATACAATAGATATCAACAAATTAAACACATTAACATCAAAAGAAATTTGAAACAAAGTAAACAATGTAATTCTGTTCACCCCTTTTAGATAAACTGTCGCACAAACTTATGATATTCATCATTTAAACATGTCACGAAGGCAAGTAAACAGATACATACCTAATTGCCAAGATGGTCTAATCATATAGTTATTGAACATTCTAATAGCGTTGCTCGCCTCGACATCCGTGGTGTACATAGCGAAGGCATATCTGTATGTAAAACGACGTAATTAATGAATGATAGCATGTAACAAGATTATTCATAATACCAATGCTGATAACCAAAACTTACCCCCTGTTCCACCCGGAAAAGTTAATCATGAGGCGAAACTCGAATAATTCGCCAGCTTGTCGGAACAAAGGTACCAGCGTATCCTCAAAGCAGTCGTGAGGAATGCGTCCAATGAATACCTACATCAAAGAATATTGTTACTGAGTAATCGAAATTTATTTCCATATTAGGGAATCCGCATTCTTCTTGTGGAAAATATGCACCAGAAATTAAAAAAAGCAAATGTACCGAAGTGTTATTCCTGCTAATTTGTGCAAATAATTTCGCTTTAAGATTTGCATTAACATACGATAACTCAGTATTTTAAAATTATCAATTCCGATTAACGAGTAACAAATGTAAAATGTTGTCATAATAATATTATAAAGCGATGTGTCCCCCCCCCCCCCGCTTAGCGGTATGGATCATTTTACATAAAAATCATAACATGATCCAGGTAAATCAAAAACTTTATAATAGAACATTGGGCCCAGACACGTTTACTTAATACAATGCTATTGTTTAATATTTTCGACACAAAAAACCGTTAAGATCCCCAATTTTTCCAATAAATTAATTCAAAATAAGGGATTCCGCCATTTAGCGCGTAATACTTAGGAAAACGCAAGTGCATAAACAAAATGGCGCCGGCGTAATTATACAATTTTATAATGAGCTCTCTTTAAGTACACAATAAAAATACGTATGGGGGCCAAAAAAAATATTGCTGTCCTAAAAATTCAATTTACATAATATATATCTAATACGGCAGTAATCGTCTGTAAGCATATACATCTACATTACATGCACAAGTTTTCGTAAATTTGAAATGTTAAACTTTTAATTTTCAAAATCATCTACACGGGGGATGAGCAAAAATAATTATATAAAGGGGTAATATTTAAGAATTTCATGTCTCTTTCATATCCTAAACATGGAGTGTATTGGTTTTGAACCAAACGAGACAGATACATATATCTGAACATCTATATAGTAACAGCTCCAGGGCTCTGAGCAGTCTCGGTCTAGGCTCTGTTTTTTTGAAAGATCGATTTTTAGACAGATCGCAGTGCGCCAAGTACCTAAGAAGCTCAAGCTCGCCGTGGGGACTTCGACTCGTCTTTGCCAAAGTCCTATGAGACGAAATACATACACATAAATATGTTATTAAAAAACTTTGTTATACTAGACTCTGCGCTCGACATTTTCGACCCGATTAAGTAGCAAATCGACGCGATTTTCGCGAAAGTATCGGGAAATTTTTAGGTACAATAAAATTTAGAAAGGACATCAAAAGTTTCGGAACCTTCTCAAGTACCCGTAACGCATTCCTATCGCCTGGAGCTATCGTAATGTAACAAACACCATTGTCGCCGATCGAGCGCCATCCGAACTACGGCACTAGTAGCCGTGGCGCCGGAGGCGCCTTCCGACCGCAAAGGGTTTAAAGACTCATATTTATTAAAATACTCGAATCCAAATTTATCAATTCGCACAGTAACTGCAGTGTTTAAGAACTTGCATAATAGAGGACTGTCTACAGTCGTAGGAATATTACCAAGCAATTTTAAAAAATATATTAAACCAATTTACTTAAGATATTCCCCGCATTCAACGATAATAAATAAAATTGGCGGGCATTTTAAATTTCAATATAGTATTTTTTTCTCACAATTAAACCAATTTATTACACTTACCTCACAATTTCTAGAAGGTTCGGGTCCATTCCAAGCATGAGGAGCTTTTCTATAAATTCTCTGACCGTTGATTTGTGTTAAGGTGTAGGATGTGTTTTCAGTTAACGACAATAATCTCGATGATAATTCATATTGATTCACTTCACTAGATGCATAATGCTTAAGAGGAGGCATTTTTATCTAATATATAATTTTATACTTATAAAATATTTTAAATATATTACTGTAGACGTATGCACACCTCGGGTGAGCCCAAAAAAAGAAATGAAAATTTGACTGCTATATGAAATGGTCGATCAATTAACAAAATGGTGGTCTGAAATTTTGACCTTGAACTAATAATCAAAATTTCAACTCAATTATAAAATGTTCACTAAACTAAAAACGTAGTTGCATTTTATTAGACTATAATTTAATAAACAAAATACTATATATGCTTTTATCATATTACATTAAGCAATAGTTTTGGTTAAAAGTAGAAAATTAACTATTTTTACGGAAATAACAGGCGCAGTAATTCAAATTCGATTTTCGAAAAAAATACTATTCTGTTAGTGATGTTGCACAATTTTATTATTAAATGTCATAATATTTACTAAATATTTATTAGAAAATATTTATCAAAATTGTTTGCGTATTTGTGTCACAAGTAAGCTTTTGAATACATTGCATCCTTCGTCGAATATATTTGAATATTTGATTAACTAAATAACTGTCATGAACTAGTCATTGATATGGAAGTGAAAATATTCGCAAACATCAAGATCTATTTCCTATATCTACCGTGAACTTCGTATATGTACTTTCCAATAAAATCTATAGGACTTTGAAAAATTAGAATGTCGGTAAATTATTCTTTATTTATTTATTTTCCTATTATAGTCTTTATTCAACATTTTGTTCAATGGACTATAAATTTTCGTTTCTACCTAGAAGTATACGTAATATATTTGACTAAAAAATGGTTGAATGTTGAAACATAAAATTTCGTTATAATCTTTAAAACTTTAATTAATCATATATTATTAAAAACCTTGACGTTATTTTATATTACAATTAATATTGATCGGATTAAAATTAATTTAGATTTTTGTTGATTAATTAGGTTAATTTACTTAACTAATACAGGAAGTTCTATTATTATCCAATCGCATAAAACGATCCTTCAAGATAATATTATATAACTAATATTTCAAAGCTTAATAATTACTTGTTTTAATGATGATTTTTATGCTTAGTTAAATCGTTACCTGTACAGCTCCATCTATAATAACAATTTTCGATTACTATTTCATAAATTTTAACTTAAATAAGCGGCGATTGAAATCTTGAATAAATTAACTACAGAAAGAAGTTCATTTGTTATAAATGAGAATAGCAGTTCATACGCAAGCACCTAAGCAGACGTGGTTCCCCTTCAATAAAAAATATTATGACAATTATGAATAATACAATAATAAATAATACAATATTCCGACAGAAGTTGGCCATAGTAGCATTTTTCTGCATTAAGTTCCCGAAGCGAGCACGAGACGACTAATGTAGATATATAAGTATGGAATGCTACTTAATTAAGAATTGATATATAAATTATGGAAAAGGAATGATATATTGTAATATATGAAGAGTACCGAATAAATATACGAATAATCCACACATTTTCAAGTATTAAAAAAGACATCACATTTAACAATTTTATTACAAATTTATTTGAAATTATTTATAAAATCCTAATTCATATTAGTTGACGATATGTTTAAGTTAATGTGCATATGAGCATCCAATTAATGTAGACAACTGTTAAATACGGCTTTACATGCGCCACTTTTTTCCTTGCAATCTGACTCATATCTAAACTATTTCTCAATTGCATTCTCAGTATGTAAATTCTTCGCGTTACAGGATTCATCCGAAGTATTTGAGGTTTAGTGAAATATTCCAATTTCTTCTGATCTAAAAGCTTCATGACCTTTGGACTTATAGCCGGTACTGCTTCTAATTCTAAGACACTGATGTGCTCTTTTGGTATACCTATACACAAAACATGCTTATGAAGGAAACAATAAAAAGCGTTAATTATAATATTTTATTCCAAAAGGGGCTGTTATATAATATTGAGCTGTTAAGTTCTTACGAAAAATACACTAGCACAATTGATAGAAATTTTTAAATATAGAATACGGTTCTTTCATTATTTCATTTTATATATTTTTTTATTTTATTATACCTTATGAGTAATTATTTTTAACTTATTATTTTTCAAACAACATATAACCTTGTTTCAAATTTACACAGATATTTTAAAAAGTTTATGCAATATTTTTATTTTATTACTTTACATATACTTACATATAAACAGTTCGTTGAGTCGACTGATTTCATGTGAAGACCATTTATAGGGGTCTCCATAAGCATTAGGGTGAATGGCAATGTTGTAAAGAGTCTAAAAATTATGCAATTAATTTGACAGTAATATGTAAGGCGGAATAATTTATAGCAATTATTATAATTACTCGTCTGAAATGGCAGCGGGTCGTGCAAATAGCTCATTCAACCGGCAGCCGTTGTGCTGAAAGGATTACGAGTTTCGACCGGTAGATGCAACGAGGATAGGCTTTTCACCAGGTGGACGACGTAGTCAATGTCACCGGAAATCGCTTGATGCGGACAGCACAATACCGGTCATAGTGGTGATCTTGGTGACGGCAGTCGATACCTGCCATGATGATGATTACAATGCCCGGCGGAAAGAGACAATCGGCTTTTTTCGGCTTCGTAGAGCGTTATCTCTGTCGCACGACTGACAAAACATCACATAGGTAGTATGGGACAGAGATAATGCTCTACGAAGCTAAAATTAGATGATTCTCTTTCCAAAGGTGAGGACGATGTGCAATATTTATCGCCGGATACTGTAATTATTTTTATTAAACACGTGAATTTCTTATTTTAAATGTCGAAAACAGTTCCATTTGCAACTCGCAAAGATAACCTCACTTTTATTATTAATAAAGATGAAAATTGTGGAATATTTTGATATTACCCTTGCCGATAATGTTTGTTTTAATTTATTATTTTATATATTCGGTAGCGATTATATTGATTCCGCCTACAAAAACATGTTTTAAAAATTTTACTTTTGACATTTAAAAGATCTATATTTATATTGACTAGACTAAACTGGTTTCGTGAAATTGGTTAGGTTATGAAATTATATTAACCTTTTTTTGCTGTACACTACATCTTTCAAGTTTGCCCAAAACGTCAATGTTAAGTTTCTTAAAAGTATTCGGAGTGATTCTTTGTAATTCGAAATCAGGAAAACCGCACAGCAAATAACCCAACTCGTTGATTCGTGAACCGTTCTTGTACCAGTCACCGCCAAAATATCTTCGGTAGGCAGCCACCAATACCCCAAACTGAAAACAAAAATTAATCTCTGTCCCGCGGGACTCGGGAGAAAACTAGTCGTATTAATATGAATTCAAGGCGGTATCGTCTAATTCTCGTAAGACATCTTAATAATTGGGAAACAGGTTAAAATCCGATAACAGCTTAAGAAACTAATTACTGACACATTCACTTTCTTAACAGAATAAGACTTTAGTAACGCAAACGTCATAACGTCCATTGAGACGCTATCAATCTGCGACACTAACGCTCGCCTTTGTTAGCGATGTTCCCAATACTTGTTTTTGCAATATTACCCTACATTTTCATAAACACATTAACAATTGCATAGTACCCTAACTTGACCACTTAATGTTTTACAATATTGAGCGATACAGCAGAGGTTCAACCCTCGGGCATCCTTGAAACAGAATGATGAACGCGTTTCAAGTGACAGCCCGAGTCTAACTTATTTAGGCAGCCAACGCTCCCTTTTAAACCAGCGTCAGCGTCTGTTTCAACTTAGTGTCTGCACTTAGAACTTAGTGTCCTCCAAAGACCGTGAAATAAGTCAAGTCATTAATAACTGTAAAGATATCGAAGATAAGCGGTTTTAGCGCAAAACCAGTGAGATTACGTGCAAATAGCATTTATCAATGACAACAAGGCAACGGACTGATTCGAAATTGCACAGATACAGTTAAGTTCTTCATTTCAGCTGCAATATATACACAAGTGGACAAGAGCATCCCGCAGTGACTTTCAATAACCTTGTTAAAGTCGTCTGTCCACTTTTTAAGTGGACCTCCTACGCTGCGCTTACCGACCCGTGGTCTCCATTTCAGAAACTTAAAGCCTTAGCGGCTATCTGTTCTGCGAGCTATGTAGAGTGCCGGCTGCAACTTCAACTTGCTAATTCGCTGAACTGTCTGTTACTTTCGTTGATCTACGAATTTCCTCTCCTGATTCGATCTCGTAGAGCAATACCAACCATAATCCACGGCTTATTAAGCGACCGTAGGCCAATGAGGCCCAGAGCAAGACACCACATTTTGTAACTATAAGTCATCACAGATAACCCACATCAGTCGTAGAATTTTGACAGTTACATTACAAACAAACATTACCTTTCTATTCTCTAAATTAACATAGTGATTTGTGAAATATTTGTATACTGAGTATTCTCCAAAATTAACATAGTACAAATCCTCCTCCGGTATAACATTTAGAAGACTACCGAAGGCCAGAAATTCACGACCTTGTAAAAATGCCGCAGTTTTTCCATCTGAAAAGGTTATCACAATGAAAATTTCGTACACATATTATTAAGCACATGTTTTATTTATTGGTTAGTAGCTTGCTGATTTTTTATAGCTAAGCTTAAGTCATATCGTCATTAAGTTAAGTTAACTTTAAATAAGTTAGCATTATTGAGCCCAAACCTTAACCACGGAGCCGGAAGTCTACGATATCTTTGATAATGTTGGTTGAGGTGTTTTTTAATCAATGTTTTTGTAATTGGACTTTAAATTTACGATTATCGAAAGAAGCCACTGAATAAAATATAATACATATATCTTTTCATAAATTGAATCTACCTGTTATCATATCCCAGGCTAACAGTGCCCTTGTAATTGGTATCAAATGTTTTTTCGTGTGTATTAATATATGTAAAATAGTTTCCGGGTCAAGTCTCAGGAACGAACTCGGTGGTCCAAAAAAAATCATGTCCATCGAATTTTGTATTCTTATACGATTGTCCATTTCTTCATAAAAATCTTCATACAACTCTGTATCTGAATGATTACAAACGAGAATTTAATAGTTTAACTACGTGTTTAAAATACCTAGTAAAATATTACGATAATAAATTACTACTAATATTTAAAAAACTTAAGGTTAATATTATTTCAATAGAAATTTCCTTGATATATGTCGACATGAAGAAGTCGTTCTATTGATTTAAATATGAAAAGGTTCTTTTAAAATAAAAATCAAGATTTAATTATATACGATGGATTTGATATAAAGATATTTAAAATGGAATTAATATGGCAACACGTGGAAGCAGATATGATATGAAAACTACAATATACGACATCAACTGTCAAAGTTTAAAATACCAGTTTCGGCAATAGCTATCATTGAATTCTTTTCATCTTCGTATTCTAACTCCATATCTTCTATAGTCTTTCGCAGATAACTCCTCGATTGTTGACCTATAGCTTAAAAGTATTTTTATTAATAACATCACTCTGTAAATACTGCAAATACACATCTTTAAAATTATATAAATATTTTTGCTCATCGTATAGCCTTTCTATTAAAAGAAATATAAGAAGGCACCATCAAGCTGTGGAAGATTTATAGGCATCTATATTTAAGTTATGATATTTAGGAACAGTATATGATAAAGTCTGCGTGATTATTTTAATTGCCTTAATTTCAATTCTGGTGGTTCGGTTAAATCTGCAAAAGTAGATATTTACCGGAATGAAATATTAGAATTAAAATACATTTAATCATCGCATCCGATTTTAAATAATTTTCAAATTGTTTACAATTGTTTTTATTTTGTAATAATCTAGTAGCGCTAGATTTGAAAAGCCTGTTAGTAACGTTTACGGGCACTCGTTGCCAATTAAAGTATAAATAGAAGCGATTAGACTAAAATTTTTGAAGACTAATTTCTGAAGAATATATTTTTTTTAATTCCAATCCGACTTCTTGATGACTGGAGGACAAGGTCCAAAAATTGGGTAAAGAAAATTTAGCAATAATTTTTTTGATAATTGAATAAATGAATAAACTTTTACTACATAGCATTCTTTTTAACATAAAAATTGGAATAAATTATATTAAAAAAATTATTCTAATTTTTTTCTAGAATTATAGCTTTTTCTGTAACGGTCCAATATATTTGCAAATATTTTAAGGAATAATAAATTTAAAAATTATTAAAAGTGTCTTTTGTTTATAAATTATCTTTTATATGACACGGATTCAACTATATTTTTAAGCGTAGTAAAAATAATATATTAACATAAAGGAGTTAGCAAAAATTTAATGGTGTCAATGTTAATTTGACATGTTGACATCACTAGTAAATAACCTATAAGCTGTAACTTATTGTGAGCTCCGCAAAATTTTACGATACGCTGATTATTTACTATTTTAAATATAAATTTACTATTTAGGAAAGAAATGATTTTGTAATTAAGAATAGTTCATGTTTTATTGCCCTTGTTACTTATATTGTTCCCAAAGTATTTTATAAAAGATGGGGATTTTAGAGAAAATATCAGAAATTGAAAAAGAAATAGCACGAACACAGAAGAATAAAGGTAATTTCATTGCCCAGTATATAACTTAAAATATTATAATTATTTTAAATTATGGATAGATTTTTCATATTATTTGAAAATGTTATAAAACTTTTACTATGTCTCAGATTTAATGTCTTAAAGAATGGTTTATATATGTTTTCACAAAAAATTGTGATAAAGTTTGCCTTCACAAAACTGTTTGTATCTTGTTTTTTTATCACATAAACACAAATAATATAGAGTTAAATGTTTTTTAAAACATACATTCACATTACGAAATTGTAAAATAGTTATCTAGATTTTATGAAATAGCAATAATGCCAAGTTTTTCGAACGTCTGCAAATTTTGACCTGGGAATGTTAATAACATAATAGCAAAAAATATGTTTGTTGTGTTATATACATATACTGCCTAATGTTTTTTATAACTTCAAATAATATTTTATAAGAATAAATATTTGATATTAAACCATTAATGGAAATAAAATTTGTATCCTCATTTCTCTTGCAGCTACTGAATATCACTTGGGCCTATTGAAAGCAAAGCTAGCTAAATATCGTTCCCAGTTATTGGAGCCTTCCAAAAAAGGTGGTGATAAAGGTGAAGGCTTTGATGTGCTGAAATCTGGAGATGCCCGGGTGGCTCTCATTGGCTTTCCATCTGTTGGTAAAGTAAGTAACTAAAAACTGATCATTGAAAGCAGCTGCTTTACTTCTATACAAACTTGATACTTTTGGGTCCAAATTCATAAATTGAAATCGTTAAATGCAGGCATAACTAAAAAGACTTTTATATATTATTAAAAGTAAAACTGTGGCAATAGAAAATGTTGAGAAAAGTAATGAAATTTGTAGCAAAAACATGTACATCATTAATTGATTGAAATGCTTAAATCAAAGCCCTTATTAATCTAAAACAGAGGTTCATTAACATCTATTATAGATCACTTTCAAATTTTTTATATTCTTCATAAACATTTTATTAGATTAGATTTAACTATCAAATTTGCATTGCGGCCGAGATTCAGCCATGAATCAAATTTTCAATTTAACTTGTCATATTGTATTAACCATGGAATATGCATGTTTTTTCAAGTAAAATTTGCTGGGCTTCTTACAATATGATCTTAACTACTGAAAGCAGATAAATTTTTGTGAATCCTTGCTAATGAATTGCAATATTTGTCATGTCATCATAGACCTTCTGGAGTCTCCGGCATATCTCTGGTTGTCCAACTGGACCCCTTTGGGAAACACAAGGTTTCATAGTGAATAATTAATTTTATTATTCGTTTCAGTCAACTCTACTGTCCACCCTCACTCATACACATTCAGAGGCCGCAAGCTATGAGTTCACAACACTTACCTGTATCCCTGGTGTGATTGAATATAGAGGGGCCAATATACAGTTGCTTGACTTACCAGGAATTATTGAAGGTGCAGCTCAGGGAAAGGGTAGAGGAAGACAGGTAATGTGTTTTTTAGTGAACTTGCTGCTATTATGAAGTAGATGCATAAATTTTCATATAAATCAATTAAAGTAAAACATGTCTATATATATCAAGGCTATTTTTACAAGGTCATTGATTTTAGAGAGCTTTTGAGAATATGACGTCTGCCTTAACAGACACTAAACAATAATTAATTTTAATATGTAACAATCTAAATTGCCTAAATTTCCATTGAAAATGTTATCTATTATTTTTGAAACCATTTATATTTTAATAGAGTGCACCATACATTAATTGATCAATGAGC
Source organism: Battus philenor (assembly GCF_028537555.1). Lineage (NCBI taxonomy): Eukaryota > Metazoa > Arthropoda > Insecta > Lepidoptera > Papilionidae > Battus > Battus philenor. The sequence continues at coordinate 3,550,477 of NW_027181759.1, read as the reverse complement.
TAAACAATCACTAATTTACATTTGCTAAGTCTCGCATTTTAATTTGATCTTATAGAATGAAGATATCTGCAGCTGCTTTAATATCTGGCGAGCTCTCTTTTCAAATTCCATTAAGGTTGATAGGCCGCCAAGGCTGTTAAGGTAAATGATCCATGGAGTGGCTGCAATGTAGAAACCTAAAAGGGATCTTATCTTGAAATGTCACTTGAAATGCATTAAGCATACAAATTTTGGGGTACTTGAGATGGTTGAACAATAACTTATTTGGTTACTATTGCTGTATGTAATTTCTACCTATTTCTGCTTTTGTGCAAAAGATTTTCCTTTACAAATACTTTAAACAATAATTACTTTAGGTTATAGCTGTAGCAAGGACAGCTGACTTGGTGCTCATGATGCTGGATGCCACAAAGCCATATGTACATCGCCAGCTGCTAGAGAGGGAGTTGGAGAGTGTTGGCATCAGGCTTAATAAGGCTAAGCCTAATATTTATTTTAAGGTAAATAATAATTATTGCTGATGTATCATTTTAGCCTTTGCATCATACACTTTAAAATTGTCAGCCATTTTAACATTACAAGTAGTTAGCTACCACCATCTCATAGTGGTGATCTGCTGAGAAGAGCCGGCCAGAATCTGAACAGTTACTCTAATTAAATGAAATTTAATAATGTTTGATATAAACATCATAATATTAACCATGCAAAGAAGAATAGAAGGCTATCCTCATAACATGTAGAAGCCTAGTTTAAAACAGGTCTTCACCTAGCACAGAAGTCAGGGGATATAATAAAGGAATTTTGTGGTTAAATTATTAAATTTCGTAGTTTTATATAGCAAACAAAGATAAAAGAAGTTTATGCTCTGTTTGAAATGATCTTCCATTTTAAATACTGAATTTACTTTTATTTTAATAATTGTCTTTTTTTGTCAACAGGTGAAAAAAGGTGGTGGTCTGTCTTTTAATTCAACATGTCAACTTACAAAAGTCGACGAGAAAATGGTGCAAATGATACTCCATGAATATAAAATATTCAATGCCGAGGTACATATGTTATATAAAGTTTTTCTGTTTGAATATTTAAATTATAAATATTACACGACATTTGAAATAGATAACAGATTTTAAGAATAGAACATCCTGTTTCCATTTTTTTTTGTGGGTAAAATTCCCATTCTTACTTTTATCATATCATATCAGAATTAGTAACATACATGAGGCTTGAGGCCAGACATACTTTATTAGTAGGTAGCCCCCTTATGTGCATATTTACTACAAGTGTTTAAGAATAATTGAACACGGGTTTGATTCCTAGGTTATGTAATAGATATCTTCAAACCTTTGTATAGGTGCTGTTCCGAGAAGATTGCACTGCAGATGACTTGATTGACGTGATTCTGGCCAACCGCGTGTATCTGCCCTGCATCTACGTTTACAACAAGATTGATCAGATCTCCATACAGGAGGTGGATAGGATTGCTCGTGAGCCACACTCAGTCGTCGTTAGGTTAGTATAGTAATGTTAATTGTTATGAGTTAAAATTAAGCACTCAGCATTTGGTCAGATGATGTAATTATAAATGCTAAAAATGCGTACCAAAATTTACAAATACCATTTATTACAATGTTGTGTGATGAGAAAGCATGGAGAAATTGCAAGAAATAAATAAAACAAAACTAAGCAGTAAATAAAAACCCTGCCAGCAATTAAATTAGGGTATTAAACAAAAAGTGTTATTTACTAAGACGATGAATATAGTAGTATGTACATAGTTGTTTAATAAGACAATGTAATTAAATAAAGTGATCATTTTAAAATACATTTTGTTTAAAAAAATTCTATTGGACTATGTACTATTGGACTACGTAAAATAACCATTAACAGTCAAGTGTGTAGTCTGCACCTAGTTAGTAATAAATCTTTGTTAGAAGGATATCATCAGAACAGGTAGTGTACCTGGGGCAATATTTAAGAGTTTTTTTTTTAATATATACAATTTGTTTATAAAATCTCTTGCATTTTTTTCAGTTGCAACATGAAGCTGAACTTGGACTACCTGTTGGAGATACTGTGGGAGTACTTGTCTCTCATCCGCGTTTACACCAAGAAACCCGGACAGCCGCCGGACTTCGATGAAGGACTCATATTGAGAAAGGTTTTTTACTTTTTATTGATAATCTTTATACATTATCTTTTTTATTTTCATTACTTAGTTTTGGTTTACACTAAAAAGATACAGAGATTGCATTCTATTTCAACAAAAAAACTGGAATTTCTTTTGATGCATTATAAAAATCATATCACAGAAGTCATTGCAAATATAGTTCATGAGAAGTTAAGTTTAGATTAGGAAATGGATTTGTTGAGATTAATAAATAAGTTTTAATTTAGTGTTAATTTTCAAGGGATTGTCTTTATATTCAATAATAATAAATATACAAGTGTCCCATAAACCAATATTGTGTCAAAATCTGTTCACAGGGCAGAAAATTTATTCAACCTATTCCCATTCAATCTGAATTATATGTTACATTATTTCTTTTACATTAAAACGCTATGGGCCTATAGCTTCTGACATAATAAAGTCTGTTGGGATAATGTAAATAGTAACCAAGATTAAAATGTTAAAACTTCATTAAGTTGTATAATTTTTCTCAAACCATTAATTCTCGTACAGGGTTTATTGTACATTAATCAGCAAATAGGCTATACATTCAACCCTTTAAAGCTTTTACACCTATAACCAATCGCGATTTATGTTACTACATGTTCTAAAAAAAACACAAATTTATTATAAAATGCTATTAACAAATGTTTTGCATTTTCAGGGTGTGAGCATTGAGCATGTGTGTCACTCGATCCATCGGTCTCTAGCCGCACAGCTGAAGTACGCGCTGGTGTGGGGCACCAGCACCAAATACTCCCCGCAGCGCGTGGGCGTGGCTCACGTGGTACACGACGAGGACGTAGTTCAGCTCATCAAGAAGTAACGCGCAGGTTTGTGCCTATCTACCTAATAACTTCCCCCATGTCTAGAAATAGTTTGAGAGGATGAACAAAAAAGTCTTGTATTTATGAGATTTCCGCTTATGTACTGACTTTTACAATATCTAGAACTGTAAGGCTTGCAAACCTTTCAATAGAAGTATTTCTTTTGCTGAGTAGTGATCAACTTTGAAATTTAATAATTTAAGGGTCATTTGCAAAGCAGGCGGGAGCCAGTTAGTATTAATATACATACTCCACACACAGTATACACCAATCATTATATTAAAAACAACTGTTTTATATCAAAATAATAAAGTAACAAGATTTAAAAAAAAATTCAACATTATAATGAAAAATAAAATGTATACTTTAGGCAGCATCAATGTTAAAAATACACTTCATTCCTTTGCTATGTAAATCCTAAAAAGTACAAGATGCAATGTATTATTTAAAGGAGGTTTAGTGGCTCCTTTACCCAAAATGATAGTAATCAGGTATACCAAGGTCTGGAGAGTATATTTAAACTTTCCAGTTGCAACTCTTTTAACTGAGCAACTGTGTTTAGTGCAATCTTCGACAGAGTTGGTATTCTGAAAAATCAGTGAATTAGACCAATTGCCAAGTTTCAGTTATTGAGTAGCAAGCTTTTTCATCATCGCTTGCATTTATTCACAATACATACAGGTGATGATAGTTTAATAAAATGAAACAATGTTTGATCAGGCCCAATATTCTTGTAGTTTCTACTTATGCGATAACATTAAATTCATTGTGTATTAAAATTAATTATCAAACAATTCCAGGATGCTGGGCATTGAATATCAACACTGCCACATTATTCACAGTTCAAGGTATCTGAAGATTAACTTGACAAAACTTACAATTTTTTTAATTTAAATTTCTGTTTCTTGATAATAAACAATACAATTCCTCTTGTATACTTTTATTATTAAATGAAATTTTAATTAAGATTTTTTTGTTATATTTCACAACAGTTTGTATATTTCGTTATAATATGAACTTACCAAATAAATGTGTATGCTTAAATCTATATTGCTGAGCATTCAATGTAATCATTGACATATTTTGATGATTTATATATAACACAATTGTTTATTCAAGGGTCAATTTCAACAGGAAACTACTAATTGAAGTAAAACCTATAAGAGAATGCACAATTCATTTGGGTTGGTCAATTTTTGATTCTTAAAGCATTTTTTTAAAAGGCTATGATGTATTCAGGCAAAGTTATAATAACTCTTTCAACTGTACTTTTATAAGCTACTGAAAGGCATAGTTGACTGTGTTTTTTTCTAATATAATCCGAAACTTATCGTTATCTGGTATATTGTAGTTTCTAGATGTCCTACATTATAATTAAAGTTTCTACTTGTTATTTCTATGTTATGTAACAAGTTTGATAAAATTTTTCCACGCTATACTTGTTCAATTTCATAATATTCCTCAAACACAATTCGGAAAATTGTAGATTGAGATGAGTACAGCAGTGGCTGGTTTTTACTTTTTAGGCACTGAAATAATAAGATGTATATTTTTTTCTCAATACATGTAAACAGATATTTTGTGAACTAAGGTATCCTTAACATGAGTTGTGCATTCTCTGCTGGATTATAATACAGATTATAATATTATGTAATATCTATTGTTGTGGTGACTAATACTAATTTTTATTATCACAGGTGTTTTGTATCATCAACTACTTGATGATTTCGATATAAATATCAAAAATATTTGAATTATTATGAAGATTTCATGCAATATAATGCAAAAGCAGATAGAAAAAATTTGTTATTGGTCCCTATCATTACTGTGACAAATTATACAAAATTTCTAAACAAAAAAAAAGACAAAAGTTTTGTGGTGTGTTATGCTTGCAACCCTTGTTAGCTTCTGTATTGGAAGCTACACCATTTTGTATATAACATGATTTACAATTTTGCGTTATAATAAATATTTTTTGAATGCAATCACAATTTAATTTATTTATATTATGTTAACAATTATGAACCTTTTCTAAATGGACAAAAAAATCAAGTGCTAATTTTCACCGCTTTATGTATTTTTAGCAATATTCCATAAGTGCATTATACATAATGTACAATTTTAAATATATGTAAAAAAATTATTAATAAACTGTATAAATTATTGTTTGTATTTATTAGAAATTGAAAATAAAAAATTAACACTCATAGAAATATGTATATAGTGGTATATGTATAGGTTTAGTATATAGGTTTTCACCAAAATGTTATAGACTTTGCTAGAGTATTTATTAATAGAAAATGAAAGAACTGTTTTGAATATAAATTAACTTTATTACCCAAATTTAACTAAGATTAACCTGTCTGTTGCAGCCTTGGTAATAGAACCATTCAACAGACATAAAATTATTACCTTCCTACTGTGTGTACCTGACAAGCTTTTGTTTACAAGATACTACTATCTGCAGCTAATAATTCAGATTCCACATTGGCAAGGGCCCAACGATGTTCAGTGATCTCCAGTGCTTCCCATTCAGCCTTGAAAGCGGCTTTTGGATCTGGAGGCATTGCCATAGCAGCACCCGACATTTGCTCTTGCATTATTTTTGACTGATCAGCAGCTAAAAATCATAAAAAGTGACAATGAGACCTTGACTATGTTGATGCACCTGGTGAGCGGTTACCAGGTAGCATTAAATTGTATTACAAAATCATCCTTCAGTTTGTGCAAGCTGTATGTAGGGCAGAACATATAAAGAAAAGCTGCATATTCTAAAAGCAAAAAATCAAATGTGTCATTTCTACCATGATATATAGTGTAAATGTTCCTTTTTAAGATTAGGCATGAGCTCCAAATTCAATATTTCAACTGAAGGATGTTTACAACTGGCCAGAGATTTCCAGTAAGACAGTGACTAGCATTTTCCAATGACCATAACATGGTTATACATCCTAGTAGGTTCTATGTTGGGTTTGCAGGTCCTTGGTATTCACTGCAGAATCTTAAGGCCCCAGTAATCATCTGTCCTGCATGCTATGGCCTGCCCATCCCATTTCAACTCTGCCCCTTGTCATAAATTAAAACTTTTTCTTTTCATTCTTGTACATACCGTTATTTTCTCCAAGTACAAGTGCATAGATAGTGCGTAGACCAAAGACGTTAAGGAAGTACCACGAAGCAGATGACACCCATGACGCGTCCAGGTATGCCAGTTCAACACCACGCTGAAGCATTGGCTTAAATCGTAGAGTCAAGGGAAATGGTACCTTTGCTGTAAATATATAAAAGATTTCATAATAACTTGAGGTCCATAATATCATGTTTGTAGATGTGAACTTACTATATGATACTTGCAATTATAAATTGCTTAAATAGCAAGTATGTTTAATGAGCTATGTATACTGGAAGAGAATATCCTAAGGAATAACTAACTATGCATTTCTAATTTGGTTGTCAATTGGTAATGTATTTGCACTGTTGTAAGGGAAATAATAATAATAAGCACATAAATGAAATGCTTCAGTGTTGAAAAGCCACCTTGGGAATTAAAAAAAAAAATTAGTAAAAGACATTTTTCAGATATAAATACACAATATTTATATCATAAATAGAAAAATAATTTTCAAATGTAAAGTAACATGATTTGTCTGTTTTCAGATGAATAGAAAATAGGATTTTATCATATTATTCTTGTTAAAATACAGCAACAAAAGCAACATTTTTATGTTGCAGATTGTAGACCAATTCGTCATTCTATTCTCCATAGATAGCAATATTATAGTAAGAGTAATAAAATACCAGGTGAGAGCCCCGCCTTTTTAAGTCAAGGAATTAAAAAAATGTGATAAAAATTTAAAGTGATTCTTCCTATTATAAATATAATACTGACTTGTTAGAAATCCACTGAACATCCAGTTAATCCAGCCTCCAATGACAATCATTGGAAGTACATTAGTGACATTTCCTTTCAGCATATCAGTCATCATACCGGGGTCAGTCATGGGGTTCTGTAAACAGAACATTTCTTAAAAAAGTTTATCATTATCACTGTCACACTGATACTCTCTGCACCTCCGGGAAATCATTGTGTGTCTCAAGATCCACCAATGGGGTTACCGAAGATAATAATTCTTTATTAACAGAATGGTCACCTTTCAAAAATTAAAAATTTGTTCTGTGTTGTTATTTTAAAAATCTGTTTCATTTAAGTTTAATAAACCAAATTTATGTGCAGCAATCTTTCAATCAATTATAAAATTTGTGGGTTATTTTGATTTCATCTTACATAATAAAATGGAGATATTGGTGACTGACTGGATCATTTAAAACCTTTTTATATTTTTTATACTTTATATATTGACAATTTGTGTCACTGTGCAATTGTGCATTTATTTTGTCAGACTACTGTTAGATATTAATTTACTGTTACCAAATTTTGTAAAATTATAATTGAATTACCAGCATCATTTTCATGTATATAATCTGTTATATACAGTCTATATACATATACCAACAGGAGGGTTATCATTATTTGGGGAAAAAATACTGTAGTGTCTGTGCAAACAGGCTACAATACTCACTCACTGATTGTGTAGTGTGTGCATATATGTTTACTTACTTGTATATATATTTCTGTACATCATCTCGGGCTATAAATAATGGAAGCCACCAGTAGGGAAGACATTGTACATGCTTAGTGTTCTACATTATTATTATGTAAATAGTTTTTAATGATAATTCACATTCTTAGTAACTTTTATATTCTAAAGATTAGGTAGTAAGGTCTTAATTGAAAGTAGGCTGTGGTTAGAGTTGCTAGTAACTTGCGATATTTACAATATATAAAACTGCTTCATAGTACTAGGGAATATACCTGTGAAGTAGCTGCTCGCTTTTGAACTTTGAAATAACCAGTCTCCTCGTTGTTAAACCAGTAGCGACGCATCGCGAAAGATTGTCTAGGCAGGTATTTGCCATTCTCGCGCAGCAAACGGGCTCGTATCATCACCTGACTGAAAACGTTATTTGGTATAGAATATTTGTAAAAAATTTTGCATAGCATCAATTAAGAAAAAGCTTTTCTCTTGTTTTACTACTAATATTATCTATCTATCTGCTTTACTATGTGAGATTCGAAAATGGTGTGAACTTAATAGAGACCTATATTTTCATAATAGGAATATATTTTCTTACCTGTCTTGAACTTGCAATAGTTCGATTTTTTTCTGCGACGATAAAATAATCGAAACATAATGCCTTACAATTCCTACTAGGAAAGTGATGATCACGATAGGTAGAAAAACCCAAACTCGTATGTTAGGATCAAGAAGTAGCTCAGTCATCGTGTTAGCTAATTAAAAATAAATGTAACCTTAAGTGAGTTTTTACGTGTTTTTTTTACAAGAAATTGATGAAAATGCAGCTTTCAGTCTTTAATTAAAGACGTTCAATAAAATTTTGACAACTTCACTATGATAACATGTGATATAGACCATATAAGAATATGAGCTTAAAATAAAATATAATTACAACTAATTCAAACTTTAAATACAAAAAAGGAGTTTTTGTCCCATTATTAATAAATGATTTTTAATACTATTGCATATTTATTAACAACAGTCTGCTTTGTTAGATGACATAAGTAGATGTCGGTTACAATAATTATAATTCAAAGTAAAAAATATACACTTAGTTAAGAGATAAATAAAGATTTAAAATGAAGTTAATAATTTACAATAATTACAGAAAAGAAACTGTTTTATGATTTTACATTTTTATTATCAATAATTTTATTATTACTCTAGAACTTAAGCTGTTTAACTATTATGCCTTTACCTTAAACAAGCTATAAAAACAGTAATAACGAACTTAAACATTTTGTTCTCAGTGTGTTTGTTTAGAAAATGTTTACATGTATAGTATAAGTGCGCAATGTTATATTGCTAAATAGTTTATATTTCTTTAAATAAAATTACAACTACAAATTTTCTTTTATGCGAAAGGTTATTAATTGTGTAAGTTACAAAATGTCGCGCGGGAAAGTAAAACCTAACACTAAAACGATTCTAGAGAATGAACAAAATGTTGTAATTGAAAATATAAAAGTGGAAGCCAAAGTACAGGATCAAGAAGAAAACGCAAAATTAGATTTTAATAAATTTAAATATCAAAAGAAGCCAATTATAAAAATTGAGTATGAAACTGAAGAAAAACCTCTTATTAAAATGGTAATTATATCTAAACAATACATATCTAATCAATATTAATAAACAAATATCTAAACGTTACATTAAATAAGTAATAGAAGCTAGTATGATGATACCTATTACAAATTTTTGAAAATTACGGTCTCATAGTAATTTTTTTTTCGTTTCATCTCTTATTTACTTTACGTTTTTCAAAAATTGTTTCATAAACTTTTAGATCATTTTGAAGACATTTTTCTACATAGCCAGTATCTATTTTATCTAAAATCTATCCTATGGTTCCATATTTTTATGTTTAGTTTGACTATAAAAATCCTTATATATAAATATTTTTTAACTGTGCATGTATTTAAATGCGCACATTTTTTTTCATAAATATCAATATAGTCGTTATACAAACTATGAAACATCGCAGGAACCTGAAGGTTTATGGGAACCTCCACATTGGAAGGAGTTTTTAGAGAATCTTCGAGCAATGCGTTCAAACAATGATGCACCAGTGGACTCAATGGGCTGTCATATGACCATGGATGAAAATGCACCACCTAAAGTAATAACTTACAAAAATAAGTTAAATATTATATATATTTTTATATACTAGCTACCCTATGCCCACTAAGCAAATATAATGAACACCCTCTCAACCCTTCATGCAGGTGGAATTTCGTAAAATAGTTTCATATATAAGATATTTCTCTTGTTTATTTATATATATAAAAAATATATAGGTTCCAGATGAGCATTCATGCAATCATTATTAATATTTATTGCCTATAATATGATGAACTATATTTGAATATCTTCCTACAAAACATATGAAGCTGAAATGTAAAACATAAGACACCTATTTTTATGGGCTATCTAGATGGGCATCCTAACAACTGAATCACCATACTACTTGTAATTTTAGCACCGAATGTGTAAAGTAGAAAAAAAGAGAATTCAGAAATTTCTATGAATGATTTAATTAAAAGCCATTTAGTAGAGAATTTTGTTAAAAACATACTAATATATGTCTAAAAACTTTGCAACTTCTAGGTAATACGGTATCAAACATTGATTTCTCTAATGCTATCAAGTCAAACGAAGGATCAGGTGACTTTTGCAGCAATGGAGCGACTAAAAGAAAGAGGCCTTACTGTAGATAACATACTTGCAATGAGTGATGAGGAGTTGGGTCAATTGATATATCCTGTTGGCTTTTGGAAAGTATGTTTCTTTCAAATCTTTTTTTTCAAGCGCTGATACACCTTACTTATATTGTATAATATTTATGGTATAAAGATTGCCAAAACTATTATGTCTCTGCAGCCCACTGCCTCTGTTCTATTGCCAAAAGTAATTGGCTTATCACATTCATAGTTTAAAGTGATCTGTACAGGGTGATTGGAAATAGGTGTAAAAGCTTTAAATCTTTAAGCTTTTTTGCTTATATGACACTGTTATATACATATTTATCTAGTTATAAATAATTTCTAAAATGTCGTAATGAAAAATGACTTTTACTGGAAATTCCATGATGTGATGAGACAAGTGAAACATATTATGATGGTTGTTTATGAAAGCAAAGTGACAAACTGCAAATATAGGTAGATAATTATTATCATCATGTCCCATAAAAGATGCCCACTATAAGGCATTGGCTTTGTCTAAATATCAACCCAAAGACTAGTCTTGTGCTGCTTGCATTCATCGACTTTCTGTGACCTTCACTGTCGCCGGTCATCCTAGTAGGGGCCTACTCAAACTAAGTCTACTCGTTTGTGGTCACCTTTTGGAAGTTTTTGTGCCTAGCAGCAGTGGCGTAGCTAGGGGGTGGCAAGAGGGGCGGTCGCCCTAGGGCACCACGGGCAAGGCGGGCACCCAAATTGTAAATATTTTTTTTGATGAACAAAAAAATGTTAAAAGAAGAATGAACACCACGATTTTAACTAGCGATGTCAGAGTTCAGATCTCCAGTGGGGCCTTTTTTTCCAAAAATGACATATTCAACAGATTAGTGGGGCCCTAAGAACATTTACAAATTTAATATATGCCGAAACTGGTTTGGTTCGTTAGTCAGAGATTTTTATTATTTAATTTTTTTTGGGAGTTGGTATCTTTTGTGGCCCCAAAATTAAAAATCAAGAATTTAATGAAATAATTTATTAAAATAGGAAACTAGCCGCACATTTTTATTGAAAACGAAACGGTTTGCAGCTATATCAATAGACCTAAATCATTTGTTTTAACACAAAAAGTCATGAAAATTTCTATAAACATTCGATATTTTGTGTATGAATTATTAAATCGTTAGGGTCAACAAAGTGTAGATTGTGGTGACTATTTCGCGACGTAAACGTTTGAACTTAATTGGTTGTATCACCTCTAATAATAAGTCACTATTTGGATACCGAATTAACATGTACTTTAACAAAATATACACAATCTACAGTACGATGTCTATGTGTTACTTTCAGAGCACTATTCTCAGTGTATATGCAAATTGCCCAAATTATCCATATTTTCTCGTTTTGTAAAATTCGTTTATGTTCATTTATTTTTTGCATGTAGGGGTTGGTCCACCTCCACAATCGTATCAAACGGCCCAAATTTATAGAAATAAGTATTAAAAAAACCATAATCGAATTAATTAAAGAATATATAGATTATACCAAGGCTTCTAAAACTGAGTTTCGGACCCTCTAGCGTGTCTCCTGAAAATTTTAGGGGGTCGCGAGATTTCGAAAATAAGAATTTCTATAAGACTTTTTCCTTTTTTATTTTTGGGGGGGGGGGGTCGCTAAGGAATCTTTTATTGAATGGGGTCGCGAATAACTTATAAACCGAAAGGGTATCGCGAGTTAAATAATTTGAGAAGCCATGAATTATATCATAAATCGCAGACCTGCTAACATCTGTTTCATCCGAAATATACTTCATTTTCATGCCTAAACAATTTATATATAAAATGCGCATAGTGGCCGAAATCGCCGTATGTTAATTTTCGAAATTGTGTTATAAAATAGAGAAGTCTTTTTCTACATGTTTTCTGTGAACACCTCATTCGTCCGTCAATAGCGTGGCGAATCTTTTCTTTTCAATATGCGTGGGTCAGCCGCATTCACAATATTTTACAGAAACATTTACTAGTCGGAGTTGGTCATCAGGTTCAAATGCATCCTGATCGGTGTATGTTATTTTTAAAATTTCGGCTAATTTCTTTTTACAAGATAATTATTTCGCGTCACGCCCGTTTTTTTAATTCTTTAAGATAACTAAATATGTGTTTGTTAAAAGTTTTTCCTTCGAGATAGCACCTTATATTTGTTTGTAAATTTTGACCTTCAAGATAGCACCATATGGCGTTTTCAGAAAAAAAGATTCATTTGAAGAAAACACCATATGAAGTTTTAAAAAAACACCCCAAGAGAACACCATATGGTCTTATGTGCGTGAAAAGATAAGGCCATTGGTTTCTGAAATCTAAAATTTTTTAAACTCAGTATAAAAATGGGGGGGGGGGGGCACCTGACCATAATTTTGCCAGGGGCCCCAAATATTCTAGCTACGCCACTGCCTAGCAGCTGTTCTTGCAAGAGGGATGTGCCTTACCCACTGCCACTACAGATAAATGATAATAGGTACAAAATGTCTATTTCTTAATTAATTAATTGTTACTTGTTGTAACAATTGTAACTTGTATTTCCATAATTTCTGAGTGAAATGTTTTCTAATATCCCATACTAATGAGTCTTCAGTTTTGTATATATATTACATTAATATAATATAGACTATTTTGTTATAATATATTGCCATAATCATTTGTCTTGCTGGAATCTTTGACAGACAAAAGTTAAATATATTAAGAAAACTACACAAACTTTAAAGGAACAATATGATGGTGATATACCTGACTCGGTAGAAAAACTTTGTAAACTCACTGGTGTTGGACCTAAAATGGCACATATTTGTATGAAAGTAGCCTGGGATAAAGTTACGGGAATTGGTTTGTATTTTATTTATATTATGAAATAGTATGAACTCAAAAATGTATTTCTGCATGATATTCATAGAATTTTCAGAGTAAAATTTCATTGCATAGAACCTTTTTAAAGATATGCATTACTTATTTACTCATGTAATAAATACTTTTAGGTGTTGATACCCATGTTCACCGAATCAGCAACAGAATTGGATGGGTCAAAAAAACAACAAACACTCCAGAAGATACTCGAAAAGCTCTGGAATCTTGGCTTCCTTTTGATTTGTGGAGTGAAGTCAATCATCTTATGGTAGGATTTGGTCAAACAATTTGCTTGCCTGTTGGACCTTCTTGTGAGAAATGTTTAAATAATGGTATTTGTCCATCATCTGGAAAATTAAAAAGATCTCCAAACAAAAAATCACCAATAAAGAAAACGGTAGAGGAAATGAATGATAACTTGAAAATTAAAATTAAAGAGGAGCCATTACAGTCTCCAGAAAAAGCCAACATTAACAATTTGACAGAAAATATCTCAGAAGTCAAAGAAATAACTGTTCAATGTAATGAAAGTCAAGTTCAGGACAAAAAGAGCTGTGATGAGATTTCAACACAAAAAGAGCAGATGAAAAGAAAATCACCAAGAAATAAAAAAGTTAATGAAGAAACCATGATCCATAAGGAATCCAAAATGAACTTGAGACATAAGAGAAAGAAATCTTGAAGCAATTAATGTGTTATCTAACCTGATTTTTTTCATTAAATAGGTGTTTTAGATATGAGTGAATAAAATGCATAAAATGCTTATAAAAATATGTCATTTAACTGATCTAAAGCAATTTTTTTACTTTACTATAAATAACAATTTTGAATTAATGTGTATTATTGTTGTTATAAAATCATGTAAATGTTCAAGGCATTTATCTCATTAGGATAATATAAGTGAACAGGATTTTAGCATTAGATAAAAAATTCTTATAATTCATTTGGTAATAATTTTTAAACTAACTTCATATAATTTTGTATGATTATATAATTTTATTGTGGTATAAGTTCTTTGATGTATCCAATTGAGTTTATGCTAATTTGTTTTTGTTTACTTTAGAAATTAAACTATTAAAGTGCATTTTGTAACAATTATATTTGGCTTATTTTTTCTTGTGAACTTTTTTCTTTGATTTATTTTTCTTCATATCCGATTTCGCTTTGATGATGTGACCCTTCTTTTTAAGTGACTTTTTCTTATTTTGAATCCTATCCAACTTACTCTTCATTTGAAACACTTTACTCTTTTGTATCTTTTTAGTAGCTTGTTTTTTAAGCATTTGTTTGAGCTCCTTCTTAGTTTTTACATTAGTATCATTTGTATCATTATTAAGATTCTCTGCCTCAGATTCATTGCTATTTTCTTCCTCATCAGATCCCATTCCAGGAAGTTTTGGAGGTAGATCCACTTTCTGTTCCTTTTTTTTGATAGTTACATCTACATTTTGTTTTGGCCTGTTTTCACCTATAACTATGTCTTTTTTCTGGAGAGTATCTGAAGAAAGTTCAACTATTTTTACATTAACATCCTCATCTTCATATTCTTCTTGTAATAGTTGTTCAATATCAGGAATAGGCCGGTGGGACACCACCAGTCTTTTATAGGATTCTTTATTCTGTAAAAAATACATAAGCAAATAATAACTTTATTGTAATATTCTTGTTATACAGAATAATAACTCTATAAATTTAAATCTGAACATAAGTTTTTCCAGCCTTGTACACTTAAAGAACATAGGTGGACAAATGTATACACATATAATACATAAATATGTTTAAATATAAGCACGGTAAATAGTATTTTAAGTGTTTTATATTGCCTTACATTTTACACACATCAATGCTTATGTCATATGCACTAACAGCAATTCTCATAGCATACATAAAAATTACAAAAATATTGTCTATATCTACCCATGTTAAACTATGTCTTTATGTTATATTGAAATATTGATCTTCAGAAAAGAAAGAAACATTACAATGAAAAATTTATATGTATGACTTAACATAACAAAAACAAGTTTGTTTAATGCTATAAGCAAAGTACACATACTGATAGTAGTCTTTACCTCCTGTTTAATACGTTTTTTTTCTTCTTTTAACATACGTTCCATTTGTTCTTTTGCTTTCTTCTTTCGTTCCAGTTTACGTTTACGAAAACCGCATAAAAATTCTCTAAAACAAAAAAAAGCTAAGTATAGTAATATTTTACTTCAACGCGATTGATTAGTTTTGATCTTACTTTCTTTTATTCTCATCAAAAACCAGACTAATCTTCTTCTTATCGCTGTTTTTATTTTTCCGTTTACCCATTATTATTTTTTATAAATTAAATGTAAATTTGAAACAGTTCAATCGCAGATAACCTCTAAGAAAAACAACACAATGACATTGACAGCTAACCTTGTTTTACATTTTGACATTTAACAATAATTTGGAAGTTTTAAATTTAAGTGACAATTCTAAACATTTGTAATTTATTTATAAAACTTTTTTTATTAATAATAATATTTTATTCTCAGTTAATAAAATGAAATGACCTCCTTTAAATTATATTATTAAATCTAATAGAAAATTAGGTAAAAACTTAATTGGAACGTTTTCTGTCCATCCATACCATGTAATTTTCGTAATACGTGTTAATAAGTTTTATTTACTTATATGTTTACAAATTTCATATTACATTATAAATTTGATATATCATCAATGTGATGAATTAACTTTTAATTTTTACTTTTAATATATGTTTGATATAGTATATGTACGAACATTTAAGAGAGTTGCTTGATATTTCTGGCTAAGTTCCAAATGTTTTTGAATACTCACATTTGATTGGTGGAGTCGTGTGATTATTATTTCTTATGCGGCATTGTCCGCCCAATCAGCACGCAAGTGCACAATAAAGACGGACTCATCGGCAGCATGGCTGTCAGTATAAATTTGAAGCTTGAACGATGCGCTTCCTTTCGTCACGTTGGTTTTTTTTGTTTGTGCAAATTGACGAATATGTTATCGTGTGTGATTTTGTGTGTCTCAAAAAATGGATCGATTTTGGCGCAGTAACGTGATAAGTACCTTGTTACGCAAGGTAAGAATTAGTATGATTAATAAAACCATTTTAAGTATAAGTAAAAAATAGTGATATACTGTTAAGATAAATCTGTACTAGTGTCATGACACCGAAAAAATCAATTTAAAACTATCTACGTGTGAGGGGCAACCTTTCGTTGTCTTTAATTAACCGATACAAGGTCGTATTTAGAGGTCCTAGCGCAGCAGCGAGTGGCAATGCATTTAATTGAAATAATCAATACTATCATGTCGCACGGCCATATGTTAACATGAGTGAACGGTCCGTGTTACATATTACCGTTACCATTTTTATTTCCATGACCGTATTCAATATGAAATCGTAAATATATCATGCTAATGTGTAGTTTATAATTACGGCTAAGGTAAATAATCCGCTTTGTCAATTGTGTCAAAAATATTTGTTAAAAATTCACGCCCACTCCTTAAAAACGAAACAGTCTTTATTTATTATACCTGAATATATTTAAATATTATATAGCTATTGTTGATTCATTGATGATGGTGGTGTTGAAATTTGAAATGGATAATCAATTTTACGTGAGTATAGAATGTTACTTGGTACAACTCATCATGTTATATTGCATTGACACCTATGATTTTTTGCGATAAAGAATTAGTGTAAGAGAATGTTTCCAAAATTTTTACTTTACCTTCCATTACTGAATCACATACACACATAACTAAGCCCTTTAATCGATTTTGTTCAGGTATCATTATATTTGAGTTTTGGCCAGTGTCATTTGGTAATGTCAAGAATGTATTGTTACTCACAAGGAATTATTTTTCGAGTATTACCTGTTTTTCTTGGGTTTTCAATATTTTTTTAAAGCAGTTGAATATTATAGTTCTTTATTATATTAAATGAATTTATAGGGCATACAAAAAATAGCATTTCTCTGTTGCTATAAAGATAATTGTTATGTCAGCTTTATGTTGTTACAGTTTCAACTCATTTTTTGCATAATGTGTTTGTTTTTAGTATTAAATTTTCTTTAAGTGTTCTGTTATTGAATATTTTTATGTGAAAGTATTAATCAGCTTGAGTAATAATTTTTTGTACCTTTTTAAAATTTAGATAGCACTGCTTCTGATCTTAAAAAAAATAACTTTGTAATGGTTTTATTGATTACAATCTTATTTGTTATTCAAAAAAGCATGTATATATTTTGTACTTTTGTGTTTTATGGTTAAGTATGTATTTGTGGTTTAGATATTTTGTTATATAATGAACTTTAGTGTAAAAAGTATAATTTAATGAACTAAGTTATTAAACGTGGATTCTGGTGATTTACAAAAAAAAAATATTTTTGTGTTTACCTGTGTTATAAATTAAAATACTTGTATTAACAGATCCTATATATGAATACTTGAGTAGCTATTCTGTTCTTTGTAAATAGGTCAATTTGATATCCAGTAAATTGTCTTTTACTTCACATATGTTGTATCTTCACCTTGTTACTTTCATTATTACATAGTCATCTTGCATAATTCCGCAAACACAAAATGAGTATCAACATTCATTTGTTTCATGTAAACATTGTCAAAAATTTTGTTAAATGTTCACAGAAATCACTGCTAGCTTTAATATCATTGTTTTTATAAAGGTCGAATTAAAATAAATACAGAAATAATAGGTGCTTAAAATTATAAATTTAAAATTTAAAATGTTACATTATAAGGTTCTATAACCTCACCATTGTTAAGAAAAGAACTGAGTGATGGTACATTTGTCTTGTTCATTCACTGACCGCTATTTTATTGTGCATAGTGGTCTGTATCTGCATCACAGTTGACACTATTGAACTTGGTACCACCTACAGGATCCATTATTGCTCGAGGTTAAGGAGTCCTAGAATCACTTGAGCTAGCTTAAACAACAACTTATTTATGGTTTAACTAAATATAAGTATGGTTAACTATTTTTATTGTACTCATTGGAGGCCTTGAAATAGTAGTTTTTGAGACAAACATATATAGCAGTATAAGTTAAGATGTTTAAATATTTGTGGCTTAAGTTTTAATGAAGACAAAAAGATTACTCATTGTAATCTATTCAGAGATGACATATAATTGCCTCTTATAGTCATTAGATTTCTGTTCATGTAATATAAAGAGTCTATTATTTTGTGTGGGAACATAGTTTTGAAATAAAATATAAATTTTAGTTAATAATCATGACATATATATTTAATCTGGTGAATGATGAAGATATAAGTTTTTTATCTATGTATCTGCTCAGTATAGTACCCATAATCCAGTTGCTAAATCATAGTAATCATGTTCGGCAAATTTGTTTGTCATCCATTGATATTGATTAAAAGAGTCATTTTTTAAATGCAAGCTTTCATTTTTACGACAGTTAAATGGGGTTATAGGTACCTTACTATGACATTTTTGCTAAATGCTGACAATTTTTTTGTCTTTCACAATGACAAATTTAAAAAAATTCATTGTCATGGAGAATAACTAATTAATATTTATTTGATAATTTACAACCATAAAGAACATCTATAAATTATTGCATAATATGATTGTGCTCTTTTACAATAAGTTTCTACATTATTTTTAAAGTTTATTCCGAACAAGTTAATAGTACTATAAAAATATTAAGAAACCATTTGCAGACCCCTATTCTATTGAAAGGTATTATGCAAGAGTCAATAAACACATAATGAAGAAAATTTCATAGCTCTATACATATGCTTATATATGTTACACTTTATCCAAATGAAATGATCTTTAAATTAGCTTAAAAATTTAATTAGCTATTTCAACCTTAAACAAAGTAGTCACTTACTACCCACTACCCACCACAGTCACTTACTGCCAACTACCCCTACTAAAGATAAGTTGTTTGAAATGATACTATTTTGAAATTAGATGTCACTTGACAAGCCATTAAAAGGTTCCGGGAGACAACTTGAATATGTCAAAAACGCCTGGTATTAATAAAAATAGTTTATTATTCACATTCGCAACATGAACATGTGCAAAAATATGTCTATATAAATAAAATAAATGTCTCTACTGAATGGAAAGTAACAGTAGAAACCGACCGGAAATCGAGATTGTGGAGACGGCCGATAAGTGCACATTTAATATAGTATATCGACAAAAAGAAAATTGGTATTATTTTCAATAACAACTCAATTTTATTCTACAAGCAATTAATTTTTATATGTAAGGGTAGATTTTTTAACAAGCAAAAGTTTAAAATTCAATAAACCGCTAGGCAAACTACTATTTCCGTATATTTTTATATAAAATTAATACACCTTTTATATAAAAATATCTGGTTTAACTAATATTAAATAATATGCCCTTCCTTACGCTATACTAATTAAATACAAAGCCCACATGCTGTGTTCGCGCTGCACCTTGAGACATAACTCGCGGAATTAAAAATCGCGAACCTTGTGTTCTAAATTGTTAAAGTCATAAGAAAAAGTACTGTATATCATGGAATATGGGTGTATGTATTACACGATTAAATAAAATGGTGGGCAACACTTAGACATATAGGTCAATACTTATACTATATATATCCTAGCTACTTCAATTCGAAATGCAATGTTACAGTAGAAATTAATTGTAGGTATTTCGAAGGACTGTTATTTGTATCTTGTTCTGGCTTATTGTGTGTTCTTCTATTGGAGGTTGGGTATTTTTAAGTCTATCTTGATACTCGATGCTCCAATTCATAACACTGCTCTGGTATTCTTGAACTTGAGGGTTTTCAGATATGTGGTGCGTCTTCTCTCTGGTTTTTGGTCTCCCTGCATTTTTGTATTCCGTTGAGGGGACATGGAGATATGTCAAACTCTTATTTGAAGCCTTTTTAAAACACTACTACCGTAGTTTCAACAGCGGTGGAATAGTGCTTCAGTCTTTGGACAGAGCTAGAGAAGAATTACCTCACTGCTAGCACATAAGTACGGCTTATCACGTAGAACCCGCCACCGAGGAGTTATCTAGGAGATTATTGGAGAGCGTGCTAATGTCAAGAATGTTCAGCTCGTTACGGATGAGGAGCTCCGATATTCTTTCTCCATCTCTGCAGCCTCCTGCAATATTATTACTCAGATTTTACCCTGTTTTATTAACTGCAGAAAATAGTATTTTTCGTTAAAACATTACATGGCTAAAGAACTGTGACTACCGACAGAAAATTTACATCATTATTCGTCAATAATAAATAATAGACGCATATTTATGTTACGCTTAAAAATAAAGCACCAAAAAAAGATTTCAGAAACCTTGACTTATTTTATTTACCTCCTTAAGGTTTATTATCGCCCACACGCCGAGTGCGTCTGCTGTATTGAACGGATGCTGCGATAACGCATCGTGCTGACCCTAAAAATAAATCTGACGTATTTGGACTAGGCTATCAACGTAAATATTATTAATCTGTTGCAATAAATGCAGGGCATGATTCGCACGTGATTTTTGTGTGAATTATTTTAAGCCTATTTTCTATATTCTAATATCGATTGGGAGACAAAAATTTTCTACTATTACCATAAGTTGCTCTCCTTCACCAGACTTTTTTCTTCTTTTCTGAATATCGTCACGTGAATATAATCGAAACTGCCACGACACTTCCCACGATTACTTTAGAAAAACGTTAAAAGCATTCAATCTTTTTTCAGCCTGATAAATATATTATTTACTATTATATACTTGCTACTAATTACTCAGGAAATTACCATCAGTTTTATACTATTCTGACTTGCACTACCGTGAATATATATATTTTGTTATCTTCTCGTCAGTTTGCAGTAAAATCGGGATATGTACTTCAAAATTATTGGTATATAACTTCATAACAAATATTTAAAAATATTTAAAAAAAAGTTATTGTTTAAGCACAGGATTAAGTAAAGGAGTGAGCCTTCTTCCGGTAAGTCGTAGTAAGGTCGTATAATAATCAAATTATGTACGCAGAATCGCACAGCATCATGGTGCATATTGGTTTTTTTCCAGCTGTTCGTCAAAGCGTTTTGCTAAAGTTGAGAGTAGTTTAGTCATAATTACAAACCAGTATGTTGTAATGACTCGATTGTTGTTAGACATTGATAACCTTTATCATTACAAAAATCTGGTCTGTAAATATAAAAACTAACGAATTATTCAAGAATACTCTTATTAATAATAAGAATCTGGTACAGGCGTGTAATCATTACAAATATACATACATACACAAACGAATATATATATATATATCGTCGTTAAGGTTCATTGACACCCAATGCGAGGTATGTCTTCCTTAATGCAGGCGGGTTGACGATATATATACATAAAAAGCGGGTAGGATATGTACAAACTATGGTAAACTAATCCTGACATAGCATCATTTTCAATAGGGATTGGATTAGGAATAGGATCGGTTGGAATACGCCTTTTGGGTCACCGTCCGACTTTGTGCATGTCAATCCGTCTCCTCCACACCAGAACTTTGAAGACTGCTACTTCAGCCTTCACTCTACTTCACCGGATCGAAAAGCCGCGCAGCTTTTAACGTCGTTCAAGTATACGATTAACACATAATTTTTTTTTACTTAGTATCTTATCTATGGTCTTGTCTAAAGATATTGCTCTTTAGCAAAAAACAAAGTTGGCGCAAAGGCGCTTGAAAATATGAATAAGGTAAAAATAAAGAACTCGTTGTTATTCTCAAAACATGATGTAGCTCATCAACTTGCAAACGTAGTGTGTACGTGTGGACATATTTTTGGACAAGTGGCGGTGCCTACATAAATTGTGGTTTTTATTGTGTATGTATGTAATTATTTAAATAATAAATATTTTAAAGGTTTTTTTCACAAATCGTAACATGTCCACACCGTGTTACGTTTATATTGAAAAAGGCTGAGACTAGCGAAAGTCGCGAGTTCGATTCCGGCGATATTTCATCAATCTTGTATAATCCACACTTTGTTCAATTAAATAGAAGAAGTTCCTAAAGGATGGACAGCAGAGACCCATGCGTATTATTCTTAATTTTGATAAAAAAATGTAGACATACCTTAATACTTGAAGAAGAAGTATAAATCATACTTTGTGCATTAATTATATAGGATTGCTACTGCTCACAAAAAAGTTACCAGAGGATGGTCAACAGCGTCCTCTGCGAATCATAATATCACACTGCGAACACTTGCTAAGTGTGGCGAATATGATATATCCCCTCTTCTTTCCTCATCATCTTCGAGGAAAGACTATGCTTTGCAGTGGGCGGTCTATAGGCTGAAAGGATGACCAGTGATGTGCGGTGTATTCGTCGATATTTATCAAACAGTTTTTCAAATTTAACTTCTTTTATTACTTGATTTGACATGCGTCGCTAAAAATATCTGACATTTTTTGCTATGTCTAAACAACGTATACAAAAGTTTAAATTCATAAAAAGTAACAATCCGTGTTTCAACTCCAAAGGATAAACAGATTTTAAATTCTAATTTCAGTTTATCTTGGTATTTTCCGTTCACGTTCCATAACAAGTATTGGTCACAATGCCTTTGATGTAATATGTCGATTATTATGTAAATTAAATAAATGAAATGTGTATTTATTTGCAATTCACCGCACATGAACATTTTACACGTAAATTCAAACTAAATTTAAATTTGTGTTCTAATTTTAAACATGGGAATCATCTTCAATTCACCAGATGTCCACTCTAGAACTTTCCACAGATTATTGCAAAAAAATATCCCTAAGAAATTTTAGAAGCAAATTAATTATGAATCTTAACCATAATCGGCTAAAGTTTAAAATAGACTTGAAGAGCTTCACTCATATGTAACATATTTTTTATAATATAAATAGATGGACAGTGTCAGTGCTATCCGTTGTCGCGACCAATCGCATAACTGTCGTAGGTATCATGTTTACTTTACGAGCGGGAATTCATTTGTTACACAATACGTTTCCTAAACCAGTGCGAGAATGCACTTTAAAACTTCAAATTTAAATACTTATTATTTTAATTCTGTAAAGTTTATAAATGTTTTAAGATATAACCGTGTAAAATTTTGTGTCGTCAACCATTTGTGTTTTTCAAAATTTAGAGGGCAAATTGAGAAAACGTGCGTTTGTAAAATAAACAGAAAACTACACAAGCGCAGTCATTAAATTTTTGTTTTAATAAAAAAGTATAAATTAAAAGAGGTTACACAAAACAATATAGGAATTTATTGCATCTTATACAACGGTGAGTATAAATGCGTTGTATAATGTAATATTGACAAATGATTTTTGAGTGACAGCCAAAGTCCAGGTTCCCTATTTGCGCCCACTTACACCATGGACCTTAGCTGCCTGAAGCTGGTGATATAAGCGTTTATTTCCTGTAAAGTATCTAGACCATGTGCCGGCAGACGCGGTGTGAGTAGGCTTCTGATTTGGTAGGCCGACGACTTATTCAAGAGAAATCGCTGGATGGACCGGTCATCATGGCGACTTGTACCTCTTCAAAATGGCAGTAGGCGGAGCTTCACCACCACGTAGTGACACCTAACGAAGATAGTAAAAGTAGCTGGAAGTCACTGCATGTGATTAGCGCATGACCGGTCATCGTAGCGATCTTTCGGTGAGACCTGTCTTGCTGTGGGTAGATTAAATGCTGACATAATGTCGATGTAAGCGTCTAGGCTAAGAGTATTCAACGTTCAAACCCCGTCATAATGGTCAAACAGCCAAATAGAAAGAAATAGATGGTAAAATCCAAACCTGGATGGCGGTAGTCTTAAAAACAACACTCTACCTGCGTTATGGTGCCTTCGACTGAAAAAATATGTGTTCTTACAAATATAGACTCAAGATAGGATATTATATAAGTAAATATATGATACATACCATATCGGCATTTAATTTAATAATTACACGATATTATAGTAAATGTTATTGTCGTCTGTCAGTTCTTTGTCTCTAGACAGTTTTTAGATGAATTGAAATTGAAGAATAATTGGTGGAATTATTTTAGAACGAAACATAAAATATTTGCACTGAATTGTGGCAACGGATGTATCCTCTGTTCATATACCCACAATTATGACATCATATTACTTGAAATGATGTCATAATTGTGTCGAAACGAAAAATATAGACTACAGACTCTGTGAAGCCTATTTAGCCGGTTTTTGTCGATCTACGACAATATTTTGAAATACTTGAGATATCATCATAATGTATTTCTAATAAAGTGTCACGTTATATTTTCTGATGAGGAAATCCCACTTCCTGGAATACTCGGAAACGAAGTGCTATGTAATCACGATAACGTTCGTGCTATCTCGTCTGCTGACTCAACTGCAGACATTCGTGATTGGTTTTGAATAACTGTCGCATCCAGAATAATCTTCAGATTAGTAGGTTTCAGAGTTGGTTCTTTAGAACCAGTAACTAGGGGGACAATATTTTTATCTAGTGATTAGAATCTACGATCAATTACTTTTTTGAAGACCTTGATCATTTTTTTTATTAGTTTCGAAACGCAATGATTGCATCGAAACAAAAAAGTTTTTGTTCATATCATTTAATTGTGTTTCTGGCCTCGAAATTTTAATTGTTAAATTCTTTGTAATTTTATTACTAAAAAATAGGTGTTCTTACTAAGAATCGTACTATCAAAACTTAACCTCCCATATGCCAAAGGTTTTCCAGGCGCACACCCTATAGTTCCACCACTGTACGCGCGACGCGTTGGAGTTTGGATACACTGTATTTTTCGTTCGGGAACAAATCCTTGAAATTTTTTAACGCAACGTTGTTGTCTATAATCTGCAGTAAATTCAGAGAAAATACTTTGCATTTTAATTTTGAAGTGTATTTTAATATATAAAAAATAATATAACTTGTGTCGTATCCGGACATAACTGTCCTAAGACAGAAGGGCAGCCTGAGCAGATCATGGCTAAGGCAAACGAATGGTAAATGGCCAATAGAAATATATTTTCGAGTACTCGCTTTATTTATTGATTTAACGTTTTAATAATAAACAACGATTATACAAAGATAAGTTCTTTATTTTACATACATAGGCAAATATAATTTCCATCCATCATGTGGTTTTATGCTAGGCGTTATATTTGCTTAGGTGGACAGGTGCCTTAATTATAATAGTTATTTTACAATTTTCCACCCAATCTTCTCTTTTTTCTGCATAAAAAACATTTTTCGTGTCGAAAATATGAATAAGTCAGCCGTTCTCGTGTTTTCAGCTTAGCAACACATTGTGTGATTCATTTTTATTTATATACATATGTAGATTACGTGAATACGTACACGTGTACTTGTTATGATTTCATCATAATATTTTAATAAAAAAAAATCCCTAGAAACCAATTGTTATGAAGAATATTAAAGTTTATGTTCGTCGAATATTTTCATGCTGTTCCGCGGACGTGACCGTCATCCCCCTACATTAAATTTTAATTGTTTTTTAATGGCAGCAGAATTACGGTGTGCGTTACTCGATTAGACGATCTGTCTTTAACGTAGGCGGGGTACAAATGAAGATGTAATGAAACTTTGGTGACGCAATGTTTATATTAAAACAACTTTGTCTTACTTCCTGCCATTAGTGAATGTAGATACGTCGACATAGTTTTTATACTTGTAGTGATGCGGTGAATTATTTACGAACTACCTCCCTCTTTACAAGAAAAAAAATTCAACGTATGTCTTTTAATAATCTAATTATAATCACAACCAAGAGAAGCTTGTTTGCGTAAATAATGGCTTGGCTCACTAACAGGCATAAACTTGTTACCGAAATTCCTAAACCGAATCAATTAGTTTATGCTTATGCGTATTTAAATGTTTATTTATGTAATATTAAAATTTAAGACGTATAGATCAAATATCTTTTCAAAAATATATATTTCTTATCGCCATAGTTGACGGTACCTTTCCTGCAACAACGCCTGTAAAAGAAATGCTTTGACAGAACTTTTTGGCGATAAGCATTGACGTCACGAAGATGCTTACCGTTACAAGCAAAGAAAATCCATCACCAATTCCATTCATAGTCTGCTCCATTAGTTAGATGGCGCTTACAATGTGTTCTATTTATTTCTATCTTCTTCTTTCTCCTTTTCGGTATTATTCCTAATATTGCGTCAAAAATATGATTTTTAATGAATTTAATTTATTTTGTTTCAGGGCTCATAATCAACAAGAAAAAGAGGTTGCCACTACAGCAATATGACGTCAAGGCAAGTATCAATTTTTTTTAAATCTAAGTAAAAATATTTAATAATTAATCAGATTTTATGGTACGAGCAGCTCAGAGGTAAGGACTAAAACTGCCTGCGATCGTAAATCGAGGGTCCGACTCCCAGTATACAACCTTATATAATTCACATTTTGTGCACTAATGATTTATGTTTGCCACTGCTCACAAGTTGCTAAAGGATGGGCAGCATATTCCTATGCGTACCATAATATCACACAGATTGCCGCCAACCCGCCTGCCAAGCTACTCGATTATGGAATATATCCTCATAGATATCTTTGGAGGCGGCCTATGACTAGCAGCGGCATCCATGGGCTAAACCGAGGACGTGGTTTTATTGCTGGCTGACATTATTCTTAATTGTAATAAAAATATGTAAACATGCCTTTATTTTTGAAGATTAGAATATAAATTATGAGTAATGTAATTGTAATGTATTGTAATTAATAGTATAAATCATCCCCTTTTGTTGCCATTAGATCTGTCCATCGGTAATCGACTGCCAGTATTTTTAGATTTTATTTTCTGCCAGGAATTTTAAACGCAACTCGTGATGTTAGGCTGATCTCACACTAGATCGCACGGCGCGATCAATGGTTTGTACGAATATAAACATGCGTTTGTTTAATACCGATTGCTCGTCGTTCGGTACAGTAGATATAGCGAACGCTGCCTCACTCTGTCGACTGTAGAGTGATGCGCTGCAGTGTGAGATCACCCTTAACGCCGGACATTCCATTATAAGAATCCATTTGCCAACGGATGTCGACAACACCACGTCACCAGCAATTATATCACAGTGTTAATACAGTACAATGTAGTTAATGAATTAACAGGCTTTCTGCATTTACATTTACTTTGAGCTTTTTTGTCTAAATAAAAAACCTATCTGTAGACCAAACGAAATGTTTTAAGACTCCAATATTTACACAAGATATGTATGCTTGTATGAGTATGTGTACATGAATGTGTATATACATATATATATATATGGTATCTTAATATGAAGTTTTTGAAATTTAATCGATCAAATTAAAATAATAAAAGCGATCATCAAATCAAATAGGCTTATTATATTTGTGACTGTTTAAAACATTTTTTATTCAGTTTGAAAGAATTTCATTGCTGTGGATGAATTAATGATTTTTAAATTGCAAAATAACACTTGTAAAGCTTCAAAGATTTCAGAGAAGTACCATGTCCAAGCCAACTTTCGTCGCCTAAAATTAGTGCACAAAAAATTTGGTGTAGCTAGTGGAAGTAATACGCCAATGATATACAAGATAAACGCAATGCGGTGTTGCGCATGATTTTGTATTTCAAAACTATGTATAAAACGCTAAGTCAACACTGGTGGGATTTGCGTATCAATTTTTACATCAGCTCTGTTTACTTGTTCGATGACTGATTAAAGGAAGAGTTAATGTAGTACATGGATTTATACAGGATGTTATGTAGAAGAGTGTAGGTGGATGAAAAATTTTTAGTACGGGCACCATGGTCTGATATGTTTCAGTTTTTTTATTAATAGTGATTAAATTGTCTACCAGTAAAATTGTTTTTATTCGAGTTGTTTGTTAAATTAAAAACGTAATATAAGATTACAATATATTCTTTTTTATTATTTTTAAGATAAGGTTATGACCAGTAATAGAATCTAAGTGATTTAACTTTTCTAATCTTAAAAACAATCGTGTTTAACCAAAAGAAACGATACAAAAAAGACTTTTTACGTTTTATAAACTTCAGTGCATCTTTACAAAAAAACGTGCTATTAAAAACCGATTAAAATTTAGTTTAGAAACATAGAAAAGTAGTTTGTCTTCTCCTCTTTCGACTTATAGCCCAACAAAATACACCCATAACTTACAGAGTTAAAAGGCCGAACAGTCTGAGAGATAGTTAAAATGATAAAATAGTTGTTAAATAGTATAAAAGTAAGGAAAGTATTTAGCGGGAACTGATGGGTATTTAGTAATCCCTTTGTATGTTAAACATGCACGGTAACAAATTAAGATATTTCCATTTTTAAAAACATTAATAAACAAAATCGGAACAAAACGCGACGTCACACATTTCTGATACGCAGTACTTTTTCAAAACGTGATAATTCCTAACAGTTTAGTACATTGATATTTTCGTCACATCCGACCAGAAAGTGATCTATCCACTTTTTACATAAGAATAGTAACATAATTTCTAATAACAAAATAATTATACTATCAATTCATTAGAGCTATTATTTTAATTGTATAAAGGCAAAGAAGTTGACTGTTTTTGACCTTTTGTGAAAAGTTAAACGTCGCGGAATAATCATGTTTTGTTATGTCAATCTTCATTTATTATTTCCCTTTTTTGTTTTAGTTTTTGAGTGTCACAATTGTTTACTTGATGGTATTTATTAGTGTTTACCCAAGTCCCTACTTAAACTATTTAGTGACCTAAATCTTATATTTTTAAACTATAATAAACGGAATTATTTTTTTTACTGCGCTTTATTTTTTTCTTCTATAGATTCGGGATTATAATTTTTTTAACTTTTTTTAAAAAAAAAATAGTGCTCTAATTACATAAACAACGCCTAGCAATGTTCGATTCGCTCGGTTTTTTTTTTCGCTCGGGGGGGGTCGATTTCGCCACTTCGATAAAAAGATGAATATTATCTCGTGCTAGTCACGTGAATACTAACTTGATGTATTATACTTGTGTATAATGCCATGCGTATTAATAAGTTTCGTGATGCAGGCTAGACCGTCTGTTTGTCCTGCTGGAGGCTGGTGCCGGCGCCGCGACCCGTCGGGCGGCCGCGCGTCAGCTGGGCGAGGTCCAGAAGGCTCATCCCGAGGAACTGCATCGTCTACTGGGCAGGCTCATGAAGTACCTTCGCTCTCCCGCTTGGGAGACAAGAATCGCTGCTGCTCAGGTGAGATTCCGAAGAAGTTTTTAAAACCTGTGAGAAAGATATAGTTACATTTATCTCTATCTTCCTCTCTCTCTCTCTCCCACTCTCTAGTAGTTTTGGCACTTAACTGTCACTGCTACCCAAGTGACATTTGTGAATTGGCACGGGTTTGAGTCGGTAGTAATTAAGCCGATTGTCTGTAAAAGATTGTTTGTTAATTAAACATTCGACTTGCCAAATCAAACTCCGAGTTTTAAATGTCGATGTCTACTTTTTGAGTCGATAGTTTAGGTTGTATTAAATAGAAAGATAACATTATATTTATTAAAAAAAAAATTTGCGCTTTCTTGTAAAAAAAATGTATGAATCGTTTGTTTAATACTTTCACTACAATGTGCCTTTCATTTACCATTTTGTAAGAAGCCATATGAGCAAAAAGATCGTTTTGAATAAAGAACGCGCCGAAACCATTACGTATGCGAAATCTATAAAATTATTTATCGCACGAGTAGGTTTTCTAGTTTTACATCCATTGCTGCTCATACTCGAAGCTGTAAAAACAAGGTACAATTACAAGCGGTAGTGGAGTATCAAAAAAAACATGCGTTGCTAAGCGGGCAGTAATGAATTTTCTGATCATGCGTATAAACGTTATGGTAACGAACAATTGTTTACCAACTTTTAACACGTTCTGCGCGCAGCAATTTTTGTAGATTTTTCATTTAGGCTGCGTGGGGCGTATACGACCCACACTCTAAAAATTAAAAAAGTTGTTCTACGTTAAGATGTATGCTTTACAATGTTTCAATACAGCAAAGATATAATTAGGGGAAAAGTTATGAATTTTAATATGCATTACGTACGCATACGTAGTGTAAAGTATATTCGACCTTACAATTCATTTGTTTTTCAAAGAGAATTGCAAATGACCTGAACGGAAAGTGCAGCGGGGGTCGTACAGGCCCCACATGGCATGGTATGTGTTAATATCAATGGGTTGTTTAGAGCCTCATATTGTGATTTTTAAATGTTAATTAAGCGTTAAGAATGCGGTCTCGTATATTTGTGAAACTGGCTCATGGACCGAATCGGATATACACGATAAAACATTGAATATTTTTATTCACGACTTCCACGTGTATTTACGTTTACTGTCGCCATATTATGTTATCAGTCTAAAAACGTGACTGAATTTGTAATTTAGCGATTTTACATTCGATGCTCACTATTTTATTTGTTAATTTTTGAATATAAATTATTTTCGCTAGGTAATTTTTTTTGCATATGTAGGCTTTTTGTCTAATAGACTGATCAACGGACGAGGAACAATTGTGTATTATACTTTTTTATTAGTAATTGCATTTTATCCTATGTTAATTACTACACATATAACATTTAACTTTTTTGTTCCAAATTCAAATATTAATTTTGAGACGTTCAACGAGCAATGTCACACACATACACAGACTGCGATAAATACAGATTGTCATTCGTCGCCGTATTTGTGAAGTATTCGAAGTACCCTCATTTATATTTAGAACAATTTTTTTTTTCGTTATTTTGTCATTATTTACCTTGTTATTTACAATTAACGGGAATTGGTTGGGAAAAAATCTATAGGAGGTTTTTTAAATTGCTACAGACGTAAGAACTCCGCGACTGTTTAATACATTGAAAAATCTTTGCAACAGTCCAGAGTTGATGTTTTCTAAGGAGTACTCTAGCTTGCTAAAAATAGTATAGGCATTCAGCGCCTTCCCCAAATCCAATCATCAGAATTTGTATACTATACAGGGGCACATAGTGAAATTCTGACAAAAAAATTCTTCAGTAATTTATGGTCTCGTTTGATTTGCAGTTTTCGATAATTGTAAGTTACCTTATTGTTAATAGATTCTTACAACAATTCTAACCTGTCATCATAATAATTGTTTTGTTTTGTTACACAATTCAGGATGTATTTATATGCAAATGTGTATGCATTTATTAGTCTGTATTAAAATAACACTGTAAATGTTGTTTATCATATCGTAGTAAAAGCTTTATAAAATTTGCACTCGTCGCTTTAATAACCTGTTAGAAAAACACAAGTCATTGTTTTGTTCTTCGATAACACTAATTCCCTTAGTTAATAAAACTGCCTACAGTTTTTTTTACTGATACATATAATTAAAATAAATGATATCGCAGTTGCGTTTTGGTTTCCATTTATTTTAATAACAGTAAAGCCTTGACTTTTGTACATTATTTTATTCAAAATTAGGAGCACGCATACATCAAAACGTAATATAAGTTTACATTATCTTCGTATAACATAGTACAAAATAAAATATGTTTGCTTGTTGTAGGCATAAAAAACTCTAGACATGGTTGAAGTTGATGCTGTTAGCCCAGAGGCTTTTTTCATCGGAACTGAGTTCACGGAGCGGAAGCGTCCGTGAACTTAAAAATAAAATAGAAGTTGGACACATGGATTCCAAATTGTATGATGACTTTCGCACGTAGTAAGCCACTTTACCCAAGTAGAGCTGTGTAGTGGTCCACAGGCGAGCCAAGGATGGATCCGGATCCAACCTCTGTTCGTCTACGCTGTTCGATGTTAAGGAGCGAGCGGCTGCCTTCTATAAACAGGTGCTGTGGTGTGATGAGTTGTGTTCATACTCCCACGGCTTCTTATTAATATTAAAACAAGACACGAAAATTTTATGTTAATTTATTTATAGCCAAGATGATGATGTCGTAAAATAAGTCATTTACAAGTTAATATAACCTAAATTACATATACTTTTATTATATTTGCATAGTCTTATAACAATTTTAGGTCCCTCGCTCACGTCGAATTGGATCTTTTTACACTTAAAAGACTTAACTTATTTGTGGTAGTTAATATAATGATTTTACATTTATTTTTAAACATTGGAAACACTACATGATGACTAACGAATAAACCTACCCAAACTATGTCCACGAAACTGCGTTTATATTGTGATGGGTTTCTTAGTAATATACACAAAATTGTAATGCAGTTTATATTCATTTAATATTGTATACGCGGGGCCAAGTCAGACTGGCAATCGAGTGCAGGTACGGGGCTATTGCCACAGACTTAAAAAACAACGTCTCACATATTATATTTAATGGTATTAGACATATTGTCATATGGCAATATAACATATCAATAAGTAACACAGAGTTTACTACAGACTCCGTAATTATTTATTTAATATAAAATTATTGTAAAATTAAAGTACAGAACGAAAACAATATGAAATAGTTACTCAATGAGGTTTTTATAATATCTTTGAATGTTAAAGGCTAGGGTATCACCAGCCCAGTAAATTCAACAGCATTGAAAACAAAACATGTACGATATTCGCACTACTGCTTCAGCATAAATGAGTGGCTCAACATTTTATTCACAGGGGCCATAAACAAAAATAAATAAATTAACAAAGGCTGAGTAATGCTCTTGCAGATTTTTGAAATTGTCGGAAATTCAATTAAACAGCTATGAATAGACCCAGTTGTTTTCCTTCGCATTTTAACACATATTTTCAGCCGATATACCCCCTTTGCTAGTATATACATAGGCCTTATCTAAAGATAACCACGATGAAATGCCTTCTGCTGTTCTTATCCAGCGTCTTCCCACGATCTTATTTATGCCAGTAGTTCACCTGGTGACGGGCGTATCCGCGCTATCATTTATTTTACATTAATATTTCACACGTTATTGGTTTGTAGAAATGAATGCAAATTTTTAATTATTTAAAGTAGAATGATGAATAATATAAAACGTCAGAGTTTTATTTTTGTATATATTTTTAAAAAGGCGTATTAAAAGGTTTATAAATTTGTCAAGAGTCAGCTGATTGGACAGTCAATATGGTCCTATAGGGTTTTTTTTTAGAATGAGTGTGTGAATGTCGTCTCAATTTCTGCGTATCACAATAAATTACAGCATTAATAATATACACGCGAAGTATTAATGTTATGTAGGAGATATTTACATGATTTAATTTCTTCAAATAGACAAGAGAATTGAAATTTTTTAAAGTAACATTCAATAGGCCAATCACGAAAGCTCAGCCGCCCGCTGGCATCATTTACCTAGAGGGCCTCTTGCAAGAGAAAACATCGATAAAATAAATATTACGCGCTGCAACCAGCTCGTGTCAATTTCCGAACAAATACAGGCATTATTGTCGATTGTAAACCTGTCTATGGAGATATATGTGAAATACCGATTGACTACATTTTTGTTATCTTAAAGCTGCGGTTGAAAGAGAATTGAGGAAAGATTATGAGGAAAATTTGTATATACAACACGCATTGAAGTACATCGCGAATAGAAATCAATCCATGATACGACTATTTGTGTCGATAGGGGTTTTATTAGTTGGTAAGATATTAAGTATCTGCTTATATTAAGATAGGAGATTTAAAAATGTATGTTGTTCGCAAAAGTAAATATTTGTTTATGAAATGCCGCTGGAGCTATGTATATGCAGTTATATAAATATTTACTCATGAAGCAAACTATGGATTACTAAGTTTATACATTAATAAAATATCCCGTAACAAGTGCAGAAAATCGAATATATTTTTCTGACCCCCTAATAGTAAAAATGTAATCCCTATATAACGTTTGTTACGATTAGTTATAAATATGCTGAATCGACATTAGAAAAAGAGCAAAAGAATTGCATTAATTATATAGGATTAGCTCTGGTCACAAGTTTCCAGAGAATGGGCGGTAGCGTACTTTGCGTATCATAACATCACATTGCGATCGCCAACCCGCCTGCCAAGCGTGGCTATTATGGTATATCCCTCCATATATATCTTTGGAGGCGACCTATGCTTTGTATCGGGGTCCTATGGGCTGATATGACGATACAGTCTGTCTTCTACGGTGTAAAAGCTTGAGGTGAATATATATAGCTGATTTTTAGCAAAGAGCTTTAAAGCTTTCACGTCTATAATCGATCACCCTGTATACACCGAAGTATTCTCGATACTAAAAAAACTAGTCGGTCCGCGTTAATAATCGTTATTGTTTGCCGGTTTAGTTATAACGAAGGACAATGACATATCAGTTGCTTTTCAATGTTTGCCTTCAACTTGAAATTGATATTGACATTCTAAATAATAACGAATTCATTGGATACGTTGCGTCAGAAGGCCGTCAGACAAAAATGATTCATTGCTTTCTTAACGTGGCAGAACTAACGCTACTAGAAATAGTTCTGCAGTTTTTTATTTTTTTTATTTTTGGAATTCTCTATTTTAACACTTGTCAAAAGTGTTAACTAATTCAATTTTGTGATACGAACTAAAATAACATTTTCTTACGCAGGCTGTTGAGGCGATACTCTCGAATGTTCCAGAATGGCATCCGCCGACGAGCGCTGTGAAAAAAGGTATTTTCTTAATTTATATGTAGCCTGTGCTCAAGAATGACGAATGTTTAAGATTACTTACTGCTATATTATCGTTGTCACGTACACGTTGTTAATATAAGAGTCATAACAGTGTTTTGTTTTAAATATTATTACATTTTGAATATTTTGTTGCACCTACATAGAATCAATATCGATATATATAATGTCACACGCAGAAACAAGTTAACATAGATGAAGGCGACTACGAATTGTGGAAATAACATATATGTCTCACATGTTCATCTTATAACTGATACTACGACGATCTTATGTAAGCACAATTTACATATACAAACAATAATAGATGGTTACAATACAAAACAAGCTGCCACGAGATTAAAACGAGTTTTACATTTACATATCCTGCTGCTTTATTATTGTCTTCGTGATTATACCATTTCAGACAAAAGACGTCAACCGATGGACACATTTCTCCCCTCCCACAGATTCTTAATAGGACTTCCGTCTTTAACTAGGCATTTATGGTTTATAGCACTATGTCTCAACCTTTTTTATGCCATGCCCCATCATGGCCTTTCTAAAACTCTTACACTTCCCTATGTAACATAAATAAGTTTCTATTAAAGCGAAAGAGTTAAACTCGTGTAGATTCTGTTTTCTAATTGTTCTCATTAACAATTAAATTGCGCCCCTGAGAGGCGTGGGCCCCACGTTGGGAAACACTGGTTTATAGTTAAGCTCAATTCAATGTTTAAATAACGGTATAGCGAAAAGTTTGGTACTTTTTTCTCAAATAGGTATTTCGTTAAGTTAGGAGGATATTCCAAAATCCGTTAGATATATAAAATATATATAGTGACATATAGTTATGAGAAGGCACATCTAGTAAATCAGCCGGGGTCTTCAGGTTCTGGACTATAGACAACCTCCGGCAAGCGCAGCGTGAGTTATCTCTCAAGGTTAACAGATGATCATATAAAGGTCGTTGGAAAACACAGGACGCAACGCTTCCAATTGGTCCTAGTAGAATTCTAAGGGGAGACCTAAATCCATCAATGATGACATTCACTAATATCTTTTAAAGATTCCTTACATCCTGAGGAATGACAGATTCTTTGCTAGTTATGAAACTCATATGTATTTGTTTCTTATAAGAAAATCACCAATGACGGCACATCAGAATGTATATAATATTAAATGAACGCAGCCTGCGGAGTCCTAATTCTCCTGGCACCCTCGTGCCGCTATCATCCCTGCGTTAATTATCTAGTAAGTCTAAAGGAACAACTTTAGTTGAGGCCGTCTCATCTGTGTTGTCGTCATCGGCATCACTTCAGCCGATTGACGTCTACGGCAAAGCGTAGGCTTCCTTTGAAGATCGCCACGATGACCGGCCTTGCTTTCTCTATATTCAGCGACTTCCCGTGACCTTGACTATGTCATCATTTCACCTAGGGGGGGAAACACCCACGCTGGGATCACCGTCTGTGTACTGCACTAAAGTAAATCTGTGTCAGTAAATATTATTAAGTTTTATTAGTAATCAAGTCTCGAAAGCTTCCATTAACTAAGAGCTTCGAACGATCTAATTAGCAAGCAAAACTTCGTCGTTGCTTTTACCGTTCAATATACCCAATGAAACTAAGTGCCCAGTGACGTCATTGCTGCTATTAAAGCAAGAGTGTTTTACGACAGTCATGAGAAAGTCAATATTTTATATGTACGAAATAAATTGGTATCCAGCCTCCGGTTGCCAATATATCTAGTAAATTTGATTTACACTTGTTGATCATACCAGTAAAATGTGGTGAGTTATTTTTTGCTATTTCATCTTTATGGAAATATCAGTACCGCACATTACGTGTATACACGGCGAGACGGGAGGTAGTTTCAGGCGCTCCGTGTCTTAAGTCAGTCATCGCTCGCGGCTAGTGGAACCGCTCTTTCGCAGCGATATCGAAATCATTGCACTAAAATTCTTAAGTTAACACAAGAAAAAATTGTGTTTTTAACAAAGCAATAGATATAATGTTTAATTCTCATCTAGGCTTTTTTTTAATTTGACACTGGCATGATGATGGAGATGAACAGTTTATATATTTTTAAAAATAGTAGTCATACGATAAACAGAGATAAGTAACTTTCGTTTATCCAATGTATATAAGGCATAAGCTGTCTGATGTTGGACTGATGACCTGGGTCGTCGGAAGGCGCTGAATGTAGATCCGCTTCCAACCGGTCCTATTGGAAATCTTTGAGAGTAGCCGCACTGAGAACGTTACAGTTCTGTAGCTGAAAAAATGATGTTTGTGATGAATTTTTGATTTGATTTGTTACATGGCGTAGGTGGTGATGGACAATTTTAATTCACTGCCTGCAATTATGATGTCGGTTCCGTTGCTATATTTCTGGTTTTCTTCAATACGCACTATTAGTTTATAAACCGCAGAAGATAATCGTAATAGTGTTTTTAATCAGCGCCGTGAGAAATTTCAGAAGAACCCAAATTGATTAAAAATAGAATACAAAGCTTCTCTCCAATATCTTACGTCT
This sequence comes from Battus philenor, assembly GCF_028537555.1. Classification (NCBI taxonomy): domain Eukaryota; kingdom Metazoa; phylum Arthropoda; class Insecta; order Lepidoptera; family Papilionidae; genus Battus; species Battus philenor. The sequence continues at coordinate 3,513,075 of NW_027181759.1, read as the reverse complement.
AAAATATGTGTCTACGAGTGTTTCTTTCACAAATATTCATGTTATATTATTATTAAAGACACGATCTGTTGGTTTAAAAGGAAAACGATAAGAGGAAAATTGACTTGTAAAATGTGTATATGTTATAAGTAACATCGTAAGGGAAGTGACAAGATATACTCGAATATATCACGTCCAACGATTTATCATTAGCTAGGATAGCTGCACGGCCATTTTCATCTAGCGGATGACCAAGCAGTTTTTTACGAAAAATACAATTCTTTGATTTTGGAATATTTGATTAAAAAAAAACGAATGCTGTGAATGTAAATAAAATAAAATTGCTATGTTAAAATGTTTATTAATTAATATCATATACATAAGCTTTTTTGCTTAAATTTACTTTTTTTTTAAACGGTTTTATTTAGTTCGACCCGTACGGAATTTATTTGGATCAAAATTAGAAATTGAAATTTAGGCACCTTCCCGTTGTCAGATTGATCTGAAATTTGGTACACACATTTAATTTAGATTACAATACAATATAATAAAATCAATAACATTATAAATCTAAGATGGCCGCCGATACAAAATGTCGGATTACGTATTTTTCCTTAACCCCCTCAATATGGATATCAAATGAAAGAGCTACACTAGTAAAACACGATGATTATGTCAAAATTTAAAATTCAAGATGGACGCCGTTCCAATGTGGCGGACTAGGTACATATTTTTCCACAACCACCACAATATGGGTATCAAAAAACCGTTTAACTTAAAAGTTTTTTAAATGTATTTATTTCATAAAGAAATAAATACGTCGAGGTTGTAATCTATAGACGCCCACTGTTAGGCAATAGGCCTTCTCCAAAGATATAAATGGGGATATATACCATAAGTCACGCTAGGCGGGCGGATTAGCGATCGTAGTATGATATTATGATACGCAGAGTACTCTGCTTCCCATCCCCTCAAAACATGTTCGTGTACAGTGGCAATCTTATATATTGAAATCACAAAGTGTGAATTATGCAAGATTGTATCCCGAGAAACGAACCCGCGACCTATCGCAATCTCGCCCTCTACCGCTGGTCTGAACAAGAAATATATTCAATAAATTAAATTATTTGATATCGTAGAAATAAGTGTTATACATACATATATATGTATATATATAAAAAAATTATTATCCTCGTATATGTTTTGTGACATGATACACGGCGGACTCATGTCGGTAGTATAGGAAAGGAGAATCTTCTGTGTTAATAAACTGCGCAGTCGTTACATTCAAATGTAATAGTGTATTTCAATGGCTTTAATATCACATTATATACGTCAGCCATTTTGATTTATCTTTATTGTAATGATCTTGTTGTCGTAAAGTTATGTAATGATTGAACGTGTACGTTGATTGTACTACCGTCCGCTTCCTTTACACCATGGATGCACAGACCGCGGCCCGCCGGTCGAATACTGGTGGCCAGCCGACAGCAAAAATAATACTCTCGTACATTCGAAAAATATTGAATTCTATTCCAGAAAAAATTTTTTAATTACCTATACTTCTGGCGGCCGGCCCGCCATCAGTTCATGATTTGCCCGAGTGGCCCCTAGTCTTAATAAGTCTGTGCAAGCATGCTTTACACGGACTATCTATTGTATATTGTTATGTGAATCTATTAAAACATATTTAATGGAATCAGGCGTTATTTTTCGGAAGTCCATCCTAAGCAAGAAAAGTACCAATATTTAGCTACCTCTCCGCGCATGCAGTCGTAGTCGTGCAATAAAGTGCACCTCCCACCAGCCCGCTGATTAATGCGCATGCGGCAAACGATGCGAATTACATAACTACCACCGCTATATCACTCAACACGTGTCTCACCCCTCCACAGGGCATCTTCAGGAGTGATGTTATACCGATTATTGCCAAACACAATGTCATTGCTATTAAATCATACTTAATTATATACAGTTTAACGTCTTTATTATATAGGGTGATGTGTTAGAGGTGTGAAAGTTTTAAAACTTTACACCTATTTTACACAAACCCCTGTATAAAGTGTTCACTCTGAAATATGTTACTGTGACAGACTATAAATTGTAAAAGTATAGTCTACAGGGACAGATAATAAACGCTTTTTTATACTATGTTATCATAACGTTATTTAATATTTCTGAATCTATTAATTTATATGGTGTAGCATAAATTGACACCAAATAAGCTATACATTCACCCCATCTATAACGAATCATATACTGTATATACCTCTCATTAATTGAGTTTGATTAAATTGTTCCAAATTGTATTTGTCTAATATAAAAGTTGTATTATTTGCTACAATACATTTATACATACATATACATTTTATTACCGACTTTGGATTATTCGTAGTCATCACTTGAGTACGTTGTGAGAATAATGTCTTAAGAGTCCAATTTGATCACCCCTCTAATGGTATCATTCAATTTAAAATACACGGTCAGGAGGGTTCTGAACGTGCCTTGATCAGAGAAGTGCTCACAGCAAACTCAGTAGAGGTTTTCTTGTGACCTCTAGAATAAATATTCTTAATAAAAATTGAAGTTATTTCACATTGTCCTGTGATTTTTTGTGAGTTTTTTTTAAATATATCTTTTTCATTGTAAAAGCGTATACAGTTGCTAATAAATAGATCCTAATTTTATGGAGTATGGCTTAATAAGCTTTCTTGTGTTTCCTTTATACTGCTAAACTTGTGTATTTATATTTTATCTCCCAATATATGATCTATTTTATAATACTAAAATTGTAACATGCAGGTTTTTTTTATAAAAGAAAATAACTAAAACAGAGTTATTGCAGATGTTGCAAAAGTAATATACTGTTAATTATAATTAAATTTAGAAGTTACATTGCTGATGAAACATTGCTTCTCAATGCAAAGTAAACGACGTGTCTAATTTTATCTTGATTGGGGCAATATAAATATCTTTATAGCCTTGTTTCCTCATATAGGAAATAAAAAATAACTCACTACGATTTTAAAATTTCAACATTATGTCAGCCAATATAACTCTATTGGCAATGCAGACCCCACCAAAGATCGCCACGATTACCAGTCTTCCGCAACTACCATCCAGAGACTTCATGCGACTTTCACGAGGGCGTAATGATGCCGCGTCTATTGGCAACAGCCGTCTGCCATTCGAGCAAAATGCTCTGTCTACTGCAACTCCAGACGAGTGATTTCCGACTTACGTTGGCTCATTCTCGCAGCGAAGAAGCGAAATACCGAACATAGCCGTCTCCCCTGTTCTCTGGATGACCATGAGCCGTATTAAAAACCCCGATGTAAACGGCAACTTCCCAGATCATCATCATCACTGGCAACACACACTGGTCCAGACCTTCGTCTTCATTTTAAAAATTAAATGTGGCAAAATTGAACAAACATTAATCTTATTAATATATATCAATTATTTTAAATATATAAAACTTATCAAAATTTTATTTGTTTATCGTTAAATTACTTATGTATATAGTATGCCCCGAATTTTGTCTTTTTTGTGTTAATATGTGTACATGCGATTGTTACTACATTGCGTAAATATATTTGTCACGTTTAATTAATAATCGAAACCGATACAGGATAAAAATAAGTGAAATTTCCTAATCCTCACGTGGCCCGTGCGTGCGGTGGTTTCGAAAGATGAAGCCCTGCAGTCGAAACTTGAAAAGTTTGTAAACAAGTATATTTACAAACAATTTATTTTAAGAAAAATAACGTCGTCAAAAAACTTCTGTCGAAATTTTTACTGTACATTTTTTGTTGTTCCTTGCAGAGGACAAGATGGAGGTAGACGAGAGTGGCTTGCTGCGCTGCGAGACTTTCGATATAGAGCGAGTGTTGAAGCATGGTGCTCACCTCATGGGTTCCGAGGGCTATGAGTACGATTTCGACGAAGCGACCATGTCAGCTACTGGTTAGTTCTATTTATTTATTCAAATTAATTGAAAAAAAAATATTTATTTAAGTAAGTATTTACACTCACTTTTAAATCGAATTTGTACTGCCAGAAGTTATTGGCCTGAAGTTGGTATGAAAGCTTTTTGAAAATCAACTTGTAAATAAATAGAAAGATAAGTTCACAGCCTTAGTAAACAATTGCATATTTATCGGTTGATACTTTTTCGTTTTTAAGTTTTTTTTTTTAGTTAATGTTTTATTATTTCGGCTGAAAAGGAATTTATTTTTTTTTCTATTAAAGAAAATATTTACTCATACCTAAGTAGATTTTATGAGAATACATATTTCTCGATATTAATATATACTAATTTGAAAAATTTCCATTCATCGGACATATGCAGTAGTTATGTTCTACCAGGAAATCTGTGAACGGGTTTTATTAGTACGAATAATAAATATTTCTTATAACCATCGGAACTCATTTAAGTATTTCATTGTTACGTTAATTTTAAGTTGTTCTGCGTTATTAACTTTTAACAGTTTTGAGTAGTAACACTTGGATTTATGTAAGTCGTTCTAATAATCCATGTTAACGTAATTTGAACCTATTAAATTAAGGAAAACGTAACGATATTTTCTTAAAATTTCTACATAACCATTATTTCAATTTTAACACGTTTCGTGCCAAGGAAATTTTTGAAGATTTTCCATTGAGGACGTATATGACCCGCACTTTAAAAATTAAAAAAAGTCAAGACGTATGCTTTACATTGTTTATATACTGCAAACCTATAATTAGGGGGAAATGTTATAAATTTTAATATGCATTACGTACGCGCATACGTGATGTGTTAGTTATCTTTATTCGACTCTTCGATTCATTTGTTTAAGAATCTTAGTTTTTTAATGAGAACTGCAAATGTCCTGAAAGGAAAGAACAGCGTCGGTCGTATACCCCCCGCATGGCATGGAATGTGTTAATATATAGAATTTACAAAATTGCTAATTTGTCCTTCCGCAGAATTAAAAGAACGCTTGGCGAAACAAAAACAACAACTAAACGCCAGATTGGGACTGGACGTCGCCTCTAAATTAGGATTGGATTTGACTTCCGTATACACCAACGAAGACCTCTATCCCGCCAAGATAGAGATTAAAACTGAAGCGATCAGAGTAAGTGTTTTGACTTGAATAATGTCTCGTGTCATTTGTGATGAATGGACGATAGATATATATAGTCCATTTGCGTTAAGAATGCAGCGAATTTAGGTTGTCCACGCCCCGTACCAATCTAATTGAAAATTTATCATTACTTCAGCTGTAGGAACTACTTTATATAGGTTTTCCTCAAAGGTTTGTCTGCAGCGTTTTCCAATGACCTTAACAAGGTAAATTATTTCCTTTTGGGTGAACGTCATGCAGTGCACTTCTACTCCAAAAGCCTTCAGCTCTGCGTGCTATGTGGTCTGTATACTGTATACACTTCGCCGGAATGTTAGTTTCGATAGTCTATAGATCTTATTCCTGATTGGATCTTGCAGAGAAACGTGCATAGCTCTTTTCATGGCTAGTTGAGTGACTTTGAATCGTGAATCAAATATTAATTACCAGAAATTGCATTACAAAATATGCCTTCAAGTAACTCACTAATTCCAGTTAACATTAACATTCTAATTACGAATAATACTACTGACGAGAATGGACTAGAGTAAAACATAATTATTGCAAAAGAGTACTGTAGATCACCGTGCCAAAAACCATTATTATTGCGTAAAGATACAATGCCGTCATAGCTATCGATACCAGGGACGTGTAGTTACGTCAATGGATGGGCGGTAATACTTTATTACCTAGAAATTTGAAACTCAAAACTACAGTACCCAGCGATAAATATTGAACATCGACCTTTGGAAAGAGACAATCTGCTAATATTGTCTTCTTAGAGAACTATCTCTGTCCCACACTACCTATGTGACGTTTTGTCAGTCGTTGCATTTCGTTCGACAGAGATAACGAAATTAGCCGATTGTCTCTTTCCAAAGATCGATGTGCAATATTTATCGCCGGGTACTATACCTACTCGTACATAGTAATGCAGTGTTAACACAGTGCAGTGCAAACTTACATTTTAGTCACATGAACCACACATATTTTACGAGTTAGCACAATGGATCCGGATATAATATAGTCGATGTTTCGCATTTCATTATTAAAACAATAAATATTGTTAAATTTTATTGAATACTAGTTAGTTTGACAGACTTCAAACTGTCAAGTACAACACCCGGCGATAAATATTGTATATCGACCTTTGAAAAGAGACAATCGCCTAATTTCGGCCTCGTAAATCGCTATCTCTGAAATACTAAATATTTTGCGTATTATGTTTTATTTATTTCTTTATTATAATAACAAAAATAACAACCGTCAGAGTTAATTGTAGGCTCTTCTCGGTGTTCTAAAGGCATTCTTCTCATGACACGTGATAAGTTATCTCAATTTTTTGTTATACTATACGTTTATTTTTACAAATGAAACTATTTGTCCATTTTCGTGTAATTCCAGCGGCCAGTACAAGAGCTAGTCCCGAACGCGTCGAAGCAGCTCAGCTCCCGCGAGATGAACGTGGCGAAGAGGCGCGCTAGAGCTGCCTTCAGCAAGCAGAAGTCACGTGACTGCGAGGAGGGGACCTCTGCGACGCCCGCGCAACCCGCACCTTCCCTTGAGCCCGACCGAAAGAAGATCAAATTGGAGCCATTCGACGAATTCATTGGTTTGTATTTACCGAGAAAAAGTACATTTGACTGTCCACGTAATTACACTTACTCTGCTAAAACGGCACGGCTAACTGAAAGATACATCATTACCACAGTCGTAGACGGTTATTGTTGGACCTTGGCCTTCATCATAGATTTCCTAGAGAACCGAGTTAAACCGATTTTCTTTTCTTTGGCGGCTTTAAAAATGTCATCAACTCATTTCGCAAGTGGACGACCTACGCTGCACTTAACTATATGGTTTTCACTCCAACCTAAAATATTTCTTTAATTAATTTAATGGGTTAGATTTCACTTGTCCGATCATCCTGTATCGTCTTGACGTTGATTTATGGGACAGCCCTGTGTAAGTAACTGGCTAGAACCCATCGGTATTTCCGCATGTAATGAATTTTCACATACCGGTTAGAATTGGATGTCGTATCATATAATTGGTATAATGTATATTTATGGACAGGTCATCCTGGCGAACCATTGGGTAGGTAGGCATTGCCTGTGCCTTGCTTTTATGTGGGTATCTATTGGATGATATAATGATGAGGAATATATGTTTAACGCAGTGGACAGTGAAGCAGCGGTACCGGACGGTCTTGGTGTGTGGGGTGCGTCAACGCGCTGGCCTCTAGAGGGCTGGTATGCAGCGCTGAAGGCGCAGCTGTTTCACGGCGCGTGGGAGGCACGGCACGGTGCTGCCAGCGCGTTGAGAGAGCTTCTGCGCGCGCGCATCGCTAATAGCGCTGCTCTGCATTATGCGGTGTCCGAAGAACAGGTCTTTACTTGGTTATCTCTCGTATAGATATGCACTCAGAGGGCCCACGAACTTTGCTATCTTATAAGAGGTTTTAGGCTAGGCGCCATTTAAGCAACGGAGTGTATAAAGACAGTGTTATACTGGACATATATTTTTTTACCAGCGCAAGGTAGTGTGGTATTCTTGTTTACAAATTAAGTACTAGATACATTATACACTCTTTAAAATTATAATTAAGGAAAAAATACTATACGCTACTTATTCTATATACTAAAAATTAGTGTGTGACATATAATACTAATACGTCTCACACTAATTTTTTCATTTGAGAAAACAAAACTGTGTTTTAGCAACTAGGTCACTTCTTTTTACAATCCTTTTAATCATTTAAAATGAAATTATTAATAATTTAAATAACACTTGACATTTATTGTCTAAACCGCGGGAACCTTTTGCATACTTTTATTGTGTGATATATAATAGTAATGATATTTTTCTCAGATGGAAGACGCCCATCAAGAGTGGCTTGAGGACATGGCCCTTAGATTACTCTGCGTGTTGGCGTTGGACCGGTTTGGAGACTTTGTTTCCGACCAGGTATGTTGTATAGTATAGCGTTAAACTTATACAAGGTATGAACAAATAAAAGCTATACGATTGCTAATTATAGCTAATTAAATTAGCCCTGATAGTAATAAGGAATTATTATATCTACAGCTCCGAATTATTGCTTGTATTTCTCGTTTATATCATTAGTTTCAATTTTTGATAAGTTGAAAATGTTACAATGTGTTGTTTCTAGCTCTTATTCATTTACATTTGTTGTCTAATATTATATGATAATTTATAGTGTTTTTTATATATCTCGCTTGTATTTTGTCAATTTGATTTAAAATTTTTAGATTGTAAACCGAAGTGTGATTTTAACACCATTTTATTTGTATGTTTTTTGTTAATTTTCCGTAGGTGGTGGCGCCAGTCCGCGAGACTTGCGCACAAACGCTGGGTGTAGCGCTAGCGCAGATGCGCGAGGAGCGAGTGCGTTTGGTGGCCGGAGCACTTGCTACACTAGCACGTCAGCCCCAATGGGAGGCACGTCACGGCGCCTTGCTAGCCTTCAAATACCTGCTTGCTGCAAGACCGGTCTGTACTAATAGGCATTGGCATGTAGGCATAGTCCTGATAGATATGAGATAATCAATATATTTATATTTTTATTTATTTATTAATCAAAAAGGCACGTCAACAGCAATACAAAATTTCATATCAATTTTATTTAACAAACTATAAAATTCAATATTCTTGCCTAATGTAGGCTAGAAGCGGACAGAGCAAGATCGGTCGTCATACGCCATACTTTAGAATAAAAGTATCAAGTACCAAACACTGTAAAAATGTAAAACTAAAGTAGTTTAAAGTTAACACTACTGCTCCGTTTTTATATAATTTTACTATTTAGTATAAAGACAAAACTAATTTTAGTTTTAATTAAACTTAAAATTGTAATATTCAATTACTACAATCAATATATTAAATTAATGATTACTAATTTGACGATTCTTATTTTTACCAAGAAGGATTTAATAAAAAAAAATGTCAATTTTGTTGTTGTAATTTCTCAGGAGGTAGCATGCGAAGCGGGTGCTTTAGAGCACTTGGTGGCAGCGCTCGGTGATGTGGCGGAAGATGTGGCAGGCGTGGCAGCTGGGGCACTGGCCCCCGCTGCAGGGGCGCTGGCATCCGCGCGACCGCACGTGCTGCCGGCGGTCGCGGCGCGGCTGTGGCAACTGCTTCGGGACCAGGACGACCTGGCGGCGCCTGCCAACGCGTACATGGCACTACTCGCAGCATTATGCGCACTTCCACAAGCGGCCAAGCATTTGCAGTGAGTAATATCTATTTCACTTCAAGTAAATTGAAGAAGAGAAGGACATTGATTGTGGAAATATGTGTAAAAGCTTGAATTGGAAATGTTGAATGTGTAGTTAATTTGTCATCTAAAAGTTTTAAAGCTTTTACATTTGTTTCTAATCATCTTTTCAGGATTATCATTTTTTTTAACAAAACTTTTTTCTTCTATTGGTATGTGACAGACAAATAACTTGTGGCAGTAAAAATTTGCTGGGACAGATAGAATACAATGATTAATTTCACTATATAGTTTTCAAATTTGAAAGCTCTTTTTTTCTTATGTTTTTTATTAATTCTGAAATAATTTAATATTTCTTTTCTGTATCTGTACTGTATCATACATTACTTGACAATAAATGAGCTATTTGTTGCTTTAAAGCTTTAATTACCTATAGTCAATAACTAGATACATTAGGCAGCATATATATTTGTTTATTTTGTGCATGAAACAAAATTTAGACCCAGTTTCAGTTTGAATGACACTAAATTTTTATTTTACATATTACACATATGTATAATTGTAAGACGATTTCTCCTTGACAATCTAGTAACAATGTGATTATCATGTAAAATATTATATATTTAAAAAAAAAACCTTTGTTATTTCAGCCCGATAGATTTGGCCGACGTGCTGCCGCGTCTCTGGCCGTACCTTGATCATTCGACGAGTTCAGTTCGCAAAGCTACCCTGCAGACGCTTCGAACCCTCACTCGCCCGCTAGTCACCACGACAGAAGCCACAAAGACCACAAACGGCAGTGGAGAGAAAGCGTCTGAAGATAAATTAGAAGATGCTAAAGCTATGAATGGAGTTGTTGATGTGCCTGGACACTTGCTGATGTGGACACCGGAATTGCTACAAGAAGCAATGAGGCACATTTATCAAAGGGTCTTGTTTGAACATGTCCACGATATACAAGAAGTAGCCTTACAGGTAAAAAAATGTTTTATAGTTAAATGGGCCATGTTTAAGAGATTTTTTAAATCAAACAATGGAATAAATAATTAAAAAATTGTTCTTTTTAAAATAAAAAAATTAAGCACATTTTTATAAAAAAATTATAGTCTATGGCAATTGACTTCAGTAAATAAATCACAGACAATAAAATTAACGAAATATTTCAGATAGTGTTTTATACATAGACGGAAACTAGACAGATGCTATGCAGTTAGATGTAAATAAAGTTAGTGGTATGCGAGCTGTGTCAGATTGGTTATCATTATTTGTGATATACGGGGTTACCTTTCTATGAATATAAACAATAACATTTCTGCTATGAAATTATGGTACTATAATCTTTCACTTGAAGTTACATCTTCATGTCAGTCGATAAAAGTCCCCTGCAAGAGATAGGCCTCCCCCAAATATTGCTATGATGATCTAACGTTGTCCGAATCTGCATGTCGACGATCCACCCAGTAGAGGCCTGGCTACGCCGGGTCTAACATGGTGGGTTAAAACCAAACCCAAATATGTGTCAGTAGCAGTAACTGTAAAAAATTCTCCAGGTATGGAGTAATCTACTAAAACACGCGGCTCTGGACGTGATCCTTGTGGCCGCGTGCCCCATGCTGGCGACGTGGATGTGTCTCGCTATGCAGCCCGCGAGGCTGCCCGTAGATCCTGCTCTCTTGCTTTATACACCGCATAAGGTAATACCGTATTTTAAATATAATACTTTTAAAATAATGGTTCCATCGAAATAGCTCTACCGCGCCTTAGGTATACTTGCGGCAGACGGGGTAGTATCGGCCTCTCCATTCCGTCAGTCCGTCGTGGAAGTTCACGGCCGCGGTGCTCTTGCATTTTTCTCCAGCGCCCTCCTTGCTGCGCATCCCTAACGCGCGGTATAGGGGTTTCGGTAGCTCTAGCCTATAATAACGGCATTTTGAAAACTTCTTTATTGTAAATTTAATCAAAATAATACAATTTTATAGTTTTGTTACATTTTCATTTTTATACATGTTGACTAATAGACTAGTAGAAATATAATAAATGTATTACATAAACTTTATTTATTCGATTAAAGTTCTGGGCTTACTTTAAACTTACTTTTACTGTAACGTCTTCTCCACTTCTCGACTTTTTTTACATATTCGATATGTAAACTTATGTTATTAGCACCAGTACACCTTTTATTATTTATAATTTTAAAATCAGTAATAACTAAAAATGAACACCGCTACATCTACAGTCATATACAGTATCTTTGCTATTATTTTTTATTTATAAATATTTCACATAGTAATAATTGTTTGGTTCAGGAAAGGCGTACGCGAACCACGTCACAGCAGCAAGAGGTCGGACCGCCGCCGGAGGCGCGGCCCATACAGAAGTGGTTCATCGGCGGCAGCGAGTCGCAGCCCGCCGTCACGCGCGACCGCAACGTCACACGCGCGCGCTGCCTCGCCGCAGACATACTCGGTTATTAACGATTATTTCAAAATATTCTTCTACTCTTCTCTTAGTCTTGGGTTGCCCGTATCCAGCGACTTTAACTTTGTTGTCACTCTATCTAGTGTGGAGCCTACCTTGCCGCGTTTACCGGCTCATGGCATCACTTCGAATCGCCACTTGTTAACAACTGTTCAGCTCATTTTCTGTTAACTATTTTTTAGTACAACCGTATCCAAAAAACGGTTTTGGAAATAATAAGGTAATGATAATGTTAGGTACTGGTGGTTCTGACTCTGAATGAAACACCACTAGATCACAAGGAGTCCTTTATTCACAAATCAGATGGTCGCCCTACTTTAGCACAGTATACTTTCGCTTAGTCTAAACTTAGCTTCCAAATCGCTCAAGAAATCACTGTCCAAATAAATTATTGAATAGTCACTTTGTATCACTGATTGTAATTCTTAATCTTATAACTCACAAAACAACACTGAACTGTCGACATGGAGAGTACACGTAATTATACTATAGAAAAGGTTCTAGTAAGTTCGCGATAGTGCTCTATTAGAATTTCCGAGAACCGTACACAAAAGTCTATAAATAACTTCGAGGACACGCGTATTTACGGCACTTCTTGATCCTTGGGTTCCGTGTTTATTGCTTAGAGGGTTCTGTAACTCGTGCTTTGTAACAATAATATAGTTTTAAAAATTAGTATTACCATATATTTAATTATTGTTTACTATCCATCCCTTCAAACTGTAACATTTTTTCTTGTGCGTACATTTTATACAGAATGATTGGAAATAAGTAGAAAATCCTTAAAGCTTTAACAAATAATGTATAGCTTATTTGTCAAAGCTTTCACCCCTTTTAAATTGTGCACCAATTACCCTCTATATTAAGTTTATGGAATATACTGTGTTGTATTAAAATATCTAATAGTATAACTTAATTTGTTTCGGTTTGTGCAGGGCACCTATCGTGTTATCTTGTGCAGCCAGCGCCCGGTATACAATACAAAGCAGAGGACGAAAGTCCAATTGATTGTTACGTTAAGGTGAGATTTTAATGTTAAAAATTAGGTTGAGAGGTCTTATCTGTAATTAATTTATAGAAAAACATTTTGTGATGTATTTATCTATTTTTTCATAAACATACTGGTTAAAGATACATATATTTTAAGCACATAAGTGATAAATGCAGATGTGTTGTACAGAATTTTCTATATTACTGAATTATACATATAAGGATATAGTTATGTACAGGCCATTTTTTTTATATCTTTTAATGTCAAGACGAGTTAACCACCTGTTTGGATAAAAAATGATCCAGGCCTTAGAACAGGCGTAAGAAATTCAGCGAGACTATATTTTTATATAGAATAATAAGAATTTAAAATTACAACTTTAATTAACATTCAATTAGTCTGAAGGCGAACACATAATTTCCAAGATGATGTATTTGAAATGTTTTTCAATTTAGTGACTGTTAGCCCACATACATACTTTTTTTTTTAAATTTTTCAATCTTCTGAATTGATGATCATGATCTAGGATCCTATTGTACATTGCCCACAGAAAGATTTGCTAACTCGACGAAGTAGTCTTAGATCTACAAAATTTATTTCCATTTTTACATTTTATATATCAAATATATAATGTTTTCATGGGCATACATTTCTATACACAGGTTGAGAAGTAACAAACAGACTATATTTTTTTTTCTTTTAGACACTACTACAACTGCTGTTTTCTGCAACAGCTTCTATCCTTTAGTAGAAATCCTAAAGACATGTCACTGAGAAACTATGTGAAAAAAATATCAAATGTTTTATATCTTTAAGTATATAATGATTTTTTTATGTAAATTATTTTTCAACCTACACTTGTTTTCAGGTAATGATAGTGTACCTGCGGTCCGGTAGCGCGTTGCAGAGGCTCGTGGCCAGTCTCGTAGTCTCTGCCTGGGCCCGCTACACGCTCAAACATAACCTGTTCCCGCCGACTATATATACTACTAACACCACCAATGGAGACAAGGTGAATTTTTTTTATTATTCTATAAGTTTTATTTTAATTATGTCCAAGTGTATAGAGCAGTTTTTTTATTACTATGGAGACAGTGTGCCTTCAGGTAACCAAGAAATTTTAAAACCTGCTTAACAATAATGTTACAATTATAACAAACTAGATGTATCTAGTTCACGGACCCTTCCGCTCCGTGAACTCAGTACCGACGAAGCTGTGAAAGCCTTAGGGCTAACAGCATTGACATCATCAGAAACAATACTATACAAACGAGATATTTATGAGAGTTTCTGTCTTATTAATAATGCAATAAGCGTACATGTCGTTTTGCGTAGAATTTTGTATTAAGTAATATTGTTGTGCCTAGTAAATATGTGTTAAATGTCGAATGTTACGACAATACATATACGTATACATAACTCATAATAAATACAGTAAATATAAAAAAAGAATGAAATATGTCTTGCCGTCTTATAGCGCGTTTACAAATTGCAGATTTAACTAACAATTTCGTTTTACCGCACCGATAAGGTTATAATATATACCTTCAAGAAGAGCGTAACAATGTTTAGCATATCGAGAAATTATCATTTAAAAAAAATTATTGTGTGTGTTATACTTTTACAGGATTCTCCAGCTGTGTATGAGAAGATCAAGGATATATCCAAGCTAGCACCTCCTCTCCTCACCAGCACACTGCACATGGCGCTTAATCAGGCCCTGTATTATGACGAAGTGGCACTAAACTGTAACCGGTAATAAAATAAACATTTCATTTTATTTTTAGCCTTTTGAAAAATTAATAACATTTCAACCTCACTTATAAATTAAATTTATATTTAATAAATGTTTTTTTATTTCTGTGATGAATTGAATCGTTTTTTACTTTAATTTTTTTTTAAATTTTTGTTTAAGAATTGATTATTAGTTATTAAGTTGGTAGGTATATTTAAGCGTGCATCAAATAATTTGTATTCATCAATAAAATATTTTTTCACAACCAATAAATTATTTTATATAACATTACAAATAACCCAATTGTTTACAAATCATTTTAAAACCTTGCCAAAAATATGTTCTATGTATATTATCTTTTTTAATGTTTAATCTTATTTTAGGCATTTATCCTTATTTGGATATGCCAACCACATCATGACAATGATAAACATTTAAAAATGATTATGAAGACGAGAAGTCTATCTGCAAAATGGTTTAGCTGCTTTGGTCTTAGACTTTGAAAAAATTGATTCCGCGATGCCAACATCTTACGGAGTAAATTTCAGTTGCCTGAACAATATTTCTTATTAACTTCCCTTACTTCGATTCTTGCCACATTGAATATAATACAGTGTCAATGTGTACACTGCAATTAGGAGAGTTCGATTTTAAAATCTATTTGATGGAATGTGTCTAGATAACAGCCTTAAAATAAAAGTTATTAAATGTCTTTCTTAATCTGTTAACCGCGTCATACGAAGAGGCTCTGTTTGTAATGTCTTATACCAAATTCCCTTAACTCGATAACTCATTTAAACATTCTGTTCAATTTTAAAAATTTTAAATCTGTGTAAAATTTCTTTATAATCAGGTAACATATCTAATTCAATCCATTCAGTACATTCTTTTTTGCTAATGTTTCTGGCTCTTTATACTGCTTGATATATATACTTTAGAAGCTACTCAATATGAAATTTAAAATGGCACAATTAATATGATCTCGTTTTACTTTCAGTATACTACAAGAGGCGCGTGATTTGCTCGCGATGATGAAGCATTACAAGCTGGCGGTGGACGGCGAGGAGTTTAACAATATACTGCGGTTGGAGCAGGTTGACACATGTTTCTCTTAAATTTATCTCATATGTTTATGATCTTATACATAGTCACTTTGATAGTATTCTAAATAATTCACACTTATTGTACTATTTAATTAAATTATTGATATGAATTCGTTATATAAATATATGTCATTTTGAACGGAGACCGTAGCCAGGCAGGAATAAAGACATCTACACGGAAGTTGGTCTGACGGCTTTGTTAAGCGTCGTCTGAAGACTGAATGTTAGACGTTTCTTAATATTCCTATTGATAATCTATATGTGAGACCGTGGACTTTCTAGGTCGAAAATAATGGTATAAAAGCTACTAATTTTACGCATCAAATAACGATTAAATACTTGAATGCACTTCAGGTGGTCCACATGACCAATGTGACGCAGCCGATGGTGGCAGCGATGAAGTCGAAACGTGTGCTGCAGACCCTGGAGGAGCGACGAAAGAATTTGCACACCGCCGTCAACCAGTGCTCAGTTGAACAGAGCACCTTGAACGTCTCGTAAGAAACATGACTATTTTTAAAGACATTGCATTCTGGCATTACATTATGTTGCATATGAAATGTTTTAAAAATTAAAAATCTTACAAACTCAATTTACAGAGGTGTATATTTATTCGTATTTTGCTATCCATTTATGATGTATAGTGATTATTTGTGTTTGGTCCACTGGGGTATTGATACATGTATTATTTTACACAAGGTAATGTTACAATTAACACATATCAATTACACCTGCACACATGTTATAGTTAATTATTAATATTGTTGTAACGTTTGGTTTTAGTGTATTTTTTTTGTCTTGTTTTAATTTTAGTATGAAATAAATGGTTATCCATCTATCACTTGTGAACGGCATGAGAAGAATGCCCAAAGAGCCAAATTTTGCAGAAATAGATTGGGCTAGAATAAGATTGAGCTTCCATATGGTATACCTGAACTCAAAGCTACTATGGTTCCAAAAGCTTCCCTTATCTGAGAAGATCAAATCACAAACTAAGACTATTTATAACATTTGACAATCCATTTCATTTTTATTTGATACTCAAATGAAAATTATAGCAATCTTTTAAATAATTTTAGTATTGGATGTAAATGGTCACAAAGGTTTGTTTTTAAATTTGTGTGATTAAATATTTGCAGAGTGCAAGCGGCATTGGCGGGCGCGTGCGCGAACCTACACTGCCTTCCCGAGCGCTTGAACCCAGTCGTGCGTCCCTTGATGGAGAGTGTAAAGAAGGAATCGTCGGAGGAACTGCAGGCGCACTCCGCGGACACGCTTGCCGCCTTGCTGGCGCAGCTGGTCGCGAGGGACCCCTGCCCTAACAATAAAGTCCTAGTCAACCTCAAAGCTTTTCTCAGGTACAGTTTAGATGATTTTAATATTTCTGTATTATTATTACCTTTTCGCCTCATTGTATTTATTCAATAAATTCATATATTTTTTTTACAAATCTTCCATGAGCTTCATCATCATGTCAGCTGATAGACACTCACTGCAAGACATCGGCCATCGGGTCTTTCGCTGTCCGCTCCCAGCGACTATCCACGACTTATTGTAGGTCCGCCTCTTGGGGGAGGGGAAAGGCTTCTCACTTACACTCACTCTGACGATTGGTTTTTGGCATTTAATCCCAAAAAATAAGTTATTATTTCATGGAATCGGGCGTTATTTTGCGGAAGTCCATCCTAAGTAAGAAAGGGATATATTTAGCCACTTCCGCACATGCAGTGGTAGTCTCGCAACGAAGTGCACCGCAAAAAACACAGACAGTGACTCTGTGTTTGGTACTAATTGGTGCAACATAACTCTTGAAGAAGCCCCGTGGAGGGGCGAAACACGTGTTGAGTGATTTAACAGTGGTAGTTGTGTAATTCACATTGTTTGCCGCATGCGAATTTATCAGCGGATTGGCGGGCGGTGCACTTTGTTGCACGATTATCACTGCGTATACAGAAGAGTCTAAATATTGGTCCTTTTCTTAAATAAGTTATTGGTTTAAAATTGTACCCCAATTACATGCAAGGACAACTAAAGACTTCTATAAGGTGCACAGACGATCTAAGATAGACGCTTTTAACAAGTCCTATCGGATCTTAGTTGCGAGTCGCATGTCCAGAGAAGGGCGTTCTATAACTGTTTTGTACACTAGATAGTGTTCTTAGCCATTTCATAGCCTTATAACATCTTGACCAATTTCTAAAGTAGTAGCAACGTCATTCAAATATGTTTGTAGCTCTATATTAGAAAACGCAAATTTTCGCATCTGCTGCAGCGTGTTATAACTATAATTATGAAATTTTAATAACTAATTATTATTTTCTATATCTAAGGCATGTATAAAATTTTATCTAGATATTTTAGAAAAACGAAAATAACCGCGTATGTACGTGATCACCTGCGTATCATTAGTAACATTAGGTAAAAGTGCTCAAGAATTTGTGTATTAAAATTTTGTGTAGCACCATACTATCTTGAGCGGACCTTGTTATCTTGAGAATAACAATTTAAAAAATAAATATATTTATATAGGTTAGTTTTATTACTTCAGATGTGATCCGGAATTTACTCCGCGCGTATCGCTGGAGATTGCAGAGGAAGGCGACTCTGGCAGCGGCGACAGCAGTTCAGAGAGCAAAAGAGAACATCAGTCCCCCACGCTGACATGTGCGTTTATTTTTTTTATTTATAACTCATCATTCCATCTCATCATTCTAGGTTACCTGTGTAGGTCCCATGTTCGTGGAACCTCTAAAATGCCTCGTAAATTTAAAAACTACTTTGACATACTCTTTCATCTAAAGCAATTCTATGTTAGATAAGTAAAGTCCAGTCCAGTTCATAAGAAAATAATACGCGATTTCCGATTTGGAATTTAAGAAAAATATACCTTTTTTATGTAAAGTTGGGCAGTTGATACCGTTCATTTTACAGTTGAGAACTTATTTTTTTAAGTATATAACATTTTATCATTTTTATTCAAATGTCAGCAGATAGACTCCCACTGCATACCCCGATGGTAAAAACGGTGACAGTATTTTTTTTTTCGATTTACAGTGGACAAATACAAAGGAATTTTAACATTGCGAGAACAGCAGCAGTCTGCAGAACGCACGGCGCCACGCAGAGGCCGCCCGCCCGCCGCCGCCCAAGACCTCGCACTCGAGGCGCTCTTCCCGCACGAGGATGAGGTAGGTGCATATACATAGTGATTAATTTTAAGAACTATAGGTGTAAAAGCTGTGCATGTATACCTTATTTAGTGCAATTATAAATGTTATACCCCATCCTGCAATCAATGATCTCGGAAGTAATAAATAACATAATGAAAATGTTGAAAGAAAAAAACGTTTTAAAAAATGCTGATTACTACATATTAATATTAATTATTGTTTACTATCTGTCGCTGCAGATCCTCTACTGCCAGAATATACTGGCTAGGTGCATTTCAATCGCAAAAAAAATTAATGAAACATACTTTAGTCACAGTCATATACATTCACCTCTTCAAAGTTTATTACATCTATAACCAATCAAAACCTAAACCATGACTAACTTCATAATATTCAATCACCAAACTAATCAAAAATGTATAGTTAATTCAACAGAAAACCTTTTAATAACGAATTTCTGTGATATTTGAACTATTGTGTATTAACTTCAATTTCACTTTCTGTTCAGGCTCGAAAACTTTTGAGGATCCAACGAAGAGGGGCTACTCTTGCGTTGACGAGCCTCACGAAACACTTTGGTAACGAGCTGCCAGAGAAGTTGCCAAAGCTGTGGGAATTTATTACTGAACCATTTGCAAAAGTTTTGTCCGACGGAGGTAAGCAACCATAGATAATCATTAATTTAAAAAAAATCACATTCTGCGGAAATTGCACTGAATAAATGCAATTGTTATAAAAAGCCGTAGTTAATATATAAATAAATTTAATCTCAATTAAATTGTAGTAAAATTTACAATATTATGTAAAACATTCTCTAACTCCTGTAACCCTTAAAGATAAAATACTTTCAACTCTTTAAAACTTGTTACTGAAGAGTTTTCAAGAATGATAAAACCTTAGTCCTTTCGCATTATTAATCAATATTGTTCGCTGACCGATTTCCAAACTCCTTTATAAAATGATCGCTTTCAAATAGTTTACATTAATTTATTTTTTCTTTTAAAAAAAGGCAGGTACATATAGTAAATAATTTTAATACATAGTAATCCAAACTCTGAAAACTTTTTTTACTATATTAATATTACGCTATTTATTATTTCTGAAGCATTTGATTTTTGGTTTGATTGTACCTTACATTAAAAGGCAGCAAATAAGCTGAACATATACCAGAAAGCTTTTACATCTATAACAAATCACTATGTATATTGTACGAATGTATTGTGTTTTATAAATTATGGATATAAGTTTGGTTTGTATATAAATATCTAGTAACATAAATTAACTGAGATTTATTGTTGACAGAATTGGTTGCACAAGAACCGGAGGCGGCTGAGGAGCTGATCTCGCGGCTGCAGGTGGTGGAGGCGGTGAGCGGGCACGTGGGCGCGGAGTTGTGGCCGCAGTTACTGGGCGGCGTGCGCGCATGCGCAGCGCTCTGCCGCGGTCTATACACAGCGCTGCGGCACATGGGAGCCCGCGCGCTCGCCTCGCTCGCGGCACGAGACCCTCATGCCGTCATGCATGATCTTGTCAACGAGGTACAACCCTTCATTACTCATTTATTAATTTTATTTTTCTACTTTAAATCAGTGTAGGTGCTAAAAATACCAGAAGAGCCTTGTTCAATTGAAACTAGTATCAAAACGAGCTACGAGAGATGCAAGATATCCTAATTTGAGAAATGGTATCTTTTGTGATCACTTTCCCATTTTATTATGGTATTTAAAGTAAATGCCAAAAAAGAAGTAGCATAATTTTTACTATGATAGTAAACTTGTGTTCACATAACACAGGTTTTGATTATTTGATAATCAATATAGTCTCGTTAAGAATGATGCTAGCAATCATTTGTAATTAAAAATATAAGTCAGTGTCCTAGTATAAAGCATACGCTTCAATGCAGGTTAATTAGAATGATTTATTAAACGCACACTTTAGTATATAACATATTGAATTCATTATATATATAATGTCGGAATGAATTCTTAGGGATTCACGCGTCACGTAGTACCCACTTATGCGATTTAAGAGCTCTGTGGTCTCCCAATATAGTAAAACTGTATTATGTAGCATCCCGAACCTATGCTCTAGGGAAAATCCTTGGGCTTCTCTATAGAGGTTTTTGCCTCTTAGAACAACAAGCGGAAGTTGCAAATGCCATTTGGTCAGCAAGTATGGTCCAAATAAAAAAAGAGTATTATTTGCGTTGCAGCTGATCGGTTCTCTGGAAGACGTTCGCAGCGAGCGCGTTCGCTGCGGCGCCGCAGAGGCGCTTGCACGGCTCGTGGACGCGCTGCAGTTGCACGTGGTGCCATACGTTGTGCTGCTCGTCATACCTTTACTCGGTCAGTAAGGGTCTATCTATGTAGAAGGGCATACCAGGGCAACATATGTTAATAATTCTGTATTTTATTCTAAAAAAATATGTAAATTGTTTTATAAATTCATTATAAATTTTGTATTTTTATTCATCAGTTTCTAATTTAAATTATTATAAAGGAAAAAAATGGTAAATTAAATCGATCCATAAGCTAAATTAATCAGGTTCGTGCAAATCAAATATATGTGATATTAAGTCATTAAGTGCGAAAAAAAGTTAAACGTGACAAATTAAAATACCGCGAAAAGACAACACTATCTATTGTTTGTAATTGCTTGTTTGTTTTGCGTTGATGTCAGTAGTTTTTATTTAGAAACATTACATGAATTTTAATTAATATATGATGTGGATGTTATTTTATACGGTAAATCTTCATAAATAGTGATTCATGTTTTCTAATCTGATCCTTTTTAGTGTTGGTTTTTTGTGCACAGGATATAATACAAAATTTTATGTGTGTAATTAATTGCACACTTAGGCTTTAGTGCGGCATATGAAAATTGCAATCTTATTAGAACATAATTGACGAAGGTTTTAACGAAATTATAGTACATTTAATCTGACATTTTGGTTTTTATTCGTGACATATGTATACATTATATACACTACATAAGCATACATTACATAAGCGCGTCACTTAGGTCGCCGAGTTGATTTCAAGCTAGTGAGATATTTGCAGACTAGTTTCATATTTGTTTTGTTTGCTTTGAGTAGTATGGGTAGATAAATAAGTTTACTTGAAATAAAAAAAAAAGTTTCTTAATTGTTCTTTGATCTGCGCGAGTGAAAAGTCTGTGAGGTTGTAGGTTAATTTCTACGATAGACTTTTTTGTCCGCTCTTTATTCAAGGAAAATGTTTTTTTTTTATGAATTTTGTATACATTTTTTTGTGTACTTATCCATCGCACGTAAACAGGTTTAAGTGTATATGCTTTGTTTTGTTATCAGGTCGAATGAGCGACCACTGCGAGGCGGTTCGCACCATGTCCACCCGTTGTTTTGCGACACTCATCCAGCTGATGCCATTGGACGGTGCCATACCAGAGCCTGAGGGTCTCTCCTCAGAAATGCGCGCGCGCAGACAGCGTGACAAACAGTTCCTCGAGCAACTCTTTAATCCTAAATCAATCAAGGATTACAAGATACCGGTACCAGTGTCTGCTGAACTGAGAAGTTATCAACAGGTCATCATTGTCTTAAAACTATTATATTTAAAACAGAAATTTCCGTTCAGTTATAATATGTGAAATCTTTTTAATGTCCATTTATTTATACTGGATGATTAGTTTTTGTGTAAATTGGCTGTAAAATGGTGTAAATGTAAGGCAGATTTGTCAACAAAAACTTTTACATTTATTTACGACCACCTTTTATAAAATTAAGTCTGAAATATAAAATATACGTCTTATAATTCGATAGGCCAATAATCTAACATCCTGTACATCATTGTATGTTCTTTAATATTTTACTTGTTAACAGGCCGGGGTGAACTGGTTGCGTTTCTTGTACGAGTACGGTCTTCACGGCGTGCTGTGCGACGACATGGGGCTGGGTAAGACGCTGCAGTCGATCGTGGTGGTGGCGGGCTCGCACTGGGAGCGCGCCCAGCAGAAGCGCGACGCACTGCCCTCGCTCGTCGTCTGCCCGCCCACGCTCACCGGTACGTCTCGCACCGCTGTACTTGACTGTACTGAACGAACACTGTACACTTATGCACATGTATACATAAGTGATAATGAATACACACTTGGGTAAATAGTACATAGTACACATTGCCATGTAAAATTATTTATTCATTAATAATATGATTACACTTTACAAAACAAGTTTAGAATTTAACTTGAAATTTTTATTTGAATAGACTTTAATTGTACAGTTTTATTTACCGAATATTTTTTGTCCAATAATTAGTAACTACGTGATGGGTTTTAATTGGAGATATAGGCATAGCGTTCTGTGTCTGTTTTCTTACAGTAGTATAGGCATTACTGTTTTGGTTCAGGGATACCGTTATCAATTTATTGCGCTATCGAATCTACTGCACTATGTCACCGCATCTAGGTAGGAGGAATGAGCTGTTTTTTCCTCTCTGCTCTAAGAAATTGCGGCGAGATAGTTTACAAAGATTTTGGTAGCAATTTAATTCACAGGTCAATCGTGAGAATCTGAATAATTCGTCACGAGCTTGGTACCTTGACTTTATATCAACGAATATATGGTTAGCTGATAAGACCGAACTGACTTGGCGATATTAATAAAATAATGATTTATTTTTTAAATAAATATGGAAATGATTCATACTAAAAATTTTGTTAAAAAGGTTTAACTGGGCCTATGCCCGTCGTCAAAATATCACTTCGGTGATGTTTCGGCCTACCAAGTGTGGCGGGTATTTTTGCATATCATAGCAAAGCACTTGTCATCTCTTGGTCACTTTCTTGTATAAAATGATCAATGATGTAAAATGATGTTATTAATTTCTCGTTATTTCTTCGTTAACAGGCCACTGGGTGTTCGAAGTGAACAAGTTCATCCCTTCAAAGTTCCTCAAGCCGCTGCAGTACGTGGGGCCGCCGTCGGAGCGCGAGCGGCTGCGTGCGCATGTCAAGTACTACAACTTGATCGTCGCCTCCTATGACATCGTGAGGAAAGACATCGATTTCTTCAGCAGCATCAAGTAAGTGATTAATGTACGAAAATTAAATAAAAACTATTTGGTCAGGCCTTCACAGTAAATTACAGTTTTATGGACTAATTTAACAGTGAAAATATTAGGAAATTAACAAATACGAGTTATGTACTGAAACGTTTTTAATGCGATTTTGTTGTGTTGTATGAGATTAATTAAATAAGAAGAAAATTTGCGTAGTAATGAAATATATAAAATTAAGGTTCTGTCATTGTATATTTGGCTACAGATATATACAAGTGACGTAAGCAATTTTGATCGTGTTTTAGCACAGGTTTGCTTATTGTCAGAGTAAAAGATAGTGGTTATACATTTTAGCAATATCTAATTATTTTGTAAGACTTTGAGTTATTTTATACGTCAGAGCTTATTTTTGCGGTCCCCATTAACCACATAAAAAAAAAAACACTTTTTTAATGTTGTTTTATGCTAAAACTATTTTTATGGCTCTCGTATTTATCGATTTTTATGCTTTTTCTTATAATACAACTATGATCCTTATCCATCGCAAAATTCAAAACCGTTTTTCTTAATTTCTACATTACATCTTAAATCCTGTCTCGCAAAGAGTACTTTGCCTCAACAAAACTGGAGGCGGTGTACATTAAATACATAAAAACGATGGTGATTTAATGTTAATATCAAGTAAAATATAAAAAAATAATAGAAATGTTGGCATGTTGTCGTAATTTATAATTTCTCGCTTTCTGTTTTAAGGTGGAACTACTGCGTACTGGATGAAGGCCATGTGATTAAGAACGGAAAAACAAAAGCATTTAAAGCAATTAAACAACTCATCGCAAATCATAGGCTGATACTCTCAGGAACACCAATACAGGTCAGAACTAATATCATTTGTACTATGATTTTACTCAAATACTTTTAAGAATATTATACAATATTACAAAAATACTAAAGCTTTGCCCTCGAGAAACTAGTATCAAATGTAATGCTGGTCCTGCTTCTCATTTTTGCCCAGTAGAATTTACATTTTAGGCTACGAAATAGCTATAGAATAGTGTAATGTCTTCCACGCGATTATTAATGGTGAAAATTTTAATTGCTATTAATTATACAAAAATGAACAAAAGGAAACAAAAGAAGTGATTTTCATTTTAAAAATTATGATCAATTATACAATTATGAGATTGCTCATAATAATGTAGTAAAAGCATCGATATTTAAATATTGACAATGCTCTCCATCTTGACACCAAAACAATTTAGATTATAAGTGATTAATAGTCATTGGCATACTCAAGACGCAGGCCATGTGGTGGACAGATGATCTTCTTCAAGGCGTCTGTAAACGCTGGAGACAGGCCGCTTCATATCGGTCTTATTCTAAGGAAGCCCTTTGTTCAGAAGTGGGCTGTTATGGTGATGATAAGTCATGACGATTTGTGAATTTACGAATGAGTGGCGATAAGTAATGTGGACGAACTAAAATTACAGAACAACGTGCTGGAGCTGTGGTCGTTGTTCGACTTCCTGATGCCAGGGCTGCTGGGCACCGAGCGACAGTTCACGGCGCGTTATTCGCGGCCAATCCTAGCAGCACGCGACGCCAAGGCCACGCCCCACCAGCTGCAGGCAGGCGCTCTAGCCTGCGAGGCGCTGCACCGACAGGTGGCCAAACCAAATACAGATAAAATATATTCTTACCGCGAAAAAGCTGTAGTTTAGTCCACAGGATGATTGGTTATAGATATAAAACAATGTATAATGTATTATAGTACATCGTGTCCAAAGATATGTGGTAAGAAAAATTTGTTTACAAAATTCGGATTACTGTATATGAAATTAAATATCGTTCACTATCTGTCACTATATATGCCACAGGATGTTAACCTGTCGTGTTCAATTTAAGAAATGTAATATATTTCAGAATTAATTTTTCATACAGTGCGAGTGTAAATAGGCTCAAAAGCTTTAAAATTTGTTGACTAATAAGTTATACTTTCACCCTTGTAAAACTTTTAAGTTCGTAACAAATTATCCGTACAATAAAGAAATAATAAGTAAGTTTGTCTGTTTGGTCTGATCAACAGATGAGACTATGATCTCTCAAAATAGGCTTCATGATAATGACGTCAGCCTATAGACGCGCACTGTAAAGGCATATGCCTTTAAGCATATAGAAACTGTTATTAAGTTTAAATATACTTATTTGTATTGCGATAGGTGCTGCCGTTCCTGCTGCGGCGTGTGAAAGAGGACGTGCTACGCGAGCTACCGCCCAAGATCACGCAGGACTACTACTGCGAGCTAAGCCCCATGCAGCGCCGACTGTACGAGCACTTCTCGCGTGAACACGTGCCTCATGATATCGGCAGCTCACACACGCATGTGTTCCAGGTACGTGCTCTTTACTAGTTACAAATTACCTTTTTGGGTTCTTAATACTCGCGGCTGAAACGGCCCCGAGCATTGTCGGTCAATGGGACGGAATACCTTTATGCATGGAACGGAGTAGTTAAAGTGCAAAGTATTTATTTTTAAATATTAAAACTGTTTTTAATAAAACAATATAACTTTATATATAAATATAATATTAAAAAAAATACAATGATGTAATGAAAGTATATTTTGATCATTAATAATTTACAGACTCATATGCGTCCTTCTTTTAAAGCGGAGACTTTCGTCAAACCCAGATATGTGTACATAGAGTCCAAAGAGTAGCTAAACACAATTGAAATAAAATCTATTTTCATAGTGCATGCATAATGCATGTTCTGGAATGGGATTCGTAGACGAAAGACGTCAACCCTTCACAACCTTCGTAAGGTCGACTGTCCTTAAAATCTATAATCTTATTATTTCACTATTTTAAATGTTTGTATATCCCTAGGACCTCTGAAAATTTTGATTTTTGTAATGAAAATAAATGTCATTTTTTCCGAGAATTATTTTACGAACTCTCTTTCTGTGAGGTCAGTTATATTTAACATGCGTCGTTATTATTTGCAGGCACTACACTATCTCCAAAATGTATGCAATCACCCCAAACTGGTGCTGACTCCGGAACACCCGGAGGCGGAACGCATTGCGGCGGAGTTAGCCGTGCAGCGCTCCTCGCTTGACGACATTCAGCACTCTGCCAAGCTGCCAGCACTCAAGTGAGTTTCACTCTACAAACACGCTCACACTGATCCATTTGTATTTTGTTTTTATAATTCTGTAATTTGGCCAGTTGAAGGTGGAAGTGGGCAGGTTCCGTGCAGAAATTCAGACCGCTGGGGCCTTGAGTGAAAACAGACGAAGGATGTCCATCCACAAAGTGGACATATACCTTGTTAAGGTCTAAGAAAGACAATCTGATGAGATCAATATGCAAATCTATGTGAATACCTTTGTCCAGCTGTGGACATACCATGCCTGAAATGATAATGATATTAAAAAAGTGACCACTTAAGTCACAAATATAATACTTATGTGATATAATATTTTCCTCAATTTGTGTATATCGTTATAGTGCTTACTAATAGACCTAATACGGCTGAAGTAATCATGATTAAGTACAATATATACTAGCTAGGTTTTTACTTAGGTCATTGCTTTAGGCCAGGTAGGCCGCATGCTTTTTGGATTTGTTAAAGATGTCGCTGTCAAATTAGTGGCAGTGAAGAAAAAATATGTAAATAAAATAATTTTTTTTTCGTAGACAACTTCTTCTGGACTGCGGCATTGGAAGCAGTTCAAGCGACGCGGAAAATGGAGCGGTGGTATCCCAGCACCGCGCGCTAATTTTCTGTCAATTGAAGAAAATGCTGGACATCGTGGAGAACGACCTCCTCCGTCGGCACCTACCGGGAGTCACGCACCTGCGGCTCGACGGAAGCGTGCCTCCGCACCAGCGACACGCCATTGTTACACGCTTCAACACCGACGTGTCCATCGATTTACTCCTACTCACTACAGCAGTAAGTTTGTGAACATTAAAACTGTAACTAAGCCAGTGGGTAGGCCCATACTAAGTGGACCGAGAACATAGTTAATGTTGCGGGAAGTCGCTGGATGCAGGCTGGAAGGAACTTCGGAGCGATGTAGAATACACGCGATATTATGACAAAGAAAGCCTTAGCTGCGTAATACCATGTCAGCCGACAAACGCCCACTGCAAGACATAGACCTAACCCGAAGGTGGTCATGATAACCAGTCTTACGCTGCCCATGTACAGCGACTTCCCACGACCTTGACTACTAGATCTTACATCAGCAGATCAAACATCAGATATTTTACTCTCTTAAAGTATAATACATGATGTGCCTATTTCAGTAACTACTTTCTTTATTTATTTAATAATAAACAATGATTACTTAGAAATAAGTTTTCATACAGTGCTTTATGCTAATATATCATAAAATTATATATTATTTATTAAATGTTATACAATATTATTTATCATTATTCAAATGATTTTAAATTACGTCATGTTTTTGACAGTTGGGGGAAGGTTAAGGTTTTAGTGCTTTGTTTTTATTTTCTTTGTTTGAAAAATAAAAAAGATATTTTCGTTATTTTACTGGTAAACATTACAATTGTTCTGTCTGTGTGAGAATAAAATAGCCGATTAACAGGCCGTTCTTGAGGTTTGCGTTGAGCGAAAGTTTAGGCGATATACTTTTATTAATATATTTAATAAATTTGTAGGTGGGAGGCCTTGGTCTAAATCTGACGGGCGCGGATACGGTGATCTTTGTGGAGCACGACTGGAACCCGATGAAGGACCTGCAGGCCATGGACCGCGCGCACCGCATCGGACAGCGCAAAGTCGTCAACGTCTACCGTCTTGTAACCAGGGACACGCTCGAGGAAAAGATTATGGGGTTAAGATTACTTTTTTTTTATTAAAAACTTGCTATAATTTTAACTATACATCTATATCTTCATCATGTCAGCCGTCAGTCGCCCACTGCATAGATCTCCTCCCAAAGATCGCTGCCATGACCGGTCTTGCGCTGTCCGCATCCCGCGACCTTGAATTTATAGTTGCATGAGCAATATGCCCCCACTTATAACAATTTCAGACAAGTAAATCGTCTAGCAATGTCAGTAACTTTGGTTCGTCTGCCAATTTCCTCGCTTTCGATTATCCATATCTTTACTTGGATTTAAATTTATACCAGCAAATACAAACCAGTATATTGAAGCTTTTATTATACCCCATGTAAATTAAAAATTATGAATTTAAATATGCATATGTTTACCGATATTAAATTTTCATTACAGACTCCAAAAATTCAAGCTGATGACAGCAAACACAGTGATCAGCAGCGAGAATGCAGCGATGGAAACCATGGGCACCGATCAATTGCTGGATCTGTTCCAGCTGTCCGGGCAGAGCACCAGCCAGTCTCAAGCACAATCAGGCAATGTCGGAGCCAAGTCTGTGCTAGAAACGCTACCCGACCTGTGGGACGATAAGCAGTACGAAGAGGAATATGACATGACCAATTTTATTAAGAGCTTGAACAACATTAAGACTTAGTGATCGCCAAGATTTCGTAGAAGCTACTAATCATATTAATGAACTCAAGGTCTTGTTAACATCAACAACAAACAGTAAACTTTTTTAATTCAGTGGTTTCTATATAGCCACCAGCAACAACAAATCCAAAGTAAATCTTATGCTGAATAATTTAACATGTATTAATATACTATTGTGTAGTGATTTATATCTGACACATTTGCAGTTTTTGACTGACATTCAACTATCTGTTTAAGCCCTCAAAAATTTTCTATTAATTGAGAATATTATGAAAAATTTGTAATGAATTATTATTATTATCAGCCTATTTTAGTTATAAACAGCTGACACCAAATTGAAGTCTTAAAATCATTTCCGAGTGGCGTTGCTCTATCACGTTACATTTTGTTATGAAAAATTTGTTCGGTTAAATCTTAATATTTACTGTTTGTGTTATTGTATGTGAAACTTCAAGTTATGTGCAATAATCATAAAATATCATAGAATATGTGTAGTAAATTCTTTTGGTATAACTTCTGTCTTATTGGAGACTGGTGAAGATTAGATGAAAGTAGTAGTTTTACATCTCTTGTGATGATACATAAGTGTCAATTTGCGTAAAGCCTTGATGTTAAGTAAATAATTTAAAGCTATATTTACGAAAATCGAGCTTTATAATATGTTAATCTAGAGATAAACGAAGTTTACAAAGCGATTAGCCCAGTGCGTTTGAATGTGACATTATAGGCTAATAGTAATGTACTACTCTAGTTGATAACTTTATAAGAATAATGAAGTGGAAATGAGGTTTTAGCCTATTCAACGGCTGTTATCTTTAAGATTGAATTAGAGGCTGAATTGTTTTTAACAATAGTGTAGAAATGTCATATGGCTAACTTTGAGGGCTTTAAAAATTGCCTTGTTTGTGGTATTGAATATATACGTGTGAACAATCTTAACAATTCTCTACAATTGGTGTGAATGTTTTATAAAACACCTTTAATTATGTATGTTTCGTCTTGCACCTTTAAAAATTATAAAGTAATTAAAAAAATATTCAAGAGAGTATAAAATGTCTTCAATTTTATTGACATTTTAAGATTATAAATTAGGGTAATCATACCAAAATAACAGACTTCTTGTATTAATTATTGGACGACTTACTGTGTATAATTTATGTTCTATTATATTAAATTTTGACTATGACTTGATATTAGGTGATTCGCTTACATTTACGTTCTAAAATTTCTAATGTAAGTTCCTTTGGTGAGAAATACCTCAATTATAGATTTTTCTTACGATTGTAATTTATTTTGTAGCAAGTTAAGGAAGACAGTCATATTGCTTAGTCATTTTTGTAGTTTTAGAACGCACACAGCGGCGTTGCTATGTTACGTTGAGTTTTATTTGCTATATAGTACCTGCTCAAGAGGGAATGACGAAAAATATTCTTTTGAAATGGTTTAACACCCTCGTCATACTTTACCAAGGATGATGCAATGCAAATATAAATTGTGTCCAAAGAATGGAAGGGGCTTTTAAAATGATTTAGCAGTTGAATGTAAAAATTAAGTTATAATTACTATTAGATATGTGTTATTATTTTTTTCTTGATAAGAAGTCCTGCTACGATATCAAACTGGTTATTAGGATAAACTAATGGTTATTTGACTTTGTAATGTTACTGTCATTGTTATGATTTATGTGATGTGTTGTGTGTTTCACATAACCTTATTGTTTGACAGTGATTAGTTATGTTAAATTTATTTTGTTATGACAGTGTAAAACGTGTTCTTTCTCGCCTGTACATTTTTATTGTAATAAACTTGTAGCATCATAATCTGTGTTTATTTTTTATAAATTGTTTCATATTTTTAATAAATAATGATATTACTATTGTATTAATAAGACATTACGAAAGAATTAAGACGAGGTGAAATCGAATGATCTAATTGGGTTTGCTAAATGCTCCTCAAGTAATTGGTTTAGCGTCATTTTTTGGTAATAAATTAAAAGCTATAAGCCAAATCACAAAACAAATTAGAAACCACCTTATAACTTATCATTTAACTTGAACCATCATGTTTGAAGGGACTATTTGTGTTTTATGTACCCAAGCTATTTCATCTCTGAAACCTGATAGATTAAAAGTTTGAACTACATGATAGGTCTCCAATAACTAATGTAAATAATTATCATCATTTTTTCCAGAGTTGCAAATAAGTATTAAGTCATGAAATGATTTATATAACCGAGAAAAGATTTAACAGGTAAACACAATAAAGATAAATGCAAATTGAAAAAGAAACAATAATATTTAATACATTTTATATATACTTTCGATTATATTGTAAAAAGTTATTGTTTAACCATCATCATTTTGAGCCCTGAGAAGTACCCACCCTGTTGGACATAGGCCTCTCTCGTAGATATATAACTTCTGGCGATCTTAACAAAGACCACTCGCCTTGCGGCGGGACGTCTTGTGGTTATTATCACTGAAAAAGATTGTGTATTTGCAAAAATGCCCTGGCGAAATGTCTGTTAATACATTAGCGCATCACAACTACATACGTATTGTATATTTAAAAAAAAGGCATTAAATTTCACTAATTTCATCATTCAAAGCAATTAAAATTTTAATCCGCAAATTATTATTAAGTTTTTCCAACTTTTCGACAAACATGTAAAATATCGAATGTCAGGAATAATTTATACAAATAAATACAATTGCAGAGTCTGTTTGTAATATTAAAAATACTCGTTTTTTCTACATGTATATGGAGATGATATTTTTTTAAATTTTGTCGATCTGTTTGTTCCGGCTAATATCTAAATTTGCTGAACCGATTTTGACGGCACTTATACTTGCAGCTAGCTGATGCAACAAGGAGTAAATTAGGCTACTTTTATTTTAGAAAAAATTCTTTAACGAAAAAAAAACAATAATTTTTTTGTTAAATTTCACGCGGACAAAGTCACGGGTATAGCTAGTTAGTAAAAATAATCCAGACAATTGTTTAATTTCTTTAAGAATATTATCACTGAATCGATAAAACTTGAAACGATCAAGAATAATGTATATTTCTCTAGTCAATAAACACGAATGCAAACTTCTTTTATCAACTTATAAACATATCTATTTTATCCTGCGTGGAAAGGAACATAAAGTTAAAAGTACAAAAAGTCCGCAAGATAGCGCTTAAGTGCATCAACACCATGGCGAAAGCGACGTCAACTGTGTGTAGGTAAATTTTTGTTTTCTTCAACGAACTGCTGTTTCTTGTTTGTTTATAAGTTAAAAGACTGATTGAGAAGTTTTTTTAAGTGTTTATCCGTTATCAAGTGCATCAGTTTACAGTTGGAAGTTAAAAGTTTTATGTGTAAAGTTGTAACGAACTCTGGGATCAGTTGAGTATTCAGGTGTCAACGAGGTAAGGTACCGAAGCTTATTTCAAGATTATGACTTCTAAAATTAACGCTTTACCTCTAAAACGATATTTGAATATTCTTAAAATTTGTAATTAGCCCATCGCATTCAAGCCGTCGACGTACACATTTGAAGTAATAGTTATTAATAATTCTTAAAAAGGTTATGTCTCTCTACACGAATTTTAAACAGATCTCCGACACTTAAGATGTTTTGCTTCTTAGAATTTTTCATCGCGTTCTGAACGCATTTCAGTCCACTGCAATGAAGTTTGCATTTGTTTACAAACTTTTGGTATATTGTTTACCTATTGACCTACTATTTTCTATCAAAGTATTTTGGACCTTATTTGAATGAAATGAATGAAATTTTATCCTATTTTTTTTTTACATTAATCTCACTTCCAAATAGAACAGAATTAAAGTTATTTTACAATTTTTTAAATTATTCAATTAAAAGTTTTAAACGTGTTAAATGTCTTGTTTTAATTTTTTCTAATTTATAAAACTTTAATCAAAGTTAGTTTAATTTTATAAAATAATAGTTTTTGTTAAAAATCCTTGTAATGGCATTCAATAAAGATATTTAGTTCTCAATAGTATATAGATTAGTTGTTTGAAACCATTTTAATTCTTTCATTATTATTTATTATGAGCCTTTTTTATATTGTAGTTTAATATTTAACAGCAGAATTCAGAAAAAAATTTTAGTAAATTTTTAATTTATTATTTATTTATTAAATTGCTACATTCTAATTAAACATTTTTAAAATGTTCTTTTTTAAATATATGAAAATGGCATAAAAATAATTATTGTTATAACCGTAATTATTGTTAAGAGATTTATAAACATATTTTACATAATCATCAAACTTTTAATAATTAAAATAGAAAACAATGACATTTCTTGTAAATTTCTAAAATTAAATTGTATTCTTTACATCAATCCTATAGGTGTGAGAACTTCAATCCTGGCCTCTTGGAAATATAATAATTATTAACACTATTTTTAAATAATCTTGTTTTACCAATTGTACTCAATCAAAATTTTATAATTGACTTTTACATTGAAATTATTAATATTATAACCCTTGAAACCATTGATTAATCAAAATTTAAAAATTTACAACTTTATGAGTGTTGGTAAATATTAGAATAATTAGTTAAATGAAAAAAAATTTAAATACTTTTACGAAGATGTATAAAATAGCTTTCACTTGTTTTGTTTTACCATCTGTCTTATAGAACTTCTAACGCCAAACAAAGTTATGAACTTTTTTTAATTAGTACGTAGTTTTGTTAGAGCGCCTTTACAAAATATGATGATATACGTACGTAATTGTTTGAGCTTCGATCCAATAATTAGAGGTATCAATTAAATAGCGCTTAAACTCATTGATGTTCGTATGTCTGATCTCGTTAGGCGCGTAAAATCAATAATAACGTATCATAGAAACATTCACAAACAGTGTGGTTTTTCGACACAATATCGAAAACCGAAGCGTAATAAAAGTGGCAGATGTATGATCAAGCCGTCGTTTTATCTCTTCGATTTTTTTTTTGTGAAAAAGAGGTTTGCAACAATCAATTCCCTTTGTGCGCGACATCAATGGGAGCGGTTGCTGTGTACCTATCCTTTGATCTCGCCGCGCTCTGAAGATGCGACATTGCGCTAATGCCGGCAGCGCGGGGCGTAACGTCGTAAGCGCCTTTTAGGATTTGTTTTCAAGTGTGAAGCGTTTTAGAGGGCTTTTATAATTACCCACCCGCTGCTCTTCATCACTATCTTAGCGATACGAGAACGATCGCGCTTTGTGCTCGGAGACACGGCTGAGCTTCAGCGCATTCATACTCTAGTTTTACAACGCGTTTATTTTCTTTTTGTCGCATTTATAAATTTATAATTCGAACATTAAAATTGGTTGTGAATATACACCACTTAAAGAAGATAAAATATCTATACATCTGTACAAATAAATAAAATTGGAGCGTCTGTTTGTAATATTTAAATAACCTGTGAGTATATTAAAGGTACATATATAAAAAATACGCATATTTTAAATTTTTGTCCGTCTGTCTGTTTGAAATAGCTGAACCGTTTTTGACGGAACTTATCTAGCAGGTAGTTGATATTATAAGAAGTAATTAAGGTCACTTTTATTTTAGTAAAATTCTTGTAATATAATTATATTCCATGCGAACGAAGTCGTTGGTATAGCTAGTAAAAATTTTTTTATAGCGCTTTGGTAATTACGAACATTAAATTGCTTTTAATTAATAGTTGACTAAAACTGAAGAAATGGTGTAGTAAGACTTTTTTTATATCATATCTTATAGAACGATTTCATCAGCGTCCACTATAAATTTATTATAAGTCCTATCGGAAGCTGTCTGCATCCAGCGTTTTAAGATGATATATTTAATGGAATCAGGCGTTACCTCGCGGAAGTCCATCCTAAGTAAGAAAAGGCCCAATATCTAGCTACTTTCGCACATGTGGTGGTAGTCGTGCAATGAAATGCACCGCCCGCCAGCCCTCTGATAAATACGTATGCGGCAAACAATGCGAATCACACAACCGCCACCGCCAAATTACTCAACACGTGTTTCACCCCTCCACGGGGCATCTTCAGGAGTTATGTTACACCGATTAGTGCAAAACACAGAGTTTTAAGATGACATTGAAGGTCACCTGTCTACCTTGTCTAGCTACGCTGCGCATGCCTGTCCCCGGTCTCCTATTTAGAACCTCAAGATTCCAGCAATCTTTTCAGTGCGCTATTTTGCATGATCAGTGCCACTTCAACTTAATAATCTGCTATTTTCTACTTTCTTTCATCTATAGATCTCATTTCTAATTCGATCTCGTAAGGAAATCTCTGGCATATCCTTCTCCATGACGCGCTGAGCGACTGTGGGCGTGATCGTGGGTCATCTTTATTAATAACAAATACTAAATAGCTTTTAAATAATAAGTGCGAAAGATGGAGTAAAACTTGTTTATGTCATATCAAACAGAATAATTTTATATAATATATAATTTAATAATATTCCGGACATTTATTAATTGAAGAATCAGGCTACCGAGCATATAACAGTCAAATCGCGTTAAGAATACAGTGAATGATGATTATATTTTATAAAATTATGTCCATGGACAATGTGAACCATCAATGAAAACGTTCCGAAATAAAAGTTGTGTTCGAAAGTATGTCTTCTAGTGGTCATTGTGAATTTGACCGTCTAAGTACAAACTGAGTAGTTACGGCTCTAGGCCGGCGAAAAATTTAGCAAAAAATATTTTTTTTATTATATTTAAATAAAACACTGTCACGTTAAAACAATAATATTTTTTTTTTATTAAAAGATAAATATGTGAATATCAAATGTTGCCTATTAAACTCTGCAAGCCACATAACGCGCATTACAGGTGATCTCTGGGGCGTCAAGGTTCAATAGTGGAGACCACAGATTGACACGCGCACTGTCAGACCTTGGTAAAGTCGTCGGAAGACGTTGGAATGTAGTCTTTTTCCTTT
The DNA here is from genome assembly GCF_028537555.1 of Battus philenor. NCBI lineage: Eukaryota > Metazoa > Arthropoda > Insecta > Lepidoptera > Papilionidae > Battus > Battus philenor. Next base: position 3,476,761 of record NW_027181759.1, on the reverse strand, counting down.
CGGATCCAACTGAAATTCAACGAGGGGAGGCCTAATTCAGCAATTTAGGTCTTCTAAGAAATTTATTTTTATGTATTAATTAAAACGCTTTCTCCAAGTCATTCTTTAATACATTACTATTTAAACTTATTTATTTTAAATATAGTTGTTCGTCTTAACCTTCAAACATGACGGCTAAAAAACGCCGCGTATGCACATCGCCTTAGGCTACGTAATAAGGTAAGTAAACCGCACGACGTTTTGTCTCTGTCCGGCGCGTCCTTTTAATTCCCATGCGAGGTTTCTGTACGAGACCCTCGGGAGGCGCGCGATTTCACAAAGCCAAACACGTGTTTCAAATCCTTTGTAGGCTTCTGCCCTTAATGGAGATGGATTCCCTAAGTCGATTTGAAGGGACTCCTGGCTTCGTCAGGTTCAAAGACAGTACGACGATGTCAAACGACAAGGATAATTGTTAACTACGTTCTATAATTAATGATATATATTTGGGATTGAGACTTGGTTCGATTGGATACAATTTTAAATAATTCACACTTTATGTATGAATTACATAGGATTGTCATTGCTCACAAACGAGTTCTCAGAGAATGGTCAGGAGCATCCTCTGCGCTCCATAACACCGCACTGACCTCCAACCAGCCCGGCAAACGCGGTGATAATGATATATCCCTTCGTAGATATCTTTTGAGGAAGCCTATGTCATGCAGTGACATATAGACGAGGATCATATACACGACTATATAAGGTGATTGGTTATAAATGTAAAAAAAGGCTTATTATTAGTGATTTTTTGATGAACGCTAAACTTCAGAGCTTGGAACATCGGCAAACAGTTGCCAGGATTACGGTGGTCCTTAGACTGCATTTTAAAGAATGTGCGTCGGAGTTACATGAATTAATTCCATCGTTTTCTTTCTTCTATCGGACATTAAGATGCACGGTTTCCCAACATCCATACAGGGTTGAAATCTTTTCAACCCGCACAAAGCGTCTTGCTACTACTTACAGTGCAAACAGCTAAGAAATAGAACAACCTACTTACCTTCGTTGTGTTCAGCTAACTATAAGTTGGGAGTCTTCAACTGAAGAGCGAGCATATAGCATCGTGGACCTCGTCATCGCTTAACACCAGGCGAAGGAGTGAATGAATAGCTTATTTTCTTTCAATTATTTTATAGTACACTCTATGTAAAAAACAATGGTTTTAGAAATAGTGAATAACATAATTATAATTTACTAAAAAAAGCGTTCGGAAAATTTGGATTACTACATAATAAAATTATTTATTGTCTATCGTTACAGACTTTGTACTGTCTGGAATTATTAGCCATACCAATAGAAAAAGTTCGTAAATGTAACTCAGGTCAGAGAGATCGTTTTATACAAGGTAATTGGAAGTAGGCGTAAGACTTTTAAAATTGCTGACAAAGCTAAATCGTTAACAGCTATACATATTAACTCCTTCAAATCTTTAACACCTGTTACCAATCGCCGATGGATATCTAATTATTATATATTAGAATTGTAATGACTTCCTTTAGTAATCTAGTGTTAAAAATATAAAATGATAGGTGAATTTCGTTTTGTTAGTTGAACGCTTTGAAAGGATATAATCAACCGCTCTCTATACATCCAGAATAACGTGTAACGCTCGGGTCACTCGCTTCCTTCCAGTATAACCCTTTGGCGGAACTCGAAAGAACTCGGTTGTTCATTAAAAATTCTAGGAAGTTATTATTAAGTCTCTTTTAGATGCGGAGTAACAATGAACCGTTTCAACGGCAAAGCCCGTGAAAGGGGTCGGTGGGAGTCGATTTGAAGCTTAGCCACTCAAGTGGGACTCGCTGCCCTGCCCTCGAGACTGTCCGCTGTGCACACACGCGGCGGTCCCCCGGGCGCTCCCGACGTGCGGACTTACGGCGGACTAGAGAAAGAATACTCGCTTTAAGACTTCATGCAGTTTGGCTATACTATCATTAAACATTTAATAACAATATATTTTTTTATTATTACCAATCGTGAGCTTCAATAGAATGTCAAAAGATCTCAATTTAAAAAATTCAAATATTACATACGAGTAAACATAGGAATTGTTTGTAACTAATAAACTAATGATGCTCCAGTTATCTAATTATTAACTTTTAATATAAATTACATATTCAAAATAATTATAAGGTAATGAAAGAAAAACGAATTGAAAGTCCATAATTAACTTCAATCTGAATTGAAAAGTTTTTTAGAAACTTCTTTCATATTAAATTGAAATGACGCCACACCGAAGAGGTTACAATCTTTCCTCCGGGTACCTCTATAATGATTACCCACAAGTTAAAACTAAGTGGGTCAACGCGTCCTGATCTGCAGTGAGCCCATAATAAGCTGAAACTGCTGGTGATCACTTTCAAAAACATTTACACTGTAGGCATTCTGTAATATGTAACAGTATAAATATTATTACAGGGTAGAAATCGAGAGACATGGTTAACTTTTTTTTTCGGAAAGTTTTTTTTACTTATATATAGTCGCTATACTCCTTTATCCTAAAATGGCCGAGACCATGTAGCACCTCATTTACAGTTTTTTTTTTTAAAAAAACTGGTAATGAGGTGCTCATTTACAGTATTTTTTAATTAATTTCTTATTTACAACATCAAATTATTAACTCTAGCTCTTGTGATTGTTTTAGGTGAATCTTAATTTTTATGTTATAATTATGCATGCGTGCTATACGAGTTCATATTGAAAAGATATTTTAATATCATAAATCGAAGTAAAACATAACTAGTGTTTTACCTATTAAAAAATTATGACCTGCCCATTTGGGTTTCTCACCTGCATAAACCAGGAAACAGATTTTAAACAATTGTTTGGGAATACGTTCGCGGAAGTATCGCCTAAAAGATTCCCACCAGAAAGGAAGTTATTTTTTACACGTTTTATATTATTTTTAATTACTCACTAAGATACGTCCTTTAGCAAAATAGGTTTAAATATTGAATTTATTATTCTCATTACATTAATGCTGAAATCGTAACCCACTTGCTTTCTACGTTTCTGTAAAATATAACATTCAATAGGTGTAACCGGGCGCTGTCCTAGACGGCTCTAAAGGCTCCCTTTGTCTCCGCTAAAGTACGTGTGAAGTTCACTTGATTCTGCAGTTGCAGGTGCTAAGCCGTGCTAAAAAAAGACAACAATAACGCCTGGAAGATTATACCTCTGCTTTTTATAAAATGCGTTCCATTTTTATCTCGGTCCACTGATTTCTGTTTGCAGATTTATATCATTTTTCTGTACACAAATATAATTTTACCAATTAATACTCGCTTAAAATATTTGAAAAAAAAATCGAGTTTTCACTTTGAGATGATACTTTGTATAATGATAATTTTAGTAATAATTTTTTACTTAGTTTATTATATTAACTTATGTAGTCGTATATGTCTCCGACATAGTTAAGTTCATGGGAAGCTGCTGGATGTGCGCAGGCGTAAGAACAGTCATGGTGGCGATCTTTGAGGGAGATCTATGTTTTGCAGTGGGCGTTCATTAGCTTAAAAGAGAGAAGAGAGAGAGAGAGATCTGTCAATAGGCATTCCTAGCCAATTACGGAAAGTTAAGATTTCGATCACATTTTAAGTCTTTAAGTTATTTTTAAATTATTATCATATTTTGCAAATCAATTTTCATGCATTAGGACTTTCTCAATCGTTTAGAAACAAATTACGCCTTAATTCTAATTAAACCAACAATTATTGGGTACCTAATTTTACCATAGCGTATATAGTAGTGTATGAAATATTGTAGTTAGGAAGGAAATGACAAATAAATTTATTATCATTTAACTGACTTGACTATTTCTTTTACAAATGCAAAAAATATGAATTTTTGATCCATTGCTCATCATATTGTTTACATTTCCAATGCAAAAGTTTAAAATGGGTCATTTGACCCGTAATGGTATATTCAGTGTGAATATAAATGCTCTGAAGGTAATTTAAAAAAATCCTTTTTTAGGATAGTGATGGATAAATGTGCACAAAATAAGCATATTTCAGAAAAATTAACAACTTTCCATAAACTTATTAAAGGTATATCCTTAGATGTACATATAAAGAGGTTAAACTATATATTTTATAATAATATAACAATTAAATCTCAGTATCCGAATAAAATACAAAAATGTATTTATAATAAAGTAAATTATGTAAATATTTGTATCTCCATTCATTCAGCCAGTTTTAAAAGCCGCTTTTCGTATCCCCTTCACTCCAATCAATGATCTGTCAAAGGGCCGAAGATCAAACGTCTAATAGATTAAGCGTGTAAAGTTTTAGGAGCGTGCATCAATACTGTATCCGATAAGTTTTGTTCCCCATTCAATCCTTTAATATAAAACTTGGCGTAAAGTTGGCGGCGCTGCGATATGCGGGCGCTCGCCTCGGCCCGTCCAAGTTTTTCCAGTTCCGCGTCTCGGAAGGTAAACAGAGAAATTTCCTTAAGTTGGTAATGCTGCTTGATGCGTTTAAGAACCGCGGATTTGGTTCCGAGACGATGCGGGCCGTCCCAACTTGAACGGAACCGCTCACCTACGAAATGGTCTAGTTTTAAGGGAATGAAATTTTTTTAAATATATTATCTCTTTCATACAAATTAGAAAAAACTGGTGACATTTCTGCGGTTATAGGTGAAAAAGGTTTAAATGGGTTAAGGTAAAGCTCAATTATCAGCAGAAGCTAAGTAAGCTTTTAAGATTTTACGCATATTTACGATAAACTTTTATAAAGTGATCACTAAAATATGTTACATTAATTTATTATTTTTATTCCATTGCGACAGGCCAATAATATCTGGCAGTATAAAGTCTGCAGACATGTAGTATGAAGCTATTTTAATATGTACTAATCCGAATTTTGTTACGCTTTTTCTTTTTAAACTCTCATCTTATTATATTCATTACGTTATTATTTCTAAAAGCTTTGAATTTTATAAGAATAGATCACTAATTTACAGCGACAGGGCTATACATTCAACCCTTTAAAGCTCTTGCACTTATAACGACTGATTCTGTGCAATATAGTCCGACCGGAACCGCTGTACCGCTAGCTAGGTATATCTTTACCGCATGTTAGGAAGAGCTGTATCTAAAGCGCGATAAAGCGGTTCCGGAAGAACTATAATATAAATATTGAGGATAGAGCAAATTTTAAAATTACTGTTACTAATTAACACGATATTTATCTATATTACCAAACGTTTATTGAACAAACGTTCAGTGGTGGGTAATAAATAAAAGGTGGGTAATATAAACGTTTGCGTTTGCAAATTGTGGGAATTCAAAACGGAGGGCTTCGTCTTGTTGTGAACGCCCTATGATCTTGAAATGGTGACGGTGACGCCAAACATAATTTTGTGATTGCACAGCTACGAAATTTAATTAGTTCTTAATTAAAATAAATTTAATATTTTCGTATTTTTTATTTGCCACCCTTTCGCACAAATTGATTTGAAAATATCTTTTCATATCTAATGAGAATTGTACATAACAACTTTAGGCGATGAATTTTATGATGTAACGAGGCGAATGATTTTTGCAGGCGATGTCTAGTTTTAATCAGTTTGAGTTAGATGTGTAGCTATGTTCTAACAACGGTCTATGTAATTAGTATGCCATTTAAAGCTGTTTAATTTAAAAATATATTTACGCGGTAATATTAAAAATTACTGTTAATTTTTTTTTAATATATACGGGTGTAGTAGTAGTTCAAGGCCGGTATTTCGGAAGGTCTACGTGTTGATGATGGGTGATGATGAGACACGGAAGATGTTTATGGTAATCTTATATGAGAAACCAATGTTCATATCTGCTCACTACTTTTGCGATCGAAATCTACCTACAGTATGTAAAAACAATAATCTGGTGGTAGGCATTTTGCGGCAGTAGAAATGCTTGTGTCCCGGTCCGAAACCGTGCATCGGTGGATACGGTGGAACTATGTCAAAGTGCCACGTGAACTCGTTTAACGCGTTCGTTACATAAGCGAGTCGCTGTGCAGCACAAGCGCACCATCTTGTTTATTGGCAGCGGCGCGTCACATGTAAACGCGTTTCAAAAGCCGCCTTTCAGCGCTCCTCCGGTTCTTTGCTCGCCGTAAGTTGAAAGAAATATAGCTTCAATGCGATACTGTGCTGCGTGAATTCAATGCTCGCTGTACTCAATACGACATCGACGCCGTACTCTGTGAGCCGGTAATGAAATGGCGGGTACAAATTAGTTTACAAAATCCGCTTTCATTGAATCATTTTCAGAAGAGTGGTAAATAAAAAACGATTACCGTTTAACTCTTATACGAAGACTTTACTAAAAATTGTTCGGATTATATTTTATTTTTTATTACTCTGTACAATAACATACAAACTAACGCGTGTAATTAAAGATAATTATATTAAACAACGCGTCTCGAATTTGATTATAAATACGCCGTGAATACATTTTGTAATTTATGAAATAATCCGCTACAAACTAAATAATTCAAATTTCGACCCGTAATTCGATACATCATTTCTCGTAACACGTAGCAAGGAGGCTGTACGAATTAAGCAGCCGCCGTGGTCGATGCAATTTGAATCTAAATCGTACATAACAGGGGCGGTATTCGGAATAACGCGCGGTCCGTCCGCCGGGACCCGTAGAATCGACGTCACAATTAATGGCCACCTGACTCTACGGCTAATCGACCGATAGAATTAAATGAGCGGACCGCACTAATTGCCCGGCAAGACAAAGGGGCAAACACTCGCCTTTGAGCCGTACGTCTAGTGTCACTCGAGGCGTGGGGCTGCGACCCGGTAGAGCGCGATCTGATGCTCCGAGCGCTGTCGTCGTGTGTATTGGTGGCGAGCGATGCTTCGGATGTTTGTCCGTCTGTACGGCCTCTGTCTTAATATTGCAGCGTCCTGTTACCTTGTGCGCCACTACCGCAGGGCTGAGCCTAACTCTGTTATTTAATTTATTCACATTGAGCTTTTATATTAACTGTTAAACAGGTTATTTGATAAACTAATCTAATTATTTATATCGGTAATATATGTCCTCTTTCGTTAGTTTTTTTTTTTAATTTTTAATTTGATAAGTGGTAACTGAATACATATACAGTATATATAAAGGGAGCTTTGTAGTGAAAGCACTACAAATAATAACTAATGATCGCATTGTCTGTACTTTAAACAAATAAATCGCTTATAGAGATGGCAGCCCTGCGCGTCTTGAAGTCCGTCTGCGCCAATTAGTTCTGTCCCATCCATTACACCGTAACCAGCTGTTTCTGCACTAACATCTTGTCTTGTCCCGCTCAGGGCCCGCACCAAATTGCTCTTGCGCTGTCGTCCGCCATTATTGTCGATTGCCCATAGTTTAATTCGCTTCTGTTTACCTAAATTCTATACGTTGTGGTATTGGAAATTTATTAATAATTGAAGGAAATGCTGTTCCTTTATAATAATAATATTAGAAGTACCTGTTTTTTATATAAAAGTTAATATATTATAACGTAATTTAGAGTAATTTTTTTACAAAACATATTTTTGTTTCTTGTAATGAAAAGAAAAAATTAAATTAAATAGTTTTATACTTCCGCATAGAGACTTTCTTGACATTGAATGTGTGACAAATAGGAACAGTTATTTTAATTTTCTTAGTGGTGTTTATGACAGAACAAAAAAAACCATTTTTACTACCTTGATCTTGGACACTGCAGCTCTGAACGCTCCGGTGTTCATCATGAATTACGTAGGTTTTAGGGCATGAGGCACACCTTTTGTTAGTCTTAAGTTATTGAAGATTAAACCTTTGTGAAATCAGGTAGAAGAGTTCAAGTAATTAAATTTCTTAGTTTGTGTCAACTGGATGGTTTTAAACGTCAGTAGTGCAAATAAAAGTGGCCTTGAAAAATTGTCAGCTGAAAGTTCGCATTGCGCCCGTGGCCCTTTACGCGTTTTTGTCCACAAAGCTGCCGTAATCGCATGACGGCCGGGCCTCTATTGAGACGCTTCCGACGAGCCGCGACAAAAAGTAGATTGCGATCGTGCCGCATCTTGACACGGGCTTCCGGCCGTTTTGTTGCTCCTGCCCGCTCGCCGCCCAAATGCAGCGCTCGCGCCACGCTCTGACCCCCTTTCGGTGCACTGCACCCTAATTCACATTTCGGCGGGAAACTCGAGGAGTTGTTGCGACTTACAAAGGGTGAGTGGCGTCTGAAAGATTTCACTTTGAGGACTCTGTCGTTTAGTTTATTTGTCGTTACGATTTCTCTAGTTAGTGCTGTGCACGCGGCGCGCTCAAACGGATTTTATGTAACGACAGGCAATTTATTATTCACGACTTTCATAGTAGGGGTGCTCATCGAGTTTATTTTAGAAGTAAAAACAATGTCTGTATATCTGACACTCGCGTGGGTAAGCCGGCCACTAGGTGGACCGTCGACATAGTCAAGGTCGCGGAAAGTCGTTGCATGCGGGCGTACGACCGCGTCATCGTGGCGACCGTTGTGAGAGGCCTGTGTCTTGTAGAGGATTCAGTTCAATGAAATCAGGGGTTACCTTGCGGAAGTCCGTCCTAAGTAAGAAAAGGGCCAATATTTAGCCACTTCCGTACATGCAGTGGTAGTCGTGCAACAAAGTGCACCGCCCGTCAGCCTGCTGATAAATGCGTATGCGGCAAAATGCGAATTACACAACTGCCACAGAGTCTCTGTGTTTGGCACTAATCGGTGTAACATAACTCTTGAAGATGCCCCGTGGAGGGGTAAAACACGTGTTGAGTGATTTGACGGTGCACTTTGTTGCACGACTACCCCTGCATGTGCGGAAGTGGCTAAATATTGGTCCTTTTCTTACTGCGGATTCAGTTGACATAATTATGTAGATACGGCTTATTAAGGTCATAGGAAGACGCTGAATACAAGCATCTTCCATCACATGTTATAAAAAATCTATGTAGGAAGCCTATTTTCAGCAGAGGGTGTTCTTTTTAAAAGCATTTCCATCTTTAACCAATTACCCAGTACACAAACACCTACCGCAAAATCTAAGCTAATTTTGAGTTTTCCATGACCTAAAATTGTGATATAAATTCTGGAATAAAAGATACTACAAAATAAAAAAACATTTTCACAAATAAATATCATAAAAATTAAAAGTTACTCATTACGAACTTAAAGTACTGTAAAAGAAATTCGTTACTTGATTTAGGTCTTTGGCCTTTTTTAAAATGTCTATTAACCTTTAGTTGACATTTAAAAAAATTGTACATTTGACCAAAATTACTGTTAACGGCGAAGAAAGACTATATTACATTTGAATTTGGAATTTGTCATTCTTACATGAATATTCATTGCGTTTTCTCATTTTCGCGCCAATCTTTGTTAAATATTCTTGTGATATTAAAATTGAGAGGGGTTGTAAGGAGAACCGGATTGCCGTGATAGCTAAACACAAAGCAGGTATAGGGTCAAATGTAATTTTTGAAATCCTCTACTAACAACAGTTTAAAACAATGAAAAAATGTATCTTGCCTGTAAGCAGAAAGGATTTGATTTTACGTTTGATACGCGTTTATATTACCAATAATAAATATTACCTATACGTACTACAATATTTGTATTTATTATTATTAAATCGATTCACTATCGATTATATATCTAAAACCGCTGTAATGTTTATTATAGAATCAATTGTCCTCTTATGAATGTTAATAGGGTCCGGAATATGACTGTGTATAGTAGTAAAACTTGCAAATAGTAGTAAAATTTTTTTTTAGAAAATATGAATTTGTTGTTCCAAAAATTTTTTAAAATAATATTTATTTCCAAGATACAACACGGAATTTCCTGATAAGGTACTGTTACCTCTGTGATATATTTATTTTCCATGATTCAATTTGTGAAAACCAACCAATGTCTTTTGGAAAAAATTGCAGTCGTTTAGCACCATTATTATTCGTATGACTAACTGTCATAAATTCCATAAAACCTTCAATCATTATTGATTGGAATATCATGACGGAACCGACATATCTTAATAATTTTACACCGCACTCGCTATGCAGGTCAGGCGGCCTGTAGCGTGGCCTCTTATCGATAATAATACAAGACATAAGGATCATATATTTGGATGCATATGTAGCGTTCATTACAGAGATCCTCGAAGCACTGAAGATAAAACCGTAAAGGAGTTAAAAGTACCAGGCAATAAATATATACAGCGACAGAAAATCACCCTACGGTAACTAAGATGTTACCGCACAAGTAGCTATCAGATACACTAAAGGACTGAAACGCCATGATATACGTAAAACTTAGTGACAGATGGCGAAAGATGAGGTATCACTTACTGAGATGCTTCTTAAACGTGATAAAGGAAAAGGACTAATACGTTTACAGTTTGATTGTAGATAAGTACGGAATAAAAAAATAAATGTAGCGTTCACGTACGAAAGCTTTCAATTACTGGCCATTACGGCAACAATACTTTTTTTTTAAATCATTCTTTCGCCGATTTGAATTCGTACTTTGACAGTGATGTGACCGCTGACATTGTATTTGAGTTGATTTTGAGGAACAAATACATACACGTGTGGTAATTCACTTCCACCTGCTGTTCAAGTATATTTACCATAAGTTAGTGTTGCTTTTTGGAAAAAAACTTTTCGCATGTAAAATGCCTAGAGATCGATAAACCAGACCTATTACTATTAGTAACTCTTTAAATAAAAGTATTTAGGCGTATGGATGTCATCATAATGTTCATCATTTCAGCCGTAAGACTGTTGTAGCAATATACATACCTCTCCCAGACTTCCAATAGGACCTATTGTCAGCAACCTGCATCCAACGTCTTCCGTCGACTGTAATAAGGTCGTTTATACTTATATATATTTGCAAACAGTTATTCCATCACGGCTAATGCATCATTCCATAACAATCGCTATAATATTTTTTATTAAAAATTTCTACGTGTTTTCTTCGTGTTTATACGATTAAAAAAGTATTATATATAGAGTAGAATAGTTTGCATATAAAGGTAATTAAATTGTTCAAGTATAATACGTTACGGAAATCTTAATTATAAAAAAATATCAGTGAAAGGATGGATCATTAGAACATTAAAGTAAAAAGTTTCTCTTTGGTATAGTTGTATACATAGGGCATCTAACTCCGCTCCCTCCCTTCTCGCTGTCAGTACGTGAAGAGTTGATAACAGCGTTATTGAAAAAGTTTTCAATACATGTAGACCGTGTCATCAAAAGATTTTTATGTCTTTCTACATTTTTTATCCACATAATGAATATTAATTAATCTCTGCGGAGCTCCGGCAGACTTTGAGGAGTCCGACGTGTTTTGTCTGATCTCAATAGGTTACGGCGCGGCGAATGGGCATACGCTGAAGCGGTTTCGTTCGTTCTTACATTATTTTTTTTTTAATTTAAATATAAATAACGTATTCTAATTAAGTTAAATAATGATTCGAAGTAACTTGTATATGTAATAAAATTATTATTAAACAAAAATTTTACATCTGAACCAAGAATTTTTAAAATAATATTATTAATGTTCATCCGTGCTTTTACATTATATTTCTTTTATAACCAGTCCTGCTAATTCTGTCTTCACACTAAGCGTATTTGCGTAATTTCATTGTGAAGTCGTCGTCATTATTCGTTCGGTACTTCTCATGCAGATCATCGATTTGCGTCACGATGCACTTTTTAGTTCAACGATCTTCAAAATCATTCCGAAAGTGGTAAAAGATTGCTTTTCCTGGGTTTTTGAATTTGGTCCTTTTCTGTGATTTCTCTGTTAGTTTCTTTCATATATTATGTTATACTGATTCTTGTAATGAAAGTGTATTTATGCGTGATTGTCGTATATAAGATTTAAACAGTGTGCAATTGTGGATATTTATGTATAATTAAGCCTTCCAGGCTCTTAAATAAATAAGTAAATATGGTCTTGAAAAAGCGGAAATAGAATAATATTACAAAGTGAAAATTTTAAGATACAGCGAAAATCGATGGATTGGTTAAAAATAGTATTTTAGATGTGCTCGGCTTGAATAGCCGCAGCGGCTGACACCCGCGACAGGCGTTGCGGTGGCGCCGGCTGGAGTGGCTCGTTATCGGGCCCTCCAGCGGCCTCTCCGACACCACGTAACGACACCGTCGAGTGCCGGCCGGGCGTCGCGACCCCGCTCACGTGAACGTACGTATCGGCGACGTATAACGACACGCGGAAGGAAGCCCGCACCTATTACTTTTATTCTCTTAATATCTATTTAATCACTTTATTAACTTTAACATTTATCTACGTAATAAACATTTTTAAAATTTATACCTGTTTACATATCTTCTTCTTCTTCCTTCCCTTTTCCCTTTATTTGGGGTCGGGTCTCCTTATCAATTTGCGCCAGGCCACTCTATCCTGGGTTGTCCCTGCATCAAGTTGAAGGGTTTCCACTTCCTTTCTGATATTAGACCACCACGTAGCTTTTGGACGCCCTCTCCCTCTTGGAAATTTTGGGAGGCTTAAGGCAGTTTTTACCACGTGGTCATCTGGTTTTCGTTGAATGTGGCCATACCATCGTAATCTTCTTTCCTGTAATTTGCTGAGGATCGGAGCTACCTTAAACGAACCTCTGATATATTCGTTCCTGTTTACATATGTCGTAAATATTAATTACTTTTATTAGATTACGCTAGCTAAACTTAATCACAACTTTTTAGGTATACACCGAATTATTTTTTGTATGTATGTATAAGGTATTTATTACAACAATGTTAACGGGGCGATTGGTTATAGGTGTAAAAGCTTTAAAGTGATGAATGTACAGCTCATTTGTCAGCAAAAAGCTTTCACAATTTTCAATCACTCAAGCGGAACAAAGCCTGTAAACTTTTTATACTAATTCGAATTTTGAAAATGCTTTTACTTACTATATTATGTTTACGTTATTTAGTGTTTCTGAAACCATTATTTGACAGCGAATGAGCTGTATATTCATCCATTTAAAACTTTCACGTCTATAACCAATTACGTATATTGCTTGTTATTCATTAAAATCCAAATAACTTGTGATTGATTTCTTTTCGAGTCATCTTGAAAGAGTTCTGTCTAAGGAAACTTCAAGGTCTAAGTATGTATGTCTATGTATGTTTATGTTCATTTGTTTGTAAACATGTATTTTTTGTACACGTCAACTATTAATTATTAGTTCTTTTACTTTTTCCATACTACGGTTGTCTATAAGAGATTGCCTTGTGTGATAAGCCCACCCATTGTACTTTTTTGTATATAATTGGAAAACTTATTAAATGTATCTTATCGTGTGCAATAAAAAATATTAAATAAATAAAATAAGGTAAAAGACGAGGTAGACGTTTTCTTTATAGTAAAGCACTGCAGCAAGTGCATATGGTAAGCACAACATCATAATTTTGCTACATTTAATTTTATTACCAACAGTAGTGGTTACAAACATTAAGATATAACGACAATTATGAATCATGGGCAATTAGCTGTACATATACTTTGCATTATGGTTCAGCATTAAGTTTAGAAAATATTATTCATATTCTTCTTTTCAGTTGATAGACGCCGTCTGCAAGGCCTAGGCCTCACCCAAAGATGCCGACAGGTCATCCGTCTTGCGTGTCCGGAATCCAGCTACTTCCTTTAAGTATGTTGTCGGTCCACCTAGTTCGAAGCCTGCCCATGCCTCTACCGGCTCGAAATTATTACAGGACAAAAACTTAAAGCATTATAGAACGGACCGGAGTTAAGAAATAATAAAGAGTTAGAGGTATAAAAAGATTAATTGCGGTACAAAATATTAAAACAATCAATCGGAAATCGTTAACTAATTTCTAACATTAAAAATGAACTCTAGAGATATCGTATAACGGTTAAGTCAAGATAATTTAGATTAAAGTTTAGATTATTGCGATTAAATGAGATATATCGCAAAGACTACGAAAATTATAGTGAACAAATAAACCTTTGTCTCAATAAGGAGGAATTAGTCAAGTAACATTTAAAACTTGTAACCCCAGCATTACGGTGTTGTTAATTTTTTATATTATAATTAAAATGTTTATATTACATAGTCTTTAATAAGTATAGAGGTATATAATTTTATATGTGAAGATAAAAGAATCGTTCGTAGAACGTCCAATAAATAAAATTCAATTTGTGCCGTTACGTTGTATAAAAATTTGATATATAGTCAGGCGGGAACGGTTGCTATTGAAACTCCGCGGAGAGGACGCAATGCTCGCGCCGAATTTTCGTGCACATTTCGGCTTTCAACCGCTACGTGCTACGCGGAGCTACGAATCAAAATGGACGCTCCTTTTCGCATCATATTTAATCTTACGCAATTTTTGTTTGAAAAATCTTCTCGTAGTTTTATTCGATTGTGTGAATAACAGATTAAGTTAATAAATATATTTATTGTTAGTAATAAAATTGTCATACACACAGACTGTGACGTAAGTCAACTTAACCCCGAAAACATATTTAAAATATTACAATTATACAGCTCGAGTAAAGTCATATGTAAGTTAAGTTAAGTAAAGTAATTTTAAGTAAATGGCTTAAAATGCTAATTTTTTATAAAATCAGGCCGCGTTTTAAATTTTATTTGTCACTTACGATCACATAAAAGTGAAAATAGTATACAAAATTGTAAGTAATGGTTTTTTATAATTGAGTTGTCAATAACTGCTCTATCAACCGATTATTGCATTTAGTTATGGGACAATTTGCATATCGCATGTTATATATATGTATATATATTATTTATGTATCATGTTTATGAAATTTTTAAATATTTCACATTTAAACTGGACATTGTAAGCTTTGAAAAAAACCAACAAATTCTTAATGTTAAGAGCTAAAACGATTAGTTGATTATCGGGTGATTAACAGTGTGAAAATTTTGAAGATATATAGTTTCTTTCGAGCAATCTCAAATAATATATTCGTGAATATCCTTTTAAAGGGTGTCAACTTAAAACTTTTACTTGATTTTATATAATCCGTTTGTTACTTTGTTTGTATTGTGAGGCATTAATATCTTCTTTTCACAATAATAAGTGCATTACAATTTAGTAACCTAAGTTGTTTGACTGCTATCAGTGAAGATATGCCCACAAGATCAACAAGCAGTACTCTCAAACAAACCGATGCAGATAAAATACGGGACATTTGTTTACCGACCGCGTTAGCCGGTTGACTTTATTATTAACTCACTAAATCACTTGACATGACAAAAAAAAACAACCACAAAGAGCAAGACCGGAAGGCGACGCGCGCCAGAAATCGGTGCCCGTTGATTAATTGCCGTCACTGGCTGAGTGTAGCGATGTGTTATCGCCTTATTAAAAATAAAACTTTTTGATAACCTTTCTTTTAAAAGTATATAACCTCTTTCGAACGAAAATTTAAATTAATTGTGCAGTATGGTGTAACAAACAAAGAAATAAATAGTACCGTAGTAATACCTTACATTTTGATATTTCGAATTCTAAATAACCAAAAAAAAATTGTACAAGTAGGGAGATTGTTTTAGATGTAAAAGCTTGAAATAGATGAATGTATACCTCAGTTGTTGTCAATTAATGTATGTGACACTCTATCCAAAAAGCAGTGGTTACAGAGATAATAAATAAAGTTTATGATAATAAAAGAAAAAGTGTTCCGAAAATTCGAATTATTGTTTATCTGTGTCCTGCAGACTTTGTACTGCCAGAAGTTATTAATCTGTCACATTCCAAAAGAAAAATATAATTAGTGTAGCATGTATCGGAGTGATACTTTATACAGGGAGATTTGAAATAGGTGTATAAGCTGTTTGCTGACCAATGAGCCATACACCCGTTTATAGTTTCTTCTTTTTCAAGCTTTTTTAACCAATCTGCCTTTATAAAGACGAAATAGATTTGGGTATAATAGTGCTATTCAACTGTTATAAAACATAATTATTGTACAACCAGCTATTAACTACCGTATTGCATGAATTAAATAAAATTAATTGGCTAATAAATATCTAATTAATGTATTTTTGAGCAAAAGCACGGAAGCACGTGATTTATAATTAATGTTTAATAACTTAGGTAGGCAGTCCCGTTAATAAATATTAATGTGAAAATATATTTTTTGCCTCGCGTTTTCTTTATTAACGGGTTTTGTTGTAGATTGCACAACTCGTTTCTCATTCTTTATTCAAAATTTAATTAAGCGGTCGGAGTGTGAACGGCAGCTTATTACGTTATTGTTGTAAATTAACACAATTAGCGTATAGCGGGCTAACAATGGGCGCTAATAGCGTTTATTCACCGTTATTATCAAACATCGGTGTATTAGTAGCTCGCGGGTCGGCGCGGGAGGGTGTGGGCGTGGCGGCGCGGTCAAAGGGCCCTTTGATGTTTGCCGGCGGCTTAATGCACCGCCCGCGGGGCGCTCGCTCATCATTAGCAATTTCCCTGTAATTTGTTATCTTTACCGCTATTTATTTGTACGATTTCACGGTTAGCTAAGTTACGCGATGTCAGTCAAACCCCGCGCGGCTAGCGTCTGGACTTCGGACTTAAATCACTGCGTGGAACTATACGTTTTAATTAAAATTTTAATTAAATTTACGCTTTTGCTCCTAATACCATACATTGTAATTGGTTATAGATGTTAAAGCAAAAGGATTAGAAGCTTCACATATTTCCCAATACAATACTCTGAAAAAAGATCAATGCAAATTTTTAATTTTTTTTTCTATTGGAATGTTACAGATATCTGGTAGTACAAAGCATGTAGGAACAAACAGACAACTATAATTAATTTTAATATATAGTAATACGAATTTTGGAAACGTTTATTTTTTCTTTATATTCAATACACTGTTTACTACTTCTTAAACTTTTGATTATTGAATAGAACAAGGAACCTTTATGAAAACGATTTTTCTTATTGTATTATCATTACGTTTTCTATAGCTTCTCAAACAATTTGTTTTAATAAGGTCTAGTATACATTACAGCATTATTTAACGGCAATTTAGCACATGTATTCAAAGCTTTAAACCTTTTACACTTATAACCAAGCACTTTGTATACTTCCATTTTATTTATTGGCATGGCTTGCGTACATGGGTGTAATTTTAATAAAAGAAAATGTGTGCCGATATTTTTTTTTACATTTAGTTTATCCCCATATTTTTTTGTTTGTGTTAAATTTAAATCACAAACATTATTTTTTAAATCATCAGAATTTTTATGATGTTTTTTTTGCGGATACCATTTTTCTTTTAAAACATTATTTGTGCTCATTTATTACAACTGGCGTCATTACTTTACGATTATCTCCCCACCTCTCAAGCTGGTAGCAAACCTCTTTGGCATAAAGTTCGCTGTATGTATTACAAAAAATGTTAAATAAACGTATGAAAATACTCCGTTAATTTAATTGGTCATGTTTTTTTCATATCGACAACGTCATTGGTCCGGCGGTAGATAACTAAGACTAGCGGTTGCAGGCTACATGTTAGATTCCTGGAATATAATCTTATATAATTCACACTTTGTGCATTAATTATCTGGGATTGCTACTGATCACAAACAAGTTTCCAGAAGATAGGCAGCAGCGTCCTCTGAATACCATAATACCATACTGTGATCGCCAACCCGCCTAGCATGACCCTTATGGTATATCTATACTTTATAGATATTTTTGGTTGTGACCTATGCCTTACAGTTGTCATCTATGTAGTAAAACGACAATACAGCGTTATATACGTGAAACCTTTCACATGTTACTCTATTGTAGTGTAGGTCTCACCAACTAATATTAAAACTGTCTCTGCGACATCAAACGAGCGCTTTTATAAGCGATATCCACACCACTACTTAGAATATCCTCAATTTCAAATAACCACTTCAAGAATACCCTCATTTAAGCATGTAATAAATATGTAGCTTAACTGAGTTGTCTAATCAGGAAATGTAGTATAATTTAAAGCTATTTCCTGGACTATCAGGATAAAAAAAATCATTGGAAGATCGTTTAAAAATTAGAATTGATTCGACTATACTCCTTAACAATTGCTATTTTGGATTGTGTTCATAAATAATGAACGCATTAGCCGCCGGCGTGGTCGATCAGCGGCCGTACAATAATAATGATTTATTATTAACGCAACGCCAGAGTTTGATATGCGCATGCGCAGGAGCGTCTGCCATCTGCCGTAACAATCGCCTTCGCATGTTTCTCGCATTAGTGCCCCATGTCTCTTCAACCAGATGTTTTCTTTGTCAAGTTATATTGATACCAATTACTGAGGAGTTTTTTTTTTTAAATGAAATCCGATTTACGATGGACAATTTTTACTTTGCAACCCCTACAGACTTACTGTCAAAAGATATATGCCTGTTACATTTCAATAGGAAACAAAAAGAACTTAATAAAATTAGTTATTGTGTACGACACGTCCCGTTGAGACGTCAAGGCGAATTCCAATAGAAAATAAATAAATGTAACATATACTTAATAATAAACAAAATTTTCTTACAAAACTTAGCTTTCTGTTTCGTAAAATGCCAGACTTTTATTTGATTATATTTTTTATTATATGTTAACACTGTTTGGCTTTGATTTAAGTTAAATGCTTGACAGCTATAGACGGGTGTTTTAATTTACCCAATGGTTTGTATGGAGATAGCTGTGTGGTGTTTTTATTATTTTACTTAAAAAAAAAATTTTTTTCTCTTCATTACTTTTCCTGTAGCATAAATGTAGTAGTTTTGCGCCTAGCAACACATTTGTCGAATGAAATAATTAATTGAAATGTTTTCTAATACTTATATTTTACGGCATTATATAATTTTATGACAATACTTTCATGTTGTTCATTCATATTCGTAATGTTAGTATCCGTCAACTTTCACGCCTTGTATTGGGGGCATTACGTAGGAACCCTTACTCGATTCGTTAATTGCAAATCTAGACAAATTTTGGATTTCAAGATATTTACTCTACCCTTGACAATAAGTCTTAACATAGCATCATCAAACGGCATGTAGAATTCGCAAGCTCTAAGTATTTAACGTTTTCATCGGCCCGGCTCGGGTCGTAAGTTCAGAACCACGAAGGTCAGGCGATGTTGAACCAGAGTCAAGTCGAATTAGAGTCGCGATACTGATGTCGATGGGTATGGTTGACTACCAGGTCGCCTACTCCATGGTTGCAAGACTTATGAGGACTAGGGGCCACTCGGGCAAATCATGAACTGATGGCGGGCCGGCCGCCAGAAGTATAGGTAATAAAAGACATTAAAGAATTGATAATAATTTATTAAAATTGAAAAATAATAGAATTAAATATTTTTCGAATGTACGCGAGTATTATTTTTGCTGTCGGCCAGCCACCAGTATACGACCCGCAGGCCGCGGTCTGTGCATCCATGGTCTACTCTAAGGAGAGGCACAGGCCTGCCAACTGTCCTGCAAGCGAATAGTGTTCTGGGTTTAAGATACTCGTCCTGTTCGTCGCCTATGGGTACGCGGCGTACTTTTCCCTTACAAATAGCTAGTGTTAATTGTGTTAATTTATATTGTTTTAAAGGCCCTCGCTTTGCAGGCCTCTCGTTCCTCCTACCGTGTGTGGGACAGGGAATTTACATTATATTAATTTTATTTATTATTTCCTTTATATTTTCATTATTCTCAATTTGTTATATACTTTCCTTCTGTTCTTTAAAATCTATTTTATATCTTTCTCTTTCATATCTTCTTTAACACATCATTTTCTTTCAACTAACTTAACTACATAATGTATTAAATTTTTTATTTCTAATAACAATTTTCTTTCCGGTATAACCAATTTTTATATCTAATCTTATTGACTTTATTTATGTACCTGTTTTTGGTTGCAGCTATTGCTTACCGTGTATCTTATCCGATGCTTTTGTTTTATAGCTGAGTCTTATTTATGTTTATCGTGCGCTGTACCACCTTTCTACAGAACTTTGGGAACACAGGGCGACATTTATCGACGCCCATGATGGTATACTGTATATTGTACATGTCAGAAAAGATATACATAGATACATAATAACTTGAAATGTACAACGAATAACCTGGCCTGTGCAAGTAGCTAGGGTTCATCATGTTAATTAATACGGATAACCATAGACTCCCATTGTGTGCTATAAATCTTCCTAAACACCTATGGGGGATACACTATAATCGCCACGTTTGGAAAGCGGGTTGGCTATCATAGTGAGATATTATGGTTCACAGAAATTGCAGTCGCCTATTCTCTGGAAACATGTTTGCGAGCAGTAGTAATCTAGTACAATTAATGCACAAAGTGCGAATTGTGTAAGGTTGTATCACAAGAATCGAACCCGCGACCTACGGTTATTAGTCTATACCGCCGAGCTACCACTGCCGCTGCCGAATATAGTACGTGTGATAGTATTTATCTCTCAAACCAAATTGACAGCACTGTATTGCTAAAAATATCAAATTTTGTTAGGATCGGCAGTATAATAATAATAGAAAGCAATATAATAATGGAATAGTATTATTAAATTATAGTTTAATATTGTACTAGAAAGAATCGCAAAAGTTATTTGTAGTATAAATAATTTTACCAAAGAGAACATCTCGTTCAATGATGCAGAGCGACGAAAATACATTTAAATTTTCTTATTAAGCTAATAGTAGAATAGTAAACATCCGAAAGGTTTCTTTGAAAATGCGATGAGCTTATGACATCAAACGAAGAAATAATTTAGCGACGTGAATGCAAAGGACTCGATACGAATGATAATGCGGTAAGCAATCTCTTTGCTATTTCTTTTGAATGGAGATCAAAGTGATGGGAATGTAATAAGTTTAGCGCAACAAGATGATTGTTTGTTTAGAGCAGTAATGAACTATCGGTGTGAAATCAATCGCGCCGCCGGCGGGGCGTGAGAGCGCGCGGAGATCAAACGAGACCCGCCGGCGCCCGCCTAGGGCTGCCACCTTTCACCTTTTATAACTTTAATTTTACTACAGTAACTTACACAGTAAATATTTTTATAATAAAGTTAGTTATACAGTAATCGTATGAATTTTGTGTTCGCAAAGGCACACTATGTTTTTAATTTGTATCTAAATTCGATTAACCCTTAATAGCCTAGAGTTTCAATTTTGATACCAATCTTTTAAACCGAATGTTCACATTACTATTAGTTTTTTTTATAGGTTGGCTGTACGAATTTTACTGTTGTATAATATTCTTTTCAAGGAAATTAAAAAAAAATCTATTTTTCTTTTCATCTAGACCCTCAAGCAAACACAGTAATATTAAAAAAAAATCACTTTCGTAAATCAGGCTATTAAGGGTTAAAAATATTAATTTCGAATCCTTGCTAACTGTATTCTTAAAATACATTAACTAAAACACTGCATGTTCCATACGTTATACCCTAAACTACATAAAGGAAAGGAGTATATTTTACCTTTGTGTGACAATACTTTTCCTAGAATATAATATAGAATATAGAAATGTTTTTCGTTTCGTGTTCCAGCCTTATATTAGTTTTATTTTTTGATTTATTTTCAATTATTTATTTTGTGTATGTTTTTTTATAACAAATGCAATTTATTATAGTATATAGTTCAAAGTTAACACAATTCAAAACGCGCATATTTTGTGAGAATAATATAGTTTTTTAAATGCTTATAAATGAAGAAAAAAATTCCACTCTCTCCTTCGACTTTGCTCTGGACCTGCATAGAGATGCAGAATATGATAATCATATAGAATACCTGAGCCTTTTAACAGTTAACATAAAGCTACTAAGTTTATATAAGTATATGACTAGATTGTTACAATAGTTACATAAATAATAATATATAGTTAATATAAATAAATAATACAAAGAGAAAGTAAGAGTTGCACCATCACCACGTGGTCCTTGCACAGATTTTAAAAATGTCACCGAAATTTGAATTCATAGCCCTGATCTACGGAGCTCCATATATTAGTAATAATTAAAAATTGTTTTTACGTTTGGACAACCCTGTGCTTTGGATTTGCGGCCAGAAAGTGAGTCGCATATATTCGATCCCGCTGGCTCTGTATGCACACGCCGCGCCGATACACGCGACACGCTCCATATATATTTTTAGCAGTAATTTTTTTTTATATTTCTCAACAAATTGACAAGGTAAAGTGACTGCGTAGGATACGTGGCGCAAAGTCTTCAGGTTCTGAAATAGTGGGCAGAGGATTTTGTTAAAGTCATCAGACCCTGGAAGCAAAGCTTACAAACGTTCCCTTTGGAAATCTATAAGAGAGTTTTATGTCCAGTTGTAAATGACCTATGGCTGAAATAACGACCATTTCTTTTTTCTATTGATTGTATTTATAAATAAATTCGTGTGAATACTCCAAATTTTCTTCAAGGTCCAATCGCTTCAATTGCGTAATAGACTGTTAAAAGTTGACGCACTGTGTTTAACACACGTGATTGACTTAATATTATAATCTGACTGTGTGTGTGTGTGTGTGTGTGTCTGTGTTTTTACTTTAAACACACGAAATTAAACAAAATAGGAACAAGGAAAGCCTTACAAGGCAAACATCGGTCCGAAGGGTGCTTGCGGGCGCGACTTATGATGTTTGACTTACCCGGGAAGCCTCTCACTCCGGCGGGCGCTGTTTGTGCCGCGCGCACCTGTTTGCCGTGTTGGAGCAGTTTTAGCTTCACTTCCTGTCACTCCGATGTTTATATGGTATCTGTAAACTAACTGCAGGCTAAGGCGTAAGCCCTGACAACCTTCAGAAGATTAATATACACCGAATCAAATAACATGTTGAAATATTTTACTCTTTAATCTCTTTTTTAATTTGATTATGGTTACATTGTTGTGATACTGTTATAAAACTTTATTTTAACAATTTAATTCATCTGTTTCTAGTGCGTTTGCTAAATAAATAATAAAAAAACAGACTTATACATTTATAATAGCGATAGGGGAACATTGTTTATTTTATATATTTGTGAAAACATTTTAATGGCCTCATATTTATGTCCTTTTATTATGATTTTAATTTAATTTTTAATTTTTACAGCAACAGGTTTACGGGCTATATTTATAACCTAAAACCTAGATTCCCTTAGAGATGTTTTTAAATAAATGCTATTCCGACAGTTGGTTTGTGTTACATTTCTAATCACATATTATTTACGTGCCATAATTTAAAATCCTTTATAGATAAGATTGAGAGACATAATATGATAGACATAATAAATATAATTAAACTCGTATCGCCTAAATTTAGTCTAGTAGTTTAAAAAGTTAACGAATCTTTCATGGGTCTGTGTGCGTATGTATAAATAATACAGTTGGATAAGATCGCTAGGCTTCGTTTTCTTAGTTTTAAAATCTAAAATTTAGAGTATATTCTTAGGGAGTTTTTAGGTGATTGAAATGTGTGAAATTTGGTTTGATGACTCATGAAAATTGTTAAGTTTCATTTAATAGAGCAACATTTTAGTTTCTGTTTAGCTTTCTTCAACAAGTCATCATTCCGAGTCGGTGGTAGCTTAGTACTTTTGAAGTTAAAATAATCGACAATTCAAAAGCGTATGTAAATGCTCACTTGAATACAGATATTATGAATTTGAATCTAGCTTTACGTGATTAATCTGTCCTTAAGGATTTTTAATCGCGAACGTGTTATTCAAAATTTTAGTTAACTATTTTATATAAAAAAGAAGTAATTTCTGAATGTAAATACGTTAATTAGTAAAAAGGTAGAATATTGTCTGCAATAGATATATATTGGAATTTGAGAATACTTTTGTGTTCAAATTAAGAGGGTTTTCGTGATATGGATAATTCAGTTGCAGTATATTTACCCCATTTGCTAGTGAGTACATTGAACCACGATCGCGTGACAAGGAGAAATTTAAACAAGCGTGTTATACGATGGACTAATATAAAGCAAGATAGAGATACATTAAATTAATTATGTAGTTATATTCGTATCTAATTTAGAACGTTAACGATTAAAAGTTTCGTTTAATCAGAAACCGTGTTAACCAGCTACATTCCTTTAGGCGTGCCCATTCAGTGGCAAGAAGCCGAGCGACGCGTGTTCAAGTGTGGCGTTGTCGTTAGAGCAGGAGGGCGAGTAGGGTAGGGTGTTGGCAGTAGTGCAATAATATCGGCAGTCAAAGCTCGCCACAATATTTATCGGCAGCTCTGTATCGATGCGGCACAAAGCGACTCCGGAAGCGCACCTCGCCCGCCGCACCGCCGCCCGCCACGGCTCAACTCATAAGCGGAAGCGTGAGCGCAAGCATTTCCTTTATTTTCTTCTTCATCTTAACAGTCTGTACTTGCCACAGCAATAATAATGCTATCATTTGCTGTTATTAATTACATAATTGCACAGATTTAGGAGCGATTCCGTCGGGACTTTTACTTGATCCATCACAAAACTGGTCCAACTCTTGAATGAATCACCCTTTACAACAAGTGTTCCCATAGCATCGTCTCATCCGTGTAACGGTTCAGTACTTTAATATTTGAGAGTGAATGAATGCCGAGAGTTGTTGCTTGATCTCGCGGAGACTGGAGGCAATTGCGGATTTATCTATGATTTTAAAATACAATATCCAGCGTAAAATGTGTCAACTTACATCACTTTGATATGAAAAAAGATACATCTCATAACCTTGATTAATTTACTAAAGAACTATTGAAAACGCTGTACCCTGCTTAATGAAACTGCAGTGAGGCGGGGCCGAGATAGAAGGAGCATGAATATCGACGTATTCAACTGCCTACGAACCAAAGGCGCGGTACAGCGGTTTCGGTAGCGCTGTAGTTTAAAGCCTCCATAAACACGGTGATATAATAATGTATCGTTTACAAAAAAGGTGAACTATCAAAACATACTTTATATAGTTATATTAGAAAGATTCAATTTTAAAAATAAATACGACATCGTTACACTTTTACCGCAGGCCGTACCTCTTGTCACTTTCGTTTAGACCAGACATCTTATCTGGCCCATTGTTGACTGCCTCTATCACTGGATTCCTTTTTACACAGAGCCTTTGACGCCGGAGCTTTGTTTGCCAGAAGATCAGAATGAGACTCCGGCCCTGAACCAACGCGCGCCTTCCATTTGCGGCTGTTCAAATCGATTCTCTTATACTTTCTTGTAAAGGAATACGGGCCATTTTTATTTTGTCTCACTTGCCGCTCTACAGGGGGAGTCGGATACGTTAAAAACTTTGAGGTTCATTTTAAATTGATTACGTAACACGTTTAAGCGATACACTGCTATGCCGAGTGAATTTTATGATTTTTGAACGAATCGTATACAGGATTTAAATTAGTGAATGTATAGCTCATTTGCGATCAGAAAGATTTACAAACTTTGGTTTGGTTTAACACACACTTAAACACACACTATTCCATGTTTAAAGTAATCACTCTGAAACATGATACATTAATTATTTTTTTCTATTGGAATGCGACAGTCTAATAACTCCTAGCAAAACAAAGTCTACAGGGATAGATAGTAAATAATAATTATTTTAATAAGTAGAAGTCGGAATTTTAAAAACAAATTTTCTTCCTATATTATTCATTTAATTAATAACTCTTTTTACAATTTTCGTAAAGGCAGACTTTAATGCCTTTAGGTATTCTCTACCATTCAACCAAATTCATTACGATATTTATCTAAAATCATTAATTTTTGGATAGATATCAATTACACCATACATTATTGACATCAATTTTGCTATACGTTCAATCTATTAAGACTTTTTCACTTATGACCAAGCACGCTGTAAATTAGAGCAGTTATTTTATATTATTTCAAGTAAAGATGCCAAAAATGTTTAAGGACGTAACACATGCATTTGGTGGCAACTAGTTTTGATTTCATAGATTGTTAATATTCGTGTAATACAAATAGGTGTCTTTCCTACATAAAATATAATAGATTAAATATAGTAGAGAATGTATTTAGGTACTGTGGTTGTAATCTGACTATGAAAAGCTCGTCTTTGAATTTTACTGATCCGTAATGGGCGGTAAGATGGTATCTTACTGCTAACCACATTAGTGACACCTGACTATCTGACCCAAATAAATCCGAAAATAACATACCTTCAAATTATAAAACTTATGTGTAAACGAGTGAACAGAAAGTATAGTATCATTATCTAGAGGAGGCTGTTCCATCGAAATATCAAATTAATGCTACATACTTTTTGATCTTTAAAGTATAGTGCTACTGTTTTAGATTTGTAACGTAACTGATTCATAGGAAGCCTGTTTTTATAAATGTATGTCAAAAATTACATCATCGTTAATTGTAAACAATAACAAAATATATCTCAATAAATCTGACCGGCCAGTACATCTTTGGAGAAATAATTCAATGAGATATGTGAAATCCGCTGCGAAAAATTCAATACGTTGTGCACTAACGGACATACATACCTATCCGTTAAAACCTTTCACATACCAGTATTTAGTATTTAAATTATGTTGATATTTTTATGTGCTCAAAATTTTGATATTTTAACTAATTACGCATAAATTAGTTTTAAATTTTTCTTAGTCTACGCAACCACAAGCATAGTATAGTTAACAGTGGTCGATCAAAAAAGTTATACTATTTTCATTAATTTTTTTCACGATATGTAATTCTAACATGGACTTTCGAAATGGATTGAAAAAGAGTCTCGCTTTAATGTGACGACGACTTTTGAAAATATCAGATTATTTTGTGATCTTATAACATTTTTATACTTTATTACGAAAGTAATACAAACCCGACGCTGACTTGTACTTGTTGACGCTGTACATGTTAATATACAAACAGCATTTTTGAACTGAAGCATCGCTAATTAATCAATAAAAATCTAGATGTACGTTGAGATGCTAGTTGTTTTAACTTATTAATCTGCGATAGTTGGTCGCGGTGAGTTGTGAGTATCCAGTGGGGCCGCACTCTGCCCGCTGACAATGCAATTTTAGTTAATTCAATGGCGAGCGTCGCGGCCGCCCGAGTGCCGTGCATTAAACCAATTACGTGCAAACCGAGGCGGCCTGCGACGCGAATTAACCGCTCCACTCCATCCGCCGCGTTTAACTGCGCTTCTAAACTTTGCCGGGCCACGTCCGCCGATGCGCCCCGAGCCCGATCGGCCCTGCTAATGCCCGTTGTTTAATTTGCTTTGCGTCAGTTAGAGCGCGGCCCGTCCGGCTTCTAACCTGTGTTACGTATTTATGAACCGAACGCTCATTGCTGACACGACACTTAATTATTAGATTAACTGAATATACACTCAATATACTTTGTAATACAAATAACACTATAGCAGTACGCTTCACAAAAATCGTCAAACAGCGATCGCCAACCCGCCTGTTAAGCGTGGCAGTTATTTCAATTCTCTCCATAGATATTGTAACATAAACGCACAAATAGCACGGCGGTCCTCTTTAACCCTTTCGCTGCGAACAGCGCCTTTTGGCGCTCGACTATACACACTTTCTCAGCGAACAACGCACATTTGTTTTACATTATTGTGTCAATAGTTGCATGATCATGGTCATGAATTTGTTTGTTACCAGCGCGATAGCTGCATACATTGTCACAACCAAATATAAATAATCATCAATTTTTTCCATATCATGGATAAATGGCTGAGAGAGTATTTGTTTTCAGGCGCTCCGCAGCGAAAGGGTTAGGGTATTGCTCGGATCATATACCAATCGACACCGCGGCGACTCTAGCTAAGGCATTGTTCCGAGCTACGAATTGGAAGCGGTGAAATGCTAGAACTCGATATAATGTAAAATGTATAAATATGAGGTGGTAGTGAAAACAAGCTTTATTATATTAACTGCATACGTCTGTTATTTACATCCGCTAAAATATTTTTCGAGGAGGCAAATGCCAAAAAGAGCTTAGAAATGGGTAAAATTTTCTTACAGAGAAAAAATACTGGATTTCACTTTCTGCTTTGAATTTATTACTCTTAGAATTAGGTTTCTTATAAGATTTAGTAACGAAGACGATTATAAGAATTGAAAGGTATCAATCGAATTGATTGAAAACTTGTGAGGGAGGTAAGGAGGAGGGGTTATTTGTGTTTGTGATTTTTTTATCTGTAAAGCTTTTCGAGTACAAAACTTTGCTCTCAGCTTAATATCATGGAGTAGACAGAATTAATAAAGGCTCGATGGTACTTTCGCCATTTCTTCTCAATCAGTTCTTTATATTGCGCGAATTCCGCCGCCCACTTCGATCGTGCCAATTTTCGCACGGGTAGGGTTGCCTGACATCTTAAGTATCTTTTCCTGCTAGTAGGTGCTCCTGAAAAATATCGACAAATTATTCACTAACATTATATAATCTGATATATTAAGTAAAAGATACGCATTCCTGAATTAATAAAAAGAATTGACTGACGATCTCTCTGTATATATTATTGTTCAGGTGTAATATAATAATTTTTTCATTCACATACTGAATTTCAATAACATATAACTCGATACAAATAAATATATAGTCATGTAATACTTAAATTATCTTTTTAAACTTCAAATTATGTTCATATTATGTTGCAATGACACAAAAAGCAATCCAAGGAAGGTATACAACGAATCCTTTGTGAATATTTTATCCGAGTTTTGAGACA
Source organism: Battus philenor (assembly GCF_028537555.1). Taxonomy (NCBI): domain Eukaryota; kingdom Metazoa; phylum Arthropoda; class Insecta; order Lepidoptera; family Papilionidae; genus Battus; species Battus philenor. The sequence continues at coordinate 3,447,985 of NW_027181759.1, read as the reverse complement.
GGTATTAAGAAAACTGCTGAAATATATATTGGGCTATTTAAGGTGGCTATGAATGTTTATTTGTTTGTTAATACTAAGTAAGAAAAGGACCAATATTTAGTCACTTCCGTACATGCAGTGGTAGTCGTGCAACAAAGTGCACCGCCAAACACAGAGTGCCATTATTCATTATTGGTATTAATCGATGTAACATAACTCCTGAAGATGCTCCGTGGAGGGGTGAAACACGTGTTGAGTGATTTGACGGTGGCAGTTGTGTAATTCGCATTGTTTGCCGCATACGCATTTATCAGCGGGCTGGCAGGCTAAATATTGGTCTTTTTCTTACTTAGGACGAACTTACGCAAGGTAACGCCTGGTCCCATTAAATATGTTAATACTACACCTATAAATAGAACACAACAAACAGAAATTAATTTTGCGAAAAAAAATTCGTAATAAACTAGTAATTGGCAACCCTACAGCAGTTGTGTTCGGCGTGTTTCAAAGGAAAATTTATTATTTAAAGTGAAAGTTATTGAGTTTCGCTAAGGCTAAGTGAGCCTTTTGACTCGCTCCGCTATGAAGTGACGGCGGTGTGAGGCGGTGTCGGCTTCCGCTCCATATGACTCCCGGTATCAGCAAATTACCTGCATATTGTGTTACCTTTGAATTCGCGGAGAGCACTTACACCCGCGCGCTGATCACGACCGACTAAATGTGGAAAAAAGTGAACTCACGAACTCGTCGCCGAATCAAAAACAAACCGCTGATCTATGCCTTCGACGGCTTCAATGACTGCTTCTTTTTGCATTCGTGTTTACTAACTGCCTTCGCCGCTGAACGACGTACGAATTTAATTCAACCGTATTCATTTTCGAAAGAAAATTAACGAATCAGTTTTCAGCATTTTTTAAGTGTTGTAATTTTAGGCCCATAAATTTTGAAGACAATTCGATCATAGCAACCGAACTAGCCGAGATTAGATCCCCTAGGAAACCCTGAAGGACAGTAACTTCTAGTAGTACTTCGTCAGCAGGGACTGGTGGTTAACAATAATTAATTTTAATATATACCAATCTGAATTTTGAAAACGCTTTTTTTACGATATTAACTATTGTTTATTAATTCTGAAACTATTTTTGGATGTTGTGTAACTAATATCAATTGCAAGCCAGCGAGTCATTTACCCTTTTAAACTCTTTACACCTACGAGTATAACTAATTACCTTGTATTGCAAAGCCTCGTTAATGTTAAAGATATACATTTTGTTAACATCTAATTGTTAAAAAGTATTAGTAATAAGTGGTCGGTTGAACCGCTGGAATGTTCGGATCGCATGCGCTGTTACTCTGTTAGTCAAGGAGATTCTACAAAATAGTGTTGTATTGGAAGAGTCTTGTAGACAACAAAATTATGTTATACATGTCGAAATCGCTGACATGACTATTTTTAAGAACACTACTGATACTATTTCCTCGACATATGTATGTACGTAATTTATGTCATTGTCATTTCAACCTTCCAACTAACGGTTCAACATCGGTTTTGAAAATGAATTCACAGTTTAATTAAATTTACATTTACACATTAACATGATAGACGATTATATCCGTCGATTTTAAAAACGAACTTTATACAACTCAACGCTTACAATATTGGGTTCGGTTTAGGTAAATCAATATTTGGAAGCTCGCCAGAAAAATGGCGCGAACACGGTATTTTTTTTATTTATTTTTTAAAGCTGTGAAGTTTGTGCTCAAGCGGTTTAACCTCCGTAATGACGAACAATGCTTTTTAATACGGAAAATATATTTTATTGTGTATGTGATGTTTAATTTTTTCTGTGTAACCTTCGCTTCGTAATATTTTAACTCACCATAAAAATAATGAAAACGTACATTCGAATCCGACTAACTTTTATTAGATATATTACAACTACTTACAAAACATCTTTCGAAAATAGGAGTGTTTCAAAAAGTCGAAACTTCCCCGAAAAAGCTCCAATGCGGTGAGCTTTTGTCACACTGGGAATGTACTCAAAGAAATATATTGTAAAAAAATCAATATAATGCAATAACGGTTAGGCTGATTGCTTGTATTATAAAAGTTGATAAGATTTACGTTTGCTTTAAAGTTAAATGGGGGAAATCTTATCGGATTACCTATCCGCAAGCGGCAATCTCTTCCCTACCTATTCCAGCTCTTTCCTTTTAAATCAGAGAAAATAGCAAAATGTAACACGACAATGCAATTCGCGAGGCGCAACCTGAGTCGGCCGATGCATTATGTAGATTGTAGGCCCCATCCAAACCGAATTTATCGCATTCAGAATTCAATCCGCGAGAGACATCTGCCTCGCGCCAACCAACCCATTGCCAATAACGCTCGGTTTATTTTTAATAATTTTTTTAAACTCTAGCTGATGTCATTGCGGCCAGTGAGATGATGAATGATAAAAAATTATATGTCTGAATCATTTCGCGGCAATAATCATATGTTATAATATTATCGCTAATTTTATTATTCTGTTTGGACGGAAAGAAAAATGATTTCAGTGAGTCATAGTCACAATTCGGCCGAGGTTAAATAATTCAATGTTGGATAAAGTGGTGAGATTGTAGCAATTCATTATAATATGTAAATGTCTATGTGTTGATTGTTATCATCTGTAATGTTTATAAATAGCGATGAGACTGGAACTTTTAAAAATGTAAGATTTCATTGACCTATCGTGATTTTTTAGTTTAACAAGACGTGATAAAAAGACCAGAAACCTAACTACATTTGGCACCATACCATCTACGACTTTTTGCAAGTCTCAACAATCTTCTGTTTGATTCTTTCTCCTTTATAGTTTACGGACTCATAAACAGAAGCAGAAGAACCAAGGTCACCGATGATTGTCTAAGAATTACTTGTCTGAGATGTCAGACGGGACATATCGCTCGTGAAACCTACTGCCATTGGGGCCAAAAGGTTCTAGAGCGACGACCACTAGAAATTAAACTATCATGACTTGGAAGTCTCTGTTCTGCTATTGTTCTTGGTTAAGGCATGGGTCATATATATTAACCCATTAAATACCAACTTAATAATGGTGACGCTAGTATCCTACTGTAGCCAATTTAGATCAGTTAAGATGAACTGACTTACCTCGAGACACTAGGTTCCCACACGGCGTGGGTGATACCACCACGCCTAAGTCCACTAGGTGGACTGACCGCTTAGTTAAGGCAGGATGCAGGCAGTGTTATACATCATCATCGTAGTGATCTTTGGCGAAGGCCAAAGTATGCCTTGCAGTGGCATCTATCGGCTGAAAAGATGCAGACAGTAAAATTACCGTGCATGAGCAAGCTTAACTCTGAGTTTTCTTTCAGTAAATCCATTTGACAATACGAAATAAAAAAATTACACGGAGTGATTTATACATTTGGAAAAACACAAATATAATATACGCTCAAATTACCTATTAGTAAGTTCGTATTGAAATAAATATTAATATTTTATAAATGTCTCCTTTAATTTATAACCCTTGTTTAGAAAACATGAAATTATTCAAATAAATTTTCGCAAATATGAAGAAACACTTTGCAGATTTTAAAAGAAGAACATAAACAAGAACATATATTCACACAAATTGTTAAATTAATATTCACTACTTCCAAGTGCAAATATGAAATATATTAATGACATAATTTGGGAGTCGTTATGTAGCCATTACTATGAGGTACATTAATAATTTTATTCATGACATCTGCAATCAATTGCAAAGCTATAATCAGATGGATTAGGTAGACGTGAGTTTTAATCGAACAAGAACAATGTTTTAAAGTTGACGTTGTTAAGCAATATAAAAGGAAGCTGATTGGGGCGATGATAGAAACGTTTGATATGTTGTTGCTAATAACGCTCGATATCTTCTGCCGCTGTTATGTTTACTGTTTGGTACTCATATATTTCGTCGTTCTTCATTAACTACGATAATATTTATATAAAAATATAATGAAATCTACCGCACATGACTATGATATTCTGTTTAGTTTGATATATGTACTAAATCTACTGTATTTCATAAAAAAGTATAAATAATTATTGTCATTATCATTTAAGCTGTTGGACCTTCAAAGCTGGATATAAGCTTGCCCCAAATAGAACCTTGTGAACATCCTACGCTGCGCCTCCGTAAATATAATATTACAAAGAAACATTTTTTTTTGTAATTTAATTTAATTTTCTTTATGAAGTTTCCTATGAGTGAAGAACACGTTACTGTGTATATTGTATGTTACATTGCATGTTGCGGTACCCTCTGTTGAAAGTCACTAAATAAATAATATGCATATTAAAAAACATTTTAAAGAAAATCTGAACTAGTTTACCAGGAAACAATCTTGCCAATGTATCCCAATGCGAATAAAAATATTATTGTGTGCCGCGAATAAACATATGATATAACGGAGGGAAAATATTTTCCCGGCTCCATCCCCGCCCGAACAGAATTTGCTTAGCGTCTTGCCGCCCGCCCAAATCACTATTGCTTCGCGATTCCATTTAGACTGTATTACAAGTACTTGTTCGCAATTATTTACTTTCCTTACAAAATATGACATTACAAATAAACTTTACTATTAATTTATAACACGTTGTTCTTGTTAAACTGACGGTTTTTTTTATTTGGGTGTAAGTACTTATTCCTACCATAATAGGTCAAATGACCCGACTTTGTTCCCTGCTTGAATGTATGAAATAAGTTTCTTAGGAAGGAAATAAAAATTAAATTTAATAAGTGTAAATAGCTGTAGATTGATTAGTAACAAAAAGTCATGATATAAAAATTTGCAAAATCAATAAGATGAACTCAAATGGGTCATTTTGACCCTTTATGGTATATTTAGTGTATAATAAATAAATCCTATGACTATCTTGAAAGTTCTCAAATATTAACTGAATAAAAACCTATAATTTGCATGCTTATATATCATATAGATAATTCAAGTGAATATCGTTTCCATGTAATACATAGGAACTTTCTGGTATCTATGACATAGGCTAGATTTTCACGAGACGTTATGGATCCATGACGTTAAATGTAATTTGTAAGTTGCAGTCAATTCGTCAAAATAAATGACGGTTTGATGTACATGCAAATAACAGTAAATATTATTGAAAATTTAAATTAATATTTAAATATGATTTTTACCGACAGTAACAGCTAATTACAGTCTACATGACGTAAAATGAATGAATTTTTTGAAATATGTATCTATTCATTTATGTTCAACAAGGTAATTAAGTTGAATGAAAGCAAAATAAATGAACTTTTTAATATTGAATTACCTAGTGGAAAACCAGGTAAGGGCTCTTGTTAGCATGGGAGGAAATTCGTGCATTAACATAACGCCTGTCGTGAAATTTATTGAGTGAAAACAGCACGTGCCATTGATATTTATTTTCATACATCGACACAAGTACAGTTCTGTAACGTGGATGAAAAGCTATATATATAATATATGTATTTATTAATTATTAAACATATATACTCATTTGGAGCGCGATGAAACACACTTTTTCACATGCTTCATTTGGTGTCATTTACAAATGCTGTTTTCTATTTGGTATTTAGAGAATCATTTGGCTTGAAGCGGCAGAACATTGAAGGCGCTTAATAAACAGGGTGATTAGTTATAGGTGCATAAGCTTAAAAGAGCTAAATAAAAATTAAAAGGTTTTAGAAGTAATAAATAACGTAATAATAATATAGTAAGAAAAAGTGTTTTTTTAAAAGAGGGAGTTTATCGGTATTCTCTAGGCCGCCCGTGTTTGAATTTTAGAACCAATTTTTTTTTCTTATGTTACTGTAATTGCCAGCTTCATCGTGATTATCTGTTTACAGAAACTAAGTAAGATGTTTCTTTAGTAGTCCCAGCTCGGACTATTTAATTATTTTTAAGCAGAAAAAGATGCCCAGTCAGCAAAAAGCTCGCTTAGACAAACACTCTATGTTGTCTTAGTATATAGGTCTTGAGATGGGACATCTTCTCGCTTTCCGATTTAAGAGTGCTCCAGAAGTCTAGATGTCAAATAAATCTATTGTTCGTAGTCCTACTGCTCAATAACTTATACGTCTTCTACCATTTCTGCCGTACTGTACTACAGGCATTAAAACTTACCATTACGCAAATGACATTGTATACAACACAATAGTGCTAATGTCACATATTTTGAGAGTAGATATGTTCTTAATTCTAAATGAATAGAATACTGTAGTGTTTGAGATAAACGACGTTATGGGGCGCGAACTGGTTCGAAGGCTAAACACCGGAATCATAAGGTCGCAGTAGTCATCTGTTTTACGTATTATGTGCCTTATTTTTTGCCTTAGTTCGTTGGTGTTAGCCATTTTAAATTGCCAATCCGCTAGGCTATTTCGGATACGGTTCTTGTACGGATTACTTTCATTTATTTATTACGGAAAGTTAGTATTGACAAAACTACAAGACTACTTAAATAACCCCGCTTATAACATAATAAATGGTTCTGATAGTCCCGCGGCGTATCAAATGGCACGCCGTTTGTTGTGGCGACGTTCGTCAAAGCGCGGTGTCAGTTGCGGCGGCGTTTCTCGAAGCGCGTGGTCCGTTGCGGCGGCGTTGTTGAAGGCGAGTCGCGTGTCAAACAAGACGGCCGTTCAAAGGGAGTCAACTTCGCTCAAAGCGTGCCCGAGGGTTAACAGTTGTGCTATAGGTATGTAGCTTCTTGTGTGACTGCTTCTATGTTATTCTTAATAGTAGCGTTGTTATATTAGTTTTAATTTGTTCATCACCGTATCAGATAAACACTTGACTCGATTCATCACTGCCTGGTATAGAAACAGGGCAATATTTTGACCTTATATTTGGGTAAAGTCTGGAATAATAGTTTATACTACTTATAGTACAGAAGTCTCTAATTTGAAGAAGTGTATGTATAGCTCATTTGACAGCTAAAAGCTTTAAAGCTTTTAAACCTATTTACAAACCTACATAATGTGATCACTCTCAAATGTTTCCTTTTTTTTATTGGAATACGACAAGCTTTCTGGCAGAATAAAGACTGCAGGTATAGATAGTAACCAAAAATATTTTTTTAAACTTAGTGATTCCAATTTTGAAAATGCTTTTTTCTTTATTAACATGACGTACATATTATTTCCGAAACTGTTGATTTTGAGTAGAGATGTGGTACATTAATTGACAGCAAATGTGCTATACATTTTCCTCTTTTAATTCCACAAGTATAACCAAATGACCCTGTATATTTTTACATTATATAACTTAATGTCATATAACCTCTATGTCATCTGTGCTATTGTCGCACGGTGTACAATATAAAACAATAATGAAACATCTAGAGTTACGTTGAAGTTGATTTTCCGAGTAGGCTGCGCGTTTCGTTCATTCGGCGTAGTCTTACAGCGAGCGGCTTGTGTTCGCGGAAATTTTTGGTTCTCTTACCGATTTGCTTTTAAGTTAATCCGTCACGCGCCACAGCACCTCGCGCCGGCTGGGGCATGTAAATGTAAAATCACATGAATAGTCGAGTTGTATGGAACTTTTTGGCAAAAAGAAAAGTGCCTTGTGTCTGCACGACGCTTAACATCAAAGCCAATGCAGTGGAGTAGGGTTGTCTCGAGAGAATTTTTTCGGTTTTTTTTGTTCCCTTTATTCCGAAACTTTTGTTAAGCTAGCTACAAGGGACTGTAATTTATATAGGAAAAAACCTTTTTAATCGTTATCTTTTCTAATGTATATAAAAAGCGATAACAAAATTTAAAAAACATTTTTATTCTAATTTCATCGCGTGTGAAAACATTAAACTAACTTTAGCACGGGAAAGCAGCCAGTACAAAAGTATTTTCATCATCATTCATATTGGACATGCACTACCGGATATAGACCTCCCCCATAGATGGCCGCTGGAGCCTGAAGCCTGGAACGTCTACCTACAAAGTCTCTGTCCATCTTGTAGGTAGACTTTCTTAAGATCGTTGGAAGACTTAGTTTTTTTTTCAATCAGACCTATTGGAAATCACTGGGGGAGGTTTGCAGTATTATTAATTAGAAACACTGCTTTAATATAATGATAATTAACGATTTATTATGGGCACGTTGTACATACCTCGTTCTGTATTCTTTTGGAATTGACGATACTTTACAGAGGTCTTCGCTTGTTCAATTTCTACATCAGACGAAATACAAATTGATTTCTTGATATCAATGTATCAAAATTCGTAGAATTATATTTCTATAAAGCTAAGTTCCAAGTATTCTTGAAAAAGGAGATGTAGTTTGCTGAATAAGAATTGGTGTTGATTTTATTTGAAGTTGGTTTGAGGTATACACATTCAGATAAATGTCAAAAATTCTTATGAATATCTATTTTTGTTTGTTGCCTTCGTCTGCGACCTCAGTATTTGCGTCTCAACGTACTGTCTGCGTCAAACAATTGATCTTTAAGTCGAAGACGAATCTCAGAAGCGAACAATACTTTGCTCGAAGAGGCAGACACGCCCACGTGCGCCCTCACCTGCTCAAGTCTCTATAAATATGACCAATGAGGCGCGGGTGCAAATCACATGGTTCGTAAAAATAGCTCCGTTTTATGAATTTCTCGCGACGCTTCACCCCTGGCGTGTTGTAAGGGCGCGCGGCGAGATGAAAGGCCCTCGCCGGCACTACAAAGCTGTCTCCTGACGCCCCTCGTGTCGAGCCCTCACCGGCCACGGTCAAGGGTTACCTTCGGGACCGCTCACAACGTGCACAGTTTTCTTAAGTATATCGCTATTCACTTACCATACATTATGGACTTTTAAAATAACGGTAAGTCATATTTGTAAGAATAATAATTGCTGTAGAGGAAGTGTGCGGCGCACATAGCCTTTGTAACTGACGACTGTTGGGGTCAAGAGGTTTTTGATTAGAGAGGTAGCGGGACGTCGGCGGTTACGAATTTTGGGAGAGGCCTGTCTTGTAGAAAGTATCTATAGGTTGATATAATGATTTGTACATTTCATTATGACTCATACTTGAAGACTTGAAGACGACATATACAGATGTTGATGGCTCAGAGCCGCCCCGTCCCATGACCAGTTCACTGCGTAACATTAGATTGTCAATAAAGCAATGTCAGATTTCTTCACTTACAACCCCATTTTAGTCTTTGATGTAGGAACAACAGAGCGAAAGCCGGCTGTAGTAAATACTCATTGCACCCTTTGATAGGATGAGCTACACCTCCTAGAGTAACTCTGAACTTGGGAGCCGCACAATACAACTTAAAAAACCTCCTCGCTTCACTCGCGCCGTACAACTCCGCGAACACTTACTCCCATTCATTGCCTCTCATTTCCGCCGACATAAAAAAATCTACATTCTTGGATATGAATGGTTCACTCGTAGTGGAGAAGAATCGCGGCTCAAAACCCGAGGGAGGGAAATGCAAGACTAAATGTTTTAAAGGATAAAACATAAGGATAGATCGCTAGATCGGTCCGCCGACCAGTCGCTCCGGTATAACACTAACTAATGTTTTATTACGACGAGAGATGGGAAATCATAAGATTTTAAAAATTCACCTGCCACTTATTGTAATGCCCAGACATTGTTTAATGCAATCCATTTAATTAATCTGTTGAATTTTTAATAAGCAAATTTTTTTTAAAAATTTCCTTTTAAAACTCTGTTCTTATTGCTGGCGTTAATTGTGTCTTAAGAAAGCTCCTTTCGTTTAATAAAATAACAAGAATCCATTGAGTAGTTAATGCATATAAAAATATTCATGTAATTGTTAATATATTTAAAATTATTGTTAGTCTCCATTGCTTCTTAAAAATCTGAATATGTAAGGTCTGTGTTCCAACAATATGATAAAAATCTCGTTAAAGACTCGTTCAGAAGACGATTCTTATTATGGAGGAGGCCTGTGTAGCAGTAGATGTCCGACGTTTGTAGTTGAAGAAGGTGAAAATTGAGGAGATGGCATTCCGACTTTAACATATTATTCATTAAGATCTTTCGTGTTGTTATTATTTAGGTGTCTTCTTACCTTCAGAAATGTGCCTACAATTCATGCTGTAAGTTTCCACTTTAAATCTTTCTCAGGCCTTCCTCCATACAATTCATCGCTTCTTTGTATTTTCCTACTGTACGTTTCTTTTGGTGCATCATCCACTTGGTCAAACATATTGTGGCTTTATTCTTCGGCTTTGTTGGATTTATTTGCGTTCTATTTTGTCTAGTTCGTGGTTCTTTAATTGGCGAGAGATCTGCTACTAACCTGTATATAAGAGAATTCCATCTATTTATGGGCTCATCACGATATCTCTGGAACCTTGAGGCTTAGACTTGAAATTTGGTGGAAATATTCCTTTCGATAGTATTTTGTGAAATATCATCCATCATTGATATTTACAAAGTAACTTTCTTCTAGCTGGTATTTAAAACATGGTCTGAATATTTTTTGTGAAATGTTAGAAAATACCTGGATGATTTTATGAAAATATACCAACAAAAGGTAGTGCAGACCAAGCGAATCAAGCGGGGGCAGATAGTGATTTAGAACTATATGTGTAAATATATAAATAAAATTTAATGGAGTCAGCCGACTTGTTCGACCCGTTGCGCGCCCTGAATAAATAACAGCTCCCGGTGGACTGCCGGGGAAGACGGCTTCGACGTCAGGGGCGAAGCTAACTGCAGCTTCCATGGGCGGACTGGATGTTGTTACAACTCTATCTATATGTAATTACAGTCTAAGTCCACGTTAGTAAAGTAACTTTACGGGCTCAATTCAAACTTAATACTAAATTATTTAGAAGATAAATCAATATGCAGAAAGATTAGTAAAAGTTTTAAAGGGGCGAATGTATAGCTCATTTATAAGCAAAAACCTTTAAGCTTTTATACCAATTTTCAATCACCTGTATAGAGAGAGATCACTTTGAATTTGTTACATTCATTAATTTTTTTCTCTTGGAATGCGATAGCACAATAAGTTCTGGCAATACAAAGCTTACAGACAGGGGTAGTAAATAATAAATAAATTTAAGTGTATGTTATAGTAGTTCGAATTTCGAAAACACTTTCTAACTGTATTTTAATGGCGTTATTTAATATTTCTGCATCCATTGATTTTTAGATAGTGTATACCATGCTTTAATTGACAGCAAATGAGCTATGTGTAAGCTATGCTCAGCTTTTACACCTCGATCACCCTATATGCTCAAAATTATTTTTGTACTTAAAACTTTTTTTGTACAAGAAAGTTAAATAAGTAGCCTCTTTGTCACCGAAGCCTTGTAGGTTATTTAAGTTAATATGTGCACCACTCTAGAGGTATCGGTGTCAAAGACACATATTAAGTTATGCTTCAGAGAATGTTACAAATTTTGAAATCTAAGTATAAATAGCACCCGGCGATTCTATATAGTGAAATTCAGGCTGTACATCATTTTGTGCCACTTCAAAGTGGCAACGGTGTTATTAAAACGACACTAACTTATTTTTTTTAAATAATTGTATTTGGTCTGCTGGTCTTTGATTAGTGTGTTTTGCCGAGGATGACATCTGAGACGTGGTCGTTTACGACAACAACGCTCTATGTCACTTAGAGAGCAATAGAGATGGTTATGCTTGGAGCTTCGCTGCTATATCTATTCAGAATTGTGAGAGTCCGCAAAGAACAAAGGTCACCAACGTAGCTCAATTAAATTACTAGTCTGAAGTGGTAATAGGCGAGGCACGTCGCTCGTGCGGTCAACAGTTGTTTGAGCTGGAAGGTTTTCGAGTGAAGACCACGAGTAAGTAGACGCGGCGTAGGAAGAGGGCCCTCATTAGGTAGACCGAACACCGTCAAGGTTGCGGAAAGTCGCTAGATGCAGGTAGCGTAAGGTCGGACATTGTGGTGATCGGTCCATCGCAGTGTTTTTCAACCTTTTATGTTCCATGCCCCACCTTAACCTTTATAAAACTCCTACGGAGGGGGGGGGGCACCCCTTGTAACATATATATATTTTATATCAAAGGGAACAACCAAATCACTCTTTGTGAGGGGTCGGCTCTACATTGGGAAACGCTGCGTTATCGGCATGATGATGTGGTCTGTTAAAGATGAGAGTACACCTTTTCAATGCACAACAACGAACAAATATATCAGTAGACTTGTATAATAAAGCTATAATAAATATCCACCAATAAATTTAAATCACCCTGCAAAGTTTATTGCACCAGAAAGTAAGCTTTAGCTGGATGCTTACGTTAAGCTTCTTGGAAAAACGAAGACTTCTTATTGCAGGAAACTGTAACAAGTATATTTCTCTGCAGTCCTTTGTGAGGCACGTGAGGTTGTATTGTTTAAGGACTTGATTGTATTAAAGTTTAACGTGAGTAACGCAAACGCAACGCGAAAGTAAATCGCTAAAAAGTTTTAATTACAGGTTTTGTTTCTTTGATGGAAAGGACAATGATTTACGATTATGTGTACAAAGATCTATTGTCACGAACTTTATGCCAATTAAAATTAGTAATCGCTTAAGTAGAAGTAAAAAGTTAACTGTCATCTTATAACAGTCACGGGTATAATTCGTCATAAAACACTTTTATCTTTACCTTGATATATCTCTAACTAGTAATGGTAACTCGACAAAAACAACCAATCATGTCTAGACTCTCTTGGGTATCTTTGCTTTAAGACTGGTTTTAAGCAGGCTGCATCAACCGTCTTCCGACGACCTCAAAAGATCGACTGTTAACCTTATGGGTGAACGTCTTATGTCTCCTCTCCAAAACCTTAAGGATCTCTTAATGAATGCTAAACGCATAATGATTGACAGTCGAGGCTAGTTTTCCCATCAGGAGCTCTTGCGCTTGGTCAGTCCAAGGAGTGTCCTGGCTCAAGTTCTGAAAAGTTTATATAACGGCCTGAGCTAAGGCCCCTACATATCATTTTTATCAACCCGTACAAGGTATGCCTTTTACGTTGCATAACTCTTGCTCGTATTATCTCTATGGGCTCACTATTGGGACGAGTCCCAACAATAGTTATACTAAAAAAATAATAAGAAATATGTTGTATCTGGTTATTGGCAGGAGTAAGCATCATTCCATATTTCATAGATATTATACTGAAATCGTCCACGTCGCACAAAAAAATTTACAGTCCTCGTAAGGGATGCAGTAAATTATTTTGCCTCCTAACCAGTAAACTTTTCCCTATTGGAAAGGCAAGTCTACAGTGAACAGTTGTGTAGTGATGCTTTTTGAGGACATTTTTAATACGTACAGGCTTTAGCTTTATCAATAATTTCTATCCTTTATTATGGACGAATGTATATACAGGGTAGAGGCATATATGTATGATAGAACAGTATGAAAACAAACCGTTTCAAAGGACCTAGTGTCACGTGCGGAAAACTGTCTGTCCAATTAATTTGATGCGAAAGGTAAAGCGGTCGCGCGGGCGCTAATTGTTTTTAAAACAAAACAGTTTTTGTTACGCGGCGCTAAAGTTACGTCACGCGATCATTTGATCGCGCGCCGCTCCGGGCCGCTCTGCGCGCCAATAAAACGTATGAAGCGGCAAATCGTAGCCGCCCGTATGAAGTTTTAATTCGAGTCGCGTGCTTGATGATGATGGCGCGCACAAAGGGCACAAAAGTAATAAAGGGGTGTCGAGTGCTCGCGACGCGCCCGCCCCGCTCCGCCCCGCTGCCCCGCCGCCCCGTCGCCCCGCCGCACTACTTGCGAATATCATATTTTGCCAAAGTTTGAACCACTTGCACGAAGCCCGCAATCGTCCTCCGGCCGACGACAGAGAGGATTTTTATTTCCCAACGGTCGCGTTAACGTCTGGATGGTCAGAGAGCGAAGAGCGCGGACGGGCGGACACTAATCTCAAAGAGACGAGTCAAAGTGAAGCGTGCAAATTCGAGGCCGAGCGGGAACAATAAAAGTGCAGGTGGACCGCGCCCACCCAGCCCCCACCCCGCTCCCCTCCACATCAAAGGGGAGCTCGCGATATACAAAAGCCCTAATGAGACAAACCCGTAGCGTAATCGAGGCGACGGAAAAAGATGAGACCCGGTACGAGGCGAATTTTAATAATTGTCAAAGCGGCGGCGCCGATCAAACGCGCCGCTCGCTCCCCCGCCCTCCGCCGGCGCCCCCACGCCCCCGCCGCGCCACCTGTGACGTGTGCTCACCGCGGGCCTCATTAGCGCCGCCGATCTAATGCAACTTCGAACTCGGCCGGCGACGTCTAATTAAACTTAAACAGAATTTCAATTTTACGACTGAAAATTTTAATACGCAAAGCCTTCGCCGCGGAGAGACCGCAAAGGAGGCGCGTTCAAAGGCGACGCCGTGCACGTTTTCGCTGATATTAAATGTGTTGACAATTTAATTTTTCATTTCCTCCGGGGCGGCGGGCGGCGGGCGCTCGGTCGCTGCGCTCCTTTGACGTCGCGATATTGTCTTTGTGCGGCGCGTGGGGTGGGCGGCCCGCCCGGGACTTTGTCGCAATACAATGTGTATCAATAAAAACTTAGGATTGGCTTTTAGTGGTTGCACTTACGCTTTGTGAGGCGGCGGGCTCACCCTTTGGCGTGGCGCGCGTGTGTGCGGCCCGCAATATCGCGAGCCGAGTCGGCGCCGTCTTATTAATGTCGACACGGGTCGAGATGTCGGCCGCAATGAGCATCCAGCAAATATCAACTCGCGCTCATCTCCATGTCTGCAATGCACGCTGTTTGCGAGCGCGCAATACATATCGACGTCTCTTTATTGCTGCAATATTGTTTACGAGATGCACGGATATGACTTGCAATAAAGCGTATTTTTATATTCCGATGGGCTCTTCTTTTTTTTCTTTCAAAACAATTCATGCTATTCATATCATAGTTCTAATTTAATTTCGACTTCTCATTGTTATGGTGTGTTTCATTTAGAGCAGCAAGATCGGTCTTCGTCACAATCTTTACGAAAGGCCTAAGTCGTGCAATAGGCGTCTATCGTCTGTCGCTCATAAATAAAAAGTCCCTTATGGTCACAAGTCTCAAATATATGCTCCCAAATAGTATTATGTAAGCATCATTGCGTTTCAATTTGACCGAATTGTAGGTACTATAATTTCCGAGAAAACTAAGAGTATTAATGAGCTACCGAAACTGCTGTACTGCGCCTTGGGTATGCGTGCGGTGACACAGGGGGAAGTATTGGCCGCTCCGTTCCGTCAGTCCGCCGTCAACGCTCGCAGCGGCGTTGCATGTGCTCTTTTTTAAGAGGTTTCAGCAGCATTATAGTAGAATCCTCTGATTCAAAGTGACAAGCGTTTTCAGGCGTTTTAGTTAAAAAGAATCCCATCGTCAGGCAATATATTGTTGTACCTTTGGTTAAAAAATATAAAAATCTCACGTTATTGCAAACTCTTTACGCCTTCTAAAAATTATCAACGTCATGGCATTTTTTTTTCTATCTTCTAACATGATCTAACATCTATCTTTTTTCGCAAAAAAATGTTATTTCTCTTTTCTTCCTTCGTAAAAATGTAAATATAATTCTGGTCAAAAGTGACGTATGTTGTTAATGAACTAACAGGTGATTTACTCTGAGTTGTTTGCGGTAACCACAAGGCAGCCTTTAATTTAATATTAAAATCCTAGGCAGCACTGTAGTAATGTATAGTAGTAGTATAATGGGCAATTTAAAAGTTATACAGGATGATTAGTTACAGGTGTAATTAGTTTATGTTTTTAAACGTATTTCCAAACACCTGTATAAAGTGATTTGTCAAATGCTATTAGCCAATAATTTCTAGCATTCCAACGTCTACAGAGACAAATAATAATTAATACTAGTATATTTTAAAACAGACTTGTAAACGCAGTTTCTTATCATTCCTGAAAGCATTGTTTTTTAGATAGTCTGTACCATACACTGATTGATAGAAAATGAGCTTATACGCTCAACCCTGTAAATCGCTTACACCTATAACCAATCATCCTGTATAGAAGACATGAGATGAGTTAATAATCTACGGGCATTGAAGTAAAAGTGAACAAATGAGGAGCGGCTTTGATCGGTTTGTTAATTTCCGTTTTTCAGTTGAACCGCGCCATCCATATTTAGCTGCTTTTGACGTCCGCATAACAGAGGTTTGTTAAAAAAGGTTTTAATTCGGCTTCAAAAAAGCTCCGGCCCCTTTATCCTTTGACCGCGGCGCGATCGGGATTGCATTCGGCGCGTCGCACACGTGGAAAATATCATCCCCCGGCCCAAGTGCGCCCGCCTGACCAGAAACTGTATCCGCATTTTTGTAATAAAATTACCTGTTTTAAAAGGACGTTACTACCGAGATTAAGGCGCACGGCGATGTTGTTACTTGTCGGCGCCCGATCAAAGCCTCCCGCCGACCAATCGCGACCCGTGGTTCCGCATCGCCCCGCCCATCTTCACGGCCACGTGCGTCGCGCGCACGCGGAACTCTAAAATCTGACAGTCTCTCGTCAACCTTCGCGGCAGATGGGGCTCTGGCGCGCTTGGTCGCAAATTTACGTAATTCTATCGATATTGTGAATAAAAACTTCGATATTAAAATTTTGTTTGTGTTGGTGCGGTCGTTGTAATAAAGTTCAAGTGAATTATTGGTGATTAATGGATTGTGATTTGATTCGGATTGCATTGACAATCATTCAGGTAGAGTTTGAACTTTGAACAACTTTTTCCTCGGGTCGGCTTTAGCGATAAAAGTTAATTCGACGACAGTGGTGACATCCCTGACGGTACGCATTGTCTAGACGGACTCTTAGAGTCCTTGCCTCTAATGTTTATTAGAAAGCCCCCTATTGTTTTGGCCCGTACACTTATTCCCCATTGTTCTCGTGTTAGTTTGCTAGTTAAATTTCTGTGTAAGGATATATTGTTTCTGTTATTTTACGAAGCTTTTGTTGTTTTTGTTTACCGCTTCGAGATTGTTTGATTTCGTCGCCGGTCTTTTAGAAGTGCAGCCCTTGTGACATTAGCGATTTCTAGAGCTTTGTACGTGTTTGTTATTCAATGGCTTTCATATTATTTTTATTTTACATTAATAAGTTATATTGTTGTTTAAGTATTTATTGTAGTTGCTTATGTTAAAAGTTCTTAGAGTGGGCAAATAAATATTAATGTTTGAAAACTTTCAACAAGAAAATTTTGTATGGTAAAAGAAAAGACTTCAACGCGCGCGTAAAGTTTTCGTATGTAAACCGTTTGTTAATGAAGTTTTTTAATGTCATGTTTAAGGAATAAAACACAGATTATTAAAAAATTTTGGCAACAATAAACAAAAAAATAATTAACTATTATGTGCGCTTTACGTAACGTTTTAAAAAGGGTGAATATTTAATAATTTAAGTACAATTTTACGATATTGATATTAAAGAAATAAAATAAATATGGTATTTAAAACGTAGGTACCGAGAAGAGTATAAGTTTAACTAGACGATTTGAAATATTAAAAACAATGTATTCTACAACGCACTTCATTTCATTTACTAATTAATTTACATAGTAATTATATATACTTTACAAATAATACATAATACAAAATTTATACAAATTTTTTTGCTGTATGGAACCGTTGCATAGTATATAATATTTATTATATATTCTTTATTGCATATCAAAACACTAAAAATATAGAAATCATACAAAAGAAGCGAAATATGAAATTTTATACGTTTGAAATTAAAGGATTCGTCACCACGTCGTTCTTCATCTTATCGACTTTATTAAACAAAACTTGAAACTTCAGTGGATCAAGTCACGCCATATTTTCAAAGCTCTAAGTTTAACTTATTATTAACTGATGTATATCATTAATTTGAATTACATGATCGCAAGTCATTGGGCATCGTCGAATGTTTAAATAAACTGTCAAAACAGTTTGTAAAGGGAAACGGTTGTTAAAAAAAAATACGGTCCACCACGGAAACCTTCGCATGATTAAGTAATCCGAAAATTCATAAGCGTGCGTTGATTTATACCGTCACATTAGCTCCGTTACAGACCCACGCGCAAAGCGCTTTAAAGCTGCATACATGTTCGTTAAGTACGTCGCCTGTCCGCGGGACACGCTGAGTGGGGAGCGTAATTTGGAAGGTGAAAGCTGCTGAAAGGGTGCGCACGCGGTGTCTTTGAGAAAAAGGATCCGCTGTGCTAATTTCCAAACTCGGTTTCGCACAGATAAGGATAGAGTCGGGAGGTGTCTTTGATGTAGCCGCCCGGCACTCTGACTCCGGGGATGAGAGCTTTCAATGAAAGGATTTTTTTCATCTTCTTTCCCTTTGTACTTAATTTAAATTTCGTTTATATCAATGCTGCGAGTTTCCTTTTGGGTGTGTTTTCTCTTTTACTTTGTCGCGTTTATCCTCTTCAATTTGTTATATTCGAGTTCGCTTTGTAATTAAATTTAGTGTTCGTAATCTGTCCGTTTCGTATTTTTTTATCCACCTTCACTTAAAGTCCGCCTGCTGCCGGTGTAATTGCAATTTACAAATTAGGCCCCTCTTTCATTTTATTTTCTTCGACGCGTAACTGTATTATTGTGCCGTTTTGATCTGTCTTTGGATGTAGTTCATTTCGTGATCGACCGTATTAAAACTTTTTTTTTTTTATAGAATAAAAATGAAGAAATTCTTAAAGTATCGTTATTAACGTAATTAGGACAAGCGGCACGGTGTACTATGTATGCAGGTCTGTCGTGTCGTGTAGCTCGCTCTGTAATGAGCAAGTTGATTATGCAAGTGTTTCGTCCTTTAGTTTTTCAACAGTTGTTTGTGAGGTCGGGGCGGCCCCTTTGTCCCAAGTTTCGCAGTGTTAAGAGGCGGCCGCGGCTCGCCTCCAAAGCGCACCCGCGCCACAAAGACACGGTCCTCCTCTTTATACTTTAAAACATCAAAGCGACGTGTCCTTTGATCTCGAGTAAAACATCAATGTAAACCAATTGGCCGGTTCGCAATATTGTACCGAGAGACGTCGTCGAACCAATTTGCTACAAATTATGTTTTTGTTTGTAATAAGTTTATTGTTTCACATTTCGCGTATCAAAGCGTCGGAGTCGGTAGAGTATTGCTCCTTCATAATGTGGCGAGGCGGGTAAGGCTATACGAGTATTAATTTGGGTTCGGAGGCCGCCGTGCGGTACTTTATTTGCGGCGCATTGTGAAGGCGTCGCGAGACAAAGAGTTTGTCGCGGCGGCGTTCACAAAGGCGCCACTTTGCGGAGTCGTCTTTGACTTTGTGTCTCGGGAGTGTGTAACCTAACATTAATAACCTACTAATAGCTCTCCTCGTTGCCGACGTGCGGGCACATCGGGCCTGCGTATCGATCGCGTACTTGCGTACTCGATTTTAATATCGGGCACGTGCTCGATATTCTTTCTCCCGGAGTAATTTGTTCGCACTTAAGCCTCCACGCCCGCCCAGGCGAACACGGTACACTGATTTAATTTTTTACATAATTGTATTAGTGACAGTTTAATTAGCGCGGCTTTCATCGGCCTCTCTTTGAGTTGAACGCTTCGAATAGATTTCACAAGAAGCACTTTCAAAGAGAGCCCCCTCTAATAAGTACTGAAGACTCCTCGCACGTGTTTATCAAAGACAGCCTTTCGTTGCTCACCGTCTGAATGGCCTCAAAAGAAACTCGTGTAAAATGCTTCACAAAGTGCCGTATCAAAGGGGAAGGCGGGCGCAAATATCTGTTTCGTAAACTACGAGTAGTAAAAACGGGCTCACAAAGGTGCTGCGTACTCGCGGCAAATTAGGCGGAGTTAATGGCGGCCGCGAACTCGCTCGGCGCTCATCATTTATGCAAGACGACGGAATCGGCAAGCGGCGCCACGGGATTTGTTTTTGACAATGCTCGCCGCTCGGTCCGAGCGCCGCGGCTCGCATGTGTATCCATTTTATGCTCAATTCCCATATAATTTAACTTTACGATCAAAGCGAAATTTCGCAAAGAGCTTCCCGGCGGCGGCGGCCCGGCAGGCGGTGCGAGTGGGACGCCTACATCGCAGTCGTCGAGATCAAATGCTGGGCCAAATTAGTCACTCTCCGTCTCTCTATCTCAAAGCCGATCCGTAGCAAAGTTTGCGCGAAGATGACATCAAAAGGAAACCACACACCGGGGTGGCGCCCCCTACCACCTCCGCGCGCCCGCCGCGCCGCGCTGTCTTATTGACACGCGACTGACAACTCGCAAGTCGCCGCTCCGTGCTACGGGAGCGCGCCTTGCCGGAGTTATTTAGTTAATTAATACGGAATGCCCTGTCCCAACTCGCGGCGCTCACACGGCTCCGCTGCAAAGAAACTTTAATCCCATGCCTCGCCCTCCCGCTCCTTAATTACGTACGTCGGCGGACTTCCGAATTTACATCTTCAACAATCACAAATCACCGGATTTGTCGAACCACATAAATTATACACGAAACTGACCTACGACTTTCAGTACAAGCAATTTAACTGTCGACTACTCCTATACCCGACTTGACCCAAAGATGTGTAAACAAATACACTGTAACGTTTTTCAATAATCAAATTTTAGCACCCGGTAGAGAGTAGCACCGGCTCTCTCGGGCATCCTTGAAAAGGAATACTTAACGCGATTCGAGTGACAGCCATCGCGGAACACTCTTCGGGCTGTTGCTTCCAGTCTCTCCATAGATCGTCTACCTAGACAACTTAAGAGGGTCTCCCAATAAATAAATAATGTAACGGCGCAAGCAAAGGTTCCTAAGGAAGCCCTGAATCAAAATTATTGTAAATAAGTTTAGACTAAGCAGCTTTATCGCTATGGCACCTCAAGCCCCGTAAAGCTGTAAATAGGAAGGGGCGAATATCAGTACCCGTGAAAAATTACATGAAAATCACAATAACAATAATAATTTGTTTCTGATGTAGGCTTACCCACCCCATTTAAATCTCTTTCATTTTGATATCTAAATTAAAAACGTACTTTATTCTAATGGTATTAAATACCATTAATATATACTACATACATAATTTATTCATATTTTTACGCTTAAAAAAGTGTTTTAAGAACAACGTTATTGTTTACTGCTGGATATGGTTGCCCCATAGATTACCAATAAGACCAATTGGTTTTGACCCGCATCCAGTTTCCTCATAGGACATCTGCGTACCTTATGGGCGGAGGTCCATGTCATATAATAAATAGGCTTAATAATGTTTTATTATTAAAGATAAATATCTCGCTGCAGGTGCAAACTGTAACAAAATAATTTCCTGCGAGTCGTGTGCCCACTTCATCTTTATAAGTAACTAGCAGCTGCAACAGACTTCGTACTTTCAAAAGTTCGTCGCAATCCGACATAAAAAAATAAATGGAAGACATTTCAGAGTAATAACTTTATTCATTGAATTGAAGTCTTAATATTTCTTACACTGCGAAAATAGGTAATATTGTGGATAAAATTTTCATTGTAGTTTATGTTGCACGATAATTTTATTTGAGTTTATTTTTTTGCCTAAATTTACTTATTGTATGGGAAAGTTTTTTTTTAATATTTTACGGGTGAGAAACTTCTGAACCGTTCTCGACTTTTGAGCTTTGCAACACATTTTGCAATAAATTTTTTATATCTATATAAGAAAATTTAACACAACTTATAAGGAATTAAACGGTAAGCAAGTAATCACAGTGACCAGTATAGCGCTGCCTGCATTCAGCGATTTATAGCAACCTTAACTATATCGTCAGCCCGCCTAGTGGAAAATATAAAAATAAAATAATAGTGTAATAGACATAAATACTTAATGGAATCAGGCGTTACCTCGCGGAAGTCCATCCTAAGTAAGAAAAGGACCAATATTTAGCCACTTCTGCACATGCAGTGGTAGTCGTGCAATGAAATGCACCGCCCGCCAGCCCGCTGATAAATGCGTATGCGGCAAACAATGCGAATCACACAACCGCCACCAAAAAATTACTCAACACGTGTTTCACCCCTCCACGGGGCATCTTCATGAGTTATGTTACACCGTCTAGTGCCAAACACAGAGTCATAGAAATAAATATTAATGAAGAAATAAGTAAAGAACTAACCATAACTATACATAGATGAGATTATACGTTTTTATATCCGTTTCAAAAAAATTACAGCGATTTTTCTCAACTAAATCCAACGTATGAATAGAAGCGAGAGAACACGCTCGGCTCTCCGGGAGCACGCATTTTCACGTCTGAATATTTAACGAAACACGTGTATTACTATTTAATGCTGTAAGCTATCGTCGCGAAGGCTGCGGAGAGGCCATTGTGCGCGACTGCACCGCGCGCCTCTAACGACTGTCCCGGCTAGCATTCGCTCTTTCAAACGCTACAACAAACAATTGCCATCCCTAAGTTTTGTATTTAATTTATACGTCAATAGCCCTGAATTGAATATCAAATGACGTGTCAGTTTCAAACAGTATCCATGGTGCGGGAGCTTATTTTTCTTTTTATGCGTTGTATTAAAAGATTAGATGGTATTCCTGTACGCTGCGTAACAAAACCCAATGCACCCCGAAATTTACAAGGATGACCAGTGAAATAGTTGCATTAGATACAATCCTTATGTCTCTCAGACGCAGAGCAAGAGATACAAACTATATATATACTTTATATTTTGAAAACATAGAACGTAAACGATTCATTAAAAAAAAAAACAGAAAAGTAGTTTTAATAATTATTTATAAAAACTTGTATGAGGTGTTTTTTTAAATTGAGTAATATTACAAGTAATTATTTAAAACTTATAAAATTTATTTAGATATTTTGTACATGAATAAGCAAATACATCTATAGGCATGGGTTTTGATATAAGTAGTTTTTTTGGAATTTGAATTTATAAAACTTGTATGTATTTTTACAAATATATTATCTAATAATAATATAATAGTAATATTATTGTACTTGTGATTGTTAATTTAAAGTTGTAATATTACCTGTGAATATTAAAACCATTTTTGAATATCGATTGCCGCGATCTGAGCGAGCGTGCTAACCAAAAAACGCCAGCTCGTGGAATCTGATGGGTCCCGCTATCGGACGGCGTTCGAAGCGAGGCGGCTTGCCATTGTACCGAGAGTTTACGAGCCCCTTATTCCTGGAAGGGATGGCGGTGCGGCCTACCTACGCGGGTGTCCTTCCGTGACGTCACAAGCCGGCCGACAGGAATGTCAGTGTGAATTCTCTAACGCGAGATGCATTCGTTTCTTTCGAGTAATAATTTGTTTAAACGAAACTAGTCTATATAATAAAAATTATAAGGTTCGATGGCATCAAATATATGTTAATGGTATGGTGTAAATAATAATGATTTCGCTGCTTGCAATGTTTAAATATGAAATAGTAAAATGTTTGCTTATAAGTGATACATATATTTTCGTTTTTCTTAGGTAAATGTCCTGTTGAAATTAGTCAAGAAAGCAACCATAACCATGACTTATACAAGTGGATATTATAAATGATCCTATATGAATAAAATATAAATAAATGTTTAACATTCTTAGAATTGTTAATAAGAAAAGATAGTTGACTTAAATTATATTAATATTTTATATCCAATGTTCATTGTACAGCGATCTCACATAATGTTAAGTAAGTAGGCTTGATTGTAAATCGGTTTACCCTAGTAATAACATATTCACTATTGTCTTGAAGGTACTAGCGTCATTTAGCTGGAAGTATAAAAACCGTCGCGAAAATCTTTAATAAGAGATAAAACGTAGAATAAGATTTTTATTTAATTTGAGATTGCGCTAGAATAATCTTTCGTCCTTGACTATATGGATTTGCGCTATTTAAAATTAGTAGTTTATAAATCTGATGAAGGAACGCCTCCTCCAGTATTCCCACAAAGATTACCTTACAGCATTAATAAAACAATGCATGTGTGTCCAGAATATTCTCAAATGATAATGCGTGCTTTAAAGAAAATCTAACTGATAAAAACTTGATTGATTTATAAAATCCGGTCAAATAGGTTTCGAAATTTTTAGAATGTATGGTATAGGTGGAAATTAATATCAGATTCACTCGAAAAATAAGCGTAGGACTATTTCTAAAAGCGCTTTATAGATTGAAAAATATGTGTAATAAAGTATTGGAATGGAACAAACACTATTCGCTTTCTATGTAACCTCCAGTTTTTTGCGTAGTATAAAAACACAGTGCATGTGGCGGCGCAGTGCCGTGGCCGGCCGTTTCACTTTCATTAACAATCCATCAATCATATCTCGGCCGTTTGGTCGTCGCGCTCCTACCATTTGATATTCCGCTTCGTTGCCATCATTCAACTTTTTGTCCTGTATTACTCTCATAATATGATTATAATTTTCTCGCATCTGCCTTGCAGTTGTCGCGTGCCCAGTAAATTTATACTGTAATTGTAAATGGTTAAAGTTTATTTTGCGTCGAAGATGTGTTGGTTGGAGCGAGGCATCGGCTTCCATTGAGCGGGAACCGGTTTCGTGGAGGAATGCCGCAGTGCGAGCGGCTTTTTGCTCCGGCCGCTGTTTGGCGCTGGTCGGCCCACGCGGCCGGCGCGGGCGCTCGGCCCGTCGGCGCCAGCGCTTCCCGCCTCTGTGCCCGATGCCCCGATAAAGGACAACTCGCAAATATTTGATGTAATTTCATAGTTTAGACGCAGCCTTGCGTGCTTCGACACCGGCGGCCGAGTGCTCCGCGATGCGTTTTATCTCTGAGAGTTTAATGCGTAACAGTTGCCGAGCTTCCGTTTCGGTTTATCGTGGCTCAAGCTACGCGAGCAGGTAGCTTACGAACTTGTTTATCTCGTCCGCAGCACGGTCAAACATTGAACTTTGTTACACTTACATTATTGTTGTATTACTATTTTAGTTTCACAACCATTGATTTATAAAACTGCAGCCCACTATCAACATGTGCTTTTTAACACTCTTGTGATTTGAAGTTACTATATTGTATGAAAATATATTATTACATATTATATCTTCTTCATCACTATTCTTTCTTTTTTGTTGCAACTATCATCTGTCGTGTATAGATAGCAAGTCTAAACCACAGGTTAGGCCTAGTTTAGATACTATATATGATAAAATAATATAAATTTAGTTTTTTACATAAAAACTTAACGAATATAATGTCCATTTATTAAATACTGAATACTTTAAATACGTAAAATTTTACCGTAAAGTTAAAAAAAGAGAAAAGAGATGAAAGGAAAGAGATATTTGAAGAACATAATCAATAACTAATAATGAAATATTAATTGTTAACCTCGTGACTAATGATGGTTGTGACTAGATTTTAAACCGAAATATTTTACATATTTTGGGCTTTTATAATTTCTTTTAAAATTCTTAATATAGTGCGCAGAGCATATGGTCGCTGGGACCTTAAGGTTCTAGAGTGGAAACCACAGACCGGCAAGTAGGAAGTACCTGAACGTTGGAAGACCCTAGATGCAAACCGCTTCCAACCGGTCCTATTGAAAATTTATGGGATAAGCCCATGTCCAGCTGTCCCGTGGCTGAAATTATGATGATTGCTTACCTTTCTTCCTTAAGCCTAAATACAACTAGACCTCTTGACAATTCTTTGTATAATATTTTTAATTCATTATGACGGTGATGTTCCAGAGAGTACTTCACTCTCGCGGGATATTATAAAACTTAAAAGTAATTAAGATAAAGTAACCGGGTAGGTCCTGATTAGATCGTTGCTATCAAAGCAAACGTCCGTATAATCTCCGTCTCAAAACAAACCTGTTGTCGCTGAGAGGCGCGGGCGAAGGCAGAGGGCAGAGGGCTCCGCAAATACGGCGCCGTTATCTGACGCCATTAGCTTATTGCGGCCGCGACGCGCTGTTTGTTTATTGCAGCTGGATTGCGCGCGGCGCACGCCGCTCCAGCTATAACACGAATGGATTACGGTTATCGGTCCACCGACCGTCGGAAACTTTGCTAAAGATTCTCATTCCAAACATAGGTATCCCGCTATTTACCGCTTTAAGTAAGAAAATGCGTTACATAGGAATCGTGCTCACTAAAAATATTTCGCTAAAATTCTTCATCTTTGTTGATCAGGGTGAGCTCGCTATATTATTTACAATATCCTGTACCATGTGTATACATACATCCTTTAAGAAATCTTATGTATTTAATGGAATCAGGCGTCACCTTGCGGAAGTCCATCCTAAATAAGAAAAGGACCAATATTTAGCCACTTCACATGCAGTAGTATTCGTGCACCAAAGTGCACCGCCCGCCAGCCCGCTGATAAATGTGTATGCGGCAAACAATGTGAATCACACAACTGCCACCGCCAAATCACTCAACATGTGTTTCATCCCTCCACGAGGCATCTTCAGGAGTTATGTTATACCGATTAGTGCTAAACACAGAGTGACATAATCTTATGTGACATAGGCAGTCATTCAGAGCCGGGACAACATAGGTTATATTCGACACGGGATTTTTTGGCGACTTCTGTCAGACCTGCGTGGATGCTCTAGAACATTCCAACAGTGCTGGTCTTGTGTCTTGATTTAAGACAGTTATCCAGTCTTAAAATAAATGAGGCAATTCAGCTTCGAGTCCGCCACCAAAACCATGTTACGTAAATAAGATGAAGGCATGTTGTTCTCCTCTGACTTACAAGTTACTCTCTGCAACCGAGATGATGAAGTGTTGAAGTGAAAATTATGTTTCCGGACGACGCTGTCGAATGGGATGGGAAGAAAGCACCACGCACGTAGACAGTCTTAGACAATTTAACATTAATTTAAATGATGGGTTTCATAAGCGTGGGACCTTGTAAAAACTGATATAGTGTTATATATCAAACCACGTGAATTTGTAGAATTTGAGGTATTCTAAGCATTCTCTTAAAATTATTGTTTAAGAAACCACAATATTTATAAAATATCAATTAAGACTAGACACTTGCTTCGAAATTACAAAAACTGTTTTTAATATTTGTTTTTTGTTTTGTTTCAGGATGTCAATATCCTCATATACGGCACCGTTTAGCTGACTCTCTACGTAAGTTATTTATAACAAATAAGTACTACCAGTAAGAAGTGGGCTTATGGTGGGCCGCGACGTGTCTTCGCTGTTGTTTTGTTAATTTGGTTTATTATTAAAATTACGATGTAACATTAAATGCAGTCGTGAGCAGTAAAAATAGGAATAAGCTTCGCGTTACACAGGGTAATTGTTTATAGGTGTCTAATATTCACATTCACCTTTTAAAAGATTTAACACTTATAACCAAACACCCTGTAAATTAGAATAGAGAGATACGAGTCGCCAAACCCCGATAGTAGCGTTACTGATATTTCTTCAGTTACTTTTTCTCCCAGCGTTAACTCTTTTCTAAGCGGTATTAGCAATGCAATAATAACTGATCAAGTGGAGGTTCCGCCCTTTCGGGGCATGCTGATGATGTCATCGACGAGTGACAGCCAAAGCCAGAGCCAAGGCCCTCCATGGGGCGTCCGTCCGCCTAAGCGATTTAAGAGATTGACGGTCTTCCTTTATCCACTGTAAAGCATCCCTCAAAGATATCTATGGGGGATATACCATAATCGCCACGCTTAGCTGGCGTGTTGGCCATCGCAGCTAGGTTTTACGGTACAGTAGCGTTCTCTTTAAAGTTGTTCGTGAGCAATGGGGGAAATCCTATATAATTAATGCACAAAATGTGAATTATGTAAAACTATATCCCGGGAATCGAACCCACAATCTAAGATCGCAAGTCACAGTCCTCTACCGCTGGGCTATCACTGCTCGGTGGTCTAACAAACTCTGTGAAGTTATTTTGAACCCAGGTTCCCCATGGAACCCTCGTGTTTTTTGTAAAGAGTTTTAAGGTTAAGCGCCTCTTGAACAGCAATAAGAGCCAGATAAAAAAAGATAGATAATTCGATATTTAATTCGTTTATATATACGATATATCCTAATATTACGATGATGTTCGAAATAGTTCGCCACGAAAGTCTCCGCGTAATAAAGCCGTCAACAATACAATCCATTTGCCATCGTAACAATGAGTGACGCACGTTTACGCTTTCCGCAAGTCCGTCCGTAAATATCTTTACACGTCAGCGTTTTTTTTTTGTCCAAATTAAACGCAGAATTCCGAACTGTTGAGTCGTCGGCGAGCTGCGTGGTCGTGGGCGAGTTTTCCGTCAACCCCGTAATAACGACCGGGTGATTCCGTTTTCCTGGTCGTTTCCGGTGCTGGCTCAGCGAGGGGCTGCGGATTAATTTGTACTTAAGTCCGTTTGTAACTATTTGTTATCGTGTTTTTATAACTGTACCTTTTCTCTACAAATTTATTAGTTGGTTTAGTATAAAGATTGTCATAATGTTTACGGAATACAACATATATCGAATTCACAGCGTGTAGTCGCTTTTAAAGAAATAACTAAAAGAGAATTTTTGTTATTTTAATTATTATGTATACAAATGGAGGAATATTAAGTATAATTTCAGAGGTAGGATAGACGTCCTGCTGGATACAGGCCTCTGGCATATATTTGTAATAAGACTAAGTGGTAGCGTCCTGTATCCCGCGTCATCCAACGATTTTAATAAAAAGCCTTTCCACCTTAAGGGTCGAAGTCTTAGTAATAGTCGGTGTTACTATATATAAAAATTGTTTAATCTAAAAATGAAACGAGTTGTGGTAAGATAATACATACGTTTAAATTTACTTCCAAGAAAACCCTACTTGGATGACAATGATTGCAAACATGATGTAATTAATAATTGAAAAGGGGTAACTAGTTGACAAATGCAACAAGTCACTCATGAGTTAGGTCCGCTTTAAGAAGTCTTTAATCATACTGTATACAAATTGTCAAATATTCACGTACGGTAATACGTCTAGAGATATCTGCATCTCAGAATCCGGTTCTCAGGTGACAAAGATGCAGATGTAAGATCACTAAGGATTCTGCTTCAATAATTTACCGGTAATTGTCTAATTGTAAAAAGACATCAAAAGACGTTGGGTGCATTCCGCTTATAACAGGTTCTATATAAATGTTTATATATGAAGCCAATATCGAGCAGATAGGCAAAAGCAATAGGTAGGGCATATACCACGCAGAACAGGCGTCTTTTAGGCTCCTAAGATTTTTGAGTGGAAATTGCGGATCGGCAAGCGCAGCTTAGGACTTTCATCTACCAGGCTCACAAATTAATATAGATGCGGAAAAAGCCGCTTGCGTTACCAACCACTCATATTATCAATCTATAGGAGAGGCCTATGTTCAGCAGTGCATATCTACGGGTGAACCTTACCTTATTGTTTAGATATAAAAGATAGGATTACTGCAAAGCCGATATTAAGAGGCTGTATTAGCGATTGTTACTTCCCAATTCATTGCATAAAATAAATATCGAGATCATAAGTATCTATAAACTTTTTATTTAAATAAAACGAATATGCTTAAAGGAGTCGCCTTTTGTAATCGCATTAATTATAACCAGGTATAAAGGTAAAGAAAAAGCTTACAATGCACCGCGAGACCCTAGTCCAATAACAGTACGAGAGATTAAGGTATTGTGTCGTCGCAGAGTGGACGCAGGACTTTTATGATCAGATAATAAATAGCTTTTCAGCGACGATAGGTACTCTCTACAAAGAAAATTTAATGGAATAGAACACTACACACAGTAAAGTAGGATGTGATATGCGAGTTATTGCAACTTACGAAGCATAAAGTAAGAGAGACTGCGGGAGCGAAATGAGCGCCGCAGATAGAGAACCTATCTAGTTAGCGAAAGAAATATGCACTCCCATATCTCACTCATCCACAATATGATTATACGAGACGTCTCTTCGAATGCTGCGTAACAAATTAGATCTGCTGTACTACGGGGTTCTTTTAATATCATATGTTATGTGTCATGGAACTCTTATTTATTTATTCACACTTTTTTGTACACCATAGACAATAATTATAAAAAAGAAACTATTCATGTGGTACAAGAGGCGGACTTATCGCTCGAGGCGATCTCTACCACACAATTTTTGGATGCACGTGAAAGAGAGGGCAGTTTACGTAATCTTACGTACATACATTACTATATACATATATATAATGTATTAGATAAATACGAATAAATAATTAATACCATACAATATCCTTTATTTTAGAGGCCGAGGAAGTTTCTGGAGTCTTTTACCGTTTTTTTTAAATGCTTATAGCGAACACTCTTATTACTTATCAACTTTGCAATGTTGTTCAAAATCTAATGATAGGTTTGTAATTTATACTTTAAAAAGTAGTTGCTTAAATTGTGATGGACATTTTCAAATCAATCTGTTATCAATGAAGTTCGGTTTGCTGAAGTGGTTTTATCGTATTTATGTTACTAAGGACCCTGATCACATACCGAGGCAAGCTCTAGAACGGAATCCTCAAGGAAAGCGAAGATGTGGCCGCCCAAAGCAAACCTGGCGGCTGGCGATCATTGCAGAAGTGAAGGCAGTTGGAATGACGTGGAGCGAAGTAAAGCGCGAGGCTCATCAAAACCGATCGGGATGGCGACGTACTGTGGACGCCCTCGGCCCCATGTTGGGGAATAAATGAAATAATAGGAATAAATGAAATAATGAGGTTGTTAAATTAACATACTGCAAAATTTCTCTTAGTAAGAAACAATATGAGGTATATGTAATTGCTTCCTATCATGGTAATCTCTGTTTCAGTTATGATATTAGCGCGCCGGTAGAGTATTATATGGATGATGACGTTTTAAAGTTATACAATCTTCAGTTAATTTATTCATAGATACGGTATTTTTTTTAGAAAGATATGAAATTAAAGTAATATTTTTGTACAACACTATTTGCAATTAAATTTTTAACAGGGCTAAAATGAAAGTGTAGGAGCTGGTAAAAATCATTTGAACGCGTTCCTTAGGAACTAAACGAACGCAAATGTCAGCGGAATCCATTCATCGTGAAACTGAAGAAGAGTACGGCGCCTTATTCAAAACAAGCGGGAGCCGTAGGAAGGTAAAGAGAAAATGTTTTTATTTGTATTTGCAAACGACACTCATCACCAACAAAGCGCTTTTGACTGGCTCCGCACCGGCTGCAGTGTTCCGCGGCGTTTAATCGGCAGCGGCTGCTGGGCGTCTGTTGCGCCACTACTGCGACTAGCGTTGCGTCGCGTGCACACGTGCGCCTCGTGCTGCAACCGCCATTATGTGCCCTATTCATTCCCGTGAAAAGGATTGAATTCCCGCGCGCCTCGCCGCCGGATTTAATATATCCGCGCGCGCCGTGCTCCACGGCACTCGGCTTTCACGTCTCCCTCGACCGGCATTATGCCTCTAATGTCACTTAATTTACCGTCTAGGGCCTCCTCAGGTGAATGCAGCCTACAAGAGCTGGTTTAATATAAAAATTCGCTCGTTTTTTCCCCGTCACGTGAATAACGTTATACTGTTGCCTCTTTTAAGAGTAAACGCGTAGAACTAATGGGATTACGAGATCAGCAGTTGTGATTTTTTATTGGGGGCCGAAATAATTGCATAACAACGAAACTTTACAACGATTATGGCGGTGGCGAATAACCAGACCAATATTGGAAGAAGGAAACTGTTGAATCTCAAATTATTAAAAAATATAAAACAATATAATGAAATCACACCAGTCTTATAATAACACGTAAACTTGTAGTTACTACCTGTTACCTGAGGTTTATTAGCCATTAATTATTAAAATGCTAGTACTACAACAGTTAAAACTATTCACGCATTTCACAAGGAATACTACCATGTACCAGACAGGTTGTCCCCAACGATAGAGAGAAACGTCAGACGAATTGCGCCACGTTTTCTAACAGCGCCAACGCGTTTCTACTTGGTAGCCTAGCTAGAGAAACTCATTATTTCGATCCTTTTAGTAGCCCTGGCCTTGTCCGCCTTGTTACTCTATGCAGCGTCCGCCCAACCAGACAAAGATACGGTGGCCTCCCGATCAACATAATGGCTTTAAGCTAGACGCCTTTAGTCTCTTGTCACCTCCATCCTGCGGAAATCTGTAAATGCTATTAAGGTAAACAATAACCGTCTGTAAATAATGTCACTATTAGCTATCCACCATAAATTTATTGACCACATCAATTTTAAAGTATTAAGCCCTTGACCATGCCCTTATACGTCAATTTCAAATCTTACAGACTTATTTCAGTAAGACATAACCATCTAAAAACAGTAAACTTTCAAAACACACTTCTCTGGCCAAGTTATAACTATGTCCAATATCCGAAGGCAGGTAATTGTTTTAATATTAAACTATTGACATTTATTAATTATTGAATATACTTTGATAGCGTCCGGATAATTATATAATTTGCAGCATAAGCCATGCTTCATGAAATTTAATTTAAAAAAAATGGTTGCAGCGTTGTAATGGACGGGGTTAGCGTATATGTTCATCATCATGTCAGGCCGATATGCGTTACTGCAAGACGTGGGCCTTTCCAAAGATACAGAAGCCACGGATCACGATCTGGTGTTGCCTGTATCTATGGACTTCCCGCGCCTTTGACTTTGTCATCAGTCTACCTTGTGGGAATTTACCCACGCTGCGTTTACCGGCTCGACGAATATTTATCATCTAGTAGAAGCCTAGTTGTCGATTTATGGTACAAGATCATATTTTAAGACCGTATTAAAAGTGATTGTCGGTTTTTCCGTCCATTCACAAAGCAATCACCACACCAATCAGACGTCGAATGTAAATAAATATTGCAAGGTACGATCGTCAATTGCAAGCGTTACTCACGCGATAAGCTGATCTAATAGAATTTGTCATCAGTTAAGGTTTTCGTGCAAGGGATTTGCAATGATAACGGCGGCCGCGGCGCAGGGAATCCCAATGCGCGGCTAAGTGTGCAAAGCGTATGCTGATTAGGTTATTTAAATGCTTCGCATCAATGCACCGGCTAATTGTATGCATTCATTTTACACGAGGAGCAACGATTGTAGTGCCGTTTCATTTTTTATCACCAAGGCAAAATATACATTGCCATCTAATTTGTATGATATTAGATAACCAACATCGCTATCATGCATATACACTGTAGTCTTTATGTTAAAACAAATTGAAGTGTTTTTAATTTTTAACACCTTTTTTATTAATACATATACAATGTTACAATATACAGGATGACAAGTTATAGGATTAAAAATTTTAAAGCTTTCAGCTTTCTAACACCTATTTTCAGTTCACTCTGTAATTCATCATTCATTCGTTCATGTCAACCAATAGACGCTCACCGTAGGACAGGTCTCTCCCAAAAATCGCCGCGATAGAAACTTTCTGCGACCTTGATGTCATTGGTCCACTCAGGGTGCCTACGTCTCTTGATCGCAACACGAAAACCTTTCGACCCCATCGGATGTCGGCTGCACTTATGTATATGCGTCGGCGAAAGTCTTTAAAGCTTTCACATCTGCTTCTAATAACCCGATATAAAGTTATCACCCTGAAATATGTTATATTAATTCATTATTTTTGATTGGAATAGGACAAGTAAATGTACTGTACTCTGGCAATACAAAGTTTGCAGAAGTAATCCGATTTCTGAACTATTTCGACCTATATTATACCTATTATTAATATTTGTCGCAAATGTTAAAATTTATATAATATACACTTTTACATCTGTGACCAATTTGTATACAGTAGTTTTTATGGTATTACAATTTCAAATATTTTTAATTATTGGAGCCGTTTTTTATTAGTTAATATATAGTGTTCTATTTTATACTATATATAAACGTTTGAATGTAAATTTTTCAAAAGAAATTGAGAAATTTTGCAAAAGGAATTGTCTTTAATAGAAAACGCAGCTGCCTCAAGATTGGCATTACAGGGAAAAAATTGTAAAAGGAATACTTTGTTCAACTCGATCGGACTGAAATACTTTTTTAAATTAGGGAAAACAGGTTTTCAAATTGAACGCGAATTGAAATAATAATTGAATAAGTGAGAATCTAAGCTAAACGTATTATAGGAAAAGATATTAAAATAACACAACCATTGTTTCCATCGTAGAACAAAGGTATATTTTTTTATAATAATCTCATTTTATTCGACATTTATTACTCATTACGTGAAGGGGTTGCTGTTGACAGGGGAAGCCCCTCATTTGTCTATTACAATAAATATTCATTCCTCGGCAATGGCCGTCGTTCATGTCAAATGCAGAAGCGTGTCTGGCGGGTCGCAGCGGGGCCCCGGCCGCCCGCTACGAGCGCAACTCTTTATTATGGACATTATTTCATTTGCCGGCATTAAATTCTTTAAAACTTAACCGTCTGGTTTATACATAGAGCTAAATGGAGTTTGAAGTTTTGTTTGTGTTTATTTTCTACGCAAGTTCCTCATAATTTATATCTGTATGCGTTTCCAACCTGTATAAGACGATCACTGTGAAACTCAGAATATAGGCCAATAATTTCTGGTAGTACAAAGTCAGACAGGACAGATGGTAAATAAATTTTAATTCATATTAATCCAAATTAAGAAAACGAAAATCTTGTTTTTATATCTGAAACCATTGATTTTTATTTATGGTGTACCATACATCCAATGACTCCAAATGAGCTATACATTAAACAGTTTAAAGCGTTATTACCTATAATAAATCACTCTGTATAATATTCTTTTGATTTTAGTAAGCAACATATCTTGCAATGAACGCTACTTTGGCTAGTTTTAGGTATAAATAGTTGTATAATTTTTCTGCCATATTTGATTTTTTTTCAGTCACTAGTAAATATTTTTTTGATAAAAAATCACACGAATCGCCTGCTTGGATTCACATCTTCCCTATAAAAAGCACATTTCATAATTGTTTTCTATATCACTGAGGGTCGAGTACGTCTCCAAAAACCCTGAGGGTATCTACGAAGAACTGTTTTCATGCCATCCTATCCTCAGCTTTCCTCAGAACAGTAGTAATAGAGTCTAAAATCCATTGGTATTTGAATGTAAATGATATTTTTGGTTTATTTTCATCCCAAAATATCTTTTTTGGAACTTCATTGACATCAAAAATTTAACTACCTAGGACAAGTCTTGTAAATAAACAGGTTTTTATTCTTTGCCCTGTAATTGTTTTAATTTTTGCTATAAGTAACTTCCTTGTATGTTAAAGAAAATGTTGAACTAAAAATTGATCAAGGCAGTATAGCGCGTACAATGTATCTCCTAGTATAGCGCTTTGCAATTCATCCAAAGGTTCATTTATTTTTATTGACACTTAAATTTTTAAGTTTTTTCATATTCCATTATTCTTGTTTAAAGATAAAAGTAGCTTTCGAAAACAATAAAATTAACTTTTGGTTCGTGGTAAATAAAATACATAATTTTGTTGTGTTACGTGCAACCTCAGATCGCGAGCTATGGAAATGTTGGCGTACCTCGTTATTTGAATGTCTAATACTTGTTTTATTATTAAAACAGCCAAATCGGCTCCGCTGCGAAAATAATTGAATATCGCATAATTGTCCGCACGCCTTACGTTACACAAATTGAATTGTATCTTTTATTCATAGATCCAATCATCCGTGCCGCGGGTGGTCGTCGAAAGGCGCCTGAGTGGTAACTCGAACCGAACCTGCAGGACGCACCAATTTGTACTCCGTCCCTCTTACTCGCAGTCTCTCGTCTCGAGCGAGACTGAGTGACGTGAAATTACAATTAGACCGCAAATTATTGGCTTAGTTAACCAGTGTTGTTTCCATTTCATTTGGAATTGACGGGACGCTTCCGCAACGCCGGACGGACTGTCTCCAAATTTGCGACAATGTCGTCGCGACAGATATTGTTACTTTTATTTTGCAGATTAATATTCAGTCATTTTTAACGCTGAGATTTCAGAAGCGATAATATCAATAGTAGAGACATTTCTTAAAAATAAACAAGCGTTAAAAGAAACGTGAAATCATCTCTCTTAAACATTAAAAATGACAGACGCCTATGGTCTATTACCACTTTGACTCGACACTGTTCTACAATCCCAAAAAAGGCAATTCGTTGTCATTTTTCTTCATGTCAATCTCTATCACTAAGAAGTTTTTAACTGAGGGTTTTATTTTAGTTACCAATAAAGTGATAGTTCGAGGCTTGCTCACTAAACAGGGCTTCTTTTATTTACCATATATCTGTTAAATAGAGTACGCACTTCTCAAAGGTGCATTGCTTTGTACTAATATCTAAAATGACTCTATGAACGTATTACGGTAGAAGAAAGTAAATACCTTCTGTTTTTGTTAACCAATTCTTTGAAAATATTGCTAAGCGTGTTTATTTATTTTTTTTACTATCACGATAAAAGTCTTAAACATATACATTTCAAGTTAATCATTTTTTAACATTCTATTGGAAATTCATATTTCTTACATTCTCTATTTAGTAATATTTTTTATGCTTAATATTTTTGGACTAAAAAGTAACTCTATTATAAGTGGATCTTTATCGCGCTTACCGGCGGAATGATGAAACAAATTATGTTAATTCATACGCATATTCGTATTACATTAACTTTTTTTAAATAACGCTACGGAAAAAATATATTGAGCAGCCAAATTCCACTTAGAAATATTTCTTGGGCGGTGCATCTAATTAAGTGTATGATAATTTACAATTTTTTTTAGCGTGTTTATTAAATTGTGAGTAAAAAAAGGACCAATATTTAGCCACTTCCGCACATGCAGTGGTAGACGTGCAATGAAATGCACCGCCCGCCAGCCCGCTGATAAATGCGTATGCGGCAAACAATGCGAATCACACAACCGCCACCACCAAATTACTCAACACGTGTTTCACCCCTCTACGGGGCATCTTCAGGAGTTATGTTACACCGATTAGTGCCAAACTTGACTCTGTGTTGGCTAAATATTGGTCCTTTTCTTACTTAGGATGGACTTCCGCGAGGTAAAGCCTGATTCCATTAAATATTAAATTGTGAACTCTATTTATTTACACCTGTTTAATTTAGAAACTAAGCTGCCTATTAACTTTTTAAAGAGCAGTGGTAATCCAACGGTATACATAATTGACACTTTGAGCATTAATTTTATAAGATTGCCACTACTCACAAACAAGTTTCTAGAAGATGGGCAGTCGCGTCCTCCGCGTACCATAATACCACACTACGATCTCCTACTAGCGTGGCGATTAGCGTGGTATATCCCCCGTAGATATCTTTGGTACTTTGCAGAGTACTGGCTGAAAAGACGACTTTAATTATTTTTCTAATTTATGTCTCTGTATTTTTTGCTATCATCTCGTTAAAAAGGAAAAGCCACACTAACGAAAGATGCATGTAAACGAATCCTTAACTCATTACCACACACCAATGAGGTAAGTTGTGCATTTTGGTATTAACTTTCCTTTTGTTCAAGTAAGCATCGCTGTTTTTTATGTTTTATTATTTTGGACTGGATTTTCACCTCTGCCCGGAGAATACTTTTGAGGGCTATCGCAGGAGCCTCGGCTCTGGCCGGTATATAACTACTATTTCACCGTACTTTGTGACCGCCAAGCTCTTGGATCGTTTCGGCTGACGCTTTATAAGGGCCCTTCGAAGGGTCCTCGGGCTGTCACTCGCCGATAATGATTACGTGGTTTAGGTTAAAAGGCTGTTACAGCTTGGTTAGTTACAGGGCCCGCGAATTCATCTGCAATCTAAAGTGTTTGTTTCTGAATATTTAAAAATATCTGTTTATGGTTTTATAATGCGCAGTTGCGTTTACTTAAATAATTACCTTCATCCGTAATGACGTAAATAAATTAATTGGAGCCGCGGGCCTTTGTAAGCGGCCGAGGTGCGAGCAGCAGGCGATGACAGCGCGATATACTGTCAACATCCACGATGATGGAACGTTGATAAACTCGATCAAACAACCAAAACCGACGCGGACTTATTTCCCAGAATAAACAAACACCCAATTACGCCACTACGGTCGAATGCTTTGCATAACGTCAATAATAATCTGCCCAGCAATACTGACGAGTTCGTGCTGGTTAAAACATCAATAATTTAGTTTTTTCATTATAAAAACTTTTTAGGTCATAATATATTGATTCCTTCTATAACATGATCGATTAGTTTCGCGATATAGAAAAACAAAATATTGGCAATCCTATGTCGCCATACAACGTGTTATGTACATATGATTCAAGTTTAACTATCTCAAAAGTATTAATAATATTATATGAACGAAATACATGTTTTAATTAAGATAAAACTATGAACGAACAGGCTCTGTTTTTACCGCCTTTCTGGGCTATAAAGCTTAGTGTAAGCTGCCTTCATTACTACATTTTTTTGGCTTCCTGTTTAGGTCAGTGAAGGTTTAGTTGCTCGCAATCGTCATGATAACATCCCTCCATCGCGTTTATGAACTTGTCCGTATCTGCATTCAATGAGACGTGGGAAATCCCCGCGTTAAAAGGGAGAAAATACTTGCCATTCGAGTGGCATGCAATCGCTTAATACGCATTGTCAAAAATCATGTTATAAGGAGGAATAATAAGATTATGGCTTCCACTGCAGCCCTAGTGGCATTAGGAGATTCCGCAGGTGTGAGGTGGCAGCCTGTAGTGGTTACCTAGCCGAAGACCTCTTTAAGTTAGCGAAATTCAAGAGCTGCCATGAGGACCTCAGCTCTAGCGGCTACATACTATTTTATCAGATCTATAGATCTAGCCGCCGTGCTCTTAGATCGCTTCGACATACCTCGGAGTTACTACACTGGAACCCGATGTACAAGGCGTTAGGAAAAGGCGCATACCTGACGCGCGGTTCAGCTGTTCCGGTCGGAATATAACCATTATTGAAAAGACACTGGTCATTATGAAAAATCATATCAGATAGTTGTCGGACATTTTGAATCGCGTATCGAGGATCTATTTTTTTAGTTACAATAAGAGCAAGTTAGTCGATTGGTCCAGTACAGACTACCTGTACCACGGGCTCCAAAAAATTTCTGGTATTGTATAGTTTGATCGAGGAGGCTTGTTGTAATTTGAATTTTAAGAAAAGCTTAAGGAAACAGATCTAGAATTTTGTTTGCTATAGAATAATTGCTGTGTGACATGTGGCAACATCCTGTTGAAATCGCATGCTAGTGATAAGTACGTGTCTTGGGAAACTTTCTTGATGAAATTTTCTTTGTTTATGATAGATGAAAGGTAAAACAGAAGAGTTGAGTTTTGTTAGTAATTCGAGATTATGTTTATCAATCAAAACCAAGGCTTTAATTTAACGTAAAATTATTAAATTTACGTTTAAAGCTGCTAAGATAATGTTTAATTCTAGAACTGTCTAGAACTGTGTACTTGTATTGTCTGCCACTGCTTCTCAAGTTGAATTGGGATAATTCACGAGTACGTTTTTGTTCACATTCTTGATTTATTTTTAATTTGATCAGCGGACATAGTGGCAGTAATATACGTACTTACGATTATAAAACCCATCTCTCAAAGTGTGGTGTCAAAAAAGCAATCAGTTTTTTTAATATCCGACTGCGAGTGGTTCGGTCGGGCGGCGCAGACTGCTGTCCCGTGCGGTGGCCACACGTCGAACCTGTCGATGGGACGTTTTTGTGCTCCGAAAACTAAATCAGTTTTTACCGCAACATATTGCGATATTTGATCGACGTCTCGTGGTTAACCTATCTAGTTCTCTATTCGAATACTCTTGTACCCGTAAAGATAGAAATAGCCTTATTTGAGTTAAATGTTATTTAATTTCCAATGGCTTCAAAATGATTGCTTATAATTAGTATATGCTTAAAGGAGAAGCTTAATAATCCAGTTGTCATTAGGTCAAAATGCGCTTTACTAATGAACAAATAAATAAATCTTTCGCGCTTCATTATTCCAGACGCCCATACATAATGGTTACATTTAAAAAATCTCAGTCTGCCACTTATTTGAACTATATGAGGTGTGAGTGTAGTTATTTTTTTAAAATGGTTCATGGTCATTTAGACCGTTTACTGTTGCTGTTCACATTTTATTTTGAATTAAACCTATTTCTTATAATGAAATTCTAATAATATGTACGTGGGCTTAAATTTATTACGGGTAATTATATATTACTTAAAGTAAATGGTTAATATATTACGATAGACAAAAGTGCTTTTACTGAGAAACAATCTTCGTTGTGTCACTGTTGCGCATAACGATGAATGGGGAACAGTGCTAAGCTACTATGAGTGTACTGCGTAAGGTAATATATTTCTTAAGGAACATTAAATTGGTAGTTTTAGGTATGGTGATTTTACCAAATAATCTTGGAACTCTATGGGGCAGGCCATGTTGAAGAAATGGACGTCTTATGGCTAGAATGATAATGATGATTTACAAGTAATTGAAATGCTTACGTAATGCCGTAGTGTCCGCAATTCGTTTATTTTAATTCCATGCGGATGGTACGTCAGTGCGCCCGCGGAGTATATTCAAAAGGCTTTCCCGTCGGAGCGAATTCGCATTTTCCCCTTTCCGGCTCATTCGCGGCGGGTCATTGTATGCAAAACGTCGCGAGCAGACGGGTTTATTGTTCCCCAAGATTAAGGCGGGGATCCATTATTCAGGGCACCCCGGGCCCGCTCGCCAGATCCTATTCTACGCCTGATTTGCTTTGGATTCGTTCCCGTCTACCTGTACGTGAGCTGCGACGTTTAATCAGCCCTGAAATGAAAAAAAACAATGGCCCGGTGACGCGGATTGGCGGCCCGCGTGCCCGCCGGTTGTTTGCTTTGAACCACTTCGCTTGGTGACGGCTGATGACTGCCCGCCTTAGCTTTTTTGTTTTGAATTCTTTAAATAAAAATGATTTCCTTTTTTTAACAGCCAATGTATAGTATATGCACTGTTTACATTATCCTTCGGAGTATTATAATGATGCATGCCCGTTTCCGGTGTACTTCGAAATTCTGAGCTTATTGTGCCTTTATAAAAAAAGATGTTTGATGTCACGGTTATTCCTATATATCTTCTATATTTGCATATGGGCTACCAGGACCTCTCTCCACTGTATGACAACAGATATTGCAAAGCACTCCTAACATCAGGAACATGGAAATAATATAAACCGTAATATACGAGTAATTTGTTAATAACATACTTTATTTGATTCATAATTTGTTGTTTTTTATTTGTATATTTTATATATCGAGCAGTAAGTCGCGAGTTCGATTCCCAGGATACAATGTTGTCTAATTCATAATTTGTGCAATAACCAGAGGATGGACAGCAGCATTCTCTGCGTACAATAACACAGCACCTGCCAAACGTGGTGATTATGGTATATCCCATATAGATATCTTTGAATGAGGCTTTTGCCTTGCACTGGGCGTCAATATGCTGTAACGATGACGACGATATTTTATTTCAATGAATATTATTCGATTTAAACCTTTCTTAGGTTCATTCAGTGCTTAGGTCATAATATTAGTGAAATTATTAGTTTGTGTATCTTCGTCGTCAGGCCAATAATGTTTACTGTGTGCAAAAAATATTATGTAATTCAGAGACTTTTTATTAAAATTCTTCAGTATTATTTTAACAATTTGTGATAAAAAAAATTATGAAAAATTTGTCACATTCCCGAAAATCCAACAAAGATGGCCTTAGTTTTAACGACGATATGCAGTTTGTTAATACAAAAATATTTTTTAAGTTTTTTTTATTATTATAATTATTGTTATAAATAGAAATGCTTTTCGGAGCCATTTTGTATGGAAGATGATTTGGAACTTTTCAACAAAGAAGAAACGTATATTTTTACTAACGTGTCGTGAACGGGTTGTCTCGCGAGTGCCAAAGTATTTAACATTCAATGGCGACGACAATTGGTCCTTTCGAAAACGCAACCGTGCGTCTCATCCCATTCAACTCTGAAAACGGCACACGCGATCTCTTTAACGCTCGGGTAACCATCGAATTCAATCTCCTGGGACACGATCCTAATTGATTCCTTATTTTCTTTCAGAACAATAATTGACAATACGGTGTTAAGAAGATATACTTTAAAAAATTAAAACAATGTGTTAGATGATATTTATAATAATTTTAACTATTTTTACGTTGTTTGCCTGTTACCGTGCCCGTTCGTTCATTATTATCAAAGGATGCGTTCGATATTTTTATTTTATATACATGGTGATTAGTTATTGGTGTAAAAGCTTTAAAATGGTGAATATTTAGCTCATTAAACCAAATATATGCATAGTGATCACTTTGAAACTATTGGAATGATACGTGTTAATAACTTCTGCCAGTGCGAAGGTTGCAAGGACGATAGTGAAAAATAATTAATTTTTATTTGTTGTAATTATATTAAAAGGACCTATGTAGTATCGCTATCTTAAGTTAAATTCACGCGACTAATTTTTAACGAGATTTTATTTCTTATCAACAATATATTTATCTTCGTTAACAATCTTTTGCCATCTAGCAGGGGCGGCATAGACTATAGTGCAGGGTGTGCAATGCACACGGACGCCGCCGTGAGACATCTAAGAGCATAGTCTTGAACCATCATAGTAAAACAATGATATGACAGAAGCGTCCAGCCAGCGCGGTTGCGGCAGTTACCAAACGCGAGCGCCCTATGGGCAGCATCTTTTTCGAACATTTTGCTTCAACTTGAAATAAACCTTATTTCAAGTGTTTAAAGTTTAGAAGCGGTCAGACAGCGTGGCGCCGGTAGTGCGGCGGTGTTAAACGCAAGCGGCTCCTTTTTCGACCATTTTGTTCAACTTAAAATTAACCTTATTTCACGTGATTAATGTTTATACTTGCGTAAGGCGGCATTGCTATCAAAAGCACGTGCCGACGCCCGCCGGCACGCGTTTGATCAACAAACCAACAATCATTGCGAATTCGGCTTTATTAAAAGACAATAATGTTAAAAATTGCAATTGCAATTGACACATGTGGCAAATTTTCAAAATAATATTTTGTAAGTCGACTTTTCTTCTGGTCCAATTGATATAAAAGGATTAGGTGATTAGCTTCAGCTATCCCACAACACCCGTTTTTAGTGAGCGGTCGCCCGCTCCCTAACCTCGAACAGCGTGGGCGAACCGTGGTTGGATCCGGATCCCTCTTCGTCTCGCCTGTGGTCCACGCTGTCGTCCTAACCCGCAAGCACACTCCAGCAACACACCCCGTCAAAGCTCTACCGCGAAGAGCCTTAACAACGTGCGAGCGTCCCCGTGCAACTGGTAGGCGCCTCCCCAGCTTTTAGTTTATAGTTTTAAATCTGGTTCATGGACCCTTCCGCTCCGTGAACTCAGTACCGATGAAGCTGTTAAAGCCTTAGGGATACAACAGCTTTAACATCTTCAGAAGCAATACAACAAAACTTCAGCTATCACAATAACTGCGACTTTCACCCAGTCAAGATCCCATAAAAAAGAGTTAACTATTTTGAAAATACCCAACAGTTGTGATATTGAAGATATTTACGCTACGTAACCTACGCTACTACGTATTTTTTATCAGTTGATTCTGCAGAACGAAATAAAAAACGTCAAGTCAAAGTGCTTAGTACATAGGCATTATTTAATTTTATGGTTATACCTAGGTATTTTAAAAATCTGAATTTAGACAAAGGGGATACCAATATTAATTGTGTAAATGTTTCAATAACATCAGCTATTTTTATTGGTAAAAGGCCTAAGGCCTTACACTACTTCATTAATATTTT
This sequence comes from Battus philenor, assembly GCF_028537555.1. NCBI lineage: Eukaryota > Metazoa > Arthropoda > Insecta > Lepidoptera > Papilionidae > Battus > Battus philenor. The sequence goes on along the minus strand of NW_027181759.1, from coordinate 3,404,177 downwards.
TTTAATTTTAATCAAGATTTTTAGACACAAACGAAATTGAAATACAAGACATGTGTGGCCAAGGTTATGATTATGGAAGAAAACATATAGGTTTACAAAAACGAATACATATATAAATTTTGTACCTTGTGCAGCACACAGCCTAAATGAAGTAGTAAATGACGCTGCTGAAAGTTCTTTAGAAATTGTCAATTTCTTTTCAATTGTCGAGAAATTTATGTTTTCTTTTCTGCGACAATATCGTGCTGGTGAATACTTGCTAAAGAAGTGCCAACATTAAGTCTAAAATCACTCACAAATACAGGATGGGAGAGCAGGGTAGAAGCAGTAAAAGCTCTACTTTTTAATCTGGGAAAAGTGTATGCCTTATTATCGATATATTCCGATAGGAGCAAAGATGCAGAGCCAAGGAATGTGGCAAATTCATTACTGACAAAAATTAAAAACTTCAAATTCATCTGCTCTCTGATTATGTGGTTTGAAATTTTAAGCAGAATTAGTATTGTTAGCAAGGTTATTAAAAAATCGGATATCAAGTACAAATAAGTTTAACTGACAATCGTAACGTTTCCGCTTTTGAAGAGTTAATTAACAAAGCCAAAACTTACTTAGCAGAAGAATTGGAGGCAGTAGTCGAATTTGCCAGACCTGGGCGTCCACGCGCACGTAGGAGGTTTTTTGATTATGGGTCAAAAGATGAACAGATAAAAGGCCCAAAAATACATTTTAAAGTAAATTTATATTATTTATCATTAGACATCGCAATTAATAAAAACCAATCAAAGTTTTGAACTTTTAAACCAATAAAACGAAAGTTTTTCATTTCTTCGCTAGTTACAATATTGGAAGGATTCGGACTTAGATTCTAAAAATGCACTTTGTACTAATTTGGAACAAGAACTGCACCATGCTGGCTCTTCCGATATAGATAAGATAGAGCTTTTCATTGAAATAGAATTATTACCGATGTTTGATACTGATTCAACTTCGCCATTGGATATTTTAAACTATTTGTTTAAGAATAATTTAACTTCAGTGTTCCCGAATCTGTACATGACACTTAGGATTTACCTTACATTACCAGTTACTGTCGCTTAAAGTGAAAGATCCTTTTCTAAACTTAAAATAAATAAAAACTACCTTAGAACAACATTGGCGCAAAGCAGGTTAACAAATTTGTCATTAATAAGTATTGAATATGACGTAGAAATAGAGATCGATGACATCATTAAAGGTTTCGCTCATGCAAAAGCACGAAAAGTGATTATTTCTTTAATAATTTGTTTGTAATTTATATACTTACGCAGGTACATAGGGTGGTACTGTAATGTAGATAATATAAATAACAGTTTATATAACTATCAGCATATAACAGGGTTTTGTAATGTATTGTATATAAAATAAATAAGACTTTAATAAAAAGATCTAATTATTAAAATTTATCACATGTTTTATTTTCTTCTTCCGTTACGCCTTGTGTTGTAAGTTCTATGGACAGCGAAACGGAAATTCGATACATTTCGCTGTCCATAAAACTTAAAATACAAGACGAAAAATGAACTATCGCGATTCGCCGCTTAATTTTGCAACAGAGATATGCTACAGGCATAAAAACAATGAGTGTTACGAGTATTCTGCCGTCATGAGAAGAAAAGCCGTAACTAATACCACACTTTAAGCTATATCTACTTTTAAAGTAGCTTGTTGGAATATGAAAAAACTTTCTTGTTACTACTGCAATGTTAATAGTTATAGCCGCGCGGGGTTTCGAGCCTAGGGGGCACCAGGGTTTCATTGCACACGGGCGCTACACGATAAAGCCGCCCCTGCCATCTAGTGTACAAATTTCCAATGCCGGAGCGGTAAAAATCAATCGGTTTTTCTGTAAAATATGTCGACAGAAACGACGTTACTTTCAGGTCCCTCTAATAGTTTTCCAAATGTATTTTCCGTACTATATTAACATTGGGTTCGTTATTATTTCTGAAGCATTTGATTTTTGAGAGGTACATCCTCTCATACATTACCGTACATTGATTGGCAGCAAATGAGCTGTACCTTTTACATCTATAACCAATCACCATATCGGACAAATTGACTTAGTAGATATTTTAATCGTGGTGCACCGACATCATTAATGTAACTTCGGTGAACACAACACGCTTTCAATAAAAAACAGTTATCAGAAAATCTAAATATTTGACTAACTAAAAGAATAACAACGTTTTGGGATTTCCGAACACATCGACGGTTCAAGCGTCAACTCGCTCTTCCTGTTCTCAACTCGATCAGTGCGTTGTTATTTACCAACCAACAAAACAAATATGTCCATACTCCATAATTACTTTGTAACAATCAAGTATTTACAAATTATCTGTCCATTCTACAATTATAAATTTTTCAATATTCTGCGTTCTATACTCTGTGTTTTGGCACTAATCGGTGTAGCATGACTCCTGAAGACGCCCCGTGGAGGAGTGAAACACGTGTTGAGTGATTTAACGGTGGTAATTGTGAAATTGGCATTGTTTGCCGCATACGCATTTGCCAGCGGGCTGGCGGGCGGTGCACTTTATTGCACAACTATCACTGCATGTGCAGAAGTGGCTAAATATTGGTCCTTTTCTTACTTAGGATGGACTTCCGCAAGATAACGCCTGATTCCATTAAATATTTACCAGATTTAACAAGGCGGTTACGCCGACATATGTACACTTTTTTAACTGTGAAAAGGTGTAATAGTTAAATACGCTTATGTAACTTTTTATGTACATTGTTTATTAAATTAGAAAGCTGCTTACTAAAAAGAAAATTATTAGTACCGTTTTAACTTAGATACGTTGAAGAAGTCTTTTCATAACAAATCATGTTTTCAACGAAACTTTTTGATTTGAAATAAATTAAATTCTTTAAAATGTATATTGTAAATATATTAGATACACAATTCCTAGGTTTACATATTTATTATTAAAATTTATATATTCCTAAATAATTTAGCTGTGGTTGATAATAAAGAATGAAAGAATGTCACAACGAAAAATGTTATGTTATGTCTAATCCGTTTCCGCCGATATGTTAGTTCCGTTGCAGGAGATGAGTAACATTTTCCGATTATGAAATTCAGGGCTTCCATGAAAAATTCCCAGTTGTCAGCTATGCAGAACATTCCCCAGGAATAGAACTCCGCGGACCGCACTCCTCGGTCAAGATGCTCGCAAGCAAAAATCCCGCGTGAACGCTCTAATGCACCCCGAACGCCGAATGCCGGGCATTTCACGCTTCGTATTAAATTGTTTCGGAGTATACATGGCTCACTGTTTTAAATATAGAACGATTTTTATTTTTTTTTTAAAACTTATATCTGCTAATCTGTGCGTATATATTTTTTTTGTTTTAGCTTCTACAGTCATTAGGTTAATTGGTAGATAGTGCCCCTTGTAACACTTTTTAGTGTAGATAAAGACTTTTAAATAAAAATATATATATGTACTTGTCACATTAAATAAAACAAAACTAAAGCTAAAGACTCTTATGCAACTGTTACTTCATGCGATACAATAACGACGCTATGAAGGCAACAAGGGATCCTAGAGTGTTGTTTGGTGTTCGTAAGTGAAGTGTTCACGGCGGTCTATTGTTTGCGTTAATAATGATTTAACGGTTAACGATTTACTTACGGTTAGCGTAACGGAATATAGATGCATATCATTTTATTTGTTACTTATATTCAATGGGAAAAATGCTAATAACCTTATTGTGATTATTTTCATTTTAATACAATGTATTTGTTATTCATTTATTTAATGATGTGGCAAAATTTTGTATTTAGTTTCAACTAGACCTAGATTTATTTTTATTTTAATTACAATTATAATTTCTGATAATAATTTAAATATTAATATGCATCTCAATTGTACCACAAATACAGGAAGCTTCCTGAAATAAAAACAATTTATTTATTTATTTTTATATGTAGTAATCAGAATTTTAAAAACGCTCGTTTTACCAAATTATGATTGAGTTTTTTTTTTTCAGAAAATATTTGTTTTTAATAAGACGTACCATACATTAGTTCAAAGTAAATGAGCTATAGATACATCTTATATATTATAGCTTTTTTTAACACATTCCATGCCATGTGTGGCGTATACGACCTGCACTTTCTGTTCAGGCCGATTGCAGTTCTCATTGAAAAAGAAAAATACTTAAAAATGGATTTTGGGGTCGAATATAGATAACTTCACATCTCGTATGCGCGTACGTATTGCATATTAAAATTTATAATTTTTTCCCGCTAATTATAGCTTTTCAATGTTGAAAATGTGAAGCGTGCGTCTTAAACGACTTTTGTTAATTTTTAAAGTGTGGGTCGTATACGCCCACGCGGCCTTAATGGTAAATCTTCAAAAATTGCCGCGGCACGGAACGTATTAATACAAAAAAAAGTTCGTACCAAACCATGAAACTCTTAATGACATATATTGCTGTCTAATGCCTTCCCAGCGACGTCAGCCCGTTTCACAATATTGCACCCGTTTTGTATTCAACATTTATATATTCACGGAACGATACGATAATAGGGTTAGTGCCGGTGAACGAAGCTAATTACCTTTATGTACCGCTAGCGTGTCACGCAAAATGTCGATGCATCGTTTGTTTACCTGTATTCATAATAATATTACACCCTAGTGTTGTCACCATTATGCGTAAAGGAAATTTCAGGACTATTTGATTATTATTACACTCTTGAAAATCAAATTTATGAAAAAAAAATATTTTGGTACATCTATTCTAAAATAAATAAATAATATTTTTGATATATCATAGTCTAGTATATGAAATATTTACTAAGATTTATTACAACAATATAGGTTGCAAGATTCGATAGATGTACACTGAAAAATCGATGTCACGCAAACATTACGGGAGGTAGCATTTTGTGAAAATCTAAAAAGAGAATTAAAGCTTCGAAGAAATAAAATAATAAAAATAAAAATGTACTATCTGGCTGAAAGAGGGCTTATAAAATATTGCGATTGTAAAAAAATCTCGAGTAGCAAGAAAGATTTTTTTTAGATGTATACAAATATGCGTTCGGAAAAATAACAAGTTTAGTTATGTTTTTACAAAACGCACAACAAAACAATCGTTGCCAAGGAGAAGAACGCGTAAGAATAGAAAAGACATGAATGAATGAATTGAATTCCCACTCACACATTTTCACGGAGTCGACGAGATTCTAATCAGTAGTAATCCATTATTTAAGTAATCGATTAAAGATGAGGCGAATTAGCAGGCGCGGAGCACGGCCGCCGGCCCGCCCGCCGTGCGCCGAATGACAAGCGCGTAACAGATCGTACGTACGCGTTTTCACAGCTATCTGCATTCCTTAAAATTCGTGCGCATTTGACGTCCCGTTTGACTTTGATGAATGAATGAGCCCCGCAAACCAATCACTATTGACCATTCACCAATTACTCACTCGGATGCGGCATGCTAATAGTTTTGTTTCGTCTGCTCGGGAAGCGGTTACTTACGGAGTCGTCGTTTTAATTGCTCGACTCTTAGAATTTTTCGACTCATTCATGTCTCGATTCGCTAGGGCTGGCGGCCATTCTTTAAGTCGAATTCAAAGATTTTTTATTCAACAACGTACGATGGGTTACATGCCTTATTGATGTTTACTCTTCCAGTTCAGATAATAGACGCTTCAGACCTGATACCAACGCATGAAAGAATATAGTAATACAAATTAAATAAACATAAAAATAGCCTGGAAAAGATCACTGCTGAGGATATCTTCTAATAAATGTTCTCTGACATTTTTAATAAATAATACTACTAATTTACTCTTTTAGACCGTTTTGAAGTATTGAAATGATTTTTAAAAATCGAATCAACATTACATACATACAATTTTTTTTGTTGATAGTCTGGCTATTTTTATTGATGTTTCAAATTTTAACAAAAATACAGATACGGCAGAGAATCACGGTTTACAAGCTGACAAAGTTAAATTATCCTGTTGAATTAATTAAAAAAGTTTTCTCATATTTATTTTGCTTTTTGTCATTAGGAAATAATAATATATTAAAAGAAAATAAACACTTTATCCGTTGATTAGCTTTCGCTTGTCTCTATGTCTTTAATAAAAGTTACGTACGCGTTAAACGTTGTCGCGGCCCTTGCCCAAAATATATTGTCGAGTTTTCTGTTGGACAATTTTAGAATTTGCTTCTTTTGATCCTTTTTAAATCGACTGTGTAATTATTCACCGTTAGTTTGTTTTGTAATTGATTTATAGTTCGAATTAAGTCACTAAGTTAATTAAAATTACAGCTCACACAACTGACGTTCGTGTAGAAAATGTCATCTACATAAACCAGTTTAAAGATTCGAAAAAATAAATACCAATTTTTTTTATATAACACACTTACATATACACATAAAAATAATATAACAAAAGAAGGCTAAAAATTTTAATAGAGAAATTTCATCAAAAAATCGTTATGTGACCGTACATCATATACATATATATAAATATGTGAGAATCTGCTCTATGCGCATCAAACAAAAATATCATCAAATGTAAGAAAACTAGTGTTGTAGGAAACATACGATGTTAGCACTAGAAATGAAGATATGCGTGTATTATTCTTGTATACTCTTTTACTGGAAACTATGTGTCTTATTACAATAATTTCCAGATAATATCTATGAATTACCAAGAATTAATTTGGAAAATTCATTTAACTGAAACTTATTACAGTGTGAAGGAATACGTGATAATAGAGCTTGGAAATGAATTGCTCTGCTACAATAATATGAATAGGATATGGTGAAAATGAAAAAACACTTAAGTTTATTGAACTACGAGATCATTTTTAATTTTTTTCGTGTAGAACAATTTTAGATGAGCACAATATGATTGTCATTATAAATGATACTAAATAGTGCTGATACTAAATAGTGAATACGGCGTACAATACGAATAAATGAATAAATAAATTTATATTCAGAAGACAAAGAACGTTTCAGTTCAAAAACAAATGTATTTGCTTTGTTTTAACTCGACCGTTGGCGGAGTCATGAGTAAGTTTAAGTAAAAAATTGCAGCATAAGTTCACAAAGGTAGTTTGAATGAGCAAATGAAGTCATTCAGCGGACGCGGAGTGGAATCTCGTTCGCGGGGCCGCGGACTTGGGTTTTGTTTAATGCTAAATATGTTTAATCTGGCGATTAGGCACCGCGCGCGCGGGACCTCGTCGCTCGGGGCTTCCGGATGCTTTTTTTATGTGGGATGCAGCCGCGCATTAAACTAAATACGCAGTTAATTGCCCCGGTTCAAACGGCGAGGATCTCTTTGTGCCCCGTGGCTGAAATCGCCAATGAGCAAAGACTCCCGAACAAGTGGCGGCAAACGGGAGCGCGTTTTATCCACGTCAGAGATAGGTAATGTTAGTGGGGCTAATTCGTCAAAGGCAACGCGGCCCTTTGTGCCGGCTTATGGTAATCAGCGCGGGCGGGCGGGCGCTTTCAATTTAATGATGAGATTTAACAACTATGAGTCTCTAAGGTAATTTTGTCACAAACTAAACGATCCTCATACAGCTCGCTCGACTCACTTAAATGACTTGCGATTATGTTTAATCCTAATCTAGGATCTATAGATCGCTTTGATCCGATCACTCCCAAGTCATTGAACTTTTTTTAGTACAAGCATACATACCTTGTTAATAAGCGCTTCAAAAAATTATTTACTTTACTCGGCAATAAAAGGAAAAACTTTCAAGCATATTATCGTTTCTTTTTTCACGACCCGACACTGTTTGAATTATTTTGGCCCGAGAAACATTGAGTTGGTGGTTTTGACCCATCACCTATATTAGAACTGCAGTGAAAACTTATTGGTTTCATGTCACTTTGTATAATAACATTTTTTACTCATAAATCACATTGAAAACAAATGTACGCCTGTTAAATTAGTAAATGTATTACTATATTATATTGTTGCCATTACTGAAACTTCACCAATGCTAGGGAATCGTAAGGAAGAGGCTTTAAACTGGTCTTGAAGGGAATATAAGGGAAACCTATTTCCAATAATAAATGTTCTACTATAGAAATGATGATGGTGACTGAGAAATGGTTATATTTTTTTTTATATTTTAATTTGTCCAAATATAAATTTATATAATAACTGCCGATGGTAATAAAACACCATCGTCATGGTTTGACTTCGTAATGAAGCGACATACTCACTTAAACATACATTGTATGTGCTTGTTAAGAGTATGTTAATAAAATATATAAGTTTAACATTTAATGACAATCGTAACAGTTATTTATTAGAATTCGCAATGAAAGGTTTTGCCGTGAAAGGCGCGCTACGGCGCGGGTTATCGATGTTTATTGCGCAGTACATAGGTTTATTTATGTGCTTTCAATCTCAATATGACTATTTATTTTGGTTGTCACAGCCCAAACGCCGCTATGAATTCAGAGTAATCAGTGTAAGTAGTTATTGATTCTATCGGATGGGTTTGATCTCTTTTATTTTCTGTATTTGGATATCTAGTGATTTATATCTCCCTTTTTATGCAATAAGTAATGTTTTTATAATTAAATATTGCCTATTTTATGCGCTGTAAATGTAGATAGTAATGGCGCATTATATTATTATTTTGTGGCCGAAATTCGTGACTGAATTATGTTTTTACAAGAAATAATTTGAAAAGAGAATGTATGATAATTAAAGCTTATTTATTATTTGTCTTTTGTTATCTGTTTTACATAACCTATAAGATTTATGACAACGTTAACTTAGTTTGCCATCTACGGTATATTCTTCGAACATCCACCGCCGGACATAGATTTCCACTAGCATCGGAAGCGGCTTGCATCCAGCTTCATCCGGCGTTTGAAAGAATGATTGTCTACTTTCATATTTTGTGAAACCTTTTTGGACAATATTCAAGTTTTATTTATTAAAATTTCAATAATTGTAGGTAAGAAAAAATATCAATATCATCTGTAAGAAGGATTTGGTTAGTTAACAAGTCCAGATAATTGCAGAAATTATGCAAACTCAAAAGTATCCGAATAGTACATTATGTTATATATACAGTGTTTAGTTGTAGGTGTAAAAGTTTTCAAGGGGTGAGTTTAGCTCATTTCTTAGCGAAAAGTTTTAAAACACTTACGCCTTTTTACAATCAGTATAAAGTGTGATCACTCTGAAATATATTACATTAAATATATTTTCTATTGGAATACAACAGGCTTAATAACTTCGCGCAGTATGAAGTCTGCATGAACATATGTTTAATAATAATTAATTTTAATTTGTAATAATTCGATTTTTTATGTAAATATGTTTTTAAGGTTTTATGTAAATATGTTATCATTACGTTATTTGTTATTTCATAAATCGTTGATTTTTGAATAGCGTGTAAAATGCATTGACAGGAATCGAGCTACATTCACCTCTGCAAAGCTTTAAAAATAATAATCAATGATCCTTTTTAAAAAGGTTTAAGATTTACATGAACTGTGTAGTAATAAAGAGATTGAGCAAAAAGATTACAGACTCCACAAGATAAACTCTGTCGGCGCTTGCTGTGTCGCGACAGAGCGTACACAAAGTCAATAACGAAATGGACAAACGGCTCGGAGAATTGTGTGATAATTTACATTTCGCCCTCCGCCCGTGACGGCTGTTGCGAAGTCATCGATTAATGGATGGCTCGGGTCGCCGCCCGTACCAGCTCTATCGCAGGTTTTGTTACACGCCACTGCTGCATAGAAGTGACTGAAACATGGGAATGGATTGGTTTACTTTAGACCAGCAAGCAAACACATTAAGATTTTTTTTTAGACCAGACTTTTACTGCTGGCTATGTGGCATTTGCATATTCCGCACGTTCATAGCAACAGTGAGCATGGCGTTTAGCCTACTCTTCTAAGGTATCTTTTACCGTTAAGCTCAAGGACTTCAGATACTCGGCTTGTACCGCTACATACTATTTCACTGGATTGGGAGGCCGCCAAGCTCTTAGATCGCCCATAGATCCACGAGGTCACTTAGATCAGACTGACTATTCCGAGAAGGCTGAATTTCGGCTTGGACAGACCCACGGCTGATTTCCCATCGAAAGTGACACTAGCTCCTCCTACAAAATTGAGTTGGTTAATAGCATGTTTCACATAATTCTACGAACTGTTCGTTCATTTATGTTATTGCATTGCGCGAGGCGATGCACACGTGTACTCAATTTAGTTCAGCAACTAGTTGAATAATTCGGTGATTAAATACGAACAAATACGATTTTAATTCCGTTTATAATTAATATTTTTTAATTTAATATATATCATATTATATATATATCGTCGTATTATAAAACCTATATTCCATAACCGCCTACAAAAGATGTTAAGAATTGGTACATACATATGGTTTCATTTGGAAATTAACGGGAGAGGCCTATATCCAGCAATGGACATCCTGGGGCTGTAATAATAATGATGATGACACCATGACAATAATGCAGGAAGAGACCAATTCGCGCTCCACCGTTATAGGATCCATCAACTTAATTGCTATAACGTACGTTTACATTTAAATATATATTCACACATAGACTACTGCCAGATTCGGAATGTTGATTTTATGGATAAAAAGCTGGCAAGATATTCGATAATTACTCGCTTAACCCCAAGAAATCTACGAGTTCCAAACGCGACCTGATCTGGGAAGAGTCCATAACAAAGTCGTGTTTATTTTATAAAAGTCTAAGGATATAATTTAGTTTTAATTTTATATCAGTAATGTCAGGGGGTAGCCCTGACCGGGACGGCGGGGGTGGAAGGCAGGCGCGGGCGGGTAGCGAGGTGGTGCGACAATCGCGACGGTTTATTGTCCAAAGCGCAGGCGGTGTCCGCGCGTCAAAGGACGCCGACAAAGCCTCGCCGCGCGGCCGGCATTAGCGGCCCGGTTTGATACCTCCACCCCCTACCTAGGGCTGCCACTCTACTTATTTTCTATTTTTAAAAAATTTTTTGCAAAACCGAACTACACATCGCAAACTTACTAATTGTCTAAAGTCCACATTAACAACAAAATCAACATTAAAAATAAAATTGGCTTATCAATACTATATAACATCTTCCTTATAGATGTTTTATTTATTGACAATAAATTCATTTAAATTACAAAACAACAAATCAAAACTGACAAACATGCGAGTATACCAGTTTGATTTACACACATGAGTTGCTGTGGTTTACCACGACGTCTGTCTATACATAATTATATACATATATTTTCTTTGGAAAGTAGGTTTGTGTGATATTTAACTTATGTATTATATGTTATTACGTAATATATTTCGTCGATAATTCACGGTGGAAGAATGAGTCGGGAGCGCAGTGCACGGGGCAGCCCTGCCCCCTGCGTGCCGCTCAAAGTGAGTGTGTTACTCTTTAACCTGTGCGATTCGCGACCGGCTAAACTTACCACTCCGCTAAATAAAGTTAAAAGGCTCCTCTGGCTTTGTCTCGGCTCGCCTTTGATGTGCGCCGAGAACGTGTCCCCCCCCTCGGGCCGCCCCGCCGCTTACCTCACGCCCCCTCCGCCTCTTCGGCTCTCGCAAACAGTTCACCGCAAGCTGAAACTATTGCCTTTAATGTCTTTTCCGATATACCCTCGTACGATTGATTAGTACGCTGCGTAGGTATTTTCGTGGAATCGGTCCGATCAAAGTAGTCTCCTCCTTTTGACGACGAATCTGTGAAACTGAACAACCCTTATCGTTTTGATCTCCTGTTCGAGCGGCACGCACGCTTGTTGCTGACGGAGATCCCGCAACTTTTCGCGTCATTAATATTACAATTTTGTCAAAAATATTGGAGAATTCTTATAATTTAAATTACCTCTGTAACTGTTGCTAAAGTATATATATTGAATTACTGGAATTATTGCTGCCTCCCCGGTCAGCCACGATATGATTATAATGTATCAATGGATTTGGCGTAATAGATATCCTCTGGCCAGTATTTTGCTGCTTTTAATTTAAGATTCTACGCTTATATCGTCTAGTAATGTACGATGCCTTTTAGACAGTCCAAAAATAATTTTTCACTATTCTATTTCACTGGATTCTCACGCATATGACTTATTAAAGGAATACATCTCCGAAGTAGTTTTATTTTAAATTATTTTTACCTGTCAGATTTGTAATCAATATAAATGAATTTCTAGAATTTTAATAAAAGTTATAAAAGCATTATATATAACCTCTGTGTATATTAGAATTTAATATGATAGATAAATTGTGAATGCGCTGTTTTAAAATATTTTTTAATTTCATCTGTCGTAAAGGGAAAAGTTGTACTGTAATTTCAGTCGATAATTGTTTTATTACATTTCAAAAAACCTTTTTTAACATCAGATAGATTACATCTCCGACTGAAGCTAAGGTGACACTACCATCAGTTCGGATGATAAAGGCATCAGACTTGCGAAGAAGGGACGAAAGCAACTCGTCAGGACTATGTATTTTAAAAAAAAAACTCAAATTACACATTTAATTATCATTGCAATAGCCTGGAGGTGAATACAACATTCCCAAGGTGTGCTATCTTTTATGAAGTTCTTTGACTATTTTTTAAAATGAAGTAATAGAAGGTTTCGAAACATTACCTGGTATACTATTGTAAGGGCTTACAATTCCCATAGAAAGATTTATTAACACGAAGTCGTCTAATTCGGTAAAGTTGCAGTATGTAGCGATTCGAGAAAGCCTTCGAGATTTGCCACCACAAAAGAGGTTAAAAGCTAAATGCCCTCAGCGACCCCTTGCACCTGCGGAATCTGCAGATGCCACTTGGGCAGCAGGGCTTGAGCGACATATTGTTAGCGATAATGCGTTTCAATTAACACTAGATGTATTTCCAACCAGGTCTATTATATAAGTAACAACATTATTACATTTATTTGTTATATTATTATTGTTACTTAGATACTCATCATCACCATATAAGTGATGATGAATGACAAATATATGATATATCGAAAAAAGATTTTAATTTCGAAGCATATGGAACATAATGCACTGCGATGTTATTTACACAGACAGACAAATGTTGTAAAGGAAACAAACCTTTGAAATAACATCATACCTCATTTCTTTGTTCATATAACAACACTTATTTATTTTTTTCATTGGTAGATCTTAATAATAAAATAAAGAAGTTTATTTATGTAAAATAAAAAAAATTGAATTGAATTTACAAGTGTTCAAGTGTAACATTTGTTTACAAAAGATTATTAAGAAAAAATCTTAGTTTCATTTATATTCGTAGATGTAAAATAATTAATAAAGAAATGTTTAATACTGAAAGGAGTCAAGATATATAAAGTCATGTTACTCTATAAAAGTATTTAAGAATGTAGTCCTAGAATAATATAGTTTTATAATGTCTTTGTCGTATCGAGGTGCTAACAAAATACAGGTGAGACACAAAGCTTTGTAATAGTTAATTAAATCACTAGGCGGAGACGAGGGAAGTTGTATCCAATAACGCGCACATCTCCGCACCGCCCGCACGTGCTGCGAGTATTTGCGTTAATGATCCTTATGTTCGTGTTGGCTCTCGTTAATTCAATATTCTTTATTGAACACGTCAGATGATATGCATGGATGCATAATAATCAAAAATATATGTTGTCTTATCACTTAAGGCGATTTGTTACAGAGATATACTTTCGCTTAGAGCTGGTAATGTTTTTTTTTTTGACCCCTGCTATTGGGGGCCTCTCGTACCCCTATCTTGTGGTGGGACAGGGTCTTTTTTGGGCATTTTATTTTTTTCACTTAGTTTTTTTTTTATTTATTTCCGTTCTCTGCTTCCATTCATATGATCTTTTATTCCATTCTTTTATACCACATTTCTTCTTTCTTACCCTTTTGCTCTGTTCGTCTATCATTCTTCCCTTTTTCTTTTTACATTTTTTGATTTATATTTTTATTTTACATTTATTTTTACACATTATTACTTATTCTATAATTATTTCTATCGCAGTTTTGTTTCTATTTAGCTGGTAATGTTTCCATTGCCCATTGTACATGATGAATTTATCACGAATTTGAAAGTAAATAAAATTAATAACTCTCTTTTGTGGGCGATTGTGGACAGTTTTATAATATACTATGCCATGTAATTACTCAATTATCACACAAATAAAAAAAATATAAGAAACCTCTCTCACTAAAGGATTTTTTAATTGATATGTAGGCTTTGGTATGAATTGCCTGTTCTGTTTTCCTGAACTGAGTTGAAGAGTGTACTCGTACATAATCGATGTGGAAGAAGGTTGAAGCCTTCGAAATATGATTATACAGGAGAATGTTGATTTCGCTGGAAAGACAAAGTTAATAATAAAACAGTGTTAAATAGCATGAAGAAAAAATTATTTTTGCTATGTACAATAAAAACAAGAATGCAACATGATGAGAGCAACTATAACTTGTCGTACAGAGTAAGGTTGACGGAAAGCGGATTGTTCAAAGAAAACGAAACTCGTGGCTGAAAAATTTACACCGGTGGTTTGGAAAAAGTATTCGTTCGATCTTCAGAGTCGCGATGTCAAAGATTAAGATAGTTCTAATGGTCGCCGACCAGCACTTTATGTAGAAGAGAATGAACGGGTTAACGGGTCATGGAGTTTCAATAATTCAATCAGAAATGTAGAGATCTGTAGATGAACGAAATTTACTGACATTTCCAACTAATTGACTAGTAGAAGTGGCAGTATACAGGTCATGTATGGCGCAGAATAGATGTCTGTTGGACCTTAAGGTGGACCACTAACTGGAAAGCGCAGTGTTGCACATCAGGATGCAACAAGCTTCCAACACGTCTTATTTGAAATATAGAAGATAGGTCCAACTCTACGTCCTCTGGCTGAAATAATGACGATGTTTTAAATGCTCTAACTACTGAATTAAGGATGTTTGTGAAAGTGTTCACAAAAAAAGAGTTATTCTTGTGCGCTTCTTAGATCAGTTCGATTTTGGTATTACTCGTATTGTATTCACTAGTATTGTAATAAGGATATAAATCTATAATCTGATCTCGTTTTTATGAAATTTCACTTTTCTAGCAGTCTTAATATAACGTATACGTGGTAATAATATTAATGTTATTAAATAAAACGCTAGAAAGTGATGCTTAGATTCATTTACGGAGGTCACTACAGCCAAAACCCTTATGTGGAGAAACTGATACATGTTAAACTCTAATTTTTGTGATGTCCTAGTTTAATCTGCTTATAATGGCGGCGTTTGTCGGAGACGGCTCAGGCATCCTTTCATTATGAGGCGCACAAAGCGTCCACACGGCCGCCCGCCCTGCTCCGCTGCTGATTGGCACTGCTTACAGATCACATTATATACATAGTGACGTATTTATTTATTATCTATATTTAGGAAGAATTTAAAACATATCAAAATTCGTCAAAGTTGCTGTAATTGTTTATTTGAGGTGAGCTATGTAATGCATCTCTTAATTACAGTGTAAAGGGGGACAGTTAAACTGGTTAAGATTGTCGGAAAACGCAGGATATCGGCCACGTCCTACCAGTTTTATTGAGGAGGTATATATCCAGCCATGAACGTGTTACGGCTGATCTAATGTATAACAATATAGCTTGGAAATAACTTGACTTCTAAAAAATCGCTGCTGTGATTGTTGTGGACTCTTCCTAGATCAGAACATTCCAGTATATCTTGTACTAAGTGGACCTATTTTAACACCGTCATCGTCATCATTGTTTTAGTCTTAGATGTCTACCGCTAGATATAAGACCGATTCATTCAGCTTCTTCCGATTTTAAACAGGTCTTCTTTTCACCTTGTGAGTAGATGTCATTATAAGAGAATACAATCAGATTATAGTTCATATCTAATTGGGCTTTTCTGACATTGTTATAATAACGTACACAAGTGCCACTGTAAATGTTTTAATGTGGATAATAATACGTATGAAGGAAAGATAAACGTCGGATTTTATTAGGTACATATGCACTTAATTTGTCTGGATATTACTAGATACTAGTGGTGTAATGCAAATGACGAACGAGAATATTATTTAATCGGTTATTATCGATTAAATTGTTCGATGCAAAAGATTACGATTTTACTTTGTAGTGCAGAAACGAAATGAAAGTTCCGCTGCGTTCGCGGAATGAACGAGTTTCCGTAGTAGCGGCAGGTGTAGCGGCCGACGTAGCCTGTGACGCGGCGCGGGCTTTGCGAAAATTCAATTAGTGTAATAACAGCACAGTTCCATTATAGCAATCAAAGGAAAACGGGAAAGTTTGCGCACATCAAAGAGTCGCTTAGTGCGTGCTCCCGGCTAATGACACCGGCGTGACGCGACCCGATCTATCGACCCGCGCCAATGCCACAACACTGTCACGCTTTTTGCAACTCCCAATTTATACAGCCCGATTGGTTATAGATGTAAATGCTTTTAATCTTTCAGCTTTTTGACATCTGTTTTTCAGATCACTCTGAAATTCATGTCAGCCAAGACGCCCACCGTAACACATTGGCCACTCCCAAAAATCGTCACCATGACCGATTCAGTGACTTCCTGAGACCTTGATTTCGTTGGTTTACTTAGGGAGCCCTACCCACGCCGTGTCTCGCTCGTGGTCCCTACTCGAAAACCTTTTGGCCCCAACGGATATCAGCTGCACGAAAAATATGTTACATTTTTTTCTATTTATATACAATAAGCCAACTTTTGGGAGTAAAAAATCTGCAGAGACAGATAGTAAACAATAATTAATTTAATTTTTTGCAAAGTTTGAAAACGCTTATTTTATTATTAGAATATCTATTTCTTCTGAATCTTTAATTTATGAATTACGATATATATTAATATCAGACATCGTGTTATATATATGTTCGTCTTAAATGTAAATGTCAACCTTCATTAAAACAAATTAAAAATGATATTATTATAGAGATAATAAGAAGTATTATTAATATGAATAATATCATATAATAACGATAGGATATATAAATTAAATGCATCGCGGGTTCCGTCAAAATAAGAATGAAGAAAACATAACACAATTTACATTAACTAAACTTAAGGAGCAACCGTAGTAGGACCTAGTGACTTCGTATCCCTAGGTAAGAACTATATTGCAAAAGACTCAGGATCATCACTAAATATTAAATGAATCACACGTTCGTCTGGTCATCAAATAATGAAAAATTGTGGAATTTCGTAGCCGTGTTAAATTTATCGTCTCCACAAACAGACGTCAATAGGCCATAGCAGCCTTTCACACGATCCTCACAGCTTCGGCCCAATAGCTACTTAACAAAAGCTTCTGCTTTTATTCAATGAATTAAACCGTAGCATTAGGTAATAACCTTTATTTTAAATTATTAGCTCGCCGATTTCGGATCCGCGAGCTCTTAGTCCGACGAAGCTATAAAAGTCAAAACGGCTGTCAGCGTCCAGAGCCAATCGAATATAGCCAGCAATAGTGTTGTTTTATTTTTACACAAAAAATATTATCATTTTACATTCACTGCCAGCCCTATTGCCAAAAATGAATGTATAACAAATTGAATTTAAAATATTATGTAAGTGAAAGCTTGCAATTGACGTGTAGTTATTAAACTTAGAACTTATTTTATAAAATTAGCCATATGTAGCCAAAATTTTAAAGCACATTAAAGAATGACTGTTTCTTGTGTGTCAACTTTTAGTATATATTTTTTTAACCTATGACAATATATTACAATGTTTATAAAAACTTTTGTTGTCTTACCTTATGACAATTAAAAATAAAAAGTAATCTCTCTTACATAATCTGTTTCGTCTATCGTTATCGTGCATTGATATTATGATTATATTATCTATGGGGTGAAGTGAAGTGATGATGATAATGATATCGTCGCATCAATTTTAAGTTTTTAATTGAAGAGAGTTGTGTTTATATGCCCTTTTTATGGAAATCAAAGATAATCACATTTCAAAAGATTATTTTATGAAGATATTCGTCGGCGAGGACGATGTGATCTATCAATGATGCAATAGGCTTTATAATTTAATTCACTGACACATGACTAAATAATAATTGACACCAGCCGATAGACAGGTCTGTAGGTTTTATGCCTTTCTTTGTCGGTGTTGATAGCATCCTGCGAAGCGTCATTCGTGTCCCGATGCTAATCAACTGTACGAACGACGTGATGATTCTGTTAACAGACGCTTCATCCCCTGTCCCATGACGTACACGTGATAATTTGTCTGTTTATGAGTACACGCTTCATACTTTTATATTCATTGCCGTATATCTTAACCCTTCTTTGCATGATGATGGAAATTTCCATTATATTGTTCTGTACTATTTTCATATTATTTATTTACACTAGGATTTTTTAGATCATTTTTCCCTTACATAGAGCATCAATTACGCCAGCCTGATTTATTTTACAAAAAAATCATGCAACGCAGGGTTAAGAGCTAGCTAAAACTTAATTAAAGGGCTACTTTTTACTAATTTTTATTTTTATTTCTTGTTCATATTGTTTCATTAATTAAGAAAACAAAGAGTCCATTACAAACACACTGTAAATTAGTTTTTATATATGTCACCGCATAATTTAGTTTTGTAAAAAAATAGTAATATATTCACGAAAATATCTCACATTAAACTTTACGACCAAAATAAATAAACAATTAACTTCAATGTAATATATTATCATCTATATATAATCTGTAATATATATAATCTATCATCATCATGCCAACCACCGCAAGCATAAGTCTACCGTCAAGTGAGTTATCACGACTATGATGTCAGTGCACTTAGTGGGTGGCCTATAGATTATCATGTACAAGTATAATAAATTGCACTATTGTCATGATTCTGCCAGCCTGTCAACTGTCAACTGCTTTCGAACCCTCGCTTCCAATGCGCAACAATTGATTGTCCTGACATCGGGTAGAACACTGTCCTGAGAAAATAGATTTCCTTGCGAAGAAGTGGATAAAGTCAGTACTGTGAGAAGGACTTTTAACATGAAAGCTTCTCAAAGAACGAAGTGTTTTTCTTGTATGTACTGGCTACGAACTGTAATTTAAAACTCGCATATAACGTATAGCAATAAATAATAAGTATCTAGTCGATCATTAAAGAAATCTGTTTACTAAATACTACATCATTTAAAAGATATTTCATTACAGTTTTGTTATCGTATTTGCAATAATACATATATCAGTTCTAATTGTTTTCATCTGCTTAACATTATTGCGTACCTCCGTCTGTGATCTTCGCCAAAACCCAAACACCGATGCCGCAGTCCTCCGGGCCCTTTGATATAAATTCCATTCATTTGTCAATCGGAAGGGAATCAATCTAATTTGCTTCTCTACCACTGAGCGTCTCATTTATTGCATATTAACGTTCGTTTAATGTAAAAGTCCTATATGTAATATAATTCCCACGTAAATAATAATTCATATGTACGTATTTCATTCAATCACCCCTACATAGCCATAGTATCATAGTAGGTTAACTGGTACGAAATATCTCCAAACGTGTGTGACTCCTGATTTTAATTGTTGTTTTGTGAGTGATCTTCAAAGTGAAAAAAATGCGTATTTTCAATCGAATTTTCTAATAAACATAGTTTAATTTAGTTAAAAATACGTTAAATTTAATTTAAGAACATGCAATCAACTTATTTTAAATTTCATGTAATTTCTTTTGTATTGTTTCAGATACGTTTTCAATAGAAAAAGTAAATCGACAAACGAAAATGCAGCGGCAGTAAGCTGCCACACAGGTATTTATTATAAGAATACTTTTTTAAATTAACTAATTTTATAAGTTTTCATAATAATATGATGTCGAATTTTCTTTGATTTATTTCCCGCCAAGAAAAACATAGAATGGAATTTCGCCTACTGACATCTAGTGACACATTCTAACATTATGCAAATTATCTTGGCAGCTATCAACTTGTCGTTACTCGCCGGAGGACTAGGTGGCGCTAGTTTCGGTACTAATTCTACTGTCATGTCTTAATCCATCAAGAATGACAAGTGTCAAACTCGTGTCGCTGTTGTATACAAAACCAAACCGAGCCAAGCTAATCTATTATTTATTTCCAAGAAACTTTTCGTTTTTATGTCCTCGCCTCATTTGCGAAAGAGAGCGTCGTTCTGCTGCAGTGAGTAAGTCTCCCAATTTTTGTGCACTGTTTCACTCATTAATGGGCTCTAAATACGATTCTTCCGGGTTTCCGAGTAAAAAAATCTGTGTTTATAACTGTGAGATATACTCAGCATGCAAGGCTCTCGTGAACATTTGGGAGGCTTCGATTTACACAGCATTCGCTCAGGTTTTGTTACTTCTGTCCGTTATTTAGCGGGAACTTTTTACGACTATCGGTCTTTGTTTACAACTTGTTTCCCGTCATTACTTTCATAGCCCACAAATATTTTTAGTCATCCCACCTACTCTGTGCAGACCATATTAAGTAATAGTATTTAATGTTAAGTATTTTACATTGGAAACAAAACAGAAAACTTTCAAAATTACCTATTAAATATAAGTAACTGTGTATATGTATAATTTGTATAGCCAGAAAAATTATATTTAACAATAATAATACACAAAAAATTAATAATGTCTTTATAGGGTATATCCTTTTTATGTAAGATATTACTCACAAAACTTAATATTTGCATGATATAGTTATACACCACTCTAAAGCCATTAGATTTGTGTGGAATATTGATTTTGCAGTAATAATAAACCCTATCATAAGCACAACCACCACACAATGTGCGAGGGCTCGAGCAACATTCGATCGGAATCCTTTGTATTACACATTCAACTTCCAGCCTCGGATCCTTCACTCGAATCACTGGCATTGCATTGCGCAGTCGTGCTTTCTCAATTTAACTTCTTCATTCAGTAAAATATTAATAACCCGTGATATTATACCACAGATTTTTTTATTCATAAAATTCTTCTGCAGTTTTGTTTGTTCGAGTACAATGAATATGGTAAGGTCTTTTATAAAAAAAAACTTTGCCCTTTTTCATAAATGGTTTATTGAACTGTAAAGTTATGATTTGATGTGTTTTGACATGCTCTTAATAGGGGCTGTCCTTTTTTTATGTAATGTTATTTGGATATCGCAGTGAAAGAAAATAAAAATTTTGTCCGATTATTTTCTAAATTTTAGGCTTTAACTTTATGTAATATGATCCATGTGTAAGTGGATTTTTTGCTAAAATGGTTTTGTTATAGGGTTTATACAATATTCTCCATTATGATTTCAAATGTGATGTTTGGTTTTGGATGCCGATCGATGACGGAGACTCTTGACTTTGGACCGCTGCCTCATTTTTCTATGCTATCTCTTTCCAACTTGTGCAAAATGAACGGATAGTATTTTGCTCTTTTTGTTTGCTTTATTGATTTTTTCTAATACTTGGTACGCTTGTCCCATACATTCGGTGTTGATTTTTTTCAAAATGTGCAAGTACTGTTCGATAATATGTAAAGAAAAACTATCTAAAATGGATATTATAAGAATGGTATGAAAGTAAAAGGGTTTGCCTACATTAATTTAATATGATTTGTTTTAATGAAATATTTTTTGTGATTTTCATACAGTGCAGTGGCATGTATGTGATTTATAGTGATTTTGAGGTTTACTTTTAGCAGTTAATGAAGTCTAGTCAATGGATCAGGTGATGTTTTAGTTCTTTTTTTTTACTACAGTTGGTGTCTCGCCATGCAGCGCGCGGGTGGGAGCAGGGCCTGTGCGCCATGAGCCACACTCCTATAGGCGGCCACCCGCAAGGTAAAATAAAGACTAACAAAAAATACAATTTTTAATTGACTGGTACAAAATTTCCATCCCTTTGAAGAGATTTGTGAAAAGATTGATTATGCTCTTTTGATGTCAATTAATAGACAGAATAGACTATCTGAAAATAATGGTTTCAGAAATAATAATTACATACTAATATTATCATAGTAGAAAGAAAAACATACTCAAAATTAGAATTACTATGCATTAAAATTAATTATTTTTATCATTTATTATCTGTTCCTGCAGCCTTTGTACTGCCATAATATGTGGCATTTCAATATAAAAAATATTAATATAACATATTTCAAAGTAATCTAATCACTTTATAGAGGTGATTGGAAATAGGTGCAAAGCTTTGAAGTTTTTTGTTGGGAAAAGAACCATGCAATCACATCTTTGCCACTTCTATATCTAACAAATCATGTTTTATGTTTTATGTGGTGTTGTGGACCCATTTATGCCTAATCAATCTTTAGTTTATCAAACTTTCAATTGTTATAAAAAGTCTGATTTTAATAATGGTGTGATAACCTTAGACTGATTTATACAAGTATTTATCAATTTTATTTACTTATTCAATGTATTTCAATAAACATGTAATTACATAATGTACACAATAAAATAGGGACGGCTTAGGGTGAAATAAAGGTTGCCAGAAAAGAATTTTTGCATATTTTTTTTTAATTTTATTAATATGTACCTGATTTTTATTGTTTTTTTTTAGGATTATGTCTAAAACTATGGTATAAAATACTTATGCTATTGTGGCTCTGTGATCTACAATGTTAAAGTAGTCTAAACTATATGACATACATGGCCACACTTTTAACTATATACATAAAGATATTAATAAATTTAATGAAAATAGTGATAAGGTTAGCACCAGCAATAAAGAAAAGCTTCTTATACTCTTCTCTGAGGTTCATAAAATTAATAACACCTTTGAGGGCAATTGTGAGGTATTACAATACACAACAAGTGTCTGTAAAATATCTTGTAATAAATTTAATAAATTCATTAAACAAGAATTTATTTAAAAAAAAATCTTATAATATTGTGAAGGATTTTTAAGTGATATTAGAGCTTGGGATACATTACTCTTGATTACTGTATTAATGATAACTTAAAAGAGATGGCAAAAAGCTTGACATTTGTTGTGGCATTCTTCGTATAGCTTACACATGTATAGGTGGACACTATGTGAACCTATGTAAGTTGTTAATGAATACACAAAATAAATATATTGTAATTGTAATTTTGTTTTGTAAGTTAGGCTATGCTATGTAATTGTACTGTGCAGGTTGGGAGCACAAGCTTGCAGACAGGTCGTCGCTGCCGCCAGCTTCAGGGGAGGAGAAGAACAAATCTCAATCCAAACATGTGTTCACACACCCACACCTGTCTAAGTAAGCTTTAAGCTTCTGATGATGACGTTTTCAAGAACATATCAACTTATGATGCATTATTTGGGGAATATATTGTTTTAATAATTTTAAAAATAATGTTAGTTGTAGATGGTTGTGGTTTATTATGTTATTAAATGGCTTGCTAAATGAACCATTCCTGTCTTAAGGTGATGAGTGCATGTGTTAATAATGATGAATTTATTTTTATGACTCAAAATTCAAATAAACTTATGGCAGAGACCACATTAACTGTGGACCTTATTATATGACTAATAATTATTTTATTTAATAATTGCCCTGTGTCCATTGTAGGAACTAATTTGTGTTATAATGTCTTGAGGTACTTTAAATAATACAAATTGCAAAGATGAGTTGATGAGGTGAATTGTCACATAATCTGAGAAAAGTTGTGCAAAGAATTGTGTGTTTTTATGTTTGTGTTAGTATGAAGATTATTGTGTTTGTGTGTTAGGTTGAATGTTTGGGATGAAACACGGTTCCATGAGGTTATGATTAGAGATTCTGTTGTTTCATAACTAATTGTAAAGTATAGTGTATACTTGATCGGAGAGTGTTTATTGCAAATATTGTTTATTTTAATTTAATTTTCTAGTAATAATTTAAAATAAATATGCATTCGGACAGAAATCTATAACGCAAATTATAATTCCAAGTTATAGCTCTTTCTCACTAAACTACAACTCAAATATACAAGTTTTGGGTCTGCCCACTGCAACGTACGGTACCATGACCGCATTAAAAGGTATCAGTTTTTGTCTTCACGGAGCGGCAAAAAATGTAGAAGACAATTTTTAGTCTTAGATCAGCTACGTTGCGATGTCTCATACATTTCAATACAATAAATCTGTTGTAATGTGTTGCATACATCGATTCTGTTTTAGTGGACTGTATATTGTGCTTTTAAACGATCTTGACTTGGTCCTACTGTGGTCATGGTATTACTATAAGTGGACAGGCTACATGTATGTGTATGTTCGTCAGGATGGGAGCGGCGGCGTGGCGCGAGGAGACGGAGGGCTCGTCGGGCAGTTCGCCGCGCTCGCCCGCCTCGCCGCCCTACATGCGCTGGGCCAGAAGCCTGCACGAGCTCCTCGAGGTGCCTTGGCTTTTTATACCTGGGGGCATAAGATATTATAGTTTTTTAAAAAAATATAGAAATCATTGTCTTGTTGTTCCAACAAGAGCCAGAGTGCTTGCTACATGATCACCGAACTAATTTATTATTTCAGTTGGCATCCGGCCTTCGCGATCGTATAAATTTACGCTACTGTGTTATTTTTTAACGTTACCCGTATAGAAGCTATTATAGGGTTAATTGAATCGATTGCAGATTTAAAAATTGTAACCAGTAGCTAATATCGAGGAGTTTACGTTAGGTAACATATGCGCTCGACTTACATTTAAATAATTTTTATTTTAAAAACTTTTTAATACAACCTATGCGTTACATTGTTACATGCGTATAGTATAGGTTTTTTTTTTTAATTCTAATTTGTATCGCTAGTGTTTTTTTTTTACAATATTTATTTTTCGCTTAAACTCAACGCAGACAGTTGGGAGAGGATTGCCGCTATTTGATACGGATCTTTCTTCTTTCAGCTGCGAGGAACGACAGCGTTGTATAGTATAGGTTTTCTATGTCTGGTGGTCGCGTCTTAGTTTAAAGATTAATGTACTGAGGTTTGACAAGTCTGTGTCGTGTGCGCAGGACGCGGAGGGCGTGCGGCTGTTCCGCAAGTTCGTGTCGGGCGCGGGCGGACTGCACGTGGACCGGCTCAACTTCTACTTCGCCGTGCAGGGCCTGCGCCAGGAGGCCGAGTCCGCCAAGATACGCCAGGTCGTCTCCGCTATATACAAGTTAGTACTTCGCATTTCACTTACTTTTTAAATTGTTTCGTGTCCTTCAGTCTGGTAAAACTGTTGTATATAGCAGTTTCAGCCGAGCCTCCCCCAGGGACCGTCAGTTTCTCTACCTTAAAAGAGGTATTAGGCTGCAAATGCGACTTGGGCAGTGTAAACCAGGTCTAAAAAATCTTAAAACCATAAGGTCAAGACGAATTTCTGTTTGACGATGTTCCCTGTACCCTAAATCTTATGCATTTCAAAATTTTTTGGATTGTTATTTGCCCCTAGATTATTACATAAAAGTCCAGGAATATATGATGATTTAGATATTTACATAAAATAATTTGTCATTGTTTTTAACCGTTCTATAAGAAACAGATTTCTATTGAATTGTCTTGAGGCATGATAGGTCCTCGCAATGCTCTTTAATAAAACTTAAAAACGATGGTTTTAGGCAGAATGAAATTCATTAAAGATATTATTTTGTGAAGTATTTTGCAGAATTCTTAGCCACTTAAATAACAATTCCTAATAAGTCTACAGACCCTATATCCACTTTCTACGCTCGCAACTTCCAAAACTCTTGGCAGTGACGTCCAATTTATTTAGATCCTTTACAATATTCTAATACCAATATGCCGCTTGGAAATAATAGCACGAGATGTTTTACCAGATTCCTGCGGAAGTCGCAGCTAGCGATGCCGGAGGAGCTCAAGCAGCGAGTGAAACAGAGCCTCAAGGATGGCTCCAACATCGAGAAGACCATCTTCGATCACATGGAGCAGGAGGTGAGGACTTTTACCAGGTTCCGTGAGTTCACACTGCCGGGAATTTATTACAATTTCATACATTAAGGATACCTCAAATATTTTTGTGCATTGAACAGATTGTTACGAATCAATCTCAAAATAACGTATGGTTTCTACACGATTTCACAAGATGATACCAGATTTGATACATTTCTAATTTTTACTTTAGTAACTACGAGTCAATAAAACTTGAAAGCAAAATTTTGGGTCTATTAGAAATGCAACAAAAACTGCTTATTCCTCACGTCTTGTCAAAAATCATGGACATAATCTTAAAGATATAGTTTTTGATTTTATGGATTCTCCGTGTGGGTGCCGGGACTATGTTATAGGGAGAGGCGACCGGTATCGTGCTCAGGTCTGACGGTATCAGGTTTAACCCTTAATAGCCTGATTTACGAAAGTGATTTTTTTTAATATTTGCTGATTTTTAGTGTTTGCTTGAGGGTCTAGATGAAGGGAAAAATATATATTTTTTAATTTCGTTGGAAAGAATATTATACAACAGTAAAATACGTACAGCCAACCTATAAAAAACTAATAGTAATGTGAACATTCGGCGAAAAGATTGGTATCAAAATTGAAACTCTAGGCTATTAAGGGTTAAGGAGGGCTCCTTGCAATGATTTGACGTTCGTTCACCTTCACCGACCAGACTCCTCTCCATACTTAACAAAATTTTAAAAGACTGTCCCAATGTTGCTTTGGAAGTTCGATCTAAAAATTAGCTGATATTTCTCACGTAACTTAATACTTGACCAGGTTATTGAAATAAAAATGTTATGACCAGTTTACTTAAAAACATACGGTGTCAGACTTTAAAATAAATTATATTTAAAAACTAAGGATTTTTAAAAAACATTTAAAGAATACTAATTCTAGCCTATATCATAAACATGAAAAGAAATCACATGTTATAGGCCCTGAGAAATAAAGCGATGGGCGGTCTTATTCCAAAAAACGTTTTCTTCCAGACCGCCATTAGATAGATTTTGTTAATAAAGAAAACTATAGCAGCTAGTTAATAAGCGATCGATGGTTTTATTTCCGTGGGTGTAGAAGCCGCCTAAGCTAAGACCTCTTTTAAGGTAGTGAAGCTCGAGCCTTCACTCAGGCCGCTATACGCTACTGCTGTTGTACTACTGCTATAATATTATTCATATTGGAAGGCTGCCGATTGACTGGGCTCAAGGGCCCCCACGAGGTGATCTCGACTTGGATTGTGACATGGACGACCGGAAAGGCTAAATGTCGACGTGGTCGTTCGCTATTGCCTGGTTAATATCACTACTACAAACGACAGGTGTTTCAAACGCATGTATATAAATTATATGCTATATATATGTTTATTGCAGTGAAATGTATTAAATGAATGTAACTGACGATACCATTGTCCGTTGAGGTGACGCTAGCCATCACGGAGACGACGTACCAGGCGTTCCTGCGCTCCGAGGCGTACGTGTCGTACGTGGGAGCGGCCACGCAGCCGCTGTCCTCGCCCGACGCCGAGCCGCACCACCGCGACCTCTCCGTGAGTCCCTCTCGCTCGCACACACACACACATTTCATTTTGTTTGGTTAAGCCTCTATTTCTCATGTTTTAATAATAAGTAGTTAAATAGTTTAATTTACATCAGGATTTTGACTTAGTTATTCAGGTATCGGATTCAAAAACTACGATACGACTTGTTTTATATAATAACTAGCTGATCCCGCAAACGTTACTTTGCAAAAAAAAAGAAAGGTTTTTAATTAACAAATAAAAAATAAGGGTTGATCGTAGGGGGGTGAAATTAGGGTTGTATGTATTTTTGTATGCTGTATCATAATAAAATTAAAACTAAAAAAAAATGTCTAAAAAAATTAAAAATAAATTTAGGGGTGGACCACCCTTATCACTTAGGGGTATGAAAAATAGATAGTAGCCGATTCTCAGACCTAATTAATACGCTTGTATAATTTGGTAAAAATCGGTCAAGCCGTTTCGGAGGAGTTCAAGTTCGAACACCGTGACACGAGAATTTTATATATTAGATTAGTATATATATGACAAAGGCTATTTATTTCTACTGTTTCAAAGATTTATGTGTAATGCTATATCTTAGGAGTTTTTCTTTTTTTGTGCAACATGTATTAGTTTGATATTTGTTTGTATAAGGATTATTAACAATATTTGTGTGTGTGTGATCAGTCATTGAGTAGCGGGCTAGCGACGCTGCACGAGGGGCAGGAGTTGAGCGCGGGAGCACCGGCGCGGCTCACGCACGACGCTCTGCTCGCAACGCAGACACGCCGCCTGCACTCAGACGTCGCGCCGTGAGTACACACAAACGTACACGCACACACGCGCGCACACTAACGCACGCACTACGCAGCTCGCCGCCGGCATTCAGACGTCGCGCTGTGATTACACACAAACATACACGCACACACATCAACATTGCGCTCGCTTTCGACATACGCACTCACACGCACACCCCACGCAGCTCACCGCCGGCACTCAACCGTGATGCCGCGAGTACACACACACACACGCTCAACTACGCACGCACACATATCAACAATGGCTTAGTCGCACACTTTACTCATTTAGGCTGATGTTACAATGTATACATCAAAAATTGTTAAATTTCATTAAAAAACTACAACTGTTGATGTGCTCCTGTTGTAGACGAGAAGCTACTTTATTCTCTCTCTTTTCTTTTTTTCGGAGGCCTCCTGTATTTTTTTTGCAGAAGATAAGACAGGTACAAAAATACACATGCGCACACGCCCGCGGACAAATGAGATTGCATTCGTATATATGTGAATGGGCACACTTTTGTTTTATTTTGCTAACAAAAATTACGTTACATGCAAATGTTAATTTATTAAGAAAATACAGAAATTGCAATTTCAACGACAAACACCTACAACATGCTGTAAAAAAATATCAAATCACTTGTAAATCTATTAACCTACCTACCTTATTCTTATTTAAAAAGTGAGTAGTATTTTTTATTATGATGCGCAATATTTATTAATTAATTATTTATTTGCGAGTTAAAAAGCACTTGTGCACATATGCGGCGGGTATATGATATTTATTTCAACTACCGCTTCACATAAATTTCTTCTTTCAACTCATTATCATCTGCAAAGAAAACAATGTTAAAAACACTTCTTCTAAATTTCTTCATACAATGCGGACAAGGCATTGAGCATAGTTCTGTTTTTGTTAGATTTGAATTGAAATATACTTTAGTATAATTTCCAGTATGTTCATACACATTTTGGTGTTCGCTTTTTTATAATTTAGTTTTATCATAGAAATCATTTCGAAGACGAAACCATTACACGATCGAATTGTTTTGATCTATGAATGTTTTCGTCTCTTTTACTACTTTTTTTTTAAATTATTGATTAGCTATATCACGTTTCATTGCTGCCCTGATATTAATTTACATGTTTATAATTAATGCGTGACCCCGCAATGCATGAGCGACGTCCCCGCGTGTAATGCCTTATATTTTCTTTTGTTTTAATATTTTGACCCCTAGCGGCTTCACTGATGTTTCCGTGTATTGTTTTGCCCCCATGTTTGTGTCCCTGCGCCTGCATGTTCGCTGCACTCGACGCAAATTGTAACCACGCTACACTGTTTTTACCACCTAAAATGTATCCCTTGAAAATCCTTACCAAACATGGACACTTTATACATATGTCCTTCTCTACTGTACCTACACAAACCGTCAAATCCATTACTCCTTCGCCTCGTCCCGGTGGTAAGAGCAGGCACCGCAAGCGGTCGGTGTACAGCGCGCACGTGACATACGCCGGGTACTGTCCCGCCTCGCGGCAGGACTCGGAGCGTGCCAGCCTGAGCAGCGGTCGAACTGACAGCGACGCCGTCTCTCTCTCCGGCAGCAGTGTGTAAGTACATCGCCTTTTGCAGGCCCCTCCTGCAACATCCTGAACGTGACTGTAGTCACCATCATCAGTGCACTTCAAGCTAATAGTAAGTTATTGCATATGGTTCTCACGCGTCACCAGTCCGAATTAAGCATGCAGTGAATAAAAAAAGTAAAGGCAGAAAAGCCATACCTGCCAGCATTCAAATTGTTACTAATTAGAAAGCCATAGTCACAGTGACCAGTTAAAATAGGCATACTTTCGAATTCAACGGCTGATTAGCAAGCTGTCAATGATTATTTAATGCATATTAGAAACGAACAGTGCCATACTCTTACGCCTTTTAAGGGTCTCACTGTTGATGGGGAACCCTCCTCTAACGGAGAGAGAGAGAGAGAGATGAGTTAACATAATAATGTTATAAAATATTAAAAAGTAATATAGTATTAAAATAGATTGCGGTTTTCGACACTTAGGTGTACCGCGCCATAGAAAAGCGGAGCGAGGTGGTGAACAACAAAGAGCAGAGGCGGAGCAGCCGATACTACTCCCCCCCCCCCCCGTCACGAGGCGCGCATACTTACGGCGCGGTACAGCAGTTTAGGTTTCACTACACTAGGGCATTAACATCGATCGAGACTCCAGTTGCGCGTACATTTCCGTTTTCAGATGTAATGGCGCCGCAGCTGATGTCATTACTGGGCCGATATGATCTTCCAACTCAATTCATAAGATGACGAGTCCAAATAAGGTTTAAAGAAGGATATTCTATATATAACACTATATCTACGGCTTCATATATCATGGTCACAGTTTCACCATTTAAAAATTATAATCTACAAAAATACATATACACTTAATAGTGTTTACTGTCTAAGTGCTCCATCGATTCAGTTTATATGAATTAAAAAATAAATAGTGACTCATTGTTGAAACGTTAAAAATATGTCGGTTTCCTTAAACTGGTCAATGTGTACACGGCTTTCTAATTTACTACGATGAGGTCATGGTATCTGGCTTAGCGGACTGAGAACATTTAATCAGTATTTTTGAACGGAAATATATATAAATACAACAAATGTGAACAGGTGAGTTTTTATTTATATTCGCCTATTAGATAATTTCTACGAAGCAGAACTGTGGTGAGTACCTTACGTGATATTAGAAATGAGCTTACATAGTTAATTTTTGTTTTTTTTTTATCCCACTAAGTTGCATTTAGACTCCGTTGTGCGCACAGCTTTCTGCGTTCAATTCATTATCACATAACACCTTTATACATATCCAAGTTATAAAACTTATTTTGAGTAACATGTCATTAAGATAGTCATTAAAATAAATTCGTTTATTCATTGGAACTTTTGACAGAACTCTTGATCGTTATATTATTTTATTTTTAATTCTGCTCTGCTTCGCAAGGTGTTATAGTTGTGAAGGAGAAGCAGGAAGAAATTCCACAAGAACACATCTTTTAATAAAGTTTATTACATTAGAACAAGATTTCAACATACATTTGATTGAACAATTGAACATTTGATAATTTAAAAAAATTCTTCAACATACATATGATTGAACAATTGAACATTTGATAATTTAAAAAATTACAAAAGAAATGGCTGGACCGGAAAGTAATGTCACTTTCTTTAGTTAAATTCACACGACTACATTTTTAGCAAGTTTTTATTTCTAATCAATAATATATTCACTTTTGTTATCAACAACCTTTTACCATCTAGAATACAAATTTTCAATGCCGGAGCGGTAAAAAATCAATCGGTTTTTCTGTAAAATATGTCGACGAAAATGACTTCCGGTCCCCCTAATATTATTTCAACTGTATAACCTATACAGGGAGTAGGTTCTAGGTGTAAAAACTTCAATCAATTTTTAGTTTATTTGCAATCAATGGTTTCAAATGTTATGAATTACGTAATGATAATATAATAAAAAAGAGCGTTTTTAAAATTCGAATTACAACATTTTAATTATTCTTTATTATCTGTCCTTATAGTTGGCCTACGTTAGCCTTACGCATTTATAAAAAAGCAATAGGTATAAAAGCTTTCAAAATGTGTGTTATATTGTCATTACTTTATGTATTATTCCTAAAACCATTGATTTTAAGATACAGATCACCCTGTCACTATGTATTAAAATTAATATAAATTTATTTCGGTTTTAACTTTACATGACATACGTATTATAAAACAAAGACTAACAAAAACTGTAGAGTAGTATTGTATAAAACTATTGATAATGAGTGGATAAGGTGTATTGCATATGAGTGTTTGACGTTTGCAGCGACGGCATGTCGGGGCGTGCCCGTGAGCCACGGGAGTCACGTCATCGGCCGCGCTTGCATGGCCTCGATCGGCACGCTGTTATCAACAAGGAGCAGGATACGGCCATGGTAAACTGTCTTTCCTATCTCCTCCCTTCTCTCACCTGAAAATATAATATTTATGTAGACGGTAGTACGAAACCTCAACTCTGATATTATTCCCTGGTAAACAAATGCACCTCTTTTACCGTACAGCGAAAGTGATGAAGTATTCTGACTTAGTCAACGAAATTACGAGGAAGAAATTCTTAGTCAATTTAGATATTGGAGGTAAGAGAGAGAGGTACAATATCGAAATATTTATATAATGTGTTAAAGGATTTAGAAGATCAAATATCAGCCTATTTCTGAAAATGTCGTCTAAACTCGCATAAAATGTCGTATAAAATTTGGTTAGGCAAGAGAAGTCTTGTGCAATGATCGATCTCTCTGAACCTGGTATATGGGTGGCCTGCCCCAAGCACCATACCGAACACTATACAGTTTAATAGACCAGACCCCAAATTATTATTCAAAAAAAATATTAATGTTTAATTAAAATCGCAAATTTGTTTAATTGTAGTCTTAAATTCAATTATTACTACGGTGAGATCCCGCGGGCCGATTCACCCAACCACTTCATGCAGCGTACTCTCAAGTGACATAAAAAATCGGGGACCTCCTATCCCTGTGAAATAAATAATGTAATAGCAGAAGCTTCTAGAGCAAGTGTGACCTTAGTTGCAAAGAGAGGTCTGATCTAAACGCCTTCATCAAGTAGCTCAAACCTGTTGAAGCCATAATTAACCAATGGATAATTTATCTTTGTATCAATTCATATTTTATTACATGTTATTTTCTATTCATGTTCCATTCTTATTTAATTACATGACAAAGATTGTCTAAAATGATTTCAGTAGATTTTATATCAAATAGGTTTCTTTTGTTTATATCTATAAATAAACAATGGTATGTATGCATATAGTGTACCAATTTGTAAGATCTAATTGTTTCAATACTAGTATAATTGAATGTATCGCCTCAAGTGTGAAACCTCGTCAATGACATTCGTGCTTTTTTATCACAAACTTATGTTGCGTGCTTGCGATGGCCTTGGGAGCTGAAAGTATTCGTATGGTGACCAAAAGGCGGCAGTCATGGCGTGGATAGACCCTCACTAGGCGAACAGATGATATAGTTAAGTTCGCGGTCATCTTGGCGATCCTTAGAAGGCCTATGTCTTGCATGGGCGTCTATCAGCATTAATAATGATGATTGCTCGTCTGGGTATCTTACAGGATTAAAAAAAATGTTTGTGTGTTTTTGCAGATGATTCCGCGGACGCAGCGCGTGCAGACGGAGCAGTTGCGCGCGCTGCCGCCGCAGGAGTTCGCGGCGTTGCTCACCGAGAAGCTGGAGCGCGTGCGCCGGGACCTGGACGCCAAGGAGCGACTCGAGCGAAGGCTGGCTGAGGTAATTAGCACCCGAGATATTATGAATTGATTGAAATATAAAAAAAAATTGTTGCATAACTACTAAAAGATGTACGACTTCTCACATGGCATTTGAAATAATCACGTCTTAAAGTATAGGGATGTCATTATAAAGAAGCTCGACTTATTACTGACATTTAAAAAAAGCACTTAAAATAAACTGTTAATTAATAAATAAATAAAGCGAATTTTTAAACAAAACTGTGTATAGGGTGACGGAGAAGACGCGTCGACGCAGGCGCTTCCCCCGCAGCTGGTGGCGGCAGCCATCCGCGAGAAGCTCCAACTGGATGACGATAACGACCAGGATATACTCGGTCAGTACACTCTCTGCACATGATTACAACACATTATTCAAAAACATTATTCACATGTTATCCTTACGATATTTTCAATGATTCAACATCTCTTAAAGTCTATTGCAACGTTATCGTAACAGGAACATTATAGCCTATAATAACCACAAAAACCATCAGTAAGTTTTATTTCCAAATGCAGGATGATCGGTTACAGGTGTAAAACCTTAAAAAATTAAAGTATTGACTTGTAAAACCTACTATCTGTACAACAAGACTGAAATGGTAAACATTTGTGTGATAATGTGTTACAGATCAGCACGTTTCGCGCGTTTGGTCGGAGCGCACGCCGGGGGCGTCGCCACCAGGCGGGCGACGGACACGCGGCCGCCACGCTGCGCACGCGGCGCACGGCGCGCACGCGACACACGTCGGCCACGCGACGCACCCCGCCCGCCGCGCCGCCTCCGCGCTCTCCGCAGACTCGGGACACTACGACGCGCCCGAGGGACTTCATCACCCACACTCACTCACACGCAGGTATGAAAACATCCTGGGATTGTTATAACTAAGTGTTACAAAACAAACATACATTCAAACGTTGTCCTTTGACAAGATGTTGATATTGTTAAATTTGGGCCGGTAGGGCTAAAGCAGCATATCCCTGGCAATCAGATGCGATTCAATCATCGATCACACTAGAACTTAATAAAAAAATATTATTACGAAAATAAATGAAAATAAAATCTAAGCAAGCAACAGGGGCGTCTCTTTTCTTTTCTATCTTTGACAATGTCACCGTATTGGCGGCGCTGTGGTCACGTGACCCGTCGCTCACAGCGCTGAAGCTTCAGTGGTTGCCCGCTATCTGAAAATAATTTTCAACACCTATTACTTATACACTTTGATGTAAATAATGGTACATATTTACATATTACACCGAAAGCCAATTAATATTTTTCACTTTTAGCGCTTTAATCATTTACTAACAATATGTTATTTTACGATATTTTAACAATAACCGCTTGGGTGTTAACCGCTCTAACAAAGTACGTACGAGTCAGTAGATGATTATGTCAAAGCTTTGATCATCCGCGTGACATGAGGTCTGGTCCAGAGCGGCCGGGCCTGCATGGGGGGTGTAGAGCGTACGTGTAAAGTTCGCATTCCGTTCTTTTTTCCAGCGCACTCAATTAGTAGAGCGTCGTATGCGCCGCCTATAACCGCAACGATGTACTAACGCTGCTCTAAGCCGTTCTTCAACGTAACCAATAGGTGAACCAAACGCCAAAGTGTCGCAAACGCCGTCGTTTATTTGCAGTACAGATTTAAACTTGTTCCAGCTTAATGACGTTGAGGAGTTAACTTAGAGCGATGCGTTTGTTTTGATTTCGTTGATCGCTTCGCGCATGCCCATTGTCTTGTGTGTAGATTTGTGTGTGTCTCTTTATGTGTTTGTGTTGTGATCGATCAGGATTTATGACAGCTGCTGTTGACTAAATGCCGCCAAGTTTTTAGAAAATGTCATATAATGGCATCTCTTAACATTGTTCATACAATTCAAAAAGGATTTATATCCATTAAAAATATTTAAAAGCGTATACATTTTTTATGAAAAGTTTATCATAAATTCTAAAAATCCTAGTCTAAATAATATTTATCTATAACAGTATTTGGATTAACTGAAAACTTGCTTTGGCAAAGTATCTTTGGCAAAGTATTGTAACAGTATTTGGATTAACTGAAAACTTGCTTTGGCAAAGTATCTTTGGCAAAGTATCAGTATGATAATAATTTATTTACTAATATGAATAAACAAACTAATTTTTAACGAATCATTTCGCGACAATTTTTTCAAATCATGACATTAATAAAATAAATATTCGCAGGGGACCGTTGAAATAAAAAAAAACTTAAATTCCAACAAAGAATAAAGCTACAAGACTTCTAGAGCTACAAGACCAATAACGATAATAAAGTTAGAAGTGATCTCGGATGGAAGATATGATATTCAACACATTAGTTTCACAAAAATCTGTTAAAAATTAATTTTGTTTCATGAATATGAGAAAAAGTAATAACTGTGCGTAAGTTTAATCATACCCCTGCAAACCTAGAAATAAATTAATTTATCCGTATTCTTGCTTTTAAAGAAATAAATTCGAAAGGTTTATCCAGAAATTTTATTATTAAAATTTTCTTTACTTTCGTAATATATTAAAAAATTACGTATTAAAAATTGCTTTAAAATAAAATTCCACATTAAATTCTATCATATTATTAATTACATCATACACGAATTACAAAAAAAAATTGTTTATTTTATAGATAATTTTCTTGCGTATTATGTAAATTTTTACAATGATTTTATGTTAGGTTGCATTTTGATCTGTATATTTTAGAAATACTTTGCGAGTCGCTCTTCCTTTAGTCAGTTTTGGTTTTCAACGTTAGCTTTTGTAACTGGCTTCTAAATACAAACATTAGGTGCGAATAAATATTAAATTAAAAAGTTACAAAGTGTCGGTGTAAAGTGTAGTTTTGTATTGTAATTAGTGTAGTTGTATTTGTTGTTTGTTTTGACTTGTGGTGTGTTGGTGCAGATCGTTTTGCAAGAAGACGGCGACGGAGCTGACGGACAGCGGCGTGTCGGTGGTGAGCGAGGGCACGGCGAGCGGCGTGGAGCCCCGCATCCTGCTGTGGATCGCGGAGGGCTCGGAGCGGCTGGAGCGACTAGAGCGCCGCCACCGCGACCTGTCCTCGCGCGCCTCCAGCGCCGAGCGCGACGAGCCGCGCCGCCGGGACCGCGCCCCCCAACGCCCACGGTACACCTCACCGTTCTTACACGCACACTTCCACATACATAAATGTTACATTATACAACTATATAATTTGCACTACAAGACATTGACAAGTGCACTATTTAACTACACTATTACTTTTTTATACAGGATGATTGTTTGTAGGTGTAAAAACTTTACTTAAATATATAGATCAATTTGATTGCCATACAGTCAAGGACGTACAAACACATGTTGGATACAAACGCCAGACGCAGGCAACTTTCAACCGGTCTATTAATCTATGGCGAAGGCCTATCTCTCTTCTTTCGGACAGCAAGGAACTGTGAAATTTGACTGGTAGAGTGTTATTGTTATAAAAACTAGGTTTCATTGGTATGAGCCGTCTTGGTGGTCTCGTGGCGCCTATGTTATTTTAGCGGTAGAGGAATGACACTTGCGATTGTAGGTCGCAGTTTCGATTCCCGGTATACAACCTTAAATAATTCACAATTTTTGCTTTAAATATTTAGGATTGTAACTCATCTTTTGCGTACTATAATATCACAGTGCGATCTTCATCCCGCCTACAAAGAGAGGCGAATATGGCGTATCCCCCATAGGCATCTTTGGGGGAGGCCCAATGCCTGGCGTCTATGGGTAGAATATAAGACCATCAATCAATCCATGATGAAACCAATCCATGATTCAAAACAAGGAACATAACATTTCTGCAAATTATTGTATGTTCTGAATTGTGAATCGCATTGCAGTATGTGTAATAGCAATTTGACTATTGTGGTCATCCCATGTCAATTACAAAATGTTATGCCGTTATGCCTTCAAAGCAAGGAGAGTATTTAATTCCAGTTTGTGTTAATTACAGTGCCGGTGGCAAGTCGGTCGGCGCGGTGGGCGAGCACACCGTGGTGGTGGTGAACTTCCTGGACGAGAACGTACCTTACCGCTTCAAGGTGCCGTCCGTGCCTCTCACGCTTAAGACCTTCAAAGAGTATCTGCCCAGGAAAGGAAACTACAGGTATGAATAATTTCACACATTTTCTGCGGGTAGATTTCAATTGACAATTGAATAATTACTGTTTGAGTTGCACACATTCCCCGCAACCAGTGCTGTATTTATATATGCCACGAAGCAAGAGTTTAGTAATCAATCAATTTCAGTTCATTTATTCTTTTTAATATCTACATAGGACCATTTACAGTGACTCCAGTGTACCTAATGAGAAGAATGCGAGAAGAGAGAGCCCATTAGGCTCTGAGTTGCAACATAGATCACACAGAGCAGACGTACTTTAAGTAACTATTAAGCTCACAAATAAATTAAGACCTCACATAAACATCTGCATGATTATCAACTTAATGGTTAGTTCATGCCTAGATTGAAACGCAGGACTTGCATAATGTTATGTAATTCAGCATATTAACATTTCTTTATTAAAAAAGCTTTTTTTCAAATGTCAATTGCTAATATAAAAAACTAGCGACTAATAACTATGTTTTAATGATTTAATTTTAAAAGCATACCAAAAGCAAGTAAATTAACATGGAACGATTAAAAATTTTAATGCACTTGCTTAATTATTGTACGTGCAACAATTATATGATATAACATTTATACAAATGTATACACACACATCATATATATATATTTGCTGATTTGTGATGACTTGTTAGTGTGATCTTATATTGTATTTATGAATTGTAAAAAATTAGTAAAAGTGCCCCTTAAATACCTATAGTATGAAAAAAGCGATGAAAACAAGTAAAAACTAAATTGTTTCAGATATTTCTTCAAAACGGAGTGCGCGGACTTGGACAACACCGTGATACAAGAGGAGGTCAGCAACGACGGCGACACGCTGCCCATGTACGAGGGGAAAGTGATGGCCCGGGTCAAAAACATCGAGTGAGAGCCGCGCAAACGAAAACCATCTCTATTGCCAAGCAACGTAATGACGTGTCAGTGGGTTTGGCGTGCACGAACCGAATGCTTCATGAACCAGTTATGTTCATTCAAAAAACGTCCTTGTTGGTGAATAATATATTAAAGTTTAGGGCGAACTTCCTGTATCGTAGGTGTATAATGCTATGTGACAATTTATAAACAGTGCCGCAGCTGTCATTCCTTACAAGTAAACACTTGTACGGGAGAAGGAGTTCAGTGAATAATGTGCGGTGTTCGCATGCGTTCGCGTAGTCGCCCTGTCTGTTGAGTAGTAGTAAGGCGGTTTGAAATTGATGCTGAGTTGGTTTACTAAAATTTGCGTGTTACTAATTCCAGTGATTTTCAGTCTTCGTTCGTAATGGATTGTTTATATATTTATTTACATCATGTTTTGAATCTTGCCAATTTCCGGTGTGGTTATTTCATTGTTTCTATTGATGTCAATGAACAAATATCTTTGACTTTATACGTGTATATATATTTTTTTACGGGACTCCCCGTAGCTATGTTTTTTATTACTATTTATTGATGTTTTGACTATTCGAGTGTTGACATTATAGTAAATGTTTATGCAGTATTTTTATACATAAATAAAATTTATATATTTAACATTGGATTTAGACGACATTGACTTCGGGATCTTGAATTATTTTGAATACAACAGCGACGGTGGGTTCCCGTCGGCCAGTGTGCACACAGACACAGACAGGGCGTTACTAGACATTTTGTAAATTATTTATTATAAAGAATAACTGCGATAGCATTAATTGTCATAGATAATAAATAACGGATATTGTAATATACAATCGGTTCCTCGGCGTCTGGTCTAGCCTTTATGATTTTTAATATTTTTGTCATTCGAAGCTACTTCAGTACGCTTATTCCGTACGATATTTTTTTTGAATTCGTACGCAACTTTCGTTTAAATATTCCTAGTGTTATATGAATGACTGCTTAGTTTGTATGTTTCATCTTTAAATTAAGTGTTAACAAAGTGTTTACGTTCGAATCAAATGATCGTCTTCGTTGAGTACGGGAATTGGATATTAATCGATGTTTTCCTTTATGAACTTGCGTCGGATGTGGAAGATGGGGGCTATTTCTTTTACTTTTTTACCTTTTTATTTCAACTCTTTTAATAATTATCTTTTTTACTAATAATACACCATCCGGAAATAATCCGGATAAAACTTTGTGAAATGAGTTCAGAATGATATTAGAGATACTCAATATAGTTTTATATAAATATCATCACATTTACTCTGATATTCCTCTTGCACTCATTTCACCAAGATCAAACTCAAAAAATTGTAAATATCTATTTCGTATTGTCGCGCTTTTGAATATTATTGACTTTGATAAGATAAAAAATGTCGACAAGTACTCGGTGTTTACACCTTCTTACTGCAAGTTTCCACGGCAGCCTCTATTGACTCTGTGCCAAAATTACAATTTCCTCCCAGCCGGTAGCATCTTCCATGGCCGATATATTGACCCAAAATTGTATAAGTAAGCCTTCCAATGCATGATGGGATCTCAACAAATATTACTATCAATAAAGCTATAGTCTAATGAAATGTGTATTTATAAGTGGACAGTAAATATAATTTCCGTTCTGCAGCTGTGAATAGGTCTACTTAGCGTGATAAGAAGATTGTGGTTAAATTTTTACCTTTATAGTTCAGTCGGATCGCTTTCAGCTGTTTTACTGCGTCACGCTGTGGCGTACGTTAGATGTTACTCTATTTCATTTACATTCACGACCCACGACGGCGCCGTCACAACCCGTCGCAATGTGTCGCAGTGGAATACGTTGGAACGCGTACAAATTGAGAATATAACCGTCAGACTGAGTTCCCCAAACAACTTTCAGCTATGATGACTAGTCCGATTTCGACTTACGCTCGGTGTCAGCGAAACAGCTCGCCTCTCACAATGTCATCTACTAAGTGTTTCGCTGATGCCACGCGCAGAGCGATTTGTCCATAATAGTACTTATTTCGTGTAACGTAAGAGTTAAATTAGCTTGTCGTGTCCGGTCCACAGCGAAGCGTAAAGTGTAGGTATGTCGCCAGCGAGACGAGTGCACCAACGAATGCACAATATTGAGAATAGGGTGCGTAATCATGTGCCTTCAATGTTAATAAAGATTTCATAGTTGATGCTTCTAACTAGTTGTAAGGTAACTCGTGTAAATATAGTTTTAACGCTACCACGATTCGAACTCTTAATATTCTAATTATTTAATTCTACGTTTTATTTATTACCTAATTGTACGCACGGCTCAGGCGCGCGTCTCGCGCTCTTGTATATTGTCAACTCCCGACACTATTCCTGTAAAGTATTCATATCAGAATATTTAAATCAAATGTAAGGTAGATTTTTTTTGTTACAAAATTAAATATTACGCGTGTGATTGCGTCGCCTAAGCCGTGCCGATTTGTCCAGTTATAACGACAGTGCAAGTGTCGCCGTGTATAAATAGATGAACTATATCGTTTTTAAATTATACCATAAGGCACTTTCAGTACACAGTAGCGTCTCAAAGTACCTTATCTCGATAATAAGAAGGTCCCAGAGGGCTCAATAATATGTCAAAGTTGAAATTGCTTGTTAAAATAACGAAAATGAATAAATAAATGTGTAAAATGTTTTACAAAATTAGAATGTGTACGTGGGCAAAAAGTAATCGATTTGTTGTAAGTAATAACTAGTATTACCTTCAGCTAATGTCGAACGGGCGCAGCGTTTGGACGCCGTGTGACCATCGACGGGACAGGTTGCGGCTCGAATATTGTACGATCGCATGCGTATTCTTTTGTTATATACAATCTATAAAGTAAACTCACTTCTATTACTGTAATATTTATCCGTGCTATTAAGCATCAAAATGTTTATTTCCTAAAA
Source organism: Battus philenor (assembly GCF_028537555.1). Classification (NCBI taxonomy): domain Eukaryota; kingdom Metazoa; phylum Arthropoda; class Insecta; order Lepidoptera; family Papilionidae; genus Battus; species Battus philenor. The sequence continues at coordinate 3,362,520 of NW_027181759.1, read as the reverse complement.
ACGTGTCGCACGTCATTCGATGCGTTCCCTGTCCTATAGTAAAAGAGTTTCACTAATCGGACTGTATTATTTTTTTATCTAGCACATGTAACATTAAAAAAAATAAACTGGAACTGTGCCATACATTCTTGTGTATTATTCACCTTATGAGCAAATATGTAATGTTTTTAATGACTTCTTTTTGGATAAAACCATATTAAAACAACGCACCTTTTATTAATAGTAATCAACAATTTTATAAAAGATTGTCGTCATGATTTAAGTTAGATATTTAAAATGGAATAAAAAAAAAATTGCTAAACAATATTTTACGATGTTTTGTCGTAAAAATATATATATTTTTAATATTGAGTAAATAGATTACAAGAAAAAAAAATATTTTTTTACATTCCTTGTTTAACTCTAAAAAATTAATAGTATCATTTAAAAACTAGTTTGTACGAAAAAAAATGTTAGCCTATTCAACTCTGTTTTATTTGTTAAAAATGAAGTTTAACAACAAAGTAATATGCAAACCTTCCATGTATAACTATTCCCTTAGCAAAGTAATCTTTTTTCGACGTTTTTACAACTACGACAGAAACATCTATTAGGTTCATTAGTGAAAGGGTCATATTAAACAAATTGGGAATACTAAATAAAATAAACATTCAATTAAATTATTTATATTGACTGAAAGAAATACTGATCTTACGAAATACACTAGGTAATCATTAGAACAATACATAAGGCTGTACAATAAGCAGGTACAGCTGCTGACAATTTGGATTATAAGCAAACTCACTGAAAAAGTTTTTAATTGTATATAATTTTTAATTCACGCAATTTCAATGCCATGCATAACTATATCAAATTATCTTTGTCGTTCTTAGCTTATATCATCACAGATAATCCAGTCCCGTAGCCAGTGTACAAAGTGCGCTATCTGAACACTTCCCGGATGCCGCGCAGAAGTCGCATCGTCACCGGGTGGCGCTCCTCGTAGCCCGCCGACCGCATATGATGGCATATACTAGACAATAGCTGAAACAAAGTATCACCAATGAGTTTTTGATGTTTAAAAGTCATGTATAATCTAACAGTTACCAATAACTTTCACCAAAATAGATTTATAGGTTCCACCTATTTTAACGACCAAAATTCATTCAAAATAGATTATTGTAAATCTTGAGTGTATTAATTCTCGTACAGAACATATAGGTTCAAGGTGCTGCTAGCTTATATAATCAAATGGAAGTCGGTTGATGAGAAGAGCGTACAAACAATAGTTGATTAATGATATGACACAAACAATAGTTAAAGTGTAAACAATAGTTGATTAATAATAAAGAATATGAAAAAATGGCTATAACAAATATTATCTTTACATAATTACTTTAATAAAGATAATGTGACATTTCAAAGATAGACATTTAGTCGACAAATATTTAACATTTTAAATGAGTAGTAAATAACTACAATAATACATTGACAATATACATAATAAATGCAATTAATTGAATTAAAATTATTATTAATAGTAAGTAAATTCTAAATTCATATCAGCAGTAAAAGCATAGTCCACTAGTCGTCTGTTGCCATAATATCTTATGGTAATATATCTATCTATTATCTGTGGTGCATATTGGTGTTATATTCAAACATGTTACATAATTATGGTCTTCTATTACTTTACAGCTTAGGATGTCCACCCACAAAGTGGTCAGAGAAGCTTGTTATGGTCATTGGAAGACGCTGAATATAGGCCACTTACAACCAGTCCTAATGTGGGGGAAGCCTACCTCCAACATTTGAAGTATTACGACTTAAAACGATAATGATGATAGCTTTACATTTATTATTTTAACTTGCCTTTTCTAAGTATGTGATACCAGCTTGTGGACATACATCTTGGGACATGTCAACACTTAATTCGTTTCTGTCGGCATCTTCAAGCAGGATGCCGTGTAGTTCCGGCAGAAACTCTTCCAAATTATCTTCGGTTAGGTCTGGTATCAATTTAACACTCAACTGGTAGCCAACTGGTGTGTCTACATCCTTGTTACTGGCATCTTCTTCTACATGGATGCATCTGTGGAGAGGCGTAAATAAAGTACATTGTAATATATTTGCTGGATAGAGGTAAAGTTGATTCTTTTTAAATATCTCTTTGTCTATATATCTTATACATTATACATATCGATGAAAAAGTCTCTGGCAGGTTTGGTATAAAAAATAAAAGTTTTCATACAAATATTTTCAACTATCACTATGATTCTCGAATTAAGTCAGTCCAGCCAACTTAATCTTAGTTGGTTATCGATGAGAATAACAAGAGAATATAATCATAAGTCATAATTTTAATAATTATTTTTCATATTTTTAGATTTATTACATATTATTTTTGGTCTGTTTCTCTTAAGCATATGAGATGATGTGGTGGTTTGGTACCGGTAATGCGAAGCGTGTCGGCCGGGGGGCCAATGCTGTGAGGTGATGAACGCGAGGAAGGGCGCGCCTCGCTCCAGCGCTGCTTGAAGAGCGCGCTGCGAGCGCAGGTCCACGCCCGACGGCGCTGCCGGGAACGCCGGGTGCGAGTGGTGCCAACCGCACACGGTCAGGTCGCGACCTTGCAGCGCCTCCGCTGCCCGTGCTTGAGACACTACACAAATAATCGATTTGCTTAATCTTATTGAGGGTTAAGACCAGTTCAAGAATGAGACCATGGAGTTATCAAAATAAACAGTTTTTGAGGCTCAAGAGTTACATTTTATATATAATTAACTAATAATTATATAGGCTTTTAGGTATTGGAATGGATACCATGATATCATAGGTTTATGTAGGTGGATGTATGCATGTCTACAAAGGAGTTAGCTGTCCACCACTGGCTTCATGAACATAATAAATGCCCTCTCAATAACGCTTGCAGTTAAACTTACTTAAAATCCTTTGCTGACACACCGCAACAAATATTCCTGCCTGATTTTAAATCTCTAAGTCTTACAGATCAAGATATATTGTTGAGAGTCAGTGCAGAGGTCAAAATCTCTGATAGAATCATTTGTCAAAGGTGTAAAATTTTAAAAGGTTAAACTCCAAAAAATTAAAATTAGTCTCCAGATATCACAAATAACAATAATTATATACTAAGAACAGATGATTAAAAAATCATTACATATTAATATTATATTTACTGACTGTTCCTGCAGACTCTTGCGTTTTCAAATTCCACTAACTTTCCAAAAACTTCCACTAAAATTCCAAAGTCACTAACTTATTAACAAAAAAGTCGCCTTCATCTGTTCACTACTTAAATGACAACCTCTTATTGCTGTCATAAAATATAATAAAAAAAGCAAATGTCACTTAATATTTGGTCAATTTTTATTAATTTGTGTCGAGTCTGGAACTACCCGACGTCAAACGAAAGCGCTATGTAATGTAGTACTAGCGCCATCTATCGAAGCCATCAAAAGTAAAAGCGTTTCGAAAACATAAATATAGTGTTTACCGGGGTCCATATCGCAGTGTGTGCGCGCGTTGGCAGCTGCTGCACGGCAGTACGCGGCCACCAGCAGGCGGGGTGCTGGTGCTGCGTCCGATACTTCGCCCCCCAGCAGCCCCATCACCTCGCCGCGCGACGTGTGCGCGTGCGCGTCCATCGCTACCAGCGCCGATACCTTCAGCGATACTTCGCACGGCGCCTGCAACACATTTATTTAAATTGAAGATGAGCAGGCTTGCCATGCATTTCTAAAATTGGATTTGTTTTATCGACTTTCTCCCATCAAAATATAGTTCTAAAATTAATTAGCTCCCAAAAACTTTCATATGAAACTGATTGACATGCAGGATAATACCGATTGAAAAAATATTATTCTCAGAAAACATCAAATATTTTTATGAATCTTTGTCGGCCTTCAGAAATTGTCGCTTTTGAGGAAAAATGCAAAGCAAATGACGTCTCTGTTCAGGAGTATGGATGTTTGCCAAAATTTATTTTTAACCACAAATTAATCAAAAATGAACACCAATCAAGAATGAGTGATGCGCGATCAGAAAGCTGCGTAGGTGTAGCTTCCTCATGGATTCCTCACAAACTCTTATTAAATTTTTTAATTAAATTTGCATGAAAATTAAATCTTTATTCTTAAATTTTATATATTTTAATTTTAATGTTTTATAAATTACTACGAGCAGCTCGCTAAAAAAAAATAAATAAATTGGGCCATTGATTAAAAAGGTTGCTTGCTCCTGATTTAAATCATCTGATTAAAAACAATTTTACTTCAAGCTGTATTAATTTGCTGTTTTGGGATATTTGTCCACTCTGTAATAAAAACCTTTAAATAATACTAACTCATAGCCCTATTAAAAACAATAATTTAAAACTATCATCATAATCATTTTATATATTAAGATGTCCACAGCTGGCTTCGGTCATAGATTACAAATAGCACTAATTGGAAAAAAGTCGAAAAGTCGAAATTTGAAAAATTTAATTGCATATTAAATACAATGTAGAGTTTCGGTTCTTGGTTTGTATTTACCATAAGTCTAATAAACAGGAGAGGGTACCACATTAAGTCTTGCTTATACTCACAGGTTTATCAACATTGTACACTCGGCATTGCAATAAATGAATGGGTGCCTTCTTTGGGGCTCTCTCGCGTCTCGGTTCTGCCGCCACTTCATATAAATCTCCTGCCGGTGTGTGCATTATGGTGCAACCACCGCCACCATCCTGCAAGACAATAGTTTATCATATATTTTACAATCCTACATCAATACTCTGGCCTCATTGACCCACTCACAGTTGCTCAACAAGCAATGAAGAGGGCTATGTGCTCAGGATTTCTCTGTAAGATAGATGTGATGATGTGATGAATAGGAGATCCGGAGATCCGATAACCCAGGAACAGACAGCATTTCAGATAATGAATTTTTGATTCTAAAAGAATTAAATAGTTACTTGTGCACTATTTCAATAAGTAGTGTAAAATCATCTTTACATTCATTGTTATCATCTGTCCCTTGTACTCAAACACAAAAGTGCAGTTTAAACTGCAATGTATCAACTTAGTCTGGTAAATATGGTACTTTATAGTATGTAAGAATAAATTACTAACCAAATTGATTTTTTTCCTTCTTTTCGGCATTGGTTCAAACTTCCTTATTGATACCGCTGGTAAAGCTTCATCTTTTTCTGTATTAATTGCTTTTAAATTGGTTGCACACAATGTTTCTGAAGGCTTCTTATTGCTATTTTCTTCTTTATCACTATCAATGTCTATTTCAATATCACTCTCAGGCTCTGAGTCTTTTTTCTTTTCAATTTTGATCTGTAAACCAACAAATTAATCATGGGTGGAAATAGTAAAAACAATCTTAGGATTTCTGAAGATTTAATGTCTGGAATTTCCTGGACAGGTATCAAGGCGTATGATTTTAAAATCCCTATTTTGTTAGAAGAGAATGACAATATTGAAAGTAATAAGAAAGCCATGTATTCCAGCAGTTATCATCAATAAGTCAAAATGTTCAATTACATCACACTGTTTTTGAGAGGGGGAGAATTGGAATCTCAAAATCAGTGTTAATGGTAATAAATTTGAAAGCTATTATAGAGATTGTATACATTTTTTGGGGGAGCAAGTTAATTTTTGAACATTGCAAATCATTCCTTCATTGTTCAAAAATGTAATGCACTTTGAGAACAAATTAAATTAAATTATTTTGACAAATTATAAAAAAATCAATAACATCTCTGTAAAAGTGATCAGATTTTATTTTTAAATTCATAAATATTTTTTAAACTCATTGTTTTCAAAATTTCTTTCAGGGTAACTGCATACCCTCGCAATAAAAGCCATGTTGGTCCATGTTATGTCTCTATTAAAACTGTATCACCTGATATAAAAATAAAGATTAAAAATACTAAGTAGAACAATTAATGACTTACTACTTGTTCTCCTTCCGATAAAGGCAAGGCTTGACCAGACCCAAGAACAATCTGCATTTTCGGGCTCTTCCCACTGTCATCAGATACGCCTGAATCATTTCTTTGTCTTTGCTGCGGTGACTTTATAAATTCCTTATTTCTACTCTTAATATTACTCTTGTCATAGTTTCTGGACACTTTTCTCCTATGATTACCAATTTTCTTTCCACTTTTAACTTTCTCCTTGTGTTGTTTAGCTAAATTTTTTAACATTGCATCACCAACTTCCATTTCAGCACCAATTGATTCAGTTGAACCAATAATGAGATCATCTTCATAGAATAATTCAGTAGGATTTATAGCAACTAATGTTGTCTCTTTAGTATCTAAGACATTCGGCTTTAATAGACTTTTATTTGATTTAATATTGTAGTGTTTCTTTTTGAAAGGATTCTTCACTACAGGTATTGTTGGATGAGCTGTTGTTACCATGTTCAAAGTGTCCCTAATGGTCATTAACTCATCCATAACAACTTCTTCTTGAACAACTACAGGTATACTGTCATATTCCTCATTTTTAAACATTCCAAGGATTGGTATATCTAAATTAACTCCATGCTCCGCTTCAATTAAGGCCTGTATTTCGGAAGTTGTTTTAGTTTTCAGTGTTTGTGAAATTTTATTGACATTTCGGCCATGTTTTTCCTACCGAGAATTATTTTTATATTAACACTAAAGTAAATAAAAAATATCTATAACAAGCAACATTTTAATAGTGGTTAAAAGAGTTTAATTTTAATAGATTTAAAAAGAAATTTCACAAGGAAACAGCTAATTACAGGATTAACAAAACAAGCTATTTTATGCCTTGATTGGAAAGTATGGACTAAATGCAATAGAAGATTTAAAATTAAGAGCCCCCTATCACTTTAAATTGTAAAAACTAAAAGATATGCAAAAAAAATCAAAATCTTAAAAAAAATCATACCATTTCTTTATTGAGAAGGTCTCTTTCTTCTGGAGTCCACATGGTTTGGATCTCTGTGCTTTGATGTTTTGTAATGTTATTTCCGGATAGCTTCCTTGAAGGACCATCCTTGGACCTGAAAAATTCTTTTAATTCTTGTATTTGAAACCCCAATTCCTTAAAAGCCTAAAATATTTGGAGTAAGACTTCTTTATAAACATTAGAAATAAATCTTTACATAATAGTAGCCCAGGAGGTAATCATTTATATAAATGACTTACCAATTACTATTTTTTTTCTGCGTATCATACCAATTCGTTGCCGTGGAATCTAGCAGCCACTGTGGATGTACAGTATCTTCTCTGTCTGAGCATGAAGGACTGAAACAAATTTATGTTAAAATGTAGAGTTCCTTTAGGTATTTTAGAATGTTACAAGTATGTTGACAAATAATGCATTTTAATTTAAATACGATCAATCAATGCAATCAAATTCAATGGAGAATAAATGATTATTTAAGGTAAATATGATAAAAATTATTTATTTATTAAGTTACAAGTATAAAAACCAATAAATAATGCTTACATTCCTTGACTGTTTTGAGCTAAACAAGAATTAAATGAGAAATCTCCTAGAATGTCAATTTCATCGTCATCAGCCATATTTAATGTTTATTATTATCGTCCTTTAGCACAGACAACAGATTTTTAGTGTTAACAACTTATTTCTTTTAAATGAAATATTAATTCGATATAATACACTACTCTGTATAGATTCGAATTCAATATATAATTTAATAATAAACATAAATAACGAGGATGGCGGTATATTTCAATACCGTTGTTAATTCAAAATTATTTTTAACGCGACGAAACCAGCTCTTGTTTATTGTATAACAAGTAGGTATTTTTTATAGTTCACTTTCAAAAGTTAAAATGAATTTTTCACATTTAATATAATAATATGTTTTATTATGTTTCATTGAACCAAAAATTATTAATTCTTTATATATTTGGTCAAACATATATTACGTCAAAGTCAAATTGACAATGACAGATTAATATCAACAAAACATTGGTACCGATCTTCGCCTAATATCACAGAAGACAGTCTTTTCGCGTCTTCTAAACTATTCACTTGCGTAACATTATTTAAGCACCCTTAAATCAGTGAAGTGTGTTCTCGATGTTGTAATTAATTCATTTGTTCATACAAACAATTTTTCACCATGAATAATTTTCTTTTGAGTCTAAACAATTTTAGAATCACGGCGACGTCGTTTAGGACCTTGTGTTTATCGGGAACTCTTAATAAAGATTATTCGTAAGTGACTTTTTTTCTTTATACAAGCATCAGTCTACACATAATTCAACTGTACTTTAATAATAAATTAAATTAAAGAAAATTAAATATTAAACTTTAAAAATAAAAAACAATATTATTAAAGTACACATTTTTTTATTAAACTATTCATTTTTTAAGATTTGATAAAAACGCTATTTTTCTTTTATTTCAAAGATGTAAACTATTGGTAGTCGGTGGTGGGTCAGGCGGCTGCACAGTAGCCGCTAAATTAACCAAAAGACTTGCAAAGGACTCTGTAATAGTTCTAGAACCTAGTTCGGTAAGTGTCCCTTAATATATTTTGAACATATATTCTAAAAAACATGTAGTTGTAAGCATATATTTTATATAAAAACTTGTGCTCAAAGTAAAATCATTCTTATTTTCTATGTTATTTTTCCAGATTTTGAACAATTTTAATATGTTAAAATCTGGAAAAATAACATAGAAAATAAGAATGATTTTACTTTGAGCATAAGTTTTAACATATTAAAATTGTTCAAAATCTTTGAAATTTGCTATATCATGTCTGACTACATATTCATGTACATTTTTACTCTTAATTCAAAATAAAATGTATATTTGAGTGGTAAAAAAAACTGTCTTTGTATTTTTTATTCCAAATTTGTTTATTGGGGAGTACAATTTTCTATGGGAGTAAAATTATCTATTTTTTAGCATATTGTCAAGAATGTTTTCAATAAAACCAAGCCTATAATGATGTCTCAGCAGTTCAAAAATTACACTAGTTAGTTTTTCCAGAAAGATTGCAGATAAAAAGCCAGTAGCAGCATTCTAGTTTGTCTCATTTTCCCACTGATATTGCTTAGTAACTACAAGTAATAAATTAAAAAGCATGTTCTATATGCTTTTCTAGTGCGCTAAGTGCCTCTGCATCATGTCTCCCATTAATGGTACTACCATTAATTTAAAAAAAATACTTTACTCCAAAATAGTTTAAGATTTAAGTAAGGAAATGGTTTAAGAGACTATATTAACTTAGCTTAGTTAATACTGACTTGCAGAAATACGAACAAATAAAATACAGGAGTATTAATCGTTTTAATATAATTGTAAAAACAAAGGAAAGGATACTAATGTCTATAGAATATAGATCAAAAATAAAAATAAAAAATTCTCTTAAAAACTTATTGTACCTTATACTGTTAGTTGCATAACATGTAGCTGCAGTGACTTTAGGAATATCAATAAACTGTGGACGTTGGATTCCTAGGACTTACCTTTGTTTTTTGTTATATATATTGCAATTATGATTAATTTTTCATTAAAACCAATTTTCTCCAGTTAGAACTAATTAATGCCTTTGTTAAATCTAGAATAAACTCAAATTAGGTATCAGTTAAAAGTAGTTCTTACTAAAAAAATGTTTTTACTGAAGCAAGTAAATCTTAATAAGAATATTACAAATGGTATTGTAGTTTATGAAAAATCAGGGGTTTTTTCCCAGTATTAAACAGGCACCATACCAAAGAATGTTTTAGAACTGCAAGTAGGGTTTATGATTTTAACTTTGTCTCAAGATTGAGGAAATATGAGATGAACATGACCTTGAAAATGTGTTAAATAAAATAAACTTAGCAGATAGGATAGATTATGCAAAAACAGCATGTAACTGGTTGCAGCAGGTTTGATTGAAGCAAAAGTATCTTCAACTCTAGAGTATAGGTTTTATAACAAAGGCCTTTGGTGAAAACTAATTCTCACTAGTAAAAACATATTTTTACAAAAAACAGGTTTTAAGTGTAATAGTTATGTATATATATATATATATATACACACACACACATTTATATACATGTATAACATATTACATGTTTTAGTCTTCTGATTTTGGTGTTGCTTGATGTTCTATTGACTAAGAGCTGTTTTAAACAAAGTGAAGAAATTCATCATCATCATTATTTCAGACGCTGGCCATAGTCCTCCCCATAGAATTCCAATAAGAGATTTGGCGATTGACCAAGTGAATGTCACACAGCGCTGCCCATATCCAGTGACTTCCTCGGACCTTGATTATAATATTGTTATCATTAACTTTGCTTTCTTAAAGCATCTATAATAATAAGATTCTCTTATTGTTCTCATTGGGTCAGGTTTGCACCATTGATGATTTTGACCTTGTAAGCTATTTCTTCTATTTTAGGTGACAATCCTGATAACTATTAGGTTGACAATACTTAATTTTTTTTAGAAATTAAGATTAAAGTAATGTCATTAGTTGTAAGTTAATCTTTTATTACAATTTTGATGTAAGCTAACTGCCATTAATAGAATAATTTATAGATGATAACGCGGTACTTTCCCGAGCTGTTTAATATCACTCTGTAGTGGTTTTAAACGGCACAGTATTTATTTATGATGCACATTAAACATAAAATATATTTTAAGAGACAGACCTACTATAATCTTCACGCTGATGGTTTGGTTCCTTTGTGTATTGTAAAAGAGTCATTAAATATTGGCATTAACGACTTGACTCGTCACATTAGATTAGGCGTAATATCCAGCTCGTTGGCCTTGAAAATGCTGTTAATCATTGATGTCCGCCGGCTTAGCCACGTCCCGTTAGAAAGTAAAGTTCACAGTGACCTGATGTTCACAGTGATTCTTAATGCAAACGGATTGTAGATATTTAATTGTATGTAATTTAAAAAAATTAAAATATTACCTATGCAGTGATGCCATAGTTATTGTGTTTTTGTTTAACGTGTTAAAAATAACTGTGAAGCTCTGAAAACAATACTGTTTACTTATTGTTCCCTCCTTAGAGCCAAGGTTAATTATCAAGATGCTACTGTGAGTATTTATGTTTATATGATGACACACTTTAGTGTACTGAGCAAACGCTACAAGTTATATATATATATATATATATATAGAATAATATAAATAGAAAATATAAACCCAGTGACGTATATAAGGCTTCAAAGGTTCGATCTTAACTTGAAGTAATTTACTCTTCTAAAAATTTTTTTTGCCTTAACTACCAAGTTTACGAAAAAATTACATGGAACAACTCCGATTAAGCTTTACTAGGTGTATCGATTAGTTTAGTTTATCGATTCAAAAAAGTCCTAAGTCCGTCCTTATTTGTGAGCCTCTGTGTGAAGTGATTTTTTTTGTTTTAAATATGTATAAGAAAACTTTTTTTTATACATTTTAATTTTAAGGTTTAGTATAAATGAAGTTTTGTAGATTATTTATAAGTGTTACTTTATGTGCGGCCGGCAAACGATAATAAAATTTAAATAGGATCGTCTATTAAAAAGGTTTCTCACTCCTGCTTTAGAGCACATCCATCTGGCCGATCGTCTTCAGTAGCGTTTGCGGTCAGGATAAGTAAACGCTTTATTATTACGTACTCACACACAGGCACATTTTTAATTGTCATATGAGCGTAATATATGACTGTGATTAGAGGTACGGAAATTTCGCATTAAAAAATCACCAATTTCGCATTTATATTTTTCTAAATTTAAAAATTTCGCATAAATTTCGCATTTATATTTTTGAAATTATAAAATTTGAGTAAATTAGGAATTTAATTAACAAAAATACTAACAAAAATACTACTAAATATGAAAGTAAAGTTTAACAAAATACAAAATTTCAAAGTACAAGTCTCAACATTAAACAATTTTATTAAATTAAAAGATAACAAATTAAACAATTTCAACATTTGACTCCTTAAGCGTCGTTCTTCGGTCCGTTACGACGACATTGTATATGCTGAAGAAGCGTTCAGCGTCCACGCTGTTGGTTGGACGCCAAATACTCTGTAATGCTGTTTCTGCAAAGGACGGAAAGTTGCATTTGACAGCCAACAATATGTCCCTTACATTGAGGCTTTCATTTAAATTAATAGACCGAAGAATTTACCTATGAAAGTGCGCATACCCATCAATTAGCTCATTTTGAGAAAATCCTTGGAAAAAAGGAATTTTCGAAAAGCTTTCCTGCAATACGTTTATATTTAATGTGGTTGAACGTGCAGCCACAGATGGGGAAAACAATTGGCCAATGTGAAAGGAAGCCTCGTTCGTCTTATTTAATTTCATGTGAAGAGAAAGCTTACTGAAACTTTTGTCGCTTGCTGATTTCAACATAGTTTTCATTGTCTCATCAATTCCTTCATAGTCCTTATGTCTTAAGTTAGTGACGTCTTTTCATCAAAATAACCTTGACGTTGCCGTTTAAGCGATGATTTTAAATCCTCTCATTTATTCCACAACAGGTGTGCAATTGGATAACTTGTCCCTTCTAACTCATCAATCAATTTCATTGTTTTGGGGCAGAACTCAGAATTCAATGTATCTTTTTTGTCACCATCCAAACGAATGTTAAAATATTGGCACATCACAAAATTTGTGTCGGATACATACAGACCATCTTTCTTAAATTCTAATATTCTATCTGCCAAATATTTTTTAGGACGTCCCATTTTAAGAGCACGATAACAAAAATTTTTTGTAAAACACTTGCGTGCCTAAAGCGTTACTAATGAACACTGCTCGAGTGCTCGCATGCAACGTTTCCGACTCTAGCGATAGGCAACGAACAAGTGAGACTCGAAAGCTTTCGTTCTGTCGAGTCAGTTCGTGTCCAAAAAGTGCGTCGACCGTTTTGTCCGAAACGAACTTTACTCAAGTTCAATTGACGCTAGTCGCGACTCTGGCGATACGATAATAATTTAATAATCCATCATACGAACACTACCATATATTTCGCATTTATTCGCATTTATGTGTAATTTTCGCATTTATTCGCATCTATTTCGTAAATACGAAATTTCCGTACCCCTAACTGTGATATATTTACCAGGGATTTAATTCGTTGTGTGAAAAAGAGCTGTGTTTTTGTTTGCGTTTAAAAATTAACGCTAAAGTTATTTATGTCAATTGGTATAACTTAATGATAATGATATGTTGTTTTACTTTTTCATTAAAAAGTATCATTTCATTATATTTTTATCCATTATATTATCATCCTATCATTATAGGATTTATGAATACTTAAAGTCAAGCGTATTGCAATCGCTTCTATGCTTTGAACGCTTTTAAGGACACGTTTGTGTCAAATATCTCGTGTGCGTCTTGTCGACCGCGCCTTGTCCACCAACGTACGCATACGTCAGACGATGACTCAGCACTTTAGCGCATTTCGTATTTATAAATATTGTAACATTCTTAATATCAATACCTACAGTATCACTAAATGTGTGATGAGTCCGCTTTTTGCTTTTTTATTTACTATTATGCAACTGTAAACGTATTTTGTTCCGTGTACAATAAGGAGAATAAAATTAATTAAATGTAATATTTATTTATCTGCATGTACAGTATATGTTATACATTTAATTATTAATTTGAGTGCTTTGAAAGTTGACAATAATAATGATGATTTTTACTCTGAATGATGCTTCATGAAAGGAGATGTTGTGCTTAGATGGTACCTCTTATTTTACATTACTAGTTTTAATATAGAATGCTTATATCTTTTAAAACATGATCAATATGCTGTACCTTCCTTTTTATACTTTCATTACACTGTTTGGGCTGACGTGACTACGGTTGAGGTATGTATGTATATATATTTGATATATGTATGTATATATTTATTTATATTAGCCGATAGACCTAAGCCTGCCAAAAGATCATCACAATGATCGACCTTGCGCTGTCTGCATCCAGGGACTTCCCGATAATACTATGTATACATGTATATACTATATTTTAATTTTATTTTCGGTTATATATATATATGCAATTACAATCATTTCAAAAAGAAGTTCTCTTTTCTTTTTATTGTTTGTGTAGAAGCCAACGCCACGTTTGCAAATAAATTGACCCTTTTTAGAAATGTGCCGAAACGTGATAATTTTTAAATTTTTAAACGGTGGTATATATTTTAGAAACACTACTACCAACCGCTGTTCACGTTGGTCGGCGCCGGAGTGAAGCCTGTGTCGGTCACATGTCGGTCAGAGCGGAGCGTGTTGCCATCTGCCGCTACCTGGATCCAGGACTCCGCCAAGTCCATCGACGCGGAAAAATGTCGCGTGACCACCTCACGCGGTGACGTCATCAACTACGAGTACATAGTTATCGCCGTGGGCTTGAAAAACGACTACAGCAAGGTAAGAACCTGAGGCCGAGTGATATGTAAACAATATAGCCAGCTGTTGACGCATTGGTAAAGCACTATCTGATATTAAGAATGCGCTATCGAATATGGTCGCTAGGGCGACTGAGGCCATAGGTATTATCTACTAGTCGTTGTACTAGTGTTACAACTTGGGTTTTCTCCATAATATTTTTTCAAATGTCCCGAATTTTGTGCGTTCTTCTTCCGCAGGATATCATACCGTTAAAGCCCGGTCAAAAAGCCGTACCGCTTTCACTAATAAATAAAGAGATTAAAATTATGCGGGTCATATGTAAACATTTAAATATAATATGGAAATTAATATAAATCGTTTTTAAAGTAAAAATATTCATGTTGAACACATACATAATTATTTTTATTAAAACAAATGTTTTTTCATTCAATTTGAAATTCGAATTCTGTCATCGGACAGCCTATACATTAAAATTTGCTATTATTTTTTAACTTAATAATAATTTAAATTTTACCATAATTATAGGCGAAAATAGCATCAAAACAAAAAAATGTTGGAGTTGAAGATTAGTAACATACAAAAAAAATTGTTTTGCATAAAATATTAATCTTTTTTTAATGATTAACTCAATCATTTAAAAGCCATATACATGATATAATTCTATATATTTTTAAATAAAATATTGTTTTTCCATTACGATTAAATTCATCACACTACTATGACATATTCTATGCCGCTCTGAAAAATATTTTTTTTAATCAAAGATTTAGTGTTAGATATCGATGTAAATATAGTTATGAATATAATTACATGGTCTGGTCAATTTGTTGATGGATTGAATTGAATGAATTTTTAAAAAAAAAAATTTCTTTAAAAAATCTTTAAACAATTTAAGTTGTATTTTTAGGTTCCCGGACTAACAGAAGCGCTAAACGACGAGAAGAGCGGTGTCTCTACGATATTCGACCCCGCATACTGCGAGAAAACATGGCGTGACATGCAGCGGTTCAAAGGCGGCAACGCCATCTTCACGTACCCCAACTCGCCCATCAAGTGTCCAGGCGCGCCGCAGAAGATTGCCTATCTCGCAGATTCATATTTCACTAAGGTAAACCTTCCTATCTAACTCACACTCTCTTTTTAATACTCTCACTGCTATTTAGGGTGAATTGTTATCGGTGTAAAAGAGACAAATGTATAGCACATTTATCAGCAAACAATTTAAAATCTTTTATTATCTATTTGCAATAAACCTAAAGTAACCACTGTGAAATGTGTTATTTTTTTTTATTGGACCGCGATAGGTCAGTTACTTCTGGCAATACAGTCTGCAGGGACAGATAGTTAAAAATAAATAATTCTAATGTGTAGTGATTATTATCATAACGTTATTTATTAATTCTGATAAAAACACGAATAAAACTTAGCTTGACTAAGTCGGACTTTTTTAGGATTAACTTAATTTAGAACTGCTGATATCACTGAATATTCTATCATATCTCTTTCTATGGACTTTCGTGATTTTGTCATGTTTCGAAAAACAAAAATTGCAATCAAGTCCTAATAAGTATAATTTTATTTTTATAATGGTCTATTTATTTTTTGCACGTTTTTCAAGCTAAAAAATTGCTAAATTAATGTTTATCATGTAAGATTCTTTAGTTATTTAAATTCTATTTTAACACGAATGCTTTCATACCTGTTTTTCGATGGAAGGATCAGATTCTCAATATTTTATAAGTTCAAGTATTTTAACTGTTCTATTAATGTGTGTGTGTTTTTGGACCTCCACCCCCCGGTGTTACCTTTTCAATCAAGCGATCCTCCCTTGCCTCCTTTATGGTATTTTATGAGCGATCCATGATTGTCCTTTTCGGCGCCTTTGTACTAAGCGGGTGTTATCGATGAATTCCATCCAAAGCCATCACCTCATGGTGTGCCCACAGGGGTGATGTAAAAGCTCGGCGGCTTCCAAATTCGGTGAAATTGTAGTGTGTAGCGGCCCGAGCCGAGGTTCTCCCTGGTGAGCTTTGCTACTTTAAAAGAGGTCTAAGACTAGGGGCGGAATCTGCAAATGCCATTTAGGTAGCCGTGACTACTGTCACGTAATGAATAAAGTCACGTTTTTTTTTTGAACAGAGCACTGTCCTGTCTTCATTACGTTTCATTTCATATGGTTTTTAGATAATTTCGCACTTAATACGTCTCTTAACGCTTCTAAATGATGTTTAAATAGATTGTTTATTTAAACATATTCTATAAGCATACCACATCTGTAAATAATAAATCGTGAAGTATGCAACGTATGTGAAGCTGTGTTTTAAGTTAAAATTTACTGGACTATAACAGCGAGATATGTTTATAAAACACTTCATGATAATTGCACTGTGAAAAGGCATACAAGATGAGATCATGGAAAAGAAAACATTCCGGCTGTGAAAAGAAATTATTTTTCTTTCGAGAATAATAGAGTACGGTGTCGTATTTTGTTTGTTACCGCTGTTATGACATAAATCTTTGAGAGACGTTTCGTTTGCATAAACGTATAAAGATTATTGAATAACACTACCAATACAAACTTATGCGATGTTTCGTAGTACCTACATGCATATAGGTTTTTTTTCAAACAGGCTTTGTTTTCCTAATCTAAATATAATCGTATATCTATTAATATTTACGTATTTTAATGCATGTTGTTAGTATATGTTATTAAATGTGTACACATTTATTTTACACATTAACTTCCCGCTTTTTTCGTTGTCATTCCGTAGTTGTCAGTAAGTAATTGCCTTGAGGTGATACAACAGCCTATTGCACTTTTTTCTCGTTGTTCAACTCTGTAAATTTATTTTTTAGAATTTTCTACAATTATGTATATTAGAAATTTGGTTTCCGATGAATTTTTTTTATATTTATATCTGTTTAAAAACTTAGATTTAGGTTGATAATACTCTTTTAAAATTTGACATGTATAGACGATCTTGTGAAGGTATTTAGAGAAGACCAATGTCCAGATGTGGACGTCTCACAACTAAAATAATAATAATGGTATTTATAGAGGAAGTATTTTCTAGACGAACGTGCGTCCGAAGGCTAACATTGTGTACAACACTTGTCTGCCTGTGATATTCGGGGTAAAGAAATACGCCGATGCACTGCTCAAAGTGGCTGCCAGGAAGAATATCCAAGTCAACTACAAAACTGTTCTCAAGCAGCTTGATCTGAACAAGAAGGAGGCCGTATTTTACTGCACTGCGGACTCCAGTCAGGTAAGAAAGCTTCAATTGAGTTTTTGATTCGTAAACCCGACAATTGACGATGATATCATAGCCTTATGTGCTACGGGTTTTTGTTTGGAGTAATGCTGTTGTTATTAATAAGATTTTTGTGCTATATAAGAGATCTTTTCTTGCAAACTATAATATTACAATTAGAGGTTCTACGACTGTACATAGTCCATGTATACCTATGTATATACATATATATCTATATATAACAATCTGGCCGATGAGTATAAATAATATGAATTGCACATATACATTACAAGTAAAGGTAAGGCTTATTAAATCTTTCTAGGATTCATAAAATTAGTAACGTTTGCGGGCAACTTTCTACAGTAATTTTGTAATAAATATAAGGTGTTAATTATACGTTTCTCAAAAAAATCTATTATATTCTGTAAGAATTTTTACCGGGAAAGTTTTGAAACGAATTGCTCTACTACTGTACCAAGAATATTTTGAAATTAATCACAAAAATATTGCAATAATCTGAGTTTTCGCTGAGATACAAAAACAATACATTTAAATACAAATTATAGTACTGTGAAAACTTATAAATTTACAATTTTAAACCGATATTGACAAAAACTTTTATTTAACAAAAGTAAATGGGAAGGTGTTCATATTATAAACTACGTGACATGCTTATTACATAATATAATATTGGCCCTGGCTATTATTCCAAAATTGGCCTAGACGGAAGGATAACGGCTTCAACGGCTGTTATTATATTCTTGAATATAGAACATACGTCTGGTTACTGGATCTAAAATTTCAGTAGCTAGTGTCCTTAATATGGAACACACTAATACGTACAAATTCCGGTTTATAACCTAGCACTTACTGGTATTTAAATTTATGACCCATACATGACGACATGAAGGCGACACGTTCAGATGGTCAATGTTTATAGCGACCCTTCGCCATGACCATACTTCGTAGCATTGTACTCGCCACCTACTTACTATAAATACATCAATACTTGATATTAATATGCACATTTTTCACATTCAATATGTCTATTTCCTTTGGACAGGAGCTTACGATGCCTTACAGCATGCTTCACGTGACCCCGCCGATGCGTACGCCGGACTTTCTCAACGAAAGCTCGAATATAACAGACGATGCGGGCTACCTCACAGTCGATAAGTACACTCTGCAGCACACAAAGTACCCCAATATGTATGGGCTGGGTGACTGTACCAACACACCTAACAGCAAGACTGCTGCCGCCATCGGTAAGTACTAATACTGCATTCTAATTTTTTATTTCGACTTAATACCTGTCAGTTGACAGTATTGATTATTAAGAATATATTCTACTTTGTAATTTATTGTCAAAGATTTCTTTGTGAGATTTAGATTTCATATAATTAGTTTAGTAGTTATTTTTATATAGTAAAGTAAATATCTTAATATATATAAATTAATATCTCTGTAGCATTATATCGGTAGTAAATATTGTGGCATTTTTAGCAAATCCTCACCGCGAATCTAGAGAATAAGATGCTGCTACAAAAATAATGAACGATGAAATAAACTAAATAGCCAACGGTGACTGATTTTGTTTGTATATAATCGTAAAATAGATATGAAATGATGATTTTTTCAAAACTCACAAACTCGAGGGAACATATCATTTTTTAAAATTATCTAATTTTTAAGATTTTAATGATCTCTTAACAGTTTATCTCCTTAGGCATTTAACATATATAACACGCTCTTCAAAAAGCAAGGTAAATTTGCTGATAAAATGTAAATTATTTATTTATTCTTCTAAATAAATTTGATCCCCTTTAAAGTAAACTCCTTCCAATAAAACGCATTTTCCAGTCCTCGAAATAGTCTAAATAGTTTTTTTTTCGGTATAACCTTCAAGACTTCCGATTCAGTTTTTATCTTCCCAAAAGTGTCCAAACGGTGCCTCCGCTTAAGTTTGCTGAATAGCCAGAAGTTGCACGGAGCCAAATCAGGCGAATAGGATGTTTGCGGATCGATTTGAATCCCGTTTTTAACGTTTTTTGTTTTTCAAAAAGTTGTACGATTTTGGAACCTATCGAACATTTGACGCGATTAAAATACAAAACGTCCTTCAAAATGGTTTTGGGCTTAGCAAATGGTATTCCAACTTTTGACAGACGCTTGACAATCCTACCAACCTTAGAAAAAAAATTACCTGCCTTCATAATACCCAAGAGTTTTAAATGATAATTTCACTTTGCTTATTTACGATAGTATGTTACAGTTTACATTAAATCACTTATTTGTATAACTTAATTCCTTCACTTCGTCATTAGAATATTTTATTAATCTGTAAGAAAACATTACTCTTTTCTTCACTGTTAGTAATACTAATTTGTATATATTTGTATTTCTAACTCTATTTCTAATTCTAAATCTTTTCTTTCTCACTCGTCTCCATTTCACATAGACACGCCTATCTATTCTGACTTTATTTCTACAAATAACAAACTAGACGTGGCTAATGATCACCTGTTTTAAAGTTATCATAACAAACTCTGTAACCATGGCACACTGTTACAGCGAAACAAGGCTATGTACTGGAACAGAACCTCCTGCGAACGATGAAGAGAGACAACCCCTCGGAGAAGTACAACGGGTACGGTGCGTGTCCCCTAGTCACTTCCTACTCAACTTGTATCATTGCGGAGTTCATCTACGACGGGGTACCCAGGGAAACGCTGCCAATCAACCAGGTACGGTTTGTACTGTGTATCTTGTGCTGTTTTATCTTGTAGGTACATATGAGTGCAATCAAAACGTTTTGGGTTGTAATATAAAAAAGTTGTACAAGTAAAATCACAAACTTACTGAAGGTGCAATGAGCTAGGCAGAACGCTCGTGCTATCAACGACTGTTGGACATGAAAGGTTCTCTAGTGGTTACCACTAACCGGTGGACGCTAATACATGTTAAAACTAGTTATTGTTGTCACAATAATTAGTTTTAACATGTATTAATCAAAAATTTTGGAAACATTTATTACTATTTCGCCAATACGTTATGTATTATATCTGAAATAATTGATTTTCTGTGGGTACACTTTTTTCATTTCGAATAGCTTTAGACTTTATTGATTATATTTACGTTGTAAACAATTTCTATCCCTAGGCGCGAGAGAGCAGAATGGCGTATTACATGAAAAGAGATTTATTCCCGTTTTTGTACTGGAACTTCATGCTGAAGGGGAACTACAACGGGCCGGAGTTTCTGAGAAGAATTATCAATCCCTTCGCGGACTAATCACAAGAAAAACTTGCTGATAAACTTTTATATAACTCTTTTATTATAAGAATAATTCTATTTTGTTATTAAAGCATATCTATTTACACGACTTTTGTCTACAGATTAAAAATAAAAGTAAATTATTTATGTAATTATTTGTTGTCTGTAGTTATATTTTAGATGTTTAAAAAAAGACATTATTGTTATAAATTCTTTCTAATATTGATATCAAATAACTATAAATAAATACAAACGTTGGCTGTAACGACCTTTGGAAAGAGACAATCGGCTATTTTCGGCTTCGTAGAGCACTGTCTCTTTCCCACACTACTTATGTGACGCTTTGACGGTCGTTGTATTTCGTGCAACAAAGACTCTACGAAGCCGAAATTAGCCGAATCTTCCCTTTCCAAAGATTGATGTGCAATATTTATCGCCGGGTACTGTATTTTAAATATTTTTTTTTAAATGTCCGAAGCCCGTAACAGTGTAAAATATTTAGACGATGTTTTTGTATGTATTATTTTTGTGACAATACATTTCAGTGACTTGTAAATAATTTGCAATACAATTGAAATTTTACCTTTGTTTTATAGTCTGTAGTGAATTGTATTTTTAAGTATATTTACGACATTATTGTTTGTAGGGATTTATGTGTTAACAATTCTTTATTTTTTTAATTAAGAAGCCCATCCCTGTTTAATTGTTGTTAACGTTTTATAACTAATTAATAATTAGTATGATACGTAACCTGGGACTACATAAAATACACTCTTTGTTTTATTTGCTGTTTTCATCTTATCTGTGGTCTTGCTGGAGGTTAGGATCAAGGGCCACTTCAAACTAGTTCCAGTCTTATTATGGCTGGGCGGCTCAAGAGCCTTGAATTCACTGTAGGTACCACTAAACTACACTGGTTATCCACGGTAAAGCTAACAGGGACCTATGAGGCCGACCTATAGTGACCGCTCCGAGTAAGCTAGATAAAGACGAATTCACAAATGATTTGAAAAAGAGAATAATTTAATGATTTTCAATTTAATATAGGCAATCTTTATCATCATTATTTCTACCATATAACGTTTACTGGTGGATGACAAGGTGATTTGTCCGACTCCGCCGCTAATCACCCAAATTATTTGATTGTAGGTACTGTCATCTACAAAACAGTTTCAGCCTGTACCTGTAAACGATGTGCGTCCTGACATTGAGATATGTACTTGAGCCTCTGGACGACGCGACGACTGAGACTATAAATAAAGAAAAAATAATTCCCAACCATTCGAAAATCAAACAGCTACGACGTCATACGCTATGCTTGCTAGTCTGTGTGCTCCACTCTCGAACTTAATGGCCCCAGCGGTACGCGTGTACTCGTATGTATAAATTATATGAACCAATATCCAAGCTCAACAATCTTATACAACAGCGACCTATCGTCAAAAAAGAAGCGGTTGTTTACTCGCCGCTTTTTATCCCGATATTTTTTGACACAAAAATTTCTTTATAATAAGCCAACACATCGACATAAGATATAAATATGCATTCGAATTTCAAATCACTTTATAATAAGCCAACACATCAAGATTAGATATAAATAGGCATTCGAATATCAAATCACTGATATAATAAGTGATTATAGTCTATGTACAGTGTGGCGGACTTTAACGCGCTCGTTAAATGTAACAGAGTTTACTTTCCATTTTTGTGTTACATTTTAAATTACTAATAATAAATATTTATTCATCAAAATTAAAAAAAGTATCATGTATACTAAAATGAACGAGTTTAATTTTCTGTACATATATATTATATTACACTTTTATTTATCTGTTATCAAAATATAATAATTTAAATACTTTTTTTGCATACATTAAAATACGTTTCTAATCTCGGCACGAGGAATTTTTAAAAATTCATAAAATGCCTCCGCGTATCAAAGAGCTTGACCTCCCGTGTTTAAGCGAGATATCTTTTTTAAATCCCGATGGTTTAGAGTTTATGTTACAAATTCGACATGTAAATATTAATAAATCCATTAAAAATATTAAAATACATGTTTAATATTTTAAATTAAAAATTATTAAAATAAATTTGATTATGATTTTGTACTGAAAGTAAATTGGATCTCATGGATGTCCAGAAAACGGCAATACAAAGAAAAAGCAGCGTACAGGAATACAGGTAATGTTTTATGTCTTACCAGTGATATCTATCTCAGATCAGTATATTTTATTTATTTTCACAGTGTTATTTACTCTGGGTTACGTGTACAGGATATTGCTGCTCATATCAATACAATTTTCATGTTGTTTAAAAAAAGTTTTAAAAAAGAGTTGTTTATACTATTATATGAGAGTTGAGACTTTTAGAGAAATGTTTCGAAAGGATAATATTATGACGGTACATAGTCGATATATATATATATGACAATCTGGTCTATGTGTATAAGAGTAAATAGCATGGTTAAAATTGGGGAGGAGTCAATAGCCTCCCTGATAAGTGAAAAGAACACCAAACATTCATTCATCACCCTCTGCAGAAAAATCGTAAAAAATGCTATAGGAAGAAATAAAACGTAAATATTGCAAATAAATAGATAATGAAGACAAAATAGGAGCAAAATAATATACAGTACTGTGATATAAAATAATTATAGAATTTAAGTAATAAAAATGTGATATAAAATAAAAATGTAAAAAGAAAAGAGGAATGAATGAAAGGTGATACAGAGCAAAAGGGAAAGACAGCAGAATTGTGGCATGAAAGAATAGACCGAAAGACAATGTGAAGTATGAAAGAAGAGAAAGTAAATAATAAAAAATTATGTGAATAATTAAATTTGCCCGTAAAGTCCCTGTCCCACAAAAGATAGGGGGTACGAGAGGCCCCCAATAGCGAGGGCCATTAAAAAAAAATAGCATGGATAGAAACATAAGCTTGTTATACCTTTCTCTAGGCTTTATAAAATAAAACTGAGCAAGTGTGGTATTAAGATAAAATAAACATAAATGTCATGCCCATGTGTTGCCTCTAAATTATGTTGCAATAAATTTATGAAGTTCATTAAACAAAATGGCGGAGCGACGTTGGGACCGCAACGTTCTCTAATAGCGACCATGATCCGATAGACGCGGCGTATATGGTCCCCTGGATCGACCACATGGTCGAGATCACAAAAATTCGCTGATTGCCGGCAACGCAAGACCGGTCATTATGTCGATCTTTCGAGAAGACCTAACAGTCGGTATCTATCAGCCGATACGATGATGTTTAAACAAAAACTTGTAAAATGATCCTCGCAATAACTTAAGTTGTTTCAATGCATTATAAATACGCTTCCTGACGTTTGTTTTTGATGTTAATGTAGTCATTTACAAGAATAATGAACATACATGATAACTTACGTGAATAGGCAATAAAAATAGTTTAGTACTATATATCGCATAAAACTTAATTTATCTGTGCTATGTAATTTAAGATTAATATGCCAAAAAATTAAAGATGGCACAAATATTATTATTAATAGTCTCAAAAAAGCAAGCAAGATTTCGTAGAAGAGAAACTAGAAAAAGCTAGCAAAAAAACTAGAATTTGATTTAACAGAAAAATAATATGACTCAAAAGATAACGTAAAGAAAATATCGTCAGTTATGACTATATTTTCTTTTGCTACAATAAAGTTTATACGCGATTAGCGCGCGAAGGGGAGTGAACTCCCGAGCATTTCTCTGATTCTCATTCAATGAAATATACGCATTAGGATATATCTGCAGTAAGAAGTAATTTACCATCCGAGCACGTGTGCGAGGAAGATGAAAGCCAGCAGTGATCGAAGAAGGTGTATTTACAAATGTACAAATAAGATTTTCAATTTACACGACGCTAACGCAACGGCAGCGTGCACATCACTGATGGGTTCCTTATTCAAATCGGATTTCGAATCCGTACGCGCAAGAATAATTTAAAAAGTTAAAACATTATGGCCGCAGTGGCCAGCATTGCGGAGCGTGAACACATTAAGTTCCTAATGTGTATTTATAACCTAAAATTATTCTTATAATAATAAAGAACATGATTTTCTTTTTTAAACTATGACAGCTACTACTGTTTTTATTGCAGATGTAAAGTTTTAATCGTTGGAGGGGGCGCAGGAGGTTGCAGTTTAGCATGGAGATTGTCCAAAGTAATGAAAGGCAAAAATATCATTATACTGGAGCCATCAGAAGTAAGTATTTTTTTTCTTTGTATTTTGTAGATGTAGTAATGCGTTATGATGAATTCAGTTGGTTTTTCGTAAAATCTAAGAATTTCCAAACACGTTAAGTAAAATTAGTAACTGAGGTGAGCTGAGCAGTAGTAAAGAAAAATGTCGTATTTGCAATGGCGCCATAGTTTATGAAAGTAATAAAAATTAAAAATTATCTGAAATTTTATAATTGAAATTTATAGTTCTGCTTTTTATTTTATAAAAATGTATTAGTTAATAATCTGCATTTATGAAAAATTAATCGAAAAGTTACCAAAATTATTCCTTTGTAACCTTTATCTTTTTTGAACGGATCTCCTTCATTATTATTTTTTTGGCTTAACGTTATATATTCAATCGTTCCTAATTTAAATGACGTTGTTGTGTACATCTCTTATTAACATATGCAGTAGTTTATAGTTGACCAGTCTTTATCTGCTGCCCAAAACATTTGCGGATTCCGCGGGCGTTTGTATTGACGTTGTTGATGTGCCTAAGATGATATAATAAAATTTTCATTTACTTATGCCAAGGTACACTATAGCCAGCCAATGTTTTCACTGGTAGCAGCAGGAATAAAGCCATTTCATCAGTGCCAGAGGCCCTTCAAGTCGCTGCTGCCGCGTGGTGTGGTGTGGCTCGCGGACCGCGCCGACGAGTTTGATCCGTGCAATGACGTCGTGTACACACAATGCATGCATAAAATTCACTATGACTTTATGGTGGTAGCGATAGGCCTCAACAACGATTATGATAAGGTTCGCTTTTTAGCTATCTGTAAACTCTGTACGACTAGAAGTAATGGGTCTGTGGTGGAGTTTAACAGGTTAGGTAGGCAATGTTAGAGACAACACCTAACGAGCTGGAGCACAAAAATTAAAACGCTTAGATGAAATATAGACACAGTTTATTTTTAAAGTCATCCGCCTACAACTTTAGATACACCAGCGCCGTAATAAATTATTTGTCACGCGAATGAAATCATTTTTACATATAACTTTCACCACTTATTTGTACATATTAAACATTGATTCAAAATTAATATAAGATAGTCTTTAATTCAATATTCCATCAAGCACTAAAGATTTAATACAAATTCACTAACAACAACACATATGTCACTTGAAGCCGTTCGCCATTATTATATTTCATAATATTTTTGGCGCGAGACGCGGTTTTGACAACCGCCTACAAATCATACGCCACGCGTCCTTACATTGTGCGCATGCGTAGATCGATGAATTGACAAATAAGCGAAAGCATTTAGACAACAGTGATTACTTCGCTATAGGCCTGTCGCATTCCAATACAAATATATATATATATATATATATATATATATATATATATATACAGGGTTAAAAGAGATATCTTTAAAGCTTTTTTGTGACAAATCTGCTTTATATTCTACCCTTCAAAATCCTCTACACTTATAATCAATAATCCTGTATAATCTCATCTGCTATTGCAATTTATAAGCTGTAACGTAAGCTGGTCATAATACATATTATCGAGTCGTACATACGTCGCGCGACTATGTGAACCCGTCATATTATTCCCGCAGGTTAAAAGCCTTGTAATTTTATTGGCCTCGAGCTGGTAGCGTCGTGGGCAGGTGTACCGATGAAATAATCAAGGCCGCGAGAAGTAGCTGGATGCAGTCAGTAACAAGATAAAAACCCATTTTCAGGGCGGTTCACTGTTAAATTTCTTGTAATTACATATACGAATTTGTAGGACGTAAGACATATTTGACTGGTCCTATTACTCAAATACGTGGTGTATTGTACTAGTAGAATGTACTCCTGTTTAAAATATACCATATTAATGTTCCCTTAAAAATCTAAACAGATACCAGGACTTCTAAACGCATTGGATGATCCACACAGCCGTGTAACGACGTCTTATGCGCCGCAGTATTGTGAGAAGACGTGGTGCTGCTTGCAGAGATTCAGAGGTGGACACGCGGTGTTCACGTCGCCGCGCCAAGTTGGCAAGTGTTCGGGAGCAGCGCTCAAGATCATGCTCCTAGCTGATGACTATTGGCGAGAAGTGAGGTTTAATTACCGATATCAATTCCTATCAATGTTATATACTCGTATATACAATGAATAAAATACAATGTGATTGGTAAAAGCTTTAAAGCTTTTACATCTATTTCCATTCACCCCATATAAAGTGAAACACTCTTAAATATTATACAAAATTTTGTTTTTTCTATTAGAATGCATCATGCATGTCTCTGTGTTTGGCACTAATCGATGCAACATAACTCCTGAAGATGCCCCGAGGAGGGGTGAAACACGTGTTAAGTGATTTGACGGTGGCGGTTGTGTAATTCGCATTGTTTTGCTGCATACGCATTTATCAGCGGGCTGGCGGGCGGTGCACTTTGTTGCACGACTACCACTGCATGTGCGGAAGTGGCTAAATATTGGTCCTTTTCTTACTTAGAATGCATCGGGCAATAATTTTCTGGCAGTAGAATCTGTAGGAACAGATATAAAATTATAATAAAAATTTTATATACAATAATCAGAATTTTGGGAAAGCTTTCTCTTACTATATTATCATTACAATATTTGTTATTTCAATTATTTAATTTTGGATAGAGCGTACCACACATTAATTTACAGAAAATAAGTTTCACGGTCATTTAAACCTTGTACACTTATAACTAATTACCTTGTATATTTTTAATTTTATAAGGATATATATTGATTACTTCTATAAATAACGCTTGCAAGATCAGACGGGGGAAGACCCGTACTGTACTCGATCTACATTCACGTATCAAAACCATTAGATTTAGATAGTTTTTATGATTACTATCATGATAGATCCCCACTGCAAGGCCTTCCACAAATATCGCCACTTTGACCAGTGTTGCGCTGCCCGCATCTAGAGTCTTATTGCGTCCTTGACTGTCGTCGGTCGCACCTATAGGGCGGTTTATCCACGCCGCGTCTATCGGTTCATCGTCTCCGATGTGCCTCCGCCCACTGCCATTTCAGACGACCATTTTTTCCATAATTCATGACTCATTCATGACTCTGTGTTTGCACTAATCGGTGTAACATAACTCCTGAAGATGCCCCGTGGAGGGGTGAAACACGTGTTGAGTGATTTAGCGGTGGTAGTTGAGTAATTCGCATTGTTTGCCCCATGCGCATTTATCAGCGGGCTGACGGGCGGTGCACTTTGTTGCACGGCTACGACTGCATATCCGGAAGTGGCTAAATATTGGCCCTTTCTTACTTAAGATGGACTTCCGCAAAATATCGCCTGATTCAATTAAATATTCATGATATACGTAATTTCCTTAAATTTTTAATTGTTTTCCTGTGTTGCTATACTCTTGTAATTCAATCAGACGCTACATTTATTTTTATTGTTGTAGCAAAAGTTGCGCGAGCTCGCCAACATAACCTTCCTAACAGGTGGAAGTGTTCTCTTCGGAGTGAAGAAGTATTCAGTCGCTCTAGACAATGTTATCGCGAATAGAGACATAACGGTGAACTGCTGTTTGGATTTAGTCGAGCTGAATTCAAAAGGAGCAAGTTTCATTACAGAAGATGGAAAAGTAAACGATTTTATGAAACAGTATTCGTAAAAGTTCATAAAAGTTGATATATATGATTATATATTCCAAAACGGCACAGACTTTGTTCTACCCTATTTACGGTTTTTTTAACTTAAACTTCTTATGTACTATATGGAATTACTTAAGTGAACATATTATAGAGTAGTGGCAGTCTAGAAAATACATTGGCAGCTTGATTAACGTAATGGTAGTCTCTCTATTATTTGTATCACTCAGCTGAGCCTATTTGACCAATAAGATTAAAGTTAATAAAAAAGCAGTCTCTGTATAAGTTGAAGTAAGTCACTCTAAAGATTCTCTTTGGTGACGGCCCTCCGCAGAATAACCCTTTCTGGTAGATACTTCAGAGTCGCGGGTGTTGAGAGTGGGGGCCCTAAATTCCCTCTATCTTAAGTAACTCTGAGGCGAACGACGGATAGGTTAGGACGGATTGTAGCAAAAGAAATACCCATGAGAGTTTCTGGAGCTCTTCACATCTCGGTAAAGGCTATTACCGAGGGGGTTAAGTGTAGCACCACAAAGCCTTGTCTTCTCACAAAGGCATGGTTTATGCGGTCATAGCGATCAACAGTTTTTGGACCAAATATTCATGAAATAGAAAGGTGTGATGACAGTCCATCGTAGAGGAGGTTTTTGTTCCGCTGTGGAACCTTGCAATACAAAATAATATGACACATATATAATAATTAAATTCTGTCTTATTTTACTTCATAATGTATTCGTATATAGTATATTCTGGGATTTCAAATTAAATTCTCATTAAATCCTGACGAAAATAGTATGAAAAATAAAAACTTATATTTAATTTGTAGATTATAAACATTCCCTACAACTTCCTCCACGTGACCCCGCCAATGTCACCGCCGGCTTGTCTCAAGAAATGCAAAGAACTGGTTAACCAAGACGGGTTTCTGGACGTAGACAAATACACCCTGCAACACAGTGCGTTTCCTAATATTTACGGAATTGGAGACTGTACTAGTACGCCGAACAGCAAGACCGCCGCTGCTGTTGGTAAGAATGTACAGAGAAACATATCTTTAACTTATTAAAATTTATAAAATAACCTATTACAAATAACATGAATATAAAACTTTTTTGGAAACCATCATTTTTGTCTAACCTTTTTATGACATAAAAACTAATATTCTCTTATTTAATTTTCTCAGTAACAGAAATTTAAATTAAGAAATTCGGCAGAGCATAGTTTCCGGAGCCTTGAGGTTCTAGGGTAGTGTCAGGTACGAACCGGAAAACGATGTATTGGAAGTCCACCCACAAAGAGAACACGACTCTCCAAGGTCATCGAAAGAGGCTAGATTCAAGGCGCTTGCGACCCATCATATAGCAAAACCTGTTAGCGAAGCCTTTATCTAGGAGTGATTGTCTTACGGCTTAAATCGTGATGATGAGTACACTCTCCACAGAGGCCCCTTGCGGTTTTGCCCCGTGCCATACTCACATATATAAAACTATGTCAACAAAAAACTTAGTATAAAATACGTAACAAGTCCACAGAATACAACATTAATATTTATTGCTATAGGTCGACAGAGCTATATTGTTCAACGAAATCTAATATGCAGTATGGAGGGCAAAACACCGGTCACCAGATACGAAGGCTATGGTGCTTGTCCCGTGATGACGTCATACAGGAAAGCCATACTCGCCGAGTCTGTGTATGATAAGAAGCCCTTCAATACATTTCCTTTTGATCAGGTCTCGAACTTTTACTTATATCTGTTTAAAGGTGTGAAAATTTTAATCTGTGATTACGCTTAAATATGTTACACAAATTATTTTTGAATGCTACAAACTTTTGAAAACACTTTTTCTTTCTTTATTATAATTACATTATTATTTCTGAAACAATTGATTTTTGAATAGGGTGTAATATAACTTAATTGTCATCAAATGCTATACATACATTGATAGCCAATCATTATGTATATGAAATCGTTTCACTTCATCATCAATCATTTTACCGCGATCACCATGAAAAGGAGAATGTATCTGTATTTTTTCACGGAGAATAGTTATATGCTATTTCGTTGTTGCAACCTACCACTAGATGGCGCTGTTACAGTTCACTTTTGTTACTGTTATCTTTACCGTTCACCTGGTCAACCTATACGTTAGTATGTTTTTTCACGGAGAAGACTTTATTTTATTAACAAGTTGAACAACAGATAATTATCTATTCAATAATAAACTATTAGCGGAGTCTACCTTTCACTTTTTTATCACTGTTTTATTTTGTATTTTGGAGAAACATTCGTTATATTAGCGTATAAAATATCTCATAATTGATTTTAATTTCAATTGTGTTTTAAGTTAAATTACATTTATTTCATTTACAATCGATACTTAATCGTTCACCGGACAATTTTTTTCCTGCCTTCGTTATTCCTCATACGCAACATTTAATTTGACAGCCTTAAATAAGAAACATATTTAAATTAGCGGAGAAATAATTCGACTTATTTTAATTTTTTTTTAATTTATGTAGATGTCAAAAGTATAAAAGTTTTCAATTGCAGTGTAAAGAGCAAAAGCTGATGGGCTATTTGTCCAAAAACTACTTCCCTTATTTGTATTGGAACAAATTACTAAAAGGAAGATGGATGGGCCCGCGAAAAATCCATAAACTCTTCAACCCTTTGAAAAAATAAACAATCTTATAACATGAAACTGTTTTATTGATGTTAAAAAAATACTTTGCGAGAATTACGATTTTTATATATAAAGCAATTAATGTTTAAGTTTATGAAAGTACATTATTTACACTTTTTATTTAGTTCAGTTTTATCTATTTTAAAATTATAAAGTTTCAACATTTCCATAATTGGTTTAATAGTTATTGGTAAGGCAAAATAATAATCAATCTCTAAATCTTAACACTAACATTATTTTGAGTCGGTCGAGAAATGTATTTATTAACTTTACACATTATTAACATTTTACGTAACATGTAACGTAGATATAAATATATCAAATAAATATTAAATGTTATTCAAAAGGTTGATATATTTATAAACAAATTACGCTATTTAGCAAAAAACATAAGCTAAACGATATGCAGCTATTATAATAATAGTCGGTAGAAAAATATTCATAACCTAAAAATAATGTTGGAACATTTATCATATTTCGTCATTCATTTTTCGTACATTCGTTCGATTCATCAGCAGATTCTCCGTTAAAACCGATATTATATTGATTGAGCTGCCGTATTCGTATATGTTAATAATAATTGCTATAAACAATTTTTACTAAGTAATATTTTTTTTTTAGCTGTTAGGTCTCCACCAAAGGTCGCCATGATGATCGGTCTCGCGCGACCAGCAGCGACATCCCGTGATCTTAACTATGTCGTCGGTCCACCTGGCCACCAGCTCGTGGTCGCCATTTGAGAACCTTTCGTCCCCAACGTTTGCTCGAGCGATGGGCCCCGCCTACTGCCATTTCAGACGATCAATACTTCGAGCTACGTCGGTGACTTTGGTTTTACTATAAATTTCCTCTTATCAGATTCCATTTTGCACCGGAACTCTTGGTAAACATGAGCCTTCTTATAAGGCCAGCCATAAAATAATAATCACCGTAACTAATTACCAAGTAATAACTACTTATAAATATAAACTTTCAAATATGTTTAACATGATTTTAAAATGTCTAATAATATTATTTTTGCACCTGCATTTATGAAAATATAATTTTATTTTACAATAAAAATATTTAATATTTCATGAGTGTAGATGGTTGTAATTAACTATAATTAAAAATTGACTTTTACACGACTATAAAATATATTATATACCAGGGGTGGCCAAACCGCGGCTCGCGAGTCATATGCGGCTCTTTGAACGGTTAATTTTGGCTCCGATTGATTGTCGAATTAATTAAATATTTAAATTTATATAACCTATGTCAACCCCTGCGAAATCGACAGAAATCACAGGTGTGAATAATTGTTATTATTATTCCACCATAAAATAAGCGAAGTAAAAACACAAATCATAATTAGAAGTATTATTAAAAGTGCTGTCATATACGTATGCCATTATATCTAACTTCAATGCACATATTTTGTACTTTTGTTTATATAATTTCATATGATTATTGAAAAAAAAAAACATTCTTTTGCGTGTTTTAAATGAGTATGCAATTGCGCCTCGCAAAAATTTCAAATTTCGAAAAATGGCCCGCACTTTTAAAGAGTTTGGCCACCTCTGTTACATACTTTGTGTTTATTTAATCTGTCTATTTTTACTATTCACATATAAAACAGGATGATATCTTAATATATATACATTCTAGTTATTAATTTCTACGTAAACTTAAATCTCTAAATACTAAACAATCGTACTGCATATTAAAAAAAACATTTCAAAATTAATCAGTGAATATTTACTTTGGTTGTGTGGACTTTGAAAAATACCTAGTGACTATCTTATCGGAATCTAAACTTTGTTCAAAGATGTGAAATGTTCTTTCTGGAGTCCATTACTATTTTTGAAATCTGAAGCACTTTGACGTTTCCGTTTCAGCGCTGCTTGTCGTATTCTATGTCTCCTTCTATTCCTTACAAGGTAGACCGACAGGGCAATAGCAATGATCAACGCAACGATTATGCATCCGGCCAGGATCAGGGTGAGAGAGCTAAACTTGGAAGCCGAATCCGCATCTGTTGAAGGCTCCAGCTGAAAAAAAAAACTTTTTTGTATTTCGAACATAAAATACATCACATAGAAAAAGGAATAGATTATGAGTACGAGGAAATTATAAATGTGAAAACATTTGTTAAGTAGTTACATTATACAGGTTGATCGGAAATAGATGTAAAAGCTTTAAAGTATTAAATGTATGGCTCATTTGCTGTCAATGGTACACCATATATAAAAATCAATATTAAAAAAATTAATGATAATAAAACGAGGAAAAACGTATTCAAAATTCTGATTACTACATATTAAAATATTAAATATTGTTTACTATCTGTTCCTGCAATATTTGTACTGCCAGAGGTAACATTACGACAGGAAAAATTTATGTCTATTATTTTAAAAATTAATGTCTATGTCAGAATGATTACTACATATTGAGTGATAAGCTTCATTGACCTTATATTCTGTGTTTCAGAAATAACAAACAATATAATTTTAATAAAGTAACAAACATCGTTTTCAAAATTCGGATTAAATATTAAATTATTACATATTAAAATGAAATAAATTGTTGACTGTGTCCTCTGCAGGCTTTATATTGCCAGAGCTTATTGTCCTGTCACATCCCAATAGAAAATAATAATTAACGTCACATATTTCAGAGTGATTACTTCTTACCGATTGTAAATAAGTTTATAAGCTTTTAAGCTAACAATAAAAGCTATATATTCACCCTTATAAAGTTTATTAGACAGACTATACTTTTTTTAATATCAACTTAGTACGTTGTAACTTAGTACGTTCGTAATTTGTCATTGAAATGCTCTTTGCTTACTTGGTAAGTCCCTCGGGAGTCGGAGCGCTTCATCATCTCGCTGCACATGGCCTGCTCAGTCCAGTTGTACCAGTGTACCAAACGCAAGCCCTCGTAAGCTCGCGGTGATCCGCATCTGCAAAAATATCACCATGATTGTCATTTCTCGCAGCTCGTCCTGGGCATTTATCATTGGCCTCCGATTTCGTCGACCTAAATTAAGTTTTGCCAGAACTTGAAGATCCAGGCACCTGTTGTGTTCTTTATGGTCTGCCCACCACTTCAACTTGGTAATCCTCTAGGCTCAATTGGTCAGCTGTAACACTGTTTTACTTTATATTTTTTGTATAAAGACTAGTCGATTGTAAGAGATGGAATGAAATCAATAACTAGATCTATTATGACAGCAATCATGCACTGCATATAAGATTTCCCAAGTTACGTTGTAATATCCATTATAATCTTCTCTGCTGTAGTAAATCCACGCCCATTTCTAACAGGACTGGTGGAAAGCAGCCTGTGTCCAGCGATTTCCGAAGACCTTGTCTAGGTGTTCTGCCAGCCTTATAGATGGACGTTCTGCGCTGCGATTGCATGGTACTATCATGATCTAGTCCAGAACCTTAAGGTTCCAACAATCATGGCAATCAGTCAGTCTGTTCAGCGAACTGTTTGACCCGCCCAAGGCCACTTCGACTTACCGATTCGCTAGTTAGGTTATTTATAATATTGCTTGACAATATTTTTTTTCTATTTATGAAAGCCTACATTATATCAAAACATCTTATATCATTATTTGAAAGAATTAATCGATCTCATAATGAAGCATAAAGATACCTCACCGCAGTTCAGATAACAGCCTGGAGTTTGTCTTGTAAAGAAGTGGTAATAGATCATCTAGAACCCACTGCAGCTGGCACGAGCACTCCCATGGGTTATACTGCAGATTCGCACCTTCGCTTAGTTCTGTCCAATCGAGGAGATTCTTCGACAGATGGGATAAATTATTCTTACTTATGTCAATCTGTAAAAGTATATATGAAAAGCATTTTAACATTTTGACAATTTTATGTTTTTAAGCAAACTACGTTGGTTTGGATGCGTAAAGAGGAGACCCCCAGAGTACGTAGGCAATGTCGCATCCAATTTCAACATACCAGGTTCCAGAACCAGAGGGCGACCGAAAACTAGATGGATGGATGTGGTCAAAAAGAAATGCCGTCCTGCAATATTTCCAAAAAGGAAATGTCGGATAGAGCGACGTAAAAGCGGGAAACGAAGAAGGCACACCCCACCATCAGATGGGAATAATAAATGTCAAGGAGAGAGAGAGAGAATTTTGAATGTTGTTTTCAAAGTAAAAAAAATTGATATAAATTTGGGTAAGTTTAATCAATATACACAAAATGGCTAACAGCGCACATCAACATTCGAATATAGCCATAGCCATACACACTCCTACTTCGGACTTCGTGTAGTTATTAGGTTCAAGATTTACCAGTCCTAGGAAGAATCAAACAACAAACAAAATTTTATTGTTCTATAGTAATTTAATTATAGTAGTTATTGATAGGCGTCTGGTTAAGAAGAGGACACAAGCCCATTTTAATTGGTCATTACAGATTGCGTTTACGCCGGAATTTTCACCGCATGTGATTCATATCAAAAGCGTTGTAAGTTTTATGCAGAGCCCGAAAAGAAGCATTGACACATTTGTTCGATAAAGTTGAACATCGATGTATTTTTGTTTCGCTTTTTTTTGGACTTGGTTTGCTCTGCTGCCTAAGTGGCATTTGCAAATTTCGTGGGTGCGAGGAAGCCTGGTACTGACAGCGCATAGTCTAAACATTTTTTTTAAAATTACGAGCTCGATATATTACATTTTCACCGAATTTCGAGGCCGCCGATCTCTTAGATAGCTTCGACAAACGCTCTTTGGAGTGACCTTCTAGTCGTGAACTTTTTTTATATATCGCCGACTAATAAAACGATTTTTGACGATGATGATTTGACGGATTGGGAACTGTCTGCCGCGCGTACATTTTACCTCTTACTATAATAGCTAAACTGTTGCCTTTTGAGTAATTATTTGTAATTTATACTCGCCGAAGTTGATTTAAGTTGGCATATATACGTCAATTTAGATCAAACTGGGCGAATTTACTTATCCTTAGCGAATCGAGCAATATATAATAAGTTTTTTCTTCCAATAAATTTACAAGCGTCTCAATCCGGAACACAGAACACACACCACTGTTGTGCAGTAGACACGGAAGCGGTGGACTGAGGTCGTATTCAGCAAAATGGAACCATGATTAATTTCACTGTTCACTTTAGCTTTTAAACTGTTTTTTTGTTGTCATTAACAAATGTTCGGTTTGAGGTGACGGAGCGTTCGAAACGTTTAGCCAAGTTATTTTACAGTGAGACTAGTTTAGATAATTCACTATATAAGCTGTGAATTACATTCAGATTGTTTAAGCGAATGCTTTGTGAAGTGACGATGTAACAACCACGGATGAAGTAACCTCGGCTTGAGATGTTTCTCTATAGGAGTTTAGTATTCCGAGGACGACCCAAAAGAGTCGAATCTCGACTTTGTCTGTTGCTATTGCCTGGCCAATATCATTACCATTTCAAAGTCGTAAAGAAGTAGCAGAAAAGTCTACAGCATTTATCTATAATCATAGAGGGTTGTGGTTACCAAAATAATGTAACATTAATAAATATTTGGCCAAGTAACATTTGTCTTTAATATTTAATGGAATCAGGCGTTATTTTGCGGAAGTCATCCTAAGTAAGAAAAGGACCAATATTTAGCCACTTCCACAGTCAAAGTCGTACAACAAAGTATATAAGCGCATTTATCAGCGGGCTAGCGGGCGATGCACTTTGATACACGACTAAGACTGCATGTGTGGAAGTGGCTAAATATTGGTCCTTTTCTTACTTAACATTTGGCTTGTAAGCAACGGTTTTTCATCACCAAGAGCCGATCAGTTTTGATTGACTCTAAGTTATTGTTCCTGCTATTAGCCCGGGGGCTTTTACAGTCCGTGAACTTAAAAGACTTGGACAGACGCTTTCCGGTTCAAAAATGTCGTTCGCACGTAACTAGATGCTCTACCGGAGAACAGATGAGTAGTGTCGGGGACAGTGTGGACCACTGATGAACCAAGGTGTAATCTGAATCTAAAACCGGTTCTCCCGCGCTGTTCGTGGTAAGGAAGCAGGCGTCCGCCCCCTAAGAATGGATATTACTTATTCTCTGTTGATGTTGTTGCTGTTAGCCCGAGGGCTTTTACAGCATCATCGGAGCTGAATTCACGAAGTGGAAGGATCCGTGCACTTAAAAAAATGGATATTGTGGTGTCTTGTGTAGCGTCTTGTCCTGTATGGAGTGTCGCAAGTGCAGTACTTGTTGGTCCCGATCAGCTACTGTTATTGCATGCATTAAAAATTATAAAATCAGCGTTACAGAGTAACTATCGCAGGTTCTTCTCAACAGAATCAACATTCCAAACCGAAGGCCGTATATAGAAGGAAGTTTGGAATATATATTTAAATGCACGTTAAATCAATGTGTTGATTTTTAGAAAGTGGTTAGCAAATTCAGTAGAATTGTAAGAGTACGAAAATATAAATATTTGTTTCATTTTTTTATATATAATAGAACTCTTACCATACATAAAGATGTAGCATCGAAAGCGCTGTCTTCTATTGCACTCAACGAAGCACAGTTGGACATGTACAAGTAAAAACAGTTCTTATCACTCGTATCATCACTTCTTCCAATAACATTACTAAAAGCCTTATCCTTTACAGTGACCAGCTTGTGCATATCGTTCAAATATAAATTCTTTAACGACAGAATATTTTTAAAGTAAACGTCTTCCACAGGGTTGCCATCTAATCTCAAATCCTCCAGCTTTGGTAATATTTGACTGTTCAAGCACTTCGGTACGTCTTTTATAAAGTTGTACGATATGTCTAAACTAAATAACTTCGG
The DNA here is from genome assembly GCF_028537555.1 of Battus philenor. NCBI lineage: Eukaryota > Metazoa > Arthropoda > Insecta > Lepidoptera > Papilionidae > Battus > Battus philenor. The sequence goes on along the minus strand of NW_027181759.1, from coordinate 3,324,277 downwards.
TAGTTTTTTTTCCATGTTTATTTCTTTTATTTGATTGCCACCAACGTTAAGAATCTGTAATAATGTAAAATTGTGTAAAATGAAATAAAAATAATGTTTTATTTATTGATTAATATTATTTGTTTACTTACCTCTAAATTGTCAAAATCAACTTGATTTTCTTTATACATATCCGATAGTCGGTTGTATGATAAATCTATGTAGGTGATGCCACTAGGGAATGTAGGCCAGTGATACAAAGTGTTTATTCTCAATATGGCAATCTGGAGCGTCGGCGGCAGTGCAAAAGTGAACGTTATGTTGTTCTGGGCAAGGTTTAATTCCCTTAAGTTGGTACATGATAAAAAGGAATTCTCTTCTACGATCTCTATCACATTGTTCGAAAGATCTAGAAGTTCGCTGCGGAAGAGCAAATGTTATTATATCCTAATTGAAAATATGTGCATTTATTTTATGTAATAAAATAGATCTGCAAAAGAAATAGCAAAACAATTTCTTTTATAATAATTTAAACAGAAACTTTTATCATCTTCAAATGTCTTAAATTTTAATTTAGCTGTATAATAACTATTACAATTAAAAAGAGTAAATAAAAAGAAGGCAAATAGGAATAATAAAACCAACGAACACTTACATACTATTGTCAACAGGAAAAGACTCCTTTGTCACGGATCTTATTCTATTACCGCTCAGACTCAACCTTTTAACGACTTTAAAAGGTTCGCTCTCATACTTCTGCAGTAGCAGATCGAAGATTCCATTTTTGCTTAGATCCAAGTCCTCTAACTCCATCATCGGGCTCAACGCTTCAATCGGTACCTTCTTCAAGAGATTGCTTTGCAAATTCAACCTCTTCAAGCTACGCAAAAACTTAAAATCTAATACGTTTAAATTAGCAAGTTTATTATAAGAGAGATCCAGTTCCTCCAAACCGTCGATATTCGTGAATAAATCCGGTGTTATTTCAATCAGCTCGTTTTGTGCAAAGGACAGCCTCTTTAGATTGGGGACGTCGTTGAATGGGTCGGGCCAATAAGTCTTGATCGCGTTATTGCTGAACCGTAGCGTTTCGATTTGCGAATTTGGTGGCAATCTGAAAGATACGAGAAAGGCTTTCTTACTATACATTATTTATTTTCACCTTATGTTAGAACGAAAAGTTCTAGAAAGACACATTGCTACTATCTTGGTATATCCTTTAGATGCTAATAAAATTTTCAAGTTAATGTTTTATTATGCTTGTTATTATTTATTTTTATATACTTTATAAAATTTTCTTTATTATTTTGACTTTAATTGTGTATTACAATAATTAAAAACAAAGTTAAAATAACTTTATTATAGAACATCACAACCATGATCTATAACCGATAAAATAGATTAATTGTAAAAAAAGCCTTTAAACACGTACATCTTTTTATTTAGAATTAGTTAAATTCGTATCATAATTCAATAAAAATTACACAAAATAATAGATCATAAAATAAGTTTTAATGGTATATTACTTAAATTATTGTTTGCATTGTTAAATATTGCTACTTGTAAAACGCTTAATAAATATATTTGTTTATAAATAAATTAACACTTAAATTAAATTTAAAGGATAATAAAGTATAGTACATTATAATATTAGTGTCTTTGGAAAAATATTCACAGCAAATTAATGCATTGCATGTAAACATATTGCATTTGATTACTTTTTAAGACGCCCTGTAATTAACAAAATTCAAGCATAACATTTTATAATTTTCTACATTAATATGAGACAAATGTGACTATTACTGTAAACATGTTTATTTTTTTAGGTGAATGTATATTTTCAAAATATAAAAATTAAAAAATCTCATATCATTTAATTAAAATTCTGTCCCGTATGCGGTGACAATATTGTGACAGGTCTTTTTGCGTTAAGACGCAACGTTTGTAAAGGATTCAATTTAATTGGTCAATGTGAACATTGCTTTCTTAATGCTCAAACGATGACTACTCATTATTTTCTTATTGTTTATAGATTATCTGTGGACTAACGAAAATAATCGAAATAGCAACTTGACAAATTGACGTGGCGGAAGGCAGATCACATAGCGGGCAGGACGCACGGCTACTGAGGGATCAAGGTTTTGGATAGGAGACCACGGATCTTCAAGCTTAAGACGCTCATCCACAAGGCGACCTTAAGGCAATGCAGTCCGACTCCAGGTCACGTTATATCTATGGAATCTCTGCGAGAAGTCTACGTTCAACAGTGGACGTCCTATGACTGAAACGACGACGATAAATAGACTATTGTGAAGATTTTTTTAACACAACGATTATGCTGTTATCATCACGTTGCGATCGATAAGAAGATCACTTCCTGTGCGGTCGGGATTTGCAACACAAACACCTGTGGCACAGTTCGCGGCTTTGATTGATGGCAGGACCGGGCCACCGTGATAACACGGGCATCGACCTTCAGTGCAATTAGAGACAGAGAGCAAGCGATAAGATTACACACGATAAGTTTTTTTTAGAAGAAAAGCTGTTGTACAAAATTTACAGGGTCTTTAGTTATAGGTCTAAATGCTCTAAAAGGGTAACTAATACCCCTTTTTCTTTTGTGAGGCAACTGTGTACGCTATTATATATTTGTTGCATACGTATATATACTCGTATATATATATATCATTTATTCCTATGTCCCCAAGGTCTCAAGCCTCGCGCTTTACTTCGCTCCACGTCATTCCAACTGCCTTCACTTCTGCAGAGATCGTCCGCTGCCAGGTTTGCTTTGGGCGGCCACGTCTTCGCTTTCCTTGAGGCTTCCATTTTAGGGCTTGCCTCGGTATGTGATCAGGGTTCCGTGTAATGTCTCAAAAATATCCTATAAATAAAAATTTTCAGTAGACAACCTGCTTAATTAACAACTCTACTTCAGTTCGTAGCCGGTACATATGAAAAAAACACTTCCCTTCTCGAGAAATCGTCTACTTAGATGTACCCTCTTATAGCACCGATTTTACTTACTCCTTCGCAATACAATCTATTTTTTTCTGGAACATGCTGCTGCTCTATATTAGGATGATCAGGAATCGTTGCGCATTTAACGCGAAGGTTCGAGAGCTGGTGCTTTACAAGCTGACGGAATCATCACCATAATTGTATTTTATTGTTCATTATATTTATTATATATATATATAAATAGTATATGTACATATTTAAATATATGTTATAGTATATTTATGTATAATTATAACAAGTAGTAGCCATTATTATATTTGTAGATGTTTTTATTTCAGTGATTATTTTCCTTCCAATTTGATTTTACTTTTGTTATGGCTTTTTATGATATTATCTTATTTCAACGACCTTCATTAATGTGTCTGCACTACCCAACGGTTAACTGGTAGGAAATGCCTTCAGCATCAAGTTCTCCATTGTACATTAATTGTATAAAGTGTTAAATAAATAAATAAAAAAAATAGTTTGTACATAACATGTAAAAACATAACATGTAAGTAATAACAAAGGCGGAGAATGAATTACAAAATAAAAAAGTGTCAACATGAAAAAGTCCTGTAGAGTTTGTTGTACTATTCTTATAAAAGAAGGCAACGACAATATAGGCTTGATGCTATGAATAACCTAGTTTTTATCTCTAGTTCCACAATATTGACCAAACTTTTCTCTTACGGATAATAAAGATTGCACGAATAGCGTCCCGAGGTATCGAGGAGTATCGATATAGTTTCAGCAGAATTAATCTTTAAAATTAACCCGTAGGAGATAATACTGTACAAAAAACTAGTTTATTTAAACTATTCTTGATGTTTTTATATGATGAAGAATTGAGCTTGTTCGAAAAATCACAAACATGATGACCGTGTTACCAGTATACTAACAAAGTTTACACCTTACACGAGTTAAAATGACGATCTCAACCATTGTCATTGATTTTTTAATTTAGTCTGATTTTTCATTAAGTACGTTCATTAATTATTTAAATTAAGGTACTTACTTAATGTTTCCTTAGAAACAAATATACCATGGCAAACGAAGTTACCGAGTGAATTCATATTAAATATGTATTTAGTGAAAATAGAAGCGAGAGGTATAACATCAAAGTCAATCCTCTGCTGAAAGATACAGGCCTATATAGAGAACATTTCAACTAATTTTTGAAAAGTTTTTATAAGCCAGCGTTAGTAGAATTTTCAGTAGTATAGGGATATAAATCTGGCAGTGAATGTTTATTGCAAAAAGGCCTCTATAAACCAGATTAATGGGTCGACAGCTCCTAGCATGGACATTGGACCCTTCTCCTTACAACGCGATGGAATCGGCATCCAGTGAAACCATGAAATGCTAAGAAGTTACGTCTTAACCGATGATCACAGGTAGGGCTGAGAATTGAGAAATACCTTCTAACTTGTTAATTATTTTTGTTAATTCGATCTACGCAGAATGATTTTACTGTAACCTAATTGATTAACTTATATTAATCAGGTGTTTCTAAGTCAATGGAATAATAGTTACCAACAAAGCTCAGAAAGTAGGCTGATAGCTGCTGGGGCTTCAAGGTTTTAGAATGGGGACCAGGGACTGGCAAGCACACCGTGGGATAGAGATCCCACGGTAAGTAGACTCTTACAAGATGGACATACGATCTGACATCTTTGGAAGACGCAGAGTGTAGGTCGCGTCAAATTGGTTTTATTAGATGAAAAATCTACGCATTTTTTTATTACTAAATCCTTGCCAACCTTACTAGGTTTTGTTGATTTCTGGTTCATTAAATCTAACGTAGAAGATTTGATCACATATTTAGTTTGCAGATTATTTTACGCGGGTTTTTATATCAGCTTTATATTCTACTTACAATTTATCAAATACGCTATCCCTCTATGTAACGCAGAAATATACAAATTGGTGTAAAAGATCGTTAAAAACTTGTGTTTAATTTTAATAACGCGAATTGTGATTATTCCTGTCTAATTTATACATTTTATTTAACAAATTTATACATTTTGTTAAAAAAAAATACATTGTTCCAATGTCATGTATATTTGCTTTGGAGTAAACAAACAAAGGATCGGTTGATTGTTAGTGATAAAAGTTCCCGTGAACTGTTTGATACGTGTGATATCTTGGATCGAAGTGCATGCATGGGCTGTGATATGATTGTAGACTTGAATCATATTTACTTGGAACAGCGCTTACAGGAAAAATGTTGCTCACATTTTCACAGTAACGACTTACTTTGCTAACATTTTAGTTTTATATTGTATTGAATAAAGTCTAAAATATATTTTTATGTTAGGGAAGGGGCAAATAAAAGTTGTCGATTAGTCTAAGAAATAAGATATAGAGAAAGGAAAAAAAATAGCATCTGCCTATTCCTAACTTTCTAAGATGACTGCTGTACAGATTAAATGACTACCTAAAGAATATACAGATTATAACAGGTACCTAAAGTTAGCTATACAGGTGAATATAGGTAATATTAGTATTTGTTTAAATGCGTCAATGTGTGTGTTTGCCGCTCATTCCGTCACTTTATTACAAATTTCATAATAAATTATATTTTGTTCATGCCTCATAATATTTTTAATTTAACCTCAAAAACAAAAAAAGGAAAATATAATATGATATACGTGAAATTCAAATACAATATCTTTATTGATATTTATAACATTCAAGAATTTTTAGTTGCTCGAAATGTGTACATCTTGATTTGTTAACTCATTTACATAATTGATGTTATAAGGTATACATGAAATAAAATGTCAGATCAGTTTTCTGAACCGGTGGTAGATTTGTACTTGTACTCTTAAAATAATCGACGATGTAAAGGACATGAAAATGCTTATTTCAATAAAGTAATTTTGAATTTGAATGACTTTGCTTTTTCTCAAGAAAACTCTCAATACGGGAAAATACAAAACTTGTATATAAATTTATTTATGAAGGGCTATTTTTTTTAAATTTTTGTAAAATTTATAAAGTCCAATTTAAAAGTGCCAGTTCAAAAATTAATAACTGTGACGATATTTTCTCTTTAATTAAGGCTTAAGAAGTTTTAAGGTTTTGTATAAACGTTGATAACACGTCAAGGTCTCCTAGTTAATCTATATTGACAATGAAGTACCAACCCAAAGACTGAATCATTACTTATTATATAAAAAATGTTTATGTAAGTCATTTATTCATAAATATATTTTATGATGTAAAAATTATTTGATTAAAAACTAAGCAAAACGTTATTAAATGAGAAACTTACTTGCCAAGGGTGGTGAGTCCCAAACCTTCAAACGCAGCGGCAATCTTCAATCCATTTGGATTTTCGGGCCATTGAATCTTATCCAAATCGGCGACATTTTGTATCTTATCCAATTCTGAACACAGTATATTTAAAACTAAATGAGTACCATCAATATCCGGTATTTCACTGCACGTACAAAACGAACACAATTTTATCAACTTTTGCATTTCCTCTGTTACTCCGTCCACCTTTACGTCTTGTCCGTCAACATTAAATATTAAAAAGTAAAACGTCAAAACTGTTATGGCGCGCATTTTTGAAATGTACGCGCAACTCGACACAACTACATTCGTCGTATAATCGCGAAGGAATGATAAAATACGTTATCACCGTATTATCGCGGCATTGATGATGTGTGTTTACATTGCTGAAAGTGACGCAGAATGAAGATAGTGGCGGATTAAACTGTAAACTTCTTTCAGGTGTTATTATCAATCAATAAAATGGTTAAATTAATAAACTCATTACTAGAGAATTAGTGTTACACTTTAGTGGTGTACATAAAGAACATTTATCTGATTTATACATTAAAGAAAACTTTATCAGATTTATAATGAACGTTGGCAATGACAATAGTCATTTACCTGTTACGTATCATTAGACTATTATATTCGAAAGAAATATTTTTGAACGAAATTTCAACGACGTTTTTGTAAATATAAAGATGCGTACATATAGCTACTTTTTTTAAAGATTCACAAGCTAGAAATTTTTAGTTTCTTATATAATAATACTTTTTTTTATTTCTGACGGATAAAACATCAGCAGTATTTTTTACTTGATAAATGTATATTGATATTGGCCTCTAAATGTACTTGTAACTCCTTACTGACCAATGTAATGCATTTGCTGATTCTCTTTCAGACGAGTATATGTACGTAAAGATTTGAAACTACACTTCATACGTTCACATTTTTTGCACTTAACATATATTACACAAAATCATGTAATACATAAGTAAACAGAATTACAGAGACAGGATTATTATTTAAAAATAAATCGTATTCTTGAATTAGAGATGTTTTTAAACGTTCATAAGATTCGGTTCCTTATGACTAAGATCTGGTCACGGTAACACCCAACACGCATTAGCGGTTCGTGTTTTATTAAAAAAATATGTCGTAGGCGTCGCAAAAACGATTTTGGACGATGAACGCGCTCTTTAGTAACGCTCGTTTAGGCAATTGTCCGAATCATACGTAGTTTCAAGTCATATAATAGTTTAAAAGGTTAGATAATTCACAGTGACGGTTAAAGTGACATTTCTTGTTCTACTATTAAAGTTTTGTAATAAATTTCGTAATATTCTTGTTTAATTAGACGCCTATTGCAAGGCATAGACTCCACCCAAAAACCGCCGTGATGTCAGGTCTTACGCTACCTCCATATAGCTACTTCCTGCGAACTTGACTATGTCGACCATCCAGCTAGGAAGCATACCCGCTGTGTAGTCTAGTCTCTATAATAAAAAAATAATTAGGTACAAAATAAACACGAGAATAGCTACTTTACATAGTTATTGACTGCAACAGTTAAGGTAACTGTGCCGCAATTAAAAGTGACAAAAACATTGTTGTAAATTGCTTAGGAATAAGTAATAAGAATAATTAAGAACTACAACGATAAATAAAAAAGGAAATAAAAATTACAAAGTAAAAGTTAACATAATAAAATATATGTATATACTCGTATATGAGTGTATGTATAATAACAAGTTCTTACATATTTAACACGAAATTGTAACATTACTAATCATTTAAAAAGACGCTTAAGTAGCATCTTCATTAACGTGTCTGATAGGTGAGATAAATGATGCCTTTGATAGAAGTTAAGCAATACCTTGTTTCGTATATCTATTGTAAATTTTAATTTTCAATCTATTTATTTAAGAATGAAACACTATTTCTTATATATATTTGTCACGGCATAACCTAACATAACAGATATTTTTAATCTCCTTTTTAAGATTCTAATACTTCGTTGTTTCCATATAAAAAAGATTGTGCAGAAAGTTGAAAATTTAATTTTAATATAATAAATATAAAACTGCGCATTTGGAAGATTGTTATAACCTCCGTGCGTTTGACAATTCGCTTTTAATTTCGCGCGCTTTATCAATAATTTTTGACTTAGTGTCAATTATAAAAAACATCATAATCTACAGATTATATATACCATACACTCTATATTAGATATACACATATAGGTCAAAATTTTTATAAATTTATAACATACACAAAACTGCATTGAGAGAAAGCCTTTACAAAAACAATTATAAAAGTATGGATGCTAACAAAATCAAAGAAGTGATAATATTTTATATTTATTATTTAATATTTATTGTAAAAATTCCATCAATGAGAAGAACAGGTATAGGACCATAAAATCATTGATACAAAAGCATATATATAGCAAATTTTGATAGACTTTAAATTATTTCTAAGGGCATTTTAGAGAGTACATTCACAAAATATTATTTTTATCATTAATCAATAATATTATGAAAGGGTTTTTATCGATGCGGGCGCCAATAAAATAGATAATTCTACCCACCTAAATAAACTGCAGCTACTCGACCGCCGATTTCACTTCACACACATATCTTATCGCTCCGGCATTCGTTAATTACTGTATGGTGCAGTTATACGATACCACAATAGGTAAAACATAAATACGCTTGTTGCATCACAATATGTTTTTACTGGACAATAATTATCATTAATACAGAACCCCCAAGATTTAACGAGAGATTCGAAGCGGGTTTACGCCGTGATAAAAAATAGGTGATGAGAATTTTTAAAAGGATCAAATGTCCCGTCTCAAGAACATAAGAGAACCGAACGTCTTTGTCGATTCCTTTTGCGTGGCTATTACCACTTCGAAAAACGCTAGGAGTGGCAAAAAGATCTTCATCAACGCTTCTATATAGGATGGTCAGGAGTGGACATATCATTAAAAAATACAACGGAGGTTATAATCACACTCCTTATTTTTTTGAAAAATCAGAATACGTCAAATACTTAAAGATATATCCGTTATAATATTATCTGTCGCAGTATTTGTTATCCGTAGTAGAATATTGATAGACCATATATTATAGTCCAGTTACAACTAAAAGATAAGGCAAAACCTATATTTTCTTCACCGAATTATTCATCCGGTTGCTCTTCAACAGGCCAAATCATTCTCTGTCATCCGAAAATCTTATTACACATACCATAATTTATATAGGGTACAGATAACATATCGGATATAAATCTACACCTTTGTACTGTTTATTATTAAAAAAAAAAACTTTCTGTGGAAAGATATTTTATTTGTATATGACATAACAAAATATTAAAATATTTATTGTATATATTGAAGAACAATTAGCCATGAAATGTACAATTTTTTTAATATTCATGATCATTGTACATTTTTATAGAAACAAAAACTGTAGACGATATTACGTATATTTTATATCATATTTATGCGCCACTCAATCTTGTGACGTAGAACAGAAAAAAACATTCCGTTACGCTATACAACAGTTTATAATATGCACCAAAAAATAAACATTTTAAAAGCACCAAAACTGGTAACAAAACTAAGTTTATATCTGGGAAGACAATGGAATGATATTTTAAGTACAAGCTGTTTTTTTTAAATGCTAATCAGCCTTTATAAGACTCATCACAATCGATAAAAATCAAACTACCGACATAAAAGGTTATACCAAATTACAGTCGATTATTAATTACGCTTACATATATACACCTTTTTTAAATGTTGTGAATATATTATCAACTGAAAAGGTATGCTTACACCTTACTATTCAACTAACATTTTTAGAAAGAAACTGGTGAAAATAAGATTATAATTTATAATATATTCACTGCAATTATTTATTTAGACAAAGATTTAAATTTACCAATTCATTATCAAATTAACAATGATTTCATATGACAAAATAAGTAAATTCAATATACGTTATATTAGATTTATTATGATTACATACATTTTTTATTATTATAAGACGCTATTTTTATATAGAAAAATAATATAAAATTTTCAATGCAGAGTTTCTTACATTAATAATAAAATTGCAAGCGTGTCATTTGTTTTAGGCTTTTATAATATGTATCAAACCAAACAGGAACAATTAATATGACATATCCGCATCGTGCAGACGACAGATATATACTGACATATTTCAATCATATAAACACATCTTTAGTTATGATTAATTAAATAGATAAGTTGTGCATTTGTGTTTGCTTGCTGTAATTAACTCTCAGTTATAAGATTATGTTTTAAAACTATGATTCGAAAATAACGTAGAAATATTTATTCTTAAAATAATCTAATTTTAAATTCAGTTAATTTCGTGTCTTATAAGTCAAAAAATTATTGTTTATATTATATATATACAAGATATATTTTTTCTTAAGAATACGTATTAAGAATAGAAGGTTGATAGGTTTTAAAACATTTTGGCCTCTGAACGTTTCGAAGTGAATTATTTTCTTTTAAAGAAAGTTGCTGTCAGCACGTCAGAGGGCGTCGTGCTCCTTGAGGAGGAAATGACCGATGAGCCGTTTCTGGATGTCCGTCACGCCGCCGTATATCTGTGTTCCCCTCGCATCCCTGCGCCATAAATGTATTTATATTATACTATTATTTTTGATTTAATTATATTTGATTTTCTATAAAAACACACAAATATTTACATGAGTAACTATAATAGAGGGTGGGTTAGAAAGTACAAATTTTAAATTGTTATCGCTAATTTTGAAGCATACAACAGCAGGATCTGGTTTCAATAAGATGGCGCGACATTCTAAAGAGTTTTTAACAGTTTTAATATATCTAGTGGAAAAGTTAGGACTTCGGGGGGACATTCCGTGAACAACCGGAACCCAGACCTCACGTATGAATATTTTAGCGGGGCTCTTCAAGAATCGTGTTTATGTTAACAGACTAACGACAATTAACTTAACAAAATTTGCAAAGAAATTTCAGCTTCCCACGAGCAAGTGCCAGCGAGTTTTTACAAATTTGTAGTCAAGAGCACAGTAGGACACACCTCAGCAATGTTATTTTAAAAAATTAAATGTCCATCTGTTTACTATACTATAAACACAAATTTTCTTTCTTAAATTTCGAAGATTTTTTTTCAGGTTTTTTTTTTAAACCAGCCTATGGCTACACAATCGCCGTTTCATACACATCACTCACATACAGACATTCTGACATTTCTCGTTCATACGTCATTCACATTCAGTTATAAACAAAAATTTTGTAATCTAGTTAACAAATGGGCTTCCTTAAGTTTACTTTTTTTATACCTGATATATCAAATTTCCATGTCACAATGTTAGTTACCGTACACCTCCGAAACGGCTTGACCGATTTTTACCAAATTTTATATGCGTATTCAGTAGGTTTGAGAATCGGCTACTATCTAATTTCTATACCCCTAAGTGATAAGGGTGGTCCACCCCTATTTTTTTTATTTTATTTTTTATACAAAATTTTTTGTTTTTATTTTTTTATGATACAGCATACAAAAATACATACAACGATAAATTTTCACCCCTCTACGATCAACTTTAATTTTTTATTTGTTAATTAAAAACTATTTTTTTTTTGCAAAGCATCGTTTGTGGGGTCAGTTAGTAATTATCTAAAATTGGTCAACTTAATGACCCATCCTGTAGTTTAAGTAATAGCTTTGAAAGCATTTAAGTAATAGCTTTTTTTTAAGTAATAGCTTTGGGTCACCTGTAATGCCGCTCAGCGTCGTAGTTGGTGGAGAGACCTCGGCCGCCCAGTATCTGCACGCAGTGGTCGGCCACGGCGGCTGCGTTGCGGCTGGCCACGTACTTCGCCATGGAGCTGTTCTTGGTGCTGACGTCCGTCGCCGCGCGGTATGTCAGCAGTCGCGCAGAATCGATCATTATGCTCATGTCCGTCAAACGGTCCTGTAAATACAAATTATTTTAATATAGCTAATAAGTTATACTAATTTTACATATCACTTTCAACTGTTATAAGCTAATATGTCTGTAAATCTGCAAAATTATTTTACATTCCACGCCGACGTGCTTCATCAGCCATTTTATTATATTTAACCCTTAAATCGCATGATCATTATAAAAAAAAACATGATCACGGGTTAAGGTGTAATTAAATTAAAAAAACAGTCTATTCTTTATCTATAACTATGGTGCATTTAAGAACGATTATAAAGGTGTTTTATTCCTTTTAAGAAAATAGAACTAAATAGAAAAAAAATATTTAGAATAGAAGATAAAGAATTAATTTAAAATTAAAATATTTAGAATAGAATGATGTTGGCAACGAAATATATTTAATAGAGTTTTAAAGGCCTTTTAATCAGCCTTCTCAAGTATATCAACTCTATCCCTAGATCTATCAACCAACGCTATTCAGCAATCAATCAAATATTTAAGGAACACTATCTATATATTAACTTCAGTGTATCCCAATAAATCTTTATTTAAAATTGAGTTTCAACTAACTTCCGTAACAGTGTTCAAATATTTTTACTGTATTGCAATTTATCTGACATTTCTCGAGTTTACACATTTTTTTGTTAAGATTTTAATTTAAACATGGAACGCTAACATGCAACTTTACAGAAACTTCACCCCCCCCCCCCCCAATATTGTTCTTATTAATTGTAACAAATAATAAAATCCTAATTCAAATCAAGAAAAATAACCATACTCGTATAGTGGTTTATAGTAAATATATTGCTAAATATACAGACTGGTTTAGCAAGAAACGTGAGCGACTTGATGTGAACATTTATTTTATGAGTTATTTTTATAATTTTAGTAAATAGCAATCTTGTAATTTATTGCAGTTGTGGTAAAAAAACACAATGCAATCGTAAAATTCATAACATAATTTATGAAGCTTTGTTATATGACTGATATATTAAGGATGTGTAATTTTCCTGCGACCGGCGATCTCACCTTGACAGAAGCCAGTCTTGTCAAACTCTTGCCGAAAGCCTCTCTTTGTTTTGCATAGTTCATCGCCGTGTCCAAGGCAGCTTGCGCGATGCCTGAAACATTAATAAAACCACTTCATTTTTATTCCAAAACATCGTTCAGTGTCAGATTCCGTGAGTTTTCTCTTGGCATCCACAAGTGGTCATTGTAAATAATGCGAGTAGTAATTTGACTAAACAATTGAAAATTAAAAAAAAAAATAAGGTCAATACGACAATACATCAGCGAACCTTGTAACACTACAGTGGGTAAAAGATCATAGTGGCTCCAGAGGCGACGATACTGCAGAGGAGCTGGCCCGTAGAGGCTCCATCACGGCCCTTTACGACCCAGAGCCTCTTATCCCACTACCAATCGGTAAGGCCAGATCTCTGGTAGCGGGGCCTACTAAGAGTCAACACAGCAATGGACAAGCAAAAGAGGCAATGCCGACCATAATCTGCCGGCTCTCTAACTCCCTGCTCCAGCTGTCGCGACCCCGTCTGCGCTTGGTGGCAGAAGGCTTAACTAGTCATGGTATTTTTAACAAACGTCTATTTATGTCAGGCGTTACGGACAGTCCTTTGTGCAGAGCGTGCTTAGAAAAGAACAGGACTGCTACTCAAGTACTAGTAGAAGATTTAGCCATAAACGAAGAAGAATTTTTTAAAAAATTATCTGCTAGTTTAGGCGACATAAAAATTAATTACTTTCAAGGTGTTAATTGAATTAGATTCTTATCCGGATAGTATCATAAAGTGAACACTTGTGTTCGACGTGAGAATAATGCCCGAAGAGCCCAACTTGACTGGAACTAGAATAAGATTTTTTAATTTGAAGCTCCAATCTCAGACGAGCTCAGGTGAGTTTTTTACATCTTGTTAATTGTATCAGGTTAAAATTATCACGTCCATTTTATCTCGTCACGTCTGCCTTTAATATTTAAAAATTGTAGTATATATAACTCACCAACAGCATGAGCAGCGACACCAATCCTCGCCTGGTCCAACTGCTCCATCGCTATCTTGAACCCATCTCCCTGCTGGCCAAGCATGTAGGAGCGCGGTATCCTCACTTCCTCCAGCGTCATGTCGCACGCCGTCACAGCCCTGGCACAAGCTCTTTACTTCTGCTTTATAGGCTCTCTTTATTTAATTATTGGAGTGTATGCCTTGGATGAAGGAATCGAATGATCAAAATGTTCTTTGAGACCACATTTGCCCGATGGAAGTAAGTGTATGTTGTCTTATTTTAAAATAATAGTTGAATTTTGGTTTAAAATTTAATACAATTACGTTATATAGAAATGAAATTTATTCCTTTTAATTAAAATAATAATGAGATGTCTAGATGTTTACCAAGAGGTCCTCTTTAAAAAAAGGTAACAACATAAATAACATAAAACCAAAAACAAATTGAGGAACAGCGAAATAAATTGATAAATTATACTTATAAGTGACTAAAAAGGTTACATTTAGACATTTGAGATAAAAACTGTCATAGCTTCAGAAAGATTATTTTAATTAAAATTGCTGGTGAAATTTTACAGACCCTTATTTTGACTTATCACAGATATTCAAGTAAAAAATACCCATAAGTAAGTTCAAGTAAAAATAAATAAGTTTAAAGTAATGTCAGAATTCATACCTAACACCCATCAGAGGTTCCTTCTTTCCCCTGAACAAACCTTCTGCATCCATTGGTACCAGGAAACCTAAAAACACGAAATTATGTATTATTTTAACTAATTATTGTGATCATGTAATAAAATATTGTATTTACTTTTTTCTATAATTAATTTTATGAAATTCCAAGTTTGGATGACGGTTGTTTCGGCACACACACGTGTTTGTTTAGATATATATATATATATATATATATATATATATATATATATATATATATATATATAATTATAATAATATAATAGTTTGTGTAGAATATTTCTTGCCAAGAAGTGGTAAGCTACAAATAGATTTTACGAAATTCAACGGTTTTTGGTTTTCAGAGAGTTGACGAACTTTAGCTCTTATAGGTGTTGAACTTGGCTAGAATAATTTTAGTTATACGTGTTAACTTTTGGACATGTTAAAAATACGAAGTATGAATTTTAACAAATTAAAACCCATAAAAGACCGCGCGCGAATCGAGCTTGGAACACCGAGTAGCTGTAATTATTCATAAATAAATAATAAATTTTACGACAATGGCGATGTTAAACTATTGAATCGACAATATAAATTATAACAAACAGCAGAACTACCTCAATACCTTTAGAATAGAGGTTCTAAACTTTTTCTCCCTTAAAACTGTTTCAAAATTTAGCTAACTCCGGAAAACTCAATATATTGTACTGAATACGAAATATGCTAGAAATAGTTTTACAATTAACAGTCGGTGAGCTTCTTAAAATATTATCTGTCTATATTGATAGGGACAAGATAACGTTTTAGTCCTTCGCTGTTAAAATCATATAAATTTTCGTGAACCTCCCGTTTACGAATTTGGACCCTCTGTTCAGTGGCACGCCAAAGTAGACCCCTAGCAACTCCAGATACCTGGACCACTTTGGAAAACATTAAAACAAAGAAGAGTAGGCATCTCTTTGTAGGAGCTTTAAAAGTTTATGCACTCACACGCGAGTCCTTTGTGACGTAACTCCGGATCGAAGGTAGCGAACACAGCAACCGCTGATCCTTCGATGGCAGACGAAAGCCAGCTCTTCTTACCGTTCAGCACCCAGTGGTCACCGTCGAGGGTGGCCGTTGTTTTTATGTTAGCTACATCACTGCCCGCATCTATAAACAGTACCGTAATACATGACATACTACGAACATTTTTATGTTTCTATTTGTCTGTATTCCAGATATGTCTTAAACTCCTTTGAGGAGTTTTTTTTATATACAGGATTTGTTACAGGCCTAAAAGTCATTTGTCAACTTCAAAACTTTTATTTTATTAATCTTCAATCACCCTATTTAATGGAATCAGGCGTTACCTCGCGGAAGTCCATCCTAAGTAAGAAAAGGACCAATATTTAGCCACTTCCGCGCATGCAGTGGTAGTCGTGATGGTAGTCAGAGATGATGAGAACACTCTGTGTTTGGCACTAATCGGTGTAACATAACGCCTGAAGATGCCCCGTGGAGGGGCGATACACGTGTTGAGTAATTTGGCAGTGGCGGTTGTGTGATTCGCATTGTTTGCCGCATACGCATTTATCAGCGGGCTGGCGGGCAGTGCATTTTATTGCAAGACTGCCACTGCATGTGCGGAAGTGGCTAAATATTGATCCTTTTCTTACTTTCAATCACCCTGTATATGAAATGATCACTCTAAAATATCAATGTTTCTCTATAGCAATGCAATAGTTTAATAATTTCTGACATTACAGTCTGCAGGGACAGATAGTGAATAAAAAATAATTTTAATATGTAACGATCCGAGCTTAGACCGAAAGGTTCTCGAGTGGCGGCCACGAGCTAGTAGATGTAACGTGGGTATACCCCCACCCCCACTAAGTGGACTGACGACATAGTTCAGAAATTCGCGGGAAGTCGCTGGCAACGCAAGTCCAGACATCGTGACGATCTTTGCGGAAGGCATATATATGCCTTGAGCGTCTGTCAGCTGAAAAGATGAAGGAGACCTAAATTTTGAAAACGCTTTTTCTTTCTATATTATCATTCATTGATTAGTAAATAGAGAATATACATTCACCTTCAAAGCTATTAAACATATAAACAATCACCCTGTATTTTATGACCATTTGTGTAATTTAATCCAATAAAGAAAGTTAAGTCGTATCAAAAACAAATTCGTAATACAAATGAATTATTTATATTTCAACGAAATTCCAATATAAGAATATATATCACGAAACACAAGTTCGTTTACCGCAAATGTATTATGTAAATGTTAATTGGGTGGTAACGTTATATGTTGTACTATCAAATAGGCATCGGCAAATAAATGTTTGCGATAAAAATACGTCGAGCGTCACGCAAGGTCGTCGCTGGATAACGCTTGTCTGGTCTACGTGAACAGAATACTAGACGGAACATTGACCACGTCGCAATAAACTCTGCACAAAACGGGCAGGTCGGCAAACAACAAACATCAAAGTTACAATTTTTGCTTGTTTACATTGTCAAATAGACTCAGACTTTTATATTGATGACAAAGAGATAGTTTTCGTAAAATTCATCAAACCTTTTGATATATATTGCTAAAATACAAAGTGTTTCGGCTCACTAAGTAAAAGCGAAACCATTTCTTTTGTTTTATCTTTATTAAAGTACAACTAGTACACATATTATTTACTTTATTATTCTATTAGAAGCAAGAATAATGGTAGAAGAGTCCGATATGATAGAAACTAGAAAAAGATCGAGCTTACCTTGAATTATATCCTACGACTTATAAATACGTGAATTGTTAACGCTCTGGTCTAGATCACAAAAAACCCTGGCGGGATTGTAAGTAGGCCATGCTTTTTTAAAAGTATGATAATAAAAAGACAAAATAAGATCATACCCGGTTCACTTAATGCGAAGCATCCAATGGCTCCTTTGGTGAATTCGCGAAGAAAAATTTCCTTTTGCTCAGGTGTTCCTTTCTCGTTGACGAGGTTGGCGTAGAGGAAGTTATGCAGACACATGATCATGCCGGTGCTGGCGCATCCCCGAGACAGCTCCTCGACGGCAACCGCGAGGGACAGGTAGTCGAGTCCTCGACCTCCGTACTCTTCGTCAACTGTGACTCCCATCAGGCCCAGATCTGTGAGGCGTTTGACCTGAAGAAAAATGCCATAATATATAAGAAATTAAACAATGGTGTGCGGTAAGGATTTCTTGTAAACAACAACGGTAAAGTTTACTTTATTTTACTTGTCCTCAGCTGAATATTACAGCTGCAGGTATATACCATTTTAAAAATAAAATACATTTTTTTGATTTGCAAATAGTACTACTGGCATTTATTTACTAAAATTGGTGTCAACTTTAAACAACAATGAACAAACCTTAGTATCGAAAGTTCAAAAAATGAATTTTCAAAACTCATATTTATTAAAGTAACAGATACCGCTATTCTAAATCTTATTTTATCGATTGTTTTGAATATTTTATTATACAGCAGTAGATCTATAGTCACTTTTACATACCGGCCTGAGCCAGAGAAGTACTCTTTAAGGTTTCTGAATTAAAATATTTCTATTGTATTCCATACATGAAACTATTTCAAATGACAGTATGCCATCATAGCGTTACCCGTACAAAAATGGAATAAATAAATATCTTATGATAAAAGATTGATAAACAAGAATTAGATATACGATTCCATATTTACCTAGTGTATTCCATATTTACCTACTACTATAAGTTACAAATCTAAAAAGTTTGTGCGAAAATGGAGATTCCGAAACATTCCATTTATTTTTTATAATGAGTTTACAGCTTGCAAAGTCAACTAGAGAGCAAAGTGCGATGCTCAGAATTTCGCAGAGAGATGGAATCAGAGATGAAATCTTCAGAAGAACCAAAGTCACAGACGTAGCTCGAAGAATTGCTTGTCATGGACGCTCGTGGTCGGCACTCGAGCACCTTGGAGAAAGCGGCGTGGGTATGCCCCCACTAGGTAGAGTGACCAGATAATAAGGTCGTGGAAAGTCCTGGACACGGGCAGCGCAAGATCGGTCACTGTGACGATCTTTAATGAGTTGGGAATTTTGCTTTTTATACAATTATATACTGGTATCTTTTAATGCTTCTTTCTCTTATATATTGAAGTAAAGTTGAATAACCGCTTCACCACATGTAGCCATACATATTTTACAACCTGACCATAACAAAAAAACCCATTATCCGAAATTACGAATGGAAAAACAGTAAGTTGTAAATTTATTAGATAAAACGTGAACGTTGTTATCTGTTGCATAAACATGGCTTTATCCATTGTCCACTTAAGATATGCTTCTCATTGATAAGGTAACGTGAACTGTGCGAGCGAGTTAGCGATATAAAGAATTATGTCAACGTTTATGATGCCATCATTGAAGGCGCGATAATTCAAGACTTTTTTAAAGTAAAAAAAAACTGTTTTAGCATTCCAATAACAGCGTTTTACTTTATGCAAATGAATACAGTAATACCCCGCTTTACGCGACCCCGTTATACGCGGTTTCACTATAACGCGAATTGCAAATTTCGCGCTCAAATGCCTCGAATTACGCGAAAGAATGCGAATAAATATAATGTAGTCATCAATTTCTTTATGGTGTCTTGACCACCTGTCAAACAATTAAAAACAGTGTTGGGTGTTATGAACGTATTTTACAAGAACGTAAACAAAATGTTACCCAAAAGACAATAGATATATTTTTCCGTAAAAAATAAGAGTATGTATTGCATAAAGTGTTCCTAGAATTAAAGTGATTGATTAAAATGATTTGTATTTTTTTGTAATAATTTTTGACTATGTTTAATCATAAACCTCGTTATACGCGAATTTCAGTTAACGCGATTTTTTTTTGAAACGTATCCCTCTCATAAAGCGGAGTATTACTGTACATATACGGTACATATATATATTCAAATTACAATTTTTTTTCTGTCTGTTTCGGCTGATCTCTGAAATAGTTGGACCGATTTACTAGACCGTATTTTTAATAGCAGTTTGCTGACGTTATAAGGAGTAACTCTTAGCTTACTTTTATTTTAGAGAAATTGCTAATCAAAAATAATCTAAATAAACTGTATAATTTTTTAATCGAATTCCACGCGAGGTCGCGAGCACAGCTAGTATTGTATACATACCAGAAAAAATGTAGAAAAATTGTCCCATAACTTGATTGTATTTAGGGATATATAATGGTAAGTAAATATAGTCAAAGGCTATAGGTATAAACTTTTTTATTCTTAAACCAAGGCTCTGAACCATGTGTATTCGTCTGACCAACATAAGAATGCGTTTACATCGGCAGTAAAATATAAATCTACGTCTGACTAATTAATACTATGAATACTGAAAATTGTTTTAGGCTAAGCGCCTTTATTGTTCTGCCAACCGACTCCCATAGCAGTAGATATGATTTATTATATCTTTCTCTGTTTTTGACATCTCAAACTGTTAAAGCTATCTAAGCTTAGCGCGATGATACGCCGCTGATAAAGACATGATAAAAACATTGCGAGCGTTGCTCTATTGTTTAATTTATTTTATATACCTTACCCTACACTAAAACTACCTTCAATTATATCGTAAGCTGGTGAGAGGTTTTTGATTATGACAACCATCGATGTATATAGGGCGCGAGGTATGCCCGCGACTACCCAAGGCGTCTAAATTTGAGCGCCGATATAAAAATTAAATATTTGACACCCACATGTTGTATCATCTGTTAATAACTATTGTATTATTTTTAAAATAAATAATTTTTTAAACGCTTCTTTATTTTGTAATTTGTTTTTTTTTTATTAAAGAAATGGCGCCAAATTTTAATTATCCCGGGGCGATAAAAAACATGCGAACAGTGTGTTATCCAAGGTTTTGTGATGCAATACCCGTGACAAGTATTGTGCCTTCTTTCACACGAAGCTGGTAAATTGACTATATACGGCACTCTCAAACCGGGCCAAGGTAAGAAATATATAGAAGGTTTTATATGTCTTATCACCGTTGTATTCAACTGTATGCATGTATTTACATCTCATTCTATTGTATTTATTTATTTGTTTTTTTTTGTTAACTCTCCCAACAATTACAACACACGTTATACTTAATCTCCTAATAATAATAAATAAGATTAAAATTTAAAACTACTTGACAATTACAGAAACTGAAGTAAAATAAGATATATTCAAATAATTTGAAATGCCGCTGGACAGGCCACATAGTCCGCAGAACATATGACCAATGGGTTCTTCACTTTATGGATTGATGACCACGGACTGACACGCACAGATACAGATAACTTTGTTAAATAAGAAAACTATAGATGTGCTCATCAGGTCCTAATGGAAAGAATCAATAAGGGAGGCCTATATCTAGCAGTCTATGTCAAAAGTTGGTGCAGTGCCAATTTAAACATTAAAAACAAGAATAAATAATTTCAATTAAATTTATCACCAGCAATAACCTTCAAAATCCTCCAGTAAGGTTAGCAGTTATGTGATAACATCAATTTTATGAAATTATTCACATTATTGTCCACTTATATTATTTCATCATTTACTGCAATCATTTTGGTAACTCATGAGGAATATGCCAGAAAAGTTTAAGTTTATACAAACTGGAATAATCATTCATAAACTTAAAATAAAAATGCATAATTTATAAGTGCGTTCAGATCTGAGAAGAATGCACAACAACAACAAAAAAAACTAATGAGTTATGTTTTTTTTTATAACCACTATCATTAGAATGAAATATGTTATTTAAATTAGATATATTAGTACAGTTAACCCGCGAGCATCAGTGCCGTCCGTTACTCAACTAAATATCAATGTTAATTTATTGTGGTGACAACACCTAATTATCATAAATAGAAACATTACTGAAGTTTCTTCCGCAGTCAATATTCGCGACATTCTGGAATCGTTGACTCGAAATGCTAAGCCAATACTGAGTGGCAGTACAGTCCCAAAGTCCCTTTCTGGTGGCTAGGTCACTTCTAGGAGCGTCCGTCCAAGGCGGCCAAGCCGGTAACTAAAATAATACCGAGAACGACGAGTCTATTCTCAAAAGTTAACCCTCATGCACTCTGACTCCTCAAGCCCGCGGAGTTCTTTAATGCCTGGCTCAGATGAGCAGGCTAGAAGAATAATTCATAAATTTACCTAAAAAGTGCAACATGCAATATCGCTTTCTTAAGTTAAATTCACACGACTACATATTTAACGAGTTTTTATCTCTAATCAACAATATATTCACCTTCGTTATCAACAACCTTTTGCCATCTAGTACACAAATTTTCAATGACGGAGCGGTAAAAATCAATGGGTTTTTATGTAAAATATGTCGACAGAAATGACACTAATTTCCGCTCCCCCTAATATTTTATATATAATAGAAGTTTTGTTTAACAATAATCATTAATTAAGAGCATAACCGACGAAGACAAGCTCGAATGTGCCAATAACACCATTCATTTCATTAAAGTCGTTACAAAAAAAAATCACTTTCAATTTTGTTTCACTCTATGGCTATTTCAGATGACAACAATAACGTAAAAAATGTATTGACTACATCACAATTAAAAAAATAAAATAATGAAGTCTGACCGCATTTGTAATTGTAATATAAACTTTAGATAATTTTATGTGATTTGATGTGAATACAACTGAATATATTTACATTTAGCATTTAATATTTAAAAGTTTTTTTCTGCTCCAATTGTAGATCCAATAATATTCAAGGAAACTGGGAAAATTATGATATATAAACATCACCAAAATATAAATACTTATATTTAGATGTGCAATGAAATATTATATATTTACTTTTTACTTAACAGCAGTATGGACTTCCAGATGTGCAAAGAGCAACAATAATATATTAAATATTTATCCAATATTAAATCAATATTGTAAGAAAATTCACAATTTATCTCATTGGCTAGAGATGGGTCTTGACAAATTTATTGTTAACACAGTCTCTAATTCTCTTATGTTGTTTTTTTTACTCAAAGTGTATTGGAAAACTATAAAGATTGAGTCAACATTTTTTTGACCGAGACGAAATAAATAATTACAGTAACAATAATCTGTAATTATTTTTGAAAAGTACCCACATGTAAATGCATCTTTAAATTTTTCTGCAGTTTTTGACATCCACTACTTCCTTCTGTCTCTTACACTTGCTTACAAAATTGCAATTGAAAAACGCTTTATTTAATCTGTTAGGTGAATACCGTACAGATCTATGTTTAAACAATGGTAGTTTCAGTCAAATAAAATGTTTTATAATATTTAGATAACTTTTTTAATAATTATAAACAAAAAAGATGGTAAATAAATAGATTAAAGAATTAATTAAAGAATAATAATTATCTAATAATGGTTAAATTTAGATTATGGCATATAGGTCTAAAGTTGTTGACCTCATTTTTGTTTTAAGTTTTCACTAACCTAACACAATTTGTGGTGTATTAATATTAAAATTAGTCCTGTATTTTTAATTGCTTTGTTTAAAAAAAAAAAATAATAAATAAAATAAATAAATAATGTGCCAATACTTCAAATAATCCTATTTGAATATTTAATAATTGTAAAGAAAAGTTAATATTAATTTAAACATAACTAGTTTTTTAATAGTTATTAAAATTAAATAATTATGTAAAATAGCTTTTACTCAATGCAAATCTTTAGTAATACTTGATAAAAAACACAGTTATTTTCCTCATTGTTCTCAATGCTAAATTAATTACCTTGAATTGTTAATTGAAGACTATGTATTTCTTAAACAGACCTATAACCTCTTTTAAGTTTGTTTTAAGAAATAGAAAATTGTTTACAGACTTAATATCTTTTAGAAAATAGTTTAGATGAAATGGATATTTTTAGGCAATGTGTTTTTATAAAGGTCTATTGAATAATTTATCATTACTGTATATACATATAAAATATTAAGTTACAAAAATATATTTGTGTATACATCTTACATTTACATTTCTTAAGACTTTTCCAGGACATTTTAATTATTAAAAAACTAGCCAAATATTATATGTAACTCACATTCAGACCAAGAGTATTTTATGATTATTTCACTTACCTGGTCAAATGGAAATCTTCCTTCCAAGTCAAGTTTGGAAGCATTTGGCTTAAGATTCTCATCAGCAAAGTTCTTGGCTAGTTCTCTAATTTCTTGTTGCTGTTCATTCAGTATGGTCGTAAATGTCCTTATTTTGGTCACAGTAGCCTTTGCACATTGTAATGTTGACACTGTAAATAATAGATAAATTTTACAAAAGAAGACATTTTTTGATTTACAATTAATTTTATCGGAACACTTAATAGAAGAAAAAGAGTGATTATTATTTTAGTTAATATATAATGATAAATGCTGGCAAAAACGGCACAGGCCTCCCCTGAAGATCAACATGTTGACGAATCTTTCACTACGAACGTACAGCAACTTCCCGCAACCTTAACAATGCCAGTCCTGCTAGTGGAGGGCTACCCACACTAACGTCTGCCGGCTCGTAATTGCTACTCAAAACATTTCGACCCCAAAGGCTATCAGTTGCAATAGCTATGTGCCCTTCCCACTATCACTTCCGATGAGCTATTTCAAAATGCATTGTATTTTACTTATTACCTTTGGTTTGAATAAAAAACCAAACAAGTTGTCTTATTAATAAATGCTAAGCTAAATCAAGAGATAGAGCAAGTGACTATAAAAATTATTATGGGATGTAAGATATATAGTTTAAATGCACTTGAAAAAAGTACTATTATCTTTAAAAATTAAGCCCTTGCAGTATGAATTTTGATTCCCAGTGCCTCCATGCCATTTACAGAAAGCTGACTCAGAGCAACATAAAAGTTAATAAAATTTGCAAGTTAACATTAGTATCCAGGAATAGAAAGAACATCATAGGGTACCCAGTTGCCCTATCACTTAATTACAACTAGATATTAATTTATAGATCAACCTGTATATCCATGGAAGTGTAAAAAAAAGAGTAAATAACACACCTTGCTTTCAAGCCAAAAATTTTAAATTCATTTGTTAACTACCAACATTCACAATATATTTCAACTTAAGTTTTAAATTAATAAGGTCAGTCAAGGATAAAATGTCTTAGCATTTGTGGTATTAATGGTTTTGATAAAATCCAATGTTCTATTTTTATCACTTGATAGTAACTCTTGCATAACATGGTATTTTATTTTTGTGACAAAAATCTAAATTAAATATGCTTATATGGTAAATAATTTTCTTGACAAATCTACACAGTAAAAGTTTGTTAATATGTGTTGTGGTTGACAGACAGAGTACCTATAAGACATTTAGCCAACCATCACACAATTTGTAAAAAAATACCAATAGATACTTTGAGTAATCTAAAAAATTATATTATGTATGTTAAATGATGAATGCAAAATGATATTCTGCATTCAATAAACAAATTACAACTGATTTTATTAGTTACCGTACTAATTTTATTAGTATAGGCTGTATCGAATTTGAATTCGAACACCCAAGAATAATTTTACATAAAAGTAATGTGACCGTAGGGGACAATAATTCGGGGCGTAAACGCTGCACGTTTTTAATGACATATGCAGATTTTAGCTAGATTTAAATTTTTACTTACACCTAAAATATACTAATTATTTTCAAAACTTACAAGAATATTTAGCAGTTTTCAGGAGCGCCCCCGTTGCCATGATAATGCCAGATACGTTAACCCAAGAGTGACGGGTGACTTGTATTAAATAATATTTTATAAATGAATACGAATGATAAACAATTTCAAGGTTAAAGGGGATTATACAATTTCGGTAGCTTGTTTATTTCTCCAAAAAAAATATTTAGGAACTTTTTATGAAATATCTGATAATTTCACTTTTTTCTAATAGTTAAAACACAATTACTTTTTTGCTCAATTAGAACATTTAAAAGTTTTTGCAAAACATAAACAAAACTTAAGTAGCCGAAGTCGAAACTTGCCGAAGTCAACGTATTTTTATGAACGTCATTTAATGCAGAAGTTAACTTTTTCTAAACGCCAGATCAACACACAAAAGCATACAAAGTCATACAGCAATTACGGAATTACGAAAACTAGTAAATTTTATGTATATTAAACATTTTATGTATAATTAAAAAAATTGTACATTAGTTAAATCGTATTGTTTAGTATTAACATTTGAAAGATTTCGTTTTGTTAAACAATTGGTATTGTCACATCATTTTCCAATACAAATCATATTTTTTAATTTTTTTACTATTCTATGAAAAAATGTTGAAGTTGTATTGAATAATGGGTGTATGTCAATATCGACAACAATCATTATTGACGTACAGTACAATGGTACACTATTTTCGTTCCGTATAAATGTCAAAAAAGTAAATAGTGATATCGTGTTTTCAACTTTTAATAATAAATGTTAATCGTTTGTTTGTTAGTGTTCCGTGGCTATCATGACTAAAGATATTAAACAAGAAATCTAATAAACGTTTTAAAAGTAACGATTTGTAATTAAAATAAATAGATTATTTATTCTCGAAGAACAAAATGACGTCTATTTTTGATCAATTCGAGCAAGCATCCCAAATTTCTCAACGAGCTGCTCCCGTTTCTGAGCCCATGACATCTTCTGGATACATAAACATGCAAATGGACGATAACACGCCCATGTTCTCCAAGCAGAAGATGAATTTTAATCCATCAGACCTTATAACACATGTGGCGGTTGCCAGCGATTATTTAGTTTTAGCTATGGCTAACGGAAAACTTTTTAGATTAGACTTAAAAATGCCTGATCAACATGAAGGTACCTGACTTTTTTTTACGTAATATTATCATCATACTATTTCTAAAAGTTACAGTAAGTTTAAATATTACAGGCATACTTAACTATCCTTGGCTTTCAATGGTTACAGACTGGTAGTGGAGGCATATTATCGATATTTGTAATTCTAGGATATACTAGTTATCACCTTGTGGTTTTCTTTGTTGTTAGCAAGCTCTGGTGATTTCACTGATTACAAACAATATACCAGAGAAACAAACCTACTATCTTATATAGCCACAGTGCTTCATCATTGGGCCATTATAATAAATAAGCATCTTTTTGTTCAAACCAAGAACCTACTTTGATCTTCTTTTGCTCCCAATAATATTTATTGTAAGGTGATCAAGTATTTTTACAGGATGAGCCATGGAGACCCATTGATCGTTGTTTATTGGTGGCCATTCCTAAAAATGTTTTACCTGAATTTTCACTATAATAAACCCTTCTCCTCTTCACACACTATGTTGTTTTTTGTGGTTTCCTTGAAAATAATAGACAATCTTACGAACACTTAAAATGTGTAATAATAACAAAATTAATAAATATATGACAATTTTCATGATTTCTGGGACCTCCTATTCCTTGTATTGCCAATTGTCACACTAAGTGACCCTCCTCATTCTCTTCAGAGTGAACAGGTTTTATGACCCCTTGGATTGTCATGGGGGTTTGGTTAGTGGTTGAAACTGCCCTTAAATCACCTCCTCTATTCAGATCTTTTCAATAAGTAACATAAAAATTAGATCTGTTATCAAATGAAAATTCTGAAGTATTTCTCAAGAAATGTAAGAATAAGTAGAAAAGTTTAGTTTATTTTTCAATTAAAAACTTGAATCATTTATGTATATAATACTTTTCTATATCAAGCAATCTGTTTTGAAAAAAAAAAAACTTTGACCACAGTTAGAGCTGACTTGTAAGACAAGACTATTTAACACATTGACTACGAACTATGACATACCTCATAAATTGCGTCCTTTTCTAGGAAGAACTATGAGTTATCTCATCCTTTGTTGATTTGCCATTTTTGTGCAGCTATGATTATACTCGAAATATATCAGTGCTAATATCAATAGATGGATGACTTGCACAAACAGAAAAAATGTAAAAATTAGTTCATTATCATAAAATAAAATAAAATCTTATTAAAAACACATTTTTATGCTTTTTGATGATAACTATACACTAGAATTAGAGTTTTTAATAATATAATGTTATTAAATCAAATTGTCATTTTAAGTCAGATTTCTGAAAATTGTTGTGGCAGTCAATGTGTTAACCAATGATTGATTGTTCACTTTACTTTGCCTTACCTAGAATATAACATTGATAAAAGTCAGAATTTATGTGCATTATAATCAAAATAAGATAGACCATTTTAATTGCCTCTTGGTCCACTACAGCATAGGATGTCCTCCTACAAAGTGATAACCTTGATAAGGTTGCCTTCCAGTCCTCGTTAGATGCCGTTTCCATGTGATCTTATTGGATTTACTGGGGGTGGCCTAAGCCCATCAGTGGACTTCCTGCAGCTGAATTATATAATATGATGATGATTTAAATATACAGCATGGTAATAACATAATGCCCGTCACTAAGAGCAGCAGAGGTTTTTTTTATAATTTTAGTAATTACATTTGTAATGGTTGAACAGTATAGATTACTTATCAACTATAATTGTACATGTGTGTTAACATTATCCACACAACAATTATTCTTATCAATATTATATGTGAAAGAAAATTTAGTTCTACATTTGCATATTTCAATTTTTACATATTGTACTCTCTGTAATATTATAAGTATATTTCCTTACAAAATCCTATTTGTACACTTCAATTCATATATTTTGCTGTAGAATATCCACTGCTGAATATTGGCCTACTCCATAGCTTTCCAATAAGGTCAGCTGAAAAGAGCGTGCATCCATAATAAAAATAATAAGAATAATTAGAAAATAACAAACAACATAAGAAAATATTTAAATTACCTAATCATTTTTTAAAGTAATAAATTAAGATTATATATATATATATATAAATATCATTTTTTTTAACTATTTTTAATTAGACACATATGGTAACAGTAATATATAATTTTTTGATAATGTTTTGGTGATAATGTAATTTTTACATAAATTTTAGAAATTCACTATGCAAAATTCGTACAACCGAACACAAAGCTTTCAAACATATTTTTGGACCCTCTTGGATACCATTTGCTTTTGGCATTTGCTGCAAGGAACAAGGATGGGAATCCTGAGCTAATGTATTTACACCGAAGTCGTAGCAAGCTGAAGTCTGTTAATAAATCTAAGAATTATGAAGTCACAGAGGTGGGGTGGAATTATGAAAATAAATCTAGTTCAACTACTGGACCCATACTGTTAGGCACTACTCAGGGGCATCTGCTGGAAACTGAATTGGAAGCTGATAATGAAAAAATGTTCTCAGGGAGCCAGCAGTATTGGAGACAGGTAGATAATATGCTTAAAATATTATTAAACATACTTCATTTTAACAATAGCCTCAGATATGATTATGTAAGTAATTCATCATAAATGAGGTGGTCGACTTCTATCAAGAAACCGAGTTTGGGTGAGCAGGTCATAAACCTTCAACCTAATTGTACTGGCCTTAACATACCATTCATTATAAATGACTGTAAAAAATATAAGTAATAATGATACGCAAGTTGTTATTTCCTCTGGTCCTATTGTAAATTTATCAAGGAGCCTATGTCCAGCGATTAACATCCTGTAGATGATTAATGTATCATTCCTGTTAGCACTATTGATCACTATCATAATATTAGGGAGACTGGAAAGTAATGTTGTTTCTTTCGACGTATTTTAAAGAAAAACCAAGTGATTTTTACGCCTCCGGCATTGATTTTGTTTATTAGATATATTGTTGATTAGAAATAAAAACTTGTCAAAAATGTAGTTGTGTGAATTTAACTCAAGAAAACAGAACTCAAGAAAAGACTTTACTTTCCGGTCCCCTATACAAGCATTAGTTACCTTAATTTCCATTGATCAATTTTCCTTAATGAGTTATAATGAATGGGTAAAACAATCACTAAATTTTAAAAAATATGTCATTATATTTATGAGGTTATTAGTGATTCTAAGTGTATGAATAATTATATAGAAAAGTCTATAGTTAAATAAAACAAATGAATATGTGGTTTCTCTAAACATTTTTAATCTATTATTTCTTAGTGTTTATATTTTTTATTTATGTTACTTTAATCTAATGAGGTTTAATTTATTGAAATGTATGTCTTTCTTTATTCAAGCTGCCTAATTACTTGCCTCTTTATGGGGGCAAAGAAGTTGATGGATTGGTAATTTTTCTTTCCAGTTTCTTATTATCATTTTACATTTATATTATTTTTACATTTAATTGCTTGTAATTTATTTCAATTACATTTTTTATACCTGCGATATAATTTTTTGAATTATCTAATCTACATCTTTTCTACTTTGGTTATAGTATATAAAAACTATAAGGCTTCTTCACCTTTTTCCTATCAACCTGTTTAAAATATAATTAGACAAATGAGCTATACACATATAAAAATTTTACATTTATAAACAATCATCCTGTATAAATGCTGTTAGTTTGTAGTTATGTTATCTTCTTTAAATACATGAAAGATATCATAATTTAGGATTTTTGCACCCTAGTTAACGACTTAGTACTTTTCCTTTCAATGACAAGATTTCTTTTTTTGTCAGATCTTCGACATTGGTAAAGGATCGGATACACCGATCACCGGTATCCAGTTTCATCGAGTCAGCAATACAACGAAGTATTTTATATTCGTCACCACACCAACTAGGCTTTACCAGTTTATAGGAAATGCAGTCTTTACTGATAATAAACCTTCGCTGCAGACGATCTTCTATTCTTACCTGACTAACACAGAGACAGGGTTTCAAGAAATCCCATCAAGTTTAAAGTACTCTAGACTCCAGTTTTACTTTGATAGAAATAACACACCAAAAACATTTGCATGGTTGACGGAACCTGGAATATTTTATGGTCAGGTTAGTGTTCTGTTAATATGAATTTTATTTAGTTTTAAATTTAAAATCAAAGAATTAATAACATATTTAATATAATTAGGGACCGTTAATAAAATACGAAAACTAAAATTTCACTTTTCTAATCCGCTGCTACCTTCGTTGATACAGTATGTTAGTGTGCGTCCACACTGAAAGCGCGGTGACTGGAGCCTAGGCGGGCGCGGCGAGCGGGGGCGTGCGGTGGCCACAGTAAAGGCGCGAGCTCTTGTAGCGGTTTGACGTACATCAGGTGTTGTAAACTATTATGGACGAGGATTTGCTATTTTTACTAGACAGTCCGATTCTGAGATGGGAGGTGTTGAACACTAGAGATGGTGTGCACGAAATAAATAAAAAAGAGCAATAACTGGTGAATTTCTTAACTTATATGAAGAATTGAGAATATACCCTACAAAATTCTTTCAGTATAATCGAATGCCCGTGTCAACTTTTGACTACATACTAAGTAAAATATGGATGTTTGCTATGCCAAGTCGGTGGTTTAGATTGAATTGCACATATAAAAGATTCAGTATCTATCGCCATTTTACGACAAACAAAACAAACAGACGCGCATACGCCGAGCGACAAGACTGAATTGGTTTGTTACCCCCGCCACCCGCTCTTTGGGTCGCTCGCTGACTAGGCCCGTAGTGGGGCCAAAACGCGCGGACAGAAGGGTTTGAAACTTAGGCGCGCTGTCTCGCCCAGTCCCGTCGCACTAGGCTTCCGCCTTAGTCACTACAATATAGACGCAAAGGCGCGTTTCATATGTATGATACTTCGCGCCCGTCGTCGCAACCGCGCTAGGCTCGCACTATGGACGCACACATACACTTTGCGACCCCCCTAAAAATATGACGTCACAAAATCTAGGTCCTGATAAATTATTTATTTATTTTGCAGATTTCTAAGCGTTTCTATATTCTGAAAAATTTATTATCGGCATTGAAGTATTACAACTGTAATTGACAGGTGTTTTAGACCATCCTCTCCCTGTTACATATTATCACACTAAGAGACCCCCCCACTGACCATCTAAGTCAACGTATTTTATTAAAGGCTCCTTAGCTTATATGTAAATAAATAAAAGTTTGTTATAGTGGTACCGAAACCACTATACCACGCCTTAGAAAAGTGCGGAAAGGTGGGAGATAAAGAAAATAGAGCACCCGATACTCCTCCGTCTAACTACGTGCATATCTAAAATGCGTAGTGGTACAGCGATTTCGGTGGTACTATACTATACTATCTAAATTTGGTTGACAAAAATAGTATAAATTTTCTTCACAGCTTGATCCAACATCGCAGCAGAATTCTAACTCTCTCTTTACTCAAGGTGAGCTGATAAGTTATCCACCTGAAAGAATAGATCCTGAAAAGGCTGAGACTGCAGAAAGAACGCCTCTGGCATTCGTTTTAACCGAGTTCCATGCTATACTTATGTTTTCTGATAAAGTCAAAGCAGTTTCACTTCTGAACCAAGAACTGGTATATCAGGACACTTATTCTGAAGCTCACGGGAAACTGAAAAATATTGTCAAGGATCCAGCTCGGAGGACAATATGGGCTGTTACTGATAAAGCTGTCTTTAGATACAAAGTCATTCGTGAGGAAAGAAATGTTTGGAGAATTTACTGTGACAAAGAGGAATTTGATTTAGCGAAAGAATATTGCTACAATAATCCAGCTTTCATAGACATTATCAATGTTAAACAAGCCGAATTGCTATTCACCAAAGGCGAATACGAGAAAAGTGCTCAAATTTTTGCAGACACGCAAAGCAGTTTCGAAACTGTATGTCTGAAGTTTTTGGAAGTGGATCAAATAAATGCATTAAAAGTTTACTTGTCCAGACGATTAGACGCTTTAAGTGAAGATGATAAGACTTTAATTTCCATGATAGTTATTTGGATGACCGAACTGTATGTTTCCCAGCTAGGTATGCTAAGGCGTACTGGTAAAGATGATACCGAAGAATTTCATCAAATACAGAGTGATTTTGAATTGTTTTTATTGCAAACCAAGGTAGTTAAATGCATGCAACACGTTAAATCAGTTATATATGATCTTTTGTCTTCTCACGGCGATAAGCAGAATCTTATTAAATTGACCATTATTAATGAAGATTACGAGAATGTTATAGAACAGAATATACTTAAGAAATCTTATTTGGAAGCGTTAAAGATATTGCAAGGTCTACAGAGGCCGGATTTGTTTTACCAATTCGCGCCAATACTGATGGAAGAGACACCAAAGCATACAGTCAACGCTCTGATATCACAAGGACCGAGATTGATTCCTTCGAAGTTATTACCAGCGTTTCTGGCTTGTGAGAATGACATGGAACATGTTTCGGAGATAATAAGATATTTGGAATTCATGTTGCAGAATTTTAACGTGAAAGATAATGCGATACATAATTATCTGTTGACATTATACGCGGAGAAAGATGAACCAGCATTAATGAGATACTTGTCTAGACAGGGCCAGGATTTACTTATGGTGAACTTTGATGTCCATTACGCGTTAAGGTAATATTAAATTTAGTCTCAAAGATTCTTTATTTAAATTTAAAAACTTTTTATTCAACCTATTATAAATTACATCTCTTATTGTCGCCTAATTTAGTCTACCGCCCGTTGTGATGATAAATGTTTCAGACATAGGGAGAGCAGACGAAACAAACTCCATTTTTTTTTAATTAAGCAAAATTACATGTTTATGTAACATTAATAACTTATAGAAATTCATTTACAGTTTTCATGTTACGTTTACTTTTAGCACATGAATGTTTTTAACATTTTTTTAAAAAAAATCTAGCAATGAAAGCTTTTTGAACATGATATGGGATCATATTGTGTAAACATATACATGTCTATAGAAAGATTTGTGAGCTCGGTAAAGTCATAGGTACTCATAATATGTTTTTTTTTTCTGGCATTTACATTATGTATTTGACACGTCCTAGAACAATCGGTAATGTTTTCGTGGACATATGTACAGTACATTTTAATACAATTAATATTTTATTTAAATCTTTATTTTGTTTATGATGTTTACAAAATAAACAATTTTAACATTTCATTTTCTTGAACTGTAATACTGTTACATTATTGGACTTGTGATCTAGTGTATTCGTGGTTATTGAATTTCAGATTGTGTCGTGAGAAAGGTCTATCAGAAGCGTGCGTGAAGCTGTCAGCCCTCCTGGGACTGTGGGAGGCGGCGGTGGAGCTGGCGCTGGATGTGGACGTAGCCCTGGCGAAGAGCGTGGCCAGTTTGCCCGAGGAATCTGAAATGCAGCAGCGACTCTGGTTGACCATCGGTACGTGTACATTCTTCATCAGGCCCAGCTTCAATTAAAGGATGCCTTATACATAAATTTAGACTCTACTGAGATTCTTTTCATGAAGTACACAAGTGGTTACTTTAAATGATGCTATGTGAATTATGTTATAAATAAGAGAATAAAAAAATAGCACAAATTAGAAAATAGTATAAATGTAAAAATGTCTCTTAAAAATTATCAATTTAAAAATCTAAATGTATATACTTTAAGTATACATGCAAAAATACAAGATGTGCAACGTTGAAATGAATTATCATTATCGATGCATAGGCCTTCCCCAAAGATCACCACCATGATTGGTTTTGTGCTGCCCGTATTCAACGACTTCCCCCGTCTTTGACTATGAAACTAATTATAAACTGTACAAATTATTATAAACTTCACGGTACTGCAATATATTACGTGAAATACCCGTTGTATTTGCAAAAAAACATTACAAGAGTATGTTATAATGGGTTCACTATGCTATGGTAAATTAAGTATATATATATATTTTATATTTTCCCTTAGCTGAACACGTTATCACTAAAAATCAAGACTTAAAGGAGGCAATGAGCCTGCTAGAAGAATGTCCACTCATCAAAATCGAAGACATCCTGCCGTTCTTCAGCGACGTGGTCACCATTGATCATTTCAGAGAGCCCATCTGTCAGTCGTTGCAGGTATGATATATTTTATCTTTATTGCTGGACCGCGACCTTCCTGGAAAGCCTTGATCTATGAGTTGTCTTCACAGGTTTCTTTGACCTACTTTTTGAGTGTTTCTGTTATTGTGAGTCCCATCGCCACCAGCACAGAATCTCTTCATCGGGTTGGTGATCATCTTCTTGGTCTATTTCCTTAGAATTTTTTATAACTTTAGAATGTTACACTTACATGTTTTAGTTTGTTATTAAAATATTTCCCAATTTGAGCCTTGTCTATTGCATAACGCCTATGGAGAGTAAAACATACAAGATTTTTTTATCAATTAAATAAATACGCATAGACGATGATTCAATTCCATTCAATTCATTCATTCATCTATATTTCTTCATTCATTCGATCCAAAATTCGTTGTCGTTCTGAACATTTTATATCTACGAAGTTTGTTACTCAGCAAAAATGATGGTTTCTTTTCTAACTACTACAAATACACTAACCTGATTGAACTTTTTGTACTGCAGGAGTACAATACACAAATCGAAGAACTAAAAGCCGAGATGGAGGACGCCACGAAGTCAGCGGAATGCGTGAGTTGCTATATATAATTTTGTCGTTTCAAACGATATACACGCACTGCAAGGTTTAGTCATCCTCAGAAGATATCTATAGGGGGATATACCATGATTGCCATGCTTGGCAGACGGGTTGGCAATCGATGGGTATTATGGTACACAGAGGGCGCTGCTGCCTACACTCTGGAAACTTATTTGAGGGCTATTACATATTTCTAATTCACAAAGTTTGAATCGAACCCGCGATCTACGATCTCAAGTCTCAGTCCACTACTCCTGGGCTACCACTGCTCATATAAACGTCCTATCTTTGTGGTGGCAGAGCGCTGAAGACGCTGAAAATTCACTTCTTCAGAGAAAATTTTAGTGAAAAAAAAAATGTTATGACAGCATAGTCGATATACAGGTTATAACCAATTACCCTGTATATATGACAGTTTATATAAGATTATAAATAAATATAGTAAAAATAGTTGGGTAAATAAACTAGTAATAAGAAAGCCTTTTATGTAATCTTCATAAAATTAGTAACACTTTTGTGCCCAACTGTAGTTGTATACTTCCATTTAATGTCTCTTAATTATCTTACAGTAAAAAAACGAAGTTCATTAAATAAAAACGTTTTAAAAATCCTATATTATGATATATATAGTGTGAAGTATTTTAAATGATAAAGCAATAAGATGATTTTCTTTACTGTCAATATTGTAAAAGTGTCCAGAAAAAAAAAACTGTCAGAGTAGTCGTGGGCTCTTTTTAGATCAGGAAGCTCAATTTGATTCTAGTTTGTATCAAATTGGGCTCCTCCATTTTCTCATGATTTACACAATCAGTAATTGATTTAATGTCAAAAATGATATAAATAATTTAATAAAAACACATTTCTTTGTAGTAACTATCTCGAATGTTTGACTAAGAAATTACATAACTTATTCTATTAGATTAGAAGGCATAAAATAAAGGGGTTAAAATACTCCATTGAGGAACTGGGCTCTTATGATCCCTGGAAAGAAACCTTTGCGTGGTGTTTAACCTTTTAAGTGCCACGAGGACCGCCGGCTACCTCACGATACCCAACAATAGATGCCGTGAGGGCCGCCGGCTACCTCACAATTTTTCATCTGTACATCTAAGGAATATTATTTTTTCCGACTCTCCGGTAATTATTAGCTTCATTAGGCACCTAGCAACTTGATCACGGGATGGTATACGATTTGCAGCATGTTTTGGAAGCGGTTACCATGGGTGCCAATGAGACCGCGGGCGGCCTCACTTGTTATATAAAATTTACATTAGAATATGTATATAGAAACATTTCTTTGTATTAAATTCACAATTTATTCATATTTTAAAGCTGGCTTTGAAAACTTATCGTGTTTTCTGTGTTACAAAAACGTGACCCGCCGGCGACCTCATGGCACACCGAGTACTCTGTTGCCTTTAAGTTCCATGAAGGTCGCCAGCGGTTTCAGTACATAATGATATACATAATGTGTTATATTCGTTCATAGAATGTAAAGATCCCAAATTTTCACATAAGGAAAGCCTACACTTGATATTTCCATTTGGCTCCTGGGGAAGTCATGGCCAAAACAGCTTGGCAGTTAAAAGGTTAAGGTGCATTTTAAATGTTCGATTCGAGAATATACCAGGGAATGTAAAAACAGGTCCGCGCAGAGATCCAGTCGTTCCGCAACCGAAGCGTGGTCGTGTCGGTGTCGGACGCGTGCTGCCTGTGCGACATCGCGTTACTTCTGCGACCCTTCTATCTGTTCCCCTGCGCGCACCGCTTCCACTCGGACTGCTTGCTCACCGAGATACAGCCTACGCTCGGTAATAAAAAAAATATTATTGTACATCAGTAGATTTTTTGTATTTATTTTTATAACGTATGTTATTGACATTTAAAACTTTATCGGTTAGAAGGAGCAAAGTACTAATGGTGCCCCAGTATCTAATGAGAAGGTAGAGATTGAATTTGTTCAAAACCTTAGTGTAAAATATATAATGTTGGATGCCAGAGCCTTTCGTCATCATTATTTGACTCGAACGATGTTCACCGCTGGATACAGATTTCACTCAAAGATTTTCTTTAAAACTGGTTGGAAGCGGCCTAAGTGAACAGAGTACGTTTGCCCGTTTGTGATCTTTATTCTAGAAATTTAACCCTTAATAGCCTGATTTACGAAAGCGATTTTTTTTACATATTACTGTGTTTGCTTGTGGGTCTAGATGAAGGGAAAAATAGATTTTTTTTTAATTTCGTTGGAAAGAATATTATACAATAGTAAAATTCGTACAGCCAACCTATAAAAAAAACTAATAGTAATGTGAACATTCGGTTTAAAAGATTGGTATCAAAATTGAAACTCTAGGCTATTAAGGGTTAAGGCTCCACTGGCCACCTGTAGAAATGTATTATTTTATGTCGTCATTGACTTAAGTTACTTCGCAAAGAACGACGCTAAGCAACCTTGGGTCATGGCATGTCTCTATATGTTATCGTATATAATAAAGTTCTTCAAAATTTTAGACCTTCCATTTCTTGGTTTTAAATATATAATTAAATTGAAGATATTGAATAAATCTTAATAATAATTTCTTTTTTTACAGAAAAAAGCTTTACAGAATACTTATTACTTATAAGCTAGATATTCCTTGGTAGATGCTTTTAAAGAAATTTATATTCTAATAAGTACTTACTTCGCAGTACATTTTAATAACATATCGATGCGCCATAATTTAGAATATTGTATAAACAATACTGACAAGCATATAATAAACATAATAAATAAATAAACTCGTAACGCCTAAATTTCGTCGACAAAGTCGAAAAAAATATTTTAGTTTTAAATAATAAATTAATAGTAATAATATTAAGTACATCTTATTTATATAGCATTCAAGAGTTTTTGGTTGATCAAAAAATGTGAAACTTGGTTTGTTGACTCTACTGCATGGTTTATATTATAATGTATACATAAATGTTCAATTTCATTCATTTCAAGCCGGTAACTTTCTACTTATATATGTGTATATGTATGTATGTATATATATATATATATATATACTTAGTCTGGCCATAAATACTGTTACTATTCAAAAAAAGAAAATATTACGTTTGAATTTGGAATCTGTCATTTTTATATGATTGCTTGATGTGTTTTCTTATTTTCGCGCCATTATATTGTTAAATATTTTGTTATATTAAAATGGAGTGGGGTGATAAAGAGAACCGAATCGCTGTGATTGCCTTACATAAAGTAGGTATGGAGAAAAGTGCAATTTTTAAAACCCTCCACCCGCTTGGTATCAGTCAAATGTTTGTTTACCGGGCTATTGATAGGTACAATGATACCTCCTCTGTTTGTGACAGAAAAAGATCTGGCCGTCCACGTACCGTTCGTGTGAAAAAGGTGATTAAAGCAGTTAGGGAAAGAATTCGAAGAAATCCTGTCCGTAAGCAAAAGATTTTATCTCGGGAGATGAAGATAGCTCCTAGAACCATGTCGCGTATATTAAAAGATGACTTAGGACTTGCAGCCTATAAGAGACGTACTGGTCACTTCTTAACTGATAATTTAAAGAAGAATAGGGTGGTAAAATCCAAACAACTACTTAAGCGGTACGCAAAGGGAGGTCACAAAAAAATTTTGTTTACGGATGAGAAAATTTTTACAATTGAGCAGTATTTTAATAAACAAAATGACCGTATTTATGCTGGAAGCTCTAAAGAAGCTTCGCAATTAGTAAACAGAGTACAACGTGGGCATTATCCCACTTCAGTGATGGTTTGGTGGGGTGTTAGCTATGAAGGGGTGACTGAGCCATATTTTTGTGAAAAAGGTATTAAAACGTCGGCACAAGTTTATCAAAATACCATTCTTGAGACGGTAGTTAAGCCTTTAACTAACACCATGTTCAATAACAAAGAATGGTGCTTTCAACAAGACTCGGCACCGGGTCATAGAGCTCGATCCACCCAATCTTGGTTGAAAACTAACGTTCCGGACTTTATCAGCACTGAAAACTGGCCGTCGTCAAGTCCTGACCTAAATCCATTGGATTATGATTTATGGTCAGTTTTAGAGAGTAAGGCTTGCTCTAAACGCCATGATAATTTGGAGTCCCTAAAACGATCCATTCGGTTGGCAGTGAAGAATTTTCCTCTAGAAAGAGTTCGTGCTGCTATTGATAACTGGCCTCAACGTTTAAAAGACTGTATTGCAGCCAATGGAGACCACTTCGAATAAACATTGTATATTTTTAATAGTTATATATTGATGTATTAAACTAACTCACTATGAAAGGAATAAATGTTACGTATAAAAAAAAAATCGTGCTTTTCTTTATAACAATATTTATGGCAAGACTAAGTATATATATATATATATATATATATATGTGGTAATCGGGATGCAGGGCTTGAATTTAAAGTCCTTCGTGGGGCACAAATATTTATTTAAAAAAAAAAACTCCTAACCTAAACTGCAGACGCTTCCTTCGTCGTTCAAACGTCGTCTGTCTCCCTTCCTCTTACACGCCTCTCGCTTGTACCATCTGACAGTTCTATTCACGCATGCTCTTACGTTCCATTCCACATATATATGTATATAGATATTAATTTTATTAATTCCGTAACCAAACGGCAGTGCGGTAATTTTGTCTCAACATTTAATATTATAATGTATACATAAAACATTGTTATATTTCATTTAAAAGAGTTTCTGTCCGTCTCTTCTCAACAAATCAGCATACCGAGTAGGAGTCAACTTACTAAATGTAATCTTAAAATAATAGACGAATTAAGTTAACAGAAAAAAAGATATTTAGAACCGCACCGTAATAGAAAATACACGCAAATAGCAGTTTTTTTAATCTATAGGGTGGGCCAAAAATTTTTGCAAATAGCAACACTTGATTTCTCCAAAACCGTGAGAGTAAGGGGCCAACGGCGAGACGGAGCACATCTCGACGATGTAATTTTTAAAAAATAAATTTTAATAAATGATAATTACGGTAAATAAATCATAAACAAAATAGCATTTGTACTTTTATTTCTACACATGTTTCAAAAGTGCAAAAATTTATGGCCCACCATATATATACAATAATCGATGACTTTGCAATATTGAAGTTGAATGAACCATGAATTACTTCCGTTTCTGTTGAGTTAGAATGTTAAGCTCCTCGGTAATCGCAGGTCCAGCTCGTCGAAACAAGCTAAGCGATCTGCAGCGTCAGCTGTCGGTTCTGTCCAACATCGAGCTGTCCGTGGTCACCTCCAACGGTCTACCGCTCCGGGAGGTGTTGAAGAATGAAATAGACGACATCGTCGCGAGCGAGTGCATATTCTGCGGCGAGTACATGATCGCTTGCATCGACAAACCATTCATAGCCGATGAGGACTGGGATAGAGTCATGAAGGAGTGGGAATAGTTAAGCTTTAATTTATCACATTTATAATGTACTTGGCATTTGGTGTGGCACACTAGGCCATTCACTTAGACTTTAGGCAAAAATCACCTGAGTTGGATTTTATTAAGCATTCCCTTTATCTAGTGTTCATTTTCTTTATCGATGCGTTTATAAGATTAAAATGTCCGACGTGCCAAATCAAATGCCGGGGATTATGCAAAACTTAGTTTTGGATTAAATTAAAAATTTTACAAATTGCAAATTGAACATAAACAAAGCAGGACATGGGCGGTTTCTGTATTTTATTTATTTATTATATTTATTTTACTATATTTATTGCTTTACAATATGCACAAGATAATAATTGAATTTAAATAAACTTCATATTTCCTTCCGGTCCACGGTTTTGCAGCCCCACTCGGTGTTCCATGCGTTCACGTCCCCACTCAGCACCACTCTGGCAGTCTTCGAGCCCTCCTCAGCTATGCCGATCCGTATTGTCCGACTGGCGATTTGGCTCCAGGTAGATGGACACCACCCCTATCTCCCAAGCCCCAGTTCTCAGCCGCCGCAACGTTGCCAGACGGGAGGTGGGGACATGGCTCATACTCCGGTCTCTTCTTGCTTCTTAAGGCCGCATCCCCCTTTTTTTTTTTGTTTCGGTGTGTGTGTACCACCAGATTCTTTTGACCATGATCCTTTTGCACATTCCCCATAACGGGCATAAGACCGATTGGCCTATAAGACTTCGGGTGCGTGTATTCCTTTTTGTCGGGCTTCCGGAAAGCCACGACAACCGCTTCCTTCCACCTCGTGGAGTTTCGTTTTCGCAAAACCAGAGGTCGTCTAGGAATCCCTTGTGATGTACTCAGGGGTGCTGCTTTTCGGCTTCCAAAATAGGAGGGTCTGACATATTTTCATCGTTGTCGATTACAAGAGGATCAGCATCCACTTCAGGCTGGGCATTCACACCGTCATCACTATTTTTAAGGTCTCGAAGAACATCTCGAGCGATTTGATAATAGTGACCTTCATCCTCTACTTCGGAGTCTGACCCGCCTAAGCCATCTTCTGAATTTTCAAGAGTTT
The DNA here is from genome assembly GCF_028537555.1 of Battus philenor. Lineage (NCBI taxonomy): Eukaryota > Metazoa > Arthropoda > Insecta > Lepidoptera > Papilionidae > Battus > Battus philenor. The sequence continues at coordinate 3,282,301 of NW_027181759.1, read as the reverse complement.
CTAAATACTCTGTAATTTCGCTTTCTAGTAATCGTGGCATGGTAAAAACCAAAAGAAAAATCCTTCACCAAACATGCATTTATTTAGCAGGCAATGCGCATTGTAGTTTTCCTACAACATACCAGATTTCGCTCTATTCGACTGTAGCATCAAGTGATTTTCAATGTTTTACAACGTGAACATGTAATATATATTTTATCAAAGTCCAAACACAGCTACAAAACTTAGTTTCGCGCCACTAGAAAAGTTTTCTTCAAAATGACATTTGACATTAACTTATTTTCAATGCTTATAAACATTGGATAGTGCTAACATTATAAAATGTACAAAATTAGTTCAGAAATAAGAACTAGTTGTCAAAATTAACAAAAAATTAAAAGAAGATCAATTTTATCTGTGGTTTTTAGTATGTTGTTTAAAAACAACAATGTGCATTTAAGGGTTAAAAAAGAGTTAGACTGACTGATAGATCTGTTGGTTCTCCTAGTAGTCCACTTTACAGCTTCCGAAGCATCGATTTTCCTTCGGACTGCCGTGAACATATACATTTTCATTGCTTTATACTGATTGTCTCTTTAACAAGAGCTGTAGTTTGTACAAAATGACTATGATGCTTGTTCAGAGGAACATTAGTGTTTCTGCGATTATGTTATATTCGTTATATATTATATATGTTCGTTCGATTAACAAACATACAGATAGGCTTAAAATCCATGAAATAGATAGTTTTATTTTTAATTACTGAAAACCTATAAGTCGAAATATGTTTCAAAATATGCGTTTATTAAATTCAAGCAATTGTAAGATTAGATCTGTAACTAAATCAGTCCTAATTCTTGGGCACATCGCTCTAAGAAATCACCACCATGTCCTTTACCCGATGTAATTTTTTGTTATTGCCGAATTATATCTTTCGATACAAGATGGCATTATTTAGAAATTTTGTTTATCTTTTGTTTCCTTTAAGAATATTTTTAATAATGTTTTAAGATGTAGTGTTATTTTAAATTATGCAATATCTTATAGATTACTCTTTTAACCATAATAATATATAATAACCATTATTTTATTATGTTCCTATAATAAGCGTGCATCCTGTGATCTTATGTAAGAAAGTGCTTTATAACTTGAATAAAAATGTTTGGAGGAAAATCGACGTTTATTTTTGTATAATAAAAGACCTCATTGAATTGGTATAGTTTATTTAGAGAAACATGTTATCAAGTATTGATAAACAATAAATTATTAAACATTAGGATTTAAATAGAGGTGACCATTTCGAAATCCTAAGGACAGTGTCCTGTACAAGAAATTTGGTGTTATAACCCTAAATTTACAAACATAAACAGCAATACATGGCAACACCTTGTTATTAGACAAAGAATTAACGCGAAGAAGGAAAAGGCAGAGATCGTAGGCCCTGTGCGCGCTCCGTGCTCGTGTATCTACAAAAACAATTTACTAATGCAAACTACATTTATTGACTAGCAGCACTATCTACCTCCATCTGTGCTTCCATCTTTTCACCTTTACCATCGATCTGCATTGCTTCTATTTTTTCGTCTTTCTTACCTTCCGAGTCTACATCTTTGTTGTCAATATCTTTTTTTTGCTCAGCAGTTTCGTCTTTTTTCTCTTCTTTTGCCTCCTTTTGTTCTTTTTCATCTACTTTTTCCTTTTTTTCTTCAGATTTTCCATCTTTTTTTTCAACATGTTCTTCCTTAATACTATCATTAGTTGCATCTTTTTTATCCTTACTTTTATCCCGTTTCTTTACGTTTTTAGTTCCCTTTTTGGGACTTTTTTGCTCCTTTTCCGTATTTTCGTTTTGTTTCTTATCTTCTGGCTTCAGCTCCGGAGTTTTTTCTTTTACTCGGACGTCTGGTCGCGTGTCTGCAACCTGTGTCTGTGCTACTTCTGTGTTTTCTGGAACAGGCACTTTTTCGAGGTTTTCCTCTTGTGGCTGCTGTTCTTTAATTTCTTCTTTTTGATTTTCTGTGTTTGCCTGTTGTGTTGGGATTTCAACATTAGGTTGTTCCTTGCTAACATCTTTCATTTCAACTTCTCCATTTTCTACCGACTTTTCGTTACTTTCATGATTTTCCATTTCCACATCTTGTGGTTGAAGTGCGCTACTGCCTTTCTCAGCTTTCGCTTCCAACACAGCTATGCATTTTTGAATACATCGAATAGCTTCCTTTCTGGCTTGCCTTATGTTTTCTTTACCATCAGTTTCAATGTTGTCTAATTTTATTAGATTTCTAGTAAGCATCTCATCTAAGAAAAGGTATTTTTTGTCTTTCTTTGAACCAGTAAAGTTTTCAACTTCAGACATTAGATTCAAAACATCAGTTTGTATATTGAGAATTTGTGTGATTGGATCATTCGTTTGCGGCTGGGGTTTGGGTTGCGGTGGCGCTTGCTGCTGTGGTGGCGCTTGCTGCTGTGGTGGCGGCTGTTGTGGAGGAGTGGGCTGCCGTGGAGGAGTAGACTGGCGTGGAGGCTGCTTTTGCTGCGGTTTGGACGGAGTCTCAGCTCTCGGCGAAGTCTGGGGATGTTCATGGTGGACGGGCACTTTTACGAAATGCTCTTCTGGGGGCATTTGAGGTTTTGGAGAATGAGATCTCTGTGGAGACGCGCCACGAGCAAACGCTGCTTGAGGATATGCTTTTTGTTGTACAAATGGTTGTGGTCCTTGTCTAAATCCTTTGTTGAAGGGAGTTCCAAAAGCCCTTGAAAAGTTAGGGGGGTGATGGAAGTTGACCGGGCCCTCATCAGCAAAGTACTGGTCCCTATCGATATGTGGTTGAGGTGGAGGTACATACGTAGGCTTAGTGTCCCCAAAGTGCGTTCCATGGTCTACGGATTTATTAATCACTGGTTCATCCCTGCCTTCCACGAAAATGGGTATATGTCGAACATTGGAAGATTGCTGTTCCTGTTGAGGATGGTGAGACTGTTCTTGGTGGTTATGTCCACTCATTTTGTTTGCGTTATTTAGACCACCCGATGTGCGATTATCGGGAGGAGCTGACATACACCTTTGGTTTCTGTCCTCTTCATCAACTAGACTGGGGTCTGCTGGGCTTTTTTGTCCTAGATCTACTGTGTTTCTGAGACCGTACTGCGGTAAATTATTATGTTGATCCTCCTGCGACGGCCCTGGTGGCTGTTCAGTCTGTGTAGCGGTAGTTTGTTGTTGGGGAGACTGTGGTTGTGGTGAAGACGGTTGTTGCTGATGCGGTTCCTCCCGGTTACCGAACCTGCGGTTCCAATGTGACGGGAAATGCTCTCGGAACTCTGTGGGAATATCGTCGAACGGGAATCTGTCGAAGCCGCCGAAGTTGTCGTCGAAATCTGAAATTTTAAAAAAAATGTTATAATTCATACTTTCCACCTTACAGTTTAGTTACAAAGTATAATACAAGAAGAGAGTAATTCATTTTAATGCAACCCTGCGCATCGATTATAAAAGACATTTATATAGCGAAGGCACAACTTTGATTGTGATGCAACAAGTTACTATAAAACTGTAAACTACGAATTCGACACAAAAAATGTTTACCATGTTAGAGAGAAAGTGACAATTAATATAATTATCAATTAGATACCGTCAGTGGCGTCCTGGCTGGAGGGACGTCGCTTTCTGGCCCAGGTGGCAGGGCGCTGTCGCAGTCGCGCCGCTATGTCCGGGTGCCGCGCCGCAAGCTCGCTCCACGCGCCTGAACCCTCCTCCTCATCAAACGGAAAGCCGCGCTGCGCAAACAAAACTCAAATTACAATCAATCACAAGTATTGCCGCATCGTCTTGCCGGTTGTGCACTGCCCGCATCATTGGGGCGATCTTTTGGAGTAAGCCCTATGCACTGCAGTTGGCATTCTGTCTGTTTATATGACGACGAAAAGTTTAAGTTTAATTTGTTTTCTCGACAATGACTGGTTTATATCTTTTCTTGAGGAGATTCACCCTCTTGCTTTAGTCTGAAACCTCAGGGAATGGTGACCAATAGGTAATTGTACTTTCGGCCAACATGAATATGTTTTAAGTCCACCTTGTGGGGGCCTATCTACCCTTGAGGACATTTTGGTCCTTACTACAATTGGTTGCGCGAGCGATGTGTCCTGACCATTGCCACTTAGGTGAGCAATTTTTGAAACAACGTCGGTGACCTTCGCTGCGTATTTCCTCATTTACGATTCGATCCCGCAACGCTCCGGAGCAAACTTTCAATACAAAGCAAAAAATCATTTGACAGTTTAAAATTCCGCGAAGTTGATAATCAACACCTAGCCAATACGGTATTGAAAACTTAATTATTCAAGACTTAAAGACTCATAAAGTTGGCACTTCTGAAGAAATCAGTATACCAATTACCGTCAGTAATTTCCCCTACCGAGAAAAGTTTAATGATTAATTAAAAATAAATGTCATTAATGTCCCGGAAGGGTTCTAAAGTATTGGCATAAAAACTGAATTAAAGCTGCGCGTAGACGAAGTACACCTAGTTATAAGTCTTATCGAGAGTGTGTATAAAGAGTATATTCGCGTGTAGACCTAGCACGTGCACGTATTGTGTCGTGCTAGAGTCGTGTTTGCGACACGAAGATCTGACCGTATACGGCAAGGACGGTCGTGTAATGACCTTTAATACGAGCTTTCGTATTTTAAGAGATAAGGTGCTTGAGAATTGTATTATGATCAGACATCAATACGGCACAAGGCCCCTGTGACTGATCACAGTGTTTCCAAGTCATTTCGGAGACGCAATTTACAGATGTTTTTATACCGCGCCACATGTATTTCTCAATTCGCATTAACAAGATATATTATTAAACATTTACATGTACTCGACAAATGAGATATCTATTAACAAGTACGTGAACAAACCGGATGTTGCTAAGACAAACTTTCTCAGATAAAGTCATGATGACACTCTTAGTGTTTGTAATGATTTTTCGAGAGTCTTTACGAACATAAAACTGTCAATTGTCCCGCCATCGTAATAAAGCGTCGTCATTGTACATTGGCAACGTTCCTAATACAATGAAATGTGAAAGGACCCCGACGGGCGCCGACATCTTCATGTTACATTATCGTGTTTCTATTTAAAAAAAATACTTGTTGCTAATAACTTCAACTATAAGTATTTCTTTTTAAGGTTTTCGGTAAAACGCATTAAATTAAAATGTACATATGGCAATATTTTTATATTTAACTGTAAAACATTGGTCTCTATAAAACCTTAGTTCATATAAGACATCTGTTTTATATACCATGATTGTTTACAGGCGCATGCAAATATTTTTCTAACATCGTCATTATTTCGTCTTAATATTATACGCAAATCACAGTAAACAAAATATTGCAAAAACATTAATATTATTCATTATTTCAACCTAGCATATATATATTTGCTAATAAAATTATTATAATTGTATTTATGTTTACAAAATATATCAGACTGACCGCAGTTTATATTTGCTAATTTAAAACAGCAATGGACAGCTGCAAATAAATAATTTATCCATGATATAACTATGATCTAACTCAAAGTGTCTGATTAAGAAAACACCTGCTCTCAATAAAGCGAATGCATTCAAGACACTGCATGACATGGACGTCATTGTTATAATTGAACACGTGGTGAGGCAGGGGCGTTCAATGCGGCGTACCAATTTCCTCCGCCAGATGGTACGAGTTTTCCGCATGGCAAATTGCAGACAAATCGCATGCTCTAATTGCATTCAAATGCCGACGGGCAGGGCGGCGTTGCATACCTTTGTCATGAATCAGAAGTGCGTAGCTATTGTGTTACACTGCTAACTAAATATTAAACGTAAATGATGCAGAACATTCAGTCAAACGACATTAATAAGCTTAACTATCAAATATAACCAAGCACGAACACTTTTATTTGCTATAAGTCAAAAACTTTTCCATTAAAACAATGGTAAAAACTTATATACAGGTTCATCATTGTCAGAAACAAATGAATCTTAGACAGGCTCCCCCACTACGTGGATAGACGTCAAGGTCGTGGGAAGCCGCTCAAGACGGGTCATCATAGCGATCTTTGGAGGAGACCAATGTCGAGGGTGTCTATCGGCTGACCTGATGATGAAAAACAGGAATCAACAGATGAAATAACAGATCTTGTAAGTTGAGTAAGTTGGTGAAATAAAATAATCGATAAAATTTCAAAATCGGATAAAATATCAGGGCCAGTTGTAATTTTAAAAAAGGACATTCCTCGAAAAAATTAATTAACTCTTTTATCACCCTCTTGAAACTATATATTGTTTTAAATGAACACACGCCTTTCTTGAAAGCTGAATTGCATAAATCATGTTTAATAGCTTGGTATTACTTTTAATAATATAATTACAACTGTAATTAATAAGGAGCGGGCTTGTACGTTCACGGATTCATATCGAAGATGATGACATGACGATTAAAATTAATTGGCTAATGACGCTCACGGGCTCGAGTATATTATTAAACTTAATTACGATTGGTGCAGAGTTCCAAAAATGCAAATTATTCATTTAAACCATTTGTTTTTAATATACAGCACCGATCTAAATTAAGTCTCAATCCAAAATTCATACTTAATCTTATCATTTTTTTTATTTTAGAAACGTTTAATTTGAAATCGACTCCATTAATCATTTTTATGACTGTTCTATTACTTCGTAAAAGTCTTTTTATGGAAAAACAATACAACTTGCAGTGCCGCTTGAATTGAGTTGACATTGTGTGTTTGTGGTACAAATCTTGAAAATCAAAGTGATTCATATGACCAATTGAACGTCGCTTGTTTCAGTTTTAGAAAAGATATCAACATTCAACAACAACAACATCACCATAAGATAAAACTCACTGTGTTTATATAAATATAAAATCATTACAATACAACGTGTATGAAAAAAAAACTATTTTTTTCACTTTTTAACAGGAATTAATCATAAGTAATAAGGGCCGTCTGTCGGATCAGTAAGTCGTCAATAAAATTGAACAGTCAAGGTTCAGCTAATATAATTATTACTTGAAACATTTACATTTACACAAGACTCATTAGTGACAAAGTAATCACATCTGCGTTCCGGTTCGTAGGCGCCGTAACTAATGGAAGGTACAAGTTAATAAAACCTATCTCAAGTTTCAAGGTGATTAACGCAGTATTGACGATCCGTAGAACATTGTCACAAATTCGCGAAGCATAATATATTCAGGCCAAATCACTAGAGTGATCGTCCTTGTTCACTAACTTTTTAGACAATCGCTGTTTTTTTTTACAAACTGCGAATTTGATATTTAAATTCTAAGTATCTTTATTTAAGTAGGGGTTTACGAACACTTTTGAATCGTCGATTATTTAACATTACAAATAGATTACCAAAGTCTCAAGATTCAGCCAGACACGCAGCATTTGCTCTCTTTAAAAGAAATATAACCCTTAAGTAAATTTTTTTAATGTTATAATAAGTAAGCAGTATTGGAAAAGCGTAGTAGCGGCTTCTTTGCAATAACAAAGCCCCAGAACTCCCCCAAGAATATTGGTTCAGGCCGATTGAAATGCCAATAAGATTTCATGGGCCCTTTAAAACTCTGGCCTGGGATTCAAGAATATCCGAGAGGGATGGGCCTCAACTCGATCAAGTGCTATTCATCCTTCTGTTGTACCCCTCACTATAGATCGCGACCGTTTGTAGGGAAAATTTTTCGCGTACTATGTCACGTAATTTTTGCCGATCTTCATTATTGCTTCGGCTACTGAAACATCGAGCGTGGATCGGAAGTGATCGGATTAACTAATGGAGCTTTTTTTTTCGCAAGCTTACTTACTATCAGGTAGTACAAACACCAATAGGAAAGCCCAACGTCATTTTAAAAAAATACTAATAAATTCTTTTTATATTATCATCTACTAAGCACTGTATTACAGTGACTATAGCCATTTTATTATTATTATTATTATACATACAGATTTTATTAAATTATATTGATCGTTCCTCTACCACGCTGTATACAATTTTTATTTCTCACTTGCATCGAAAAAGGTTGACCGCCTCTGTAGAGCGAACAGACGATTGCGATGTATTTTTATTGAATTTATATTACATAGTGACTACACACGTTGAGATCCATGTGCTTTTTTTGTATTATTATTTGTTGTTCACGTTTTCTTTGCAACATGACGCAAGGCTGTACTCTGTTTGTCCTCACCTCAGCCCACACGCCGGTGACATCATCGTACTGATTTATAATCCAAATGATTGTCGAGAATAAAAATAATATATTGACACTGATATCCCAAGTAAGGTTTTTGTTCATTAATTTTTTTTGCAAAATAACATGTTTTTCGATACTTGAAGTTATATTCCGCAGAATTATGTAAAACTTCAGAATTACTAATGTGTATGTGATAATGAAAAATTATTTATATTTATGTTTTACAGTTTAACCTTAACACTTAGACATAATACGTGACTTTTATATGAAATCATTTAATTAAGATAATATTCATTCAGAGTATTTCGTTCTTATAAAAAGTATGAATTAAATATTAGGGGGATCGGAAAGTAATGTCGTTTCTGTCGACATATTTTACAGAAAAACCGATTGATATTTACCGCTTCGGCATTGAAAATTTGTATACTATATGGCAAAAGGTTGTTGATACCAAACGTGAATACATTGTTGATTAGAAATAAAAACTTGTTAAGTCGTGTGAATTTTACTTAAGAAAACGACATTACAAGTAAAGTAATTTAACATATAAAGAAAAAAATCGTTAAAATATAAATTGACGAAAAGAAAAGATTCAGGTGTGAAAATTTACTTTCCGCCAACGTTATGAAGGACGCCAAAGCGTATTTCAAAAAACTCTCAATTTTCATTAACAGATTGAGTATAATTTAAAAATAAAATAAAAAATATGAATTTTATCGTAAGAGGCCTGTGACAAAAAAAAATATTATACAGGGTTTATAAGTTACAAAACCTTTAAAGAGGGTATCGAATTTGGTTTAGCTCAAATATCAGCAAAAAGCTAAGACAAGATATAGGCGTTAAAAAAATTCACTTTTACACTATGTCTAATCCTACAGGGTGTGATATGATTAGTGAAGAGATTAGAGTCATAAAGTGATCACTTTAAAATTAGTTACATTAATTATTTTTTCCTATTATCATGTATTATAACAGGCCTACAACTTCATTCAGTTAATAGTCTGCGAGGATAGATAGTAATACAATAATTAATTTTAGAATACAATTTCTCCAGTTTTGAATTTTTTTAATTTCTTACTCTATTATTGTTACTTTATTTATTATTTCAGAAACCATTATATATTGAATTCACCCTTTTTAAATTTTGTGCCAAACTGTATAAAGTTGGTGATCCGTAACGAACTTCAATATCACGGATCAACAAACCCAGTCCGCTATATGCAATTCTCATTTACATTCACAGCCTTAAAGTGTTGAAACAAAATCAACAACAATTAGACGCCACTCATTGGTTACGTAAATAAACTCTATAACATCGCCTTAAACATCACAATTAAAACATTTAAAATGATTTATTTATGCTAAAGGTTTGATTCATCAATAATTATAGGTTACAATGCGGTTTCGGAACATCACCAACAACAGATATACGAAGTCATTGACCGCAAAACTTGACCGAATACGGACAAACCGAATAGATAAGGTGACAATGTTTGTAGAAAATAACGGCTTAATTGCAAAACCTTTTAAAATAGGCTTATAATAGACGTTCATTAATGGTTAAAATACAGCCTTGCCCAAAAGTATTGGGCACCCCCCTAAAATATACACCCTAAAACTTTTACAGTAAGTTACGTATCTGAAATGTTTTTTTTTTAAATTAATACGATTTATTTGCCGGTCTTGTTTAATCTGCCGTACTTACAATAAGCTGTTGTGTTAGCTATTTGTGCTGTAGAGACAGTTTGTGACTCGGCAGAGACAACTGTAGCATCGCCCATAGACAGTCGTCTGTGACTCTCTCCTACTTAGAGAATAATATAGTTCCATCATTCTTGATATTATTATATCTAAATTAAACACCTTAAAGACACATCTTCTATCCGTAAAATATTACATTCCCAGAGTTGCGCATCAACTGCGCTATATTAAGAGTAACAGTATATTTAGATCGTACGGATATTTGTAATGTATATACACTCAATATGAATATTCACACTGTAATGAAAGTATAGAATACTGTCTAAAATCAAAAGTAAAAATGCGCCTGTCCTGGTTTTTTTGTTTAATTTTTAAAGAGATATTTCATATAATGTTTCATTTATTAAAATTTAGATATAAGCTAGCATAAGTATAGCTAGGACTGTGTACGTCTTCAATAATCAAACATTTTTTTTCTATGTTATACGAAACTAATGTAAACGTATTCTGCTGTTAGCGTTTTAAATAATCATACTAGCTGTTCCGTTATTGGCCCGTCACATACCATTTGAAAAAAAAAAAACAATTAGATTCAGATCAATTTGTATTTCAGATTGTTTAGTTTTTTTATTGATTAAATGTGAATTAAATGTTGCACTCGATAAACAGTGACCGATACAGCTGTTAAATGAAAACAAATTTGCATAGCCTGAACTGTCATATGAGCAAAATTTAAAACGAACTGTCAAATGCGCAAAATTAAAAACGAACTCTCAAAGGCGCCGAATTTAATACGAACTCTCAAAGGCGCCAAATTAAAAACGAACTGTCAAATGCGCAAAATTTAAATAACCATATTTGATTTTGTACGCATGATTAATCGAGTCTGCCCAATTTTCTAAATATGTTTTTCATAAGAATCTTTAACTAATCATTAGAATAGAGAACTTGTCAACGAAATCATTAATGTCGTTGAAAGTTATGGCTTATGCTAGACATAAATATATCAATAAAAATAAAATTAGAGAAAGCCATAATATTGTTCTTAAACAAATATCCCCGAGATGAATTCAATCTGGATTGAGCTTACGTGTTTGTTTTGAGAATGCGCCGTTGGTCTTTGAATGCAGATTCGTTTCCCAGCAATATTGCAAGGCCAATAACAATACTGGCCGCTAAATATTATTTGAAATAAAAAAAACGAATGATAATCCGGGACTGTTTACTTTAAACTAAAGAAGTTAATTTGATACGCGATAAACACATGAGATCAGCTCTAAAAAAAACTGTTATTGCGGGATGAGATGTAACATCTTATCGCCCTCCCGACAAGGCTGCAGGATCGACGCGAGAAATCAAGTAAACTCGTACCGTTGCATTGCACCAATGACCCACATAACTAGTGATTCAGCGCTAGAAATAAGTTTATCCGTACATGGAATACGATCTTCCGGTCATTACCGATTGACAAATAGAGTATTAGTATCGAACAAATTGGTTCTCTCCGCTTTTTGCTAATTAATGTTATATATGTATTTCATTCAATACTGTTTAATTAAATCGTCCGACACGCTTTTATTCTTAACAATCACTATTCAAATCGTGAACCATCGAACGCGCGAAGATATAGGGTGGGCCAAAAATTTTTGCAAATAGCAACACGACACACAAACAATAGTCGATTACAGGAGTGCCAACGGCGAGACGGAGCACATCTCGACGATGTAATTTTTAAAAAATAAATTTTAATAAATGATAATTACGGTAAATAAATCATAAACAAAATAGCATTTGTACTTTTATTTCTACACATGTTTCAAAAGTGCAAAAATTTATGGCCCACCCTATATAACAAGTACTTGGATTTAGAATTTTTCAATTTTCTTATATTTTGCGTATTAAGCGAACATAGGTCGCGGGTTTGATTCCCCAGATACAGTCTTAACACACTTTATGTACTAATGTATATTATTATCACAAAAAGTTTTTTAGAGAATGGCCAGCACCGTTTTCTACTTATCATAAAACGACACTACGATCGCCAACCCCCCTTCTAAGCGTGGCGATTATCGTATATCCCCCCCATAAATATCTTTGAGAGGCCTGTGCCTGGCAATGGGCGTCTACAGACTAAAAATTTAATTTATTTTTTTCAAATTAATTATTCTATTTTTTAAAATTTTATCATATCGGCGCCTTGTACGTGGGTGGAATGTTGTGACGCACTCATCCAAGGAAGCGGGTTGGGACCGCTTTTGTATCCATTTACGTCGCCGTCTAAACCTCGGCAGCGATGACATCACCGCTCGCTTGCATATTTACTGTATCGACGATCTCTAGAGGCGATGCCGTTTGGATTTTACAAATCCATGAACTTATACGTGTCGAACAAATCGATAACTTAGTTAAGATATTTGCACTGTTGATATTGAAGTCTTTTAAATGAGAGAGTAGAAGTCGTAATCCAATGAAATGTGTACGGTGTTACAATAAACTTTCATGTGTCTATAAATTTACTACTACTAAATTAATTACTACTACTACTTACTTACTTCTAAAAAACAAAACAGCCTTACATTGTTATGTGTTCTCAGATCAGGGCGCATTTGTAACTTGCGTAGTATTTTTAAGGATGCCTTTATAAAGGAATTAAATCTGATGCTGGTTACTATCAAGTTGATTCTTCTTATATTCTTATCATAAAGTACAAAAGTGGTCACTATATGATTCTATGTGGATAAATATATAAATAAATATCCAAACCTATGTGATGGTGGATCAAATATCAATTCTACTTTTAGTTCTAAGATGTACCGGTTTATCACAATTTTTTACTTCATTTTCAATATTAGTAGCTTTTAATTATATAACTTCAATAAGCTGTGTCGGTTCCAAAATAGATTTTACGATCATCAATAACCTCTTAACTTTGTCTTCATCATCATTATCATTTCACCAATAGGACTTCCCACTGCTGGACATGGGGCTCTCCCATAGATTTCCAATAAGACAAGTCGGAAGCGATCAGTATCCGCCGGTCATAGAGGGCTCATCATCTCTGCACCTTGTGGTGGACGTTCTGCGCTGCTTGCCGGTCTGTGTTCTCCGCTCCATAACTTCGAGGTACCAATTATATTTGGTCTTATGTCATAATCAAATTAAAAGGATGTCATACAATCCTGAATTGAGTTGAGAAAGTGCTTTAACTAAAATATTATATCACCGTTAGTATAAGTGAAAGGCCATGCATAATACAATTTAATCAAGTCTATTAAAAAGAAAGTTTACGGATTTCTTTAACATCCGCGACATTTGTTACGAAAACACGGATACGGGCAACGCGGTCGGGTCGGCTGCGATGTACGTTGAACCGTTGCGAAAAAAACATACAGCTGACTAGATTAGTGCTTTGATAGCGATCGCACTGAAACAGAACAATGGAGGAAAACAAAAGTAATGTTTTTATATAGCGAAGGTCAAAAGGAAGGATATTATGAACATGTTGACCTTGAAATAATTTAAACAATAGATAGATGTTTCTGGTTAAACTGAGGACGAACGAAATGTACGAATACGAAATTATATATCAAGGTTTTTCTAACTACGCCATTGCAAGTCCTAACCTCGGATGAAAAAGGAGGTTTATCCGGAGATATACGATTAAGTATCGCACCTTCATACGGACTCCTTGTACAGGTTTTATATCCGTGAGGGTCTAAATTCTACTGAAAAGTTTTGCCGTCGAAGGAATCTAGCCACCACGTGTACCTCAGAGAAAATTTCCACTAATCGAATTTCATGTTCTTGGTTTGAGAAATCAAAATTTATTAGAAAAAATTCAAATATTTTTAAAGGCAAGTAAACTTCACAATTTGTCGCTGTAATACATTCCGTTTATTATCTCCTTATCACTGAATGTACACTGTACATGTTGTATTCTAAATGTCTGCTTTATGTGTTATTCATATGTGTCAAATAAGTACAGCGTATTTTAATATTTATGTATGCATCGCTTTTTGTAAAGATATGATAGTAAACACAGTAAAAAAATAAAAATATTTTTTTTCTTACAAACCACACAATTAAGTAAAACTATCTCTACCTAGCTTTCAATCATTTGCAACCATCTAAACTTTAAAAAAAAAATTATAACCATAATCAAAAACTAGTTGTACAAGTATTTGTCTTTAATTATTGCAAACTCTTCATTAACGAACCTATAAAGATCGCCTCGGCGACTTCCCGCGACCTAAATAATTCTCTTTGCGGTTAGAAAAATGGACATATCAAGCAAAGAATTTTAGAATAAAAAATATGGTCCTAATATAAAAACAAAATCAATAATTTGGAACATATAAGTTATATATAAAGGAATCCCAAGACAAATTTGTTCGTATGAGATTATTTGAAGCGGAGTTAGTTCCGCGTGGCTCCGGCGGTTGCGCAACGCAAGCACGGGCTATTAGCGCAGCGCATTTAGACCGGCGGCCACTCGGCCACTCCAGCGGTAAAACAACGCAGACGCGGGCGCATTATCTCCCGCAAGACTCTATAAACGTTTGCTTACACGCAGGCATGCGGATGTCTTCGATAACGTACGGCTTTGGATTCCGATACCGTCCGTGATATATTGCTTTGAGGAGCGTATTTCACCTTTATGGATTCTAATATAGAAATGGCAACTTGCAACATAATTTTTACGAAAATTAAATAAACTTCGAGAGGCAAATCAAAAAAAATTCACTAACAAAACATACGTTTTGTACATTAAAATTTCAGTACCCGGCGATAAACATTGCACATCGACCTTTGGAAAGAGACAATCGACTAATTTCGACTTCGTAGAGCGTTATCTCTGTTGCACGAAATACGACTGACAAAATGTCACATAGGTAGTGGGGGACAGAGATAGTGCTCTACGAAGCCGAAAATAGAAGATTGTCTCTGTCTAAAGGTCCATGTATAATATTTATCGCCGGGTACTGTAAAAAACACCTTAATCTCAGAGAGGAAATTTTCTCTGCAATAGGTACTTTGCACTCTGAAGTAGACATTTTTACCGGATTCCGTGAAGCATGGCTTGAACATCGGACATTGTCCGTGCAAGTTGCAGCTTATGATTCTTATAGCTTCATTTGAAATAAGCTCGCGGAACCAGAGTCCGCTGTACTACTATAACAAACCGGGCAGTATACATATCCGTTGATTTAAGACGTGAACTAAACTATTGTAACTGATTAAGGTGATGTATATATAAAAGAATAGAGACAGTGAATGTTCATATAAATGATATCTACACGGAAGTCTAAGGAGGGGTAAGGATCCTATATTCCTCGCTTAGAGCGGAGAGAGGGACAGAGACAGCCGCCCCTCGGGAAAACAAGGGCTACGTTCACCTTATCGCCCTATCCTCTTCAAACTGTAAATTACACTATAGCAAATAGTGAACTCCGGCACAAAAACACTCTCGTACTCTAAAAACAAGAGAATATTTTTTAAGATTTCTACTAAGTCTGTTGGTGATCTTTCCTCTAAGTGAGGCCTCAGTACCGACGCACCAAAGGTATTCATTACTGTCTCTAAACACTTATCAAAGGGACGCTCAAGCTTCCGACAGCTTCTGAAATTACCCACATACAACGCTTTTCCAACGGACCTTACATATTTTACAAGCTAGGGCACCGTTCGAACTAAATTACAGTAACACGCGTACCGTTTCGCAACAAAAAAGATAACTTAAACAGCCTGTTGTCAAACAAACCTATCACTAGTTAAAATCCTTTGTTTTAAGTCTATAAGAGAACAATGAAGCAAACATTTTTAATTCTTATTTCGAAATCGAACGCATCCCACGCGCGCCGGGCGTCGCGCTGCCAGACTAAGTTAAAGAGCACGGCTATAAATGGATATTTGATTAATAATTTCACCGACTACAACTGAATCGCGTGACGCATTGACAACAGTCTTTTGTTAATTACGAGAAATTCCTATGAATTGTTTTTTATTCGTGAGATACCGAAGAGTATTATAACAGTTCTACCTTTATTTATATAAAATACAGTTGAATTATTGTTTAACAATGAACACTGTAGCGAACAATAATTCAAAATGTGAATCTTTACAATATGTCCTTCATTATTGCAAAAAAAATTAAATATAGATGGATTCATAAAGTGTTGTCATGTTATTGAAACTAGAATAATTATTTTTAATATTCATTTGCGTCTTGTGTTATTCCCATGCTAGACACTGGAATTGTTCAACGACGCAGATTAATTAGCAAAACCGTAAGTTTGCCTTGTTCATCATAAAAAATTTCTTCTCGAGAAAAAAAATACATTAAAACTGTTTGTTCACGTTGACTTGCGAAAGTAACTGGTTTCGATGCAATTTCTCTCCAGGTCAAAAACTGCAATACTTTGGTATGCGTAATACGGTACGTATTTATCGTGGAATTTTTCTTCTGTTAATAATACCGATTTTGTGTTATTTTAATACAACCTAGAGAGATATTGTACATGTGCCTTCACAAATTATTTTCGCTACCCGAGGCCAATGAACCTAAATTATAGTGTAAGATTTAACTATACTCAACACGTTTACATTTTCAAGGAGTATAATATAATATTTGATCACTTTTTTTAAAATAAACATGAAGCGTGAAAACAAAATTTATTCGTCAGTAAACATCTGTCACTATTATAAATAAACTTGCTTATAAATCATACCTGATTATTTTTGGCAGCCCTTCCATGATATTCAGGTGGCTTATCCACAACGACCGGCGATTCCATATTTCAATATTTAACACAAAAATCTATCACAATTACACTTCACTTCGATGCGACGTATTCGCAAAAAAATCGACGAATAATAGCACGATCTGTTGCTTGATTCGAATAATACTGACGCGGCCGCGGCACGGCGTCCGTATTTATACGCGCGTTGAGAATGTTCGAGAAGGATCGGGACGGTTCCAGAGCGCTACGACTACGTCACGTACCACCTACATATAAAAAAAAACGATCGTTTCGAATTATATACACTCATTGACGGTTTCCTAATTAGAAACATATAAAAATGTTTAAACGTACGACAATTAACAAGCGAAATAAAACGCCGCTCGACTACTGCGCATGTGCAACAAGGTTTATCGAAGCTTCGAGAGAATTCTCGAGGTAAAAAACTAAACGGTACAGCCCTCAACAGACCATGTGGGATGGAGTTTAATATTAATAAATTTGTTTGTAAAAAAAGAAAGCCTATTTATTATTCAAGGCGCGCTGATAAAACCCGTTCGGAAGTGTTTTTGTAAAAATGCCACGCTCGTGTAAATTTTTTGCTGTTCAGTGCTGAGCAATAATCGATTACATCAACAATTTTGCTGTAAACTAATTATAATATTTCGAACTTCGAGCGTGAATCATTTCACTCTGTTGACAAGACAAAGCCATTGTATAGTATTCAGGTATTAACACATTTCTTTAATTTATAAAAATTACCACAAACCTAATAATCGATGCTGCGAGATCGAAGTTTTCATAATTCAAGGCATCGTCTCGAATAAATAGGGAAGAAACCATCAAATAAACAATGTTAAAGGTAACATTTATACATGTTTACATTATCATAAACATACCCTTTTATTAGTGCAAAGAAATTGTAAATGTTATTTATACTTCCATTGTGTCCACGAAATTAAGCAATTTACGTGCGGGAGCGACTGACATAAAATAAAAAAAACATCGGAATAAATTGCCCGGAATAGTTGTTACTGGCAGTTACATTTAAATTAATGTTGATAATCACGTTGGTACATACAATGGTAGAAAACCTTCACTTTAATACCACGAAGGGACAGAAAGTAAATGAAGTACGCATTTACCTTGTAAAGTTCCCATTGTTGGGATTAAACATTTTTCAGAGAGAGCAGTAAGCTGGCGTCGCGCGGTTGAGATTGGTAAGTTCTACGTATTAACATAATAAATGCTTCTAATTACTCACTTCACTTTTTTTAAGTCTGGATCATCAAAACATTTGGCTTGTTGGCGTTTACGAAATGCTTAGACTAAACTTCGCTTACGTTGCAGCTTATTACCTACTTCGGGAACTCCTGCTTGGATCGTTACATCATGCAATATGCTCGATGGGAAGCTGTTGAGCTCTTAAATCGATAGTGTTTGCCAACCTTTTTTGTGCTATGCCCCACCTTAGTTCTTACGCTCTCCTATATAACATATATAATTTTTATATAAATGCGAAAAGATTTAAACTCGTGTCGAGTCCACTTTCTCTCAACAATCATATTGGACCACACTTTGGGAAACACTGGCTTTGACAGTCGGTCCGTTGAATGACCTCAGCTTAAGTTGCCAGTCAGAATGCATTTAATAAGCTTGAGAGAACTGAATTTTTGAACAGTTGCTATTGCATACCTAACACAATGCTCACCACGGTATCCTGCGCTTTGGGACAATAATCACTAGAGCTGCAATCGGATTAATGTTAAAAAAAAAAACAAATTTCATAATGTCATGAAACTATAAATACAGTTCACAATTCATCTGCAAAATAGATACCACACCGCAGCTGTCGTAAACTAAATTGTACGTTTAAGAATACAAGTAAAATCACATCTTACCATCGATGGCAGTTTTTTATTGCTAACTAACGTAGCCTGATTTACGAAAATGATTTTTTTTTAATATTACTGTGTTTGCTTGAGGGTCTAGATGAAGAGAAAAATAGTTTTTTTTTCAATTTCGTTGGAAAGAATATTATATAACAGTAAAATTCATACAGTCAACCTATAAAAAAAACTAATAGTAATGTGAACATTCGGTTTAAAAGATTGGTATCAAAATTGAAACTCTAGGTTATTAGGGGTTAAATCATACAAAAAGTATATTTTTTAAATTACTTTGAAGTTTTCATTAAACTGTAGAACTCATGTAACTGTAGTACATTTATAACTTATGCAATATTACATGAATTTGTAAAATGACAAAACTAGTTAGATATCTCATTCTGTGTGTGACATAAATTCTTTTTATATGACAATGTTAACTTTGGACACGGACCAGATAACTCTATGATCAGAGAAAGATCAAAGACCAGAGAACGAATAATCCCAAAAGGTTTTTTTTTAAACTAGGAAATCATTTTAAGGTTTTAATTTGTATCAAATTAAGTTCTTCTCGTATTTTAGAGAAAAAGAAATGAATAGGGCGATCTCCAACGCGATGGACAGATTGTCTGATGAGGCAGGCCACGCAGTGAGGGAAGTGCTCAGAAAGGCAAGTCAAAGAGACCTGTGGAGGCAACTCGACCGAGGCTTTCCGGGAAGGTTACCTTCAGCAATAAAGATAAAAAACCAAGAAACATTTTTCTTTTAACTTAAGTTATCTCTGTGAAATGATAAATATATAATTTTAGTGGAACTCTCAAAGGGTTAAAATAACCTACTGTTTAACTTAATTTACCCATTTACATAAATATATTCAAATGAGTTACCCTTCTCTTCGAGTATTTGGAGCAGAACTAACAAGTGTATGATTACGCTTTATCATGAAACATCTGCAAGTTTGCAACAAATCAAACACAAAGAGCGCGGCACGGAGGAGCAATATCCAGACGCAGACATCTGCCTTCGTTTATGAGAGCAAAGCTCTCAACTTATATCAATCATTATAATGGAATTGCTTATTACTGACCACCGAGTAGTTGCTTCGGTACGTTTTCGCGCATGCGTCGTTGATTCCACATGTTTTTACCGCTTTGCACAACTTGTATTTTTATTTAACCATTATCGACATAAAAGACATAAGAAAAATAATAAATAAAAACACTCGTAACGCCTTAATTTCGCCATCAAAAAGTTAACAATTTCTTCAAAGGTCCAAGTATAGGAATATATAATAAAGTTCCAAAAGATATCTCAGACTTTCGCTTTCTTAGTTTTAAATCTTAAATCAAAAGTATATTATTAAATAAATCTTTTAATAAAATTGAAGAGTTTTTCGTTGATCGAAATCTGTGGAATTTGGTTTGTTGGCGGCTTATTTGCATGATTGATATTATGATATATACATCAAACATAGTAAAATTTCATTTAAAAAGAACAACTGTTGAGTTTAGGAGGCTTTCTCGGCAGATCAGCAAGCCAAGCCGCTTTTAGCTTGCCAGTTAACTTATAATGTTAAAATAATTGACGACTCAAAAGTGAGTAAACCTACTCGAATAAATATATTTTTAATGGGGAATTTTTACTGCTTCGTATAACTAGAATTTAACCATTATCTATATATTCACACGTTTTATACGCTTCGTTGGTTTAAGTTTTTGTAGATTTTTCCCAATAACGACTATATCACCGCTTCCATCGAATATTTAATTATTTACAATCGAATTCTCTGCCGTTTGTTTTACCGTTTACACGCCCTGGTACAACTCATCGTATTTTTTTCATTTTAAGAGTAGATAAAATTGCTTAAAATGTGAAAGTTATTTTAGGTACCGGTATTCTATTACTTTATGCAATTAAACCTTTCCATATATAATATTACATATTTACACGACAAATAAAACATTCGATTTTTTTATATAATCATCTGAAACTATCGTGAGGTACTTGTCTTGTTTCTAAAATTTTATTTGGCTATTACGATTTTGTTCGCTATGAACAGCAATGTAATGAAATCGCTTAATATTGCTGTATATCTTTGTATTACGGAATGCATTCCAAAATACCTGAAATCCGTGGATTAAAACATACTAAAGACCTTGTGTATAAAAAAAGAGGTAGTTATAAAGTGAAATGTGACTAATTTAAATACATGACATTTATAATTTAACGTATGGAAAGGACAAAGCTGCAAACAATAACAGTTTCGTGTGTAAATAATAACATAGCTCGTTATATTTAAAGGAGCGTAAAGTATTTAAGTTCGGCCGGCGGCGCGAGCGGCGCGTCGGGTAGGCGCCACTTCACCTCCGCCTTGCACTTCACATGCGCAATCGCATCGACGGCTTTGATAAATTGTAAACCAAAACGTGAGCAGCGGTGACCTAGTGGTTACAATACGCGAGATCGTCGGTGATTAGATTACCAGGAGACGATCTACACTTCGTATGCGTTATGTAACATATATTTATAATAACATTAAACTATATTTATTATCTATACCAGTGATTCCCAAAGTGGTCTATATCGACCCCTAGGGGTCTATGACAACCTGGAAGGGGTCTACGTCAGCGAAAAAAAATTTGAGGGTCCATGAAGTGAAAATGGGGGTCCACGATAGTGCTATTTATTTCTTAGTAATTTATTATTAAAGCATCAAGTTCATCCTTCTCACTAAAAATATTGACTTATTGCTTATGTTATTTTATTTATAGTTTATTTTATGTTTATTTAATGTTACGTATATTTTACATAACAGGTACAAAATTTTATTTTGAGTAGTTTTAATTTAAATTCAATTAATAAATGTATAAATTAACATGTGTTTTTACTTTAAGTTTTTAACACTAAACTTCACTACAGTTAGAAATTTACAGGAAATTAATATCAGGCAAGTTGGGGGTCTACCCAACACGGAAATACATGGCAAGGGGTCCACGACACAAAAAAGTTTGGGGAACTCTGATCTATACAAAATCACTGCCCCACTGAGTTCTCTATAATATAACTTAAATCAATACTTAATCCTTTATAACGATGCTAATCCGTAAAACTTATTTGGTTTCCAACTTAATAGTTATAGCAAAAATTAAATACTAGATTACTAATAGAACGTACTGCTAAGTGACATGTTCTTACAATCAAATAAAACACTATTTATAGTGAAAAAAAAAAATTAATTCTTTAAAGCTCTTATTAACTATCTCAAACCCTTTTGAACATGATTGTACATATTAATTTTGTAAAGCTTTGTGACAAGTCAAGAGAATTTCGTAATGAAAAATCAACCACTGAAACAGTGAAGTACCACAACATTTGCTTTAAACGCAATTAAATATATATGTTTCGATCATTGTACAGCTTATGGCCGCGATCTCCTTGAGAAAAAAATTTAAAGAAATTACTCAGTCTATCAGTTTACAAAAATTATTATGAATACAAAAAAAATATTGGTTGCACCAAAGTTTCAATTGCTAAAAATCTCTAATTAATTTGTAATAAACGGAATCGGATTTTTAATTCCGAAAAATATTACAGAACTTAAAACTTCAAAACGCATATTAAAAGGAAATTGATGGAAAAGGCTTTCATTATTCAATAAACGAATCTTCAAATGACAATCCTTGGCAATAATGACGCTTGATAGTTATTTTCATTTGTGATACATGTGTACACCCACAAACCTGTATTGTGAAACTTTTTTAAAAGACGTGTTGTTGCGGAGTTTCTTCCTGCTTCTTCACAACTATAACACCTTACGAAGCAGAGTAGGTTAAAATAAAATTTGACGATCGGTAACATTCCTGATAAAAGATTCAATGTTGAATTTTATCTGTATATCTTACGCCTAATTAAAAAAACAAACAATATTTTGTTGCGTGTTTCAACAATTTTTATTTTCCCACGAAACGCATTATCGGCAAAACTAACAAATATAATTTGATACAATTTTCACCGCTCTAAAACGATTATTTCTACTTTAAACTTACTTTTACTTTTAATAGAGAAAGCTTGAATAATTAATAGTTCTACTACTACATTTATTTTAACTACTGTTTGTTATAGGCATTCCATTGTCTAGACCAGTGATTCCCAAAGTGGTCTATATCGACCCCTAGGGGTCTATGACAACCTGCAAGGAGTCTACGTCAGCGAAAAAAAATTTGGGGGTCCATGAAATGAAAATGGGGGTCCACGCTAGTGGATCTCAACACGTACACTGATAGTACCTATTTACTTACATCATACTATCTTATAATATCAAAACATTTACATTATTTATAAAAGTACCTATGAAGTAAAAGATTTGTTTATTTAATGTTACGTATATTTTACATAACAGATACAAAATTTTATTTTGAGTAGTTTTAATTTAAATTCAATTAATAAATGTATAAATTAACATGTGTTTATACTTAGAAGTTTTGAACATTAAACTTTACTACAGTTAGAAATTTACAGGAAATCAATATTAGGTAAGTATGGGGTCTACCCAACACGGAAAAACATGGCAAGGGGTCTACGACACAAAAAAGTTTGGGGAACTCTGGTCTAACTGAACTAATAGTTCTCGAACAACGGGTGTTTAAGCGTCGTCAAGAAAGGCAGACATGTACCTAAGTACAGGTCTGCGTTCAATTACCAGTTTGGCTGGGCTATATCGCAAACATTTTTCTTCTTTTCAGCCGACGGAAGGCCCACTGCAGGTCGTAATCCTCCCTCAAATATAGAGACGATGACCGGTCCTACGTTGCCTGCATCCTTCTTCTAGCCTACCTATGCCTCGTCTACGTCTCGACTACGGATCGAGGCTCGGCGCTACTTAAGATCTTTCGGCCCCAACGGCAATGGGTTGCACAAGGTAAGTGCCCCGTCTACTGCCACTTAGTACATTACTTACGTTTAACACGTCTTCAGTGAATTTTGTGTATATTCTTAAAAACGATAAAACATTATACACGGATCGACTATGTCATTTGATTTGTCAAATTCACTCGACGGCTAAAACTGTACATTCGTTATTACCTAATACATGGAATATTTTTTTCTGTTGATTGAAATCAATGCTATTTATTATTTGAAGTATATGTAAATTACAGCTATATGTTTGTAACACCGACATTTGAACATTGTATTGCTGTGTTATTTTATTCGGTTGTATCATTTAAACCATCAGAATTTTTTTCAATAAATAATAAATATTAACGCACATCAAAACAATAAAACTATTCCTATTACGATACGTACTACCAATAGAGTAGTACATAGTATAGTATGGAAGGAGCTCGTCATCGATTCCGTCAAGGCCTTTCAAGACAAACGCAGCCTTCAGAAATGAATAGACGATTGAGGAGTCAATTAAAATAAATTTATATATAATAAGTGGATAAACGCGCAAGTTAATATTAAAAATTGACTTGCGTTTTTTTTACCCAAACTTCTTACGTATATCTTTAGTGATCTTTTTCGATTCTATACCGTCAACTGTGGCAACTTTATTTTCTATGGGCAACTTGACCTACGACGACCGCGGTCACAAATATTAGCTTAAAACCATTTTTTGTTACACGAACTGTATTTTGTGCATTTTGGTAGATTATAGATTTAATTCTGGCAACCCAAAAAGTTTTTTAGGCAAGTAACATCGCTATTAGTCCAAATATTGTCATTTTTATTCGCATCGGTCAATTTGTGTTTGTGCAGCTCCCGAAAACTTTAAATTTTAAAGATAAATCGAACTTAAGAGCTTGGTGTTGAATAATAATAGTTATATTGTCATGTTACTGTGTATTTAACGTGCAAACAGTTTCAACAACTAGTTCTGTAATAATGAACAAAGGTAAATATTTAAGGTTCCTGTCACTAAGACGGCCTTATAAAAAAGACGCCTACTACTAAAGTAGCAGTAAGATAATTAAAAAAAAAAAATAATACACGAGAATGATTTATTAAATAACGGGTAACTCATGACTCATAATTCAAATTAGGTAACAATTGATAATATAAAGGTACATGACCCATACTGCTCGCAACGGCTGTAGAACACGCATAGAATGACAATGAGGCATAGTCATAGTATCCTTTTATTACCAAAGTTATGATTTTAAACCAATGCGGTTAAGTCCAAAACACAAAAAATGACAAAATAAATGTTAGTTTTTAAAATTCTTGGTTTATTAATTTAATTAGAAAAGTGTGTTAAGTCTTTTTTCGAGGTATAAACTCTACAGAAAAACAAGATATGTACAGGATGTGAAAATAAAAACGAAAGTATTTATTGAAATAATGAAAGCATCTTTAAAAATTTTAGGACATTCCTTTTGGCAGGTGAAAAAATAAGTAATTTATGTCAAAAAATATTGATAAAAGGTGGACTTATTCATAATGGCTTCTGAAATTATTATTATAATAATACAATATATTCAAAAGATTTTAAAAAAGGTCTGTCTAACCTGAAAAAAGTAACTAAGAAGATCATTATTTATTTCATAAAAAATTTCAAAAATTAGAAGACATAAAAAAATGGACTTCACAGCATTGGCTTCTGAGCGGCTTATATATGTACATACTTTTTTGTTAAAAAAAATATAGCAATATTTAAAAAAAAAAAAAACAAAATTCGGACCAAAGAATAGTGAGTTATAGAGTTCAGTGCTAGTGATCTTGTCTGTAGTAAGATGACTGCGGAGTTACATAAATAGTAAACTATATCATACTGCCGTCGACGTTACACGATACAGTTGTTCCTGGTTTGTTTTAAACGCACATGAGATGGATATCCTAAAATAGATCGACCAATAAATTAAATATGTTATTTATACTGTGTTACACTGTTATTAGCGATGATAATGAAATATATATTTTTAATTTACCTATTAAGTAATGTTAAATTATTTTGTCCCAAGATTTATTTATTGTAATATCTAGTGTGCGTTGTGGCAAATACGCCCTCGTCCGATTCACTGCTCACATACTTTAGACAGTGATAACACTTTCAAACACTATAATACATATTTTTTATATTAAAAAAAAAACACATTTTGAGAATAATTTCACTAAATACATTAACATTTTTTATTTTATATTTGTTGACCTGTATCAAAAATCATCTTACTAACACGATCTATGCCCATAAAAAAGCAGTTTCCTGTCTAGGCCGTGTCGGTCAGTTTTTATTAGGGTTTTCGTTTCGTTCTTACGGGCCGTTGGGCAGTGCTGTCAAACCAAATCTCATATTAAGTGACCCCCGTGACCCTACAGCGTTTCCCATATCAAGTTGGTTTTTGAAAAATTTAAGAACTTTGAAAGAAAAATAACAATTACCATTCAAGGGAATCTATTGAAAAAACCATCCTTGATAAATAATGGCTCAAATTGACTTTTGTTATAACTAAGTATAATTTGAGTAAAAGATGAAAGCATGTAAGCAAAAAAAACAATTTAGTAAATTTTAAACAGATTTATGATTTTCAATACACCTACAGAGAAACTTCACTGACGATTAGCACTGCGTTAATATTATGTTCTTCCGTCACATAAATATATGAATATAAGTTGATTTTCGATATTAAAAGACATGTCGATTTCTTTCATTATATAGTAATATTCTAGGAATACCATCGAAGAAATCGAATTATTACTAATTATCGCCTCAAGCAGCATGGCAGCACTATTCTGCAGTTGAACATGCATGTATGTATAATTACTGCAAAAGCGTAACAAAAATGGCCGCACAAGAGAGTGGTCAACACAGCCTGGTGTTTAAATGATCCATACTCTGGAGTTCCATATGCAGCAGGCCTTTACTTAGCTACGTAACATGGCAATTTGTTAAGAACACCGATTTACTTAAAGACCTTAAAGGTTATATTACGTCCTCGAACCTTCCCTCTAATAGAAGCCTTATTTATTCCTAACGCAAAGTTATAGTGTCATTTTTTAAACGTATACAAATCTATACAATATAAAAATTGATTATAAATAGGTGTAAAAGCTGTAAAGAAATGTGAAAAGTGAAAGTATAGTTCATATGCTGTCAATAATGTATAGGACATCATATCCAAAAATCAATAATTTCAGAGATGATATATTATACGTAAAATTGTCTCAAAATTATGATTGTTTATTATCTTTCCCCGCAGACTGTACTGCCAAAAGATATTGGCCTCTCGCAGTTCAATAGAAGAAATAAATTAATGTAACATATAGCGAAGGATCACTTTATACAGGATGATTGGATATAAGTAGTAACTTTTTTTAACAAAAATTTTTTTTTACTAAAATCATTGTTCTCATTATTATGTGGTCGACAATAAGTTAGTTACTTACGAAGATATGTGCACTTTATACTTTTTCAATTCTAGTAACAGCGTAGTTTTTAATTTTCAAACATTGCTACTTCGAACGCTGTCGAGTAACGTCGCCGGTCTCGCGATTTGTTTTGGTGCCGTTTGCCAAATTTCGCTAATTTGAATGGAATTATAAGAAACGATTATGAAAGTTATATCGGGGCATATCTTCTGATGTCACAAACATAAAATAAGATAAAAACGCTATGGTTTCCTTTGTTAGGTTTATTATACAACGATATTAACTAAGGATTACGTAAACAAATAAATATACAGTGTGATTGGAAATAGGTGTAAAAGCGGGGGTGAATTTGTTTTTATTCATTTGATGTCAATTTGTGTATGGCAATCGCATATAACTTAATAAAGATAATGCGTTTAAATTAAAATTACAGCATATTAAATTTAATCATTATTTACTATCTGTCCCTGCAGATTTTGTACTGAAGTTATTAGCTTGTCGTATTCCCATTGAAAAAAAATCATGTAACTTATTTCACAGATATCACACTATACGGAGTGATTTGAGATAGGTGTAAAGATGCTGAAAAATGAGATCCACACTCACCCCTTTAAAGCGTTTACACATATAACCGACCACCCTATGTAAAAGTGTCAAACAATATCAAAGCAGATAAATAGTTACGCCATTCTAATTGTCGTTTGAGCCTGCATTAAAATGAAAGGAAGGTAGCCTCGTACACAAACAAAACTGAAAATACATCAGGGTTAATAGCTAAACTATAAACACACTAACTGGGGCGCGCCGACTACACGTAGGTGGCAAAGCGACCGTTTCCAACACCGCCTTGCACCCGTATTGTGCAATGAACACAAACCTCTCACGAACGATATCCTACGAGCTGCATTTCATGTCAGAATGTTAAATATATATATCCTTGTTATTATATCTTTATCAAATATTTTTAGTGATAAACAAAGCATGGAGGGTTTCTTCAGCGTGCATTAGTAACGGGTTCGATACATTGTCCGGATTGTACTTACATTTCTCTTCATTTCAAACTGTCATTGTAGCACTTCGATCCTTTGTAACGCGAGTACGTATTGCAGTTATTTAGACACTGAATTTGTCGAGTCGTTTGACTCCAGCGCTCACTAGCACGGCTCCCCGCGTACTTTCGCACGTACGGTGAGTGGGTGAGACGTATCACAGAAATAGAACTTTTGGAATCTCTACACAAATTATATTTCTTGCGTCACCGTTGACGGGGCTAAGATCAATACCGGGGAATGCATGCTCCTACATAGCTACCGAATTTATCTACTTTTTTCTTTATCTTATCACTAAGCGTAGATTAAGACAAGTAAAATATTCTTGACCATCCGTGATTTCTTAAAACAAAGAGCCATGTACATTTACTTACACATTACGAAGAGTTCCAAATTTAAAATTTCATAACTACCATATTTTTGTATATAACATGATCATAAAAAATGCAGATCTTTAATGTACTCCAAACTGTTCATAATTGGAGCTTCTGTGATAAAACCAAACCATATTAAATAAAATATTTTTGATATAAAATTTAACTTCACTACGAAAGCAATTGCAAATATTATAATAGTAGACCATAACGTTTCATTAATAGCGGAAAACACAAGAATCGGCGCCGGACCGTGTTTATAAATCATAAATTATTATCTAGGCAGGATATTAATTATTAGTAACAGATAGAACTGGTTAGTTATTGCTATAAACTCGAAGTATTTAATGGTCTCCTTAGCGAATACGTTTTTGGTGGGTACTTCTACTGGGTAAGTTTTATTTATTCCTACAGCCAAGCAGTTGCATGTAAACATAGCCCTATTCCAATTTATAAGGCGTAGTAGGCAAGAGAAACCGCAGAGCAAAAGAAACCCATCATCACTTATATATCTCGGTGCTACTTGCATAATTCTATTTTTGAAACCAGTTTATGAATTTATTTTATGTCATTTTAAATGATTCTAATTAGGGATTACTATCTTCCTTTTTGCAAAAGAACTGATACGAGTACCTTAAATCTATCTAGACGTACACACTTTAAAAATCTATCTTTCCTTTGATACAAAATTTAAAAAAAAAACTTGGCAGTTGGTCAAGTGCAGAAACTAGACACATTCTCTTAAAAATTTAACAAAATAAATAGACCTGACATCAAGTGTAATTAATAATTATTAAAAATTCGTAAGCTATGAGGTGAACCGTAGAAGAACCAAGGTCACCGTCGTTACTCGAAGAATTGTTTGTCTGAAGTGGCAATGTCATATTGTTCCGGTATCCGGTTCCGGAGAGTATATCCACTAGAAAAACCGTCCGGTTAGTTAAGATCGCGGGAAGTCAGTGGATGCGAGCAGTGCAAGACCAGTCATCGTGACGATCTTTAGTGACAGCCTATACCTTGCTGTGAACGCCTATCGACTGAAAAGAAGAAGCTTCCACGAAGATTCCAAACGCGTCATGACGTCACGACGCATGTGATGACATGCGAGCAGTAGGAAACGAAATCAACAAGTTTCATATCTTAATAAAGTTGTACACAAGAGAGCGTATGACCTGTATAAAGCAATAGCATACAAAAAAGGGTTTTATTTTGTAAAGGAAACAAATTAAAATCCAGTTTGGATAATTTCAGCTCGTGAACACAGCCGGGCGGCAGTCGAAGCGCGCCGTAAATGGAATCGTTTTGTGATGCAAATATGATAATAAAACTTCAATATGGTTTAACAAATTCGACAGTGAGTTATTGGGCGGCTGTCCGTTACGTTTCAAGTCGGTTTCCAAGGCAACGGGATTATATTAAGCCAGAAATTTCAACATCAATCGAACTTATTACACCATAACAGTACTTGACGTTACAAATTCGTGGATTGGTAAATGCTGTCACCTAGTTTACAAAAACGATGATAAAATTTTTATGGTCATAACTATAAAAAGCTTTATGACATGTCAACTTTCATTATTTTGATTCTATCAATTTCATTCCGAAATTTACTGAAGAAATATTTTTAACATTTAAAGGTGTTTATTCTATACTAGAACATTAAGCTAGTAGGTAGTAATGAGGATCTGTACATAACAAATATATTGCTACACAATTGTAAATTACACACACGCGCAAACAGGACACACACACTTGCACAAGATAGATGGTCGCGTTAGATTTGTCTATTGCACTACCTACATTGCCCATAAATCTTTGTTACTTATTCTCTGTTGATGTTAGTGCTGTTAGTCCGAAGGCTTTTACAACTTCATCGGCGCTGTGTTCACGGAGCGGAAGGGTCCGTGAAATTAAAATAAAATTATTAATAAATAAAAATAATAAATATATTGTAATGCTCGCATATCACTGCTTGCAGCGACTATAAACAACCTCGTGGTATTTACCAGTCATAATTTTTGTTAATTATATCAACTTCATTAATTTATTGCAGGTAGGACTCCTTATCTACTAAATCTTAAGCAAATATAAGAAGCATAAGAAATAAAGAAATTACTTAAACGATTTAGCATGAAATAAGAATAATAAAACCTTTTCCATTTACTACCTTACACTAATAATAACAACAATAGCAATGGTAGCCCAACGGTAGACGACTGACTTGTAATCATAAGTCGCAGGTTCGATAATCGAGAAACAAGCTTATATAATTCACGCTGTACGCGTTAATTATATAGGCTTATCGCTGCGTACAAATAAGTTTCCAGAGGATGGGAAGCAGCATCCTCTGCGTTACCATAATATCACACTGCGGCCGTCAAACCGCCTGCCAAACGTAGTGATTACGTTATATTCCCTCATAGATGTGTATGGGGACATGCCTTACATTGGACATCAATAGGCGGAAACGACGACGAATAATAACAGATTCTTCTATTCGAGGTATAACAAAGACAAAAGTAGGTCCTACTTGTCTTGGTTGGGACGGTAGTTATGAATAGAGCCAGTTGTCAGACTATTCTAGCTTCCTGAGATGTTATGAGGTGGTTCTCGTGTCTGTGTACAGAAATATACCTCAGGTGCAAACAACAAAATGTACTCGGAATGCGACTAAGAGTCGGTAAACGAGGCGTGGGTAGACCGACTAGATGAACCAACGGTTTAGTAAAGATCGCCGGAAGTTGCTGACAGCGCAAGACTGATCATCGCGGCCTATGCCTTGCAGTGAGCGCCTATCAGCTGGTATAATAAATATGCTTCATGCATCCATAACCATTGCATTTATGTAAAATTTATAAACTCTATAATTTTAAACCAAGTTCCTTATACGGTACTAGACCGAGTGAGACTATGATCACACGAGGAGACACGTGTCCATTTCTTCGTCCGCTCGCGCAGTAAAAGGTAAGTCCTTGGTCAGCCCACCAGTGTACGCTGAATCATTAGCGCCCACGCGAAGCCGCCGCGGCAAATCGCAACTAACCTATTGACAGATACGTAATTACTGCACAATTGCAGCGTAGTCCGTTTCAGGGTTGCCGTAACAAATCTTTTTTTTTTCCTCGTCGGCTAATTATACATGTACCTCCTGTTATGAGAACAACCAACGAGATATACCAATTTTTTACTCAAATTTATGTCTCTAGAATGTATTGCTTTTGAATTGCAATAGCGTTGACCCTCCACCAGGTTGGGCAAGATCGGTTGAGGCTATCTTTGGGAAAGACTTAGGCCTTTCAGCGAGCGTTTATAGACTGACATGAATGAATGATGCGGGTATTTCTTTCACCAACATAATCACGCGGCAGCCTTTTCTTGTATACAATTATATTTTCATATGTCCAGTATAGTGAAGTGCTTGCGTAATTACAAGTGAAAAACATTATTTTCAAGTTCATACAAAACAATTAACCGTCTTTGTACAGGTACAACTAAATAATCTAAGAATAAGTTTTTTATAGAAATAATTTTATTAAAAACTTTACGCGCAACGCAGGGCCTTGATATAAGTGCGACAGATCACCTTTAATATATCGCTAACGTTGTGTTATGGAGGTTAGACAAGAGTATTAAGGAGAGCACAAGGAGCACCGTGACGTCATACACCTGCCCTGTTACGATAACTAAATAATTGGCGGCACGGCAATATATGTTGAACTTAGTACCGGGTAAGATGTACCTTTATTGCATTAACATGATGTTTCGACTACTCGAAGAAGGTAGTCTATATAATCCATTTCGCGAATCCTATGAGACTTGTTACACATCATATTAATGTCTTCAAAATATTTATTCTAACATCTTAAGAATTTTTTAGTCGTAGAATTTGCTAATTTTTTTACCGTGTAGAGTTTTGAACTGTAGTAATATAAATCATATAATGCGTGTGCAATTATAATGTTGAACTTGCTGCATACGACTATTATTATAGGTCCATAAACATTTGGCTATCCATTGCTTTATTGTTATTAAATTCATTATCAACCATGGGTGACTCCATCTATTGACAACGACTAACGACGCGAAATATAATGGATTAGTTTTTGACATTTTTTTTTTTCATATATGCACCGCAAACGACAAGTGTTTCTTTTACGATAATAGATTCTACGAATTATTTGTTACTGATACAAAAAAAAGATACGCGACTATCACCTGATTAGTAGTAGCGGTCTGGCCATAACAATACGGATCATTTTTAATGGAATCAGGCGTTACCTCGCGGAAGTCCATCCTAAGTAAGAAAAGGACCAATATTTAGCCACTTCCGTACATGCAGTGGTAGTCGTGCAATAAAGTGCACCGCCCGCCAACCCCCTGATAAATGCGTATACGGCAAACAATGCGAATCAATCTCTTTGACTCTGTGTTTGGCACTAATCGGTGTAACATAACTCCTGAGGATGCCCCGTGGAGGGGTGAAATACGTGTTGAGTAATTTGGCGGTTGTGTGATTCGCATACGCATTTATCAGTGGGCTGGCGGGCGGTGCACTTTATTGCACGACTACCACTGCATGTGCGGAAGTGGCTAAATATTGGTACTTTTCTTACTTAAATACGGATCATATCATATATATACTCTTAAATGATAGAAGCGTTGCTGGTGGTTCTTCCTATACACTTCTTCTCCCAGCGTTAAAGATTTTAAAATTGGTAGTATAACATTACCCAGGTAATAGCAACCGACCAAGTCGTCGTTCGGTCTTTTCGAACGCACTTGTGTCGAAATGTTAAGCGGTTATTATAGAAGAGTGACAGCCGAAGCCTAGGTACTTCGGTGAAACTATAGTATGTAAAAGCCCGTGCCGAAGCTGCCCAGGGAATCCCCGAACTTCGATAGGGGTAAAATAGGTTTAGTCTAAACACCAGCGACCTAACCTCTCGCACCAGCGGAATCTGCTAATGACACTGGCACATGTGTAGGTTTTTACACCAGGCAGCAGTGCAAGCCAGGTCTAAAAAATCTACACATTTAGAAACTTGACAGTACTAGCGACATGAGTTTGAATGTTATCAGTAATAGCGTATCTTTACTAGTTATACGCTCTCATAGTAATTTTTACGTATCAATATAATACAAAAAAATCACAAATAAGTTTTGATAATGATAGTAAAGCGCAGTGGGTAATTTTTGCCGTTTACCTAATAAAATAGAAGTTTATATTTACGACATGTGTATTTTTTCTTTGGAATTATTATTTATAGCCTTATTTTTTTTTAAATCAACAATTTTAAACCGGGATGTCGAAGCTAGATTTGTATCAGTGAACAACTAAGCAGTTGATCTTTGGCAGCAAAAAACTAGTCTACGTCGGATGCGGACGTGCCGATGTTGTTTCGTCATAAACAATAATCGTGTGCGACTATACCTACTCCGGTACACAACAAAGCGAATTAAACAATGAAAATATCTCACATTATCGATATTAGCCGAGTGCGGCCCTGCGTTAGATAAAAACTCGTTTCACGAGTAACATGAAGCGGTCATATTATTCAGGAAGTCAATTCATTTGATGATCGCATTCGGTCGGAACGGTTACCTGATATGCACTATGCGGAGGTAATCTAACGCGAGCTGGTACTTCGTATTATTATGTATATATAAATCGATGCATTAACATTTTATTATCGATATTACAAGTCAATAATTTTTAAATGTTTCCATCGTAAGGATCATCAGTCATCCCTTAATTGTCTATATTAAAAATAAAATCTGTTTCAACACTGGCAGCAGTGGCGCCCATTTTTTGCCAACCGCTACCTCTCTGCCCTTTCCTAAGGCGATTAAGCTATTTCGGAAGCAACATATTACAAGGTAATAGATCGAAAATTATGTTCTACTGATACCTTATATCAGAGCCTGATAAATACCGGAAATAACAATGTCACATTCAGTAAGTACTTCGCGACGCTACCTATCATTACACAAAAAGTCGCTGATTTCGGTTTCGCGAGCCTTGAGTCCGATGAAGCTGTACCAACAATCGAATATAGCCTAACGTGAGCGCCGCCTTAGTGTTATTAAAAAACGTTTATTTGTTTTAAACTGTTGAAAAAGCATGATTAATGGTTCACATCAAAACACATGTTAATTAAGACGTTATTATAACATCATTAGTGTAGAAATTCGGTTAATCATAAACCGTTCTACTTTAGCTTCTCCATTACAAATACAATTCTTCAGTGTAATTTATCATAGTAAAGTAAATACTACTTTTATAAACAATCGTATAATGTTTATTTTTGTTTAGTCAAATGATACTGAATTAGACTAAATCTAGAAACTTACTAAATTAATTTATGTCAGACTTGTCTCTCTTAATATGCACGTCGACGATTACATTGAATAATAAAAGAGAAATAAAACATTTAGTAACGAAAAGACAGCTGATTTCTGTAATAACATGCCAATAGCATGCTTTCAGAGTTTATATAAACATTAATAACACAGTACGCAGCAGTTTTTTTTTTTTATGATGTGTACGCGACATGATGTCATACGAGAACGACAGCTGGGTATTATTGTGTTACTTCTAACATACCTGTGCATATTTTAAATCGTTGCTCAATAATTATATTTATGAAACGTTAATATTTACATTCTTTAACACATTCCATGCCATGTGGGGCGTATACGACCCCAGCTACACTTTCCGTTCAGGTCATTTGCAGTTCTTAATTCTTAAACAAATTAATTGTAGGGTCGAATATAGATAACTTCACATCACGTATGACCATACATAATGCGTATTAAAATTTATAACTTTTTCCCACTAAATATAGCTTTGCAGTATTGAAAACGCAAAGCATACGTCTTAAACGACTTTTTAAAATTTTTAAATTGTTAATCGTGTACGATCCACGCAGCCTAAATAGAAAATCTTCAAAAATTGCCGTGGCACGGAACGTGTTAATAATGCTTATATTTGAAATGAAAGAAACGACGACCTAAGTCTATGCATACGGGTAGTAGGGCAAGATCGGTCATTGTAGCGATCGTCGGGTTCTATGCTTTATCATTATTATTTCGTACGACATCTACAGCTAGACTAGTGTGCAATGATCAGTTTCTATTCAATCACATAATGCAAACTGATTTAACTGATTCGACTCTTGTGGAAACGTAAGTCACTGACAAGCAACGAGTCAATCACGGGCTTACTATTCAACTTATACATCTCAGAAGCGAAAACGATAAAACTATTCTAAAACAGATAATAAAGTTTTACTACATGTCCTGTAAAATGCAAGTTAAAGTTAACCTTGAATATATTTGCTAATATTTGCAAGCGCTTCCGCGCTCCGTTTCACACAATTTGTCAAATCTCTGCAGAGCTGTCGACGATAATTTACTACGGACATGTGTTGCCTGCTACACGCCGCATAAAAATTAACGACACATTTTTTATTATATCAATGCTGGCTGTTATTTCAGGTCATATCTATGAAGAATTTTGGCATGGACAATCAATTTTTTTTTTTACTTAAAATAAAAAAAAACTTTGTAATGTCTTTACATTGAATGGTTTCGAAACGTCGCCGCCACAGTGCTGTCTTGATAAATAAACGTCGCACAACGAATGCGGTCGAGACTATATAATGCGAATTTACAGCCAACTGTCGTTTGTCACAAAAACTAGGTTGTAACGTAATAAGTAACGAGCAAAAATAATTATCGCATGCAGTAAACAAACGCCGATGTACTTGACTTGAATCGGTCGAATGTTCTAGTAAATAATGTCAGCTGTCAACTTAAAATATGAATACGCTTTGTGTCCGTGATGTATTATCTAAGAATAATACTCTTTTTAGCTTGGTCATCGCACACAAAGAGAGCTGTTACCGCCGTCTCATATAATTTCCGGCTGATGACTAGCTAATACGTTGACAAAATAGCTTTATTGACAGTTAACTTTAGGTTGTTTCTTTTTATATCCCTATTATTGTCAACTCAGGTACTAATTACAGAGGAAATACTTTTTGACTCTTCTTCTTTTTTTCAGCCGATGGACGCCCACTGCAACGCGTAATCCTCCCTCAAAGATCGGCACGATGAACGGTCCTGTGTTGCCTGCATGCAGCGACTTCTAGCCTACCTACGCCTGGTCTACGTCTCGACCACGGATCGTGGCTCGGCGCCACTTGAGATCTTTCGGCCCCAACGGCAATCGGTTGCACAAGGTAGATGGCCCGTCCACTGCCACTTAGTACATTACTTACGTTTAACACGTCTTCAGTGTAGTTTGTATATATTCTTAAAAATGAGATCACGAAGATGACCGGTCTTGCACTGCCCGCATATATCGTCGTTGTATCTAGTGGGGGGACCTATACACGCTGCGTCTACCTGCTCATGGTCGCCACTCGATATCCTTTCGGCTAATTGGTTACACGAACGATGTTTCCCAACCAATGTAATTTTTAACTTTTATTTACTTATAACGTCAAATAACTCGACAATAGCACCTGATCGAGCCAAGAGAAGATTCGGACTTCTTGTTGTAGTTACATCCAGTCTGAACCCCATCCACTTAACTTTCTCACTCTCTTTCACTCTGATTTTCCTTGCGTTCCGTAAACACAATCACTCCGCCGAGACAGTCTTCATCCAGTTTCCGCACAAAGCGGTTGCCTTTACCAATTAATTTGTTTATTGAAATCTTTTATAGAAAGGCTTCTTATGGAGAATCATAACAGTATGTTAAACGCATATTGAATGACAGTTCAAGAGGAGGCATCCACTCGGGTATATTGCGCATTGTCACTCAATGGATCACTCTCCCAAGCGACCAAAGAGCTGTGTTCTTTAAGGAAGCTTTTGAGCTTGGTTACTATATAATCAGCTTATACTAAGCGACCAAAGTGCTGGTATCCTTTAATCCGTGGATACTCTAGAACATATTTTATTATTTATTATTACTACTATTATTACTATTTCTTCTGTCTCTTTTGAACTTCCTTGCCTTAAGTACACAATGTGAGTATAATTAGTGAATGCTGTGTTTAATTTTAATAATTATGTAATTACTTCTTTACTTTTGGTTGAGTGTAGACTATATATAAAATATTACAACTTCGGCGCTCGGTTAGTAAATACACATAACCCGGTCGCATGACCCGTAGCGTATCGATTTGCTCGGCATTCGGCACGGCTTCGTCTAATTGTAATTACTGCGTCCTTGTATGCCCCGTAACCTTGCCGCCGCTAGCCTTATTTGATTAAAATGTTAATTTATATTATATATATATATATATATATATATATATATGTATTCGGGGAAGTACCGCCACAGCTTTACATACAACTATTAAAAACCGTCAAATAAAAAGTGAATTTTTAGTCAATTTTTTTCTATAAATATATTGAAAATGATATATAACATAAAGTTGAGAGTAGAGTGTGCCGAGGCGTCTAGTACTAGAGCTATTATGTTAAGGAAGTAATATATATAGTTTATAGACAGTGTGTGTTGAGACTACACTATTTATTAGAGCCCAGAGTTTATAGATAATATGTCACCATTTAGCGATTCTAATAAATATAAATAAAAGGCATTACCTCTCGTAACTTTGCTACAAATGATTTGAGTTTCTTACCTTTACATAAAAATACATTTTAATGAACATAGTTATAGAATTATTACTGTTCAATTCAATTCGCAGTTTCCTTAAATAGATTCCGATATGATAATAATGACCAAATATTTCTAAATATATAAGGAATGATTTTCGAAAACGATTTTTATGTTTCGGCTTGACAGTGATATACCGATAATCGTATATGCCTCTGAGCCTATTTCACAAATGTCACTTATTCTAAAGAAAATTATAATTATTGGACCTGGTAATAATTTTGAACTCATTTATCTTTATCCCTTCGTGTGCCGCAACATGGCGCCTGTGAGTGTCAGAAACTATTTTTTTAAATGATTAATTAAATATTATTGTTTATGATCCTGTGGTCTGTACTACATTCAGAGCAAGCGATTTTAAACTGTATTTTTAACGTGATACGATGTAATGTAGCCTACTTTATTTCGGACAGATCTGGCCCGTGCGTACCCTGGCAGTTGAGACAGCTATGTCCATAGGCATTCGACAAGTTAATGTACCATTGGCATATATAATTTGTTTCATGTAAAGTTTTAGAAATAAATGGTTAATAGACCATTATGAAATTGTAGTCAGATCAAGTTTAACATAGTTTCTGCCGCTAGACAAAACACTGAAACGTTTTTTTTTTTAAGTAATTTATATTTGAATTGTTTGTACATAGCTATGACAGGATAGTGACATTGTGGCAAACTTTGGGGAGGCTTTTTGCCGTGCAGTGCCCGTCTATCAGCTGGCATGGTGATGATGATGATATATCTATCGGTTAAATTAGTAGCTAATTTTATTCATTTAATGCTTTATTTTTTCTTAATCTTCTAAATCTAATTACTATTACGTTAATATTTAGCTTCAGATAATAACATATGTAAATGAATGAACGAGTCCAAATCAGGGATTCCCAAACAATTTTGTCCAAAACACCCCATTTACAAAATGAACTGCATTATTATCTATATTTTATTTTGATATTAATCCAAAAATACATAAATCTGGTATCATTATTTGAAAAGACCACAGATTTTTAAGAGTACTACAAAAAAACTACCTTCTAAAAATAAAACAGTGAGCCTTATAAAAAGAAAGCACACGTTACACAACTTATACAGTATCTTAGAGTATCAAATAAGAACTTGCGCTAACAGGGGTCGATTTTATAACATCGACGACCCCTAAAATCAATTTTCGTTCGTGTCGACCCTTGGATAACCGACCCCTTGGGAATCCCCGGTATTAATGATAGTTAAATGGCATCAAGACATTTTCTACGTTAGATAAACACGCTCTTATTTACATGTCTGCGTAGCTTCCAAGCGTATACAAAAGCGTTCCTTACATAATATGCAAATCGTTACAGATAATGCACTCGGCGCGTCACTTCACGCACGCGCGGCTAATCGTTGTATAGATGCGTTGCTAGCGTCCCTGGAAAGCATAATCAATAATAGATCGTAAACTTATAAATATAGATGCGATTATCGCACGAAGCATACGTTGTATATTGAAAAAAAAACAATTGCGGAAAACAAAAATGAGTAATAGTGATGTAAAAATAGTTATTGATGCGCAATACCACCTTTTAAATGAATTCGTCGCCTTGGAAAACATGCACATAAATTTTAATACGACTAATATTTTAAAACGTCACGTTTTCAACGTACCAATGTGTGGTGCATTTGTTATGAATTGCAATGTCTTAATAAATATAATAATCACTATTTTTTGTCGTAAAATGAGCGCAATGCCACTTGGTTGCGAAAACCGTAGGATACAAAAAGAAATATTCAAAGTAATAGTCATTTTGATATTATTATTTTAGTTAATATTTACTTTAGCGAGTGTATGTATATATAAAGTTACACAAGATATCTTAGACCTCTACTCTTATTTTTAAATCTAAAATTTGAAGTATATAATTAAATTAATTTTATGATAGCATTTAAGAGTTTAAATTGATAGAAATGTGTGGAACTCGGTTTGTTGACTCATTGACTAAGTTGATATTTTAATGTACATATGGAAGAAAAATGTCAAATTTATAAAAGCAACTTATGAGTTCCTGGCCGGCCTCGTCTCAACAGATCAGCGATACGAACCAGTGGTAGCTACCTACTTTTAGGTCTTTTACTTATATCTTCTTTCTTTTTTTTTTAGAGAAAAAAAAGGTAACTGCCATCTCCGCCATTTTTAGCCAGAAATTTATGGAAAAATTGATTCGTAGATTGCAAATGTTTAATAACGGGCGATTATCATAGCTGTATTTTATATTTATATGGTTAGCACTGGAAATATAGATAATCCTGTTATACCTTTCTCTAGGCTCGATAAAATTAAAAACTCTTTTGTAGGCAACT
This sequence comes from Battus philenor, assembly GCF_028537555.1. Lineage (NCBI taxonomy): Eukaryota > Metazoa > Arthropoda > Insecta > Lepidoptera > Papilionidae > Battus > Battus philenor. The sequence goes on along the minus strand of NW_027181759.1, from coordinate 3,241,923 downwards.
GTGTACGGTGTTATATTCCCGTATAATGTCTAAATAACACCGTAAAAAAATTAAAAAGCTCATCAAACAAAACCTGTAAAAATACTATTACAGCATGAAGGATTTATATGATAATAGAGCATTTAATAGCCTCACTACTGTATCAAGTATATTGTAAAATGACCACAAAAAAAAAACATCTGAGTTAGTTGTGCTTGCTCTTCTCAAATCAGGCTGCGTTTGGAATTTAAGCCTTAAGTTAGAACATACCTTTATAGATAGGTTTAATCTGGGTCTATTTTCAATAAAATTGGCCTTATTTGCATTTTTCTTTTTACGTACAGGAGAGGTCATTGTAAATTAAAGACCGTTTATTAACGGCAAAATATTATCAATAATAAAACGCTATTTGCTGTAAATTAATTTATTGAATTTACCCCAACTAGATCGTCTGTGTAACCGTCGCGAAACATAATTTTTATTTTATTTCTTCCCTGGAAGTTTTCCAACGACGTGAAATAAAAGACAGTTTCTCACAGGCGTGTCATTAAAAAGTACGTATGTACATTAGCCTAAAACGTTTTTAAAAAGATACGCGAAACATTTTCTTACGTCCGTCGAGCGAATATCAATGAAACGACGCGATGCAGTAAACATGTGAGTAAGACTGCACATATTCAAGTCCAATTTTACATCAGTACTCACCGCGACAAAACTCAAGAAACGCTAGTACAAAATATTGGCAAAATTTTTCTTCGACAAAATTGCATATCAATGTTAGTAGTAAAAAAAATTCAAAATACCTTTACTCGAAAGTGCTACGGCGCACTTGAATCAGAAATTATTTTTGACATTATAAAAAAATACTGTCAGCGTATGAATAAACTACAATCAACTGCTGAGATCATTCGACAAGAAATTCAAATGTTTTAAGTATACCTTAAAATATTAACTCTGCAAATAAGACAACAAACTTAGTTCCATCAATATAATCAAGCAACGGTAGCACAGCAGTAGAGGACTTCCAATCATAGGTCGCGATTTCGATTCCCGGGATACAATCTTGTATAATTCACACTTTGTGCATGTATATAGGATTATCACTACAACAATATTTCCAGAGGATAGACAGCAGCGTTCCCTGCGTACAGTAATGTCACAATGCGATCGCCGACCAGCCGGCCAAGCGTGGCGATTATGGCGATATGTGATGTAACGAAATGTATAATATACTGGCATTATTTTTTTTTAATACTTAGGTTATAATAGATGTATAGCGCATGTATCCACTCCGGTATGTTTAGGTACCGTCACTTACAATAATTTAGAGTAAGAAAATGACCAATATTTAGCCACTTCCGCACATGCAGTGGTAGTCGTGCAACAAAGTGCACCGCCCGCCAGCCCGCTGATAAATGCGTATGCGGCAAACAATGCGAATCACACAACCGCCACCGTCAAATCACTCAACACGTGTTTCGCCCCTCCACGGGGCATCTTCGGGAGTTATGTTACACCGATTAGTGCTAAACACAGAGTCAAATAATTTAGAGCTCTCTCGTCTAAAATATGCTATTATATTTTGTATCATTCCATGCTGAAACTGCGCAAAAAGATACGGAGATGCTTCAGCTAGCTATACATCTTTAGACTCAATAACAAGCTTTATAAAGCTATAGAGAAAAAAAATTCCATCTTCTAAACAACCAGCAGGACTGCAATAATGAAATTCCATTCCCTAAGCGTTGAATAGCAGGATTGAATACGTTATAACTTTATATGCGATCAAATTATTATTAAATTATTCAACACTACCGCTTTTATAGGTCGTTACTAATTAGCGCTGAGGCTATGTGGGTTATTCCGATCGCAATCAATCACACAACAAAATGGTATGGTCGTTAATTCCAATACATCGGGGACCCATAACCGTTTTTGGTTTAGGCCTTTGCTAGAACGTTGCGGTACGATGTGTTATGAAATACATATATGCAATATGTATCGGCCTGTCCCACGTAGCCGTCTATAACGGTATGACATTAGGAAAGATATAAATAATAATATAACTATGATTTAATTTTTATTTCATTGCATTAAGATTAAATGATAACTTTATTAAAAAAATAAGGCCTAAATAAATTACAAGCAAACTTATTAAATATTATACCGTTCCCCGTAATATGGACGGGAAGCAATGTCGTTTCTGGCGGCATATTTTACAGAAAAACCGATTGATTTGTTACCCGGCTCCGGCATTGAAAATTTGTATACTAGATGGCAAAAGGTTGTTGAAACAAAGGTGAATATTGCTTAGGATGAAAACTCGTTAAAAATGTAGCCGTGTGAATTTAACTTAAGAAAGCGACATTGCATTCAGGTCCCTTTAATATATATATAGCTTTACCATCATGCCAATTGCCATCTATCAGAGTAATAGATGACATGCATGCATTATTATGCCATTAAAATTAAGATTCACATAAAGCAATTATACGAGCTAAACAAAAAAATTAATGAGGTAGTACAAGGTCGTTTCAGAGATGCACGGCGAATATAAAAAAAATACAATAAAACAGTGTATTTACTTCTACTATGATAATACATCGAAAATATTCGAAAAGCTTGGCTTTTTAGTGACCAAAATAAATTTAAGTCTATGTGACAAAATATTGACGTCATCAGACATGAAAGTTGGCCGTCCTCTAGTTCAGATCCTTTAAATTAAATATGGCGTTGGAGACTTCAGTGTGTGCTAGACCTTTGAAATTTCTAGAGAGCCTGAAGTAATCCTTGAGAAAAACAGTGACCTATATAGGCATGAATATAGTGAAAAGATCGATGAGAAACCGCACAGACTAAAGGAATGTGTCAAAAATGGAGGCGGACATTTTGAATATATTTTCGACTAAAAGTAATCTATATTGGTTCTTATCACTGGAATAATTTTATTTAAAAAGCCTTAGCATTGGTTTTATAGATAATTACACTCATAGTAAGATATCTAAAGATTTATTATTTGTTAATCGCGAAAGGAATTCCGATATTCTTATGGTAATTCTAGTAACCAAGTATAGTTTAATTTTCTCAATAGTTCAAACATCATATAAGCCAATAGACGCCCATTGCAAGGGATAGGCCTCGCATGAAAATCACCATGATGATCGGTTTTACACTGTTCGCTTCCAGCGCATCTTCCCACGACTTTAACTATGTGTCGACGGTCTTCCTATTGGTCTAGCCCAGAGGTCCCCAAACTTTATTGTCATGTTTTTCCGTGTTGGGTAGACCCCCTACTTACCTGATATTGATTTCCTGTAAATTTCTAACTGTAGTAAAGTTTAGTGTTCAAAATTTAAAGTACAAACACATGTTAATTTATACATTTAATAATTGAATTTAAATTAAAACTACTCAAAATAAAATTTTGTATCTGTTATGTTAAAAATACGTAACATTAAATAAACTTAAAATAAACTATCAATAAAATAACATAAGCAATAAGCCAATGTTTTTAGTGAGAAGGATGAACCTGATGCTTTAATAATAAATTATCAACATTTGGCTTTTATAAGGGTTAATCTTAAATCTCCTCGGCTAATGATGTCCAGTCTGTTGACCCCCATTTTCATTTCATAGACCCCCAAATTTTTTTTCGCTGATGTAGACCCCTTGCAGGTTGTCATAGACCCCTTGGGGTCGATATAGACCACTTTGGGAATCACTGGACTAGCCGCATCGCGTCTACCAGCTCGTGATCGCCACTCGAGAACCTTTCGGCTTCAACGGCAATCGATTGCACGACCCCACTACCACATTATACGAGCAGTTGCTCATGTGAAGTGATGTCATCTAAAGGTCAGCAACGTAGCTCGTAGAATTCAACGTGCTACGACCTTACGTTATACCTTGCCTGCTCTACGTTAAGCTAAAGTATATACGCTACATATGTAACTACCTACGTGCCGTACGCAACGTTGTTTCGAATAGCGTTACAAATAGTACAACTATTACAAGGGTACTACACCTACGTTTATTGAATATTAAAGCCAAACGTCTACAGTCTATACCGACCATTGTCAACCGAGTCACGTACCTTATAACCGATAATTAATAAACTTTATCAACTAGCGATCAATGTCTAATGACTGATGGACATGCAACGAACAGACATACCAATCAGGAACTTATGCATTGATACTAGTTGAACCCGCCTGGTTTGCGAGGCCTGCACTGCCGTTTGTCAATGTTATGTTATTAAATGAATCTTTGTAATTTTTGAAATGGATATATATATATATATATCCATTTAAAAAAAAAAATATATATATATATATATATATATATATATACCAAACACTTGCAAAAAATCTGTGGAGAAAGCCTACGCCTTACAGTGGACCATCCAGGGGCTAAAACGATCTATTACGGTTTAGATTTATTCTAATTAAACACATTTTTTATTATGGTAACTTTTAATTAAAGATGACAATAAGTGTAAAAGAGTCTAAGAACATTATAACATGTGTTTGTGTCTCAGAATGGTTATTTAATTAATATTTAAATGAGATTTTCTAAGAATTTTGTTTTCAAATCACATTACACAACATTACACACACACGCGCGCACGCACGCACGCACACACACACATACATAAGCCTTATTGGTACTAAATATTACAATGTAGTTCGAGAATCAAATCCCAGTAGAAACAAAATCAATGCAAATTTTGAAACTTTTCACTAAAGCCCACGGTGAAAAAAAATTCATACCAATTTATCAAAACTGCGAATAACATTTAAAATCCACCAATCTGCTTGCTGCACACAACAGATGACCGCTGTAAAAACAGACGATCTTATTAGGTCGTCGAAAGATACTGAATGCAGACCGCTTCTAACAGGTTCTATTGAAAATCCATGGGGAAGGCCTATGTGTGGTAGAGAACGTCCTATAGCTGAAATGATAATGCATTTGTATTCAACCCAAGCGGTAGGCTTGATCATATATTTACAATACTCTGCATATAGATAGCATTATACATTTACAAAACTATGCATATATAAAGACAAATAGATAACTTTTCAGCATGACTTGAATAAAAAAAGTGGTTCAGAATATTTAAACAGCGCCATTAGATTGTTATTTTATTGAATTGGAAACCTATAAAGCTATCAAATTAACCAAACTTAGAAACATCATTAGATATTTAAAATGAATGACATAATTAGCATAACCAATATAAAAAATATATCTTTTTTAATTAAAAGTGACGGGCAGCGAGGCTAAAACATGTTTATAACGTTAGCCCACGTTAAAATATAAAACCTTCTTAGAAACACACCTCTTTGTGCTTAGGATTTAAAATTGAAGATGTATTGGTGAATTTTGTCACGGATATGATTGCAAACTGATTACAGAAAAGTATAATTTTTCTCACACACATATTTGATACCACTTGAATAGAAAACGTTTTTTCCTGTTATAACGGATATAAGAGGGCAGATACTCGGATGTACGATAGCCTAAATCCTAACTTTAATAATATATTTTTATAATAAAAGTAAATATGAATGACTTTGACATTCTTTAAAATCGACATGGAGATATATTTTAATATATTTTATTATTTTTTTACTACATACTTTAATGGTAAGGCTTTCATCTGTAAATTGACCGACAAAAGTGCGACAAAAAAACAAGCGCTTTATAAATACACTTGTTAATTCCAATTTCGAAAAATTGAAGTATTTACTTTTAATCGGATAAGTAAGAAAACGTTTTCATAGATTTGTATTTGAAATAAGAATTACATTCCACAGTGACGAACACGTAAACATAATTTAAAGTTACATACATTCATTGCATTTAATTCGGTAAATCAAAATTCTGAAAATATTCATACAATACCAGGATTGCCTCGATACAAAAATGTAAACACAAAACTCCTTAACGATATTAAATATAAATATATACTAAATGAATTTCATATTACTTCCATATTAGGATGCGCATAACTCTGGTTTTAACAAAAAAAAACTAAAATGTAATTACACATAGAAAGCGACAGAATAATCTTTTTTTTTATAAATACAGGAGTATGTATTACATATTTACACCACATAAAGAGAAGCGTTCATTGACCCTCAAACGTAAACTGTTGCCAATTACGTATAATTCCAAATTTTTTTATATAACATCCTGGATATCCATATTCAAATGTACGTTTAACACTCTTCCGTGCCGCGGCAATTTTTGAAGATTTTTCATTTAGGCTGCGTGGGGCGTATACGACACACACTTTAAAAAAAAAGTCGTTTAAGACGCACGCTTTACGCTTTTTTGATATTGCAAAGCTATACTTAGAGGGAAAAGTTATAAATTTTAATATGCATTACGTACGAACGTACGTGATGTGAAGTTATCTATCGACCCTACAATTCGTTTTTTAAGAATCCTTTGTTTTTAAAGAGAACTGTAAATGATCTCAACGGAAAGTGCAGTGGTCGTATACGCCCCCCATGACATGGAATGTGTTAATAGCCACAGATAATAGATGATATTGAAAAAATCAATATATTTTTTTTAATTTTAAACAAATGATCAAGAAACTTTCGGCTTAGGCAAGCTTGTACTCGGATTCTGGAAATAACAGCGTCGTTACGCTTTGTTATGTTTTTCCACGTTGTTAGGGCGTTCCGCCTTTTGCGCCATCTTGAGGCATAAAATAGTACATCTCATTAGCGCTGTAATTTAAGAAGCGTATTGCGGTTTTACGGCAAAAATAGATATAGAAAGAAATAAATATATTTATACAGCATTATTTTAAGCATGTATTGTCAAACGCTATACATCGAGTACTAAATTTATAACGGTACATAAATTTTTTAAAACGAAATTTTTCAAGTAGATATAAAAATTGAGTTGCAGGTCTATATGTCTGACAATATGCATTCAATATAAAAAATGATCAAACACAGGTCTATTACTAAATAAACAGTTAATATATCAGAAATTGGGAAAGCGCTTCATATTGCCGATAAGAAAAATTCAACGCTGCCATAATCGAAACAATTTTCATATTATTAATTTCTATTGGCTATTCAAGTATGAACTATACGTCATACACTTCCGAAAGAAAGGTCATTTAACCCTTAATAGTCTAGAGTTTCAATTTTGATACCAATCTTTTAAACCGAATGTTCACATTACTATTAGTTTTTTTTATAGGTTGGCTGTACGAATTTTACTGTTGTATAATATTCTTTCCAACGAAATTAAAAAAAAAATTCCCTTCATCTAGACCCTCAAGCAAACACAGTAATATTAAAAAAAAATCACTTTCGTAAATCATGCTATTAAGGGTTAAGTGTGAATCAGTGGTTTTACACAATGCCAAATAACACTCAAGTGTGAGCCAAGGACATTCAAGTGTCAGCTTACAGTGGAACAAGCCATCCGATGGAACATCCAAGCGTGATCCAAAACTGGTACACGTCAATATGAACAGATTTAAAAAATTTCTGTATTTTAATACTCAAGCGATACCTAGTTCCACTAACGCGAGTAGTTCTATTAAAAACTTGCCAACCTTTGAGCCAACGCGGTAACTAGCAATAATCGTAACTAATTATCATCATTAATGGACCTAGCTCTGTAACCTATAAAGTTCGTTTACAGAGTAAAATAGCGCTGCTATAGCGTTTTCATATATTAAAACTTTCTTGATAATACACTAAGCTTACATCTTTATCGAACCAAGACTGTTACGTGAGAAAAGGACGAATATATAGCTACTTCCGCCATATATTCGTCCTTTTCTTACTTAGGATGGACTTCCGCAAAATAACGCCTGAATCCATTAGGTATTCAAAACTTACCACCATACATATTTAAAAACATAAAATTTTCAGAACGTCTAAAATAAATTCAAAATATATTTTAAATCAAAATAATTCTAACATTAGAAGTAATATGCCCATGTGTGCGGAAAGCTGATATGCTGTGAAGAACCGGTAAAAATTCAAGTATCTTTTTTCAAATGAAATTTATCAATGTTTGATGCAAACATTATAATATCAACCATGAGTCAACAAATCAAGTTCCACACATTTAAAATGCAATAATAACATTTTTTTAATTCAAATTTTAAATTTAAAACGAAGAAAAGGAAGGTTTAAGATATCCTGCGGAACTATTAAAACTCTTGACAGGGCAACACCAAGCTTCTCATAAATTTCCTAGCGCGTTCAATATATTTTCTTTGTTAAATTTGTTGTGACATCAGACTTTACATCAACTCATCGAACTTGGTTCCGATGTCTAACTCTTCAAGCAAGAAATCAACAGGACGTTAGATTTAATTAATTTATAAGAAATATTTTGCTATTTTCATAAATTAATATTACAGTAATTTTCACATATTACAAAACAACGCATAACGACGTTCTAAAATCGTAATTCTTTTGTATCTCACCATTAAAAATGTCTAATCTGTATGACATAAAACTAAAACGTGATAGTTACGCCATTTATAACTTGAAACTGCTTGAGCAATTCTTAAGATTTTTGTTTTAAGAAATAAGATAAAAGTTATTAAAATATAATATTAAATAAACTTTAGTGTAAATTTAAAAATACGTGATCTATTCATTAAGCGGAAATAAATACGCCGGTACAGCTAATATACATCGAAAAAAGATTACACTTGTCGTTATGTATCATACATAGAAAACACCTATAGTTCTGTCGCGTTAAGTTTAGTAAAACATTCATATACGTCGCCGTATTATTAACGCAAATGTTCTATATATATACTGTGCACACGCCCTTTTTTTAAAAACTATTATTAAGAAGTTGACGTTTACGTAAAAAAAAACAATTATTTAATTCGAATATTAAAAAGTGTTGCGTTATTTTATCTGTTCCAATTCTTATGTATAATAAAAATTAGAATCAGATAATTCTTACGTTCACCAGCCGATAACGTGAATTGAGAAATAATAATGTTCCACCTAAAAAATAATATTTCATTTAATTATAAGGAAACATCATTTGCTACAGTTGCACAGTCACGAACGCATACCGCCAAGTGTATTATCCGTCGGCAAACAATGAGACTTCGGAATCCGAGTGACACAATCACCTCAGCGGCAATTATTCTTAGAAAAACACCAACCAAGGACAGATGAGCGATAAATAACAAAACTTCAAAATGAGGTGACATTAGCTTTGTTTTATAAAGACTATGTCACATTGCAAAGATTGATAGTTTTGTGTTACCTAAAATGGTAATTACGGCTAAAATTATGGCACTTTTAGATAATCCACTATAAGATAATGGTAATATGCCTATTGACATCTTTTAATAAACAACGGGGCGATTTGTTGAAATCTAATAAAATTAACATTTCTTCATAAATAAAAATTGATAGCTAAACATGTTGCTATGCGCACTAACTAGAAAATTCTCTGAAAAAAAATTGGCAACTTTTATTTTATACCTTCATTAGACAAAGAAGGTTTCTACAAAGAGATTATGCAAACATAATACAAAAAAATCTATGAAAACCACAGAATAAATTAAAACATCTGTAACTAAATAAAAAAAAAACTAAAAAAAAAAAGATATGTCAAGATGTAATCAAACCAAAAACATTATGCATTAAAAAGTAAATATAATCACCATTAAACTATGAACATGGAGTATATGGACAGAAAACTTGTCTTACATGTAATTGTTACTAATTATCTCAAAGTTAAATTAATCAATAAAGAGAACACTTGAACAACTTGATCTTTTCATCATCATCATGTATGTTGATAGTAGCCCACTGCAAGGCCTAGGTCTCCCTCTAAGATCAACACAAAACTACTTACTGCCTGAGAACAATGTTCTTTATATAAATTTCTCTAATGAAAGGACAATAACTTGGCAGTATACTTTATCCGAGCAAATATTACTGCAATATATGCCCACAATGGATCTTTGGATATTTAGGGTTTTATTATACTTATTCAAAGATCTTAAGTGGGTAACAATATGACCAAAAGAACATACATCAGGATAGACTTTGAGCACAGTCACTTCCTTTTTTCACAAAGCCATGTCCATTCGTTAAGCTTTAGGATACCCTGATACAATTTTTTTGCTGAAGTGTTGGTTTATTCTACAAAGCACTATTAAATTTAAAAAATCCACTGATTATGTGATTGTTAAATATAATGTTTTGAATATAAATTTTATGCCATGCTATTACATTGGTTGTAAATCACTTGATTTTTTAATTTCTCATTGAGGAAGCCATATTAACAATTTCTGAAGTAAATGTAACTTATTAGGCAAAAATGCATCAAATTATCTGATCTCTTGTGATGGCAAACAAATGGCACCTTCTGAAATGTTTTGCAGCTCACTAGATTTTAACTTACACATTATATTATAATGTTTCATCAGCCCAACAAATTCAGTAGTTGCAGTTGACCTCAAACCAGAATTTAGATGGCATTCATCTATATTTTTATTATTTAAAACTTTTGTGTAGCTGCTAGACAGCTAGACCAGTTTACCAAGGTCTACCCAATAGTATAGAAGAAGCTATGACAATACATCCACAGAATTTCAGATTTTTTTTCTTCACATTTCAAAACTCTCTAGTTTTTGTGGTCTTTAAACAATGAAGATTAATAACAATTTAATTTGCACATGCTTTATCTGGTAACATTAAATTAGAAAGTATATCTGACTGTTAATAATTAACCTCAAACATGTTCCACATGTTAATACAATAAAATAATGTAATGGTTGTATGTATATACCATCTTATAGACCCATTACTTAAATTATATCTTTAGTTTAAAAATATTAGATTTACATAATTAATCCACAGACCATTTTTTATAAATCATTGATTTCTGATTGTCTATTAATATAGTAATTTAGCAATAATTCAATGCAATACATTAAAAATACCCAGGATTTAAAAATTTATTAAATTTGCTAACATATTAATTTTTAAACGCTAAATGTCTGTTTTGAGTTTAATCACCACGATTTTTTTTTCTTTAAAGATATTTGCTCTCTTGTATTTGAACATAGTTTAATTCAATTTATTTTAATTCCTGGTTATGTATTATAACATCGTGATTTAAACTAACCTCACTAGGCAGGCTATTAGAGGGCACTCGACGCGTGTTAAATCAGGCAGGCATCAACTATCCTGTGGAAGACCACCAAATCAGACCACATGACGATACCAACAAATCTTCCAGATTAGTATATAATAATTAATCGCCTCGGGTTAACACAGTCAAGGATACTACACTTGGAAATGGGCCAAAAATGTACTGCAACTAAAGCATGCTAAATTGAAAATCATTTATGCAGTATCACGTTAGTGGACTGAACAAAAAAGCGCAGTAGGTAAATAAATCTGCCTCACACCGACCAACAACGGACATAAAGTTAACATCTAGTTAGTAATTAACAATATATAAAATTAAAAAATCAAACAGCGGAAAATCGTAATGAATACTAATTAACAATTGCAAAATACTTACGAAACTTCTTCCTCTAAGGGGCATCTCACTCACGCGCACAAAATACACACAGTTTATACACTATTTATTATATAAATAGAAAAATTCACTCGTCACTACACTAGCACAATTTTCAAACAAATTCCTACGTACTGTACTCAGCCGATTAGGAGATTGACAGAATAGTTCACTATTCTAGAACAATCATAATGTTATTTCGTCTTACGCAAATTTACTTAAACTGTTTTCAATTATCGCATATTAAAAAATTGCAATAGATTTGTTAAATTAATAAATTGTTTAAACAGTTATGCATTAGTAGTTCAAAAAAGTTGGTTATAAGAGTAATAAAAGCAATCATAAATTCCATTTTACTACACCGATACAGTTATGGCATTTCATTGATAAATTTAAAAGATATATCTTAAAGATTTTTTTGTGACTATTAACGATAGTACACCAAATAATAAAAAAAAATCAATTTCATGAGATAAACCGATATTGTATCGATTGAGTAGACTCCACACTAAACACGAACAACACTATAGATTGTTTGTCGAATTTAAACTCTGGATCTTTAATACGAAAAAGCAAACATGCGATGTTGTTGTGATATGCAATTCATTTAGTTTCGTTTTTCATTGTATAGATATTATTTATATTAATATAATAAAAATGGAAAATGCTGTTATACAAAGTAAAGTCAAATTATTGTTTGATAAAGTTCTCAAACCGAATTATGTCATGGATAATTATTACGCGGATAATTTATTTATAAAAATAAACGGCAGTGATAATGGTAAGTATTTGGATAAATCATAATATTTCAAAAAGCTGTATGGTTTAACTCATATAAAACAATTATTATAATTAGTTTCTAATTTATTATATCAAAATATGATTTGCAAAACTTACTTTTAATTTTTTTTATTTTAATTATTAAATTTGAAAATTTCATTTAGGAATGTGTAATGTTTATTATTATATAAGATATTTTCTATTAATTATACGTTTATCATTGGTTTTTTACTATCGAAAATGTGTGTGTACAAGTTAAGTGATAAGTTAGGCACGTGTTCGCCTCTTATTATTGTGTAATATTGTAGTTATACGTGAAATGGGCAGTTTTGTGTTCCGAGTATTATCTTCTATCAATACGCATTAATTTTGTTTAGTAAATTTATTTACATGTTTCTCAACCTAACTTATAAATTTTCAAGTTTATGGGATCCTACTATGGGAATATTTAGAAAAATAGTTGTCTACTAGAATACTACACTCATAATATTTTGCGTTATGGTATATATTAATTATAAAATGTTTTAATGATTACATTTTTTTAATTTTGCATACAAAGGCGTTCAAAGTTATAATGTCATGATTTTTTTTTAAATTTTATGTATCCTTAAGTTATTTTCTTGTACAATAAATATCTAAACATGATCAAGTTTTCCGGCAATTTTTTGGATAATGTGACTTAAAACTTCTTGTATCTATTAGTCAAAGAAAATACATGCATACTTATCAAATATGTAATATGATATGGCATATTCTAAAACAAATTTGTTTGCTCATAATGTCCTGTGCAATGAGATTCATGCTTACAAAAATTGTTGCAATCATTGATGAGTTGCAACTTTAGATAGATACAATTTTTTATGTAATAAATAAGAAGGCAGAAAGAGAGGCAAATACTTTATTTTTTGTGTGTGACATAATTATTTAAATATATTATTTCTAAATTTAACGATTACTGATAATCTGTTTTGGCCTTATTTTCTCATTTGCGGTTACATCCAATTTTCTAGCGATCATCCCAGTTAATCTTGTCTACTGGAACTAATAGTAATTTTTGAATAGGATTTGCATCATTTAAACATAAAAATACTGATACACACAACTAAAAAGCCCCCACTGCAAGACATAACCCTTCCCCAAAAATATCTACCAGGCGATATAACTTAATCGCCATGCTAAGCAGGGAGGTTTCTGATAGTGGTGTATCCTCTAGAAACTTGTTTATAGGCAGTGGCAATCCTTTGTAATTAATGCACAAAGTGTAAATTATATAATATGGCATCCTGAGAATTAAACCCGCAACCAACAATTGCAAGTCTAAGTGCTCTACTGCTGGGCTACCACTGCCAATACTTTTAAACTATGTATGTAGTTGCATCATTACAAATCTATAATTATCTGTGTATGTATTATTGCCAAACACTATATATTTTTTATTATAATCACCTAGATAGTGTTTGTCAGCGGTGATATTTGAAAATGTGACAAAATTTATAGGTTGTTTAATAAAATTGGTATGTTCAACAGCAAACTTTTGTTATAAATATTTTTAAGATATGCAATGTTATGGAATACAAGGCACTGTCTTTTTAATGCAGAAATTTCAATTTATAGTGACATTTCAAGTCAAATTGAATGTGTGAATAAGTTAGTATATGTCGAAAACCTAATAGGCAAAGCTAGAAGAAATAGTGATTATGAAATTCTAGGGAACATACTTTGATCATCCGGAATTATGAAATAAATCTATATCAACAGTAATTGGGTGAAGTGTTTTTTAATCTTTGTTATCATGTTATCAGTCAGAATATGATAACAATTTGTTTATGTTAATAGAGTAATGATATATAATGTATGATATTTTAGATATAAGTAGCAGTATTTCTATTATATTTTTTTAATATTTGATGAGTATAAAATATTTTTGATATTCATGGAGGGGACTGTATATGTATAGACACATATAAATGTAAACACATGTATTACATATCCACACACACATTTATAATATATGTGTACACACGTGTACAGGGCCTTTGGTTTTTGCTTATTTGTAAGCAAAAAGGTTTAAAGTGTTAACTTTGAAATATGTTTATTGTTAAATATGAGACGTCCATAACTTATGACAGTACTATGTGAAGTAAGATTATGTGAATAAGATAATACACAATAATTAATTTTAATGTGTAATAATTCGAATCTCAAATATGCTTTTTCATGCTATATTATCATTGTGTTATTTATTATTTCGGAAACCATTGAGTTTCTGGTAGGGCCTACCAAATGAGCTATACACTTATAATCAATCATCCTACATACGTAGTTAAAAATTGTACTGTACACAAGAGTTGGCCTACTTGAAAAACACCTAAATCATTGCCACTTGTTAGAAAAAACATGTGACGCGGATGGTCATTGCTAAATTACTTATCGAACATTTCAAGGTTCGTGTGTAAAAACTATATTTTTGACTTTATATTAAGTTAGTAGCGCATTTGTGGTTATTAAAGTTGAAATTTGTTTAATTTAATTCAACGGGTTTTTGTTAATATAAAAGCTAGTTTGTTGGAAAGGCCATATAAGAACAATACTCAACTTTTATTTATACAAATAAATAAAATTGGAGTGTGCATGTGAATACATACATATGGTACATGTACCAAAACATTTGTTTTTAAATTTTTTTATGTCTGGAATGATGACTTTGACGGAGCAGATAATGGCAGGTAGCTAATGTAATAAGAAGGCACTAGTTTTACTTTAATTTTAGAATTAGTTTTGTAAAAAAATTAAATAAACTACTTTATTGTTAAATTCGATGTGAACGAAGTCGCGGGCACTGAATGTCCATAAGTCCGTTGTTGATTGTTGAGCGATTTATTTGAGTTTAAGCTATAAATTGGATTTTTTACAATTTTTTGTTTTTATGAACAAAAATATATGTAAGTAAGATAATTAAAAGTTACTGTATATAACGCAATGTTAGGAATTCAAATAAGCGCCTAAGTCAGGCAGTTAAAACAAACTTTAGGAATGGTGATGAGGTATAGAAGATGTATGAAAGTTAAATAAAGTACGGAAAAGAGGGAAAAGAAGATAAAAGAGTATCTGAAAAAGTTAATAAAGTCCCTGCCTACACTTTAGTGGTTGAAAGGGAGGCCTTGAAAAAAAACTTTTTTGTACATCGCTATTTTTCTTATATTGATTGATATTGTTATGCATGTAGTAGATTGTAATATATATAGATCTTTTTTTTTATTTCAGAGGCTACATACTTCAAAACACTGCCGTTTCTACCTGATCTTATAGTCAATGCTCTCGACCGGTTCGATGCATACGACAACACAGTCAAAGTATTTCTAATAAGATTGCTCGCCGTCGTCTGCGACAGGGAAGTGAATTTCGCTAAGATATTTTCTAAAAAAAGCGAAGTGTTAGCACAAGCGTTCAATCAAATCAACAGTTCATCAATTAACTCCAGTCTAAGGGTTGCGTATATGGATGTAGCGCTGTCTCTAGTAAATCATGACTCTGGAGTTAGTTGGTTATATGATAGTGACGCCTGGAAGCAGATCCTTTTGCTATGCAACGAGAAAAGAACGGTCTTCGTTCTTAGAAAAACTTATAAATTTGCTTCAATCTTCGCGTGGGAGCTAAACAAATTTGGTGATGCAAATAAAATCAGAACAGTCCTGGAGTACATAATGAAACCTGTTTTAGAAACTGATTATATATCAATTGACTCCATGACGAGCGAAAACGAAGATGAAATAAGTAAAACCCTTGAACCGATGCTCCAAATATTGCTGTCCATTATCAGCAATATGGAGGAAGTGAGGAAAGAGAACAACTTACTAACCGACTACATAATAAAACAATCAAATATATCACATCACTGTCACATTTTACTAGATAAGTTACGGAGGGAAGATTTAATATTGTTAATTGTTAAAATAATTTTCTCCGTCGCAGTAGCGAGAGTTGTGAGCTCACAGTCCATGCTTGTTAACGACACGTACGACAGAGATATTTACGTGGAATTGGGAGTTTCGTATTTGAATATTATTCAGTTTCTTATACATAGGCGTTGTCCGACTTTAGTTTTTGATTTCTGCAACTCTTGTGGTGCTATATGGAGCTCCGCGTGGCAGGGGAGGTCTCCAGCACTATGGGTTGCAGACGGTAAGAAGGTGGAATTAGATAATCAGATCGTTGCAATTATTTTAGTACCGTCATTAGCGTACGCTACTTTGGGTAAGTCAATGGCGATGCTTTCGGATGAGAGTGTTGACGAATATGTAAAAAAACTGATGGACTGCACGTGCGAACACACAGCACGAGCAGCCTACGCCATGAGAGATCTAACCTTACAACTGGACACGCATTCTATAACGTTACAAAGCATAAAGAGATTGAGCTGCATGAAAAAGAGATTCAGCAATGAACAAGCTAATTTAGTATTCCAAGCGCTTTTCTTCGTATTGAAGCAGTACGATCCAATAAATGAAGACGGTGAAATGACAAGCGAGGCCACGTATGAAGACAGTCAGGATAAGATTCTAGTGATGACGTATGTGCTGGATACGTTGCTGACGTTGGTGAAAATGTACAATATATCCTGGCACGAGAGCTTCGAGGTGCTTTGTTTGTACAATCTCGTGTATCATATTTTGAAAAGACCGAACTTGACATGTAAGGTGAGTAAATATTAACCATCAAGTCACACACCTCCTCTCAGAGAGAGCGACCAGAGCTATTTTTTAAGATAAATTATTTATTGGCAACCTTGGGCTCGTATGTAAAACGGAGCTCTTTTTAAATGGTTTTTAACCATTCACATACATATTTTATATAACATTTCACGCTCTTATACAAGGTGATTTGGGTATGGGTGTTTTTACACATCCACTACTTTAAAACTTTTATTAAAAAGTCACCTTTTAGCATGAAGCATTAAAGCTAGCTAAGCGATCACCAAATACGTTACACTAATTTATTTTTTCTATTGTAATGTGATAGGTCAATATCTTCTGGCAGTATAAAGTCTGCAAGGTAGATATATATAGCAATTCAAATTTTAAAAACTCTTCTTACTGTATTATCATTCCGTTATTTATTATTTCTGAAACCATTGGTAGCTAAAGGATGTACTATATATTGATTAACAGTAAATGAGCTACATACTATACATTCAGACCTTTAAAGTTTTTACATCTAACCAATCATCCTGTATGTGTCAAGTCACACAAAGACATTACAAGCAGCTCTTACGATTGTAACATTGAAATATAAAATAAACCTTAAAACGAGGAGATATAGATTACATTGGTATAGCAGTGCCATCTCTAAAGTGCGTCTCGGGAAACACCGCCAAATATTGCGTTTAAAAAAAAACATTTTAATATCCACACCTATACCCCAAAGCATAAATCCATAGGATATATTGCTCTGGAAATAACTAAAGTATACTATCCTAGTAGTATTAATATCAGAGCAATGTTTTATCTTCCTAACAGCATAAGCTGCAGCACTAAGCCAACCCGTAATAAATGTTTATGTCTACATTAGTAAATATTCTTTCGTACAAATTTGTTGTAGTTCGTAGTCACCGCTTTGAACGTAATTGCGATTACAATCAAGAAGTTCCTTCCGCCCAATTTGTCGCTGCTGCTGGAGTCGAAGCCGGGCTCCGCGATGCACGGGCTGGGCAAGCTGATATACATGAAGCTGCATGACTACAACTGGGAGATCCGGGACTCCGCTCTCGAGCTGCTGTTGGTGGTCACCGAGATATCTTTCATAAGTAAGTTTTTTTTTACCACAGTCTCCATGAGCCAACCACAACGTGTACAGACAACCTTGACATTTCAAGCTAACTAACCCATCTACACCATAGATTCCACGTCAACATTTTCAAAAAAAGAACATTTAAAAAAAATATTTATCTATAAGTAAGTCATTAAAAATGTTTTCATAAATTTTAGCATCACGGATATCCAATCTCTGTATATGATACATAATACATGATGGTAATAATAATATATGGTACAGATACAATTTACATCAATATTGATAAACCAATAATTTGTTTATAATTACAGTACCCGGCGATAAATATTGCACATCGACCTTTGGAAAGAGGGAATCGGCTAATTTCGGCTCCGTAGAATGTTATTTCTGTTGCACGTAATACAACGATTGACGAAACGTCACATAACTAGTGTGGGATAGAGATAATGCTCTACGAAGCCGAAATCAGCTGATTGTCTCTTTCCAAAAGTCGATATGCAATATTTATCACCGGGTACTGTATAAATAATATTTCTACGATTTTTTTTATTCTGCCAGAGTTCCCACCGTTTCAAAATCAAATAATGTCAAACAAGCTGATCATCGTGGCAGCAACTATCGCGCAGAACGACCACGAGTTCTATGTGCGTGCATCCGCTCTGAAGTGCCTCGGGGCAGCCTCCAAAGTTACCAACATATGGGAGCAACTGCAAGCAGAACACCCAAACATACAGGTAACAGGCAAAAACACTACCATAATATTCTGACAAGAAAATTTGATAATAATTAGGTAATAAAGAAATCAGACAATGAAATTGTATGTTTGTGTTGCCATTTAGATTGACAAAACTATTGATATATTATATATTTAACAATTAAATTCTAATTGGAGGGAAAATTCTGTGGTATTTAAAAAAGGATGCTAATTTTTCTTGTAAATAAAAAAAATCATCCTAACCTCTTACATATGCAAGAATAGGTATATTTCTACACACCTAATTATCGCATTTGCCTAAATTTCTAATTAAAACTGTTATATTAAATTTGTTTAATTACTCTTCCATCTCTATATCCCGATAGAAGAAATAACTATGATGGTAAAAGTAGCCAGTTTAGAATAATATTAGAAGCTTTTAATTCTATACCAATCTTTACATATTTCTGTTGTGTTTTCTATGATTGCACCTAATCTTCAAATATTTCTAACATTCCATAAAAAACATTCATATTTATTATGTTAAAGTATGAATTTAATTCTTATTGCATTGACATTAAGAATTTCAACATGAGAGTCTGGACAACTTGTATTGTTCGTTTTAAATCTTAGTTATTGTTTTTAATTGTATTTGAACTGTTTTCATTTTATATATCTCCTAATTGGCTGTCCAATTTATACTTAACCAGTATATATTTTACTAACCATATTTGTAAAATTGTAATGGCTGTTAGCAGACTTCATAAAATAAATAAGTCATTAAAATTGTTTTAACATGTGTGAAAATAAAAAGTATTAAATATTACAACATTTTATACTTCCAGAATGTGATCCTGTCAATAATAGTCGATAATCCTGAAGGCATTGTCAGAAAGGAAGCGTGCAATGTGCTCTGCGATATATATCAAAACGTAAAAATAACTTCAACCTTCAAACAAATGCTTCACGAGTGTATGGTGTACACCGCTCTTAATGATTTCCACTGGGAGGTGCAGTTGAGCGCTCTCAAATTTTGGAAGATCGTAATCCAACAATTATTGAATGCTCAAGGCATGTTGGACGGGACCTTCCCTCCGGTAACATTCTCGAAGGAATCCCGCAAGATCGTTACGTTAAATGAAGCAGAAATACAAAAGAGGCTACAGAAAACTCTAGAAGAACTCGCTGCAATCGGCTGTCTAACTGTCTTAGTTAAACTGTTACAGGATGAATCTGAAGTCGACATAATGGAATCTGCTCTTTCAATATCGACAGAGCTTAATGATATATTAAATCGATACAAAGTACCAGATACACTAAAGCCAAGTGAAGGTGATACAAGAAGTGTAGACGAATTAAACTGTAAAATAAGGCTTAGAGATTACAGCAACAACGATACAGATGTATCACCTGAATCTGATGAAACTAAAGTGGATAACGTTATAGAAGGTATACTGAATGTTGATGATATGAACCTCCTGGCAAATATGTATGAACGGCAGATGAGACTGCAGAATGAAATGCAGACAAACAACCAACAGGAGAGACCGAAGCTGCTAAAGTTTGCATCCCCATACCTATTCGTTAATTACCTTAAAAGCAAAGATTTTAAATCAGTCATTGCACA
Organism: Battus philenor; assembly: GCF_028537555.1. Taxonomy (NCBI): domain Eukaryota; kingdom Metazoa; phylum Arthropoda; class Insecta; order Lepidoptera; family Papilionidae; genus Battus; species Battus philenor. Next base: position 3,221,500 of record NW_027181759.1, on the reverse strand, counting down.
AAAGAAAACGTGGAGAGAAGGCATCAAAAGCTTATCGTCCCTTCTGGACGATGTTCTAGGAATATACGAGCTCAATGAAGACATCAATTCACTGGATTGTTATTGAGATTACATTATTTGTATATACCATGTATATTATACAACATTTATTGTTAAGATTAACAAAATATTAAATATTACAAGTTGTTCATGTGTTTTTATTGAACTCTAATTTATGGAGGTTCGCGGAGGCCGAAGGTGGCGCGACGACAAGAAGACAAGCCATGTACACTCCACACGGTAATAAGCACACGTTACCCATCACATGGGACGCCGACCCCCGGTTAAGCTACTTGAAGAGTTGCTGAATTCTTTTTCGCCACTTCTCCCAGCCCTAATACTCTCCGAATAGAGAATAGAAGTAAAGTAAATAAGGCTTCCCATATAAGTATAGGCAGTATAAGAAATTGTGAGCGAGAACAACATTAAAATAATAATTTGTGAAACTAATTTATGGATTATGACCGAAAATGAATATATCTAAGAAAAAAAAATTTGAAAAATTATTGCGCAATATAAAAAGACTCGAGGTATCAGATGGAGATTGAAAAAAAACTCCCTAACGATATTAGCCAGGCAATAGCAACCAACTAAACGCAGGTTCGGTCCTCTCGGGCAGCCTTATGCCGGAATGCTTGGCGGGTACTATCGACGAATGACAGTCAAAGTCGAAATCCCCCTGTGGGGACCTTTGACTAATCACTCCAGCGTGTCGAGGCGATCTAAGAACTCTGCGGCCTCCAAATCTGATAAAATAGTATATAGCACCCCGATTCTAAATTCCCCCGACAGCTTTCTAGCTTCGCTACCTTAAAAGAGGTTTTATGCTAAGCCTTCTCCATTGCTTTCTGGTTGACCTTGAGTCTATGCGGCTCGTCCTGAACAACCACTTCTCATCGTCAATTATCATTTAAAAAAATTCATAAAGTTTATTAATCAGAAACTAAAAAAAAATCTTTTGTAGTGTAAACAATTTTTAAATTGCCCATGAATTGCTTTATTGCAGTTAGTATTGTGATCACAAAAAACCTGTCGATTTTGTTGTAGGCGGTTTTCAGGTGAATTTAAAGCTACGAAGCTTTAAATTTATGGATTCCGTTATAAGAAAACAATCTGATTCTTATTTCGATCAAATTTTGATCTAGTATACTTTTACTTTACTCTTTACTCATTACTTTTTTTACGTGTACATGTAGCCATTGTTAAAGTTCCGAAGTAGATAATAATGTGAGTAAACCCACAAAACGTAATAGTGTAAACATAACCCTAATTGAATAGCACACTAACAGAACAAGATCTGCAAAGGTACTTGCTCGTGATATCTTATTACCAATTAGCATTGGAAGGGTTAATATCTATTTACGATATATATACATAAAGCGGATGTCCTTCAATCACGACCGGGTCAGCCAGCGGCCGCTTATTAAATCATTACGCGAGTCGTTGCGATGTTTTGTTTTTTTTGTCGTCTTACATCATGCGAATGTGGTACGGGCACAGAAAACATGAAATTAGTTTTTTTTTTTTAATTTTTTGCTCTAAAAAATGAATTATTTCTATAAATAATAATTATTTAAGTGATCAATTATTAAAATTAGTGAGTGAACGTGAAATAAATTATTGTTTTTGTCAATATTTATTGCGCCATTGTGGTTATATTACTTTTCCGCCATTTTAAAAACTTTGACAGGTGTAAAAAAAGACTTCCCTCAGCGGATTTATAACAATTTTTTAGCGAATGACAATCGACACATGAACTACAATAGCGATCACGTGTTATCGATAACTTCAAATTTCTGGAATTCTGTTTTGAATTTCTGCGTTGGTTTTTATAGTGGACTGTGAGTTACATATTTTTATTAAATAATTTATACGTCCTACGACTAAAATGATGACGATGATAAAAGTGAATACATTCAGTATATCGACACAGATGTATTCAACCGATTGCTAGAGATGCTAAAGTGACATGTAAAAATATGTACACTATGTTCGTAAGAAACAATAAAGGAGTAATTTAACTGTTTAATTAAATTGTTCAATTTAATTGTTGTTAATTTAATTGTTTCTCCATAGGATATATAAACTCCCTCAGGAGTCTGTTCAAAAATGCCCAAGTTAAAAAAAGATTTTAAGGAAGTCATAACTATAAACTTTGAAAGTGTTTATTATAGTCAACAGATTGTTTAAGTGAAGCTGGAAGATAAATCTCGATCTTATTTCAAAGGTTTAAAACAGTCGGGAAGTCTCGTTTTAGTTCAATGAAGTATTCAAAGTAATTATATATCAATTACCAAGGAATAAATAAGCGATATAGTAACTCGCGTAGAACACTCTAGAACAGGTCGTTAGATAAAGTAAAATTGCGTGACGTCGTTGTTCCATCGGGTGTTAGTTTACAACCTAATCCCGCGTACGATTTTTCTTGTCGTTTCTCTGCCAAGGTCTTCCGTGTCATTAAATAAATTACATTTTAAATTACACCTTAATTTATTTGTACATGGTTCAGTGTGAATCAACAGTGGATTGTATATCGTTTGACTATTCTTTTTAGGCCCCTGGCTCATGACTTATTGTAGCGATGCGTGTTAGTCACATTTGTAACGCGCTGCTTGATCGCAACGGGAAGAGAACCGAGAAAAAGTGACGTGTGAGTTGAGAACTTAACATCAGTGCAACTTCTTAGTATTTTAATCGTTTTTACAAGATGTCCACTAAGTGATCTCTTAAATGGGTTCATCCTATATTCACGCTGCCTTCGTTGCTCACGCTTCGACTACTCACACAAAAGCAGCACCGAAGAATACGTGACTAACAACTGCTTCTACGGAGTCCATCAGTTACTGAATCGCAGTAGTATCGCTTTTACATCGCGATTGAAACGTGGGCGAAGGCTAGAGCTTCGTGACTTTATTGATAAAGACGCGCGACATCGCTACTGCATCGCTACAAAAAACAGCCGTGAACGAGGGACCTTATTCTTGCGTTGAAGAGTCTCGCTATATTAGGACAGAGGACATATGCTTTTATACCTGTCTTAATCTGTCGAGAAAAGAAACTGTTTCATCGCTTAAAAAAATTGCTTTTAAAATTTTTTAAAGACAATTTCCCCAATTTATCCTTATAAAAATACAGTTTGATTTGCGTACCATTAAAAAAAAGAAGCATGTGTAAGCACATCCTTATATTTGTGTACAATTTTTATGCGACTGCTAGAATTACCTGTTAATATTATTTTTTTCCAAATTACGGTCGAAATAGCGGTATATTAACTCTTTCTCTATAATTTTTAACTGTTTAATACTAGGAATGATTCTTATTTCCGTGCCGTTCATTTTTTTCATTCTTATATTTATTTTCATTATATTTATTTTATTCAATTAGGCTTCTCAAGAATTCCATATTTATCAACTATATTTGCTTTCTGTAGTGGTACCTGCTTAAACAGATGACTTGCAAATTTACGACAATTCTGATATTGATCGTGATAATAATGCAGTTGAGAAACTTAACATGCAACTTGATATAATTTTAGATTGGTGTACCATTAAAATCCTTCTTTAAAGTGTCAAGAAATTTTAACGTCAACAATATTCTATTAACCTTGATGTAACGTCCCCAGCGATAAAATTCGATAAATTACGTTCTGACAGCTAAAAATCTCAGTTTGTTTATCAACAGTACAGAGAATAAGTGATGTGTGCATCGAATTATCTAAGTCTTCATTAGTTTACATTGTCCGTATTGACACTGGAAATTCACAGCAAATTATATTGTCGCGATGGCGAATGTTCTGGTATAAAATAATAAAATCGTTGTTGATTCTAATTTTTACCTGTGTTTTTCATATGTTCTATATATGTTTACGAACTTGTGTTTTTCAGCTTAAAGTGAGTGAAACTTTACTTTAGTGGTACTTTTTTTTACTTTAGTGGCAGTAAGTAATTGTTCGTGGCGTTTACAGTTCGGATCAAGGAAGACTGAAGTGAATAACGCATTACGAATATACATGTTTTTATAGTGTCGTGAAAAAAAATTGTTCAAGTTATGCACAGTTATCGATGGAATTAATTTTAACAAAGATTTCTCATTAAAAATGTTGACAAAATTAACATGTTAAACATATGATAAGTTTTATACTTATTAGTTATTGGTTGAAATTCGAAATGATAGCAATAATAATCCTACTGTGATAAGAGGCGTGCAATAATTGCGATACTAAATAATGTAATAATTGCAAGACATAAGTTATGGACGAAAAAATGTCGATCAGTAAATGGACCAGGAAACTGAGGCTATTGTTTTCCAAGATCTTTGATGACGACTATGAACTGAACAGTTATCACTCGGATAGAATTTTAAAATATTTGCAGACGGCGCCTATTTGCGGTAAGTCGTTTGTTTACTTTATCATGGCCTTACAAATACCGAAACCATTGTACTTATTATTCAATTTATTAATATAATATATTCCTTCTTTACATATTAAACTGGGATGTTAAATCAAATGTTCATAACCTTAAATTATTATTATATAACTTTTGATTTGCCATTAAATGTTGATAATAATATACAGGGACCGGAAAGTAGCGTCGCTTTCTTAAGTTAAATTCACACGACTATCAACAGCCTATTGCAATCTGGTATACAAAATCAATGTTGGAGCGGTAAAAACCAATCGTTTTTTTTTTGTAAAATATGTTGACATAAACGACATTATTTTCCTGTCCCTTTAATATGTTCAAAATCAGATATGTTCCTCTTAAATTAATTTCCTATAAACTAATTATAATACCAAGGCACCGGAAAATTATTATGAGAAATTTTACTGCTGAGAAGAAGTAAATATTATATAAATATTACATTCATTACAAGATCGTTACACGTTGTAGAATTATTAGGCGTTATACAAGCCGACTGGTTTAAAATTTAAAGGCTTTTGAAGGGGGAAAGTGTAGTCAAAAATCAATGATTTCAGACGAAATTATTAACGTAATGGTAGCAGAGTTAGAAAAAGCGCTTTGAAAATTCGAGTTACTACATATTAAAATATAATTTGGTTTACTACGTGTCGCTGCAAACTTTGTACAGCCAAAAGTAAGAACCTTAACGCATTATAAAAAAAATATTAATGTCACATATTAGAGTAATCTCTTTAAAGAGTGAATTGAAAAGGGTGTAAAAACTTTTTACTGTCAAATAAGCAATACATTCACCCTTTTAAAGATTTTACTAAAACTTATCATCATACATACCATCCGGTATCAAAAAATGAGCATAGAATAAAAACTAATTAATATGCAGTCTTATAAAATATAGTTTTCACTTCTAGGTATTGAAAAAACTCTGCTGGAATCGTCATTACTCTCTGATATTATCTTAATGACTTACAAAGAATACGGAACGAGGAGAAACTCGGTAAAGATATTTATTGCTAAAATCCTAACTCAAATTTACAGACAAGAATTAGACTTCAGTAAATTGAAAGATGTCATTGGTTTGAATCGTTGTTCAATTTATATGTGTACACGCGATCGCTGTGCGCAGGATTCAAATTTACTTTTGGAGTCTATAAACGTGCTTACTGCGCCAATAGGACATTATTCTGGTGTGAAATGGCTCGTGGAGCATAAAATATGGCGAATTATTTTGTGTTCCTGCATACATACCCGTCCGGTACATGTTTCTCGTGCGGCTTACAAGTTTATCACGCTATTATTGTGGAAATTAAATGAATACGAAGAGGAAGTTTTATTACTAGAAATTTTAGATTTTATAATAAAGCCAATTACACATAATGAATATCACAGAATGAAAGTAATAAATGAAGGTGAGGAGGAAAGCGCTTACGCTCCGATGATGACGTATTTGAACGCACTACTGGAAGTCCTAAACGATACAAAGGAACAAACGAAAACAATAAACAAAATAATAGTACTGCTCACACAACAGTTTAATTTGGAATTGCAACTACAAGTTCTATTGGACTTAACTAGAGATCCCCGCTTTGCGAAAATACTCTCCGAATTATTGTTCAAAATATACATAGCCGCAGTTAGAGAGGTGTATTTCAAATATAAGAAAACAGTTAATGAGGTTTTAAATGAGATCACTTTAATATACAACAATATTGTTCAAAAGCTGATCGTAAAGCAAATGACAGAGGCCGTTGCCGATTTTGCTGTAAAATGTAATCTGTTTTTATCAAAACTAGGTGCAGCTAAACCGTTAGAATTCGAGATAGATGGAAAAAGATTCGAATTTCAAAACCAGTTTATATTACATTTAGTTGTACCATTGTGGACATATTACGTTCAGAATTGCGCCAGCGAAGTTAAGTTAGACGAAATAGATAATTATTCATTCAAGCTAATGAATATAACCGCGGAGCACATAGCACGGTCTGCCGAATTCTTTTGTACCGTCGTAGAAAAACATAGTGCCGACATTAAAAAGATAACGATATATACAGTTAAGAATCTGTTTCATTTTAGAGAACAACTAAATAAAGCAACAGCTGGAATACTGTACCAGGGATTGTATTACGTTTTGCAAACGTTTGTAATAATGGATGACGTGGGAAGTCATTTAATTTTAAGTGAGAATCCAGTGAAGTCACCAGATGACTGTAAACTGTTATCTCTGGTGCTTGATGCAATAAAAATGCTTTTAAAAGAACATACTATAAACTGGTATGAAAACGTGGAGATTATATGCCTGCAAGTGACTCTATTGAATCTTTTAAAACAAAAATTCATGTCAACTAAGGTTAGTTTTTGCGTTTAAGTATAAACAACAGCTAGCAGCAACTTTTTGAGTCCCTAAACTTGTTTCTTGTCAGGATTTTCTTATTTATGATTCCATCTCACAGCGAAGCTCTGAGCATAGCTCCCATGTACAATAAAGAGTATTAAATAAATGAATAGCTATTTCGACATTCCATTTGTTAATTTGTGATTCACAGGAACTGGTGCAAACGATAGACTTAATAAATCTCAGTGTAAATAAATTTATATCGCCCGACATGACGTTGTTGGTGGAAAGCAAAAGTGGGAGTTCGCTGACTGAAATCGGCACCATGACCAAAGAATACGTGCAGCATGAAGACTGGGAGGTCCGGGAGTCTGCTCTCAGTTTACTATTGACCTGTACGGACATTTCATTTGTCAGTAGGTGAATTTTATATCGCGATATTTTCATAAGGTGTTATCCGTATTTTTAAATCTTTTTGCTAAAAGTTAGTAGTTATCATCACCATTTAAATCAAAAGACGTAGATCTCCCCCATAGATTTACTATAAAACCAATAGGAAACGACTTTAACAACTATTGTCCATCCTTAAGCGTCTTTCAACCAATTTAACAAAATCCTACGTTGCACTGGCCGGTGCTTTGTCTCCTCGCCCGAACCTTATGACTTTTTATTAGTAATTTGTAGATAGTATAATTAAATTTAAAATATCACAACAAATACTATTATTTGCGGATAAACCGTATAATTATTAAGTGTTAATGAAAATAAGTAGGGCAGTGTTCGAAAAGCCCCAAAAACGTTTTCTTGCGCAAAATACAACAATACCCGAAGAGGTCTTCTACAAGTGTCTGTTGCCGGTGATGATTTATGGATTCGAGACAAGTTCCCTTTAAGTGGATCTAATAATAGTCCTAAGGATAACAATGAATGCGCTATACTCTGAATTTTACTGCGAGGTCAAATTAAAAATGAGAAGATTTGTAGAATCACCAAGTTCACAGACGTAACTGGAAGAATTGCTCGTCTGGCTCTGCAGTGGTGGGATACATCGGTCATGCAACCGATGGCTGTTGCAGCTGTAAGGTTTTCAAGTGGCGACCACGAGCTGGCTAGGGCCCCACTAGACGGACGATATAATTAATAGCATCCAGCGACTTCCTTCGACCTTAAATATATCCTCGGTGCACCTAGCGTGTATATATACAAACATAAAAAGAAGAAGAAAAACAAAAACTAATAAACTATAATGTCTACATTTTTTTAAATAAAACTGATAGGTGCATTTAATAAAAATCATTATCGTACGTTGGTACATTATTGATACCTGATTTGTTATCTAATTGCAAAAAACTGTCTAGGTTCATTTCTTTAGATAATTAAAAACCGTCAAGTTTACCTAAATGTAATCTAGCTTTAAATGTTATAATCATGTATATTCAAAATGAAGCCAAAATACTTAACGTTCCCGCTTTTTATTAAACAAAACGTCTGTTTTCAGATTAAGTTATATTTGAACTAGAAATGTAATATGTTTTGATAATTTTTAATTAAATTTTAGAATATATGCCTCTGCAAAAAGTAATATTTAGAGACAATTTAATGACGTTGGCGGCGAAGTACGCGCTGTGCGACCCAGAGGCTTACGTCCAAGCGACAGCGCTCCGGTGTCTGGCCGCGGCGACAAGAATCGATAAAATTTGGCGAAACGTTACGAAAGTTCACAGTGATTTACACGTATGCATTAAAATAAACCTTTAATTTATGGTAGCTTATTATTCGGAGGAGAATCAAGTGTTCCGCAGAAGAACCATTGCAAGATCGGTCATGGTGACGATCTTTAAGAAAGGCCTGTGATCAGTGAGCGTCTATCGGCTGATATAATTATGATGATGATGTAATAACAAATTTAATAAGTTTAAAAATATGTTGGTTGTTACTGTATCGAAAAAAAAATATTTTGTACAGAAGTTTATTTTAATTTTAATATCTAAAACCTTATTCAAAGCAACAGTACTAGGACTATAAAAGTAGTTTTCAAATTAGTTCGTTTTAATTTAAATTTGTTAACTAATTGATACATGTTATAAGAGGTAGAATCTGCCCACAAAGTGGACAGACGATCCTTATTAACGTCGTCTGAAAACGCTATATGCAGGCAACTTCCAACCGATCTTAAATCTATGAAGAAGGCCTATATCCAACAGTAGAAGTCCTAAGGGTGAAATGAAAGATGAAGAAAATTAGCTGTCAAATATACGACCATGATTTTTGGAAGTAATTATTGTTAAAATTAAATTGATTTTCGTTACAGGTACAACTAATGCATATGGCGAAAAAACACGAAGAGGAAACAATACGAAAGGAAGCGGTTAAATTATTAACTGAAATTTATTTAAATCAAAATGTGACGTGTGAATTCAGCAGACGTATGTTTACGGTCATGGCTGGGGTGGCTTTAGACGATCCCAACTGGGAGGTACAAGTCGCTGCATTGAACTTCTGGCGACATGCGATAAAACAGCAATGCCTTGATCGCGGCATGATTGACGGGAAATTTCCCTCGGTGACGTTTTCCAAAGAGAAAAGAAAAATTATTGTTTTCAATGAGGAGGAAATAAAAAAACAATTAAACACTATGATGAATGAACTGTCTTCTATTGGATGCTTGAATGTATTAGATAAATGTTTAGATGAAGAACGTGATGTTGGGGTGATGGAAGAAGCTCTAAAGATTGTAACAGATCTAAGAATCATGTTAGATCATTACAAGTTTAGTGCAGTACAATCTCCCACAACAACACTCACAGCAGCCATATCTTGTATAGAAATGGACTTAGAGGATGAATTAGAAACGGACAAAGAAATGGCCACGCCTCATGATACATGTAATGACATTCGTGACATGATTATAGACGAAATAATAAACACGAAACAAATTGATCTTGTAACGGATATTCTAGATAAGAGTTTAGACCAACCGAAAGGGGCAATAGAAATAGAAACAGAAATACAATACAAAGATCTGATACAACCATATCATTTTTTGGAGAAATTAAAATCAACTAACTACGAAGCAATTATTGAAAATAAAAAGAAATGGGATTGTGACGTCATAAGTTTAGATGACATCATAGAAGAAATAGACAACGGCAATCTGCAGAATCAAATACAACATTATTACTGATATGTTGTACGTGTTCTTTGTCTATGACCTGCCCAAGGTGTGAAAGATAAAAAAAGAAAGCGAACTCGGCAACAGAAGAAAAATATATTTATAATAAAAGGGCAGTGGGCACAATGCCTGGTCTCATTTTACACCGCAGGTCGGTACTTCCCTGTTGGTGGTGGTAAGCAGCCGCACGATCTCCCAGGACTGGTCAGGCGGCAGCAGGTCGAAACGGGGAGCGCCGGTAGTTGATAGGATGTGTTCGTGCCGGTGCGAGGTATGAATAGATTCAACTTCAAGACCAAAGATTATTTTAATAATAAAAATCGGAGGCGATAAAGGTTGTGGAGTGAATTTAAAGATGCTCCGAGAATGAAGTTGAAGAACCGAGACGAGAATTTATAATATAAATTCGAATTAGCCCCGGCGCGTGATACGTCACATAGCTGGTGAACGCAACCGACACAAAGAGTGTGCGCCGGTGCGTGAGACATCACCCAGCTAGTGAACGCGACCGAGGCCAGGGTCCTTCTCCCGGGCAATGGATGTAAACTGCTGTGGCTGGTGCGCGGGCGCATTGGAATGTTTATTATTAAAACAAAGGTCCGCTGAGCCGATGGCACGCTTCCTAGATCCTACGCCACTGAAAATACCGTGTCCCGCCAAGTGTGCAAATATTTTTTTCTGTATTGCAATTTATGTGACATATCTTGTTTTTATATTTTTTGTTAAAATATTAATTTAGACATTAGGAACGTTAACATGCAACGTTACAATGTGTGATATTTATATATAATACGCTAGTATAGTTCCTCTATGTATACAATAAATAATCCATACTTTTTTAAATAATTCCTTATCCGTTGCAAATTGAACAATGAGCTGGAGAACTTTATACACAGAGAGTTCCCTATCCTAAATTGAATAAGAAACTGTTGTGTCAAGTAAACTGCATGTCTGTTTTATATGGAACGCTATTAAGGAATGGTTGGAAACAGGGGCGGCTTAACCTATAGTGCAGGAGTGTCTAACGCCCCCTGAGACGGCAAAGTTAATAGTTATAGCCGCAGGGTGGGGTCAGGCCTAAGGGGCGCTAGGGTTTCATTGCACACGGGCGCTTCACAAGGTAGAGCCGCCCCTGCTTGTAAACTATTCTATTGTTTTGATGACGTTATTGCTGCTAGCTCTAACGCTTTTACAGCTTCGTCGGATATGAGTTCACGGAGCGGAAGGGTCCGTGAACTGTATGTAGTAAACAAAGTTACATATCTATTTATACACCTGCGAGAATATCATGAAGGGTTTCCAGAGTCGCGCAGCGTATGAGTGGTGCGTAGCGACATTTGTCAATCCATGTTCTAAATTTAAAACGTTACTGGAAGTCCGTTGTTAGTCAACATGACGATTCTTCGAAATGTCATCGGTCGAAACTCGCGGGTTAGCAATTGGATCATAACATTTGTAGCTTCAAGTGTTTGAGCTTTTCATTTATTTATTCATACTTACATATGATCATTTAACCTTTTAAGTGCCATGAGGACCGCCGGCTACCTCACGATACCCAACAATAGGTGACGTGAGGGCCGCCGGCTACCTCACAATTTTTCATCTGTACATCTAAGGAATATTATTTTATTCCGACCCTCCGCTAATTATTAGCTTCATTAGGCACCTAGCAACTGGATCACGGGATGGTATACAATTTGCAGCAGCGAACTCATGGCACACCGAGTACTCTGTTGCCTTTAAGTGCCATGAAGGTCGCCGGCGCTCTCAGTACGTATAGATATACATAATGTGTTATATTCATTCATAGAATGTAAAGATCCCAAATTTTCACATAAGGAAAGCCTACACTTAATATTTCCATTTGACACCTAGGGAAGTCATGGCCAAAACAACTTGGCAGTTAGAAGGTTAAAGTGACCATTTATTTACATCATAAGAATTTCAGAATAGGCCAATTTGATTGAAACCTGGTCTCCCTATTGGCAACATTCAAACTAAATCTACGAAGATTCCTAGCGCATCCTGACCTGCGAAGATCCCACAAGAAACTCTGAAGTGTTTTTTTGGTCAAATTACAGTATCCTTGATGTATTATATCTTTTTTTGGTCCCCCCTATTGGGGACCTCTCTTTTCACCTCGTATTAAGTTGGAAACAGGGGTTTGTTGGGGCAATAATTTTTTCAGTCCCCTTTTTATTTTACAATTTCCTTTACTCTTTAACATTAACTCTATTACATTATTCATTTACTTTTATTCCTTTTATTCATCACCTTACATCCTATCCTCAATCACTACAGTCTAGGTTTATTTCATTGTTTACAATCTATTTGCATTATCCTTTATGCAGTAGAGTGATTCATTCCCAATCCCATCCCATCATTTAAAAAATTTTCACACTATGGTAGAATTTCCAAGTTGTTGTTTAATTCGTTTTACTTAGTGAAAATACCTTGCACACTCGTGAGAGTAAGTATATACGACAAAAATACCTAAGTAACGGCTAACCCCCCCCCCCCCCCTTAATATACGGCAGGGCCACGCGAACGCCTTCACACATTTTCGCTTCATCAGCAACTACTGACCACGTAGCTATAATGACAAGCACATAGTATAAGGGAAGAAAATTATCCCTTTCCCCTTCCAAGTTAAGGCGCGCAAGAATGCCACCCACTTTAATTCTTGGCTTATACACCTATGGTGTATGGATTCTCCAGTCATTCAGGAATCAAACGGAGATGTTAATTTCTAAGAAACACCATTCAATGAGTGGTTTGAGGCACGAACTGTTGTAGCGTTATTCTTTTAAGGAAACTGTACACGTAATGAATTTGTACTAGTAACTAACAATGTTAATAATTACTTTCTCTTTTTGATAGTATATAGCACAGGAAACCCGTGTCTTTATATTAGCGATATCAGAGTTGAAATTGAATAAAAAAAACAAAACAACTTTACTAGAAGTTAAACAATAAGAATGTGTGAGAGGATAAGCATATATTAGTTGTCCTACTCATTCAAATTCACAATCACAAAAGTAAGACTTGCTTTTATGGATAAGTCTCTTCAAAATATCCTATTAAAGTAATCCTTCCTTAGGAATCTTGGCTCAGTCATAACTTATTTCACTGTATTGAGAGGCTTGACTTCTGAGGTTGCTTATTCAGACCCTGCATGGAGTGACTGTGCCCTGATGTTGTAAAGGAGGGGGAAGAACTGCAGGGCTGTTAAGCCCTGTTCTTCCTCCTTACATCAATACTATTATATAACAAGACTAGTAGACAGATTTTGTGTAGTTTTTTTTAGTGCTAATTTTATTTAAGTGATTATTTATGACATTATATATATATATATATAATTTTGATCAAGTTAGAACAATTGATCAATGAAAAAAAATTGTGGGATGTTGTATGACTTGCTCCTAATTAATCTTATAAAACAACAGTAGCAGCAAAGCTGATCATTGACTAATATGTTGTGGTTATGGTCTACCAGGAGCTTACCTTGATATTCCAGCAAAAAGATGTTTATATTTATATTGGGTTACCATGTCTATTACCAATAAAAACCCCTGTCAAAATTAATATCTAAAAAAAACATCATGAAGTTCATGGCATCTGTCAAAATAATCAACTCTGAGTGCAAGTTGTTTAGCAGATAAAGGAATTAAAACACATACCTAGACAACCAATAGCAGTTAAAGCCGATTGCCAATAAAATATTTATAATAAAACTCCATTAATTACCATTAACATATATTAAACAAACTAAAACTAAATTATTATATACATTTATTCAATTTCTATGACTGCTCCAACTTTGGATAGTGCTTCTTTTAACTTCTCTGCTTCATCCTTAGAAATGTCTGCCTTAACAACTGTAGGCACACTTTCTACAAACTTTTTGGCCTGAACTAAGTTGAAGCCTTCAAGAAGACTCTTCACTTCTTTAATCAGTGCAACCTTTTGTTTGTCATCAAACTTAATCATTTTAACCTGAAATTTAACAATTACATTATATTTTTGACATATATATACATATGTAATATTAACTGAATATAAAATGACAACAAATAAAGAAATGTAAATGAAGGCTATTGTTCTGAAGCAACATAATTGTAATCACATTTAAATTAGTGAGTAACAATATACCAATTAGTGTGACCACATAATCCAGACAATACATATTTTGTATTGTAATCAAATAATTATAATACATTTACAATGGACTTAAAAATTGATTTACAATAGACATGGTTAAGGTCTTCGGAAGACACTGAATGCAGGTCTAAGCTATTCTATAAGAAATCTATAAAGGAGACCTATGCCCGTCAGTGGATGTTTTATGGCAAAAATGATAATAGATATTGTCTGTTTTAAAAAAAAAAACCTTAATAATGATCTGTTTTTATATATAATAATGTATGGTAAGGCATTATTGTGTTTGAAAATATACAATACATGCAACTATCTTGCATTGACATCCAAATTTAAAAAGGTGTCAGGCATTTTTGAATTAGATTATATTTTAACTCGAAAAATTAATATGACCATAGTGGCCAGTTATAACTGTGAATGTAGTAGTAAAAATTATGATTGCCATCATTCAATGGTACATGCTGTTTCAGTTATTTTATACTTTGAATTTTACTTATTATATCATCCTTAGTGCATTAGCTACCTCACATAATAATATTGATTTTAAATGTCATTTATAACAATACATACAGTGAAGCTAGATTTAACAGCTTTGGGAGCAACTTCTTCCTCTTCTTGTGATGCGGGGGCAGCCATAGCAAATCCGCCCATAGGCATTGCAGGAGCATCAGGTAGATTTAGCCTCTTTTTCAAAACCTGACTAAGCTCAGATACTTCTAGTAAGTTTAGATTCGTTATATCTGCAACTATCTTCTCTATTTTTGGGGACACAGGCTTGTCAACACCTTCTGGAGGCGGAACCGTAAGAGGGCTTATTACTTCGGCTACTTCTTGTTGCAATGTTGAACTAAAAATACATAAATTATATGATAAATGTTTTTTGTGCCACTAATTTTTATTTAAATGATTATAATGTTCTTGTTATGACTAGAATGTTTATCATCTTGTTTAAGATGGAATATTAATAGATTTAATACTTTACATAACCTAAAAAAATAAATTATTTAAATATTGTAATTACCATCGAGAAAATGAGCGCCATTGGCGGAAAGAGATTTTTTTTATTAATCTAACTGTATTCATTATGTAAACTGGGCGTTTAAGTTATGTCTATATAAATTTCGTATCAAATTTACAAACTTCGATTTACAGGTATTGAGGTTATTTTATCAACCACAGGCTATAACAGTTGCGGCTATAGCTGTAGACTAAAATTTAAAATTCCTTAGATAAACAACGACAATATCAAATTAAAGCTTATAGAATCCAAAGAAATTCGTGAGCATAAATAAAACATTATAAGTTGTTGTTAATAAAAATATAATCGCCTTTCATTTGCCAAATCTTAATTGTAATAAAACTTTAGCTTATAAAAATATTTTCTAGTGAAAATCCATATGTAATTATGTTAAAATTTTTATTTTCTTCTACGATTTTTAAATCAATTTTTAGATCAACCAGCTTTCTGGAAATTATAGTAAAATTACAAACAGAAAGAATTTATTAAGGATTTTAAATATCAAGACTTCAGATTCTTTTCAATAAAATGTAATAATTATTGCTTTCAGTTTTTATTACTTGTTATATTATCAGACTCTGACCTATTGTATAGTAAGACGGTATTCAAAATTGTTTACGATTCATTTTTATAGTATTGTAAGTTTGTAATTGAATTGTTTATCTAGTTAAGTTAAGTACTCCAAGAACTAAGAATATGATTAGTAAGCCAGCCCTTAGAGTAGAAAAATGTTAATGTTTCATTTTACAGAAACCAAATAATATAAACGTAAACCTTCTTTCCTAAAGATAATGTCGTTATTTGCATTGAATATTCTTTTCAGAGATGGTTTTGATAAGGGAACCATGTTTTTTTTTCATTTTCTGCGAAATGAAATGAATGGCTCCAAGTCGTTAAGTCAGTAGTAATTACATACATTTATATAAGTCAGATCATCTGTTTTTTGTTATGTCAATGTCGTCATATTGGGTGTTGTGTTTGTCAATAAAAAGTTGTTTTAAAAAGACTATATATTTAGTTTAAGGACTTTTTATACTTTAGCGTACATACAACATCACCTATATGCTTAGTAAAAGTGCAGTAATTCATACATTTATTATTTATAAATGTTTTTATAGTATTTTCGTTAAGAGACTTACAACAAGCTTAACAATTATCGTCAAAAGGTAAGTGCGACTTTCTTAATACAGTATCATTTAATATGTTGTTACAAACCAACTAAGTTTTGGTTTTGATGTTCTTGGTCATCCCCGAATTGAAAAG
Organism: Battus philenor; assembly: GCF_028537555.1. Lineage (NCBI taxonomy): Eukaryota > Metazoa > Arthropoda > Insecta > Lepidoptera > Papilionidae > Battus > Battus philenor. Next base: position 3,205,097 of record NW_027181759.1, on the reverse strand, counting down.
CTAAGAGCGTCTCAAACATTCCAGGTTTGGAAGTCTAAGCCGGGGTTCTTTCCACAAGAATTATTTTGAAATAAGGAGATTCTAAATCATCTTATGGTAAATGATTTTATTGTACAATCACATTAGGTTGCGAATTAAAAATTATTCAGGGTCACAGTATTCTGATGAGTTGAGTACTTCATTACCAAAACTTTGTATTATTGCACACAGACACTACCCACCGACTAAACCCAATTACTACCCATTTGATGTATGTCTCGCTCAGAAAATAGTACTTTAAAGTATAAAAAATGTTTACAAGTGCTCACCATGCTTAGTTTTACCAGTTATAACTATCCATGCATTCTTTCTCTGGCGGAGATAAAGCTCCACTTCTTCACCTTGAAAAACATCAATGCTACTTATCTTGTGAAGTGTTAGAATTAAGCATCTTTATTTAATGCGTAATAATCATTCATGCGTAATAAGTTTCTGTCCATCCTCTAAAGGCATAAGAACCAAGGAGTGGGGTTCTCACATATCCTTTTATTAGCCACTAGTGGCAGTTCTGGTTTTTGACTATGCCTCAAAACATAATTTGTCTATGGAAGGTTATATCCTAAAACCACAACACATTCCTGTCAACAGTGCAAAACTAAAAGGTAATTATTTATAGTATGGGGAGGAGTGCTTTTATTACTATGAATATGATATTCAAGAAAGGTAATTATTTTGATTTTAAACAAAGTTAAACTAGCTAATTAGCTAAGCCAAATATGTAACTCTATTTTATATTAGTTGTTCACTATCTTCCTGTAATGGTTTTGTTAATATTTCAATAGCTATGGTTTGAGAAGTATAAAAAATATTAAGTGTTACTCTGTATTCTGATGGTTGGAGAAGAATATGTTAAGGCATTTTTAATTCATAAATTCATATAAACTAAGGCCTTAAATAAACCATCCTGAACTAATTTAATGAACATATTTTTAATCGCATTTGTACTTAAGTTATAATTTTACATTTTTCAGTGTCACACCAGTGCTATTTGCAATAAGTAAAACTATGACTTATTGAACAAATATACTACTGTAATATTTGAAAAATTGTTCATTCATATTGATAAATAGATAAATAAATTTAGTGTTACCATTGTTAAATCTACCTATTAAAGTATTTATAACTTTGTGGTAATGTTACAGTGATATGTTTTAAAATTAAGTTTAAAAACTGAAATTTTTGTAAGTCATTTTAATAACAATCAATATACATACAACAAAAATCAAACTATGACTATTGGCAGCATATTTTCTTATTCTTCTCCAATTTCATTTAAATATTTGTGTTTCATGTTGTTATATTTAAAAGAAATTAATATGGTTTCCATGTGTTTCCAAATCTCTGTTGAATTATTAAATACAAATATGAAAGGCTATGTACAATGTTGAAAATTTAATACATGTATTTTGAACTTTTTACATATATAAATTGTGTAAAAACAAAATTTATTTTATTCATACCTTTTAAATATGTTGTAGCACGCAGAAATTTTAAAATTTTGAAAATAGTTCAGACTATCTAGTAGTTTGGCAACCCCTGTCATAATCAATAAGTGTAACTATGTTAGAGTTCTTTAAAAATAAACATGAAAATTTTTTGCATTTGTCTGACACATTGATATTGTGCCTACCAAATAATATAATATTATGTTAGACATTTCTTCATGAATAAACCAAAACTCAATGCTGCATCATTGTTGTTTGTTGGCACCTTTATTATAATTCTCAATTTTCTGTCCCATCCTGTGTTTAAAAAAGAGATATCATTATGTATGCCTTTCAAATGTCCTTTAAATTATATTGAAAATGTATAATTTTTCTTTAATTTTTTTAAAAGAAGTAAAATAAATGTGTTTAATATTTAAATCCAATGCAAATATTTTCTACTTTTATTTGTATTATATCAACAAATGTAATTTCTGAAAAAAAAAGCGTTGTTGTGTATAACCTTTACATATTCAATTTAGTATTCGATTGCGGCTCGACAGATATTACAAATTTTGAAAAACCCGAACTTGAATGAACTTGGCAAACCCTGAATTATTATAAATTAACTACGTAAATTGCCAGGTATCACAAATCTTTCTCAAATTCAAGGGAGAAAAATAAGTGACAAAATGAAGTAGCACGATAATAAAATTTAGTTCGACAATTTTTTTATGTTTCGACGACTTATCAGACGCCGTGATGAAGAATTTCCGTCTCTTTTTATTTTTTATTTTTATTTTTTATTTTTTTTCATCAAGTTTGTTCAATTTTCTCGTTCAACTAGTTTATCTGATTGCTTTTTTTCATAATTTTTTTATGCCAGACCATTTTTATTTGTCAACCAGTGATCCTGAGCTAGGTATATGCCGGATCAATACTTTGACGTCTTGTTCCTCGCCGACAACAGAACCCTTAATTTCCTAACAGAAGTTATTGACAAACATTTTAATATATAGAAGAAACGTGACTCAAGATAAAAACCCTGCCTCTCACTAACAAACTATATCTCGTGTGTTTTAATTTAATTAAAAAATACAATGCTTATTACCTCATAATATATCAAGTTTAACTTTGGACCTTGTTTATTTTTAGTTAGAACCTAAACTTATAATAGCCCAATTGCAAATAACAGAATTTGTTCTGTTAACAATTATGTAAGCATATAAATCGATTGTTATGCTTGTGTGATTCTTTCTATGGCCGACAAGTCTAGGAGGTAAAAGCACTAAGTCCGAAGTAGAAGTGTGTATCCTAGTTGCTATGGTTAGGCTATCTTCAATTGGTGGTGAATGATGTTAGCCTTTCCGGCTTTAATAGCTTCTCTGCAAGCTAATAACGTCCAAAAAGCTTAGCCCATATTTATACGGGTTTAAAACTATGAAAACAACGTTGAACTAATAAATATCGGCCAATCACATGTGGGAGAAGTAATGTGGAGCGCTTTTTTCCCCCGATGTATATAATTATATTTATGTGGAATTCCCTTTTTCAATGCGCGGCTGATGAAGACGTAATGCTGCAAAAGACAGACCGGGAAATAATCCCAGCTTTAGACAGGTTGGCAATAATCTAAACAAATAAATAAAATTGGAATGTCTGTAATATTAAAATTACACTTGTTTTGTAACAACATATTACAGTAATTCGATAAAACCCCGTGTACACGTTTGCCAAACCTCAACAAGCCATTTTAATGATCTACACTTAAGAGTTTAACTTGAGTAAGTTTGCTTGTAGCTTATAGTTCAGTTTACTTTATTGTATTGCCACCAGCAATTAATACTAAGTTACATAAGACTGGACTATATTAGCGATGTATACCTTATGTTCATCTGTATTACCATATTTAAACTGCGATACCTCAGCGAAATACAAAGTTGTTCGTAACGCAGTTGTAAAATCACACGGTGTTACCGGATATTCACTAAGTTACACATTTGTATGTATTGATACTAAAAATAAGCTCTTGATTGGTTTTATACATCGGTATAGGAAGACTGAATACGTATAAAACTTAAACAACACAAGAAATTTCATTACCAAAGTTGATTTCAGTTTGTTTCAAAGGAATATGAACTGAAGCAATCAAAGTATTATTTGTTAATTGATTTATTGTACAGAATTAGTAACTATATTTATGAGTATATTGATTTACACTTTTACGGGCTTACTGCTAATTGAAATCAACGTTGAGAAATCTGTAAACGAAAATAATTTGTTTCGAATAAACTCCAATTTATTTTATGTATTGCCCATCGTTATTGTAAGTGACTAATATAGGCGAAAGGTTCTCGGCCACGAGACGGTAAAATCGTGGTTGGACCTCCTGGTGGACTGACGATACGGTGAAGGTTGTGGGGAGTCGCTGGATACAGGCAGCGCAAGGAATGTCATTGCAGCGATCTTTAAGGGAAATCTAAGCCCAGTAGTGGGCATCTATCAGCAATGATGGTGAAAGTATTGAGAGGATTTAGTGTTAGTAGAGAGGCTTTCACTAGAACAAATGATATGACCTTTTTTGCGATACTAATTAGGCTTTACAAGAAGTCACTTCCGTGAATTACGTCGTCTAGTAACATATTATGGGAACCGGAAAGTAATGTCATTTCTGTCGACATATATTACAGAAAAACCGATTGATTTTCGCCGTTCCGGCATCGAAAATTTATATACTAGACGGCAAAAGGTTGTTGAAGGTGAATATATTGTTGATTAAAAATGAAAACTTGTAACAGATGTAATCGTGTGAATTTAACTTAAGAAAGCGTCATTACTTTCCGGTCCCCCGAATTTTATGGCAGAGATAACTGACCAAGTAACATTACTAATATCAAATAGGCAGTGTTTGTGAAATAACTAAACATTTTTTCGTCCAATATCCTGTGTTAATGTCATTTTTGACAAACTTCTCTCACTATAGGCTTCATTGGCAAACACAGTCTCTCAACGAACCACGCAGGTGGCTGTGGTCGTACTCTGCCATATGTTTTAAAACTTTGTCTCTATAGCATTTTCACAGCCCTGATTCATCAGTGTGTCCCAATAAAAATTAAAAAATCTTTTTTTTTATTTTAGGTTAGTAAAAATTTGTAAAAAATTGAATGAAAATATTCTAGAAGGTTTAGTAATGTGTTCGGCTATTTCGAAACCGAGGTCGACTCGTGTATCACGCGGCTTGTCAACCCTCGATCGTTCTAGATCATGGTTGCACAGACTTATTAAGACTAGGGGCCACTCGGGCAAATCATGAACTGATGGCGGGCCGGCCGCCAGTATAGGTAATTAAAGACAATAAAGAATTGATAATAATTTATTAAAATTGAAAAAGAATTTATTAATTTGAAGCGTGGCACTGCATAGTGCTTACAATCTTTTTTATATTTGGCTCAAATATATTTGTAGCAACACGTAAAACTGCCTCCAAACTTTCATTTGCAAGGCGGTTTCGATTTTTTGTTTTATTATTATTAAGTATTTAAAAAGTTTGTTCAGATATATAGGTAGAACCAAATAAGCTGGCATATTTCAGAGCGTTTATGCGCAACTCTTCGTGTATTTTTTAATCAATGCAGCGGTAAAAGTTCAGCAAGTCTCCTTCGTTGAATTTGTTGTGTAAATCTTGGTCGTTTTGAATGTCGATAATTTCTAACTGCATTGACTCCGGCGCATTTTCAACTGAAATCGTAAAAGGATTGCTGAATATGTCCAAAAGAGGTTTCACTTTTTTAAACTCCGACAATCTGTCTTGAAAAGATTGAATCAAAATATGAAGGTTTTCTACATAACTGAAATTAATAGCAGTTTCGTTGAATTTTTAGCCATTTTCTTATACTTCGGAAACGGATTGTAATTTCAAGAATTTAATTGTGATCTCGAAAGTGTCAGCTTGCATTGAAAGGTTGATACATGAGCGTAGAGCTGGGATATCAGTTACGAGAGTATTATTTTTGCTGTCGACGGGCCACTAGTATTCGACCGGCGGGCCGCGGTCTGTGCATCCATGTTCTAGATAGAACCGTTGCTGGAATTTATTCTCACAGCGCTATCGCAAAGTGCAAGTGTAGTGTTAGCTTTGTGTTAGCTTTTCGGGTGCCCTAGAGTGTAAATACTAACCGAGCCTAGTCCCTCTATGAAGAGACCGCTTAAGCTATCTAACTCGGCGGCCTCCCAATCTGGTGAAGTTATAGTATGTAGCGGCCCAAGCTGGAGCTTCATGTGAACCTCTCTAGCTTTGCCACCTTAAAAGAAGTTTTATGTAAATCGTCGTCTGCGCCCTGATGTAGTAAAACTCACTAAAAGGAACGATGAATGTAATAACTAAATTAACTATGCATGTACTTCAATGTATTCTGTATAAATATAAACATCGATATCGTAAAGGTGTTTTTAAGTTGAAATAGGAACGAAACCGTAAAATATTGTAGTAATTAATGACTCTTTGTTATTTTCGGGCTATTATTTGCTAAGGAAAACATTTCTTATTCAAAGTTTCATATCGTATAAAACTCTTACTGTTAAGTTATTACGGAACTACGAACGAAAATATCTGATTATTTTATGTATACTACATGTAGGTTTTATCTGTTATTCTTGTAGTCTTTATTTACACACACAAGTTAGTGTTAGTGTTAAATAAATTTTTTATATAGTATTTTAAATAAAAACTGCAAAAGCTATACATACATTTCTAGCTATTTCATACATTTTCTAGCTATTCAAAGTAAACAGTATGATAATATTTAACATATTGTTTAGTGTATGTTTAGTGTATAATAATAAAATAACAAAAAACCAATACAAATCATTCATTTTTGGTCATAGTGTTCAAGACAGTAAAATAAGATAGAAAAAAATCGACTTTTCTTTAAAAAAATATATCAAAGGTACTACTTGTGATATATTATGTTTCGTATTTTTTTCAAAACGGACATAAGTTGTACTATAAGACATTTCAAGGTTATCCATTCATTACCGGACACTCTGTATATATATATAAATACAAATGGAGCGACTTTGACGGGACTTAGAAATCGTGGGTACAGCTTGTAATAAATTATGTATTTTGTATTTCTGTAGTTTAGATAGTTATTTCTATGTATCAAATTAAATAAATTATTTAATAGTAGCGACCCTTAAATTGCATTGCAATATTTTAATTTAATTTGTTAATATTGACTGCTATATACAATGCTTCTCAATAAAATTTATTATTAACATAACGGTATTTATTACTTATCAAATGTTAGATAGTTTTATGGTGCTCTGTATTCTTTACATTTATAAAATAAAATTAAAACTTCGTCAAGACCCCCTTAAGTAGACTAATTTTATGAATTTTATGAATTTGTTATTTATATTGTCTCATGCGACACCATAAGGAATATAATTGTATAATGAGCGGTAGCCAAGCGGTAGAGGATTGAGACTTGAAATCAAAGGTCGCGAGCTCGATCCCTGTGATACAGTCTTACAAGTGATTCACACTTTGTACATCAATTATTTAGGACTGCCACTGCTTACAAATAAGCTTCCAAAGGATGGGCAGCAACGTCTTCTGCGTTCCATGATACCACACTGCGGTCGCTAATTTCCCCCCAAGCGTGACGATTATGGTGTATCCTCTCCTCCCCCATTAATTTCTCTACGGGAGGCCTATGCAGTGGATGTCAATGGTCTGAAACGATGACGATGAATATTATGTCTCCATATTGTTACATATGTCATATTGTCTTACGTAAAATATATCTTTGTAAGAGTATAGTATTGTGCATAACCGCTTATGTGGAATGTCTCGTAACTTACCCCTTTCGCTGCGGAGCGCCTAAAAATGAATTACTCTCTCGGCAGCCGGCCCGACAGTAGATTGTCTGCACGAACGACACGGTTATATGACAAAATATCCTCAAAAAATGCGTCTGCAGCTGTCGCGTTGGTAACCAACAAATTAATGAACATGATCATGCAATTATAGACACGACAATGTACAAATGTACGCTGTTCGCTGTGAGAAAGCGTCTATAGGCGGGCGCTAAAAGGCGCTGTTCGCAGCGAAAGGATTAAAGTCAAGGCATATAATGACGATCAGATAATGACCAAAAAAAAAAGAAACAGATTTATAGTCATAGAGAGAAATTAACACGAAACTTAAAATTATTTGGTCGACCCTGTGAATGTAGTCGACACACGCTAAATGCAGGCCTAAATGCAGGCTTCAAAATGGTCCCGTTGAAAATCTGTAAAGGTCCTACGGCCAAAATCATGAAATTCTAAATCATGGATGCACAGACCGCGGCCCGCCGCTCGAATACTGGTTGCCCGTCAACAGCAAAAATAATACTGTCGTATATTCGAAAAATATTGAATTCTATTCCAAAATAAAACCAAAAAAATTTAATTACCTATACTTCCGGCGGCCGGCCCGCCATCAGTTCATGATTTGCCCGAATGGCCTCTAGTCTTAATGTATCTGTGCAACCATGCTCTAAAAGATAATAATTAAAAAAAACTGATGTAGTGACAGCCAAAGCAAAGGTATCCTCTCGGAGACCCATGCGCCCATGAATCATGAACCTTTCTCCCCTAATCAGAACCTTGGTGGGAACCTTTGAGCTTTACAGCAAAGAGGTTTTTTTTATTCTCGTTCCCCTATTTTTGGTAAGGACAGGGTTGTTTTTTGTCTTAATATTTTTTTTCACTGTCTTTTTCATTTTTATTCTTTACTATCATTCTTTACATAATCTATCGTTACATTCTTTCCTTTCACAATTCATTCTATCTTTCTCTTTTGTTCTAATTCTCATTCATACATCGCCTTCTTATTTCTCTATTTTACAATTTTGTAGCAAAGAGATTTAGGTTTAACGGCATCAGCGCTCTACCATTTCAAACCATAAAACCAAAAGCAAGTAAGCGTCACAAAAAATGTTTTTTATTACTGGATAATTTGTTATTAGGGTTTTTAGCTGAAATAACAACCGTGCAATTTATTACACAAATATAATAACTTTAAATTATTATTTGTCGTAACCCAATATAACCGATGTAGTAATGCATTGATATATGCTGACAGTACGTAATAATATTCTTTATATGCTTCAATGTTATTTAGGTCGATTTCCTGTTTTTACAATTGCGAACTATTACCGTATGCAATTTATTTAGTATAAAATGCAATGGAGATTCCAATCCTTGTGTACTATAGCAATAACGCTATAATTATGTCGCAATATCTATGAACAGAAGTGATGAAAGTCTTTCTCTGAAACAATTGTCATCATGTCAGACGATAGACGTCAATAGGTATTACTGTGCCTGCGATCTTGACTACGTCATTTGTCCACCTATGGAAGGCTCTGCTCAGCACCGCAAAACCTTTAAGCCCCAACAACCGTCGGTTTCATGGGTATATAAAAAATTATTTCGTTAAAGATATTGATATGCCTAAATACGTTTAATGGCTTATATATTTTTTATTTAGTAAGTACAATGCTCTATGGATTTTGTAAATGTAGTTCAATGTAATAAAAGTGCATACATACCAATTCATATTGCTAAATAAAGTATCTGTCTATGTTATTTTGATAATTTTGCGGTTTTTTTTTATATTTTCAAGTGTGTCATGGTGTGTAGTGAATAATTATTGTGTATTTATATAGAAACATGCATCCACAAACGTTTTGTTAAGAGCTAATGCTTGACAACAGCACGACCACGGAAGTGATCGAATAAATATTTTTCTCCATATTTAAAAAAATTAAAAGTAAATTAGTAAAAACGACAGATATGGAGATTAACCACAGTGTAAATTTATTAAAAAAAAAAACATCTGTCACTAGCTGTCAAACATTGACGTTTATAAAAACCAAAAAAGGACATTACTATTACTAAAGTCTCATAGAAAATGTTTTTTTTTTAATAATCTTTTGTTTATTATTAAGACATTAAATCAATAAATAAAGTGATTACACTGGCCTGCGACAGGTCAATAATTTTTAATATAATTCTGTAGGGGCATCTAGATATACATGTATATTAACACAATATTTATAAGTATATACACAAAAACTAACAGGTTAAAAATAATTAATTACTCAGAATTTCGTTTGAAAACTCTTTACAGGCTTCTTGCTAGGGATTACAGAAAGTTTTTACTTTTAACTCGACGAAACTTTTACTTTGATGTTGCTAGCTCGTTAGGTTGGCAACACTGCGGTTATATCCGTCGCTGAAATACCAGTAATCTTTATTGACTACGGTATTAAACGATGGCTTGTAAAATTACTAGTTTAATGGTATGTACTGGCTAATGACTCAGAATGACGCCCGCAGATGTCTAGTATGCACCGTTATGACTTTATTTATCACGTATTAAATTTATTTTTTTATTCGGAGGTTCTCCACTGCTGACTATTCACACATAACAGAATATAAACATTAATAGATATGCCACTTCAACTACGAAGTACATATTATCAATTTAAATAAAATTACTTAAGTAAGTATAAAGGAAAAAAAATAAACAAAGAATAGGGTATTATTACAGTTTTTTGAATGTATGTGAATAATAATTACAGAATAGTTATTTACTGTGATCAAAAATATGGTTAAATTGTCATTTAAAACTAATGGTCATTAAGAAGGCAGGTATTTTTTAAATAGGTTGGTAGAACTGCCTATAACATTTGCCAAGCGTCTGTATGTCAAAAGTTCAAATGTCATTTGGTGTCTCAAATGCTTCAATTGGTGCCAAATTCGATTAGATTAAAAAAAAATCATCAAAAAATCAACTCATATCGTTCCGCAACTACTGTATTCGTCTGATTTGGCTCCATATGACTTTGGCTATTCAACAGGCCAATGCGGGAACGCCGATAAAATGTCTTCGGAGGAAAGTATTACACCTACCTCCGAAAACCGACTAGGTAACAATTAGCCAATATAATACGTCAGGTGACGCATCTGACGTAGATTTTTTTTAGAATCGAAGAAGGTCATGGATATTATAACGGAAAAAGACTATTCCGATTGTTTCGAAAACAGGAAAATGTTTTGGCTGGAAAAAGTGTGTTTTATAGGACGGGGTTGAAATTGATTTGGGAGCATAAATAAAGAATTTACATCTTATAAATTTACCTTACTGTTTGATCACATTGTTATATTATATAAAGAATACAACAGTACATAGTATATAGTATACATATATAAATGAAAACTAATATAAAAAAGCGAGCTTCGATCATTCGTTAATTAAATTTTTATTATTGTTATTAGTTGTTTTATTTATAGTTTATATTTGGCAAAAAAGTACAGCTCCTTTTTTAGTGGAAAATTCAACAGAGGAAACTATTTGTAAGAAATTGCAACATATTATTTACACTGAACTCTTTAGAGGATAAAATCCCAGGGTATTCTAACATGTCATTTATGTCAAAATTACGAGAACGCTTACGCAAACTAGCGGTAAAGGCTTTTGGAAGAACTTGAGCTCCCCACTTTTTACTGTTAAACTCGGACAGAATCAATTAGACTACCGTTTCTGAAACTGGGACTCGGAACTTGAGGGTCAGTAAGATAAATTTTGACATTATTTTATTTGGTATAGATCGTGATATTTCTTTACGTCGAACGGTTATTGTTTAAATAAAACCATTTTTAAATGTTTTTATCTTTTGTCAGATTTCAAATCAGGCGGAAATACTATTTAAAATAAACTAGAATTTAATTTGTATTAGATGTGATTTCGTTTTTTTTTTAATTTTAGAATTCTTAAAAAAGAATATGCCTGTTCGAAATCGTCCATTTAGGAACTCCTTCGGTAAATATTGTTGTAAAATTTATCATTTAATTTTCTCGTGTATATATGCCGTAAAATAATATATTTCCGATATCATCCGGCTTGTTTTAGAACTAACTATCGATTGGTCTCGCAAGTTTATAGGTTTTAGTTTACTTAGTAACAAAATTGCTATGTAATTTTTGGGTTGAAAACAAATTCTCGGTCAACTGGCCGCCAGCATAAATTTCAAAGGCTGCCCGTTGTGCGTCTTACTTGAACGATGTTCTAGAAGTTTCCACGGCGGCGGTCGAGGAACGGGACGGACGGCGGGAGCGCTGAGGGATTTTCAGGTTCAGTCCGCTTTCAGTGGTCGAGCCGTGGTGACTTGTTAAGCGAGCTTTTCGTTTAGGTAAATTCTTGTACCAATCCAGTTGAAGTAAGTTATTTTTTTATTTTATTACAATATATTTCTTTTTAGTTATTGTCGTATTTATACATTTTCTAAACTCGGACTTGACCGTGTATTATTTACATTATACCATGCGGTTTTTTTACATCCTTTAATGCAAAGTAAATTTGGAAAATGATTGTATTGTTTCCGTTTGTTTTTAATAATTTAATGAATATTGTTGTATTTATTTATGTACTTTTTGGACAATAAAACCATAGTGCCTACGAATTAGATAGTAATCAAAAAATTTTCTAGGATGAACTTAAGAGAACGAAAATTCTCATAATTTCTTCCACGTCAAATATTTATCAAACATTTTATTCTATCTTAGTACTTCTTAATAAACCTATTCGGTTTTAAGACCTTATCTGTCGTTCATATTGTAAAAAAAAAATAAATAAAGGACTTAAATAAAAAAATCCCAAGATGAGTAAAATATCAGAGTTATTATATGGTTATACTTTAAAGTTGTGTAAAAGTTTAACGCGGCGAATGTATAGTTCATTTGCTGTCAATAATGCATAGAACACTTTCAATTAATCCATGTACATTTCATAGGAATAAATATAGGTAATAATGATATAGTATAAAAAGGATTTTCATAATGCGGATTACTATATTTTAAAAATATTTTTTTTTTACTATCTGTTTCTGCAGATTTTATTCTGTTTCTGTTAGTGATTATAGATGAGTAAAAAATTTAAAGCTTTTTACTGACTAATGATTTATAATAAAATTTTGTTTACTATTTGTTAAAATTAATTATTGTTTACTAGGTAGTAAACAATAATTAATTAAAAAAAAATTCAACCGAGAATAAGTAAGATATAGGTATACCTTACTTATTCTCGGTTGAAGTTGTTGCTGTAAGCCCTGGAGATTTTGCAGTTTCGTCGGAACTGAGTTCACGGAGCGGAAGGATCCGTGAACTTAAAATCTGTTCTTTTAGACTTACAGACTGTACAGCCAGAAGTTACTGGCCTATCGTATTCCTAAAGAAAAAATAAAATAATGTAACATATTTCATAGATGTAAAACCTTACTGACTAAAAAGCTATATATTCACTCCTTTAATAATTTTACACATAATCAATCATCCTCTTTAGAGATAAGTATAATAATGAGCAACAAAGAACGAATATTAAAACACGGTTAACTATTTAATTAGATCTTCTAGTGACAGTTATAAAAATATTTAAATTAAACGCAAAAAATGACAAAACCAAAGACTTCTAGCACCATCATTGTGTGTGGATACTGCTTTACAATAATTTAATCATAAATCCGAATATAAAAATGTAAATAAAATTATAATTTTAATATCATCATGCAACACGCAAACACAATTTATTATTTTATATTTATTTATTTGCATTGTACATGAAGATTTGAATTTAGATTTAAAATTTGTTATTCAAAAGAAAACGCCTCTGTTCTTATCACGTTTATGATGAAAATAATGAATTTCGTTAGCCTAATGAATTAAACAGCTGAAAATATATTTAGTTTTATTTTTTACGTTGTGCCAATGGAAGAGAAATGGCCAGACCAAAAAAATATAAATAAAAAGTGTTATACACCCAACCCACAATTTATTTTGACCATTTTCGAGAACCGTGACATACCAAGGATCAACTAATCGGACTTTCTTGACAAAGAATCTGCTGCAGAATCTTTTGATTAGCTGGCCCGGCACATTGTCTATAGCGCTTGGGCAGCGACTTCAAATAAAATATAAGATATTATACATTCAATTCTACATTGGAAATGAACGTATTTAGTGATAGTCATAAGTTAGATATTTTTCTAGATTTATACTATATGTACTTATTGTTATTCTTGAGAAAAATAGTATACAATAAAATACTGTTGCATGACTAGCAGCCGGGAGAAAATCTATTTCAAATAGCGAAAATCTCCTAGCACATCGTAAACGTGAAAAAAAAAAACATTGTATGCAAAACAATCTAGAGATTCAAATTATAATTAATAAATAAAAACAAAACAAATCGTAAATAATACTTCCAATTAGAAACAGCCACCAAGTTTCAGGGTTATATTACAGTCCGTAAAAATAAATAAAAGAACCGATAAGTTTTAATCCATAACAACCAATGATTTCGGTTTTGTGACAGTTTTCAAGTTAGATAGAAAATAATAAAAATTTAAACTTTAAGAGATTGCCTTGTCAGTTCAGGCAGTGCTTGTGTAAGCAATGTTCAACATGCCTTTATTAAAACGGGATCCATTTTCACTGTTTACGTAATATCGCAGCCAGCTCCACAGTGTTGCATTTGACAGCCATTGAAATTCTGTATATTTAAATTGTAACTGAGTGTCCATAATCATATAAGTCTGTTACTATATAAACGTTTCGATTATGTATAGTGATACTTTAGGACATATCTTCTTTAACCTATTCCTAATTTTTAAACGGTTTTATTTAGTTCGACCCGTACGGAATTTGTTTATTTGGGTCAATATTAGAAATTGAAATTTAAGCACCTTCCCGTTGTCAGATTGATCCGAAATTTGCTACACACAATTAATTTAGATGACAATATAATATAACAAAATCAATAACATTATAAATCTAAGATGGCCGCCGGTACAAAATGGCGGATTACATATTTTTCCTTAACCCCCTCAATATGGGTATCAAATGAAAGGGCTACACTAGTAAAACACGATGATTATGTCAAAATTTAAAATTCAAGATGGTCGCCGTTCCAATATGGCGGACTAGGTACATATTTTTTAACAACCACCACAATATGGGTATCAAAAAACCGTTTAACTTAAAAGTTTTTTAAATGTATTTATTTGATTATACTTTCCTCAAAATAGCCAACCTACACGAGAACAGGTAGCTATTTATAGTACTCTGTAAGGTGCGTGCTCGGTGCGCGAATGCACTACCTGACTCTCCAAGCAGATGATAGAGTTGTAAAGCACGCTCACTTCCCGTACATCACCAAAAACGCACTAACAATTATAATATTACAGTACAGTCGTTAAAAGATGTTTTGGCAATATCTCTGTAATTATAACATACATTATAAATATTGTTTAATTCTTGGTAGATCAGTGGTAGTCTAGTGGTATTGGACTGAAAGTCGCGACCGTCGGTCACGGGTTCAATTCCTAGAATACAGTCTTATTTAATTCACATTTTATGCATTAATTATATAGAATTGCACCTCCTTTTAAAATAGGGTTCCAGACGTTTGAAAGCAGCGTCCTCTGTGTATTTTAATGCCACACTGCGATCGTCAAACCGTCTGCTAATCGTGGCGATTATGGTATATTCCCACATAGACATAGATATGGACTGAAATGATAAAATTTTAAAGTTTTATTATGAAAACAACCATATCTCAGTTTCGTTAATGTATTTAGCTAATTTTTATTTGTTCTTATGAAGCTTTGTTGTTTGACTCTTCATTCGGGGTTTGATTTAAGTTGAAATTTAATTTAAAATTTTCTCAAAACTCTTCAATTTCTATTAATAATTTCGGTAACTGAATTTTTTTACAAATTATTTGAAATTTTAAATTAAATTAGAATTTTTCTTACAATTATGATCCACATCAAGCTTTCTAACCGTATAAACCGTTTTTTAATCCGTATAAACGTTATCTATCTAGATTGTGGTTTAAAACTGTTATAATGTCTCCAACGATTTAATTCGCCTTAATTGATAGCTTTGAACTACTTCGATTCAAAGAAAAAGTTTGCTTTTAGTACCCAAAGGTACGAAAATAAAAATAGTAGGCACCTATGGCTATGTCGCAATGAAAATCGTTGATCGAGCCCTATGCCTTGCACTGGTCGTATATAGGCTGACATGCATGGCATCATTAGTATGACTGAAAACATGTACTTGGGTAAATGATTTTTAGTCAAATGTTCTAAAATGTGAATGTAAGAAAATATATATTTTTTATTATAATATATGTATAAAACAGCATTATTTAGCTATTGATCTTAAAGCGATACGATAAGTTGATGTATGTTTAAACGTATCATTTCACGGCCTATATTCTACACATGGGTAATAGATCTGGGATTAATAAACAGCTATATCTAGGCGCAGATTTAGATGTCATGACTTTCCGCAACACGTGACCCATCCAATTTGCGACCCTCCGACGTGCGTCTGTGTATTGTGTGAACACGTGCGTGCGAACATAACATGTTTCATACTTTGGAAATTTCTATATATATACTAGCTGATCCCGCAAACGTTGTTTTGCAAAAAAAATATTTTTAATATTCAATTTAAATATAAGGGATGATCGTAGAGGGGTGAAAATTTATGGTTGTATGTATTCTTGTATGCTGTATCATAAAAAAATAAAAACAAAAAATTTCGTCAAAAAAATAAAAAAAATTTCAAGGGTGAACAACCCTAATCACTTAGGGGTATGAAAAATAGATAGTAGCCGATTCTCAGACCTACTAAATACGCATATAAAATTTGGTAAAAATCGGTCAAGCCGTTTCAGAGGAGTTCAAGTTCGAAAACCGTGACACGAGAATTTTATATATTAGATATTTAATTTACAAATATGTCGGAGTAGGTTAAGAACAGTTAAAAAGATAAGTAATAGGTTAGAGCGCTTGACGAATAGAATCTGTACACTCCGAAAGTAAGCAATGAATTTATATTATTTCTTTACTTTACTGTAAAAAATAAACAAACAAACAAATGATAATTTAAAACATACATAAGTTTGGCAAAAAAAATACTAATCTTCACACATTCATTTATAGACTCAGTATACTGTAAACTTTTATGTTTATTATTTTAATAGTTTGAAAAAAAAAATAATAAAAAAGAAATCGAGTGATCGAAGGTAGCCAATTCAGAGCGGGATTTTGTTAAATTATATTAACAATTAGGAAATTTATTTTGCAATTAATTTATTGTTTCGGTATAAGTTGAATATGTGATACCATTGCGTTGAAATCACGTGTCACTTATATTAACAAGCAATTTTCAATGTGTAATTGTTGTTCCGTGGGAGTAGTGTAGTGATGATAGCATTATTATAATTCATTATAGACAAAGATTTTAATTTTCAAAAAAATACATTTATGCTTATCGTTTGTACTAATACGAAAAGAAAGATTAAAATTGATTGATTTTTGTCTAAATGTGAGTGTTTTATTTTCTCATCGTAACTTCGAAGATAAATGTAATTTGGTTTGTGAATATATAAAAATCATTAAATGAAAATGTTAGTGTTTAGGCCATATTCAACTACGACTTCGAACGTAGCACCTTTGACAACTACTAAAGTAGGCACGACTTTTGACCAACATCAACTTCGTTTTATCTATATACATTTAAGCCCTACTTGTCTGGAAACTCCACTGAGACCATCGAGCATTGTACCCATATGTGACATAGATTAAATTTCGATCTAACTCTGATTTATGGGACTGCTGGTATACCTTCCGAATTATGTCAGAAAATAGGGTTGTAGCACCAAAAGTGTGTTTATGTGACTCTCCTCCTTGCATTGTAACCTGCACTACTTATAATGATCACTTTTTTTGGAAAGTTTTTCGCGAAACATTTTCTTAATTAGTTCCCTTGTCATTTTTTGAGACAGCGCCTTTGATTTTTATAACTTTTTCAGTCTTGATTTATATATATTTTCTATTTCTTTCCATCACATTACTACGCGTTTCCTTTCCATTTTCTTTCATTCTTATTGCTTTCATTTAGATACCTTCCATCCTTCGCTTCATTTGTTACAATATTACACATTATATGCATTTTATTTTATTGTCTTCTGTATATTTTCTTATGAAAATCTGATTATTTTTATAGTATTTATTTACAATTCTTTTTTTATTATATCTTATTTTTATATCACAGTGATTTTTCTTCACCTGTTTATTTAACCGAACTTATTTTTCGTAACCTCCATTATTATAATTTTTGCATATTGGAAGAAAACGTATCGGTATCTTGCGACTTTCATCAGGTAGGCGATGCCGACGCTCGCGAACTATGTTATGCCATCTTCGTTAATTAAAAAAAAAGTGTTCCGTTTGTTTTTGTAGTCAAAAGACTATTTTAAGCTGATAAGAGTCTGGTTTAACACATTATTTGCCCTCGCAGCGATATGGTTTCCCGGATAGGATTTTTCAACGAAAAAAAATAACTTACTTAACCTAAATTGGATTCGACATTCGCTTAACATTACGTAAAATGATCGTTTTCAATAACATACATTGTTTAATGTAACCTTTGATATCGCTATTCGTTATGTGAACGTATTACATCATAGCGTTTGCTATGCGACAGGAATTGATTTTGCTTAGGTACTTCGACCTATAAATTGCAATATGCGGCCGATAAGCTGACTTACCGATATATACACCAACATGTATACTTTGCGCATATATGCATGAACGCTGCAATAACTGCGTCTTGATGTACGACAAGGAGGGACGGCGTTATGCAATAGAAAAACATGAAACGCATTGGACTTACTTCTTGTTCTGTTCGTTTATTGTTAGAGGAACACCTTGATTTTTTTTGATATTTCCTGCCATGACATTTATATATAACAATTACGTATAAATTCTTCAAATTTTAAAAGTGATTTATCTGAAAGGAATACAGGTAAATACCATTTAGTTTGTTTTGTTTATTACTAAATTTTAGATGATAAAGTGTTCAACTGTAATAGTTAAATAAAGTGTCCAATAAAACAATGTTATGAGGCGGTTTTAACAAAATAAATTCTAAGACAGACACGTAATAACTACTATAAATAAGAATAAACTCGTAACGTCTAAGTTTCGCCTTCAAAAATTTAACAAATCCTTCATGGGTCTGAGTGCGCGCATACATAATGAAGTTCTTCAAGATATCTTTGACCGTCATTTTCTTAGTTATAAATTAATAAATTAAAATTATGTTATTTTAAATCTTATTATAGCATTCAAGGTTTTTAGTTAAATCGGAATCTGAAAACTCGATTCGTTGACTCATTTACATGATTGTTTTTATAACGTATATATATCGAACATTGTTAATTTTTTATTTAAGAAGAGCAACTGTTCAGTTCCTGGTTGGTTCTTCTCAGCAGATCGACATTCCTAGCCAGTGGTGGCTTACTGCTTATAATGTTAAAATGATTTAATATTTAAAAGTTCGTGCCTACTTGAATAAACATATTTTGGATAAGAATTTAATTAAAGATAAAACTTTTCAGATAACGAAGAAAGAATTATGTTGGGAGGCAGTGCTTTGTGGTTTCGACACGGCCTTCGGCTTCATGACAATCCATCTTTACACAGCGCGTTGGAAGACAAGTCCCTGCCGTTCTTCCCTATTTTCATCTTTGATGGAGAAACCGCAGGTATGGCATATATGCTCACATATTACTATTAAGTCAATCTAAGTTATTTAAAATGTAAAAAATCATCAAAAAAGAAACGATAAATTAGTCTTAATAACACGCTGAGAATTTCATTAGAGCGTCAAACGACTGCGATAATATAGCTATAATAATATAGCTGTTATAATAATATAGCATTAATAATATAGCTATAATAACATAGCTATAATAATAAGCATTAATAAAATAGCAGTAACAATATAGCTATAATAATAATATAGCTTTATTATCGCAGACGTTTAAAAATTGTGTATATTATTTATAATTTAATTTTGATTTTCACTCTAATGTTTATCTATTCTTCTTTTTCTTTTGGACCTTATTATTGCTTTGATTTCAATGGTCTGTACCTAAATCTTTATCTTACCTAATCTTATTTGTTATTGTTTAACACTGCACACAAATCCAAAATTTTAATTTCTCCGAATCATTATCATCACATAAAATCTGGAGTGACCACTTGCGTACGTCATGACAAGAATGCCAAAATGTGATAGAAACTATCATCAGATGATGACATCCTTCAACTTAAAGATACGAGGGTTCCGATCGAGCCCTGGAGTAGTACCCCTAGATGGGTTAGGGTTGTTACGGATCAACGAACCTGAAGGTCGTCAACTTAGATCATGAAATATAATCAACTAAGTACAGTCCGATCACGATAAAACAAAACGGCTTGTCAAATGGCATATGTTTCTGGTATATACGTAAATAGAGATGTTGCCGATTGTGTTTACATTTATTTTATATTATTTAAAATTATGCGGGAATATTTGCAACTGTATTCGTATGGACTCTAAAAGGTTATCAGCGTAATAAATAATAATTAATTACTTAGGAACTAAGCTGGTCGGTTATAACCGAATGCGGTACCTCCTGGAAGCTCTGGAAGATCTTGACAACCAGTTCAAGAAGTACGGTGGCCGCCTTATCATGTTGAAGGGGACTCCGCATGTTATCTTCAGGCGCTTATGGGAAGAGTTTGGTGAGAGTCTTTTTCATTATAAATTCTTTATATGAGATAATTTGTAAAAATCATCAATATTTATACGTATATTGACTTGTATCTGAAGGTGGTCTGTGGAAAGTTGCTCAAAGATCCACCGAGAGTGCTAAGCTCGGGATTTCACTAAAAGATGAATTCAAGAATGAGGATATAAGTAGACGAACAAATTATCCGAAAAAGCCTAGTAGCCTAGTAGCAGTGTTTCCCAACATAAGGCCCATGCCTACAGTGGGGCAATTTGATTCTTAAGCATTTCACTTTAATATAAAAATGATATATGTTACACGGGGGGGGGAGGGGGGGGGGCGTAAGAAATTTAAAAAGGCGTAAAGTGGGGCATGGCATAAAAAACACTGGCCTAGCGGATTAGCAAGTTATGTGGCAATAGGCAGGTCATAACGCACGGGCCGGTAGACGCGACGTGGATAGGCCATCCTCTACCTAGTGGGACCGACGACGTAGTAAACGACGCGTGAAATTGCTGAATGCGAGCAGCGCAGGACCTGTCATCATATCGATCTTTGGAGGGAAGGGGGGGCTATGCCTTGCAGTGAGGGTATATGAACGTAGTAGTCCATAACCCGGTATTATTTACCAGGTATTCGTAAGCTGTGCTTCGAGCAGGACTGCGAGCCGGTGTGGCGACTCCGTGACGACACCGTGAAGGTGGCCTGCCGGGACATCGGCGTCGTGTGCCAGGAACACGTCTCGCATACGCTTTGGGAGCCTGACACCGTAATCAGGGTCAACGGGGGGATTCCCCCGCTTACATATCAAATGTTTTTGGTTAGTAATTCACGTCTATAATTTATCTCGAAGACCAAATTAGTATTATTATTTGGGCAACTGTGTAAGGATGTCTGTGAAATGTATCTAAATAAACTTGTTATAAGTTTAAATGTGAATTTTTTTAATGATTATAGACCATTCGTAATGAATTACTCTTTTCCTGTATTAAGGATATTGTAAAAATGACCACAAAAAACTTGTCGGAGTTTGTCGTGGGATCTTTTAAGATCAGTGGTCGTTAGGAACCCCTGTAACTTGCATGCTATTATAAAGGAGTTCAATCTGATTTTATTTTCAATCAAATTGGGCTCTTCTGGCATTCTTCTCACGACATTCACAAGGGGTCACTATAAATGATCCAATGATATATCATATAATAATATGAATATAATTATAGGAGCAACATTACGTAGTCGTCAGGGGAGCTTCGAAAAGGGGAATTCCACAGAAATTAAATTGTTCATTTACGTCTGTATAAATGTGGTAATCGGGATGCAGGGATTGCATTTAGTCTTTCGTCGAGTCACAAATATTTATTTAAACAAAAAATCCTCAAAACTTCGCACACTCCGTCGTTCAACCGTCGTCTGTCTCCCTCCCTCTCACACACCTCTCGCTCGCACAATCTGACGTTCCACTTCACGCATGCTCTTACGTTCCATTCCACATAAATACAAGCGAAGCTCAAATGAATCTACCCATTTCTACTTTGGACTTTTTGTTTTTACTACCTTCTTGACATTTCGATCCTAGGAATAATCCCACAAAACGAATAGATATCAGCGAAGGATTAGGACATGTCCCTGTTGTATAACAACGAAATATCATAATGATTTTAGTACTTGCTAATCCTTTATAATTAGTCTTTACAAAAGAACGAGCGTATATAGATATTTTTCACGTGAGAAACTAAATAGTTACGCTCTTTGATGATTTAAATGACTACTCGGGGAAGCTACATAGCATCAAAAAAATCACAGGTTGTGATGTGATGGGATATTACATATTTTATCCATTATCATTATTGTGATCTTTTATGTGTTTCGAATAGCATACCGTGTCCACTATTGGAGACCCACCTCGGCCGGTACCGGATCTCGACCTGACCGACGTCAACTTCGGCGTGCTGCCGGAGAGCTTCTACCAAGAGTTTACCGTCTTCGATAAAGTGAGATCCAAATATTATCATATTCTAGACTATTCCTTAACCTCTGTAACTAGTCTTTCATTTTATAACTTAGTGAAATAATTAGTTAAAATAGTTATTTTAATCACTTATCTAAAAAAAAATTAAAGATTTTATACCTATTTCCAATGACTTTGCATAAAGTGATCACAACAAAATATGTCATAATAATTTATTTATTTTGTTTTGAAATATAACAGGCCAGTAATTTCTGAGAGTATAATTTCTACAAAGACAAATAGTAAACAATAACTCATTTTCAAATGTAACAATTTGAATTTTAATGACGCTTTGTCGTACTGTACATACGTTACTTGTTATTTCTGAAGCCTTTAATTCTTGGATAGGGTGCACCAAACATTGACAGCAAATGAGCTATACCTTCATCAATAATCATGTCTTTATCAAGGTAGTTTTATGGGATGTAAAGATCACATATCGGGTCGAACAAGTTGACTTTGATTTCAGGTGCCGAAGCCCGAGGATCTGGGCGTGTTCCTGGAGAACGAAGACATCCGTATGATCCGCTGGGTGGGCGGCGAGACCGCGGCCCTCAAGCAGATGCAGCAGCGTCTCAACGTGGAATACGAGACCTTCTGTAGGTCAGTAGTCCCCTACATTTATTTCTACATCTATCTACAATCAATGACCATCACACACATCGTCATCAAGCATCGCCAACATAACCATCACATCGCCGTTAAGTGATCATAACAGCGATGTGATAGTCATAGTCTGGTACTGAAATATGTTATATATCCAATTCACCTAAACATAGTTTTTATTTTAATAAAAATCAGTTAAAAGATCTAGTGATGTAAAGATGGAATAAAAATAAGTAATTTTTTTTACTTATTGCTTTACACTGATTTTCTTTGATAGAAAATTTTCATGTCAGTCACCTATGATATTTATCATATGACCATATTTTTGGCACCTAATATAAATTTGTAAAATTTACAGGGGCTCTTACCTGCCCACGCACGGCAGCCCCGATCTTCTGGGACCGCCGATTTCTTTGAGCCCAGCGCTGCGCTTCGGGTGTCTATCTGTTCGCAAGTAAGTTCAACGCGTTATACATCTTAAACTTATTCATAAACATAAAAAAAATAATACATTTTTTTTAAATTATCTAGACGTTAGGGTATCAACAACTCTAATGATACGTGTACAGTACGACGTGACATAAAAATAAATATTTAATATTTTTCCTCTTATTACAGTAGTTTCAAGATTACTCTTCTTGTTTTGAACGAATGAAAAGTAAATTAAAAAATCTTCACAATGCATATTTGTATTGCACTCAAACCTGTTTTTGTGAACGCATAAAAAACGCAAAACTACTTCACCTGTAGTTGTTAAAAATAATTTTCGAAAAACAATTACAAAGTATTTTCTAATTCCCGCAATAAGAAGGTTTCACGTAGAAAATTAAAAATATTACGAAATTCACTCGCGATGAGTAGATAGGCATAAAAAAACTCTGCTCCCTTTAAGTACACTTCTACCTATTGGTTAGATCAAACAAAACAAATATGAGACAAGTCGGCATATATCATTGGCAAAAAAACAACTCAACTATCTAATGATATATCACCAACCCAAAGATCAATATGATGACGGGTCTTGCCTTGCACAGTTAGTGGGAAGCCTACTCGTGTCGTCTGTGTTATTTTGGCAAATCTAGTTTTTGTTTGTTCTGCAAGAGCCCGATATAAAACAATGATTTTATTCCTAGGATTTGTTTTCTAACATTCTCAGGTTCTACTGGGCCCTTCAAGACTTGTTTCAGCAAGTGCATCAAGGTCGACTCTCTGGTACCCAATTTATAACAGGTATGTCTTTTGTCTTTATAATATTCAACATTTACAGCACTACACTTTGAATATATAGAATACATTTGTATGACCAGGGCAATATCAACCTCTGGCTTTATAAAAAATTGTTTGTATGTTTTCGTGCAGGGCAGCTGATATGGCGCGAATATTTCTACACTATGAGCGTCAACAATCCAAATTACGGACAGATGAATGAGAACCCAATCTGTCTCGACATACCGTGGAAAAATCCAGAAGGAGATGAATTAACAAGGTAATTATGTAATGCAATTTTGTCGTCATTATATTCGTAGTTACTTTCTAAATGTATATATAGATATCAAAATAATTATATGAGATTGTAAAATTAAATAATTGATACGTTTGAAACGTGGCAAGCCGTTTAGTCAAATATCGCGAGAAGGAAATTGTGATTTATCATTCACAAGTTTATAACATTAGATCATAATAGTGTTCACGAAGTTTCTCGAGCGGCGACCACGAGTCGATGGACGCCGCGTGGTCATGCGCCCCACCGGTGGACCCAAGGTGGACCGATAAGACAGTTAAGGTTGCCGGAAGTCGCTGAATGCTGGCAGCGCGGGAACGTTTACAGTGGGCGACTATCGGTTTAAAACAAAAAGAAGTATGAAAAGGACCAATATTTAGCCACTTCCGCACATGTTATGTTCGCAATGGAACAAAATTATTTTAGGTTCAACGGTAGTTATTATAGACAAAGGGAGGGATTGGCTATGGGATCTCCGTTATCTCCTTTGATGGCGGAGATCTTCATGGACAACTATGAGAATAGGTATATTGTGGGTAATAGTAACATCCTTTACTATTATAGGTATGTGACATGATGACATTTTTGTAAGTAATTTAAATACATTTCATCCAAAAATTAAGTTTAAATTGGAACTTGAAAATAACAATTCAATTAACTTTAAAAAAGAAAAACATGCGGAAGTGGCTAAATATTGGTCCTTTTCTTACTAAGGATGGACTTCCGGCGAGGTAACGCCTGATTCCATTAAATAAAAAGAAGTATGTCCGTTCTTTCTGAAGGTTACACTTTAACTAGACAAGGTGAAAGCGTATTTCTAATTTAATATATATATATATATATATATATATATATATATATATATATATATATATACACACATATACGGAGCAAGTACAAAATATGTAGTTCATATATATTTTATTTCTATGCTTTCTTTTAACTGTTTTTATACTTGCTTATATTGTTAAATGTGTGTTTCCACAAGGCCATCTACAGATGTTCTTGATCTATATTTTTTCAGATGGATGGAAGGCCGTACGGGCTTTCCGTTTATAGACGCGGCCATGAGGCAGCTCAGGACTGAGGGCTGGCTGCATCACGCACTCCGTAATACCGTGGCCTCTTTCCTCACGCGCGGTACACTCTGGTTGTCATGGGAACACGGCCTCAACCACTTCCTCAAGTATCTTCTTGACGCTGACTGGTAACTTTATTTCATCATCTTAGCTGATAGACACCCACTGCAATACACAAGTCTCGCCCAAACATGGCCAACCTGACGTCAGCGACTTCCCAAGACTTTTAATATGTCATCAGGGGTCTATTCACCTAGCGTCTACCGCATCGTGCTCGTCATTCAAAAACCTTTCGTCCCTGGTCTGCCTATTGCCACTTTAACTTGAAAACATGCTGTGAAAAATTCGTTTATTTTCGTGTCTACTGATGTCTTTTTTGAATATATCCTAAAATAAAAAATTAGCTTCGTAACTCCAGCCCGATTCGCTCTTAACCCTTAATTAGGCGCATTAAGAAAATCACACAATTAGGCGCATGGGGTCTTAAATGACCCCAAAAAAACATTGGGAAAAGAGTATCAAAAAGGAATAAAACTTAATGGATTTCTATAGTAATTAATAAAGTTCTTTAATATACTTAACTTTAAGAAACAAATACTTACTATGACATTAAAAATATTAAAAAAAAAACACAAACAGTAAACCTCTCTTTAAACTAATTTTTTTGGCATAGCCGAGATCAACTTAAAAAATAAAGTTTATTCAGCCTCATCAGCGGAATCTTCTGTTCTGCATCCGATGCAGTAAATCCTTGAGTGTTGCTGACAAATAAATTTACGACACTTGAAACATTTTGTTGGCACTTTTTTGTCGTCCTTTCTAGGACACGATGAACAGCGTCCACGCTTAGCTGTCGATTGATAAACCGCCTTGTTCACATTATAAACTTCATGGAGCCGTTTTTTTGTTGTCGCTGGTACAGCACGTAGTTGTATACGGCGTTTTTGGTGATCTTCCACAAGTGCCGCAGCTATTTTCTTCAAGAAAATCCGTGTATATGTCATAGTCTTCCCAGTATTCGCTTTTTGTATGACAAATGCGTTGATGCCTGATATGTTTATACTCCAGGTAAATGTAAAATAATATTTTGTGCTCGGGTCCTTACTGCGTTCGATGGTGGTTCTTTACACCATTTCACTTTCTGGTCATTTCTCTGAGTATGTCGAGATAAAAAATAATTATCTTCCGTTGATATAGGGATGTCTTGGATATGTTCAGACTCCTCAATTTCGCTTTATGAATTATGAGCACTATCAATGACAGCATCGTTTAAAGTTTCGTCTTGCGAATCTGAACCAGCGATATCTTGCTCTTCATCAAGCACTTCATCCAGTCATTGCAATACTTGTTTGTCGTTAGGCATTTCAATTCAAAAAAAAGAAAAAGCATAGAAAAAAACTCAAAAATACATAAAGAAATCATACCGTATCAAAATACACACATACAAAGATAAATAGTAAACAATATACTAATATGAACACAAAAAAATCACAAAAGTAAAAACTTACCTTCGCCAAAAAATGGAACGTAACTGGGCGCATGGGGTCAGCTCTCTATAGGACAGCGATGTGTGTGCAAGAGTTAATGTTCTAGATGCGACTAATTTGCGTACCTCGAGGGGGGTGAGGAAGCTAGAAAGAGCGTTAGTACGCTCTGAAGACTGTAAGCCAATATTTTTTGAATTTCAAGTGGCCCTGACCCCATGCGCCTAATTAAGGGTTAATAGGTGTATTTTTATAAAACACATCCTAAGTAAATTTCAACGTGGCAAAAAATAATAATTGGGCAAAGCTTTGTCTCTGAAAGTGCTATAATTTTAAAAAATGCATTTTTAATAGACGCCTTTTCCTTTCTAACGGAATTTCGTAATATGCGTTCTTAGCTGACCTCTACTTGATTAAAGAAAAATTCCTACAAAATTACAAGTCCCTAAGTATTATTGTTCCAGAGATATCGTAATGAGTCAGTACTTAAGTGGAAATCTCATATAGGATGTTTAAAAGAGTGAATATCTCACTTTTTCTGTCAATTAATATATGGCAACTTATTCAAAAAACAACGGTTTCATAAATAATAAATAACGTTATAATAACATAGTTTGAAAAAGCGTTTTAAAAATTCGGATTGCTACATATTAAAATTAATGCTTTGTTTACTATTATAATAACATATTTCAGAATGATCATTTACTTATATACGTTGATTTAATTTAGGGGTAAAATCTTTTTGCATGAATAATGAGCTATATATTCTTCTCTTTAAAGCTTTTAAGTCTATAACGAATTATCAAATACAGATAAAATATGCAACAATTTAAATAAAAAAAGAAACGCAGGAAATAACAAGGGTCTCGCAGGTCGGTGTGCGCCGGCAACTGGATGTGGGTGTCGTCGAGTGCTTTCGAAGCGCTGTTGGATTCTAGCGAGTGCGCTTGTCCGGTGCGTTTGGGACGCCGTCTCGAGCCCAGCGGCGAGTATGTTCGCCGCTACGTACCTGAGCTGGCGCGCATGCCCGGAGAATATATGTAAGTGTTCATATATACGTGCATCAAGTGTAGGCGTGTTGGCTCGATGAGTTTCAGATTTCCTGTCATCGATACGTTCAATAGGAATCTTAGAAGCCTTCAAATAAAACCATTGCATTGACTTGTGTCATTTTAATCGGACGAGGATAGGAGTCGGAATCTAACATAACTCTGTCTTTTCTTCAAGAGGGTAGTCTAACTTAAGTACAAAAGAAGAATTTCCTATTTCACCAAAAAAATCTCTGCCTTTTATACACACACAAGTGTTAGTATAGGCCGCATCTAACCTGTACTCTGGAAAAGGCGTATGTCTAGAATCGGACGTCTTGCGACGTCTCACGTCATTTTGTATATATATATGTATGTATATATATATATATATATATATGTATGTATAAGAGATGTATATATAAGAATTATTAGAATCTTTGGCAGTGATGTTTCTTGATTATTTTGTTTGTTATTTGTTATTTTGTTGTAATTTGGACAATATCTAACAGAGTGTATATGTCTAAATCTGTATTCTTAAACTTTATATAACGATGTCTTGTTGTGGAGTTTCTTCCTGCTTCTTCTCCACAACTAAAACACGTTACGAAGCAGAGTAGAGTCAAAAATAAAACAGATAAAAAAATGTTTACGATAAATAATAGTTCTATTAAAAGTTCCTATGTTGAATAAATGAATTTTAATTTTATTTAGATGTAATTTCAAATCGCATAAAAAATTTGTAGCTATACATATAAAATAAATTCGTTTTAGTTACGAGCCGTGGAAAGCGCCCATTGACGTACAGGAGCGCGCAAACTGTATCATCGGCAAAGATTACCCCGCTCCTGTGGTGAACCACCTGGAGGCCGCGCAGAAGAACGGCAATGCTATGAAGGTGACGATGATATATTCAACCCATTTGAATATTTTGAAATTTTAGTACTTTTATTATAACTTAAATACTTTCCTTAAAACTGGCATCAAGCTACCAGTTACATTGAGAGTGAGAGAGTGAGCAAAAGTGTGAATGTGAGTGAGAAAGTGAGTTGATGAATGTGAGACAATGGCGTCGGTAAGAGAAGGCGAGAGAGTGAAAAAATAGATAGTTGAGAGTGAGTGAATGGGAGATCTGTCTCTTTTTTTCTCATACTCACTCTCTCACTTTCTGATGCGAGAGAGTGAGTTATGAGAAAGTGACCTAGTGAGAGTATTAATGAATGAATGAGTATGAGTAAGAAAGTGATGATAGTGTATAACATTGGGGCAGTTTTATTAGCGGGAGAACGGCCGTATGTATCATAGTGTATATTATAGTTGATGCTTATTACTACCACATGATAACCTCTTTAACGTCTTATTTGAAAGATTTTAGTCCTTCGCCTAATATTATCGTATGTTTCTTCAGGAATTACGCAGAATACTCGAGAAAGCTCCACCGCACTGCTGCCCGTCATCCGAAGAGGAGATCAGGCAGTTCATGTGGCTTAACGAGGATGCGCAGTCCGACATAAGCACTAATTAAACCAAACAAGACCCTATCTACACGATGAGAGGGTTGAAAATAACGTAACACGATAAACTACTTAGATAAAAACAATTACAGTGGTACCTCGACATACGAGTTTAATTCGTTCCGCAACCTTGCTCGTATCTTGAATTACTCGTATCTCGAAACAAATTTCCCCATACAAAACAATTGAACTACCATTAATTCGTTCCAACCTCCAAAATGTCACCCCAGTTATTTTTGTTACGTGGTTTTGAATAATAAAAACATATTTATAAATATCAAATATTTATTGCACAAAAACAAAAAAGACAATGTAAAAAAACAAATTAAATATCAAGTCAGTTTAGAAAAAAACATGTCCAAGGAGGTTTGTTTCTTCCTCCCTCTCAGAATGTTCCGGAAATGAGTTAGGCAAGTGTCATTAAAAAGGTCAGATGCACGACCTGTTGCAACTTTATCTGGATGTATTTTTTCCACGAACTGTGAAACTCTCTCCCACATTCCTAAGGTCTCCTTTATCTCACTTGTAGAAATAACTTCCTCCTCTGACTCCTCGAAACCAATTTCTTGCATAACCTCAGTATGCTGCTATGACTGTAACTCTTGTATCTCCTCAGTCGTCAGTTCCTGGGTGTGCTCCTCGATGAGCTCGTTCACGTCTCTCTCTCTTCCACCTCTAGACCCATCGATTTCCCCAGAGATACAATCTCCTCCTCTACTGAAACACCGGGTTCCAATTGTTCATAACACAACTACACAACCTATCACAGCATAAGTACGCTGCTAACTAATCGTGATGGAGCGACTGCGTGTTACTACCGAACCGAACTCGTATCTCGAATTTCGCTCGTAACTCAAAGCAAAAAATCACTTACTCGTCGGCTCGCATCTCGAAAAACTCGTATGTTGGGGCACTCGTATGTCGAGGTACCACTGTATATGTAAACTTATCAGATGGTAAAGTACACTTTCAGATTCCATTGATAAGAATTATTCCATAGACTGTTTAAAAAAAACAGTTGAACGAAATTATTATAATATATTGAAAAATGATAACTGTTCATCATTTCTCGAACTGTTCTAATAATAAAAGCATTTTTATCGTTTTCATAGGAATTGTGTAGAGGTTTATTCTTATATTTTATTTTGATTGTTGAAATAAAGTTATAAACAAGAGTTTTTAGTTAATCAAAATGTGTGGAACTTGCTTTGTTGAGTCATTTACATGATTGATATTATAATGTATACATGAAATTTTTTTAACTATATTATCAAAAGCGTGACAGTGCGGTTTCTGGCCGGCTCAGGGCTCCGAGCCTGAATAGTAATCTAAGAATATGATGATATTATTATGTATTTATTAAATAAATTAAACTTTTAAATATTACAATTATGAATTGGCTTAATGTGAATCTCAATTTGATTATTATCTCTGGCAGTTATAATTATTTTTTTAAAATATAATGTAAAACCAAGAAAGAAGTTTTCAAGGAATTGTCTCATCTATATGAAATGTTGTAGTTAATGTATTTATAATAGATTGCAAGTTTAAAGCCAATTAATGTTTTTCATAACTATATTTTTAGAACTGTGTATTAAAAAAAAAAGTCATTGATAAATAGTCCATACCTTTTTGTATAAGAAAACTTTTTCATAAAAGACAATTTATATGTAAATCGTACTTTAATTATTGATATAAATGAAAATTTTAAATAAATATTTTTCTGTATCAAAGACATTTACCAAATTTATATCGATGTTTCGAGTTTTAAGTGCATATTTTAGTATACCATAAGTAAAATAAATGTTCTATGTGAAAAAGTTTTTTCATTCCTAGATATTTCCTATTTTATCCGATATTGTGACCTAATAAATTTATTTTCAACTAAACTTTGAATGCAACAATTGTGATTTATTAGTAACATTTGCTCTATGTATAATTAAATTCATACATCAGATCTTGGTCGATTTTTCTTTATAAATATATTATACCCATAATTTTTAATCAAGAAAGCTTGCGACAGCTCTCTCTTGGCTTGAACCTTTGTTCTTATTTTTGCTATCAATGTGTCTTTATTTATAAACACATATTTATGCAATCTTAATATTTACTTTTTAACAATGACATATTTAGGAAAAAATTATATACACTACAATTACCAACTGTCAATAATTTATGATTTTACAATGCAATTATGCCAATCAGCATTGTTCACTTGTATTACACAGATTTTATGCCCTTTATAATTTTCAGGTTTAACAGCATAAAATCCGAATTCAACAACCGATGCATGTATATTATTTAATGTAAAATATATGGAAATGGCTTCAATGAAGTACAAACATATAAATTAAAAAAACAAACTTTATATTTAAGATCTCTTCATTTGCAGAAGGTCTCGGAAGGAATTTTATCATACAAAATTGCCTTCCATTAAAATCACACAGCAAAATGGTATGGTATATACTTCCAAATATAGGATTGTTAATAACAATGTTAAAAAAAATTCAATCAAACATTCATTGGATGATTTAATGCATATCCTAAAACTTTATGTACTTTTAACTTTGGGAAATGTTTGGAAATGACTAACCAAAATGTGAGACTATTTCTATCTATGGAAAAAGTTTTTTTTGGACTAAATAATGGCAACATTATATGGTAAAACATCTCGATTTATTAAAAATATCATGATTGTTATCAGTCCATTCTAAAATTAAATACAATTTAAAACAAAGGAAAAGATTTACTGTAAATTATAAACATTTTGTGATTTTAAACATTTGCTCATGAACTACCTTTTCTTATACAATATTGCAACACTTAAAATACTAACATTATGCTATGTTATACATCCACCTACTAGTCAACACCTATACATTATTAATATCAAAGTTTCAAGAGCCATTTTGTATTAATTCAGCCAAAACTGTAACAAGATGATTAAAAACTTTGCTGGTGTCTGAGTCTGGGAGTTCATTTACTGCTGCCAGACCTTGACCGGCGAGTTTACCCACCCGAGGGTCAATTGGTATGCATCCTAGGAACTTGACTTTAGCTATTTCTGCTAGTGACTTACCACCGCCACTTGAAAATATGTTAGTGCATTCATTGCATGTTGGACATTGAAACCTGTAAGAGATTATATAATAAGATTTGTTGTTTCCACTATTGGGATCCAAGTCCCCTGTTAAAGAGATGGTAAGTCCCTAAATAGCCATGCACACAGAATTATTAGACAATTAAAAGTAAGCAATGGCAGATATGATGATGATGATTGACAGTATGAAACCCTTCACTATATCTCCAAGTATTTAATGTAGAAATAAACTTACCCACTCATATTCTCAATTATCCCAAGAATAGGTATCCCAGTTTTGTTACAGAATGTTATCTCTTTCCGGACATCCTCAATGGAAACTTCCTGGGGTGTGGTGACCAGTATGGCTGAGCAGTGTGACACTGTGCGTAGATTTTCCATTACTGTTATATGCTCATCTGATGTACCTGAAATATTAACAATAAAAAACTTTAATGAGATATTAAAAGTTCAAATGTGTATATAAAAATTAATTTCCATTATTATGAGTTGAGATACAATGATATAAATTATGTAACGGAATCCCAAACCTGGAGGAGTATCAATTACTAAGAAATCTAAATCCTGCCAACAGACATCTTCAAGGAACTGTTTGATCATTGCTGTTTTCTTAGGTCCCCTCCAAACTACAGCATCATTGCGAGATTTCAAAAGAAATCCAATTGACATAACACCGAGTTTTTGTTCTTTATCTAAGTAAACGGGTACCCAGCCCTCTGCACCTTGATGGATACTCTCTGATTCAATGTTTAATATATGTGGCACACTGGGTCCGCAGAGATCTACATCAAGTAAACCAACCTGAAAAAAATTATAAAACTAATCTATAACTTGACCAACTTGTAATAAACTGGTAAAGAACTAAAAAAAAGCAAATCATGTAAATCTGTATTGTATTTCACCTATTCGCCTTAATCTTCACATTTCCTAATTTATCTTTAAAAATGATGAGAGATTTAATGAGTTAATTGGGATTTTACTTTAAATATCCTTATTTTTTTTGTATTGCCAATACACAGTCATTAGTTATAGAGGTAAAAGTTTGAAAAGGTGTAACACAGCTCCTTTCCTATCAATTAATTAGCTTCAAAATTTACTTTAACATAACATATTCTGGGGGCAAGCAGCTCTTAAAAAAAGAATAATAAGGCGATTGTTAAGTATGCAACTAGGCTTTGCCATCAGGATCACACGGGCGTTCAAGACCATATCCACCACAGCCGCTCTAGCACTTGCAGAACTTACCCCACTCGACCTCAAAGTTCAGGAGGTGCAGGCACTGGAACTCACAAAACTTACTGGCGTCTCTCATCTTTTACCTCGTGATATAACTCTAGAATGCCCTACACCACCACACAAATTATTGCACCCCGCTACCAGAGTATCCATTCCTGTCCTTTCCCCCTCTAGAGATCGTAATTACACTCCACCCTATCTCCATGCTTTGAATATATACACTGATGGGAGCAAGCTGGAGGACTCCTCCACGGGAGCAGCATTCGTTGCTTTCCTTGAAGGCTGCCAAATCTTCCAAAAAATACAGACTTCACTTGCTTTGCTCGGTCGCTCAAACCGAGCTTCTTGCCATTATGAAAGCCTGCTTGTGGGCCAGTTCAACATACCCGAACCCATACACAATTATTCACACGGACTCACAATCGGCCATCACCGCAATGCAGAATAGAAGCAACACCCACCCCATCTTCACACAAATTCACACTCTGATACAGACATGCACGTCAGCTACATTACACTTTACCTGGGTCAAAAGCCACACAGGCGTCGTTGGTAACGAGGAAGGCAACTTGGCAGCAAAGAGTGCTGCCGCAATGCATTCTACACCGGCTTATGTCTACTTCCCAATGAGTTTCATGATGAGCGCAATCCGCACTGAACACAGCCGCATTAGGCAGGCTAGGTATGAGAGCTCGGCTTAGGGTTGACATACCATAGGATTCCTTTCGAAACTCACGGACATAAACAAACTGCGAAAACTCATCAGACATCTTTCCATCTCACACAACTACTAAGCAGGCATGGGTATTGCAAGCAGTAGCTGCACTGTTTTAAAATAATCGATTATATTATATATTACCCATGTGACAACTCCACAGTACAGACTTTTGATCACTTACTCAGACACTGCTCCCAATTTGCATCCAAAAGACGTAACCATGTGACCTTATGTGAAAAACTTAATATACCTCCGTTCAACTTACAGAACCTTCTTAAGAAAAAATCTAAAGTAGAATCATTTGATAAGTTGGCCCGGCATATTGTTATAAATCTCAAGGCATTTAATGGTCTGTAGCGCTTGGGTTAAATAAAATAATGTAGCAACTAATATATAATTGAGTATTCCAAATTGTTTTGTTAATATGTATAAATTTTAGCTGTATTTACCCATAAGAGAAAATTGTGCTAAAAACAAAAAAAATATAAAACGCTGTTGTGCCTCGCAGCTGGGAAAAGAAAGATCGTATCAAATAGCGGCAATCCTCTCCCAACTGTCTGCGTTTAGTTTAAGCGAAAAAAAAATATTGTTAAAAAACACTAGCGACACAAATTAGAATTAATAAAAAAAAACATAATATATTCCAGGGATTTAAATGTTTAACACCCATTAACAAACATAGGTAACAAAATTTTTGTTGACAAATGAGATGAACATACCCTTTAAAGCTTTTACACCGATAACCAATAAAAATGTATGTATACCACTCAGCCAAACCAAATGGCGGGTTGTATACAAGGATATTAAAAATAAATTCAAATATAATTCTAACGAAAACATTTTTATACCGTATGTAAAAAACCAAATAAATCATGTCCTTTAAATAGAATACAGGACTTATTGCAATAAGTAATTGTTATCTAAAATCTTACTTTAAAACCCTTTTCTTTAAGCGTTAGCGCCAACTGCGTGCTAACAGTTGACTTTCCGACACCTCCTTTCCCCGATAACACCAAAATAATAGATTTTGCTAATTCTAACATATTTTAAAATAATACTTTTAATACTTATTATACTTAAAAAGTTTCAAAATTTATCAAAGTAATGTCAAAATACACATAGATTATACCGAAGATATGACAGATAAAACATTTAATATCTTGCCAAATTATATCTTCTTTTATTACATTTTTATAATATCTGCTCTGAGTTTACTTGTAACTAAGATATTACTTACGAAGTTATTATTAGTTTTCATTTTATTTACTAAATATGTAGTGGAAATTAATAAAAGATGAAAGATGTTTATATCAAATAATTATTTTTTTAATGAAACTTATTAATCAATGTAATTTATTATTAAAATCGATGTTTCTAACTTTGTTAGATTTGATGTTCATAAATGAAATCATTTTTTGACAGCGCTTGCGCAAAATTCAATTTCGCTTGTGGCGCCTTCTAACATGTTTTTTAGTTTCATAAAGATTTTTCAAGTGGAGGTCGTGTCAGCTGTGTGCGGATACTTAGATAGAGAAATGTTACAATTTTTCTATTTTATGACTGATTTTAACCTATATTTTAACATCGTCTATTCGTGATAGTATTTCTTTGTAATTTTTTACATTTTGACTAGTGTACTATCCGTGTTTGTGTAGTTTCTTCTTATAGAATTTGAGTTTAGTGGTTGTGCAAGGATTTATCCCCGGCCTAAGCTGTTTCTTTGGTTTATCCGCGGTTAACGGTGACACCGAGGTTGGTGCTTTTCTTTTGAAGTTTATTAATTAAATTCATAAACATATATTACTATTTTAATTCAAGATTATGCTTTTAACCGGCTTTTGGAATTGATTCATAACTAGACATATGCGGGCAGGATAGTTCACGCGATCGCGCATTGAACCACCCTACACATTAGCGAAGGGGAGATGGTTAAGCAGATTACCTAGTTTTCTTTTCATTAATTTTGTATTATTTAATCTATTCCATCTAAAATTTGCCATTTTCACTGCAAATTTAATTTTTGTTGTTACCATAAATATTTAGTAACGTCGTTAGATTGTCTTGTTATTTTTCTGTAAGAAACTTTAGTATCGCCCTTTCGGATTACTACATTTACTTTTTTCATTTAGAACATCAATACAATTCTACTATTATAAAACCACTTTAATCTATTTCAAAATTCTTGTATTGTACCATATTACGAAGGGAGTAAAAATAGTAACATTATATGCTATATTTTAAATTATTTCTAATAAATAGTAATGTTGTTTGATTAGTATTAAAGAAATTAATTTTCTTACAGAACACTTAATTCTTATTGAATAGAATGTATTAGTAAGTAAAGAATAATATTTATGTAGCATTTTAAAAGTTCACAAAAATGTTATTTGAGAAGGATTTTACTAATAAGTATATACTTTAACAAATAGTAACATGTAGAAATGGTTCCTTTCAGTGACCCACTTAATGAAATGTTTACAATATAATAAAAAAAAAGAAGTTTGTAATTGATGTATTTATTTCCTAAGCAATAACAAACAATAAATGAGAGAAATCCATCCCTTTATTTTAAGTTTTATATTAGGATTGTGTTTTAATTTTTGACAATATGTCCGATGTTCAGTGAACTTTTAACACAAAATGCTAACAACCTTAGACTTTATGATATAGTTTTCAGTCATAATCATAATATTTTTAATATTAATATTGGAACCCTTATCCTTCAACAAGGCCAAAGAGGCTTGGTAGATAAAATAATTAATAACATATATTAACATATGCTATGAGCAAACTGAAACATATGATATTCACAAATTGTTCTGTATAAGGATCTTATTTTGATGTTTTTATAATTTTAGTCCATATTTTTTATACAGAAATTACCAATATACATAAAAGAAATACTAATTTCACTAAAGAATTATTTTAATATAATTTCATTAATCTAATCTAATCCAATGTGGTATGGTTAGTCAATATCACAGCTTCACATCCCCTTATAACGCGATATTTTTAAGCGTTATATTTCTTTACTGCGATATTTAAATTGTTTGTACAGTTTAGCACCTTTTGATGAAAAAAATGGTGATAGTCTTGAAGATCCTATAATAACAGGTCGTAACATTCTTGCAGATAGCTCCGGCAGATAAACATTTCTCCAAGTTATTTGTAATGTATAATTTATATGTTACTGAAGGTTTTTTATAACATCATTTTAGCCTCCACTGCTGGATATAGGTGTCCTCTCATAGATTTCTATTGAGACTGGTAGGAAACAGCATGCATGCAGCACTTGCCGGTTTATGTTCTCTACTCCAAAACCTTAAGGCCCCAGAGGCTATTTGTCGTTGCGTTCTGCCCACAGCCACTTGCCAATCCGCTGGGCGATACCTCTTACTATATTTCATCTCCGTATATCCTCATTCATGATCCGGACTCGTAGAAGAAGTTTTGAGTTCTGTACTCCACTTATTCAGTGTGATTTTAACATGTATCTCACTCCTTCGAGCAGTAACCGTGGCTTGGTCACTTACGATAAACTTAAGAAGAACTGACATACCCAGCCTGGGGCAAAGAGCTGGCCCGAAGCGGTAAGTCAGAGGTCGGTGCCGCTCTGGCTCTGTTTCGACACGATAAAACGCCTATATTTCGACAGCACTTGACATTATCACTGATCTCCCATAAAAAGTAAACAAATTGGTAGCCGTCTTCACGGCTAATTTCCGGTTTCTTTTTTCTACCAATATGTATTCTATAACTAAAGTATTAATAATAATTTTATTGGAGAAGGGAAGTAATTTCCGCAGGAAGGAAAAGGGGAATGGATTTCTTGGTAAACAATGTTTGTAGAATATCGCAAAGAAGCCGTATGTTTAGTTAGGGTGGTCAAATATGTTTTTTTTCAAATACACATATATATATATATATATATATATATATATATATATATATAAAAGACTAATACGTGACATTTTTCGGCCTAGTTTCCTTGAATACAAGAACATGATGATAAATTAAAATACTATATGTGTTTTAATTTTAAACATATTTTCATTTGAAATGTTGTTTGCAATTTAATAAAAACTATTTTGTGCACTCTTCTGGACGTCCCAAGCTGCGCTTTCCCGTCCGCGGTCTCAACTTCAGAATCTTAGACCCCAGCGACCATTTGTTTTTCGGCAAATGTCAAATTTAGTAATTTTATATAAAGAATTACAACATACAGATTTCAGTACGATACGCTGGTTTAACTATAGGTTGTTACAATAACATGAATGAATATCTCTGGCAGGAGGCATACTTCATCTTCCTACTCAGTCGCCTTAATATGTGAACACAACAAACAGAGTAACCCCATTACAGAAGAAAAATAAAAAAGTAAAATACACGAAAAAATATACTCTATGCCCAAGTAGATTGGTTATCGAGGGGAATTCCGCAGTCTAATTAGACTACCCTCCATTCAACTACATGTCTTGTGTAAATGTCTTCCTTATACAGTTATGATCGTCTAGTTGACGTTCTGCAGACTCTTAGTTGTATCGATTTTTTTTATCTGTCCATTTCATATTTCAATTACTACTTCGTTTTGGTATCGTCATCTTTATGATCACATCAGCCGTGGGAAGTCCACTGCTGCACATAGGCCTACCCCAGAAATTTCCAATAGGTTGTTTGTCCACCTAAATCTATGTAATTATAATTAAAATCGCATAATACATTTTATTATAATATCATTGAACACATGTGTAATGGAGTCATTACATACGTGTACGTCACACATATGGTTCACTTTTGTTGTTTTATATAACTCGAAAATAAAGCGATTTAAATGCTTTAATATGGACTGTGTGCCATATGTGTGAGTTCATAAAATATCTTATCTTACCAGTAATCGGAATAGATGGAGCGATTTTAAAAATGGCGTCAAATGTACTGTAGGCCCCCTTATAACGCAGTATATTCGTTCCGCGATATGTTCAAATGATTCATGTTTAATTTCTCTCATTTAAATGCGTTTAAATCGAATAATATAAAAAAAAATTAGCAATTAAAACAATAGAGTATTAATTGTAATTTTAATGACAGATAATCAGAACATGCGTTAGTTTACCAAAAAAAAAATAACAATTAAAAAGAATTTAAAAAATATGTATCTATATACCCTAATCTAATTAAAAAAGTAGTTAGGCAATCTTTATCCTTTAAGAAAATTATCATTTAATTATATATTATTAATTTACATACATTAGTTTAAAAAGCGATAAATTTTATATAAACACAATCTGTAAATTTCTACGCAAATGCATATGAAATGTGCAAAAAATTTCACACATGTAACTTGGGAAATACCCGCGTTTTAATAAACAGTTCTTATACGAGGTTTATGAATTCGCGTAATATGAAAACTGTTTTTTTTGTAGTTAAATTAAGAATAATGGATTAAAAAGGTCATACTAAAATTAAGATTTACTGTCAAAAATCGTTACACCCATTTCTATTGCGATGTATAAACAATAAGAAATGTGTATATAATAAGAATAAAATATTGAATTTGATATTTGTATCAACTCTCCAATATCCGTCCTTTTCTCTCTCACGAAGATAACTTCGCGATAAACGCATGCATTCGTTTTGTTGTTTTACAGTTTATTTTAATATATCCTTTACCTAAATGCGTAAATATTTTTCCCCTAAATATTATCAGAAGTTTGGTAAATAATTGTTTGTAACATCGAGAAGTGATGTTGGTACAATATGATTAAAATTATATAAATAGAGGAAATATAATCTTACCTATTACTAGTCAGATTTAAACATCGCCGAGGTACATAATCGAAGAGGCTTTGTTACCAGTAAACCAAACAAATATTGATATAACGGTCCGAGTCAAGGTATAGAGGGTGCCACGAGGTAACCTACGTAAATGAGGTATATGATAAGCGGTTTCTTCGTTCTGTCTCAAGCCCGTGAAATCGGTAAATGCCAATAACACAACACCTGACGAGTGTCTACCTGTCAAGATTACCAAGTATATGCTCTTCTGAGTCTGTTAGGTAGAAATTTTCGTGATGTTTTTTTATTTAAACTATTTTTTCGTCTTATTCACATTGACATTGTACTCACAAGTTACACCCTAGGGTAAACAGGGACAATAAAGACAAGAGCTAAAAATCACATTGTAAACGCATCCTTACCTTATTATGACAAACCAGTGAGAGGAGTCGTTCTAATGCAGTATATGAAGAAGGCTATGCTCGAGATTTTTTACGGGATCGATTGCAGTCCGCTTCCCACTGGTCCTATTGGAAAGGAGGATGGTATCGTTAGTGCATTCTCGGTAACGTAGAGGAAATTTGTGACCTTGACAAATCCATTACAAATTCATCAGCTTGGAGAGTCGTGTAGTGCGTTTGAGCACGATGAACTCACCTAAAAGAGTCATATTGTCAGAGACGGTGGAGACAAAATCCACCGCAATATATGAGGTCTGGTATGCTGTGATATATAGTGTAATCTAACCGTTGGAAACTTTGGAGACATTGTAATCAACAAATTAGGCATAGGAAAAGATAGGGTCTGGTCCTATTGGAAGTTAGTGGGTGGAGCCTTATGTCTATTACTTAGAGACTGTTCTAAAAATGGTATCAGTTAATTTTTCTGGTGGTATAATATAAAGAAGACCATCTTTAGATTGTACCGATCCCACCCACGTGATATATGTAACATAATCGACACTTAACAATGAACGTAGGCGTCGAATGGGTAGTTTGCTTTGAGAATGCGTCTAAAAGAATTGAAATTAGAAATGTGTGGGCACGAAAGTAATTCGACGAAAAAGTACAGGCTCCGTAAAATAACTCTTTCATATGTGACTGTGTAAAATATCACAATAAAGTACTGTCTAATATCTCTAATTAGTTCGAAGAAAAAGACATAAAAAATTGTATTTCAGTGTAAATAAAAAAATGACAACGATATAGTCAAGGTCACCGGAAGTCACGGGATGCGGGCAAAGCAAGACAGCAACATTCGTGGCGATCTCTGAAGGAGGTCTATACCTTACAGTGGTTGATTGTACAGTGCTAGTGTGTTAATGACGTCATTATAAATTGTTTTAAGTAATAATAAAGCTTGAAGATGAATTACTTTACTATTGTATTAAAGACAGTTGTCGGCTCTTCTCTTAGCAGGGCGTGTTTGAAACCTGTAATAGTTTGTAGTAGGATGCCATTCTTTGATTAATTCTTACGACGTAGTTGATACATAAATAAAAGAATTACGTATAATCATAAGAAAATGGATGTTCAGGCAACAAAGGTGTTCAATTTGTTCTTGTGGATCTATTGACGAAGATTATTTGTTATATATGATACAAAATTTCTGCAAATTTATTTTTATATGTAGAAAAACCGAAGCTTTGTATGGCTAAAACATGTAGCCGGCGTTCTTTGACTCATAGAAGTAATTAGGTTAATAAATTTCTAGAGTCGATGTTCGTGTTGTTTTTAATTTGTATAAAAGCATCATGCTCTACATATATAATGCACACAGCACAGACGTTATGACCTTATAACGTTTTTATGAACACATTG
This sequence comes from Battus philenor, assembly GCF_028537555.1. Taxonomy (NCBI): domain Eukaryota; kingdom Metazoa; phylum Arthropoda; class Insecta; order Lepidoptera; family Papilionidae; genus Battus; species Battus philenor. The sequence continues at coordinate 3,163,080 of NW_027181759.1, read as the reverse complement.
AGGTAGCTATGTTTTATGAATTATATATTGTTAGATATAGGTAATTGTTGGGGTTTCGTCTTCTTTATTCAAAAGTAAATTATGTTAGAAACAAATTATTTGATAGCTTGTTACTTGTTGTACGCTTATGAAACATTTTTAACTAAATTTTGGTTTAAATTATGGAAGTGGAAATGGAAGAATTTTATTATGTTGCAGTGGCTTCTTATTTAGGATGAATGTTAATGACGGTTGACCGGCCGCCTTTTCGTGGCACATTACGAAGAATACTATTGGCATTTTATTATTGCAAATGTGAGAATCTAAGAAAAGAAAGCATTAGCGCTGATAAAAGAAGCGACGAAAGAAACTTCTGCAAGATCCTAGCTTCTGTCTATTATGATCAGTTAAAATATAACCTTATATTAGTAACATACTACCCATGTTCTGGTATAGTTCTAGTATGAAATGCGTATTAAATATTATCACTTTTGTATATATTTCAATGTTTATACTATAAAAATTGAAATGACGTAACTCTATAAACTTTTATAAAGTACTTGAAATCAGCTATTTATAAAAGAATAATATTTGTGAAAGTTCGTTCTTCTGTGCCAAATCAAATATCAAATACCTGTCTGTGCAACATAAAACAAGGAATTTTTTTCCTTTATGTTAACCTAAATTCATTTATTTTTATTTTGTTTAATAAATAGCATGGATAGAAAAACGTACGAATGAACTAAATAAAGAAAAAAAGATTAGGATTTTCTGGGATTATTTTGTCGAAATTTCGATGGCAATGAAACTTTCTACACAATCCGTAATAAATTGGAATCCTTCAGATTTTCCAAAGTATAAAAGAACTTTTTTATACAATGGGATCGAAATTGAACTCGTCTGTAAATCAAAGCCCCGAGAGATCCGTTTTATTATATTGACAGGCATTTTCTCGAAGTTGGTTCTAAATCATCAATTTACCAAATTAGTTGTTTGGAAGAATGCCGTAAACATAATAAAAACAATTGCAATTTCTTTTAAATTTTTTATCAATTTCGAAAGAAAAAATGTGTAATTTATATGATTTATGTTATTCTGCGTATAGAGATGTCACATGACTGCTGGAGTCTTTAAGAGTTTGAGTGAAGACTACGAATCGGCAAGGGCAGCACAGGAAGTTCACCTAAAAGTAAGTGGCAGTGGGCAAGATTCATAGCGCACAGAACGGATGTCCACTGGGGTCTTAAAGAGCTAGAGTTAAGACCAAGGATAGGCAAGGGAAGCGCAGGAAGTCCACCCAAAAGCAAGTGGCAGTAGGCAATAACATATTTCTGCTAATGTGTAATATTGCTTCTCTTGGTATAAATATAACCTTTTTTTATTTAAAAGGTTTGGTGTTATCGGCCAGTTTAAATAAATGTGCCAATATGCAAAAAAAATTTAATAACACTTGTTAGACCGTATTGACCCGTACGCCATTATCTTTATGCAGTGTAATAACAAACAGAGTTGAGTAAATTTTAAAGCCGGACTGCGCAATAATAAACTGCATATGTAGCTCAGCGGAAAAAAAGCGCTCCGGGACATTTATTGTAGGATACCCATAAACATGTGTGTAGAAATCAGGACGAAAATAATTAGGCAATAAACTTAATTACGTATGTGAAATAAAAGTAACAATTTATCGAGTTATTCAATATGAAAACTATTTTACTAATGCCGATGTGTGAAACTGGAGTTACGCAAACATGCGTAAAACTAAAATGGAGAACTTTTATGGGAGATTATATCCTACTTTTAACTTGGTAAATTCGCCGCATGGTCTTGTAGGACAGCAATTCCTTAATAGTATAATAAATACATTGAAAAATGCATAAGCAAATATATTTTTGTCAATTTTAGGTGAATTAATTAACATGTTGTCGTTAGTTAAATATAACTACTAAGGTGACTGTTATAATGGCAGGACGATTTCATAATGCCATACATTGTAATAAAAAACACAATGTCTGCTGTAAATATATCGCATGTAATACACACACATATACATATATGTCTGTATTGCATGATTTGGAGAAAGAGAGTCTTTCTCTCGACCTGCTATGGAAAGAGCTATGCTCAGTATTTATGTATGAAATTAAACCAGAAATTAGGAGATTCGTAGACGAACGAAATGACAGACAGCCCAACAGATTGGTCACATAGCGCAAAGAACAGATGGTCGATGAAGCCTTATAGCTTCGATATATATATATACACAACGAGGACAGACCACCTACATCAGAAGACGCTGGATGCACCCAGCTTCCTACGGGTTCTATTGGATATGAAAATGGGTAGCTCGTATCCAACAGTGGGAAATAGAGATGATGGTTTCGGATATCATCAAGTGCAAACGCAACATTTAAACCGAAGTCAATTATAATGTCTCTGTGAACCAGTTCGTTTGGTAGTACTACACTAGCAGTGAAATAATGTTGAATTATTTTGCGACTTTTTATACGATGCTAATTGGGTTACGGGAGCGGCTTTTAACTATTTTTTATTAATAAAACAGCTATTTCGTGAGCATACGACGGGTCAGTTTGATTATTTCTATAATGGACGTACATGTACGTTGTTGTTACATTATAACGTGATTTTGTATGTACTTATGAAGAGTTATAAACATATAACATGGTTCAATATTTATCAGTAACTTAAAAATGAAAGCAGGTTCCGTAGTGGAGGTCAAGGGCCAGTAAGCGCAGGGCAGGACGTGCACCAACATCCTGCCATTTTTTAAAGATCGGAAAACGCTGGCCGCAATTAATAGGCCCTCTTAGAAGTCTATAACGAAAGGCCTGTAGTTTGAAAGAGGTCTTAGACTTGGTATCTTCCGTGCCCTGCCATCTTAAACCCGCTTAATTTGCAAATACCATTTGGGCAGCAATAAAAGTTCAGTCCAAAAAAATAATTTTAAGTGAGTTCAGCAATGATGAAGTTTGTACAAATTTGGCATGGTCTTATCGTAAACTATTCTATGTGCTCTTAAATTTATACGCATTTAAAAGGTTATCGGTGGTACTTCAAAATAAGTTTATCTCTTCCAGGCGTAAACACCGTCAATCACTCAAAGAGATGTGAATTATACTTGAATATGTATTTGATTGTGGCAATACAGGGGTGTCAAACTTAAGACTTACTTGGACCAAATACGCAATCCTCAACTTTACGCAAAAAATTCAATGATTTTGACTAGTGCATGATACTTGACATCTTTTCTCTACTATCTGTTCTATTTCGGGAGAGAATTCCTATATGGATATTTTGACTTAGCCGAAAAAATGTTCGGGCCGCGAGTCAAAACACCCCTTGTGTACTCAATATGTGACCGGTATGGCGTTTCTAAGTTACATCTATAGTCTAATTGGAAATATAATGTGTATATGTATTTTTATTTGAAGCAGTATACTACGTAGTCAATATATATATATATGCTTAGGAGAAACTTATCTTGTGTGCGTAGTAATAGAAATAAAGAAATTTATATACACCAATACCTCGCTTTGCGTCGTTTCGTTTTGCGTTTTTTTCGAAGTTGCGTCTCTGCTTAATTAGTACCGATTTTCACTGTGCGTCGTTAGATCTTAGAGGTTGCGTTGTTTTGGGTTTGAGTGTTTATTTTTTTTTAAATTTTCTTTTTTATCCAAAAGATGGCAACACTTTTGTTACTAATTGCGCAATGCTATCAAAAGTCGGGGATTCCCTTTATAACTAAAAATCAATGCAACTTTAATACAGATTTATTTTCACTTTGTTTTGCTAATTTTGTAGTTCAGTTTCAATTACGTAGTGTGTTGTAATGTAAAGTGTTATGCTTTATTTTAAAAGAGAATAATAAATTTATATTAATTTTAACCGTATTGTTTCTGGTTACGAAAAAGTTATATATTTTTCCAATTTATGTATTGGCAGAGTTGTATTATTTTTGTTTTTTAAATATTTACTTTTTTCAATTTTTACAAAGGTTTGTCACTAATGAGGCACTTCATCAGTATACTCTGTTTATTCATTAGAACCTCTTAACAATTGTTCTCTGTCAAATTTGGAAATCGATTTGTCAAAGTGTTCTTGACGTCGTGTTTAAAAAATGCTCACACAGGATCGATCACCTTTGAATGTGTGAACGTGCAAAGTTCCTTGGTGAGATAGAAAGCGGGTAATTAGGACGACCTATACAACGATTATAGTTTCCAATACTGCTCTGCTTTACACGGAACCTATAAGTACGTTATAAAGAAGATATTTTTAAGAGCTGAATTAAGATGTTAACGATAATCGCAGTAGTGGTACATTTGCGGTTACGTCGATATTTTACTAAAGCACGAACCTGTGCCCCTGCATTACAAACGCGCAATGGAAGTCCTCAATGCATTCCCCTCACGCTCCCACGTCGCACACGTCTCTCGTACGGCGATAGAGCGCGGCGTATTCAAATTGCGATTCCTATATAGATAGCGATTGAATTATATTGCTATCCGCTATCCATGATATATGCGAGTATTACTCTTTTATTTATGTTTTTGCATAATATGCTCGTGAAATTTATGTGTATCTGTGTAAAGTTATTTTTTTGAGATTAAAGACGTTACAGGTAGGAATAAAACTTAGGTTTATAATTAAATATGAATAAATTAACAAAATAAGAGAATAAAACAAAATGTAAACAAAACACTTAAACAAGAGGAATCGAAGATAAAAATGTATATTATGTAATAAAATAAGCTGTAAAAATTTGTAATGCATTGTAAATAATAAAATAGACTGTAGAAACTGAGAGTAGAATGAAAGGTAATGGAAAAAGGAATAGAGACAAATGAATATAATGTAATAGTGCAAATATTAAATAATTGAAAAAGATAAAAGAGACTTAGTAAAAAGATAACTGAAAAAATTTTTGTCCCTAAAAATCCCTGTCCCCAACTAGATAGCGGGCCAAATAGCGGTGGCCAAAAAAGAAAAAAAAGTTATTTTTGTTAAGAAATTATAAAGGCTGCTTCACATATAAATTCAATAAAGTGATTATTTTTCAAGGCTCACTCAGGCACAAGTAGATGTAATTTTTCATACGAATGACAACAATCATAGTTTTATTTTTAATTCCGTACTTTTTTAACTCCTTACTGCTTAACAAAATACTGCACTGGGTATCATTGAATGAATTAGGATGAATGTTTTGGACTAGTAGGCTGTTATATGCGCTATGCTGGTGGCAGTGAAAACCAATGCACGTTTTTCTTTCTTCTTGATGGTGAGAAAAATCAAAGCCATGTGTGTTTGAGGTGGTGTATTTACATTTTGAAAGAGATTATTCACAATTGGGTACTATTTACAATTTTGATCCAAAAGCAGCGGCAGCGTCTATCTCACTGATGGCTACGAAATTCAAATCGGCGTTCGAATTTCAATTTGAACATTCAATAATAGTTTAAATATGAAAAGTATTGTGACTATAGTGGCCAGTAATAATGAACGTTCTCAAGTGAACGCTACACCTCGTTAGAACAATATTGTTAGAAGATTAGTTAAAGATAAAGGTCTAGGTATAGATAATCAAAATTATCTACTAATATATACAATATTATGATTCCATAAACGCTTTTCAATAGTGCTTTCTATAATAGCCAACACTTCAATGTCCTTCTTTACCTTTAATATTAATTTAAATTAAATTTAATTAAATGAGATTATTTTCTGTATATATATGGTCGTCATTGTCGTTTCAACTCCTAGATGCCTACTGTAAGGCATAGGTCTCTGGCAAAGATATATTTGGGGGATATATCATAATCGCCACTCTTGGCAGGCCGGTTGGCGATCGCAGTGTGGTATTATGGTACAGAGAACACAGCTGCCCACCTTCTGGAAACTTGTCTATGTGCATTGGCCATCCTATATGTTACAGCAGCTCGTAAATATTTGGCTATACCAAAAGCTGCGAAGCAATGTTCGATTTTAACAAAATTTATAGTGTCATTAAAATTACTTAAATTATGCATGAAAATTTAAATTAAATTTAAATTTTCGTAATCATATTTAAATGTATGCAATATGTCTAAGCCCAGGCGCCAGAGATTTATTTAAGTGTATGCTGTTGAGTCTACAGTCGATATTTCATAGATAATGTTGAGTATTGATTTGATTATAGATTTTATTATACGATTGCTTCAGTAGTAGCGTTTATGTTATCATATCTTTTTTAAATAATTGCTAGTATGCAGACAGCACTTCTTAACATATAATTAACTAATATACTATGTTGATGGATTTCGAAGGCATTATATATTGTAGAACAGGTCATACTGATAGTAGAAAGAAAGGATAAAATACCAAGCTGTTGCAGCTATGGATACAGATTTCTTTCAACGAAACCAAACAGAAGTAATTCATGAAAATTATTTTTATTTTTATTTATTTGGAAAACTACAGAATTTAATGTAAAATAAAAAATTACTACACATGCAGTTAGCTAGTAAGCAGTTTGTGAAATAAAGATTTGCATTTTATTGGATTTTGTAATTTAAATTTGTGTTTCGGTGGTTTTTGTGATTAGTGAGGAAAACCAGATAGATATTATTTACCATAATTATTTATACGGTAAAACGCTCACTGCTTGACTCCTCTCCTATAGATTTTCAAAAGAACCGATTAAAAAGGCTTTCATTTAGTCTACCGACGACTGATAAAGTCGTCTGTCTACCTAATGAGCCGACGTCCGACGCGGCCTTAATACCTTGCCGAATACCTTAAGACCACTGTGGTAAATATTGTGTTGTACTGTTACTGTGATGTTTTTGCTTCCTAAAGGCTTTAACAGCTTAGTTGGAAATGAGTTCACGAAACGGAAGGGTCCGTAAACTATGCTAAAAACTAAAGCATTCGGGTTACGAACCTATTTTTGACACTGATAAAGGTTGAGGCAGTAAAGAAGTGACTTTCCTGGTCGAGTCTGTGCTGTTGTTTGTGTGGAGTGTGGAGTGAAAATTGGAGGAACTGTGGCAAACTCATCGACATATACTATTCTAGTGACGGAAAAGTTTTTTTTTTAGTTAACGATCTCTGTAATTTACTGAATAATAAATGTAGAGAGTAGTCATAATAAATATTGTACACCTACCCTCTACTACGGTAAGCGATAGGGTCACGATAGTGACCTGGCACGCTCTGGCATCAAGCCCCTCGTCAGCGCGGAGGGTTAACAAATATCTAGCACATAAATCTTTTCCCCCACGACTTGGGTGTCCGCCATTATTGCCCACTTCCAGCTGTGAGTTCCTTATTCATTTTTTTTTTCTTGTTTCTGAATTTTCCGGTTGATGGAACTCTCGGTGCGGCTCGTTTTTGTAATCCGAAGCGGATGCTATTCACCTGCCAGTGATATCGAGTATTGCGATTTCGATTGACATCATTTATTAAAGATAATAATTACACAGGATGATTAGAAATAGGAAATAATCTTTAGAGGAGTGAATGTTTAGTTAATTTTATTCCTTTAATGTATGGTATACCCTTTGCAAAAGTCAATGTTTCAGAAATAATTAATAACATAACAATTAAAAAATAAAAATAGTAGGAAATATTAAAACTAATTATTGTTTACTATTTATCTATGCAGACTTTGTACTGCTAGAAGTTTTTTTTTGTCTCGCCTAAAACAGCTTCCATAATTCGGAAGACACTATTATATACAATTTGTTTTTATGTCGATGTTTTGATTTGATTATTACAATTTTTAGTTTATGCTCGTTCCAGATATATACTGGAATTAATATGAGATTTTTACATTTTTCGTAATGTTAGGATTTCTAACGCATTATATGTAAGATAAAATGTAAAATAAAGTGAAGGTTGGGTGTATAATAGTTTTTTTGTGTTTTTTTTGGCATTGTCAGTTTTCTTCCATTGAAAGAATATATAAGAAAAAGAACAAAATTTAGCCACCTCCGCACATGCAGTGGTAGTCGTGCAACAAAGTGCAGAGTCACAGGGACTCTGTGTCTGGCACTAATCGGTGTAACATAACTCCTGAAGATGCCCCGTGGAGGGGTGAAACACGTGTTGAGTAATGGCGGTGGCGGTTGTGTGATTTGCATTGTTTGCCGCATACGCATTTGTCAGCGGGCTGGCGGGCGGTGCACTTTGTTGCACGACTACCACTGCATATGCGGAGGTGGCTAAATGTTGGTCCTTTTCTTACTTAGGTTGGACTTCCGCAAGGTAACGCCTCATTAAATATGAAAGAATAAATGTTAAGGTTTTCTTATACATGTTTTTCTGTCATTTCATTCGTTGCCTCAGTAGCGTCGGAGAGAAAATGTTTTTTTTTTGCACACAACCCATTTACATGAGAATGTATCAATGCTATATGTACTTAAATGCACAAGGCAGTGGGCATACAGACTTTACTTCTAGAAGTTATTGGCATTGGCAGACCTTTGACATTTCAATAGAAAAGATAAATCAATGTAACATATATCAGAGTGAACCTTCCATAATGGGTAACTGTTTGTCTAACTGTTTCTAATAGAAAACATTTAGACGATCAGTTATCATAAAAGTAGACCACGGACTACGGTCTAAGTCACTGGAAGAATGCTATGTATGTATTTTTAAAAGGTTTGGAAACTTGTGGTTTAAACCATCTTATGTAAGTTAAGTCACATAAGTTTTAAAACACGAGTCTTGTTGGTATGCCCTCTTTTATAGTATAGGGTACGCGAGGCTTCGGTAAGGGGTTGGGAAGGCATTCATCGTGTTCCCACACAGTCGAGATAGCGCCGCGCAGTCTCCGACACTAATGACTAACTAACGAGCTCTAAATTGGGTTAATGCAGCCATTCAGTCGCGCGAAGGGCGCGGAGATACCGAATCCCGCAGAGATATACTGTCACTTCACGAACCGACTTCAATACCGTATTATAGTACCCGGAATATGATTTGGCACGTCGGAAAATATATCTATTTATAAATACTATTGTTCTGTATACTCTTCTATACAAAATGATCGGTTATAAATGCTAAAGCTTTAAGGAGGCGAATGTAATTTATTTGCTGTCATTTCTGTCAAACCAAAAATGAACAAATTGACTTTTTGATTTATATTTTTTGTTTACGTATATTATTTAGCATTAGGTCTCATCTAGCAGCCGTCATTCCCTCCATCAAATTTTAGCAATATAAGACGCACAAAAATATATACAGATGCAAGACTTATATTCTATGATATACGGTAGTAATTTCACTGTATTTCTGGTTGCATTAATGTCATTTGTATTGTGTGTTATGAAAATATATACCTTGAAATACAAATATACACCTACCTAGTGCATGCAAGCTGGAAGCGCATCTTGGTGCCGTGCCAATAAATGATTTGTAACGTCGGTAAATGTAATTAATATTAGTTTTGATGTGACGAATAGGTGTTTTGTGTTGTTGTCTTCCATCTCACCTGATGGAAAGTGTAGATGAAGACGAAGATGGTACACGACCCATCCAGAAGAAATCTGTTCACTCTACTTTTAGGTCGTTCCAAATATTGGCGACTCTCACCAAAAACCAGCTGTCAAACCTTTTAGTTCAACTTTTGGACATGTCAACAATGTATGGATGAAACTTTTGCCTGCGCATAGTAGTACGATAAAGGACTACAGATGGCTCAATCAGTTCGAAAAGTATATCCTGTAAAAAATTCTTTATTGTGTGAGAAGAAACGAAACATTTAAGTATAACGGGTTGTATGGATATTTGTTCAAAAGATATAAATAGATGTGTGCATAGCTTTTTAGCTATCGATTATTATATGGTACACTCTATCCGAAAATCAAACGTTTTAGAAATAGTATATAACGTAATGATAATATAGAATTAGTTATTATTTACTATGCGTCCTTGAAGTCTTGTTACTTCAGATTTTGAAAAAAAAAATCTTAATTCCCTCTGAATTTATAGATTTTTTTTTCAGAGTGACAACTTTATATAGGTGATATACAGGTGATAAATAGATGTAAAAGCTTTTCAGCCCATTGCTGAAAAATGAGCTATAAAATTGGGACGTGGATCGCTTCCAACTTGTATTGGAAATCTATGGGAAGGGAGATGTATGTACTGTGAACGCCCTACGGCTGCAACGATGACAACATTTAAATAGAAATATCTTATTACTAAAATAATTTAAGTTTATTTAATTCTGTTTGTACATATGTTTAGTGTGCAAAGCGTGTATTACGTGTTACTGTATATGAATACAGGGCATGCAGCAAATACAGGGCTGATCTTCACGTAATTTCATTTTATAATCCTCCGAGTGGGTTTACTATAACAGAGTCAGCGTATAAATGCATTTAACGCTAGTACCCTGCCGCCGTCCCTGTGCGATTACTTGCAGCCCCTATAATTACATCAATATCGATTGCGGTTCAGAGTGCCAAGCTTTCTAACGAATTTGGTGTAACATTTGCCAAAATTTTGTTTCTGAGTCGATTGCATTTTATCGACCTCTTCGTCGTAGGGATAGCTTATTCTGTTTTTTTTTTTTAACAATAGTTCCCGCTGTTCGGGACCTCTCGTTCCTCTATCTCGTGTGGGACAGGGACTTTTTAATTCTAGTAATTTATTCATATTTTTTATTATTATCATTCTTCTCTTTCATGTATCATCTTATCTCTGTCGTACTGTTTCTTTCATTCTACAATTTTCCCAGTCTTTCTCTTTCATTCCATTAGCCATACATCCATCCTCAACCACTACATTCTAGGTTTCCTTAATATTTTATTTTGCAACATTATTTATTGTTCAAATATTTAACACGTATTTTCTTTGTAATTATCATCTTATATTATACTATTTATTACACTATTTTAGCTACTACTATATTCCTTTTATTTCTATATTTTAGTGTTTGTTTAATTTTTACCTGTTGCATTTATTACCACCTTCCTGCAGTAGCTGAGGAAGCATTCTCTCTCCCCTTCGTCTTGCATGCTTATTCTGTTGGATGCAGTAAGCTAATGCGACGTGACTTCGGTACATTATATACAGGTTGATTGGGTTGTAGATGTAAAACCTTTAAAAGGTAAATGTTTAGCTAAAATATCAAAGGTTTCAGAAATAATTAATAATGTATTGATACAATAGTAAGAAAGCGCGATTTCAAAATTCGAATTAATACATATTAAATTTAAATATTGTTTACTGTCTATTGCCAGAAGTTATCAGTCTGTTGCATTCGTACAGAAACAAAAACGAACGTAACATATCTTAGTTGACACTTGTAACCAATCATTATGTATAAGAACTATAATAAAAGGGAATGCGCTTTGAGAAGTTTCGATGACTCATAAGGGGGAGTGCCGGCAACGGCGTCGATATATGATAAGGTCTTATCTGACCCGTAAATTTTTTTATAGATAGCGCAAATACGTAGTTTAAATGCAGTCTATAAAGATTGATATACAAAAAATATTTGTTATAATTGAAAATTATATTTTTTATATGACATCAAAGGTGGCTCGCAGCATTTTACACGTAGGCTGTTAAAAAAATATATCTGATACATATTTTATTTGTACAGGAAATACATTCGTCGGTCTTTTTGGTATAATAGATGATCAGATAACATAATAGATATGTAAATATTAAGCGTTTTAATATAAGAATAATAGATAATACATTGAGGAGTCTTGTGCCATAGTGTTTTGCGTAAAAGTTTTGACAAAGTAAACTGTGAAATAACTGATAATGCCGATATCTTTCTGTCGATACAATGGCCTGCCTGTGGCGTGCAGGATTAAGCTAATTTCTCATGCAAAATCCTCTGTTTCACTCGGCGGCTTGTGTCGATATCTCTCTTTCGCACTTATTGAATTCAGTACTAGAAATCGTACTGAACTTCATTTCACAGCAGTGCAATTGGCGCTTAACTAGTCAAAGTCAAGTATATCATATGTATAGGTAATAAAACACTATTGTATAGGCATAGTATGATAGAAAAAATGTAATGTAAAGATAGTATGTATCATAAAGAAATATAGACATATTTATAATTTTCATGGGATTACACTGCCCTAGCGTTCTTAAACATGAACCGGGACTGGCTGTCACCATTGAGTTTAATAGATAAAACTGCACAGACGACAAAGTAAAGAAATTGTGTATATTTAGAGGTTTCATAATAAAAACTAACTAGGCGAAATGTTGCGATTCATGGTATGCAGGTCGGGTTGCAATGGCATTCCAGTGCCAGATACAAAAACACCTCGTACTCGACACTTAAACCAATTCTTTCTTACAATTTGAAATTTACATAGTATCTAATGGATTCAGGCGTTATTTTGCGGAAGTTCATCCTAAGTAAGAAAAGGACCAATATATAGCTATTTCCACAGAGTTAACTCTCAGATTCTGTGTTTGGCACTAATCGGTGTAACATTACTGATGCCCTGTGGAGGGGTGAAACACGTGTTGAGTGATTTAACGGTGGTAGTTGTGTAATTCGCATTGTTTGCCGCATGCGCATTTATCAGCGGGCTGGCGGACGGTGCACTTTTTGGCGGAAGTAGCTATATATTGGTCCTTTTCTTATTTACATAGTAAACACGTGTTGCCAATGAAGACATACGGATTTTAAACGTGGTCGATTACGATGGACTTAATAATAAGGCTTCAAGTTACGTTACCCGTAGAGAAATGGACAGATATATGCTCAGAGATTTGCTACGAGACGGAATACGAAATGATGACATTCGTAAAAGAAACAAGATTACCGACGTATCTCTAATACAACAGATGGCCATTTACCGGAGAGGAGACCATTAGCCAATATACGCGGTGTGGACAACAGACCCTTCACTAGATGAACCAACGATATGGAATTGTGGGAAGTGGTTGGATGCGGGTGGTGCAAGACTGGCCATGTTGATAATCTTCGGAGGAAAGGGAATCTTGCAGCGGGCGTCTATCGGCTGGTAGGATGATGATGATGGTAATAAGTAATCACATTATTATATATTACTAACACATTTATATGAGTAACAACGTCTTTGATTAACTGTGGTTTTTTTATCTGTGGTCAAGCGTTACCGCAACGTAGTTGAGTGTTGTGGAATTCTCTATACGTGACAAATATGTTTGTCATTCAAGTTGCAAAGTAAAACCGCATCAATGTAAGTTTATTTCGAGTGCATTTATAATATAATTGTCGAAGTGTTCAGAATTCAAAAGCAGCTGTTTAAACTCGTTAAGAACAGAGAAATGTTTAGAGAGGTAGCTGCCCAACTTCTAGACTAAAGAGGCACTCGAACTAGGAGAGGAAAGTTTTGAACAATCTTTGTAAGTTTGCCTGGTAGGTTAATCAAATTTACAAAGCGATGTATTTTACTACCAGGAAAAAGAATATAAAAAATAAAAGAACGCATTTTCATGGCAAAGAAAGAAACTAGAAATGAAGGTAGGAAAGGAGATGGAGGCTGGATATATCGACTCCTGGTTGGACGACAAAAAGAGTCTCCATCTGTTCTTAAAGACAAGCAGTGAAGTAATTAAAAAAGTCTTATATAAAAATAAAACAAATTAGAAAGGGTCGGGTAGGACTGTAAAAATTTGTTTTGTATTTGTATTTTAGAAGGTTTGACTAGAAAGTAATGAAAAATAATTAAAAACTAATAAGTATATAAACAGAACGGATAAGATTAATAAAACAGAGAAAAAAAATATAATTAGTAACACTGTACTATGATATAAAGAAGTAATTTATTGTAGTTTATAATATTTTAGGAGTGAAAGAGAAGGAAGGTAGAAGCCAGGAGCGTGTAAGATATTGTGAAGAAAGATAGATGACGAGTGAAAGAAATTGTAAGGAATTTAAGGAGAGAAAGAAAATGAAAACAGGAACGGTATTTTTTTTTAATTCATGACACTAGGTGCGAACGAGTAATAAAATATAAAATAAAACTACAAGTATTTCCATGAATAATAATATAGTTGCATTAAAAATTAATAACGTTACCTTTGCAAAGCAAAGAATAATAATGTAAATATTTTCGCTGTGTATTTTAGGGAAGGATGCCCTCCGTGGCCTTGACATCTCATGTTTATTTATGCGTTAAAACAGAGAGGGTGGAAATCCAATCAAGCTCCCCTCATCTTGGCGAGTGCGCCCGCTTTGGGATCGTTCGGCTTTAGTATAGTAATCCACGGCGACGTCTTCATTTATTTAATTAAAAGCGAAAATGAAACGCAGAACGTCAAAATAAATAGAAAAAACCAGTTTATAATTGAAAATTATGCATTAATATTAATTTAATGTACAAATACGATGTTCTGTTATTAAATGCGGGACAGTTATAAATGATCTAATATACGTTGTCATGTATTTGCTGCGAATAATTAATAGAAATTTTAAAAATATATATTTACAATTTGGTATTTATTGTACGATTTTCGACGCGCTCCATAAGAACGCTCAGTCATATAGAGAGCAATTGAGAGGGTTATGCTAGAAGTTTCTTTTCTATACTCGAAGAAGAAGAAGAAGAAGAATCAAGATCACTGACGTAGCTCAAAGAATTATCTGTCTGAAGTGGCAGGCGGCGAGGTACATTGCTCGTGCAACCGATGGCCGTTGGGGCTGAAAGGTTCTCGATTGGTGAACACATCGGTAGACCCACCACCGTGAACCGACGATATATTCAAGATTGCGGAGAGTCACTGGTCTCGTGCAGAGCAGGTCCGGTCATGGTGGCGATCTTTGAGGGAAGCCTGTGCCTTGCAGTGGGCGTCCATAGGCTGAAAAGAAGAAGATTTTATTGTAATGCTTTTTGATACATAACATTGCCAGTCCTTACTTGTTCGAAACTATATAACGTTGATACGTGAACATGCGAAATTAAAGTTGATGTGGAAACTGATTTAGTAGTAGTGTATTTGGTAGTAGATTATCAAAATTAGAGCCAGTTATGGAATCTGCAATGTTGAGTTTAAATCTTTTGCAACTTTGTTACGAGTCAGACTTGCAGACTTGCGCGAATTGAATGTCAGCCAATGGCAGACGATGGCGCAAGATAGAGGAAAGTGGAAGTCTCTCGCTTCGGAGGCCAAGACCCACTTTGGGTCACTGAGCTAGCGGAGTAGTAGTAGTTGTTACGAGTCATATGTACAAGATGCGGTGGAAGCTACACAGGCGATAGTTTTCTTCCTCGTGCCTCCTCAAAGATCGCCACGATGACCTGTTTTGTGACGTCCGTATCCACGCGACTTCCCACGATTTTAACTATAACGTCGGTCCACCTAGTGGGAAGCTTGCCCACGCCGCGTTCACCGGTTAGTGGTCGAGAAACTTTCGGACCCAACCGCGATAGCACCATAAGAAGTTTACTAACGACATTCACTTAGAGTTAAAAAGTTATCAAATACATCACTTCAGTTTTTTTAATCATTATGAATATTTACAATGATTTTCTTATAGATATATATAACCTTGTCGCAGTCTTTACATAAGGTCGCGTAATTAATAAAAAAAAGTACAGTACTAAGAGACGCATCATCTTATATCGAGGTGGCGAACATATTACCAGCTCAAGGCTTTATTCGTCATAATGAAATATAGTTATCTGATTAACCTTTAAAAGTTGCACAGTCAAAACCTTTTATTTTAAGTCACCGAGAATGATCTTCGTCTTCTTCATATCAGCTGATAGACGCCCACTGTAGGGCATATGTTTCACGCTGCCTGCATCAAGCGACTTACCGTCACTCGACTACTAAAATACCTATTTAATGGAATCAGGCGTTACCTTGCCGAAGTCCATCCTAAGTAAGAAAAGGACCAATATTTAACACAGAGTCTCTGTGTTTGGCACTAATCGGTGTAACATAACTCCTGAAGATGCCCCGTGGAGGGGTTAAACACATGTTGAGTGATTTGACGGTGGCAGTTGTGTAATTCTCATTGTTTGCCGCATACGCATTTATCAACGGGCTGGCGGGCGGTGCACTTTGTTGCACGACTACCACTACATGTACGGAAATAGCTAAATATTGGTCCTTTTCTTACTTGAAACACAATGACAGCTATTAGCTGACATCGTGTTTCAAGTAAGTCGGCGTTCTAATTCAAATCGGCGTTCGAATTTTAATTCAAATGAGCGATATTTAAACAAATAAAAGTATAGATGACCGTACTGGCCAGTATTGTGAAGAGTTGCGATAATGACGATGAATTGACTTATTCATTCATTCATGTCTGCCGATAGACTCCCACTGCAAGGCATAGACCTCCACCAAAGATATCTACGAGGTGATATACCATTATAGGCAAGCTTGGCAGGCGGGTTGGCGATCGCAGTGTGGTATCATGGCACGTTAAGTTCGCTGCTGTCCAACCTCTGGAAGCCAGTTTGTGAACAATGGCAATCCTACATGATTACCTAATTACTCCGAATTTTAGTATTCCGAGCGGTTACTTGTTCTGTGTCCCCGTGAACCGAAACTATGCCCTCCGGGCCGTTCCTTATCGTTCGTTATCAATGCAGTCGCGTAGGCGGCGCATGTCCGGGATACGGCGGTTGCGTGCGCCCTTTGCTCGTTCATTCTGGGTATTTTTCTTTTATCCCTGACAGCCATCACTCGTACAATTATTTTCTTATTTATTAAAATACCTCGTCTAAATATCGGCATACATTTCTATTATTATATATGGGTCATTAACAGTGAACACTCGTGTACGTCGTAAGACCACAGAACAAATCAGATGAGTTTTTATGGCCAATCTAGATTATCACTTTGAAAATCCGTTACACCATGATAGGATATTTGTTAATAAATTTAAGTTTTACATGATAATTCCACACAAGACATTCCACGGGAGTGTCAACACACATTGGTCGAAAAGGCTGTTTATTGAATTGTTTATGACATACACACTCGTCGATAGAAATATATTAAAACTCTTTTTCTAACAATAATAATAAATGTAAGAAAAATGCCAATGGACACAAGGTCAGGTAGACAAGCTTGTTGTACCTTTCTCAAGGCATAAAATAAGTAACTCATACTTAAGTGTGTACGCTTTAATATATTTCAATGTAATGCCTTAAAATTATTGTTTAATGAAATGAATAAGTTTATGAAATAAAAATTAGTAAATCGTTCAATTACAATGCAAAGGATTTTTGAGTGGTTTACACTGCTGTCAAAGTGGCATTTGCAGATTCAGCGGGTTCAATAGGGTAGGCCGATGGCGCCGCTTAGTCTTAAACCTCTTTTAAGGTAGCGAAGCTCACAGGCTGAGATTCTTCAGGTATATAGTGATATACACGATGTGTATAGTAATATATACGATGATATATATATATATATTTATATCTATATATACGAGGGCCAAACTGAAAGTTTTTAGAACTGGCAACTTAAAAGCATCATATTAAAAAAATAAGTTTAAATTTTGAAAATAGAACTCTTTACCAATAATATTGAGTATACATTTCATTAATTTATCATTTGTTTTACGATTTGGCGGCAAATTGAAAATTGTCTGTGCACGTCAGAATGAATTTAAGCCGAGAAAATTTTCGCGCAAAGATTTTTTATGACTTTCGATGTCATATAAGTCAACAAGAAAGTTATGATAGACTTCGATTGGCTTTTCACGATGAAGCCCCATCTCGTGCCACAGTTTACAACTGGTTTAATGAATTCAAACGTGGTCGAACTAATCTCACCGATGATTTGCGTGAGGGACGGCCTTCTACAGCGACGACTGAAGACAATATCAGTGTTGTGCGGCGTATGATAGAGACTGACAAAAGAGTGACCTATCAGCAGATTCGGACAAGTCTAGGCATAGGTATGAGTCAAGTGCACAAAATCCTCCATGAACATTTAGCGGTCAGGAAGCTTTGTGCCCGCTGGATACCGCATAATTTGACCGAGGCTCAAAAACTCCGCCGTGTTGATTGGTGCCGAGAAATGATCCAAAAATTTAACGGAGGTGACTCAAATGCTGTGTTCGACATACTAACGGGTGACGAAAGCTGGATTTACTGTTATGATCCGGAAACCAAAAGACAGTCTGCTCAGTGGGTGTTTCCTTCCGAAGAGTTGCCAACTAAAGTGAAGAGAGGTCGAAGTGTTGGAAAAAAGATGGTGGCCTCGTTCTTCGGAAAGACAGGTCATTACGCGACAGTTGTCTTAGAGGATCAGAAAACGGTTAATGCAGAGTGGTACACTAACAATTGTTTGCCACTTGTCTTGGAAAAAGTTCGAGAGAAACGACCTCGCAGCAGGATCCTCCTTCATCACGACAATGCCTCGTCGCACACCGCCAGGCAAACGATCGACTATTTGGCGACCTCAGACGTGGAATTACTGGGTCACCCGCCGTATAGCCTCGACCTCGCACCCTGCGATGTTTATTTATTCCCGAAATTAAAAGAAAAACTTCGAGGAAAACATTTTATGGACGCCGAAGAAGCAGTGGCTGCGTTTCAAAACGCCGTCGAAGAGACCCCTAAGGCCGAGTGGGCAAGGTGCTTTTCTCAATGGTTCCATCGAATGCAGCGATGTATTGATGTAAATGGACGCTATTTTGAAAAGTTATAATAAAACTAATAACTTGCTAGAATGCTTAGTTTTTGATTTTCTAAGAACTTTCAGTTTGACCCTCGTATATATATATATATATATATATATATATATATATATATATATATAGATATAGGGTTATATAGTGATATGCTTAAATTTCACAGGATTGGGAGCTCTTAGATCTCTGCTGACAAAGCTTCATGGACTAGGCTCAATAGCACCCTCTAAGGGCGCGGGGAAACTGTCAGCCGTTTAAAAATAAATTGACTTCGTTGTGGTTTTTTTTCTGAATGAGACGCGTTTTGCAATAATTTAAAATAATTTTTTGTAAACAACATTGTTTATAAATAAGACAATTTTATGAAGCCAGTTTTATAAACAAAACTTAAGGATTTAGATGTTAAGCTCCGAATATGATAGAAGTGTCAATGATGCGTCAGTTTTTCGCACGTAAATTATGATCTATTGCCTAAAGAGAATGTTTCATTGTTAGGTAGCCTCTAAAGGCAGCCGTGAGTACGTGTCAAGGTGATTGTCGATATGCCGATTCGTACTGGCCGGCATATCGATCGCTGCCTTGTAACTAATTTTTTCTTTTTAATTTTATTCTTGACCATATGAATAACACGGTTGATTTGTCTTGTTATATATCATCGTGTAACACCTCTCGGACCTCAAAAATTTCGTCCTTTTAAACGAAAAACAGGAACGCTTGACTCTTCCGTCGTATTTGACTCTTTTTTAAATGCCGTGAACCTTTTTGTCGGTTTATATGAATAATAAATCGTTCGTTGTTGCTAATGCAACTAATCCCTATTTATAATGAACATAAGAGCCATCGTATTTTTTTCCTATTTGTTGATTCTGTGCTTGATACTGGTAGTTTTAACAAAAAAAATCGAAATGGTTATTCCTGCATTATTTCATTTATTAAAATATGTATGTAAATGTAAGCATGCCAGAAAAATCCAATTTGATGGAAGCTAGTATTACATTGGTGTCCTTTATAATGACAGCCTTAACTTTCAAATGGTTCCAAACAAGTTTTCAACAGTTCCACGGAATCAGTAATTTTTTTTGTGAATTCTTTTAAAAACTCCATAATTGAGTAGTTAAAGCAACTAATTTCGAAGGCTACAATGTAAAAGACTTATTGAATGTACTGCTTTTTAATTCCTTTTTTTGACTTGACTTTTTAATCCTAAAAATGAAAGTTCATGGTTACCGTAACGTGTGTTGAGGAACCGAAAAACAAATAAGTTGGTCAGAAATGAATGTATAGTCTTAAATATCGGCTTTCGAATGGCTAGATTTGCAGTAGGACTGCGCAAATTGACATAAAACAATATTCCAGATGTTCGGTCCACGTGTCTTGAAAAAGTCACGTGCAAGCTCACAAATATGATGGACGGATGTCAACATGAAGTTTTAGGAATGCAACTGTATCTATACTGATGGAGACAGAAGATAGAAACGTGGGGAGAGTTGAAGGAGACATAGACTGAATTAATAATAGGAAAAGGTCAAACAAGAATTAAATATAGAAGGACGTTTTAACCCTTTCCTTACGGCAGTCCGTTCCGCCAAATAGACGCTACTGAACCGGGGCATGTGCAACGCGAAGTGCGCACATTGTATAGCGGTAAGCTGATGTTCAAATTTTATCATTTGTGTTACATATTTAAAGATTTTACTGGTATATTAATTAAAAATAGAAGTTAGGATAATTGTTAGTAATTCATTTGGCTGTAATAAATCTTAAAACACGGATCTACACATAAGCTCACATTACAAGGTGGATGCCGTCTAACTCCGGCGCTGGTACATACGGGTCGTCCAGTGGACGCCGGCTAACTCCGGCGCTAGTAACGAAAGGGTTAATAATGAATTTTATTAAAGTTGCAAGCTTTTTTAAATATTAGTACGATTAGTCGCAGGACATATATACATAGATATTTTGGGCTGGACATTCAAATGCGGTTAATATGAGACCAAAACTAAACTAGCTCACGGTGAGGACTGACATAAAAAAGGATACAAAAGATCATGTGTGTAATAATCACACACATGATCTTTTGTATTCTTTTTTATGTCAGTCCTCTCCGTGAGCTAGTTTTGGCCTCATATTAACCGTATTTGAATGTCCAGCCCAAAATATCTATGTATATATAAATATATATCTATATATGCATGTATGTATAAATATCTT
Source organism: Battus philenor (assembly GCF_028537555.1). Classification (NCBI taxonomy): domain Eukaryota; kingdom Metazoa; phylum Arthropoda; class Insecta; order Lepidoptera; family Papilionidae; genus Battus; species Battus philenor. The sequence goes on along the minus strand of NW_027181759.1, from coordinate 3,142,271 downwards.
TGTATGTACGTGTATATATATTAAATAATGTAACGTTTAAAAGTTCACATGTGGTATAACATGTGCAGTCACGATAATATATTTCGGTAAGTATTGAACAACATTGTAACTTAATGTATTAAGTTATGATGCTAAGATGAACTTATTTAAGTAACCATCAATGCTGCGTCGCACTTGTGATCCTTGTAATCATCAGGACAAGATTAATGAGGCTCAGGAGCTGACAATTAATGTAATGTAATTACGTGTGCCGAGAAAAAGGAGATTTACAACTAGATACCTAAAGTTTAAGTGTTAGCTTACTATGGAAAGCGCTTTTTACAAGTGAATGTGCAAGTGAGCATTAAGCATTAGGAGCATCATGATTATATAACCCGACAGACGCCCCTACAACGAATTGGCCTCAAAACATAGATAATATGTTTACTTGTACTTATTGGTGCTAACTCCTAGACCTTTTTATAGTGTATAGTAATTAATTTTTAAACTTTTTTAAAACAAAAGTAAAAATGTTTTTTGTCCATTTTTTCTGATTCACGTATGACTTAGTTCTTTGCAAGAACATTGTCAGTGTTCTAAAAGCGACACCGTTAATTAATTCAGTGTGAAATTTAAATTTCTTAGCAATAAATAACATGAATGTGTTCTGTAAGTGCTTTCATATGTAAAACTATTTTTTTTATTAATATGCCACTTTTAGTGAACGTTTTTCCGTGATATATTAGTTATGTTGTTAAAAAAATGGTTTTTGTATTCCAAATATAGTCACGGGATGTTCACTGCTGGACATAGCCTTCGTCCATAGGTTTATATTAAGACCGATTAGAAACGACCTGCATTAAGGGTAATATCATGTTTGCCTATAGACATCCACTGCAAGATAAAGTCCGTAATAGAATGTAAATAGAAGTTATTAGACCGAAAGATATTGTGAAAGAAGGAAGAAGAGAGAATGCTAGATTGTGTGAAGAATGGAAGAAAAATGAAGAACAAAATACTGAAATATTCCTTGTTATAGATCATGGATGCACAGACCGCGGCCCGCCGGTCGAATACTGGTGGCCCGCCGACAGCAAAAATAATACTCTCGTACATTCGAAAAATATTGAATTCTATTCTTTTTCAATTTCAATAAATTATTATCAATTCTTTATTATCTTTAATTACCTGTACTTCTGGCGGCCGTCTCGCCATCAGTTCATGATTTGCCCGAGTGGCCCCTAAATAGGTGACCATTAAAAATAGGTTCGGCTCAAGATATAGGCCCTAGGATCAAAGATCACTACAATGATTAGCATAAAGCGCGTAAAAGTACCTAATTTATAGCTTGTGAAGTCGTGTTCGTCGAATATGTTATAGCAAAACGAAAATGTAACTAATGATTTTAATGTTGCCTTGACCAAACTCCGTACAGACAAAACTTGCTGGCCACTTAGCAGTGTAACAAAAAAAAACGTATTTCATAGTGCAACCAACGATTACAAAATCAAGTCTTACATTTCGTATACTAAGTAAGACTTTAGTAATTATATTTATCAAAGTTATTCTTTAAATATGAAATATAGAGGTATATTTAAGCAACTGGTTTTTAAGGGTGCAAGCAGTGTTGTTTTGATTAATTTTTTTGGCAATTTTTTCACTTATCTCTTGTGCAAATCATCAATCATAAAATTCATCTTTGGTTTAAAATTATATTTCAAGTAAGAGACAGTCTTTATAGATATTATTGGAGCGAAGAATATGCCATGCTTGGTTTGCGTTGACAGGTTTACCGTATTTAGTAAAATGAATGCGGAAGGATTTATTTTATAAAATTATTAGGTTAACATTTGAGTTATTTTCGATTGTCTCGTCGTTTTATTTTATAATTGAATTATCAAGAACGTACCTTACCCGCTAAATATTTTGCGCGTGAGCCTATTTCTGTGCCATCAATCTGCGAGATTGTCTCGACAATTCATCAAAAACATCTCGTTAGCGAGGCCCTCGCCGCAATGAAGACGCGAAGTTCCTCAAGCGATTAATTGTCCTGATCGCATTACGTCGCGAATTACGAGGCGTTATGTTACTTCGTTAAATCTTGCGAGTGCGAATCTTCGGTATAATACATTCTCTGTTTGTCGGCGCGATGAATGAATATCGTTACAAATTGACGTGCATTGCGGCGTTCATTTGAGACATTTTATACGTTGAGCATCTTAATCCGCAATGTACGTTAAAGGAGCTGTTCCGCATGAGATCGGTTTTCATATATCAAGTGGTGTAGTGTATTGCATCATTTAACAACAATTTTTGGTAAAATACAGTCCAGAAGCTTGGGATTTCTTTATGAGGTCGAATTATAAATAAAGAGAGAACTTGAAGTGGCAATGGCCTGGCTATATAACATGCGCATCAGATGGCCGCAGAAGCCTTAATGTTCTGGAGTGGAGACCATGTACCGGAAAGCCCGGCGTAGAACAGCTAACTACAAACTGGACAGACAGAGATAGGAAGATGGAATTGTAGAATGATAGAAGAAGGAAAAAAGATATTGTGTACTATGGAAGACGAGAACGAAAATAAAAATTATAGTGAAAAAAAAATTATTAAGAAATAGAAAACCCTGTTCCCAATAAAATAGGGGGTAGAAGGAGAGGTCCCCAATAGCGGGGGCCATAAAAAAAAATCTTGTTAAGGTCAGAAGACGTTGTATGCCAATTCCAACCGGTCGTATTGGAAATCTGTGGACGGGTGCCTATTTTGTAAATGTATTTTGGGGAAAGCGGATGTCTTACGTCTGAAATGATGATGTTGTTGAATAGCTTGCAGTCACGACGACCGGTCGCGCGCTGCTCGCATCCAGCAACTTCGCGCGAGCTTAACTATGTCGCCTGTCTTGATCTAATCGTATGTAAATAAAAAACTCTAATGTCACTGTGACTTCCAATGAACCTAATTTGAAGAAGTTACTTTTGCCTTTTCTTGTTCCAGCGCCAAAGTTTTCCCAAGTGGCAGTAATATCAGCAAGACAATATTAACCGACTGAGTCAAGGTTCTGTCCTATCATTCCAACGGCGTATGGAGTAATAGTTCTTGCGCCAGGTCACTCCATGGAGCGCCCGACTTAAGACCTCGGAGTTTTTATTCGGAGTAATTTAACGGCCTGAGCTGAAGTTTCGGAATGATACTTCGAGTCAATTACTTAACTTTACTTTTAGGTTAAGCACCTTCCGCGTTCTGCTCAATAAAATCCGCGGAACAGTGTAGATCGAAACCAACAAAAACGTATCCAGTGACAAGTTCAACAAAGGCATACGAAGGATAGCACAAAAGGATTGTGAATGATAGAAAAGAGTATACAATAAAAGGTAAAGAATGAATGAAGATATAGAGTAGTAAAAGAACTTATAAAAGATGACATAAGAGAACGAAAATTAAAAATGTACTAAAAATTATTTAAAATAATAGGTCTTGTCATAGATTTAAAATAAGAGAAATATGAAAAAATAGGAGGAAATATTTTCAAACGTTGTAGTTCTTTTCTTCACACTAATGGACTGTTGTCGCTTTTGGAGTTAATTTTTATCTTAAAACATGTCACGTGGTGAAACAATAAACAACTAAGTAACGTTTTATAACGTCTTGGCAAATAAAATTTACATTTGACTTTATTACCTTAATGTGAACAATATAAAACAAAGTAAAAATGTATTTACGGAAGTAAACTCAACTTCGTTGATGAAGTAACTATGAGGTTGTATCCGTAGTGATCTATGATATATAGAAAAACTAAACTGGTTTTAAATACATAGTTATATAGATATTTAATAAATAAAACATGAATAGTAAAGTCATAATATTCATACTATTTTATACTATAACTAGCTGATCCCGCAAACGTTGTTTTGCAAAAAAAAAAAAAGTTTTTAATTAACAAATGTAAGATAAGGGTTGATCGTAGAGGGGTGAAAATTTAGGTTTGTATGTATTTTTGTATGCTGTATCATAATAAAATAAAAACCAAAAAAATTGTCTAAAAAATTAAAAATAAAATTTAGGGGTGGACCACCCTTATCGCTTAGGGGTATGGAAAATAGATAGTAGCCGATTCTCAGACATACTAAATACGCATGTAAAATTTGGTAAAAATCGGTCAAGCCGTTTCGGAGGAGTTCAAGTTCGAACACCGCGACACGAGAATTTTATATATAAGATTATATTCCCACCTGTGGGGCGACACCTGAGAGACATAGTATTAGTAGTAGTAGACCTAGTATTGTTTCATACAGATTTTGGATTTAAGGTAGCGGCTTCCTGGTACGTGGTTTCTTCACCGTAGGTGAGTCTTGGGATTAAAAGTTTCTCAAGTGGCGGTCACGTGCTGGTAGAGGCAGCGTAGGTCCCACTAGGTGGACTGACGACAGAGTAAAGGTTGCCGAAAGTCATATGATGCCGCAGCGAAAGATAATGATACTGAAGTGAGCCTAAAAATTTAGCATAATTTACATAATTGTGCAACTGTGGTGGGAATCGATCTCGCGACTTCCGATCAGAAGTTGCAGGCAATAACCACTAAACTACCACTACTAACAAATAATATCATCTTAACATTTGTTTATTATCGGAACAGGAAAAGGATACGTGAACGAACTAGTAGCGATAGATAATAGCTTCACAGTTTTGTTTTGGTTCCTGCGACAGTTATTCGACGTCCGGTTTTTTTTAATTAGTTGCTGTGAGAAAGCATGTACTCATTTTTATGTCAATACAAAGATATCTATTCGGGTCGATAACATACGACTTAAATAGAACGTAACAAAACATTGTATTAAAAGGTAATTAAATTAGGAAATGTTACTGCTTTTAACCCTTTGTGGCACGGAATTTTAGAAAATAAAAATACCCATGTTGCACAGAAATTTCATTTCGTTCAAAATTTAACAAAATTGGTGTGTTATTATTAATAAGGATATACAATGATATAAAAAAAATAATTCTGTTACTAACTACTAAAAATTATCGGTTTCAACACTTGATGAACCTGTCATATATATCCAGCGCAATCGAGTATATTTTTAACAATTGCTAATGGTGTTGCCAATTACTTTAAATAATACTATTTACTATTCCAATATTTCCAAGAGGGTCGAGAAATGTCCCACCATGCGTAAGAACGCATCAAAAAGGTGGGACATTTTAATACCAGCGTGCTCCAAAGGGTTAAATAAAAAAAAACATTCGATTTATAAATGGAAGGATTTATAAATTACTGATCTAATAATTTGAAAATGGAATGCAGATATTATTTCAAAGTCAGTTTTCAAAGACAACCCAAACCGAGGTCCTTCAGAGCGTCAGCTCAATCGTAACAAGAGAGCAATACTAACAATTCTAATTATAAATGTTTTACGAAGAACTTTAAGTCGAAGTAATAAAACTGTACAATGTATTGCTAGTGTCGAAAACTTCCGGCGATTAAAGTCAGTCGCTGCGCCGTCTTGTGCCGTTGGCTGCTTCGTCGCGCCATAACTGTACGGGAAGGCGAGCGCTGCCGAATCATAGACAATACTTCTAGCAACAGCCTAATATAACTCGCACGCCGGTCGCATTGTATCGCGGCATTTCCGTATTCGTACTTAGCCTAATACGTCGACACGTGTCGTACCAGCACCCTATGGTGACCATATCGTGTCTCTCACTTTCCCAATTTAAATTCCTACATATAAAATTTTATACTTCATTGCATTTGGTATTTAACTAAATGGAAACAAGATTAATTTTAGATATATATCTAGATCTTATAAATTTTCCAATATATACTATACAAACTGTGTCACTATGACCCTTGTCGATTTTATACTACGTAATTATCATACAAGTGTTGTAAAAAAAAAAAAACACGGACTGTAAAATTTTAAGGCTATTAATTAGTCATTAAATCCTCTATATTCTATAAGTTGACAATTCCACGAACTCATTTTCGATGAAACTGCAAAAGCCAAAAAAAAAAACCTATATGAACCATGCAGCGAAATTTTCTGAAATTTGACACACAATTTTTTTTATTTGAAATCACAATACTATTATTTGAGAAATATAAATGTGCTTGTTTTGTATTTGTGTTTCATAATAATATATCGAGTAGAAGGAATGATCTATAAACATTTGAAATAAAAACTCGTGAATGGACAAAATTGTTGAAATTAATTATTTTATAATTTAACGTTTCAATTGACAAAGAAGGTATTACAGTGACATTTTAATATCGAATTATTAGGGGGACCGGAAAGTAATGTCGTTTCTGTCGACATATTTTACAGAAAAACTGATTGATTTTTATCGCACCAGCATTGAAAATATGTGTACTAGATGGTAAAAGAAAATTAAAACTTGTTAAAAATGTGGTCCTGCAAATTTATTCTAAGAAAGCGACATTACTTTCCGGTCCCCCCCTAATATTTATCCCAGGTTATTAGACTTTATGGACACCTTATTGTAACATGTTTAGTATGGTAAACGTGTAAGAATAGGAATTGTATATTTTGTTAATTGCACATACCAAGACGATGGATGCTTCCGTTTGGGTTGTCGCTGCATGTATGTTGTGTTGTATTTTGGGCTTGATATTACACGTTACTAACCAAAAAGTATCTGTTTCTTTTTGAATATAGTTTAGAACATATTAGATAGTACGAAGTTTCTCAGTCGTTTTAGCCAATAGACGCCGACTGCGAGGCCTAGGCCTCTTTTTAATGTTATCTATGGGAGGATATACCTTAATCGCCATGCTTAGCAGGCGGAGAAGTACGTTCCCTTGTTTTCTTATCATCAAATTTGCAGTTGGTAATGAGATTATGGAAGTTTTCGTCAAGCTTTATGGCGATGAGTTCGAAGAAATACTACCAAAATAAAAATAAAAACCTCTGAAAGAGCAGGGAACTATGACTATGAAATCAACATGGCAAATATGCTGGCATTGAATAATGGGTGTCGTGATCCTAATCTGTGAGAAACTGGCTGTAAATCTACTTTGTGGCGTTTATAGAAAGTAAAAATTGTATATTCTAAATTGTTCGACAGTTATATGATGTCATAAACGTAATAAAATATACTGTCTAGACTTGATTAAAATAGACGAGTTTAAAATAAAAAAATGAAGTAATTGCTCTGAATGGACAATTAGTACGTATACGTTCAACGGTGCAATAGTAAATGCCTCAATTATGAAATAATTTCGAGCACTATGCGCTCATTACACGTGCGAATTCGAACGCTCCGAGAGCCCATCGACTTTTTTTCGAGTGTTTTCACTTCCATAGCATTTAATTAAATAATATGACATAACAGACAGTGGCCGTTTACATACGCTATGTATGACAAAGTGTTTATTGCGTCGAGATGCAAGAGTGTGCCCCACTTCGTTATATGCGGCACAATTTCCTCGGTTTTTTAAAACTGGAAGAATGATTGCAGTGCCGCAGTGTTTTGTTGTAAAAATATGGGCACGACGTTTGTGAAAAACTAAAATAAGTTTTTCAGCATTTGGCGGACAAGTGGCGAATGTGTACATGTTTTAGGTGTATAAAGGTATTTTTAGGTTTATTAAAAAATCTAGGTCGTTTGAATAACATTGTTAATTTTATCTTATTTAGATTTTTTGGAATTTTAAAATTGTATATCATCTATCTTGACGGCGGGGTTATAGATATAGATATAGAAACTATGACACATCTTTAATGGAATCAGGCGTTACCTCGCGGAAGTCCATCCTAAGTAAGAAAAGGACCAATATTTAGCCACTTCCGCACATGCAGTGGTAATCGTGCAATAAAATGCACCGCCCGCCAGCCCGCTGATAAATGCGTATGCGGCAAACAATGCGAATCACACAACCGCCACCGCCAAATCACTCAACACGTGTTTCACCCCTCCACGGGGCACCTTCAGGAGCTATGTTACATCAAACACTGTTTGGCACTAATCGGATCTGTACTTATGACACATCTTACCATCCAATATAACTCAGTGTCTAAATACGAAAGTCTACGACCTGTGTGTATTACCAGTTAAAACACGTAATTAAAACGTTGTTTCTCATTATAGGCCTTATTTACAAGTTTACGTTGACTTAAGGAGCCTTGGAAAGAGGCTTTATACTTGAGATTTTATTAAGAGATCGTATCGTGAAAAGTATAAACGAAAGTAACAGATTTAGCCCAGAGGGTTGGCAAATTGAAGTGGCAGTGAACAGAACAGATGGGCGCTCGAGCCTTAACGTTTTGAAGTAGAGATCACGAAACTGTACGAGTGAGAAAATAGCTGTGATATTAGAAATGTAAAATAAATAAATTGCTAAACAAATATATGAAGGTTAAAGAATAAAGAAATAAAAAAATAAATGTAAAATTGTAGAACCCTGGAGGGGTAGGCAAAAGAAGTAAGGTGATGTATGGAAGGAAAGTATGGAAAGGGATGAAAGATGTTTTGAAGGAAGTTAAAGGAAACAATGAAAGACATTGAGAAGGACAAGAGATAAGTATGGAAATAAAAAAGATTACTATGTAAAAATAGACCCTGTCCACTCACGGTAGGGGTTGAACGAGAGGCCCCAAAAACGGGGCGACGTAAGAAAAATCTATAAGAGGACAAACGAGCTTGTTAAGTTCGTCTGTAGACCCTGGATGCAGGCCCCTTCCAGTCGGTCCTAAAAAGAAGAAGAAATCCTTAGAAATCTACGGAGAAGGCATATGTCCAGCTGTGTTCGGCAGAGAAAGATCACCATGAATAGTTACCATTGTGTCAGAAATATTTATTGATACTATTCTTGACAATAAAAAATGTTTTGGAAGTTTTTGCATTTGTTTACTATAAATTTGAAGTACAGTGTGCAATTAGAATGTGCATAAGTTAAAAATGTAGCCATGTTTATATGTAACGGCGTAAGGATGTATGATTTTTTAATTTATGGATTACAGACAAACACACATTAGTTTTTATATATATAAGATTTATATACCTATGCTATTCTGTTTGTGCACATTCCTTTAACACCAACTTTTGTTAAATTTGTCTGTTGGACATTGACTAAATGTATAATAAATAACAAAAATATCGTCCGTTTTATTGGGTGAATAAGCTTCGGAGCCTTGTGGCGAGATAAAAATGTATGACAAAGCGAAAAAGCGACCGCAACAGTGAGTAATGATATCCATTGCCGTTTTACCTTTAGTTGGTGGCTGATGACGTAGTTTAGAAGGCAATGGAGTAGACCCTTTGAATATTGTTAGAAAAAAATACACAAGTAAATTTGTAAATTGGTCAAATCGAATATATTTCCTGTTCATTATCCGTTGTAATAAACAAGTCAATGTCATAAAATACGTAACTATATATTTAAAGGAAAATTTAATACGAAACGATTATGTGATTTTAAATGAGTTAAAAATTATTACCAATGTTTGCGAACGTATGACGTAAAGAAATTGGTATACTGTTCGGCATACCCTCTCTGTCTTTGAGAAGTCAAGGGTCACTTCCTTATATTTATATAATAACTAGCTGTCTCAACAAAATAAGTATTGCTAAAAGTTATTGGCTTGTCGCAATTCTATAGAAAAAAAGAATAATTGCAAAGTATTTGAAAGTAATTACTCAAAAACGATTTCTTTCATGACTTCATTTTTATATACATAAATGCATGTGTACAAAGGGTAGAATGTATAGCTCACTTGTCAGCGAAAAGCTGTAGGAGTATGTATGTGTGTATATGAAAATTGCCAATTTATACACTTACATACATACTATGTATACATATGACCGCAACCGATTCTCGAGTTGTGATCACGAACCCGTGGAACGATGTCATAGTTACGATCGCAGAAAGTCGCAGGATGTGGGCTTCTCAAGACCCATCATCGTGATGATCTTTTTGGGAGCCCATGGGTATCCATCGGGATGATATAATGATGATACGAATGAACAAAAATTGTTACAATTGTGATAAAATAATAATTATTTTAATACATATAGTAAAAGTAAATTAAAATGCTATTACGGACTCTGTTTTTAACATCGTGTTTCTAAGGAATTATCTGCAATGTTTCAAACTACTGAGAAAGGTTATTTGTAAATATATTCGCAATCTTTTGTTTTCAAAAGCCTACATGATGCCATTTAGAAACATCTTTTGTAATAATAATTACGTATTTTTTTTAATAAAAATATTTATTTTCTGTCTTCACTTACAGATTCCACAAGTTTGAGTGGGCAGAGTCCGGAAATTTACGTCCTCGTTTACGTAATTTACCTCGAGGGCTCCTCGAGGAACCTCGGCTCGGGGAGTTACATCACATGCAATATTACCGGACAGGGAGATAAAAGTAAGTAATGCACAATAAGTAAGAGCATATGACGGGAGCTTTAAGGTTCCGGAGTTGGAACTAATGGCAAGCGTAACGTAGATTGTCCACTCAGAAGGTGGACAAATGACGTTTTTTAAGGTCCTGGTAGAAATCTATGGTGGAGACCTATGTCCAGCCGTGGACGTCCAATGACTGTGACTATGTTGAACAACACAAATAGTTGATGTAATTGCTACAACAAGTGGTGATGCAATAACATATCTCAACGATTCATAATTGTGAGTATATGGTCAGTTCGATAAATAAATCAATATAGTTTTGTTGGTGATGTAAGCATTCGTACAGTTGCGAAGCTTTCAATTGTGAAGAGATCGCGCGGCGTGCGTTGCGTTTTTATCAGCGCGCGCCAAACGATCCGCCGAGCCGCCCGAATTGAGCTAATTGAACCATGCCCTCTCGCAGTGATTCATTGCGGACTGCGCGCGGCTTTATGCACTATCATACTAAATCATTGCCAATGCGCCGGCTTTTTTATTTCTGGTTTTAAATATAATTGAACCACTAGAATTATAAAAAAAAAATTAAATCATACAAGAATAAGAAAAGGACCAATATATATCTACTTCCGCCATGCAGCAGTAGTCGTGCAATAATAAGAGAGCAGAGCAGAGTCATCAGAGTCAGACTCTGTGTTTGGCACTAATCGGCGTAACATTATTCCTGAGGATGCTCCGTGGAGGGTTGAAATTGTTGCACGCGCATTTATCAGCGGGCTGGCGGGCGGTGCACTTTATTGCACGACTACTGCTGCATGGCGGAAGTAGCTGTATATTGGTCTTTTTCTTACTTAGGATTGACAAAATAACGCCTGAATCCATTAGATAAGTCATATAAGAATGTAATTAAATAGACAAACAGAGAGGTATATAACCAAAGACAATAATTAAATTATACTGTGATATAATAGGAAACCTATTGTGATATTTTGGGAGCCAAGGAGAAGCAAGAAAGTTAACGTAAAGAAGAAGACTAGTAAGGCAGAGTAATGTGAGATATTGTGAAGAAAAATAGAGGAATATATGACTGAATTAAAAGTAAAGTAAATTAGAAAAAATAAATAGATATCAAAAAAATATTTTTTTAAAAAAAAACATGTACCTTCTAAGATGGGGTTGAACGCCTCCCCAAGATATTTAAAATTGTATCGGGTGGTAGCAACCTGCACCCGGCGGTTTCCGACGATCTCACCGAGGTCATCTGTTCATCTCATCACCATCATCATATCAGCAGATAATCGTCCACTGCAAGGAATATGCCTCCCCCAAATTTTGCCACGATGACCACCAGTCGCGCTGCCTTGATCCAGCGATATCCTGCGACCGTGAATATATGTGATAGTCGCATATCTCCTAAATGGTCATAAATTGCTATAGCAAAATTCGCCAGCCCTTGTCTCAAAAGGCTTTGCCAACAATGCTTTCGCGTTATTCTTTAAATGCTTTCGCATTCAAAACTTAAGACCCTTTCCTTCCCTTTCTTTTCCATTTTCCAACACCAAATGATCTATCACGCAGAATGTATGCATGGGAGAAAATAAATCTGTTCTCTCCGACGAGAAATGTACTGTAGCAGCAACTTCTTCACCTAATGCGAAATATGAGTATCATTAATCATTGAGTAAATCACCAGACGCCAAAGAGGCTAGGAAAACTGGTGTCAAGAGTCATGTGGTTGTCAGCCCATAGCGATGGTGGAAGGCGCGAATTCTGCAAATGTTACAAAGGTGTCAATTTAAAAACCCTAAGTTAGTATTCATCCAGTCCGCAGTTCAGTTCAATGCAGTCTATCTATTACGAAATTAATATCAGCCATCGCCATATCATTCAACAATACGTGTTTTTAAATAAAATATTTTTTTTTCAAATTTCAAAAAAAATTTCAAAAAATTTCAAAAAAAAATCTTTTTACCCCGTTCCGCGTAACAATTCGTAAATTAAGACGTAATTTATTAGCCTGGTAAGTTTGTTCATTAGCGACTGCCTTCCAGTTGGAACATGTAACGCTTTCGTCCTGCTTAGTTCTGGTTGAAATAATTAAAACGTTACTCGCATTTTTTAAATCATAAATTTTTATTATATGTGGCCTGTTTATTTATCAAAAAAGGTCCGGGGATTATTAACATTGTTTTTTATAACTCTCGTCCTACATTTCATAACAAGTATGCGTTTTTTTGTAAAAGCTATATTTTTATTACTATGACCCATAATTGTAACAAGTGGAACGGTAAAATTGTTTCTTTAAAAATTCACTCTTAAATATCAACAGAGGTTAGTATTTAAATTTTTAAAGTAACTGTATTTGTTCGTTAGGTTTTTCTCAAGTTATGTTTTAGCTTATTGTTTGAGATTTTTCTTTAATTCATGCCATTTTGCACTATTTCCGGAAAAGGAAAATCCTAGGAATTGTTGAAAACTTCACCTAATAAAATTCCAATGTAGAAGACAATTTCGGAGAGTCGAGCGCAACATAAATCATTCATATATACATTTCAAATGCATCGAATTCTTTCTACGGACGCCGACTATAAATATGCCACGGTACGCGAAACTTTTCAACTGAAATGCGTGTTCGGGATTATTGGAAAATTCTAGAAATTCCGTCGGTGGAAATTGTCAAAATCGGAAATATTATCTTGGTTTTCATAACTTCTGCGGGGTAACTGTGTGCGGTGTTACAACGTAATTATCTTGTAAGAAATTTTAGGTCATTAAACAAAAAGTTTAAAAATTCTAAAAGCTTAGGAATAAATTGTTTTAATATTGTAGGGTACCGGAAAGTAAAGCCGTTAGTGTCGACATATTTTACAAAAAAACCGATTGATTTTTATCGCACCAACATTGAAAATATGTATACTAGATGGCAAAAGGTTGTACTAACGATGGTGAACATATTGTCAGAAATAAAGACTTGTCAGTAATGCAGTCGTGTGAATTTAACTTTAGAAAGCGACGTTACTTTTCGGACTGTCTACTTTAAGGATTAGAATTGACAACGAAAGAAACTGTCTGAGTTTGTTGCGAGCTCTTCTCCTCTCTTAAGGTGAAAGATACTATTGAAGGGTTGTTCAATCTAATTCAAAATTGAACTCTTCTGGAATTTTTCTCGTGACACGCACATTGAATGATATATAGATTATTGTATAAATAATGTCAGGGCTCCGTCATAAAGAACTCGTCTAATATGCAATGTAAAATGTTAAAGGCCATCCTATGTTTTAAGTTTTTTTTTTGTTCAACGCCTATCATGGGTGGACAGCGTCTTTGTTTACGTAATAATTCTTTCACATATTTTTTTTTCCACACTTACCTATCTCAACTAGTTTTTCATTCTCTCCTCTAATCTCCTTTAAATTATCTCTCATTTCTTTCCATATTTTCATTCCATTCATAGCCTCACTTCGCATTCCCTCCGTGATTCTACAATTTTACATTTATTTTTATTTCTTTATTCTATAGCTTTCATACATTTCTTGAACAATTTCTTATATATAGCATTTAATTTACATGTCTAATATCATAGTCATCCCATGTTAAGTTAATCCAAAAAAATATGATGATAACTGGCTTTAGAAATATTAGTTGCCAGTAACATTTTCAGGCGACGGTTACTTGTTAATGCATAAGCCGTTAATTGTTACGTTAAAAAACATGTTCTATATAGAGTTTTACCTCTATTCAACAATTTTAGGTAAATATAAGTTAATTTAGAATTCGATTTCATACGAAGATCGATTCGCAGTATAATTACATTTCTAATATTTATTATTTAATACATAATGTTACTATTGTATCGTGTATGCTGTGTGTAATATATGATGATAAACTGAACAATATCGGAAAGCTTAAGAAAGTAGACGAAGTGACAATTATAATTCTGAAAAAGACGGTTAGATATCGTGAGAGGTATAGAAGAACAGAACCAGAGCTTCATATTCTGGAAACGATAAAAGAACACGCTAAAGATAATTCCGCAGGAATAACATGGGGGTAGAACTCGAGATAATAAAAAGATATTCTAAAGACAGTAACAAAAAAAACTAGTTGTAGATGTCAACTCAACGGTCGTAGAAATTCAAGAATATTGTAGCTTTCATGAAATGCTGGTTAGGTAAGAAGCGAGCTTTGCACTTGAACTTTCATGATATTCGAACTCGAAAGTTTTTGACAACAACTTGATAACAAGTAGGTATCTTTTGATATCTTGAACGAAGTTAAATTGCTCGGCTAGCATACAGCAGTTTGCGTTAATGTTTCCCCATTTAAAGTTTCATAGTTTTTTGATGCACTGTTGAAAAGTACAAAGTGAGTAGGGTGACCACCTAATGGTATGGAGATTAGGGTAGTGGCTAACATTGTAATGTTACACGTTTATGTCAGTTATTTCGTTGGCTGGAGGCCCATGTCTTCCAGAGAGAGTCAATCGGCTGATAAGACCATTTTCTTGTCTACTGCGTCCATAAAGCGAAACATAGTAATCCAGTACCTCAACAGTTCGATAGCAAATGCATACGCCGTGGTGAGAAGTGACTCATCACCGGTGATGTTTATAGGAGGTTGATGATCTACAATTTTAGATTTTTCAAGCACAAAAATTTGTGGTCATATAAAATATTTATTCATTGGTATTTTTAGATCGTACATGTCTTGTGATTCAAAAAATAATAGACTAAATATAGCGTTACCATTTAAGCAACTGAAGATCTTCTTAAGTTGATGAAAGGTTAATGTTCTAGAAGGATGTGGAAACGGAGAGAGTGAGAATGTAATAACTGGTTATCTGTCACGTGAACATATGAGATGGTGACTAAGCCTTCCTACAACCCACTTAACAAAATCTTGGCGACGAATCCTCTGAGATCTGTTCTGGCCTCGCGATTTAGGCCGATACGAGTCCGGCACAACTCTTTCGTTACCACGGCAAAGAAAGGACATTTCTAGAAAATTTCATAACGAGACAAAAAAATAGGTCGGATGGGTAGTCTATAGTGTATTTTTTAGGTACAGCAGCTGTACACATGAATTAAAAATACATTAAAATTTACAGTATAAACATTGTTTCTGCTATTTGTTCCTTTATAGGTGATACGACATTAAAAATTTACTATACACAACATTGTAGTAAGATCAGACCACATCAAAATTAAAAAATAAAAATTGAGAAAAGATTAAACATAAAAGTGGCTGTTCGTTCGTAAGAGGAAACATTTGGCTTATTTTAGACATCGAGTTTTTTGTGTGTTTTAGTTTATTAAAATACGTATGTAAAAAAGTTTTGATAAAAGTTGTTATAACTTTTGGGAGCGCACAAATAAGGGATAACTTTCGGTCAGCGAGTAGATAGTGGGTGAACATAATTGAAACATGATGTATACAGTTGTTTTTCAGGGCGCAGTTGTTTGGGTAAAGTTTTGTTGTAGAAAACTACGACCCTTTAGCTTCCGATGTGTTTTGTTTTGGCCAGCATTCTTTCATATTCTGCCGCCGAACAAATTGACTTGAATAGTTTCTCACTAAAGTTTTGTTTTAGTGCTGATACTTTTTTTCTTAGTTTTTCTAATCTTATGTAAATCTTGCGCTTTTCTGAAAGTATGAATATAATTATTATTAATATTATAACTATGTCGAAATGATCGCAGTCTATAGATACTCACTATAAGGCATAAACCTTACCCCAAGATGTCTATGGAGAGATATACCATAAATGCTTGGCAGGCAGGTTGGCGGTTGCAGGTATAATGGTACGCAGAGGACGCTGTTATCCATCTTCTGGAAACATTTTGTGAACAGTGACAATCCTATGTAATTATTTCACAAGTTTGATATATACAGAATTGTATCTCGGGAGTCGAACCTGCGGCCTGTTGGAATACCACTGCTCAATTTAATAATAAAAAAACTAATCTAGACTCAGTATATACAACTGTACGACTCTCCGGAGGACTACCATTGCTCACGTACAACGTATCAGTTAATTTTTGAAAATTAATTATTCTAGAGTTGACACATTTTGTAAACTCTTGATTGTTAAAGAATAAAAATTGAGGGTCGATGAATATCTCTTAGTGTTATTGTAGTAGGCATAATTAATGAAGTACCTATGAAAAAATGAATTATCGCTTCGCCATCAGTGTTCAATATATCAAGTTATTTTTCGGTACAGTGTTGTATTAAAAAGTCTATTGTAATGACCAATTATATTAATAACCTGCTATGCCCGCGACTTTGTCCGTGTGTAAATTAATAAAAATAATCAGCCACTTGAGTTATTTTTTCGTTAAAGATTTATATAAAATAAAAGTAGTCTTAACTTATAGTTAATATTATTCAAAATGAATCAATCCGTCGGCCAGTGCAGATCATTCGTGGCGGACCATTTGACGTTATTTCTACATATACTTCAACGTAGACTTTGCGTGGAATTTAAGAAAAAATATTTAGATTATAAAAAATAAAGATTTTTTTCTAAAATAAAACTTAAGCTTAGTTACTCCTTATTACATCAGCTACCAGCAGTATAAGTTTCGTTAAAATCGATCTAACCATTTCCGAGATTAGTTGGGACAAACAGACGGAAGCAAAAATTATATAAATTAATATGCATGCAGTAAAAAACGATTATTTAAATATTAACAACAGATACTACAATTTTATTTATTTGTTTGTATAGATGACGGCAAAGTTTACTTCTCTCTTTTTTTACAAGAAGCTGCTATGTGTATTTATTCGACGAGTATAAGCATTTGAAATAAAACAACTTGTTCTGACTTTCTTTTGGTGTTTAAGAGTTATTGTAAACCTTACGACTTTACTTTCTTGTTATTGATATATAAGTAGAGACATGTCAGGTAACTTATTAAGAGAGTAAGGAACATTACGTGGTTGTGGATTGGATCCTTTCTAGGATTCTATTGTAAAATTGTTTAGATAGCTCATACAAAGATTCACTAATTAGACAAGTCTTAGGTATATATATTTTGTTTTTGGACGTATATTTGTGGACATACGATAAGTTTTGATACACGTATTAAAAAGCAATAGTGAATATTTTAATGTATTTTATTTTATTTTAAATAATAAACATCACTAACACCTTTATTCTGCAGAATTAAAATCATGTTCAAAATAAGAAGTATATATGTGACGTCACTGATTAACCTGCACACGGTACCGTGTTAAATGTATCCAGTAAAAGTCGATATATCCGTTTTAAACGCTGATTAATATGCTCCAATTTGTTTTTAAACGACTTTTAACCCTTATGACACCGTCTGATATATGGTGGCCTGTACGTGATCCATATTTCGTTGTGTAATACATTAGTACGCAGGTTTAATCTGTCGGATTCCAAAGTTCCCAATTCAATGGAAGTGTTAAACCCGGAAAGACATGTACGCAATCCTTTAAGTACTCGCAGTCGTTTACTTTAATCTAATTTTAACTGTAATTTTAATGCCAACATCTAACGATCTGTTTATGCGTCTTAAATGTGCCTAACTATATTATTAGTTTTGGATTCATCTTCACAAATATAGTTATTGTAAAAGCCCTAGTAATCGTATGAGGTATTTGTGCAATGAGACGAGTAAGAGCGCGATAGGCAAGACGCACATGTGATACTAAGAACAGACAGCTTGACGTTTGTCAACCTTGCCACGCCTACTAAAGTACTGTGTTTATTTATATAATGTTTTCGTTATAAGGGCTTTAAGTTTCGATCCGAGGCAAGGTATGACCTATACAAAAATCATACTTTACTGAACGACAATTTCATTGCAATGTTTTCCTTTTACAGTTCCTGACGATGTTATACCAATCTATTCTATTATTTGCTCTCGTAGCAAAGTACTTAACCACTAAGTTATATTAGAAGTAAATTAATTAGGTACAGATAAGTGAAAAAAAACCAAACAAGCTGTACCAGTGGTGGTTAAGCTCCTTTGATAGTTTGAGCCATTGTTCGAAATTTAAAATTTTTCGCGTGCCGCAATTTAAAACGCAATTAAAATACGCAATCGAATATTTTTTTTACAAAAATTATGTGTATTGAAATTATATGACAAAAGTACAAAATATGTGTATTGAAGTTAGATGTCGGTTAGTTAATTATGATCGGTATTTGGATTTCGCTAATTTTATGGTGTAATAATAATAATTATTATTATTCATACCAGTAATTTGCCATTCCCAGGAGCTGACGTAGGTAATATAAATTTAAATATTGAAATAAATCCACAATCAATCGAGGCCAAAAATAATCGTTCAGAGCTGCATATGACTCGCGAGCCGTAGCTTGGCCAACCCTGAGCTATACCAACATGCTACAAGCCATTTATTTAAAATGGCTTTTAGCATGCGTAATTATGACATTAAAATTAAGATTCATATTAAAGTATGATAAAAGTTAGAGTTAAGTAATTTGATAAAGAAAGTAAGAAATTGAGATAGAAAAATAATTGTAAATGAGGTAGTATAAAATATAAAGGCGGCGTGGCGGCCACACCCGTCGCCGTATAACTCATGCGTGTTCCGGTTCGAAGACACTGCTAGGCGAGGAGTTTGCCTGGGGCGGTACATCTAAGAATAACCCAGGTGTCCTAAGGCCAGCTCAGCGAGGACAGAAACCTCGCGTGGAGCAAAAGAGCAAAAGCTGGCTTGATACAGATGTTAAGTACCCATAGGGACTGCGAAAGCACGGCCTATCGGTCGATCGTTTAGGCAATGGTTGCACAGACTTATTAAGACTAGGGGCCACTCGGGCAAATCATGAACTGATGGCGGGCCGGCCGCCAGAAGTATAGGTAATTACATTTTTTTGGTCTTATTCTTGAATAGAATTCAATATTTTTCGAATGTACGAGAGTATTATTTTTGCTGTCGGCGGGCCACCACCAGTATTCGACCGGCGGGCCGCGGTCTGTGCATCCATGGTTAAGAGTGTAGTTTTAGGGTAGATGTATGATGTCTCTTATTGTCACATGTCTGTCTTTATATGTATAAGTGTCGTAAAAGAGAATATAGGTTGTAAGTGAATAATCTTCAATACTTGTTGTTTATAACCAGATTTATCATAAAAAAAATTAAATGTCAATGTCTTACGAATACCAGTGTCTAAGATAACATTCATTTAAGATAAAAAGTAAAAACAAGTGACGGATTTGATTTATTTTATTTATATCGTGAACTGGCTTCGCCGATAGAGCTCGTATTATCAAAAGTGATTGACATGTCGCAGTGCAGCGTTAAAATAAATGAAACTTAAATCATTATTTTTTTATTGATCTTATAAAAACAATGATTAATTACAGAAATTGGTTTTCTATTTCATTTATTCTTGTTACACGTTTTTTAAATGTTTTAATTTACTCTATGTGGAAAAACGTGTGTGGTATTTAATATATTTTTCTTAGAATTTTTATTTTTTTCTCCATAAAACCTTTATCGTGACCAATCGAAAAAGTGAAAAAAAAAGGTTACGTTATTCCAATAATTTAATAAAAGAACATATATATATGATTGAAATTTATTAGAAAAGCAATAAATGTATATTTATTTGATACAAAACACTCTGGAATACGTTTAACCCTTAAATGCATAATGATGTAAAACTGCAACATACCACTTAAACGTAAAATGAGTACTACAGTTAAGGTGTATGTCTTGGTTGTATGTCTGCAACATAAGTTTTTTTTAATTAATGAGTATAAGAAATGTTTTAAATAAATATATATATATCTTTTTCCCTGCATCGTAGCGTACATCTGTAACTGCAAGAATTTTTTTTAGAGTATTAATAAAAGTCGTGCATTTAAGGGTTAATTGTTACTAAATGGAGTTTAGATTTTTATTGTTAAACATATAACAATGTATATGTGATATGTGTTACTGACCCCCCCCCGCGGCCTCTCCCCCGGCGGCTGCAGGTGGCGCACGCCGCGCGATTGACAGCGCCGCGGCTCGGATGTACATTGTTTCCGCCGCCATTCATTGTCCGGATTCGGAAGTCAGATTTATGATATTACAGTTACGTCGGTGTATCGACATTGTTACAATTTTATGAAGAATATATGTAGTTGTCAGTTTTCGATTGTGTTTAAGAACTTGATTTTTAAGAGTTCGATAGGATTAGTTATAGGGTAGTAGTCGCTGGAATTCGCTGGATGGAGCGCTAGACTGATCATTGGGGTAAGCCTATTCCTTGAAGAGGGCGTCTATCGACTGATACGATGACGACAGTATCAGTTGAATGAATAAAAAGGTTTAAAATTTATAATAGTGATAATTAATATAGGTGCGTTTATTATTACATTGTTTTCACTGAATGACGTTACTATCTCAGATATCGTCCATTCTTTTCAGCCTATAAACGCCTGCTGCAAGGGATAGGCCTCCCATAGAGATATCCATGAGTGATGTACCATAAACACCACGCTTGGCAGGCAGGTTGGCTATCGCTGTGTGGTATTATGATACGCATAGAACGCTGTTGCTCATCCTCTGGAAACTTGTTTGAAAGGCATTGGCAATCTGATATAATTAATGCAACAATTCGAATTACATAAGATTGTATCACGTAAATCGAACCCGCGACCTACTATCACTAGTCTCAAATCCTCTAACGCTAGGACACTACTGCAAGAAGTTGATTAATTTCATATTATTCAATTTTAAGAGCACAGCAATGTCGGTTTTCTTACAAAAACACTGACCGTCTGTTGTGGGATTCAAAATCGGCGAGACATGATCATTAACGGATTGCCTATGGTTATATATTCTAGTACCAAAACTACTATTTAATGTACTAATATCACTAATTATTTCTTCTACTATAATTATTATTGTATATGTATGTATTTGTATGTGTGTACACCTTAAATTACCCTCTCCTTCATATCTCTCATCTCCATCCAAAGGTTATCTGGTAAAGAACGCCTCGGCCGACAAGACCGCATCTTGTACCTCTAGTTTTTGTTTAGTTCTTGTGTATGGTGTACAATAAAGTGTAACATAGTAATTAGTCTATCCCTATGGCTACTATTATTTATTACTGTTCCTACTGTAATAACAAACAGGAAGATAAAGAATGTAGTGGAATGTAATGTTATTGATAGTAAATTTCTACTGCGGTTGTATATTCCCATAAGAAAAATAAAATTTTGGTTGTTTTTCGAGCTCCGGTGTATATAATAAGTTCTAAACGTTTTACATCTCAAGGTCGATTCTAAATGCAGCGTTGCCGAGGATTGTGTTTTGCTATTCCAGTGTACAATCGTATTGTTATGTCTGCGTCTGGTCATCGGGTGAACGACCTTCTCGTTTATTATTTTGTTGCTTATAGGCAAAGCGTTTGACCTCTGCTTCGCCTGATGCTAAGCGATGTTTTACCTAGAAGATACCTGTTCACTAATCTAATTAATTTTACCTTTCTTCAAATTTTGTTAAGACGGACCTAATGCCTATAGGCTTTCTCTACCAGTCAATCCAAGGTGATACAGAGACAATTAACGGGCAGGTGACCAAATGTAAAAAAGTTAATTGGTCATACAAACATATGGTATTTAGATAAACACTATACTTATAATAATTACATAAATAGTTACTTACAAATATATACCTAACCAGGTGAATATATATATTTATATATGTATATATATATATATATATATATATATATATATATATATATATATATATACATATATAAGATGAGCTAATGCTGAGGGGAAGTCCCTTCCAAAACAGTACGCTTTAGATAAGAAAGGAAGAATGAACAAAGTCAGATTTGTGGGGAAGTGTTAGACATAAGTAAGGAATGGAGATTAATATTTTATATTCAATTAAATCTTATGGACTTATAAAATGAAACTATTTCGTACAAGCTTCAACTGATTAATATGAAAGTACAAAATTAAGGTTATGAAATTATATTACATGAAATTAAAAAAAAAAATGGAAATACTCTAGCCGTATTGATAAATAATTAGAAAATCAATTAGTAAATTTATCTGTGAAAAGTTACGACAAAACCTAAAGTTTATTGTTTTAAAGATATTCAACAGTCTAAATTTTTTTATATGTAGAAAATAAGTAAATGAGAAGATAGACTGTTAAACGTTTGAGCACTATGCTAACAAAATTGAATCCGCTTACAGTTTGAAGGTGTAAATAAATTTATTATTTTTCCAGTAAGCCTAGAGATATACCGCTTATATATTTTCAAATTAATTGCGTAAGATTTATATTACAGTGATAGCATGATAGTTTACTGTGTTGGTCGCAGGTTTACTTAAAGGCTTTAAATTGGTTATACGTGTAAAGGTTTCAAAGAAGTGAATATATAAGTCATTATTAAAAAGTTTCAAAGTTTCTACACCTATAACTAATCATCCTGTACATCCATTGCTCACGTTCTATCTTTGGATATCGTATGTTCAATGGTCTGTAATTTAGGTGACATCAACTATAATATGATAAATGATTTTTTTATAGCGCAGTAACATATTCTTATTTCATCACTGTTTCAGACTCGTAGAAGCCTACTCCAAGGCTTAAAAAGATATTTATAGGGGGATATGTATACCATTATCGCAACGCTTGGTAGGTGGATTTGCGATAGCGGTGTGGTACATGGTACGTAGTGGACGCTGCTGCCCATACTCTGGAAAATTATGAGCAGATGCAATCCTATATAGTTAATGCAAAAATTTTCAATATATAAGACTGTATCTCGGAGATCGAACCCGTGATATACTATCGCAAGGTACCACTGAGCTACTACTGTTTTATTAAATAAGTTTTATGTATTTTTTTAGTAACCACTGTTTTATGTAATAAGAAATTAACCATTACTATTAAAAAGATATCTTAAGTAAGTTTTTATAATAAGCGACTTAAAATTAGTGTTGTGTAAAATTGTATGACATACTAATCCATAACTAATATAGCCTTTAAGTAAATTTTGTTACTAACTTACTATTTATATTATATATTATATGGATTCACTAGATTCTGAAATAATATATATTTATTTATTCATTCATTCATAAGAATCACATAGTATATAAACATTTAACCCTTAATAGCCTAGTTTAAATTTTGATACCAATCTTTTAAACCGAATGTTCACATTACTATTAGTTTTTTGTTATAGGTTGGCTGTACGTATTTTACTGTTGTATTTCTTTCCAACGAAATTAAAAAAAAATCTATTTTTCCCTTCATCGAGACCCTCGAGCAAACATAGTAATATTAAAAAAAACACTTTCGTAAATCAGGCTACTAAGGGTTAAATACATCAGAATGTAATAAATTCCTCATGGCATTTATATCAGATGATGTAATGAGAAAAATGTAGGACATGTAGTGTATGTGTGGATTTGTCGTTTGTATGAACTTTTTTTTATGAATGTGTGTTGCTATCTCAGTGGGATTGCGTGCTATAGTATAACTAGGCTAATGCCTCGGTCGCAGTGTGTGCCAATTTTTATCCGGTGCGGTTCGGTTGCGATGCCAAGAAACCGGTTTAATACGATGGATGCTTTTGATATGAAAATACAGTTTCACTGGTAACATATGGTATCACGTTTGTTTATGGTAAGGTTTCGTAGACTTGTGTAGTACGGGGACTCCCCCTTCGATAAAGCCAGGAAAATATTATAGAAGTATATATACAGGATTATTTATGTTATACCTAAGTATTTTTAAGGAAATGGTTAAGATGTTTCTTTCTCTGTTTCTTTATTCTTTCCGAGGCATGTGCGTTATATATATATATATATACATATACACATGCAAATATGGGTGTGTATGTATGTATATATATTCAAATATATTTATAAAAGTTATTTTATAACTGCGTACATAATGTCCCGTTAACTATTAAAATTTCATAATGTAAAGAGCTTATAGTTCTGTTTTAATTGCAATTCTGTATACATAATAATTACTACTTACTCATAATTATAAAGCAATTGCGGTGTAAATATTCGCTAAAATTTTTTTTTAAAAATTTTAGGCAGTGGTGTTGGTTCCACTTTGGTTAAGATGATTTTTATTAGGAGAATTTAAAATGTAAAGCGTAAATAATAGTTTGAATAAGGATACAAATTTAAATAGTTTACGATAATAGGTATGATAGACATAGAAATTGAGAAAACGTTTTATTGTATCTGTTTTATATAACAGAATGTCAAAAGTGTTTCGCTGTCTACCCCACTTTATTTATACAAACCTTGTTTTATGGCAACTACTTAGCTAAGTGTCGCATAAAATATACGCTCTTTAAGTATATAGTAGCTTTAATAAGTAAGTCAGTGTATTTTTGTCTAAACATATCTATTTTGTAACTGTATGTTTATATAAAAATATCGTAGTACGTTATTGCATATGTGATAAAAATATCCGGAGAATAAATTTAAAAAGCTGTGATTATGTTCGCAAAAGTATTTACACAATCTCACGTGATTGTACGGTGAATGAAGCACGTGGTTGCGGGCGTGGCCGTTCGATACTGCGGAGGCTGCGCCCTGAGCTCGCCCGGAGCACTCTCTTGGACCAGGGCAGCGCGACCTCCCCGCTCCCCTCACCTCCACTCTCCCGCACCCCCCCTCTCGAGTACACTACCGGCAGCCGGGGCTCTTGTCGAACTGGTCACGTAGGGTTGCTAAGGCTGTCGTAGTTAATACGCGTTTATATTTCCTGTTTCAGTGTTACTTCTAATCGTATCTTATATAATAGAAGATATATTTTATCAACTCGTTGCACAATTAAGTTATAGAATAACATATAGGGTTTTGAAAGAACTTTTTTTATCCAACCGATGTCACACGTGATTCCTTAAGGACGTTGCCTCTTACTGAAACATTAAATCTTTTAACTTTCCTAATCGAGAATGTTCTAGAAATTCATTTGTTAATTGAGCGTCCTAATAAGTCATTTAATACAACTAGATAATTTTTTATGCAGGTATTTTTATTTATTAAATCGAATCTATAAAGTATTTAAAATTTATGACGTGATTATTAATCAAAAGAAGACCCTATATTTGGTAAATAAATTCTTTATGACGTTGTGACATGCATATTTATCATCATTCCTACGCTTTTTGAAACAATGGAAAGCTAAATGACTTTAGTATATATTTATTATAAATATAGAATTTAGAATATCGTGAAAGCGTTTTAGTCATAATAAACTTTCATCTAGGTATTAAAAGTTAATATTAGAATTATATCATATAAATTTTAAGTATGTATACTACCTTTATTGATTATTTAATATTTATGGAAGTTTCTATTTTAATTAACTGTAAAGGATTGTTCCTGAATTTTTTAATGAATTGTTAATGTTATGTTTCGACCCTTGTGCTCGAAGGTTTAATTTATTGTGAGTATGGAAGCTCTCCGCACTATTCTGAAGTTGTTACAAATTGTATAGTCGTTTGTCTCGCTTGTGATGTTTAAATAGCGATCATTATACAACCGTACTTTGAACAAATGTTTTTTAAAGTATGTAGATTACATATATATATATATATATATATCATTATTGATCAGTTTTTGTGGAAGAATATACAACCATACTATGACGTACAGCACCGAAACGTATTTTTTCACTATGGGCCCCCTTGCGAAACTCACAGTCGTTCAACGAGCAACGACAACACCTTGCAAAGCAGAGTAGAGTCAAAAATAAAATAAATTTAAAAAATTATTGACGATTAATAAGAGTTCTCTTAAAATTATAAAGTCGAGAGATATGCTCAGAATGTCGCTAGGTGATCGAATCAGGAATCAGGAGAATGAGAGGTGGAATAACCGACATAGTTCAAAGGATTAGGAATATACGGCAGGGGTAGGTCAAGCACGCAGAGCAGATGACTTCTGGGGTCTTGAGTTTTTGGAGACCACAAACTTCCGCCAAGAAGGGAGGACATAGGATATTAAGTAAGAAAAGGACCAATATTTAGCCACTTCCGCACATGCAGTGGTAGTCGTGCAATGAAATGCACCGCCCGCCAGCCCGCTGATAAATGCGTATGCGGCAAACAATGCGAATCACACAACCGCCACCACCAAATAACTCAACACGTGTTTCACCCCTCCACGGGGCATCTTCAGGAGTTATGTTACATCGATTAGTGCCAAACACAGAGACTCTGTGTTTGGCACTAATCGGTGTAGCATCGGTGGAAGTGGCTAAATATTGGTCCTTTTCTTACTTAGGATGGACTTCTGCGAGGTAACGCCTGATTCCATTAAAGACATAGGATATTGTTATGGTTTTCGGAAGGCGATGGATGAAGGCAATCGAACAGGTCCTGAAATACCTGCATTTGTATAATAGATAGATAATGTACTTAGATATAATTGAAGTCACCAAGTTCGCTTTCATAAAACGTTCTCGTATGAGAGTGGCAGCCCTCGTCAACATCAAAAAGCCTTTCCGCACAACAATACCAAACGGTCGAGAACAATAACCGGCCGAAGTTTAATAGCGCGCCTTCATTACGTACTTGCTACTTGCAAATGATGTTTTTATATTTGTCTTCGTATTCCTTAGTTTCTTCCATTTTCGTGTCTTCGTTCCGTATTTTAATTTTTAAACAAATCTCTTGGCTCCCCTTCACGACAATGCTGTATTAAAGAAATGCAATCTTCTTAGACCGAGAGACATGTTAGGTTTTTTTTGGTGGATGATGCTCATTGTTTTTGTAACTGACTGTTTTAGGGCGGAAAGGTAAATGTATAACTTAATATTGTTTATGTATAAAAATGAAGCCTTGTTCTATTCACTTGATGAAGTCAAAGTAGCTTCAGCTTAAAATTAAGTTTACGTTGGTTCGTAACGCGTCACGTATTGGCATGAACTAATAAGAAACTTAGTGGGGTTTGTCATATTTTTTAAAATATTTTTGACAATTTTTTTCCTATGTCTTTACAGTGAACATTCTGAAAAATATCTTTTGTAACACAGTTTTCTTTTATGCTTCTTTCAAGGAAGGAAATCGTTTCTATGGAAGAAGATAGAAAACTATGCAGTCATTACAAAAATTTTAAAAATTATAATGACATTTGAAAATGTGCATTTGACAGTACGTTGTGAACTTCGCACGTTTGCCAGTTAACGCGCTGTAGGTTTATTTTGCAGTTTAATAGTGGCGTCGGTGATTATTAAAATATAAGCTTTAATTACACATCCACATTTAATTAATAAATAGAGCAATTATTCTGAAATATGTTACATATTTTTTATCTATTTCACATATGGCAAGTCGATAATTTCTGTCTGTACGTAGTCAGAAAAGTTATTCATAAGTACAGGCCTATTATTATCTGGTATTTGTAATATTTTAGCAATTAAGATGCATATTATTATACAAGTAATTGCCACTTTCTAGATATTGATATATGCCAGAGAATGCAGCAGCGCCCTCTTTGTATTTTAATATGAAACTTTGATCGCCAACTCGCCTTCCAAGCGTGGCGATTATGGTACATCCACTCATAAATAACTTAAGGGCTACGACTTGTAGTGTGCATCTATAGGCTGAAAAAAAAGAGGTGTAGAAATAATCCTTTTGCCGTAGATATTTCAGTATGTGTAAACAATGGGAAATATTTTTGTCAAGCTTCGAAAAGCAGAAAGTTTTGAAAAGAACAAAACAGTTGAATGTCAGAGTGTAATGTCAAGGGCACACGGTATAGTGTACAAATGTAAGTTTAAATATTTTTAGAAGCACCAATAGGTAATATGTATCTATTTCAAAGTGGCGACTTGTATAATGGAATATTTGTTAACCGATTCCTAATATTAGCAGGGATAGTCCAGCGGTAGAGGACTAGGATATAAAATCTTCACACTTATTACACGTGATTTAATTATATATTGCCACTGGTCACAAACAAGTTTCCAGATGATGTTCAGCAGTGTCTTCTGCGTAACATAATACCACACTTCGATCGCCAATCCGCCTGCCAGGCGTGGCGATTATGGTATCCCCTCCTAATAGATGTTTGGGGGAGGCCTATGCCCTGCTGTGGGCATCTACGGGCTGAAACGAAGACACGTCGACTACTTAATGTTAAGTTAATCTAACGTACACCTTTATTAATAATTTGTGTGTATGATTGATTAATGGCATTCATAATATAGAAATTTTGCTTCCTCTTATATAAGTGTGTGTGTGCGTGCATGCGTGTGTGTATATCCATATAATAACACCAATCTGGTATTGATATATAATTTTAGATATCATTATCTATCAAATAGGGCTGTTTTGACATATCCCATGACGTACATAGGAGATCTAAAGTAGATAATGTAAGTATATATTATGAAAATAAATGTAAAAAATTATTTAATTGGTAAAGCTTAGTTAATTACAATAAAGAGTGTTATTAATAGATTTGAACTCTACCAATCTACCACACTGATGCGCGAGTAGTCACTGAGCCATGCGGTATAGGGAAGCGTGGAACGTCTGGCGTCCTGCTCTATTTATAGGTCGCCGCCGTGAGATGGGAAGTGATTTAAACGAGAGGAGGGTGGGCGTTGCGTCTAGAAATCTTATCGTTAAATAGACCGATCACTTTTATGTTTCGATACAATGTTGTTTTATATCATCCTGTATACTTGAATGGAATTGTTCGTATGTCAAGTTTAGAGGCGTCTTCACGTTGATCCAAAAATGTGGGATTTGGTTTATTGATACGTTTACATGGGTTGTTATTATAAAACATACACGCTTATTTTCAGATCAACATTCCGAGATGGTAGTAGTTAACTATAATGTTAAAATAATTGACTATTTAAAAGTGCAGTAAATACATACTCGTATAAAGATATTTTTCTTTTACATTTTAATCACAATTTAAAATGAACATACATGTATGTATATCGTTTCTGTTCACATATTTTACAGAAAAACCGTTTGATTTTTTACTGCTCCGGCATTGAGAATTTGTATACTAGATGGCAAAAGGTTGTTGCTTACGTAAGTTAATATAATGTTGATTAGAAATATAAACTTGTTAAAAATATAGTCGTGAATTTAACTTAAGAAAGCGACATTACTTTCTGGTTCCCCTAATACTTTTTTAACCAGTTTTTGTAATAGATGTTTTGAGTCACTTATATATAGCGTAGTGAGGTTTTTAGGCCAGACTTCTGCATAATGGGCCCCATATATAGGAAGTAAGGTAATAGAAAGAAACGCAATGATCTGTTATCATGATTATCTGTAGTTAATAGGTGACGGGACTCATTTTTAATATTGTTAACAGCCATATAACAAATTATAAATCAACATGACTGTTGTACGGCGTAGTAGTTTGTACCGCGTGGTAAACCGATTCCGGCGGGTCTATGGTAAATATTTACAATAAAAAATTATAAGAAACTAATTCATAATTGTTTGGCTAATTAAAATTAAAAAATAATCCAAAAGACTTCCTTTAGTAACCTAGTGTAGTCACAAAGCTGTCTACTTGTATATTATAAAATTAAAATAAACACAAAATTTCGTGGAAACGCTATACTTAAATATAGTTCACGCATGAAAAGATGAATGAATTGTAAATATCTTGGACGTCCGTAGAGCTACATAGATTTAACTATAGAACCTTAAAGGTGGTGTTAGTTATTGTTGCTCATGACAGGAGTTTTATTAAGATTTATTGAAAATTGACACTTAGATTACCATGTACATTTTGAATCACCCTGTAATATTATTACACAGGGTGATTGGTTATAGATGTAAAAGTTTTATAAGGATGAATGTACTCGTATAGGTTAGCCTAGAATGGTCTTGCAACGCCACACATGCAGCGACACCCTGTGACCACGTTTACAAATAATAAATTACGTAATAATAATATTGTAAAAAAGGCATGTTTGAAATGCGGATTACTACGTATTAAATTAATTATTGTTTAGTATCTGTCTCTGTAGACTGTACTACCAGAAGTTACTGGCTTGTTGCATTTCAATAGGAAAAATAATTTAATGTATAATGTTTCAGAGTGATCACTTTATACAGAGTAATTGAAATTATAATCCGTCTCAATATTATTATGTATTTTGTTTAAGATAATATAGATTCAAATCAAATCTGGTTTAATTTATTCACGACGTCGCCACAGACAAATAAACTGGTTGCGTATAAAATCTTCGTCTCCCCGAACAATTACGAGGCCTGTACTAAAATCGTCCCTGAACAATAAAAGTTTATTGAATCAAAATGAAATCGGCATAAAAAATATCCAGCCCGGGGGTTCAACGACCTCCCTTATCTCGAACGCCCGACTCTTACATCAACAATCCTCATCTACTTCGCGCCTTGGGATCTAATCGATCCGCCGCATCAAAAAATATCAACCTTATTGTCTTAGCAATAAAGCATACTCCTTACCCAATGGTATTTTATCTTCTAGCTGACGTAGTCTAGTATCTAATGCAAACGTGATAGGGTTTAAATTTCCCTAGCGCATACTGCATAGGGATGCGAATTTCCGATATGCCAATTCAACGGCGTTATTTGTCTAGATTAGATAAAAGATGTAGGGTCGGACCGGACGATTTATGTCGAACATCTTCGACCTCCGGTGTGAACTGATGCAGATACGTCGATAGGTATAATTGTAATGAATATTTAAATACGTTGGTTGGAAAGATATTCAGCTTGATTTTTACACGGGTACATTAAAAAAAGCCGTAATTGAATACAATTTTGTATACAGAGTGATTGGTTATAATTGTAAAATCTGAAAATGGATAAATGTGAATGTATTTAGCTTATTATCTATATGAAATATTATCTATATAAATGTGAATGTATCTATCATATTATCGACGCTAGATGTAGTCAGCTTTCAACCAAGTTTTTTGAAAATTAATAGGGGAGACCTGGATACAGCGTTAACAGTCCTTCGGTTGAAAAAACGTGTTCAGATTCTTTGGCCCGCTCCGATTTTTTAGTTTTTGAGACGTCTTATCAGCTTGTAGACGCCAAAGATGTTAATAGGGGATATACAAGAATTTCGCATTGTAGTATTATGGTATGCAAAGGACGCTGCTGCCCATCTCGAAACTTGTTTGTAGGTAGTGGATGTCTTGTATAACTAATGCACAAATTGTGAATTATATAAGATTGCATCCCGACAATATAATTCGACCTAGGTACGATCGCAACTCTGTTTTCTACCGCTGAGCTACCACAGCTCGCTTTTGAGAAGTAATGTCGAGTGTAAATAATTTCTCATTTTTTATTTTTATTACTCTTTTTCCTTTCTTACCTCACAAATTCTTTCTCTCTTTTCCTCACATCTTTCACTTTCATTCTTCACGTTATGATCTTCTTTTACACGTCGCGTTTCTTTACTCGTCTACATTTCTAATTACATTGATTCTTATTTCGCAGTATATATTTCTATGTTTTCTTTTATTTATTTATTTTATTTAATGACACGGATAATTGTCTTTACTTTTCTTATTTATTCGACCTATTGTTCCACATGGTCTGTTGCACCACTTCTCTGCAGAACGACGAAATTTGTCGTCGCCCATGAAGAAGGTGACACTTTCCTCTTTTACCTTCTTGCCTATCTTAACTTCGAAATCAAGGTGGAGTCCTCCAAACACAGAGCAAGTATTACATATTATAATTTTACACTATCTGCTACCTGTGATAGCATAGTGGATACCGATATTCTTAAATAAATAAAAATTAAATGCAGTGGCTTGTACAAAATTACTGTTCTAAAATTTGCATATTAAATTATTTCTTTATATTTTTACGATTCAATTTATTTCATATTTTTCCTTATTTAACTTGCAGAATAATTATCATAAAAGATTTGTGTTTCGGGGTACCGGGCTTTTGTAATGCCATTTGATATTTTGCGGATGCGATTTCGCAACCGTCTGCACTCGAGTGAATTGTGATTACTCAAAAGGCTCAAACCAGTTCCGCGGAACTTACTCGAGGCATGTCATGCCCTTAAAATTAAGGTCGCCCGGCGACAGAGCGGCAGATGTTCCGCCTTAACATTTGCTCGTTACGTATTTAATTAACTTACGTATAAGTTTTAAAGGTTTTTAATAAATATTATTATTATTTCATTTTTAGCTACAGTACGAAAAGGAAAATTTATGATAGCTTGAAAGGAAAATTAGATATATTATGACGTATTCGTAGGAGGATCAAGAAAATGTAAAAAAAAATCATATTGAAAATTGGTAATTAAACATTATCTCTGTGCAGTAAGGTCAATTGGGAAATTTAGTGGCAATTTGCACAGTTTGATATTCATTGTAACTAATGTAATATTTTTTTTTAAATGTGAATCATAAATTACTAATTCGCTGGATGCGAATGTCCGATCCGAAGTCGGTCAAACTAGCGATATTTGGGCGAAGCCTATACCTTGCAAATTCATTCACTATATTATATGTGCAAACGTCGTCGTTGTAACTGGAATAGGAATGCGTAGGGATTATTTTTTAGTTCGCAGATCGCTGTTTTGGCGAAATCAATTTAGATGAAGCTTCACAACGCCTTCGGCAAGCAAGTAACTTTAATCGCATTACATACTTTGGCTTGCAGTGAGCGTGTATCGATTGATTTGATCATGATGAATAACAGTTTTTAAACTTTCATAATAACCCGTTCTTTCGTAAATTCCCGTTTTTTAACGCTTTTAATATACTTAAAATAAATATATCATTGTTCTAATTATTCTTTTATTCCCTTATTTTGAATTTGCAACATTTCATTGCACTGAGATAGCAAAGTCCATTGGTAACGATGCATTTATATATATTTAGTTTGCATGGTGAGATTGTCGTGTTTTTAGAGTAATTATATTTTTACTCTGACAACCGTGTTAAAATACACAAAACCGACCGCAATGGCGACGCATTGTGGGCGCTCTCTGTCCCACCGTCCTCCAGGTGGGAACTTAAAAAGAAGATGTATATTGTTACTAAAATACCATACAAAAAAAGTTGCCGCATGTAAAGGACTTTTAAATTTCTTTACAAGTTTTGCGCCTCTTAATAATCCGTACCATTCACTTGCTTACAAAAGTACGATGTAAAAGCGTTTTATTAACTCTCCGGCGAAGGAAATATAGTACTCTGAAGAAAGGTGGTGTGACGTGTGAACATTATTCTAGTTAGGCGCTTTTAAAACTAAATATTAAGATGTGTATACAATATATAGGGTGAAAAAGAAGCAAAAGGCTTAAAGAGGCGAATGTATTGCTCATTAGTAAGAAAAAGATTTTTATTTCAAGCAAGAAAAGGACCAATATTTAGCTACTTCCGCAAATGCAGTGGCCGTCGTGCAACAAAGTGCACCGCCTGCCAGCCCGCTGATAAATGCGTATACGACAAACAATGCGAATCACACAACCGCCACCGCCAAATTACTCAACACGTGTTTCACACCTCCACGGGGTATCTTCAGGAGTTATGTTACACCGATTAGTGCTAAATACAGAGTGAGCTCTCTTTTTATTTCAATTTTTTTCTTGGAATGTGACAATAACTTTTGACAGTACAAAATTTGCATGGAACAGACATTAAATAATAATAAATTTGAATATGTAACAATATAAATTTTGAAATATATCATAATGTTATATGTATTTTATGTATATATATATATGTTATATGTATATTATGTTATATTTATATATTACTTGTGAAGCTTTAGATGGGGCGTATGTTACAATAATTCAGACGCATTATTTCAAGCCAAGGAGGCTAGAGGATACTTCTTAGATATTTTAAATTAACTTTTAACATTACCAGAGTTTTAATATTAGTGATTCATCAATGATAAATAATACTCATGAGAAATTATCAAAAGTTTGGAGCAGTTTTAGATTGTTAATAGATTAAGCTTCGTAATGCATTTCCGTATTACAGATTTGATTTGGATGACTCAACCGGCTGTTCTACTTTCATCTTTTTCATCGCATCATGATCCGAAATCAACACATTTCCTATACAAATTGTTATTTATAAAATATAAGAGTGATAATTTGTTACGAGATCTAAAGCTTTTAAAAGAGTTCGCGTTTGAAATGGTTTTATAAAATCTTTATAAGTAAAAAATTGGAAACTTCATTTGTAATATTAAAATAACCGTTTTATATTAATATATATAGTACATATACCAAAATCACATTTTTAATTTTTTAGCTACTTCCGCTATGGAGCAGTAGGCGTGCAATAAAGTACACCGCCCGCCAGCCTGCTGATAAATGAGCGTACGGCAAACAATGCGAATTTCACAACTACCACCGTTAAATCACTCAACACGTGTTTCACCCCTCCACGGGGCATCCTCAGGAGTGATGTTACACCGATTAGTGCCAAACACCGAGTCGGTGATCAGCGGGCTGGCGGGCGGTGCACTTTATTGCACGACTACTGCTACATAGCGGAAGAAGCTATATATTAGTCCTTTTCTTACTTAGGATGGACTTCCGCAAAGTAACCTCTGAATCTGTTAGATATTTAAATCTTTTGTCTGTCTGTCTATTTGTTCCGGCTAATCTCTGGAAAGACTGAACCGATTTTGACAGGACTTACACTAGCAGGTAGCTGAAGTAATAAGGAATAACTTGGTTACTTTTATTTTAGAATAATTCTGAAATGATAAAATACTAAATAATGTTTATGTTAAATTTCACGCGGACGAAGCCGCGTACACAGCTAGTCATGTTATAATTCTGTTATTTTAATTTGTCCTTTTAATACAAGATGATTATATATAAGTATTAAAGACCAGAGGTGAATACATGGCCGATTTTATCTCAACTACATACCGTTAAGAATGACAAATAACTTACCATATAGTCACTTTGTATCACTAATCGTAGATCGTCATCTTATAACTCGAAAAACAACACGGAACTGTCGATATGGGGAGTATACCTATTTATGCTACGGAGAAGGTTCTAGTAAGTTCGAGATAGTACTCGGTTAGAATTTCCGAGAACCGTACAAAAAAATCTATAAATAACTTCAAGGTCACGCGTGTTCACGGCACTTCTTGATCCTTGGTTTCGGTGTTTATTGTTTAGAGGGTTTTGTAGCTCGTGCTTTGTAACATTATGTATGATGTTTCGCTTATACGAGTAGTGCTATTTAATTTTTGTAATAGCGCTCTAGAATAACCCATTTGTGAAGTTATACAACTACTTTAAATTAGAGTTGTGTAGAGTGCTTAATGCTTTGTGCTGGGTTAATTTGTTCGGGATTACGGTTAGCGAGGCGAATTTTGTCCCTATTTCGACGTCGGGTTATTCCGTAATAAAATGTCGAAATTTCACAAACAAGTATTAATTAAAATACCATATAATAATTACTTTGTTGTTGTTTAAATAAACATTTATAATTATAAATTTAAATTGTTATAATGAAAACATTATTACTGACTGTAGATTCTAGAGATAAGTTTCTACTATTGGTAACCTAAGTGTCGTAAAAATGTTTTGCAGAGAAAAAAAACAGTTATTATAGTTGAATTGAATTCTTTAAAAGAACATTCTGTTTTTTGTCTTGTCGCAGTTAGCTTGTTTCTGTAACCAACTTTATGCTGCGCTTATTTTGAGTCTGGAAACTTCTATTGGGAGAAAAGACTAACTTTTCTCCCAATAGAAAATAATTGTTAAAATCAATTTCAGCAGACAATCCTCCAAGGAGATAAATGTCACCCGGCGACAACCGGAGCCCGTTTTTTAATTATTCTTAAAGTTTGAGAAGTGTTTATCCCGTCATTTCAACGTCCTCCGTCGTTTTATTGCTCAAAGCTATTGTAGAATAGTTAGTAAACATAATTCATTATGCATATAAGCAACCCGGCTGAACCGCGGCTGGAGCTTTTAATATTTAAACATGGCGCGAGGCCTGAGCTTTCATTTGCAAATTGGAGAGCATCGTCGGCTTTGTCGCGAGAGAAGCAGAGAGTCGGCTGAACTTTGAACGGTAAATTGTTTTTTTTTACTACGTCCTGGACTTGACCGGTTCTTTTTTTAATTTCATAATGCGCCTGGACGTGCCGGAAGTTCACTCTATAGAATATAAATTGCTTTTTGGTGGAAACTTGCTTGTGTAATTTATATTTGTATGAAGATAGTTTGTGTCGAGTCAAAATGGCAGTGACCAGGTCGCATACTGCAAACATGATGGCCACTGGTGGTTTATGGTTCCAGAGTGGAGACCACGGATCAGAATCCGAGTAGGACTTCCATCTACGAGGTGGATGGGTAGAAGCATTTAGGTCATCGGAAGACGCTGGGTGTCGCTTTCAACCAGCAATAGATCTCTTACGGCTTTAATAATGGTGATGAAGAATTGTTACGTTTTATTCATATTTGTTTATAGTGTAGTGTTAGTGCCCACCTCGAAGGATACATTACAAATGTAGGAGTGTAGAAACCCGACTACGTCTGCGTTACGGCATCGTCTCTGACGTCATGTTCTAATTAATTATAACGACATTAAGTTTTTCAATCTAATTTTCTGGAATATAAATTATACACAACCCTTTATTTAGTTTGATTCTAATTCAGTTTTCGAATTAAATTCGTAACTATCTTAATCATGTAAACTAGAATTTTAACGTTTAAGACTGCTTCGATTGACAAACCACATGCTTATGTATAGTATTTTTAATTTCTAACCGTTAGATGATAATGACGAGTATATATAAAAATTTCTTTTTTGGTATGTGCGTCGGTTTTTACAGTTATCTATGTTTGTGTGAAAGTTTGAAAAAAATTGCCACAATGGTCAAGCTGGTTCCGAGTTTTGTACTTTATAACACATCTGACGGGTTATTGTATTATGAATAAGCATAAATCGCTTATTACACAAGATGATTGGTTATAGGTGAATAGTTTCAAAAGATTGGCTGTATAGCGCATTTGCTGCTAATAATTGTATAGGATACCCTATCCAAAAATCGTAGGTTTCAGAAATAATAAATAAAAGCAAAATAAAGTAATAAAATGCGTTTTATAAGCTCGGATGATTAGACCTTAAAATTATTTATTGTTTATTATCTGTCCAGAAGTTATTGACGTGTATTTTAATAGAAAAAAAATAATTAGTATCATATTTCAGAGTGATAATTTTATGCAGGATGCAATCGTTCAAAAAAATCTTTTAACTTATAAACAGATATACAATCACCTCTTTAAAGCCTTTATACTTTTAACTTATGACCATGTAGATCTGTCCAAATATAACTTATTTAAAAAAGCACGTTGCTTTTAAGCCATGTGCGATATTGAAGCATAATTTAACGTTTTACAAGCATAGAGCCTATGTCTGAAAACTGTGTCATTGCTATTAGTGCCCGCCTCACTACTTCAGCCGACGTTGTTTCTAGTTTCAAGATTTTTCATCTATTTTCTTAACTTACATATTTTTTTAAGAAATGCTCGCGTGTAGAGTTTGATGTTCTGTTTGTCTATTAATAACTTAAATTCATTGTTCTTGATGTTATGATAACTTAGTAAGTTTTCCTTATTATTCTTAAATAAAATGTTGGTCAATGTTTTTCTTTTAATATATTTGTAACTTTCAACAGAGAAAACAAAAAAAAGTTGTCCAAATACAAAAGAACACTATGTCACTAACCATTTCTTAAGTTATAATTTAACTTGATCTAATACTTAAATATAAGTAATAATGGAGTGTATGTTTGTAACATTAAAATATCCGCTTTCTACTACATGCATATGTATATTATACATATAGCTAAAACACATTTTTTAAAATTTTTGTTTGTTTCTTTGTTCGGGCTAATCTATGAAATGGCTGGACCGATCTTGACGGCACTTATACTGGCAGGTAGCTGATGTTTATTATATAGTATTAGAAAATTTCTTTAACGAAAAAAAATTGAATATTTTTTTTTGTTGAGTTCCACGTGGACGAAGTTGCAAGCACAGTTAGTAAGCTAATATAGTTAGTGAAGTTAGATGTCAAGTTAGCAAAAACATTGCGTATTTTGCAATATAACTCAGTTCGTAATTATTAGGCTAGTTTGATCTGATATCTCGAGATAATCATATTCATATCAGCCGATAGATGTCCATTGCAAGGCATGGACTTTGTAGGCTTTCGGCTATTGACTAGGCGGACCAACGGCACAATTAATTTCGCGGGAAGTCGTTTGATGCGAGCAGAGCGCAAGACCGATGATCGCGGGGGTTTAAGATATTGTGTTATACCTGACTAACCTACCAGCCCTCCATTTACCAACAAGTAAAAAAAATTTTAATGGAATCAGGCGTTACCTTGCGGAAGTCCATCCCAAGTAAGAAAAGGACCAATATTTAGCCACTTCCGCACATGCAGTGGTAGTCGTGCAACAAAGTGCACCGCCCGCCAGCCCGCTGATAAATGCGTATGCGGCAAACAATGCGAATTACACAACTGTCACCGTCAAATCACTCAACACGCGTTTCACCCCTCCACGGGGCATCTTCAGGAGTTATGTTACACCAATTAGTGCCAAACACACTCTGTGTTTGAAGTTTGTTGAAACTTTGTTGCACGACTACTATTGCATGTGCGGAAGTGGCTAAAAATTGGTCGTTTTCTTACTTAAGTAAAAAAAATGGTCTTGTTCAATGTGTGATTCAAAGTATTAGGGAGATCGAAAAGTAATGTCGTTTCTGTCGACATATTTTACAAAAAAACTGGTTGATTTGTTACCGCTCCGGCATTGATTTGTATACTAGATGGCAAAAGGTTGTTAATAATGAAGGTGATTATATTGTTGATTAGATGTAAAACTTTTGAAAAATGTTGTCGTGTGAATTTAGCTTAAGCATGCGACAATACTCTTCAGTTTCCTTAATATTTGACAATATTGTTTTATATGTCGTCACAAAGTGTTATACGTTGTTCAATTTAAATCTAGATTCTCTCAAATTCGCACTTTAGCCATTCTTATCATGATGTACATAAGTATGGTAGTTTTTTTTTCAGATTGTAAAGTTAAATATTTCATTCAAGTTTCTTTAACGTTCATTTATTCTCTGTTATAAATCAACATACAGTTTAAATGTAGAAGATAGCACAGGACGATTTGTTGTAAAACAAAGCTCAGATCGACTTACATGAAGCAATCATGCCCGCGTCTGGCTAGCACATGTGCCTTATCCAGTATGTCAAGTAAAAGGCAAAAGTAGAGTGGCCAACAAAACCCCGTCACCTATAAACGAACCGACAACAATACCCACATTGAAATGAACCCCAAATTTCTACAACCGAATTTGTACTCTATTCACTATGAATAGAAAAGTTTTCTCTCTAAAAATCTGACAACACGTCAAGCCGCCCTCGAATTTGAACTTTGACTGCGACGCGTCCATTTTTTGGCCGGGCAAAATTTTGCTCTTGCAAATGAAATTCGACCTACTGGTTTGAAACCGTAGGTTTCTTTTCACGTGTCAACGGGAATTCTTTGTAAAAATTTACACAAGAGGTAGGCAAATGCGACTCCGCAAGCTGACGTGTACTTTTGAGATCTTTTGTCACGGACCCATACGAGGGCTCCTACCGACGTTAAGTATTTGACGTAATGTTTTTTACAGTATCTCTTGCGTGCCTTCACGTCAAGTGTATGGGACTTGGATCTCTACAATTCTCAGCGCTATATCGCTGGATAAATTTCTTATTTCACTACAAGGAATAGTAAATCGGGAATTGTCCTTTCTTGTAATACCTTTTATTGGGTTGTTCGTTTGGTATTTTACGTAGTAGATATGTAAACACTGTTTCAATTGACTGTTTTATTCGATTGTTGTTGGGTGTTGTTAGTCTTTCTGGATTTAATAGCTTCTACGAACTCAGGGCTGGCGGATCTGAAATCCACGAGTGATAAAATAAATAAAACTACATCACATATGACACCGGATGTATTGTATTCACTGATTAAAAACTTTTAAGTTGTCAAAGGTAGACGTGAACCTCTTCTCTGAAGACCCTTAGCAAAATCCAGTTCCAGTATTGTGGTTATTGGCTCAATTAAGTTCACTTATGTAATGTCAACGTAACGATGCCTTTAGAAATGACGATGTAACTTATGATTAGATTCTCTCGTAGCTATTACTAGTGGCCAACTTTGAACAGCTTGATTGGACTTTACCTCGAGCCACACGGACTTCGTTATGTATATTTTTAAAATAAAATTAAGCTTTCGAATGCTTGACCCACGTCTTGACTACTACCACCATAGTCAACCATCATGAATTGGTGCTAGAAAGCAGCGAAAGACTATTCAAACATATAAAGAATCATTTACAAAATTACGTTTAAAAATTTTTGTTAGATTTGTCGTGGAATTATTGAAGATTTTATGCAGGCCGCTTTCAACTAGTCCTATTGGAAATTTATGCGAGAGGGCTATGCACTAGTGGACGTCCAGCGTGATGATGACACCGAAGCTGAACGACACGAGTTCAATTCTATAAGTTTGTTAACACAACCAGAATGTTACGTATAAACATATTTCAACTTCGAGTTCATCAATGCTTTTGTTGCAAGCTTCCACAAGCGCTGTGGAGTAGTAGCATTAGTTAACAATGCCCCTGAAACAATCGCAGGGGTCAATATAAACTGGCCGCGCGTTTGTTACGGTTACAAACAAGTTAAATTTACAACGGTACTTTCATACAAATAATTGTTTCTGAACAGACCTTTGTTTCAGTACAAAGAAGCGTCTGTTAGATTTTATAGTTATTATAGCTGTATAGGAAATTGCGTGTAATAATTTTGAAGTGGTTGTGAATCGTCCGTCTGTTGGTAATGATAACGGGCATTAGTTTGGATGCGATACTCCCTGGTTAAAGCCGTTTGAAATCGCCGGTTCGGTTGCTAATGACTTCCTCTGCTTT
The DNA here is from genome assembly GCF_028537555.1 of Battus philenor. Taxonomy (NCBI): domain Eukaryota; kingdom Metazoa; phylum Arthropoda; class Insecta; order Lepidoptera; family Papilionidae; genus Battus; species Battus philenor. Next base: position 3,100,946 of record NW_027181759.1, on the reverse strand, counting down.
GAGTATGGAATATCTCGGCGAAAACATCAGGTATGTGTACAAGGTGTCTCTTTGATTATATGTACCGAACATTATTAGTAAGTTCGCGGAACGAGCAATCGAGAAGGCTTTGCTAGGAAAGATCCGTAGACGAACAAAAGTAAGCGACATTGTCCAGGGGATTTCAGAACAACTTGCCGCAGAGGCTTTACGGTTCAGGATCACGAAGCTGAAAGCGAGGCGAATGACCCCCGCAAATAAAATGGAAAGACAACCCAGTTAAAGTGGTCCGAAGACACTAGGTGCAGGCCACTGGTACTTTTGACAATTTATACGAATGTACTATTTATTCCTTCTGCCATATACGGCCCAGACGTAGACGTCGTATGGTTGAAGCGAATGCTATTATGGCATTGTTTATTATAACAGATGAAGTTAAAAATTAAAAGTCACATCTGATAAGAATGCGACAATTACTATCGTTCAGTATTTTTAATAGGTACTGCTTATTTCAAGAGAGTTCCTACTGACTTTAAAAGCAATACATGTGTTATATTTATAGATAAAAAGTTTTGTTAAGATATATCGGTGGGAGAATCTCAAGGGATGTTTCGTAGATTCGTGACGACATAAGAGCATTAAATGTGAATGTCCGACGCGGGAATCCCCCGGCACGGGTGAGCACGCAGAGCGTGAGCACGAGCGCGTGGGTTAGTCAGCTGACGTCTGAAAGCGATGATTTAATTAATTTAATCAAATTTATATTAATTAAACAGTTTATAATGCAAAAAAATGCGTAATATACAGTTTTTTGAACGGAGAAGATTCAGGTTGGTAATATGGAGTAGGGATGACGAAGTGGTCGCAAGGATTGTATTTTTAAAAAATGGACATTACAAGATAGTCTTTTGTTTTTTTATTTTTATCCGAATATGATTTATTTTCATGTGACAATGAAGGTTAAATAAATAAAATGATGCGTATTACACTAGTTTATATAATCTCTCTGGTCGTTAATTATTCCGCGGCACAGCTCCTAATTGATCACACGGGCCGCCGGCGGCGCTGTCGCAGCTCTTAAATGATTATTAAGTAATGCGTATAACATTAAACAAAAGGTTACGAGGCGCTGCCGTCGTCGTGGCAGTTGTTATTAACCTTTGTACTTTAAACTACGCTCCCGCACAATGTTTCTGGTTGCAAAACAATTCGAATTGTAATAATCGGTTTATATAGCATGATTACAAATAGGTAGGACGTTGAATTAGTTTAAAAATCTGTGATATATCATAAATTGTATAAATAAACCAAACTGCAGTGATTGAGGATGGTTGAAAGGTGATTGGAGTGGAAGAGCAATAGAGAACGAATTGTATAACGAAAGAGAAGCAAGATAGACATTGTGAGGAATGGAAGAAGAGAAAGTAAATAATATAAAGAAAGTGAATAATTTAATAAAGAAAAATTAAAGGGGGTGGAACGAGAGGTCCCCAATAGCGGGGGCCAATTAGTTTAATGTATATCTAACTGTCAATTAATGTACGGTATACCCTATCAAAACACTAGAGGACTACGGCTTGTGGTCGTTGTTCGTGGGTTTGATTCCCGGAATACAGTCATATATATTAGATATTATAGCTTCTGCCCATGAACAAGTTTACAGGAAATGAGCAGTAGCAATCTCTGAGTACTATAATACCACACTTAGATCGCCTATCTGCCTGCCAATGGTAGTCGATTACGGTATATACCCTATAGATATCTAAGGGAGCATGCCTTGAAGTAGGCGTCTACGGCCTGAAACAACGTCGACACGCTATCCAAAAATCAATGGTTTTAGAAAGAACAAACAACATAATGATAATATAGTAAAAAGGTGTTTTCAGAATTCAGATAATAAAATATTCAAAATAATTATTCTTTATTATCTGTCTCTGGGGAGTTTATACTGCTGTAAGTTATTGGCATGTTGTGTTCCATTTAAAAAAAAATTTAACTTATGTCAGAGTGATCACTTTATACAGGTTGATTAGAAATAGGTGCAAAAATTTAAGTTTTTATTAATTAATGAGTTAAATATTCAATCCTTTAAAGCCTTTGCATCTATTTCAAATCATCCTGTAATTAGATACAGTAAACTTTTATAATTAAAAGTGATACATGGAAAGTGATATGAATTGATTGTCTAGATTCCTGCAGAGATTATATTAAAGTTTGCTTCCATCACATCAAAACTACATTAGAACTTACTGCATAACCTAACACTAGGCACAGCCTGTTTCCTTCTGGGAGACTTTCTAAGTATAAGAGAAAGTTAAACGAAATCCAAAGATCTGCCTCATCCAAATGAAAAACCTTATTAAGCTGGTGACTATTTTCAATTATATGACGTTTGAAATTCTATGAAAATCGATGAACTCACCGCATTCCGTGAAATCATCGAACCAGTTCCGTTTTACCGTAATTATAGTATCAAAAAACGAAGCCACATTGTGCGGAGTCATTGTGTAATGTCGGCGAACAAAACCTTTGTAGGTCAATTGTATGAAGGCTTTTATATTACAGTATTTTAAATTGAAATAAATAATTAAATATATTAAAATAATTTTTCGAATGGCGAGATAGATATAATTTTTAAATTTAACTTTATAGATGTAATGTGAATGTTTTGGTTTTTATTAAAATCATATATGTTGTGTACGTGATTTACAACTACGTAACTCAACGTGTACTTAACGTACTACGTAACTTAACGTATTACTGGAACCATAAAGCTTAGAGAAAGGCTTAAAATTTCATAGGAATATAATTTAAGCCGAGTGGAGGTCTAAAAACATTTTAAAAAGTTCAATACGTGAGTGGGTTTAGGGCGCTCCAAAATGCATTACAATAGCTCCTATGGGTATAAAAGTTGGCCAGTGTTTTTTTGCATATTATAAAATTACTCCCACAATAGGCAACGCGGATCACACTTATTTGAGGTAGGAGAGCTAGTATTTATATATAGCAGTACAGATGTACTGTGAATGTATTATTGGCTCTAGTATTTTTAATACAAAAGAACACTGGAATCGTGAAACAAAATAATTTCAGTTTTGTTAGTCCTACCACAGGTTCGTAAGGCAATTCTGTTGAGAACAATCGGCGAGAAACTCGACAGTATAGTTTTACAGTGTCCATGACAATAATTAGCTTCCTGAGCTTTAATAACATTTAATTCCGCACTATAAAATCGTATAAAAGTAAAAAAGTATAGTGTTCTTTGTAAGAGTAAAAGACTTTAAAAAAAAAACGTTTTTAATATTGATTTTAAATTTGTCTAATGGCAAATTTTAAATTGGTTTGTAGAATTTATATAATAAACGCCTTTATGAGTTCAAGTTGATTCATTATCAATACATTGATTTAGTATTTAATAACAATAAAGAACAGGTTACACAGTTTTCTTTGTCAAAAAAAATATCAATTTTAATAAGAATTATAACAAAAAATATTAAGGATTCAAGTAGCCTTTTTGCGCACTTTGAAAATGGATTTGGTGTAATTTTAAATGTTAACGACAGCGTCATTAAATTTTGCGTTGCTTGTAGTGTGAATTGCGACATACATTTTAATTCATTCACACATTCACTTAGTTTTATATTTAAGCAAAAGCGTCTCGCAGAACGTTAAACGTTTTCAAATATTACTTTATTTACTTATAACTTCATAAACGTACCTTATTTGTCACTTTGTCGTTAGAATGTCACGAGAAGTATAGTGTGAAAAGATTGTTACGCTGTTAAGAATAAAATAAAGACTTGTGTTCGTGATAGCCGCCTTTATTGTTTGACAATTTCACACATATATGTATATATATAGTTATTGTCAAAAAAAATCACTTGTTTCTTTTCCATGTTTTTATCATTTCATATTTATACAATAATTCCGCGTGGATTATATGGAGGGTATAAAGTTGTTTGATGTGTACTTCGAAATATATGGCAATTAAAAACTCGGTGCAGTTACCTGATAATTCGGAGCAGTAACCATTTTTAATCCTAGATAAAGTTATCAAAGTAACGTTAAACAGTTAATATAACAGTTAACTGTCGCACGCTCGCCGGGCGGGGAGTATCGATTCACAAAGCGGCTCGTGATCCCTCGACCCACCAGTAATGACGGCGCGAGCAGTAAAAAGCGCATAACCCAGTTTCATGAAAAGAAATGGATTCTTTTATTCTTGATTTCATGGGTATCACTCCGTGGAGGCACTTGTGCGCTTGTATAGACGCGTTGGAGGAACGTTTTAAAGCAACGCCTGAAAGCTGCGTTGAGCTTGTGATCCCGTTAATTGGATAATGCCTTCACGTAAAGAGTTTTTTTATTCTTTCCGGCTTTTGCACTCTCACCTGTTCGTTACTCATAGGTTGATGACACAAATAAAGGTAGTTATCTTTTTAAATAATTACAAGAAAATTACTACAGTATGTTTGCGATAGCAAATTAAAGGGGCAGCGGGGTGTTAAGGCAGAGTCCTTATGGTGTGATCACGGACCAGGTACATTGTATGACTTACACCCACAAGTTGGACAAAAGACTCTAAAATTGTCGAAAGACGCTGGATGCAAGCCGCTATGAATCGGTTGTATTAAGAATCTGCGGGAGGAAATTCCATGGCTTACACAACATACAAATTGAAAATTGTATTTTTTGGATTGATGTTACGTCTATTTTTAAAAATGATAAATGTCGCTTTACTAGTGAATGTGAACAAAGTCTTATAATTCATTACGATTTAATAGATCAAAGGAGTTTGGTTAACTTTACATACTATATTTTTAATTCTGATTTGTTTTTAACTTTCTAAATGCCTCGTCGTGTTTGTATGGTTGATATTGAACTTTAATTTTAAGTTGAAATTTTTATAGTACACTATATTATTAGTTGTATTAGTAAGGTCTTCTTCATAACTAAACACAAAACGATGTGCGTTTTTCGGTTTAGTTTGTCGGTGGAGTTGATACGTGTTTACTACAAACGGTAAGGGTAGAATATATTCAAAAGGTATGTAACATTTTACAACCCATACTGGATCTATATGAATTACGAATCAATCTCTATCTCTTAAAGGAGGTTCCAATTTTTGAGAATTGTGAATACTATCACGCCGGGTAGAAAGATATCTACAGGTCGTTCGCGATAAAATTTAGTGGTTTTTTTTTTGAAAGCCATGGCTGTGCCCTATCATATTTATATTTTCAAGTGGTCACTGTGAACTTGATCTATTTTATTTAAAAACGTCTTGATTGATTATCAGGAGGATCGTCGTTTTAGTATAAGCTACGAGAAATCGTTGGATGTGGGCAGTACAAGACTTTTCATGGTGACCTTTGAGGGTGACCTATGCTCTGCAGTTATCGTCTATCAGTTAAAATGACGATGATGATTGATTATGAGTGTGGCTGGTATGATTAGTCAACAAAGAGATACCAAATATCCATTAAAATTTGGTACTCGAACAAAGATAGTGTGAAAGCACGTCATATGACGTCATTCCGAAAACTATTAGTAAACCGTAATCCCCACGTCGTCAATTATCAAATGGTGTGAGGAGATCAAAGCGTTGTAACACTTCAAAGGCGTTAACCGCGCGCTCGATTACGCGTCATTTCAACAGCACCACTCGCCGCGGCCGGACGTGAAGATTTACAACGCGTTTTTGATTTTTTATAATCATTATTTAATACACCACTCCATCGATCGGAACTGACGTTATGTTGATGTTAACACTTTAAACACTAGCCCAATAACTATTTAATCTTATGTTAAAAACACTTGCACGTGTAATAGTTCGAACATATATATAAAAAAATTATAAAACTTTGGAAATCCGCAATTGGTATGAGCTTTTTCCAGTTCTATTCATCTTTTTAATTCTTCGCCATTACATTCCTTTTTTGCTGTTTTTAATTCGTCGTTTAACTTCTGCTTATCCTGATTGAAGTGCGTTGTTTTATCTGGAGTTCCTGGAATTTTTTTTCTGCACCAAATTAATGTAGTTACGATTTTTATATTTAAAATTTTTGTGAAGTAATAGCCTGGGTTATAATCACCTAATTGTCTTTATGAAGTTTGTTTGTGTTGTATTATTTTATCTGAAATAAATAATCTATTTGCAAGCCAATGTTTATGAAACGACGTCAATAAGCCAGGTGTCGGTTGCAGATTGTAACCGCACAGGCCACACACGTGGAAAAGCAAATCGATATCAAATCGTCGTCAGCGCTGCAGTTGAATAAAAAATGCATGCGCCACTCTGTGCTGCGTCTTATTATTTGAGTGTTTATTACATTCAACGTGTCCACACACTCGAGATTCGGCTCTACACTATTTTTGCGGGCATATATTGATAATTCAAATTGGTTTAAAAAAATTCTTCGTCCCTCGTAAAATAGATTCACAACCTGCAAATATTGACTACCCGTTTTGAAAATAAATATCTCAGACTCGAGAAGAACAGGCGAAACAAACGTAGCCGTATTATTTTAGAATAATATAAAACTATGTATTTAATTAATATTGAGTTATCCATTATATATCTTTTGTCATCAGCAGTTTTATCTAGATTTTCAAAAATGTATTTTTCTTCATATTGATCGCGACTGGGTAGAAAGGTCTAGATTAGACCGAATAGTCTTAATTGCAGGCCCGGTAATAATTATCGTAATTAAAGATTACCTTATGTATATGCTATTGATAATTCACACGTCTAAATATGATAGTTGTCAAATTTCTTTCAGAGATTTGATCACTTCTCCTTTATGTATGTTATCTGTGGTGATATGTTAAATTTTAAATAAAGAACAAGATAGCAATTGAAATCCACGTCTTCTGGTTCTCTTAGTTATTAAAGTAGCAATTTTTCTTAGTGATCCTACGAAATCTCTCGGAGTATCTCCCAATAATATTAATTTGCCCTTTCTTTCTATAAGTACAAGTACTGATTCTAAAGTCTGATTATATCCTAAAGAAAAGATATTTTTTCAGCAAAAATATAAATATTTTATTTAAACTTCAATACGAACGAAATGCAGAATAATTAAAAAAAATATTTATGTAAACGTTCTGCTGCTTTGGCTGTGTTCAGAGAATCTTATTATTCTGTTGGCATTCAATATAAAATGGGACATTTTCTTTTGTGTTTTATTATAAGAGCGGACGTATTGAAAGAAAATTGAGGATAGCTAAATGCTTAGTATTAAAAATTTAATAAAATTCCGCAAAACATTATTGGACTTACGTCTACAAAATTCAAAACGAAAATTAAAAGTAAATTGACGGAAAAGGTTTATTATTATATTACAATAAACGAATATTTAAATGAGTTTATTAATATGAGAGAAAATATGTTATTGATATACCGATACCGTCAATTACACATGTCGTAATTGGCGTCGGTGTTACAAGATTTTACGACGTCAAAGTCGTAACGAGATCAGACACAATTTGAGGACCGTCGCTGTTTGATTTGATTCGCACAAGATGGACGAAAATATTTTGTTCTTTGGTTGTTTTTTTTTTTAACAGCTGCACATTTGAATTAATTTATTATTGTAAATACATTATGAACATCTTTACTTTTGATTGTATAATTATATTTATAGATATCTTTTTAACCTGGAAAGAACTTAGGACTGGCCAGATACTTTTAGTATTATTAAAAACAAAAATCAAAATTTGAAAACAGAACTTATTATCTTTTCACGTGTATTATATCTTTTTATTGCGCTCTGTTTGCCTTTTGTTTTGGAAAAATTACATTAAGAACATCCACGCTGTTAGAGTCCTCTTGCATCACGACAACGCCTTAGCAATCTCTGCCTAGATGTAAATATCATCTGTTTTCGCTTGCTATTCGCCGCGGATATGTATTAAAATTTACTTCTAATAAAATTGATTGTACTGAAGTATTAGCAAAGATATTTATGTATAAATGCCTCAAGCAAATCATTTTGTTTCACGCCGTCATTGCATTTACAGAGATAATCTACTCGTAATTTGTAATTATATTTCGTTGAAATCAATTTCTGCATCTTTTCTTATGAAACCGTTATATGTATTATACCTTATTTATTATAAGTTATAAGTATTATATATTATATACATATGTATGCATGTATGTATGTTTATATATATATATATGTATGTTTTGTACACATTAACTATTATTTATACTTCTACATTTTTCAATCTATGGTTGCCTGTAAGAGATTGCCTCGTGTGATAAGACCGCCTATTGTACTTTTTTGTTTATTATTATGAAACTATTTGAATATTTCGTAGAGTGTACAATTAAGAATATTAAAAAAATAAAGTAAAAGTGTTATAAGAGAAAACTTAAATGCCATCAGTCATCTAGTATACAGTTAATCAGATTTTAATATATGTATGATTATAAAGTAAATAAATAATAATAACACATATTGTTTCTTTGTTACAGGGTCATGCGCTGTGCCCGTTTTGTGGTAAGTGTCAATAAAATATTTATTACTTGTTATAAAGCTATGACTCGGATTGATCATACATTGATGTTAAATGTACACTGACATCTAATCCGGTAAAATAGTAGTATATATGTGTGCCTACTCCTTCGTGTCTCTCATCTCCATCTAAAGGTTGACTGGTAGAGGTCGCCTCGTGCGATAAGGCCTCTTGTATCTGTATATAAATTGTTTCTTTTTTTCCTCTATTTCTTGTCCAAGGTGTACAAAAAAGTGTTAATAAATAAATAAGTTTGGAATGTAACGTAAGAGCATGCGTGAAGAGGAACGTCAGATTGTGCGAGCGGTAGGTGAGAGAGAGGGAAATAGAGAGAGAGAGAAAGGGAGAGAGAGAGGAAGAGAGATAGAGAGGGGGAGAGAGAGAAAGAGAGAGAGAGAGACGACGGTTGAACGACGAAGGAGTGTGCGGAGTTTTGATTAGGATTCTTTCTTTAAATAAATGTTTGTGACCTGACGAAAGACTTTGAAGTTCAATCCCTGCATCCCGATTATCACATAAATATGTAGCGACCTGAGCTGAGGCTCTCTCGGAAGTCCTCAGGCTTCGGTACCTAGCTAATAGAGGTCCAGCGGGGCTTCGCACAGAAGATCGCGAGGACCCACAGGACCGCGTCCCTGCACTCGGCCCTTATAGTTGCCGGGTTGCTTCCTCTGGACCTTCGGGTCCAAGAAGCAGCCCACTTATTTGAGATAAGAAAGGGTCATTCCTGGCAGGTGGTAGGGGACCGAGACCTGGAGGTACCGGTCAGCTACCTGAGACTACCACACCCGTCTGGTCAAGTTGGTGTGGAGTTCTCCTGTCTGGGGGAAAGTGCGGAGGAAGTCCGACTTGCCACCGCGGCTGTCGATCTGGTAATTTATACCGACGGCAGCCGCATAGAGGATAAGGTGAGTGCGGCGTTCTGCGTCATGCGGAACGCCGCAGAGTTATACACAAAGAAACTCAAGGTGGGCAACTTCTGCACCGTATACCAGGCAGAGCTGCTGGCTCTAGCTGAGGCAACAGGGTACGCGGCCGGCGAGTCAGCGCAAGTCAGCGCCATTCTGAGCGACTCGCGTTCCGCCCTCGAAACTGTCGCAAGATCGGACACCCTCCATCCCTTAGCGTTAAGAGTGAAGGAGAGAATGTGATGAAAGTGAGAGAAAAAGGGAAGGATGTTAGGTTATATTGGGTGAAAGCGCACGCGGGGATGGAGGGGAACGAGAGGGCGGACCAGCTGGCCAAGGAGGCGGCCCTGAAGAGTAAGAGACGACCTGAGTACGAGAGACGCCCCGTTTCATTCGTCAAGCGACAACTGAGACTGGAGTCGCTCGACGAATGGAACAGGAGGTATGTGGAAGGTATGACGGCTTCCGTAACGAGGATGTTTTTCCCGGACGCCGCCTCAGCTTACCGCGTGCTCCGCAGCATCGAGGTGGACGCGGTCTCGGCCCAGCTCTTCACGGGGCACGGGGGGTTCTCTGAATACCTTCATAGGTTTAAGCTCAAGGAGGACCCCTCGTGCTTCTGTGAACCGGGCGTGGACCAGACCGTGATCCACCTTGGGGCCCGGTGTCCCGCATTCGGGGGACTCCGGTACGATTTCGAGTGCCGGTCTGGGGTTCAAATCAGGGAGGAGTCAATAGCCTCCCTGATAGGCGGAAAACAAACAAGAGATGAGTTCCTCGATTATTGTAAGACAGTCATAAACCAAACAGTAAACAGAAATAAAAGCTAGGTATAAAACAAAAGAAAATAAAACAAAAGTGATGTAAAATAAATAATTAATTGTAAAGAAAAATAAAATGTGATAAATGTACCTAGAAACTAAGAATTGTAAAAAATATAAGAGGGCGAAAGAATGAGGAAAATAGAGCATAAGAGTACGAAAGAATAGAAATGTAGCATGATAGATAGAAAAGAATGGAAGATAATAAGAAGAATAAGAGAAGAGTATAAAAATAAAAGTTAATGTGAAAAAATATATTGTACAAAAGGTCCCTGTCCCAAAATCAGATAGGGGTACGAGAGGCCCCCAATAGCGAGGGTCATTAAAAAAAAAAATAGAGGTCGCAGGCTAGGCGCAAAAAAACATCGACCTAAGTTATATCTGAGAAGCGAAGTAGAAGTAGGTGATTGAATATTTAATACAATTTAGTACACATAGACATATATTCTTAGCATCCCACGGGTTTATCGTGTAGGTGCCGGGTCCGTAGCGTTGTTGAGAGGAACCGAGTCCGGTGCTCGGAGGTGATGACCCGCGCAGCATGTTTTCATCACCTTATTCGATTAGACTCTCCTACGTAACCAAACTTTAACTTACTGATATTTCATAAATTACTTTTCACATGCTTAAGCATTCCTATAGTATATCATCATCTATAATATGATGAATACGAATAACCAAGTTTATGTTAAGTAGAAATTTTGTTTAAAATATGAGTACTATGATATTGCAGATAAAACAGTTTACTGGCAAAGAGTTTTGATTTAATCTCGTCTGATCGTCTGAAGGGAAAATATATTTATATGAAAGCGGTAACACAAATTGCTTCCGAAGTAATTTCTTTTAACGTCTCAGCGTTGTTAATTAGCGTGAATAATATATTATACAAATTGCTGCTAGGATAATATATAATGCTTTTAAAGGCACTTCCTTCCAAACGATGCGCTTCCGTTTCCTCTTCACGTTGTGAGCTGTAGTTATGTATTCGGATGTCAAACGTATCATTTATCAACATAGTTGTCAAGGATGGTGGCATTACTGCAGTATACAGGATGAATAATTATAGATAAAGTTGTTTCAAAGTAGTAGTTTTTGCACATATTTCTAATCAACATACATACAGTGATAACTATGAATTATGTTATATTAAGTCAACAACTGACTTTACAAAGCCTACAGGGATACGGATAGTAAACAACAATTATAATTTAATATCTAATTTTTCGGATTTTGAGAACGCTATTTCTTATGACAATGTAATTACGTTATTTATTGTTTATGAATCCATACAGATTTTGATACATCCTGTACCTTACATTTATCGACAGAAAGGAACTATACATACATCCATTTAAAGTTTGAACAGTTATAACAGTTCGCCCTATATTTATAAATTGTAAATGTGTCAGTACGAAAGTTTTGTCTTTGGTAATCGTGGTTTGAAATAAAAAAAATACTGATATCGATATTAAAATTTAGTGGTCAAAAGACAAAAGTCAATAGTACCAAAGTCCTATCCCACGGCGAAGTTCAATTAGTAGAAGTTTGGCAATTTTGATTTCTCCCAAATGCGGCCCAAGGTCGCGGCGCGGTGCAACACCGGCCGGTCGTTGACCCACCACATGCGCACAGCTGATACGCGTCAATTCTTACCAGATTACTAACGTCATATTAGAGCAGTGATTCCCAAAGTGGTCTATATCGACCCCTAGGGGTCTATAACAACCTGCAAGGGGAAATGAACATGGGGGTCCACGATATTGGATCTCAACACATACACTGATAGTACCTATTTACTTATATCATACTATCTTATAATATCAAAATATTTACATTATTTATAAAAGTACGTATGAAGTAAAAAATTATCTTTATTTAAAGTTACGTATATTTTATATAACAGATACAAAATTTTATTTAAGGTAGTTTTAATTTAAATTCAAGTAATAAATGTATAAATTAACATGTGTTTTTACTTTAAGTTTTTAACACTAAACTTCACGACAGTTAGAAATTTACAGGAAATCAATATCAGATAAGTAGGGGTCTACCCAAAACAAAAAAGTTTGGGTAACTCTGTACTAGAGCATGGATGCACAGACCGCGCCCGGTCGAATACTGGTGGCCCTCCGACAGCAAAAATAATACTCTCGTACATTCGAAAAATATTAAATTCTATTCCAGAATAATACCAAAAAAAATTAGCCAAATATAAAAAAGATTGTAAGCACTATGCAGTGCCACGCTTCAAATTAATAAATTCTTTTTCAATTTTAATAAATTATCATCAATTCTTTATTGTCTTCAATTACCTAAACTTCTGGCGGCCGGCCCGCCATCAGTTCACGATTTGCCCGAGTGGCCCCTAGTCTTAATAAGTATGTGCAACCATGTACTAGAGCAAGACTGACGAAACCATTGCTTCCCTATCGTGTATATCCGGCTTTATTTTCTATATTTTATTATTGGTCTTTAATTATCGTTATAATCGTAATGACATGTGACAACATAAGAATAAGATTAATATAAAAATAGCAGAAGCGTTTTCTTTGCTCCGTAGAAATGTTAATAGAAAAGGTAAAGAAAAAATTCATCAAATAATTGTGTTCAGCTAAGGAATAAGCAAGTAAATATGAATTACTTGTCTATAGTGGTAGTTGGCAGTGCACTTCGCTCATGCGAGTGGTGACCACGGGCTGGTAAATGCGACGTGGGTACGCCCCTTACTAGGTCGACCCATGTCATATCATCATCAGCGTAAAACCGGTCATCGTTGCGATCTTCGGGGCAGGCCTATGCCATGCAGTGGGCTTCCATGAAACAAGAAGCAAGTAAAGATAATAAATCCGACAATGACGTATCAACAACTATTACATACAAAAAAACAAATATTAGTATATTTCGCCATACTAATATTTGTCTTACTTTATATATTACATAGAATATACAGCTACTTGGTGCCTCTTTTGTTTCTGGTTGTCTAAAGAAAGGTTGTCTCGAGTGATAAAATTGTCTGTTGTACTTTTTATATTATTACAACTCTTGTTTTTCTTTTTGTTACGAGAGTAATAAAGAGTATTAGATAATATAAAGTATTTAATGTAAAAGATAAAAGTTTGCAGCGGAAGTGATTTCTATCTAAAGCCGTCGCACGCCCACGCGGCTCCGAGAGCACGGGATCGGTGGAACTGTAATATCTTAAGCTGTCCGTCGAAGCGAATAAACTTTATAAAGTCGACGCCTTGTTCTGATCACAGTTGTAAAACTCTGTCCTGAGAGGAATATTGTTTTAATTTTTAAAAGAATTTTGTTTGATTTTTTCGATTAAGATTATTTTTATTAAATAGTTTATTTTTAATAAATTACTATAGTAATCATCATCATAAACACATCACAATATTCTCTCTTGAAATCTTTATTTCCAATGAGAAAACGATTGGAAGCCGTATGCATCCAACGTCTTGCGTTGACGGTAAGAAGGTCGACAGTCCTTTACCCTTTCCTTACCGCAGTCCGATCTGCCGAATTGACGCTACTGAACCGGGCATGTGCGCCGCAAAGTGTGCGCATTGTATGGCGCTAAACTGATGTTGGAATTTTCTCGTTTATGTATTTAAAGATTTTACTGATATATTAATCAAAAATGGAAGTTAGGATAATTGTTAGTAGTTTATTTGGCTGTAATAAATCTTAAAACAGGGATCTATATAAGCTCACATTACAAGGTGGATGCCGGATAACTCCGGCGCTGATACATACGGGTCGTCCAGTAGACGCCGGATAACTCCGGCGCTGGTAACGAAAGGGTTAAGTAATACCTGTCAGCAATCTTCTTACAAAGTATTGTACACGTGGTCATTTCATCATCATCACCACTTCAACTGATAGATGCGCATTGTAATACATGGCCTTTTCTTCCATAGCGTAGAATTCCAACTGCATTGTTGTTAGGCTGGAAGATCATAGATGGTCTAGACTCTGGAGCTAACGTTACTGTACGACTATGTCTAAATATATAACTGTGAAACCCAAAAGTATTTTTTTGGACTTGCTGTCCAAGTTTTGCAGATACTGCGGTAACGAGGCAGAGAATGCTGATGACTCTTAGCTTAAAATTTCTTTTAAGATAGCGAAGTGAGAGGGCATTCTGACGGTGTTTTAGGTTGGGCAGAAGTATATTACAATTTTATCGGAATGAGAGGCCGGCTGGCTCTGTGATCATTAAGGCGTATGTGCTTCGGAGTGACTAGGTTTTAGAACCTCTCGAGAAATTCTCTGCTTTGGCAGTCACTTGTTGATAATACCCGTTTAGGACTTTTTTTCCGACTCAAACACGACCGAGGTGGCCGAACCTTGTTAGGTTGGAATTACAAAGCTAATATTACTATTACTGCGGAAAGAGTTAAGCTCTGGAAAGAATTCCAGCGAAGGTTCTATTTAGAATGATCAGGAGTGCTGTGCCTATATACGAACTGATCCGAGTCCGTCGCTCTAGGTCGGTTGATTTTCGAACGGCTGTCAATGCGCATGCGTTTTTTATCTTTTACTTTCCATGTTTCGGAATCGTATAGGGCCAGTCTTTGTTACTTTTAAAATGACCTTATTCGTGTTCATCACGTATCGTGTTAAAAAATATGTGATATGGTCGCCCTCACGGAGAACGATCTTTATTATAAACTGTAAATCAAAATTTGTCCGTCGAATCAAAGAATTGAATATGTATGTAAAAATAATTTGAAATGAATATTTTTATTGAATATTAACTAGAATGTTATAACTTAATTTACTAATTTTAATTATTAATGAATCTGAATTGATCTTATTCTGTATTAAATATGATAAAACGTCCAATTTAAATTAAATATTCAACAAAGTCCAATTAAAATTATTTTAATGTGAAATATTTAAATAAAATCGTTTCGCGATTTACGTCAAATTGGCTAATTTGGTAATATTATAACATTTTACGACACGAGCCAAGGCTTCTCAGGGAACCCTGTGCAACCACCTGTGCCTGTTCTCCTTTATCCTGCCAAATCTGCAAATGGAATAATAGGGCAATGAAGATCATCCGTCACAAAAAATGCTTAACCAAGCAAAATAGACAATGTATAAAAATTGTCGTATATATATCCGCAATTGAGTGATCCTGCAACATATATATAAAAATATTGCACACAAAAATTAACTACGCTAATTATAAATAGAGTAGTATCCGTGTGCATGTGCACATCTGTTATCTGTGTTTTAGTAAAAAAATTAAAGCCTTCATTTAAACAGAGTTTTTGGCTTAGAGGCTTAGAGTATAGTCAGAAATGAGACGTTCAAGTATCGAGACGCTGCGAATTTAAAACTGCCTCGAAACGCAATGACTCGAGCATGCGAGTGCAACAGCGATCAATTGCAAGTCGGGTGTGATGTGCGCCACGCTATTTAAGCTATTGATATACTGGTTAACATGTAACATGTATAAAAAAGAAAAAAGTAATTTTTATGTCGTATACATATAAATAAAAATTTATTTTCTGAATGACTAAGTTGTTTTTTTAATATTTTACCAAAAAATAAGCATTGGTTTTTTAGACTGCAAGCGTTTAAATTTCTGATCATACAATTGATAATGTTCCAAAGTACTTGGTAAGAAAACAATTACAAATCACGTGATCACTTTATTGCTTTTAAACTCATCATTCATTATCATTATTTTAGCCGTAGAATGGTCATCAGTAGTGAACGTCCAATTTCCTCTCCAATACATTTTCAATAACAATGGATAGAAGTGTATTGCATCTACCTTTTTCTAACGAACTTAACAAGGTTCGCTACGCTTGATGGTCCGTGGTTTTAACTTTAAAACCTTAAGGCACCAGCGGCCATCTGTTCTACAAGTTATGTGGATTGCCCATTGACATTTCAACTTGCAAATACGTTGCCCTATTTTGGATACTTGCTCCGGATATTCTCAATCTTGATTCAATCTCGTAGAGCTATCTTGTGATTAAATTTTGTCTTTTTCATTTCAATCAGGCGTTACCTCGCGGAAGTCCATCCTAAGTAAGAAAGGATCAGTGCCAACGCCAGACTCTGTGTTTGGCACTAATCGGTGTAACATTACTCCCTCCTGAAGATGCCCCGTGGAGGGGTGAAGCACGTGTTGAGTAATTTGGCGGTGGCGGTTGTGTGATTCGCATTGTTTGCCGCATACGCATTTATCAGCGGGCTGGCAGGCGGTGCACTTTATTGCACGACTACTACTGCATGTGCGGAAGTGGCTAAATATTGGTCCTTTTCTTATTTATTTAAAGAAGGAATCCTAATCAAAACTCCGCACACTTCGTCGTTCAACCGTCGTCTCTATCTCTATCTCTCTCTTTCTCTCTTTCTCTCTCTCTCTCTCTCTCTTCCTACCTCTCTTTCTCTCTCTCTCACCTAACCAAAAATAGTTGGATGCTTTAAATAGGACGGTTAAAAATTTCTGAACGTTCTGAGCTTCCTTAGATTAATTACAGGGAACGCTCGAAGTGGGATACACCGGGAATGCCTTAATACACACAAATTATCGCCCACGCGAACTCATCCGCCCACGAATTTTCCACGGAAATGGTTTCTGTGAGAATTATGTTGACATTTAAAATTAGATTTACGTGAACCAGGTATAAACAAAATTGAAATCTTTAAATGACTTTTTTATCCTTTAAATTATTTATTGATATATTCACTATGTAAAATTAGACTTACTTTAAACTTAATCTTAAAGTAATAAGACAGAATAAAGGACACTGTGTTTATAGACAAGTACATAAGTAATCTAAGACCTTTGGAAAAAGTTGAAGGTAGTTTTTGTCAACGGATTGTTAACGAATCGTGCACCTATGATTCGTAGCAACTTGACGAAGGTTGTATAGAAAGACTGGACCTACAAGAGTTGTACACTTGAAGAAGAATGTGACTAAATGACGTGTAAAATCCTTCTTCTTCGCTTTTTTCAAAATTTTCAGTCATGTTGATGGTTTTTCCAATCTTTCATAGAATGATACGCGTAGGTTTCTAGTTTCGTTTTTCTGCAATGAATGAGCTAGATCACTCCATGGAGTGTTACTCAAGTGATAAGAGTTCTGCGGTCTGAACCTAGGCTGTCTTAACCTTTAGTAGCCTGATTTACGAAAGTGATTTTTTTTAATATTACTGTGTTTGCTTGAGGGTCTAGATGAAGGGAAAAAAATTTTTTTTTGAGTTTCGTTGGAAAGAATATTATACAACAGTAAAATACGTACAGCCAAATTATAAAAAAAACTAATAGTAATGTGAACATTCGGTTTAAAAATTGAAACTCATCAAAATTGAAACTCTAGGTTATTAAGGGTTAAGTTTGGTAATAGCTTAGTTACTAATTACAAAGTCCA
Source organism: Battus philenor (assembly GCF_028537555.1). Lineage (NCBI taxonomy): Eukaryota > Metazoa > Arthropoda > Insecta > Lepidoptera > Papilionidae > Battus > Battus philenor. Next base: position 3,083,312 of record NW_027181759.1, on the reverse strand, counting down.
GGAGATGCTTTTAGCTCCCTGCCATCTCAAAAATCTCAAATTCGTAAAATCTGTAAACAATACAGACAAGCAGTTCGTTAAAAGAATATCCTCACTTTTAAAGCGTTTTTTAGTCAATTTAAAGTTGCGAGTCATTTTCGTATTAAGTTTACACTGAGGCGTATTTATTTGATATACTGGCGACGGGCTCATGTTCGCACTTAACCTCGTTTGTGAAAAGTTTCCAGCTGACGCCGCCACCGCTTGAAGAGATTTCGCTTCTTTGGCCTGTTCCGCTAATGATGTCGGCCAACGTCTTGCTACAGAAATAACGCCTCACAATATTCACACCTAACGTTCATCGTAACCTTAAAACTTTTATAAGTTTAAATTTAGATATTTTTAATTTTACCAAAATTTTTAAAATTACTGTAACATAACATTAAATGAACGTATGTGTGATATATCCCGCGATGTTTTGTTCGATTGTTGCTTTAGGCAGCTTGATACGAAAGGTCAAGTTTCTTTAACGCGATAACGAAACCTTCGTTTATTGGATTAATTCGAAATTTAATTTTAAATTAAAATGTGACCGTGTTCCTAAAGCAGCCGTATTATGAAAGGTCTTGCGTATAATTGAATTTTATATTTAAGGCTCTCTTGAATTTATTTAATATTTTGTACGGTACTTACTTACGGTTATATTTTTTTATTATATTAACGTTTCGAAACTTTTTGATTTTATTATCGTAATTATAGCAATAGTAAAAGTAATTTATAATTTCTGTCGAAATGTCAAAGTTCATTTTTCTTTTTTACATTAAATTGCATAGTCACTCCATTCTTCTCAGTGTTTTAAGATTAATAAGAGGATGTTATTAATTAATTATTATAAGGGAGAGTTTGGGAAGAGGAATTTCCCTCGAGTGTTTTTCTGTAAACACCATATAGAATGTTTGAATTAAAATTTTCAAAAAAGGATCTAGATCCGCAGTAGTGAGGGCTACGATGTAAGGAGTAGGAATAATTAATAGTAATTACTATTAATTTTTACTCCCTGCTTCAGTTTTTAATGTAAGTGACATAATTGTAAATGAATGTATTAGACATATTGTTATGCTTTTTACAATTTGATTAAGGTGACTGTATAGGCATCTCTAAATATTAAATTTTTGTTATTTTTTTAATGTATACAAAGCAAAATTTTAATGGTCATGTGCAGTGGTAAAGGACTGAGAATGCGATCGTAGGTTGCAGGTTCGATTTCGTGATACAGCCTTATATAATTCACGTGTGATGAATTTTTGTAAACAAGTTTCCAGAGGATGAACAGCAGCGTACCATAATACCACACTACGATCGCCAATCAGACTACCAAGCGTGATCATCCAGACGTCCAGAAGTGGTGGACATAGTCCTGCTGAATAATGCTTATGAAACAGGATTTTGTTATGAAAATCCTTTGCAGCACTTATGCGGTAGTGCAGAGGAAAAAAATCCTACTTTAAGTATCGTTAGTGTTTCCTAAAAAGAGTGTTGCATCCGCTTAAAGAACATTAAGGTCAAAAGGGAAGAAGTATGTTGGTATGAATCCGTGTAAATAAGAAATAAATTTAAGTGTTGCCAAGTGCGAAATTAAAATATGACTTCATAAACTATGGTTTGTTTTTCATGTTTTCGTTAAAGCACGAAGAAGGCTCTTATGGAATGCTAGAAAATGGTGGAAACGCTTTTCTCATTAAACTCGTTAAAATTAAAACATCTGATCACTTTAAAACACTTACGGCAACCGAAACCATTATATAGGTTATAAAAAAGTTATTTTTAAGGAATATTGGACTGAGACTGGGTGATATTTTTTATATTCTGAACTGAGGTATCGCAGCGGTGAAAACTCATACTTTCGAAAGTAAGTCGCGAGATACAAAATGTAATTCACACTTTGTGCATTAATTATGAAGCCTCTATGCCTTGCAATGGTCGTCTATGGACGGATACGACGACGATATTTTGTAGGTAATATTTGTTCATTACTATTCATTATTTACATCAAATTATTTTTTTTTTCTATTGGACTGCGACTACCTAATAACCTTTCACGCGATATATGGCTGATAGGACAGTATGGACTATAATAAAATACCTATTTAATATAATCAGGCGTTACCTTGCGGAAGTCCATCCTAAGTAAGAAAAGGACCAATATTAGTGCCAAACACAGAGTGAACTCAGTGTGTCACTCTGTGTTTGGCACTAATCGGTGTAACATAACTCCTGAAGATGCCCCGTGGAGGGGTGAAACACGTGTTGAGTGATTTGGCGGTGGCAGTTGTGTGATTCGCATTGTTTGCCGCATACGCATTTATCATCGGGCTGGCGGGCGGTGCACATTGTTGCACGACTACTACTGCATGTGCGGAAGTGGCTGAATATTGGTCCTTTACTTACTTAATAAAATACCTATTATAAACCGTATCGAGTTGTTTAACGTATTAAATATTTCAATCATAATTTGATATTACAATATAAGCTATTATATAATAAATGTGCAATATAGAAATTCTACATATATCATGTATAAACGTCCACATGTACGATCTCGTTAAATGGACTTAGTACAATGACCTTTTTCAGCCGACCCGTCTATAACCGAACGAAACAAAGAGCTCGAACTGACAGCGCTATTTGTCACCTGTCACCTGTCACGGGCGCACGCGATCAGCGGCGAAGTCCTGTCGAACAATTTCTAACACATTAAGCTGACGCACCTTACTGTTCGTCAATCAGCTGTTAATCTGCAGTAATAATCTGAAATCCCATGTCTGCATCCTTATTTAACCGAAAATGTTCAATCTAGACAGTAACAAAACATAGGTGGATAAAACATTGTAGTTATTAAAAAAGATTCATTGATATTAAAAAAAAATTAAATAAATCCGTGATAAAATTGATGTACACGAGAAAATAATTAAACCAATTAAAACTGTGATACTGTACTAGAAATGGATAACTAAAGTATTTGAGGATGTACGAAAGGAATGGAATGATTGAGAAAGAAAGATGGAATTGTAGAATGATAGAAGAAGGAAAAAAAGATTTTGTGTACTATGGAAGACGAGAAGGAAAATGAAAATTCAAGTGAAAAAATTATTAGGATATACAAAACCCTGTTTCGAATTAAATAGGCGGAGAGATCCCCAACAGCGGGGGCCATAAAAAAAAGTTCAATCGGCTATAAAAATATAGAGGCGACTTTATTAACTATTTAATAGAAAAATAATAAAAAGAATTATTTTTGAAATATCTATCTGTACAAAGGTAGATTTTTGCGTTCGTTTTACGGGATTTTTTTTGTAATGCAAATGTTTTCAACCTAATACTACTGCATCTGCCAACACAAAAAATTTAAATTTAATTCAACGACAGCATGAATAATTACTAATTAATCTTATATTGGAAAAACAAATTATCATATACCGTATGATTAGTAAGAAACGAAAAGCTTTGAGGGGGTGTATGTATAGCATATTTGCTGTCAATTTATGAAGGGCACACGCTGTCAAATAACAATCGTTTCAGATATAATAGATAGAGTAATGGTAATGTTTTCAAAAATTCTTTCGAAAAAATAAATTAATGGAACCTATTTTACAGTGATCACTTTATACATACGTTTTATACGTTCATCACTTTGAAGGTTTTAACCTCTATTCAATCATCCTGTATATAGTACACACTATTTAATAACACAAACGATGTATTTTAAAATTTATAACTTTTTAGACAAGACTTTACGAAATGGAAATATAAATAACAGATTCTCGTTTCATTATTAACTCCGATAGAGTTCATACGACCGGCGCATGTCGTATTTTTGGCCATAAGCCTCTGGATAATCGAATTTGCCTGGGGTAACCAGGCTACGTGCTATTCACAAAGAGATTTATATTTTTATATAATATACTATGATCCTCTGTGCACATTTTTATAATAACATTTGCTGAGGCAGACATAAAATATTTTTTGGTTTAATTTTCTGTGCACGATGTATTTTCTTTTTTTATTTTAGGGGAGGAAGGAAGGGATCTTCTGTATAGACACAAGATATCCTTTTCACAAGGTTGTGTGGAATTCTTACACATTAACACTTTCTCGATGTTCGTTCTTCGTACCTTTATGGGACCGGGGCATCACGAGTCCACATTGCATTGCTGCTCTTCTAGGGATCTCTTTGATAGGAAGACCCCGATTCTCAATACCCGAGAACGTAACGTTGTTTTAGTGGCCTCTTCCTCAGGCAGGGGATATTTTAGCCGTATTGGAATGAATCCTTTATCAAAGTATTGTAAATAAGATCTAGTCTACTACTATTAACGTACTTGATATGTATGTTGAAAAAGCTTTACTGGAACATTTCATTGTGAAATAATGGTTTAACAACTAAGAACCGAATGTTCGTCATTGGTCAGGTCATGTTTGTAAACGTTAATCTTTTAAAAATGACTGTCAATGGAACATAAACAGGTGCATTACTCGTTTACATGACTTGAGCCGCGCCGCTGAATTCGTTATCTCTAGTGGTTCGTTAGGCGGGCTACGCAAAACGCACGCCGCCCAGCACTCTTAGTGTGCGTCCATAGTACGAGCCTAGCGCGGTTGCGACGACGGGCGCGAAGTATCAAACATATGAAACGCGCCTTTGCGTCCATATTGTAGTGACTAAGGCGGAAGCCTAGTGCGACGGGACTGGGCGAGACAGCGCGCCTAAGTTTCAAACCCTTCTGTCCGCGCGTTTTGGCCCCACTACGGGCCTAGTCAGCGAGCGACCCAAAGCGCGGGTGGCGGGGGTAACAAACCAATTCAGTCTTGTCGCTCGGCGTATGCGCGTCTGTTTGTTTTGTTTGTCGTAAAATGGCGATAGATACTGAATCTTTTATATGTGCAATTCAATCTAAACCACCGATTTGGCAAAGCAAACATCCATATTTTACTTAGTATGTAGTCAAAGGTTGACATGGGCATTCGAGTATACTGAAAGAATTTTGTAGGGTATAATCTCAATTCTTCATATAAGTTAACAAATTCACCAGTTATTGCTCTTTTTTTATTTATTTCGTGCACACCATCTCTAGTGTTCAACACCTCCCATCTCAGAATCGGACTGTCTAGTAAAAATAGCAAATCCTCGTCCATAATAGTTTACAACACCTGATGTACGACAAACCGCTACAAGAGCTCGCGCCTTTACTGTGGCCACCGCACGCCACCGCTCGCCGCGCCCGCCTAGGCTCCAGTCACCGCGCTTTCAGTGTGGACGCACACTTACAACTCGCAGCTTAAGCTTACAACCTAAACTGACAGTAAAAGCGTTGGCGTTGCGCTTAATATATTCTAAACTCATTTGAATTGAAGAGCTCAAATTCAAAATATCTTTATTTCGTTAGACATTGACGTGCATTTTTGAATCGATTCTTTTAACATTATTTAACAAGCTTCCACCAGCTCGAAATGCTGATCTGTTGAGAAAAGCCGGCCGGGAACTCAAAAGTTGCTCTTTTTAACAAAATTTAGCAATGTCGATACATTATGATATCAGTTATGTGAATGAGTCAACATACGAAGTTCTACACCATTCGATCAAATAAAAAGTCTTGAGTGCTATGATAAGACTTATTTAATAATAAACTTTTAATTTTATATTTAAAACTAAGAAAAACGGAAGGTCTGCGATATCTTGTGGAACTTTATTACGAATTTTATGCCTTACGAGTTTATTTTTTTTTTGTATATATATCACTTTTTTTTACTTTTCTTTTATTTTATTAAAATTCGGTTTGCTGTATTTACTTCGATGGTAGTATTAATTATTTTCACTTTTTAATTTATATTTTTTAGTTTGGTGTTTTATCCTTGTTAAAGACGTGTCAGCCTCATTTCGTTCAATTATAAAATGTAAATCGTATATGTTTAATTTAAATCTATTCAGGGAAATTTTTGACCTGTTTTTATTATTAGTTGTTTTTTTATATTTTCTACTCACAAAATAATAGTTTTACTGTCTGATAATAAAAAAGGAACAAAATTTTTCTCTTCTTAAATATTTAAATCCATTATAACATATTTTATTCCCTGATATTTTAATTTAAAGTAATTAACGAAATTATGAAACGTTGTCTTTCGTTTATGCTTTGCACAAACATGCGTTCTTTTGAATTTTTGGTCTTAATACATGTTAGTTTGATCACGATTTAATGTCACAGCATGTTTAGTTGGAATGTTATGTAATTAATAAGGCAAGCGACCCTGCGACCTATCTATCACCAGCTATCCTTTACCAATAGACCACACCATCATTACTGGTATCAGACGAAATATTTGACGACATTTTTAGTCAAAAGTATTTTCAATATAACGCCATTGCTGTAAGTGAAAATATTTGATTATACGGGCGCTAGATAACCTACTTTAACGACCTTTTGGGTTTGTTTAAATTGATAATATTATGTGGCTTGCCCGCAGAGTGTAGAATATATAGACGACATATATTAGGTAGACCGGAAAGTAATGTCTCTGTCGACATAATTTACAGAAAAATCGATTGATTTTTACCAATCTGGCATTGAAAATTTGTGTACTAGATGGCAAAAGGTTGTTAACAAATGATTGGAAATAAATACTTGTTTAAAGTATAGTCGTGTGAATTTACCTTAAGAAAGCGACATTATTTTCCTGTCTCCCCTAATATATAGTGATCTTATCTATGTGCATAGTAATATTGGATATAAGAAAGAAAACCACACACAGGCCAGGATTATAAACAAAAATGAGCTTTTATATGTTTCTCTATGCTTAGTAGTAACTTTTTTGTGAGCTGTATTTTTATATAATAAAAAAATATATATTTTTATATAAATAAAATATAATAAAAATAATCATTTTATAAATTTAAATAGTTTAAATAAAAAAAAAATTGACCGAAAATTTGGTTATCTGTGTAAATAAAAATGTATTGCTGAATGTAATGTTAAGCGTAAAAGTTGTGAACGGATTTTAATTCCTTATATATTTTAAAAGCATTCATCTGACTCTCTCTGAAGTTCTCTAATAAAGAAAAAAAAATTAACTTTCTTTTATTGTACGAACTGTCACTGTCAAAAAACGAAAATGGCGTATTAATATTATATTTGATATTGCTTCAAGTTGGTTGGTTTCTTTTGAGTAATGATAAAACCTGGTCATCTACATTTTGATATCACAACGGAGTATTGGAGTCTTAACGCCAAGTACAAAACAGCTTCTCAAACTTACACTTTCACTTTTTATATTAAATATAAATAAAACTGTGACATTACTTCGGGGTCAGTTGTTTTTAAATGCCACACCGTTCCCTTGTAGACTCAATCGATGAGTCATGTCGATCTTTAAGTCGAGGACGTAAAGAATTATTGCGTTACACGCGCGCTGATAAAAATCTACTTCATTATTTTTTGTTGCAACAACTCGGGTGTGGTGCCGTTTAGAGGTTCATCCTTTTTATACCAATCATGACTTCGCGTAAGTTGATTTATCTAAGCCAGGGGTGCCAAATTCGATCAATATTTTCAAAACGAAACACGCATATATTATTAATTATTAATTTCTATAAATGTTTATTAATTTCTTTGATCAATGATTGTTTTGCGGGCCGTCCAAAGTTAATTATAGTTTATTTGTCCTAAATTAGCTTTTTAGTTTAACACCTCTGATTTAAACAATACGCCTTGGTTGTTACAATGTGATGCCAGCAGGGTTTTTGAACACGATATCATATTTAACTGTGTTTGTGATTGATAAGCTTTAACTTAGTAGAAGATTGATTTTAAAGTTCGGAGAGGCTTCGCAGATTGTGGCAAACCCGAGTTAACACGCAATTAGGTGATACTATATGTATATGGTGGTATTTGAAGAGCGTTTATAAAAAGCTTTTTCTAAGGTTCTTTTTTGGGACCTTTCGTGCTCCCCCCGCCATGTGTAAGTTAGGACATCATTTAAAAAAGTATATAATATGTTTTTTTGTTATTCCCACTCTCCTCTTTTGTCCTTCTTAAGATCTTTTATTCATTCCTTTGTTGTCCTTCTCACTCCCTTCGATTCCTTTCCATACCTTATTACCCATTATATATCGCCTCTCTTTCTTCGCCTTCTCTTCAAAAAACTTAATTTTACAATTTTTATATTTATCCTTTACTACTATAGTATTAGGAGCTATTACCGCTAGGCATAACTGTCGATTTGGATCTCTGCTGCCAATAATAGAGAATACGGTGAGAATATTTAAATTTAAAAAGACTTCAATAAATGTGTCTCCAATTTTCGTATAAAACGTGAAGAACTTTTGCCCCGATCCATAAAATTTCTCGAACGTTCTTAGCGTAAAAATACATTTAATAATCAAATTATTTGGGTCATTGAAAGCTAGAACTTTGTATAAACATATATTGCAGAGAATATGTAGTTTCCTTAGCTGAAGCTCTTAATTTGAACAAAGTTGCAACGAAAATTTAACGACTTGAACTTGAGTAGGATAAATATTGCATTCGTATAATATTTTAATGTGTTTTTAATTTGGTTCTAATATTTTAATAATAATAAGGCTTTAGAATGTCCATTGTTGGATATAAAACTCCTCTATAGATTTAATTTGATCGATAACAAGCGGCTTGAGTCCACTTCAGTATTTTTAAACCTTTTATGTGCGATGCTCCAACTAAGCCTTTCTGAAATTCTTACGCCGCCCTATGTAACATATTTTTTATATTGAAACGAAGGGGTTAACCTCGTGTCGAGTCCACTTTCGAATTGCCGTCCTATGGGGCATGGGCCGCACTTTGGGAAACACTGGTCTACTTTGTAGGGATGGGTATTTCTAAACCTTATGCTTCCAGCGGTTTCACTATAACTTGGCAATATAATGGGATGCCTTACTTTCTCTCGTTTATAAAACTACTCATTAATGAGGTGATACATTTACAGAGAAATAATGCAAAACAATGTTTGAATAAAAGGGGAAAGTCTACTTCAAAGATACATTGTAACTCTATGACGCAGTAAAGCCAGCGCGATTCATGTTTTGATATTGGCCACGCATTTGCACAGTGATACGCTCACAATCGTACATAGATCGCCTATAACATTATTACAAATGATATCTTAACATGGATATGCCTGTTCATATATGACGGCAATTTTTTACTCCTTTACTATTGATTCATACGCTTGTACTGACACTATATCTCTATTACCAAGGTAGTCTATGGGTTATGGATTATAAATTTAAAAGCCTTAAATGGGGGAAAGTTTAGATCGTTTTCAGCAAAAAGCTTTAAACCTTTTTGCTGACGAACGCGTATTTTTAATCATCTTGTAAAATGAACTCGGAAACTATTGAAATTCGACAGCAATCGATATTTGATAAAGCAATTTATTTGACATTTGTAAATGGCCTATTGTGTAGACGATAAATTTATTTTCCCTGTTACCACGTAATATTTGTAAAGGGGATGTCCCGTAAAACGACAATTTCGTTGCATGAAACAAAGTCATTTGGTTGGTCAATACAAAGCAAGTATATTTCGTAGAAACATTGCATCTGTCCGCGAGCCGTCGCATGAATGCGACCAAAACAACAATGGAGCAGAGACCGAGATCGGAAACTCGTTTACGTTGATTTTTACAATTACGTACCGGCTGTGAATTTACTGTAATTACTCAAGATATTTATATAGGCTGTTGTAAAATTAAATAGTTAAGAAATAAGTGGCAGACTTTACGATGGGTTTTTACATTTCTTTACACATTATAGTGTCTTTTTTTGTGTGTTATCATGTATCTATCATTCTAGCCTATGAATACACACATATACATTTATATATATATATATATATGCATAAGAATATTAATAAATATAAGAAAGATATTTTAATATATAAAGTAAATATTATAAATAAATATTACGCTGTTGTACATTTTCCTATGCTTCATAGAAGTTGTACCTTCTTTGCAGGCAATTGTGTTCGCTCTTACAAAAGAATCCAGTGTAATGCTTCTGAATTATATATTTAAAAAGTTATATACATAAAGTGCTTCTTACTATGTAAAGGACTTCTGAGTGATAATGAAGTTTTGGAATGAATTGCTCTACCTGTGTATTAAGTAACAAAAATAAAAATAAAAGTATACACAAATAAACCAGGACTTCTCAGATGAAAGCAATGTGTATATATTTATATAAGAATGTTCGTATATGTATGTGTGTATAGTAATGCATATATTTGTATGTATATATGCGTTACTAATATTGTATGTATACACATATGTGCAGATATATGTACGAGTGTACTATACTCTGAAATATGTAGTGTATTTTAATTTATTTTTTATTATTAACTCCCTAAACTGCCGCCTCCTACATGTCTCATCTCCATCCAAAAGTTATATGGTTGTGATTGCCCCGCGATAAGACCTTATTTATATACCATATTTATTTTAATTCTTATCCTTGTATTATGTTACATTTCCTCGTTCATTTAGAGGTTTGGTGTATAGTAAAGTGTAAATAAATAAAGCGTGATTTGAAACTCTGTTAGTTTTAAAAAGTAGCATGGCGTTGTCACCTCTGGCTTTTTCTCACGACAGACGATTCTATCTCTTCCATGGATTAGAATATGTATAAATAAATGAATAAAATCTTCTTTTTAAGCGACCAGTTCTATTTAATTTTATTAAATCTTTTACAATCATATACAGAGTGATCGGAAATCGATGTAAAAGTTTTTAAGCTTTTTGTTGGCAAATGAGTTATGCTTCACCCCCTTTAAAGCTTTCACACATGTATCCACACACCATTAAAATATGTTACTCGTAATTATGAATATTTATTCAAAATGTATATGATTTACATAATTGTTATAAGGTGTTGTCTAACAAGGAATTTGGTATAGTGCACTATCTGTTATATCAAGTAATAGTCGATAATGAACAGTTGAATGCTTTGGTGCCATTTCGAAGTAACTACGTGTTTCGTAGAACACGCGGACGGATGTGAAGCGATAATGGTCAAACAAAATAACCGCTAAGGTTCGGCACGTTAGTTCTTTTCTTAGAAGTACTTCTTCACCCTTTGAATACGGGATTTAACTAAACTCTATTAAAATTTATATTCAATATCGAATTGCGGTAACTTTGTCTACATTCCTGGACATAAAGGACTGGAATAATTAGTTAATGGAATCAGACGTTACCTTGCGGAAGTCCATTCTAAGTAAGAAAAGGACCAATATTTACCCACTTCCGCACATGCAGTGGTAGTCGTGCAACAAAGTGCACCGCCCGCCAACCCGCTGATAAATGCGTATGCGGCAAACAATGCGAATCACACAACTGCCACCACCAAATCACTCAACACGTGTTTCACCCCTCCACTGAGCATCTTCAGGAGTTATGTTACACTGATTAGTGCCAAACACAGAGTGAATTATCTCTAGCTATTGTAATTAAATTTCACAATTAATTATTTTACTTACATTTAAACTACAATTTTCTGCTTTATAGGGGCGAAGTGAGGAAAGTGGGGGGATGCATTTTCTTCTTTTTATAGCCGATGGACGCCCACTGCTAGGCATAGACCACCTCTAGAGATAGCCACGATGATTGGTGTTACGTTGCCCGTATCCAGCTACTTACCGGGACCCTTACTTATGTCATCGGTCCACATAATGGAGGGCCTGTCCACGTCGCGTCTACCGGCTCGTGGTTGCAACTTCAGAGCCTCTCGTATAGCCTACTTGTCAATTAGAAATTGTATTGTTAATATGTATAAATTTTAGCTGTATTTACCCATAAGAGAAAATTTCGTAAGAAAAATTGTAAAAATTTATAAAACGCTGTCGTGCCTCGCAGTTGGGAGATGAAAGATCCGTATCAAATAGCTGCAACCCTTTCCCAACTTTCTGCGTATAGTAAAAGCGAAAAAAAAAATTGTACAAAAAACACCAGCGATACAAATTAGAACTAATAAAAAAGCCTTCTTGTCATTATAAAATTTAGGACTTTTACATCTATTTCCAGTCACCATGTATAAAGTGATCACTTTAAATCTCTATTGGAATGTGACTGGCTAATAACTATTTAATGGAGTCAGGCGTTACTTTGCGGAAGTTCATCCTAAGTAGGAAAAGGACCAATATTTAGCCACTTCCGCACATGCAGTGGTAGTCGTGCAACAAAGTTCACCGCCCGCCAACCCGCTGATAATTGCGCATGCGGCAAACAATGCGAATCACACAACTACCACCGTTAAATCACTCAACACGTGTTTCACCCATCCACGGGGCATCTTCAGGAGTTATGTTACACCGATTAGTGCCAAACACAGAGTCGTTGGCTAATAACTTCTGGCAGTACAACGTCTGCAGTAGCGGATAGTAAACAAGAGTTAATTTTGATATATAGCATAATTTTAAACCCTATTTCTTACTATATTATCGTTATTAAATTTAATATTTCTGAAACCATCGATTTTTGGATATAGTGTCCTATACATTGATTGAAAGGCAATGAGTTATACATTCACGTTCTTTAAAGCTTTTGCTTTTATAACCAATCAACCTGTTTAAAGTGGCAGATTAAATCAGACAGTTATGCTGAGGAGTATCTCATACAAGCCGCTTTCCCTGCTTGGTTTATACCGTTGAATAAGTTTTCCATTGAGATTAATTTTAAAAATAAACCGTTTTCACCAGTATTAAACTGTTACTGTTAATTGGTGGTGTTCTGTGAATGACTTCCACTATTCAAGTTACACATTTAATGAAGCCGAGGTCTAAATAGGTTAATGGTTGTATTAAATTAAAAAGTCAACTAAAAATCGTAGTTAAATGTTAATTTGGCCAAATTAAAATTGCATTTTAATCGCGCAATGACTCCGCTGCTGCGACCGCTACTTTTAAATGCGTACCTTGTAATTAATTCGCGCGCTCTCGTCCAGTTCTACACCTACCCTCTATTTAAAATCAGTGCTCACGAATATATGTTTAAAATAAAATTAGTGTCTGTAATTATTACGCAGAGACATTTTGATTATGGGAAATTTACTAAAGTGTGGCGAGTCATGAAGCATTTGAGGAAGCAAAAGAAAGCTTGCCATATATATATATATATATATATGGCTATTGTTTATATATATATATATATATATATATATGTATATATATATATAAACAAGCATATAGGTTTTTTTTGTGGGGGACGTAAATAAATTGTAAAAAATATTGGTAACTTTTAATTGTTTTTTTTTTTAATATGATAAAATTAATTAATTTAATCTAATTTCTCAAAACACTATGTTTTAGACAAAATAGAATTTAGTTAATTTTTTTGGCAAAATATAGTGGTGTACCGCTGGTTGTTGATCTCTGGTTATTTCTTTGTTAATTAAAAGTGCAAATGTCTAGTTGATTAAGGTATTACGTATATTTGTATTACGAACCTTTGTTACAGTTAAATAAATGACATATAGTTTATTTTAACTCAATACAATGAAGAGCAGGGTCATTGACCTAAAAGCCGCGTATCATTTGATGAAATATGCATATCATTATGCATATCATAATATGCATATATTGTCTTTTACGTTTAATTTGAGAATACAAAGGGTCGATAAGACCTCACAGAAAAAAAAACAAAACTGTTGATAAAAATAATTAAAAATAATGAATTTTTAAGTAATGAAAATAAAAACTAGTTACATTTTAACAGGCGATTTATACATCGAAGGGTCATTCCAAGTTTCCGCCTTTAGCATTAATCAACATTTATATATATAAATATATACATTACATATATATATATATATATATATATATACATTTATAAATATAGAACATTTGAAGTATTATACAAAAGGAAGGCATTCCGACAAATGGCAGAGAGGACGAGAGGTCCCCTAAAACATGGACCATTAAAAAAAGCATATTGGTAGGTGATGTACCTTAAACCCGCGCAAGCTTTAAATACCGCCCTTTCGTAAAATTCCACCTAATCAGGAATGAGAATATTCATAGACGAACGAAAGTAACTAACAGCCCAGCGGATTAGTAAGTTGAAGTAGTAGCAGGTAATATAGCGCTGGGACCTTGAGGTTCTGGAGTGGTGACAACGGGCCGGCAAGACAAGCATGGAACGTTTACCCACAAGAATAGACGACACGATTAGAATCGTCGGAAGAGACGATATATGTAGCGGACGTCTTGTTGAATTAATATTGATGAAATTTTCATTACCAGAAATATATTCAGTTTATTATTTTAAAGTAAAGTCGTATATTCTTTTCCTATGTAGCATTGGACAAAGTATATTACAAGTCCACTTTGTTCATAATTATTGTTTGTAAATTTCAAATGCAAAAGGTTTTATGAAACTGAAACTTGGAACTTTGTAGAGTTAATTAAGTCACAATAATTAACTTAAATCAAATAAATGTGCAGTTTAATTTAATAAAGTAAAAACAGCTGAAGTTGAACCATTGAAACCTTATACGTTCGATGTAAATTTATTCGCGATCCAACCAATAGACGACTGTTGCGAAATCGTCTCACCGCGTGTCGGATGTCGCTCACGTTTGACCATTTAAACATGAGCTCTAGCTTCTCTTTGGTGTTTGTATCAAAGTATGGTTGAGATGCTTTTGGGGGAGGTCTTGTTGAGTTTGTCAGCGTGGGCTCCGGACGGGAGCTCAGAGCGCAGCCTCCGTGATATCGAGCGGCCGCGCCCGCCACGTGTTCCATTCAACGTACAACCACGTGCGACATAGTACTGATAAAATAAGCTGTAGTAAGGAATAGTACGCCGTATGCATCGATTATTGATACGCTTCGTCTGCCGTCTATTATAGTTTTCATATTAATTTATTTTTCCAGCTATTACAATTTGACTTCGAATGTCGTTTTCCCACAACCTATGAATGTCTTACAAAACGATTTTTTCGATTGTATTATCATCATTTCATTTAAAAAAGACGTCCAAAGCTGGTAATAGTCCTCCTATATAAATCTCTAAAAAGACTTGTATCCTACGTTGTGCGTGCGAATCTTTGGTCTACACATCAGAATTGTGAGATCAAATCGCCCCAATCGTATATATCAGGGGTGGCCAAGCTGCGGTTCTTTATACGATTATTTTTCGCTCTGACTGATTGTTGAATTATTTCAATATTTAAATTTATATTACCTATGTCAGCTCCAAGGAAATCGAAACAAATTACAGGTGTGAATAGTTATTATTATAATTCCACCATAAAATTAGCTAAATGCAAATATCGATCATAATTAATAAACCGGTATCTTAAGTATTATTAAGTTTTGTCATATATATGTGCCATTACATCTAACTTCAATAGACATATTTTATACTTTTGTTTAAATAATTTTTAAAAATATAATATTTGTAAAAAATTTCGTTTGTTGTTTTAGCGAATGAAATTGCGACTCGAAAATAATTTCAAATTTTTAAAAATGGCTCGCACTATCAAAGAGCTTGGTCACCCCTGGTATATATTAACAAAATTAATTTGTTATAATGCTACTGAAATCAGGCGCCTACCTAAAGCGCATATAACACCATTGATTGAATAATTTTACAGGGCTATTACTAATGATTTTAATAACAAAATACACACACTTATGTCGTAACTGATGGAAGTTTTTCATTGTCAAACTTCATTCTTCTCAATATGAAAAGTTAATTGATTTTAATTGAAAATCTTTTATTATTTTTATTTATAATAAAAAGTTGTCGTAAGACCTCTAATGTGGGTACAGTATTTAGAATGATTTAAAAAGATTTGAGTCAAAGTGAACCTTCAATCGGGGTTTAAACTAGATTAACTAACTGAAGTATCTCGTATTTACCGTCCGTATTAGAGTGGCTCGTTGAACCGAGTTATCGGTACGCGAGTTAAACGGAAGAAACTTAACTTGTAGTAACTATAACATGCGAGTCTTTAGGATTAGAAACTAAATATCTTTTACACAGTGAAATTAAAAATAGATGTTAAAACTTTAGAGTGGTAAATGCACGGCTCTTTTGAAAGCTTCCTCATTCCACTTATTAGCGTTGTATGTTATTATCAATTACCGACGTATCCAATACCTTTGCATTTCAATTCACTAACAAAAGTATAAAATAAGTTTTAATTAAGTTTTTTAAGTTTAAACTTATTTAGTAAAAAATAACTTTTATCAAACGAACGGAGGTGTCTACTGTTTGTGGATTGGAATATCTGATAAGATTTGGTACATCAGTAAAACATGTTTAATTAAAATAACAATTAAGATAATTATTGTCCCATAATCACAACGGAGGTTCATCATCATCATAATTTTAACCACAGGACATTCACTGCTGGACAACTTCCCCGTAGATTTGGAACACCTGTTTCTTTTGGCCCGACAGGGATATTTTCTTTTTAAATATTTTTTTCATTAATAATTTTAATAACGTTCTCTATTTCTCATCTATCACAATTTCGTATATTCTCTCTTTTCCTATCCTTCACATTATGAACATTGAAGGTAAATTGTCAGAAAAGGATTATTTATTCAATAGTATTTAAATGACCAGAATCCTATGCAATGCTTGCTTCTTTTCCTACAACTATAACACCTTGTAAAGCAGAGTAGAATCAAAAATAAAATAGATTAAAAATAAATAGACAATAAGTTGAAATCGATAAGAATTCTTTTAAAAGTTTCAATGTTGAATAAACGAAGTTTATCTTTATCAATTACTCTCACGGCTTGGATTTACATAATATAAGATTTACACATCGCCTTCAATCCTTTGTGACATTCCCGAAATATTATTTTTTTACATCAAACTGCAACGGCACTGGTTGGAAGCGGCCTGCATCCTAGCGTCTTATAATGTCAATATGACTATGAGATAATAATCTATTTCAAATATTCCATATGACACAGGTTCGAATGTCTCAACAAACATTTCTAGGTTTTATTTTTTTTCACTTAATATTCCTAATTGTACACGTTAAGATACATTTAATAAGTTTTACAATAATATACAAAAAGTACAATGGGCGGTCTTATCACACAAGGCAATCTCTTACAGACAACCATAGTATGGAAAAGGTAAAACTACCCATTATTAGTACAGTGGGTAGTTTACGTGTAGAAAAAATACATATTTACAAACTAACGAACATAAATATACATAGACGTACATACTTAAACATACATACATACGTATATAACATATATACTAATAATAAATAATGTTTAATACATATTATAAATTTAATACAATAACAAAT
Organism: Battus philenor; assembly: GCF_028537555.1. NCBI lineage: Eukaryota > Metazoa > Arthropoda > Insecta > Lepidoptera > Papilionidae > Battus > Battus philenor. Next base: position 3,065,971 of record NW_027181759.1, on the reverse strand, counting down.
AAAAACATCTAACTGACTTCGATCAGTATTGGTTCGATCGCACTTGCCTCAGAAAGAAACAGATTTTTATATATCGTATGATTTTTATTTCGTATTTTGGAGACGAAGTCGCGGTTAATAACTAAGCAAAAATGTAAATATGAGGGTAGAGAAAACTCGTACGTCGAGTACGCATGCGTCATCCCGGGAAAAACCGGGCTTCAGCCGGACGTATTAATGCTAACTGCCGCAGTGAAATACGGCTTTGTATTTCAATTAAGGGCTTTCCCTTTTTTTCGGTTTGATTTGTGCTTACAATGGAGCAACGGTGTGTTGGATACGGTAATGATGTTTGAGTCGAGTGTGAAATTAAGCTAATTTGAAAAGTTTATTTTGACTGTTAATTTTATATCGTTGAACAACACTGGACGCAGGCAACTTATTGCCGGTCTTAAAAATTAACTGGGGAGGCTTTTCTACAACAGTGAACGTCCTACCGCTAAAACGGTGAACATAGACAGACATATCAAATAATTTCTTTATTAGATATTTTATACAGCGTGAATGAAAACACGTAAAAATTTCAAATGGGTGCATGTATGATAATTTTATGTCGTTATTAAACATTTGGATAAGGAATACCATACATTAATTGACACCTCATGACATATACTTTGCTGCCCATAAATGCTTTTACAATTAAAAATAAACAAAATGTTACTTTTTATTTTGGAATCTGTCATTTTTGTATGACTATTCATTGCGTTCTTATTTTTTCGCTAATATATATTTTTATTATTGACCAATATATAAATAAACAGCTTTCTAATTAGTCGACGGAGTACAACGTGGGCATTATTCTACTTCAGTATTGATTTGGTTGAGTGTTATCTATGAAGGAGTGACGGAACAAAATTTTGGTGGAAAAGGTATCAAAACATCGGCACAAATGTGTCAAGATACTATTTTTTAAGGGTAGTGAAACCCCTTTAAAAAACTATGTTCAATAACCAAAAATGATTCTGCCAGCACGACTCGGCTCATGGTGATAAAGCTCAATTTACCCAATCTTGATTAGATATTCCGAACTTCATCAGAGCTGAAGACTGGTCGTCATCTGGTCTTGATCTTAATCCACTGGATTATGATTTATGGTCAGTTTTAGAGAATAAAGCAGTAAGTATGATAGTTTTTAGTCCCTAAAGAAAAAAAAAATCAAACGATTGTCAGGGAAGAATTTTCTCGTAGGTGCGTGCTTTTATTGATAACTAACCTTAATGTTTTAAGGCCTGTATTGATGTTGTTTTTCTATGTAACAATATATATGGCGAGTCTAAATAAATTCACCCAAAGCTTTAATTTTATACAGTTATTATTGTTATTTCTCTGTATAATCATGTACAGGGCGTTTTATTCTTTAAAATAGAAAGCGAATAAGAAATGCGTTGTTGCAAGCAATCAATGCCTTTGGTTTACTTCATAACCGCATATTATTTAGTACCGCTATACGGTATGTTGCGGTGGTTTGAGAATCAATTTTGAGCCCGTATCGAGATTATTGAAACTTCATCGCAAGTGCATCTGTTGTAATAAAGTACAATGAAATTGTTTATACCAATTCTGCCGCGATGGTACCATAAAATTAATTGGTGTCGTGACTGGCGTACCACGTACCTGCGTACCATATCCCGCCGTGTCTAGAATAATCAATATGATAATGAATATTTTATTTTACAACTTCAAGCGGTTGAGTTTCAATCTCTTTCGTAACGGCGCCCTTTTTAATTACTTATATCTCTGTTTTTTTATTTGTCATATTTTCCTGATCATTAAAAATAATTTAAACGCTTGTTAAGTTACTTTTTTTTAAATAAATACAAAGAAAAATTTTTAATGGTCATGAATAGTGGTATAGGAATGAGAGTTACGATCGTAGGTCGCTAGTTCGATTTACTTGATACAGCTTTATATAATTCACACATTGTGGATTAATTACGGAGGATTGCCACTACTCACATACAAGTTTCCAGAGGATAGGCAGCAGCGTTCTATGTATACCGTGATATCATACTTCGATCGCCACCACGCTAACCAAGCGTGGCGATTATGGTATATCCCCCCTTGAAAACTGGGGGAGGCTTAAGCCTTGCAGTGGGCGTCTATTGGCAGTAACGAAGACTATTAAAAAAATTTCGGTATATTTTTATTAGTCCTTGTATTAGGGTAATAAAGTTAGACTTCTGTGGCCTTTAGTCTTTAGACTAGAGACCGTTGTCCGGTGCAGTACAGAATGTTCACCCACAATATGGAAGAATGACTTTGCTAAGGTCCGAAAACGTTAGATACAGGTCGCTTCTAATCAGTCTTATAGGATAAAGGAGAAGCTATTGTTTAGTGTTTTACTTACGCTGAATTAAGTTATTTATGAATCTATATATAACATTTTATTTTAAATAGACTTATAACATAATTTGGGGTTACTTTTAAGATTTCGAAACAAATTAGTAGTAATATTGTGAGTTTTTCATTAAAGAGGAAACATTATTGTCTGTTTTTAATTATAGGTGATTGGATTGTGTGCAAGATGATTGCTTATAGGTGTAAATTAATTGCTCATATACCAGTAAAAAGTTTTATAGCTTATACACCTCCTTGCAATAACCTTATATAAAGTGATCTCTCTGAAGTATGTCAATTTTTTTTTCTTGGAATGTCACAGGTTAATAATATCTGGCATTACAGTTTTAGGGACAGCTAATAAATTCGAATTTAGAAAACGGTTTTTCTTACTATATTATGATTACGTTGTTTATTATTTTTGGAACCATTGATTCCTGGGTAGAGTGTACTATACATTAATTGATTACAAATGTGTTATACATTTCACATCTTTAAAGTTTTTACGTCTGCATATAAGCAATCGTAATGTATATACTTTGTTTTTTTTTTTTTAATTAACTTTGAACTGTTTAATAAGAGGCAGTAATCTTATGTCGAAAGTATGGTAATGACAGCAACATCGATGCAGTTTCGAATCAGGACTAGAATAGCTTGCATGTGATTCCGTCTGCAGTTTGCAGGTGAGCCGGGCAGAAAGCAATTTGTGCATACCGAGGCAAGGATGTAACCAATCAAGAGTGCGGTCAAGACTGTGGAGCGGCGCCTAATTGAATGATCTACATACTAGATATCCAATTATTCTAGAATACCCGCTGTCCCCTAAACGAATTTAACTATAGATTCATTTTAAACATTACTCCATTAGTATTAAAGTTAGATTTTCATTGCACATGTGTATATATATCGATATTTCTTAAATACAAACAAAATATACATTGATTTATTTATGTTTATAATTTGGTTATATTTTAAAAGCCAATATATTACATTTATATTCTATATGAGTGATTATAGATGTAAAAGCTTTACAGGGATGAATGTATAGTTCATATGTAGAAAAAAAAAAGCTTAACACGTACTATTTACAATCATTAAAAATATGTTTCATTTACTTGTTTATTCTATTAAAATGCGACAGGCTAATAATATCTAGCAGTACAAAGTTTGCAGAGACACAGTAAGATAATAAGTATATAATAGTTAATTTTAATATATAGTAATCCGAATATTGAAAACCTTTTTTATTACTGTATTATCATTGCGTAATTTATTTCTGAAATTGAATTGAAATGAAGATATTGAATAATGGATAGGGCGTACCATACATTAAATTATGGCTATGTATTCATATCTATAAAGCTTTTGTTTCTATGACCGCTGTATAACAAAATATTATAGCTTTAAACTATTTTATAGCTTTGGACTATTTTATAGCTTTGGACTATTTTATAGCTTTGGACTATTTTATAGCTTTGGACTATTTTATAGCTTTGGACTATTTTATAGCTTTGGACTATTTTATAGCTTTGGACTATTTTATAGCTTTGGACTATTTTATAGCTTTTGGACTATTTTATAGCTTTTGGACTATTTTATAGCTTTGGACTATTTTATAGCTTTGGCCTATTTTATAACTTTGGACTGTTTTATATATTTGGATTATTTTATAGCTTTGAACTATTTTATAGCTTTAGACTATTTTATAGCTTTGGACTATTTTATAGCTTTGGACTATTTTATAGCTTTGGACTATTTTATAGCTTTGGAATATATCATAGCTTTGGAATATTTCATAGCTTTGGACTATTTTATAGCTTTGGACTATTTTATAGCTTTGGACTATTTTCTAGCTTTGGACTATTTTATAACTTTCGACTATTTTATAGCTTTGGAATATGTAGGCCGAGCGTATATTTGCCTCAAGGTTCTAGAGTAGAAACTAAAGAAAATTTCTGGGAAAAGCCCATGTTCAGCGGATGACGGCTAAAATTATGATGGTGGTCGTGTATACCAGTCCGACTCTGCAGAGTATCGTATGTTTCAGCCTGTAAATGAAGCTTAAATATATAGCTCATTTATGAATATAATAAATTTAATAAAAAATTAGAAGATAAGTTAAGTAGGTCTTGATTTCGATCCCCGGAATAGTCTTGTATAATTCACACATTGTGGATTAATTTTATAGGACTACCACTACTCAAAAACAAGTTTCCAGAAGATAGGCAGCAGCGTCCTCTGTGTATCATAATATCACAACACAATCGACAATCTTCCTGTCACGCGTGGCGATTATGGTAAATCCCCCATAGATATCTTTGGCAGACTTTTGCCTTGCAGTTGGCGCTTATGGAAAGCATTAAGTAATATCGTAGCCGTGGATTTTTTATGAAAATTTTGTTTACATTCATTTTAACTCTTATCATACGCCACGTTTCGTATGGTTAATTCTTACCAGATTGTAGTTATTTTAAATAAATATGAAAGAAAAAGATTTTTTTTATTATTCATTTCAATTTAACAATTTTCTTAAAAAAATATTTATTTTCTGAAGAAGTAATACATTTATTTATATGTTTAAAGTATAGTATTTTTGAAACAATCTCCAACATGAAGGAATGGTTTTCTTTTGCACGTTTCACAACAGTATAGTGTTGTTTTCCTTCCTTCAGGCTATATACGATTAGAACATACTAAGTAGTTGTTATGTTTTCCTGTACCATCAGGCTGCAAGATTTGTAGTTTCCCATCCAATCTCCCCTCATTACTGAGGTTGAAGATACTATTAAAATTAATAAATTTTATTTTTTTATCAATAAAAGTTCAAACATTAAAAAAATTATTGATATGCTGCATAAGGTAAATGCTTTGTTGGTAATGATAAACCGAAGAGACAGTCGTATGTGCATTCGATAGGCAGCGAGTTTTAACATGATCCAACTTGTCACCTCACACGTGCCATACGACCGCTGAGGAACTACCGTGGTCACGTCAGGGGTGACTTGCGACCGATAAGGGTTAATAATCTGTGCCTAGATCTTTTTCATCTCATCTTCCTTCAATACATGGCAATTAAGTCCAAAACGAATTTTAACCTTATTCACTTAACGAAACAGGCTTGGCTTAGTTTTATAAACCAGTAATAATTATTGTAATTCATTTTATGTAAATGTAAATTATTATTTATTCAGGTGAACACTTTTCTTGGCCAAATAACTTGTAAATAACGTATGTTAGGTATGTTTTGGCAATAATATTACTATAATTAATAAAGGCCATTAAGTTTCGACGTTACTAAGAAATTATGTCCTTTGTTTATTTGGTCACAATATGTTCAATTGATACATGTCTTCTGGTGAAGACAGCAGGTGGTCAGAGGCGTCCAGCTGTTAGCTTGCCTTACGATTCGTTGGCGTTACATGAATAATTTAGAAAAGTTTTTATGTCATAGGATTACCCAATGACTAATAAAATGACAAAAGGAATTGGTCGCGCAATTACGTATGTAGTTCCATTTATCTCATAATAGCAAAGTGCTATGGGCAATATGCATTATCGTTAGATCTTGACTTTGAAGTGTTATTATTACAAGTAATGAGTGTAAATAGATCAGTGCTTCGTTGAAATCAAGTTTTTTCATTTCATTGATCTTTGTTTAAACAACGTCACCGAAGTTTTTATTATACAAATTCTTGTATAACAATACCCTTATTAATTTCGTATCCTTCAGGTTTTATATAGCAGATTGCAGCTAATTATATATATATATATACACAACAAGGCTTGCCAATTATCGTGATCAGTTAATATGACAATAAGTTCGTCCGATCAAGGAGTATAATTGTAACTACACTACACCCGTAGGTTTTGGTGAATCTTGTGAAATAATAAGGATATATAATAGCATAAAAACAGACAGACAGACCGCAAGACACCCGAGAGCGGCAACTTACTGCTGGAAACGGCCTGGCCGCGGCGCGACAACCGAACCCGACGCCGGTCAGTTCAAAATTCATTCACATTATTCACTGTTTTATTTACACCAATATATTTCAAAGTGGTCCAAGTACACTTCTTGAGGTCTACGGGAGACTTGTCAGGAATCTACTATGGCGTGACACAATAATGGGGTTTCACAATTTGTTAGCAAGGGACAAAAAAAATATATATATATAGTTAATTTGCTGTTAATTTATATATGGGGCACTCAATCTAATAATCTAATCGATGGATTAGAAATAATAAATAACTCAATTATAATATAGTAAAAAAAACACTTCTAAAAATTTAATTAGTACATGTTAAAATTAATTATCGTTTACTATCTGTCCCTGTACACTTTGTTCTACCAGAAGTAACTGACCCGTTGCATTCCAATGGAATAAATTAATTAATGTAACATTTTACAGATTGATCACTTTATACAGGTGATTGGAAATAGGTGTAGAAGCCTTAAAGGTTTTTGCGGATAAATGAACCATACATTTAAACTCTTAAGGTTATGTCAGGTCGTCGATTCTTCTCGATCGATTCCAGACATATGTATTGATTGAATCAAAGCTTTTACCTTAATGGCATATACAAATTCCGCTGAGATGATAAAGCGCAGAAGGCTCTCAGTTAAAACCTCATTTCTCGAAACTGTTCGTATATAAAGGTTCTATTTTATGTTTATTTTAATTACATAGGCACTTATGTTTTAGCTCATAATGTTTGTAGTTTTGTATACTACCATCTTTTTTGCATAAATTATCTCTTTTTAAATTTATTTGATAAGTAAAAGCTATCACGAAGTGTTTTTATTTGTTATGACATCGTGAAAGTTACTGGTGTGTGGAAAATATGTAAATATGTCTGCTTGAACCTGATTGATTGTCCACGCGACTGCTTCGAATTTCGCAGAGCTGCTGTGAATACCAGGGATACATAACAAAGAGCGCTCACTCATGAGCAATGCGTGCCGCTAAACGGTTACAGGCGGGCAATTGTCGCCGCATTCCCGCGCCTATTGTTGCCTCAAGTTTATTGTGCCTTTTTGTGTCGCCTACCGTACATAAGCTAATATCACTTCGTACATACAAGCTGATGCCTTTGTATGAACACTTTGATTCCTTTTTTTAATGACGTTCTTTGATTATTTAAAGCAAAACAATGAAGACATATATGTACTTTTTGGTGAAAGATTAATATTTAAAACTTTGAAAGTTCTGGATGTAGTTTTTAAATCGTATGTTTTGACGCGTGTAGGCGATTTAAAAATAAATACATCAATTGCTCGCGTGGTGTGGCCAGGAGATGTTGTTATTTTAATTTTTTTTAAGTTTCATCAAGTAATTTATAGATTTATAGGTTTTAAAAGTCAAATTGTGTCTTACCCATAAATAATTTTTCTTTTAAGTTAATGTAACGGGTCGAGGGTAAGATTTTAATATTAACAATAATTCTAACTTTAACCATTTGCTAGTAACCTATGAAAGTAAAACAGATAATCGGCGACGAATGGAGATATACACAAAAATTTATTAAGTTTAGGTTTCTTGTTTAACACTGCAAATTGTTTTTTATTAATTTCAATAAAAAATGAACAGATTTTAATGTATTCTAATTAAAGATCAATGACATCCAAATTCCACAACATGAAATTAATGTGAGTAAAAATAAATTTTTAAATAGATAAATGTATATTTTAATAATTTATTTAAAAATTGTGAACGAAAATACAGTTTAAAATAGACTGTCTAAAATAATTATGAATATATATTTAAATTATACAGAAACCTGCTTTCGTGCGGTCTCTTTTTATGGTATATGAAAATTCATTCAAATTCGAACATTGTTGAGGAAGTTATAAATAGAAATATATTAGATAGGATCTTTTATATCTTATCTAACGAAACACGTACAAGCGTCTAGTGACCCGATCCATTGAAATTGTAGTATGTAGCGGCTCGTGCAGAGGCTTCCTAGGGAGCCTTCGAGCTTTGCTACCTTAAAAGAGGTGTTAGGCTGAGCGTCCTCAGCGCCTCGCCCTTTCGGACCCGCGGGATCTGCAAATGTCATTTGGGTAGCAGAGTGAGTCAGATAAAAATAATGTCTAGTGAAACAAGTCGTCATAAAAACTGATCACCGACTGTATGCTAACAGAAAAAAAATCAACTTTAAACTACGAAGTATCTTCATGTCATGAAAGCTATTTTGAACCAGTATACCACAAGAAAGTTCCCGTATTGTCATACAACAGGTTTAATTGTACATCATAGCTTCATAACTTACCTGTTCATTTTTTTAACAATTCTCTAAGCTGTGGTTTTTGAAATAATAACATAGATTTGTATGCTCCGCTATCTGTATGTGCATTGACTTCGTAGGGTATGTCGTCATTGCCGCTTGCGACAAATGCACCGCATTATATCGACGTCATATGTAGAGAGATACTATCTCCAATCGCTTATCTTTCATACAACCCTCTTTATATACAAAATTATATATAAAGGTCCGTGTATGGAACAATCTGCCGGTTACCTTATTCCCTGAGAAATATAACCAGGGTCCCTTCAGTGTCAGAGTGAACATATATACTGAATCTACATCTTCGACTACACCGTCGCTTTCTAACAGACAAGTTGGTGATCAAAGGTAGACTAGTAAATGATAAAATGTAAATATAAGAAGGCGCAACGATGGTACCGACATAGCTCAACGGGTTGGCAAAATGGCAGGTTACATAGCTACCCTTAAGGTTCTAAAGTTGAGACCACGAACCGGATCGCGCAGTGTAGGATATCATCCGAAAAGGTGCCACTTTTTAGGGCGTATGAAGAAGCTGGATGTATAGCATGTCGCTTACTACTGAAAGTCTATAGGTGAAGCCTATGTCAAGTAATGGACGTTATAGGGCTGAAATGAAGATGTTATCGCATTTTTTGTAGTTTAAACTTTCTATGTTTATGTATGTACATCATATGTTATTTTTTGAGATATACTAATTGAAATACATGTTAACTATTTTTATAATCATTCATTTTATTGCCGAAACTACCAGGAATATAAAGCTATTTATCTCTGCCGGCAAAACACTACAAGTGGTCGTGCGAATTCCTTAGATTTCGTGCAGGCAAACCCGCGTTAATGAGCTAGTGTGGTGTATTACCTTATTACCGTTAAAGATCACCGTATTGCCAACGAGTAAATACGGAGTCGGCGTGTAATTTAGACAGGCGATGTAATCGGAGATTTATTGGCAACTTAGTACCGCACGCTTGATATATCTTGCCACGTGATTATGTATTCTATTCCTTAAGAATAGATGCTGTAATGTCGTGGACAGCGTGTCCGTGGGCGTTATAATGCTCGATAGTAAGTATAGGCTAGGAATCGGTTTACGAGGCTCCGTATAGAAAGGCTCGAGAGCTCTCTGGATAGACTTTTTTGTAGGCACGTCGTACACTGTAAAGTTTATTCGGCGAAGAACATTGACCCGTTATATAATCGTTGACATACTTTGTGTTCTTTTTTATTTTGAATTAAGAATATATCGATTGCTGTTTTTGATTGTAATGATTTACACGTGTGTGTGTGTGTATGTGTTTGAAAATTGTTTTGAATAGCTTCTTGTTCTTGTAAAATAAAATAAAACAAAATAGGAATAGGTATGGTTAATATTTTTAATACGAAATAAATCATACAGTAACATAATTTGAATTAATTTTGATATATAATTTAAAATGTAGACTTTAAAAATCACGTATTGTGATTATCTAGTATTAGAAGACAGAAAATATTTCGTCTGTTTGCAAAATTATCATAAAAAATATTCTGCTGTGAAGACTAAACAAAAGAGTTTATGTCAATGTGCCCGGAGCGCAGAATTATGTAATAAGCCACTGTGTGTCGCAATCATAATGTTACGTTACTGTGTGGCAAGCTTTATGACGTGTAAACAATGGCGCGTGAATGGCCCGCCGATATGATTGATTGTGGAGTCGAGTTCGTTCGGTGTAAGGAGTCAATACTGACATTCTTTATTTATCAAGGATACATTTTTAGTACATTTATTTTAAGTCTTATTTTTCTTATAAACACTACAATGTTAACCCTTAAATGCATAATGATGAAAAACTGCCACTACCACTTTGAATACAATAGTGAACAGTATATGCACAGTGTTTTATATCTGCAACATAAGGTTTTTTTTTTTAAATAAATAAACATAAAAAACATTACATACATATTGTTTTCTATTTTTCTCTGCATTGTAGTGTACTTATCTGCGAGATATATATTTCTTGAAAATATAAATAAGTCATGCATTTAAGGGTTAATGACAAAATTTAGTGCCGTATTGATTGATATAGATTTTTTTTATCGTAGAGTTTTTTATCCGATAGGCTCAATTATACTGACTACTTATGCCTTACAATGAATGACAGAAGAGACCAATTTGACTTATTTTTTAAGTGCACCCTTTAATATAAATCTCGATGTTCCAAACAAAAAACACAAAACTGAATAAAAATAAAAAAAATTTGCAATTAAATAATCCTTCACACTATAATAAGATTATTTTCATATTTTTGATTAGTGAACTTAAAAAAAAATGATTACGTGATAATTCAGAGATATAGTAAATATTAAATATGTAAAAACCAAAAAAAAAAAATAAGTGGTCGAAACGTATATTTCATACAAATTGTCTTGATAATTATACATGTCATTTTAAAGAAGGTTATAAGGTCGTATTTCGTACGAGTGTAAGTGGTTGTCTGTTATTCATAGAGAGGCATTCATGGGGTGTTCAAATACAGCTGAGAAACTAAATACAAGATAAGAGCGATATACGTGATAGCGGCGGCTTATCATTGAAAAAAATTTAAACGTTAGACGAAAAATATTTTCATATCAACGTGTTTAATACTTTATGCTCTATTATAGGGTGCTTTATATGCTCTCTATGGGTTAGTCGGTAATCACATCCGGGAAGAATATCTTAGTTGTCCAAGATATCTGTCTCTCTCACTCCCTCTCCTGATCTTTTACGGCAGTCCCACCTATGCCATGTAGTGGTCGTTTATTAGCTACGATGGTAAGTGATGACAGTGATCTGAGACACAGAATTTGATAAAAGTGTTGCGATATGAGATTAGCTTCACCAAGGAATATAAGGATTCGAATGTCACAATGAGGGACACTTATTTTTAAACGGTTTTATTTAGTTCGACCCGTACGGAATTATTTGTTTATTTGACCGAACAAAATTAGAAATTGAAATTTAAGCACCTTCCCGTTGTCAGATTGATCTGAAATTATTGATAACAATAGAATATAATAAAATCAATAACATTATAAATCTAAGATGGCCGCCGATACAAAATGGCGAATTATATATTTTCCTTAACCCCCTAAATATGGGTATCAAATGAAACGCCGTTCCAATATGGCGGACTAGGTACATATTTTTCCACAACTACCACAATATGGGTATCAAAAAACCATTTAACTTAAAAAAAATTTTAATGTATTTATTGAGACAATAGATGTACATCTTAGTAGTCCAGTAAATTGTTAAGGGAGAATTGAAGCTCTCAGATCATGTCATAAGTTTTTATAGCAAGCGACAATGGCAAAAAAATACCCCGTGTTCATTGAACGATCGTACTTACTTGTTTACGCTTATTACCCATGTTAGAGTTTCTCCATCTGCGAACACTTTCATTTCCCTTTACCCGACTTACTTCCAAGTGACCCCGTTCGGTGCTCTGTTGATACGTGCAATAGCAGAGGGCGATGTTAACCGGGCCTAAGTAAAAACGTCAACTTTCCTCCGGGTCTAGTTGGCTGAAACGGGTTTAGGAACTGGTCCTCGGGTTTGACGCATTGCTTACCATATTCGGTTGCTCTATACGATATCTAGTATAAACTCTGCTTCGGTTTCACTTCGGATTTCATAAATGTTTATCGAGTGCATTTAAATTTTTATTTATTTGTTTGCTGTACAATAAACTGTCACACGAAATGAATTATTTACTTTTTATTTTATCGTTGTGAACAAACAAATGATACAATAAATATAAAAGTTAACAAATCATTTATAACATAATAATAGCAATAAAGTTTCTAATAAATTAATAGTTTTTAAAATTAGAAAACAACGCGTGTTTATTTTTAACCCATTAATAAGTTTCTGACACCGGTTTCATGAACATTGTCGAGGACCACATAGGCCCTATTTGAAATATCCTGGGTTTTACTGCCTCGTCTGCGAACTTTCGACAGTGTGTCCACCTTCTTCAAGAGAGAGTTGATAAGCATGGTCCAGAACATTGGGCCGCCTACGGATCCCTGCACGGATCCCTTGGTGGTCTATCTGACTCACTCCACCCTCTCGTAGTATATAGACACCTTGCGATTGCTAAAGTAGCTGTCAATAAGCCAGAAGTGTAGTGAGTGTTACTGTGCGACTTGGCACGGTAGCAAGGAGTACTTGGCGATTGAAGATAGGGTACGGGTCCTATCTCGGACGACCTCGCTGTACGACATAATAAATCGGAACTGATTATGTGAGGTGTAGTGCCTGATTCTTTTGCATTGTACGCGTGTTTGTGTGTGACTTGAATGGTGGAGGAGTGGTTGTTCTTACGACCTGCGTTAGCAGTGTTCTAGGAGAGTGTGTTCTGAGTAACCGAGAAGGGTGTGGTTTGGTTAATGGGTTGTGGAAACGCTGACCATGGGATCGGTAAGGACATACTTAGGACGTATTTTCTATGTATTATGATCCGGTGACAGATCTTTGCAAGAAGCACCAGGTGTAGCGGAAATTCTTTACGGCTTTTTGCAAAAAACACCAAACATGTTGACTGTTTTCATGATTATGCTTGTGTTAACTTAAACATGAAAAAAGTATGACCGATTTTTTATACTGCACTCTAAATATTTGTTACCTTATATATATAATGCCTGACAATTGCCCCCCAAACTCGAGCAATTAATTTTATTGACTTACGTGAAACATAGAACATATTTTAACATTAACTTTACATATTTCATCATTATCGTCATCATCGAATCGGTTGATAGAGAGCTAGGCATAAAGCGACTTCCTGCTATCTTAATCTTATTTCGGTTCTCCTAGTGGGCGCCGCCTATATATCTCTAACAAAAGTAACTAATGACAAATGAGAACAGTTATATGTTCACAGTTATATGTACAGTGTTATAGTAGTTGTTGTTGCCTGGCGAATAAGAATATAAAGATCCATCACGCCGGGTAATCTAAACATCTTATTTTTTATCTAAGGAATATATCGTAGTTATGGGAACATTACGGCAGTTACTAATTATAATCAATTAACCATTAGTATTAACTATTCACAACCGATAACGTGATTATAACGGTAGCTATCTTACAAGTGCAGTAATTGGGGCAAATATTTCTCGCTACACTTGCGTGTTGACAAAGGCCTATGTGATAATCTAATGGGGATAATGTATGAGCAATTAGGAAATTCCAAATTCAAATAAGCGTGCATGTAATTAATTAATTTTAAAATAATACCGGTTAGAAGCGGCCAGCATCCAGAGTAGCCATAGACAATTACAAATAATAATTTTTAAATTTGGACTCTTTTTCATTTTTAAAAATCGGCAATTATAGTCCAAGAGCCCGTGTGCGTCAGACCTTTTTTATTTTATGAAAAATTAATATTACCTAGCGTATGCTTCGCATATAGGTATATCTTTCAGTACAGCCTTCTAATATATAGTACCCGCTGACAAGACCTTGTGATCGGAACTGCCAGATATGTCATGAGAGTTACTGAGAAATCTGGTAATTGTTATCTAAGTTCCATTATAAAATTTAAATATTGCACGTCGACATAAGTAAAGTAACAATTCGTTAAAGTTATAGATGTTTGGTACGGGATGACGTGATCTTTGATATTAGACCAAATAAAATAGAACTACACTTTAGAATTTGACAAAAGTAGGTTGTTGTTGTATGAACCTTTGGTACCCGGGTTCTGCCAAAGCTGCGATGAGTCAGACTTAATAGTTGATCATATTTCTATGTCATGAGCATTTGCTAAGTAACTTTCAGTTTTTATAAAATGTTCTTTTTTATATAAAAAATCGAGTGTTTTATAAAAAGTCTGATGGTCACTTGCTCTTAGACTATTAATTTACTAATATGCTCCTTTGTAACCTAAACTATTATCCATGATTACATTTCCTCGTTTTAATCATTGCTCAAAATTATGGACGCACATTTAAGCAGTGGTAATCCAGTAGTAGAGGACTGAGAAATGCGATCGCAAGTCGCGGACTCGATTCTTTATGTACGATTGCCACCGCTCATAAACAGGTTTCCAGAGGATGGGCAGCAGTGTCCTCCGCGTACCATAATACCACACTGCGATCGTCAACAAACTTGCGGAGATATCATTGGCATATCATTTGACTTGCAGTGAGAATCAACTGAAACTTCTTTTTTAATTCGTGGGTATTAAGCATTAAGATATTTATTTAAGATGTTATTTGACTCAGTGTTTGGCACTAATCGGTGTAACATAACTCCTGAAGATGCCCCGTGGAGGGGTGAAACACGTGTTGAGTAATTTGGCGGTAGCGGTTTTGTGATTCGCATTGTTTGCCGCATACGCATTTATCAGCGGGCTGGCGGGCGGTGCACTTTATTGCACGACTACCACTGCATGTGCGGAAGTGGCTAAATATTGGTCCTTTTCTTTTCTTACTTGGGATGGACTTCCGCGAGGTAACGCCTGATTCCATTAAATGTTATTTGACAAACACCAGTGATCATATATCACTTGTGTACGTCGTGAGAACAATACCAGAAGACACCAGTTTTATGTCCAGCCGTGGACATCCCAATATTGGATTATTCATTTTTTAATTTTATGACAATGACATAGATTTGTATATTGTTCATGAGTAGTTAATTGTGTTTCGTGTGTATCATTTCTCTGGTTCGTTACACCCGGATCGAGTTTCTGAACCGTGCACTCGTTACTTTGTGGAACTTTCGACCTGGCCGTATGCTAACGGTCGATGTTCTTTTGTGAATTTATTTCAAAGCATTTTACGCTGTACGTATTAATAACAGGCTATTATATATTGTTATATATATTTCAAGCACTTTGCGTTATATTTTAGAATAGCTGTCTACTTCGCACTGTGAAAACTTATTAGCCTGTGCAATGAAACACGTGTTAGAGTGATCAATGTAATAATTTTAATGTATCAATTTTAACAAAATCAATATAAATAAAAAATTATTGACAAATAAGTAGCTAAGGGTAAAACTCGATAATGGCTTAACCAATTCAGCAATTCATATTTTATATTTCTATTATAGTACGGGAACGGTCAATGAAAAAAATAAATAAATAATGAGAGATTGCGAGAAAACATTAATAATTTTTCACATACTCAAACAGCACAGTTAGCTGTTAACCAAAAGTATGTTAGTATTAAATAGCACAAAAAGAGTATTCTGTACTATAATTATAAAGAAAATTATCAAATGGCTAAACTCTTGCAATGTATATCTTTTAGCGTTGTTTATTATTAAGAAATTAAATTAATAAATAAAATGTACACTCTTACATGTGTAAGTTCTTTGGCCCAAATTTACTGGTTTTACCTCCGTCTGTATGCATGCGCTCAAGTAATGCATGGATTTAACTTGCATGGAACAATTGTGCATTATTGTTAATATTATACTTTATATTACAATTTAACTAATAATAATTCTTTCATTAATAATAAGTGCATTTGTATTTGCAATCCACTAGCACTGGCCCTCTATACCAGTGATTCCCAAAGTGGTCTATATCGACCCCTAGGGGTGTATGACAACCCGCAAGGGGTCTACGTCAGCGAAAAAAATTTGAGGCTCCATGAAATGAAAATGGGGGTCCACGATAGTGGATCTCAACACATTCACTAGTAGTACCTATTTACTTACATCATACTATCTTATAATATCAAAACATTTACATTATTTATAAAAGTACCTATGAAGTAAAAAAATATTATATATGTTTATAAAATTGTGTAAGTTGTGGGAACTCGTAAAAACCTGAGAGTCGCAGTCTCAGAGCTTCGCTACCTTGCACTGACTTGATCAATTCGTCACTCTATAAATACGAATGTGGGACAAATACGTTTATTCGTTTCCTGAATCTTGAAAAGGAAAGTGCTAAGAAAATATTTTAAAAAATATAAACAGATAGTATATCACACAAATTATAGTGAGTCAGTGTTATTTTGTACAACTACAGTTAACTAATTAACTTCACTACAGTTAGAAATTTACAGGAAATCAATATCAGGTAAGTAGGGGGTCTACCCAACACGGAAAAACATGGCAAGGGGTCACAAAAAGTTTGGGGAACTCTGCTCTAGACTTCAGACTGCTTTAAATATCTCTTGTCATTGGTCGCTATCTTGATGAATTTCTGTGGCCTATAAAAACGTTTCATATATTTATTTTTCCATTGAATTGCAACGAACGACAGTACAACGTTTATCCTGACAGATAGTTATTATTATTACAAGTTACGGATTACTACTTAGCTTCCAATGCCCTATAAAGGAATGTTGATGCGCATTACAATGTGACGTATTGCTGTTAAATTATTCAATACTGGCCGTCGACACGTCACTCGGCGTTAGATCTAGCCGCCGTGATTCAGCTTCGACCGCGATGTTTCAATGAATAATGAATATCACACTTTTTTCCCCCGCAGATGTGTTCCCGGTAATATGACCCATTAGTCGCGCGGGTCATGGCGTCGTAGGCGCCGTCATCCTTGTTACTTGCGGTAAGTGCTTGTTTACTATCTATTTTACTTACATGCGGTTACTGTTACATCTGACACTGTTCACAGTTGAACGAAGTGATGACTTTTATGAGCATCATTACAAACCCAATGTCCTCCTGTACCCTTTGTAATTGCAATAAGATCTTTGCACTCAAATATTAATATGTTTATAATAAATGGCATGTCTTTAAAAAAATCCACGTTATGAACAACACCCAAGTCTTATGTAAAGAATAGACAGCAGACAATCATAAATTATACACTCTGTATTCTAATTTTGAATAAATACATAACTTTTTTGTTTAAATAAGAACCTTCCTCGTGTCTCAAGGAAAATATAAAAATCTTAGATATTTATCTCGAATTGTACGAGCATTTTTTGAATTCAGCGATAAGCAATACATTTACAGATTCATTTTTATTCCCAAAATAATATTTCATAGTATTTTTAAACTCAAAATATTTTTTAGCCCACGAGTTATCGTCTATAAGTGGTAGAATAAGTACAGATAAACAAGATCAGAGGCCAGGTTAATAAGTCGATATTTATTTACTGCGTAGCACCTGTCACGGTGCATTTTCTTTAAGAAAAATAATATGTTTTTGATGTTTAAACACTTTTATTGATAAAGATAATATTCAGTTATTGAACATTGGAACTTTTAATCGAACTTTTATTGATCGAAACTTATTATTTATGTATATTTTTAATATATTTTAATGTTTGACTACCATGCTACGCAAGGCTTTAATGTCGTGGAGAAGAAGCAGAAACAAACTCCACTCATGATTTGTTGAGGACTCTGTGACTACAGTTAATACGTTAAATAATAATTAAAATGTTTTTATTAATTTTATTTACCTATTACTTATTGTTCATATTAATTATAATTATAATTATCAATTGTCCATCACAAACGGAACATAGAAATGCATTATCTTCAATTTTAAATATTACCTATTTTTATGCATTTTTGAGAATATTAAACGATACTATATTATTTCCAACTTAATGGTATTGGTAAGCGATATCCGTAATTAAATTAAAATTGTTTTTGCGTGTTAAAGAAGACATGGATCTCATTGAAGAAATTGCGACGTAGAAAAGATACAAAATAATTTTCGCAAAACAATTAACAAGTATTTATGATGCGCTGATAGGGACCTCATGAATAAAGTCTCACGAAGAAAGTAACTAAAATATATTATTTATAATTATGAAATAAACAAAAATTGCTAAATCATATAAACATTAACCTTGGTGGTGTGACAATACGTTAAATTTCTTGTGTTAAATTGGTTCAAAATCGCCTTCGACATACTACCTCGTATCTTCTGTAACTATGTACCAAGTAATCAGTTTTTGGAGCAATGTTACACATTTGTATATTCTTTGGTAGCGGAATAAACAAGATCCTGTCTTCTTTCTTTTTTTTTATTACTAAAATCGCATAAAAAATCGCTGAGAAAAAGCCTGTAAAAACAGTTTTCAGTATTTATATTTCAATGTGTATTGATATATTTGTATTGATAAATTCTGTGATTGAAATATTCATATATCGAACAAAATACATCGCACAAGAAAATGACCGCACAAAAGCAGTTTTGAGTATTTACATTTCAATGTGTGTGTGTAGTTCAATAAAACTGCGACTTATTGTATGTTATCGCGTTCTATAACGTCATTAGCATCTGATTCTGGCTCGAGTGTGACATTTGCACACAATATGTGTTTACTCTATGCAGCATATGTCGCTCTGTGATACTCGGCGAGGTGGCTCCGAGCTGATCGATGGTACATTTGAATTGCATGAATAAATATTGCAAACATTATTGTAACAGATGTTTTAACAGAGTATCATATGTACTTGCAATGACGAACATAGCAAGAATAAAATTAAGCCTATTTTAATTAAATATACAGTATGATTGGTTTTAGGTGTAAAAGATTTAAAGGGTCAAAAGCTAATTATTAATAACTTTGAAATATGGAAATGAAGAGTAATCATAAGTACAAGACCAATTTAGTTCTAGAGATGTTTTTGTTTTTAAATTCCGCCGCCAACCTAAAACGGGCTTTAAAGATTAATTGTATCATATGGCTATTTATTCGTCTTGATTATTATATTTCTGGTCTCTTGATGGCATGTAAGAGTTTACAGGAGTATAAAAGGTGTAGTTGTCGTCAGGTGGTCCAGTGAAGTGTGGCGATGGGCGCGCCGGGCGTGTCGGACGAGTACTCGCCGCCGCGGCTGTCGCGGCTGCTGCACTCGCTGCCGCACATCAACGTGACGCTGCACCGCGTCAACGACACATTCGCGCCCAACTCGCCCATATACCTAGAGGTAAGTGCTCATCATTTATGTCGCCCTGGTACTTTTGTATCAATATAATTGTATTTATTGTGCCCACTACTACTAGCGTTCAAGCGAGGGCGTTCAGGAGAGGCCCGTGTCGCTCCCGACCGCCGAGTAGTCCTCGCCTCGCATAACTTACACTACACATCATTCACTACACTATATATCTACACCGGTATAGTCCCTCTTCGTGCGTACGACTTCGATGTAACTAGAGTATGATCACTCAGTGTAAATTTTTAGTCCACGGACCTCCTGTATCCGCGGACTCAATTTCGACAAAGCTATACGAATCCGCTGGCTTGGTCACTTGGAGCGAATGGGATCGGATCGGAGCGTGAAGGTAGCGTACCTGGAAAAACCGAGTGGTCGAAGACCTGTGGGTAGACCCAGGTATCGCTGGATCAATCGCGTTGAGGCAGACTTGCGCGAATTGAATGTCAACCAATGGCAGACGATGGCGCAAGATAGAGGAAAGTGGAAGTCTCTCGCTTCGGAGGCCAAGACCCACTTTGGGTCACTGAGCTAGCGGAGTAGTAGAAGTAGTATATAAAGCCTAAATCGGTTAGCAGCTAACTTCAAAGACATCAAATGCCCCCACACTAGATGGACCGACGACATTGTTATAGTCAAAGGTAGTCGCTGCACGCGGGTAACGCAAGACCGGTCATTGTGGAGATGTTTACGGGAGGCGTATATCTTGCAGTAGGCGTCCAACGGCTGAAAAGATGAAAAAGAAGATCCTAAGTAAGAAAAGGACCAATATTTAGCCACTTATGTTATCTTACACCGATTAATGCCAAACCCAGAGTCAAACTGGCACTAATCGGTGTAACATAACTCCTGAAGATGCCCCGTGGAAGGGTGAAACACGTGTTGAGTGGTTTAACGGTGGCACTTGTGTAACTCGCATCGTTTGCCGCATACGCATTTATCAGCGGGCTGGCGGGCGGTGCACTTTGTTGCACGACTACCACTGCATGTGCGTAAGTGGCTAAATATTGATCCTTTTCTTACTTACGATGAACTTCCGCAAGGTAACGCCTGATTCCATTAAATAAAAGAAGATCCTTTACCCCTTTTAAACAGAAAATTGAAGTTGAAGTACAAGTAAAATAATTAATTGTAAAATTTCCAACACCTCGTATTAATCATTCCATTCCTTTATTGTACAAAACACACAACGGAGCAAAGCCCTTTGTTCGTATTCTGGGAATGTCCACAACAAACTATGTCGTGGAGTCCCCGTCTATTGGATGATATGTTAAAAACGATAATGCTAAAATGATAAGTGTACTCTTAGATTTTATACCTTATTTTTGCAGTATTATTTTTGTGTCACTATTGTTTACTATGTAAAAAGACACACCTTCCATCAACTTGCCGATATACCTCAAGATGTATGATATCATTTTAACATGTTGTGCATATATTGTTTCGAATTATATTATTTAAAAAGCAGTATGTTCTGAAGAGCACGTGTATAGTCCACGTGGTTTTTGAACATGATTTTTGCGGGAACTTTTATTATATATGCCTATACGTAAGCAAGTGTTATGAGATATATAATAACAAACTTATGTAATATATAATGAAGGTTATGTGCACAAATGTTGGCGTTGTTTGTGAGCAACGGCACTCGCGTAGTGACGCAAACGAGAAATAACAAAACTAATTTAAGTTTGGATTGGTTCCGCCGGCTGCGGTCCAATTAAATTGAACATGAACTTTATTAAAACTGTCGCTTTCTGCTGACACTGTTTTAATAAATGACTACATGATACACTCATTGCTGCGAGTCTTATCGTTTACCGATAGCAATATTTCGTATTTTTTTGTTTCTGAACTATTTTTTGACGTGATTTACCTTTCTGATCAAGTGAGATTTGCAAATTTCGTTTCCGGTCGAGAGGGTAATGCGCGGAGGGTTGTTTCAGCCTGTAGACGCCTATTGCAAGTCATAGATCTCCCCAAAGATATCTATGGGGGTTAGAGTGGTATTAAAATACGTAGAGGACGCTGCGGTCCATCTCATGCAAACTTGTTTGAAAGCAGTGGCAATCATAAATAGTTAATACACAATTATGAAGATTTTATCCCAGTAATCGAATCCGCGACTTACGATCGCAAGGACGATCAATTTTCTACTATATATGCAGATAGTACCTAGCCTAACACCTCTTGCAAGGTAGCGCAGCGCGAAGGCTCCTTGGCCGACCGCTGATCTCTTAAATCACTTCGACGGACTCTCTATGAAGTGACGGGGCTCAAGATGCCTCACAAGGTCACCTAGGCCTGGGCTATGTTATTCGTCGTTTCTAACCAATCGTTTTTAATGACTATGTCAAAGTGATTATTCTATTAAATGTCTTATATATAAACAACAAATAGTTGCAAAGCAATATTTGTTACGGCAAAACGTCGATTTGAGTCATGTGATTAAATGCTCCTAGTAATGCTTGTAAAATTTTTACGTCACACGTTTGAGATCTCGGGACAGGTGTTGTAATATACTATGTTATTTGTATTAGGATTGATATTTCTGTTTCTAGTTGACTATTTTTATCGCAAGGTTGGAGAAATGTTATTTTTAATACTTATGTCGTCGTGCCTTAAAAGAAATACAAAAATTCTCGAATAGCTCGTGCAGTTTTGAGTTTAACGCTTAGCAACACATTTACGAATTCATTTTTATTTATAAGAATAACTTCATAGTATTTCTAAAGTAAAAAAATATTTTTGTAGCCCAAGAGCTAACGTCAATAGAGTCAGGTAATATAAATACAGATAAACAAAATCAGAATGACGTGCCACCCGACTTGGCACACGTCCCCAGGCCGCCGCGATATGGACGCTGGATTGTTTACAAATTTCGTATTCGTGTCTCGATTCGATATTATCGTCATTTAACAGGTCAGCTGTGAACTAGTTTGCATACTATCATTCGTATTTATTGCATTAAAAGTTATACAGAGTGATTGAAAATAGATGTAAATGTTATAAAGGGGTGAATGGATATATATATTTAAAATCATCGGTTTTAGAAATGATAAATAATTTAGTTATATTACGTTTTCAAAATTGAGATTACTACAGATTAAAATTAAATTTTGTTTACTATGTGTCCTTGTAGACTTTACTGAGAGAAGTTATTGAACTATCTCATGCCAATAGAAAAAATAAATTAATGTTACATATATAAGAGTGATCACGTTATTTAGAAATGGACGTTTTTAAAAATATTTTGTAAATAATTACGTAAAAAGGACATTGCTCGTAGGGAATATAAAACTGAGTTATATAGTTAATAGTTGTTAACTATCGTGTTAATCGAATCATCATCTCGGCTAATATCCAGTATCTTAGATAAAGAGCAATGGGTTACCGGTGATGACTTGCAGAACAGAAGCGCGGTCTTTCATTTCCTGTAGCAAGTTCGCATTGTCATCGAGCTATGGAGAGGGCAATACTCGGGGCTTTCTCTATGCGATCAAATCAGAAATGAGTGGCCGTAGATCATGGTTGCACAAACCTATTAAGACTAGGGGCCACTCGGGCAAAACATGAACTGATGGCGGACCGGCCGACAGAAGTATAGGTAATTAATTTTTTTTGGTTTTATTCTGGAAATGAATTCAATATTTTTCGAATGTACGAGAGTATTATTTTTGCTGTCGGCGGGCCACCAGTATTCGACCGGCGGGCCGCGGTCTGTGCATCCATGCCGTAGATGTTCTATTACTGGAATGTTTACCAGTTCAAGGATCCCTCGGAGATCTCGCCCTGGGACGCTGTACACGACTTTAATTAATGCTGTCGGGCATATATTCAATGGAACGACATAGCGCAAAGACCTCCAAGAGGGAATTTCGGAACAGCTTTCTTAATAGTGACCAAGACAGCTGAACTACGGCTCAGTTGGTTACTATTGCGCAGCAAAGAGAAATGTTGAAAGAAACTCCGGCAACTCTTCTATGATTGGAGGATTTCTTCTTTTAGTTTACTGCCGTAGCCGGTAATTGGTTTGGCGAATTTTCGCTTGTATCATTTTCGTCGCTTCGTTTAAACAGTTAAAAATCTTTCTGTCTCAAGGCAGAACGATGTGTAAATTTCCCGGGAGGGGTTGTTTTGTTTGTCACGTTTCCTAGCATAAAACTATTTATATTTTTCGAGGTAGATGGTTCCTTCAGGGACCTCAGCTCGGGATATTATTACACTGTAGTCGTATCAGGAGTACTTTATTAATTTTTATTTTTAATTATTATAATAAATTATAGGTAGATAACATAATTCATACTGTAAAATATTTTTTAATATTTAAAAATAAAAATCGTAATAAATTACGGACAATTAGATATCAGAAGTCGATGCACTTCCGGTGAAACTATTACATTGATTTATCTTATATTAGTCAGACTTCATATGTCAATGAAATATTTATACAATAATGTTTAATATTTGAAATAACAGGATCTATTGACGGCACTTAATTGAAGCTTAGGAAGTGTCGACAAAGCGAGGGCCTGCACTTGGGTTTGCAGAATAAGCACTTGATTGTACAAGAGGAACTTGTAGTACTCTTTCGCTATGATCCTGTTTTGTTTTCGTTAAAGGAATTTGAAATTGTTTGGAAAAATTTAAGCGATACAATGTGATTGTAAATAAATGCAGGAATTAAAATTTAGGCAATATATAAAGAAGATATTATTATTATATAGCATTTGCTTGGCTTGGTACAAGGTACCTTACGGTAGTATGCGAAAACGTTCCTGTTGTTTCAACAAAAAGCGTTGAAGAATTCCGTGGGGTTTTATTCGGTAGGAGTCCGGCATAACCCTTTCGTTGCTCCCGCAAAAAAGGCATAAGGTACCTATATGGCACTATGATCGACATTAAATTATGTGTAAAAAAGTCAAAAAATAAATGAAAATTTGAAAATGGGTCCAGTATTGATTATTGACATTAAAAGATAGTACGTATTTGGTTTTATGTATAAAATTTTAATTGATTGTAGTGTTTTATTTAAATACTGAGCAACTAGTTGAAATTTTTCCAAAAATAAAACTACAATAATTTCGCGTTATGGAATTACGCGTTGCACCATTAATGTCAGCTTTGCAGACTCCACTCCCAAGACATTCTTTTTATATTCGACTAACAGACTAATAACGTCTTCAGAGATCAGGACCCTCCGGTGTTCAAAGTGACAGTTATTTCTGTGCCTCCAATGCGTATAACCAATATAAGGCTTTTTGTTAAAATTTAATTGTTTAAGATACATTCTCTTTCGACTTTCACAATATCTTTTATCCATAACTTTTACGCTTTACACGATCTGTCATTCGTCGCTTGCAGATCTCCTTTCTTGCATCTCCTTCCTTTCTTCGTCAACATTACTAGATCACAGTTTTTTACATTATCACATAATTTTTTTTATCACCGACTCTTTCTATTTATTTATGATTCTTTTGTTATTTTACTATTTAACTATTTTTTTTCTTAAAGTTTACATACTTGCAACGATTTACTGAATAAAAAATTAGTAAAAATTCAACAATTTTGGTAACGATGTTAATATGTTTTTGAAACTATAATCAAATTGTAAACATTGTGTTGTGACATTTTTACAGAGTTTGGGCATCCTCGGCTCCATACCCGGTGCCTGGCTCATCCTGACGCTCACGGTCCTGCTCATATACCTGCTGACGAGATGCTGCGACAGGAAGCAGCGGCCTCCCAGAAGTATTATAGCACTCAAGGTAAACGACCTTTTGCTGTACTTTATATATTTCTGTTTCCGGATTGGATGCTAATATTATGACGATAAAGAATCGATAATATTTTTATAGCCTCTTAATATCTCACAATTAGAAAGGAAATACATAAAATTTCGAGTCGTTGCTTTACAAGGGTGGAACGTATTTTTGTGTTATTTCTACGTCTAACGATATTGTTATTGTCATGATTATCATTTCAGCTATAAGACGACTGCTGAACATAGACGATATCCCATACATTTTCTATAGCACCGGTTGGAAGCGTCTTCTAATATGAAATAAACGAAAATAATAGGTATTAATATGCTCGCTTGGCTACGGTAGCGGCTCGGGCAATAGCAGCTTGGTGCTATGAATCCTCGGCAGAGACTTGGCTACCGTAACTAACGATCTGAGACATGACGGGCCTCGTTAGAATTCTCAAGGTCACCCGGAGAGTCACCCAGAGAGTAATGGAGAGAGCTATACTCGGACTTTCAGAGAATCAGACATAAGGTAATCCGCAGAAGAGCAAAGACCACTGACGTAGCTCGAAGAATTGCACGTCTCAAGTGGCAGTGGGCATGACGTTGGGGTCGCAAGGTTCTCGAATAGCGACAATGAGCCGGTAGACGCGGCGTTAGTAGGATCCCCACTAGTTGGAGTGATGACCTTGTAAAGGACACTTAAAGTAGCTGGTTGCGGGCAGTGCAGGACCGGTCCTCGTGGTAATCCTTGGAGCAGGCTCATGCCTCGCAGTGGGCGTACATTGGCTGAAAAGAAGAATATGCTCAACAGATCTCTGGCTTTAATTTATTTATTATTATAACAATAAATCAATAAACAATTTAATTGCATCCATACGTATAATAGTTTGTTGGTGCCGAGAGCAATATTGGAGTTACACTCAGTTCGCCTATTTAAAACTGTGAATACAATCAAATCATTTCTCACGGCTCGACGAATGATGTAATAGACACGTGTTGGAACTAGTGAGACTATGATTTTTGGATTTAGTTGGACTCTTTAAAAATATTTTACGACAATGTTGAATAGATCTTACATTCCTGTATTAATTTTTAGTTGAAGTACGGATTCCAAACTAAACCTAGTGGAACTTCAGTAATCGTTTAGTCCTGCAAGGCCGTCTTAATCATAAAGGCTGTACACTTCACAATTCCCTCTGATCTCATATATATCTCTATAGGCATATACCTTCTCTAAAAATCGCCACGATAAACTGTCTTGCGCTGTCCGAATCAAGCAACTTTCCGCAACCTTTGTCAAGTAGTCATATCTGAAAACGGACCCTCATTTATCTCGTACGGCAGGACATAGGGTCGGTTTATTATATGTCAGGCTCACACGGCACTTAAATGTCCATAACAGTCAAAGTTTGAGTCTTTTTACACGTTTTTGTTTTTTTGAACTTCTTAAATTTATCACAGGATTATTTAGAGAATCGAAGTGTATTGTAATAACGTACTCAGTTGCCCATAAAAGAGGAAGCTACCTAGAGAAAGGTATACCAAACTTATCAGTGTTTTTAGTGCTAATCGAACATTGATATTTTTCTTATATTTTCGTAGTCATTTATCGACTAGACACGTCATAATATTTTGTTTACAAAACTTTTATCTAGGAGAGACTGTCCTTGTATATCGCGTGAATGATGGTGCCTCTAGTGACGAACATTTGCAGCGCGGCGCCGATGTATCGCTACATATTTTGTTTTTAATATGTGGTACAGGCCGTGTCAGTGACCCTGCTATTGCACGTCGGTGACCTTTTGTTTTGTATGACGCATTAGACTGCTCTGATAAAAAAAAAACGTAATTTGTTATACGAATGATT
Organism: Battus philenor; assembly: GCF_028537555.1. Taxonomy (NCBI): domain Eukaryota; kingdom Metazoa; phylum Arthropoda; class Insecta; order Lepidoptera; family Papilionidae; genus Battus; species Battus philenor. The sequence continues at coordinate 3,038,785 of NW_027181759.1, read as the reverse complement.
GGAAATAGGTAATAAAAACTTTAAAGAGGCGAATGTTTAGCTCAAATGATCTGTACATTCACTCTTTTGCATCTATTTCAAATCACCTGCATATAGTCGTCACTCTGAAAATTGTTACATTTATTTATTTTTCTATTGTAATGCGACATGCCAGTAACTTCTAGCTGTAAAAAATCTGCAGAGACATATAGTAAATATAATTAATTTTAATATCTACTATTCCGAATTTTTACACGCTTTTTATAGCGATATTGTCATTATCATTTCCGAAACAATTGATTTTTACATAGGGTGTGCCATACATTTATTGACAGCAAATGAGGTGTAACATACATTTACTCCTTTAACGCTTTTATATCTATTTTCAATCACCTTATATTGGAGTTTAAGTGGCTACTGATGTTTAGAAGACACAGGTTAGGCCTTCTAGTTTTTTTCTCTCGTTCCCCCATCTTAATCTATGATAGGAGATTGGCTTATTATATATTTTTTTCAGTATTTTGTTCTTCGTTCATGCTTCCCAAAATCTCGCATTCTCTCTTTTTTCTTTCCTTCATAATTTCTTTTACTTTACCACATCGCCACATTTCTCACAATATTATTTTTTCATTAACAATTTTTTATTTTATTTTTGTTATTACATTTGTCTCAGTTGTTAAAACTTCTTTTTTTAATACTATTTCATAGCTTTGTATCACTGTTACCCGATATTAGGTTTTGTTCGTAGTGATGATTAACTGACCTTTTTTATGATCTTGCAGTATTGTAAGAATAGGTGGTGGCTTCCTGTTTCACCTATCAGGGAGGCGCTGCTGCCAATATCTATACCTGTTCGATAGTATTGAATAAGGGACAGCAGATGACGTGCGCTACGGTCTGGTCCACCGCTGGGTCACATATGCACAATAGAAGGATCAACACTAGGTAGACCGACGACGTAATTAACGTTGCGGGAAGTCGCAGGAAGTCGCGGGAAGTCGCAGGAAGTCGCAGGATGCAGGCAGTGCAATACTGATCATGGTAGCGATCTTTGTTGGAGACCTATGCCTTGCAGTGGGCGCTTATAATAATAATGGTCTTGGTAGAGTTTTTTTTAGTGTTTTTATGTTCGAACGTTTCATGTTTCTCCTATTCGATCATCAAAAGGAGGTAAGGTCGAATCGTTCACGAGTGTACAGCGCCACTTGACCCTTCACAATTGTCCCAAATACATTAATCAGTGTTACTATGTGTTATAGATTGCCTCCTCTCCCTGCATAAATCACTTCAAACGATTTACTGCAACTGACCTACATCGATTGCACGGGCGTTTGTTACAATGTATAACACGGTAACTGCGCGATACACGGATTCATTAAAAACCATGTACTCGGTTTTCCAAGTAGAGTATTATTGATGTGTCTCCGGTGTAACTAGGACGTCTAGGTACAATCGTTGCCCTTGTTTTCACTCGCATGCTGACATACAGGTCGATTGGTTATAGATATAAAATTGATCACTCTGAAATATAACATACTTATTAAAGTAAAAAAAATAATTATATTATTTTTTATGGAACGTCTACACAGACAGATTGTAACCAATAATTAATTTTATTATGTGATATTTAGAAATTTGATAACGCACTTTCTTACAGTATTATCATTACGTTATTTATTAATTATGAAACCACATGATTTTTTGTATGGTAACATTTATTAAAGAAATTTTTACAGAAATTTTTCTTTTTTTTTCTTACATTCGTTCTCTTTGATAGTTCTCCTACAAGGTTTTCGTAGCCTTGTCTATTTCTTTCACTTTCACTTTTAATCCAATAATAGCAAGTGATTGGGTTAAAAATTACTAAAAATGTATGAAGTTACAGCTCAATCCTCCATGGATCCACATTAGTCGGAACGTCTCGTACAGTGGACCTGAGAAGGGCCTGTGAACTTTGTTATTTCAAAGTTGCTGGTAAAACTGTAATTATAACCGATAAAACAGGACGCTAATTGTTCTAACGAAAGTCTGCGACCCAAGTGTCAGTCATGGCTTACTGAAATGTGTTATGTCACTCTGGCCCTCATTGGAAAGATCATAATTGTTCAATAACCCATGGAGAGGGTTGTGATCTGATTACTCTACGAGATCAAAAGGAAGTAACTGAAATAGTTTAGCGGACATATAAGTTCTGTGTAGCAGTGGGCATGTCACATTTTTCGCAGAATTGACAGCAGCTGACGCCTTAAGGTTTTAGAGTGGAGGCCACGGACTGGCTTCGTAGGAGGATCTTCCACAGGGGGGACTGATGACCTTGTTAAAGTTAATGGATGAGGGACCGCTATGTCCAGAAATCTACTGCTAATTCAATTGAAAAAGTTATTTACACGATATGCAAAATTAAAAGTTTCGAGTTTGTTTTCAGATAACTTTGATGATCCTGTCGGTGCTGTGCTGCGGCGCCATCGGCGTCGGTTTGTTCGGCAACGACGACCTCCACAACGCGATGCTGCAGAGCATCCAAGCCGGAAACCAGCTCGCCGGCCTCGTCAACACTGTTAAAAATCAGGTATGAGATAATAGTGGCTAGTTGCCCATTATCATCAACAATATGCTATCGTATTTGCAAAAGACTTTCAATAGTAGACAGCGGACTAGCGGCTGTGACTGTAGAGATAAACACCTTGAAAAAATAAGATAAATTCCAGAACAATGTTCCCAACGCGGGGCCCACGCCTCCCGGGGGAGGGCAATTTGATTGTTTAGGAGGGGGAGAGGTAAATCCTTTCGCCTTAATATATAAAATATGTATGTTATATAGGGGAGCGTAAGAATTTGTGAAAAAGGTTGTAAAATACTGTTCTATAACTAAATGTACGAGGTACATAGAATAAAATAATTCACGGCCCGTTACCTATTTCTAAGATTTTCGATCTTAAAACAAAATCAAGTACTAGGAATTAATCTTAAGAAATAAATTATTTATGTGTACTAAAGTTATTATATAATGATTATTTTATGGTAAGGATATAAGTTGAATAAGTTATAAAGCTAATCAGTCTAAATAAATAAAAAATCAAGTACATATTTAATGGAATCAGATGTTATTTTGCGGAAGTCCATCCTAAGTAAGAAAAGGACCAAAATTTAGCCACTTCCGCACATACAGTGGTAGCCGTGCAACAAAGTGCACCGCCCGCCAGCCCGCTGATAAATGCGCATGCGGTAAACCTTGTGTTCTCGACAATAGGCTAACGAGTCCTAAGTTATTTTAGCCCAGCCAGTAACCAGTTAACTTCAACAAATTACTGGTCGTAAGGAAAGTAGGCAAAGGGCCACATGGATGATCACATATTCGCTGGTTTGATCGATTCAAATTAGTAACTGAACTTACTACTGCCCCGAGAAAAACGTAGTATACCAAAGTATGGAAAGAGTTGGTAATCGATTCCGTCAAGGCTTTTCAAAGCGAACACAACCTTAAGAAATAAAGGGACTGCTGAGAAGATTAAAAAAACAATTTTGAATAAATCGTTTTAAATTTATAGAAAGCATTTGGCTATTAGTTGGAACCATAACTTTTTTTTGGAAACCTTTACATAAACATCTCTCTTTCCACTTTCAGTCGAGTATCCTAGAAGAAGCGATGGGTTCCCGTGCCAGGGCACCATTGGCGCGCCTGGCGGACGCGCTGGACGCGCCCATCGCCAACCAGACCGCGCTGGGCACACTGCTGCGCGCGCTCTCGGCCCTGCGCAACAACGCTAGCGCCGCGGCCTCCGCCGCCGACAACCTGCGCCGCCCGCTCGCTGCCCTTAACCTTGACGCGGTTATGAAGGTACGACATTAAACATGACATGAGAAATGTTGCTACGACATTACGCCGCTACGATAAAATGACGCTAAGATATTACAATGCGCTGCTACGATATTACAATGCGCTGCTACGATATAACAATGCGCACCTACGATATTACAATGTGCTGCTACGATATTACAATGCGCTGCTACGATATTACAATGCGCTGCTACGATATAACAATGCGCTGCTACGATATTACAATGCGCACCTACGATATTACAATGTGCTGCTACGATATTACAATGCGCTGCTACGATATTACAATGCGCTGCTACGATATTACAATGCGCTGCTACGATATAACAATGCGCTGCTACGATATAACAATGCGCACCTACGATATTACAATGCGCACCTACGATATTACAATGTGCTGCTACGATATTACAATGCGCTGCTACGATATTACAATGCGCTGCTACGATATAACAATGCGCTGCTACGATATAACAATGCGCACCTACGATATAACAATGCGCACCTACGATATTACAATGCGCTGCTACGATATTACAATGCGCTGCTACGATATAACAATGCGCACCTACGATATTACAATGCGCTGCTACGATATTACAATGCGCTGCTACGATATTACAATGCGCTGCTACGATATTACAATGCGCTGCTACGATATTACAATGCGCTGCTACGATATTACAATGCGCTGCTACGATATTACAATGCGCTGCTACGATATTACAATGCGCTGCTACGATATTACAATGCGCTGCTACGATATTACAATGCGCTGCTACGATATTACAATGCGCTGCTACGATATTACAATGCGCTGCTACGATATTACAATGCACTGCTACGATGGTACGGTAATGTGGTAATGTGCTTCGATAACAACACGCTACGACATTGCGCTATCATGTCGCTAAACTTATACGTCGCTACGACATTGCGCCATAACTCCAATACGTCTATGTACGCTTATACGTCTCTACAACAATGTGAAGTTATAAAGATATTACACTATGATGTTATGACCTTACAACAATTTTATGCTATAACTATTAGATGTCCTAATATTATGATGCTAAGAAACTTTATCGATACGACTAAATGAAACTAGGACATGATCCTATGACAAGACTTGATGCTACGACAATTTGACGGTGATGATAAATTCTATTGTAAAAGCAAGGGTCATTAATGTATAATGTTAATTAAGGTTGTTTTGTATGCGTACAGCGTGCGTGGGTGTGGGAGGCGGCGCGCTGGGCGGGCGGCATGGCGGGTTGGTGCTGCGGCGGTGCCGTGTGCGTGGCACTCCTGGCCGCGGCTGCACGTCGATCTCGACGCGCGCTTCTCTTGCTATGCGTGAGTATATACCACCATATTTATCTCCATCACCATTCTCATCTCTTTCTTACCTGTTTCACGGTTTTTTTTCTTGATACCGACCTTTGATCGCCAATATTCAACATTTTTCTAAATTAAGAAAGTAAATTTTACATAGTATACTCTCTTTAGTTTATGAATATTTGTGGATAAATTGTGATATTATTATATTAATAATTTAAAATAAATAAATTACGGGTTTTATAGATCTTTTAAATTCGGTCTTCATCCCCACAATCGTGTAAAAATTATATTGGCTTTTTGAGTTTTCTGAATAGCGAGAAGTCGCACGGATTAAAATCATGCGAATACTGTAGTTGCAGAATGAGTTGAGTTTTTGCCGCCTTTAGTTTTCAAAAAAATTGAGCGATTTTGGCACCAATAGAGACTTGACGCGTTTAAGACATTAAATATTCTTCAAAATTTTTTTGGTCGAGCCAAATGATATTAAGACCTTTGAAATGGAGACGCTTTACAAATGATATAGACAGTCCTAACAACCTAGAAAAAATGACCTGCCTTACTAACAGCCGTGAGTTTTAAATGACAATTTCACCATACTTTTGGACCATACTATGTTCATGAAGGTTCGAGATCTATTGGCGGAAGAATCGTCATAACTAACTTATAGCATATGTGTGTAATTTATCTATTCATTTAAGTATATGTTTATAGGTAATTATTTATAGTAAGTATAGTATTTATCATGTATATATAACATGTAATATATGTTCATATAATTAATTAACTTATCTACACTTGTGTGCAAGTAAATCGTCTCCGATTGTGCATTCAGGGCCGCCGCATTTGAAAACGCAAATATACTTTTGATACAAAGTTATTTTTTCTTTAAGCCTAAAAACTTCATTTATATATCTGCCTGGTAGAGAATGCTTATAAAGCATTAAGTCCGTCATTACATCAATTGTTATAAGGTTAAATATATAAATAAAAACTACTGTGTATTTGTTGTTTTTGTAGGTATGTGCGTTGGGGGCGCTAGTAGCGTGCTGGGCAGCGGGCGCGGTGCTGACTGCAGGCGCTGTGGCTGCAGCCGACGCCTGCCAGGAGCCAGCTCGTGCCATCGCCCACTACGCGCCCCATCGTCTGCCTGTCGATGTCAGTTACATTCTATTTTTAAAATCCAGTTTTATTCTAGACTATTCCAGACCAACTATTTACTATGAAGAAGTATTCAGGTTGTATGCCTTTATATATAAATACAGACACACACACACGTATGTATTGTAACGTATGTAGATTGGCAGCTGGAAACATCATAATGTACTGTATAGGATGCTGGATAAAAGACGCTTTTAGAGTACTCAAACTGTTTATTTAATATTTACAAATATTCGCAGAAGTCCATTCTTATTGATGGTTGAACCTCGCTTCCAAAATGTTCTGTTCGTATCGCTTCATATCATGTTTCAATTGTATCTAACCGTCCGCGCCAGACGCTGAGATTTTCTATTCAATCAAGTTCTAGAAAGATTGTACTCTTTTTTGACTGGATCAATCAGCAAATGGTATACATCGAAATTTCTCGAACGTCGAGGTTGCTATTCCATGCCATTGACAATCGAAATGCCACTACTGTCGTCCGTAACACTGTGTATGTATATATTTATATATAAAAATACCACATTATGTAACAAAAAATAATTATACAAGTTTTATCTAGCAAAGGTCAATATTTTTGGACTTTGGATATCTTGGGATGTCGAGATAAAGCGCCTCGAGATTCGCGTTAAGATCAATGGACATACTGCAGTTTTTTTATGGGATTCTAAGGGAGAATCTAGACCTATGTTGGTACGGACAGGCGGAATATTAAAAGGTTTTAATATTCTCAATGAAAATATAAATCAAAGTCAATTATATCTATTCCAGATGGTGTACTATTATCTGTCGTGCAAGGTGTCTCGTGAGAACGTGCTCACGGCTGAGCTTAGGAACGCCCAGAGAGCGGTAGTCGCGGTGAGACAGGCGCTGGCCGTACTGTCCCGTGGCGCGCCGCAAATGTTCACTGACCCAGGTAAAGTTCTGTAAACATTGATTTGGCTCAAAGGACCAACTTTATGTCATAGGGAACATATGATTTGATAGTAATTTATTTTATAAGAATGCTCAAGGTCATCTAGAAAACCATGTTCGGAGCTTCGTCGCAAGAACCAAAGTCACCGATATAGCTCTAAAAATTCCCCCTTTGAAATAGAAATGAGTGGGGTACATCGCTCGTGCAAATAACGGCCGTTAAGAGGTTAGACCCCTCACTACGTGAACCGAAGACATAGTTGAGGTCGCTGCAGGCGCTGCAGGAAGTCACTGCAGACGAACAGTGCAAGACTCATCATGGCGATCGTTGGAGAAAGGCCTATGCCTTACAGTGGGCGTCTATTGGCTGACATAAAGTGACAAACAAAGTAGTTGTATTTAAAAATAAGTGTAAAAGGTTAAAAGGGTGAATTTATAGTTCAATATCTGTCAACTAATATTCGGTGCGCCGTATCAAAAAATGAATTGTTTCAGAAACAATAAATAACGTAAGAAAGTGCGTTGCTAAAATTCCGATGACAACATGTTAAAATAAATTAATATTTACTAGCTGTCCTTGCAGATTTTGTACTGCCAGAAGTTATTAGCAAGTAATTTTGTATTTACAAATGTTTTAAAATTTATGCGAGAATGGACTAATTCCATCTTAGGGAAAAATTACTTACAGAGAGAATATCATATTGCGTCAAGCCATGGAGTGGGCTATGCGTGGGAACGAAAGTAATCGACATGGCCAAGTGGATTAGCAAGTTAAAGTGGCAGTGGGCAGACAACATGCACAGAATGTATGCCCGCTGGGGCTTTAAGATTCTAGGGTAAAGATCACGGACCGGCAATCGCAGCGATGGGCAAACAACCTGGTTGCTGTTCAACATGCCACTAGCGCCCTCAACTCGCAAAACTATACAAAACAACATTTTTTGGCAAATTAAACCCAGAAAATTTGCCAATGTGACTTTGTTAGGGTCGTTGGAAGACGCTAGATGTAGGCAGTTTCCAAACGGTCCTATTGGAAGTCTCTGGAGGAGGTATATGTCCAGCAGTAAATGTAATACAACAAGGATTTAAAATGATAATGAAATTTTTGGCAGGACTGCAGCCAGCACTGGGTGCTCTGGGCGCGGGCACGGGCGAGGCGGAGCGCGCGCTGGTGTCGCTAAGTGGAGCCTTGGAGTGCCGCACTGCGCGTGCCTACTTTGTTGCCGCGGCGCGCGCTGCCTGTGATGGCGGACTGCAAGTGCGTACTCTTTTTTATTCATATTTTATCTTCGTAATATTCTTGTCTATATACCTGTCTTCTGATATTTATATTTAAAAAATCCGAAATTTTGTTTTGGGTTTATATGCTTAAAACAAAGAAACGTGACACGGTTCCTGAAGTACAGGTCATTATTTAGACTCGAAAATTCTTTATTTGACATATGATGATATTTATTTTGTTGACTTTAAGTTGAGTCTATTAGTTCGGATGAAAAGCCTTAGATATAAAAAGAACAATTGAGAGAAACTCAACGGGGCTGTGTATTTTACATATATATTTTTATAAATAATTTAAAATAAACATTAAAATATCTTGGAGGTGAACACGGGAAAGTGTGCTACCTTGGAAATCCCGTCTTCTATGAAGTCATTTACAATGTGCTAACCCTTAGTAAACGAACTTTCTTTCACAATTTTTTTATTTCAGAGCCGTTGACTAGCAGAAAGGCAAACATAATTTGGTTCTTTTTACAGATGACACATTTTTAGAAGCATGAGATATGAAAACTTGTACATGCCATGAGAAGAATGCTAGAAAGTCCCAATTTGAAAGGAACCATAATCAGATTGTTCCGTTATAATGGCATTTTACAACTTCAAGCTATTATTATTCGGATCCGTTAGTAGCATAGTGTAGGGCTCAAAATATATACATTATGTTGATTGTTCGAAAGTGCTTGTAACAGCCTATACGTATAAAAAATATTTTGATTTTGATTTCAAACACACATTGATCTCACAAGTGCCCACAAGAAACTCAGACGGAGCTTTTTGTGGTCAATTTTGCAACATACGTAATGTTTTATTGTAATATAAAATTCTTCACTTTATCATAGTATATATGTTTATATTATCCAGTTGCGAATTTTTATTCCAGGCCTTGTCATTGCAACTGCTGGCAGCGATCGCAGCTGGGTTCCTTTTCACGGCCATTGTGCTGGTGGACTCCCACGCGTGGATCTACATAAATACCAAGTTTGTGTTTCATAATTTAAACGTATTAATGAAATTAATCAAAAGATAATTTTGATAACTTTAATTTATATAAGCCGGTAGCTGTTGTAATAAGGAGTACCCTAGACTACATTTATTTTAGAAAAATTCTTAAACGAAACTTTTATGAACAATTTTTTTTAGTTATTTTCCACGCGAACAAAGTCGTGGGCACAACTTGTAAGAAATAATCTTTGATCATCGATGGTATACATAAAAATATCGTATGGTCCGCAACGAATGGCTTGAATTGTCCTACGGAATATAATTTTGAGCCGTGAGCGAATTATTGCTCAATGTAATATTGAATTTTGAATTGCTTTGATTGGACACGTTGCTCAATATAAAAATTGGAATTAGACTTATACCATCCACCAACTGAAATAAAGAATAGGTAAAATGTAATAGAGGAAAGAAATATAAAAGATTTGAAGAGCTCTTTGCTAACAGACATACATATCACAAATATTAAAGTAACGATAGGATAACTTTATCTCTGCAAAGTCTGATAAGAAAGCCTACTTACTCTTTACACGCAACCTTTGTGCTTCCAGAAGTTATTGGCATCACTCCATACCGGGTGATGGGAAATGTATGTAAAATCTCTAAAGCCAACAAATTAGCTATAAATTCGTTCCTTTATGGATACTACACATATAAGCAGTGAAACTGTATATCCGAAAAAGTCCTAGAAAGATTCTCGAGTCGCTATAACAAGTCGGTAAAACCGGTATGGATAGGCGCTAGGTGGAATTAGGCGGCACTAGGTGGACAGATGACAATGACAAAGGTCGCTTATGTGAAGATCTTTGGGAGAGCCCTATGTCTTGAAGTGGCCGACGGTCGATCAATACGATGATGATGATATATAAATGATCGATGATTCTAATAATAGCATTTGCTTGACAGACGTAGCGGCAGTGGTGAGGAACAGGCTCCATTCCTGTCCAGTGGTAGCAGCGCTGCTACGCGATCTCTGCCACGCCCCGCGCCCTACCCCAACGGCAAACCGCCTTCTTACAGCGCCGCCGTGCAGCTTATGGACCTCGCCGATAGGGAGCGCCCAAGGTAAAGCATCAACCTTTATGTTACCTCTATCATGACGTAGAAAACTTGTAAGTGGTATTGTACATGGTTATACAAGGCCATCGTGATTAGTGCGAATTTTGGTTTATAACAAACATAATAAAACAATTGGCGGTGGCGATTGTGTGATTCGCATTGTTTGCCGCATACGCATTTATCAGTGGGCTGGCGGGCGGTGCACTTTGTTGCACGACTACCACTGCATGTGCGGAAGTGGCTAAATATTGGTCCTTTTCTTACATAATAAAACAAATATTAATCTTGCTATTGTATAGTTATATACATAGAGAGTTTATACCGCTTCCAACTAGTGCTATTGGAAATCTATGGAGGAGGCACAAAGGCATCCTGATATGATGAAACTTAATAGTACATAAGTCTTTTGGTCCTGGGGTACATCGATTTCTTTATAACATAATAGTGGTCATCACAGTAGTCACTCAATCACGTGTGCACGTATGTATGTGCGTGTGTGTGTCCACTATTATGTCTTTAAAAGCCTAAACTTGAAACCTTTTTCATAATTGTTACTTATTGATAGGTTAGAATAAACATAATAATGAAAAAGATAAGAAAATGTCCTCTGTTTGTTTGTTTTTTTCCGTAACAACCCCTAGGTATAAACTGATAGGCCTCCAAACAGCCATTTTTGTCGTATTGTGGCTATAACGGTCTACTGTGAGCTTAGGTTTCAATTGTATTGAATATTACTATATCATAATTGATTCTCAACAGTGCGGAGGGCACGTGCGCGCGGCGATCGCGCATCTCGGGCAGCGCGACGCTGGGGCGCGCGAGCGGCGGCATGGGCGCGCTGGGCGCGTTGGGCGGCGGGCTGGGCGCGCTGGGCGCCGCGGGCGGGTCGCACACGCTGGGCCGCGCGCCGCACAACGGCAAGTACGCGACGCTCAGCAAGCAGTGCAAGACGCTCGAGAGCAGTGACTTCTACTGAGAACGGCCTGGCGGCGGCGCGACCTCCGAGCCCGGCGCCGGTCAGTCCAACATTCATTCACATTATTCAACATTTTATTCATAGCTACAATGCGATTAAAATAAGAATAGGACGGGCTCTCGGCTAACTTCACTCATATAAGTACGGTCAGCATTAAATATATAAAATAAAAAAATAATAATAATTGTTTTTGTTGATTGTTTAATTTGTTCTACAATGAGCAAAAGAGGTAGTGTTTTACATCGGCGAGCTCGAGAGATTATCAGCAATGTTGATAAGTACTTCGAGGAAGAGAAAAAACGTACCATTATGTTGTTGGACCAGTTAAAACAAGCAAGAATTGTACCAGGGCCAGATGGCAATATTCATATATCGCGTAATGTATTTGGAAGTTTCATTAAGCATTTGGAAACTGCTTCGAAGGTAACCGAGCGAGTGACTAGCCACTGGTATTATTTTTCAACATTGCTTTTTTTGCACACTATACCAAGTTCCCGTTGTGACGTCACAACATGGCGCTAGGCCGGTCCTATCCTTATTTTAATCGCATTGTATATGTCCCAAACTGGTCCAAGTAGACCCTTTGAAGTCCACACGAGGACTCTTCAAGGGTCTACTTTGCCAGGGGCCATATAATATTTTCAAATTTCAATATTAAAAAAGAAGTTATTGTAAAAGTTTTGAGGCAGCGAATGTATAGCTCATTTGCAATTATTGTATGATATAGTTGTCTGTCTCCAAAAGTAAATTGTTTCAGTAATAATAAATAACGTGATGATAATATGCTAAGAAAAAATGTTTGTAAAATTCGGATTACTACATTTTAAAATTAATTATTATTTACTGTGTCTCTGTAGACGTTGTACTGCCAGAAATTAGGTAGTCGTGTATATAAAAAAAATAATGTTACATATTTCTAAGTAATAACTATATACAGTGTGATTAGAATAGTTGTAAAAGCTTTGAAGTTATTTGCTGACAAATGAGCTGTACATTCGCTTTTTACACATAATAACATCATATGCCCAGTTCATGAAATTTGATGTATAATTTCGCTGGAAATATAACATATTGTATGAGTTACATTTTTATTTATTTATTTATCTATTAATTAAAAGAACTATTCTTAAAATAGAAGTTAACTCTTAATAGCCTGATTTACGAAAGTGATTTTTTTAATATTACTGTGTTTGGTTGAGGGTCTACATGAAGGGAAAAATAGATCTTTTTTAATTTCGTTAGAAAGAATATTATACAACAGTAAAATTCGTACAGCCAACCTATAAAAAAACTAATAGTAATGTGAACATTCGGTTTAAAAGATTGGTATCAAAATTGAAACTCTAGGCTATTGAGGGTTAAGATTCATTCCGAAGTTCTATTCCTTCACTTAATTCACTTAAAATTCTTCGCACTATATTTTTTCCGTTTTTTTGTTATACAAACTTCTTGAATTTATTATAGCATAATTTAGAGACATATAGAAGTGTATTATAAAACCGTCCATAGTGTCACAAAAAAAAGTTACAAATTTTAAGAAATCTAGAAAAATGTGTAATAAATTTTTCTTTATATCTGGTGCTATAGGTCTTAAATTTATCAATATTGACTATGTAAAGCGCTATGCGACCATATGGCGATTAGGACTGAGACTTGCGATTCGCGAGTTCGATTGCCAGGATACAATCTTACAAATTCATACTTTTTGCATTAATAATATAGGATTATCAATAATGCTCAGAAACAACTTTTCAAAGGATCGACAGCAGCGTCCTCTGCGTACCAAATACCAAATCGCGATTGCCAACTCGTCTACTAAGCGTAGCGATTATGGTATATCCCCTATTGATATCTTTAAGAGAGGCCTTAAGAGAAGCCTTGCTGTGAGCGCCTACAGGCTGGAATGAGTATGGCGACGAATATCTACCGTCCTTATGTATTTTTTATGAAACTTTCCTCTAAGAGTCTCTATTTTGCACGAATTTTTTTTTTTAATTTTTGTATTAACTATTCACGCAGGTCAATCCGGGCGCGCAGTGAGCTTGAACCGCTTCGACCCGAAGTACGCGTCGTTCGGACCGCGCGCGCCGCGTCCGCGCCCCGCCGCCCCAGCGCCGCCCCTCGCCACCTTCTCCTCCCCGCAGCCGGCACCCGCCCCCCATAGCTCTGCTACCCACAGCTCCGCTACCCACGGTCCCGACAAGTACGCAACAGTCCGACCTGCGCGTCGCACCGAACCGCAGCCGCTGTCAGCTGCCGCTCTCGAGTACAGGAGTCTACAGCGCCCACGCCGCCAGCAACAGAACACCAACACCCAGCACCGAAGGCGTCCGGATCGACAACACCACGACCAGCGCGACCTCTACGCCGTCACTGAATTGTAAACCTTAATGACAACATTTCAAAAGTTAATTTTGATCGAATCCGACAACGACACGTAAACCTTTCTGTATTCTTTATCACAGCTAAATTAAACAAAAATAATTTGAACCAAATATTGACAATTCGTGTCAATGTGCATTTTTATGCTGTCGCCGAATTATAAACTTTTAAACTTACATCTTAAAAGTTACTTTTAATTGTACGTATTGTCGCCCATATGGTTTTCAAATTTAATTTTCTTCAATATGTATTATCAGTAAAAGTATTGAAATGTAAACTTTGAGACTAACGGTTTCAAAGTGATATTTGATTGACCACGATAATATAAAAACTTTAATCACGATATTCAAACATCCTTTGAATTAAATAAATCGGAATCAATTATTGACAATTTGCAGTAAAAATGAAGCTATAGGAGCTACATTTTGACTATTACCTATTAGCAGGCATTTTTAACAAAAACCGTTGCTGTGTTTTAAAATTTAGTCAGACCTATTGACGTAACGAACTTTGCGTATTTTTTTTATAAATTGTTCTTTGTCAACAATTTCTATACCGGGAACACTTCCTGACGTGTCACTTAATATAGAAAGTACATTCAGTTATTTCGAATTTCGAATAGATTTTATGGTAATCACTCGCCTTTATAATATTCAATGCGAAGTGGTATTTAATGAACGACGCCTAATATTATGAACTTACTCGAAACTTCGATAGAAAAATATACTCCTAGTAAAAATCACTTTGAACACATTACTTGAAATGTGAACTCTATTACTTAGACAATACGACATGTAATGCAATGATAGCGAAAAAATATAGTCGATGCGCTTGTAAATGTGACTGAAATTATTATTACTGATAACACTAAAGTACGTTAACATACGAAGTACAAATGATATTTGCGATAAATTTGCCGATTTTCTTTATATTATTCAGATGAATCTGACATTCGTTGTCTTTAAAATTATAGCTGATTGAACTCAGAGTTATTCAAAAACAGTTAAGAACACACAAGTTAAATAAAATATTAACTTTTTTCAGTGTGTGATAACTTATAAAAAAGGTATTTTAAAATTGATACAGAGAATCACAGTTATATGTCGCTAATCACAGTTTAACTCATTAATCAAAACTATACGATTTGTATTTTCGAATTCAATAAACTTTTGATTAAAAAAATTATCATTAGTTAAAGGATTTATAATAATAATTACCTGGATAAAGACATTCTCTAATAAGTTATTGTTTTAAATATTAAATTTTTAGAACGGAATCCGAAAAAAAATGAACCACTTTTTATTCTTCTGGATCTATCAATGTTGCCATAATTATAAAAGTACTTGTCCTAACATCAAATTTAGATCTTTTTACGTTTTAATACGAAAATAAGGTAATTCAAAAAATGGATATTATTTTAAAATTTTGTACGAATTGTATAAATAATTGCTCAAGTGTTTTAAGGTGGTCTAATTTATTACTATACTCATTTCATTTATAAAAATATTTTTTACTTTGAAATTGAAGGCCTATTAATGTTTTTGGACGTGTTTTTATGAAATTCGGCATTTTTAAAATAGTGGAAGCGGATCGATATCGATTATTTGAAAAATCGATATCTCGATTAAAATACAATCGGAAGTCTAGATGGAGTTGTATTTTAATTATATTAGTAAAATCGATTAACATCCTTCCTTGCAATGGTATCGTATATAGAAAATAAGCGATTTTTTATTCCAATTTTTTCTATAATGTCCATACTAATGGCTGTGTAAGCATCATATATGACCAATAACGTGACGCAATTATTTGTATTGTTAAAACTTTGAACGTGTCGACACGGGTGTCTGCGATTTCTCTTTATATATTTTAGCTCAATGTAGGATTAAGAAAGCGTATGAAATGGCAGTTAATGGTGGAATGTAAGGTTATAAATAGCGCTTTCTTAAGCGAACTGAGAATGCCAAAGTAGGAAGTTGGTTCATTAGCGATGCGATGCGTACTTTAGCGTAGGGTAGTTGAGATATCGCTGCAGTTGACACTCTCGTGTAGGATCGACTACATTTATCTGGTATATACATCATGTATATAGACTTAACATCGTTATCAATATATTTATTTAAACCGATTTCGGTTTTGATGTATAATTAAGTGTATTTAAAATTGTATAGATAATAAATACGGACGTAGACGTCCCAATGATTGAACAGGAATGTTTCTTTTAATCGGAATCTCCTATCGAATTAGTGCTTTGGGAAAAATTACCTTATTGTATCATATATTTACTGCTCAAAACGACTTGAATTAGAGCGTACTTTATTGTATATAATAAATTTAGTCTCCTTTCGATTGCAGATTTTTTTTTTAGTAGGTATATATTTAATATTGATTTGTATGGTAAATGTAAAGGTTAATATAAGATTAAGCATTCCATGGGGTGTAAAGTGGAATTGGTGTTAAGGTGAACTTTTTAAAAAACGATTTTATCACTTTGTAATAAGGTGTAAATTGATACTGCCATTCTACGTGAAAAACATTTAAACGATCTTAGTGCTGTAATAATTAAAAGACAATGTACCGCTCGCGCTGTAACACCACAAATGTATTTGATAATAATATAAAGTGGAATAATCGTGAAGGTTATATTTTGCTAGAGAAAAAACTACTTAATTGTAAAGACTTTAAGTCTACTTTTGTCTGACGATATGATACAACATTAATATGATCTATGAAAACACTGTATGGAATAATAAAAACTGTATTGTGGTCTTCACGATTATTTCTCCAGTGAATGAATCTTTTTAATATTAAAATAGTCGTAGATTTAAGCGGAATGGTACCAGTTTATATTCAGTATTAAAAATAGTGAATTTTGTGAGACTTTACAACGACTTGATACGTTTTTTATGATGTACTGTTTAGTTATCTCGAAAAAAATCTGTCGGTACCGTGAGCAGTTTATTCGCCAAAGATAATGCATAATTTAACTTAAGTAATGCATAGTTAGGTTTAGGGTTTATCTTAGGCTCGCGTCGTCTCATTGACTGACGGATTTCGTCTCTGAAAACTGTTGCAGACTTTGTGCAATGGAGCTAAACGAAACTGTACCTTAAACGCTGACGATAAGGTATAAAATTAAATAACAGTGCAGTATATGAGAGATTAATCTTGTAAATATTTAACAATCACTTCATTGCACTCTGTCTGTATGACGATAGTCAATAGATTTAATTGGATTGGTTTTTTTGTTGGCTTTTCTGTTTGTAAAGGCATGCATGCGATTAACAGACAGATAAACATTTGTAAGTGGATGGACTGACTTTACTCGAAGCCCTTATGAATAGTACGGCTAACGAAATAAAATTATTTCTTCTCAAATAACATATATAATCAATTTTGATTTATTATTACAGTAAATCGATTTAAAAAAAGTACATTACTTTCAAATTGATTTTTATTTTGATATGATTTTTATGCCTATAATTCGACTGTCATAGCTTTATTAATTTTTAAAAAAGTTGATTACATTTTTTTTATTTATTTTTGTAAACGAGTATATATGGCCTGTGACAATAGTTCCTGATTTGTTTTTTATTTGTACGTTTCATATTTAAGGATGTTGTTTTTGACTGATTGCTTTAAATAAGTAAAAAAAAAAAAAGAATTTGTGAATGTCAATAATAACAAATTTATGTACCGATTTATACATATATAGTGATTTACACGGAATTTTCATGTAATTATTGCACAATATTTATAATCGTATTATAAATTAATTAGGCAGATGTTATATTATAGGAGTTGAAAGATTTGTAACTTTATTTGCGCCGGCATTAGGTTCCAAGTGAAATTAGCTATTCGCATATGTTTATGTAAATCATACGTATGTTTAATTTTATTGTACTCTTAAATATAGTTACCACATTAAATAACAGGATGATAGCCGATAATTTAGCAGGTTTTTCATGTGTAAAGAAGATAAGTAATCCTCGTGAACATACGCTATCTTTTTCTTTCAAACAGTGTGGGCTCATGTTAGAGAGAGAAGGAGATTAGTTGAAACAAGCAACACGGTTTTAAAAAGCATTTATTTATAATAAATGATGTTGAAATGTTTGGAAAAAGTGCCATATTTTATTTTGAAAATTTTCCGGAATTAAATTTATTTTTTTGTCGCATTGATTAGTTTATTATTTGTTATTTAATTTGCTTACTTTCTTTCGCTTCTTCAAGTCAATTATGGTGCGGTCGAGTATGTTATCCTAAAACGTGGCTTGTTTCTCGTCGTCGTGTGGTGTTTGCATCGAATTGTTTGAATCATTTGGATTGTTCTATTTATATCACGTGACGGCCTCGTGTCGTTCGTTGTGAACACCTCACGACGTGCGAAGGGGGATTAGTGTAAGCGTCTTTCGTGATTTAAGATCGTGCATAAATTATAAACGGTTGATGAATAGATCAAGTATGAGTTTACGGTGAAAATATTAAATGGATTAAAATAAACGAAACTGTTTTATTTTCTGACCCTGACCATTCCCTAGATTGGTTTAAACGTTTCTCACGTGACTCATATGTAAGTTTCATTCTATCAAACATTCTACTATTTTTATGGAAAAATCTTTCACTGTTGTCGCTGTCAGGTTATGGAATGAGCTACCAGAACCAATTAAATGCGCTAAGTCGCTGTCAGGAATAAAAAAGGGTAAAAGAGCACTTCCTTTGCTTCTAAAATAGGATATTGTGTAGCATTATATAATTATTCGTATTTATATCATAACTTTACTACGTAAATATTTATATGTATATATATATATATATATATATATATATATATATATATATATATATATTATTGTATGTACGTACACTATAAACTGCATCTCCTTCATGTCTCTCATCTCCATCCAAAGGTTGTTAGGTAGAGATCGCCTTCAGTGATAAGACTGCCTCTTGTGCCATGTGAATTGTTTTCTTTTTTTCTCTATTTATTGTCTATGCTGTATAAAAGGGTGTTTAAAAAGTAAATAAATAAACTCAGCATGTCCACTTAAGATAATTTACAAGAAAGACTTGTGTACAATGCAAGAACAGTCCAATTTGATTGTAACTAGAATCACATTGAGCTTCCCAGTGATGGCATCATTAAAGCTAAAACCGTTCCAAATGCATCGATTTGAGAGAAGCTCGCGATAGACTCGGACAGGCTCATCGAGACTACTCTATATCTTTAAGACAATAATATATCAGTTAATAATCAAGCTTCAGTATCACCTGAAAAATCCTTTAACGAAAATTCCTCTTAAATCTTTCACGGGTAACTACTTGGGTTTACGACGGCGTGAGAACAAAATGGTGGTTTACAATTCGCAAGCAATCTACGAAAATCGATCTACTTGCAATACTGAAGAAATAAAAAGTTTGACTGATTTCACATATCAATGTAGGTAATTAAGTCATAGGCTTCGCAATGGATGGTCCAAAGATCGTTACGGTAACAGGTCTAGCGCTACCCGTATCCAGGGACTCCCCGCGATCTTCACTGTGTTTTATGTCCTGCTAAGGGGGATTACACAAGCCACGTGTACCAGATAGCCATAGCCATTCGAGAATTTTCAAGCTCCGAATTAAGCTACGTGGATGACCATGGTTCTTCCGAGAATCTTTTCTGATTTGATCTCGCAATAAAGCTTCAAACATAGCCCTTTTCATACTTACAGCCTTCTTATAAGAGACATCGTACACTCCTATACCTAAATCGAAATGTTAGATGACAATTTATTGATCCTAATAGTTTATTTAATATATGTAATTTTACAAATAATTCCTATTACTCTGTCCATCCAAGATCGTTACTTGTACCGCCGCCTCTTACAAAACAATATCTCCTTGGATATTCAAACGTCGTATTCAGGGCGGGGCGAATTCGACAATCACACACACCAGTCGATTACAAGACAGTTTATAAATCAATTACAATTCTGAGCCAATCAAAGCCAAGCTGTCTTGTCGGCGGAGTGGGTTGAGGACACAGACAAAAGCAACCCCCAATAATCGACCTTCGACCTCACAAGCCAACGTAAACGTGCAAAGAATAATAATATAATTCGAGATCTTTACGAGGAACTAAACATATAACTAAAGGAAAACGAGTCAACGGATTCCTCCTCCATCACGACAATGACCCGTACCATATATCGCTACTGATTAGCGAGTTCTTGATAATAAATCTAATCACACCCACTTTACTCTCTGGATTTAGCAGCATACGACTTCTGGCTCTTCCCAAAAATAAAACTCGTGCTGAAACGAAACCTTTTTGACGCAATTCCCGACATTAATATAGCTACGACAGAGCTGATGATGGACAGCGAAAGAAAGATTTCAAAAGTGCTTCCGATTGTGGAAACATTCTTGGGATAAATGCGTCGCTAGCCAAAGAAAATAACTTTGAAGGACATTAATTTAAATTTACTTAAACTTTGCTCGAAATAAAATTATTCATCGTAGTTTTGATCACACCTTGTAGGAACCTAAAAAATATATCATACAAAAATCTTATCGCATTTAAATGTTTAAAACATTACAATTATGAATAAAAATAATGTGAAAATTAAAACAAATTATTAAATTTTTATCACTATAAAATATGAAAATGACATATGAAATGTCAGAGGCAAAGATATCGAGAGATATCAATAAATGTATAAAAATACGGCGTATAAACATTCATATTATTATTCCACTAGTAAACGTCACGAGAAGAAATACAGAACCCAATTTACTGTAAATATGATTCAGATTTAGTTCTCCTATTTTTATCTTATCATCATTTCAGCGAACATAGGCCTCCCTCAGAGATTTCCAAGCGTCTTCCGATCTCAACAAGGTCGTCTTTTTACCTTATGGGCAGAATAGGAAGTCTATGCTTTTCTCCTACCATACCTGCATTCTTTAATTTAAAGTCATCAAAATTAAATGCTTATAAAGTCCCTATCCCACCACAAATAGGGGTACGAGAGGCCCCCAATAGCGGGAGTCTTTAATAAAAAAAAATTAAAGTTATCACGTTTAAAATGAGTGCTGATAAGAAGAGAGCATAACAAACTAAGGACGGTTATTTATTTTATACATATCACACTGTTTGTCGCAACAATGTAATGTAAACAGGTTTTAAATCAAGTTATCGCAAGTTCGAAACCGGTATAGGCATAGTGTACTAAGTTAAGCATTCAGAGCCGCCCGCCACAATGTTATGAGATTGCTCGTGACGTTAATTCATGCCTGAAAACCGGCTGAGTGTGAACCGGGTGAGCAGGTCCGCTTCATTGGTTCGTGAGCAATCGATTAGGTCAGGCGACGGCGGGTACAGCGGCGGCCATGTTGCCTAAGCCGCAGATCAAATGGATGTCACACTTGGACATGTTTGTAGCCGAATGGCCTGTTTAACATAGATAAGAATAAAAATATTTTCTACTAAACTTATATCCTATACGTGAAGTAGATTTATTACTGTGATTTACGATAACATAGGGGATTTAATTTCATGTGAAGCCGAAAACAAGTTACCGCAAGAACCACTTTACCTCAAAAACAGCAAAAAACAAAACTAGTTTCGGTACTTTTAAGCACTTTTCTCCCTACACTAAAGCTTTCCGAAGGGCTTTCCAAGTCGAGGTTCGGTAACTTCGGACACTCTTGTATATATGCCAAGCGTGAAAACCGAAGCCGGGATCCTTTATCATGGGTCCTTGCGCCTTGACGCGGATCATTCACCCAAGCGAGATAATAACTCTTACCGGATCTCTATCCGAAATTTACCCAAAGGAACGAGATAGTTCAGCGAATAGGCTAGTTTAAGAAGCATTGGGAAATATTACATGAATTTCCGCTGGAAACTTAAGGATCTAAAAACGAACCTCGGACTGGTGTAAAAGGTCTGAAGCAGGTGGACTTATTTTAACGACATTAGGAAATATCAAAAAGGACTTACGCCGGGATGTTAACTCCAAGCCTTCTGCGCTCTCTCACTTCATCTCCACATCGGCTATAATTTGTTTTTGGCAAATGCTATTTGACTGTTAAAATTACATAAAATTACTGAAGATTCGTATGATTTCTTTCATGGTAAACTATAAATATATTTAAGATAAGTCTATAACTATTATTTGATCTTAATATCCAGATCTGCGGATACCGGCGGCGATTAAATACGTTCCAATTCTCTTCCATCTCGATGCAATATTCCAATTTTAAGAGGCAATATCCGTTCCGTTTTTTAATTTAACTTCGTTTCGGCCGTGTTGCAGCGGGGCCGCGGCGATCTGTTAGTTCGATATGTAATCGATGATTGCTGTGTCAAAAATAATCCTTTGTATGCGGTTTTGGTAAACGGTTAGTTTTACACTTTTTTAAACATAAATCACATGTTAAAAAATATGCCACATGATGTTTGAATCCATATTTTAAGAGCAATTTCGTCGTTTTAATATCAGTCTATAGAAGCCAACTACAAAGCATATCTGAAAGTGGATTTAGCATAATCGCCATGCTTAGCAGGCCAGTTGGCAATCGTAAAGTTTTAACTTTGGTACCGTTGACAAAGATGTACTACCTCCGACGACTCTTCTGTTATGGCAACTAAGACGTACAACTTCTAACAACTCTTCTACTATGTCAGCTAAGATGCACTACTGGCGACCCTTCTGTTATGACGACTAAGACGTGCGACTTCTAGCATGATAATTAAGATATGTTACGTCTGGCGACTCTTCTACTATAACGACTAAGACGTACTACGTTAGCGACTCTCCTACTATGTCAGCTAAGATGCACTACCTCTGGCGACCCTTCTGTCATGACGACTAAGACGTGTAACTTCTGGCATGATGGCTAAGATATGTTACGTCTGGCGACTCTTCTACTATAACGACTAAGACGTATTACTTCTGACGACTCTTCTACTGCGTCGTCTAAACATACTTTCGCTAATTTCATATCTAGGTCTACAAGTACCAATAAATATTTGCAAATTTCCTTTTTCAAGTCCAACAAACTTTCAGTATTAAGCGTATTTCGGTATTGACAGTTAAGTACAATTTAATTTTTCAACTTATTACAGACTCGGTGTGCGAATTACGTAGTTATTGGCGTTAACAATATTAATATAAAATAGTGCTGCTGAAAAACAGTATTTAATAGGAGAGGGAGGCGGCGTGACGGACGATTAATGATCTCGTCTCCCGCGCGCTAATGAAGGCCCGTTGTTGCACCATCTATCATTTAGCACGTGGGGGCTGACGGCGGATTGAACGCGGCGACGAGACACGAAATTGTCCAAGGAAATAACTTCGAAATTACGCAAATTATTTCATATAATTCTTTGATCACAGTATTCAATGTCAATGTACAAACTATAAAAAACAACTTGGCATCATTACTTATTAGATCAAACTCAAAAATATACATAAGTCACTTTGTTTTTAAGTCGAGATATTTAAGTGTTTGTATTTTAACACGTTTAAAAATATGGATGCTAACTTTCGAGATGTACTTGTATTTGTTATCTCATGATAATGATATTTTGCTCGGTATAAATAGTTTCGTATAAACATTAAAAAATCACCACTTTTCATTACGGTAAAGTGACTTTAGCCACTTTCAAAATAAATAGTTTAGAAAAATGACTGTATAATATTATTTTCTCTGACGTATTTTACTTAAGTGATGTTTTGAAAGGGCAGTGATTTACTAAAATTGTTGAATAAATTACATATATAATAATTATTACTACCATCAACATATTTAATATAAAGGTTTGATTTAAGTATTGTTTATTTTAATATTCATAAAACACAAATATAATTAGTTCATTTAGAAACATATTACGTAAGTATAAGTTATTTATATGAAAATATATCAGCTCAATTTAGTTTTCGGCATCAATAGGAGTGATTAAGTTCTCGGAAATCATGTTTTGTTTCAAATTTTTAAAATAACAGACGTATATTGGCGGTATAAATATTATTAAACAAGTCCATCATGTCTTTGTATTTTGCAGAAGAAAAAGGACGTGATAAAGCGTATAACGGATCCATCTTTGTTTCTGAATAACGCCTAGGTTTTCCTCTTTTTGGTAACAAATCCAAACATAGAAATTCATCTTTTTAACATATTATGTTACATACGTCAAACCTTTTACATATCACTCAGCTCGACGATTAATACTAAAACTAGGTCTTACCGACACTAACGCCTTTTTTATCTGCGAAGTACCTATTACTACTTTTTCCTATTCTAGATTTCTAATGTTGGGACTCTTGGGACATACATTTTATGGAGCCAGCATACTTAGCGACGGACGCAATGTGTCGCCCGTGGCGTGTACTTGTGTAATATATTCGCCTATTAATTAAATATAATTTAAATTGTTTCCAAAAACTTTCATTCCATCCCCCATACCCGTATAGACTCGGTGAACACACTGAAATCTTTTACCTCATACGAGAGTTCAACGAGAACGTTCCTCAACGAGAATTCTGTGTGCTTCTGCTGCAGATTTTTTCTGAATAAAGCAGTGCAATAATATTTCCCGCAAAAACACTTTATTTGGCACAAAGGTACACATTTTCAAAAAAGGCAAATAAATATGTAGTTGACACTGTGGTAAACTCTATTCTACTATAATTTGAGGTTACATATAGCACTACTTTGGTGATTTGTTACCGTACGAAATTCCAGGCACAGAGTGCCGCAACGCCATCTTTCAAAAAACAGCGAGAACTTATTCAAGGTCCTAATACAATTACTTATAGGAATTCCATCACTTAATTATATAGTTTTAATAATTGCTATCAAATGTAATTGACTTTCTTTTAAGCTATGACGTCATGTATTTGACAACTGTCCAGTCTCACCATTTTCAATTTTATTAAGAGTTTAGAGTTTGCTTTTAGCAAAACATTTAGATATTATTATTTATACATAACAGATAGTCAAGTTTAATTAGCGGAGACTAATTTAAAAAAAAAAACTGTTTTAAACACTGTTTTTATTTTATAATATATGTGTTTAACTTATTAAAAGTCCATTTTGGGACTCTATTTTTAACGGAGAGAGATTTCCTGCGAGTCGTTTTTTGGACTCTATGAGTCTAAGCTAGAAATCTGGTGAGTAGCGGTGACCCGGGAGCCTATATAAAAATTAAATCTTGGACCATCTGTTGTTCGTCGCGTTCAGTTGTTTCTCTTGGGAAGAACGTCGGATGTTTACTTAATTTTCAAGACAGTTTACTCGTCAAAGAAAAGTCTAAAAAGGACATGTCTTCCCTTGCTTAACTCGAGCATTAATCTATAAAAGTTGTGTGCTGTGTTTATAGTACACAGTAAATTACAAGGCGCAAGAAAGACATACCAGTGATGCACACAACACTCATTTTAGTATTGAAAAGGAAATTAAACAATGAAAATGTCCATAATTGAAACCTCTGAAAATTAATATTTTAATTAACTCTGTGGTAAGTAATGGTGGTAAAAAATTTATTGGAAATTAGTAAATTTGCTTCACATTTTCCTCTCATAAGAACTTTCCGCGTAATGGAAGCTATAATTATGATTCTAACAAGAATATGATTGACTATGATTGATTCGGTCATATTAATGAAAATGTATTCTCTTGTTTATTTAATAAAAAACAGAAAATTGTTACAGAATATTTTAGACGTCTAAAATCTTCTACAATCTATTTAGGCAAAGAAACTTTACAGACAAAATGCCCACTGAAGTGGAGTCGTGCTTTTGGCAGCCTTAAAAATACCGGAGCCAAAGCATTGACCAAGTTCGCCGATCGGTCGGTGGCAGCTGTTCAAAGTTTAAGTTATTTTTAAGTGAAAACGAGCGCTAATCACTAAAGCTTCTATTCGTAAATACTTCGTCTTCAATTCACGTCATAGTTTTAAGTGGCTGTCGTAAGTTGGCGCTAACTCAGTATATAACAATAATTGGTCCCAGCTATACCAACTTCGGTGAAACTTCCATAGCTGGTTACTTTGGCTTTGCGAATGTTGGGAAATTATAATCTTTCTTCGACGTGTACTAGTTTACTTTGAGTTTGCTTAAGAAAATATCAGTTTTAAGTTTCTAATGTATTTAGTTGGTAATACGTTAATATTTTAAATTGTTAATAGTTTAGTGAAGCTAATTAACGGCATTAAGTAATTAAGATTTAAAATCGAACTCGATGACGATTTCCTGAAATTATAGAATTCTATAGTTTATGCAGAGACAGAATGCGTCTCTTCACGAATAATGTCGTGAAACACATTATCACGCGTATCAATGTCCAATAAAGTTAGTCACAATTCAATAGAAAATCTGTAATTTCTGCAAAATTACCGACTATAGCAACAAAGAGAGTAATTGTTTAACCAATCCATCTCTGTTATAAATTCTCTTTCAAAACGGCAAGGGTATTTTAAGATACGTTTTAGAATTAGTTTACTGCAGCTACGTATATTGCGACAAGAGAAAGTTAATCTTATTTTTTGAGACAGTGAAAAATATATTTCGATTGTTATTTACTAAATGCTAAGAGCATATAGAAAGATCCGTAGATGAAATAAATACATTTAAAAAACTTTTAAGTTAAACGGTTTTTTGATACCCATATTGTGGTGGTTGTGGAAAAATATGTACCTAGTCCGCCATATTGGAACGGCGTCCATCTTGAATTTTAAATTTTGACATAATCATCGTGTTTTACTAGTGTAGCCCTTTCATTTGATACCCATATTGAGGGGGTTAAGGAAAAATACGTAATCCGCCATTTTATATCGGCGGCCATCTTAGATTTATAATGTTATTGATTTTATTATATTGTATTGTCTTCTAAATTAAATATGTGTACCAAATTTCAGATCAATCTGACAACGGGAAGGTGCTTAAACTTCAATTTCTAATTTTGATCCAAATAAATTCCGTACGGGTCGAACTGAATAAAACCATTTAAAAACCACGACGCCGCAGTATGGTTTGTCCACCGCTCGATTCTGTATCCTGTTCTGTGTCTACATTCTTGTTGTTCTAGATATGTCTTAAACATTGGTAAGAAAAGCATTTGCAGTCAGTTGACAATTTGGATAATGAAAGTCAAGATCTTATTAAAACATTTTGTAGTTTTTATCTGCACATTATTATTAAGCGAAGATACGATCGACTGGTTGAGTGATTTTTTGGTTCATTTTTAATTAAGAAATTATTAATAAATAATTTTTTTTAAAGAATGATTAATAGATAAAAATATATGTGTAGGTTATTGATTTTGTATTATATATTAATATAGTATTGAAAATCGTTAGTTCAAGGTATCCGTCACGCTTTTTCTTTGTATAAAGTAACATCAATACTTTTTCAAAACGGTGAAAATGGTTTAAGTTTTGAAAACCATGACTCGTGGCACGATTGCTTTGTAACATGCAAAATTATTACAATGTATTATGAATATATCAAGAATTTGAAAACATTACAAAACTATTGAACGCACGATCCATATGAAAACAATTTCCGAACAGAATATTCGGGCGTGCCTACATTAATATCTGTTCGAGCGAATTCAAAATTAATTTTCCGTCCCTCTTTGATGGGGTTTCAATAACACGCACGATATGGACACAAACTATTATAACAATGGCTCTGGAATAAAATTTATCCTAAAATGTTTAATGTTCCTTAAAATTATCTAACACTCACTTCATTAATTATACAATATTTTATTATCACATATACACAGGTTGTTCGAATATAGATAAAACATTTCAAGAAGTAAACGTGAAGCTCATTTAGAAATAAAAATGCAAAAGAATTCCAATTGTACCTTGACAAATAGCACCGCGCGCCAAGATGAGTTGAACTATCAATAATTGTTCCTAATTCAATATTATATATAAAAATTTCCGGATAAATGTATTGAAGGTAACACGCAATTTATATTTTATTCCGGACAGTCCCAGTATCGTTCTGGATGATTTAACCCAATCAAATTTATATGCAAATTTAAAGGCACGGAGCCCGTTTTATTAAAGAAAGGTCTAACATTTAGCATCGACCTCTCTGAACTTTACGGCTAGTAATCTAAGAGTGAATTATCGGAGATAGAATTGGAATTGATCATTGAAATGTTAATAAAGTGTATTCGCTGCAAAATGAATGAATTGTAACTTATACTTTTTATTCCTAGGTAGAATAGATGGCCAATGGGGCTAGATTTTGAACACCACGTGCATTTGTCCACCTAAAAGGTTAACAGATGACTTTGTTAAAGGCATTGGAAGATGCTAGATGCAAGCCACGTCTAGTCCAATCCTAGTGTAAATATATAGTGGAGGCCTATGTTCAGTACTGAACATTAAAAAGGCGTCCATCTGATAATAAGTGATTGTTTCGCTTGCAACACTACTTGAGAAGCACCGAAAGTTTTAAGAATATAAATATGTTCTATAGGTATTTAATCTATTCAAAGTATAGTCCTATTAGTAAGTGTACATGTGTGGTAGCACAATTCGGATTTTAAATTTAACTCAAGTTTTTTTTTATTAACGATTTTATTTTCAAAAATTATGTCGTCTAAATGCTGAATATCACATTAATCACACTCTTGAACTCTGGCCTCGGTATTTCATGTTTCCGGGATAGAACTACCCTCTCGTTTTTCAGATTTTTACCCCACAGATATGTCATCATGTACATCTGTACTAATTTTAAAAAAACATTTTCTATTCTGCAACAAATACGCCCTCTTCGGACTATAACGCAGCGTGTGAATCTTTTACTGATAAACCTGTCTGCCCTAAAGCTTGCTTTTGATATAAAGCGAAAAGAATTGTGTTAAATGTAATAATTTGTATTTAAAATATATATTCATGTTGTTTATCTGCACTTTTAAATTTAATTTAAATATAAGTGCACGTGTAACGTTCGGAAAATTACGAAACCTCTTCTCCAAAATACCTCGTTTGGAGACGATCGTCTTTTACCAATATGACAGCCGGTGATGACATACAGTTCCGATATGTGGTCACTTACGGCGCTCCTCTTAAGATTCAAGGTCACCCGGTGGGGAATGGCGAAGGCTATGTTCGGAGTTTTGCTTCGAGATCGAATCAAAAATGAGGAGAACCGCAGAAGAACCAAGATCACCGACGTAGTTCAAAGAATTACTTGTCTGAAGTGGCAGCGAGCGGGGTACATGGCTCGTGCGTTAGTGGCGACCACGACCAGGTAGACGCGGCTCTGGTAAGCCCCCCACTAGGTAGACTGACCACATAGTTAAGGTGGCGGAATGTCCTTGGATGCGGTCAGCGGAGAATCGGTCATCGTGACGATCTTTGCTGGAAGCCTATCCCTTGCAGTGGGCGTCCATCAGTTGAATAGAAGAAGAATTTGTTACATATTTTTTTAGCCTGGTAATAGAAACATTTTTTTTTTCATAAAAATGGATTTTAATGCATATAATGCTTTATGGTACATTTGCACCTTTATTACTTTAAAAAAATGTTTAATTTTGTTTTCGAAAATATTTTTGTTTAAGTTTTATTTTTTATCAGACTTTACTTCAGGATTTTACTTCATTGTTTGAATTCTCTGTATATCTATAAAATTGCACTTTATCTTGTATCATTTTAAGCGTTATTTGCAATGATAATAAATTATTAAATAAGTAATAATGGAAATGATGCAATCGCACTGTAAGCTTCACTAAGATACGTAATAACCATTTGAAAATTCTAAAACTTTCTGAAAATAAAGCTATCTCGAAACTCAACGTTTGTGATTTATTATTCAGTTACAAAAATGAACGAACGTTTCAGTAAAAAAGAACTAAACGGCACAGACCGGACCCCTCATTGTCCTCTCGACTTTCCGTCTATCAAAATTTCAATATGGAACACGTTTTGTGCTTTTCATTTTAACAGTTTGTGCAGTGCTAGTGTTGTGGTTAAGGAATGTGACTTACGTTTGTTGATTGTGGGTTTGATTCCAGAAGGCGCTTACTGTATGTATTATACATTGTTGTATCTCGCAGCAAGCGATGGTAGCGCCAAACTTAAATCAAATTTTTTGGTTTTAAAAACGCGAGTCCATTATAAAGTTAATTTTGGAAAATAATATAAAAAAATAACAAACGTGCTTTAACAAAAATGTTTTTATATTTAAAAAAAGAATGAATGTAATTTTTATTAACATTATGACGTCAAAGAGTTCCAGATTTTCGAGAACATTCTTCCAAACGGATGGCGGCCGTTTTAAATATTTTGCATTAATTCTGCAAATGTTTTCAGTTACAGAAGGCTCTGCTTACTCCGTGTTGTGTTAAAAAAAATGAAAGAAGTTTTTGCGTCTTGCTGTTTATGGTAAATGTAATTTTTTTTAAGGAAATAAAGACTAAAAAAATAAAACGAATGTAGGTTTAAAAAATCTTTATTTTACTTTTTTTCGGACTCGTCTTTCAACAGCTGGAACACAAAAGAGAAGTCTTTTTGTCCGTAGCCACGTGACTGCACTATACGGTACAGCTGAGTGGCCACTGCGCCCAGTGGGATGGGTGACCGGATGCCTAGCGCCATGCCGCTTGCTAACTCCAAGTCCTTAAAATATTTTTTTAAAGTATAAGTTTAGAAAAGTTGATCGTTATTTATATAATGTAAAATTAGATATTTAATGTACATTATAACTGCCTGGAGACGAATACACCATTTTCAAGCTGTGCTATCTATCTTTTTTTTTAATAATTAAAGTGTTTTTTAAAGCCTAGCATTGGAATCTTTTTTAAAATTTTCTGAAATCCTATTGTCAAACCTATACTCTGCCTATAAAAATATTTGATGACTGAACGAAGTCAAGTCTTTGGCCTCCGAAGCTATTAAACGTTTTTGACAGACGTCAATAGTTTTGACATCTGTCATTGTTGTCAATGACTTCTTTAGTTACAATTATAAAGTCTGCTTTGGTGGAATTTTAAAAAATTAAAAAGAAAAAATTCCAAAATTAACCAGTTCAATAATAGTAATTAAATATCAACGATAGGATGGTAAATTGACGAAAAAGTGAAAAAGGTTTTTATTTACACAAAAAATTTTAGTACAGTCATCAATAGTTACGAACGCGAAGAAAGTAAGTATTATGAAACGAAATCATATAAAATTTATCATTAATCACATTAAATAAATAAAATGATAATGATCCTCCTAATGACATTAATTGAATGGTTTGTCCTAGTCTGAAGTTTAGCTTAATTGACATGTTTTCTTTAAGTTATGGTAGAAGAGGCAACCAAGGAGTTTAATGCGCGCTCATTTTAGATGGATCGACGACCTAGACCAGATTAGAAGTGTAAAAGACTATATTGCAGGAGATGAATAGAGAATAAGATGACAAGTTTTTACTACCTAAGATATTGGAAACCTAATGACCTTGTGTCTTAATTCTTAAAAACAACGGAACCTTAAATAAATATATTGGAGTCAGTGGATTTCCCAAAATAATGGCGAGCCATTTCATCAGACAGAAAGCACTCATCACTGGCTTATCGTGTATATGGAAGTATGACATTTGGTTCACAAAGCGAGCGTTGAACCTCGATACAATTTTGGTGTCTCTCAAAGCTTCTCTAATTAAAGCGTCGGCCGATACAGACGTGAACGTTGTGTGCGGTACACGAGAGCTTGTATTTTAAATCAACTCCACCATTTCGAATAAATTGATGATTTGATAATAATTTGAACAATATTTTGTTTCTCTTATTTACATACTTAAAAACGGTTCTACAATTCACTTTTTTCTTTTATTTTTGTTAAGTCACGTGAAAGGTTTTCATGAAGCAAAACTGTAAAAATGTAGAGGAAAATAGTAAAAAAACAATATTTTTTTACCCTCACTAACAACTAACGTTTAAATTTCGAATTTAGTTTAGTAGGAATATGATTTTAATTAGAAATTACATTGTTAATTTTTTGAATTTCGAAATCTGAATTTTTTTAATTGCGTTCCTTTAGTTTCTTAAATTTTATACGGCTGGTATCACTGAGTACGAATCTAAGCTAGATGTTGATTTATTCTGGTTACATGCCCTTTGCAGTACGCCATTAAGCTTAGAACACAATATTGCTTTTGAAATTTTTCTATGTCAACCGGTATGTAATATCCTTTATTTCTATGTATAGTATTAAATATTTACCTTGACCATAAGTTCGTTTTTGAAACCACCGTCATAGTTCCTGCTGGATGGCGCAGTCGGGACCAGACCGGGGACCGGGCAGTATACCTCCGTAGACCAGGACCGCGCTGATGAATTGTTTAGTACTTCCAATAACACTTGGGGATCTAGACCCATTCTGAAAGTAATTAATTTAAAAATTAAATTATAAATATCCTAACATTAGGGTTCATGAACTCAAAAAATATATGTAGTAATGCTATTGTATCAGATGTTCACAGGATGATTTTTCTAACGAACGTTCCGAAAAGAAAAATATTTTCTATTATACAGATCTGATGTTCGAGCAACGGTTTTAAGAGTTAGGCTACACTCGGAGGAACTTCAGTTCACTTATTTAAGCGGTCGTTGCGATCGCAGACCTCCATTCTCGTTCGTGTATTTTGTTAAAAAGTTCATCAAAATTAACACGAAATTCCGTCAACTGTTGTCTTGTTCCTTTAGTTTCCGATAGGAAAAAAATGTACATTTTCCGAGCGATCTTATTGAATAAATGTAACAAATATATATAAATTATGTCATACATTAAAACCAATGCAACTGTGATAAATTTGCAGCGTATAAATCTGTTACACGCGAAATTTCATATACAAGTATTGTATTTTCAGCCCATGGTATGGGCCTCCTCAAAAGATATATTTGGGGGATATACTATAATCACTATGTCTGGCAGGCGAGTTGGCGATTGCAGTGTGAATTTTGGTACGCAGAGCACGCTGCAGCCCATCTTCTGGAAACTTGTTTGTGAGAAATAGCAATTCTCTATATGATTATATATCGCGAACAATGATCGCAACGGTCGTCTACCGCCGGGCTACCACTGCTCAAAGTACACGAATATTATACAAACAAGTATAGTTAGCAGCATATTTTTCAAATTTCTGCACAATTTTCTATTTTTCTTTTCCATAAGAACCTTCGCCAAAGTAATTAGAATTTTTAAAAAGGATAATTGAAATAGATTTGGTCGTTTTCAAGTTATGACGCAACCGTTAATCTTCAATTACTAATAATTTAAGACGTAATTAAATTTGTACCGACTTAATAAGGCGCAAAGCTCTCATTTAAGGAATACTCGGGTAAAATCAAACTCTTTGTTTAAGATAACGGAATTCATATAAAAGAGCGTTGGAAATTTCGCGTATTAATAACACCGCGTAAATCTCATATAGAATTTATTCTCAGAGTTCCCTAACGTTTGGACGTAAAACGCAGGAAAAACCCGCTGCGGAATTGCCAATTCCCATTTTATACCATCGAGTCCAAGTATCAATCGACTTGATTCTCTCCAATCATATTTATATGCAAATGGCGGGATCTTTGAAGATTTATTATGACTTTTTTTTACGCTACAATCACGCGGTTGGGTGAAAAACTTGAAATGGAGTACAGGATTTCTTCAGTTCTTCGTATTGATTAATTAAATTCAGAAATTATATAATCTGGTTGAATAATAATGTTTTTAATATCTTCTTCTTTTCAGTTGATGGAAGCCTTCTGCGAGGCCTCCCCGTAAAGATAGCTGCGATGACCTGTTGTATCCTGCGACTTCTCTGGGCCTTAATTATTTCGTCGGTCTACCTAGCGGGGGAGGGGGGGGGGGAGGTTCTACCAACGCCGTGGCTAAACACTAAATTTGTATTACGAACAATTTTAATTCAACGTTGAATAAATTCAAAGCTTATGTGAAAGCATGTTTGATCAATAAAGCATGTTAAAGATCAAAATGAAGCGATCATATGCCATGAAAAAATTGTAAAATAAATCTGATTTATTAACTTGGTAAAAGAGCAGTTTCCTCTAAAATATGATATTACGTAGCATTTTGTATTTATTCGTTTATATATATGTACATAGTATGTTTGTATATATATGTATCACGTATACCCTAAACCGCCTTCTCCTTCATGTCTCTCATATCCATCCAAAGGTTGTCTGGTAGAGATCGCTTCGAGCGATAAGAACGTCTCTTGTATATCTATATAAACAACTTTTTTATTATCTACGGTGTACAAAAAAGTATAAATAAATAATAACTTACTTGATGCCCATATTCATGCATTCAGCAGTGGCCATCCCGGTGATGCCCATGAGCATGTTGTTGGTGAGCTTCGCCACTTGTCCGGAGCCGATTTGTCCACAATGGAACTGCTTCGCTCCCATCGCTTCGAGAAGCGGTAGAGATCTGGTGAAGTCCTCTTTTCGACCACCGGCCATGAAGGCAAGGGTTGCATTCTGTGCTCCCATTACACCTGTTAAATAATTTTAGATCTATATACTATAATTATAAAATTTAAAAGAAGTTTCTAGACTTATTGGCCATCAAATGTCACTATCAGTCTTGCTATGGCTTCATGAGCAGTGGCTGTTCGGCGGTAGAGGAATGATTTGTAATTGTAAGGAGCGGGTACGATTCCCGCGATACAATCATAAAGGATTTCCACTGCTTTAAAATAAGTTTCCAGAGGATGAACAGCAGCGTCATTCACATACCATAATGCCATAGTTCAATCACCAACCCGTCTGCCAAGCGTGGCAATTATAGTATATATCCCTACATAGATATCTTCGGGGGATTCCTGTGCCTGTGTGGAACGATGACGATTGATTGTAAGAGTCTAAAATTCAAAGCAACATATGAACACCGCTGTAGGTAGAGATAGTGTTACAAACTATAACGATATTGTGTTACATAGTATGTTTTGTAAAAACACGTGAAACATTGTAATGGCCAAAGCAGTGAGTACTAAGTACTGTATTGGAGTGATTAGTTGAAGTAAATACGGTATAAATTTGAAACAATATTAGTTACGTCCACTGAATAGTTCTACTATATGTTGACAAACGGAAGTCTGTATTATCAGTCACTTTCAAACATTCAGACAAGGTTCGACCCTATCAGGTACTCATGACTCTGGAGTATGTCACGAGTTTTCTTTCTGAACGTATAAGACGCTTTGGTTAGAAAATGAAGAATGATTGAAGTTGCAACACGCACACACACAAATCTACACATTCAGGGATATCGTTTCGATCGGAACAATTTTAAAAAAAAGTATTTTTATGAGTGTTTATTCATTTTAAGTGTAGTTTTTCTGGTTTTTGTGCGTTTGTATTTACATAACTTCTTTGCAGTCGATGGACGTCCACTGCAAGGCCTCAACCAAAAATCGCCACGATGACGTGTCCTGCCCTGCCCACATACAGCGACTTTTCGCAATCTTAACCATGTCGTGGGTCCATCTAGTGGGCGGACTTCCACGCGGCGTCCACCGGCTCGTGTTGGCCACTTATAAACTTTCGACTCGACAGCCATTGGTTGCACGAGCAATGTTCATAAATTAAATTACTATTATTATATATATATATATTTATATATTCTGTCCGATTTATGAGAAGGGCTTAGTAATATGAAAGATTACTTGATATTTGTAGATTTTTTAAAAGTTTGAATCAAAGAATTGCACGCATAGTGTTAAGTATCACAAATAATTGAAGAATAGAGTGTTTTTAAAACACGATTGAGGAGATAAAAACCGAAACAAAGGTCTCGAAGGCTATACCGGAGAAAGACTATTCTAAGGACTGGAGAAAAGTGTTGCCAAAAGTGTGTTTTATTGGACAGGGGTTACTTTGAAATGGATGAAAATCATTTTACAAACAAATTCGCATTACTTTATGATCAAAGTATTACATTAATCGACAGAAAATGAGATTAACATTCACTTTTATAAATATGTTACACCTGTCTACCACGTATTTATTTCTGGACAACAAACTATGCATATTGTTACTGTACGTTTTTATGTTACTAGATATGTTGTAACAATCGCGCTTAACCCTTAAATGCATGATGATGAAAAACTTTAACATACCACTATGAATACAATAGAGTACAGTAAAAGCATAGTATTGTACATCTGCAACATAAGGTTTCTTAATAAATAAGTATAAGAATTCTTATAAATATTTTTTTTTCTTTTTTCCCTGCATTGTAGAGTACTTATCTGCAAGATATATATATTTTAAGGTATATATAAGAAGGAAGGCGATGAAAGCAAGAGGGAATGAAAGAACAAAATGAAAGATATTGTGAAGGAAAAAAGCTAAGAACAAAAGAAATTGAGAAGAATGAAAGTGAGTGAAGAATAAACATAAAAATTTGAAAAACTTATTTATAAACAAAGACCCCGATCCCAACAAATTAGAGGTACGAGAGGCCTCCAATAGCGAGGGCCATTTAAAAAAAAATTATATCATTAGAAACGTAATTACTTTTTTAATATCAAGTGATGACTAATAAATTAATTTATGTTTTTAATTTCAGTATAATCATATGTTTTGTTTGCATTGAAATTACGCTTGTTATCTGTTAATGATTTAATTATTGTTGCCATGTCATTATGCTCCTTATGCCCTTGTCATTGGGTGTAACGATAACACGTTATCTTGTTAACGCGTGTGGCAATACAAGAACGCTTTTGTGTCGGCAAATAGGTCGTATCTCTGAATGATGTCAAAATGGCTTCGTATTTGTATGAACGTTGCTTTCTTTTATTTTTCTTATCTTTTTGTATAGAATTGAGCTTTGAAATAATTGTTATTTTCAGTTTTGACGAAATGTTTTAATATTATTTGTATGAAAATTTATTTAATGCTTTTACATATATTTGTAATAATCCTGTATCACTCTGAAATGTTACAATAATGTTTTTTGTGATGAATGACAGATAGTAAACAATAATTAATTTTAATATGTAGCAATCCGAGTTTTGAAATATATTTTTCTTACTATATTATAATTCCGTTATTTATATTTGAATTTATTGTTTTTTAGATATAGTATATTATACAGCACCCGGCAATAAATATTGCACATCGACCTTTGGAAAGAGACAATCGGCTAATTTAGTAGAGCATTATCTCTGTCCCACACTACCTATGTGACGTTTTGTCAGTCGTGCGACAGAGATAATGCTCTACGAAGCCGAAATTAGATCTTTTTTTCATTTAGGTCGATGTGCAATATTTATCGCCGGGTATTGTACTTTAATTAATAGCAAGTGAGCTTTATTTTTACACCTGTGACCAATGAATTTCATTTAATTTTCTTTTACGTATATGGCTTCAAAATTGAAGTGATCTTAACTTAATAGTTGTTGTATTGTTTCTAAAGGTTTATAATATTTAGCTACACCATCATTATCGTTTCAGCCAAAGATCTTTAACAGCTGGATATAGGCCTCTCCAAAGATTTCCTATAAGACCGGTTGGAAGAGGTCTGTATCTAGCGCCTTCCGAGTGGAAACCTGAGAGCGGATGTCCAACGCTGGGCGTGCTGGTCCGATGTTGCTGTTTTGTGTTGTTGTTGTCATTATTTTAAAACCGGTAACAGTTTATTTTGTCCTATATGTTAAGTGTCATTAGTCTGTATAGTTTCCATGTAAGTACCTCCCGAAACTGGTGCATCTATGAAGTTTACTCCACCATCTGTCGCGACGGGGAATATTTGTTTCGGCACGTTAGGGTCCACTGTGCTGGAGTCAATCAGGAGTGCGCCCTTTGTTGCCTGAAAGTTTTTTTTTTATTCAGTTTCTACAAATAATTCAACGACCAGTTACGTGGTAATAACATTTTTTACATGCAATTATTCTAGAAATTTCTTTTTAGCCGATGGACGTCCATTGCAAGGCATAGGTCTCCCGCAAAGATCGCCAGGATAGCTGCTCCTGCGCAGCCTGCATCCAGCGAATTCCACGAATCTTAATTATGACGTCGCTCCACTTAGTGGGGAACCTAGCCACGCTGCCTTTTCTATGTTGCAATATATTAATAAGTTGTTTTATATTACTTAATACTGAACATATATGTTTATATATCTTAGTAGTATTTTTGTGTTAACGTCCTTAAGAGTAAAATGTGAAGGTACATTAAAGAATCATTAGTATTCATAATTTTAGTCGTAAGACGACCACTGTTAGAAACCTCTATATTTCCAATAAGACCAGTGGGAAACTGCTTGACTTCTACTCCAGAACCTTATGGGTCAAGTGGTTATCTGTTCTGCTCGCTATGTGGATTTTTCACTTACTATTCTACTTGACAATTATTTAGACTATGTACGTTACTTTCATTCGTCTATTGGTCTCGAATAATCGACCCTGTATCAATTGAATATTTTATAATACATATCTAAAGAAGTTTCAGGTTTATGCGCGGATATCAGTTACATATAATATTAAAAAATACAGGGTGATAAACTACAGGTGTAATGGTTTTAAGGGGTGAATGTACAGCTTTTACCAGCAGACAGCTTCAAAGTTTTTACATCTATTTTCAATTACCACGTAAAATATAATTATGCTGAAATACGTTACATTAATTATTTTTTTCTATCGGAATGTAACAGGCCAATTACTTTTGCGAGTATAAAGTCTTCAAGAACAGATGGTGAGTAATAACTTATTTTAGAAGATACATTTATGTAGTAAGTAAAAAAATTGTACTTACATGTTTGACAACTCCATCTTTACCCAAGTAGGCTTCGAGTACAACTTTGTTGCTGGGCAGGATGGACACCACCACGTCAACTCCGTCCACTGCCGCCGCGATGGAATTGGCTCCGGAGATCCCGTTCTTGGAAGCCGCTGTTAGAGCCTCCTTCGACGGATCATAGCCTCGGACATTAAAGCCCTAAATGAAATGATTTTTAACATTAAATTCCAAAAACCGAATGATCGCTTGCAAGAATGACTTTATTATAGTAATCACCTGTCAACTACATTATTAAAAGGTATAGTTTTGCCTTATTTATAATAAATATATTTGTTATTAAAAAATAGATGAGTAAGGTAATTATCTAGGCGCCTTTATAACTTTTCTATCTTAAACACTGTAAAGCTTAAACATAGTATTATTTTACGGTAAAAGAAAATTAAAGATCGATCATCAGAGAGGCCTTATGCCTTGCAGTATGCGTCTATTAGCTGATATGATAAGCTGAATTGATTTATTTATTAAAAACAAAATCATCATAACAAATATCAAAAGATTGATTATAAAATATATTTCAAGCCTTTAAACTCTTGAATTGGTAAATAATTAAGCCTTTTTATAGTCATATTGGATATGCAGTCACAATAGAAGCTACATATATAATCATCATATAGCTAACGCACGTGTATTGACATCCATACAAACTAACAAATGTTTATTCGCTGTGATTCTGTTAAGAAGCCCTTAAAATTTGCTTATAAACTATCACAGGATTAAAAACATAAATATTTAAAAGTAGCAGTCTGGAAGTAATGGTGAAGGAAGAGAGGCGATGTATGAAAGGTAAATGAATTAATGTAAGTAATAAAAGATATTGTGAGGAAAAATAGAATAAGAGGAAGATGTTAGGATGGATATAATATTGGGCAAATAAAAAATCTAATAGATTAAGGCGTTACTTTGCGGAAGTAGATTCTAAGTAAAAAAGGAACTAATATATAGCTACTTCCGCTATGCAGCAGTAGTCGTGCAATGAAGTGCACCGCCCGCCAGCCCGCTGATAAATGCGCATGCGGGAAACAATGCGAAACACAACTACCACCATTAATTCACTCAACATGTATTTTAGCCCTCCACGGGGCATCCTCAGAGTAATGTTACACCGACCAGACTCGGTCTTTGGCACTGGCACTTTCTTAGAAATAAAATATAACGTTGATAAATTATTAAGCTAAAATTGTTCTTTGTGTACCCCAGAAGAGGTTTCAAAAATGGGTACTTATTATAAAAAAAATATTACTTGACTAATTGTCATAAATCAACCACTCAACTTTGTCTATACAAGCATTTTATTTTAGGAGGCTATTATAGAGTCACGGAGTTAAGTCAAAATTGGCCAGTATAGTCGTAAATAGCATATACTCCAAGTGATTACTGATGCAACAATATAAAAGATGTTTAAGCGAATTTTTTGGATTAAATTTTTGCCAAATCATCGTAAACTTTGCAATAAGAGAGAAGACTTGATTTAATTCCAACAGTTTCTGGTTAACTTCACACAACAGTGTGATATTTCATTTAGGACAGGGGAAACTTTATTCTCATCATCATTATATCAGATTTTAGATGCTTAGAGCATGGCATATGCCTCCAATGATCGCTGCGATGCCTGCATCTAGCAATTTCCAGCCTTAACTATGTACGTATGTAATGGAATCAGGCGTTACCTCGCGGAAGTCCATCCTAAGTAGGAAAAGTACCAATATTTAGCCACTTCCCACGTGTTTGACTCTGTGTTTGGCACTAATCGGTGTAACATAACTCCTGATGCCCCGTGGAGGGGTGAAACACGTGTTGAGTAATTTGGCGGTGGCGGTTGTGTGATTCGCATTGTTTGCCGCATACGCATTTATCAGCGGGCTGGCGGGCGGTGCATTTCATTGCACGACTACCACTGCATGTGCGAAAGTGGCTAAATATTGGTCCTTTTCTTACTTATGTATGTATGTGTTTGCTTAGTGAGGTGCCTACTCACGCTGCGTCAACTGGCGGGTGGTCGCTACTCGAAAAACTTTTGCTTTAGTGGCCATCGCCTGTACGAGCCATATGACCCACCAACTGCTACTTCAGAAGAAAGCTTCTCTATTTTTAAGATATGATAAGCTTTTCTGTAAAAATGGTCATAAATCGCAAATACACGCAGTCTTGTATGTATATAACCAAGCGGCTTAAATAAGTAAAATTTCATGCTATTCGACTGCGTACCGTGGTGGAAGCCGACCTTTCGCGCCTGACCCATCTGCACAATTTAACATGCCATCTGCATAAATTGAAAAGATTTCAAATTAAAATTTTCGGTCGAAGCGACCCCTTAATGGCGTTTTGACCTAATTTTTTTTATTAATATTTAATAACCAATTTAGGAAACCCTTTACGGAAGGGTATTTATACTGAAATTTTAAACAGGGGCGATCAAGTTCTGAATAAACGATCTGAAGGTTGTTATTAATATTTAGCCTGCTTAAAGTACGCGACAAATAAATATATGTACACCATTAGTGTATATACTATATTGAATGTACTTTTGTATAAAAAGCTTTGATTTAATATAACAGGTTGTATTTAAAAAAAAATATTTATTGTTTGTGTATCATGTAAACTGATGGAACCGCAACACAGTTAAGATGAAGGGTCCTGCGTTGCCGGCATTCAGCGACTTCGCAACCTTAAATATACTGTCAGTCCACCTAGTGGAGGGGTTACTGTCTCCGCGTCTACCGGCTCGTGGTCGCCAATTGAGAACCTTTCAGACCCAAAAACCTTCGATTGCACGAGCGATGTGTTCCCCTCCACTGCCACTTAAAACTAGCAATTATTCCGATACTTAGAATTGTTTAAATAATTGTATTATATATTATAACTAGCTGATCCCGCAAACGTTGTTTTGCAAAAAAAAGTTAAGTTTTTAATTAACAAATGTAAGATAAGGGTTGATCGTAGAGGAGTGAAAATTTAGGTTTGTATGTATTTTTGCATCCTGTATCATAATAAAATAAAAACCAAAAAAATTGTCTAAAAAATTAAAAATTAAATTTAGGGGTGGACCACCCTTATCACTTAGGGGTATGGAAAATAGATAGTAGCCGATTCTCAGACATACTGAATACGCATGTAAAATTTGGTAAATATCGGTCAAGCCGTTTCGGAGGAGTTCAAGTTCGAACACCGTGACACGAGAATTTTATATATTAGATATTGCATTATATTTATAACATGTATTAAACCTTATTTATTATAAGTATATATGGTATATACTTATGTATGTATGTTTAAGTATGTATGTCTATGTATGATTATGTTCATTCGTTTACGAATATGTATTTTTATACACGTAAACTACCCTTTATTAGTACTTTTACCTTTTCCATGCTATGGTTGTCTGTAAGAGATTGCCTTGTGTGATAAGACAGCCCATTGTACTTTTTTGTATATTATTGTAAAACTTATTAAATGTATCTTAACGCGTACAATAAAGAATATTAAATAAAAATAAATAAATAATGTATTATTACACAGCGTTGGTGGATATAAATAGCGTAAATCTTGTCAAAAACTACCTAATTTCAATACAAAATGCTTAAGAACTAATAGTTCAAATGTAACACCTGTAGGGTTCTGGAGGTATGACGAAGTGAAGCGATGTATGGAAAAGAATGAAAGATAATAACAAGAACAACAGAAGAAAAAATGGTAGACATTAATAAGGATAAAAGTTGAGCAATAAGATAAAAGATATATGTGAAAGATTATTATTGTAAAAATAGTTGTTGTCCACATAAAATAGGGAGGGTACGAGAAGCCCTAGAAATTGGGCCATAAAAATATATAAGGTGTTGAACTAAAAACTTACGTTAAAATAAATCTTAATATAGGTTGATGTAGTGGAGAAAATCTTTGTTCTTTTTCATTTATTTTTTTACCAGTGACATAACATTATCACTTCTAAATTATTCTTGCATTTAAATAAATGAAACGTAAACATTTGCCTATGATTATCTATCTCTGCATCGCACAAGGTTGTTTCATAGATAATGTTTATTGCTTCAATTTCGACTTTATATGTATGTATATAATGTTTGAATAAATATAGTTAAACACGTCACCTAGTGATAAGAGATAGCACGACATTTAAAGCCTCTCAAAGTAAGCAGTGATACCAGGCAACTCTTAATATTAATGTGCACTTGAAAAGTCGTGTAACTGTCTGAAAAAATCAAGCTATCAGGAATAATAAAAAAAGTTTGGGTATTTTTTATCTGTCAACAATTTGTAGGACATTGTCTTACGTCCAATGATATCGTTATAGTGGAACTAAATATATATTACGATATAAGCGTAGATTTTTTTTTTTGGAAAAGGCAGAGATCTTTTATTCACGGATCCTTCTGTTCGGTGAACTCATGTCAGATGAAGTTGTGGAAGCCTCAAGGCT
This sequence comes from Battus philenor, assembly GCF_028537555.1. NCBI lineage: Eukaryota > Metazoa > Arthropoda > Insecta > Lepidoptera > Papilionidae > Battus > Battus philenor. Next base: position 2,995,609 of record NW_027181759.1, on the reverse strand, counting down.
AACAGCATTAATCTCGTCAGAAACATTAGATATAGATCCTTTATATTAAATTTTGAGTTTACTTCGGAATAATTTGAATATTTATATTTTATATTTGAAATATTAATTTGTTATACTTAGATGTCGCTTCTTCCTGACACACGTTCATTATGTTCAATATGTACCGATATGTAACCGACTTATTTTATTTAAAAAATTATCCTAGACCTTATAATTTTTCTTCCTCTTTTGTCATGTTGGCAGCGGAATTATTAAATCCAAGGCGCTAGCATGGAGATCTTTATTTATTTATTAATTTTGAAATACATAGATTACTTTCTGTTAGGTGCTCTAGTGACGATCCGCAGAATAGGTGTCTTGCAGTTAAGAAAAGGACGAATATTTAGCCACTTCTGCACATGCAGTCGTAGTCGTGCAACAAAGTACACCGTCCGCCAGCCCGCTGATAAATGCGTATGCGGCAAACAATGCGAATTACACAACTGCTACCGTTAAATCACTCAACACGTGTTTCACCCCTCCACGGGGCATCTTCAGGAGTGATGTTACACCGATTAGTGCCAAACACAGAGTAAACTTTGTGACTCTGTGTTTGGCACTGCATGTGCGGAAGTGGCTAAATATTGGTCCTTTTCTTACTTAGGATGGACTTCGGCAAGGTAACGCCTGATTCCATTAAATATTTAAGATCTTGCAATGTATTGGCGTTCAGTTTCACCAACACTTTTCTCTCTACCATATATAAAGCACATTTTTTTTAATAGCACATTTTAAATAATTCTCCTGATGCTGTTTTAGAAGACCCACAGTTTACAGTTGATGTAATGTTCCACAAATGAGTCGATTGTTCTTTGCAGGTCTAAGCCCTTCAAAATGTTATAGAGAGATATCACTGTTATACCTCTCGCTCCTGCTTCTACCGCAATCAAATTCAGCACAAATTTATTTCCAAATATTTCCTTGACATAATCGTAGTGTTTGTTTACGTTAGTTGTGTGGTTTTTATCTAAGCGGAAGGTCAAATTTCAACAATAGACTAACAATTTTCCTTATAAACAAACATGTATATAAATATATATATTTGTGTGCGTGTGTATTTGGTCCCATTTTCGGGACCTTTTAATATATTACGCTATAAGTTTTTCACAACTGTTTTGTTATTTCCAAGCCTCTTTTTTTTCTTAAGATCATTGATTTATTCATCTGTTACCCTTCACATCTCTTCCATTCCTTTCCATACCATTTTACCTATCATATATCGCCTCTCTTCCTTCGCCTTCTCTCCAAAATATTGTAACAATTCTTAGTTTTATTTTTAATATTTTTTTAAAATATTTATATTCATTTTAGTTGTATTTTGTGTCGGTTATTTTATTATCGTTTATTATTATAAATCTCAAAAAGATGTGTTATGCCTCGAGTATACCAATACCTAGCTTTGCGTCGTTTCGTTTTGCGTTTTTTTTTAATTTTCTTTTGTTTTATAAAAAATGGCAACACTTTAGTTTCTAATTGCGCCATGCCATTAAAACTCGGAGATTCCCTTTCTGACTAAAAATCAACGCAATTTTAATAGTTTTATTTTCACTTTGTTTTGCTAATTTTAGAGTTCAGTTTCAATTACTTAGTGTGTTGTAATGTAGCATGTAGTTGTTAAAAAAAGCACAACATAGCTTTTTTTTAAAAGAGAATAAAAAATTTATATCAATTTTTTTGTGTTGTTTCTGGTTACAAAAAAGGTAAATATTATTCCAATTTATTTATTGGCGGAGTTATATTATTTTTGCTTTTTAAATGCTTACTTTGTTCAATTTTCTTTTTAAATTTTCACTTTGCGGCGTTTCAATTTGCGTCGTGTTTTTTTGGAACGTCATCACGACGCAAAGTGAGGGATTGGTGTATTTCAGAAAGTAATGGCCCATGGCATAGTTACCCTAAAGTAATGTAATGTAATGGTTTATGATGTTTCAGTTGAGGTTTGCGGGTTTTCGGAGATCAGTAAGGGCTGTTTAGTTACTTGACGTGGCCGTTTGAGTGCATACGAACCCGACGAGGCTCTAAAAAATGCCCAAACGTTCCAACATTGACAATTTTTTTTGCGTGAAATATAGTTGCTTCCTTTTAGTTCTAGAACAATTTGAATTTTAAAAGGACGGAACTTCATAGGTTTTTTTTTTAAATTCTATGAATAACCAGTTTTGCAAGTCACACTGAGAATGCTCTTTTCCATATTGAATGTTGTGGATTTTCACGTAAATTGCTTTCAACCTGTTCAATATTTGCGAGTTTTTGAAGAACGACAGGTTTATGGCCTTGGAGTGTTCTTAACCCAAGTAGTTGTGCGTAATCTCTGCGGTCAGGAACAAATTCAATTTATATAGGTCCATCGTTTATCCGTCGAATACACAAGGTGTATACAAAATTGTTGACGTCCAGTTACGTAAGCATCATTATTTTCAAAAAAAAAAAAATGCCACAATGACGGACGCGCGATGCTCATTCGACTACAGCAACAATGTGACTGAGAAATCAGCATGGTCAGTGATTCCAACAGCACTACCCTCTCCCCGCATCGCTTATTACTTTTTAAAATAATCGTATTTTAAAACATAAATATGCAGGCAGACAACCTGTACTGTCATAGTTTTTTATGTATTTAATAGAATAAGCAATATCTGTCCGCCCTGTGACCCTACTTTGTTTACCTTGACCTCCTTGCGGAGTACCTAAGTATATGATAGCAGTCTTACTTTAAACGTTTTGTTTATGCTAAGTCATGTTACCCTTTACCCATTTAAAAAAAAAACTATTTGCAGATTTGAATTTTATATAACCGTATAATCCGTTATATAAAAATAAATGGTTTCCGGAATAATAAATAATATAATGATAATATAGAAACAAAAAAAATTGCAATGTTCAGATTACTACAAATTATAATTAAATTATTATTTACTATCTGTTCCTAGACTTTATATTGTCTGAAGTTATTCTGTTGTTTTACAATAGTAAATAAATAATATAGCATGTGCCATAGTGATTACTATACACAGATATACATTAACTAAGGAACCTTTATAAGTATTGCTAACAAAATTAAAAATAATAAGTGCTCATATATATAATAAACGTATATAACTTATAAAAAAAATTCTGGGTTAAAAATGAGATGTTTATATTATAATCTGTGATGATACTATTTAATCTGTTTAATAATCGTCGCTATTTATTACATCTCGCTTTATCGCATACTTTCTCTTTCTATAAAGTACGGATCGAAAGAGACAAGTGTAAATTAATCGTTCAATGTCACACGACTGGTGTTGATAAAGTTAACCAATTAATATTTATCTCATTATAGAATAGTTAAACTGTTTTTATGTGAAGGTCGAATAATAAAATAATATTATAAATAAAAACACGATATTAGAGTAAAAATATTTATAATGTAAATTATTTTTAATTCATAATTAGATGTACGCTTTTGAAAATGTCAAAGAATTTAAAATTTATTTAAGGATGTTAATAATTTAAATAAACAAAATTAACTATCATTCTAATAAATAAGTCTATAAAAATCACTAAAAAATCGCGAACAATGTTTTCTTAATCATTACTTCACGTAGTTATTTATTACTTTCGGTAACAGGTTTGGCATTTTTTACCGCAGATTATGTATGCGGCCACGCCAGTTTTACATACATTAAGCATTCATTGATATTCAGAATTTACGAGAAAATATAAGTTAAATCAATCGTGTAAAATATACCTTCTTGACTAGATTGGCAGCCATAAATCCACCCATATTTCCGAGGCCCAGGAACGCGACATTTTTGTCAGCTTTTGAACTGAAACCTCTTTTCGATACTGTTAACAAACACCGGGCGGTAACTGCGCCAGCCGCCATTTTGGATAACTATTTTGAAACACGTACGACACAAGCGCGCGCGCTGACCGACTGACTGACGAAGTCAAAGGAAGTAAACAAGATACGTTCGATTCTTTCGCTCCAATGATAACGTTTTAAAACGTCAAAAAAAGTAAAAAAAAATAGTAGATTTTTTTCGTGTTTTTATTTTAATATTGAGATCACTGTTGCAATATGTTTGCGCGTAGTTATGTAAAATAATAAATATATTTATGTCTAAAATTTCGTGAAAACAATATTATGATAGTACATAGCCGAAATATATATGACAATCTGGTTTATCTACATAAATAAAATAAAAACTTTAATAAAAATAGTGGAGTACATTAGGTTAGTACCAGAAATAAAGAAAAGCTAGTTTAGCCTTTCTTAGGTCTTCATAAAATTAGAAACTATTTACAGTATATTCCCATGTAATGTCTTAATTATTTTGTAATAAATATAAGAAGTTCATAAAACAATGACTTTACAAAAACCTTTTATAGTTTGAAGGAATTTTTGAGTGATACTAGAGTTTGGAATGAATTGCTCTTTAAACCTGTCTGAGTTTGTTGAGGACTCTTTTTAAAACACAGTGCGTATGAAACCCTTGTAGCCTTAAGTTGAAATATACCTTATAGACGAGTTCAGTCTAGTTTCTATCAAACTTGGCTCTCCTGGCATTCTTCTTATAACGTACACAAGTGTCATAATCCTTTGTGAATAATAATGTAAATATTTACATAAATGGATAATATATCTTGTACTTAAAGTTTATATTACATAAACGTACTGCTTCGATCTACTTAACATTTTTATATATGTCAATACAAGAAACAGATATCCAATAAAAGTTAGTTATCCAAGATGTCTTAACTTATTTTCACAATTATTGCTACCCATTTCACGTAAATATACCTTGCGTATTACTATAATATAACTTATTTGTTATTTTTTTCCTTAACATTACTTCACACTATTTAAACTATAATGACATATTATATTACTTTATTTAAATTTAGTATTTAGTTTTATTATCTTTTCCTATTCTATTTTTTTCCAGAAGCATGTAAATGTATTCTAAATTTAAAAGCGATTACATATTTTAGTATAATGTGAGTTGAGGTAATTCTTTATATAATCTATTGGTTAGTAAAATTTATATTCAAAGATATTAGCTACTAACATTTTTGCATTGCTATCGTAAATTATGTACGTTAATGATGTCTTGACAAAGGTAATGTAGATAAGAATAATTCAAAAGTCGATGAAAAAGAAGTACAATAATTTATCTATTGTATATTATCTGTATAAAACTTAAATTTTGAAATTTTTATAAGCAACGAACGCGGTGTTTACCTATTCTGTGCATAAAAAAGGAAATGAGTATTAAAAAAGACATCGCCGATTTCCTCCGAAGAGGGAATACAATTTAAAGGCATGTCTGCCATTGACAGATCGTAATTGGGCCAGATTATTTGAGGGTCTTCGTCTCGGATGTCGATCAATCTTCGGAACAGGATATTACCACATTTTATTTTTAAACATAAAATTTAAAAAAATATATTTTTCTTATAATCTTATGATCATTTCCGAACGTTACACAGTGATACGCAATTTGATACGGAAGCTTATTTTTTTATTTCTAAACAAATTATTAAATAATCAACCCTATCATATATACATAAGAGTTATTTTTGTACAAACAATTCTACAGTAATATTAATTCATAGTTTTAATAGAATGACTGTTTAAACATAGATTTTGGAGTTTCAAGGTAAATGCTTGTGTAGACGAGGAAGGCGTCTATATTTAAAATTACTGAAACTGTGTTTGATTTAGAATTACGTTGATTCGTTTCACAAAATGTTCAAAAAGTATATCTTATTATTTTCGAAAAACAAAGTTAAACATATAACTGATATAAAATATTCACTGCGTGTATGATAATATTTTGTAGTTGTATGACCATAAAAATACCGTGTTTCTCAGAGAGAAATGATGTATACAGTAAAAATTCTCGTATTTTTATTGTATATGTCATTTATAAAATTATGTATACTTTAGATATGGCATCATCAAGCTAGCAAATCTTTTTAAGGGCTATGTATAAGATTTTACAATAGGATATTCATAGCTAGATTTAAAAAAAAAACGAACGTTAAAGAACGTTAGTGTGCGAAGGTTAAATGTCTTCATAGAAGATAGCAAACTTTGGGAACGATGGCTCGTCTCTAGGCCATTTCATTGTTTATTACGTAGTTATAATATAATATTATTTTAATAAATGTACAGTCCCGCTGACTTTATTTACCCCATCTTTTTCCGGTATGAGACATTTCATCCGAACAAGTGGTATATCCCACTTGTAGTCAACAAAAAGATTCTCTAGTGGTGACCACTAGCCGTAGATGGACTGGCGTTTTAGTTAGTGTTACGGGAAGTTGCTAATCTTTGGGAGAGGCCTATGCTTTGCCGAAGGCGTCCATCAGCTGAAAAGAGAGAGAGAGAGAGTGAACAAAAGATGTAAACAATCGAAGGTTGTATAAAGATTTTTTTTAAATTTGAATTGACCATTATTACATATAATATATACACATACACACATATATGTATATACATACAACAATCTTTATACACGAAAACTAAACCGATATAATCTTGAAATTATTAAAAAAAGTGCACATAGCAAATGTTTATTTGACAATGAAGTTATTATTAATTATTTACACCACGTTAAAATCAATTGGCGCGTAAACACTGAAAATATTGTTCAGACGGAATTAATTCAAATATTAATGATGTCATGTGATGTGTGTTGCCAGTGATGACTTACGGCATATTAGCGTGGTCTCTCTCTTTAAGTCTTTTTTGAAAAATCAAAGATGCTGAATTCTAGAAATTTATCTACGAGATCGAAATTGAAATTATCTGGAGCTTCTGGATCTTCACCTATAAGGTGGTCAGATGACCTCGCTAAGCCTCGCTCGTGTTGATAGAAGATGCTGGGTGTAAGCTTTCATCACGTCCTATTGAAAATGTATGAGAGAGGCTCACGTTCACCACCTGCTGTCAGCCACATGGCTGAAATGGCGATGATGTGGTTTAATACTTACTTATTGTTATTTTCAAAAGTATTTTAATTTTAATGTTTCTTTGTAATTTAATACAAAGAAAAGAGTAGCTTTGTCATTTGGATTTTGGATTAGGTTTATTTTATTGCGAAGATTCGTTCAGTATGCTCAATTGATATACTTAGTCCTTACATAATATTCAGTAAATACCGTAGACGCGGTTTTCAATATATAGATTTGTACGATACTGATTCGTTAATTTATTTAGACAGAACTTTCGGGAATAATAAATCATTTTTATCTCCTTTCAATATTCTATGGCGTTAAAAATGTGTTATAGTGTTTACAATTTCATAAGTAATGCTACAAAAAAAAAATTAAAAATAAAAATTGGATATCTTAAAACAATTACAGTACTTATTAAAATACCTTGCAAAAGATTCTAACATCAATTATTTTAATTATCGAATGTCTTCAACCTCTTAGATCGTTTGGGTAGACCCTCCATAGGAACATGGAGCAAGATCACAAAACAAGTCTACCTCGTCATGGGTTGTCGCTCAGAACACGTTAAGCATTCTGATTTGAACGCGCCCTGAGGGATTCAATTGCTGGAAGAAAAGGTAACAGAAGAAACTCCAGCAATGCTCCTTTCTATAATAATTCAGGTTTCTCATCTCCTTAGGTTCTTTAATTTACTTTTGAGGTATTTGTGGGATTTAAATAATGTGAGTAACTTAATCTTGTGATTTATCCTAGTCACGTACGAAAATAAGATGGTTAACGACAATTTAAGTAAGCAAGCAAACTATTTTTCCAGATGAAACAAAATGTTTAAAAAACGCGCAAAATAGCGCTCGCGTTTAATAACTGCCGTTATTGCACTGCCTGGCCGCTTCTAAACGTTAATCTAGTGAAATAAGGTATTTTTCCAGATGAAACAAAATGTTAAAAAAACGCGCCAATATAGCGCTCGCGTTTAATAACTGCCTTCATTGCACTGCCTGGCCGCTTCTAAACGTTAATCTAGTGAAATAAGGTATTTTTCCAGATGAGACAAAATGTTTAAAAAACGCGCCAATATAGCGCTCGCGTTTAATAACTGCCGACATTGCACTGCCTGGCCGCTTCTAAACATTAATCTAGTGAAATAAGGTATTTTTCCAGATGAAACAAAAAGTTTAAAAAACGCGCCAATATAGCGCTCGCGTTTAATAACTGCCGTCATTGCACTGCCTGGCCGCTTCTGAACGTTAATCTAGTGAAATAAGGTATTTTTCCAGATGAAACAAAATGTTTAAAAAACGCGCCAATATAGCGCTCGCGTTTAATAACTGCCGTCATTGCACTGCCTGGCCGCTTCTTAATGTTAATATAGTGAAATAAGGTATTTTTTCAGATGAAACAAAATGTTAAAAAAACACGCTTGCGTTTAAAAGCTGCCGTCATTGCACTGCCTGGCCGCTTCTAAACGTTAATCTAGGGTAAGCAGAGAATATAAAAATGAAACAACATTTTAGGTCGAAGATCCAAGTGGTCCGTTATAATTAAAGTACACCGCTATCCCGCAGTAAAGAGTGGAAATCCTTATTAGATTCGCAAGCCACCATTCTGATCACGTATACATTTCCTTTGTCTCGGTATGCCGTGACACGTACATTTGTGATTTTAAATGCTAACCTTAAAGATTAAACTTCTCTGATTTTCTACGTTGTGAAACGAATAGTTTTTAATTAATTTTTTTTATTGAAAAAGCTTAGAACACGCGCGTGGAATGACTTAATAAGATTCGTGTTACTTTATGTACATTTAAAATAAATATATACTCATCTGTCATCTACCAGTTCGAAAATCATATGTTTATTAATCACGAAGAAAACTGTAGTATGTAGCGGTCCTGTCACTCAGGCTTCGCTACCACAAAAGAGGTTTTAGTGTAAGAGTCCTCTGCACCCTGCTCCCACGCACCCGCGGTATCTGCAAATAGATCCCCAGTAATTTTATCGAATAGTCTTATATCGTAAAAGCTAAAAACTAAACTTAAAACGATATCACATTTACCAATATGCCGCTTGATTATGCCCAGAACGAGATAGATATAAAGTTTGAATGTAACAAACAAATGAATTGATACGGCATCTGTACCCAAGATATATATAAAATCTTTGAGTTCTCCCAAAAAATCGGGTACTAGCTTGGTTAAAAAGTTAATATCCTAAAATGTAATACCAGTGAATTCTTGCTATGTATAAGTCTATTGATGGAAACTCCCGGTACTACTGATAAAACTGTTCGGTAAAAATACTGGGTCACAGTGCAGTGTAGCCCCGGTCAAAAAAAGCTTGTGGTATTATTTAATTACTACTATCTTTTGCTTCGTACTGCCAGAATTTTCCTTGTCGAATTTAAATTGATAAAAATAAATGAACGTAACTTATTTAAAAATGAACATTGAAAAGTGAAGTATTTTTTTCATAGATACTGGCCGATGCAGCAAAAAAACGATAAAATAAATTTGCAGCGCGTGAATTGTCAAACGCGCGAAGTTCAAAGCGAACTGTCAAACGTGCAATAGTCATTATATTCTGATTTTTTCACATAATAACCTCCTACAAAGTATTAGGAGATTAATTTTTATATTAATTGATTATTACAGAATTTAAATTTATATACTTACACTATTAAAGTTTTATTAATTAATATAAAAACAATTATATATTGGTTCGGATGCATAATGTTAAAAATTGTGTCGAGTATTTTTACGAAAAATTTTAAACAATCAACAAATTAATCAAGGCTTAGTTGGAAGATTATATAAAGAAAAAATATCAAAGATATTTTTGTAGAAACTTTTATCCCCATAAATTATAAACTAATAAAATAAAACATGTAATTCATTTCTATAATGCAGTTATTTGGTACAATGCACCTATGAAATATAAAACGTTGGCGTGATGTTTACCAATAAAAAGTATGTATAATATATGAAACAGAAGAGACAAAGTGCTGTGGGTGTGCGTATAAACACACAGATAATTATATACCAGAGTTCCCCAAACTTTGTTGTGTTGTAGACCCCTAGCCATGTTTTTCCGTGTTGGGTAGTATGTTTTTTTGTGTTCCTACTTACCTGATATTGATTTCCTGTTAATTTCTAACTGTAGTGAAGTTTAGTGTATGTTCAAAATGTATTGCGACCATAAAGCGAATACCAACATCCTACAACTTACACAATTTTATAAACATATATAATAATTTTTTTTATTTCATAGGTACTTTTATAAAAAATGTAAACGTTTTGATATTATAAGATAGTATGATGTAAGTAAATAGGTACTATCAGTGTGTGTGTTGAGATCTACTATCGTGGACCCCCATTTTCATTTCATGGACCCCCAAATTTTTTTTCGCTGACGTAGACCCTTGCAGGTTGTCATAGACCCCTAGGGGTCGATATAGACCACTTTGGGAATCACTGATATATACCAACCAACCTGTGCACGGAAATAACCTAGTATTAGTGACGTCTAAGATTTTGTTTTTAATTAAAACAATGTACTATTATTAATATTTACTTATCAGTTGAAGTGAAAGTGGACATGCTTATTTTTGTTTAGAAGTGGACCACGGACTAATAACTGCGTACGACGCTTGCCCACAATGGGGATAGATGAACTGGCAAGTTTGTTTGTTGGAAGACGCTTCCTATTCAGATAATGATAATGAAAGGTGATGAATGTTATTTTCTTATAATGTATGTTTTTTAGAAATTTACCTCAAAGATAAATATATTTACCGTAAAATGCAAATAACAGCTTCTGGTTTAATTTATCTAAACTTATTTTAAAAATAAATATGTTTGAATTTACTAAATATAACTGAAATTAAGCATTCACAATATGTCTACGATACAGTAACAATATCTATTAAGTTTAATAGTAAATATTGTAATTTGGAACGTAAACATCAATTGAAGAAGTTGGTTACGTATTTATTATCAACATCGTCATCTTTCCAGCCGTAAAACGCCCACTGCTGAACATAGTTGATATATACAATAACAGTTATATAATCTATACGTCTATTCAACGTTCGTAGTTTAATTTTTATAACACGGGTATTTCTTGAAAAATAACTTGAATGAAGAAGTAATTTCCTGTCTCGAAACGTCAACTTTATTCCTTTGCCTATATTATAGCAATAATGGATGGAAAAAAAAACTTATTCTTTTTTCGAAATTGGAATTCGGTGTAGCGGTAAACGACGTCTGTTATTTCAGTCACGGATTCACGGTCCCTTTGAAATAAGACAAATGATACGAAACTTTCGTATAATTTTATGGTTCACAAAGACGAAACAACCATACTGAAGAAATTCTACGTGGGTTTGAATCTTTTATGTTTAACTATGGTCTCTCTTCAAAAATTGCTGTCATAAATTTGGAAAGACAGTACTAAACAATACTTCATTTATGTTAATTTATTTTATTATTATTTATTATATTACATTTATTGTTAACCATAACAATTATGACAACCTCTTTTTTTATTGGTTGTGAGGTTTATCTAACAGACAAACTATCCCGTTTTTAGTGAGCGGCCGCCAGCTCCCTAATCGCGAACAGCGTGGGCGAACCGTGGTTGGATCCGGATCGCCTGTGGTCCTCGCTGCCGTCCTAACCCGCAAGCACACTCCAGCAACACACCCTGTCAAAGCTCTACCGCGAAGAGCTTTAAAAACGTCCGAGCGTCCTCGTGCAACTGGTAGGCGCCTTCCCAGCTTTTAGTTTCTAGTTTAAATCTAGTTCACGGACCCTTCCGCTCCGTGAACTCAGTACCGATGAAGCCGTAAAAGCCTTAGGGATAACAGCATTAACATCTTCATAAACAATAGATAGACAAACTATCAGTCTGAAAAATGTTAAACCGGTTCTACAGTAAACAAATAAAGAAAACTTAATGAATTATATTGCATATATACAAAATAATTGTATATTGTATACAATTAAGAAGAATACATATAAAGAAGTAAATATTTAATATAAACATAACAAAATGTAATTAAAAGTTTTCTACTGTATAAAGTGGGTGTAAAAAGGTGAGCGACATAATGAAGGAGGTTGGTAAATGTCAAACCGTCTATTATCAAATATCTCGTGTGCGTATTGTCAATCATGCCCCACGACTTATATACCTCAGGCGATGACTTGTACAAATTTATAAATAACAAGAGAAGTATCTAAAAAGTACAGACGTGATAAAACTGTTTGGAACACAGGCACAATTATTCAAGTAATAACCTTTGTAAATAACTACAGACTATCAAGAATGTATTAAGTAACTTGGATCTGTCATTCACTAACCTAAAAATGTATGACGAACATAGCACGATAGACGGATACTTATTCAAATCTTTTAGTAATAAAAAATTATAAAATCACGTGGTGCTGTTGGTCGGCTTCCTTAGAGTAAAGCAAGGGAATTGAAAATAATAAATTAAAAAGTATTAATGAATTTTAGATACATAACATTGATCTTTAAAAAAAGGAGTTAGAAATTTATACAATGTACTGTAATGTGTAATTGTACAATGGGCGGTCTTATCACACAACGCGATCTCTTCCCATAGTATGGTAAAGGCAGAAGTATAAATAATGGGTGGTTAACGTGTATAAAACTTTATTTATATAGGTGTTTGGTTATGTGTGATTTAAAAGTGTGAATGTTTAGGTCACTTGACAGCAAATAGGTTTTAACCTATTATATATATGAACATGTTGATGAAATATGTTACATTCATTTTTTTTTAAATTAAAAAGCATAAAGCCAGTAACTTCTGGCAGTACAAATACTGCAAGAACAAATAGTAAACAATATTTAATTTCAATATTCGGTAATCTGTATTTTGTAAATGATTTTTTAGTAATTTATTATTTTATTAAATTATGATTATTGAAAATATAGATTTTTAGATATTATTTTGACAATAAAAGATAATAAATTCATCTCTTTAACCCTTAATAGCCTGATTTACGAAAGTGATATTTTTTAATATTACTGTTTGCTTGAGGGTCTAGATGAAGGGAAAAATAGATTTATTGGAAAGAATATTATACAACAATAAAACTCGTACAGCCAACCTATAAAAAAATTGATAGTAATGTGAACATTCGGTTTAAAAGATTGGTATCAAAATTGAAACTCTAGGCTATTAAGGGTTAAAGATTTTACGCCTATAACAGTCATGTATAACATCTGATAAATATGAATTTTTTGAACCATAATTTAATTCTTAAACAACACGCTAATCCAGAGCCTAGCTGTTTTCCGCGAAATAGAAACTTTTTCAATTGATCTTCCCGGGAACTTTTTAAACTCGGAAATGCGCGGCCGAAGTTGCGTTCACGTTATTTAAGTCACGGATTTATAGAAGCTTTGAAATAAAAACAAGCAGTGCAAAGCTTCCATAACAAATTAGAAGGTAAAAAGTTTCCCTATTCCATACGCTATTAACATTTTTTTTGGAATATACAAATCGTATTAATATTTTGGAACAAGCGAGCATACGAAAACATTAATTGACAATTTGAAATAGAATTTTCTAAATTGGCCCTTTCATTTATTAATTATCATGAGTTAAGTTGAAAAACGTCTATATAGGATATAGGATAAAAGCCTCCCCCATAGATTTCGTGAAAGACCGGCTGGAGGCAGCTTGCGTCTAGCGACTTTCGACAACCTTAAAAAAGTCGTCTCCACCTTGTGGGTAGACATATTACGCTGCGAGTTTCGCTCTGTTGTCTGTTTTAACCTTGAGTAGATTCTTCTCCATAACCTTTAAGCTTCATAATTTACTATCACCAAATTTTCATTTCATTTTCATTTCATGGACCCCCAAATTTTTTTTCGCTGACGTAGATCCTTTGCAGGTTGTCATAGACTCCTAGGGGTCGATATAGGCCACTTTAGGAATCACTGCTTTACACAAATATAAGTCTCTCCTCATCAAGTCCATCAGTTAAAAGGATTATAGTCCGCATTAAAGGTCTTTGTAATCAAATTACCAGTATTTTCAGTTTATACCCAGTCCAAAAACAAAGATGGCGAGTTTCCATTCAGGCGGCAGTCGCGGAATACCTAATGATGATCCCGTAACTCCCAAAAGCACTTTTGTGTAGGTTTATCTTAATTTATGTGGGCTGCATTGTGTTTTAACAATGAACCGCGGTCGGTTTTAAGTTAACCATTATAGATGGTTAAGCATTAGGTGCGCTCCACACCGGCCCACCTAATTAGCTCCCCCTGAATTTATAATTACACGTATTGTTTCAGAACTTCTTTTGTTCGATTAAGGTTTCTTTGTAAATGGATAAGGTTCGAGTTAGATAAATAATATTATAATTTCATTTCGAGTTATACTTTTGTATTGAAAGCGTTATCGCGATATAATTAATTGTATTGTATTTTAAATTTGTATCATGAACGTCATAAATTTAAAATAAGAAATATTTCCGATGATGATGACACTGAATGGAAGGTGTAAATTTTTTTTTCGGGTTTGTCTCTGGTCTTCCAGCTTCATTACCTCGAGTACACTGCTCCAAAGACATGTGCTTGGTTTCTTAGCCCGGGGGCTTTTACAGCTTCATCGGAACTGAGTTTAAGGAGCGGAAGGGTCTGTGAACTTAAAAGACAAGACTCATATACACATCACATCCTATGGAGTCCAGGGAAGGCCGTCACCGGTTTTTCCACCTATTCTCAAGAATAGACAAAGTCTAATTGCACATATAAAATTTAGCATATTTTAAGCTTAATTCCAACGAAGCTGGTCATAAGGCCAACAGCTAACTTCATCCGCAACAACAGCCTTTGGTCATTCTGGGTCATCGAAGCTATTACATTATATCTCAGTAGTTGATTTCATCACCTTTTTCTTGCTTTATTATATCAACACCTGTTCTTATCTTTGCCATTATTGAACGCATCTTGAAGTTAGGTCAAGTTTCGAGTGGATTTAGTCTGGGTATTTGATGGTACAACGACCACTCGGAAGTTTGCTATCGACCCTTCCAGTCATTGTCACCTGTTCGAGGTTACGTCTGTTTTTTCTTTGTATTTGACCAAAAGAATTCAATACTCGGCGCAGGCAGATGAAAGAAAGCATGGTTTTGATTTTCAGATTCCGTAGAATGGACTCTTCGGTGCAGAATTGCAGTCTGCGAAGTCATTGTAATAATTTATAATTTATCGAACTTTTTTAGTTAATATATGTAGAATATATATTTAAATACGTTTTATACAGATAAGAAACGAGGCAAATAAAAATCTTCAAAAAATTATTGGAAAAAAACAATTACGGCCAGTTCAAGTTAAATATTATCATACGTGTTGAAACTACATAGCGAAGAATTTTCAAGTTCTGTAAATACGTCCTAAGGGAACTGAAAAAATACTGTAGAGTTGTTTTCACGTAGGTCTATAAGAGATTAAAGTATAAGGCGAAAGTGGACAGTACCATCCAAAGTTCAGTCTCACTCGATTAAAGCGTTAATTACGAACCAGTAAATCCTTAAATAAAACACGAATTACAATTTTGCTTAAAGAATTGTACAATGTAATGTTCATTTAAATAAATAAAAAATGTACGTTATATACAGTATTACATGTATACTGTAGTATATATATATATACAGTATTGTTCTGTACTTCCCCACTTTCACATTATGCCAATAATTCGTGAATATGTTTAAAGCTGCGTTTTCACTAAAAATGTGCGAGATAGCTGGAAGGTGGAAAAATTCAAGTGAGAGTGTTTACTAGATGTTCTAGGTCATTGATAGCTTATCATTTTTTTCTTTCTTTTTCTTGTCTGGTTCTAAACCAGTATTTTCCTTTTTTTGTGCCATACCCCTCCTTTGCCTTTCTAAAATTTTTATATTACCCTATGTAACGTACATTATTTTTTATATTAAAGCTAAAAGTTTCAACTCTGCTATATCCCGGCATAGATATCTTTGGTTAAAACTTGCGTACGTATGTGTGAGTGTGTGTATGCATGGTACGCTAATTCTCGAAATTTTGTGGGTCTTTAATTTCTTGTGCCTAATTTCCAATACATGTCGACGCGTTTCCAAGAAAAATAAGGTAAATATTTTATTACTGCTTAAAAATATTATTATGAAAATAATGTTAAATTTTATAGCTTTGATCTTTTTAAACAATCCAAATAATTATAAAAAGGCTATGGAATTTTTTTTTTACTTATTACAACTTTTCACAATTTGTTTAGCTTTATGGCAAATTTTCCAAGCCCCCTGTGTATGTATTAATGGAACAGGCTCTTCATTAAAAAAGTCAACGGTAAATAGAATCTTAATTTGTACGCTAAATATAACTTAAATATCATCGCGAATAAGTTTCTTCAGTTCTATATAAACGTTCCTCTGTTCTGAGCTCAAAGAGAATTTCTTTTTTCTTTTCACTAAATCAAAAGTGGCTGGTTGAGTTTCAATTAAATTTTTGTTTCATGTAACTAAATAGACGCTTTAGTTTCACTGTGTTTATTTTCAGCTAGAGTTTTAATTAATTTTAAACTTTTTCGTGTTTTTACTCTTACAAATATTAATTTTTTCCAGTAAAGAAACACTTAAGGTTTAACATAAAATAATTTCGTTGTAAAATGGCGTAAATGTAAAAAAATGTATTATTGTATATAACATAAATTTTGTAAATATATGATTGCAAAAAATTAATTTTTGGCGCTGGGAGAATACAGGGTGATTGGTTACATATATAAATGGTTTAAAGAAATGAATGTACATGTACTCATTTGCTGTCAAGTAATGTTTCAAACACTATTGATAATATTTTCGCCCGCGTCGAATAAAATGATAATTCCGAAAAAGGCAAATTATCAGGAGAATCGAAAAACTAAATTTTGATAATATCATAAAAATTTCTACACTTAAAATTATAATATTAGAATAGTTCGAAAGCTAATTTTATACCGAATAATCTTCGAATATTTAGATTGCAAAGACGCTTGCATATAATCTTTTTGTACCTCCAGACAACCTTTGTTTTATTTTATTTGTTTTTATTACCAAATTTTCCAAGTGTCCATACATTCCTTCATCAATTATCGTAGCGTTAATGCTTTTCGAAGTGATGCCAGTCGAATAATCCTCTCTGGCGTTCTAAGGTCAGAATGCTTCACACTTATTCAGTGACAGCCCAGGTCGAGATCGCCTCTACGACAGGTCACTCCATGGAACGCCCGCCTAAGATATCTAAAAGCTCGATGGCCTTCCAAGCTGGTGAACATGTGGTATAACAGCCTGAACTGAGGTCCCCTCTGTTTTCAAGTGAAGGCCAATGAGGCTAGAGTGAAAATTAAGATAAAAAAGCAGAGATTTACTGTTCGTAAATGTGAAATTTAATTATAATCATTATTTGCATTATAATTGCTACTGTAAAATTTTAGAACTCTTTCTGTCGCACAAAATTGTAGTTTAAAAACATTTGTATTTCCTACTAGCTATGGAGGCACGAGAAGTATTTCACCCTCTTTTGTGCGGTAATATACTTTTGTAAAACTTAAGACGACCAAAACCGCGGGGAGTTTGTACTTCTTACTGTTACAACTTTCTTTTTATATAGAAGCCGCAAGGTTAAGTATGGACACAGTTCACTGCCGATCCCGGGGGAAACGGTAGCAAGAAGTAATGTTAAAAATAAATTATGAAATATGAACTTTGCAACGACAAGCGTAAGTTTAAATAGTATTAATATCTTTTTCTGTTTTGTTAACCTTCATATAATGTTATTTTTTTACGGCGCAACAAAATACATAATTTAATTCTTTAATTTTCATCGCTATCAACATTAAATAAGATGCTATAGACATTAGGTTTTTTGTCTTTAAAAATTTATAATTACTGATAGTAAATAAGTAAGAATTAGAAACGATAAGTGCTAGTTTTAAAATTGTGTCATTGAAATATAACTATAGAGTACGAATGGTTTTCTCTTGAAAATGTATATTATAAGTATAGTAGTGTAATTGACCTCGTTAAATATAGGTTAGCGCCTGTTAAAAAGAAATAGCAATAGTGCATGAAATGAATTTGTTGCTTTTGATCTTCTTTACTATGTATATATTTTTAGTAGGTTCAGCGTTACTTAACTATTCACGGAGAAGTCTATTTTTGTGATTTCTTAACGAAATTACCTTAAGGTTCGGGAGCGGAGACCACTGGCCGAACCTATTGGAAATTCGTTAAGAAGGCTCGTGCCCAGCTGTGAAACACCTATCACTGAAAAGATGATATTGATATATGATATATATATTATTAACATGATTTCGTTTGCAGTTTTAAATTTATTTTAAAAAGTAATTAAAAATAATATTGCTTGCAGACGTTTTCATTGCGAGAAATTATTATAATAGAAATTTTCAATAGTTATTTCGATCACAGATAACATTTACTTTCAGTGTTAAAAACTAAAATGCAGTTTAACTAGAATACTTAATTAAAACATTTTAAATGTAGAAACACTGTTGGAGTTTATTTTTAAACTTAACAAAGCTTTCGGCGAAAGTTGGACGCTGCATTATTTTAGTCACGAATTCGCAGTTCATTTGAAATAAGATAAACGATCTGATATAACTTTTTTTAATTTTTACTATTCACACAGAATATACTCAACGCAAAGTGATTAGCGCAAAATTTTTTTTTCTTCCTACGAGTTTGTGGCGACATTTATTTGAAACCATTGTAGTTGAAATGATCGTCTTACGTTGATATGACGCCAATGAGAACGGAAGGACCAAGAATAGCGCTGTTTATAATATAGCGAATTTCTCGTGGTGACATAATTGGTTAAAATAGTATAAATATGTACTCGTTTAGCTGGTGGTTTGAGGGTCTATCGTGTGTATGCGCTTAAAAACCAGCCCAAATACAAAGACGACAGTAACATTGCTAGCGGCGTCTGAATTTAAATCCTCGCTCGAATTTGTATTCGAACGCACAGGAATTATTTAAAACAAAATATTGTGGCTGTAGTAGCCAGCAATAAGAGGCGCTGCGGGGCTCCGTGAGACAGCTAAGGTCTTGGACTTGGTACAACAATGATATGACAGAAGCGTCCAGCCAGCGCGATGGCGGCAGTTATCAAACGCGAGCGCCCTATTAACTCGAAATAAACCTTAATTTACGTATTTGAAGTTTAGAAGCGGAAAAACGGGGGGGGGGGGGGTGGTCAGGCCTAGGAGGCGTCAGGGTTTCATTGCACACGGGCGCTACACGAGCTAGAGCCGCCCCTGAGGAAAATGTTGAGTTTTTCTCAATTATGCAGTCTATATAAATACAAAAGAAAAAGTAACTATATACGTAAGGATTCATCCCAGATTAAAAAAAAATGTATAAAATAAAACTTTTCTTTCGTTATATATTATGTTGTTAGTTAACTATATATAAATTAATAATTTCATCACAATCTCAAGACAATACATGAACCTGGTATAATCCGCAGTGGGGCACTGAACAAAGACAACAAGAATAATCATAAATAGTAAAAAAAAAGTCAATTCAATAATAGACATAAATGAATCGTTCACGCCATATTTAAACCGCTTGTTTTTATTATCTAGTATTTGCTAATATCGTTTTGAATTTTAGTTGAATAATCTTGTGCTCAAAGATAAAGGTCTAGCGTGGCTAATTTCAATCATTCGTAAGCTCATAATGCTAGTGAGTTCCGTTGACGAACTGAAATGAACATACAAAGCCCAGCGAATTGCAAAGTTGAAGTCGCAGTGGGCAAGCTACATAGCGCAGAACAGATGTTCTTTCTGACCACTTTAAAATTGTCGTTTGCCCACCTTGAGGTCCGTCCAAAGCTGTCCTTTTCAGGTCTTAACGCACATTCAGCCATCTATTGTTGTTGGCGAAATTGTTGTCGCGTTATATGACCTGTCCTCTGAAACTCCTAGTTGCCAATCTGCTTGTCTGTGTCGGTTTTCTTTCGTTTGTCTAAGGATCTTCTCTTCAACGAGGACATAGATAATTAAGCAATACAAGAATAATATATTCCGATATAAAAATTGTAGATTCTAAAGTTACTGTACGATGCAAAGTAAAAATTAAAACAGGTCATGCAAAAGTTAAGAAGAAATGTATCCGGTTCCACTAAGTTGCCAACTCGGGGCGCGTGTATCCGAGCGGCAGGGGTTCGTGTGATTTATCGTTAAGATTATTACAAAGCCAGTTTTGATTTACAACGCAGACGGTGGGAGGAGGGCCAATGAGGGCAAGGGAGTAGGCGTAAGTGTCAGAACACGGTAGGAATTGCCTGAGGTCTCAAGAAACTTACAAGTTTTTTTTAAAGCAGTAAGTGACGGAAAGTGGCTTTTGTAAATTTTCAAATAGCATAGGCTATAATGTATAGGGGTTATTCTGTGAAGACACATTTATTTAACACGTTCACTGCGGCTTGAGGTCGATTCAGCCTCATGGTAAACTTTGCACTGGTGCGGCGCGTAAAACTCGTGTTTTCTCTCTAGTGCGACGGCTGTTTACACTCAACCGTATGAGGTATGACAAAGACAAATATAGCTTTCTTTATGTCTGCGAAGCATTGACTCAATACTGTAAAAAATATTGATGAACATGAGCCAGAAAAGGACTCAACCGCACTACTAGGAAGTTCAGCTTGAGGCTGATTCGACCTCAGCCGCACCAGCTGAAAGTTCTTCAAAATTGGGCCCGCAGTGAACGTGTTAAGCATTTATTCAAATTATTGTCTCTTCGTTTGAGCTCATAGACGCCCCGGCCATACCCCGCCTTCCCAAAGATATCTTTAGGGGATATACCTCAATCGCCACGCTTACCAGGCGGGTTAGCGATCGCAGTGTGGAATTATGGTACGCAGAGGACACTACTGCCTATTTTCTGAAAATTTATCTGTGAAAATTGGCAATTATTTATAATTATTGCACAAAGTGTGAAATAATTTCCTGTAAACAAAAAACAATTAAATTTAAAGGTATGATATGACAGACGTTGACCTTATTAATATACAATAAACAAACATCAAACAACAAACATAAAATATTACATTGTATTCCGAGAATCAAACCCGTTACCTAGGAACCCAATTCTCAGTTCTTTACGTTTAAGCTACCACTGCTCAATCAATTATCATATTATGATTAATAGTGACCACTCATGTTCCAAGCACGTTTCGATCCGAGAAAAGTCCACAACAAACTCAGGCGGCTTTTTTTTTTACCACTTTTAGAATATCATTATTAAAATAGTAAATGAATTCATTACCAAGTTTTATTATCAGTAAAAAAACCTTCATACTGTAATATAATTTTTATAAGTTTATTTGTGTTAACTAACTTCTTAAATTCATTTCATTTATTACACCTATAACCAATCATCAAAAAATGATTTGTATGAATGCTCTTTTCGAAATAAAAGAAAACAAGGAGCAAGAGAAATAATGGCGGCGTGCCTTAACCGGGCACATTATCTATGATTAACTTCAAAGTAGAAACGCTCTGCGTTTGAACTCATTAAGGCTCTTGTAAATAAATGAAAACCAAGTTGCTTCTTGATGTACATTTAGCGGTACTTATATATATTATTTACATTAAAGTGATCTTTTGATGCGCTTTAAAAGTAATGGCAAGGTAATTAAGAGCGTATTGTAATGTTTAATCCAAAGATACGTAATAGGACCACAGGCCAAATATTAAACAGAAATGTAAAGAAGGATATCAGGCACAAAAACAATATAATTTCTTATAACTATATCTCTTTAACAAAGTAACTCAAGTAGTTGTCAGAGGTACTACGCCCGAAGTTGTAGACGACTATATATACCAGGCATAAACCGTCCGGTATCTTAAGTCCAACTACGAGAAAGAGATCACTCGCCGAATTCAACTCGGATGGGCAGCGTTCAGAAAGTTCAGAAACCTCTTTTCGACTAAAGTACCAGAATGTTTGTAGATGAAGGTCTTGACCAATATGTTTTGCTAGTGATGACGCAAAGATCCGAGACGTGGTTATTTACGACAAGCCTGATAAAAAGGCTCTGAAGAGGGTTACGTTAAAAGTTCCTCCGCGAGATCGAATCAGAAACGACCAAATCAGCAGAAAGACCAAGATCACTGACATAGCTCGAAGAATTGCTCATCTGCTGCGTGGCATATTGCTCGTGCAACCATGTGGCGTCAGTAGGGCGTCCATCTGCTGAAAGAAAAAGAAGAAAAAAATAAACTGATTAAGGCATAAGTAAAAATAAATCCATTATAATGTAATTAAATTTTGTATCAATACAAGCATTCCATATGAAAAAGTCATACAGTTATTGATATAGAGAAGAAAGATTGAAGATATAAAGGAAAATCTCCATCCTAAAGAGTAATCATTATTTAAACATTTCGTGGTTTTAACCCAAACAGTCTAACACCAGGGATGAGCAACAAGCGATCCGTTAAACATAGTTGTGCGGCCCACCAAGTAACCAATCAACTTTATTTTATTGACTTTTTTGGATCAATATATTGTTATAAAATTAATTCTAATAAAATGATAGTACATACTAAACGGAAATAATTTGTCATTCGTACATTGAAAGTTTCGCTTTTAAAATTTTATATTATGTTTATTATAAATAAAGTTTTGTAAATTGTTAATCAGTGTCAGGTTATATGCGGAACGACACAAAATTGGTATTTGTATTGGCCCGTTGATAAAAAATGTTGCTCAAACCTGGTCTACACGGTTTGCAATAAAACCTTTTCGACAAATTTAAATAGAAAAGAATATAAAAAATAATACTGAATGTCATAACAAAATAAGGGAAAATAAAAAAAACAATCGACACATGATATTCGATTGCCGCTAGCTTCTAACGAGCTGTATATATATTAGCGAAATCACGCACGATTCGCTATATAACTATGAAAGGTATTTTTTATATATTAGTACTGAAATTGAGAATTAAGCATAAATTTGCTTTCTATTCACACATCTTGCTCCGTGTAAGTTGTGATCGATGTTGTGTATATTATTAATAACGATGAATACGATGTCCGCCAGTGTAACATTGATGGTGTCTGAATTCAAATCTGCATAAATAATTTACAACTAAGTTGTTGTGGCCGTATTCGCCTGATAAAATGGAGCGTTCTCATGTAACCGCCACAGTAGTAATTTATTATCTTTTTAACTTATTGAATTTTTCAATTATCAGTATTTGAGTGAACAATAAAGTCATACGCACGTGTCTCAGACAAACATTCAATTACGTTTGTAACCTTTCATCTCAGACGGGTCTGGAAGCGGTTGATTTATCTTGGAGATTATTGCAAAGTACAATTTGATTTACTGCTTGTTCAGCGTTAGGGAGGTGCGTAATAAGGGAACTGGAATGAAATTACTAAAGGACATTACGGGTTACTGTTAGAAATTATATTGTTTGTTGATAAGTTATAGTTTCTTCTTCGCCATTTTGTAAAAGCGTATCTGGTTCAAGTGATGCCAATTATTGGTTCTTGTGACGGGAATTCTGTCTCCTCTCGTGGTTGGCGGAATCGCGAGGCGTGGTCGATGCTTTGTTACAGTATCTTTTTATTAAAAAACGCAATACAAAGTCTCATATGGCTGCCTTTTCACACCAAGAATTGATAATCAGAACACTAATGTTTTCAAAAAGACTTTTAATATATTTATGTTACTAATTTTATATTAATAATATAATTTAATTTTATTTTATAAAATTGGTTGTCGGCGTTAAATTACAAGTGGTAACGTGGTATAATCTCCATTTCAACCGTTGTACATTCGTTGTCTGACGCCAATGCCTAGGTGACTTATCTTCTCCGTAGATTTCCAAGAGGATTGGTTGATAGTGGTCTGCATCTAGCCTAGGTTCCTACGATCTTAACAAGGTTGGCTGTTCACTTCGTGGGTGAACGTTCTGCTCTGCGCTTGCGGGTCTATGGTTTCCACTTCAGAACTTACAGACTCTGCACACTATCACTTAAACTTGCTAATCCGCTGGATACTAGTGGACATTATTTGTAAAAAATTGGGTTTTGGATAGGGAAACGAAGATTCATCAAAAACGCCTTTTAATGTTCTAGAGTTCGGGCAACGAAACCGGCAGCAATTATGCTCATAGCTGCACTTTCTCTACGGCTCTCACTATTAAGTCTTCTTGTTTTTCAGGATGTAGACTGTCCTAGAATACCCCTGGTATCTGCTTCTATAGTCGTCAACAAACATTTTAGTATAAAATTACTAGCTGATCCCGCAAACGTTGTTTTGCAAAAAAAAATATTTTTAACTTTCAATTTAAAAATTAGGGTTGATCGTAGAGGGGTGAAAATTTAGGGTTGTATGTATTTTTGTATGTAGTATCATAAAAAAAAACAAAAAATTTCGTCAAAAACATAAAAAAAAATTTTAAGGGTGAACAACCCTTATCACTTAGGGGTAAGAAAAATAGATAGTAGCCGATTCTCAGACCTACTAAATACGCATATAAAATTTGGTAAAATCGGTCAAGCCGTTTTAGAGGAGTTCAAGTTCGAACACCGTGACACGAGAATTTTATATATTAGATTAGATTTTTCAAAGTTTCTATGACAATGTCAATTTTCTTGCAAGCCAGCTGTAATACAAAACCTCTGTAGTAGTTACAAAACTATAATTTGGATACTCGTTCTAATGGATTTTCTCATACCAACTTCTTGAACCTTTTCTGAACATTTTGTGCGTGACAGCTATATTGAAGTTTTCTGCCTTCATGACATTATGTTAGATATCACATTTCAAAGATCTAGTGTCCTATTTCATGAAAAAAAAAATTCTGTTTACGCTGTGATATCTATTTTCTCTTTGATATATATAAGACCGAGCTAAGCCAGTTTAAATTGATGTCAAAATTGTTTGTCTGCAGTTCGACAAAGGAGGTAAACTGGAAAAGTTTTGTACATGTTCCAAATGTTGTACTAAAACACTTGTTTCCGTTGCAAAAACTAAGTTCTCTGTACTGGACATAGTTAGAAAGACGTGTTTGTTGTTGGTACTAGAACAACTTGTATCGATTTCTATAATTCAAGTGAACTAAATTATATCTGTTTATTCGTTTTAAAGAAAAACTTGAAAAGTATTTGCTATGTTCGGTAATTTGAATAGGGAAACCGATGTTTGGTGCTTTTGTTATGAAATCATAATATGACTATGCACTTTTTTGGTTTGTGAAAATTTTAATAAATAAAATTGAAAATTAAAAGTAGACTCACATGTATCGTTACATAAATTATCATGTCGTTTATTATATAGAAATTCGTAAAAAATCCAAAGACAGTGAAGAATTATTTATATGTTAATAAAGTATAATTACTATGTTAAGAATATGGTCTTGTGTGATATATTGTAGGCTCTTTTTAGACCAAGGCATGTTTGGCATATATATATATATACACACACACACACACACACATATATATATATATATATATATATATATATATATATCATGTTTAATTCAAATTAGGTTCTTGTGGATTTATTCACATAACGTAAACACTGTTTATGTACACATTATAAATGGTTTGAAAAAAAATATAAATAAATAAATGAGCATATATACAGAATGATCGGATATATGTCAAAACTTAAAAGGGCTGTAATTATATAATACTTTCGCTATTATATAATGTATGGTACACTAGTTAAAAAAAACGGTTTCAAAAATTACAAATAATGTTATAAATTATGAAAACACTTTTTCTTGTTACACGTATCTATATGTAACAAGAAAAAGCGTTTTCTTAATTTGAATCAGTACATATAAAAAGTCAGAAGCCAGAAGTTATTGGACTTTCGCATTGCAGAAAAAATAGATTAATATAAGATTTTTCAGATTGATCACTTTATACAGGTCGATTGGAGATAAACGTTTTAAAATTTTTTGCTTAAATACGACATATATATATATATATATATGTAGATATTTATTCATAAACGATGTTAAGTTAAACGGTAATTAACCGTAAAACAAGGAAGGTTGTACTCTCTCATGAATTAAGCAAAGGAGCCTTTGAAAAACGCGAGGTTTAAGGTAACACTGAGTAATTAGGGCGATAGCTTTTCATCTCGAGCGGAATACACAGCCTTTCAACTCGGCTCACACGCGAAGTACAAACGCGTGAACGTCTCGTGAACTAGAGCGCGATGCGACGCGTCCAGAACCACAGCTGATCCTCGCACCCCACTGACTTCATCCACCGCGCTCTGATGCCGGCCCGATATAGAAACGATATTGTTTCACTTCAACACCTTCATATCGTGTTATTTGTATGAACAAAGGTAAAGATAAGTAAGAAAAGGACCAATATTTAGCCACTTCCGCACATGCAGTGGTAGTCGTGCAATAAAATGCACCGCCCGGGGCATCAGGGGCAGAGTCAAGACTCTGTATTTGGCACTAATCGGTGTAACATAGCTCCTGAAGATGCCCCGTGGAGGGGGTGGATAATATGTTAATATATAACAGTAATAGGCTACCACCTATTACTGTTATATATTAACATATTATAAGTACAATTCAGTAAATTTACAGATAATTACTGGAGCTAGTATAAGGTTGTCAATAATCTATAATTTACTATGGCTAAGTTAGTTTTGGTATCTAAACTCAAGACAGACTCGAAGGCTTCGGCTTGGACTCTTACTTTTTTTAAACAAAGACTATTATATCTATTTTTTAATTGTCACAAAAAAATCTTTCTTTGCTTGGACGAGTTGTTTTGCAATAAAATAATAAAATGTATTTATCCTTTTTTGTGGTGTTAGGTTACTTGTTAGGTGATAGAAACCAGTTGCTGGAGCCTTATTATAAGAAAGGTGCCTATATTAGTGAACGCGAAGAAATAGAACTTCATGTTGAACTTCTTCATTCAATCACGTTTATTTCTCTATCTAATTTGTTGATTTCTGAATATGCGACTCGTTCTTTTTTAATTAAAGAGCCTTCTTCCGTAACAGACATTAAAGGACGACCACTTCTTTCTTCTCTATTCCAATTTAAGCGATAAAAGATATTATTGACCGTTTACAGCCGGTATTTTCGAGTGAATATAATTAAAATACAAATTCTTAAAGTTTAAACACGGGCCAAGTTGGGAACGCAACTAGCGCTCCAAATGTTACCGTAAAACACTTGCTTCCGTCACAAGAACAAAGTTCTGGAAACCGGAGCCGGTTGTGTGAGCTCGAGTGAATTTATAGTTTGAGCAGCGAATGTTTTGCTCCAGTGTATTGGTTTACAGTAAAAAGCGAAATAATATATATATATATATATACTGTAGGTTTAAATGTGAATGGTTTAGTAGTCGTATATTTGAATAATATATAAAAATACTATGTTGCATATTTGAACTATCCCTATTCGTAAATAGTATAGAAAACAGCGACACCTTTACTTGATCAAACTGTGATTGTCGATTATAGATTTGTAATCTTATAATAGTTATAACGATCTGTTTATTTTTATACCGAAATACAATACAATAAATCCAGTATATTTAGGCCTTCCTTCTCTCGCGAGGAAATCCTGCATGGGATACCCCTTCAGTAAGCATCAGTAGTCCAGTGGTAGAGAACTGCGACCTGCTTACTAGTTCGTTGGTTCTATTCCCGGGATTCAATCTTATATAATTCACACTTTGTGTATTAAAAATATGGAAATGTCACTGCTTATAAATAAGTTTCTAAAGGATGGGCAGCAGCGTTCTCTGCGTACCAAAATACTAAACTGCGATCGCCAACCAGCCAATCGTGGCGATTATGGTATATCCCCTATAGCTTTGGGGGAAGCCTATGTCTTGCAGTGGGAGTCAATGGGTTTAAACCAAGATGTTTATTTCATAGCCCACCGTTGGTAAAATTCAATTGAGGTTACTATGATGTTCTCAAAACAAAGGTGAGTGATGTTTTCCTCGTTGATATTGTCGAATTCTTGCCTTCCATTGTGGCAGTGAATACTTTCGGAGAGATCTCTCTCAGTGTCACGCTACTTAACAAAAGAACATTCTTCTTGATCTGTTCATATACTCGGATCGGCATGCTGACTATATCATGTACAACACTTCAATACGATATACCGTTAGTCAATACGGCTTGGCGAACTCAAGTACTGCCTTTTTCGGCCGAATCAAAGGCTTTCCTGAAAGTTTACAATCGCAAGACGTAGCGGCGAGTTGTACTTCTCAGTCTTTTGTATAACTTTCCAAAGCGTGTACACGTATATGGTTCTACAGCCTTTTAGGAAACCGACTAATTCGGAGGATGGAAGTCTTCAAACTTGCGTCATTACGCCTTACTTCACTATGTGATATTTTACAAATAGTATTATTACGTACTGTGGGTTCTGACTCGAAATGAAACACCACTGGTTCAAAAGGAGTCTTTTATTCACAAATCAGATGGTCACCATACTTTAACAGAAAGTCCAAACTTCGCTTCCAAATCGCTCAAGAAATCAATATCCAAATAACTTACCAAATAGTCACTTTGTATGACTAATCGTAGATCCTAATCTTATAACTCGAAAAACAACACAGAACTGTCGACATGGGGAGTACACATATTTATACTACGGAGAAGGTTCTAGTAAGTTCGCGATAGTACTCGGTTAGAATTTCAGAAAACTGTACACAAAATCCTATTAATAACTTCAAGGTCTCGCGTATTTACGGCACTTCTTGATCCTAGGGTTCCGTTATTATTGTTTAAAGCAGTGATTCCCAAAGTGGTCTATATCGACCCCTAGGGGTCTATGACAACCTGCAAGGGGTCTACGTCAGCGAAAAAAAATTTGGGGGTCCATGAAATGAAAATGGGGGTCCACGATAGTGGATCTTAACACATACACTGATAGTACCTATTTACTTACATCATACTGTCTTATAATATCAACACAAAATAAAAGTACCTATGAAGTAAAAAAATTATTATGTGAGTTTATAAAATTGTGTAAGTTGTAGGATGTTGATATTCGCTTTGTGGTTTGTTACGTATATTTTACATAACAGATACAAAATTTTATTTTGAGTAATTTGAATTTAAATTCAATTAGGCATAATGTAATGCTATAATTTTTATTCATAGATTATCATTACAGCCGTAGAAAGTTCATTAATAGAGATAGTTATTGAATATAAAAAAAATATAGTAAAAAAAAGGATAATTTCTGGGATAAAGCTGTGATTTTATATGCAATGATGCTCTATCAAAACATAAATCGCGTGACGGTCAACATTAAAAAATGGGATCTAATGATTTCAATAAACCATTTGTTCAGACAGTTTTTTGTTTTCGACGCAAGGGCAGGACTAACAAAGAACTCGTTCGAATTGAGTTGACGCCGTAAATTCTAAAACCACTTTGGGGTATGTTTGTCTTAATTTGCGCGAGGTTTATTGTGTTTTGAAAATAAATAGAGGCCCTTTTGTGATTCATAATGGACTGCTCTTACTGTTCGCGGAGTTTGCACAATAAATCTTTATGTTATTCTTAACATATATACAGGTTGATTGGGTATAGGTATAAAATCTTTAATTGCCAATAACTTCTGGCGGTACAAACATCACAGCGACGGACAATAAACAATAAATAATTTTAATATTTGGTCATTCAAATTTGATAACAGCTTCTCTTGTTATTTAATACTGTAAAGTTGGTTTAAGTTTAGTAATTGAGAGTTATAAAACGCTTTAATTATTTTAGTTTGAGTTATTTGCAGGCTTAGATTCATAGCAACAACGGTGATGAAAGATGCGATTTAATTAATGTATAGTATAGGTCTACGAGGTACCAGAGCGAGAGGCAGAACTAATACCAGATGGGCTGACGAGATCGTGGCTACGATAGGTCACGGGCTTCAAGATCCTAAAGATGGAGAAAAATGGAAAGCTTTGGAGGAAGCTTTTACCCTGAAGGGGTCTACATAAACTTAATACAAAATTATCAAAACTGTTGTTTATAATTACTAATTTTAAGTCATTTTTGAAGTATAGAATGAAGTGAAGTTTTATTATTATTATTATATAATGAGTCTGATTTTGTGTGGAATATGGTAGGGTGACTTCCATAAAGCCTATACACATAAGTTTCGTTAAAACATGAATGTTGTGTGCTTTCCGACACATAAGGTTCGAGGTTTATCCTTGATATAAACGTTGTAGTATCTGATTTTTCATTGCGTTTAGTGTAATGTCAGGTTATAATTTCGTAATTTAAAATACGAATAATGTTAGTGAATAAAATATTTCATGAAATATATTTCATATTTATACGGTCAACATTTTTCACAATTTATTACCTTAGTTTG
Organism: Battus philenor; assembly: GCF_028537555.1. Taxonomy (NCBI): domain Eukaryota; kingdom Metazoa; phylum Arthropoda; class Insecta; order Lepidoptera; family Papilionidae; genus Battus; species Battus philenor. Next base: position 2,965,202 of record NW_027181759.1, on the reverse strand, counting down.
GATAATAAACACTGAAATTTCCATAAAAATCATGTTTACGTTTATTAATAGCAGCGGTTGAGTTATAAATTATTCATGGTACACGCTACTCTCTTTGCTGCGTAATCAAGTTAAGTGCAACATAAGTTTTATTCGTATGTTCTTTTTAAATCCAAGATATCGTTCGGTTTTGCTTGTTCAGTCGAATCATTTATGCCAGACATATTTTCTCAACGACCATTCGTAATGTTTAAATGGAATATTGGTAAGCACCTAGATAAGCACTTACATAGTTTGATTATAAAGTTTTATTTTGTTGATTTTAAAAATGTCTGTATTATAAAGATATATTTGGGTGCATATTTATCTAATTTATATGAGTAAGATGGGTTGATAGGGCACGCTAGGAGTTTTTCTGCGGGAATCGTAAATAGATAAATAAATAGACGAAAATAAGTAAACGATATAGCTTAGCAAAGGGTTGGCCAAATACTGCGTAGAATAGATGAGCGCTAGAACCTTAAGGTTCTGTAGTAGATACTACAGATTGACAAGTTTGTACGATTGTTTAGATCGTTGGATGACGATGGATGCAAGCTTCCAACTCCTCCTATTAGTAATCCATAGTATAGCTTTTAATGTCCTATGGCTGAAATCAAGATAATGATGATAAATAAGTATGGAAGTGGTTTTATTAAGAACATAATAGATAAATGAATAAATACATTTAAAAAACTTTTAAGTTAAACGGTTTTTTGATACCCATACTGTGGTGGTTGTGGAAAAATATGTACCTAGTCCGCCATATTGGAACAGCGTCCATCTTGAATTTTAAATTTTGAAAAAAATCAACGTGTTTTACTAGTGTAGCCCTTGCAATTTGATACCCATATTGAGGGGGTTAAAGAAAAATATGTAATCCGCCATTTTGTATCGGTGGCCATCTTAGATTTATAATGTTATTGATTTTATTATATTGTATTGTCATCTAAATTAAATGTGTGTACCAAATTTCAGACCAATCTGACAACGGGAAGGTGTTAAAATTATAATTTCTAATTTTGACCCAAATAAATAAACAAATAAATTCCGTACGGGTGGAACTAAATAAAACCGTTTAATAATAAATTAAAATAATTTTGAGAAATTGGACATATAGACGAGTGAGGCACATGCTTACTCGTCTATACGTATACTAGAAAGTTTTGGTACAAAAGTGCTTTCCACATTAGGCAAACATTTATCGTTACGTAAACTTTGACATGGAATATGACAGTCGGTTAAGTAAGTGGAATGTTTGTTATTGTACTCGATCAAACATTTAAGATTGCATTACGATGCACGACCTTAAAAGTTGAAAAATTTTGTGAAGGCTTCTTTGAGCTTAGGCCTCCTTCAGCATATTCTATTCATGTCATTTGCTTTGTTCATCCAGTCCCTTCCAGCTATCTGTGAAGTATCATCTTTCCGTGTTTTGTATGGCTTGTCAACTATTACATTCCCAATTGGACCTTTCCAATTCGTTGACAGTGTCAACTATTATCTGCGCGATGTGACTTATAACCACTTTGATATAAGAGCTTGAAGAGCGCAAGGCAACCAAAGACTACGTATCAAACATAATCGTTTTTAAGTTTAGTCTGTAAGTTCCTTTTAGCATTTCTTTCATTCACCAGAACAACCCCTAAGCTAAGTTATTTCGTCTATCCACTTCGTTTTAAAATAAATTAATTAAAATACAAAATACAGAGTATTATTATCATCACTTCAAAAGTATTCTTTTTTCAAATTTGGAAATAAATGTTTTTGTTTTTATGAATAATGTTTTTAGGACAATTATTGACGGCAAGTCAATTTGGATAGATTTTTATGAGGCTGTAGTTACATCAGATAGTACGACACATCCACTAGTCCAAGTATGATCAACTCAAAACTAAAAGGCTCTCTACAGTATGGTAATAACTATCTCAATGTTTTTTTACCGCTCCCCGACAGTTAGATAATTTCTAAATACTACTAAATAGACGGCTGAAGATCTGAAGGATCACCTACCCTTCTGTCCGATCAAGTCATGTCAATATCTACCACCTATTACTACTATCCTGGGGTTAGCAGAGGATATGACAGCGTGGTCATCGATTTCGTCAAGGTGTCTTAAATTGGACACAATCTTCATCATCTTCATTTTAGCCGATAGATGTTGGTGATGATGAAAAAGCAAGGTAGGCTTTCTCCAAAGATTGCTACGATGACTGATCTTGCGCTGCCTGTATCCAGCGACTTACTGCAACTTTGATTGTGATGACAAGAATTTCAAATTTAGAATTCTATATTTCAAATTTGGAAAAGAGATTTTTTTTTTTAATAAATGAGCTCATAAAATGCATATAATATCTCATGTTTAACAGTTAAGTGTATGTGTAAAGGATTTAGAATTTAAGAACACTAAGTATCACCATATGTAACGATTTCGGTGTGTATATAAACATGAATTGAGTACATTGCTTGGTATAATACTTTATAAAAAAAATGTGTAACGCCGTCAATTTACAATAGCAGCAATGGAATGTGTAAAGACTGCGATAATTTAAAAGGTATAAAAATTTATATACAATACAAGTATCGATATAACACGATGTTCGAAAGCGGAAACAAGACGAAGTTACTTACGTGGGACCAATGTACCCTGAGTTCTGGAAGTTGTTTGATTTATCGGCCAGATTATTGCGAAGTCCGTTTTGATTTACTGCGTGTTCGGAACAACTAAAGTGCAGAGCAAGGGACTGTTTTACTCCGTGACGTTATGTTGTGTGTGTTTAACGATCGATTCCGATATCCATTTCTTGCTTTGTTCATACGTTTTAACTTATTTTATTGGGTTAAGGAGTCATGTAACGGTTAGTACTAATGAAATCGCTACCATGACTTACGCCTAATATTATGTTGGTGAATGGTTTGGAATGTTTTTTTTTTAATTTAGACAAAAGTATAGATGGAATTTTTTTTCCATTGCCCATCGCTGTTTGCTAGCATTTACGTGAATAAAAAGATGCTTATTAGAAAAGGCAACTAAAAACCTATACGTTATAGGTTTATATAACACTGGATAAAACAAATTTAATGTTTTTTTTTCTATTCATCCTGTATCAGTATTTAAGACGCTTGATTTAAAGTTGGAATATTTCTCTGTTAGTCACGTGTTCACACCGGCAAAGACTTTCACAGATGACGTAACACAGTGGGTGGAAAATTTATCAAAAGAGATCAAGATCCTCAGCAGATATCAGATATCAGGTCTAATGAGCTTTGAACGGTCTGCGCCAAGTATTCGGGTCACTGGAAAAGTCGAAGTAAAAATTCCGAAAAGTCATATATAAGATGGTCGGACTAAATCTCCTCAACACTTTACACCAATAATGTCAAAGATAGGAACAGGTAGCCCAGTATGAATCAGATGAAATTTACTCTGCGTCCAGGAGACCGCAATCCTCAGAGATGATAATAATGTTACGAGAAGGAGTATACTTTACTCTGTACTGTAACATTTAACATTTGAATAAAATACTGAACAGATGTCATCCGAGCAGATGGAAGATTCAGCTTAACATCAAGAAGAGATGTAACAACGTCTGTTGAATTAGAAATTATTGAATTTGAATTTGAAATTCATAAATTAATCTTATAAGAAGATTAATTAATATTTATAGAAAATCGTGAAAATATAAAAGGTCATGAGTATTTTTTCGGCCAAAAATCAGTCGGTATAATGTTTTTACCTAAGAGCATAAGCGTAATTATGTCTACATTTCTGAATAGTATACCAAAGTAAGGTAAAGTTGGGGAGCTCAGCGGTAGAGGAATGAGACTACGCGATCATAGGTCGCGGGTTCAATTCCTGGGAAACAACTTCACGTATAATTTGCAATTTGTGCCTAATTATATATGATTGCTTCTCTTTATAAACATGTTTCCAGAGGATGGGCAGTAGCGTACTTTACGTACTATAATACCTAACTGCGACCACCAACCCCACGCCAATCTTTGACGGAAGGCTTTGCTGTGCAGTGGGCGTCTATAGGCTTTATCCAAAAATCTATGGTTATTGAACTAGTAAATAACTTAATGATAAAATAGTAAAAAAGTGATTCAATGTGATTTTGGCTAAGGTTATGCGGTAGAGGACTGAACTTGCGAACGTAAGTAGCGATTTCGATGCCTGAGTTACAATCTTATATAATTCACACTCTGTACATTAATGATATAGGATTGCTATTGTTCATAAACAAGTTTCCAGAGACTGAGCAGCAGCGTCGTCTGCGTGTCATAATACGACTCTCAGATCGCCAACTCACCTGCCAGGCATGGATTATGGTATATCTCTCATAGATATCTTTGGGGGAAGCCTTGCAGTGGGCGTCTATGATCTAAAACGACGACCAAAACCAAAGTAAACAATTACTATTTAATATAAATTATTTATTTTATATGAATACTAATTGTTATAGTAAAAAAAATAAACAGGGTAGTAACAAATTCGCAATTAGATACAGTGTGACAACCCTATGAGTCCATGTGTAGATCACTTCAGTACATATGCACCGAGACTTCCGTGCGATAGAGAAACTTCAATACTAACGAGAACTAGGAATTGACTTTGCGCTGTCTAGTTCTGCAACTCGTGGTCTGTGTCCGCGTAACGTCTAACTTATCATTTGTTCTTGAAAACAATTTATACCTCATCCTCTTCACGTCTCTCCTCACTTGAAATCTTTGTCAACATTAAAAAATATATCTATGTAAGATTTGGTATTTCAATTGGTCTTGGTACAATCATGAAATAGGTTTTAAGTTATTTTAAGCGCTCTCTGTACCCTGCACCCACCTCATATGAACCAGCCGAATCTGCTAATGTAACTTGGGTAGCAGTGTAAGCTAAAAAACAGATATCTTGTATGTAAAATAGAGAATATATTTTAAAACAAAATATAATAAACATGTTTAATGCTATTCGTATGGCATATTTAAATTCTGACTTATTTATTTTGGTGCAGTCATAGGCCTTTGGCGCCTAAAGGTTCAGATGTTCTATGATGAACAGATGATCAAGGTTGTGGAAAAACGTTGTGCGTGGCAGCGCGAGTCCTGTCATTGTAACGATCTTTGGGAAAGATCCATGCCTTGTAGTGGGCGTCTATCAACTGATAAAATGTAGTATATTTATGTTTTATATTTTTACATTTTAATAATACGTGTGTAAGTGACGGTTAAGAAATTTTTTTCTCGACCATTGAATACTTATCCATTAGAGTATTTTTTAATTTTGTTTCTTTATTCTCTCTCAGATTAGTACGATTCGTGCCAATTTGATGTTTATTTTTATTGCATTATAAATTATTTATTATAGGTTTGTATATATGTATACATGTTCTTATGTTTTTTTCTTACCTATTATGCAACTATTTGTATATTTTCTAATGTATAAAATAAAGACTATTAAATTAAATTAGTACATCGCGTCAAGCGTGTTTTTTTTTTAATTTATCGCAAGTTAAGAGCCAAAATTGTTCTATGATATTCTTGATAAAAAATTGAGCTTTTTTTAGAAAATTAAAAAAAAAGTTTAAACGGCTCTAAATATTTTTGTATACATATCTTTTTAGCAGAGAATGTCAAAAGTGAAATCCGTCTTATGAATACAAAGGTAAATAAACATGAAAAATAAAATAAATTATTACTTCTAAATTACTTTATTTACAGTATCAGCTTTATTGTTGTCGTTATTGTGTTATACTAATTATTTTTATAAACAATAAACGGTAAACCCAAACTGCAATTTCGTTAGCTTATTCGATAATTAAATTTATTCAACTTAATATTATTATAGAATTAATTTTTTTAATACGTGTTATATAAGATATGGCAGATGCGTCGAGACAAGAATGCGAAACCTAATTTGTAATAAATATTGTTTTGTAAATGGAAGCGGTATTCGGTCAGCATCATAGCACATAGAACAGATCGCTTCTCAGGTTTTAAAGGTCGGCAGGTACAGTTTAGGACATAACCCTAAACGACCTTTTCCTTCGCACATTGTCAATGCGATTGTCATCATTTTAGCATAGAATAATTCTTGACTAGTAATAATCTATTCTGTACTAAAGTTTCGCATATAATGTTAACACAAACAATATATTTTATTAACAAAATAATTAAATTTAACTATTGACCTATTATAATATTTGAACACTTAGTAAATTCCACAGTGAATCTGAGTTTCTATATTTTCAAACTTAATTAAGTTATAAAATATTGTGTTATTCTTTATGCCTTAAGTCATTTAACATTAAACTTTGTAATTTTATTAGTTCTTTGTCTGACATTAGAAAAGATGTGTTGTGTCATATTATACAAATGTTGATATATTACCAACAAATTGGTTTAATATTTTTCCATTTAATTTAATTTTTTTACATCGATCTAACAATAGGATATTTCAATCTTCAAAGATTGTTCAAAATATGTTTATTAATCAATCCGAAGTTTCGTTATTTACAAACTAGATTTTATTTACAGATAAGAATGGAGATAATAATAAAATTGTTTATTTTAATTTTATATATGATGGAATAAAGAAAAATATAAAGATTATATAATTTCGCAAATCGAAAGAGGAAAGGCAGATACGCCTTGAGGTTAGCAACAGAAATAAAAGCAAGCTAAGATGCATTAAACAGTTCAAGAAAGACAAACTAATTTTTAGACCTACCATGGCGCGAAGGATTGTTAAAATGTAATACATTGTCGGAGGAAATTTATTTAAATACTGTGTCAACGACTTTTCTGATGGAGATCACAAAAAATATCTCCAATGAGACATCTTGTAGAGGTAATCAGTTGAGGAATGTCTATTTGACCTTTATTGCTTTTGTCGTACAAAAATCGTCACCATAAATTATTAAGTGGAAAATATATTAAATCTATGATAGTATCCCACAATAGGACGATAGATTTGCTCGCACTCCATAAGACATAACTTTTAACGACTGCAAATTCACTACAGAATCAGTCTTATAAATAAATTATTACTATTAATAAGCTATAAGCGTGAACACTCAGTCTCATGCAAAGGAAACGAAGGATACGAGAGATCTAGGCCTTGGAGACGTGTGGAAAGGAATTCCTCAGCTTGCAATTCCATTTCTGAGTCGAAATGTGTTCTCCAACCGCCAGCTTCACCTGTAACAGTTAATGTATATTGAACATCTGGTAAACTTCCATTGGATTAAATATATATTAATTCTTATTGACTAGCATTTGTCAGCAAACCTACGTAAAGCAGTGACGTAGGGTTTACAGTGAAAACTAATAAGCCTAGTGCTAGCTTCTTGCTTCTAAAATTGACTTAATATTGTTCAAGGTGTTGACCATCGATTCCTGGAGGTCCTACCATAGTTGATGATTAAGATGATGGAAGTAGCCCTTAAACCTATTGTAATCTTCTCTACAAACTTCTTTCAGTTATCACAGATCTAGGTAGATCCTAGAGGTAAACCTTTTTACCTTTATTACTTTCAGTCTCTTTGGTTAACTGAACCTATGTATACACTTCTAAATATAGTTTAACCAAGACTGTGAAATACTTTAAGAGAGCTAATATTATGTTAAAAGGCTTTATATCTAAGTCTTGCTCGTAATGGTCTGAAAAATATATTTTTTTGTACTATTAAATGATTCTATACCTTTTCTTAGAAACTGAACTTCAGTGTTTTCTCCAGCTGTGTTGTTAACGTTTTTATTTTTCCGGAGGCTATCGAAGCTGAGATACTCGGCCAAATGATCGATTTCATCGCCTGAATATTTTCTGTTCAAGAATTTGCATACCGCGCGTATTTCTTTAGGTAGGTCCTGTGAAGTGAAAGAATTAGTTTTTTAAGGATTTATAACTGATTATCTCTTTATGACATATTGAAGAAAAACTAATTACGTAATGGTTTCAGCTTTTGAAAGTTAGACTAGTGTCTAGTTTACTAAAGAAACTTAAAGATAATTATCTATGTTTATTTAATTGAAAAGATTTTTATTACCATTGTTTACATCAAAATTTTTACTGTTGAGATTAGAGCTTCTTCTGTGAGAAAGTAAATATCATACCATCACACTAAGCTAACGCGGATTGTTGAATAGAATACATCCCTAGAACTTGTTGAATCTGTGTCAGTCTGTTTTCAATTTTTTTTTATTTAATTGTTCCTTCGCTTGTTAAGAATAAGGTTTATAATGACTCTGAACTATTAATAAATAATTTTCTTAGAAAACCACAACACGAGATTGGTAACTTCTTGGTTAAGAAAATCTAGGTGAGTGTGTTTTTAGCTCTGCAATGCTGCTAATAATTTTGAGCAATGCTAAGGTATAAAGTGTTAATGGTAAAGTGTAATGATTATGTGGTTGTATTTAGATTAATATCATCAATAAGTTCCATACCTTAATCATATCTTCATAAAATATAAAATGGAGGTTCGGATTGTGTTTTTTCTCCCATGCTTCATTCGTATGCGCCACTATTGGTGTCCAAGGTACTATAAACAATCAAGAATATGTTATTGTTTTATTTGATTTATTAAGAAATTAATGTGGAGAATTGATATGGGATCCATTGTGTTATATGTATACAACATACTATGAATATACGAATATATTTAATAAAAATAATCAATAAAATAAATAAAAATGTGATATGTAAAAATTAAATACGTTAAGATACATGCCTTGCTAAACTTGATTCATTAGATAAATAAATCCAACCAGTGTTATTAGAAGTCTTTGGGGAAGGTATACTTACAGCAGTGGACGTCTTACTGCTAAAATGATGATGATGACGTTGATGAAGAGATATTCTCATGTTAATAAATTCTTCGTCTTTATAATACTATGTTACTTGTGTCTATTTTTAAGTATCCTGGTTCAGCATAAAGTTTATTTTTATGTGTCAAGCGAATTTTGACCGACCAACTGATGTGAGAATGACAGCTCGGACGATTGCCATCAACTTTTCTAATCACCTTTAGGTGTTCCGGGTTATGTAGATTCTACCTTGCTATGTGTCGGAAAAACTTCCCTACTCGATGGAAGCCTAAATTTTGTTAAAAAAGAAATTACTTACGAAGATCTCTTCTGAAAGCTTCCCAGAAGTTATGGAAGGTCGCCCTCATCAGCGTCTTGGAGACCATCTTGTGTAGATAATAATATGACACTGCGACATCTCTAGGATCTCTGGCTACATAGATCACTTTAGCTGTACTGAGAAGTTTCGGTGGTAGAAGCGACAGTGGCAGGTGGGTTTTGATGAAGCGAGGTGATGGTGCTTCAGCGATAGTTCTCCAACTGGGGTTCTTGACTGCGTTATTCAGGCCTTGGAAGTAGGCTAAGTTCATGAAGTTTGCTTTAATCAGTTCGAATGCTACTCGTGGTATGTGCGCGGTCGTTCTGAAATTGTAAATTTTTTTTTTTATTTTTTTCTATTTTATTATTTTCACCTCTTAAGTAATTTGTCGTTAAAATACTACTTATATATTTACAGATACGAACATAAATCTATTAATGTACAAGTCAATTTGAGTCTACCGTTGATAAATGCCTCAGACCTCAGAATAATGTTCGAAAAAAATTCCCTTTCCTTAGCTATATTTAGATTCTATAAAGTCATTTCGAGTGAAGTTACACCTAGTACAAAAACACCCATATTTTTCGAATCAAAATTTAAATTTAGAAATAGAAGCTCTTTGAATATTATCTGGGATTTAATTATGTTACAGTATACACTTTCAATACAACTATTTGCCAACCCTATGATTTTGAGTTTAGGTATACAAATTTTATGTGTCATATTTCCTAGAAAAGTCGTTAATGTTTTCACACACGTATTGAGAAGCAACAGTATAAGTTTTGATTAATTTAAAATTTCCTCTTAAAAACACTATGTAACTTAAGTTAAAAACAACACGCATAGCTTGTTTTGCAGTACAAAATATATTTTCTGGCGGTCCTATTGGACATATATATAAAGTTCTAAGTCCAGTCCAAAGAAGTGTGAGGAGATATATCATAATCGCCACGCTTGGCAGAAAGATTGGCGATTGCCGTTTGTTATTATGGTACTCAGAGGACGCTGCTGCCCATCCTTTGGAAACTAATTTCCGATCTCCTGTGTAGTTAATGCATTAAGTGTGAATTATAAAAGATTGTATCGCGAGAATCAAACCGCGACCCAATCCCAAGTCTTAGTCCTCTATCGCTCAGAAAAGACTATCTTACTCATAGATAAGTAGTACTAATACATAGTAGAATCTACAAATGAGCTTTGCTAAAAGCACTCCAATAAATACATTGAGAAACGTATGAAGACAGATTATTTGTACAAAACCTATAATATGTTGCATATATTAGAAATGTTAATGAAATGTCAACAGTGTAAAAGTTAAAAAATACATTAATAAAATTTAACAAAAAAATAGTCATTAACAATTTTTCTCCTTTTAAAATATAAATAATTAAAATCATAACTGAATTCGATTGAAAACGTATTGAAATATAAAATAGTACTTACTCTAACATAGGGAACCTCTCGTAAAGCGGTTTTTCTTTAGCCGCTTTGAAATCTAAGTCGTTTTCCACCAACCATACCATTTCCTGTGTCCACGTCGTGCCTGAAACAGACGATTCATATATTGATGTCTAACTTCATATTCAACGTGAGATTTCTCTTTACACAAATATAAAGAGAAACATTTTATATAAAATATTCCAGTTTTAATGTATCTGAGAAAATATATGTAATGATATATTTCAACTATTTTGACTGTATTTTAAAAATAGATCAGATATAGATAAGTCTTGCAGAGGCCTATCTCTCTTAATTATATATTTTTTAACTTAAGTATTTATGTAGGTTTTATTTGACAAAGTTATCTAATATAAGTTATGTAAAAAGATTAACATTTTTTTAACTTTGTGAATTTCATTTAATTACTTTACTAATAGTACTTTTTTATTTAAATGACTGGTTAATAATAGGTTATTTGTGTAACCACACGTGTTTATTTTCAGGTTATTTAATCTGTATTAATATCATAATTTCAGCAGTTGGACATCCACTGGCAGACGGCAGACAAAGACCTCCGATATGAATTAAAAAATCAGTATTTAAAATTGGAATGTAAATTTAAATTTAAACGCTAATTATGGATATTAGCAGTGTTATTTTTTGCCGCGCTATTTTTAGTCTTGTTTGAGGGAGCTATAATTATATAATTTTACAAATATAATTATATTTGTAAAATTTACATTGAATTCTTTTTATTTTACATATATGAAAGTCGAAAGTTAGTTGTAACATAATATATCGATACGTTAAGTTCGTTTGTACCAGAAATGTACGCATTATTATCAAAGAATTATTAGATTAAATGCAAAAATATTTGTCATTTGTTTGTATATTCCTAAATGTTGATTAAATAGATAAGAAGGCTTTAAAGGTAATCATATAGTGTTATTAAAGATATAATTTGATACAAAACAATTGCGCGATGAAATGGCACCTTAAGATATTAATATAAACAATTACGTAGTGAAATGCAACATTAAGGCATGCATACTCAGAATGTTATAAAAAATAATTTACGATGGAAACTTTGCAAGGATGTATTGCATTTCGTCACGAAGCGACAAAGTAATTTGAGATTTATTGTTTTAAATATAAACATCAATAAAGAAAATTTTGTCTAGCAATACGATCATATGTATGTATCAAACGTAAGTTTTTGTTGTACACGGTGTCTTTATATTCAGACGAAGTGTTGTCAGCAAGCGCGTTTAGTTGGCGTTTTGAGAAATACTTTAAATTTGTAATATATTTCTTATAAACATATAATTATATAACAATTTATGGATTTAATAAATTTGGATTTTTATTTATATATTACCTAGAAACTTATAACGTTGAAATGACATCTAATTATTTCGCTACTTATGGAGAATGCTGCGACTTATTTGATATAAAAAATTGATGAGTTGCAATTTTGCCGCGAAAGATGAATTGGGGTGTTTATCATACATGTATATTTATAACCATTAACATTTTAGTTATATGACGTCCACAGCTGGACATAGGCCTTCGCCACATTTTTTATTAGGACCAGTTTAAGATGGCCTGCATCTAGCGTCTTTCGGTCTGTCCATCTAGTGCAGAGTTCCCCAAACTTTTTTGTGTCGTAGACCCCTTGCCGTGTGTGTATGTTTTTCCGTGTTGGGTAGACCCCCTCCTAACTGATATTGATTTCCTGTAAATTTTTAACTGTAGTGAAGTTTAGTGTATGTTCAAAATGTATTGCCACTACAATGCGAATTCCAACATCCTACAACTTACACAATTTTATAAACATATATAATATTTTTTTCTTCATAGGTACTTTTATAAATAATGTAAATGTTTTGATATTATAAGATAGTGTGATGTAAGTAAACAGGTACTATCAGTGTATGTGTTGAGATCCACTATTGTGTTATTATTATTATTATTATTTATCATGTACTATTTTCATTTCATGGACCCCAAATTTTTTTTCGCCGACGTAGACCCCTTGCAGGTTGTCATAGACCCCTAGGGGTAGATATAGGCCACTTTGGGAATCACTGATATATACCAACCAACCTGTGCACGGAACTAACCTAGTATTAGTGACGTCTAAGATTTTGTTTTTAATTAAAGCAATGTACTATTATAAATATTTACTTATCAGTTGAAGTGACAGTGGACATGCTTATTTTTGTTTAGAAGTGGACAACGGACTAATAAACGCTGCGTACGACGCTTGCCCAGCCCCCTTGCAGGTTGTTATAGACCCCTAGGGGTCGATATAGACCACTTTGGGAATCACTCTATTTCATAACTCTAATGCCCTGCCGTTACCTGTTCTACTCGATATATGACCTGCCAACTCCTACATCAAATTGCCAATTTGATATATAAATTAGCGTGAGAATATTGTAATTCATTTAATTGGTTTTAAAGCGTATTCTTTAAACGGTATTTATCGTTAAAATTATTAAAAAAAAAGTATATTTGCCTTTAGAATAATTAATATTTCATTTAGAACCTCATTTATTACTAGTCCTTAATTAAACGAGTGCTTTCGAAAAACTTTTAAAAGTCGTTACTTTTCATTATAAAGATCGTTGATGGAAAAATTAAAAACAAACTGTTAGTTTAAATCATGTTTTGCATCGGAAAGTGGCACTCGGAATGTTTTAATTAATTATTTAATAGGTTGGTTAAAATTAGATTTTTTTTTTAAATTATCTTTAATTGATGATTTGTTAAATCTATTTTAAGTAAATAGTTTGAGTAGTTTAAATTATACAATAATAAGTAGAACATCGTAGTACTCAAACTCGAAGGCGATATTTCATTCCAGTTCATTTAATTTTAATAAAAAAAATTTACTGAAATTTGTTGTAAGTATAAACGATTTGAAAGAGTGAATATATTTCTCATTTGTCAGCAAAAAGTTTAACATTCACCCCTGTAAACCTTTTACACTTACAGCCTTTATTTTTTTATCGTTTCGTCCACGTTTTTTGGGTTCCTCTCTTTATCACTTACCATAGTAGAGCAGGAACTATTTATGTCATTTATAATTTTACACTGAATATTATTATTGTCATACTCTCAACTTTTTTAATATCTCCCATTTACTCATATTTTTTTTTTACGGTCAAAATATTTTGCATCCCTTTTCTTATCGTCCTATTCGTACAACGCCTTCTCTTCAGGATCATACATTTACATTTTATTTTATTTTTGTTTGTATATATTTTTTTATTTATTTGCTTTAGTTTAGTATTTTGTTTTCTAATTATCACATCACAATTTATTTTTAGTCAAATTTTGAAATGATTACAATTCATTATGACTTTCTTATAGGTTTAGGAGTCCATCAAGTTATTAGCATGTTTAGTTGGACGTTACATGAAGTAATTTCGTTCTTCTTTAACATGGTCCAAGTGGCATTTGCAGAAAACTTAAGTTTATATGCCAAGGTATAGAAGGCGCTTAGTCTAAAGCCTCTGTCAAGGTAGCGAAGTTTAAGAGTTCCTCGAGAAAGCTAGGTCCAGGAAAGAAAGAAAGCTGGCTACATTCTACAGTTTCAACGGATAGAATTTCGATAATGTTTATGTGATCTTAAATTTCGTCAATTTATTAAATTTTCTAATATTCGTTATGTAGTTTCGTCAAGAATCAAATCACTTATGAGGAAAGAATCGAACCAGTCGACGATTATCATAGATAAGCGACACTGTTACGTATTTACATTGACCTTAATTTTATTGACATCATGTTTTATGTTTTTACCAAAATGATAAGCGACTCGTGATCGTGTGATTAGATTGTGATAATTTTTAATTGCAGTACGTTTCGGTGCACATGCACTGATTGTAAATGTTATAACAGATTATGGTACTTATTTATTAATAATATACGTAATTATGCGATAATGGTTAAAAGGTGTAACGAGTCAACTATATGTTAAGGCGAAGTCCTCTATACACAATGAGATTTAGTGATATATATGGTCCAGGTCTAATTGACATATATAAAGAATAGGATTTCATATACGCATATACAAATAACTATTGGTTTATATCACTAGTTCGCATTTGGAGATCAATCATTAATATGCTGATTGCCCTCTATAAATATATTTTTATAATGATGATGATGGTGATGGTGTAGATGATGACCGTGGTGATGATGATGATGATTACTATATTAATAGTAATAATAAGTCTATGTCTTCAGAAAGTGTTTGTTAACAACTATTGTTCATTGCTGCCTTTTCTAATCATAAGTATAACGATATTTCGTACTACCATATATAAGAGTAGATATAATTTTACTACGATCATTGGTCACCTAGTGGTAAAGGACTGAGACTTGCGATAGGTCGCGGGTTCAATTCCCTGTTATGTTATTTAATTCAGATTATGTGTATTAATTATTGTTGCCACTGTTCACAATCAAGTTTCCAGATGCTGGGCAGCAGCGTACAATGCTGAACATGAATTATATATATATATATACACACACATACACACATATATATATATATATGTGTGTGTATGTGTTATGAGCAGTAGAAGCGCAGCGGTTGAGTACTGTGGCTGTGGGTTCAATTCCTGGAATACAATTTCATATAATTCAAACTTTGCGCCATAGTTATATATGATTGCTACTGCACACAAACAAGTTTTGAGAAGATACATAGAAGCATCCTTTGCGTACCGTAATACCACGCTGCGATCGCCAAATTGGCTGCCAAACATGGTGATTATGATATATCCCATATAGATGTCTTTGATGGAGGCCTGTGCTTTGCAGTGGACGTCTGTGGTCTGAAATGTCGACGATTAATTAACAAACCGACTGTTAGGATAGATACCTTTTCTCTAGTGTTGATTAAAAAAAGTTACATCCTCACTACGTTGTTATCGACTTCATATTAATTAAGATTCAACACCTGTGTATATCTTTATCATTTTAGGTCATCACCGATGATCCAAAATGCAAGTATTTGTTATAATGTAATTATTAAATATTAATCCGCATTGCGGTAAGCGATGCATGCGCGGTTATTGCGCAAGACGCGTAAATTTTTAATTAAGCGAATTCGAATTAAACACGCGTCGCTATTTAAATATATATTTTTAGATCGGTTTCTCGTGCGAATTTTCAAACAACTGTTTATAAAAGTAACCAGAAATCTACTAATTATTACCATAGTACAGACACGTAAGTTGTTTTGATTTAGATAAATATTGATACAAGTTTTTGTGTTTACAATGATAAAGTATTTAATGAAATCAGGCGTTACCTCGCGGAAGTCCATCCTAAGTAAGAAAAGGACCAATATTTAGCCACTTCCGCAAATGCAGTGGTAGTCATGCAATAAAATGCAACGGCCGCCAGCCCGCTGATAAATACATATGCGGCAAACAATGCGAATCACACAACCGCCACCACCAAATCACTCAACACGTGTTTCACCCCTCCACGGGGCATTTTCAGGAGTTATGTTACCCGATTAGTGCCAAACACAGCGTCACAAAGAGAATGATAAAGTGTCACTCTCCTTATGAATAGAGTTATATTGTCTGAATACTTTTCTAACGGTGTATTTAGAATATATATTGGTTTTAGAATATCTAAATAAATGGATGCCAGAGCTTATCACTCATCATAGTAAAAACGCTGCGACATCTGATAGGTCAGTAAGAAAAAGATCAATATTTAGCCACTTCCGCACATGCAGTGGTAGTCGTGCAACAAAGTACACCGCCGGGCTACATGTGCGGAAGTGGCTAAATATTGGTCTTTTTCTTACTTAGGATGGACTTCCACAAGGTAACGCCTGATTTCATTAGATATTTGATAGGTCACCCTTAACATAGTGAGATTAGATTTTAGTGCAGAAATATATTGTAATAATAAACCTGTATCTGTTTACATTAATTATTATTTTTTTTTCTTTTCAACCGGACGCCCAGTGCAAGGCACAGGCCACCCCAAAGATCGGTGATGACTGGTCTATCGCTGCTCGCATCCAGCATCCCACGATCTTAACTATGTCGTCAATTCACCCAGAAGGTGGCATCACCGCGTCTACCGGCTTGTGGTCGCCTCTCGGAGAAACTTTCGACTCGTAGGCTATCAGCTGCATGAGCGATGCGTCTCGCTCATTGCAATTAGCTTATTATCAATGAAATTTATTACCAGTTTTCTTTCAGATATTGCAAATAATGCATGTATTTTGTTTTATTTATGCCTCTTGAAATATTTAAAGATACAAAAGTATAATATTTAATAATTGCTTCTGCAGACTGTCGATAGTTATAATAATTCACGTAGCTATTGATTTAGAGATGATCGTATTTAAGCTATAGAAACAGTGTCAGTATATTTATTAATGAAAAATTCTTTTGGCATGTTAAACTTATTTCACTTAGAAGTTACAGTGGAACCGGTTAAAAGTGGCCTGCATTGAAAAGATCGTATATTCACCTTGTGGGTGGATATCTTTCGTTGCGTTTACAGGGCTGTGGTTTTGACTCAAGATCCTTAAAGACCAAGTTGCCTATCGCTGGTTTACGAAACCCCTCATTCTCCAAAAAAATTCCCTTTTTACCGCTCGTTGGGCGAATCTTTTCTTGCAATAAGACACTAAATGAAAGACTAAATTTCACTCCCATAAGTCACCACTATTTATACATATTGGTCATAGACCTAAGTCTTAAGTCACTGAGTTGAGTCACTATTTTTACCAAGAATTTTTTTGTAGTTTCCCGAATTTTTTCTGGTCGAGTTTGATGCGACCATTAACATCTTTTCCAATGTTTGTCTTAATCAGTTTATATCATACCTTTCATAACAAGAAATAATTAAATAAAAATTTCTTTATCTAGATACGGTATTTTTCTTACGTAAATCGCAGTATTTCCCCTCTCATCCGTGTTTTAATGACGTATTAATGAACGAATACAATTGAATATTTCAAATAATCTATAAGGTAAATTTGCCGTGCGAAAAAAAAAACTTTCAGCAAAATTCGATCCGTTTATCAGTAAACGGCCCGATAGCAACTATCTGATAACGTGAAGCGTATCGAATTATCACGATCATAAAAATACAGTACACGTATAAATATTTCGCATTCCCTTCACATACATCGGTAATAATTATAATAACTATAAAGATTATGTTTATAATATAGATTTGATATAAAAAAGCATTATCTAAAAGGTCAATTATAATAACACAAATGATTGAAAAGAAAGAAATGAGACTTGTAATAATAATAGTGCTATGATTTGAAAATAACAATTGACGTGATTATAATAATTGAAATGGAAAAAGAAAAGGAAAGAAATACAATCTTAATATAAAAGAGAATAATGATAGAAATAGTTATAATGACACTAAAACAAACAGTCAGCAAAATATTGTGTAAGCCGCTAGACTCTCACTATGGAATATGCTTCCCAAAGATCTCTACGACGATCTTATGTCTTAAGTTGCCCTTTTTCAGCGACTTTACACGATCTTGACTATGTTCGCTCCACCTGTGGTACGCCTACACGCGCCGTAAAAGAATTTCCAAAGCGTGTCATAGGTTTATCCTGGAAGACCTTTCCTTGCCCGCAGTCGTGTTGGGAGGATGCTGAGCGGGTTATTGGCGTGAAGAGCTGTGGCTTCCTTCTGTGAGATCGTCATAGTCTAGAAGGAGTCGGTCGAACGGGATTGGCAAAGACAGATCCCGCTCGAAGATGATGTAGGTTCGTGACGGTCCTCCGGAAAATGATGTTCCCTTACCAGGAATGGTGACTTTGAAGTCGTGGATTAATAGAGTGGGAGCCTTAAACTCCCATTTGATTCAGCGACTCTGAGATCAATGTTGACGCGTGGATGCGTGGACTATGTATACCCTAGTTCGGGATATCTAAAATGGCGCCGCGGGACTTGGAGATACCATGATGTCTCTCTCGTTGCGCAGAGGGCTATCACCAGGGGTTAGTGGATAGGAATCCTTCACAATTATTTCCTCCCCCCAGACGCAGGGTATCTTGAAAGTCCAAAAAATTTCTCCCCCGAAACCAAAAAAAGTTTATCCTGGACAATGTAAGAATCTAACTACGGTGTTCTTTTATAACTCCATTTTTTATGTTATGTCTAAATTTATATTTTTAAAAGTATAGATTAGAAAGAAAAAGTTTAGATTCGGCATCATATACACGACAGTTTCATAAAAACACTACCATACAACTGCAATATTAATATATTAAACATCGTTTTTTTTTTTAAATAATTATTAATAAAAATACAAGTATCTCTATGTATCTCTAAGAGTAAGAGAGATAGGAGTTCATTTTAGATTTGTTCGATACATTTGTTCATTGTTTCTTTATAAGCAACGGACTCAGATCTTTAATTGCAGAGTACGATTAATGATAACTCTTTAAAATTTCTAATAGTTACATTTATTACACGAGGAATTACGGTTTGAAATATGAATACTCTTATTTCGAGTATTAGGTGCATCTGTACTAAGTAAGACTGGCCTTCATATGCGATCAAACGAATGGTCCAATTTCGAATGCTATCTTTGTACTTGATCAAAGATAAACTTATCATGTGTAAGATATATTTTTGTAAATATTCAATAAAATAATTTTGATCTATATTCAAAAGCCGATATAGAGATTATTCATTGTATTGTTAATATTATTTTTAATAGAATAGACGGCCGCTGAAGTTTAAGGTTGTAGAGTTTAGACTGGCAAACGGAGCGCAGGACATTTAACCACATGGTAAGTACAGGTCGAATTTTTAAAAATTAATTAAGGGGGAAAAGTAAAACACTAATGTGAAATAAATAATACAAAAAGTTATGTAAATAAGCGAAAACGTTTTGTAGTAAGATATATATAATAATTAAGGAAATCATATATTATAAATAAAATTGTAATGTCATGTCCAAAAATACTATAGCAAAAGCTTGAAACCTTTTTGCTAAAAAATGAGATATTACTGTACTCCTTAATCGCAAGAGAGAACGCTGAATGCTAGTCGTTCTGGACGCTTCCATACACTCTTATTAAGAGGCGACAGGAAAGGCCTATGTACAGTGTTGTTTCTACGGCTGAAATGATTACTACACTCTGTAGAATCTCCGCTGAAAAGTTCCTCTTGCAGGAAATCTGGTATTTCATCACAGTGGTTCTAGCTTAATGTTAACTTTAAAGTTTGAAAACCAATTTGTTTTGTTTACACGCCGCTTGGATTGCTTTCAGAAACAAATTGAGAATGGTTTCCGAATAAATTTTTTTAATTTAAAATTTTCAACAGTAGTTACCTATAGAGACTTTAAAAAGTATTTTGAAATTCGAATACGCAATTTTTTATGCATTACATGATTGTCATTTATTTTCTTAAATTAACGAAAACATAGAAATTACATTTTAGCATCATTACGTATTTAATAAATCGTTATATATTTTTAAATTCTTTCTCTATCGAGGCCCCATCTCAGTTAGCTATAAATTCACGAAAGACTTCGATTAGCTTTTGGTAATGATTCAATTTCATGATACTATTTACAAGAGGTTTAAAAGTTTGAACCCGATTGTACTAATATCAATAATGATCTGCACAGGGGATGTCCTTAAATAGCAATTGAAATCGTAGTTGTTCGGCACATGAATCTGACGTTACAACAAGCGACCTTGGCTACTAGTATGAGATATTTCCATAATTTTTTGGTATTCGCATGATTGTAATTTTACATATGTACGTTAAATCATGAGCCATGAAAACACTCGAAGCCTGTTATCGGAAGAGTAACGAATCCCTCGCTATCGGCTTATCTAACGCCAACGTAAAAACTTTCAGTTATTTTTTACTGCGTTTTTAGCGGTAGTTTAGACTAGTGGTAGGGTGCCTGGTTCGATTTCTTGCAATCGAATTGTCGTTATCTTTAACTAGAAAGATTCATAATAGGACTGGTTAAGAGTGGTCTGCATTCAGCTTCTATTAACGATAATTAAAATTGTTTATTGAATTAACAATCTTAAATTCATATTCGTAGGTGCCGGCCTTTTAAAGATATAGAACTGCTTATAGACATCAACTTAAACTAGCGCCTTTTAGTGAAACACATTTTACAAAAGGTAGTTGCTGTTCTGCCTCTTTCGTATAAAGAATTTTATTGCAACAAGAGCATAGCAATGCTAATGCAGTCGCTTATCCTTTCTATCATTAAGCATATCTACTACTTCGATATACAGCTAAGAAGGTATTTCATAAAATTCATTCTAAAAGGGCACTTGAAGGTGCTTCAGTAAGTATCGTATGGGAAATATCTAGTTCACATATATATATATATATTATTTCCTACAATTTAAATACATCTTAATAAGTAATGACTTCAACATACCTGATCTTGGAAAAGTGATGACCCACACATCATCAGGGCGTACTTCCAGATTGTAAATTGCCTCCGCGTGCTTCTTGAAGGCAGCCGGCATTACGTATTCGTTTTTTCCGCATTTCACAAAAGGTTTTGTGTATCCTGAAAATGACATGAGTTAACTAACTTAAATACGCCTTTCTCTATTTTTAAAATACAAATAAAAACCATAAGATTTTAAATAAACTACATGTCTAAATTTTAAAATTAAAAACAAAGGTCTTGTTTAAATTTTATCTATAACGATGCATTATTGAATGATCCTTACTCATGTTTGTTTATGTGAAAAATTAATATATACAGCTCATGTCTTCAGTGATTCACCTATCGAGTACTAATGTACTCATGATAATATTGTAAACACGTCAACTGTTCAACTTAATCATTATTTAATCGAATGTGATTTAATATCAACTCAGACAGATTTATTTATAGCCTTGATATTGACTTCTGTGAAGAAGGTCATTGTAACTTGTTTTTAAAATTCACTATCCAGCAAAATAAACTTCTTTAAGTTTTACATGGCTTTTTATTAATAGAGATTTATATGTTGAAACAAACGATTTTTATATTTCTGCAAACATTTGCAAAATGAATGTTGGGGAACCATCACGTGATATATGAGGACTTTTAAAAGAAATAACATGGTCGACCTAAAGAAAAATTTAAAAAATGACCAATATTTAGCCACTTCCGCACATGCCAAACACAGAGTAGTAGGCACTAATCGGTGTAACATAATTCCTGAAGATGCCCCGTGGAGGGATGAAACACGTGTTGAGTGATTTGACGGTGGCAGTTGTGTAATAAGCATTGTTTGCCGCATACTCATTTATCAGCGGGCTGGTGGGCGGTGCACTTTGTTGCACGACTACCACTGCATGTGCGGAAGTGGCTAAATATTGGTCCTTTTCTTACTTAGGATAGATTTCCGCAAGGCAACGCCAGATTCCATTAAATATCAATGAAAAATTAAATAAATAGCAAAAGATAAAAAGTGTTTATGCACTGTACTGAATAGAATTCTTCCACATTATTTATTTAATGCAAACATCTACAACTAAATAACAAAAAAAAAATATGCAACAGGGAATCTTATCCCGATGTAATCTTTTCATTCGTGTCAGCCGATACACGCCTACGGCATAGGACTACCCCTTAGATCGCATCAATTTCTTGCGCTGTCTGTGACAGGCAACTTACCTAGTAGGGGTAACTAAAGAAACTGTCGGCTCAAAATCGGCGTAAAATCCCGACGATTTGAAATATTTTAACTTGTATTCACGAGACAATAATTTATAGCTGTTTTTTTTTGGTTTTTGTAAGGTCATATCGATGTACATACAATTTACCAACATACATTCATACTCGTATAATCACTTGTTCATACATACGAAAATTACTCATATAAACTCATACATTTATGATAAATATAAATGTTATTATCATAGATATATAATAAAGAAGGTTTTTGCACTTCAAAAGCCTTAATTTCATGTCATAATTAAGTTAACAGACTATTCGTATTGTGTTTTATAACATATAACATATATTGTGCAACATACTGATTCATTTATAGTTAAAGTCGTTAATTATTATACTCAATGATTATTTAATGAAGTGCTGTTAATATCAAGCTTATTTAGAATTACAATAGCATAAAGACGAGCTATGGAGATGGCTATGCTCGGGATTTTTTATTAGATCGAAGACATTGCCCATCGGATTGGCAAATACAAACGGCAGCGTGCAGCCTACATAGGCTGCTAGGGTTTTAAGCCTTGTGTGTAGTCCACTTACAAAGAAGACAAACGAGATTTTTAAGATTTTTAAAAGACAGAAGGCAGTTTCATTTGATCCTATTGGAAATTTATTGGAGAGGCATTTTTTAAACATTGCAACTTTTAACAGAATTTTTATTGATCTTTAAAATATTATCCATTTTGTTTTTGGTTCTGCTTAGCAACGTGTTAAAGATGTAGAGAAGAAGCAGGAAGAAACTCCACAAATACATGAATGATGATAATGATATGAAAATTTATAAATAAATTTGTTTTCGTAATATTGTACGTGTTTGTTCTTACTATATAAAATGTTATAACTTGACAGATAACTTACTTTTAACATTTAGTAGCATTTTTTTTGAATAGGTAGCGGCTGATAAATTTGAACAGCGGTGGCTTGACACAAACTTTTTGATATATTTATATCACTTTATATAATCTAACAGGTGGTGCAAATGTAATGTCATAATCTGATGATGCGTCAATTTTTAGACATATAGATATGCTATATTGCTTATTAGCAACTAATTCTCTAGGTATCTACATTATAAATGTCAAAATACAGAAATATTCGGCGCCATTTATAAAAACTAAGGTACATCTATATAATGACATTACTTTTGCGCCGCCTTTTGTTTTTCGTTATTATATATTGGAGTAATATGTAATGGATGCAATAATAATTCTAATTAGTTTAATAATAATTGAATTATTAGATATGAGTTCAATGAACTTCTTTATGTTTTAAAAAGAATTCGGTTGGTGCCGGGCGTTTTCAGCCTTTCCGGCTTTTATAGCTTCTTCGGAATCAGAGCAAGCTAATAAATTAAACTAATGTACGTTATATATGAGGCTTGACATATTGCATTGAGTAGAGGTTGTAGGAGAATGGTGTGAGCCTTTTCTCTGAAGACCTTTAGCTGAATCGATATCAGAGACGAGATAGGATTTCTGAGTCGCCAGTGAGCGTAATACGTCGCACACAGAGACGAGTGCCGTGCGTTTTAAAACTGTTTCCGTTGTCGATCACGCGCCGAGAGACTTGAATGAACAAACCGCAAGTCACAATTGTATTTAAATGATTTTGAAACGTGTTAATTTATTTTTGTTAACCTATGTGTAAATTTAGTTATTTTCAAGCTGTCTCTTTCATATTTCACAATCTCTCTCTTTCTTCTTTCACCTATGTGGATATATATAATGGAAACCCATCAACTTAAAGCTGCAAGGATTTCAAAACGCAGCCTAGTCTGAAAAGAGTCTACAATATACTATGATTTTTCTTACTTTATACAATACGCTTTATACGTTTTAATAGCAATAATATGAAATAATTATTACATACCACATGAATCATCACATGAGGTATTGACGTAAGTTTATGTCAGATAAAGCAAGCATTACAGATTTAGTCCAAGGCCGTGCACATATCTTTGAAGATATCTTTATCATGCATTACATTATTATTTAATGTCTCAGTTGTAAAACGTCATCTGTACTTTTTAGTTAGGTTGTGCAAATAACTATATAGGCTCACGTTCAGGTCCCAGGTTTGATTCCTGACAGGGGTACAGTACCCGGCGATAAATGTTAACACATCGACCTTTGGAAAGAGACAATCGGCTAATTTCGGCTTCGTAGAGCAATATCTCTGTCCCACGCTATCTATGTAACGTTTTGTCAGTCATTGTATTTCGTGCGACAGAGACAACGCTCTACAAAACCGAAATCAGCCGATTGTCTCTTTCTAAAGATCGATGTGCAATATTTATCGCCGGGTATTGTACTTTATGTTAATTACATTGTATTATAATATCAAAGAATTATGTACGTATTTTCGACTTGTGTATAAAAATTTAGATGATAAAATCTCCAAGATATACCTCATGGTTCTGAGTCAATAAACCATATAAAATATGGCGTAATAATCATCAATTAAGTTTTGTATTATATGAGAATAGTTGCTGTACCCTCGTGTCGCGAAGGTCTCTCGACTCCTCTTTCAGGTGGAATTTTACAAAATCCGTTATTAGTTAATATTAAATAGTCGAAAGGAATATTCCTACCAAACTTCGTCTCTGTATTATCTAATATATAAAATTTCCATGTCACGGTGTTAATTACCGTACTCCTCCGAAACGGCTTGATCGATTTTTACCAAATTTTATATGCGTATTCAGTAGGTCTGAGAATCGGCTAGTATTTTCCATACCCCTAAGTGATAAGGGTGATTCACCCCTTATTTTATTTTTATTTTTTAGACAAATTTTCTTGTTTTTATTTTTCACCCCTCTATGATCAAGCCTTATTTTTTATTTGTTATATATATTAAAAACTTTAATTTATGTTTGCAAAACAATGTTTGCGGGATCAGCTAGTATATATATTTTACGATTCAAGGATGCTAAATGATTCTGCTTATCGCTGCACCATTCTAAGTTGACTATTGGCTAGTAAGTCCACTTTGTAACATCGCACAAGGTACTGGCTAAAATTAAAAAAATAAATAAACACTACGCTAACTAAACACTATAGTATTAAATTTGAGCAATTGGTAGCCCAACGATAAGGACGGAGATTTGCTACGGTCGCGGATTCGATTCTCGTAATACAATCTTGTATAATTCAAACTTTGTTCATTAATTATATAGGATAGCCATTGCCATTCTCAAAAAAGTTTTCAAAGGATGGACAGCAGCGTTCTCTGCGTACCATAATAACACATTGCGATTGCCAACCAGCCTGTCAAGTGTGGCGATTGTGCTATATCCCCTCATAGATATCAATGGAAAACACTTATGCCGTTCAGAAGGCGTCTATACGCTGAAACGACGCCAAAAATAATCTAAAGTAAAATGACTTGCAAGCATAAGTTGCTGTTATGTGTTGAAATTGAAATAATTAAGTAATAATTTTCCTTATTTAAGTTATACATATATTCAGCCTTCAAATATTATGCAATTTTATCACTTTAAACTGGCATCAATTACCTGTTTTTATTTACAATTATAATTCATTCTCAATTAAATTTCTCAGAGAGACGATTAAAAATTACCTTGTGTGAGTGTTTTTAACACGATTAAACTTACAATAATATTGGGTTAATTCGATAACAACATCTCTTAGTACTGTTTATTTACTGTAGTCATCTCATGTAGAGTTTGAATAACAGCGTATATTTTTAGGTAAATGTTATCGAAAGAGAAAAATTATCAATAAAATTTGTTGAGTGATTTTTATGAGATTTGTCTATAAACTAAAAAACCGCTTGTGAACTTTTTTTGGACTAGTAACTTTAAATATACTAGGATATAAGACGCAAGGCCAAACGTTTAAATGGTGTCCAGACTTAATAATAAAAGAGCTGGAGTTACCAATTTGTGCTGCAAAACATCAAGTTATAGTATTCAATCGAGAGAGATCAGTGATTGTTAGAATCAGGAGTCAGAATGAAACTGTCATAGAGCGAGAGAGAGAGAGAGAGAAATAGAAAGAGAGAGAGAGAGAGAGAACATTTTATATAAACTCTTCTTTTTATTTTCAGCGGATACACGACCACTATAAGGCATAAGTTTTCCCTAGTGACTGCCATGACTACCAGTATTGTGGTATTGGCCATTTCGTCGTTCGTTCCATCCATCAACTTTACCCGACTTCAGCTATGTTGTCGGCATACCTAATGGGGGGGGGGGGTCTATGTATAGACATAATATTAATTAAGAATAGAATAAGAATAGAATTAAATAAGTATTAAGCTCATTGTATTGTATAAATAAAGCTATATAGATAAGAATTAGTATTAAAGTCACCATATAAATATAGATTAATAAATACATATAAATAGCTTAAGAAAATAATTAGTGTAATATAAATAAGTAAATGTATCTAAAAAATGAGATGTAACAGAGCCGATGGAGGGGGTTTTAGTCAGTTAGAGTCTGACACTGCCTGGGCCCCCCATTCCCAGGTTCTATGTAGGATTTTCCCCCTTTGTCTAGAAATTGTAAACAGAAATATATAGGCTCTGATTATGCTAGAGTAAACTTTGTAAACTAATATAAAAAAAATTGGGGGTCAAAATACGCCGCTTCTACCAGCAGACAATACTTTGAGCTACGTCACCGATGACGAATTGGTGATCTTAGTTTTACTGCGGATATCATCACATTTCATTTCATTTAAGTGGGCCTAACTCTTACGGAATTCATACGAATGTTTTTTGTTTATATTCGTCGATAATAAAGTCAATACTATTGAAATTTATGGTTTTAATAGTTTTGTTGAATTAAGAATATTAATTTTTAACTGGAGTCAAAAAATATATTCCAATAGGCATGTTAGAATCATTCAATGTATCATAATGATAGAACCTATTACATCCATTATTTAATCATGTTTTATTATTTAACGCAAGCTTAGCATTGTTAACTGCTCAATTAGTAATTTTCAACGTGGCGTGACCAAGCATTTGATAAAAATGCTAATGATGGAAACGTTACATTAAAACTTGACACCACGTTTATTATTATCATACGAGGTTGTTATGTACATACGTTTTAGAATAGAATAGATACCTCCGCCAATTAAAAATACTCAAAATTTGATACTACTCAAACTAAGTAAGAAAAGGAACAATATTTAGCCACTTCTACACATGCAGTAGTAGTCGTGCAACAAAGTGCACCGCCCGCCAGCCCGCTGATAAATGCGTATGCGGCAAACAATGCGAATCATATAACCGCCACCGCCAAATTACTCAACACGTGTTTCACCCCTCCACGGGGCATCTTCAGGAGTTATGTTACACCGATTAGTGCCAAACATAGAGAACTGGGGGTCCTAGTTCTCGTGATAAATCCAGTCTGGCCAAGCTGATCTAAGTTGACGTTATGTCCAATAGAAACAAGACTGACTAAACCGAAACACAGAGAAATTTGGTTGGCGGTGCACTTTGTTGCACGACTACCACTGCATGTTCGGAAATGGCTAAATATTGGTCCTTTTCTTACTTAGGATGGACTTCCGCAAGGTAACGCTTGATTTTATTAAATATTACTCAAACTACCGCTGTCAAATGAAAAGACACTTCGGTCTGTCTCCGTTCAAATTCAAAATATATTTATATCATCATAATAATGTTGAAATTACTAAAGAATTTAAAAGTGTGAATCTTTTTTAAATGGTTAATTATTTTTAACATTATAAAATGGTCAGTATTGTCAGTCTGTGAGTTACCAACCAGCGGCTTGAGATGAGCGAATTCAGATCTGCTGCAAAAAACTTTATTATTAGGGGGACTGGAAAGTAATGTCGCTTACTTAAGTTAACATTTGTAACAAGTTACATTTGTAACAAGTTTTTATTTCTAATCAACAACATATTCAACTTCGTTATCAATCTTTTGTCATCTTGTATACAAATTTTCAATGCCGGAGAGGTAAAAATCAATCAATCGGTTGTTGTGTAAAATATGTCGAGATACGAAATTGTTTTCCGGTGAATCTTAAACATCAACCCTACTCATGAGTCAATATGTGAAGCTCCTCAATTTTAGATCAACCAAAAACTCCTTAATGCTTTCAAAAGATTTATTCAATAATTTAACTTTTAATTTTAGATATAAAAATATGAAATTTAAGGTTTAAGGTGTATTGTGAAACTTCATTATGTATGCGTATATTCAAACCTATGAAGGATTTGTTAATTTTTTAAAGACGAAATTATTTTACAGTTTACTGTGTACTTCATTATAGCATTTTGACTGCAAAATCAATCAGTTTCATATAATTTATCTGCTATCTAAAATTTATGATAGTTTTTAAAAAGCTAGAAACCAATTAAATATATATAGTTATTTTATTAAACTGTCAATAAGAATTTCCTAGAAATACCCCCTTATATAAAAAGATTAATAATATTAAAATAAAATTGAATATATTTTTGACTCGAGAATATTTTAATCTATTAGTATTCGTAAGTAATAAATAATAACAAAATCAAAATTTAAATTTTGTTCAAGTAGACATTTACACGCACTTTTAAATCGACCATTATTAATCTATCATCGGCAATAAGCTATTATCGGCTCTGAATGATGATCTGTCCCTGCTAGAAAATCAGCAGTTGCTTTTATTAAAGAGACATTTAAGTTATTAAATATTTCATCGATGTTTGCATGCCGTGCGTGGCGTTGCATATTGATTATAGGAATATATAAATCAGAAGCAGTTTACTACCCTCGGAATCGCAAAATTCGAAATTCAAATAATAAGACATACCTGTGTGAGACCATGGAATAACTTAAATTAAACTCACACAATGATACAACACTGAAGCGCACGTCAAATCACACTGATAACGCACCAATAAGACATTTCTTGATTATCTTGTCTTCCTCCGGAGTGACATTCCTAATCTCGTACGGTAAGTTGATCCAAGGCGCCATTACTTTCACGTGTGCACATCGACGGCGGAACACAATGATACTGTTTCACCGATATACGGTCGTTCCTTTTTCAATAAAGAATAATCTAATCATGTTCTATCGATCTGTTATAATTGATAACATTTCTTTGAGCGAAAACACATTGAACATACATCTATTGAATTACAATTCTAAATTCGAATCTGGATCCCTTACATTGGCTGCCAACACACCCGACTTATTAGTCAAATTGTGTAAAAACAAACGCGCTCGACCAAAAACTTGAATCGTTTATCGACGCCTTCAAACCACTGAAGCGACGGTAACAGAAATGGTAATTACCCGGTATAAGATAATACACGAATTGCAAATACCCTATTAAATAACAATTAAATAATGATATCGATCAGAAATTAAGCGATACACGCGGTTTTAAAGCAATTTTTAAAATTCATTACTCAATAACCATTTACGTTACTACGGAGTATACAGGGTGATTTGTAACAGGTATAAAAGCATTAAGAAGATGATTATGTAGCTGATTTGTCAGTTGAAGTTGTTGGTGAGTTGAAAGATATTACACAATAATTAATTTTCTGAATTAATCCCAATTTTAAACCCCCTTTTTACTGCGTAGACTTTACGTTATTTTTTCATGAAACCATTAATTTTTAGACAGGGTGTAGTTTACATAAATGACAGCAAATGAAGTGTATCACTGGTTTTGAGCTTTTACATCTATTTTCAATAATCTTGTAAATATAGCTGTTTTTATTTCAGCCGTCAATGGGCTTAGGCCTTCCCTAAAGATATCTATGGGGGATAGATTGATGAAATGTGTCTGAAGTGGCGGAGTGATGACCATGAACCGGTGGATGCGGCGAGGGTAGGCTCCGTACTCCCTACTGAGTGGACCGACGAGATAGTTGAGGTCGCAGCAAGTCCCTGGATGCGGGTAGCGCAGGACTGGTCATCGTGGTGATCTTTGAGGGAGGCCTATCCCTTGCAGTGGGCCTCCATTACCTGAAAAGACGAAGAACAATCATTATCTTCGATACAACAGTAATAAATATTCATAACCATATATGTTATTACTTTATTATACAAAGTAAGTATCAAAAATCTTAACGCGGTGATAATTAACATATACTAAAAGAATAATTATTACATACATTTAAAGTATGCGTTTTAAAGAAAAATAAAACTTATGGAGGTATAATCATCATCGTGATGATCCGTAAGATGCCCACAGCTGGACATAGGTTCAACATACAATTACAATAACACCGGTTTAAAGTCATCTGCATCTAACGTTACGCTGTTATCCTACTCTGTGCAGCATTTTGTTTGGCTATTTTCCCAGCCTACATCGCATAAGGTATAATAGTTGTCGTACTTTTAATTAATTGCATTAATTTAAAACAATGTTTTTATATGAAGTATACAAATGCAAAAAATTCATTATCTTAAGCTATATTTAATGCAGTATATATATACCAGTGTAGGAGTGGTCGTAGTACTGTAGCTTCTTGTTGTTCTTACTCGGGGTCATCAGTTTGCCATGTGTGCTCGAAGTCTTGTTGCGTACTGGGTAATGTCAGCTGTAGTGTAGTCGTCCATCGGAGCAAGGAACTGGCCAGGCAGTTGAAATGGCTCGCCGTAGACGAGCTCTGCCGGGCTGGCTTGCAGATCTTCTTTCCAGGAACTCCGGGTCCCCATGAGTACTAGTGGAAGTGATTCAGTCCACCTCGATGTGTCGTGGCACATTATGGCTGCATTCAGCTGGCGGTGCAGGCGCTCCACCATGCCGTTAGCAGCTGGGTGATAAGCAGTGGTGTGAAGATGTCGAGCGCCAATCATGGTAGTAAGAGCCTTGAAGAGGTGGCCCTCAAATTGGCGGCCTTGGTCGGTAGTCACTCGCGCGGGACACCCAAATCGGACTATCCAGCCGGACACGAGTGCAGCTGCGCAGGTTTCTGCGGTGATGTCTTGCAGTGAATTGCTACAATTTAATCTTAAAGGCTTTAAAATACCATTGACCTCAGTTGAAAGAGTCGATCGTACTTAATTATAAATACAAAGAGCTTTGCAACCTTAGTCCACTTAATGCGAGATAGTTTCTGATCGATATAACCTAATAAGTCATTTCAGTTTATAAGCCTTCCGACAAACTTCCGGAAAAGTGGGATTCGTTGACTAAAAACAACATTAAGTTTACATTCCGATAGATAGAGAGTCGATCTTATTTAGTTCTAATAAGGTACATGTTAATTGCAAACGAGAAACGAAATAAACTTGTACAATGACTTAAGTTTTGAGTGGCTTCAGGAAGTCAGTTCGGAGCGAGTGCTAGAAAATTAGTTTGCGTTGTGCTCATGCGAATGTTAATTATGGAATGACCTTAAAATTCAATTTAATTTCAAGAAAACTTAACTAAAGGAATATATAATTTTTATCTAAAAGTAGTGTATAGATAAAACATTTTAAAAGTCGTGTTTACAAAAATTGCGTTGTCAGTATCTCAGAATGTAACTTCACCAGGTTTTAAATGGCCAGGTGGTGAAGTCAATTGTCCTTCCTCAGCAGCCTCTGTTTATAGTCTGACAAGCTGTTGAGTGGCTTAGGTCAACATTCCATGAAGTGACTGGATTGATTTCTGAGATAGTACCCTACCGCAAGCTGTCACGCTTCTATCATTGTTTTTTAAGGATACTCGAGACGATCAGCTCGATCGATTCATCATCATATCAAATATATGACGTCCACCGCTGGACATTGGCCCAGGACATAGAATTCCAAGGGGGCCGGTTGGAAGCGGCCTGGATCCTAGGTTTTTTGACTACCTTAACAAGGTTTGTCCACATTGTGGGCAAACGTCCTGGGTAGCGCTTGATCCGTAGTTACTTCAGAATCTTAACCTTCACATTTAGTCAATAAATAAAGTGATCGTTCTTATGTCGCATGAACTTATTATTTATTGGAACAGATTAGGCATTTAACTTCTGGTAAATGCCACCTATAATAGATGGCCCACCCGCACACATGTAGAAGAATTTTAATGGAAATATCAATGGACGGGTAGCAAGTTAGAAAAATAGACGAGAATTTTAATCGAAGGCATCTATTTTATAACAGACGCCATGCACTTAAAAATAAGAATAAAATAAATTAGTAATTATAAATTTGATGTGATATAAAAGAGTAAGGTAGAAATAAGGAGAATAATAAACTAACCTTAAATGTATGATATAACTAACTGTAATTAAAATGACGATAAATAAAAGACCGTCTAATTAGAAGTAATAAATATAATACTAGGGATATTGTAAAGTAAGAAAATTAGAATTTTTTTATTTAAAATAATAACTCATTTTCCCCTACATAAAAGGTCTCTACCATTAGGCAGCAGGGGATTGAAGACAATTAGAAATAAAAAAATAAATAAAAATGACTTCTGGCATTATCAAGTCTGTTGCGAAAGGTAGATAATATATTTCAGATTTTTGGTTAACGAATAACGTATTTTATAAAGGCTTGTTTCTGATCATCACGTCGGGACCCCGTCGGGCATGATGCATTGAACATTCATCACATTTATACTCATGACATAAGGGAGGGCGGTCAGGCAAGGCCCGTGTCGCTCTCGACCGCCGAGTAGTCCTTGCTTCACACAACTTACACTACACCTCATTCACTACACTTTGCACCTACACGGGTATAACCCTCCTTCGTGCGTCTTCGATGTAAAGGATACGGTCACCTAACGTAAATTTTTAATCCGTAGACCTCTTGGATCATGCACAAAGGTTACCAAAACCAAAGAATTGCGCTTTAGGTATGCATGCCTGTAACGCTTGTATCTCATGCTCCTATTTTCTAGACCCTCTCCTCGCCGCGCTTTTCCAAGGCACGTTACAACGGTTTCATAATCGGTTCTATATATATATATATATATATATATATATATATATGTGCCATTACTTATACTATGTCTGTAAGAGATATGTTTATGTATAAATAAAAATACTACTTAAAAAGTGTAAATTTTATTGAAATCTTTATTTAAACCAACAACATTATTATTTTTAATTTAAATTACATATCGTTATCAATCTGTGGAAATTGTAATTTTGTGCATGCTAAATATTTATTCATGTATTCCTCTGCCTCTTTCTTCATTTCATCGTCGAAGTATTGGACCCAGTTGCCATTTTTACCTGAAAATTTAATTATTGTTAATCTGTGGTAATAAATACAGAGAATTTTATGAACTATAAATAATCAAATACAAAAAAAAAATCATTGGTTTAATTAGTTTTCTTTGTATAGCTATATGTATGTGGTAATCGGGATTGAATTTAAAGTCCTTCGTGGGGCACAAATATTTATTTTAAAAAGAACTCCTAACCTAAACTGCGCACGCTTCCTTCGTCGTTCAAACGTCGTCTGTCTCCCTTCCTCTTACACGCCTCTCGCTTGTACCATCTGACATTTCTATTCACGCATGCTCTTACGTTCCATTCCACATGTATTGATTAGAGAATAAATCTAAATTTGAACAATTATTCAACATTTAAAATTTGGTTACGTAGGAAGAGGAATCTAGTCTGTGAAGTTTAACACTAATGCATTGCAAATTAGCCTGCCTCCTTTAACTTGCTACTCAGGTTATCAGTCCACGCGGTTTACACGGCTTTAAAGTGCCACACTCACCGGCAACTCCAATCGACTCTTTCCCAACTCTGATATCGATTCAGCTAAATTGTCTTCGGAGAAAAGAATCATACCTTTCTTCGAAAACCGAGTAGGTATCAATTAGACAAAACAATACGTCAACCCACGAACATGACGTAGATTTTTAAGTTATTAGCCCTGAGTCCAAAGAAGCTGTAAAAGCCGGAAAGGCTAACAGTATTCGAATATAGCCATGTAGAACCTTCTCTTTACTATATAACCCGGCGCATACACGATGAATCCTCAGAATGTCGAGAAATGACGTCTCAATATCTTATAGATTTATGTTCCAAAGATTCTCTAGTTTATCTTACGATTGCCGTATAAATCCATTCTTTACGATCACGTCCTAAATTCAAGATCTAACAGTGAACTTTGTTAAAAGTTTTTTAATTACATCTAATTCACCAAAGATTGATTGTTAATTACTTACCTTTCCGCATGAATTTTAATTCGGAATCCTTGTTATCAGGTCCCGATGATTGAAACGGTGACTTCCTGTTCATGTTCTCAAATTGAAGATATTCATTCAACTTTTCTTTCTGCTCAGCTGTATACTCTTTGCCCAAAAATGAGCATACCTTGTCAATAACGCCTGGAAGATCCTAAAGCAAGCATTGACAATTAAATAATAAGGTTTAGCAATTTATCAAATGTTGTCTATATATTATATGAATAGCTTCTATATTATTTATGGAATATCGCCTCTTGCTTTGATGCAATGAATCTACTTGGTTTCGGTTGAATCTGATGCTGTTAGCCCTAAGGCTTTTACAGCTTCATCGGATCTGACTCCACAGAGTGGAAAGGTGCGTGAACTTAAAATGAACTTTTTATTCCATTATCTCATTCATTTTTTCAAATGATACTAACTTTTTTCATTTCTTCATATAATAGAAACATCATGTTGGGGTGATCGCGTAGTTCCCATGCTTCTCTTACTTGTTCCTCCAGCGGGGTGTGGAATACTGAAATTAGGTTTTATTTAATTGTTTTGTATCTTTTGTTATTGCCTACTCACTGTCCCGACAGATTTATTACTAGAAGTAATTAGCCTGTCGTATTTCAATAGTAAATATTATACATATATAAATAAAAATATAGATTTGCAGCGCTTGAGCTATCAAACACGTAATATTTATTGTCAAATGTTCGAAGTTCAAAGCTGCAAATTTTAAATAATTTTTAACTTTCAACGCAATTTTTTGTCTTATTGATTTAACAACGACGGTTTTATATATCGCTATTGAAAAATTATTAGTTAGAAATTAAGACAAATTATGTATTTAAAATCATGCACATGCGCACACATACACAAAATTAATTAATACAGATAAACAAAGCACTTTTATTGACTTGTGTAATAATTTGTTCTTTCTTTCCTTATATTATTTGTCTCTTTAATCTTTAATTTTTATTAATCAATGGGACCCTGATTTCTAAATGCTCCATCTTAATCTGTATTTAGTATTTAAAATCTAGATAAATTAAATAAGTTATTTCAAAATTATTTGTTTTCTGTTATTATACTTGCAGATAAAAACACAGTACGATCGTTTATAGGTATAAAAAATTTAAAGTGTGTGTGTCTTATCTGTCAACATAAAGTTTTTAAACTTTTACACCTATTTCCAACCACCCTGTATGATCACTCTAAAATATGTGATATTCATTTACTTTTTCTATTGCGGAATGCGGCTGGCCAAAAATTTTTGGGTCAAATTTATGCACATACATATTAATTATAAAGTATGCAGGGACAAAGCATTAATAATAATAATAAAATATTCCGAATTACGACAACGATTTTTCTTACTATATTATTATTACGTTATTTATTATCTCTGAAACCATTGATTTAAAATACAGTGTACCATACCTTGATTGACAGAAAATGAACTTGTACATTTACGCGTTTAAAACTTTTACACAGATAACTAATTATCTAAAACCAGATGACTTAAAATAGGAATTATATCTTACTTAAGTTCTTTTTGAACAGCTCCCAAGACTCTTTGAACTGGACGCTTTGGTCGAAGTACCTAAACATAATGTGCATAAAGTGATATGAGACAGTTACGTCGCGGGGATCTCTGGCTATGTAGAACACTTTTGCAGTGTCAATTAATTTTGGCGGAAGAAGAGACAGCGGCGTGTGCGTTTTGACGAATCTCGGTGAGGGTAGACGAGGTAATGTTCTATAGTCTTCTTCAGTTGCTTTCGCTTTTCCGTGTGGTGAACTTGACGTGTCTTTTTTAATCTCAGACGCCAGGGTTGGATATCTGTAACATTCAAAATACATCATTAATACCTTCTTCTCCTACTGTCATCTCTTTATTTCTAAAGGTCTTGAAAGAATAGATGACAAACTCTTTCTGTTCAATCCTCTCCTTTACTTTGCACGGAGCATTAGTGATCGAGAGTCCCGTGAAGGGGTAAAACAAGTGTTGAGTAATTTGGCGGTGGCGGTTGTGTGAGTTGCATTGTTTGCCGCATACGCATTTATCAGCGGACTGGCGGGCGGTGTACTTTTTTGCACGACTACCAGTGCATGTGCGGAAGTGGCTAAATATTGGTCTTTTCTTACTTAGTCCAGTTATTGACCTGATTTTATCATGATCAGGTAGGTGATCGTCCACTTGGTCTTTCACCGTCATACAGCCAGTAGTTTATCGAACATATCTTGTTGTTTGTAGAGATTGCGAACAAAAGTGCTTTGGACTCGTTGGTGATATATTGTAGAGAGCCTGTTCTTAATTTTAGCTGAAACCGGACTTATTGTAAAGTCATC
Source organism: Battus philenor (assembly GCF_028537555.1). NCBI lineage: Eukaryota > Metazoa > Arthropoda > Insecta > Lepidoptera > Papilionidae > Battus > Battus philenor. Next base: position 2,928,413 of record NW_027181759.1, on the reverse strand, counting down.
TACTATCGCGGTATTCAAAATTGGCATTATATTCCGATATATGAGAAGTTTAAATAATTATGAATGTTTAAAGAACTCAGCTCTGTTTCAATTACAAAAATTTAAAAGACGATTAAAAAACACATAGAAGAAATCTATAACAGTACTGTAAATAGTAAATTCAAACGAATTTTACACGAACGCACACAAACACTCACACATGATGGGTAATAGATAAGTATATATACATTATTAATACATCAGTTGTATTGTGGTAACATACATACTGTTTTTATCTGTATAATTAAAATTATATTTCTCAACTTGAAAAGATATAGCTGTAAAACATTTTATAACTTAATAGTACAATTGTCAGCGACATAAAAGAAGAAAATAAATGATAAGTGTGGGAATCCTACATAAATTATTTCAGTACATTTTACGTTAATCATAAACAATAATTAGTTTTAATTTAAAATAAATGAAAAAATATCTATTTAGCATACATTTGCATCAGTATATTTAAAATTTGGTATAAGTTCTGAGTTTTATTACTTTATATCGAATCAACTAGCATCGGGAATTAATGTCGATTTCGTAAGTTGTAATGTTTGGTGTTTTTACGTCATATTTGTTTCACGTAATTTACGTAAGGTTCTAACTAAAATTAAAACTTTTTGGTTAAAACCTATAACCATAGCGTAGATCAATCAACAGTTAATATCAACTGATCGTTGTTATATCATAACATATAATAAAGAAAAACAAAATTACGTAGAATAATTATTGCTTAATTTGTAAAGTGATCTTAAAAATTAGTAATAAAAAAATGGTTTCTTTTTTTGTCTGTAAAAGGATCTTTAAGATATAAAAACCTTGTTATATATCTGTAAAAATACTTAAATATTGTTATTTAAATCAAATATTGATTTAAATTAGTAACAACTGTCAGAGAAAATTGTGTAAAATATATTTTGTGGTAAAATTTTTTGACACATTTATTTATGGTACAGATAAATAAATACTTACTCGATAAAAGCGTAACGTTTAGAAATGGAAACGGAAGAAGCGGTTGCAAAGTCTAGATCATTCATCACCAACCACACCAGTTCTTGAAGCCATGTAGTACCTGTAAATTGATGTATTTTATCATCAAAAAAGTTAAATAATGCAATATTAATTTATGATACTATAATGTATTTCAGTGTATTTCATAATTAATATATGTAAACAAAATAGTAATATTTGTCGTCAAATGTATCGCTAAGAGAAATATCCATTTTCCTTACCAAACACGATAAAAATTCTGTTGAAATAAGAAAAAGGTAAGGTAAGTATCACCATTTTCATAACTAAATTTTCCTATTCCTATACGCTAAATCACTGTCAGCATTTAAAAATATGGTAAAAGAACACTTTCTTGGTCTCTAAAATATGGTATTGTGTAGCATTTATTATTTATTCGTATTTATGTAATACATTTTACACGTAAATATGTCCATGTAAATATGTATGTGTGGATAGAGATGTATGTATGAATACCCTAAGCTGCCCTCTCCTTCATGTCTCTTGTATCAATCCAAAGTTTGTCTGGTAGAGCTCATCTACAGCGATAAAATCGCCTCTTGTATATATATATATATGTATTAATTATTTTTTATTATTTATTATATTTGGAGTTTTTGCCTGTTCAGACATCTAATTAATACATAAAAGCAATTATAATGAAGTTTTTTTTTCTTTTAGACTGCAACATGCAAACAATTTTTTACAGCAAGAAGCTTGTCGAACTAGATTTAAATAAGAATCATGTTATATAACTTAGTGTATTAGAAACATAATATTAAAGTTCAATACCAAAGTCCAATCTTATAACAAAATCTCACGCAATCGTCACTTTATACTGACGTTATCTTACGATAAGATTTTGCATTTATATGATGGAAATAGATAGGTTCACTGATATGAATTTACATGGCCTTCTGCAAATGTGGCCTAGCATTAGTATTTGTTTAAAAATAAATATCATTAAAATTTATAAATATCATCAACCTTCCACTGTTAGTTTCTGGGTCTTTTATAAAAATATATATAAGTATCAACACATTATTATCAATTGCAATGATTTTTCGTTTTACTATCGTTACATATTTGATATAATTAAATAAATCTGAGTCCATACGCAAGAACGCGTCTGCTTTGAGCAAACTATAGATTCAGACTGATAAATTTGCCATCATGTAAACGTGTCTTTACCTCATTATTACTAATCATCTACTGTCTTGCAAATACATTATAGAAAAGTGAGAAATAAGTATAAATATTTTAAATACTCATTTTATTTTTAATAACTCACATACCTGATCTCGAATAGCTTGCGACCCATATATCATCTGGTCGGACCTCTAAGTTATAAATTTCAGCTGCATGGTCCCCATATCCGGCAGGCCAGAGGTATCCATTTGGCCCTATCCGGACGAATGGACGTATATATCCTGAAAAAAAAAGAAAGAGAACATTTATGAAAATGTTTGACGAGATTTTATATACAAGGAAATCGTGCCTCAAAGTTGTAAAGAAGCATAGTTTATTTATTGTCAATTGGCAAAATGGTCACAAGATAACGATTTTAGAAATAATATATAACATAAACATAATAAAGAGTTAGTATCTTATTAAAAGATATTTGTAACACTTTATCAATTTATTTAACACACGAACAAATTTTTATTAGCGCTTGAGTGCGAGCTAAAAGGACGTGCATTCGTCGTAGGACTCTGGGGCGCAATGTGCTCTGCGACCGAGTGAAAGCGGGCAATAGAACAAAGGCGCAAAAGAAATAAAAGAAACAAAAGAAACAAAAGTAACAAAAGGTCTGCGCCCGCGTCACCGGTGCGTGCATGTGCTCGCTGCACTAATTCGGCACACTAAGTTCGCCCGTCGGCTACGCTCGCCCACAAAATCTTACACCTATTATTCATTCAGACATTACATCAGTGTATATACGACTTCCACAATAATATATTAATAAAATTACGTTCTCAAAATAGATATTACTACACATTAAAAGTAATTATTGTTCATACGTTCTTTGCCTGTCTCATTTCAATAAAAAAAAAAACTAAAATATACGTAATGATCATTTTATACTGAATGATTGAAAATCGGTGCGAAAGCATTAAAACTTTTTCCTAATAAATGAGCTACGCATTGACTCCTTTAAAGTTTTCACCATTATAACAAATCATTCTGTAGATATACAACGCTTACAAGGACCAAGAAGGTTTAATTAATCTCTTTGACGTAAATTTAAAGGAGAAATAATTGAGTTTCAACTGCGTAATTACATCACCAATGTCGTTTCGGAAAGATTTTTTATTTAAAAACCGATTAGTTTTGAACTTATCTAGTGGATTTCAGAATGTAATAAAACATTTTTATTTTGTATAACAAATTTATAATGTAAAATCATTTCTTATTTGGTTTTATATTAAATTAGCTTTTCAACAGTTGACGAGCAGTTGTTCTCAGCTCAGCGGTACAATACTTAGACCTGCGATCATTGGTCACGGGTTCGATTCTCGACTACAATCTTTTGTAATTCGTCCTTTGTGCATTAATTACATAGGAGGATCATAAACAAATTTTCGGAGAAAGGGCAGCAGCGTCTTCTGCATACGTCGTATGTTATGCGTCACTATTATGATATATATCCCCCATAGATATCTTTCGGCATATGTTCTGCTTTGATAGTCATCACTTATGCATAAAGAAACTACATTTGATAGTAACTAGTATCGAAATGAGCTCGCTTATGGTTATTAATATAAAACCTTCTTGAGTGGGTTGGGCAGACGTCATATTCAAAGGGCAAAAAACACGCCGTTTATTATTACTTTTACAAACGTCCACAGCATAGTCGTCGTTTCAGGCTATAGACACCCACTACAATGAATATGTCTCTCCCTAATATATTTATGGAGGGATATAGTATAAGTAAGAAAACGACCAATATTTAGCCACTTCCGCACATGCAGTGGTAGTCGTGCAACAAAGTGCACCGCCCGCCAGCGGCTGATGATTTCGCATGCGGCAAACAATGCGAATTACACAACTACCACCGTTAAATTACTCGTGTTTCACTCCTCCACGGGGCATCCTCAGGAGCTTTGTTACACCGATCAGTGCCAAACACAAGTATTTGGATATAGTATAATCATCTGGCTTGGCCGGCGAATAGGCGATCGCTGTGCGGTATTATGGTACGCAGAGGATGCTGCTGTCCATACTCATAATTAATACACAAAGTGTGATATATATAAGATTGTATGTCAAACCTGCGACCTAGGATCGCAAGTCTCAGTACTCCACCGTTGGGCTATAATAACTCGTCCTCGATCTTCAATACACTAGTTAGAGAAATTATTCCCGAACTATGTTATTTAAAAAAAAAATTACACGGTTGTAGAGTATCTTTACTTTTTATAATTATAAAAGAACGTTAAGAAAGAAATAGATCAACTCAAGAAATTCAATAAAAGCTGAGAGATATAATTTAATATCATAATCATAAAAAACTGGTAAAAAAGTGTTGGTTACCTTTGTAATATTTTTTAATTATAGCATCCTCTTCATCTGTGACATTTTTAATAACGAATGGAAATTCTTGTTCTTTCGCCATTATCTGTAATTTGAGACGTTGATTTAAAAAAATATATTTTTACAGTATTTAAAATACGAAATAGATATGGAAGTAATCTTCATAAATAGAAATAAATTTGTCTGTATGTTCTTCACGGAATCGTAAACTATGCATTTGTTTCAGAAAAGAAGAGGGAACAAGATCTTTAGCTAAGTTTCCTGTTTCTAAGTTCTCATGACCAATTTTTTGACAGATGTCACCACTTTCATTCCAATGAATTTCATATATTGTCATAATAGTTCATGTTGATTTGAATTGAAATGAAATCAGCGAACGAATGGTGACATTTCGAGTTGTGAGTGATATAATAATTTATGTAAATTGAGAAATTCATCTCCGGCTTACATAATTAAAAAAAGAAAAAAAAACTAGGTAGACTAAATATTTATTTGTTAATATTCACGTGGACAAAGCCGTTGGGCATAGCTAGTTAACTATATTTTTAAATGTATTCTACTACATTATTTTAAATAGATACGTTAACAGTTAACTATAATATATATCATTAGTTTCGTATAACATAGAAATGAAATTAAATATGTTTGCCTATTGTAGACTTACACAGCCGGGGCCATTATTATTATAACTTATATATAAACTTTAATAAATAATTAAAAAAGAAAATCACATTAAACTTCAAATAATAACATATGTACAATCTGTTTTACTATGTTGTCACTGATATTATAGGGAAAAAAAGCTATGAAGTTGTGTAGAACCCATATTTGTTGGACTATTCCATTATTCCATTGGCATTCCTTGATATTCCATGGTTATTCCATTGACATAACAAAGTTATGCCGTACTTATATCGATTAATATAGTGAAATAACTGAATAAGAAATAAAGTAACTGAATAATTTCACAATGAAATCAGGTCTTGGAATGTGGAGGCAGGAGGAGGAAGGCGGAGAAGAACAAAAATTCTTCTTTATTTACTGCTTTTTACATGAGAGATCTGTCACCAAGTTTTCAATTTGTTATATTGCAGGTACATTATGAAAGGCGTTGTTTCCATTTCTATTATATCTCTTATTCACGTCATGATGAGTTTATCACCTGCTCCTTTTGTTGTAAAAATTAAAGAAATGGCGTCGATTTGCAGTTATTATTCTCAGGAGGCATTTTGATGTAAAGTTTTAAAAAAATCATTTATTAAAAATTTTAGTTTGATCTCTAATTATTTCTGTATTTCGACTATATCGTATTTATATACATGTATATACACATATATATCTATAATAACCTGATTTTAAAAATGGAATTTAATTTATTTTACTAGCTTATCATCATTTAATTTTCGCGAATTGTATTATATTTTAAAGCAGAAATACTAACGAGTGCAATCGACAGAAATCGAGGGTACAGTCGAGTAGAATCGAGGGTGCAATCGAACAGAATCGGTAGTACAATCAAGGGAAAAAGTGCTCACCAAATCAGTCGACAATAAATGCGCAATAAGTATCACAGTACACAACGTTTTTACTCTAAAATCTACGCAAAATTTATACCTGATATTATACATATATTTGTAAAAGATTTATATTTATTAATATATTTTTTTACCGAATCAACGATGTCGACACATTCGATCTGTACAATCGCGAACAAAACACTGCGCATACGATATACATTTTGTTAATGTTATTTTTAGACGTAAACGAGTTTTAAAACTTCCTTTATAGATAGCTTTCATAAACTATTAAAGTACTCAGAAAGGACACAATGAAGCTAAAAATAACTTAATCCGGAAGATGAAAGGTTCGATGTTGTAAGTAAATATAGAGTAATGACCTCCATGTTAAAGACGTGATAAAAATAAATTTTATTATGGTTTTGTGGTGAACTCTTAGATCCGAATAATAATATGATCCATAGTACACAAATAAATACTTAAGACAGATATATCGGCTTTTATTTTACTTATTACGTCATTAAATAAATCGAATTTATAACTTAAATAATTCTAAATAAAGAATTGATAGACTCTTGAATATAAGAACCATTACTTTTTTTCACGTCGAACTGGTTTCAAATGGTTGCCCGTCCGTTAAGAAATTTTGTTTGCCCATAACTAATGTGTATTCTTTCCTTCACTAATACTTTGCTTATTTAAGAATTCCTCTTTCTTTGTAGTTTGTCATTTTTTTTCTTAATAATTCTAAAATGTAACAGATTTAAACACATAAAAATAGAATAGATTTAAATATATAAATGCTAATCATTTTGTAATACGCAAACAGATCATTCAACGATCATTACATATATATTTCCGTCAAGAACTATAGATAAATAAGTAAATGGAAAGCAGTGATACAAATTAAGGCGGAAAATAAAGGGGTTAATTTACTCCAATAAAAAATTTAATTAGTAGAAAGAAATAAGCTCAAATCATTGACAATGTTCAATGAAGCAAATAAAATAAAACAAATTCTTAAAGAGCCCCGTCAGCTTCGGAAGTTTAAACAATATGACAGATCGCAGCTATGCAGAAGAACGTGCGATCTGAGAAGGGCTACGACCAAAATTTCAAACCGATCAGATTACTGACTTGCGCGACGTATTTAAACTATGCTTATTAAGTAACAGACCGACAAAAAAGGTCGCCGAGCCAAGAAAGTTTCATTATCATCATGTCATCAGATAGACGCCTATTGATATATATCCTCCTTAGATCGTCACAATTTCCGGTCAACAACCTCCTTGGTATTCGACATTAAGGAATCTCAGCTAGTATGCCCGTGTGTGGTCGATGTCGAATAAAGTTCTCGAACTTAAAGGTCGCGATCTTTTTAAGCGAGCGTTTATCGTCAGTGTTACAATGTGGATGTAAAAGCGGGAGATTTTATTACAACACGGTATTTCGTAATGGGCAAGTGATAACCTAAGTTGATGTCTCCTTGTGTCCTTGAGCCTAGCTTTTCCATGGAGCGTCCGATGAAGCGATCTATCGAAGATATATAAGATCTTATGTATCGACCCGAATCGAGGCTTCTCCGGTAGCTTGGCTACCTTAAAATAGGTCTTACTCTAGTCGGCGTCTGTGCCTTACCACCTCAAACCCTAAAAAGGACCCAAGCTTGTGTTGTCACCCGTCGATCATACCCTTCAATTATTCTTATTTGCGGTGCCTGAGAAGATCGAACATCGACATCGTATACACTTTGGAAAGCGTTAGCGCTGGGAGATTTTTTCGGCGGAAGAAACAACGACAACGCTTGTGTCTAGAACAGTGATTCCCAAAGTGGTTTATATCGACCCCTAGGGGTCTATGACAATTAGCAAGGGGTCAGCGAAAAAAAATTTGGGGGTCCATGAAATGAAAATGGGGGTCCAAGATAGTGGATCTCAACACATACACTGATAGTACCTATTTACTTTATATCAGTAATTCTGGCTGCAAAACAACATACCCGTTACTTATCCCGTGTTATGGAAAACAGCGAGGAAATTTTTAATATCCTTTCCATCGCCATACCTAGTGTAAAGGGGGTTCAGCGCTGTTACCAATCTCCTAACGAAAAAAAGAAACAGACTGGACATCATTAGCCGAGGAGATTTAAGATTAACCCTTACAAAATTGACTCCAAATGTTGATAATTTATTATTAAAGCATCAGGTTCATTTTCACTGAAAATATTGTCTTATTGCTTATGTTATTTTATTTATAGTTCATTTTATGTTTATTTAATGATACGTATATAAACAGATACAAAATTTTATTTTGAGTTGTTTTAATTTAAATTCAATTAATAAATGTATAAATTAACATGTGTTTTTACTTTAAGTTTTTAACACTAAACTTTACTACAGTTAGAAATTTACAAGAAATCAATATCAGGTAAGTAGGTGGTCTACCCAACACGGAAAAACATGGCAAGGGGTCTACGACACAAAAAAGTTTGGGGAACTCTGGTCTAGAATGATTCGAGGTAGACGAACTCTAACTGTCTAAATCTAAATGTCTGCGATTCGAGATTTTTCAAGGCCGATTGGTTTTTGAACGCGTCTATGGCGTCACATGATCGACAATTTAAATCAAAAAGTGTTTATATTGATAGTTCAATTGAGATATCGTCAATATAAAACAATATATTTTATTTGTAAGTACGTATAATGAGTCATGCGTTAATACCGTGTGTGATTTCCATTTGATTAAACATCACTCTATGAACCACTTGTATCGGGGAAATGTTAATGTATTAGTAATCAAATAATTATTACTCAGTCTTGAAATCTATTTATATATAATAATTGACTGTCATTAAATGAATAAAGTACTCGATGTCTTAGTGATATCATACGACTTGAGACATTTTAGTGTGTTGTAATCAAAGGAGTATTTATCACAGTTTTTCTTACAGTTTTATACACACACGCCTGTTTTTCTCCTGGAGATATTATATACTATTTTTATACATGTATATATTTGTATTTGTTTTTTCGATTACATGACGATGGTAGACTGCTCTTCAAGGTCCAGGAAGACAGAGACAGTTTTTGGGACAAATAATTATTTATTTTGTGGAGCACGTATTACAAGCATATAGGGTGGTTTAAAAGAGAACTTCGGTAAATTAGTACCACGTCTATGAAGCTTTTTGACAAGCGCCATCTAGTATGTTTTAGAGAAATATGATAAATAGTTCTATGTATTTAACGCGTATATTGTATTTTTTTGGACTGGACTGTCTCTGCCCATATAGCATTTGCTGATCGGCGGTTTTTTTAAATGCTCGAGTTCGTGAAACGTGATATTGTTATCACCCCATGATGGACATTGTTTTTTATAATTCTTTTTTTGAGGGCCTCTGATTCCTATCATTTTAATCTATGACATTGACTTGGCTCACGAAATCGTCCTTTGTCTTCTTCTATCGTTCACAAAATCATTCACTTTATAACTTTTATTTACATTTTGTTCATACATCGCCTTCTATCCGTCGCCGTACTTCTTACAATATAACAATTTTGTTATTTTCTTTTTTATTTTTGTACATTTTTTTAACTTTTCTTATTATTATTACATTTGTTTGTCTCCGCTGTTACAAATTATTTTCTTATTTAACTTTAGATAATAGTTATGACTTTCTTTATAACATATATATTGTAATATATTATAAAGTATATATATATAATGAACGAATAAAATTGTCTTTGTTTTCTATAGCTACCTTGATTATTCTACATTTCAAAAGTTTTTTTTTAATACATTATATTCCTATGATGATGTCAAACTGAAGAAGTTAGAAAATGTCATAGAGGTTGTTAATTAAAGTTAATTGTATTTGAAATACTTACTTTCTTCATTATTCTTTACGATTTAACTTATGAAGCTAAAAGTAAAAATAACCGAATGCCCTTGATGATTATATAATTGCAGGATCAAATTACAGAAAATCAAAGTTTTAAAATTTAAAACAAAGCATTAAAAGTGTTTTTATCATGACCTAAACAAAAGTACGAGAAAAATACATATATATTTATATATATGTATATATAAAAATAAATATATAAAAATATTTGTATTTATATATATATATATATATATATATATATATATATATATATATATATATATATAAGTACATATATATGTGTCGTGTCATTGTAGTCTTCTTGATTAATATCAATTGTACCGCGCAGTGTTACTAATGTACATTTACGAACAACTAGCGCCACCTATCGACGCCGACTGAAACTACAGTTCCGACATGGCATTCATGAAATGGTATAAAGATAAAACTATACACACACACACACATACACACATATATACATATACATATATACATATATAGTTACAAAAATAAATCACTATCATTACCAAATTACACGTTATAAATTTTTATAAGTGTCTTTCTTATATTGGTTAGGTAAGTAAAAGAAATCTGTTCTTTTAAAATAATAAAAGTATTGTTGGCATTATCAATAGATTAATTCGAAATGTGTCGATTCAACCAAGTGTTTTTATATATGAATAATCTTTCGCGGTTGATCAAAACCTGTTTCGCTGATGACTTTAGTGCGTGAAAGAGGTAGAGTGTTTAAATGAAGAGTAAAGAGAATATATTTATTTTTGTTTCAATCAATATAATGTAAAATTCAAAATATATTAATTCAAGTAGACATTAATATGTACTTTTCAGTCGTCGATTATTTTAACATTATAAATATGCTATCACACAAAATGCTGAGACAGAGCCAGACATTGGCAATTAAATTCATCAATTTAAAATGTATGTATTACAATATCAAACATGTTCAACATGATCAACTAAAATCTTATTAATACTATAATATAATAAGATTCATGTATCAATATGCTTTTAACTTTGGGTATAAAACTAAGAGAAAGAAGGCCCAAGATATGTCGTGGGACTTTATTATACATTCGTACAGTAATACATATGAAGGATTACTTACACTACATTGATAATGTTTACATTAATATCTAAATAAGACAATGAAATCCACACATTATCTACTAATATATGTTTAAATTAATACTTACATTATTTAATCGAAATAAAACGCAGTGAAAAATACACTCTGCACCACTTTTTGAATCAAACTAACATTGACTGTGTCCTGTGTTGTAGATAATGAAGATACGATAAATGTTTTCGTGTTTAATAACAAACATGAGGCCATTGCCACGGCTGTGATGCGATAAAAATATTTACTTGCACGTCACTAATAATAAAAGTCGTTAAGTCGTTGCATTAGAAACAATTACTTTTTAATGTCATTTACGTGTTCTGGTTGTAGATTCGTTTAAGGAAGTATCCTTACTCTAGGACAGAGAAACACCCTGTACCTAACACCCCAAGCAACAAGTTATCATCAGCAAAGGCTACGGTGCAGATACAGGTTCAAGCACTCTCATCATCCACGAGGCTCAGGGGCTAAAGAGTCAGGCGGTTATCGTTGTCCATCGAACAACAGACATGACAGAATGTATAACAGTGTTTATCAAGTGGTAGCAGTATCGCACCACACGAACACGTGCGTATATTACACGGATAAGACTTAAGATGCAATCGCAAGATTCATTGATGTGGAGATATGGGAAACAACCGCTTACATACTGGCGTATGACCTGTTGATAGCAATAAGGAGTAGGGATAAAGTAGTGGTCGCACGAAGCGTAGTTTTAAAAATTGGACATTGTAAGAATGTTTAGACAAGACAAGAGAGAGAAAACGTTTAAGTTAAACGGTTTTATTTGATACCCACATTGTGGTGGTTGTGGAAAAATATGTACCTAGTCCGCCATATTGGAACGGCGTTCATCTTAAATTTTAAATTTTGACATAATCATCGTGTTTTACTAGTGTAGCCCTTTCATTTGATACCCATATTGAGTGGGTTAAAGAAAAGTATGTAATCCGCCATTTTGTATCGGCGGCCATCTTAGATTTATAATGTTATTGATTTTATTATATTTTATTGTCACCTAAATTAAATATGTGTACCAAATTTCAGATCAATCTGACAACGGGAAGGAACACTGTAACATGCAAAAACGTGAGCAAAACTTTTTATTCGGAAATATTAGACCCAAATGTTGAAACAAATGCACGAACGCTTATATCAGTGGAATATAGATTCTAATAATAATATAACATGTTTTAGTTGTTTAGTTAAATAATTCATACAAAGCGTGTCCTCAGAATCGAACCTCGATCGACATTTACAGAACCTTAACTTCTTATCTACTTCTGCTGTAGGAGTGAAGAAAATCTTAAAGGGACCAGTGCTGGCTTCACTGTCAGTTTATGATTTAATTAGAACTCATTTGTAGCAAATTTAGCAATTTTTCCATTGATCTTTGAATTTTCTTAATTTATCTTACAAATAGATTTTTTTCGTACTTTCTATCGAAGTATAAAAATAGCTGTGCAAAACTAACCTGGTATCATACTACTAACGTTGCTAATTTTACATCTGCAAACTATGGTGCGAGGTGTAGCATATAGATGCACCTGGAAATTCAATATAGACGCTTTCTGCCTTACTTCTGATCACGCAGAATCATGAACCAATAAGTCATTACCGTTCGTATGAAGTATTTCTTATATTATATACATTCCTTATTTGATATGATATCACATTTAGATAACATTGATCAGACCAGCAATGTGCATCTAAGTGTGGAGGAATATACGTTAACGTTGATGAAACGAAATAATGGTTTAGCTGAGGACACGAGTGATTTCGTAGTTTAGATGCCTCTAGCTATCTCCGTAATACACCAAAATCGTGTGTTTTGTTTAAAGTAGATATTGTCAACAAACGACCCGTTCTGATATGCCGGAACCGCTTCGGGGAATATATACTCCTCGATGCGAGAGTTATATAATTACCTGCTGTCCCCAGCCCGGCTTGTACGGCGTTGATTTTTGACACTAGATTCTTTTTTTTTAAATTAAGAACACATTTACGTTTATCGGTGTAATGTCATAAAATCCTGTCTAAGTTTTTTTATGTTAAAAAATATTCTGACCATGTTTTATACCTGTAAGGTCTGTTGTTTAAAAACAGATTTTTAAAACACTTCTTCGTACCACTTGTCGAATTTTTGAAATTCTTAGACGTCTTTTATTCGGACGAAGGAATATTTCAAAATTCATGTCTTCAAATCATATGATGCCAGAAAAATGGCAATGTCGTCGTTTTTAAAATTCATTGGCCACTCGCAATCCAAAAGAAAAAAAATGTAAAAAGCGTATTTCAGTGTGATCACCTCAGTGACGTAATAGCTTTATATGTTTATAGTATAGCTTTATGGAATACCGTTTTTAGTTTATTCACATCCTAACACACCTTTTTTGATCTTGCTAAGAAAAATATTAGTCAAACATTTTGACTAATTCCAGTGTTCCTTTCTAAAGGAGATAGGGGGACATATATTCTCTATTGCAGGACTGAGCAGGCAGCTGTCGCAGGAAAGACTTTGCGAAAAAGATAGCAATGTTTTGCCATAGATAAAAAAAATAATTGTCAAGAGTATTTTACTAGTATGTTGGTAAAGCAGACCTCACTCTTTTCTAAAAAGACTATTGAATATACCGACATACATAATTTTTTCAACAGTTCAAAAATACACAAATCGCAGAAAAAAGAACAATTTTTGTATGTGGTATTCTTCCTAGAGCCGGATAGTTTTGAGGTAGTAATAACACGAAATCCTAAGTAGATGTATATATATATATATATTCATTTGAACTTTGTCCGTATTTACACAGATATAAGAGAAAGATTGTAAACCATGTATTCATGTAAACGCATCCTTAACTTATTATTACTTTCCAATAAGACATTGTCTGCATTTTCTGGTATGAGTCCGGTGAATGTAATAGTGTTATCAATTTACAATGTAAAATGTTATACTCGGTATAATTTTTCTAGTTCTGAATCCTTTTTTAATGTCTTTATATTATTATTCAAGACAAAAGTACGTATAGTACAATTTTATTGTAATAAATTAGAATTTATTTAATAAAATTGTAACTAGAGTTAAACTGTGAATAATTTAATGGATTAATTGTGAATAGGTTCACAACTGTATTCGTTCAGTACACAGTTTGTTTGGTGGATCGCGCTCAGTTGCATTTTAAATATGAATTAAGGCTTCATTTTGTTGCGCTGCGGATGACTGTTTCGTTGGTTATATATCCTTTTTATTTGGTAATAGGATTACATTTGATTTTTATTTTTCATGGTAGATGCCTGTTACAGCTGTATCTTTCATCTTCTTTTCGTCGTAACACTTAGTTCTAAGGATCGTGATCCTTTTTAGAAAGCTGGAGTTGCACTATGTTACACCATATGTGCCAGTCTTTGGCGGTGTGTATTGCTTTGGCTACTGTGGTATCGAGTATGGTTCAGACTTGATCGGACTAACGAATTTAGCTTCGGCCGCGTGATCACTGTCCATTCTTTTTCGGTTGTCGTATCTTTTTCTAAGACGTTAACGTATTTCGTGACCGAAAAAGTAGAAATCAACTTTGTGCATATCTTCCCTGACATTTTTTCTGCCATGAAAAAACATTTAATTACATATACTCCGAAAAATATACGTGTCTTTTAACTACATATAAAAGATATGTAATTTTTTTTTAATCTTAATTGGAAGTTATAACGAATGTACAATTTTGAGTTTATTTTTGTAAAATTATATCAAATCTAACAGATGTTATTAAATATACCAATAAATATACTATGCTATTTTACAATCAACTAGCGATCAAATAATTTCTTAATTTTTTATTTCACTAGAAACGAAATTTAGAATATTTTATTGTATTTTACAATTATCGAATGAGATTATGATTTTATTCTTAATAACATTAGTGTGTTTATGACATGAAATCGCGTTATAAAATTATCGTGTTATAGGAGGGATAACTATATTGAAAGTTCTTATTAGTATTAACGTATACATTATACGATATCGATGTAATAAACTTATTAACTCGTTACGTGATACGAAAGGAATTGAACTTTCCATTAACAATAAAGATTATATCGGTTTGTAATTTTACGCCATTTTGAACCAGCGAAAATAAAAAGAAGTTAACATAAAAAGTTTATTGAATACACTACAGTTTTTGATATTAGTTTTAAAACTAGTTATATCATAGTTTCTTATATTAATTTACACATTTTAGAGTTTAAAAAACAATGTTTATAATACCAGCACTTTTAGTTTTAACATTTTCAACATCGGAAGAATTAACTGTTTATAGTAAGTCATTACAGTTTATAAGTTTTCAAAGTTTAAATAAATTTCAATTTAATATAATAAAAAAATTGTTGTCATCACAGAGTCTTGTGTGCCGAAATCTCAATTCTTCGTTAACGGTCGTCTTTGCCATTGCAATGCTTTCGGTCATTGGTCGGAAAAAAACTGCCAATACAGCCATCGTCGACACGCTTGTTCACACGGCCAGCTTATCTGGCACGGCTGCCACCAATGCAAATGCATTGAAGGAGAACTTCATTGCACCGATGTTTATTGCACCAATAAAATATCAGCAAGGAAAGAATTACGTGCTATCGGTAATTGGTGTATACCTTTGAAGTATTATCGAATTAACTGCAGTGTATGTTTCTGTCCACCGTCAGGCGAAACCTCCGAAGCGGTATGTTCAGTGGATTCCTCTTGCCTGTCGAACTCACAACCACAATCTAGATCGTTCACTTCAGTCTACGACACTAATTGTATACCAAACGTCATGTATATATTTCCATGTCTTCAATGTTTATGTTCGGACGAAGGAAAATTTCTCATTGATAATTGTTTCGAAGTGTGCCAAAGTTCATCACAATTGAAACTAAATCTTAAATGTAAACCGGGAACATATTACAGACGAAATTGCAACGTTTGCCAATGTTCACATAAAGGAATTCAAGACGACGAAATCTGTACGAATAATACATGTGAATTTAGTTCGCCTAATTCAAATTTAGTATCCTTGAGGAATATAAAAAAAACATGCGTACCGTATACATTTACACAACCTATATGTTTATTCTGCGATTGTAATTCTAACAGTACAATCAATGAAGACTCTTGTTTATTAACAAACTGTTCAACTAACTTAGAATTGATGAGCTCGAATTTTAGCGGACAATGTAATATAGACGAAGTTGTTCCAGTTTGCGTCGAGTGTTTTTGTCTACAAAACGGTTCAACGGATGGAAAATATTGTTCGAAGGCGTGTAATTATCAAAGTAAATTTAAAGTTATTGAAAGAGTATTAACGGAGAGTATGCAAACTCAGAATCTTATAAAGAAGTCTGATCTGAAAATTATAGCATCGAAATCATGTAAGCCTAACTTCGTGTATTTTGATGAAGGGAAATATTGTATATGCGCCAGCGCAGCTTCGAATTTAAAACTTTGTAAATCTTTCAACGACACTAAGCCATTCAGATCTTCGACCGACAGTCGAATTAACTACAATGCAGATATGTCTTGCCAACCGAATACTTTCATAGATTTTGATTGCAACACATGTTACTGTACTAAGAGAGGTAAAATTGATCCAAAATGGTGCACATACGACGACTGTAACGCAAAACGCTCTATCCAGGAATCACATAAGCGTCCAAATCTTTTCACCTCAGATAGCTTATCAGAAGTCTGCACTCCGGGATCGATATCCAAAGAAAAGTGCAATTTTTGCATTTGTCCAGAAAGTGGACTATCAAGGGAAAAAGCATGTACTAAGAACTACTGCTCGGACACGGATCAAATAAAAAATACAGTAAAATTCACTTGTGAGCCCTTGGATTATTATGAAGTAGACTGCAACGTTTGTTACTGTCCCAGCGATGGGCTGAAAAATGTTGCGAAATGTACGAAAAATCTATGCGAGAAAAGCTATTTACGAACAGATACATGTTTCCCTGGACAGCTATTCAGTGAAATGTGTAACGTTTGCTTATGTCCACCGAATGGAAATAAAAATGATAAAGTCTGTACAAATAACACATGCGCTAAAGTCACGACCTGGCCGAGTTTTGAATTATCCGATAATTTATTAGAAGATCGAATGGCTGGCGACACTAAGAGAAGTCTAGACTTTTGCTTTCCCGGAGAGCAATTTATAGTAGGCTGCAAATTATGTGTTTGTCCAGATATGGGTTTGAAAATGTATGCTGAATGTGATTCATCTCAATGCAACGATAGAAAACATCCGTCTTCAACTGTGAGTTTCCGCTTGATATAACTTTGAGATTAAATGATGTTAAAAATAAATATATCATCTCAACCACTTACTTATTCTCTGTTGATGTAAGTGTTGTTAGTCCGAAGGCTTTTACAGCTTCATCGGAGCTGTGTTCACGGAGCGGAAGGGTCCGTGAACTTAAAAATAAAGGACCATTTGGGAGCGCTCTGCATTCATAGCCAATAAAAGAAACTAACAAAACTAGTAAATAAAGAATAAATTTGTTACTAATTTTCTATATATTTAATTAATATCTTCTAGGACTTACAAAATAGTATGGCTGATGAACAAAGTCATCATTTTCGAATCCGTCGTGATCTGCCTTGCTACAAATATAACTATAGTCATGTTATTGAAAAGGAATGCACGCCGGGGTCCCAGTACATCGTTAGGTAAAACTTACTTTAACTTAAAACATCTTATTATTTAATTATTTTTAAGCAAATAAGAAACCACACAGGCAAAGTTACAGGACGTCGAAATCGCACCTCTTAGTTTTAATTTTCACACATCCTGCGAAAGCCGAAATAAAATAGTGAGAAAACTGAAATGTGTAGTAAAATTTTTAGTAGAACACGAAATCATACAAATTGGAATTACATAAAACAGCTCTAGATAATCGTATAAAAACATGTTTAACTTAAAAATATGAACATAAATTAAAAATAAATGATTGTAATGGAATAATACAGGATTTAAATTTTAACCTGCTTATTTACTGTTCACATTTTTTAGGGTCTAAATGATTGTTTACTTACAATTTTTGATGATGATAATTTTTAAATGTTACATACGTAATGTATGTACTTACAATTTCTTTCTGGATTGTTAGAATAAATTATAAATAATAAGTATAAAGCATAGTGACCAACTTAATTTTTAATTCCTTTTGAATGTTTTATTGTTTTTAGATGCAGACTATGCATATGCCCTTACATGGGAAATATAATGCACTTCTGTCGTCCGCTTCCCAGGAATATGTACTGTGAACAGCCGTATCCGAACGTGAATTACGAACCCGCTGCAAGGCGGACAAATTACACTGCAGGTAATATTTTAAATTCAATATAATTATTTATAAACAAATTTCCAAATGACACTTCTCTATTAGATAAACTAAGGTTGTGTTGTAATATATTAATTACTTTATTTTTACTTGCTATTACGGAAAATGCCATTTATCTTCATTACTGAAGGTCACGCCTTACTGGAGAACCTTTCGATAATTCGTCAAGTTACCTTGACAGGTCTGATTGACCAGCTTTTCTAAGCGTGTCCATCACTGTCATCCGTCACTCTTCGCACAGAGTCCGCTCATCGCGATGGTAATCACTCTCTTCGTCTCTTTCCCTCTACAGCTCCTTCGGGAATAAGCATATCTAGACTCTTTGGTAACCTATAAGCTATGTAGTAGAAGTAGCCAAGAATCTTCTTGTAGCAGATAGCGGAGAACCTGGCTTTTATACCGAGTTGATCGAGAACAGATCTGCAGCTTGCTTCGTCAGTACCACATTTTAAAAGCGTCGATCTTCCTTCGGTCTATCGTACAGATTGACCAGATTGAATATAAAAAGATTTAGAATATTGAGTTCTCTATTTTGATATATGCTAGCCAATTTACCCATCGTATTCTTTGCTATTTGAATTCGTTTCTGAATCTCTTTATCGCATCCGCCCTGATCGCTAATAATTGATATCAGATATACGATCACCCTTACGTTCTCTATTACGAGAAGCGCTGCGTGAGAGCCTGTGTGAAAGACTGTGAGAGCTGACCTCCTTTATCGATACACATTACTATGGTCTTCGTCCTTTTGATTACTATGTCAACCATCTTAATTTAACGTCTCACCCTCCGGAATAATTCTTAAATTTAAATCTGTTGCCTCCAACAGTGTGTGTGATCAGCGTATCTGTGGTTACTTATCTTTTCCCCCCTATTGTTGATACCTTCACTCCAGTCACCTAAGATTCTTATAAAACTTTTTATTACAAATAATTATATTTAGTTCTTAGCTAATGCCGCAAATATATTTTTACTTAAGTAGTAAATTTTGAAATTTGTATGTAAGTAAGAAAAGGACCAATATTTAGCCACTTCCGCACATGCAGTGGTAGTCGTGCAACAAATTGCACCGCCCGCCAGCCCGCTGATAAATGCGCAAATGTTGCACGACTACCACTGCATGTGCGGAAGTGGCTAAATATTGGTCCTTTTCTTACTTAGGATGGACTTCTGCAAAATAACGCCTGATTCCATTAAATTCTTATGTATGTAAAACAAGTAATTTTTTGGACTAATGCCTTCTCCATAGATTTCAAATAAGATCGATAGGGAGCGGTCTACGTAATTACAACTTTAACAAGGTAACATATCTTTCATTAGGCTCAGAGTTTTCTAGAAATTTCTATGAAAACTGAACATCGAAAACCCGGTTCACAGTTGGAGATCGAATCGCAATTTTTCGGCGAAATGTTTAACTGTTTATCCTGTTCCACGATATTTCTAAATTTGACATCTTGCTACTTCAGAAGTATTTATGCTTAGTTCCTATTTAAACGTTAATAAAATGAATTACAGTTACAGAATTAAAAGAAACACAAGAAATGCATGAGCATACTAAATATAAATGTAATGATACCGGTCATGTTATGGATAGGTGTTTTATTTGCGAATGCGAAGACGACCACGTGTTGATCGAAGAGCACTGTTTTAAAAACGATCATCGCGACTGCTTGAATATTGATCGACCATCGTTTTTGATTAACAATAAAGTGGTTCTTGATTAAAATGATTATTTTATTCACACATATTACACTTAAATTGTCTTTATCATAAGTATATAGGCTATATTGTATGTATGTTTGTATATGTATGTTTTGTACTGTTTTCATACTACGGTTGTGTGTAAGAGATTGCCTCATATGATTAGTGCGCCCATTGTACTTTTTTCTTTACCATTATGAAACGATGGATATATTTTTTAACTTATACAATAAAGAATATTAATTAAATAAAATCCTTTACATCCTACAATACAGAAATTTTACATTCCTTCAGATTGAACCATGTAAAATAGAATGTAAATATAAACGTGGAATATACCATATGCATAGTGGACATACCAAGTTCTTGTTCTAGAAAAAATCTTCTTACTAAGTTATCAGAAGTATAGAAGATAAAATAAGTAAAGAAAGCAGAAGAATATACGCAGTCATTAGTCGTGACATAACATCGGGCATATTTACGGACTACAGTATATCGAACAGCAGTTTAAATAAAAACTATTAAATACTTATTATGTAATTTTCTGTAAGTTAAATTTGTTTCACACGATGGAGAAGTTTGAACATTGAACTGAACTGAGTTAAGAAGTACATTGAGGTTTATATAACTAGATAACTGTAGTAGGCAACGGCCTCTCGCTCTTTACCTTCCAACAAGAGGTCAAATATTGCTTATATAACCTTCTGCGATGAATTATAGTAATAGGAATTTGCGAAGAAAGAGAGAGGAACAACACTAGAACTTCTAATCTGCCGTCAGTGTTCTGGACGTCTGGACGTCGACGTAGGATATTTCTAGTCGCGTCTTTATGATAACGGATAGGGATTTCTTCTCTACTGGGTCAACGCCTTTCAAATTACGGTATTTGAAAGAGTTCGGCATAACCTATTTATTGCTACAGCTACGGAAGTATAACCTATCTAGTTTTTCACTATAAAGAAAAATTTAGTTTTGTAACTACTTTTTATGAATAAGTAGAAATAAATCATTATTAATAATGTGTCGTAAATAAATCGTCTCGGTTTTGTGTCAATCGGATAAATGTCCATCGATATAATGGCAGTGTACGGTCATTGGAAAAAGTAAGAAAAGGACCAATATTTAGCCACCTCCCCACATGCAGTCGTAGTCGTGCAACAAAGTGCACCGCCTGCCAGCCTGATAAATGGGCATGCGGCAAACAATGCGAATTACACAACTACCACTGTTAAATCACTCAACACGTGTTTCACTCCTCCACGGGGCATCTTCAGGAGTTATGTTACACCGATTAGTGCCAAACACAGAGTGTTGTTTCTGTATGCTCTGTGTGAGAAACTAATTCAAAATAAGACTGTCTTATGAGATAAATATTTATGGAAATATTTAATCTAGATCAAAAACTAAATTAGTCTAAATTGGGATATGCTCGTAATCAATTATATTTCAATATTTTTTCCATCTATTAAGACATCCAATCACATTTATTAAGGAAAAATAATGTGAGATATTTTTTTATTTAAGCACGTACACTTGTTATATAAAGTATTATGCAAAATTATTGATCGGTATTATAGGATTGCGGAAAAATGAAAATAAAATCAAACTTTATAATCAAAATATACCTAAACTATGAACTTAATATTGTTTTGTAATATTTAATTATTAATAACAGGTTATAAAGTGTTTTACAATACAAGTGTATATTATGACTATATAAGGTTTTCTCTAGTATCTAAACTGCGCTCAGCCTGTCTTAGATACCAGAGAATCCCTGTGTATTATATGGACCCTTATATTCCCTCGAATCTGTATGATACGTAAGCACACAAATTACAAGGTTTTATTCAATTCATAATTAATTTATGGTTGTAATGGTAAAATTCATTATGATAATCATAATTCCAAACGCAGAACATACATATGTAGGCTTTCGAATATCACCTTCACCACCATAAATCAACAACAAAAGAAATTGAATAACGAATTGCTTTATCACATTCGTTACTTCATGTAAGTGTATTGTATTAAAAGACTAATAATACTATTCATGGACTAATTAGTATTCCGGATTCATGACTTGAAAAATACGTCATCAATATAAGTATTTTATTAAAATTATTAAATCTTTTATACTACTTTATTTTTCATTAAAGTTAAAATCTTCCACTATCCTTAGCTAGCCTGTAATATAATTTAATAAAGTTCTTGGTATGTGACTACGTCTTGAGTTTGAACTTAAACTTTGTAACTTCCGGTAGAGTAGACACTTCCTGAAACGTCTCCCGTTTCATATTTAAGTTATGAACTTAAAAGTTTTAGTTGAGTTACAACTCATATATCTTAAATAATGTTATTAATAAAACGCGTATGAATGATACATGTGATGTGCGATTTTCACAGTATTATGTCTAATTGAAAACATACTACTATGGTATTTGTATTGCAAGGAAGTTATTCGTGCTATTTACAATGTAAGTCGTAGTGCCTTTTAAAGAAAAATAATTAAAACAAAATGGCTGTTTCGCAATATTTTTTAGACAATACATTGTGGGTCTACAAAATGATTACCGATTTTCTTAGGAAGTGTGTGACATCTATAATATAAATCATAAAATAATTCTATGAATCGAGTTCATAGAGTTAGCATCTTTCTATGGGGAATGTATTCGGTTTTACAATAGGATTCCAGAAAATGTTTAACCCTTAATTAGGCGCATGGGGTCAGGGCCACTTGAAATTCAAAAAATTATGGCTTACAGTCTTCAGAGCGTACTAACGCTCTTTCTAGCTTCCTCTTTCCTCCTGGGGTACGCGAATTAGTCACATCCAGAACATTAACGCATATGCATGCATCGCTGTCCTTTAGAGAGCTGACCCCATGCGCCCAGTTACGTTCCATTTTTTGGCGAAGGTAAGTTTTTATTTTTGTGATTTTTTTGTGTTTATATTAGTATATTGTTTACTAATTATCTTTGTATGTATGTATTTTGTTACGGTATGATTTCTTTATGTATGTTTGAGTTTTTTTCTATGCTTTGTCTTTTTTTTAATTGAAATGCCTAACGACAAACAAGTATTGCAATGGCTGGCTGAAGTGCTTGATGAAGAGCTAAATGTTGCTGCTTCGGATTCGCAAGACGAAACTTTAAACGATGCTGTCACTGATAGTGCTCATAATTCAGAAAGCGAAATTGAGGAGTCTGAACATTTCCAAGACATCCCTGTATCAACGGAAGATAATTATTTTTTATTTTGACATACTCCGAGAAATGGCCCAAAGTGAAATGGTGTAAACCATTACCACCATCGAACGCAGTAAGGACCCGAGCATAAAATATTATTTTACATTTACCTGGAGTATAAACATATCTGATATCAACGCATTTGTCATACACAAAGCGAATACTGAGAAGACTTTGACATATTCAAGACGGATTTTCTTGAAGAAAATAGCTGTGGCATTTGTGGAAGATCACCAAAAACGTCGCTTCCACCTACGTGCTGTACCAGCGACAACAAAATAACGGCTCCATGAAGTTTATAATGTGAACAAGGCGGTTTATCAATCGACAGCTAAGCGCGGGCGCTGTTCATCATGTCCTAGAAAGGACGACAAAAAAGTGCCAACAAAATGTTTCAAGTGCCGTAAATTTATTTGTCAGCAACACTCAAGGATTTACTGCGTCGGATGCAGAACAGAAGATTCCGCTGATGAGGCTGAATAAACTTTATTTCTTAAGTTGATCTCGGCTATGCCAAAAAAATTAGTTTAAAAAGAGGTTTACTGTTTTTAATTTTTTTTAAATGTTTTTAATGTATTTATTGTAAGTATTTGTTTCTTAAAGTTAAGTATATTAAAGAACTTTATTTATTACTATAAAAATCCATTGAGTTCTATTCCTTTTTGATACTCCTTTCCCAATGTTTATTTGGGGTCATTTAAGACCCCATGCGCCTAATTGAGTGATTTTCTTAATGCGCCTAATTAAGGGTTAATATGCTACCATTGCAAAGTCTACAAAAAATGTTATTGTATGTTTATATGTTGAAAGTACTGTAAATGACTTAACAGAAGTTATCACACCTAAGGAATTATGTTTTCGCCTTCAATCTATGTTGTTAAATATTGAGTTCGCTGAGATTCTTTCTACCGTTCTTTTAAGGTCTAAGACATTTCATCTGAATAAGTAGTAGACTTTCGTTAATGAGAGGAGAGAATGGGGAATTTTTGAATTTGAATTTGATGTCATTTAATAAAACACAGCATAGTTTAACAGTCAATAAACTACCAAAAATATTATATACATTTAAATACTTCAAAATTTAGTTTTTACTGTAAAAATACAAAAACAAACAAAGCACAATGGAGCCATTTATATAGCCCCCTTTCAAACGACTACCGTGTCATCTCTTTTTAAAGTAAGCAATTACGCGCCATATGTCGCTCCGTTAGCAGCGCATCCGGCGCCATTTTGAAAAAATTTCGATGCTCTGATTGGTCAATTAAAATTATTTACGTTCACAATACTGAAATAATTTTTTTTGTCTCTACATTTTAGACACTTTTTTTGCGAATATTTGGGATAACTTATATATGTGTATATTATGTTTTTTTTAATTGAGATGTAATCGTCGATCGAATATGACATTAATTTCGTTGTTTCTTGTCTTCTATGCTAAATTTATGCTTGATTATAATAGAAAACCCGAAAGTCCGAAAGACCGAAGTCTATATATGCAGATAACAAATCTAGTTAGAACGAATTGTTATTTTATTTACATTTTACGCAACATACGTTATTCTTCTTTTTTAAAATGTTTTAAAGACTTCTGTAATGAGTTTACTAATGATTTACGTATCTATGTTATTTCACATTTAAAATTAGATATACATTAGCAATTAAGAATACAATTTATTGAGCTGTGGTATAAATTTTGGTTTAATAATTTGAAATGATCTCTACTGGTTGGTGATGGTAGGAATTCCGATAAGAGTCGACGAGGACACAATTTGTTAAGATTATACTAACCATAATAGTTTTTTTTTATATTACACAAGGTATTTACGTTTAAATTTAGTGATACAACGACTGCGTTCAAAAAAGTTCTTATAACATGAAATTTTTTAAGGCAATAGCCAAAGAAATTAATTCTGAATTCAATCGGGCGTCATGTGGCGTGATTAAAACGCCTCCCACAGCGACAGCATGTCCAGACGAAAGCTTCCAATCAACTTTCGCCTCATGTGGCGAGTATGCGCAAGTTTTTTTTCTAAATCAATTTTTAAAGCTCCATCTCCAATATCAATTTTACTCAACAAGACATAATGTAAACATGCAATAACTCACCCAACAAAACATAATGTAAACATGCAAACATGTAACATGTAATATATATTGTATAAATCTATACATCTGTACAAATATATACATACAATAATAAATTCAAAGATAAATATAAAGGATCAAAGAAAATAAAAAAGTAGAAAATATTCTGAGACAAACTTATGTACGGAACCGAAAATTAACTGAATGAACACTATGTATACGTTTCGACTCCTAGCTTTTAATTGGATCATTTTGTAAAACTATTTAAATCTTTTTATTAAAATCGAACGGATTGGAGATTACTGAAATGTGATTAAGGTTGAAAATTTAAGTTATACGTAAGTTAAGAGTAACACTTCAAGGATCGCCCAAACTTTCTAACAGCTCAGCTGCTTTTCAATATCGTATAAAATTCTTTTGAATCGAATCTTCAGGACTCTCTACCTTACCCATTAAAAACCAGGCTACAGCTAGATATCCTTAATGTCCTGTCATCCTAAATCTGCAGGACTTCTCTAGTAATCTTTAGTCACCAAAAATGATCGAAAGTACTGGTGATCATAATTAAACGCATCTCTTCAAATGATTTTAAAATATATTTACTAGAAAATGCAGAGGACGCTGCTGCCTATCATCTGGAAACTTGTTTGTGAGCAGCGGCAATCCCGTATAACTAATGCACAACGTGTAAATTATTTAAGACTGTCCCGGGAACTGAACCTGCGACTAGCGATGGCAAGTCTCAGTCCTCTACCGATGAGCTATCGCTGCTTGGTATATTTGTATTAATTAGCACTATTTTGTAACACGTGTAGATGTCAAATATTAAGTTTAATTAGCGTAGTAATACATATAACTGAAGTTGAGATAAAATGAAAAAAAAATCTTTAAGGATTTCTCAAAGTCCATTTTCCATTATATTTTTATAATAACAAACATCCTGAAAAATTGTTAAATGCGAAACGAAAACGGAAATATTTTTGTTTTTAATTTTTACCTTGTTCCAAACATCTCCGAGAGTAATGCTGGGAACACAATGGAGGGGTTCTTTTGTGGCGGAGAGAAGGATCGCAGCCGGATGCCATTCGTCAACGAGCTGTTTTATGAATGTATGCAAAATCACTGTATTTATGTATTTGTGTTGTTTCGCATACTTTACATAATGGAACTTTTTTGTATACTTCATAGTAACACTAGCTGATCCCGCAAACGTTGTTATGCAAAAAAAAAAATAAAGTCCTTAATTAAGAAATAAAAAATATGGGTTGATCGTAGAGGGGTGAAAATTTAGGATTGTATTTATTTTTATATGCTTTAATTTTGTCTAAAAAATAAAAAAAAATAGGGGTGGACAACCCTTAACCTTTAGGGGGATAAAAAATAAATGTTGTCCGATTCTCCACCCTGGCCGATATGCACTCTAAAATTCACGAAAATCAGTAGAGCTGTTTCGGAGGAGTTCAATCACGTACACCGTGACACGACAATTTTATATATTAGATATTTCATTTTTTATATATTACACAGACAACCATTTGCGTTCCATTCTAACTAAACATACGTAAATTGATAAATCGCATTTGGTGGTTTAGTCTTGTCTTGTCTCAACTTGTTTGAAACTAAGGGACATTGCGCTACTACTGAAACACAATAATAGTCGGATAAGGAAAATAAGATAAATTGTAAATTATGTATAAGCAATAACGTGATGAAAATGCGATGTGGATATAAGATATAAATAAAAGAAGAAAAATAAAAATTAAATAAATGTAAATCATTTCTTTAAATTTTATTTGTTAAATAAATATAGAAAACAAAATAAATATTATAAAGTAGCAGTCCAAAAGGATCTGTGGAGATAAATAATAAATAATGCGAGGGAAAAAAGAAGAATGAGTTGAATATATATGTATATATTTATTACTAGTTATACAAAATTTCCTCTAACATAGTCAGAGCCTATATTTCTATTTACAATTTCTAGACAGAAAGGGGAAATTCTGTATAGGACGCCAGGGAATGGAGGGCCCAGGCAGTGTCAGACTCTTACTGAGTGGAATATATTAAGATGGAAGAACAGTGAGGAAACAAAAAAGAACATGGAAAAATTCTTACTTTTTCTTACTTGGATTGTACAAGAGGTCTCAAAAAACGGTGGCCAATAGAAATAATATATGGACACAGTTTGTCCTTATTTTGCGTCAGTTGTCACTTATTTTGCGTCAGTTTTGGCTCTAATCTAGTTAAGTTCTCGATTAATCCTAGCAGATCGTTGATGTCACCGTTGATTTTGGAGAGGCACTCCGATGAACAAAGGAGCCCTGTGCAATATTACTCCAGTATACTAGAATAATACGTGAGCAACATTTCCCCCTCTTCCAGGCATGACCTGCACAGAGAATTGTTCATAACACTTAAAGTAAGCAGATGTTTCCTAAAATTGTAAGGTTTAAATTGCTAAGGTAAAAATTTTTAAGTGCAAGTGCACTAAGCGTTTTGCTAATACTTTCATAATGCGTATATCTAGTTCACGGACTCTTCCGCTTCGTGAACTCAGTACCGATGAAGCTGTAAAAGCCTTAGGGCTAACAGCGTTAACATCTTCAGAAACAATACAATATTGCGTACAGCCAAGGAGTCGAACAACCTATCGGCGTCATTGTTTCTATTTAATTTGAATTTTTTCAGTTTTCAAGACAACAGTGTGTAGCATTAACATCTTTAGAAACAATAA
Organism: Battus philenor; assembly: GCF_028537555.1. Classification (NCBI taxonomy): domain Eukaryota; kingdom Metazoa; phylum Arthropoda; class Insecta; order Lepidoptera; family Papilionidae; genus Battus; species Battus philenor. The sequence goes on along the minus strand of NW_027181759.1, from coordinate 2,900,158 downwards.
AATAATGCGTACAGCCAAGGAGTCGAACAACCTATCGGCGTCATTGTTTCCATTTAATTTAAATTTTTTCAGTTTTCAAGACAACAGTGTGTAGCATTAACATCTTTAGAAACAATAAAATAATGCGTACAGCCAAGGAGTCGAACAACCTATTGGTGTCATTGTTTCCATTTAATTTTAATTTTTTCAGTTTTCAAGACAACAGTGTGTAGCATTAACATCTTTAGAAACAATAAAATAATGTGTACAGCCAAGGAGTCGAACAACCTATCGGCGTCATTGTTTCCATTTAATTTTAATTTTTTCAGTTTTCAAGACAACAGTGTGTAGCATTAACATCTTTAGAAACAATAAAATAATGCGTACAGCCAAGGAGTCGCACAACCTATCGGCGTCATTGTTTCCATTTAATTTTAATTTTTTCAGTTTTCAAGACAACAGTGTGTAGCATTAACATCTTTAGAAACAATAAAATAATGCGTACAGCCAAGGAGTCGAACAACCTATCGGCGTCATTGTTTCCATTTAATTTTAATTCTTCCAGTTTTCAAGACAACAGTGTGTAGCATTAACATCTTTAGAAACAATAAAATAATGCGTACAGCCAAGGAGTCGAACAACCTATCGGCGTCATTGTTTCCATTTAATTTTAATTTTTTCAGTTTTCAAGACAACAGTGTGTAGCATTAACATCTTTAGAAACAATAAAATAATGCGTACAGCCAAGGAGTCGAACAACCTATCGGCGTCATTGTTTCCATTTAATTTAAATTTTTTCAGTTTTCAAGACAACAGTGTGTAGCATTAACATCTTTAGAAACAATAAAATAATGCGTACAGCCAAGGAGTCGAACAACCTATTGGTGTCATTGTTTCCATTTAATTTTAATTTTTTCAGTTTTCAAGACAACAGTGTGTAGCATTAACATCTTTAGAAACAATAAAATAATGTGTACAGCCAAGGAGTCGAACAACCTATCGGCGTCATTGTTTCCATTTAATTTTAATTTTTTCAGTTTTCAAGACAACAGTGTGTAGCATTAACATCTTTAGAAACAATAAAATAATGCGTACAGCCAAGGAGTCGCACAACCTATCGGCGTCATTGTTTCCATTTAATTTTAATTTTTTCAGTTTTCAAGACAACAGTGTGTAGCATTAACATCTTTAGAAACAATAAAATAATGCGTACAGCCAAGGAGTCGAACAACCTATCGGCGTCATTGTTTCCATTTAATTTTAATTCTTCCAGTTTTCAAGACAACAGTGTGTAGCATTAACATCTTTAGAAACAATAAAATAATGCGTACAGCCAAGGAGTCGAACAACCTATCGGCGTCATTGTTTCCATTTAATTTTAATTTTTTCAGTTTTCAAGACAACAGTGTGTAGCATTAACATCTTTAGAAACAATAAAATAATGCGTACAGCCAAGGAGTCGAACAACCTATCGGCGTCATTGTTTCCATTTAATTTTAATTCTTTCAGTTTTCAAGACAACAGTGTGTAGCATTAACATCTTTAGAAACAATAAAATAATGCGTACAGCCAAGGAGTCGAACAACCTATTGGTGTCATTGTTTCCATTTAATTTTAATTTTTTCAGTTTTCAAGACAACAGTGTGTAGCATTAACATCTTTAGAAACAATAAAATAATGTGTACAGCCAAGGAGTCGAACAACCTATCGGCGTCATTGTTTCCATTTAATTTTAATTTTTTCAGTTTTCAAGACAACAGTGTGTAGCATTAACATCTTTAGAAACAATAAAATAATGCGTACAGCCAAGGAGTCGCACAACCTATCGGCGTCATTGTTTCCATTTAATTTTAATTTTTTCAGTTTTCAAGACAACAGTGTGTAGCATTAACATCTTTAGAAACAATAAAATAATGCGTACAGCCAAGGAGTCGAACAACCTATCGGCGTCATTGTTTCCATTTAATTTTAATTCTTTCAGTTTTCAAGACAACAGTGTGTAGCATTAACATCTTTAGAAACAATAAAATAATGCGTACAGCCAAGGAGTCGAACAACCTATCGGCGTCATTGTTTCCATTTAATTTTAATTTTTTCAGTTTTCAAGACAACAGTGTGTAGCATTAACATCTTTAGAAACAATAAAATAATGCGTACAGCCAAGGAGTCGAACAACCTATCGGCGTCATTGTTTCCATTTAATTTTAATTCTTTCAGTTTTCAAGACAACAGTGTGTAGCATTAACATCTTTAGAAACAATAAAATAATGCGTACAGCCAAGGAGTCGAACAACCTATCGGCGTCATTGTTTCCATTTAATTTTAATTCTTTCAGTTTTCAAGACAACAGTGTGTAGCATTAACATCTTTAGAAACAATAAAATAATGCGTACAGCCAAGGAGTCGAACAACCTATCGGCGTCATTGTTTCCATTTAATTTTAATTCTTTCAGTTTTCAAGACAACAGTGTGTAGCATTAACATCTTTAGAAACAATAAAATAATGCGTACAGCCAAGGAGTCGAACAACCTATCGGCGTCATTGTTTCCATTTAATTTTAATTTTTTCAGTTTTCAAGACAACAGTGTGTAGCATTAACATCTTTAGAAACAATAAAATAATGCGTACAGCCAAGGAGTCGAACAACCTATCGGCGTCATTGTTTCCATTTAATTTTAATTCTTTCAGTTTTCAAGACAACAGTGTGTAGCATTAACATCTTTAGAAACAATAAAATAATGCGTACAGCCAAGGAGTCGAACAACCTATCGGCGTCATTGTTTCCATTTAATTTTAATTCTTTCAGTTTTCAAGACAACAGTGTGTAGCATTAACATCTTTAGAAACAATAAAATAATGCGTACAGCCAAGGAGTCGAACAACCTATTGGTGTCATTGTTTCCATTTAATTTTAATTTTTTCAGTTTTCAAGACAACAGTGTGTAGCATTAACATCTTTAGAAACAATAAAATAATGTGTACAGCCAAGGAGTCGAACAACCTATCGGCGTCATTGTTTCCATTTAATTTTAATTTTTTCAGTTTTCAAGACAACAGTGTGTAGCATTAACATCTTTAGAAGCAATAAAATAATGCGTACAGCCAAGGAGTCGCACAACCTATCGGCGTCATTGTTTCCATTTAATTTTAATTTTTTCAGTTTTCAAGACAACAGTGTGTAGCATTAACATCTTTAGAAACAATAAAATAATGCGTACAGCCAAGGAGTCGAACAACCTATCGGCGTCATTGTTTCCATTTAATTTTAATTCTTTCAGTTTTCAAGACAACAGTGTGTAGTATTAACATCTTTAGAAACAATAAAATAATGTGTACAGCCAAGGAGTCGAACAACCTATCGGCGTCATTGTTTCCATTTAATTTTAATTTTTTCAGTTTTCAAGACAACAGTGTGTAGCATTAACATCTTTAGAAACAATAAAATAATGCGTACAGCCAAGGAGTCGAACAACCTATCGGCGTCATTGTTTCCATTTAATTTTAATTTTTTCAGTTTTCAAGACAACAGTCTGTAGCATTAACATCTTTAGAAACAATAAAATAATGCGTACAGCCAAGGAGTCGAACAACCTATCGGCGTCATTGTTTCCATTTAATTTTAATTTTTTCAGTTTTCAAGACAACAGTGTGTAGCATTAACATCTTTAGAAACAATAAAATAATGCGTACAGCCAAGGAGTCGAACAACCTATCGGTGTCATTGTTTTCATTTAATTTGAAATTTTTTAATTTTTAAGACAACAGTGTGTAGGATTAACATCTTCAGAAACAATACAATAATGCGTACAGCCAAGGAGTCGAACAACCTATTGGTGTCATTGTTTTCATTTAATTTGAAATTTTTTAATTTTTAAGACAACAGTGTGTAGGATTAACATCTTCAGAAACAATACAATAATGCGTACAGCCAAGGAGTCGAACAACCCATCGACGTCATTGTTTCTATTTAATCTTATTTTTTTAGTTTTCAAGACAAGAGTGTGTAACAAGAGTGTAAGTGGTTGTTTATAGGCAAGCATATACCATTATAAAGATCGTCATCGCTTAACATCAGACGAGACTGTGGTCAAATGCTTTGCCTATAAATGATAAGACTACGACGCGTTGAGATGTTGTGAGTGGGTTATTGGAGAGCCGGCAGCTTATGATAGGCATTGCTTCTTTGGCTTGTCGGCCTTGGTCAATTTTACTCTATATTTCAATGAGTTGACTCCTATGAGATATCTCATCTTACCGATTGGTAGTGCGACAATGGCCTCGATGTTGTAAGGTAACTTAAAGCCTATTCATATTTGCTTTCGAAAGAACCTGTATCTATAGGTGTATAAATAAAAATTAAATACGGTGGAGAGAACGAAGTCTGTCATGGTTGCTGGTTCTAAAATAAATCAATCTATTAATCCTCTTTTTCGTTTAATATATTTTGCCAGAAGTTGTTGTACCAATATTGGTCGGATACAACTGTTACTAAATAAAGTAGTAGATAGATAATCGAATATATCTTTAATTTTCCTGTTCTGCTTATCCGGGTAAATGTTAATGAATATAATCCGGTTTTTCCGTGTCACCCGGTGTAGATAATCGGGACAAATATGAAAAAGAACATTTTCGTCTTTTGATAACATATAAATTAAGAATTTTTGTATTTTTGTTTGTAGTCGAGTTGCATCCGTAAGAAGTTATATACATATGTATAAACCAAAGCCTGTTCCGCTTCGTACTGGTATATACCAGACATAGTTTAAAGCTAAAATTAATAAAATATTTCGAATTAATTATTTATTTCTTTGTTTAATGATTTAATAATAAACACTGGTTATTGACGAAAAGAAGTTTCATATTTCGTACACTGCAAAATTTAATTCAGTTAGGTGCAGATGTTTTAATTTATTCTGTATACCAACATCTGCAACTTTTCAATTTTATTACACTATTGCAATCATCCTCGTGCCTTAAAGAAAAAAAAACAGATAAATTAGTCAAACCATTAGACAATTATTAATATACAATGAAGAGTTCAATTAAAAAACAATCTATGATAATTACTATATAATTATATTTAAATAATGATATATTGTATATTTAACGGTACATGGTGCAGCAGTAGATTGCTAAGATTCGATTGTAGGTCGCGGATTCGATTCCCGATACAATCTTTTATAATTTACACTTTCTATCAATCTACTGCCCATAAACAAGTTTCCAGAGGATAGACATCAGCATCTTCTGCATACCATAATACCGCACTGCGATCGCGAACCCTCTTGCAAAGTGTGGCGATTATGGTATACCCTGCCAGAAATATTTGGAAGATCTATGCCTTGCAGTGGGCGTTTATGGTCTGAAACAACGACCACAAAACACTATGCTCATTTTAGCACTTTCTAACTAGTATAAATATTTTTTGAGGCAGGTCTATGCCATATTGTGAGCGTCTGTTGTCGACCACGATATATTTAACGACATTTTAAAAATCATGTCTTTGTCATTAAATTGCACTTACTCTAATAAAAGTATCGTATTTTTTAATTTACGGACGATGTTTTAAATGACATTTTAATGACCTTGTCATTAAATTGCACTTACTCTAATAAATGTATGGTATTTTTTATTTACGTACATTCAGACATTTAATCATCTAGTTACATTTTAAACTAAACATTAGTAGTGTAAAGAAAGTGATGATACTGATGTGTTTCATAACATTCTTTGCATTATGTTTTTAACATATATTTAAAGCGCACAAAACTATATCTAAAGTTGATGTTCTCAAAGACGTCCACTTGTAAGTGGAGAGAAGACCCTTTTAAAGACGTAACTGCTGAACGCAGGCTGTTTTAAACCGGTCATATTGAAAATCTATGGGAGAGATCTTTTTCCCACTGCTAGAATGATAATAATGATGTATTTATATGTATAACGAACTTGAAAGATTGCTGAAATAATAAAATTACCGATATCTAATAATAACAAACAAATTTACAAAACCAAACATTTACAAAAGTACTAGAAAAATAACGAGTTGAGATATAAATCTTTCAGTCTTTTAGTTTTATTGCTGGCGTCATTCGTCATTGAAAAGTTTTCAAAATTTCGTTCATACCAGGAAATAGTAAAAGCTCATTTGCTGTCAACTTATACACCACGTACACCCTACGTAAAAAAGGTTTTAAAATGAATAAATAACGTAATGATTATATACTATGAAAAAGTGTTTTTAAAAATCGAATTCTTGTCCCTGCAGACTTAGTACTGCTAGAAGTTATTGACCTGTTTGATTCCAATAGAGTTTTAAAGTGATCAATTTACGCAGGTTGATTGGAAATGCATGTAAAAGCTTTAAAATATTTTTACTCTCAAATGTAAAGGCAATTTATTTCTTTAAACCATTTATACCTGTTTTAAAACACCTAATATAGGTCACATCATAAAGAGGTTAGAAAATTTCATAAAAGTGTACCGACCACATATGTATGTACATATATATTTATGTATACGTAGCGATGTAAATCACCCGTTAGTTTAATCAGATAGGTCGACGAGTCGCCCGCCGGGTAATCCCCTTCGTTCTGTATCATTTCACACGACATGCGGGACCCACTTGAGGGATCAATTTATTTACAATCCACCGTCTCACTTCCTTCTAAGCCTCTCGCTCTAACACACCTTTTTGATTAGAGCATTGTTACGGTATTAAAGTTTAAGATGGACACTTTTTTAATAGAAGATTACTGATCCACATTTCGCGGAAAAGAGGTAATAAGACATTAAAAGCGCTTAATGAATGGAGCCTCAGATTAAGCGAGGATCGATAGCTTCCGTGATATTGAGGTACGTAGCAGCCTGAGCCGAGATTCCCAAATGAGCTTTCGAGCTTCGCTACCTTAAAAGATGTTTTAAGGTAATAGCTCTCTGTACATTGCCCCTTTGAACCATCGAAAACCCGCATTTGGAGAGCTCCGATACGAGATAGAATGCCGGATAGGTACAAAGATATAGGTCGCAACACTTGCCTCCATTATGAAGCACTTCTCTGCAGAATTTGAGGGAGAGTTCTCCCTCAAATTCTGCAGAGAAGTGGCAGAATATGTAATAAGTAGAAACAAAACATAGATGGGCAACAAAACATTTTAATTCGGAACAAAATACGAGTAAAGTAACTGGAAATATAAATAGCATAAAACAAAACTGTGATAAAATTTTGATATACACTGAATAGAATACGAGTAAAGTAAATCAAAATATAAAACCTGTGATAAACTGTAAATAGAAATAGATATAACTGCAGTGTTTGAGGATGCATGAAAAGAACGGAATGGTTGAGAAAGACAACTTGAATTGTAGAATGAAAGAAAGGAAAGTTAGATAATATGACGAATGAAAGAAGAGTATGGTAATAAAACTAGAATGTGACAAAATATATTGTAAATAGAAACCAAAAAAATAAATGGGAACAATCCCATATAAATATCAGGGGCATAAAAAGAATAAAAAAACTTGTTTCTGGATTAGTGACTTTTATTTTCTTTTTATTAATCCTTTAAATTAATATTTTTATTTTCGCGCTCTTCTTTCATGCATCTCAGGTTTTCTTGTATTTTCCCTTTTTCGTACATTTCATGTAACTTTCCCTTTCATTCTATGCCTTTCTTTCATCTTCAATTTTACATTTCTTATTTTTACTATTCTTTTCTACAAAATTATTTAAGACATATTTATTTTTATTTATATTATTTGCTATTTAATTTTTATAATAGTACTTATATTCTAACTTTTATTTCTATGATTTGCATTTGCCGCGATGTGTGTTTGAAATTGTAGCGGCATTGTTAAACTGCAAATCTCGACCGAGGACACAATGTATTCGAAAAAAGAATCATCTTTTTGTTGATGGACGTTGAATTTTTAGTATCGCCTTAAGTATAACAAGACACGGCATTACTAACAATACTGCGAACGATTCATATGACGCGGGACCGTCGGAACCCTTTGTGATATTTTCTAGCAGGTGTTGAAGTCGCTATTAAAAGCGATTGAATTTTACTGAACATAACTATAAATACGACAATCTAAGGGATTTTGTACAGTATATCTTAATCCTTTTTTAAACAAATTATACAAAAATGACACTTTGCGTTTGGTAATGATACTAAATACTTTGATAATGTTCGCAATACGGGGCCAAGTCGTATTGGCATTCGAGTGCAGCCAGATACAAGGCTGCTTTCTCAAAGCCCCAAGCATTACCTACATATGTTAATTTTAAAACACCAGGCATTCTACAGCACGTAATTCTGTCAATACAAGCATTTAATAGCGTTCCATATGGAACAATCATGCCGTTCACTTCACACAGCAGTCTTTCGTTTCATTTAGGATAGAGAATCTCTGTTTTTACTCCTCGACTCTTTAAAAAAAAACTATTAATGCTAAACAGGCATTTGAAGCCGACCAAGACGAGGTACAGTTTTGAATTGAAATGCTAAACACGTACCGAATGCCAGCCCAAGCTAATCACTTCCCCCAAATTATAACAACAAAGCAAATAAAAAACCAATGTTTCTTTTTTCTTTTTGTTTTAATGAGTTTTACTTTCTTCTTTGTGCTTTTCTATACAAATTTGGACGTACAAAAGCTAATTTTCTTCGCTAAATCAAGTTTAATGTTCAGTTTATCGATGGCTTAGTTAATCTAAGTTATCAATAAACAGGTACGTTTATTACTTAAGTTACGAACAGCTAACGATCTAAGTTACGACGAGTATTACTATTGTAACTTATTGTTCGGAATAACATTTTTTTTTCTTGAATTCGTATTTTGAGGGTATTACTAAGGTTTTGTTTTCGTCATTTCAACTGTAAAACGTCTACTGCAGGAAATAGGCCTCAAATTGGAAACTGCGTTGCCTGCCAACCTTGAAGGTCCTTCGTTAAGCTTGTATGTTTACTTAATGACAGTTACGGGTTCGGTATCTGTGAAAGCTCTATTCAAATACCGTTATATTTTTAATAAGAACTTTAATAATCAAACCTTAATATTAGTGAGGAATTTTATATAATTTTTTTTATTGTAATTAAACACGTATTTTGTGATAAATATTATGTCGTCTAACGATTGCTGTTTTACCCAATATTATCATAAATTTGACTGTGTATATCCCGCTACAAAATGTAAGAACATATTACTTATGATAATACTACGAATATGATAGTGAAATTATGACGGGTTCTTCTATGCAGATCATTTTTCCGAACTGGTAGTACATGACCTTCGCTGAACTGATGTTTTAAGTTTTGATTTTATTAATTGTAAGTTTGTCTGAAGTGGCAGTGGCATTGGGATCGAAAGGTTCTCGAGTGGAGACCACAAATTGGTAGACAGGGTGTTACAGACCCCACTAGGTGGACTAAAGACATAGATAAGACATCATGGCAGTCATTGTGGCGATCTTTGAGCCTATACCTTGCAGCGGGCGTCTGTGGTGGAGTTTAACAGGTTAGGAAGGCAATGTTAAAGACAACATCTAACGAGCGGGAGCACAAAAATTAAAACACTTGGATGAAAGATAAAGACACAGTTTATTTTAAAGGTCATCCGCCTACAACTTCAGATACTCCAACACCGTAATAAATTATTTGTCATGCGAATGAAATAATTTTTACATAAAACTTTCACTACTCATTTGTAAATATTAAACATTGATTCAAAATTGATATAGGTTTTTATTTAATTACATAACACATATGTCACTTGACGCCGTTCGTCATTTTTTATTTTTCATAATATTTTTCGTCGTGAGCGCGGTTTTGACAGCCGCCTACAAATCATACGCCGCGCGTCCTTAGTTTTTGCGCATGCGTAGACCGATGGGTTGACAGATAAGCGAAAGCATTTTGACAACTGATTATTTTACTACACGTCTATCAGCTGATATGATAATAACGTTTTTAGTTTGTCATAAATTCGCGTCGTGAAGCCATTGATACGCATATCTATTATAAAACAAGGTTTTCGATCACACACTCGAATCGTTCACCGGTAGAAATTGACTAAGAGAAACATGTGAATCTTTGAATATCAATTTATTAAACGTGGGAAACCTCCAGGACGAGATAAATAAACAAGTTCATAAATTCAACGGGAGAGCTGCGAATGTACGACATAACTTTAGATGAGGTTTGTTTCTTAATGTTTACTTCTTGTTTGTGGGAGGTGAACCCGATTTAGAAGTGTTTGGTAAGGAATTTTGCCATGTTTTTCGACGTGGTAAGAAAATTATCGTCACATGTAAATGAGAGTAGCGAAAAAGTTCGCCGGTTTGATTCCTCAGAGATATTAACTACAAAATCATTGAAATTTTTTTTATTACGTATTTTCTTGTTTTTTCCTAGGCTACGACGTCCACCAATAAGGTGTATAGACATCCTTGTTACAGTCGTAGTAAAAGCTGAATACAGGTCTCTTACAACCAGCCCTATTGGGAATTTCTACGGGAGGTCTATGCCCAACAGATGGTGATGAAAATATTTGTGTTTTGTCTACACACATTAATAGTTATTATAATATTATTAGGTACATCAGTATCTTTATTCAGAACTAACCAAGTGCTTGTGGCCGTGCAAAGCTATAAGCTTGACTGGATTCGGAGCTCGGGGCTCGCGGTGTTACAATTTTTATGTCCTACTTCTTGAAACTAAATACTCCTCCTCGCGCGTCGGTGTGGTGCTTAACCCATGGTTCGTCTCTGTTTCTGCCATCTCGCCTTTTCTTCCTCCGGAGGTCTATTTGAATAGTAATCTATTTGAAAGTTCTTCTTCTTCGTCGTTGACTCCTTTCCTTTGAATCTTCATTCAACTGGCTCCTTTGCTTGGGCGTGTTGAGTCAATTTTTAGATGACTGGTTTGGGTGGCCTCATTGTTTTTGGGAGGCGTCTTTCGCGATTGGTGCATCTTGGTCTGATATTGCGTAGCGTGGCCTACGCTTATTTCTTTGGCTACAAGCTGGTTCGGGTGGTTTATGACGTCATCGAAATATCTTGACGTCTCTCCGAAGTGCTTTGTTATGGTCATGAGATTTAAGTACATCGCTATCGTTTATATAGTTTTCGTATCTGTCGACAGCTCGGTGTTATAAACGGTTTTAAATTAATTAAAACATTGTCTGTAAGAAACCTCAGAATATGGTGAGAATGCTAAGAAGGCTGTGTAAATGTTGTATTTTTTATAAGAACTCAGAAAACGGTTAACATGAAAAAAAAAACAATCTTGTAAAATAAGGCTTACAAATAAACATGCAACAAAATAGTAATTCTATCCCGGAAGCGGCTCCTTGGATACTTATGATAAACACGTATGAGAAACAACAAATATTTTCTAGGAGGAGGCGATTTACAAAAATAAAAAGCAATTATATTAAACATTTATTAAGATGGCGAAGCTCGAAGCTTCCCGTGGAATCCAAGTTTGGGCCGTTACATACTTATTCTTTTTAAACTTCCTTCTGCATTTACTGCACTACAGTCTTGCGGTCTTATAGTAACCTCAAAAAGCCTCTGATCACAATCAGATTATTCCCGCTTGCAAGCTATAACGATAACGCTAACAAATGCGTTATAAAATACAAGCTGTGCTAGTAGTTCCCGAAGGCCGGTCATTACCATAAAAAATAAAGCAACAAAAACCCAACAATGTTGAAATTCGCAAGTTCAGTCGTTAAATGTTCGCAACTCGCCGAACGAGCGCACAAATGTGCTTAGTTATAGCTTCTTTTATTGTAACTGCAGCTTGTTAGGTAACGGAGGGGACGGCGTTATTCGAAATAAATGAAACACAAACAGTTAAGTTTTGTGTGTTTACTAATGTAATTGTAAATTCGAGCGCCGATTTGAAATCGAACGCGTAAGAATGATTTAACACAAATCTATCATCGCCGCAATAGTCAGTAATATGAACCCCACACTAATGCATTGTTAAAATTAGTACACGATGAAATAGATTCAACTTAAAACTTCAGTCATGTAGTCGCATGTGTAACTTTAAAATATTCGAATCTCCCAGATGCCGAACTAACTTAGATTCACTACTCTGTACACAGAATTAGTAAAGAACCTCAAGCTAGTAGGGCCACATACCACAACAGAAGACCCCTAAAGCCTTAAGATTCTGGAGTTGAGACCTTGGCCATTAAATTCGAATGCTCAAGGATTTTTATATATAAAAGTATTGTTGCCGTAGTGGCCAGTAATACAAAAAGAAGCCGTAAATTATATTTCTTTAATTTGAATGTCAATCAAAAAAACAAATAGTTAAATCTATACGCTTCATAGATGGCGCTGTTATAAAATAATCAAAACGAAAGTACTTTTGATTTATAACAATTTTTTGATTTGTTTCTTTTTTTAAATATAACTTTTAAAATGTCATAAAATGATGATGTTTAAACGTAAGAAACGTAACATATGTAATAACTTTACTAAAGATAATAGCGTCTTGTTTGATAGATATAGTGGTAAATGTGGTTAGCGATAATATGATTATATATTGCTGAACTTGTTTCTAATGCCTACGCCGAAGTGATTTAAGAGCTCGGTGGCTTTCCAATTAGGTATAATAGAAGTATATAAAGGGAAGAGCCTAGCCTCCCGCGGGAGTCCAGGAGTTCGCTACCTTAAAAAAGGTATTAGGGTAGGTGCTCTCTGCGCCCTGCCCTTACAAACCTACAAAGAGTACAACCCAAAAATGTTTTCTTTATTTTAAATTGCGTTATTAGTATACAGTTACACGTAATCATTTTGTAATTCGAATTTTAAATTTATGGTAAAAAATGATTGCAAATGAAAGACCAGCGTGCTTCTTTATTTTCGGTACTGTCTTGAATAAGTCCATTTACACACAAACACACGTACTGTCATACAAACATACACGCAAACACATAAACGCATCACAAACACAATACCGTTAGGAATAAAGCATTCCATAATAAAAAACTAACTAATATTTACAATAATTGCTTATTTTTAATATCTTGTGTGGTTATTATAAGCTAAGTTTTTTAATCAATTTTAATTTAATTTAACACGTTTTATTGTATATGCTAGAAAATATATACATAGTTGCATAAAAGTAAAGAAAAAAGTACAATGGGCGGTCTTATCACACGAGGCAAAGTTTACTGTAGCTGTTTTGTTTTATTTTAATTTTAATAAGTTGCCTATCTTTGTTTCTGTTGCATGTATTGTGTGGAATAAATGTATTAATATTATTATAAATGTACATAAATTCAACTTGTGTATCCCTTTACTTATTTTGCGTATTCCTGTAAATTGTCGTAAATGTGCTACAAATTTCCAACGAAATTTTTGAGCACTTATAAATTTCTGAAGCCTTTAAAACGGTTAGCAGCTTCTGTATAAGGTTCCTTAATAATCCAACACTGAAATTTTAATGGCGAAATTCTCTTTTCCGCGATTTATTTAAATGCACTCCTTTATAGGCAACATTCAAAAAACTGTTAAGATATAATTCACTCACTGTGAAAGCATATTTAGTCTTTTTCAAAAATAAAATTGCAAGAAGACATTTTCTTCACGTGAAGTTATATGAAAATTTAACTACTCTATTTCTTTAATAAAAATTTCCTATAAGTAATATATTATTGACTAGCTATGATTCTACCGTCGTCGACCATTGAATTTAATAAAAAATATTTAGTTTGTTAAATATTTAATGGGATCAGGCGTCACCTTGCGGAAGTCCATCCTAAGTAAGAAAAGGATCAATATTTAGCCACTTCCGCACATGCAGTGGTAGTCGTGCAGCAAAGTGCACCGCTCGCCAGCCCGCTGATAAATGCGTATGCGGCAAACACAGTCTGTGTTTGGCACTAATCGGTGTAACATAGCTCCTAAAGATGCCCCGTGGAGGGGTGAAACACGTGTTGAGTGATTTAGCGGTGGCAGTTGTGTGATTCGCATTGCACTTGTTTCACGACTACCACTGCATGTGCGGAAGTGGCTAAATATTGATCCTTTTCTTACTTAGTTTGTTATTTTAATTTTATAATTTTTATAAAATAAAAGTAGCCTTAGTTATTTCTAATTACATCATCTACTTGTCAGTGTAAGTCCCGACAAAAGCGGTCAGGCCATTTTAGAGATTAATTGGAACGTACAAAGAGACAAAAATTAAAAATATATATAATTTAAGTATATGCACCTTAAATATATTCATGTGCATCTAGTAAAAGGCGGTTATTTTATATTACAAACAGACACCAATTTTATTTATCTATATAAATATGTACTTTAAGGTGAATAAAGGTATTAATCATTATCATTTCAGCTGTTCATAGTTATGTCCCAAAGATACCCAATAGGCCTGGTTGGAAGTGGGCAACATCGAGCGTCTTCCGACAAACTGAACAAGGACACTTGCGAGTCTATGGTTTCTATTTTTTGGTCCCACTGCCACTAACTTGCAAATCCGTTGGGTTATATCGGTTCTCTTGTGTTCGTCATCTGATAAACTTATTACGGATGTGATTTTGGAGAGAAATTCCTGTGCATCAATCTATCCAAAGCTCGTGAAGCGACTGTGATCAAAGTGGCGCGAAATGAACATGTTTCCATATAAGTCATAACATAACAAAAAGTTGGTATATTAAAATATTTTTTTGTCCACAGCTGTATCTCATTTAAATGTAATTGTATAAAATAAAATACGTTTCCTAGAAACGTGACATTAGGTCGGTTAAAAACTGGAGTGTAGGTATAAGAATGCTAAGGAAGGGCATCTGTCTGCAATACTCGACAGCTACAAAGGAAACCTCGCTATTGTGGTTTTCTGTTAGTCGCGTGTACAAGCCATAAGCGGTTAGCGGATAATCTAAGTTATTTCATCTTTAAAATTTAAGTCTATAAATATTTGGTTGCTTCCGGCATTGTACAAGCGGATTCAAAAAACCTAATATTTACCGCCCTTTTTGTGTAAATACAATCCAAGTTCCCGTTTAGTTATGATTAATGATTGAAAGTAAATTGAACGTTTTTTTATGAATCTGACTTCTATCAATAATATTTGTTTTATGTTAGCAGATTCTGTGTAATGTTTAACTGTCTTCATAATATCAATTGCACTTTATTTATTAATTCTTCTTTATTTAGCAAAATGAACTACAGACAATTTACGAGTCTATTTCAGCAGACAAACAATAATAATGATTACAAGATGCAATTGCTGGACAATGTAATATACTATAATATTACTTCAAGGAAGTATGAATGCATTTGTAAATTGAAATACTGTGGTACGAAAGATTTTGTTTTAAAAAACTTTAACTTGCACTTCATTTGGAAAAAATGTTATTATATCACTTACTATTTTCTAATTTAAATTATACATAGTTATATAACACGATTAAAATATTTTTAATTAAAAAGAAAAAAAAAATGAGATATTACTTAGTTATTGCCTTTGTGATGCTATTTTTGTTTGACTCAAGACGAGTAAGAGCGAAAGAACAGTGCGGTTTGAAGGATGTTATGTATTTAATGTTTTTAGTTTTAGTACATCTTATTTGTCAAAATAAAATAGTATTACTTTGAAATATTGAATGAAACACTTTCTCACATTAGTTAATGTTTTTATATACTAACATTATTTTAAAGAAACGAAATGATTAGCAGTCTATTGTTTATTCTTTTATGTCAATCTTACCTCGGTGCATTTGTTTTTTTTTCAAATGTTTCTTCGATGACAATGAAAATTATTAAAACACCAAAAATGTAATAAAAATTAGTTATATACTATTTTAAAATAGTAACCTTGATTATACATCTTTGCAGTACGGAGTTGGTATATAAATCAGCAAAATTATTATTTTTTATATAATGAAAGGGGAACATGTGACGCCATGTTTCATTTATATGCTTATTAGTGTCTCATTTTTAGTCCCTTTGACAAATAATGCACTCTGCGTCTTCCTCCTTCATTTTAAAAGCCTTTTATACGGTATTTTAGAACGCAACTTCTTAGGCATTTTAAAATCGTGAAATGTCGCAGGGTATAATGTAAGGGCTGCAAGGAAGATGAACCAACAATTCAACATTTACCGCAACTATCTCTTACGAGAGTTGATATATCATCACCACATCAGCTAATAGATGCCATGAGCCATTAGCCTCTGGCGAAGATCGTCACGATGACCGGGCTAACACAGCCTGCATCCAGTGACTTCCTGTGAACTAAATTATGTCGATCTACCAAGTGGGAGAGCTACTAATACCGCCTCTACTGGCTCATGGTCAACACAGCCTTCGGTAGCTTATTAACAATTTATGAATATATATATGCATTTTAAATTTAACTTATCACAAATTGATAACAATAGTTCTCTTTTGTCTAATGAAAAGGTATATAAAAATTATCTACAAAATTATGTTTTACTGTAAAATAGATTTCTGACGAAAATATAGACTTTCAATTCATTATCATAGTCTTCATTGTATTATAGCTTGAAGGACTAACGAGACATGACTAAGATAATGAGATACAATCTCATGTTTCATAGTAAGAAGCCTGAATAGAGTTTTATATTTTAAAAGCAACTAACAAGTTATTATACCATGAAAAAGGCATGATCGATGGCTTGCTAAGTATTATTAAAATATTTAAATTATCGGCAATAAATAGGCTCTGTATAATATGTTACCAACGAGATTTAACTATATTATATCTAATAATCGCGAGCACACAACCAAATACAGTAATACGCCACATGGACGACTATCTATTCGCTGGTCCGATCAAGTAAAAATAACAAAGGGACTCCGTATTACCGCTGTCCTAAAGAAAGCAGGAGACAGGATCTCATAGAAATAGCTAGTCATAAAATCCGTAAAAGTGTTTCAAAATGTACATAACCTATTGTAATAAAGAAAGAGCATGGAAGATACTAAAGTAATTACTATAAATATTCTACAGTTTGTGCAATAAAGATTGTTAACATAGGACATACGAAGTTACTTTATATTGAACTAGATGGCGTCAGTTGTATTTTACATCGCGCTGTAATTAGCCGGGAACATAAGAGTCTCAAGTGTTCTTAAATAAGAGAAGTAAATGCGTATCGAGTAACAGACTAAGCCTCTTTCTCGGGAGCATATATCAGGTCACTGTATGAAAAGCCCATTTAAGCAATCTAAAACCTCAGCGGCCTCTCAATCTGGTTCTTAAGTTGTATGTAGCGGCCCAAAGCAAGACTTCCGGTAGAGTCTTCGAGATTTGTTACCAAATAAAGAAGTTTTAATCTATCTGCGCCGCTATCTGCGCCTATTTAGGTAGTAGGGTCAGGATAAAAAAATGCTGCCTCGGGTGTCCATGAATCGGAATATTAAACGGATATCAATTAAGAGCTGAAGTCCTCTTACAGGGATCCTTGCACCCAGTCAGCTTATGGAGTGCCCACTTAAACAATCTAAGAAAACTCCACCTTCCTATCTGGTTATTATTTAGGATGTAGCTGTTTAAGATGACGTGTCTGAGGGATTCAGTGAGTGTAAAACGCCTCCCAAAAAACCAAGGGGGCCCCCATAAAGAAGGTCACACACAAAGTGACAAGACACGCCCAAGCAAGAGGGCGCACAGAATAGCAGCTACCAGGAGGTAGAAGTGAGAAGAAGAAGAAAACACACCGACTCCGACACCAACACTATCAAAGGAGAATCGCACCGACGCGCCGGGAGGCGAGTAGTTTAGAAATTTTTTTATTAGCTCGCGGGTGAATGTAAATGAGATATAGGCTGAGCATCATCTTTCCTTTCGAACTCGCAGAAACTGCCTCTTAGCTAGTAGTCCTAGTTCTTATAAAAATGTATTATTTTGTTTTGTACAGAGTCCAATTAAGCTGTTAGAAACGGAAAGGCTAATGGCTCCCAACCAGTTTGATATAGTCTAGCAAGAATTTTCATTCTGTCATCTTCTCATTTATGCATTCTTATAAATGGTGATGCTCCTGTAGATTCTGGTACTCCTGCTTCTCTAGTTAAGCATCGCCATGTAGTTCGATGTTTGGTGGAGTGAGAGCATTTATATACTTACTTTTTACTGACGGCTTTGATGATTTCTCTCTACCCATTCCGTCATAGGAACACTTTATTCGACTTACTCTTTGTAAGTATAGATGAACAAGCCTTATTTGGAAACCGGGTATATTAACCACATTTTTAGAGATGATTTGTTTAGACATTCATTTATATGAGATCCATCTTAAGACTGATTTGTACTTTCTCATCATGATGTCAGCCAAAAGATGCCGGTCACAAAGCATACCCTGTTCCAAATATCGCCATGATGACTTTTCTTGCGCTTCCTGCAACCAGCGACTTCCTGCGCACCTTGATTATGTTGACGGGTTATCTAGTTAGGCCTAATCACGCTGCGTCTACCGGCTCGTAGCTGCCACTTGAGGGTCGATCAGCTTAAACAGCCGGCGAAATATTTTACCTACTGCTACTTCAGACGAAGTAATCTTAGAGCTACGTTCATATTCACTACTAGTACAAAATATACCAGTCTGTAAAATTTCCTTTACCCCCATTACAATAGAAATGCACACAATTTTTTGTACTACAAAGGCAAATGACTTATTCATAATAGAACGCAAAGAACCATTGCTAGTTGATGACGGAAAGCTTATTTGCATATAGAACGGATCGCACTACACCCGGACGCTCTTTGATTATTTCTATTATTTATTTTTTTACTTACATTTAATTGAGATGCGGCAATTGTAAAACTCACATCATGTTTTGGTCACATTATAGTTTTCGAATTAAACAGAGGTACACGACAACCTTGTATATGAAGTAGCAACAACTTTAAGAAAAATAGCAATGTACATAAATTTAGCACTATAAATAAACCAGCTTATTATAGTTTTCTCCGGGAAAATTCAAAATTACCATGCAATCAATTTTAAATTTTAAATTACCAAATAGAAGTGTTAGTGGGCAAGCCCTATACGGCCGCAGGAGTCATAAAATTTTAGATCCATAAGACCATAGACCGACAAATCGATTGAAGGGGAGAGGGCGGTTCTATTTCAAATAATATAAGTCTTACGGCTGAAAGGTGTTATTATAAGGAAACTAAATTTGATTCTAATTACTGTCTATTTGGGTTCTTTTCTATTCCTATTACGTGTACAAATAATCACTCTAGATCAGTGTTTCCCAACCTGGGGCCCACACCCCAAAGGGAGGCAATTTAATTGTTAAGGGGGGGTAATTTGAAAATGAACTCGACACTAGTTTAACCATCGCTTTAACATTAAAGTGATGTATGTTACATAAGGAGGCGCAAGAATTTAAGAAAGGCTTAGATGGGGCACAGCACAAAACAGGTTGAGAAACACTGCTCTGGGTAATCACATATGGAATATAAATTAATAAATTAAAAAGCCGTGTTCACAATGACCAGCTGAAAAATGCCGCTTAGTAAGTCAGAAAGTGGACGTGTTTTCTAATTTTAAAAATGAATGCTTCTCCTAATCTTTAAGGACTATGACTGAGCGGAACAAAAACGAATATCCACTAGTTTCTTAAGGAAAAACTCATGTCAGATATATTAACTAAAAGATATAGTTGTATAAGCATGATATGACAATACTAATCCGTCTAATCATACACTGCTAGCTTTGTCTGATACAAAAATTATTTGATGTATCTCAGCCATTAGTGTATGGCTAAGCTGAGTTCTGAACACGAAAACACTACAGTTGTAAGTACGATAACTAAAATTTTGAACGCAATACATTGCTAGCTTATTATAAATCGAGTTTCGCAACATACTGTCATAGGATTCAATGTATCTATATGTATTAATTAACAATACATAGAAAAAATTGAGTTAGTTATTGTACGTTTGTGAAACAAATGACTGTGTTCACTATAAATTGATTCCACTGATTGGATTGTACGCTGTGATTGGACACTTTGGCACAGACCTGCCTAGTTTAGGACTTTGTTTGCTTTTATTTTTGTATTTTTTTTGTTTCAAGGTAATTATTGTAGAGAATGATATAAAAGCTGATGACGCCGTAGGTATACTGTATTAGAAAATAATATTTATATAAATATGCAAGATTTTAGTAGTAAAATAATTTTATTATGATTATAATGCCATGTGGTACATGACATTTTTGCTTGATAACGCTTGAAGTGTTACTATGACAAGGATTTTTGTTTTAAATGTTTTTCAGTACGCTATAAAAATATGAAAAATAAACTAATTTAACGTTCCAGTTACAAGTTTGATTTTTAATTTTTTTTTACATAGAAGACTGGCTATCTCGACAGTTTTGGTACAACCGAAGTTATTGGCGTGTCGCATTCCGATAGCAAAAAAACTTTCGTATTTTAGTAGTTCACTTTATTGATAGATAATAATTGTTATTATCATTTGACCATAAAATCATCGAAATCCATACCGGCATCTTGAGTATTATTAGAAGTGCTGTCATATTTTTGTGCCATTATAACTAACTTCATTACATTTAAATAAATTTAATAAATATGTTTTTTGTAAAAACATTCTTTTGCGTGTTTTAAATGTGTATTTCAGTTGCGATCCACAAAAAATTTCAAACTACGAAAAATTGCTTGCACTACAAAAAAGCTTGGCCACCCCTGATAAATAGTAAAAAGAATTTTGAAAGCTGCAAATGAACTATACTTTGACTACTTTTAAGCTTTTACATCTGTAATTAATCAGCGTGTATAGAAGTAAGTGGTAATACTTTGATTTCGTAATAAAATAAAGTTCAAAACTCCATCATTGTTTCAATGAAAGAGAAAAAGAAATTTGTCACCATAACTCACAAGCATTCACGGTTTTAAAGAAAATTCGAACTCTTTATAATTGATTGCTTCGAGGGGATTGTGAGAGAGAGAGAGAGTTTTACGTAAAGGAAATGTCGTCCAACTTTTTCAATCAAGATTTTAATTTTGCGAAAGTTCGAGTGTTGTTAATTTTGATTCATTGAAGTGCTCAGCCGTATCGTTTTCAATTAGTAAAAGCTTTTTCTTGTGACACTTACTGAGTTTCTTGTGATATCACTTTGTTGATGGTCGATGAAAAAGTCTGGCATGTAAAATTAATGTGATTTACCTTGTGTTGTTATGACTTCAGGAACACAAGAAGCCACTGTATAATTTTTTTTTAAAGAGTCTGAAACGACAAACGTATTAAAGCTAAGCTTAGGTATATATTATGTCAGGTTTTTGAAAATATCTTTTTATTTGTGTGCATAATTGTGGTAATACAGTCGTCAATTGTCGTATTCGTTTTAGCCTATGGATGCTCACTGTAAGGCATTGGCCTTCCCCAAAGATATCATGATGGGATATTCCAAATTCGCCACGCTTGGCAGGCGGGTTGGCAAGCGCAGTGTGGTATTATGGTACTCAGAGGACACTGCTTTCCATTCTCTGGAAACTTGTTTGTGAGCAGTGGCAATTCGATATGTAGAAAGTGCGAATTATACAATATTGAATCTTGGGAATCGAACGTATGACCGTTGATCGCAAATCTCAGTCCTCTACCGGTGGGCTAATACTGCTCGAATTGTAGAACAATAATGAAATGATTGTCAATTTTACAAAAGCATCCGTGTAACTGGCTACGAAGTAAGTAATAAAATGGACTATCTATTAGTATATCTGTTTCGACATTTATTACGAAGTGAAAAATGATTTTTATTAAACTTTACCATTGAAATAAGTCCGACAATGTACAAGCCTCGACGTAAACAGATGAGTCGGGTGGAGCTCATATTTCCATAGCGCTGTCGTCATGAATACGTCCTGCAAGTGACGAGGGTAGAACAAAAAAATATATGATCTCACCTTAATGTGTTATTAATGCAAATAATTCCGTTCATTTGTTACACATGGAATTTTTACTAAAATTTATTTACGATACAATTGTTTATTATTATTAAAACAACTTAAAACAGCATTAAATAATTATTTTATTATTATTCCATTTCGTCCCATTTATTTTTAAAAAAATGTGTAACGACGTAAGATACCCAAAAAAATCTCAACAGAGTTTCTGATCTTTTTAATTCTAGATACGTTTGGATTCTTTGTGGTCTTATATTAAGTTGAGGGATGACCAGAAGAACCAAGATCACCCACGTACCTCGAAGAACAACTCGTCTGAAATGACAGTGGGCAGAGCATAACGCTCATGCAACTGATGGTCGTTGGATTAGAAAAGTTCATGAATCGCGACCACAAGCCGGTAGATGCTTGATGGGTACGTCGCTTTATGCAGGCATTGCAGGGTCGGTCGACGTGGCAATCTTTGAGGGAGGCCTGTGCTTGCAGTGGGCGTCTATCGGCTGAAAGAAGAAGAAGGATGTCATTGTGAAGGAGCTCAATTTAATACTAGTTATTGTCGATTCTGATTCCTCTTTTATTATATAGTTTCGCAACTCTCAATGATATCACAACTTTATCTACAGGGCGATTGGAAATAGGTAATTAAAGAATATAGGGGTATATATGTATATATATATATATATATATATATTTATATATATATACATATAGATGTATAGCTCATCATTGTTATCAATTAATGTATATAAGTATCTAATAGATTCAGGCGTTACTTGCGGCCACTCTCATTCGGTGTTTGGCACTAATCGGTGTAACATCTCTTGAGGATGCTCCGCTGAGGGGTGAAACACGTGTCGAGTGATTTTACGGTGGCAGTTGTGTAATTCGCATTTTTGCCGCATACGCATTTATCAGCGGGCTGGCGGGCGGTGCACTTTGTTGCACGACTTCTACTGCATGTGCGGAAGTGGCTAAATATTGGTCCTTTTCTCACTTAGGATGGACTTCTGCAAGGTAACGCCTGATTCGATTAAATATATATATATATATTTAATTCTTTTTTATTAATGTATTAAAGTAACACAATGTAATAGTATTAAATGTTACGTACAATTTAATGTTGTTTTTCTCTGTTAAATTATTTATTTTAAGACTAAATACATATAAAATCTGTTATCTCAGCTCAGATAACACAAAAGCATATAATCTAGTAAGTAAATAGGATTATCTTTACGCGTGAGTAGAATTATGCGAACTAAGTCAATAATCTTTACAAAGTAATCCGGCAGATGTTGGCACAGCGTCGGGAGTTAAAACAAACGTTAGGAAATTTGGTTTCAGGTTTAAATTTCTATTAAAACTTTTATTTTATACATGTAGCCTAGTGGTTAAGGACTGAAATTTACAATTGAAGTATGTAGGTTCGATTTTTATGACATATGTAAAATTAATAATAAAGGAGGACCATAAAAAATTACGTTTTTTTTTTTCATATAATTTTTTGCAACCAGAGTTTCAATTACTCAATGAATATAATTATACGACTTCATTTTACAAAGACAGAGCTATTTTCCACACATTTAATGCCAGCATAGAAGTCGTACGAGGTTCCATAAGAAAAGTCATATCAAACAAAGAAAAGATTTGTCGCTTTGTGATTTTTATGAGACATCTCAAGAACAGAGTTTACCGTAACTCATGAAAAACACTAAAATTCAAAACATGCAAGAAGAAATTGCGACGGTCCCAATAACTTAATCTTGCAAGTTTTGAGAGAAAAAGAGAGAGAAGAGAATTTTTGAGAGAAAGAATAATTTTTGATTTTGAGAGAAAGAATATAACTATAAATCCAAAGAATACTTGACGATAAAATAAAAAAAATAATGAAATATTTATTCGTTACAATAATATATAAAAAAACTCCTATTCACAGCACAGTAAATACTTTTATTCGACTTTTTAATACTCTTATAGGCGAACTAGCATAGTTTCCACTAGACAACTTATCACTTCGATGGTTATCGAACGAGTGACCGAGCTCCCGACTTAATAATCAAAACGCTGTTTCAACCCCACCACTTTTAATCCTTCAACCGGAAGTCGTCACAAAATAGTGACGGGGTCGAGTAGTGTTGCCATTTAAGAAAAATAATACTACCTTTTATAAAATTATT
Organism: Battus philenor; assembly: GCF_028537555.1. NCBI lineage: Eukaryota > Metazoa > Arthropoda > Insecta > Lepidoptera > Papilionidae > Battus > Battus philenor. Next base: position 2,876,082 of record NW_027181759.1, on the reverse strand, counting down.
ACAAATAGTATGTATTATATTGTTACTATCAAAAGACAATTATTATGATTCATCTAATATTCAACCATTACAAATAGTTAAGGTAGTGGTGTGACGAAATCGGAATATCACAAGATTTAAAATCAAGAAGATATGTTACCATATGTTTTGGATTATGGTCCGCATTCATATTTTCAATTCCTTTAAAGCTTTTTACAACTTTAACCAATGGAACTAATTTTAATTATATAAATTATAGCAGTATTAATAAAAATTGATAAATTGTGAATACAAAATTATAAAGAGTCTAGAGAAATAAATAAATGAAACCTATTCGCTAACGTTAACAGCTTAATGGAGACATTTCGAATGGAGCGTCATTTGACGTTTTTTTAACAGCCAGCCAGTGTGATGGATGTTTCTGGAAATCGACGGGATGGACAGATGCCTGAGCGACAGTGACGCGTATTTTGCATTCACGCAGGTTCAAAACGTCATATTGCTATGTTTGTTCTCAAAACTGTAACGTATTGAAGCAATTTCAAAATAATTTGTCATTCCGTTATTAGGATAACTAATATCCCGATTAAAAGGGTACATGGTTACAAAAGTTAGTAAAGATTGATTTTCAGGCAGTCCAGTCTGAGCGTCTAGAAAAAAAGGAAGTACTTTGTACACGAGAACTTCTTTCGATACATTATTTTTCGAATTTCTCCCATTATAACAACATATTTGTGCTGCTTATTAAAGCACCTTCACACGACGCCGATAGATGGCGCTAGTAGCCGATTATCAAGCGTTATCTTTATATAATGGTAGTTGTTAATGGATCGGAGCGTGAAGGTAGCGTACCTGGAAAAACCGAGGGGTCGAAGACCAGTGGGTAGACCCAGGTATCGCTGGATCGATCGCGTTGAGGCAGACTTGCGCGAATTGAATGTCAGCCAATGGCAGACGATGGCGCAAGATAGAGAAAAGTGGAAGTCTATCGCTTCGGAGGCCAAGACCCACTTTGGGTCACTGAGCTAGCGGAGTAGTAGTAGTAGTTGTTAACAGGTGCATCGCTCGTTCGAGTCGGTTTTTAATTAATAATTATGTATCTTTATTTTAATTAATTACTTGACTCGGACTCAAGCGTGCAGTGACCTTGTATGTATAATATCTGACGTGAAACGACAGCGCGAGGCAATTGACTATTAGGGCCATCTATTGGCCTCATATCCACCCATAATCACGAGTAAAAACTGAGGTGTTGAACGTCTAAATCTCATAGATATTCGGAAGTACATATAAACTTTAATTATTGCTTCCATAGAGTTGGTAACCATAATTAAAATTATTAGATCTATAACTAAATACTTAAAAACCATTAGATAATATAAGCTTATTCTGAATGGATCTGACCAATTACAATTATTGTCTATATATTTATAAAATTCTAGCTGTACCCACAGAATTTGTATCGCCAGATTTTTGTGTGAGTGTCGGTCCGTCGCATTCAAAAAGATAAAAGTTTAGCGGATATAAAATTTGCAGCGCGCGAAATATAAGCGAGAACTTCAAAGCGAAGTATCAAAAACGCGAACTTCAAAGCGAACTATCAAAAGCGCGAACTTCAAAGCAAACTATCAAAAGCGCGAACTTCAAAGCGAACTATCAAAAGCGCGAACTTCGAAGCAAACTATCAAATGAGTACTTTCAATATTTATTGATTTATTTTAAATTTTTAAAGTCTCTGCCCAACTTTTATTCAATTAGAACCTTGTGTAACGTATTAGAAAGCCTACAAAAAATGACAAAAGGAAATAGAATTCCTTTTTGTATATGTGAATTCATTTTTAATTCCGTTTGTTCGAAATACGATATCCTTTAGCGTTAATTAGATAAATACCAATGAGTGATCGTTTCGAGTTGTTCAATCCGTTCATTGGCTCCGTGCAGATAAATTATGGAGCCGTTGATTAATTGCGTTGTTTATCTCGCAGGGTCAGAAGCTAATGAAGGCATCAGTCAGCGTCGGCCTTAAATCTCACGTTAAGTTTGTTTAACGTTTAATCTAGTTAACGTTAATAACATCATTGGTAATAAAGAGCTTAGATTTCTTCTTTTTTTCAGTTTTAGACGCCGACGTTCGTCACGAAGACCGGCCCTGCACTGCCCGCATCTAGGGACTTCCTGCGACTTTATGTCGTTGATCCATCTAGTAGTGCTTCGACTTACTATCGTAGATTGCTGCTTTGGTACGAACTGCCCACTCGATAACCTTAGGATATACATGATCTAGTGCAGTGATTCCCAAAGTGGTCTATATAGACCCCTAGGGGTCTATGACAACCTGCAAGGGGTCTACGTCAGCGAAAAAAAATTTGGGGGTTCATGAAATGAAAACGGGGTCCACGATAGTGGATCTCAACACATACACTAATAGTACCTATTTATTTACATTATACTATCTTATAATATTAAAACATTTACGTTATTTATAAAAGTACCTAAAAGTAGTATTTTGAGTAGTTTTAATTTAAATTAAATTAATAAATGTATAAATTAACATGTGTTTTTACTTTAAGTTTTTAACACTAAACTTCATTACAGTTAGAAATTTACAGGATATCAAAATCAGGTAAGTAGGCGGTCTACCCAACACGGAAAAACATGGTAAGGGGTCTACGGTACAAAAAAGTTTAGGGAACTCTGATCTAGTGTCTAAGCGTCAATCTAAGCGTCAATGTATGCAGTATAATTGCAACGGTTCGTGACAATTGCTTTATATGATCTAATTGTAATGATCCGAAAACAGAATTAAAGGAAGAAACATGTACATTACATATGTACATAGTAATTATATTGAGAAAAACTTTTGTTCGTTCTCGTTTGAGCACATAGATGCCTCACTGCAAGGCATAAGCTACACCAAAATATCTATGGGTATACTATAAACAGCAGGCTTGGCAGGCGGGTTGGCGATCGCAGCGTGTTATTATAGTACAAAGAGGATACTGCTTCGTGTCCTTATGACACTTGTTTCTGAGCAGTGTAAATTCTAGATAATTAATGCAAAAAGTGTCGGGAATTAAATCCGCGACCTACGAGCGTAAGTATTACCTTTAACTCTGGATTAAAACTGACTCTGACTGACTCTGTGTTTGACACTAATCGGTATAACATAACTCCTGAAGTTGCCCCGTGGAGAGGTGAAACACGTGTTGAGTAATTTGGCGGTGGCGGTTGTGTGATTCGCATTGTTTGCCGCATTCGCATTTATCAGCGGGCGGGCGGGCGGTGCACTTTATTGCACGACTACCACTGCATGTGCGGAAGTGGCTAAATATTGGTCCTTTTCTTAGCTACTCTATTGTTACCACCTTTGTTAGGATTAAGATTTTGATGTTTCCTCTTTATTATAGAATCATCATTTTAAGAGGCTTCGAACTTTTGAGGTCTTTACAGATTTCCAATAAGCCACGATGGAAACGTTCCAACAACCTTAACAACATTATCTGTCCATCTTGGACATAGACCTTTATCCTACATTGCGCTTACCCGTGGACTCTACTTCAAAACCTATTTAAAAAGTTGCCTTACTCTAACTTAAATAAATTTTATCACTATGAAAAATTTCTGTTTAGCAGCGTATAGTGTAGTGCAAGCAAGCGAATGAGTTTTTAACTTTCCTTGGAAAAGTTCAAAGGTTTCCTCTACTTACGAGACGGTTGAAGCTCGACAGTTTTCTCTTTTCAAACTTATTTCTATGGATTCGCACTTAGAAATAGAAGCTATCTTATGTATGGTGTATTATGAATAGTGCAAAAGTAAAGTTTTGTATTGTTACTTGACCCGACATCATCATTCTTTGAGTCTCCCCCATAGATATCCAATCATAGACCTAATATGGGAGTTTACCCACGTCGAAAAGATCGTTAAGAAATAAAATAAGTGTAGAACGTTTGGTGTTTCAAAGTAGAGAGAAGTAGATATGGGACTTAATTAAGGAAAAGATGTGGTTGTCGCTGGCTTAGGTCAAGCAGCCTAAACCTGGTTGCATTCTATTGGCAACCTGACTTGAACTCGCGCACCGCATACATTTAACAGCAACACAGTTACACAATATACATGCAATTCCGTTCGTTCCTGTATATTTTTCGTTAAAGTCATAATATGAGACAATTTTAACCAATATTAAACAATTGTAAAGTCAGGATAATTTATGACTTTTTCATCATAGGTATATTATTATTATTTCAGCGGAAGGTTTTTCACAGCCTGATATAGGCATCTTCGGTACTTTTACTATAGTTCTGGTACAAATTACTCTAAATGTATTTATTGGTTAATTTCAAATGTTTTTTTTATTATTTATTATAATTTCAATTACGCTGCAATATAAAATAGTATTATCGGACATATAGAATCACAGTGTCAGAAAATCGAGGTTGGATTTTGGACGTAAAATATGTACTCGTATTGTTTCAACTATTAGTTATTCCGGAGCGTGTTTTGTATAGGTATAGGTTTACCACGAACTGTTCAATTGTAATGCTTGTAGATTTACCAAAAAATAATAATGATCAGTTATTGCGAAGGTTTTTTTTTTTATTTTTTACTATCTAAAACATATCACATTTTTGGAAAAATGATTCTCTTTCTTTTATCAAATTTATTAGATTTTAAGGGTGTAAATTTCTAATGGCTTTTTTTGGACACTATTTAACATTGTATCATGGATTACCAGAAGTTTTTTTGACATATAAAAAAATAATAGGTGTTGAAGATTAAAATGTATATTAACATATCCATAGGAATTGCATAATTATATATTTATTCATTAAGATACTAATTGATTGATGTAAAAGCTATAAAAGAGTATGGTTCATTTTCTATCAATTAATGTATGGTACATACTACCATAAAATTTATGGTTTTAGAAATAATAACGTGATTTCCGTTTACTATATATTAAAAGAAAATATTGTTTACTAATTGTACTGCTAGACATAGTAGTACTGCTGCATTTAAAAGAGTTTCAAAGTGATCACTTTATACAGGATGTTTGAAAGTAGGTATAAAAACTTTAATTATTTTTGTTGACAAACAAGGTATACATTTAATTAGTTAAAACATGTAATTGTTTATAAAACCAATTGTTTTATATATTTATCATAATCTGTACAATATTAACTTCAACTACTACTACTTGTCAACCTTTTTTGGAATTTTTATTTCAACTTTTATTACTTTGTAAAATGTTCTCTAAATGGACATAAGATGTCAGAATGCACAAAAATTATTCAGTTCCTTCGATGTACTGTTTGCCTCAATATATTATCTTTCGTAAAAAATCTAGAGCAAGTAGCTTAGTCGTTGAGAAATACGTTTCATGATCCATGGAATGCGATTCCTAGAAGCCGATTGAGTTTTTCAGTAAATATTTGTCTTCGTTTTCATACGTTAATCGAAAACATTAAGATGTGTTCGGCAAAACAAAAATAACAAAAGTTTTTGTACCATTTATTTTAATAATTGAACTTCAGCATGCATAATTTAAATAAACAATCATCATCTTCTTCAACATTCCAGCAACGGAACGTCAACAAGGCCCCGGCTCCTCCTTAAAGCTTTTCATGGCACCGATGGGAAACGACCTGTATCTAAAGTTTTCCGGTAACCTTAACAAGGTTGAATATCCGTGTTATAAGCTGTCATTCTACGTTGCGCTTGCTGGTGCTTGGACCTACCAGAATCTTAAGGCTCCAGCGGTCACAAGTTACAGTTATGCTATATTATAACAATAAAAAATATATAATAACAAATACGAATCTGGAAACAAATCAGCGTTTAACATGAAACCAAGGAAGATAATTAATTATAATTGTATGTCATAAAATATTTTTTTACAACATTATATATATTAGACGGCCTCCTATTGTAAACAGTCGCGGGACTTGAATTAAATTCAAGGTGCATTCATACGATCGCACCTAAAGAAAAACAAATGAAACACTCAATCTGTCATTCTTTAAAGCTCTTCTTTCTATTATCTGTGCTTTTCCTCTACAACGATCGACAATTTCGTTTTCACATGTTTACATGACTGTAAGATTTTGTTTTCGCGACACGATCTTTAACGATCACAGAAATGAATATGTTAAAATATAAATTTTAAAACGTAACATTTTTGTTTCGCCTTGCGGTAATAAATCCAATAATCTTACAGTGCCCAAGAGAAAGCAATAAAAAGGAGATATTTATTTAAAACGGCCCGTAGTGTGCGCATTTCAAGGAAATAGCACCGTTAAAAACAAAATCCCAGCGATATTTACGAACAAAAACCAACTGAAGCTAATTCGTATTCATGTAAACAGCATAACTCCGCTTTTAGCCCCCGCACGGAGCTCCGCTTCCAATCTAACTTTATTACTAGACTTTTTTGTCTGTTTTATCTGCACTTGTGTTTTAGTTTTTAACGTTTAACATTTGACCCGTGTTTGCCTTTAAAATTGCATTAATTAGAATAAATTAATTTAAAAAAATGTTTGAAATTCCACGATACATTCACATTGTCTGCATAGACTTGTTTAAATCGATTTGAATAGATCATTTTGATTGCGGTCATTAATTGTAGGTTGCTCAAGGGCTCCCTCGAGAGCCTTCGCGGACTGGTATGTATTTATTAAGCATAGTAACACGCCTATAAAATACTCTTTAGGAACTATATAGTTATTCATTTTTTTGTTTATTTTGTATTTTCCTTCTCATATCTATCTCAATCTCTTTCGCTCTCTCTTCTTGCATTCTTCATATTTTATATCACTCTCGCGGTTTTCATTTCCAATTAACCTATACATCACCTCCCATATTTTGCCACGCTCGTTTTTCTCGCTGTTTAATATTTAATATTTTATTTTTATTTTTATTTTGCCTTATTTGATGTTTTATTATTAACACTTATTCTTACTTTTAACTTTTATTTCTACTGATTGCTAAAAAGCAATGCAGAAAACTGCAGTTTTCCTGCAAAGTTCGAGGAACATTGGTCTCTTTTCGTCCTCCTTTGTTAGCGAGGTTATTAACTGCTCGCAGATCTTCATGTCTGATCGGCATTCGGAGTCGAACTGTACCAGGTTGTCCTTTATTCTATGATTATGTAACAATATCACATGATCATTTAAAAAATAACCATACGTATATTAACCCTTTGCGGTCGGCAAATTTCTCTGTTGGGAGTACCAGCTAGTCGGTGCAAATTAACTTAATAGCAAAAATGGATATAATAAAACGCAATTAGTTGGAATTGATTTATTGTGTTTAATAGTAATTATTCACCATCATCTTCACTATTCTCTATGTCAGTGTTAATTCTTACTGCCATATTTTCATTACGTACTTCAAATTCTAATAAATCATCACTTCTCTTATTGGTAAACTCCTTCATACTCGGGAACTAAATAGCTTAAATTAAAAAATAAAGTTGAGTTTCGAACACAAATTTGGTTATATATAAAGTTCTTTTTAATTTTAAAATAACACGTGCGACATACAGAGTGCCTAACTATTTGTTGAACTCAACTGTACTAATCCGGAAATCTTTCCTTTTCTCTTAATGACTTGAACCCGTGACATACGATCACAAGACGCAGTCCTTTACACTGCGCTATCACCACTCAAGTTTTACATATTTAAGTATTTAAGTAAATGCATTGAGTTTTGAACACAAATTTGGTGATATATAAAGTTCTTTTTAATTTTAAAATAACACGTGCGACATACAGAGTACCTAACTATCTATTGAACTCAACTGTACAGATCCGGAAATCTTTCCTTTTCTCTTAATGACATCTTGTCGCCAGACTGGTGGCACCGACTTTTATGACGACTTGTGAATACCGCCATTATGGCGGCGTTGACCGCAAGGGGAACTATACATGTTCCAAATACAATTAATAAATATGAGGTAATATCTATTAATGTTTAAATTATTGTAGGTATAGTTAATTATATAAAGTAATAGCAGGCTATGAATCAAAAACATAAGTATATATATATATATATATATATATATATATATATATATATATATATATATATATATTATAAATGAATGTTAGTCTATGAAGTTAGTATGAGTAGATAGTGTTAGTTGTAAGTGTATATATCCTTTATAGAATCGTAAACTATGCATTCGATCATGTGATGATCTTTTGTAAATTTATGTAAGGTTTCTAAGTTTGTATGAACAATTTTCGACAGATGGCGACACTATCATTTGAAAGAATTTCATATATTGCCATGACAGTTTATGCTGATTTGAATTGAAAAGTGGAAACGATCGCCGATGTTTCAAAGTTGTGGGTGACATTTCTTCAAATTTATTTTAGTTGGTGGCGTAGCAATGTATGCAGAGTACAGCTAGTACAATCTATAATTAGAGTTGTGATGAAAAAAAAATATTTCTTCATGTAAAGATTGTTATTTGAAGTACCAACGATGGCGACGATAAGAAGGTTCAAGATCACCTAGAGAGAAAGAAAACCTGGAAAGAGCTATGCTCGGAGTTTCGCAGCAAGATCGAATCAGAAATAAAGAGATCCGTAGAAAAAACATAGCTCGAAGAATTGCCCGTCGGAAGTGCAGTGGCCAAGGCACATCGATGTGCAACTGAAGGCCTTTGGGGCCGAAAACTTCTCGAGTGGCGATCACCAGCCGGTAAAGGCGTGGGTAGGTTCCAACTGGGTAGACCGTTGACTTAGTGAAGGTGGGCAACGCAAGCTGATCATCTTGGCGAAGTTTTGAAAGAGGCTTATACCTCGTATTGGGCATCTATCAGCTGAAAAGAAGAAGATGATAATATCCCGTTAAAAATCAAGATAATGCCAGAAGAGTCAATGGGATAGAAACTAGAATCAGATTGATCTCTACGCATTCTTCAATTCAAGGCTACATTGGTCCCTTATGCGCCCTGATTTAACATGTAAAAAGGTACATAATTAATTATAATTAAACCTATATACTTCATTCGTTTGAAAACACTCCATGTTGACAAATTAAACAGCTTTTAGTGAAATTAAATCACTAGATGGCGTTGGTTTGTGATAAGTTGAAAGCGCACATGACTAATTGTTCGGAGCCATTAATTCTCACACATTTCACGTGGAGCCGATAAAATAAACAACTGTTTATTAATTACACTGCGGCCGACAAGCTAATGAAGCTATTTATTTGCGAGAATAGTAGTATGTATTTTAAAACACAAGCTCTTTTGGGAAACAAATTTGAATGTTATTCAATTTATTCGTGTTATATGCAGGTAATAGTTAAGGCCGTGGAAAAATATCACTTTTGTACGTCAAGATAATGCCAGAAAAGTCAATGGGATAGAAACTAGAATCAGATTGAATTCTCCACATTCTTCAATTTAAGGCTACATTGGTCCCTTACGTGCCCTGATTTGACAAGAGCCTACAAAAGTCAAATGGTTTCATTAATGGTATATTTTTAATATCATTGGAATAGTAGTAGAGCAATTGATTTTTACTTAAATAATCCTTTACACTCTAAAATATTTTAAACAAGTTTTTTCAAAGGCGTTTCTGGTGTATACCATATGTTCTAGAAAAAAAAACTATGTTCTACAGTAAAAAAACAATGGATTAGACGACATATTTTTTATTTCAATGTGTGTTCCTGACATATACAATTCATATAATAATAATGCATCCCTAACATAAACATAGCAAGATAGAGGAAAAATAACATTATATTATTTCGAACGTTACACTATTTTATAAGGATTAATAATTAAAATCGAAGTAATTTAAAGGCATTAATTTTAAAAATATTGATTATTTTCCATCTTTGCGGTTATCGTAACTATATATATCTATCTATACACACACACACATACACACACACACACACACATATATATGTATATATAAGATTTGGATATTCAACAGTAAAGACAGATATATTGATACAGAAAGCAATACACTGAAATAAATTTTTTAAATAAAAACTTTATTCACGATATGATAATTTTGATTTTAAATACAGTGACATTTTGAGTTTAAAATTCTTCCCCTCATAGTTATGTACACTAATTAGATTTTAGTAACGTACTAGTTAAATGAAATACATGTTTTGTACTAATTACGTATCATAAAACGGTACTCAGTACGTTTGTTCGCTTCGCTTTTTAGTGGTTTATAGACTGAACTTTGGGTAGTTAGCGTCTGGATTACATCATTTTATTCTTCCATCTCCTTTTTAACCATCCAATAATAGACACATGTATTTACGACATGCATATGCTGTTGTGAATCCCTTCAAACCGCACCAGTTTTGATACTAATTTTATAGTACGAACGGGAGATGTATGGAACAACCTACAGGCGTTGTTTCCTAACCATAACTTACAAATAGATTCAGAGAGCATCGCCGTAATGATGGGCGACGACAACCTTCGCCCATCATTCCTATCGTTTGCTCGTAGGGTGGTGAGTGACACTGTTAATAGAAACAAAACAGTACAGATGAGTAGGTACCTAATAAACTGTACATAAAATAACTAGTCAATTAACTATAGAATAAATAGAAGAAGAAAAGTGTGGTAATGTATTAAGAAGGCACGAACCAAAGAAAACTGTGTTTAAAAAAAATAGAATACGTTAATAATAAAATAAAGAATAAAAAAAATGTACCTAGCCACCTAAGAGTAATAAGATGATGGATGTAAGGCGACGAAAGCAAGAAGGATTGAAAGTACAAAATATCGTGATGGAAATAAGGTAAGAATAAAAGAAATTGAGAAGTATGACAGTGAGTGAAGAATAAAGATGAAAAATCTGAAAAACTTATTTGTAAACAAAGACTACGATGAACTTGAGCCATTCAGTCTAACCGGAATACAAAACAGCGGCCGTATCAAAATTCGAGAGTGGGAAGTGTGACCTATTGGGCATCTTTGGGGGAGGCCTATGTCCAACAGTGAACGCCTTATGATTGAAATAATGATAATGAGATCCAGTTATAACCAGATTTACAACTAAGTTTTTTTTTTAATTTGAAGCAAAAAAAAGAGCGAGAGAGAGAGAGAGAGAGATGAAATATTTAAGTAAAAAATTAATGAATACACTTAGCATCAACTTAAATTCACAGACGCACGGGCCCCCACTTCCAGTGCAAATACCTCTTACCTACTTCGGGCTTTATTGTTAGTCTTTTCCCTTATATTTGCTTTAACTTGGAGCGCTGAGCCAACAGCTGCCAGCTTATCTTACGAAGATTATTGACTTAGTTTACTTAATTCAATTTATACGCGCTGAAGATAATTTTGTTTCGCATTATATCATCATAATGGGTGGGGTTATGTAACCTCCCTCATTTCTCCGGGCTATCGTAAGATATTGTTAAAGGGTAAAATTTTGTTCAAGAAATCTCAAATGATTTTAAAAGTTTCTGTTAAAGATTTTAATGACAAAAAATTTATATGTACATTTATCTTACTTATTGCGTCATTCTTCGTAATTCTCAGGGTCCTGACTTCCTTTCAAAAGGTTCCGTAGAAATTCACTCCACAACTCCATATAGCTGGTCATCTATATTGGATCGTAAATCTTAAAGTCCAGTTTGGTTCAGACTTCATTGGATCACTGCATTGAGATGTATCCACGAGCTCTTCAGTATTAAACCTGCTAGTGATCATCAGCTCCTTAAGGTCGTAACTCGTCTTCTATAAAAATAATTTGAACTTTATTTAAATGTAATAAAAGTATAATACTCCGAAAGTGTGTGTATATTATTTTTAGAGCAACTTAAGTTATACTTAATATTTTTAAGTACGTAAACTTAATTTTAAATTCTCGTGTATAGCTCGGGAGTTTTCCGTTCCCGAGAGTTTAGTTCAAGCTCTTTTCGAATTACCGCTCAACTTATGATATAAATTTAAGAAATGTATGGTGAGATATTTCTAGATACTTGCATTAAAATGTGCCTGCACCTATTTATTAAACACATAAAATAAAATATAAAATACAAATCATACGGTAAACATTTCTTTTTTCAGCTGGTAGACGCCCTCTGTAAGACATCCCACAATCTACGGGGAGATTTACCGTAATTACCACGCTTGAGAGTCGGAGAGCGATTGCCTTGTGTTATTAAGGTACATAGAGAACGCTGCTGCCCTTCTTCTGGAAACTTGTTTGAACAATGGCAATCCTATATAATAAATACACAAAGTTTGAATTATACAACAATGTATCTCTGTATATTGAACCCGTGACATACGATCACAAGACGCAATCCTTTAAACTGCACTATCACTACTCAGGTTTTGCATATATAAGTATTTAAGTAAATGCATCCGAAAATAAATTCTTTTTTGTGTAAGCTTAAATGTAAGTGTAGTGTAAAGCTAATAGATTTAGGCGTTACTTTGCGAAAGTCCATCCTAAGTAAGAAAGGGACTAGTATAGAAGTGCACCGCCCGCCAGCCCGTTGATAAATGCGCGTGCGGCTAACAATGCGAATTACACAACTAACACCGTTTATTCACTCAAAACGCGTTTCACCCCTCCACGAGTAACGTTACACCGACCAGTGCCAAACAACGAGTCTATCGAAATGTTATATTATTCATTTGTTTTAATTGTTTTATTTTAACGTTCACAATATAAGATATGTATATTTTTGACTTATTTTCTCATTTTAATTATTTTACTCACAGAAAAAAAATGGTGGACAAAAGTAGTGAATACATAATGTCCAATAAATCAACGTCAAACCAGGAACGTGTGGTAGTGTAGGCAAAAGCTACCTCGAGAAAATTGATCAAAGAATAAAATACTTTTTAATATTTGCCAGCACTATCGGTTAAAGTTGAATGTAGTGATAGTTTTATTTATATAAGACGATTATTGATACGCATAATAGGTTTGAAAAAAACGCTGGTGTTTTTCAAAAGGAGTTTTGCAATAGGTATACACATGGTAAAACAAACATTGAATAAAAAATAAAGCAAAGATTAAGTTACATAAAAGATATTAAGGTACATAAAATTAATTTACTTTTATCCGTGACAAAATTTTTAAAATTACGTACAATTTTTTTTTTAATAACTTGCTTGAGGTATTCCTACCTGCCAATGTTTGAACCATTTTTTTTTGTTGCACCTGTCTTTTATAGCTGCCAGTGTCATTTGCGGATTCCGTTAGAGCGACTAACGTTGCCGTATCTTGACGTTCATTTATCATCTAATATATAATTCATCGACATTGTGTATATAATTTATTTCACTTCGTAATTTCTTGCAAATTTAAGTATAAACAAATTTTGTACAAGATGCACCTGGAGAAGGGTTAGTTCTCTTTTAATCTTGTACGTCTGCAAATGTACCAATACATCTTTAATTTTACTTTTAAGTCTATCGCCTTTTTATAGACGAGAGATAGCTCAAGTCAAGGATCTCCCGTGAGAGCCTTAATCCTCGTCACTTCATGGAGCGTCCACTGAAGCGATCAATTCAGTAAAATAGTAGTAAATAGCGGCCCGGGCCGTGGCTTCCTCGGGAGTTCTTGAGTTTCGTTACTTTAAAAGACATCTTAGGTTAGGCGTCCTTTGCGCCCAAACACGCAGATTCTGCAAATGCAATTTAAACAGCAGTGACAGTCTGGTCCAAAAAAGAAAAATTATCACTATATTATAACAGTTCGTGTGTGACTAAAATAAATAGATAACATAAACTTTTTTATGTAAGAAAAGGACCAATATTTAGCCACTTCCGCACATGCGGTGGTAGTCGTGCAACAAAGTGCACCGCCCGCCAGCCCGCTGATAAATACGCATGCGGCAAACAATGCGAATTACACAACTGCCACCGTTAAATCACTCAACACGTGTTTCACCCCTCCACGGCGCATCAGGAGTTATTTTACACCAATTAGTGCCAAACATAGAGTCATTAGCGGGCTGGCATGTGCGATAGTGGCTAAATATTGGTCTTTTTCTTACTTAAGATGGTCTTCCGCAAAATAACGCCTGATTCCATTAAATATAAACTTTTTTATAACGCAATAAAATAAAATGAATCGACAACTTTAATTGATGGACATTTAGCAGGTTACCTCTAATATCTCTTACATAGCAAAAACTATGTTACATTTGCAATAATAGTAAAGTTGCTATTAAAACTAATACTATGTTTCTCATTGGAAATAATGAATATTGTTTATGAGATAAGACTTCACTTTACGAAAGACTACTTCTCTCTAATTACATTTTCTTAACAAATCCCGTCCCCTAACTGTCTTAATTGGAAAACTTTTTTTATCCATTTTCGCTACGGGCCACGACGCGCTACGGAACAATAAATTATGAGCAATTGAAAGCTCTTAAAACCGAAAGAAAAAAAAAACATTACGTTATCAACGACATATTTCGTGTTTTCATTTTGCCTGTTCTTCGCCTTAATTAATGTAATTGTATTATTCAACAAGGGACGTTCGTAGCTTATTTATTAGAAATGTTTTAATTTGCTAGATTTTATTTTTAGTCTCGTCCGCATTACATTTGTTTCAATTCACTTTAAATAATCTTTTGTTTTTATTTTTACTTTACGTATGTTTTTAAAGTCGGTCAAAGTGGGAATATCGTGGTGACTTATATTTTCCACTTACTACAGGCTACCTAGTAATATTATTAGTATTTTTACTAGGCTTATGCGATTAACCTTTTGTATACCAAGAAAGTGATCGTTATATCACCATTGCATTTCATCATCATTTTAGTCGCAAGTCGCTGATTGTGTGATTGTGCTGTACGTAGATTTGAAGGCTTTTTCCAACGACCTTGACAAGGTTGTATCCATCACTTGTGCGGACTTGCTTCGCTGCGGTTGTTAGTACAATACAGTACAGGTACGACTGTATTGTATAAAATATATCAGCAGATCAATCTTAATAATAAGAAGAGAAGGAATAAGAGAAGGTGTAGCGGTGGTTCACTGATTTTGATGCCAGTTTTTTCTTCGAGTGCCAGTATTTTTTTCTTCGAAAATGAGTATAACAATTAGCCATATTCGATCAAATTTCACCATTGAAAATTTGTTTCTAACTTTAAAGAGAGTCGATTCTTTGTTCATTATCGGCTTTTATTTTAGCTTCTACATAACTTCATCGCATCTTTTTAAAATATTACAACGTCGATTTCATGGACATATATACATATATAAGTTTGTGATTGGGTGCGTGAGTGAATGTGTGTGCACGTGTAAGCGTGTTTTGGATCGAATATCAGCTTTATAAACCTTTTTACAAGATCTGTTACTGCAAGTTTAAAGATTAATCAGTTTCTCTTTTTCATTAAATTGATTTCTGACGCGTTATTTGTGGCAATGAAAACATTCCCGTTGTGAGAGTGTTCACGAAAGTTCGTCCAATTTCGTTTTTAAAATTGGAAAAAACAAGGCAATCTGCGGATTGAACTAAACAAAAGAGTTACATTCTATTTAACAAAAATACTGTGTATTTATTTGGAAAAAATATTTGAACAGTTGATGTATTTTTTGTGGAAATTTTATTTCAAATTTTTTTAACAAAATAACTAATTTTGATTACTATGACGTTTATCTTTTTGTATCTCATAGTTACGGTATTATTATATACAGTATGGCAATTGAACGCGATCCGACGTCGAGTAGAGATACAACCTTCGTTGTTAATAAATAGATTTCAAAAATATTCATTACATTATATTAATAATACTCGTAATAATTAACGCGTACGAATCTGTGACGTCGCTTTTGACGGGTCTCAAAAGAAGAGTCAAGGTCACCTTGACAGCAACGGAGAGAGCTAAGTAAGGAGTTTTGCTAAGTTATCAAATCAAGAGAGGAGGTGAGGAGATCTGTAGAAGAAAGAATGTCACCGATGCAGCTCCGATCGTACGAACTCTCCACCAGGTGGACAGATGTGGTTAATGTCGTGAAAAGTTGCCTGTAGCGCAGGATCAGTCAATGTAGCGATCTTTAGTAAAGGCCTAAGTACTGCAGTGAGCGTCTATCGACTGAAGTAAAAAAGAACTAACAGGTATATTTATTTAACTCTAGATATGCTCGTGACTTCGTCCACGTAGAATATAAAACAAAAAGTTTTTTTTAAGATTTTTTAAATTAAATATGGCCTAAGTAACTCATTACATCAACTACAGTCAGCGATTAGCTATAACAAACAGACAGTCATAGAGACAGGGAAAATTTTAAAGAATATAATGTTCGGTATATCTACTGTATATATATATATATATATATATATTTATTTGCGTGTAGTAAAAGCGGTTATTTTAATATTACTAATAGATATCTTAATTTTATTTATTTCTATGACAAAGCTTCTAAGATGATATGCTACTATGATAAAACTACACATTAGATAGATAGATTTACTTTTGATATTATTTTTTTTTATTAATGTTAGATATAGTTGTGGATTATTCAAATTACAATAATAGCTCTCAAACATCTTATTGATTGTCCCCGCAATGATTCAAGTGACGTAATATTAGGATAGTATTGGAAATACTTTTATACTGCTGCATCCTTTTGCTAACGCATGAGAAAGAACGAGTCAAAAGCATTATTTGACTCCCTTCTTTGCTATAAAGGAGTGAATACGGATAGCTTCTCAACCTGTGTCAATAAGATTGAGACTATGCATCTATACTTCTAAAAATGTAACCTGGAAAATATTAAACCATTGTTCGTTTTCATTTTCAAATTTTTTCCATCTTTTATTATTTCAATACAATACAAAACAAGAAACAGAAATGATTATTGCACGGTATTATTACAACCGTCAACTGAAAATAATAGTAAAAAATAAACCACTTATTCAAAAAAAGTAGTAAAAATTTAGATTGAAAATATAAAGACATAATAAGAAAACGTGAAAATATAAAGGTGTATTTGTGTATGTTGTATAAAAGTGTTGGTGAACAATGTAATTGAAGCAAAGGTTCTAAGAGATTTTGATAAGCCTTTCTGTGTTCTCGTAATATAAATCAAGAAGGCAGGAAAATCAATATTCATGTGTATTAAAGTATTTTTTCTGTTACTGCTAAACGCTGTTTAAGTAAACCTATAGCATTTTCTCAGGGTTGTGGACCTCTTTAAACGATAAAAAACTCCGAAACTTTTCAAAAGTCTAGCTCAAGATGTTACATATTCTAATAAATTAGAAGTTTATCAAACTCTTAGGTCACTTTGGCATGTTTCATGGAACGAACAACAGTAACTGTCTCCGTGAAAAGATCTCGTACTGAGATGTTACTAGATACACAAATTAAACAATTTTTAATCAATAAGTATTGCCACGTGCAGCTATTAAAGGGCAAGTAAATATGAAGCAAGTAAACTGACAAACGAGCGAGATACAAAGCGAACTGTCACACGCGAGAAGTTCAAAAACAAACTGTCTAACGCTGTCATCTGTCAAATGTTTTTAAATTTCCAATTATGCTGAACAATTTTCTAGATTTTAGAACTTTTTAACTCATACCTATTCTTATGATGATATTTGTATATTTCACAAAGTATTAGAAAACTTATAACAAAAGGTAAATTAAGTTAATAAAGTCGATTTCTATTAACAGTGTCACTTAAGAAAACAACTACCTTAAAGAGAGATAGAGAAAGAGGAAGACGAAGGAGAAGAAGAGAAAAAGGAATAGAGGGTAAATATGAAAAACAGAAAAGGATAAAAAATGAAGAGAGAGTAAGAGAGTATTAGTATTAGTTATCCTTAATACAGTCTTCGTTCGGATAAATAGACTACATGTCTCATTATTATATCAGCTGAAAAACTGAAAAAAAGGCTTCGCCCATATATCGCTACGATGACCAATCATTGACACATCCATTTCGAATTTTATATCTTAATCCTTCACCGTTGGTAACTAGTACCGATGTGTATGATACGTGTTTGTTGAAGATTAAACCAGCTATCTAGGACTTTTGAATTTCATCCTTTATCCTTTATATTAAATGAGATATATAAATATGAAAAAGATTCCATATTAGAGCCATTCCATATTAGAACGTTTTGTAATAACATGTTACGTCGTTGGGTGAAGAATTTAATTAAATCTCAAAGCTTAATCAAATTTTAATATGACATAGCAACAGTTGGCTACGTGTCTCGTAACTTTCTAATTAAATTTCTGGCGTGCTCAGCGGAAATCTAATGTACAAGCAATATTATAATTGCGATGTATTTTTATTATTTCTCTATTAAACGTATCACAGTCTTGGCTTTCATATCTATTCAGACAAAAAAATTATATCTAAAAATGCCTGTACATCTATACCGAAACCTTCAAATTATCCGTCTACAGCCTATTTACTTACCTAAGCACCTATATCACATGAGATAAACAAACATAAGTAAGAATTAAGATGTAAAATTCAACTAGCAGTGTTTAATAAAACACGAATGCGATATCTGTGAATTATAAATTTATTAATTACAACAATCTTCTAATACAATATAGTTTCAGAGAATGATTTTATATTCGATTAAAAGCCTAACTTCTTAACAGTGAAAAACAGGCGTTTCAAGTGACAATTCAACGGTGTGTCATTATTTACACTTGCAACCTGAGCTACAAATATTTGTTTGTTATTATTATTAGGATCTATGTTCTTTAGACATAAGCTTCCGTGCCTTTGTTTTACGTTTATGTTTAATATTTAAATTTTTTTTAGATGTAACATACAGTTTTCTTAATAATGTATCAATTTTACAACTCAATCACGTCTTCATATACAGATTGATTAGTATAGAAGTACTTTAAAAGGGTACATATATAATAATACATATAGTCTATTTTTTATTAATTCCTACATTGCTAAGGTGTTTTATTTACAACCTTTTTTTTTCGCATTTACTGAGCGCAGACAGTTGGGAGAGGGATTGATGCTATTTGATATGGATCTTTCTTCTCCAAGCTAATGGGAGCCACGACAGCGTCTTATTATATACATTCTTTTATATGTAAACAAAATATTTTCTGAATTTTACTAAATTATGTATCAATCAAAATATAAAAGGATGTGAAAAAAATTAATAAAAGAGGGTTAAAAAACCTGTACCAAACATGATAGGTACGGAAGGTCCTCAATAGCGAGGGCCATAAAATTTTATACATCCATTTTTACTTTTTTTTATTCGCTGTATAAACGCTACGGAACGTTAAATGCCTATAGGTTTAAGAAAATAACAACAACAATAATTCTTCAAAAGATTGTGAGCTAGATTTTTTTTCTGAGAAGGTCCTGTAAGTTAAACAAAGATATATCATATTATGCGAAGAGTCACGTGATTACGTCTTTTAAATTCAAATCGGGAACAGTGTCTGAGTGTCTTCAAAATTCTGTACCGTGGAGCCGTCACATGGGCATGCATCGTTGTCGATTATTTTAAAACGGTGCAGGTATTATTTACAGTACTCATCTCCGCTTAGCAGTTGTGTGCTATTGTAAGCAAAAAGAATTTACATTTATTTCTAATCACCTTATATAAAGTTACTAGCTGATTCCGCAAACATTGTTGTGCAAAAAAATTAAAGTTTTAATTAACAAATAAAAAATAAAGTTTCATTGTAGAGGGGTGAAAATTTAGGGATGTATGTGTTTTTGTATGCTGTATCATAAAAAAATAAAAAAAAAATTGTCTGAGAATAAAATAAAATTAGTTGTGCACCACCCTTAACATTTAGGGGCATGGAAAATAGATGTCCGATTCTCCACCCTGGCCGATATGCGCGCTAAGATTCACGAAAATCGGTCGATCCGTCTCGGAGGAGCTCAATCACGCACACCGTGACACGAGAATTTTATATATTAGATTACTCTATAATACTACTAGAATGCGACAGGTCAATAACTTCCAATCAATAGTCGATAGGGACAGATTTTAAACTGTAATTCATTATCACCATCATCATCATTATTTCAGCCATCAGATGTCCTCTGCTGGACATAGACCGCTTCCAAAGATCCCTATATAATCGGTTAATAATTGACATAATTATACATTAGTCGCAATTTGAAAACGCATTGTTTTACTATCTTATTATTTCTGAAATGCTCTTTAGATAGAATGTACCATAGATTTAATAGCAGATGAGCTGTAC
The DNA here is from genome assembly GCF_028537555.1 of Battus philenor. Classification (NCBI taxonomy): domain Eukaryota; kingdom Metazoa; phylum Arthropoda; class Insecta; order Lepidoptera; family Papilionidae; genus Battus; species Battus philenor. The sequence continues at coordinate 2,855,919 of NW_027181759.1, read as the reverse complement.
ATTCATCTGTTTAAAGCTACTTTACCTATAAGCAATCATTATGAATATATATCAGAAAATAAAAAGAAAGATTATAATGTCGACATGAATATGTTTTCTTACCGCATAAATATTTTGTTTGACAAGTGGTCTTAAGTTTTTCGCCTAATCCTATATTTTGTTAGGATATCATTCTGTTACCCTCATCATGTGAAGGACGTATTCATAATGACAGCGCGTTGGAAATATTCGCGGAGCTCATTTGTTATCGTCAAGAGCTGTTAAAGTAAAATCCTAATTACATTTATTTTATGTTTAAAATATTAAAGATTGTATAACATAATTTTGTTTGCCGCGTATGTTCTTACACAGATAACAGATTTTTTTTTCTTCTCCTGCTTTTCAGCCGAGATATGGCATAGATCACAAAGCACAGGTCTCGCCCAAAGATTGCCTCAATCATGGGTCTTCCGCTGCCTGCATTCAGCGACTTATAACCTTTACTAAGATGTCGGTGCACCTACTGGCTCGTGGTCGCCACTCAAAAACTATTCGGCTCCAACGGCCATCGGTTGCACGAACGATGTGTCAAACCAACTGCCGTTACGTCGGTAGCCCTAGTTCTTCTGCGGATCTCCGGATCTCCTCCTTTTTCAATTCAACTGTTGGACGTAGGCTTCCTTCATAGATTTCCAATGAGATCGGCTGCCTCCGGCATTTCTCTTGGATTTCGCTTGTTCAGCTTGTAGGAACACCACTCTATGAAACTCATTTTTAGAAAGCGCTTTCATGTAACGCGATGTAATGCCTCTTGTATAATACGTGTTTCCCTCCTTATATATATGTTATAGACACTTATGTTACGTAAAACTTATAGTGATTGATTTATAGTGACGGTTTATAATTAAATTTACAGTCCGTCTGTATGTTATGCCAATTGTCTTGTTATAAAATTACTGTTATATTGTACTCAAACATAAGTAACTGGAAAAGTTAAGGTAATTTATTTGTACACAACGAGTTATACTGGAAAGTTTTTAAGTTAATTTTCATATAGCTCGGAACGAATACATCTTGTACCATGATAACCATGAAAATAGGTAAAGTGTTCGCCCTGAGAAATAAGAACGTAAGGTAGCTCAATAAAAAGAATACATTGGTATCGAGGAAAATCCGAGGAAGATGGAGAAGAATACCGGAGATATAATTATTACTCGTATACTTACACTATAACATGCAACATACTCGTATGACTACGAAACTGCCTTTAGATTCTCACTTTAATCTAATAAACAAAGTCAGTACAAAAGCAAGTATAGCAATCGAATATCGTCTTCGTCTCCTGTCTGTCCAAGGTCCAGCATGTACCATGTCCAAGTTATGTATAATGTGTATATATGTCCAAGTTATGTATATATGTTATAAATGTTTTTGTATATAAATATTTACACACGTTTACGTATTTGGAACGTCCGACAATAGATGGGAGAGTGAAAGAAAGCGATCAAGAGGTCGACTTTCAAGCTATAGTCAGTCCAGATATCTCATGAAGCTACCAATTGAATTGCATCAAGACACGAATGATGAAAGGTAATTGACGGACTCAGAAGAAGCGTGGCTTCTTTTTTAAAGTGAGAGACGAGAAACAATCAGACAAAGAAAAAGGAGGTAGTTTTAAAAATTCTAGGAATATCCTAAATTTTTACAACACTAGCTTGAAAGGCAGTTTCATAACCGGACAAGAAATAACTTCCGATCGATAAAACAACAGATTAAATATGCGCCAGTCTAAATTTTAAAAATGGAATCCCGGATATTTATGACCGGAATAGACACGCGCCGATTGCCGAACCGGCTGACAGCTGGTGCCGTTTGGCACGCGCGCCAACGGAACTGAAAAATGAGGTTTATAATACAATAGGAAGAGCAAACATCCGGACAATAGTGCTACACGTATTAGACGTTCCATTGTTTTAAAATCATATACACTGTCTTTTGTTTATCAGTGCATGTACATTTATTTAAAAAAGAACTTTAATCCCTGCAATATGGGAAGTGATCAAGTAATGGAAGCGGTCATGTTGTCCTGATTTAAGGTGTAGAGAATAATTCGAAGGTTTTGCGCCTTTACGTTTAAAGCATAGGAGATACCCTTCTGTAACTGTACGCACTAAGTTTAAGTGACTCCACGATACAGGCTTTCTTTTCGTTCGATACTAATACAATTATAAGCTCATTGTATACCTAAAGGTGTTACAAAGAATAATTCTAATTTTTTATATGGCCTCTTTATGAAAATCACGAAAGAAGTTAAAGTTTAATATCTTTTATGATGATATACCCGTCCAGGGTGTGTTAAGGTAAAAAAATATCGAATTTGTATATAAATTTAAAATAAAAAGCGTGGTGGGCAGAAGGCTTCGTTTGACTGAGCAGGTAAGTACCCCCCTGATGATGGTGGTAGCTGGTGTCAGGCACGGGCAGATTCGGCTTAGATGACTGAATGTTTTTTTTTTTGATTTTTAAGATGCACATTAATGGAGACGATATAAACACTGAGTGTGAATTTAAATTAAACAATGATTTAGTGAAATCTTGAATAACTTCTAATCTACAGGACATAGTAAAAAGGTTTTTTATGCCAAAACATGAGTCATGTTCCTTTTCATTAAATATATTTTATTTGTTTTTATTTACACATATGGAACACTAACATGCAACGTTACAATAATAAATGCTTTTTATAATCAATGATAAAAATATTAATACCATTTCATGTTCAAAATGAAGGTTCCAGATTTAATTGCACGAAGAACTTTGAACCATGAGAGAAATGACTTCTCAGCATTCCGTCGATTCTTAGTGTGGATGTTGAGTCCGTCACTATGTAGGCCGAGGACCCGGGGTACATTGCCAGTTTAAAAAAGCCTTTTTGAAGCCATGCTGTTTTGAAAGTCCGTTACAAAAAAAATTGCGAATATTAGCTCAATGATATGTATGTATTTATGCGTAATTTATGCACATATTAAGTTTTGTTATTTAAGTATGTATTTGTAACTAATTAGATAATAGAAACAGTGTTTTTAGTGTTACAAATTTATTTTATTATGTTACATATTTTTCTATTTCGATATGAAGAAATTGATTTATTGCTAAACCGTATCTCTACATCGCTCTAAGTAGAATTGGTAAAAGATATCTATAAATCATTAAATAATTGTTCACAGTACCATCAAATACGTTTAATATTTTTATAATTATAGTACATACGTTTCAACTTCTAAGTATATTCCATCTAAATAAATAAGTAACTAAAATCAAAGTCTTTCGATTGTAAATCACAGTTTAATAAATAATTTACCAGCCTTTAGTAATATTTTATTTGTAATAAGACTTAAAAAGTTAATTTTAAACTAAAAATTTGCCAATTTAAAAGCTAGATTTCTTCAAACCATTTGAAAGGACTTGGTTAATATGAAATAGAGCAGTCATCAAATGATAGGTGATAGAAATGGAGGTTTTAAGAGGACCGGAAAGTAATGTCGTTTCACATATTTTACAGAAAACCTGATTTATTTTTACCGCTCCGGTATTTAAAATTTATATACTAGATGGCAAAAGGTTGTTGATAACGAAGGTAAATATATTGTTGATTGGAAATAAAAATTGTTAAAAATCTAGTCGTGTAAATTTAACTTAAGAAAGTGATAGAAGAAAATTACTTTGTGGTCTCCCTGATATATAGTAAGACATAAACTACACAGTTGAAATACAATATTTACTGCAGTCCCGTGATAACTAGAAGTATATGTACATCTCTACTTTTTATTGTAGTAAAAGTTGTAAACTTGCAAAGATTTACAACACTGAAAAGGCTAGTAAATCTTCAATACACTAATATTTTACATACTACTTTTACTTATTTAATTTTACATATACTTCTAGTTATCACGGGACTATAGTAAATATTGCAAAAGTTTCCTAAAGACATAGATAATTAAAATCCGCAAGAGTGCGGTGTGAACAGTAAATGATTTGTCAATAAACCTACTTCCATGCTTTGGAATTCAACTCCTTATATGTATAGTTCAAATGTGAACAATTGTTGATGTAAGTACGTAATTTTCTTCATAAAACTTTAAATAAAGTCAATATTTTCTTTAAAATGAATAGCAGAATAATGTTTTCCAGAATAACCTCATGCGGCGAGGCGACGGCAAAGTCGCGAGATATTCAAATTAAGACTCATGGGAACTTGAAAGTGTTACGCCGGTAATGGAAATAGAAATTTATTTTATACTTTTTATAAGACGTAATATTATTCAGACGTAAACTTTGTTTATTTGCAACCCAAACTATAAAAGTTGATATACACGACTAAATTGAAGATACACGAATAAATGTTTTAAATCAGATTTATTCGTTTTAGTCGGTCCCTCATGACCATCGTGACTAAAAGTAACTTCGATACCAATTTTCTCCAGGCTTCTATATTTTTTGAAGGTTATATGAAACCGCGTACGACGGTGCTACACGAATTTATAAATGCGATAGCGCAGCAAGTAAGAGATCGTCATTCAATACTTTTAACCTTTACATTACCGACAAGCTTCTCCAGAATTTCCGGGCTCATTCGTGAAATGTGGATAAAGTGCAAGAGGATTCTATGTAAGCGGACTGTGGATAGTCCGGACTTATTTTAAGCTGTTTGAGGTAAGACGAATTAATGCAGAATAATGAGTTAAAACGTGATTCTTAAAATTTGCTTTTCCTTGCGCGAGACACGAAACACGGGAATGTTTCTCCAAGTCATAACTCACACCAACGCTTTCACCGTCGTCGTCATATCAGCTGATGGACGCCCAAAGCATAAAACTAAACGCTGTACAACAATAAATATAAAAGTATTATATTGTAATAAGAGTTATTTATATATTATTACCGTTCCGAGTCGGTGGTAGCTTACTACTTATAGCGTTAAAATAATTATTGATTCATAAGCGCATATTATTGCCTTTTTTTGATTCCGGGGAGGGGGGATCTTACGGATGTTCAAGATGCCTTGCCTCTGGGGCGAGGACAAGGTATGTGGGATTCCTACACACTAAAACTCCCCGGTGATCGCCCTCTTTGCTATACGAGCAATCGATGTATCTCCCGGTCAGGGATCGCAACGCAGTCTTTCCTCGCGCTGTGGTATTTTAGATAGCCAGTTCCGGGGTACATGTGTATGGTTCCCGCTACCCCCGAAACTACCCTGGTGCTATCACGATGGTTTGAGATCACATCGAACCATCATCCGCCTCAGAGTCTTCGAAGCTAGTGGGAGTTGACGGCTCCCACCCTTAACTCCTGCGACTCGGAAGGCCCCGTTTATGGTAAGGTAACAACATTCGCCGGAGGGCCTTCGCTAGGCGGGTCCTTGCGCTGACGGCGTCGTCGCTGACGGGATCTGTCCTCTGCTGATTCCGTTTAAACGCCTCCTTCTGGACCATGACGGTCTCACAGAAAGAGGCCAAACGCATATTATTGCCTACTTTAAGTAAACATATTTTGAATTTTGCATGAATATTAACATTGTTTGTCGATAAATTGACTTTAAAACGGTTTGGATTACGTATACACCATGTGTAAAATATAGGATAGTTTAGAATACTAATATAGGATAGTACTTCGCACTATCCTATATTTTACACATGGTAAGCCTATCCGATAACAAGAATAATAAAATTCTAAATGGAATCTGTAACGTATTTTTTGAATAAAACAACCTTTCCGTCACATTATTCTTACGGAAGTCGCGTCTTTTCTTTATGATATTTCCAAGACATTTCATTTCAGTAAACAAAAGCGATGGCAACAAGAGACAGCTGAATGGAAAATAAAGAGCTGTAATGTAAGGACAGGATAGGTAAGTATAAAATGTACAGTGTTTTTGATGTCTTTGAATTCACATTTTAAAAGAGATTTCTGTATGGAAAATATGTTCCGGTGGTTTCCTTGAGAGTATTTATTGAGACAGTCAAAACTGTTACAAAGAAAATAAATAGGACGAAGTTTTATGTGCCCATTGGGCATAAGGTCATGTCTGGTAGAGATAAACTATCAAGAAAAGGTCGTTGGACATTGGACAATTCCAAGCAGTAACTGCATCGCCTCCCTTGTCGGCGATGAAGGAAGTCACCACACATCTTGAGGTATTGCAGAAGGATAATTCAAAAGAATCAATAGATAAGTTAAAATAGGTCAGGTAAGAAAACAACAAAGTTTATAAAATAAGAGTTATCACTTGTAAAAGAAGAATTAAACATATGAAGAGTCATTGTGAAGTTATAAGAAGAATAAATTAAAATAGAAAATAAATAAAGTAAAATAAGAAACCAACTGCGATATCTTGGGAATGGTGATGAAAAATGAAAGGCGACGCATGGAAGAAATGGAAGGAAGAAAGTAAAGAATGAAAGATATTGTGAGGAAAGACTAACAATACTAGAGCTAAGAAGTATGAAAGAAGAAAGTACAATAAAATGAAAAATTTATTTAAGCAAACAAAGTCCCTATCCCATATGTTAGGAGAACAAGAGGTCCCTAATAACAGATACTACTGAAATATGAAAAAAAAAACACTCGCGAGAGAGACTGCAATGCAGAAGATTTTTGTACTCTTTTTTTGGATGGGATTTCACTGCTATCTAAATGCCATGGGCAATTTCGAAGTTTCCAAGGATGCGCTGATGAAGATTGACATAACCCTCTGTTGCTGATTATACATCACCATAGTCACCATAATTTCTGCCGTAGGATATCCATAACTGGAAATAGGAATCGCCCATAGATTTACAATAATTCTGATTGGGAGCAGTGTTTTCCGATGACCTTAAAAAGTCGTTTGTCCAACTGGATGGTCCTTCTACGAGGTGCTTCCTGGTCCGTGGTTTTCACTCCAAATCCTTAAGGTCTATGCTGCTATTTGTTCTGCGTGAAACGTGGTCTTCCTAGTTCCACTTCAATGTCTACCCGCTGGACTATGTTCATTACAATTGTTCATATATGGATTTCATTCATTCATATCGTAGAGAAATAACGAATGATTACGAATCATGATTTAGTCCTAAGATACGGCGATGCCTAAAATTCTATACAAACAGAAAGTAATGCAAATAACATTATATTTAATTTATTTATATTCAAAGATTATTTTCTTACTTTAGTTTAAGAATTTGAAACTCAGTAAACGGATGAATAAATTGAATTTTTCTGAAAGACTTGTTTAGTTTTTTTTTATTTAAATTGTAGCCGACGTCGCCCGCCCGCAATGAGGTAGAAAAATTCGTTTTATTGCCACCGAGTATAATTTGTAAAGAGTAAATATAAAAGGGTTTTTAAAATTCGAATAATAGTTAATTACGTAAAAGTCTTGAAATATTCATTGGTGTACAGACCTAAATCAGTCCACTGTCAAAAGAAATAAAACGGAAGAGTGGAAATAAAAACTAATTTCATAATTAGGCTATTATTCAAAAACAATATGGTTTTAAATTATTTCGTAGTGTATTGTTATAATAATTTTATAATGTAAATGAAGATTTTGCGTATGAAATATACATATATAATGTACACGTGAAATAAATCGTAGGATTGATATAAGTTGCTCAAAGATATCAACTATTTTTATAGTCATATAAATGAATAGTTTGTTAATGCCGGATTAATAAAAAATATTGTGTCGATTCTATATTCAAATTAAAAAAGAAACGTTTAGAAAACTGTCTCATAACTTTTTTTAATGGCGTGTCGTTTGCCAGTATCTATTTTTTTAATTAAAATACTAAACCACTTGATTCTTTTTTTGAATAATTATTTTTTGTTTATTGATACTTAGTAGCCGGACATATGATCATGTCATTTATGTCTTAAACATTTATTTGCATTAAATAAAACTGAAGAATTGACACACAAATTTAATGAATTGTGTATTAGGCAGTTATTTCTAAGTTACTTTTTATAACACTTACGTTTGCATTTTTTTAACGTGAGATCTCTTGTTATCGTGGTATATAAAATCATGTGATATTTACCGAAGTTCCAGAAAATTTTGTAAATAGTCGCAATTATTTTTCGGAGTATTTTACGTCTGCCAACATCTTTTACCCAAATAATAAAAGCACTGCCTCATATATAGCCCTTTGCTGTAACGCACCCGCGGGTAATTGCCTCATTATGTTACTATTTACGGCGTTACGGGTACGTGACGTCACGGATGACGTCAGAGCGTGTGACCCGAATATCGGAACATGTTTAAAACTTTCCAACCGATAGTTAAATACAATGTTTGCAGTAAACATCGCAAACAGGATATACGCTTACCGAAATTTAACTATTTCATTTGATTTAAATCGGTTGGACCATCAGTATAGCGGGATATTATGTTTTATTTATAGTTTTTTTTTAGCTTTTTTAAATATTTATATTCATTACTGTACATGCTAGAATATATATATATATATATATATATATATATATATATATATATATATATATGTATGCATAATTGTAAAGAAAAAAGTACGATGGGCGAACTTATCACATGAGGCAATTTCTTCCAGACACCAAAGTTTAGAAACAGTGGAAGTATAAATAACGGATAATTAACTTGTACAAAATACATATACATACAAATTACATACTTAAACTTATACTTACATATGTATATAGAATTTATACTTATAGTAAAAAAGGCTAGACATTATTCTTTTTAATATGAAAACTGTTGGGAAAATAACGACTTCTAAATAAAGATTACGAGTTGAAATATACCTCACAAGCCTATAAAGGATTAGCCTAAGTTACATTGATACTTGATTTTCAGAATTTACAAAGAAATAAATATACAGTACATGCATGTTTTTTTATTTCTGTTATCTTGTTCGTGATGTCACATAGCTGTTTGTCCGTGAGGCCCAGTTTCATATAACCTATTAATTACAACAGTAATAGTGGTAGTTCAGTGGTAGAGGACTGATACTTTACGATCGTTGTTCGTGAGTTCGGTTCCCGGGATAATATTTTATATAATTTAAACTTTGTGCATTAATTACATATGATTCCTACTGCTTACAAACAAGTTTTCAGAGGACTATCAGCAGCGCCAAAATACTACGTACATATTTATGGTTATGGTATATCCCCCCATAAATATCTTTGGGGGAAAATCTATAGCTTAAGGCTTGCAATGGGCGACTGAAGAGTGAAACGATGACTGTGATAATACACACACAAGTCAAATAATCAGGATAAATATAAAAGAAATATAAATAGTATAAACTAAAGTACCTATTAAATTATTAAAATAGACTGTGTACAATTATAATTATTTAACTAATCAAAGTAAGTAACTAATAAAGAACGACGATTTGTAAAGAGAAGTACGAATGCTGTTCATAAATCTCCTCTATTGCTCACGACATTGTTAATACATATCCGCAAAAATATTACAATTATAAGATACATTTAATAAATAACGATTAAATCAGATTCGAACGAAGTCACACACTGATCCGACGCAAAGATGTGATGAAAGCAAATCAGACTCAATTGGTATTACATCCGCGTGTGAAACAGGTGAGAACGTTCCAGAAGCTTCTGTAATAACATAAACAGGGTACAACTTCGCGGAGACAAAAGAAATGGCGCGTGACATGAATCGCATACGAATGAGGCGAGTTTTTGCCCCTTCAAGTGTAAAGTGCTTCATTGTTTTTATTGCTGACTTTTCTTTTACCCTGTTTGATATTATGTGCATATATTTTGAGAAGTATAATATATTATTATAAAGTTTTAAAAATACCATTAAAGAATAAAAAATAAAGTAACTACTAAATTTTTATTATTAGTATTCCTTGCTATTGATCAGAAAGCGCGCCCTAGGATGTCTACTTAAAAGGTAGACAGACTACCTCATTAAAGTTGTCAAAAGAAGCCGGATGCAGACCGCTTCCAAGGTCCTTTTGGAAATTTATGGAAAAGGCTTACGTCTAGCAGTTCTCGTCCTTTGGCTAAATTGAGGATGAAATTATAAAAATAAAGCGAAGTAGAATACAATAAAGCATGAAGATGAAGGTTTTTAACAAAATGTGTGTTGTCGGTGATGATTTATGAATGCGAGACATGCTCGCTTATGGTGGGTTTTATAAGAGAGGTTTGTAGGAGTGGTCGTAGTACTGTAGCTTCTTGTTCTTCGGTAGCTTCTTGTTCTTCGGTAGCTTCTTGTTCGTATACGTGGGTAAGAGCTCGTTGCTAGGCAACGCGTGTTTGAGTGGCGCGCGATATGCACGCCACAGGTTAATGGTCATCCAGAGAGCAACTGAGTGGACTATGCACGAAGATTCACTGCGAGATCGAAACAGAAAAGAGGAAATCTGCAGAAGAACCAAGGCCATGGATATAGTTCGAAGAATTGGTCGTTTAAAACGATAGTAGCAGCCGACAGTCTTAGGTGCCATAATTAAAAGGCTGAAAACATAGGGTCATGGGAATTCGCTTGATGCAGACAGCGCAAGATCAGGTCATCGTAGACTGTGGGGGTGGCCCATGCCTTGTAGTGGGTGTCTATCAGCCGATATGATGATGATAAAAACAAATTATTGGTGATGGCGGCTTAAACAGCGTCAGAAAGAGACGAAGAATAAATAAAATCTAAAGATGGTGAATATTAAAAGCTTTTTTAATTAATGAAAAGCCTTAATGGCACATTGCACTTACCGTTCTTCCATATTGGATATTAAATTACAATTAACCGTCCACGCTTGCGTATCGAGTTTTAAAGTGCTGTGAATTCTGTACTTTGTAATGTACATTGTTGATTAATTATTAATTTGTGAGAATGAAATTGAAAATTATAATACAATTTTAATGCTTTAATCTGAAGACGCGACAAGCATGACATTCGGCAGAAGATAAATTATGCATAACCCAGGCCATTTATGTATCTATTTGTTTTAAATTACATGTCATTCTATTAAATATCAAGACAAATGATACATTCGAATCATAAAATTATACACAAGTAAATTATTTCATCATCGAAACATTCCCTTCCCTTTTCATCACCTGTATCTATGGGAGCTATATCACGGGTTTTTAGGCCCTCGTTGTTGGGGACCACTCGTTATCCTCTTTTATTTTTGGGACCGGAATAAATTTCACAATTATTTTTTCACAAAATTTTCTATTTTCACCCTCTCTCTCTCTCATCGTCTCATTGTCATCATTCACAATTTACCTTTATTCCTTCTATTATCCATCATATTTTCTATATTTCTCAAAGCAATCACGGATATACGGGTTGGTAATGGCCGTATAGTAATATTATGGTACGCAGAAGATGCTGCTGCCTATCCTCTGGAAACTTTGGGAGCAGTGGCCAATCTTACATAATTAATGCACAATGTTATATAAGTTCATCTATCTGGAAATCGAATTTACGACCTTATACTTATATACGCAATTCATATTTATTCATTCTTTAATATCTATCTGCGTAAGAATTTAATTTTTATGTGTGTGTTTCTGTGTTTTAAATGTAAAATTATCTTTAATTATTTTTTTGGATTATTTAATTTAAATTTAATATTTTAAAATATCTTTTAGTTAAAAGTTAAATTGATCTATAAAACGACATCGGCGAGGAGCTCGGATGTAAAGAGCGTAAAAACTAATTTATTACAGAGTCCTAACGAATGAAGAAAGCGCCATTGTGCCGGGTAAAATATGATTATATCTCAAACGTTGCTTAGTCTGTACTATAGATGCGTCTACTTTAATAATATTTTTCGTCTGTTTCATTTCTATATGTACGAAAATATCTTTGTAAAAAGTATCAATAAAAGGCTTTGATCTTGGTAATTATAAAACGTATTCCTTGAGTCCTATAAACGGGCTGTATATCTTTTTTTTTTGGACCCCGCTATTGGAGGCCTCTCGTACCCTTAATTAGTTGGAAACAGGGTCTTTGTTTACAAATAAGTTTTTCAGATTTTTCATCTTTATTCTTCACTCACTGTCATACTTCTCAATTTCTTTTATTCTTACCTTATTTTCATCACAATATCTTTCATTCCTTCTTGCTTTCATCGCCTTCCTTCCATCATCTTATTACTCTTAGGTGGCTAGGTAAATTTTTTTTATTATTTACATATTTTTTTATCAGAGTTTTCTTTGGGTTGTGCTTTCTTAATACATTACTACACTTTTCTTATTCTATTTTTTCTTATTATTAATTGACTAGTTATTTTATGTGCAGTTTATTAGGTACCTACCTATCTATACTGATTTGTTTCTATTAACAGTGTCACTCACCACTCTCGAGCTGTATATCGGATCGTTTACGGTTAGGTAAACACCTTGCGGAGCAGTGATAGCTTAGCAGAAAGGATTGAAATTTACCATCGCAGTTCGCGGGTTTGATCCCCGGTATAATCGTAAATAATTCACACTCTATGCATTAATTATATAGGGTTGCCACTGCTCACAAATAAGTTTTCAGAGGATAGGCAGCATAGCTCTCTGCGTATCACTTACTACTTCTGCCAAGCGTGGCGATTATGATGTCTTCTTCTTTTCAGCTGATGGATGCTCACTGTAATATGACCGGTCCTGTGCTGTCCACATCCAGCGACATCCCGCCATAAATATCCTTGAAGGGGCCTATCCCTTGTAGTGGACATCTATGGGCTGAAACACGACAACTAAAAACTCTGCTCACTTTGCCACTTTGTAACAAAAATTGTTTTATGATATTCTATAAAAATTTTCATGCTTCGTGGATTTAAAATGTAATATTAGTTTTGATTGTAATTTTAATATATTTATTAATTGATAACAACAATATTGAAATTGTACGCTATTTCATTTGTATAGTAACATAATATACGCTCTGAAAAGATAATAATTTTTTTATTGTATTTTAAGCAAGTTTATTCCAGTTCAAGGTCTTGACTCAAACCGCTATGCCGCGCCTTCGGTGTGGTGAGAAAGTAGAAAGTAGTTAGTAGAGACGGGGCTTTCCCCCGTTACGACCGCTCTTTTCCGTCAGTGCGCCGACAATGTAAGTGGTGACGGCGCACATGTTCGTTTTACCTCGGCCCCCACCTCTCTCCGCTTTTCTGAGGCGAGGTACAGTGGTTTATATAGTACTAAAATTACGATGTCCTACTCTTTTAGTTACAAAAAATACTTTAGAGTACCCAGAGCTTGGATATTACTTTGGATAAAAAGCTTCGGTGGAACCCACATTTTTAAACAACCGTAAGAAAATTCAACTCCTCCGTCTTTGCAATTAAAAAAATAAGACAATTAACGGATTTTTAGTTATTTTTATAGCGTTATTTTATAAGGCATTGCTGACGAAAATAATTCTATATTCATTTTTACTGAAAAAAGCTGTATTTATAACTTGAAAGCTAGAGATTTCATAAGAGATCTATTTAAAGAAAACATGTATGTATACATGTATATCTTTGTACCAAAATAAATAAATAATAATGATAAAATAGTCATACAATAAGGGTTGTAATCTATTTGTTCACTCTTCTAAGTTAGTATTCAAGTTAAATAAGTTAAAACTTTATATCTTAATGAACATTGAAATACGAAATTATGAAAACGATAAGGAAAATTAATAATTGATCACTGTAAGTTTTCACTTTTGCGTTTGTCAGTATTATTTACTTTATAGAAATATAATTCAATCAAAGTTTATTGTTCATTAGATTCGAGCAACCTGGTAAATATTTAATATAAATTTTGCTATTTGATTTCACTGATTTAATAATAAACTTTGCTCGGAGTAATATTGTTGTAGTTTTGACAACGTAATTAAGTTCGTTTCATTTATTGATTGAACATGGTCTTAACAGACATCTGTTAGCTTGGCTTTGTTAGAAGTGGCGACCTATGCTCATGCAGCAGTGTCTCCATTGTGCTGGGAAAGCATGTTATGGGGCCACCATTGATTTTTTGGAAAACCACCCCGCATTCCTTGACGAAATCTATGGTCTGTTGGGTTTCCTTGAGGAGTTCAATTGGATTAACAATGTCACTTGGTTGGGAAAACCAGTCTGTTACAGACGGCATACGAGGAACCACGTGGAATTAATTCAAAATAAGGACTGGGGTACCGAAACCAACGGCACTCTCTCTCTCTGACACTGTACCTTGTAACATAGCATAGTTAGTCAGTATTTATTAGTTGTAGTTTGTGTGTAGTGTAAATATTTAGATGTCAATGAACCTGTTTGTTTACTTCATCGTCCTGCGTTTCTTTTCAGAGTTAACCCTCGTGTGTCATGCTACAGAGCAATAAATTTCAATGTGAAACCTCTGTGGAACAAGAAAGGAGGCGCTATACAGCCTACTGAGATAACACCAGAATATCCTTCAATTTATGTATGGATTATATTTGTATTAAAATGTGAAATGTATATACCCAGGAAGGCACCGTCGGCGTTTTAGATACAAATCATTAGCCATATAAGTTTATCTGTTTGTGCGTAGAATCATATCCTTGAATCTTCAAGGTTAGTTTCAGATTCTGTAATTTTATTTCTGAATTTTCGAAGTAAAACAATTTCTCGATGGAAGAACTTTTCTTACTTTCTATAGCATTCCTTGATAACGATTTGATTTAAACAGATAAATATCATACGGTACATGTTAGCGATGATATATTCTCTCTTCATTCACTCATCCTTCGCAATATCTACTATACTACACTGTATCCTCTTACAAACTTTACAATATCCTATATTCTCTTTCTTTCATTCCCAGTTCTTACACAAGTTGCCTCTCTTTCTTTTCCACATTCTTTGATATCACAGTTGGTTATAATTTGTTTCTATACTTATTTGTATTTTTGTTTTTGTTTTTTTTTTTTTAATTACTTTTCTTAGCGTTCCAGTCTTGGCTGTTGCTTGATAAACGAAACAAGGTACTTGTCGTATTACAGTCTTTTTAAATTCTTTTGGGCCCCATCCCTGGCCAGCAGATCCGTCCTCTAATGAGAGGAAATATCCCTTCAATTTTTCAATTAAACTTTTCATAGTTGCCTTTTTATCAATAGTGTTTATCGGAATGAAAATCACCCGTTGGGATCCATAGGACATCCATTCATAAAGCTAACTTAGTTAAAGTCTTCGGGAAAGGCTACATGCGCTTCCAACAACAATAAAGTTATATTATCGAGAGCAGAGAGAATAAGCAGATGTGTTTCTTTCATTTAAAAGATAAGCATAATGTCATCAAATTCATTCGATAATAATTAATGTGACAGAGGAATGAAGAAATCACATCAATTGATGCGTCAATCCATGTTCAGATCAAATTGGCTGCGAGAAGTAAGCGCCGCTGATTCGTAACCAATCGATTACTTACGTTTGGAGAGGCGATGACTGCGGCCATTTTGTTATTTGCGTCTTCTGATCGAATTCTGTGTTCTTTCGTTTGAGATGCTCTTTTTATTTAAAAATCTTAATCTTACCTTTAGTAACACGCATTTCAATATTTATTAACTTATCTGTGTTAAGTGAATTAAGTAGCTTGAAAAATTACTCATCTCAAGTGTCGGTGGGCAAAGTTCATCGCTTGAGAAACCCACGGCAGTAGAGGAATTATGTATTATTACGTAATTATTTCTTGCGAAGTAATATAATTACGTTATTTACTACTTTTAAATTTATTTATGTTTAGATTGGGTGTGTCGTACATCAATTGATAGCGAATGAAGTGTATATTCACCCCTATAACTATTACACTTAAAAGTAATCACCCTATATATTATATTAACGTAATTTATAATGGAAGTTATATGAAGAACAAATGTATGTATATATGTACATGTATATATTTCGTTCGACGCTGTGCAAACATAATGAGACTGAAGTCTCTTCGCGACAACAATTGTGAGAAGTACTTGAAACAAGCCAACAAATTGGATCTGTACTTTGAATTGGATTGGCTTTAATTGGATTATTTATTGTAAGTGTAATAAGGTTTATTGTGTGTATTTTCGTAAAATGTCTTGTTGTATGTATATTTGTTGTACATTTTAGATAAATGTTGCATATATGTTTGTATGGACGTATGTATGAATTCAAGATTGTATGTTTGAGACGCTTTATTCAAGCTATGGAACAACTTATTGCAAATCCATGGGAGAGGTCTGTGTCTGTCTACGTCCTACGATTGAAATTATGATGATTAATTTAATCATCATAATTATCAAACCAGCTTACACACGCCCGTTGCAAAGCATAGGTCTTCCGCAAAAAGATTTTTAACTTTTAACGATTCTATCGATCTTGTGGAGAATTAGCCAATAGGAAAGCCTACGAATTTAAAAGTCCTTAACATTTTATGATATTAATTTGAAGCGGAAAAATCCTTTTATAAGTTGGACATGCGATTATATTAAGTAAATCGAAAAATACAGGATGCAGATCGCTTCTTCGAAGCCCAAGATGATGTGGTTTATGTCCAACATTGGACATACTGCGGCTGATGATATTAAATAAAGCATTTTAGAGCAGTAAAATCACATTGGATTTGTAATTTGTTTCCTCACGTCGTATCAAAGACACATGTCGGCTGTCTGGTAGCCAAACAAAGAGACTTCATTAACGTTCCGAAACACGTACGGTAATCGCTTTCCTCGCTCCTTTATCTTACATATTGATTGATCGTCCTAGAATTAAACAGAGACAGCAAACGGTAAATTCGTCTCCTCTTTTTAAATTATTTATATTAATACAGACAACAGCAAAATACATTTTGTAAAAAAAAAATAACGGTAAAAATCGATTACAAAGAGATTTGATCGATTTTAAATTATAAACAGGCTTATAAAGTAATAGAGCATTTTATGTCACTACGGTAATATTATAGATAAATAAATGATTAATTAATTCTTATAATTATCTACATAGGGACATTTAAATGAACTCTCTTTAAAGGTTCTTTCAACTTAAAGCTATGTGAGTTCCAAACACGTTCTGATCTGACCAGCGCCCACAACAAACTCAGACGGAGTGGTTTTTTTGTGATCACTTTTATAATATTATTCATACAGTATTGGAGTAATTTGTTCCCAAACTATTATTACACTTTTTCTTTTTTAATCCTTAAATTTATTACAAAATAATTTAAAGACATTTAATGGAATTGTATTGTCATACCGTACAGTTGAACACATATTATTAACTAATTCTATAAAGCTTATTTATCAAAGTTGATTAATAAAAATATAAAGTTTAATTTACGAAGTGTTTAAGCATCCTATCTTTGAAAGCACTTCTAGGGTCTCCAAAAGTGTCGAAATCAATTTTTTTACGTGGAATTGATAATACTTGCGCTTATTAAAATTTATGTATACAGGGGGTAATATGAACGATGTATAAAACTAGGCTACTTCAAAAACAAATCGGGGATATCAATACCTATCCATTTCACAACCGTGCATGTTCAGAAAATCAATGGTACTTGGGATATTCGACAATTTGTGATTTATTTATGTTTCTTCCAAAGAATTAAATGATACGAAGTTAGGCTATTTATAATTGATGTAATTTTAATTTATGACTATCTTAATACGTAGCTATTGCGGTTCCCATATATCTAAAAAACTTATAGTTACACTTCTCGAAATAGAGGGCTTTATCAAAACTTATGCAGGAAGCCTCCCGTTAGATTAAAAGTTACACTACCGTCTACGAAACTTTCAACTTCTGTTGGGAATCGACAAAGACTCGGAAAGCATATACGAAATACGCAGTTCGAAATAAAAACTTTTATTTCAACACCATATAAGCTACATAATACTCTGCGGACTTTTCATACTTGAGATACGCTACGTATTTTTTATATCTATTTTTTTTCCTTTAAAAATAATTCTAAAATGAAATAATTTTATTAATAAATACATTTAAAAACTTTTAAGTTAAACAGTTTTTTGATACCTATATTGTGGTGGTTGTGGAAAAATATGTACCTAGTCCGCCATATTGGAACGGCGTCCATCTTGATTTTTAAATTTTGACATAATCACCGTGTTTTACTAGTGTAGCCCTTTCATTTGATACCCATATTGAGGGGGTTAAGGAAAAATACGTAATCCGCCATTTTGTATCGGCGGCCATCTTAGATTTATAATGTTATTGATTTTATTATATTATATTGTCATCTAAATTAAATGTGTGTACCAAATTTCAAACTAAATAAAACCATTTAAAGACAATTTTATTTTCGAAATTTGAAAACATATTTTCACCGATATAACTATAAATACTAATTTATACATCACTGATAATAAAAATAATATAAATGTCAAATAAATCCTCCTTTGAGTGCATTTTGTATGAATGTGTTATAATGTAACTCTTTTGTTTTTCGTCTATATAGTAAATTAGCTTAATATAGGCTTCAATTGGTTTCATAGAGACTTTGACTAGATATTACATACAGATTTTTGTGAAATTGTAGAGTTTTAAGATCGTTATGATATCAGCCATAGTACGCTTACAGATGTGCATTGAACTTCTCCGTTGGTTTTCAATAGGGTCGATTCGACCTGCATCCAGATTCTTTCAACAGCCTTAACAGAGATGGACGCGGTCTCGGTCCAGCTCTTCACGGGGCACGGGGGGTTTTCTGAGTACCTCCACAGGTTCAAGCTCAGGAAAGAGCCCTTGTGCTTCTGTGAACCGGGCGTGGACGAGACCGTGATCCACCTTGTGTCCTGCATTCGGAGGACTCCGGTTCGACTTCGAGTGCCGGTCTTGTGTGAAAATCAGGGAGGAATCAATAGTCTCTCTGATAAGAGAAGAAAAAACTAAAGAAGAGTTCCTCCTACTCTGTAGAAAAATAATAAGTATAGTAATAGATAGAAATAAAAGCTAATAAAAATGTAAAGAATAAAAATAAAAAAAATGTAAAATCAAATCAAATATTGTAATAATCCTATATAGAAATAAAATAAAAAAAATGTAAAAGAGTAATGAGGGATGTATGAAAGGCGTTACAGAGCGAAAGGGAAAGACAGAAGAATTGTGGCAAGAATGAAAAGAACGATAGATTATACGATATATGACAAACGATAATGAAAATAAAAAATATGTGAAAAAATTAAATAAAGTTGAATAGTCCCTGTCACACACAAGATAGGGGGTACGAGAGGCTCCCAATAGCGGGGACCTTAAAAAACAGCCTTAACATACTCGTCTGTCCAACTCCAGGGTCGAGGTGCTACGTTAAGTTGACTGCTCCGTCGCCTTAGTTCTAAAACCTTCACCTTTTTTTGTCTAGAATACTGCAGAAAAGTCACAGCAAAGACCATTAAAAGGAACAAGCAGACAAAAAAACAAAAGTGTATAAGACTAGCTAAGATAAATAATAAAATCTGTGATAAATATAAAGAAAATTGAAAAGTATAAATTATATAATAAAGAAATGTAAATGTAAGAATAAAGATAAATAAATAAACATGTAAAAAATAAGGCAAAAGAGAATAAATAAATAACATATATTAAAATATGCGAACGCAAATAATCAAATGTGTAAATTATTTTTTGTAAAATTAGTCCCTGTGTAGAATAGAGGCCATAAATAAAGAAACCTTAAGATCCTTGCGACGATATGTTCTACTTGCTATGTAGTCTGTTAACTGCCACATCAACTTGCTGGATAATATCTGTTCCGTTGTACATTTACGTATACCCTTATTTCTGATTCGATCTCATACAAAATTTCAGATACTCTGGTTTTATTTTGTAATGTTACCTACACGATGGACTCTCGTAATATATCCGGACTTGGAACTGGCAGAAATACTCGTATTTATAAACAGCACGTGTAATTTTATGACTCAAAATTCTTTCAGGCTGTATGTATTTCTTAAGCCTGTTTAGTTATTCAGTATGTTGCCTTATGTGGACAACATGAGAGATATGTTAGACACGAAAAATGTTAATCCTTAGTTTTACTATTCATAACTTCCTCGTCCGTGCTTTTAGGGAAATAAATGTTTAAAAAGGTACCCGAGGGACTAGAGGAGAATATTATTAATTACGTAATTTGATAACACTATTTTAGTGAAACGAGAATAATAAATAAACTGTAAATTTATTTACTGTTAATACTCTATTATTTAAATTTGACGTGGTTGATAAATATCAGCATGCATAAGTGAATGTTTGTAATTGCAGCCCATACACGACCCTACAAAGGTCTCCCCCAAAGGTATCTATGGGAGAATATACCGATCCAAGTGCGGTAGAATGGTATGCACAGGAAGCTGCTGTCTATCCTTTAGAAACTTCTTTGTGAGCAGTTGCAATTCTATATTATTTACGCAGTGTGAATTACTTAAGATTGTATCCCGGGAATCGAACTGAAGACCTACAATGGCAAGTTTCAATTCTCTACCGCTGAGATATCACTACTCGTTAGTAAATTGTCAAATTAATGTAAACAGAAATTTAGAAAATGGAAATAATGACTGTTTGCTTTTTAACCTGTGTATAAAAATCTATATATATTTATATACACAATAATTTTTAAATTTTTTATTACTTATAACTTTCTTAACGTACCTTATTTGTCACTTTAGTTTTCTTGACGTTTAGCCGTCAAGTCGATCTAATGTCAAGAGGAATATAGAGTGAAAATATTGTTAGGATGCTTAGAATAAAATAAAGACTTATGTTCGAGACCGCCTTTATTGTTTGTCAATCCCAAACATACATATGTATATATCAAATAATCAAAAACAATATTTCATTACCTAAGACTCGACTCCGTTATGTTAGTAAATTTGTGAATAGATAATGTATACGCTTTTATAATAGCTTAAATATTATAACTCAGATACTGTTCAGAAAGCCCTTATTGTTCAATTAAAAAAATGAACTATATACGTTTTCAGACGATTTAACAAGTTCAGTGCGTTCGGAGTTCTGAAAGACCTCTTGATTTTTGTTTTATGTGACAAACAAAATCGTATCACACTCGAGCAGAAGCCATGTTTAAAGTTTTTTGTATGTAGGATAAATATAGGATATAACTCGTCAAAATATATGCGTTCGCCGCCGTGCCCTAGCTCTTGTAAGGACGATCGATATTTACGAGCATCTACGACATCTTTGCTTGCAAGCACCGTCGTCATCGATACTCGCCGCCTGCGCACACGGCTCTACGCTTTTCACTCGACATCGTTCACGACAACTCCGCTAGATGACGTAGAGTAACACGGTTGACACACGTGTATGATTGAATTTGATTCGATGGTATTATAAAATAATATCAGGTACTCATCAGTACAATAAAATAAAGTATGTGGTATTCTTCTCGTAACTATTTAATGGAATCAGGCGTTACCTTGCGGAAGTCCATCCTAAGTAAGAAATTGACCAATATTTAGCCACTTCCGCAAATGCAGTGGTAACTCTTAGTTAGTGACTCTTGGCCGCCACACGACAACCTATCGTCTCCAACAGCCGTCCTTTGTACGAGCGATGTCGCACGACAAACTTGACTTTGTAATTTTGTTAAATATACTCTTTTATTGAACTAAGTAAGAAAAGGACCAATATTTGGCCACTTCCGCACATGCAGTGGTAGTCGTGCAACAAAGTGCACCGCCCGCCAGCCCGCTGACAAATGCGTATGCGGCAAACAATGCGAACTACACAACTGCCACCGTCAAATCACTCAACACGTGTTTCACCCCACCACGGGGCATCTTCAGGAGTTATGTTACACCGATTAGTGCCAAACACAGAGTCCACTCTGGAAGTGGCTAAATATCGGCTCTTCTCGTAATAACAAGCCCTATATATAATTTTAAATTGTTTTTGAAAAATATTTCCGCTGTGTTATTACGCGTCTTCTTTTATAATTATATGTTCAAGTAAATTCAATATTAACTACGTCAGCAGTTCATTTAAGAGAGTCAAAAAAAGGTGAATGGAAATTCTAAATACCTAAGATACACGCGCCATTATATTCTAAGTGAAAGCCAACTATACATTTGTTTATACAAAATAGTATTTATTATAGAATTGTTATCAAGTATGTAGTTAGATAACAATTATGTTTAAATTTTTAAAATAACAAAGACTACATAAAATAAAATAATGCGGTAGAATATTTTAATCTTAAATTATTATATGAAAACCCTTCTCAATCTATAACAAACAGATTTGTTTAACCAATATTATCCAAAAGACAATTTATAACATCAATAAAATCACGTCTAATGTATTACAAACTTTATTTTGACATATGTAAACAATATGGCAGCTCAGTGGTGATCGAGTACCGGTTCGTAATGAAATATTTTTTTTAAAATTATAAAATGTTTTGTAATCAAAAATGGTAATTGTTAATGTCACGAAGCATCTTAAAATAAATCGCAGCTTGATGGAATATAAATGTCCTTAACATTTTGGTTCTATGATATACAAAAACGTGGTTTTCTTGAAAATGACCTGTTTTTGAAGTTGGACTTACAGCACTATATACTGCATAGCAATATGACAATATTAAATACAGAAATCTAACATTTTCTAGCCTATTTTCTAGTCAGTCTCTAAAAATCATGGAAGCTTTACGTGGATTCCTTCCTCTTTTATAGTATTTATTCATGTGTACATTCTACCTGTGGCAATACACCGTTGGAACGGTTGTGGAAATTTTTCTTCTGTTTAATTTTTATTAGATATTACTAATATCAAATATAACACACATATGCATATACACAAACACATATATATAGATATACTAGTTGTGCCCGTGATTTCGTCCTCGTGGATTATTATAACGTCCAAAGATTTTTTCTAAAATAAAATAATTATTACATTAGCTATCTGCTAGTATAAGTCCCGTTGAAATTGGTCCAGCCACTACAGGGATTAGCAGGAACAAACAGACAGACAGACAAAAATTGTATCGTATTCATATGCATAAAAATCGGTTATTTTGATATAACACACAGACATTATATACGTACGTGTGTGTATACGTGCATGCGTGCGTGCGTGGGTGCGTGCGTGCTTGCGTGCATGTGTGCGTGCGTGCGTGCATGTGTGTGTGTGTGTGTGTTTTGCTCGCATAGAACGCAAATGGCTGGAATCCGCAAGACGATTTTGGTAACATTGTCGGTTGATGCTGGTCATATTGGAAATCTATGGGAAAAGCTTATGTCCAACAACGGATATTCTGCATCTATTATTATAATGATATTAAATGGAAAAAGGAATTGAAATTTTGATTAAAAAAAAAATACTTTTAACATCTGCACAAATGTTTACTCTGATATGTAATCATACGTTCCTAAAATTAACATACTTAAAGCCTGAGATGAAGGCTTTGAGCTCAAGGCGAGTTTCAACTTAAAGTCTTATTTACATAAACATATATTTCGAAAGGAATATCAAACTAAGAATTTAAGTACGCCTGCACCGGAAATATATTTACTGTATGAATATATATTTACGTCATTTACAAATTTATTTTATATGTTACTTTTCTCCGGTTGAAGTTTCTTGTTTATAGTACCCTATAGTTACAATGCGGTGTATATCAATGAAGTAACAGGTCAGACATCTCTTTTACTAAAAGTATATATTTTTTGTGGCGCACTATTTTGGGGATCTTTCGTTCACCCCGTGGGAGGGATAGTTTTTTTTTATTCTGTAATATTTTTTCACTATTTTTGTATTTACATTTTGTCCTTTTTTTCGTCATAATTCCAGTCATTAATTTCTCTCTCTTTATTAAAGATATCTTACAATCCTCTGGCTTGCTAGTCTTATTCTACACATCATATTCCATCCAGGGTTTTCCTACTACCTTAATCTTTATCTACGCTCCACCTAATATCATAAAAAGGGTTCAATTATTATTCAAGTTTTATTCTGTTAGGTTTTATTACTATTTACTAATTTTGGAAAAAGAAACAAGCTAATAAAATTTTATTCATACGTATTTTATTTGTTTTTCTTTCCGTCAAAATAAACGAATATAATTAAAAATTTTACGATTTTATTTCAAAAAAAGAACAAATGGAATGCTGTTAAAATTAATGAGTTAACATTAATTATATGTCAATTAAAAAAAATTACTTCGTCCTTTAGTCTAGGGGAGTCTGCGTAAATAGGATATATATACCTTGATGTCCAAGTTCGTGTACTAAAAAATCTAGAACACCAGAATATGGTAATTGGTTTTAAGTATTCGCTCGTTTATGCCAGCTGATAGATGGTCATTGTAAATCCCGAGCATTCCTCAAAGACCTCATTTACGCTGTCCGCATCGTGGGAGACATTAGAGAATCTTACGGCCGCAATGGTCGGCAGCTGCACGAACGATTTGCTCTGATGATGAGAAATTCATGGAGCTACGTTGGTGAACAAATCTCCGCATTTTAGTTTCAGATTTGCGATTGATTACAACATAAATTTCATTGTGTTCATTTCACAATGTTATAAATTATAATATATGTAACTTAAATGTATCATAAAAAATTTACAATATATAGAACCTTTTTCGTGAAACTTCTTAACCGTTCTCCAATATACTGCAACAAACACTTCGAATTTTCTACGTACTCTGAAACTTCAGTTTCACGCGAACATCCGACGAAGTGCCAAATACAAAGGGATTTTATATTCAAAGTGTTTTGTGCACTGCACATGCTTCCTGAGTGTCTCTATCGAATTACAAAGAGTGCTGCGAAATTTTATAGAAAACTTATACTAAAACTATCTTAAATAGGGCTTCGGAAGGAGCTTCCCAGCACACAAGTCGAATTAACAATATATAAGTGTTTAAAAAGGTATCGTTTTTATTTCCCATTTCATTTAATTTTTTTTATTTCGAATCTTAACTTTTATACCGGATGATTGTTTTTTTATGTAAAATATGTAAAGGGGTTAATGCATAGGTTTACCCTCTCTGATTGTTTTTTGGATTTTGGATTGTTTTACTCTTTCTGCTGCCCAAGTTTCATTTACAGATTTCACGGGTTCGAGGTGGCAAGGCGCAGAAGACGCCTATCCCAAGACCTCTTTTGTCCTCTCTGAGCCCCATCCCTCATCACTGAGGATCATGGCTGTTGTTAGAAAGTTTGTAGTACACTTTGTTACACTATCTGTGCCGGTCTTTGAGAGCATGCATTACTTCGGTTACTTGCTACTGTTTGGTATCTAGTATCGTTCGGAACTGATGATGTATATAGATTTATACCAACGCATACATTGTTGTATGTTACAAAAAATTATCTTGCATTCTATGCGTTGATTTTAAATTATGCCAAAATAAGAGGACTCATTCTTTTCCGTTTCCCGTTGCTTGAATTGCACGTTTTCAAGTGTGGCTCGAGACACAATGGCGAGGTTCCTTTGTGGCTGCGTAAAGGATTGCAGTCGGACGCCCTCCGTCAGCGAGCTTCTCACGAGCGTTGCTCCTCGCGCGGGTATTGTTGTCGCCGCATTCAGCCGAAAGCCGGATTTTTCATTCGAACACGAAACCTCTTGTGTGTCCTCTTCGTATCTCCTTTTGCGCACATTTTTATCCAGTTCATCGTTTTTAATTAAAATTCTAATTCTATATTAATTTATTCATATTATTTTACACTTTTTATAGATTCCCGCAAGGAACCCCCCACCTAGCGCTAGTACATTTCATGCTTGCGGTTTCAAACTATCTATTATTATAAAAATCACTTTATATAAGAATTTTTCATCTGAATGCCAGTGAGCGGGGATCATCACTCGTGCAACTAACAGCCTATCGGGCTGAAAGGTTCTCTAGAGGCGATCACCAGCTGGTAGACGACGTGGGTAGGCCCCCCATTGGGATCCTATAGTCAAGGTCGCGAAAAGTCAATAGGTGCCGGCAACGCAAATTCGGTCATTGTGATGATCAGAAGAGTTCTATGATTTGCAGCGAGTATCTATCGGCTGACAAGATGACGATGATAAACCTGTCTAAAATGCTATTCTCGTGATTTTTTTGATTTTTTAAGGTAGCTAACTATAGGCTAAAGTTAAATAATAGATAAAAACTCTTGATTTATAGTATTATACTTATAGATACCTAATTAAAACCGAATCATGGCTCCTTTTAATTCTTAACTTATAAAGCTAAACGTGATCGAAGGGCGTTCTGATCTAAAAATACGATAACTATTTAAGTAGAGGTTTAAGTGAACCTTTTCACCTATGTCCTTAATACATGATTTACGCTTTAACGATTTCTCTAAGCCGTTATATATAAGCCGTACTTAAAAATTAAATAATCGTAAAATAAATTTATTATAGACTAATATAAAAGTTCATGTTCTGATGACATTTATAATTTTATTGTATAATGATTGTGATACATCACAGTAAATTATACTGTACGCACTTGCCTGTACGTGTTATTGATTAATACAGTCGAGTACTCCAGTAAGAAAAAGAAAGCTCTTTCTTTAGTTACTTGACACATTCTTGACAGTCTGTAGCTAGCGATACGTCAGATTTTGAACTTATTGTTTTAATAAAGATAGTTCCAATGTTTAAAATAATTTAGAACAAATCTAAATTTGCATTTTAATACTAGACATCTTTATAAATTGCGTTTAATTATATAGTAATCAAAATTTGGAAATCAAAATGGCGGCTGACCGGTCTCACCTGTCATGTTGGCTAACGGCTTTCATTGTTTTAAATGTCATTTATTTAATGGTGTCAAAATTGGCCTAATACAAAAAGTATTAATAATATAAAAAAAATACTGCAACTTTTTAATTATAATACATTAAATGACATTTGTCTCGACCTTTATGTACAGGTTGACAGGTTGTTATTTTTTAAAGTCAATGGTGTCAGAGATAAAATATAAAGTAATGATAATATATAAAAAATGCGTTTTTAAAATAATATCTACTACATATGAAATTAATTATTGATTACTATCTGTCCTTGTAGACTTTGTACTTCCAGAAGTTATTGTAATGTCGCAAATAAAGTAATGCAATATTAATGAGATTTATCAATGTATACAGGTTGATTAAAAACAGGTGTACACGCTTTAAATTTGTTTTCTGATAAATGAACTTTACAATAAATCCTTTAAACCTTTATTTTGACCTTTAAACACCTTTAAATTTTACCTGTATTTTGCTTCATAAGTAGAATAAACCTTAATCACATAATTATGTTTTTAATCAGTTTACCTTTTATTACCAGTTACTGCAACAATAAATACTGTATATACAGGATGATTGGTTGTCAGTATAAAAGCTTTAAAGGATATGTATATATATAATAAAATAAATAATGTAACATCATTTAATATGACCATTTAGTCATAAAATATTAAATTTAGAAGTAATGCTTTAACAAATCATCCTGTATAATTTCTTATAAACATTAACTGGTCTGATATAATATAAATATTGACACTATTCAAGGATGCCAAATAGACTTTATTTAATTTCAGCTCCAGTAACTTGTTTATACAACTTAAGCTCTGAAAAACTTGTATCGTGGGAAAATTTTGTAATAATTTATGCAAACGAGCGCCTTGAGTATTAAGTATTAAAATATTCGAAAAGCTTATATACAATAAACTAATAAAATATACGATGGGGAATTTTGTTTTCAATTTTTCGTATAATATATTGAAATTAAAAATATTTTCAGTGATTTTATAAAGAACCTGTTCCATAAATAGAACCTTACGATAAATAAATTCCTATTAGACCAACAAATTCTTATTATTAGCCAAGCGGTAAAGAACTGGAACTTGTGATCGTTGGTCCCGGGTTCGATTACCGGATTAAAATCTTATGCAATTCATACTTTGTGCGTTAATGATATAAGATTGTAACTGCTTACAATTAAGTTTCTCGAGGATAGACAGAAGCTTTATTTAGGTACCATAATACGATCGCCAAACCACTTGCCGAACGTGGCAATTTTGGTATATCCCCTCATTGATATCTGTGGTGGAGGTTTATGCCTTGCAATGGGTGTCTATGGGCTGAAACGATACTATCCTAACATCTGCTTTCATCAGAGCATGAAAAGTCAGGTAATGATTTGATTTGGTCATAACTGCAGGTAGGTGATATTTATTTATGATAAAATGAACATTAGTAGATGCCAAAACAGATGTAAATTAGTTTTCAATGAAAAATTTTACCGAGCACTAAATAAAGCAACAGAAATATATTTCGGAGAAATAGTGTCATTTAGGTATCAGCAGAGTTCAGTAATGTTTCCAACATTACTTGCCTTAAACCGATTTGTCTACATCCAGTGCTATCTATAATCCGATTATAATTATTTTAAACACTTTTTCTTGAATAGATGTTACTGAAGTGTTTGTATAAACTGAAGAATTGTAAGGCAATCACCTCCCCCTAAGATATCTATAGGGGGTGTTTAATACCATAATCGCCACACTTGGCTGGCGGGTTGGCAATCGCAGTGTGGTATTATAAGCAGGGGACGCTGCTGCCCATTCTTTGCAATTTATTTGTGAGCAGTGGCAAACCTATGTAATTAATGCACAAAGTGCGAATTATACAGGAGTGTATCCCGGAAATCGAACCTGTGGTCTATAACCGCAATTCTCAGTCATCTAACGCAGGGCTACAACTGTTCATCATCAGGATAAGATAGAATAGTGTATAAAGAGCTTATCATCGATTCTGTAACGTTATAAGACGCACAAGACCTTTAGAAATAGAGAGAAGACCGGGAAGAAGAGATAAAGACGAAGTCTAAATTAAATTTATTATTGATCTTTATAAAAAAATAATGTATTTAAGAACGGGCGTGTAAACAAGATGAAGGCTATAAATATAAGCCCAAAATTAATTGCTTACCCACAACTATGTAACGTACCATACCGACGACCCCTCTCAGCAAAACTAAATACATAAATTAATCACAACTTTAAGTTTTCATAACGTTTATGCACGCTAGAGGATCATTATCACATTTCAAGAAAATAAATTATTCATTATAAATGTTTAGCTAAGTTTAAGTTGGAGGCTCTGTGATTTAGGATACTATTGTAATGAAAAATTTGCAACATTTATGAGCGTAATAAAACGTTTATTTTATTGGAATTTGCCGTTTTATTTTCGATAATTTGTATCTAAATATACGAACATAAATCCTCTAAAATACCGCAGTATTTGAAGATGAAGATCTTTGACCAATGTGTGTTGCAGGTGACATAAATATGATCTTTCGAAGCCACCTTGCAGTGGTCTTCTATCGGCAGACATGAATGATTGAAAGCTTGTGCTTCAACCCTTTATCTAAAGATTTACGATGTACATTAGATACCAACCCGATTTTTAAAATATTTGAAACAGACAGGTTCGTTCAACTATAATCAATGCGCTGCAGTACGCGGTTTAAACCAAAATTATTATTAGATAATATTAAATGTATTTGATTACACAGAATGGTCGGAAATAGATGTACAACTTTAAAGGTTTGGATGTATAGATTATTTGTTGTAAATTTTTGTATGATACAACCTATCAAAATATCAAAATTTTCAAAAGTAATAAATAATGTACTGAGAATATTGTAACAAATTTCGAATAGCTTTATATCAAAATTAAACATTGTTTGCTATCTGTGCTTATAGTTTTTCTACTACCAGATGTAATTGACCAGACGAATTTAAATATAAAAATAAATTAATGTAACATATTTCATTGTGATCACTTAATATAGGATGATTAGAAATTATAATTAAAAGTTTAAATGCTTTTTGGTGGTATTTACTCCTTTTATACCTATAATTTTTTACAGAAGTTTTTTTGTATAGCTAAGTAATTTTGTTGATAGGGTAATGTCTTAAGTAAGAAAAGGACCAATATTTAGCCACTTCCGCACATCAGCTTCCGCTCAGAGAGACTCTGTGTTTGGCACTAATCGGTGTAACATAACTCCTGAAGATGCCCCGTGGAGGGGTGAAACATGTGTTGAGTAATTTGGCGGTGGCGGTTGTGTAATTCGCATTGTCTGCCGCATACGCATTTATCAGCGGGCTGACGGGCGGTGCATTTCATTGCACGACTACCACTGCATGTGCGGAAGTGGCTAAATATTAGTCCTTTTCTTACTTGGAATGGACTTCCGCGAGGTAACGCCTGATTCCATTAAATATTAAAGGGTCTTTTTATATACCGTAAACTTAACTATTTATGTCTTTGTTAATGTCCGTAGAAATCTTGTGAAAAATAAATTCTATACTTTTCAGTCGCCGGGCGAATGCACGCCACTGCAGAACTTAGACCGTCCTTACATTTGGATTGTCAACAGGCCTGCGTATACCTTCTTAGAACAACCTTTACTGTCAACTGCCCACCTTGTTAGTGGACGTCATACGTTGCGCTCTCTGGTTCGAGGTCTCCACCTAGAACGGTCCAGAACCTTTAGGCTCTAGGGGTCTGTTCTGCGCGTTATATGGTCTGTAAATTTTAACTAACCATTCCATTGAGAAATGTCGGTAAAATACAAATATTTTTTATATATTTTTAACTCCCTCCCAAAAGTTGTGAACTTTTAATACTATTTCATAGCAACGCAGTATTTACGGTGGAAACTTTTATTAAAACGCGAGAAAAGTTTTAATGAATACTAACGGCCGAAAGCCTAATCCTTCGGTAATTTGGGATACGGGCTCACTGCGCGGGTGTTTTCGTACAAAATACGGTATGTTTGAAACCGTAAGCCTT
Organism: Battus philenor; assembly: GCF_028537555.1. Classification (NCBI taxonomy): domain Eukaryota; kingdom Metazoa; phylum Arthropoda; class Insecta; order Lepidoptera; family Papilionidae; genus Battus; species Battus philenor. The sequence continues at coordinate 2,825,138 of NW_027181759.1, read as the reverse complement.
TGTTAAATTGGCATCAAACAGATTGATGTGTTTTAACTAAATTTCAACTGTAAAATAGGATATTCATATCTAACAACGTTTACTAAAACAATAATTTTACTAACATTATTTTCAGATGTAATACGTCTGCTTGAGGACGAATGCTTACCCTCTAAATTTCCAATAAGACCGGTTGGAAGCGGACAGTATCCAATGTTTTCTGAAGACTTTTCTTCTACACTGCGCTTGCTGGCATTCTGCACACTATATAGCCTGCCCATTTACAATAACATAATACAAGAACGTTATTAAGTGCAAGCCGTAAAAGTGATAAATAATGTGAAGGATAAGAGAAGAAAGAACAGAAGAAATTGTGATCGACGAGAGATAGAGAATGCTAATAAAACAAATTATGATTAAAATATTTTGGAAGAAAGTCTCTGTCATAGTATAAGGTAAAGGATACATAAAGCTTCACAAATGCGGCTGTAAAAATATCATTCGGAGCGCCCTGTCAACATTAATAGATTAATATTCTTTCATATGAACTTTTAACTGCATTAGAGCTGGTCAAAACTGACTTTCGCTTTCGGGATCTAGCTTAAAACCACGCTTTAAAAATTTGGTTTATTTATAAGTGTACTCAAAGATTCTCTTAATTGATTACACATACTACTATTACCTCATATCACTATAATATCACTCTAATAGAAGCTCTGACTGTTAACTAGGAAATCGCATGATTCCTTCCCCCACCTCTCTTACGAAATTTAATTTAATTCATACGAATAATATTGTTACTACGTAAAATGGTATGGTAAAATAAATGCGCTGACTCGCCAAACCACTGTGCTATATCGGTTAACTTAGTTCATCTACGGAAGTCCCCATTTCTGATTGGATCATTAATTTGATCATTTTCAATCATTTCATTTTCTATTTCAGATCATAAATAGTCAACATTTGTATAAATAAGGAATAAAATACAAGAATAACCCAACTTGATATAAACGATAATTAAATTGAGTTCCTCTGTATTGACATCCTGGAGACGTGGTGCTGGAGATGGATGCTCATAATTTCATGAATGACGCACCGACCAATGCTTTGATCCTCAGAGAACTCAACATAAAAGAGAGGTTTTCGTCTACTGTGTATCTATTAATCCTAATCTTATTTTTTATAGCTTCGCAATCATTGAATCTTGAATAGATTGTACCAAAGATCAATTGACGGACACCTATAACCATGTCTTGTATAATATTGTTAAGAATGGTAAACAATGAAGTCACGATATAGCTGCAATACATTACAATTATAAATTGGGTTCGCAATGGAGAGGCTTGTTTTGCAATATAGGATCAACATAATGCTAGTCCGATTATATTAATATTTAGATAATATAATTTTGTCCTCAAAGAACTCGATATAATAGATTGGTTATTGTCGACTGTAGAAACATGAATCCAAAAATTATTTAGACATGTCACCCGTAACGAGGACTCAATGGAACGTTTGGCGATGCAAGAAGAAGTGGAAGGCAAACGATCTTGTGGAACGAAATGGACAGACATCATCAGAACTGTCACTAATAAGTCAGTAAATGAATGCTCTCACTCCGCCAAACACCGAGCAACAAGGCAAAGCTGAGAGGGAGTACCAGGGGCGCCAGAACCGACAGGGGCATGATCACGATACTTGAGTGTTCAAAAAAGAAGAACAATGATCATCCGTCGATATAAAAGTAGTCATAGTAGTTCAAAATTTCTAAGGATATCTCAAAGGAATACTCCATCTGTTTATTTTGTGATCTCTTTGACAAATTTCCGTAATACTATACAGTAGAGCACTACTTTACTAAGTAACATAGATAACAATCTATCCAAAAAATTCTTTACATATCGAGAAGTATATTTATTCACTAAACTTATTTAGTAAAGTAAATAATAACGACATCGGCTGCGTTTACTGTTGTTTTGATTAATGTAAAAATAGTTCCTTTTACAACTTCCATTAAACTTATATTTAGATTAAAAATATAGTTCATAATTATTACAGAGCACGCTGTGATATTTTAAAAAATTTTAACAATATTTTTTCAAAATCTATTACGGTTTGAGTGAAAATCGTTGAGTTGTAAACAGAGAGAATTTTTAAAAAATGTATTTCTAGATAATAAATTATTAAATTTTCTAAATCATCAAACGCGGTTATGTAAATTTGAAAACATACCGAATTTCATGCCGAAAAACTTTGTCAATTTTTGGAATTAATTTTTTTTAAAATACTTTTCTACGGATTGTGATAGTGAAATCTTTATTAATTGAACATCTAATCTATTTTATACTACACAAATTGTATGAATATTCACATACAGAATGTATACGAAAATTTATTATAACATCGTAGAAGCGCACAGCGCTGTATGCAAATACAAATTTATACAAGAAATAGGAATAAAGGAGACGCCGGAGTTTCGTTGCAGTTGGGAATATTTTCTCGAACGCTTAAGTTTTTGAGAATATAACGTCCAATTTATTGTGGTCATAACTGTTTAGAACGAAATAGGGATTATTTGTTGTTTTTAGTGCAGAATATATTTAGTAACAGCATTTTTTTTGTTAAGAATATATCAAATTTGAGTAACTGTGACTTTTACGGATTACAATGCGGTCTTTGGGGTTTTTTAACATATATAGCCTTCCTTTTTGGCGACCCTCCTGCCACGTGTTTTTTTTTTTATGGAACCCGCTATTGGGGGCCTCTCGTACCCCTAACTTTTGAACCCACTGATCTTACTTACTTTATTGTTCAATAATTTTTTTTTTCAGTCTTTTCTTTATTTATCACCTTCCTTCACGCGTCACAATATCTTTCATTCTTTACTTTTGTCCTTTACAATATCTTTCGTTTTGCTCTTTTATACCTTCTTTCTTTTCTCGCCTTTCTTCCATCATCTTTTTACTCTAAGGTGGCTAGGTACATTTTATTTATTTTTATTTTTTAATTTTATCTTACGTTTAATTTATCTTTATTTACACATTTATTATACTTTCTTAAATCTTTATTACACATTTCTTTTTCTATTTCTTATTATTAGTTAACAATTTATTTTGTACAGAGTTTATTAAGTAACTTATTCTATACAGTTTTATTTCTTTCGACCGTACCACTCGCCACCCCACGAGCGAAAGATAGGAATGATGGGCGAAGGTTGTCGTCGCTCATCATAACGGCGATGCTCTCTATGTCTATCTTTAGCTTTGTTCCTGCCACGTGTAGAGTAGCGACGTTACAACTCGGGTAAAGTAATTCGTCCAAAGAAGTGGTACACTCCTTGAGCAGTGGGGGAATATTCCCAAACAGAGAAACACCTTGTACAAGTTCAACAGAGGCAGGTTCAAGTGCGTTCACTGTCCACGTGGCTCAGAGGCTAAAGAGCGACGCGGTCATCGCTATTCGTTGATCAACAGACACCCTTGGTCTGTATAACAGTGTTCATCTTGCGGTGGTAGCGATATTATGACACATGAATTCGTATGTGTATTACACGGTTGGGACTCAACATGCAATCGCAAGATTCATCGATGTAGCGAATACGGCAACCACCGCTCAGATACTGGCATACAACCTGATAATAGCTATGTAGAGTAGGGATGAGGAGTGGTCGGATGACACCTGTTGTTAAAATTGATTAGGTGACTTAGTAACACTGTAAATAGCAAAATCCTGAACAAAAAAAAAAAATTAAATATTAAACGTAAATGTTGAAACAAAGGCACGGACGCTAATATTTGTGGAATATAGATCCTAATAATAATACAAAAACTTGGATCAAGTATTTATTTCATTTTATTATTATATTTCACTTTCTCCTTTTATCCTTTACAATATCTTTCTTCAAATTCAAATCGTCTGCCCTACTTCACCTTCCTTCTTTCATCTTCGTTCCTTGAACATAGTTTGCTACATTATTACAGTTTTGAATAACCTATTTCTAGTTTTATTTTTGTACAATTATAGTTAGTTTATTAACCTTTCATATTTACTAAACCTGTATTGCCTTTGTTTATGACTAGCTAGGGATTTTGCTCGGTCCTTATTGAATTACTAAGTCATATTCTTTTCTATGGTATATGGTACTACTGTTTAGGGCTACATTTATTCTCCCCCATGAGGGAAACGTTTAAATTTGTGAAAAAAATGAGTGAAAATTATTGTCAAAATTGTGAAAATTATTAAATGTGTGACAATTATTGTCAATTACTAAAAGTTGACCGGAGACGCTGGATGCACGCCGCTTCAAGCCGGTCATTTGAAAATCTGAAGCGAAAGGGGAGAGGTACATATTTCCAGTAGTGGACTTTCTTTAGCTGTTATGAAGAGGATAACTAGAAGTCGTCTGAATCACTCAATACAACTCAAATACCACTGCCAATAAATAGAAGATCTTTGTTTTGGCGATAGTTCACTGTTTCTCTTACCAACATTTGCAAATTCAGAGCAGAGCGCAGGGAGTACTTAGTCTAGACATTGTTTTAGTTTGCAAGGCTCAAGAGCTCCCCTGGATTCCTCGACTCGAGCCAGTACGTATAATTTAATTATAGGAAGCTATATATATATATATATAGGTAGTCTGTAAGTAGGGATTGCTTGAGTGAAAGCTTTGTTAAGTTACCCGATGAAAGTGAAGGTGACTAAAGAGAGCTCCACGGTCAACTGAGTCAAAATATATAATTACAAAAAATATTAAAACCATAAACGATTCTTGTCACTCACTTTTAGGGATAACAATTATTTAATAAGTAACTTCCTAGTATTACCAGTTATTTGGAATGGTGAGACATGGTACGCCTTTTAAGTAAGTAATAAACTAAAGTAGATAAAGTGTTAAACATGAATAAATATTTACAAATATTAATTATTAACTTTAAAGTTGTTGGGAGCCGGTAGACGCAGCGTGGGTAAGCCTCTACTAGGCGGACCGATGACATACTTAAGGTAGTGGGATGTTGCTGGATGCAGGGGGAGGGAGACTATGCCTAGTAGTGGAAGTCTATTGTCTAAAAAGAAGAAGGAGAACGTTAATATGTATAAAGAAATGTAAATTACAAGTACAATGTTGCATAACCTAAACTGTACAATACAGCAAGTTTCTTTGGTACTTAAGGCACGAAGTGGAATTTAAGCTAATATGCGAAAAAATTTTCAAAGTTAAACTTGAATAGTCAGATGTTCAGATTTTTAACAGAATTTTATAACTTAGTTTTACTAAGCGAATGCTAAATAAGTATTAATGATATTTTTAAATACGTTATACACGCACATGATATTTACAGAATATTTATTGCTTCAACAATGTAAATTGAAGCCACGTGAAACCTTATATATACTTATATATATATTTTAAGAAATTTTTACACTTGTACTGATTCATCAAGATATTTCAGAAACTATAATGATTCAATACATAAAATTAAGTGATTATATTTCTTTTCATAAGTTGAGATCAGCTAAGAAAGAATTTTACAAAATTTGTCACAAAAGGGCGTTTAGGAATCGTTACAAAATTTAAATTTACCAATAATTTTTAGCATCTTAAAAGTTACAAATCTTTGTTGAAATTATAATTGCAAAGGCAACGCACACCACGAGCAGCAGGCGGAGGAGAGGTCTAATAAAACGTAAAATACGATGAATTTATCTTTATTTTAATATAATTATTCGGATCATCGCAAGTAACTAAGCTATCTTTATATCAATTTATATATAAAAATAAAATTTGATACCACTACTACCATAACAATAAAAAGTATTATAAATTTCTACAAAGTGTTTATTTGCCAAAGTACAGTCAGAATCAAATTATGGAAGGACAGATTCAATGGGTCTGATCGAAAAACCCGTCGCGTGTGTAATCCCATTCGCTCTGTGCCATTTGGCCCACTTATGGGATCAATTTACTTTCAATTTTCCTCTCACGTCTGCCCACCGCCGTGTTTAACTCAATAAAGCAAAGTCATGGCATCAAATGAGATTTTTAAAAGTACTTTCATATAAACACAGCTTGCAAACTTTTTTGTTTAAATTCTCTGAAACAGAATGATTATTTACCTTAGTTGCAATTTCATTTCTTTTTTTAAATAAAATTCATGTCAAACGATAAATTCATCTTCAGAACATTGTTATTTAGGTAGGCATTTAAAGCATTTTTGAAAACGACAGATTCGAAATGGTGATCCGGTAAGAAGAGACGGCTAGAAACTCAACACTTGCTCTTATGCTCAAAACAAAATTAAAAATGTTTGAGTCAATAATCCAAGTTCCACACATTTCAATGAAGACCCTTGAATGCCATAAAAGTCCCAGCAAGCTCGAGCGCCTTCAGAATTTTTCTGCTAGGTACATATTTGGTCTGCACAAATTTGTCCATGTTTCTTAATTTCGTAATTAGATCAAGTGCTTGCCGATTCGACTTCGCCGGAACGCCCGTATCCTTTCCCTTCTCTATAGTTATCTGTTTAATCAGTGGCGTAGCTAGGGTGGCGAGCGGGGCGGCCGCACCAGGCACCACAAGCAGGGGGGACACCAAAGTTGAAAAATTTTTTTTTGAATTTTTTTTGAATAAAAAGAATATCGAATTTTACTATTTTTGTGCTAAAAAAGTTGTTAAATAATATGAACATTAAAAAAAGTAAACAGTTACAAATTATAATATACACAGTGTTTAAGCCTTTCATTCGCAAAACACATAGTGTTTTTTAAAAAGGCCCTAAATCACAAATACATATCTGTGTTCATGAAATGTACAAGAAGATATATATGTGTTGAACATTTAAGGACATGATCCTCTCCCTTAATGTATAAATCACAAAGATGGGTTCATAAAGGGTTCAAAAAATTCTGGAAACACATTTTTGTATTATACAAAAAGGGTGAGGATCATGTCCCTTTAAGAAAAAAAATATTTTGATTTCTTTAATATTTTAAAGAAAAAAACAAAATTGAGCTTCAGATTTTTTACTATTTTATGGGCAAAAATTAAAAAAATTGTACCAAAAGGTGAAAAATATATAAATAAAGAATTTAGACTCGGGGGGGGGGACCAAGCCCCATTCTGCCCCAGGCCCCAAATACCATAGCTACGCCACTGTGTTTAACCCACTTACTCCCTCTTATCTTTAATCAAAGTTGGTGTATTTACGAGACTCTCATGATAAGTTGCTTACATCATCGGAGAACTTGAAATTGACTATGCCTACTCATTGCACTATGTTTTTGGAGAAACTTTTTACCGTTGTCGCTGTCAAGTTATGGAGAAGCTACCAGAACAAATTAAATGCACTAAATCGCTTTCAACATTAAAAAAATGGTAAAAGAGCATTTCCTTGGCCTATATATATATATATTTGTTGTTTATTTCTATTTATATAAAACCTTTTTTTATGTAAATATGCATACACGCACACACACACACATATATAAATATTTATATATATATATATATATATATATATATGATATGGTATATATACGGTAGTAATGTATGTATTTATAAGTACGTACACCCTAAACTGCCCTCTCCTTTATGTCTCTCATCTCTATCCGCAGGTTGTCTGGTAGAGATCGCCTCGAGCGATGGGACCTTCATATGAATTTTTATTTTTTAAAGTTATTATCTGTGGTATACGAAATAATTTAAGACTCAAAACTAACAAAAGGAAGGTCTAGTATCTAAGATCTCGCAGAAATTTATTGTATATGCGTACGATTAGATTCATTATATTATATTTTTGAACTTTTTCACCAAGAAGTTAAGGTTTTACGTAATTTTTTTATTTATCATGTATCTGCATGTAGTTTACTAGCACTATTTCATATTAAAATTTAAAAATTGATGGAATCAAATATCACAGTATTTCGTTTATAGATGAAAACTTTGTCACAAAACACAGTAAAACCATTCCATCCTGTGTCAATATGCTTTAGAAATAACGATGCAAAAAATTTTCGTTCAAATACGGAGAATGTCCATGACAAAGGGATCGATAGTCGACACTCAACATACGTTGACAAAAAGGTGATGCTTCATTTAATTACAGTATATATTCATCAAAATGCTAGCTTTAAAACACTTTGAAAACAGTTACATTAATTCCCTGTGAAATAGAAACAAAGTACTAACAACATATGTAATAAGTTCTTGTATGGATAGCCGGAAGGTTCTTTTAATTTTTGAAACCACAAGATGAATAGACGACATCAACAGCTCTCTTTTTGATTGGTTATGGGCGCTTAGCCTTTCTGGCCTTTATAGCTCCAGTCGGACTTATAGCTCGCGGATCCCGTATACGGAAATTGATATTTTATATAAAAAAGCCTACACCAGATGTAAAGCCTGACGATATTGACTAACCATCAGGTTACTAATAGTGGGCTAACGAAAATGATCATAGCATGCACATGAAAAGCACTTGTGTGTAAAATTCATTTTTCCACACAATATATTTAGCAGGCATGCTCACTAAAAATAAAAGATGAAATACTTTGTACTATTACAAAATAGAGGAAAACGGAAACAAAAATAACCAAAAGGAGTATTTATTTCCTTTAAGTAATCAAATCCTTACGTGTACTGAAACGTGAGATTATTTAAATTGGCCAATCAGAACGCCGACATTTTTTTTTCAAAATGGCGCCGGTTGCGCGGCTTAGCGTAGCGACATATGGCGCGTAATTGCTTACTTTAAAAAAGAGATGACACGGCAGTCGTTTGAAAGGGGGCTGTATAAATGGCTCCATTGTGTGCTGCCATTTTCGTTTTTTTAATGTCTCTAATTCCCGTTACAATGCCTTTTAATTTTCTCTATTACGAAAGATTTTGATAAATCTCAACCTAGATGCGGAGACATATTAATACTGTAAATATACAGCGCAAAAGTAATTAACTTTATTATTTTGTATTTTCTTTAGAACTATTCTTAAAAAACAACTTATTTAAAAAAAAAACTTTATATTCAAATTATTTCACTTAATAACAATATTAATTTAAATATAGCTCTATCTGAAAATATTGAGATCATTTTCTTTTAATAAAGAATACATTTATTTATTATATCTTTATAAATATAGATATTTTTGTGCAAGGGTTGATCATAATAAGCGATACGTTGTCTACAGCTGGAAGGCTATAGGAAACGGCCTGCATATAATTTTCCACGACCTTAAAAGGCCACTTGATGATTTTTCCTCCAGGGGCTTAAAGGCCCTTTATTTATATATAGATAAGTAATTAAAATCTAAGTTAGTTTGTGTTTAAAGCCACTAGTCTAAATTATCTGCAGTAAGTTATTATATGTCATTGCATATATTTCATATTCTTGTTGCAAGATTGCTACTATTACAAATCTATTTTCTTGCCACTACTACGATATTGCGCGGTATGTGTAACTTTATATTAAGTCATTATTATGAGCTTAAATTTGAAATTAGAACGTAACGGTGATGTTTCAATTTTCAATTTATTTGATTTTTTAACCTTTGCAAAATAACGTTGCATTTCAGCTGGCGTTTTGAGGATTATTCACCGCCCGCCAGCCCTCTGATAAATGCGCATGCGGCAAACAATGCGAATTATATAACTACCACCGTTAATTCACTCGACACGTGTTTCACCCCTCCACGGGGCACCGTCAGGAGTATGTTACACCGACCAGTGCCGAACACCGGAAGAGCTCACTCGGTGGCGGCGGTGCACTTCGTGGCGATGGGCAAAGGGTGATGACTTGCCGTAGGTATCCATCAGCTGAAAAGACGAAGAATGTCATTGTTACTTTATTATCAACAAAATTTGTTTAAAAAATACATAGCGAAAAATTCCACAGAATTTCACTTATTACTCTTCTTTCTAAATTGAGGATAGACAAAAAATAATTTTCGCGTAAAAATATTATAAAAGAATGCATTCATGAGTTACTGTTGACTTTCATTGTCCACTCTGTTTAATATGAGGGCCTTTTATGTTAAATGAAATATAGTTATGGCGTTCAGTGACTGCCTTTGTTCTATATAACATTTTCTAAAATTTCGCACGCTTTGCCAAAATTCAGCGGCTACAAGAAAGCCCCAGGGAAAATATTAAAACATAGTTTTTATCATGAAAAGATTATTTATTTTTTAACTTCGGAAATGTTATGAAGGTTTTTGATTTACACTATGTATATGTAAGACATGATTTTTAACAATCCATAGATTCTTTGTGCGGGGACGATCACGTTGTTGGAAGAGGCGCCGTATTTTTTTTCCTTTCGTTCCTCCTATTTTACCACTTTATCCTCTTTCAAACTTCACAATTTCTTATGTTCTCTTTCTTTTATTCGCAGTCCTTACACACGTCGTCTCTATTTCTTCGCCACATCACAGCTGGTTGGCTAGTTTTATGTCTTTTTGTTTATTACATTTCTTAACGTTTTGCTTTACCAAACTTATTATTAACTTTTTTCTTAATCACCTCCTTTACGATTATTTTTTGTTTTATTTACAACCGAACAAAACTACAACGAGGTTTGCCCATAGATTTTCATTAGGATCAGCTGAAAGCGGTCTGCGTCTAGTGTTTTCTGACGATCATAACTAGTTTCTCTTTCTACCTTATTGTGTGGACGGTACATAGCCTCTGCTCCAGAATATTTATGCTCCAGTGGTTATATGCTGACTGCCACTTTAACGTGCCAAACCACTGGCCACGGTGAAACTTTAATACATCTTTAATATTCGAGAAAATATACCCGCTCTTAATGATATTCAATTTGCAAGAAAGTATCAAAAAATATATTCAATGAAACGAAACGTCGAATAACAGACGCTACCGAAAAATGTCGGTAATTTATTTGACTCCTTTGGACGTGAGATGATTTAAATTGGGTAATAAATGAGGCACATTTTTTTTTTCATCATGGCGTATGAACGGGTGTGATGCGAAATTTTTAATGTTTGCTTGCGGTTGAATGGTTTATTTGTGGAGTACATGAATTAGTAGATTTAAAAAAAAAAACGACTTTTAACTTTACCATTAGGGATAAAAATGCTCTGGAGACATATTTGTGAGCAGTGGCAATCCTATATAGTTAATAAATAAAATGTCAATTACTTACAATTGTATCTCGGGAATCGAACTCGCGACCTTCGATCACAAGTCTTATTCTTCTACCGCTGGGCTATCACTGCTCGATAATAATTTAATATGGCGATTGTTTAATAATACAAAAATGGTTAAACATTTAAGAAAACCTGTAGATATACGTTTTAGTTTAAATCTTTGATAAATTTGAAACAATTGATTTTTGATTTATTTACATTGTTATACAATCACAATTTCAATAAGACTGTCCGGAAATCGAACACGTGACCTAGGATCCCATGTCTCAGTTCTTTACCTGATACCTACTACTGCTCGATACACTACTATACTTTATTATATAACACTACAGCATTATTAAATATAATCTTTATTATGTAGTATATGTACGTATATGCCAATCTAGGAGAATTTTTTCTCATATTTTATTTACTTATTCATTTAAAGGTGTAAAAATGATTCTGTTATATGTCATTTTATAGGTCACACAACATTAAATATTTATTACATACAACAATGTATAAAGAAAAATCATACCACATCAAATAAAATAAAAATTGATCGTACATAAAAGAAAACATCTGGTTTACGACACCAAAAGAGCTCTTAATTTGAAAATATTTCCTTTGGCGCCCGATCTTCTCAAGGCTGTGTGCCCAAAAATACTCAATTAAAATTAAAAGGTTGTTATACAGTCAATTATTAAGATGATTTTGATGTAATGGTAAGAACAGCCAATTGAAATACATGCTTATGTTTACATTTACAAACGTATTTCTAATACAAGCATATAATAATAAATGTGTGCGTGTCGTTAAAAGGATACGTGAATCAGATATTTTGAAAATAATTTCAATTATCTTTCAATTATTAATTAAAATTCAAATGTTTATTTCTTATCACAATCGTATACTTGTATAAACCGTATCGCTTTCATCTCAACCATAAATAAAGTACATAAAAGGTATAGTATATATAGGTAGTACACCTATAGATAATGTACTTTATAAATACAAAACTTTTTTTATTTCATTGTCATAATTTCAGTCGTAAATTCTTCACAGCTGGATCCCACAGATTTGAAATACGTTGTCTGTCATAAGAATAATCTACTTCTGTAATAAAAATAATCATGACATATCATGATAAAAAATCCCTGTTTAAATTTGATTAAAGCGTGTTTGCAAACCTATAACTTGAATAATGCTATTCTAAATTCAAATTAATAGAAAATATCTATCAAATTGGGCTCTTCTAGTACGCATTCACAGAAAATTATTTGCGAAAAATAATACGAATAAACGAGAAAACAATATAAGTCCGTATATGTAATAAATAAATACATTTAAAAAACTTTTAAATTAAACGGTTTTTTGATACCCATATTGTGGTGGTTGTGAAAAAATATGTACCTAGTCCGCCATATTGGAACGGCGTCCTTAAATTTTAAATTTTGACATAATCATCGTGTTTTACTAGTGTAGCCCTTCCATTTGATACCCATATTGAGGGGTTAAGGAAAAATATGTAATTCGCCATTTTGTATCGGCGGCCATCTTAGATTTATAATGTTATTGATTTTATTATTTTGTATTGTTATCTAAATTAAATGTGTGTACCAAATTTCAGATCAATCTGATAACGGGAAGATGCTTAAATTTCAACCCAAATAAACAAATTCGTCGAACTAAATAAAACCGTTTAAAAACGAAAACATGTGATAAATCGTAACCAAATTCGCAAATGAAAAGATTTAGATGTACAAACAGAAAATAAGTTTATAATTTTGTTCTCCATTTAATAAGGCTTTCCGATCGTTTGATACTTACTAAAGGATCTAAAAATGTAGAGGTCCCCAATAAAATTTCACTTACACACGAAATACCGTAATTTTCGTGTGACATGTCAACACTTCAATATACAATAACTGTATATTTGTCCACTGTGCGATTCAATTTAGACTTTATTAGTTCTGACCAAAAGGTTAACTTTCGTTTAATCAGATAAAGGAGTTACATCGCTTTGTGACTATAAAGAAGAATTGGCAGTCATTGTCAGAGAATAATGGGCGTTCGTGGAATGAATAAAATTTTCCTCTTCGCGCGCTTAAAGTTTAAAAGCTACCACGGTAGCTTCGGGCGACATGTTCTGCATGCAAGCTTTGCAGTACAGCTTTCTTTGAGTATTATCAATTTGATTGTAACCTTTTGACATTTTGTTAAATTTATTTATGCAAATTGAATATAAAACAATTATTTTTAAATACATCACGTACACATTGTCACACTTTTGTTCTTCAACGTAAGAAATTATATGCTAAGCCATCAATGTATTTGTATTGCGATGTATTCAATTTTAAAGATATCAACATATTATTGTTTCAGGACCCTCCCGCTCGACTACGAACGCGTCACAGTAGCGATGCAAGGGCGTTACTGCATCGTGATAGAATTGCGACAGTACCACGCTTGCATTGTGACAGTACCACGTTTACATCGAGATAGAATTGCGACTGTACCACATCTGCATCGCGATAGAATTGCAACGGTACCACGTTTTTATTGCGACAGTACCACGTTTGCATTGTGACAGTACCACGTTTACATCGAGATAGAATTGCGACTGTACCACATCTGCATCATGATAAAATTGCGACAGTACCACGTTTACATCCCGATAGAATTGCGACTGTACCACATCTGCATCGCGATAGAATTGCAATGGTACCACGTTTTTATTGCGACAGTACCACGTTTGCATTGTGACAGTACCACGTTTACATCGAGATAGAATTGCGACTGTACCACATCTGCATTGCGATAGAATTGCAACGGTACCACGTTTTTATTGCGACAGTACCACGTTTGCATTGTGACAGTACCACGTTTACATCGAGATAGAATTGCGACGGTACCACGTTTGCATCGCGATAGTACCACGTTTGCATCGCGATAGAATTGCGACTGTACCACATCTGCATTGCGATAGAATTGCAACGGTACCACGTTTTTATTGCGACAGTACCACGTTTGCATTGTGACAGTACCACGTTTACATCGAGATAGAATTGCGACGGTACCACGTTTGCATCGCGATAGTACCACGTTTGCATCGCGATAGAATTGCGACTGTACCACATCTGCATCGCGATAGAATTGCGACGATACTACGTTGCATCGCGATAGTACCACGTTTGCATCGCGATAGAATTGCGACGGTACCACGTTTGCATCGCGATAGTACCACGTTTGCATTGCGATAGAACTGCGACAATACCACAAATGCATTGCGACTGAATCGTGTGAACACATCTAGCGACTTTTTGCAACAAATAACCATATTCTTGCAAAATAGCATAATAATAATAGCAATAGCTTTTTTATCACCCCTATTCTTTCTTCTGTCCGGATCATATCGTCTACGAGCTCTGTTCAATTTTTAAAAGCTTGCTAAAACATATTTGACAGTGCCGCGATACTTCAAGATTTGAAAGTCTCTAGTACAGGGACAATATGTTCAATATGACATATGCTACCCTTATAGATATCTATAAAGTTTGGTTGGCAGCTGCCTGGATCCGGCGTTTTCAGAAGCTTTTACAAGATCATCTGTCGACCTTGGTTGATGTTCTACGTTGCGTTTGTCGGTCTGTGATCTCTACTCTAGAATCAAATAGCCCCGATGGCCGTCTGTTTGTTATTACTCACTGTCATTTCAACAATTTGTGGGGCAATGAATTTAATATAATGATCATAAATAAATAGTCAGTTAGATGTTTTTATTTATTATTGTATTATATTTATAATATGCATTAAACCTTTTTTATTATAAGTATATATGTTATATATGTACGTATGTATGTTTAAGTATGTATGTCTATGTATATTTATGTTCATTTGTTTGTGAGTATGTATTTTTTTGTACACGTGAACTACCCTTTAGAAGTACTTTTATCTTTTTCTTACTATGGTTGTCTGTAAGAGATTGCCTTGTGTGATAAGACCGCCCATTGTACTTTTCTGTATATTATTGTAAAACTTATTAAATGTATCTTATCGTGTACAATAAAGAATATTAAATAAATAAATAAATAACTCAATTTACCAGTATTTAGATTCGCAGTCGAGCACTAAACTATATTCATGAATGAAAAACAAAGGGAAGAAATAAAATTTCACTCGCCTTAGCAATTTCTCTGCGAGCACATTTCAACTGTCCGATGTTTCCAAACATAAATCACGGTGCCCGTTCCGTTCTGTTTTTGTATCTCTGAAAGGAACGGAAAAAAACGATAAAATTAAATTAAAACCACTTTAGTTAATTTATGTGTCTACAGGTAAAAATGCTAAGTTGTACGTACACATTTGTACATTTATTTTAAATACATGCTGATTTTAGTACAAATTCTGTTAAAATCACCTTTTTATTCCAAAGAACGTCGTAGAATTTGTCTGTATCAGTTGAATTGAAATGTTTCGTTAATTTTAAAAACGATATCATTAAAAACACCTCCCGTTTCGTTTCTTTTTGCCCTTATATTATAATATTTAAGTCCATCCTAAGTAAGAATAGGACAATATTTAGCCACTTCCGCACATGCAGTGGTAGTCGTGCAATAAAGTGCACCGCCCGCCAGCCCGCTGATAAATGCGTATGCGGCAAACAATGCGAATCACACAACCGCCACCGCCAAATTACTCAATACGTGTTTCACCCCTCCACGGGGCATCTTCAGAAGTTATGTTACACCGATTAGCACTCTGTGTTTGGCACTAATCGGTAGCTAAATATTGGTCCTTTTCTTACCTTTGTTATAACTCCTTTTCTCTTTAACTAAATACGTACACTACATTGTAAACTGTTTTTGTATGCTACGACTTATCTATAGGTAAAAATTTTACACCTTCACGTACTTAAAGAAGTTAATAAATGAAATTATTGTCGTGTTATTTGATTCGCTTCATTTAAAAGTGCGAGTACCTGTATTTATAAGAATTAACATCTATCTTAGTCTACATGTAAACCTGCCTTATCTTTGTCCAATGCAACTTCGATTTTCAGAGTTACAAACTTTTCTCTCTTCAAAACATAACACGTGTGAACATTTATGTCTTTCTAAGCAACTATAGAGAGACGAATGCTACATACCGAGCAGACTGTATCCGCTAAATGCAATTCGCATCACGCACGAGTTCTTTGTCTTTAGGGAGCTGTGACGTGTTTTTGTTGATGCTTTCAAGCAAAGATTTTTCCAGTACACGTGACTTGGTTATTAAATCAACGACGTTTAAAATGTAAGCAAAGTTATTGTAGATGAAATCTTTAAAAACAATATCTCCCTCATATTTGTATTAAAGTATATAGGTGCATATAAATTTCAAATATTTTAAGATAAAAATAAATTTAATCAAAACCAAAATAATAATGATTCATTTTTTCGTATCAATGTACTTATAAATATCGTATGCAAGTCATATATAGGCAGTTAGACGAGGAGGGGGTTGAAGTAAAGGAAGGATCGAAAAACTAACTTTTTGTAGTCAAGTGCAGTAATAGAAACGAGCGACGTACAATAGAGGTATAATAATTTTATTTACATTGTTACTCTGTCTATACCTTTTTTATATAACGCCGTCAGCCCCGACTGTCCCGTTCGTAGAGTTCGTTTTTTTCTGTTACGGTCTCCTTTTTTAGATTTATAACTTTTCGTCAGAAAAAAACACACAATTAAAAAATATTTACGTCGATTTTTTAGCCAATAGGTCACGAACCTTTTTCTAAGAGAATATTATGTAATTAACGTATATTTGCTAATAGATGATGAGTTTTACCAACTTTTACGTTTTGTTCTATCAAATTGCTTCAACACTTTTAATAAAGACAGTCAACAAAAGTACATAAGGAAGAGATCGTTTCATAGCAATAAGTTAATATTGACCACTAATTATTTTGCATATTAAAAAAAATACATTATCAATATCTATATGATCTGTAGCTAATTAGCCTATACAATTTAAAATGAATGATGGAAGCACTTTGTTCAACACGGCACACCGGCACGAGCGGGCAAATGGATCATTAATGATAATAAAATATGCACTATAAAATGATGCGCTGTTAAAATGAATTACGCAATTAACGTTGCTCGGGAATCGTTCCTCGTTTTGTATGACGCATCTAAAGGAAACAAATTTGTTCTAACATTTTTTTCTCTTATTCAGTTTTATATTACGGTACCAAATAGGTTCTACTTTAATGGCGAATTAAATGCATTCTGTACCAAGCGTTGTATATCCTCCCACAATGTATATAAATGAGGGATCGAATCACTTTTGAACAACAAGGAGAGTCGCGGGACCTTTCTAGAGTACTGCGGAAGGGTCATATAAGTGACCATTAAAAGTAACAAGTAGGCAAAAAGTGTATGTGAGTGTGTGTAACTACTGAAAATCAATAACTGAATCTGTGACAAACGTAGTGTGAAAATAGGAAAGTAAAAATTAAGTTACAAAGTAATGTAAATGTTAGAAAAAAAAACAAACAGAGAGGTAAATATAAAGAAAAACAGAACGAAATGTAAAGTTTTATCATCGAATCGGAAAGGCGACGATGGTGAGAAGATGAAAGTAGCGGGAAAAAGTTTTAGGAAGGAAGGATTAAGAGATGAATAAATAAACGACACTGAGAAGGAACATATGAGAACGCAAATAATATGAAGAAAAGAAGTACAGTTTGTAAAAATAGTCCCTGTGTACACAAGACAGGGAAAGTACGAGAGGCCCCAAAGACGTGAAAAATAAGAAAAAATAGGAATTATGTCGAAAGCGATGACTACTGTTTAAGGTTTTTCGTATATAAGGCTTGTGAGAGACCAGTTGTTTTTTTATTACAATTACATAGATTTTCTTTAATAATTCAAATATGTTATTTGACTTTGTGTTGAAAGCGATCTTTCTTTTATTATTTCTGGGGCTCTACGTGAGTTTTGTTCTGAGCCCTAAACAAACTTTTTTTACATGGTCAATATTTAATGAATATACTTTTTACACGAATGCCTGTTTCACCACGGATCGATGATTGTTAGGTTACAAGTTTTATGTGACTGGATATCAATAATATTAAAATAAACTTGAATAACTTGAAAAAGCAGCTGCTATTAACAGACTATCAAAAAAAAAAAAACCAACAGAAGTCGTTAAAAATGTACTTCAAACCCAACAGTTGTGGAGACATATCTGACGTATCTAATGACGATAGCATTTCTGGTCCAGTTGGTAAACGTACACACTTGTTATCGAGTAGCAATGAATAGTTGCAGAATCGATTTTTATTCCGAAATAAAATTTTGTATCTTTATAATGTTTTGTATTTGTGAATTAAATTTTTATTGTACACTTAATATATTTTTTTTGTAATAAAAATCAATTATTTTCATTTTATGAATACTCGAATGAAAATCTAGTATTTTGCATGGATTTTGTGGAAAAATGTTAAGTTTTTTTATCGACCATAATATTTTATAACTGTTAAACATATCCCAAAATTTACTATACGTCCCATGTATTTTTATACGGTTTTCTTTTGTACGTGTTTCTGGACGTATCTAACTTGTTAAAAATAGTTGGGTGTGTATTTAATATAGTAGGTAAATAACTCCTAAGCTCTTATAACTTAAAATGACTTCTATTTATAATAGGTTTTTAACAAGACTCTCTTATTTTTATGAACGCCCAATGCAAGGCATAAACCTGTCCCAAAGATCGCCTTGACGACCGCTCCTGTCCTGCCCGCATCGAGCGACATTTTGCAACCTGTCATCGATCCACATAGTCTCTACCTAGAGTCTATCCAGAGAATCTTACGGCTCCATCAGCCGTCAGTTTCTCGAGCGATATACCCTGCCTGCTGCTACTTCATACGGGTAATTCTTTGAGCTTCGTCTGTGATCTTGGTTCTTCTGCGAATGTCCTCATTTCATGGTTTTCTTCATTGCACTCTAAGTGACAGTGAGGCCCGTCGTAATCGACTACCTCTTGTTTACGTATATAACATATGTAATAATATCGCTACATAAAAAGCCGCCATATGTGGGGATTCCCGCGGACGTTGTCACCACGCTCCAACGTTTGCTCGTCTCGCCCACCCGTCTCGCTCACTCGCACGGCGTGCACTATACGCGCTCTTGCTTGCGCACGAGCACGTACGCCCGCCGGCCGTGGCAGTTCTCGAGAGTCGGATTTGAGCCATAGTTCGATGCGCAACCGCGCGTAGGCGAATTATTCATTTTCCGCGCACAAATTATGTTAAATATTCAATAAACGTTTTTCCACATCACACATATTTATTTAAATAGACTAAAAAATGACAGCTTATAAATCTTAAATATAACAGATAATTTTTTGTCTGGCTAACTGTTTAAATGTACACGTAAAGAGTGTTTCTAAAAAAAATTATAACAGTTTAAAAGAAGGCATGTAGTATTTTCACACTATTACGTTTGTTGTAGTTAATAGAAAGAAACAATTCGTAACAATTTACTGTGCGACAGTACTCATGAATAATTAGCGGTGACTCTCTAAGTACAACGTCGGTCGACCGCGCGTAGATGAAAGAGACTTCTCATCTCCCTTACTCGTTGACCTCCTTTCACAGCAGTTACACATTCAGGTTGAGAACAGAGATGATTTAAACACTAGTAAAGGAAGCAGTTTATTTTTAATACTTTGCAACTGTGTATGCTTTAATAAATGTAAATGTGCACGCGGATAAAAACTTTTATTTCCCTTGCAATCTAACTGTATTTGAGTAGTAATTTAAACATACGCAAGGATAAGTTAATAAAGGAAAATAGGTTAGAACATTATTATATAAATATAGCAAAAATTACGTAGGTAATCATAATTCTTTTTTTACGTGAAATAAATTCCATAAATGTATTTGAATTTGTATATTTGTCTAAAAACAGAATTACATTTGTTTGGTGTTAGCCGATTGCTTAATAGGCTTTTACAGCTTCTTCGATATCATGACTCTGTGGCTGAAAATGTTTGACTTTCAAATTCCGATTTTTGTCGTTCCATCTTCTAAATTTAGTTCATCCGAAAATTTTAAATTAGGTTACATTATGTATATACACATATTTTTACTAGTTACAGTAGTCTATAGCACACATGGTGGATTACGTATCTTTCTAAGAGGTAGCTACAAGCTGTTTTTGCCCTCGCGTATATACTTCTACCATTGAGATAGAGTCAGTATCTATGAGTAAATAAGTAATATCACAGTTTATCTATATATTTTATTAGGTAACTATTAATTATACAGTTTAGTTTACACATTGTCTGCTATCAGAAATGGGAGGGTTTGCAGAAAAACCAAGGTCACCTACGCAGCTTGAAGAATTGCTCGTCTGAAATGGCAGGGGGCATATCGTTTGTACAATTGAAGGCCGTTGCGACCACGAGCTGGTAAAGGCGTAAGAGGTCCTCTAGGTAGATCATCGACACATTTGAGGTCACGGCAGAGTAAAATCATCGTGGCAATCTTCGAGAGCGGCCCTATGCCTTGCAGTAGGCTTTTATCAGCTGATATGATGATGTAAACGTACGTACTTTATAATTATCTTTAGACTTATAGAGTTTGAAATATTTTTTACAGAAGCTGATATATAGATAGGTCAGGATACTAACAGAGAAAGCTTAAACCGCTCAATTCACGCCGGTACGGCTGACTGCGGACGCAATGAGGAAATCCGATCCACTGATTCGTAAGCAATCGATTAGCCACGTTTGGACAGGTAATGAGTATCGACAGTGCGCCGCGCTTTTGTTTGTCAGCGGCCAACGGAAAACAATTCCGCCTTTTGTAATAAATTCAAATGTTTATTTGTATTTATAAATACATTTAAAAAAACTTTTAAGTTAAACGGTTTTTTGATACCCATATTGTGGTGGTTGTGGAAAAATATGTACCTAGTCCGCCATATTGGAACGGCGTCCATCTTGAATTTTAAATTTTGACATAATCATCGTGTTTTACTAGTGTAGGCCTTTCATTTGATACCCATATTGAGGGGGTTAAGGAAAAAAATGTAATCCGCCATTTTGTATCGGCAGCCATCTTAGATTTATAATGTTATTGATTTTATTATATTGTATTGTCATATAAATTAAATGTGTGTACCAAATTTCAGATCAATCTGACAACGGAAAGGTGCATAAATTTCAATTTCTAATTTTGACCTAAATAAATAAACAATTAAATTCCGTACGGGTCGAACTAAATTAAACCGTGTAATAACAAGAAAATTGTAACGATTTTTCGGAGCAGAAAGCTTATTTAGGAATTAATTGGCAGGATATTCAAATTCACTAACGGTGTACAAAACACTAAAACCTAACTCTAAAACCTTGAAAGGATTTTTTTTACTTTATGTATCGCGGGATTTACGCCTACATGCCTCCGCATGTTTAGTAAACTGGCAAGATCACTCCACTTGAAGAAAAAGTATTCTTTAGACATAAACTAGTATCACCCGTTTAAACTATTTATGTATACATGCAAAAATCGATTCCTGTTTCCCTTGGACGAATTTACCGATTCGATTAAGATTTTAAAATGGTTTCTAAATCTCTGTAGAAAGGTTTTTGTGGAAAAAATTATAAAGTAAAGTATTGCACAGGAAGTAAAAAAAAATATCATGACTTGAAACTTGCGCATTTGACAGTTACAATGAATTTCGCGTCATTGCCGTTTACCATATACAACTTTGATTAAAAAGTAAGGTGATTTTGTTTGTAAAATGTATATTCTCTATTTATAATTTCAAATCAATTTCATTACTTTCAAAATAATTCCCTTCTAATATAACACACGTTTTCCAAAGCTTTTTCCAGTCCTCGAAACAGTTGAAATAGTCGTTTTCCGGTATAGCCTTTATGACCCTTTCGATTCGGTATTTATCTCCTCAATCATGACAATAGGGAATATTTTATTGCCTTTTAAATTTCCTGAATAGCCAGAGGTCGCAAGATTCCTTTCCTTTCCTGAATAGACAGAAGCTGATTCAGCGGAATACGGTGGTTTCGGAACGATATCAGTGGAGTTTTTGACAAAAATTTACAAAAGATCAGATTAGTATGACATCGTCCAATCGAGTATTGACGCGTTTAAGACACACAACATCCTCAGAAATGGTTTAGACTCAGCCAAATGATATTTCCACACTATAAGCATGGTTTCTATCAATGGACGATTTTCAAGCACCAAATCATGATTTTTATGACTTGGCCCACGCCGGTTTTAAACGACATATTTCACCCTACATTTTGATCACAGTAGTATATTGTATCTATTATTAATGCTGCTAGCTCGGAGGCTTTTGCGACTTCATTGGAAATGAGTTCACTGAACTGAAGTTTCCACGAACTCAACAAAATGTAACTAGCCCGATTTTGCCAGTTGAGCGAAGACTTTCACACACAGGTAAGATTATACACGTGTGTGTGAGGTTGTTTAACAGGTGAATCGGTTAGTATTTATATCACACAATTATATTGTCAACAAACAAGGTGTACAGATGACCCTGAGATACACACACACACACACATATGTATATATTTATTTATTTATTTATATATATATGTTTTATGAGAGGCTTATGTCCAGGAACGGACATTCTCATTCTAAGACTGAAATTACGAGATAAATTTTGACTAAAGCAGAGCAAGAGAATAAAATCATAGCAGTACAAAGTTGCTAGAAAGTTGCTTAAAGATATTTTCACTGTATCTGTAATGAATTTGGTTAGTACCCAAGCCAATATAGTGTCAAACGTCTTTGTATTCTGCAGTGAACGCGTGTTTAATGGTATATGCCTTAACAATAGGACTTCATTAACGTTCGTCGACATCTTCATTAGAAGCTCGTCACGCAACCACCGACTCAGATATTGGCTTCGGTACGGAATAAAGACATTTTCCATTCTACCTTCATGTTCAAGAACTTACGTAAACGAAATTGATTTAATTAATTAAATTTAAGTTTCTGTAGTTATGTTAAGTTACTTTACTTATGTATATAAGTAAGTCAATATTTCTTTAAAGAATATTTGCAAATGAAAACAATATATTATATGTTCGCCGAAAATTGTCTCTAAAATCTGAGATGTCATCGTCGTCGTCGTTTCAACCCCTAGACGCCCACTGCAAGGCATAAATCTCCTCCAAAGATATCTATCAGATATCATCAGGCAAGATGGCGATCATAATGTGATAATATGGTATGCAGAGGACGCTGCTACCAATCCTATGGAAACTTGTATTTGTGGGGCCTGGCAAACCTATATAATTAATACACAAAGCTAGAATTAAAAGATTGTTTTTCGGGAATCGAACACGCGACCTACGATCGCAAAGCTCATTCCTGAGCAATGGTAGTCCAGCGGTAGAAGCATTAAAGGATGACATGTATGAACGAAAATAAATTTTTAGAAAATTTCAATCGTACGAGTCACCTCTACCAACAAACATCTCAAGCGATGACTGGTAAATCGCAAAGTGTGTGTCTTTATTATTTGTTGCATATAGGAAAAGACTATGATAAGAAATATTTTTTCTTGCTGGCGGCGAGAAAAAGAAAATTTCCTTTGTAACTGAGTATTCACCCAGTGTTTATATGCAAAAGTTTGAGAGAAATAATAGCAGCGCTTCGTCTTAAAGAATCAGAATAGTATAATTGTACAGACAGTGAGAATTTTAGTCCGTGGACCTCTGTTTCCACGGGCTCAATTTCGATGAAGCTGCACAAAGACTAGATCGGCTAATGGTATAAGTTCAAGTACATCAAATACCAATACAACTGAGCATGAAACCTCGCGCGCAGAAGGTCGCTTAGGTATTAAAGCTTCGGAATGAAGACCACGGAGAATCTTCAGGAGAGGCCTATACCCAGCAGTGTAATATCCTCGGGTTAAAATGATGATAATGAGATAGGAACAAATTGTATGGCGTAGTCCAAAGAGTGGAGATGATCACATGTTTCTAAACCGTTAAAATTATAAATGAGATATTAATTCTTAAAAATAGTATTACCTAAACTTTGAATTTGGCTTTGTTAACAGAGTTAATAGCAATAAATAAAACATTAATATAATATTTTTTATAATAATTGGCGATTAAAAAGTGCATGTAAATGCCTTCTTGGATAAAATATTTTTTTTTGATATAGGTATCCAATAAGTATGGTGAACTTTGGAATGAAATAAACAAAGGTCATTAAGTCAATAACAAGTTATTTATACAGTCCACGTAGATCAAACAAAGGCAATTCATCATAGAACCGCTGGCACGCTTTAGATCGATGCCTCTAATGCGTACCATTGATATAATCGAAAAATAATTCCCTTCCCCTCTTGGGGCATGTCATACATAATAAAGTAATAATTGAAGGACTTTGTTTCTGACAGTTTGACATATGGGGGACGGGAGATTTACAGCCGCTTTCCCGATAACAGTAGAGTTGACATTATCGATTTTCCTTTTGTTTACTTTGCGTCTAATGTACAGGTTACATTAGAAGTGTAAAAGTTTTAATGGAGCGAATAAATAACTGATTTTCTGTCAATTTATTTATTTATTTTACTTTATTTCAGACCATAAATATAAACTAAAGAAAAAACTATTTATGTGTAGGTACCAAAGGCGGTGTTTTCGTTCTAGACAAACTCTACCAGACAACCTTTGGATGAAAATGGGAGATATGAAAGAGAGAGCAGTTTAGGTTGTACATACATACAAATACACACATATTTGCAAAAATACTTCAATAATTGTATCCAGAAATCAATGGATTCTGAAATATTTAATAACATAATAATTATATAATAAGAAAAGGCATTTTTTTAAATTTTCTGTTACAAAATAAATAATAAAAAACTATTTTTACCTTTTTTATCACCACATATTAAAATTAATATACGTTTTGCTATATGCCAAGGCAGAATTTTTACCGTCAGAAATTATTGGCCAGTCGCATTCAAATAGAATAAATAAATTAATGTAACATATTCCATGTCCGTAGGCATATATCTCCGTATATATGCCTACGGACTGTGCGGACAACTTACCACATTTCACAGACTGTTTGAGTGAAATAAATGCGGTGGTTGAGGACAGTGACATAGGTATGGTTTTTGTGTTGGGGGACTTTAATGCTCATCCAGGCGAGTTATTCTTTGAGGAGATGCAATTATTTTGTATGGAACAAAAATGGTGTTGCGTTGATTATGATGCTTTGCCAAACAATGGGGAGACGTATACATATAAGAGTGACGCCCATGGCTGTACACGTTGGCTCGACCATTGTTTGGTCACTAGTATAGCAAAGAACTATGTTGAAAAGATAAAAGTAAATAATGACGTGTCGTGGTCTGATCACTATCCCCTTGAAATTATTTGTGATCTTAAACCCATATCTCTGCAATACGACACTTCTAAAGGTTGTTACAATAATAAGATAATTTGGGGGCAAAGGGATAGTGAACAGACGAGACTGTTTACGGAGTATTGTAATGAAAAGTTAGGCAAGATTGTACTTCCAACGGAACTCGCGGAGTGTTATAATACAAATTGTCAAAGATCTGACCATAGACTACTCATTGATGAGATGTATTCGGAGATAGCTAGTATAATGCAGAAAGGGGCTATTTTAAGCTACAAGGTGGTTCGGCGAAGTAAAAAAGGTTTTGTTATCGGGTGGAACAAGCATGTGGCGCCACTGCACGCGAGGGCTCGTCTGTGCTTTCAGGCTTGGGTTGAGGCGGGGAAGCCAAGTAGGGGGGTCACTTACGAGGATATGTGTGAGTCCCGTAGGCTTTTTAAAAGTAAGCTGAAATGGTGCCAGGACCACGAGGAACAGATTAAAATGGACAGGTTGGCCGAGGCACATGACACCAAAAATTTCGGAAGGTTCTGGCACCAGACAAATAAATTAAATGTTCGGGCGAGCCTTCCCGTTGAGGTGGGAGGCACGAGTGGATGCCGAAATATAGCTAATATGTTTATGTCTCATCTTAAAGTTGAGTCACCGAGTACATCTCATCAATTCGAGGACGTAGCTCGGGACATCGTGGATGTAAGGGAGGATCGGGTACGCTTCTCAGCAAGCGAGGTTAGTAGTGCTGTAAAGCGTATGAAGCGTGGTAGATCTCCGGGACACGATGGCCTGAGTGTTGAGCATCTACGTTATGCTGGGGTGCACCTATCCGGGGTCCTAGCCATGCTCTACAATATCAGTATTGACCATAGTTACTTGCCGGAAGCAATGATGAAGACAGTGGTGGTACCTTTGGCAAAAAATAGGACGGGTGATGCAGCAGACAGATCCAATTACAGGCCCATATCCCTCGCGACGATAGTAGCTAAGGTTCTGGACAGTTTGCTTGATACGCAATTAAGTAAATCCGCGAAGATCAATGACGCGCAATTTGGTTTTAAACCCGAGTTGTCAACTGAGAGCGCAATACAGTGTCTCAAGCAAACTGTCCGCTACTACACAGACAGAAAAACTCCGGTTTATGCGTGCTTTTTGGATCTGTCCAAAGCATTTGACTTGGTGTCATATAAAATTCTATGGCACAAGCTTAGAACCGAGACCAACTTAAGGCCGGAACTGCTATCACTTCTTCAGTACTGGTATGGCAATCAATTAAATGTAGTGAGGTGGGGAGACGCAATGAGCGACCCGTACAAACTGAATTGTGGAGTAAGGCAGGGAGGGCTGACGTCGCCGAGGCTTTTCAACCTCTACGTCAACCAGCTGATAGAGAGGCTCAGTAGGGCGGGTGTCGGATGCTCGATTGATGGAGTTTTTATAAACAACATCAGCTATGCTGATGACATGGTCCTGCTGAGCCCCTCAGTCAGTGGCCTCCGAAAACTGTTGAAAATATGTGAGGAGTATGCCGGGGTGAATGGACTCAGCTACAACGCGAAAAAGAGCGAGATCCTTGTTTTTAGGGGGAATAATAAACCTTCGAACTTTAAACCTACTTTCATGCTTTGTGGATCCCCCCTGAAACAGGTGGCTGAGTTCAGGTACCTCGGGCACATAGTTGACGAGCACCTCAAGGACGACGGCGACATAGAGAGGGAGCGGCGGGCGTTGTCGGTCCGGGGCAATATGTTGGCTCGCAGATTTGCGCGATGTAATAAACAGGTAAAGTTGTCACTGTTTAGAGCATACTGTCAGACTTTTTACACGTGCAGTCTGTGGGCGGACTATAAGCAGCGGACCGTCAGAGCCCTTCGCGTGCAGTACAACAATGTGCTGAGGGCGGTGCTGGGCAAGCCGCGCTACTGTAGTGCATCTGCCATGTTTGCGGAGGCGAGGGTGGACGACTTCTACGCGATCATCCGCAAGCGTGTAGCGTCGATGATGAGACGGGCGGCGGAGAGCACTAACACCCTCCTCAGCACATTGGCGTATAAGTTAGACAGCCCTCTCTGGGCCTGCTGGAATGGTGCACATACACTCGCCAATAAGCGTATGTGTATTTAGTATGTAAGTTTTCTTTTATACTTAATTTTAATACTAACATAGGCTAAGTTTATCTTATTACTAACCCATGTGCTGTTCTGTATGTTTGTATGTTTGTAAACAACTAACATAGTGTAAGAATATTGTACTAACATAAATATGGACTGAAAATATGGTCTGAATTAAAGATTTATTATTATTATTTTATTTATTATAGTATGATCACTTTCTATTTAATGGAATCAGGCGTTACCTTGCGGAAGTCCATCCTAAGTAAGAAAAGGACCAATATTTAGCCACTTCCGCACATGCAGTAGTAGTCGTGCAACAAAGTGCACCGACCACCAGCCCGCTAATAAATGCGTTTGCGGCAAACAATGCGAATCACACAACTGCCACTGAATGGTAGCAGTTTTCATACGTAATCACTTTCGTCGATTAAAAATATGTGTAAAAGATTTTAAGCATTTTGCTAAAAATAGAACTTTACATTGATCTTCTTAAAGCATAAATAATATATCAGCCTGTAGCAAATGACTCAAAAGAAAACTTTCATTTGATTCTTCTTCTTTTCAGATGATAGACGCTCACAGCAAGTCAAAGGTCTCCTCCTGAACGCCACGATGACTAGCGTTGCGCTACCAGCACCGAGCGACTTTCCGCGACCTAATGTCTATGTCGATAGTCCTCATAGTGAGAGACCTATCCAAGGCACATCTATCGGCTCGTGGTCGCCTCTTGAGAACTATTGGGTCAGCTACACGAGCGATAGGCCCCACCCGCTGCCACTTCTAGGCTATTCGATCTTGCGAAATTTCGTGCATAGCTCTCTCCATTACTCTATGGTTAACCTCGAGTGTTTTTATGAGACCATAAAAATTAATATGCTTTTATAATCATATCTATGATATATAACAAACAGTTTTTTTTTTCTTTTTGTTAGTATTCAAGCTAATCTTAAAATAAAAACTTATAAGTCGGTTAGACTTCTGTTGAGCTTTGACTGTCTGTACAAAGTTTAGTTTTAGTTGAAAAGAACTTCACAATAGATAAGAAATAAGCACTGTCTTGCATAGTGGTTTTCTTTGGTTCTTGTTTTGAAATTCTTGCAAAAATATTTGTATATAAAATAAAACCTTATTTAGAAGTCAGAGATACTACGTGAGTATTATATTTTGTACTAGTAGTATGTATCGTCTTTTTAGCCTCTAGACGGCCCTGCTTAAGGCATAGAGCTCAAACATATATATGAGAGGATATACTATAATCGCCACGCTTGGCAGGAGGGTTGGCGATCATAATATCGTATTATGGTACCCAGAGGACGCTGCTGCCCATATTATGAAACCTTATTTGTAAGCAGTGGTAATCCTATATAATTAATGCACAAAGTGTGAATTTTATAAGATTATATCGCCGAAATCACACCCGCGATCTACGCCTTCATTTAGACACTGTCCTCGCTGTTTCAGCCGATAGGCTTCCACTGTAAGATATTGGCATCCCCCAAAGATACCTGTGATGGTATTAAAGTGTTAGTGGCTTATTAAGAGATATTTGTAACACTTTATCAATTTATTTAACACACGAACAAATTTTTATTAGCGCTTGAGTGCGAGCAAAAAGGACGTGCATTCGTCGTGGAACTCTGGGGCGCAATGTGCTCTGCGACCGAGTGAAAGCGGGCAATAGAACAAAGGCGCAAAAGAAACAAAAGAAACAAAAGTAACAAAAGGTCTGCGCCCGCGTCACCGGTGCGTGCATGTGCCCGCTGCAATAATTCGGCACACTAAGTTCGCCCGTCGGCTACGCTCGCCCACAAAATCTTACACCTATTATTCATTCGGACATCACATCAGTGTATACATGACTCCCACAGTAATACCATAATCGCCACGCTTGGTA
This sequence comes from Battus philenor, assembly GCF_028537555.1. NCBI lineage: Eukaryota > Metazoa > Arthropoda > Insecta > Lepidoptera > Papilionidae > Battus > Battus philenor. The sequence continues at coordinate 2,795,581 of NW_027181759.1, read as the reverse complement.
GGAGGATTGGCGATTGCAATGTGGTATTATGATACGCAGAGGACCCTGCTACCGATCTTCTTAAAACTTGTTTGTAATTAGTGGCAATCCTTTATAATTAATGCACAAAGTGTGAACCATATGAGATTGTATCCCAGAAATCGAACCTGACACGCGATCGAAAGTCTCAGTTCTCTACCACTGGGCTACTACTACTCAGTGATATGTATAATCAAATAAAAGTTCCCCTCTGTGTGAGTAGCAGTGTGGTTCTGTACGTTCACCTAAGCGTTCAAATAGGAAGTCAGTTAAGACAAACCAATGATAGGTTTGCTAGTGAAAAAACTTAGCTGCAGCATATAAATATTACGCAATCCTATACGCATTGTATTATAGATATAATATATTTAATGGAATCAGGCGTTACCTTGCGGAAGTCCATCCTAAGTAAGAAAAGGATCAATATTTAGCCACTTTCGCACATGCAGTGGTAGTCGTGCAATAAAGTTCACCGCCCGCCAGCCCGCTGATTAATGCGTATGCGGCAAACAATGCGAATTACACAACTGTCATCGTCAAATAACTCAACACGTGTTTCACCCCTCCAGGGGGCATTTTCAGAAGTTATGTTACACCGATTAGTGCCAAACACAGAGCCACTCTGTGACTCTGTGTTTGGCATACGCATTTATTAGCGGGCTGGCGGGCGGTGCACTTTGTTGCACGACTACCACTGCATGTGCGAAAGTGGCTAAATATTGGTCCTTTTCTTACTTAGATATAATATAATTAAATCTAACAATACAGATTATTAATTATTTTGTAAAAAAATATTTGAGGCTATTTATAACTTTAGAGCTAAGGATTTCCTGAGAGATGTCTTTTAAAGAAATTAATATTGTGACAGTTGCTTCTTAATACATATTTAATACATTATTTATATGCCAAAATTTAAATGCTTACATAAAAATAGTGAAAGACTTAAGATAAATATAAATATAATAAGATAAATATAAAAAGTAAATATGCATTCGTTACGTCTAATTTCGTCTAAATATATCTTATTATAAAACTCATGAGTTTTTAGTTTATCGAAATATGTGGTACTTTATTTATTGTCTTATATCTTCTTGTTAGTAGTTTATATTTATATGGTCGTAGCCTTTCTTTTCCTTCCTTTCTTCCTTTTTAGTCGTGGATTCGAAAAGTTGCCTTCACAGGTTTTTATGACCTACTTTTTTGAGTACCTCTGTTATTGCGACACCCGTCATCACCCGCCCAAAATCCGCCCATGGGGTTGCCTAGCGCCCTCTTGGCCTCTTCCTCTTTACTTTTCCTGCGACAACCAGCTAATCGAGCCTCTCTGATTGCTAAAATGCTATGTGGCCGAAGTATCCCAGAATTCGCTACTAGCAGATGGTAGAGAACCTTGTCTTCGTTCGAAGCTGATCCAAGACTGATCTCACTCAGACTCATTTACATGGTTGATAATTTGATATATATGGTGTATATATCAAACATTGTTAAATTTCATAAAGGCAGATACGCATTCCGTGCCTAAACTACATATAATAATAATAATAAAATTAGATTTAAAAAGTATCTAAAAGCCTACTTGAACGATAATATTTTGTATTTTTGAATTTAAAGTTTTAGTAAGTAAAAACCAATAAAAAAAGGCGTTTTTAGTTAAAAGAAGAGGTTTCGTTAGAAGCCACAGATAAACTAGTATTACATAAACAATACTGTAAAGAAGTATTTGTGTAGTATTAAAAATAGATGTAGCTAAAAGCACGGGCGGAGAAGTTATGAATATAAAGGCGTAAGATTAACATTTCTCCTGTCAAATAAACGTGGCATGATTTGCTTGAAGCGTCGGCTGAAATAAGTACTCTTTGCTAAATGAAAAAACAAAAATAGTCGATACTTTTTGTGCGGAACCTTAGCGGATACTGTCAAATTATGTATAAAACTACAATAATACGAATTTAAATATTTAAAGATGGAACTGTATGATAAAATGTGATTAGTTATAGATGTAAAAGCTATCAAAGGGTGAATGTATAGCTTCATATGTCAGCAAAAAGCTTCAATTCTTTTACATATTTTTCTAATCAGCCAAAATCACTAGGAAATAACTTACATAACTTTTTTTATTGGAATGCTGCGAACTTATAACTTCTAACGATACAAAGTATATAGAGACAAGATAGCAAATAAAATTTTATTTTGCTATAATATGATCAAAATTTTGAAAAGACTTTTTTATTATATTATGATTGCGTTATTTAATATTTCCGAAACCATTGATTTATTTTTGTAAAATAAACCATATATTAATTAAGAGCAAATGTGCTATACATTTGCCCATATTAAGCTATTTCACGTTAGTAATCACCTGTATAATTATTATCAGTTTGTATGTTTTTGTGGTTAGGAAGTTTATGAGTGCAGAACCCAAAAAGCGCTTAGATTTAGCCTAGATTTACGAAAGTAGTTAGTATTTACGGTAAGATAGTTTGTATGTTACCAGTTGTTTTGAGGATAAATACTAAATCCAAAATTTTGATGTTTTATGCAGTTTTTTTTTTTTAAAAAACAAGTAAGTGCGTGGATTAATGTTATGTTGTTAAGTGTTTAATTTTTGACATAGATATTTTAATAATTTTCAAAACATCGATCTTTCGGATTGGCCGCGATGAATATATGTATAATTTTCTAAATATGATCACTGAAAGATAGACACGTACTTTTGAAAACCTGATTTGTCGTCATCATTTCAGCATATAGACACCCACAACAAAACAAAAGCCTTCCTCAAAGATATCTATGGAGTTATTTATCATAATTGCCACGCTTAGCAGGCGGGCTGGTGATTGAAGTGTGGTATTATGGTACCAAGAGGAGGCTGCTACCCATCCTCTGGAAACTAGTTTGAGAGTATTGGCAATCCTTTATAATTAATGAACAAAGTGCCAATTATATTAGATTTTTTCCCGAGAATCGAACCCGTGATCTACAATACAAAATCTCATTCCTCTGCCGCTGGGCAACTGTGGCTGGTGGTCGTCAACGCGTAATTGTTAAAAGCCTATTATCTACAGTCGAAGAATGTAAATAACTTGCTTGTTAGTGGCAAAGAGATTTGTATCTTTGATCTTCCGAGAGATTGTTATGCTGTTAGTTGAATATAACATTCTCTGAAATTAATTTGTATTGTGTGTATTATAATTATCAAATAATAGTAATACAAAAGTAGCAGACATCTCGCTTTTTAAATATATTACTGCTGCTATTTTTAATTGACTGACAATATTTATTTTTTTACTTTAAACACAAAATATCATTAATATTTCATCTGTAAGACGTCCATTACTGGCATAGGCCTCACCCACACGCAGAATGTATTTACAACATTTTTGAATTACGTAATGTATTGCAAACTTGAGATTCGGTCACCTTTTCCTTAATCATAATCAAGTGCTGAGTGAAGGTTCAGTCACATTTCTCCTGAAATCAGAACAGCGTTGGTAATTCTTTGGTCTCGTAAAAACAAGTTTAAATTCCGTATTCGATCGTAAACCAACAAATAAACGACGATACAAAATGGACCATCCAATAGCCCTAAGCCATGCGCACGTGTACATTTCCACATTTATTTTACGGCATTGTGTATGACTTTATAAAATTGTTACAATTTTATTTTACTTACTCATATTTCAGAGGATTTAAAAATGTATTTTTTTTTTACTTTACTAATTACCAAAAAGGCGAGATTGTTCCATTGTTTATATACAAAGCAGTTGACTTCTGTCCCACCTGATGTTAAGCGAAGAAGATACCTATTTACTTTTGAAGACTCACAAAGATCTACCTGGAAATAACGACGCTGGTAGGTTGTTCCATTCCTTGGCTGTTCGCACTTAAAAAGCAGGTGCAAAACGCATAATGAACTGGTGTCGTGAATCCGTGCATTTTGATGACTCTAACAAAGTCTTTAATAGAACGTTGAATTTTAAGGTGAACGTCTTACGCTGCGTTTGGCAATCTGTGATCTCCATCACAGAAATTTATGTCCCCAGCGGCCGTCAGCATTAAAATCACGGTGATGGATATTTCATAGCATACCTAACCTTTGTAACTAATTTATTTACTATTCAGGAGTTGGATATTAAGTAAGTCCTATTCATAATCGTTCGGTGTATTTTTTTACTGTCAAAAAAGTTAACTATAGCTACTAACTAAAGCTAACTAACAAAATATGACTAAATTATAACATATAATAAAATTATATGTTATAATTTAGTCATATTTTGTTTATCTATAGTTGGAGAAAGAAACCATTAGCTGAAACCAAATTGGATGCTCAGCGTTCGGGAAGCTCTGAAAGCTTTTCTCGTCCAAAATATCGCAATGTTTGATGTCGAAGGTATTTGATCAATGTGTGTTGTTGATGAAGACATATGGATCCGAGACGTGGTCACTTACGACAGGCCTCATGAGAAGGCTCGAAATCCCCAGAGAGCAATGGATGGAGCTATACTCGGAAGTTCGCTGAGAGATCAGATATGAGGATGTCTACAGAAAAACCAGGATCACGTAGCTCGAAGAATTGCTGATCTGTAGTATTGTTACCTATGGCCATTGGGGCTGAAAGCTTCTTGAATAGCGAACACGAGCCGGTAGACGTGGCGTGGGTAGACCCTGGAGGAAGTCACTGGATGCAAGAAGCACAGGACCGGTCTTCGTGGAGATCTTTGGGGGAGACTGATGCCTTGCAGTAGAGGTTCATCATCAGAAAAGAAGCAGAAGAAAAAGAAGATGATTGGAGATGAAATAAAAATTTAACTATTTTTATCATGTGAAATAATGTATTTGTAATTTGATAAATTTTATGCCTCTTAATAAATAAGTAAATTAAAGACAATTAAATAAAAATAAACAATCAATTTCAATTCGGTTACGTAATAAGGTTATAGGTTTAATAGTTTGCAGTTTTATATCAGCGATTTCAGGAATTGATTTACATTTATAGGTCGTTTCGTACGAGTTGTACACGATAAATACAGGCTGTGTATTTTGCTTTAACATTTGTTCTGATTTATTAATAAAATATTGATGATGCCGATGTAAATATAACGATTTTCATTTATTTCTCGGTATCATAATCAGGAGAGTTTTTTTTTAGTATACGTACTGCCTATGATTATTCGCACTTTATGCATTAATTTAATTACCAGTGCTTGCAAATAAGTTTCCAGAGGATGGACTTAAGTGTCTTGCGCGTACCATAATACCACACTGCCATCGCCAATTTGCCTGTCAAACGTGGCTATTATATCCCACCATAGATATCTTTCGGGGAGACCTATACTTTGCTTGCATATGGGCGGAAATGAAGACGACTGTCTTAGCAAATATAGCTTTGGACCTTTATAATTTTATGTAAGTTTCAATTTAAAATTCGAACTGATATTTAATATTATTGTACATGGACTTATCTAGACGTTTTTATAGTCTGACACTGACATAAGCCTTGAAGTCTTTAATATAAAGTTTTGGACACTTCTTACTCTTAAAATTCAGTGTAGCAAGCAAATTGATTATGATTTTGAAGCTTTCCAACAGCTCACTTCTTCTTAAATAAAAAAAGCGTACCGATTCTGATTTCCAGTCACCAACATTACTATTAAATCCTGAAATTTCTCTTATAAGAAAAATAAGAGTCTACTCGACTTGGTAGGCGATTTGGTAATGAAAAATGTTATTTGTTTTTACTTTGCCGAAGAAATTTAGGTCAACATTCACCACTGTGTTATACATTTATGTTTATAAAAAACATGTACCATATCTCCACAATATCAATATCAAACGGTAACTTAAAACCTGTATTATCTTTTTAAATTAATATTTTAACAGAGGCATTTATTTATGATGAATGAAAACAAAATTTTCCTTCAGAGTTCTGGGTTAATGCAAGATCCAGCGTAACACGTTAATTGTAATTTAAAGTAAAGTGTAACATTACAGTATAAAAGAATGTGGCGAAAAGCCAAGTGACGACATAGTAAAAAAAACATAAAAGTGCGCTTTCTGTTGATAGCAGTCCATTTAGCATTCCCGTTGGCCGGTATTCCGCGCCATCAATAATCTCTCTATCGCTATTCCTTAGAACAAGGTGAACGGGTGATTTATCGCGGTCGTAAGTAAAGACCGTATAATAGTTTTAAAATCTGCAACGCGCACTGGCAACTCGGCGCCGATATTGAATTAAAGTCCTTCGTGATTCATTCTACCGTATCTACAGTTTCAGCGATGGTTACGTCATTTTTAAAGGACCCTCGATTTCGGATGTTTATTTTCAACTTTTTTTATTAACAAAATCTTTCAGGTATTCTTTTAAATACTGATTTCCTTTTTCAGACTCAAAATCAGCATCGTTTCAGGACACGTTGGAAACAGCCTGCAGCCAGTCTTCCGGCGATCTGTTCACCTTGTAGCTGGACATCCTTCGAGCTTAAATGCCTCAGGGGTCATTTGTTTTGCACGCAATGTGGCCTGCACATTATCACCTCAGTTTGCCAATCCGCAAAACCTTTAAAGAGACTATTGTTCTATCTAATTATTGTACTAACTACTTTTCTCAGAACTACCGAACTACCAAAAAAAAGTGATGAATCATAATTAAGACCAAGATAGCTCCGTCTCCAAAGCATCACTACTATCAGTGATAAGAAAAATTTCGCTCGGTGGAGGGTGTCAAAACAAATTATAATTTTGGGTTCATATCTTAATCGTTTATATATTTAGTTAATGCTTTAATTATTATGTTATAAGTATAGTAGTAAACTAAATAAAATAAATGAGGCCTTATAGTTGGGCGTGTATCGATTGACATGGTAATGTCCACGATAATCGACTTTAAATAATTAAAAAAAAATTGTTATCTATAGTGTGTATTGGGTTTTCTTACATATCACACTAGCGCCATCTACTTCACGTGATCGTGTAATTTGTTGTAACTGTGATGTGTTGCACAAAATATTAATATTTTAATATACAAGAACTATATTTTCTGCAGTTTTCGAAATAAATAAAAAATACATATTGTATATTACTCAAAAGAGTGACAAAGCGTGCATATTGAATAAATTTCGAGTATCCCTTTGTAAGGTGAATGTACCATTCCTCGCACGCGTTTATCTGTAGTCAATAAATTGCAGCGCGCAGTGAAATATTTCAAGTTTTATTAAGGTAACATATTACACACTGCCCGCTATCCGGGCTCGTCAATAATTTTTCCATCGCCGTTTCATAGTACCGTGATTTATCACGATCGTAACAAACAAAGATCCAATAAAGGACGCGACGTGAAATAGATATTGATCAATATATAGACACATGATTTATATACATGTGTGTACATGCAGATACATACTTACACACACACACACACATATATATATATATTTACATACATAAATGTAATATCAATATTACTTTTTGTTTGTTATGTGTTCATTTAGATTTTCTACTCCCAGATGTAATTGGCCAGTCGCTTTGAAATAGAAAAATAAAGTAAAATAACATATTTCCGTGTGTTTACATATACAGGATAATTGTAAATTAGAATAAAGTTGAAATTATTATTGCTGATATTCACTATTTTTATTCCTATAATTAATGATTGTATAGACAGAAGTATTGTCGTATAAAATAATAATTTTGTTGATAAAGCAACGTCTTGTCATATAACGAAAGCGTAACTATTTATGTCTTTATTGATGTCCATAGGAATCTTGTCTTAAATCTTTGAAATAAAATTACAATTTACTTTTCTGTCGTACGACAACCACTGCGGAACTTAGACCTTCCTTATATTTTGATAGCTAATATATAAGTATATATATATATATATATATATATAGAGAGAGAGAGAGAAATTGTACATTTCAAAATTCTTTTATTTAATATAGCAGGCGCGAGCAACCTTTAAATCAACGGGCCAATTTAAATTTTTATGGCGGACTGCACATAATCAATTAATAATAGATAAAATAAGAAAATACACAAAATATATATATATATATATATATATATATATATATATATATATATATATATATATATATATATATAATTCATATTACAATAGCCTGGGGCCGAAGTGTAGCTTCTTCTATGAAATCACAATATAATAACCGCCGGCACACAAGTTTTATTTCCAATGCTTTTCAAATTCAGGAGTTCCAAAAGCTATGGCGGTTCAAACAACTCTGTCTTTACTGCTCGTCTAATTTTTATTATTAATAAATATCTAATTTAATATTATTATTTTTTAACTCAATTATTATTACTAATATATTACTTATTCCTATGTTCTGTTAGTGAAAGAGATAGTCGACGACTATAAGAGATGTACAGATAATGTTAGTTTAAAGTAAATATCTGGTTGGGCAACTATGTTAATTACATTTTAATAATTGCAATAAAAAAATCAATAAAAAGGTGTTTTAGAAAATATAAGTGTATGTATTTTAAATATATCTGTCTCCCAATAATTAATTTTCATTATTGTCAAATTTTACAACGGATTAAATGCTGATTTTTAATATTCTAGTGTTTTGAAATAAGGAAATAGACGAACTAAAGAACGTACCCCAGTGAATTGGCAACTTAAAGTGGCAGTGGGCATGCTACATATCCCACGTAACATACAAATGTGGGATGTTCGCCCACAAGGTGAACAGACTACCTTGTTAAGGTTGTTGGATGATGCTGAATGTAAGCCGCTTCCTCACAGGGTATACATATATGTACTTAACTCATTTATAATAAATAATATAATATATACAGCATGACGTCACGTATTTCGTGTTCCTACGAAACGTCCAAAACCAAGTGACTAGAAGATAAATGATATACACACGGCCGCGACAAATTGTTCCATTTTTTTTTCGGATTAGTCGAGCCTTTCATTCGCGCGGTGAGTGGCGGCTTTTGAAATAAGTTTAATGTTGAGCCTTTATACGAATAATATTTTCGTTAAGCTTAGAAACTTACTATTTTTCAAATAATAATAAAATAAAGATATCATAAATGAGAATCCGTTGTGTTACATATTTAAAAAATATACGATATACCTTGTATAAAAAACATATTTATGAAGATAACTTTTGCATTTCTAATGGAGATTTTATACCCTCTACAACAGTGCTACGCAACCGGTGTGCCGTAGCCCACTAGTGTACTGCAATAAAAATTAATAAATACAGATTTTACTATTTTTCATTGCACATTTTTGGTATTTTAGACAGTGGCGCGTCACGTTCACTCGTCTCTCGAATTTAGCTTTCGGCATGCTAAATTCTAGGAAAGATTTTACTGTGCCGAAAATGAAAAAAGGTTGCGGAGCACTGCTCTAAAGGTTTTAATCCAGTTTTACGTAGTTATCTATACAGATTTACCTGTGAAACAATGTCTACTTGCATGTTCATACTGTAAGAAATGTACGACTATAATATCCTCTTTTATAAGCACAAATTTTCTTTAGTAATTCTAGCGAGTAGTACCTAGTTAAAAACATTTAAGTTTTTAAATTTATTCTACTTAAATTCATTGTTCTTTAAAAATAGGTTTCTTCTGCAAGTTGGATCTGATAAGTATATTTATTCCTAATTCAGGCCGCTATCTACCGGTACATAAAAATCATTCTGATACTCTTAAGTTGAAAGTAAGTTGCTTGCGCCGTTATATATTGACATAAGTATTATTTTGGTTATTAATCAGCCATATACGCCCTTAACAGCGCAAAGGTCTCCCTCAAAGATATCTCGGGGGTAATATATCATAATTCCCATGCTTTGCAGGCAGATTGGCAATCGTAATGTGATATTATGGTACGCAGAGGATGTTGCTGCGTATTATAATAACATCATCATATAGAAACAAAGTAAGTAGTGACAATACTATATAATTAATGCACATTGTTTGAATTATACAAGATTGTATCGTGTATGGTCGCAAGACACAATCTTCTACCAGCAGCTACCACAGCTATTATTGTATTATAATACCATAAATACAGTTAGGGCGGTATTTTAGTAATGTGCAGATGGCATGTGTATAATTGATGCTATTAAAAGAAAGTCACTACTCATATTTGTTTCAAACCCTCCACCTTGTTAAAATGTCGTTATCCCGTTGGCTTGACATGACGAAATAATTCGTGGAATTACAAATACGATGGTAAAGACACTTTTCGTCTTCGAAAATATTTTCAATATTATTTTTGTTGTTCGAAATTTTACGAAGTTTTTTTACGTATATAATTTCATGCATCGTAATATTATCTTAGTTACAACTATTTTCTTCAATTAAATTGTTTTTTTCTACATTTGTTTTTCGTTTTACAAACATTAAATTATTAATACATAGTAGAAGTTTCCACTTTTTTTTTGAACTCACTCTCTCACTTCATTTTGAACTTCGTCTGACAGAAAGCAACATCGTAACATTGCGACTGTTATGTATTTTTAAATTAGTAGATAGGATGTATATTGTACAATAATCGGAGGTTAAACCTTCTAAAACAAAGCGACAGTCATGCCACGTTTTCCACCTCCCGACGCACTGACTCCGAAAGGGATCAAGCGCCGCCTCCCAACAGCAGTGATGACACCAGCATGAGTCAACAGGACTAGACACGTGCAAGATGGCCAGAGAGAAGAAAGCTAAGAAAGAAGATAACTACAACACTGAGAGCTACAAAAGCAATCAAAACGACAGCTATAGCTAAGGAAGAAACTGCTTCCACCAACACCACCCGGAAGGCTGATGGAACAGTTTACCCGAGTCATACAAACGCGCCACATAACAACGAGTGGAACTAGAAGTAGGATAAATTTTTAATTTTAGAACGCCCTGTGACCGACAAAGCTTCGATAGCCTCACAAAGTTTCATAATATTAAATAGAAACTAGATAGAGACGTTGTTTAATATAGACTCAAGTATATGACTTGTATTGATCTAGCATCTTAATATTTGACTTGAAATAATACATCAGCGTGGGGTTACATTATAAGATATAGAACAAAGATCGCAGTTACATATCAAAAAATGCAGTAAATTGCGGAAGCCGTATTGTTTTTTAAGGATAATGTAACAATCATAAATAAACTTAATGTCTTATGTATAAAATTGTATGATGCAATAAGAAAATAAGTAAAGTTTTAATATCGGTATGAAGAGCACTCGCAAGGTAGTTTGGTTTTATGGTTGCGATAATCTAGTCTCGAGTGTATTTTAAGTTCAAGACATTGTTATATGACTAAGTATGTATTGAAATACAATAACACATGAGTTTGTTGTCTGGCGGTTAAAGAATGGCTTAGAACCTCGAAAGGTTTATTACATGATCACTACACCGAAAACATCACGAAGTAATTGTCATTATTTTGGGTAAAATTTATTAGTTCACCTACATGGTTTTATACAGACCGCATAGTTTTTCATTACGAGTTCTGTATCTCATTGGTGTGAATATTACTATATCAAACCTAAACTAAACTAAACATATGAATACGATAAAAAAAGAAATTGATTTTAATGACCTATTTTATATTCTTTGTAATTTTAATTACATCATGTTTACTGATAAAACTTACTTTTTATTCGTAATAAATACTTCTAAAATTTAAAGTATGTGATATAGTTAATAAATAATTGTGTGTAATTAAAAACTATATTTCGGAAGGAATCATAAAGTAGAACTATTTGAAATTTATGCGATTACTTGACATTGCATTAATTAAACACCTGTTTTTCAAGTACCAAATTGATGATAAATTTATGAAATGTGTTATAATATTTTAGACTATATTTAGTAACCTTATGTAAACGTCTTAAACCTTTCAATTTAAAAAAATAATTTATTTCAAACAATCCACCTAAAAATATTTATTAAAAAATGTGAAAGAAGCTATGTCTAAAACATGTAAGCATATTCAAATAAATTTGTTTTATATGTGTAATTTTTATAAATAATTTGTTCCTATGTCCCCAAGATGGGGCAGAGGGCGTCCACAGCACGTCGCTATTCCGAGCGGCAATGAGCTTCGCGCTTTACTTCGCTCCACGTCATTCTAACTGCCTTCACTTCTGCAGTGATCGTCTGCCGCCAGGTTTGCTTTGGGTGGCCACGTCTTCGCTTTCCTTGAGGATTCCATTCTAGAGCTTGCCTCAGTATGTGATCAGGGTCCCTTAAGAGCCTGTGGCCTATCCAGTTCCACTTGTGGCGTTTGATCTGCTGGTCGATCGGCATCTCACCGCAGCATTTCCAGAGATCTACGTTAGAGACTTTCTCAGGCCAGTATGTGCAAAGAATACGTCGAAGACAGTTGTTAACGAAGACTAGGAGCCGATGCGAGATATATTTGTCGACCTGCCACATCTCGCACCCATATAGTAACATGGTTTTCACATTGGACTGGAAAATTTTGGGCTTAACTCTCCTAGTCAGTTTCCGTGATTGCCGTATAGAACGGAGTTGTGCGAAAGCTGCCTTTCCCTTGGCAATTCTCAAATCGATGTTCGTTCGGTCTCTCCTGATTCCGATACTACGCTACCGAGGTACGTGAATGTGTGGACTCCCTCCACTCCCCTTGTGCCAATAAGCAACAGCAAGGAACGTGCTGCTCCGTACCTCAGTTTTAATTTTTTATATTACTTATTGTTACAGAATCTAGGTAATCGATATGAATACAAAACTGTGTAAAGTTTTGTGTTCATAATGATTTCATACCAGGTAGGTAAGGTGTTATAATTACATTATTTGTATTATTACATCAAATTTTGTCGACGGAACCATATACGAGTATTGCATTAATATTTGAATTATTAACAACAAAAGATAAATAATTATAAGAGAGGGTCGGAAAAAAATAACATAAAAGACGTCATTGCAGTGACACGGGTACAATTTATTTAACCCACATCAAGTTGTCCACATATGCTACAAACGGAACTTCCGGTATATTTAATGTGTCGCTCAATATTGTATTTAATGTATATAAAAACTTTTCGGAGCGTGTAACGTAAGATGGCGAAGTTTCTTTTCCTTATCTCGTTGTTTCAGCCCACAGACGCCCTCTGTAAAACAAAGGCTTCGCCGAAGTGTAGTGTTATGGTACACAGAAGACGCTGCTGCCCATCCCCTGGAAACTTTTTTAGTAGACAGTGGCAAAGCACAAAATTTGAATTATTTCAGGTTGAATCCCGAGAAATGAAAACTGTAACAGAAAAGTTATTAATTAAATACGAAACGTAACATCAAATCTAAAAGTTTGTAACAGTTTCATTATAAAACAATAGACAAATATAAATCCGTTTATAAAAAGAGCAATGAGAAATATATTATTACAAATTTAAACCATTAAACATCAGGACAAGTTTAGTAACTGCATTTTATTATAAAAAATAACATTCGGACGACAATCTTTACTAGGAGTATGTAAGATTAATGTAACTTTATTAGGTGAACAGATGAACTTTGTTAAGATCGTAGATAAACACTAGATGCAGTTTTAAATCAGTATTATTGGATATGTATTGGGAAAGGGACCCTATTTCCAACAGAAGACCTTCTATGGCTGATGTTGATTAACCCTTAAATGCATGATGAAGAAAAACTGTAACATACCACTATGAATACAATAGAGTAGAGTAAAAGCGTGGTATTGTATCTCTGCAACATAGGGTTTCTTAATAAATAAGTATAAGAAATCTTATAAATGCATATTTTTTTCTTTTTTCCCTGTATTGTAGAGTATTTATCTGCAAGATATATACATACACACACATATACACATATATAGATAATTTTTTTAAGGTATAAATAAAACTCAGCGTTAAGTAATAACTAAAAAAGGAAATAATACATAGCTACTTCCGCTATGCAGTAGTATTCGTGCAATAAAGTGCACCACCTATCCGCCCGCTGATAAATGCGCGTGCGGTAAACAATGCGAAACACAACTACTACCGTTAATCTACTCTACACGTGTTTCACCCCTCCATGGGCCATCCTCGGGAGATGTTAGATCGACCAGTGCCAAACACCGAGTCACTGGCTGGCGGGCCCTGCACTTCATTGCACGACTACTGCTGCATAACGGAAGTAGCTATATTTTAGGATGGAATTCCGCGAGATAACGCCTGTTTCTATTAGGTAGTTAAATAGTAATTGATACGTTACATATAATAATGCAGTGTTGGCCATAATTTTGATGTCTATACAATTTGCCTGTTATACGAAATTTTCGACACATGACATGACATGTTTGGTAATCTAACGTTACGCATTTAAGCCGTATTGAATTACTGACGTATTACATATATATAGAATGTTGGTATGTATTAGCATCGATACAAAAATTTCTATGATGTAACATAATAATAATCATGAGGAAAATATGTATTTTTATTTATTTTTTGAAAACGGACTGGCAGTATTGTAAAAATACAATAAGTAAGTCAATTAAAATCAACTAATCCTAGTCAAGTATGACTAGAATGAGAAAATTATTGCGATATCATGTAATTTCGAAATTAATAAAGAAAAAATGTAAATTAAAAAAATTGAATGTGTAATTATTAATAAACAAAACTAAAAGAATAAAAATGAAATGAAACTAAAAATTGTAAAAGTACTCGCAGTACTCTGTGAAGGCGAAGTAGGAAAGGTGTCGAAAGAAAGAAAAATAAGGTATGTAAAGGAATGCAATGTGACGAATAAAAGAAAGATGTGTGAAAGATACAGATGTGGATGAAAATAAAAAAAGTTAAAATTATTTGAGATCATATTGGTCCCTGCGTAAGACGGGGGAATGTACAAGAGCTCCCTAATAACGCAGGTGCATAAAAAATATAATAATAAAGAAACGTTGATCGTTGCGATCGAAAGTAAGTTTTCAACTATAAGGTTGACTTTTTAATTAGGAATAATTTACTATATTCGTTTTTGTGTACCTTTTTCTCGCGAGTTCTTTCTAATATTATTACGCTTTTAAACAAATTTGTTTAATGGAATCAGGCGTTACCTTGCGGAAGTCCATCCTAAGTGAGAAAAGGACCAATATTTAGCCACTTCCGCACATACAGTGGTAGTCGTAAATATAAAATTTCAACTAGCTGTTGCACCACAGAACTAATTTTGTTAAAAAATATTATTTTTATTTTACAATTACAAACAATTTATTTAAGACTATAAGTAGAGGTGTTTTAAAAAGTGAAAGTTGTGGGACTCTATCGTTTAAAGTATAGATGCACTTGGCTGCAGCCGGTGCCGGTCGGACGCGGACCCGCGCACTGCGACCGCTGCCGGAGTGACTGCATCGCGGTGCCGTACCCTAAGTGATTGTTCGTGCAGTTCCGTCCGCTAGGAGCCCGCCTTAGGGAACATTACAACTATAGATTTCTCTAGTATATATGTAGATATGATGTGCTACAAGTCTAGCGTTCTGAAAAATTTTATGTCAGTTTAATATTATCTGTGGATTGTACAATAAATTCAGCGTTTCAGCCGTGTAGAGACAAAATTTTGTACAATACCATGTTTTAAGCCGTTCAGGTCCTTTAAAGTCAACATATAAATATTATTAAACAAATATAACGTGGCGATTTGAAGTGACAACGAGCTGGTGATCGCACGACGCAGGCCCCCGCATCGACCGCGCGGCACGCCAACAACAGCGAACAACAATAAACTGTTAAACAGATGGACTTCCGCAAGGTAACGCCTGATTCCATTAAACTAATTTGTTTAAAAACGTAATTATATTAAAAAAGAGCGAGAAAAGGTAACACCTGATCTTTTTCTTACTTAACAAATTTGTTCTTTTAAGAAAACTGGTTTTACTTCTGAACGAAATAAACAACATTTAAAATTGTTACGTAAAGTTATTTCGTGCGTGATTGTCCACGGAATGTGTACCCGTAATTTAATCGCGGTCAAATAAAGCGATCCGTGAGTCTTTTGCGGACTCGCCGAAGTAAATTACGACTCCGGCACAAAGCCCCGCTTAAATATAAACTTCTGGTCGTCATGTTTATTCATTACCAGCGCTCTGCTATATCGTTAAGTGTCTAGATTACGACTGTGTGAGATGTAGTTAAACTAAATTACAAAGTATATAAATGTATTTTGTATTTTCTGACAAGATATTACATCTTTAGTAAGAATGCAACTCTGCAACCATTAACCCTTAATAGCCTGATTTACGAAAATGATTTTTTTTTATATAACTGTGTTTGCTTGAGGGTCTAGATGAACGGAAAAATAGATTTTTTTTTAATTTCGTTGGAAAGAATATTATACAACGGTTAAATACGTACAGCCAACCTATAAAAAAAACTAATAGTAATGTGAATTGGTTAATTGAAATTCAAAATAACTTAATTCAAGTAAGCATTTACACGCAGTTGTAAATTATCAATAATTTTAAAATTATAAGAATTAGGCCATCACCAGCTCGGGATGTTGATCTGCTGAGAATAACGGGATATAAACTCAACATTTGCTCTTTATAAATAAAATTTAACAATTTTTTAAAATGTAGATTATAATATCAACCATCCAAATGAGTCCACAGACCAAGTTCCTAGACAAAACTCCTTGATGCTGTAATAATAGATTTACAACTAAGAAAAGGAAAGTCTTAGATATCTTATAGAACCTTATTTTGCGAACACGAAGACTCAAGAAGGATTTTGTAACTTTTTGAAGACGTAATTTAGGCGTTACGTATTTATTTTATTTATTTTAATTGTCAATTATTTGAATATTTGTTTTTATTTAGCATTATAATTAGTAAATTACCACCGGGTCGGAATGTTAATCTGCTGAGAAGAACCGGCCATAAACTGAACACTGATATAATATAGTGCAGGATTTGCATGCCACGGTAAATTCTATACTATATAACAACGCAGTTATAATAAAAACTTCATACATATGCCAGCAAGTTGTTAATTATAAGATAAGAAAATTAGCGTATTTCAAATATATAATAATAAGTTTTCTGATTGATTAACTAATAAGATTCTTTATTAATAACAATTCTAATATCTAGTTAAATTAAAGCGCCATAATAACTGTTAAAAATTGATACTAATTTAGCTAATCTAACAGGCAAGCAATAACAATTCGGTATTATTAATTACAAATGATTTATTATCAATAAAAATATATATTAAGTTTGACCATGATCTCAATTTTGATATGTTTCATATAAACAACCACATTATCCAGTAAAAAAAAAACACAATTAGCTTTGTTTATTTGTTTTTCTTCTTTATTGCTCATACTATATATTCATGATTTTTTTATCAATATTATGAGAAACGTGTCGACAAATACAAAGAGACATATGGACAGATTGTTAATAAAAGTTATAAAGTAAATTATATTGCGAAGGAAGAAAGAAGAGAGAATGCGAAATTATCTGAAGGAATACTGAAAAAATAATTCCCAAACTAAGTTATAGATTAAGATAGGAAAACAGGAACCTACCAAAAAAGGAAACTTAAAAAAAGAAATAATAGATTGTGAACAGGACAAGTTCGAAGCGACCTGTAACTAGCAACTCCTACTCTACCTTGACAAGCACGTCTGATCGCCTACGATACGTTTGCTGTCGTCGATCTTCACTCAAGAATTTTAGGATCCCAGCGACCATCAATCCGTTGAACTGTCTGTTAGATTCGTTGGTCTACGCATCATACATTCCTTCCTCCTAACTGATCAAAAATAAAAATTATGAAACTTTCTCCATAGGTAATTTAACGACTGTTAACATACCAATGACGCCTGAAGCACGACACCACATTTCATTGTCGTGTGAGATTCTTCCTAGGGCCAGTAGGACAAGTTAGTAACAACAGAAATAGAAATGTGTTTTATTCATTGCTTTACCAATGTTTATATCGACGTAAATGAACAATTATATTTTTGTGGAATTCCCCTTTTCGATACGCCCCTGACGATGACGTAATGTTGCCCATGCAATCGTAGTCATCACTGGTAACAAATAATGGTCGTAGATCTTCACATGTTAGACGCTTAACTAGCAGTTATGTTATTAAGTTATCAAGTTAATGGGACGACTAATTTTATGACTAGAAGGGTCAAACAAAGCGGTTTAAACCTAATTTAATGTTTAACAAAAGCTTATGTTCATTTTAAGTTTACGACTGTTTATTTACTTCCTAGCACAAACATATCTATATAATAGTGTAATGTGTGCTATTAAATTAATTATTTTAAATAATACTCTTTATCGGTAATATCAAAAAGAAAAACATGGAGTTGTTATACAAAAAATACAATCAGCGAACATATTGTATTTATTTACTTTTCATTTCGTGTTAGACGTGTACATTGTTTGAGATAGATTATAAAATTATATATGTACTGTGCAAGAGTACATATAATATAAAAAGAGAAATCAATATGTTTATAAATCTATTAATTAAAAACCGTTGAAATGACGTATTTCAGCCCATAGACGCACATTACAAGGCCTAGGCCTATCGCAAAGGTATTTTTGGTGGTTATCACCACGCCTGGCATGTGGAGTGGCAATCGCAGTGTGGTATTGTGGTACGTAGAAGACGCTGCTGCTCATCCTTTGGAAACTTGTTTATAGGCAGTGGTAATCATGTATAATTAATGCACAAAGTGTGAATTATATAACATTGTATCCCGAGAATTGAACCCGCGATCCACGTTCGCAAGTTTTAGTCCTCTACCGCTTTAAAACCACTGTTTATTAATTATAAATATATTAAAATGTAGGCAGATTATTTGCAAAAATATGTATATAATTAAAGTATGTGGAGATAGTAAAAATAATGCATAAATATATTAACTTGAATCAAGTTCGCCCGTGCCTGCGGAAGAAAAAAAAATGAATTTCCAATTCAGGAGAAAATACTTCTGATCCTGAATTACTTAAAAATTGGTAGCGATTTAGTTCATTTTAAAATAACCGGTAATGCTTTCCAAAACCAAAGATTCGACTAAAAAATATTTGGTCATTTACGACAAATGCGCCGGCATTTAAATTCCTAAATTTTCTGATGATCTTAACGACTTGTCACGTGTGTCGTGGAGGAACCTAAATCTAGATTTAAGACAAGAAGGAGTGAGAAGAATGAAAATAACACTGTAAAACGGAGTAAGTTCTTTTACTTTTAAAAAAATTCTACGATGTAATGCACTAAAAACGCACTTAATGTGTATTGTAAAGCAACGTCCACATTTTCAGTAAATCAGCAAGTACAGTTTGTTTAATTAGATTCGACTACAAAATTGTACGACTAAATTCAACAGCACAGTTAATTCTTTCTTTTTAGTCGTTTTATTATTCTCATCATCTACGTTTTTAATTAAAATTCACTGCTTTTAACGAACCTCGGCGTTTCAAAATTTTTTTAAAAACTGGTATGCAGTAACGTTGATTTTGTTTTTCATCCTTCGCAGCGAGTTATTTCAAATTAATGTATAACATGGTATTTTTATTAAACTATTCACAAGAACCTGCATTAGTTAAGCTAACCGTTTTTTATTAAGGTCCTGGCTATATTATTTTATTTATTTTTTAGGCTACAAATAGTAAATATTCCATTAATAAATAAAAGATAATTAATTGTGTAATTAAGTTATAATAAAAACTTAACGTAAATATAACCCAACATCTGACTTATTTCTTTGATTCGTACAAAATGTTTTATAACGGCGACAGCCTAAATAACTTGGTCGGATTACCTCACTAAAGGACACAGACTCTCAAATGTGTTTTTTTTTATTTTTTTTTCAATAAGTTATCGAATCTATTTATGTACACATACGGGTAGCTTATGCTATCACGCGTTCTCTCCTAAAGAACTGAAGCTATCATGAATGTCAAAATAAATATGTAGAGTAGTATACATATATTTTATTCTTATTTTAGATAATAATTACATATATACTAGGTATTCATGTATACAGTACTCGTAGATGTAATCAATTGAAATTATACGTTTTAATAAATTTAATTTGCAAAATAACAGGAAAAAATAGTTTCAGTTTGAAAAAAATTATCATGTGGTCATATATGTGTGACGTATTGTTATGACATATAGAACCGAGATGGGGTCACTTACGATAAGCCTTATTTCAAGGCTTTAGGTCGCCCAGAAAACAATGGAGAGGGCGATGCTTGGAATTTTATAGCGAGATCAAATGAGGAACCGCAGAAGAACCACGGGCTCTAACGTAGTAGCCCAAAGAATAACACTTCTGATGACGATGGCAGTGGTAGGGCACATCACTCGTTTTCGAGTGACAGACATCCCGCTAGGTAGACCGACGACATAGTTAAGGTTGCAAGATTCCCCGGGGATAGGTCGATGCCTTGCAGTAGGCATCCATCTGCTGTAAAGAAGAATAATAAATGAATGAATATATAATAAATCTTTCAAAATTTTAAAATAGATCATCCAATCTACAAAGAATCTATTTTAACATTTTATTTTTGCCTCACTAAGAAATCCTGCTTGAAATATAATATGCCGCTCCTGGATCTTGAGGAAGACCGATGACTCCACAGTCATCTTTTGTACCTCTAGAAAAAATTACAGGATCGTTTACGCATAGTACAATAGTTTTTGAAACCCCTGTTTTAATGTTAGTGGACTAACACAATTACACTGTATGAAACTCGCATTATCTTGCACGTCAGTTACGGAACATTGTGGTTAATCAGTTTACCGTTTTCACGACGCTACGCAGCTTCGGCAGCTCGTAAAACTCGCAAAACATCCGCTCCGGACTCGTTAACGTTGTCCTAAATACGTCCTAAATGCGTTCCAAAATTTATCCCAAATACGTCCCTGTGTAAACGGCGGCGTTCAATACTAAGCCCGATCGAAGGTTTTGTTCTCTCCTTTACATTCACGGTAGAGTACGGTTGTTTGTTTTGTTCGGCTCCACTGTATATATTTGTGGATCGGTAATGGAATCAGGAGTAATTTTGCGGATAACCGTTTACAGAGGAAATCAATGAATATCTTTAGAGCCATTTGAATATTAAGTAAGGGAGTCAATTCGTATGATCATTTTTGGTCGCGGTATATTTCGGTAACTTTTCAGGATCACACTGTACAAAGATTTGCTAATAAATATTTACAACCAGAATAGATTCCATGTTCAAGTTCCTATACATACACACATTTTATATAAATGACATCGTCACTGTTCACAAACGAACGAATAAGTTATTCAATTTGAAACGACATTCGAATGTGCATGTTGTAGTTGCTTTTATAGGGGAGTACAATCTGATTCTTGACTCTGTTCTATTGGACTCTTTTCGCATTTATATCGCGACACACTCACTTTCACAAGCTGTTGCTGTAAATGTAAAGTAAAGTTACAGCTGAAATAGAATTAATCATAACTTTGTAAGGAAACCGGTACATTAGTAGACAAGATCCAAAAAAAAAACTAAATCTATTTAGAGGACCAACTGTGGAAGAACTAGAGAACTGGTACATTCTAATTTGGAATTAAAAGTATATTTATACCAAAAGTGATGTCATAAAATTAGCAGCAAAACATTTACGTTTGATTAAAACCTGTAAAATTCCTTTCCCAAATTGCACTTCTTTGGGTAAAAGTGATGGAGTCACGAAAAAAGGTTACAACCTCTAAATAAATCGTAACACTACAGTTCACATAAAACTAGAATATAAATAACATGAAACGGTAAAGAACAATCGAGAATTGGAGTAAATGGACTACTATAAACAACCTCACATTTCCCTCATGATTGCGGGCAATAAAATAAAAGACGTATGAACACGACAATCCTTTTACCGAGCTAGAAGCATAACCAGCTTTATTCTTGATTGGATCGATCGACATTATGTTGATGTTTGCTTTGCTAGCGCGATTATCGAAATAGCTGCCTTGTTTAGGCAACTATTTCTAGATTTAAGCATTTTTTGCTTATAGTGCTCGATTAATATGATCTGTGGTAATAGATATCATACTCGTGTATTCGTTCCTACTTCTGACATAATAAGCGAGTGCAGTGTAGATTGACTTATGACACAAATAATTTAATATAGTTATTTATATATTCTTCTATTCTGTTTCAGTTTCTTTTCCATAATATGATAATACACCTGCCAGGAATCGAATAACAATAATTTTAGATTTCAGTAATCGTCATGATAGCTTAGTTTCAGAATTTAAAACAACACAAAAAATTGTTTGTTAATTTAAAATACAAATCACGAAAACATCAGGTATCCCATGATCAAAATTGAAAAAATTTGGGACGAACTTCATTATTTAATCATCTCCTTTGTAACCAATTTCAGGAGAGAACTCATTTTAAACTGCGGCTTATTGCGTTGTGCATTAGAATTTTGCCTTTGTCGTTTCTTTGTGACTGAAGGACATGGTCGATCAGTATGTCTTTTTGAAACAAAAAAATAAAAATATGAATTTTGAAACAAATACAAGTATTCAGCCTTATTAATTGTCAAAAAATGGTTTAACACTAGATTGGAAACTGATCTGTATTAATAATTGCATTCTTTTAAATCTCGTCGGTTCTGTTATATAGATATTGCTGCAGTTTTATTAACAGAATTTGAGATCGAAAAATAAAGTCTGAATTGAATTTGTACAATATTTTTGTTTGATCTTAAATTATTTAATTAAAAACACGCTTTTCTGTCTTGTCTGTTTTTTCATTGCATGTTTTGTAAAAACAGACTACTTTAGTCTACGGTTCGTTTTTTAGTCTGCCTTTAGCCGCTGCTCTGTTTCGAGTTCCAATCCCACTTTATTGTTGGTCTTTTTTACCTGTACGTGATTTCGGTTTCTCTTCGACGAGTTTCATCTGTGCTGTTCGACTTGTACTCGTTAATTTCAGTTTAGTAAATAAAAAAGGTATTTTAGATTGTGCGATTTTTCTGTAACCACCAACAATGAGTGTTAAACAAAATTTGAAAGGAAAAGTTACGGATATATGAATATGTAGTTTGTTCTTTGTTCTCTCTCCCTCTTTTATATATGTATATATATAAATATATATATATATATATATATATCCATAACTTTCCTTAAAAATTTTCAACACTGGTTACAGAATATATATATATATATAAGTGTGTACGTGTGTGCGTGAGTACGAGCGCGTGTGTGAGTGAGTGAGTGTTTTGGTATTTCCGTGTGTGCGTTTGTGTGTATGTGTGCGTATATATAGTGCATAGTACTCTGAAATATGTCCAATGTTTTTTATTATGTACAACATGAACTGTTCTTTCCTTCACATATCTCATCATTGGTGTATAAAAAGGTGTGATAAGAAACAAACTTTTGATCTAAAAGGTCTCCCTATCTGTCTCATATCGAAGGTATTTTCTCGCTTTCTCTCATTTTAAGTTACACTTTTCTCAGCAGTAGAGTGTTCTCCCTCGTTCCTTTTTTAAATTACCCAATACATCACAAGACCCTTACGTATCCCGCAGTCAGCTATTGTAACCTACCCGCACGTTTTGATTGCAGAACATAAATCAAGCCAACGTTATGAGTAGTCAATGTAACTAAAGTGATTCATACACAGCCCATAGTTACGTATATTACATACTAGTCAGTCTTTTACGTATTAGATAATTTTTGTAAAAAGATTTAAGGATTTTGTTAGAGTATTTTATATATTCATAAATGTATAAAATATTTATTTGAAATAAATTCCAAGATTGATTGATGAAAAAGCTGCAGTTTTTGACGGCGCCAATAGATGGCGCTAACAGTCAATTAACTCTTGCTTTCGTTTAAAGCGGGTTGTCGTACAAAAGGGATCTGCTTGGATGATTGAGGAATTTTTTAATAAAAGAAATTACGGTGATAAGGTATTTTTATATAAGACATTAGATGGTTTATATACCTTACAAGCTTCATTACATAACTTTTTAGCGGCTAATCACATGTTACATCCATTACATTAAGTGAACTTCAGCTTACTTAATCAGGTAGTTTATAATTGAGTAGTGTAACAACTAAATCTGGTTAAAAAGGTTGAGATTATTTATATAATGTTTGGCATGATATCGATCGTCCATTATCTGAAGCAAATCCATAATTTTTTAATTATTTACGATTATTTTAAAAATTGAACGAAATGTTATTTATAAATTTAGCAGATGTATGTAGGGTCATATTACATATTAATTTCTGTGCAGTTAAATCTCCTTAAGTAATGCATCTGGCCTATCGACTTTATTAATCTACATTCATCTACCGGACGACATCTTTAACCTTTTTTTAATAAATTGTCAATACCGATATTTTATCAGCTTCCCGGGTAAATATGTTATTAACTTTACGATATTCAATTATTTTGCTATGCTACTGAGCTTATGTTTGCAAGGAAAAGGGTCGTTAACAGTTTTACAGCTTTTATTTTAAGGTCACCATGACCACGGCTTTCCTATAGTATCTTGATTGTATACAATTACATACTCAATGCCTTACCATCATGCAGTTATATGTTATCTTATGGCTGTTCCATTTGAAAGGAATCCACACTTTTTTTGCCAAATACTCGGTCACTTCAATATACGACAGACACTCCAACTTTCAGAGTTTGCAAGCTATTTCGATGATTATTCGAAATTTAAATTCTCAATTGTTCTAAAATTAACTTTGCGAACTATCTATTTTTTACATAGGAAAACAAAAAAGTTAAAGAGTTCTACGCTCCACAAGGATTTCACGGATTATTTAAAATGCAAAATTTAACAATAGAATCTATGATTAGAAATACATTTGTATTACGTGTTTTGGTACATCAAAAAACATCTCTTATTTGTTTTTTTATGTACATTATTTCTCAACGCGAATATATTATACTCACTTCGCTCACTATATACAAACACTATTGGATTGTGGAATAGTTTACAAAATATGACTGTAATTTTCTCGTCAATTCATCAATGTTCCAATTGTAATAATAAAGTCTCAATTCAATCTTTGAGATACTGTCTTTTTGACACAAATCTAAAAGGTAAATTTTATATGCAATAAGTCTATTTCTCATTTGTAGTCAAGAACAAGTCATACAGTTTACTTAAGCCGTATATCGCTTATACTAAACTAAGCGTGTAATTCCGTCGGCTCGTAAAAACTCGTTTAGCTTACGCTTTCACTCATAAACGTCTAAATATATTGCCGCAGAACGTTGAGTGTTACATCTTCACAAACATTCGCTTCCCCTTTGTTTTCTTATGTTTTATACATTATTTGCAATTTACGTGGTTTATTATTATTAACTTATCTTTGATGTATCAACACTTAATATTCACAGATCTTGTGGCCCACTGTCCGGCGTTCGGAAGACTGCGCGCAGATTCCAAATGCCGGATGGGCAAAAAGATAGAGGAAAGGAATGTCTCGGCCATCATGCAAGACGAAGCGGAGAAAGAATGCTTCCTCAGCTACTGCAGGAAGGTGGTAATAAATGCAATAGGTAAAAATAAAACGAACACTAAAATATAGAAATAAAAGGAATATAGTAGTACCAAAAATAGTTTAATAAATAGTATAATAAAAGATGATAATTACAGAGAAAATACGTGTTAAATATTTGAACAATAAATAATGTTGCAAAATAAAATAGTAAGAAAACCTAGAATGTATTGGTTGAGGATGAATGTATGGCTAATGGAATGAAAGAGAAAGACGGGGGAAATTGTAGAATGAAAGAAACAGTACGACAGATAAGATGATATATGAAAGAGAAGAATGATAATAATATTTTTTTTTAATAAATTACTAGAATTAAAAAGTCCCTGTCCCACACGAGATAGGGGAACGAGAGGTCCCCAACAGCGGGGACGATTAAAAAAAAATTCAAAGATGGCGACCAATGAAAACGGGTACTTAAGGTAGTTTACAGGACTAGTAAATGACTTAGGAAAGAGTCTGGACCTTCCCCTAACCGTAGCGTAGTCATCACACGTATATTCCTTATACTACACACCTACACGGGTATATCTTACCTTCGTGCGTATGCCTTCGAACGTGTGCAACGAAATGGTTTTTACGATTTCATAATTCGCGGAACATTCTGTTCCTGCGACCTCATTTCGACGAAACTGTAACAGCCTGTAAATATTTTAGAGTCAAATTCAATTGAAAGAGAGATTAGAGGAATCCTCTTCTGGCGTGATTCGGAGAATGATACAAATGTAGAGATTATTTGAGATAAAGTTATTATTAATTAATTTGAAATTATAAATTAAAAGTATTTAAATAATGGTAGCGTATAATTGTTCCTCGCCTATTTGCCTACATATTATGTGTTATATACCCACGTGTTATGTATATGTAAGCTGACTTTATTCAGAGCCTATTGCCAAAGCTTCTACATATGCTAACTTGGTCGAATTATACCAAATCATCGTACAGTGTGCTTCGAGTATAGTATAATGATGTTTTTCGTATAAATATAAAAATTCAGATACTACAGCGCCAAGGGCATGTTTGCGAACACCAGTTTCCCGATTATTAGGCAACCTTACGTTTTCAAGCAGCTAGTGCGTGGAACAGGCTACGTAATAGTTGAATAACATTTTAATTGTGGTCGTGCTTGATGTATACGAAAGGGCTTTCTATCGACACTGGATACATCTAGACAAGAGTGAAAGTGGCAAATAATCATGACTATTTATGTTATTTATTTATTTAATATTGTAGCATTATGTTGTATTTAATTTTCATTACACCTTTTTATTTTTATTATAGTTATAATTCTGATAATAATACGGATCCATCCTTATTGTATCATATATATGGGAAGCTACCTGAAATAAAAACAATTTAATTTAGTTATTGGTGCGTATGGAAACATACAGAGCTATCAGTAAATTGGGCGGAAGAGAGCCTACACGTACAATTTTTTTATTTTTTCTAATCTTGTATTGTGTTTTTGATGAACTTTGACTCTCTCTCTATTGATTATAAATACAAAAACGCCATAGTAGTGTACTCTGTGAATAGTACATATAATCATATTTCATTTAATATAACCAAAAAAAGTTTCCAGTAAATTGGCAACACCGTCCTTGGCGTACAATAACATCACTGCGACCTCCAACCCGCTTGCCAAGTGTGATGTTTATGGTATATCCTCCAAAGATATTTTTGGGAGAGGCCTAGGTCTTGCAGTAGTCTTTAACTTGAATGGTGGTTATTTTCATAGATCTACGACTCTTCTAAATCCGATCATAATCATTTATTTCTATGTACCCAAGGCAGAGGGCGTCCACAGTACGTTGCTATCCCGAGTGGTCTTCAGTCCCGTGCTTTACTTCGCTCCACGTCATTCCAACTGCCTTCACTTGAATGATCGTCCGCCGCCAAGTTTGGTTTGGGCGGCCACGTCTTCGCTTTTCTCGAGGATTCCATTTAGGGTTTGCCTCGGTATATGATCAGGGTCCCTTCGGAGCATGTGGCCTATCCAGTTCCTCTTGCAGCGTTTCATCTGCTGGTCGATCGGCATCTCTCCCCAGCGTTTCCAGATATCTACGTTGGAGACTTTCTCAGGCCATTATATACAGAGAACACGTCAAAGACAGTTGTTAACGAAGACTTGGAGTCGACGCGAGATATCTTTGGTGACCTTCCACGTCTCGCATCGTATACGAAATCCGATACTGTAATAAAATTATAACCTAATTTAAAACGTTTGAGGTAAAATAAAAAAAGATTATAGATACAACGTTTCATACAAATTGTTATTAATTCTTGACAAGAATAAATAAATCCGTTGAACAAACTTAATGGTTATAAACGAAACCCGAAACGCAAATAAAACTCCATTAAAATATTTACGAGTGTAATATATTACAGCAACATATGTCGTTCGTTTTAATACGAACAGCGCAATACTAAAACACGCTTTCGGCGCGGCAGCTGGTAAGCTTCGCTTAACATCCATGTCGCCTCGTAAACGACTGGATATACCTCGTCGTGTTCCCGAAACATTCGATACTAAGCCCCTTCTAGACGACGCCCCTTTATATTCATGGTCTTAAAATCGCATTGCACGTTTTACGGTTGCTTCATTCAACGTTCTCGTATATTGTATTCTCGGAGAGTTCTATATCTTCATAGATAGAAAGGATATAAAACTGGGTTAGAAGAGTATAAAAGACGAAAAAAGAGAGATAACAAAAATTATTTCTTCGAGATCTGTCGTAGTGGCGATCTTTGAGGGAGGCTTATACCTTACAATGGGTGTCTATCATCTGATGATGATTTTTTTTTCTTTTTTACTGGCCCCCGCTATTGGGAGCCTTTCGTATCCCCTATCTAGTTTGGCACAGGGACTAGTTAACATTTAAATTAATTAAAAAGAAAAAAAAGAGTGTAACAAATATTAATTAAAAAAGGACCAATATTTAGCCACTTCCGCACATGCAGTGGTAGTCGTGCAACAAACTGCACAGCCCGCCAGCCCGCTGATGAATGCGTATACGACAAATAATGTGAATTACACAACTGCCACCGTTAAATCACTCAACACGTGTTTCACCCCTCCACGGGACATCTTCAGGAGTTATGTTACATCGATTAGTGCCAAACACAGAGTCCCAGAGTGACTTAGGATGAACTTCCACAAGGTAACGCCTTATTCCATTAAATTTATATTAATTGACAGAAAATGAGGTAAATTTACCCAATCAAACCTTTTACATCTATAATTTATGATTCTATTTATGAAAAAAACACTACTTCTTTTGAAAACAGGTTTACATTTAACCTACCTTACACATGTTTGCGGGTTCACGTGTTTCAGTTAAATCAGATTGTATTACGCAGATTAGACTTAAGCCTCTTTGATCGGGAAATTCTGAATAATATTGTTCACAAACTAGAATTAATATAAATTATTAATTACACAGATTTTTTTTAATTTTTAGACGGTTAAGGCTTTCTCTGGGTGTTAAGCTGGCTATAACAAAAATATATTACACAATTTTTCTGGAAATAGCTGCGTATTTATGTTGGTAAACTTAAAATATTCAATTGAAACCTGACGCGTTTTATTTCCGCATTGTGTTTATAGTAATGTCACACTTCACTACCTTTTACTAGATAAAGAAGTTGCAATTTTTTTTAAAGACTTCCAATCTAATAGGTCGAAGAAAAACATCCTTCGCATTTTGTATAAAAAATCGTGACGTATTCATTTACAATTAATAATAATATAATTACCATGTTGTTACTGATTTTATATCTTATAGGAAGTGACATGATGTAGTTGATGTATAAAATAGGACTTCTGATAGAAAAAATGCGACAAGTAGTTTTGGCAGTCGTCATTTGGTTAATATCTCTGTATATAAATTCTGAGGAGTTCGAAACAGGTGAAAAGTTGTAGGTAGGTGGTCGTAGCAATATGGCACCTTCCATATAGCCTTGACCGCTTACCTAATTATAGAGTTTGAAGGTGACAATTTACAATCTCACCTTCAAATTCTATACCACTAACTACAAGTTATTACTTTTAGTTTTCACCTTACGTTTATTTTTTTATTATTACATAATAATTTTATGAAAGGTAGTTTTATTTTTCTTAAATAACAACACTTCTCGACCCCGTCACTATTTTGTGACAGCTTTCTGTAAAAGGATTGAGAGTGGTGGGGTTGGAACAGCGTTTAGGTTATTGAGTCGGGAGCTCGGTCACTCGTTCGATGACCATCGAAGTTATAAGTTGTCTAGTGGAAACTATGATAGTTGGCCTATAAGAGTATTAAAAGTGGAATAAAAGTATTTACAGTGCTATGAATTGGAGTTTTTCTGATAAATATTACTACTACTACTACTCCGCTAGCTCAGTGACCAAAGTGGGTCTTGGCCTCCGAAGCGAGAGAATTCCACTTTTCTCTATCTTGCGCCATCGTCTGCCATTGGTTGACATTCAATTCGCGCAAGTCTGCCTCAACGCGATCGATCCAGCGATACCTGGGTCTACCCACTGGTCTTCGACCCCTCGGTTTTTCCAGATACGCTACCTTCACGCTCCGATCCGATCCCTTTCGCTCCAAGTGACCAAGCCAGGGGATTCGTTGAGCTTTATATTCGCCAATGATATTTGGCTGTGCTACTAAAGTCTCAATTTCGGCATTCTTTCGAAGCCTCCAAGATCCGTCTTGATTTCTCGCTGGTCCTAAGATCCTTCTGCATGATTTTGCGTTCCGTCATTAGCAGTTTTTTGATAAATATTATATATTTTAATCTTCCTCATATTTCTTCTAATTGTTTGCAAGTGGACTTATTAAGCATGGTACCGCACTGGTCTCTCGTAAGCCTTTGGTCTCCTTAATTTACCATATCGCCATAACTTTACAATTCATCGCACATGTTACGTATCATTTCATCTGAATCAATCCGTTTCCGCATCGCAGGCACCATGTAGGATTTTGACGTCTTAGCATAAGTAGATTAATCAGATTTCGACATAATCCCTTGCGTCACACAATTTAATGATTTGTTTCAGTGAAATGAAGCCTTGATTGAACATCGCTGTTCATTATCATATTTAGCTTATTGGATATAATACAATGTTACACATAATTGAAATTATCATATTCAAAATACTCCTTATCTTAGTGCACGCATGTACATACATGTACATAAAATTAAAATAATTTTATTAACTAAATTTTACACTTATTTTTTATCGATTAAGATGTGTGCAACTTGAATTATTGCTACTTATATACTTGGATTTTTTACATGATTTATATAAAAATGTTCCAAATTGTTAAATTTCTTATAAAAAAAGAACAAATCTTGAATTTATTGCCGGCCCTTCTCGGCATATCAGCATTTCGAGCTCGTGGTAGTTTATTATTTACAATATTAAAATAATAGAAGAAACAAAATTTCTTATAAATGTCTTCTTGTACAATAATCTTCTTATATATATAAGTTTGAATTGAACTAATATACAAGTTAAATTAATCCTTGTTTGAAAACTTAAAAGTGACTTTACTGTTTTAATGCATTTATTTCCTATAAATTTCTTAATAATTAGTGGGATTTGTAGTTATTATAGAAAAAATTGAAATTTCAATAATTACAATTTTAAAATTACAATCTAGAAATTTAATAAGGTTTTCAGTCAATTCATTAGTGTTCCAACATTTTGTCATGCAATTCAGCGAACTTAAAGTATTAAGGCAATTCAGTTAGTTCTCTATTATGTTTAATATTAAGAACTTTCAAACTTTTCATAAAACTACTTGAGAGTTGAGTTTTAAGAGGATTTGAGCTTTTTGAGTTCAGAGCGTTATTCTAAAGTTTTACGGGCTTCAATTTACTATAGTGTTTATTAAACGAATATAATACAGCATATAAGATGAACAGTCTTCATTTTTTGATGCAGTTAAAATTTTACGTACATTGAAAACAATTAAATAAGGATGTCTTCAAAATGAGATATAGATAATGAATTTGAAATAGGTTTTTTTAGAATCCATAGATTATTCCACTAGATCATAGGAAACATCCTATACTTATATATTATTGAATAAAAAGTACCAAACAATTATTTTTCTTAGCTTTTAATTATGTTCACATTATAGCAAAGTGAAACAAAACTTGTTTGTTTTTTGAATGGGAATATTATTAATACGTACAATTTTGAGACATATTACAACTTAAAGTCTAAAAATTGAACTGTTAGAAAACGAATAGGCGTCATCATAATCGATGTCGGTTCGTTTAAGACAAGGGTCGCCAACATCCGAAAATGTTATATTTAAGTGTTACTGAAGTTTGGTCCGCTATTTTTTCTTCTTTTATTATTAACTAGGTATTACCAACCAACCAAGTCAAGAGGGTAGAACTTCCCGCCCGCCCAATGCTTAGTCTCCACGTACACGCCTTAGAGCTTAGTCTCCACATACAGGCCTTTGAATTTAGTCTCTCCATGGAGCATACACTTAAATGATCTAAGAACTGCGAATCCGGTGAAATTGTAGTAAGTAGTGGCCCTACATTAGGCTTCGCAGGACTACAGCTACGCTACCTTGAAGGCAGTTTAAGACTCTGCATCATACGTTATCTGCAAATGCCACTTAGGCAGTAAAGTAATAAAGGTAAAAAAGGTTAAAAATATACAGTTAAAATATGTATCACATGTAACGATTTCAATGTTGTAATTCGCTTTACATATTTTTTAAGCACAATTAGAAATGTAACGCATAGGAAGTTAAACGGATGAATTTATCTTTTACTCTATTGTTCATAAGATTTTTAATATTTTACACGTTGTTTACTTTTTGTTATAGACTTCACAATATGAACAGTTATCAACAACGAGACTTTTTCCGGGCTAGAGCTTTATCTGAACAAAAATATTTTTTGCTCTTTTACAACTTTGTTTTTTAAGAAGCTTAAAAAGCTAAAACAAAGGGTACGCTTAGGGATTGTTCAAAACAAATTTAATGAACTTTTCGCTTGTTCTGATCGAAATCATTAATAACTTTTTTTATTTATATCTGCCTAAATTAAACATTTCAAGATCAATAGATAGTTAAAAATTTCGTTTTTTAATTTATTTGCATAATACAATATAATGTCGTGCCTACTCAAAGTAGTTGTTGGAGGTGCTATGGTTGAAGTTATAGACTATTATATATACCTGGAATGAACAATCAAGCTTAGAATATCCAACTCCAGGAAATAAATTACTCGCCGAATACAACTCAGATGGGCATGTAAGAAGTTCCGAAACATCTTCTCGTCCAAAATACCGCAATGCCTGAAGACTAAGGTCTTTGACCAGTGTGTGCCGCCAGGGATAACGTACAAATCTGAGATGCTCACGGTGGACGTTATAAGAAGGGTAACTTTGCTGCCAGATGAAAAATTAGAAGATCTGGAGAAAAACCGAGGTCGCAGGCGTTGCTCGAAAAAGTGCTCGACAAAAGTGTCAATGGGCGGAGAATATCACTCATGAAATCGTTGGCTTTTGAGGTAGAAAGGTTTTTAAGTGGCAACCACGTGCCTACGATAAAACCAAAGTCGCGGGATGTCGTTGGATTCGAGCAGCGCATGAACGGCCATTAACTAGATCTTTGAGAGAGGCCTGTAGCTTGCAGTGTGCGTCTATCGACTGATATGATGATGATGCCTGTAAGAAAAGGACCAATATTTATCCACTTCCGCACATGCAGTGGTAGTCGTGCAACAAAGTACACCGCGCGCCAGCCCGCTGATAAATGTGTATGCGGCAAACAATCCGAATTACACAACTGACACCGTTAAACCACTCAACACATGTTTCACCCCTCCACGGGGCATCTTCAGGAGTTATGTTACCCCGATTAGTGCCAAACAAAGAGTCACTCTGTTGCACTTTGTTGCACGACTATCACTGCATGTGCGGAAATGGCTAAATATTGGTCCTTTTCTTACTTAGGATGGACTTCCGTAAGGTAACGCCTGATTCCATTAAATATGATGATGATAGTGTATGTACTACCATGCTACATCAAAATAAATAAAAATATTGAAACCTGTGAACTAAAAGTGATTAGTTTTTAAAAGTATAATCATAATTTCAAACTGTTTCGATATAAGCTTGTCTTCAATGATTGAATTCTATTCATACGCAACTATCGGAAGTGCAGATTAATAAATTATAATTATATATTCTATATGAAATTTATGAGTCTATTGTATATCAACAAGATGGTAACAATTTTTACTTATAGACTATGAATAAAATATTTCTTTATAAATTTCAAATAGGCATGCCAACAGCAATACATTACATAAGTATATTACAAAGTTACACATGTTTGATTTTTGCAGGTTTAAAGCCCATATAGCTACGGTCATAATTATGCAAACATATGTAAAAAAGTTAATAATTTAATAAAATAAAACAATATTAAACAGCACTCTAAATAATAATATAACATGAAAAGAACAATCGATTGTTATAAATTAAGTATAGTATATATTTTTCTTACGTAATAGTAACTGATCAAGTCGAAGTTCGGTTCTCTCTAGTGCTTTTGACAGCCCAAACTAAGGCAGCCGTTGAGCCTATTCATTTTATAATCATCCCTCAAGATCTAAGAGCTCGACAGTCGAGTTGGAAGTCCCTGCCTGCCAGAGTCCTGGACCTTCGCTACCTCAGAAGAGCAAGAATCCGCAATTAAAAATGAAAATGAAATTAAATGATTTACTAAAAGTGCTTAAGCATTCCATCCCTGAAAGCACCTCTAGATTCTGCCATCCTAGTAATGGATTAATATTTTATAATAAATGGATGTTTTTATGTGTTAATGAGAGATAGTTGAGTATAACATACATGAGCGAAATACGTTTTTACTAATCCCCGCTCAGACTGGCTGTGTGTTCACATGCTTCTCTCTAATTACACCGTTTGTATCGTACGGATTTACGCAAAGCTTCACTAATTGGGGCGGCAGAATTTCAAGTGTTCTCGAAAAGGGACGTCTCCCATCTGCTCCACAGTGCCGCGCGTTTGTGATATGTTATTTGCTTTCAATACCTCGTCGGCCATTGACCCAGGATTGATTCACGTTTTAATTTGATAGCATCACTTTGTTAGGTTGATCAGTATTTTGTTTATAAAAAAAAACTGTCAAACAACATTTTTGTTCTGACGGTAATAATTTCATAGAAGCACAACTTGTGAATCATGTGTTCGGTGTAAGGCTATTTACAGCAATACATAAACCTATTGAATATATTTTGTCTATTTTTGTCAGGTCTGTAATATTTCATCCGAATAGGCTGATTTAACTTGACGTCAACTAAAATTTAATACATCCTATGTTTAATAAAGATTTTTTAAATTTAAGTCGTCTCTGATATTTCTTTATTAATAACATAACAGTTACTATAAATGGACTTTTATCTCATTGTAACGTATTATAATTACGGAAAAGCAGTTTCCGATAAAAAAATTACACATATCTTTATGTTAAAAGAACTTAAGGTAGAAAAAAAATTAAAGCCCCTAATGAGAAGGATTTTACTGCGCAGTTTCATGGGGTTCAAGTTTGAATATTTCCATTGGAGATAAAGAAAGTGCGGGGGACAAGATGAACAGATGCTGTGACGAAATGTATGCGATACAGAGACAGTTATGTCGTGTATTCTCAGAAGAAATCTGTGTGGATTATATTACTGACTCCCAAGGTAGGCGTGACACATTGGACAGTAGCACTGTATTGGGTTATCTATTTTGGTTTCTGGTCGACTAGTAAATGAGTATTCCAAGCCAGATGTTTTTATAATGTTAAAAATAATTAACAATTTTAAGGTGCGTGTTAATGCATTCTAGAATAAAGAAAATTTAAATTTAATTTGAAATGTTATTACAAAACTATAAAAAGGAAATTCCATTAAAATTTTGACAAATTAATTTAACCCGCGTCATGTTATAACGCAGTTGTAACAGCGTTAATTCGGGGGGTAATATTTAGCCGGCATATTTATTGCGGTGTTTATCTGCACGCCCGTATCCGGGGGCTAATGATTGTGAATCAGTCAGAGTCCAACTTTAGCCGTTAGATCCTAGGAATTAATGACCGCGTATTTATCACGCACTATTCACGACCAGCGGTAAAACTAACGGAAACTATCAATTTATATCACACTACTTATACTAGGCCTTGTTTGTTGTAATAGAATTTTGTTAGAATTAAACATATGTATTTTCAT
The DNA here is from genome assembly GCF_028537555.1 of Battus philenor. Classification (NCBI taxonomy): domain Eukaryota; kingdom Metazoa; phylum Arthropoda; class Insecta; order Lepidoptera; family Papilionidae; genus Battus; species Battus philenor. The sequence continues at coordinate 2,759,762 of NW_027181759.1, read as the reverse complement.
TTGCGTAATGTACATAAAAAAAATACAAAACAAAAAAAACCTCTAAGAGAAAGGCAGCCTTCGCACGGCTCCGTTCTGTATGGCAATCACAGAAACTGACTAGGAGAGTTGAGCTCAAAATATTCCCGTCCAATGTGAAAACCGTGTTGCTTTATAGATGCGAGACGTGGAAGGTTACCAGTGATATCACGCGTCGGCTCCAAGTCTTCGTTAACAGCTGTCTTCGACGTATTCTCGGTATATACTGGCCTGAGAAAATCTCCAACGTAGACCTCTGGAAACGCTGCGGGAGATGCCGATCGACCAGCAGATCAAACGCCGCAAGTGGAACTGGATAGGCCACACGCTCCGAAGAGACCCTGATAATATACCGAGTCAAGCTCTAGAATGGAATCCTCAAGGAAAGTGAAGACGTGGCCGCCCAAAGCAAACCTGACGGCGGACGATCACTGCAGAAGTGAAGGCAGTTAAAATGACGTGGAGCGAAGTAAAGCGCAAAGCTCAAGACCGCTCGGGATGGTGACTTGCTGTGGATGCCCTCTACCCCATCTTGGGGATATAGGAAAAATTAAATGTAAAAATATAAATTTTAAATTTATACACTTGAGCGTAGAAATAAACTTAACATTTGAAAACATTATCTAAGTTAACTATGGAAATATAGGAATAAAGAAAGCCAGCAATTTTGCGGAAGAGAGCTCTGTACTTGGAAATTGTTTGTACGATTAACAGACATTCTAGTAAAGGTTTTTACAATAGGAACGAAGAGTCATACTCTCAGCAGATTATCAGTCTGAACACAACCTGTGTATGGCGAACTTCACAAAAATAAAGAACCACGTAGCACAGTCTTAGTAATAAAGTTTATTCTATAAAAACTTTCCATATTTTCCATTATATATAAGATTCCGTAAATTTTTTTGCGAAGTTTGATTCGCATAACACAAACGATGAAAAGATATTCATCTTCTCTTTTTCAGCCGCTGGACCTCTACTGCAAGGCATAAGCCTCTCTCGAAGGTCGCCACGATGACCGGTCCTGTAAGAAAAGGACCAATATTTAGCTACTTCCGCACATGCAGTGGTAGTCGTGCAACAAAGTGTACCGCCCGCCAGCCCGCTGTTAAATGCGTTTGCGGCAAACAATGCGAATTACACAACTGCCATCGTTAAACCACTCAACACGTGTTTCACCCCTCCACGGGGCATCGGTCCTGTGTGACCCGCATCCTGTGATTTTCTTCGATCTTCACTATGTGGTCGATTCACCTACGGGGGTATACCCACGCCACGTCCACCGGCTTATGGTCACCCCTGTCTCTTCAGGCGAGCAATTCCTCGTGCTATATGAGTGATTCTGGTTCTTCTGAGGATCTCTTCATTTGTGATTCGATATCACAGCAAGACTCTGAGTACAGTTCTCTCTATTGCTCTAGATGACCTAGAGCTTCCTCATGAGGCCCGTCGTAAGTTACTCGTCTTACATTTGTGAATCATCACCGGCAACACACTTTTGTCAGAGACCTTCGTATTCAAACAATGCAGTATTTGAAGACGAAGATTTTAAGGTAAAAAAAGTATTAAATGGAATGATAGTAAGTTGTAATAATAATTGTCGATATAATTAAGTTACTTGTCGATGGTTATTAATAACTAGACACCGGAGACAAAAAATAATCTGTCCACATTGGTCGAACAAAGTTTTTATGGCGACGGAAGACAATGAATTCATCAAATGATTCTATTGGAAATCTATGAGGTAGGTGTAATTATTGTCCGTAGTCTCCTCTCTAGAGCCTTAAGGCTATAACGGCTGTCTATTCTACGCGGTTTATGTAAATGAAGATTAATTGAAGGTGAATTGTTTAATTTTTTATTTTATTTTTTTTATTTAAGAAAAAGGACGTCGAAATTTTTCGTTGAAACTTTACAATTTTTAACTAAAATCAATCATAGATGAACAAGGACAGAAGTAAAGTAAACGAAACTAAAGAAAGGGTATAAATTAAAGTAGGAATATATAAAACTTACACGGAATACAGAATAAATTTATTTCAGAGCAAACTTAAAAGAGTCCAATCTAGTTACAGAGTTGGTCTTTTTTGTCTGTTTATTTAAGCCACGTTTCGTCGGGTCTCTGAACAGAGAGCAGAGAGCATAACTGACTGGCGCGTACCATTTGATTATCATTGAGTTTGATTGTTAGTTCGAGATTGCTATGTAAATCAATGCTACAACTTCTGTAGCGTATAATGAAAAGGAAATACGGTAATGTATAATTGTTTGTTAGTTCAGAATTCATGTTTTTACTTGTGATTATATATACATATTTACCGGTAAAATTGCCTCGATAGCTTTTTTTAAATGGTCATAACAGTTTCGGAGAATATTACTACATTTGATTAATAACAAAACAATATCTTCAAAGATCAATAAAATAACTCTTTTCACAAGTACCATCAGTGCCTAGTTATTTATATATTATATTGACAAGTAACTTATTTATATCAACAGCTATTAATACAACTTACTAACAGTGTTTCCATGTCTAAAGAGATTCGAAAACTTCAGCAGTTTTACAACTCTTTCTATTCCCTCTTTTGAGGACCTCTCATTCCTTTCTGCCATATTGGGAGGAAACGTAAAGGATTCGGATAAATAAGTTCACAAAATCAATTTTTCCTCATTTACATATATTCTTTCATATTTTTCCTTCTTTCTATTCTATATTCTGTTGATATTTACAATTGTTTTTTTTGGACTGAACTTTCATTGCTGCCCAAATGACATTTGCAGATACCGCGCGTTCGATGTGGTAGAGCTTAGAAGAGTACTAACGGAACACCTTTTTACTGAGGGGTGGTCGTTAGTATAGGCCTCTCGTCCCGTACTAGATAATTCAATGTAAAGAAAATACTTACCGGATGGTTTAACTTATAATAACACAGAACAAGAAATATCAATCTGAATTTCAAGTATTTCCTTATTTGAACAGCGGTTGAAGCGACACGTCCGCTCGGCAGCGCGGCGCGTCAAAAAGAGGGCGAGATGTGTCGAGTGTAAGAAGGGGCATGCAAAAACAGATGTGTTCATAGATAATTAATTTGGTTGCGTTCTAATGAACGTTACAATACAGATCAGCCGACTCAGGAGTCATTATCTGCCGGAACGTTTATATTTATATTCCTAAAAAGTCTCACAAAGCATTCGTATACACACATTTTTTAAAGCCACTTCAGCCATAATTTTTTTTTAAGAATACAATCATTTTATATAGAGGTAGTATGTACGCCGATACGGCAATTTTGATTAGGCGATGAGAGCTCTGCACCAGTCGCATTGATTCTCGTCGTTTGCTTCACTGGCTACGTAAATTAATTCCGAGAACATAACGCATATATGAATTACCAACACACAACACAATACAATACTATATTAAATAATAATATAAAACACAATAATAAAAAAATATAGTAATAACTATAATAATAATTATTACACAAACACACATAATCAATTCTTAGTTATTCCGAAAGGATTGGTATCCATGTATATATGTATGTGATATGAACAGAGTTATTGTTTGAAAGCGTCAATAAGTCGTTTTAGCATCAGGATGTCGTCAAAGAGTGTAAAACAGAAATTTGGGTAAGTGCAGTACAACATACGTGTTATAATACAATCTTGACTAGTGTAGCAGAAACTGCTTACATTAGTGTTAGTTGTTAATTTTAGAAAAGAAAGCTTACCCTAGTATCTAGGCGCATATAGATAGACTTAGGAGAGGTGATATTCAATTTCTCCTATTAGAATATTTTGTTCAATCTATAATACATTACCCTTAAAATTCCAAAAAACTAATGCCATAATAGAAAGTAATAATAAGTATAATAATTTATTAAAGACTCGTGATCTATATTACAAAAGTAAATTGATTTTCCTATCATCGATATTTCAGGTTATGACATCTTCCGACTTATATTCTTAATTTAAAAATTATGTTAAATAGAAAAAAATTCTGAAAAAAAAACAAATAAATCATAAGTATATTGAGAGAACCTAGAAGTAGTCATGTTATAAGAATAAAGATTTGACTTGGAAAATTCTAGAAATTACTAAAGCAGAAATGAAATGACATAACAATCCTCGGAGTGGATTTTATTATATAAATATACGGTCATCACAGACGGAATCGGCCTTCCCCGAAAATCGACTTGACTATGTTTGTCTAGTGTATAATACCATAATGAACTACCCTACGATTCAAAGCGAATTTTTTAACATCGAAGAAGAACTTGCTGCTAGAGCCATCTATTTACAAACAACGAAAACTTTAGTTTGACCAGAAGGATCTGTTCGTAAGGGAAATATGACCAATATAAGTAAATTAGATTCTAAATAAAAAAATAGATTTTTAAAACATACAAAAGATGACGAATAAGATTCTTCATTAAAATTTTTAAAGTTCTGTTTAGATCGAATTTAAAAATAGAATTGTAAAAAGGGGAAAGCCCTTATTAAAAGTACTTAGCATAAAGTGCACCAGATGGCTTGGTGCCAGTAAGGTATTAGGGTTCCATTAATTAATCTTGCCGCAAAGCTCCATGTGAGCCGACGTGCCTTTTTAATTTTTCAGCCTTAAGTGAAATTTCATTAGGAAATGTCGGATGATTGGAGTGGGTTTTCATTTTTTTTAATTTTTAAATTCCATATCGGTTCCTTGTCGTTTTTTTGGTTGCCACTACATAAAAAATATAAAAAAGCTTAGTAATGAATAAAGCCTTACTTTTTAAAAATAGGACATATTTTTTTTAATAATAATAGTATACTAAAATATATTTTACACGGAGGAGATAGGAGGGACATGTATCTGATTTTTTTTACGACGAATATGACAGGCCAGTAACTACTGGCAACACAAATTATGCAGGAACAGACAACATTAATTAATTTTGATCTGAAATTCGAATTTTGAAACCGTTTTTAACGTTACGATATTTATGTCAGCAAATTAGCTCTCCAGCTTTTATACCTATAAGCAAAATTGGCGCTCTTTGCCGCTCTTAAAGCGGAATTTAAATAAATTCCCTCACGACACTGACCACATATGAAGCTCCCGTTAGGCATGATGCACCGAACACGCATCACACATATACTCAAGACACCGGAGGCCGCGTCCAGACGGCGTTGAGGGTGGACTAGACAGCCCGCCCTCAAGCGAAGTCAATCAAGAGAGGCCCGTGTCACTCCCGACTGCCAAGTAGACATCGCTCTGGCGTTGAAATCAGGGAGGAGTCAATAGCCTCCCTGATAAGCGGAAAGGATACCAGGGAAGAATTCCTCTTTTATTGCAAAAGAATCACACAATATGCAATAGAAAGAAATAAAAGTTAGGCATAGACAACAAATAAAAACTAACAAGACAAGTTAAAAAAATAAAATAATATAAAACTGTGATATAGAATAGATAAAAATGTGATACAATAAAAATAGAAATTAAGAAAATGTAAAATGAAAAGAGGATGAAAGAAAGGTAAATAGAGCAAAAGGGAAAGAAAGCAGAATTGTGGTATAAAAGAATAGAATGAAAGATTATGTGAAGTATGAAAGTAGAGAATGAAAATAAAAAATAATTATGTGAATAAATAAAATTGCCCATAAAGTCCCTGTCCCACCAAAGATAGAGGTACGAGAGGCCCCCAATAGCGGGGGCCATAAAAAAAAGTAGACATCGCTTCGCTTAACTTACTACTACACTAAGTCATAATACTATACACCTACACGGGTACATTCTCTTTTCGTGCGTACGGCGATGTAACTTTGATGCGATCACCCAGGGTAATTTTTTTTTGTCCTCAGACCTCCTGTTTCCTCGAGTTTAATATCGATGAAGCTGCACAAATCCTTAGCCGGCAAGCAATAAGCAAGTGATACAATTTATAACGCACTTTAAGTTCACCGATTAAATCCAATTTCATTTACATTACTTAAAAAAAAATCGTTGTTATTAAACGGTTTTATTTAGTTCGACCCGTACGGAATTTATTTGTTTATTTATTTGGGTCAAAATTAGAAATTGAAATTTAAACATCTTCCCGTTGTCAGATTGATCTAAAATTTAGTACACTCATTTAATTTAAATTTCAATACAATATAATAAAATCAATAACATAAATATTTTATAAATCTAAGATGGCCGCCGATATAAAATGGCGGATTACATATTTTTCCTCAACCCCCTCATTATGGGTATCAAATGAAAGGGCTACACTAGTAAAACACGATGATTATGTCAAAATTTAAAATTCAAGATGGACGCCGTTCCAATATGGCGGACTAGGTACATATTTTTCCACAACCACCACAATATGGGTATCAAAAAACCGTTTAACTTAAAAGTTTTTTGAATGTATTTATTTTTTAGAACAATTTCCTATTTTTATAATTTAGGATTATAGGCTTAAATTGAATCTGTTTAGAGCAATACAAAATTTCATTATAGCATTAACGATAGTTTAATTAGGCTTAGCATAATGTAAACAACTACCCACCGAACAAAGGCTTTCATTGTGAACTACGTCAATTATAGACATGCCATGTGTATATTAAAAAGAAATTAGGAACAGATCGTTGGAAAATTATAATTTTCATATTTTGTACTTCTCTACAGTTGTTCTATGTGTAAACATTGAGGCGTGTCATCAATTAGGTAGTGAATAGGCCAGTATACTGAACATTGTATATTTAATACAGGCTTCTAAAAATAATGTTATTTCTGCTATACTTTTTTCTTTTTTTAGTTATGATTAAAAATTATGTTAATATATATATATATATATATATATATATATAAACAGAATTTTTATAGTTATTGATGTATATGTATATATATATATATATATATATATATGTTTAAATAGAGATACATATACATCAATAACTATATAAAGTTTTTCTGTATGTTAAGTTCTGTTTTTTGTATACACCAATACCTCTTTGCGTCGAGGTTACATTCCAAAAAAACACGGTGCAACTTGAAACGGCACAAAGTAAATTAAGATTTTCTATAGGAAACCATGTAAAAATCGAAGATAGGTTCCAGGGTCACGAAAATACTACTTTTTAGAAAGAAAATTGAACAAAGTATACATTTAAAAAACAAAAATATTATAACTCTGCCAATAAATAAATTGGAATAATATTTACCTTTTTTGGAACCAGAAACAACACGTAAAAATTTATATAAATTTAACTCTTTTAAAAAAAGCACAACACACTACATTACAACACACTACTTAATTGAAACTGAACTCTTAAAATTAGCAAAACAACGTGAAAATAAAACTGTATTCAAATTGCGTTGACTTTAAGTTAGAAAGGGAATCTCCGAGTTTTTATGGCATGGCGCAATAAGAAACAAAAGTGTTGCCATCTTTTAGAAAAAATCCGTTTATCGAGTGGTGATCATGTGCCGGTAGATGCGGCATGGGTAGGCTTCCTATTAGGTGAACCGACGACAGTTATGGTGTGCCGTTATAAGGTTGTAGATGGTAGGTGAAAAAAAAGTGTGCCGTTAAAAAAAAAAAAAAAAAATATATATATATATATATTTATTTAATTAATTAAGGGTAGTGGGCAGAAGGCCTGGTCTAATTTTGCACCGCAGCTCGGTACGCCCCTGATGGTGGTGGTAGCCAGCCGCACGATCTCCCAGGACTAGTCAGGCGGCAGCAAGTCGAGAGCAGGGAGCGCCGGTAGTTCACAGGATGTGTCGGTTCCGGTGCAGGGTTATATGAATTCAACCTCAAATAGTAGGTAATTTTAAGTGTAAAACTCGCACCCCACTTCGGGTGCGAGGCGATGTAAAGGTTGTGGCGTGAACTAAATGATGCCCAGAGAATGAATAGGACCAAGACGTGAATTTATAACATAAATTCTGATTGGCCCCTGCGCGTGAGACGACACGTAGCTGGTGAACGCAACCGACACAAAGGATGTGCGTCGGTGCGTAAGACGACACCTAGCTAGTGAACGCCACCGAGGCCAGGGTCCTTCTCCCGGGCAATGGTGTAAACTGTCACTGGTGCGCGGGCGCATTGGAATTTTTGCTATAAAAACAAAGATCCGCTGAACCAATAGCACGCTCCCACGACCCCACGCCACTTGAGATGTACCGTTACCCGCTAAGGGTTGAAAAATTTTTTGCTGTATTGCGATTTATGTTTATGTTTCTCGTGTTTATATTTTTTAGTTAAAATTTTAACTAAGATTTATGGGACGTTAACTTGCAACGTTACAATAGTCGATGAAAGTCGCTGGATACGGGCAGCGCATGAACTGTATTCATGGCGATCTTTGGCAGAGGCCTATACCTTGCAGTGGGTGTCCATAGGCTGGAAAGCAGAAAAATATACCGGATGTAACACGACCGATGGCTCAAGCATAGCCCGAGTATGGGGGACCTCAATACCTATTTATTTCACTCTATTTATGTTTAGCTTTTACTAATGGTCAGGCTGATATTTTAGCATATATTAATTTTAACATAATTTATAAATATATTTTAGAGTAATTATACATATGTATACGATTTTTTCAGAGAAATTAATGACAATTAACATGGCCTTTGTTCGTGATTTTTCACCTCAAACTACCTGACTACCGTTTCTTGTGTAATACGTAACCGCAGTTAATCATTACTGCGATTACTTAAATAATATTAAGATCAAACTTTTTTAAAATACTAAATGCTATCACGAATTTTGAGGGATTGGAAAATTAAAAATTTTCATGATACTACTAGGGCTTATGTTAAATAATAACTGAAAAAGAAATTTTATTTGGCTGGAAATACTACTTCCATTTGTATTGACGTTAAAAATTATTTGTAGATTACTATATCTTACAAGTTAAATGTTATATTGTCAAATTTCCTAATGATTCTGGTTTCGACACAAACCCGAAAATGTCACGCCTGTCCATTCCATTTAAGACGGCAGTCTTAAGTGCTTCCTTAATAAATTTAATAAATGCTCTTGAATATTCGTGCTCACGAAACTTTTCAATATACGAAAGTCCCAAAAGGATTATCCCTTTTTTTACGACATACTTATTATGTAATATTACTCTAAACGTTTACTTTTAGTGGAAAAGTTCACAGATTTAACAGTGCTGGAAATATAAGATTATTCCTGAACCGTGATAAGCTAAATTATTTGCTTAAAACCTCTATTGATATTTAGTTAATATAAGCGAAGAAGTAGCAATTTTTCTAACCGTATCCACATGTTAGGTTTAGGTATATTGGGCGGTGATAACATGCAATATTTTCGTATTGGGAGGTTCCTCCTTGAATTGATCTGTCACTCAACTACTAATATTGATTAAAGAAAAACCAGTAAATGATGACGTTTCTAGGCCAAATGCTCAAAGGGCTTGGCGGATTCTCGGAGTATCTACACAGGTTTAAACTCTAGGAGAGTCTCTCGTGTACCCGTGTCCTAGTAATAGACGAGACCGCGGTTTCGTAATCGTTTGCTGTTTCGTATTCAGTAAATAGAGAACAGAGTGTGAGATGCAGCTAGGAAGGAAGACAGAGAGTAGCAGCATTGCCACTCTGATGGGAGTTGCCGATAGTCGCCACATATTCTTAAAAAAAGAACCATAACGTAATAGTGTAAGAATTGTGGTAAAGGGATGTTTATGTTTGGAATGATATGTGAAAGCTGAAAGAGGAGAAAATTTACTATAAATTTCATAAACCGAAAATCATCAAGCTATCAAAGAAATCAAAGTCGCCATGATAAACCTATGATATAGGAAATGAAATTAAAAAAAAAGAACGGTCCTCAAAACTACGCAGTAAATAAAATCTGACTTTAAATAATTTAAGAAACATTAAATTGATAAATAAAGATAGCAGTAGTAACCTCGCGATAGAGAACTGAGACTTGCGAACGTAGCTCACGGGACGATTCCCGGGATACAATCTTGTTTAATTTATACTTTGTGCATTAAATATATAGAATTGACACTGTTCACCCACAAGTGTTTAGAGGATGGGCAGCAGGGTCCTCTGTATTATGCTTTATACCTCCATTGATATCTTTGGGTAAGACTTATGCCTTCCAGGCGTTTATAAGCTAAACCAACGAAAGAATGATAAATTACAAATTACCATAATAAACAAAACAAAATTATATCGGTATCATCATCATAATTTCAGCCATAGAGCTTTCACTGTTGGACATAGTCCTTCCCCGAAAAATTTCAAATGGAAACATAAGATTTTGATTGGAAACGGCCTGCATGTAGCGTATTCCAATGATCTAAATAAGGTTATCTGTGCACGGAATAAAAAATATTCACGTAATAGAATTTATACAATAATATATCAATTGTAATAATTTTATATGTATTAATTAAGTATTAATAATATAATATACAAAAATGTGTAGTAAATAGAAAGAAAAAAAAAATATTTTAATACAAAAATATTCCAATCTTTCCGATGTCCAAACCACATACCTTAATAGGTATTTCAAAAGGGATCCTTCATTATCGTTATTGACAATTTCCTTAATGCGTCACCTGGTCCCCCTTGTAGAGATACGATGTATACTTCAGATTATATATTTCATACAATATATAGTTACAATGTAGTTATAGAATGCATCGATATATATCTTTTGTTACTTTATTAAACATAAAAAAACATATAATTAAATTAAATACTGTGTCGTCGGTAAAATTGTAGAATACTTTTTTATTTGATTATTTAATATAGAATTTCACAGAGAAGATCCTTCAGTTCCTGAATTTAAGCACCAAGCGACTACAATACTACTATATATAAAGCAAATACGCTATATACGCATTGTATTCGCAAAAAAAAACTATATGAAATCCTATTTAAATAACAAATTCAACTTTTTTATTTTTAACCATTAAACACCCATTGTGAGGCATAAGTCTACCTCAAAGTCACCACCATGACCAGTCTTGCGCTGTCCGCGTATGTCGGTCTACCTGATGGAGAGCAATATACGTCGCGTCTACCGGCTCGAGAAACTTTCGACCATCAGTTGGACAAGCGTGTTTCGCTCGCTGCCACTTAAGACGCGTTCCATTACTGATTCGAATCTCGTAGCGTAACTTCGAGAATATCTCTCTCCGTTACTCTTAATAAAGATTAATATTTAAATGAAATAGATTATAAATGTAGTATGAAATATTGTATATATGTATGTGAATATATTTAACAATAAACTAAAACTTTAGGCGAACAATGTCTATATAACAACATTACAAAGGAAGTAATTTAATATTGATTATACTCTGGAGTTTCGCTTTGATGTTTGCAATGTTAAATTAACACAGATAACTGATCACGACGCGTGGTATTATCGGTTGACTTTGTTCATGTCAAGCCTTATTAAATCCAATCGCGGTAAAGTGAATATGCATAACCGTTTGTAAGTTTTACCTTGGATTTAAATCTACTTTTAATATTTTTATAATATCTATAGTGATTATAGATTTATTCACGTATATAAACAGATTATATAATAGAGAAACATCTTTTATAACAATATTATTCGGTATTGTATTGTTTCGATAGATGTCTGTGCTGTAAGTCCTAAGGCTTTGACACCTTTGTCGATTAAAAGTTGTAAAAAAGTTCAAAAGTCTATGTTTTTAAAGAGAGCAGTTGCACACTTATAAATAATGTTAATATTGTTTTTTGTTTATAACGAGAAAAATTTTAGGAACCAATATTCCATCACTACAATATCAAATGGGATCACAATCAAAAGCTAAATTAGATCTTAATATAACATTAAACCGAATGCTAAATTAAGTTTAGGTTTAGATGATACGTAAAATAAATGTTACATTTTAAACCATAAACTTTTAGGTGGAAACGACTGCGTAAAAGAAGCGCAGATGAGAGATTGGCCAGTACACATTACACGGGTTCTTCCCCACGTTTACGAGCCAATGCGGAAGTTAAACTTGTTTTTATACGTGCGGGAATTACCACGGCTGTGTGGCGTATGGAACAAACATTAGAACTTAGACCATCTAAATTCAAAAATACAATAAACTAAGAACATTAATGATTAAAATCATCATTTCAACCGCAGATTCCACAGATTTCTTTTTAAATGGCTCCGTGTTTGGCATCCCGTACACTTTATCATATCAAGAATAAAAACTTTTTAATTTTAATAAAAAAAATCTGTTTTTATTTTTTCATCACTTTTATCTTCCGTTCTTAAGAATCTCTATTAAACTTCTTCCGTTCTTTATATTTTATTTCATTCTCTCTCGCCGATTGGATGTGGCTAGCATTGAGTGTCTAACATAGAACTTGCAAAGATCTTCTTTATATTTTAGGGGCGGAAGTAAGGTTTCGCTTGCTCGCGTGACTTCCGTATCAGAAGTTTTAAATTCCCATTCGTACCTCCATCTTGTAGAGACATATCGAGCAAAAGCCCTCTCCATGTGTCGTCCAGTACCTGTGAGGTTACCAATGTGTTTCGATATGAGATACCACGTTTCCCTGCCATAACTGGTTCTCACGATCTCACTTTAATAAGCAATACTATCTATAAGTACGCTTCCATAGTTATTAAAGGCGTAAATTACAAATCTTTTTTCCAGTAATTTACTTATTTATTCACAACTTTTACAACCGGTGTAATGGCAGATCTAATGCCATTAGTCATTGTTTACAAGTCCACCTAAGGTAGTGCAGAGATAACTAAGGCACTTGCGAAGAAGTAACAGAAAAAAAAATATTACATAATACTATATTCTGTACATATACAATAAGTATAATGTAATTAACAATAAACACACATTTTAATAAGACGATATAATAAATACATAAATAATATACGTATGTAAATATACTATGTAACTCGCAATTAGATAGGAGTGATCATGATCTCAGAGGATGGGGAGCAGTATTCTCTGCGTACCATAATATCACACTGCGATTGCCAACTTGCTTGTCGAGCGTGGTGATTGTGATATCCCCCCGATAGATATCTTTGGGGAAGGTCTATAACTTGCAATAGACGTCTATGGGCTGAAATGGCGATGACGACGATTGTTTTTTCCAATAAGACTACGAAAATAAAATTGAAAGAGTACAAAAAAAAAATTCCTTCATATTCTGAACTACCGAATATATTGCCCTTGGAATTCTTATAAAAATTTGTTAAACAGATATCGTATGTTATCATTGAATGATCGACGTTCTCTAATGGACGCCACTACACCTAAAATATTTGTGCTGGCCATGTCAACTGTTCGGAACTCTTGTCCGAGGTAAATTTTCCAATTTTTACAGCAAGAACGCGTTCTAGATCTCTCTTCTTTTTATCGACTGCTAATACAAATATCAGTAAACGTGCACCCTTATACAGGATGTGTGACCTCCACAATCAATATATTAGTGATATTGATATATTCTCGTGCTCTCTTGTATCTTTTAAAAGACAATTTCATTCGAAATTATTGAATATGCACAATACAATTTGAATCTCATTCGAACGTGACGGCTTGCTGTGTTCTGCAGAATGCGCTGGATCTTTGATCCCTGTTTAGTATTTTTTTTTGTTTTGTTATTGTTTGACTTTGATTCATTTAATAATCTTAGTGATAGATATAATTATCTCTAAGATAGATATATAATATATCTTAGAGATAATTATAAGGTAACAGTTGTAACTAATTTTATATTTCTAAGTTTGTACTTTCTTACTGCATTTTGTTACTATTTATCTCCAATAAAGTAAATAAATAAATAAGTCGTACACCTTTTTGGTGTCATTTGTTATTTATATGCATCGGTTTATCGAATCTCTTATTCCGCTTGGTCTGTAATTAAAATCCGCCTCAGCTATTAAATTGTACCAAGCCCTGGACAATCATTATAGCACTGCTGGATGGCTGAAATTATTTTTATTGTGCAGTAAATTCTCCTTCGTTCCCTTTATCACCTTGCTCAGAATTGAGAGTAAAAAACGTGTACTTTTTACGTGATAAATTGTAGCGACGGCAATCTTACAATATTTTTAGTTTCATTTATTATTACTTTTAATTTTCATTACATCATATTTATATTTCATGTTATTTTTATTAAAAACATATCTAACGCACATGAATTAAATATTTACAATTATGAATAACAAATAATTCAGAATTCTTATGCGCATGCTTAGTTAAGGTAATAAAGAATAAACGGTTTGCGATATACATAATGTTAAGAAATAAAATAAAATTTTTGTAAAATGCTAATGCACTTTTTATTTAACTTTATGAAGCAAATGTGTCAACGCATCTTTTAGAAACCTGCATAGTCTTTAGAAACGGTTTTTCATTTGGTTGTACATGCAATGCCTATAATTAATATCTTACCTATCTACCTCATAGATTTCTTAACGGCTTAAAGCAACAGGTATCCGGCTTCCTGCGACATAAAATTTTTGTTGTTTTTAGTATCATAATAAGGCAATAAATTGGTTTTTGTTTTTTTATTATTTCTGTAATAGAAACATATTTGCATAGTATTAATTGAAACGATATCGGTGAAACGTAAAAGAATTTAAATTAAAATAAAAATTCTTTGCTTGAATTTGAAATAAATTCGAATTTCGAATTCCAAAATCATAATGTCAAATAATGAAATTTAATTTTTGCAGTATTGCGCGTCGGCAATTTATTTTTACGAAACCAAAAATGGATAGATTTTTATGTTTGTTGAAGCTAACCTAAAATGACATTGCAATATTTTACTTCCGCCATTTTGAATGTGACATTATAATATTGCCGTCATTAATTATAATAAATTGAGCTAGATTCTTTCCTCCGCTGAAGCAGGGTCCGAAAACAAAGAAATGGACTTTTCTTGTCTCCGTAAATAGAATTGATGTTATTAATGAGAACATTCGATTTATTGCGGCAAATTAATTACTTTTATCTTATGCTATTGGTTTCTATGTTTGATATATGTTTTGATCTAAATTGTTAGGTCCTTGGGATTATTATTTTCGTTACTTTTATCTCGTGTAATAAACTTTTTGTAACAGATTACTAGTATAAAATAATGACTGTAATATAAGATTTTAAGTGTTAACACAACTTGATATTTTTTTAAATGATCACAAAAAACTACAACTGTATTTGTTGTGGTCTTTAATAAGATACGAGTGATCTTAAAACTCACGTAGGTCTTTTTTTATGCTCCTCGCTATTGGGGGCCTTCTCGTACCCCTATCTTATCTATGGGATAAGGACTCTTATTTTCTTTTAGCACATTTTTCAATTAATAATTTTTTTCGCGCTCTTCTGTCGTTCTTCCTATGATCTTTCGTTCTTTTATTTCCTTTCTCTCTATAATGTTTCTACCTTTCCCTTTCACCCATTTTCCTTTCGTTCGACCATTCTTTCTTCTTCTCATACTTTATTTATTACAATTCTTGTTTTTATTTTAAATTTCATTTGTGGTCTATTCTAGGTTAACATTTTTACAATATAGTTTTGTTTACTTTTCTATTTATTAGCCTATATCAACAATTTTATTTAAAATTATAATTTATACCTTCACTCTTATTTCTTTTTATCGCGTTTTTTGCTGTCGTTGTCGTAGTGTTAGTTTGGGTTGGATATCATTGTAAACCGTACGAGCAGAAAAAATGACCGCTTCGGATTTAAGGTACTGGATTTGAGATACACAGAGTATCGAAGCGTAGGATGGACAGACGACTTTATTTATTTGTTAAGATCGTTGGAGGCCGATGGATACAGGCCGCTTCCAACCGGTCCGAATTCCAGAAGAGGCATAACCTACACATCTTTGGGTTGAAATGATGGTTGACAATAACTGTGTTTTAAAGTCTTCAAAATCGCTTTCATATCTAATTCTAACAATTAATTTTATACATTGGAATAAATAAAGCAGCGGCCAGAGCGGATTAGGATGTGCAGAGTGTTTGAAATCGATTTATTCAGATAGTCAATTAGGTGATTTAAATTCAAGAGGCAATTCGTATGCTACATTGTACAGAATAAGTAATACATTTAATTTAGAAATATACGTATATCTAAGAAATACCCTGAGCGGTGTTTTTAATTAATCACCTATCTATTTAGGCGATTATAAAAAATTTCGAATATAATAGTTTATGTTCAATTACAGTATAACAATGTCTTGAGAGATATGATCGCTCTGGTGATTCACATTATCGTGATCACATTGCTGCCTATATCACATTTTCAGTTAATATCTCAGAAGGGAGGCTCCAGATCGAGCTAAGCCTAAACCTCTTTAATAGGTAGGAATCCTTCAGGAGCTTCGGCTGCTACATTCTACAATAACACCGAAATGGTATCAGTTTAGTGAACTCCGGCTGAAAAGACTCGGCTTCAGTAGATTCGCAACCTTAACTAGGGGTCCGGTTTCTTCGACTAGAACACTACGGGGACCTCTAGTACGCCTACTGTGTAATTGATTTTTTTTCCAAATGTAACTTTAAGAAAGTTATAAAATCTCCATATAAATTGTGATTTATTAAATTTAGTTCGTTTTAAGTCATTGCTACTTGTGAAGTATAAAATCTTATTAGTTTATAACAAGATACACAACAACTGTAGTTAAATTCAAGACTCATTCCCATAAAAAATATTGTGGTTCTTATCATAAATAACATATACATAATTTAAAAAATGTTCCCATATTACAAATTTTGTTACTTAGTCAAATTTTCTCCTTTTCTACATTAAAGGCAATAAGTCACTATTTATGGAAGATACATTTATGAATTATATCATTATAAAATCTACATGAAACCGACATTATTTTAAAATTATTGGCCACCCATACATTCATACATTTTTTTCATACCCAAGAGGTTTGAACTTCGCTTAAATAATATTTTTTGCATGTTTTTCAGAAATAAATTAATTTGCGATTTTTTTAAAATAAAAACTGCTAAAGCTATTCATACTGTTTACTTTTTATCTATTAGCACAGATAGTGTATAATAATAAAATAACAAAAACCAATAGAAATCATTCATTTTTGGTCATAGTGTTCAAGACAGTAAAATAAGATATTCGGCAAACAATGCGAATCACACAACCGCCAAATTACTCAACATGTGTTTCACCCCTCCACGGGGCATCATCATAGCAGATCATCCTTATTAAACATGTAAGAAAATAAAACAGTATTTGATAATAATTGATATATTTCAGTAATACATTATTTTAAAAGTCAGTAAATTTAACAACATTTAACTTACAACTGTATTTAGTTTATTTAAAAAGGATTACGAGGCAGTTTTAAAAGCTTTCGGCTTTGTGTGAGTAATTAAAACTCATGTTTTGATTCTACCAAACCACTACGCGTTCGCCGCTGGCGCTATTCGCAATTATTCAGTTCGTAAAATAATTCTCGCAACTAATTTACAGCATACACTCACGTATTTATCTAATATAACACACGACAAACAATCAGCGTTTCTAGCTTCCGGTAATTAAATATAATTGTTAGGTTAATTGATTATATTTACAACTCGTGTAGTTAAATTTTGATTTAGTTAATAATTTTACAATTGATTTTGAAGCAGAATTATTTTCGGTTCTAAAATATTTGTTATACCTTCTAGGATACAATAGTAACATTTGTAGGCAACTTTTAGTTGTATTTCTAAATTCTCTTTTTTTCTAAATATTAAATAAAAACTTGTAAAAAATCAGAGTATCGAATAAAAGTTTTACAAGTTTTCCAAAATTAAGATCCTTATTCGTATAAGCACTTTCGAATCGTCAATCAACATAAAATGCCGGCATTATTGTCCCTACTAATATCAAAGAGAAAAGCCTTAACAATTGCTCTTTACAAATATAGTTATGTCAACAACAATCAATCCCACGCATTAACATGAAAATAGAATTCTTGGATACAATAATAAACTTTTATCAATAAGTTAAGTTAATATTAGTTATAAATATCTCGAGTGGCATATTCGAAATCGGTTGTGGAATTTTGTTGTAAATACGTACCTTGTGCTATTTATGATTCATTTATTTTTTGAAGACTACATCTGGGAGCATACAACTTATTTTAATGCCTTGTATTAACACCGTGTCTTTCACTGTTTTGTTAAATAATATTGAATATTTTTGCTGAATATTGTTAAATAATTGTCACGAATTAGTTCACTGCTGTAATACGCATATTGTAAAGGTGACCACAAACCTTAGTTATTGATGTTAAAGTATGTCCTTATCGGGGAGCTCATACTATATTTAGTTTTTTTTTTTCATAAAATTGCCTACTCTTGTCATAGTGTACACAAATGGTCATAGTAAGCATTGATTCTCATAAAAATAAAAATATGTTTAAAAATGAAAAAGATATACGTATCATAATTTTATAAACACTTAACAGCGCCTTAACTTTGACGAAAAACGAATCTTGTTATAAATAAAAATGGACTCAAACTTTCGACATATCATTAAAGCCGAAAAGCCATCTAAAATATATTTTCATCAATAAATTTTCTCTGGAAAATAACGTTGTTTCAAACTAAAGCATATTATGATGTTGATAGCATCAAGAGAGAAGATGAAGCAAATATTGCTTATGTAAACAAAAAATAAAAATAATGATGTGGAAGTAATTTTAAAATATAGAGAAAGAGAAAAGAGAGCAGAGAAATGAGAAAGAGAAAGAGAGGTAGAGAGAGAGAGAGAAAGAGGCAGATAGCCTAGGCACTGTGCTTAAAAATTTAATCATTTCAACGGAGGCCTCACGTGGAGTCTCTTGCGTTAAGGTTTAGTGGTGCAGCTTATGCTGTTACGAAGATAAAACGCCACTCTGATATGGATACTGCTAGGATAGTAAATTTTTATTATTTCCACAGCATTACGTCTTATTGATTGATGCTTTGGGTTAGAGGAGCCAATCCCAGCTATTGGCGGCTTTAGGCCGCCAATCTCTTCGAGAAAGCGGTTTGAAAATGTGAATTTCCTTACGTTGTACGTTTATAATTGTTTGTGAAAAATCAAGAAAACAGTGGACGTTTACAAGGAAGCGTGAAAAATCGACTGAATCAAACTTTCGACTGCGAAAAGTCTGATTTGTAATAAAGGGATTCCATATTTTTTTTTCAATAAAATTCCACTAATTATTTTTAGACTGCCATTTAAAAAATAAAAACGCTTAGAGTAAATTCATGGGAAAGGCTTATTAAATAATAATAAATTTATAATTATCCAATAAACGAATATTTAAATGACAAGATTCCTTTGCAGTGATGTCGCTTGATTATTTTGATTTCATTTTAGTTATATCTGATAATGTACGTATAAATCAGTATCAATTTTTTTTTAAATAAGTGTTGATGTGGAGTTGGTCCAGCTTATTTTCTACAAATATAACACCTAATGAAGCAAAGTTAAGAAGAAAAGAAAAGTTCCAATGTTTAAGAAATGAATTTTATAATTATATCTTATCTTTTATCTTTATTAACTGACATCATGACAATGCCTTTATAGATCGAGCCAATTCTCTTCTTGTGCCGTTGTTGCATCGTTATTTATACTTACCTAAAGCAACTTGCTAATATTTGTTCATAAATAATTACTTTTAAGTATCCAGTTTTCACATGTACATATAACCTAAAATTTTCTAAAAATCGTCTCGTCATAAATGTGACTGTTTCTTGTAGTATAAAAATACGCCAGTTTTTTATGTATTATTACTTTAGTTTCTTTATAGTTTTGTTCTTTATGTATTATTTTAGCTTGAAAAAGAAATAATAACTCGTTGTTTTGTACAAAATATATTTTTATTTTTTTTTAACACTTCCATTACTTACGTCTATGTTACAATTGCAGTTCTTACAAAATATTTCAACTTCGATTTAAATAAAATTAATTATCTCAAACAAAAGCTTTTGTGCGAAATTATTCGTAATCTGATATATAAATATGGTAGATATACAAACAAATAATTTGGCAAATTATTTGAGCCAATAAAATTAATACTTTCGATCATTAATTTATGATAATCTAATGAAATTCAACAATTTTAAATGACGCAATATCTCAAGGGCAGTGACATTCGTTTTGGTTCGTGATTCTTTGCATTAATCCTAAAACTATTGGAAATTGTTTTCTAAATCAATGCAATTATCAAACTAATTTTCATCTAAACAACTAATTCTAATTTGAAACTACACGAAGAACCTAATAAATGAATTACTTGACTAAACAGATATAAATATTTAAATTATAAATGTTAATGGAAAAAAAGAAATTGAAATTTAACTCTTTGAGCGAGTAGTACTAATATTCTTAATCTAATACCTATTTACAATTTTATTTTTGTTTTTTTAATGATAAGCTGGCAATTCAAAATTAACGATTCTTTTATTTGGATCAATCAGGGGTGTCAAACTAAATTGGATCATAGGAACAAATATTATTATTTTTAATCATAAAGTAATTGTTTACGTCCTGAAACTTGACAACTGACAACTCTTATACTTTCAAAATTATCCCAATGAATATATCGAATGCGTAAATGTTCATCTAACACTGCCAGTTCGACACCCCTGGAGTAAACTATAAAATTTTAAAAAGGTTTTATTTATATTTCGAACAACTTCATGCTGCATGTTCAGAATATTTTGTGATTCGAAATTCAACGTTTGTGTTTCGATAATTTAAAAACAAGGTGATTGTAATAAAGAATTTAAATTTATTTAATTTTTATGTATTATTCAACCAAAAAAAATATTTATTGTAACTTTACAAACCCCTTACCAGTAACAATTGTCTGATCTAATTGAATATGAGTAAAATACAAAACGATAGATAAATTATTAAACAAATCAGTTTTAGCAAGTACAGACGTTGTTGCTATAAGCTATTCTATAGTTATTAACACATAATATGAAAATTTATTTATTAAAACTAAGTGAAGTTAGGTCTATGTAGTGAACCATAAAAAACTCGTAGTAGTAAGTCGTAATCAGACTTTAATCAACAGTCGATAGAAAGCAATGTAAACTTGACCATTGTTATAATTTATTCAAAGGAATTGTGCTTGTAAATCCTAATAGCCTATAGTAATGTTAATATAAATAACCGTTACTTCGTTAATTGTATGGCTACTATCACCTTGTTCTAACCTATCATCGTTCAGAAGCATCCATTATATAAGAACAACTCAAGACACGATATATACAATAATTACAAAACAAGAAGACGAACGACAGGTTGTTTATCCTCCGAAATACGTTCTTAATTAATAAAAATATCAGTATTAGTTTTACAATTACGTTAAAAAACAATCAACATGGTTATATCAATTTAATATTTCATCCTTGCAAAAATAATTGGAAGGGATGGTAATCCGTTGACAAAGCACATATTCCTCTTTCAAATTTTAATCTCTAAATTTAAATGAAATAAAGTACATGATATTTTTTACAATAATACTGTAGTGTAATAGTGTAACGGTATAAAATGTTTACGTTTAATACAAATAACCAACGAAGGAGGGCTCTGACGCTCTGTAAGGTGTCTGTCAATGGAGACTCCAGTCCAATCCATAATCCCTGGATGTAGATCGCGAGCGTAGAGAAGGCGGCGCGTGAGGAGCGCCGCGGGCCGCATGTCAGTAATCCAAGGATTCCTCGTCTGGGGATCGTTTGCGACAGCACAAACGCCAAGCGGCGCCTAAAGCGCATACAGCTAGAGCTATAGCCAAACCTGCTCCTAAAGCAGGTGCCATCCAATCACTGCCTCCGCCGCTCCTCGCGCTAGCACAAAGCGCAGGAGCTTCATCGTGTAATTGACCAAGTGGAATTCCATTAATAGCATCATAATATCCAAGTCTTCGCAAGCTATCTTCCGAATATGACTCTCTTGCTCTCTTTTCCTCCGCCGTCCAGAATCTTCTTTCAGTTGTCGTAACATTCGGACAATTGACAACGCCGTTGCAAATCAATCTTGCTGGAATACAAAGAGCTTCATCGCCTGGACATATAAAATCACATCCCTGGCCAGAATTCGACTTTATTCCACCATCAGTTAACCGCGAAGTCATCAAAGTACCATCTGAGTTTTTGGGTAAATGGTAGAGACCAGTCCATGCAATTTTAAAAGTCGCTCTTGCAGGAGAAGCGCTTCCAATAAAAACTATTCTTATAGATCTAGTTTTTTCCTTTTCTATAACTAAAGGATCATCTAAAGATTCAAACCCTAATTCTCCTGCTGAAAGAATAGGTAATTCGCGGGCTAATGAAACATTTTCTCCGCATATTGAAAGATATGGTTCAATCCTTCCTGGTAGGTATATTTGTATATTACCATCATCACAATGTCTAGATGCAAATTTAATACTATCGAAGTGTAACCATATATCTCTTTTCTCTTCAATTTCTAAGTCCCAGATGCATTGGATCCTCTTAGGTGGTTCCGTGTAACCTAACGCTTCTAGATGCGGGTAAACGATTTCACCATCTAAAGCTGCTGCAAGTACAGCCGGTCCACATAGAGGTCCATGAACAAATTCATACCGAGCTTCAAATAGAGGTGATGGGTTTTTGAAATATGATGCAGCTGCGTGAGCATTATCTACAATTAATTGAAGATTTAACGATTCCCCCGATGAAACAACTCTATATGGTCTCGCACGTGATACAGTGTTCGCATGTTTAGCGCAAAGACAGGAACCAAGTGACCTCTGAACAGCCAAATGTAAAGGTAAAGGTGTAGTACTTATGGTACTAGAGGTATTCGCAATTCTTCCAGCTGAATGTGGTTCCCAAATTATTAACTTGTCAGCTCTGTCTTCATAACAATTTTGACACGAAACAGCGGTATAAGGATGTTCCTGTGGAAAACATATTTTAGTTAGCATATTTTTACTGTAAATTTAAAAGAATAGCCAATGTGTTTACAATGCAAAAAGTTGAGAATGTATTTTATAATTCGACTAATTTTATTTTTACTTCTTTGTTAAAGCATGAAGGTTTTAGTGATGAATAAAGTGGACAAAATTAACGTTTATCTTTATCTTTATCTTTATAAACCAGAGAGTAAATTAAAACACCCGCCTGTTAAACATTTGACAATGAAAAGGCGTGATAAAAGGAAGTCTCACAGCGTACGAAATAGAATGAGAATATTTTTTATAAATTATTCTTGTTTATAGATTTGTCTCTTAGATAATAAATCATCTTGCCAGTAACCTTTGAATTTACGAAATCTCTGTAAGTGTTAAAAGTTTTGTCTTATCGTCATTTTAGCCATAGGTCGCTCTCTCAGCCATAGGCTTCTACAGATTTTCAACTAGACCGATTATAAGCGGTCACCGCCTTATAAAGACCAAAAAGGTCCTCTTTCCAACTTAGCAGACGTTTAATGCTGCACTTTCAGGTCAGTGGTCTCCACTTAAGAACTTTAAGGGTCCCGTGACCATTCTGCGTGTTATGCAGGTCGCTGAGCTCTTCCGTTTACACATGTACGTCAACGGATATGATAATTTCTGATTTAATGGTGTAAGTAAAAAAATTTTGAGCTTAGATCTATGTGACCTGGTGATCAACTGTGAGCTTGCCAATGACACTCAAAGTCATCACTAATGACACAATTTTTAGTCTTATCCAATAAATTAAGAGTTCTTAAACAAAAATACAAACCTTGAAATTGACGCTGAGAATTGTCAAAATGACCCTAGCGAAGATTCTCTTGTCGGTAACGAATCTGTATAAACAGTGAACATCTTCTCCAGGAGGCGCTTGTTTGTAGACCAGAGTATTAAGCGGTGATCTAAGACGTCCAGCTCTTTGTTTCCAAGAAGCAATCACCTCGTCGCAAGCGGTACCAGGTATAGGTTCCCCAAACCGTGTGTTGTTGAAGAAGTCGTAATGCGCCCAGTAATATAGTGAGGATCTGTAATAAATGTTTTTTTTGAGTTTCTTTTTTTAAAAGGTAATATATTGGTTTATTGGTTTAATTTCTGTTCAAATAAATGGCCATGAGTAATAATCATTGGTGTGTTATTACGTAAGATATCGAAGAATAGATCTCTGACATTTGCAGCACTGTCGTGTATATTATTCAATATACTAATAATAACATTTGTCACAAATAATAATTCCATGGTATATTTCATTTTATTATGATCCATACAACTTGAATAAAGGGAAAAATATTTTATTCTGATAACAGTTATGCGTCCAACTTTTTACTTCTTGGTCAATATAAATGAAAACTTTTTGTCTATTTGAAAAACTTGTCTATTTGAAAAACTTGTCTATTTGATCCATTTAGATAATTATTTTGGTATTGAACTTTTAGAAAACCTCAATGTTATCGTCAATTATTTATACACAGATTGATACTAACCCACTGTAACTTCCTGTCTTGCTTTCGAACCGTACAAACATTGCGTTCCCCGTTGAAACGAAATCATGTTTCTCCATAGGCCTGCTGAATGTGTCGCAGAACGTTTTGATAATACGAGCGTCATCAGGTCGTGGTGCATCATAAAGCGTTAGAGATTCACCACAATCACCATTCCATGGAACGATTGGTGATTCTATTCTATTGATGCGGAAACTGCAAAACAGTTTAGTCTTTTAAATATTTATTACGAGAAATAAGATCAAAAATTCAGAGTATTTATATTTAGTGGGGGATGGAGAGGACAAGATATACTGAAAAGCTTAGATGGCACTTATTTTAAACCTCTTTTACTAGTAGTAAAGTAAGATGCTTATTACTATATTAACGGATTAGGAGAATCAAAACGACTAAAGTTACCTAAGTTACTGGCGCTGAAACGATAGCGCGATTTAAAATACAACTAACGCCATCTAGTATCGGATACAGGAACTAAACAGGTTGTGCTAATACTGTTACAAAATTAATATTTTTTTTCAAACAAAACTAGGTGTCTAGTTAAACTATTGCAGACAAAAAAAAATCCAAATATTTTTTATCGATTGTTAAGAAAAGTAATTTATAACAGGTATTAATTTTACTATTAATTTATTTGAAATCTGAAAACCTGCAGACTTTTTACTTAAATTTCTTTTTTCACAAAAACTATATTTTGTAATGTAAAATAACTAGATTTTATTTATTAATTTGTTTACCCTTTTCATAACTTATGTGATAGCTTAATTAGTAAAAAATAAATCATAACTTACCTCGGAAAATATAGTCTCACTACTTGCCCGGGGAAACCCTGCATCAGATATGTGCAAGAAGTATGAGGAGGATACCAGTGTGCCACGGACAGGAATATACCCTCCGTGTCTCCAGATTTCTTCAATGACTCAGCAGTGAGGAGCCAATCGCAAGTACCGACTCTTGATCCAGGTGCCTCCACATGACCCGGCCAATTGCCCACGTTGAAATGAAACCCGGTGTTCAAAAGAGGGCCTAGACAAGTAAAATTGTCGTTAAATTTAACTGTTAAATGTTTAATATAAATATTTATGTTATTATAACTAACCTAACAATATTTACTTTGTGCCCAAAAGAATAATTAGGGGTACCCAATAAAATATTGTCATAATTTAGTTGCAAATTACATATTCTTATTAGAGTCAACAGCTCAGAGAGCAGCAATAAAAAGCAACTGTTTATACAGCTACCGCTACCGCTGTACCGTTTTCGTGTGTTAAGTCGTGATGAGTATTGTCCACTTCGTTACATCAGCCCAGTGTCAACGCTCACAGCAGTGGACCCCATGCTACTTTAACCCCTCCTCCCCTCGCTGTTCCTTTCTAAGGCGCGGTATAGCAGTTTCAGTAGCACAGAAGGCACGGGTTCAGTATAGTAAACTAAACCAAATAGTCTACAAATCATTTTGTTAGAGTGCAGAAGTTCAATGTTACCTGCTGGTGAACTGACGAATTCAACGAACAAGTCCTGCGAAGTACCAATGATGGAGTATGGAAACTTTCCCATGCCGCAGAATGTGCCGATGACAGAAGCTGATTCGTCTTTCCCATCGTATATTCTGATGTAATCATATGGACAATTCTCTGATCCTATAAATTGATAGAAGTATTGATATGAAAGTAAAAAGAAGACCTTTGTGCAATTTCTCACATCCTTCCTCCGATTTAAATTTTAAACAGAACCAGTTAGAGGTGACCAGTATAGAACGTCATCCGAGGACCTTAAAAAGTTGACCAAATTATGGACTGTTCTTCGCTGCGCTTGCCGGTTCGTGGTCATCCCCCCGAAATCTTAAAGCCCTAGTAGCACCCTGTTCTGCTCTTATCTGCTGCATCGGTTAGTATCGTTCATCAACATATCTCTTCAATAGCTTTTATGGACTATGATTTATGGTTAAATATGCGTTGAACTGTATAGTTAAATTTTTTTAATATTCTTCTGGAGAATAAAACCATATAATCATGTAATTTTATATTATGCTTATCGATATTGTATTACATTTGTAAACGCTACAAATTAATTTTATAGCTTGTACTTGAAAATGTATAGTTAGATCAAACAAAATAATTACAATGTTATGATGAAAAACGGTTTTAACTTTAAATTTTTTTTTTACTAAAGTACAATTAACTACATATACAAGTAAACATATTTTGAAATATTTTTTTTGTATGTATTTATTTACAAAATAGATAAAGTTTAATTTTTGTTCTGTATTTTCTGTTAATGTGAGATGAATATAAACAGTTGAGTAAAACTATGTAAGTCGTATATACTCAGCGACGCTTTTTTATCTTTTATAGATGAAGCATTTAACCTGTGTTTCGCCTGATCTTAAGTGATGACAAGGTCTGCGATGGTACATGCTTGCCTAAAAGAAACCTATTCACTCTTGTCTTGAAGACTTCTAAGTTATAATTTGCTGGAAACAATGACGTTAGTAGGATATTCTGATCTTTGGCTGTTCGTACTATAAAAGTATTAGCAAAACAGTGAGGGTGGAAGGATTTTCAACCGTGTAAGGATGACGTGAATCCGTACGTCTTGCAGTCTGATGGAAGTAAATCCCAAATAATTCATCTATTTAATTGTTTGGGAAATATTTATACACTTAAAAGATATTATCGATCATTATAAACGTTTCTGTATGTGTTCTGAATTCAAAGTTGGACGCCGCCTAAGCGTTTCTTACAGTGAAATTACTATAGCAATGAATTTTCATTTTCAATAATAAAATCGCTTTATCAAAAAACTTCTAGCCGAGAGACCGTTTTTTTTTTTATTAAAATTGGTTCACAATTTGAAAAAATTTCCGTAAAAGAGGCACATTCACATAAATACGAATACATAAATAAAACTTTTCCGTAGTCTATCTCCAAAGGCCATAACTTTTGGCAGTCGCTAAGAATTTAATATCGAAAAGTTTCCGATAAACTCTGTAAGCTTAATACATCTTATTGGATGAACATTATGTATAGGCAAAGGCAATAAATAACAAAAAACATTTACGAAAAAAAAAGTAAAATGCGAACGAAGTTGCCGTCCGTCTTTAAAAAGAAAGTAATTGAAAAAAAAATCATCAAACGGGCTTTTCTGAATATTTTTGTATTAACTTCGAAGAACAAGAAAGACATTATGGTAATTGAACTTATGTAAATTAACTAGAATTATTACAAGAAAAGGAAATTTTAAAGATAGAGTTTTATAACCGATTCAGAAAAAGGTAATACATATAAAAACTTTATTAGATTAAGGAAAAAGAGTTTGCATAACAATTTCCATATTCTGCATTTTCCTTTATTCTGTACCTTCAATAAAGAACTGACGACAGTAAATTTCTTACAAAGCACGTAAAAGTGAGAGTTCCTAGGATTTTGTAATAAAATATCCAGCGGTCGTCATCCAAAGTTATTTTCTTTGCATCTTAATAACAAAGTAAGTGGAATATAGTTCACTGGCGTTATAAATACTGTGGGTGATTACACAGTTAAGATAAATAAAGTATAGTACACGACCTTGACGTTTGAAAGTACCTTCAATTGGTGACTGTGAACTTGACTTTCTCATTAAGAACGATTTGATCGATCATTGTCCGTCGACTTATGTAGCTAAGTCGACGGACAATAATGTTTCACTGCCTTTTTAACACAAAAGAACTATAAATACGAGACTATTAAACAGGAATTTAGTAAGTATATACTCGTTTTGCTGTCTATGATTCCTAAGTCTCCACATCCATACATAGCACCGAAAGAGGTCCATCAGATATTTGATCGTCAGACATAAACGAATCAAAATTTTGGCGAGTCGAATAATCTTTTCAAAGACTTTTTTTTAATATAATGATTATCTTTCATTTAAACTAATATTGATATTAATAATTTGCATTAGTTTTAGGAAAATATGGTAATCAATATTTATAAGTCGTCGGACAAATGTCATAGATCTTATGTCCGTCGGTCAAGTGTTCGTATTTTAAATGTCAGGGTACTGAGGCCAGGAAGTCTACTACTTATGGTAAACTTAAAAAACAAAGAAAAATAAACTTTAGTTCGACGAATTGATCAAAGTAATTAATGCTTAAGTAATGACGGTAGTTGTAAAAAAGAATCTATTCATTGTTTTAAATAAACCTTTCGTACCTGATGTTATCGGCCTCATGGGACAAGTCATTATGTTCTCGCAGCGCTGCCCGTCTATATTAAACTCTTCGTTCTCTATGTACAGCTTTATGTAGGGTAGTCGTGTGTTGAGGTGGTATCTAGGAAACAAAATTATTTATTTAAGATTACTTCCGAAGTCTGGCCATTACACTGATTTACACTCTCGTTATTTTCTCCGAACGATTCTTTAACTTTTTCACATGAATTCTTTATTTTGTTCCATTTCCTTTATGTGTATAACTATGTTTCTCAATCCTATATATATTTATACAAAAATGATTAACGTATTTTATCAATTTATGAAAATTAAATAGTTTTTCATATTACTGAGACGTAGATATTTTCCCAATAGTCATATTAAAGTTGGAATTCACTGTATAGACCTATTGCGGTACAATGTCATAAATACCTTATTCGATCTTTGTTTTCATATCTTTCTGGAATGACTTAAAAATTTTATCGCTTTCGTTGCAAATTACTCTCAGAGCGATGTTAAGCGACCAGTCTTTGCCGGTTTACACAATGTTAGCCCTTTTTATTATTTCCCATGAATTGAATCGAACAATCAAAAGTGGGCTTGGCTAGGCTACTAATACATATGTAACTATCTATACGCAAGTCATGTTCATATAAATCAGGTTGTTCATTCCTTTGTACATACGTTGGAAGGTAATTAAAAATATTTAGTAAATAGGAACTAGTAGAAAAAAAGTACAATTACCTGCAGTGAAGGTTTCTAGGATAGACGCCCGGATAGGCAGCTGATTGAACGTAGCATGTCTGAAGCCGACAATCACGGAATACACGCTCACAGTAAGACCTGTATACAAAGTAAACAGAACCCACTTCAACTGTATGCGTCGGCAGTTGAGCATCTTAGGCCGTTTCCCTAACGTAATGCCACTTCACCCGGGTCGATTCGGCACTTGATTATTTGACATAAATCACGCGACTTCAATAATAGGTATCCGACACTGATTTTCAGCAATTCGACACGATTTATTCACCATTTCGGTCACGTTCCGACCGAAGTGGTGGCTATTTGAAGACGGAAAATGATTCCGACGCTTTCTGTGACATTTTCGGGAGGGCCCTTTAAGTAATTGGCAACTTCGAATTTGATTTATTCGGGGCGCGAGCCGTTGAGATGATTTGTTGGATTACGAAGTCGTTCTGGGCGATTGATTGGGGGCTACTAGAGTGCCTTTAATAACGTACCGCGCAAAATGTTCCATGAATATTTATTGTACCAACGGAACTACATTAACGACGAACTACTTAAAATTTTGACCTTGTTCAATAAAATAATTAAAAACACTTTTTAGAAAGTGATGGTATATTATAACTAGTACCTATTGAACTGTAAAAATATCTTATTACAGTATAAAGGATTTTAAGTGGCATCAAAGCTTTGAAATGAATGATTAACTGTATGAAAGTTATTTTGAAATTAATTTAAAAACCGTCCAAGTTTTTCTAGACTCTTCTCAAAAGATAACTAAGTAATTATCTTAAATTACATGAAATGGATAATAATGTCAATAAATATGTACAAAAAATATATATCCCGATAATGTAAAGAAAGGTTACTACTGATACTTATAAATTTTTTATCGTGACATATTTTACAAAAACGTTTTTAGCAATCTAGACAAGCAAGTATTTGGTCTAGGGTAAAAGATCACGTGGTTGAACACCAAGCTAGTGATGTCAAGTTTCGATGATTTAAGAACCTAAGATTTAAGTTAAGAAATACTTTAAGAGACTTAGTAAACGTTGACATGCGAATGAAACAAAAATTTAAAATAAAAAGAATGTTATTGTCAAAACAATGGCACGGACGGATATCTGCAGAATATAGGAGAAAAGAAAAGAAAATGCTCATGGGTCGCCTAATAACATCAATGTACTTATAGAACTATAAACAAGTTGAAGAGCATAGATAAGCATAGTAAAAATTAAGGCTTAGAAAGATCGTTCCGTGGAATATTCAAGAATGAATAGTCCACGGAACGATCTTTTACTATACTTAGCAATGAGTGATGAGCAGGATGTGACATTATCAGCAGTAATTTAATAAAATTTATATAAATATATATATACTTATTTAAATGTGCATTTATAAACCAATTTATATAAAATCTATGTTTACAGTTGCCCGTTGCGTTTTTCACACTTCGTTAAACTATTTCCTTGATTGCTGTATGGTTTGCGTTATTTGAATGAATTGTTTTAATTAATCCACAACATTCGCAAATTTCGATTCCGCTTCACCTATGTTACAACCCCGGGATTCCCCGTCAAATTACAAAACGAACATCAAAGGCAGGTTTTGATGAGGACGTGATGAAAATTTTGGATTTAATCGCAGGGAAAGCTATTCGCCATTGTCTGATTTGAATTTTCGGGGTCGCTTGAAACGTTGGGACGGATGGAAATGTGATTATATTTTTGATTTACAATTCTCTGCTTGACGGTTATTAAGAAAATTATTGCGACGTAACAAATGAAAATTATATGGCGTTTGAAATATAAATATAGTTTCAATTCTCGTTCTTTTCCGCATAATTTCATTTTCTATCTTCTTCATTTCTATTGGAAACGATCAAAATAATAAATACAAAATGCTGAACAGATATATAATTTATTAGTATAAGTATTCATGTCTAAATTTTTTGTAAAGTCATCATTCTTACAACTTTATAGTATATTATGAGACAATCCATTTACAACAATTCCGAGTTACCATGTATTTACTACCTGACATCTGTAATATTACAATTAATTTTAACTCGACGAAATATAGTGATTTATTTTATTCATAATACCGAATCATTGTAATTGGATTCTAATGTACCAGAAATACGTACCCAGCCACCACTTCCCCTCTTCGATTCGGGTACAGTTCTGGATGTTGGCCGTACCGCAAATATACTTCAAACTGTTGTTCAGCTCTGGACAGATTTAAGTTAATATTATTAACTTTTAAGTTAATTATACGTTTTAACGATTTTAGCCATGGAAGCACATACTATATTTTATGACTGATTATATATATAAAGGCTTCAGAAGAGGTTTATGCTCTAAACATTGCTCATTTGTTTGTCACGTAATGTATGTTACACACTACATAAATAAATGTTTATGGAAATAATAAATTATGTAATAATTATTACAAAGAATGCGTTATTAAAAACAAAGTTATTGTTTACTATATGTCCCTGTAGAGTTTGTACTTCCAGAAGGTATATAAAGATCTATTTCATGCAAGTAGAATAAATAAATTAATGTAACATATTTCAGAGTGACCACTTTATATTGGATCTTATGATTGGAAATAATGCAAATGAGCTAAACATTTATATATTTAAAATTATTACACCTTTAAACAATCTTCTTGCAAACAATAAAACGTAGTAAATTAATAATAAATATGGTAAGTTATTTAAATGAGGTACAACAAGAAAGTATACAAAACAATAATAAAATCAAAAGCTAAAATGAATAAGTTTTTTTGTCGAACACGGATTTATTCCCTCTGAGAAATATAGAAAATAAATGATTACAAAAAAATATAGTACAAGATAGACGTCAATAAGAAGAGAAAATGACTCAAGTTTTTAAACGGATTAAAACTTCGAACTATGAAAAGAGTTTTTTTTTTAAAAACATCTTTCATAGTTTGAAAAGTTTATTGTTAATTGTAAACAATTTTACGAGAAGGTTTTTGTACAGAAAGAATATTAAGTTAAATAATAATTTATTTCACAGTAAATATATAAGTGGACCGTCGACATATTTAAGGTTGCGAGATGTTGCTGAATGCAAGTAGTTCTGACTGACTTCTGTTCAGCCTAAAGAGTTCAGAATAAAAGCAGAAGTATCTATGAGCTTGTCAAGCTTGAGTTTTCGAACCTTTAAATGCGCAAATTATCGTGAATATACAGAATATTGTTAGTATATCTATTTAACTGTTTGGTTTGTCTGGATTCTGTATTTGGCACTAGTCGGTGTGGCATGGCTCCTGGAGGTGCCCCGTGGAGGGGTGGGGCATGTGTTGAGTGGTTTGGCGGTGGCGGTTGAGTGATTCGCATTGTTTGCCGCATACGCATTTATCAGCAGCACTTTATTGCACGACTACCACTGCATGTGTGGAACTGGCTAAATATTGGTCCTTTTCTTACTTAGGATGTACTTCCGCGAGGTAACGCCTGATTCCATTAAATAATTAAATAGTTTGTTGAGTAATATCTTAACTATAGATATATTGAAGTTATTCAAGGTTTCATTTTTATCTATTTACCTCGAATCGAAGCTAAAATACGTCTGATCCGTGAAGTTGTCGGCGTGGAAAACTATTTTGACGAAATTAGTTTCCGATATGAACGTCTGCGGCTGCTCTATTTCGCCGCAAAACAACCCTGGCTCCTTCCGATTCGATACGTCCGTCTTCGCGTTGCCGTCTACGATCTGAAAATTGTAAACTGTTTTAACATTTGCTATTGTTTGTTCATTGGTGCCTGCACGTATATATTATATTAAATGTAACAACATTTGTTCATAATTTTTTTATGTCTTTAGTGACCTTTGCTAATGGAGTCACAGAAATTTAAGAGCTCTGTAAGTTTGTACAGCCCTTTCAGTAGTTATTATTAATATTTACTTACAGTCCTGATATTGCTTAGTTTGAACATTATAATTATGTTTACTATTTATCTGATAATTTCGAGGTTTTAGATAGATGTGTTTGAAGGTGCTCATCCTAAAGCGATTTAACTTTATGTAATATCTTCGTAGCTAGTTATTGATGTTGACACAGCCTTTACGTTACACTATTGACGATTGGAAAGCATAGATAATAAAAGTTTTTAATGAGGTTAAATAATTTTTTTTTTTAATAAATGAATGAGAATGAATATTTCGTTATATCTTAAGGTGAAAGATCAGTCAAAGACCGCTATGATATTCGGTCCTGTGCTGTCCACATCCTACGACTTCCCGTGACCTTAAGTGCCGGTCCACCTAATGAGGACCTAGCCATGCCATGCCATGTCTACAGCCTCGTGGTTGCCACTCTGGAACCTCTCGGCTCAAATGACCATGCGTTGCACGATGTGCCTCACCCACTACAACTTTAGACGACCAATTCTTCGAGCTACATTGATTGGTTCTTCTGTAGATCTCCTCATTTCTGATTCCCATTTCTCCATTGCTTTTTAGGTGACCCTGGGCCTTCTTATGAGGCCAGTCGTAAATGACCACGTCTTTTATATGTCATCACCGGTAACACACCTTGGTCAATGATCTTCTTCTTCAAATATTGCGGTATTTTGGACGAGAATTGGGTTTTAGTGGGTGCGATTTATTTTCTAGTTTCTATATATTCGGCATCGCCATAAATTAACTTAGTTAGCAATAAGATGAATAAAAAAAATCTCGTGAATTCGCGCGTTATTTAGGTCTGAATATTTATAAGTATTATAAAATGTATCAAATTTTTTTTAGTTATTGCCACAGATTATATACCTATGAAAACAAAACAATGATGCTATGAAAAAAGAATCTTTACAATACAAAAACGATCTTAAAATGCATTCATTTTCAATTGCAATTTTGCGACAAAAATGGTACGACTCGTTGGCTTAGTAATTTTTCTAGCTACGAATTTCCGCTGAATAAAGTTCCGTTATGAACACGAATAGAACAAAACAGAGAACCGAAGTTGTCTTGTCATTGTTCTTAAAAAAAAAAAAACAAAAACAATGATCTATTTCCGCAATTCATAATTAGAACAAGAGATCGTCTTACAATTTGAGCCCGGCGTTTGGCAAGCGATTCGGTTGTTATACGTTCAAATTGGTTCAAAGTTTGTCCGTTTTAATTACGGAGTTCCGTCACCCTTCAACGTTCACAAATTAATTAGAGCAATTAGAAAAATTAATAAAGGATTTCGAAATTACTTCGCGAGTTTCTTCGGGGTCGTTTTGTTCGAATGTTATTCGCTGTTCTTTATTTATTTATTTAAACGCTTTTTTTACAATATGCACAAAAGATCATTTAATGCTGAAGACATTTTCTTCTAATAAATCGTTTAGGCGGTGCAGAGAAAACTAATAAAATGAATAAATATAAAAGAATAATAAAAGAAAATTAAAACCAATATAAATATACTAATGACTCCTACTAATCATAATGTTATGTATATATATTATAATATAATACATATATTTAAATAACAATATATACTAACATCTATATATACTCGTATGTATATATATACATAAATATCTACAAATATTTATATATATATACACGTGTATGTGTGTGCGCGTGTGTGCGTGTGTGCGTGTGTGTATGGCTACTTTTGGTTTCTCTGTTCATTTCCTTATTTCTGATTAGATCCCGCAGTGAAAATAGCCCTCTCCTCTTCTTATGAGGACTTTCGTAAGTGACTAAGATTCAGATCCGTTTGTCATCAGCGGCATAACACATTGGTCAAAGACCTTCATTTTCACACAGCAGTATTTTGGACAAGTTTTTTTTTTCAATTTGTTACTAGTTTCTATATATTTGGCATCATCATAAATTATCTTAAATTAACAATAATATAAATAAAATAAAAATTTTTTGAATTCACGCGTTATTTAGGTATATATATTTATATGTATTACAAAATGTATGTACCTGCATATATCCCTTGTGACACGTGGTTCCATTTATCAATGTTCCCACTTTGAACTTTTTAAATCTGATCCTCAGAATCCAATCTTTAGGAGATCCACGAAACGCTCGGAACCTGTGGGCATATTGTGCATTTTATAATTTTCATAATAAACGTGGCAAGGTGTATTTAACAGCAATAAAAGTCATAAAAATCTGTCTGTATATTTATAAAATGGAATTTTAGAATAATGTGATTAGCTTCTAACCTATACGTGCAAGTAAGTGGCCGTCCAAAATTGTCAGCCGTCACTGGTGGTGAAGACACGTCCTCATAGATTTCAACAGTTTTGTTGCAGTGATCCCTCTTCGAATCTGTAAAAGAAACGAGAGATTTTCGGTTAAAGATACAATAAAATCTAAGTCTATGGTTTGTTTTCTGTTAACCAGTAATGTTATACAGGACGTTTTGTTATAGGAATAAAATCTTTAAAATTTTGTTGAATATGTAGTTCATTTGCTGTCAATGAATATATATTGAACCCTAAGCAATAATCAAATATTTCATAAATAATAAAAAAAACTTCGATATATTTTTATACAAACTTTAGACATCATATTAAAATCCATTATTGTTTACTATCTGTTCCTGCAGAATTTTATTCTCAAGAATTTTAAATTCATAGGCCTGTCGCATTCTAGTAAAAAAAAAATTAAGGTAACATTATTCAAAGTGACCATTTTATACGGCATGATTGAAAATAGGTGTAAAACCTATAAAGCTTTTTTCTGAAAAATGAGCTTAACATTTATTACTTTCAATGTTTTATACTTATAACAAACTATCCCGTATAATCCGATTGAAAGTAACGTATGTTTTACATAAAAATAATATAAAGTTCTTTTGTCAAAATATATAGAAACAGAAAATGAACATAAAAGGATTTAATTTTGATTTCAGAAGCATTTTCATAGGATATCTTTTATCGAAAAAAATGCTGGCAAGTGAAAAGTATATCCACAACACTTCATTTTGCCTATTAAATCTTGTTAAAATTCGCTTTACTTACAATAAATGGCAAGCGGTGCCCATTACAGTGTTTAAACCCGTCTTTAAAAATGTAGACAATTTTCATTTGGTTCCTCTTCAGAGTGATATCTTTTTATTATTATTGTGTTATTATTGATTTATTCTCAAGCGTATAAATATTCATAAATATCATATAAAAGTGATTTTGATTAGATGGCTATATTACTTGTGCTACTATGATAGATCTGTTTCAAATAGATTTTAAATTAATTTTGAAAATAACACTGTGATACCTTTTCAATTTATTGGTTTAGTTATACATTTATACTTTATTTCTTAAATTGATTTAAATGTTCGGTTGTTTTTAGATGAATATTTGATTTATTTGACCTCAAGCAATTTTGTTTAAATGTTAATATGCGCACAGTTGCTCCTGGTTTAAGTATATTATTTCTTATACTTTTTTCATACAATTATGTTGTTGCTGTTCGATAGTGGTTATTATGTAGTTCTTCAATTATTATATTTTGACGAATTAAACGATTTTTTATATTGTGTTATATGTATCAGGACTTATTTTCTAAAGAATTTTTTAAAGAGTGGATGTATATATTCAACAAAAGTGTTCCTTTCGCATTTTTAACGTATAAAGACAAAGGATATTCATATCAAAACTTATTACAGCGGAAAAATTTAAAAAAGTTTTTTTTTAATTTTTTTAAATATAAATGTATTAATTTCATATTCAAATAAACATTCTCCATATACTAAGTATTTTAATAAAGCTTCCCGTTTCGTATTAATCCGGGAAAACTCTTAATTTTCACGAAATTACTAGCTTTCATCTAATTTTCCTGTAGAGAAAATTCGCGCACTAATTTAACATTAACGTAGGTTATACGTTCGGTAGCGAGGCGTCGGATAAAAGACTCTGTGGAGTAAGTAATAAAGCTTGTTATCGTTTGAGGCGGTTAGTTTAATCAGCTGATTGCACGAGGCAACTTTTATTCCGCTGTAAAGAAGGCAATTCAAGCACTTCGATGAAACTAAGATGTAATAAAGTTGTTTAAACATGTATCAACGTGTTTTATCTTTATTAAATATTTGAAATTACGCTTCACTTCTTCTTTCATATACCCTTTGTTATAATATTACGAAGAAAATTGGGTCTTTACTCAGATACAGTACCTTTTTTTATTATAACGATCCGTCGTAAGTTTTTGGAAGTCAAAAGACCAATCGATTTTGTGAAAGAACACTAAAAAATACAACGAAAGCCTTATTACATTCGGGATGTATTTCCATGTATTGATATATTTTCCAATTAAAGCTGTTTAATTTGTAAACATGGCGTGTTTTAAACGAATGAATCACATAGGTTATAGAATTTAACATTTGACGCTCACTATAGGGTATAGGGCTCCCCATAGATCGTCACGATCATCTCGCCACTCCTTTATCACTATGTCAACAGTGGATCTAGTGGGGTTTATCTATGCCTCGTCTTTTCCACGTCTAAGACTTGTAAATTCAATTTAGCACTATTTTAAAAAAATATTTAAACGTAGTTGCAGAAGTTACGATTTGGGAAACAAATATAAAAAAGTACTATGATATAGTAAACAAAATAACAATGTTTATATTAATAGTGACTTTAACGAAATCTTTCTAGAACTTAATGAAAGATTTAGAAGTGTAAAGAATGAACATCATCTTACATTTTATCATTAAAATTTGATTAAATAAGGAGTGAAGGTGAACACCAATGTATTGCAAGAAGGTTTTCTTAATCCTCTTACGTCTTTCTCAACCTTCTTGGTGTTATCCGGCACTCTTTCTTTAAAACAATGAAATTGGTTCCTAGACGGTAAAGTTATTTCATGCTGAGAATTTATGTCTCTTAATATATTAATAATCAGATGAAATATGTAATATAATTTTGTTATGGCAATACTTGTAAGCAGTTTGACAATAATAGAAGATAAATAATAAAAGAGTTTATCGTTGACTACATTTCATTATCGATTTTATATGTATACATATTTATATATACGCAATTATAAATATACATAGTCAACAAATCTTTCACAGATCTGAGAGTGCGCTTAATTTTAAATCTTAAGTCTATACAAATAAATAAAATTGGAGTCTCTTTTTGTAATATTAAAATAACCGCATTTTACTACGTGCATATGAATATATATACCGTAGATGTACCACAAACCTTTTATATTTGTCTTTCTGTCTGTTTGTTCTATATAATCTCTGAAACAGCTAAGCTAGGCTAGGCTAATAAGGAGTAACTTAGGCTACTTTATCTTAGAATAACTCTTTAGCGAAAAGAAATAATTCTTTGGTTAAATTTCCTGCGAAGGAAGTCGGGGGCGCAGTTAGTTTTTAAATAAATCTTCTAATAATATCCAATAGCTTTTAGTTGATCGTAATGTGTGTAATTTCCTTTGCTTTTTTATTTATTTATATCGTTGATATTATAATGTGTATAACGAAAATTATTTAATTTCATTTTAAAAGAATAACAATTGAGTTTTTGGCCGGGAATTTTTAACAGAACAATATGCTGCATATGCGCCGGTAGTAGCGCACTACTTATAATGTTAAAATAATCAATGATTCAAAATGCGTACTTGAAATAGATATCTTTTTCATTTTTAATTTATATATATTTATTTCATATTTCTGTTGTATTTGCCAGAATACATATAAATAGTTTCATAATAATAAACAAAAAAGTTAAATAGGCAGTCTTATCACACAAGACAATCTATTACAGACAACCATAGTATGGAAACAGTAGATAAATAATGGGTAGTCAACATGTACAAAACTTACATATATACTAACATACATACATATGTATATAGCATATATACTTACTTTAAATAAAGTATAATACATGAACATCAAACTCACTTGGATCGCACTTGCCTCTCAAAGAATAAAGAAACGGAGAAAAAAAAGAAAAAGAAGTGGAATTAAAGGATAAATAATGATAGATCTAGTAAATAGTTCCTAACCGTTTTTTTTTTTTTAAATAGGTAGTGAGTTACCACGTATTCTATTTAACGGTATAGCATTCCACAATTGAAAGTCCTGTGTGATAAACGTTTTGTCCATTTTAATAAATGTAATTTTATAAATATCTAAACACGTATATATTAGTATACGTGTTTTTACAATTTCCGTTTTTCCGTATTAAAATAGTACGCTTGTAAAATTAAAACGTAACGCGAGAGTTACAAAAGCTTCGGTTCTAATTCCACAGGTTAGAGTCGATCGAACTTAAGTTATTACAAACGGTCAAGTCGAGCGCCCAGCGAGTAAACTACGCATGCAAGGGAACCGTGCACGATATTCCCATAACATGCTACGAAACTTTATTGTTTAGTAATCCTCTTTCCACGTGGGCAAGAGAGCTAAAAGTAATAAATTTAGTTGTTTTATAATTGCTGCGTTTCGATATAGAAAGGTGATATGTAGGAAGAATTTATCATCATCACATCAGCCAATAGACGCCAACTGTAAGGCACAGGCTTCCCTCCAAAAACACCATGACAACCGGTCGTGCGCTGCCTATATTAAGTCACTTCCCGCGGTTTTACGTACATGTTTAATGGAATCAGGCGTTACCTTGCGGAAGTCCATCCTAAGTAAGAAAAGGACCAATATTTATCCATTTCCGCACACGCAGTGGTAGTCGTGCAACATGCGCATGCGGCAAACAATACGAACTACACAACTGCCACCGTCAAATCACTCAACACGTGTTTCACCCCTCCACGGGGTATCTTCAGGAGTTATGTTACACCAATTAGCGCACTCTGTGTTTGGCACTAATCGGTGTAACATAACTCCTGAAGATGCCCCGTGGAGGAGTTCTCCCCATCCGCATTTATCAGCGGGTCTGGCGGGCGGTGCACTTTGTTGCACTCCTACCACTGCATGTGCGGAAGTGGCTAAATATTGATCCTTTTCTTATTTACGTACATCGTCGGACCCCCTAGTAAAAAGCGCGTGGCAACAAAATGCCGACTACGAAACATAACTCCAATATAGTCATTGTGACATTTCTCATATATATGTCATTCACAGACATTGACACTATACAGACTTTTCCTCTGCTAGGGCAACGTACGCTTGTGACTGTATTATTAGTAAAAAACATTGGATATGTATAAACATTGAATTCAGAACAAACGGCCATTAGTTCCACAAGCGACTGACATGAAATGAATATAGTTTAATTCATTTTATTTTATATCAAGTTAAAAATATTACATAAGAAATGATTAAAAGTAAACATTGAAAGTACGGTACAAAAAATATGTATTTTATATATAAAAAACACAGCGAGCGTAAAAAAATATTTTTTTATTTATCTATATATGAAATATTATAGATTAATTTTTTAAAAAACGTGACGTGTTAAAAAATAATTTTTGAGTAAAATAAAGGAAAGAAAATTCTTCCGGAGAAAATTCGTTCTTTTTAATAGATTATATATATATATATATATATATATATATATATATATTACATAGACTGCGGTAGGCCAGTAACTTTAGACGGTATAAAGTCTTTTATCAAATGGTACAAATAGTAACGTGTATATATACATTTCGTAAATAAATCACCAGCGCCTCTAAGGAACCCTTTGCGGTTTGATTCTAAGGAAAAACTTCGCGATAATAGAAACAACGGGCATCAAAGGGAAGTAACAAACTGATTTCTTCATTAAGACCCCAATCGGGTATCCTTTGACCGTGAGATTGACTAAGAGATAGCAACGGACGGAGGCTTTTACTATTTCTATTAACAGAAGATTAAGACAAAGCTATAGAAGATAATTAACAGGAATGAAGCTACGGAACACGGCGGAACAATAGCAAGATTTATTCTTTTGTGTAGCTAGAAAGTGTGATGTTACATAGCTCGCCGCCTTGAGAGAGAATGGTGCGACTCATTAGCTGTGTAATCTATTTAGCTGCAGCGCTTTTTAAATGTAAACACAGCAGAGCTAGCGCACAAAGGATGGCCTGAAAGAATTTCTTTGATTAACATATTACACTAAATTTACGATTGAAATATATTAAATGAGAAGTTAACTTTGCTACGACACTTAAAAATTTAATAACCATTGTTCAAATGCATTTTTATAAAAAAGTTATTCAAATATAAAAGCCTTCATTCTTTTAATTTTTGTTTAAAGTTTTTATATACAGGTTTATGAATAGTTAAATTATTCAGAGATATACGAATTATCGTAAACTTTGAATAAAGAAAGCCTAGAGGTAAATTACTAAGACACACGATATGGATTACGGTCAGATACGGGTTCAATTCCTGATATAAAATGTTATGTAATACACACTTTGTACATTAATAATATACGATTGCCATTGTTCACAAACTAGTTTCCAGAGGATGCATAGATATTTTTGAGGGAGGTTGGCTTTGCAGCGGGTATCTATGAGCTGAAATGACGACGATAAGAAAAGGAGGTTCTTATTGATCTCTGAAAACTGTGACGCAATTTTTTTTGACTGTGACTTTTTAGTGGTACAATTTTTTCACGTAATCTTTTATATTAATTCTCTTTTTAAATCATTTCTAACCTTTTGTTCTTTTTTCTTCACTTCACATTATCTTTTCCATACCATTCTTTTCCATAGATACATCACCTCATTTTCATCATCTTATCTTCTGGATTCTCCATTTACGTTTATAAATTGAATTACTTAATTTCTTCGGTTTTAACACATGTCATATTTTTTGTTAATTTTTTATATCCGTTTCTTATATAATTTTACTGTCTATATCATAGATATAATTTGTCATAATTTCGGGAAATTGGATATGTGTATTAATCACCGTATTCATACGTGTCATTCACTCCACATTACACTTAACATGAGGCGAGACAGAGGTCAAATGCCTTTGCCTATGGTCGATAAAAAAAGTATGTCAAATTGAAACTACATTAGTATATTAGCTTTAATATATTAGATCTATATCGGTAGAAGTTTGGAGAACTGTTACATGAAAAGGAATCTGAAATGCTGATATTGAAGATCAGAGTAAGTGCTTACCTCATCGTTATTTTGTATTTCGAAAGTCAATTTTGCTAAGTGTACTATTGGGAGTAATAAAATATTATTACCGTGGCGTGAGTTCGTGTTGCTCGCGTCTTTTCGAAGTTACAGAATAAAGATTCTTTTATAGTGCTTTATTTTTTTTTTCTAATGGAAAAATTACGTAATGTTTATGTTTATCGATTAACGGATAATGCATAGTTAATGTTTACTAATTTAGTCTCGTAATTTCTAAAAGATATTTTTTGTTTTAATACACAAGCATGTTCGGTAAAAATAATTACAGTGTTATATTTATTACATATTATTTGAATATGCAGCACGTATTACGTAATTAGAATGATAGGAATAAACCCTGCGAACTTCGTTCTGCCAAACTGTCTGTAAATAAGATTTTAAATTTTCAAATTCACACCAAAATTTCAAATATTTACACTGCCTTTACATCCAATTTTTGTGATTTACGGATATCATATATTTATTCCTATTATTCTATTTCAAAAGACAAGTTTAAAGACAAAATAAAAATAATAAAAATTGTTTTTACCCTTCTTGAGTTATAAATGGTGTAACTAACGTAAATAAATGGATAGATACAATGCCAGTAAGATACTAAGGTATCGTGTCAGTAACTAATACGAATTTATTCTCTTTCAACCACTGTTCCTTAGGAGAGGAGATATTTGAGTTTGCTGACCATAGGAATTCTTACGCTATTTAAGAGCGTTAAAATATAGAAATGAATACAAATGGAATCGGATCGGAGCGTGAAGGTAGCGTACCTGGAAAAACCGAGGGGTCGAAGACCAGTGGGTAGACCCAGGTATTGCTGGATCGATCGCGTTGAGGCAGACTTGCGCGAATTGAATGTCAACCAATGGCAGACGATGGTTAAAGATAGAGAAAAGTGGAAGTCTCTCGCTTCGGAGGCCAAGACCCACTTTGGGTCACTGAGCCAGCGGAGTAAGTAAGTAAGTAAAATATAGAAAAGCGTTTTGGTTGCGGTTACTCGTTTAAATATTTTTAACATAATGCTTTAAGTGACTGTAAGCTTGCAAATGAGACCCGAAGAAAAAGGCCATGTCTATGACCCATAAGGTTTTACTGGTAATAGACATTCAAGACATTCATCGTTTAACACAGAGTTGCAATAGAACTTGTTTCCTAGTTTGCCGAACGTTGCCTACCCGAAGACTAGATACTAGTCGCTTCCAACTGATCATATTGGAAATGATAATGGTAGCTATAAGTAAAAGCTTATTTGGCTTGTGTTCGTCAAGCGTCACCTAAGATGGGGGGCGCCAGACGGACGGCTTCAGAAATGACGATATTTTCCCCATACATCGAGTTAGTCTACGGTGTCCCAGAAAATCAAACTGGAC
This sequence comes from Battus philenor, assembly GCF_028537555.1. Classification (NCBI taxonomy): domain Eukaryota; kingdom Metazoa; phylum Arthropoda; class Insecta; order Lepidoptera; family Papilionidae; genus Battus; species Battus philenor. Next base: position 2,715,910 of record NW_027181759.1, on the reverse strand, counting down.
ATGGTTCTGGTAAAAATATTCGCGAAGAACCGGGGATTATCTGAGTGCCTGTATAGATTTATACATAAGAGAGTTTCCCGTGCATCTATGAACCTAAGGTGGACCAGACCGTGGTGCACGCAATTGTTTACTGTCTGTTTTTGTCCAGAAAAATAGACTTAGGAGTCAAAATAGACAGAGACAGCAACGTCTCGCTAATAAGGGAAGCAAAATACCGCCACAATTTCATTAAATATGACAAAAATATATAAAGGAATTAACAAAAATAAATACATATAAAAATAACCGACACAGATAGAAGATATATTTAAAAATTAGAATTACATACAAATAACAGACAAGAAGATAAAATGCCAAATATTGTGATGGTTAAAAGAAGAGATATAAATAAAACTTTAGCGAACAGTACGAGTAACGAGACGTCCCCAAAAACGGAGGCCATTTAAAAATGGTTCTCAGTTTAATTACATTATTGCCTTTTGTCATTAACTTCAGCTGTTGTCTCTTATTTCTCTCTCTTCGGTTTCGTAACAGTTGTGTTTTTACGTGGGAGGGTAGTTAGCCCTCCGCGCATCCCCCAATGTGCTGGAGGACCACATCCTACTTTGGTCAAAGGGCCGTTCGGGCCTAGCCAGCTAGCTTAGCTAGGCTGTGCTACCAACCATCCCTCTATCCGCCACCCGGGGGACGCCCCCCTACGCTGTGAGGCTCAGCGCAGGGCCACAGTCACTTGGAGCAAATGGGATCGGATCGGACCGTGAAGGTAGCGTACCTGGAAAAACCGAGGGGTCGAACACCAGTGGGTAGACCCAGGTATCGCTAGATTGATCGCGTTGAGGCAGACTTGCGCGAATTAAATGTCAACCAATGGCAGACGATGGCGCAAGATAGAGGAAAGTGGAAGTCTCTCGCTTTGGAGGCCAAGACCCACTTTGGGTCACTGAACCAGCGGAGAAGAGTAAGTAAGTAAAGTAAGTTGTCTCTTATACTCATAAATATGTAAGTAAATTAATCCTTTTAAATCGTATACTTAAAAATGTGATTGCCTTTTGTTAACCCTTTCACGACCACGGGGACGCCGGTGTCCCAAGCAAAAATCATGGATTAATTAAATATTTACGTAACCATTGTAAATTATTTTTTTGTTTTAATATTTCGGAAAGTACCTTTTTATAATTTTTAACTAGCAATATAGGATAACTAACACCGTTTGTTGTTTATCGTCATCGGAACGTTAGAGTTCTTTTGGCGCGAATGATCTGCTGTTTGGAATAAATAATTGATATTGTAAAAGTGCTTTTCAAGTTTTTACAGTGTCAAATTATCATTACCTGGTAAGTAAATTGTTATTCTAAATATTCAGTAGTAATGTATTTATGTTGTATTCTGTGATAAATCGTTATAAAGATTATGGGACACGGAAGTCCCTGTCGGCGTAAAGGGATACTTTTTATACGGAATTTCTTAACTTTTGGCCTGGTGATATACCAAAATGCTATCATTTTCTTACTCATATTTTTCTCAGAATATGTTTCGTAAGAGACGTGGAGTTTTTGAACTTCGAAAAAATAAAATTCTTCAAATTTTTGTGGGCGACAATAGCGATGAGGAACATGACTTAGTGCTTGATGACGAAGACCAAAGACTTCTAGTACAGGATGATGACCAAGGGGTATTTGATGTCGAGGTTGAAGAGACGACGACTCTTCAACGGCAAGAATCACCTGAACCTTCAACGTCTCAAAAAAACAATCCATCTAATCACTAACCAATCATCTAACAACAGGAATTGTTTCGCCGAGTACCACAAATAACTTGCCCTATTATATTTATATTATTCATAAACAAGTAAAAAAAAGTACACTAAGTAACAAATGTACATTATTTACAACAAAACAGACTTAACAACAACTAAACCATAATTTAGAGTTTAAGTAGAAAGTAACCCTTAGCGACCATAGGGACATATTTGTCCCATAAATTTCCAAAAAAAATGTAAAACTTTTTTGAATTTTTAGTATAAATTATGTTTTTAGGATGCCTATTAATTCATTACATCTAGCTAAATTAATTAAATAAGGTACCGTAACCTTATGGTCCTGAAAGGGTTAATATTAAACAACTCGAACCGCAATATCGCAAACGTAAATGTTCAATTGAACTCTATTTAAAGAAAATAAAAACCGAACCGTCCGTTTGAAACGTGACCAAAATGATACCGTCGTCGGACTCAGCGGCGAACGCAAACAATGCTTTGTACAGCAGCGCGCGCCGACGAGAAATTGCTGTTTCATGGCGTAGTCCAAGTAAACATACGGTAAAAGCGTGCAAAAGAACATCTGGGCAATATACGAATTTTCAGGAATACTACACTGTTTATACATGATGAGTATTACAGATTGTGTAAATTTAATGTGTACAGTGTACATTGTAAATGTTTATCAAATGTACACACGCGGTAGACGATAGGGGCCTTAATTTAATTGAAATTTAATAATATAAATTAGTATTCATATATTAGGTTTATATATGTATAACATCGAAATATAATACGGCAATCGGCATTTACAAATTCCGAGGACTTGAACTTTGCATAGTGCGGACGGTACGCGGAAGGTTTTTTTTATTATTTAATGGTCTCCGTTATAAGGGCCCTCTTGTTCCTCTATTTTGTGGAAGGACAGGGTCATTTCTTTTCGGTTAATAGTTTTTTCACATCTTATTTTATTTCCGCACTCTACATCAATTCATCTTAAGTTTTTTCATTCTTTTTCTTATTTTCTACATTTCGTATGTCTTACTCTTTCATTCCATTTCCGTATTTCAAATTCCTTTCTTCCGTCACCTAATTCCTTAGTTTTACAATTTTATAGATGTTCACCATTAATTTTTTATTTGATTTTACAATTTTTCTCAAGTCTTATTTCGTTTTACAATTTTTCTACACAGTTTTAGGAATGTAGGTCTCGTATCTTGCGCGGAAGTTTTGGGAACTTCTGCTTGATATTACTTTCGAAATTTCTGGATAGAGAGCTATTAGATCGCTTAGATGTATGTTCCATGGAGTGATCAGGCGCAAGTCACTCAATACGCGATTAGCATTCCGATTCAAAGGGTGGCTATTGCCTGTTATTACAAATACTTCAAAAAAAAATATTCAGTGACGCTTTATATAGAATGATCTAGATTTTATACCACTAAAAACATTTAATGCTAAAAAAAATATCGATTCTAAAACTTATAAGACGGGTTATGGTATATATTTAATTTACACCTGATAGGTAATTGAATCTTTATAAATTTATTAAAATATAAGATGTAACTTTTTTATCTTTTTTTTCAGCCGATGGACGCTCATTGCATTGCATAGACCTCTCTGAAAGACCGCCATGATCACTGGTGTTCCGTATCTAGCAACTTACCCCGACCTTATATAAGTAGATGGTCTACCTAATGGTGGGCAGTCTACCGGCTCGTGTTCGTCCCTCGAGAATCTTTCGATCCCAACAGCCATCGGTTCCACGTGCGAATCCGCATTTCATCATCGGCAATACATTGGTCAAAGACATTCGCCTTCAAACATTAAAATTTCTATACAAAGTATTAAATGATCGTTAGCATGGGAATATTGCTTGTAATATAATTTAATCAATGAATGTCGTTATTTAAAAAACATTCACATGGAAACTTAACTTTAAGTTCTCCAACTAATGAGCATAAGTAACTTACTTACAAAGCAAGTAGTCCCGCTAGTCTCATTATTTCAACACTTAACTAAACCAAAATCCATTTGATTATACTAAGTGCTATAAAGAGATCGGTTCTACGAAGAACGATAACAATTGTAGGAATTATAAACTATATCTAAAGATTCTTAAGAATTCTTAAAAAACATTAAGTTATTGATATGAAATGTATTTAAAAGTTTGGAACAATCCACTAGATTTCTTATTTCCTGAGAAATATTACCCGTGTCTCTTCAAGGCCTGGATTAACACATGCTTAATGAGTCTGTGTGCTTCATCTTCGATCACATTATTGCTTTCCAACAGGCGAGTTGGCTATAAGCGGACTAGGTTTATTGTTATTAATGTTATTTGAGTGTTGTGCTCTTCTGGCTTAACTGTTGGATACAGGACCTTTACAGATAAAAGGATCGGTTGGAAGTGGTTTATATCGATCGTTTTCTGATTACAAGACAGTAGTTTGTCCAACGTGTGGACGTTCTACGTTCGACGCCAGTTCATGGTCTTTTCGTCACAACATTAAGGCTGCAGAGGTGGTTTTTTTATGGCGCTGTTCCGTACCATGGGTCAATAGGGACGTTATTTATGTTATAATTTTACGAAAGATATTGTGATGAAATCTTTCATTCCTTACCATACTTTTCTTACATACATCGCCTCACTTCCTACGCCTTACCTCCAGATTTAGAAATTTTTCGTTTATTATTTTTACCATTTGTTTTACGATTTATTTCTCCATTAATTGTTATTTTTTAATATCTATATTGCACTTAATTTAAATTTCTAAAATCCCAACCATTTTACCACTCTTGTTTATTATTTTCATTATTCTTGTTCTTTTTTTTATTCGATTTTCAAATTCTAAAAAGGCCTGTCTCTTCCTCTATTCTCTCTGCGAGCCGAGACTGGTATTCTGCTCTTACCACACAAAATACGGGACAGCCGGTGGTCAGGTACACCATGGTCTGATCCACACCCACACCGGTTGGAAGGTGTATATATCCAGCATCTACTGACGAATTTAAGAAAATCGTTTGTTCAACTTGTGGACGTTCTACGCTTCACATGCTAGTCCATGGCCTTTTCTTCAAAACTTTAAAACCCCAGCAGCTAGCTGTTCTACACGCTATATTGTCTACTTCCTGTCTCTCATTTATAATTATCTCCGTTTAAGAGTAAGTACGATTTAGATTTATTTCTTGATTTAAATAGATAAATATCTTTTCGCTATTTTAAAAATAGGACTGGCAACGGATCTCTTTATTCTCCTTCCTGTTCATGGCTCTCTGTGTCAAAAAAGTCCACTAGTAAGAAATTTTTTTCAACCAAAATTATCAAGAACAAAATGTAATATGTGAAGATTGACCCTGCTAATTATGCTATATTTAATTATAAGAATGTCATAAAATTTCTTCAACATTTTATCTCTTTTCCAGGTAAATTTACTGTAAGAATCTTGCCGTAACGAATAAAGAATGTAGAGAGATATAACCAACGTTGCTTTTAGCGAAAAATATTTTACTCCACGAACGCAAAACATATTTCTGGCGACGCAATAAGCGCAGCACATTAAGCTATTATAGTTAAGCTGCGCTGTGATGCTTACATTCGTTTACGGCGTGTAGTGCAAAAGCTAAACGTAGCTATTACTTCTTATTACGGCTCGTGTATAGCTCTTTATTTGAGTAGGATTTTTATAGCCGAGCACTCGTTGCAAAGCCGTGGAATTACTCGATGGTTTTCTCTTATTCTTTTTTTCAAATTTAGTTTGTTACTATTTCTTGATTTTATTTGTTTTCTTACAATTATTTTACATAGCTTAATCAGTTTTAGATGTGTCCATATCAGACTTTATGATTGGATGAGTAGATATTCAAAAGAATTAAGATCACCGACGTAGCTCGAAGAAATGCTCGTATGAAATGGCATTGGGCGCGACACATCGCTCGTGCAACCGATGGTCGTTGGGTTCGAAAGGTTCTCGAGTGGCACTATGACCCGGTAGACGCGGCGTGGGTAGACACCCACTATGTGGACCGACGACATAGTCAATGTCACTCTGTGTTTGGCACTAATCGGTGTAACAAAACTCCTGAAGATGCCCCGTAGAGGGGTGAAACACGTGTTGAGTAATTTGGCAGTGGCGGTTGTGTGATTCGCATTATTTGCCGCATACGCATTTATCAGCAGGCTGGCGGGTGGTGCACTTTGTTGCACGACTACCACTGCATGTGCGGAAGTAGCTAAATATTGGTCCTTTTCTTACTTAGGATGGACTTCCACGAGGTAACGCCTGATTCCATTAAATATAGTCAATGCTGCCTTGCATTGGGCGTCGATCGACTGAGAAAATAGAAAAAAATACGTTTTTTGTATTTCCATAAATTTATAAAGAAATTCTATTTGCTATCAAGTATAAATTAAACTTATGACATATCCTTACGTATTTGTTTTAGAATCGGTAAAATTTTTAGCAATAAACATTTTTGCATAAACATCGCTGAAAAGAAGAACAATAATATCAATCATAGTTTTTATTAAAGCCTGTATATCGTATTCAATAGTAGTAATATATATGGGGTAAGAAAGAAATCAGATTACGTATATAGAACGAGCGTGTTCATTATTTACGAACGGGTCTAAGGGAATAATGCGCAGAGCCTGTTTACTAATGACGCGGAGTCCATTGGTGCGTATGGACAAATAGGACGAAAGGCGTAGCTAATATTGGACGACGTTGAAGGATATTCGTGCATTAATCACACTTAACAAGGGTTACTGGAAATGCTCAAAGCTGGAATAGAATTTCCATTACAATTGTTTGTTGGCACTTACTCATATTCCGTCATAAAAATGTTCAGTTCATTTATTTTTATCCTTCATTTGTTATGGGTTGCTGCTGTTTGTTAAGGAGTGTACTTAAAATAAATTGACGATGACTTCGATAGGAACGTGTGCTTACACCATTTACCCACTTTGAAATAGCTTATTGCCTGTAAATATCTACTCGAATAAAGATATTTTAAATAATAAAAATAATTGAAACCTGGTAATCCTCTTGTTACCAGCCTACGGTAGAGCGATGGTGTAGAACGAGATGTCATGGAGTGCTGGTCCTCTTCGGAGAGGGAGAGAGAAAGAACATCAGAGCTTCTTGTCCAGTTGGAGACATGGATATCAGACGTCGTTATTTATAGGATGAATATAATTCACCAATCATACAATCCTGGCCCCACGCGTGAGCTAATTCTGATAGTGTCTTTATAATAATGCCGGGGCAATACAGCTTTCTACTTACACGTTGACGCACTAAGCCATCTCCCTCAGAACTATGGTGGTATGTCAAGGGGAAAGACTTGCAATCATAGTTAGACACTTAAATTCTTCATAGTTTACGATTTACTAATATCGCCTACTGTTCACAAACATGTTTCTAGAGTGTGTGCAGAATCGTTCTCTGTGTACCATAATGCCACACGGCGAGCGCCAACTCGCCTGCACTGCGTGGTGATTATGATATATCACCCATAGATATCATTGGCGGAGGCTTGTACTTTGCAGCGGGCGTCTATGGTCCGATACGATGATGAATTTCACAGGAACCTTCATAGAATACCGTGGGATTTTTGCCGATAGGAGTAACCCTTTCGTTGTCCCCGCAACATAAGGGTATTTCATAAACGAATTTCCCAACAAGATAAAAGAAACTGGTATGCAGATAACCAGTAATCAAAAATACAAATAGAGATGGTAAAAGTAGTAATAAGAAACATGTAGAATACAATGAACATTCTAGGAGGTTATAATGTAAATATTTACATATACTATATAATGTAAAAGTATCATGATAATAATTACAGTAATCCTTATAGGAATAGTTCTTGAATGTTCTACTAGAACATATAACGATTAACTGAGTCTGTACTTAAACGCAGATACAATACATAAGTTTTTAACGTCAATTTATTTTTAATATGCATTTGGAATTATGTTAATGTTATTCCAATAATGTTTTGTTACAAATGACAGAAGGGGATTGCATTAAAGATAGTTGAATTGGATTTAAAAATAAACAATTAACATTTTATTAACAAATTTACTTCACCTTTTGATCACAATATTAGTTTTAATCCTGATTTAAAACAGTAAATATCAACCGATAGTAATAGAAACCAGTGGCGAAGGACAGACAATGCCAAGTATACTTGTATACCACTCGACGAGAGGCACAGTGTTAATTTAATAGCTTTGCCGTGTATTGTAGATTCAACCCTCTGAAGGGGTAAATATTTGTGAAGCCCACAAGTATTTATTTGGGATCTGCGTTTCGAGTATTTCAAGTATTTAATAGATGTATCTAGATCTAAATATAAAAAATATAGTAAATGAACTTATATATTGTTCAGTTTATTGTTGACATTTACTCATTGTATATGTATACATATATATATATATATATATATATTTCGGTTGCTTACTCATTACACTTAAATTTTCATAACCTTAAAACAATTGACAATGCAAAACTCTATATATATATAAATGCCAACTTGAATAAAGATATTTTAAGTTTAAGTTTACAATTATCACTAAATATACGCTCTTCCGGTAGTCTAATTAACAAGAAGAACATCAGAAGAGCGCATATTGATAGATGTAAGAATCAGATTGATTGATGACTTCTGTAATGATTCTTACTACGTTTTGATTTGTAGTGAGCAAACAACATACTGTAGCTTTACCATAAGTCATTGACCCAAAATATGGATAAAACTACGATAGTGTGTGTGTCTGAAGTAGCAGTAGGCTAGTTACATCGCTCGTGATACAGATGACCATACCACCTAAAGGTTTTATATTTGCAATCACGAACCGGTAGACGTGGTGAAGGTTTCCAACTAGATGGGCCGTCGATAAAAGGTTGTCGTGGCGATATTTGGGGTAAGTCCATGCCTTCTAGTTGACATCTATCGGCTCTAAAAGAAGGAGTATGCAACTGACATTAAAATAAGACCGTATTTAAAACATTGAGAGTTCTGCATAATCTTACCCCTACAGCGTAAGGTTATGGTAGATCAACATAGATTCCATGTTCATCATCATTTTAGACATAAGACTTCCACTACTGGATATAAGTATCCCTATTACATTTCCAAGAGCACCGGTTGCAAGTGGCGTGCATCCAGCGTGGTTTCCATAATCCTAAGGCTCCCGCGGCATACTGTTCTGCACGCTATGTGGACTGTTTGCTACCATTTATACTTGCCAATATGCTAGGCTATGCTACCAATTTTTATTAGCATAATAATCTCATTAGCTATAACACTCTTGAATTTAGAACGGAATGTATTTTGACTATTTTAATTGTATATATCAGCTAAAGTAAGAACTAAATAGTGTCTTATTGCAGTCGTATTAGTAAGTAATGCTTAATAATTCTCTTCAAATGATTTTACACGAAGTGAAGCCAGTTGAAAATCTTTATAATTAAAGGTTATTCTTTGTACAAATTTACTGTAAAAGAGCTCCAAACGGCCACTAGCGAATTGTTCCCGAAGTTATCCGGGCCACTGCGATAGCAGCGAGTTCATTATTTCGACTTTGTTCGCGCGATGCAAAGTAAATTTACCATTCTTTTAATTACACAATTTTCACTGCGAGGCAATAAATTTTCGTGCCCGGAGTTTCAAAGTGTTTAAACTGCAGTTTTTTTCTTTTTAGCATTTATTCTTCACAATGATGGGTTGAATCAAAAGGTTTTTGCAAGACTCTGTTGTAATATTCTTTTTAAATTTAAAACAATAAAATTTTATTCAGTTTATTATTCTTTATTTCGCTTCGCGCACAACTACTTTAAATGAGCAAAACATTCATTCTATATAAGGTTCTACTGTCAAGACAATAAACTGTATTGCGACGTAGAGTATTAAGTTGATACTTGAAAACGAAATTATTTAATATGAGAATACACATGGCGAAAGCTCAGTGGTAGAAAACTGAGACTTGCGATCGAAAGTTGCAGGTTTGCATTAACTATAAAAATACAACTTTAAAAAAAAATCATTCTATGGGTACAATAATACTACAGTGCGATCGGCAACCCGTCTGCCAAGCGAGGCGATTTTCGTATATTGTCCCATAGATATCTTCGAGAGAGGTCTATACCCTACAATAGGCGTCCATGGACTAAAAAAACGATATAATTAAGATTTCTCATTCTCTCTGTATTAATGGTTTACAAAGAAGCAGTTATATTGGAGAGCCAATGTTATCTGAGGGACTGAATTGACAAACTCATTTTTATTTCATCAAAATAAAGGCCCGTCAAAATAATAATTTCGATTAAAAAATAAATTCGATTTTCGGGTTTGAATAATAATGTGAATAATACAACTTTGCGACTTTTAAAACGGCAATGAAAATTATAAGAAGGATGTTTGGATCTATCTATTTAGGACTATATAAATACATTTAAAAAACTTTTAAGTTAAACGGTTTTTTGATACCCATATTGTGGTGGTTGTGGAAAAATATGTACCTAGTTCGCCATATTGGAACAGCGTCCATCTTGAATTTCAAATTTTGACATTATCATCGTATTTTACAAGTGTAGCCCTTTCATTTGATACCCATATTGAGGGGGTTAAGGAAAAATATGTAATCCGTCATTTTGCATCGGCAGCCATCTTAGATTTATAATGTTATTGATTTTATTATATTGTATTGTCATCTAAATTAAATGTGTGTATCAAATTTCAGATCAATCTGACAACGTGAAGGTGCCTAAAATTCAATTTCTAATTTTGACCCAAATAAACAAATTCCGTTAGGGTCGAACTAAATAAAACCGTTTAAAAAATGCTCAATGCGCATCAAATATAAAGATCGACAAATAATACAATCAGAAACAATATCGTAACAGTTATAACGTTCAACGGAAATTCAATCATCACGCTAAAATTGTTGTTATGAACAAAATATTGACACATCCGTAGGGCAAAGAGCGGATGCAATTTAATGCGTCAAACATTTCAATCTTTTACTAAGTGGTACAAATCACGACTGTCATGTCGTCCTATCTGAACGTAGTGTTGGGAAATCAGAACAAGAACATCCCAATGTATACCCTTTTTGACTTACTAAATAAAATATGCTAAAACGACCTTGATTAAAAATAAAACTCCACCTGTCTTGTCAACGATCGTGTTATTTATTTGAGATCAGTGATCAGTGGTAGCCAAATGGTTGAGGACTGAGTGATCGAAGGTCCAAAGTTCGATTATCGAGGTACGGTGCTATATAATTCACACTATGGGCATTCACTGTATGGAACGCTATTCATAAACAAGTTTCCAGAGGATGGACAGTAGCGTCTTCTGCATATCATTATACCACACTGCAATCGCCAACCCACGTGCCAGGATGTGATTACGGTACCAACAGTGGGCGTCTATGGGCTGGAAAAACAATGTCAGCTTTAAATATTTCCTTGATAAAAAAAAAGTTGAAAAACTCAATGAGTATTAAAATCCATGACAGTTACAGCTGAGAGGAGTCATTTTATGTGATACATATAACGCTAATATATAGTATCATAAGAGAGTTATATAGAAGAGAAAAGACATGGAGGGGTGACCTTGTGATTTTTTTAAAGGACATTTCAAGAGCAGAATGTTCTATAATTTTTAGAAGAATTTGGTGAATTAAGGCAAAAAACTCAAAAAGAAACGGTGAAGGTCTCAATAGGTTAAGCTTGCGTGTTTTTGTAAACGTTTACAGTCATTTCGAAGAATGTTCTGGAAGATTTGTCAGAAACCTTATGAAAGAAATAAATTATATTCTTTCACGCATTTTCGTAATATTATTATTTAAAGTGAAATTTATTACAGGGCTCTCTTTATAATGAACCTTTTTATTGTAAACATTCATTTTAAAATTATAGAGTAACAAGAGAAAATTTCCATTATTAAAAGTACTGAAATAACTTTCCAAATAACTAATAAAGTTGAATTTGTGAAGTGGAGAGCGCTATCTACAATTTTCCAGAGCACCGGATAACTTCGGAAGAACAATTAGTTGGTGTTTCGAAGCTTGAACTCATTTATTTTACATTTGTATTCTAAATAAACTGCAATCGTAAAATATCTCGGTAAATGTAGTGATTATTTCAAATAACAATTGATTTTAATTTGTTTTTCACTAATACTTTGTAAAAGCAACATTCCGCTATCGACATCGGCGCATCAAAAAGAGGAATTCCTCAGAAATATAACTTTTTATTTACATCCATATTATAGGAGCAACATTACGTCATCGTAAGCAGCGCATCGAAAAGGGGAATTCCACAGAAATGTTATTCTTCATATATATCAGTATTATAGGAGCAACATTACGCCATCGTCATCGAAAAGGGGAATTTTACAGAAATATAAATCTTTATTTACATCTTTATTATAGGAGCAACATTACGTCATTGTCATCAAAAAGGGGAATTTTACAGAAACATAATTATTTATTTACATGGGTATAAATATGGGCGAAACTCGAATATACGAACTTCTACTTCGGACTTCGTGTTGTTATTACCTCAAGACCTACTGGCCCTGGAAGAACCTCATAGCTTTATGAGGCTCTAGAGTGGAGAACACGGAAGATAAGAGTAGCGTAGTAAAGAAGAACAAACGACTCTGTAAAGATAATTGTAATTTATTCTTTCGGATCCATGTCGCTTCCTATCAGTAATGTTAGATTTCTATGAGGTAAACCTATTTCCAGCAGTTGATGCTCTAATTTAAGTTGAATATTTGATTAAAATTCATTTCGTTTAATCTGTTTATCTTTCTCTTTGTTCTTAGCGAGTTAAAATAGTTGTTCAACATAAATGTATTCCGTTCATTTATAGAGATTTTATTACGATTTTCCCATCACAATGAGTTCAGGTCATTTGTGAATTTTTTCTTTGCAGAAGAGATTGAGGTTCTACATTTCGCTTGTTTCGATGCTGTCCTATTTTTAACGAAATATCCAGATGATATTTATATAATAACACAAACTGGTATGTGTTTATAAGAAGCAGACGTACTTACATATCACATTGACATATAGTCATTTTAGCAAGTACAAGATACATGTCATTAGCAAATTAATTTCTCTACCTCAAAGCGGTATGCAACAATGTTTGAACTCGATTGTTTGTCGTCTCAGATAACTGTAAAGCACATATCGATAGGCCTTTAACAGAGAACTACAGATCTATAGTTGTGTAAGTTATGTACAGTGTAGTTATATATATATAAATATATATATATATATATATATATATATATTTGTATAACTACAGAACTAAAGATACGTTAGCTTTGGAAGTGCGGTAAGTGATTAAAAATGAATTTCTATGTAATTTGGATACAATATAATATTAATACATGTTAGTGGTATTCTATGTGAGGAACATTTTATAATGTAAGTCATGAATTATTGATGAAAAGAGAGAAAGCATTCCATTCTTACGTATTTTTTTTCGTTGTCTCAATAAATCTTTGAAATAAGTCTAATTCTAATAACAATGAGATTTAAAGGATAACTAATATTGTAGATGGACAGTCAAAAATCTTTTGATATTGAAATATTTAACTTTAAATTTAATTTTTTTTGTTAGTTATTTTATAACAATTAATATTTTTTTCTTCTATAGTACAATAATGTGCACGGATTCAGAACATTCGCGGCTGTAATTCCTTCTAATTGCACTAAGCGTTTTGCTAATATTTTTATAGTGCGCCCAGCCAAGGAGTGGAACAACCTTCCGGCGTTATTGTTTCCTGAAAATTTTAACTTAGTGTGCAAGTTAAGTGTTTAGATACCTTTCAATCTATTGTATTTAGTTATGTTCTATATCAAACCTTGAAGTATCGGCGAAAAGTTTCCAATATATATATATATATATTCTACAGGCTGCATTTTGGAGAGTATGCAGCGGAATCACACCAAATAATTCCCCCATATACTTTCTTTTGTCGGACAATAAGACGCACGGACTCAGAACATCACACTCGCACTTAGCGTTATTCTATATTTTATAATATGAACAATTAAATTGCGTCATAATTTTCAGCCGATTCAGCAAATTCGTCAAGACAAGAGTGAAAAAGCTTATTCTAAGCAAGCATGTACCATCGTAGACCTCGTCATTGCATAACATAAGGCGAGATAGAGGTCAAATGCTACGCCTAGAAAAAAAAATAAAACTAGTTAATGAGTATTTATAATCATTGTTAATGGTATGAGTGTTTATAATGTTAGCAAGTTTTGTATGTAAAAAATAGCAACTGGTGTCGTTTTGCTTTCGACCGATGAGGAAGAAAATTTTACAATACAGAAAAGTGGCTGAAAGTGAATTTAAAGGAAGGCCTATATGCAGCAGTAATTATAGGTTGATCATTACGACGATAATATGTTATAAATTAGTAAAGTCACTTTTACTAGTTAACATTACAAGACTCTGCATCAGTAAATTCAAAAATATAATAAACGTCCAAGAAATTTCGGTAAAAGAAAAATAATTGAAAGGGTCCTTGGCTCATTTCCAAATTAAAATGTTTGCGCTAAGTGAAAACGAAAGATAAAAGTAACTTTGTTAAGTTAATCTCATGCCGAAGACAATTCAAGTGAAAATTTCTTCAGTTTTAAAATACTTAGAAAACATTTTTAAATATCGCTGGAGCAATTTCTACTTGTTTGCTAACTCAAGTAGAATCTAAAGAAAAAGAAATAAAATCAATTTATTTTAAACATCACATTATAATAAGTTTAAAATAACTTCTTTCAGGTGAACAATGTGAACAAATGGATAGTCTTAGCGGAAATCTGTGCGAATTCGGTAGAGTCATCCATCAAGAGACATCTCATTGTTGAAATAATGCTGATGATCAAAATTACTCATTTTTTTAAAATACGTAATTCATTCTAAAATATAAGTTATAATCTTTTTGTCAGAAATAATATCTTTCGTAAACTTTTTTCACGTGAAACACGAAACATTACAGACACAATAGCAGCATAGGAATAACATGACCCCAATCGGCTTAATGCTTTATCTTGTTTAACACTTTTAAACTAGCTACTTATATAATATCAAAGTAAAGCTACAAATAAATCGTCTTATATTATGCTATCATAGTACGTTACATCTATACGAATAAATAGCATTATGTCTGTTTGTTATATTAAAATAACCGCTTTTCACTACATGCCTATGAATATATATATTAAGATATATTTTTTTTAAATTTTTTGTCTGTGTGTTTGTCTCAGTAAAACTCCAAAATACACTGAGATTTATACTGGCAGGTAGCTGATTTAGTAATGAGTAACATAGGCCACTTTATTTTAAGAAAATTTCTTAAACAAAAAATAATAATTTTTTTTTAAATTCCACACGGATATACTCGCGGGCACAGCTAGTCTACTTTTATACTATACTAGCTGTGTTGACTGAGACTTGCGATAGAAGGTCGCGGGTTCAATTTCCAGAATACAATCTTTGTTATTTACACTTTATGCAAGTTTACAGAGGATGGACAGCAGCGCCCTCTGCGTACCATAACATAGTGTGATCGCCAATCCGCCTGCCGAGCGTGGCGATTATGGTATTTCTCCCATAGATATTCTTGACGGAAGCTTACGCCTTACAGTGGGCGTTCTAGGCTACAACAATGTAGTATATAGAATTTAATAAGATTAATCTATCGCTGCTTTTTTTTTGTTAGCGGTTCATGCCTATTTTTCTTTAGACAATAAATTAGTTAATATAAATAAAAATAAATATTCTTTTATTCGATCCTTGTTACAAGATTTTGCATGTTATTATCTATTTTATGGCTTTTAATTTTTCTTTACTAATACCTCATGATATATTTTTATTTATTTTTTATCACATAAATAATATTTGGATAACTTAAAGCTGAAATAAATAACATTCAAAAAAGATTAAGTAACTATAAATTATAAAAGTAGGAATTGGTTGTTAGTTATTTAGACTTACTATACTTTTAATTAATTTATTTATGAAATGTATTTCAACTTTATTTTATAATTTTAAATTAACACCCGTAAAAGAATTCTTTAGTAATCTATTTTTACGTGAGAAACTTAATTTTCAAATTATGCAAGCAAAGAAAATTAAAAAACACATCTACCACGAAAATTATCCTTTCAATATTTATCTTACCATACTTATAATCAAAGTAAATTGAACAGGCAAAAGCGCTATTGAATTTACGTTTATTTCTGTACAGTTTTATTAATAATTAAAAACATTTGTAAGAGAGATTAAACTGTGGTTAAGTATAATAATAGTTTCAAAGTTACTCTTGTCACTGCATTATATATTTAAGCACAACCTAGTACCAAACTAAGGTAGCCAAAAATAGAACCGTTACCGTAAATTTATCTCTGAAAGCCTTAAGAGATTACCAGGAAAATAGAAACTTAACCCTTTACCCTATTTCATGAATTACCTCTACAAATATAACCCGTATAATGTAACAAAACCTTTACACGTTTTAAGTAGCGGAGCTACGTCGTAGTATATAGTGCTACGACGTAGTATATAGTGCTACGCCGTAGTAGCAAAGTTATAGGTGAATAAAACATGACACTTATTAAACTTAATCGCGAATTTTACGCTAAAATGCCGCTCTGCTAATGGCGTGTCACGCGACTCTACCTCAGTTTAAAGGCCGCGAGCAAACGAAATATGAATAAATAATAACGTACTCTCTACAGGTACAGTGAGTAATAACCCTTCATTAAACTGCTGTAGCGGTAACTCGGTCGGCAAAATGAACGAACATTTCGATATTCAAGGATATATAGTACAAAGCTATCATTTATTTGACGATGTTAGCTTTGTTACTATCGCTGGAATAGAAGCGTTCTATCTTAGAGGGAAGGCTGTATCCCGCTAGCTCATCGTCTCGTCTCAAAGATCCATATCTTTAGAAATTTGAATATTATGATATGATATTTTAATTGCGATGTTTTCGTATCTTGTTCTCTAGCTCTTTTCCTTTTTTTTCACTGGCAATTTATAGTGTATGCCTGTTGGGCACATGATCGTAAGTTAAAACTAAGTCACTCAACGATTTATACCAATCACTTATTAACCTACTAAGTATTTAGAACACATGATCACAAGGAAAAATAAAATATTGTCATCCTTGGTAAATATAAAAGAATAAAACCACAATATAGGAAGAATTCAATTGAAGAAGATAGAAAAAATCCACAGTAAAACCTAACAGCGAATTAAATATCGCCGTCGTTTAAAGCATATGGATATATAAACAAGAAGAATACGTATCATCTATCACTATATCAACATAGTCCAGATTTATTGAAGAATTGCTAAATCGCGAAGGTTCATTAACATTAACATAATAGTTGGCTTTCATATCGATTTTTAGGCCAACGAATACATAAACAAGATCAATAATTTAAGCTACATATTATTTCATGATTGAGTATGCGGTGTTAATTTTTTTATTCTGGAGTCAAGATGCCGTTTTAATATTAACATTTGAGTTTACTTCTTGTCGATTTTCAAGCCATTAGATACATAGGAAAGACCAAGAATTTTTATATACCATCTATCATTTTTTTATGTACAAAATTATTTGTTATTAATTTCATTTTGACATGCCATGTTAATTTTTCACTAATTTAACATAAAACAATGGCGGTTCACTGCAAGGTATAGGCTTCTCCCGAAGATCGCCACGAGGAATAGTCCTGCTTTCCACATTCAGTGACTTCCCGTGGCCTATCTCCGCCACGTCTACTGACTTATGGTCGCCACTCGCAAACCTTGGTTGCACGAGCAATATGCACCGCCTACTGCTACTTCATATGAGCAATTCTTCGAGCAACATTGGCGATCTTGGTACATCTGCGTATCGCCTCATTTCTAATTCAACCTAATAAAACCACCACAAATATTTCGAACAAATTCAAATGACCGTTGTGCCCCGACACTCAAGGGAATAATAATTTTTAAACAAGCAATTTTAACACATTACGAGCGAACTAAGCTTTATACAATATTAGACGTCACGAAATGTTACGAACGCGATTAACTTAATTGCCTTTGTAAATTCACGACACGATTTCTTAAAAGGAAATTTAAAATAAAAAAGTTGTAACTATTATTCTTACATTTTTATTATAAAACATAACTACTTATGTATTTATTTAATATTCTATACTGTACACGATAAGATACATAATATACAGATACAATAATATACAGAAAAGTACAATGGGCGGTCTTATCACACAAGGCAATCTCTTACAGACAACCATAGTAAGGAAAAGATAATAGTAATTATAAAGGGAATATGTATTACAATATAATATAATATAATATAATAAAGTAATAGATATTATATTTATTGGTAATTTTGTTTTGATATGGTTGTCTGTAAGAAATTATCTCAGGGGCTTTGCAGTCTTTTAACTTATGTTGTTATAGAAGACAGATGCTTATAAATAAGCTAATGTTTGCCTTTGACTGGCCTAAATCTCTTAGCAGGTTATAGAGAGATTTGTTGATTGTTATATCTTGCGCTTTCAATTTTTTGTAGATAATTTAATTCTGATTTAAATTTTTATGTAATTAAACAAACATTGTAGTGCCAAATCAATAGATGACTGAATAACGAGAGATATTGTAAGTAATGTAGAAATAAATTGATATTGAGCTAAGAAAGTTCACTAGATAAGTGAAAATAAGACCCTCTTAGTGAAATCTACTGTGAAAATTATGTCCACTAGTGGACGTCATACATCTGGATTGATGACGTTGGATTAAAATATAACTTCATTTACTATCGAGGTTTATTATTAAACTAAAACATTGCTTTAATAATCGAATGAAAATTACCATAAATATGTAAATAAATGAAAAATAACGTTTTAAATAACATATAAAACGTTTCAATTTTAATTCCCTTTTTATTTTGTTCCATCTTGAAATATTAAGTCTAGCAACATCCTTTTCATTGTTTCTTTTTCATCCCTCGTTCAATTTTCCGGTGAACGGAGCGGGTACCGGGAGCTGAATAAAACAATTGTTTGTAACTCGTTGCCGGCGTGTATTATAAATTTACTTTGTATAGACACTGTAGCCTAAAATTGAATTATTAAAACACCGGATGGGGAATGCAATCCGGGATCTGTGATTGTTAAGTAGTTCCCAGTATTGTTTCGTATATGGCCTATAGCATGCAAATATTACAGCAGGTTTGATATATATTTTTTGACCCTGCTAATAATTTTTCAACTCTTCTCTAGTTATACTGTTAACAATGCCTAAATTTCGAAAATCTCGACTATAATTTAGACGCAGATAACACACACACATACACACACAAACATATTTACATATATGTATATGTACATATACCACAAAAGGATGCAACCGCAATCCTAAGTCATAAAACACGTGTTTCGTCAAAATCTAAGAAATTGGTAAAATATGTTTAATACGAGCCGGCGATCGCCTTGTTAATCTGTAAACAATAGTAAAAAGCTGCAAAGATAACATTAATTACAAATTTTACCGCCTATAGCAGGTGTTGTTCCGTTTTGGGCAATAAGAGACGTGCTTTCAAACTTTTGGACGGTATACATATATGACATACATATATGTCAATATATACATACACAAACATACATGTTTGTTAGCGTAACTGTGTAATAAAAGTAAATGGTAATCATCTAATTTTGTAAGCATCTAATTACCAAAAATTATTTACTTGATTATATTGAATATTAGTAAACAGCCTAAAGATTTGGAAGCTGCAAACACTTATAAAAATTAACAACAATTAATAAAGAGCATTTCAATAGTATAGAGAAATAGGTGCTACTATGATATCGATTTGTATCACTATGTTTGACTCTGTAGTTATTTTATTAATAGAACCTAACGAGACGGGTCAATGGTTGCATTAGCTAGAAACTACCATAATTATAGATGTATTATTAATTATAATATAAGAACTGCTAGATATATTTGTAATTGTATGATATTTTGTCTGAATATACTCGTCTAATATATATATAGGTTACCACCACAGAATAATATTTACCGACTCTAAACTTTATATAAGCGTCACTTATTTTCATTTTTAATGTAACTAAGTTCGTAATTATTGGGTTAATGAGAACAATCACCCTTTTATTCCAATACGGTACACATAATTAAAGTATTTCGTTGAAAATAATATTATAAAAATACTTATAAAATTACGCATTGTATGAATTATTGTTATATTAAAAATGAATATTGGATAAAAAAAGAAACGTTAAAAATTAGTAGCAATGTTTTAGGATGATATTAATATATCATCCTAAAACATTACTACTAATTTATTTACCCCTTAATGGGGGTACCAGAAAGTAATGAAGCTTTCTCAAGTTATATTCACGCGACTAGATTTTTAAAAAGGTTTTATTTCTAATAAACAATATACTCACGTTATTTACAACAACCTTTTGTCATCTAGTATACAAATTTGTAATGCCGGAGTGATAAAAATTTATCGGTTTTTCTGTGAAATATGTCGACAGAAACGACATTACTTTGCGGTCACCCTAATATAAAGTATAATTAATTTCTACAACATTGAATCGACCTTGTAATCAATGATTAAGTACCGCCTAAATTAATGAATGCGTACAACGGAAGGTTTTATTTTTTTCATTGTTACAACACCACAATGAGTGAAAAGACTTCATTTCGGACGCCGGTGACTGGCACAAACAGCTTTTTCATTTGGACTTCCCATTCGTGCTCTTTTATACGGCAGATTGAATAAGGAACATCAAGAGACGACAATGGACTTTTGAAAGAATTCGAAAAAAAGTTACTCGCATTTTGGAACATCGCAGAGTATTTATTTTCTATTTTTAAGGCTTATGTAGCCACGCGTAAAATAAACCAGGGAAAATAATTCAAGGATTTTTAAATAAACAGTATACATAAATGTTTAAATATATGTATTAGTAGTTGTCATGAGTATATTTACATGAGGTGTTTTCCCTACCTTCGTTTTTATTTTCTTTCCAATTTTGATTTTTCTTTTTTTCTATCTTTAATGATATTTACTTATTTCACTTACGTTCATCTATTTATCTCTGCACCACCCTAATGGTTTACCGATATAAAATGCCAGAGGCTTTAAATTCATCGTTATACCTATTTGAGATATGTTAAATGAATAAGTTAATTAATAATAATAAAAGTTCATTATTTATGTATGCGACATATAATGAATATTAAATTAAAAAATACAGGAATGATCGAGAATACGAGAAACAGTTGACGATCTTAGAGCATTCCGCTATTTATTTAATATGATTTTGCTAAGCATAGCCAAACAATTTAAAAGTTTGTGAGTGAAAATTGAACAGGAGGTTACTCATATTCTAATTTCCGAGATATTTGAACATTAGTTTAGTAATGAGTCAACAATGTTCGAAAGACTATTCTTTTCAGTTCCACATTGCTACGGTAAACGCTACGCTTTTTGAATTGAAACACAGAGCTAATGTTCGAAAATAAACACGAAATCTTGCACTATGCAATTATCATTTGCATTATTATGATTAATAAATAATATCACTATATATATGACCGTTGAAAAAGGTTTCGTTAATAGATGTCTCGCATAAAACTCTGGTAATGCATAAATGCGGCACCAGGTCGATATAGACCAGTAAATCAATAGATTTCAATAGAAGCATGTCAAAATACCGAAGAAGATTCTATATCTTAAATAACCTATGCATATTATGACTGAAAAAAAAATAATTCAAGTTTATATATTCATTCTTGAGAAGTTAGTTACAACAACACCATGTCCAATAACCAGGAATGGCCTTTACAGCAATACTCGGCGCCTGTTGATAAATATCGATCCTCTTAAACTTGGCTCGACGAACGAACGTTCATAATTTCGTCAAAGTTAAATACTGGCCTTCATCAAGTCCTGATCTTAATCCATTGGGTTATGAATCATGGTCAGGTTTAAAGAATAATGCTTACTCTTAAAACAATTATATTTAAGAGTCACTAAAACAATCCATGCGAAGTGAAAAATTTTCGCATAAACAGAGTGCACGCTGCTATTGATGACTGCCCTAATGTCTAAAGTCTTGTATTGGGGCCGTGGAGATCAATGGTATAAGCTTTATATATTTTAATAGTTTTATATTAATGCATTAATCTAACATACTGTAATAGTAATAAATGCACTTTATTGCACGACTACTACTGCATGTGCAGAAGTGGCTAAATATTGCTCCTTTTCTTACTTAGGATGGACTTCCGCGATGAATAAATAAAGAAAATGTATGATTAGACGAATAAATAAATGAATTATCGTTTCATAAGTAGTATGTCAAAGGTCTAAACTACAGATTTCCAATAATACCAGGTGTTATCGGCTTGCATCTAGCATACTCTGAAAATCTAAACAAAGCCATATATTTTTTAGTAATTGTTCTCTGCTACGCTTGCTGCTCATTATCATTTATTGCATAAGAGGTCGGAATTCTTTGCAAGAATTTTTTAATAAAGCTGGTATTCTTACGATTGCGTAGCAATATATCTATAATAATATTATGGTTGTCTGCAAAAATATACAAAGTTATTTAATAAAAACAGTAATAGAAACGGTGTCAATACAAGGAATAAAAATAAGGTATACACTCCAAGATTTCGTTTTCAATTATTAAATAAATAAATCATTTATGCTACTATAAATACGTATGCGCAATAAAATCCACAATCAATTTCAGGTATGCCATTAGAGCGATTTAAAACCAACATTAAAAAAATATATTATTAAAAAGTATATTATTGTATCCAAGAATACTATACTGATGTTAATGAGTGAAATTAAATGTTTTCATGCTTGCTCATGAAGCTAATTATTGTCAAGCGCTCTTTGTAAAGAGCAACTGTTGAGTTTCTCGCCGGCTCTTCTGATCAGAATTGTCTAACGAGCAAGAATGTCGACACTTTATGTTGATTTGAAAGTACTCCAAACATCCTATTCGAATAAAGAACATTTTAATTTTTATTGATTTCTACTCCAGAACCTGAAGGTATAAGCGGACATTTGTTCAGTTCAAAGCTGTCTGTAATCAACGTCTTTCAATGCCGTAACAAGTGCTAAGCTTGACCATCGGTGGTGAAAAGAAAAAAATACAGATCCATGGGAAAAAGGCCCGTGACGTCACCAATAAACATGAGATAACATATCTGAAAACCATCGTTTTTTTTAATATTATTGTCAAGTTATTTTTGCTATAAGTAGAAAAGTAAATGAGTGTACATCAAATAAAAAGATTACATAAAATAGTCGTAAAATACAGTGTCAGTGTTAGAGGATTGTTTTGGTAGCATAAAGGCGATCTACAAACATGTAAGATAGTAAATTTTTATTATCACCATAAACCGCATTGTAAAAGGAAGTAACATTATCTGGATGAAAAGAATAGTTGATATATTATACAAAGTTGTTATTTAATCTAATATTTTAACATTTAATAAAATAAGAAACTGTTTTTTGAAGTAAATAAAACTTGAAGAAATTTGATTTTATATTTTGCTATTTGTGTATACCTAGGGTCCCAATATTTCGAGGTAAATCAACCCTGACTTGCAGATCGAATTTGGCTACCGGAGACAATACTGTGGTAATCTTATAAATTTTTATATTTAGTTTTTGACTATATCTAGTTCACCTGTCATGTGTGGATCAGCGACGTTAAATTTCGGATAACCGTGTTTTTCAATTTTTTATTTTTATTGATATTCTTCTTTAAATCAATCCTGACTATGTGATCGAAGTTGGTTACAAGAGACAATACTGTGGTAATCCTATAAGTTTTTATATTTTTTTTTTTAGTATATCTAGTTCCACCTGCCACGTGTGGATAAGGGGAGTTAAATTTCAGATAAATGTGTTTTTCAGTTTTTTTTTTTTTTAATTTTTGTTGACATTCGTCTTCCTTCACGATATCTTTTACGCCTTTCTTTTGTTATTAATATTTTCTGTCTTTCCCCATTTGAAAATCTTCATCATTCCCTGATCACAATTTTATATCACATGTAACAGATTTTATAATTGATTTTTATATAATACACTTAAAAACTACACTTTTTTGTAATTTTCATTACTTTGCCTGTATAGATTTTTATATGATTTTATTAATAGTTTTGGTTATTTTCAACCAATCTTACCGAATTTTAATATCTGGTTGGTGCTTTTAATCTCATAAGTTGCATCTTCATTAGTTAAAGCATTATCAGTGAAAACATCGTTAACCTAAGGTGATGTTACTAAAGCTTTTAAAATAAGTTATCTTAACATACATATATATTACTATAGAAAAAATAACTTATGTAGTAGTAGTTTTGAAATAATTTTATAATAATGTTTTTATTAAATTCACTCACAGAACTAAACAATGATATTATTAATTGGTATTAACAACAAAATCAAAGAAATTTTGTCACTCCGTATATAATTGTTTTTATTTTTGAAATAGGCAGAAACATTTACAAAACAATGCTGCTTTAGAAACTACTACCCAATTTCTATCAATGTTTTCTCAGAGTTTTGTCTTTTATAATCTTGAAAACAAGTTTTAATTTGTTACTTTATATTAATTACTTTGTCGCATAAAAAGATAAGCGTTTGTAAAGGTTACAACGTTCGCAATGCCGTTAGATTGTAATAGAGTTTTATGTGAAGTACCAACTACATAAGAGTCTTTGTACCGACCCATAGACATTAGGGACCAGCTGTCACGCGAGGGGTCGGTAATTGATATAATGCAGAGGGGGAGAAGTTTTTATCTCCGATACGCACTCTGTCCGATCGTTATGAGAACTTTAAGAGATATCTCGAGGACTTACATCTTTGATCCCTTAAATGGACTAGTTCAACACATTTTACAAATGGATACCATATATATATATACGTGAACCTTTACAAATATTTGTATACGTCACGTTATATGTCACGATTGAAATCTCTTGCCATCATAGATACCTTTAATATTTTTTAATAGATGTATCTGCGATTTCATCTGCGTGGAATTTAATAAAAATACTATTTAGATTAGGTATTTTTTTAACTTTTATATTAAAACTATTTTTCTAAAATAAAAGTTTCTAAATTACTACTTATTACACACTAACAAATAAACAAACATACAGATGGATATAAATAAAAAAAAATACAATTTTGGTATATGTATTGTATACCTATTGATATGCATGTTATATAATTGTGAATATTTTTAATATAACAAACAGACAATTTAACAACATATTATTCTGTTTTGTTCAATTCTACCACACGATTCAATTCAATACTACTTTATTGTCAAAAAATTGTACAGGCTAAGAATAAAATAATCTTATATTTAATTTAATTCTAGAATTGACTTACTCTAAACTTTAAACATATATATAACATAAACAAGATTGGGATTGACTTAAATTATTTTAAATGTCTTAAATACTTATTATAGCTGATATAAATATTATTTTTTATTTTGTGATTGTAAGTCACGCGTTCGTTTCTCGGGATGCAATCTTATGCAATTGACGCTTAGTGCATTGATTACATAGGATTGCCACAACTAACAAATTTCTAGAAAATGGGCAACAGCGCCCATAATACCAAACTGCAATCGCCAGCCTGTCCGCAAAGCGTATAGATTATTATAAATCCTACATAGATATCTTTGAGACATCCCATGAAGAAACAAAATATAGCTAGGAACTGAATCTTTTACTAATTTATTAAGGATATTTGTGAAAGTGATCACAATGAAACCTATCTTTGATCAGTTTGCATCATTATCATCATACCAGCTCATAGGCGCCCACTGCATGGTCTTACGCTTCCCGCATTTGGGAAATTCCTGCGACGGAAATCACCTACCCACGCCGCTAGTCAATGGATACCATTAAAGAACTATCCAATTTTATCAAGGTTCATTATGGATTTGTATTTAGCTATTAAGACGTTGTTTATAAATAGTTATATAGTCTACATATGTATGTACTTAGGTAAGTGTAAACAATCGTTGGCTAATCGTTACAATAATAAACATTTCTCGTATCTGCCAGAATAAAGCAAATAAATGAGATGGTTCTGAAACAAAAATATCGCGACGCGAGGGTTATTTCCCGTCGCGGTTTCATTTTTAATAAGGACCAGTGGAAACTTTCAAAAGTTTCATCTCAGCGCCGTGTCGGTGGATTTAAAAGTTAGTGAGTTTTAATAAAATCTCTGCGACTAGTTCTACGAATGTGCTTTAGTTTTGTGAAAAATGTATTTTATATGTTACATTTGTTATAAAATATTTCATATACTTTATCTTTAATAAGTAATTTTTTTATACTCTATAGGCAAAGCATTTGACTTCTGTCTTGACTGATCTTAAGCGATGACGAGACCTAAAATGGTAAATGCTTGCTCAGAAGAAACCTATTCACTCTTTTCTTGAAGACTCCTTAGTTACAATTGTCTGGAAACATTTCTGAAAACTTCTTGGCTATTCGTACTATAAAAAATATTAGCAAAACGCCTAGTGCGGGTACAAGTAATTTCAACCGTGTACGGATGTCGTGAATTGGTAAGTCTTTTTATCCGATGGAAGAATAGAGATGGGGAAACTATTCATTTAAGTAAAATAACAAGTATCTAAATAAAATATATATGAAATTCATATAATAATAAAACAGAATATAATGTGATCCTGTAGAATTATAATAAAAATGATCTTCACAATACTCACTTAATCTTTGTTTCTAAATGAACTTTTGGCGCCCGAATAGAATGAGCTTATCTCACTTATAAAAGATTAAGCAATAATTTAATAACTTACCACAACGTTTAATAAAATAATAAAGGAGGAGGTTAATCTTATCTTGATTTTATTCTGCGATGCTTTCTTTACGTCTGCGACCTAAATAAGTTTTAAATAAATCTTACTGTAGTATACACTTTAAGATGTTCATTTCTCACTTGCTTTCTATTTTTGTTTTTACTTTTAATTATTAAATAGATTATAGTGTAGGTAAATAGTTAATTTATAATTGTCAATGTTTTAAAACCGCCATTAAAAATAAACAACGTCATTCTAAATTGAAATCTTTTTTCAAAAAATTAACTGAAATTTATAGTTTTTATTTTACGGAAAACGTTACATGAATATACAAAGAATATCTTAAATTGTCGTTTTGTATAATGTTCTTTAGTTAAATTCATTTGAGGTAACACTTTTTTTCAGCTGGACGCCCACTGAAAGGCAAAGGCCTTTCCCAAAGATCCAGTGACTTCCTGTGAATTTAACTATTTCATCGGTTTGTAGTTGCCGCTCGAAAACCTTTCGGCACCATAAGTTGCACGAGCGATATGACGAGCAACTCTTAGAGCTACATCAGTGTTCCTAATTCTTTTGCGTATCTCCTCATTTCAGATTCGATCTCGCAGTCAAACTCCAAGCATAGCCATCTCTATTGCTCTCCAAGTGCCCTTTTTTCTTCTTTGGACGCCTGTTGGACACTACAATATACTAATTATATTCACAGGTAAAATAACACGTGAACAAAGTAATATTATCTGTACCTGTGTTAAATATAAAAAATAACAAAAGTTTCCATATTTTTTTAGAATAAATAATAATTTGATTAAGCTGTTGATTTATTATTATAGACTAATTATCGAAAGTAGGTGAATAAAGTCCTTTTTTATGTTTTGACATGGAAATAGAGATGCACGGATGGTACGGAACCAAAAATTAGTTGTGACTCGTCTTAAGACGTTATTATGTTGTAAATCAACTATATATATTGTTTGAAATTATATTCCAATCAACATAATTATACTATAGATGTCGACAAAGCTGTCGCAGATACTTATACTTGTCGCTTGAGAAAAAAAGGAATTA
The DNA here is from genome assembly GCF_028537555.1 of Battus philenor. Lineage (NCBI taxonomy): Eukaryota > Metazoa > Arthropoda > Insecta > Lepidoptera > Papilionidae > Battus > Battus philenor. The sequence goes on along the minus strand of NW_027181759.1, from coordinate 2,688,122 downwards.
AAGATGTAAAATACTTTAGTTAATCGTACGTGATTTTGCTAAGTGTGTACAAGGTTGTGTGTCGATTGCTTTTTCTTTTACCATATTTTTCAATGTTTTGACGTGTTTTTAACATTCTTTTCTATTTCAATTTATCGAAAAGGTTTTATTTCAAACTGAAGACACCGGTTGGCTACAATACACGTGTTTAAAAATATATATCACCGCACTAGTTTCATTAATAAAACTTTTATGTCAAACCTAGTTAAATAGCAAAAGGGACTTCGCTGTATACAAGAACAGTGTAGAAAACGGGTTTTTTATTCAGAACCTTATTTCGCTTTTTCTTTTGCTGGAAGATTGAATGGGGGAAGGCAAAGGAACAATAAAACGCATGCCACTCGAATTATTTAACAAGACTGAATAAAACAGGTCGAATAAAAAAATAAAAGGATTTTACTTTCTATTGTTATGTGACATAAATTACGTGTATTTCAATTTAGCTGCAGTGTCTTGTGATCAAAGGTAATATAAAATTGTTCACAGTTGCTTCCTCGTGTAAACAGAAACCATTGGTTTTTATTTAAAATTACGTAATTTTAAATCAACCTACAATATATCTCAATGTTATATTCATATATAAAGTGATTTAAAAGATTAAAATATAGCTCATTTGTGTATGGTACATCCTATACAAGAATTAACGGTTTTAGAACTATTAAATAACGTGATGATAATATAGTAAGCAAAAGCGTTTTAAAATTCAAACTGTTACATTTTAGAATTAATTTTTTTATTTTTATAATCTGTCTCTGCAAACTTTTTACGACCAGTAGTAGCATTACAACATAAAAACAATTTTTTGAGTGATACCTTTATAAAAGATTGTTGTAAATAGGTGTAAAGGCTAGAAATTTTTTTGTTGAAAAATGAGCTATGTCTTCGCCCACTAAAAACTTTAACACCTATAACAAATCACTGTATATATTTAGCTTCTGCAGAATTGTATGATCACAGGCAATTAAAATTGTTTATTATTGCTATCAACCAAAACATTAAATAATACTACACCACACTATTCGAAACTATCATCTACTTGAATTAAATTTCGATTCTGTTTGATATATACACTATATCATCATTTCAAAAGTCCACCACTGGATATATCTCCGCAGTAGATTTCGTATTAGTGAATAAAAGAAGCTTGCATCCTGCGTTTTTAATGTCATCTGTACGCCTTGTGGTAAATCCATTGCTACGTAATATATTTATTTATACAGTAATTTCTAACCTTTAATCTATTAAGTCATTCATTTATAAACTTCGCTACGACAAGATATACCAAAAGAGCGTAATTTCATATGAAATTATATCAACAGTGATATCTCTCAATTATTAATAAAGTTAAGAGTGTTTCAAATGTGATCCGTAGGTCTAAGAAGAAATTTATTGATGTTCTTTTTAATATTATTACAAAGTACTTAATAGAGGATTAAGAATAATTCATTTCCTCACTTTATAATCCTTTATATTATTAACATATAAATTGATTATGATCAAATATACAACATTCACTCGCAAGCAGTCGAGTAGTTGTTTTATTCAAGCTTCAATCTGCGCTTTTCTCGCAGAAATATTGAATAAGAAATGGCAAAGGAAGATTGTAGGGCCGGCGCGGCATTAAACTTCATCAAGCTGAAAAGAAAAAGAACAAAAGTAAAAATAAGTCTTACATAAAAACCGACTTTCGTTAACTCTGGCTGGAAATGCTTTTGGCACACATAAAACTTTACGAGTTTTATAATTAGCGTTAAAACAATATTCAAGTGTTTTGTAACATGAATTACGAATATAACTGTTCGTGGAGTCGTTGTGGCTCAGCAGTAGAGAACTGGGACATGCAGTCGTAAGTCACGGATTCAATTCCCGGGATACAATTTTACAATTTATATTTATATATTAATTATATAGGATTGTCACTGCTCTTAAACAAGTTTCCACTTGCTAAGTGTGGCGATTATGGTATGGAGAGGCTTAAGCTTTGCAGTGGGCGTTTAGGCGTCTATGGGGTGTCGATGACGACGTTATCAATATTTCCAAAAGTGAGATCCCCTTTTATTACAGATTGTAGTTCTAGAAACTACTGGACTACGACAAAACTGTTACATAAATAAACTTAAAGAGTTTTGTGTCTTATTAAAAGACGTTTGTAACACTTTAACAATTTATTTAACACACGAACAAATTTTTATTAGCGCTTGAGTGCGAGCAAAAAAGGGCGTGTATTCGTCGTGGAACTCTGGGGTGCAATGTGCTCTGCGACCGAGTGAAAGCGGGCAATAGAACAAAGGCGCAAAAGAAATAAAAGAAACAAAAGTAACAAAAGGTCTGCGCCCGCGTCGCCGGTGCGTGCATGTGCCCGCTGCACTAATTCGGCACACTAAGTTCGCCCGTCGGCTACGCTCGCCCACAAAATCTTACACCTATTATTCATTCAGACATCACATCAGTATATATACGACTCCCACAAACTTTTTTGAAATTCTACATCTACTACAACACTACGAATCTGCTACGAAAAAACGTAGAACATGACGAAACTTATCGAAAAACTAACACTTTTGTTCTTAAAACCAAATTATCCTACTTAAAGTAGTTCCATGATCACATTTATAATTACTATACTGTACACTTTTTTATAAGCCTTTTGTTCAACTGTTATTATTCAAGTCATTTAGTTCCACATTTTTTTTTATATTATACAAGTGCTACGACGAAGTTTTATTGAATGCGTATGTCTGTATACTTATATATGTATGTGCATAGAAGTATGTGTGTGTAATATCTTTATCATAATCGCATGTAAGCCGATAGATGCCCACTGCAAGTCGCAGGCCTCACCCATAATGACGTGTCTTGCGTTGCCCACATACAGCGACATCCCACGACTAGTGGGCGCCTACCTACGTCAATAGTTTATTTACACGCGTATCTAATGTTAAATAACGCAACTACAAACTTGGTTGGTAATAGTTTAACTAACCAGTATATTATAAATATATTAATAATAAATATGATTCGCCTACTGCCATTTCAGACAAGTAATTCTTCGAGCTAGTCAGTGAGCTTAGTTCTTCCTAAAATTATTCCATTTCTAATTCGATCTCGCAGATGAAAGTTTCTATTTTTTAAACAAAATGATGCTTATTAAATTTCACAAGGGTCAGATTTTATAACAGCCTTATACGTGTGTAAACATAATATTTATTTACAATTGTTACCACTTCTATAAACATATATATATATATATATTTTTTTTTTATATTAACATTATCTAATATGTATTTAGAATAAATGATATGTACAATAATCAAATTACAGTGATGATTCCTTCAGCTTGTCAAAGAGCATGAATGCGTAGCAATCTTAAATATTTGCTAAAAAAAAACTGTCAAAGTTAAGTAAATACATCAATAAGTCAAATAAAGTAACTCAATTATAATAAGCGAGCAGCTACAAAACAAATTAGTGACAGTCAACGAAATAAATATTGTTTAACTGATAAGCCATATCACACTATAGTGGATAATTTGCCTGAGTAAATCATCCACTGTAGCCGGCGCGAAAATATAAATCAAATGAGCACTTTACTTTGTTATATTACCTCGTTATGCTATCGGTATGTTCCTTTTTTAAAAATGAATAAATTACTATTAATGTTTATTCCTTTTTCAAAAATATATATCATACTTTTCTTAAAAATAAGTGTTATTTTTAAAAATAATAAATTTGTATCGTTACTGGTACACGAGACTAATTGTATATTCTTTTTAAGCTGTATCTTTGTATCTCTCTATCATACTTTATAAATATAAACAGAGACATATGTACTGGCACAGAAATGTATTAATATTCTTCACTAAACTATTTATGTGATAAGGTTAATAAGACTGCAAGATAAATGTAACGGAATGCTACTTAAATATATTATATAAGCGTTCCTTTTTTGAATAGTGAGAACAAGAATACATCAAATGATTTGCTTCTTTAAGAAATTTAAGTACTTATTATTTTAAAAGTAAAAAGACTGACATGTAAATTTAATAGTACGTTTCTTTAAGATGTTTAACTGTCCCTTTTTTAATCTTTAAGACTGACAGACAAATCTGAGGGTTCATCTATGTAAAATTCACTTTTTGAATAGTAAGTGTAGTGATACAAAAATCCAATGGCATGTTTTTATATCTATTTCTTTCTTTTTATTAAGAAATACTGGTATACAAATCTAATGAAATGCTTCACTGAGCTATTTATATGTTCCTTTTTTTAAAAATAAAAGGATAGACGCTAGGAAAAGCGACAAATATCGCTGTATGCTAAAACATTAATAGCTTCCCCTAGGAGCGCTTGCAAACTGGTGAATCGTGACTGGACATAATATTAAAAGATAAATTGTTGGCAATAAAGTGACATATTAGTGACCTTTGTAATGAAATTGTTTTACTATATTAATCGAAAAATGTCATTCTCACTTGAAAATCATGTTACAAAGCTGTCAATATTATTAAAATAAATAACTGGTCTCATGTAAGTGAATCAAATATGAATTCGTTTTGTCTCTTTTTTTATGGCCCCCGCTATTGGAGGCCTCTCGTGCCCCTAATTAGTTGGTATCAGGGTCTTTGTTTACAAATAAGTTTTTCAGATTTTTCATCTTTATTCTTCACTCACTGTCATACTTCTCAATTTCTTTTATTCTTACCTTATTTCCAGCACAATATCTTTCATTTTGTTCTTTCATTCCTTCCTGCTTTCATCGCCTTTCTTCCATCATCATCATCTTTACTCTAAGGTGGCTAGGTAATTTTTTTTTATTCTTTATTTTATTATTTACATTTTTTTTTCAGTGTTTTCGTGTTTCGTGGTTTCATGTTTTTTTCGTCGTGTTGTCTCTTTCGGACATCAGTCTATCAAACTAAGGTATCTTTGCTTTTATGTGAAATTTACTATTTTATTCTCAGCAAATATGACTAGCTCACAATGGTAGCAGGAAAAAGGCAGCAAAACTTCGCGCGTTCATAATTCAACTTATAAATGCAAAAGTGTTATATATAATTTTAATTTATTTCAAAAATATTCAGGTAGCTCATACAATATTAATTTGAAAACTCTCATAAATTTTCAATAAAAGTATATCATACAATAATTGATAAGTCGGCTTTATTTATTTAAAAACTATTTATGCATTTTCGTACAACAGCGAACTTAATGCCGAGGGCATTTTCTGCCAGATTATCGTTTGGGCGGTGCAGAGATAAACTGTTAAGGTAAGTGAAACTAGTTAATATCATAAAATACTAAAAATCGAATAAAAAATTTAATGGAATCAGGCGTTACCTCGCGGAAGTAAATCCTAAGTAAGAAAAGGACCAATATTTAGCCACTTCCGCACATGCAGTGGTAGTCGTGCAATAAAATGCACCGCCCGCCAGCCCGCTGATAAATGCGTATGCGGCAAACAATGCGAATCACACAACCGCCACCGCCTGACCACTCAACACGTGTTTCACCCCTCCACGGGACATACCCAGGAGTCACGCTACACCGATTAGTGCCAAACACAGAGTGACTTGTTGACTCTACGGAAGTGGCTAAAAATTGGTCCTTTTCTAACGAATAGAAAATAAAATCAAATTGAAAAGGAACAGAAACACATACAACATATAAATATGCTAATGACTTCTACATCATATAAATATATACTTATATACTATGATATACGTATATAACCAGTCTCTTTGTACATTACGTACCTACATATGAAGTGATATAGTATATTTCAAGACTTAATTATATGATAAAATAAAACACGGAGCAATAATTACATTAGAGACACGCGGAGCGATGGTACACTAACATTCGTATCTCCGCGCCGCCGGTGTACGTTGAATTGAACATAAACCTTTGCATTAAACAATTGCGTATTACACATGGGGTGTGGATAATTAAAGCTCGGGGGAGATTACGCATATAGTATGAGGGAAGTCGAAACCTTGTAACTTTAATCACCCTGTATATTGTTGTTTGATAAACTAAAGTTACCTTATTAACTCGAATTCTAAATATCTTTATTCATGTTGACATTTATATGGAATTTTGAATGTGTCATTATTTTAAGATTATAGATAGTAATTTACCACTGCTGCAAAGAGTCGGCTAGAAATACGAAAGTTGCTCTTTGTAAATTTAACAGTGTTGATGTGAATATAATATCAACCGTGCAAATAAATCAACTAAACAACCTTCACATATTTCAATAAATTATTAAACAAACTTTACATATGTACTATTCCAATAGGAACATCGGCCACGATTTTCAACGCTTAACTAAAATTTAAAAAAACCACCAAAAAAAAAAACATAAATGTTAAAATATTAAATAATGAACCAAATAACGTATAGAAAATGTATTTTTTGTGAATAATACTACTTTAAATAACCCTTGTAAATTTTAAAGAGTGCTAATTCTTTTTCACTCTTTAATAAGAAAGATATGTATAAACACTTATAGTGCATACCTATATGTTTGTAAGTTTTCCAATACAACAAAATAAAAAAGTAAGTCAACGATTATAAAAGTCAGTCAGGCGTTGTGTGTTCATTATGTATATAAAAAAATTATAGTGTCTGTTTGTAACATTAAAATAACCGCTATTAACTACATGCATATGAATATACATGTATACGATACATGTATCACAGTACATTTTTAAAATTTTTTTGTCAGACTGTTCAGGCTAAACTCTGAAATGGATGGACATATTTTGGCATGACTTATACCGGCAGATAGCTGATGTAATAATGAGTAACTTAGGCTACTTTTACATTAGAAAAATACTCAAACTAAAAAGCAAAAATTAAATAAATTAAATCTTTTTTTTTTGTTAATTTCTAAGCGTAGACACGCAGACCTATATCTGTATATATAGATACATTGTCATAGAGAAAAATTACAATTTAATTAAAAACCCGGCCCGAGCGCGCCGGCTAGTATCACAAAGTTTCGAAGGTGTTCCAATGTAACGATATGTGTACATATATATCTTACATTTACATACATACACACGGCAGAAGCTAGAGGATAATAAAACAACAATTACGCGGCCACTACAACAATCAGTCGAAGTGATTGAACGTAAACAGTTCGTGCCATCAAGCGCTTTCTTAATGATGCAGTAGGACCTGACCCACCCTCTGTATTAATCGCTACACCATGTTCTGTTTACGACAGGCCTAATGGCTTAGGGTCTGGCAACTCGCTGTATTTACACTGATTACCCTCTATTTATTTGCAACTTGCTATTTTGTTGTATAGATTTTATGTATCCTCTAATACATATGTAATCCCGGGGTTCATTTTTACATATTTTTACCTCTCAGATAGAGTTCAAAGGCTGTAATTGACCATGTAGATTACAGGATACACCACAGATTAGTGGATTTACATATCATACATAGTCACACCAGCCAAATGTCGAATCCACCTTCGACTGTAAACCACAGTTATTCAGCCTATTTTAATGTATTTGCGTAACCCTAATTTTAAAAACTAGACATTATTGTGGCGTCGTTAAAAACAAACAAAACACCAATGATTTAAAAATATTAATTGTTATTATTATTTGACTTCAACTTAGTTTTAAATAGTTTACAATTTATGTTAGTAAATATTTTAAGAGGCTAAATGTGTTAAAACGAGAGAATTTTTTTTTCATAAACGTTACGGCACGGACGTTAATATCTGTGGAATAGATCTTAATAATAATAATAATAATGAAGCATATATTTATTAAAAAAACGACGTACAAGTCTAGTAATAAAACATACTTTGTTATTATAAATCATATATAATGATGGCAAGTTATTATTTAAACTATTGTGAGATATTAATGAGAAGAATGTGCCGGAACATAGACCTCGTGGATTTAAAGTAAGTAGTATCACCTCTCACAAAATCTTGGTATACCCTTCACGCTAGGACACACGCAGGCCTTGATTTAAAATTAAATGAGGCGTATCGACTCAGTCATCAGAGATATAAACATCTCCAGCCACGAGGCTTTTGACGAGGATATAAAATCTAGAAAGGCAACAGCAGACATCAGTTGAAAATAACTAGGAATATTTTTTCTTATATTAGAGGTCACACAGACATTAACTTGATATGGTTGACTCGATTGATCCTTGGCAGAAAGCGCTGACGCGTTGTTTTGGTAAAGAAGGGTTTTTTTTCAAAAACAAATAGCTAACGCAATCGTATTGGTATTATATTTTTTTAATATTATTTTTTCATTGGCCAGTTCTGTTTCTAAATAAACTAATATGTGTAACACACACACACCTACTCGTGCGCGAACACACACGCGCACACACAGACACACACACACACAAATATATATATAAATAGATATTCAATGTTTTCACTTTTTATAACAATCGTGTTAGTTTTAATCTCAATTAATAATGATTTACGAGCACAAAAAATATTTTTCTTACATTAATGGCGTAACTAGTCGACTTTCTAATCCATTATCTGATAAAGTCTGTAAACGACGGTGAAGTTAAATTGATTTTGACAATAGATTGTTATCGACCAACATGAAACACGTAAAGGAAAAATTACATTTAACGGCTGTTGTTAGAAAAAAAAACCGATTTGATTTTAGAAACCTTATCTCGGATCAATTAATGTTACATGATAATCTTGATTATATGCTTGGTAATATATATATATATATATATATATATATATATATATATATATATATATATATATATATAATATAGGGAAGTTCTAAGTGTTCTCGTCCTGTCCTGCCATGTATAAGATAGGTACGTTACAACTCGGGTAAAATATTTTTTCATTTTGTTCTTCTTTCACACTTTCTCCTTTCATCCTTCATAATCTCTTGTATTACAATTTTATTCTGTCATTCACAAGCTCTTTCTTTACATTCAAATCATCTCCCGTGCATCACCCCTCTTTCCTCGTATTTGTTGCAAGACCGTTCGTTACATTTTAACAGTTTTTACGCAATCTATCGATTTCAATTACATTTTTATAAATTATATAATTTTTATTTCTAGGTTTATTTCTACACAATTATAGCTTCTTAGTATTTTTCCTATATGGTAAAACTATATTGCTTTATCCGTGACAAGGTTGAGATATTGCTCGACTCTTTTTGACATAGTTTTGAGTCTTATTCTTTTATATTGTATATTGTACTACTTACTTGGAAAATTCTAAAAATATAAAGCCTCATTTAGTGTCTTCCACGAGGGAAGCGATACTGCCTTCTTCAATAATAATTTGTTTGTGATCAAAGCGAGCATCATCTGGCATTCTTCTCATGACTTATATCAGTGTAAATGATTCTAAATCAATAGTAATACGGAAAAATCGAATTGTTATCGCATATTTAAAAATAATTTAACAAAAACATGTTAAAGCATTACTAATAAAAGTGTATCAATTGATTTTTTATACAAAAAAAAATATTTGAATAGCAAATATGTACAAACGACGCGTTCGTAATAAATAAAAAGCTGAAGTGGTTATTCGCAATAGGTCAAGTACATTTTTAGTACCGCTGCCAGTCAAGGGCTATCGATAACAGCTACATGAAATTATTACACCAACATTCGTGAAATATGGATTGATGTTAAATCGGATTTATGTTATTGTAGAGAAATTTTTAATTTTTGTATAACATTGAAATTCACATTCTTAATTTAATATTTAAATAATTACATTATTTAACTTTCAGAACGTAATTTTATCAATTTTACGGAATAAAGCTTACTTTAAATATCACGATAGTTTAGTTTCCCTAAAACAATCCATATGATTGACAGTCAAAAATCGTCCCATACATAGAGTGCTTGCAGCAATTGATGACTGGCGTCTACCTCAAAGATACTGCATTACTGCTAATAAAGACCACTTTGAATAAGCTTTAAATATTTTTAATGATTTTATAATAATACCAGCTGATCCCGCAAACGTTGCTTTGCAAATATAAATAAAGTTTTTATTTAAAAATTAAAAAATAAGGGTTTATTGTAGAGGAGTGAAAATTTAGGTTTGTATGTATTTTTGTAAGTTGTATCATAAAAAAATAAAAACAAAAAATTTCATATTAAAAATTAAAAAAATAATTTAGGGATGGACCACCCTTATCACTTAGAGGTATGAAAATAGATAGTAGCCGATTCTCAGACCTACTGATTATAAAATATTATAAAATTTGGTAAAAATCGGTCAAGCCATTTCGAAGAAGTATGGTAACTAAGATTGTGACATGAAAATTTTATATATTAGATATTAAGCTAACATACTGTAACAGTAATTGATATTATGTACAATAAAAATGTTGTTTTTATTTTTAATATTATTTATGACAAGATCAAATTTAATTTAATCAAAAAAGATTGAAAAATTCATAGATATGAAAATATATCGATTTCAACGACAAGTTACGTTTAAATAAAAGAAAGTATGTGTGTCTAAATTTGTCACACGTTTTTTTAATACACCTAACAAATTTAATAGCCATTTAATGGAATCAGGCGTTATTTTGCGGAAGTCCATCCTAACTAAGAAAAGGACCAATATTTAGCCACTTCCGCATATGCAGTTGGCGGTACACTTTGTTGCACGACTACCACTGCATGTGCGAAAGTGGCTAAATATTGGTCATTTTCTTACTTAACTTAGTAGCCTTCAGAAAGGTGCAAAATATCTTCTTGTCTAAAATACCGCATTATTTGAAATTGAAAGTCTATGACCAAAGTGTTTCCACTAATGACATATGGATCCCAGACGTGGTCGCTTATGAAGTGTACCATACAATACCATAAAACTTAACATTTTTTCCATTATATTTGATTGCAATTGCTCACAAATAAGTTTCCAGAGGATGGGCAGCAGTTTATATCAGCAGATATCATATTACGATTATGGTATATCTCCCCATAGACATCTTTGGGATAGTCCCATGCTTTATGGACTGAAACGACGATCCATATACAAACCACAGAATAAATTTAAAAATGAATCCAGTATTTAATTATTAATGTTAGACTGTGACAATATTGAACATCTGCTAGTAAATAATAAAATAAAATAGTAAAGAATTAATTTATTTTAATAAATAATTAATTCGTTATATATACATTAATAACACGTAATTGTATATCAATTAAGGTATTTACGATTTACGAGAAAGCACGTGATTTATTATTGAAAATCAAATACACGTTTATATGTCTTGAATTCGGTTTCAATTTACTACAGATAAGGTTGCATGCAGAAATCCGAAGCGCTCTGCGAGAAGATATTATTACGTGAACCGCACACATCCACTGGTAACACTATAAGCCTTTCACACACAAGATCACACACACAAATGTATGAATTTAATCGCGGATCCGGTTTCAATATTAACTAACGCTTTCGTTTCATGCGGTAATATAACTAATTCTGTTACGTACATATATATATTACTTATCTATTCAATATTTTCTTCCTCCGTTTATTCTTCTTAGTGAGATCTAAGTTAAATTGATGTTTTTATTTATCTTTGTATTTATAATCAGAAATTATAGTATTTTATTATTATAATATATATAAATTAATGTATATGTATATATTAGTAGATATCCATTAATTACCCTCTTCATGTCATTCTTCTATTTCAATACTGCCTTTTGTACCTCGTTTATTATATTTATGCAACTATATATATCTTTCCTAACGTGTACATCTCAATTTTTTTTATACTCACGCGGTTTCTTTTAAAGATTGAAAAGGTATGTTTTAGTATCGGATTCTTTACTTTTTGTACTTTAACACTAGTAATGCTCTTTATATTGGCAGAGTGCTACCGAAACCTTTGTACCTGGCCTTAGGTATGCATGCGACGACAAAAAGAGAGGGGGAGAAGGTTGCATCGACTTCTTCACTGCATAAGCCGGCGCCTATGCTTTTTTTGTCTTTCTTTTCCCAAAAAGTCAGTACTTGCTAGTGCTTGTAACTACTGACTTTTTGGAAATCTAGGAAAGTTTGGTGTGTGATATAAAAAATTTAACAATTATTTTTACCGAATTTTTATCTTCATCAAACGCCACTTTTTATAACAGGGAGAGCCAACCTGCGGCCCGCAAGCCACGTGACTTTTTGAAGGATTATTTGCATCTTGCGATAAATGTACCAGATTTCTTTTTTATTTTTGTGTTTCTATGTTTAAATGAAGTATTATCGTTATTTATGTGTTTCCAAGCTTCTTTAAAATTGCTGCAATTTTTTATATTAATATATACGTATTTATTTTAAATAGGTATTTATATGAGGCTAACGAGAAAATTTAATTTTCGAACAATGGCTCCGACTATCAACGTACACGGCAACACTGTTATAATACAATATGTAAATTATGATAAAAAAATTGTTATACTGCGTAAACTATTAAAAATATATATATATTATATATTACATTATATACAAATATGTGAAAGCTTTTGTATTTATAATAACAAATGTTTAAATCGTACAATAAAGAACGTTGTTCATTTTAAAGAAGAATTAAAGTAATGAACTATAATTCATGAAATATCAGTTAGACGCTCTTTAGAAATTATCCCGAGCTAGAAGAACAGACAAGGTCTCCATAAATTGAAGTTTATTATTTTCAAATGTTCTCTTTATTATACTTTTAATAAAGTAAATTATAAACATACCCTGTTATATTAAAAAGGTTGGTTTTATTATTGAGAGAGTTTAAATTTAATATACTTTATAAATACGTCGTTTATAGTGATTGCAACTTTTTAAATAATCATAAATGGTTCTTTGTACTGCGTATCACTTATACTACTATACTATGTGCTAAAACCATTAGAAACTTTTTTTTCAACCTCTTTTGAATTTAACTATTGACCACATTAGTTTTAATCTTCTATAGATAGTATATATCGTAGTATATCTTTATCTAGTCTTCTTTATTTATAATCTAACACTAATAAGTCCAAAATGTTATTTTAACCTGATCCATTTCAAAGGCTGTGCTTAGTACAATAAGCATAGCCTTTGTTTGTTAATCAGCAAGTTTAAATGAGTAATATAGCATGAAATGTTATCAAGGCTCGGATAATTTCATTTAAAATTTTTTGATGAAATTAAAGGTAAAATAAGTTGTATTTATTCAACATTGGAACTTTTACAGAACACTTAATGATCGAGAATTCATAGTCTATTTATTTATTTCTCTACTCTGCTTCACAAGGTTATAGTTGTGGAGAAGAAGCAGGAAGAAACTCCACAAAAACATATTTTTATAATAAAACTCGCTGTTTTTAATTAACAAATGTAAGATAAGGGTTGATCGTAGAGGGGTGAAAATTTAGGTTTGTATGTATTTTTGTATGCTGTATCATAATAAAATAAAAATAAAAAAAATGTCTAAAAAATTAAAAATAAAATTTAGGGGTGGACCACCCTTATCACTTAGGGGTATGGAAAATAGATAGTGGCCGATTCTCAGACATACTGAATACGCATGTAAAATTTGGTAAAAATCGGTCAAGCCGTTTCGGAGGAGTTTAAGTTCGAACACCGTGACACGAGAATTTTATATATTAGATTTTAAAAAATAGATTTTTACACTGCTCACTATCTGTTCTTGCATTCTTTGTACTATATAAGTTACTGGCCTGTCGCATTCTAACAGAAGAAATAAATTAACGTAACATATTTCAGAGTGAATACTTTATACAATATTTAAAGCTTTTTGATGAAAAATTAGTTAAACTCGCAACTTTAACATTTTTACACCTATATCCGTTATTCTGTATAATGTAATTTTTATTAATGCGATAGCAGTTAAAATATAAGAATAACATTGTAATAAATATTATTTATAAACCATACACATACCCCTTGAGACTCTTCAACGGTTCATAAAAACGATTTGTTTGCTTTATAAAGCGAATTATTCTTCGCATGCGTACATTACTTGTCGACAATAAATCATACGTTTGATGTGAAAAGTCTCCGCGGGGAGTTTTGAACTAATTTTCGACAAAAAATGAAATCCGAATTTATTGATAAATTATGTTTACTGTAAACTTTATTATTTATAAATGAAATGAGTTCGGTTACAATGCACGGAAGAACTTGCAAAATGTGAAGAATCTTACAGTAGTCGACAATGTAGGCAGTAAAAAAAAGACAGTCACTTACTCGATGGTCTGACACAAGTACAAAGGAACTCATCGCCAACCTACTCTCCTTAGTGCTTTCAGAAATCAAAAAAGTCCGGAAATGATAGCGGAGACTGACATGAGTTTGTAAAGTAAATTTGTTGTTTTAAAATCTTAATATGTTTCCTCTTTCGATGCTGAAGTGGAATTTGAATAACCGTGTGAATAGGACATCGAAATGGAACACACCACGACCGCCAATATACAAAACTAGAGGCTGATATACCGTACAGATAAAAAAGATGACTTGATGACTTGAAATAGAGACATGTAGAAGATTTTCGATTTCCCAGTTTAATACCAAACTCACCTTAAACTGGCTACTGAAATCTTTTATATTCATTACCGTACAACTTATGTAATGTTAGTAATATTGGTATGGATATATAAAATAACAAAAATTTAAATAAATGAATTTTTTATAAAAATACAGCCATACAAAAGCCGATCTCGTCGCTTGAAACGACCTTTACCAGGCAAACTTTAGAATTGTCTAATTCTTCTGAATTAAGTCTTATTTATTAGTATTTATATTTTGTCTTGGTTAGTAAATAAAGTTTTATTTTATCTCAAAGTTCTCGTACATACGTGTCTGGTACAAATTTTCTAATAGTTTTTAATTCTTTTTAAAACTCGGCTACAATGGTCATAAGACAAGAATATTCAGAAGTATGATTGTAAATCGCAGATTCGATTCCCGGCAGGTTTAAACTTAATATAAGATATAAAACCATAATAGAGTATAAGGCAAATCCTCTCTACATCTGTTCCATTCCGATACCCTATATTATTATACTTATATAGTGTTATACTTTAACCCTTTTTGCTAACAAATAAGCTCTGTTTTTACCCCTTCAAAGCTGTTAAATTTACATCTGCACGTCCATATTCACAATCATACTGTGCAAAGTGATTAATATGAAATATGTTACATTTTTTCGATAGCTTCTTTCGGCACACAGTCTGTACTAGAGAAGAATTTTGAGATAGAGAAAGAGAGTATGACAGAAGGGGTAACTTCGCCACTCTAATGGGCGAGAACGGCTATGTTGTAGTACAATAATCCAGGAGATAATAAACAGTAATAAGTAAAATAAGGTCGGTAATAAGAAATAATCAAAAAGATGCAAAGGAAAAAAATAATTAAGATATGTATGTAGTTAAACTATGATATTATATAAATTGTGAAAAAGTAAGATAGGTCATGTATAGTAGGATGATAAAGAATGATAACAATACGTAAGAGGTTGTGATGAAACATGAAAAGAGCGAAATAACATATGATGGATAAAAGAAGAAAGTAAAAGAAAAATTTAAATAATTATTACTGTAAAATAAAGTCCCTGTCTCTCTCAAGATAGTGGTGAACAAAAGGTCTCAAAAATGGGTCTATAAAACTAAAAAAGTACATAGTTGGGACAGATAGTAAAAAATATTTAATTTTTACAATATACAACATTCATTTTTGAATACGGTTTATCACAAATTAATTAACTGTAAAAAAGCTATTTATTCACCATTTAAAGCTTGTATATCTACTTCTAACCACCCTGTATGTAGAGTGGTTTACATTTAATATTAAAAATGTAAAACATGAAACACAAAACTCTGCACACTTTCATATATTATTTCTGTAAAGAGATATGTTTATGTACAAAGCTATACTGTTACATATTTTAAGGCTTACAGGCACTATCTTCTTAGAATCTCAGTTTGAAATCGATTCGAGACATCTTAAATTATGCAAAGATGTTATCCTTGTCCATTTGCTCGGAAAGGGGTAGGCGCAGAGTTTTAGGTCTACCGACTTTATATAGAAAAAATATACCGCATATGCTTCATTAGGTATTCCATTGAACAAGCCTTTTTGAGATGTATCCAATGCGTATACTGGTTTTCATTTCAAGGGTTCGTATAAATTTAGTTTTACTCTAGTAACCAATTTACTTAATTATTAACCCTTAATAGCCTAGAGTTTCAATTTTGATACCAATCTTTTAAACCGAATGTTTACATTACTATTAGTTTTTTTTTATAGGTTGGCTGTACGAATTTTACTGTTCTATAATATTCTTTCCAACGAAATTTTTAAAAAAATCTATTTTTCCCTTCATCTAGACCCTCAAGCAAACACAGTAATATTAAAAAAAAAATCACTTTCGTAAAACAGGCTATTAAGGGTTAATTTGTATATATATTTTTATTTAATGGCTCCTCTTTTTGGAGGGGGAGATTTTGTAATAATAATTATTATTACACAGAATTCTATTATTTACATCTTCATATTTCTTACATTTTAATGTCAATTATTCTCTCTTCTTTTATTCCTCACATAATTACTCATTTCTTTTTATCCTTTGTTCCGTTCATATCTCACCTCACTTTCCTCGCCTTCCCTCATTAAATTTTACAGGTATTATATTTTCCTCATTACATTATTTTTTACTTTTTACTTTCTAATACATAATGCATTTATTTTCAATTTTACGTTGTTATTATTCCTATTTTTTTTAATAATCTATTCTCTTTAACTACTATATCATAGTTTTATACAGATTTAATATTTATATAAACTTAATAGTACGTTTTTTTATAGTTTTTATTTGTGTATTTAAAGTTATTGTTTATACACTCCTTTTTAAACACTCTCCTATGACCTTTCTGTTCACCAAGGAGGTGATGGTGTCTTCACTGTTCCTACCCTTCAACCGAGACTGATGTTCTAGTCTCAGCTTCCTACAAATTAAGGTTATTAGATATTTTATAAAAATTAGTACAAGTCTAATTTCTCTTAGATGCTTTCTCAGGATGTGTCTAATATAGGCCTAGGATATAACTTCAAATTACAATCTTTAACCGCGATTCGATTCAAAGAAAGAGTTTTTATTAATATATAAGGTTTAAATACAGGATGTTGCCAAATTACAATATCAAGTAGTTTTTTTATCACTTACTACGTATAGTCGGAATTATGTAGCGAATAAAAATATATATAATAAAGTTGAAAAATTAAAATCTACTTTTATTATTAATCTTATTACTAATAATTATTAAATTCTAAGCTTATTTATTCAGGCAGACATCAATACAGTATTATTTATTCCGGTATAGAAGAATGTACGATTATAAGGATGTATAACATTTAACTGCGTAATAACATAAATAAACCTTTCTATATACAGGTTTATTTTAATCACTAAAACTGTGTAAATGACATCTGCAGAGCTGACGTCACGTTTTGTAAAACACTACTGAGGTGGATCGTCCTAAACATTAATTACATAAAATATTTATGTGTAATACTTGTGATTACTAGATATGTATAGATGGAAGGGTGTGGCGTGACCACAGCTTCATGATCTGGTCTGGTCAGGTGCCAGCGTGCTAGATACGGAAGCCAAAGTAATATACACCGCCGAAGACCGATACAATTCGTGACATAGTGAAACGGTAACAAAATGATTGTAAAATTAGAAACAATAATATTAATTAGAAGGATAAAATTGTGACACTAAAAGAATGCGAGGAAGTAAAAGAGGCGATATGTTTAAGGATTGTGAATGAAAGAAAAGAGTAAACAAGAGAATGTAAATAATGATGAAATGAATGATGAAAGAACTTGTAAAGGATGACAGAAGAGACGCTATTATTAAAAAATACTGAAAAAATATTTGAAACAAAAGTTCCTGTCAAAGATTTAAGATAAGATAAAAAATAGGGGACCAAAAAATAAAAAAACATAGTTAGACGCCAACTTACCAAATAGGGTCACGATTTTTTGTAGTCCCTTTTAGGGCGCCAATAAAAGAAACTAAATTTTTATTTAAACATCCTCGATATAATTGTAGATATATATTATTAGAATACCCGGTTTTTGAATACCGAAAAAAAAATTTTGAACAAAACAAGTACACTCATATTATAATATAATTAATGGCAAACTCATTAGTACTTTAATGAGGTCTGAAATAAATAACCGCAGCAATAACTCGTATCAAATGAAAGTCACAACCGCCGGTACGTTTGCGGTCGCGACTCGTGTACCAAATGCTCACATCATTGTTTGTTTATTCCATACTCATTAGCGAAATACGTAATAGTCCATTTTAATTATGGTTAATATACAGTAAATTAACAGCGGAAATTTGAAATTCGATTTCAATACGTTATACATTGAATTATGTGGCCCGTTCGACTTGATATTACATTAATAAGCGTCAGTGGATATTTATTTTATTTGTAAATACGATAAAAATGTGGACTGGTATTTCAAATATCTTACGGTCATGGTTCGAGGTGCCTTTAAACTTATTTAGTTATTGTTGTTGAAAACATTACTAAACATGGGAGCTACTTAAATGACAACAATCCTTGGCAATGATGTCGCTTGATTATTTTGATTTAATTAAGGCTTCATCTAATTAAGTGTAAACGTACAAATCTATCTTAAACTTTATTTAAATATGTGTTGTCGTGAATTTTCTTCTTGATTTTTTTCCACAATTATAACGCCATGTGAAGCACAGGAGAATAAAAAAAAATGTATCTAATAATATATTAAGTTGACGAACAATAAGAGTGCATTTAAAAGTTCCAATATTGAATAAGAACTTGAAGACTCCCATGATGTTTTGCTATATTTAGCTGGAAACATCGACGCCTGTAGATTTTTTCATACTTTAGCTGTTCGCACTAACAAAAGTATCAAGACGTTTATGACGGGTCGAAGTGTAAAGACATCATAAATCCGACTATATATTCACTATTCCGATGACCAAAAGTTTTTCTATGTTGTCACCGTAATTCTTAGCTATGTGATCTAAAAACTCAAAAATTCACTTTGTGTGTACACTGGAAACATGAGGAGGCAATCAGAGTTCCACCAGTATTGATGTTTAGGTTCTACCAGGAGTCCATGAAACAGCAGGCTTCATTTAATTCTAGTCTTCTATTAAGTTTAACTCTTAAAAAATTATTCTGATTCTAAGTGGAGAACTATTATTATACGTGAATAAATTACGCATCTATTACTATTTTGTGATATTTTTAATACCGTAAAAAATAATATTAATACACAAAACATTTTTGCACCACCCGTGAACCGTAAAATGAAAACAAAGAGATCAACATCACTGTTAAGTGCGAGCTTTTATAATATATTTTGGGCCCACCCTCCGCAAATCGAGTGCGTAAACTTTTAACGCATTAAACAATACATTGATGGATTATGGGTTTATCCCAAGGGTGAGAGCTTAATACCTTTCACGGGAGTTTCATAATGAATGTAATTTTGTTCAACAAAGGTGAAATATATTGTTTTTATTGCAACTGGCCTATGTTTAATACAGACAATATTTATTATAAATATTTTCTGTGTTTTGAATGAATACCAAATTCCAATTGGAATGCTTAAAAGGAAAGTCTTCAAACCTCTTTAGAGATCTTCACCTCACTGAACGTCCGGCAATGATTTTAGAACCTGTCATCCGCCCATTCCATAGAGCCACGTTTTCTAAGAGCGTTTTCAATTCATTATAATTTCCGCCCTAGCTGGATGTAAGGCTCTCTTGATATTTTCCAATAAGACCAGTTAAAATAAGTTTGCATTAAACACTTTCCCACCCCTTAGTAACTATAAAGAAAATAAAATAAATATATATATATAAAGATATATCTTATCCGGTGAAATAAATAAGGTATAAGCTGGGGTAAAGACTTACAAAGAGGCTCTTGCTCGATGATTGTGAAGATATATAGGTTAAGTACCTTGAACGCTCTTACATTTCAAGCTGGAGAAGATGCTAATGCCATCGGGTAAACGGCATATATATAAATAATGAACAAAAGCATTATTATTTTTTTTTAATTGCGATAACGGTTCGGGATCGGAGTCAGGCTCCGACTTCCGTTGTCAAGGAGTGGAACAATCTACCGGCGTATTCGTTTCCATTTATAACTTAAGAGTCTTCAAAAGTAGAATGAATAGGTTTCTTCTATGTAAGCATGTAGCTTTGTATACCTGGTCATCGTTTAAGATCAGGCCGGGAAGAAGTCAAATGCCTCGCTTATAAAGGATAAAAAACGAGACTTGATTTGTCATGAGCATTGGAAAACAGCTATTGAGCTATTGTGTTTACACATGACCGCATTTATCATCATTATCTTTAAGGTATTCACTGATGAACATGCACCCTCTATAGATTTCCAATAGAACCCATTGGAAGCTGCCTGTATCAATTGTCTTTCGACGACCTTGTTAAGGTCGCTACGTTCATTCATCTCTAGCGTGGACATCCTTTCCTGCGCTTCCTGGTCTGAGATTTCTACTCATGAACCTAAAAGTCCCAGAGTTCTGCGCACTATGTGGCCTGCCCACCATTAATGTATCGGTTTGTTGGGATATAAAGATTATTTTTATTCATCTGCGATAATAGTATTGTACCCTCTGCCACACATTGCCATTTTTTACAACTGTATTCTCTCTTTCTTCTCATGAAACAGAAGTAATCACTACTAACGATTCTGAGTCGGTGATTTCAAAGATTGTGGCGAAGGAAAATAGAGAAGAAGGATCTAGTAGATTCAGGCGTTACTTTGCGGAAGTCCATCCTAAGTAAGATAAGGACTAATATATAGCTACTTCCGCTATGTAGCAGTAGTTGTTCAATAAAGTGAACCGCCCGCCAGCCCGCTGATAAATGCGCATTCGGCAAACAACGCGAATTACACAACTACCACTGTTAAATCACTCAACATGTGTTTCACTCCTCCACGAGGCAATATCAGGAGTAACTCGGTGTTTTGCTACATAGCGGAAGTAGCTATATATTAGTCCTTTTCTTACAGAGAAGAAAGATGAGAATCAGATGTCAATAAAACATGTGTTGTTGAAAAAGACCGCGGCCCGTATCCAGTGACTTTCGGCCTTCACATCTGTAAGGTAAATAAAAAACGTCTAATGCTATGAGCCATTACTATATATATATATATACTATATTTAACAGTGATATATGACAATCTCAAATAGATACAGTCAGCACAAACCTGGTGATCACAGCCTTTAAACTAATAAAGATGTATGAAGATGTAAAATGAACTTCTTTTCGTAGTTCAATTAACATACTGGCCACATAGAATCAAAACTAAATTAACTTTTTTAAGTACAAAAAGAATGGTTTTTACCTCTATAGTAATAAAAATTAAATATAAGATCAACTTCTCTCCCCGGTAGGGAACACGAAATTCATATTCTAACTTCAACACAGTTGTCATAACTTTAAAAATTTTCAGCTTAGTTGCGCATGAGAAGATTTAAAAAGTTTACAAGCGTAAGTTTCATACCGCAAAGTACAGTTACAGAGAATTTATGATAAAGAATTCATACCAAAATCTCTGGGGAGTATTCCGTTTGCTAAGTTCGTAGACATTATCGATTATAGGTTAGTTAATTATGGCATCTACGCGGTGTTCATCTTCACTGTTTATTTATTTTTGGTATACCATAAGCGTACCTTTATACAGGTAACATTTACTCGTCTACTATTTTCAACATGTATTTCTGCAGACTTAAAGACCTCTGGAAAGGTTCTAGAGTGGTGACCACAAGCTAGTAGACCCGGCAAAGGACTTTCCCTAAATGGACTGATGATATATGGTCGCGGGTAGTCGGTGGAAGCCGGCAAAACAAAACCTATCTTCATGGCGATCTTAGGTGAAGTCTATACCTTGCAGTGAGCGTGTACCGGTTTATATGATGAAGATAATACATGCTGGGTCAGAATTCTTAAGAAGTATTCATCTATAGATTAAGAATAAATGAAATAAATTTAATATTTTTCTTAGCATCAAATTTATGAAAACAATTATTATGACCAAAGAGACCCTATCCAATAATTACCTTTGACTGAAAAAAGAAACTATGTAATCAAAAGTTACAGTATATTTACTTCTACGAACTGGGCACAGATATCTCTAGAGAGATATTACGGTAACAAAAGTTTCTTATTTTTAATTCTCTACCGCTCATTTTTTCAAGCGGCTGAGCACTTTGAAATAGACATAAAATATTTTAAATAGTAAAGCATCCAATTAAAATTCACAAAAAAATACAAAACGATAAAACTGGATCCCATTTTCAATGTAATTATCTACCGCTGATATAAAGGATGATCTGCTATAGCTCATTTGTCAGCAAAAAGCTTCAAAACTTTTACAACCATAAACAATCACCCTCTATAAATGTATCATTCTGAAATACGTTACGTTCATTTATTTTTTATTTAACGCAACAAACTAATGACGTCTTACAGTACAAAATTTACAGGGATAGATACTAAACATGAAATAATTTTAATATGTAGTAATCCAAATTATGAAATTGCTTTTTCTTACTGTGTTATCATAACGGTATTTATTAATACAGAAACTATAAATTTATGGCCCATAATACATTAATTGTGAGCAAATGAGCTTAATTTTCACTACTTTAAAACTAACACTTATAACGAATCACAATGTGGAAAATCCCCTATGGAAATAAAAAAAAATAAATGTCACTAACCAGTCATATGTAATTAGAACGTAACAAAATATCAAAAAAATAATGATATAAATTAGAGAATTATAAAATAGGCGAGGAGAGAAAAGTGAAGAAATGAATAAGAATTGAAGAAGAATGAGAGATATTAAGATGGGCATAAGAAGAATAAGAGATATTAAGATGGACATAAGAAGAATGACGAAACAAAAAATGTATGTGAATAAATAATTAAGTAAATATGGCGGAACGGGAGGTTTCCGAAAACGGGAACCAAAAAAAACCAACCAGATGTCGCGTTTGGCAGCTATGTCCTAAAAGTTCAACGTACTCGCAGTTGTCGCAATGCGTTCTCAACGGTATGATTGTATTAATTCATAAAAATT
The DNA here is from genome assembly GCF_028537555.1 of Battus philenor. Taxonomy (NCBI): domain Eukaryota; kingdom Metazoa; phylum Arthropoda; class Insecta; order Lepidoptera; family Papilionidae; genus Battus; species Battus philenor. The sequence continues at coordinate 2,664,899 of NW_027181759.1, read as the reverse complement.
CGCAAACTATGGTTACAATCATAAACGAAGATTAAAATGGATAGAGTGGCCTTGGAGCTGGCACTTTAGTCTTCATAGATTTTTTTATTTCTGATAACTTCTGATATTTATTTTAAATGAAGAAATTATACAGGCAATTTGATCTCTTAATGTACCCAAAACGAATCTAATGAAAAAGTTCTTGCATTGTTGTTCCTTGCGAATGATGTCATATACTTTCCTTGTTAACTATTTGAATAGATATTCTTATATCATTAGTTCTTTAAATTTGTTCTATAGCTATATTTTTAATAACATTTTAACTATGGTCGTGCGTGATGTGTACGGAAGTGCTTTCTATCACTACTGGATATACTACACAAGAGTGTGATTGGAAAATAACCATGATTATTTGTTATTTATTTATTCAATGATATCGCATTATTTTTTATTTAGTTTTACTAGACCTATACCTATTTTTATTTTAATTATAATTATAATTCTGATAATAATTTAGATAATAATGTGGATCACAATTGTACACATATTAAACAATTTATTATAGTTTGGATTACACTTTAATTATACTTATTTGATATGATTTATCATTGTTGCCATATATATATATATATATATATATATATATATATATCGAAGTGCCTGCAAAATACATTTTGTTTTATGTTATTTTTTATTGGATCGGGCAATAATATTTAAATGTTAAAAGTATATATGGATAGCTTGTAAAAATAAACAGATACGAGAATGTTCAAACAAATTACGGCGGAAGCGGGGCCTCAATTTCACTCACACGATTCTAACTCTTCGATATAATGATGGACATCCGTAGGGTGGAGTTCAGAGTCGTATGGGATGATCATATAATTTCCTTAGTCAATTTTGCGGATATTTCATGATTTGTAACGAATTATTTATCTTAACGTTGTCTATTCATTTATTTATTTATTTCATTATAATATTTTCTTATTCTTATTATTACATGAAACTGGAATTAAACACAAATTCAAACAAAAAGTTGATGTAGAAATACTTCAAAATATTGGCGATTATAAAGTTTGCGCAGTAAAAAAAATAAACTTAAATTAAAAATATATATATTGCCATGCAAAAGACACCCCAGCTGGTAAATATTCCAACGCTACTATATCAACTAACATCGGGCCTTAGTCAAGTTCGATGCACCGTACAGACGGTAGGATTATGACATCAAGAAAGCAACAGCACACTTAGAACATAGAGGCTCAAAACAGAACAAGTAGTTAGAGGAGGATTTTGACGACAAGCAAACATAAACAAATAAATGGTAAACATGAAATTATATGTTACAATAGATTTTAATCTTATTTTTTAAGTTCGTAAAATTTAACATATTATAAGATCTGGATAAAAGGCTTTATTATTATTAATAATAGAGACAGACATATTTTATTCATTTTGTTCCATATACCTTTCATTTTTATTTTGCTTTATTTGCTATTTTATTGTTTACACTTACTGAGTGCTTTTTCTGTAATTTTCCTGCAAAGTTCGAGGAATGTTGGTCTCTTTTCGTCATTTTTATATAGGTCAATAACTCCTCGCAGATCTTCATGCCTAAACGGCATTTGGAGTAGACCCGGAGTCCTCCGAATGCAGGACAGTGGGCTTCCAGATGGACCGCGGTCTGGTCCACGTCCGGTGCAAAAAAGCCATTATATAGGATTACCACTGCTCGCAAACAAAGTTTCGTCCCCTGCGTACCATAATACCGCACTGCTATAGCCAACTCACCTGCTAAGCGTGGCGATTATAATATCATTCCTTAGATACCTTTGGGGCAGACCTATGCCTTGCAGTAGGCGTCTATGGGTTGAAAAAATAATAAGAAATAGAAAAAGAAATGTGTAATAAAGAATTAAGAAAGTATAATAAATGTGTAAATGAAGATAAAATAAATTTAAGGTAAAATTAAAGAATAAAAATAATTAAAAGTAAATAAAAGGTACCTAGCCACCTTAGAGTAAGAAGATGATGGAAGAAAGGCGAGGAAAGAAAGAAGGAATAAAAGACCAAAACGAAAGATATTGTGAAGGACAAAAGTAAACAATGAAAGATATTGTGACGCGTGAAAGAGAGTGATAAAAAAAAAGAAAAGACTGAAAAAAAATTATGAAGTCCCTGATCCCAAAAAGTTAGGGGTACGAGAGGCCCCTAATAGCGGGGGCCATCAAAAATATAGGCTGAAAAGACGACGAAGACCATTTGTAACAGTATCTGTCCTTCAGTATGCACTTTTGAAAATTGACGAGATTTAGTCATTTTATATTTTAATTGTCTGCTATACTCTTACTGTCCTGTTCTAAACCAATTTAGAACAATTATTGCTTGATAGTCTGTCCGGTGATCAACTAAATAAATACATTTAAAAAACTTTTAAGTTAAACGGTTTTTGATACCCATATTGTGGTGGTTGTGGAAAAATATGTACCTAGTCCGCTATATTGGAACGGCGTCCATCTTGAATTTTAAGTTTTGACATAATCATCGTGTTTTACTAGTGTAGCCCTTTCATTTGATACCCATATTGAGGGGGTTAAGGAAAAATACGTAATCCGCCATTTTGTATCGACGGCCATCTTAGATTTATAGTGTTATTGATTTTTTTATATTGTATTGTCATCTAAATTAAATATGTGTACCAAAATTTCAAATCAATCGACCAACGGGAAGGTGCTTAAATTTCAATTTCTAATTTTGACTGAAATAAATAAACAAATTCCGTACGGGTCTCAACGCTTCTTCCTCTCTTAATTTCAATTCTATCACCTAAAAGAAGTTAAACTATATTCCATTAATACGAAACTACAGCATACATATATTCATTAATTGTAAATGTCGCTTTAGATTAACGAACAAAATACATGAAACAAGTAAGCGTATGTAGTAAAGCTTTGACATCTATTCAATAAAGTAACAAAACATAATAATTATCCAATATTAAATCCAATGGTACACAGAGCGAAGTTATCGCAGAATTAATTATCCAATGCGCGGTGTAAATGCCGATATGTGTTATGTAATTCCGCCGTAACAAATAGTTAAGCACCGATGTATATCGGTTACTGCCAACACTATTTATATACACAGTAACCCTTTCATAATATCAGAGTTATTACACGAACAGCTTGCCTATTAATATTCATTGTTAATTATAGGTCTATTTACACGGAATTTATTTGTAATAATGATTATCATTAAAAAAGGAACATTATCCGAGGTATTCCATTTTTAAAAAAATATTGTAGCGACATAATTTGTTATTATTGTACCGACTCTGTGTCTGGCACTAATCGGTGTAAAATAACTCCTGAAGATGCCCCGTGGAGAGGTGAAACACGTGTTGAGTAATTTGGCGGTGGCGGTTGTGTGATTCGCATTGTTTGCCGCATACGCATTTATCAGCGGGCTGGCGGGCGGTGCATTTTATTGCACGACTACCACTGCATGTGCGGAAGTGGCTAAATATTGGTCCTTTTATTACTTAGGATGGACTTCGAGGTAACGCCTGATTCCATTTAATATTCCGACATTATTAGTTTGATTTTGTTAACTAAGATACTCTTTCAATGAAACATATGTTCGGAGAATCGAAAAATAATTACAGTGTACATTTTTTTAAGCCATGAATAGTAATTGTATTGTTGGAAGCTTCTCGAGTGGCGACCAGGAGCTGGTGGACGCGGACTGTCTTAGCCCTTTATTTGGTGAACCGACATCATAGCCAAGGTCATGGGGAGTCGATGGATGCCAGTATCGCCAGAATAAAATATTTTAAGTTGCAGGTTTTTTATAAGTAGTTATAAACAAGCTACTTATATTCGTCCACAATTAAGTCGGCTTGTCCACTGTCGTTGTCTCAACCCATTGACACTTACTTCAAGATCACTGCCTCCCCCAAAAATATTTATAGGGTATATACCGTAATCGCCATACTTGGTAGCTGGTATAGAAGAGTGGCATTATGATACGCAGAACACTGCTACCTATCCTCTGTAAACGTGTTTGTAAACAGTGGCAATCTTATATAATTATTTCACAAAATGTGAATTATATAAGAGTGTATAGTGAAAATCGAATCTGTGATCTAACATCGTAAATCCCAGTCCTCTATCGTTGGGCTACCACTACTGAGCCCACTGTAAATATAGCCAAGTTACAATAAGATATATTACTTTGTTTGCACAAATATTTTAGTACTAAAAGAATTTTTTAAAAATCGTTTTATTCTTATATACTTAAATCTTTATTATTCCATCCTCTATAATTCAAGAGGTATTTGTACAACGTTTGAAAGTATTTGGATCGAGCCCAATAACGTAACAGATACGGTCATAATGTTCGAATTAGTTTCTATAGAATAACATTATTTAAAATGACATTTTTTGACATTCGCTTAGTTTAAAATATCATTGTTATTATAAATATTTTTAATCTGTGCTCGTGTAGGGGGTTTATATTATACACGTCGTGGGAAAACGTTGGATGTAGACCACTTCGTCCCACTGGAGATCTATGGAGAAGGCCTCTGTCCAGCTGTGGGCATTCTACGGCTGAAATGACGCTTTGAAAACTAATAATATATAGTTTGAAAACTAATATTATATAGTTATATGACCGTTAATTTATCAAAACTAATACATATGATATAAATAAATATCATGTCATATGTCATTAAAATATAAATTTTCGATTATATAATTATTATTATGAGTTTTTTTGTTTATATATGCTTTGTGTATCACATTTTAAATAATTACGTGTTTAATATTTTTTTTATATTTTATTTGTTCCTTTAGATTTTTAGATTTGATTAAATAGATTAATCATTTTCGAACTACCAATGTTGTTTGTTCACAATTCATATTATTTGTATGTTAATGATTTATAGCGTTCACCTTCCGTATTGCTGACTTTTTTTGACCAATTTTTTCTTTAATGTGTTATCATTGTTGCGTGTTCTAATTCAAATTCGAACGCCGATTTAAATTCGGATGTCATCGGTGATGTGGTCGCTGCCGTTGTATTAGGGTGATGTAAATTGTAAATATTCTTTGTGTATTTGTGAAAACAACTTCGATCACTCTTGGCTGTTATCTTCTCCACCAATATGCAGGGGTGGTAAATGACGCGTATACTTCGTCGAAGGAAGATCAGATACGTACTCAGGAGCACGTTACGGTGAACGCTTCATAAAGCAGCCAAGTACATTGAGATCAAAAAAACACAAATGTGAAATAAATAAAGCTAATATAAATATAACAGAAAACTATGTAAATATGCAAAAATTGTTCAACTGTGAAATTAAATAAGTATTTTAATTGAGGATGTTATATATTATAATTACATTGTAATGCTCTGTCTCATAAATATGATAAGAGAGAGCGAAAGTCACCTAATAAGTGAGTAAAAAAAAGTAACCAGGTGCAACAACACTTGACACTCAATACACGTCTAGGATTGACATTCTAAAGTATCAAGGAGTGTTGAACCATGACTCAATCGATTGTTAGCCTAAAAACAAATGATTAATGGTTCAAAAAAGAGAACCATTATAGATTTTATGTCAAACAATATTCCAAAGTCAAATTATAATGGCTTAACTTTTTATATTTAAGTGTGTCGGTATAATTTCGCTTGAAATATGGAAATTTTATGTGATCGTCATAAAGGACAAAGTTCTAGAGGACCATTCAAATTTTTAAAGTACAGAGAAGTTCGAAAAAAATTCGTCCCCGGAGTAGAATATACATTTTCATCTGTTGCCTTTAAGTATTCTTTTGAACACCTCATAGTATGTAGGTTAGACTCGCTTTGTGAGTTCCAGCGTTCGATATTCAGCGACGAGTAATAAATAATGACTTCTAGACTTTACTCAAGTTTTTTTTTCGTATATATCTCAGAATAACTATGACATATGGACGTCCAACATCTCTGGCGTACCGTACGGATGTAAATATAAAGGAATAATCATCACATAAGCCGAAGCACGTAAAACGATTAACATAAGCCTCTTACATAGATCTTCAAGAGATCCAGAAACAGCTTCCACGTAGCCTCTTCTTAACCAGATCATTTGTTCATCATGTACACGGACATCCTTCACTCGCTGGCCCGTAGATTCACTTCTTATTTTATTTATATGGCCTTGTTATTTGGGATCTCTCGTACATTCCCCTGTCTTAGGTACGCAGGGACAGTATGTTCTCAATAATTTTTAACTGACTTTTTTATTTCATCCTCATCTTTCATCCTTCACATTATCTTCACACATCTTTTGATTATTCTTCACGTACTCCTTCATTCTTTGCCATACTTTTTTTTTTCTCACATCACCTTCACCTCCAAAGTACTACTTTCATATTTTAATTTCTGTTTTATTTTTTTCCTTTACTTTTGTTTATTAAATTATTTTACAATTAATTTCTTTGGTTCACATTTTCATTTTGTTTTTAAATTCTACACGTACCATCACAATTTGCTTTCCCATTCTAGTCTAACCGTAGTCTTACTTCAGAAACTTAAGGCCCCTGTAGACATCTGTTACACGTACTATTAGGACTTATCACTCTTATCTCAAGGTATCAGTCCGCTGGTCCATGCCGGTTAGCAAAATAACGTTATAAAATCCGTTAAACATATTTCATTCAGTTCAAGACGTCTGCTTCCATAATTATGAATTATTTATTATCCTTATAATTAAATGTAATTGACAATTTACATAACTTTAAGTGCGATTACCTTTTAAAAGTTTATTCTGAAATATTTAAAATTATCTCTTGAACATCTTAAATACTAACCGCTTTACCGACCGGTGACCGCTATGGACACCAACATAACACTTATATTAACAGCGCCATCTATGAACTGTCAAGGTTAAACAGCCTCTGCTTTACCGACATTAAATAAGCGCGGCACAATTTAAAATAGAATATTAAAGAAACTAGTTTCTTTGCAATTATCGTAGTATTCCTTTAAACGTACAACATGTATTAGAGTATTCTTGTTGTGTGTATGTACGTACAGTGTACAGTGTATGTACAGTCTAGTAACTTTTTCAATACCCAAAAAGTGTTTTTTTATGAAAATGAGAGATTTATGACATATCAATGTAATAAATATCAAAGCGCAGTAACATATAGCGTCATTTGTAAAAATTAAACCACAATCATATTATGCAATTACTTTTGCGCCACCTGTGACTTATGCAAAATGAAAAGCTGGTGTGCAGTCTTAATTGCTGGTAGCAACCAATCAGTGTCTACGAAATTATTTATTCTGTTACATGAAAATTATTAGTAACAAAAAGATATTTTCTTGTTAAATACTTATACTTTTCCATTTAAAAAAATAAAATGACCCGTTTATAACAGTTTGAATCATGATGCGAGGTAATTTCCGAACAGAACTTGTGAGGTAAATCAAAATTTTAATCGAAACTTTCAATTCCACTCAACTGTAGCTGGGTGCCTGACATTAATAACTGTTCCAGCAGTGTTTTACAGCGAAAATTTACTTTCACGTTTTATTAAAGTTATTTCGGGCTCAACCTTAGGGCTTACAAATAATTTGCGAGCGGTGATTTTAATGTAATTGGTAATTTAAATCCTTCTTCTTCTTTTACTGTTTCATTTTTATTATTATTATTCTTTATCCGCATCTATTTCAGTTTTATTAGTATAGGGAAGGTATTAATTGCCTGTCGTAGGAAGCGAGAAAACCATTTGGGTCAACCAGGAAGTCCACCCGAGAAAGACAGTAATGCGAAGTATTGCTGCGGTACAGTGTGGATACCGGGGAGGATCAGCTTCTTCCCGGGATGTATCTTATAATACAGAGGGATAGGTATTAGTTCCGTAGGATATCCTGTGACCCCAACAAAGGTACAGAAGACGACCGCCAGAGGGCAGGGTATTTTGTAATCCCCACACCAGCTGTGCAATTGTGAACCCCAGGTCCCCACCCACGATACCAAAAATAATGGCATCCACTATTAGAGAAAGAGCTTTTCAATTGGTTTAAAATGAAACTGGCTAGAAGAGGCCCCAGAAGCTATTAAAAGTGCAATGAGTGATCTTATATCTCGAAGCAATTTCTTGCAAGCAGCCACAATATGAAAACAATGGAAGGGTAAGTAGCATTTCGACATGTATTTTGTACGAAAGATTATTTTTTTTCACTGAGTAGAGGTAAGTTGAGAACGGACATCTTGTAATATATATATTTATATATATACATAAATGTATAATATGTATATGTATATATATAATTTATACACTTATAATCAATACTTTAACATAAATTGTCTTATAAAAACTACAGTAGAATATATAATATATCAACGTAATTAAGTTAGAACTTAACAAAAGAAGAAAAAATAAGAAGAAAATAATTTGAAGAATTTGAATGAAAATAAATTATTATTGAATGTTGAGACTGTTTGTTTAAAAGGCTAAAAGTTTTGCAAGGTTACATGAAAATTAAAAGAAACATCATAAGGTATGAGTGTTTATAAATAAGAACTATTGGGAACTTTAAAGGATGGACGAAAAGAGTCTTAATAACTACGCGTAAAGACTTATTAATAAATCACAATCTCTGTTGAACTCCTAATAACTCTATAAATTGCTGTGAAAATCGTAAATTTTCTTACTAAGGCGGCAACCCTAACTCAAACGGAAGTTAATGGACCCGGCCGGAGTATGAATATTATGCGAACTAAATCTTTTATATTAAGGGCGGGGAAATGAACGGTTTCGTTGACACAGGCCCAATATTGGTAGGATTTCATGAATTTATTTACATTTTCATAAGATTTCCCTTTTGCGAATTCGACGGAACGGGAATAACTTTTGCGATTTCATATCGCTTAAGGACATCACGAATTTTAAATATATTGACAAAGAAACCTTTTTTTAATAAATTATTTGTTTCCACTTCTCACAAATCAGCGACATATAAATAAACACTTTGTTTATGTGTGTAAAGGCTTTAAAAGTCTGAATATATGATTAAAAGAATACCTGATTGTCAGTTAAAATTTTTAGAATTTGAAACCTATTCGCAATCAACTTATATAGAGAGACTTTATTGGAATGCAACATGCCAATAACTTCTAGCAGTTCGAAGTCTGCGTATGCGTAGTGAACAGTAATTTATTTTAATATGTATCAATTCTAATTTCAAAATGATTTTCACAACTATATAATCATTAAGCGATGCAACCTCTGAAAATAGTTTTTTAACATTTATAATATACGTACATATATATATATATATATATATATACATATATATATATATATATATATATATATTATATATATATATATATATATATATATTCATATGTGTATATACATAAATATATTATTGTCTATAGGTATAAAGTGTGCGGATCTCTGTGTAGATAACGCGTGTTGTAATTTAGGACACATTATGTAAACACTTGATTGTAAATAGAGTAGTGTTTTGATGTCTGTATTCTCGTGGCTCGTTCTCGTTGCCTGTTGGTCTAAGACATGGTTGCACAGACTTATTAAGACTAGGGGCCTCTCGGGCAAATCATGAACTGATGGCGGGCCGCCAGAAGTATAGGTGATTAAAGACAATAAAGAATTGATAATAATTAGAATTAAATATTTTTCGAATGTACGAGAGTATTATTTTTGCTGTCGGCTGGCCACTAGTATTCGATCGGCGGGGTGCGGTCTGTGCATCCATGGTCTAAGAGGATTCTACGCAACTGTGTTGTATAGAAAGTTTGTTTTTATCACAGAAATGTTACAGTTGCTGACATCACACTGTTAAGCTTAGCTCTGCGACATATATGAATCTTCTTCTTTCAGCCAATAGACGCCCACTGTAAGACAGGCTTCTCCTAAACGTCACGGTGACCGCAGCCTTAATTACGTCGTCGATCCAGCTAAAGGGAGGATACTAGGCCGGGTCTTAATATTTTATTTTATAGAATATTGCTTGGAAATAGTTTAACAGAGGTTATCTGATTTAGGTAACAAATTCAAGTCTGCCCTTATTTCGAGTCTTAACAAACTTTACTTTGAACTGTCGAGATTGTGGAAGTTTTATCTAGTTTTGCTAAATCAGATCTGTTTCTTCGCTTTGCCAGATAGTCTATATGTTTTATCTGTGTAAAATGTTTCGTTATATATTAAATTTTGTTACCAAATAAAACTTAATGAGAATCGTGTAGTAATTGACTTTCTAATTATAGTATTTATTTATATTTTCAATAAATATTCAAGTATAGATTACAAGTATTTTACTCTGTTTAAATTAAACAAAATATTAAATAGAAATAATTCGATAATTACAAGCATCCAATGATAAATATGGGAATATCATTTAAGATTAAGAAATATAAAACAAAAAAATCTTGCAAATTCTTTGCCCTTCTGATATATCGTCGTCGACTTTTCAGCCCATAGACCCATACTGCAAGACACAGGCCACCTGCAAAAATCTATATGGGTAATATACCACAATCTCCACTGGCAGACAGGTTGGCGATCAGAGTCTTAACCCTATATAATTAATGAACGAAAAGTAAATTATATAAGACTGTAATCCCGGGAATTGAATCTGTGACCTACGGTCGCAAGTTTCAGTCTTCTACCACTGGGCTACTACAGTACAGTACATTTACATTACCTAAATTGACCAATCTAAGAATAAAAGTGACGTATTTATTTATAAATAAAAAAATACTCGACACAAAGTAAAATAACAGAAAAAAAACGTACCAAAAGTCATTACTTGCAACAAATGTTAAAATTTGAGTTATATTTCAATCCAATTTTATAATGTGGGTCATTCATATAGTGGTTAATTATTGAGTTAATGTCAGAATCGAGTTCGGCGAAAATGTATCGAATATTGAAAATTTAATAATTCAAGTGGGTGGATGTTGATTTTTGTTAAAATACGACCTATGTATATATCTCTCTCTTTACTTTACCAATATTTGTATATTTTATACTAAAGGTATGCTCAGATAATAATTAAAAAAATTTAATTTATATGTACTTCTATCTTTCACCTCTAAGGGACATTAATTATATATGACGTTGAACCAGGTCTTAAACAGAAGCACCACTAACTTTACTTTTAAATCGACATCATGATTTGCCACGACAATTTGTTCTTGTACCATATGTATTTGATTTCAAATTCAATTTAAAATAGGAAAAAGACCAATATTTAGCCACTTCCGCACATGCAGTGGTAGTCCACCCCCCCCCACGGGGCATCTTCATGTCCATGAAATGTCATCATGTCATCAACCACTGCATGTGCGAAGTGGCTAAATATTGGTCTTTTTCTTACTTTGGTTGGACTTCCGCAAGGTAACGCCTGATTCCATTAAATATCAATTTAGAATGTATTGACATGAATTTTTGGAACGTCAATTATTTTAATATTAAAAGTAGTAAGCTACCACCGGCTTAAAATGCTGATCAGCTGAGAGGAACCAACTAAAAACTCATCAGTTGTTCTTTTTAAATGAAATTTAACGTTTTTAATATTTGATATTATATTTCAACCATGTAAATGAGACAACAAACCGAGTTCCATACATTTCGATAAACTAAAACCTCTTGGGTTCTATAATAACACATATTTAATAATATATTTGTAATTTTAGGTAAATACTTGTTGCTACTTAAAAAGTAAGTATAGGTTAGTTACAAAAGACCAATATTTTGCCACTTCCGCACATGTGGTGTCACAGTGGTAGTCGTACAACAAAGTGTACCGCCCGCCAGCTCGCTGATGCTGGGCCTACATTTCTATAAGACGTTCCAATCGTTCCTAAAGATAATTTCAGGGAAGGTGGTCTATGCCTAGCATCTTTTAGTGACCTTAACAATTACATATGTCCATCCTTTAAGTTAAATCTTAATAAATATTTTAAAATAGTCTTATAGGTTGATTTGTAACTAAAACATAAATACTAAACGATATATATTAAAATTTTAACTATAAAATCTCAACTGTTATAAAATAAATTAACGTAACAATTCAAAGGATCAAATTAGAGTTCCGTTATTTTCTAACAGCCGGTACAATTGGATGGGAGCCAGTTCAAGTCAGTATTCATAATCAGTTTTACTTGTTTGTTGCACTGCTGCCAAATTTTATCAGCAAATTATTAATTTATGCAAATATAGACAACGATATTGACGCCTAGAATAACTAGTAAGTCCATTATATAGAAAAAAAATATATAAATTGTCGTAGAAATCCTACGAGCAAAGTTATTGCACAAGTAAGCTGTTAAATTGACATAGATTTTGTTACGGATTTCTAGTCAGTTTCACTGTGTTTAGACTACGCTAAAAAGCTTAAGTATCCGTCCAAAAAAAAAAAAAAAATTCCAAAGATATCCAATAGAATCGATTGGAAGCTGCTTGAATTCACCATTTGTCAATGACGTTAAAAAGGTCGTTTATCCATCTTGTAGGTGAAGGTTCTACATTGCGCTTCTAGTAGACATCTGTTCTGCGCGCTTTGGTCTACTTACTGCTAACCTCAACATTCCAATCCACTAGGCTCCATCTGTTTCTTTCGTTCGTCTATTCTTCCTGATTTTATCTCGTAGAGGAATATATATCTCGTTGTATCATCTTGTAACATACAACGATTAATTTGAAATATAAATAATAAAAATTTCATGAAATGTGGCGAAGCATTAAAGACGATATCTGAATGTAATGTAAATGAATGTTGTGAGAGTGATAGAAAATGTAAAGGGAGAGAGAAATTATGAAGGATGAAAGAGAGAGAGAAAGAAGAAAAATAAAAAGTTTCATAATAAAATCATTGTAAAACTTAACCCTATCCCAAAAATAAGACAGTGGAACGAGAGTCCCCAATAACGAGATTCATAAAAATCCAAAGTGTATGAAAATAAAAATATCATCACCTACTTTTAATTTATTAGTAACTGAATATATTTGATTTACGAACACGCCTGTGTACGCGATGATAATGACTTCGATTTCACTTAATCAATATTACAGCGATCGCGTTACCATGACAACCAACTAACACCCCCTAATGGCATCGCGGGAAAAGATTAATTGTCTGACATCAGCACGAAGCCGATCGTGAACGGAGCCGTCTACGAGAGGGTGTTTCTATGGCGTCCCGTTACGACTAATCGAAATACTATAAGGCAATCTGGTTTCACTCAACTGAACCGTATTTTGTATTGTATAACTAATTGAATGGTTATCTTGATTTCTAGTACTACAACCATAGTACAAACGGAGTACTATAAAATAATTATTTAAATGTTGTAGATAAGCAGTTATGCTCATATGAACACAACTAGAAATGTCTAGTTTTACATATACACTCAAAAACGAAAACTTTTATAGCTATATCTTCATTCAATCTGCCTTGGCAGCTGGTTAGTTGTACCTGGCCATAGTAAATACTTTGAATAATACACAGGGTCATTGATTATATGTGTGAAAGCTTTGACGGGGTGAATGTATTAATTTGTCTGAAAACAACTTTTAAAACCCTTACGCCTATTTCCAATCCTGTATAATTTGATACCTCTGAAATAGGCAGACTTGTTTTTTCTTTTATTTACATCCTATAGGCCAATAACTTTTGGCATTACAAAGCACAATCAGATAGCAAAGTATAATTATATTTTTTATTACGTAATTTATTATTTTTTAAATTGTTGGTTTTTGAATTGAGTGTACTAGAAATTAATTGAGAGCAAATTAGATACACTATCACTACAAAATTAAAGCTTTTGTACCTAGAAAGAATCATTCTGTATAGTGAAATGAAAGCACTAAAAATACTTGCGCTGTACAAATATTACCTGCTTAGTTTAATGGGTCCTGTGTATAAAGAAATAAAAAATGGATCCGGAATAGATTTATAATTGCTAATATATTTTATAACGTTAATCGTAGCTAGCTATTAGCAATATTTATTATAACTTTTGTAAGTGCATTTTACAGAGTTGCTATAAATAATTCTAGAGAGCTGTGTAGTCCAGCGGTAAGAACTTACGATCGTAGGTCGCGAATTCGATTCTCGGGATAAAATCTTATATTACTTTAACTTCATATCATTGTCACAGCAAGTATTCATAGAATGAATACCAGCGTCCTCTGCGTACAATAATACCATACTGCGATCGCCAACCCGCCTGCCAAGCGTGGCGATTGTGTTTTTTTCTTTTTAAATGGCCCCGCTTTTTTGGGGCTTCCATTCCCTCTTCCATATTTGGGTTAAGGAGGTTACTACTACTATTACTTCTTTCTACTTTCATACTTCACAACCTAGAAAGAAAGAAGATAGCTTTCTTCACATTTAAATCTCCTATCCATCACCTTACTTTACAACATTTCGCTACATTATCACAGTTTTGTTTAAATTTATCTATTTTTTACATTTTACTATTTGTTGTGATTTTAATTTACTTTTGTACAATTATAAGTATTTTATTATCGTTTTTATTTACTAAATCTATATTTACTTTATTCGTGACAAACCTTTTAGCGACAATTTTACTTAGTTATGCGAGTAAAACATTATTTTTAATGTTCTATACGTTATTATGATGAAAGTAAAATATCGATTCGTATATAGCAATGGAAATCGTTTGAATTTCGAATAATCTATATCAATACGCGGATGTTGAATGAATTACTTCCTGCGTCGAAATGGCGACGATTTATAACAAAACAATATCATCCTGAATGTATTGGCACTGGTACATTTGAAAATACTATTGCGAAATATATCATTCACTTATACAAAAATACGTAAAGCTTTTTAGTCATTTTTTAGACCAAACTCTATGTTAGCGAAATGTTTACAATAATAATTATTATTTTATAAAATATAGAGATGTCTGTAGCGTATTTGGTTTCAAGCTAGCTATAACTTGGGAGTCATCAAGTAAAGGTTGTACAGGTTTCTGTTAAGCAAGCATGTAGCATTATAGATCTAGTCATTGTTTAACACCAGGCAGACAGAGATCAAATTCTTTACTATAAAAAAATAAAAAAATGCATTTTGCTACCGATATACAATAATGGTCAAGTAATCTAGAAGATTAAGGTCTGAAAAAACAATTCTTGAGAAATTTACTTTCATCACAGGATTAATCGAAGCAAATTAATGTGTCGGAAAACTAAACTATGTCATGACGTTGGCATATTTTTTGCAAGTCAGGTAAATTGAAACTTTTTTTTCTAGTGAGGAAATTCTTACCCTATTTGGTACCCGCTGCCGGGACCCCGGATACCGTATCCAATACAAACATAATATTGTATAACAATTTTAAATTTTGTCCAACCTGTACAAAACGATAATAGATTTTGACATATTACATTTCAAGTCATTAATACTGTTAAAAATCTATTGATAAATAAAATTGAAATCCTAATTTACTGTGTACTTATAAGTAATCTTCCGAAAAACTTCATTTGTAATCACAGTATAAAAATTATAGTAATTTATACAAAATGTTTTTAAATAATAATATATATGAACGTCAATGAATTCCTGCTTGTTACAAAAAAATAACATCTAAAACTTTCATATGGCCATGAAGGCTATACTTGTGATAAGTAATGAACAGATCTGTTGACAAGTCAGAAGTCAGAAGACATAAAACAGGTGAACAATATTCCTTGTTAAGATCATCGGAAGACGCTGGATGTTAGATAGACTCGGTTCCCAGTCCTACGGGATATCTATGGGCAAAGCATATGTCCAATAGTGGACAACGTATAGCTGAAATGATAATGATATATTGACATAGTAATAATTTGTATTACTTTTATAGTTTCTAAGTTAAATCACGGTATAGTTTTACTAACTGAAATGCATATAATGTATGCATATAATATATTTAATGTATACTAAATAATGAACAAATTAAAGTAATTGTTATTATAAACACGGATCCAAACGTATTTAGTCTTGTGTCGACACCAGATTTTTTTCTAATAAAGTCATTAATTTAGCAATTTATAAACTTGCATTTATTATTTAAATTCATACAACGTATTCCATAGTTCTAGAATGTTCCACATAAAATAATTAAAGCGTATAAAATAATAAAGAACATAATCGTACACTGAGTATAGTTGGAATTGAGCCAGATATTCGGCCTACTTTTATTACTTCTCGTTTTGCCATCTCAAGCGCTTTAAAGAGAGGAATACTAATGAAATAAACATTCATGTAGCTTATTTAATATCATTGAGAACTTTAAAGATATTACAATACGTACTGGTTTGATAGCTTTATAATTAGCTTTGCAAAGAGTATTTATTAAAACGATACAACTAAGTATTTGGAATTAAACATAGCCTGTGTGTTAATCATTTATTGTTATTTTTTAATTTTATTAAATATCTAAAGTAGGGCTTACAATACCGGAATCCCGGACGATTTTTGTCCGGTATTAAAAACCGGTATTCATGTAAAAATACGGGTATTTTGGTATTACATTACTTGATAAACATTGAATTTATGCACAATATAAATCTAATTTAATTTTTATGAAAATTCGGTCTCTTTAGATGATGAATCGATTGCTTATTTATGTTTTTAAGAGAATACTTTTATAAACAAAACGCAAGTAATTAATATTATTTCATAAATACTTTAAATTAAATAATATTTTTCGCTTCTTTAATTATATAATGCCACACGAGCTTGTTATTTGTAAAATGTGACAAACAAATACGTACTCTTTTTACTTTCACGTTTTTTGTATCTATCTGCTCCTACTCTATATGTAATAGAATAAATAATATCTACTCATTTCGGAACAATATTTGTTGGATTTCATATATTATTTGTAAACAAGTTAATAGAACAAATGAGGTAAGTAAAAACATAACTAGTAATTTTTATTAATAATACCGTTTTTTATAACGGTATACCGGTATTTTAAAGTTCAAATATCAAATACTGGTACTCAGATTTAGTTCGGTATTGTAAGCCCTATTTAAAAGGGTAGTAAAGGGCGACCATGTTATAATGTTTGAATTGTAGTCCAGCAGTAGAGGAGTGAGATTTGCGATCGTATGTTGCGGATTGGATTCCCGAGATAAAGCCTTTTAAATAAATCTCACTTGGTGTATTAGTTATATAGAATTACCAATACTGATAAACAAGTTTCCATAGGATGGGAAACTACGTACTCGACGTTCATATAAAGTATTATCTTAAATAACCTACTCGCTAATTAGTCATTTACGATGATAGATCGAAAGGTCAATTTCTAGAAAATTCTTTACACTATAATATCGCCAATGCTTCCGAGCAGTGGAAGCGTAGAGGTAGAGAACTGAGACTTGCGATCAGAGAGTCTCAATTCACACTTTGTGCATTAATTATGTAAGATTGCCTCACCTCACAAATAAGTTTAGAGAATATGGACAGCAGCGTCTTCTGCGTATCATAATACCACACTGTAATCGGCAACCCGGCTGCCAGGAGTGACGATTATGGCTTAATCTCCCATAGATATCCTTGGGACATGCATTCGGTGTGTATGGGCTAAAGCAACGACGTCAATATTGCCCCAAAAGTATTAATATTTAGACGCGTCCTACATGTGTCCAAAAGTATTTTTCAATGCAAAAAATTGTAATGCATATTGTTATCTGTTTATATATTAATTTAAAGATTTATAAATGGAATGTAATATCGTTTTAAAAATGGATCACGTATAATGATATGTTTTCTATTTCATACACAGCAAGTCTTTTTAAAAGGTGTGATATTTTTATTGTAATCTTTTCCTTGGTTCATTTGAAGCTATGTTAGAAAGTAATATACTGGTGTTTTAATTAGACTTGAACAGTACAATAAAATTTAAAAAATTTATGAGAAAATCGAAGCATACTTTTTTTTTTGCAATTTTACGTCGTTATAGAAACTTTTTCGCATCTTAACGAATACACACGGTGGTTGTTTATTGGTGTAAAAGCTTTGAACAGGTAAATATAAAATTATTTTCAACTATATAGTGATCACTGTAAAATATGGTACATTAATTTTTTTTTCTATTGTAATGCGACGGATTATTTACTTCAGACAGTACAAAGTCTGTAAGGACAGATATAAAAATAATTACTTTGTATGTAGTACGAATTAAAAAAAAAAACAATTTTCTCATTAAGCTGTTTATTATTTTTGAAATCATTGATTTTTTGGTAAAAGTGTACCATAAGTTGACCAGAAATTGACTGCAAATTTGTATCACAACATAAGAAAAGCTATTTATTCTGCCCTTTAAAGCTTTTACTTCTATAACCAGTCAATCTGCGTAAAGCGTACTGGTAACAACTGCCAAATAGTGGAAAAAGTTTTAGGTAAATCGTCGGGGTAAGGTGATGAACGCTAAAAGTTCAGCGTCAAGGTACTGTTTAAATGAACATCAAGAGGTCATTGAGAACCAGCATATGTCAACAGTTCCTCTCCCTGTACTCACTGAAATGAAAGGTATACAGGTATAATTGTAGCTTTTCCCATTTCCTAACCTTAAGCCCGAAATGATATTTTGCAAAACTAACCTACCGTTCACGTATAAATATATGTAAAAAGTTAACAAGAAAATTCTTCCACGAACCATTCCATAAAAACAACCGAAGCATGTACCAAAACACAAACTTAGAACTTTATGCTCGGGTAGGAAAAAATTGTATTTGTGAAATATTTTTCCTTATTTCCAATATTGTTTCTAATATACATATTGGGGTCGCAGATCCGTAATCAAAACTCGATCAAAACCCGAGCGTTTGAAATGGAGGCGGACGAAATTTCGTCGGAAACTGTGTCGGCATTGTTTTTGCCCGTAATGAAATTCTACGTCAAGTAAAATATATACATTTTTTTATTAAATTACATCATGAATATGAAAGTACAAAGGAGAGAGACTAAAGTATAAATATTATATGTGAAATATCTCCGCGTCTTAAGTGAAATCTTACTTCAGAACGTCGACATTTCAATTTACGAAGGATGCTCGTGTATGTCATTGTATATAACATAGCTGTCTTAAAATTAAATATCCTAACAAATAATGTCAGTGCAATATATTTGAAGTTATTTTAATCAAAACTAGATGGCGCTGGTTGCATTTTACATTGCGCTGTCGTTTACACGCTGTCAGTTACATAAGCAACTTGGACAAAATAGTTATTTGTATCCTTCCTTAGATTGCCGATTAGACCACACTACCCTCTAATTCTCACTCCACACTTACTACACCAATATCAACACTGACTTAACCAGGTATACCTTATCTTCACTGCTTCCACCTCTAGCGGTGTCAAGTGTAGTTTCTGAAACACGAATGCTTTAGTTTTTAGTATAATTCACGGACCCTTCCGCGTCGTGAACCAATTTCAGATGAAAGCTGTAACAATACGTAATACTCAGTAGTTATTTGTTGTTTTAAGGCTCAGTAAGAAAAGGACGAATATTAAGCCACTTCCGCACATTCATGAATATTAGTCCTTTCTTACTGTGGATGGACTTACGCAAAATAACGCCTGATTCCATTAAAGTTTTAAAGCTCCTCCGGAAGCTCTCGAGATCTTTGATCTTAAAAGAGGCCTTAGGGTCTGCGCCCTGTTGCCTCGAATAAGCGAAATTTATAAATGCCATGTGAACAGCAGTATGAGTCAGATTCAAGCAAACCATTGATTTGCATTTAGTTCTTCACAGCTTTTTTCATCGGACACATTCTGTATTAGAGGTTCATTTTAACTAACTTTTTGATAGCTTAGGTGATCACTCCTATTTTTTGAATTTGGTATAATAAACCACACTCTACGGGATTGGATTACTTGAAAATTTCAGGCAAAGGAGAATCTCTTATACATCCGCAGGTGACAAATAAATCACTCTCATAGTCTCTGGTTGTCTGTTGAGTAATTTATGCCGTGACCAACCACTCTAACAATATTTAATAAAAAAGACATGCAGAAGTTCTTCACAGTTCTCTTATTTCTTCTTTTTATTTATAGCAATATGGTATAGAGATGAAAGCCTGTAGACTAGTAACTTCTAGAAATTATAGTACTGCCTTCCTCACAGGCTCTCGCTATCAGCCCCAATGCAGCCTTAAATTTGAAGACGATTCTTCGACAATCTCCACGGGATTTCTTCTTCGTAAAGCTGAACAACCTCTTAATCCTAATCTACTTTGGACAACAAGTATCTCCCTAGCGACGTTTCCTTTCGCATAAGTATCTAAAGTATTTTAAAATTTGAAAATCCATTCATACATTTTCATAACCACATTTCCAAGGCGTCAATGCAATTTATTTCTCCTTTTTTTCCGTCTATTTTCTTGTGCTGAAATACTAGCTATATAATGCTTTATTATAAGAAAATAATTAGATACAATTACAGAAACTTCAACCGTCATAATTTTTAATTAAAGTTATCTTTATATTTATTTACCTAATTGCAATAAATTTAATATCAGCTAACGTTTCTATTAAAGTGATATTGCTTTAGTAAGTTTTTAAAAACCAGAGCTCTAATCTCGAACAGAAAGCTGATATTGTGAAGTGTATAAAATAAATCTTTAACTACAGTCTTTAAAAATAATTGAAAACACGCAAAGTATAATACAAAAATTTATTTAATATTTGATTATATCGTTATGTATTTGACTCTAGAATTCGACCTGTAAGTTTCACGATAGCGAGAACTATTAAATGTTTCTGTTAAAGATAGAATTCAAAGGGAAGAATTTATTAAATTCTTTGGACTTCATTGGCAAGAGCGTATTGCTTAAACCATGGAAAGCTAGAGAGAGATGCTTGAGATTTCAATACAATATCGAATCCAGAATGAAGACATACGAAACGAACGTAGGCGGTGAAGCCTAACGAAATGGTATTTTGAATGCGCGCAGAACAAATCGCAGCTTGGATCTTGAGATATTGGCTCGGTGACCACAGACCAGCATCGGACTTGTAACCGCACGGTGGACAGACAACATATATATATATATATATATATATATATATGAAAAAGTGAGAGAGAGAGAAATACATTTTATTTCTGATAAAAATTTTTCCACCCTTATATATATATATATATATATATATATATATATATATATATATATATATATATAAGGGTGGAAAAATTTATATATATATATATATATATATATTTTGTAAGTGTGCATTGACCGAAGCCCCTATAATTAGACATTATGTTGTTTTTATACGTTCAACTGTTTTTGACATGTTCGGTTTTAAAAATGAAATAAACATCCAAATGAAAAATTCTTAAAAGCTCTCCGCAATAAAAATACAAACAGTTTTATGTCTTTAAATATATTTATAATATTATATTGTATCATATGAATGGTTGAAAGCAGTTCTGTGTTCAGATTGGAATAATGCCAAAAACAGAGGCTTCCGACATTTCTTCATGCTGACCGAACCGCAAACATCGTGTAGGCGTTTTTATTCATTGTTTTATTGATTTAACTTCTCCGGTTTCGAGCAAAATATATTGTGATTATGTCATAAGTTACAGTGAAAGGATCGTGATTAGAGGCTTTGATGTGTAACTTACGAACGAAGGTTGTAGAGTGGCACAAAAATATGAACTTTTTGTTTATTTTTAAACCTCACCCTTGTTATAGAACTAAAAATAATAAAAGAAAATAAAAACACGTAATAGCTTTAATACTAATTTGCCATCACCTCGTATAAAATGATCAACCAATACTATGTTTCATTATTTTTTTTTATTGGAATATCTGTAGCAACTTCTGGCAGTACAAAATGTACATGAATAAATACGAGTAGTAACCGCGAACAGCGTGAGTGAACCGAGAATGGATCCGGATCCTTCCTTGGTTCGCCGAATGACCCACGCTGCTATCCTAAGCCACAAATATACAACACATCTCTACTCCGGTAGAGCTCTCTACTGCATGCAAACATCATCGTGCTTCAGTTCCATAAACACAGTTACGATAAAGCTGTAAAAGCCTTCGAGCTAACAGCATCAACATCAACAGATAGTAAACATTAACTAAATTCTATATATAGTAATCTGAACTTCAGAACTATTTTCTTAAAATTATTTAAACTATTGATTTTTATATTAATTAACAACAGATGCGCTCTACATTTACCCCTCTAAAGGTTCTATTATAAATCAACCTGTATTAACAACTATCAATTTACCATCTCGTTGTAACACAAGACGGTATAGCTTTAAGTGTGTTACATGCTTTATTAGTTCGATATTTAAAACAAAGTGCATTGAACAAAAAATCGTTTCATTTAAAAAAAAAACCCTGAAACTGTTTATTGGAATTTAACAGCTGCATTTATTAGAGCGCTCGTTAATTATAAAGCGAGCGCTGAACGGTCTGTCATCGGGATCAAGTACATTTGTAATTTATTACAGCAGTTGAAAATTTAATCACATTTGCTTTACGACTTTGTTACTTTTATTAATGCTGTAGTGTGGATATGTCACTCGTATGGTTGACGTAAAGTATGCAGTTTCACATATATCAGAGCGCAGTAACATATGTAAAGCAAAAATTGAATCTATTTTATTTAATTCATGTTCTTATTCACTTGTAACTATGAACAGTTGTGGCCCAGCGGTGGAGTACTGTATCTTGCGATAGGACACGGTTTCGATTCCCAGGATTATATAATTCACACTTTATTAGTTTAAACATAGGATTGCTACAGCTCACATATAAGTTTCTAGAGCATGAGATGCAGCGTCCTCTGTGTGCCATAATACCATATTGCGATCGCTAACCCACTTGCCAAGCGTGGTGATGAGCGTGGTGATTATGGTATATCCCACTATTGATTGCTTTGGGGCAGGCCTTTGTCCTACAGTGGGCGTCTATGGGCTAAAACGACGATTTTCTACTAAAAATCGATTAAAATGCATGCTTACATGATAAAAAATACAGTAGAGTGTAAACTTTATGTAATCAGATTGGGTTCTTTTATAATGATATCCTTAAACTAAAAACCAAAATATATACTAAAGGCTTTCAGCGCACATAAGAAACTGAGAAGGATTTTTTACGTGATTTTCTTCAAAAACATTATTAATACAGAATACTTTATTATTACTTGAAAATACATTATGTAGATTTTTTACAAGTTTTTGTTGCATATTTTTTTTAATTTATCATGTGATAATTCAAGACTTAGTTGTAATATAACATGAATCGACTGTGGTTTACCGCTAGAAAAATCATTAAGTTTCATTTCAAGTCGCAAGTTGCATTTACGATGGCTTTGTTCAGTGACTTATTCACCTACATCAGACTCTACAAGATTCTCTTTCAATCAAGGATTAGCTTTTACATTTTATTTTATTTCGACAATCACAAATCGGTTTAATATCCATGTTGTCATCAAATACACTTTATTTTATTATATCGAAGATGTAGCATATGATGATGTAGATGTAGCAGATGTAGTATGTATAGTTTTAAAGTTGGAGATTTCCAAGCGGTGGTTATATCCGACAATGACAAATTATTTATGCGCCATAATTTAGCCAAAAACATAGTAAGAGACACACAATAAATAGAACAAATAAATATAAACCTTACGGGTTTATTTTTATTTGTTGTATTTATCTAAAATTTGCCTTCAAAAAGATAATAAATCCTTTACGAGTCTAGATGTTCGCATATATAATAAAGTTCCAAAAAATATCATAGATGTTTCCCTTTCTCAGTTTTAAATCTAAAATTAAAAGTATCTTATTATTTATTTCTTTCCTATAGGAGAATTAAATTTATTTATTATAATACTTGTCAGTCTATTATTTATATTAAAAATATCAAAGTTTATAACTATGTTAGAGTTATATAACTTTGATAGTAGTATAGTTATATAATAAATATGTACTAAAGGCCACTTGGTGCTTAAAAACTTAACATATAGTATAAGGGGGTGTTGTTAGCGGTATAAGGAAAGCCAGTACTTGCATTCGATTGTCAGTATGGTCCAAGAATTTTTTTGGGCCTTCTGAGATACTTACTTTGAGTGGGCCTCTTCCCACCCAAACCCTCTCATAGCGAGAGCTTCTCGCCACTCTCCCCGTACCTCAGTAAAGGCCAAGATTCAATCCCAAAGAAGTACTCCTCACGCCCATCACAGGGTTCCCACAAACACGCACTACACCACACCCAGTACAGACATTCAAAACATTACAAGCGCTTACCTCACAGCACTAGCAACCACTGTACCTGCGACACTCCGCACAGGACACCGAGTTTTATACAAAATAATCAAATACTTCACACCACACCACAACGACCGTTTTTAGTGAGCGGCCGCCCGATCCCTAACCATGAACAGCGTGGGCAAACTGAGGTTTGATCCGAATCCTACCTTAGCTCTCCTGTGGTCCACGCTGACGTCCCAAGCCGCACGCGCACAACATAAACTCTACTCGGCTCTACTCGGGTAGAGCGCTTTGCTATGTACAAACGTTTTCATGCAACTGGTACGCGTCCGACCAACTTAATATATTTTTTGAATTTTTAAGTTCACGGAACCTTCGGCTCCCTGAACCCTCCGATGAAGTTGTAAAAGCCCTCGGGCTATCGCAATAACAGAGAATAAGTAGATTGTCTCTCCTATTTGGCTCCGCACATCGCGTGCATTGCCTTATGTTTAACTGCATGAGTCGTTTGTATATTGTTAAAACTGTTTACAATATACACGAAGTATCATAAATGGTCGTTTTTTTGTAGATTAGTTTGTCAACAGCCATGTTGGGAGCATTACAATACTATAAATTAATTAAAAGAGTTTCAAAATATTCTTTTTATGTTATTCGCTTAGACTTTAAACTGCATTCGAATTACGCAAAAGTATTTTTATTTTTTGTCTACATTACATTTATTCTCAATTTATATTAAAATATAAGGTACTGCAATTCTACTAAAAGCATATTAAGGTTCTATGAAATGTATTAAAGTGACGATCGACGTAAATAATTTACTTAATAATAACTTAAATACATAGATACGGACTCTGCACCCACGTCAACGATTTCACGGTCGGAACCCTGCTAAATTGAAAAGGCGCCCCCCTTCCTTATCAATTTACCTAACGAAGTGAGCGCTCTAATTCGACGGGCTTGGCACGTCTCCAGGCTAAAACCTTACTAAGTATGCCTAGCTTAGTGCCGAAATTACAGGGTAACCTACATTGCACGGCGAAACAAAAACGAAATAGCGTATTAGAGCTGACGGTCCGATGGCGTTCCATCTAGTTAGATGTTAGCCGTGACTTAGTTACCATGAATTTGATTAATCTCGGACACAAATGTAGGGTGACCAGTTTTAGTGCTTTAGAGGGTTTTGCTTTTATAAATTTGCATGTTTTTTAGGCATACGTTTTCTTTACATGACACATCGATTACACAAACTACAACCTATATATGAATTATATAAATGAATGTAAAGGTTTATGACTTCATAGAATTGATTGAGATACACTATATGCAATACAAAACAATATAGGAACTAAGTTGCGCTAATGTTGTAGATGTATATTATCACAGTGACAATAATGATTTATGCATATACAATAATGATTCATATATAAGTTTATATTTATTCAACTATTACTTATATTATTTATATTTTTGTTTTAATTTTTTAACCATTTTTCAGGATCTTGTCAAGGGTGAAAAAACGTCACACTGGTGGCACAGGAAAAGATTGCAAGTTCATGGACCCTTCCCTTCCGTGAGTACATTTCAGATAGAGCTATTAAAGCCTCCGGAATAGTGGCATTAACATCATTAGAAACAATTTGATATAGCACGGAAACATTTGTTGCACGAACCGCCAGAGTGTTCCGATCTCCTGAAATGTAGTTACACTATTTATAGAAGATAAGAAGATACTCTGAAATTGTATTGGAAGAAGATTAAAGACGAGTTGTTGATCGCAGTTAAGTATTCTGGTACGCATAGTACACTGCTGCCAACATTTAGAAACTTGTTGAACACAAACTTTGAACTATTAAAGATTGTATTCCGGGAATCGAATTCATGACCTACAATCGATACCACTACTCAATGAGACTATATACCAAAATAATATTGGTACAGACGGCTACACTTTCGTTAGTCTGAAAAACGTGTCAAGAACTTCTGCGACTATTATACACTTCTATTAAATAATTATCAGGTTATATATGCTTAGAACATGTAGTAAATATATGTTTTTAGTCCGTTTCTTTAGAAGTATTTATTAAGGAATAAAAAGAAACTTGTTCATTGCCTTGTGAAATCGACAAAATCATACAAGCAATGTCTATAACGATTTTCATTTAAATAAATACTACCTCGGCTATTTTTTCTTTAATTTATTTAGAAAACTAACATCACATGTAATTCATTTAAGTAAAAAAAACAACAAATTTAGTGTGTGTGTGTGTGTGTGCGCGCACGTGCGTGTGTGCGTGAGTGAGCGTGTATGTGTATTGTGAGTGTGTCGGTAAATTATTACAAGTTTGTACTATGGAAAAATAACAACAATAAATAGCCTATTTGCAGTGTGTCGATAGACAACAAAGTTGGACTGTATCCATCTTTTAATTATTACCATTTCATCCCTAGAACGTCCGCCATCTTACCAAATACATAAAATAAATTCGTATCCACGCAAATATTTACTGCACGAAAAATACGACTGTATTTATTTATAACATCAATTTGCATAATTAATGATATTCCAGCAAGATATCGACTGTTCGCAAATAATGTGAAATGTACACTGTTACGAAAATTAATAGTAGAATATTACTTTTTGTAAAATATTCGCATTGTAACTGAAATAAGATTAACTACTCTTTACCCTAACGACTAATTCGATTATCAACAGAGCTGAAAACATAAGACGATAGTCAAGTGATTTATGTGCTGCAAATAAACGTTACATCGCCGATAATGTGAATTGTTTATAAAATTAGCATTTCGATATGCAGTTTTGAGATAGTTTAGCACACTTTGTGAAGGAGCGGCTTAATCTATAGTATTTAATGGATTCAGGCGTTACATTGCGGAAGTCCATCCTAAATAAGAAAGGACCAATATTTAGCCACTTCCGCACATGCAGTGGTTGTCGTGCATGAAAGTGCACCGCCCGCCAGCCCGCTCGTAAATGCGCATGCGACAAGTAATATTAAAAAACACGAGTTAAAATTACATTAAATACAAAGTAACTAAAACGCTAGTTAAAATTTATTTATATTTAATTTCGATACTACACAAATACGACGTTGCATTTGATCGGGGCTACGCTCCGGTAATGCACAAATACTTACTACAGTTTTACATAGCATTGCATTCGATCGGGGCTAACTCTCCGGTAATGCACAAATACTTACTACAGTTTTACATAGCATTGCATTTGATCGGGGCTAACTCTCCGGTAATGCACAAATACTTACTACAGTTTTACATAGCATTGCATTTGATCGGGGCTAACTTCCGGTAATGCACAAATACTTACTACAGTTTTACATAGCATTGCATTTGATCGGGGCTAACTCTCCGGTAATGCACAAATACTTACTACAGTTTTACATAGCATTGCATTTGATCGGGGCTAACTCTCCGGTAATGCACAAATACTTACTACAGTTTTACATAGCATTGCATTTGATCGGGGCTAACTTCCGGTAATGCACAAATACTTACTACAGTTTTACATAGCAATGCATTTGATCGGGGCTAACTCTCCGGTAATGCACAAATACTTACTACAGTTTTACATAGCATTGCATTTGATCGGGGCTAACTCTCCGGTAATGCACAAATACTTACTACAGTTTTACATAGCATTGAATTTGATCGGGGCTAACTTCCGGTAATGCACAAATACTTACTACAGTTTTACATAGCATTGCATTTGATCGGGGCTAACTCTCCGGTAATGCACAAATACTTACTACAGTTTTACATAGCATTGCATTCGATCGGGGCTAACTCTCCGGTAATGCACAAATACTTCCTACAGTTTTACATAGCATTGCATTTGATCGGGGCTAACTTCCGGTAATGCACAAATACTTACTACAGTTTTACATAGCATTGCATTTGATCGGGGCTAACTCTCCGGTAATGCACAAATACTTACTACAGTTTTACATAGCATTGCATTTGATCGGGGCTAACTTCCGGTAATGCACAAATACTTACTACAGTTTTACATAGCATTGCATTTGATCGGGGCTAACTCTCCGGTAATGCACAAATACTTACTACAGTTTTACATAGCATTGCATTTGATCGGGGCTAACTCTCCGGTAATGCACAAATACTTACTACAGTTTTACATAGCATTGCATTTGATCGGGGCTAACTTCCGGTAATGCACAAATACTTACTACAGTTTTACATAGCATTGCATTTGATCGGGGCTAACTCTCCGGTAATGCACAAATACTTACTACAGTTTTACATAGCATTGCATTTGATCGGGGCTAACTCTCCGGTAATGCACAAATACTTACTACAGTCTTACATAGCATTGCATTTGATCGGGGCTAACTCTCCGGTAATGCACAAATACTACAGTTTTCATAGCACTGCATTTGACCAGGGCTACCCTCCAGTAATGCACAGATACTCACAACAGTTTTACATAACAATGCATTTGATCGAGGCTTCGTTCCGGTAATGCACAAATACTTACGACACTCGTACGTCACTCGTTCGATAGCCATCGAAGTGATAAGTTGTCTAACAAAAACTAGACTAGTTATAAACTATACTAGTTGGCCTATAAGAGTATTTAAAGTAGAATAAAAGTGTTTACTGTACTAATATTTACTATTGGATATAATACAATTAGCGACATCTAGAACCAAATAAAGAAACTTTG
Organism: Battus philenor; assembly: GCF_028537555.1. Lineage (NCBI taxonomy): Eukaryota > Metazoa > Arthropoda > Insecta > Lepidoptera > Papilionidae > Battus > Battus philenor. Next base: position 2,635,909 of record NW_027181759.1, on the reverse strand, counting down.
TGCATTAATGTACGAGCAACATACGCGGTGAATTAAAAGTAAAGAAAAAATTGTATATAATCAAAACTACATTCATTCTTACCGGCTGTAAGAGAATAGAGTCTTAACCTCTAAAGTAATAAAGATTAAATATAAGACGAACTTCTCTCCCCGGCAGCGAACGGTAAATTCATATTCCAACTTCAACACAGTTGTCATAACTTTAAAAATTTTCAGCTTAGTTGCGCATGAGAAGATTTAAAAAGTTGCAACCGTAAGTTTCATACCGCAAAGTAGAGTTACAGAGAGTTTATGATAAAGAATTCGTATCAAAACCTCTAGGTAATGTTCCGTTTGCAAAGTCCATAGACATTTTTGATTATAGGTTAGTTAGTTATGGTATCAATGCGGAGCACATCTACACTGTTTATTTATTTTTGATTCAAATAGTATACCTTAATACATAAGTTATTATTAATCATTTACAATTTTAAACATTAATATCTATAAACTAAAAGACCTATAGAAAGGTCGTTGAGTAGCGACTACGAACCTTTTTTGTCAAAGTATATGTAATGTCCCTTTAATAGACAATTTAATAATTTACATGCAATTTTAATATAAGTAGTAAGATACCACCGACTCGGAATGATAAGACAAGAGTCTGCCAGAAACTCAAGCTACTCTTTTTGAATAAAATTCAATAATGTTTGATAGATATATTACAATATAAACAGTGTAAACGTCAAAAGATCAAGTTCCACACGTTTCGATGAACTAAAAACTATTGAATGTATATTACAAGATATCTTCTTTTTATTTTTGTCGATAGACGCCCACTGCAAGACACAGGTGTCCCAAAAAGATTCTCACTATAATTGATCTTGTTATTATATCTTATTATTATCCAGCTACTATTTGTGACTTTAACTTTGTCGTCTACCCACCTAGTGGTATCCGTACTACGCCGCGTCTATTGCTTTATGGTCGCCACTAGAACCTCTCGGCCCCAAGGAACATTGGTTGCATGAGCTATGAACAATTTTAGATTAACTCAGTGCCCTGAATCCTTCTGAAGATCTCGTCATTTATGATTCGATTTCGCAGCAAAACTCTAAGCATATTTTTCCATAGCTCTTTAGGTGACTTTATTATTAGTATATTTTTAATTTCATAATTTAAAACTAATATACACTAAATATATGTAAGACTAATTTTTTGATAGTCTAAAGTGAATCTAAAAATCTCAGATAAGACAAAACTAATTAATACATTACTCTTCCCTAAAGTGCTTTTAATATAGCACTAAACGGACCAGATTAACAAGACGCGGCCGCTACGGTGATTATGGCAAAGGATAGCTATACTGAAGGGTCATTTCCCTCACCCGTGTATAAACATATAATCTTCCATCTAATGACTTTTATCTACGTCGCATATATATTTAAACTAGGTGCGGATTTGATTTTAAATGCAGATAATGTATGTCATTAGTAAAATTGGTATCCTTTGCGGTCCAAAATGAATTTGATATTGAAATATATAAAGTTTCGCTATATGACAGTATTAATTTCTTTATAACTTAATGTTTAATTTTGGATATATACAGGTTGATTGGGTATAGATATTAACACTTCAATAGGGCTAATGCATAGCTCATTTGCTGACAAATCAGTTATGCATTTACCCCTTTAAATCTTTTACAACTGTATCCAATTAACTTGCATGTATTAAGGACAATAATGACAACTTTATTTATTTCCACACTCCACTTTTGTCCTTCTTAAGATGTTTCATTTCTATTGTCCTTCTCATTCTCTTCTATTTCTTCTTCTTTTGATCCCTTATTACCTTTCATACATCGCCTACCCTGGTTCGTCTTTTATCCAAAATACAGTAACAAATCTGAATTTTTATTTTTAATCTTTATATTACAATTTTTATATTTATTTTGTATCATTAACTATTATTTTACTCTTATTTTTCATATTTTGTTTATAATCTCTCTTTTATTGATTTACTTCTTTTTTAATTTTATTACTGTTCCGATTATCTCCTGAAGTACTCCAGAAAGATTGACATCCTACCTCTTAACTAACTAGTGAGGCGATGTTACTTTCTTCTATCCTTTTCTGCAACCGAAACTGGCAATGTTTCTGTATATGTGGCAGGACCGCGAAAACTTAACTCGTCATCTTCAATTTAGCTGCTGATCATAGATCTTTATCATAGATTAGTTATAGAACTGATTGGAAGCGGTCTGCACCAGCGTATTTCGAGTACCATTACAAGATCTGTCTACTTGGTACTTGGTACTGCTACTTGTCTCTATCTGGTACGTGGTCTCCAATCCACAACATTTAGGTCTTTAGTGAGGTAATTTTGGTGTATGGACATATTTTGTGACCAGCTGATGATTAAATATTATTTTTTTAGTGTTGTGGGCAACCCCATAAATGTCGTAAATTTAAGAATAAGAAGAATGACATAAGAACGTCAGTGCGACAACGAAAAAATAAGCATCGGTCGAATTATTTGCGTTCTGCGAATATTATAATTATTAATTGCATCACTCCACAATCTCCACAGTGTAAATGTATATTTGGAAGTCTTATTTAACGGTTTTAACATCGAGGCCTCGGCAATAAGAAGAAAGTTGTCGTTTAAACTGCAAGAGCCCTCGTATCCCAATAAATAAATTTCTAAGGAAACTGTGTTGTATGGTAGTGTATTATTATCACAAAAATTACAATCATAACATCGAAAAAGCTCACATCGCATTCGTTAAAGAAACAATACTCCATTTATTTCTCCAACATTTATTGATGTCTTCGGTTAGGATTATATGACCGGTAAGTATAAGAATGATCGTGTAGCGTATTCCTAGGCAATGCTTATATAAATATGAAAATCCAATTTAGTTCCCAAAGAAATAACGATGTAATGACATCTACTATAAGAAACAGTTCGAATCTCCCATGTGCTCATCCATTACTCGTTTCGTTTACAAAAAACATTGAACTCCTTCAACGAACACCGCAGTGTAATAAGAATAGCAAATTCGCTACGTGTAGTAAAACATTGTTAGTATAACACTCTAGAAGCATAGTATAAAAAGTAACCGCAAAAACTGAAGTCTGGCACGTCGTATGCTGCCTGTATCGCTTCGAAACAGAGAGTATAAAAAGACCAACTCTGTATTACCCTAACAACTGGAAACGCGCCAGAAATTTGGCCCAGTTCTACGTGACCGTATTTTAATTCAATATTGAAATATAAAAAGCTTATAACGAAAGCTAGTTTGTATTTGGTTTAGTGGCTCACGAATTCTTTTCTTGGATATAACTGGCTGTATCATATCTTGCCCGTTTCTCACTATATTATTGAGTACAATATCAAATATCATAACGCCAAAGAAAGAAATTTTGTAAACGTTGAAATAGTGGTGGACTAACGTTCTTAGCTATAGTTTGTAAGTTACTTGATCACCGTTTGAAGACAGGTTCATCATTACCATGACAGCCGATAAATACCCATTGCAAGGCATGAACTTTCCCCAATGATGATGAATGAAAATTATGAAATAATACATTTATACTAAGCTATTTATTAGTCAATATAACAAGTAAAATAAAGATCCCATTATATTTATTAATAAGTTCGTAATAAATACGAAAATTTCCAAAAAAATTATGGAAGTCACTTAAAATAAAACTTTCTGTTTATATATTACGATTGTGACGCCAAAACTTCTTAATTTGGTACACGTCCAATTTATCTTTTGCGTATACTTTCTGAGCCCAATACTGGCCGAAACTTTTATAAAACGGTTATGAATTTCATTTACGACTTTCGAAATATAAAATCGAATAAAATGAAAAAAAGAACTGTTTGAGATGCGGTTTTAAAATTTCATTTCTTTAGTATTTATTAATTAATAATATTGAACATAGATGGCGCCACTTGCGAAAACAATTTTAAAACATTAAATAATATTTATTTACTAAAAATAATGGAATTTCAATTGTGTTGGGAGTTTTCGTATAAATATGATATTCTTCGTTCTTTTACGCAGTTCTGTTTTGACACTACTGGTAAGAAATATATACAAAAGTACCAAGTCAAGTTATTAGTTTTGTAAGTATTTATATTGGACTGTCTATGCAATTATGTTTCGAGTACTGGCTCGAAAAACTTACATCCTAACTTGCTACGGCAGAACATTTGGCTTGTTACTGCTACTGATGGACTTTTTGCGCAGATATCTTTTAGTGCTACTAGAAAGTGAGACACATCTTCATCTACTAGGTGAAGTCATTTGCCTCACAGTTGAGCTAATAAATCTTATATGCAGTTATATTTTTAGAATTGCTGGGAAGAAATATTAGGAGAACCGGAAAGTAATGAAGCTTTCTTAAGTTAAATTCACAATTCTACATTTTTAACAAGTTTTTATTTCTAATATATTAATAAGTTACCAAATGACAATCAAATATCGTCATGCGCATTACTTTCTGGTCCCCCTAATACATATGTCTGAATATACTACGTGTAGTTATTTATCTTATTGAACTGGAAAAAAATACATCAATACAAAAAGGTCAGTAAAAACGTATTTTTTAGGATCTTTTGCAATAAGGCAAGGTAAAACCAGAGAAGTCAAAAACAAAGTTAAAGACCCACAAATGACTGAAAAACCCCAGAATGTCGAAAAGGATGAGCATCAACAAGCATATTAGAGTTATTAAGATTGCCCATGTGATAGCTAACATCGGTTCAAAGACTATTCTATAAAATATGTCTACAGTATAAATTACAAACAAAATTCATTTGTCAAACATAGGTACTCATATGTTACTGCAGATAAATGATCATATACCAATATAAACATATGGCGTTAATTAACAAATAAGCAATGTGGTTTAAACTTAAATCTCGTCGGTATTTTGACAAATTAAAACCGTATAAACCGTATCAATGAATTGTTTGAATAATTTAATTAACATATGTTAATAATCAACTGCAGATATGAAAAAAAATATCATACAATCTGTCGCTAACATAGATTATTTAAACCAGAAGATGTGAAAAAACAAATGTCGCGATCTTCAAAATGTTTATAATACAGATCCTGAGCAGTATGAGGTTTTAGCTAGCTATGTAGCACTAAAGTTAACATAATCACATACATATAAGATTACAGCTTTTTCATGATTACCAGACAAAAGTGAATAACTATTTATATATGTATTATATGGTTCTCAAAATCAACCTAAATGCAATAACAGCGGTCACACCAATGATGGCGTTGGAATTCAAATCATCGTTCGAATTTGAATTAGGGTAATGTCGCGTATAGACTTCACATAAGAATTCGTTTTAATTTGCATCTTTTAAATTCTTTTTATTTAAAGAACATTTTCATAAACTGGGAATGCAGTCAGAAACACTCGCAAAACAGAGAGTCACGTCACTTATTCGATCGTTTAAAAACCACTCTGGAACTTAAAGTATACTTTATTTTGCATGGCGGATCCACTTATTGTGAGGCTTTTTGAAAGGCATTTAAGAAACACGAGTATAGAGCGATACCGCGTGGCTCTTAAAAAAGTTGTTGCTGAAACACTAAGGGGTCACGGGCGCCGCTCGTTGCAAATGATCTCTTAAAACGAACCTTTTAGATAAGGGTAGACGAAGAAAACTAAAATGTGCATTTTACACAGATTAAATATAAACATTACTTAAAAATATACGTTTTTTTTAATTCATATTCACGTCCACTGTTTCATAAATTATTATTGATATTGGACATAAAATACATTATAGCAAAAACTATGGTAGAACTTCTGTGCGAAAGTCATATGTTCGAGAAGTTAATAAAATAAGTCTGAAAGCATTTTAAATTTAGGAATGAGATGATCCATAGAAGAACATATGTAACAGATATAATTCAGCTAATTGGCTAGTTGAAATGACAGTGGACAGACCATAAAGCATACAGAACGAATGAATGCTGGAGTATTCAGGATCTTTTTTAATGGTTCCGTTTTTGGAGCCTCTTGTATCCCTACCATATTGTGGACAGGGACTTTTTATTTCAAATAAAGTTTTCAGTTTGTTTTCTTATCACTCTCCTCTTCTGTTCTTCACGATCTCTATTGCTCTCCAACTTCCTTTACATCATTTTCTCTCGTTTTCTTAACATTTATTTGTATTTCATTTACACGCCGCCTCTCTTGCCACTCCTTTTTGGAACATCACAGTACAGTTTCATTATAGATTTTTATTTATTTCTTTTATTATCTCTTTTTGAGTTTTTACAATGTTGTTCAATTTCAGGATTCTTACACTTTTGTTATATTAACTCTTTATTTTCCTCATTTTAATTAATTTTTTATCTTGTTACCTTAATACCTTCCTCCTTTATAATTATTTTGGTAATACGTCAGACAGATGTGGCGACGCTCTTTGTTTCCCATTGATGGATTGGAGATGATGGTGCAGTGGAGAGGGCTCCACCATTCTAACTTACTCTAGCTTTCAGTATACTCTTGCATTTGCCAATGCAAATACCAATTCTAGGCTCTAGAAGCTCTTACACTCTGATTTCCACCAGCAAGTGTAAAATTGATCCACAAGGTGGACCAATGACCTTGTTAGAGGCATCAAAAAGCCTGGATATAGGCCGCTTTCTTCTGGGCTTATTTTAAATCTACAGCAGTAGCCTTTATCTACGTAAGAACATACTGTGACTTAAATTATAAATTTGGTGTTAAGATTGAGGTTTCCCTTATCAGTGAGATTAAGAATAAGGTAATGTGACGCTAATGTGCGAGTCCTGTGAGTAATTTAAATAATTTATATAAAACAAGAAATAGAGAAAAGTAAAATATACTCTGACAAATTTTGAACGACTGGTGAAATTAAACTGTGATATAGATAATAAGGAAGGAAATAATACCAATATTAAATACGTTGAAAACGTAAACGTAGGATCCCGCAGAGAAGGCGATGCACGAAAAGAAAGGTGAGAAAAGGAATGCAAGATACTGTGAAGGGAAAAAAAGAGAAATGAATAGAAGAAACTAAAAAGAAGAAGGATGAGAGAGGAGCTTGAACATAATAATACTAAGTAAAAAATCTGCTTTTCCGTGAACAAGGATATGGTAGGAGAGAACAAGAGGTGGATAAAACATCATGAAAAATATGTCAATTGCTATTTGACCCATAAATGAGCTGTAAGTGTCATATTCAGATGCAGGGGGCTAAGAGTGACCCATCACCATGATTGGTTTACTGCATAACATTGGACACTTCGACGTAAGGGGCCCTGTACAATTACATTGAATTTTGTAACTTAATATCTCTATATATACGACAAGCTGGTAGAGACGCCATGGGTAGACTGGCCACTGGGTAAACTGATGACATAGTCCAGGGTGCTGGAAGTCGCTAGATGCGGGCAGCAGAAGATTAGCCATCGTGGCGTTCTTTGGGAGAGAATGTCTAGAATTGAGCGTATATTGTGATGATCTCTTCTCAAAAAAAAGACTTGACGTTTCGTTAAAATCTTAAATTAATACTAACGATCTAGATATCGCCCACCAGTTTTATTACACGAAATAGGACTAAAGTTAACGATGTCATATAATAAACCATTTTCTCTCACTTTAAAACGATTACATATTATTCATTGAAATTAATTAAATTTTATATTCCGTTATTAAAATTTTATGGAATGTGAAATATTAAATTTCAAAGAGCTCCGAGCGTTCTAACAAAAAAAAAAATAATCTAAAAACAAATGTATTTTATTAAACAGAATATACCATTTCATTAAAAGCTCTTTTGAAAGCTCCTTTGTTTTAAACTCAAATACACTTTGAAACTCTCTTTTGAAACACGTACTTGAAGACTCGTTTTGAATTAAAAAAAAATACCGTTGAATACGGTGTAAATGTAAGTCGTACACAAAGTAGGAACGATCTGAGCGTCTGTTTCATTTCTTTCCACAGTCAACATGTTCCTGTGTATGCGTTTTATTGACTTGCTGTTCTTCTTAATGCACCTGTAAGGGATGTAGAATATCACCATTAATATGATAGACCAGTGGTCGGAAAATGTCTCCAAAGCTGCATGTGATTTAGCCCAAATATCCATCAATAATATTTACTTTAAAAAAAAAATCTTGGTAAGAAAAAAAAATCATAAACTTACAATCAGCTAGCTGTTTTCCTTATCGGTTCTACATATGTATGCGAAAAATCTTTTTTAAATATTATCAAGATTAAACAGAGAAGTTGTCTTATTGATGAGAACTTAAAATTACGTTTAAAATTAAAGGCATCATACAAATCTGACTCTCGAACTTTCCATGCATATACAAGCACATTATTCACAGTAATAAATATTTATTAACTGTCAAATTTACCTTTATTTAGTGTAATAATATTTACTAAATAAGCAGATTTGGCATCCAATTTTTTTACAGTGGTAATCTTCGTATTTGGCTCTTTAATAACTTTGCCGACGACTGCGATAGACAATAGTTTCAAATATACACAAATATAAGTAGACGGTATAAAAGCGTTATTCTTTTTAAATAATCATATCTGTTATACCGTGGGAAATCAACACTAGTATTTTCCCCAGAATGTCCTATTGGATGAATAGTGATTAAAATTTTGGAAAATAATCATAATAAGACACGAGGAGGATTTTTCGTTTTTCCTAGAACTGCCAGATATAAATTTCCGACATAAAAAGAAACAACTTGCATCCAGTATCTTATGACGATTTTGACAAGGTAGTCTGTCTATGTTATGGGCGAAAGTTTTATGCTTGCTTCGTCGCTTCCTCTCCACATCCTTATTGCTCTAGAGGTCATTTTTCTGCCCACTACGCGGTCTCCCACTCTAACTTCAACATTCCGATCCGCTGGATTATCTGACTTACTTTTTTTTCTAATCCCTCCTGTTCCTTTATCTTAATCTGTGACAAAGATGTGTGACTTACGAAATATTATATCCAGCACTTTGTTCTTCATTTTTCTTCTTTCGTACTTCACAATCTCGTATTTCTCTTCTTCTTTCTCTTCCTTCACAATATCTCTCACTCTATAACTCTTGTATACATTCTGTTAACATCGCGTTTTTATTATTAACATTTATATTTTGATTTAATTCTCTTTCGTTTGTCTACAGATCTCATTTCTAATTCGATATGATATATAAACGCATTGGAAAATCATAAAGAGAAATAAGAAGTTAGAGAGACTTTAAATTTCATTGTATATATGACGTCCCCGTCATAAGGATCATAGACAATTATATATTAAGATCATTGACATATCGTATTTAGATCAAAAATCATATATGTGTATATACGTTATGCGGGCTGTATATACGTAATTATTCAACACAACAAAGCCAGTGGACTCTAAGTGAGCGAACGCTTAAATTGTCTCGAGCGCATTTGTAGCGGCGACGTCTAGTGATAAATCGTTCCCGTCATTTGCAACCGGAAAGCTTTTGCGTTGGTTACCGGGCCCCAAGGATTCCATTATTCTAATAAACTTAATTCAGATAAATTATTCGACAACAATATGGTTACGTGTATACAAATCCTTACATTTGTTTTCAATCATTTACAAATTTAATTTCTTTCTGTATTCTCTTCACATCGTTGTTTTGATCATGGATCATGATCCAGTACCTGGAGTAATCTTTGTCTACATTAAGCCCCGGCACATTATCCTATCTTGTGTTATCATAAATATTGGTGTTAAATAATGAAACTACAATATATCTGACAGTTATTATTAGGAAGTGTGACATTCACACCGACACCGACAAGTTATCAAATATATCTATAAGCAGTGTGTTTGTATACACCTTTACAACAGGTTCCTTGATAATGTTCAGAAATCTTCTATTGTTGAATATAAAAAATTAAACCCAAATAACGTTAGTGTGATATGGCACTGCAAGGCTTAACCTTCCTCCAAAGGGCGACATTATGACCGGCCCAGCGACTTCCTGCCACCATAAATGTGACGTCGGTCCAACTAGTGGTCCACCCACACCAAATCTACTGGCTCATGGTGGCCACTCGAGATCCTTTCAGCCCCAACGGCCATCCATTGCACGAGCGATATGCCCCGCCCACCATTTCAGACGAGCAATTCTTCGTGCTACACTGTGATAACTCGGCTGTATGAAAAATAGTAACAGACACGTGATATATACAAAAAATAAAAATAACCTCGGAAAGTATATAAATATAAATTTCGTCTTCGAAAAGTGAACATATACGTGTCCGCATATATAATGAAGTTCCACAAGATATCTCAGAGTATTCTTTTTTAATTTTGATTCTAAAATTAAAAGTGTCTATTTAAATAAATTTTATTGTAGAATTCAAAAGTTTTGTGATGATCGAAATGTGTGGAACTTGATTTGTTGACTAATTTATATAATTGATATTATAAATTACACATGACAAAAATTGTTAAATTTCATTTAAAAAAGGAACAGTTGAATGTCAGGTGGACTCCTTAGCCGATCAGTGTTAAGAGCCGATGATAAGTAACTAATAATAGTGTTAAAATAATCGACGATTCGAAAGCGTATGCGCCTATATTAAAATCAAAATATCTTTAATTTCGAATTTTAAATTTAGAACTTTGCAAATGACTTCAATGTAGAGCTCATCTTGGAATTGGTGCGATCGCATCCTAGCTGTCGCATTACTTATGAAATAGATAATCTTATTGTGTTAAAAAATATATAGCCCCGAAGTTTTTTTTTTTGTTGTTGTCAGCTAAACTCAACTATGATGTCAACAAGATCTATCGAGAGTTAACTAAAAAATTTATGAATATGAGTTTGACTTATCCTTGACTTTTGCTGTCAATACCAGTTGACCACACACTTTTTCATCAACTGGCTTAAAAATTCACTTCTATGCTTCTATACTATACTTTTCGAGAGAGAAAGATTTTTTTTAATCTTGTAAATTTTAGTTATGGAAGTAAAATATTTAGTACAGGACCTAAAGGTCTAAGACGCTGCAGAGGACTATGCCCAGTAGAAGATGTCTTTGGGCTGAAATTATGATGATGATCATCGTTATTGTATTTATAATGTGATTATAAGATGTAAAATTAAGTTTTAAATAAATAAATCAAAATAAGTTTATATTGAGTATAAATGTTATACAGGGCATATTATATTTAGAGTTTTATCAAGTTTTTCCGATCCCAATAGATCTAAAGTATAAAAATTGTTAGATAGAAAAAGCTTTTAGATTCTCGCGTAAGAAAGACACAGGCGGTTCGCTAAGGGAGACACAAATTGGAAAGTATTAAAACAAGGTTTCAAGTTATAGTTTGCTTACTTCCATATTCCTTCAGCCGTCGTAAATGGGTCAAAGAGGTTCTAGCACTTTCAGACGATTTATGCCCCATCTTTTCTATTCAAAAGAAATCTGTGATCTCAAAGATGAAAAATATGAAGAAAACTCAATATCTTTTAAAACTAATTAAATTCAGAACAAAGTTTAAAGTGAAAATTCTGTAGGCTTATCTATAACAACGTGCTCTACATACAGATTGAATTAAAACGTTCCCAGACAGTCTTATTCTTTGAAAGATTTATTCAATCTTTCTAATTACGGTTATAAAGTGGAATTTAATTAAAAATTTGTTTGTCTGCTTTAAGAGGTAATGTCTTGAATGATCATATTTACGAAATTTAAAACGTGAATGCTTACATTACATTAAAAAAAATAAAAATTAAATTTGATAGAAATAAATAATTTCAAATTTTAAAAACAAATAAATCAAAGTTTAAAGAATAAACCGATTTAAAATATATATTGTTTTGTAGCATATTTAACCTCCAATCGAAAATTAATATTTGTACTATCTAATTTAAAACACTTTTAATAAATAAATAAATAATTTCATAAACGAGCGATAATTAGATTTGAAGAATAAAGTTGCCTTTTAATTTATCAGTTATTCTTTCTTTTGGAGGCCTCTGCAAGGCATAGACCTTTCCCTCAAACATCGCCACGAAGACCGATCCTGCGCTACCTGGATCCAGTGATTTCCCGCGACCAAAACTATGTCGTGGTCCCACCTAGTGGGCATCAAAAATTCTTGTAGTTTCTTGTTTTATCGTGGGCTCTTTTCATATCATCCTCCTAAATCATCTGGGAAAGGAGGTGATTCTTTTAATTCATACATTCTGTAATTACGTACAAAGAGCGCTGCATAAATAGTCGCTGGGGCAATGAGATTTTTGAGTTGAGACCACGGAAGGCGCACCGTTGGACGTCGATTATCCAGGTCTACTGATGATCTTCTGAAGGTATGACGCTATATGCAGACCGCTTCCGATTGGTCATATTGGAAATCCTCGAAGGAATTCTTTGTCCAGATATGGACGTTGTACGGTTGAAATTATGATCATATTACATATACACTTTTACACTCTTTTTTTATTATTTTTTTATATGGCCCCTGCTATTGGGGGCCTCTCGTACCCCTAACTTATTGAGATCAGGGACTTTATTATTCAATATTTTTTTTATTATTTACTTTATTAATCACTCTCTTTCACGCGTCACAATATCTTCCATTCTTTACTTTCGTCCTTCACAATATCTTTTGTTTTGCTCTTTTATACCTTCTTTCTTTCCTCGCCTTTCTTCTACTTTTTTTTTACACAAGAGTGTATGTTAAGTAAGAACTTAAAACCATTTTGTCTCAAATTTTCGTTTCTCGATAAGACTACCAATTGGACATTTCTGTTATGCAAGTATGTATATATTTAATAACACATACAAGAAGACCACGACGACCCGGTACGTATATAGACGACGAGGTGTAAGCATCGATCTTATTGGAAATCTTTGTAGCAGACGTATGTCCATAAGAGCATATTAAAACTATAAAAACGATTATTTTTTATTATAGAACAAAAAATCTTATTAAATAAATAATAAAGTAAGTTATAACTTTGGTATCTACGTCGAGATATATTCGTCTTAAGTTAATACAGCCTGTGGGCCGTAATCAAAACAATTTCGCGGCGCGTCACATGTGTGCGGCGCGTGACTGTAATGCTTTATCGAAGTGTTATGTCGTTTGTTGCGGTCGGAATTATAAGGCAACGTTTAAACGCGACAAGGGGACTTACATTTTTTTCTACTACAGTAATACCCCGCTTTACGCGACCCCGTTATACGCGGTTTCACTATAACGCGAATTGCAAATTTCGCGCTAAAATGCCTCGAATTACACGAAAGAGTGCGTATAAATATAATGTAGTCATCAACTTCTCTATGGTGTCTTGACCATCTGTCAAATAAATAAAAACAGTGTTGGGTGTCATGAACGTAAAATACGTAAACAAATACGTAAACAAGAACGTAAACAAAATGTTACCCAAAAGACAATAGATGTATTTTTCCATAAAAAATAAGAGTATGTGTTGCATAAAGTGTTCGTAGAATTAAAGTGATTGATTTAAATGATTTGTATTTTTTTTGTAATAATTTTTGACTATGTTTAATCATAAACCTCGTTATACGCGAATTTCAGTTAACGCGATTTTTTTTTTGGAACGAATCCCTCGCGTAAAGCGGGGTATTACTGTATTGCACATTTGTTGTTAGTGTCTATAAGTAACTGTGGTTGTGAAGTCTTAAGAAAATATAGTTATTTACTTAAATATATCGCCGTCGTATTAGTATTTGCTATGTAAATTGAAAAAGTCTTTAAAGTGCCGAAAGAAAAATCAGTGATTTAGAAATTAGAGTTGAAAATGATCATAGTGTCAGGATGGACTGCTATGTAGATGGACTAGACTCATAGTCATAGACGACTAGAAATTAAGGCTGTTAAAATAGTACTAAAACTTGATAAAGTCATGTATAATAAGCCATTAATGTGATAGAGGGATGACATCATGGCGATGGCCAGCAATTGGATTCTCAGTACGTTCTAAATTTTTTTATGGCCCCCGCTATTGGAGGCTTCTCGTACCCCTAATTTGTTGAGATCAGGGTCTTTGTTTACAAATAAGTTTTTCAAATTTTTATCTTTATTCTTCACTCACTTTCATTCTTCTCAATTTCTTTTGTTCTTACCTTTTTTCCTTCACAATATCTTTCATTTTGTTCTTTCATTCCTTCTTGCTTTCATCGCCTTCCTTCCATCATCTTATTACTCCTATGTGGCTGGGTACATTTCTTTTATTCGTTATTTTATCTACTTATTTTTTTTTCGTTCGGTCTTTAATTTTTAGTCGAGGTTGTTGATTTTTGAAACGTTTACTTGTCTGCGTTTGACCATCAACTCGTCTGATTGATAACGACGGTGTGGTTGAAGATGAAAAACGCAGACTCCGTAGGTACCTAATAGATTATATATTAGATATATCTACTTATTTCAACTTACTGCGAATTTTCGATTAGTTTAATAAACTAAATAACATTGAGAATGTAAATGCTTATACAATTACAGAGGCATACGGCAATTCAATGTTATGTAACATTAATCGTTTGGAATAATGCAACTTAAAAATAACTTGGAAATTTATAAAGTTATTGTTTTAAGAAAAACATTATGTTAAAAAATAAAATTTAAAAAATGTATGTACACGTGGAGATATAGCAGTGAAAACATTTGTTTAAGCAAAGTACTTTAAAATATACAGAAACACTGATACATTCTTCGTACATCGCAAATCTGACAGTCCCCTGTGAAATGTCAATCCTTACATCCTTCTATCCTAATGTTGCCGTCCGATAAACATTTTTCTTCCACATATATATTAATTTAAGCTACTTCTGACACCGCATTTATTATCATTCTATTATTATTTTAAAATTTCTGGACTCCTCCTTGATGTTTAATCCTTGATGATATCATTAAAGATGTGGTTTATGATCTCCTGGACATGGAGAAATCTGTATTGATTTGTGATAGGAAAAGTATGTACACCTCATCGTCCTATACACGTGGTGGGCACCCAATGTTTTCATCATTCCCATATATATTATATTTATAATTCTATATATGTAAGACATCATAAAATATGTTCACTGTAGTTGTTGTAATACCTATTTTATGGCGATTAGAAGTAATCTCAAATCATACATGAGAATTCGCTGTCTCTTTTTATTTTTTTTCATGTAATAGAAAAAAAACGTATCATATATTATAATGCTAGAAAATAATTTCAATGAACATACACTCATATTTATTGACAAGCATGCAGTGAGGAAAAACTAGACTAATGAAACACGTATACACTGTAATTATGTCATACAAGGAAGGACTCGCTTCGGCCAAGAGGCGAGGAATAATTTCGACTCACGACAACCTCAAGAGTAAGAACGCAACTCAATGGGCGTTGGAGGACCCTTGCACTAGCGGAGGAGCCGCGTTGCATACAGGAGTCTCACATGACGCAACGTCACATGGCAACCTACCTTTATACAGAGAAAGCTATGATTAAACATGTCATCTAGTGTTTGTTCTTTGCAAAAGGAATTCATTTCAGATATAAAGATTTTTACTTATATGCGGTTACTCTATTTCTAGCAAATGTTAAGTTTCTAGCCTGCTCTTAGCTGATCAGTCTTCCGATCGACATGTTAGTTTATATAATTAAAATAATTGAGGTTATTTACTTCGGCAGTACATATGCCAAAATCGGAACGATACAGAGAATAAAATAATAATTGACGATTCTAAATTGCCTTTTAAAGGCTACAAAACGCTTTATATTGCTGGCCACTACGACCACATTATTTTTTTTTAATAATTCGCAAGTGCGTCCGACTTCAAATTTCGACCATTATTTGAATTTGGACGCCGCCAGTTTTGCTACCGTCGTCTTTATATTTGGAATGATTTTGGGAAGCAAAATTTCTGTACGGGTGGTAGATAAAGATATTTTTATTTGAATTTAGAATTAGATATTATATTTCTTAATGTAACTTTTAAATCATAAACTAGTGATCCGTTGTGTTACAACAGTATTAAGATTAGTTTGAATATCAACCAAATAAAAACTATGATAATGATGACAGTTAAAACAAAGCCAATAACCATTGAAAATTGAATGGCCTTATGGATAAACCATTTCGACTTGGGGTAGTCACAGATGATGGAAGCTCTGAGGAAATGAAAGGGTCTACAATGAAAACATTATTGTATTTATTTATGTATTTACAATTTTTTGTACACCGTAGACAATAAATAGAGACAAAAAGAAACAATTAATGTGGTACATTAGGCGGTCTTATCGCTCGAGGCGATCTTTACCAGACAACCTGTGGATGTGAGATGACAGACATGAAGGAGATGGTTTGAGGTGTACGTATATACAAATTTATACAATATCTAGGACATGAAGAGATTGTAATATTACAAAAGCATCATCGACTCGTTTCGTAATGTTTTAGTGACGCTTTTCAGAACTTTAACTGTAAAAGAAATAGAATAGTACGCATACTAAAATGATTTTAAAATGTAGCACTAGAGAAATATGACAAAGACATCGTGTCAAAATATCTCTATTGTCTGGAAGTTTATATCAAAATCATAACTTATTTATTTGATATAGGATAGATGACATCAATTACTGAAGTAAAAAAATTCACAACCCTTAGCATATGTTCCTTAAATTTTTTTATAAATTCAACAATTGCAAATTTTTGTACATTATCGGTGCTATTTGTAAATATAATTGTAAATGCCCATAGAAACACGTGTTGGTAGAAGAAATATTAGTACTTGTAAACCTTTATGAAATACCCTTTTTTATTATAAAGTACCTACTCGAAAAGAATTGGCATTCACTAATATTTTACAGGAGTAGTAATAATTCCAACCCCCACAATGCGGTTGACGATATATCATAGAAGCAATTAGTAAGTTCTGAGCACCATAGAGTAATATTAACCAAAGCTTTTAATAAATGTGTTCTATTCCAAATTTACTATGCTCTTTTGTTGTAATATATATTATAATATATATTTTTTCACTAACTTTTTTGTCCTTTTTTATTGCAAAACTCAGGTTAACCTCTCTTAGGAAAACTTATATGTGGTTATAAGATGATAACGTCGATTAATAATAACAATTTATATATGTATCTGGCACATAAGTAGATAAATCTATGTAATTACAATTCATTATTTTTCTTTAACGTATGGTTAAACTTTTTCTCAACTTTCGGCGTGACCAACGTAATCACATGACAATTACAATAATAATAATAATATTTCTTATTAGAGTACAGAAATGTTTATTAGTAACAGATATAAAGAATTCAGATTGATACACGTGTGCCAACATGAGTTCTGTTGCTACCCACACTAGACAACGACTGCACCGCAGGGGCATTAGCAGTGAGATTTACAAATCAGATTGCACGGCAACTTACACAATAAAGTTGCTAGTACATTTAAAAAGTATGTTTATGTATGTATGTCTATATATATATATATATATATATTTATATCTATTATTGTATTATTTATAATATATATTAAATCTTTTTTATTATAAGTATATATGTTATATACGTATGTATGTATGTTTAAGTATGTATGTCTATGTATGTTTATGTATGTTTATGTTCATTTGTTTGTGAATATATATTTTTTTGTACACGTGAACTACCCTTTATAAATACTTTTATCTTTTCCTTACTATGGTTGTCTGTAAGAGACTTTTCTGTATTTTATTGTAAAACTTGTTAAATGTATCTTATCGTGAACAATAAAGAATATTAAATAAATAAATATATGTAAGTATTGTACAAAATAACAACCTATTATTTATACTTCTACCTTTTCCATACTATGGTTGTCTCTAAGAGATTGCCTTGTGTGATAAGACAGACCATTGTAATTTTGGTTTATTATTATGAAACTACTTAAATTTATGCGTATTGAATAAAACAAAAAGAACGTAGTTTAAGTTCAAGAAGAGAGAAAGTTTAAGTGAGCAGACGACAAAGCGAACGGAATAGATAGCCGCAAAGGACATATTGTTCTGGAGCGAAAATACCTCGGAAAGGCAAGCGCAATTTAGGGCGTGTACCAACAAGGTAAACAAACCGTCGTTGTAAAAACCGTCGGAAGACGGAAAACAGATTCCTACCGGTCCTATTGGAATATACAATATGTTCATAATCCCGCTCATTGATCATTCAACTCATTTGACATGAGTACTATGTACAGTAAATTACTTGTTGAGAAACTGTGTTTTATGATTGGAAATTTATACAAGATTCCGATGATCTACTATTGATTCTGTAGAAGTTGATGCTGTTAGCCCGGGGGATTTTTTAGCTTCATCGGTAATGAGTTCACGGAAAGGGAGGTTCCGTGAACTTATTTTCGATTTGCATTCTAGTAGCATAAGTCCAATAATCTTAATTTAATTTAATCCGTATAGTAGACATTATAAATATAAATATAAAGTATATATGTATATGTATATATATATGCGGGATGCAGGGATTGAATTTGAAATCTTTCGTGGGGCACAAATATTTATTTACAAAAAAAAGAACTCCTAACCTAAACTGCGCACGCTCCAACGTCGTTCAACCGTTGTCTGTCTCCTTTCCTCTTTCAACCCTCTCGCTTGCACCATTTGACGTTCCTATTCACGCATACTATTACGTTCCATTCCACATATATTTATATATTATATCTATATTATGTTACATACATACATATATATACATAAATTTTGATCTTAATGATTAGAGAACGTGTGTGAGCTTTTAAATTATATGCTATACTAAATAATTATTATTCATACAGTGTTAACAGCCAGTTCATGTTTGACTTTTGGACAAACAAAACGTTGATCCTAAAATAATAGATAGCATAATCACAGTCGTTCGTAAAGCAAACAATGTGCGGTCTGAAAATACAGTTTGTGTTTTTTACAAGTGACGTCATTTATGCTTTCATGTACACGTCTATAGGTTTTTACTAAAATGTATCATTTAAAAATACTGTGACGTCATAACTTGTATATATTTCTTGTTAATACCAATTCTTTTTTTATTTAATGTAACAGTTTCATAGTTTCCTCTGTGTACTGTTTATAGTCTTTTTCAAACCAATCTATTATTATCAACATAATAATTTTGGTCATAACACATCCACATCTGGACAAAGGCTCCCCAATTGATTTTGAAAAGGTCGGTTAAAAAACAACCTGAATTCATTGTCATCTAAGACCCTAAACAGGTAACGTAGGACACCCTGCGCTTGCCGATCTCTAGTCTCCACTTGAGGATCTTAGTTCCACGAACCGGCAAGCCTAAACACGCTAAGGCTGCGAAACTGAGGTTTTAGAGTATATTCCATAAAGGCCTTTAAGAGGCCAATATTTAGCCACTTCCGCACATGCAGTGGTAGTCGTGCAATAAAATGCACCGCCCGCCAGTCCGCTGATAAATGCGTATGGGGCAAACAATGCGAATAACATAACCACCACCGCCAAACTACTCAACACGAGTTTCACCCTTCCATGGGGCATCTTCAGGAGTTATGTTACACCGATTAGTGCCAAACACAGAGTCGTTGGCGTGGAAGAGGCTAAATATTGGTCCTTTTCTTACTTAGGATGGACTTCTCCGAAGTAACGCCTGATTCTTTAAAATACTTTAAGAGGCGAAAATACATTAAATGCCTGACATAGAAATAGAATGCAGTCTATTAAAATAAAGTTTGATTAATATCTGCAATAGCAATGCATTGGGCTGTGACTGTTACTTACGTTCGTCTACGGATCTTCGAGTCTTTAATTTGATCTTTTAAAGAAATTCCGAGTACAGCTCTCTCCGTGGGATGTAAAGCGACTGTAAGGTTGTATTTGAGACGCAAATTAATCGCACATTTTCGTCTTTAGTCACTGAGGAAAGTAAGAGCAAGAATAGAGGTTATCTGTCCTAATTATTTCAAGTCTCCTTTTAAATTTTGATTTACTCAATATTCGCTATATACGAGTTTCAATATAATTTGTCGATTTTTTCATCTGCCTAAAAATGGCGAGATTAGGCAGAGTTATCTTTTTTTTCTCTAAGTAAACAAGGTAAATAAAATAAAATATCACTTGACTACTACTCTGCAAAATTTACGTAAACACGGCCTTGTAAAATCAATTGTTAAAATGATTTAATTAGACGTAATGAATTACTAATGTGTATGAATGTTTTGTGTTAGGAGAACCGGAAAATAATGTCGTTTCTTTTGACATATTTTACAAAAAACCGGTTTATTTTTACCGCTACGGCATTGAAAATTTATATACTAGATGGCAAAAGGTTGTGATAACGTAGGTGAATATATTGATTAGAAATAAAAATTTGTAAAAATATAGTCCTCTGAATTTAACTTAAGAAGGCGACATTACTTTTCGGCCCCCTAATAAAAGTTTTTAGATATATGTATTTATAGTAATGCCACGAGGGCATAAAAGGAACTGTCACTCGAACCGCCGGAGCATTACAATCTCACAAGACATTGTTACGCTATAAGTCTAAGAATATTCTTTGAATCTGATTTTTATAGTCAGAAGTTATTATTTTTACTTAGCACTAATATCACGCTTTTAAAAAATACCCTACTGAATATACTTCTCCATGACGTCATATTCAGTTTCAATAAGTCACTTTAATATTAAGGCATTACGTATACTTACACTAACTTAATCGTTTAAAGTTTAAAGTTTTTGATTTTTATTATATATTTTATTGTTTAAAGTTTTTGATTCATACATGGTGTCAGTGGTCAGTGTCAAAGAAATTATATACATTCGCTCTCAGCAAAAAACTTTTAATCTTTTACACCTATTTTCAATCACACTGAATATGTTACACTATTTTTTTCTATTGTAATGCGATAGTCAATAGCTTCTGGCAGTACAAAGTTCACAGGAATAGATATTAAACAATAATTAATGTTAATATATAGTAATAATACAAGTTTTTTTACTTTATTATAATTCCGTTACTTATTATATCAAACTGTAACTAATATCATCATTATCATCATCATTATTTGTAATGAATGAAGACTAATGATGGAACTAAGCCTCGATAATAAATTTCCAATAAGGCCGATTAAAAGCCTGTATCGAATATCCCCCGTCTGGATTCCTGGTCTATTTACTACTTTTTAAATTGATGAACTTTAATAATTTTATTAAATTTTGTTAAACTAGACATCTACAAAACGCTACAATCTATTACTTAATTACTCATATATGGTTATATATCACTAAAATTAATAATGGTCGCTTTATATACTTCGGCATATATGTCGAGTTTCCTTCGCAGGAGGTTCTCATAACTTTATATCAATATTCGAACTTGCTTTCGAAGTTTTCACTTACTGATATGAAGAAAATGTAGTATTCGAAGTGTAAAACGTGAGTTCGACTTTCTTTGACACGTTATATCCTTTATTATTCCATACCTTCTGCTTGAGTAGCGAAAACCTAGCAGTAGAGCACTGAGACTTACGATAGAAGGTCGTGGGTTTGAATCCCGGTATACAGTTCTATATAATTGTATAGGTTTATCACTCCTTACAAAGAAGTTTCCAAAGAATGGGTGGCAGTTTCCTATGAGTATCAAAATACTACACTGCAATCCCCATAGATATATTTGATGGAGGCCTATGCCATACAGTGGGCGACTATGGGCGGAAATTATGACCTTTAATTTATAAAATAAATTGTTTTCTATTTAAAAATTATTTATTTCATATAACATACGTTCTTATACTGTCGTTGTTATTCATTACACTATATTTTTATTCATTGTTTAAAAAAGAGTTACAACGATAAATATTACATTAAATGACTTAATTAGGTTCTGTTATTGTATAATCAGTTTTTTCGGGAGTACTCAAATTTTAAATGCGTTTTTATAAAACTGAACCCAGGGTCCTATTTTATGGAGCCCTTACCCCCTACTATATATATATATATATATATATATATATATATATATATATATATATATATATATATGTGTGTATATATATATATGTGTATATATATTCTGCCTTTAGCTCTCTGCCACATCAAACTACGAAAAGCTGTAAATGCATTGCAATAAAAACAAAGAAAAGTCGCAAGTTCGAATCCCGATAGTATTATATGACATCACTACGGGTCATAAACGGTAAAGCAAAAAATCGCAAATAAACCTATATCCTGATACTAAAAATAGTAAAGGTTTGTATATCGCGTTAAAACAAGTGTTCCGACCATAGGAAATATTATATTGGCGCATTTACAACACGTTCGTGGCGTTACGAGATATAAAGGACCCCTCGACTTTGTTTTATGCGACAAATACAATTGTGACACGCTCTGGACTAGAAGCCAAGTTCTTTATGTATGACTAAGACAAATATACATATTTGCTTCCTCCTTTAAATTTGGTTCAGTGGTACAATTGAAAAAATATAAGAGACTTATCAGATCCCGTACTGAAAAATTTAGTTATGAGGTATTTCACTGGAAACAATAGACTCTTAATTCTTTGTAAATGTTGACACAGCGAGCGTGGTAATGGATAGAGAAAACCATTTAACGTTTGAATTTTTTATTTATTTATTAATTTTAAATACCACATTACCAGGCCGCTTCTGGCCGAAAAACTGTACTAAAATGGTGATATTACAATGAACGAGTTGATAGAATAAATACATTTAAATGTACTTGTACATATTGAGTCAATACAATGCGAAATATTCTTTGTAACGTCAATCATTTTAAGTAGTAAGCTTCCACCGGCTTGGAATGCTGATCTGTTGAAACGACCCGTTCAGAAACTTAACAACTGTTGTTTTCAAACTATATTCAACAATGTTTCATGTATTCATAATAATATAAACCATGTACACGAGTCAACAAAGTTAAATTCCACACATTTAGATCTACTAAAAACTCTTAACGCTTTAATAAGATTTAAACGATAATATATTTTTAATTTTAGATACAATAAGAAAAGGTAGGTCTAAGATATCTTATGGAACTTTCTTAGTTACGTATATATGGTCGTATTCGCTTAAAACAATATTTAAATAATATAATAATTTAAATAGAAATTGGAACCTAAAACGGATTAAAATAACCACACTATTATAAAAGTAAAGTCATATTTATTATAACAGGCATAATTACAATACTTGTTTTTTTTTTTAAAAAAAAAACAGAAATAAGTTATAAGAAACGGAACTATGAAATGAAAGGATTTATTTCTCAGCTCTGTATAATTTAAAATATCACACAACATCAAAATTATTTGTTTACAAAATATATTAATAACTGAATAATGTATTAAAATCAAGCAAAGGTTTCGAAATCCGTTGTTTGTTTAGTTTCAAATATCAATCCTTTCAAGGCTATGTTTATTCTATAACAGTGAAGTGGTCACTTGTGTAGTGGTAGCTCAGCGGCAGAAGATTGCGACTTGCGATCGTAAGTCGCGAGTTCAATTCTCGGGATAAAATTTTAAATAATTATCATCCTGCGCATTAATTGTATAGAATTGCCACTGCTTAGAAACAAGTTTCCAGAGGATGAACAGCAGCCCTTTCCTGCCATTATCCCACAATGCAATAGCTAACTTATCTGCAAAGGGTGGAAGTTATATAGTGGTTACTTCATTTATTTAAAACTGGCACAAAGTGTATAATCGTAAAACCTATTGCATAAATCATAACAAAGCATGTTGTTAAACTATGGTAAAAAGATGCGTTGTTGTGTAGTTACTTTTTGCTTCTCCTGCGCAAGTATAACATCTTGCGAAGCATTGTGGAAAATAAAATAGATTTGAAAAAAGCTGACGGTCAATAAGAGTTCTATTAAAAGGTGCATACACACTTTATCCACAAAGTACAACATCAAAATTATTGCCTACAATATTCCTAGCTATTTAACCAATAAATTAATGACAATGTGAAAAATAATAAAATGTAATAAAAGATAACAATATTTGTATATATACATACACACACACACACACATATATATATACATTTACATATATGTGTGTGTGTGTGTGTGTATATGTATTGCATATATAACAAATGATATACATATATTAAAATCCTCTTATTTAGCATTCGAACCTTCACTTTTAATGCGAAACGAGTTTTGATCATCTTTATATTAATAAATAGATATTTTACATGTAAGACTAGAGTCTCGTCAAAAACACATGTACATTAATACCTAAGCTTATATTCTGTAACTATTTTCAATTTGGAACAAGATAAGTGCATTCAACAAACAAAGGTTGTATTAAATTTCGGATGGGATATTTTTAAATGCAATTTTTTTACTATTAATAAATCGCTACCTGTACACAACTATGTGAAACGTGTAACCTTTTATTATCTTATTTATTACGACGAAGAAAAAATATCACAGTGACAAAAATAAACATGCGACTGATTCAAACCTAGAGATTTAATTATTCTTCTGTTACAATTTAATAAACATCTGGTACTGAATCTACTGAAAATAAATAAATATAACATACCTAGATTTATTTTGTAATAAAATTTTTTAATTTTAAAATTAAAAGTAAAAAAAAAAAATTTTTAAACGTGTAAATATTTTAAACCTACCAGTAGAATAATTAATGTTATACGTGTTTATTGTAAACAAAACAAAATTAAGTAATGCGATATGTTTTTAAAGTGAAGAAAAATATTCGTAGTTATATATTTAACTGACGTAAATTCACTGATAAGATAGATAAAGAAACTAAATACTAATAAAATATTTACGAAAAGTAGATTATCGCAAACCATTCGCGAAGTAATATGGTCACTCGGAATTGTTACAATGTATCAGTGTGTGAGAAAACAAAACTTATTGTTAACATCTAATACTGACCTATTTTTGCCGGGTTGCAACTGACACAGGTGAAGAACCAGACGAACAAAAATGCACATGCCCTCCCATACATCTTGATGCACACACAAGAGTCCAACACTGACAAAAGAATCAAGTATACTATCTTAGTTTCGCTATCACATCTTTCCGTACACTGTTAGTCGTAGCCGCACGCTATCGTAGCACGCTGCGTAGAGGCGACCAACTGGCGCTACGGCGCCCAGACAACTGAGGTTCACTTAGCTACGGGTATGCTCAAAGTTGCTGTTATTGATTCTTTTAAATGTTATTTTTGGCGATTTAACATGTAACATTAGATGCTACATGATTGACATCAAATTTGTGTTTGCCAACCCTAAGTTACTTCTTACGATTTCTTTTTTAATTGAAGAAGTTTAAAGTGAACTAATTGTAATTCAAAAGGTATTATTACATTTTGTCAATTGGTCATAAGTTTAAAAATATAGAGTAATGCATTAGTTAGAATAAATTAGAAAAAATAAAGTTGCCAACGAATTTTACATTCATTTTAAATAATTTCAATTTTGGTCAGAATCCTGTTTATGGAACTAATTTAAGGATTATCTCCTTAATATGGCTCCATAAATAAGTGTTTTTTTTTTTAATTTACAAAGGTATAAAAGGCCAAAAATATTGCGTAGAATTAAAAAATACATTTTTATTATTTTAAAATATATTGTCATGGTTACCTGCGTATTTATTTTAAAATACAGTATTAGTACAATATTTTAAATATATTCATTTGTCTGATTAAAATTTTAATTAGACAAATGATAATTGAATAATAATATATATAATTGATATAAATTGATATAAATAATAATATAAATTATAAACATAATTAATAGTTAAATTTGTTTAATTAAAATTTGTCTAAATAATTTTTTTTATTAACGAAATTAGTGTTCTGAATAATTTTAATTAATTATTAAATTTCACTACTGGACAATACAAAATTGTAATATGTAAAAAAAAAACTTAAAAATGAGCGAATATTATTAGCTAAGACAAAAGTATAGTAACTTGTAATAAACCAAAAAAAAACAACGCCTTAAGGGTCGAAATTCTGTGATAAACAACACGGAATATATAAATTACTAGGCAGATTTCGAACATAAGCGACATTAAGCAATAAAACTATTTGGTGAATCTTAGGTAATAATGAAGTAACTAAAGTCCTGGCGAAAAACGCCAATAGGTCATACAGTAATTATTGAAATACATTCACTTGCATAGTACCGGCTAAATTTGGATGAGAAGCAGTAAATAACTAATATATAAGTATATTTATAAAGTTGTAACCACAAGCAAAAATTACAACTCAAGTGCGGCCAAATTTCCATCCTAAGCCAAATAAAGACAACTTAAATAAAACTCAAATTTTAACTATAAGCCAGAGAGGCATTTTAATTTATAGCCAAATTTCGATCTTGAGCCAAATCAAAACAACTTTAGTAAACTCAAATTTTTACTATAAGTCAGAGAGGCATTTTAATTTAAAGCCAAAATTCTACCATAAGCCAGATAAAGACAATTTAAGTAAAACTCAAATTTTGACCAAAAGCCGGAGAGGCATTTTAATTTATAGCCAAATTTCGATCATAAGCCAAATAAAGACTACTTAAGTAAAACTCAAATTTTGACCACAAGCCAGAGAAGCATTTTAATTTATAGCCAAAATTTCGATCTTAAGCCACAGAGAGGCAACTTATCGGCCAAATTTATAACAATAAGCCAAATAAAATCAACTCAAGTACTGGTCCAATCTCAATAAAACTAAAAAAATATATAACCTAAGTAAGTCAAATAACGACCATAAGCCAAACATAAACACTGGCTATTGAATTAAGCCATAAACCTTAAAGAGAAAATTAAAATATCGGCTAAAATTTCGAGCAAAACTTTAACAGATATGACTTAAGTGTCCACTTCTATCTTACCTTCTGGCCATCTATACAAATTTAAGTATAAGCAAAATTTATGTAAAAACCTATACGGTTGAATAACTGAACAATTTTCAAACAATATAAGTATAGGTAAATAAATAACGTACTGAAACTCTTCCATAAACGGTACAAAGCCAATTTAAGTACTGACCTGTACTTAATATGCGATAGAGGCAACTTAATTACTATTAATTTTCTACTAGAAATAACAGTGCTCTCCATATTTCAAACTTAAGTTGTATGGAAATTACTAAACGAGTTGCCAAAATTTTAGTCTGGTGGAAATATAATTATTGGCCAAATTTTTACTATAATTAGCACAAAGTCATCATGTAAGCTGATTCACGTTTAATGGAATCAGGCGTTATCTTGCGGAAGTCCATCCTAAGTAAGAAAAGGACCAATATTTAGCCACTTCCGCACATGCAGTGGTAGTCGTGCAACAAAGTGCACCGCCCGCCAGCCCGCTGATAAATGCGCATGCGGCAAACAATGCGAATCACACAACCGTCACCACCAAATGACTCAACACGTGTTTCACCCCCCCACGGGGCATCTTCAGGAGCTTAGCTAAATATTGGTCCTTTTCTTACTTGATTCACGTTCACTGTAAGGCATGGGCCTTCCTTAAAGATCGTCACGACGACAGGTCTTATGCTTCTTGCATTCAGCGACTTCTCAATATACTTATATGATTATTAAAAATGTAAAAAATAAATATTTAAATATGTATAAATTTTGTATAATTACTGCTACTGTACTGAGCCGTTATTTAACATTAAATGGTATTAACGAATGTATAACGACGATAGGTACCAGTGTAACCGCGTTTAGTCGTTACTAAACTCAGTTATCAAAGTTATTCAGCGCTAACTCAAAGTTAGTCGCGGTAATATTTCGTACGTATAAGTACCGAACGCAATAATTCGCACCAGCGCTCAACCGAGATGATAGATATGCAACGAAATAGTTTCTGTCGAATTCAAACCAACTTTGTCAAGACGTCGAATGAATAAAACACCCGTAGTCAAACTTGATCCATTGTGACAGACTGGAGACAATCAGTTTTGCAATTTCAAGTTTCGTAAATAGCTGTTGGGGGAGCTTTAGGAAACTTAGACTATAGTTATTATATTTTGCACTGCGGCACAATAAAGCTTTATGCACGTAACAAATTGTTCGTACGGTTTTGTATCAAAATAACATTGTTATTACAAAAAAAAACAAAAATACTTCAATAAGCAAAAAATGTAATTTTTTGGTTTTTCGTCAAAACAATATGTTCAGTCAGTCGTAAATATACAACTTGTATTTTCACACCATAGACGTCTAATGCAAGGCGTAACCTCCCCTGAGGGGATTATCGATGTAGAATATACCATAATCGCCACGATTAGCAAGCGGGTTGGTGATCGCAGTGTGGTATAACGGTACGCTAGAGGCACTACTGTCTATTCTTTAGAAAGTTGTTTTTACAAACAACAGTGCTGGCAATCTTACATAATTTATGCACAAAGTGTGAAGATTGTATTCCGTTAATCGAACCTGCCACTTATGATCGCAAGTCTCTATCCTCTATTTAGTATTAATATTGTAAGGATAAGCGTTAAAAATTAATGTTTAATTACTATCTCTCCCTGTGGAATTTATACTGCCAGAAGTTACAGTCCTTCGAATTACAATAGGAAAAAATTATATATGAAAAGAATAAATATTAAACGTAGATAGAAAAAAAGACAAATTAATGTTACAAATTTTAGAGTGATCTATACAGGTGATTGGAGATCGATGTAAAATTATTAAAAAAATTGCTCTCAAATGTGTTGATGAGATGTTTATACCTTTACCACTTTTACACTTATAATCAATCACTGTGAGTATAGGTATCTATATAAAAAATATACATAAAAATTTCGGGTGGCCGTTTTCGCTTCGTAAAATATAGTCAAAGATTTTAAAACCGTTTCATAGGTACATATTACATCTTAAAATTTAAACAAAGTACTACCATCTTTGGACAATTCGTGTATATAAAAGATTAAATAATGTAAGAAAAACTAATACTAAAATCAAATTAAGACAGAAGGGTTTGCTTATTAAAACGATGTTTAGACATATTTTTGTTGTGTATTATAATTTGATATCGAGTTTTATACTTGGTATTAAATAAATACGAATAGATGTGTACTTGATTCATAATACACGATCGCTTGATTTTATTATTTGACTCCATTCTTTTTTTGATATTGTAAATATTAACATTAATAGCCCTATTTTTTATTTGAATCTATTTCATCTTATGTCCATATAGGGTAACATAACGATAATATATATATAATAATGTATTGTTAATTATTTATGCTGTAATTTATTAATAAATTATAATTAATTTCAACGTCGTGGATTTTCATTAAAAATAAATTTAAAATTTATTTTTTAATTTCGGGGAAACTGCAGAAATAAACCAGTATCATTTTAACTGTAAGACGTCCACTGGTGGAAACAAGTCTTCTCTTCCATAGATTTACAATAGAACCGGTTGGAAGCAGCTTGCATCTTGTATCTACATATCCTTATTTATCTTTAATATCACAGTAATGTCAATATAAAAGAAAGACAGATCCCCATTGTAAAGTCCCCCTTTCAAAGGTCGCTACATGAGCGGTCTAGCGATGCCCGTATTCAGCTATTTCCTACAACCACTAGGTAAACCCAATACATAACTACAGTCCATATTCTATTGACTTTCTTTATCATTTTAAAACTAATTTCATTTTTAATTAAAGGCCCCGTTTTATTATTTAATTTAATTCATTTATTAAGATCTATTGTCAAAAGTAAAAAGTATATAAATTGCCGTCGGCATGTGTAATTAAAATGAATGTTTTTATTACATTGAAAAGTAAAAGGTTTCGCTTGCAATCTGTCAATTAATTATCGAAAAACTTAACATTGATATTGTGTTGTGTGCATGGCGGGAAATATTCGGACCGAAAAAGAAATAAATAAGTCATTTTACTCGGGAAAGAAGTGGGTTGTCAATCACTTACGGTACGGCGACGCGGAGAATAAAGATCGCTGGAGTACTTTATTATTTAAGTCTCAAGTAATAACACTTCCAATTTTTTTTATTTTATTAGAAAACTTATCATCATCATAGACCTGAGGCATAAGCCTTTCCCAAAAATCACCACGATGACCGGTCCAGTGCTGAAAGCACCTTGACTATTTCGTCGACTCATCTAATAAGGAGCTCGTGATCTCCACTTGAGACAAACAACCCTCAACAACCTTTGGATACACGGGCATTGTACCCCGCCTACTGTCATTTTAGACGAGTAATAACAGATCTCCTCATTTATAATTTCATCTCGCAGCGAAGCTGTGTATACTCGTATAGCCCTCTTCATTGAGTAAATACTGTTTGTATGTTCATTAAAAACAAAAATATGGTGATGCCCTTGTGGGCATCCGTCGGCTGAAAAAAAGAATAGGAATACAGTGGGATTTTTTCTTAATTAAAGCCTAAAACAAGTGAATGTATTTGCTGTTGTAATTTATATTTTTGAAAATAACTTGATACGTAAAAAGTGATATAATTTAAATTATTTCATTTAGTAAATCTATATTTAATAAAAATAATTAATGTTTACTATCTGTCCTGTAGACAGTGCACTGTCAGATTTTATTGGCCTGTCACATAGAGAAAATAAATTAATGTAACATGTTTCAGAATGATAACTTCATATACGTTGACTTGTTACAGGTTTAATATCTCTGAAGATTTTTGTTTTATTATCTTTTTTCTCTTTAAAGTTTTTAAACCAAGGATGAATCTTCTAGTATTTACGAATTGAATAATGAATATTGCCAAAATAAATATAATTAAAGTTTAATAAATAACATCGTTAAATTATTAGGTACTCTTTCGTTATAGCACTAACAAGAATTTGGCAATCGGATTTCTCTCTAGTTTTCAGGTATTACCGTCTCGGGGGAGAAGCGAAATCGGCTACAAATTAATTATAGCTACCAAACCGTACGGGGAAGCTGATAAATGGATCGACACTACTTATAATTGAATTATATATAAGACTTATTATCGCTGCAATGTATTCTTAGTTTACCGAAGTTATAATGGTATATTGTTGAAGCTAAACTACGTATCAGAGGTGATAAATATAAATGAAGCAATGACATAATGATAATTAAAGAGAGAATTAAACTCCACAAAGCTGTGATACTTTATGGAATCAGGCGTTACCTCGTGGAAATCCATCCTAAGCAAAAAGCTGTGATACTGCAATAGAAAATATAACTGAAGTGTTTTAGGATGGATGAGAGAAATGGAATGATTGAGAAAGGAAGATGGAATTATGGAATGATAGAAGGAAGAAAAAAAGATGTTGTGAACTATGGAAGACGAGGAAGAAAATAAAAAATTCATGTGTAAAAATCGTTAAGAAATAAAAAACCCTGTTCTCAACAAAATAGGGGTGGAAGGAGAGGTGCCAATAGCGGAGGTCTCATAAATTAAAAAAAAATTAAAGAGAAGTGTCTTGAGAGAGAATAAAAATTAATATATCAATATCATTTCATATGACGGACGTCTATCGAAGTAAATGACATCCAATAGATCGGAAGGCACATCCAGTGTATTTACAGACACACATACATACAGACAATAATGATATTGTCTGTCCGCCTTCTGTGTCACGCTTCACTTGGTCTGCGATTTTGATTTCAAAAACTAAAGTGACCCAGTGGTTTGAATTTGAGCCAGGACTTAGCCCGAAACTTGAAATATATACCATGTGTAATTAGTGACTTTTTTTACAATATTTTTTTATATTTTTTGTTGCTTCCACACTCTTCTTTTTCCTTATTAAAATCTTTTATTCATTCCTTTGTTGTCTTTTATTCTCTTCCATCATTTTCCATAGATTGTTACATTTAATATATCGCTTTTCTTCCTTCGCCATCCCTCCATACCGTAAAAATTTAAAATTTTTAATTTTGATATATATTTTACAGTTTTTATATTTATTGAAGACATATCTTGTATGCATTATTTAATTATCCTTTACCGTTTTACATTTATACATCACAATCTTTATTTCGGTTTATTACAGCTTATTCATATTTATCTCCATTCTTTTGACTTACATATTTTTTTACGCAATACCGTACTCTAGAAAGATCGTTCCCCCTACATGAATATATATTATCGATAAAAAATATAACAAAATTATGACATTGACTATATTAATAATACATAAATAGTAATTTAGAAAAGTAGTGTTTTGAAAAGCCTATTTTTGATTGACAATTGAGCTATAGGAAAATATATTTAAATCGAGATTATACAGTCGAGGGCTACGTTGGAATTTTTTCATTAAATACTCGTTATGGATTGTATGTTATACTATCGTAATAAATGAAGTCTGATTTTTGTAATATTACGTACTAGATATATAGCGCCGATTCAAGTATATCCCAAATTAACTTATTTAATCTGTACTTAGGCGCCGCGAATATCTATACTTTAACATATATTTGTCTTTAAGTTTAGATTATGTATACGGATTACCTTAAAACGTATGTTAATACAATATATATAATGATACATTTCTAATCTTTATCTCCATATATATTTGTAATAAATCATCAAATTAGATCTGTGAATTAGCTATCTTATTTGTAAATTAAATTCCTTTGTATGAATAATTGGTACAGAGAGCATAGAGAAATGATATTCGAATTCCTCGGTGTTTCAAATAATACATTTGATATTGTCTTAGTTGACGGAATTTGGATATATACAGAATAATTGGTTATTGGTGTAATACATAACATAATTGTCACCAAAAGGCTTTGTAGCTTTTGTACCTATTTCCAATCACTTTGTATATACTGATTAGTCTGAAATTTTGTTACCGAAATATGAAAGTCCAAATATATCTGGCTTTACAATGTCTGCATATATTGAACAATAATTAATTTTAATATGTAGTAATCTGAATTTTAAATATGTTTGATTACCATACTACCATTACGTTAGTAAGAAAATGACAAATATTTAGCCTCTTCCGCACATGTAGTGGTAGTCGTGCAACAAAGTGCACCGCCCGCCAGCCTACCCCTCCACGGGGCATCTTCAGGAGTTATGTTACACCGATTAGTGCTAAACACACTCTGTGT
The DNA here is from genome assembly GCF_028537555.1 of Battus philenor. NCBI lineage: Eukaryota > Metazoa > Arthropoda > Insecta > Lepidoptera > Papilionidae > Battus > Battus philenor. The sequence continues at coordinate 2,602,795 of NW_027181759.1, read as the reverse complement.
TAACCAGGTGTCTAGGTGTAACACGTGTTAGAAGAGGCTAAATATTAGTCTGCAAGGTAACGCCTGATTCCATTAAATACCATTACGTTGTTTATTATTTCTTATACTATTGATTTTTGGATTGGTTGTACCATAAGTTAATTATCATACAAATAAGCTGTGTATTATCATCTTCAAAGCTTTTATATCTATAACGAAATACATATTCCGAAATATTTCGGCACGTAGAAATATAGTATATATATATCAGATCTAGAAATAAACTCGTTCGGTTTTAATACTCAAAGATAAACTTTTTTGAGGTTTCTGTGAAAAAAATTCGCTTTTTGTTGTCATTACGTGTTATTGCTAGTGAAAGCTATTTCGCGAGTATGGCTGGCAGAGTGCCACCAATACTTTCGGCGAGGTCCACGTCACTGCATTCTGTATGACTCTACCTCGATGTAACTTTGACACAGATGCGGTGAGTTCATGCATGGCTGGTGTACGCAACCTTGGTAACTTGTTCCTTTATCAAACGAGAACAAAAAAATGTCTATTGTTTAAATGCCATAAAATTTAAACAACTTACTTATAAATAACTCTGTATAATTTAAACAATAGAGATAAATAGATAAACAATTATTTTACACTATAATAGCACACGCACAATTCACATATAAAGCTATGATAAAAGAGAACATATTCAATGGAATCAGGCGTTACCTTGCGGAAGTCTATCCTAAGTAAGAAAAGGACTAATATTTAGCCACTTCCGCACATTCAGTGGTAGTCGTGCAACAAAGTGCACCGTCCGCCAGCCTGCTGATAAATGCCGCCAAATTATCTAAATAAATGACTCTATGTTCGGCACTAATCGGTGTAACATAACTCCTGAAGATACCCCGTGGAGGGGTGAAACACGTGTTGAGTAATTTGGCGGTGGCGGTTTTGTGATTCGCATTGTTTGCCGCATACGCATTTTTCGGCGGACTGTCGGGCGGTGCACTTTGTTGCACGACTACCACTGCATGTGCAGAAGTAGCTAAATATTGGTCCTTTTCTTACAAAAGAGAACATTACAAATAAAATAATAATAATTGATTAAAATTCATCAGGTGGCAGATGAATAGGTCCTCACTAGATGGACCGACGAAATGATCCTGATCACGGAAAGTCACTGGATGTGAGCAGTGCCAGACCATAATAGGTCGTAGAGGTCATCTTTGATGAAAGACCTATGCCCTAAGTCTCTACTGGCTTATGGGATGATTATGATGATAATATATGCAGATACAGGTGGAACAAAAGTAATGTCATAATGTGAACGTACTTTAATTTTTACAAATAGCGTCAAACGTTATATAACGCTTCCGCATTTATAATCTAAATATAGTTATTAATAATCTATAAAAGGATGTACACTTAAAAACGTGGAATTATTGTTACTACTTATTTTACAAATTCTCGGTTGTTTTAACGCAGCTTGAATTTTTTCGCAGTGCCCCATGTGCTCGCACAATTATGCGTTTGGCCGAGCGCGATGTGCAAAGTAGTTCCACTAAAATCTTGCGTTTACGGCACCAAACCACGCACTTTATAAGCCATGACAGTTAACACTGAAAAATGTATCGGTAATTTGGAGCCAAATGTAAAACATATGGCTCAAATAATAATTCAAAATGCCGTAAACCGAGCGTAATTGTGCATCAATATGGGTAGTGGCCATTCAAGCGATATATTTTTTTAATTATTATCATCAATTTAACATTTTAACAAAATGGCTGCCAGTTAAAATTGTGACATTACTTCTGCACCACCTGTAATATCATATTGGTGTAGGAAAATATATAAATAACCAAATAAAATAATATATATAAAAATATATACCTAAAAAAGATCAAAAATGTAATATAGAATAAAAACGAAGAAATTGTAATAGTTAAAGTACGAGGAGAAGAAAGAATGGTATCGAACAAAAGGTAAAATGGTTACGAATAGGAAAGATAGAATAATTGTAGAAAGAAAAAAAATAAAGAATTGAAAGATCATAGGAGAAACAATAGAAAGTCACTAGAATAAAATTATTCCAGTTTTTAAAAAAAAAAAAAGTTTAAATCCATCAATAGACAAGGGTACAAGAAAAAAAAATTTATTGATAAATATAACTTATTTACAGTGTAACTCTCATATTCTGAATATGTCGCTTTCAATTCATCATGTATGGATCATAATGAATATGAAATATAAATTATAAAAATTCTTCTTTTCACGTCGCGTACAACTCTAAAGACAGTTTAAGTTTTCGCTATTAAAACATTTCACACGAGTCACTATTGAAATTTTTTAATACAAGGTTTAGCTTTTACATATAATATACACATCATTAGATGTTTTTATTTAATAATTAATTATTAGATGAAACAATTTTATTGTTCTTTTCTTACACATCTGCATAATTTAGTAATATAAAATTTACAAAATTCATATTACTAAACATATCGAAATATTTATTTTCATTAAGCAATGCAATCATAAGTCGCCGATTCGATTCACGAGGTACAATCTTACATAATTTGAACTTATTTGTGGGTAGAGTATAAATAATCCACAGTATTAATAGAACAACTTTGTTTTAGCTCAACGCGAATGGTATATTTAATAGCGCAACGATCTTTCCATCCTAGTATCGTAAAAGCAGACTGATGTTTAGAAGTAGACGAGGCATAAGTTGAAGAATACAGTATAATATTATAGTTATGGCTGTAACCGTGCAAAGTAGCGTATTTTATTAAAAAAATCAAGACCTCGCTATAATTACCTTCCTGTTCATTTTCAAAAATATCTCAGAGCAGAGGTCAGTAAACATTAGCTCGCGAGCAACATGTGGGCTCCATGGATTCCATTTTGTTTTTTACAAAAAGGTTTAAAAATGAAATGTGAACAGTTTTGATACAAGACCATATTTTAAAAGAAATGGGACATCAAATAGCACAATTTGCATTATAAGATAGCTTCGATAAGAATCGAGATTCGGAATGCGTTCACTTTGGTATAAATTGATAAATATTGGATACAGATTTTGAAGTCCAAAATTTACAGTCCAAAATTTTTATAGAATTTTTAATAATAATTTAAATTCACAACCAAATTCTAGTTCTACTTTATTTTAGTTGTTATCGCCATTTCAAATTTAATTGCCAAAAAAATCTAATAATAAAAATTAAATTCGAAATCAATTTATTGCTTTATATCGTAATGACAGATTTATCTTTTTAGGATATAACGAAGTCTAAATGAGACGGTTCTACTTGTGTTGGTCGACGCAATAATTACGTACATTTTCAGCCTAAACACTTGTTGTTATTTAAAGCAAGTGTGAAGTCTTCAAGTTATTGCTGCAATATATAACAGCTGTCATCGTTTCAGCCTATATACACTCCCTGGAAGGCATAAACCTCCACCAAAGATATCTATTGAGAGAATATACCATAATCGCCGCTTTTGGCGTGTTGGCGATTGCAGCTGCCCATCCTCTATAAAACTTGCTTGTGAGCAGTAGCAATCATATATAATTAATGCACAAAATGTGAATTATGTAAGATTGTATCCCGAAAATCAATCCCACTACGTACGGTTGCAAGTCACAGTTCTCTACCGCTGAACTACCACTGCATATATACAATAGAAGACATATATTTTTAAATGTAAATTATTAACGAAAAAAATCTTGCGTAAATATTTACGTATTATTTTGACTTGGAGCATTAAATTTTGCTATACATTCAACATCACGAAAAAAATCACATCAGCTTCACGTAGCCTGCGGTAAAATAGGTTATGATTTATGATTTTAATATTGGCAACCTATAAAATCGGTGTATAAATAATGCAACTGCTGTCCCTTAAGCAACCAGAAAGTAAATATTGATAGTCGAGTCCCCCAAGTGATTCCATCACCCGCTCGTCTGGAAATACGCAACGCGTTTTTATATTCTACGTGCCCAGTATAAAATTACTTTTTGTCGTTACGTCGACTCGTGGCGTCGAATTTGGATCACGGATTATTCGAATTTACATAATGCACGTCATATTTATACTCACACACATATACGTAATCATACAGTCAGACGTATACGTGTACACATGTATAGTTCACCTTATAACACTACTAATAATATTTAATGGAATCAGGCGTTACCTCGCGGAAGTCCATCCTAAGTAAGAAAAGGACAAATATTTAGCCACTTCCGTACATGCAGTAGTAGTCGTGCAATAAAGTGCACCGCCCGCCAGCCCGCTGATAAATGCGTATGCGGCAAACAATGCGAACACACAAACGCCACCGCCAGATTACTCAACACGTGTTTCACCGCTCCACGGGGCATCTTTAAGAGTTATGTTACACCGATTAGAGCCAAACACAGAGTCCTCTCTCTCTCTGTCTCTGTGTGTAGTCTCTTTTTCGCACTTTATTGCACGACTACCACTACCTTCGCGGAAGTGGCTAAATATTGGTCCTTTTCGTACTACTAATAATTACACATTTTCCATTTCTAATAACAAAACTCTTTCATCATCATTATTTCAACCTGATGAAGTCTCTGCCCTAAATTTTTAACAGGACATGTTGGAACACCTTAACAACAACCTTAACTAAGTCGTTAGTCTACCTCGTGGGCGGAATAAACTAAACTACACTCAATAAGCTATATTTTATTTATTTACTAGCTGACGCGGCAGATGTTCTCTTGATATAAAACTTACTTCAATGGTATATATAATAATAAGTTAATTATTTTAAGCTTGTGAAGATGTGGTATATGTCATAGAGGCAGTAAGTTCTGTGAAAAGAACATGAAAATAACAAAACACTGAACATTACTTTTTTATTTATCATAATTTACATATTAAAATTATTTATGTCATTAATTACAACAATAAAAAATATATATTAACCGCTCTATACGACGAATATAATTATTGAAGTACTAATAATATTACTATTAAAAATAGTGGTTGATAACAAAAGGGAGAAAACTAGGGTTGAATGAATTTTAATCCTTTCCACTCCAATGTCGAGTGTCACTCGACACTGAATTTGTTCCACAAGCCCCACTGTCGAATGATACACGACATGGTGTAATACTTCTTTTTGCGGAAAATTTTAAAACAGGAAAGATTTTTGTTACTAAAATGTTTAAATCACGAATGAATGAAACATATTCTAGAATCGCAAGATAATATAATCCAATTAAATTTTTTTGATGCTTCATAACAGCCTTGGAGTGGAAAGGGTTAATGACAAACCCAAAAATCATAATTAAAAATTTTGTACAAAAAAAAATTACCAAAAAAAATTCTGGGGCAGACCCCCCACCCTTGTTACTTAGAGGTACATCGGTTGCGGAACACTGTACTAAACTAGACACTTATAAAAGTATAGTCTCTCATCGCGCGAAGTGATCAATTTTAACTGGAATACAATCGCCCAGAGTAACTTTTAAGCTCTGTTTCCGTAAGCACAATTTCGATTAAGCTGCACAAAGCCTATATCAGCTAGTAGCATAACAGTGCAGGTTCTTTATATAGTCAGCCCAACGTCACTTCGTTCCTCTACGGACACCCTTATTCATGAATCGTGTCGCAATAGCGACATATAAAACATACAGGAGAAAAAATATTATCACGTAAATATTTTGGTTAGAGTTTTGTAATATTTCATATTTCTTCGACGTAGCTTTCACCGAAATAACCACGGTCACGACACCCTTGCGAATCATTGATTTTGATACATCGCGCCATCATACATCCATTGAATTTGTGGCCCTCTTTGGTTTATTCATCTTTCGTAAATATAATACATGATATTTTCTTTAAAAAATTTTTTTCGTCTGTACGAGTATATAATTAATATGGGATGTTTCTTAAGAAAATCGTCGCTTTTTGATTCCAGTTTACAAGAAATCGTTTAAACAAGGTACAAAGAAACCTTTTTGATTACATTTGGAACTAAAAACTTGCATTAAATCTCGAAGAAATACATAGATTTTAAAGAGTGCTGAATAATACCTATTTTTTATGGCCCCCGCTATTGGAGGCCTCTCGTACCCTTAATTAGTTGGGATCAGGGTCTTTGTTTACAAATAAGTTTTTCAGATTTTTCATCTTTATTCTTCACTCACTGTCATACTTCTCAATTTCTTTTATTCTTACCTTATTTCCATAACAATGTCTTTCATTTTGTTCTTTCATTCCTTCTTGCTTTCATCGCCTTCCTTCCATCATCTTATTACTCTTAGGTGGCTATGTACATATTTTTATTATTATTATTCTTTATTTTATTATTTACATATACTATTTTTTTATCACAGTTTTCTTTGAGTTGTGCTTTCTTAATACATTACTACACTTTTCTTATTCTATTTTTCCTATAAAAATACCTATTGATGTAGATGTAGTTTTTTTAATTTCATTTTTATTGATTTCAACATTCATTATAGTGCGTTCATTCGAGCAGTGGTAGCCTTGTGGCAGATGACTGCGACTTGCGTTTGTAGGTTGTGGGTTCGATTCTCAGGATAAAATATTGTACATAATTCACACTTTGTGATTTCTATTACTCACAGACAAGTTTCAGAGGATGGCAGCGGCGACCTCCCCTTTCTGATTTTTGGGACAAGACATTTACATTATTTTAATAATTCTTTTCACATACTTTTTTATTTCATTACTCTTCCTTTATTTGTTATTTGATTTAACTTTTCTCTTCTTTAATTCTACAATTTTCTATTCCTCTACATATTAATTTCCTTTCATGCATCGTCTCTCTTCCTTCACTTCGTTCCTCAAATAGGTATAATGTTTAAGTAACTATGACATTTTTTCGCTTTATACTTATTTCTTATACTTATTTAATACAGGTTGTCATATTTTATTACAGATACAATATTTGATGAAATAGTTCTGGGGTATTAACCATTTCCGACCAATTATGATTGTTACTTAGTGAAAAAAATTTTGAGTTTTTTGCAACTAACATCTTTTTTATATGCAATCATTTCCACCCCGACGAATTTATATGTGAATATGAAATAATTAAAAATAATATCACATAGTTATAAGTATATCATCATTTGTAAACATAAATGATAAAGGTGTTATATTAAACTTATTGTTATTAAAACTGAATAAAAATATACAAGATTAATTAAGATTGATTAAGATATGTGGAAAAGTAGAGATGGAACGTGACAACATTTCTTTAAAGCGAGTAATTGAAGTTATCTAGGTTATAAATTCAATCAAAAATTCTACGAATATTTAACAATTACGTTTGCTTAAAATTTGAAAAAAATTTCAGCCTATTTTTTAAATACACGTTCCATGTCTAACTCAAATCATGTTTACACCGCTATATATTACGCTTTTAAAATCAACATATTCCAATGGGTTTTACTTTAGGTTTTTAGGACTCTGTGTTTGGCACTAATCGGTGTAACATAACTTCTGAAGATGCCCCGTGGAGGGGTGAAACACACGTTGAGTGGTTTAACGGTGGCAGTTGTGTAATTCGCATTGTTTGCCGCATACGCATTTATCAGCGGGCTGGCGGGCGGTGCACTTTGTTGCACGACTACCACTGCATGTGCAGAGGTGGCTAAATATTGGTCCTTTTATTATTTTAGGTTTTTAGTTCCATATGTATTCAAATACATTTAAGTTGGTTCTATAAGACCTGGTTATTAAGATTTCTTTTGCATGTGTTGCAAGCACGCACTGCTAGATAAAGGCTCTTTAGGTTTTCCAATAAAGCTGTTTGGAAGTGGCCTGTATCCGGCGATATCCGACGACATTAAAAAAGTCCTCTGTTCACCTCGTGGATCATAGATCATCCTGTATACATGTGATCAAAGTGATCACTCTTAAATATGTAACATTAATTTAATTTGTCTATTGTAATGTGACAAACCAATAGCTTCTGTTAGTAAAAATAAAACAGATAGTTGACAATAATTAAAATTAATATAAAATTAATCAACGTAAAATATATTATAATTTTATTAATTAATTCGGAAATGGACAGAAAATTAGTTATATAATAAGTATTTTTAATCATTTATACCTATAACCAATCATCCTGTACATAAAATTTTATCAACGTACTTTCATTAACATAGTTCTAGCTTCGCGGACTTTTATCAGCGGAGCGTAAACATTTTAGAGAAATTAAAACTTGAAAATGCCCTACAAAGGATCGAGGTGCCTTTTTATTTCTTGCTTCTCTTTTAAGTCGGAAAACTTAACTATTACGAAGAAATATTTTTCTTGATGAAGATTACATTCATTACAAAATACAGGAATATAAATCGAAACATTATGTTTTATAGATATTTCCAACATAAAGACACAGTCATATATTTTGTACTTATCATATTCAAGCTAACATATTGCTAAAAAGTAAGGAACACCATAGCTTATATATACATTCTATGGGAAGTTTTTGTATCATGTCAATATCTCTGCTACATATATATATATAGAATATATTCTGCAAAACAGTCCTACTCGATTTAAATGATACTGTATACAGGTTGATTGGTTAATCGCGTGAAAAGTTTGTAGCGGTGAATGTTTATTGTTTGTGAGCAGTGACAATTCCGTATAATTAATGCACAAAGTGTGAATTGTATCACATCGCAAATCTTAGTCCTTTACCTCTGGACTACCACTGCCCCGGTACCACTGATAGTGATAGTGCACTCAAAATATTAATATACGCCAGCTAAAAATAAAGGTGACAAAAAAAGAAAATAATTACATATTAAACAATTTATGCGGAGATGGTACCTCAGGCGTTCTTATCGCTTGAAGCGATCTCTACTTTGAATGAAGATCCTCTTATCTTCACGATATGATACATAATGTAATGATATTGTCGTTAAAACGCGTGTTCGGATTTCAAATTACTTTACAGGTTAATTAAATATTGTTTATTATCTGTCTATCTATTGGCGTATTGCGATAGTTGTAAAAGTTTTAATGCTTTTGCTGACGCTATGTATTTACCCCTATAATCTTTTACATCTATAACAAAGCACTCTATATATAATATCTTTAACAAAATAGATCTTCATAAGTATATTTCTATTTAAATGATAACATATATACAAATGTACAGAGAGACTGCTCTTTGTTCTTGAAACCTTCCCGAGGAAACATTGTACGAGTAGCTTACTGTACGAGTCAAATATAATTCCTCTAGGATTTCTAATTAAGCAGCTTATAGAAACACTGCGTTATAATGAAACTTATTCGTAGCTACATATATAATAAAATAAACTTACTACGAAAAGGTTATATATCTTTTTCTAAAATTGAATCAATTGTAAAACTGATTCTGAGTCTTTTGTCAAAACTAGAATAATATGTATAAAGTTCATCAGAAATCCGTTGAAGACACAACTGAGATAGGCAAGCGGATTGGTAAATTGAACTAATAGTGACCACAAAGCGGGAGGCGTAGGCGGGATGGTCGTTGAGACCTTATGGTTCTGGAATGGACACCACGTAAGAGCACGTGTAGCGTAAGCCGTCAACTGGACTTGGATAGACATCTTTGTCAAGGTCATCGGTAGACGATGGATGATGGCTGCTTGTAAACCAACACATTGTAAATCAATTACGGAGGCCAATATCCAAAAATAAACGTTCCGGCTGGAATTATGATAATATCTCAGACATAAACTTTTATACTTTTTCATAAATTAACTCTACTCAAATAAAACCTTTTTCGATCAAATTTTTGTTACTTGTTAAGAGAAAACCTACTGTACTTTTTTTCTTAACTATTATGTAAGTGCAAAGAATAATATATTAAAATAATCTCAAATCTATTTTTGCATCTGCAACTTCAATTAATAACATCGGATATCACTTTAAGTAATGTAAGTGCCTACAACAGAGGCTAATTACTACTACAGGCAAAGGATATTACCAATTATTTTGTCTGGACCACACTTATTTTTATGTATCCTTTATATTACTAATGGAAATTAATTATTAGAAAACCTCACCTATGCTCATTACATGACATTGTTATACTTTTGGCTGAAGATCCATCGGACACGGAGGTATCTTCTTCTTCAATATGCGTCACCATCTGTTCTTCTTCTATCTTTGTTATCGTGATGCCCGGCATTAATATTGGTGTCAAGTGTCGATCGGATTTGGTGCAACCACCTTATAGCAGTACAACTTCTCGTACCATTGCCCTCAATTTTTTCGGTCACCGTCGCTGGTTCGAGGTTTTGTTCTTTCTGGTAATATTCTCGAAATATTCCAGTACTCGGAGCGAGCAGATGTTAATCTAGTTTTGATTTAAAGATTGCCGTGTATGGACAAATTGGTACAAAATTTATATCACGGTAGTAAAATCTTCTTCCTATCTATATCGATTCTTGTTTAAGGTCCTCGAATTGAGTTCGTCGTGGTCCAAAGATCTGAACAGTTTCATTTTAGTAATTTTATGGTAGGTTAGGATGTTATGTCATAAATGGGTAATTCTCATGGAATCTCGAAATTCTTGTCCTTTTAGTTTTTACACAGTTCGAAACTATTCATGGTGGTATTTTTTTTTTTTTTAAAGAACATCACTTAGGCTAATAATTTTGGTAATAACCTTAAAACTTTATGTATATCTCTAAGGAATAATAAATATATAATACCCTTAAAATCATTCCCTCACTATGTCCCAAACTTTAAAATAAAACATGTTATAATTTTTTAACTAGAAATTGCTTAAAATTTATGTTTGCGCGTGTGACTATTTTATTAAAAATACATCAAAATTTTAAAAATTCTTCGAATTTAGGATTATAGATCGTAAATAAATGAGGAAATGTTGATTTGACATGTGTCCCTTAAAAAATAGTCATTCCCTCACACCATTACCGACAGTCGATAAGTTAGCGTACTTGAGATTTTTTATTGGAACTTCTATTAATTTTTGATAGTTGGTGACACTAACAATTGCTCAGAATGGCGAAGTTGTATTAAAATTGTCGGAGTACTTGTTGGAAGAAGATTAAATTACAATTTTTCAAAGATTACATTTCAGACAGTCATTTCATCACTGAGAAGAAAACAAAGAGGTAATTACTATATTCGAATATAAATTTAAAAATAAAGTATGTTTTTAGAAGCAGTAAAATCACCGAAAAATTTACATACAGCAGTTTTCTACATTTGGAGATTTTTGAGGTTATGTTTTATTTTGTCATTCCCTCATTTCATTTCAAAATGAGGGAATGACAACTAATGAGGTAATGACGTCTAGACTATTTTAACTTAGTTTTTTAATGAACTTGCTTATGTCAACCTTAAATTTACTATTCTGTTTTGTTTTAGAGCTAAAAAATGGCACGAGGAAAGAAACTGTCTGATGCAGAAGCAAAATTGAAAAAAAAAGAATATGATCGAAAACGTAGAGAAAAAATGAAATCTAATCCTGAAGTGTTAGCAAAACTTCGCGAGAAAGAACGAATTTCATATTTTAAAAAAAAACAGAAGGGCCAAATAAAATCTGTAACTGCCATGAGTTCCAGAGAAAGAAGATTAAAGAGAAAAATTTGGAAAAAAAACAGTCAATCGTACAGACACCGAAAGGCACAAGTCCGTAAGAATCTGACAAGTCTCCTCAATAAAGTATCACCTTCAAGTTCTAGACTTGCAGCAGACCCTGTTCTTCAAAATAATAATAAGCGTGAAAGTATGATAGCTGTTTTGAGAAGGAAGCAATTAAGAAAACGTAGAGCAATACAATATGCAAAAATTGCTAAATTACAAAAAGAATTAAAAGAGCAAATTCGACAAAAAGAGAAGTACAAGAAGAGATCTCAAAGGCGAAATAAAAAGGTTTTATCCTCTCCTGAAGCTAAAGTATCAGCACTTTTGAAAAACGTTCAAGGTGTCACTGTTACGCCTTTCCGTGGAACGCAAAAAATTCGCCAATTTGTGTTCGCTAGTGATATATTAGAGTTTAGAAGCCTTTCTTGCTGTCAATGTATTGGAGAATGTAGCCATTTTCACCTGGGATACTACTTATCTTCTAAAACTCCTCATGTTGAAAAAAGACTTGGAAAAGTACAAACGCGGTCTTGTGGTAGACAATCTGCGAATAATTTTTTCAATGATAATGATTCCCAAATTGATGAATCTTATGATATAGGCGATTTCGTTCTCATCAAGTGGAACGACGCAATTTATCCCGGAAAAATAACTTCAGTTTCTGATGATGCCGCTGTGGTAGATTGTATGGAAAGAGTAATTAAATCCTGGAGATGGCCTACACCCAAGGATGAAGCATTGTATCCCTGGACTGATGTTGTGCAGAAAATTGAACCTCCAAAATTTATCAGAAAAGGATATTTTTCCGTAAAGGAAATAAATCAGCTTAAATTGTAAAAGTTAAGACTTGACTGCAAGGTATTCTATTGTAGACTGATTCGGAAAAGACTATTATATTATTATATTCTAACTTGTGTGATATAATATTGTTTACTTTAAGACTAAATGTTGATATTAATGGTTTTAAACAATATTTTAGGATTTATATAAGAGATTTTGAAAATTTCTAAATGAGTTGAATATTTTTAGTCATTATTAATTAAGTTTCATGTTGCAAAGAAAATGCAATTAATATAAAAATGAAAGCAAGTTTTGCTGTAAGCAATTTGAGTCACTTTCAGAGCTGTGTTATTAGATAACTCCAGAATTTTCATATATATATTACCTACTAAAGTTATACATGTGTTCAAAAAATAAATAATTAAATTTTTCATAATAAACTAACATAAACATCATTTCCTCACTACAGTCATCATTTCCTCACTTTTAAAGTTTATCAATATTGATTTACTTCATTTAAAACTCGTTTATTCTGGGGACCACTATATTCCCTAAAGTTACTAACACATATAGTACAAATTTAAGATAAATTTAATAGATATTAACTAAAATAATTCTGAATAATTTAATTTACATTTTTTCGAGATTTCATGAGAATTACCCAAATATTATATTCGCTTTATATACAGGGAAAGCCGCCCGCCCTCACGACTGCTTACACTAGAGCATTAGCTTTAAGCTCGTATAACCGAAGACCATTGGGGTCGGAAGGTTCTTGAGTGGTGACCACGGGCCAGTAGACGCCGCGTGGGTAGGCTGTCCACTAGTTGGACCGAAGATATTGTTAAGATCGCGAGTAGACTCTGGATGCAGACAGCGCAAGACTGGTCATCGTGGTGATCTTTGAGAGAGGCCCATGTCTTGCTGTGGGCGTCCATAGGCTAAAAAACAAGAAGTGATTGTGAAGTGAAAAGAAAAAATCATCTACGTATCCCACCTTCGATTGCTGAGAACTCCTCGCTCTACACTCACACGTGTACAGTCTTCTGTTTCGTGCAGCAGGAACAAGAACAGACCAGTAATTTCAGTTAAGTTCGCGGACCTTTTAGATCCGTGAACTCAATTCTGATGAAGCTGCAAAAATCCCCCGGGCTAGAAGTGACAACTTCAACTTCGTCTATAAATATATATAGTTTTGTAGACATAGTATATATATATATATATATATATATATATATATATATATATATATATATAAATATATACATCATGTCTATAAAATTTTACTTTATATACGTACATATTTCACTATTTAAGCTGTATTGCACATACTCATTTAAACTAAGGCGTGCAGTTTCAGCTGGCAGTAAACGGATTTTCCAACAAAATTGTTGCTTGCTCAAGCATGTTGCACGGCGCCATGTAAATCGATTGTTAGGCACTAAAGTTTAATAGTTCCTAAATTGGATCTAATCCCAGGCAGCAACTACAGTGCCGAAGCTTCGCACGCAACATACAACGTATGCAAAAACTTCATCTATATACGTATCTTTTTTAATAACCACAGCTTGCAATCTTTACCATAAATTTAAAAAAAAATGTGATGTAAGTATTAAACCATAATGCATACCATAATACCACAATGCGATTACCAACCCGCCTACCAAGTGTTGCGATTATGGTATACTTCCATAGATATATTTGAGGGAAGTGGATGCTTGTCAGTGGGCGTTTATATGCTAAAACGACGACGACTAAATATTAAATTGTAGGAGGAAACAAAATAACCATGCTTAATGTCTATATATATGACTCCGTGCGGCTAGACTTTGTCAATTCTTAATATGTTTTATAAAAAATAATACCTCGATCAAAAACAAACATTCTAACACTATGTTTCCCAATAATAAATTAACAATTTTTAAACGCCTGTGAAATTAAAATAGCAATATTGTAACTATGTTTTTTTTAATTGAAATCTATTTTTGGATGAAAAAACCAATTGAAATATTATTTGTGAAGTAAGATTTAATCGATAGCAAAGTAATAGCGTAAAAGTGAACTTTTTAAATTTTATTGTAGGTGCTTGGTTAAAATAGCGGCCTTTTTCCGAGTTCTTGAATGATTATGAAAGAAAAGAATTAAAATAGCTTAGTATATTATTATTATAACAAAATGCTATATAGCTGTGTTGATTAAATAAAGAAGAGATATTTTTATATTCTGTAATATCTTTAACTTATAAGAACTCATTACAATAATAAAGATGAACCTCTTAACAATGTTCAAGGTCACTCACAGAGCAACGGAGAGGGCTATGCTCTGATTTTAGAAGCGAGATCGAATCAGAAATGGGGAGATCCACAGAAGAACAGATAAGGAAGTAGTTCGAAGAATTGCACGTTTGAAGTGGCAATGGGCAGAGCATATCGCTCGAGAAGCCGACAGTCGTTGGCGGCGAAAGGTTCTCGATTGACGACCATGAACAATGAGCGACAGGAAGGCCTTCTACTAGATGGAGCGACAACACAGCTGTTCTCTAGATTTTCCTTGCAATAGGCATCTTTGGGCTAAAAAGAAGAAGATAAATAAAAGACTCTACGCTTGGACTTCTAGAATTATTTACGTTTGATATAACATATTGGACTAGTGTTCAGATTTAGACAGTGATGATAGTTAAGAAAAAAAAAGAAAATTCAAACGGCTAAGAAAAAGGCTAAAAAAGTCAGTGTGTAAATAGAACCAATTTAACAGTTCTTTTGATGATTTTTTAAGCATATTTCTATTGGCTAAAAATAAGAAGAGAAAGATATTGGTAGTAAAAACTAATTAATATAATAATAATATGTATTATCTATTTAATGATAACGTGACTTTAAACCATAAGTAACTGAGTGTAATCACTTTTACCTAACAATGAATTATAGTAATTTCATAAATTAGACAAGCCATCATGAAACAGTCTGCATTTGACATAGGCCTTACATTACACGTTACATGAATTTACTTCTCTAACAGGGGTCGTCAACCTGCGGCTCGCGAGTCACGTGTGGCTCTTTATTTCTGTTAAAAAAACATTGTGATACAAAACACAGTAGTTCATATCTACTTTATTGTCGTCAAAATTATTTTTCAAAATGTAATAATGTTATGACCCCAGTCTTTGACCAACGTGTGTTGCCAGTGATGATGGTAAACGACCACGCTTTAATTAAATAAACACTCAATGTGTGTCAATATCAGATACTTGTGGTATCTAATAGATTCAGGCGTTACTTTGCGGAAGTCCATCCTAAGTAAGAAAAGCACCAATATACAGCTACTTCCGTGATAGTCACCTATCGGTGATAAACATACTCGGTGTTTAGCACTAATCAGTGTAACATTACTCCTGAGGATGCCCCGTGGAGGGGTAAAACATGTGTTGAGTGAATTAACGGTGGTAGTTGTGTAATTCGCATTGTTCGCCGCATGCCCATTTATCAGCGGGCTGGCGGGCGATGCACTTCATTGCACGACTTCTGCTACATTGTGGAAGTAGCTGTATATTAGATACTTATGGCTACGATAAATAAATCCGAGTTAACTTTTTAGTTTTGTGTCATTATATTTAATTATTGGCGTAATATTTAAAAAAAAATTATTATAGTGAAATTCAAACATCGATCAATATCTAACCAGAGTCCGTAAGAAAAACAGAGATGTTTGTCAATAATTATTCGCATTCATTTTAAGAGAAGCAATTAAATCTGTTTCATTTTTATATTTATAAAAGTGTACTGTTAAAGATTCGTACTGGAGACCACTACTAACACAACTTTTTTTTTGTAAAATCATATTTGCGTCCGAATTCAAATTCGAAATCCCAAGAAAGACTTTTTTATATAACCAAGAGTTATCGAAAAAGGCATATTTAAAAATGAACAAAGACTATTTTCAATTTTAAAAATAAACAACAAACGCTACGGTAAAGACCACATCACTAGAGGCATCTGATGTTCTCTCTCACCATCTCATCATCCCATCATTTAAATCTGCATTCGAATTTGAATTCGAACATCTAAGAACGATTTTATATGTTGTTACCAGTATAATTTCTGTATTTTAATACCTTTTAAAAATAACAAAGTTCGAAATTTGTCTCAAACTATCTAGAAGCTTAGTCAGCCCTGGTTTATAATTTAATTACATAACACAGACTACAGACGCTGTCATGTTTTAGCTATGAATAATAAATAAAAACGTTAATATATAAAAGGAATCCGAAGGCGTAGTGTTTAATAAACATTTTTAAATATAAAACATAGTTATATTTCATAATGCGTAAATAAATAAATAACATTGATTTACCAATGCGAAAACTGGCGACATATAATTGGCCATGTGAAAAACAAATTATCAAACGCTTAAAAAAAGAATGAAATGTATAAAATAGTGATGACGTGATAAAAAGAAATAAGGATGCATTTAATATATATGGATAACATTTTAGATTTTTTTAATATAAAAGGAATTACAAGGCGTATAATAACTTTTTTTTATTATTAATATATGGCGATGACATTATGCCTTATGTCGAGTAAAAAACGCTTATGAAGAATTAGTTTTTTTTTTAGCTATTTAGTAACGATTTAAGACGTAAAGTTGCTATGGATTTCTTGATCAACGCAACTATGAAAGATTAAGTATCAAAGGGCAATTGTACACGAAGTTTATCGATTTTTGTGTGAGTACTTGTGTTTAAAGTCTATTTACTCCCTTTATTTTTTAATTATTAATTGTCATGAATTGTTTACGCGAGGATAAGAATGCCTAAGAAGCTTTTATAGAACCTAATATCAAATTGATATTGCTTATTATAACACCAAATATATTAAAATAAATCTAAGAGAATTCAGAGCGTATCTTGATTTAAAAAGAGAAGTGTGATTGAAGAAGAGTGAGGAGTCAAACTTTTTTATTTTACTTCTTTTTTTTTGGAGCTACTCGTAAGTTGTATTATAATTTGAATAATATTAAGAATATTATATACTGTATAAGTTTTTGTTTCACGAGGTTGTATGCACACACATACACACGCACAAACCCACACGCACATGTTCGCACCCATGCATGCACACATGTAAATATGTGTGTGTGAGTGTGTATCGCTGTTTATTGTAATAACTTTTACTTCAATAAATTTTCTATTTCACTACATCTCTTATTATTGTATAAACAAACATCTCTCTCTATCATATTCTGCAGTTCCATATCACTATCGCTTTTTACTTATAAAACCTTTTTGCTTCACTATTTAACTATAAATAGAAAGTTAGGACGTTAGAAGAAATGTGCGGTTCGACCTTTGCGGTTATTTTTTTATCTAGATAAATATGCGGGAAAATTTCCATAATACACTTTTTGACTTGCTTCAAATTCACACAAAGCCACCCACTTCAAAGTTGTTACGGCATTCGCTAATGTTGGGGCAATGACGAGCGTTTCTCCGTTGGAGGGTCGGAATGGCGATCCGCCAACACTCTTTTAGAATGTTTTCTATTGACTCTTACATTCATGTAAACAGCTACTAGTTTTTTATTGCTAAATTCACACACGGTTATTCTTGAATGCTTATTAAACTCATTGTATATATATTTTTAATACTTTAGAGTAGTGTAAAGTCAAAATATATCATTACTGTAGAGCCTAACTTGATTTCGATGTCTTTAAAGTGAATCATGTTTTAAAATTCTTCTTTCGCGAGATCTTCGATTCAAAGTAGAAATATAAAGGAAAGGAATAAATGAAAGGGTTTTTGTACGATTTTTAGTTATTATATTTCCTTACTGCTGTTTTCAATACGACAAACATTTACTTAAGAGAAAAAAAGACAGTTTGAATAAACCAAATAGAACAACATTTTTCAACTTTTTTTTATTTTAGGAATACTCTTTTTCCCCATTTTACTTTTGGTAAAGGAATATACACCCTCCTTCCACCTCATCCTGTACGATTTCTTTCTTTATTTCCACTTTCATCCTTCATATTTTTTATCATTCAGCATACATTCAATATATAGCATTCTCGCCATCTCTCGTCATACTTCCTGTTACAAGGTTTTATTATGCCTAATTACGTCACCCCTGCAACAAAACCGAAATCATACCATACCTCATCTTAGCTTTTTTTAAATTCTTACGCCCCACTATGTATCATATATAGATATATTGTATATGTTAAAGCGAAAGGTTTAAACTCGTGTAGAGTCCACTTTCGAATTATCCACCTGTGGGGCGTGGGCCACGCGTCGTTGGTATTTTCAGAAAACAGGTTGTGATGGAAAAGATTGACAATTTTTAGGGTTCTGCGTTGAATGACGAATCAAGTTGGAATGGAGCCACTTCGATAGCTAGATTCGAAAGATAGAAATAATAGTTTCAGAGATGAACATAAACCTAGAAATCCTTACCAAAGGTATGTAACAGCGCAAATGACGAATACCGAAAAGGTTATTATCAAGAGATGTATATTAATAATCCAGAAAATTTCCCCCTTGAATTAAGAAAAGATATATTTAAAGAAACTTGAAAGCCTACTAGTGTGCCTTTACAAAAGATATTATGAGGATTCTAGTTATTCAACTAACAAACAGAGAACAGGGTGGTGAGGAAGTAGTTCTTTTATATATTTTTTCTAGCTATGCGAACAAGGCGTTTTAGAACGAACGCCATCTTGAATAATACGAAAACCAGAATTATTCG
The DNA here is from genome assembly GCF_028537555.1 of Battus philenor. Classification (NCBI taxonomy): domain Eukaryota; kingdom Metazoa; phylum Arthropoda; class Insecta; order Lepidoptera; family Papilionidae; genus Battus; species Battus philenor. The sequence continues at coordinate 2,583,665 of NW_027181759.1, read as the reverse complement.
GAAGTAAAATAACTTCTAGCTGATCCGGATAATGAAGTCAATTATCCTCAATTATTTACAAGAACAAAATCTATCCGATCCCTCCACCGTCATTAATTCCAATAACAAAGACGAACTCAGTTGTGATCAATCATAATTAAAATACATTGTTCTATTATATTTGATTGTTTTAATTATTATTTTCTAATTGATCTTGTTTGGTAAATTGAATAATTGAGTACATCTAATTGTTTCAATAAATCATTTCAAACTTGGCTTCGAACAAAAGCTAGTAGGTTTGCCTGGTTAGAGCCAATCAAAAAGAATTTTAATTTTAATTCTTCTGGAATTTGTTCCTACTATTTTAGCTTGTTCAGAATTTTCTAGAAATTTCTATTGAAATTTGAAATATCATAAACCAGCTTCTATGGTCTATAACTGGTCCGATATGTGGCATACTTGTAGAGGTTTTACTAATTCATAGCCCGATAGTAAACTAATTCTGTCAAATTTTGATCGTTTCAGCTATGAGAAGTCCACTTGTGGACATATTTTTTCCACAAAAATTCTTTCTACGTTCTACTAGAACTATTTCAATAGACACATTGCCTGCATTCAGCGTCTTTCATATACCTCACCAAGTTTGTCTGCCCACCTTGTGGATGGATATCTGAAGCTGAGCTACCCGTTTCTTGATCCCCACTCCGGAACCTATTTAAACTTTAATGTACACCAAACATAAATATAAAAAGAAACAATTTGTATAGAGGTATAATAGGCGGGCTTATAGCTCGATACGATCTCTACCAGACAACCTTCGGATGGAGATGAGAAACTTAAAGGATGGGGCAGAAACTTACAACGCAGCTAACATTTACTAAATTTCGAACGCAGCGAAATTTTTAAATTTCTTCGGTACTTAGAAATTTAATAGTAAGCTGTGTTTAGCAATAATCTGTAGATGTCAACCGTATTCATTTATATAGTGCATTGATATTGGATAGTTATGGGTTTATTTTTATGTTTTTCATAATTATACAGAGTATCATGCTAGATTTTGTAAAAATATATAAAGAAACTAGTTTCTTTAATTATTCTATTTTGTATTGTGCCGCCTTTATTTAATGTCGGTAAAGCAGTGACTGTTTAACCTTGACAGTTCATAGATGGCGCTGTTAACAATGGCGCTACGATGGCGTTCATTACGATCGCCGGTCGGTAAATCAGTTTGTATTTGTGTAGAATAAACTTTTATAAGGTATCGATAATTTTAATAATAACTTTAAATGTAACAACGCATTATTGTTTATTTGAAGCATATACCTACATTGTCGAGAAAATTATTTTATATATATTTTTATACTTTGCTGCTATCGAAATACTATTGCATCACATTACAACTGTTAATGTATTTTTACAAAAGCTCAATATAATTCTAATGGCATTCGTCGTGACTAGACAATTTAATATGATAAATGTTCCTCCTCTTTGTATTTCCAAGTACTTACTACTGAAGTATTAATGGATTCTGCTAATGGTTTTGAAAAGCGTTCTTCTGCATGACACAATTGTTCTACGTTATTCACATGACAAATATGTTGTGACAATGTCACCCATGTCCTTAATAACATGCTAGAATGGACACACTTAAAAGTAAAAGTAATATTAATACAAAAGGATGTAAGTATTCATAAAAAATATGCGTAAATTTTTTTCTATATGTATATATATATTTCTATTGATTTTGCAAACATAGACGTACTATGTTTGCAAAATCTATTTAGGGATCGCTCTTTTTTCGATGGTGAGAAAAATAAAAGGAAGAAATGATAGAGTTGCTGTATTTATATATATATATATATATGTGTGTGTGTGTGTGTGTGTGTGTGTATTATTTCAGTTCAGATTGTAATTTGGTTTCTTGAAGCATCAGGGGGACTGGAAAGTAATGTCGCTTTCGTAGTTAAATTCACACGACTACATTTTTAACAATGAACAATATGTTCTCTTTTGTAATCAACAACCTTTTACCGTCTACTATACAAATTTTTAATACCGCTAATTCATTTGCGCATCAAAACTGCATATATAATGTATATTTGAAAATAAAATGCATTAAATTTCACTTATTTCATCACTTAAAGCAGTTACACCTTTTATAAAATGGTAATTACATAACTCTTACCATTCAGAAAACGATTAAAATATCATTAAATATAAGGAATAATCAATACAAACAAATAAAATTAGGGTATCTGTTTGTAATATTAAAATAACAGCTTTTTACTACATGCTTATGAAAAATATAAATTTTTGTCTGGTTATTCCACTTAATCTCTAAAATGGGTTGAACAATTTTGATGAGACATACTGACAAGGAGCCGATATAATAAGGAGTAACATATGCTACTTTTATTTAAAAAAATGTGTATTATAAAACGACACAATAAAAAAATTATTGCGAGCCACATGAAGCGGGTAGAAGGCAGCTAGTATTAAATATAAGATGAACAATGATATATTTTGTTAAACTAACCTAAACGCAAAATTATTCTTTGCTGTATAAATATCATTGTGTAGAATAAAGAAAAGAGAATATTGAAAATGTTTTGTCTATTCGTTATTAATAGTTTTTGCAGGTGGCAACCATAGATAATACTGTGTATGTCAGGTAATACTGAGTTAGGAATACATCTCTTACACATTTAAAAAATCTATATATAGAACTTGCACTTGATAGAACTTGCATGGAACTAGTTCCAGTTTCACTGTTTATACAATGTGTTTGTATATTCTTTCCATATTTAATCTATTTCTTTCAATTCATTACTTTCATTGCGTAGCTAGTTTCAGATGCGTCACCGGGTAATCACTGAAAAGCATCATTGTAATGCGATTAGCGCTTTAATACAACTCCAGGCTCAACCAGCCATTTCCATTCGTCACTTTTTATAACCTGTATGTGTTTATGTTACGACTGTGAAAATTAAACTATTTTTAATTTTTATTTCTTTCTGATATTTCATAGTAAAGAAAAATTGTTGAAGGTCGTCGTCTTTTCAGCCCATAGGCGCCTACTGCAAGGAATAGGCCTCCCTGAAGATATTTTAATTTTTGGGGGGATATACCACAATTGCCAGGCTATGCGTGTTGGCGAACACAGTGTGTTACGTTACATAGAGGTCTTTGCTGCCCATCCTCTGGAAACATGTTTGTGATCAGTGGCGATCCTATATAATTACTGCGCAAAGTGTAAATTTTATAAAATTATATCTCGGAGACCGCAGTTCTCAGTAATATACCGCTGCTCTATCACTCTGCTCCAAAGATGGTTGAAGGAATACTCGTTGAAATTAGATATTACTGCTTGCAAAGTGTCTTATACACTTTAATTAGGCAACTGTTTTATACAGAGTAACAAAAGGGCATCTGTGTTTGGCACTAATCGATGTGACAGAGCATGCCCCGTGGAGGGGTGAAACAGTGTTGAATGATTTGACGGTGGCAGTTGTGTAATTCGCATTGTTTGTCGCATACGCATTTATCAGCGCGCTGGCGGGCGGTGCACTTTGTTGCACGACTACTACTGCATGTGCGGAAGTGGCTAAATATTGCTTTTCTTACTTAGAATAGACTTCCGCAAGGTAACGCCTGATTCCATTAAATGTTTTATACAGAGATACTCCCTGTTTAAATAGACACGACCGATAGTCTAGTGGTATAAAAACGTGTTGCCGATGACCGGCTCATTTGTTTATTTATTTATTTATTACTATTTTTATAGCTTATATTATGGCGGACTTATTGCCTTATATATAGGCATATTTACTAGTTAACCTACGGCGGTGCAGAGATAACTAGCAGGCAGGTGTGTAATGTTTCCTCCAGGGTGTCGCCAGGTCACTGGAGACGGGTGAGGTGCATAGCCAAGAGCGCAGACATGCGATGGACACCTGGCGCATGGCTGTGCTTCAGTGAGTAGCTAAACAGAATTGGACAGGAAACCAATACCACCACTGTAGCGCTGACCTGACTAATCTGAACCACTGAATCTGAGCGGAGGATCTTGGTGTAAGATATCAGACTAGACTTTTCTCTGATATTAGTAGTAGCGGCTGCCCTGACTAAAAAGAGCGCATAGTCAGCACTCGTCGCGTCTGCAAGAGCGTCATGATACAGAAGGAGGCCATCGAGCTGGATAAAATAGAAGGATATAGTGAAGAAAGAGCAAGAAGGAATATAACTTTTTGTAAAAAAGGGGTCGCTTTGATGGAGATAATTACTGCTGCTATGCGTAATCACCCACTGCTATGCAGAAGCTCCTTCTTAGATCACCAGAATGAACGGTTTTGCTCTGCCCGCATCTAATAGCCTAAAGGTCATCATCAGTCTACCTAGTGGGGGCCACATAAATCTGTTTACAGTCAGTAAAATGTGGATACGCTAAGTAAACGGAAAAAAATGTGAGTATGTAATATATGAAATAATCTATTTTATTTAGGCGCCATCGAAAAATACCCTTTTGTTGTATTTGCCTAAGGTATTATTCGGATGTTGTAAAATAAATTAAGAGTAAACATTCGTCAGCGTTTGTTTGGGACTGTTGACTTTCGTTGTTTGCGCTGATTCGGAAACGTTACCGATCCGGTGACTTTTTTTTGTTGTTGACGGTCACTTTTTTTTACTTTCTTTTTTAATGCACGATATTACGTTACAATACAAGATGATTGATTTATAGAGGTTAATATATATAATGACAAAAATTTTTAAAGATCTTACACCAATTTTGGATCAACCTGCATAAATAATAAATTTGAAATTTATTACATTACTTTATTTTTTATATATAAATGCAAACTTTTAATATCTCCTGGCAGTAAAAAGTATACAGAGACAGATAGTAAACAATGATTAATTTTAATATGCAGTATTCGCTATACCATTATATTAATTATTACTTCTATAAAACCTTATTATTTCTTATTATTTCCTATTATTTACCTTTATTTTCTATTATTTTCATTATTTACCTATTATTTCTTCTATATAACCTTTGTATTTTAGATAGTGTACCATACATTATTTGATGAAAAATAAAGACCTGGGAAAGATTCCCACTAGGGGGACTGACGACATAGTGAAAGTCGCAGGACGTTGCTAGATGTAGGCAGCGCATGACACGTCATCGTGGAAATTTTTAGGAAAGGCCTATCCCTTGCATGTGCATCTGAAGACTGATAAAAAATGGAAGAGCTGTAGATTCACGTCTTACAAGCTTTCAAACTTATAACCAATAACACTTTATAACACTCATGAAGTATTTTGTTTGCCAAAAAATTAGCAGTAAATTGAGTTGTCATATGAGTCCAACTTCAGACAATTCGTTATGCAATAACTCGAAAATTTGGATGTGGGCTCATTTGGAATTGTGCACTTACCATAATTGGCACTATTTCGGTTGCCAAATGGAATAATATTAGGCTTTATATTATTAACTGCCTTAATTGACACCCTTTTTCGTGCTTTAACCTTATTTGTTAATAAACGAAATAAAATAAAATTATGTTTTACGTATTTAGTGACCTAATAAAGTCCATTATTATCGTACTTGCAAAAAAAAATCTTTTTTGTTTGTGTATTCAAAATTATTTGTATACAGTTTCAATTACAAAATGTATTTATAGTAATCTTATTTGATAATGTTAACATTTAATATTTTCATTGGCAATTTTATATTTGTTCGCCTATATCAAAAGAAGTAACATATGTAAAGTAATAATATTTATTGTAATTTAAAAATCTTATTGACAGTTTATTTACGTATATAATTACATTTTATTTAAATACATATGTAGCACGTGTAAATATTCAGTATTTTTTTAAAAAAAATTTTTTAAAAATATATATATATAATGAAAAATTTTTAAATTTTTGAAATTTGTAAATGGCCACTACGCGTTTATTATTTAATCTGCCAGTTTTATATATATATATATATATATATATATATATATATATATATATAATTTTCTTGGGCAATATATATAAAGTTGATAAGCACAACAATACAATGATATATCGAAAGGTCAATTTCTAGAAATTTCTTTAAATTATAACATCGCCGGTGCTCCGAGCAGTAGTAGCACAGCGGTAGAGACACTTGCGATCGTTGGTCTTAATTCTCACTTTATGCATTAATTATGTAGGATTGAAACAGCTCACATACATGTTTCTAGATGATGGTCAGCAGCATCTTCTACATACCATAATGCCACACTGCAATCGCCATCCCATCCAGCCTGGCGATTATGTTGTATACCCCCATAGATATCTTTAAGGCAGGCCTATGGGCCTGCAGTGGGCGTCTATGGGGTGAAACGACACAAATTGAACTGTCTCTCCTTCATGTCTCTAATCTCCATCCAAAGGTTGTCTGGTAGAGATCGCTTCGAGCGATAAGACCGCCTCTTGTATGTAAATTGTTTCTCTTTTTTATTTATTATCTATGTTATTTCGTTATTTTTCATATTTTTATAATACATTCAATGTATATTCGGTTCACACAGATAGTAATCAAAAATAAGAAACGCTTAAAAGAATTTCTTGTAGTATTCTGTTAAAAAAGCATGTTATAGCATAATGGAGTTTCCTAAAGAATAGTTACTTGTAAAATAACTAGCTACGTATAATGATTTAGATTTATTTCATCGTATTAATACTACCTTTTTGTTCAGATTTTTAATTAGATTTATAACACAGCAACGCGTGAACGTGTATACAACGTTAAATATATTTTTAATTACGCCTTATTAAATATATAATTTATTATAAATCGTTCAAAATAAATTGTATATCAGAAATGTATACATAAAAAGTGTGTTTTATAAATGAATTTAATACTATCAAACTCGTAAAACACCGCATAATTTTCAGAATATTAAATGAGTGGAAGGTAAAATATTGAAATTCTATGAACCGTAGCAGAAGCTTCAAAGCGTCTTAAGAGATTTCAGGTCGAGAGCCTTCGACCGATATTTACTGGTGTGCACTTGACATCGTCGAGGGGATCCGAACTCTGTGTGTGTTGGTACAACAAAGAAAACTGATATGTCTATAATAATCGCTCGTTATCTACTATAACAATTTCGTTACGATCAAGCGAAAGCATCATTTCATATCATAACGTAATAAATAACCTTAATTAAGTTATTGCACATTAAAAATGGCCTAATGACTACTTTTAAGGTTGTTGTAAAATATTTAAATGATTAAATGAATAGCACATTTGTGAACCAAAAACATAAATAAAGTGATGAATATAAAATATGTAACATAAAGATTTTTTCACTGGAACGCGAGAGGTCAATAGCCTCAAGTAGTACAGGTTGGTATAAAAGGCTTTAAAGGGTTGAATATACACCTATTTCCAAACAAATGTATATCATCAGTCTGAAATTTTCTACATTAATATTTTTTTAATTAAAATGCGACAGGTCGACAAAAAAGTTTGCACGGATAGATAGTAAACAATAATTCATTTTACATGTAGTTATTCGAATTTTAGAAATCCTACGCATTTCGTTATATATTATTTTCGAATCCTCTGATTTTTGGATTACATACATAAAGTCGTCGTCGATTTATGACACTTACGCATTCGCCGTCATTAACTTTTTTCACCTTAATCATCTATTTATACATTTTTTATACATGTACATCTATTTATACATGTATTTGATACATTTTTTGTTATATATATATAGACAAAAATTGAAGGAGCCCAATTTGATGGAAACTATAATCAGGATTGAACTTTCATTATATATCTACGAGGAAGCTACGTCCCCTGATCTAAAAATTACCCACCGTGTACACCGAATGGTTATTTTTTTTATTATGGTCATTTTAACAATCACTTTAATAAACATCACTAATACGGTATAGAATATGTATTCCCGAGCTGTATATATATATGTATATATATATATATACTCACTAAAGTATATGTGTGTATATATATGTATATACATATCTATATAGTGCATGCCAAGTGGCAACCGAATTTGTATCGATAGCTGTCGATAGTTTTCTATTTTTGCATACTCTTCGTCAACATTTTTAAGTGTTCTTTTTTCTATTCTTTTCTATCTAAGGTTTTATTGCAAACCGCTAACACTGCGTGACTGCATGTATGTCTATATATTGTATGCAATAAAGTTTATCGTTTTAATATAATCATTTACCTGTTGTGCAGTAAAATGTTTAATGGTCTGTTAATTATTTGTAATTTATTTCTAAACTAACTTGATTGTAAATGCATTAAAATAACATATGTCAATATATCATAAGGGATCCATGTCAATTTTTTTGGTTTCGTTTCCTTTCAAAGAACAGTTTTCCTTATTTAAAAAAGCATATTATATTTTTTGATAAGCTAAGTGAAGGAACCTAATATATTAAATAGCTCAATATAACATTTTAATTTTCTTTATCACTTATTTACGACGGTCTCTGACATTTATTACCCTTTCCTGAAATTTGATCAGTCGTAAACTGGAGCCGTTAAATTCAGTTGCTTTTATGACTTTACAGATCACGCACATCCATTATGTTTTAAACATTTATTTTTACATTTAAATCAAGATTAGATGACTTTGATATTGACATTACTTCGAGCGAGGTTATTATTCTTACATTTTCTCATACTGTCTTACTGTGACGACCACTATCGTAGACAAAAGAGACAGCTGAGAACATAGGAAGAGTTCCGCGATCGAGCGAGTTGGGGCTGACGGCGCGCACCAAAAAGGCGTAGGTTGGATATTTATGTCAATAAAGTTATTCGCGCTCCGTTGTGCGTTCCTAGCTTTGTAGCAGGAGGTGAAGTGCAATAGAGTACGGAATAAAATAGACCCTCATTCTTCTGGTAACTTTGATATTTTGTTACTTTACCTTCAATTGTACAATGAGTTACAGCTTAGTTTAAGACGTGCTAAGTCAATACCTATTTTTAAGAAAAAAGTTAAGAAATATTTGCTGGACCAATGATTACTTCTTCTTTAATTCAATTTTTTTCTTTCTCTGTTTCTTTATTCTTACTTGGGTAAGTGCGCTCCAAATTAGTTTTTTTGTTTATTATTATATTTATAATTATGTATTATACTGTATTTATTATAAGTATCTATGCTATATATATGTATGTATGTTTTGTTTATATGTAAACGTTAACTACCCATTATTTTTTATTCTAACTTCTACTGTTTCCATACTATTGTTGTCTGGAAGAAATGGCCTCGTGAGATGAAACCACTTATTGTACTTTTTCTTTACTATTATGTACTTAGGTATATATTTTTTAGCATGTACAGTAAAGAATATTAACCAACTAACTCCCATGGTGTCGGAGCATCTAGATATTACCTGCAAGCATAATTTAAGAATTGGTCTGGGATTTTGTCGTCTGAAGGTTCGTCAGCGATAGCAAGCGATAGTCGGCGCGTCACCGGATGTCGAAGTGATGCAGTGTTCGTAGAGTCACCGTCTGGTCTTTCCGTAATTATGGAATGTTACGCAAATATTCAGTAAGTCTAAATGGATATTGTTATCTCGGTGTGTGAATTAACACATGTTTTGAGTACAATTAGCATTTTGATTCAAGTTTTAATGCTATCAATGTCTCGTGTCAGATTATTACTTATATAACTTAGATATGTAAGTCTTATGTATGTTATTACAATACGATACCATGTTATGTGTCTGAATTATCATGAAAATTTTTAAAAAGTTCATTAAACAAAGTCCAGAAAATATCTTATAACAGTGTAAAGGACTTTTAGGTGGAACTGAATTGTTCTAACGTTTTCGAGTATATTTAAAAAAAGGGATCATAAATATAAAACTGGAAAAAAGCACAATGCAAATATATTCTTAAATGTTCTCTTAATTTTTTTTTTATTTTTTTTAAAGAAATTAAATAAAATAATGTAGAAAACTTTTTAGAATATTATCGCGTTGTGGTTTTATTTATGTGATTTTTCTTTACTACTTTATATATAAATAATAGTTATGTTAAAAAATATAAAGAATGATTATGATTAAAAATATAAATTATATAATACATCGATTATTAATAGAAAATTAAATTAAACAATCGCCTTAATGAAGGATGTATTTAAGAAGTGTATAAATATAACTGAAACGAATGCCGTAAATATATATTTTTCAATTCGTAAGTTACAACCAGCCAAGTTTAAATCCATGTCCATATAAATATATATACGTAACGTGATGTACCTTCATAACACTTTACGGCACATAAAAAGATAAAATGTCTGATACCTAACATATCCGTCTCGTCGCTAACTTCACTTGAGAGGTTTTTTATGAATTTATATATAGTACTACTGTAGAGTGGGGAAGAATTTTCTTACGCAAGTATTAAGTTTGTTTTCTTCAAAATAAATCTTTTGGTACTTAGTAATATTAAATCATCTACAGCATATATAAAGAAAGATTAGTAAAATTTATGTTTAGAACCGGACATATTTAGGGCATTATTAAAAGCCAACGGGACACCAATGATTTAAATAAAATAATCATAATAATTTCTTTCTTTTCTTAACTTCGACATAGTTTTAAAAAGTTTACGATTTAAGATAGTAAATAGTTCAAAATACTTAGTAAATACTGTAACATACAAAAATATGAGCAAAAATATGTAATTGCAAAAACGAAGACAGCGACGCTTATTTTCGTATAGTATAGATCCTAATAAAAGAAAATTGTGTAAAGGGCAAGCAAAAGGTCATAGTTTCAGCCCATAGACGCCCTTTGCAAGATATAGGCTTGCCAAAAGATATCTACTGGGTGATATACCATAATCGACAAGCTTGGCAGGCGGGTTGGCGACCACAATGTGGTATTGTTGTACGAAGAGTATGTTTCTAACCATCTTATGGAAACTTGTTTGTAAGCAATAGCAATCCTTTATAATCATTGCACAAAATGAAAATTACATAGGACTGCATCCTGAGAATCTAATTCGCAAAAGTTAAAACTGTACATTACAGTGCTCTTATGAATTCTTAGACATTTCGGCAATGAATAGACTACGTTTAAAATAACCGCTGACGCCTTGAGGTCTTGGATACCACGATCGGAGAAGCGCAGCGTATAAAATCGGTCCAGGTGGACATACAGCCTTACTAAGAGCGTTGGAAGATGAAGAATACAGGCCGCTTCCGATCGCTTGCTTTATTACTTTAATACTGCCCTTATAACTACGTCTTTGGCAATACTCCCGTATACCGATCGCAAAGGCAGAGCAGCTCGATAAATTACATGGAGATTGAGATCAGCTTATTGGAGTCAAGATAATAAGTTTAATGTTATAAAAGAGACCAGAACATTTTTGAAAATCCTTTTCGTTCGTTTTTTTTTTAGTATATTACTATTAGTTTCAATTTTAATAAAATAATGAAATAGCTTCTGACTATGTACTTATGTTTATTCAATGTAGTATATAATTTATTTTTACTTTTATCATTGTTTTGCTGTTTTTCATTGGCTGTCTTAAAGATTTAAATAGTTGTGAATGAGAGTATTTTAGTTGAACTTAATCTACATATAAATTCATTTTATGTTACTTTTTGTGATACTAAGCTGTTTTTCTCACCTTCATTGATTTATCTCTGTACCGCCCAAACAGTTACCTGGTAGAGAAACTTAGACATTAAGTTTATGTGTGTCATTATACATAAAAATTTGAAGAAGTGTTTTTAAATAATAATTTATATACACACACACATATATAAATATATATATATATATATATATATATATATATATAATTTCAACGTATTTACTATCTTAGGAACGATAAGGTTTAAAGTCTTGAAATTTTATAAGAATATTTTTCCTGCTAAGTGGAAATTACCTAAGAACGGATTTTACGACATTTTACTCGTAAAGAAAGCTGAGAGTGCGCTCTTTAAAAATAAATATATTTTCATCCAATAGCCCTTATAGGTATACAACTTGGACGAATTACTTCTTTTGGCATTTTAAAAAATACAAAAATATAGTTTATTAAATGAAACGAACGGTTGTGCAAGCCACGCAAAGTTAGCCGTCGACAATTAGTTTGAACACAAACGTTTTGCGCATCCATTGTTAATATAGGCACATTGATACATTCATCAAGTCATAAATCTCTCTTTTCGTCTGTTATTTTGAATTATATTTAATAATTATTTTATTTAATAATAGCATTATTTCTTAATAGCATTAATAATTATATTTAATAATAGCATTATTTCTTTAATTAAACTATTTGCATATTTTTTTTATCTAGCAAACACAACTTATAAGTATCCAGTATGGCATGCGTTGCAGATGTTATAAAACCGAAACGTAACAAGTAGATGTTACAATAATTGCTGAGATTGTATGCAAGAATATTCATCTATCGGACGTTCACTGCCAGACATTTCTAATAATACCAGTTAGAAGCATTTCATTGAAGTCATTTGTCCACTGTGGAGATTCTGTACTGCGTAAACTGATCCATAGTCTCCTCCACAACCTTAAGGCTGCATCAGCCATCTGTACTGTGCGCTATCATCTGCCCACTGCTTTTAACAATTATCATCTATAACCGAAACATTTAAATACATTTGTCGCCCTCCAACCCGGAACATAAAACACGTACAATGAATGCTATTGTTAATATGTAACTTGTTCAATAATATTTAACATATAAGTACGCGCAAAGAGAAACACTCTTGATTTGATCGTCGAAGGAAACGGTCATGTTAATCTATTTAAAATGAAACTGTTTACCGTAATCACATGCCTTTTTATCTTTTTACGTCCCCGAGATGAAGTGAAGGGTGACTTGGCGAGTTTTTTTTCGTCGCTGCCGTCCGAAATTGGGGTACGTGTTGTTTTTTAACTGTTTATTTAACATTAACCCATGGAAGTTATCCTCACGATGATTTAAACCATTACGCTGAAAACACAATCGTTAGGTAATTTTTGTAGTATTTTTTTTTGGTTACATGTAATTAGGTTTAAGAAAAAAAAATATTTTTTTTATTATATTATTCAATAGATAATATTATTACCATTTTTGGATTTTTTTATGAATTATAATAATACTATTTTACATTTTGCTTGCATATTTTTAGATGCATTGCATATGCAAGTAATAGTAATATCAAGTAACATAAGAAAAAAGAAGGCATGTTTAAAATAATACGTCAATCATACATCAATTGTACATAATTAAGTGTACCATTTTATGAATATTATGATTAATTACCTTGTCTCTTAAAGAAGAAACAAAACAGATCAGAAACAAAACAAAAGATTTTTTAGGTTTATACCTACCTCTATACCATATTAGTCAGTAAAAATCTTTAAAACTTTAACACCTATTTCTTATCAACTTATATAAAATTACTTTACACGTTACATTAATTTAGGGTTTGTTTTGGAAAAGGACAGATAGTGAACAATTAATCATTTTAATAGAGTAGTAATTTTATTTTTGAAAACGATTGGATTTATTATTTATGAATTTTAAATAGGGTGTACAATCGAGATATACATTCTCCCTTTAAAATCTATTGCTAATTTTACATAAATAACTAATCACTGTTTATATTTGGTAAGATATCTTTGGAATAATTTGTTATTAGTAATTATATTATTATTTTAATTGGCCTTCAGAACTATCTATTATGATCTTTAAGACATAATACTGTAATTAGAAAGTAAGGTAAATTAGTAAATAAAATGAAAATTCTTTATTCACCGAAATCAATTTCATACTCATCTGATAAAATGCACCTTTTCCAGTTCTCGAAATAGTTGGACTTGTCTTTTTTGTCTCCAAGTTTTTATCTCCTTAGTAGTGCTTAAATATCGTCCCCGCATAGGCTTTTGGACTTTGCTAAATATATGCTATATATATGAGTCGATTTTTTTATCAAAAAAAGTCGCAAAAATCCAACTTAGTATGACATCGGCCAATCAAGACTTGACTCGTTTGAGATACAAAATATCGTTCAGAATGGTTTAGGATATGTCTCTTATTAACAATTCACGATTTTTCAAGCAATAAATGTTTGATTTTTTTCCTTGTTGGTTTAAAATGAAAATTTCACCTTACTTTTTCATCACAATAGTGTAAGTTTTTTGCATATATATGCAAGTGAAATAAACTATAGATATTCCATACATTATATCTATACTTAATTTTACACGAGCTAATATAAAAGCGTAAAGATTTTTCTAAATTTTCAGAATGCCTTCAGCACTGCGTGGAACAAGATCACTGATACAATACGAAAACCAGTGCGAATAAAAAGATTAGGCCACGGTGGTAGTAAGTAATGATTTCAAATAGTATTATATAAATTTCTCTACCAATGTATTAGAACATTGTGAAATTACTATTGAGTTGTATTATTCAACTTACTAATAATTTATTACGAGTCAATACGTTGTCATGTATGTAAGTAAGAAAAGGACCAATATTTAGCCACTTCCGCACATGCAGTGGTAGTCGTGCAACAAAGTGCACCGCATCAAACACAGAGTCTAACACTAATCGGTGTAACATAACTCCTGAAGATGCCCCGTGGAGGGGTGAAACACGTGTTGAGTGAATTAACGGTGGCAGTTGTGTAATTCGCATTGTTTGCCGCATACGTATTTATCAGCGTGCTGGCGGACGGTGCACCTTGTTGCACGACTACCACTGCATGTGCGAAAGTGGCTAAATATTGGTCCTTTTCTTACTTAGAATGGACTTCCGCAAGGTAACGCCTGATTCCATTAAATAGTCATGTATGTAGTCATAAATATTTTTTTATTTAGAAAGAAAGACAACAACCACCATCAAAACAAGTACGACAACGGAACGAACAACAACAGAATTGATGATTCCAAGTGAATTTTTTATTAGTTCCACTGAAAAATCTACCGCCGCTAAACACCCAATACCTGTGATACCAAAACCGAAATGGCAGTCTTACTTGGGTCGTAAACGAGTTCAAGAAATACCGAAGAACGACAAAGGTACCAATTTTTTATTGTGGTTTTGAACCCTAGCAAATATATACTGGGCTATATTGAATATATATGTCTCTTCTATAAAAGCATGTAGCATCATAGACCTCGTCGTCGCTTAACATCAGACGAGACAGAGGTCAAATGATTTGCCCATAAAGGATTAAAAAACTAAGAACTGTGGTTAACTGATCCAAACCAAGCCATGCAGCATTATTTCATTTCTTTAATATCATTCTAATCGCAGGATGTCCGTTCACGAACCTTTTCGCTCCGTGAACTCAGTACCGATTAAGCTGTAAAAGCCTTAGGGCTAACAGCATTAACATCTTCAGAAACAATACAGGATGTATATTGTTGGATATAGGTCTCACTCATTGATTTACAATATGACTGGTGGTGGGAAGCAGCCAGCATGCAGCATCTTCATACGGCCTTCCAAGGTTGTCTTTCCACCTAATCAGTGAACGCTCTACTTTGCAATCCTAGGTCTTCACTCCGGCGCCATAAGGCTACAGCAGTCATTTGTTTTGGGATATATGATGTCTGCCTATTCCAACTTTATAACCGCTGAATGTAGAAATCCCCAGGTCGGTGAGCGGCCGTGAGCTTGCAAATGTGGCTCAATACGACTTATTTATTTAATATTAATTAGTTTTTTTTTAAATACGTCATATTTAAATAAAAATGTTTCCTTGTTAGAATTTTTTAATTTATTATAATTGCTCATTAAGGATGACATCATCATCATCATCACTATTAATTACCGATAAACGCGTCTAATGAATTATGGCTTGTACTCTCTTTAAGAGCTTGTATTGCAACTGGGACAACATTTTAATTTCAAATTGGAATAAAAAGTTTTTTTTTAATTTTTATTTTTATTGCTATGACAACGAAGGTATACAAAATTATGTTAAAAAATTACAGATATAAAGTTCCAAAAGAAGTGCAAGAATTCATATATAGGAGGAGCGTATAAGAAAAAAATGGCCGCTGACGGTTACCGTGAGGTAATTTACAGCATTTTGTTCTTCGTCTGACACCAAACTCACGACATTGAATTTTACAGTAAAAATCGGGTCAACTGTATGAACGGTACCTTAAACCATTTATTAAATCGTTTAATAAAAATATAATTATTGTTTTCTTTATCAGATAATCATACGAACGCACTATTATTTTTTATTACTTATATTCCACAGACATTAGCTTCTGTGTTTTTGTTTTTATAATTACTTTTTTTATTTCCAATAATAAAATTGGGTATATTTTTGCATGTTACAATGTTTACTAAGTCTCTTAAACTACTTTATTTATTTACACTTTTTCGTATACCATAGACAATAAAAAAGAAACGATTCATATGGAGGTACAGAGGGTCTTATCGCTCGAGGCGATCTCTACCAGACAACCTTTGGATGGAGATAAGAGACACGATAGAGAGGGCAGTTAAGAGTGTATGTACTGTATGTACATAATACTACGTAATACCTATATTACTATACACGCACACATATATACAATTAACTTTATACTAACTTATAATTAATATATTTTTTAAAATCATTGGTGTCTTTTTCATTTTTAACGACGCTTTAACAATATCAAGTTTTTAAAATAAAAATAAAACAGTTCGTGCGACCACTTCCTCGTCTCTACTCCAGTATCTGTGCGGTGGTTGCCGTATTCTCATTATTTGCGATCGCATCTTGCGTCTCGTCCATGTACTGCATGCACGAGTTTGTGTGACGGGATATCATTAATTTATAAATTCACTTCTGATAATTCATAGTGATAACTTCTGTACATCTCTAGAAAGAAATCTAAATTGAATAGAAACAAAAATCAAATTTTGCTACTCTGTAATAGCATTTATCAACTTAAAGCTACTAAAAATAAAGGAATGTTTCCTTTGAGTAAAATTGTCCATCTCCAGAATGTACAGTACTTTACCTTCGGATGGCGTTAAAAATTCCAGCCTATATAAGATTTAAAGTCATCTACATTGCCTAGCAATAAATTGTAACTAATAAAAACTTCCCATGATTTATTGAGTAGAAAAATAAATATTTAAATCATCGGTGCAACTCCCAGATGTATTTTATAAATAATGTCATTGACATATAGTAGGTCATGGAATTTTTCTCACTAATGATAAATATTATACAAACATACACTTGAATACATTTAATTTATTTATACCATTCCAATTATATGCAACCATAGATTTATTACTGAGTGGGTCAATTTAAAAAAAGATGATCTTTTTTATTATTTAACTTTTCTTTACAATTAAAATAATAAGTGTAAATTTTATGAGAAACAAAATCTCACGTCAAATATGACGAAAACAATTATCGTAATTTGTGATGGCTTTTAATTAGAAATATTTAAATCGTTATTAAAACCGTAAAACAATTGATCTAGAAAGATCTTGTTTAGAAGGTTTGAATTTCTGGGAAAATAGTCTTTTCCTTAAATAAAATCCTATGACGAGCTAATTAGGCGCCAATTTGAATTATTTTACAACCTTTACTTTACTTTAGAATTATTTATCATATTAGTTTATGTATATGTGTGTATGTGTGAAAATTACTTTTGAACGCAGTAAAATTATCATTTCAAACTCCCGAGCATTAGAAAGACAGACATTTTTTTTAAATTTGTAGTACCAAGTTTTCGTTGGTGTCAAATTCGGTCATTTTTTTTTTAAAGAAAAAGCGTCAAAAACTCGATTCCTATCATTCTGTAACTACCATATTCACTTGATTTGATTCTATGTGACTTCTGGCTATTCGGCAAACTAAAAAAGCTAATGTGGGAATGCCGTATTCACACGATTAAGGACATAAAAACCGAATAGAAGAAGGTCCTGAAGGCTATATCGGAAAAAAAATATTTCACTTGTTTTGAAGAATCGAAAAAAACGTTGGTAAAAGCGCATTTTACACAGTATTATGTATGTAAGTATGTAATTACATATGTATGATTCTAAAGCATTTAACTTAAAGCAAATTTTTAACATGTAAGTTAAGTATCAATATACAAATTTACTTTTTATAGACAGATGAAACACTATCACAGCGCTAGACGTTCAACAATGCATCAATAAACTTTATATGGAAATATAATTTACTAAAGAACTTTAGATAATAAACCGCTACAGATTCAAACACATCTTTCTTTAATAGAATATAACCTTGTCACACATATTAGAGTGTTTTTATATGTATGTCTAAATACATGTGTGTGTACGTGACTACAGAGAATTCCTCGATGACAAGTGACTAAGTAAATCATTATGTAGTCATTTCAGCCCACAAAAGCCTACTGTGAGGCTTAAGCCTCTCTCTAAGATATTTGTAGGGTGATATAGCGTAATCGCCACGCTTAGAAGACTAATAGGCGATCACAGTGCTGTACGCAGAAGACGCTGCAGACCATCTTCTGGAAACTTATTTGTAATGGTCAAATGTAAATCGAACCCGCGACTTACGATCGAGTCTTAGACCTCTATCGCTGTGCTACCACTGAGCTTTATATATCAATGTCTATTCATGGTTCTCTATTTATAAGTCGAAGTAAGCACGCAGTGTTACATGAAGCACTACATAATCCTTTTCCTCTTTCAAGTTCACTTTGCGAAATAGTTTATTATAGAAATGCCAAAACGTATGTACGACGTCTCACTTTGATGTTGTGTGGGAGTTTTACTTAAATTCTGATTTTGCTTTTGCTTCACAGAGAATCAAATAAGTTTTCTTTTTGATTCGAGAGCCTTATTCCTTTTGGAGATGTTATGGTTGGGTTTACGTTGATAAGCTTTGCGGTTGGAAATAGAGAAAAAAATATGAGAATTCACTTTTACAAGTAAACAAAGTTACTGAAATATCATTTATATATTTTTCCTTCTATATTGGAGTGCTTAAAGGAGTACTCGGGATAATACATCGTTTTTCATATACTTATATGTTAAAGTAAAGATTTGTTATGGTTCATTTATTTATTTATTTGTTTATATTTTATTTTACACCAAAACTCTATAAAATATAGATAGAAAATATAATAAAATAACATAGATTATAACTAAAGAAGAGACAATTTATAAATAAGTACAAGAGTCGGTCTTATCACACGAAAATATAAAATTCGAAATTTAATAAAAATTGTTTGATTTTACACCCTCGCGTCATCTAAACAAGAAATATAAAAGATTTGCGACCCATATAAAAGTAGGAGCTTCTTTATCAAGTTTTATGACTAACCCTATCGTTCGGCATTCGTTATCTAGAACTGATAAACCATAAAATTGTGTGAAACGCTTTCAACTGTTAACTACATGACGTCATTCAATATATAGCAGGAATATATCGTTTAGGAGGTTTTATATAACTTAATAGGTAAGAATAAGAAAGGAATTAATATATAGCTACTTCTGCTATGCAGCAGTAGTCGTGCAATGAAGTGCACCGCCCGCCAGCCCGCTGATAAATGCGCGTGCGGTGAAGAATGCGAAACACAACAATCACCGTTAATTTACTCTACACGTGTTTCACCCCTCCACGGGACATCCTCAAGATTTCAGACCGACCAGTGCCAAACACTGAGCCGAGCTGCTCACACGCCGTGTTAGTACTATGTTAGTAGTCATACTCCTAGTCCTACTCTGAAAGGGCTTGACCGATTGTTATGCAATTAGCAAAACAACATTTGCAGGGTCAGCTAGTGCTAGTACATATTTCGACAAGCGTTGTTCTATGTAGGCTATGGATAAACAATTACTACTTTTAATAAATTTAAAAAAAAAAACAAATGCTTTTTGGTAGATAAATTTGTTGGTAGCATCATCTATTTCGTAAATAAAAAAAAATCATTTTTCTACATACACACATACGACATAATATACAAATGGCCATGTAAAAAATATAGACTTTTATTTGATGGAGATTGATCCTTGACGATGTTGCCATTGCGTTATATTTATCTATATAGCCAATTCAAATGCCATTAAAATTGTAATATATTTTCTTTAGTATCTTTTACAAAGTATTAGATGAACTTATATACAAAAGTTTAATGAAATCAGTTACGTTATACTCAATTTATGGATTGTCTTATTTGAAAAACTAACAAGTTAAATAAATGTTTTGTAGAAATATTGGAAAGTCGTAAAATTGTTTTGATTTATAATAGTATTGCAATTGTTATATTAATACCATTTAAATTCATGAGGCTTTTGTAAATCCCAACTTTTCAATTTATAAATGCTTACTATAATACATTAAAAGAAAGAATTTTGTACAAGAATTAAATATATGCGGTTTATATTTTGCTTCAATTTATAATATCTTTGTTCACGACGAAGTATTTCCATGGCATCTCTTGTGAAAGAAATTCTTCAAATTCGTTGATTTCCTTTTTCAGCATTTATGTAAAATTTTAAACAAAATTTACGTTTATGTCAATTTTGGTATCCCTGTATGAATGCTTCGCTGACTTGATATGTCCAAAATTAGATTACATTTAAAGGGTATAGGATATCAATATATATATGACGAAATGATTGCCCTCAAATGCTTTGATACGAAATCCTACCCTGCAGGCATATCCGTTTGTTTAATACAACGCAAAATTACTCAATTGATCCCTTTTGTTCTTGTTTTTATGTATTTATTTAACATGTTTATTTTGTAATTTATTTTAAAAAAATATTTACATACATACACATTATAGGGTACACTTTTTTGATGTTTGCCGATGTCATGTCAACCGCCTTTTATATTACGTAGACCTTATTCAAATAACTAAAACAATTTTGAACAAGGCTGTACTTTTTTTTCGATGTAATGGTATTTTTTTTTTATGAAATGCCTGTTCTTTTTCTGTCACAAGCAAAGGAGGTTTCAATGTTCATATCAATATCCCGATACATAAACATATGACTAATACCAAGCGTGATACAAATATTTAAAAATTGTATTTGGCACCATATCTACTTCATATAATCTAATCACAGCGATTCGGTTTTATTTATTATCTCACTCAATATAAATATTACATAATATTTTACAATTTTTTTGCGAAAATAATAAAACCCAATGTACAATCATATAATAATGACAGATTCCAAATTCAAAAGTAACATCTTTTTTAATTTTAATTATAACAGTGTTTTTGTCCAGACTTGGTATATTTTGACTATGCCAGTATTAGCAATTTGAAATTTATATATTGCTGAGCCTTAACATGTTTAAAATTGAAATGGATACAATAGGTATATTTTTAAGCCAGTGGTGAATGTGGAAAGAATAAACAATGATATTATTACTATTTTGAAATGTATAATATTTTTAATAAACATTTTATCTTCATGATCAGAAAACCGTTGTAATAATTGGACGACGTGGCGTCGACTACGAAAGGCTTTTACGCAAGTGAATATTTTAGGATAGACCGGCTATCCTGTTGTTTACGCTGTAATTGAGATCGAAGTACGCTGGAAAGTAAATTTAATTACAGAAATTGACATTGTGGTTAATCAAATGTATTCTTTTTTTTGAAAAGTATCTCGTCTACCAGCTGTGGGAAATTTACATGACTGATACACACATATTCAAATTTAAATCAACTACATATTATAGTGGTAGCCCAGCGGTTATAACTGAGGCTTGTATAATAATATAATAAACAAAAACAGCTCGCTGAGAACACATTTCTCTACCACTGGACTATCGGTCTCTTTAAATAGTGTCTCTGTATAAAACAGTGGCCAAATAAAAGTGTACTGTACTTTGCAAGCAGTAATATCTAATTTTACTAAATCCACCTTCAACCATCATACAATACAATCTGACACAATTCACACTGTGCATTAGTTATATAGGATTACCACTGCTCGCAAATAAGTTTCCAGAAGGTGAGTAGCAGCGTCCTTTGCATATAATACCACACTACAATCGCCAACCCTACTGTCTGACATAGAGGGAGTCACTGCAGTGGGTGTCTATGGGTTGAAACGACGACTTCCGTACGACGAATATATAACAAGTTTCCCTATTATTCAAGAATTTGTTTGAGATCAGAGTCATAATTGTTCTTTTAATAGGTTAGGCAAACAATTTGACTTTTTTTATATGAATATCGTAAGGCTATTTCTTTTCTACGATAGATGGCGTTGGTAGTCGATTGCCTCTCGCTATTATTTGATACCGGGTAGCGACACAATGGCACTACTTAACTAATATGGATCCAAGATGACAAGACATCTATATATGCCGAACCTCAGGCTTGAGCCCGGCACTGCACGATCCGTTTTTGGGAGTCACCTTCCGCTCCTTAGCCGAGAAAAGCGTGGACGATCCGAGGTAGGATCCGTATCCGTCCTCAGATTGCTGAGTAATCCACGCCGCCGTCCCAAGCCGCAGACACAATACATCATATACCTTCACGATTAGATCTATCATAATCGTGTAAACTTCATCGTGCAATTTGAATACGGCTATCCAGTAAAAATTTTTGAAAATACACGGACCCTTCTGTTCCGTGAACTCAATACCGATGAAGCTATAAAGACCCTAGGGTAAAGAGTTAACAGCATTAATATCAATGGAAACAACAGAGCCTAAGAGTAAGTGAAGTCTTGGCAATTCGAAAAACAGTAAAAAGGCTCCCATCATCATTTCAGCTATAGGATGTCCACCGTTGGATATTCGCTCCTGCATAAATTTCTAATAAAACCTATTGGAAGTGGCCTATGTCCAACATTTTCCGTCAACCTCGACAAGCCTTTATACATATAATCAATAACCCTTTATATTGTGGGAGTCGTATATACACTGATGTGGTGTCTGAATGAATAATAGGTGTAAGATTTTGTGGGCGAGCGTAGCCGACGGGCGAACTTAGTGTGCCGAATTAGTGCAGCGGTCACATGCACGCACCGGTGACGCGGACGCAACCCTTTTGTTTCTTTTGCGCCTTTGTTCTATTGCCCGCTTTCACTCGGTCGCAGAGCACATTGCGCCCCAGAGTCCTACGACGAATGCACGTCCTTATTGCTCGCACTCAAGCGCTAATAAAAATTTGTTCGTGTGTTAAATAAATTGATAAAGTGTTACAAACGTCTTTTAATAAGACGCTAACTCTTTAATATTATTTTACGTTTGATTACA
Source organism: Battus philenor (assembly GCF_028537555.1). Classification (NCBI taxonomy): domain Eukaryota; kingdom Metazoa; phylum Arthropoda; class Insecta; order Lepidoptera; family Papilionidae; genus Battus; species Battus philenor. The sequence continues at coordinate 2,560,437 of NW_027181759.1, read as the reverse complement.
ATATTTATAACCAGTCGAACTAATCGTGAAAATATTCTAAATACAAGATGTTATTTGGCGTTTCATTATTGTCAGCAATCACTATAATCTATGCTTTGAAATTAAACGCCTTATTAGTATATTTACTACAAATATAATTTAAAATATATATTTAATAATTTAAGCATCTACTCTGTAAGCGAAAACGATTTTTGAATAACCTCAAAACTTCTCTATTTATTATGATAAAATGTTTTACTAAAATTATAAGAATTCAAAGATACACCGCGAAAGTTTAGCCCCCAGTGACTATGGATTACTTTGACAGGGTAATGCTTTTAGAACGCTGAATAATTTATCGCTGATACGAAATTATGTTGATTATATTCTTCTTGTAAATAACATGGGTGACAGGAATGTTCAAGGTGTTTGGACTTTTAATCTATTGAGTATGTATTTTATTTAATTACGTGCTCTTATTTTTTATGGTCCCGCTATCTTTGGGAAGAACAGGGTTGTTTATTTTCTTTATTGATTCTTTCACGCTCTTTTTTATTTGCTTTCTCTTCTTTCATTTACACATAATCTATCTATTTACTTCTTTCATTCTACAATTTTCTCGGTGTTTCTCTTCAGTTCTATTAACCATATATCCATCTTCAACTACTCCATTCTAGGTATCTTTATTTACAATTTTCTTTATATCACAGTTTCATATAGCTTTACATTTTATTGTTTTGCAATATTTTTATAAAGAATTTAATTTAATTTATTTCCTTACTTTAATACTTACTTGCTATTTAATTTCCTATTTGACAATATTTGAGCCTATAATTAAGTTTTATTTTTCTCTTCTGTTGTTATTTCTTCTTTTGCTGTTTTGACTACCTTCTTACAATAGTTGAGGAAGGATTTCTTTCCTCTTCCTTTAACATGATGGAGGCGATGGTTGCCTCCTCGATCTTCTTGCTTTATTCGGAGTCAACTTTTAGTCCTCCGAAAGCGGGGCAGTGGGCTACCAGTAGGACCACGGTCTGATCCACGTGTATTTGAACTGATACTTCTGTCATATTAAATAAGATTGAAGGGATTGATTTTGTTATCTTTTTAATCTAAGGGGCATGGCCACTCCGCTTCTCTCCGCTACTATATAAATCAAAACTTTTCTATTTTAGAAATAAAAGCCTCGTACAGCGGTGTTACAAGATTTTGTAATTGAGTCAGTCCAGCGAGTAGATCACCAACTTCAAGCTCTTTATTTTAATCATTTTCGACACGGAATTTCAACTGAATGATGAAAAGAATAATATTTTTCAATTCAGTAACCACGAGAATTGTCATGACTTATAAAGTGTAAGTAAAGTATAGATTAACTTAATTAACTTGTAATAGGTGGTGCTAAAGTAATGTCATAATTTGAACCAGCAGCCATTTTGTTTTAAACTGAAAAAGAGCTCGGTTGTTAAAAAAATTATGTGAAAATATAAGATTTATAACATTAATTGTAATAAAATGATACACAATTGTGCTCGTTTTACATTGAATTGTTATTCGCAGAAAATCTGGTTTCAGATTGGTGATATATTCTTCAATATTAATTTACAAGCCTCAAAGTGCGTGGTTTTTTGCAGTAAACATTCAGCCAAACATTTGATTAGTCAAACACATTAACCCCGACGATAAAATTCACGCTGCTTTAAAAAAAAAAACTGAAACCTTTTCAAATAAACATTAACAATAATTCCACGTTTTTGTCATGTGTATCGCTCCACTGCTTGTGTCAAAGTGTAGTGATATTTGGCACCATTTAGTGATATTACTTTTGCTCATTATATTAGTGTATATATATATGTATATATATATATATATAATATTATGAACATAAATTGGTGTAAGCGTAAAATAATTATGAATAAAAGTTATACATAGTAATGTCATATTTACCAAAAAAAAATTGTTTTTTTTTATCGCATCAAATATTAAAATACACATTTTTACAGTCAACACAATCTTTTATTTTACTAACAGCATAACAACGAGAGTTACAGCGATAATTTTTTTAGTCTGTGTCGTCTTCAAACATAATTTACGAATATAGATCGTCTAGCCTCAATAATTAATTTTAAAAAAATTCAATTTACACTATAATTGTTTTCATTTTAATTGAAGCGATTTAACCATAAGGTCACACACATATATAACATAAATAAGTAATAGTGCGACAACATATATTTAATATGTTTTGCCGATATATATTTAAAAACTTCCTTATGTTTTATTTAACAAAATTTTTATGAGTGAAACTAAGTAAGGTTAATCGGTATCCAACCAAATTGAGTTTGACAATGCGAAATGTTTTTTTTTTATTATTACTAATTTGTATCGCCAGAATTTTTCGTTTATTGTAAACGTGCATTCTTTTTTCCCATTTACTGAGCGCAGACAGTAGGGAGAATGATTGCCACTATTTCGTACGGATTTCTCTTCTCCCAGCTGCGAGTCACTACAACGTTTAATTGGAAACTAATTTATTTATATAAATTTTAACTGTATATAATTTATGACTTTTACTAAATTATGCCTTCATTTCTTCACTATTTTATTTGAAGTCACCGCCCAAGCGTTACAGACTGTTAAATGCCTTGAGGTTTAAGACAATGTACCGGGTCAACTCATGAAACAATTCTGCTGTAAAAATTAATACTTTAAAAGATCCAGGATGTTGAACGGAAGTTATCTACTGTACTTTTCTCACCAAATAACACCTTAATCTAAAAAACTTTAAAGACTTGTATGAAACACGTATAGAATGTTATTACGTAAAAAAATGCCAAAAGCCTTTACTAAGTCTTAAAACAATTTCATACTACTATTTATATTATAATGTTTATCATTACTAAAAAAATCCGAAATTACAGTAAAGCCCATTGTTTAACAAAAACAATTTGTTTGTCTGAAGTAACGATGGGACACAACGATCATGCAACTCATGGTCGATGGTCGAAAGGTTCTCGAGTTTGGGAACCATGCATGCAGCCTGAAGCATGAGTAGGCCTCCTAGACGGTCGACGACATATAATAGACAAAGTCATCGTAGCTATCTTTGGAGGTAAACCTTTGCCTAGCATTGAACGTCTACCCGCCGGAAAGAAGAAAGAGGTAAATAAAACACTCAACACTAGACACAGCCTTATTATTTAATTATATATGACAATAAATAAAAAAAAAAGAAAGAAAATTCAGATGATTACTATATCATTTGAAGCTTCTAATATATATATGTGTAAATAGTAATTCTATATATATGTGTAAATAGAACCGATTTATAAGTTCTTTTTTAAATATTTTTAAGCGTTTTAATACTAATGGTTGTGGTTTTATGGAATTTTATATATAAATATTATTAACAATACCGCAGATTCTACTGTATTCGGTCAGTAAATATAAAATGATACAAATAAGACACTTGTAACATTTATAACAATGCAAATTGAATTTATATTTATTATCGATGAATCGAAATGTATTAGTTATTCAACTATCATGCCTTGTTGGCAACGGCCAAGGGCCCTTTCAAACACTACGGGACTCGGAACAGGGAAATGCTTTCCATCTCGAAGCCGTATTTATTGAAGCAATATTTTAATTCACAAACTGTTTACCTCATAGTTGATTTGAGGTGAAACGTACACAACTTTTATGAATAATAACAAATTTAATTTTTAAAATTTTCATTTAGTCTTTAGAACATTGTGTTCCTACCATAGAGGGGCAATTCGATAATGTTTAATGGAATCAGTCGTTACCTTGCGGAAGTCCATCCTAAGTAAGACACAACACAAGGTCAAAGAGTCAGAGTCAAGTATCTGTGTTTGGCACTAATCAGTGTAACATAACTCCTGAAGATGCCCCGTGGAGGGGTGAAACACGTGTTGAGTAATTTGGCGGTGGCGGTTGTGTGATTCGCATTATTTGCCGCATACGCATTTATCAGCAGGCTGGCGGGTGGTGCACTTTGTTGCACGACTACCACTGCATGTGCGGAAGTGGCTAAATATTGGTCCTTTTCTTAATTCGATAATAGACTAAACACGAGTTTAATTATTTCGCTTTTATATAAAAAATATGTAAGTTACAAAAGGAGGCATAAGATATTCAAGATGGGGCAGGTACAGAGATTGGTTTTTCAATGTTGACAAATAAGCTGTACGACCTTGCTTTTAAAGCTATCACACAATTTTAAATCATCCTCTATGTTGATAAAGAACGTATCTCAGACCATCAGTGACGATGTATCTAGAAAAAAGGTTATATGTCAAGAAAATAGTTGAAAGAAGTCAAATTCTTTTTTTACGTTTTGCAGTTTATTACAAGAGCGTTTTCATTCTTCATGCTCGGTGTAGCAAGTAGCTTTATTTCTCACGTCCGTATATAAGCGATATTACATTATCTCGTTGCAAAATGTTCCGTAACAGATGCTAGTCACGAGTTCCGCGGCTATGCCGTATAACACCGAAATGATGTTGTGGAGTGAAGAATGGAATAAATTATAATATTTTTGGCAAACTTCTCAAAGGCGTACAGCTTTGTTGCAAAGGGGCCGATAAGTTTTCTTTTCGAAATCAATCTTCGTACAACTTTTACGATGAAAATTTTTAAACTGGCCGCTTTATAAAAAAAATAATTCATATTTGAAAATAGAACATTCCTCTTTTAGATGTATGCTATAATAAATAAAATTGAGAGCACAGCTAGCTCAAGTACATGCAAAATAAATTTACTGCTTACTTCGGAACCCTCCTGCCTTGTTGATATTTGTCAAGAGCCCATACAATCTCACTTGAATCGGAACAGGGAAATGCTTTCTTATTTAGTATAGTCGCTTATCGTACCACTATTTGAATAGAGGGATATTATTCGCTGTATTCAATATATTGTATATAATTTATATCTATGAAATAAAATATTTACGCACTATCAAATTACATTTATTTAGTTTTTCTATTGACAATTGTTTTCACTGGATTATGACCCTATAACATAACCTAAGCGGTTGATCCTCAAAGTAGCTGGGTGCAAAGGCAAGCTGATATCGTGTGCGCTCATGTGCGGAAATGGCTAAATATTGGTCCCTTTCTTACTTGAAAGAAGATAAAAAAAACTCTACACTAGACAGCCTTCTAGAAGATTACATTTTGAATAACCGGTTATCATAGCAATTACGTCAACCAACGGTGCCCTTTATAAATTTTGCAATTTAACATTGAGTTTTGATCTAAAAAATGTGATTGATCCGTGGAAGATGCATAGGCAATACGTCCCGGCATTAGGATTGAAGTATTTCACAGTAGACTCTGAGCTCTGTCCCAGTTTCTTAATTACATTTGGTTAAGTTTATAACGATTTTTTTAATACTAATTTTCTTATATTATTTCGCAATAAATACAAAGTTTGTTTTTTTTTTTTATTTCAAACAAAATGACATGATGTTATTATGGATAATATTAGTTTAATATAAAAAAGTCAAATCACATTACTTATTTTTCCTACTTTTGTTTTTCTTTGATGATACCTTTAATAAATTATCTCTGCACAACTAACTAAGTACAGTAACCGGCAAAAGTATTGCACGTCGACCTTAATACAATAACTATAGGTATAATAGTGTACACTGAATATTTTCCTAAATAATTAATTTAAAAAAATGTATAAACACCACCTATAAAAAAATTGGTGTTATTTATACAAATAATAAAGATAATTATCAAAAGAAGCAAGTGATACTTGTAACAGCTCCTAATAGATACCGGACTGTTTGTATTTCGTACGACAGAGATATCGCTCTAGGAAGCTGAAATTAGCCGATTGTCTCTATCCAAAGGTCGATGTGCAATATTTATCGTCGAGTACTATATGAGAAGTGTTTAAGTAATTAAATTAAATATGTTTGCCTATTGTATGCGTAATAAACACTGGCCATAAAAATATTAAATGAATAATTGATTTAAAAACATCTATACGCACTTTCACGCAATCTGTCAAATCCATTTCAACTGTATTCCACCGAATAACGGTTTCACAACCCGTTAACAGCTTCTCTAATAGTTCCCTTTGACGTGGGATCTGCACCCCTTGTTAACAAGGTTATTTAATTACATCTAGCCCCAACCACGGGGGCCCGGAGCGTGCATGACGATATAAATGGTCAGACATTAGTACGTTTAGTGTGTACAAATTAAAAGACTTACATTTTTTATATTATATAGATCACATCTATATTGTTACCTATTTTTGAAAAATAATAAAGGAAAATAGAAAACCGTGACCACATTCACCAGTTGAAGCGAATCCGCCATAAATTACGCACGCATCTTTTGCTGATTTCAATGCGCAGTATTTTATTAATCTGAATACATTATAGTGATATGTAAAATAATCAAGTAACAAGTTTGGTGTAAATGAAAATACTAATATAGATTAGTTTTTACAAAGCCTTATCTATAGATATATAATTTCTTATAACTCTGATATTCTTTTAATTGTCATAATTAACATACATTTTTAAACGGTTTTATTTAGTTCGTTTACCCGTACGGAATTTATTTGTTTATTTATTTGGGTCAAAATTAGAAATTGAAATTTAAACACCTTCCCGTTGTCAGATTGATCTGAAATTTGGTACACACGTTTAATTTAGATGACAATACAATATAATAAAGGCAATAATATTATAAATCTAAGATGGCCGCCGATACAAAATGCGGATTACATATTTTTCCTTAATCTCCTCAATATGGGTATCAAATGAAAGGGCTACACTAGTAAAACACGATGATTATGTCAAAATTTAAAATTCAAGATGGACGCCGTTCCAATATGGCGGACTAGGTACATATTTTTCCACAACCACCACAATATGGGTATCAAACCGTTTAAGTAAAAAGTTTTTTAAATGTATTTATTTCAAAGTTAGAACCTTATGTCATGCACTGGATCAATTCGTTTCAGCCTATAAACGCCTATTACAATGCATAGGCTCCAAAGATATATGAGAGAAGTTATACCATAATCCTCATATTCTCAGGCGGGTTGGTGATCGCCCATGTTCTGGAAACTTGTTGTTGAGCAGTGGCAATTCTATATAATTAAAGAACACAATGTGAATTTAATATAAGTGTCACAAAGATCTCAGTCCTTTATCGCTGAACTATCACTGTCCAACGTGATAAATAAATACTTATAATGAAGGATTTCGACGGCAGAAAGCTAGCATGTTTTACGTATCATATATCGAGATTGTTTGAAAAAAAATGTAAATTTTTTATCATCATTAAGGAAAGAGATTTATAGTGACTGGCATAAAAAAATTAATATACACAAAAAAAATAAAAGTAGGCGTCATATTTTTTTAATCGTACAACAATCCTTGACGTACATACATTATTTCTTAACATTGTGTTTTGATTACACATTTGTAGTAAAAATTATTGCTTAGCAAGAATTTAATTTTAATTTTTTAACAAGCGTTGTATGATATAAAAAAACATCATGTCAATATCCTGATTTATCTAAAATTAAACGTTCTAGAGATGATAATCATATGAGATATGATAAAATGATGTTGAAAAATACTGTAATGATTTTAAAAATTATAGAAATTACATCATCGTCACGGTGTTACCAATGTAACGCTGGTCTTCATTTAACAAAACACTAATTTTATTATTCATACGACTTTAGTATTTAATTCAAGTAATTATTCTAATATAGTGTATTATTTATTCTTAAATTATTTGAATTTATATACGTAGCAATTTTATTATATGCCAGTTGTATTCACATAAATTATACGATAATAATTATGAAAGACAATTTTGTATATCGAATTAAAAAAAGAAGTATGACCAGTTGTGTGACGTCACTTGATGACGGGGCAAATTTATACAAATAATTTTAAAGTAAAACATACTTTATTTCTAGGTAATAGAGATTAAAATTAACCGTCGTATGCTTTATAACTTTAGCGTGAAGTAACGGTTAACGTAAACTAAAAAGAAAGATTTGAATGAGAGTGCGCTCTCCAATCTCATCCCCTGAGCCATCTTCGCAGAGCAATCAATCTTGAATAGGGCACTACCCTTTTCAACATTTATTTATATCCGGTCGCCCGGTTGTCGCAAGATAAGGGTACCGCGTTTTACTTTGCTTAAGCGCACATTTACAATATCACCGCCGTGGAATCGTGGTATAGAAGCCAACTGTGATTATTATACCAGCAATGTAGATTATTCCAACAAAAATAAATTTTTTAAAAACCAAAAATTAAAAAAAAAATCGTATATGAAACACATTTTATTCTATAGAAATTTAATTAGACATATATTTATTGCATCTATGAATAAAGTTGTCGATTCATGTAATAAAATGATTAAAAACAAAATATTTAATAATGTTTTATATTCATCATAATTATCATGACCCACTGCAAGGCTTCCTCCAAAGATCGCCACGAACACCAGTCTAGTCTACACCATGTCGTCGATCGGTCTAGTGGGGGACTTTTTTTTATTAATTCTAATTTGTATCGCTAGTGTTTTTTTACAATATTGTTTTTTCGCTTTTACTAAACACATACAGTTGGGAGAGGGTTGCCGCTATTTGATACGAATCTTTCTACTCCCAGCTGCGAGGCACGATAGCATTTTATAATTTTTTTACAATTTTTTCTACAATTTTTTCTTACAAAATTTTCTCTTATGGGTAAATACAGCTAAAATATATACATATTATCAATACAATTTAAAAGTTTTACTCAATTATATATTAGTCGGTACATTATTTTATTTCAAGTCGCTGCCCAAGCGCTACAGACCGTAGTGGGGGACTTACCCACGCAGTGGAGACATACCTACACTAACATCAATGCATACAAAATACTGTAAACTACCTTACGAGATGGTATTCCTTAAATAAAACGAGAGATGGTTATCACCATCATCATCATCAAACCACTGCAAGGCATAAGCCTCCCTCAAAGATCTCCACGATGATCAGTCTTGTTGTACTCACGTTCAGGGATTTCCAACGGCTTTTACTATAGCGTCGTCTACCGCTTCTTGGTTGCCACTCGAAACTTGCCGCGTGAGTTATGTAGGCCTATCTTTTACCAAAGAACACTATAGGGCGATATACCATAATCGCCACACTTGGCAAGAACTATTTAGAATATCGGCAGAAACAACTAAAGAATACGACGACATCAATATTCATAATTGTAATTACATAATAAATGAGTTCGATAGGCCTGCGGTAGAAAACTAAGACTTCCATCCAGGGATACAATTTCAGATATATCCCGCTTTTTGCATTAATTATATAGATATTGCTGCTAATAAACAAGTTTCCAAATGGGTAGCGGCATCCTCTGAGTACCATAATGCAACACTGTTCTCTCCAACTCTCCAGCGTATAAATTATGGTATATTGACCCAAGTATATCTTTCAGGCATATACCTTGTAACAGGTGTTCTGTACTGGAGATCACAAATCACGGGTTCTTTTCTCGTATGTAATTGTCTGCTTCGGCCACCAAGTGGTTCGAGTGGCGTACGACGTCATGGAAGTATCTTCTTGATGCCTTTGTAGGGTTCACTGGGTCTTTACGGGTATGGAAGATGGAATAAAAGTTTTTGGAAACAGTTTAAATTATGTTTAATTAAGACTCGGATATGCTACACAAATAGATGCGACGGGAATGCAGGAACGACTGGCGACACATTCCGTCGCTGTGTATGCTGACTCTAATAATATGTGTATATCACCTTTTTTAGATAGCCCGTGTTATTATAGGCCTCGTTCCTCTATCTTTTTGTAGGACAGGGTCATTTATTTATTTTTGTTTAATATTTTTTTATATCTTATTTTATTTCCGCTCTCTACATCCTTAAGTTCTTCCATTCTATTTCTTACTTTCCAAACTTCGTCTGTGTTGCCCTTTGATTCAATCTCCCTCTTTTCCGATTCCTTTCTTTCGTCACCTAATTCCTTAGTTTTATATTTTACTTATTTTTTCCTTTATATCACAATTTTTAAGTTTTTAAGTCTTATTTCTTTTTCTTATATCCTTTCCAATTCTACACAGTTTTAGGATAGTAGGTCTTGTATCTTCATCTCTTATTAGTAAAGCCATTGTTTCTTCGTCAAACTTCATAGGCATGAAGAAACAATGCCGGTTGGCCAACCGGCATTCGAAGTCGACCCGGAGTCATCCGAACGCGAGACAGTGGGCTACAAGGTGTACCACAGTCTAGTTCTCACCCGCTTCACAGAAGCACGAGGGGACCTCCTTCAGCTTAAACCGGTGAAGGTACTCGGAGAACCCTCTGTGCCCCATTAAAAGCTGGAACAAGACCGCCTCCACTTCGACACTGTGTATCACTTTGACCGATTGATGTAGTGTGAGTAGGATTTTCACTAGGCATATCGACGACATAGGAAGGTCGGGGTAAGTTGGTGAATGCGAGCAGCGCCGGACCGGTTATTTTGGCGACCTTTTGGGAGGTCTAAGTTTTGCACTGGACGTCGATTAATAATACAAAAAACTTGTCGCCATGGTACAAAATACTAGCAAGTTTCTTTTTCATTTTATGAAAGTATTACGTCGTATCTTTAGTAGTGTATGAAAGTTATAAAAATCTTTGAGGACTGTCCTGAAGGATTCTCGAAATAGCGTCTCGGCGTTTTCATTATGTGAAAATTTTACATAATTCCTCTCGCTCACGTACCACCCTAAGCGATATTACATTATCCAGTTCTCTACAGCGTGTAATATTCGAGTCACGCTTTCGGAGTCATCTACAGTCACTTCCGATTTTAAGATCATGTACTTATTACTTCATGTATTATGATTTATTATTGTAATTTATTTTCTACTTATTACATATATTATATACCAGGTGTAACATTCGTTGATTTGTTATGTATAATCTGAACAAAAAGGTAGCAGTAGTAGATTTGATGAATAATAAACTGATTTTAAAAAATTAATTTTGCAAAAATCATCCCGGGGATATAACAGCTAAAGACACTTGCAAGAGTATTTTCATCGTAATGCTTAAGGCTTTAGTTTCTATGACGTCAGATCTTTAACAATAAGGGACAGTTGGTTTTATTTACTCTCAGATATTGTTTTTACTATTCCATATACCCTTAAGAAAAATAAATACAAAATCATGCAATATTTTGAAAAGTAAATAACGTAAAAGTATTTTAAAATCTTTTAGGAACTTTCAATGTTAAAAAGGCAGCTCAATTTGCTTAATTAAATTAATAATAATGCTTAATATTAATAAAATGAAAAATGATATGAATTAAAATTATGTAAAAATATTACGAAAATGAAGGTCCATTTGACATCACGTCACTATTGTTAACAAAAGACCCGGCATTTGACCTACGTAAGGTGAAGTTCAAATTCTACCTCACCTTTGTAAACTAACGCAAGGTCGTCTCGCAGAATTTGCTATTATAGACCCTTTTGCATTATAAAGCAATATATTAAAAATTTTCTTTCACATACACAATGAAGAATATTCCATCACTTTCATTATTATTTCAACCGTAGTATGTCATAGACATTTTTTCTTCAGTGACATAGGCTCTTTCATAAACATTTTTTGGATGCGAATATTGAAAATCTATTTGTTTTATAAAACATAGCCATCAGAGCTATTAACGACTTGGAGCCGTGAATCTCTTTGATAAATCGATTTTAAGATGTCAATATTCTTACAGTAGCCTCACAACATATATATATATATATATATATATATATATATATATATATATATATATATATTTGTGTATATATATATATATATTGTGAGACAACGAGGTGAAAGATTTTTCCGTAACAAAATAAAATTAAAAAAAAGGCAATCGAATAATGAAGAAAATTTCAATATTGTAGACATGTAACATTTTATTAAAAATATAACATTACACAAAAATATAAAATTATTTAACATGTTAAATATACAGTGATGTTGGGATTATTTACTCAACATTATGCTTCCAGGCGTATTCCCACATCCAAATGCAAGGTCTGAAAACGTATTCAGCATGCGTTATTAATGCTAGGGATATTTTCAGCTCGGTACGGTCGATTTTGCGAATTGTACGTAGTACGTACCGTGAAGCGAAGTCGAATTGTAATTATTTATGAATAGATCCACAAGGCTTTGTCTTTTCAAAGTTTAAATGGAAATAGATATATAACAGCTACGTAATAAGAAAAATAAAGCCAAACATAAGATTAGTTATGAAAATTAAATGGAACTATTTCGTATAAAAATATTCAAATAAGGTAAAAAAAAAACATGTACCTAAAAATGAACAGTCTAGATGCAAACATATGTACATATATATAATAACAAACTATATATGTGTGTATATGTATATATATGTCTATGGGGACCTCTGGTTCTCTCATCATTTTTAGGACCTTTCACTAAGTTTTTCAGTTCAGTAATTTATTTTTCTTTATTTGTCTATCATAATATCAGGTATTCTATCTTCTTCCTTCCTACCATACATACCTTCTATACATTGCCTTCAAGTTTTCGTCACGTTTTTTTACAATATGTTATTTTTCTTTTACATTTTATTTTAAATGCTTCTTTACATTTTCTTTTGATTTTTCTTTAAAATTTTAATTTTCGAATGTCTTCTTTCTATATCAGAGTTATTTTTATATACTTGTTTATTTCACTGCTCGATCTTAATTTTTACCTCGTTCAATATGGCAGTACTCATATTGATAGTGATGATGAAATAAAAAAATATATCATCATTGTCAAACTAATACACACTTAACTTAGTAATAAATCTTTTAGATTTTAAGTGATAACAGTTTGGAAATGGAATTATCCAGATGCTTTATTAAAGAAGTTTGTGAAATTGATGACTAAACAAACTGACTAAACATACATATATATACCGACCGATGGGAAACGGCTAGCGTCTAGCATCTAACGAGCTTAACAAGACTGGTTGTCAATCAGATGGGTTTACGCCCCACTCTTCTTTTTTTAAGGTCCTATTTTTATGGCCTCACGTACTCCCTAATATATCGAGGACACGGAGTTTTTTTTTACAGTTTATGTTTTCTTATTACCCAATTTTTCTTTTCTTTACAATATTTATTACTCTTCTTCCATTCTACATAATTTCTTTCATTCTCCTACTATTTATTTATATTCACACTTCGCTCCTCTTCCTACGCCACATTCTTTAGTCATATCGTAGTGGAGGTACAATTTTAATTTTATTTATTTCTTTTATTACTACACTGCTTTTTCCAAGCAGTAGCGTTAATCTGATTTACGCATTCCTGATTTGATCTTCTAGAAAAGTTCTGTGCAAAGCTCTCTAATATATCGTAATAAATAGAACATAGCGTCATTGGTGAGCAAAGAAGAAAGTTGTCAGATCTTCTTGGATTACTGCCAGATGGTAGTAAGTAAAGCTATTAAAATAAATTAAAAACAATAAAATTCGAATTTAACAAATGTCGAATCAGTAAATAAATACATAAATTAAAAACTATAAAACAGTACAATTAAACAATTCAGGAGAAACGGTTAAGGATTAAAGCTAAGGAATGAGAGTTAAAGGTATGTATATATATATGTATATATATATATATATATATATATATATATATATATATATATATATATATAACGGAATCAGGCGTTATCTTGCGGAAGTCCATCCTAAGTAAAAAAAGGACCGCTGATAAATGCGTATGCGACAAACAATGCGAATTACACAACCGCCACCGTCGTCAAATCACAGGCTGGCGGGCGGTGCACTTTGTTGCACGACTACCACTGCATATGCGGAAGTGGCTAAATATTGGTCCTTTTCTTACATATATTATATATTTAAACTGAAAGTTATATAATGTATGAATATATCTATTTTGAAATAGTGAATAACAAACTTAATAACTCAACGTGATAACAAACGAAGAAATATGATCGTTAAGTAAATACATCTGTTATATTATAGCTGTCCTCGTGTTAATTAAGAACGGAGTATCGGAGTAAAAAGTTCGCCTGCAAACAAGTAAGTCGACAGTTCAACTTCCGGCCAAGTGTCTAACAAACCCGCGGAAACTTCATCGCTCTCCAACTATAACTTGAAGTCGGGTAGAGTCGTAAGATGAAATCGCTAACGCTACTCGAGCAAGCTTATCGGTGACTTAAAGGCAACCTACCTCCTTAGAGTTAAGGTTTTATAATTATTGATAATTTCCAATCTCCTTGATTAAATATTCTTATCCCTTTTCTTGATATGTAGAGATACATCAGAATTAAAAAATATAGTAGTATAAATTTTGAACGCAAAGTAATCATTTGTATGTGAATGTTTAGGTAATTTCTTAATTTTCGAACGCTTGTTCAGTTTTTTTCCGTTGGCATCCTTGGGTCTTAAAAGTCAAGTGGTATGAATATTAATGTAATATTAAAAAAAATCTACCAACTTAAGGGTTATTCGTGTAGAAACTAATCTTATACCTCTACCGCCTAATGGCAGTCTTTATTCTAAGGTACAATTTTTTATTTACATATCAGTCTTATAAATAATTACTTAATATAACAATTATCACATTTCTATTTATTACAATTTTACAAATATATTTTACAATTTTTTTATTGAAAGTTTTCTCTTTATTTTTATTTTCTCTTTTATTTTATTACTTTCATAATTATTTAATCTTTATATAACTTGGTCAGTTCTTACAGGCGCGTGGGCGTTATATATTTTCTCTACCTTTACCTGGGTGCAGAGAGATGCCGTTCCTTGATAGAGCTTCAAAAACTATAATTTCTGTAAAAGCGAGGAGATACGGCCTGAACACCCAATCGGAGAGAAGCCTCCTACAAGGTAGGTCGACGACAGTAGATCTCGAGTAGTCATTGTGGCGATCTTTGAGTAAGCCTGTGCCTTGCAGTGGGTGTTTATAAGCTGATATGATAATGATGATATTTATAACACACGTTACACTTTATTACCGCCACTGCTTAGTGCCAACACACACGCCACAGAGACTCTGTGTTCGGCACTAATCGGTGTAACATAAGTCCTGAAGATGCCCCATGGAGGGGTGAAACACATGTTGAATAATTTGGCGGTGGCGGTTGTGTGATTCGCATTGTTTGCCGCATACGCATTTATCAGCGGGCTGGCGGGCGGTGCACTTTGTTGCACGATTACCACTGCATGTGCGGAAGTGGCTAAATATTGGTCCTTTTCTTACTTACACCCATAAATATCTTAGAAGCAGGCCTATGCCTTTCAGTGGACAACTAAACGACACCCTGATATATTCAAATTATTTCCACCTCAAATAATTAATCCTAATCATAAAAAGTTAAATTTATAAGAAAATATAATCGTAATGAACTATCCTAATGATCAAAGCTAAAGCTACAAATATTAAAAATGCGTTCATATCTGAAAAGAGAAAAAATCAAATTCGCCCGAATTTATGTGATCAATTATACCAACGTATTTAGTATAATAAACAACTCATTATCTTACTTTATCGATTAAAAAATACCTTTAACGTCATATCAGCACATATACGCTCACTGTAAGGCACAGGTCTCCTTAGAAGATATCTATGGGGGATAAAACATAATTGTCAGGCATGGCGGTCGAATTGGCGATCGCGGTATGGTATTATATCTAGGACGCTACTTGACTCTTTACACGCTAGGAACTTTGTTATATTTAGCCAAATTCCACTAACTATAGTAACTTACTAATGTATTTTTGACATAACAAAATATCTAATTAGAATAATTATTTAATAATAATTTACGTAACATAATAAACAATAAAGGCTAACAAATTGTTCTTTATTGGATGCTTTCAGCTGACGCAACGAATTTACGTCGTCGCTTATACCAGCGCTTGTAATTGACATTCTATTAAAGGAGACGTCGCTTTCGTTCGTGGCTTTTTAAATTACCAGCATTTATTCATACAAATGAATTTGAATTTAAGATATACTGTACTTTTTATAACGGTTAGAAGACAGACAAGACTTGATGATAATTTTGGACTTCGAATAATTAGTTATTGTCTCGCAAGGTTTAATTAAATAGACAAAACAGCAAAAGAATGTAATGAAACTCCTTGTAGAGTAGCTTTGTCATTGTACCTTTGCCTCCGTGGAAGAATTTTCTTTAGACTCCTCGGAATATAAAAGTTTAGAAGCAGTGAATATTCTGACATCAATTCAATCCATATACGCCCTTTGCAAGGTATAAATCTCCCCCAAAGATATCTATGGGGGGATATACAGTAATCGCCACGCTTAACAGACGGATTGGCGATCGCAGTGTGGTATTATGGTACGCAGAAGACTCTGTTGGTCGTGCTTTGAAAACTTGTTTCTGAGCACTGTCTTTACTATACAATTAATGCAAATAGTGTTAATTATTTAAGATTGTATCCCGGGAATCGAACTCGCGACCTATCGCAAGTCTTAGTTCTCTACCGCTTGTCTACTATTGTTTATTAAAACGGGTAGCACACAGAAACTATATAAAACTTTTTGTATACAGATTAAAGTAATAATTTATATTATTAGCCGTAAACACTCCGAGAATACCAGAATTATTTGATAAAATAATTAAGACAAAAACATATACTCGTGTTATATCTTAACGGCTTTTTGAAACAGAACTTTTCTAGACATTTCCTTTGTTCGTCGCATTACTTATATTAAAAGTAAATCGAAGAAATTATGAATTTAAATCCATTTTAAACTATAAGCAACTGTTTTATTATTTGGATTGTTAGTAATATATCCTATTAGATACAAAATATACGATATCGGATAATTATATATTTAGTAACTAAATTATTGTATAGACCCACTGGCGTCACTGAAGATTGGGGACGTCAACCCCTGACGTTGTTTGAGTTTCTTCTGTCATTTCTTCTCCCAGCGCTAACGCTTTCCGAAGAGGTAGTAATGTCGTTAACCCTTAAAGGCATGGCTTTTATATACTTTAAAAATATATATATCTTGCAGAAAAGTACACTACAATGCAAGGGAAAATAATAAATAAATATTTTTGGTACTTATTTGTTAAAAAAAAACTTATATTGCAGACATACACCATGCATTTACTTAAGTGTAGTTGTCATTTAACGTTTAAGTGGTATATTGCAGTTTTTCATCATTATGCATTTAAGGGTTAACCAGAAAAACTGGTTAATGACACTACTACCGTGCAGCGGGGCAAACCAAGGTCCAGCCCTCTCGGGCGCCCTAGTATCTGAATGCTAAGCAGGTATTATGGCAAAGTGCTAACTAAAGCGACTCGTGATGTACTCCACGGAACGATCTAAAATGCGGCCTCTTAATCCCATAAAATAGCAGCGGCCCGAGCCAAAGTAATAGAGGTTATAGGCTAGTTGCACTCTACGCCCTTGCTGTCTGATGCCTACGGAACCTGCATAAGCTATGTGGGCAGTAATGAAATTCATATGAAAAGCCACAGAAAGAACTGCTTGAACTGTTTAAACCTCCAAATTTCTCTAGACATTACTACGCTTTTAGTCAAATATTTTCTGAATCTGTTGTAAAGGAAGTTTCTCATCATGTTTTTTTTTTGTTTCCCTCTCAATTTGAAATTACTTTTTTATATTATTTTTGGTCTTTTATGATATTAACTTGTTTCACCTACCTTCACTTATTTGTCTCTGCACCGCCCAAACAGTTAATTGGTAGAGAATGCCTTCGAAATTAAGTTCATCATTATACATAAATAAAATAAAATTATGTCAGCTATATCAACGTCACTGTCTTTCGCAAAACTATTGGGGCTTTTCATCTGATAAATATAATTAAATATTGAGTCTCAAATTGTAACCCGTGTATTTAATTTAACATTATACCACTCTCAATACTCATAACTCTTTCTGTTTAACTATATTCAAGGATAATGAATATCCCAAAGTGCTAAGCTTGGACATAAACAGCAATAAAGGTCGTAACAAATAATACCTGAACGCTCCAGTTTCAGTGCACTTTAGTAGAGTCGTGTAAATAAAGCGTTGCTATTAATTAAATATATAAAAGTCACTTTAAAGTTATAGGAGAAATAAATTAAACTATAAAATAAGTTCAGTGATAAGTTTCTGTGATTATAAAATAATAAAAAAAACTGTGATACGTTGTGTTGCAGAAATGGAGATGAAGGATAAAAGAAAATTTAGAAGGAATACTAAGAATGTTAACAATAAGAGTTATTGTGAGGAAAGAGAGAAGAATAATGAAAGAGCTTAAAAAGTGTGAAAGAAGGTAACATAAAAAAAATATTTAAGCAAATTCTCTATGTTGAATTTAAAAGAATCAATAGGTGATTTAAAACAATAACGATTAATATTAAAAGCTAAAAGATATTTATATAAATAAACTATATACTGAACCCCACTGTAAGGCATAGGTTGTCTCAAAGATATCTATTAGTGGATATACACCAATCACCACGCTTGGGAAGCGGGTTGGCGATTGCAGTGTGGTATTATGGTACGAAAAGAACGCTGCTGTCCATCTTCAGAAGATTTATTTGTGAGCAGTGGAAATTTTATGTAATTGATGCACAAAGTGTGAATTATAATATCGTACCTCGGGAATTGAACCTGAGATCTACGATCGTGAATTCCAGTCCTCTACCACTACGCTACCACTGCTCTTTTGTAAGTGACGTTAAATTATAATTAATCATAAATTATTTTTCTCGTCTGTAGTTGTATTAAATTAATTTTTACAGTAACGCTTTGGTATATGATAGTTTTTGATTGTTTATATTCTAAGATGTTTTATTTACTTTTGATTGATGTCTATGGCTTGTTCAAAATAAAATCTATTATTGTATACTAGCTTAAAATACTTTTTCTTGGTTATACAAAATTATAAAAAAATATATAGGAATTTGTTAAGTATCGCGACCCTTTTTTTCCTGATCCATTTTATTTATGTAAGAGTATACTTTACTTTGATATGGTATACACATAACTGGATGTTTCTAAATTTAATTAAAAACATTTGAGCTGATAAAGTACATATTGTAAATGAATATTGTATCTATATGCAAAGAAATTCTTGTACCTATATAAATAATATGGTAAATTAATTTTAAATAACAATAAAATGTAGAAGCATTGTATTAACTCATTTAACGTATTGTTTAAAAACAGAGAAGTAAACGTGCGCTATTAAAAATAAAAAAACTAGCATAGCGGCAGCCAAATAAGCAAGATAGACGTAACAAGATAGGTTTAAAGATAAAGATAAAAATTATAATTTATCTATTTAACTTTGGAACTTTTAACAGAACTCTTATTAACTGTCAACTTACTATTAATTTATTTTTTTAATCTGTTTATAAGCTTCAAAGGTGTGAAAGCATATATCATGTCTGCAAAAAGATTTTAACATTTTATAATCATTCAAAATAAATTGATCACACTGAAATAAATGTAACATGTATTAAATTATTTTTCTATTGGAATACGAAATGCCAATATCTTCTGCCAGTACAAAGTCTACAGGAACAGATAGTAAACAACATGGCTACCGCTCTTCCATAAAATATTAACTATCATTTGAATACACAAAAAACAAACTAACATATACATACCTATCTTGTTTATAGGACTTCTTATATTTATTTACAGCATTCTTTAAAAATATAAACTTACTTTTGAGACAATATATTATATTTATCCAGTAACTATATTAAACACAAAAGTATTGAAAAAACCAAATATATCGTCACCTTACAGATAGAAATAATATCTATAATTTGGTTTATGTATTTATTCTCATACGACTTTTACGTATTCATTCGCAGAATCTATACATCTTCCGTAAAACTTTTTAATTTTTTATTTTCAACCGATGGATGCCTACTGCAAAGCATAGGCCTTCCTGATGACTGTTCACATAGTGGGAGGCAAACCTGATTTTTCCTCCCGTGGGTGTCATACAAGGCGACAGAGGGATCAGTTTCTAGAGGATGAGCAGTAGCGCCCTCTACTATAACACCACACTGCAATCGTCTATCCATCTGCAAAGCATGGCGATCATAGCATTCCCCCCCCTCCATAAATAAATATAAGATTTTTTTATATATAATGATAAAATTAATAACTTTAATATATATTAATCCAAATTATAAACATGCTTTTACGTACAATAATGTAGTTATTTATTAATTCTAAAACCTTTAAATTTTAGATAAGGTGTGCAATATAATAAGTGATACCAAATCAACTTAAAATTGTTTATACCTTTAATCAAACATCCTGTATGTAACATTGAGATTGCATTATGACACTTGTGATATCAAGTGTACATTCGCTGAGCCTATAGTACAAATGAATCAAGAAACGTAAATGTATTATACGGATCTTCAAAGCAAATTGAATAAACTTCAGTTCTCACTGCTCTTCTGTTCTACTGGCTCAAGAGAACGCTACGTTCAATTTACTTCTCTATGCGGAACAGATATAGACATTTATTAAAACAAACTTCGTTGCTCGCATGTTTATTTTCGTTAAAACAACTTTCAAAAACAAAAATCACAAATTATCCACAGGACCGACTCCGGCGTTAAAACTTTTTGAGATAAAAAATGTCATTTCAAATTCGCAGTTAAAAATTTAACGTATCAACTTTAACTGCAGTTAAGTCAAAGTAAATTTTAATTTTAACTTAATTATATGTTGTACGTTTGTAACTTATAATGATAATTTTAACCACAGCTGGGCATTGAACGAAAAGGAAAAAATGTAGAAAAAAAAACATATGTGCTTAGTTTTAAATTTATATTTAGCGCTGTGTATGAAGTCCGCCCACTAAGTGGACTTTGTTAAAGTCATTGAAAGGCCGCTTCCAATTGCTCCTTATTGAAATCTATGGGGGAGGCTTATTGATATCTATGGTGTTCATCGCTGGATGTCCCACGGCTGAAATGGCAGTATAATAAACACAAGAACATCTCGGTAACTAATTTAAAAGTCCTGTGAGTGTTGTTATTTATGTATAAATTAAAAATAAATAGGACTAATAATCTCTGTACTTTTGATTTAGAAAATACTACGTAAAATAAGTAAGTTTATTATTCATTAAGGGTGGTATACAGGCTTGTGAAGACATACGTTAATATTGTCCGACATTTCGTAAAACCGTCGCTACAATCGAACGAGACACGCTCGAACCGGTTTATTCAATTAACGTGAAACCTCCCAAACAATTCTATTTGAGCCTACGGACGGCGCCGGCTTAAATGTTATTTGGTGGCCTATTTCATTTTACTCCAATAGATGGCGGGACTATCGGTTTCACAGAAATCACTGTTATGTTACCTCTAGGAAAATGAATGTGAATTTCATTTTGTTTTAACAGTTAGTTTCATTTTTCAAGCATAATTATATATGTGGCAGGTCATAAAGCACATTGAACAGGTGACCACGGAGGCTTTAAGTTTCGGGAGTGACCATGGAGGGGAAAGCGCTGCGTAGGATGTAGACGGATGACATTCTTAAACTCATGAGAAAACTTTGACCGCTTTCAACCGGTTTCGTTTGAAATCTATAAAGAAGGCACAGTAGCACTACGGGGTGGAACTACAACTACAATTATTTTTGGTGTTGAATCATTATTCCACATTTGACTTCAAATTCGGACACAGATTTTAATTTGGACACTGTCAGTGTAAAGGCGGAGACTATTTTAGACAATAATTATAAATAGTACACGATTGTATATATTCTCTTTACATATATGTATATAAAATATACCACCTCTGTCACTTCTACCTTCCATATTCCTCACCATCGAAGAAGTAGCGATCCCTAAATTTCTTTTACAAACATGGATTTACGTACATATAGAAAAACTTTAATCATGTTTTTTATGAATACTTACATCCTTTTGTATTAATATTACTTTTACATTTATTTGTGTCCATCCTAGCATGTTATTAAGGACATGGGTGACATTGTCAGAACATATTAGTCATGTGAATACACAACGCAGAACAATTGTGTCATGCAGAAGAACGCTTTTCAAAACCATTAACAGTATCCATTAATACTTCAGCATTAAGTACTTGGAAATACAAAGTGGCGAAACATTTATCATATTAAATTGTCTAGTCACGACGAACGCCATTAGAATTATATTGAGCTTTTATAAAAGTACATTAACAGTTGTAATGTGATGCAATAGATAATATTTATATTGCAGCAAAGTATAAAAATATATTTACAAAACCTACCATGATAACTAATATAATAAACTTTTAACTCAACAACCACTCAACATCATTGCACTATATAAATGAAAATGGCTAATATCATCGCGGCTTACTATCAAATTTTGAAGTACTGTGGAATGTCAAATATATTGGGGCATTCGAAATTTGAATGGTCACTGGAGCCGTAAGGTTCTTACCTCTTATGTATCTTATCTCCATTCAAAGGTTGTCAGGTATAGATCACCTTGGGCAATAAGACTGCCTTTTGTATCCCTATATAATTTTTTTCTTTTTTATTAATTATCTATGGTATACAATAGAGTGTAAATTAGTTCTGGAGTTGAGAATGCGGATGGAGAAGCGTAGGAGGTCCATTTACAAGATTGCCAGACGAGCTTGTTATGGTCAATGTCTGACACGTTGGATGACGGCAAGCTGTAAATTGAAAAGTTCTAGAATCACGTAGAAATCTCTGACAAGGGCATATGTTCACAAGGGGACGGTTAATAGCAGAAACGATGACGATAATGACGAAAATTCGACAGAATTAGTTTACTATCGCATTACGCATTAGTAAATCTCAACAAGTACTATCGCCAACTTGCCTGCCAAGCCTGACGATTATGATATATTCCCATAGATATCTTTAAGGAGGCCTATGTCTTGCAGTAGGCGTTTGTGGATTGAAACAACGATCCTGTATAGATTTTTGGTCTACATATATTTAGAAACTTCTTGATTAGTAAGTCCAATATCTAGTAGCCAATTAGCCAAGTATAAAATGATTTAATGACCCCTTCTACCAAATATATCTTCCCTTTCGTGTTCTACGTGAAGACGATGACGTCTCAAAAAAGTCACAAACTAGAGTTGAGAACAACGGATAGTATTATTCAAAGTGAAAACACTGTTTCCCCTGACAGTGAGAATTTTATAGAGTAACATACACATTTTATTTTCTCACGCGATTGCCTCGGGATCGCATTCATGTATCCGTATGATTTATGGCACGCAAAACATTTGATTTATTTTACTACGTTATTTTTCACTATTTTTCTCTTTTAGCATACGCACAAATTAATACTCAATCGCATGGTTTATCTAAAGAAGAGAATTCTATAATGGTTTAAAAGTAAACGAATTTATGCATTTTTATTGTAAAATTTTATATAGGAATAAGCAATAATAACATATTTATAAGTTCAAGATTACCATTTTGAATTGATTAAAACTAAAACACTGGTAGTCGCCGGGGTCTTAAAGTTCTAAAGTGGAGGTCACGGATTGGCACATTGGACAGGGGACCCTATTAAGGTTATAGCAACACGCAGGGTAAGTACCAGTTTTAAGTTGAAGTATTAGATGTTTATGAGAAAAATCTATTTATAAAATGATGACTAAGTATTGATAGATTATAATTTTGTATTACTAATGTTGAGTTAATAATAGGCGTTGGAATTATTTATTTTAAGTTACTCGTACAACTTTATATAAAGCGACCATTTTCTAAAGTGCAATTATTAACTACATGCTATAAGTTATTCTGATTATAAATCAATGCATTACATTTTATGACTGATTGATATATTGTCAACTTAAATATAACTTTTAAAAAATATTTATATTCTTGTAAATGGGATTTACGTTTAAAAACTCTTTAAGAAGAGTTTTCTTATACCGTGTTTATTGTTTTTGTTTTTTTTGGTTATGTTTATAATTTCTAATTCTTAATTTTTAAGAAACTGACATAATGTTTTCTTTTTTCGATAAGTTATAAAAAGAATACTCATATTTGAAATGTAAAAATAATGAACAAAAAATGATGAATTTTTCAAATATTTTATGTTAATGCTGCTTTGGAACTGGTAGAGTCATTTCTTCTAAGTATTGTATGAAAAATGATAGTTGTCTTCGAAATACATTTATTTCTGAATGCAATACTTGCATGCATACTTTCAGCTTTTATATGAACTATGTGATTGTCTTTTAATTTATTGAGAAAAAATTATTTGTGCCTTGGCGAACCGGGAAAACGGTGGAAAATACTTTTCTTGTAGGTTTTTGATCTCCACTTCCGCAACCTTATGTCCAAAGCGGGCAACTGTTCTGCAAACTGCAGCATCCGTAAATTGTTAATTTTATATAATTAACACAAAATGAACTATAAAAACTATTTAACCAATATGTTATACAACTTGAAATCCTGTTTAAATTTAGAACACAACACCTGACTGGAAGTGAGATAATTCCGGGAATACGACAGTAAAAAAGCAATCAAAGAAAATTAAAAGAGAGAATCGTGTCGGAGGCGCGACGGAGTCACGTATCGTATCCCGTTTCATTATCCAGCCTCCGGCGTGACGTAATTCCTGCAGATGTAATAGATTTTACGGCTGCCCTTATTTTGCATTTTGATTAAAAACTTCACATTCGAATGTTAATTCTCCGTCTTGTTTCTAAATGTGTGAATTTCTCAAATGTATGCCAATATTACCCTCTTTTGCTTGGGATTTCTCTATAACATTTCTTCTTCTCTACAATCAGAAATGAGGGAATAATCAGATGAACAAGAATTCAGTAGCTATTTAATGGAATCAGGCGTTACCTTGCGGAAGTCCATCCTTAGTAAGAAAAGGACCAATATTTAGCCAGTGGCGAGCGGTGCACTTTGTTGCACGACTACCACTGCATGTGCGGAAGTGGCTAAATATTGGTCTTTTCTTACTTAATTCAGTAGCTATCTCTTCTGCGGCTTATATGACAGGCAGAATAGATTGCTGCTGAGTAAAAGACGCGATTGGTTTGTTGGTAAAGTAGTTGAAAAACGCCGTATGTAGGTTAATTCTTATTTTTAGAGAAGGCATATATTCAGCCGCGGACTTCCAACGACTGAAATAGTAATGATGATTCTAAACTGTAGATTTTGTTTATACAGTAATAATTAAATCAAAATTTGATATAATCTCTGTCCATTGACAAAATAAATTTTGATTATCTCTGATCAAACCTCCTAACGTTAAAGTATGTACTAAATCTTTGTGGCCATAAATTTGTATTTTTTATTTATTTATATAAAAACTTTTTATATTTTTTTTATAACGGTTAACCTAACACCGAAGGCATTCTGTGCCAGTTAACCGTTTGGGAGGTGCAGAAATAAATTAATTAGAAAGGAAGAGAAACACTTGAAAAAACCTTATATACATATACTACTACTACTACGAACTTAGCGGTGGTAGTTGTGTAATTCGCATTGTTTGCTGCATGCGCATTTATCAGCGGGTTGGCGGGCGGTGCACTTTATTGCACGACTACGACTGCATGTGCGAAAGTGGCTATATATTGGTCCCTTTCTTACTTAGGATGGACTTCCGCAAAATAACGCCTGATTCCATTAAATAAAGAAAAAAAATTAAACGAGAAAAAACGACCCTGTCCTTCCCAAAGATGGGGTACGAGCAGTCCCCAATAGCGTGGGCCAAAAAAATGGCATTAGTGACGATATTCTTCAAGTACCGATTTAAGTGTGGCAGTATATGGCGTTGACAACCGTCGCAACAATGAGTCACTCAAATGAGACATTTTAAATTTTTTTTTTGTGTGCAGCAGGGACGTTACAAATTCGTGTGAAATTTTTTTTTTTTCAATTTTTATCCTTTACTTATACCTTCTACCCTTCATCTGTCATCTTTCTTGAACCCCCTTCTTTCTTTTATCTCTATTCCTAGACCACAATTTTTTACATTAATTATCCCAGTTTCTTTTAATCTAGTCGTTTCATGATATTGCCGCAGGTATGAATAGTTATGTAATTTTGTTAATAAACCATTACATCAAATTATTCCATATTGAACAGCCATGTGGTTTACTACGCAAAAGTGTTTCATTTTATATAGGATAACTACTATACTCTAGTAGTTCTCATCTCCTAAACAAAGGAGGTTTATTTAGGGGAGTCATTGCTCAGAGAAATATACTAAAAGAGAGTATACTTTCTCACCCTGTTACTTCCGATAGAAAATATCATTGTCGTGGTTTTATTTATCATTGAACCCGTGATTTATTGAATCTGAATAACTTGAAAAATTTATTTGGGGTTCCATATTGACAGGGTGTTTTCTTAGGATAAAATATTGACTTATATTCAGTCTACTCATTTTTTTATTATTATTATTACGAACGATGTTCCACACACATTAGCATCCATGCCTTTGATTTTCATTTACGTGTATTATTTCTGATTTTTTTTGCTCGAGTTTTTGTATGTTAGTGTTTAAGTAAAAATAAGTCTCTTAATCTATCTTAACCTACGGCAGAATTATTTGATGAGTTGGCTCGGCATATTCTCCTTAATCTCAAGGCATTTAACGGTCTGTAGCGCTTGTGAAGGTACTTGAAACAAAATAATGTACCAACTTATGTATAATTTAGCAAAAATTCCAAATTGTATTGTTTATATGTATAAATTTTATGTGTATATAGAAAAATTGTAAATAATGAGAAAATGCTGTCGTGACTCGCAGCTGGGAGAAGAAATTAACATTCTAAGCTTGTAACTGATTTATTATTTATATTATTAATCTTCTTAGCTTAAAAACCTTTTATAGACAGTTCAATCTGATTTTTGTTTCTATCAAAATGGGCTCTTCTGGGGTTCTATTCTAGATATACACGAGGCCCTTGTGCATAATTCTATATGAATGGTGTTATAAATGATTGAATTGATTATTACATGATTGTTGAAGGTCATTATATTTTAAAACATACAAAATTTCCACATTATTTTTATAAGCGAAGCATTAGACCTCTGTGTCGCCTAATCTTAAGCGACCACAAGGTGTTCAATGTTATATGCCTGGCTAACCTATCCACACTTATCTTGAAGTCTAAGTTAGAATGGTCTGGAAATAATGACGCCAATAGGTTGTTCCACTTCTTGGCTATTCGCAGTATAAAAGTATCAGCAAAACTTAGTGCGGGTAGAAGGAATTTCAACCGTGTACGGATATGAATCAGTACATCTTGTTGTCCGATAGAAGATATAGTTATACATAAACCTGTCGACAAAAAAAAATTGACAAATTTAACTTACATGTAACCACGCTATAATTATTTAGCGAGACGAAATATTTTTAATCTTTGGCACGTGGCAAGGGGTTCAATTTCACATCATCGATTTAATGTAACAAAATGACATTCAGTTACTTTCGTACTATAGTATACTTTGTTACAGCGAAGCAAACGTAGTGTTAGTGTAGTGCCACACCAATTTGCTAAAAATACTTTGTTTTTTTTTTTTCTTTAACTTTGTACCGTTTATCAAAATGTTTATTCCAGAGTTTGATTTTCGACTTATCGCACTCTTTGTATGAATTGAGTGTTATTGCCAAAACGGTGAAGGAAATATTCTTGTAGATACTAGCATAAAATAGTGAAGAAATTTATGTTTATATTAGGTCAGCGGCACATATTATGGTTTTTATTACTCTGAAAGGCAATAGCGTTTGAAATAATTCACAGCTAATGTATACGAGAATTGTTTTCGGAAAGTTTCATTTAATTAAAAATTAATTGCGATTAAAATAGGTTATAACATCACTAATTTACTTAAGAATATAATTACATTGCCGTCAAATTTCTTGTAATTGTAGTTAGATCCACGAGATGTCTCTACGAGATCGATTTGGGGTATGTGAGGAGATTCGGCAGACGTGCTGGGTATAAATTCGTATTCGGCAAACAATGCGTATCACACAACTGTCACCGCCAAATCATTCAACACGTGTTTCACCCCTCCACGGGGCATCTTTAGGAGTTATGTTACACCGATTAGTGCCACAACCATAACAACCATGCGAATCACACAACTGCCACCGCCAAATCACTTGACACTTTTGCCGCATACGCATTTATCAGCGGGCGGGCGGGCGGTGCACTTTGTTGCACGACTACTACTGCATGTGCGGAAATGGCTAAATATTGATCCTTTTCTTACTTAGGATGGACTTCCAGAAGGTAACGCCTGATTCCATTAAATATTATGATTGCTAGTCTGAACCCTCTATCACTAAGTTACCACTGGCTTACACAGTATAAATGATTATATAGATTTTTATGTAAACAATATATACTGAAAGATATAGTGTGTTAACATATTTATATCAAATGTGACAGTACACGTGTACAAAACGCGATCCTACGTAAGTCGTTACCGTGGTAACTTCAACGGTAAGCCTCTTACCACTTACAACTTTAAGCTTCCGTCAGGCGGCTCAGATATTCCATTAAACGCAATGTGCTCCCATACATATCATATTTGAGAGAAGTCGTGTACAAACACACACTCGATCTATCTACAACAACTTCAAAGGTAGATTGCCCGAAATAAAACTTGCTTTTTAAAGTTATCAGAAAACGCTTCAAACCGCTCTTATTGCAAATTTATGATATGGCACATACTCAACAATTAAAGTCCTTTTAACATGAGATATAGGTGATGAAAGATATTTAATATTTACTAGGACTAAGTTTCTTTATATTCTATTTTATATTTGGAAAATTTTCCCAAAACCATCGCTTTCCGTAATAGGCTCTAAGATTCACAGGAACATTTACATCGTCGTCAACTTCGTTTCAGCTCATAGACACCCACTACAAGGCCAGGCGTCTTCCGAAGATATCTATAAGAAAATTTACATTTTTCCAGACGGGTTGGCAGTCACAGCTACCCTTCTTTTAAAAATTTGTTTTAAAGTAGTGGCAATCCTGTATAATTATTTTTTTATGGCCCCCGCTATTGGGAGCCTCTCGTACCCCCTATCTGGTTTGGGACAGAGACTAGTTAACATTTATTTAATTTTTTTCACAGACATTTTTATTTTGTTTCTCTTCTTTCATACGTCATATTATCTTTTATTCGTTTCATTTATTCCACAAATCTACTGTCTTTCCCTTTCGCTCTGTATCGCCTTTCATTAATTTCTCATTACTTTTTACATTTTCTTACATTCTATTATTATTGTATATCACATTTTTTTTAATTTTATCACATTATTTTGCGTTATCTTAGTTAATCTTATTTGTATACAATTTTACGAGCCTTTATTTTTATCTTGCTAATTAATAATTACTCTGAAGAGTGTGAGGAATTCTTTCTTTGTTGTCCTATTTAATTATTACACAAAGTGTGAATAACATAAAATTGCATGCATGGCATCGAACTTACTTTGGCTCTAGAGTGGAGATCACAGATAGTCAATAAGATTAACAAACGACGCTGGATGCATAGCGCTTGCAATCAATCGTTAAGCCTCCTGTAGCTGAAATGATGGTGATAATTAATGACGATGTTTTGTGTAGTTTCATTTATAATTAATAAATGAAAAGGTATTATACAATAGCTGGAGCGGCAGCTACGAGCCGGTAAACGCTGCGTAGGGAGTGCTACCATTAGGTAGACTGACGGCAGGAAAGTCGCTGCATCCGGACGTCGCAAGACAAACCGGGGTTTGTTGCGATCTCTGATGGAGGCCTTGTTCAGTAGACGTCTATTGATTGAAAAGACGTTTAAATTGCAATAGTTTAAATAATTCATAAATGGAACATATTTAAATAAAGATTTGTTTTTTATTACGGATAATAAAATTTAAAACATGCATTTATTTGCAATTATGTTTTTATTATGTTACAAATAAAATTTACAATGTGTGGGTACATTTAAAATGAGAAAGATATCACCGTTACATAAAAAAGTACTAGGATACCATAAACATCAAGTTGTTATTAAATAGTGAATCGTAACATTGGACAAGATAACGTTGTTGACCATTAAAAGGAAGGAAACACAGGTCTCATTTGCATTTAGCCAGATCGTATAACAAAAAAATATCACCGTTACATAAAAAAAGTACTAGGATACCATAAACATCGAGTTATTATTAAATAGTGAATCATAACATTGGACAAGATAACGTTGATCATAGTTAAAGGGAACACAAGTCTCGTTTGCATTTAGCCAGATCGTATAACAGACAGAATCGTGCCATAGGTCACGGACTGCTAATTGGATAAACGTCTACGGGATTCCAGACGTCTCGTCTATTTGTGTCTATGCAACGATCCGGATATTAATTGTTCATGTATTTTTGATCCATTGTTATTCTTGACTAGAATTATTTTTAACTAAAAATCTAGTTATGGCAATAAATATATAAATATAATATTGTTATTGGATTTGGCTTAATTAAAACACTTAAAGTATTTTCTTAATAGTAATGCAGGGACTGACCAACGTATCGTGAGACATCCTCCCACATGGTGGACAGAGGACTTTGTTCTGATCTTGGTCGCTATGTCCAGCAGTGGGAAGTCCCTTAGCTGGAATGATTAAAAAAATTGCTGCTGCCTACGATTAATTAGAAATTTTAATCGTAAACCGTTACGTTGTTTATTATAATTTGACCATAACTTGTAAGTTTGAAAAATAGTCATAAAAAGTATGTCAAGGAATTTTAAATATAGGAAAAATTGTAATGACGATACTGTGGAAATTGTAAAGAAGAGAGTCAGATTTAGATAGGAGAAAAGAATGAAAATAATACGAAAGGATTTGTGATGGAAGACAAGATAAAAGAGCGTAAGAAAATATGATACATAGAAGAAGAGAATTAAACATACGAAATAACTGAAAAAATAGAAAAACATAGCCTCTTTCCATCCCAAGATAGGGGTGAATAGAGGTCCCACACTGGGGCCATAAAATTGTATCCATTGCAATAATTAATATTTTTGGTTTAAACACGCTTTTTGGTTTCAATTGTCGCCAACTGTTTGACAGCCAGGTGTTATTATTATTATATTTTTTTACAAAACTATTGGTTATAGAATAAAAATCTTTCAAGAGATGAATGTATATCTAATTTTCTGTCAATTTATTTATGACATTCTACCCAAAAAATAATAGCTTCAGAAATAATAAATAACTAATGGTTATTATATAGAAAAAGTAATTCAAAATTCGAATTATTACGTATTGTAATTAATTATTGTTTACTATCTATCGTTACAGACTTTGTAACACCGGATTCGCATTCCAAAAGAAGCAATAAATTCATGTAATATATTTTAGAGTGTATCAAATACATTGTATCAAATTCGTGGGAAGTCGCTCGATAAAGGCAGCGAAAAGTCGGTTTGTGACAATGTTTCAGAGAGGCCTGTACCTTGCAGTAAGCGTCTATTAACAGACATAAACTAATTGATTAATTTTAGAGTGATCGCTTTAAAGAGGTAATGAGCAAATGATTTAAATGCAAAAATTAAAATAAAAGTATTGTAACTTTTAAGTGATCCGTTATATATGCTGCTTAGAAATAGGTACGAAAGCTCGAAAGCTTTTTACTGAAATTAACCCATGGTATACATTTACCCCATTGAAACTTCAACACCCATCACCCTGTATACGTCGTACAAAAAGTTTTCTATTTAAATTCGTATTATTTAATGAATATTTTTCAAACTGAGTTTTTTTAATTTCGTGAAATCCATCACTTTTTTTAAATCGTGATTTCGCTCCTAAAAGAGACAATCACAATCGGGTCGGAAAATCGTCTGAATTGGAACCATTGCCGAATGAATTCCCATTACGCTAAACAACTTGCCCCCGATTTCAGTACGAAATCTGACATCTGCGATTTCTGAACGATTAACTCAAATGTCATTTAAACGAAGAATCTTCATCCGTTTTTTTTTTTAAAAAAGCATTGTTTTCACTTAAACATAATTTCACTTTATGTTTTTATTATGTTTATTCATTATTGGTTTGTAGTAGATTAAATATTTTATATACGTAAAATATTATATTTGACAATTGTTACATACATTAGTCCTAATCGTATTTTATTGCAGGGACAGTCAATCATACCAGTCGATAAACCACTGCTAGGCATATGTTTTCCCCAAAGATGTCCCATGACGCTAACAATGTTATCAATCCTAGTAACCTAGTGGTGGAATTTTTAATACGTTAGTAATAAATGTTTTTTTTTTTTAATATGGTACCCGCTGTTGGAGACTTCTCGTTCCCCTATCTCGTGTGGGACAGGGACTTTTCATTTCTAGTAATTTATTCATGTTTTTTATTATTATCATTCTTCTCTTTCATATATCATCTTATCTGTCGTTCTGTTTCTTTCATTCTACAATTTTCCCAGTCTTTCTTTTTCATTCCATTAGCCATACATCCATCCTCAACCACTACATTCTAGGTTTCCTTACTATTTTATTTTGCAACATTACATTCATTGTTTAAACATTTAACACCTATTTTAATACAGTAATAAATGTTTACAAAAAACAAATAAAATTTTAATAATCAAGAAATATCACAACGTGGATACGTATATCAAAATTCGCTGACCTATTTCAGGGCATAATAAAAAATTGCTTCAATTAATGTCATCCGCAGTACCGCTAAGACGTTCAGCATCGCTTGATAGTCGATAAGAATGACAATAAAGGACCCTTTAATGTGAATATTATACAGTACCATTTCATGTTATTACGCCGTTCCCCCTCCACGCAACGTAATGATGTAAATGGGTCTAATAAAACTGAATTTTGCACTAGATTTTTATAGGATTTATTCTTTTTTATTTAATTCAATATTTTATACCTTGAAAACATATATTAACATATTTAAAATTAAGTTGAAAGGGTGCAGCTTCGATGCTTGATCGAAACATAAATAAGAAGATCCCAGAAGAAGCAAAGTTAATGATGTAGCTCGGAAAATTACTTGTCTGAAGTGGCAGGGGGGGGGGGTTAAGGTCTCCACTTGAAGCGACGTTCAGGTCAAGTTCACAGGAAGTCGCGAGATGCATACAGCGCAAGACAGGACATGATGATCTTGGGGTTTATAGCTTATAAAAGGCGTCTATCGACATGACTATTGTATAGTTTTAAGTTCATATGAAAGCATAAGAAAAGCATTTCAAAAACATTTGTCATTTTACGAGCCATAACGGTTGTAGTATCGCTTTTAAAATATTCGTGGAAACGTGTGTCGATATTTATTTGCTGTTTACAAAAAAAAATATCTCGTATTTTTGTTAAAATTTTCCACGTGTAAGAGCTCTATTGTTATTAATCTAACTGAAAGGGAAATAACGAAACTACGTACTATGATGATATATAACTGCCCGACTATCAAAGTTTTGTATGAATTTATTATTCACAAATATCCCATGATAAAACGACCCGATCAATTCTTTTATCTCTATAAGTCCATACCTTCTTCCAAAAAGGCATCACTTAAAAGTAACGTGACCAGTGGTAGCCCGATGGTGGACTGAGACTTCGAGATGCAATCGAGAGTCGCGAGTTCGATTTCCGGAATAAAGACACACTTTGTGCATTAATTATATAGGATTGCCACTGCTCATAAGCAAGCTTCCAGAGTATGGGCAGTAGCGTCTTCTGCGTACCATAATACCACACTGCGATTGTCAACCAGTCTGCCTAGCTTGGCGATTATGGTATATCTCCAATAGATATCTTTGACCAAGTCTTAAGCAAGAAAAGGACCAATATTTAGCCACTTCCGCACATGCAGTGGTAGTCGTGCAACAAAGTGCACCGCCCGCCAGCCCGCTGATAAATGCGCATGCGGCTAACAATGCGAATTACACAACTGCCACCGACAAATTATTCAACACGTGTTCACCCCTCCACGGGGCATCTTCGGGAGTTATGTTACACCGATTAGTGCCAAACACAGTCTGTCAAACACAAGCTCTGGCACGGACGGCTGGCGGGCGGTGCACTTTGTTGCATGACTACTGCATGTGCGGAAGTGGCTAAATGTTGGTCCTTTTCTTACTTAGGATGGACTTCCGCAAGGTAACGCCTGATTCCATTAAATATTAAGTCTT
Source organism: Battus philenor (assembly GCF_028537555.1). NCBI lineage: Eukaryota > Metazoa > Arthropoda > Insecta > Lepidoptera > Papilionidae > Battus > Battus philenor. The sequence continues at coordinate 2,526,176 of NW_027181759.1, read as the reverse complement.
ATGCCTTGCAGTGGGCGTCTGTGAGCTGAAACGAAGAAAAGTCAAGCACTTAATGATGGAAATAATTTGAACACTTTTGGATTTTATGAAAGTTATATATAAAATAGTTCTTATTGTAGCATTCATGAGTTTTTACCCGAATGAAATTTGTTGAACATCCTATATAGCATTTACAACCATTTACATGGTTCATATGTTGTATGTCGGTGTAGTGAATACGGCAACCGCCACCCAAACACTCTTTAAAAACCTGAAGATGGTAATATGGAGTAGGGGTGAGGAAGTGGTCGTATGAAACGTAATCTTAAAAACTGAACATTGTTAAGACGTCGATGTAATAGATTAGGAGACCTAACTTTTTTATGCGAACGCTTTAATATGTAGAGCGAGAAAAAAAAAAGGAAGTATTACTCATAAATAAAAAAACAAAGGCACGGACGGATATGTTTGTAGAAAATAGATCCTAATAATAAAAAATATTATGTTCAGCTAAAATTATAAAATTTAATTTCAAAAGAGTAACTGTTGTATTTCAGGTAGATCACTACTTATAATATTAAAATAATCAATGATTGAAGTGCATATAAATGCCTACTTAAGTACAGATATTTTGAACTAGAATTTCGCAAAGCCTTACTTCGATGAACCTATAAATTGGCTTACAACCTCCAGTATAAATCTAATTCGAAGAAATAATGTTCAGAAAAGAGAAATATTTGTTCAAATCTATTCTACTATTACAAAATTATATATTAAAATAGTTAAAATATCTCACGTTTCGCTCGGTCAGGTTTTAATTGAATAAACGCCAATCATATCGTAGCTCGGAACAATTAGAAATCTAAACCTTTGCTGTATCACAATATAGCCGGGCGTTAAAATGGAATATAATATTCAATATTATTCTATTCGAGACGGAATGAAAACCTTCTATATAATTTACATAGTTTATTTATAAATTCTACATATTTTTCTTCTTTTCAACTGATGGAAGCCTACTGCAAGGAAAGGGCCTCCTTTAAATTTCGCCACCATGAGCGGTTCTGCTCTGCACGAATCGAGCCTTCCCGTGATCTTAACTATATCGACGGTCCACCTAGAGCAGAGTTCCCCAAACGTTTTTGTGTCGTAGACCCTTTGCCATGTTTTTCCGTGTTGGGTAGACCCCCTACTTACTTAAGCTCTGCGACTGCGACTCTCAGGTTTTTACAAGTTTTTCATCGTTCAAAATATATTGCGACCACAAAGCGAATACCAACATCCTAAAATTTACACAATTATGTAAACATATCTAATAATTTTTTTGCTTCATAGGTATCTTTATAAATAATGTAAATGTTTTGATATTATAAGATAGTATGATGTTGAGATCCACTATCGTGGACCCCTATTTTCATTTCATGAAGCCCCAAATTTTTTTTGCTGACGTAAACCCCTTGCAGGTTGACATAGACCCCTAGGGGTCGATATAGACCACTTTGGGAATCACTGACCCAGAGTCAGGAACATACCCCACGTAGCGTCTGCCGGTTCGTGGTCGCCAAAGATAAAAGACTTCTTGGGATGTAATAAAAAACATTGTGTACCATAAGGCATAACAATAAAAATATTACCGCAATACTAAATCTTACAGTTCAAGAAATTGAATATTTTTTTAATGTGTATTATTTCCAACAAATTTGTAACAATCTAATAATTTAAAATTTTGAAATCTGTTACACCAACTTATGATGAAATAAAGTTATTATTTATGTTAACTACATTCTACAGTCGAAATTTAACAATTAAGTGATTCTGAAATAATTTAATTATAATTTTTATATAGGATGATTAAATAAAAACTTCAAACAGGTGAATATATAGCTCATTTGTTGTCAATTAAATACAGTATACTCTTTCCAAAAAACAATGGTTTCAGAAACCAAGGTTTTTTGGAGAGGAAACGTAATGATAATATAATAAATAAAAGGGTTTACAAAATTTGTATTACTGCAAATTAAAATAAATTATTGTTTATTATCTATCCCAAGATATTTTGTCCTAAGTGGTAACAAGGCTTTTCATTTTCCATTTTAATTATTTTTTTCACATTTCCATTTTGATTTCCTTTCTCTTCTTTTATACGTCATATTATCTACCTTTCCGTTCTTTCATTCTACATTTCCATCTATCTTTCTCTTCTTTCTTCTTCTACTTCTTTCTTTTCTTCAAGTTATCACAGGTTTTTATAAAATTTTTCTTATAGGTATTTAATCACAGTTTGTTACATTACAGTTAAATTTGTTACATTTATTTACTGAAGTATAGCTTTTTGTTCCGTTACATTTTAATTTACATTATATTATAATATAAATTTACGTTTATTGTCTGTTCACTCTTTATTCTTCTTTACAGCCTGATTTGCCAGCAGCCTTCAAAAACTGGAGGACTTTCTGCTTTCCTTAAAAATGTGGAATGCTTCACGATTTTGCCTATCATCCTTGCGCAGGGACCATGCTAATCTTCTCTGTATCATTCCAATTTTAGTATATGTGCTGCTAAAGCATGTACTTTCCAAGATATTAGATTGTCGTATTTCAATAGAAAAATAAATTATTGTAACATATTCCATGGTGATCACTTTAGAGAGATGGAATGAAGTAGGTATAAAATTTTAGACAAAAAAATTTTTTGTACTATATAATATATACTAATAATAAATCATTCTGTGTAAGACTGCGACAATCAAATCTGACAGTTCGAAGTCTGACGGGCAGCTAATTTTAATATAAATTCTCTCATTCAAAAAACTTTTACATTAAACAACTGAAACAAATTTTAAAATATTATAAATATATACGCTGACTTTATAAACCATATTTATAACAGGATTAAGTTTTAGATTTTAAATTTTAATTTCATTATCATAACATTACTAAATATTAATTTCAAAGCCATTTGAATTAATACCTACCTTCGTCATATCCAATTCTGTTTAAACTTAATGACTAAACATTAATTTACTATTCATTTCTATATTAATTAGTTAGTACTCGTATTAAGCAGAATTGAAATATGTTCTAATTACATATTTTAATTAATTTCATAATATTAATAATTTATTTAAGATTCTTTATATCGTAATAATTCAGTGACTACCTCCACCTGACTACACACAACTTGCTGTATCATCGAAGCCTTATATTTTTTCTATTTAAAACCTGATGATGTAGCTAGCTATACTTCAGAAAGAGACTGTCAAAACTGATTTTCACTGTTTTATGATAAGATATCAAAATTTTTACGTCGTCGTCGTTTCAGTCATTGGACACCCACTGTTGGACATGGGCCTCCACCATAATTGATTAATGATAAGACCAGTTGGAAGCGGTTCATTTAACATTAATCAAATTTAACATTACTCTATACCAAATTGCAACAGTGACAATATGAGAAATTTTGATTAAAAAATTTTTCCGGATCTTCGCCACGATTGGAGTCCTCTCGTTCCTTCTATGTTATTGTTGTAACAGGGACGTATTTAATATATTTTTTTATTATTCCTTTTATTTACATTGTCATCACTGGTCATTTACAATATCTACCACATTATCCTCTTTCAAACTTTACCATTTCTTACATTCTTTTTATTTGATTTATAGCCCTTTCACACGGTGCCTCTCTTTGTTAGCCACATTTTTTGATATCACAGTTGATTACAATATGTTCCTATACTTATTCGTATTAAATTTTTTTAAAATTTTTAGCGTTTCACTTTACCAAACTTATTATTAACTTTTTTATTAATCATCTCCTTTAGAGTTCTGTGACGATATCTTAAATAGATACGACAGCGTTCTCTGTCTACCACCAGGAAGGCGATGATGTTACTTATCACCCTGTCTTGCAAATCCACTTCGCAGCCAAATCTTTTCCTAGTGAATATGGGACAGTTTGTTATTGTGTGCAGTTTCCCCGGGTTCGAGAGGACATGGCGCAGATGGCGCTTAGCCCAACTCTCTTTTATAGGTTGCAATGCCCGAGGACTCCTGCAGGTGCCTCTCATTCTGTTTTACTCTTGGATTAGGAGCCCGAGCTCTTAAATTGCGGCGGATGCTCCTAGAAGTGACCTTTTTGCATTAAGACTCAAGGTAGTCAACAGAGCCGAACCTCGGTTTAGTTGATTGTTTTACCTGGCTAATATCACAATCACTTCAGAAAGCATTAGCGCTAAGAGAAAATGGGGCTCAAGTAACTCCAGCAATACTTCTACCTAATATAGGCGTACCCTGATATATAGGAACTAATCTCGTTTCCAACGAGGCCGGATGGTTTTCAAGTGTCTTTCCTTTAACTGAGTGGTGCTCTATTGTACGATTACCCAAGTAATATTATAGCGTAAGATAATAGACTACGAACGCCATCTATCGACGTACAAAGTAATAGAGTTTTGACATATACAGGATAAAGTGATCATACGTGTAAAAAAATTAAAGAGTTGTCATCAATCTTTTACACCTATTTTCTATTGAAATGCGATAAGATAGTAACTTACAGCAGTACAGTTTCTTCAAAGACATATAGTAAATAATAATTAATTTTAATATTTAGTAATCATAATAAAAATGTCTTATCTTATTTTTTTAATCATTTCTAAAAGCATAGATTTTTAATATATTTATACTTGTAATCAATCACCCAGTAATGTAATGTACCGATTCTTTAAATCTTATAAAGTCTTCAACATTTATTTCCAATAGTGACAAAAAAATTCTTTAGGAAAATGCGTATAATGTTCGTTCATAAAATGTACTACAAATAAATAGCCTACGAAATCTCATGTTTTCACAATTATAAACGTAACTGTAGAAAGCTCGCTTCTCTTCATTATCTCTCAACAAAGTTTCTCTTTGAAATAAACGAACTCATTCCGGCTAAATTCTATGGAGCAATAAAAGGAAATAAAACGCGGCGAGCCACAATATCGAGTCTAGTCACGTACTGTATCAACTTTGTTATCTGAACTAAAGTAAAGAAATTCCGATACTAAATTTAATCGGTTTTTTAAATTCCGGTCGCCTTTTAACTTGTTCTAAATTAAATGAAACTTATTAATGCATAAACTTTGTATTTTACTGTTTTTAAATCACACTTATCGCTAGCCGTGCCCCAAATCATGACTGCAAAAAAGTAGTATATTTAACTCTATTTTTAATTTTTATTTTAATTATGTGACCCAGAATTGTCACGTCAACCACAACATGAAACGTCACATTTCTTCGCTGTTTTCATTTCAATTCAAATCAACATGAACTGTTACAGCAATATGTGAAATTCATAGGGATGACAGTGACGCCATCTGTTGAAAATCGTTACCAACTTATCAACCATTGCGGGCTCATGCATAATAACTTTGCTAAAGATCGACATATGATCAAATGCATAGTTTATGATTCTCTAAAGGACATATAGACAAACATTCATTTTTATATATATTGACTAGCTGTCTTTAAAAACTGCCTATCAATTAAATATTATCGTCATGGTCATGTCATCCAATAGACGGTCACTGCAAGGCATGGCCTTTTACTGAAGAAAGCTACAATGATCAGTCTTTTGTTGGTCTTATTCGCCTTCCTACGAACTTGAGTATGTCGTCGGTCCGTCTGGTTGTGCGTCTACCCACGCCGCTTCTACTGGATCGTGATCATCATGAATCTTTTGCTCCTAACAGCCGTCAATTATAAGAGAGTTGTCCCCATCCACAAAATCTACAACGAGCAAATCTAAAATTTGACTTGAAGCTTATTTATTACCTTTATTTATATATATATATATATATATATATATATATATATATATATATATATATATATATATATATATATATTATAAAGATAGTGTGAAGGATAAAAGAAAAGAATAAAAGAAATTGAGAAGTGTGAAAGTGAGTGTCGAATAAAGATAAAACTCTTAAAAAATTATGTGTAAATAAAGTCCCTGTCCCAAACTAGATGGGGGGTATGAGAAGCTCCCAATAGTAGGGGCCATAAAAAAACATATTTATTACCTATTAGCTGTCCTAACAGGCTTCATACGATTAAAACACCTGCTTCAATAAAATATAAATTTATAAAATGTTAGACTTAAGTTTGATAAATTTGTTTATTTATCTATATTATTAATTATAAACGTAATAAATTTATTATACATTACTTTTGACTGACTTCAAATTGACAGTTGATCTTTTTATCTAATCTGTGATTTATATTGTGAAATACGATACGTGCAGTATGATAAAAAAAACTTTGCGGGTTTGTGTATCGGCGCCTTTGTATATGAGCGTGACCATGGAGCGTCCGTACACAAGCCGGGGCTCCCGAGAAAGACATCGCGCAAGATAAGAACGGGGTAAAGGTATCTAAGCTGCCTATCATATTCCGCGGAATTATATAAATCATTACTTTTTACTCTCGATTGTTCTGAACTGGAATAATAATGAATACGTACGTACGTAATATGTGATGATTTTTTGGTTGCAAAAAAAGTCAAAAATATTTACTTGAAGCAATATTTACTAAGTATGAAAAAGACCAATATTTAGCCACTTCCGCACATGCAGTGCCATCTTCAGGAGTTAGATCTCAGCTCACTCCTGAAGATGCCCAGTGGAGGGGTGAAACACGTGTTGAGTGATTTGATGGTGGCAGTTGTGTAATTCGCATTGTTTGCCGCATACGCATTTATCAGCGGGCTGGCGGGCGGTGCACTTTGTTGCACGACTACCACTGCATGTGTGGAAGTGGCTAAATATTGGTCTTTTTAATACTTAGGATGGACTTCCGCAAGGTAACGCCTGATTCCATTCAGTATTTACTAGTTGACCAGAAAGACTAGACATTTTCGATAAACGCAACGTTTTAATTTTTTATTTTATTTAAAACATTAATTAACACCCTGTCATATATTTATTGAAATAAATAAATAAATTAAATTAAAACAAGTTTACTTGTGGCTAAATACAGAGTGTTTTTTTTTTCGTTAAAGTGAATACAAATATAAAACATGTTTTTTGTCAATTAATATATGGTACAATTTATACAAAATAAATGGTTTTTGAAATAATAAAAAAAACGTAATGATAACAGTATATTACTGACTGTCTTTGCAGACTTTGTACTGCTAGAAGTTGTTTGCCTGTCGCAAACCACTAAAAGAAATAATGTTAAAACGTTTATACCTATAACCAAACGTTCTTTATACAAGATTTCGTTTTTGTACAACCTTATTGTGTCTCTGAGCTTTAGGAAGAAATTAATTAAGTATAAAATCAATTCAACGAAAAATATTCTCAATTTCACAACAAATTCATTAATTACAATTGTATTCATTTACGCAGTAAATTCAATTCCAATGAACATCAACGAGACAGTTGTTATTTGAATTACAATGTACTTGACTTAATTGTGTTCAATACAATACAATCACAGGGATACAAAAAAAGAGAATTCGTGTCAATAACGTTTGAACACTCGAAGTCAAAAGAATGAAACGAATAATTAAAATAATTGACGAGCGGAGGTCAAAAACTCGCGCCGAGTGCCGTATCGCACTCAACTACATTATTTGAACTAACGAACTGAAACACTGTTATTGGTTCAGAAATTTCTCTCTGTTTAAAATACAATATCCGGCGATAAATATTGCACATCGACCTTTAGAATGAGATAATCGGCTAAGAGCATTATCTCTGTCCCACACTACCTATGTAACGTTTTGTCAGACGTGCGACAGAGATAACGCGCTAGGAAGTCAAAATTAGCCGATTGTCTCTTTCCAAAGATCGATGTGCAATATTTATCGCCGGGAGTTGCACAACGGTGTAAATAATTAAATGTCCATATTTTTATTTCAATAAGAGGGTATGTATTTCGTGTTTATCTAATACATACATCTTACAAATACATTGTGTTACTCTTATTTTGCAACCTTTTGTAGACTTTCGATTAAAAGAATTTAAAAATCTTTTGTTTATTTTATTTTGATTACACAATTGACGAAAATATGAATTACAGAGATACTTGAACAGTCGACTCGGCTTCCATTTCCTTACGAGACGTTATTGTATGAAAATAATGTAATGTTCTTGTCTTTTTGTTTGAAAAAAGAATCTGTTGAGTTTCTTATCGTTTTTTCTCGGCGCATATCTGCCTTCCGGAAGCGACAGTAGAGTAAACATACATATATAACTGACGTTTCTTATGTTCTTTTAAGTTGGAACTATTTTAAATAAAGAATTTTGTTTTTTATTAACACAATGCTTTATGGTAACGCTATATTTACGTTAATCACTGACACTTATGACGTTATTAAACTGACAATTATTAATCACCTTGCTAAGGTGTCAGGATTATATTACGTATTATTTATCTTAGTAAGATGCTCTTTGTAAAGACATTGTAATCATACTATTGATCTCTTCTTCGCACTCGTTTGTATTCAGGGTTTAATTTAGGTATATCACTTGATCAGTCCATCTCTCGTTTTTGACACTAATAACTTTGGTGGAGGAATTTCCCACTTTGAAAAGTCTAAAATATACAGTGGTCGCAAAGTTAGCATGTTACAAAGTGGACGCTTAACTTCATAGCAGCGAAACATGGTTGCCTTATGCTGCTACATGAGGCTGTACTAAGTTCCTGTCCATCCTCGCTTTGCTTTAGTTAACGATAAAGTCCATTCCGAAGGTATGAAGTCCTGGGACTGCTTCGGCATGAGACCTCAGACCAACCATGTGGGTTCCTTTTAGTTTGACTTTAGTGACCAGATCACGGCTATTGGGTCACCTCAGCCGTCTCTAACACGGCAAGACCCATAGTGTATTTTGTTTGCTATCTACTATAGCCGATTTAATGTAAACACAAATAAGATTAGAATTAACTTTAAAATTACAATAAGTTAACCAAGTTATTTAAAGTATAATCTAAAGTTAAATTAAGTACTACTTAAAATATACAAAAAAAAGGTTACATAAAATATGAGGCGACAATTCCGGATAAATTCAAATAATTCCAATAAGTAGAAAATAATAATAAATCTTATATCAGAATGAATCAAAAATATATATCCAGTTCAAATTACCGAAGAGATACAGAAAAAAAAAGTTTGAATCTTCTCGAAATAGATCCCATTCCCGAAGATAAATTCCCATTACGGAAAAAAGGGAACCCTGCGGGCCTTATTGGATACGATTTCTGAGATACGGGGGTAAAAAAGAGATCAATTCGCACGATAGCTCGTCCTCTACAACGGATTCCGATGAAATTAAACATTTCTCAGCAAATTGCATCGATGAGAAGAATCTTTATTTGCGATGGAACATCAAGCTATCACTATTAAGCCGAACATAATACAAAATAATGTTCAAATACAATGTTTATTAATAATAATGCTCGTTCTTCGAATATATGGAAAGTAGTAGGGGAAATATACTATACTCAAGTCCAAAAATCAAAAGTAAACAACTACTACGATCTAGCCGGCTTCTCCTTAAAGCTGGTAAAGATAAACAATAAGATAAAATTCAATTATTCAAAATTGGAACGTTTAATAGAACTCTTATTGATCGTCAACTTACAATTTATTAATTTATTTAATCTGTTATATTTTTGAGTCTATTCTGCTTCGCAAGGTGCTATAGTTGTGGAGAAGAAGCAGGAAGAAACTCCATGATAACATATTTTTTAATAAAGTTTAACATTTATGTATTTGAAGTTATGCTGCTAGCCGATTTAGGCTTTGTACACCTTCATCGAAATTGAGTCCGCGGAAACAGGAGGTCCGTGGACTAAAAATGTACGCCGAGTGATCATAACGCAGTTACATCGAAAATGCACACATGAAGAGGGACTATACCCATGTAGGTGTTTGTATGCTGGATACTGCGGGGAAAATACTAGAACGTATTATCCACAGCAGGATCGAAGCAGCAGTTGAACCCCACCTAGCTAACTCACAGTATGGGTTCAGAAAAGGCCGGTCTACGCTGGACGCTATAGAGCAAGTAGTCAATATAGCAAAACTAGCAGTGTCTGGGAAAAGATGGAAGAGAGGCTCGATAAAATACTGCCTGGTTGCCACCTTGGACATTAAAAACGCCTTTAACTCAGCAAAATGGGAGGTCATCATGGGGGCACTTAGCTCACTGAATGTACCTCTATACCTACGTAAAATAGTCGCTAGTTACTTCTCTGATAGGGTCCTCATATACACTACGGAAATCGGGACGGAGGAGTACAAAGTCACCGGAGGCGTCCCACAGGGGTCAGTACTAGGGCCACTTTTGTGGAACGCTACGTACGATGGACTCCTAAAGAAACATCTACCCAGCGAAACTAAACTCGTCGCATTCGCTGATGATCTAGCAGTCGTTATAGTAGCGAAACACGTGGAGGAAGTGAAGTGGGCATTTGAAAGATCCTTCCCAGTAATCACCCTATGGATGAGGTCAGTCGGACTAGAACTGGCTGAGCAGAAGACGGAAGCAGTGCTCATTACTGGCAGGAGAGTTGCGGAGACCATCACACTCAATGTCGGCAGCTGTGAAATCGCAACTCAACCAGCTATACGGTACCTAGGAGTAATGATCGACCATAGGCTAAACTTTAAAGATCAGGCTGAGAGAGCAGCAGCGAAAGCGTCTCTGGTGACAGCTAAACTCTGCCGACTCATGCCTAATGTCGGAGGTCCCAAGCAAAACAGAAGGAAGTTATTAGCGTCGGTGACTACGTCAGTGCTTATGTACGGAGTACCCATATGATCCGACGCACTGAGCAAACAGGAGTCCCGACGGAAAATCGCCTCTGTTTATAGAGTCAGCACTCTACGGGTAGCTAGCGCCTTTCGTACAGTATCGGAGGATGCAGCATGCGTGATAGCAGGTATGGTTCCTGTTGCGCTTCTTGCAGACGAAAGAACTGATCTGTACCGTAGCAAAAAAAGCAAATCAGACCCAACTTCAGCTGAACTTAGAATTCGGGGAAGACTGAAAAGCTTGCAACAGTGGCAATCGTCCTGGGATAAGTCGACGAAAGGAAAATGGACGCGTAAGCTTATACCAAACCTAGAGCCATGGGTGAACCGAGATCATGGAGAGTTGAACTACTACCTGACTCAGATGATATCCGGCCACGGCTGTTATCGAGCGTATCTCCATAGGTTCAAATACGAAGATTCCCCTGACTGTCCTAATTGTGTCGGAATGATTGAAGATGCAGAGCATGTCTTTTTCGTCTGCCCCCGATTTAACGAAGCCAGGAGGTCTTGGGAAGAAGGTGTAGGATGAAAAATCTATCCTGAAACTCTGATAGCTACAATGCTATCCTCGCCTTCGGCCTGGGAACTTACGAGCGCGTACTGTACGACGGTGCTAAAGGAGTTGCGTAAAATAGAGCAAGAGCGGAGGAAATTGGCCTGAACAGCCACTCTATCAGAGAAAGCTGCGGCTAAATCCCCCCCGCGAAGTAATGCCTAACGGCCATGCCGTGAGGACCAGGGATACCGAAGAGAGAGGATTGTTTTTAGTCGGTATTGATCTAGATCGAGTCCGACATACGGGGCACCAACATCAGGCCCTATGATACGTAAACGTATTTTTAAACCTCTATAAAAAAAAATAAAAAAAAACCCATGTAGGTGTATAGTGTAGTGAATGAGGTGTAGTGTAAGATATGGGAAGCGAGGAATACTCTGCGGTCAGGAGCGACACGGGTCTCTCCACGGCCCTCGCTTGAACGCGGGCTAGGCGGGCGCGGTTACCGTGTCATGAGTATAAGGGTGATGAATGTTCGGTGCATCGTGTTCAACGAGCTCAGTTTTAATATAACAGAGCAAAATTTTAATATAGATTAATACATATCACCAGCTCTCTATATAAAGCGATGGACTCGAAATCGGCACTTTGAATCTATGGATTGCTGAGATGTTACATCTCTTTCTTCGTACTTTACAGCACGGTCGTGTGAAGTACTGGAATATTTACTTTACAAGATATCTTCAACCCTGTTTTGTATTATCGTTATGTATCATTGGTTTTATCTCCATTATCTAATTCTGATTTAATTCTCACTTTATCTTGAAGTCTTGCAGTGTTATATTTGATCTTATTTTTAATTTTTTAGGCTGTCGTTAACTTCATTACTTCTGCTTTTACATTATATATATTTACTACTATCTTATATTCCACTACAATACTTCAGTATTTTTATTTTACAGTCAAATAACTTTTATTACTCTTACATTTAATTCATCCGCCATATTTTGTCTATTTTTATCTCATCGTTGTCATTTCAGATCAGCGTTTCAAGCGTCTGTACGCCTACTGAAAAACATAGGCCACCTCGAAAGGTATCTATGGGGAGATATACCATAATCGTTGACACGGGTTTACGATCGCAGTTTGATGTTTATGTTATTTATTTAAAACACTTTATACATTTTATGTATAACTGCGAATTTAATGCCGAAAGCATTCTCTACCAGTTAACCGTTAGGTGTAGATGAAACAAGTTAATATCATACAAAACAAAACATGAAATAAAAAAAGTAAAATCAAATTGCGAGGGTAAACAGTCACATAAAACATCTTATATAAATTTACTGCAGTTATATATAATATTATATAATAAGAAGAAAGGTGTGAATTATATAAGATCGGTCGAAAATCGATCCCACGATCTGCGATCGCAAGTCTCAGTTCTCTACCGCTGGACTATTACTTCTCCTATTTTTAATTACATATTTACATGCTTTACTTATTTAATTATAGTACTTATTTTACATAGATTTAACAATATCTATTATAATAATATGAACAGTGTTTAGAACAATGTATCATTGTCTATTAAAATTAGGTTTTTTTGATATGAATATTCTCGCAAACCACCGTTGGTAGAAATCTGTTGATACAAGAATTTAGGGTTTATCAAATATATCGTATTGTTCTGTATAGTGAAAAATATATATTCACACTTGGGTTTTCACAGCATCTGTGTGTTTGACAACATTTTGTTTGCCTGTCAAAACGAGTATTAATTCATAACAAAATTGTTTCATTTCACATATATATATTATAAAAATTAATTAAATGTTTAATTAAATGTAGAGGAAATTTTCCGTAGAGGTCATCTAATGCAATAAAAGACGATAAGACGTCGAGAATTACATCAGGTTTCTCGGTCACGTATCGAATTAACTTTCTTTACAGTAGTAATGAATTGAATTCTTGAAATGAGTATAACGTTTTCAATGAACGCAGACGATTTTTAACACTCACTACATGGTCGCGAAATAATTAATATACAGGATAATCGAGTATAGTCTTATATCTATAAAGAATAAAATAAGAAAATATGATTTGAAAATTCAAATAACTACATATTAAAATGAAGTAATGTTTGCTATTTTTATAAAGATTACTCTTTACTCCGAGTGATAGAAAACAAGTGTAAAAGCATCGAAGCTTTTCTGAAAAATGAGCTATATATTTACCCCTTTAAATGTAACACCTCTTTCACCGTGTGTATTGTAGTGATGTGTCATTTCTGGTATATTTTTCCATACCTAAAGAGGGTATCGTGAATTGGTCTGTTTTCACAGAAGTTCAGAGTTCCAGTTCGTTAGTTCGTATAATGAAGTTGGGCGATGCGTGATGCGCTTCGTATTTTGATTTCGTCCGTTTTTATTTTCTTTTTATTATCTGGGCGTGCTTATTAAAACTGGTGTGATATGTGTAGACATAAAGTTCATGTATAACTTGGGTTTTAAATTGTTTATTTATTTATTTATTTAACAGTTTATTGTACACAATAAAAACACTAAAGTAACAATACAAATATAACTGACACAACAGGCACTACTTATTTCTAACCAGAAATTTCTTCCAGTAGGCCTACGGAAGGAGATTCATAAAAAGTGAGGCAGACACAACGTGCACAATAATTAAATTGAAATATTTACAATAGATACGACTTTTGACCATAATTACATACTTAACATGAACATAAATGTATACTTACATATTATATACTTACATAAATAAGCATAATAAATAATATATATACATAATATATATATATATAATATTGTTATTTTATATTAAAGTGTAATATTTTTAAGAACAATATAGGTTTCAATCGTGACACAAATTTCGCACATTTTTGAGAATTATACTACACTATTCTATACTACTTCTACTTTCTGTACAATACAACAGTATACTATGATATACTACGCTTCTTTACAATACGCTACACAATACGACGCAATATGTGGATAGTTAAAGTTTATTTTGTTTTATTTACTTTATTGGAGATAAACAGTAACAAAAGGCAGTAAGAAGTACAAATTTAGAAGCTTAGACATATAAAATTAGTTACAATTGTTACCTTATAACTATCTCACTGAGAACACTTAATGATTTATAGTCAAACAACGACAGGACAAGTATTATTTGCTATAATAACACCAAGTAACAATCGTATATAAATAACAATATTATATAACTGTATTAAATTAATAAAATAAAATTAATAAATAATCGAAACTATCTACATCATCATAATTTCGCACAAATCGTAAAATTTCTGTAACTTGTACAACGGATTTTCTGCTAAAAGATGCCTATGAGAATTCCGTAAGGTTCCAATAATTTATGATTCTACTCGGCAGTTAGTTTTATATTTTAAAACCAACGCTAGGGATGATATCATATGATTTACTTTACAATACTGTATCATCCAAAACTATGTTCATTCATATGATAGACACTCACAACAAGATAAACAACTCCCTTGAAAATCATCACTATTGTCATTTTTTATTGCCCCTGCTATTGGGGACCTCTCCTTCCACCCCCTATTTAATTGGGAACAGGGTTTTGTATTGCTTAATAATTTTTTCAGTTGAATTTTTTAAATTTTTTAAATTTTCGTTCTCGTCTTCCATAGTACACAATATCTTTTTTTTCCTCCTTCTATCATTCTACAATTCCATCTTCCTTTCTCAATCATTCCATTCCTTTCGTACATCCTCAAATACTTTAGTTA
Source organism: Battus philenor (assembly GCF_028537555.1). NCBI lineage: Eukaryota > Metazoa > Arthropoda > Insecta > Lepidoptera > Papilionidae > Battus > Battus philenor. The sequence continues at coordinate 2,511,093 of NW_027181759.1, read as the reverse complement.
TCCATTTCTATTACAGTATCACAGTTTTAATTGGTTTAATTATTTTCTCGTGTACATCAACTTTATCAGGGATTGATTTTACATTTTTTTTAATATCAGTGAATCTATTTTAATAACTTTATAATATTTTATCCACCTATGTTTTGTTCCTGTCTATTGCGTATTGTGCAACTTTCCTAAAGATTTTAAGGACCCACTCTCTTTCACCCTTTTCCATTATAATGGAGGTAAGTGTTGCCTCCTCTATATTTTTGCCTAGCCGGCATTCACAGAAGCACGAAGGGTCCTCTCTAAGCTTAAAACTATGAAGGTACTCAGAGAACCCTCTATGCCCCGTGAAGAGCTGGACCAAGACCGCGTCCTCCTCCATTACTATTGTGATTACAGACCAGTTATTACCGGATTTGTATTGCCCGCATCTAGCGACTTCCCGCAATCTTATTTGTTTTCTGCCCACCTAGGAGGGGGGAGGGTCTACTCACACGTCGCCTCTCGAGAACCTTTTGGCTGCAATAGCTGTTGGTTTCAATATGACCTGCTTACTGCCACTTCAGACGAACGATATTCGTGCTACGAACAGACTATGGTTCTTCTGCGTATCTTCTGCGTTATTATTCGACCTCGACTTCATACATAGTTCGCTCCAATTACTCTCTGGTTGACTTTGAGCCTTTTTATTAATATATGTGACACTGGCAACACTTACTGCCCAAAGACGTTCGTCTTCAGACATTCGGGTATTTCGGATGGGAGGTTTCAGAGCTTCTTGAATCCTGAATCTTTTTCTCGACAGTCTCGAAAGTTTGTTCCAGGTATATACATAAAATCGTCTGCAACTTCGAGCGTAGTACCTTTGACAACTACTTGAGTTGGCACAGCATATACTTTAGAAATTAAATTCATCTTATCCGTTTTAATTTAAGCCTTACTTTTCTTGAGACTATATTGGGATAATTGAGCACTATATCCAAGTCTTTTATGGTCCAATAACTATGTCATCAGCAGACTGAAGATAAGTGCTGTACTTGCCGTTAAGTTAGGTTAGCAAGCCCGATCCAGTCCGTAACTTGAAGACATCTTCTAAAGCAGCGTTGAGTAGTTTCGGATTAAGTAAGAAAAGGACCAATATTTAGCCACTTCCGCACATGCAGTGGTAGTCGTGCAACAAAGTGCACCGCCCGCCAGCCCGCTGTAGTACCAAACACAGAGTTCCAAACACACTAATCGGTGTAACATAACTCCTGAAGATGCCCCGTGGAGGGGTGAAACACGTGTTGAATGATTTGACGGTGGCAGTTATGTAATTCGCATTGTTTGCCGCATGCGCATTTATCGGCGGCGGTGCACTTTGTTGCACGACTACCACTGCATATGCGGTGGCTAAATATTGATCCTTTTCTAACTTAGGGTGGACCTCCGCAAGGTAACGCCTGATTCCTTTAAATAGTTTCGGATTATATGTATGCATTAATTTTGATTTCATAAACTCTAAAAATGGACTCTTATATTATATTTAATTGATATAAGTAAATTTATTTTAGCAAACTTCGTACAAGAAAATATAAACTTGTGTTTGTGTTTATTGTTTAAGAGTATTTTCGTCTTGTTAGCGGTATATTGGAGTAGGTTAATAATCGAAGTATCATTCCAGTACCTTTCTTTGTTTAACTACATTAATTACAAAGCTTCATTGTAAATTCTCAGAACAGAAGTCTGCGAACTTCTGATATTAAAATAGTTTCATATTCGATATCACTGTTCGGGTAACTTTCATGTGTAAGTAATTGAACTTCCCCTGTTGTTATTAAATTTTACGCAAATCATGTCAAATATTACTAATTAGTTATTGAATTTTAATATACTCTATTAACAGGATTAAATGGCAAACTGAATTTGAATTTAGAACTTTTTTTAGGTATTAAATTTTATGTTGAGTTTGTTTGTAAAGGCTTTATTAACTTAATTTTGTATTTAGAAATAGATTTTTGAAGAAAAATTCTTCGATACAACCAGCTAGTATACTTAGCATTATAGAAGCTACGGTGACACAGATTGCAGAACAATCACAATAATATTAAAGGCTTCTTATTTTGCATTAATTGTTTACTACGCGACGCAAATGCGTTATTTTGTCTTGAAAACTGCGGCGCAGCTTTTTTGCGCTGCAAGTTTTAATACGTCGACTTAAATGTGCACCTCCGTCGATACTACTCCTATAACATATTGTAATTTATTTTTTATTACATCACTTGAAACCATAAAAAAATAATTATTAAAATTTATTGATATTTGTCAAAATTATAGTGTTAAGTCTAAATATGTCCCGAAGTTTTCATGCGTTCTTACAAGAACTTACTTCAGTCAAATGGTTAAGCACATATACGATGACGCATTGGAAGAAGGCGTCCTGAACCTGCTATGCGGGTCGTCTGCCCCTAGCACCATACCTTGCCCCTTTTCCTACAAAGTAAAACCAGCTCGTGTACGGAAAAGTTACGTTCCTTAGTATTATAATAGTATACTTTGGCATAGCCCTTCTCTTAGAGTGAGGGAACAGGTCTTAATCCGCCAAATAACATTACAGCGGATTTCTGGAAGTATCCCTTCGAAATTTTACATCACAGCCATTGAAAAGATGCAATGTTATTTAATGCTCGAGCTAGTTGAATCCACAGACTTCTTTTGTCTCGTAAGGAATTCTGAATGGGAAACCCTTCTGTTGCAGAGCCAACGAAAGGGTTATGCTTGGACTCTTAGCGACTAAAATCTCATCGTCCTTTTTTATGTTTTTTATTAGAACTACGAGGATGTATTCGTATACCATCATAGTTTCGTCCGTTTAAGGATCGACCTACATTCCCCCCTAGAACTGGTAGCCAAAGTCTTTTAAGGATCGGGGAATGGCCTAGTGTAGTGGAGAACCGCGGATGAGGATATCAGATGTTCTTTCTCTTTTTATCTATACGCTGCCTGCTTCTGCAATATTTCTTTTTTGAAGAAAATTTTCGTGTTTTTTGTTCTGTGCCATTGCTCTAACGACAGCTGACAACAAGAAGTTCTTTTCCACAGAACGCATGCTGTGTTCTCTTTAATTGGACGTTGAACGGTATCTTCGTTCTCTTCTACTATTCTCTTCCGTTTTTTAATGTATCATCAATAAATAGCAAACGATCGTGATGTATAAACAATGTTAAACGTGACGTAAAAATTCGAGTTGTTGCTCAAAGTAATTTATTTCAAAATCTCTGATGTGTAGTATTTATAAATTACCTGAATTATTCAAAACGGCTTGAGGCGTTATTGTAGGCATTAGGGTTGTCAATTGTGCAAAAAATTATATTGATGATAAATGCATTACATCAAATATTGCCATGCTCTAAGAAGCTGTAGCTATGTCGAAACGGCGAAACTAAATTTTCTGAGGAAGCATGAAATTATTGGAATTTCTACATAAGTAATAATAAATTTCGTGAAATAGTTTAAGTTAAGTTTCTCAAATCGAACTATCGTCACGTAAATTTTATACAAAGTCTAGTTGTAACTTGAGAACGAATTAACCGATTTCATTCACTCAATAAATATGTACTTTTAGTAATTATTTGTATAAGATTATTATAGAGAAAAAGTAGTATATTACTCAGAAATTAAAAAATTTCAAACAATGTAAAGGCACTATTCTTACTTCTCTAAATTCACAGCAAAAATCTATAAACTCCGCGCTTTTGCAAATTTGTATAATCGTTTCATAGCTTCATCGGTCAATATTTATTGATAATAAACTTTAGCTATCAGGGCGACCCGAAAGTAACGTCGCTTTCTTAAGTTAAATTCACACGACTACATTTTTAACAAAGTTTATTTCAAACCAAAAATATATTCACTTTCGTTTTCAACAACCTTTTGCCATCTAACATACAAATTTTCAATGCCAGGCCGGTAAAAATCAATCGGTTTTTCTGTAAAAAATGTCGTCAGAAACTAAATTATTTTACGGTGCCCCTAATATTGTTATATATTTCACATTTTATCAATAAATAAATTAATCATGCTGATATATATATCACAATATTTTTTTTGACAGCCTAATAATTTATAGCAATACAAGTATTTTTTCGCGCTCATAAACAACTTTTCCCATATCTACATATTTTTTAAAGGATTCTTTTTTATCATTTGTAATACTCTTCGTAAGTATTATGGTAAGTCTTGCTGGTGGAACTGAGGAGCTGTTACTAATCTTTACTGTGTTCTGTTATAAGAAATGAGTGTAAATATATTTCATAATCTCTTTGGCGATCTCATCAACTTAGTTTTACCTATATAAACTACTTTATCTCTTGACTAAAATAGAATAAGATAAGTGTAGTAATGTTTAAAAAAAGACAACCCAAAAAGAAAGAAAACATTGATATAAAAATTAAGAAAAGTAATAAAATAATGAATAAATGTACCTAGGCACCCAAGAGTAATGAGATGATGGAAGGAAGGCGATGAAAGCAAGAAAGAATGAAAGAACAAAATTAAAGATATTGTGAAGGAAAAAAGGTAAGAATAAAAGAAATTGAGAAGTATGAAAAAGATTGAAGAATAAAGATAAAATTTTGAAAACCTTATTTGTAAACAAAGACCCTGATCCCAACAAAATAGAGGTACGAGAGGCCTCAAATAGCGGGGGCCAAAAAAAAACATTATCCAGAAAGCGCCGCTCAAATATTTTTTTAAAAGCACTAACATTATATAAGTCCTTACAACTGTTTAAGCAAAGGTAACTTAAAATATCTCGGCAGACAACCCTGTACAAACGATATCAATTCTCTGTTTTTCTCTTAGCAATCAGTGTTTACGATTTTCAATTTCACGGAACATTTGCGTCGGCTGTTTCACTAAGATACGTTAAGTGCTAACATTCCGTTGCGTACCGTTAAAAGTTATTCCTTTAAATTAATTCAGCTGTGAGTAAGAAAAATATTTGCGAAAAGGAAGAAAAACTTTGCTGAAAACGACAATATTTCTATCTCAACATTATTACTTCAGCTGGAAAACGTCAACTACTGGATATATGCCTCCCACAGATGCTTCTAAAAGGTCCGATTGAAAGTGGCTTGCTTCCAATGTCTTTCAAATGCCTTAACAAAGTCATCTGTTCACCTTTTAGGTAGATGTCATACGCTGTCCGGTCAGAGGTCTTTGCTAGAACCTTAAAGCCGTTCAGTGGGGCTGTTCTGTGGAACTCCTACTAGTATTATACTGTATATAGTACTGGTATTTAATCTAGTTCACGGACCCTTTCACTCCATGAATTTAGTACCAGCGACTTTACAGCGACCTTCCAGTGACTTCCCGCGACGTTGACTGTATCATCGGTCCACCTAATAATCATAGTCTTGTAAAATAAGTTAATAAACGAAATTTTTCTGATCACACTACTTATTACTAAAGACGTTACTGCGTATGTTGATATTTGATTGTCATTTGGTAGCTCATTACATACTTGGGAGATGCTGTATACTAGATGGCAAAAGGTTGTTTATAACGAAGGTGAATATATTGTTGATTCAAAATAAAAACTTTGGTTAGAAATGTAGTCGTGTGAATTTAACTTAAGAAAGCGACATTACTTTCCGATCTCACTAATATTACATGTAGAATATTGAAAGTAAGATAGACATTGACACCGTAAAAAGGCTATTGTATCGTAATTGTTTTAAATTACTCTGTGATTTGTATGAATAATTAAAAATATTCTCGCATTTTTTCTTTTTTTTTCTCTAAAATACATTGGGCGTACTTGTCGAGCCGTTTTAGAATTCGGTTCATTTTTATTCTAGTACTAAACTATAACCTGTCCACTTTTATAACAATGAACCAACTTAATACATAGACATCTTTTTGACAAGCTCAAAAGCGGTGCTTCGAAAAAGGATTTTGCATATTTAAATTCGGAATCTCGTTGTCAAAGGGATATATCATTTTTAATATACCAAGCGACATACTTTCGTAGCTATTATGAAAAAAAAAACTAAATATTGAAATCAATTGTTAAAAATATTTCCGAATTAAAAAAATATTCTAAACAGTCATGAAAAATCAGTACAAATAAATATATTAAAAGTGAACTAAAATATCCTTTGTGTAAATAAGATATAATAATAAAGCCACTATTTATTTAAACTACGTATATAGAAAAAGTAATTCACGCGCTTTCTATTTTTACAGAATTATTGGTTAAAAGTGCAAAATCTTTACAGGTGTGAATGTATAGCTTATTTGATTTCAATAAATTTATAATAGAATAGTATCAAACGTTTCAGATATAATAAATGTGATGGTAATACAAAATAAGAATAATTATCTTTTCATCTTTTCATTATAAGCGGTTGGACAGTCGCTTGATAACATTAGTAACATTTTTCATGGTGATCTTTTTAAGTAGTGAAAATTACACTTCAAAGTTATTTATTGACAAATGAGCTATATATATTTGCCCTTAAAAACTTTAACACCTCTAACCAATAATTGATTATAAAAATGCTATACGTAAAACTCGTAAACATCTTGATTAGTTTAAAAAAAATGCAAATACTTATAATAAAATTATAAAAAAAATTATCTTTTAATAATCATATAGTAAATTAAAACAACTGTCTTGACAAATCAAACAATTCATGTTATTAAACAATAAAAAAAATACATATATACCAATAAATATAAAAAATTTGAAAAAATTTTGATCTCTTTTTCATTTTGTAAAATCTTATTATTAGAATTGTAAAACATATGCAAGATGGTATGTTTCATGTATAAAACCGTTTTAAAGTTTCCGCGTAACAAATGTAAGCCTTTTTAAAGAAGAGTTCAAATCAAAAGTCACCTCACAAAGCGAGAGCTTTACACTCACGTATGAAATCAGTTCATTAGACTCTTTGTTCGTTTTCAAGCGGCTTGTATTCCAACAAAACTCGGAGAATGAAGATTCATTAGCCACTATCAAAAGTATGAATGGTCGACTGACATCGTTAAAAAAAACATGAATATGCTTCATTTGCGGGCTCAGTTGCTATGAATACGGAACGACGATGTTAAAGTTATCTCATGTCAATGGAGGTGGGTGGACAAATGCGGTATACAATATTTTTAATCGTTACAACAAGTGATAATGTAAGTGTTTAGAATATAAAAATGTTACGTATACATAGTGATTGAAGTAGTGAATGCATATCTAATCAAGAAAAGGACCAATATTTAGCAACTTCCGCACATGCAGTGGTAGTCGTGAAATAAAATGCACCGCCCGCCAGCCCGCTGATAAATGCGTATGTGGCAAACAATGCGAATTACACAACTGCCACCGTTAAACATAACACAGGAGTTATGTTACACCGATTAGTCTGAAGATGCCCCGTGTAGGGGTGAAACACGTGTTGAGTGGTTGGTGACTGGCGGGCGGTGCACTTTGTTGCACGACTACCACTGCATGTACGAAAGTGGCTAAATATTGGTCCTTTTCTTACTTAGGATGGACTTCCGCAAGGTAACGCCTGATTCCATTAATAGCATAACTAATTTGTCAATAAAAGCTTTATAAGTTTTACGCATATTTTTAAACACCTATAAAGTACTTACTCTAAAATAAGTTTAACTTTTTTATTTTGGAATTATGGCCGATGGATTAGCGGATTGCAGAGCTAGTGGGCGGATTACATAGTACGTAACAGATGATGACGGAGGTTTAAAGATTCAAGAAATGTAACACTAAAATAAAGCAGCAAAGAAAAAAGACGATTTGTGGAAGGATTGTAAATAAACAAGAAGAGTATACAAGAAAATATAAATAATGAAAGAAGATATAGTAAAAGAACAAGTGAAGAAGCGAACGTTAATAAAAAATGTATTGAAAATTATTTATAACGGAAATCAATTAAAAAAGCGTCGGTGAGCACAGTGCGAGGCGTCAATTCATAAGGTGTACAGAAAACCTTGTTTATGTGCATTTTTAAACTGTCCTATTTTAAATATATAAAGTAGTTTCACAGTGGATATCCAACGACTGAAATAAATGGTTTAATATTTTCAATAATTAGCACAGCTATATGTCATTATCATCTTAAGCACACAGCCTATGTATGTCTTCTTCTTCTTCCTTCCCTTTTCCCTTTATTTGGGGTCGTGTCTCCTTATCAATTTGCACCAGGCCACTCTATCCTGGGTTGTCTCTGCATCAAGTTGAAGAGTTTTCAGTTCCATTCCGATATTAGACCACCACGTAGCTTTTGGACGCCCTCTCCCTCTTCGAAATTCTAGGAGGCTTAAGGCAGTTTTTACCACGTGGTCATCTGGTTTTAGTTGAATGTGGCCATACCATCGCAATCTATTTCCCTGTAATTTGCTGGGATATGTATGTAATATAATTAATTCTACAGACACCTATAGATGTACGAATAAATTAATACAGCGCCGCAGTACACACGTTGAACAATCTAATTACAGTCTCCTTTAAACCTGCGCCAACATTGTCTATTAAGTCAGCATATCCTAGGAGCATAATTAGCATTTGCAACGTCATCTCTTATCTTGATTACCTGCAGTGTATGCTTATTAATTTGCGTATTAGATATATGTATGCGTTTTCAATGATAATACAGTTATTGCTATCTATTAGAATTTATATTATGATACCTCTGTATCAACTTGGAATAACGAAGATAATACGATTATATATGTGAAAAGGAGGTCAATGGTTCAGATATTTATAATATAGCTTTCTTAAAAGTTTTATGGCTTAAATCATGGTTGCACAGACTTATTAAGACTAGGGGCCACTCGGGCAAATCTTGAACTGATGGCGGGCCGGCCGCCAGAAATATAGTTAATTAAAGACAATAAAAAATTGATAATAATTAGAATTCAATATGTTTCGAATATACGAGAGTATTATTTTTGATGTCGGTGGGCCACCAGTATTCGACCGGCGGGCCGCTGTCTGCGTATCCATGCCTTAAATAGACTTCTATTATTCATCTGTCAACTTAATTATCTATTAAAATAGTTAAAAAACACTTGTGTTCATTAAGAATGCAAAAAGTACTTAATTTTATATAAACTGCAATCATATGGAGCTCCCATGATATTCGTTCAAATAAGTTATTAGTGAATAAGCAGTAAAACCCTATTCTAGTTGTTGCTCTAATTGAGATGTGGCTTATACATAACACAAGTAAGCCCTGGTTCATTCTTCATCTGTAGGGATTTCCGTGTCTGTTCCGTGTTTGTATATTTCCCTTTGGCCCTAAGCGAGTCTTCGGTAGAATACGTTAAGTTTATTCTTATTATATTTCCACTTAGAATCGTTTACAATAAACATAAGAATTATGCCAGAATAATTCAATTTATAATAAAGTACAATAAAAGTAAACTAAACAAGCTACAAGCGTTCTAAATGTGTCCATATCTAAAAAAAACTACAAAAAACAAACCGTTTTTGGTCAACACTTTTATAAATATCCTTTACTAAAGCATTATTATAATTTCAATATAAATGTTCATAATAAAATCTTTAAACTGTTATAGAATATATTTATAATTTTTTATTAATAATCTTCTGTACGCACTCTTCTTTCTCTTGAATACAACGCTAATAGCATTGTAGGTTTTTAAAGGTTCGTTAAAATTAGTTCGCGAATTCATAGTGAAATGTTAATAAAGGTCTTTTCATATATAGTCGATCTTAAAAATACTAAGTTTATGAATATTAGGGAATAGTGTAATATGCTCAAGAATTTTTCTAGTACTATTCTTGTTTCTTCCTATTATACTTAAAGTTTATAGCATTTCAATGCACACTGCGATACATTTAGCATATTTATTGGAATCAGGCGTTACCTTGCGGAAGTCCATCCTAAGTAAGAAAAGGACCAATATTTAGCCACTTCCGCACATGCAGTGGTAGTGGGGTCTGAGTTTGACACTAATTGGTGTAACATAACTCCTGAAGATGCCCCGTGGAGGTGTGAAACACGTGTTTGGCGGTGGCAGTTGTGTGATTCGCATTGTTTGCCGCATACGCATTTATCAGCGGGCTGGCGGGCGGTGCACCATGTTGCACGACTACTACTGCATGTGCGGTAGTGGCTAAATATTGGTCCTTTACTTACGTACATTTATCATATATTTATGCGTGTATATAACCTCCATTAAGTGGTGCAATGACATAGTGACGGTCACGAGGAAGGTTACGAGGAAGTTTATGCATTTTACTACAGTTACCATTAACATAAATCAATTATGTGTTATGACAAAAAAGAATCCATCACTTAAAATGTTAAGTAAAACAAAGAAGGTACGCGATTCGAAAGAGAAACATCAAAACAACGAGAATACATATTTTCGCCGCTGCGAAAAACTGGTTTGTATTGAATAATTCAGTCGCAATCACTGGCCGGCCGCGTTTATTCATATGCGAACGGAATGGCGGCGTATTTGCTTTCATTTTGCATGGAAGAATTCTGAAGATATGTAACGTTTTAATTCTTATATTTGACTTAAGCATTGCAGCTTTAGCCTACTACTAATTGTTTATACCAGGATTATTAATATAGTCGAGACATGTATTAATTCTTTTTGAGATTACTACTAAGTACTTTTATTTAAAACTGGTAAAACTTGTATGTAGTTAATCACAGTATTGAGGTTTTACACAATCCTGCTTTACGTAATTAAGTCTTGTTACTACGTATCACACACTTTCCTATTGTTTAACACAACCTTAGAAATATGGGGCGATGTTCATCATCGCCCAACTGGTAAGAGATGTTACTTACCTTGATCTTTTCTCCTAGCTCTATCTTGCACAGATCGAAATCCTGCTAGCTATAATTCTAGAAGTAAAAAGTGAACAGATATCTTCTAGACCATGGATGCATAGACCGTGACCCGCCGGTCGAATACTGGTGGCTCTCCCACAGCAAAAATAATACTCTCGTACATTCGAAAAATATTGAAATCTATTCCAGAATAAAACCAAAAAAATTTAATTACCTATACTTCTGGCGGCCGGCCCGCTATCAGTTCATGATTTGCCCGAGTGGCCCCTAGTCTTAATAAGTCTGTGCAATCATGTTTTAGACTATACTATTGTAGACTTTATCAACGCTTAACATCAGGCTAAACAGAAGACAAATGCTTTGCATATAACTAATAAACAATAGTACTAAAAACATACTGGTTTAAGATTCATTATGATTACAATAATTCGTTAGTTAATACCATAGTGATCTATGTTATTTTTAAATTAAATTTAAATATTAGATAGTGTTATAAAGTAAATAATAAGAAGATTCAAGATCACTGACGTAGCTCGAAAAATCGCTCCTCTGAAGTGACAGTAGGTGGGGTACATCGCTTGTGCAACCGATGTCCGTTGGGCTGTGGTTGGGGCGCCCAATAGGTGAAACGAAGACAAAGTTAAAGTCACGGGAAGTCTAATCAGGTCTAGTCATTGCGATCTTTGAGGAAGATCTATGTCTTGCAGTGGGTATTCCATCGACCTTTTGGCTGGAAAGAAGAATAATAAGCTTCCTCACCACTTCTATATAATTATATTCTCAATAAAAGCAATTTCAACAGATGGTCTCAAGCGTTGTCAGTAAACATGTATGTGATACCAAATTTACTGAAGTTAATTAGTATCAATAATTCCGCTTGATACTAAACCGTATCGCGTTCATATTCATGGGAGTGATAACATTGAATTATTAATATCGTTTGAATACGTCGTTGTATCCAATTAGATGTTCCTGTAAGCCTCCATACTGCGCATTGAATTTCATATCTCTCTTTGACATAACCAGTACAGTTTTGTATGTAATGTCTATTGAAATGTAATTTATATTTGTCTATTAATTAATTTATTACAAATCAAAACGGAAGGTGATTGACAAACTTAAAATCGCTCATGGAGAGGATTATGCTCGAGATTTTCATACTAAATCGAATCGTAAATAAAAAGATCCGTAGACGAACAGTGATAAAACAATGATAGTCAGAAGTCACAGGGACCTTTAGGGTCTGAAGTAGACTACACGGACCGGAGAGAGAAAGAGCATAGGACATCAAAATTCAAATTCAAAATATCATTATTGAAGTAGGCGTCATGCGTCAGTGTGCTCCGCGTAGGTTGAATGTATTAGTCGGAGAATTATAATTTGAATTTTTAGGTGTCAATCCATTAAATTAAAGCGCAAATACATAAATAATTTCTTTGGTACTCGAATTAAAAAAAAATTAATTTTTTTATATATTGTATGTATATGTGTGTGTATATACAAATCTACATATGTGTGCATATATATATGTATATGTGCGTGTGTGTATGTATGTTTTATATGTATGTATGTATATATATATATATATATATATATAAATTACGTCCACACAATCTAAATAATGCTAAAGGCTAAAGGAAGCTTGTGATAACCCTTTGTTTTATAAAATATAATAAATATATATAAACATATATGCATTTACACATCTTTATATATAAATATGTGTAATTTCTCTCTGTAAGTACAAATGTAGCAACTTTAGATGATGCAGAGTAGAAAAACAAACTAAACAACAAAATAAACAATATAAAAATCAAAATTGTGCCTTAAATATATAATAATATGAAGATGACTGTACCACATTGTATATAAACAAAACGTCCAAAGTCTATTTCTTACACATAATATGGTATATTCTGAAACAAACCGTGCGCGGAGTGTACTTCGTTACGTATTGTGGTCGCGAAAGAGCAGGAATAATATTTTCTGAAAATACTGGCTTCATTAAAATGCCGTAGCACGTCACGCTCTTGACTTCCTTTCAGTTTGTCTGCGTGTTAGTAAATTGCTTGGATTGTGAATACGACTTTTTACTGAGGTTTTTAAAATTTAACAGCGTGTAAGAAAGGAGTTTAACTTCATTTTTGTTTTACCTTTAATTATGTTCTGTCGTCCGGCATACTGATATATAATATAAAAATAATAATGAACAAACATATACTTTTTCTTGGTGTTGAGATTTCAACTCACTGTATAATTAAATGTTCAACCCACCACCGTCATTTCAGCAGCAGGATGTTTGGAGGCTTATGTAAATACATAAGCCTCCGTATACTGGTCTTGCCGGCCTATTCTTTCCACTACCTTAATCTAAGAAAAAAATGACAGCCTCCCTTATGCCCTGGAGTTTCCAATGACAATTTCACTTTACTTTTTGATCACAGTAGCATTTCCATCACTTTAAATAAAATTAAAATATAAATATGCGATTTTAATAGTACTTAGTTGTAAATATATTCAAAAAGAAAAAAATTAAAGATAGAAACAAATATAACTCAAGACGAGTTTTTGAAGTTTTACTTTTCAGAAACTGAGTCACTTAAAACGTATGTTGTTATCATATTGTAAGAACACCAAGGAGGGACCTTTACCAAGTAAAAAACTTGGTAAAGGTCCCTCTTGGGGCCACGTTGGCAGGTAAAGTTACGTACGAGTCACTTTTTCCTATTCATCGAAGTTAGAAACAAAAGTAAGTACTAAAATAAATTACATGTAGGTGTTAAGGTATGTGCAGTTAGTGTCTCTATTTAGTTATCTAGGAGACTTCAGGATATTTTCCGACTTATTTAACCTAGAAATAGATTTCGGTGCTTAAAAAAAACCGCACACTAACGTAAATAAAGGCACAATTTTGTCCTACTGCACTATTAAGAGGGGATCAATCAGGTCTGATATAAGATTTTTATAATAAATGTTTATTTTTATAAGTATTTACATTTATTTATGTCTATTATTAGACTTGATGACGTCTCAACGTGCATAGATGGCGTTCAAATTGCTGTAATATGGAAAAATGTCAATAGATGGCGCTGTCAGTAGATTCCCTCGTTCATTCGTGTTCTTAACAAAGAACGTAAAGATGACGTATTATTATTATTATGTTTTTTCAAAATGATATTTAATTCTCAACATTTATTTTTCTTTATAAAACATTGCATTGCGCTGTTTACCCAAGGCGCGAATACAAAATCTTCAAGAGCTATCTTTTATGACTCCTGATTTTAAAAATTACATTTCAAAATTTAAAAATAATGTGTTGAATATGTACGAATACAGACAGTTAAATATAATTATATAGGAAAGTGTGCGCGAATGCAAAGATTTTAAACTAACCCAAAAAGGATTTAAGGAAAGGATATTATGATCTTTTTGTTTTAAAACCTATGAATTAAAATTATATTAAGATACACAGTGATACAAATATTTTCTTCGAAAATACGCTATTACAACTTGCATTATAATAAAATATACTAGATAATGCTACTAAAATATACAATATACTAGTAAATAGAAATATCACAAAGTCTGTCTGTCTAAAATACTTTTCACGAACGTATTTTCGTTTTAACGCTATCTGCTCTGGAATCTCTCAATCATCGATGCCTCTGTTCCTTATATTCTTCGACGCTACGGATTTTTAATCAAAAATTGTATTATCATTTCTGCTTTTACGTGACCGGTTTTATTACTGCTTTTTCACTTTCATATGCTATGAATTTATCTACAGAACTAGGTATTTCCTTTTTTTTTCTTTTGTAACTAGATGTTTGAAATTTCGATTTTTTTTTCATATTAACCTGTTCATAATATTATTTTTCAAAGTATAGGAGGAACTCTTGTTTGTATAATAGGAATTGACAGGATAATTGGCATATCGGGACAATGATTATATGTCGTACGCAATTGTACGAAAAATAGATGTGCGAGTAAAAAAAGCTATACATTCACTCCTTTAAAGGTTTTAAATTTTGTATAATACTAGCTGTTACCTATCCGCTTTGCAAACTCAATGATAGCTCTCTCAAACTCCTTTGCAGAAAGAATATGCTAAAATCGTTTCTTAGCTGATTTTTGCTAAATAAAATATATAATCCTGTTAAATAAAAAATCTTCTATCCTTATGATTTTAGAGATACCGTGATGATCAGATACCTAGGTGAAAATTTCGTATATGTACGTATGTAAGTGTATAGACATATAACATTTCCAAAAACTGTGTAATATTGCAACACTGATATTTCACTTTTTAAAAATGTTTCAAGTGTTATTTCTCTGAAATATTACGAAAGTTATAATTCTATTAGATTAACATTGTGCAAATGTTACCTCGTTATGTAGCAGCCAAATGGTATACGTTTCAAATGGCTTGTATTGTTAAGATTTGACAAACTAATTTCCATTTTGAATAATATTAAACAGTCTTACAACTTTCAAGCAATTCACTCGTTTTAGACATTTGAAATTAATATTTATTTCACAATCAAAAGGTTATTTGTGCTAGCAGAAGCTTTGCTAGAATTTATTTGAGAACAAGTCACCCATTAACCAACTCTGGTACTGTCGTCGTATTCATGAATACTGTGAATTGTGACCATCTTTCTCATGATCCAACATCACCTATTATTTTCGGCTTCTCACTAATTACATATTCCGCAGGTTCGAAGTGGCAGGATGTAGAGGGTATTTAGTCTAATTTCTATTCTAAGATAGCGAAGCCTGAGGGCTCCCACGGTAGACTCGGTTCGAGCCGCTACATGTTACTTTACGAGATTGGGAGAACGCTGAGCTCTTTGATTACTTCGGCGAAGGCTATATATATATATATATATATATATATATATATATATATATATGTACGGTTGTGTGTTAAGTTAACAATGGGTGGACCGGACGATACAGCCAGCGACTTCCCGTCGTCGTTAACTATGTCGTCCACTTAGGAAGGGACCAACCCACACCATGTCTACAGGCTTGTGGTCGGCACAAGAGAACCTCTCGACTCCAACGGCCATCGGTTGTACGAGCTGTTCATCACCCACTGACACTGAAGAAGAGCAACTCTTCGAACTACGTCGATTCTTCTGCGGATCTCTTCATTCTTGATTTGATCCCACAAGGAAACTCCGTGCATAGAACTCTCCAATGCTCTCTTTCTCGAAGTTCGACTTACCAAACTGGATGGTTTGTCCTTGGTATATATAATCATTTACAACTATATATGGGTATATAATTATATCACTTTTTATAATCAATCAAAAGACTGTATGTAGGTAATCACCGAATGTGACTAAACAAATTCCCCTTATAGATATACAATAAAGTGTAAAAATAAATAAACATGGAATTTGTATAAAAATAAACAGCGTAATCTACTAAAGGTTAATTGTAGGATATTTTCAGCCAGTCTTCGTTGAACTCTGTGGAAAATCTAAATAATAAATGAAGCTAAAATACGTAACAAATTTCAACTGCTAATTATTTTGCCGGTATTAAATGGCTAACATTAACTGCGACCATTTGTAAATCCCTTCGGAGATGTTATACATTGCGGTATCTGATTAGTAACAAATCATTGTCAATTTCGAAGATTAATGTCGTGTGAATTATTGTATAGGCCAGAGATGGCAAACCTTTTGAGCTCAGGGGAATTAAAAATTGATATTATAATTTTCTTGAATATCGCAAATTATACATATAAATATTATTTTTTACACAAACACCTCGGTCGACTTTTTTACAGTTAAATTCTTTTTAAGAAATTTTTCATTTTATTTACTTTACCTCTTCCATAGATCACATTATCTTCCATCATTATTTCTTTCGTAATTTTATCATTCTTTTCTCTTTCCATACATTACCTCTATCTCTTCTCTACTATTTCTTCATTATCACAATAATAGCTTTCCCTTATTATAATTTCTTGATACTATTATCTTATGAATAAATCATAACAATTTATTTATCACATTGTTATCTTTTAATAATTTTTGGCATCTATTACTTTGTTTTATATTTTTTAATTATTTTAACTAGGCACTTTACGTGACTCGATTTTATTTATTTATTTTTCTAACCTCCTGAATGATCATACTGCATCTGCGGAATGCGGGGAGATGTACGTCGTCGCTCACTAGAGAAGCGATCTTGCCGACCTTTGTCTTTCTCACTTGCCTTAATGACATTTACATTTTCTATACGTTCTAGATAGTAGGGCGTTATATATATGTATCAAAGCTCCAAGGCACTTTGGCTTAAAGAATTTCTAACACGATGTACATAAATGATCACTATGAATGATCTTATGTGAATATTTGAGGTGTAGTATCCCACTAAGACTTGCGATCATAGGTCTCGGATTCAATTTCAAATTGCCACTGCTCACATACAAGTTTCTAGAGGATGAGCAGCTGCGTCCTCAGCTTACCATACTACAACACTGCGATCGCTAACCCGTCTGCCAAGCGGGGAGAGTAAAGTATATCGCCGTATAGATATCTATATGTATAAGATAAAAGATATATGAAATGTCAGTGTTGCAATTTTCACGTAGATATCTATGTGGGAGTTCTAAGCCAATATGGACAATAATATGTATAAATAAAATGATCTAAGAAACAATATCTCTACAATATGGTAAATAGCGAATTTTTCTACACAGGAATGGTTTGAGATATAAAATAACTCACTTTTACCGTATTTATATAACTTAAAAGAGGAAATTGCAAATGGAGCACGATGCGATCATACGTAGGTAGCCATCTGAAAATTCAGAGCTGAGCTATATTGAATTCTTATCGAATATTTATTCGTTCGCCGAGTTTACTTCTAAATATCTAATAGTGATGTGCTACTATATCGATATTTATGGTAGAAATATTTATATCTCCGAAAGGATTATTAAAAAAAATATTTCAATTATTTCGACTGCAATTACCTTTAATTGGTATCTCAAAAGAACGTTTGCATTTTCATATCAAGTACTAAAAACTCAAAAATTAACAAGATTCATTTTAAGTAAGAAAAGGACCAATATTTAGCCACTTCCGCACATGCAGTGGTAGTCGTGCAATAAAGTGCACCGCCCGCCAGCCCGCTGATAAATGCGTAAGCGGCAAACAATGCGAATCACACAACCGCCACCACCAAATTACTCAACACGTGTTTCACCCCTCCACGGGGCATCTTCAGGAGTTATGTTACACCGATTAGTGCCAAACACAGAGTGCTGCAAGGTAGCGCCTGATTCCATTAAATATTTAAGATCAGCATGCCAAGCTGAACAGGCGCGTTTATACATCAAATTAACTACCACTGCATGTGCGGAAGTGACTAAATGTTGGTCCTTTTCTTACTAAGGATGGACTTCCGCAAGGTAACGCCTGATCCCATAAAATATTTATGATTTATTTTTTAAAAATAATGCCGTTAGTCATTGAAAAGAAAGTTTGCATGTCAAAAAGTCTTTATAATATAAATATGAAATTTATTTATAATAAATTAATAAAAAAGCATAAATTGTTAAAATCGTTTCAAAGGATTTTCATTTAGAAATAATTTCTAGCGTTCTCTGATAGTTATTTTCCATTGGTATGGCCGCTCGATTGCGTCCACTTAGATTAAGACGAAGCAATGTTAAAAGAATCCGATGCATTCCGACCGGGGAATCGATGTAGAAGGTCGAGCAATAATAGAACGGTCTATTTGATAGAGTATGAATATTTATACCTCCATAGATTAAAAACAATTCACTTTGACGGTTGCGTGTTTTTTTTTATTTACTAAGCTGTCATACATTAAATTGTTGCCATTTACACAACAACTTGATTATCTATTAATGTATTTTCTTTTTCTTTAACAGTACATCATGTGTTTTTTTTTAATTAGTTTCCATTTTTTCTCCTTGAGGCCACTACTATGAAACAAGTTAAGACCTTCACGTATTTATTAAATTTGCAAAAATGTTTTTTTAAAATGCTTTTGTTCATATACCCATTACATACTTGTATACATATATAACATGCGATATATTTAATTTTTAGTTGAAATTAGTAGTAAATTTTTATACGATATATATATATATATATATATATATAACCTTTTAAAAGAATTTGGGTTATCATGACATCGTTTCATTTATAGAACAGTCTTTTTAAAAAGCATTTATGAGATAATTTCAAATTTAATTTGGTTCGAATGTAAACACCGATGCTATGTGAGAAGGCTTTCTGAATTTGCTACGTGACTGTACTGCACTGTTAATGCTACTACTCCTAAGGCTTTTACAGCTTCATCTCACATTAGTTTACGGAAGGGAAGAGTCCGTGAACTATATTAAAAACTATAGGCTTCGTATTTCAGAGCCTATTTGTGATATTCTGACGGAGGTGGAAGCAGTGAGGACGAGAATTACCTGGTCTTGTCAGTGTTCATGTTAGGGTAGAGCAGAGTTCCTCAAACTTTTTTGTGTCGTAGACCCCTTGCTATGTTTTTCCGTGTTGGGTAGACCCCCTACTTACCTGATATTGATTTCCTGTAAATTTCTAACTGTAGTGAAGTTTAGTGTTAGAAACTTAAAGTAAAAACACATGTTGATTTATACATTTATTAATTGAATTTAAATTAAAACTACTCAAAGTAAATTTTTTTATCTGTTATGAAAAATATACGTAACATTAAATAACCATGAAGGTACCTATATAAATAATGTAAATATTTGATATTATAAGATAGTATGATGTAAGTAAATAGGTACTATCAGTGTATGTGTTGAGATCCACTATCGTGGACCCCCATTTTCATTTCATGGACCCCATATTTTTTTTCCCTGCCGTAGACCCCTTGCAGGTTATCATAGACCCCTAGGGGTCGATATAGACCACTTTGGAAATCACTGGTGTAGAGTGTGGATTGGTGGGCAGCGTGGACTACTCTGCTATCTAAGGAAGGATACTGATCCTTTAGATCGTCTCGCTGTTTGCGAAAACGGGGTCGGGCGCCATTTACGTTTTAGTTGTTTTTTTCGTACGGTGAGCGGACTTCATTAGAGTGGTTATTGTTGTGCTATGTGAGACGCCAGCCCCTCTCTTAACAGCGTGATGGATTCGGTAACCGCACAGTGCAATCCTACGAAGATGCTATTCGGAAATTTCAAGTATTTGTAGACTTCATTTATCACGTATTCTATCATCAGTGCTAGATTGATGAACATTAGGTTTGACCAAACTAACTGGTATTTGTCTGTTACCTAGACTTTAGAAGAGACTTGTGTAATAAAACCTTTGTGTTGTGTTACTTATTAAAGTTAAATGTGTATTTATATTTAAAGTATTTTTGTTTCAACGAATAATCAATATGTCTCATGTTCCAAATTCAAAACAAAAATTTTAAATACCAAAAAGTATATATAGCGCTCAAGTTTTGAACCAATCAACACTGAAAAACTATTATCAAACATCTATAATCTTTGTTTAGATTGATATCATCATGTCATCATAAAGGATAGAGTTTACTTTATTATATTTTTTACTTTTGTATATATATATATTTACTTTATTATATATATATATATATATATCTATACAGTATCAATTCTTTTATCCAATATTTAAACAGTAAGTATTATATGTTCAATTCCAGTAGTAACAAGGAAATTAAAACTCTTTTTCTTAATATAAACGTGCAGGCCTTTATCAATAATTTGTCACAAATATGTTACATTTTGTACTTTTAACAATCAGAATGAACCGGTAACAACTAGTACGAATGGTTTTCAATTGCATTAAGAAATTCTTACCTGTTAAACGCCACTAACAACTTGGTTTAAGTGCCACAGTAGAACTTTGTATTGTTCTACCTTAAAGCAAGCGAAACTATCAAAGTTTACAACTAGAGGCGGTTAAAACGATTACTTGGGAGATATTGAAGCAACAGAAGTTGTTTAAGAGAGCAAATTGCAGTAAAGAACCAATATAACGTTCAAATAAGTTCATGATTTGAAAAGGTATTCTAAGGGTTAAAAAGTTTTTGCCAATTAAATACATATTTAATGTAATCAGGCGTTATTTTGCGGAAGTCCATCCTAAGTAGTGCCCTCTGTGTTTGACACTAATCGGTGTAACATAACTCCTGAAGATGCCCCGTGGAGGGGTGAAACACGTAATTTAACGGTGGTAGTTGTGTAATTCGAATTGTTTGCCGCATGCGCATTTATCAGCGGGCTGGCGGGCGGTGCACTTTGTTGCACGACTACGACTGCATGTGCGGAAGTGCCTAAATATTGGTGCTTTTCTTAATTAAATATTTGCCTCGTGTTCTTGAGTCATTAACTGAGTGACTGTAAGACAGTGCAAGACCGGTCATTGCGCCGATTTTTGTGAGAGGCCCATACCTTGCAGTGATCGTTCTTCGGCCAAAAAGAAGATCTGACTGCAAACTGTACTATCTCAAGTTCTTGGCCTGTCTATTTCTAATTAAATAAAATAATGTAATATATTTCAAAGTAATCAATAAATACAGGCTGATTGAAATTAGGTATAAAAGCTTTCAATCATTTTTCAAATAAATGAGTATTCATCCTTTTAAAGTTTTAACATCTATCACCAATCATCATGTATATCGATTCTATAAATCAATTAAAAATAAATTATTGTTGTATAAAATCATATTACTTGTAATTGTGTAGTGAGATTAACTGGTAATTAAAAATAAATTAATGAGGATATTTTGCGAGTCTTCTTAGGGTATAAATTTTAATTAGTATTTGTCAAAACATTGTTACGCTATCTATGCCTTGTAGTAGACGTCTATTGGTTCATATGAAAATGATATAGTAATATGATGATGTATAATCACGCAAATCATAGACATCTAAGGTTTACATTGTATAAGCGAGTACAAGTGTTAGCTCAACGGAAGAAGATTAAGACTTACGTTCGTAAGGTCACGGGTTCAAGTCTCGGAATAAAATCAAAAAGAAAATATTCACACTTTTTCATTAATTATAAATAATTGATACTGCTTACAAATAAGTTCAGAGGATAGGCAACGGTGTTATCTGCGTACCATAATACCAAATACGGTCGCCAACCCGCCTGCCAAACGTGACGATTATGATACATCCTTTCTAAGATATCTTTGGGGGAGACCTATACTTTGCAGTGGGCGTTTATGGGCTCAAACGACGACAACAACACTGTAAAAATATATACTATGTAAAGTATTATAATCACCATTTCATCCATAAGACTTTCCTCGCTGGTCCGTCCTCGTAAATTTCTAATAAAGCTGGTAGGAAGCCGTCTGCACCTAGCGTGTAGATTTTATCAAATGATTATTTTTAATATAGGTTTGTTTTTTTTCTCTTTTATCCCTCTTTATATCTCCCAGTCCTTTCACCACCGTTCTATTTTTTACACATCACTTCTCATCCTTCGTTACGTTTCCGAAGGCGCAACAGATACAGTTCTCAACTTATTCTATTCTCTGTGATATAATATCACATTTTTATCTTAAATTATCACGATCATATCAGTTTATATTTAATAATATTTTATGGAATCAAGCATTACCTTGCGGAAGTCCATCCTAAGTAAGAAAAGGACCAATATTTAGCCACTTCCGCACATGCAGCGGCAGTCATGCAATAAAGTGCACCGCCCGCTAGCCCGCTGATAAATGCGTATACGGCAAACAATGCGAATTACACAACTGCCACCGTCAAATCACTCAACACGTGTTTCACTCCTCCACGGGGCATCTTCAGGAGTTATGTTACACCGATTAGTGCCAAACACATTATTTATGTTATATTTTTTTGTTTCACTAAAGAGCAAATTTCAAACGAAAATTACAGGAACCAAACAGGTAAAAGAAAGATCTTATAGTAGACTAAAAGTCGTTTATGATTCGAAATGCCTTTTGAAGTATAAACTCAATTCTAAACTCTATAAGATATAATAGGATAGTCAACACGTTAAAAATAAACTGATTTTGCCCTTCGTTCAGGAATAGAAACACCTTATTTAAGTTATTGAAAGGTTTTTTCATGAGCCTTTAAGTTAAGCATTCGTTTATTTGACCCTCTTCGAAAAAGGATTCATTTTTAAAATAAATTATTAAATGATAATTTTTATTAGATTTTTATATATTATTATTACGTAGATTCCCAACACGTAGAGAATCTTAAAACAGTTGTTATTATAAATTCAACGCGAGGTATTGTGATACGTAAATACACGTTTTCGGCGGAGCAAAAACGGTGCCGCATTGAATAATTCAGCTGCAATCACTGGCCAGCTCGCTTATTCATACGCCGCCGTGGTCGCTTGCTGTTTACTTTTTATCTGCACATTAAATCAAATATAACATCTGTCTTTTCTACTCTGTGACAGATTCGGTCTTAGTGTACCTAGTAATTTTTAGTCTAGGTTGCAATATGAAATCTTGTACTCTTTATTAGGTTTTCAAAGTTCTAAAAATTCAGACAAAACTCAGACCATTATAGATTAGTATATTCAATAAACAATAGAACAGTCATATCATGTCATTATATTTTTTGGCAATAGTAGTAAATATAACAGTACATTTCCGACCACGAAAACGAAACGTATTGTGTTTTAAGATGACGAAAAAACCGGTGGTGTAATTTTTCGTAGACTGTTTTCTGAGGGTCGAAATTCTTGGTAACAATGCATTCTTCTACGAAATTAGAATCAATTCGAACTAACTTGGAATGACTTTTTTAAACTCAAAACGGAGCTACCAGAGTTTCTGACACTAGAATTTTATATAGAGAGCCCTCAGAAAAGTTAGTCTCGTTTTTCACAGACGATGTAAAGGCAGCATTTAGAGCAAAATTATCAAGGTGTAAAATTGCTTTAAATTTAGTATTTGAGTTTTTTGATTTGTATGGTTGGTGTGCGATAGTGGTAGTTATATAGTTCTTCGTAGAGATTTCAGATTAATACCAACAGCTGATGGCCATATTGCAGATATTCCAGATGTGATTTATTTATGTAATCATATTTAAACTTTGCGATAATGCTAAAATAGAATGATTATGACGAATACATAAACGTAAAAGCTTGTTTACTTGAAAAATATACATTAAAAGTCACAGTAGAATTGATTGCAAAATCTGCAAGGGATATCGCAAGCCAAAGTGAAATATAAGAAACAGCTGTGAAATTCATGTTTATTCAACAAAAAACAAGCGACGTACCGAAATCGAAATACCGCATCCGTTCTACTGATTGAAATCGCAAAATAGTTAAAAATTGAAACGTTAGTCCGGTACGATAGCTGATTGAGTGCAGGGCATCTGTCCACTATTTTTAAATTCACTTTTGGAACAAAATTTTCACTGACATATTGCTTTTGTAAATTCGCTCTGTCAATCTGGAATGTTCCATTGAGAGATTCTTTATGTATCTGAAAACCTCCCAGAGATTATAATTAGATCACAGCATCTAAGGCAGTATCACAACATCAGGCAAAGCATGATTAGGTCCTATTTATGTGGTCCGGTCGCTAGATGCGGACAGCGCGAAACCCATTTATCCTGGCGATCTCTGCGAGAAGCCTTGACGATGAAACAGTATTACTATATTCTTCTTTGTCATGTTCATCATTACCATATAATTTGACTCTAGTAAACGTTAGCGACGGAGCCGCTTCTAGCCCTCCCTATCTTCTAACAATCATATAGCATAAGTATCCGGAATTCTCGGATCTATTAGATTATTCAGCTGAAACAATGAGAATGAATTTACAATATTTACCACTTTGACGTTTTTATTATTACACCTGTACTATATTAAACCTTGGTGGTGATAAATAATTTTATTTATTTAATTTTCTTTACATAAATATTTCCTATATGAATGAAAAATCTTGAGTAGGTTTATCAAAACATTACGTTACAATAAATTTTGAGGTTTATTGTGAAATTTTATGAAAAGAATTCTTTAAGTTTATATATAAATAAGTAAACATAAACTTTGTGCGATTTAATTCTACAAGCATTTGGCTTGTTAAAAAAATATAACAGTAAATTTCTGTTAGCTGAACGAGTAATGAAATAGGGTGCAATACGTGATCCGACCTTCGATCCAGTTCCCGCTAATTGTCTCTTTGTTCCCTCTGATTGCTTTTTAGCGTTCCTGCGAGAGAAATAATGGGGATACGTGCTCCAGGAGTACAAATTGTATCAGTACGAAACCGTCTATTGGTTCGGCTTCGTTTATTTGAATTACGAACGTTATTACTGTTAAAATCACAAGTAACATCATTTATTTTGATCATTAAGTAAAAGTTACTGGCATGTCGCAGTCCGATAGAAAAAAACATAAGCACCAACAAATAGATTTAATTTAGAGTTTTAATTTTATGTACAATTTATCCACTCTTTGGTACAAGAAATTTGTTTTTTGATTAATCCTATTTCTTCTTTTTTGTTTTTGATTGACGAGTAATAT
Organism: Battus philenor; assembly: GCF_028537555.1. NCBI lineage: Eukaryota > Metazoa > Arthropoda > Insecta > Lepidoptera > Papilionidae > Battus > Battus philenor. The sequence continues at coordinate 2,485,739 of NW_027181759.1, read as the reverse complement.
TTGGTAGGTAGAGTTTGTTTTGATTTTCTGCATAATTTATATGATATGGAAATAGTGTGAGTTTAACTATTTCATTCGATTTTTTTTTTATCATTGCCGGCGTTACCCGTGTCACACCGAACATTTAAAAAATTAATAAATCAGTCAAGCCTGAGTTTAAATAATAATAATAAGCTGTTAATTTTCTCATAAGTATACTGAATAACACAAACTTTATTATTTTAATTTTAAATAATTATTATGTTTTAAGATTAAACAATAACATGTATTGTTTGCGCAAAATCAGTTTTAAACAAATCTTATAATATGTGACGGAGGAGGGTAAGGAACATCAGAGGGAAGAGGGTGTGAAACATTCACCTGGTCAATCCCGTCCCATATCCATAATCCCATTTAAGGGTAGGTTGTCGAATTGAACACAAGTTGTCGCGGATCACTTACCTGTTCACTTGAGCTCGATCACTCGTTCGATAACAGTCGAAGTGATAATTTGTCTTATGAAAACTATGCTAGTTGAGCTATAAGAGTATTAAAAGTGTTCACTGTGTTGTAAATCGGAGTTTTTCTAATAAATAAAAGAAAATTTTAAATAAAGAGTAAGTTTTCTTAAAATATATATCATTAATTCGTATAATACCGAACAGATGACTTTCGTGCGAAAATTTAATTGGAATTTTAAATTAATTACACTCTGTAATATATTAAAGAAAGGGAAAATCCTCGGCAAGAATTTAATATCGGCTTGCGAAAGGCTGTAAATTTTTCTAGATTCCCCTGCCCCTCTAACTTCATGTTTTAATAAAGAAGAGGCTTTTAACTCCTGCACGCATTCTCAATCACTAAAGCCATCTAAGATATTGAGGCTCGAATTGCAAATCTTCAATTGTAATGCTTCTATTGTCAATCTGTATGATCGTTTATTCCTTCTTATTACGTATTTGTTTATTAAAATATTAAAAAACGAATCATTTTTAAACCATCCGAACGTTGTATAACAGTTAAATTACTGTATTGTTATTGTAATATATATGATAAGTTTATAAGATTGTTATAAAAACAGCAGACGGCTTATTGCAAATTAATGAGAAACCTAAATAGAAGATAACCCGTCTGCAGTGGCAGTGGGCACATTGGTCTATGTGGACCGATGATATAGTTAAGATCGCGGGTAGTCACTTGATATGGGTAGCGCAGGAACAGTCATCTGGTGCAGCCTATACTGTTCTGTGGGCGTCCATCGTCTGTAAAGATGAAGAAGTAGAAGATAACATGCATTGGTGTAAAAATCGGACGTCCTGAACTAGCAAAACAAGTCAATAATTCGGGGGACATCGCACGATCATAGAACAAACTCTACTTTCAGCTATGGGTGATCGCTGTTCACCCGGGTTCTAGCTTAGACTCATAGAGTCCCTAAATCGACTATCAATAAGTTTAACATGTCTATTTTAAAATAACTATTGTATTATACATAGTTTTAAAGAGAGATAATAAAAGAAAGTAGAGTAATATATAAATAAATACAACTATATAAAAGCTATTAAATACAATTGAATAACTATAAATATATAAAATATATAACTCATGACAACATAATCCGAACCTTCGTTCCTTATTCCACTTCACTCTAACCAATGACAGATGAAATTTATACGTAATTCGAACAATACTTATTTCAATGCGACGACTTGACAGTGTGTCGCCTGGAGAGATTGCGGAATTTAAAACGAAAGCTAAGAGCTTTTCAGATTCAGATTTTCATTTTATTGAACATTTTTAAATGTTTTTTTTTTAAGAAGAAAATATCGCCTCATTGATGAACCAAAACGGAACGCCTAGACCTTCCTGGAGCACTGCCAGAAAGTGATAGAAAAAGTTGTAAAAATTATTATAAAAATGTCTTATCAAATTTAAAAAGTGGCATTTTAATTAATATACATATGTTAGAAAAAGTTAATTATTTTGGGTAAATTATTTATTGACACTTAATGTGTAAACCTAAATTTTTACAGTCATTTAGTATTGTAAATAACTATAAAATTATATATTAAACATTGTACATAAGTATTTTTTATTTTACTCACATTTACTTCTTTACATTTTAAAGTACTCATAGAAATATAATAATATAAAAATATTATTAACCGCATTTTTCTAGCAAAATAAAATAAGACAGTTAAAAAAGCAAATTCGTACAGGTAAACGGTAAAAGAAAATGGCGCGTAGCACAGTAAAATTACAGGTAATTACGCCGATAAGGATCGTCTTCTATTACAACTCGAGCAATTCATTACCCGAATTAAGATATTCGTCAGCGTCACAAACGTACATTACATTTTACGAAATAATTCACGTAATACGTCAGTGAAATTGGAAAATAAAAGCGAAATTTCGCAATGTTTGCAAATATAGAATGTGATATCGGATAGCTCCCTCATTGTTTGTGAACAGAGTAGGGTGAAATGTAAAAATAATATTCGTACGGTATTTGGGGATGATATTATACTGTTATTTATGTTGAAATTCGATATGTCTTTCATATAGCCTCGTTCGTGATTAAATTACAGATCACAGGGATAACGTACTTTGGTCGTAACGCTCTTGTATTATTATATAGGTCGATGAGTTTTTTTATTTTAATTTCAACCGATAGAAGCCCACAGTAAGGCAAAGGCATTGCCCAAAGTTCGTCACGATGACCAGATTTGACTATTTCGTCGATCTACCTTGTATTGAATTGTTCCTGAAGATGTTAATGCTGTTAGCCCTAAGGCTTTTACAGCTTCATCGGTACTGAGTTCACGGAGCGGAAGGGTCCGTCAACTAGAAGGTCTACCTAGTGAGATGCCTACCAATGTTGCGTGTACCGGGTCCTTGGCACTCGAAAACCTTTCGGCTATGTAGGATAACCGTAGAATACAAGGTGTAAACGACACTTTTGTAAATATCACTTTATATATACGCCATACAATAATAGTATCGCATGGTAAAGAAATTAACAAATAAAATACATGCGTTCGGCGCAACCGAGTTGTCACTAGGACGATCGACGCTTGCGAACAACGACGTGATTGATGCTCGTCGCTAGAACTGTACGTCGCCTGCGCACTCGGCTCTGCGCTCTGCACCTGACCTCGCTTCACGGCAACTCCGCTAGATGGCGCACCGTAACACTGTTGCTACAGGCTTCAACGGCCCGATATGCCATAGTTGTGGTAACGAAGAGGATAAAGCTCAGCACATACTTGTGGAGTGTACAGCTTGGGAAAAGCTGTGCTCAGAACTCACCGATACCAGGTTTAGTTAAGGCGATGGTGAAGAACAAACAATCATAGAACGCTGGTATAACCTTCTGCTAAAGTGATGTTTCAGAAGGAGGCTGCGAAGAGAGAGAGAGAAAGAACATCTGAGCACCCCATCCGGAGTCAGAGACCTGGACGTCACAGGGTGTTACACCGCAACTTTCTCCAGCATGGCCTTGGTCATGGATCCGGGGTAATCCGCCGCAAGTAAGGAGTTGAGGCACTTGGCCACTATTGAAACTGCGGTAGTATACGAAAGCGTTCCCGTAGTTTCAACAAAAGACATTCAAGAAGACCGTGGGGTTTTAGTTTGTAGGAGTCCAGCATAACCCTTTCGTTTCCGTCAGTTGCACGAATACAGCAAAATGTACTAAGGCTCATTTTTGTAAATCTATGGAGGCAGATACATTTACTCAAAAAGATTCAAAGTTAGAGTGGCGGCTCTTTTTTTGTTTCTAAACTAACTTATTTGATTATTCAGTTATCCAAAAGTATTTACATGTGAAAGAATACGTTGAATCTTCCACAGAATTTTTCATATTATCACGTCAAAGAAAAAGTGATTTTTCTTCCAGGACTATTCTTCTCCTAGCGTCTTATAATAATATGATAAGGTTCATTGTGGCGCGTGAAGTTCACAGGCAGCAGCACTTACCACTCATTAATCTGAATCCCCTTTTTATCACTTCCAACTACTAGACATCTTTTAATTTAAAGTTCATACTTCCAATATTGAACATCTTAGTAATGTGTAAGTTAAATTGTAATAATCTTTGCAAACTAAAACACATGTACGCAACTAACATGTCTGCAGAAGGTTTTCTTTAAAAGGAAAATATAACATAGGTGTTTTTCTCACTTTACACATTTCTTTCGAACTTGAATTAACTTGTTAAGAGTTTTAATTCTCGATGATGGAATAAATTAATCGGAGAATTGTTAAACTCATTTGCGGACAATTTCAAAGCCAGTGAAGCGCTATATAATAAATTACATTTATGCAAATCGCCTTTCTAGGGGCCCGCATAAATATTTACTTTCTTAATTGAAAAAAATGAAGTCCCCCTTCGATCGTTTTGCTTTTATTTGTTATTTGAATATTTAACTTTGGTTAATTGCTTCTCGGGTATTATTACTGTTTATTTTAAACCGTTAAAATTAATTTTTAATTAAAAAAATCAGTTACTTTTTTAACAATATAATATGACAGGTTTCGTTTCCAATGACCACATGAAAAGATACATAAAATTACGTAGTGATTCCTTATTAACTGAGAAGGCAAGAAATCGCAAAAATAATTTTACTGTTGGATAGATTTTCTGAGATGTATCAGGCAATTACTATGAATATGTGTAATTTAGTCAGTAGACACGGCGTGGGTGGAACTCCCACTAGATAGACCGTCCATGGGGACCTCCCACTAGGTTTTTCGACTGAAAGGAAGAAGAAAAATATGAAGAAAAAGATATAACCTATATCGTACCACACGATTATTCATTCATCGAAATAATCATTAATTTTATATAATGGAAGTAAACAATGGAACGAAAGATATATCAACTCATTTCTGTAACGAGCTTAGTATATAAAGGCGTACAAGCTATTAACCACAAAGCCACTTACCTTTCTAGATAAAGAAGATTTACTCTTTGAATAGACTTTGTTATTGTAAATTAAAAAGGTGGAGAACGTTCGTAGTGTATTTACAAGGCCCCGCTAAAAACGAACCAAAATATCGACAGCTAAAAATCTCTAGTTCATTTGTAATAAAAGGAAGCAGATTTTTAATCAAATTCCGTAAAATTTTTTGGACTACCATTTGTAAAATTCAAAACTCATATTGAAATTCAGTTCACGGAAATGGTACATTATTTAGTAAACGAATATTTAAATAACATCTTTGAAATAATGTCGCTTGATTATTTAGTTTTCATTTTGACTATATCTGTCAAAAATTGTACGTGCATAAATCCTATCGCATAAAGCATGTCGTTGTACTTTTTAAAAAGGTGTACCATAGTGGAGTTTCTTCCTGCTTCTTCACCACAACTACAACACCTTGCGAAGCAGAGTAAAGTCAAAATTAAAATTACTTTTAAAAAAAAGCTCAATTAGAGTCAGTTGAAAATTCTAATTTTGAAAAACTGAATTTTATCTTTATCTTTACCTAAAAACTAATTAACATCGATTCAAAATTCCTTAAAAGATATAAAAGATTTTCGTAGTCGACAAAGCGTCATACAAAATATATATACATAAAAATAATAAAACAATTACATTGTTCTAACAAATATTGTTTCGCAAGTGATTTACCTGCTTCCAGGTCATTTATTCTCTTCAACTACTGTACTAAATTAAGCCACGAGTTTGCACTCTGAGTAGGAACTGTCGATTCGAGTTGAGTTATTGATGTTATGCAATTTGTTTGTATCACCTCGCACTGAAAACTATAAATATACTTCAGTTACATTTTTAAACTGATTATATTTCAGATAAGAAACAAAAATTGTTTTACAAATTTAAAATCAAATTCTTATATACAGTATTCCGTGACGTGGTCACTTACAACGGACCGAGAAGACTCAAGGTCACCCAGAGAAGAATGAAAAGGCCTATGCCCGGAGTATCGCGGCCAGATTGAATCAGGAAGAGATCCGCAAAAGAACCAAGATCAATGACCCTTAGCTTGAAGAATTGCTCGTCTGTAATGGCAGTGGACATCGAGGCCAAAGATTACCCCCCCCCCCCCAGGTAGACTGACGACATATTTAAGGTCACGGAAAGTCGCTGTATGCAGGCAACGCAGTACCAGTCATCACCGCGATCTTTGGACCAGGTCTATTGGGCCTTGCAGCGGGCGTCCATCGGCTGAAAAGAAGAAGAATACAGAATTTCAGTACACGGATATACAGTATTAAATAAACAACACAATAAAACAAAAACACGTAAATCAATTTTTCATACGATATCTGAAAAAAGGCTTTTATCGTGCAAACCCTTTCTATTTATTCAGACTAATCTCTAACAATCGAACAGAGCTAGCTGGTTGTATTTGAATAACTGATAAGAAAAAAACATCGAAGGCACAGTAATATTATCTTTAAGTATATAAGATTACGCGTTTAGCTGGAGGAAGTACTGGAGGATGTACCATGAGAACACGTTGGCGAGGAAGAGTGATGGAAGAAAGCATATTCACAAATGTACTACGATTATTTACAATTTATATGACGCTAACACAACGGTAGCAACCACATCACTGATGGCGTCCAAATTCAAATCGGCGTTCTAAAATCGTATGCTCAAGAACGGTTTTACTTATGGGTATTGTGGCCATAGTGGCCAGTAACAAGGAGTGTGAAGTAAGAATGGAGGAATGACCAATATTCAGCCACTTCCGCACATGCAGTGGTAGTCGTACAACAAAGTGCACCGCCCGCCAGCCCGCTGATAAACGCGTATGCGGCAAACAATGCGAATCACACAACTGCCACAGCCAAATCATTCAACACGTGTTTCACCCCTCCACGGGGCATCTTCAGGAGTTATGTTACACCGATTAGTGCCAAACATAGAGTCACACTAATCGGTGTAACATAACTCCTGAAGATGTTGACATGATGACACTTTGTTATGGTCGTGCAGACCACCACTGCATGTGCGGAAGTAGCTAAATATTGGTCCTTTTCTTACTTAGGATGGACATCTGCAAGGTAACGCCTGATTCCATTAAATAAGGAGTGTGAACGCTAGAATATAATCTCGACCTCAACGATTTCTCATGTAACTTAATTTTGTAACTTTTTAATATAAATTAAATAAATAATACACAAGACACACATGCAGTAAGAGCAGAGCTTGTCAGATCCGCTAAAATCGCACAATAGACTGCGGTCGTAATTTTCCAGAGGACGGTTTGTCGCGTGGTTTTAATGATGCCAGTGTTTTGTGTGAAACGACTCTTGGCAGCACTTCTCCGCGTGCATTTATAATTGCGTCGAGGTATACTGAATTTAATATTCATTTCTTTCACATGTTAATATTCGTGGGATATTCAAAAGACATTTTGGTTTTATATTTCACTAATTCCGTTTGCCCGTTGGCATTTACAGCGTCGTTACTATTATTATTCTAGTCATAGGACGTTCACTGCAATACATAGGCTTTTCCTATATAATTCTCGCAGGCCTGCCTGATTGTGAGCAGCCTGCACGCAGCGAAACCTTAAAGGATTCTGTTTACTTTGTTCTACCTAGAGTACTTTAAGATCCCAGCGGTAATCTATTCTGTGCTCTACGAGAAAAGTACTAAGGTCGCTCAACCTTAACCTTTTTACTCTAAATATTTTCGTGGACCCATAACTCGCGTAATACCATATATACTACTACTATAGAGCTTCGCTCTGTTCGAGACAGTAGAGTGCTGAACGCTGAGTGTTTATCTATTCATAGTAACTAAGATTAAATGCTCAGAATTCAACTAATAATTCTGGATTGTGCTTTGTTTTTATTATTCACAAATTCTGCTTGCGTCATCGTGCTGTAGCATCGTCACCGTATTTGAAGTGTTAAAATACTGAAATTACTTAGTCTAAACCTATTCACAGTTACTAAGCGAGTGAATATTAGAACTCAATTTATCATTGTAATTTACCTGATCAGAAATATGAAGTATTGATTTTTACTGTCATTGACAAATGTTGTTTGCTTATAGCATTAACTCCCTCACCGGATTCAAAATGGTAGAGTGCTAAGCGCTGAGTTCCTATCTATTTACAGTAACTAAGCTCAATGTGTCAGGTAATTCTTTTAGCTTATCCAATCGTACGTAATGTAACTTAGCTTTACTTATTTTTGATGGTTAATAAATGCTATTTGATTATTATTTACAGGTTCGTTAAGTACAAGATGGTAAAATGTTGTGCACTGAATCTAAATATTTGAACAGTAACTTAATTCGTAGGAACAGACACCTTCTGCTTAAACTTAGTATATATAATATTTCTTCTTCTTTATTCATTTAAGTTCACCCTTCTGCTTCATGAAGTCAGTTCCGAGGAAATTGTAAAAGCCCCCGGGCTAAAGCATCAACTTCAATCGAAACCAAGCCTTCATTCAACAACTCTCTCCATCCACGAAGCCCAGAGGTTAAAGAACGAGGCTATCATCTTTGCCATTCGAATAACAGACGCCCTCGGTGTGTATAACAGTGTCCATCATGAAGTGGTAACAATATCACGTCATTTGTGCGTATATTATACGGACGAAACTCAAGATGCGATCGCAAGAATCATCGATGTGACGTATTCGCTGTACAAATACTGGCGTAAAACCTTAGGTTGGCAATACGGAGTAGGGATGAGGAAATGGTCACTCTAACTTAACTTAATCTTATAAACTAGACAATATTAAAGCATCGTTAAAATATATTAAGATTCTTACTTTTTATTTAAACACTGTAACTGCAAAAACGCGTGCAAAAAAAATTGTGAAATTATGAACATAAATGTAAAACTAAGGTATGGACGCCAATGTCTGCGGAACATCGATCATATTAATAAAAAAAGATATATCTCCTCAGAGATATGAGTAGTGGCATCTCAGCGGTAGAGTACTGAGACTTGCGATTGTAGGTATTGGGTTCGATTTCCGGGATACAATCTTATAAAATTGACACTTTGTGCAATAATTATATTGTATTGCCACTGCTGACAAACGAGTTTCCAGAAGTTGGGCAGCAGCGTCTTCTGCGTATCATAAGACCACACTACGATCTCCAACCCTGCCAAGCGTAGCGGGTATGGTATATCCCCCCATAGATAGACTAAGCAGAAGATTTGTCGTATATAATATATCTTCTCTCTTTACTTTCTCTTTTTCTTATTTCGTCTCTCATGATCTGTCTATCAAATGAAGTTCTTTAGCCTTTCTGTATTTGCCTTCTTCATAATTACCTTTGCCGCATACGCATTTATCAGCGGGCTAGCGGGCGGTGCACTTTATTGCACGACTACCACTGCATGTGCGGAAGTGTCTAAATATTGGTCCTTTTCTTACTTAGGCTGGACTTCCGCGAGGTAACGCCTGATTCCATTAAATATTATAATTACTCTCTACATTATTTAAGACATCGTAATTGACTTTTTAAATTTAATTGTAATATATTTAATCTTGCTTATGTTATTTTTTGTTTTTAATATCACGTCATTCTTTGAAAGCGATAAATAACCAAAAATCTTTGTGTTTAATATAAAGGAAACAATGTAAAACGTTTTATGCCATGAAACAGCCATCAAAGAGGCATAATGTTCACCTTAGCGTTATTCCGAAACATTTAACACATACGCTATTACACGTCTGATGCAATGGCTGTGTACAAATTTATTCCTGATATCTGGATTAAATGGTGTGTACACTCGTGTGTTTAGATCAACAATTCCACAACGGATATTAGTAGAACGTTTCGTGTGTTTTTAAAAGCAAGGTTTGGAATAAATGGGAGATTTTAGAGTCTAGTTACACAGTGGTATCACTACGTGTTTTTTTTCTTTCGGAGCTTGCAGATCTATCTACTGATGAGCAACTGTCTTAATTACTAGCTACTTTGACAGACTTTTACTATCACAAGCTATTTATATGACGCAGTAAAATATATGAAAAATTTAACAGAGCTCATTTCACAGAAACTACTTTAAAAAAAGTATTTTAGTAAGTATGAGATACTACACGACGTAGTTAAGATTACAGGAAGTCTCTCGATGGTGGAAGCGGAAGGCCGATCTTTGTTATAATGCAGGAAGCGGAGGGCCGATCTCTGTTGTGATGCAGAAAGCGGAGGGCCGATCTTTGTTGTGATGAAGGAAGCGCAGTGCCGATCTTTGTTGGGATGCAGAAAGCGCAGGGCCGACCTTTGTTGTGATCTTCTAAGCCTCCGTTTATGCCTTGCAGTGGACATCCATCGGCTGAAAAGATGAAGAAGTTTGTAATAATATATTCATTGTAATATTTTGACTCTAAAGTTATTTCGTCAATTTTATATTTCAAGAACCCTTTTGTTGTATTTGGTCGACGTCGAATGTTTTATAGATATATTAATTCAAGCTGTCGTTTGTACTGAAAAACATAGATGGTTTTCTTCTATTATTCTTACAATTTTTAACAGGTTCTATGCCGAAAAAAAACGCTAGTTCCCTGTCCAGGCCGTTTCGGTCAGTGATTGATGACATATAGACTTTCAGTTCATTCCGCGTCAGTCAGTGATGACCGCGTTTTGCGAAGGTTTTCGTTTAGTTCTTACAGACCGTTGGGCAGTGCTGTCAAACTAAATCTCATATTAATTGACTCGCGTGGCCCTCTAGCTTTTCTATGTCAAGTAGGATTTTAAAAAAAATTAAGAACTAAAAAAGAAAATCACAATTATCATACAAAGAAATTTATCGATAAAATCATCCATATATAATGGCTCCAATTCACTTTCGTTATAACCAAGTAACATTTGAGTAAAAGATAAAAACACAAGCAAAAAACAATTTAGGAAATTTTAAGATTTATGATATTTTAATAGGCCTAAATGGAAACTACTGACGGCCAGCACTGACCGCGTTGGCAGTGAACGTGTTAACAAGCTAATAGGAGCTTTTGTCCTAATTTAATGAAAATAGAAAAATAAAACCTAATTGGTTAAATTGGTTGCCGTTCTCGTCCTATAAGCGTACCAATATATATCCACAATTCATTTTTCAACTTCGGTTAGACTATACCAGTCCAATAATAATAAATATTAATAATAAAATATAGGATTTTTTTATTACGAAATAAGTAATTAGGTCAGTAATTTCTCTACCTACGGAGACGACAAATCAAAAGTTCAAGCTTTTTGACAGCGTTAAGCGTTTCAAATTTTTGTTTTTTCAAAAGCACTTCATGGATGTTTATTCGTTAAAAAAGTAAACAGTGATCTATAATAAATTGCAACTTTTTTGGAGCCTAGAAATAGTATTAAAATCATATCTTTATTTCTACTTTGGTGGGTTTTATTACTATTCTCATGTACAAAAATATTGATAATATTTAATTCATAATTTTTTCTTCACCGTACTACGAGTATTTTCGATGAGTAAGAGATGTGAGAAGCGGTAGCTCATCGGTAGAGCATGAGACTTGCGATCTTAGGTCGCAGGTTCCGTTCCCGGAATAAAAACAAAAATAATTCATAATGTGTGCATTATTTCTTTAGTATTGCCACTGCTCACAAATACGCGTCCTATTCATACTATGATATTATACTGCGATGGTAAACTCTCATGAAAAATATTGTGGTTATGGTATATATAGGGAGAGTCTACAGCTGGTGCGTGCTTATAGGCGGAAACGACGATAAAGAGAAATGATTAAACAAGACTGAATGTATAAATGTATGTAGAACAGTGTGAAATAAAATGTCAACTTACAAAAAAGATATAAATGCAACCTTTTTCTTTACCTTAAGTTACACCTAAGTTATTAAAAAAGTAAGAAAGTTAAAGTATCACCCCCGTCGTAGTTGAGGTATTAGTTCTTGTAAAGTTTTATGAAAAAGGCTCCAAAGGCTTCGTCCTTAATGACAAGGCTGTATACATAAAAAAATGATGCTACACTTCCCTACTGGTTTGTTTAGAGAATGGGCTTGTTTGTGAAACCTTTTTTATTATTTATACGAGAATTATAATTTTCTATGAAAACTTTTTTCTTAAATGGTTTAAACACAAATATAAATAAATGATATTAAACAAATAAAAATAAATCTTTATATTTAAACGTTTCTTTCATATTGTTATACGTGTAGAATAGATGATTCTAGTATTCCAGGTTTGAATCCCGACACGCGAATACATTTGTGATTCTTTAAACACAGATCAAATTATTTTATAATTATTTGAAATAATAATTTAATTTGTAAATCAAAATATTTCAAGGAAACGTTATTACACAGTGTGTTTATTTATATATCAATGCTTTATAGAGATGAATGTATCGCTGTTATTTAATGTATGGAACATCCATTAAAAATCATTTATTTCAGAGATGATAATTAGACCAGGTGTAGGTTTTAAAAAATTCAAATAACTGCGTGTTAAAATTGATAATTTTTTACTATTCTTACTCGAAAAGTTTATACTACCAGGACGAATTGGCCTGTCACGTTGGAAAAATAATAACGTTACATATTAAACGATCACTATATAGGACATTTGCAAACTGATGAATTTTTTTTAAGATTTTCGCTGACAAATAAACTATATATTAACACATAATAAATAACAAGCGGCGACGGACTGAGCTCACTCTGTGTTTGGCACTAATCGGTGTGACAACTCCTGAAGATGCCCCGTGGAGCGGTGCAACAGGTGTTGAGTGATTTGATAGTGGCAGTTGTGAAATTCGCATTGTTTGCCGCATACGCATTTATCAGCGGGTTGGCGGGCGGTGCACTTTGTTGCACGACTACCACTGCATGTGCGGAAGTGGCTAATTATTGGTTCTTTTCTTACTTAGGATAGACTTTCGCAAGGTAACTCCTGATTCCATTAAATATTATATATTAACACCTTGCAAGCTTTTACATCTGTAATCTATCACCTATATAAAATTAATGTTGGATGTAATGAACGTCTTTACTTTTTAAAATCTATGTAAAACTAGATCTTCACTAAGCAATATTGGAATTCGAAGATTAAATAAATAAAATGTTGAAAACTTCGGTTCCTTACAAATACCGAGCACGTTGCGGAACGCAATAAATTGTAAAGTCACGAAATAGAAATAAGTATTGTTTCAATTTCACGATGAATTTCGTTTTTAGCGGTTAGAGAAATAAGGAAAAGCGGATTGTATTACTTTGCGTTTCGAATTTGTATTTATTTGAGACGCCAGTTTATTTATTTTTATTTTAAAACACTGTTATACATCTAAACATTAAAATGTTCATGGAATGAAGCGATGTTTACTATCCACGAGATATTAAATTTCCTTAGATATAGACAGATTTTTAGAGCCTAGTTTTAGAGGTTAGAGCTTCAGAATGACCTAATAGAAATGACTTTAATAAAGATTACACTATACATGTAATATATATGATAATCTTGAAATTTTCATTTTAATTTTTGTCTGTCAGTGTTGGCAATAGCACCAACCAAAAATGTTTTAGGTAAGATCTTGTCTATGGTTTGACGAATCTGTAAATATGTTTTTATCTGTGCGCTCTCTCTGCTCCCTGCCGCCATCGAGCACGCGTGTTTTCGCTTCCTTGTGAAATTAATTCTTAATATATTAATTCTTTCTCTGGACCAAGGCCTTTTAATTAAATACAGTCCACTAAAGTCAATCCCCATCTTATACAGTCAGTCTGCAGTATGACGCAAGGTGTAGGCCTCACCTAAAGATCACTTGGTGTTTCTCGTGACCTATAACTATGTCCATCCATCCATCCATCCACCTAGTAGAGGCGGCTAATGTTACATATAAATATTAACATTATATCAATATCCTATTAACTACAAAACTTTTTTTAATTATGTGACAAATAACCAAAACGTCTTGTAAAAAATACCTAGCAGTTTTGCCATTGCCATTTACATAAATATCAACTGTAAAAATCACCATCGACTCTAGTATAATTAATGCACAATTCGTACTGGGGCCAGTTGCTACATTTTAATGACTCTAGTCCCCTGTGAAAGCACCCTCGACGGTCTGTCGTTGCGTGGATTTATAATTGGATTCGGCGGTTAGCTTTGTTATCAACTTCGTTTATTCCTTTTTTAAATATTTACATATTTTCTTATGTTTTATATATATTCGTAGTATTTTATGTAACATATGTTCAAAGAAATTATAAAACTTTTTATAAATAAACCAAATATAACGGTCGCTTACCTGTTACATTGAAGTAGATTTAATGCTACATATGTTTTTTTTAGTTGAAAGGTGCCAATTAATTAAATGAGCGTATGAACTTAAAAAATAGTTTTCATCGTCATCAACATTTTAGTCGAATGATGCCCACGGCTGGACATACATACGTCATCCATGTACATGTCAAATAAGACCACTTGAAAACAGCCTGCATACAGCATCTTAGAACGATCTTTACAAGGTCATCTGCGGTCTGTGGTTGGACGTCCGACGCTGTTTATGCTGATCCATGGTTTCCATTTCAGAAACTAAAGGCCCTGGCTGCCATCAATTCAGCACGCATCATCTGCCACTTTAACTTGCCAATCCGCTGAGCCGCATCTGTTCCTTTTTCAGTTTACGAATCTCCTCAACTCAGATAAAAAATACATCATTATTTCTATGTATAATTTCACACACAAAAATTTACAGATTAAATATGGTAATCCGGTAATGTCTAATACATGTACGAGCATTTTCGTGTCATGTAATTTCCATCAATAGATTGTAAAGCTTCTTGAAATTTTTTTATCAGAAATTTTCTATGTTTATTTTAAAACATACAAATAATTATGCCTTTATTACATACAATAGCGCTGCCTTACATAAAAAATAGTTTCTTGTATAAAACACTTTTGTCTATAAGTGTTAATAAAATTTTATTTATCCTTTGTTTATTATTATATTTATTATTTGTTCATTATTACATTCATTGTTATGCTCTCCTATTTTGAATGTCTTTCTATATGTTCATGCGTGGAGTTATTGTAGATACATGTAAAAGGTTATTTTTTTTTTCCAAAACAAAATATGAAACCAAACATAATGAATTGTATCGGGGCAGTGTTTGTCAAGTTTTATTTTCGAGTCTTGTTTTGTTATGTATCAAAATATTATTTATTAATTTTAGTTTGTATAAATATGTACTTACTTTAAGATTTCATAGTATATTTGTAGATTGTTTTTACACAATTCTGTTATTGTTTTGTCAAAGTCTAAAAAAATACGTTTTATCTGTACTGTATTTTCCATTCTATTTGTAATTATTTCTTATGTAATCTTTTAGAGAGAGTTTCAAAATGAAATAAAAATAGTGTAAAAGATTTTGACTTTTCACATTCACCCTTTAAAGCCTTTGTCCTTACAACCAATATTTATTACTTATATTTACGATCGTTGACATATCTTTCTGATTTTAGAATCTTCGAATTAAATATAAAAGATCTATAACATTATACATGAGGACTGGTATTACTTTAAAGATTTTTGCTAATGACAGATGACAAAAATAGATTCACCCCTTTAAAGTTTTAACACCTATATACAATCACCTATATATATAGCCTACCCTTTATAAAAAATATATAAAGATAATAAAAAGAATATCGAGAAAATTACTTAGATAAATGACATAAGATAAATAATCAGATGTCATTATCTAAGTATGTTAATGTATCATTAGCTTATTATGTAAAATAAAATAGAGTTAAACTTTTTTTTATTCAAAGATGGTAGGTAAAACTGTATCTCAAACGGAATAAAAAAGCTTTCAATAGCTTTTTTCATTTACCAGACCGAACTTTGCCACGGGTGTGGCCACACTTTGAGCGAGAATTTCTTAAATATTTTTTTCTTTTATAATACTTTAAAATATTTACCAGTAGCGGTACCTTAATCTACTGAAACATAGATCAAATTACAGTTTCTAAACACACACTGTAAATTTCTTTTACATTTTTCAAATTAAACAAAGCCTGTTTAAATCTCTGATCATCTGTTTGTTAAATTCAGAATTTTTTACTGATTTCTTACTTTATTTGTACATATTAATTTATGTATTATGTATATTATATGTTATGTATTATGTGTATTATTATGTTTTTTATTATTCTCATTTTACCAGAAAACATATAAAAAGTTTGCGTCATATATATATCTATAAATATAATGACTAATAATTATTCTATTTATTATTTTTGATTATGGTAACCAACATAATGTTGTACTACCTAAAAAACCTTATAAAGTTACGACTCACCAGAAATTTGAGCAGCTGTGGCCAAGCGGTAAAGAGTTCGATTCCTGGTACACAACACATAATTTATCCTTAGTGTATTGATTATATAAGATTATCCCTACCCACCAACAAGTTTCCAGAGGAGTGCTAGCAACGTGCTTTGGGTAAAATAGTAACAACCTGCGTTGCCAATCCATCTGCCAAGCGTGACAATTATAGTTTATTCCCTCACAGATAGCTCTAAGCTTTGGTCTAGAACAGTGATTCCCAAAGTGGTCTATGTCGACCCCTAGGGGTCTGTGACAACCTACAAGGGGTCTACGTCAGCGAAAAAAACTTTGGGGGTCCATGAAATGAAAATGGGGGTCCACGATAGTGGATCTCAACACATACACTGATACTACCCATTTACTTACATCATACTATCTTATAATATCAAAACATTTAGATTATTTATAAAAGTACCTATGAAGTAAAAAATTTATTAAATATGTTTATAAAATTGTGTAAGTTGTAAGATGTTGGTATTCGTTTTTACTTTAAGTTTTTAACACTAAACTTCACTACAGTTAGAAATTTACAGGAAATCAATATCAGGTAAGTAGGGGGTCTACCCAACACGGAAAAACATGGCAAGGGGTCTACGACACAAAAAAGTTTGGGGAACTCTGGTCTAGAACGACGACGACGATTAATTTGATATGTCCCATAATGCTTTATTAAAATGTTAACAGCCTGTAATGAAAAGCGTCGAGTTGTAAATTGACACTC
This sequence comes from Battus philenor, assembly GCF_028537555.1. Lineage (NCBI taxonomy): Eukaryota > Metazoa > Arthropoda > Insecta > Lepidoptera > Papilionidae > Battus > Battus philenor. The sequence goes on along the minus strand of NW_027181759.1, from coordinate 2,468,718 downwards.
ACATACAAGCAATAATACATAGTTTGTTTGTGTTATTTACTAATTTAATATTGTAACGTATAAAAAATCGTTTTGTTGTTTATTTAAGTCTTTAACAATTTTATAGTTTCATAGAATGTTTATTGGCTAGTTTTCTATTATTTTTACGTAATTGATTTATATTTTTGGGTTTAAGATAGATATAGTTTGTACCATATTTTTTTTATTTTTGTCTTGTGTTATATTATTCAAAAAGTTATACAAAATAATTATAAATAAATAATTATATAACACAAAAAATATCATTGCTCGTGCGCAGAAATAAATGAAAACAAAGTGAGAATATTGCAATATATTACGAGATCGAAAAAAATAATTTTCTAAATCTGTATTATATGTGTAATTACTGATATGGCCGTTATATATGAGTTATTCAAGTCACTGACCTCTTTATCCTCACTTCTTACTACAATTTACTATGAAAAATAATAAATATATATTTCGGACTTGTTATAACTTGCACTATATTATAACGAAGTATCGTGCGTATCGCACTAAGAATAATAATAATAATAGAAAATTTGTTACAACATAACCATAATAATGTTTGTTAAACATTCCAATTAACTAAAAGACAAAAATAAAAAACCAAAATTATAAAACAATTAATGGTGCATTATTGCAAATTGGCAAACTGCGATAACAGTTATGCGTTATGCGATAAGTATGTATATATAGTAATATAAGTAAGTATATATATATAAGTATATGTGTATGTGTATATATATAAATATACATATATATTCAAAAGGTATCATATAAGTATATAGGTACTACTGTTCAAAAACAAAAAATAATTCTTACCAACATTAAGTTACAAAATTCTGTTAACTTTGAAAAAATATTAAATATACATATAAATATAATACTTTTTTCTACCTTATATGTTCTTTCGTACCGTTAAATTAAAATTTAATTCTAGATTCTACCATGACGGGCTCTGGCATTCTTATCATGATGTACACAAATGGTCACTGTAAACGATTTTATGTGAATAATTGACCTGTGATAGCCTAGCGATAGACGACTAAGGTTAAATAAGGACTAGGTTTCGAATTCAATTCTAATACAAAGACGAAAAGTGGTAGCCCAGCGTTAGAGGACTTAGTCTAATGATCATTGGTCGCGGTTTTTCCCCGTTATACAATCTTAAATAATTCACACTTTGTGCAATAATTATGGCTGCCATTAGTAAGAAACAAGTTTCCAGAGGAGTGCCAGGAACATCCTCTGCGTACCATAATACCACATTGCGATAGCCAACCCGTCTGCGTGGCGATTATGGTACATCCGCACTTATGTCTTGTAGTGGGCTATAGGCTAAAACGACGACACTGTGTAGATTATTGTTGTACGTGTATTCGGGAAAATCTTGATTAAAAAGTTCATTATCCGGTAGGCAATGAATTCTGGATAATAACGGAGATATCAATAGTATAAAAAATACATTTAAAGAACTTTTAAGTTAAACGGTTTTTTGATACCCATATTGTGGTGGTTGTGGAAAAATATGTACCTAGTCCACCATATTGGGACGGCGTCCATCTGTAATTTTAAATTTTGACATAATCATCGTGTTTTACTAGTGTAGCCCTTTCGATTGATACCCATATTAAGGGGGTTAAGGAAAAATACGTAATCCGCCATTTTGTAACGGCGACCATCTTAGATTTATAATGTTATTGATTTTATTTTATTGTATTGTCATCTATATTAAATGTGTGTACCAAATTTCAGATCAATCTGACAACGGGAAGGTGGTTAAATTTCAATTTTTAATTTTGATCCAAATAAATTCCGTACGGGTCGAACGAAATAAAACCGTTAAATGATTTAATAACGACTTCTGTCGAACATTTTATCGCTATTGTCTTGTATACGAAGAAGATGACGCGATAAGACCGCTAATTTTACTAAATTTTTTGACTTATTTTTCTGTTTCTTTTTATATCCTCTTCATGTACAGTAAACATGCAATGAATAAATAAGTAACTATCTGATACGGTATTACGGTAATAAGTAATAGTCTTTTAAAAAATTAAATATGAATATTCAAATCTGATTTCCGCTGCAAGTGAGGGCACAAACTAAATAGAGGATTATTTGTTACTATGTTACTTTCAAGCGGTCAATATTACTCCGGCTCCTCTTTTGACTGGCGCTGAATTGGTTCGGCTTTTATATCATTTTATGCTTTTGTGTACTTTGCTGCTGATGTGTCTGTTTGAGCTTAGCCGGTCTATTGTTACGTTTTATGCGAACTGTTTCATGGAAGCTTGAGCTCTAGGACCTTTAGGAAGTTTTTTGTTACTGTAAGTAGCGGTACTCGTGTTTATATTGTTTTTTTAAGTATAGTTTACAATATATAGGTAGATATATGTGTATATGTGGGATTGTCACACAATAAAGGCGGAGGTCATGAACACGAGTATTTATTTTATTCTTAGCAGCATAATAATGTTTTCACTCTATATATTACGTGACAATCCTTAGACTTGACGGTTAAGCGTCAAGTAAACAAGTGATAAATAAGGTAAGTTTATGAAGTTATACTCGTAAGTAATATACAAATAAAAGCTTAAAACTAACTCTATCTTTTATTTATGTGTGTGTGTGTGTGTGTGTGTGTACGCGCGCGCTCGTGTGTGTGCGTGTGTGTGCGTGTGTGTGCGTGTGTGTATGTATATTACGGTCTCTTCTGAATCATGGAAGATTTTGGACTGGTGAAATAGTATATAGTGATAGTATAGTATATAGCGGCTGTAGCCGAGTCTCTTCTGGAAGTCCGCGGCCTTCGCTACCTTAAATAAGTCTTAGACTAAGCACCATCTGCGCACTGCCACCTCAAACCCTCATAATTTATATCTTTCAGTAACTACTGAAAAGCTGAAAATCATAAGTGAAGATGCATCATAAAATAAATTGGAAATCTCTGAAGGCGATGGATCAAACCAAGATCTTCGCTACTTTAAAGAGGTCAGCCGGAACTTGAATCTACAAATGTCATAAAGCATTGGTAGACTGATACAAAAAAAATGGGAGAACACGTTACTGATAAGGTGTGTTTACGTTGACAAGTGTGTCGATATCATAATACATTCTATAGACAACAGTGTACATTGTAATATGTCAAAAAATCGTCGCAACAACTACATTACAATTGAGTTTTCTCGTTGATTTATAAAGACGTTGTTATGTATATATTATCCGAATAAGAAATTTCTCCTAAACTGTATTTAGTAGTAATGTCAGCAAACTTGACGTTCTCATATTCTCGTGCTCTCTCGTATCTTTTAAAAAACAATTTCGTTCGAAATTATTGAGTACACACAATACAATTTAAACCTGATTGAAACATGACCGCCTGCTGTGACTCGTAATTATTGCGGTGTGATATGCAGAATGCGCTGGATCTTTGATCCATGTTTAGTAAAGTTTGTATTTGTTTTGTCATTGTTTGACTATAAATCATTAAATTTTCTTAGCGAGATAGTTATAAGGTAACAATTGTAACTAATTTTATATTTCTAAGCTTCTAAGTGCCTTTTGTTACTATTTATCTCCAATAAAGTAAATTGTAAATAGTAACTTTTTAAAACACAAATCAGTCTCTTCGACATGAATTTTAATTTCATGTATCAAGTCAAAACATTAACATTTATGCAGTTTACGTGTCAGATGTTATTCAATTACACGGTGCTCTCGATTTATGGTTCAATTATGTACATCTATAATTTATATTACGTCACATCTCTACCCGTGTTGGGAGATTGCTTAATGCTTGATAAATATTCAGTTACCTTGTACTAAACATACAGTGTAATGCATGTTATATGCGTAGTACCTAGTCAATGCAGTATTGACTTCAAATGTATTCGTAATATATATTTAAAAAGACTTATGTTCTAAAAATAATTGTCTCAGTGACACCTATTTGTATAACCAGACAGCAATACGCAAGTATTTATTTGTTTGTAAACAACCTTATTAATTATACAAAGCCTTATTGGCATTCTCTACCAGTCAACATTTAGTGGTGCAGAAATATCATATACATAGGTAGAGTATATATGTGTATATAGTCGTGATATATATATAATATACCAATAGACACATACTAAAAAATATGGTACTACATACATAAATCACACATATTCCTACACATAACAGGTGGCGCTTAAGTAATGTCATAATGTGAATGTACCCTTATTTTTATAATTGGCGCTAAATATCAATGTGCTTCCATTTGAGATTTCAGTGAGCTATAGAGTATACCTATACTTAAAAGTATATCTATATCTATAAAACACCTCCATATTGTGACATTACTTTAGCACCTACTATTATATTCTTTATACACTTAGTCTCGCCATAAATACTGTTAAAATCAAACCTAAAAAAATATGTTAAAATTTGAAATTGTCATTTTTATGTGAATTTTATTGTTTTATGTATTGTAAAAAATATTTTATGATATAGAGAACCGAATCGCGCGGAGTTAATTCGGTTAGATAAAATATTTCTCTTTCAGACAGGTTTTTCTTGAATTCTTTCTCTTACTGCTTAGAACCGAATCACCTCTGCGCCCTTCAGTTTAAAGAAATAAAGAATTTGAAGAAACTTTGTCCGAAAGAAAAAGATTTTGTCCTTGGAGATGCAGATTGCGCCAAGCAACAGTATCGCGTATTTAAAAAGAAGACTATAAGAGACGCACTGATCATTTCTAAACTCTTAATTAAAAAAAATGTCTGATAATTTAAAGAAGATATATCGTGTTAAATTCAATCAAATATTTAAGCCGTACGCAAAGAGAGGACACAAATATTTGGTTTATGGATGAGAAAATGTTTACAGCTGAGCAATATTTTAACAAATACAAGGACTGGTTTTTCGTTTAAAGCTCTAACAAAGATTTCCAATTAGTCCACAGATTATAACATGGAATGCCCACGTTGTATCCGACTTCAGTGATGATTTGGTAGGGTGTTAGCTATGAAGGAGTGACTGTTCCATTTTTTGTATAAAATGTATCTAAACATCGCCACAGGTATACCTACATACCATTCTTGAGAAGCTAGTTAAGTATCTTAACAAAACCTTGTTCAATAACCAACCAGCAAGTCTCGGCATCGGGTCATAAGGTTCGATATATCCAATCTTAGTAAGAAACGAAAGTTCCATACTTCATTAGAGCTGAAGACTATCTTACCTCGTCCTGATCTAAATCCACTGGATTATAATTTACGATCGACTTTAGAGAGTAAGGCTTGATATGAAAGCCATGATAATTTAGATTCTCCAAAACAATCCATACGATTGGCAGTGAAGAATTTTCCAATAGAAAGACTGTGTGCTGACATTGATTACTGACCTTTTAAAAGGACTGATTGCAGCCAATAGAGACTATTTTGATCATTCAATAATGTATTCCAATAACACACTGTTATAGTAATAAATAACGATAATTGTAAAACTAAGTATTTATAAGAGATTTACATTTATGTACTGACTCATCATGATATCTGTGGAACTATAAGAATTAGAGACTTGAAATTTGGTAGATATATTTATTTTATATTATAAAAACTAGCTAAAAACAATTTTTGTAACATTTTACTTACTTAAGGTTCATAAAAAATGCATGTTTTCAAACCTACAACTCTCATTGATGTAAAACTTTGCTAGAATATTTAGCCAATGTATCCCTATAAAACTACTTATGCGATTTATCTGTAGAAATAAATAGAATTTATAACTTACTATACTTTATCATGCTGTAGAATCAATATAGTACATATCAACAAAGTTATTATTATTCAAGCCATTCGTCTACCCCTAGACAAGGGCCTCATTATTTTGGTTGTTAGTGCTATGATTTGTTTTACATAATAAATAATAGGAGATATTAGTACAATCTTTATTACAGACAGTAAGTGTTCAAATAAATACGTCAATATTTATAGATTTTTGTGTACGGTTCTCGAAAATTCTAACCGAGTACTATATGTTTTTCGAGTTTTAAGATTAAGATCTACTATCAATGATACAAAGTAACTATTTAGTAAGTTATTTGGACAATGATTTCTTAAGCGAATTGGAAGCGTAGTTTGGGCTAAGCGAAAGTATACTTTGTGTTAAAGTAGGGTGACCATCTGATTTGTGAATAAAAGACTCCTTGTGAATTAATGGTGTTTCATTTCGAGTCAGAACCCACAGTACGTAACAGTATATTAATTTTTTGAGTTAACTGACTTAGTTACTGAAGTTAGCGATTTTAATTTTATTGTATTATCAGATTTTGTAATAACCAAATCGCATTGTACAACTACTCTGTGTTGCCCGTGTTTCAACCTTTAATAAAGGGACGTCGTAACACGAGGTAAGCTGCAGGTTTAATAAGGTAAGCCGTTGATTAAACAACAATGTAAAGAGCGACGCACAGTGAGCAAATGTTATAAAAAGTTTTATCAGAAATTAAATAATTTTTATTATCGATTATCATGGTACTCTGGGGCTGAAAGATTTTGGAGTGGCAATCCGGACCCGGTGGACCCAACGTAGGTGGACTTCCACTTACTGGACCTACGACTTAGTCAAGATCGTCGTAAGTCACTGGATTCAGGCAGCGCAAGATCGGTTACCGATCTTAGGGGTAGGCCAATGCCTTGTAGTGAATGTTTATCAGATGACATGTATCTGGAAAATCAAAGTAAATGTTTTAAGACAGCACTTTTCAAGCCAAAGGCCGCGAATCCTTGATCTACGGGTCAGTGGCTCGTTGCCGCAGGTCAGCATGAGAAACAATATTGATGATCCTTCAATATGGACAAGAACAACCTTGTCTCTTATCCTAATGTATTTCGTAACTTTTTAAACATTTTTCGTACTAATTTTTTACTTTTTATTTTCTGAATTTTTCTAATGGGAAATATTTTCTAAAAATATTCAGTGATTTTATAAATATGTCATCATTATCATCATTATTTCAACCTTAATTTTGATTATTAGTAGAACTGTTTGGAAACCCCATTTAGTACTGCATTCAGCGTCTTACAAATTTACAAATAAACACTATATCGAAAATCCATTTTTCTCTATATAAATTTGTATGTATAACAATACATACAAACAAAAAGTACGAAAATAAGAAATGTTAATATTGCTTGTTTTGTTTTAGATAGTCACTGTACGTTGCGCCTTAAAATTTCAATGTAATCCCATAGTATTACGCACACTTTCGCACCCACTAAATGTTCGCTTGATTTTATTTTGGGCAAGGTTAAAACACGATTCGTAGTCTATTTATATTTCAAAAATTATTTATATTAATCTTTTATATTAATGTCTTTTTCAAATATTTATCTAGCCGGAATAACGTTATTCTGTTTTTTTTTTTAAAGACAACTCTATTTATGTTAAGTTTGAACTGTCGTTCCAAAGACCTAAATAGCAAGGTAAAACATTTTAAAAATCAATCCAAAAATTTTCCTTTAATTAAAAATTTTCACTAAATAACTTATATGTAACCTAACTAAACTTGAGCCTTCCCATAGTTTCCCAATAGGGCATATTGGAAATATAAGCAATATAACATTATTTATGCAAACAAAAGTTAATAACATTTATGGGTACTTAAAATATAAATTATTTAATATCCTTCGCAGCTCGGTTGATTGCTCGAGAAAGGGAAAATCCACGAAACCATCCTAAGCAGCTTTATTGAGTTCATGCGGAAAATCCCTTAGACTCGCGAATATTTAGAGGTCCATTCCGACCCAGGAATTAATTAATGACCGTTAAATTCTCGACATATTATCATAATAATTTATTGCTAAACACAAAACACTATACGGCAATGTTCAGAAGTTACTGGATATAATGACAAACAATATCTTAAGCTAGTGACACACTTTATGTACTTTCGTGTATGTTTTCTCTTTCTTATTGAGTCGCAATTAAAATACAAAATTTATGAAAACACGCAATTGTTACATAAAGGACATATCACTTATATAGTAAACCATCTTTTCTAGTTTTTTATATAATATCACTAAAGACTCCTTTTTACATAAGTGTTATAGTGGTGTAAAATCCTTCTATCCATGGTACTACTATACCTAAAAATAAATTTGGCCTTGCTATACATATATTCGTTATTGGTAGTGATTCTTGGCTATATCTTCAATTAACATTCTCTTATCTCTTTAAGGTCTTCCTCAGAAATGAACATCTTTTTCTTTCGTTGGTGCAACACCTTTTTGTGTCTCTTGAAGCCTCCTTAGTCCTTTCTACATTCTTCCGTTATTAGCTGTAAAATTTAGCTACCCGTCTCACGGAGGAATTTCTTCAGTGTTTTCAGTCAATAAACCTTTCCACGAAACTTTTCCCAAAAGGAGAATATCTTCATCTCATTTACTATAACACGCTGTGGATCTTGATGTCGTTCATAATTTTCTTACAATATGATCAAATCTTGCATGTCCTTCTTCAGTCGATAAATTTTCCTATTTTCTTTAGATCAGTGATTCCCAAAGTGGTCTATATCGACCCCTAAGGGTCTATGACAACCTGCAAGGGGTCTACGTCAGCAAAAAAAAATTTAGGGGTCCATGAAATGAAAATGGGGGTCCACAGACTGGACATCATTAGCCGAGGAGATTTAAGATTAACCCTTACAAAATTGACGCCAAATGTTGATAATTTATTATTAAAGCTTCAGGTTCATCCTTCTCACTAAAAATATTGATTTTTACTTGTGTTATTATATTTATAGTTTATATTATGTTTATTTAATATTACGTATATTTTACATAACAGATACAAACTTTTATTTTGAGTAGTTTTAATATAAGTTCAATTAATAATTGTATAAATTAACATGTGTTTTTACTTTTATTTTTAACACTAATCTTCACTACAGTTAGAAATTTACAGGAAATCAAAATCAGGTAAATAGGGGGTCTACCCAACATGGAAAAACATGGCAAGGGGTCTACGACACAAAAAAGTTTGGGGAACTCTGCTCTATCTATGTAATATTCTCTCCTTTTCACTTTAATACTAACAACTTTATTGTTTTCTGACTCTTACCATGATCTTACTTCAATAGTCGTAAATCTTATTTCTCCTCCTACAATTGATAAATCACCCATGTTCTCCAGATCTTTCTTAGTAGTTCTGCAATATCTATTCTATTACAGTCTGCTTTTAGAAGTTGTGAATATTTCCATCTTATTCGGTATTCTTTCTCTTACACAATAGTCTAATATTTTCATATTTTTTCATTACCACTGCTACTCGTGGTTTCTAATCTCCTATATAATATTCTTCCTGTTGTCACAAATCTAAGCATTCTATCTATAGTTCCGGAACATCTACAGTTACGGAATATAGATTATAATTTATCCATCAAAAACCAAATCGAATCTCCTGTTGCCGGCGCGAGTGAACTGTTTGCGTTAATATTCCTAGCTCTTTGCATACCAATTCACGATCGCAGTGCTGCATAATGAGCTAATTATTCTCAATGCGGTAGAACATTTGTTACTATACATTTATATGTATATATAAATGCAGTAATTTCCTCACTCTAAACGATTTTCACATGGAAATTACATCTTGCAACAAATCCTGTACACTAAATAAATTCAACTAAGGATATGCGACAATAAATGAATTGATTATGTATTTATTTAATAACAAAAAGATTAAAATTATTAATATTTGATATTAATAGTGTGTTAAACACGAAAAACTGACAGTACCAAAGTTTCTACTGCGAAAATCCTCTAATACATTTGTAATAAATGGAATCAGACTCTTTTAAAAAAGCCGCAAAACATCATTGGACTACCTTTAACAAAATTCAAAACGAATAATCAAATGAACCTTTGGCAGTGACGTCGTCTAATTATTTTGATTTCGTTTAGGCTATTTCTGAAAGTAGTAATTAAAAATAATAATCCTCGTTAAATCTTATTAAAAGATGTCTTGCTGTGAAGTTTTTTCCTGTTTCTTCACCATAAGTATAACAAATTTCGAAGCAGAGTAGAGTCAAAAATAAATAAATAGTTAATAAGTAGACATTTAATAAGAGTTCTGTTAAAAGTTCCAATGTTAAATAAAGGAATTTTATCCTTATTTTACCCAAGTTCTTTATTTTCCTTTAAAAATTTTATTGTTATATAGAGATATGTATTAAACTTTACACAAGATTCTTACATAATAAATTCAAATATAGTAAAATTTATTTAATTTTAAATTAACGTGAATAGTCTTTCGTTAGTTTTAAGCAAATATAGCAAGAGATATGAACAGATGTGCAACCTTTTCTTAGTATTTACATTAAAAACAATTGAAGTAAAACCTTGAAAAAAATGTTGATCATTTCTTTTTTTCACGACGCGGATCATCCATTTCATCGTTTTATGGAGTCCGTTTTCTTCCAATCGTAATTCGATACGGTTCTTTCTTATCGTTACAACTAGTCTAATACGCTGTAGGGCAAACTTTTCCAACCTTTTTTGTAATATGCCTTAGTCTCTAATATTATTATGCCTTCCTATTTAACACTTCTATTTATTTAATAATTTGCTTTTTACGTTAAATTCACACCAAAATCTAGCATTCCATTAAAATGTCCCGGAGCAAAAAGGTTAAACTAGCGTTGAGTCTATTTTCGTAGTATCCAATGCAGCACAGGCCCCCCTGTGGGAAGTGGATCCCACGTTTGGAAACACTACTGTCACGGACGGTAAGAGAACTGTTTCATATGAAGTTGGTACAGAGATTAATCGAGAAGTTTGAGAAGAAGGTGGACGTGAAGCATTTCTTATCAAAGAAGGTGATCGTTAATTTCCACAGAAAACACTAAGAAAAAAGGAGAAGAGGAGAATGTTCATTAAAATATACGCGCTGTGGCATAGATATCAGTCAGATGGACAATCATCGCTATTTTCCGATGTTAACATCTCAGTCACCGCACCGAAAGTTCCCCAATGGTGGGCATCATCTGCGAGCGTATAGAGCTGTTAATCCTAACTGGACCTAACAAGATACAACTGGTATCGCCCGAAATCAACTCACCTAAAGGCAACTTATACAGATGCCACGTGGATAAACCTCCTTCTAGATGGACCGACGAAATAGTAAAAGTGGAAGGAATTTGATGGATGTGAGCAGCGGAAACCCATTATAGTGGCGATCTTTGGTACACTGGAGTGGGCATTCTATCAGTTGATATTGATACAAAACACAAGTTACAGAACCCTCTAAACAATAAACGGAACCCTAGTAAAGGTAAAGTTATTTATGGAATTTTGTGTGCGGTTCTCGTAAATTCTAACCGAGAACTATCGCAAACTTACTAGAAGCTTCTCTGTGGTATAAATAGGTGTACTCCCGATGTCGTGAGTTCAGTGTTGTTTTTCGAGTTATAAGATTAAGATCTACGATCAGTGACACAAAGTGACTATTTGGTAAGTTATTACAACAGTGATTTCTTGAGCGATTTGGAAGCGTAGTTTGGATTAAGCGAAAGCATAATTTGAATTAAAGAAGGATGACTGCTGGCTTGACTGTGTTTGATTTCGAGATTCCACAGTACGTAACGATATTATAATGAATAGTTAGTTTACTTTATCTTCAAATGATTTATCTCATTACTGAACGAAAGACCAAAAGATATACTATCTGTTGACAATAGTTTTACGTGTTTAAGTTTGTAGAAAGAAACTATTTCCTTTTCATTAAAAATATTTACTTTAACATGTACAGGCAGTTAATTAGAAAGCTTTTAAATTCGATTCGATTCTTTCCAAATACACAGACTTTCTTTGTCTGCTTATCAATCAGTAAGTCTGTCTTATCTAACATTGCTTAATATAATTAGAGAGACAAAGCGAGCAAAACTAATAAATACATTCCGAAATGTCAAAGGCGAACTTCAATTACAAAATACAAGCAGAGTGAGGCGCGGGCTTCGTCACAAAGAACTCACTTCATTGAAATGCCGCGATCGTTCCCTCCAATAATTGGATTTACATTTTGAATATTATTTATTTTTAGTGAGTCGTCTTTTCACAGTATTATATACCAATAATAGATCACAAGATATTTGATGACACTTATCATCGTGTAACAACAAAGATAGTTTTTATTTCTGAAATTTCTTTCATATGGAAAATATATTTAATTTGCCTTTTAATGAGCAGTGGTAATCAACAGAGGACTGAGACTTCCGATCATAGATCGCAGGTTCTATTTCCAAGATATGATCTTATATAATTCACACTTTGTGCATTGATTGTATAGGATTGCCACTGCTCATAAATAATTTTCCAAAGGATGGGCGGAAGCATTCTCTGCCAACTATAATACCACTCTATGGTCCTCAAACCGCCTGCCGCGTGGTATACCCCCCTATGATGGTATACCTCCTTAAGAAATAATTCAGGGAGGTTTACCTTGCAGTGGGCGTCTATCGGCTGAAAAGTAGAAGAATAAAAGCCTTTCAGAAATTAAAATAACGATTATTCATTAATATCATATCTTTAAAGAATGTGGTGTGCTCCAATTATTATAAAAAATATTCGCAAGTTCAATTATTCCGACCGATGCTTAAAATGTCGTTGTCGCACTGACGTTCTGAAGTCATTCGTATTACTCATATGTGGGGTTGCCCACATATCTATGATGGCCCGATGTCCAGTAGTGGACATATCACAGCTAGAACAAAAAAATGAACATCATATTATACATTAAACAGAAGTAGATGAAGAGAGAGAAGAGAAAAGAAAGATGAGGAAAGAAAGGCGATTAAAGCAAGAAGGAATGAAAAAACAAAAAAAAATTGCAAGATATTGTGAAGGATACAAGGAAAGAATAAAAGAAATTGAGAAGAATGAAAGTGAGTGTAGAATAAAGATAAAACCCTGAAAAAATTATTTGTAAATAAAGTCCCTGTCCCAAACAAAATAGGGGTACGAGAGGCTCCCAATAGCGGGGGGCCATAAAAAAAAACAGAAGTATTAATACCTTGTAATGAAATGAATGCATAAAATTTTATTTTTCGTTAATATCAATACGAAAATTCGGGCTAAATTGACCAGAAATTAAATGTACAAAATCACACAAATCGAGAAACCGTTTAACTAAATATTACCTGGAAGTAAACATTAATTATCTGTTGCAGGAGGACTTTGGTCACGTTGTGTAGCTTAAAGAGAGACGTAGTTCACTTTGAAACTATTCCTAACTGTCTATTTGTCAGTAAATACCTTATATTTGCTATCATGAATTACTAAACAATTTATAATAAAATGTACTCCTTTTTATTATTACCATTTAGGGATAAAAATTAAAATTGACATGGATTAAAAATATTTCTTTTAAATATTTACGTATGTTAAATGTTAATTATATTAGTGTATGTGTGTATATGAATAAATACGTAAATATAAATATATTTACGTGTGTACTACACACACTTTATGACGGGCAGAGGATATAATGGTAAGAAACAAACTTGTCTACTACACTTCTAAGGCATGCTACACTATCAATAATAAATAAAACTACAAAGAAGTAGACAAAGATACTACAAAGCCAGTTTTATATCCTACGGTAGGCAGAGGATAGAGAAAAAAGCTTGTCTACTATGAATATTACACAAGTAAACGTAGAAGAAAAACACGATACAATACTCATCTCAAACTCTACCACGGTTAGAAGACATGACGATATGGATAAAGGAACGTATGAAAAAGAATAAAAAAGATAAATAAGAATCAAAGATATCTTCTAAGTGTATATAAGTTCAAAGTTACGTCAAAATATACAACACTTTGCGATCTCTTCAACCGCACAGTGCAAAAGGAAAAACATAATTCCGCGATGTAGAATACTGAAGCACCATTTGACAAAGGACTTGTTTCATTAAAATGTCGCAGCGGATCCTTGTATTAATTGGGCTGGCGTTCCACTTCGTTTCATTTCTCTCTTTTTTTTTTTAATTAACTGTAAACCGCAGGATGACGCTGACGCAGTGCTGGTAGCCCGTATGAACGTCTAGTCGTGGCTTCGATTCCTGAAAAACATTATATTTAGATCCAAAAAAAATAGTAAATAAACATTACTGCTTGTTCAAATATGTACAACTGCAAAGCATAGGCGTCTCCATTCAAAAGACAGACATTCATAAACATGAAAAGAGTTTAAAAAAATATTACAGAATATTTAGTGTTTTATAAAACATGTAGATAAAATTAAAATATACTTATAACAACAGGCAATATTCATACGTGTATGTTAACGACTAAAGAGAATAATTAAAAAGTAATTGTTTATTAAATAATTACATATATACCAGTCTTGTTACTAACAGAGAAATTTCAGTAAGAAGTTGCAGATGGTATAGTTTACATATACATAAAGCTTATCACATGGAATTGCTTATTAAAACCTTAAATAATTTACATGTGTGTCTGAAGTCGTAGTGGGTGGGACACATCGCTCGAAGGAGAAACATTGCAACATTTAGTAGAGCTATAATATATACTATATATATACGTCACGAAACAGGAGACAAAGCCTCCTTCTATAAGCTGATCTGAAAGCGAAATAAGATGTTGACATTTTTATCATATGTTATATGTCTATAGTAATTTTTAAATTGTTTATTATTTGATAAAAAATAGCTACTATCATACTTTTAATATAAGAATGGAACATAATCTTGTAACATCAAATTTTCGTTAAAATAAATCTAGTCATCATTTTTTAAGACAAATTATACACTTGTAAATCTGTAAAACGATTTAAATTTTACCCGTCAAAAGATCATAGGTTATGTTAAGATTGATCAAAAAATCCTATTACTGTATTAAAGATTATAAAAAACCCCAAAGATTAGTATCAGGTTTATGTTCACATGATAATATAAAATCTATAAAATGTAAAATTTAATTTCAAAGAGTAACTATCAAGTTTCTTGTCAGGTTACTCTCTATATGGTTAACATTCCAAATGTGGCAGTATATATTCCAAATGTAATATATGTGTGTGTGTGTGTGTGTGTGTATACAATGTAATATATACATACATATGTATACACACAATATTTCTTAATTAAATCAGAATTCGTTAAAAATTATTAAATTTGTTCTTGTACACGGATAAATGACTAACATGCCTGAATTTGAATTATAAAACACTGTCCTGTCTTTAAGCTACGGGCCAAGCATTCCATAGTCAGCTTGGGTAAAGAATGTTCAATTACAATATTTATAGGTATGCGCAAATAATTAAAATTACTTTCAGATAATATTAAATTCGTGGAATTTTAATAAACTAGAAATAATTTTATTCACAATATTTCACTAATAATATTAAAGCGTAAGAATAAGACTTGTGAAGTCGTATTGTAAGTACTCGTTTCTTATGTAAGAAAAGGATCAATATTTAGCCACTTCCGCACATGCAGTGGTAGTCGTGCAACAAAGTACACCGCCCGCCAGCCCGCTGATAAATGCGTATGCGGCAAACAACGCGAATTACACAACCGCCACCGTCAAATCACTCAATACGTATTTCGCCTCTCCACGGGGCATCTTTAGAAGTTATATTACACCGATTAGTGCTAAACACAGAGTTACTCGTTTCTTATACAGAAAAGTTAAGTGAGATGACATAGGTATAAGTAATGCGGAATTTCATTATCATCATCATTGCAGATGTAAGAGACGTGCTTTCCTGGATATAGGCCTCCCATAGAGCTGGTAGCAACCAATAGAGCTGGTTGGAAGCGACCTGCATCCGGCGTATTCTAAGGTTATTAACAAAGTTCCTTTTAGATCAGAGTTCCCCAAACTTTTTTGTGTCGTAGACCCCTTGCCATGTTTTTCCGTGTTGGGTAGACCCCCTACTTACCTGATATTGATTTCCTGTAAATTTCTAACTGTAGTGAAGTTAAGTGTTAAAAACTTAAAGTAAAAACACATGTTAATTTAATAATCCTACCACTTGCACAATTTTATAAACATATACAATTTTTTTTTTCTTTTTAGGTACTTTTATAAATAATGTAAATGTTTTGATATTGTAAGATAGTATGATGTAAGTAAATAGGTACTATCAGTGTATGTGTTGAGATCCACTATCGAGGACCCCCATTTTTATTTCATGGACCCCCAAATTTTTTTTCGCTGACGTAGACCCCTTGCAGGTTGTCATAGACCCGTAGGGGTCGATAAAGACCACTTTGGGAAACACTGGTTTAGATGGACGCCTTACGCTGTGGTAGCCTATTCGTGTTCTCAAATCTAAAACCTATAAGCGGCCATTTTCTATGTGCAATAAGGCTTGTACGCCGCTACATAACTTTAAAACTTTTAAACATATAACCAATCGCCGTTTATAGGAATAGTCGACAAAGGCTTCTCAAATAAAATAGCAAATATTGATTGCGACATATTGCATCCGTCCCTTTTAAATAGATACCCTTTATTTCCATCAATACAAGCGTGCCCGCTAACGCCATGTTTCATTGGTCACCAGTTTAAAAAGACCCCTTACAGTCTACATTCTAGCTGGCTGGAAACTGTTGAGAGTATTCGCATCGGTCATTTTAAATTGGACGTTTGGAGAAAAAAACAATGTTATATTTACATTCGTGTTCACTCTTATTGCTATACATATATGGTTTAATTTAGCTTAACATAAATGTGGGTGTATGTGTTATGGTCGCTAATAGTGCGTGACTTTGCAGAATACGCTGTCGGGAGTGACAAATTGAATGCCTTTCATTGTTGATTCGCAAATGGGACTTCGTATATTTAGCGGTTTTGAAAATTTAAATCACGTAAATGATTGAAACTAAAACGTGATTCTTTGATTTTCTCACTCCTGAAAGTTTTATAATTTCCTGAATCCATCTTGAAGGCTTCGGTCTTTATAAATAGCACAAAATTTCTACACTAATTAAAAATGGTTGTCAAATATTTTTTCGGCAATTGATTATTTATGCAAGTGCGAACTTATCCCAGTTATTTTGATGTTTTTATTTATTATTGTATTTACAATTATGTACTATAATGTATATATGTACATAACTAAATGTATATAGGTATGTATATGTCGATGCTCAGCGGTTGAGGACTGAGATGTTCGATTTCCGAAATACAATCTTGTATATTTCACATTGTATATATTAATTATATAGTATATAAACAAGTTTTCATAGGATGAGCAGCAGTTTCCTCATCAACCATATCCAAATAAACACATGCCAATATTTTTTATTAAATTACTAACGTATTAAAATTTCATAATAAATATAAATTGTAATGTCTATTTAATATTATTTATCTAGAAGATCGTTGACGAATATCCGGCTTCTTACATGAGACTTGAAACTTTTACAGGAATAAGCTGAAAAAAATTATAAGATCTATCATTGTTAAGGTTAAAAGAAGCTATATAAGTAGGCTATATAGCAATATAAGTAGGCAGGTAGTAGGTAGGTAGGTGGGTAGGTTAGGTATAGTAGGTATATGTATAAGTAGGCTGCTTTAAATCAGTACTATTAGAAATGTTGTTGCTCATAGTGGCAGAAGTCAGGGTACATCACTCGTGCAGCCGTCGTCTGTTAGAGCCCAAAGGTTTTCGAATGGTGACAATGATACGAGACCTGGAGACCTGGAAAGCCTACAAAACCTACCAAATTTTTAAGGTCCAGGGATCAATCTTTGGAGGAGGCCTTTCAGGGGACGTAAATGGGTTAATATCAAATGCTTTCAAAATATATGTCAACAATATCAAATTTTCGACAGGTACGTGATTCTACAACGCGATCAAGTCTACGTATATACGTTTGTATAGACACAAAACCACTTCCTTAATAATCTCCAAGAATCCAATTAAAACCTTCACGACCGACTAGTAATTAGATGTCCCGGATATTCAGGCGTCCAAGCCAACAGTAATTGCTTTCGGGATAAATAAAAGTGAAAGCTATTTATTTCGGACATGTTATGGCGAGAATTGAGATTTAATTTATTTTTAAAATATGACATGTGTTTGATAGCAAAAGGCCCGATGAGCTTATTTATTAACTTCGTATGTAAACAGATTATATCTGATATAGGATCGATCAATTCAAGTCCATAGTCTTTTATTCATTATTACTTTTTATTTTTATAATTAACTGTTTGTTTCCCTGAAATAAATAAATAAAAACATACACTTTGTTATAGATAGCCGGCAGTAAATAATCATAGATGTGTAACTGCAGATGATGGTAGGCTGCTCTTCAAAGTCCAGGAAGACAAAAACACTAATTGTATGATATATAATTACTAATTTTTAAAACACTTTTTACACGCATACAGGTGGTTTTAAAGAAAGCAAAACGTCGGTAAAACAGTACTAGATGCTTACTAACTAGCGCTATCTTGTAGGTTTTTAGAGAAAATATGATAAAACAGTTTTATGTCTTTACTATTTAGTGGTAACTATGTATGTGGTAGTATTTACATGCTTACCATATTTACTTTTCTATTTTATAATTTTAGAACTGTTATTCAATGCTTTTTTTCAGGGTCTGTAAATGCAGAATTGAATGATAACTGAAAATCAGCGTTGTGATTTAATTTGTGGCATATCAATAATATACTAAATGGTCACCTCTCATTCCCAGCAGCAACCAGCCCATTTTTTTGTCATTACGTGTAAACTGTATATATGTTGCGATTGTTTTCAAAAACTGTTTCTGTTTTTCTATCGCAAAGAGCGTCATAAATGACCGACATTCATTATTTAGGCATGATCCGTAGAAGGTTTTGGAAAAAAATAGATTTTCTCGGAAAACAGTGAATACGACTCATTTTTCCAATACAAACCAGAGAGTAAATTTAAACATCCATGCCTAGCCGTTAAACTTTTACAAGTATTCGTTTTTTTATTTCATATTAAACTAGCCTTGCCTGCTACTCCGACCGCGTGAAATATAACAAAAAAATTACGTACTTCATTTACTTTTTAGCTTTCTTTTAAAAGAAATTCAGAAATAAAAGTAACCTGAGTTACTCCATATTACATGGGCTTTATATATACAAATTTTGGTATACGTACCAAAGGCTCTTTTCGAACTGATTGAGCCATCTCCATTCCTTTATCGGACTACTAGGCGCAGGCAAAAGTTTCATCCATACGTTGTTGACATACCCAAAAGACTAAACGGTTTGACAGATCGTTTTTGGTCAGAGTCGCCAAGATTTAAATGACCTGCTTGGGTCTATTTTTCCTGATAGGTTGAACTCGTAAGCCTTTAAGAGTAGAGTGAACAGGTTTCTTTTGGATGGGCGTGTACCACCTTCGTCTTCATCAACACTTTCCATCAGTTGAGATGAAAGACAAACGCCTATTCCATAACAACTATGTAAAAAATGTACCGTATTAGATATTCAGATGAACGAAGAAAAAAACTGTTTATTTTAATAATACAAACGAACATTTTATATATATGTGTATATAAATAATAAATTAGGTGATAACTTTTGAATAAGTTTATTTTTAAATGCTCCGTTTATAATTTTTAACAGAACGAAGTGTGATTAATTAATATAAAATTAAATATATTGCATTCTTTGTAAAATATGTTAAAGCGTGTAATATTCAAAGCAAAACTATGTTACTTCATATTTGAATAAGGGTTAAATTGTCCGGACGTCCGGAAAGAGTCACGTTACGTTTCAAACGTGATCGCAGCGATTTGTAGCCGAGAACGGTGTCCTGTGGCTCAAACGACCCAAAGGCAGAGATGAGAGTATTAAATATATTTTAAACTTTTTTGTTAAACGGTTTTATTTAGTTCGACCCGTACGGAATTTATTTGGATCAAAATTAGAAATTGAAATTTAAGCACCTTCCCATTGTCAGATTAATCTGAAATTCGGTACACACATTTAATTTAGATGACAATACAATATAATAAAATCAATAACATTATAAATCTAAGATGGCCGCCGATGCAAAATGGCGGATTACGTGTTTTTCCTTAACCCCCTCAATATGGGTATCAAATAAAAGGGCTACACTAGTAAAACACGATGAATATGTCAAAATTTAAAATTCAAGATGGACGCCGTTCCAATATGGCGGACCAGGTACATATTTTTTCACAACCACCACAATATGGGTATCAAAAAACCGTTTAACTTAAAAAATTTTTAAATGTATTTATTTTCTCTTTAAGTTTATTTCATGATTTATCACAACTTACTACTGCATCTCAATAAATCAAATAAATTCGATTTAATGTTTTTACACAAAAATTTTTATCACAATATTGACAACGTTGATATGTTACCAGAGAAATTAAAACAACGTATAAGGATTAAAAAAATATTCGCATTGAAAAAATACAGAACTCTATTGTTCCACAGCTTTGTTCATTGTATAACGAACTTAGTGATCACATAAAAACTTCCGCCGATAAACAAATATTCCAGAAATTTCCAAATAGATTATACATATAAGTATCTTAATTTGTTTTACATTACATTGTATTTGTGACGTAATCGTTTATTGTACTGCTGTGAACTTATTAATTTTTTAATATTGCATTAAAATATTTCTACACGTTAAGCATGTCTTATTTAAATAAATGAAACAGGAATAGTTCACGTAATATCAAGGGAGATCCGTTGACGTACAAAAGTAACCGACATAGGACAACGGATTTTCAAATTAAGTGTCAGTTGGCAGATCACATAGACCAGTGATTCCCAAAGTAGCCTATATCGACCCTAGGGATCTATGACAATCTGCAAGGGGTCCATGTCATCGAAAATAAATATTTTATGTTTATTTAAGGTTACGTATATTTTACATAACAGATACAAAATTTTATTTTGAGTAGTTTTAATTTAAATTCAATTAATAAATGTATAAATGAACATGTGTTTTTACCTTAAGTTTTTAACACTAAACTTTATTACGGTTAGAAATTTACAGGAAATCAATATCAGGTAAGTAGGGGGTCTACCCAACACGGACAAACATAGCAATGGGCCTACGACACAAAAAAGTTTGGGGAACTCTGACATAGACGGTCGCAGAGGCATTAAAATTTTGAAGTTGAGACCATGGATCAGCGAGAGAGTCGCAAAAAGTTTGTATTGTGAAGCGATGTCGTTGTTAAGGTTGTCGAAAGACACTGAATACTGCTACCACCCTGTGTTGAAGGAAATGTGGTTGGTCTATGTCCAGAAGTGGGCATCTTATGGCTAAAACAAAATAAAAAAATAAAAACTAGTTATTATTTTAAACATACATACACTTCGTGCAAACAATTGGCTGCCTTTCAAGTAATAAAAATTACGTAATAATCCTTTACTAGCTAAAGTCTTTAAGTGGAATATTTGTTTGTATACCATTGCAGAAGCATTGGAGTAGATATCCTCTTGCAAAAGAGATCAAGGACCTATATATTAACAGATACCTTATCTTTTATCTTTAAGAGCATATACGCATTATTATTTGCACATCCAGATTATTATGTATACATATAATGTTGATTTATGCATACATAACGAAACGAGAACTTATGTTTTATGCACGTTTGGCTTAATAAACACTATTTTTATACTGATCAGCCAGTGTCAGTCTGTGTGGTCATGGTTTATAATTTATATATCAACCATTTTGTCTATTTGGTAACTGAATCAATAATCTATTCCATGCTAATGCGCCTTACTTAGATATTTTAATTAATTTTTATTCTATATTTCGTCATGTTATATTTTAGAAGCTATTGTCATCAGTTTTATTTTTTTATGTGTAATTTTATATGTAAAACCAATTTATCTACTAACATAAATGTATATTTTATAAATTTGTCGTCGTTTCAGTCCATAGACGCTGCAAGGCGTAGGCCTCCCTCAAAAATATATATGGGGGAATGTAACATAATCGCCATACTTGGGAGGCGGGTCCATGATCGCAGTGTAGTATTATGATACGCAGAGGACGATACCTATCCTCACGAAACTTGTTTGTAAGCAGTGGCAAATGCTGTTAATGTACAATGAGTCCCGAGAGTCGATCCCGCGACCAAAAGTTTCAGTTCTTATAGCTGGGCTACCACTACTCATTTTGCTGCACTGTTCTTCACTCACCTTAAATTTATAGATTACTAGCTGATCCCGCAAACGTTGTTTTGCCATGTATGTTATTTCTAGGAAACATTAAATAACAAATAAAAAATAAGGGTTGATCGTAGAGAGATGAAAATTGAGGATTGTATGTATTTAAACGGTTTTATTTAGTTCGACCCGTACGGAATTTATTTGTTTATTTATTTAGGTCACAATTAGAAATTGAAATTTAAGCTCCTTCCCGTTGTCAGATTGATCTGAAATTTGGTACACACGTTTAATTTAGATGACAATACAATATAATAAAATCAATAACATTATAAATCTAAGATGGCCGCCGATACAAAATGGCGGATTACATATTTTTCCTTAATCCCCTCAATATGGGTATCAAATTAAAGGGCTGCACTAGTAAAACACGATGATTATGTCAAAATTTAAAATTCAAGATGGACGCCGTTCCAATATGGTGGACTGGGTACATATTTTTCTACAACCACCACAATATGGGTATCAAAAAACCGTTTAACTTAAAAGTTTTTTAAATGTATTTATTTTGTATGCTGTAGGTATCATAAAATAAAAACAAAAAATTTTGTCTAAAAAATAAAAATGAATTAGTGTTGTACCACCCTTTACATTTAGGGGGATGAAAAATAGATGTTGTCCGATTCTCCACCCTGGGCGATATGCGCGCTAAGATTCACGACAATCGGTCGAGCCGTTTCGGAGGAGTTCAATCACGCACACTGTGACAATTTTATATATTAAATTTTATTTATTTATAGGCTTTTTCGTGTTTACGTGTGGCAGTGGGGAACTAACTATTTATAAACATTATCCTCCTTCTTCGTTAGTGAGAATAACCATGTAATCTTTATGTAGTATGTACAAGGCTACGACGTTTTTAAGCAAACAGAATGGCAGCGACTCACTCAATATCAGCATCCGAATTTGAATTCGATCTAACAATAACAAACCTTTATTATAAATATATATACGTAACTATATTTAAATTTAAAAAAAGAGATGCGTAAAAAAATAACAATTGTATTTCAAAAACTAGGGAACGTACGTATCAAAGTTGCGAACGCAAAAATTCTCTAATTCATTTGTATAAACGGAATCAGATTTTTAATAACATACTGCAAAACGTTATCGGACTACCATTTACAAAATTCAAATCGCATGTTAAAATAAATTGACTTAAAAAGCTTATTATACAATAAACGAATATTTAAATGATAAGAATCTTTGACAGTAATTTCGCGTGATTAATTTGATTTTATTTAGGCTATATTTGATAAAGTAATATGTATAAACCTGTATTAATTTTTTTTACCAAATTTGTTGCTGTAGAGTTTCTTCTTACTTCTTCTCTTTAACTATTAATACCTTGCGAAGCTGAGCAGAGTTTAAAATGAAATAGATTCAAAAATAACCTAATAAAAGTTCTGTTGAAAGTTCAAATGTTGTTTAAAGATTTTATGTATATTTATATGTTGACCGCGAAATATTGGCTTTTCGATAGTATCTATCAAAACTCCTCTCTTATAGAATGGAGTTCTCTTTCTTCACTATCATCTATTCATTTAAGTTGCTATGACATTACCATTGTTACTAGTTCTGACTTTCAATGACTTCGTCATTTCTTCTATGTGATGTCTCCACACTACTTCTTCCAGTAGCTTTAACAAGATATGTTAAAAGCAGCAAGAACATGATCTGTCTACCAATCGTTCGCGTGTGTCTTTTTTTTTCATTACCTATTCTATACTTGAGAGGTATACAAAGCTTCAAGACGTCCACTGTTGGACATAGGCTTTCCCCGAAATTAGGACCCCCAACAGGTCCGGTAAGAAACAGCCTGCATCAAGCGTCCATTTTGGCTGTGGAAATCCTACTTAGCGCTTGCTCGCCCCAGGTCTATAAATGAATACTCCAAATTAGTTACAACCGCAACTGAATGAAGTTTTAATTAAATTTTAATTGACATCTTATCTGTTTAAACAATGTTATGCATAGTAATTTTACTTCCTTTTTTTTCAATATGATCTGGTCAATAACATTGTTTTTTCTTTATTAATTTCATTTACCTCTTTGCGAGTAGTTATTATACTGCGAGTAGTGGAGGTCCAGCGGTGGAGAACTGAAACTTGCGACCGCAGATCATGGGTTCGATTCTCGCGATACAATTTTCTTTATTTTTTACTTACTACATAATAACACGGTGTTGCCTCGGCTAGTTGGTTTAAATTTGATTGAATAAACCATTTGTGGTTCTTACGAAAAACACATTCTATTTATCGAATGGTTATATATCTATTTGTACAATCGCAGTGTATAGTTGTAGAGTATTTAATGGAATCAGGCGTTACCTTACGAATGAACAATGCGAGTCCCGAGAAAGAGAGTTCACTCTGTGTTTGACACTAATCAGTGTAACATGGCTCCTGAAGATGCTCCGTGAAGGGGTGAAACACGTGTTGAGTAATTTGGCGGTGGCGGTTGTGTGATTCGCATTATTTGCCGCATACGCATTTATCAGCGGGCTGGCGAGCGGTGCACTTTGTTGCACGACTACCACTGCATGTGCAGAAGTGGCTAAATATTGGTCCTTTTCTTGCTTATAGTTGTAGAGGACTGAGACTTACTATACCGGAAATTCGATTTCCGGAATACATTATTATATAACTGACATTTTATTAATTATATACTACTGCCACTGCCAACAAAACAAGTTTTAAAAAGATGGGCAGCAGCATCCTCTGCGTATTGTAATACAACGCTGCGATCGCCAATCTGCCTGCTAAACGTGGCGATTATGGTATATCCTTCCATTAACATCTTTGGCCTATGCCTTGTAGTGGGTATCTATGCTTTTTAACAAAACTAAATTATATCTCGTTAGTTGTGACTTTTTCTAGAAAACTCCAACAGAAATAACGTATCATAATATATAAATAATTTATTTATTTTAAAGTTACTACGCTAATTAATATGTTGAAAAAAAAATTACATTTTGCATCTTTTATTTAAAACGTGTAAAGACATTATTAAAGTAGGTTTAGTTGTAAATAAATATTGATTATAAGATTTATGAAATAAAACTTTTTTTCGTAAAGCAGCAGTTTAGGCAATAATATTAGTGGAATTTATTAAATTCGCTGAAAGACGTTGAACACAGGTAGATTCCTTTCAATCGGAAAGAGGACGGCCTTCGTAGTGGACAGACCGGCCAGTCTTATTGGTAATTGGTCTATGTCAAGCGCTATACGCTTTATAGCTGAAATTCTTTATTCAAAATTCATTTTGTTTTCCTTGTTGAGTAATTCTATATTTATACCAACTATGAATCAGTAACACACACATAAGTAAAGAGTTACGTATGAGAATCATATTCAAGATTAGGCACAATGTTCTTGATAATTTATCATAATAGAGATAAGATATGTTCAAATATTTACTTTGTCATTTTTATAAATGTTATATGACTAACAACTAATTTTAGTTTTTTCTTACTTTTCTTAACCCTTAATAGCCTAGAGTTTCAATTTTGATACCTGAATGAATGTTCACATTACAATTAGTTTTTTTTTATAGGTTGGCTGTACGAATTTTACTGTTGTAGAATATTCTTTCCAACGAAATTAAAAAAAAAACTATTTTTCCCTTCATTTCTAGACCCTAAAGCAAACACAGTAATATTAAAAAAAAAACACTCGTAAATCAGGCTATTAAGGGTTAAAGTGGCATCTATTTACGAGGAACAGTGACCATTACAGCAATCTATATCTTAGACATCGCGGCTGTGCAGTTCCAACTGGTGCTCTATCAAAACCACTGGCATAAATTTTTCAGCCAAGATATTTTCTTTCTACAAACACTTCGCTTTCCTTTAATCTTACCTTGTAAGATAACTTCTTCTGCTTCTTACTCACATTTAAGAAAAGAACAAAATATTCAAAACAATCATTATCATTACTTCTGCTTTAAGACGTTCACTTTTAAACAAAGGTCTGCACAAATTTCCAATTAGACCCGTAATATTCGGTCTGCATCTTGCCTACAGGCTACAAAGGCCATCTATTATGCGCGCAATGTGACCTACCATTTCAACTTGCCAATTCTCTAGGCCATGTCCGTTGATTCTTTTTGTCTACGGGTCACTTTATTAGCTTCAATATTACTATTAATGGATTGTCCTAACAGCTGATCTATTGTGGATTCGTCAAAAGCTAAAGAACAAATTGTCTATAAATCTACAAAAACTTCTTTTATCGGGAAGCAATAAACCTAACTATAGTAATATTGGTAGGCTGGTAAAAAATACAGGTCTCTAATAAGCCTGGGTTTGTAAGTATATGTGATGTTGTAGGAGAAGGCTGCGGAGAAAGCAAGAGAAATAATATCAGAGCTTCTGGCACGCAGACAGAGAAAAGAACGAAAGAAGTAGTTATGTCACGACCTCCAACAACACGATCGGTGTTGGCAGTGAATACAGGGTGAACTATTGCAAGTATAGCGCAACGGTGGCGCTTGATCTAATCCTGTTCATACATTTATGACAACGCCATAAAATTTTGTAGTTAAATCAAAATGTGTCAAAGAATTTTAGGTAGTTAATATAAAATAAGTTCGTTTATTTTTTTACTATCAAGAATTAAATAAATATATATTCTACAAAGTATTATTAAAACAATATTAAATAGATATTTTGCAGTGACCAATGTTTTGAAGTAATGTGTGACTTTTTTAATAGAACTACACATTTTACGTCGTCGTCATCGTTTTAGCTTGCAAACGCCCACTGCAAATCATACGTTTCTTCCAAAGATATCTATGGGGGGATATACAATAATCGCCTCGCTTATCAAGCGGGTTGGCGATCATAGTTTGATATTATAATACGTAGAGAATGCTGCAACCCAGGAAACTTGTTTTTGAACAATGACAATTCTGTATAATTAATGCACAAAGTGTGAGTTATATAAAATTGTATTTCATGAATCGAAACTGAAGTTTCAGTACTTTACCGCTGGAATATCGCGGCGCAGTTAAAAAAAAAACATTTTACTTGTTTTAATTTATTCTATAAAAGGAATTATTTTAATATACTAGTACAAAGGTTAACAATTTTATCTATTTTTTATAAAATCTTACGAAAAACGTTTATTAATAAATAATAATACATCTGTTGCAATTTATTTTTTTAGAAATTAAACAGGAAAAAAATACAAAATTTACTTTTAAAAATGTCGCTAAACTTACGTGTAGGTCATCTGTTTTCATATTTGCGAGTATTACTTTTTCACTAAAAATATACTTTGGATTGATTTAATATTTAATTCACAAAAAAATAATGTAATCTTAACAATTATTATAATGCACAAAGAATAAATATCTTATTGCATTTATAAATAAGATTTATTTTTGTTTAAAAGTTACAAAACGGTCGCAGAATCTCCAATAAGGTAGAAAAGTTCTCATATGACAGCAATTAACAAACAAATCTGGTATCCAATGATGTTACATATTTGTCAGAACCATGAGGCATCTTTTAACGCATTTCCATATATATATATGTATATATATGTGTGTGTGTATGTATATATATATATATTCAGTAATAGGAACACGTGTACTATACAATTGAAAATGACGTCAAACTAAAATATGTATATGCTTACAAGAGACTACAGTTCTAAAATTGAATTATGGATATTCATATTATATTGTATTTTTTTTTGGTACAGTTTATATAGTAGTAGGTTTAAAATAAATTTATAAACTTTGCCAATATAATATAAATTTAAAATACATTTTACAAAATTGTCGCCATGTGAAATTGTACTCCCTTTGCATTTTCATACTAATTCAAAAAATAAAAAATAATAATCTAGTTTTATCTAACCTTAATGTACAAAAATATACTTATTTTTATCAATAAAGCTATAATAATTCTATTTACATAAAAGCATACACTAATACTTATTCTATGACTACACGTAAAAATGCAACTGTAAAATTTTCTTCCATAAGAATCTTGTGAAGTCAACTCTACTCTCAACTATCTACAAGTACGTATAGGAACAACTGGATCCAGTACTTCTGTTACCTTTATATCACTAAAACATGTGAAGCATGGTGGGCAGCCATCCGTTCCATATGGACATATTTCGCTGCGAATTCTTTCAACACATTTTTGAGAATATTCCTTGCATGTAAACTAGCGTGTATAACGTTGTTTACATCAGGATTTTCGTCCAAATATAACGTGGGTACATGATGCTACAATATGTTAACAATACCTTTATTGTAGTTAACTAAAATCAGAGTAAAAACATAATCCATAAATATTTAAGACATTGGTGGTGTAACATAAAGCTCCCATGTGAGCTGTATTATTTAACCTTAATGAATTTTATTTAACTTTTGTACATATCTCTTGTACATATATCAGCTTGTTGTATTTTGTAAGTTCAGATAATTTATTGTACATCGTAACCTTCCGTAGAGAAATAATATACTCCTGTCGCGTTCCCGGGATTCCAAAACCCGGCAATAGTGACGTCATTAGCCGAACAACTGCCTCCTTTGTACTTCTTGTATGAGTCACATTTCCTTGCCAGAAACCACTCCGGATGACTAACTGTAGCCGTCCATAGATCTACACATGCTCTGTGATTGCATTTAGCTGCCTTTGTTGAATCGAAAATTCCAGGAATCAAAGGAGTTTTACAATTAGGTTGTGTCTGTCCGTTTTTGTTTATGAAGAAATCTACATCAGCTAATACACTTGTTGTTCCTAAACCACCAGCGTTGCAATGATATACTTCGACGTATTCAGCAACACCTGAACGGATTTGTTCTTCTATGAAGCTGTTGGAGAAACATGGGCCGGCAGGGTCTAAACCTGTTATCCTGGAGATCTTTTGTCCTGTGTTCTCAAAGAATATTTGCCCAGTGTGTCCAAGGATTTGGCTACCAAGACTGTGTCCAATACAATGAATGTTCTTAGGGGGTATTCCACCTTCGCTTAGAGTTGTTATCATCTCTGCTATAGCCTTTCCGATATAATACACGTATCTAACGGATCTTTCGTAACTCTTGATCTTTCCTTGTTTGTCGTTTGTATAAGCAGAGTGATCTAATATAATCAGATAGCTGTTCGGAAAATTTCTAAACGTGTCGCGTATTCGTTCCTCCGTTTTCTTGTGTATATTGGATTTGTAGCCGGAAACGAATATAATGAATCTCTTACTCTTGTCTAATTCTGCGTAAGAGAGGATTCCTTTAGCTGCATCTGCTATTGGATATGTTTCGACTTCGTTTCTAGAAAAGTCGTAGAAGTAAACGTCTATTTCACTCACATCGAGATCTAATGTCCTATCGTGATTACCTGGATAAAATAAATGAAAATCAATTATCTAATTTATTTCCTTTTTTCATAAAAAGGGTATTTTTTTTGGAAACTAACAATTCAATTGAATATAAAACAAATACATTTTCTATTCGTTTTACTAAAATAAAATTGTCCAAATATGATACTTGCCAGAATTACTGCGTAGAATTTTGTAACTTATAATCAAGATAATTGGCCTAAACATATAAGCAACCTACTATTACAATAAGCCTTGTATGAACGCCTTTTGAATATGTAATAAATTGGGAAACATTTTACGTCATTCAAAGCATAAATTTCTTTTATTTCATATGACGTCATTAAGTTTGAACCATTCTAGAATGCTTCGAAAGTGTACTTATCTAATATAGATAAAAAATATTTTAACTAAGCCTTGTTATGGGGCTGGGTTCAAAGCAAATTATAATTTAGACTGTGGTTCCTCGGTATTACAGTGGCCCAACAAAATATACGAAATCCCCTGCTTAAGGTTTTCAATAGAAACATTGGATTTTAATAAAAATATCATTTTTGAAAAATAAATTATGAATTTCTTATGTTATCAAAAAAAATCGTAACTATTGACCTAGATGAAAATATCAATAAATTAAATAAAAATGATGAAGAACTTATTATTAACTTACATTTTATAAGTTTCGAACGTAACGCTATTTGAAATGGGCCGTATTTCTCCAAGTCGCCGCGACCCCAGGCGATGGTGGGGTCTAGTAACCAACAAAACACACACACAACCAACAATTTCATTGTTGCAACCAATAAATTGCCGAAAACCTTGTAATGGAAACAACACTGTGTACAACGTAGTACAAACTGTACAGTAGGCAAACGTTTATTGTCGGCGCTGTAATGGCTTCGAGACAAACGGTCAGTGACGTAAGATAACGTGGAGTGGTTACATGTTATAACACGACTCGTACAAAGTAATCACCTTCACTTCAATTTCTTTTATTATTTAAATAACAATTTAAAATAATTAATATTTGCTCATTATTTAATTGTAGTGCAATTAAATTTTTAAATATATTTAAGTACTATTTATATGTCATAAGCAAATATGTTTTCTTCGAATCTTCTTATATTTGAAATAACAACGTAAAAACTTGTTGAGAAAGGAACGCTCCGGCAGTTTAAGGAAACAAGTCTCTCTTTTTCATGCTGTCGGTGCTTGTTTAACAATTTTACATCTGTCTTTATCACATGATACCCTAAAAACTTATTATCAGTTAAAACCAATTGCATTTATAAATATTTAAAATATCCTAGGAAAGAAATTTAGAAGTAACAAATCAAATATCAGGCAGAATAATGTAGTATAGTATAGTATAAAGCAGGATTGTACGTAACCCATGAAGCCTCTTCTTAGGTTTCCTAAGGAATAATTAGGAATGATCTGCATTCTGTATCTTCTGTCAACCTTATCAAGTTTTTCTCTATGGTCCCCATTATTGGGGATCTCTCGTAGACCCTTACTCTGCAACTCCGACAAATAACCCAGTAATTTTTTTATATATTTTTATTTTATTATGGCATAGCTAAAACATAATACAATAAATGTTTTCGACAGTTTTCTATAGTTTTGTATACACTTAAATAGGTTTGCCGATCGTAACATAAATATACTTGGCCTTAATTAAGATAGCAACAACTTTAATCTGTAGTTTAAATGAATGACAATAAATTATAATTAAAGGGACTCTATGATTAATAAAAATATGCTGCAATTAATGCAAAATAAATTAAATGTAATTCATATGATGTGATATTATTTTTAAGTAAGATTAAATATAATTTTTTCACCGTATCCAACTCGAATAGGCTTCGAAACATCTCTACATAAAAAAGCCGCAATCTTTGAAGACCAAGGTTTTGGACTCATATATGTTGCCAGTACATTTGGATCCAAGGCATAGTCGCTTACTCTGTGCCTTGTAAAAAGCTAAAGGTCATCCAGAAACCAAGCAATGAGGAGGGTTATGCTCGAAATTTTGAATCAGAAATAAGTATATCCGTAGAAGAACCAAGGCCAACGTTGATCGAAGAATTGCTTGTCAGAAGTTGCAGTGTGCAAGGCACATCGCTTGTACAACCGATGCGCGTTGGGGACGAAAGGTTCTCGAGTTGCGATCATGAGCAAGTAGACGCGGCATGAATAGGCCCACCACGAGGTAGACCAGTACTGGTCATCATAGAGATCCTTGATGGTATATGCCTTGTGCGAGTGTCTATCGACTGAAAATAACAAGAAGATATTACTTAAAGTGTGGAATAATTTCAATATGTTTATTTATGGTACCATATTTATTCGTTTGAATTCACTTGTCTGCTTCAAAACAGTTGTCTCATTCATTTAATACTCCGAGTTGTTCCTCGGTTTTATATCTACCAATCAGAGAGGGATTACTATTAACATCTTACCGTGGGTGGTAATTGTTGACGGGATCGTATCATGTTCCACGATTACATTATTTGTATCTCATGCGATCTTTTCTTTGTTTCGATACAATTTATTAGCTTTAAAACACGATTTACTATATAACTCTCAATTATAGTTCTAGAGCAATGCTTTTTTTACTTCATTTATCAATACCACTCATCTGATCACCAAGAACATGATCTCTGTCTTATTTTTCTTAAAATATCATCATCGTCCTTTCAGCCGAAGTCCACTATAGGGTATAGACATATCCCGTAGATTTCCAATACTACCGGTGGAAAGCATGTTGCATCTTCTAGTTCACGGACCTTTCCGCTCCGTGAACTCAGTACCCATGAAGCTGTAAAAGCCTTAGGGCTAACAGCATTAACATCTTCAGAAAAAATAAAGGTCGCATCAGACGTCTTCTGGCCTCCTTAACAAAATCATTTATCCCACTTATGGACGTCCAATGCTTCGTTTGCATGTGCATGGACTCCACTCTTAAACCTAACCTCTGCGGCCTTATTTATGCAAGGTTTTAGTCTGGTCGCTTCTATTACAATTTACGAATTTTGCTGTGCTATGTCGATTATCAACAAAATATTTAATTTATATTTCATTTATTTAGTTACTTCAAAACCAGATTCATTTTCTCATACGAGGGTATTCCACAATTTTATATAAGTATCTTCATTTGGAATTACTCTCGATTAACCATGGTAATTATTATTTATCAATACATGGCAGCATTACAATATTAAATAAATATAATATCAAAAAATAAATTATTTAATGATGTACAGGGTGTGCTAAAGATTTATTGACATTTAAATTTCAATCCCAAGCAAACAAAAGCCGCGAGAGATGCGTAGAGATCTTACCACCAGGTCGTTTCTTAGAAATTATGCCGCAATGGATGCATTACGAAACCTTATTGTGAAAATTGTGTGAAATAATTTTATTTTAATAACAGTTCGCATATTGTGCGGTGTTTTTTTTTCGTTATAAATTCGTTTTACACTACTTAAGTCAGTGTCCAAGTGCTTCTTTAATAAAGAAATAGTTAAACAAGTTCGAAGAAACTGCATCTACACTAAGTGTAAAGCAAACCAAAGCCCATGGCGGATTCTCGAAGCGAAAAGAATGTACAGAAAATCATGCTTCTGTTTTACGCGATCCAAATTTATTGACACGCAATCGTTCGACTGAAATATGACAATCCTGCATATGATTGTTAGAAACTAGTTTCTATAATAATTCAATTTTGTATTGTGCAGCGTTTATTTAATGTCGGTAAAGCAGTGTCTGTTTAACCTTGACTCTTAATAGATGGCGCTGTTATGATTGCGTCCATTGCGGTCGCCGGTCGGTAAAGCAGTTGGTATTTGAGATATCAAAGTGATAATTTAAAATATAAAAGAATAAACTTCCGGAATCGATTGTTTAAATAATAAGTTTAAATATCGTTTTTCTATTTTCAGAAAAACGCATTACTGTTTTATTTTTGAGGCATATATCTACATAGTCGAAAAAAACTGTCTTATATGATCATGCCATATTTGGAAATTTTATTTATTACATTTTTTAAATTTTATTACATTGTTAAAGGATCCAGATAGTGTACCAAACTAAACCCAATGATCTTATTTGGCGCCAGTCTTGTTTCGAAACATTGATAGATCGATTCAGTAAATTTTATCTTATCTTATTTATCTTATCTCTCTTATCTTATTTTCCGACGAAGCACATTTCCATCTAAACACCATTCCATGTAAACAAACAGAATCGCAGCTATTGAAATAGCTTAAATCTAAAATTGAAACACAAGAGGCCATTTCAGTCTCCTAAGCCATGGGCTGCAACTTCAGCAAAGGAAATCATTAGACTCTACTTTTTTTTTAATTAGCGCTGGTTTTCAGCTACTATTACTACTCTGCTAAGTATGTAAAAGTGTTAAGGTAGGTTAGCAACAAAGGTACTGGAATTTTCTGGATACAATCATAACATATGGTTTCAGTAAGATGGAGCATGTCTCACATCCAACGAGTCTCAAAGGAATGTTTCCGGAATAGCTGATTTCTAGACGAAGCCACATCCCAAAGCAAGCCAGGAGCCTAGCTCGATCCTCAGCAGACTTTACAGGTTTTTTAAAAGAGTCATGTCTACATCTGTAAACCAAATGCGACCCTTCAAATGATAGAAAAAATCGGCGAAGAGATATCGGCAATATTGCTCTCTCTTTGCCGACGCTTATTTAAAAATTACCGCACTTGCTTAGCAGAACGCAAAAATCTAAATAGTAGTCTTTAAGACACTATAATTTTTAAAGAAATAAATTCCAACTTATTTTACCTTACATGTAATTTAACTTTTTAATAAAACTTTTTAATATATTCCCTATTTTTTAAGGATTTTTCTAAGATTAAAAAATTCATGGTCACCCGGTGCTTTTATTTTTAGATTTTACATTCAGAAAATAAAGATCTTGGATATCATGTGGAATCTTAAAATGGATACACTCATATCCATAAAAGATTTGTTAACTTTTGAAGACAGAAATTAAAGCGAGTTTATTTTTATTTATCATGTCTTTTATAATATTATACATATTTTAATTTTGGCTTATGCGCGTCTTAGCTTCTCACGGTTGAATTTATAAATTTATAACCAACACCTAAACTTAGATACAAATAACTCTAATTGTACTGTGATGTGTGGTTGGTAAAATAATGTAGTCTTAGCGGTACGAGGGGTGAAATCGGTCTGTCTGTCCAGTGCAGGTAAAGAGCTGTCCTCTACCCTAGCGACGCCCACGCTATATTGCCCACAACTGGCAACCAAATTATTGACAACACCACGCATCCCACTCCGTAATTAAATATGTATTTTGAAGCAACCGCTAGAAAGTCAATTTCTTGAAAAACATCTCTCATGGAACCTGTTTTTAGTGGGCTTCCGCCCGCTCCCTAGCCGCCAACAGCGAGGTCAAATCGAAGTTGAATGCGGATCCCTCCTAGGCTCGCCTGTGATCTACCCCGCCATCTCAAGCCGCACATACAAAACATTAACACTTTATAACTTTACTCAGGTAGAGTGGTTTACTACTTGCTAACTTTGTGCAACTGGAATGCACCTGTCCAGCTTTTGTTTTATTTTCAGTATATAAGTTCGCGGAACCTTCCGCTCCTTGAAATCACTTCCAATGAGCTGTAAAAGCCCTCAGACTAGCAGCATCAACATCAACTGAGAATAAGTATGTCTGTATTTGAAGTTATAAATGAACCACATTTTATTTTGGTAAAATTAGTTTTACTTAATTTCAGTAACACTACTTCATAATAAAAATGAAATAAACAACTCGAGTTTTATTAACGTCCGTTAATTGTCTTCTTTTTATAATAAGCATAGACGGTCGAGCCGAGTTTGTCTGCAAGTACGGAGAAATAGAAAGTTCCACTGGTACAAATTTCTAGTATACATTTCATATTAGTAAATAAACACAGGCATAAGTCTCTAAGGAATATGTAATACATATTCTTCGTATAACATTAAATGAGTTCATAGATTATCATAATTAGGCTCAACCAAATATCCCAAAGGAATATTCTAGAACAGACTTAATACTTTAACAGTATTATTTCTATTAAAATTTATGCACTGGTAACAATGTGTTAACATCATCTATAGCTTCAATTAACTCTTGTTTATTAAAAGATAACGACTTTTAATGACCAGTTTCATATCTTACTGCAATTAGAATTGTGGTTTTGAAACCTGCTTAGTAGTTGTGGACTGGGAGAGTGGTATGTCTTTCCAACGCTGCAATCCACCTACTCGCCTTTGATGTGTTCCCGTCAAGCTCACTCAGAGCCACCTCTGGTCAGCCCAGATGGTCATTTAGATTAATCTTAGCTTCACTGTTAGTGACCAGGCCAAGGCTACCATCGCCACAAGGAAACTAGCTCAAAGAGTTCAAAAAAGCGTGTTTTTACGGTGCAAAATTTCCAAGCTGATGATGACAAATTTTCCAATTTTAAACAGGAAAATTTTGATACGATCAATACATTTACGAAAAGAAGAAAGATCAAGAGAATCAATGTGACAAATATTTTCTATGGCTGAAAATGAATGGATACGTTCTAAAAATTATGAAAGATCAAAGAAAACGAACACGTTCATTTTTCCATCCATCATTCCTTCGTCAAAATTTTGATTCAGGATGGCACGAGCCAAGCGCGGAAGGCGACTATATTGATGGCATATTGTACACTCGGCTTTAACTAGATGCACTTTGTCCCCATCCAGCATTGCGATCTTGCTGACGTACAATGTATTTCCCTCGGAGCGCCATTCAAACTTGACCCATTCGCTTTTTGTTTCGCCCCTTCCCGTCAGCCTTGATGCAAGCCGGCTGGAGATCATTTCTAAATGGACGTGTCTACAAACAACAAATTTGCATAAGCAAATATTTCAGACGGTATTGCTATAAACAAAAGAGCTATTTTTCCTTGTATTTAGTACTTCGACATCGGCCTTACTGCTATTGTGAAGTAAATGTGTTGAGTAAGCTTTCATGGGTGATGTATACTGGGCGTTTCATTGCCCTATTGTTCATGTTACTCACTGGGTAAGATCGTACCAAAAAATCTAAAAACGTAACATCGAAGCCTATCTATTCCCTTCCTATATTGTGAACAAATTCACGACCGTGAAATAACTATGCTTCATTTTGCTGGATATAGCTTAATCAACACTTCATTTATGTATATATCCGAAAATGTAAAGATATGTTTACATGCGACAACTTTTAAAAAAGGTTAAAATTTATCAATTTATGTATTTTTTTTATTAGTATCATTTTCTTGGTCGAGGAAAAATATCTTTTCAATTCATTTGTTGCCATATTTACCCATTTTTAATTTAATTTTTTTTAGAAATGCACTAATGGAAAAAAGAGAATTTAATGCAAAAACAAGTTTAGTCGCATGATAAATAGAATAATTAATTTATAAGCAATATTACACGTTCATAATGTATAATTACAGACGGTAAACGCATCCTTACCTTATTATGATTCACTAATGAGATAAGTTATATATTTTCTGGTGGTAGCTCCACCCGGCGAATAGAGTGTAATAATAATTTATAGTGTATAATGTCCGGACCAATATTAATGCTATTTCGATAAATAGCATTAATATTGGTCTGGTCCTTCTAAGTTATTTTCGATCAAAGACCGATGTCTTTGATCGAAAATAACTTAGAAGGTGGTTCTCAGTACATTCTCGGACTAATAAAGGCGGGTAAATACCAAGAATCCAATTAAAAACTTCACGACCGGGTCCTAATTAGACGTTCCGGATATTCAAAAGCTCATGCCAACAGTAATTGCTTTCAAATTAGTGCAAAAGGAAAAATAAGAAAGTAGAATTTAAATGAATGGGGCGGTAAGAAATCGCCGCTCGCGTTTTTAACCACGTTTACATAATTATAAATTGATTTAACTCTGTTAATTATTATTACGAACAATAGATATTTCTTAAAGAGTCGTAAAAATTATTTTATTCGTGTCATATTCATTTTAATTGCTATTAAAATCTGTGTGAGATTTTTAAATTCAACAATCACCCATGACAAAGACCATAAAAAACATTAGTACATTCAGAGATTTAACGGTGGCAGTTATGTAATTCGCATTGTTTGCCGCATATGCATTTATCAGCGGGCTGGCGAGCAATGCACTTTGTTGCACGACTACGACTGCATGAAGTGGCTAAATATTAGTCCTTTTCTTACTCAGGATGGACTTCCGCAAAATAACGCCTGATTCCATTAAATATTTGAGATCAGCATGCGTAACTTGTACTAGTTTACCATAAACTATATTTTTTAATTTTTGAAACGTAGCGTAAATATAATGTAATATAAAATAAAAGTATTGAATTTTTATTAATTTATTGTAAAATTTATCACAAATTTAACTTATGTAAGATTTATTATTCTTGAAACCATTTCGTCTGTCGATATGAAAACAATTATTAGTACTATTATTGTTAGTATAAAATTTCAAATGTTTTGCATTACTTGCATTATTATAATTAAGTTATCAAATTAACCAACAATCTTTGCGAAGTTTGGAAAATCCGGCCATAGCTCTTCGGTGTCATTCGAGCACGAAGATTTCTTTTCTATTTTCCCTTCTTTCATTGCACCAATTCTATCTTCAGTCATATGATCGTCGCCTTTTGAATTTTCTCCTCTATTTATCTTCTGATATTTAACTACTAATTCTAATACCTCGTGTTGCATTCGTAATCGGAGATCACCTCTTAAATTTCTCATTGCATTCCCTACGTACTGACCGAACACGAAATCCTCATTGACTTGATGAGTTAAAAATTCTCTTCCTAGCTGCATTAGAACTTCTTTCACTAGTCTCGTTGCGGAAGAACTGTTTGTGTTGTTCATAACGGATCGTGGAGATTGCTTCCATAAAGGTTTTTCGTATTTGGGACGTATAGCTGGAGGTCCTATAGCGACAGATACTACTTCATCGTTTTCGATGTCATCTTCTTCAAGTGGTTTCAGATGTCCCGATGGCTGTTGAATAAGTGTAATTATTAAAAACAGTGATAAAAAACTTTTTTCTTATTTTATTTATGATTTTTCAACATCGTGATCATGTCAGCTGATAGACTTCACTGCAAGACTTAGGCCACACATAAAGATTGCCACGATAACGACTTCTCGCCAATTTGGAAATGTTGTCGGGACACCTAGTAACGCCGCGACCCACGCTACATCTACAGGATTGTACAACGCCACTCAAGAACTTTTCGGCCCTCGTCCACTGTCATTTCAGAATTGCGATTCGCGTTGCTTAGCGTTGCTTTTGGTTCTAAATATTGTCTTAATTAATTAATAATATTGATCCTGAATTTTAGTATAATGCAGAATATAAGACATTGCACTTTTGTAGCATAAAAATGTTAGTTAAAAAAAAACTGAATGATTTACACATAAATAAGCCTTCTAAAATATCTTTTCATAAAAGATATAAAACAAAAGTAACATAATCATATACTTTCATCAATCGAAATTTAAAAACCACTCACAAGAACAAGCTATTGGTTTTATGTGTATAAAAAGAACTCCTTTTAATAAAATCAAAAAGTTAAATACAGTCACTAATGCAATAGTACGAATAACTATACGACTTGTGAAAGGTGTTGATAAAGAAAAACTAGGTAAAAATTGCAGGGAACAAAGTAAATTAAAACACCTGAAGTTAGCTATAAACCAATGATATTAATGAAAACTAGAAAAGGCGTGTTAGCAGTGAACAGTGGTAACCTAGCGATCATAGTTCGGGGGTTCTATTCCCGAGATATGATCTTATATAATACAAACTTATTTATTAATTTTGGGATTGCTCCTTACAAACAAATTCCCATAACAGGGTGCTTTGCGTACCATGATATCCCAGGACGATCGCCAACCTATGAAACGTGGCGCTTGTAGTATATCCCCCCCACACTAGATATCTTTAGAGGCCTATGCCTTACAGTGGACTAAAACGACTACGCAGCGATCGTGTACTATATATAGATCATGATGAAAATATTATATTTTTTTTATAAATTATTTTTAAATATTATAATTTTTATTTACTATCTATAAATAGAGGAATCTTTCTGGAATACGTTTAATTTATTTATTTACAGTTAAACAATATGATGTTTATACAGGCAGCTACTTTATAATAAAGTTAGGAAAAAAGGTTTTTTTTTTTTAAATTCTAATTTGTATCGCTAGTGTTTTTTTTACCATATTTTTTTTCGCTTTTACTAAACGCAGACAGAAGAGGGTTGCCGCTATTTGATACGGATCTTTCTTCTCGCAGCTGCAAGGCAATACAGCTTTCTATAATTTTTTACAATCTTTCTTACACAATTTTCTCTTATTGGTAAATACAGTTAAAATTTATACATATTAACAATACAATTTGGAATACTCAATTATATATTAGTTGGTACGGAAAAAAGGGGTAGGCACCCTTTCTTTCTACATTAGATATGGGTATAGGATTAACCCACCTTCTTCCTTATTTCTCTTGAGCGTTGAGTGGTGGTTCTTCTTTTGGGTTCGTTATCACTTTGTACCATGTGACGCTTTGCGTGAGCGTGAACATTCTTAACGGTTTCTGTCGATGTTCTTCTACTGTCTCCTCTCCAGGCCTCCTGTTAAATAGAGTAATATATATATTAAGATCCATCAGGGGGTTTAAAAAAATATTGAAATCAAACACACTATATGTCATAAAACCAGGGATAGTCGGTAATAGTAGATATGAAAATACGGTACCAATATTAAAAAATGTAATGATTTTAAATAGTAAATCAAAGTGTACAATAGAAATAGAATTCATGATAACGATAATATAATGTCCAAAACTAAAATTAAAAGACGTGTAAAGTAAAAGTTAAATCGAATTATTACTATATACTTGAAGGAGAAAGGAGAAGAAGATGATAGGTTTCTCTCTATAGATAAACAAGTGACTCGGGGAACCAAAGTAAAGTCAATGATTTCCCCCTTTAAGTAGTCATATTGCCAAAAAATAAGATTTCTGGTACAAGAACTAGCTATATGAGACCCAAAAAGACCACGGGCAACACCACAAATGCAATAGAGGGATGATATCATGAATGTGGAGGCAGAATCTGGACCATCATTGTCCTAAGTAAGGTAAAAGTGGAGAGTAAAAAAGGTGAACTACAAAAAACTTATTATTGAGGAAAATTTAAAAACAAAGGAAGAGTATCTTCTTAAAAGCTCTTTTTGTAACAGTAAAAAAAGAACTTTTTTCTTAATTGTAAAAACGATAGATGTTAAATCAGATTAAAACAAAAGTGAAATTAATAAACATAAAAATTGAAGACGGAGGGCGGAATTTGCACCACTGCCTTAAATGAGAAAAAAGTGGAGAGTAAATAAGGAAAACTACAAGAAATTTCTAGTTCAGGAAGACTAAAAAGAAAAGAAAGATATTCACTCTTAAAAGATCTTTTTCTAACAGTTAAAAATATAATTTTTTTTCTTAATAATCAATAAGACAAATGTTAAATCAGATCAAGACAAAAAAATAAAATTTTCTTACTACGATGACATTCGGCACTATGATAAAGATGAGAAAAACGGAAATCATTTTCACGTCCATCGTAAAATGCTTTCAAACACAAACTGTTGTACATTTGTCCACAACACAAAGAGCATGTGAATGTTTGTTGACAAAATATGTATCAATCGATTTAGTAAACAATGAATTGTTTTTGAGATGATATAGTGCATAGTGTATGTCGATGTTATTCTTATACCTCAAATTACGTAGTCATCAGTTTTACAGGGTGAAGGCTTGACATTTTTAAGGTCATTCTTTATTACTACACGACTTAGAACATTCCTTCGGTATATTATAAATATTATTTAAATATTTAACTATCTATACCAGGGATGACCACATACGGCTCTTTGAACAATTATTTTTTGGTTACTTTTAATTTCACATTACCTATGTCAGCTCCTTGGAAACCGAAGCGAATCAATGGTATGAATAATTATTATTATTATTCCACATGAAATTATTAAAATCAAAACACCAATCATAATTAACTAACCGGCATCATATGTATTAATAGGAGTGCTGTCATATACGCATGCCATTATATCTAACTTCAATATACATATTTTATACTTTTGTTAAAAAAATTCAATAAATACAAAATTTGGGAAAAAACTGCCATTTATTTGTTTTAAACACATATTCAATTGCGGCTTGCAAATTACGAAAAATGGATTGCACTATCAAAGAGCTTAACCACCCCTGTCTTACGTTAATATCTCGCTAAGTATCTAAGTTACTCCTCAAAAGTAAACCCTAAATGCACAGATAAAAACACTACGTTTATTTGATATCCAACTTACAATATTCACATATATTACTAAATCATCTACTTCAAATTAGCAAGAAGAAAATAATAATATTAAAGCAAAATTTTATAGAATAAGTAAAAACATATTTTTTTTTAGCAAAGGTCTCTCTAGACCAGAGAATATATCCAATTTCAATCATGAGCCGTATTTACATGAACGACAACTTTAAATTGGAGAATGTGGGTCTATATCTGTTCGAGGAAATGGCAACTAAAACATTTTTAACTCAACACTCGGCTAAATAGATCGTGAAATCTCTTGTTCAACTTGTGAGTGGAGTTCAGAAGAATCACCTAGACCAGAGTTCCCCAAACTTTTTTGTGTCGTAGACCCCTTGCCGTGTTTTTCCGTGTTGGGTAGACCCCCTACTTACCCGATATTTATTTCCTGTAAATTTCTAACTGTAGTGAAGTTTAGTGTCAAAAACTTGAAGTAAAAACACATATTAATTTATTCATTTATTAATTGAATTTAAATTAAAACTACTCAAAATAAAATTTTGTATCTGTTATGTTAAATATACGTAACATAAAATAAACATAAAATAAACAATAAATAAAATAACATCAGTAATAAGTCAATATTTTTAGTGTGAAGGATGAACCCGATGCTTTAATAAAAAATTATCAACATTTGGCGTTAATTTTGTAATGATTGATCTTAAATCTCATAGGTACTTTTATAAATAGTGTAAATGTTTTGATATTATGAGACAGTATGATGTAAGTAAATAAGTACTATCAGTGTATGTGTTGAGATCCACTAGCATGGACCCCCATTTTTTTTTTCGGTGACGTAGACCCCTTGCAGGTTGTCATAAACCCCTAGGGGTTGATATAGACTACTTTGGGAATCACTGACCTAGACCATTAATAATTTTATACAGGTGCATTATATCACTGACCTTACGGCATTTCTGTAAAAGAGTCTTTTATTTCATGTAAACCATTTATATCATATCTAGAGGTCGATACTGATTCATGATTTTGGCTTCATCGGTGAAAGTTAAACAATCGGTTTTATTGCAGAAGTTCGGTACTAGAGAAATAAGTTTTTCTCATGTATTTTATACAAATTTAAAAATATGTTGCATTTTGTTCAAAATTAAACCGAACTTTCTAACTACACTTCACTTTTTGTTCACTTGACACTTTTAGTAATAAGTAATTAAAGTTTTTATACTCGCATTCCTTCGACTTGTCTAGAAGTTTCGAGAATTCAGTCTGTAAGTTCTAACAGAAATTCAACTGCGAGGTTAAGTTTTCCCAAAACCTAAACTTGCGTGTAAAATATTTTAGCGATGTAAGACTGTTCAAGGAATTATTGGAAAAACATAGAATAAAGGATGAGCTATTCTATTATTTATTATTTCTTCGCAACTGTACAGGATAATTGGTTATAGATATAAAAGCTGTATAGCTCATCTTCTGTCAATTAATTTGCGTAAACCCTATTCAAAAATCAATGATTTCAGGCATTTTGAAAATTCAAAAATAAAATTTAATTATTAATGACAACTTCTGACATTATATTGCAAATAGTTATAGACCTGTCGCAATCCAAATAATAAATTAAAACTAGTAACTTATACATTCAATAATTTACATCATTTACATTATAGTCTATCACCCTGTATACACAAAATGTATTTTTAAAAATTATCTAGTACTGTTTAAAAAGTTTTATAGACGAGTAGCACCATCTCTTGTCACCAAATAGTTAAAGTTTTGACAGATGTTAACTGTTTCAAGGCACGAAGAAAAAGGGTGAACGGCAGAAGACAGTCATTAGAAGAGTCTTCCTTGCCCAAAATCCTTAAAAGAAATCCTCGCAAAGGAGAATAAATGTTCGTAGTTCCACTCTATGATGTAAGGATCAACATTATGTCGTTCTAAAAGACATTTGATGTATTTTTTACCAGAGTTATTTTTTGATTTTAATGTATTATTCTTCTACACTTCTGCCCAATTAGATTTTGCAGGGCCATGTTTTGACCTTTTTTTTATTCGTCGTGTAGATAATAAAATATCTCGGAGACTTTATTTACAGAAAAGTGGAGAAGAACGTGTGATTTTGTCCTGAAATACGAACACAAAAGTATAAAAAT
This sequence comes from Battus philenor, assembly GCF_028537555.1. Taxonomy (NCBI): domain Eukaryota; kingdom Metazoa; phylum Arthropoda; class Insecta; order Lepidoptera; family Papilionidae; genus Battus; species Battus philenor. The sequence goes on along the minus strand of NW_027181759.1, from coordinate 2,424,583 downwards.
TAAAATATGCGAGAAAACGACATAATTAATGAACCTTTAATATATATATATTTTTAAACATCTGGAACTTGAAGCAAATAATTTTAAACAAAATATTTATAACGTTTCTTCTCGTGTTTTTAAAAGTAAATTCCAACAATGTAAACTCGAGCATTAAGTTCGCGACACACCAGAGCGGTTGGCGTTCTGAAAGCATTTGGGTGTTACAAGTTTTATCCCGAGTACAGAACAAATAAAGTGGCCGGTGATGCACCTGTGACGTTCGCACGCTACTTTGCCACTTGCATCCACTTTGTACATTACGTTAGGGTTGTTTAATATTCAAGAAGCACTTCTCTTAAAGGGCCATACTAAACGAAGTGCTTAAGTAATGTATTCTTTAAAAACGTTAGGATAAGAGATACATAGAAGACTTTTTCTGTTACTATTTCTCCTGATTCCAGTCTCTGGTCTCCGGTCTTCCTTTATATTCCTTCTTCAATTAGCATGTTAATATGTACATATGTACATAATCTCATTGTATATATACTCGTACTATTTCTGCCGCAATTTGAACAACTACAAGTTTGTACTCTTGTGCCATGTGAATTGTTTCTTTTTTTTGCTTCTATTTATTGTTTATGATATACGGTAAATTATTAATAAATAAATCAATAATCCAGTTGAGTTCTTTTAGCCTTTGGGGATCATTTATCATCAGAACAGGTGATAGACTCAACTTGTCATCAATATGAAGTTTTATTCATCGTAACATACACACATATATATCCATATATATATATATATGTAAGTGTGTGTGTGTAGCCAATTATTCGTTGCTATGAGATAGATATATGTATATATATATATGTATATATATATATATATATATATATGTGTATATATATATATATATATAAAACATCACACATTTTCATTAACAAAACGCCTGTTTTGAATTCCTTACGCACTAGAAGAACGCTAGTAATTCCAGTGCAAACTAAAATGGAACCCGCTCGCAATGTATTCCCATCGCCGCAATACGCTATTATGCCCCAAGCGCAATATTAACGTTTCAGCTGCCAACAATAGCAGCTTGTCGTTGACCTATCTCCATTACTGCTATAGTAGCAACGCATCGGCTAATCCGCGTACTTTAATCTTCGATGTTTCAGTGTTTTTAATAATTATAGAAGTAACACGTAATTTATTTATATACAACATCCAAATTTTTATAATTAAGATATCGTATGTATCTCGAAGAATTGTTCGTTTGAAGTAAGAGTGAGTGGGACCAAATATATCACAACGGAAGGCCAAGGTCGAAAGGTTCTCTAGTGACTTTCAGCCGGTAGACGCGGCGTGGGTAAGCTCCTCACTAGGTAGACCAGAGTTCCCCAAACTTTTTTGTTTCGTCCCCCTACTTACCTGATATTGATTTCCAGTAAATTTCTAACTGAAGTGAAGTTTAGTGTTAAAAACTTAAAGTAAAAACACATGTTAATTTAGACATTTATTAATTGAGTTTAAATTAAAACTACTCAAAATAAAATTTTGTATCTGTTATGTAAAATATACGTAACATATTAATATTTTTTAACTTCATAGGTACTTTTATAAATAATGTAAATGTTTTGATATTATAAGACAGTATGATGTAAGTGAATAGGTACTATCAGTGTATGTGTTGAGATCCACTATCGTGGACCCCCATTTTCATTTCATGGACCCCCAAATTTTTTTTCGCTGACTAAAACCCCTTGTAGGTTGTCATAGACCCCTAGAGGTCGATATTTACCACTTTGGGAATCACTGAGGTGACCAATCGCCGGATGCAAGCAGTGTAAGACCGATCATAATAGAAATCTTTGGAAACAAATGAAAAATACTTATACGTGTAATAATTGTTTTTAATAGCGTCTACCATACATTTATTGACAGCAAATGACACTGTACATTCATCCTCTTAAATTTTTAAACCTATAACCAATCACCCTGTATATAACAACCATATACGTAATCTGTTTATTAAATTTACCATGAACTTGTGCTATAGCTTCATATTAACAGTTAAAAAAGTAATAAATAAAGATAAAACTAATTAAGAAATAAACAAATATTGAACATAAGGTGTAGTAACAAAATAATTGTGAAATAAGTAACAATAATAATAAAAACAAGGACAAAAAAATGCTAGCTCACGGTCCTCTGCTGAAGCCGCAAAGCCTAAATTGGCTCGACGCGTAATTTCATATACATCAAACAAAATGCAAAACAAGCGTTCCGTTATAGTGTATAGAACAGACATGCGGTTTTCTTCACACAACAGTATATTATTTCATTTTAGAAAGTGAACCGCTCTGTATTTCTTGAGTAACATTACAACGTTTCTAATCTTGAAACAAAACCATCCTATTACAGAGAAAATACGCCTTAATTTGTTATAAAATAATAAAGAAAGTAATAGATAAAAATGAAACTAAATAAAAAATAATTAAATATAAAGTTGAGTTACAAAGGAGTTGTAAAATAAGAAACAAAAACAAAGACAATAAAAAAATTGTAAACTAAACTGAGATGCTAAAAAAATGTGGCGAAGGATAAGAGGCGATGTATATATAGATGTATAAGGATAATGACTGAAAGAAAAGAGTGTACAAGAAATTATTAAAAATGAAAGAAGAATATTAAAAAAACTTAATAAAAAATATACTGAAAATTTAAAGAAACAAAGTCATAGACTTAAGATATGAGAACGAATAAAAAAAGTATATATGAAAGCTCTAAGTCGACGTTAACGGTTATATAAATGGAAAATGCTTATGAACTGAAAAACTTTCTCAACGCACGCATGTAACCAATTTAACGTGACCCCTCTCATACCGAACGGGAATGAAGAACTAATACATTTCAGCTGAAACCAGTAGACATTTCAGAGATCAAATCATTGGGCATATTAAAACATTCGCAAGCACAAATGTTAGCGATTAAAAGTTTAATTTGTTCAGAATAAATTCAATTATCGTTCTGAGTGTTTTACAAGCCTTACAGATGTTTGTAATTGAAGTGAACATTATGTTATACAAGCAATTATTATCAATTATATTAATGTGCTAAGTAAATGTAAAGAATAACTATTTACAATGTCCATATTTGTAAATGTCATATCTTTTAATATATTTACTGTTAACATCTATCTCAACAGACAGAACTTCCAGAAGTTATTGGTCTATCGCCTTCGAATGAAAAATAATGTAACATGTTACAGAATGTATTTGTAACACTTTATTTATAGATTTAATGCGAAAATATTAAACTAATTTTATGATGAATAATATGAACTTGAGTTAACTGTCAAACGTGCAAATATTTAGCACACCATGACAGCTGTTTACTTAATATCAAGCATAGGTCCGGATATGTATGGTATGGTACCATCTTTGCGGTGACTGATAAACACCTGCTCGAAGCCCTTGATTCAGTATAACAGCGTGCTGCTCCATATATAGGTGGTGATAATAAGTTTCTAAGAAATTTTAGTTTTAAACACCGCCAGCGAGTAGCAAGTCTGTCAATCTTTACTTTGTAACTATTGGAACTCTACCGCCTTATTCCACCATCTCCGTTTCTCTACAGGATGAGTAGATGGTCAGCCCACCACCACTTACACGGTGGAGTTTCTTCGGCGTGTCAAACATTTCGACTTAACCTTTTTGATCCGCAAATCCAGAATTTAGAACATGGATGCACAGACCGCGGCCCCCAGGCCACATGCGGCCCGCTGGTCGAATACTGGTGGCCCGCCGATAGCAAAAATAATACTCTCGTACATTCGAAAAATATTGAATTCTATTCCAATATAAAACCAAAAAAATGTAATTACCTATACTTCTGGCGGCCGGCCCGCCATCAGTTCATGATTTGCCCGAGTGGCCCCTAGTCTTAATAAGTATGTACAACCATAATTTAGAACGATCTACCGGCTTCTTTATTTCACAAGAATTATAACCCAAGTCTCTTCAGGGTCAAAGTTAACAGATACTTTATATAAATAAGTTGCACACACAAGTGTAAGGAAATAAAAATTAGCAAGTTAGACACAAAATTATATAATTAATTATAGAAAATAGAATGTAACAAAAATTGGAAATAAATAAGACGAATGAAACAGAAATAACATATAACATTAATTAATTAAAAAAGAAATTCAGGATGATGTTAAAAGTGTGCTAAATGCCACCTATTTTTCAAATAGGTCAAGCGACCACGCAAGTATAAGGAATAAATTAGTAATCAACATATGCAAATGCAAAAAAAGTAATAAAGTTAGGAAATAAAAAAAATGGAATTGAAATAAACAGTCCGTATATAACAACTAATTAGTCATAAGATTAATAATTAAATAAAAATTCTGAAAAAAAAATTATTACTTTAGAAAAAAGCCTCCGCTATTAGGCAGAAGAGTTTTAGATGGACACAAAAAAAGAACAAAAACTTATTGAGTCTGCGTGTTTTATTTCGGTCACATTGTTGCTTTCTAACAGGTGAATTCATGATCAAACGTTAACGAGAAAGCTTCAAAAAAAACTGTCAAACATGTAGCTTCACAAAGTTACAAAAACAATAATAAATTAATATAAATTCTAATTTTACGTAATTACTCATTAAAAGCCTTTTTAGCCAATTACGTTTTGTACAATGTAATTCTATGATTACAATGTAAAGAAATTAAATTGCTCTGTAATAATAAAGTTATAACGAAGAATAAAACAGCTATAATATTATAGCACACAAAAATAGCGATAACCTCGGCGAAATCATCTACACGTAGTGATTGTACTAAAATATTTAGAGAACGTAAGTGCTCTGAGATTTATCCTTTATTCCTGTTTTATTATTCACTTTATCATACCGACTTTATTGTTGCAACATACCTTTATATTTATTCTACCTTATTTACCTGTAAAATAATCTAAATGAAATTTACCAAAATATTAACATATTGTAGACTTATGTCACCCAGAGAGAAATGGAAAGATCTAATTAGAAATGGGGAAATGCACAGAAGAACCAGGATCACAGACGTAGCACGAAGAAATGCTTGTCGTAAGTGGCGGTGGGGCACATCGATCATGCAACCGATGGCCATTGAGGCCGAAAGATTCTTGAAAAGTGACCATGGGCCGGTAGACGAGGCGTGGATTGGTTTCCCATTAGGACGATCGACGACTTAGGGTAAGTAGATGTGGACAGTGCAAGACAGATCCCGAAAAGGCCTTTGCCTTCCAATGGGCGTATATCGGTTCAAAATAAGAAGATGATTAACAAATTTTAAACGTGATGCTAACTTTGATACTCCATAACATGATCATATAGACTTGCATTTGTAAATATTGTAAGTACTTCTCTAAATTGTTCGAACAAAAAAAATTCTTCATTTAAACAAACACACGAATTACTTTATAAACCTAATAATATAATAATATATATCTTAGAATAATACGGAAAGAGCTAAAATAATTTCAAAACATTTTGTATTCTTTGTTTTTAATTATACATAGATACTTGTATAAGTACGTTTAAATGTATCATTTAATAAAAATACAGAAGTACAAGTAGCAAGGTATGTAATACATATAGATATATAATAACATACAAATTAAGTTTCATTTGAAAATTAGAGCTTCCAATGTTACCATTAATTACTTAAACAATTAATAAATTTTCTTTAAATAAAAAATATTATTTACAAGTTGTTCTATAATAGGCGTAAATATTTAGAAGGTATAAAGCTTTTTGCACCTATTTACAATCACTCCGGATAAAACACGCTAACGAATCATTTTTTAAGCCCATAGACGCCCTATATCCATGAGGATATATACCATAATCGCCACGCTTGATAAGCGGGTTGGCGATCGCATTGTAGATATCATGGTAGGCAGAGGACGTTGCTGTCTATCCTCTGAAAACTTGTTCGTGAACAGTGACAATACTTTATAATTACAATGTACAAAGGGTGAAATAAATAAGAATGAATGCGGTACTATTCCTTAATAAAATTATTACTCTGAAATACTTATTTTTTCTATTGGATGACGGGCAAATAACTTCTGAGATTTTAAACTATAACCACAGATAGTCAGAATAATTAATTTTAACGTATATTAATCTAAATTTTGAAAACTTTTTAAATATATTATGTTATTTATTATTTCCAACATCATTGATTTTAAAAAGAATATACTGTGGGTTTTGACTCGAAATGAAACAGCACTTGTTCACAAGGGGTCCTTTATTTATAAATCAAATGGTCACCCTACTATAACACAAAGTATACTTCCGCTTAGTCCAAACTACGCTTCCAAATCGCTCAAGAAATCACTGTCCAAATAACTTGCCAAATAGTCCCTTTGTATCACTGATCGTAGATCTTAATCTCATAACTCTAAAAACAACACTGAACTGTCGTCATAGAGAGTACACTTATTTATACTACGGATAAGGTGATACCCGAAAACCGTAAATAAAAGATTATAAATAACTTCAAGTTCACGCGTGATCTTGATCCTAGGGTTCAGTGTTTTTGATTCTGTAACTCGAACTTTGTAACAATACTATTTATTAATTGACAAAAATCAAACTACACATTCAATGTTATAAAAATATCATCATTCTGTATGTATAATATTTTCAAGTCGTTCTTTATATTCTATGGTCAATGCGTCCTATTTATGCTGTAGCCATGAGCGATGCTACTTCCAGTTGGCACCTTTTGATGCCGTTTCCACGAAAATACCAACGAATGAAACGGCGAACATTTAAAAGCACCGTAGAACTGCGCCATTTAACACTGACAGATAATAAAATACGCAGTACTTAGAGTGTAATTTTGTATAGTTTTAGCTTAGTTTACAGCCTAAATAAATCACTTGAATTGTTGAATGCACATGAAATGCCGCGAGCTGTTTTTGATTGGTCTAATTCATAAGCGGAAGCGTTTATTTCTACATTTTCAATTACAATGTTACAATCATTTCAAACGATAGAAGCTCACTACAAGATATGACTTTCTTTACATGACTGGTTTTGCGACTTCCTATAACATACTCTTAAATATCTTAAGAGATTTCTACAAATTTATTTATAGTTTCTTCTTTGAAGATAACTGTGTATGTTTTTATATTTAACTTGTTACGCCTCTGAATTTTCATGAAATAAAAACATTATGGTTTTTTTTAAACAAAACTCTTTAGGACGATTTTAATATTAGAATCAAATATTGAAGAAAATTATAAAAGTGATCACAAGAAAAACCCGGCTAAATAAGAGGTCTTTTGGAAGTGGAAGTTAAAAACTTGTAGTTAGTGTTTTAAGTTGAACTATATTATTTGTGTTTCTAATTCGCATCAAATTATTTGAGTTTATGCCATACAGAATTGATCTCTGTAATAAATATTTGATACAAATTGATTTAATATACAAATAGAACAAGTGAAAGCGATCGCTGTCGTCGTTTAAACCTATAGACGCCCACTGCAAGGCCTAGGCCTTCCCTAAAGATATCTATGGGATATCTATATATAGCATAATCGCAATGCTTGTCAGGTGGAATGGCGATTGCAGTGTGTATTAAAATACGAGTATGCTACTGCCTATCCACTAGAAACTTGTTTGTGTGCAGTGGCAATTCCATGTAATTAATTTACAAAATGTGAATTTGAGGGGTTGGTCGTTAGTACGGGCACCTCGTCCCGTAATAATTCAATTAAATAATCAATTCGATGTAAAGAAAAACACTTTCCGAATAGTTAAACTTAACGTATTTCCTTTCTTGAACAGCGGTTGAAGCGACACGTCAGCTCGGTAGCGCGGCGCGTCAGAGAGAGGACGACATGTATCGAGTGTAAGAAGGGGCATGCAAAAACAGATGAGTTCATAGATAATAAATTTGGGTGCGTTCTAATGAACGCCTCAAATTATATACCAGGTTGTATTGCGGGAATCGAACCCACGACCTACGATCTCACGCCTCAGGCTTCAGCCGCTGGGCTACAAGTGCTCGAAATCGATCACTCGAGTTGTATTTTTCTAAACTAACTATTTAAATTTATTTATAAATGTTATAGTTCGAATAATAACATAATTTAATAACAGACTTGTAAAGTCAAGCATAATATGACGTAACGAATGTCCGCGTGGTGGTTCAAAGCCCTCCAAGAGGTTATTTTATTGTCGTGTTAAATATTAAAAAGACTAATGCAGGTGTTATCTATGTCGTTGATAAACAACACCCTGTAGTACTATAATCTACTACGTGTACTTTAATCGCCATGCTTGGCAAATCTTTTTTTTCGTTCCTTTCTTTGTTTGGGGAAGAGACGTTACAAAGCGGGTGTAAACATATTTTTTTAATTATTCCCATGATTGTACTTATTCTTCTCTATAGCTTCTTCATTAATGAAAAATTAATACTGAAGATCATATCCTTCTTAAAACACGTTAAAGGAATTTATGACGAGCTGTTTACATATAATCCTTTCTCCTGCTTTTCTTAGTAGTAATAGAGTTCAGTAATTGTTTTGACTCGATCAGTGAAAATCAGAGAGCATCGGAGAAGGTTATGATCGGAGTTTCGTTGCAAAATCAAGTCAGACATATGGAGTTCCATTACCGAAATGGCTCAAATAATTGGTCGTTTAAGTGGCAGTGAGTAGGCAAACCGTTCGTGCAACTAATGGTCATTGGGGCCTATTGGGGATATCTTTAACACGTTCACTGCGGCTTGAGGCCGATTCAGCCTCATGGTAAACTTTGCACTGGTGCGGCGCGTAAAACTCGTGTTTTCTTTCTAGTGCGGCGGCTGTTTACACTCAACCGTATGAGGAATGACAAAAACAAATGTAGCTTTCTTTATGTCTGCGAAGCATTGACTAAATATTGTAAAAAAATATTGATGAACATGAGGCAGAAAAGGCCTCAACCGCACTACTAGGAAGTTCAGCTTGAGGCTGATTCGACCTTAGCCGCACCAGCTGAAAGTTCTTCAAAATTGGGCCCGCAGTGAACGTGTTAAGGAAGATCCATGCCTAATTGAAAAGATTTTAAAGAGGAGTCTTGATTTAAATTAGACAAAAATAACGCAAACGAATATAATTTTCATTACACTTGCGGCACACAGAGCGCGGCGCAATGCAAGCCGCGGCTAATGCCATTTGTTAACTTAACGTTGAGCTATTTGGAAGTTGCGACCGCATGGTACCGCGTTTATAGCTCTCTCGTCACGTTGCCAGTGTAATTCAACAAACAATTGTACTTAATGATAGCCGGATGCTGTATAACTTATCCTTGTTGCCACCAACCGGCTTATAGATGGTTCTACGTACATGTTACTAACGCTGCAAAAAATGATATTGCTACGTGATCTGAAAGAATATCTTGTTTCGTTTATGATTTCATTTATTCCAGTGTCAGTTCGTTTATACGTTCGTCTACATTCTAATTGATCTAACTTAATCCATTGTTCTCTTTGTGCCTAGTTATTATTACGAAAATAGATCTATAAATTTCACATCAACCTAAAATTAGAGTATTAACACTTGCTTAATCGTTACAAGAAACTTATGAATAGTTTGACCGGATTGACTGACCCCATGACATCAAACAATACAACTATATATATATATATATATACAGTTTTATGAAAAAACAAAAGCTGTGTTCCATTTTTGAACTCTTTGTTATAAATACTACATGTATGGTAATCACAAAATGTGCAACTGCATTGTATATATGTACATATTAATAACAAATACTTTTAAAATTATTTGAGCAACTCGATTGTTTATCAAATTCAATTTAAATAAAGGTTATTATTATAACTCAAAAGTATCTACATTTTTTTTATATTTCGTTACGTTTACAATTCCTGAATCATGGTCAATGATAACAGGACAGAAAAAGATTGTGGTTTTTGTAACACAGTGTTGAATAAAATATTACCCACGCTATGAATATTAACACTAAGTCTGAGATTTACAGAATCAAATAGTTTTCACGTTATACTGGCTGTAAGAAAATATAAAAGATGGTAAAAACCTAAGACAACCTAAACATCGAGACGATGACTATTCAGCGCTACATCCAGGGACTTCCCGCAACCTGACCATGTTGTTCGTCCGCTTAGTGAGGAACCTTTCGGCCACAATGACCATAAATTGCACGAACGATGCGCATGCTCACTGCCACTTTAGACGACCAATTTTTTATGTTTAACTTGATTATGCAACGAAGCTCCGATCATAGCCTTATCCGGTGCTTTTTGAGTTCCACTGATCGAGTCAAAACAATTACTGGACTCTATTAGTACTAAGAAAAGCAGTAGAAATGATGATATGTAAACAGCTAGTCATAAATTCCATAAACGCGTTTTAAGAAGTATATGACCTTCATTTATTCCATTCATCTATCACGCTCAATAAGTACTGAAGAATAAATAACTAATTAGAAGTATGATACGTGAATCTTAGCTCTAATTTTAGTAAGCATAATAACGAATCGATTATTGGTTAATCGATTATTGACAATTATTAGATCTAGAAGTAGAAAGATTTCTATACTTCTCAAGATGTTTCTCTTTTATCACTTACTTTGTAAAAGCCGAAAGGTTCCCGAGTACCATCATCCTGTAAACATAGCGTTAATGAACCCTTCCCTAGTTAGACCGCTGACATATTTAAAGGGGAAATTCACTGGATACGGCTAGCGCAATATCGATTATTGTAGAGACTTTTGCCCTGTCTTGCAGTGACGTCTAGTGAATGATATGCTAATGATTATTTATTTATTGTATTTAGGTACACCAGCAATATAAATTAAAATTACATTTATAGTTGTCGTATAAATAACGGCTCAGTTATGTGTTCCTGTATAGATGACAAAACAATATAAATTTACTACATACAACATTGCAGAAAGATCAGACCACATTAGATCAAAACAAATTGATTGAAAAAAGATCAAAGAGTGATCAGACGTAAGAAGAAACATCTAGCTTACGGCTTTAGACACCTAAAGAGCTCTTTATTTGAAAATGTTTCCTCCGGCGCGCAACCTTCAAGGCTGTATGCTTAAAAATACTCAATTAAAATTAAAGTCTGATGGATACAGATAATTATTAAGGTGGTTTAGAAAGATTATAATGACACGCAATTGTTCAAATATTCTATTATAAGAACTTCACGTTCGTGAGATAGGAGATAAACAACGATAATTTTTCTAAGTAAACAAATTTTTATGACTCTTACTTATAAAATTTCTTTCTTAATATACTTCATTTTAATATTCAGCCACTTTATAATATTCATTCCACTGCATTAACGTTTGAAGCAGAAAATTAATTAACTCAATCGAGTACGTATTTCATGCAAAATTCTAATAAAGTCGACGTATTTTGTTGATAAGCATCTTTTATGGTTCCCCATTTCTCTATTTTAATAGCTTTATTACTGGAGCGTTATTGCAATTGGTTTTAGATTAATACACATACGTATATACTTTATACGTATAAATATGAAAAGGTATTTATGAAAAGACAAGATTTTATGTTTATTATTTCAGTGGATCACTCATTGCTCTACGCATCATGGTGGGGGTAATGTACAGGATTTCTCTAAGAAATCGAAGCAGAAATGAGAAGAGCCTTGCTTAAACGAAAGTAAGTGACTAGTAAGTAAAAGTGACAGTGTCTAGGCTGTACAGCATGCAGAGAATATGGTTACTGAGGTCTTAGAGTTCTGGAATAAACAACACGGACCAGTGAGTGCAACATAGGATTTCTTTTGAACTACTTGTCTGACTGAACAGTGACGAAGACAGGCCTTCGTTCCTCAAATGTTACAGAACGATTGAGGATATAATTAATAGGAATAAAGTTGAAAATACTACAGGTCAGGAATATCAGGAAAAATAATACACTAATGTGAAATAAATAAACAGAAAATAAATAAAACTGAAAGTTATATAAATAAGCAAAAATCGTTTAATGGTGATAAAATGTGAAATTAAATAAGTAGTATATCAATTATGGATATTGAATAGAAAATCAAAAATCACTCCGTGTTTGGCACCAATCGGTGTAACATAACTCCTGAATATGCCCCGTGGAGGGGTGAAACACGTGTTAAGTGATTTGGCGGTGGCAGTTGTGTAATTCACATTGTTTGTCGCATACGCATTTATCAGCGGGCTGGCGGGCGGTGCACTTTGTTGCACAACTACCACTGCATTAAGTTTCTAAGAGCCCACAAACACGTGGTACTGGTAGGTCTTCTTTTTCTTCTTCTTTTGAGCCAATGGAGGCCCACAGCAAGACTTAGGCCTCCCCCAAAGATCGCTACAATGACTGGTTTTACGCTGCCCGCATTCAGCGACTTCCCGGGAGCTAAACTGTCGTCGGTCCACCAAGTGGACCTGCGTGCCTACCCATGCTGCGTCTACCGGCTCTTGGTCGCCACTGAAGAACCGTTCAGCTCCAACGATCATCGGTTGCACGAGCGATGTGCCCCGCTCATTGCCATAAGAGATGAGCAATTCTTCGAGATATGTCGGAGATCATGGTTCTTTTGCGGATCTCCTTATTCCTGATTCGATCTCTAAAAACTTGAAACCTTGAAACCCCAAAGTTTAGCATAGCTCTCTCCATTTCTGTGAAAGATTTTTTTTATATTTTTGTTTGACAACATTCGGCTTACTTTAAAAGAAACAGTTACTGCGCGCTTTATACTAAAAGAGTAATTGACAGTGGATGTTTTGAATTTTCGCCTAAAAGCAAAACGTAATAAAAAAAAAGCAAATGTTTACTCGGAAAAGTGAGCCGCGAGTCTGCAAAAGGAGTGGCGCGAGTTATAGCGACTGGACTTTATATATTAGATTCATAAATAAATTAAATGTTGTATTGATTTAAAATTTTATTGATTTTTTAATACAAAAATTTATAGTTTAATATAAAGACTATGACCAAAGAGTCATTTTATCTCAGAAGCACCTCGTGGTTAGTATTTATCTTGGATGCGTATGAGGAATAGTATACGGTGACCTAATTTAGAACCGACTTAATTCTGGTAGAATATTAAACCGCGTAGCATTTATGTAACTTATTGTACTTATCCGGAAAAAAACAAACCTAGTAAATGAAATAAGTAGGAATAAATTCATAATGAATTTGTATGTTATTAAGAGACGAGTTATTAAGAGACGAGAGAGAGAGGTTGACATGGCGAGACGTTAAAGCTTTCTTAACTTGTAACGTAAATTCTGAATCCATAGAGAGATAATAAGTTAGTTGAATATATAACTTGCGTATACTCTTAGACTCCTGACCTTGAACTGGATGCTATATTGCAGACATCAGCGACTTGTTTTAATTCATAATACGTGATTTTATTCGCATGCACTTGTTGAGTGCATATACTTATACGAAATCATATGTGTTTTTGCTTCTGCACGCCATCTAGGAGGTAAAGGCGGAAACATTTCTTGGCACTAAAAAAGTCAGATGTATTGTCATATTTCTTTTCAAAGGGACTTCATAACTACGAAAATAATCCGGTGGTACGAAGTTGTAACTGATAATTTCCATTCCGGATTTTCAAATGCAAATTCAATTGTTCTCGTTTTCAGAAATTAATACAAAAATTGTTATACCTCTTTATAAACTAAACATTAGTTGCTCTTGTATGTAGCTTAAAGAAGTAGAATATAATATGGTATATTTTGGTGCAGCCTAGCGGACGATATATCAAGGTCTTGATTTCGGCTATAGTACGTTCAAGCCTTCTCCTTTTATATCTGATATGACCGATTGAAAGCGCCTCGAACCCATCGTCGTCCAACTATATTAAGCTATCGAAAAGGGCACATCAACTTTATATAACTTTAAATACAATCTAATATATTTTGTACTATATTATTGTCAAACAAGATACTTCCATTTTACCTTAAAGTTTTTCGTATCAAAAATTTTAAGCATTTAAACCTGATCAAACCCTTTCAGCTGTTTTCACTTAAGGTGAACACAAACATTTACAACTTTGTAACGATTTAGATAATAATATTAAAACTTAATTAACCTCCTCTTATACAAACGAATATATACCTTAAGTATATAGAAATAACTTTTAAAATAACTGTACAGCTAAATTTGTAGTTAGATACATGACCAGTTTAAATTGACCTATTAACGTCTATAGAACGAACCCGATCCGTTCACCCAAAACAAAAGCTCACTATTGTAGAGGGTTCAACTTAAAATGAACAGCCATGTAAAAGCATTCATCAATTGTATTTTGCCAATGGATAAGAGTAAAATGTTTCTAATTACAAACACAATTGCGAATACCACTACAATAGTTTATTACTTTTATTTTAAAGAAAGTTTGAACAATATGTACGTATATATAGGATGATTGGTTAAATATCTAAAAGCCTTAAATGCGTGGATGTATAATTTATTGAGGCAATGGTAGTCCAGCGGTGGAGGACTGACACTTGAAGTCGATGATCTCGGGTTCGATCCCTGGGATGCGGTCTAAAATATAATTCACTTTGTGCATTAATTATAAAGGATTACCACAGATCAAAAACAAGTTTCCAGAGAAGGGGTAGCAACGTCCACTGCATACCATAAAATCACTGCATCGATTATGGTATATCCCTCCATAGATATCTTTAAGAGAGGCCTAGGTTTTATGATGGTCCTCTATGATCTGAAACGACGACGATAGGTTATCAAATATAGATCAATTAATGTATGATACACCCAATCAAAAATATATGTTTTTTTCGATATAATAGTGCAATGATGATATAGAAAAAAGCATTCTCAAAATTGGTGTGCTACATATTAAAATTCAAATTGAGGCGTATATATATATATAAATTTTAGTTGGTATATAAGAATAGTTCTATGAACCAAAAAATCTTGTTAGAATTTATAAATCAGTGTATATCTCTTTTGAAATTTTAGACGAGTGATTATTCACAAAACATTGTAAAGTAGCAAAAAAAATGACTAGTATATCTTAGAGAAATTGATGCCGAATTGAAAAACATTCTCTATTCAAAAAAAAAAACCCTAGAAACTGCATCAATAGGAAGTGAAAAAAAGTTATAAAGGCTTTGTTTACTTAAAAACGTTGCATTTAAAAAAATATGTTAAAATGTAAAATCTTTTTATTAAAGAAATGTTTAAATAAGGAACAGGCATTTTCATAACTGATATATACAACAATTTTAACGTAAAATTTATTTTTCATAAGTATTTTCTTTACATCATCGTTATTTTAGCCACGGGATGTCCACTGTTGGACTAGGTCCCCAATACGTTTCAAATACGGAATATGCTACTTTAAAAATATTTCAATATTAATTTCAATACGTTACAAAACAATTACCTTGTTGAAAAGAAACAAAAAATTAATAAAATAAAAAAGTCTAAAACAAACTATCAATTCTATCTATTCCGGAATTCAAAAATATTCTAGCACTAAACGGGAAAAAGCTCTGAACTTATTTCAAAAAGCTCCGCCTCGATCTCTGCCGTTGTTCAGCTAAAACAGTGTCCATTTATTTTCTAATCCCCCAAGCCACTAGTGCGGAGATAACGTAAAATCAAAGTTGATTGTGTTTTTTAAGCAAACAGTCTGACTTAAATTAAATCTTGCTACTATACATATGTGTATTGGTACATACTCTACATATGTGTATAGGTTAACATGTAACTTTAAAGGTTGTTTTTGACCGTTGCTTGATTTAAACCTCGTCGTTACTGCCCTTAGACGCTCACTACAAAGCAAAAGCCTTGCCAAAAGATATCTATGGGGACCATATGCCATAATCGTCACGCTTTTTTTACTTTCATAGTCATCTTTCGTCTTTCTCAATGCCTTCTTACCTCTAATTTCCTTTACTATATCGCTCATTCCTTTTCATACTTTCCTTCCATACATCGCCTCACTTCCTTTGACTTCCCTCCAGAGTTCTACATTTTTAAGTTCACTATTTTTATCATCTGTTTAACAATTTATTTATGCTTAATTCTTATTTATTTTCTTACTATTTATATCGCACTCAATTTACATTTTTAATATTACAACTATTTTATTAATCTTGTGTTATTTTGATTATTCTAGTCCCTTTTTATTTATTTATTTATTTTAATTTTCTATTAACCTTTTTGCATAATTCCAAAAGGGTATGGACACTCCTTTTTACTCACTAGTGAGACGATGTTCCCTTATTTGTTACTGTGACGAATACGAGACAGCAAGTGATCAGGTTTATCACAATCTGGTCCACACCCAAGTCACAGATGCACGAAATCATCACCTTAGCAAACGTATTGGCGACAACAGTGTTGTATTATGATACGCAGAGGACGCTGATGCATTTCCTCTGGAAACTTGTTTATGAGCAGTGGCAATATAATTAATATAAAGTGTGAAACATATTTATTTATATTAAGGGAATCGAATCCGCGACCTACACTTTCAAATCTCAGTTCTCCACCGTTGTACTATCTCTGCTCGTTCGTTAACGGTTAATTTATGACCTATTTAATAATTTAATCGTGTAACAAATTAATTTGATTTAATTTGTAGCTGAATAAAATATCGGGAGAGATAAAATAAAAAAAGGAAAAAATAAGAAAGGACCAATATCTAGCCACCTCCGCACATGCAGTGGTTGTCGTGCTAAACACCGAGTGACAAAGCACTAATCTGTGTAACAACTCCTGAAGATGCCCCGTGGAGGGGTGAAACACGTGTTGAGTGAATTTACGGTGGCGGTTGTGTAGTTGGCATTGTCTGTCGCATGCGCATTTACGAGCGGACTGGCGGGCGGTGCACTTTCATGCACGACAACCACTGCATGTGCGGAGGTGGCTAGATATTGGTCCTTTCTTATTTAGGATGGACTTCCGCAATGTAACGCCTGAATCCATTAAATAAAAAGGAAAAAAGGTAAATTCACAAAATTTGTAACATTCCCCAAATTCTATTGCACAAAAGTAATGATTTTTCCATATATCACTATCTAGAAAAAACCATGTCTCCCAACAATTGTAACAACACAAGGCTTTTTACGTTTAATTTTAAAAACACAATAATGCAAATTTCATAAAGTCATTGTGTATGTACAGTGCATCGAGACAGTATACAAAGAGACTTGTACCTGTAAAAATGCTGGACTATTATCCAATAATCATGTATGTGTTTATACTTTTGTACAACCAAAGGAAATATGATTCGGATGATCAATATTATCATCACGTTCCATTCAAATTGCTGCCCGGGCGCCTGAAGAGCTTTCTGACAATGTTATACCTAGCAAATTTTTCAGAACGCGTCCAATTCATAAGCGAATCATCTTATGTTTAATCTCATTAAATCAAGCAATGATCCTATATGGTTTTACCAAATTTTTTGATATGTCTATTTCACACGTCGTGGTTTTTGTAAATAAAAATTCATTATTAGTTCCTTACTTTTTATCAGCTACCCATGCTGTATTCGCCGAACAAAGTTAACACTAGAACCCACAACGTATTATTTACTCATAATAAAATAAGTATGCGTCCACAATGATGACTTTTGTTGTTACATCGTATAAAAAATAAAACATTTTATTTAAATTTTTTATTAAATTCCATACCATGAAACTTATTTTAAATGATTAAAAAAATAATTTGTTTTTATTTATAATTGTGGCCATCAACAATTTTTACATTAACTCTAATTAGAAAAGACACTATATTAGAAAAGACAACGTCATTTTTACAGTTTATTATTTTTTCAGAAGTTTTTTATTAAGTTACTTTACCTCTTCCATACATCATATTATCTTCCTCTCTTACCGTATATCTTCCATCACAACTTCTTTCATACTTTTATCGTTATTATCTTTGTCCATACATCACCTCTCTTTCTTCTCCACTATTTTCTAATTGTCACAGATACATCTTTCCCTTATTCTAATTTCTTTGGTATTATTATTATATAATTATATCACATCAATTTATTCATCAAATTTATATCTCTCGATTATTTTTTGTTGCTATTACATTGTTTTATATATTGTTACTCTGTGGTTAGACGTCATACGCTGCGTTTGCGTGCCCGTGGTCTATACTCCAGAACTTAAAGGCTCCCATGGCCTTATGTTCCATACGACCTGCCCACTGCTATTTCAAGTTGATGTAAATCAGACATAATCAATCTTCGCCTTTGCAAGAGAGAATGTGCAAAGATATTTTCTTTTGGCAACATAAAAAAGTGATTGTTCTCTTTTGTAAAAAGCTATATTCTCAACATTAACATTGCCCAATGAAGTAACTTTGTTAGTTATTAATATCACCATGAATAACAATTATGTATGTATATAATGACACTTTAGTTTTTATTCGTTATATTAACATATAATTTGTTGTATTGTCTGGAAGGAATAAAAAAAATCTTCTTAATTTTTTTTTCACAATTTCAAAACACGTTAGTTATTTTTCATTATATTATATTCCCATAAAGACATGAATCTAAATAGGAATGTAATATAGTAAAAAAAATTAATGGGGAATAGCTGATCGCTTTTGTTCTAGACACAAGAACGGAGCACATATCTTCTGGCTTCGTTCGGGGCAAGCGTGATCAAATTATTCAGCTCAGAACGGATTCCGCACGAACTTTAAGTTGACATAGCGATTTCGGTTTAACTTAAAAATATATCAGGTTTTATTAAAATGAAACTATTTTCAAAGTGAATGTCTTAGTCCCCAGGCACTCGTATGAGAAATGCTTTAGTCATTTCTCGAACAGAACGGAGTAGACAAAAGATTTTACTTAAAGTAAAGCGAGGGGATCAAAAGAATAATAATATTTAATCTAAATATGTTTTTAAACGTAAAACTCGAGAACGGCTTTGAAATAAAAAAAATGACAACGAGACTATACAGATAATAAACTAATAATTTTAAAATATGAAAAATTATTTTGCTTTATCTGTTAATAAATATAAATACAAATTTAGAGAATTAATTACGATATTACGAAACGATAGTGCATGTGTGTTTTTATTTGTAAAATCTCGTTCGCCTTATTTTTGGGACAGGAATATAATTCTTCCTGTTTTCACCCTCTCTTGTTCATCCTTCATATTTTCTATCTTTCTCACAGCATTCATTTACATTACATTCACGCATCGTCTCCCATCCCTCGCTAGATTTCTTGAAATTTAATTTTTTTACATTACCAATTAAAAATTTCCATTTTTTCCTTACAATTTTTCCATTTTTTGTTATTTTATACAATTCCTTATCAAATATATTACAATGTCCTCTTACACAGTTTCGTTACGCTTAATAACATCACTTATTATCTTGTAACAAAACCGCAAGAAAGTGTACCGGTTTTCTTTCTCCTTCAAAAGGGAATTGACGCTGCCGCGAGCAATCTTACAACCCATTTCCATTTCATAAGCCACTTTAAACCCATCATACATGGAACAACAAGTGATTGCGTGCAGCACCTGTCCACCATGTCACAGATGTACGTGGGACTCCCTTTGAACTTAAACCTATACAGGTAGTACTAATGTAATAAACATAGCAAAACAGATGGCCGCTGGAGCCTGGAGACCACAGACCAAGACATCCATTCGCTAGGTGGAACAACCTCTTTAACGTCGTCGAAAGATGCTAAAGGCAGGACATTTCCAACACGTTCTATTTTCAATGCATGGTGAAGGCTTACGTCCAGCAGTTGACGTTGTATGGCTAAAACGGTGGTGATTGAAATTAATTATGGTTTTGGTATTCCAACACCTCAATCTTGTACGAGACCATGTGCTATAAAACAATCGAAAGGTTGGAAGCTTGATAATAAATGTGAAATGTGTTATTATTCATTAAAAATTAGTTCATTAAATGTACAATTGATGAACAAGGTGGACCAACGATATGATTAAAGATCGGGAAGTCGCTAGGTATGAGCAGCGTAAGACGTGGTGTTTGGGGGAGTCCAACATGCACCAACTCGCCTGTTAAAAAACGATGTAATCGAAGATGAAGCACGCAGACTTAGTAAGCACCTGTTCCCTCTGACCCTGAAGAGACCAGGGCTATATTTCTCAGCAGTAGTTGCGCAATAAAGTGCACCGCCCGCCAGCCCGCTGATAAATGCGCGTGCGGCAAACAATGCATAACACAACTACCACCGTTAATTCACTCAACACGTTTTTCACCTCTCCACGGGATATCATGATCCAGTTTACATGAAAATCTAGAACTTTCAATACGGCAATGAGCAGCCTCACTGGTACTTCCAAGCGATCTGAAGTTCCATTTTTTTAATTCAAATTGTTCAAGAACGGTAAGACTTGAACTATGTCACATTTTTCACACGAAAAATTTTGTCAAATGACATATAACAAAAAAGAGACATTTAGAAAACATAGTGTTTATTGTAATTATTTTTGAATACAAAACAATATTAATTTTGCTGCTTTTTAAAAATGGAACAGGCGACATACAGTTTGCGGTGCAACAAACGTAGTTCTTTAAGATTGGTGCTATTGTGTCCATTTGCAATTATTTGTGCAACTCGTGCAACAGTTAATAAAGATTAAAGATTCATTCGTGACATTCAAGTATAACATCTAATCCTCCTTCTAGCGTCGTATCTCTCAGTACTAAGAATAGAGACACTGACAAGTTATTTGCACAGTTACGCCATCTTTGTCGGTCTATGACGGTGTGTGTTTCTTCGGCTAGCGTGCGTATCGAACATGATTGAATTCGGTTCGACTAGTCGTATATCATCTAATAATTTTTTATAACTTGCAATATTAAACATTTTTTAATTATAATTTTTTTATACTAGTTTTAATGTTCATAGGTTGTTAATCATTCTGTATCGATCTTAGAAAAGTAAATGCTGAAAATGTGGTCTTCAGTATCTGAAAAAAAATTCTCATTTAACTTCAATATTTTTTTTCTTCCTCATCACTTTTCATTCTTCTTTCTATTCTTCCCCCAAAGATTGCATAGCCCGCACCCAGTGTCTTGCTTCAACCTTAAATATATCTTCGGTCTACCTAATGAGCGCATACCCACGTCGCATCTATCACTTCGTGGTAGCCACTTAAGAACCTTTCGGTCCTTTCAGTGATATGGCCTTTTGAAAGAATACGTTCGACAAAAACCTTATTTTTAATAACAGTACCGATGCATCACAGCTATATTTGTTTATTTTTATATTTTGACTCACGTAAATCATATTTTATTAAACGTAAAATATATTATCGAAGTTGTCTATTTTGTTAAAATAATAATAATGATAGTATATTTATTCCCTAATCTCCCTCTCTTTATGTATAATATAAATTTGGCTAATGCTACATGTTGCGGACGGCTGGCATTGCGCAGAGCGGCCATACGCGAAGTTTCTCCCCCGCACCCCACACCTTGAGGGCCTACGCTGAGCGTGCCAACCCGCGTCCCATGCCCTGATATTACTCCCACCAGCACGCAGCCCCGAGTTAATGAAAGTAGGGATCAGGATACCGTAACCAAGTTCCATGTCACTCACCATGGTAACTATAGAGCTTTCCTCCGAGGGAAAGAAAATCTTTGCCCTCAAAGAACTCTTTGCCCTCGAAGAAGACCTCTGAAAGAGAGCAGACTCACTTTCAGAGGTCTCATTCGAGGCCCCTCGCCGCAGAGACATCGTCGGCCTCGTCGGTTGCTCACGAGCAACCGAAATCCTCCAAACCCTAAACTGGGTCCCCTTCGCCTGTCGAGGAATTCAAAGCCCTCGCGCTCTACCTCGCCATTGTAGACCTCGACGAGGTCTGCATTATCGCCACGAACTCCACAAAGCCTCCGGTCCCTCGGAGCGTTTTCTCTGTATCGCGGAGCACTCGGCCCTTCTCGCCGCCCTTAAAGCGAGAGTTCAAATAATATCCCCTCCCTCGTGTTAACTCACTTACACATGACATGGCGACCGCGTCCGCCTAACCCGCGTTCAAGCGAGGGCGGTCTGGAGAGGACAGTGTCTCCTCCGACCGCCGAGTAGTCCTCGCTTCGTCATACGTACACTACACCTCATTCACTACACTATACACCTACACGGGTATAGTTCTACGCCTGTGGACGTTTTCGTTGTAACTGGATTGTGGTTATAACTTCGGGGTACGATCGCCAGCGTTAATTTTTTTAGTCCGTGGACCTCTGTATCCACGGGTTCAATTTCGATGAAGCTGCACAAAGCTTAAATCGGCTAGCAGTATAACTTCAAATACATCACAAGCAACAAATCGTAACCAAGCGCACTCTCTCTTAGACACGGTACTTCATAACATATAATAGTTTTTATATTCTTGCGTTTATTTCCAGTCAATAAACATGTTTGTTTACTTCATCGTCCTGCGTGTTTCTTTTCAAAGTTAATTCCACGTGACACGGTACAGTCCACTATATTTTAACGCGAAAATCGTCTCTATGGAACGAGAATGTAGCCACAATACTACATATTGATTGTTATATTTACATGCCTCAGTGGTTATTTGTCTGTTACTATTGTAGGCACATATCTAACAATGTTTCAACAAATAAATGATTTAATATTACCTTAGCCATTGTTTCAACACCTACAGGTATGATGCCCGCGGCCTTTATAGTGATTGGTGTTTGGAGCCTGTGGAGAAAAATATGCAACACGCGTCGTGTTCTCACATCCATGCGTTCCCATGAAACGAAATATAGCTCGTTCGGTAACTTCTCGCTCTTAAAATTAAATATAAACAATAATACGTAAACCTGTTGCCTTTTAAGTAAGTTAATTAGGAATTAATTAAATAATATAAATGTTAAACAATAATGTTTCAGAATGAGGTTAGGACATTTTGAACAATGTTAGTTATTGCCAAACAAATGTCGATAACTGTCATTAAAGATTTTTGGGTAAATTTTACATCTATCGACGTACATATATGTAATAAATAAATATGTATGTAACTTAGTTTTATATGCAAAAGTGTCTGTGCCTGATAGTATCGATATGCGCTGTATTTTATACCTCCAACAAGACAACACCCAAAAAATAATTTATAGGTAGTTCTGTATATTGGTTTTTAACTATTGAAAAGAATCGCTATTAAAATAAATAGTTTCAAAACATTTGATTGTGGTCTAAATGAATGATAAAGAAGGAACTTTAAGAAAATTTTTGAAAATAGATATTACCTTGGTCTGTGCTACTTCGAACAAAATAGACATTTGAATGAGTTGTGCAAAGATAAATGATGTTTCTGGACCATACCGAGTTATTGAACGAATATCCTGTAAAATATAATAATTTTTTTTAAAAAATTAATACGGGTTTTTACGTTAAAGAGAGTTTGGTCGGTGAATTAGAAGAGAAATTCCCACCAACACACAATATACATCTTAGGTAATATCCCATAAATTTCCAATAGCAATATGCATAACATACCTTGATTATAAAGAAAACCAAGGTTTATCACCCAGTTCATCATCATTAACCGATAAATGCCCAGTGAAAGACATCCCACCCAAAAAGCTCCCCCAAAGATCATCACAATGACCCGACCCGCGTTGCCCAAATTTAGCGATTCCCCACGACCTGTCTTATAGTAGGCCTATCCACGTCGTGTATATCAGCTCGTGTCCACAACTCGCGAAACTTTGGGTCTGAACTGTCATAGGCTTCGCGGCTGTCGCAAATCAATTACTGCCACTTCAGAAACTCAATTATTCGGCTACGATACTAAATTTGTTACTTCTGCGGATCTTCTTATTTCTAATTAGATCTCGCAGCGAAGTTAGCATAGCCTTCTCCGCTGTTTTTTGTGTAAACTTGAGCCTTATCAGGTCTATCGTAAACGACCACCTCTCAGACAAGTCATCACTGGTAAAACACACTGCTTGAAAAACTCTCCTTTTCAATCATTGTGGTTTTTGTAATACAATATTTTGTAAATAAAAAGTAGAAAGTTTTTCTTTTCTTAACATAAAGGGTAAACTGCATATTTGACGCCGGTTTGATTTGCATAGATGAAATACTTAGATTTAATGTAAACAGTTTAATTTAATTAGTTCATTATAAGTAATAGTTAAGAAAGAAGTTTAACATGTGTCAATGTACTATTCTTAATGAAGAGTAGACAGTATTCTTTCGTTAACGTGAAAGTTATGTGATATTAAAGTGGTATTGCGGTTACTATTACTCACCCCTTGTAAGAATTGAAGAAGCGACAGACAACAAATGATTAAATGACAAAAATAATTAATACCCAATGCGAAACTGAAGAAATGTATGTCGTTTGCGAATCTGTAAATCAACATATGTATGTTATATTTATATTAATTTTTTTAAAGAGGCCTTTGTGCATGGTCGATTTCACATGTTTTAAATATGCTGGAATGATATGTTAAATTTTCCTGACCGTATATGAGTTGTGACAATATAACTAAGTTTCTAGTGAATTGTGAGTCGAGAATAAAAACTGCAAACATGTGAGTATAACATACATGCGCGAGCGCATACACATGTCACACCTCCTGAAGTACACGCGTAGACACGCACACACATAGGCAGACACAATTCTACACTCACAAACGCACACATGTTTGCTACGTACAAAAAAAGAAATAAAACATCATACAATACTTGTCAAAAAACTAGGACTTATACAATTGAGCGCACACATGTAAATACACCTTCTGAAGTACATACTTAGACACACACACACACAGGCAGACACAGGCTCACACTAACGAACGCGCGCATATTGGCTTCGTACAAAAGAAACAAACTATCGTAGAATAGTTGCCAAAAAACTAGGACTTATACAATTGAGCGCACACATGTAAATACACCTCCTGAAGTACGTTCTTGGACATGCACACACACAGACAGACAAGCTCACACTAACATATGCACGCATGTTGACTACATGCTAAAGAAACAAAGTATCATAGAAAACTTGGTAAAAAAAAAACTAGAATTTATGCAATTGAACCCACACATGTAAATACATGTTCTGAAGTACATACTTGGACACTGAACGCGTGTGTGTACACAGACAGACACAGGCGCACACTAACAAACGGACACATGTTGGCTACGAACAAAAAAGAAATATAATATCGTAAAATTCTTGGCTAAAAACTAGGCTATGCCATCTTATGCAATTCAATAACAACTAACACATTAACACACACATAAATGTATCACATTTAGGAGTGTATGTTTTTTGTTAATACGTACACATTTCGTATACGTGTCTTGATACAAGTATATACTTTTGGAGTTTGCGCATATAAATACAAATGTATTGATGTAGAAATATAAATGAAGCCATCTGACACTCACTCTTGAATTATCCGATGATGATTTATAGCATCTTTTAGTTTTCCGAGTATTTTTTTAATTTCTTCCGCATCAAACATTTGACATGATAACTTTGATTTGTTGCTATTGTCTGATATATCTTCATCTTCATAAGTCAGACATTTTAGATTAGCTCTCAAAGCATTTAAATGACCGATGATTTGTAGCATCATTAAAATTATTAAAATATCGGTAACACAAACATATGTCGCACAAAAAAACATATGTAGTAATTATAAGATGTAAATAAAGCAACGTACTCATGTAGTCCCAATCCAGGGATGTCATAATACAGTGCAAATTCGTATGCTTCGGTATTCGGTGTATCACTACCAAACGCACCAGCTTTATAACAATTTATCGTAGGTATTAAATTGAATGTGATCAATGTGATTATAACTAAAATTATTATTGTGTAAACGAAAATACTAGAAAATTTGTCGATTCTTTTATACACCTGTAATAAATATAAATGAGTCATAATTAGAGATAGAATCAGAAGTCAGATCCGAAGGAGAGTCAATGTCACAGATTTAGCTCGCAGAATTGCTCGTCTGTGCACCAAATGAGGTCTGTGCAGCAAGAACCGGATGACATAATAAATATCAAAGTCGCTGAATGAAGGCAGCGTAGACCATGGTGCACGCAATTGCTAACTATCCCATATTTTGCGGCATGAGAACAAAGAGAGAACAAAGAAAACAGAGAGAGAGAATATAATTGAGAGACAAAATAGACAGTAGCAGCATCGCCTCACTTATGAGAGACACAGGTTACAAGTTACATGTTAAAAATTATGCTCAAACAAATAAAATAAACTTTTATGTAAAAATAACTGTGATATAGAATGAAGGCATATTAAAAAATTATGAAAAATCAAATAAGAATCGTAAAAAAAGTGTAC
The DNA here is from genome assembly GCF_028537555.1 of Battus philenor. Taxonomy (NCBI): domain Eukaryota; kingdom Metazoa; phylum Arthropoda; class Insecta; order Lepidoptera; family Papilionidae; genus Battus; species Battus philenor. The sequence continues at coordinate 2,398,237 of NW_027181759.1, read as the reverse complement.
AGAAGAATATAAAAAAATGTATAAAAATGTAATATTGTTAAAAATGTGACGAAGGATTAAATGCGATACATAAAAGATATGTAAAATAAAAGCAACAAGAATGAAAGAAAATACGAAGGAAGGAAGAAGGTATATTGCAAGATATAGTCATGGACGAAAGAAGGATAATAAATAAGACTGTACTGAAAATTAGTGAAACTTGAGTCCCTGTACCAAAAAATGATAAGAGACAAGAGGTCCTCAAAAACACGTGCCATTAAAATTAAAAATATAGGCAACGCATGAACAATGTAGCGATCATTTAAAAAAGCCTGCCTTACAGTGGGCATCTATTGACTTTCATGAATGAATGAAAGAACGTGTCATCATTTTAAAGGTTCTGTATTCGTTTGTGATTCAACTACTCATATTAAAATTAATGTTATCTGAAAAAATAATTATAAAGTATCATTAATAGAATAATAGTTATTGAATAATATCGCAGTTTACATTTATGCTCAAGTTCCTGACGTTTAGAATGTTTTGCGGCACTCATGGCCCCGGGCAGGACTGAAGTATTAACACCAAACATATCATTAATATCATTCATTATCATTTCAGATTGATTCAGTCAATAGATAGACGTTGGCCTTTTCTATAGATTTGAAATAGGAACTATTGAAAACAGCCAACAGCCAACATCTTCTGAAAACTTTCAATAAACAAGTTCATGCGACAGTTCATCTTCACAGTACTGACATGGAAAACTTAGAATAGAGAACAACCGAAACATATTTTATAAAGATAAAGGTTACTTGATATTGTTTTTAATACATTACCTGTTGAAAATGTTTATTTATGTGTTTAAAATTAGCAAGATGATATTTGGTCAAATATTTATGGAACAGCAGATGGTAATTCTTAAAATTGGGTAAGAAAAATCTGGTCTGAAATTATTAAAATCAAAATAAATAACACAAAAGTGAATTTTAGAAATATTTGAAATTAATAAAATAGCAGATACTTAAAGATGATAAACCAATCAACATGATTGTTAAACAGACGTGACAGAAACGAAAGAAGTCAATTTTATTTTTATTCTGTATCAAATAGTTGATTTGACCCAAGATTACACATGACGTTTGACACGGTAATAACCATCTGTGGATTCTAATAAACAATGGAGTTTTTTCACCGAACATTTCACCAGGCCATGCGCCGATGGGCCGCAAGATTAACTTTAACACCTTCACGTAGTGAACACCCAAAATATTTGCGGATCTGAAAATGTACACAAACTTTAATTTAATATTCAATTAAGTTTCTTATTCCAAATAGACAACATCTCTTATTGACGTCGAGATAATTTTGTCACATGTTCGGATAGTAAATGTCCCATACCTGAGAAGAATAGGCGAAATAAACTCAACGCTATCTATTTTTATAGAATAAACCGTAAAAACAAAACACAGGACTAGGATAATGTAAATTAAAAAATTGGATAAAGAATCGGTAAAATCTCCGAATAAATAACAAGTAAGATAAGAAGCCTTTAAAGGCTTAGCGTTTCTAAAATTATTATCCTCACCTTTGTAACTTTAATGTTATTTTATATTAAAGAGAAACGGGTATACTATTGTTAATTTCACTTTCGAATTGCTACTCTTAAAAATCAAATTGCCTCAAACAAACACTGCTCTTGAGGAAAAAAAAGTGTCACTTAGAAACTAGTTTAGGTGCTTCTATTAAAATATAATCTAAAATGTGAAAGTAAATATTAAAATATACTTAAGGAAGATTCATAAAAACATTCAAAATGTATATAATTTAAAAAAAAACGAGTCAATAACTGTTATAATGAAGAATAGAACCTGTGATAGCCAATAAAAACTGTGATCTGAGAATGTTAAGAAAGGAAGGCGAAGCAATAAGGATATGTAAGTGAGGAAAAGTATTTAATCGAATCAGGCGTTACCTTGCGGAAGTCCATCCTAAGTAAGAAAAGGACCAATATTAAGCCACTTCCGCACATGCGTGAGTGAAGTGAGGAAAATATTTTGTGAAATATGTAATAAAAATAATAATTATGAAAAACTTATTTATCCTAATCTGAAATGTTCCTGTCCCGACCATAGCGTGGGAGAACGGGAGATCCCCAAAAAGGGAGACCAAAAATTAAAACTTTTTATATTTTTTTTTTGTTGGGAAATCCTACATGGGATTCCCCTCCGCTGCGGGGGCAAAGACAAGGTTATGTCGTACTTACCAGAAAAAACGAAGAGATAATTTCAAATTTTAATTTAAAAAAATTAAAGAACTAAATTAAGAATTTTGAATGGATCTTCGATTAGGTATTTTTATTATTGTACTCACCTTTTTTCGTAATTATTCATAATGTTCGAGAAATTAAATTCTTTTTGTGCTATAATACAATAGTATCTTTAACATTAATGTCGTATTTTATTGTCAGCAGTGTTTGTACTATTGTGGACAATCGAAAGCAAATTGCCAACTGGCCATAAAGAAAAAAAATGTGAAACTATTTTCATTTAAATTACATGCATTCGTAATATATGGCATATCTAAATTATATTATGTTGAGGTATTCCTACGAACAATAATTTATTTGATTACTCTATTGATATCTGCATTTAACATTTTTTCATTAATAATTTATTATGTTTTGCATATATTGCATATGTTATATATTATGAAAATGAAATTTAGTTGGTAAGTTAAGACTAGCGTACACCAATAAACAATGCTGTGAAACGTTTTTTTCAGATCACGGATCACGAATGCAGTAATACAAATGTATTTTGTTAAATTCGTACAATTGAATAGTTTTTTTTTCCATAATGGCATCTGTAAATATTTTTATAAAATATTACCTTGCCAAATTTCATAGTGTCAAAAATTAACCTTGGACTACAATATGCCAATAATTCCATTTTAAGGTTGTCTGGTAGAGAGCGCCTAGAGCGATAAAACCTCTTTATTATTTTTACTTTTTCCTCTTTCAGGAAACTTAAAAACTAGTTACATTATAACAAGAGACTTATACATTAAGGAGTTATTACAAGTTTCCGCTTTTTGCATTATTTACATTGTGAAGACGTGCAAACGGATCATAATCCTACATAGAAGAAAGTTAGTCAATAAACTCTATAGCATATACAGGATGAGCAACATTTGTAATAACATATAGTAAGACTTTGTAGGCATCTGTATGTGTTGTATGCTCAGATACAAATGCATATATATATATATATATATATATATATATATATATATAAATATATGTGTGTGTGTGTGTGTGTGTGTGTGTGTATAAACATACATGTGTATGCACATACGATATGTAAATATATAAATAAATGGACTATATTAATTTATATACATTTATATTTTTTTCTGTATTATTGTCTGTGGTGTACAAAAAAGTGTTAATAAATAAAAATAAATGAAATGATTTGCTGAACTAGAAAAAAAGAACCGTATTTTAGAGTGGTTGCATTATTTATCGAGTTAATGTCTTAATAATACACTGTGATATAGAATTAAAATAAATACACTTTGTTGTATACCGCAAGACTAATATTAACTTAATTATAACATATTTTCATCGTAATGTTATGTAGTACAAGTAGAGTTAAGTGTTTTTATGTTACTCTGTAATTTGCATGGGAAAAGGAAATTATTGTTCCTACTATTTACAACGTATTTTTTTTTTTGCTCCTTAAAAAAGTTTAATGCCAAAGTGGCTGTGTCGATGGAGCCTTTTCTCGTGTTTTGCATTTTGTATCGTTCAGTTCTTTTTTGAATCGTTCACGAAATCTTGTCTGCTACCTATTATTATAAAAACAAGTATAGATTTTCTCTCGCGAGTGCCTGCATACATTCACCTTGAAAATAGTTTTGTTTAAAAAAAAACGTATTATTTCTTATATTAAATCAAAATCAATATCAACTTAAAGACCACATGGAATCCATTCTAATCTGAATTATTTGATCACGCTTGCCCCGGACGATATGTGCTCCATATGTCTAGAACAATAACGATCATCACACTATGTATTCTTTATATTATCTACGGCGTTGTACAATGTGGAATACAACCTTTTCTTAACAGTACAAAGACTTAAATATATCTTTATTGCTTAAAATATAGGTGTGAAAGCTAATAGCTTATTTGTCAGCAAAATGCTTTAAAACATCTACACTTATTGTAAAAGCCAATAACCTTGCAGGAACAGGTAGCAAACATTAATAAATTTTAATTACCGATACGCTACCTGCAGTGACTTCCCATGACCTTGACTATATCGTCCACCTAGTGGAGGCCTCCAATCCACGCCCCGTTTACCGGAGTTGTACTTCCCACTTGAGAACCGTTTCGACCTAACAACCGTTGGTTGCAAGAGTGATGTGCCCATCTACTGACATATAAGACAAGCAGTTCTTCGAGCTACGTCGGTGATATTAATTCTTCTGCGGATCTCTTCTCCTCTCTGATTCGATCTCGCTGAGAAACTCCGAGGATATCCTCTCCATTGCTCTCCGAGTGACCATGAGCTATATGAGGCCCTTCGTAAGTGACCACGTCTTGGAATTCTGTATTAATTTTAGAAATTTTAATTCTTCGAGTTACATCACTTATCTCGGTTCTTCGCTACATCTTATTCTTCTTCTTTTATGCTGTTTGATGCCAATTGCAAGTCATCAATCTCCCCCAAAGATTACAACGATTACAGCTTTTATACTTTAGTGGAATCAGGCGTTACCTTGCGGAAGTCCATCCTAAGTAATAAAAGGACCAATAATTAGCCACTTCCGCACATGCAGTGGTAGTCGTGCAGCAAAGTGCACCGCACGCCAGCCCGCTGATAAATGGGTATGTGGCAAACGTTTGCCACATACGCATTTATCAGACTGCCCGTTTTCTCACACTGCCCGTATCCAGCGACTTTCCGGGACCTCATATCTATGTAGTCTTTCCATCTAGTGGAAAGCCTATCTATGGTTGCGTTCGCTCCAAATGCCTAAGTATATTACTTTGTCTTTACTAATATACGAACGATAGACCGCCAGGAAGCAAAATACCATCTATAATGTATTATATATACACTGACATCTTCAGACATAGTACTTACCCGTACATACGACATAGTAACTTTTTTATCTCATACTTGAAGAGTACTTAGTTCGTTAGTTGCGTCGAGTGAATTTATAGTGATGTTTTATTGATATATCGATATATTTTTTGGCTCGAGTCATCGACATTCCGAATGAAGCAACTGAATGAATGAATGAATGACTTCGCAGACAGATCAAAGATTGCCATTTCTCAAGACGTTCTCAGTTATAAATTAAACAGTATACACCTTCTTTATTCCTCCTCACTTTTGGGAGGGTCCTGTTGCTGTCACTTACCTTGAGGATGCTGTGCTTTTATCGCCATAGTACTACTTAATCACTGTAAGCATGTCCAAGCACAGCGCTGTCATTGTTCTGACACTCAAATTCAAGTGAATCGTCTGTGAAAATTAGTCATTCAAAAACGTTAAATTTCTTTTAAGACATCAAAGCATTAATTTTGAAAATTTCTAACGTAACAGAATATTTTTTTTAAAAGATTAATAAAATTTTAATTATTTAAAATATGATTAAGAACTTTTTATAGACCTATGATAATTTATCTGTTTATTCATTACTTTTTTTCCGCTGTTTCTTTTTTTTTTGAGACAAGTGCGATCCAAATTACTTTGATGTTTTGATAAACTATTGTATTATATTTATTATAAGTTTATATGATATATACATATAGATGTATGTTTGTATATATGTGTTTTGTACACGTTAACTAACCACCATTAATACTTCTACCTTTTCCATACTATATATAGTATAGTTGTCTGTAAGAGATTGCTTTGTGCAATAAGACCGCCCGTTGCACTCTTTTGTTTATTATTATCGATCTATTTCAATTTATTATAGCGTGCACAATAAGGAATATCAAATTAAATAAAATAATTTCGTCGATAAACCAAATACAGCGGTACAACACTAATCACCATGGCAACACCCGTGTCACGTCGATTTGAGAGCCTTCATCATGGCAACCCGATACAATGTCGTTATAACTCCCACCTGAATATAACTTATAATATCTACGTTATTTATTACAAAATATTCTCTAATAGCGGTCTTGATTAAATTGATTTCCATTCACTTTTTAATGCCGGCATATTATTCTAATCATATAACAATTGTATACATAGTAATTTTCTCTCGTATCTTTAAAAAAATCAGTTTCGTTCGAAATTATTAAGTACATACAATGCAATTGAAACCATAATATAAATATATAAAACATAGTCTTTGATCTTTGTTTAGTAATGTTTTTATTTGTTTTTTCATTGTTTGACTATAAATGATTATGTGTTCTCAGTGAGATAGTTATAAGGTAACAACTGTAACTAATTTTATATTTCTAAGCTTCTAAGTTTGTACTTTCTTACTGCCTTTTGTTACTGTCTATCAATACTATACATTTTAAAGGAGGTGGATCTATAGCTCATAGTCACTTAATATAAATACAAGAAGGGCAAAAAGATGCTGGAGGAGGTACAGCTTCCTCCCGAAATGTGTATTGGCATAGTACTGAGAAGCCGTTTCGAGTTACGAAGAATATCCGGCGACTCCTTACTTTACCGGTACCGAAGACGACCACCGAGGGGATTTTATTTACCTTCCCCCAGAGGGTAAATAAAACCTCGATACCTAAAAAAAGAGACTCCCACTAGGTGGTAAAAGTCATTAAAGTGAAAAAAAATATATAATTAAATCTTAAGTTTTAAAATATAACATATGTTGCATTAAGATAGAACTTGAACCGGGAATACGTTCCAGAGACCTAATAATAATTTTAACAGAGTCTAAACAAGAGAAGAGATCGTTTCCTAAACATATTTTGGTCCAAAAGTTTTTACTTGAATATTTAGATAGTTGTTATTGAAAAACATTATTAATAATTCAATAACAAAACACACTATTGTCATTACAGGCTTCCTTTTCAAACAATATTGGTTTCAGGCGGCCAGCATCCAGCGTTATTCAAGGACCTTAACAATACCTTCTACACACCTTATGGACGACCTACTCTATTACCAGTCTTTGGTCTCCATTGCAGAACCTTGTTGACTCAACGGGCTGGTTTTCTATCTACGTAACTCATTTTGATAAATGTTATGAGTTATAGCTTGCTTGCATAATTAGGTCCGATTATAATAAAGAAATACTTTTAGCATCAAGCAATCCTAAAGTACTTTCCAGAGTAGACAAAAGTATAAACTTAAATGCAAAAATGAGTCCTTAATACTACATTTAGAGTAGAGTCTTAGCAGAGTGCATCTAGTGTCCAGGTTGTTTTAGATAAAACTCGAAGGCTTTTGATTTGTACCAGCCCTTAACTCGCAAACACGTATCGGTAGACAGCTGTGATCACGAAATGTAGCTTAAAATGGAACTCGCTCTGGAATTGTTTCATTGTGCATTTGTCTCTGAACGCTTACACGATTTCAGGTGCTACTCTACTTGTAGCCCGATTTCAGTAACATTTATTATCTCTTTATTCGCTACGTATGTACTTAATAGTGATTAATTATAATTTTGTTTCTCAGTATTTCGCTGTTTAGCTACCCGGCTATCGCACACACTTCTTTTACATTGTATAAAATGTGGTTACTCATTGAATAACAAAAAATACAATAAGAAAACCTGCGTGTCCTTGGATCAATAAGCTTTACAAAGCAAATATCAAAACAAGACCAGATTATCTGTTGTTTGTGTTTGTTTATGTTTATGCTACTATTCATCTTTATTTTCTCATGGAATCACCAAAAGAATATCAGAATAGAGAAATATAATACCGCATAACTAAAAAATTTGTAGATTATTTACCAAAAATTGGTAAAAATACATTCAAAGTCGAGGATATGGTGGACAGATAGAATAAATTGAAAAGGTATCGACAATCAAAATGTTTCTCGATCTTTAATATGAAATAAAAGAGCTTCAGGTCATTGCTTTTCCAAGTAAAATTTGTACAAAAACTTTTCTGTGCTAATTAATTTAATTAAGACTGCGTATAAACTGTTTGCTCTTAATTTCGTTCAGCTGCGAAGAAAATTTACATTGGTTTTAATATTGCCACTAATTAAATTTCACCATGGAATTTTGTTTTCTCCACTAGTTAAACTTTATTAAAGCGTTATTAAAATGTACTCACGATATAATATCTGATTTAATTCTACAAGCGTATTATTATTTAGTCGGATCGTTGCAATAATTTGAAATCTTCTAGCCAACATCTATCTTATCTTAGCTGTGAATAATCAATTCGATCCTCAAAACGGAATGTTAAATGCATTTTTAATGATAATTACATCATATATTTTTCAAGTGTCTGCACAATTTTCTATATTTATTTCCTCAACAACTCTTTTACAAAGTATTTTAATGGCTTCGTTTTTAAAGCCCCTAGGATACATATTACATTAAGGACATGAACTTTTTTTAATTTAAAAATTTTTTCGGTTTTTGTTTTCTTATCAATCTCATTCTCTTCATTCTTTACAATCTCTATTACTCGTCTTGAATTCTTCACATTTTCATTGTCTATCCATTTATTTACATTCCATTCACATCTTGCCTCTCTTTCTTTATCATATCCTTTGTGTATATAACAGTACAGTTTCAATTAAGATTTTTAATTACAAATCTACTCTTACACTTATATTATTTCTATTTTCCATGTTCTATATTCAAATTAACAATTTGTTATCTTGTCGTTACTCTTATCATACCTACGATGCATACCTTCTTTATTAATTATTCGTCAATACCACAACAAGATATGGTAACACTTATTGTCTCTCATTAGGGAGTCAATAGTGCCTTTCTCCTCCCTTCTTCCTAACTCACAGCCTGATCTTGCACTTGCGAATACGGGACAGCAATTGATACGTTGCACTATGGTCTCGATAAAGTATTAGGAAACATAAAAACAAATATGATTGAATTTTTTTAAAGTGTTTCTCAAGTTATGGACATAACAATGGAAGGGATTAATTTTTACATACTTTATATATATACTTACTGCTAAAATAAATACATTCAGTACAGTATACCTAAAGAACAATAAAATGAAAGTGACTAACAAAAAAAAGAAAGATAGAGATAGAAAATAAATAGTGATCAGATCACTCAACCGATATATCAACAAAAGACTGGCAGGCTGCACTGGCCGTCGTAGTGACGCTAAGAAGAATCGAAATAGGGGTCCTGAAAATAACTGAAATTAATTTACTTTTTCAAAGTCACCGATCTAACTTAAGTCACTGGTCGTTTTAAGTGACACCCGAAGGCCTATAGGTGAACCATGAACCGGTAAACAAGAGTAACGAATGGTAGACGAGTAAGACCCCTCACTAAGTACGACAACTTAATAAGTGTCACTAGAAGTTGCTGGATGCGAGCACCGCAAGACCAGCCAGTCGTTTGAGGAAGGTTAAGCCCAGCTGTGGGCGTCTATCGGCTAACGTAATAACCAATAGTTAAAAGATAGATAAAACTCTTTCTTAAATTATTATAAACACTAAATCTACAATCTATATAAGTTTAAACTAAAGCAAAATAATTTTGAATATTAACGATACGATCGTGCAATTTAATTAAAGTCAGGAAGTAGGCTGTAATTTAATTAAGTGAAATTAAGGTCATGTATACAACTTTTAGTGGTCGGTTGCGGAAAAATCCCCCGTCGTTTCTAATAAAGGCGTTAATTGAACTTCGGTCGCGTATTAATTTAATCCTACTTTTAAATTTTATGTGAAGTCTGTGAAGATATTAAATTGTTCGTTGATTCAAGTTTTTATTTTAAATTATTGAATAATAGCTTTTAATAATTAAAATCGACTGTTGAAAACTATTTTTAAAATTAAATAGTAATCCAAAAATATTTTTTTTTTATTTGTATCACTAACATCCTTCGTATACTTGTAAACTTCTCTAAAGTATAAAGAAAGAATGAAATGCTTTGATTTCGGAAAGATATGAGTAATTGTACAATTTTATTTTATTTATGAATCATACAGTATCTAAGTTCTCAAACCTGGTATCCATAGTATTGGAGCACCCAAAGTTATTTATTTTATGGATTCTGTGACAGATAACAAATATTATAGATATCATATACTTTAAACTTCTTAGTCGTTATTAATGTATGTGTGTGTATATATATATTATTTAAAATCATTATTATTTTTTATCTCTCCCTGCCGACTTTGATCTATCATAAATTGATATTCTGTCGCATTTAAATAAAAGAAACTAATCTAACACATTAGTTATCACAGGATAATTGGAAATAGGGGGTTGTTAACTTTATAAAAGCTAGAAGGTTTTTTTCTAACTAGAGAGCTAACGATTTACCCCTTTTAAACCCATACATCTGTAACTAATCAATAAAAAAAATGTAAACGCGAAAAAAATTATTTTTCCTTACATAATACAACAAAAAATAAACCAGTGATATAGTTACAGGAACAGAGCTGCAAATTATGAGCTAGTTTTTGTAAAACTAAGCAATTTCGAAATTTGTTTTGCAATAATTTCATATTGTCAGTCTTTTTATTATTTCTTATTTCGTTCTGTTTAAGCTCATGTTAGTATAACACATGTCTGCTAGGAAAACATACAGTTAGAAAAATTATTAATAGATCTATTTCCATTTACTATGCGAGTATTTTGTAGTAGTTAATTTCAGTATGCCTCTAACAAGAAAATGGTTTTAATGTTTTAACTGTGTTTATTTCTCAACCGCTGACTTTCGCATCAGAAAGCACAATTTCACGGTACGCTGCTAGCCTATATTTCTCGTTGGCGAGTCCATTTGCTATTTTAAAGTATAAATTATCTATTCCCTGAGATCAACGGGTAATATTAAACTGTGGAAACGAGTTAATATGCCATAGATATGTGTCCATGACTTTGTTTGTTCCCTACTTTGCCTTTGGTTGTTATTTGAGTAGTGTAGTGTACAGTGGAGACGATATATTCCATAGATATGAGTGTCCATGACTTTGTTCCCTACCTTGCCTTTGGTTGTTATTTGAGTAGTGTAGTCCAGCGGTAGACTGAGAGACATGCGATCCTAGATCGCAGGTTCGTTTCCTAATAAGATCTTATATAGTTCACACTTTTTGCATTAAATATATACGATTGCCTCTACTCCTAAATAAGTTTCCTGATAGGCAACAGCGTCCTCTGCGTACCATAATTCCTCACTGCGATCGCCAACTTACCTGCTAAGCGTGGCGATTATGGTTTATCCCCCATAGATATCTTTGGAGAGCACTATGGCCTTGTAGTGGACATATAGGCTTTAACGACGGTAACAACCTTACTTATAAGGACTTAGCTTACCCAAGTCCCTTCTAAGCTATTATATTTAAAGTAAACTTAACTAAAACATGTTTTTTTGGCTTTTAATTCTATTTTTAATTTATACGGTCATGATTTTTTTCGGATTCGGAAACGTTTAATCATTTTTATTTATTCTTTTCAACCCCGTAGTCTAGATCAGAGGTAGACAAGCTTTTTGATAGTCCAAGCCAGTTTTCAAAAAATAAAATTTATCGGAATGCTATTATATACGTAATAAAAAAGTAAAAAAGGCAGTATTTCTTTTCATGGATTACATTCAATAAAATATTTTTTAATCTCAATTTGATTTACGAAATAGTTTTCATTTAATTACATAATTAAATATATTTTTTACACTTATAGCACACATTAATAAAAGTACGAAATATGTTTAAGTAATTTAATTATTATTATATAAATATTTTGCTTCTCTCGGTAATTGCTTAGAATTTCGTAAGTAATAGGTAAAAAAGCTTCTCTGTAATTCATTTAAATGCTAATTAGTTAAAACTGTTTGAAGTGTCATTTTAAAGTGGAATAAAATGTTTCATCTTCGTAAATAGTTTTAGTCCACTTAAAAAGTTGTTTCATGTTATAATACATCTTGAGAATGCCCTACTACTATATTAAAGATATTCTGTAAGCTATCATACAAGGTGAAGTCTACTATAAGGCTTAAGGCTCCAAAGATCGCAACTGTCTTGTGTCCAGAGATTTCCCCCAACCTGACTGTCGTCGATTCATGTAGTGGGCCGCCTTCCGTCGCCGCCTCTACATAAATAAATAAATTTATAGAAAGTGGTATCACAATCACGTATTTAATTTTATAATTATGTTATATTCGCCGCGAATAAAAACAATGTAATTAAATTCACACAAAAATAAATGTATTCGGACATTCGATTTGCGATCTTTAGTTCGATCTCTACTGCAAGGTTGCTGTCGATTTAAACTCATATTTATATTTAAGTATATAACGATGCATTGAATCATTATTTTGGTACATTCAACGATGGAATATAAAGATAACTATGAGTTTTTCACAAATTTTCCCACCGGCACGGACAGACAGTTTTCATTGATTTATTTTCTTTTCAAGTTACCAATTCGAGTACATCTTTTGCCCTGTTCCTTCTACTACTTTACATGTCATCACACCATATACACAATCTTTCCTTTTCTTTTAAGGAAAAGTAATAAATAATATATTATAAATGTGTTTAAAAATACAGTCTAATTTCTTATGTTTTAATTGCAATATTTTGCTCATTTTTAATTACAATTACATTCCTAGCCTTAATTTAATTTACTTGTATATGTTAGCATAACGTCATAACTTAACACTCAACTTAAGCTCCTAAAGTCAAGTACTTAACAGTACATTGAACAATAGTTTTGGTTACTTCAAAGAGGGAATATAAAGTTAGTAAAGTGTAAACTACTTCATGTATACAGAGCTGGCTATCAAATTAACAATAGCTCTCTGTGACACTGCGGATTGCTCAATTTGTTACAACAAGGGTTGTAATTTCACGGTGCGAGCTCGACCTACATTATTCGCCACATTAAAGGCAACTCCAGACTAAAACTGGGGAAGGGGAATGTTAATTGAATTTGATATTTCTCGTGTGTGATACAAATGAGGTATAACCGTATGCAAAATAAAGTGATTTGTATTAGAAATAGTTGAGACGAATTCCAAAATCTTTTTGCCAACATAAATAAAATGCAGAAAAGAAAAGATCTGCTATTAATAATATGGTTCTGGAAACTTCTGGGAAACTTTTTGACCCTCAGTAATGAAAATCAGGAAATAAGAGACCTGTGATTAATACTATGGTTCTGGAATCTTCCGGAAAACTGTTTGACCTCTAATAATGAGATATAGAAAATAGGAAACCTGTGACTAAAATTATGGTTCGGGAATCTCCTTGAAAATGTTTTAACCTCCAAAGACGAGATGCAAAAAACCAGAGACATGTGATTAACACTATGGTTCTGGAAATTTCTGGAAAACTTGTTGATCTCCAAAAATGAAATGCAGGAAATAAAAGAACCAGGATCAACGTTCAATACTAGAATTTACTAGAAAAATTTTACCCTCAATAATGACATGCTGAAAACCGGAGACCTGTGATTAACACTATGGTTCTGGAATCTTCTAGAAAACCTTTTGACCTCCAAAGTAAGACGCCGAAAACAATAGACCCGTGATTATTACTCTTTTTCGGTTTTTGAAATTACAGGAACACTCCCACACCGAATAAAAACCAAGAAACAAGAGATCTTTAATATTTAGTCATAAACACTGATTGTGAAATCTATGATAAAATAATTCGGTGTACAAAAATGTGATGTACAAAATAAAATTCTTGGAGTATTCATACATTCTTCATGGCCTTGTGGTCCTTCATGTATATTAAGAAACAAGCGGCCAAGTCCCAAGGCGGCCATATTGGAAATAAGTTTAGTTCTAGAAGAAGAAGATTAGATTGCTTTTTAAATTACAGTTAAAATTGAGAATCAAATCCGCAATAGTGACGTCTGTTTATGAATGTTCAGATATTTTTGATATTGTGTCACCTATATCAAGAAATTAGAAAGGGAGAAAAAAAGAAACATGAAAAAGAAAGAAATTAAATTTTAAATTTATAATGACGATTTTAAATACGTTACGTATGTTCGGGACTTTGCGTTGTTTTCTTTAGGAATAATAATTCTAAGTAATTTGCCAATAAATTCGAATTTAATCTTGATTTTACAAGTACTTTATGTAACATATGAAGCAAAGGGGCAGAAATTAAGACGTAAAATGTACATGTAATTGTCTTAAATTTGAAAGTAAAAAAATCTAAAAAGAATACATTAGTGTCACGTAATTGGTCTGTAAGGTTTGCGTCATGTTACTTTGATCAATCCGGGAACAGCACGACAGTAGTATGCTATGTTAATCTACTGCTCCAACAACAATATTTTACTTGCATACGCATGTAAAAAATATAGTGAACGTCACATCGTGATCTTTGATTCTTATTCCTAGACCCAAAGTACAACACTCAGCGATAAATATAGCCATCTACCTTTGGAAAGAGTCAATTAGCTAATTTCGGCTTCGTAGATAGTTATCTCTGTCGCACGTCTGGCAAAACGTCAAATATGTTGTGTGGGACTGAGATAATGCTTTACGAAGCCGAAATTAGCCGATTATCTCCTTGCAAAAGTCGATGTGCAATATTTATCGCCGGGTATTGTATTTCAAATACAATGATAATTGGAAGTAAAATGCTTATAATATTTTCTAGAACCTAGATTACAGGAATCAAAAAATCTGGTATCATTTTTAGGACTAACTTATTATAATATTCGGTAATAAAATTAAATTATGTTTTTTTAACGCTTTACATTTATTAGTAAGAAAAGGACTAATATATAGCTACTTCCGATATGTACTTAGCGAAACTAGCTATATAATAGTACTTTTCTTTCTTGGGTTGGACTTCCGCAAAATAACGTCTGAATCTATTAGATATTACATTTATAAGACACAAGCCGACTCGATAAACATTTTACTACAAGAAGCTACTGGCCAGTCACATTTTATTAAAAAAAATCATGAAATATATTTCAAAATGATAATTTTATTTATTTATTAAATATGATAAAGATGCTGTTAAACTACAATATAAATTTGCAGCGCATGATCTGTTTAACGCGCGAAATTTAAATCGAAATGTCAAACGCACAATCGAACTGTCAAATGCGCAAAGCTAGGTTAGGTTTATAAGGTACGTGTGTTATATGGATTTTTTTTTAAATCCTGCTCAATTTTTTAATAGTGTCCTTTAAGATTTTTCTAGAAAGTTTTAGAATAAGTAAGAAAAGGACAAATATTTAGCCACTTCCGCACATGCAGTGGTAGTCGTGCAACAAAGTGCACCGTCCGTCAGCCCGCTGATAAATGCGTATGCGGCAAACAATGCGAATTACACAACTGCCACAGTTAAATCACTCAACATGTGTTTCACCCCTCCACGGGGCATCTTCCGGAGTTACGTTTCACCGATTAGTGCCAAGCACAGAGTGACTAGTGCACTGACTAAATATTGGTCCTTTTCTTACTTAGGATGGACTTCCGCAAGGTAACGCCTGATTCCAGTTTTAAAATACTTAGAAAATGTGTTTTAGAATCAGTAAATTGATCTAAGTAAATATTCAACTCATTATTTAATGTTCAACTCAGCACGCTAAATAGAAATACTATATCATACAGGTTCCGTAATCTGACTGAAAATAACATGACGTGACTTTGATTTCAGACTGGACAATTTAAATAACTGTCGATTCATTAGCGGGCATGTTGATATTTTGCTCGTATTTTGTAGTCCGGTGATACGGAGAGCATTGGAGCGACAAATTGGACATATCCCAGCGGCCTTTGTCGATGGTGCAAATGATAAACAGGTTGTGCGTATAATGTATAAAAGTATGTTGACACATACACAAATATAGATTAATTACCAAGTATGTTATTAAGCATGAAATTTAAGCTGCATTTAACTAGATCTGTCTGAATCTTTAATTTGATAAAATTAGTAGCTGTTTTGTAATATATTTTTAACGCTTTCTTGTCCGCACCTAACCACCAACTCGCCTGTTGGAAAACGGAGATAGAAAGAAGAAAATGATACAAGAATTCGAAAATAAAGCACGCAAACTCAGGCTATAATTCTCCGGAAATGAGTAGACCGGCAGATTGATCCGTACTCGGGGAATGCAGTTCTGAATTGTTTAGTCGAAATGCTTAGTATGTCTCTAAGGAAATTTACAGCGTAAGAGTGGTAGTAAGTCGAAAAACTTGACTTATTAAGAAACGGGGATGGTGGGATTAGGTCGTTTAAAACCGCAATGAATTACCCCAAAATGAATCCTAAGAAAATTGACAGACTCGCTACTCACCAACGGTGGTTGGGGCTAGAAATTTCTTAGAGACTACCTAATTAACGTAATATCTTTAAATTATCTTGTAACAAATTTAAGAAAGTCATTCCAGAAAAATATGTAAAAATAATTGCTACTCGTACAGTGTGAATTTTTTTTAGTGATAATAAAGCTTGAGAAAGGATTGCTCTACTATTGTATTAAAGAAGAAAGTAAAAGTGATTACGAAAAAAAGTACGACTCAATTTGTTGTATTTGGAACGCTCTTAGATTCAAGATAAAGAATTTCATATTGAGGGTGTGCAATCTGATTGTAGTTTTGTATAAAATTGGGTTCTTCTGGAATACTTCTCATGACATGTACAAGTGTTAACTGCTACTATAAATGATCGTATGTATTAAATTTGTTGTGTTTGGAACGCTCGTAGATTTAAGATAAAGAATGTGACATTGAAGGAGTTCAATCTGATTGTAGTTTTAAATCAAATTAGACTCTTCTAGAATACTTCTCATAACATGTACAAGTGCTTACTGTAAATGATCCCACGTAATATTAATAAATATATGAATCGGTTTTATGATCACTTTGTTTTTTTCTATGTAGTTTTTTTTTTGTTATGTTCTACTATTCAATTATTTATTATATCCTAGTTATTCCCTAATAACTAACCAACCTAACTAAGGCAGTGAAGGTTTTTACTCAATTCAAGTTTTTAATCTTAAATATTTTGATAACATAGTTTTAATAAATATCATAAATAACAGATATGACTGCCTTTTAAGATTAGAACACTAGTAGCGTAACGCGTAGAGACTTACGTTCATAGGTCACGGGATCGATTCCTGGGACACTAACATAATTTACATACTTTGTGTATTAATTATATAGGATTTCCACTGCTCAAACCAAGTTTCCAGAGGATAGGCAAAAGCGTTCTTTGTGCACCACAATACCATACTGCTATCGCCAACCTATCTACCAAGCGTTGTGAATTTGATATATACCCCCAAAAATATTTTTGGGGAGGCTTGGCTTATATGAGCAGCACAGAACCAGTAATCGTATCGATCTTTAGATATGCCTTGCAGTGGGTATCAACTGACATGGTGCTGAAGATGATGATATGTAACTTTAATAAACACTACACAGAGTCCTTTTTTTAAATAAAAAATTACTTAGAAATGCCTTCATTATTTTTATGTATAGTTAAATAAACTAATCAAACCTAATCAGTCTACATAATTTATAAAAATGGCTATGTTATATTTTTAATTTTCACGAGAAATTAAAAATTTAAATTAAAATTTTTAATTACACCCCGTCATGATTAAACTAAATTATGTTCATTTTGCAAGAATACTTTACACGGTTCGTAGCGAACGTTGTTATTATGAGAAAAATAAATGTCGTCGTTGCTTGGCGCATTCGTAATCAACTTTTCTTAATTATATAAAAAGAAAATTTATGTAAGTTTTCATGCAAAACTAAATCTAAATACAACGTCGAATTATAAATTTATTTCTGTTATAGAGATTAAAAAATGTTTCGAAATGTGAGTTTGAACGTATGAACTTGTAGTCGGCTAAGGTTAAGAATCATTGCGCATTAAAAGCGAAGATTTAAATGTCGTTTAGCACGCTGAAAGAATTATAGATCATAATGGAATTTTTCAATTAAAATATTATTACATTATAATTAGATACAAATACTTTACTCAGTAATGCTTATTTTTCTCTTCTCTTTTATCCATTTGCATTATTAATATATTTGTTTTAATATTTAAATTTAATATTTTTTTATACCTTGAATCGTTTATACTAATCAATTTATAAGACTTAAATTTGGGTTATAAGAAGGGATATCAGAGTAGAAATGTGTATCAATGAACTTGGGTTATTTTTGGGTTTCAGAACATGGTATTTCATTCTTAATATATTTACTATGAGCGTTTCATTTAATTTACCCAATATGCTTGCCGGGATTTAAACGTACAGTCGTTATGTTCCTTGACTACTAGAAAATCCCGAGAGTTTATTCTTACATGTTATATTAATAACCAATGAATATTATCTAAATAAATCATATTTTTTTAAGTACTAGAATTCGAAACATCAAATATTTTAGGCTATCGCAGTCCTGTTGAAAAAAAAATATGATTCATCTAATTGCTATAACTTTTAACGCCGATAGATGGCGCTAGTAGTCTATAGCCTCGCGCTAGCAGCGCCTCCTTTGACACGAGTAGTCGCATAAAAAGGCATCGCTCGGTTGCGACGAATTTAATTAAGTAATAAAAATCAACGGAGACACAACATACTTATTCAACTCAATTTAATTATTCTTTTAGCTCCGCCTAAAACGGAGTATCTTATATAAATATAAATATATATATATATATATATATATATACATAAATATATATATATATATTATTAGTTATATAATGTTTAACCTACGCTAAAATATTTCAATTTTTAAATTATAATGCCGTTGATAAACTAAATTTATATTAGACATTAGGTTCGCGTTTGTACTTTTTACAATATTTACTAACATAAATAAATAAAGAGATAAATGTAAATCTGATTTCTAATAAACTTTTATAAAAACCTACTTTTCCTATGAAAAAGTAATGTAATAGATATTGGCAGAAATAAATACAAATTACCTTGTTCAGAGAATAGTTTGAAAAGCATTATTGGTTTATAAATAATAAAACACAACTCACGGCGTAATGATAGAGACAAAAATAATTGAAGTAAACAATATATATAGAGTTTGAATAAAGCTTGTTCATAAATGATTCTAGTTAAATAATTTATTTTATTATTTTCGACTTAATCACATTTAAATTTATTTGATGTGTAATTATTTTATGTAACGTATTTTCATTTTTCCTAAATGGCAACTCTACTACTCGACCCAATCACTCTTTTGTGACAACTTCCAGTAAAAAGATTGAACGTGGTGGGGTTGAAACAGCGTTTTGATTATTGAGTCGGGAGCTCGGTCACTCGTTCGATAACCATCGAAGTGATAAGTTGACTAGTGGAAACTATGCTAGTTGGCCTATAAGAGTATTAAAAGTGAATAAAAGTATTTACTGTGCTATGAATTGGAGTTAATAGATGTTATAAGAAATATCAGTAATAGACAGACAGAAATTGTATGTTCCATTATCACTACCATCATTTCAGCCAACCACTTTTTCCGTGTCTGTGTATAATCAATTGGATCTCTATTATATGTTAAAAAAACTTTTTTTCTTCTTGTCAGTCGTACACTCTAGTGAGAGTGGTCATCTTCATACTATTAAGTTTTTGAGTTGCAGTTTTGATTAGATCAGTCTATTTTGTTCGAGAACGTCTATGAGTTTGGATGCCTAAACCTAGCCATGCAAACATTCCATTGAGTTCTCATAACGGATGACCAGGTATTTTTATTGGGATCTATGCCACATTTGTTTTTACATTTAAGTTTAATATATCCGATTTTTTTTTGCTCACGTTTTTCCATGTTACGGAACAGGTGATGCGTCATTTTAAAAATACGATATTTCTAAAGCATAGTGTTTATTGTAAAGCTTTTTTCATACATGAAATTGTTTCTGATTTTCCATCGTAGAAACCGCACAATTGGCTATGAATTTTTAAAGATAATGTCTTCTGTGCTTAATTATGAGTGTTTGTGCAACTTATTATGTACTACTAAATGTTAATTTTTTTACATAATGCTGTGATCCAAAACTAAGGTGAAATTGACAGTTGAAACTCCCGAACATTAGGAAGATAATTTTTTCCAAGGTTTGTTGTCAACAGTTGTAATATACATTTGGCTAACCCAAACCATTTTGAAGGATGTTTTATGTCTCGAACGCGTCAAGTCCAATTGGTGCCATAGTACAATTTTTGAAAGCTTCAAAACTCGACATATATCGTCCTGAAACCACTGTTTCCACCTAGAGGAAAACCGAATCGAAGAAGTGTGTACCGGAAAAAGACTTTTCCGACTTTTTAGATGACTGGAAAAGCGTTAGCAAAAGTGCGTTTCATCAGACTGGAATTACTTTGAACGGGATGAAATTTATTTATCAAAGTAAATAAAGAATTTATATTTTATTAAAAAATTCGCCTAATTTTTTGATCACAGTGTCATATCATCTAATGTTTTGATGAAATAATGATATTTTTTAATTTTTAATGCTTTGTTAACCATCCTGTATTGATTTTAGAAAAGTGAGAGTTGAAAATGTGGTCTTCAGTATCTGAAAATAAAAAGGTTCTTATTTAACATTAACATTTCTTGAATAAAAATTTTTAAAGTAATTTTACGTGAGTCATACTAAAACTACGCTATTTTTTTAAATCACCTGTGATCTTCTGCCACCAAATAGCGGAGACATTTCACATTGATTACATTTGTTATCATTTCTACTTTTTTATTTTACTTTACCGCTAATTCCTTAATTGCCTTCACGATACCTAATTTTACTTTCCTTATTATTTACTTTATTTATTGAGAGAGAAAGAGGATAATCTAGAGGATAATCTATTGACACTATTTTTCTATTTACTGCCTTATTATAATATTCATTTCAATTATCTAATAATTTTATTATTTACGTGTACAATGTGTTTATGCCTTCTTCACTATTCATCTTTAGTTCTCATTCCATATCTATTTTTTTTAGTCCCAAGCTTATTCCTTATTTAAAAAACGATATCGCATTTTTTTTTTATAATGAATTTAATTGTGACATTCACTTAACTGGACGAACAGAATTTTTTCACTAAAATAGCAGGCAAATCATTTTTAATTTTTATTTATTCCTGATTAACCTTTTCAAAACCGGCCAAATACAAACAGTACGATCAAAAAGGTTTTATTGCAACTATTTAAATTGAAATACGAGAAATCTGTAGGATTATCTATAGTATTATAAAGTATATATTTATTAAGTAATTATAATATAACATTATAAACAATTAGTGTAATAATAGAGCGATCAGACTGCCTATTGTACCATATGAATTGTTTCTTTTTTTCCTCTATTTATTGTCTACCGTGTACAAAAAAATGTTAATGAATAAATAAATAAATAAAATTAATGTGAAAGAACTAAATTAGCATTACCTTAGCCATGGTTTCAACACCTACGGGTATAATACCCGCAGCTTTTATAACTATTGGTGTTTGAAGTCTGTGTAGAAAAATATGCAACACGCGACGTGTTCTTACATCCATGCGTTCCCATGAAACGAAATATAACTCGTTCGGTAACTTCTCGCTCTAAGAATTTAATATAAATTATTAAAAATTATGCAATTGTTTTTTTCAATAGCAACTTTATTTTATAAATCAAAATGAAACTAAAAATTGACAAGGATGTGATAAAAAATTATTATACTAGGTATATATGTGGAATGGAACGTAATTGCATGCGTGAATAGGAACGTCAGATGGTGCAAGCGAGAGGTGTGTAAGGGGAAGGGAGACGGAAGACGGTTGAACGACGAAGAAGCATGCGCAGTTGAGTTTAGGAGTTCTTTTTTAAATAAATAATTGTGCCCCACGAAAGACTTTAAAATTCAATCCCTGCATCCCGATTACCACATATATTATACTAGAATCGATATATTATTATACTAGAAATAATATAATGGTAATGGTAGTTTTGCAATTTTAATCACAGTCTATAGACACCCACTTGAACGCATATGTCTAACCGAAAGGTCATAATGACTTGTACAGCGCTGTCCGAATCCAGAAACTTCCCACAACCTTGATTATATCGTGCCCTACCCTCGCCGCGTCTATCGGCTGGTGGTCGCCACTTGAGAACCTTTCGGCCCCAACTGCCAACTTGCACGAGCGATGCACTCCCCCCACTGCCACTTCAGACGAACAATTATTCAACTAAGTAAGAAAAGGACCAATATTTAGCCACTTCCGCACATGCAGTGGTAGTCATGCAATAAAATGCACCGCCCGCCAGCCCGCTGATAAATGCGTATGCGGCAAACAATGCGAATCACACAACCGCCACCACTAAATTACTCAACACGTGTTTCACCCCTCCACGGGGCATCTTCAGGAGTTATGTTACACCGATTAGTGCCAAACACAGAGTGATTTAAATTAATTATTTATTATTATTTAATTATTCAACTACGTCAGTGATCTTGGTTCTTTTACAGATTTTCTAATTTTTTATTCGATCTCTCAGTGATTATATATAATTATATATATTTGTATTTATATCAGCAATGGAAGTATATTATTATTTTTATTTGATTAGAAACGTTTATTCTATCGTCCAATTATAAAATAATGAAACTGTATCAAAAGTACCATTTTAAGTATTATATCTAATTCGTCCTGATATATTAGAAACGATCTCCACCGGGAAGCGCAAAATAACGTATATTTTTGTAAAATAGACGACAATTATATGCCTAGAATACATATATCGTATATTTAAGCAAAATAGATTGTTTCAAATTTCTTGATAGTGACACTGATTTTAAGTTTTATGGCTGGAATCGATTTAATTTACCAGCAACGGTTCTATTTATAATAATCAGGGGTTATCTTCACTCTATTTTACCGTTTTGCCTAAAACTTGATTGGATAAGAAACGTTTTAAATACGATCTATTATATCTTCGTCGCAATATTAAGAAAGTGTCTCAGATTCGAGTCCGCGTCGATTGTTTTGTAAAATTTGATGAACTGCGGTGCAGTCAAATTAATATATCTATTTCAGTCTATCTAAACTATCTTTGGTAGGTACAAGTGTACATTCGGAAGTGCCCGTACCATCGGTACTTGGCTTTTCACTCCCCCAACAAGACTCGCATATATATCTAACATACGTTATGTAAAAATAAGAAGTAAATAGCTAAAGCTATATAATCAACAGACTGCTATGTAATTTTGGTAATTAGCTTTGATCAATGAATCAATACTAAATAAGATTAAAAAAAATTCTTAATTCAAAATATTAAGTGGACCGGTTGGCTTTTCACTCCCCCAACAAGACTCGCGTCACATATCCAACATACGTTAAGTAAAAAATAATAAGTAAATAGCTTAAGCTATAGAATCAACAGAAATATATATATTCTATTGGTTATTAACTTTCATCAATGAATCAATGCTAAACAAGATTAAAAAAAATTCTCAATTCATATTTAAATTATATTCAATATGAGAGGAACCAGAAAGTAATGTCACTTTCTTAAATTAAATTCACGCGACTACATTTTTAATAAGTTTTTTATTTCTAATCAACAATATATTCAACTTCCTTATCAACAACCATTTGTCATCTAATATACAAATTTTCAATTCCAGAGCGGTAACAATTAATAGGTTTTTCTGTAAAATATGTCGACAAAAACGACATTACTTTCCGGTCCCCCTAACATTTTCGTTAAAATAGGCAAGTAGTAAGTTACCACCGGCTCGGAACACCGATCTGTTGAGAAGAGACGGCCAAAAACTCAACATTTGCACTTTTAAATGAAAGAACATATTTTATGTGTACACTATAATAACAATCATGTAAATAAGTCAACAAATCAAGTTCCTCACATTTAGATAATTAAAATTTTATTTAATAATTTACTTTTAATTTTAGAATTAAAACTAAGAAAAAGAAGGTTTAATATATCTCGTAGAACTTAATTGTATATGCTTATGACACATGAAGGATTTGTTAACATTTTAAAAACAAAATTTAGGTGTTATATTAAAGAATTTTAATAAAGAGAGAATTTTAAAAATGTTGGTCTGAACGAATACTGAAAAATATTTTTCTAGTGCAATAGTTAATTTAAGTTTATAAATAGATTTTACCTCGATATGGGCTAGTTCAAACAAAATAGATATTTGAATCAATTGCCCAAAGACGAATGACGTCTCTGGACCATACCGTGTTATTGAACGCAGATCCTGTAAAAGATAATAAATTTTATGGTACAAATTATTACAATTATTTTAAGAAGGGAAGAGTTTAGTTGAATATCTAATGGATTCAAGCGTTACTTTGCGGAAGTCCATCCAAAGTAAGAAAAGGACTAATATATAGCTACTTCCGCTATGTAACAGTAGTCGCGAAATAAAATTTACCACCCGCCAGCCCGCTGATAAATGCGCATGCAGCAAACAATGCGACTACCACCGTTAAATCACTCAACACTTAAAACACTCGACTAGACTCGGTGTTTAGCATTAATCGGTTTAACATTACTCCTGAGGATGGCCCGTGGAGGGGTGAAACACGTGTGCGCAAGCGCATTTATCAGCTGGCTGGCCGCCGATACACTTTATTGCACGACTACTGCTACATAGCGGAAGTAGCTATATATTAGTCATTTTCTTACTTAGTGTGGTAGAAGGCGCGGTCGTCAGGTCAAAGTACCCGACTCTTCTTCTAACAAAGTGATTGTCTACCCGCAAAGTGAATCCATATAATGCAGAGAAGTTACGTCTTAAATACGTTCAATTACTTCAAATATAATCATCATTTCAGATGTAATATGTCCACTGCTTGATACAGGTCGTTTCTATAGATTTCCAGTTAGATCGTTGGAAGCGTCCTGCTTTCAGACTCTTCCGAAGATCTTAACCAGGACCTCAGTCCGCCACGTGGAGGTTTGCATATGCTACATTTGCCGGTTCGTGTTCTCCACTCAGAATCTTAAAGCTCTGACAGCCATCTATTATGTGTGCTATATACCCTGCCTACTACAATTCGCTGGACTATGTCGGTGACTATCTGAGCTACATGACGAAGAATATTGAGAGCATCGGAGGCACCAGCTTGGTTCTTTTGCTCCCATGATCACGACCACCTCGACAAGAGTGCACAACTGAGAAGAAGCTTATTTTATACGTCATAATTTATAATCCAGTCTGGATACACAATAATGAAATAAATGAATAAAGAAAAGATAAATAAAGGTCCACTAACCCCTTGTAAGAATTGAAGTAGTGATAGACAACAAATGATTAAGTGACAAAAATAATTTATACCCAATGGTAGGCTGAAGAAACGCATGTCCTTTGCGAATCTGCAAAAAAATTGTACACGTATTATTATTTACGGACATATTTTCTTTCTTGACCATGTATTATTCATGGACATGTATTCTTCATGGACATGTATTCTTTATAGACATATATTCTTCATGGACGTGTATTCTTTATAAACATATATTCTTCATGGACATGTATCCTTTATAGACATATGTTCTTCATGGACATGTATTCTATACAGAAATGTATACTTTATTGAAATTTATACTCTACGGACGTGTATTTTTATAGACATGTATAATTTAAGGACATATATTTTGTAAAGACATGTATTATATACGGACATATATTCTTCTTAGATATATATACTTTACGAACGTGTGTTATGAAAACAGACATGCAAATACGTATTCGGATGTACTTGGTTAATAAAACCTGGTTTCAAACTAAGACATAATACGAACACCTTATGAGAGACATAATTTAATAAAATACGACACAAACACACACACATAAACTTATTTGTCTATTAATATTGTCCACGTAAATTAATAATATCACATTTTGCATACGTATCTGTTTAAGGTAGTGTAGTTACCTAATATAAGTAATTTTTAAAATGGTATATCTACTTTTAGATACTTCACAGTAATTACGATCTAGTTTATAGGGTAATATTAAGAATATGTCCATTGATACTTTACTTTTTGTCTTTCTTATCGTGTTCTTTTTCAGTTAAATCACTCTAGAATTTTACTATACTAACTTAAACGGTTTTCTCTGTTTTAATCTTCGCACTATATCTGTATTGTCAGGGAGCTGTATAACCTGGATATTCACATGATGGTGAAGACCACCTTCCTGAGCTTTTCGTTCTTATTTAATTACTGACCTGTTCCACTAAAGTCCCGGTGGAGATCTTTGTTTGTGATATACCAGGGCGCGTTAAATATAATACGTAAAAAATACTTTTGATATGGTTTAATTGTGTAATTATTAAATATTGAAAAACTTAATAATAAGCTGCCATTGCTGATGTAAATACAAATATATTTAATTACACCAATACCTCACTTTGCGTTGTAGTTACGTTCCAATAAAACACGACACAAATTGAAACGCCGTAAAGTGAATTAAGGTTTTCTATAGCAAACCATGTAAACATCGAAGATAGGTTCCAGGGTCACGAAAATACTACTTTTTAAAAAGAAAATTGACCAAAGTAAGCATTTAAAAAACAAAAATAATATAACTCTGTCAATAAATGAATTGGAATAATATTTACCTTTTTTGTAACCAGAAACAACACGTAAAAATTTACATAGATTTATAATTCTCTTTTTTAACAGACTACGTAATTGAAACTGAACTCTAAAATTAGCAAAACAGAGTGAAATTAAATCTGTATTCAAATTGCGTTGATTTTTAGTTAGATGTTGCCCCGAGTTTTGATGACATGGCGCAATTAGAAATCCAAGTGTTGCCATCTTTTAGAAAAAAAAAGAATATTTCAAATAAAATTTAAAAATTCGAACCCAAAACAACGCTACCTTGAAAATCTATAGACAGACAGTGAAATTTAGTACTAATTAAGCAGCAACGCAACTTCGAAAAAAACGTAAAACGAAACGACGCAGAACGGGGTATTGGTGTACATATAAGCACTGCGAAATCGAATTATAAATGAGGATATCCGCTAAAGAACCAAGATCACTGACGTAAGAATTGTTAGTCTGGAGTGGTAGTAAGTGGGTCACACCGTTGGGGCCGTGGTTAGACGCAGCGTGGGTTGATCTCCCACTAGATGGATCGACGGTTTAGTAAAGGTATCGCATCGATCTTTGGGTGAAGCCAGTACCTTGCAGTGGGCGTTCATAAACTGATGAGAAGAATATATAATCACATATACATATGTTTTACTTACTCATCAATAAGTCGATGATGATCTATTACGTCTTTTAGTTTCTCATATATTTCTTTCATTTCTTCATAGTCAAACTTTCTGTACGATGATTTTAATTTTCTATTATTCTCTTCCGAAATATCTTCATATTTAACATCAGTCAAACATGTCAGATTAGATCTTAGTGCAATCAAATGACCTATGATCTGTAGCATCATTACTAATATAACAGTGTCTGTGAAACATACATATGTTCCACAAAAAAAACATATATAGTAATTATAAGCTGTGAATATAGCAACGTACTCATGTAGCCCCAGTCCGGGTATGTCATAATACAGTGCAAATTCGTATGCATCGGGATTCGGTGTATTACTACCAAATGCACCAGCTTTATAACAATTGATTGTTGGTATTAAATTAAAACTGAACGATGCGATTATAACTAAGAATATTATTGCATAAACGATAATACAGGAATATTTATTGGTACTCGTATATACCTGAAATAAATGAAAATAATTAAATCATTACTTTTAACTTTCTAAATAACATTATACTAATATACATCGCTTGTGTCGCGGGGATTACTGGTTTTGTTGTGTTTGTATGTACGTGTGTTTTATCTATATGTAAACGTAAACTACTCGTTATTTATACTTCTATTATTACCATACTATAGTCGTATGGAAAAAATTGCCTCGTGTAGTAAAATCGCCCATTGTAGTTTTTCTTTATTGTTGAACTATGTACATATTTTCTTTCGTTTACAATAAAGAAAATTAAAATTAATTTAATAAGGCTATAGATATATAGCTGTACATTCACACCTTTTAAACTTTCATATCTATGACCACCATGGAGTGAATAGACTAAAAGGACCCCACGACACATTAGATCACGGTTTGGATAGCTATTCAATGTTTGTGCTAATTTAGTTTTTATACATATATATATATGTACATAACTATAATATATACTTTATGTAGCTTGTAACATGTGATTTTATAACTTTCATGTGATGCGGTAAATTTATATCTTAATAAAACCAAGAAATATATTAAACCAAAAGTCTATGCCAAAACTTGTCTCTCTCTATTTTTAGGAAACAAAAATTTTAAGACGTTCTTTTAAAAAAATTACAAATTACACTCGAGTCTCTTGTTATTTTTTCTTAGTAGGTGGTACGACTCGATGCAATTTAAACTTAATTTTAAACCGATGATTATAAATGATTATAAAGATTTCATGTAA
This sequence comes from Battus philenor, assembly GCF_028537555.1. NCBI lineage: Eukaryota > Metazoa > Arthropoda > Insecta > Lepidoptera > Papilionidae > Battus > Battus philenor. The sequence continues at coordinate 2,369,634 of NW_027181759.1, read as the reverse complement.
TAAAGCAATTTTGACATTTACATTTTCATTGCAGCATTAATTAGCTACATTAATGTTAAATAAGTTAGTTTAAGTATTTAATGGAATCAGGCGTTATTTTGCGGAAGTCCATCATAAGTAAGAAAAGGACCAATATTTAGCCACTTCCGCACATGCAGTCGTAGTCGTGCAACAAAGTGCACCGCCCGCCAGCCCGCTGATAAATGCGCATGCAGCAAACAATGCAAATTACACAACTACCACCGTTAAATCACTCAACACGTGTTTCACCCCTCCACGGGGCATCTCCAGGAGTGTGTTACACCGATTAGTGCCAAACACAGAGCAAAGCACTCTATCAGCGCATTTATCAGCGGGCTGGCGGGCGGTGCATTTTGTTGCACGACTACGACTGCATGTGCGGAAATGCCTAAATATTGGTCCTTTTTTTACTTAGTTTAAGTAGACCCAGGTCTAGAATACAAGCAATACCTGAATCGGAAGACCGTTTCAAGTCTGTTAGAACCAGTTTAACTTTTAACATGGAATGGAGAAAGGTTAAAAATACCAATATAGTTAGTAACCACAGATTATATCCACAAACGACATCGCAAAACCAACATAAAACATAAACTTCTTAGATTCACTAAAACGAGGACAACCTAAATACTTTTGCTAAGATACTATACTTGATATTGTCCATTTTAATACGTAACCTTTTGAAAATGTTCATTTAAATGTTTAAAATTTTCAAGATGATATTTGGTTAAATATTTCTTAAATAGCAGATGATAATTTTGAAAATTCGGTAGAATAAATCTTGCCTGAAATAAAAATATTAAAATCAAAACCACTTACATAAATTTAAAAAGTATTGATGATTAATAAAAATATAAAGAGATACTTAAAGTGGATAAAACCGCCAACATGATTGTTAAACAGACGTGACAGAAACGAAAGAAGTCAATTTGATTTTTATTCTGTATCAAATAGTTGAGTTGACCGAGGATTACTATCAACATTTGACCCGGTAATGACCATTTATGGATTCGTATAAACAATGGAGTTTTTTCACCGAACATTTCACTAGGCCATGCGCCGAGGGGCCATAGGATTAACTTCAACACCTTCACATAGTGAACTCCTAAAATATTTGCTGATCTGAAAATGTACACATTTATTATTCAGTCTTTGCAAATTATAATGAATCTACGATTTAATAAATTTTATTTAATTAATTGTACTCACTTCATTTTATAGCTGTTCATAATGCTCGAGAAGCTTTAAAATTTTAACGACATAGAATATTTTTATATTATACTTTTCAGTGATTGAATAATGATAGACAGGTTAAAAGTAAATTGCCAACTAGCCATGTAAAAGAAAATATAAAACTAATTGAATTTAAATTACAAGCATTATAAATGCATCGGCAAGTAATATTAGATGTGCTTCAATATTGCTGTAAACTATAATTTATTTGATTACTCAATTGGTAACTATATTGGTCTTTAATAAATATTTCATTAAAAAAATTATTACATATTGTTTCATTTTTATTTCTTTTTTTATTAATATTTTCTTAAAACTATTATCAGAATTGGGAAAAGAGTTTGAAATAGTTTCATAGTTTTTAAAGTACTTAACTTTATATTTTTGGACTACATCATAGTTATAATCATCAAGATCACTGTAATAAGCAACGTTAATCAGCTGCCCATCAGTGATTTCAACAGCTTGTCGCCACTGAAGTACAACCGCCCAGATTATTTCTTTCAGCGAAAAGAGGAGCTGGTCTACACACACAAGAACCCAATGGATGCAGCTTGTGGAGATGTACAAGGGCTTATATTCATACTAGAAGGTAGTGCACTTCTTGAGTAGGCTTCCTTATTCTAGGAAAAATATCCTAAAATAGAGAAACAACCTGTAACAATACGCAAGCAGATAAATAAGTTCTCATTAGGCAAGGCTACGGTACGTACCGTAAGGTAAACTTTTATATCTATGACCACCATGGAGTGAATATACTAAAAGGACCCCACGACGCATTATATTACGCTTTGGATACAATGTTTGTGCTAAAATGTGGAGGTGATCGTGCAATTTATGAGTGCCAGAGATCCTCATATAGAAAGATTCTTGAAGAAAATATTTAGAGCGTCCGCTGAAGCGATCTAAGGTACGATATGATCAAAAACACTCAGGCGCAGAGCAAAGTGGTCATCATCGTCCGTCGAATAACAGACACCCTCGGATTGTATAACAGTGTTCATCATGCGATGGTAGCAATATCTCATCACCTGAACTCGTGCGTGTATTACACGGACGAGACTCAAGATGCGATTGCAAGATTCATCGATGTGGCGAATACGGCAACCACCGCACAGACACTAGCGTACAACCTGAGGATGGCGATATGGAGTAGGGATGAAGAAGTGGTCGCACTGACTATTTTTAAGAACCGGACATTTAAAAAAAAAAACATAATTAGTTGACTTCAACTTAGGCTTAAATAGTTTTCGATTTAAGTTAGTAAACAGTTTACGAAGTTTAAACATAAACATGCAAAAACGTGAGCAAAAAAAATTCTGAAATATTAAAAGTAATTTTAAAAACAAAGCCACTGACGCTAATGTTTCCGGAATATAAATCCTTATCAAAAATAGCGTCGCAATCAAAATATAAGCAATATAGTAAAAAGAGATGTTTGATATGTTGTATTTTATATTGCTCGATATCTTCAACCACTGTCGTTGTATTCTATTACTATTAAAATCATTCCTCTTTCAACCATGATACTTTAATATACTTGAGCATGTTAATTTTAGCGTTTTGCAAATACATAACGTTGCTTTTGCTGAAGACTCAAGTCCAGATGCCTTACATCCGTATGGGTGTAAACATGGTATTATACATTTAATGGAATCAGGCGTTACCTTGCGGAAGTCCATCCTAAGTAAGAAAAGGACCAATATTTAGCCACTTCCGCACGTGCAGTGGTTGTCACGCAAAAAAGTGCACCGCCCGCCAGCCCGCTGACAAATGCGCATGCGGCAAACAATGCGAACTACACAACTGCCACCGTCAAATCACTCAACACGTGTTTCACCCCTCCACGGGGCATCTTCAGGAGTTATGTTACACCGATTGGTGCCAAACACAGAGGTATTATACACCACGCACGCACGCATCACGCTTCACTGTAAGATACGCTGAAATATTTTCGCAACTCTATATTGTGAAACACTCCTGTTGGTTATAGTTATAAAAGTTTTAAACGGGTGAATGTATGGCACATCTATCTACAAGCTATATAGCTTATACATCAAATTTACAATCATCTTGTATAAAGTGATCACTCTAAAACTCTACTGAATGCAACAAGTCATCAACTTTCGGAAGTAAAAATTATACAGGAACAGATAGTAAGAAAGAATAATTTTAATGTAATCAGAATTTTGTTAACGTTTTTTTACTATTATCAATACGTTATTTTTTATTTAGCTCGACCCGTACGGAATTTATTTGGGTCAAAACTAGAAATTGAAATTTAAGCACCTTCCCGATGTCAGATTGATCTGAAATTTGGTACACATATTTAATTTAGATGACAATACAATACAATAAAATCAATAACATTATAAATCTAAGATGGCCGCCGATACAAAATGGCGGATTACATATTTTTATTTAACCCACTCAATATGGATATCAAATGAAAGGGTTACACTAGTAAAACACGATGATTATGTCAAAATTTAAAATTCAAGATGGACGCCGTTCCAATACGGCGGACTAGGTACATATTTTTCCACAACCACCACAATATGGGTATCAAAAAACCGTTTAACTTAAAAGTTTTTAAATGTATTTTTTTATATTTCTAAAGCCATTATTTTTTGGATAAGATGTATTATTTGACTGCCAAAGAGATTTCATTCTCTCCTTTAAAAAACACACAGATATCGGTTTCACGAATTGACTGAATGAATTTTTGTTTAAATTTCGAATGTCAAAACGACCTTCCATAGTTGGATGACCGTTGTAAGTTTAAATTGGAACTTTTATGCCGAACAGTTGGAGAGGTTTTTAAAAAGGTTCTGTTATGGTTCGATGAAGTGGATAAAACTGAACTATGAAAAGTTTAACGAATTTTTAAAGAGAATATAGCTTGCCTTTGGTCGCTTTGTGGTATAAACTAAAAATTGTATAGGTTACTTATTTGTATTCTTTTCTATTGTACTATTGGCGCGTTCAATTGTTTGTTTTTTTAATCGTGAAAGGTGATATAGAGACTGAATTTTGACTATTAATTTTTAATACACAGAATGTCTGGCGGAAGATTTATGTATTCAAACTTAAATAAAAAATATTTTAGATATAGATTTAATAAAAATATTTAAAAAAAAATGCGGATTTTATTTTATAAAGAGTATATTATTGAAATGTGTTTCTCATTGATAATACTCGCTTAGCATTGCAACACAAAGCAGCTCGTGTAGCGCCCGTGTGCAATGAAACCCTGGCGCCCCCTAAGCCTGATTCATATTCCAACAAGCTATTTTATAAGTAGGTATAGCTTACAGTATGGTATTAGTTACGGCCTTTCTTCTTATGACGGCAGAATAACAACTTTGTTTTAATGCCTGTAGCACATCTCTGTTGTTAAACTAAGTGGCGAACTGCGATAGATTCCAAGACGATGCTTTTAGCTGAGACGGTGGCGCCCGTGTGCATTGCACACCCTGCACTATAGGTTAAGCCGCCCCTGCGAAAACTCCAACAACGCTTCTATCTAGTATGGTCTAGGATTGACGTCCCCTGTGATATATGAACCTCGTTCCCGACGAGACCACTTGGTTATCGAGTTGCGACGATGATGGCGTGTAGTTTTCGTGGCATGTCTTATGGTCGAAATATCATATCTTTTTAGTCATATCTTACAAAGAAAACAGTAAAAGATTTCTCCATAAATACAGCACAATGAATGTGCATTTCTTTCAAGTTTCTGATGTATTGATCTGCTTATTAGTCTTGTTACATAAATCTGGACTTAAGAAACAAATGTGTGAGCAGATAAAGACGTTTAATTAGTAGTATAAGGCATCTGACAAAAATAATATTATTACACTGATATAATACGAATATACACATATAGACCGTAATACATCCAGTTCCCAAGAGATTTTACTTACAACTTGCTTAACTTTGGTCGCTCCAATGCGACCGGCAAAGTAGAAAACTTGTCGCATTCATTTCGCTTAACTCCAAACTATTTATGGACTACAATTTTTGTGCGGAGAATAGATGATTATTATCTACTTTATTATATATAAGTTGTTCATTTTGTTAACATATATTAATACTATATGTGTCTTCTTCGATCAGGACGAGATTGTAACCTTCAAAAGGTCTAATTTTAAGGATACCTTTGTAGGACTCTTCCTACAAAGGCATACGCCTTATAAGCCCAATTTACATCTATAAATTGAGCTCATATGGCATCCTTTTTATGACGTACACAAGCAGTTACTGTATATCACTCTTCTTCTTTTTCTTTTCAGCTGATAGACACCCACTACAAGGCATAGACCTCTAACCTCAACTTTGGCCAACAAATGGAGTCTATGGCACAAGCGGAATCCAAGAAATTGTCAATTCTTTCAAAGGTTCGGCGGTATTTCAGCTATGAACAGCTACTTAATCTTTACACTGTCCAAGTTCGATCCTGCATGGAGTACTGCAGTCACCTCTTGGACGGTGCAGGCAAATATCATCTGGAAGCTTTGGACTCAGTTGAACGAATAGCCCATAGGTTAATTAGAAAAGTAATTCTCAAATAGTAGACTACACACTGAGCATCGTCGTCGAGTTGCCTTATAAAGAAAGAAGAAGAAGGAAGGAAAGCTCTTTTCGAACTGATTGGACCATCTCCATTCCTTTATCGGACTACTAAGCGCAAGCAAAAGTTTTATTCATACATTGTTTATATACCCAAAAGTTGAACTAATCGATTTGTCAGCTCGTTTTTGGTAAGAGTCGCCAAGATCTATGACCTGTCGGGGTGTATTTTTCCTGATGAGTTGAACTCTGGTACCTTTAAGAGTAGAGTGAAGGTTTGTTTTTGGTGTGCGTGTACCTTCGTCTTCATCTACAATTTTCATCAGGTGAGATAGAATAGAAAGAGGAAGATAAACGCCTATGCCATTACAACTACGAGTATATAAAAAAACTAGCTGATCCCGCAAACGTTGTTTTGCAAAAAAAATATTTTTAATTTTCAATTTAAAATAAGGGTTGATCGTAGCGGGGTGAAAATTTAGGGTTGTATATATTTTTGTATGTTGTATCATAAAAAAATAAAAATATAAAATTTCGTCAAAAAAAAATTTAAGGGTGAACAACCCTTATCACTTAGGGGTATGAAAAATAGATAGTAGCCGATTCTCAGACCTACTAAATACGTATATAAAATTTGGTAAAAATCGGTCAAGCTGTTTCTGAGGAGTTCAAGTTCGAACACTGTGACACGAGAATTTTATATATTAGATATACCAACCCAAAGATCGCAACTATGACCGGTCCCGCACTTAACTATGTCGTTGGTCGACCTAAGGGGGAGCCACCTACGCCACCTCTACTGGCTCGCGGTCGCGGTTACTCGAGCTATATGACCCGCATACTGCCACTTGTGATGAACCATTCTTCGAGCAACGTTTGTCTTGGTCTGATTCTCTCTCTCTATCTTGCAGTGAAATTCCGAGCATAGCCCTCTCCATTTCTCTCTGGGTGATCTTGGTACACACTATCCAAAAATCAATGATTTCAAAAATAATAAAGAATATGTACGTAATGGTAACATATCAAGTGAAATATATTAATTTAAGTAAGAAAAGGACCAATATTTAGCCACTTCCGCACATGCAGTGGTAGTCGTGCAACAAAGTGCACCACCCGCCAGCCCGCTGATGAATGTGTATGCGGCAAACGATGAGAATTACACAACTGCCACCGCCAAATCACCCAACACGTGTTTCACACCTCCACGGGGCATCTTCAGGAGTTATGTTACACCGATTAGTGCACTAATCAAAAAAAAATTAGATATTTTTTTAATTCGTATTACTACATATTAAAATGAATCAATCCTGTATTCATGAGTAGTATATTGTTTTCGTTTCAGCCTATATACACTACGCAAGGCTAAAATAAGAGGGGATATACCATAATCGTTACACTTGGAAGGTGGGTTAGCGATGCTGCCAATCTTCTGGAAACTTATTTGTGAGCAATAGCAATCCTATATAATGCACAATGTTCTCTATGTGTAAGACTGTATCTCGGGAATTGAACCCGTGACTTACGATCTTGAGTCTTAGTCCCCTATCGCTTGGCTACTACTGCTCATTTCAAGGCATTTTTTACAGTAGTGATATGAAATGAAAAGAATTTCTAGTATTTTGTTCGAATATTACGCTCGAAAAGTATGTAAGATAAAGCAGCTTTGATACCTAGCATCTTTTACAGCTAGCAGATTTTTATTAAAGCAGATATTTATAATGCATGAAACACTATAGCCGAGATAAAAAAGGCTTTCAATAACTCCGAAAGGAATATGAAAAAGACAAAAGTAGACGAGATATTTAATGGTAAACGTAATTCAGGGATACAAGATTTCGGGGTTCCGGATCCGTGAAATCTGAATTTCATGTGACGTTACCAAGATTTCGTATAACGGTTTTTATAAAATCTGCCCTGAGTTATGAATAAATGAATAAATTTCCTATATCCTTTTTTGTTTTTCTTTCAGTTATGATATCATCGTTTCTGAATCATATTTTAGGGCGGTTAGGTGTAATATATCCTATATTCAAGGATTATTACGACATGTAATATAAATGAAGTTTACGAAATTTTGACTTATTTATTAACTACCTGTGCCCCGCGACTTCGTCTGCGTGTCATTTTTATAATGTGAGCCGGACATTAATTTCACAATTCACATAAACTCTTATGTCACCAACAACTTGAAACGTCATCATTCGTTCGTTGTTTACGTCTGTCTCACTTCAAATCAATATAAACAGTCACGTCAATATATGAAATTTACAGGAATGACTGTGACGCCATCTGTCGGATATTAGTCATACTAACTAAGAAACATTTGCGGGCCCATGCAAAACAACTTTTCTAAAGATCATCACATGATTAAATGGATAGATTACGATTCTATAAAGGACATACAGAAAAACATTCATTTATATATAGATGACATAATTTCTTAGTGGGAAACGTATAGGTATTATCCTGTCAGCTTTTTCAGGATACATTCATCATTTAGAACCGGCAGTAGTAATATGTGGAGAAAATTGTTAAGGAATATATTTTTAAAAGTACATTATATAAATGACTTTTCAAAGTTGCAAAGCGATACCTAAAGAATAAAAATTGATTTCATTATTTGAAACAAAACTTAAATTCAAATCAGCTTTTCATCAAGAAATTAAATGCAAGAGATGTGGATGTTTGATTGACGGAGTCTGTAGGAAGCTCAACGATGAGGTGAACGACAGATACAAAAGCCGTTCTTAAGGCCGCTCACTCCCTAACCGCGAACAGCGTAGGTCAACTTAGGTTGAATCCGGATCCATATTTGGCCCACATATTGTCCACGATGCTGTCCCAAGCCGCATATACAACATCAACACTACACAGCTCTACTCTGGTAGAGTAGGTTACCACGTACAAACGTCATCGTACAACTGAAATACGTCTGCCCAGCTTCTGTTTTATTTTTAAGTTCCCGGACCCTTCCGCTCCATGAACTCAGTTCCGATGAAGCTGTAAAAGCCCCCGGACTAACAGCATCAACTTCAACCGAAACCAAGCTAAAGACAGAAAAGGAAAAGTATTGCGTGATTATTTGAAAAGAGAATACTTACAACAAAATGGCGTCTATACAATTATCTGTCGTCCTTTCAGTATATAGACACCCACTGCAAGGCATGGGCCTGCGTAAGAATGGTCATATTGGTAATTGGAAGAAAACCTTTGCCTGACAGTGGGCGTCTATTGGGAGATGAATTGAAATGCAAAAGTCCAATAACTTAAAGTAGTACAAAATCACTCGGTACAATATTAAATGAAAATGCTATTGAATATTATCACTTTTATGTGACGTCATTAATAATCTAATGCGTATTAAATGTTGTAATAATCTCAGATGTGCCATGTGTGAACTCAATGCCACCCATATGAAACCACAAATACTGTAATTACAAAGCAGAAGTACGTTGGAAACCTTACAGAGAAGCAATGTAGCCGTTTCTGCTACAGATATAAGACGTGCTAAGTACCTAATTATTTATCCTACTGTATTTTTTTTTCTTTATCTGTTTCTTTTTTCTTTCTGAGACAAATGCGATCCAAGACAGTTTGATGTTATTATTTGTCATTTAATTATATTGTAATGTATCATACCTTAATAAGTATTAAAACTTATTTATTACAAATATATATGCTATACCTATGTATGTTTGTATATATGTACGTTTTGTAGTTATGCTTCTACTATTTCTATACTATGGTTGTCTGTAAAAAATTGCCTCATGTGATAAGACCGCCTATTTTACTTTTTTGTTTATTATTATGAAACAATTTATATAACTTCTAGTGTGCAATTAAGAATATTAAATTAAATTAAGAATGGCGGACGTTTAAACTACTAAACTTTTTTTAAATAACGGCTGCGATTTATAGCATTTCCTGTGTGTTATATTTTACTCTTAAATACACTAAGCGGCCAGTAACAATGTATATATCTTTACTGGTATTTTATATTTAAATTACGATCTAAAGAAAGACGATGTTGTAAATAAATATGGGCTTGTTATTTTTTTTTCTAGGTTCTATTAAATTAGTTACACTTTAGTGGACAACTGTATATTATGGTGGAAAGCATATTTAAATGGTAACAACGGAAATGTGTTTCTCTTCCGGAAATGAATTTCTCTTCCACAGTATTTAAGATATGGTGAAGGTGACCACAAAAAATCCGTCTAAGATGTGTTGGGCAAATGACGTAAGAAGTTACGTCATAGCATTTTGAACCCTCAAATTTTAATATTAAAGGTTAGCATTATAAGGAAGTAAAATCTGATTTTAGTTTTCATCAACTTTAGCTCTTCGTAAATACTTTTCAAGGTGTACCCGAGTGGTCTTTATATGTGATTGTAAGTGGATAATATTAATCCTTTTATGAAGTCCTGTGACATACTATCTAAATAATGACACATCAATCTTGGAATCTACCATCTAAGATGCTTAGGATAGATTGCCCTGAGTTAAAAGGCAATTGGAATAAACAATGAAAATTAAGTCAATAAAGTTATATCGTAACTTTTGATTTATAAGTAACAATAACTTATATATATATATGTGTGTGTGTGTTTGCGTGTGTGTGTGTGTGTGTGTGCGTGCGTGTGCGCGTGTGCGCGTGTGTGCGTGTGTGCGTGTGTGCATGTGTGTGTGTGTTCGCACGCGCGGTCATCGCCGGACTATGTCATCGGTCCATCTATTGGGGGATCTACCCATGCCGTGTCTACCGGCGCGTTGTCGCCACTTGAAACCTTCTGGCCGCAGCGACCGTCGGTTTCAAGAGCAATAAGATTCGCTAACTGCCACTTTAGACGAGTAATTCTACAATAACTTTGCCCAAGGTAAGGATCCAACTGTGTCAATTCTTTTCCTTCTTTTTCTTTTCAAACGATAGACGCACACTGCAAGGCATAGGCCGCCCTCATATATCGCCACGATGACGGATCCTGCGATGCCTTCATCCGGCGACTTCCCGCAACCTTAAATAACCTTAATTGTCTCAATTGCTTTCATGTTTTTATATTCTGACATCAATGCCTCGTTTGAATATAACTGTTATGGAAACAGATAAATTAATTATAATTAATTTGTACGAAAATATTAATTAACATTTCTACAGATACCTAACTAAAAGAAAACACGATAAATTAATGTTATTTACACAAAAGCCATTAATTAAAAATATTAATTAAGACAAATGTTTCTCTTTTTTGCTAAAACGTCTACAAAGGTTCGTCAGAACGGCTAAGCTCGTTGAACGACGACAGTCGGAAAATTAAAGTAAGATGAATTAATTAAAACTAAAATAAACCCTTGTTTCGAAGCTTATTCGGAGAAATGATCTTCCAAATGACGATTAATTGGCGTTCTAAGTAAAACAACTCTGTTCCATTTTTGAATGAGCATTAAAGTAATATTTTTTTTAATAATTAACTTGAACTTTTTCTAATTCGAAATTTAAAAACTATGACAACCTCCCACTTCTATATTACGTCGTATCTCTCTACTTAGAACCGTGACAAAATTTTAAAGTTTGTAACGTACTATGTAAAACCATCTGTACCTGTCTTCGATGGTGGTGGCTGCTTTGGGTAATGTGGTACCGAGTGTGGTTTGACCTGATCGGGTGGTCGCATGGCGCTGAATCCTCGTGTTCATCGTCCATTCCTTTTAATCCAAAATATTCCTAAGCTGTTGTCGATTTTTCTGGCTATGTAACCAAAAAAACTCAAAATTACGCTATGTGCAAATGTATTTAAACAATTCGAGTTGCATTAATATGAATGCATTTTTCATAAACTTCGTAACATAGATCTCTGGCACCGCATCTCAAAGAGGTCTATGATTTCTAAAGTTAAGCGGATCGATTACACATCTTTATCTTATCGGAATATTAAGTCTAAGTCTCAACCCCATATAAAAATATAGGGTAGACGAAAATTATAGTAAGCCTTTTCTTTGTCCTTTCAGGAAATTTCCATAAATCTAAATTCTATGTAATACAAGAAAGTACACAAATGCAACATAATATTACGTAACCACTAAGTAAATGTAACACAGTATGAACCTCTTTTTCATTTACTAATACCTCTTAAATAATACATTCTCATATCTCATAACAATAACTTTTACTGGGCGAACTGGACAGATCACTTTGTTGAGGTCATCAGGAGGCGCTGGATGGAAGCGTCTACCAACCTGTTCTATTGGAGATTAATGACGGAAGCCTACGTTCAGCAGCGGACGGGTTATAGATGAAATGTTTATGATGATCATAAATATTTCGTTCAGCAAATTATTGCTATACATTGGATACCAACTTTATTTAATTCCAAATGAATAAGCTATTTTTATCAAAATGCTGTTAGTTCAAACGGTGACGATAGATGGCGCTAGTAGTCGATTGACTCGCGCCATTGCTTAACTTCGGGTAATAACATATAAGGACACCGATCAGTTATATATAGGTTTAATTAACTAATAAAAATCAACAGAGTCCAAGCCATATCTATTTCTAAATCTCTCTTCATATTATTTTACTAATCAATTTCATCGTGACAGAATTCTTTAACAAAGGGCCGCTGAAATAGTTATCTATTATATATATAAAGATATATATATATATATATATATATATATATATATCTTTTTTTTTATATATATATATATATCTTTTTTTATTACTTATTTGGCTCGGACGAAGAACAATGTTTTCGCACTGGTTATAGAACTGTAATATTTAATTTGGGTTGGGAAAAAAAAATTATTCCATATACTTTTCCAAATATATTCAATATAAATAAATTATTTAAACTTATATTGTAGACTAGACTTGGGTACGCCTCCCACTCGGTTGACCGATATAATTGAAGTCCCGCAAGGCGCTGAATTCGGGAAATTCACTCGGCGGTGACCGGTGCCAAAGTGATGATCTTTGAGATAGATCTAAGCTTTGCATTAAGTGTAACGACTAATGTAATTATAAAATTATTTAAACAATGTGTTCTATTAAATTCTACACATTATATTCTATATATCTACAAAACACGTGTGCCTAAAATGAAATAAACTTTACAGTAACTACGTACTTATAACTAAAAATGTTTTAATTAACGTCGTTAATAAGCAATAGAACGTCAACTTAGAGCGATGTCAGAAATTCAATTTTAAACATCGACTCAGTTAGTGACGGTTGAGTGTAACCGCAGAGTAGTTAGAAGTTAGAGCGTCTGTTTACGAAAGAGCGGCCGGAAAATGAATTCGGTGCGTTGAGTAAATTTATTACTCTGTGATACATACATGTAACGAGGCTTTTTTGTAAAGTTACGAGATGGTAAGTTGTGCCTTCGAAGGGAATTTCGAAAATATCAACAATTTGTCGTGTAAAAAAACTTTTTTTTAAAAGACCCTCAAGCATGGTCGTCGTCGTCGAGTTGCCAGCTTATCGGTTTTTTATAGGATACACTTTGGAAAGTGCTCGAAGGCTCTTTTCGGACTGATGGAGCCTTCTCCATTCCTTAATCGGACTACTAGGCGCAGGCAAAAGTTTCAAACGGTTTAACAGCTCGTTTTTGGTGAGAGTCGCCAGGATTTAAACGACTTGCCTGGGTCTATTTTTCCTGATAAGTTGAACTCTGTAGCCTTTAAGAGTAGAGTGAACAGGTTTCTTTTGGATATGCGTGTACCACCTTCGTCATCACCTACACTTTCCTTCAGATGAAATGGAAGACAAACGCCTATTCCATTACAACTATATAAAAAAAGAAGTCTTTTGTGTAGGGCCAATTACCGTGGTAATCTTGGATGAGACCTAAGCCTTGTGATAAATATCTATTGGCTGATATGATAACGACAAGAGAGTATAAATAAATAAAACAATTTGAGACATATTTTCACCTATTGTCATTGTACAATGTATGTTTGATGAAAATTCGTTTAAAATTTTCAGACGGCTTCATAACATTTGTACATACTTAAGTCTAAGTATAACAAAATTTATTTATTTATAGTTACTCACGTAGCTAAAAAGCATTAAAATAATAATTGACTTCGATTTTTTTTATTAAAATACATTGGAATTACCGTGTATGTATGTGAGAGAGTATGTAACTAAATACAATATGTTTTTGTGAAATAAATTCATCGAGGTTATGTTTCTATTGTGTTTGTTGAAAATTGAATCGTCTTGTTTCTTATCTTTCCTTTTATATATTTGTTAATAACACGCACATTTGATTAATCTAAATAATGCAATTATAAATTCAAGAAATATTCCGTACATCATAATCATAATATTATATAATAATATTTAATTTGATCAATGATGGGTACAAGTTATTTTAGGTTCAGCGAAGCAAGCAAGAGCTTTGAAAGTAGGAATGGTTGTCTATCCGAACTGAAATTAATCATTGTTGTATGAAGTAGCATGATGGGTATTCCATGTGGAATACGTGCCATAAACATTTATTGTAAGACATAGACCTTCACCAAAGATATCTCTAAGGGGATATACCATAATCGCCGCATTTTGTACGTGAGTTGACGATTGCAGTTGTGGTATTATAGTACGCAGAGGACGCTAGTGGGCATCCTCTGAAAATTCTATGTAATTAATGAACAAAATGTGAATTATATAAAGTTGTATCCCCGGAACAAAACCTGCGACTTGCGATCGCAAGTCTCTATCGTCTTCCACTGGGCTACCACTACTCAAATTAGTTTTAGTCTCTATCAAACGAGACATTACTTTTTTATATTAATATAAATAAGTGTTCTATAAAAATAATAGAAAGATATTACAAAATATTGTACTAAAATTTTAGTGTAACATTTTTTCATGATTTACGTCACAAATCTCCACCGCCCAAGAAGTTTTGTGACATTGGAGAAATGAAACAATAAAATAAATACAAAAGATACATCAAAATATAAGACATTTGGACCGAAACCAATAATTTCCACTCTGGATTTCAGAGGATAATAATTCAAAAGACAAATAGTACAAGGCTTAAATGAACCAAGTGCTTTTCTTTTTGCTTCCAGAATATTCTACAAAGGATGTATTTTTTTTCTCTCTTTTAGACAGCTTTATCGATACCGCAGCTAAATTATATGCCATTCATTTTGTCTTGTAGCCCCTGGACCGATGCCAACGGCAGAAAACGCCTGTATTGACATTTATATGTCGATTTTGTGTACTAGTGTCCCAAAGGGTATTCACCTAGTTACCGCGGCATCAGTTTATCAACTGTGGAAGTTCGCTGTGCTTTTTTTGAAACAACTTGTACCTTTTAAAGTCAGTGTAGGTTCACCCAACTGTTTTTTTAAACGGTAGAAATATTTCTAATAAAAGCATAAAAAATTATGTAAATAATACATGTTACAAGTCGTAAATTCTCTTTAAAAAATTGTATTGGATGTGAATTGTAAAGGAAGAACTTATACCGTGTCCAAATGTACTCTCTCTCAGATACAGTATATTGTAGCATAGTATACTATCCCATGTTCGAAAGATCCAGTTTGTTAGACTGTGGAGGGGTGTACGCTGGAGATTGAGAGAAAAGTAGAGGGCGCAACTATCGCCTTCCTTCTGGGCGATGATGAGTGTCGCCAACCATTTCTTAAGTATTGCAGAGCGATTATAAAGAAATTTATTGAAAGAAACAAAATTTAGTAAAAGGAATTTAATATCGTAGTAATGCAATAATAGAACTGAATTTTACGTAAACCATGAACTAGTCAAATAACACATTAAAACTACATGATTAAAACCAAAATACAGGAAATAAGTAAATGTGATGAAAAAACTGTGATAATAGTATATAATAAATTTTATATTCTTCTTAGTGAATACCGCAATGTCTGATGATATAGGTCTTTGACCAATGTGTATTATCAGTAATGACATACGGATCCGAAACGTGGTCGCTTACGACGGACCTCATAGAAGGCTCAAGTTCACCCAGAGAGCAATGGAGAGAGCTATGTTCGAAGTTTCTATGTAGACTCGAAGAATTGCATAAACACTTACCTCACCTGAAACTGTAAGAACACTAAAACTTGTACTTTTAATACAGTCAAGTAATATAAAGATTTAAAAAACACTTAGAAACGTAACACCAAACTGTTGTAAATTACTCAGCTGATAGCCATTAAATTTTATTGGGGACGACTTGAGAAAGCATAATTAATACGCCTTTCAACTCCCCGGCCTTCAGTATAAATAATATATTCAAATGGCTGCTAATTGAAAAGTTCTTAAGTTGCAATTCAATTATTTTTCCCGCTGCAAAGTTTCATTAAAATTTCAACGTCAAAAATATCATAAATTTTAATTACTTTTTCTATTCCCTGGACCTGTCAACAAAATGTATTTAGTTTTATAAATCTATTTTACATGAATTTCATTTGAGAAATGATTTTGAATTGGTAAACTCAAATTTTAGAACAACTTATTCGGTCAATTTTTTCAATGTGTTTTTGTTAAGGCTAATAAAACATCTTATATTTAAATACTGCACGTATATACCGCTTTATACTTATGTAAATTAACAAGAAAGTTAGAATTAAAGTACATGATTTATTACTGGGCCCAGAAAGTAACATCGCTTTCTTAAGTTAAATTCACGCGTCTAAACTTTTAACAAATATTTATTTCTAATCGACAATACATTCACTTTCGTTATCAACAACCTTTTGGCATCTAGTATACAACATCTTCCAAGTATGTAATGAGCTATCAAATGATAATCGAATATCGATATACGCAGAAAAATTTAACCAAATTACATTTGACGGCAGTGAAAATTTGAAGGACAGTAAAATACAAATGCCATGCATTCTGACTTAATTACAGTTTTGTGTGCTAAGACATAAGCTATATCTATATATTTAACTATATATAGATATAGCTTATCTATGCTATATTTAACGATATTTATCAATTCGAATCAACAAAAAAAGTAAATTTTAAAAATAAAGTGTTCATTGTAATTCTTTTTGATATAGAACACTTTTTATTCTATATCCTGTTACGTAAATAAATACTTTTTAACGCATGTATAGGCGACAAATAAATAAATATGTGAAAAACAAAGATTTTTAACACTGATACCACAAACAAATAACTTCTCTTGCGATTTTTCAATTGACATTTCAAATGCAAGCTATACTAAAAAACA
This sequence comes from Battus philenor, assembly GCF_028537555.1. Lineage (NCBI taxonomy): Eukaryota > Metazoa > Arthropoda > Insecta > Lepidoptera > Papilionidae > Battus > Battus philenor. The sequence goes on along the minus strand of NW_027181759.1, from coordinate 2,352,595 downwards.
TGTTTTTTATAACAAGCTTTAGGGATTATGGAATGTTATAAAAAGTTTGACAGTTAAATTCTTTTTAAGTTATGGTATAAACGAAACTACATGTTCATTTCTATATATTTAAATTTGCTAAGAATTTACTTTACAATACAGTAAACTTGGGATTATATATATTTGGGACAGAAACTAAAATTTTATTCTGTCCCAAATAACGATACATTTTAAAAAATAAGTCAACCCGTGACAAAAAGATAATGTAATAATGCGTTCAACTATAAATAAACAAACGAAGCGACATCGAGGGATGCTTTTCTGAAAGTTAATTTCCCGGTTCAGAGTATGTCCACTATTCTGTCTATACAAAAAAACTAACAAAGCAGTTTATTATTTGCTGTTAGGTTTGTCGGATACTTTTATTGTTGTATTTTTATCAAACATAGCTAAGTAAATATTATAAATTGTTAGAAAATTTATATTGTTTTATATTTATTTATTTACAAAGCGTATAAACAGCGTAAAATCTTATAAGCTAATTTTATAATAAAGTTACACAAAATTCGTATGAGTATATTAAATGTGATAGACAATTACAATGTATTGATAAAAAAAATTGGAACCAAAATTATAATTTATATCAGTGCAAAAATTTAAATTAAAATTGTTTATGTTATATAGAAAAGTGATTAAACGACACGTTTAAGACTCATCATCATAATTTTTAGCCGTGGGATGTCCACAGCTGAACATGGATCACTATATCAACAGGTCGTATCAAGCGTTTTCCGACGAGGTCAACTGATCACCTTGTGTTCTTCATAATCATTATCATATCAGCTGACAGACGCCCGCTACAAGATATAGGCCTCCATCAAGGATTCTTTTATTTATTTATTTTTATTCTCGTTTCCATGTATTGTATTGTTTCTGAAGATGTTAATGCTTAGTAAGAAAAAGGACCAATATTTAGCCACTTCCGCACATGCAGTGGTAGTCGTGTAATAAAGTGCACCGCCCGCCAGAACGCTGATAAATGCGTATGCGCATTACACAATTTATACAAGATATAAGCCTCCATCAAGGATTCTTTTATTTGTTTATTTTTATTCTCGTTTCCATGTATTGTATTGTTTCTGAAGATGTTAATGCTAAGTAAGAAAAGGACCAATATTTAGCCACTTCCGCACATGCAGTGGTAGTCGTGCAATAAAGTGCACCGCCCGCGAGCCCGCTGATAAATGCGTATGCGGCAAACAATGCGAATCACACAACCGCCACCGCCAAATTACTGAACACGTGTTTCACCCCTCCACGGGGTATCTTCAGGAGTTATGTTACACCGATTAGTGCCAAACACAGAGTCCGTTAGATGTTAATGCTGTTAGCCCTAAGGCTTTACAGCTTCGTCGGTACTGAGTTCACGGAGCGGAAGGGTCCGTGAACTAGATTCGTTCCCATTGCTTTGTTTTGTGGCAGGGACTTTACAATGCGGCTGTAATTATTTTTTTCATTTTTTACACAAATTCTTTCTCTCTTTTCCTCAAGTTTTGATATTCTTTTACACGTCGCCTTTCTTTCCTCGTCTACATTTCCTACATTAATTACATTGGTTCTTATTTCGCAACATGTATCTATTTGCTTCCTTTATTTACAATTTTTGCTCCAACTATTTATTTATTTATTCAAAGACACAGATTTGATCTTACTATTTATATATATATTACTATTTACGTTTTGTTATCTTGTAGTCAGGCTTTACCCAACCGTTTATTTTAATCTTTGCTTTTGTTATTTAAAAATGTAGGATTACATTCGTCGTCAGCCATGAGGCATTGCCACATCTTACGCTACTCGCATCCAGTGATTTCCCGCAAACTTAACACGCTCACTGCGGGCCCAATTTTGAAGAACTTTCAGCTGGTGCGGCTGAGGTTGAATCAGCCTCAAGCTGAACTTCCTAGTTGTGCGGTTGAGGCCTTTTCTGCCTCATGTTCATCAATATTTTTTTACAATATTGAGTCAATGCTTCGCAGACATAAAGAAAGCTATATTTGTCTTTGTCATACCTCATACGGTTGAGTGTTAACAGCCGCCGCACTAGAGAGAAAACACGAGTTTTACGCGCCGCACCAGTGCAAAGTTTACCATGAGGCTGAATCGACCTCAAGCCGCAGTGAACGTGTTAACCATGTCATTGAACCTCCTATTGGGAGGTCTAAAACACGCCTCGTCTACCGATCCGTGGTCAGCGCTCAAAAACCTTTCGGCCAGCTTTTGTTTGACGTGTAAAAGTTATTGTTTCACGTCAACCTTTCCAATACATTAGCAAAACAAATTTACATTTCAAGTTACAAATGAAACATTGAAATAGAAATTCTTATATTTCAGCTGCAAATTTAAAAGAACACGTCGTCAATACGCAAGAGTTGATTTCATTTTTTAAAATATTTTCTTAGCGTACCTCTGTGTCGTTCATTGAAGTGTTAATGAAAATGCATGTTTCTAATTCGATTGCATTCGAATTTTGAAAATTTAACAAAAGGAAAGCGTATACTATGTTTTACTAAAAGAATTGTAATTATTTTACTTTTAGATAAATTGAATGAGGAAAAGTTAAAATTGAAGAAGTCTCTCGATGACAACGCAAGACCAGTCAATTTACCAATTTTCGGAGGAGGCCTATACTTTGTATTACACGTCCATCGGTCGACATGATGATATGTAAAGTTTCTGTGATATTAAATTAAGACAATATTTGTACAGATGATATATATTTTTTTTAATTAAGAGATCCACAGAAAAAAGGTCATCGACTAAGGTCTAATCATTGTTCGTATGACGTGTGCGAGGTCAAATCGTTTGTGCTATCTTAGTCATTGGCGCCGCAAAGTTCTGGAGAGGCGGCTACGAGATGCAGCGTGGGTAAGCTCCCTACCATCAAACCGATCGCATAGTGTCAGTCAAGTCAAGTCGCTGGATGTGGACAGAGCAAGACCTAAGAAGATAAAAAGAAGAACACGAATGCTTCTTATGTTTGAAGAAAATGCCATGCCGTACCAGAGTTCGACTTTGTCATACCAGCACTGACCAAAAATTCCACGATATTTCTCTACCATCAATACATGGCTTGGGTCCCACAAGTTCACATCTCTACCTGCAACAGCTGTCCACGTAACACAGTCTGGCGGGATTTTCTTCCGTAGTCGCCACTCAAGAAACTTTCGGCTCCAACGTCCATTGGTTGATGTGCCATGCCCACTGTCACTTTAGATGAGCAATTCTTCGAGTTACATTGATTCTTCTACGGATCTCCTCATTTCTGATACGATTCCGCTGCGAAACTCCTAGCGTAGCTGTCTTCATCGCTCTTTGGATAACCATTTCTATCTAATGTATCTTAATATACTAAATCAAAAAAGTTCATTTAACAAAAACTTGTAAAAGAATCTCATAAAAGTATGAAACGATTTTTAATTGGTAATAAAGCTTGAAATTTAATTACTGCACTTCTGTATTAAGGATATTGTAAAACTAACTACAAAAAACACGTTTGAATTTATTTTGGGCTTTTTTCAGATCCATTCTCGTTTGCAACCATGAAATTTTAAGTTCTAGGTCATCATAGGTGAGTTGATTCTGATTGTAGTTTCTATCATATTTGTCTCTCCTTGGATTCTTCTCTTGGTGTACACAAAGCGATCATTGTAAATGATTCTTTATGAATTATAAAAATGAATAAATCATTTGTACGTCTATATTAAAAGTTAGATTAATATTTTATTGATTCTATCTCATTCTCTCTAATTATTCACTATATTTCTCTCGCATACTACGAGGCCATTATTTATAGCGTGCCATTCACTCGAGTGCACTATAAATAGAAAACTGGAAACAAACTGCGTTTAATTATTTCCCTATCGGAAAATAATTAAGCGCTTTTGTGCAGTGCTTCACACTAGTTCTGCGAGAAAGTAATTACTAGTTACATGGAACACTGTTTCAATACGACGCTATGTATTAGCGGATGCTATTTGAAAAGCGCTTTTTAAGTTGTAAAAACGTAGTTGTTTTGCGGAAACTTATTACGTTTCAGTACATTCGTATTGTGGCTTCACTGTCCGGTTCTGATTAGAACTCAAATATATTCAAATTCATTTATTCTTAAATAAACATACGATGCACTGCATCTATCACATGTTAGGTTGATTAATACCATAGATATGAAAAAAGCCAAAGAAACTTAGCAGAGCTATATATTTATTTAAGAAGAAATATCTTCTTCGAGTAGTGGTAGTTCAGCGATTAGGACTTGAATCGTAGATCCCGGGATACAATCTTATATAATCACACTTTATACAATATACAGGATTGCAACTGCTCATAAACAAGTTTCCAGAGAATGAGCAGCAGCGTTCTCTGCATAGCCAACAAGCCTGTCAAGCGTAGCGATTATGGAATATCTCCCAATAGATATCTTTGGGGAAGGCCTATACGAAAATACTAAAAGTAATTTTTCAAAAGTAATCAATAATAATAATACTTTAAAAAGCCTTTACTACCCGACCCTGCAGAAATTTTAGTGTCTGAAATTGACCTGTTGCGTTCAAATCTTGTTTCAAATAGATCACTTTATACGTGGTGATTAGAAATATGTCCTGAGATTATAGTATATCCCCCCATAAATATCTTTGGAAGAGCTCAATGTCTTGCAGTGGGTGTTTATAACAAATTGGATTCTCCTGGCATTTTCTCGTGAAAAGTGGTCACTGTATTTGAACCTATGTGGATTACAATATAAATAAATATATTTAGAAAATTCTTCGCCTATTTACATACACACGTGATACGCCTACGGATTGTGACAGCCGTGTGGGCGTATTAAGAAACCACGTCATCACATGTTCAAGTGTTTATTTACGAAATTTTAGCCGTGTACCTCGAAGCACGTCATACATTGCGGCAGGCGTTCTTTAAGGCGAGACATATGTTGTTCAAAGGAAGTTACCTGGTTGTCGGTCAGGGCCACAGGTAATTTAAGTTCATGGAACCCTTCTGCTCCCTGAATTCAGCTCAGATGGAGCTGTAAAAGCCTTCGGGCTAACAGCACCTACAAAGTACAGTAGTGTGCAATTTGTAGTTAAAAATACATTATTGAATAGCTTAACAAAAATCAAGCTTGTTGATCTTCGAAGTACATCCATAACCTGACCAATTCAAATATGTTACTGCAGCTGGCTATTCAAAATGTGGTGATTAGTTATGGGTGTATAAATTTCAAAGAGACGAATGAGTAGCTTCGATAACAGCAAAAAGATGTTTTTACATCTATTTCCAGTTACCCTAAATAAAGTGATCACTTTGAAATATGTTACACTTTTTATTTTTGACTGCGACAGACCTGTAACACTGCATGGACTGATAGTAAACAATGACTAATTTTTATATTTAGCTATACGAAATTTTAGAACACTTATCATACTACTAGCATATTATCATTACTTTATTTATTATTTCAGATACTATTTATTTGGTGTACGATAATTCAATCGACAGTAAATGAACTATACATTCACTTGTTTAGTGCTTTTACACCTTTAACTAATCATTCTTTACAGAATTAAAAAAAAAATTCAACAAGCTGCATGTAATAAGAGGATTGAGAACAGCGCCATCTATGTGGTAAAATAACACTAACGGATAAAAACGTTCAAATATTAATATTAAGTTATATGTTGTTTTATGTTATATAATATTTAATTAATTGTTTTAAAATAAGTAATAAAAATTATTAAAAATAAAATTTGTCAGATGGAATATTTTAAACAGAATCCAAAAAAAGCGTGTATTTGATTTAAAAAAAAAAACAAAACGTATTTCGTGTTCTCGTCGGGGTTTATGTCAAAGCGTGTATATAAATTAACGTTTACATTCGTTCGCTTCACGGGATGCGCTTATGCCCGGAGCTTTTGAATTTCAGATGCTTTAAAAATGTTCGGGCGAAGCATACATTTCTTTTATATTTATACTTGGGACTTGTACATTTTCGGTTTTTAAAATATAACTCTATTTGAATTTTATTCGCTCTCTCGTTTGTACGTTTATTTTTAATCTGTATCAGAGCTTGTATGAACGTGATTAATTAAGGCAACGATGCTTTAATATATTTAATTTTAATTTAATCGCATTATTCTTTGAAAGTAACAAACTAGTTCCATTTAATAAATATTGAGGTTATGGTTCAGTATTTGAAAAGATTTAAATGACAAATCATCAATTAACATTCGAAATATAAATACATATTCATAAGTACATGCATACTTTCCTCTATTTTTATGATCACGTGTCATGGAACATTCCAGGAGAATTCAATCAAATCGAGAATCGAATCAAGCTCCACCAAAATGTCATCACACAACATAGCATTTTATTTGTATTATCTAATAAACTAAAAAATTATACAAACAATAACAATATACTTGAAATTCGTAATATTTTAATAAATTCCATTGCAAACCGTTACAAACCATCTTAATATTAAGCCGTATTCTACACAGCGAGGTAACTTTTGATTGAGCGGGGCTATTTTCGCAGCAAGCTCGAAATAACTGCTTTTAATTATTTCAGCATTGGAGTATAGTTTAGTACTATTGCACATTTCTCCATAAAACTATATTAAACCTACTGCATAGCTACATGGATTCATTTGTTGAAACTATAATTTAATAGAACAAAGCCTTTGTCTTTCTTACTTTTCAATTGTCATACATCTAATGGCATTAACACATCCTGAGACAACTGGGGCGTCCTAAATGGACGCATACCAAATGGTTGTACCTTTAGTAATGCAAAGATCGCACCTACATTACGCGAGCGTTTATTGCCTGCGCTGGCGCATCGCTCAACTTCGGCTATCTCCGGCCGCCGTTCGCCATTGTTAGCTATACTCGGGCGCTAGACGCACGCTTCTTGCTGCCGCGGTTTTTGCGAACTCATTTGCAACGTAATAAGAGTTGCATTATATTTTTTCGCTTTTCCGTAAAATCGTATATCTGACATTTAATGTTTTTCTCTTTGGCTAAATTTAGTTTCTATCTCTTTCTATTTATACTATGCTAAATTCTAAATTTAACCGTTTGGTAGTAAACTTTATTATTTGTTCTTTCTCATCCAAATATCGAACTTATTATTTAGAAACCAAACAGGCTTAATTATATAGATGATTCTCTCAAAACGGCACGAACGGCAGCGTGGACCACAGGTGAGCCAAGAAGGAATCCGGATCCAACCTCGGTTCGCCCACACTACTCATGGAGTAGGCGGAAGCCCCCAAAAAACTATTGTTGTGGAGTAGTGAATAGCGTGGAGTTCTATTGTGTATAACACGGTGTCCTGTGCGAAATGTCGCAGGTGCAGTGATTGCTCGTGCTGTGAGGTTAGCACTTGCAATGTTGAGTCTGAGTCTGTCGGGTATAGTGTGGTGCGTGTTCTGTGGGAACCCTGTGATGGGCATGAGGAGTACATCTTTGGAACTTCTGCCTTTGCTGAGGTACAGGTGAAATAGCAGCACTCGCTATGAGAGGATTTGGGTGAGAAAAGGCCGACTGAAAGTGAATCTCTGAGCAGGCCTTAAAGAATTCTTGGAAAAAAATACATGTCACATAGAAGGCGTAAGAATTTTTAGAAAGGCTAAGGTGGTGTATGGCTGATAAACGATTAAAAAATTCTGCTGCAGACTCTGTACTGTCAGAAATTATTGAGCAATCGAATTCCAATAGTTACATTGTGATCGTTTTATATAGGATGATTGTAAATAGTTGTAAAAGTTTAAAATTTTTATGCTGGGAAATAAGGTATACATTCACCCTTTTAAAGGTTTTAAACCTATCAAGCACTCTGTTTACAGCCATTGTATTTCATTAAAAAAAAAACAAATGCAAACCTCTCATTCATTAATGAGAAACTAATGATATTTATTTTAGTGCCGTTACATAAATTAGATACGAAGCGAGTGCGGTATCGTTAACACTGTAGCGATACCAAACCCTCGTGCGAACTACTTACGTCATTATTCACGGAAACACATTACAGGGAGCTGCATATACTCTAGTGATGTTAATGATGTTAATAAAAATTTATCGATAAGTTCAATTTTTAAATAATTTATTTGGATGTCTTCACAGGTAAGAACACGTTTGGAACTCTCGTAGCTCTATTGTAAATTGAAAGACCGTTATAAGAGAAGTTAATTTACTCTTATTCAAAATGGAGTCTCCTGGTATCCTTTTCGTTATTCTATAGCGTGCTTTAATTATCCCAATCGCATAATTATATGAATAAAGAAATGCGAAGTGCATTAGGCTATTGGATGCATTTTGGAGCTATACCGGCAAAATATAGAACGGAATATTCGCCGGAGGCTTTAAACCAGAAAAAACATAAATTTTTCTCATTTAGTAACAATAATAAAGTAAGGATGCGTTTACAATTACACAAAAATATAATTTCCATTTGATGTTTCCATGGTGCTGGCTGGGACTGGCTGGGGCTGGCGGGCAGTGCTGTTCATTGCACGACTACCACTGCATGTGCGGAAGTGGCTAAACATTGTCTTCCTCCTTTTCCTACTCCTTTTGGTCCTTTTCTTACTTAGGATGGACTTCCGCGAGGTAACGCCTGATTCCATCAAATGATTTAATTATGACTTTTTTATTTTCGTTCCTCTGCTGTCTTCGGGTCAAAGACAATTCGGGTGTCATTCTTTTTTTTTTTATTACTCTTTCTCCTTTCTTTGCTCACATATTCTTCCTCAGTTTTTCTCATATCCTTCACAAAGTCTTTCATTCTTCACGATCTGATATTTCACACGTTGCCTTTTCTTTCATCGTCTACATTACTAATTAAATTGGTTCTTATTTCAAAGCATGTACTTACTAAGTTGTCTTTATTTAATTTTTTTCTAATTTATTTCGGGTCCGCTTTTCATAAGTTTGTCTCAAGTTTTTCTTTTAAATTATATCGATTAAAATTCAAAGAACATCACTATTTATGTCATTTATGTTTTGCTGTTCCTAATGTACCCAAGGCGCTTTTGAACATAAGCTTACACCATAGCTGAGGTTCGCTGCTAAATTATCACGTATTCATAACCCAAGCAATAAATACAAGTATATCTGAATTACTCAGTATTTCCGATTTAGTTATTCCTCTACGATACTAAGATAAATGAAATTTTGTATTCATTTATATGAAAAATATTTCTGTGTGGAATGTCCTTTTTTTTGAATTTCGTATAAAAACTCTTTTGCGCATATTTTTAGCATTCGTAGCTTCCTCTTATAAGAGATATATCCCTGCTCTCCGTCTAGAAATAATAAACCAGAACGTGTTTGTATTTTTCTCCACACAGAATTATTCATATTGACTACGTGTTTAGCTCATGAAAAGAACGCTAGAACCCAATTTGATATAAACTAGGTTCATATTGCGTTCTCTTATAATAGTAACCTTTAACTTAAGAAAACAAGCCTTTCAATTGCACCATACATCACCTTGGTATGTTGATCCAACTTGGACAACGAACCCGCGACCTTCACTCAAAATCGAGGGAACATTGACGCGAAAAGTAACAATTACTAATTCCATTATTATGAGCATTAACTCTAGCATCATAAGTATTTCCAGTATCAGAAGAAACAGTAGTGTCCCTAAGAATTGCGATCGTATGTCTAGTATTTGTCTGACGGGATACAATCTTATATAATTCTCATTATGTAACATTAATTATATATAATTGCCACTGCTCACAAACAAGTTTAGAGAGAATGGTCAGCAGCGTTCTCTGCGTACCATAATACCACACTGTGATCGCTAATATGCCTGGTAAGCGCAGCGATCATGATATATCTCCTCAGAGATTTCTTTGTGAAAGGCTTATTTCTTAAATATTTAATTGAATAAGGCGTTACCTTGCGAAAGTCCATCCTAAGTAAGAAAAGGACCAATATTTAGCCACTTCCGCACATGCAGTGGTAGTCGTGCAACAAATTGCACAGAGATTCTATGTTTGACACTAATCGGTGTAACATAACTCCTGAAGATGCCCCGTGGAGGGGTGAAACACGTGTTGAGTGATTTCGCGGTGGCAGTCGTGTAATTCGCATTGTTTGCCGCATACGCATTTATCAGCGGGCTGGCGGGCGGTACACTTTGTTGCACGACTACCACTGCATGTGCGGAAGTGGCTAAATATTGATCCTTTTCTTACTTAGGCTTATGTCTTGCAGTACAAGAAGAGGCGTACCATATTATATCAAAATATCAAATATAAGCAAGACCTAGTTGCAATCGTAGGTTGTAGATTTGAATCCCAGGAAGCGATCTTATATAATTCGCACTATGTACGTTAATTATAAAGGATTACCACTGCCTCCAAACAAGTTTCAAAATGATGGACAACAGAGTCCTCTGCGTACCATAAAACCACACCACGATCGCCAACCCGCCTGCCAAGCGTGGCGATTATGATATATCCCCCATAGATTTCTTTGGGAAAGGCGTAGACATTGCAGAGGGGCGTATCAAGTTATATTATGATAATAATCGTAATTAATTTGAAGGTGACATTAAAAATCTCAAAGTTAAAACACTCTCGAATCTACTCTCTAATAGTAATGTGCAAACATAGCAGTATTCCAGTTTCAAGAGCGTTGCAGGGTGTGAAATTATTGTACTAACGAATAATGCAGCTTATCTGAAAATACAGGCAAATAGGGCGCCTTGCAGTGTTTAATTTACGATAGTGTAGATTGTACTTAGAGATGTATTTTTATTGTTGTTAATCAATGCTATCACCATTTTAAATTAACTCACAATTTATTTCCAAAAACAAATGTACTATAGGAGATACTATGAGATAGAATATTCACCCCTATAGAGATTTTACATGTATAACTAATCAAAAAAAAGAAAACTATTCCTATATATACACCCTAGACTACCCTCTCTTTCACGTCTCTCGTCTCTATCCAAAGGTTGTCTGGTAGAGATCGCCTCGAACGATAAAACCGCCTCTTGTACCACATAAGTTGTTTTTTTTTTCTCCTTCATTTCTTTTCTCCTTCATTTAATGTGTACGTTGTACAAAAGTGTTTATAAATAAATAATTAATAATTATTCTGTTTGTTACGACACTGCTTTTAGTATATATGCATACTATACTTACGTAGGCTAAAAACATATTTTTTTAAAGTTTAGGTACTTGTAGTCTAAATTAGTAGTTTTGTTTTGTTTTAAAAAACAGTTTTGACGTTAGAAAAAAAATTATAAAAATGTGTTCTTCGCCTCTGATTGAAAACGTTGTTCAGCACCGGCTGAAAATTGTTTAACGACACGTGAAACGTTACCGTAGACGTCATTCCGCACGCTCCGATGAGAAACGTAACGAGTAACGTAGTATATATTTGGTTACAAGAGTTAAGGGAATTTTTTTTCTGCTAAATATGAAAATCTGTGCCTCACGAAATTACGTTGAAGAGAAATATTTGAGCTTATTAAACGGTTTTATTTAGTTCGACCCGTACGGAATTTGTTTATTTGGGTCAAAATTAGAAATTGAAATTTAAGCACCTTCCCGTTGTCAGATTGATCTGAAATTTGGTACACACATTTAATTTAGATGACAATACAGTATAATAAAATCAATAACATTATAAATCTAAGATGGCCGCCGGTACAAAATGGCGGATTACATATTTCTCCTTAACCCCCTCAATATGGATATCAAATGAAAGGGTTACACCAGTAAAACACGATAATTATGTCAAAACTTTAAATTCAAGATGGACGCCGTTCCAATATGGCGGACTAGGTACATATTTTTCCACAATCACCACAATATGGATATCAAAAAACCGTTTAACTTAAAAGTTTTTTTAAATGTATTTATTTATATATAGAAACGAAATCAACAGACCATAATTATAAATAACCTTCATTAAAAAAATATAATCATAAATAAATAGATACGCTAAAGATGTAACCTGAAGAATTACTCGTCTGAAGTGAGCCGAAGATTTTCGAATGGTAACCACGAACTGGTAGACGGCGTGGCTGATAATATTATTACGTACTGTGGGTTCTGACTTGAAATGAAACACCACTGGTTCACAAGGCGTCCTTTATTAACAAATCAGATGGTCACCCTATTTAACACAAAGTATACTTTCGCTTAGACCAAACTACGCTTCCAAATCGCTTAAGAAATCACTGTTCAAACTTGCCAAATAGTCACTTTGTATCATTGATCGTAGATCTTTATCTTATAACTCGAAAAACAACACTGAACTGTTGACATGGGGAGTATATACCTGTTTATACTACGGGAAAGGTTCTAGTAAGTTCGAGATAGTACTCGGTTAGTATTTCCGAGAACCGTACACAAAAAATATAAGTAACTTCAAGGTCACGCGTGTTCTGGATTCTAAAGTTCAGTGTTTATTGTTTAGAGGGATCTGTAACTCGTGATTTGTAACAATATAGCAGCGCAAGACCAATCATTGTAGCGTTGTTTGTTAGAAGTATGAAGTTGGTTAGTAGGTTTTGTTATTTTCACACGCTTTTATTACAAACATATATCGGTGTACAGCATTTTGATTGAAGCATTTTTTTAGACTTGTAAAAATTTGTGGAAAAGCCCCTTGTAGCGAAATAATCACAGTTGTCAAAATGCTTTCGCTTATCTGTCACTTCGTCGGTCTACGCATGCGCAAAATGTAAGGACGCGCGGCGTATGATTTTTAGGCGGCTGTCAAAACCGCGTCTCACACCGAAAAATATTATGATGTATAATAATTGCGAACGGCGTCAAATGACATATGTGTTGTTGTTTGTGAATTTGTATTAAATCTTTAGTGCTGTGATAGAATATGTAATTAAATACTATCTTATGTTAATTTTGAATCAATGTTTAAGTGAGTGGTGAAAGTTATATGCAAAAATTATTTCATTCGCATGACAAATAATTTATTATGGCGTTGGTGTATTTGAAGTTATAGGCGGATGACTTTTAAAATAAACTGCCTATCTTTCATCCAAGCGTTTTAATTTTTGTGCTCCATCTCGCTAGGTGTTGTCTCTAACATTGCCTACCTAACCTGTTAAACTCCACCACGCCCTCATTTGGTAGGTTAAAATAATTTAAAATTTATTGAATGACAATTCAGAGTATTCCAAGAGAAAATTATAACAGTCTTCTCTTTATTTATAGTACTAAACTTGCATACATTGCAATTTCTCTTAGATTTTTGCTACACTTATTATACATTTACAATGTTGTCGTGTATCTCTATTTTTATCTCAAATACACTACAATGTGAATATAAAACGATGTGTCTTTTTACAATTGTCACATCTCAATAAGATGTAAGTGAAAGTAAATAATAGAAATAATCAAAGAGCGTCCGGGTGTAGTGCGACCGTTCTATATGCAAATAAGCTTTCCGTCATCAACTAGCAATGGTCCTTTGTGTTCTATTACGAATAAGTTATTTCCGTTTGTAGTACAAAAAAATATATTTCTATTGTAATAAAGGTCAGGGATAGTGTGTTACAGACTGGTTTATTTTGTACCAGTAGTGAGAATAAACGTAGCTCTAATAATTTTATATATGAGTGTCCTTTTAAGTATGTATAAGTAACAAGTGATATACCTGTATTAGATACTCCAATACCTCGCTTTGCGTCGTTTCTTTTTGCGTTTTTTCGAACTTGCGTCGCTGTTTAAGTAGAACTATTTTTCACTATGCGTCGTTAGATTTTCGAGGTTGCGTTGTTTTGGGTTCGAGTCTTTAATTTTTTTTTTTGGAAATTTTTTTAATTTCTAAAAGATGGCAACACTTTTGTTTATAATTGCGCCATGCCATCAAAACTCGGGGATTCCCTTTCTAACAAAAAATCAACGCAATTTTAATACAATTTTATTTTCAATTTGTTTTGCTAATTTAAGAGTTCAGTTTCAATTACGTAGTGTGTTGTGTTTTTTTTTAAAACAGAATAATAAATTTGTATAAATTTTTACGTGTTGTTTCTGGTTACAAAAATGTAAATATTATTCTAATTTATTTATTGGCAGAGTTGTATTATTTTTGTTTTTTAAATGTTTACTTTGTGCAATTTTCTTTTTAAATAGTTTTATTTTCGTGACCCTGGAACCTATCTTCGATCTTTACATGGTTTGCTATAGAAAATCTTATTTCACTTTGCGGCGTTTCAATTTGCCTAGTGTTTTTTTGGAACGTAACCACGACGCAAAGTGAGGTATTGGTGTATACTAATCCAAGACGTGGTCACTTACAACGGGCCTCAAAAGAAGGTTTATGTTTCAAGGTTTCAAGGGCGCTGCAACATCGAATCAGAAATGAAGAGATCCGTAGAAGAACGAAGATAAGCGACGTAGCTCGAAGAATTGCTCGTCTAAAATGGCAGTTGACAGGACACATCGCTCGTGCAATCGTCAACAGTTGGGGCCGATAGGTTTTTGAGTGGCGACCTATCAACTAGATCAAATTTCCCCAAACTTTTTTGTGCCGTAGACCCCTCGCCATGTTTTTCGTGTTGGGTAAACCCCCTACCCAATATTTTTAGTGAGAAGGATGAACCTGATGCTCTAATAATAAATTATCAACATTTGACGTCAATTCAGTCTGTTTTGATATTATAAGATAGTATGATGCAAGTAAATAGGTACTATCAGTGTATGTGTTGAAATTCACTATCGTGGACCCCCATTTTCATTTCATAGGCCCCCATTTTTTTTTCGCTGACGTAGACCCCTTGCAGGTTGTCATAGACCCCTAGGGGTTGATATAGACCACTTTGCGAATCACTGGACTAGATGAACCTACGTCATAGTCAAAGTCACGGAAATTCGCTAGATTCGTGCAGCGCTAGATAGGTTATTGCAGCGATCTTTGTGGAAGGCTTTTTAAGGCTTTAAATCAGTCTTTCGGTTGAAAATAAGAAGAGGAATAAATAAATTGTGTAATTTTAAAAATAATGTTTCATAATGATTTTTGATACACATCACTGTTACATCTTTTTTCTAGTGCGTAAATGAATAATACTGTTGCTTCAACACCGAAACAATTGTTTTTTGACAAGAACATGAACTTGAAAGAAACACATGACCACTGTTCTTTCAATTTATTTATGGTTATTGCAACAATGTTTGTTAAACTTAATAATTTTGTTTATTACAATAAATATTATCTGTGTCTACCTGATATCACTGTACTAAATGAAACTATGAAGTATTTCACTGACAGAATGGAATTTGATATCAACATCTACGATTATACTAGATATAAGCATTGCTGAAGTTTCTTCCGTCACTTCTCCCAGCGCTAACTCTTCTTCAAAAGCAACTTGAGTCTAGTCACTCCTTGGAGCATCAGCAGAAACAATCTGAGAACATAACGGCCTCCCAATCCACTGTAAATGTATGTTCTAGTAACAGAAGCTGTGACTCCTCCGGGAGCCTTCGTACTTTGCAATTCGCTAACTTAAAAAAGGTCTTAGGTTAAACGACTTCTGCTCCCTGCCACTTTAAACCTGCGTAATCGTGATAAATGCCATAGGTAAAAATAAAACACTGTAATAGATTCAAATAGACTTGAATATGGATAAAAAACTAAAGCAAACACTAAAATATAGAAATAAAATAAATAAAGTAGTACCAAAAATAGTGCAATAAACAGTATAATATAATATGATAATTATAAAGAAAATATGTGTTAAATGTATGAACAATAAATGTAATGTTGCAAAATAAAATAGTAAGGAAACCTAGAATGTAGTGGTTGAGGATGGATGTATGGCTAATGGAATGAAAGAGAAAGACTGGGAAAATTGTAGAACGAAAGAAACAGTACGACAGATAATATGATACATGAAACAGGAGAATGATAATAAAAATTTATATGAATAAATTATTAGAAATAAAAAGTCCCTGTCCCACACGAGATAGGGGAACGAGAGGTCCCCAATAGCAGGGACCATTAAAAAAAAACTCTGTGTTTGGCACTAATCGGTGTATCGGTGTAACATAACTCCTGAAAATGCCCCGTGGAGGGGTGAAACACGTGTTGAGTAATTTGGTGGAGGCGGTTGTGTGATTCGCAGTGTTTGCCGCATACGCATTTATCAGCGGGCTGGCGGGCGGTGCATTTCATTGCACGACTGCCACTGCATGTGCGGAAGTGGCTAAATATTGATCCTTTTCTTACTTAGGATGGACTTCCGCGAGGTAACGCCTGATTCCATTAAACCATTAAAAAAAACCTGCGTAATCTGTAATGTAATGCTATTTGGATAACAGTAAATGTCAAGACCAAAAAAAAAAACAAAATTATATCGCTCGCTATAACAATGATAATACCTTTCGTGTAATACTGAGCAGTGATATTAAAAACACACATTGACACCATTATTCAACTACCTTACCTTTTTCAGCGGAAATTTTTAACAATCAGTCATAAGTAGAGTTTGAGGCAGCTTTTGTCGATCTTGTTAAGGTTTTCGACGGCTCAACAACAAAACATCGTTAAAACTTTGCTTCAACTTAATATAACTTAAGAAAATAAGTACTGGTTCGTATTTTGTTTCTATAACAAAACCTTTCAAACTAGAAGTTGGTTTTCATAGTATATATTACATCTCCCGGTGCCACATATTTTAATGAGTCAATTAACCAAAAATATTATTGTGTTAACATAGAAAACAGCTTAGCGAAGGCCTTAATTTAAAAATATTCTGCTTCACTTATTGATATACACTGTACCAAATTTAATTTTAAAACTTCAAGTAATTTTCGTAAAGCAGTAATAATGTCATAAAGCTATTGGTTATAGATGTAAAAACTATAAAGAAGTAAATAAAAAAAGGACCAATATTTAGCCACTTCCGCACATGCAGTGGTAGTTACGCGGATGTTAATGTTACACCGATTATCACGAAGAATGTTACACCGATTAGCACTAATCGGTGTAACATAGCTACTGAAGATGCCCCGTGCAGGGGTGAAACACGTGTTGAGTGATTTGGCGGTGGCGGTTGTGTGATTCGCATTGTTTGCCGCATACGCATTTATCAGCGGGCTGGCGGGCGGTGCACTTTGTTGCACGACTACCACTGCATGTGCGGAAGTGGCTAAATATTGGTCCTTTTCTTACTTAAGATGGACTTCCGCAAGGTAACGCATGATACCATTAAATAAAGGAGTGAATGTATAGCTTATTTGCTGTGAATCAAAGTATGGTAAATCCTTGCACATCCGATCGTTAGTCGAGGTTTCGATTATTGGGACACGATGTTATGTTATTCAAACTTAATGAATTTATTTTATAGGTTTGCCACTGCTCATAAACGAGTTTCCAGAGGATGGACTGCAGCGTACTCTGCGTACCATAATACCGCACTGCAATCGCCAATCCTACCAAGCGTGGCGATTATGGTATATCCCCCCATAGATATCTTTAGGGGAGACTTATGCTTTGCAATGAGGTTGTATGGGTTGAAGCGATGATGACGATACCTTTTAGAAAATTAATTTTTCAAAAGTAATAATAAATGTAATGATTATACTTTAAAAAGCCTTTAGTACCTGCCCCTACATAAATTGTATTGGCTGAAGTTGACCTGTTGCGTTCAAATCGTGTTTCAAATAGATCACTTTATACATGATGTTAGGATATAAGTGTGGAAGTTTCAAATATTTTAGCTGGTAAATAAACGATGACCCTGCATAATAGAAAGTATAGACTTCAAATTCGTATTGTTTTGTATTACAATGTTCGCTAATATCTGCTTTTACGAACGTAATTTTTGAACTATATAACAGATATTAACGCTCATCTCCGCTACCTATCCTTCAATACATAAGTCATTCGTTGTTCCGTATATTTAAGGTTTAAAGGTTTTATTTCAAAACGAAGGTTTAATTTTACAATTCAAAGCCTTAATAATATACACTATGACGTAGTAAAAATAAAGCAAAACAGAACAAAATTTAAATTTGTGGTAATCTGATGGAAGGACGACGAAAGTGAATTAATGAATGAAAGGATTAGGAAGAAATGAAACAATTTGTGAAGAATAATCGACGAATGACTAAATTAATAAAAAAAAATTAAAAATAGTCCTTTTGTACCCAAGAAAGTGGAAGTACGAGAGGGCACTCAAGAACGGGAGCCATGATAAAACTATTACCTAACTATTAAAATATATTATCTGTTGACAATAGATTTAAAATCAGTCATTGCTATCAGCGTATTCCGTTACAACAAAGAAAGCATAGAGTTTACTATGTAGTTTTGAAACCTGAAGAATCCTATCCAATAATAGTACTCGAACACGATAATGGAATTTATTATACCTTGGTTTCCACAGCTGGATAACAACAGGAGCTAATGCGAACAAAATGTGGTATCATAGTATCGCAATTAACAACAGCAAGAAATGTAATTAATTTCTTGTCCGTTTTTATTGGTATCTCGCAGATGCGCGTAATGGCAACACTGAAATAATTTTCCTATATTTTTTATCTATATTCTTGTTAAAAAGCAATTAATAATATTTCGCTTTTATGTTTTATTTTGTACTTTTATTTACGTTTTCAGTTATAAATAAACAAAGCATAGTGAAATAAGTCTACAAGCTGTGATGCTTAACGTCTAAGTAACAGGTCAAATCATCAAAACAATATTTAATCCATTGATTAAATATCATTATACAAGATGACTGAGGGTCGTAGGGGGAAATGTAAACTGTCTGTATTTGCTTCAGTGTGGTACTTCCCACAGTGCGGGGTCCAATGCTGGGCAAATAGTACACAGAGTCATAAAGCTCGATGAAGAACGAGGAAGTACATCCACTAGCCCGTAATCTGGACCCGACAGCAATACTTCTAAAATTATTAATCTAAAATTAAAATAGCATGCCCTCAAGTTATATAAACGTGGCGATTAATTCCAAGGTAGCTAAAGCGACACGCAAAGGTTCTAACCGAAATGTCCGATGGCTGCGCGTGCGCAAGCAAAATGCATGTGTGAGCGTCAGTAACTTTAAGCAATTGGATAAGTTGATAGACAGACTCCTGTTAACGTTTAAATTATAAGCCTATTTCAACCATCAATTTTCAATAATGTAGTTTCATATACGAGTACACCAATCAAGCTTATTGCCGAGCGGACTTCTTTCTATGAGGTTTTTTTGTATATCATTCGTTTACCGGTTTAACAGCTACCGCTGGAAATCCCACGCGATTTGCAAAAAAAGCTCGTTGAAGTTAAAAAAAATCAGAAAATTTTCTCAAATCGTACCCAAAAATATGAGCAAAATTGTTTAAAATTGATAAAAACTAAAAAATAAAATAAACGATACTTGGCCCCAAAATAAAAGGGGACTAGTTGGCGAAACGGCTGAATACTTATAATAAAAACAAATTTAACAAAATGTTTTTACTTACTAAATCCTTTATTTGTTATTAAATTTTCCCTACATTTTCAATTTAATTATTTTCTTGTCGTGAAATGCATGTCAGAACTAATTTTCATTTTGCTTGAATAATTATTCGTGTGCAGTATTCGTTACATTTGTAGCGTGTATTACTTTTTTTATATCTCATGAAAGTAATCATGTATATAGCGAGCAATGTTACAAGTCGGAATATTTGCTATAACAATTTTAGTAGGCGCTTTGCATAAACACCGCGTCGTAGTAAATTTGCATCGTTTAAGATATATTACAGGGCACTGACACGGCCGCAATGCAGATAGCAACACTTTACGGTTGCCACCTGTATAATTAGCGTTATTATTTAGTATTAAATATGTTCTTTACTTTTGTTAATCTACAGGCTGATTAGTTTTAAGTGTAAAGCCTTTAAAGGGTTAAATGTGTAGCTTATTTATCAAGTGATCACTCTAAAAGATGTTACAAGGATTTATTCTTTTGGAACACTACAAACCAATGACTTCTGGCAAGTCCAGCTCTTCACGGGGCACGGGGGATTCTCTGAGTATCTTCATAGGTTTAAGCTCAAGGAGGATCCCTCGTACTTCAGTGAACCGGGCGTGGACTAGACCGTGATCCACGTGGTAGCCGAATGCTCCGCATTTGGAGGGCTACAAATCGGCACCGAATGCCGGTGGGGGAAAAAGATTGAGGAGACGACCATCGCCTACATCATGAAGAAGAAAGAGAATCCTTACTCAAGCTCTGCAGATTGGTTGCAAAAACTGTGACAGATAAAAATAAATAAGTAAAACAGGCAAGAAAAAATGTGAACTAGAATTAATTATGTCAGGAAAAGTGAAAATGTAAGAATCAATAATCCTGTAAACGTGATAAATTAAAGACCTGTGATATATACAATATGAACTGTGATATATGTATATGGATAATAAAAATAAAATCTGTGATATTATAAATAGTAGTTAGACCTAACTGCAGAGCAGAAGAGAAAAATACAATGAATTATGGAATGAAAAAGACAGAAAGATAGATATTATGAGGAATGGAAGAAGAGAATAAAAATAATAAAGGAAAGTGATAAATTTAATATAGAAAATGAAATCCCTGTTGCCACATAAACAGGTGTGAAGCGAGAGGTCCACAAAAACGGAGGCTACAAAAAAAATATTTCTGGCAGTACAACGTTTTCCGGCACAGATAATAAATTAAATATGTAGTAATTCGAATTTTGAAAATGTTTTTTCTCACTATGTTATCGTCGTGTTACTTACTGTTTCTGTATCCGTTGACTTTCAAATAGGCTCTACCATACATTACTTCATAGCAAATACACACAGATAAATTTAACATCGCCTTTTTTCTACAATACGCTAATTCTATTTTAAACAAAACGCTAATTCTATTTCCTTTTTAAACTTTAAATACAAGCAAGGCCGCCATGTTAATACAGTTTCATTATCTTGGCAGGTTTGAAACTTCATCTAAATCCAGTGAAATATTTAACATAAGATTAAACAACTGAGGGAATACTTAACCTTAGTTTTGATAGAGAGACATAAACTGTACGTACAATAAAGTAATATAACTTCTATATGTAATCAACTACATATAGCATAACAAATTGTTAGCAAATGAAAATATGTACAGGCTGTTTGATTATAGCTTTAAAAGCTTTAAATGAATGAATTGTAGAGCTCATATGAAAACAAAAAGCCTTAGAGCGTTTACACATGTTTCCAATTATCATGTATAAATATGTTCACTGTAAAGTGTGTTACATTCATTTCTTTTTATTAGAAGGCGGCAGGCTTTTTACTTCTAATAAAACAAAGTTGCAGTATTAGATAGTAAATAATAATTAATTTTAATATATAATAATACTAATTATTAAAAAGTTTTTTTTCTAGTTATATTACCAAAACGTTATTGCTATTGATTAATATATGAAACACCCTATACAAGAATAAATGGTTTCAACAACAATTAATAACATAGTAATAAAAAGCCTTTTCAAAATAAAAAATTGTATTCTTTCTCTTCCTGCAAACTTTGTACTAAGAGAAGCTATTCTCCTGTCGCATTTGAATAGAAAAAATATTTTATGTCAAATATGTCAGAGTGATCATCTTATTCAGAGTTATTGGAAGTTTCTTGCTGACATATATATACATATACCCATATAAGGCTTCTACTTAATGCGTAGGAGAAACGAAGAAAGGTAATATATTCAAGGAACGCTAACATTTTATACTAGATAGAAGCGTTGCTAGAGTTTCTTTCTTACTTATTCTCGGTTGATGTTGATGTTGTTAGCCCGGAGGCTTTCACGGCTTCATTGCAGATGAGTTCATGGAGCGGAAGGCTCCGTGACCTTAAAAATAAAAAAGGCCACACAGACGCATTCCAGTTGCATGATGTTCGCACGTAGTAAAGCGCTCTACCCGAGTAGAGCTGTGTAGTGTTGATGTTGTGTATACGGCTTGGGATGGCAGCATGGACCACAGGCGAGCCAAGGATGGATCCGGATCCAACCTTGGTTTTTCCACGCTTTACGGTAAGGAAGCGAGCGGCCGCACCCTAAAACGGGTGTTATGGTGTGGTGAGTAGCGTTTTGTTCTGTTATTAACTATGCGATGTCCTGTACGAAGTATCGCAGGTGCAGTGTTTGTGTAGTTTCTTCCTTAACTTCACCCATCTCTAATACTTTACGCATTGGTTATAACGTTGGTCAAGCTATAGCAACCGACCAAGCCAAGGTTTGCTCCTCTCGGGCATACCTGGGTGACTATGTGGAGCTGGTGTCCTAATCCGGCTATACCTTATATATTACAGGTTCAACGTAATTTTGTATAAAATTAATTAGCTAATATCAATGCAGCATTTTAACGCTCATAGGTAGAAACCGCTGAATTTGCAATTCAGTGTTGAATCTCAACGGGGACCCGCGCAAATATTTCTCACATCGAATGAATCAAATGTGGCGTAGAACGTCGTGCAAATATTGTTTCCGCTGAATTTAACAATTCCAGACTCTGACATCAAGGAGTTTAGAAATATAACGGAGAAGGTATTTTGTTCCCGTATATACAAAGGTCTTTTGTTACTATGTAACATATGTTTTAATGGCGACGAAACGTAACAAAAAATTCCAGCCAACTATGTTCATAATAAATATACTTGAAATGATGATCTTCATCATCATTTCTGTCGTAGTACTCCCACTGTTGAATATAGGTCTTTTCACAGAGATTCAATAAAACAGAATGTAAGCTTCCTACAGTCTTGATGAAATTTTTTGTACGTCTTGAGGCTGACCTATACTGGGCTTGTCATTCCGTGGTCTCACAGAACCTTAAGGCTCCATCGGACGCTATTTGCTCTGCTTACCGCCACTCCAACTTGCCAATCCGCTGGACTGTGTCAAGTCATTTCGTCTACGATCTTCTAGTCAACAGATTCTATCTCATAGAGAAATCCCGAAAATAACCCATTGCTCATTGAGCGATTGTGAGGTTGCCAACAACTGTGAGGAGGTCATATATGATAGAGCTAACTTGTCCCGTATTCGCAAGAGAGAGAAAGGTGGAAAGTGACCCGAACGCCTAAAAAGAAATAAAGAACGCCGCCACAAATTCCTTAAATACTGTAAAAAAATTATAAAGCAGGTAATAAATGAAAATAAAGATTAAAAAGGTTGGAAAAATAAAAGGAAACGTAAAATGACAAATAAAAACATAATTAATAAATAAGGATAGCAATTTTAAATTGTAATTAACTGTGATACCAAATAATGTGGTCGAATCATTGAAAGATGGAACATTAAGAAATTCCATCTTTCATTGATCACATTTTCTTTTGTTCTCTTCTTTTCAAAAACAAACCCTACTGGTGTCTTTCTTCCTTCGCCACATTATTTGCTGCATTTTTCCAACCTTTTTAATCTTTATTTTCATTTATTACCTGCTTCATAATTTTTTTTACAGTATTTAAGAAATTCGTAGCGACGTTTTTTTTTTTAAATATTGTAAATTAAAGTCCATGTTATAAAACATGATAGGAGGAATGATTGGCTCCTAACAACGGGGCCATTTAATAATATGTGACTCAGCACCTTTTTGAGACATTTATTAACACTCGTACCACACTTTGGTCACCTTCGTCTATTTGCACTCGGGAAACTTAGACGAGATGTTTGGTAGTTTCACGCCTTTTTTTTTTCATAAAACGCCCACCTGTTCAACAATTCCTGTATCTATACTTCTTGTACCTATCTTTAATTCTTCTGTAATGAACATATAATAATCTTCAACAAAAAAAAATCTGACTTGAATAGCTGCCTATATAACATTTTTTCTTTATTAATATATCGTTTTGTAACTTTTCCTACTTCTGGGCTCTCAGACCGATGTTAAATGAACATTCTTGTCATACAATTTTAATTTTTATTTAAGTAATTCTTGTCAGTTTATTTACACTATTACCAATTTTATTATTTGCCGGGAATTGGCTCTACCAATCAAAGTATAGCCTTACTAAACTAGTAATGCTTCACTATCAAGACGCAAGTCATGGTCATATAGAGAAAGTTATTCGTTTGTACATACTTTATGACGTACATTCTACGTACGCCACTATACAAAAAATAGATTATTAAATATAAATTTCGAAAAATAGTTGCAATACACAGTAGATATTATATCAGTGTATTTATAACAAAAGGTGTTTATATTTTAAGTGACGATATATAAAAATTAACGTTCAGATACAGTAGCAGTTAGTAGAACAATATTATTATATCTCCTTCACTTAACAAGCCCGTGGAGTCAAGTTCTAGTGCTTAAGTGTTCTGGATACTGATCACGTACTACCTGAGAAGCTGAACGCTGGTTTACTTGCAACGAAAGCTAGTTTTAAACTTCGTGTACGCAATATAAAAAGTATTTAATAATGTTCATTGCTCCACTTTCAATCCAATTCTCTCGTATGTTTATTAATTTAATTGAGTATAAAAAATAGGTCGAGGAAAGAGGTTTTACTTGTATTTAATTTAATATCTAAGAACGTAACAATATAGTAATATTACTGTGGAGAAAAATAGAATATTGACTCAATACAAATTCAATAAAAGTTCACAAACATTATGATTATTTCACGAATATAGTATAATAATACATAGATGTGCATAGGAAAGGTGGTCTGTCATCATGGGCTTCATTGGCAAACATTAAGTCATTTATCGAGCCTTACAGAAGGCTGTGCTCAAAATTTCTCCACGGTATAAAATCAGCAATGATTTAGTTAAGTTGAAATGGCAGCAGGCAGCCCATATTTTTTTTTGGCCCCCACTCCCGCCCCTCCTCTCGTACCCTCTATCTAGTTTGGGACAGGGACTTTATTTACACATAATTTTTCCAGAGTTTTATCTTTGTTCGACACTCACTTTCATACTTCTCAATTTCTTTCTTTTATCCTTCACATTATCTTGCAATTTTTGTTTTTTCATTCCTTCTTACTTTCATCGCCTTCCTTTCCTCATCTTTTTACTCTTAGGTGACTATATTCAAGAGTGAAAAGCAGGGACTGATAAGTAAAGCGTAGAACGTGCACTTGCAAGGCGGTTGAACATACGAACTTGCTAAGTTATCGCAAGCCGCTTACAACCGATACTTAAGCAAATCTATGGGAGACATATGTCCAGCTGTGAACATTTTAGAGCTGAAAAATTAATGACGGTGTATATTAGATGTCATTCATACTAAATAGACCACTTATTAAGCACTTCTGTTTGTGCTTTTATCACAATGATTTGTTTGAGCAGTTTGTATGGTTTCTCAAGTTTTACAGACTGCCGGCGATCTTAAAAGAAGCTTTTTGAAATTCTAAGTGGAAGGTTTATGTTCAACGGTGAACATCGTAGAACTAAATGATGATGAAACATGAACTTTATATATACATGAATTTACATTTGATTAATTTAGTCATATAAATGTATAATATAACATTCCTAAATAAAAATTTTGCAAACATTTATAAAAGAAAAAAACAAGCTCTCAATTTTGCTTTTCAATTAATGTTTGCCAACGTGGACGGTCCGACAATTTCACGGGACAACAAATAATTTTAACTTAATGCAAATATACGGTGCTTTGTGGATTTGCCGGCAAAATGTTACATTCTATTTTATTAGCAGATTTTCGACGGCTATTAATATCACGCGATATTGGCCTGCGGCCGCCTATTTGTGCGGCGCGGTCGCTATTTGTTACACTTGTTTGTTTTAGTGATATGACAAATGTTTGATAATGTTTATAGAAATTATTACGGCTACTGTAGTTAACTTTACTTTATATATATATATATATATATATATATATATATATATATATATACTAGCTGATCCCGCAAACGTTGCTTTGCAAAAAAAATTAAGTTTTTAAAGAATAAATAAAAAATAAGGGTTGATCGTAGGGGAGTGAAAATATAGGTTTGTTTGTATTTTTGTAGGCTGTATCATAAAAAAAATTGTGAACCACCCTTATCACTTAGGAGTATGGAAAATAGATAGTAGCCGATTCTCAGACCTACTGAATACGCATATAAAATTTGACAAAAATCGGTCAAGCCGTTTCGGAGGGGTACGGTAACTAACATTGTGACATGGAAATTGTATATATTAGATATATATATACCTTTAACTCAAAATTAACATAAGTATTTATTTATCAAAACATAATGTCAACCCTCTTCCAACTGGCTACGTTTAGTAAAAAATTATTCTCCTCATAAATATCTCTGGATTATATCTTCTTATAGACCTATGCCTTGCAGTGGGGATCTGTGGTCTGAAACGACAATGACCACAACTTAATATGAAGTGTGCGTTTGATTATTGGTCTCTAAGTAGAGGATCTCTCGTTCACTCTTTATCATTATTGGGCGAGATAGTATGTTACAAATAATCGTTCATTTCATACATTCTCTTTCTTTCATTCAACAGTTCAGTTGTCCATGTATGTCACCAGGTATGACTTAAGTTACTGAAACGTGGTCTTTCGCTCGTTGGCAAGCTCACATTCGGTTAATTAATGAAAGAGAAAGCTGTGCTTAGAAATGAAAAATCCTTAAAAGAATTAAAGTAAACCATATAGCCCTACGGATTGATAAGTTAAATCGACAGTGAACAAGTCAGCGCGAAGAAGTAGAAGAATAAAAGCGTAGAATGTTCACAGGTAGACAGCTGACCATGTTAAAGTCTTCGGAAGTCGCAGGATATAGGCGGTTGCCAACCAGTTTTAAAAGTCTATGAGGTAGACCTATATCGAACAGTGGACATCTATATAATTAAAATGATAAAGAAGATGTATGATAACTATTGGTTTTTTATTTGATTATTCAGTGATATAGGTATGTATTGTAAAAAGGACACAATCATGCAAAGATCTAGAAAGATCTAGAATATAGAATTAAATTGTACTGTATAATGACAACTTTCGAATTAAAAGCTTTCAAAGAGCCCGCAACAAACTTAGACGGTTTTTTTTTGTGATCAATTTCAAAATTGTTCTCAATAATGTTGTTATAACGGCTCGTTACCGAGCTTTAAAAATAATAAACATTTTTATAGTATAAGAATTTTAAACAAACTTTAGTTAAATATACTTTTAAATTTCTTTATTTGATAATATAGGGGTATAATATTACACAATGTTTATATACTGTATTGTAATGTCGTATGCTGTTAGTACATGTAGTAGACCAACGATAGAGCAACTACCACTGTTAATTCACTCAACACGTGTTTCACCCCTCCACGGGGCATCCTCAGGAGTAATGTTACACCGACCAGTGCCAAAGTTTTAAGTAACATACAAAGCATATAAAGCCGCAAATAATGAAGCATGTGTATACATTTGGATATAGTTTCCACTTGCCTAATAAAATAAAGAAGAAAGAATCAAATTCTTTAACAAACAATAACGTATTCCACTACAAAACAGCCTATATGATGTAGAATCGAGCAGTGGTAGCCCAGTGAGAGAAAACTGATAGTTACGAACGTAGGTCGCGAGTTCGATTCCGGAGATAAATTCTTATATAATTCACACTGCGTATTAATTATATAGAATTGCCTTAAGCAGTAGTAATTCTATAGCAAAGAGTTGAAGGAACACTTAAACTTTTTTGAGTGTCATTTTTTTTAATAGTTCAAACTTTTAACATTGGTAGCGGTAGAGGATAGATTTGCGATCCTAAGTCACTGGCTTGATTCACAGAATACTATCTCAGTATTGCCACTGCTCACAAATTAGTTTTTAGAGGATGGGCAGCAACGTCCTGTGCGTACACTAATACCATACTTCATCATCGATCGCCAACCCGCATGCGAAGCGTGGCGATTATGATATATCCCCCTAAACTATATAAGAGAAGGTTATGTCTTGCAGTGGGCGTTTATGGGCTGAAACGTCGACGGAGTTGCCTAAAACAAATACTAGAATTATACGTAATTTGATAGAAACTGGTATCAAAAGAGCTTTTTCAAATTAAAGCTACAAGGATTTCAAACACGTTTAAATCTGAGAATTTTAAGTTTAAATCTAATACACAGTGGCTCATGAAAATTTATATTATTGGTTCCTGAAAGTGTGCGCAAATAAATATATGTTTAATACTCGAACGTAGAGCGACGCAATGAAATATGAATTTAAAACTAGATTTTAAATTTCTTATATATTAATTTTTAAATACGCCTTGTTTTTATCTAGTTCACGGACCCTTCCGCTCCGTGAATTCAGTACCGATGAAGCTGTAAAAGCCTTAGGGCTAACAGCATTAACATCTTCAGAAACAATACACCTTACTTATCTACCACATTATCAACCATCAGCTACTCTGAACGACTGTTACCCCAGAATATAAAAAAACTTGGCGACAGATTGTGAAGAATAAGGTATTTTCTACTGAGGAGGGCTTTAAATGAAGGACTGAATGCAGATAAACACACAAAAAATGAAGTTAAGGAGTCGTATTAATATATATCGTATGCTTGAAACGACAGTGCGCCCAGAACATCCACCTGTCCATCTGTAAGATGCAAGACGCTTCCAACCTGGCCATTAAGTGTTTTTGTATTTCCTGTATAAAGTTTATTAAAAGTTAACTTATCACAACCTTTTTGTTCCAAGAAATCTATTCACTAGATTTCATTTATCATTTTTTATCTTCATATTGTCACGACCAAGGCTGGGGTTAGGGAAACGCAGATTTACTAAAAATATGTCTAATGTTGCTCCCAGTGTTGGCTTTTATAGTCGTCAACAATATTGAATCTAGCATTCTAGTATGTAATAATTTTGATATTTGAAAGTTTGAAATTAATAAATTTTTCAATTTTCTTGCAAGCCAGCTGCAGTATAAAACCTCTGCAGTCGTTACAAAACTATAATTTGAATACTCGTTCTAATGGATTTTAGTCATACTTACTTCTTGAAACTTTTCTAAACATTTTGTAGGTGACAGCTACATTGACGGTTCTTGCCTTCGTGACAATATAATATCGTTTAAAGAAATATTCAATTTAGCGAATTGTTCAAAAATATATTCTAGAAATATTTAATGGAATCAGGCGTTACCTTGCGGAAGTCCATCCTAAGTAAGAAAAGGACCAATATTAAGCCACTTCCGCACATGCAGTGGTAGTCGTGCAACAAAGTGCACCGCCCACCAGCCCGCTAACAAATGCGCATGCGGCAAAAAATGCGAACTACACAACTGCTACCGTCAAATCACTCAACGTGTGTTTCACCCCTCCACGGGGCATCTTCAGGAGTTATGTTACACCGATTAGTGCCAAACACAGAGTGAATGGAGAGAGAGATAGACAGAGATATATAGATTCTAGAAAGATATCTGTATTACAAATAGACATAAAAATGAAATGAATCACTTCTATGTCTATATAATGTTTGAATTACGTAGAAATATAATAAAAAATAGACATTAAAAGTAGCGCACCGTTATTCAATACAACAGAGACAGTTAGAGACGGTATAATTTAATGTATCAGTTAAACCAAATAACGGACTCCTATCGCAGTTCGCCCGGACTCTGTCTGCGGTTTGTGGCTTGTTAACCACTACTATCAGAACTCACCGGTTATTCACTCGAATGTATTTAATTTTCGAATTATTATTTTAGTACACGTCTATAATACCATACAAATTTCATCACTTCAGGTAAAAAAATCATCACTTTGAAAAGTCGTTTCACTTTTAGATACAGTATCAATTAATCGTATATAATATGGTCTTTTATAAATATACTTTAAAAGTATCACGTTTTATTCACAGAGAAATTGCTATTATATCTAAAACGCTAGCCCGCCTTAGAAAATCGTGGTGATGGCGGCCAAAAAAACAGACGCAAGATAGACGTAAAGGAATAGCAGATATCCCCATTAAAATCTGTAATAATAAAAAACAGTGAATTATTAACGTCCTTTATAAGACTATAAGAGCCGCGAATTATGTAAAAATACTTGTATATATATATATATATATATATATATATATATATATATATATATATAATATATATATATATGTATATATATATAACATATATATATATAGAGAGAGAGAGAGAGAGTCAAAAATAAATCCTAAAATTTGAATTTTAACATTAGATTGCTCTAAACATATTCCATTTGGAAGCGTACGCGGCCAACGAGTCAGTGCATTCATGCGCCATATTTAGAGACTCGCGGTCCATCCTTGAAACTGTCGCATCCTTGGTCGCATCCTTGGTCAGCTGGTCCGCCCTATCATTATTCTCCGTCCCTTAGCGTTAAAAGAAAATGTTATGGAAGCAATATAGTTTCAAGATCTTGAAAGTATATTTCGTGAAGACGCTCAAGGGGACGGAGAATAATGATAGGGCGGACCAGCTGACCAAGGATGCGGCCCTAAAGAGTAACAAAAGATAGGACTACGAGAAATGCCTCATTGCATTCGTCAAGCGGCAGCTTAGACTGGGAACACTTGAACAAATAAAATAGGAGGGATTTGAAAGGAACAACGGCATCGATAACACGAAAATTCTTCCCGGATACCGGGATCTCAGCTTACCGTGTGCTTCGTAGCATCACGCCAAACACGGCCTCGGTCCAGATGCTGACGGGGCACGAGGAATTCTCGGAGTAACTTCACATGTTTTAGCTCAAGGACAGTCCCTCGTGCGTCTGTGAGCCGGGGTGGACCACACAGTAGTGCACCTGGTGGCCAGCTGTACCGTAATCGAAGGACTCCAATGAGATTCCGCACTCCTTACAGGAAAGATGAAAACGGAGGACAGCATCGCCTCACTGATCAAAAGCGACGAAGACATGCCTGATGTTGAATAGCGATAATTGAGGATGTAATTAATAGGAATAAAGATGAAAATAGTAAAAAAAAACAAGAAAAATAAAGAAAAGAAAACAAGTAAAATGTTAAATTAAATATGCGTATTAATTAAGGATACTATATATTATAAATAAAATTGTAATATCATGTCCCATAAATACGATAGGGCAGAACGAGAGATCTACAATAGCGAGGAGCATTATAAAAAAAAACATTTTCCATCAAGTCTATCAATATTTTCTTTCTTTTTCTTCTTTTGAAGTGAAACGCGTGAGCATCTATTAACGAGGCCTTCCCCAAAGAGCGTCACGATGACCGATCTTCAGCTGCCCTTAACACGTTCACTGCGGGCCCAATTTTGAAGAACTTTCAGCTGGTGCGGCTGAGGTCGAATCAGCCTCAAGCTGAACTTCCTAGTAGTGCGGTTGAGGCCTTTTCTGCCTCATGTTCATCAATATTTTTTTACAATATTGAGTCAATGCTTCGCAGACATAAAGAAAGCTATATTTGTCTTTGTCATACCTCATACGGTTGAGTGTAAACAGCCGCCGTACTAGAGAGAAAACACGAGTTTTACGCGCCGCACCAGTGCAAAGTTTACCATGAGGCTGAATCGACCTCAAGCCGCAGTGAACGTGTTAACTGGGGACTTCCCGCGAATTTAAACATGTCGTCGGTCCACCTTAAAAGCCCATGCCACATTAACCAGCTCGTGATCGCCACTTGAAAACCATTCGACCATCGACATTCACTCCAGACTAGTTATTCCTATATCTACGTTAGTGATCTTGGTTCTTCGCCGGATTTTTACATTTTTGATTTGATCATAATATCATCACGTATTATTTTTTACATAAAAAAATCGAAGAAAATCCCTACATAACAAATATGTTACATATCTAATGGATTCAGGAGTTATTTTGCGGAAGTCCATCCTATGTGACTCTGTATTAGGCACTGGTCGGTGTAACATTACTCCTGAGGATGCCCCCTGAAGGGGTGAAACACGTTATTTTACGGTGGTAGTTGTGTAATTAGTTGCCGCATGGGCATTTATCAGCGGGCTGGCGGGCGGTGCACTTTATTGCACGACTACTGCTGCATGGCGGAAGTAGCTATATATTGGTCCTTTTCTTACTTAAATATGTTACATATATCATCATTATTATTTCAGTAGTAATGCGTCTAATGCAGGGCATACACCTACCCCTTGATATTGTTTTTTTTTTTAATTTTATTTTTTAATAAAGATGCGAACGCATCGTCGAGTTAAAGGAAGTAACGGTTAACTGACACCGTACTTACAGAGCACAGATCGGCCTCATTAAGGGAAGTCCCGTTTAAATAGAATGAATAAAGATTATTTAGCAGTGGAAGATTTCTGTTTCGTATAATTTATTTTGTTGTTAAAAGCCTGAAATAAATTCTTATAAACCACAAAGGTACAATTAAAATACTTATAATTACCTAACTTTTAAATGATATTAAAATACAGAATTACTTTTTTTACATAGGCCTTCCCCATATGTTTTCAATAGCACTATTTGGAATGTGACCTTAGTCTCAAGTCTTACGGCTAGCTTAAGAAGATATTATCCTCACAGAGCTAGAGATACCATAGCGCTTCTTCGTAATATCTTCCCTAAAAAATTGATGTCAGGTGGCATCCCCTTGTCACCCAAGACGCCAGATCTTATCACCGTGGACATTTTTATGGGATCCGAAGGGTCTAAAGCCTTATTAAAGTTTATAAAACGAACCAAGTTATTATCTCTGTGCTTAATAAAAATTTCGTTCGAGATTAGTGCTGTGGACAGATTCCAAGAGTGAGCCTGACATTATGGCCAGCATTTAAATAACTTTTTTTTAAAAAATATATTCCCCATAATTTTTATTTTTAACTCTTAGCAAAACAAATATTTCAGTAAAGTATTTTTTTCTTAATTTAAAATTATACAACGAATTCTGTTACCGGACATCAAATGTATTACATAGTGTAATTTAGCTAGAAAACAATGAGGCTTACTGGTTACATTATTTATTTCAAGTTATTTTTAAAAAAATTAAGATTTCGTTCCTGTTATAAAAAAATATCATTCGGTTTTTTTTTTTTCGAATGATAAAAATGTCAGTTTAAACTCTCCGGTACACATAATAGTTATAAAGAATGCTAGTAAGTAATAGAATTTTCTAGAAATTATTAAAACCTCAGATTCCAAAAGTGTAATCAGCAAAGTACATTAATTTCTAACTTTCACATTATTTTGTAAAACAAAGCATAGATAAAAATCAAAAACTTTGCGACGAATTAGAAGAAGAAATGTTCCATCGAGGAAGATTGAACTCATATATTATGAGAATCCGAGCAACAGATATATTCTCCTACTAACGTATGCAATATCTCTCGACATCCCAAAGCATAAATCAACGCCAAATATAACTTCCGAGTCGCATTGCACATTTCTTTGTATTTATATTAAAAGTTTATCCTATGATGTACTCCGTCTTGTCTAGAATTCGACATATTATTCTTTATTTACAAAAGCACGCAAATATTCTTTATAACCATAACTCTGCCGATGTTGGTATCAAGCCTGGATTCTAAAACAAGAAGGTTGGACATGAGATACTATATCTTGTGTTTCTAGATGCTCGTCAGGTTCTTCAAGTCTTCAAGCTTTGGAAGAATCTTTGACTGGAGTTCCAAGACCATCTCCAGGTGAACCCCGCAACAGAAAAGACCCCGTGGAAGACCTACGAAGAAGCCGCTAGAACGTATAGTCATCTATTCATGAATATTAATATCCACTTATGATCATTTATATAGATCACTTTTGTATATCATGGAAGAAAGAATAGGAGATGATCCCAAAGTGATAGAACCTTGTATCAAATTGGACTCAAGGATTTTAAATTTACTACTTGATAATTTAGATACACTGGAGTGTAATGTACTGTTTAATGGGATCAGGCGTTACCTTGCGGAAGTCCATCCTAAGTAAGAAAAGGACCAATATTTAGCCACTTCCGCACATGCAGTGGTCGTCATGCAACAAAGTGCACCACCCGCTAATAAATGCATATGCGGCAAACAATGCGAATTACACAACTGCCACCGTCAAATTACTTAACAAGTGTTCCACCCCTCCACGGGGTATCTTCAAGAGTTATGTTACACCGATTAGTGTGATCAAAAAGTAAGTTGAAATTATAAACTTTCGGCCATTAAGAAAGCAATTTTTTTTTCCTAGGTTGATAGGACTACCTATAATATTTACCAAGTGTCTGTTTGCCAAAAGATTTAATTATTTCCGAGTTACACGTGTTTGTTAAACGCGTTGAGCCTCAGTTGGTGCCAAAATCGCTCGACTTTTATGAACACAAGCGTCAAAAGTCGACTCATATCGTTCTCCAATCACAGTATTCGACTGATTTAGTTCTGTGCGATTTCTGGCTATTCAACGAACTCAAAAAACCAATGCGGAGATACGGTTCTGATACGATTGACGTGATAAACATCGAATCGAAGGCCTCGAAGGCTGCACCGGAAAAAGACTATTCCGACTATTTTGAGGACAAAAAAGCGCTAGCAAAGGTGGGTTGTATCGAACGGGGATTACTTTGAAAAATAAATTTGTGGAGCATAAAGGTTTAAATAAAATTTTACTAATGACAATTATAAGAAATAAATAAACACAGATAAATATTATATGTTTAATTATTATCAAATGTAATATCTATATCACAAATTCTTATTATTAATCAAAATTTATTTTAATCAAATGTGTTATAAACCTATTAATTTCATATGTCGAATGTATACATAAATCAAGTTTATCTTTTGTTTCTAGATGGTCGTCAAGCTCTAAGAGTCACATGGACTGAAATAGGTAGGTTTCTTAAAAAGAATGGCGGATACCAGAGCTCCTAAGACTATTTCCGAGTGAACCCCGCAACATAAAAGACCCCGAGAAAGACTAAAGAAGAACTAGCTGTAACGAGTAGAGGGATATCTTAGGAGAATCGGAAAGAAGTCATGTTGGTAGAGATAGAAATAAACTGAAGAATATTATGGAGGGAGGCTAAATTTACAAAAGGTTGTATTGCTACAGGAAGTAAATATATTTACGTACATTTCTAATATTAATTTCATTCATAATTCTAAAGTAATAATATCACACGATACAGTATTAAATATATTAGTATTTGTTCAATTAAGACCTAATTAGTTTCATATGCATCAGTAGACACATAGAACACTCCAGTTGCATTTCCAGGGTTTGAATATCCGGCGATAGTAACTTCATTACCAGCACATTTGCCTTTGGAGAAGTCTTTATATGAATCGCAAGCCCAGGCAAGATACCAGCCTGGATGATGAACGGTTTCCGTCCAGTATTTAACACATGCCTTGTGACTGCATTTTGCAGCCTCCGACTCGCCGTACGCTGGTATATATCCTTCATGACAATCTGGTTGCTTTCTACCTTTGTTCAGGAAGAAATCCGTATCTGCAAGTACAGCAGTTGTTCCTAATCCTCCAGCATTACAATGGTATACTTCAACGTATTCAGCAACACCAGATCTAATCTGATCGTGAATGAAGCTGTTAGAGAAGCAAGGTCCAGCTGGGTCAATGCCCGTTGCCCTCCAAACTTTCTCTTTCGTTCTATTCGTATATGTTGTACCGGCGTAACCTAACATCTGTGCTCCTAAACTGTGACCTATACAATGTATTTTGTTCGATGGATATCCTTTACCATGAAGGTCCGCTAAAAACTCTCCCAATTTCTTTCCCAACGAATTCGCATACTTTACAGATCTCTCGTAGCTTTCTCTACGTCCTCCTTGTGATGAAGTATACGCTGAATGATCTATTATAATCAAGTATGTATCCGGTACATCTTTAAACGTCTGCCTTATAGTTTCTTCCGTTTTTTTGTAAATATTAGACTTGTATCCCGGAACGAAAAATATCAATTTCCTTGTGACGTCTAAATTGTAGGCACTGGTTAGACCGTCGACAGCTCTATCTATCTTATATGTCGCGTTGATGTTGTTTTTAAAATCGTAGAAATACACATCCACGTCGCTAACATCGAATTCCAATGATTTGTCGTGATCACCTGTAAAAACAAATAAAAATTATGTTAATAAACTATATATATACATTAAAACTTCGTGTTGTCAAAAGTTTTAGGCCTGTTGCATTCCAATAGAAAACAATACTGTTAACTGAATCTCTGGCCCCGGGAGCATTATTCCAAAATGACAGACAAGAAAGAAGAATGAAAGAGGAAGATTGTAGATTTCTCTCAGTTTTGGCAAACGAATTAAAAGTGAGGTTAAGAAGAAAGACAAACCGATTTGATATCATTTAAAGATATTACGTATACATCACGAGAATAGTCCAATAAAAACCATAATATAGCTTTACATTAATTTTTGTTGGATTAATTTAATTTTTGACTCAGTTTCAGAACGCTGCAATGTTTGCAACAATTATTCTGTTGGTGGCGCCATCTAGGTTTAAAAGATTAGATTAAATTTTGTAACGAAATTTTTGTTATAATACGTAAAGTATATCGGAAACCGGAAAACCTGATTCAAATAAAGCTCCCATTTAATTTTATTGCGTCAATTATGTGTCCTCAGAATGGTACAATGCTTGATTATCAGGACGAAATGTTCTACTGGTGGCGCCATCTACATTTGGTAGTACAACAACAGAGTCAAAACACTTGTACATAAGAATTCAATTTGTATAATGACATCAAAATAATGTAACGCGTTGTGATTGGAAAAGAGACGATAATAATTGAGTTTTTAACATCTTTACAAACTTCTTTTATTCAGTAATTTAAGTTATTCATTCCCAAGATGAAAACACCTTGGGAATGAATAACTTAAATTACTAAATAATGAATACTAAAGAAGAAAATGATGACGGAAACGTCATCATTATTTCTGTATTAGTACGCCCACTGTTGAACATAATCCTACCTCATAGATATCCAACAGAACCAGTGTCTTCCGCTGTACTATCTAAAAATCTAAAAATTTGACCTGTTGACTGACTTTTGACCTGTTTTGGATTAACTTCCAAATTATAAACATAACTTGTACCATGTCCTTGGTGTCGAACCAAAAACTGACTTCCTGCTTTTGTATTTATTAACATAAATGTGCTGTGAATATTCACACGGTAATTCGAACATAGAATATTGAATTTCATATCATAATGTACATAACAAAAACAATTTTAATATAAATGTTATTTGAATCAAAACTTTGGAGAGTTGAAATTATCGTTATAATGCATTGAAGTTCCAATAACAATATGATTTATGTCAGGATTTGGAAATATGAACGGAGCAACACTGTTGCTATTATCTCCCCTGTGCACAAAACATCACGTCCCGTTGGTTTAGCTATATCGCAGATATTCCGAACCTTTCCACCTATATTAACAGATTAAACCTTAGTAGTGAAGACATCTTATCGAAACTATCCGATAAAAGGATTTTTAACATGGTTATTCAACCTTTTTTTCAAGCGTTTATTTAAAAAAAGCTTCTTATTACTGGCTACTATAGCCACAATATTTAAAATTATTCT
The DNA here is from genome assembly GCF_028537555.1 of Battus philenor. Lineage (NCBI taxonomy): Eukaryota > Metazoa > Arthropoda > Insecta > Lepidoptera > Papilionidae > Battus > Battus philenor. Next base: position 2,315,063 of record NW_027181759.1, on the reverse strand, counting down.
TGCGCTTTGGATTTCAAATTTGAACGAGATTTGAAGAGTCCAAAGTAGAGAGACGACCTCGTTAAGGCCGTTGTAAGTCGCTGGATGTAGACCGCTTCCAACCGGTTTTCTTGGAAATCAATAGCGGAGATTTATGCCCAGCAGTGGACGACATATAGCTGAAATCATGATGATGAATAAAAAAACTATATATAAATTTAATGAACTATTTCGTAAACATAGTTCTGCTCCAAAGATAGCTATGGGTGGATGTACAAAAATCCCCACGTTTGGCAAGCAAATTGGCGATCGTAGTGTGGTGTTGTGGTACGCAAAGGATGCTGCTGCCCATCATCTAGAAGTTTGTTTGTGAGCAATGGCAACCCTCATCTACTCCGATGAAACAAGAGCCTATTCTTCAATCCAGAACCGTAAGCATTACATCATTTTTATTAAGATATCGCTTTGCAAGTGGATAACTATCAAACCACAATAGAGAAGGAAATATATAAGACGTATTACGTAATTCTCGATGATTATTTAGCTATTCTTTTTCCTTAATTGTGACAAACCTTGAGGCTAGAATACTGTATAATACCTTCGTTATACCTGAGGAATTGCTAGGCTCCTGGATAGACGAGCGTATTTTGAAAAATTTGTAATTTTCATCTACAATAACAAACCTATTTGTAAAACACTAAAAATAATACAGTAATTATATTTATTGAAAAAATTTAAATGTAGAAAAAGTGTAATAAATATAGATTTAAAAAAAAATTATACACATTTCTTTTGGCTGTGTTGATTATAATTTTAATTTTATAAATAATTAAAAACAGCACTTCTCAATTATTATTTAATATGCTGATTAGTTAATATTCATGAGCGTTTGAATTTAAATATTAAATCAAATAATAGTATTTTTTAATATACATGGTGATTTATTGGTTAAAGGTATAAAAGTAAACCGTTTTCTAGTATCGATGGTTTCACAATACGGTCGGAAAAAGCTATTTCAAAATTCGGATTACTACATAATAAAATTTTAAGACTTTGTACTGCAAGAAAATATTAGCCTTTTGCAGTCTTATAAAAAAATAATAATGTAACGTTTTTCATAGTAATCGCTTTATACAGACTGTTTATAAATAAATGTAAAAGCTTTAGTTTTTGATAATTAAACTTTACAAAGAGTCTACACGAGTACACTAATCTGTGTAACATAACTCCTGAAGATGCCCCATGGAGAAGTGAAACACGTGTTGAGTGAATTACCGGTGGTAGTTGTATAGTTCGCATTGTTAGCCGCACGCGCATTTGTCAGCGGGCTGGCGGGCGGTGCACTTTGTTGCACGACTACCACTGCATGTGCAGAAGTAACTAAATATTGGTCCTTTTCTTAATTAAGCTTTACATTCAAAGCTTTTACGGCAATAACCAATCACCTGTATCGAAAGATTCGAGTTTGTTTCCGATTTTTATAACTAGAGGATATAATATATATGCTAAATGGAATGAACTGATGTCTGAGAGTAAATAGCAGGCCTAATGAAATGATTGTATTGAAACAATTACTTTACTACATACACGTGTAGAAATAATAACATAAAGGATTTTTTAATGGTTCTTGTTATTTGGGACCTCTCGTGACGTATGTTAATTTTGGAATAGGAACATATTTTTTTTATAATTTTTTCATATAACTTTTTTACATTATTTACACTCTCTCTCTCTCTCTCTCTCTCTCTTTCATCCTTCAAGATTTATTTCATTCTTTCTTCTCTCGTTCTTCACACGTTATAAAGGATTGAAAATAAATAAAACGTTTTTGCGACATTAGAGAATGCGATGTCCTGTTGCAGTCCCTTTCTTAAAGGTGAGTCGAATGTCAACAAGTTGTTCTCTTTTGCCCTAAAGCCTGCTGTCGGTAAAGACCGTGGCTTAGCTGTAGTGCAATAAATATGTAGCGTATACAATAGTACAGATTAAAAACCTTCACATTCAAAGGCTTTTTGTTTTTATTTTTATTACGATGGTTTGTTATAGACATTACCGCATACCTACAAACTCACAGCCATCTTTCCAGTAATAAATGAGTTCAATTCATTTTAACAACACCTTTGTGTAAGTATTGTAGCCTAAATCTTGAATAGTAATGTTTTTTCTGCAGCTAGAACGCGTTCTAAATTTCTCTTATTTTTGTCAACTGCTAAGACAAATATCGATAAACGTGTGGCTTATATAGGATGTGTGAGCTCCAAAATTTATATATTAGTGAAATTGATATATTCTGGTGCTCTCTTGTATCTGTTAAAAGACAATTTCATTCGAAATTATTGGATATACACAATAGAATTTAAGTCTCATTGGAATGTGACTGCTTGCTGTGACTCGAAATTATTACTGTCTGTTGTATTGCTGCAGAATGCGCTGAATTATTCATCACTATTTGGTAATGTTTTTGTTTTGTTTTATTATTGTTTGACTTTGATTCATTAAATGTTCTTAGTGAGATAGTTATAAGGTAACAATTGTAAGTAATTTTATATTTCTAAGTTTGTAATTTATTACTGTCTCTTGTTACTGTTTATCTCCAATAAAGTAAAAAAAATCTTACTTTTAATCGTTTTATGCCAAAAATAATGTTTAGTTTTTTTTTTAATATGACTTATTTTTTAATACCTAAAAGTCGTTTATATGACCCATAATAATTTGTTGTGCTATATTTTTGAGAAACATATAATAAAATAAAATGTAAAATGAAACAGTGAATGAAGGTGTATCAAAAATCAAGGTCGTGATCTCTATGGCCAAGGCTTTTTAGCCGATGACGTCATTATGTTCCTTTGTGCTGCGATAACATATTGATTGTAAACCGTCTTACCGTCTCATTTTATTGACTGTATGTTAAATTACTGATATTATTATACTATTCAATAATTATATATGATTTGATATCTTTCTAACTATAGTAAATCATTAGTTTAAACAAAATTTTATTTAATAATGACGTGTTTAATTATATGTTTTTAAAACAAACATACCTCACAAATAAGGCCAACAAATAATACGGTATAATCGACGAACTGGGAATAAATTCATAGCAAACTTGTATGCGGAAGAATAAGGCTTTGGAGTAGTAAGACAGACTTGCAATCTTAAGTCACGGGATCGATTACAAGGATACAAACTAATATAATTAACAATTTGCGAATTAATTATGTAAGATTGCCACTGCCCAAAAACAAGTTTCCAGAGGATGGGCAGCAGTTTCCTCTGTGTACCATAATACCACGCTGCGGTGGCCAAACAGCCGGCAAACTTGGCGATTGTGGTATATCCCCATCCAAAGATATCTTTAGAGGAAAGCTATGTCTTCCTGTGTTCGACTATGAGCTGAAACGACGATACAGATAGAAGTTTATTGGGTGCCCAAAAGTTCACAAGAGATTTGGCCATTTAATATTTCATGCAATAGTATATCATGTACTAAGCCGCGGTTTTTGAAGTAGGACATACGATACATCTACTTTTATGTGTCCTAATACTTTGTAGAAGGTTCTAAAGGAATATTAAAATAGAAATTTACTAAAACAAACAAGAAACTTATTGACTTATTGAAAGATTCCGCTTCACTTGCGCTTGCACTTGCAATATACTTCGTCATTTAACAGCGACCACGATCAATATTTATAAATAATGAAATTAAATTTATTTATTTCACATTCTATCAATCTCTGAAATATGTTAAACTGGTTTAATTATTTTATTCAAATGCAACAATCCAATAACTTCTAGCAGTAAAAGGTCTGTCGAGACAGCAAGAATACATACAATAATCTGAGGTTCAACACTTTTCTTGATAATGTATCTGTGAGAGATACATCAGAATTTAAAAAAAATAGTGGCATCAATTTTGAACGCAAAGTAATCATTTGTATGTGAATGTTTAGGTAATTTCTTAATTTTCGAACGCTTGTTCAGTTTTTTCTGTTGGCATCCTTGGGTCTTAAAAGTCAAGTGGTATGAATATTAATGTAATATTAAAAAAAAAGTCTGTTGTAAGTTAAGGGTTAAATACAAAATTGTCTATACCATGATAAAAAATTAAAGTAATTAAATTTGTCGTTTCGTTTTAGTGCGATATAGTATATTTGTGTAAAGTAAATAGTGACGAGAAAGCCGTGTTCACAGTGACCAATAAAAGACATGTAGAAACTACGGTGCGTCTCTAAATTCATTATCATCATCTCGGCCGTATGACATTCACAGCTGACTTTGCTTACAGATTGACAGTCAGACCGGTCAGAAGCGGCTTTCTATTGACTTTAAGAAGGTCAGGTCACTCTTATTTACCGTGATCTAATTAATCAAGGGACTTAGGTGAATCGAGTATAAACGTCACCATTTGACGAGGATACACAACCGTGTTTCTAATGTTTATGCTTTCAATTTAGTGATATGAAAATAAAAAATGAACAGGGGTAGCTTAACGGTAGAGGTATCGGCTAATAATCTGTGATAATTAATGTAAAAAATTGTGATCTAGGAATGTAGACGAAGGAAACAGATGCAAGAAAGTAGATCTACTAGCGAAGAATCACAGATCGTGTGAAGCATATAAGGAACGAATGAAAGATAATGTGAAGGATGAAAGAGAATGTTTTTTTTATAATTATAATTTGTATCGCTAGTGCAATTTAAAAATCATTGGAACGTGACGGCTTGTTGTGACTCGTAATTATTGCGGTATGATATGCAGAAAGCCTGTTTAATAATGTTTTTATTTGTTTTGTCATTGTTTGACTATAAATCATTAAATGTTCTTAGTGAGATAGTTATAAGGTAACAATTGTAACTAATTTTATACTTCTAAGTTTCTAAGTTTGTACTTTCTTACTGCCTTTAGTTACTGTTTATCTCCAATAAATTAAATTAAATAAAATAGTGTTTTGTTTACAATTTTTTTTTTTCGCGTTTACCAAGCACAGACAGTCAGGAGAGGGTTGCTTCTTTTTAATACGCATCCTTTTTCTCCCAGCTGTGAGTCGCGACAGAGTTATAAAATTATTTACAATTTTTTCTGGATAAATTCAGCTAAAATTTATACATATAAACAAAACAATATAGAAGTTTTACACAATTATACACTAATTGATTCATTATTTTATTTTAAGTCGCAGCCCAAGTGCTGCAGACCGTTACATGCCTTGAGTTTTACGAAAGAGAATGTATAATGTAAATTGAAAAACTCATTTTACTCGAACTCATAACGTCAGGCAGGGGGAACGAGGGGCTCCAAAAACTGGAACTTGCGATCTTGTATGTCGCAGGTTCGATTACCGGGTTTAATCTTAACAAATTCATAATTTGTGCATTAATTATATGGGATTTACACTGCTCACAAACATGTTTTCTCGATGGGCAGCAGCGTCATCTATGTACCATTATAACACACTACGATTGGAAACCCGCCTAGTGTCGCAATTATGATACACCAATACCTCACTTTGCGTCGTGGTTACGTCCCAAAAAAACACGACGCAAATTGGATACGCCGCAAAGCGAATTAAGATTTTCTATAGCAAACCATGTAAAGATCGAAGATAGGTTCCAGGGTTACGAAAGTACTACTATTTAAAAATAAAATTGAACAAAGTAAACATTTATAAAACAATAATAATATAACTCTGCCAATAAATAAATTGGAAATATTTACCTTTTTTGTAACCAGAAACAACACGTAAAAATCTATATAAATTTATTATTCTCTTTTAAAAAAAAAGCACAACACACTACGTAATTGAAACTGTACTCCAAAATTAGTAAAACAAAGTCAAAATAAAACTGTATTCAAATGCGTTATTTTTAGTTAGAAAGGGAATCCCCGAGTTTTGATGACATGGCGCAATAGGAAACAAGTGTTGCCATCTATTAGAAAAAAAAAGAAAATTTCAAAAAAAATTAAAGACTCGAACCCAAAACAACGCAACCACGAAAATCTAACGACGCACAGTGAAAGTTAGTACTAAATAAGCAGCGACGCAACTTCGAATAAAACGCAAAACGAAACGACGCAAAGCGCTTATGCCTTGCTATGGACATCTACATGCTGAAAAGAAGAAGATATACAATAAACATTAAACGCTATATATTTCTCGAAATATATATTGATATCTAGCCTTTATTTCTTTTCGTTAGAATTTATCTAAACTCCTTGTATAAATAGGACAGTGATGTCTCCTTTCAACTGCCATTCAATATTCATCATACGTAAAGTTACATGTAATTTATTACTTTCGCCGTATATTACTGCAAATATATCGACATATTTTCTTACACGTACTATCAATTAGTGTCAATTATATATATTGATGGGCAAAGATGAGGAGAATTACCCGGAGAAGGAAAACTGTAAGGCGAGTATGGTTGTGTATATAAATAAGTTATGTTACCTTATGTGTATTTCATACGCGTCAGGATTACGTATGCGAAGGTTGCAACCTCTTGAACTCGATTTTGAGTTTCGCTTAGACATATTTATTTGTTCATAATGACTAATTTTAAACTAATTCTTTTACTAAAATTGTCACTTTTATAATAATTATTTACACAAAAACGTCAAAAGAAATCAAAAACTTTTTTTTTCAAATTTGCTTAAATTAATAGAATTAAAAAATTTATTAGATTACAAAACAAATCAATCTTATACGCTTTTTATTTGTTTTATTTTGAAATATGTAATAATTAAAATTTGATTATTTTAATTTTAAATTTAGCAATTTATGTGCAACAAAAAAATAGCAGTTTCTATTAGTAATCAATACATTTGTGTTTACGTTTTTTATTAACGTTTATTAAGATTAAAATTATTAATCTTTATATTTAAAAACGAAAAAATACTTTTAAAGAAAATCAACTGTATTGATTTGATTTATATGAATAATTCTGATTTTGTGTTTTCTATATTCAAATAAACTTAACACAGATTAAAAAATAAAATATATTGAAATTATAAATAAATGTTAAATCTTTTTCAGATGCACATTTCTCAGAAAAGAGTTTTAAATCTTTTCACCCATTTACAATCATCCTGTATAAAGTAATTACTCCAAAATGTTACATCAATTCAATTTTTCTTTTTGGACGCGACAGGTTATTAACTTCTGGCAGTACGGTCTGCATGAACAGATGATAAATAATAATTAATTTTAAGATGTAGTAATTCGAATTTTGAAAACGCTTTTTATTCCAGTGTTACTATTACAGTGCTATTATTACACTATTTATTTATTTCTAAAGCCACTTTTAAGCTTTTATACCAATAACCAATCATTTTGTATAGTTTTATGTTTATAAGTAAATATTGATTTCACCACGTATGATATTTTAGATCAACAAAGACACCAACGAATGCTATATGCTAAAGCGAATGACATATCAACATTTCTAACCTGTGGCCTCAAACAATCAATGTTTAACAGATTATACTCACAATTAATCCAATCCGAATACAGAACAGCACGGAAAGGTCCCCAATTGCAATTGACACAAGTCAACACAACAACAGCGATAAGCGAACGTAAAATAAACATTTTCGATAAGATCAACACACGTCCATTCCCAGCGACGGTCTCGCAATAACTGACGATTTGTTCCTTCCAGCGTCTATTAGCTGCGCCTACGCATCTCAAAGACGTCATCGCATTTTAGCTTGAACGATTACTTAAATGTACGTATCGTCCTTGTAGTCGATTTGTCTTTGACAGCTATTGAATTTAAAAAAAAAACGAAATTCTTTATTTTTTTTTATTTATTTATCACATCAGACTACTTACTATATAATATGGAGAGGGCTATGATCGGAATTCCGCTGTAAGAAGAAAAAGAAATGAGGAGGTCCGCAGAAGAATCAAAGTCACGGACGTAGCTTGGAAAATTGCAAGTCTGCACGTGGGGCGATTGCCATTGGGGAAACCTTCTCGAGTAGTGACCACGATCCGGTAGACGCTGTATGGTAAGGCTAACTAGGTAGAACAACGACGTAGATAAGGTCACGAGGGTCTCTGGATACAGGAAAAATAAAACCAATCGTCGTGGCGATCATTGGGGGCGCTGGTCTTCTCGACAGATCAAGGGGCAGTGGTTGCATGTAATATTAAAATAATTGATGATTCAAAAGTGCGTATAAATGCCTACTTGAATAAAAAAATTAAATTGAATTTTTATTTTCAATATATCTACTGTAGGTAACAATGTTATTTAACCTTTTTACTGGTCATTTTATATTCTGAATTCTTATACGAATAAAATAATGCACAGAACAATTGTGTATAATTTTTTAATATTAATTCCATAAAAAAACTTTTATCTTTGAGTACATTTTACAAAAGCTTGTTATGATATAACAATAGATAAATAATTCTTTGTAATTGTGAGGTATTTTTTAATTAATTTACCCATGCGACTATACTTTCTGAATGCCTTACTTTAAGTGGTTATTATAAAAAAGATTTTTTGGATTTATTTTGATTTAATTGGTGAAGGCGTGACTTACATTCCATTAGTAGAATCTAAAGGGACCGTCAAGCTAAAAAACATTCTAGACATTTTTTCTGCTTCTTTTCAGTCCTTAGACACCCATTGAAAGGAATAAACCTCCCACAAAGATATTTATGGAGGGGATATACCATAATCGCCACTCTTAGCAAGTTTGGTGGTGGCCTGGCACTATGGCATGAGGAGAAGGTTGCTGCTCCCTGTTAATTATTGCACAAAATGTAAATAATATAAGATTGCATCCCGGGACGGTTGCAAGTCTCTGTGCTCTCCAACAGGGCAACACAAACAAAATTGTTTTTGATTAATAGTAGTATATTTTATATACATTTTTAATATATTTACAGTGGTACATAATATAAATATTCATTTATTAACTTTATTTATTTAAAGAACAAAAATTTTTTTTAATAATATTTAACAGCGTTGCGAAATAAAAATCATATCTTTACTTATGTACCTACAAGACGTGTTAAGTAGATTTCTATTTTTAAAAGTCAATTATCATGTTTCGTTATTGTATTTCACACGAAAAACATTTCTATATTTCCTTCAATCACAAAAATCAGACATGACTACGCAATAAAAGTAATATCTTCGGAATAGGCCCAGACGTAATTGTATGACAAAGGACCTCGGCGAAGGAAAATGATGGATACTGGAGTCGGCGAGATTGATCGTCGGAATTAATACTCGACGCTTCATTCCGCGATATTTCTTCACAAAACTTCCAAGTCATTTCATATTTCTAAATGCAGCATTACATTTTGTTATTCATTTTTTATATAACATATACAAGTTAATTGAATAAACTAGCTAATTTATGGGAAATATTAAAATCTTTTACGTCTTAAGTCGAACTAATATATAGCTACTTCCGCTATGTAGCAGTAGTCGTGCAATAAAGTGCACCGCCCGCTAGCCACTGTTAATTCATTCAACACGTGTTTCACCCTCCACGGGGCATCCTCAGGAGTAATGGTACACCAAAATTGCCAATCACCGAGTGCGAACACTCGGTATATTAGTCCTTTTCTTACTTAGGATGGACTTCCGTAAAGTAACGCCTGAATCTATTAAATCTTTTACATCTATTTCCAATCACCGTTTATTCATTTATTTATTTATTTACTTTATTGATAGACAGTAACACCTTATAACTATCTCACTTTATTTTTTTTATTTTTACAAAGTGATAACTCTGAAATTCGTTACATTATTATTTATTTTCTTGAATACGATTGGTTAAAAACTACAGTAAATCTTAATCTGCCGGGACAAATAGTAAAACAATAATAAATTTTCCTTCTATATTTATTATACTATATTATACTTCTTTTCTTACTTTATTATAGTATAAGAAATAATCTTCTTCTTCTTCTCTTCTTCTTCTTCCTTCCGTTTTCCCTTTATTTGGGGTCGGGTCTCCCTATCAATTTGCGCCAGGCCACTCTATCTTGAGTTGTCTCTGCATCAAGTTGAAGGGTTTCCAGTTCCTTTCCGATATTAGACCACCACGTAACTGGACGCCCTCTCCCTCTTGGGAATTCTGGGCGGCTTAAAGCAGTTTTTACGATGTGGTCATCTGGTTTTCATTGAATGTGGCCATACCATCGTAATCTATTTTCCTTCACCTTAAACGAACCTCTGATATATTCGTTTAGTTAAAGAAATAATAAATAAATAAATTAGTCTTTTCAGCCCATAGATGCCCACTGTAAGATATAGGCCTCATATAAAGAACGTCACTATGACAGGTCCTGGGCTCCCTGCAACCAGCCACTGCGCAACCTTAACTAGGCCGTCAGTCCACCAAGTGGAGGGGTTACTCTCTCCGGGTCTACCGGTTCGTGGTCGCCACTTGAGAACCAGCCGGCTTCAAATACCATCGATTGCACGAGCGATCTATCTCTACCACTGCCACTACATACGGGCAATTGTTTGAGCTATGTCAGTTATTTGGTTCAGTTTTAATTTTTTATTAATTATAATTTCTGTCTGTTTCCTAAATTATAACTATTTAAAAAAGTGAAATTTATGTAAAAATGAAAGGATTTCAAATATTTTATTTATAGTTCTACATGTATAATGTGCATGAGTTGCTTTATGTTTAGTATTTGAGTTTTTTGTTATAATTGTGTGGTAGACATGCGATAGTTAGTTATACAATGCTTTAATTATTCAATTTTTTGAGTTCTTTGCAGGGAGTTCATATTAATACCAACAGCCGATGTTCATATTGCAATGATATGGGATTTTTCATAATCGCCACGCTTGGGAGGCATACAAGCGATCGCAATGACGTATTATGTTACGCAAAATACGTACGTTTGTGCTTTTGTACGTATGAATAATTGAATTGTAAGTATGAATTATTTATGATTTGTATCCCGGGAATTAAACCTACGACCTATAATCAAATTCGTTAACGAAATTAATGTAACATATTTCAGAGTTATGACTATATACAGGTTGATTGAATATATATCTCATTTTTTAACAAATTTCCAATCATAATGTATATAAATTAATTTTTTTAGGTAACTTATATTTTAGATAACTCCATAGATTTCTGTTGATGCGTAGAAAACACCCGTCGCGTTGCCCGGGTTAGTATATCCGGCGATACAGGTTAAATTTTTCGCACATTTTCCCTTAGAAAACTTCTTATACGAATCGCATTTCCAGGCGGTGTACCAACCTGGGTGATGAACGGTTTGAGCCCAATACTTGACGCATGCTTTGTGACTGCATTTTGCCGCTTCCGATGCCCCGTACCCTGGTATCAGACCCTCGTGACACTCCGGTTGTTTTTTTCCGTTGTTGATGAAGAAATCCGTATCAGCAAGCACGCTTGTTGTACCCAATTCGCCGACATTGCAATGATATACTTCGACATACCGAGATACGCCTGATCTGATTTGATCTTCTATTACGCTGTTGGAGAAGCAAGGTCCAGCTGGGTCGATGCCTGTTCAAATTTACATTCAAGATATATATAATTATGCAGATATCGTCAATTATTTAAAATTATAATCAGTAAGCTACAAATAGCTCAGAATGAATTATGATGTACACAATATGTTATGGACTTTTTAACATTTCGATCAAAATTAATAGAACCTTAATGGTAATATAATATTTATTTAGTAATATACTTTTAATTTTACATTTAAAACTGAGAAAATTATTTATTATAAGTATATATGCTTTATATATGTATTTTTGTACACAATAACTACCCATTAATTATATAAAAAATTGCCTCGTGTAATGAGACCGCCCATTGTACTTTTTTGTTTATTATTATGAAACTTTTTAAATGTTTTCTAGAGTATACAATTTATTACATATGTGTACATTCTTATGTATATCCCTTAAAAATTCATTATCTTTTTGAAAACTAAATTTAGGTGTTACGAATTAGTTTTTATTTTTTCTTTATCATGTTTCAATCGCTATTTTTGAATAAGTATTTATATATTTAAACATAAATAAAATATTATTAAATACGGGATTAAAATCAAAGGTTAGATTAACAATTTATTTAAAAACATCTTTTAGGGAATAACTTGCTTTTAAGTTATAAATGTGCTGGCAGCACAGCTCTAATTGTGAAATAAAAATAGAATTAAAAAAAATTGAAAATAGAATACCTGTGATCCTCCATATCATCTCGGATGTGACACTTTTGTAAGCAGTTCCAGCGTATCCCAGCATCTGCGCACCTAGACTATGTCCAATACAATGTATTCTATCCGATGGAAATCCTTTATTATGTATATCTACTAGTAGATCTCCCAACGCATTTCCTAAGTGGTAAGTGTATGTAACTGCTCTTTCGTAACCACTCCTAGCTCCTCCTTTAGAGGAAGTGTAAGCGGAATGATCTACTATAATCAAATATATATCTGGAACGTTCCAGAACGTCTGTCTTATTATCTCCTCTGTATTCTTATTAATATTGGACTTATAACCGGGTACGAAAAATATTAATTTTCTCTTACTGTCCAAATTATAGTAATGCGATAACCCGTCAACAAACTCTTCAATTTTGTAACTCATGTTAAAATTGTTTTTGAAGTCATAGAAATAAATCACAGTATCTCCGACATCGAGTTCGACTTCTTTATTATGGTCACCTGTTTGAAAACAATCATTTACTTTTTTAATTATTATTATAAGAATAATAAAATAAATAAAATATTTGAAATCATTTCATTATTATATAAATTTCACTTTTTTAAATAGTTATAATTAAGGAAACGGACACAAAATTATAATTAATAAAAAATTAAAATGAACCAGATAACTGACATAGCTCAAACATCGCTCGTGCGACCGATTGTATTTGGAGCCGGCTGGTTCTCAAGTGGCGACCACAAGCCGGTAGACGCGGAGAGAGTAATTACACAAAATACCTGTAATAATTCTATTAATAATTTTAAAACAGTTTACTTACAATCTATTAAATCAGAGTACAATAACGCTTGGAAAGGACCCCAATCACATTTTACATTCACAAACACCGCAATGAACATTAAATAAAAAATAAACATATCTGATAACCTCGCACCCGTCTGTCTACGTTGAAGTCAGTGCGATAAATGGACATTTTTAATAAATAACATTTGCCAATCTTTTAGCCAAATTAGCACAGTGTGTCAGAAGATAGCTCATAGTCAATTAGAGTCAATTATGACTTTATTACATGAGTACAGTCAGTTTACAGATCAGGATAATTGTCAGTTCGATTCTAAGTAAGCATGTACTTTGTATATAGTTGTGTGGCGTGAAAAAACATTAATAAAATATAAGTTTGTATTTCTGATACTATAGGCTAACATTACAGAAAACATATTCAAATAAATAACTAAATTATAAAGTGAATTTACAAACAAATTTCTGGTCAACTGGATTTGCTAACCTAGCAAGCGGCCTACCAAACCGCATCTATTGTCCCGCGTACTCCACTGGAGAGCCTTTCGCCGATTTAATGTATATTCATACTTACTTTTCAAATTTATGATAGCCATTTAATATATTCATATATATTTAATGGAATCAGGCGTTACCTCGCGGAAGTCCATCCTAAGTAAGAAAAGGACCAATATTTAGCCACTTCCGGACATGCAGTGGTAGTCGTGCAATAAAGTGCACTTCCCGCCAGCCCGCTGACAAATGCGTATGCGCATTTATCAGCGGGCTAATAGTCACATTAGTGCCAAACACAGAGTTGACTCTGCTTCTGAGGATACCCCGTGGAGGGGTGAAACACGTGTTGAGTGGTTTGGCGGTGGCGGTTGTGTGATTCGCATTGTTTGCCGAATACGCATTTATCAGCGGGCTGGCGATCTTCAATATTGATAATGACATTAAAACAGATGCACAGTATTATGTTATAGATTAACTATAACAATTATCTTTCTTTTTTCGCATGGCTTTGTTCAGAGTTCTAAACATCTCTTAGGAAGAGTTTGTTTTAACTCGTCGCTGCTTTTTTTTATGTCTTCGATACATACAACAGGATACTGGCAATATACAAAATCGATTTTTTTTTTAAATTAAATGTCGAATCTTGGACGCATAAAAGAAAAACTACTAATACTTCTAATTTATACATTATACTGTTTTTATAAAATATAAAAATAGAATCATAAGATTTCAAAGTAAAACTGATTAAGTTTGTTGTTTGTTTTTCTCAGATCTGAACACATTAGGAAGGGGTGTTTAGGGGAGCCCGATGCGATTATAATTTCTACCAAATTAAGCTCTTAAAGCAATGTAAAGAACTGCTCATTTTTGTAACTAAAAATATTCTGAGAACGATACTGATTATTACGTTTATTCAATCAACAACGACTATACTCAATGTTTTAGACAGTCATCCAAGATTAAACTTTGTTCCAAAACTTAACAAAGAATCAACCCGCAATTAAGTGTAGGTGCTGTAAGTAAAAAAAAAATCAATTAAGCTGAAACAAAGAGTCGAGCGAAAATAATCCATTTCCCGACTAGTAATTAACTCTTAATCAGCTCGGGGCCGATCTGAAAGTTTTAAATTGACTTTTCTCGCTTCCCCCGACGGCTTCGAGTCGTTTATCTTGATCCTTTAAGAGCGGTAATTACTGATTCAACACACCTTTAATCCCTAACGGCGGTGGAACGTAGTGGAACTGAGTTGGAATTTACAATGTGGCAATTTGAAAAGCAACCGAACGGAATAGATTCACTACACGTTCTGTTTTACGATGCACTATTTTTGTAACACCGAAATTCTTTTTGACTGCTTTATCGATTTTAAAATTTGAACTGACATTGTTCTTGAAAATAATCATACGTATGTTGGTAATTGAAGACTAGAATAATCTATTTTATTATAACTGTGGTAACATTGTATTTAAACAAAAAATAAAGTAAACTATACAGTGGTAATTATTTACATTTGTTAACATTGCAACACTGAGGTTTTTTTAATGGCCGATGGAGACCGCTTGTTCCACCCTTTATTAAAGTATTTACTTTCTTTCTATTTTTTTCATTCTCATCTTACATTCCTTACCATAACTGTCTTTCTGTTTTTTCATCGCTCTAATATGTTGTTTTATCGATTATCAGTTACTGCAATTTAGTCTATTTATACAATTTATATATGTCATAGCTTTTTTAGTTAATTCTACACCTTATACATATACATCACAGTTCTCTTATTTTTCTTATTTTCAATATTAGTTTTAACATTTATTTCTATTATAATTTAGTACATTTTTGTATTTTGCAACACTGGGTGAATTTGTCAGAAAAAAAAATTGAATGTTGTATAAATCATTTGCTTACTAAAAATTGTAAACTACTTCTGCATATAGGACAGGACTACGTGGAATTCCTACCTTCTAAACTTCTCGGTCACGCAACGCTGTAAGATATTCCAATTACCCCATTAGAACCTTTTTTATTTATCTCACTCTCCTCCGTGCTATGATATTTTATCAAGGGTTCACTTATGCCTATCTCAACTGTGACCTTCTTTTTTAAGTTTGCCAACGATAAATGCTCTTTCGCTATCTACGACTTCACCAGGTTTTATAAATATATTACTGTGTTTAGCTCAGAACTACCTACAATTACAATCAAAATCTTGGTTTAGTTGGTCAGTAGCAACTCGTTTAGTATTTAGACTTAGGTAGACGAATAGACCGAAATTCAGCTCAATTTACTTCTATTTTCAAATTTTTTCATATCCGCTTACCTTTTAAACTTTCTTCAGAGCTTTATTTCGGTCCGTTACAATACTTCACTATCATTATCATTGCTGCAATAGGACCTGCATTGCAAGACATATCCTTTTCATAAATTTACAACAAAACCGGTTGGAAGCGGCAAGTTTCCAGCGTTTCGGAAGGTTGGATGAACGTTCTACATCTCTTTTTGCTTTACTTTGATCTGTGATCTGTACTCCAAAACCTGAAGACCTAGCGAACATTGCGGACAAGTTCTGCGAGCTTTGTTATCTGTACCTTGCCACTTCAGCTTTCTGTATGAGGATCTCCACTAATCACATTTTTCACGATATTGGTCAATCAGTTTTTTTGGTACAATACCATCGGAATAGTTATTTTAAAACTTGTATACAAATCATTAATTTCAGTATGTTATACATTACTTGTTTTTTATAGTTTAAAAGTAAAACATTTGACCTTCGTCTCACCCAATGATAAGCGAAGACGAGATCCACGATGCTACATGCTTGTCTATAAGAAACATATTCACTCTTAACTTGAAGACTCTTAAGTTATAGCTGGCTGGAATCAACGTACTTAGATATTAGGTATTTAAACTTACCAGCACATGTTATGATCACTGTAAAAAAGAAGAAAAAGGGAAAAGCGTATGATTTTATTCTTATTTAATGATGTTGTGATTGAGTCATTTTGTTAAAATTTCCAAGTTGTAAACAAAAACAAATATATCAAAACAATTTTTACAAATAATTTCCTTTATTAACTATAGCAAAAGGTGCATCTACTATTCCCAACATAATATTAAATTTATATCGTTATTAAAAAAATCATTTTATATACATTAAAAAGAGAATTTTAATCCTTCAAAGTCACGTTCTATTATTTAAAAATTCCCCCGGTACAGGAATGGTCTTCAACCGTCAGTATTAAAATAGAGCCAACACGATTCCGGAATATTTCTCGCGCGCATTGCTACTGGCTGGTTTAAAAGGAAATAAAAAAGTTAGGGAACCGGGCCGTAAATGTACTCGCAATACTTTAACAATCCAGTCTCGAAATGTCTTACCGAATCGACGACTTATTTTTAAAAAAAATATATAGTTTTGCTATTTCCGAGAATTGTTCTAAGGTATAAAATTTCTAGAACGATCTATTATAATAGAAATGTGCAGTTCAAAACAATGGCTTGTTACAGATAAAACATTTTAAACAAAGAACACATAGTTTTTTACTCGTTATAAAAAAAAATATTTGCATTGATTCAGCTGTAACGTTTGCGTCTAAGTATTGTTATTGTATTAGTTCAGAAACTTTTACAGTTTATTAATGCATCTGCATTTAAAAAATCCATTCAATTAAATGTTCCTCCTGTTTATTAACTCTAATAATAATCAAAGAATATCCTTCTTCTTTTCAACTGATGGACGTAAACTGCAAGACATAGGCCCCCCTAAAAGATCATCACAATGATCGGTCCTGAGCTACCTTAACTATGTCATCGGTCTACCTAGTGAGGTACCTACCCACGTCGCGTCTACCTGCTCGTGATCGCCACTCGAGAAAATTTCGGCCCCTATGGCCATCTGTTCCATGAGCGACATGCCACGCCCACTGCAATTTCAGACGAGCAATTCTTCGAGCTACATTGATCTTGTTTCTTCTTCCGACATTCTTAAATTCATTATATTCTATATACATAAAATTATTAATAAATATAATAAAGATAGCCATATACACAAGGTAGCACTAAAAGACAAGCTTTATAAAATTAGTTATATTTAGGTAAATGTGTATGAACTCCTTTGTTTTTATTACCTCTAAATTATTTAAAAATATAATTTCTTTTTTTACAAAAAGACTACTAAAAATATGTAATTTTAATTACAATTGTATGTATATGTTATGTGCATTCTTATCGAAATACTATCAAACGATCTATTTATTTATACCTCATGGTAATTTTATTCAAATAGGTCCAACAAAAGTGTCAGTCGACGCATACAATACCCCTCGTATATCACATATTCCATGATATCCAACTGTACTGTAATTATGAACGCAACGGCCATACAAATAAGAATCAAAATCGCATGCGATATATGAGTTAGGATCAAGTACAGTCCAAGCCCAATATTTATAACAAATAACATGACTGCACGTCTCAGAATCAACTCGACCTAAGGCTCTCAAGTAAAACCCGTCGTAACAATCTGGTTGTGTTTCTAATTCGATGTTAAGGAAGATATCTACATCTGCGACAGTTGCGCCTATAGACATGTTGCCGACTGTACAATGAAATACTTCAACACAATCAGCTACACCAGATATGAGACGATTTTCTTCTCCATCAAAGCACGGTTTTGCTGGTTCAATTGCTGTTACTCTTCCAATCTTCTCTGATGTTTCTTCTATATATGCTTCTGCGATAAAACCTAGCATAGGTCCTCCAAAGCTATGACCGAAGCAAAGAATATTCTCTGACGGGTATCCATTTCTGTGTAAACCTGCTAGAAATTTTCCAACAGCTCTCCCAATATATATTGTATATGTCACAGCTTTTTCATAGTTATTCTGATTCAATTTATGAGTATAGGAGGAATAATCTAAAATGAGAAGGTATGCGTTAGTTTTCTGAAACGTTTCTTTCGTCCAATCAGCCGTATGTCCGTTGATAATGGATCTGTATCCGGGTACGAATAAAGCTAGGCGTCTATCCACGTTTATATCGAGTTTAGAAAGTTGTTCGCATGCGTCGAAAATGGGAGTTTTAATAGTTATGTTTTCCTTAAAATCATAGAAGTGGATGACTAATGAACTGACATCGAGTTCGAGTGTTTTGTCAAAATTGCCTGAAACCAAAACGAAATTTAATTTTAATCATATATACATGAAGCTTAGTGTGATTATAATGTATTATTTGTCCTATCACAAGAAAACTCTTGACAATTGTAGTTGTATTTCGACGCTGTTGTTGAACATTTATGATTTCTGACGTCAAAATTTTGAGCAATAATTTTGACAGTAATCCAAAGTAAATTATAATCATTACATATATAACAATGTTTTCTCACATTTTCGTTAAGGCACGTAGAAGATTAGTATAGATAGAAAAATATTAAAACACAAGCAAAATTGTAGAAACAACACTTCTATGCCTGTACGAACCACAGAGTAAACAAAAGCAGCTGTCAAACATTTGACGTCACTTAACCTCAAAACGGTGTGTTATTAATTATCTTTATGTGACTTTATATGCTACACACATAAACACACATACATACACATATTATAATTACTGTAAGTTTTTTTGTTAATAAATAAACATTTTGTTCATGTATCCTTATAAGGAAAAGTAGTGTACTAATGTTCTTCTTTCTTCTTTTCAGCAGATGGACGCCTACTGCAAGGCATATGCCTTCGCCAAATATCGCCACGGTGACTGATTCTACGCTGCCCGTATTCCCACAATCCTTATTATGTCGTCGGTTAACATAATGAGGAACCTACCCAAGCCGCGTTTACCGGCTCGTTGCTGCCACTCAAGAACCTTTCGGACCCAACAGACATCGCTTGCACTAGCGGTGTCTCCACTGCCACTTAAGACGGTCAATTCTTCGAGCTATGTCAGTGATATTGGTTCTTCTACATATCTCAAAGCAAGCCTTGCAAAGCCTAAAGCAAAGCTTTCTCCAATGCTCTCTAGGCAACCTAGAACCTTCATTTAAGGCCCGTTGTAAGTGACCACGTCTTGGATCCGTATGTCTAGTACGTTTCTAATGCGTAAGTATATTATATATAACATATATATACTTAAAAGAACACTCATATATATAAGTAGAT
Organism: Battus philenor; assembly: GCF_028537555.1. Classification (NCBI taxonomy): domain Eukaryota; kingdom Metazoa; phylum Arthropoda; class Insecta; order Lepidoptera; family Papilionidae; genus Battus; species Battus philenor. The sequence continues at coordinate 2,295,444 of NW_027181759.1, read as the reverse complement.
GATAATTATGTTTTATTGCTTTATGAATGTAGATCGCTTATCATATTTGATGTTTCATTTTTATTTATAAAGTGAAGTTATTTCATTAATTTACTATTTCAAAAAGAGGATTTATTTCGAAATTTTCAAATTTAAAAAATAAACTCTTTGATAACAACATTCGATGATATTAAAATTCGAATATCGAAAAGGCCCCTGTAATATTATATTAATAAGCAACCTATATTTTCGCATCATAAATCTGTAAATCCAATATTATATTGAGATTATGCTAATGGAATATGCCATCCAACCGCTATTATTCATTCATTGAACTTTTTAAGTCGTTATTATGTATGTACAAAGAGATATTATCAAATATTTATGTTTTGAACGTAAATTTAAGTATGCATATAATATATAACAAGTATACATATACAGACATATAATTAATTTTATTTCCACCATTCTAAACCACAGTTAATAACTAAAAAAAAAGAAACATCTGTGTTTGGCACTAATCAGTGTAACATTACTCCTGAAGATGCCTCGTGGAGGAGTGAAACACGTGTTGAGTGATTTAACGGTTGCAGTTGTGTAATTCGCATTGTTTGCCGCATGCACATTTATCAGCGGTCTGGCGGGCGGTGCACTTTGTTGCACGACTACCACTGCATGTGCGGAAGTGACTAAATATTGGTCCTTTTCTTACTTAGGAAGGACTTCCGTAAAATAGCGCCTGATTCCATTAAAGAGAAAAGAAACAATTTATATAGAGATACAAAAGGCGGTCTTATCGCTGGAAGCGATTTCTACCAGACAGCCTTTGGATGGAGATAGGAGACATGAAGGAGAGGGCAGTTTAGGGCGAACATACATACATACATATATATAAAAATACTTATATTTACATGCACATGCATATTAGTATTTACGTGGAAAAGGAATTATGTAAACACGAATAAATAACAAATGCTATACAATATCCTACATTAGAGGAGGGAAGTGCTCTTATACCATCTTTTTAAAAGCTGACGGTTATTTAGCGCATCACAATGCTTCTGGTAATTCGTTCCATAACTGTACCGCGACAACAGTGAAAGATCTGTCCATAGACAAAGTAGAACGACCATTTCAAGTTCTTAATTGATCTAAGCAACTTATCATGTCAGTCAAGTAAGAAAAGAAATCTAGATTTAAGATAAGATGTGTATAAAAAATACCTTTATATTTCAATACAATTTATTGTTATTAAGAAAGTAATTATCTTTTTCACTTAAACTAACTTCCAGTAATAAGCATCAGTTGCACTGAAATGTGATCTCTTACTACGGACCTCATTGGCACCTTAACAGAAGATTCGCAGAAGAATCTAAGTAACGGATATAGCACAGCGTATTGTCAAGTTGAAGTAACAGTGAGCAGGGTATATGGCCGCTGGAGCCTTAAAGTGGAATAATTATAAACCAGAAGGAGATGATGATAAGACGCTTGATGCAGACTGATTCAAACAGGTCTTATTGGAATTTAAGGCAGCTTATTTTCAGCAGTGGTCATCCTCTTAAAAGTAAAGTCCTTAATCAGTTTTAAAATAATAAATTTAACCCTTTTGCGAGCGACGACATTTTCAGCCGGATTAGGTTGCAAATCGATGTGATTTTCGTAAATGTGTCGGACACGTTATAGGTACAATAAAATTTCTATAGAACGTCAACAGTTGAAGACCCTTCTCAAGTACTAGTAAGGTATTCCTGATGCTTTGAGGTAAAGTAATGTAACATAAGCCCTGTTGTCGCCGATCGCGCGCCATCTGACCTGCGGCTTGAATAGCCGCAGTGACGCCTTCCGACGGCAAAGGTTTAATAAACTAATTACTCTTAATATCAATTCGTTACATATTAAAAAAACCCGCTTTATTTAGTTACCAGAAAAAAATATACATAGTTTTCTCCGTAGACATATAAAAGCAACATAAGATACAATAAATCATTGTTCAATGCTTCTATATTTAAATAAAACAGTTCGAATTACTTACAGTTGAGTTGCTGTATCGAGCCTCTCTCGAACAAATACATTGTTATTACTACAAACATATGATATTTAATACACATTTTTATTTTTCCGATACACTCACAATGGCTTCAAGTATATTATTGAGACCATCTGTAAATACATTCTATATTTAATAAAGAGATACGTTAGATATGTTTCACACTACTCACTCGGTGTCTTTTGATTTAGTTAAAACATTGTCTTGTGAATGTAGTATTGAATATGATTTAAAAATATTTTATACATTAACATAGATTATCTATTGGGTGATATATCATAATCATCACGCTTGGCGGAAAGGATTGGCGATCGCAGTGTGGTATTATGGTACGCAGAAGACACTGCTGCCTTTAATGGTAATCCTATATAATAAATGCACAAAGTGTGAATCATATAAGATTGTATCGCGAGAATCCAACGCTCTGTTTATGATCGCAAGTGCGAATGCACTACCATTATTCTAATACCGCTACGTGAATTGTTACATCTTAAAATATATATGAAAGTTTCAATCAACTTCAAAGACATGATATATAATTTAAAAAATATATATCAAAAGGCCATCAAAATTTTTTCATTGTTTTAAATTATATGACGAAACAATCTTTACAAAATGATTTTTGTTAAAAAAAGATCGATCCAGAAAATCAGTAATTGTTTTATGGTTATATAGTAAATTTAAAAAGTTTAGTAAACCAAAATTTGTACTAAAATCACATTATAGTGTGAAGGTTTTTTATTTGATAATACACCAAAGTTACGACTGTAAAAAGTGTCTTATTCATTTCTAATAAACGGAATCAGATATTTTTATAAAATGCCGTAAAACATTCCTGGACTACCATTAACGAAATTAAAAAATAGACGAAAAAGGCTTATTATTCAATAAACCAATATTTAAATGCTAAGAATCCTTGGCAGTGATGTCGCCTGATTATTTTGATTTCATTTAGACTATGTGATAAAGTGTATATGTATAAATATGCGTCAAATTAAAAGATGTGTTATTATGTTTCTTCCTGATTCTTCTCAACAACTATAACACCTTGCGAAGCAGTGTAGAGTCAAAAATAAAATAGAGTTAAAAAAATAAATAGATAATAAGTTGATGATCAATAAGAGTTCTAGTAATTTTTTTTTATGTAAAGTTTTGGAGTAAATTTCTGTCTGTGGTAAGTGTTACAAGTGTGATCACAAAAAGTATGAGTTTTGAAACATCGTAGCTTTAAGATGATATATGCTATTATAGGGAAATTTAAACTAATTGTACTTTCTATCAAATTGGGCTCTAAGAGTATTCAAGCACACAAGTCACTAAAATAAATGTTCCTATGTACATAGTAATATGAAAAATATTTTTTAACTAATTATTATTAAAACTTGTCCGATTTTTTAAAATACAACATGGTCACACTATACGGAAAGTAAATTTAAACAGAGTGCACCTGATTACATTGTTCGTTTTTATTTATTATTTAACATATGTATATAAAATTGAATAAAATTACAAACGAATTTACAATGCATCATATAAATTCCTGAAACCACGTACACGAGTTTAATGACCTTCCGGGAAGAATCCATTTTAATTTCAACCGAAATTCCAGGAATTATTTTATCATGTTGGTTTTTATCTGTGCAACGCCATACAATACACTTTTATATACTTTAATGTTAAAAAACTTTATTAGTAAATCATCATCGTCATCACCATTTCAGCCCTAAAATATCAACTTCTTGAAATAGGCTTCTCACATACAACTCCTAAATCCACGTCGCTACTCGAGAATCTTTTGGCACCATCAGTCATCGGTTGAACGAGCGTAAAACCAATTTTGATTTTAGAATATTAATTCTCAGACCTAGGTCGTTGACCTTGCTTCTTCTATGTATCTCCTCATTTGATTTCACAGCAAAACTCCGAGCTATCAGGGAGAAATTGAGTTGTAGCGAAATAATCACAGTTGTCAAAATGCTTTCGCTTATCTGTCAATCCATCGATCTACGCATGCGCAAAAACTAAGGACGCGCGACGTATGATTTATAGACGGCTGTCAAAACCGCGCCTTATGCTAAAAAATATTATGAAATATAAGAATGGCAAACGGCATTAAGTGATATATGTGTTGTTGTTTGTGAATTTGTATTAAATCTTTAGTGCTGTGATGTAATATGGAATTAATTACTATCTTATATCAATTTTGAATCAATGTTTAATATGTACAAATGAGTGGTGAAAGTTTTATGTAAAAATTATTTCATTCGCATGATAAATAATTTATTACGGCGTTGGTGTGTTTGAAGTTGTAGGCGGATGACTTTTAAAATAAACTGTGTCTATCTTTCATCCAAGCGTTTTAGTTTTTGGGCTCCAGCTCGTTAGGTGTTGTCTCTAACATTGACTACCGAACCTGTTAAACTCCACCCACGGAGCCTTCTTATAAGGTCTTCTATTTTTCAGCTGATGGACGCCCACTGAAAAGGCATAGATCTCCTTTAAAGATGGTCACGATAATCGATCCAGTGGTGCCCGCAAGTAGCGTCTTCTCGCAACCTTAACTATTTCGTCCGTGGACCTACTAAGGAATCTACCTACCCACAGATTATAAGGTCTACCGCTAGCAATTAAATATTTAAAATTACTAATAACAAGAACTGTATATATTTTTATAGTTGTAATGCAATAGGTGTCTATCTTCCATCTCACCTGATGGAAAGTGTAGATGAAGACGAAGGTACACGCACATCCAAAAGGTAACCTGTTCACTCTACTCTTAAATGCTCCAGAGTTCAACTAATCAGAAAAAATATACCCAGGCAGGTCGTTCCAAATTTTGGCGACTCTCACCAAAAACTAGCTGTCAAACAGTTTAGTTCGACTTTTGGGTTTGGCAACAATGTATAGATGAAACTTTGGCCTGCGGCTAGTAGTCCGATAAAGGAATAGAGATGGCTCAATCAGTTCAAAAAGTGTAGTATGTTTCAAATTGCAAACATGTATAAGAATTTTGAGTATTTGTCGCAATGTGCTCATTAAAAAAAACAGAAGATAACGTCAGAGTAAAACCTTTAAAATTCCACGTCAATCTAAATAAAGCCTTTTGTAAATTACTTCGTGGGCCCATTTCGTTAGTCCTATTTAATACCTCAAATCTTCAGTCAAAGCTCTTAATCTCGTTTCTACTTAAAGTTTTGCTTTTGTCGGGTATCCTTCTGTACTATACTAATCACTTCAAAATATTCTTGACTGTAATTGTTTTGATGAAAGTACTTTTAGATTTTTTATTCTATCAAAGGCTCACGAATATTTTTTTTAATTATTTTACTCCTAAGCCGTCTCTTTTACTCATAGGTCATATTGCTATCCACATTTACTCATGACTGAGACGCCATGTTTTTCTAGACTGATCTATTTTGTGAAAATTGCCGTGCTCTCTGTATTCTGGTTGTTGCACTTGTTGTTAGCCTTGTGGGGCTCTTACAACTTCGTCGAACTTAGGGCTAAGTTATAAAAAAATTTCCGCCTACTGCTTCGTACTATTCGCCGTCACACAGCGCTTCGGTGCGCTGCGAGAGACTTGCTGTGTTGCTGCTGCTGCTTTTCTCCTTCGATGGTGGTGTTGGAGTCCGCGTCGGCGTCGATGTTCTTCTTGATGTCTTCGTTCTTCTTGCAACTACCTCCTGGTAGTTGCTATTCGGTGCGCCTTCTTCTTCGGGCGTGTCTTGTCACCTAGTGCGTGACTTTCTTGGTGGTGGCCCCCCTAATTGCCGTGCATAGTAGTGTTACTGCTTTTAAAATTGCAGGGGCAGCTCTAGCTCGTGTAGCACCCGTGTGCAATGAGGCCCTCCCCCCCCCCGCGCGCCGTTATAACTATTACTTTGCCGTCGTAATAAGAAAGTTTTTTTATATTCCAACAAGCTATTTTATAAGTAGGTATTGCTTACAGTATTAGTTACGGCCTTTCTTCTTATGACGGCAGAATAACACTCGTTGTTTTTATGCCTGTAGCACATCTCTGTTGCGAAACTAACCGCGATAGTTCATGTTTCGTCTTGTGTATTAAGTTTTATGGACAGTAAAATAGAGTGTGTCATATCATTGTAACATGATGGTCCAAGACGATTCTCTTAGCTGTCTCAGGGAGCGCCACGGCGCCCGTGTGCATTGCACACCCTGCACCATAGGTTAAGCCGCCCCTGTTAAATTGAGTCGGTAAACAGAATATTTGTCCGTCCACAGTTCTTTTACCCCCCACATTTATTATCCTTGATAAAGTGACCAACTATGTAATTTATAGGAAGAATGCCAGAAGCTCAAATTGATTGAAACCAGAATCAGATTAAACTCACCTATAAGGTCGCACTGATGTGGAAAGAGTCAGACAGGAAAGAGACATATGATCAATAAATTTAATGGTCACCTTCTAATACATTTTTACTTTGTTAAAATTTGTAATCTTTTACCAAACAATAATACTAAAGGCAAATCACTTTTTTATGTGTCTTTATAGCATTGTAGATACTATCATGGTATCCCAGCGGTAAAGAAATGATACTTGGTATCGTAGGTCACGGATTTAATTCCAGGGATACAAATGTTATATAATTCACACTTTATACAGTAATTTTATAACATTGTCATTGCTCACAAACAAGTTCTCAGGGGATAGGCAGCACCGTCCTCTGCATACCACACTGTTATCGCTAACGCGCCTGACAATTATATTTCTCTCCATGAATATCTTTAAGGCCTTGCAGTGGACCTATATAGGCTGAAATCACGATTAAAAGTTTAGTCTTGTGGTTGGACGTAAACAACGAAGGCAGGCGGCGCATAGAGACCTGTTCAAAACATTGTTAGGCTATTATTTAAACATGAATTATTCCTTATGTTGTATAGGAACTTTTTTGGAACTTACCAAACATATCTCGGTGATATCAAACTTGCTGATGTCATGACTCCTAAAACACTTTTTATTATGCCATATGTAATATGAACTTGTATATAATATAAAATTTTAGAGAGATCAATATAATAATTTTGAGAAAAGACCTCGTTCACCATTCACTAGGTGAAAAGGCGACGACCGTATTAAATACGTCGAAAGATGTTCAATGCAAGTTGCTTTCAACTAGTTCTATTTATAAATCAAATTATTATATTTTGAACACAAAATAAACATGGCTGAAATTAAACATATATTTTTTTTAGAAATAAAAAAAAACGTAATTTATTTCCAAGATTTACACACGGTGATATATTTATTGTACGTGAGCGCAGCACCGCCGGGCGATAACAATGGAGAAATGTTGATTACCACCTCCTTATCATAATAAAAGTGAATAATGTAAAATATTCCAGAAGTCGCGACAGTCTCGCTGTTCCCCCCCAAAGAATTGTAAGGTAAATGTTAATATAACTACATTTGAATTATATTTTCGTCTGTTTTAAATTTCGAATGTTTACTATTTAAACGCTTTTATTTAGTTCGACCCGTACGGAATTTATTTGAATCAAAATTAGAAATTGAAATTTAGCACCTTCCCGTTGTCAGGTTGATCTGAAATTTGGTACACACATTTAATTTAGATGACAATACAATATAATATAATCAATAACATTATAAATCTAAGATGGCCGCCGATACAAAATGGCGGATTACGTATTTTTCCTTAACCCCCTCAATATGGGTATCAAATGAAAGGGCTACACTAGTAAAATACGATGATTATGTCAAAATTTAAAATTCAAGATGGACGCCGTTCCAATATGGCGGACTAGGTACATATTTTTCCACAACCACCACAATATGAGTATCAAAAAACCGTTTAACTTAAAAGTTTTTTAAATGTATTTATTTTTATTATTATTATATATCACTATTATTGTGTCAAATTTGACGAGACACGTCTTTTTAGTAGTAAATATACATTTATTTCTTATATAGTGTCTCAAAATAAACATGTATTTATTTTAAAGAATATCACTTTAGGTTCAAAATTTTCACTTAAATACGCTTCAAAGAATGATCAAGAACGTCCACTGCTAGATATAGGCTTCCCCTATAGATTTACAAAAGGAACAGTCGGGAAAAGCCTCCGCCAACCTCAACAAAAGTCTATCTACGATATCCCTGGACGTCATACGCTGCGCTTACTGGTATGTGGTCTCCATTCTTCAAGACCCTAGCGGCAATTCGTTCTGTATGTCACGTAGTCTGCTCGCTGCCACTACAACCCTAGTCTACCCTTCCCTAGGTTATATCGAGCTTCCTTTCATCAGCAAGAAAAGGACCAATATTTAGCCACTTCCGCACATGCAGTGGTAGTCGTGCAATGAATGCACCGCCCGCCAGCCCGCTGATAAATGCGTAGTGCCAAACACAGAGACTCTGTGTTTGTCACTAATCGGTGTAACATAACTCCTGAAGATGCCCAATGGAGGGTTGAAACACATGTTGAGTAATTTGACGGTGGCGGTTGTGTGATTCGCATTGTTTGCCGCATACGCATGCATGTGCGGAAGTGGCTAAATATTGGTCCTTTTGCTTAGGATGGACTTCCGCGAGGTAACGCCTGATTCCATTAAATACTTTCTTTCATCTACGAATCGAGATGAGACCCAGATTCGATCTCATAATGAAAATTTTAATAACTAAATAATTGTTTTAACTTCACCTAGGCTTAACGAGTCGACACAACTGGAAGTCTTTTGTATAATTACGTTGATTTATTTCGTTTCAAATAAGTTTTAAATCCATTTGTTTGGATAACCATTGTGACTAAAAGCCATTGTCAACTTAACAGAATAAACTTTGAATTGAAAATTATTAATCAAAATTATTTGTGGATTGCTGTTTTATTATTCTATTTATTTATTTGAGGATAAAACAGTTTTACATTAATAACAATGATAAGTAAAACAAATGTAAAATATGTAAAAGTACAGAACTGTGACTCATATCTCATGGATAATATGTTACTGAAATACGCTGTTAAAAATTTATTATATTTAAAAAAAACAGTGAATGTGATTATAGTCATACATTTTAAAATAGATATTTAATGGAATGAGGCGTTACCTCGTCCATCCTAAGTAAGAAATAAAATAAAATTGTTTGCCGCATACGCATTTATCAGTAGGCTGGCGGGCGGTGCACTTTATTGCACGACTACCACTGCATGTGCGGAAGTGATTAGATATTGGTCCTTTTCTTACTTAAAATAGATATGGCTGCGGAAATCATAGACATTAAAATAGAATTCAGAAAACAAAGTTTCTTTATATCGAACGTATAAATTTAATCAAACCAGTGTAGTGTTTTAAAACATTTGAAACGGTAAAGATTATTAAAAGAATATATATATATATATATATATATATATAAATTATATATAAAAATATAAAAAAAAGATATTGAAAGAAAGAAAGAAGAAAGAAGAACAATAAAATTCCAAAATCAATTTCTGATCTGCCATTAGAGAGATTTAAAACCGATATTACAAAAAAACTATATTATTCTATCCAAGAATACTGATGTTAATGCCTGGAATTAAATGTTGTTGATGCTCACTCAAGAAGGTTATTATTGTCGCGCACATTATAAAACTATATTTGTAAAGAGCAACTGTTAAGTTTCTCGCCGGCTCTTTTCAACAGACCTAACTTCCGATGATAGCTTTCTGTAGGGACAACAATGCCGACGTTTTATGTAGATTGTCAATTCGAAAGCGTTTGTAACAGACTATTCAAATAAAGAATATTTTAATTATAGTTATCAATTGATGTCGAGAAAGGGTTGTTAAAAGAGTTTGGGAGTCACAAAACTAGATCAATTATACAGTTAATTTAAAATATGTAGTGTATTTATAGTGTCATGCAATAAAACTCGAGCGTGCTCCAAAGAGTCTCGTGCTGAATTTTTTTTCAGCCAGCCATACCGTTCACGAACGACGGCTATTATAAAAAGAAATGTCGCAGCGGTAATATTTCGTCGAGATACGCCTAATTTCCTGCGAGACTGGCGTTTCGTCCTAATATTCGTAGTTACAAAAACCGTCCCTTTGTGACGCGTCTTTGCATTAATCTTTGTGTCGCTCGCGACGTGATTCGCGTGCCGGCGTTTTTAGGCTCTTTCATAAGAGCCTTGTACACACGCGCCCTTTTATTAAACTATACAGAAAGATATAAAACAATATGTTTAAGACAGTCGCAACATAACTCGCGGCTTTAAAGAGGTAATGTATATCTCATTTGTCAATTCGAGTCGCATGTCGGCCGGGGGCCGCGGGTTAACATTTATGCGATATATGTAGCTTATTCTGTCACAAATAAACTACGTTCTAATTTAATAAGCACCATAGCTCCTTAGAAATTAACACAATAATGAAACATACAATCTCTAGTCTGAAAATAAGATGTGTAGGGTAAACTATTGAGCAGAATATTCTATTACAAACCGTTAATACCATCGCACAGATATAAGTAAACGCTCAAAGACAATATATGTCCACCCGGCCATCTAAAAGTAACTGATATACCAGCTAATTGTCAAGTTGAAAAGGGAAGGCCATGTAGTGCGCAAACAGATGACAGCCGGGACTTTAAGGTTCCGAAGCGGTGACAAGGTGGACAAACGATCCTATTAAAGTCATTAGAAAACGCTGAAGGTAGGTCGCTTTCAACCTGTCATACTGAAAATCTATGGCAAGTCCTTTGTGAAGCAATGGAGGTACCACGTCTTACGTAACGATGATCATATGCTTTCATATGAACTATACTTAAATTCCTTCCTTTCTTCTTAGTAAGCACGGCAAAGCCTTTTTAGTCATAGAGTTCTAACAGTCCTCCATCATCTGTCTCTTACCGAAGTGATGATTTCATAAGAAGTGTTCAATTAAGAAAAGGACCAATATTTAGCCACTTCTGCACATGCAGTGGTTGTCTTGCAACAAAGTGCACCGCCCGCCAGCCCGCTCATAAATGCGTATGCGGCAAACAATGCCAACTACACAACCGCCACCGTTAATTCACTCAACACGTGTTTCACCCCTCCACGGGGCATCTTCAGGAGTTATGTTACACCGATTAGTGCCAAACACCGAGTGATTTGAACGTTAAAGTGTTTAATAGAAAAATACAAAAATTATTTTGATGATAGAAAACACTTAAGAAATTGGTAATGGATGTAAAAGCATTAAAGGAGTGAATATATAACTCATTTGTCAACAAATATCTTTTATGCTTTGACACCTATTTATAAAGCCTATAGGGTAGAAGTACAGTGATAACTCTGTTATATATATTTTAATTTTATTCTTTAATTTATTTTTTCTACTGAAACTCAACAAGTAGTACAAAGTCTAAAGAATAGTAAACAATAAATAGTTTTAATATTTTATATAATGAACTGAATTTCTAAAAGATTTTTTTTACTATATTATCATTACGTTTATTATTTATTTGTGAAACCATTGATTTTTGGAAAGGGTGTGTCCATATAACAAATGACAGTAGATAAGCTGATACATTAATTCTTTTATAGCTTCTATACCTATAACTAATCGCTCTGTGCACTGTATTTTATTTGTAATTTATTTATTAAGAATAAAACTATTTTATTGTCATAATAAAAACAACAATTAATTATTTCCAAAGACACAGATATGTAAACGAGTGTGATAAAATTAGAAATGACAAAAATCAAGTTCAATTTGCAGTAAAATAAAAAGAAACCCTTTATGACGTTACAGTGAAACAGTTTTGTAAACTGAAAAGAAAATGTATTCTGTGTAAACGCAGCCTTACAACACGCGATAACATCGTGCAATCTCCGATTTTTTTTTCGCGTAACGAATGCTTTGAAAACGTTTTGTTTGCACCGAGAATACAAAGTAGTTGAACGAAAAATAACTATTGCTTGGTTTCTCGTATTATAATAAAACAAGAATAGGTTAAGTTCATTAATATAATAGTTCTTTTCTATCGCTTAACTTCTTTGTTTAAACTTCTGTGGATAGTTCTGTAGAAATAGAAGATTGAGGAGTTAGAGAACGGTCAGCTACGCGCTGGAATGACGCAATTACAAAGGCATGTAACATCAACGTGCCCGGGATGCGATTTACGGAGTCTTCGCCGGCCAAGGTTCAAATGTGGCAACTGCATCAGCATTGTAAGGTTAAATAGTTCAGTGCGTTCACTAGCTGTGTACGGCTATGAAAGATGTAATAAATGTTTTTGTAAACAGTTTTAATTATCTTTAGTTAATACGCGAATATGTTATACAAGCAGACGCGACGGGCGACAAAATGCGTCCGCCGCTGACGCTTTGCTAAGTATTCTAGCTCCATAAATGTATGCTAGAAAGCTATCACCTGAAATTACATAATAATAGTTTTTTGGAATAGTAGGTAAAATTATCGAAATAAACTTATAAATGGTTACAATTTGTACGAGCCTCTGGTTTTTTCATGCACGTCCGCTTCCGCTTATTAAAAAGGTCGGTCAGGGAAAAGGGACAATAGGTCTATAGTTCCGGCTTTATTAGTTAATATCCGGGCTTAGGGGCATCCCCGGTCTGTGGGATTACATGAAGGAAAGCGTAACTTCATTTATATTGTCACGTTCCATCTATGTCGGACTTACACTGTCCCTCGACTACCTGCACAATTATCACTCTTAGTTTTCTCGATTATGTAACTTGTTGCTAAATTATTTTGACAGGCGCTTTATAAATCATATTATTATATACGTTATTATGAAGTTACTCACCTAATTACGACCCTTTACCGTACCTTAGAAACACTGTAATATTAATAATAAATCAAAAAGTTTATAGACTTTGTAAAATATTTTTAACAATCAAAGTTGCCAGAAGTTATTGGCCTCTGCGCGTTCTATTAGAAAAGATTATTAATAATACGTTTTATAACTATAAATATATTTTGATTAAATACAATATTAATTAATTAATATTACAAGCTGTTAAGAAACAATATAAATATGCGGTAAATAAACTGCCAAATACACCAAATTCGAATCGAAGTGTAAAACAAAAAATGTTATCTGAAATAATTTAAGTTTCAGGACAACTTTCCAGTTATTTTTTCATTAAGAACCTGGTGATTTATTTAAATTCATTAGAAAAGGATCAATAAAATAGTTGAAAAAGTCCTCAAGTTTTTGCCTGACCATGGAAAAAAGGAATGAAGTTTAAGATATATTCAGATAAATCCGAAGTATGAATCTGTAAGGTTACTAATACAAGTGTTACCTCCTTAACACAGGTTATTTAACACATTTATATAACGCCATCGTCAATCGTATAGAAATTGGATATATGTGTATCCTTATAACGCAGAAATTTCTCTCGTGATATTTCTATACTGTGAGCTTATAGCGATTTATATATTTTATATTAAATTTCACTCGCGTCTGTATATAAAATTAAATACTGATTGGTAATAGGTGTTAAGGCTTTGAAGGGATAAATGTATAACTTATTTGCTGTAGCCTTGCTGCTTATTGTCTGTTTTAATATATGGTAGCTTCTGTCCAAAAATAAATGGTTTACAAAATATAATAATTACTTTATGAAAATGGGTTTTCAAAGTTAAGATCGCTGCATATTAGAATTAATTAAGCCGCTCAGAAGCCAATGCCAAATGCCAATGCCAATGTCCAAAAGACAAAAATTATAAAAAAAAAGTTTTTTGATCAATTAACTTTTAAAATTCTTGGTTTATAAATTTAATTAGAAAAGTGTATAAAATCTTTTTTCGAAATGTAAACTGCAAAAAAACAAGATATGTACATGAAGTATAAATAAAAACGAAAGTATTTATTGAAATAATGACAGCATCTTAAAAGTTTTAGGACTCATACCTTTTGGCAGCTGAAAAAGATAAGAAATTTGTGTAAAAAAATATTGATAAACGGTGGACTTATTCACAATGGCTTTTGAAGTTATAAAACTGTTAATAAAGGTCTATCTAATCTAGAAAAAGGTAACCAATGAGTAAATCCTTTAATAACTAACAAGGCTATTATTTATCTCATCAATATTTCCAAAAAAATATATTAAAAAATTGACTTAACCGCATTGGCTTCTGAGCAGCTCAATTATTGTTATTTAATTATTATTATCTGTCCCTGCGGACTTACTATACTGCCAATAGAAAATATAAATAAAAGTCATACAGGTTGTTTATAGATAGGTATAAAAGCTTTGAAGTATTTAACTTTTTTTCACCACTTCTAAAACTATTATAACTAGTCACCCTGTATATTCGTATGAAACCAATTTAAACACGAAAAGTTGTACACGAGTGACTTGTAGAAAACGCGTTATACGGGTTCTTATACGTGAGATAAAGTATTTTCCTATAACGCGAAACTAATCTTACATGTTACAGAGATTACTGTAGGTTTAAAAGATTAAATAAAACAATGTTTTTGCTGTATTTACAGAAATTTTACATTTCAATAAACACTAAAGTAAACTCTAAGACTATATATTATAAGACTAAAACTTTATATATTCATCCTTACAGATCTGTGCATATATAAATAAAATAAATTATATTTAACACTTAATGTTTCTGTTTCATATACTTTGATTTAGTTTCTTAAATTTATGCTTTTTTATATGTATTTGCGGCCAGGAGTAGCAATAACATAGTGATGGTTGCTGATGGTCGCTGGTGGTCACTGTGCGCGGGCGGCGCTTTGAAATGGCCATCTATCCACACATGATCACATGACAAAAGTATACGATCAATTATGTGTATCATTAGATAAATAAATAAATAAAAAGTGTAAGTAAAAATTTTAAAGAAAATAAGTGAATGTCGACAATATAACTTTACCAATACAACAATTATACAGGGATCTCGTTCACATTAAAAACTGGTCTGACAATTTAGGTCTATCTCAGTCAACCTGTCAAAATGTCAAGCCATAGTGGTGGGCAGTCGAAGCTTGTTAAGACTGGATACCTCGACCATTCCAACCGTTCTCTATGGTAAATTGGTAATCGAGTGGTGCTCCAGTATTAGGGACCTTGGGTTGCACATATATTCTACTATGAGCTGACAGGTACAGACCACTTCTTTGCCAGAAAGTTTCTGGTACTCTGCGTACCGTCTACGTTACACCGTCTAAAAAACTTACTTCCAAACCTAAGCCAATGCTTGTGCAATCACGTATTCTCCCTATTATTAACTGTGACGATGTGCGCTATTTTGATCTGAACGCAGACCTTCTCAAACAAACTAGAAGGTTCGAGAACTGGCGCTTGAAAAACTGCCAAATTCATCACGATAGCTGGATTATTGGTAGATATTTGAGTTAAATATATATATATATGTATGTGTGTATATATTTATATATATATACTTATATAATGTAGCAGCCGTTAGCATATTTATATGTATTTTTGTGTGATTCTCTTCCTTTTCAATTTGATTTATTATACTTATACTTATTATACTTTATACTATTTTTATACTTTTTTATTCTATTTCTAGTACTTTAAATGATATTAACTAGTTTAAAACGGTTAACAGGCAGAAAATGCCTTAAGAAGTTTGAAGTTCGCTGTAAGACGATGTATAGAGTTTTTAAATAAATAAATATATCTAATAGAATCAGGCATTACCTCGCGGAAGTACATCCTAACTAAGAAAGAGACTAATATATAGCTACTACCGCTATGCAGCAATAGTCGTGCAATGAACTGCACCGCCCGCCAGCCCGCTGATAAATGCGCGTGCGGTAAACAATGCGAAATACAACTTCCACCGTTAATATACTCTACACGTGTTTCACCCCTCCACGGAGCATCCTCAGGAGATGTTAGACCGACCAGTGCCAAACACCGAGATACTCGGTATACTAGTACGACTACTGCAGCATAGCGGAAGTAGCTATATATTAGTCCCCTTCTTAGTAAACAAATGTATGCAACAAAGGACCAATTTAATTAGGAAAAAAGACGAGGAAAGAAAAACAACAAGCGGAAGAAGATCAGAATGTGAGAAATAAAAGATTTTGTCAAGGACGTGAGGAAACGAGAGAAATAATGTAGGAGAAAGAGAAATAAAAAATATATTTAAACTTGCATTGTAAACTCCTTGCCCTAAACAAAGCAGGAGGAACGAGTAAAAAAAACAATCATAATTATATCCCTTAGAAAATAAATTAAAAAAATATATAAACTTTTTTTAGAAGTCTTTATTAGTCTTCACAATTTTATTAAATAAATTAAATCAGTTTGATTTATCTTCCCAACTCCATGTCGGATTCAATAACACATTTAGGTTGAACACTGGCGTTGATTTTGAACCTATTGTCGGCTGTCTCGTGGATTTCCTTCATCCGCTGTACCAGGGGGGTTAGAAATGTTCCGGTCCACTCTTCGGCGCTTCTTCTTCCCGTTATCGCGTGAAGATGAACTGATGTCTGCTTTTGGAGTGACAATAGCTCAGCTAATAAGCTGAAACATTTCATTTGTTCATGTTATCACCCTAGGATGATGAAATGAAGCTCATATAAAGAAAGAAATTAAAGAAAAAAAAATTAAAGAAAGCTCATTATAGATATCGCAGTCTATAGCAGTAATAAGAGCTGTCTGTGAAGCAGAGATGATGAAAGGTCACCAGCGGCAGTATAGCATCCCTTATGGAAGATGGGAACCATCACATTTTAGAGTAAGAAGATGTAACAAAACCGAACAAGCTAGAAGTCGGACAAAAAAATAATAAGGGCGAAATTAACCATGAAAAGTATAATAAGAAAAGATTTTAACTGTAAATAAGCTTGTATTGTTATAAAAGTTTTTAAATAAACAACCAAAAACTTAAAAATGGAAATGTAAAAATAAAAAGCATAAATACCTGAAGAATGAAAAAGGAGGATAAGATAGAGGGTGAAAATTAAAAAAAAAAAATTATTGAAAATATATCCTTATTACAAATAAGATAGGGTAACAAAAGGTCCCAAATAACAAGGACCCTAAAAAACAAAGACTCCAAATGCATTATAACCTCAAAAGAGTCCACGAGAAAGAAAAAAGTTTTTTTTTTCTTTGTCGCTAATTTAAAAACATATTAAATACAATAGCAGAGAAATTAATTTTTGAGCTTATTTTTTTAAAACTTATTTATAAAAATACACTTTTATTGTATAAAGAATGCTGAAGGAAATTCTTCTAAAGGTAAATTACCATCGGTAAATATACAGGATGATTTAAAATACGTGTTAGTTTTAAATGGATGAATATAGTACTTATCAATTAATAAATGATTTCAGAGGTTTTATAATTGATGTGTGAAAAGATTTGACTGAAATTCAGTAAAGTTACTCACTGTTTCGAAGTTACGACAATGTTTTCAAGTTGCAGCGGATTTGTATACTCATTTTTCAGCTGCCACGGATTCATCCACGTTGATACTCTGTATATAAATGTATTTTTAATTGTGACATTTATTCATTTGTCACGTTGCTTTTGATTTTTAATCATTTATATATATGTCAAGAGAATGTAACAAAAATACATTAAGACAATTTGAATCATAATTCTTCAGTCAAGGCTTAACTTTGTACATATTTATTCTTCCTTTATTTATCATTATTTTTTCACTAAAAAAATTATTATTTTATTTCATAATATTTTAGACATAGGTACAAAATTTCATTACGTGGTGATGCACTTGCAAGTACATAAAAATAAACAAAATGATTCTCTAACAAGAAAAGAGTGAGAAAAGGACCAATATTTAGCCATTTCCGCACATGCAGTGGTAGTCGTGCAATGAAATGCACCGCCCGCCAGCCCGCTGATAAATGCTTATGCGGCAAACAATGCGAATCACACAACCGCCACCGCTAAATTACTCAACACGTGTTTCACCCCTCCACGGGGCATCTTCAGGAGTTATGTTACAACGATTAGTGCCTCTGTGTTTGTGCAGAAGTGGCTAAATATTGGTCCTTTTCTTACTTAGGATGGACTTTCGCGAGGTAACGCCTGATTCTATTAAATATTTAAGAAAAGAGTGATTTTATCTTTTCGATATTGAGATATATATATATATATATATATATATATATATAAATCTTTTAAATCTTTAACTCATTTAGCTCAGAACAGCTCGAAGAGAGAATAAGGCAGCAAGCAGTAAAATATATCATTTATATCTCCGTCTCTTTTAGCTCAGAACTCAGAATGACGGAATAAAACGTGTGAAATATTCCTATTAAATATTTTATATCTTTATCACAAAGCACAATAAAGTTAAACGCCTACGTGTGATGTTCTTTCGAAAATCCGTAGTTTACATTTTTAACACAAACATGCAATGGCTATCCGTCCCTGTTTTACGTGTGAATTGCTATATATCCATCTCTTTCTAACTCTAAACGAGCCGAGATATAGAGATATAATTGACACATGCTAGAGAGTGATTATATCTTTTACCAAGATATATATATATATCTTTCTTCTCTTTAGCTCGCGAGCTACTCATCTCTAATGTGTATAAAACAGATTATAATTCATAGGTATTTTAAAAAAAATACTTGCTTTAAGAATTTTTACATATACATGACGTTATTCCAAATAATCTGCTATATCCTCTCTCCGTTTGTAAACTAACAAACATACACTACATATCGGTAAGACATCATTGTAAGATCGAATAGATTTTAATATTCAAGATGTAATATAAAACTTTTTTACGTAACCAATTATTTCAAAATTTACGTCATTCTTTATAACTAGATAAAACTATCAAATGTATTGCAAGTGAGAAAATAAACTTTTTCCATATTTCTTTTTCCTATATTTCGTCTTTACTTGGTTGTCCTGTTTTGAAATAAAAAAAGGTTTAAAAAAAAATATTTTTGATGTAAAAATGTTTACCAACCCTGAAAACTATCTTCGATCATTACATGCTTTTGCTATAGAAAATCTCAATTCACTTTTGAATGTAACCACGACGCAAATTGAGGTATTGTTGTACATATCTAATATATAAAATTCTCGTGTCACGGTGTTCGAACTTGAACTCCTCCGAAACGGCTTGACCGATTTTTACCAAATTTTACATGCGTATTCAGTATGTCTGATAATCGGCTACTATCTATTTTCCATACCCCTAAGTGATAAGGATGGTCCACCCCTAAATTTTATTTTTATTTTTTAGACAATTTTTTTGGTTTTTATTTTATTATGATACAGCATACAAAAATACATACAAACCTAAATTTTCACCCCTCTACGATCAACCCTTATCTTACATTTGTTAATTAAAAACTTTAATTGGTTTTGCAAAACAACGTTTGCGGGATCAGCTAGTATATATACATAAACATAGATACTATGTCATATGTGTAAATATGTCATACTCACACGTCGCCGTGTATGAAAGCCAAACTACGTTCTCTAAGAATGAGATAGGAGTGAACACATCTCGCCAACTCCACTCCCGGCCACTCTTCTTCTGGTATCACTTCGCTTACCGCCTCTACAATCCACAAACAATTTTAACCCTTAAATGCATGACTTTTATTTATACTTTAAAAATATATATATTGCAGATAAGTACAATGAAGGGAAAAGTAGGAAAAAATATATTTTTAATATAATATATTACATTTTTATACTTATTTCTTATAAAAACCCTACGTTGCTGATATATATATACTATGCATTTACTGTACACTATTGTATTTAAGTGGTGTTTCAATTTTTCATCATTATGCATTTAAGGGTTAAATTAAAAAAAAAAACTTAGTCTATTATTTTTGTCAAACCACAAGCCATAAGAAAAACACTTGGTGATACATAAGCTGTAGATCATCATTTATTCCTATGTCCCCAAAATGGGGCAGAAGGCGTCCACAGTACGTCGCCATCCCGAGCGGTCTTGAGCCTCGCGCTTTACTTCACTCCACGTCATTCCAACTGCCTTCACTTCTGATCGTCCACCAGGTTTGCTTTGGGCGGCCACATCTTCACTTTCCTTGAGGATTCCATTCTAGGGCTTGCCTCGGTATGTGATCAGGGTACCTTCGGAGCGTGTGGCCTATCCAGTTCCACTTGCGGCGTTTCATCTACTGGTCGATCGACTTCTCAGGGCAGTATATACCGAGAATACGTCGAAGACAGTTGTTAATGAAGACTTGGCTTATTGTAACCTTTATATGGTCAATATTAAATTGTATTTGTCATTTGTTAGATAAAGATAAAATTACTTTATTTAACATTGCACAACTCTTAATTATTTTAATTATTTATTAACACCACAGACAATAAATAGAGGGAAAAAAAGAAACAATTCATATATCTATCGATCTCTACCAGACAACCTTTGGTTGGAGATGAGAGACATGAAGGAGAAGGTAGTTTAGTGTGTACGTACAAATAGACACATACACATACATATATACATATAACATACACGCAAGACTACTTATTTATATATATGCACATATATCTCTCTCTATGTGTATGTGAATATATATATATATATATATATATATATATATACACATATATACATATATACATATATACATATATATATCAAAGGTACTATATAAATACGAATAATTAAGAGATGCTACAAAATATCCTATTTTAGAGTAGATTGATTGTACAAAATTTTTTTTAACTCTATTCTACAGATATAAATTATTTCACATTCAGTCATTAAATAAAATATTAATATTTTTTTTATTTCACCGCAACAAGCTTTATTTAATAACGTGTACTATAGTACACGTTATTAAATAAAGCTTGTTGCTACAATGATAAATTTCTATTAGAAGTAATTTCTCAAAAATACATATTTGTTTTTTAACTGTGTCAGGTCAATAACATTTGACAGTATGTTTGTCATAGTAGCCAGTTTGATAATAAAAGTAAAATAGGTATTCAAAATAACTTAAAAATATATATATATCATACCTGGTGCCTTGCCAGTGCTCAATATTTGCAAACAGGTTTTTAAAGACGGCAATGATACAGGGAGAAGTTCACATAGCGTTGCATAATGGTCGTATCTGAAAATAAACAATTTTAGACTCTGTTCCTAAAGGTTTAAACCTCAAAATGGAATATGGACTGGTGTATTCATATCTTACCGATAGATGGAGCTAATTTCAACTGGTTTGCATCATAAGCACATTTATACAGTCGATTCTCTTGGTCACAATCACCAGAGCGTATATATATATGCGACAAAAAATATAGTGTGATCTTGTTAAGCCCTAACTTTTACTATTAGGGAATGTATTATTATTTATGAAATATTTGGTTTCAATGCTGAACGCAGTCGCGTATATATATGCTTTACTGATATTCACCGGGAAAACTGAGCATATGTATATATACATATATATGTATCTGTGTGTGCGTGTTCGTGTGCGCATGTGCGTGTACGTGTGTGTGCGTGTGCGTGTGTGTGTGTGCGTGTGTGTGTGTGTACTATGCAAATGGCTGAAGATTTTATAAATAAACACTAGTTATGAAAACACTTAACACTATCGCGTATATATACGCTTCGGTGATAGTGACCAGGGTAGTTGAGCGTATATATATACGCTTATTTTGAAAATGGGTTAAGGGCTAATCGAAAAAAGTTTAAAACAGTAAATACTTATTTTACCTCGACCATCCAGTGAGAATGATACCAACAAAGTTAATATCCGATGAATACTTCTCGATTTCAAGCAGCCACCCCTCATGGTTGCTGACATATCTAGCAACAGGTGATAGAACCTAAAAAAAATTGTTTTTCATCATTGACAAATTCATCATCATCATCGATGCCCACTGCAAGGCATAGGCCTTCCCAAAAGATCATCAGCCTACCCACGCCGCGTCTACCGGCTCTTGATCACCGCTCGAGAAACTTTCTGCCCTAACGCGCTGTTGGTTACTCGGACCATGTGCCATTTCAACCGAGCAATTCGCCGTGCACCGAGCACAGCTCTCCCGCGCCTCCACTTCGCTCTCTTGCGCTCTTGTACCATCTTATAATACCCAATGAGCAAAGATGCATAGCCTAGATCTATTTACTGTAACTAAGATCGTCTCAAGGATTTTCATTTAAAAAATGATTGCAAAATTGCGCTTTATATACCCTCATAACCCATGTCAATTATTTAAATTGAATTTAATATTGCTGCGCTAAAAATTTATTTTTATATCAGAATGTAACAGGTCAATTACTTTTGACAGAACAATGTTTATCGTAATATATTGTTTAATACCTGTATCTTATTTTATATAAATTTATATTAAATAATCACTTTTCTGAGCAGTGATAACACA
Source organism: Battus philenor (assembly GCF_028537555.1). NCBI lineage: Eukaryota > Metazoa > Arthropoda > Insecta > Lepidoptera > Papilionidae > Battus > Battus philenor. Next base: position 2,273,074 of record NW_027181759.1, on the reverse strand, counting down.
GCAAAAGAAGTCTAAAACTCGTGCTCGATTTCCAGGACACAGTCCTGTATAATTCACACTTAATGCATTAATTAAAAAGTTGTCAAATATCTCCCTTCCGCCTTTTTGTCTTTTGAATTTCGCGGCTATGTACAAAGCGCTACAGAGCTCGTATCTGGCAATACTATACATAATTTGAAAGGTCTTGACATAACCTACAAAACGACGCTATGCATGATTAGTTTGGATATTGCGTTCAACAGTTATAGACGTGTAAACATGGAGTTCACTAACGCCGAAATTCGCGCTATTTTAAAGTTTTCCTTCGTTAAAGGCAAATCCGCTAGAGAAACGTTCCGTGAGATTAATGGTGTTTTGGTGGATGGTACTCTATCACTTCGAACCGCGGAGGAGTGGTTTCTACGATTCAGAGCCGGCGAAAACGACACAATGGATAAGCCAGCCGGCGGAAGACCTGTGACGACAAATACCGATCAAATCATGGACTACATCGAGGTAGACCGGCATGTGGCATTTCGTGACATCGCCCAGGAGATGGGAGTTAGTCACTAAACCATTTTAAACCATCTGCAGAAGGCTGGATACAAAAAAAAGCTTGATGTTTGGGTGCCGCATGATTTGACGCAAAAAAACCTTCTGGACCGAATCAACGCCTGCGATATGCTGCTGAAACGGAACGAACTCGACCCATTCTTGAAGCGGATGGTGACTGGCGACGAAAAATAGATCACATACGACAATATCAAGCGAAAACGGTCGTGGTCGAAGGCCTGTGAATCGTCCCAAACAGTGGCCAAGCCGGGATTGACGGCCAGGAAGGTTTTGCTGTGTTTGGTGGGATTGGAAGGGAATCATCCACTATGAGCTGCTCCCATATGGCCAGACGCTTAATTCTACCATCTACTGCGAACAACTGGACCGCTTGAAGCAGGCGATCGACCAGAAGCGTCCAGAATTGGCCAACAGGAAGGGTGTAGTGTTCCACCAGGACAACGCCAGACCACACACTTCGTTGATGACTCGTCAGAAGCTACGGGAGCTCGGATGTGAGGTTTTATCACATCCACCATATAGCCCGGACATAGCGCCAAGTGATTACCACCTGTTCCTGTCCATGGCGAACGCCCTTGGTGGTGTAAAGTTGAACTCAAAAGAGGTTTGTGAAAAGCGGCTGTCCGAGTTCTTCGCAAATAAGGAGGGGGGCTTCTACGAGGGAGGTATTATGAAGTTGCCGTCTAGATGAAAACAGATTATCGAACAAAACGGCACATATTTGAACTAAATCCGATCACTGTAACACTTTTTATAAAGCATTGAATAAAGAGCAAAAAAGCGGAAGGGAGATATTTGACAACCTGTTATATGGAATTGCCACTTGCTTACAAACAAGTGTATAAATGGTCAGCAGTATACCCCCCCATGGATACCTTTGGGGAAGCCCTATACCTTCTAGTGGTCGTCTATGAGCTGAAACGACAACAAATCATTGCTATCAGTCTTAAAAAAAGTCTTTTCTATTGCCATTAAACATTCACTAACAACCACAACAACTGTAATAAATTATTAATATCGTTAAATAAATTTATTTTTCTACACTGGCAACATTACACAGATAAATAATTTAAAAAATCTAATATTCCTACTCACACATTTACATATGTGGTTTAGATTATATATTAGTTAAGCATATTTTTGATTATGGTCACTTTTAGTTGATGACAACACAGTACAAAAAAGACGAATATATAATAATATATAATATAATATGGACGATAACGTGTGTCTATGTCTAATGATGATTATTTAATAAATATTTAAATGAGATTTTGCTACGATTTTTATTTTCAAACTACATACCACATATATATTATGGTTAATAATGTCGCTTTCTTAAGTTAAATTCACACGACTACATTTTTAACAAGTTTTTATTGCTAATCAACAATATATTCACCTTCGTTATCAACAACCTTTTGATATCTAATATACAAATATTCAATGCCGGAACGGTAACAAATCAAACGGTTTTTCTGTAAAATATGTCGACAGAAACGACATTTCTTTCCGGTTCCCCTGATATTGACATCAGTTGTAATTAAAATCAAATTACACTTGACTTACCTGACATCCCCCGTTGGCACCTTTAAAAGCTGATGCAATCCATACTTTATTAAACACTTGTCTATACATATCCCACATAGACGATTGCAACTGAAAACACTCTTTCGGATTGTAATGCCATACAACTGGTTGAACTAGATCACCCAGTCTATACCCTGTAAAGTTCAAAATTAAATTTCTACAGGATGATTGTTTTACGATATTTCTGAGCTAAAAGCACACACCTACATGAATATAGTGATCAAATTAAAATATGTTACATTAATTTATTTTATCTATAAATGTACCAGGCTTCGAAAGCCCATTTCAAATATTAACATCAGCAATTACTATTAAATAATTCTGAAATATGTTTTTTTTTACTTTTATACAATTATACGCTTATGTCAAAACAATTCAGTGATATGGACCTATTTTTACATACTTTCTTATGATGCAAATAGATCAACGACCCTATGCCTTAATCATAAAAAGAAAAATTGTGAACAAAAACCTAAATTTGTTTTAAAAACAAAAACTAAATTCATAATAAAATATAACATATTTCCAATCAAAATATTATCTATTTATTTATTTTAAATTATCAAACCGAGTTTGTAAAACTAAACATAATTATTATTATTCATATAAATAAAAATTAGTAAAAAAATTGTAATTAGTGATTATACTAGAGAATATTTCATCCTAGGGCATCTTCCAGACTCTCTCATTGATTCTCCAAAAAGAGCCGACAATCTTAACGTGGTAATTTATCAACCTTTTAGGTATCCACACCTGGGAATGGATGGTCACCACCACCATAGGGCTAGTGACCATCCATTCCCTATGTGACCTTTCGAATGCCACTTCAACATGCCAATCCGCTGACCTATATTGCTGATTCAATCTCATACAGGATCTTCATGGCTCAGTGAAGGACTGTGAGCTTGGAAATATAGTCAACCAAGTTTTATTGCCATGATAGACAATACATAAATAAAATATATATTTCCATTTATATTAGTCGTTGTGTTTTTTTGAGAGGAGGAAGTATTTTTTTTCTTCTATAAGTCACAGTCCATATAAGATCTGAACTTATTGCGGTGGAAATCCTTACCTTCAGGTGAACTGTTCGTTTATTTGTTTGATTTTTAATTTTAATCCATAACAATAAACATACACTTTAATGTTTCCATGTTCATAGAGCGAAGCATATCCTCCCACATCAGTACAGTCAAATCTGGTTTCTTTTGCTTTAGAAATAGGATCACATTTTGTATGTGGTCAAGGTACAGTGATGCTGTTTTGTGTTGACTGCCTGAAGCTCTTCTTTGACATTCTTCACATACAGCCGTATGCCAAACCTGAAATTAAAGTTTATATTATCAGTTACAATTATTGTCCTCGCCTCGCATTCACCCTTACATTTAGAATATCAAATTGATTTACAGAGACTTAATAATTTTTTCAGGTTAAAACTTTTATGTTCTTCCATTCTTACAATTTCAACTTCTATACTCCATCTTTTTTGTTTCACAAATTTTTATTTTCTTTCAGCCATCTCCATTCATCCTTCACCATCATTACTAAGGCATCAAAGATTTTTATTTTTTAAAATCACTATATTCATCAATCCCTCAAGTATTTATTAGTGTATTACAAAATCAGCAGAAATGTTACCTATTTTTTAAACTTGCCTTTGCCGAATAAGCTGTCTGAATAAGTGTAATATAAAGCTCATTTGACAGTAAATCTTTTACACCTATTTCGAATCATCCTGAATAAAATTATCACTCTGAAATATGTAACATCAATTATTTTTTTATTAATTCGACAGGCCAATAACTTCTGGCAGTACAAAGGCAGCAGAGACGGATAGTAAACAATAATTATGAAAAACTTTTTTATTACTTTATTATCATTATGTATTTATTATTTTTGAAACCGTTGATATTTGTACAGAATGTACCATACATTTATTGACAGCAAATGAGCTATACATTTAAATCTTTACAGGTTTTACACCTACTATTATATTATATTCTTTATTTCTAGCCTCATTGACATGCAGAAATCCGGAATGAGGTAATCTGAAGACAAATTATTGTAAACCACATAGACTGGCAGATTCGCAAGTTAAAATAGAAGTGTGTAGGCCAAAGCTCTTAAAATAGACCACTGGAACCAGAAGGTTCAGAAGTGGAGACCATGAATAGCCAAACACAGTGCAGGACTTACATGGAACACTACACAAGATTTTTGGAAAACACTCAATACATGTAGCTTTTAAGTGGTCCTTTTTGAAATCTTTATGGAATGCATTGGTTGATTGTTCCACAGCTGAAATGATGATCAAGATGATGGCATTCCATATTGTGAAAAAAATTATAAAAAGAAGTAATAATTAAAAATAAAATTACGAAAGCCTATGGAGCAGGCTCGTCCTATATGTTAAAGGTCTTATAATTTCAGCAAATACCTCATCAGCCCCAATATGGATGAATGAGGCATCGGGTTGAGCGTCCAGCGCTTGTTCCAGCATAGAAGTAGCCAACTGCAGAGACTCCGGTTTAGATGGACATAACACAGCCGGAGAAAATGACATTTCACGCAAGCTCCGTAGGGATGGGTGCTTTAAAACATACTCCATGTGACCTATTGTCTGAATAAGTTGGATCTGAAAAATTGTTAAAACTTTATCAATATAATGTAATATATATGTCCAGGACTAAAGAGCAATATGAATTTTCTTGCATTATGATATCCCTCATTATTCACCAAAAGCAGTACAACCTCTTTTATTCAAATCTTTATGTTACCGTTCTATAAAGTGACCACATATATGTCATGGATGGTCGTTGTTTCAGCCCATAGACGCCCACTGCAAGGCATATGCCTTCCTGAAAGATATCTATAGGGGGATGTACCATAATCGCCACGCTCGTCAGGCTGTGTCCCGGGAATTGAACTAGCGACCTACAATCGCAAGCCACAGTACTTAACACTGGGCTGCCACTACTTGTCCAATTTGATAGAAACTATGATCAAATTTAATTACTCTATAACATTCTTTATGTTAAAGCTGTGAAGGGTGCTTATTGTGTTCTGTTCTGTGAAGAGCCAAAAACAAATTAAGATGGCTGATTAAATTAAATCACATCACATTACTTCTAGTGATCTCTTAATGAGACACCTATGGGTGTTAAAACAGTGTAATGTAATAGCAATATTGGAATGAAAAAAATTTAGCATACACAAACTTGGTATGATGGGTTTTGTTTTTGTGGTCACTTTTACAATTAATACAGTAGTAAAGCAATTCATTTCCAATACTTAATCACCACTTAAAGAATACTTACACTATTAAATGAGTTATACACAAATTTTGTTTAGTGAACTTATTAAATTTATTATTAGCTAATTGAGAGACATTACTTGGAAATGTGTAGTAATATTGTAAACTGTTACCCGCAATAGAGCTATCAATTTTCAGGGTAACTAATTAATTATTTGCTGTGCCTACAAATTTGTCTGCTTGAGATTTAAGAAAAAAAAATAGTTTAGTTTTTTTTTTATTTAAAGATTTTTCTGAAATAAAATTAGCCTAAGTTACTCCATACTACATCAGCTACCTGCCAATATTAGTGGCGTCAAAATCAGTCCAGCTATTTCAAACTTTAAACAGAACCAACAGACACACAGACAAAAAAAAATTCATATATATATACATGCATGTATTGAAATATAGTTAATTTTAATATTACACACAGACATACACAGACATTATTCATATAGATTATACTAATTTTTTAAATATTCTCTCATCCCCAATATTAGAATGATCAAGAATTGTTACACTATCATAGTGAAAGTTCGAATACTTTTGCTTGACAAGGTGATGGAATCATTATAATAATTGTTTTTATAATTTTTAAATAATAATTATTTTATATAGTTTAATGTATTTATATATTGAGTACATAACTTTCCAGGGTTCTAAGATTCACCATGCATCTGCCTGATCCATTTCATTGTAGGAAAAGGAGATAAGTATGTACTCAGACAGGCCTAAATCCTTTAGCGGTTATAAAGAGGTTTCAACAATATACCTCCCGCTTATATTTACTCATAAATAACTATTTATACTTTATATATTCAAACAGCCAGAAAAAAAAACTTCATCAAAAATTTTCTTGTTAAAGTTGGACCTCCTTAGACTGTTTTCAGTTAGTCAATCAAGAACATATTAAATAGTTTAATATTTTTATTATCATTTTAGTATAATAAAAAATCAAGGTTCCTTTAAGTACACATCTTAGTTTTGACATGAAGGTAAAGGGATTTTGTAATAGAGGACAATGATAAATTATGTTCCTAAGCTTCCGTTATTACTATCAAGATAAATAATTTTGTTTACTTACTACTTCAAGATTGTTTTCGTTTGCAAGTTTAAATATTCTTTGGACATCCTTTGTACTATACAAACCATCCCCTCCACTGCCATTATTACCACTTTGACTTCCTATATCCTTTAATGTTGATGTATATGGAAATGTATCCTCCCATTCTAATAACACAGCTGTGGCACCCCAGGATTTAATATTTTTAAACACCTGTTCGCAAACACAAAGTTTAAAAAGGCAAAGTTATTTTTACAAAATTATTTGCATATATAATTAGACTAAAAATGGAATATACTGTATTATCTCCGACAGTTAATAATGAAATTGTTTTCATATTATAGTATTAAAATCTACAGAGATTGTTAATGTAAGATTATTTAATAAAATTATTTTTTAAAATATTCTTTCTAGTTTCTACTTGATATCTTTTTCACATCAAAATATATTAATTTATTTAAACCAACTTACTGATTCTAGATAAGTAATTTGTAACGGAGCACCCTTCAGATCAAAATGAACAATCCTTAAACAAAACTCATTTTTACTTTGCAAATTTAAAAAAGTTAATAGTAATGTTGTTCCAAATTTAAAATTTTCAAAAGCTTACTTATGCATTTTTGTAACCTGCATCTTTATACTTTGATAGATTACTTTATTTCATATCGAATAATAGAAAAGTAACACATCAGTATTTACAAATAATAAACCTGTACATTTTCAAATTTTAATAAATAAAGAAAACGCTTGTCATATGTCATTAATGACATATGTCAGGACTAGCGTAAACTTTTTCGCTGAATTTGCTAAATATTAAGACTGAAAGAATATTTATCTAATTATACACACTACTAAAAATAAATCGACATTATTAAGTCATCGAATTAATAAAATATTATCTTTTATATTTTTACTCTGTTAATCTGACAAAAATTGGTGTGGCTTCTTTTAATGTTTTTAACTCTATATCTTGAATCTTTAAAACTACAAATATTTTTATTTCGTTTTGAGGTGAATTATATTGCTACAAATGTGCAGAGAAAATTTTAAAGCAATTTATATACTTAAGTTATACAAAATTGCATTAGTCTAAGATCTTTCTAAAGAAATAAAATGTAGAATCTAATCCTGCTAAGATTCTGGAGTCGGAATGATAAACTAATATTGAGTAATAGACCAAGTCGAGGTCCGCTCAGGGGCACTTGTTCCTATACTATGCATTGAGTGTTCACTCGCCGGTGGAAAATTTATTAGTCTTGGGCTTATGTATTAAAAATTTAGATATGGAGGCCTTTAGTGTTTTGCTCTCAATTTGCGTATACTGTCATTGTCAATATTAGACAAACTTTGAACTTTAGTATGTAACAAAAATTATAAGTATGTTATTAATACTATTGAGAGATTTTGATGTAAATAAATATAATTTGAAATAACAAAAGCTATTCTTTTTTAATTATAATCTACGAAGTGTTACAATTTTCGACAATATGCTAAATCATAAGCAAAATCTCTTTTAACTATACAATTTTCTAGAAAAACAGATTATAAATTAATGATATTTCTACTATGTATTTTAATGACATGTATATTGTACAATTTTATTGTAATGTATGCAATGCGGCAAAATGTTGCTCAGTTGTGGTATTTTATCGCATTTTAATCAGGAATGTAAATATATGTTTACATAACTTAGTTGCTATCTTCGTGATCTACGTTAGCAAATATCAAAATTGTATCCTCTGTGATAATGACCACATTAAAAATAAAGGTTATAAAAAAACACGGAGTACATTATTCATTGTATTTTAATTAGTCAATAAAGGAAGTACACGGAGACATTAAAAAATAAAACAAAAATATCATAAACCTAAGTAGATTCGATGAACTTAATCTATGAATACTATAAAATCCATCACGCATTATCATAAAAAACATTTGAATATACCTGGCAAGAATTTAGTAATTTTGATTCACACAATTTTTAATGACTTTTATTCCATTACACATGATGACGTCACAAAGATAATTTTTACTAATTTATTTTGATAATCAACACAGAAAATACCATTACTTTAATCTTTAAAGTTCTTAATCATTAAAATTATATAATAAAAATTCTGAATAGTCAATTACAATACTTGCTACGCGCAAAATACGTAAATAAATAATTCAATTAATAGCTATCAAAACCTACATTTAAAATACTATCTATCTTCCTAATTAAGTAAAACAACTTTCACACAAAATATTAAAATCGAAATATTAAACCTAATCTAAAACTGTCAAAAACGCCTGAAAAATCTTAAATCTATTATAACTGTTTAATGGGCTATAATTATCTTGACTCCTGGCTCGGGCTCACCAGCGACATCTTTTGCCAGAGGCGCATTACCACAGATACGGAAGTTTCTTGTGTACGGTATTACACTCACTAGTAAACCAGAGACAACCACCCATATACCGGCAACATAGAACGCCGCATCCCAATATCCTGTTCTATCTTTCAGAGCACCTGAAAATAATTATACATTTTTAATACTCTTCCCTTTATTGCTAACAGAATTATTTATTTAAGAAAAATTTAATTAAAATTATTATTATTTAATTTTAAAAAAATTTAAGGACTCAATGCAGCTTTTTTCCACAGTTTCGTTAAAATATGATGAAGGTTTTTAAAAAGAGAATGTAAAAAAGAAAGTATCAAAAACTATACTTCTATGCAAAGTAAATTAAAACACGTGTTCCTAACTGTCAAACATTTAACGTCAATCGAAACTAAAAAGGCGAGTTAACGTTAATTGAAACGAATATTGTATACCATTTAAAATTATTACATTATAAAGCTTATTTTTATACGGAATTTTTTTTATTATGACATTAAATCAATGAATATAGTGACCATAAAGACCTGCCATTTTTTTGTATTGGACTGCTACAGACTATATATTAACTCCGACAGGGTATCCACCCATTATGAAAAAAAAATGTTTTTTTTTTATTTATAGGAGGCGATAAAATTTAACAAAGTTGTTTAATTAAAAAAAAAATACTAACCTGCCATGGGTGGCCCTATGAGATGACCCAAACCTTGACATAGCAACACCAGTCCATACGCCATTGTGAATCGTTCGAGAGCAATCAATTCTACCAGGATACTAGGCGTGTATGAATATGAACTGGAAAACGTCAACCCAAATACGATAGCGTTCAAAGCAAGTAAATAGAAACTATACATTTCATTGGCATCGGTCACTCTGATTATAATAGGAAACAGCAGGATCGTAACACCGCAGATGATAAGGCACAAGGCATACGTTTTTGTAACGTTCACCCAAGGCAAGTCACCCATCCAGCCAAGGCCAACCTGAAAGTATATATGAAATAAATTAAATATCAACACGAAAGCCATGAGATTACTGTAATTGACATAATCAAAGTTTACAAAGGTGTGTCGCGTTTGTCTTGTGTGGTTAAGATACTAAAATCATGTTTGACTTTTTTTATTTAATCTGTGGTTTTCAAACTGTCTGTTATAAGCAAGAAATATGCCTGATAATAATACTCATTATTTTAACGAAAAAAAAGAATGAATACAGTTTTACACTAATTTACAATTATCCTATATAAACTGGCCATTTTGAAATACGTTACATTAATTTGTTTTTTTTCTATTGTAATGCGATAGGCCAATAACTACTGACTGCAAAGTTCGTTGTGACAGATATTAAATTTTATTAAATTGAATACGTAGTAATTAGAATTTTAAAAATGCCTTTTTATTACAATATTATTATTGCGTTATTTACTATTTCTGAAATGTATTTTTGCATAGGGTGTACCATAAATCAATTGACAGCAAATGAACTATACATTCACTCAAAGCTTTTAGAGCTATAAACTATTTTATTTTATTATCTGTAATTTCTGATACTCACAATGCCAACGATGGTGGCAACACCAAATATGCTCAGCATTAGGGATCCTTGGGTCTCCGAAAATCCATTCATAGTCATAAAGTTGGCAATGTAGAAATACGGGACGATGAACCATATGAACAGCACCAGCGTGGAGATGTTCATCATCAAAAAGTGAAACTCCGTAAACATGTTGAAGTCAAATGTTTTATTTAATAACGACAGGAAACGTTTGCCCCATGTCTGAAAAAAAAACAAAATGAAATATTTTTTTCATATTTTGTATTTCTCTTTGGATGACAGTGTTTAGTTATTTTATATTGCATTTCATAATAATTTGACTTGACACTTATTGATGATAGAATTTACATAAAAGGAATTTATTTTAAACAATTTCTATTTCTTTAATGTATTCGCGACTAGAATATAGTGACATAGTTGTTACCCATTCCCTTGAACAATTGGGTAATTTATTACAAAATACACGTCAATACTTGAAGGATATAATCTGATCAAAAAGCAAGGTGAAATTGTCATTTAAAACTACGGGCATTAGAAACGCAGGTAATTTTTTTCTTAGGTTGGTAGGATTGTCTTTTATACGAGTATTTGTCAAGCGTCTGTATTTCAAAAGTTGGTATATCATTTGGCCCAGTGCAAATTATTTTGAAAGTGTTTTGTGTTTCAAATTCATCAAGTCTGGATTGCTGCCAAAATCGCTCAATTATTTAAAAAAAAGCGTCAAAAACTCGACTCATAACGTTTCAGTCTGAGTATTCAGCAATCAAAAGGCCAATGCGGCGATGCCGTTTTAACACGATTGAGGAGATAAAAACCGAATCGAAGAAGTTCGTGAAGGCTATACCGGAAGACTATTCCCCCTGTTTCAGCACTGGAAAAGGCATTGGCAAAAATGCAATATCACTTTTAAGGGTACGCAATTGATTTGGAATAAATAACGACTTAATATTTTATAAATAAATTCTCCTACTTTTTGATCACAGCAGCCTTTCAAATTGTCAATGTGAATTTGGTTTTCTAATTTAATACTATCCAATTAGTCAATGGCATGTGTAGGCCGTAAGTTAAGACAGGACAACCTCTGTAGGATCATCGTCATAATTTTAGCACTAGAACGTACCAATAAGACCAGATGGAAGCAGAGCGAATTTCTAGCATTTCTGGTAGGCGTGGTATTTTACGCTTTCCAGTTCGCGGTCTTTAGTTCATCTTCAATCTTAAGACTCCTGCGGCCATCTGGTCTGCGTGCTCTGTGGACTGCTCCTTACCACTTCAACTTGCCAATCCATGGGGCCATGATAAGTCCGCGAGTTAATATTTTAAATGAGTAAATATAATTTACAAAAATATGAGGGAATGAATTACCTTTTCTTCCTGGTCTTCCATCGACCACATTGAATTTCTATAAATATCCGGACACGAGGATGCACGAAGTTTATACTTTGCAATGTTCATCATTGCACCGCGATGCATAATCGAGTTTCGATGCACTCGTATATCTCGGAGATAGTGGTGGTTTGTCTGCAACTGTCTCATGAACCAATCCTGACGGTCGTTCCTAGGCGCTACCGCAGCAGGTTTGTTCTCCGGAATCGGTTGCAGAAGTTGCTCCCGTACATGATCTAGTTTATTCTCAAACGTCTTCTTTTCCTTCTTGTTCAGTTTTAGTTTCACCGACATAGTTACCGGTTTGACTTTCGGCGGCATTGGTTCTATAGCGAGCTTTTGTTCAGAGTTACTCCTTAAAGCTAGTAATGACGGATAATTCGTAAGTATTATATTGTACAGACGTTTGTTTGCAATTAACTGATCTAGTACTTCAGCTGGTACTTTTTCGCTTTGTCTTAAAAATGTGGGTAGATTTATAACAGAACTGACTTTATTCTGCTGAGTTAGATCTGCGTTCATTTTAGTCGCAGCTTCCAGACTTTCTGATTGAGCTATGGATGTAACTAAAGTTGTGAGAATATATTCAGGGGTTTCCCCGCTTTTCATCAACGTCTTTAGTTCTTCCACACCAGGGTAAACAGATTCACCGCCGCCTGATTTCGCTGACACGGACATGGAACTAGATGACCGTTTAGATTTACTCAGCTGTCTTTGTTTTTTCTGCTCTAATATTAACCATTCAGGGTCTCTCATAACGGCACCGCAAACGCATACGTTAAGTACTGTCCCAGCGAGGAGTAAAAGCGCTCCTCTCCATCCGAAGTCTTCCAACAAATATGTAGTTAAAGGAGAGTAGATGAAAGTACCAAAACCAACTCCGCATGAGCCTAAACCCACTGCTAAGTTTCTACGCTTCTCAAACCAATACGCTATAGACACTACAGCGGTAACATACAATAGACCCATTCCTAAACCAGCAATAATACCATATGTTACATACAACGCTTCCACAGAGTTACAGAAAGCAGCCGCCACGAAGCCTATAGTAGAAATCACGCCACCAACGATTGTCATGCTCCGACATCCGTATCTATCCACAAGAGCACTCATTATAGGTCCAGCTATGAGTGGAACAGAAATAAACAAACTTCCTATCAGTGAAGTTTTCGCTTCGCTTTTCCCGAAGTACCCGACAAATTCATTATGCATCAAGCCATAAGAAAACGCCAGTCCATCAGCGACAGTCGCGATGAGAAAGGATGACGCCACGACAACCCAACCCCAACCTCCGTCCGGGATCTCCGGGGGCTGATCTGCTGACGGCTTACTGGAGCATATACTATCTGCATCTCCCAACCCCAAAAACTTGACTCCTTCGTTAGTCGATTTATTGTCATCATCATTGTCATCTTTACAATAACTTACAGATAGCTGGTTTGATTTACTTTCTTCATTTTCATCCGTTTTCATAGAGTTCACTGTATTCAAATCATTTCTGGACGATTTCAAATTGTTCGCTCTATTGTTTTCTTCGGTCACGGAATCAATGAACTTAACGTCATTCGTCTTTATGAGCAGAGGCGACGTAGTCTTCTCCTCTTCAGACGGTACTTTATGTTCATTTTTGAACACTTTCTCTTTGCCTTGGATTCCATTTGCGTAGGCTGTTGGAGATTCCATTAGTTTTCCAACCGAGCCTGTTGTATGTACGAACCTAAGTACTTTTTGTACTACTGGTTTCTCTACGTCCCGGCTTCTGAGGACGTAAGCGAACGCCGATTTTGGATTTTAAAATCCAAAATGGATGTATCCTTCTATGTTGAGGATACGATTAGCTCTCTCGACCAGTGTCTTAATCTAGGATCTCTGGCTGAGTAGCGACAGGGTTTCTTTGAGATGCAAAGTGTACGAGCGCAAGGGTTGTGGGTTGTCGGGTTCATCAAGGACCGGCTAGTCCTCGATTCTCCTCCTTTGAAAAACACACTTTCCAAGTTACAGTACGTTTTAGTTAAAAACGCCTTGTACCGTCTTGACATAAGGAATTAAAGTTTTGATGCTGGCAACATTTCAACTGCTGCAAACGGGGTAAACAGCTGCAACAAAAAATATATATTAATTTAAAATTACATCCAATTATAGTGTATCAAATAATAATAATAATATAGAATAAACTACTCTACTACGCTGATAATGATGTAAAGGTGACTAAAAACCCGTCTGTGTTTGTTGTGAGCTCTTCTCAGATCAGAAGAACGCACATAGCTTTTTAGATAAACGATGCTAATATTAGACTTCAATCTGATAGTTTTATGTTCTTCAAATTCAAAAATTTCTTTATTCGAGTAGGCATTTACATGCGAGTTAAATCGTCGATTATTTTAACAAAATATATAGTAAAATACCACCGGCTTAGAATGCTGATGTGTCGAGAAAAGCCAGCCTACTTAACAGTTCTATTTTATATCAAATTTAACAAGTTTTCACGTGTACATTATTATATCAATCATGTGAATGAGTCAACCAAAGTTCTACACATTTCGACCAACTCAAAATTCTTGAATGAAATATTTAATAGAAGATTTATTTTAGAGTTAGAACTAAGAAACGGAAGGTCTAAGATATCCTGTGGAGCTATATTATATATCTGTACACTTAGACCCATAAAGGATTTATTAACTTAATGAAGACGAAATTAAGGCGTTACGAGTTTATTTTTATCTCTTGAAATTATCATGTGCCTATCACTGTTGTCACTTTTAAGAATCCTATGTGGATAACAATATGTACAAATGGACATAACATATTAAGATAGTTTAAATGCATTTGAAAATAAATGCCATCAATTTATGCTAAAAAATTTAAGTTACAAATTAGATTTTGTACTTTTCTCGACTTTCGATTCACAAATATGCTTGTATTTACATATTATCATCATGGTTATTTCAGCCGTAAGATGTCTACTGCTGGGTATAGAGTCATCTCCCATTGATTTCCAATAGTACCGCGATGAAGCGACCTATATCCTTTAATGGTAGTCTGTCCACAACAATAGTTGGAAACTATGTCTAGCCGGGCGTTTACACAATAACAACATTTGTTATTCTTAAACCAAATTCACTGGGTACTATTTCACCTAATAGTTTAGTTTATCGCCGCTAGATGGCGTTTATACAAACTTTTCAAATACTGACATGTAAGTTAAAGTAATGTCACAATAAAGGTAGAAGATATTCGTCACCAAAGACGATTTAATAAAATAGTACAGGTGTTTAGTTTACTAATAAATAATGAAACTAGTTTTTATATCAGGTTTTATCAGTACGACTGATGATTAAAAGTAATAACGTTTATTTATAAGGAATATTGTCAACATCAATGAAGGATATGCCGGAGACGCGGTCGCCTAGATTCGATGGCCTTGACTCTTAGGTCAATGGCCCCGCAGCTTCGCGAAGAACTTGTGAACAAACATTAAAATATGGCCGTCTCTTTCATTCTTAGACTTCATTCAAGTTTTGACGTCTGGAACTTTCCATTTCATAGAACGGTGCGATTTAACATGAAACACGAATAGAAGTTTATAAGGAAAAAAATTACAATTACTGTAATTAGATTTTAGATTTTCGTACAATATTGACTTATATATACATACATTGCTTCGGTAATAATAGTTTATCTATATGAAAATCGATAATATATTTTGACAACTGTATATATTTATTGTAGATCTGATTTTTACATTCGAAATTAATTTTCTTTAATTTGGCGCATATTGTGGTAGCCCATCATTAAAATTGCAATTTGTATTGTATTTTTTTACTTTTTAGTATTTATATATAATATTGTCAATTTTGTTGGCAGACCTTAATAAATAAAATAAAACTGGTCTTATTAGTTCACCATTTTTAACTCAAGAACATTTAGACAAATTTTTATGCTTAACTTGTTTTGAGTTTCTTTACGTCTGTAATAGGATAAGTATTTACTTTAAAAATTGTCAGGTAAGGCCATATTTAGAAATAATTTAATTTTTTTGTAAATTTGAAAATTCGAAATCTGTTCATTCATCAACGGTAATCTGGAACGAAATTGCCAGATCAGCTAGAGTTTATAAAAAAATAAACAAAATGATTGTTATTAAATTCTGATTTATTTTCAAATTATATTATTTGATAATAATAATTTACTTAATATATGAATTACATTCTGTTTTAACTCAACTCACAACTCGTATTTACAATAATTACTTCTCACAAGTCTCTGATTGTTTAATATGCGACCTTTCCTTAGTGGCATGTATGTACCTACGATTCTATATCACATTCACTTTAATACATTAACCAAAACATTTTTATTTATTTATTACGTCTTTTTTGATAAGATACTAATTCGATTTATTAAATTAAAAAAAAAAAAAAAACAAAACAAAATCTGTCATAGATAAAAAATTCAAATTCAAATTAATAAATATAAAACAACGCTAACGACGCATTTGTATCTTCAATTTGAAAAAAGAAACGGGTAAAAATGATTATGTAAGCGTTTATATTAAAATGAATTATATGCCTATAGAGTTAAAGTTTTATTTGCATTGTGCGTAAAGGAAAAGATTAAAACATTGAATGTGTCATGCATTCGATTCTTTGCATCGGTTTTTTCCAGAGCTGACTTAAATGTTTTACAATTAGCAACGTACACAACATGCGATACTTTGGTATTGTCGATTTGTTTATTCTTTGGGAACCGCTTTAGATGTTGATATTACACTAATGTAAATAAAATATGTATAATCAGCTCATATTTTTCATATTATAGTAATAAAGACTTCTCGATGGCAGAAAAAAAATTGTAACATAAAATACAGTCTATCATTACACACCCCCCATTTTACTAACTATAGCCCCATCATTCAACCAAAACGCAGCATACACATTGTTCAATTTAGCGGCTAATGTACAGGATGATTTGAAATAGGTGTATAACAACGGGAGGTGAATTTATAGTTCATTTGCTGTGAAATATTGTATGGTATCCTTTCCAAAAATCAATGGTTTCCGATATAACAAATACGTAATTATAATATAGCAAAAATACACATTCACTTTAATTATTGTTTACCATCTGTCTGCATAGACTTTGTACAGTCTGAAGTTATTGGCCAGTCGTATTCTTATAAAAAAAAAAGAATGTGACATATAACAGAGTCATAATTTTATACAGCGTGTTTAGAAATAAAGGAGTAAATGACCATTAGACGACAAAAAGATTTAAATTTTTACATTTATTTATGAACACATCCTAAGTGATCACTCATAAATATGTTTGCTATAATTTTTATATCAAAAATATTGAAATTCGAATTTTAAAACACTTTTTATTAGTATATTATTATTACGTTATATATATTTTGTGGGTAGAAAGCAAAGGAGATATACATTATCTCATTGAAAGCTTTTTAATCTATTACAAATCGCCTTGTGTACAAAAACTGGCATAATTTTATTATGGCAATACTGTATAAAATTTAAATACATACCACAGATTAAATAACAACTGTTGCGTATTAACATCTATCTGTAACCGTTATGATAATACAACTGGTAAAATTCCAGGTAATGTGAGCCAAAAATCCGTTCCAACTATTGATTTTCCATCACTGAATAGATAAGATATCAGACAGATTACGTACTTACAAAGTCCTGCAATTAAATCCTGCACACGTCAAAAATGGAAGCGATCATAGAGTAGGAACGATAAAACATAAGTAGCATTAAAGATTACTCTGTACGTAAACTCTGGTTGAAATTATATAACAATAAAAATTAAAATAACTAAAATGTATTTTTTTTATTTTTATTATGTAAATGCTAAATGCTGAAGTGTGCGTAACTATTGATAAATATAATATTATACAAAGGAATCGAAATATAAAATAAAATTTTACAAATAATTCTCGTCCTTATCCGACCTAATTCGCTTTTTTTTTTACAAAGCCACCTGAAATCTTTTGCAGCCAGAGCTTTTATTTTATCATGTCCGTATTTACTACTTTTTAGTGGCATCTGAAACCTAGCCGCGCCTTTGCCTTTATATCGGGGTAATAAATTTCTCAGATTTTTTAGCTTATTTACAATTTATTTTTATACCGAATTATTTAATTTTAGCGTTTCAAAGAGATCATTATTTCTATGCAATGTATATATATGCCTCACAATATATTTATGATAATATTTCGTACGCTTATAATAAATATAATAAAGTTTAAAAAATGGAACGTCCGTAGTGTATATATATAGTGTCGACTGCAGTCTCTAATTCAATTGTAATAAACGGAATCAGATTTTTTAATAAAATAAATTGAGAAAAATGGCTTATTATTCAATAAACTAATATAATGACCAGAATCCTTGGCAGTGATATCACTCAATTATTTTCATTTCATTCAGGCTATATCTGATAGTGTATATGTATAAATCTGTGTTGTCTATTAAAAGATGCGTTGTTGTGGAGTTTCTTTCTCCTTCTCCTCCACAACTCTATTACCCTACGAACAAGAGTCATAAATAAAATAGATTGATATATATATATATCGACGATCAATAAGAGTGCTGTTAAAAGTTCCAAATTTGATTTTTTTTTTAATTTATATTTACTTTTTGTTATTGGCCTGTTCAAAATCTAATATTAACTTTTTAATTTTTCAACATATTTATGTTGTTTACAATTTTATATGACCTTATATGTTGAGCTTCACCATGAGGTATTCCGTCAATCGCAAATAAGACTTCCGCGATATTATTACCAAGGAACATTATATATTATTTAGCTTAGAACATTTAATTTCTTCTACATATAAAATGGCGGAAATATTTCTTTAAACTGTTCCTTATTTAAACAACAAACACGTTATTCATACTTTTCCAAGTACAAAATATCAACATGTCCTTATTTATTTATTTTTAGGCGTGTCAACAGTACAATAATATATACTTTGATATGTTGTTCTCTTTCTTGAGTCATATCTATCACTACTGAACTTGACCCTTTAAGATTTACGATCGCCAGTTCAATTCCCGCTATACATTCTTATATATAATTCGCATTTTGTGCATTAATTCTATATAAGAATATCACTGCTAATAAACAAGTTTTCAGAGGACATCAGCGTTCTCTGCGCACTATAATACCACACTGCGATAATCACCCCATCAGCAAAGCTTGGTGGTAATGATATATCTTCCCATAAATATCTTTGGGTAGTCCTAAGCCTTGCAGATGACGTCTATAGCTGAAACGAAGACGACATATTACGCTCCGAAGTTCGGCAAAACCAATCATACACTGCCCGCAGCAGGCAACATCCCTGATGATGTTATCGGTTCACCTAATGAGGGATCTACCCACGCCAAGTCCACTCGACCCCTCCAGAACCTTTCGATCCTAATAAATAAAAAAAAATAAAGAAAATGTAAAATAGTAATGAGGAATGAATGAAAGGCGTTACAGAGCGAAAGGGAAAGACAGAAGAATTGTGGCAAGACAAAAACGAAACGAACGATAGATCATATGATGCATGAGAGAAGAGTGAGAAAATAAAAAATTTCGTGAAAAATTAAATAATGTAAAATAGTCCCTGTCCCACACAAGATAGGGGGTACGAGAGGCTCCCGATAGCGGGGGCCAATAGGAAAAAAAAAACTTTCGACCCCAACATCCGTCAGTTGCAAGAACTATGTTCCCCGTTTACTGCCACTTTAGATATGAAATTCTTCAAGCTACATCAGTCACCTTGGTTTTATTTAAACAAACGACTTAGGAAACAAAACTTAGTAATGTGATATATCGAACGTATATGTTTATCTCACGCCAACCTTCGAAGTAACTCCAGCGCTGTGTAAATTAAGATTCCGTTGGCTTTAATCCAGGGTTTAATTCTGTTAACCATATGTTCTTCAAAAACAAAATGACCAACTTCAAAAACATGTCATGACGAAACGATATAGATAAACTCATACATATTTATAGGATTACTAGCTGATCCCGCAAACGTTGTTTTGCAAAAAAAATTGAAGTTTTTAATTAACAAATAAAAAATAAGGGTTAATCGTAGAGGGGTGAAAATTTAGGGTTGTATGCATTTTTGTATGCTGTATCATAATAAAAGAAAAAAAAACTATAAAAATTGTCTAAAAAAATAAAAAAAATTAGGGGTGGACCACCCTTACCACTTAGGGGTATGGAAAATAAATAGTAGCCGATTCTCAGACTTACTGAATACGCATATAAAATTTGGTAAAAATCGGTCAAGCCGTTTCGGAGGAGTTCAAGTTCGAACACCGTGACACGAGAATTTTATATATTAGAAAGATACATTATATAAATAGATATACACAGTACAACACCCGGCGATAAAATTTGCACATCGACTTTTGGAAAGAGACAATCGGCTAATTCGGCTTCGTAGCAGGCAGTAGTAGCGTTACCTTTGTCGCACGATTGACAAAACGTCACATAGGTAGTGTGGGACGGAGATAATGCTCTACGTAGCCGAAATTAGTCGATTGTCTCTTTCCAAAAGCCGATGTGCAATATTTATCACCGTGTACTGTATTTTAGCTTTGAAATTGCCAATTCGCGGACTAAAAATATTGATATTTCGCTGCTCCCTCACTCAAATACATTTATAACATGCAGTATTTGCTAACCAAATTAGATTTACTAAGATTATTTTACATTAAATCTGGTTGTCTAAGATTGGTTGGAGATTTTTATTCCAGAGCCACACACACATCAAAATTATTATTAATATTTATTTTTGTTAAAAAATATTTATTTAATTTATATCGCGGTCATATTATACAGAAGTAGTATCATATATCTCTTTTTATAGTGACATCATTAAGTTCCTTGGAGAAATAGGAAATTTCCAAAAAAAAAAACGTCGCAAATTTCTGAGCATGGTGACACAAACTGATTTCCAAAGGATGGGCATCAGGGTCTTCTGCGTACCATAATACCATACTGCGATCACCCTGCCAAGCGTGATGATTATGATATATATCAGGGGAGATTTTTGCCTTGCAGTGGGCGTCTGAGCTGAACATTATAAAAGTATCTTATAATTTTATATACATTTTCATTTCACATTAGTAAATGAAAATTACAAACATGCATACATATGCTACAATGTATTAAAACGCGATGAATACGTTACGGCGATGTAAAATCTTTTTCTATTATTCCGTAAAACCTGTTTGTTCAGAGAAAGATATAACAGGTCAACGACACACCGAGAGCAAGTGTTTGTTTTATACGTTGTTTATCAGACAGTCGCTGGGAAACAATGAACCTTAGATGATGATTTAATCAAAAAATGAATTTTCTTTTAGAACTGCCAATTTCTCGGTTTTTCGCACGAAATGTTGCCTAAACTAAATCACACAAAATCAATTTTTTACACTGTAAACACCGAAAAACACATTAAATATATAATATTATATATTAAATAAATATATACAGGATGGTGTACAACCCTAGTCTGAAGCAATGTCACAATAGCTTTATTATATAAGATCATTTATTATCGTCAGCTTGAAATTAAGTTTAGTTCGTAATGCGACACATATTGACAAGGAATTAACCAGAAAGTCACTAGTTTTTTTTTGACGATTGTGGTACGAAGTTTTACCTTTTTTTAAATTAGAATAATTCCCAAACATCTTTTTCGTGAACATACTCTGAAATAGAGTAATAAGCCATTTGGCTGAGCCTGTGCTCAAAAAAATTCTTGAATTTTATAAAAGATAAATTTACCATGTCGGTTAGTAGTAGGTTATAAAATCGTAAAAAATCAACAATCAACATACAACAATATCGTCGGATGTCCAAACGCTGCGATTCAAGCGACACTCGTTAAATTTTATAGTGGACAAAGCAAGCAGCGTGGATGGCCGTTGTGGACTTGTTGGCTTGTGAAAATTCTGGGATATAAATCACAGATCGACAAGCCCGGCGAAGAACGTGTATTCACAAGGAAGACGCTGGACGCAATCAGTTTCAATAGATCCAATGGATAATAGATCCAAATAAATGATAATCCATTATAAAACATTAGTGTTTTTAATTCGTAGAATATCCGACTAAATTGCAATGCAAAACGATACATCGATACCCTATATATATCAGGTTGAAAAACAAATTTGTTTTTTGTTTACAATCGCGTTTAGTCTGCATCAGTTATGGTATTGTTTTCGCATTCCTTTGCGCCGATCACAATGAACAATGAATGGCATCGCGTGCTTTTAATTTAAAAATGGCGGACCGCCTATCACAATTGACAACGTTCACTTGTACCACATACTATCTTAGTCAATCCAATATGTAAGATATATTTTTGCGATACATATAAACATCCTCCGGTAATATTTTTGCATCACCGACATAAACTTATATAACAGGCGCACGAAGAATTCTCCTAGAACTTAAACCTCTGAAGATACTCGAAGAATCTCCCGTAAACATCTGGACAAGAACCCTAGACACGGTTCTTGTCCAGATGTTTACATTACCGAAGCTGTCGTACCTTCCATATATCTCATATTACATTCACCAAGCGAGTCCAGGCTAAGATGTAGCTTAACAGATGGGATATAGCATTCCTCATACTCTGGTCTCCATTTACTCTTCAAAGCCATGTCCTTGGCCAACTGGTCCGCCTTATCTTTACCCCACGTCATCATTTGCGCTTTCACCTAAGATTTTTCCCATTTCGTACTTTCATTATCACATTCCATAAAATTGGGGCGTATACGACCCCCTTTTTTAGACCATTTGCAGTTCTCATTGAAAAACAAAGGATTCTTAAAAAATGAATTGTAGGGTCGAATATCAATAACTTCACATAACATATGCGCGTACGTATGCATATTAAAATTTATAACTTTTTCCCGCTAATTATAAATTTGAATTTGTGAAACATACGTCTTGAACGACTTTTTTAATTTTAAAAGTGTAGGTAGTATACGCTCCACAAGGATTGAATGGAAAATCTTCAAAAATTATTTTTTAATCTTAACGAGTGACTATATTAAAGGGAGACCTGCTTTACAGTAGGCTTTTATAAGTTTATAAGATCAGTCAGCCTACAAAAACATTTAGGAATGTTACTTAAACGCAATAGCAACGCTTCTGAAATATTTATGAAAGGTCACATCCGATGCTATTCACAGAAAATGTATCGTGTCTCATGTCAGGAATTTCCACGTGTAAGAACTCCATTGTTATGAAACTTTCTCACAGGCTAATGACGATGGTAATACATATTTGCACAACTCACTATAAGTTTCAGAAAACAATAAAGCCTGGATAAGAAATTTAGCCTTAGCTCTTGATCATATTATGAAAGAAAAAATAATAAAAATATTATTACATCGTCCAATAAAAAACTAATAAGAACATCATGATTAGAACACTTCGCCCTTCTTTAATTAGACACGTATAACAATGTATATTTACTATCAAAAATCAGACAGTTAAAACAAATATATTTTAATCATTGATTTAAATTAGTATCTAATTAGAATCATTGCATTCTTCTCAAGTCGTCACCGATGACTTGAGAACATAGTCAGAAGAATGAACGACGCCATTTTGATAGGAACAAGAATAATATTTAATTCCATTATAACGACATCATTCAACTTGAAACTACGAAGGTTACAAACGCATTATGATCTGAGACGAGCCTACAACAAACACAGACACATTGTTTGATCATTTTCACACTAGATGAGCGTCTCATTTTAAAATATTTTTTTTATATAAAACAATCAATATTTAAGATAATATTTTCTATAACGAAACTTCTGGAACACATTAGTAAACATAACAAGCATACTTGCAATAAACACGTAGATAGCAAAACGTTTGAAAATACCGCCTTAAACAACAGGACGCAGTAAAACAGGGTCAGAGACGTTTTGCAAATTAATGCACATTGATCTGAAACGAGATGGTTTCATCCAGATTCCAAAATGCATTATACAGGATGATTATTTATAAGTATATATAGCTCATCAGCAATAAGCTTTGACGATTTTACACTAATTTTGAAACACCTGTCAAAATTCATCACACATTGTTTTTTTTTTCTTTTGACAACAGGCGAATAACTTCTATCAGTTGAGTTTGCAGAGAAAGATAGTAAAGAATAATTAATTTTAATATGAAGCAATTTGAATTTAGAAAACCATTTTTCTTAATATATTATTATTACATTATTTATAATTTCTGAAACCATTGATGTGTTAAAACCATATATACATTGTCAACAAAAGAGCTGAACATTCAACAATTTATAGCTTTTTCTCGTATAAACAAACACCCTGTATCACCGATTCCACAAGTGCAATTGTCATTCATTGCAAAGTGTAATCAGTAACCGGTTCGTATCTAGGCTCTAGGGTTCGAAATGAGGTCGTTCGTGTCTAGACGTTGATAACGGCTAACGTCACTCTAACACACATGACTCAACTTGACGAATATTATCGTTTCATTCTCGTATACCAATTAACACATACAGGATGATTAGTTATGACTGTAAAAGGTGTGAATGTATAGTTAATTTCTTCTTCTTCTTTTAAATCAATAGATGCTGCTATCTAAATCGTCGGTCCATCTTGTGGTCTACCCACACCGCGTCTAACTGCTCATGGTCACCACTCGAGAACCTCTCGACTTCAACGGTCATCGGCTGGACAAACGATGTACCCCGCTCATTGCCACTTCACACGAGCAATTCTTCAAGCCACGTCAGTGATCTTGATTCTTCTGCAGACCTCCTTATTACTGATTCAATATCGCAGCGAAACTCCTAGCTATAGCTCTCTCCATTACTCTCTGGGCGACCTCGAGCCTTTATATAGCCGTCGTAAGTGATAGCTAATTTGCTATCAACGTTTAATACATCATATCCAAAGATCAAGAGCCTTAGAAATAATAACGTAATGCGTAAAAAGCATTTTCAAAATTCGAATTACTACATATTTAAATTATTTATTGTACTTGCAGACTTTTTACTGCCAGAAGTGATTATCGTGTCGCATTCCAATAGAAATAATAAACTGACGTAACTTATTTTAGAGTGATCAATTTATATAGGTCTTGACCTTCGTCTTTCGGGGCCTATCGTTCACCCACCCTTTCATATTGTTGAGACAGGGACGTCACATTTTCGGGTGTGATAATTTTTTCATTTTTTCTCTTTATTCCTTCACAGTATTTTTCGTTCTTTTTCTCTCCTTTCATCCATCATGAAAACTTCCACTCCTTTCGCCCCTCTACTCTTTTCCCAAAATATAAAAAAAAAATCCTAGTGTTATTATCACAGTTTTATCATGACCTTTGCTTATTTACATCATGTTTTTAACTATTTACTTTTGTTTTGTTATTAGACTACTTTATAGTTTACTTTAAATTCAGTTCTTACATTACTACAGTCTTACATCTTTTAACTGATTTTCGTTTCCGTCAATAACTTCCTTTAATTTTCAATTGCTCTGCAATACTTCAGAAATAGCTGATGAGAAAGGCGATAGTTACGCCCTCTACTTTTCTCCGAATCTAAAAGTCACACTCTACTGTGGATCTTCCGAATATGGGACACAAAATAATATTATACGCTTATATTTATTCACTCTGTTTAGATTTTTTTACTTTCCTCAACGTTCCTCAATAGTGCGGGTATTACGCTAGGAGAGGATATCATCGACAACATACTAGGTACCAAGAACACTGTACAGAGATTTTATGTTAGAATATGTAAATTAGAAAATAAAAATTGTAATAAAAATATATAAAATGTTACCACATAACATTAAACATGTAATTAAAATATTTACTACGTAAATCCAAATTTAAGTGGTCTGTTTTATGCTCGCTTACTGCATCCGCTTTGGCGCCACTCCCAGATTTTTTTTCATGCAACAAAAAATCGCAGCGTGTTACACCGTAATCGTCTAGACGCAAAAAAACAAATCTATAAATACTTCTGCTGTTACATTTTTTGTTACAGTACAGCTAATATTGCAACTCGGCTTTATAGACCAAGCAGTGAACTGGTTGATCATATATGCTCTCGTCTTCCTCATATTTCTGTACGCATGTCAAACCTGGACAATTCAGTTTTTTTTATAGGTCCTCGTCATTGAGAGCCTCTTTTCCACCCATCTTACTTTTGGGATAGAGATAAAAGCTTTCCTATTTTCTAACCCTCTCTCATCTTTCACAATTTCTCTCTTTCTTCCCTCTTTGATCCTTCATATTTTCTATCCCGTAAGTTTCTTTGGCATTGAATGTTAAGAATCCAATAGACAGCGCACTGCAATAATTTATCTATCCTCAAAGAGCTCAGAATAGGGAGTCGGCTGTCCTCAGTCTGCTTACAAAGAATCATTTACTTTAGCCAAATTGCACAAAGAAGCCCCGATAATCTGAAGTAGGTTATAGTTATTGACAATGTAGATGGTAAAAGAGCTAGAGCATGGTCAACGTTTGGTACAAGACACAGCGTGGACCCGTTCGAGATGTGTTGTTCACGCCTAATGTTAAGAATCCCATAGACAGCGCACTGCAACAATTCTTCTATCCTCAAAGAACACAGAATAAGATGTCGACTATCCCCAGTCTGCTTGCGACACACGTCTCGAAAAATCGAAGTCACAATTGTCGATAATAAAGAGGGTAATATGGCTACAACACCACTTTGCACAGATCATAAAACAATCAGAAATATAAAATTTGGGGTAAAATGGTAGCGTAGACTGACATGTTGGAGCATGACTTTTCACTCTTTCATAGGTGATCTAATACTGGATATAAGCCTTCTCCTTATATTTACATTAGATCCATAGTAATCGTCCAGCATACAGCGACTTTCGACGACCTTAACAAGATTCTTTCTCTACTTTCCGAGTGCACGTCCTAGCGAGCGTGGGCGAACCGAGGTTGGATCCGGATCCATCCTTGACTCGCCTGTGGTCCAAGCTGTCGTCTCAAGCCGCTTACACAGCATCAACACTACACAGCTCTACTCGGGTAGAGCGGTTTACTACGTGCGAACTTCATCGTACTACTGAAACGCGTCTGTCCAGCTTTTGTTTTGTTATTCATTTTACGGACCCTTCCGCACCGTGAACTTCGATGAAGTTGTAAGAGCCCCCTGGCTAAGAGCATAAACTTCAACTGAAACCAAGCAAGCACCTCCTAGGGCGCTTGCTGGGCCGTGATTTCCATTCCAAAACCTTAAAGTCCATATTATAATAAAAAATTGACAATTAATTTAGCAATACCAATAATGTCAAGGAATAACCGGAATTGATTTATAACGTATCATATCGTTTAGGAAGATATCGACTTGTAATTAGTGTTCAGATAGTTGCCCATATATTTAGGTAAGTTTTTTTTGCTATAAAATTATAGAGACTGTTTCTATAAATCACCTATACGTAGAGAACTGAGACTTGCGATCGTAAGGTCTAATTACCGGCAAACAATGTTGTATAATTTACACTTCGTGCATTAATTATATAGGATTGCCAATGCTCTCAAACAAGTTTCTAGATGTACAGCAGTGTTCTCTGCGTACCATAATACCATACTGGGATTGCCAACTCGCCTACCAAGCAATTTAATTATGCTATACCCATAGATATCTGTGGGGGAAGCCTAAGGACGTCTGTGGTCTGAAACGACGACAAAATATTTCGGTATCTGTGCCTATCTTCAGCGGTGGTTTGGGTCTTATCGGACCTGCACATAGAGTTGCATCTCCGTGATCGCCCTCCATCATCTTATCCAGTGATCTAAAGTTAATATAGCTTTGCATAAATGTATTGAAACATACGAGATTAATATAAGTAACTACTTTCAATGTCACTCTTTGTGCAAAAACAATTTATTTATGGGCAGCGTTCGAGAAACTACGAAACATCTTCTCGTCCTAAGTCCTTTAGAGCTTTAAAATCTAAAATCAATGTGTGTTACTAGTGATGACCTGGTGAAATATACTGTGCTAAATCTTAGATCATTGCCGTATTATGTCGAATAAACAATGTTTAAATTTGAATTTAGAACTCGAATCGAATTAGTCGACCAAGTGTTATTGTGTAACGCAATATTCAAAACTATATAAAACGACAATGAAACGTCTGGCAACGGCTGGAGGGCAGACGGAACCGAAATAGAGGTAAACGAGACAGTTTTGTGTATGACGTCACTTGGCAGACGACTCCCGCCGTCCAAGGCTGCGTGAGGGACGGACGTGTTTTGTGAAACAAATCCCCTCTTGCATTTGGCGACGACACACGAAATTGAAAACGAGATTGCATAAGCTTTGAAACGAATTCCTTTTTCATTTAAATTTAGAACAAACACATTTGCAACAAGTTCCATCCAAAAACAATATAAGTAAACTGTGATCATATATTTTGTATATATGTTGTACATAATGATAGCAATAAATAAATAATATTTACAAATTCCTTTTACTTGCACTAAGCGTTTCACTACTACTTACATATATCTACACCGGCCACATTGTATTCAGCCAGGTATAACTTAGGAGTCTTCAATACAAGATTGAATAGATACATTGCCTTGTCGCATTTCACATTAGCTTGTCAAATATGTATGTATATGTGTATTTATATATGTGTGTATATCTATAGTTAGGTATTCTAGTATGTATGTATATGTGTATAGTAATGTACATATTTGTATGTACGTACACCTTAAACTGCCTTCTCCTTTATGTCTCTCATAACCATCTAAAAGGTTGTCTGGTAGAGATCGCCTTGAGAGATTAGACCGCCTGTAATATACCGCCATATAAATTCTTTCTTATTTATTTTATTTTGTTTTCTTCTATTTATTGTCCATGGTGTACAAAAAGTGTTAATAAATAAACTAAACAGATTTCAGCGTGATCATTATACAGCTTTAAAACATTTTACTGGCAAATGATCTATACATTCATCCCTTTAATATTTTTACAATCATCCTGTACATAAATAATTGCGTCATTTGATAATATCACACAAGATTATTGACAGCGAAAGTTATTACACGAAATGAAGAAGTCATTTTTATTTCACATTATTATCAATAGAGTCCAATTTAGACAGCGATAAGATATGTAAATGACGTAATATTACTATTATATACCATATATAAGGACTGTATGCTACATATATAATAAACAAATTAGTTTCTATATTCTTCGTGTCTATCATATAACATAGTAACTGTTTACAAACAGGAAAACACCGGATAAACTGTCATATAAGGGTATTAAAATATACGACGCGTCATACATATAACCATAGTAAGCCTGTGTGATGAATGACAACCCGTATGTTTCCCGGAGAAGAATCTTGTTTCCCAAAAAAGAGATAATTTTAAAGTTAACCACGGTTCACTACTGGACATGGTCTTCGCCCATGGAAATCTTCCAATCAGGCATAAATACCTCTTCGTGCGTACGTCTTCATTGTAACTAGGGTACGATCAACCAGCGTAAATTTTTAGTCCACGGACCTCCAGTTTCAATAACAAAAAAAAATAGAAGGAACATGTTTAAAAAAATGGTAAAATACATACAACACATTCCCTTTTCCATACAAATTGCAGAGTAAATTAAAGCACCCATCACTGGCTAGTTACATATGCAAACAGATAACCAATCGAACCTTCTAGAAATCAATTCAAAGATTAAGCAATAAATAACAATTGCAGTTCTAAGAAATGAACGCGTACAATAAGAATTGAAAGAACCATATCTACATCCGACGTTCACGGAACTTATATATCGAAATATTGGTCATTGTGACGATGTTTTAGATTGGCCGATCCCAGCAGTGGGCGTCTATCGGCTGATATGATGATATACAGCGATGTTGAGAACATTGGACAAAGACAAAGGCAGTCAACAACTTAAACTTACGAGGCGTCTTTACTCAACTAGAGCACACAAAAATCGACCCACGAGGTACATTAATTATATCAAGTCGACCCAATAATAATTAAATTAATTTTTTTAATTATGATAAATAAAAAATAAATTAAATAAAAAGATAAATTATTAACGGTGTCACTAACAACGACATACGGGTAGACTGAAGATAATTTCGTCTTTATCTTTTCAGTCGATGGCCGCCCAAGTCATAGGCCTTCTACAAAAAAACCCTTCTTACAAATTAGACATAAAGAATACGGAACCCACTCCCCTTGGGTACAGTTCGAACTTATCGCCATTCTATTTATATCACTCGTCTATGCCTATCCATTAGTGTCGGGTTCAACAGTACAATTAATTGTGTAACAAACCCATTGGTCGCTTCGTGCTTTTCAATTGGAATAAGTACATTCAATATAATTGGCCGGCCTTCCCCGACGTGCAGTTGCTGGTGAAGGGCGATCTGTGACTTTAACACATATCAATAAATACTATTATTATACTATAGTATAATTTTCATAGAGTTGTATACGTTATTTATATTATAAGTCAAAGTAACTATTACATCATTAAACATGTAATATTGAAAGGTTGGTTTCCACCTTAAAAAAACACTGAAATAGAGTGTGGGATAGTAATATAATCGAAAATAGGAGTGAATAGTTCAGAATAGTAGATCTGAGCCATTGAAAGAGACGCATAGAAGAATTTGGAAGCCTTTATCTAAAGAGAGATCTAAATCACGCAATAACAAACCACATACCAGGTTACAAGATGATAAACCTATTTCCTCCTATATGACAGATCTCTACCATTAGGCAGCAGAGCTTTAAGTAACAAAAAAAACTTAAGGGGTTTTGTTTGGGCGCCCAAAAACGTAAAGGTATTAATATATTACGATTATAAAATAAGGATACAGAAATAAAAGGCTTCACTATTACTACTTCCTATCCAAGGATATGTTGGAAACGGCATCCGTCGATCTCCGATGACCTTTAGGGTAACAAGTCCACCTTGTTGCAAGTACATTATATATAATTTAATAACGTAAAACATTCGATAAAATCATCATTCCGTATCTAACAGTAAACTATAGACATTTAAATTTACGTTACATCAATGTCTTATTCTTTCTTTTACGAAAGTGCTTAGCAAAATTCGAAAGAATAAATATTTGTTTTATTGTGGGTAGGTACACAATTGCCAATCCGCGGTCAACTCTAGAAACTAAAGGCCTCATTGGCCATCTAACCTGAAGCTATGTAGCCTTCCTGTGTAAATGTAAATGATTCGAAGAGTGGGAGGCGATGCGTAAATATAATATAGGTGAATATGCTGCATGTTAAATGTAGGCTAAATTATAGAAATTGTTAAAGATGAGAGAGAAGGTAAAAGTAGGAGAATGTATATCCCAATCCCGAAAATTAAATAGAAAAAAGAGCATTTAAAAAATTATGTAAATGATTATACCGGGAAATTTGTCTAGGAAAAACAAATAACGCAACTGCATAAGCAAAGTGAATAATAGGAAACATATAAGTTTAACATGACGTAATTGCGTTTACGTCATTCGATTAGTACAGAATGCACGTGGCATATGCAATAAATTTATTTTTAGTTTTAACTCATATGAACTTCACCTCATTGTTTGGATAGTTACAGGCTTCACAGGAGTCTAGATATATACCTCCGCTGAACTATTTCTCTCTCCTCCACCTCTTTTACCCAAATCCCTCTATAGCAAACGTATCACGCTAAAGTATATATTTTCTCCTTCACTGTTACCTTCGTGTGAACATCTTCGTTAACGTTAAACCAGCGAAATAGAAGTAATTCTATTTTCTTAAGTTCGTGTTTGGTTGCTTGGCTTGGGCTTTTACAGCTTCATCGGAACTGAGTTCACGGAGCGGAAGGGTCCGTGAACTTATTTAAACCATAATATAAATATATAAACAAACATAATATAGATGTATAAACCGTAGTCTTTGATCCCTGTCTAGTAATGTTTTTATTTTTATTTGTTTTTTCATTGTTTGAACATAAATCATTATGTGTTCTCAGTGAGATAGTTATAAGGTAACAACTATAATTAATTTTAAATTTCTAAGCTTCTAAGTTTGTACTTTCTTACTGCCTTTTGTTACTGTCCATCTCCTATAAAGTAAATAAAAGTAAATAAATATATAGTAGCTGTGTAGCGTTGATGTTGTGTATACGGCTTGGTACAACAGCGTGGATCACAGGCGAGCCAAGGATGTATCCGAATCCAACCTCCATTCGCCCACGCTGTTCGCGGTTTGGATTAAGTTCGACCCTTCAGTTCCGCTAAAGCTAACGTCCTCGAGCTAGCAGCGTACCTGTATATTTTGACATTATAACTATACAGGATGATTGGTTATATGTGCAAAAACTTTTAAAAGGTGAATATACAGCTCATTTGACAGCAAAGCTTTCATACATATTTCCAATCACCTTTATAAAGTGATCACTGTGAAATATTTTACTTTAATATTTAATGGAATCAGGCGTTACCTCGCGGAAGTCCATCCTAAGGAAGAAAAGGACCAATATTTAGCCACTTCCGTTGTAGCCACTAGTTGGACATCTGTTTTTGGCACTAATCGGTGTAACATAACTCCTGAAGATGCCCCGTGGAGGGGTGAAACACGTGTTGAGTAATTTGGCGGTGACAGTTGTGTGATTCGCATTGTTTGCCGCATACGCATTTATCAGCGGGCTGGCAGGCGGTGCACTGTATTGCACAACTACCACTGCATGTGCGGAAGTGGCTAAATATTGGTCCTTTTCTTACATATGTTACTTTAATTTATTTTTTATATTGTACGAGTAAGACCCATAACTTCTGGCAGTATAAAGTGTACAGAAACAGACAATACAACAATAATTAATTGTAATATTTAATCTGACTTTTGAAAACGCATTTTCTTTCTATACTATCTCATAACACAATTTATTATTTCTGAAACTATTTATTTTTTTGAAAAGTGTGTATATATAACCAACCAGCCTGCATAATAAACATAGAGCACGTTGTATATTTTACCGTATTAAAAGTTTAATATATTTTACAGAACAAAATGCACTTTATTGCAAAACGTTATGAACTATTTTAGTTAAGATCGTCTAGTTACATGCACCATGAAGGTGTTTACACCGGCAATGCAATATGCATAAGGCATAATCGCTTGCACGACTACCTGTTCGCTGGGGGTCGTTTACCTGAGGTCATCTCAGCTGAGATAGGAAGCATTGAGGTAGGATGTTCCCGGTTGATGAAATTCAAACCATATGACATTGCATTAAAGTTGAATTTGCATTGATTGTTGACGAAACCTTATCATGCAATCCATAACATCACAACTAAGTATGCCCAAGGCACATTATTACGAGCTAAACCAATTTGTCGAGTAATTACTAAAAGCTGTACGTATAGCCAATATTTTTAAAAATTGAAGTTGTGCTTTTGATATATGAGAAGTACTCAATAAATCAGTTCTAACTAAACTAACGCTTATGAATGGAGTTGAATTTAGAAGATTAAGTAGCTCTTCTTGTCTGTTACTTTCCTGCGTAGAAACGCCTTAAGTTATGACGGTAGTCAAATATAAAAAGGTTGTCTATAAACTGTGTTGTGTCAGCACTATGTCATTTACCTAAATTATTTGTAATATTGGCAACATTGACATCGAACATTTTTTTTAAATATTACCGAAGATATTTCTCTCTACCTTACTACGCTGTCATCTGTTGACATCTTCGCTTTGTGACTGATATTACTAATTCAAATTGCTAAGAAATGGTTAAATGTGGTCGGTAAATATACCACTACACTAGTATAATAATTATAATAATAAATCTTTATTTCATTCCATTCCAAATGACTTTAAATTAGTAATTTTAAATATTAGTTAGGGTAATCTTGTACTAAGTTTGTATGAACCCCCTCTGGGTAAAACCCTCCTCCAAAGCTTTTTATTTTTCTCTATCTTTGTCAACTTGGAGCCACCCGTGATCTGCTGTAGCCACTATCTCGTCAGCCCATCTGGCATTAGGTTTACTTCTCGCTCTGGTACTACGCATCCATTTTATAACTCTTTGTGTCCACCTTTTATCAGCGAACCCCACCACGTCACCACTCGACCTGGGCAGGTCCAGCTTAACTTTCTTTGAAGTGTATAAATAAGTGCATAGGTCAATACACTTACCTATTACTATTGCTCAAATTGGTAATAAAGTAAAGGAAATCAAAGGCTGTATCGGGAGGTTTAAAGCGACTTGAATCTGACATTCGCACAGACAATGAACTCGCTGAATAAAAAAAAATAGAGTCGATTATACTTTTAATAAAACACCAATTAAATGCAGAAGAATCCCAGTGACTAGTGGCAAACCCTTGTAATTAACGCGCAAAGTGTGAATTATTTCGTATTGCATAATAACCGCCTAAGAACCGAAATTACGACCTACAATCCCAAGTGTCAGTCTTCTACCGCTGGATCTAGAAATACTACCTATTGTCTACATTCCATGGTAGCGTATTACATTTATATAAAACCTTTTTAAATAGTCTCAACAACACCCGTAATATTAAAACGCAATGTGCTTTTATATTTAAAACTATGATTTTCACTAAAATAAATTGAAAGCAGTATCCTTATGCACAGTGCAATTTACAATACAAGTCGACCGTACCGTATGAAAGATAACATGCACCAACAATTCCATTATCTTCACAATTCGATATCTTTAAACAGATATAAATTTTATAACACAAGCTTAATATACTTTACAGCGGGCTTATATATTAAAATATAAATCATAAATTTGAGGATAATGACTTTTGATAATTTAATATAAGGCTGCGGGGTTGGTAGGCCTGGTACCAGGTGGATCGACGACATAGTTAAGGTTGTGAGGAGTCGCTTGATGCATGCAGCCCAGGACACATCATCGTTGCGATTTTTGGGGGTGGCCTTTGTCTTGTAGTAGGCGTCCATAGGCCGAAAACAAGAATATACGTCTGCGTATAGAGGTAAGGTGTAAAGATGTATAATAATAATTACATTTAAAAAGAGTCTCTGTCTCACAGAAAGATGTGTCTCGTCAAATTTGACGCAATAATAGTGATATTTAATAATAATAAAAATAAATACATTTAAAAAACTTTTAAGTTAAACGGTTTTTTAATACCCATATTGTGGTGGTTGTGGAAAAATATGTACCTAGTCCGCCATATTGGAACGGCGTCCATCTTGAATTTTAAATTTTGACATGATCATCGTGTTTTACTAGTGTAGCCCTTTCATTTGATACCCATATTGAGGGAGTTAAGGAAAAATACGTAATCCGCCATTTTGTATCGGCGGCCATCTTAGATTTATAATGTTATTGATTTTATTATATTATGTTGTCATCTAAATTAAATGTATGTACCAAATTTCAGATCAATCTGACAACGGGAAGGTGCTTAAATTTCAATTTCTAATTTTGATCCAAATAAATTCCGTACGGGTCGAACTAAATAAAACCGTTTAAAAATGCAGTGGTAGCTCAGCGACTAGAACTGAAAATTGCAATTGTAGGTTACGGATTCGATTCTCTTTAATAATATATACTTTCACAGTTTTATCTCCTCCTTGCGTCATATCACTATAAATTGTGACTCTTATTGCAAAGTTTATCGCGCACTATGTTACGCTACCGATTAGTGGTAGTCCAGCGGCATAGGACTGAGATTTGGGATTGTAAGTCACGGGTTCGATTCCCGAGATACAGTTTTATATAATTAACACTGTGCATTAATTATATAGTATTGTCACTGCTCACAAACAAGTTTTAAGAGTTTAATGGAATCAGGCATATTTAATGGAATCAGGCGTTACCTCGCGGAAGTCCATCCTAAGTAAGAGAAAGCCACTTCCGCACATCTTAAATATTTAATGGAATCAGTTTTATGAGTTTTATCAGTTTTAAGAGGATGGACAGCAGCGTCTGCTTACCCGCCTGTCAAGCGTGACGATTATGGTATATCCCTCTATAGACATCTTTAGGTCAGGCCTGTGCCTTATAATGGCAAATAGATATGAGAAAAACATTTTATTATCTTAGAAACATTATCACGATTCGTTGTATTACTGTAAAGAGTTTATTCAGACAAAAATTAATATTCATAGGGTGATTGTATATTGTACACCAATAAAAGCTTCAAATGGGTCAATGTATAAATCGTTTGTCACCAAAATTTTATAAAATATATAAAGTATTCTAGTATTTTCATTTACAGTGTGACCTTTGTTAGAGTTCAGAGTCAGATTTAGCCTTTCTATAATATCCTTCATTTTAAAACTGTGAGGGTTCCAAAGATTTTTGTGATCACTTCAACAATATCCTTAAAACACAAGAAAAGCTGCATTCCCAAGCTCTATTATCAGTTAAAAATCCTTCACACTGTAATAGGACTTCTTCACAGGTATCTTCTTAACCCTTTTTGAGCCAGAGCCGATATATAGTCCCACGCCTCCGAGCGGTTTACCATACGCATCGCGGAAGAACTCTATTTTAAAATAAGTTTATTTAATTTAATTACATTATGAGAGAATTAAAAAATATAGTTTTTCATTTTAACTCTGTGGAAGTCGACCGAATATGGAGGTACCGAAATCTAACATAAACACCGATGGTGGTCGCTCGCGACCTCCAAGCTGCGGCGTCATTTGCTGTGACTTTTGGGCTCTTATCAAACCTTTTCGAAATATTCTTTATAACATTTAGTCCATATAAAATTATGATGAAAAGATAACTTTTTGTACATGCAAAGACGTTGTGTAAGAGAGAACTCAACTTTAACTATTTTTATGAAAATTAATACTATTTTCATTCATATAATTTTTAATGAGTAGAGAAAAACTAGTCAATGTTTTGTTCTCTACTTCATCCACATCTAAAGTATACTGCTTCTTTTAATCATGTAAATATTGTTTCTCCTTAAGTTTTTATGTGCATTTTACCAAGCCACAGTAAGATCGTGAAATCGACCAGTTATCCTTGCATAGGCCACATCTTTTTCGCTCGGCACTAAAAGGGTTAATGAATTTCTTTAATAAACTACAAGATTAGTTTTAAAACATTACATCAGTGTTATTGTAAAACTGTTTAGTTACCCATGTCACTAAGTCTAAGGCATGGATGCACAGACCGCGGCCCGCCGGTCGAATACTGGTGGCCCGCCGACAGCAAAAATAATACTCTCGTACATTCGAAAAATATTGAATTCTATTCCAGAATAAAACAAAAAAAATATGTTCGAAAAGTAATTTGAATCTCGCGCGCAATTTAAATTTTATTAATTATTTATTATTATCTATTCTGTATTGTTTTTAAATACCTATACTTCTGGCGGCCGGCCCGCCATCAGTTCATGGTTTACCCGAGTGGCCCCTAGTCTTAATAAGTCTGTGGAACCATGGTCTAAGGTAAATTTAATCTAGGCATCACCACCAATCTGGTACTATAAACCAGGCAAACAGGTATCCAATGACAAGAAAAAGATAAGAAACACCAGATTTAAACGACATACGAGAAATTCTTCAATCTTACACTCGATTAACACGTGCTATATCACTACGTATAACAAACTTGTTCATTTTACAACAATCATTTTATTTTATCGCAACATAATTAAACAATACTGTTTAATCTACTGCAATTGGTACAACGAAGTTACATATACGAGTTATGTATAAAACTGGGCCAATTATTTAAGATTCTAATTTTAAATATAAAATAAAATAACAAGTAGCAAATTATAATGTAAAGTGAAATTTTATTCTTTGACATTTGACGTTTTATCACGTCCACATATAACGTTGACAGATGACCTTGTTATGGTCGTCGGAAGACGCTGAGTGCTTCCAACCAGTCCTATTGGACTCCGGCTGAAGACACCATCATCTTCAGCTGGTTCGCAACTGGAACCAAGATCCGGTTGTTTGGACTAAAGTACTATGGGGACAAGTAGCCCGCCAACCGCATGAACCTAAGTAGGGGTCATTTTCTAGTGAAAAAAAAATATTAAGAAATACAAAACCCTGTTCCCAATTAAATAGGGGGTGGAAGGAGAGGTCCTCAATAGCAGGAGCCAATAAAAAAAAGTAGGGGTCATTGGTAAGCTTTTAAGCGTAGGTTTTTTGTGGTTAATTCCAGACATCGGACATGTTCGTTTCCGTGGTTCGATCTGTGGTTTGGCGTCACCGGAGTGAGTGGTCACACTTACTGCTCTTGCGAACGAGCCGAATAGTAACTTTCTGGCTGGCTACCAGCGAGTTACCACAGCTAGGTTACTTGCCTGCTCAACAAGAGGTATATCCTAGATTATACCTACCGCATCCGGGCGGGCATCCTCAATGTATTTCAGGCTTCACCCCTTGATGACAATCTGGGAGTGTGCCCACAACCGCGGTACCACATGCGGATAATATTGGAGCCAGCTTTTCTGGCGTGCCAAGCGCGGGCAGTGCGTTCTTTGTGACGTATGACTGAGCCTTACAAATCCATCTTGGAGATCTTGAAGAATCAGTGATTGTGTTCGTGCACAGGTCACCCAAAAATACTGCTGTCAGTGACCTGAGAAGGCAAGACCTACCGTAAATAGATCCCCACACTCCATCAGGGGTACTGTACCCACTGGGAACAGCATATTCTACAAATTAGAAATAGATGAGAGAAGGGCCCAGGTCCAACAGAGACCATTATATACCATATACTGAATTTGCGAATTATAAACAAGAAAGAACCTTGGTCGATAAACACACTCGATAGAGAGGAGTGCTGCTATAAATATTAAAATTCCAACCATCTGCTTACTAAATATACCACTGCATTTCAAAATCCAACCACGGGATAAACTATACACCGACGTGCTGACGTCACAGGGTTAAAAATAACTCGTGTGTGTCGAGTGAAACGCAAAGGTCGAATAATACCATAAAAGTTGTTTATTCTCAAACACCATAGACAAAGGCGTTTTGTGCATGCAGCCTATTGAAACGTACGAACTGGCCATGAAGAGACGCTTTCATTTGCTATGGCTTAGATAAGTATATTTAGGACTGTTCAAAAGTCATAATCAACATAACTTTGTCGCGTATTATTTTTAATTTTTTATGGACCAGACTGTCACTGCTGACATTTGCAGATTCCGCGGTTTTGAGCTGGCAGGGCGCCGAGTGCACCTAGCCTAAGACCTCTTTTAAAGTGGCGAATGATAGGGCTTCCGGGGTGAAACTAAAAGTAGTACATGTTAGTTGTAAGTACATGGTTTAACAAAAATTGTGTTTCGTTACAAAATCAGATCATAGTGAAAATACATCCATACAAAAATTCGAGAAAAAGGCACAAACATGCGATTACTTTTTTTAAAAGAATAAATGTTTTAAACTATTAATATTTATATAAAATTAATCCTTATTTCTCTTGGTCATCCCACCTTGAGAACGACTTTCCTGAACGACCTCTTTTTCGATTCCTGGCATTCGGAGGTTGAGGAAACTTGTAAAATTTAAACTTTGTGCATTTGACAGTTCGCACTTCGCAGATGTATTACGTCATGTAACATCTGCATTCAGTCAGTATTTATCCATCATAAATTAATTCATTTATTTCACAATTTATTAATAAAACACAGCGATCATTTTTTTATAGAAAGCGACGGGCCAATTACTTCTGACAAGTCTTTCGACACATTAATAAAAAATGCTTTTTAAAACAACACTACGATATCAAATTACCTTTATTTTAGTAATTTTTATCATAAACATGCAAAGTACTTGCGCCATATAAAAACTTTTTTTAATAAAAACGTAAACAACGATAAAAAATAACAAAGGGCGTCACGGACGCACGGTCTGGATAAAAACTTGACCGCCAGACCGAGAAAACAATGAACGAAAAAAAAAACATTTCAAGGTTACGCGTCCAGGAGGACGCCTTTTCACCGAGGGAACGTTTCCTTAAATATGTTCGAATAAATAAAATTTTAACCTCTCGTAAAAAAAAAATATCTTCCTTTATGATAATACAAGCTGTCCACCGCCCGCAAACTTAATAACCACACCTTCAAGACCTCTTGCGGATGAAATTTCATAAAATTCCTTCTAGCTGATCTCTACTTGGCGATAGAAATATTCCTACTAAATTTCAAGCCTCCAATCCTTACAGTTTCAGAGATATCGTGATGAGTCAGTACATTAATGAAAAACTCTTTACTTTAAATCCGTTTATTTCGAATCCACTACAATTTCATTAATGCATATTTACCCGTTAACCATATATGTTATACCTCAAAATTCGCAAGTCGCTCTTTGTATGTACTCTATCCTTTTCTTGTCCATTATTACCTTATGATCTGGCAGATATCGTCTTAGTACATTGATTGCTGCCGTCCCTTTCTTTTAGTGTCTCTTAGTAGTAGTTACTTTAGTTAGTAGTAGTCACTCTGTGTTTGGCACTAATCGGTGTAACATAACTTCTGAAGATGCCCCATGGAGGGGTGAAACACGTGTTGAGTGGTTTAACGGTGGCAGTTGTGTAATTCGCATCGCTGGAGGGCGGTGCATTTTGTTACATGACTACCACTGCATGTGCGGAAGTGGCTAAATATTGGTCCTTTTCTTACTCAGGATAAACTTTCGCAAGGTAACGCCTGATTCCATTAAATATTTCTTACTTATCACCTTTATCTTATATCTCGAATAGATAAGCTTTAACCTCTACCAACTCACATCATTGCTCTCATTCCTGAGGATCATGATCCTCTTTACAAGCATACCGCGATCTTCCGATGACCTTGTAAGGTCGACGGGAAGACAATTTTCTATCGGTACTTTTGATGATTCCTAGGTCCAACAGTGGACGACACGAATTATATAACACTAGATATACCCGTTAAAGATGCTGTGTTATGCATCTAATTAAAAATCCGAACAAAAAGACTGTTCTTATATCTCAAACATGTCAAAATAAAAACAAAAAAAAGAGGAATTTTTCGAAAACCGTCCCGGGGATATTTCATTACGATTGGATTTATATATAGAATGTATGCCGAGAATCGATCCGCGACCTACAGTCGCAAGTTTCAGCACTCTGCCTCTGAGCTAACACTGCTGTCATACGACCCTGATTAAATAAGCTTACGTCTTCTGTTATACAAGAAACCAATGAAGTGCTTGATCCATAGATCACCCTTGATGACCTCTAGAGGTTCAATGACATCACTTGATTCATCATACACTGCACCAACGCAGAAAAAATGAAAACATACTTCTCTTTAAGGATAGCTGTTGTATGCAAATTTGAATGTAAATCAGTCAATAGTTGTTTAAGAACTGGTTTAAAATTGACACTGTTAATAATATACAGGTTGATTGATTGTTGTTGTAAATGCTATAAAGGGGGATGCTATATTAGGGGGACCGGAAAGTAATGTCGCTTTATTAAGTTAAATTCACACGACTACGTTTTAAACTAGTTTTTATTTCTAATCAACAATATATTGACCTTTGCTA
Source organism: Battus philenor (assembly GCF_028537555.1). Taxonomy (NCBI): domain Eukaryota; kingdom Metazoa; phylum Arthropoda; class Insecta; order Lepidoptera; family Papilionidae; genus Battus; species Battus philenor. The sequence goes on along the minus strand of NW_027181759.1, from coordinate 2,231,658 downwards.
TCGACAACCTTTTGCCATCTAGTATACAACGTCTCCCAAGTACATAAAGAGTTACCAAGAGACAATCAAATATGGACATGCACAGAAAAGACATTACTTTCCAGTCCCCCTAATATATAGTCAATTTATGTAAGGCACACCTGTTTAAATGGATTCTAAATTTCGTTGATAATTTATCACATTAGTTCAGCTAGACAATAATAGATGGCGTCATTAGTCTTTTACATCGCGACAAGATCTCTTTCCCTACGATTAATGAAAATTTAACTTTGTAAGGTTGTGTTATGTACACATCCGTTGCGACACACCTTATCAATTAATGGTTTCAGAAATAATAAACAACAGAATGACAACGCAGTAAAGTAATGCATTTTCAAAATTCGAATTATTGCATATTAAAACTAACTATTGTTTACTATCTGTCCCTGATGACTTTTTACTGGTAGAAGTTACTGGCCTGAAGCATTGGCAATATGTTTTTTTTTAATTTTTTTTAATCTGTATTCCACAGACATTACCATCCGTGCTTTTGTTTTTACAATTACGTTTCACGCCTCCAAATTTTTTCCTCACGTTTTTGAATGTTAATTTTAAACCTCTTAATCTATTTACTACCTAAAGTCAACTAATTATTATAATTTTTTTCGCATTGACAATTTCAAAAGTAATGTTACACATTTCACAGTGATCACTATATACAGGGCGATTGTAAATTGGTGTAAAAGCATACAAACTGTTTGCTGACAAACGAACGAAACATTCAACTATGAAAGCCTTTTTTAAAGCCTCTATGAATATGCTAATAAAAATTATATGGCCTTATAATGTTGAATCGAAACATCAAAACGACACTTGTATATCCTGGCATCATAAAATCCAAAAAAGTTCATTTATTGATATGAGTGAATTTCCACCTCTCGTGTGGTTCACTGACATATGAACAGCGTCGTTCTCTTCAGCTTTGTTTTAATTAGTTGGAACGCTACAAGGCCATTATAAAAACAAATAACCAGATGAAACTTTAAACATGCATCAAGACCAAGTCTTATCTTCGATTGTTCTCTCGTGTGACAATAGACAGTTATCTCTTCCTGCACAACGCTCAAGTATCATTCATATTTAGGTGTTCCATATTTAAATTAATTAAACAAGGACTTATTTCTTTCATTTCTCGAGAAAATTTATTGCCATAGATTGTTTACAAATCTCCTACGGTTATAAATGTTTATAATTAGATTAGATTCGCGTTATATGAAAACGCAGTCATGTGACCCTGTATAACGCGTTACAATGATTCACGTTCATTTTTTTACGTTATTTAAATAAAACATTAAGACAATTAATTAATTAAACTACAAACCATAAATTTCACAGTACAGAAATGTGGTAGTAAATATATAATACTGTTTTATCATATTTTCTCTAAAAGCCTACTAGATGGCGCTAGTCAGCAAGCCTTTTAGACGTAGTACCGATTTACCGACGTTGTCCAAACGTGCTCCAAATAAATATTTATATATAACAAAAATTGTGTTTCTGTCTTGCCATCGTCTGTATAGTCCTTCGAACCGGATTTGAATCTGCGACCTATGAATATACAGTCCACCACTATATATGGGGCCTCTCGTCCGTATCCTTAGGAAAGATAGGGTAGTTTTTAATCTTTTACTACTTTTTCAACTTTTTTTATTTCCATACTCTCCTATTATTCTTCACATGATCTATCTTTCGTCTACTTACATTCTACAATTTGTATCTTTCTTATCCTTACTGACTACCGTTCATTCATCACCTCACTTCCTAAATATCAAGTATATACTCATTTAACATTTCACATTTTTAATTTACTTATTATTACTATATATCACAGAATATTGACTATTTATTTCATTGGTTCAGTATATCGGTATATACATGGGACATAGTATTAAAAAGTAGCATGATATGAAAACGAGTTATAAATATTTCGCGTGATTATAGGTAAGAGTGCGGTATTGTTATTGTTTACGATAAAGTTATTTAGATTTGGATAAGTTAATTTTCAAAGTCAAAATTAAAAATGTATTATATAAAAAACACACTTTTAATAATATAGCATCGTAATAAAAGTCGTATAATTAAAAAAACGATTTAAAGACACAAAATTAACATTACACTTGTTGAACTTATTCACTTTCACTCTTTTAAAGTTCAAACTGTGTGGGTTTAAAAATAAACTACCGTTATGAACGACGATACGAGTGAAGGAACATTAAAATCAATTACATGTCGGATGTAACCGGTAAAAACTGTATTTATGGAAGCCCTATACTATTATGACAGCGAAGATAGAAACCCATAAACAAAGCTATACTATTTTATTTTGCGAATAAGTAATCCATATGAACATACAGTGATAATACTCGCTATTTGTTAAATTCTATTTAAATACAAGTATATTGCCAAGAGCAAAAGATAAAACAATTGAAGAAAGAATAAAAATAAAATAATCGACAGTAATATAAAAAAAAAACATCTGTCACTAGCTGTCAAACAGTTGACGTCAAAATTAAAAAAAAAACAGTTTGTTAGAATGAAACAAAACATCGTACACTAGAAGGGGCCAAACTGCAGCCCGCTAGCCACACGAGACTATGAAGGATTATTTATTGCTTTCAATGTTTGTACCGGAATTGCCCTTTTTCATTTCTGTGTTGTTATACTTCAAAAATAATTATCATACAATTCAAACGTCGACCCGTAACTAACTTGTTTATCTGAATTACTATTCTGAAGTACTAAGAAATGTAATACATAAAAATATAAGAATAAAAATGAGTATAGTAACAAATTGTAAATAACTGTGATATCAAAGAATATGACGAAGAAAGGAGAAATGTGTTAGAACTGTGGCTAAAAGAAAAATGATGTAAGACATTGTATAGTTCGAAAGAGGATATAGTGAGAGATATAGAGTAGACAAGATAAGAGAATGTAAATAAAAAGATACATGAAAAAGTAATTTATAAAATACTTTCCTGTTCCAACTATAAGATAGGGAGAACGTAAGACCCCCAAAAAAAGGATCCATTAAAAAAAAGTAAATTACTAAGAAATGCTACATTATAATTATATTACTTATTATTGATATTAAATTTTAAAGAATCATCAAATTAAAACTATCATAAATAAACTCAATACCTATATTTTGTAGTTTTATTCATATATTGTTAATAATTTTTACGTATTTAAATCAACGCTGAGAAAACGTGTGCCTGTCTTTTATCTACCAGTGTCTTTTTACACTATACGAAGTCCACTCTTCCTAAATGTTCCCGTACCTTTAACAGACCATCTAGAGCTCCCGAGGTTGACTCTTATCCCGATACTAAACCACGGAGACTACCTTGAGTCTAATGCTAAATTAGCTGGTAAAAATCTGCGTGTCTTGAATAAGGTCAGGCCGTATTTCACACCGGGACATATATATGCGTGGAATACTGATGCAACCTGTAGAATGGCTTGGCTAAATGCCAGCTTGAAACTTATCAGAGAATCATTTAGTTTATAGAAACTTCTGAGCTTTGAACACTGCCGGCTAGTAGCGAGGCTACATTTTTTACAAGATTCATTCCGGAAAACGAGTTGAGGAACTCCACGACCTTATTCCATTATCCACCATCCTAGTTTCTATAGAAGACAAGCAGGCAGTCGACCCACTGCTACCCTTATATTAACTTTCCTTGGAGGCGTACCAAGCGATTTGATTCGTTTGATTTCAGAAACGCACAATCCGAGTATATAACGATCTGCCGGCTTCCTTAATTCCCGGGAATTGTAACCCAAGTCTCTTCAGGATCAGAGTGAATAGGTGCCTACTGAGTCTCCTAGCTTCATCTTTGACCACATCGTCGCTTTCCATCAGGCGAATTGGTGGTCAAACGCAGACAAGCTTTAGAAAAAATTGCGGTTCATGCAAAATCAGATTTAGAAAAAACGGCTCAGATTTTTAAGGAGCTTTGTTTTCTCTATTCAATATCATAAAATATTACATTGAAACTATAATAAAAGTCTTGTTACATACGAAACATAAAAGTCTTATAAAAATTTTTTTTTATATTTTATTATTGGATTGCAACAATAAAAAATCTTTGTGGCTAGCCACTTTCATATAAATACATAAAACATATTTCTGAGTACAGACGTGTTTATCGATTTAAATATTTCTTACAAATAATACACTAAACGTTGCAGTGGAATGTAAAATACGCGACCGTGTAGAATTTTAAATACGACTGCTTGTACACTTTATTCTAAATTGCTAGTCACAACTATCTTAAAACTTTATTATCTATCTATACTACCTCCTTTTAATAACCTGATTTCAAAATGGACAAATAGGCAGCGGCCTTTATTTAGATTCTTCGGACAAACTAACAATGTGACATATCCACCGTGTCCATCCGTGGTCCTAAAACTTTAAGGCCCCAGCGGCCATTTGTTCTACGCGTCATGTGACTAACCAGCTGCCACTTAAACTTGCCATTCCGCGTGGCAGTTCGATTACTTTTATTCGTCTACCAATCTCCTCAGTGATACTATATCTTAGAGAAATATCGAGCATAGCTCTCCATGGCTCGTTGAACGACTGTAACCTTGCCAATGAACTCAAAATGAGAGATCACTATCTAAATATAAGTTTTAATTTTATACAGGCTGTTCCAACACACTTATATACACAGTTAAAGGTCAAAAGAAAAAACATAACACTGTATGGTTACTTCTGACATATTGTCGTAATAACAATCTTCGTCTTTTCTCTTCTTTTATCTTAAAGACGTCCACTGCATAGGTCTCTTAAAAGATATCTATGGGGATATATACCATAATCGCCACACTTGGCAGGCGGGTTGGCTATCGTAATGTGGTATTATCGTATACAGAGGACTATGCTACCCATCCTCTGGAAACCTTTTTATGAGCAGTGGCAAAACTTATATAATCAATGCACAAAGTGTGAATTACGAGAATAGAAACCGCGACCTACCATCGCACGCCTCAGTTTTCTGCCGTTGAGCTACTGCTCCACACATATCGAATTGATTACTCATAGCCAAGAGCTGACATCAGTCGATTCAGATAGTACGTTAGAAATACAGAAACATTTCCCAATGTAGTCCTGGTAAACTCAGGAGGTGTTCACGGGTGATTCGACGGGGTCTAAGTCTTACAAAAAAAATAGTGGTTCAAAATTCGTATGCGGGGGTCCGCGATAGCTTATCTGCTTTGATATTGAATAACTAAAACGTTGGCATGACTTAACCTATCAATTACCTACATAGACAACATTTTTTAAGAATCTACTCGACTTATAATTATATAAACTTGCATATTCCTTATTACAGTTTTGTTAATATAGTAGACATATAGCCGACGGCAGCAAAATGGTATCCACCGGGACCAGCTAAATTTCGAAAGTGATCTCCGAGATAAACTGTCAGGGAATCTCTAATATCATACAATTAATTTAAAAAAATGAGGGACGTCCATAGCGTATTTACAGATGAAAAACTGACTATACCAAAACTTCGACAACTAAAAATCTCTAATTCATCTGTTATAAACGAAATCAGAGCTTTTAATAAAACATATAAAATTAAAATGCATTTTAAGTGACCTTTAAAATGTCATACTATTATTATAAACGAATATTTAAATTACCGGAAATTTGACAATAATGTAACTTGATTATTTTAATTTAGGTATATCTGACAGAAGAAATATGTGTATTCTTTCTGATTATTTTCTACTGCTATAACACTTTCCAAAGCAGAGTAGGGTCAAAAATAAAATAGTTAAAAAAAGTTGACATTCAATAAGACTTCTATTAGAAGTTAATCACATTAAATATATTTCATTACTTAACAAAATAACAAAGGCGGTATTTATAACAAATAGCATTGCTATATCAAAACTTTATATTACCTATTTATGTCATGCAACAATGCGTAAACATGAAAGAGAATATTAGGAAGTACTTATGAAGGTTATCTTTGTTGTACCATTTTTTTACATTATTCATCAATTTATCTTATTTGTATATCGTTATCAATGACAATAATTATTATTTTTCTCCCACAATAGGCTTAAATGTAAATACCTTTGCCTAAATTTTACCTTATCTATTTTATAAATATCCACTTCCTTCCGCATACTTTTAGTAATCGCTTGTTTTCTATTTATAAAACTAATCTGTGGTAAACGGAATATTAAAATGCATTCAATCCAGTTTGCACCGGTTATATGTGAAATCATTGAATGTATTTAAAGGGCATTATAGCTGTTACGTTAGCAACAAGAATGTTATCATTTAAACCGTACTTGATACACGGTTGTTTATATTTCTAACAGTAATACAATTTTAATACGATTAAGAATGAAACATTCACATGAGAGTATGAAATGTAGGTATAGGCGTATTTATCGCCCGCCGGACGCATAAACAATCTCACTACGGCTGCATTTCGCTAAATACGTGATGTATATAAATATTTACTTAACCTAAAAAACGTACCTTTACAGCGTTCGTTGCGTCCAAATAGAGTTCGCGCGCTTGGACACTGCAGACAACACGTGCACACTGTTCGAAACACGAATCACTTCTGTCTTCGTGTGCGAGTGTAACAGAAGGGTTTACGGAGCGAGACGGCGCTCATCGCGCCTCTCCCGGGACCACCGCATTTTTTTACTCACAATAATTTTAACAACAAAATATCATGCAGGCGTCCGTATCCAGATCTTCTCTCCCAACGAATGTCTTTATCAACACCAGATAATATTATTTACTCGTAAACACTACGAGATATGATTGTTTTAAAACTTAATTGTCTCAAATCCGTCTGGGAGATACGGTTATACAGTGGAATTTTACAACAGAAACCGCAACGATCTTTTGTGCAGCGATTCCAATTTTGCATTTGTGTAGTTTTCCGCTTGTCGCGAAATAAAATGATTCTTAACAATTGTATCACGCTATTTTATAACCATCGGTTTGACGTTTATGTATTATCTACCTCGAGACAGATAATCGGTAATTTGTTTATATAAATATTTTTTATCGGCCAGCGCATATAGCAATTAAAAAGGTTGAGGTAATTTATACCTGTACATATATAATAAATATTATTTTTGATTTTGCACAATGTACATTATATTTATGTTATGACAATGATGATATAACGTTTTCTAAGAATACCAAAATTAATTGTCAAATCTTGGAGGACATTAAAAATTACCCTTAAAAATTAAGAGCGATTCGCTTTTAAAAAAACAAACATAGACGTTTTAAAAACAAATACGATCTTTGAAATTTAGCATTTATGATCATCAAATTGAACAAATATAACTTCAAAGCGCAAAAAAAGGCATAGAAATCACCGTACGCTTTTCTTATAGACGTTAACCAAACAAATGTATATTATCAAAAATTGTTTTTCTATTTACAATTTTATAATTTTTAAAAAGGTTTTTATTATCTATAGCCTTTCCTAGAAATTTCCTCAAAGAACCAGTTGAAAGCGATCAAGTCATCCAGGCTCTCCAGTGCCTTCCGAAGGTTTTAACGATGTCACCTTTTCACCATGTTTTATGCTGCATTTTCCGGTAACTTAATGCCGCAAAGTCCATCTGTTGTTTGTGTTGTGTATTTAATCATTATTCAATAGTTAAAAAAATAATATTATAAAATATATCATATTATGCGTCTATTCAGCTAAATTATTTTAGAAAAAATTGAAATAAAAGTTTATATCTTCATCGGTTCCAATTGTTATAAAACGAAACGAAGAAAACGATCTAAAAACTGAAATACTTTCATACGAAATAGCAAAATAATTTTGTTACTGAAAAATGCAATAAAAATATGAATTATTATATTTAATTTCAGATCAACAGTTAATTAATTAAAGCACGAAAGATAAAGCTAATAAAAGAAATAAATTTTCGATTTATTGCAAGAGACAGATTATATATATCTACGATTAAAAGTACATAGATAATCTGTATCACCAAAATTTACGCGCCAAAATCTTATTGACGTATGTCTGTAGACGATTCCGATATTGAACAATAATCTGTAATTCGTTTTATTGCATTTAATATATATTTAAATCTAAATCCTTTTATTGCATTACGTTTAATAGTTGAATGTACGAAAAATGCTTATAAGTGATGAAGAAAACCAAAGAATCTATGTGATATTAAAATAGATTGACTAACCAAGCGGCGTTGAACTCTTTCAGGTGACCTTTAGTCAGAAATCTAAATGGGTATTATCAACGAGTGAAGCCCAAGCCAATATCTCCTCTCGGAGGACCTTCCGCTAGGTTACTATGGATGTAAGAACTGGATAGCCTTCCAACCCGCTATAGTACAATGTCGGAAACATTTTCCGATCGTTTGTCCCTGTTCATACTGGATAGAAGCATTGCTGGAGTTGTTCCCACCACTTCTAACGTTTTCCGAAGTGATAGTAGTGATATTAGTCAGACAATAGCAACCGACCAAGCCCAGGTTCAGCACTATTGGACGCTGTTGTGCCGAAAAGCTAAGCGGGTATTATTGACGAGGGACATGCCATGCCGAGGTCTTTTGAGGGCATTTGAGTGTAGTCACTCCACTGTCCACCGATGCGATCTCGGCTGGTTCTCATTTCAATAAAATACGAGCATGCAGCAGTTCCAACCGATTCTATCCTAGCAGACAAGCTTCGCTATATTGAAAGAGGTCTTAGGTCTAATCTGCAAATGCTAATTGTAGCAGCGACAGTCAGGCTTAGTTCTGTACCTCTGAGAAGTAGTAGCCCAGCGGTAGAGGACTCGTATGTTCGATTCCCGAGATACAGTCTCATATTATTCATGCTTCGTGCATAAATTATACAAGGTTTCAATTATTCCCGAATATGTTACCAGAGGTTCCGCAGGAGCGCCCTCTGTGTACCATAAGCATGGTGATAATAGTATAGCCACTCAAAGATATATTTGTGGGAGACCTATGACTTGTAGTGAGTATCTATGGTCTGAAACGACGACGACGAAGAAAATCAAGTCCAAAAAAAATCTAACCGGGACGGGTGCCCCCCGAGTCGCACGAGTTTAGCTAAAATTTAAATGAAGTTTATGCTAAACGCCATTTGCATTTTCAAAGCACCGAAAAGCAAATGACATTTCATAAATATAAAATTATTTATATATCAATAAAGAATCAGATGTTAACGTAAAAAAATATGATTTACAATTCATATGTTATTGCACAAAAATTTAAAAATAATATTTTATAACGCGGAAGAGTTGAAGTTGCTGAATTAATTGTCGATGCAAATCCTTTGATTAAAACATTTGTACATATGCCGCTAAAAATCATACTGATAAAACGTAATATATAACATAGGTGTATATACACTACATATATTGTAGCAGTGGATAAAAGACTGTTGCAATCTGTGCTCTAGAAACGGAGATGAGAAAGAATGTGACGCATAGGAGACGATTTGAATGTGAAGAAAGAGATTGTTAAGTACAGAAGACAATTATTGTGAAAGATGAAAGGAGAAAGTGAAAAAAAGAAAATGAAAAAAATTTTCATCCGCGTTGTAGCGTCCCTGTCCCACATACGGTAAGAAGAACAAAAGGTTACCAAAAGGGGGACCATAAAAAATATTTTTTTTCATTAACTAATTAATAATTGATCAAAGTACTCAATCTTGTGGTATTTTCTTTATGTCACTAGGTGGATTTTTCTCTATTCAGCAGGCATTTAACTAAAATAACATAAAGTATACTGACTGACGGCATTTTAGATGACCCATAATTAAATATAATAAAATATATAAATAAATAACATTAGGTGTACTACTCTATGCACATGAGGAAAGATATCGTAACATTAAGCTACTGTTGTTTGATAAAGATTCACAATTATGATAGAGCGCTCTTTGTCGCAGCCAACAAATACATACGTCTGCTAACATATAGAATATATATACATGTATATATGAAGTTAATATCCGTTCTAGGAAACAAAAAAAAGTGTTTAATGTGAACAAACTTGACGTACAATATGTGTCCAGAGATCATCGTGTCTTGTGCTCTTAAACTGTCTATGTTATTTTAAATGTTACGTAACATGTATAATTTTTAATAAATTTATTAACATTGAAACATTTTACGTATTTGAGATATTATATTTTAATAATAAAATTATAAGACATGTAAATGAAACATTTTTATTACGATACGGATAAATCTTTTTAGAGGGCACAGTAATTCTCGATTATAGTTTGTGTATCTGTCCGTTTCCGCGAACTCATTTTACCGAAGTTGTCACAGCTTGCAAGGCTTCAATTACTTCAACAGAAGGTAGGAAGTTCATAAATTTTTGGAACACTTCCTCGCCCCTTGTTTCTGCGTTTTGAAGAAAAAAATGGTAATATTTTTTTTATTTTATTAAAAACAAGCGTTTGTAAATAGAACAAAATTAAATAATTATGAACAATTAAAATAAAAAAACACAATTTTTTGCAAACGTTACGAAACTTTTTTTTTCTGTATTATCGCGATTTATGATAAAGGCACTGTGTATCTAGAAGTGCCGACACGAAAAAAAACCTTGACTATATACATGTTAAATGTATTAATGATCCATTGTGTAATATTGCATATGATATAACAACTTGTGCCGAAGTTCCCGCGGGATATCTGAAAATAATTTGTGGTATGTGGAAATGACAAAAATGCAAAAGCAAATCCATTCGAAAAAAAAACTAAAATTACGACCGTATCGTCTTGCATAAACACAGTGTAACTATGTACTTTTATTCCGACGACATGAGAGTTTCAATTTGATATATGCATCTAAAATTCATTATTACTTTCTTATTTGTAGTGCAACTGAAGGCCGTTGGGCGGATAATTTTCGAGTGGCCACCACGTGTAGGCTTCCCACTTGTGGGACCGACGACATAGTTAAGGTCGCCGGAAGTCGCTGGATGCAGGTAGCGCAGAACTGGTCATCGTGGCAATGTTTAGGAGAGACATATGCCTTGCAGTAGGCGTCCATTGGCTGAAAAGAGGAAGTCATACTCCAGTTTCACGATGACGAACGCACAGAGATGACAGTTTTACACGTGTAGGTGTATGGTGTACTGCATGTGTGTACTGTATATAGATCATACCTCGAATCGCCTACGCTGTTCGCAACTAGGCAGGAAGCCGCCCCCCGAAAATAGATCGTGCGGGACATCAAGTTAATAAACCAACTGTTCGTATGATAAAAGAGGTCTTACGCTAGGCGCACTCTGCCCTCTGCTACTCTTTTCCGGGGGATCTGCAAATTCCATTTGGGTAGCAGTGAGAATCCATTCAAAAAACTCGTATGATTAACGCCTCAGAACTAAAGAGTAGAGAAAGAAAGGTATTGGAAATATATATAAAAATGAATAATATAAAAATAAATTATCTTATTGATTCAACATTGAAATAATCCGGAAGCGAATACCTAATTTTCAAGTTATTTAATCTTTCTTTAAAGTATTTTAAAAAGCATTCTTTGACTTTTAAATCTACCAATAAAAGATAAAAAAATTTTTTTTAATATTATCAGGGATCCTATTGTAAAAGCGTATGTACTGCCCATAGAAAGAATCACAAACTTCACGAAGTCGAGTGTAAGGTAAACTAAGTTTGTTTGATCTGATATTTACGTAGTGGCCAAGCAAGTTCCATTTCCGAGATTCAATCTTATATAATTAACAATTTGTCCATTAATTGTATAGGATTGCCAATGTTCAAAAATAACATGATCTGCGTTCCATAATATGACACTGTGATCGCCAACCCACCTACCAAGCGTGGCGATAATTGTATATCCCCCTATAGATGTCTTTGGGTGAAGCCTATACAGTAATACCCCGCTTTACGCGACCCCGTTATACGCGGTTTTACTATAACGCGAATTGCAAATTTCGCGCTCAAATGCCTCGAATTACGCGAAAGAGTGCGTATAAATATAATGTAGTCATCAACTTCTCTATGATCGCGGGATCCCAATCCCCAACAGTGTTGGGTGTTATGAACGTATATTACTAGAACGTAAACAAAATGTTACCCATAAGACAATAGATGTATTTTTCCGTAAAAAATAAGAGTATGTATTGCATAAAGTGTTCCTAGAATTAAAGTGATTGATTAAAATGATTTGTATTTTTTTGTAATAATTTTTGACTATGTTTAATCATAAACCTCGTTATACGCGAAGTTCAGTTAACGCGATTTTTTTTGGAACGTATCCCTCACGTAAAACGGGGTATTACTGTACTTTGCATTCTTTGACAAATTTTTTTTTAAATCTATCAATAGAAGGATTCAGAATATTGTCTCCGGTCCTATTGTTAAAGCGATGTCAATGTCCATAGAAAGATTCGCAAACTTCACGAAGTCGAGTGTCAGGTATACAAAATTTATATTTAAAAAATTTTTTCTAAGTCCAAAAAGATCCATTTGAAATTATTTTAGTGTAAATATATCTACTGTTTATTTTTTACTTCTTCAACTTAATATTTCTAATAACTTAACCTATCAATATATATTCTTTAGTGTAAGATTTTATTTTACTTTGATTAACTTTATTATTATGTTTTAAATATTGTTACTATTTTCTCTCCATGCCTGTATTTTTAAACGGTTTTATTTAGTTCGACCCGTACGAAATTTATTTAGGTCAAAATTAGAAATTGAAATTTATATATATGAAATGAAAGGTATAGGTATGAAATGAAAGGGCTACACTTGTAAAACACGATGATTATGTCAAAATTTAAAATTCACGATGGACGCCGTTCCAATATGGCGGACTAGGTACATATTTTTCCACAACCACCACAATATGGGTATCAAATAAAACTGTTTAAAAAACCGTTTAACTTAAAAGTTTTTTTACCGATTTTTTATTTTATTCCTTCAAAGGCTAAACATTTGACTTTTGTTTCGCCTGATGTTAAGCGATAACGATCTACGATGATAAATGCTTGCCTAAACCTATTCACTCTTATATTGGAGACTCCTAAGTTATAATTGTCCGGAAACAATGACGCGAGATTGTTCAACTCCTTGTCTGATCACAATACAAAAGTATTAGCAAAACATTTGGTGCGGGTGGAAGGAATTTCAACCATGTACGGATGTTTTGAATCCGTGCGTCTTGTTGTTAAATGGAAGAAAAGAGATGGCAGAATTATTAGGTGTTATTCACACACACACTCTCCAAAATGAAGTCTGTTAAATACCTCTGTCTGTAGGATAATTTATTAATTACTACACTGGATTTTATGACACATTATCTAGATAATAAAAAAATATCCGACAGTTTGTCAATTATATTATAATAGTATAAAGAATAATTCTAAAGTCTTACAGGACCATGTTATTGAGTTAACCCTTAATAGCCTAGAGTTTCAATTTTGATACCAATCTTTTAAACCGAATGTTCACATTACTTTTAGTTTTTTTATAGGTTGGCTGTACGAATTTTACTGTTGTATAATATTCTTTCCAACGAAATTACAAAAAAAAAACTGTTTTTCCCTCTAAACCCTTAAGCAAACACAGTAATATTTAAAAAAATCACTTTCTTAAATCAGGCTATTAAGGGTTAAGTCGCTAGAATCGTGGAGCCCTTGACCGATCATCGAGGCAATCGGACTCAAGCATTGGTGTTAATGATGATGATGTAATATTTTGTTTTTTAATTTTTATTCTCTATACACACATAACAAATATTTGTCTAACAAAGACACACCAAAAAAAAAAGAACACGAAAAGCGAATTTAAAAAAAGGCAATAACTTTTTAATTCCAAACCACAGATAACGGTTGATTACACAGTTATTGTTATCTGTACAACATATATATACAAATCGTACGTTATTTATAGCATGTTGCGTCATTAAATATAATCCTTTACGTTAAAAAGTATTTGTTTATTTGTTCTTTATATCTTCTATGAGTAGTTCTGTCACGTGCAAACAAAAATGGACGCTAAAAATCAACATTTATATTACACTCCCATATTACTCTGTGTATGTCTGTTTGAATTCAGAACGCGCCCACTAGAATGTCAAACAGATGACAGCTGACAGAAGTGACGTTTCTAACAATGACATTTGTAATCCGAGCGTTATCTGTGCAAGTTATTATCGTCATGGTGACAGCTCTTGCACTGCCCACATGTACAACTATACATGTGTTCTACCCACCATGTTTGGGGCAGAGATTTATGATTATGACTTATGACTTATCTGGTAAATATTATTTTCAGTCATCATTCTCCTTTCATCCTTCTCAATTTCTTATATACTTTCCTTCTGTCCTTCACTGTCTCTTTTTTCTATTCTCTTTCAAACGGACCTGAACTCGGCCGAGGCACACGCGGCCGCCTGTGTCTTGAGTCTTATATTGTGGGTGTGCGGTGCATCGCGCCCGAAATGGCCAAACAACGAGAAACGATATACAAAAATAAATAGGAAGACCAAGAAACTGGTAGTGTATAAATTATAGTAAAAAAAATGGACGGAAGTGGTTTTATTACCTACAAAAAAAAAAGAAAAATCTATCTCATAGTTATCGCGAGTATGAAATAGGCTGGCTGACTCATGCCGTATTATACAACAAATCTGTTGATAAAAAAATATAGTTCTATAAATAAAAGATTTTGTATTGTATTTTACATTTCGACTGAAAAATATTTTTCGTCGTAATTTAAGGAGGATTGAAAAAGCACAGATTCAATTTAATTTTATTTTCACGAGTACACAATTTGAACGTACATTATTAATAACATTTTTATAAGCATCTACAATATATTTAATTTCTACTAAATAACATGAGTACGAATTATATTTATAAGTATACATAAATAAATGAAACAGTAGAATTATAGAAAATTACAAAATGAATCATTATGTTTAACGACCACCAATAAATTAGGTATCCAATATACTACCTCGCAAAATAAAAAGACACTAACATCTTGATATCTCCGTTATAAAGGATGTGGCGAAAAGCCCTTATTCTAAAGTTTAAACTATAAGAATGGATCAGAAAAAAGACAGCTCAGTTCACCGTTAATATGTAAATTTGTAACTATTTAATACCATTTACAAAGAAATGCATAATAATAAAACTGTATTGTTTGTATAAATTGCCATTTTTATTATTTATGTAACACATACTATTATTAGTCTTGTATATTCATATTAAAAGTAAACAGTTTTCCTGCAATGTAATTACAGGTTCACTTAATAGTTTTACAATACCCGAAGATAAATATTGCACATCGAACTTTGGAAAGAGACAATCGGACAATCGCCCATTTCTGATTGGATCTCGCAGCAAAAGTCCAAGCATATCCCTCTCTGCTGCTCCCTGGGTGAACTTCAGCCATCTACCACCATCATAAAACAGTTTGACACCCCTGGTTTTATGTATATAACATTACAAAAAAATTAATCTTTAAAAACTACTTATAATATATCGTACAGTATAAAAGGGAGAACAGTGTTTATAAAGTTTATTAAACGTAACATGAAAAAAGCCTTTTTTTCGGATATTAAGAAATACTTTTACAAAGTTGGTATAGATATTTTAAATACATTATATACAGCGTATTCCCTTATCGTCCGACCGAAACCGCTGTACCGCTCGTTACGTAGTGTATTCCTGATAATTTTGAACAGCGGAAAAATTTGCATTTGCATATTATGTTTGACGCGATAGCTTACATATATCGTCTTCGGACAATCTTAGCATAGTCCACTACTGAACATAAACCACCCCTATAGATTTTCAATGTTCGGTTGAAAGAGAACTGCATCTCGTCTTCCGACTACCCCAATGTTGTCTGTCCACCTTGTAAGTCCACAGTCTCAACTATAGAACCTTAAGGCCTCAGCGGACATCTGTTCTGAACGGTATATGACCTTTCTTCTACCGCTTCAACATAGCAATCTATTGGTTTAAAAAGATTGCTTTCGTTCCACTTTCCTCATTCATAATTCAATTTCGAAGAATTCTCCTGACTTTAGTCCTGTCTGTGAGAGACTGTTCAACTGCGTTATTCATCTCTAGTGACATAATGTTGGATTCTTCCCAGGACTGGTAGGTCTTGGAGGTAATGACAACACAATGTCCAAAGTACCAGTGATGAATGAAGGTAATGCTGTTAGCCCTGGGGTCTTTTATATCTTCGTCGGAACTGACTTTACGGATCGGAAGGGTCCGTAGACTAAGAGTATATTGATCAACTTTAGCCCATAATTATACCGATTCATACAACTATGACAACAATATTCAACTCATAAAAACAATCAACCAATCACAAGGCTCGGAATTTTTTAGAGCGGTATCTTTCACACGTAAATGTATAGCGCTCCGGCGTGGGATTTCCCTCTTCGATACGCGGCTGACAATGACAATACTGAGATATATATATACCTGTCAATTATGTATGATTTAAAAATCGAATTAAGTCTATGTTTTTTTTTATTTAAGCGTTAATTTGAATTATTTGTAGAAAATTCTACACAATAGAATTGTCACATTTTTCTACATTTTTACGTTTCGATTGATAATTTCTCACGGGCTGTATGAATGATATAAGTATTCCTGAAATTATTATCCATCCCCCCGCTAGATAGAAAGCTAGCTCCCATGACAACGTCAAGTCGTAAATTAGACCTGGAAAAAAACAGTTAATACACTTAATATAAACTGAACTATGATTTATTAAAATTGTAATATATATTTATAAGAGAAACTATAAAGAATAATCTCTTATAAACTCTAAATAGTAATAGACATTACTGCAGTGATGAGGATGGATGAATGGAACAGAATAGAAGAGAAAAATAAATTGAACTGTAGAGTAAAAGAACGAAAAGAAAGATATCTAATGGATTCAGGCGTTACTTTGCGGAAGTCTATTCTAAGTAAGAAAAGACCAATATTTAGCCACTTCCGCACATGCAGTGGTAGTCGTGCAACAAAGTGCACCGCCCACCAGTCAGCTAATAAATGCGCATGCGGCAAACAATGCGAATTACACAACTACCGCCGCTAAATTACTCAACACGTGTTTCACCCCTCCACGGGGCATCCTCAGAAGTAATGTTACACCGATTAGTGCCACTCGGTATTAGGCACACAGCGGAAGTAGCTATATATTAGTCCTTTTCTTACTTGGAAAGAAAGATGATATGAGGTATGGAAGAAGAGTATAGAAATAAAAAACTGAAATGTGAAATAATTAATACAGAAAAGTCAATCTCTGTTCCTAACAAAATAGGGGTGAAACGAGAAAACCCCAATAGCGGGGGCCAAAAAAATATAGTCAATTAAATCACCAAGCATAAAAGGCTTACAACCTCTCTGTAAATATATATTTTTAATCTGTATATATAGACTTTAAATGAGTGAATGTGTAGCTCATTTGTTAGAAAAAAGTTTTTACCCTAATACCAATTACTTTTTGTAAAGTTATCGCTCTGAAATAGGTTACATATGTTTTTAAATATATTTTAATACACAAAACGACATGCGAATATATTGTAGCGGAACATCCTGTCAGGTCAATAATGCAAGCTTGTATTTAAGATATATCGAAAATTAAACTAATTTCCAAAAAGTCAAAATGCTTTTTATTATATTAGATTACTTTAAAATGAAGTTTGCGTTAGTTATAGAGAAAAACTAACAAGAAACTCAGTGAAGTTTGTAATTTTTTTTAAATTAGAACAACTCATTTCCGAACTTCTTCATAATGAGCTTATTTACAAATAGAAAAACACGCCTTTTGGCAGAACATGCGCTGAATAAATTTCTTTAATTTAGCTAGATATAAATTTACCGCATCGTTTTGGTAGTATTTTATAAAATATAATTTAATGGTTTTGGTTACTATACATTAAATTACTTTAAATATCCTTTTGGAAACTATGTGGGAGGCCTATGCCCAGCAGTGAACATCTGTGGCTGATATAAATGAAATTTTACAAAATTAATTTATTAGTAGCATAGTTTCAAAATCATAACATATTTATCTACGTGGACTGACATAATAAAGGTTAGTTCTTTTATTTTTAATACGACTAAATGAAAATGTAACGTAAAATAAGAGGAATTGAAAATGATGTAGAACATATTAAATTAGTAGATTGCTCACCAGATAGCGGCGGTCCAATCAAATGTCCAATTCCTTGAGCGAGCAAAACTAATCCATACGCCGAAGTAAAATCGTCCAAAGACACTAATTGTACCAGCAGACTGGGGGTAAAGGTAAATGATGCAGCAAAAAGCAACCCAAACGCTGATGATATAGATGCTAAAATCCAATAGCTGGACACTGCTGCAGGAATAGCTGCCACGGAAACTCCGCATAGTATGAGACAAAACGCATACAAATTTCCAATTGACACTTTCGGAAAATCTCCTATCCATCCAAGACCGACCTGTAATAAAAGTTTTGGTGTATATATACATATAGGGGAATCGATTATAAGTATAAAATATTAATATACTTATAATCGATTCCCTATTAATAATAGATTATATATATATATATCAACAGTAATACGTAGACACCAAAGATATCTATGGTGTTATATACCATAATTGCCACGCTTGACGATGACAGCGTTGTATTATGGTACGCAGAAGACGCTAGTCTCCATCCTCTGGAAGTTTGTTTGTGAGTAATGACAATCCTATATAATTAATGCACAAAGTGTAGATTACTTAAAACTATTATTTGGGAATTGAACCTGCAATCTACTAGCGCAAGTCTAACTCCTCTACCGTTGGGTAAAACTACTGCTCACAAATAAATAATTGTTTGGACATTTATAATAGTATCTAGTTTTAACTTTTATAGTGCAAATCGTGACTAATAACACATATCTCATCTCATAACTTTACTTTATGTTCCACAGCTACAATGTTTTGATAGAAGTATGCATTAAATTGATCATCATTTCAGCCGAACCACATGTAGGCCTCTTCCTAACCTATTTCAGAACGATAACTTTATAAAAAGTAATTGGTATTAGCGTAAAAACTTTTTGCTCACAAATGATCTATACATTCACTCATTTAGTCTATATATACAGATTAAAAATATTTATTTACAGAGAGGTTGTAAGCATTTTATGCTCGGTGATTTAATTGACTACATTTTTTTTGGCCCACGCTATTGGGGATCTCTTGTTTCAGCTTCTATTTTATTGGGAACAAGGAGTTAATCTTCTTTATTAATTGTTTCGCATTCTTCAGTTTTTTTACTCTACAGTTCAATCTATCTTTCTCTTCCATTCTGTTCTATTTATCCATTCTCAATCACTCCAGGTATGTCTATTAATATTTACAATAAGACAGGTAGAAAGCAGCTTGTAGCAGTATACCTATGACATTAACAAGGTAATCTTTCCACCGTGTGCCAGGCTATGTTTTGCCGGACTGTGGCATCCATCTTTTCTACGCGCTATGTGGCCTGCTCACAGATACTTCAACTTGTAAATTCGTTGGACTATATCTGTTCCTCTTTGAATCTCCTCATTCATAGCAAAGCTTTCTCTACAGCTATTTGAGTGACTGTGATCTTGCTAATGATGCCAGGAATAAGAGGCGAGGTTTTAATGCTGTATTTCAATATATATTAACTAATAACTTTCAATCTTTAATAATTATGATTTTTTAAATTAAGATACTGGTAGTAACAATCGAATAGCCCAATTTGGTTGTAAATGGTATTAAGTTGAGCTCTCTCTCTCTATTTATTTTATTTATTAATTTAATATTCTTTATTGTACACGTCAGGATACATTTAAATAACTTCAAAATAATATACGAAAAGTACAAAGGGCGGTCTTATGACACGAGGCAATCTCTTAGAGACAACCAGAGTATGGAAAAGTAATAATGAGTATTTTGATTGGTGATTGAGTGTGATGATTTGGATCGCATTTACCTTAGAAAGAATAACGAAACAGAGAAAGAAAAAGTAATAACTTAACAGATTAATAATCATAGGTCATAATGGCATATTTTAACTTAAAGGTGATACTAGTAAAAAAACGTATTTAAAATTCGAATTTTTCATATTAATTGACCAAATGTTAATAGTTCCACGCTTTGGTCACAAAAGAGCACATGACGTCAGTCCAATATTTTTTTTTTGATCAAATTTACAAATGTACTGAATATAGAAGTTTCTAGTCTACATTAAAAGTTCTTTGGTACACAAGAGATATTTTATTTATTTAATGTGCTTTTTAAATTTAAAAAATAACAATGTCATAATGTGTTTACAACATAAGCCGTTATATGAATATCATTCATTTATTTTAATACAGATAATAAAACACAAATTTATTAGACCACTAAGAAAATAATATAAATCATGACGTGCGAAAATTTTATTCAATACGCAATAACGCAGATTAATAATTTACTATTTTTAAATTTAGAAAATTTACATCTGCATTCAAGTATTTGGCACAGACATGAAATTTGTCACCTTGATGGCGGGAATTCTCTATTTCTGGCAACCTCATAATTATCTTTACACAGTTATGTGAAATATTACTAAACTAATTGGCTTATTTACACAGTACGGTTCATTATATATGTAAAACCAATTATCTCAACAAAAATCTTTAAGGCTTTTATACCAGTCAACTTGTATAAATGGTCACTCTAAAGTATGTTACATTATATCTTTTTATTATTTAAATACAATACATATACAGCCCAATAAATTCTGGCAATGCAAAATCTACTGGGGGACATGTAATAAATAATTAATTTTAATATGTAGCAACTATAATTTTAAATACATTTTTTACTATACCATTGTTACTTTAATTATTATTCATAAACCATCAATTTTTGCGTAAGGTTACCATGCATTAACCAACAATCCTTTACAATAATGATTGATTTATTCCATTAAGACACACGATGACTGTAATTCGAAATTCTAATAATTAATTAAGACAACTATTGTTTACATAATGCATAGCATGCGTCTTAAAGTTGTAGCGACAACCGGCTGAATAGATTACTGCGCGCTACAAAACTAGGAGCGTACCTATTAACATAGGAATATAATATATTTACAAATACCGTTACGTAATATAAAAGTATATATAAATATATACTTTACCTACCTCTGTCGCACACATCTTCCATCGCTCTCACACAAAACTTAACACAAACACACACACACACATATACATATGTATGTATATACATATATATATGTATATGTGGGGAGATGCAGCAGTGAAATTTTTTTACTTAAACCAAGAACTTTAATTAAACAAAAACACTCGTACATTCCCCGCGATATCCCGTCAATGTCCATCCTATTGTTATGTGTGTATGTGTATCCTAATGTTGCCCGATAACCATTTTTCTCCTACGTATATATATATATATATACCGACTGTTTATTGTCATTATATTTTCTTCATGAAAGTTTTCTCTAAGAGAAGCCCTAGTTTTTATAACACAGACTACCTGCGCTCGCAACTTTAACAACAAAAAAGATGTTTAGTCTATTTATTTTTTTTTGCCTTCGCTTAAGCATTTTTCTGAAATAATAACTTACTCCTTTTTTTATCAGCTACCTGCCAGTATAAGTCCCGTCAAAAACGGTCGAACCATTTTAGAGAATAACCGGAACAAACAGATAGACAGGTGGACAAAAATTTTAAAAAGATGGTATATGTATTAAGGTTATTTTAATATTATAAACAGTCGCTCCAATTTTATTTATTTGTGTAGATCGAATGAATCACTCTCTTTTGTATCATGCTACAAGTAATTAGTGAGACATCACCAAAGCGAATAGCGCTAGTAAGAAATAAAATAGTACTAACCATTCCAATAGTATTAGTTATTCCGATCAGACTTAACATCGTAGCACCGTCGTCTTCCGAATAACCATTGTGTATCATGTGTTCAGCTAAATAGAAATACGGAACTATGAACCATATGAATAGGATCAAGGTGCCAAAACACATCAGGTCGAACGTTGCCTTCTTGAGTAAGGCTACATTGAACATATCGGCGAAACAAGATATTAAATCGTCGTTCCATTTCTGAAAAAAACATCATAAATAAATTTTATAAATTACACCAATACCTCGCTTTGCGTCGTTTCGTTTTGCGTTTTTTTTTTTTGAAGTTGCGTCGCTGCTTAATTAGTACTATTTTTCGTTGTGCGTCGTTAGATTTTCGAGGTTGCGTTGTTTTGGGTTCGAGTCTTTAATTTTTTTTAAATTTCCTTTTTTTTCTAAAAGATAGCAACACTTTTGTTTCCAATTGCGCCATGCCATGAAAACTCAAGGATTCCCTTTCTGACTAAAAACAACCAAATTTGAATACAGTTTTATTTTCACTTAGTTTTGCTAATTTTGGAGTTCAGTTTCAATTACGTAGTGTGTTGTGCTTTTTTTAAAAGAGAATAATAAATTTATATTAATTTATACGTGTGGTTTCTGGTTACGAAAAAGGTAAATATTATTCCAATTTATTTATTGGCAGAGTTATATTACTTTTGTTTTTTAAATGTTTACTTAGTTCAATTTTCTTTATAAAAAGTAGTATTTTCGTGACCCTGAAACCTATCTTCGATCTTTACATAGTTTGCTATAGAATATCTTAATTCACTTTGCGGCGTTTCAATTTGCGTCGTGTTTTTTTGGATCGTAACCACGACGCAAAGTGAGGTATTTGTATATATACTTCTATGTGAAACTTACATCTTCTTTTTCGTTAATGGTGATCATTGAATTTTTGAATATATCCGGACAAGATGACGCTTTCAATCTATACCTTTTTATGTTCAACATTGCATTTCTATGGCTGATCGAATTTATTGGCATCTTCAGGTCTTTCAAGTAGTGATGGTTGACAGACAGCTGTTTCTTCAGCCATTCACGTCGGTTTTCTTTGCTGTCTTGTTTTATAATCGACTTGTTGTCTTTTAATTCTGAATTTAATAGCTTTATCATTTCATTTTCGTTATTATTTTTAAGCTGATACTTTCTCCATGGATATTCTATTAAATTACGATGTTTTTCAGATCGAGACCTTTGTAAAAATTGATTTATAAATGCGACCCCGGGTGGATCGTACTGTTCCGTATATTTCTTCAAATTTTTCGTCTCTTTCTGTCTTTTATTTACAAAAGACGGTTGCTTTACCTCCATGTTATATTGTATGCTGATTCTTTTAATTATATTCTCCAACATCTTCTTTGACATCTGAAATTAAATTAAAACAACCTACATATTATCTCTCAATGAATAATCTCTTAACATACTATAAGAAACTTTTTCGTTTATTTTAAAATAAAACGCAAAATTATTTAAACATTATTTTTCTATTGAAAATTGAGAAAATTTGTTCAATTCTCATTCCATTTACATATTTTGTTCTTAAAAACACAGATATTTTAAGAGTAAACATATATAAGGCAATTCTGGTTACAAATAAATTTGTTAACTTTTTAGTTTTTTTTTATTTATTTATAGAAAGACCAACGGCTAACACGTCAATTAGTAATTACCAAAATATAGTTTAAACGTAGCTAAAAATTAATTAGTAATTTAGTATGTAAGTGTAGTATAGATAAAATTACTTCGCAAAGAAAGGGAGTAAAATTTTGTTTGTTGTATCTACTATTCATTAGACATCCAACAGAAATTGCAATCCAGCTTATAAGTAAGTAATTTAGATTTAACTTAATTTACAAAAAGATGATATATTAAAGTTGTGTTCATTAACACTTCTCTCAATGTCTCTATTAAGGGAAGAAGCAATTATTTGATTAAATACATTTAATTACATTAGTAGCCGAGGTGACGATATATTATATTTATAATCTATGCATTTTGTTCTAAATTTAAAACGACAAATTTTAAACCTTACCTTATCATCGTAGGTAAGATAGGTTGGTAAGTTTTCCACGGACATTGATCTTTGTATGTTGTTCTTAGTGTATTGTAATATACTTTCGTAACGTTCGATTGCCGCTGCTTCATCTTTTATAACTTTTTCTGGAGCTACACCCTTCGCTATCAAACGCTTCATACCTTTCCCTCTAGTAGGAGAATCGTAATCAAATACATAAGGATTTGCTACGGAAGCATAGCTTGAATTTCTAGACTTAACTTCATCCTTGCTGTTATATTTATCATCATTTCGCTGCCTCTTCTGTTCTTGTATCCACCATTCGGGATCCCTCATTACACACCCACATACACACAAATTGAGAAGTGTACCGGAAAGTAAAAGAATAGTTCCCCTCCATCCGTATTCGTCTATGAAATATTGAGTCATTGGTGCATACACGAACGTTCCAACACCTGTGCCACAAGCGCCTAAACCAACAGCGAGATTTCTTTTCTTCTCAAACCAGTACGCTATGGAAACAACAGCTGTGACGTATACTAATCCAAGACCCAATCCTGCTATCACTCCGAACGTGATCATCATCATTTCAATCGTTTTAGATACAGAAGCTAAAGCAAATCCAAGCGCTGAGATTATACCTCCGAGAATCGTCATACTTCGACATCCATATCTGTCTACTAAAGCACTCATTATTGGTCCTGATAGAAGTGGTACAGCAATAAAAAGGCTTCCAATCCACGCTGTCGTTGATTTACTAGTTTTGAATTCATCGAGAAATTCTATGTAAAGTAAACCGAAGGAAAAACTTATTCCGTCTGCGATCATGGATATAACGAAAGATGACGTCACAACTACCCACCCCCAACCGCCATCTGGTATGCGAGTTTTAGTGTCTACTCCTTTGCAGTTTGTTTTATCTTGAAACTGTTTATCTAGATCAACCGAATTATTATTTATCCTTATTCTATTATCTCTAATCGTACTGCTATCGCCAACACGTCGGCCAATACCCTTAGCGTTTTTATCGAATTTACAATTCTCATCAATAGTGCTTCTCTTGCCAAATGTCAATAA
The DNA here is from genome assembly GCF_028537555.1 of Battus philenor. NCBI lineage: Eukaryota > Metazoa > Arthropoda > Insecta > Lepidoptera > Papilionidae > Battus > Battus philenor. The sequence continues at coordinate 2,206,580 of NW_027181759.1, read as the reverse complement.
CCCCTTTTCCTTTGTGCTAACTTCAATCTCAACACTTGAAAATGATATTGAGTCTATACTGCTACTGTCATCATCGCCTCTACATATACCAGACGTTGAGTCTGAAAGAAGTGATTCTCTGACGCCTTCAATTTGCTTTTCTACTTTAGGCGTTCTAGTTTTTCTTAGAATATTATTCGAATCTTTAAAATCTTTTTCCATGATTTAAAATTATTGTGCAATACTGGCTGTTCGATTATGGTTTGATTTTCAAATTTATCCTCTTAAACGTGGATCTCGGGCGAAGTATCGGCTCGCTTCTCTCGCCACGCTGTTCAATTTTAGGGTGTTTGGCTTATTTTGGCACGGTACCATTAAGAAGCTTATCCAAAATTCAACGTCTGTCGATCTCTTGTCACTCATATACTCGTATTACGATGCAAATTAGCACCTGAATTTATTCTTATCTAAACAGTGATGTTGGTGGTTTTACATCTGGAAGAACAAATAGTTTAGTTAATTGTGAAAATCGCTGGAAATTGCTGAAAACGGGCGGCGCAAGATTAGTCATCGTGGCGAGAGCTTGAGCTGGAGTGGCCTTCTGTAAGATGACAGAATGATGATGATATCTAAAGATGGACACCGGACACTTACTATGAAACAACAATTCCCTATGATATGATGGCAACGTCTGGATCAAACTTATTAAAATAACTTACTACGTAGTCCCTGGGAAACAAATATACATAAATAATCCAAAACTAAGGTGAACAAGTACTACTTTACAACAAAATCAAGGAAATAATTAGAACGTTCTATCAGAACATGGTGTAGTGTTATTTGGAATTTTACTTCGAAATCGAATCGGACATGAGGAAATACATAGAAGAACTAAAGTCACTGACTTAGTTGAAATAGTTGCTTGTCTGAAGTGGCAGTACGCCGTGCAACCAACAGCCTTTGGGCTGAAAGGATCTCTAGTGGCGACCACTAACCCGTAGACGCGGTGTAGGGAAACCTACTAGGTATACCGACAGTATAGTCGAGGTCGCAGGAAGTAGGCGGAAGCGGAAAGCCTATGACCGTTCAACGTGGTGACCGTTGGAAGGTCTGCTTCTTTCAGTGGACGTCTAACGACTGACATGATGATGATAAGAGCGAGAGATATAACAGCAAAATCTTTTTTCATCGGCCCCTGCTATTCGGGACCACTCCTGCTCCTATCTCATGGAAAGACAGAGTCATTTCTTTTCGTTTAATAATTCTTTCATATATTTTTTGTATTTACGCGCTCATCTTACATTATTCTTATGGTCTTACATTCTTTTCCTTGCTTTCCACATTTCTTCTATATTTCCCTTTCATTCCAATTTTCTCTTTTTTCCAAAATACCTTTCTTTCGTCGCCTCATTCCTTAATTATTACAAATTTTAAATTTTATCTTATTCCACAAAGTTTACTTCACTTAAATATTTAAGGAATCAGGCGTTATTTTGCGGAAGTCCATCTTAAGTAACTACTAGTGATTTAACGGTGGCAGTTGTGTAATTCGCATTGTTTGCCGCATGCGCATTTATCAGGAGGCTAGCGGGCGGTGCATTTTGTTGCACGACTACCACTGCATGTGCGGAAGTGGCTAAATATTGGTCCTTTTCTTACTTACTTTACTTACTTATTTTATGATCTAGATTTTATTTACAGTTTTCTTAAGGTTAAACAACAAAATCTAACCTACCGTTAGATGGAGACATATCAAGAGCGAACAATATGATACTAAATAGAATTTTGTAATACAAGTCTACTGACGAAAGTATTAATATTATGATAGTATCGCAGTTTATTTTTATCAATGAATTAATTATTTTTAATATCATACGATTAATGGATTAAAAAAACTGTCTACATTCGTAGAGATAAAAGTTTTAAGCGCCACCACACTTGTACAGCAATATTTTGACTGCGGTTACATGATACAGAAGTTATATTATTCAGCAAGTGTACGGCCAAAATGCCAAGCGTTGACCCAACATTGTATCATTAACTTAGAAGCTATCAGATATTTTCAAAAAATCACAAAATTTTAAATGTAAATGGTGCCATTGAAAATTGCTGAACATAAATATTTTTAATGGCTCCCGCTATTGAGGAGGTGACCTTTCGGTCCATCTCCTATTTTGTTGGGAACAGGGATTTACTTTTTTATTTAATTTTTCACTTCATTCTTATTATTTTCATACTCTACATTCATTCTTCACAATCTCTATCATTCTGTTCGTCATTCCATAATTCAGTCATTTTTCTCTTCCGCTCTGAACATACATATTTAGGTCCCCCACTATTGAGCCACGTTTTATTCACCATTCGAGTTCATCAACAACACTATCATATCAGTCAATAGACGCCCAATGGAAGATATACGCCTCCCCCAAAGATCATCACGATGATCGGTCCTGCGCTGCCGGCACCAGGTGGAGGACCTGTCCATGCTGCGTCTATCGGTCAGGTTACACCCTCTGTGTTATTCGTTATTAGTTCTAAATTTAAATTATTGTAGTTTGATTCATTGTCACATATTTGTTTGTTATATAACATGCTATATTACCGGAATGGCCAAATAATGTTTCCTTTTTTAAAATTAATACATTTCCACCACTGTTAACCACAGCAGTTGGTGCAACTAATTCTGACTCAATCAGCGTTCTCTTATGGAATGGGAAGATAGTGGGAAAATATTTAAGAACACGTAATAGTTACGTTTAATAATGTTTAAATGAACTATTGGTGAAAAAAAGACGCAAAGGATCTAGGGAGGCGATGACGAGTCTATGGACATAGCGTGGGTTCTTTTTCTCTTTTTTTTTTCTTATGGCCTCCGCTATTGGGGGCCTCTCGTACCCCTATCTGGTGTGGGACAGGGACTTTTGTTATAATTTATTTAGTTTTTCACATATTATTTTATTTTCTTTCCCTTCATGTATACTTCTTAAGTTCTTTCGTTCAGTTTTCTTACATATTTCTCTTTTCATTCCCTTTCGCTCTGTGACCTTTCATTCCTCCCTCGTTACACATTACATTTTATCTTTATTTCTATTTGTTTACATTACATAGCGTGAGTTAGGTCTCCTGGTGAACTGACGACATAATCAAGGAAAGTCGAATGCTGGCAGCGCAGGACTTGTCATCAAGGCGATAATTGGGAGAGTCATATGCATTGCATTGACTGTCTATTTTGTAAATGAAGAAGACGATATTTAATTGATAGCTACACTTCGTCTTTACAGCCAATAGACGCCCACTGCAAGTCATACCTCTGGCCTATTCAAGGAAATCTATGGGAGATATACTATTTTCGCCACACTTGGCCGACGGTTTAGCGTTTGCAGTTCGGTATTGTTATACGCAGAGGATCCCGCTGCTCGTCTTTGTAGCCCTTGGCCTTTCTATATAATTAACGCACAAAGTGTGTATTATATAAGATTTTTTTTTTAATGATACCCCCTATCTGGTGTGGGACAGGGACTTTTTGTTTTCATTTATTTAGTTTTTCACAATCTTTTTTATTTTCTTACTCTTCATTTATATGTCTCAAGATCTTTCATTCGGTTTCCTTCCATATTCCTTCTTTCATTCTCTTTATTATATAAGATTGTACCCTGAACATCGATCCTATGACTTATGATCGCAAGACTCAATTCTAACCGCTGGGGTACCGCAGCTCGATATATGGGGTATATATCGAAATGCGGTATGTGGCCTTATTATTTTTATACTACCTATGCACACGGCTGATATGTTAATGATGTTGTGTATGTATTCGTGTGTATAATAAATCTAGATAAAAAGATACCAAAAATGTGTCATGTAACAGCTTCTTTATAAATCTGTGCGTTTTATGTAACTGTAATTAGACATTAAATTTAAAGTTTTTACTTATTACGTAATGCCTTAAATGCGTCTAAAGTGTTAGGGGGAGCGGAAAGTAATATCGTTTCTGTCGATATGTTTTACAGAAACACCGATTGATTTTTACCGCTCCGGCATTGATTTGTATACTAGATGGCAAAAGGTTGTCGATAACGAAGTTGAATATATTGTTGATTAGAAATAATAACTTGTCCAAAATGTCGTCGTGTGTATTTAACTTAAGAATGCGACATTACTTTCCGGTCCTCCTTATATTTTACTTACATGATTATGCTATATACACATACCAAGCTATAGCTCATAAAATATTCAATTATTATTGAAGTAGTAATTAAGATAATATTTTTATCAGTGCTCTTATTATGTGTTCATTTCCTCTACCAAACATGTGATGTTACTGATACGGAACGGTGCACATAAAGCCAGTTCTACACGTAAATTTTTAATCAAACCATAGGAGAGACAGGCTCAAGGATGCTCTTCATCCACGAGGCTCAGGGGGTAAAGAGCGTGACGGTCGTACAGACACCCTCGAGCTGTATAGCAGTGTCGATCATGCAGTGATAACAATATCATGTCACACGAACTCGTGTGTAGGTATATTACACGGACGAGACTCAAGAAGCGATCGCAAGGTTCATCGACATGGCGAATACGGCTACCACCACATAAATACTTACGTACAACTCGAGGATGACAATATGGAGTCGGGATGAGGAAGTGGTCGAAGGGAACGTAATTTTATAAACTGGACATTGTTAGGATGTCGTTAAAATATATCAAGAGACTTAGTATACAATGTAACATGCACAAATGAGAGCAATAAAAAATCGTAAATATAAAACAAGGGCACGGACGCTAATGTCTGTACAATATAGATCTTAATAATAATAAAACAAATAATAGTAGAAATCTACCATTATCAAACTAGTCCATATCACAAATCCGACTTCGTTGTGATTTATCTGTCTGTCAATTCATAAAGAAAGTTCTAGATCTATAATGTAAGTCAAAATAGCTTTATTATAATCATTACAATAATCTGTAATCGTCAGCTTAAAATTAAATTTACGTAACTTCCTAACGCGCCACTTGCAGAGAAAAACTAACAAGAAACTAAATCGAATTTGTAATTTTTTAAACTAAAAAAAATATTTAAATTTAGAACAATTCATCTCCAAACATATTCTCAAAATAGAGTAATATGTCTTTTGACAGTACCTGTGTTTAATAAATTTCTTAAATTAACAAAGAAAAATTTATCGTCTGTCTTCGCTTATCTTCGTATATGTTTATAAATAATTTATATATTTATTACATACTATTATTTAATAATTAAATAATACATACAGTATTTGTTGTGTCTACATATATATGCATGCAATATTTAATGTGTATTTATTTATTTTTTAGCATTTTCTATCAGTTAACCATTTCAGCGATGCAAAAATTAATGATGGTAAGTTAAATATGTAAATATTATTAAAGAGAAAAAAAAATTAAAACAAATTCCTGATATTAATACACATAGAGTTAATTATATAATAAGTAAGGTGATTTTTTATAGAATATAAATTCTTTATTAATTCTTCAAACTTAATTTAATCTCCTTCAAAGTAATCCCCGCTTGACAAAAGCAGTTTTACAAACGCTTTTTCCAATCTTTGAAACAGTCGGAATAATCATTTTTCGATATAGCCCTCAAGACCTTCTTCGATTCAGGTTTTATCTCCTCAATCGTGTCAAAATGGTGTCACTGCCTTGGCCTTTTGAGTTTGCTGAATAGCCAGAAGTAGCACGGAGTCGAATGCGGTAGTTGCGGAACGATATGAAACTAGTTTTTGACGGTTTTTTACAAAAAAAAAATTGAACGATTTTGGAACCAATCCAGAAATAAAACATCCTTCAAAATGTATTGGCCTTTTGGCAAATGTTCTCCCATCTTTTGATAAACAAACGCTTGGCAAATGCCATAGACAGTTCTACCAAAGTAAGAAAAAATTTACCTGCCTTCCTTGTCATCCATTGTATCACAGTAGTATATCTATATTTACATATAAAATTTATTGTATATACATAACTCCTTTTACTTTCTAGTTATTTACATACCCGCTTACAGATCTCTGGGCAGAGATTGCCAATAATGCATTAAGTCCGCTATTACAAGGAAAAAAGTGTAAATAAATAAATAATTTTACATGGTTCAAGTTTAATTTTACATATAAATATAATTGTAATGGTTATATTGACTAGTATAGCACAGAAAAAATCGATAAAACGTAATTTTACATAAATTTAAAAAAATGTAAAAGCATGGTCACATTAGTTATTTTTTTATCTGTATACCAAATATGTAGACTAAACATAGCGTCAAGATTTTCATATTCTCGGAACGCGAAAGCAAATAGTCTAACAATACAGTATGATAACCGTAGAGTTAAATTTGATAACATTCTATAAACTTATTTTCATTAATACGCTGTCATCCTTGAAGTATTTCAAAGAAATTGTGCGGTAGTAGACAAAACAAATTTGTTATATTTATTTACATGTTTAAAACAGACGCAACAATTTTTTTTATCTCTGATAACTTAGTGTAAATAGTTCGATAACAATAACTGGAATATTAACAATATCTAGAAGAAGGTCAAACGTTGAATCTAACCCTGATTTGTAGAAATTACTAAACATCTTTAGCAAAATATTTTTAAGTGCCTAAAAACGAAAGCCTACTATCAATGTGTGCTACCAGAGAAAGCTTACGACGCTGAAAAATAGGTTCTCATTTCGGACCTTTCACGCCATGAAGAATCAAGGGATTTCTCTGCATTATTGAATCAGCAGATCCATTAACGAACAAAATTAAACGATATATCCCAGCGCATCATCTAGTTAAAGAGGTAGTTGATAAACCAGCGCGCAGAACAGATATCTACTGGACCCTTAACCTTCTGGAGTAAAGACAACCTTCAAACGTAGCATAGGATGTTCTATGTGGGTATCGACAAAGTACTACGTCAAGATCATGGTAAAACACTAGATCTAAGACAATTCCTAGTCCAAATGAAAATTTATTATGTAGGCCTATATCAAGCAGTGAAAGACTTTCGGCAGTAATGGGTATTATATCTACAACATGTCATTTAAAATTAATTATAAATGTACAAGCATGGGGTTAATAAAATATTACTACAGTACCCGGCTATAAATATTGCACATCGACCTTTGGAAAGAGACAATCGGATAATTTCGGTTTTGTAGAGCACTATCTCTGTCCCACACTATCTATGTGACGTTTTGTCAGACGTGCGACGGATATAACGCTCTACGAAGCCGAAATCAGCCGATTGTCTCTTTCCAAAGGCCGATGTGCAATATTTATCGCCGGGTATTGCACGAGATATTTGAGGGGAAGAAGGAAGGGGTGTCACATAAATGAGTTATGGATTAAGCTATGAAGTAAAGTCTGCGTATTATATTATTATTAATATACTATTAATGCTTAATTTTACAACTAAAACACACAATGAAGGTTAATTCTAATATAGTAATAAGATTAGTTTTTATTTCGAATTTCAACAACGCACATGCTTATCCGATTAATAAATAAAACTGTAACGATTGGCAAGTTTCGGAACGCAAGTTTTGGAATGTTCGTTTGATAGGCAGATTTTCGAACGCACCCCACAGAAATGTCAAAAGGCTTGGCGCGTTATTGCAATTAAATAAAAACTAGATAATCTAAGTTATGTAAAAGTTTATTATAACTGTGACTGCACGATATTCTCAACATAACAGAGTCTTATTTATCACCAATGTTAAGATACGGCAGCAAAGACACTACAAAATCTATTACATAATGCCATATCTTATAAATATTCAAAGATACGAATAATAATGTGGCGAAAAGGACAACAGCATGTTAAACTAGTGATTTTTTTTTAAATATCAGTTATGAACACAGTAAATATCGATTTCTGAACAATAATATAGAAAAGTAGTTACGTATCTTCTATTTAAACATAATTGACAATGAAAACTACGTACTGAAATTTAAAATATGTTTTATTTTAAAAATAAAACGTAAAAAATAATTCATAACAAAATGAGAGAATTAAATAAGTCAATGTAACTAAATGTTTATCGATAAAATATACAATAAGCAAAATAAAAAAGTTTATTCTTAATAATAAGTTTAATCATATATTTTTTTCTAAATAACTACAATAGTAAGGTTACCATTATAACTTACTTGAATATCGAAGTCAAAATGAAACTTGTCCGCACGTATCCTGAACTAACACTGCTTGTGCCTTTCAGCATGAGCGAAGTTCTGGCGCCAAATGCGATCGATAAGGGGCGGAACACCCTCACCTCCACCCAGACACCCCATAGTACTCTAGTCGCAACTTATAATAATATACTAAGGCTCCCCATGTAGCTCAAAGGTCAACCATTAATGATTCGGAAGCGGTTCGCAAATTGATGACGTCATAGTGAAAATATTTTGCAGACGCAGCATTAGGTAAATTATAAAAATAATTTTACTTATCTTCCTTGTAAAACGATTGTTATATTAAAAAAAAACATAACCTTGTAGGTATTACATACAATTGATAGCAATAACACATTTTTGTAACTAATCGTACATTTTAATTACAGTACCCGGCGATTAATATTGCACATCGACCTTTGGAAAGAGACAATCGACTAAATCTGGCTTCGTAGAGCACTATCTCTATCCCACGCTACCTATGTGACGTTTTGTCAGTCGTATTTCGTGCGACAGAGATAACGAACGAAGCCGAAATTAGCCGATTGTCTCTTTCCAAAGGTCGATGTGCAATATTGATCGCCGGGTACTGTACAATTATTTGCATATAATAATTAAATAACTAATTATTATAGTCTAAATACTTAAATGACTAAAACTTATAACAACTGTCGACTTTTACATCGTTATATTCTATTACTTGGCCATGAGTTTATTTAAAACTGTAATAAGATTAAATTATATATCACAACAAAAAATTGCTGCATTAAAACAGCTGACACGTGTTGTATATTTTTTTTATAAGGCCTCATCTATGGGGAACCGTCGTAACCCCACCCCCTCCCATTCTATTGAAGGATAGGGACTCTTCATATAATATTTTTTCAAATCCTCCTATGACCTTTCATTCCTTTATTTTCTTTCTTTCTGCAATTCTTCTTTCTTTACCTTTCATATCCAATTTTCCTTTTATTCCATACAATTCTTTCTTCTCCTCATACTTTAGCTATTACAATTTTTTTGTTTTTATTCTATATCACATTTTTCATCTATTCTAGGTATACATTTTTATATATATTATTTTATACTTATGTATTTACTTGCCTTTTTTTACAATTTTATTTACGTTTTTTTTTTAAATTTTAGCTCAACTTTTGTTTCTTTTCATCACGTTTTTAGTAATCGTTCTGCACATTTTTAGGAACATTGGTCTTGCTTCCTTATCTTTGATTAGCGAGACCTCGCTAACCTTACTGTCTAATCGGCATTCGGAGTCGACCCGGAGTCCTCCGAATGCGGGACAGTGGGCTACCAGGTGGATCACAGTCTGGTCCACGCCCGGTTCACAGAATCAAGAGGGGTACTCCTTGGGCTTAAGCCGGTGGCGGAGCACGCGACAAGCTGAGACGGCGTCCGGGAAGAATTTCTGCGTTGTCAATATCGTCGTTCCTTCCATATTCCTCCTATTTCATTCATCAAGCGTTCCCAGTCTAAGCTGTCACTTGTCGAAGGAGATAGGGCTTCCTCGTAGTCCAGTCTTCTTTTACACATCAAGGCACGGGGCCTTAGCTAGTTGGTCCGCCCTCTCATTCCCCTCCGTCCCCGCGTGCGCTTTCACCCAGTATAACCTTACGTCCTTCCCTTCTCCTCTTACTTTCGTAATATTCTCTTTTGTTCTTAACCCCAAGGGATGGAGAGTGTCAGATCTTGCAACTGTCTGGAGAGCAGACCGCGAGTCGCTTAGTATGGTGCATGACTGCGCCGACCCGCCGACCATGCAGCCTGGCGCTTCCGCTAATGCTAGCAGCTCTGCCTGGCGTACAGTGCAGAAGCTGCACAACTTGAGCTTTTTGTTGTGCAGCTGTGCGGCCTCCCGCATAACGCAGAACGCCGCACCCACCTTTCCCTCTATGCGGCTGCCGTCGGTGTATATGACCACATCGGCAGCCGCGGTAGCAAATCGAGCAGCCTCGTCATCTTCCTCCAGGCAGGAGAATTCCACACCAAACTGACCAGACGACTGTTGTAGTCTCAGGTAGCTGACGAGTAACTCCTGGTCCCGGTCCTCTACCACTTGCCGAAAAAATCCTCTATTTTAAATAAATGGGCTGCTTCATAGACCCGAAGGTCCAGAGGAAGCAGCCCGGCAAGGATAAGGGCCGAGTTTAGAGACGCGGTCCTGTGGGTCCTCGCGATCTTCTGTGCGAAGCCCCTCTGGACCACGTCTATAGATGTAAGGCCGGTTTAAAACGAAAAAAACCGTTTAAAACCGTAAAAAACCATTTTTTTCGATTTTAAACGTTTAGTGTTGACGACTATGTTTTTCTTAAATATAAACACATTATCTATTCCAAGCGTAGACATTACCTAGCTAAGTTGAAAAACTATTACCTAGTTAACTATATTGGTTATTTTGAAAAGATTTATCAATCAGTTTCATTCGGTTTAAAACCAAACTCACACACTTGCACTTCTCACGCGGAGAGACATCAAAATGCAACGTTGCCAGCTCGCCTACTCCACACCACACACACACATACATAGCGTGATGCGTGCGGACATGTCAGTGTTGCCAGTATTGTAAAAAAATGTACAAATTTGGATTCAATATAAAGGTACTCGTACCAAATATGCCAAACATTACTAAATAACTAAAATGTAATGAGCTGTTATGAAATTAGATTATTAGGTACCCGACTTTTTCTTGAAAGTAATAAAAAAACTGGCTAATCTTACACAGTCCACTCGACAACATGATGATCATACAGTCAAGAAAGTCATGAAAATTTATGAGGCGCCACTATCTTTGTAAAACTGACTGACATTTCTGTCCTAAAATTAAATATGGCAACACTTTATTTCTTTTCATGACTTTCTTGACAGACTGTGTGTGTGCATAGCAGTCGGCGGTGGCTCTCTGTCGGCAAACTCTTTGAACAGAAATTGAGGAGTGGACCTTTGAGTAGACCTTAACTACTTGGAAATAAAGGTCAAAACTCCTATCCACAATTTCTTTATGATTTAGGTACATATTTTAATCTATTGTATGTAATATTGTTTCTTTATAATTATAGTACTTTATATGTAATATACTTACTTGCATAGGTAACTAACACAAGACCAAGGATTGTCGATAATGATGTGTAAAAACACTGTTCTTATATTTTAGTAGGCGAGTTTTAAACCGTTTAAAAAGATTTATTTGGGGTTTTAAACCGCCACTTTTAGTTTTAAACGTTTTAAATCGGCTTTTTTACATCTATAACCACGTCTAACTGCATGCGTACCAGCAGCTTTCTAGCCGCCGGCGCCCATACACTCGCTGCATATAAAATACTCAGCTCGAGTACCGACGTATTGTAACATTGGGGTACTACGGCTTCATATAAAATATATCTTACTGCATAACGAAGAGAGTGTGAAATAGCCAACATTTTTCAGACGAAAGATGCGAGTAAACAAACAGAAGAAAGTACAGTCAAAAGTATTAAAGAAAACTTACTTCGAATGAAATCTTATTTTAATCTTTGAATGTATATAATAAAATATTTGTTCCAATATTTAGACGCGCCAGCATATTTATTCAACAAACTGTACAAGGTTCTTCATGCAGTAGAAGCTATGCATTATTAAAATCGAAATAAAACGTATATTTTTAAAAGAATGCATAATGAAAATATTATTTATATATAGTTATAAATTATTCATAACATATATTGGTTTCAAGTCAAATAAAAAAATGTATCATTACATTAAAGACGACCAGAAACGAGACTTCTCCATTCTATTAACGAAATAATGAAGTTTGATATTTATTTTTGGATATTCGTGCAAAGAATGTTTTCCATTATCGTTAACCTTTCAGCTAGAATTTTCTTTGCCATTTTTATTTGACCTTCTAAGAATGTCAGTAAACAAAGTAAGTATATATTCTAAATATGTCTTTTACGAAATTTGTACTATTTCTAAAAGAATTATAGCAAAAATTAAACCATGAAACACAGTGCTATTTAATGTGTCTGGGTTATATATAAATAGTACCGAGAGAAGATAAATATTAAGGATAATGTTTAGGCGCTAATGAAATAAAACTTCGGTAAATAAAACTATTATTTAAAATAGCGCCATCTAGGAGTAATTGTAATGACATAAAACGAAGTACGTGTTCAATAAAAATTCTTTGTTGGTTTCATAATGTAACCTTCATTATTTTAAAATCTGTATTATATAAATGTTTGTCAATTTACAACTCTATTGATTAGTCTTTTATTATTATTAATGATTATTTATTTGAGGAGTGTAAGACTTTTCACAAAAAAATAAAAATAAAAATTTCATTACTAATAAATTGTTAAAGAATATTCACAAATACATAATAAAATGCTACAACATAGTTTTAATATTATATGTTATTAGAATTGACGATATTGAATATTATAAAAAATTTAAATTACTCTTTGGAAAAATTATCGAAACTTTATGGACACTGTTAACTTGTCATTTTGGTAATTTTTGGTGTAGCAACACCAACACGTTCTTTTTCTTTGCGAAGTTGTTAGAGACACGTGCGTCAATCACGCCGAAATCTCTAAAATAAGCAAAAATGAGTGAAGGAACGGCAACAATTCGCACTCGTAAATTCATGACCAACAGGTAAATGTGCTTCATGTTAACTTTGTGCTAAGAACGTAACGCGATTACCATTAAAAGTTCACCCCTCGCCTCACCGTGACAGGTTATGTGTGACAACGCTTGTGGTTTTCAGGTTGTTGGCGCGGAAGCAGATGGTCTGCGATGTGCTACATCCTGGAAAGCCTACCGTCAGCAAGACGGAAATTCGTGAGAAGTTGGCTAAAATGTACAAGGTGACACCAGACGTCGTTTTCGTGTTCGGCTTCAAGACCAACTTCGGTGGCGGTAAATCGACTGGATTTGCTTTAATCTACGACACATTAGACCTTGCTAAGAAGTTCGAGCCTAAACACAGACTGGCGCGTCACGGTCTCTACGAAAAGAAGCGACCAACACGCAAACAGCGCAAGGAACGCAAGAACAGGATGAAGAAGGTACGCGGTACCAAGAAATCCAAAGTAGGCGCGGCCTCCAAGAAGTGATGTGGTTAGGACTGTAAGTAAATAAAAACTCAAAAAAAACTTTTTTTGTTTTCCTCTACTACCTCTACCTGAAGGTTTTTGAGATAAAGTTTAATGAAATCAAAGTTATATATATTTCAGTACATATTTAACTTTGATGAATATTATTTTTTGATTAGTGTTTTAATATAATACAACAAATTTACCTTATAAAAAATATTTTCCAAATATAGTTAAACACTACATAAACATTTGCTTTAAAACAAATTGGTGATCACTTATTACATTAGTGTAACTTAAGTTTTGACACTACTAAGTACTATACATTGTTCATCTTTTAAAATACTAGAGTATTAGGTATAAAATTAATAAGTACAAAAAGTTATTTTAATGAGATCATGGTTATTGATGTTCAATATTGCTAGCTATATTTTATATGTGCTTATGTTGTTTTTTGATTTTGTTGACACTGAAACAGGTGTTTTTTTTTAAATATATAAAAAAACATGCATTTTCATAATTGGATTATTTATCAACATTGCAACTTACGTTAGAAACTTAAATTTACAATGCATAAACTTTAAATAGTTGATCAGTATTGAATCAAGGTGGATAAGGGCTGAAAAAGTTCTTGCTTTAGATTTATGTCTTGAGTATTGGCACATAGCTTGTGCAACCAATGTCCATTAGTGCTGAAAGGCGGTAGATGTGGTGTGGTTGGGTTCCCCACTAGTTTAACCAACAACATATAAGCATTTAGTGACTTTGCCCAACATCAACTCTGTTAGTTCACCTATTGGAGTGCAACCCATGGGCCTGCTGGAGGAGATACATCCTATATATCAATTATTTGAACTTCAAAATTTAAACTAATGGTAGTTTAATTCACTGTCCCCTTCTCAATCTATGGGTTTTTTTTTCAGTGGATTTACTTAGCATAGGCCTCCAAAGGTTACCACAATGACCTGTCTTGCACTGCCCACATCCAGTAACTTCCTGTGACCTTATGTACATCATTATGACCAATACATGGCTATTTGACAGAGATATTATAGGCTTAGGCTTACAGCAGCTTTCCACAACTACTATTTTACTCCATAACATTGGACTCGCCTGCCTTGAATATGCCATGAGTCCACCTAGTGGAGGGCCCACCTACATCTACTGGCTTGAGGTCATAACATGAACCTTTCGGCCTCTACAGTACAAGCTTACATGCCCTGACCACTGCCATTTCAGATGAACAATTCTTCTAGCTTCAACAGTGACTGGTTCTTAGGATTCTGCAGTGAAATTCAACTTACAATCCCACAATTGATAAAGTATGGCAGAGATGTCCATAGCGAATGGCTCAATGAGACATTTCATATAGGGTGATTTAATAGTAGGTGTAAGTATATATGGTAGCAGTAAGTGATTAACTGCTGAAAATTACAGCATACAACACGGACATATTTTTATTATAACAGTAATTTTATTATGAAACTAATTCACTCACCAACTATATGCAGGAAATAGCAATACTTTAAAACAAAATGTGCTATTTTAAATGTTAAAAGTTAGATAAAATTATAACTATGAACACAATGTTTGAGAAAAATTATTATTTTCTTTCAAAATGGTCTCACCATTGCAGTATGAACTTTTGAAAGCGATTCAAAGAATTTTTATTCAAAGTGAAAAATTACAAACATTGTAAACTTTTTTAATCATTATAATAGAATTTACAGGTGCAATTAAATACATTTACTTTTATAAATAGAAATAATTTTTTAAAATATGCGACATTTATAAAAAAATTGATTTTGTCTTGATGTTAATTTATTTATACTTAGTCTGGCCATAAATACTGTTACTATTCAAAAAAAGAAAATATTACGTTTGAATTTGGAATCTGTCATTTTTATATGATTGCTTGATGTGTTTTCTTATTTTCGCGCCATTAAATTGTTAAATATTTTGTTATATTAAAATGGAGTGGGGTGATAAAGAGAACCGAATCGCTGTGATTGCCTTACATAAAGTAGGTATGGAGAAAAGTGCAATTTTTAAAACCCTCCACCCGCTTGGTATTAGTCAAATGTTTGTTTACCGGGCTATTGATAGGTACAATGATACCTCCTCTGTTTGTGACAGAAAAAGATCTGGCCGTCCACGTACCGTTCGTGTGAAAAAGGTGATTAAAGCAGTTAGGGAAAGAATTCGAAGAAATCCTGTCCGTAAGCAAAAGATTTTATCTCGGGAGATGAAGATAGCTCCTAGAACCATGTCGCGTATATTAAAAGATGACTTAGGACTTGCAGCCTATAAGAGACGTACTGGTCACTTCTTAACTGATAATTTAAAGAAGAATAGGGTGGTAAAATCCAAACAACTACTTAAGCGGTACGCAAAGGGAGGTCACAAAAAAATTTTGTTTACGGATGAGAAAATTTTTACAATTGAGCAGTATTTTAATAAACAAAATGACCGTATTTATGCTGGAAGCTCTAAAGAAGCTTCGCAATTAGTAAACAGAGTACAACGTGGGCATTATCCCACTTCAGTGATGGTTTGGTGGGGTGTTAGCTATGAAGGGGTGACTGAGCCATATTTTTGTGAAAAAGGTATTAAAACGTCGGCACAAGTTTATCAAAATACCATTCTTGAGACGGTAGTTAAGCCTTTAACTAACACCATGTTCAATAACAAAGAATGGTGCTTTCAACAAGACTCGGCACCGGGTCATAGAGCTCGATCCACCCAATCTTGGTTGAAAACTAACGTTCCGGACTTTATCAGCACTGAAAACTGGCCGTCGTCAAGTCCTGACCTAAATCCATTGGATTATGATTTATGGTCAGTTTTAGAGAGTAAGGCTTGCTCTAAACGCCATGATAATTTGGAGTCCCTAAAACGATCCATTCGGTTGGCAGTGAAGAATTTTCCTCTAGAAAGAGTTCGTGCTGCTATTGATAACTGGCCTCAACGTTTAAAAGACTGTATTGCAGCCAATGGAGACCACTTCGAATAAACATTGTATATTTTTAATAGTTATATATTGATGTATTAAACTAACTCACTATGAAAGGAATAAATGTTACGTATAAAAAAAAAATCGTGCTTTTCTTTATAACAATATTTATGGCAAGACTAAGTATATTTATGAGACAGCTACATACAGGTAGTTATATGAGTAAAAGATTTAAAAAGTGATTATATAGTTAGGGCAGCAAAAACCTTTTTTTAAATAAACCCTTTCGCTCCGTGAACTCAGCTCTGATGAAGCTTTAAAAACATTCAGGCTAACAGCACTCACATCAACAGAGAATAAGTAAGTGTAAGTAAACACCTTTAATGCTTTTTACACCAGCTTTTTATTGTTATGTATAAAATGATCACAATGAAATATGTTACATTAATTTTTTTCTATTGGTATGTGACAAAGTGCAGGGACAGATAGTAAAAATTAGTTAATTTTAATTTGCTTACTGCATAATTTTTAAATCGCTTTTGTTATAATTACGTTATTTATTATTGCTGAAAATATTTATTTTTAGATTGGGTGTACCATACATTATATTAAAGGGACCGGAAAGTAATGTTGTTTCTGTCTACATATTTTACAGAAAAACCGATTGATTTTTAACACTTCGTTTTTGATAACGAAGGTAAATATATTGTTGATTAGTAATAAAAACTTCTTAGAAATGTAGTCATGTGAATTTAACTTAAGAAAGTCACATCACCCCTTTAAAGTTTTTATATGTACCCCCTGTATTGTGTGTAATCCTCTTTACAAAGAAATTAAAGTTGAAATGTAGTGATTAAATAAAAAAAAAAGATTTTTAAAATTCTCTTTAATTAGATATTATTGTATGTGTTATCTACATTGATTGAAATATGTTATATAATGGATTTGTTAATTAAACACAATTTTTTTATATTTCTTCTTATGATGATATCTTGCGGAGATGATGGCACCATTATGATCTTTAATTACTCTGGATAGAGCTCTTGAACTCTATATTAATGGCATCCAGAGGTTTATTTTATTATATTTACAAATGACATTTTATCAGCATTGTTAAATTAAATTGAATATATTTTTATAGCCAAAGATGTTCCGTCGTCATCTTCTAAACCCGTAGACGCTTAGTGCCTTCTCAAAGACATCTATGGAGGGATATACCATAATCACCACACTTGGCAAGCGAGTTGGTGATCGCAGTGTCATATTATAGCATGCAGAAGATACTCCTGCAATATAGAAACTTGTTTGTGAGCATTAGCAATGTTATATAATTAATGCACAGTCTGGTTTATATAAGGCTGTATCCTGAGAATTGAACCTGCTACCTATGATCAGTGTGTCTCAGTCCTCTACTGCTGCACTATCACTGCTCTGGATATGTATATATCCTTTATTACTTTTTGTTATGAAGAGTTCATATTTCTTTTTCTTTCTCTTTGATAGCAGCCATGGTGATGTTAAATTTTATGTGAGATGTCATAATAAAATAAAAATTAAATTTGAATGATGTTTGTCTGTTGTTTGTTCATCTATATCGAGGTATTGAACAGTCTGTCTGTGAAAGAATGTTGTCACTCATTTTACTGGAATACGAGGTGTATTATATTATCTCTTTTTTATTAATTAGATAGAAAGCCTTTATAACAACTTGTGTTACATATTAACATCAACTTGTTAGTAATTTTTAGACAGGCTTCACTGTAAACTTTCCATTCTTCTCTATCACTACAAATTCTCCAACTGCAACATAAATCAGCTTCTCAAGTCTTAACTTGCCTGCCTTCACTTCTTTTGGGGTCTACTGTGTATATATCTTTGTTGACTTATTTTTAATATGCGTTCTATTTTTTCTTAACTTTCAATGCCACTACTATAGTTTATGCTAGTTTGTCTACCTTTTCTGGTTTGTTTTAAAAAATGTAAAGGCTGTCTGGTAGAGATCACCTCAAGCAATAAGACCACCTCTTGTACCATATAAAATGTTTTTCTTCTATTTATTGTATATGGAGTTTTATTGATTATGTTAAAATACTTTATCTGTAAATCCAGATATCGATAGTGTCTACACGCAGTTTTTGGTCTCCTTAGGTATCTGTTGTTCTGCACTATATGGAAGTTTTATAACTCATGTATTATCTTCATGTTGCCTCATGTAAATTGGTGTTACACCAGATCTCAGTTTTGGACGATTGTGTGTTTTACGTTCATGATGTCTGATCATTTTACTGAAACATAATGTTTATATTAGTGTGTTGAAAAAAGAAAATTCGAATTTTGAGATTATAATAATTATTATTTATATTTCCCGACAGACTTCGCACTGCCAAATGTTAGTGGTCTGTTGCATTTCAATAGAATAAGCCAACCAATAGCCAAGGACGCGGCCCTAAAGATTAAAAGAAGACTGGTAGGTGATGCGTGAATGTAATGTGAGAATGATAGAAAATATGAAGGATGAAAGAGAAAAATGGGGAAAGAGGATGAAAAATAGGTATATATCCTTGTCCCAAAATAAGATGGAAGAAAGAAAATTACATGAAAAAAAGCCGAGGTGCTCTCGGATGTCCCTGTGTGAAAAAAGTAAGAAAAATGTCTTTCTTCGATATTGACTATGTCTTCGTGGACCGACGTGGAGGCAACGGCAGCATGAGCGGTGTGTTCCGCCCACTGTCATCTTAGATGAACTTTTAATTAGCAGTAACAATGAGTAATAAAAATTATTTACCGTGTTGCAAATGATTTTCCACATGTACTACAGTTGTATGGTTTCGCATTTCTATGTTGAGATGCTGTATGATTATGTAATGCCTGAAAGAATTAATATTTCTTATTATATTCTAGTAGAATAATTAAAGTAGTATAGATAGCTAGGTGCACAAACAAATCAATTCAACTCAAGATAAAAACTTGGTTCTACACAATATCTTACCAATAAGTCTTAAGTTTTTTTTTTTGAGAAACTTGATTGCAGAGAAAGACTCAGCTATAGATTGTAAAAGACCATATGGGCCTTATCACTGGTCCGATGAAGTTAAGTCAATAACTGGACTCTATTACAACTACTCCGAAGGAAGTAGAGGATAGAATAGAAAGACCTGATTATAATTCTGACATGTTTCAAAACTGACATGACCTTCGGTACTGTGAAACTATAAATTTATGTTGGTTTTTCTAATCTGTTCCGATAGAAAAAATTATCTTAATATAATATCAGTTATATGTAATAGAATGCCATAATATAAGCTTTCAACCATGGGTTTAAAACTTTTCAAAAAATGTATATATATTCTAGAGGTTATAGTTATATATATATATAACTTAGGAATTGTGTTCGCACCTAGATATATTAAAACTTTATTTTATATATGTGTAGTATTTACTGGTCTGAAGAGGCGTGGGCGTGGTACATCGTTCCCAGGTCCCTCACCTGGTGGACCTTTATCATAGTTGAGATTGAGGATGCTGGATGCTGACTAGCAGTGGACCTCTATCAACTGGTGAATGGCATGCCGATAAAAATATACACAACCTCGCTGAGTTACATTTATCTGTTCTTCTCAGGTCTGAGACATTTAATTATAACTGTGTCACAGAATCAACTTTTAATTTTTAAATTTTAAAAGTTTCAACTACCCTTATGACCATATCCAATGCAAGTACCTAAGAAGATATGTCAGATTATATTACCTCTTTGAACTTGAATCCACGTTGACATATATCACAGTGGAAAGCAGGTGGCATGTGTCTTCTTCTATGCGACGCCAGGTTCGAGGCGTTGGGGAAGGTTGCAGGGCATAGTTGGCACCGCATCGGCCGCTCACCGCTGTGCAGACGACTGTGCACGGACAGTGCGTACTTTGTACGCGCACGGTAAGGACAGTGTACGCATCTGTGACTCAACTCACCCGTGTGGATTAATCTGAAATTTTAATTATTTTACACTAACCGTCTTTGTACAGTTTAATTTTATATTTTTAATTTATTTTAAAATCCATTCTTAGCTGACTTATGCTTGGCTAAAAGAATTTTCTTACCAAATTTGAAATCTCCAAGCCTCAAGATTCCATAGATATCGTGATGAGCCAGTATATAGGTTGAAATCTCATATATAATATATAGATTGATAGGTTTGTGGAATTTTTTCCTAAGGTCTTATAGTAGTCGTATTCATTTGAGATTCGCCAATATTTATACCGATTTAAAACTACGAAAACAAACAACAAGTCAAGAAGTATTGTAGCCCAATCTCTTTCGCTCAATATATGCAATGAAATATATTTCTGTGGAATCCACCTTTTCCATGTCTTTCTTATGATGACGTAATATAGCTTCTACAGGTTATATGTTAAAGTATTAAAGGAGTAAATGAATTTCAACTATCTCTAATCATCCTGTATAAAGTAGTGACCACTTTATACAGGTGAATCAGAAGTATGTTACAATATTTTTTTTTTATTTGAAATGCAACAGCAATTGTCCACATACCAGACAGGATTCCCCAATTTGTTTTACTGTATATTCTTGGCCAATAAAAATATTAACAAACCCATTCCAAAAGTAATGTCATAATGTGAACGCGCCTTAATTTTTACAAATGGCGCCAAATGTCGTTGTGCTTTGACATTTATGTTGTATATAAATCTGAATTAGATGCTTGTTGACAACTAATTCTCTACTATGATTTATTCTACTATGATTATGACTTTCAAAAATAATAAACAACATTATGATAATATAGTAAGAAAAAGCATTTTCATAATTCGGATTCCCGCATATTACAATTAATTATAATTTATTATCTGTACCTGCGGACTGTACTGTCAAAAGTTATTGTGGTCCGTTGCATTCCAAAAGATTTTTTTTTTTCAAATTGAACGTTACAGAATCATTGGAAAAGGTGTAAAAGATTTTTATAGACAAATGAGCTATGCATTCACTACTGTAAAGCTTTTATATCTATAACCAAACAACCTGTATATAATATTACTCTAAAATTGGTTACGGATAATTAAAAATTATTACCTGTGCCGGTTCAGCTGAGAAAGAGATTTGAATTGAGAACTACATGTCTCACAGATGTAGTTCCTTAAACTCACTCGGCAACTTGGCAGTAACTCATGCTTGTTAAATTCCTCCTAAAATAAATAATTATCATAAATATCACTTCGCTGCAATATCAAGAATTGCTAGTACGAAGTGGCAGTGGGAGGGGCTCGTGCAGCTGTACTGTAGTCGGCGACCAGAAGCCGGTAGACCCAGCGTGAATAGGCAGCCCCCCCCCCACTACGTGGACTGACAACATAATCAAGGTCGCGGGAAGGTCCTGGATGCGAGGAGTCTTGCAATGGACATCTATGGGCTGATATGTATGAATGAATAACACAATGTATAGCAAAAAAGCAGCAGACAGGAAATGGGAAGACGAACTAAAAATACTCCCCACATTGCTCAGGGAGGCAACTGAACAGAGACAATGGAGGATGTTGGAGGCATTTACCTTAAGGCACATTGAAACAAGACATATAATAATAAAAACTAAATTGGTTGAAAACAAAATGTAAACATTTGGAAACAAAGACTTTCATTATTATAGCTAAAGACCGTGATATATGTAGACACAAAGCTTTCAAGCAACATATATTAATTATGTTTTATAAATTTTCCACTCACATACTTCATCTTGTTACTACTCATATTCGTTATTTTTAATTTTGCACTTACAATTTTTATTGGGCACAGCTATTTAAATAATAAAATCATAATTTTCTTCGATATTTTTCTTGAATTACAATGGCGACGGGTAGAGAAATGGAAACAAAAATTTGAACGAAAAATTTTTTCGAGAATTAAGAGTACCCTATGAAATAAGCGACAAAAAATGCGTGTATATCTAATTACCTTATTTAAAAACACCCGACGACAATTACTGCATGACCACTCGCGTACAATGTTTAAGCCATGCACATTGAAATAACCGCCATGGATTTTAGTACAAATGTCTGTGTCACATTCAGAACTCAATTCTTTATCTGAAAAAATAAAAGCATCAACACATTACTATTATAATAAAATAAAATATATTTACTTGAAACATAGAAAAGGATGTTATAGTTATTATAACTCATATATATTGGACACTTAAAAAGAAATAAAATATATAGACACTTATTTAATATTCAATAAAACAACACTGATTAAAATTAAAATAATTGCAATTACAATAAAGTAAAAATAAATTTCCAATGAGTTATTGTTCAGGTTAAATTTTAAATCATTTGAGATGCAAATCTCACATAGACTTTGGTTTTATGATTTATTTTCTATTTTTATTCTTATTTCAAATTCATACATTAAATTATGTGGGTAGATCAAAATTTACAGTATCTTATGATTTTTATAGATAAACTAGCTGTGCCCATGATTTCATCCGCATGAAATTAAATACAAAAATAAATAAGTTTACTTAGTTTTTTTTTTCATTTAAGAATTTTTTTAAATAAAAGTAGCCTAAGTTACTCCTTATTACATCAACTACCAGCAAATATAAATCCTATCAAAATCGGTTGAGCTATTTCACACATAAGCCTAAACAAAAAGACCAACAGACAGACAAAAATTTAAAAATACTTAATTTTTTATATATATACTGTAAGTATATATATTCATATGGATGTAGTAAAAAGCAGTTATTTTAATATTACAAACAGACACTCTAATTTTATTTATTTGTATAGATCATTTTATTCTTGATTATATGTTTGTACTGTGATAAGATTCTCTCATCGCTTTGGTGAGATATTAAAACCCTAAACCACAATGTGAATATTCAACAGTATTGTGTCACAAACATATGTGAGTATTATGAAAATTTTAAATAATACCTATTTGTAATTCTTGCTGAAGCCTCCACTGAGTTATCTCTGCAGTCTCTTTGAGTTGAGACACTAATTTGATGGTGCTTTCGCAGTGTTCACAAATGTATTGTGGTTTACCGTCGTCCTTACAAATCTAAATCATAAATATTACCTCAGTTAACATACATATAAAAACATTAATATCTTTTCAATGACAGACACTTTATTTATCTGCATATCTACAAATACTTTGGCCATATTGCATGAGAAAGCTCAGAAAATCTGAAGAAGCTTACAGTTGTAGGCAGTGGCGTAGCTATAGTATTTGAGGCCTGGGGCAGATTGGGGCTTGGTGCCCCCCTCCCCCCCTCTAAAGAGTCTAAATTCTTTATTTATATATTTTTCACATTTTGGTACAATTTTTTATTTTTTGCCCATAAAATAGTAAAAAATCCGAAGCTCAATTTTGTTTTTTTCTTTAAAATATTAAAGAAATCAAAATATTTTTTTTCTTAAAGGGACATGATCCTCACCCTTTTTGTATAAAACAAAAATGTGTTTCCAGAATTTTTTGAACCCTTTATGAACCCATCTTTGTGGTTACTTCATTCATTAAGGGAGAGAATCATGTCCTTAAATGTTGAACACATATATATCTTTTTGTACATTTCATGAACACAGATATGCGTTTTGTGATTTAGGGCCCTTTTAAAAAACACTTTATGTGTTTTGCGAATGAAAGGCTTAAACACTGTGTATATTATAATTTGTAACCGTTTACTTTTTTTAATGTTCATATTATTTAACAACTTTTTTAGCACAAAAATAGTAAAATTCGATATTCTTTTTATGTTATTTACTTTAAATTGTGGTTTTCATTTTTCTTTTAACATTTCATTATACATCATTCAAAAAAAAATTCAAAAAATTATTTTCAACTTTGGTGCCCCCCCTGCTTGTGGTGCCTGGTGCGGCCGCCCCGCTCGCCACCCCCTAGCTACGCCACTGGTTGTAGGCAATGTAGAAGGTAAAAGGTCACATATTCGCTAGACTAATACAGTTACAGCAAGCAAAACTACCTTCAAGATTATATAAAACTTCCCAGAGAAGCTAGAAAAAAAATTGTAATAAAAACTAACATGATTGGTCACAATCTTCATTTATAAGGAAACATCTAAGATTTACTAGCATTTAATTTAGAGGTATTGGCTTAATATGGAGATCAAGTTTACTATTGAAAAGTTGTGAATACACAAAGGAGACAACTACATAATCCCGATTTACAGAGTAAACTTAAAAGTAAAATAGTTAATATTATCTATTAGTTCCTCATTAAGCCACAGAGAGTAGTGTAATGTTAAGGATTTCTTTAAATTTTTTTAACAGAAATGAGGAGATTCATAAGCAAATGGAAGTTACAGACATAGCCTAGCAGATTAGAAAGTTAAAATGGCAGTGATAGCCCACATATCATGCAGAACTGAGGCCTTAAGGTTCTGGTGTGGATCTTGGACTGGCAAGCACAGCACAGGATGTCAACCAAAAAGGTAGAGAACCTTAACATGAAGGTTGTTCAAAGATACTGGTCACTCCAACCAAACCAGACCAGACTGTAAATCTAGGGGGAGATTTATAGCTGGCAGTAAATGCCAATGGCTAAAATGATGATACAGTCATTAAAGCAAGCTGCTTTCCAAATATCTAATCTTAGTTCAGGCTCTGTACCTTTATTTTTTTAATTTTAATGATTTGTAAATAATACAGTATGAATATTTAAAACTTCAATGAATATCTAATATTATTACCTCAATACCTAACATATTTTTAATACTGTCTACAAAATTAAATTCATGTGTTTCATCAAAAACAGCTGTAACTCCTGGTTTGAGACACAATCTGCAGTCTTTTTTTAATTTTCCTTTGTTTAAATTGTTCCTTAAAAACCTGAGAAAAATTAATACAAAAATCACTAACTTAATTTCAAATAAACGTTTGTTTTAGAGTATGAGTATATTTAAGAGTATGCCGTAAAACCTACTTATAATATTTATGTTTCTCTTGCAGATTTTTAAATTTTTCATGATTGATTCTATCCAATTCTGTTTTGTCTAATTTCGCAAACATCAGTTTTTTAGCTAAATAAAATGTCATGTTGTTAAGTTAATCACTACTTAATTCTTGTTATAACCAAGAAATTATTCGCTGTATGAACACTTGAATTGCGAATTAAAACATTATGCTTTCCAACATATTCGAAGAACTTTGGATAAAGTAAACAATTGTATGTAACGACTCTTCGTAGAGTAAAATTGGTGACATTGACAGTTACTAATCAGTTCAGAAAAAGGGTAATAAAAAATATGTAATATATTTTTTTGTAAAGCAAGTAATACGTTGTACTCATAATTGCGACAATTTGGTAAAGTATGTATTTAATAATTTATTGTAAATAACAAATTAAAATGCAAATACAGCGTAAAAAAGATTTTGTACAATACCATTAAAATGATTTACCTTTACCTTGTCGCACTTGAAGTCACATCTATTATTATTAGAGTACTAAAAATGATTACTACAATTTTATGACCAATTTATTTAAAATTAAATCTTATATGACCATAGTTCGACTAAGTTGCAATGTCATAGTTTAAAATCTTAATGGCATTTTCACATTGTATGATAACATATTGGTTTGGATTCACCATAAGGCACCAAAATACCTTTATGTTTTACTCACTATATATATTTAATAAAAGATAAGTTTCATTTTATTTCTATTTATTATTAATAGACAATAACTCATCAAACAACAATTCTCTTATCTGCTATGTTGTGAAATAACTAAGTATAATAAAAAATTAAACACGAAGTTTATTTTGTATTACAACTCTATTTAAAATTCTCTTCGTATTATATAGACACAACTTTTGAGAAACGATATATAATTTATATGTATAATGCATATATTGTATTCCGTGGAATATACGAGTGCAAGCTTATAACAAAAAAAATAAGTGGGCAAAACACAACAAGTATTCTCTTCTTTAAAAAATATATCCTACCTTCATGCTCTAATATTATTTAAATTCAAAATCTTTACTTAAAAATAATGCTGTAAAATATTTGGGCATAATCTGTACTGAAAGTGACGTGCTAATAATATTGACAAGATTCAGATAAAGAAAAAAACAAATTCTTGTGACAATTATTATCATTCCTGAGTTTATTGACTATGGCGACTTATGCCAAGTATAAAGAAAGACTAATTGTAATGCCAAACAGTAAATAGCGACTAAGTGCCAAAACGTTTACCATACTTTTCGTATGTATACGGACAAAACTGACTCGCTAGAGTAGCGTATGGAGAATTTTTCGCAACCACATAATTTTTAGTGTAATGATTCCACACGTGATAAACGTACGCTTCTTTATTCTTCAACTCTCCGCGTATGAAGTAATCTCTGGCATTTCGCCATCTGATTGGATAAAATAATTCCGGACCGTAAACTTGGAAGCCTGTAAAAAGATTACGAAACTTATTTGCAAACGGATTTTAAAATGGTGCGGCGGACCATAAACCAAGATTATCTTTAGTCTATGGTTTTTTAATAACTAGAATATTAAGTTGTATATTTATTGTACTTGCTTAAACTGGAATGGAAGAATTTTAAAGTTTTTAGTGCTTCTAGTTGTATTAGTAAAGTTACGTAATCAAGCCAAGATTTGACCAGCTCTTTTATATCGGAAATTTAAAAGCCGTTCTGACCTTGGCCGTGGAGCTTGTAAGTTGTTAAATATCTGTAGCAGCCACACTTAAAGTTAAATGCAGTCACCCTTTTTTTTTACTTTTCAGCTGATTGCCGCCCATTGTTATACATAGGCGTCTCCCAAATATCGCCACGACGACAAGTCTTGCAGTGCCCGCATCTAGCGACTCCCGCGACGTTTACTATGTCGTTAATAATACACACAATCGCCCGATTTCTCACTAATCCCGACTGTCGCGGCACTTAATGCAAAGATTAAACAGACGCCTTGTTGACAGATGTTAGACTTCGAGTAACACTTAAAGTGTCATAGGAGCAATATTACGTCATCGTCAGCGATGCATCGAAAAGAGGAATTCCACAGAAATATAATTCTTTACATACATCAGGCGAAAGAGAGCACGCTACAATACTTCCAGACTTGTGATTAAATGATGATTTTTATTGGTTAACCAATGTGTTCATAGTTTTAAATCGATATAAATATGGGTAAAGATCGAATGAATATACACACTTCTACTTCGAACTTTGTGTTGTTATTACACAAGACTCAGAATCCCATAGTGTTATAGGATACCAAGATGAGAAACCTCGCCACTACGAACCCCGATAAGCTATTTTCGCAGATGTATATATAGCCTTATAATTCTGTCAATACACAGTTTAAGTTCACGGATCCTCCCGCTCCGTGAACTCAGCTCCGATGAAGCTGTAAAAGCCTTAGGCCCTTAGACATTAACATCAACAGAGAAAGAACAAAAAAGTAAATAAACGCATTCCCTAATATCGTTCCGTAACAGTCATGTTGTTTATTTCACACAGATCTCTCATTTCAATTAAGGTTATAACGCTATTGTGAAATGCTTTAAAATTTACAAAAACACACAAGCTTTGTGAAAATTTACAAGGCTATTTTCTACCGTCGCGGACTCAATAAATAGTATATATATTGGCATCTAAGTTACATAAAGTTCTTTTTTAAACTAAATACGTAAAGTTAAGTCACCTCCACACCACCGCGCCGACATCTCTGTCACATTAGATGTGAAGCAAATCTTTTTGAGGACCCGCGTAATGGCTCCAGGACCATTGTAGCCCCAGTCATTGCTTTTATAGTTCGTTTGTATTTCTCTATGAACAATACATCATTAAATAACATTGTTATTACAAACACAGTTATTGTATTTTTAAACGACTTCTACACGTTCGAGTTTGATGCGTACTTGTGTGTCGACGATTTTTTCAATCTTACAATCAATACCGTTTCGCCGTAGAACGTCCATAGCTGGAAATAGTTCTATACTATGTAAGTACGCGTACTTTAAAGTCACCTCGCAGGTTCGTTAGAGATCAAACCGATTTGTAACTATGCTTTTAGAACGTTTTGGCTCGCGCGTTTTTCAATATCGCGAGCCGCTGGCCGGTACAAATTGAATCAGGAATGAGATCTGTAGACGAATGTAAGTAGTCGATAGATTGGCAAGATGAATTGATATAGGTATGGCCACTGGAGACATAAAATTCAGGAGTATAGATTACAAGCCGGCAAGCGCAGTGACGGACGTCCCGCTTCCATCTAATTCTATTGGAAATCTAATAAGAAACCTATGTCAAACAGTAGACGTTGAACGAAATAACGATGGTGATGATGAAATTGTACAGCAATGACAGTAAAGTTATGGAGACATTGTATCAAAATAACCCCCCACAAGGTGAATAGACGACCATGTTAAGTTTGTCAAAAGACTCTGGCTACAGGCCGGTCCAAACCGATCCTATTGGAAATCTACGGAAGATGATATGACGATGATTAAAAGAAATCTCACCTCATCGTAGCTTTTGAAATTTTTCTACCGATTGGATCGACGGAGAAAGCCAGAGCTCCGTTGGCTATCGCGACGTCACTCTCCCTGGCCGCCCAGTTTCCGCCCAAAGTATCCAAGCGTTTTGCGACAACTACATCCATGTCCAAATACACACCACCATATTTGTACAGGGTCAACAACCGTAGTATATCCGAAGTGTGAGTCTCTTTCCAACGAGACCTGTTCAACTCACGGCTACCGATAATTTTTTCTACAGGCGTACCCTTAACATATTGATCAATATGTAAACGAAGAAATCTAACGTTGTTGAACGCTAGTAAATGTTTCACGTTTATTTCTCGGAGCGATGAGTTCGTCATTGGCGCGTTAAACATTACGTTAATTTGATAATCCGGATGCGAAAGCGCAGCTGATTCTATAGCGCACATTTGTCTCGAAGTCAGTTTTACGACGCTCGAAGTCTCGTGAAAGAAAATGGATTTATATGATGTAAAAAAATTTATATCGTCCACAGATGGTAGAGCGTCACCCGTGTCTGTATAATAGGAGATAATAGCAGCCACATACCTCCGAGACATCAGTGTAAAACTTGCTATAATATTATTGAAAAATAATGTAATGCAGATTAAAAAAAACAGTGACAGCACTATAGAAATTTTCAAACGTTTTGCTAAAAATAATCTTTTACAACTTAAACACCAACTTTGCCACATCATGATAATAAATGTGGTTATAATATCACACAATATTTTTTTTTAATGCTATAATTTTTTTATTTAACTTAGTTACTAGTTTCATAAAAGTATATTTACATATTTATACAAACGGCGTCTGGCCACAAGCTTTACTATGTTATTTTTAGATAATGTTAGATATTCCTTTACCATATGCATTAATTAATAAACACAGTGACAAATTAAACTATTTGACATTTCGAAACAAAAACCAATGACAGTGACAGTTGACAGTCGCAGTAAAAAAATTAAAAAGTTAGAAATACTCAGAACTTTTTTACTTTTAAATTTGACATTTTCATTACAAATAGATTAAAAAATCTATTATAATTCAAATCTGATATATATTGTATATTTTATACATAAACTAAACAGTGCGCACGATCTAGAAAATACTAAGGTCATCCTAAAGAAGTAACGAATCTTATATGTATTTTAATAAATAAGAAATTTTTTACAGAATATGAAGAACAAAGAATTGTTTTTTTATAAGCATGATTTTATTATACGTTTAACTAACAGAACCTTTTGTTTATAGGGAAATATGCCTATTCAACTAAAGTGAACAAGTTATGAACTAGGCAACGAAATAATTAAAAATAACATTATAGTGAATCTGTATGTGGTGAACGATAGAACGAGAGGTATAAAAATAAAACTTTTCTATGATCTGTTGAAGGATTTGGCTCTATTAAGAACTAATATTAGCTCATTTCTGCTGGCTTTCAAAGCAGCTTTGGTAGAATTATTTACAATTTAGTTATGTAGGTAGAGGAATGTAGTCGGTGCAGGTAAAAAGTGCAAGACTTTCTTTAACCTGCTCCGCAGGTCGTTAACCCCGAGTATTTTTTCTTATAACGCGATGGACCCGGCACACGGTGAACCCATAGAATGCCTATCTCTCTCGGGCGCCCTTGTGTCAGAATTTTACACCACCATAGATAACAACCAACTAAAGACCATAAATATGTTTATGGCAAGGCTTAGGCCTCCTCTAAAGGTTGCCTAGTTCCTGCGCTGCTTTAATTTGAATTCAGCGACTTCCCGCGATGTTCACTGTATCGTTGAACCAGTGGGGGGAGGGGGTATCCACTAGGTAGACAGATACAAATAGTTTCATACCCAAATATTATTTATTTTATCAGAAAGTGCCAAAATTTAAAAAAAAAAACTAAACCGCACAAATTCGGCGAGTCCGGAGGGCGTCACTAATACAAACTTTATTTATGTAAGAACTATTATTTGCAAGAAAAAAAATTGGCTCTTCGAAAACATAAAAATTTTAACCATTGCAATATAAAAGGTTGCCGATCTCTGGTTTAGGTACCGAAACGTTCACCATACATTTCGTAAGTCGTCGGGCAGAACTGTCTCGCCAATGTCGCATACGGGGAGTCATGATCAGCTACAAGATTCGCAGTGAGATGGTTCCACACGTGATAAACGTACGCGCCTTTGTTAATCAGCTGTCCGCGTTTGAAGTAATCTCTTGCGTTTTCCCATTTGATCGGATAGAATAATTCCGGACCGTATACTTCGAAACCTAAAACATGATTTAATTATTTAATGGTTATTGTGACAAAATTAAAGACGGACGACCACAACTAGAGGACAAATGACATAGTAAAAGTCACAGAAAGGCGTTGGATTGCCGGGAGCGCAACGCTTTGTTGTCTATAGTTTTCATATTCCTTCCGGAGTTTTAAGATTGTTATCTGTCAGTCCTAAACGCTTCACCACGTTGACGGACTTCGCCACAACAAGCTATTCATGGCAACATGGCGTCCAATATGCCGTGGAATGAAAATGAATTAAAAAAAAAATTAAAAAAGAAATTGTCAACTAATGTACGAGGGCCAAACTGAAAGTTTTTAGAACTGGCAACTTAAAAGCATTATATTAAAAAAATAAGTTTAAATTTTGAAAATAGAACTCTTTACCAATAATATTGAGTATACATTTCATTCATTTGTCATTTGTTTTACGATTTGGCGGCAAATTGAAAATTGTCTGTGCACGTCAGAATGAATTTAAGCCGAGAAAATTTTCGTGCAATGATTTTATATGTCTTTCGATGTCATATAAGTCAACAAGAAAGTTATGATAGACTTCGATTGGCTTTTCACGATGAAGCCCCATCTCGTTTACAACTGGTTTAATGAATTCAAACGTGGTCGAACTAATCTCACCGATGATTTGCGTGAGGGACGGCCTTCTACAGCGACGACTGAAGACAATATCAGTGTTGTGCGGCGTATGATAGAGACTGACAAAAGAGTGACCTATCAGCAGATTCGGACAAGTCTAGGCATAGGTATGAGTCAAGTGCACAAAATCCTCCATGAACATTTAGCGGTCAGGAAGATTTGTGCCCGCTGGATACCGCATAATTTGACCGAGGCTCAAAAACTCCGCCGTGTTGATTGGTGCCGAGAAATGATCCAAAAATTTAACGGAGGTGACTCAAATGCTGTGTTCGACATACTAACGGGTGACGAAAGCTGGATTTACTGTTATGATCCGGAAACCAAAAGACAGTCTGCTCAGTGGGTGTTTCCTTCCGAAGAGTTGCCAACTAAAGTGAAGAGAGGTCGAAGTGTTGGAAAAAAGATGGTGGCCTCGTTCTTCGGAAAGACAGGTCATTACGCGACAGTTGTCTTAGAGGATCAGAAAACGGTTAATGCAGAGTGGTACACTAACAACTGTTTGCCACTTGTCTTGGAAAAAGTTCGAGAGAAACGACCTCGCAGCAGGATTCTCCTTCATCACGACAATGCCTCGTTGCACACCGCCAGGCAAACGATCGACTATTTGGCGACCTCAGACGTGGAATTACTGGGTCACCCGCCGTATAGCCCCGACCTCGCACCCTGCGATTTTTATTTATTCCCGAAAATAAAAGAAAAACTTCGAGGAAAACATTTTATGGACGCCGAAGAAGCAGTGGCTGCGTTTCAAAACGCCGTCGAAGAGACCCCTAAGGCCGAGTGGGCAAGGTGCTTTTCTCAATGGTTCCATCGAATGCAGCAATGTATTGATGTAAATGGACGCTATTTTGAAAAGTTATAATAAAACTAATAATTTGCTAGAATGCTTAGTTTTTGATTTTCTAAGAACTTTCAGTTTGACCCTCGTATATATGACTGTGTACCAGAAGCTATTTATTTTGTTTGTAGATGACACACACACATATTAAAAATAAAATAAATAAATAGTATTGTATAAATATAGATTAAGTAGTATAAGGTAAGTAAACACAAGACGCAGGGCTTTCTACAATATTGTGGAACGCAGGCAAAGGGGAGAACGATGTAAAAATAAAGATGGGTAGACGTAAATACTTAATAATAAGAAAGAGTAGATTAGAATAGACTAAGATATTAATGTAAAAGAATAATAGTAGAACCATGAACGAAAGAGAAATGAGTTGAAGAAAAATCAAACCGAAAGATGTTATAAATTCTCTGCCACTTAACAGTAGAGATTAAAAAGCGTAAAAAACTGTTTGAACTCTTCCTTATTTTTCATAGTAAGAGTATAAAAAGCCTTGTAAAAAAATATCATTCTGTGTTAAATATTTATGCGGCTTACCTCACAAAACAATGTTTAGATAGACAACCTTAAGTGGCTCGTCTTCCTCTATTATAATTAAAATATAAGAGCTGGAAGAAGTAAACTGTCCCGCATGTATGTTCCATATGGAACGTCATCACGGAACGCTTGTATTTGTTTAAGTTACATAACTATAGTTATTACAGTTAATAGTTTTTTGAAAGAGAAGTCATACCTCCACATAAGTCTGAAGACATGAGCGTGACATCTGTGGTGGAACATAGTCTTTTGAGGACTCGTGTTATGACACCTGGACCGTTGTACCCCCAAAGATCACCTCTGTACGTAGTCTGTATTTCTCTGTAGAAAATACACAGTGTGACGTTATAAACCGTAATCTATGAACGGGGAATCCCCTCGTAATAGTTCACATGATTCGATTCAATAAATTCGCATTAATAAAATTGTATCATATAAGGATAACATATTCAAGCAAGTGTATTATAAGCGTATGTACTCCTGTACACAGTTATGTTAGCTTATATCTAAACGTAAATTAATAAGCCAGAAAAATAATATCAAAAGGTTGTTTAATTAATATAAAATTAAATATAAAATAAAAACAATTATTGATGTTTTGACTAATATCATGCTTCATGCTTCTTGAATTCTTCTTTCTTGCTTCTCGTGAAGCGTACTTTTATAGACGCAGGTTGGAGATGTGGTCTGTGACCGACAGAATGCGTAACATAAACCTGGTTTTAAGAGACTAAATTCGTCAATTCCGTCAGGAGTCTTTTGTTGAAGTAAGGGCGTCTCCACCTCGGACGGAGGTTTAGTTTCACATAGCATATAACTCATGAGATAGACAGACGACTTTGTTAAGGTTATGGATTTCTTTCTAGAACCGTACACGTCTGTGACTCAATTCTACCGTGAGGATTAATGTATAATTTTAATTATCTTACACTATACGTTTTTGCAAACATAACTTCAACTACTCTTACGGTTGGATCTTATCTTTAATTTTAATACAGATTAATTTATTTTAAGATCCTTTTTTAACTGACTTCTACTTGGCTAGAAGAGTTTTTCTACCAAATTTCAAGTCTCCAAACATCATGATTCCAGAGATATCGTGATGAGTCTATATATAAGTGGAAATCTCATATATATACAGAATTATTGCTTTGTGGGATTTTTTCTATGGCCGGTAGGTCTTGGAGGTAATAACAACACGAAGTTATAAGTAGATGTGTGTATATTCATTCAAGATACACTCATATTTATACCGATTTAATACTATAAAAACATTAGTTAAGTAATAAAATTCATCAGCATGTCATCAAAAATCAAAACAAGTCGTGAAATATTGTAACGCGCTCTCTTTCGCTCGATGTAAAAAAGAATTATATTTCTGTGGGATTCCCCTTTTTGATGCGTCGATGAAGTACTGTACCGTGTACATTTCTTACCACTTTGATATGATTTTTGCGGGCCGTTATTATTGCATTCTAATGTAAACTCTTACCTGACCGCAGCTCGGGCAATTCTTCTGCCGACGTTGTCTGTGGAGAAGGCTAATACCGCGGCGGCAACTGATAAGTCACTCTCCCTAGCTGCCCAATTAGAGCCTAATGAATCCAAGCGCTTCGCGACAACGACATCCATGTCTAAATATACTCCACCAAACTTGTACAATGTCAACAACCTTAATACATCAGAAGTGTGTGAGACTCTCCAACGAGAGCTACTTAATTTTCCATCAACGAATATATTTTCTACAGGTGTATTCTTTACATATTTATCTAAATTTATTCTAAGAAATTTAACATTATCAAACGCGAGTAAATGTGTTATATCTCCGATCGACGAGTTTATGGGTCTGTTAAAAATAACATTTATTTCAAAATCAGAATGCAAAAGTGCAGCTGGGTAATTCTCATGGAATCTCGAAATTCTTGTCCTTTTAGTTTTTACACAGTTCGAAACTATTCATGGTGGTATTTTTTTTTTTTTTAAAGAACATCACTTAGGCTAATAATTTTGGTAATAACCTTAAAACTTTATGTATATCTGTAAGGAATAATAAATATATAATACCCTTAAAATCATTCCCTCACTATGTCCCAAACTTTAAAATAAAACATGTTATAATTTTTTAACTAGAAATTGCTTAAAATTTATGTTTGCGCGTGTGACTATTTTATTAAAAATACATCAAAATTTTAAAAATTCTTCGAATTTAGGATTATAGATCGTAAATAAATGAGGAAATGTTGATTTGACATGTGTCCCTTAAAAAATAGTCATTCCCTCACACCATTACCGACAGTCGATAAGTTAGCGTACTTGAGATTTTTTATTGGAACTTCTATTAATTTTTGATAGTTGGTGACACTAACAATTGCTCAGAATGGCGAAGTTGTATTAAAATTGTCGGAGTACTTGTTGGAAGAAGATTAAATTACAATTTTTCAAAGATTACATTTCAGACAGTCATTCCATCACTGAGAAGAAAACAAAGAGGTAATTACTATATTCGAATATAAATTTAAAAATAAAGTATGTTTTTAGAAGCAGTAAAATCACCGAAAAATTTACATACAGCAGTTTACTACATTTGGAGATTTTTGAGGTTATGTTTTATTTTGTCATTCCCTCATTTCATTTCAAAATGAGGGAATGACAACTAATGAGGTAATGACGTCTAGACTATTTTAACTTAGTTTTTTAATGAACTTGCTTATGTCAACCTTAAATTTACTATTCTGTTTTGTTTTAGAGCTAAAAAATGGCACGAGGAAAGAAACTGTCTGATGCAGAAGCAAAATTGAAAAAAAAAGAATATGATCGAAAACGTAGAGAAAAAATGAAATCTAATCCTGAAGTGTTAGCAAAACTTCGCGAGAAAGAACGAATTTCATATCTTAAAAAAAACAGAAGGGCCAAATAAAATCTGTAACTGCCATGAGTTCCAGAGAAAGAAGATTAAAGAGAAAAAATTGGAAAAAAAACAGTCAATCGTACAGACACCGAAAGGCACAAGTCCGTAAGAATCTGACAAGTCTCCTCAATAAAGTATCACCTTCAAGTTCTAGACTTGCAGCAGACCCTGTTCTTCAAAATAATAATAAGCGTGAAAGTATGATAGCTGTTTTGAGAAGGAAGCAATTAAGAAAACGTAGAGCAATACAATATGCAAAAATTGCTAAATTACAAAAAGAATTAAAAGAGCAAATTCGACAAAAAGAGAAGTACAAGAAGAGATCTCAAAGGCGAAATAAAAAGGTTTTATCCTCTCCTGAAGCTAAAGTATCAGCACTTTTGAAAAACGTTCAAGGTGTCACTGTTACGCCTTTCCGTGGAACGCAAAAAATTCGCCAATTTGTGTTCGCTAGTGATATATTAGAGTTTAGAAGCCTTTCTTGCTGTCAATGTATTGGAGAATGTAGCCATTTTCACCTGGGATACTACTTATCTTCGAAAACTCCTCATGTTGAAAAAAGACTTGGAAAAGTACAAACGCGGTCTTGTGGTAGACAATCTGCGAATAATTTTTTCAATGATAATGATTCCCAAATTGATGAATCTTATGATATAGGCGATTTCGTTCTCATCAAGTGGAACGACGCAATTTATCCCGGAAAAATAACTTCAGTTTCTGATGATGCCGCTGTGGTAGATTGTATGGAAAGAGTAATTAAATCCTGGAGATGGCCTACACCCAAGGATGAAGCATTGTATCCCTGGACTGATGTTGTGCAGAAAATTGAACCTCCAAAATTTATCAGAAAAGGATATTTTTCCGTAAAGGAAATAAATCAGCTTAAATTGTAAAAGTTAAGACTTGACTGCAAGGTATTCTATTGTAGACTGATTCGGAAAAGACTATTATATTATTATATTCTAACTTGTGTGATATAATATTGTTTACTTTAAGACTAAATGTTGATATTAATGGTTTTAAACAATATTTTAGGATTTATATAAGAGATTTTGAAAATTTCTAAATGAGTTGAATATTTTTAGTCATTATTAATTAAGTTTCATGTTGCAAAGAAAATGCAATTAATATAAAAATGAAAGCAAGTTTTGCTGTAAGCAATTTGAGTCACTTTCAGAGCTGTGTTATTAGATAACTCCAGAATTTTCATATATATATTACCTACTAAAGTTATACATGTGTTCAAAAAATAAATAATTAAATTTTTCATAATAAACTAACATAAACATCATTTCCTCACCACAGTCATCATTCCCTCACTTTTAAAGTTTATCAATATTGATTTACTTCATTTAAAACTCGTTTATTCTGGGGACCACTATATTCCCTAAAGTTACTAACACATATAGTACAAATTTAAGATAAATTTAATAGATATTAACTAAAATAATTCTGAATAATTTAATTTACATTTTTTCGAGATTTCATGAGAATTACCCAGCTGATTCTATTGCGCACATTTGACGTGAATTTAATTTTCCAATACATGAGGTCTCGTGAAAGAAAATTAATTTTGAATTGTCACGAAATTTGATTTCATCAAACGCATCACCATTCTCTGTATAACATGATGTATATATTAAAAATTTTCGATATAATATTAAATAATGTGTTATAAACTATTGTAATAGAAATAATACATATTGTTAAAATTAACACATATATTTTATAATATTTAACAAAAATAAAACTTGAATAATTATTATAACAATTTCGACACATTTTTAAAAGTATAAATTAATGATATATATCATAGATTCTACATAAATATTTTGCACTGAATTTACACTTTTAATAATTAACATATACAATTACGTTTTTTTTTTATCAACCTGTACTATTTTGTCGTGTTTAACCTTCGACGTTTGAATTTAAAATGGCGACAGATAGGCATGAGTGGTTTTCACATATCAAACTTTGAAAGAACCAATGTAAATGTGTTGTTTGAATTGATATAAATTTTAGATACACAAACCTTATTGGCGGGAGAATTCGCGTCATTATCTTTACAAGCATAGTATATGATATGTATAGGCATAATTTATTATGTTTTTTATTTACGATACATACTATATATAAATATATA
This sequence comes from Battus philenor, assembly GCF_028537555.1. NCBI lineage: Eukaryota > Metazoa > Arthropoda > Insecta > Lepidoptera > Papilionidae > Battus > Battus philenor. Next base: position 2,168,472 of record NW_027181759.1, on the reverse strand, counting down.
TAAATAATATAGAGCACTATCTCTGTCCCACACCACCTTCGTGACGTTTTTTCAGTCGTATTTCGTACAACAGAGATAACGCTCTACGAAGCCGAAATTAGACGATTATCTCTTTCCAAATGTCGATTATAATGTTTTTTATTTACGATAAATACAATAAATAAATAATACAGAGCACTATCTCTGTCTCACACCACCTTTGTGACGTTTTTTCAGTCGTGTTTCGTGCGACAGAGATAACGCTCTACGAAGCCGAAATTAGCCGACTGTCTCTTTCCAAAGGTCGATTATTATGTTTTTTTATTTACGATAAATACAATAAATAAAGATAGATAAATAATTTAGAACACTATCTCTGTCCCACACCACCTTCGTGACGTTTTTTCAGTCGTATTTCGTGCGACAGAGATAACGCTCTACGAAGCCGAAATTAGCCGATTGTCTCTTTCCAAAGGTCAATGTGGAATATTTATCACCGCGCACTTTATGTAGTTACCAGGAGTTTAGGCGTACCAAGAGTTTCGTACCCGCAAATATGGTACAACCTGGCGACTTATTTTCTGATTATTATAACCAAGGTCTCTTTAAAGTCAGAGTGAATAGGTACCCGCTGAATCTGACTGCTTCATCTTCGATCACATCGTCGTTCCATCAGGCGAGTTGATGGTCAGACGCTGACAAGTAACCGCTATAAAAAGGTTTTTAATGTAGCGGTTATAGATACAAATATAATACTACAGATGTTCTCTAATATCTACATTAGTTAAGAGCCGTGTCGAAGGTAGTAATGTCTACCTCCATGGTTTAAAGGCGACATTGTTGATTCCATAATAAACAAAAAAAAGGAAAAAAAATTGTGCGTGTGTATAAAAAAGGTTTAGAATAAGTGTCATCTGCTCATATATACATAAACCAGGGGTAACCAACCTACGGCTCTTTAAACAATTGTTTTTGACTTGGATTAATTGTAAAAATATTTTAATATTTAAATTTAAATTGCGTTTATCATAGTTCCAGAGAAATATAAACTAAGTACTCGTCTGAATAATTTTATTGTAAAAATTAGTGAAGTCAAAATACCAATCATAATTAACTGCCCGTCATTTGAAATAATTACTAACATGTGCTGTCTTCACCATTCTTCTTAATTCTTAATATCTAAATTCAATACACGTATTCTGTACCTTACTTTATTTTGAAGAAATAAAATTTCTGTAAAAAAATTATAGCCATTTGCATTTAAATGCGTATCTAATTGCTCGCGAAAATTTACAAATTTCGAATAATGACACCTACCATCAAAGAACTTCACCACCCCAGGTATAACAGCCGGTGCTCGGAAACAGGAAAGGAAAACGTCTTGAGGAATCATAATTAGGAAAGGTGGAAATAAATTGTTTTCTTTAAGTCTTTAATAGCTACACGTACGTGTATATATGTGTATGTGTGAGAAACTTGTTCGCGCTTTATCGACTCCGCGAAGTATTCACAGGAACAGAATCGTTGTGTTTTTATCGCTGTATTCATTATAATATAATTAACTGATAACTTCGATAGTAATTAACAATTCACATGTGATTGGTAAAGGAATAAAATATGTAATATACAATAATCGGCGATAAGTATTGCACATCGACCTTTGGAAAGAGACAATCGGCTAACTGACCTCACCACTGACATAACGTCACAGTGGTAGTGTGGGAGAGAGATAATGCTCTACGAAGCCGAAATTAACCATTTCTCTCTTTCCAAAGGTCGATGTGCAATATTTATTGTCGGGTACTGTACGTAAACAAAGAAAGTCTGTTAATACCCTAAGATAAGGCATTTTTAATATGCTACAATTGTCTTATAAATCAACGTCGTACATAAATGAATTTTACATACCTTGAGATGGTGTCTTTCTATTTATTGATAGAAGCTGTAATACGTCATCGTCCGTGACGCATCAAACAGGGGAATCCCAAGCCAGAAGGCCCTATATTTACGAGCGAGAGAGGGTGATCTACAATAATTCTCGCCTTATGACTAGCTGACGGTTTTCATTGGTTAGTGCTCTAAATATGGGCTAAGCTTGATCAATATTCTACCCTTACATTAAGCCCCCATCGGAGGCCATGCACAAGCAACACACAAATACTCAAGGCACCGGCGGCCGCAAGCCGTTCAAGCGAGGGCGGTAATGGTCGGCTCGCGTCGCTTCCGACCGCCGAGTAGTCCTCGTTTCACTCACTTACACTACACTACAGTTATAGCACTATACCCTGTGTAAAGTGCTATAACATAGTCTCTCTTCGTACAAACATCTTCGTTTTAATTTGAGCTCGAATGGTCAGCGGAAAATTTTATCTTGCGGAACTCCTATATCCGATAGCTCAATTCCGATGAAGCTTTACAAAGATAAAGCCGGCTAGCAGTATATTTTAAATAATTTCTGTTAAATAACATGCTACTCAATATTACACACGATTCTCCTACAAGCAAAGAGCTGCCACCTTCGTACGAACGTCATCGTCCACATTTAAGTCAGTCATAGGTTACGACTACCAACTAATTTTTTTTCTAAGTTCACGGATCCTTTCGTGGCGTGATCTGAGTACCGATGAAGCTGTAAAAGCACACGCACTAACAGCATCTACTTTAACAGAAACAATGTGTGAATACAAACTTCTACTTTGGATTTCGTGTTGTCATAACCTCCAAAACCTACCGGCCATAAAAAGAGACCCACATCATCATTTCAACCGTAGATCTTCCACAGCTGGACACAAGCCTTCTTTAAATATTTCCAACATGTTCGATTTAAAAAAAAAAAACACATATAAAGTTTGTACTTCTACTATCTATTAATGTATACAATTCTTGATTACTATTACTACCGCAATTGTAAAAGAATGGTATTATGCAAATATGTTATAAAAATAAGTATCGAAATTATTTTATATTATCATTATTATTTTAGTCGTGATGACCACGGCTGAAGGCCTATCCTTCATAGATTCAAAATGCAATACGTTGGAGGTGTTCTGGATCCACCGCTAACAAGTCGTCTTTACCGCGCTTGCCGATCCATGATCTCATCTCCAGGACTTCTAGGCTCCTGCGGTCATTTGGCATGCTAACTGCCACTACTATCCACCTTTTTATTACTATGACCACAATCTTTGCTTTTATATTTATTCACTATAATGTCACCATAAAAATCTGTGATCGAAGTATATAAATTTATTCTGTAATGGCTGAATTTTAAAAGAAAAATGTTTTTTCTGTCAAACCATTTTGACAAATAGTGGTATCACAGCTATGGGATTTCCGGATTTACTCAATTGGATCGGATTTATGTTTATAAGTGGGTGAACATATAGCAAATTTGGTATTTAATGGAATCAGGCGTTACCTTGCGGAAGTCCATTTTAAGTAAGAAAAGGACCAATATTTAGCCACTTCCGCACATGCAGTGGTAGTCGTGCAACAAAGTGCACCGCCCGCCAGTCCGCTGATAAATGCGTATGCGGCAAACAATGCATTAAAGAGATAAACGTAAAGATCATTTGTTATCAAGAAGCATTAAAGCTTTTACACCTATAACGTATCATCCTGTATAAATATTAAATAATAATTTATTGGATGTTAGAGGAGATGTAAAACAAACTAGAGTAACATTGTATAACTTTATTGTTAACCGACAACTTAAATTATTGACACTCGATGTAACATACATAAATGTTAAATGTTACATCAATGTAACATTAAAATTCGGAGATAATTTTCATAGCATTTTAATGTTACATGGAAATTTGGTATAAACATATTTCATAGTACTTCAAATTGTGCATTATTTTCACAAATTTAACCACACCGCTATATTGCAAATTCTATTATTTGTCAACTCTAATAATGTACAGGAATGTTTTAACATTGGAAGCACCATAGACAACATTTGTCTCTTTATTTCTTGTATTACGAAGTTAGCGTTTTTTAATAAGACAAATAAATCAGTGTACGCTTTCTATTACTAGTCTAGTATGTAAACTTAGCGACGGTTGGGGATTCCCACGTTAAAAAGTCATACAAAACCAAACCATAAACGATATCAATGTAGTGTATTTTTCTATCAATAATATTTAATATCGAAGAAATCTAACTTAAAATAAAATGTGGCCTAAAGAGTTGAATGCAATTAGAATTTTAAAGTGCATTTGAATGATAATAAACTTTTCAATATCATCAAACCAAAAAAACTACAAAATATATTCGAGCGATAGAAAAATACTGCATAAATTTTACTTTTGTGACTACAATTTTGGTGACGTGAATTCTTACACGAACACCAAATATTCAAACAGAGAATTTAATTGTAGGTGTACAAGCTTTAAAAGTGTGAATATATAGATATTTCCTGTCAAATAGTGTATGGTACATCATATATAAGAATCGATGGTTCTAGAAATAACAAGTAAAATATAATAAGAAGAAATATAGCAAGAAATAATGTTTTCAAAATTCTAATTACAATATATTTAAATTATTTATTATATGTTATCTGTCCTTGTAGACTGCACTGCAGAAGTTATTAATCTGTAGTAATCCAATAGAGTTTTAGACAGATCATTTTATACAGGTTGAATGTTTAAGATCGTTAAGATTTCTGATGACAAGTGATATATTAGGAGGACTGGAAAGTAATGTCACTCTTTCTTTAGTTAAATTCAAACGACTACATTTTAACAAGCTATTATGTCTGATCAACAATATATTCACCTTCGTTATCAACAACCTTTTGCCATCTAGTATAAAAATTTTAAATGCAGCAACAGTAAAAATCAATCGATTTTTCTGTAAAACATGTCGACAAAAACGACATTACTTTCCAATTCCCTTAATATTTATACCTTTAATGATATTACACCTATAATAAATCTGTATATTTACATAACATGTTTTAATAACACAGATAAACTATTTACAAATTTAATTTTGAAACAATTAGTAACCCATAGATAAAACATCCAATTTATTTATAGATAAGATTAAATTGACACAGATAAAAAATGAAATTAGGGACCTGTACTAAAATAAAACCGATTAGTTTTTTTTTAAATTTGCAGTTTACATCAAGTGATGGCATTGCGATAATTTGAAATGTCAATCACGTATCGATCTTTCACGTCCTTGGAGAGGTCAAACATTAGGCTTATGTAATATCATTGAGCCACTTGAACGTAATGTGGGTTATCGATGTAATCCGGAACCACTGATTTTGAATCCGGACAGAGAGCAGGGCGAACCAAAAATTGTACATACTTCATTGTAAAACAAATATACGGTGCAAGTAATAATTTTAAAAATCTATATACAGGATGATTGTTTACAGCTGCAAAAGCTTCAATGAGGCGAATACAATATACTGTATTTGACGACTAAAATTTTAAAGCTTTCACATGTCCTATATAAAGTGATCACTCTGAAATATGTTACATATTATCTTTCCATTGGAATGCGACAAGCGAATAACTTGGACAGATGAACAATAATTTTAAAACGGAAAACTTATTTTTTTTATTACATTGTTATAACGTTTTATTATTTCGAAAATAATTGATATTTGAATAGTGTACCGTATATTAATTTACAGTAAATAGGCTTTAAGCGGGTGAATTCCCAATCTACCCTTTTATAGAAATTAATCCCAATATCACTCCGTACCATAACTTGGGAACTTTACCAATTTCATTCACATTTTCTTATATTTCAAAATACTTTGTACGTAGGTCTTATGGAAAAAAAACAGTCTATATTTATTTGGCGAAAATTTCGTTTGGATTACATGTGGTCATAGTTACTTTTTAATTATAGGACGTCATAGTCGCTTTGTAATTATATAACGTAACACTTGCTTTATAATCATGTGGCGTCATAGTAGCTTTATAATTATGTGGCGTCATAGTCGCTTTCAAAATGTATTATATGTTGTCATAATGGCTTTAAAATTATGTCGTCATAGTCGCTTTATATTATGAGGCGTCATAGTCGCTTTCAAACTGTATTATATGTTATCCGAGTAGCTTTCAAATTATGTCGTTATAATCGCTTTCAAACTGTATTATATGTTGTCATAGAAACTTTCAACTTATGTCGTCATAGGGGCTTTATAACTATGTAGCATCATAGTCGCTTTCTAACTGTATTATATTTAGTCATAATTGCTTTCGGAATATATGATATCATAGTAATTTTTTAAATTATGGCGTCATAGTAGCTTTATAATTTTGTGGCGTCATAGTAGCGTGTAATGTGTAATTTATTCAGAACGTAATAATGATTTTTACACAATCGTTAAATTGCTTTACATTTAAAAAAAATAGCAGTTAGCTTCATTTACAGACAGGTATAGATATTATTGTCACTCTGTATGAAAATAGGATCTAACACTATCACATTTTATAAGTCACCTAGTGAAGAAACTTATTCATCTAAAAAGTCTACTTCATATTGAATGCAATGGCTAGAGCCTATCAATCTAATAAAATAAAAAGTGATGAAAACCGATAATTTATATAGAAATTTCATAATGCCCTATACTATTGATTTATCACCGTAAAACTTGACACATCTCATTTTGGTGTCGTAATATGGCGGTAAAAAATCTGTCACTGACAAGTTACATTTTTTTTTCAGCAAATGTCATTACGAAAAGGCCAAACTTACTGATGTAATTAAAGATATATAATTTGAGAATTTATAATTTTTTAAAATGTCACTGATGGCAAACATTATTATGTGATATAAAAAATCGACTAAATTTTTGTAAAATAAGTAAACTGACACCATATAAAAAGATTTTACTTTATACCAAATTGAATTCTTCACGATTTAAATCTGATTCTTCCCAAGACGTACACGAGTTTTCGCTATAAATGAAACAAAGAGGAAAATAACTTGAAATAAATGATATTACATTTTTATTATTAAAAAAATAATCTACATTTTTATGCAGAAATTTTAATCGCTGACTTTATGCGGAGCTTCCCGAACTTATCCCACCATCCTCCCTATAAAGGACTTGTACGCCCACTACTACTTTCACACTTTGGAGTTTCCTTGGAGGCGTACCAAGCGTTTCGACTCAATCTTTCTGTACCGCAGTCCAAATACTGAATGATCTGCCAGTTCCCTTATTTCCTGGGAATTATAACCTAGATTTCTTTAGGGTCAGAGAGGTACTTGTTAATCCTCTAATTAGTGATCAAACGCGAACAAGAAAGCGTTAAAAAAACGCGAAAAAGTTCTAACGCAATGGAAATATTTGGGAGCTATTGTAACAAGAGAAAGACCACTCAATCTCTGGATCTATTAATTGATTTTAAGGTCTATAAAATTGGACTAAGATTAACATTGGCTATAGCAGTTTTCCAACGTGTGGCCCAAGCCCTATAGGAACAATTTGATTGTTAGGGGGGGGAGGGAACAATTTGTACGTGGCCTTGACATGAGTTTAACCCTTTCAGTTTAATTTAAAAATAATATATGTTACATAAGAAGGTGTAAGAATTTTAGAAAGGCTAAGGTAGCAAAAAAATGTTTTGAACCACTGGGCTAGTGTACCAGCACTATGACGTAAACTGATTGGTTACTGAATAATATTTATTGATGCCAATCTATAGCACATGCGTATGCGCATATTGTTATAAAGGTTATCACTAGATGTCGCTACATCCATCATTATCAAACCACAGATAATAGATGACAGCCCAAGCTGATATTCCTTATAAGGAACCCTTTAGAACGAAACCACTGAAAATTAGTTTCAGTGGTTTATTTCCTTACATAGCCGCCTAAGTTAGGGCGTCACAGGAAACCCTCGAGCTTATCAACCTTAAAAGGTATTAGACTAAAAATCCCCAATAGCTGCTCTTTTAAATCCTGCAGAATCAAAAAGAATGGAAAGGTTTTGCAATGTTAGTTGCGAAGATGTTCCATTATTTTGGATTTTCCTTTATATATACGAAAGAAAATAATTGACATTATCCAACGTATTGACATTTTGAAGATGCTGTAGGCAGACCATGTAGCGAAGAAAACATATGGTCTTTATGGCCTTATGTTTCTAGAGTGGAAGTGCACAGACGCTTACAAGCGGTCTTATTAAAAATCCGCTGTGACGATCTATATTCAGCATAAAGAAAACCCATTTAAATTAAAGATTATATTAAGTTTCTTATATACTTATTGTTGGAAATAAAGAATTCACCAAGCGAGCCTGGTTCAAATCTGTAGAAGTCATACTTCTAAAGGACATTAAATATTAAAATATATATATATTTAAAATATTAGAGCCCAGCTGGTAGACGCGGAGTGGATAGTCACCCTCATCAGGTAGACCGACCACATTGACCGACTTCAAGGTAGCAAGTCAGTCATATTAAACTCTATCTAGAGAAATAAATGACAATATTTCGTTATTATCATTTCTACAATAATGGCAGACATTTTACATTTAATATAAAACAACTTAATCTAAAACAAATGGTGGCACTATTTATAAACAACATACGCAGAATCCGGCAATAAAATTCTTGAAAACAATACATTGAATTATTTATGTTATTGTGATGAGTGTTCATGATATCTATACATATATATAAAAAATACATATATATGAATATATATATACGGTACATATATAAATTACATTTTTAAAATTTTTGTAAGTTGTATGTTTAATACGGCTAATCTTTGAAATACTGGCCTATATATTGAACATATACTTTTATTTTACAAAAACTCTTGCATAATTTAGTTATTTTTGTTAAATTCTACGCAGATAAAGTAGTAAGCACAGTTAGTTTAAATTAGAAAAAATCACCATTAACTTTGATATTTTTCTTAAATTACATATTCAAGGGCCAACCTCGGTGCGTAGAAGGGAAATAAAGCAAAATAATTTGAAAAACCAAATGATTTTGCCGCTTTGGCATTGAAAATTTGTATACTCGATGTCAAAAGGTTGTTGATAGCGAAGGTGAATATATTGTCGATTAGAAATAAAAACTTGTTAAAATGTAATCGTATGAATTTAACTTAAGAAAGCTACATTACTTTCCAGTCCTCCTAATACTTTACCCGCTACTTCAAAACTATTATACATATATGAACAAAAAATTATGTGAAAAGGATAGCAGATATTTTTTCCTAGGTTGGTAGGACTGTCTTTTACATTCGGTGGGCGTCTGTTTGTCAAAAGTTAGAATTTCATTTGACTCAGCCTAAACCAGAGTTCCCCAAACTTTTTTGTGTCGTAGACCCCTTGCCATGTTTTTTCCGTGTTGGGTAGATCCCCTACTTACCTGATATTGATTTCCTGTAAATTTCTAACTGTAGTGAAGTTTAGTGTATGTTCAAAATGTATTGCGACCACAAAGTGAATACCAACATCCTACAACTTACACAATTTTATAATGTAAATGTTTTGATATTATAAGATAGTATGATTTAAGTAAATAGGTACTATCAGTGTATGTGTTGAGATCCACTATCGTGGACCCCCATTTTCATTTCATAGACCCCCAAATTTTTTTTCGCTGACGTAGACCCCTTGCAGGTTGTTATAGACCCCTAGGGGTCGATGTAGCGGGTCGATGTAGCCTACTTTGGGAATCACTGGCCTAAACCATTTTGATGAAAATGTTTTGTGTCTCAAATGCGTCAAGTTTCAATGAATGACGTCATACTAAAACTCGACTAAAATCATTCCGCAGTAACCGTATTCGCAAATTCAACAAACTGGAACGGCAATTGCGGAGACGCCGTTTTGACACGATTGAGTCGATAAAGCCTTGAAGGCTATATACACTGAAAAAAAAACTATTCCAGCTATTTCAATGACTGAAAAACGCTTTGGCAAAAGTATGTCTTATCTGACGGAGATTACTTTGAAGGGGATTGATTTGGAATAATAAACAAATCAATTTACATTTTATAAACAAATTTAACTTATATACATATACATATATATTTCATAATACTCTGTTTTTGTGCAGGATTTTGATTTATTTATCATTGTTTTGTATGTGTACAGTGTGAATAATTAACTAGGGTTAATAATAGATGTAACACCCATATATTACCTGTAAAAATTTTTTTCACTGGTCACCCTTACAATTTTATTGCCAGTTCCTGCAATATTTTATTGACATATAAAAACTTTTTCATCAGTTTCCGACTACGCACTTTTAATTTATAACTAACTATAAAATGTGATACACGTATAACACTAGTATAATTTGTATATAGGATCACTTAAACGGGACATAGACAAGGAGTTCTTAAAAAAAAAAATTAAACCACAGACACGAACACTTTGGCTTCACATATTACTCTATGGTCCCAAATTAATTAAAAAATAATTTATAATGAAATAATACGATGTATTACAATACTATGGATCTATTATGATCCTATAAAATTGAGACCATATATTGGTATAGACACTGTCCGCTTTATTGTGGTCTTTTTATACGAAGGTTATTCCTTTTCAGGTGGGTCATGCTGTCTGGCCGGCGAGTGTGCTCGAGCAGGTTCTTCATCACCTCTCTCTTTCTTTTGCACGTATCTGTTGGTGTATTACATTATTATATTTATATATATAAAATTGTCTTCAACATATAAAGTGTATAAAATATATAACATAATATATAACATAAAATTGGAGAATCTGTTTGTAATATATAATTATATATACGGTACATATATCAAAATTAGAATTTTCTAATTAGATTTATATTAGCAGGTAGCTGTTGATTACAACAGCTATCTGCTGCAAGAAAAATTATTTAACGAAAAAAAAAAAAACTTTTTTTTTTGTTTAATTCCCGGACGCAGTCAGCTAGGTGAAAATATAGCAAATAGCAAGAATTTCTAAACCCGTAAAAAGTGTATATTTTATTATTAGATAGATAGATGAAACTATTTGCAACTATAACATGATAAAAATAAGTAATAAAAATAAATAAAGTATGAATTGCGTCTTGAAAAAAATTAATAAATCCTTCACAAATCTGAGTACACATGTATATAAGTTTCACATTACAATAAATCCTACTATTGCTTAAATGCCTACTTGAATATAGATCTTTCGTAAATCATACTTACATACGCAAGCACAATAGGAGAGAGAAAGAGAGAGAGGGAGAGGGAGAAAGAGAGAGAGGGAGAGAAACAAGCAAATGCACACATCGACAAACTTACTAATATGTAGAAACATTACATCCATTGGTCATTAGTATATTATTTAATAAAAAAAAACTGTAACTTATTACGCTATAATAAACTATATTTTTTAACTTTCTCCTTTTCAATCAAGCTATGTAATCGATAAAAGCTTATATTTTGATTCTATCGCATCCCGTTCAGTTGTGGAAGTCCTATGTATGAAATGATGTTGATGACATTAGAAAGTTGCGTTCACTTTGATCGTTTGAAGTAAACCGTTCAAGAAGTACGGATGTGTCACTGACCTGTATATATCATCAGTGGCCTGCAGGGTGCCGTGGGTTAGCAGTAAACGGCGGCCGGTGGGTGGCGGTGGTGGTGCCCACCATGAAACCACACGTCCCACCACTGGCACTCTTCGAAGTAGACCTTCCTGCCACGCCTCACGTTCTAAATCTGCCTGAGCTTCTTCAATGCCTAGGAATTACGTCATTTTTATACATAGTGATTGAAAATTGGTTTAAAGCAGTGATTCCCAGAGTGGTCTATATCGACCCCTAGGGGGACAACCTGCAAGGAGTCTACGACAGCGAAAAAAAAATTGGGGGTCCATGAAATGAAAATGGGGTCCACGAAAGTGGATCTCAACACATACGCTGATAGTAAATTCAATTAATAAATGTATAAATTAACATTTGTTTTTACTTTAAGTTTTTAACACTAAACTTCACTACAGTTAGAAATTTACAGGAAATCAATATCAGGTAAGTAGGGAGTCTACCCAACATGGAAAAACACGGCAAGGGGTCTACGATACAAAAAAAGTTTGGGGAACTCTGGTTTAAAGCTTTAAAATTAATACACGGTACACCTTATTCAAAAGTAAATGATTTCAGAAGTAATAAATAATGTAATAATATAACTAGCAGTGGTAGCTAAGCTGTAGAATACTGAGACTTGGGATCATAGGTCGTGTGTTCGATTTACACTCTGTGCATTAATTACACGTGATTGCTATTGCTCAAAGACAAGTTTTCAGAGGATGGGCAGCAGCGTCCTTTCTTATCCTTCCAAGCGTGACGATTATGGTAAAACACCCCACCACCATCACATATATGTCTTGAGAGAGATTTATGTTATGCAATGGATATCTATGGGCTGAATAGACAATGACATATTAAAATCAATTATTGTTTACTCTCTGTACCTACAGATATTGTACTGCCAGAAGTCATTAGTCTGTCTTATTTGAATTAGATATCAAAAGTTTATATTTACATGTATTAATGTAGTAATATTTGCATTGCTGAAAATTAAAAAAAATAATGCAAGAGATACGTTAGTGAAACTCACCCTTTTTTAATACTTCAGTCATATCTGTAAGAGCTTTGGAATTATCTTCTACATCCTTACCGGCGCTCACAACTAAATCTAATAATTCGTCTACGTCCGTATCGGCGGTTACCATACCGAATCTGAAAATATATTTATTATTATCCATATAAATTCAAACTTAATATTTCATTATAAAAAAAAAAAACATTCAAATTAAGAACAGACAAAGAAATTTTGTTTCGTATTTTTTGACCGGACTCTCACTGCTCAAATATCATTTGCAGATTCAGTACAGTCCAGGTGGCGTTGTGCAGAGTGAGTCTAGTCTAAGACCACTTTTATAGTGGCGAGACTCGAGGTCTCCCAGGAGCCAAGGTTCCAGCTGCTACATACTACTATTTAACCATATTAGGAAGCGAATTAATAGATTCGTTTGTCATTTGGTAGCTTATTAAGTACTTTGAAGACGATGTATACTAAATGACAAAAGGTTGTTGACAACGAATATGAATATATTGTTGATTAGAAATAAAAACTTGTTTAAAATGAGGTCACGTGAATTTAACTTAAGAATGTGACATTACTTTCCGGTCTCCCTAATATATTGATATTGTGGTTCCTGCAATATTACTTTCGTTACCGCGCTCATAATCACGACAGCTGCTTTCAAATTGTTGTATCATTTCAAAGTCTATATCTTAAATTGTGTCCGACGATAATCACGATCTTTATATAAAAATATGCAATCTAATGAATAAAAATATGAATACGGTAATACGTCCGTCACCTACGGACGCCAAACGTGAACTGTCAACAGAGCGCTATCGCGACGCGGAGATGTCTCACGACTAGCGATAGCAGCGCCACGGCGCTTTTAGGCACTAATAGCTACTAGCTTCACCGGCCAATATTTATTAATCACAAAATTATTTAATTAATCGTATATTACACCTAATAATGAGTGATCACATTCTGAAATATGTTCTTTTTTTAAATTTTGAAACACAGGTCATTATACTCGGGATTTGTCTGAGAGATCGAATCAGGTATAAAGCTGTTAAAGTGACAAGATTCAAAATGGCCGCTGGAGTTTAACTTTCTGGAGAGACATAGTGCACCGGCCATCACAACGTAGACATACAACCTAGAGGTCGTTGGAAGACACTGGACGCAGGCTTCCAATCCTAAAACCAAAATTACCTGACACAAGCCATTCCATCTTCTCCATCACCACAAGAGAACGCTCCGTCTGTCACTCGGAGTGTGTCAACCAGCTTTCTGTTTAATGAGTTCAACTCTTCTTCGGGTGCGTTCTCCCATCCGGGGGGAACATATCTTACTCCGCCTAAACCTGGATTATTTACATTGATTTTAACAAACAAGACAATAAACAAACCTTAAGGTATAGACTTCTGGATTTATTACTAATAGAAATATAAGGAAGGATATAAAAAAATATCAGGTTAAAAACAATAGCATTATAATATTTCTATTAAAGATATAATTTAATTAAACAATAATCGTAATTTTTATTTTGGACCAGACTGTCACTTAGCCTAACGCCTCTTAAAGTAGCGAAGCTCAGGGCCTCCGGATGGGAGGGACGACTGGAACCACTATGTACTACTATTTTAAAAGGTAAGCGAAATGATAGAATTAATATTATAATAGCAAAATAGTTGATTTTCATGATTCTATAACTTGCTTACTTCTAGAAAAGACTTTCAAAGTAGCATTGAAGAAATATGTTTACTAGAAAATGCCAATATTTTGCAGGGACGCTTCTCTAAACCTGCTACAAGGGTCATCTGCTAACACTGTACCTGACCACTTTCTTTACAACGCGATTATCACGGCAAAAAGAGGATCAAAGGAATTCCAAAAGTTAAGTAGCTTATAATGAGAATTAATAAATATTTTCATAAGTCAAATTGAACTCTAAAGAACTTGTTAAATCTGATCGTCAGCCCGGGCACTGTATCCTTCCTACAACGCGATGGATCCGGTACCAGAACGGTGAATTCATAGAATGATTAACTGTAATGTTTCGTATTTTTTTCGTTACGAGCAAGCCCAGTAGGCAAACAGATGTTGTTCAAAGTCTTTGGAAAACGTTGGATGCAGGCTGTATCTTACCGGCCCTATTAGAAATCTATGGGATTATTCAGCAGTGGACATTCTATGACTAAAATAATAATGATGATACTGTTTATATGAGAAAGATGACATAAAATCGTGGCGATCTTTGAGGGGAGAGATAAAGAAGTTTGCTCACCAGCCCATCCTGGCACGTGGACCAGCACTAAGCAGTTGTGCTGTTCCACACGCTGCTTGAAGGGCTCCCTCAAGTCCACTGTAGCGTGCAGCACATGCAACTGCGCCTCCAGAATGCTGGACCAGGTCTCCACGCGCTCATCTTCTAAAAGAGTGCCCTCTAGCGGACAGTATCGCAGAACTACACCGTAGCTCTCCGTCTCGCATACTTCGATATTAATCTTTAAATTTCATTTATTTATTATAACTTTTACACGTATCTAAAGTTTCTTGAGTATAAATATATAACAGTTAAGACTGGTCACTGTGAAATAGACTTTCTTGTAACTATTTTAAAAGCCAACGGAATATAATGATTTACTCCACTTGGTTGTAGCCAAATGTATGTTTTTATGTGACGAAAAAGTGTAGAAAAGGAGACAAACAATTGATCCCGCTAATATCAGAGTGAGACATAAAACTAAAAATGCTACAATATAGCTTGGAGTATCAATAAAGTCCCAAAAGATATCTTAGACTTGTAGCGATATATTCGCAGATTTTAAAACGCTTTCGCTTATAGGTCAATTCATCGGTCTACGCATGCGCAAAATCTCAGGACGCGTGGCGCATGATCTGTAGGCGGTTGTCAAAACCGCGTCTCACGCCGAAAAATATTAAAAAAATTACAAGAATGTCGGAAGGCTTCAAGTGATGTATCTTTAGTACTGTGATTGAATAACGATTTGAAGACTATCTTATATTAATCCTGAGTCAACGTTTAATGCGTACATTTCATTGTTGAGAGTTTTATGTAAAATGATTTCATGCGCTGACTAATAATTGATTACGGCGTTGGTATATCTGAAGTTGTAGGCGGATTACTTTTCAAATAAACTGTGTCTACTTTCTATTCAAGCGTTCATTAAGTGTTAAGAATCTAAAATTACCCAGTAAACCTATTCAACCTCACAGACATTCGATTTCTTAGTATATTGTTAATTAAATCTTATACTAGTAGTACTATTTAAACATTTTTATATTTATTTCATTCGATCAACTTTTTTTTTCTGTAATTGACGATTCAGAAGTGCGTATTAAAGAATTTTTGAATAAAGAGATTTTGAATAAAAACTCACCATATCAGCTTCCCTCTGAAGTACTTGACCAAGCCAGGAGTTCAGCTTATCGTAATAAGGCGGTGGTTTTTCCACTCCAGGCGGTGCGAACTGGAAGGCCACGCATGCTGACGCTTGGCTTATAGCTTCCTGGAACACGAAATCGACATTTCTATTACGTATAGTTTACTGTAAATTCACAACTTAAATTCATGTAAACACATCTTTATATATCACATTTAACACCGTTCCATAAATACAGCACCTCTAGGGCATCAGATAAAAGTTGTTGCAGCCCATAGACGCCCCACTGCATGGAATCTTCTCCCCGAAATATATCTGAGGGGGGGGGGGGTATACCATAATCGCCACGCTTTTCGTATTATGGTAAGCAGAGGACGCTGCTGCTTATTCTCTGGAAAGTTTTTTGCAAACAGTGAAATAATTATATAGAATTGCATATAATTAATGCACACAAGTGTGAATTATATAACTTTGTATCACGGGAATCAAACCCTCGACGTATGATCACAAGTCTCAGTATTCCACAGCTGGGCTTAAACTTTAATTATTGAGCTTCAACTTTCCTTACGTTTAATTAAGTAAATATACAAACAGAACGACAACTTTAATCAACTTAGTAGTAGGGAGATAAATATTTCCAAAAAACACAAACTGTATTCTGATGCGTGGTCGTTAAGATTACTTCTCTTCTGTTAGATTTAAAACATCACGCGACCTACAACGTTAATTATGGGGAAATTGAAATATTAGTTCTACTCCCCCTCACACCTCTCCACTTTCGTACATACACACACACGTATACGCACTGACACTCTGACAAAATACACTCTTGGGCAAATGATATCTTCATGTCAACTGGTAGATTCCTCCCAATCTTCGCCAACCACACTCCTGTCTCTTAACCAAATTTGAATTGATCACACCAATGCTGCTTTGGAAGTTACATCATTAAGCTGATGGCTTCTCTTGGTAGATCCTTAATCGGAAGGTTATAGAGAAAATTAATATGATATAAGCCAATAAACGCCCATTACTGGGCATAGGCTTCCCTCAATGATCACCAAGATGATAGGTCTTGGTGCTGCCTGCATCCAGTAACTTCATAGTTATTAGTTTTGACCGCCTTCGGTCCATCTAATAGGGGGCCTATCCACGCCCAGGCCTCCACAGCCTTCGGTTGCTTACATAACTTAGAATAGTTTACGAGCATGTGTATATTAAACCTTTGAAAAACACAAAAAAAAAACTTAAAACTTAAAGGTCATACACAAATCACTTAAGTATACTTACAACTATGTCGACATTTGGTGGTTCGTCACCGCCAGGTCTTTCACTCTAAAATAAAATAAAAAATATTTAAATATACATATAGGAACTTATTAGACTCGAAAAAGATTAAAAAGTCATTTTAAACTGGTGAAGTAACAAAATAATATATATGAAGTATAGTTGGTCATATCTGTTGGTATCATTTAGATTGAAGTCAGCGTATTTATTAAAGTTTTGGATAAAAGCAACCATTTTTTGTAGTCACTTTTAATGCGGAACCCGTTAGGATTCTTCCTAGGTAGACCTTGGAAGTAATCACAACGCGAAGTCCAAAGTAGAAGTGTTTATTCAACTATCTCAGTCGCACCAAATACAGCGACTGACAAAACGTCACATAGGTAGTGTGGGACAGAGATAGTGCTCTACGAAGCCGAAATTAGCCGATCGTCTCTTTCCAAAGGTCGATATGCAATATTTATCGCCGGGTACGGTACCACCCCTTTAAAATACCTAGAACTAATCACACTGTACAGATCAGATCTCAAATTTTCCGACGAACCTAGAGTCTTCAATTCACCCACTATACACAAAATTGCACATCAGATGTGTGTTTCAGCTGTGGGCAAATATTGTAACTTAAGCTATCACTTACGAGTAGTCTTAAACCAGCGCCTGCAATCACAGCACGAGCAGCTCGAGCAGACCGGAACGCTGAATGGAGGCGTCGTGCCAGACGCCGGGCACCGCCCACGCGTGCCGCCGCCCAGAGCGGCAACGCTGCAAGTCTTGAGCCTCCACTTAAACCAGCAAGCGCAGCCAATGCGCCTTCTCTACCACCCGCCTGGATTCAAACCACACGAGGATTATTCGAAGGTGTTACGCTCGAAGTTGTAGACGATTATATATGCCTGGTAAGTCCAACTTAGAGAAAGAGATTACTAGCCCAATCCAACTAGGATTTCGGGAGGCATAGAAACATCTCTAAAATACTGCAAGGCCTGAAAATGAAGGTCTTTGGCCAGGGTCTGTTGCCGGTGATAACTTACGGATCCGAGACGTGATCGCTTACGGTAGGTCTTATAGGCTCAAGATCAATCAGTAAGAAAAGGACCAATATTTAGCCACTTCCGCACATGCAGTGGTAGTCGTCCAATAAAGTGCACCGCCCGCCAGCCCGCTGATAAATGCGTTAAATTACTCAACACGTGTTTCACCCCTCCACGGAGCATCTTCAGGAGTTATGTTACACCGATTAGTGCCAAACACACTCTGTTGTGTAATTTGGCGGTGGCGGTTGTGTGATTCGCATTGTTTGCCGCATACGCATTTATATCCTTTTCTTACTTAGGATGGACTTCCGCGAAGAAACGCCTCATTCCATTAAATATTCAAGATCAATCAGAAAAATGGAGAGAGCTATGCTCGGAGTTTTTGCTATCGACATAGCTCGAAGAATTGCTCGTAAAGTGACAGTGGACGGGGTATATCGCTCGTGCAACCTCTAGTGCGACCACGAGTCGGTAGACGCGACGTGGGACCCCCACTAGGTAGACATGCTCGATAACTCGCCGTATGGTATGATCTTGAATGAATGAGTGAATGTATTTAAGCTAGTAGAAGTAACCGAATAAAGGGTTTTAAAAAGTGTAAAGTCACTCTTTAAATTATTCTGTTTTTATATTTTCATCTTTTTATTTAGAAGTCGTTTTATTGATTGCTTACCATGTTAAATCTTTAAATGAATGTATTTATAATTTTAACGTATTTTTTCTCTCGTGCAGACTAACAGTGTGATGACTTGAACACGAATGAACATGAGTTGCGAAACAGCGCTTATCGGTAAACTTTAAATAAAGGAATCTTACCGTGCTGACGGACTTCGAGTGTTCGTTGGCTGTGATGGGTTCCGGTATTTTGTAAAACGTCTGTGTAAATGCTAAGGAAATGTATTTCAAAATGATTATTAATAAAATTATACAATTCTTGGAATATTCTTATGGAATATAAGTCCAGATTGAATAGGTTTCTTCTAGGCAAGCATGTACCATCGAAGACCTCGTCATCACTTAACAAGCGAGATAGAAGTCAAACTCTTTGCCTATAATAGATAAAAAAAATTGTATCGATTTTATATAATCCTGTATAAAAGGTGGGTTAAAACTTTAATGTAAGGTGCTATAATTAAAGTTGTAAAAGCCAAGGGTTTCAGAGATTCATATTTTAGTTTTTCTAATGCGATATCCCAGAAAACCAGGTATGTATATAAATAGATTTTGCAATTAAAAAACATAAACTAAAAGAAATGATCGCATAAACTTGAAAGTTTAATCATTTTTGTGTAATAAAATAATTTCTTAATATATAAACTATTTAAAACAACATAACGGTATAGAAACTGATATTACACAGATAAAAAAGAGCTTACACGATTATTATAAAAAAAATTAATAAATCACGTAAATAATACATTAAAAGTCCCTTAACATTGGCATTACACATTTTAAACATCATTTGTTCTGAATATGTTTACATAACTTTCACTTCTTACTAAATATACCTTTGCCCATGGATTTATACTACAGACGTGTATTTTTCTTTTATAATTTTATTGTGTTTTCAATCACACTGTATGGATACATATGTCCAAGACAATGCACTTATCCAATCGTTTTTATACCGTATTGTTTGTGTTATAAGATATATTATTGCATGATGAATTGATTTGAAACTTTGAAGGGATTTTATAAAGGATACAACAACAGGCAGGCCGGGTACACCGAACCAGAGGCCAGGTGTAAGTGTCAGCGAGTCCGCAACACTGTATGTCTGTGGAAAAGATAAAAGATTTGTACAAGAAAAGTAGATATGAAGGAATGAAACAGAGAAAGAGAGAAAAGGTAGATCTATAGCAGGAGTGGCCAAACTACGGCACGCGAGCCACATGCAGCTCTTTGAACGATTATTTTTGGCTCCGAATGATTGTCGAATTATTTCAATATTTAAATTTACATTACCTATTTCAGCTCCTGGTGTGAATTATTATTATTATTCCACCATAAAATTAGCGAAAACCAAACACCAATCATAAATAAGTAACCGGCAACTTTAAGTATTATTAGGAGTGCTGTCATATACATGTACCATTATATCTACTTTCAATATACATACATATTTTGTACTCTTGTCATATAGTTTCGATAAATATATTTTTTGTAAAAAAATATTCGTCTGCGTATTTTAAATGCGTAAATAACGTCCAGGAAAAATTTCAAATTTTGAACAATGGTTTGAACTATCAAGAAGTTTGGTCACCCCTGATCTATAGGTTTATTGGAGACATATAGATAAGAAATTGTATTTTAAAATCATTAATTATTTTCTAATTAAAATTATTGTTACGTAAACATACGTAGATTGGCTGCTTAAATAAAATCACTGTATGAGATAAAAGAGGCTTTGAGAGAACAAAAACTGCTTATTCTTCTTATATCGTTGGTTGAACTTTATTTTCACAATGTTGCATATTCAAAGAATCAAGTTCTAGAAAGTTCGTTCACTTATATGAATTGATCAATCAGTGAACGGTATATGTCGAAACTTCTCGAACGTTTCTATCTCTGTCTATGGACGTTTTAAGTAAACATCTCCCGACGACAAATGAAAATCGACCTTAGCTCATTACTCGTAAAGTCCAAATTTACTATGTGCAACACAAAAGCTGTCAATGTGAAGTTTAGAAATGCCATCAATGTCGCCCTTGCCACATATGTCCTTGTTCTTTCTTAAAAATATTGTATGGAATAAAACTATTAAAATAAATATGAAAATAAGACTATTTTAGGTTTAGTTTACAGAAATGGTAAATGTGACATTTTTATTACTTTTTGCTGTCAATCCCTGCCCGTATTTATGGAACGGGACATATAATCTTTTATTTCTTTGCTTATCTTTCATTCAATGTATGTTATTTCTTCGTCTTACGTTCTACAATTTTTCCACCATTCCATACCATACTAATTTTCCTTTCACTCGTCGCCTCACTTCCATCACCTCGTTCATTAACTATTACAGATACAACAGGTATTTATTTTATTACTTTTATTATTATTACCCTACATCTATGTCCTTGGGTGTAGAGTTATAACCTAGAGGCCCTGTCTCTAAGTACGACCTGCAGCGACATCTATAATCACGATAGTTAAACTGAAAAGAAGATATATTAACAGATAATTAAATAGGTATACCTCCTCTCTTCCTGTGGCCGCTGGTAATGTCAACGCATGGCCTCGCAAATGTAGATGTATATTGTAGCCCTTGCAAATCGCGCCGAGAGCGGCAACCGGCGTCCCAAAGCCGAGGGGCGGAGCGCCCACCTCTCCCAACACCAGCAAAGGCGTCCTGTTACCAGCGACGTCTTCTTCACACAATCGTTCCAATGCTTCCACATCCATGCCTTGTCCTATAAGTAGATGAATATAAAGATGGGTTAATCGCGTTATAGGAGTAAGGGCTGGCACGCTAGATCGAATTCAAAATATCTTTATTCAAGTGGGCATTTATACGGATTTTTAAAATCGTAAATTATTTTAGCTTTAAGCATAGTGCTGAGAAAAGCCGACCAGAAACTCAACAGTTGCTAAATTTAAATTAAATTGAACAATTTTTGATATTTACATTACAATATCAACAATGCAAATGTCAACAAACCAAGTTCTTTACTTTACTTTGATTTAAAACCAAGAAAAGATCTAAGAAGTTTTCTGAAACTTTATTATGTATGCGTACACTCGAACAATAGCGTAAAGATGAAAAAATCAAAATCAAAGAGAAAGAGTCCCGCGCTATGTCCAGTCGATTTATTGCATACATGCCCACTGTAAGGTATAGGCCTCCCCTAAAAATATCTATTGAGGATATACCATAATCGCCACTCTAGGCAGGGTTGATGATCAGAATATATTATGGCAAGAGGGCGTTGCTGCCCATCCTCTGGAAACTAGTTTGTTAGCAGTGGCAGCCCTATATTTAATGTACAAAGTTTGAATTATATAAAAGACAGCATCCTGGGAATTGAACCCACGACAAGTCTCACTCCTCTACCACTGGGATATCTGATACTCTGGAAATTGGCTTGAAGTATGTCAACAAAATCATTAACTATTGTTGTTAGTTCAATGTCTTTTGAAAATCTCTTAGTATTTTAAAATACATAAAGATTAATATATCATTAAGGATGTGACGTCAGTGGTTGATACACAGGATGATTGGTTATAGATATAAAAGCTTTAAAGTGGCAAATGTATAGATCATTTGTCAACAAAAAGCTATATAGATTTTACACCCATATCCAAACGACGAAAGTAATATAAAATATCACATGAATTATTTATTCTATGACAATGCGTCAGACCAATACCTTCTGGCAGTACATTCTGCAGAGACAGATAATAAATAATAACTAATTTTAATACGCAGTAATTTCAGACTTTAGAACACTTTTTCTTGCTATAATATTTAAAGCTTCTAGACGTATAACCAATTTGTATTTATAGAACAAGTCATACCTGATGGGTGTACTGGAACTGGTCGAACGCAGGCCAGCGGTAGACTCAACTGTCGACACAGGTGTTGAACAACCACCAGAGGACTGGCAACACAGCTGTATATGGATGGAAGACGTGCAGTGAATGCTAAAGCTGGAATAAAACAAAGACATATTACTTATATCTATTTGTATTATCTATTACTATAATCGAGAGTAGTGTTAACACAGCATTAGAGGACTGAGATTTGTGATCGTAGGTCTCAGGTTCGATTCTCGAAATACAATCTTATATAATTCACACTAGGTGCATTAATTATGTAGGGTTATCACTGTTCATAAACAAGTGTCCAGAGGATAGACAGCAGCGCCCTCTACTAACCATAACACTACACTCCGATCGGAAATCCGTCTGCAAATTGTAGCGATTATAAATCTCGCCTTAAATATCTTTGGGAGAGGTCTACGATTTTCAGTGGGCGTTTATAGGCTTAAAAGACAGCGACAGACAGTGGGCAAATTTAAATTTTAGAAAGTTATTCTTTTCATAGCTGCATTATTTTTAAGTGGACAGGACCTTTTTTGCGGTCCCGTTTTTGGGACATATCCTTAATCCCTGCATGTGGGACAGTGACTTTGTTTATCCGGGTTAATGATATTTTAAATTTTAATTTTCCTCATTTATAGTTTATACTTTCTTTCGTTGTTCATCTTTCTTTCTTCACAACTCATATATTTGTCAGACATCACCTTCCATCCCTCATCTCTATTCGTAAGATATCATATATTTTGTTATTGACTTATTCCAATAGGTTAGTGCGGTTTACTATACATTTAATGACTCTTGTCTTGTTGTAAAAAAAGTTTTTATTAGAAAACTGCTATCGCGTCGAGTGGACATTCTTTGGCCTCTCTGGAGAGCCTTCCAGATCTCGCCTGTCTCAATTTTATTTCTAATGTTATTACAGATTGCAGTCAAACAATACTCCTGTGCCAGCGAGTGTACTCGACTTTGTGGTACAGTGTCGAGGGGTGTACACTTTAAGATGCCACAAACACAGTGATGTTATTTTTTTTTAAAATAATTAACTATGTGTTTTTTATATGTATACTTCTTATACATATACATACAACGCGGTGCAGACATAAATTAATGAAATAGAAAAAAAAAGATAATATAAATATTAATCTAATATAAATATTCTACTAACTAAAATGGTATATAAACATAGTATATTACATATATTTAAATATACACAGGAATGGCAATGTAGATTTTATTTCCGAAGCTTTGTGTTTTTCTTTTAATTTTTATAATCTGCACAACTTAATCCTGGTACATTAACAAGTCCTATAAAAAAATCTGTCTTACCTCCATCTTCTAAGTAGCGAGGATATCTATGATGTAGCAGCATCCTTGTTACCCTCACCAGACCCTCCATCTGGTCTTGATGGTAGAATGCATTATAATCTACTAGCCTGAAAACAATTTAATCATATTGGTTTATCGAAATTATAGTAATTCCTACTTATTTATTTAGATTTTTAATTATTTTATGAGGTTCCTACCGCTTAAAGATTTTTTTTCTATTATTTTACTATGAGTGTTATTTTTTATAAGCGGTCCATATCAATTACATAAAATCAGGGTTGATCATGACTTGTTAGTAAACACACAATATGTAAGTCAATTCATATCAAAGTAAAAATCTCAATTTATTATAAATTATAATATCATTCATGAGTCTGATACATTTTTTTGAATATAAAACAGCATAAATCAATGTCTTTTATTTAAAAAGAAAAAATATTGCATTTACATTATGCATCTGATCCATGAAATTCAAATTTAGAATGCATTGTAAACATGTCTGGAGTCTCAGACAATTTATACAAACATTCTATAGACACAGGCAGATTATAAGCTTGTAATAGTTTTAAAAAATATAAGTTTCACTAACATCAGTGAGAATAAAAAGAAAATGAAAACATTAAGCATATTTTATCATATTTTTTATACAATATATATTGTATATCTCATATTATTGTCACGATTCCCATAAATCAACGTCAAATAGAAAGCAGTTGAAAAAATTCTATTAAAGTAAAAAAAATAAAGCACGCTGTGATGTTTTTTTCATTTAATAAGTCTACAAATATTTACATATCAAATTATTTTTCATTTTCATGTCACCTTAAATAACCTTTCTATAAACCAAAGACAAACTCATAATTGCAAGTCCGATTTAAATATTTTCCAAATAAATTACTCAAAATTATCACTGCATCCGACTTAAAGAACTAAAAGCATACATGACATACATTATTTTTCATAACTTTCTATGGTTTTCAGAAGATGCCTTTATTACACAATTTCAGATTGATTTATGGGACCACCTGCATAAGGTTTATCTATTAATTCAGCTAATTTTCTTTAGGTAATGTTTATAGTATCAGATATATGTTGATGTTTTTAGTATCAGACAATAAATTCCAGCTAACACAACTTTGTTTGCTATACAAGTTATATAAAATGAACAATGTATGTCCAATTCTTATTTACATGGTAGTAGTAGTAGATATTCCTTAGAAAAACTTGCAAAAAAATCGTCTAAAAATACATGGTATTTTTTGTAGTTTTTTTTTGGAATGGATTACGATTGTTGACCAAATGGCATCTGAAGATTCTGCGGGGTCATCCGGCCTAGATTAAGACCTCTTTTAAGGTGTCGAAGCTGGAAAGCTCCCAGAGGAGCCTCGGCTCAGGCCACTACATACTACTATTTCACCAGGAGATCAGCTTTGAGATCGCTACGGCAAGAGGACCTCAGTTTAGGCTGCGACTCAAGAGGGCCGAAATTAGACTATGTTGACTAATAGATAAGTTTTTATAAGCAATATCTAAGATTAAATTAAAAAAGGTTACACTTAAAAATAATAGAATAAAAAATATATTAATGAGTATTATTTGGTAAAAAGCAGTGTAAAATAAGTGTTGAGTGTACACATCACATATTTTTCTTCATATATTTAAATTATTTATTTATTATCAACATATTGTTGTTCGAATAATTGTAACCATATTCATTTTGTGTAATATTGTCTAAAGCTTGTCTATTTAATCAACCTTCAATAAAAATAATGCACTGGGTAAACAACATAATACTATTATAAATTGTAACATAGGAAACATCCTGTGTTTACTTTGTGTAAAATTAGTTGATTATTCTGTATCCTGTATAATTTTCATTGTTTATAATCAGCCAACTGTTGCAATTATAACGAATTAGTAAATAGGAACTTGTTGAAACCAACTACATACAGGATGAATGGTTATAGGTGTAAAAGCTTCAAAGTGAATGTACAACTCATTTACTGTCAATTAATTTATGTTACATCCTATGTGAAAATCTATGTTTTCAGTAATAATAACGTAAGCATAATATAGTAAGATAAAGTGTTTTCTAAAATACCCAAAACTACTAAAATTAATTTTTATTCACTATCTGTTCCTGAAGTACTGCAAGAATTTATTGAATTGTCACATTCCAAATAAAAAAAATATATGTAATGTATGTTACAGTAATCATTTTATACATGATGCAAACTTTTTTTACAGCATTTACATCTATAAATGCTATAAAAATTTGTTGAAAAATGAGCTGTACAATCACTTTTAAAACTTTATGTTTGTAACTAATCCCCCGGTATAATTGCAATCATTTAATATGTTCACAATAAAGGCTGTGTCATCCAGTAGTGGATGCTGCTCCTTTTCATTGAGGCAATAGTGGATAAAGGTTGTAATGCTATAAATCAGTGCTTCGCAATCGGTGTGCCGTGGTACACAGGTGTGTGGTCTGATACAAGTGTCCCACAGTAAAATTAACAACTTGTAACATTTACAATTACTTTTATTTGAAACACAGTGGCACGTCGCATTTACTCTTCTCCCGAATTTAGCTTTCGTGCCACAAAGTTCTAGGAAAGATTTTAGTGTGCTGTATGTGTGATGACAAAAGGTCATGGAGCACTACCGATAGATGCCCACTGCATGACATAGGCCCCAATAAAGAATGCTATGATGACTGGTCTTATACTGCCTATATATTAATTATGCCATAACTATGATTTGAAAATATATCCAATAATTTACATTTTAGTTTGTTCCGTTTACAAAAAAATCTTTGTTTTTATTTATTTATTATCTATGATTTAAAACATAACATACAGGTACTTGTAAAATAAATTTGTCTTTATAGATAAAATATATAACATATTGCAATTAACCATTATTTTTGTTTCATAGTTTTATATACTCTGTTAACATGAGAGTTAATTGATGGGCAATCTTATCATATAGTACATTAGAGCTCAAGGTGAAATATAATAATTTTATAGATAACAATGTTTGATTATAATTTTAAAGTTTTTTATGTAGTCATTGCTATGGGTGTGACCAGCTACTCCAATATTTCCATTATCCGACATACAGAACATATTACTTACGATAATATGTAATGTCCCATGGTACATAGCCAATAATGAAATGTTCAAACATTTATAAAGGCAATGGTCATAAAAGAGATCAGAGCATATGTTAAATCTATATTTCCCAATATAGGGCCTACATCATATAGGTAGCCGATTAATTTGTTACAGGGAGCAATTTGAAAGTGGTCTCAGCACAAGTTTAACCCTTTCGCTTTTATACAAAAAATATATGTTACATAAAGAGTGTAAGAATGTTAGAAAGGCTAAGAGGGACATGACATATAATAGCTTGAAAAATACTGATTAATATTCACCAGCAACTGTTAAAAATATTATACCTATGATGAAAAACTGAATAAAGTGATTGGTTTTAGATGTAAAAGCATTAAAGCGGTAGTAGATGTATATTTTATTTGCACCTTAGAAGAAAATCAATAATGTTACATAGGAAGGCATAGTATTTTAGATAGGCTAAAGTGGGGCATTGCACAGATATGGTTGGAAAATGCTGTGTTAAATCCTAATACCAAATTAATACATTGGATAATGGTGCCAAACTTCTGAACTATAACATTCTGAAGCCACACCAGATTTAGTTCTGTGTGAAAAAGAAGTAAATTTGTTGGAAGACATCTCTTGACATATTCCTCACAAAACATTCACTTATAGGCTAGAGTAATTGTAGACTAGTACAGAGAAAAAAAATTCTAGATATAGAAACATTTTTTGAAGTTTTTTTTTTTATCAAAGATAAAAAGGGCTCATTTATAGTAAGATCTGCCCCTTAATTATTTTTACTTATCTATACTTTCAATTTATTAAACATACAATAATACAATGATCCTAGGACTTTATCAATGTAAAGTTTGGGTTGTATGAAATATTAGCTATTTTTTCAGTTATATTGAAAAGTTAGCTGAATAGAATGAAATTTGTTAAAGTTGTTTTATGAATTTATGATTAAATTAGTTAGGATTTTAATAATAATACATACCTAAACATATGTGACATCCAACGAGTAGTTTCGGTTGCTATATGTGCTCCCAATCTAACAGCATGATTTCTTTCTAGTCTAGCAAACAAAGCTGATATACTGTGTGAAAGTATAGCAGCACGAGTTATCGCATCTGTAGGTAGCAATGGAGGCTCAATACTTTCAGAATTAGGGTCCGTTTTTATCACCAAATCTTCTAACATCTTAAGAATTTCATCCATGGAGCTTTCTTCTGGTTCAAAGATACTACCGCTCATCTTGCGCGGTTCCGGCTTTTTTTCCTCTTCGGACCCATCTTGAGCATTCACTACGGCTTCTAATCTTCCGACTACTTCCGACACTTGAAACTCCAAGCCGCCAAAGGGACGCCGGCTCTGATAACAAACTCAACTGTAAGCAAGATTGTATGTAATCGTATAAATATATGTTTAGCTAAATAGTTACCGGATCAGATTGATTTTCGACACTTGGGATGCTGTTGTTGGACTCCACATCTGAAGCTGGCGTGTCTCCCATTCTGCGTGGCGAATTTTTCGCAGTTTACGACACACCAACAAGAATTTGTAAACGTCACTCCAATGTTTTGACGTAGCTAGCGGTAAAGCAAATTAATATTAATAAATGTATTCGGATAACCAATGTCAACTTATTAACTGTTTATGTTAACCATTTCAAATTTTTATCAATAAATTTCTTATAACAATATAATCATATCCAAGAAACTTTAAAATGTTTTTGTTGTCAAATGCTAAAATACATAAATAAAAATATACATTTTGAAATATTTAACAGCTTCTGACTGTAAACGACTGTAGTCTTTTATGTCTACTCGAATGGTTGTTAAGTTTAGACATTGACAATTTGGACACTGACGTTTCAGCGACTTCAGTGAAAGTCCTGAATCTTTTAAAAATATTCTAGGAAAATGTCTCTAGCGAAAATATTCTCGCTTTCGACTCGAGGTAACAATGATTCCTACACTTTTTCCAAATCTTAAACAAAGTGTTTTTGCGGTCAAAATAATTTGAAGCGTTACGCAACTTTTGTTTATAACCTAATTGCGTCTTGTATTTAATGATATTGAAAATAGTCGTTACCAAGATAAAGTTATTGAAATATATTTTTAGAATTCTTTGTTGTACCTATATTTGTGTTTGTTTAATTTGAACATTTTTTCAGTACGAGCTGCCGGAGCAAATTCTGTACTCCGCTGTGCTCAATACAGCACTGGTCAAGAAGGTAAAGAAGTTAAGGTTTACCCACCAAATGTGCCGGGTTATAAGTACGTAAATGCGGAAGAGCAAGATATGTCTTTTAAAGAAATGTCAAACAGGGCTGCACAAACATTATTTTGGACAGAGTTAGTCCGTGGTTTTGCTGTTACATTAGCTCACATGTTCAAGGTAACTGGTGAAAAAGTTTATTGTATTATTTTAATGACTAAATTACAACCATTTTCATTTTTTGTAGTCTGTAATGTGAGAAGGTGATACACATTTACATAAGTGCAATAATGTCTCATAGGCTAGTTACACATATACAAAATATAGATAAAAACTAATAAAATCAGTTATTTCAATTCAAAATAGTAATTAAAATAAAAATAAAGAAGTAAGTGAATTAAAAAGAGTAAAGAAAAAATAAAATTTATTTAATCAAATAATATGTTATTCTTCAGAAACCCTTCCAAAATATTGAGTTCATAAACATTTATAAAATTTTAGATGCTAGAGTGGATGACATGACATATCTATTTATTGCTTGATTTAGAGTTTAGAACTGTATTGTCATGTCAGCTGATATAGTACCCACTGCAAGGCAAAGGCCTCCCTTACAGATTGCGACAATGACCAGTCTTGTGCTGTCTACATCAAACAACTGTTGTAAGTTGTTTCTAAAAAATACTATACTCTTAATCGGTCAATCAGTGATTCTCAAGAACTTTAAATTAAAAAAAATAAGACAGTTATCATATTTACCTATTTGTGGAAGATACACAGTCTTATCACTTTTCTTGTTGTTGTTATATGCTTTAATCTATTTGTCTGCAATGAAGCTCTACGAAAATTGAATAAAGTCATATGTTATTTTTAAACAATTCCAGGAGCCTGCAACAATCAACTACCCATTTGAGAAGGGACCTCTGTCACCTAGGTTCCGAGGAGAACATGCCTTGCGTAGATATCCATCTGGAGAGGAAAGGTGCATTGCTTGCAAACTGTGTGAGGCCATTTGCCCAGCTCAGGTTAGTTCAAATCTCTGTATTTTTATTACATTCCATTTAAAGTTTTCTTTTATATTTAAAATACTAACTGGAATATCTAAAATTTATTATAGATCAGTATTTTCCAGCTTTTTTGTACAATGTATTTAGCCTTTCTAAAATTTTTATGCCACCTATGTAATATATATTATTTTTGTATTAAAGAGCAATGGTTAAACTCATGTTCAGTTCACTATCAAATTGCCCACCTGTGCTGTGAGTGTGAGACCCGTGTTAGGAAACATTGTTATAGAAGTAACTTATAAGTATTCAGTGGTTTTACTATGCAGATGTGTTGTAGAAAGAGGGGCTAGGTATGATATGTAGGGCTGACAATCCATGTAGCGAGTTTAGGGAGGCCAAATGCATTGGCATACCTTGGTTGACCAGACTATTTTTTTTATCTTACTATATTTCTAATAATCTTAAAAATACTTTGTTAAGTCTGATTTGTAAATAAGCTTTTGTTTATTCTTGCTAAGCTTAATTTATTTAGGTTACAGAGAGAATTCAATGTTGTCCTCGCTCCTACCTATCATATACAAATTCTTTATGAGTTTATTCTGTTAATTATGCTGGTGCAATTACCATAGTATCTGATAATTTGATCACTGCAGAGCCGCTCTAATTAAACAAGTATTAAGTATATAAGTCACAGGATGTTTCCATGCTTAGATACTGTAAAGTGTAAGTAAAGAAAAATAAATTAGGTTTAACAAATTATCTAACTGTTGAAGGGTGGGTGTATTGTTGTTTTACTATAATGAAATTGTAGTATGTATTTAATTTAAAAATATTACAGACAATACTTTTCTATTTAGATTAGCATACATTAATATTTACATTTGTGTCTTAAGATGGAGGTTTACAATGAATTTATGTTATCATTGATTACTTGGTCATGATCTTTCACTTCAGGTCTCATTGGCAAGCTTCGGTTATGCTCGGGATTTCTGGATAAGATTAAATCAGGATTGTACAGAATCATAGATAAATAAAAGTAACAGAAATATCCTAGTGGATTGGCATTATGTCGCATATTACGCTGAACAGGTAGCTACTCGGGTATCTTAAGATTTTTTGGAGACCAAGGCTCGGCAAGCATATTAGAGTATGTTCACAGACCAGGTGGACAGACAATCATGTTAATGACATTAACAGATGCCAGATAGAGAAGATTAAGACTTTGACCAGCAGTGAATGTCTTATGGCTTAAATTATTACATATATATGTATACATATAACAGACATATGTAACCTCACAAATTATTGAAAATGCACACTTCAAAGCATTAATATAAAGACGTCACATTGTATACTCTAGTACTTTTACATGTGTGTTCAACTTTGCTAGTGATGTTACTATGCTAATATACTATATTTCAAGAAAATAAGTTAAGATATACAATATAATTTTGCAGAAAACCAATCATAGCACCATAATACCATATAATCATTACAGACTATTTATTACTGCTGCTGAAACAGTAAATTATATACTTTACCTTCAACTTACAATCCATTTTTTTTACCAATTATTTTAATGTTGACAGCTGTTTTGTGAAAATTGTATAATTGTGTTTATGTTGTATCTAAATATAAATTTTTTACTAGTTTTAAAGACCATAGAAAAGTTAGTATTTTTATTTGTTATCTAAGTTCTTTACTAAAATCCAGAGTTGTAGTACAGGTTACACTGCGGTACATAGCTGAGAAGGGGTTCCCATTGTTGGTACTCTTATTAATATTTCTTGACTTAAATCATTTTAAGTTAAGCTTTCAATAAACATGTTTGTTTCTGTGTTGTTGTGTTAGTTATTTATATTCTGTCTATTGTCTATTCTATCTGTGTACATACTAATTTTGGAAAGATGTTATCATAATTTGTTATCATTTTGATACTACCTAAAATTATATAAGACGATACCAATATTATATACCAGGGGTGGTCAAACTGGTTCAGCGCCACATGCGGCTCTTTGAACAATTATTTTAAGGCTCCAAATTACTGTCGAATTAATAATATATTTATACTAGCTGATCCCGCAAACGTTGTTTTGCAAAAAAAATTAAAGTTTTTAATTAACAAATGTAAGATAAGGGTTGATCGTAGAGGGGTGAAAATTTAGGTTTGTATGTATTTTTGTATGCTGTATCATAATAAAATAAAAACCAAAAAAAATGTCTAAAAAATTAAAAATAAAATTTAGGGGTGGACCACCCTTATCACTTAGGGGTATGGAAAATAGATAGTAGCCGATTCTCAGACATACTGAATACGCATGTAAAATTTGGTAAAAATCGGTCAAGCCGTTTCGGAGGAGTTCGAACACCGTGACACGAGAATTTTATATATTAGATTACCTATGTCAGCTCCTGGGAAATCATCAAAAATCAAATTACTGGTGTGAATAAATATTATTATGAATCCGCAATAAAATTAGCGAAATCCAATCACCAATCATAATTAACTAACCGGCATCTTAAGTATATGTATAGATAGGAGTGCTGTCACATGTGCCATTATATCTATCTTCAATATACATATTTTGTACTTTTGTCACATAGTTTCAATAAATATAGTTTTTTGGAAAAAGATATCCGTTTGAACAATTTTAAATTTCGAACAATGGTTCGAACTGTCAAGGAACCTGGCCACCTTTGTCACATACATATGAAAGTGCCATTTCAATCAATTATTTTTATTATGGCTTTAATATAAGACTTTGGAAAGGGAATGTTATGTAGTGGCCTAATATTTGGGTTTTGTTGATTTTATGTCAATATGCCATTTGGACCTCAGCCCTTCTCCAGTTTTTTCCATTCCTTTCTATACTCTGCCGTTTTGTGTTACGATACTTTTATTTATTTTTGATGGTAGAGTACTCCCCCACGTTGACAAGGCCATGTATTGTACTGCAAATTGATTTTATTTATTTTTTCAGGCTATCACCATTGAGGCGGAGGAACGCAAAGACGGCTCGCGTCGTACCACCCGTTACGATATCGACATGACCAAATGTATCTATTGCGGTTTTTGCCAGGTAATTAGATTTTTTTAATTACAATGCTGAAATTTGTTATACAAAAATTTGCTTATGTGGTCTATACTAAAAATATAATTGATAATTTAATAGAGAAAAAAATATAATAGAGAGGCTTGAGGATGGATTAGACCAAAAAGTAGTATGTAATAAGCAATATGTATATATATTTGTATTGTATGTTTGTGTATATAAATGTATTTGTATGTATGTACACCCTAAACTGCAATCTCCTTCATATCTCTCATCTCCATCCAAAGGTTGTCTGGTTGAGATCGCCTTGAACGATAAGACTGCTTCAAATGATACCTCTTGTACCATATAAATTGTTTCATTTTTTTCTCTATTAACTGTGTATGGTGTACAAAAAAGTGTTAATAAATAAATAAAACTATATTGTAGAGGAATCATAATATAGCATAACAACTAGTGCTATAAAAAGGACTTGCTTGAACCAACAGCATTCATATCTTCAAAGTTAAAACACTATCATTTGTATATACGATTCTTTAAAATGATTTTGTATTGAAAGCTCGTTATTGTAATCAATATTATGTTATTGATGTTGGCAAAACTTAATCATACTTATAACACACCTGGTTATTTTTCCATGTGTATATATACCTTTAGACCAATACCTCACTTTGCGTCGTTTAGTTTTGCTTTTTTTTGAAGTGACATCGCTGTTTAATTAGTACTAATTTTCACAGTGCGTCGTTAGATTATCGAGGTTGCGTTGTTTTGGGTTCTGGTCTATTTTTTTTTTAAATGGCAACATTTATTATTGCGCCATGCCATCAAAACTCGGGGGTTCACTTTCTAATTAAAAATCAATGCAATTTTAATAGTTTGGTTTTCACTTTGTTTTGGTAATTTTAGAGTTTAGTTTCAATTATGTTGTCGTGTGTGTTGTGTTTTTTTTTTATAAAAAAGAGTATAATAAATTTATATAAATTTTGACATGTTGTTTCTGATTACAAAAAGATAAGTATTTTTACAGTTCATTTATTGGAAGAGTTATATTATTTTTCTTTTTAAATGTTTACTATAAAAAATCTTAATTAAAATTGTGTCTTGTATTTTTGGAACCTAATCACGACGCAAAGTGAGGTATATAGGGAGATATGAGTTAGGATATAAACTGTCCTCGTTTGGTAAATAGGACATTTAAAATTGATTTTTTTGTTGCAAAGGTTGCCAATAAATGCTTTCCTTTTTTTTTACACATATACACATGTAAAAGGATCATTTTTATAAACAAATGTAATAATGACCTAAATATTGAAGAATATATTCCCATCCATTGTTTCTTTTGCAGGAAGCATGCCCAGTGGATGCTATAGTTGAAGGCCCCAACTTCGAGTACTCAACGGAAACTCACGAAGAACTCCTTTACAATAAGGAGAAGCTGTTATTGAACGGTGACAAATGGGAGAGTGAGATTGCTACCAACATCAGAGCCGACCATCTATACCGTTAAATGATGTAAACCTCATTCTGTTAGTGTAAATATCGTTTGGGAGCTTATTTTGCAATATTCTGAAATCAACATTTTTGTTTACTCTGTAGCAATGTCAAAAGCAAAAATTCTTTTGACATATGTTTATATCGACATCTATTTTCTATTGTCAAATAAGCTTCAAAACTAGATGTATAGAATAAATTATAATTTTTTGTGATAAATAAAAAATATCATCTCAGTTGAAATTAGTTTTTATTTTCAACACAGTCAAAATATTTTACTTACAATGATTATAAGTAGTCAGTTCATTTGCATAAAATATATAAATTTTGTCAACTCAATTTGTGCATTTTATTTTATACACGGTAAAATGAAATTTGCTAGTTTTAAATGATAAATAAAAAATATATTGGATAATGGTTACTTCTGTATGTACGATTAAACATCTGTTTTTGTGTGGTAGTTATGAAACACAAAAAAAATTACTTTAAAAAATTGAAAAATAAACCTTCACAAGTAAAATTAAGAAGTATAGTATATAATAGTATAAAGGCGCAAAACCTTAAGGGTTTTGTCACTTTCACAAGTCAGTGACAAATAAAAAAAAAACAATGCTTCTCTCATTAAGTAAACTTCTATATACTCAGTAAAATAAATCAAAAATGGCTCTATTTAGCAATTATTTTACCATAAAAATAAAAATATATATGTTAAATTTTGTCACATAGATATTTTAAAAATACTTTGTTACAATCATGTGTATTTTTCTCCTTTTTCATAATCTAAAAAAAAAAAAAACAAATCCAATGAATATATTATACCTTCTCTTAATGTGTCTTCTATTAAATGACTTCCCAACTAAATGGTTGATGTTAGTCAAATTTAAATTTTCATATACCGCTTATAAAAATCGTAAAAAATAAGATAAACATGGTTCTACGTACACGCGTTTTTAAAACAAAAATATATGTGAAAGAGCGAGTGTGGCAGATAACTATATTGTGCGAACAGTACAACAAATTTAACAAAGCCTCCACAATAATTTCTTAACAGTTTGAAATATTCAAATTTATGTTCTATGATTATAAGGCATCTATACAACATTAACTTAAAAAGGCGATATTTTAAAACTAGTTACGATTTTTTTCTTAATTAGTTTAAATAATACAATAACATATTCATATATAAATAACATTTAGTGCAATATATCTTATTATTTATGATCTAGCTCGATTTTTAAAAAAATTACGCATTTATAATTAAATATTACCCGTACTGATTTAATACTTATTTCAAAGTACATACATATTAAGTAATATAAATCTGCTATGACAATATATTATTTTCTATTTCTCAATGAAAAGATACAATTTCGTCAATAATAAATAACTGACAATTTAGTCCAGTATTTATCAACTTTTTATGCTTCACCTTAGCCTTTATAAAATTTTCCGCCTACCTATGTAACATATATTTTTTATATAAAAAAAATTGAGTCCACTTTTGAAAGGAGCCCACATCCCACAGGGGGGCAACCCTGTGGGATGTGGGCTCCAAGCTGCAAGACACTGGTTTAGTCAATATATTATTTTGTGTTCAAATTTTAATCACACAATTTAAGTTTCATTAAATTTTTACCATGATGGTTATTAGGTTGGTCACACATATTTATTATTTAATTGAATATTTATACAAAATTGAATATTTATAAGCAAAAAATATATACTTAGACACAATTTGGTTCTATAAACATTTATTTTTAAGTTTAAAATTCTCTTAATACATAATACTGTCCAATAATAAATATACAAGGCTATATAACTAAATATATATTTATATGTATATATACATTGTATCTGACATGATGTAACTTACTGTATATTGATTAGACAAAGATAGCATATAAAAATCTGAACCAAGCTGAATCTCTGTTGTCTCTGTTGTTTCTTGAGGCAAATGCTGGGTAATATATGTTATTAATGAAATTACACTTTTAATATATATATCTTAATCACTATGGACAATATATCAATTTGTATGATTACCACCGAGGATTTTATATGTATATCTTTCCAAGTCTTCCTTTACATATTGTATGTCTCGATCTGCATTTATTGTTAACACCTCACATCCCACGTCGGTTGAGTTGAGCCAGTTTTCATAAGACTCATGTACCTAACAACAAAATTGCAGTTATTATGTCACCTATTTTTAAGTGTTATCTATTATACAAGGCTTTAGTGGTATAATTTTCACTGTTCTTTCTGGCAAAATTTAGTAAGTATTTGAATGATTTAATACATACAGGTCAGCGGAAAATGCAATCAACCAATTTCCTACCAATCCTACCAGAAATCTATAGAGGAGGCATATGTTTAATAGCTAAGAAGTTGAAATATTGATGACGATTTAAATTTTTACTAATGAAAAGTTTATTAACTAAAATTTTATCAATTAGTAGGAAAAAAGAATTGGTGATATAGTTTAGACAAATACTTTTTGGTTGTTTTCACATACAGCTTTACAATGTTTGATGCTAAAGATAATTAGGGTGTCTAACATTTGGAGTGATTTTTTTCTCCTGTCCGGATCTACATAAGTATCAGGCAGTACGAGTGAAAGTCATACTCGATTATTTGACTTTTCTTTGGCACTTCTTTGTGTTTGGGCTTACATTGCAAACAATATTATCAAGTACTTTTCTTTTCTTTCTTTTTACTAGTGCAAGTGCTTCCAAGAAGTATTCCCTGCATGTGCTGTCATTTGAATTGCGTTTTACACCCTATATTGAGTGTCAAAGAAGATAAATTTGTCTCAATTGCTTGTTATCGACAGATTATTAAAAGAACTTCCAATACTAACAATAACCTCTGCAAAAAGTATAAATGCTGGGCGAAATGGAATAAGAAATTTTCTTACCTGTGTTAAATATTCTAGAGGTATTTCTGACTCTTCTTTTCTGCCACGCTTCATTAATCTCTCCCATGCAACTTGGGGTGTTGTCTTTAGATATACTGTAACATAAATGGATTAATTTCTAAATATAACAATATTTACTTGTAACAATCAATTTTAGTTATTTATGCTTACTAATTCTTATTTATATTCTTATAAAATTTATCTCCGATGTTTCAAAATTAACATCAACATTTATTTTATTTATTTGTGTGTGTGGTCAAAAAGTAAGGTGATTTTGTTAATAAAACGCAAGTTCTTTATTTATTTCCTTCAAAGTAATCTCTGTATGAATAAACACAATTTTGCAAACTCTTTCTTCGGTTCTCAAAACGGTTGAATAGTATTTTTCCAGTATAGCTTCTAGGACTTTGTTTGACTTTGTTTTTATCTCCTCAATCGTGTCAATATGGCGTCTCCGCACTGGCCTTGAGTTTGCTGTACCGAGTTTCAGGGCATTTTTGCATCGGCCTCTATGGGAATTCTCATCTCTCCGTCTTGGGTTGTCATTCAAAAAATGTTTAACATTTCAATTCAAATTGTTTTTGTCTACCAAATGCTATCATCAGTTTATTACTGAACATAAAATATATAATATATAAAAAGTTATATGTAATATATAAAAATTTATATAAAAATATATATAAAAATAGGACATCAACATTATAGAACACAATTTGGTAATTCTGTAGGCTGGACTAACAATTAACCTGATAGAGATGTAATTAACTGAGTTGATAAAATAGCATACCTATAAGATCTAAGCTGATGTCAAGAGACTTCTCTGTGTAATCATACCAATTGAGCAGAACTTGATATTGTGGGTCCTCGAGGAAGTTTTGTTTTTTAGCATTCTCCACAAAACAATGCCTGCTGTTTTGTACTGACCTGAAATAGTTTTTTATATGAAGAATGATTTTAAGCCTTTCTTACCTTGGT
Source organism: Battus philenor (assembly GCF_028537555.1). Classification (NCBI taxonomy): domain Eukaryota; kingdom Metazoa; phylum Arthropoda; class Insecta; order Lepidoptera; family Papilionidae; genus Battus; species Battus philenor. Next base: position 2,129,569 of record NW_027181759.1, on the reverse strand, counting down.
TCTTTAAATTCTATGGCTGTTAAGAAGTGTACATACACTCCTAAAGTGCTAAGTTTAAGTTAGACTTAACTTCTTAAAGGATGGTAGAGGACTGAGCCTCGTAGGTTAGGGGTTCAATTCTCAGGATACATTATATTTATAAATGGGGGGAGGTCAATGTCTTACAGTGGGCACTGAAATGACAATGAGGACTTGTTTGCTATATATTACCTTCAAATCATCATATTATCTGTCCTGCAAGTTGCTATTATTTTCTTAAAAAATGGGCTCAAAATTTAGTTCACATTTGAAATTTAAAATAAACATTAGATATTTCAATTGTGCCTAGAATGAAGATGAGCATGGCTATAATATATGCACTGAATAATATAGTTAATACCAAAAAATGCACAACTTAATGGAATAGCGGTTAAAAGATCAAAATATCAACTTGGTGTGACAAATAAAACATAATACAAGTTATGATAACCATAAACCATAATGAGGATCCAAATGTAAAATTGAATTATTTTTATCATTTTACAAATTATAGCATATATTCTCCTAATGGTACCTTTCAAACATTTTGACTGTGATTCCAGGTGTAGATGGTGGGCTAGTTTGTATCTTAAGCCTGCTGAGATGCACATAGTGTTGGAAGGCGAAGGTCCATAGTTTCATGTCTGTATAGAGAAGACCCAGCAAATTATGGCCCCTGACATCACGCCACTCTTGTATTGGCTCCTACAAATTTTATAATAGATTTAAAATCTTGATATAAAAACATTTACACTTAAGCTACTATTATAAATATATTCACAGATTTTTATTGTAAAATGTTTTTATATTTTAGTCACTCTCATTAGCTACATCATTGTTGGAACACAGGTCTATTGTCAGGACATCATAAGCCTACTCGAAGAAATCGACCAAATATTGATATTTTTGATGATTAATTGATATTAATATATAATTATAATCACAGCAAAATGTTTTTGGCAATTAGAAGGGTCAATATATAAACGGTTTAAACTTACCGCATGCTTTTCTACGAAGTGATATTTGTCAAAATATTTGATACAAGTAGATTTTCCTGAACCAATATTACCTTCTATAGATACTCTAAAGGGTCTCTTCATTGAACGAACTGCATGTGTAACTTTTGACATTTTTTAGATTTTATTTGGCCAATGTTATTTATGAGAAAGAATATTTCAAAGAATATACAGATGTCATTACTACGTAAATATTATTAGTTTGTCAATTCTGAATAATAACTACAGGTTAGTAATTTGAAAGATAAATTTTAACGCAGTTAATATAACATTTTTCAATTAAGCACAAGTTTGAAAAATATAGTCACATTTGTGCGGGAAAAATAAAAACGTCAAATGACTTTTTAAATGTCACTTTCAGTGTCAGTTTCGTTAAGAAATTGCAATCGATTGTTTATAAAATCTGTTTTCTAATCATAAATAGTTATCAAATATCTTTACATAAAAAAATCATGTGCGTTTTATGAGAATAAAAGAAGCTTTAAAAATTCATTAGTAAACATATCACCAATATTATTAGAAGTGAGGGACGATTTAGAAACTGGTTCGAAACTAGTTTTTCTGGATAATTAGTTTTAGCATGCCACTCTTAACATATTTATGTATATTTAACAGATTATACTTACTATAATTTGAAAAGTTTATGTTTTTAATTGATGACATTTACAAACATTTAGTTTATAAATCATAAACTGTTATTGTTCAAAAATATTTTTAATCGGATTCCTTAAATTAATTAACAGACTAAAACACACAATTTCACTTATCTTTAACACTATTGTTATTGACTTGTGAATGTACAAATTCATGAGGCTCAAGGTGATAGAGTATTGAAAACATTTTAATGTTAAATTTCTTTGCAAAAACTCGAAGGCTTTCTTGGCAACCATAATAATTGGCATATATATGCATTTTTATACTTGATCGCAATACTTACTATGCACGTCGTTTTATTATAAACGTATATGAACCAAACTATTAAGAATAAACTGTCTGTCTACGTTTTAAATATTTTTATTTTACTGTAGCTCAGCTTTATAAGTAGCCAATAATGTACATGGCTTTAGACGAAAGTATTATATTTCCCAGACAATAGCTATTACGTATAAAATATTGAAATAAATACGATTTTCCTTTCCCGTCGCAACCATAACGATATTCGTCCATAAATGTAGTTTCTAAAAACAAATAGTGCACTAGAGTTACATAGAGCGATACGTAGATTGTTGTCCTTTGTCGTTCTAGTCGGTAAGTTATATGTTCAATAATGTAACCCGACATACGCTCCGCGCGGAATTGTCTCCGGGAATTGTTCTCTCTGTGTTTATTTATTTGTAAAACGAAGCACGCTACATTTTCACTGTTCGGATCGGTCATATTATTATTCTAGTTTTTGAATACCACAGACTCAATAAAAATATCGATATGTTTATAACGAGTTTATTGACAGAACAAAAGAATGAGTCCGTGAAACAAAATGTTCATATATTTATTAAAATAGTTAAAAATTTAGGAGCAGAGGGAGAGGTTGACCATCATAAATAAAATACGTTCAGTGTTTCATACGGAACGCCATTACAGAATGCATGTATTTGTCCAAGTTACATGGCTATTTATACACCTGGGGGAATAATATAGTAGAAAGTTCCCACAGTAGCGGAACGCATAAGTTATCGTCATATTGCACTTCAGCCGCTGTTCAAAGTTCATTATCTGTCAACAAGACCTTTGACGTCGGTTGGGATTCGTAATTAGCAAACGGCGGCTACAATATGAAGGTTTAAGTAGCAGCTACAGAACCTTAAAATTGAGTAATTAGCGTCATCTTAGTTTTTGTTATTATTCACCACATTTAATTATTTATGTACATCATAGATTCACAAATAACTTCGAGATCTGCAATACGATACGAACCTGAGATACACATAGCCAAATTAGTATAAAAAAATCTCTAGTTTTATCCTATTAATTCCAAATATCGATATAAAAACTTTTTGCGGTTAGTTGAGTTAATTGACATGATTTTAAAATAAGAAGTTATGATAATTAATTATGGACGATTTTTAGGCCTCCGTTCAAAGAATAGTCAACGTAAAAGAAAAAAAAACTTTCTTTTACGTTGACCATTTTGCTTCGCAATTCGGTGTTGACTTATTAATGCTACCGAAGTAGAAGTTGGACTACGTGTCAATAAATATCAATCTCGTTGTTCGCACGCACATGCATTTATTTATTTGATTTCTAGTTGTTTGTTGATTTTTGACGCCATTTTATTGATGCTAACATAAAATTATAAATTTTTGCGACGTAGTATGAAATAAGACACTTTATTATAAAGTGTTACAATTTTTTTTTCTAGAAATAAAACATATTTTATGTCATGACAAAGATTTTTTTACTAATTAAACTTGAGACTTCCTTTAGAACGTCAGCTTAGGTTATTACAACAATTTATTTCTTCGGATTGAGTTCTCAAATTCTTCAAGCACCATGCAGTGACTGGACGTAAGGGCTCAAGGATTTAAACACTCGTGGAAACTGATAGATATTTTAATAATGTTATATTAAGTACTCATTATTTCAGGTTTAGAACGTCCAGTACTGGATATAAGCCTCCCTCATAGATTTCCAATAAGACGGAAGAAGGTTGGAAACTGAGAGTCTAGAGTCGTCCAACATCCGTGGTCACCTACTCTAGAATAACTACATACCACTATAATTTATGAACTACACAATTAAAATCTTAATACATGAAATTTTCACATAGGAACTGACTCATCACCATATCTCTAGAACTATAAGGCTTAGAGACTTTAAATTTGATATGATCATTTTTTTTATCAAGTAAAGTTCAGCTTAGAACGAATTTTGTAAATCTCTACCCATAAGCCAGTTGCTTCTTACATATATATGCGAACAGTTGCTTTACAGACGCTAGTTTCTCGGAGGTATTGGTACTAAAACAAGTATACTTATTTTACACGTTAATTATTTTATTTACCTAGAAGAACGTAATATCAAAGGAGTTTCCAATATCAAATGAAAACAGTTACAAAGTTTAGTAAACAGAACGGTAGAAGTCTTTTTTTTATTAGGCTGATAGATTTTCACTGCAAGGCACAGGTCTTCCTTAAAGATCGCCACAATGATCCGTCTTGCGATGCCCGCATTCAATGACTTCCTGGGACCATAAATATGTCTTCGTTCCACCTTATGGGGGGTTGAGGTTGAGCTTATTAGGTTCGCGAAGCGAACAGTGGGGGACAGCTAGTATAATATATTCATACATGTATGAAGTGTTACGGTAACGAAAAAAATCGTTTGTTATTTATGTAAAAAAATAATTATCATAAAAACAGTAATTGACTTGTAAAAAAGTGGAATGAAAATATTTGAATTATTTAACAAGCTATAATCATTCATAAAGCATAATAGAAAATGTGATAATTGGTTAATAAATTGTCAATGTCACTTTGACATTTTACTATTAATTGTATAACAGAATACACCCCACAGACAATATTCGGGAAATAACTTTAAGGTTCGAGATTATCCCGTCCCATTGCTTTGTTCAAAGGTCGTTAAGTCGGCCGGTGTGACCGCGAAACAAAAGATCTAACTTATGTTAACGCATAGACAACATGCCAACAAGAACCGGTCTAATAACTTTCCCATTCTTATCGGTGTTGTAATTTATTTTTACCGTTTTTATTACAGCACTAATACGTTACTTTTATTCGAAATTTAGGTACAGAAAAAAAATCTGTAAACTTGAGAGCGTATCATAACAAATAGATTATGATATACAATCTATTGTGTTTTATAATACGGCATAAAGGAACATATTCTCCAACATTGGTTCTACATTGTTTGAGGGCAAATGCAATGTGATATTATTCACACTTTGTGCATTTATTATATAGGATTGCTCACTAGCAAGTTTCCAGAGGATGGGCATGGGCAGCGGCCTCGTTTGCGTACCATTATACCACACTGCGATCGCCAACCCGCCTGCCAAGCGTGGCGATTATAGTATATCCCTCTATATATATATCTTTGGGGAGGGTGTAGTCTTGCAGTGGGAGTCTCTGGCATGACGTATTTTCACTTCTGACTTTCATAGCGCTCTCCAATTAGGGTTTATAAGACTAGTACTTTAAATAGGTATGAATATTTAATGGAATCAGTTACCTTGCGAAAGTCCATCCTAAGTAATAAAAGGACCAATATTTAGCCACTTCCGCACATGCAGTAGTAGTCGTGTAACAAAGTGCGGTACGGTGGCAGTTGTGTAATTCGCATTTTGGTCGCATTGGTTCTTTTCTTACTTAGGTATGAATATGTGATGGATTGTTTAATATATAACATGTTCGTATAAAACGTTGGTGATATGATCTAAAGTAAAGATTTAAATCAAAGGCAATGCCAAGATCTTTAATGAGACAAACGGATTCTTAAGACGAATTTAAGTTTTTTTTTAGTTTCCACTCTTTGGTGCTGGACGTTATTTCGGGTAATATTTTTCGGTACATATCTTTTTATTAACATATGTCTTCTTTTTTCTCTTACAGTATCTTTAATGCTTTTTCATTCTTTAATCCGTCATAATTTTTTTTCATTCCATAAGCATTAGTATTGTCATTCAACTATCGCTTTTTATCCTTCTTCTCCATTTCCAAAGTATTACAGATTATTTATCTCATTATTGTTTCCTAGTTTTTTTTGTTACCTAGTATTGTTTTGACTTTTGTATCCTATTTTTTCCTTTTTTCTTTTTTATTTTATTTATTCTTAAATATTTTTACATTCTTAAGGCCTTGTCTGATTCTTTAATAATTTTAAGATTTATTATTTTTCTGCGGTACTTCAGAAATGGTGCACGACACTCATCGTCGCCCAAAAAGGGGCAATGCTTCCATTGTTTTTTTCATTTTCTGTTTCTTACTCACATACAATTTTTTATCTTTTTTACTTATTTCGAATGTCATAGGCGTATTAAATATCATACATCTTTAGGTTAATAATATATATATATATTATGGGCTACTGCCACTAAGTGATCATAAAATTGATGCCATTTTTGGAAAAGTGGATCGATGGCGTATATCAGTGGCGGCATATCAGCAGTAACACGTAGCTGAAGAATTGAAGATTGATCACAAAAAAGTCATTACTTTCAGAATTTTCCAGCCAGTGCCAAAACTATTTGACCCCTTCTTTAATCATAAGTCTCAAAATGTTTACAGCAAATGCTTCATTTCTCTACTCAAATGATGACAAAAAGTTATTAACAAAATGGCACTTGTGTACTATAGTAGGACGTAAATAAATAAAAAAAATGTTTACGAATTTTCATATAATATGCGAAGAAGCATTTTCGCCTACATATTATTTCAATCTGAATGTCTAGGGAAACTTTTGACATGAGCGAAATTAAAAAAAAATGATATGAACCAGGGGTGGCCAACCTCTTTGATAGTGCGAGCCACTTTTCGAAGTTTGAAATATTCTGCGACCCGCAATTGAATACGCATTTAAAACATGAAAAAGAAATTTTTTTTGCAAATTTCATATTTATTGAAATTATTTAAATAAAAGTACAAAATATGTATATGACAGCAATCCTAATAATGCTTAAGATGCCGGTTAGTTATGATTGGTATTTGGATTTCGCTAATTTTATGGTGGAATAATAATAATTATTATCATTCCACATATACTTTGTTAGTACCAACATATTTTAAGTAGAAACGGAGAGAATGCAGAATTAATAAATTGAATTACTAGGGCAGAGACGAAAAACTTTATAAGAGCAATTCAGTGATGTTGAAGGCATGACTTTTGGTTATGCAAATTATGTTACCCGGGGAATTTTGATCCAATTTACCACAACGCGTGTGTCGGCAGTCTATTGTGTGTGTATATATTTCAATTGTACATATCATACCATTCTCTTTTCACTATACAAGTTTTATTTCGCTGTTCTCCTTATGTAGTTGTTCGAGGACAATGCTGCAGACATTTACAGTTATTTAAGTGTATTCTATTTGGCTAAAAATTGGGATCCTACCAACAGTTTGTGTGATGTTTAGGACAATATGCTTTATATGTTAATAAGATATTGGTAAACTATTTTTAATGGAATCAAAGACAGAAGCGACTAGATTATTTTATACATTAGCGATTTTGCTCCACTAAAAAAGGCATTGAATAACCTGTATATATGTAATCAGTTTATTATTTTCAATGTTTGTTCTGTTCTTATCTATCTTAAAATTCTAAATATATATTACGCTCGAGGTAAAAGCTTACTTAAGCTAAAAATTGTATTATTACTAGGTGTACACGTTCAGAATTTTATAGCAAGGCTGTTTTGACTGACTCTCTGACTTCAAACATAAACTGATAAAAAATACAGTACGAAAAATCTTTTTAGTGATATACCTAATATTGGACCAAATTTTCAAAGCGATTGGATGTATACGTCTTTGAATCTATGGAGTACAGACAGATAGACATACATTAATTTTTATACACGTCGGAGTTCTATAATTTCGGCCGGCGTCAACAGATGGCATTAGTAGTTGTTCGCATACATGCAGAAAATTACCAACGTGTGGTAGAATCGATTTTGTCAAAGAAGACTTAATAACTATACGATATATATATGTATATATATACTAGCAGATCCCGCAAACGTTGTTTTGCAAAAAATTAAAGTTTTTGATTAAGAAATAAAAAATAGGGGCTGATCGTAGAGGGCTGAAAATTTAGGGTTCTATGTATTTTTGTATGCTGTATCAAAAAAAATTGGTCTAAAAAAAAAATTAGGGGTGGTCCACCCTTAACATTTAGGGGGATGAAAAATAGATGTTGTCCGATTCTCCACCCTGGCCGATGTGCGAGCTAAGATTCACGAAAATCGGCCGAGCCGTTTCGGAGGTGTTCAATCACGCACATTTTATATATTAGATATAAATACATTTTTATAACCTCTAAAACTCACTTAGTAACTAATTAAGAAAAAAAAAAATAAAAAAAAATATTATTATTTTGCGTTACACCAATTTGACACATCGAACTGTTGTCAGCTAAATTCAAATGTAGTTCATTTATAGTAATTAAAATTTATGTCAGTAATTTTGGAACTGCTCGCTGCAGCTCGCTGGTCTTGGCTCGTGCCGTAGGCCGTAGACAGATGTGGAGACGAAAAGGTTTTGGTGTCGCGACCATGAACTGGTAGACGCAGATACCCGAAGACCAGTATCACCATGACTTTGGGGAACGGATGATGATGACACGAGTGACGATACATGATACAAGATGAAATAAATTAATACACAAATCAAAGTGTTGAATAAAAATATATTTCTCAACTTCTACATCGCTCAAAGGTTTGCCATTAGTACAAATAAAAACCGTAAAACAATGAGTAGCGAACGTCGGAAAGGCTTTAATGGAGAAGATGCAGCCTGCATTACTACCGGAAGATACGACCGTACTTTGCGTTGGACGTTGACTTATATCTTTCCGTATTAAGGAACATAGCTGAACTATTTACAGAATGGTCTATTTAGCTCTCTACAACTTTATTTTTGTACATACGAATATGTACAGGATGATTGGTTTTAGGTGTAAAGGCTTTAAAGGGGTGAACGTATGGTTTATTTACTGTCATTTAATGTCCGCTACATTCTATCCACGAATCAATTGTTTCAGAAATAATAAATGACGTCATGGCAATTTATTAAAAAAAAATTAAAATTCAGATTCTCTTTCCTCGTTGCTTCTTCATGTATGAGGGTCGTGGCCATGCGTCACGGTTTCTTCTACTGGCTTTTTGAATGCGGGCAGCGCAAAACTGGTGATTGTGGCAATCTTTGGGGAAGAACTATGGCTTGTGGTGCGCCTATAAGCTGATATAAATGTATATAAATAAATACTAGAATTTAAGTAACAGTAAGAAAGGGACTATATAGTTACTTCCGCTATGTAGCAGTAGTCGTGCAATGAAGTGCACCGCCCGCCAGCCCGCTGATAAATGCGCGTGCGGCAAACAATGCAAAACACAACTACCACAGTTAATTCACTCAACACGTGTTTCACCCCTCCAAGGGGCATCTTCCGCAGTAATGTTACACTAACCAGTGCCAAAGTTTTAAGTAACATACAAAGCATATAAAGCCGTAAATAATGAAGCATATGTATCCATTTGAATATAGTTTTCACTTGCCCAATAAAGTAAAGAAGAAAGAATCAAATAATTAAACAACCGGTAACGTATTTCACTACCGAACAGTTTATATGATGTAGAATCGAGCAGTGGTAGCCCAGTGAGAGAAAACTGAGACTTGCGATCGCAGGTCGCGGAATCGATTCCTTGGTTACAATCGTATAAAATTAACAACATGTATTTATTTATTTAATATTCTTTATTGTACACGATATGATACATAATATACAGATACAATAATGTACAGAAAAGTACAATGGGCGGTCTTCATCACACAAGGCAATCTCTTACAGACAACCACAATAAGGAAAAGATAATAGTACTTGTAAAGGGTATATTATGCATGTATATTAGTTATATAGGATTGTCATAGCTCACAAATAAGTTTCCAGAGGATGGGCAGCAGTGTCCGATTCGCCTGCCGAGCGTGGCGGTTATGGTATATTTCCTCATAGGTATCTTCGAGGAAGGCTTATGGCTTGTAATAGATCGGCATATATTTTTAATCTTAGATCCTATGGATAAACTTAACCTCTTTTTGCGTATTCTTTGTACATGTTTTTCTGTGCACTCCATAACGTTTAATGGAATCAGGCGTTACCTCGCGGAAGTCCATCCTAAGTAAGAAAAGGACCAATATTTAGCCACTTCCGCACATGCAGTGGTAATCGTGCAATGAAATGCACCGCCCGCCAGCCCGCTGATAAATGCGTATGCGGCAAACAATGCGAATCACACAACCGCCACCGCCAAATTACTCAACACGTGTTACACCCCTCCACGGGGCATCTTCAGGAGTTATGTTACACCGATATGCTACTGCATGTGCGGAAGTGGCTAAATATTGGTCCTTTTCTTACTTATCTATAACGTTTGTTACGTTTAATACAATAAATATAAATAAACGAATTTTGTAAATGCACTTCACTGTTCATGTCAAAACGATTCAATATGGTGGATGGAAGTTTTCCCGCCATAAATCTTAACCGCTCAATTTAAAGTGCGCCCCCGTATCGGGAATAAATCAAGCAATTAATAGATACGCGGTCGTCGTTTTTGAACGACAACATTGAACCAATTACCCGTGTGGTTCACGCGTAATTGGTGTCGCCAATTTTATTTCGATACGCTTCACCCGCAGAATGAGTGGTGTAATTCAATTACTCGCATCGTGCATGCGGAGCTCGCATTGCGAGGTAGCTCGTTAATGTTCTGACAGAATGTTTATGTCTTCATTTGTAGATAAACCAATTTGCATTGCATTTTGACGAAAATAACATTGTGGAATTACAAAATTCTTATCAATTTCAAATCCACTGAGCTCGTATTGCGAGGTAGCTCGTTAATATTCTGACAGAATGTTTATATCTTTATTTGTAGATAAATCAATTTGCATTTTGACGATAATAACATGGCGGAATTACAAAATTCTTATCAATTTCGAATCCACTGAGCTTGTATTGCGAGGTAGCTCGTTGATGTTCTTACAGAATGTTTATGTCTTCATTTGTAGATAAACCAATTTGCATTGTGACAAAAATAACATGGCGGAATTACAAAATTCTTATCAATTTCGAATCCACTGAGCTTGTATTGCGAGGTAGCTCGTTGATGTTCTTACAGAATGTTTATGTCTTCATTTGTAGATAAACCAATTTGCATTTTGACGAAAATAACATGGCGGAATTACAAAATTCTTATCAATTTCGAATCCACTGAGCTCGTATTGTGGAGTAGCTCGTTAATGTTCTGACAGAATGTTTATGTCTTCATTTGTAGATAAACCAATTTGCATTTTGACGAAAATAACATAGCGGAATTACAAACTTCTTATCAATTTCGAATCCACTGAGCTCGTATTGTGGAGTAGCTCGTTAATGTTCTGATAAAATGTTTATGTCTTCATTTGTAGATAAACCGATATGCATTTTGACGAAAATAACATGGCGGAATTACAAAATTTTTATCAATTTCGAATCCACTGATCTCGTATTGTGAGGTAGCTCGTTGATATTCTTACAGAATGTTTATGTCTTCATTTGTAGATAAACCAATTTGCATTTTGATGAAAATAACATGGCGGAATTACAAACTTCTTATCAATTTCGAATCCACTGAGCTCGTATTGCGAGGTAGCTCGTTGATATTCTTACAGAATGTTTATGTCTTCATTTGTAGATAAACCAATTTGCATTTTGATGAAAATAACATGGCGGAATTTCAAAGTTTTTATCAATTTCGAATCCACTGAGCTCGTATTGCGAGGTAGCTCGATAATATTCTTATAGAATGTTTATGTCTTCATTTGTAGATGAATCAATTTGCATTTTGAAGAAAATAACATGGCGGAATTACAGACTTCTTATCAATTTCAAATCCACTGAGCTCGTATTGCGAGGTAGCTCGTTGATGTTCTTATGGAATGTTTATGTCTTCATTTGTAGATAAACCAATTTGCATTTTGACGAGAATAACATGGCGGAATTACAGACTTCTTATCAATTTCAAATCCACTGAGCTCGTATTGCGAGGTAGCTCGTTGATGTTTTTATGGAATATTTATGTCTTCATTTGTAGATAAACCAATTTGCATTTTGACGAGAATAACATGGCGGAATTACAGACTTCTTATCAACTTCGAAAGCATTGCGTGAAGTCGAAGCAAGTTTTTGATTCGGTTCACAACTAAAAATTCATAGCTATTATCCTAACTCGTTTTTTTCTTTTTTCTGATCAACATTTAAAATAGTAGATATCGAAGTTTAAAGTGCAATATATTTATCCGATCCATAAAAGGTAGTAGGTAAAATTTTTGATATATTTTAACATAGTTTTGTTTTCTTAATTTATATGGATTTATTATATAATAAAGTTTTATTGAAAGTAAGATTTCTTTAATAAAGTGTCTTTAAACATACTTAGAAAAGCGTAGATTCCATATTTGCAATGCTTATTCTAAATAAATCATTATATAGATTCAGAAATATTATTATATATTACATATAAAAGTTTTTCGGATTTTGGTATAAAAGCCTTGAAGGAGTGAATGTTGAGCTCATTTGTTATGAAAAACTCTATAATTTTTTTCATTTATTTTCAAACAACCTAAATAAAGTGATTACTCTGAAATATGTTGCAATAATTATATTTTATTTATTGGAATAATGGCAATAACGTCTGGTAGTACAAAGCCTGCAGGAACAGATAGTAAACAATAATTATTTTAAAGTAATCCGAACTTGAAAAGGTTTTTCTTACTATATTATAATTACGTTGCTTATTACTTCTAAAACTGTTGATTAAGGTGCACAAATAAATTATATATTCACCCTTATAAAGCTTTGATACATATAATGAAACACCCTGTAAATAAAGTGAAGTAATACTTTGGCTATGTCCTTTAATGTAAAGTTATATTACTCAAAGTCAAGCTCGAAGTACGGTCGTGTCGTCCAGTGTGGCCGCAACTGCATATCTCCATTAAAAGTTCTTGTTATTGCCAGTATAATTCGTTTTTACTGCCTTTTCCGCAGTTAAGCGTGGCGAATGGTTTTATATCGTGTTAGCATTACATCTGGCAACACTTGAGCCGTGAGTTACAGTAGGTAAATGTCACTTTGATGTATAAAGGAAATTAAGAATCGGGAACAACTAAACGAGATGAACATAGCCTTCTATCTCTGAAAAATGTTCTGCGTAGAGAAAGAATATCAGCTTTATGAAGGATCTTCTTCATCACTTTGTTAGCCGCCTAATGTCACGACATCTTTGTAGGTTTTTGGCGATATATATTGATCCTACTGCAATATCAGGAAGAGAAGGATATGTATACTTAAAAGAATAATAACTTTGGCATGTTATAAATGTGAAAGGGTGTAAGATCCATCAAGATACGTTTCTTGCTTTGTAACACATTGAGCAAGCCTTCATTATCTTAATTTCAATTATTAATATATCACAAATACAGGATGATTGAAATTAAAGGGGTGAAAGTATATCTCATTTGCGGTCAATTTGTATATGAAATCTATATAGGAATTAAAGTTTTGGATAATTGAATACCCCTATTAAGGAAAAACGTTTTCAAAGTTGATTACTATATATTAAAATTAATTATTGTTTTCTATCTGTCCTCGCGGACTTTGTACTGCTTGAAATTATTTGCTCGTTGTATTGCAATAGAAAAAATAAATTAATGTAACATATTTCAGAGTGTTCAACATATACATGTGTGTTGTTGTAGAGTTTCTTTCTGATTCTTATGCAAATGATTACATGAAAACTACAACTTGCGAAGGAGAGTGGTAAAAAAAAATAGATTAAAAAACAATTGACGATCAATAAAAGTTCTGTTAAATGTTACAGTTAATGAATTTTACCTTTTACTGTGTAAGAGATTTAAAGCTTTTTATCCAATAACCTTAGCTACCTAAATAACTTTACCTAGCTATATATTAGACCCTTTCTTAGTGTATTTATAATTTTTAGTGTCAGAAATTGTATAGTTAATTACTTATAGCGACGTGGTTCCAGCACGGACTGATAGATGGCGCCACAGTCAACATAATTAAAATCCTGACTCGCGTGAAGTTGAGGGAATTCGAAAATGTAAACTATATATATATATCTAACCGCTTCACCCGGGTAGCCACTGGGGCGGAGTAGTATCAGCGCAATGTAGACCTCTATAGTGACCTCAAACTCCCAATGATACAAGAATTCTTTAAGGTCTGTTCAAAGACTTACTTCGAGTCGGCCTCTTCCCACCCAAACCCTCTCATAGCAAGTTCCTCTCCCTACTCGCCTCCGTACCTCAGTAAAGGCCAAGAGACGCCCCAAAAACGTACTCCTCACACAATCACAGGGTTCCCACAAAACACGCACCACATCACACCACTGTAAGCAAGACATTCACAACACTGTAAGCGCTAACCTCACAGCATGTACAGAGCGAAAGGGAAAGACAGTAGAATTGTGGAAATAAAGAAACGAATGAAAGATACTGTGACGTATGAAAGAAGAGAAAGAAAATAAAACTGTCTGTGAATATTAAATAAATGTAAATAAAAAGTCCCTGTCCCACACTAGATAGGGGGTAAGAGAGGCTCCTAATAGCGGGGGACAAAAAAAATCTCACAGCATCAGCAACCACTGCACCTGCGATACTCCACGCGAGTCACCGAGTTATATATAACAGAACCAAACGCTACTCTTCACCATACCACAACACCTGTTTTTGGAGAGTGGCCACCTGCTCCTTAACCGCGAACAGCGTGGTCGAACTGTAATTGGATGCGGATCCCTCCTTGGCTCGCTTGTGATCCACACTCCCGTCCTATGCGGTATGCGGCATACACACAACACCAACACGAACAATACACAGTTCTACATGGGTCGAGCAGTTTGCTACGAGCGAACTTCTTCATGCAACTGGCACGCACCCGACCAGCTTTTAATGTTTTTAAGTATACGGACCTTTAAGCTCCGATGAAGCCGTAAAAGCCCTCGGGCTAACAGCAACAACTTTAACAGAGAATATATATAAATTACATGAATGAATGTGGCAAAGGAACAGAGGTTATGTGTGTAAGTATTGTGAATAAGAGAAAGAAAAGAAACTAGGATTTCATGAATGATAGTGAAAGTAGCAACAGAAATTGTGAAGAGTAAGAGAGGAGAACGAAAATAAAATAGTAACGAAGAAAAAATTAAAATAAACACGCGATAGGAGTAATGACCCAATAATGAGGGCCAATGCACAATAAAC
This sequence comes from Battus philenor, assembly GCF_028537555.1. Lineage (NCBI taxonomy): Eukaryota > Metazoa > Arthropoda > Insecta > Lepidoptera > Papilionidae > Battus > Battus philenor. Next base: position 2,114,535 of record NW_027181759.1, on the reverse strand, counting down.
AAGTCCGAGATTCCATAAAGAGATGACGGAAAACTTTGAATATCATTTAGACGTTACAATAAAAATTATTAATTATGGTTTGTATGCGACAAAATAATTAATCCATGTTTTAACTTAAAAAAATCCTAATTACACTTGTTCCGAACAAGTCGAAAGTTCTATATGAAGAGGCGCAGAATGAATGTTAATTTTAAATACGCAAACAACTAGGGGAACGAAGAATAATAAGTCCTGTCCACTGTTTCTATAATTTTCGTGCGTACATGCCGCAGACAGATTTTTCGGCTGGAAATTAAAAACATTTCTCTTTGTGAATTTCGATGCTAAAAGCTCTTTGTTTGTTACTTTTTTATATCTTTCAATTTTAATATTTATATAGAAGAATATTTAAGACTCTGTACTTTACTTCTGTGATAAGTTTGTAATGGTCTGAAAGCCCATTACGGGCATCTAGGGAGCTAGTTGAAAGTGCTTGACCGTGTTTCCAAATGCTTTTAAGCCATCACGAGTGGTTTTATGATTTCGCTAGGGTGCTTAGGATAATTTACTGATGTTTAGTGACATAGTTTAAGGCATAGTTTAGGTTATTTTTTGGTAATGATGGAAAGGGATGCAATTACACAAATTATCTATACAAATAAATAAAATAAGAGCGTTTGTAATATTAAAATAAAAGGTTTTTACTACATACCTATGTATATATATACGGTACATACCAAAAATGTTTTCTGCGTGTTTGTTCTATGACGGGACTCATACTGGCAGGTAGTAAGCAGGCAGATGTAGTAAGGAGTAACTTAGGTTACTTTTATTTTACAAAAATGTCTATCGAAAACTGAAACTGAATAAACTACATATTTTTTGTTAAATTACACATGGACGAAGTCGCGAGCAAAGCTAGTTAAATTTATTATTTAAATACTATCTGACCGCTTCGGCTTGTCAAGTGTTTCAGCCGTATATTACGCCCCTTCCGACGGTCTTACGTGATATCCTAATATTCATAAATAAGTAATTAACATGTAGTTAATTTAAGAATAATGATTAAGTACTAACTTTTAAAATTACATTAAAGTATATAGGTAATTAGATTGTTGATCTGTTTGATTTTTTTTTGTTAAGCTAGCATTTATTGTGTGTATGACAGGCAATATCATTAATTGAAAGTGCAAAAAGTCCAGTCTTTATAAAATTGTTTTCTACTTGTATGTAATGTTAATTTTTTTGGTAATCGTTGACATCAAAATTTATTCTTTGGTTTGTTGTTTAGTGCTCATTATTTAATATTAAGAAAATTAAATCTGTGAATTCCATTGAAATTAGGTAAACCTATCGTTTGTTTTACCTAATCCTTAATAAATAAAAAATTAAAAGAGTCTTCCAAGTTTTGAACAGAAATTTGACATAAAAATATATAAGCGATCATTACTTAATGTAAAATTATCTGTATTTATATTATGCTATTTTAATTTATGATATTATTAAGTTAATAGACTGGATGGGGGTTTTATATATCTTTATTTAAATATAATTATTGCTATATTTAAATGGTTCTACACAAAATTCAGATAAACGTAATTATGTATTAGTTAAAAAAAAATTAATGTTTTCAGCCTGTTTATCAGGTGAGACAAAAATATGATAAAGTTCTACAAGATGTCTTAGACCTTCCGTTTCTTAGTTTTAAATCTAAAATTATCAGTACATTATTAAATAAATCTTATTATATCAATCAAGGGTTTTCGATCAATTCGAAATGTATGGAATTTGGTTTATTTACTCATTTATTTAAAAAGAGTTGAGTTTTTGTCCGGCTCTTCTCAACAGCGTTCCGAGCCGTTTGTAGCTTACTGTATATAATGTTAAAATAATCGACGCTTAAAAGCGAATAAAGATATTTTGAATTAACAGTTTTTTTTTAAATCTTTGTTTTCTTATTAAGTGCGCATTATCTAATATTAATAAAATTAAAAAATGATTCTTATTTTAATTAGGTAATAGTCTAAAATAGTAAAATTAAAAATAATTATAGGACCATCCATATTTACGAACTGTAAATTGATTTAATAATTTATTGTTCGTTTTATTATTTAATGCGTATTATCTAATATTAACAAAATTGAATATATAAATTTCATTGAAATTAGGTAAACCTTTTGTTTATTTTTACGGTAAATTTTTACCTACGTTCGTTATTTATTAACAGATTAAAAAAATCCGTACAGATAAAAAAGAAATATTTTAATCTGTACAGTTAACACGGTAAGCCACGTGCCTACTCTATATACAAATTGTAAATTGTAATAAATGTTTCTGTGATTTCTGTTTTTTTTTTTGGGAAGAGGACTCGCAATTATTTGCAAAAGAGATTGTAAAATGTCTTACGTAATGGAAACGAGAGCTTTTAAGCCCGAAGCTCAACCTGTAAAGTAATTTAGTAAATAACGATGTGTATTAAAGATTTTGTATTTCAATGTACCTTTTTATTTGTACTATGTATTCATTATATTTTAATGCGTTCGTTTTTGATATAATATTCTAGTAGGTAAATTGTTAAAATCCATGTAAATATATTATATAAAAAACTACATTTCATTTCTGTGGTTTTTTGACAGATCTGTCATATGTCATAAAATTTTACTGTTAGAGGGTTATAAAACTATAAAATAATAAAATTGGAACTTTACAATTAACTTATAACGTCATATTTTTGTCTTCAAGTGAGACTATTGCATAATTCTTGTTTTAATATATAATATGCCAATTTAAACTAATTACGTATTAAAATAAAATTCTTTGTTTTAAGCAACGCTTCATTGTTTGATTATAAGATCAAAAAAAGTGTCTTATAAAACGACATTTTTAGATAAAAACCAATAAAACTCGAACGATAACGGCTTACGAATATTTTTGATTTTATTTTTAGTCTGTAAATGTCCCAATTGTTGGAACGAAAACTTGTTTTTAAGATAGGATTCTAACACTTAATACACACCCATGCAGTTGAGATTGTTAGACTGATTACTCTATTGTACTAATATATAGTAAGCTGTGGTAATCCAGTGGTAGAAGACTGAAACCGCGATCGTAGTGCAGGTTCAATTTCCCGGATACAATCTTATGTAATACTCACTTCTTTACATTAATTATATAGGATTGCCATTGCTCACAAACAAATTTTTAGAGTATCATCATTTATTGTTATATTATCAGTGGTGTTTCAATTTTCACATTTGGTTAAGAGAATTTTATACATTATTTATTTTTAGAATTTAAAAGAATGTTGTCAACCGTAAAAAAGTTCAATATTCATCAAAGTACTTTGTCCACGGCGTAAAAATAATCCGCTTTTCTATCTACATTAGATGTAAAAGAAGTGTTGAAAAGAAGTTCGCGGACCTTTTAATTCCTCGAAAACAATTCCGACAAAGCTGCAAGAACTCCTCGGGCGAGCTGAATTCTTCTCCTTTCACTTGTTTAGACTCCTCCAAAGATCACAACGATGACCGATCTTTCAGCGACTTCCCGCAACCTTAACTCACTTATTCTCTGTTGATATTGTTGCTGTTGCCGCGAAGGCTTTCACAGTTTCATCGGAGCTAAGTTCACGAAGCGGAAAGGTCAGTGAACTTAAAACAATCTAACTGTGTTGTATGATGATTTTATTATTTAAGATAATGATGACTCAGTATTATCTTAACGCGAATACACTATGGGAAGAATATTTAGTATAAAAATGAAAACACTTTTGCGAGTTGAAACCTTGTAACAAATTACAGGTAGATATTAATCAACATAAATAACAGAGTGCTGGATTCTCCCTCTGTTAATGCACGTTGCACCTGTTTTTGCATTGTAATATCTTTCTACTAAGTTTTATTCGCTTTTATACGAAAACAAAAACTTTGTCGTGCGGTTTTACTAATTGCACATGAGTTTCAACAACCAACTATGCGACGAAACATGGTGAGTGTTTTTCTGTAGTAATAGGTAATTAAAACGATCTTAGAAACGTACGTCATTTTGAAGATTATTTTTTTTCGTTAAATTCAACTGTGGGTGTGACCACAAACTTTTAAATATATGTATAATACATATTTACAATTTCTCATATTATTAAGTGCCTTTTAATTTCCAAAGCTTACTTGCTATATTCACAATCCAAAGTCCCTTTGTGTAGCGTATGATATAGCAGAGAATATACCACGCGTGGAATAACTAGATAGTAGGGATATACACGAGAAAATAATTAAACCAATTAAAACTGTATTACTGTAATAGAAATGGATAACTGAAGTGTTTGAAGATGTACGAAAGGAATGGAATGATTGAGAAAGGAAGATGGAATTGTAGAATGATAGAAGGAGGAAAAAAAAGATATTGTGTACTATGGAAGACGAGAACGAAAATAAAAATTCAAGGTAAAAAAGTATTAAGAAATACAAAATACTGTTCCCAATTAAATAGGGGGTGGAAGGAAAGGTACTCAATAGCGGGGGCCAAAAAAAACTAGATGGTAGATAGACCGAGTCAGAGCGATTGTATATAGTGAGTTTAGAGGGAATGTTTTTTTCAACTGTCACGGTAGCTCAGTGATAGAGGATTCAGACTTAGGATCGTAGGTTGCGGGTTCGATTTTCAGGGATATATAATATATGTAATTACCACTTTGTGTATTTATTAGGGTTGCCACTGCTCACAAATAAATATATAGATGATGGGTAGCAGTGTCCTCTGCGTACCATTATACCACAACGCCAACGCCAACCCACAGGCCAAGTGTGATAATTATTATGTATTCTGCCATAGATATCTTTGGAGTATGCCTTTTAATGGGAATCTATGCGCTGAAAAGCCGATAAATCTTTTATTTACAAACTCTTTTACCCCGTGACTCTGTGTTTGGCACTAATCGGTGTAACATAACTCCTGAAGATGTCCCGTGGAGGGGTGAAACACGTGTTGAGTAATTTGGCGGTGGCGGTTGTGTGATTCGCATTGTTTGCCGCATACGCATTTATCAGCGGGCTGGCGGGCGGTGCACTTTATTGCACGACTACCACTGCATGTGTGGAAGTGGCTAAATATTGGTCCTTTTTTACTTAGGATGGACTTCTGCGAGGTAACGCCTGATTCCATTAAATGTCTATATAAATGTTATAGTAAAACAAAGATGTTAGTATAAGACTTACATTAAGATAAAAAAATAAATAAAAATGAATTTAACAGATACACAAAGATATATGCAATAAACTTTTAATATGTCGCCGAATCTATACGGTCTTTCTTTCTGGATTGTAATGGATTAATTTTAGTCAGGTCGCAAACCCGCCTGCCAAGCGTAACGATTATGGTATGTCCCCCATAAATATTTTTGGAGTGGGCCTATGTCTTTTAGTGCGCTTATATGGGGTGAAACGACGACGACGATGCTACAAGCATTACCAGAATTTCTCGCGCCATTTTTTTCTAACGATCACGCTTTTAGAAGTGATAATAATGGTGGTTTGATAATATCAACTGATTAAGTGAAGATCATGCCTTCTCGGGAGCTCTTGAATCGGGACGAGCCAAGCTAAAGCCTCTACTAGCGAGAATCTCTGCCAAAAAGACTTTAGGCTTTAAAAGTTTAAAAGGTGTCATAGTCGGACCCGGAAGTACAAAGACAGCCTTCGGACTTAGTTTTTGTTTATTTATTCATTAATTTTATTAACATATTGTACACATCACAACTATTACATAATAATCGGTTACTATTAAAATATTATTTATGAGATATAATTAAAAATCTTGTGTGAATAATAATGAAAGATACCTAATTTATGAAATTTCCATGTCACAATGTTAGTTACCGTACTCCTCCGAAACGGCCTGACCGATGTTTACCAAATTTTATATGCGTATTCAATAGGTCTGAGAATCGGCTACTATCTATTTTTCATACTCCTAAGTGATAAGGGTTGTTCACTCTTAATTTTTTTTTTAATTTTTTGACGAATTTTTTTGTTCTTATTTTTTTATAACACAGCATACAAAAATACATACAACCCTAAATTTTCACCCCTCTACGATCAAGCCTTATTTTTATTTGTTAATAAAAAACTTTTTTTCGCAAAATAACGTTTGCAGGTTAGCTAGTGATAAATAAAAAAAATTAGTAAAACTCGTAACGCATAAATTTCGTCTTTAAAAACTTAAATAGTTCATGGATTTGAAAGTATCATGTACTCGTATATAATATATAATCTGACATCACATAATGACATATAATATGCAAGACAGCAATGAGTAATGACAGAGTGATATAGTATATAATGAGAGTGACAGAATAAGCAATGACATATGTATATGTAATGACATATAATAAATTACATAATACACCTTTCGTTTCATAGTTTTAAATCAAAAATTTTAAACCATTCAAGAGGTTTTAATTGATCGAAACGTGTGAAACTTGGTTTATTGACATACATGACGTTTCATGTAAACGAGTCAACATTGATATTATAATGTACACATGAAAATTTATTAAATTTCATTTAAAAAAACTTGTTGAGTTTCTGGTCGGCTCTCAACAGATCAGTGTTCTAAGCCGTTGGTAGCTTACTACTTATAATGTTAAAATAATCAACAATTAGAAGTATTAATACTTATTTAAATAAAAATATTTTGTATTTGAATTTTATTAGTTAGTGCGATATAAACAAACCTAAAAATGTACAAATAAACGACTGTGAAAATAAAATATTTCTTTAAGGTGAAGTTCTTCATAAAAGATACATAAACACTACAATATACTAAGATTAAAGCCTTTAGCTCAAAGGAGCGAGCTTTCTCCAACACGGTCAAAATGTAGTATACCCGAGTCGATAGACCTCAAGAAACCTTTGAGCTTCGATACCCAAAAAGAGGTTTTAGGATGAGCGAGTTCTGCACCCTGTGTAAGCCAGGAAAAAAAAACCTGACAACCTAACTTGGTCACTAGATAAAAAACGACTAAAACAAAGTCATTACTGAAACGACTAAGATGAAATGGTAAAATTTAAACACCATCACAAAGATGTCATTTGAATAATCGGTAAACGAAAACGGAGTGAAATTGAAATAGAATTGTTCGAAGAGTCTTGTGCATCAGATGTTCGGTGTAATGTCACGCCACGTTGCTTACAATGTACTCACCCGATAACAAACTAAAGGAGACTGCACACTTGTTCCATAATTATATCATTATAACCTGTACCCACAATATATAAGCACGTTTTTCTCTGGTAGCATATGCTGTTTATTTATAATAATCCGAATTTACAAGGTTGAATAAAATTTCTTACATAACAATCTGCTTGTGATATATAAAGTTTAAAAGTAATATAACTGGTTTAAACCGGTTCTAACCGGAATATACTAATGTTTATGATGAACTGTTAAGTTGATTTTATTAAAGTTATTTATGATAAACTTCTAAGTTGATTTAATAAACCATCCACTATACAGTTTCTTTGTGGCTTAATGAATAAAATATGTAGATAAATGTTTGTGTTAAGCCATTTTGGATTTGCAATAAGAGCGGTTGAAAATGATATGCATACAGCGGTTTTTAACGACTAATAAAGTTTGACCCACGCTGCGCTTAGTGGTCCGTGGTTTCTAGAACCTTCGGGCCCCAGCGAACTTTTGTTCTATATGTGAAAAAGGGACTTCCCCGCTGCCACTTCAACTTGTTAAACCGCTGAACTATGTCAGTTATTTTATTTGTTTACGGTTCGCAAAATTATCACAATCCAGCAACAAACCGTGATAGAAGATGATTAAAATTAAGAAACTTTACAAATAACAAAACAAAATTAAATTAAAGAAACAAGAATAATTGAAACCGTTATACTAAAAAGATAAATATTATGACAATTGTTGCTTTATGGAGAATTATTAAAAGTACATATTTTTAAATCAGTTTAGTAGTAAAAAACATCTGAATATATATTGTCATTATGATTATACTTCGGGGTGAAAATAGGGGCAAGTTTTGTTGAAAGAAATCACACAAAATCATTTCCTTGAACTTCGAATCATTAAAAACAGGTTTTAATTTTTAATAACTACATTTTTGTTACAATGCCGACATGTTTTTGTGAAACGTGTTATTTTATTTTAAGAGGATGTCGTCATCGTCATGATTTCTACCCCAAAGGCTTTCTAGGAGGGGGATATACCATGTATGAAATACTATGCTTATATTTAGCTACAGTTTGATGTCTTTTACATCATTTATAGGTATAAAAAATTCTTATTTTTTCTAAAATTTTTACATCCAGATCACCTTTAGTAAGAATATCTTGTTTTTAGTACCAATATTAAAGGACCAATATTTAGCCATTTTCGCACATGCAGTGGTAGTCGTGCAACAAAGTGCACCGCCCACCAGCCCGCTGATAAATGCGTATGCGGCAAACAATTCGAATCACACAAGTGCCACCGTCAAATCACTCAACACGCGTTTCACTCTTCCACGGGGCATCATCAAGAATTATGTTATACCGATTAGTGCCAAACACAGAGTCCGATGCACGACTACCACTGAATGTACGGAAGTGACTTAATATTGGTCCTTTTCTTACTTAGGATGGACTTCCGCAAGATAACGCCTGATTCCATTAAATATCTTATTCTTATTAAAGATTAGTTATTTCAGCTTAAAAATCGAATATATGTGTACAATAATTTACCTCCGAATCAAGAGTGAAACCATAGAGCAGGAATAGCCAACCAGCGGATCTTTGAAGTATTATTTGTAGCTCTCGATAAATGTACACGACCTTCTTTTTCATTTTTATGTTATTGTATTATAAAAAATAATGTCGTAAATATTACTGGCCAGTGTTAACTAATCGGTCTCTAAAAATGATTGAAAAGTGTTGTCATCAATTATTGCATAATTCTAAAGAATTATGTCATGAAGTTTCTCCATCACTGGCCGTCTGGAGTGGCAGTTGGAGCAAGTGGCGACCACAAGCCGGTAGTCGCGGCGTGGGTTGATCCCTCAGTAGGTGGACTGTCGAAATAGGGTCGCAGGACGTAGCTGGATGCAGGCAACGCAGGAGCGGTCATAGTGACGATCTCTAGGTGCCTATGCCTTGAAGTGAGCGTCAATCAACAGAAAAGTGAAAGAGAGAGAGAGAGAGATATTATGAAAATTAAATGAGTGCATTTGCATTTGCTATGCTGTGCTATTTAAATTCAATACACTTATTTTGTGTTACTTGTTATATGTTTGCAATAAATATGATAATTCTAATTTTATAAAACTTATTTAATTGCGGCTCTAGAAATCAATGACCTTGGTCACCCCTGCCAAGGCGACAAGAAAAATAAAAATAACATCAAAACATACTTCTCACGATTTTAAAGTGTTCTAATTATTTGTAAAACCTTTTAAAATTAATTTCACTCGAAGGCGCTGCATTTATTTTTGAAATGAAACATTTTTAAATTAATTCCGCTTGAAAGTGTTGTATTTATTTTTAATTTAAATCCTGTTTAGGTTATTTTGGCACCAAAGTTATTTGTCCTCGGATTAAAACGTACTTAAGTATTTTTTTTAATTCACCGTCCTGGTACTGGGTCTATCGCGTTGTAGAGAGAGGGGCCGGGTACGGTGTTCGGGGCTGAGAACTATGAAAGTTTAAGTAGGCCTTCTTCTAGTGTGTTAGTTACTTTAACTTATTTATATAAATAAATTAAACACTTCCGGAATTCCATAGATTCTCCCTATGTGAAGTCAATTGCGTTGTAGAGAAATTCGCCAGGTACAGTACTCGAGGCCAGCGATGGTTAACAGGTTAAAACAAACAACGGGTACTGTATATCCGGTGATAAATATTGCATATCGACTTATGGAAAGAGACAGTTTCTAATTTCGGCTTCATAGAGCACTATCTCTATCTCACACTACCTATGTGACGTTTTGTCAGTCGTATTTTGTGCGACAGATATATAACGCTCTACAAAGCCGAACTTAGCCGATTGTCTCTTTCCAAAGGTCGATGTGCAATATTTATCGCATGGTACGGGATCGGCATGCACCTTTACCAACCAGACTTCTCTCCCTACTAAACCTAATTTGGAACCATCCTACAAATACTACTTTGGAAGTCCTTTCCAAAAATAAGCAGATGTTCGATCTTCATTAGTATATAGAGAGAATCTTCATATCAACCACTAGACGCCCTTAGTAAAACATAGGTGTCACCCAAAGATTGCCACCATGAACGGTATTGCTTGCTTGGTTTTGGTTGATATTGTTGCTGTTAGCCCAGGGCTTTACAGTTTCATCGGAACTGAGTTCACGAACCAATCCGCTCCGTGAACTTAAAAGTAAAATAGAAGTTGGACAGACGCATTCCAGTAGTACGATGTCGTTCGCACGTAGTAAACCGCTCTACCCGTGTAGAGCTGTGTAGTGTTGATGTTGTGTATGCGGCTTGGGACGGCAGAGTGGACCACAGGAGAGCCAAGGATTGATCCGGATCCAATCTCGGATCGCCCACGCTGTGAGGGCGTCCGCCCCCCTAAGAACAAGAAGTCTTGCGTTGCTCGCACACAACATTCTTGCATGAAAATGTAAAATTGTAAATGTACAATAGCAAAGTAAGGAAATAATACAGGTAGAAAATTGAAAGAATAGGAAAAAGTAAAAAAAAAAACTAATATAAAATAACTAAAGCTAACTTAAACAAAACAGACAGTTATGTAAATATGCAAAAAATATTTAATTGTGGAAGTAAATAAGTATTTTTCCTCAAAGATGTTATATACTATACATAAGATTGTAATGCCCTGTCTCATAAATACGACCATTAAAAAAAAAACTAAATATTTTTGATTTGAAATTTCTCTCAAATGGAGTATATAAACTGAAAGTAACAATGCACTTTTGTTTCATATTAGGTGCGGGAGTCATCAACGCCGAAGTGTACTCGAGTTTTAAGCGTAAAGTGATATTGTTAGGGATATTCAGGTGCAATATAACCCATTATTTGAAGTGTCTATTCTCTCTCTTAGTAGCGCATTTCGTAATAGCAATGTTTTATTAAAATTTCAACTTCAAGTTACATTTTCTTTACATAAAACAACATCGGATCCTTAACACAGCTTAATCATTAACTTCCCATGCTTTCGACATTTCGTAAATCAATAGGAAACATTATATTATAATTATAAATTTAATTAAAATATATAAATAATTATGTATGCGTTATTTTTAGGTTGTAATCGGCATCAAAAGTATGATAGTGATAAATCGGTATTTAATTTACTTTCCTATTAGTATGTAAACGAAATAAACATGTTTTAACTATATTGCAGCAAGATCCAGAGTAGGGTTGGTGCGTTGGTTTTGTATCAGTGGGGCGAACTGGAGGTCGGAGTAACAAAACTCAAGCTTGTGGATTACTCCTGTCGTGTTATCTGGGTTATATGTACGCATGATCGTGTAGCCGTGATCCTCAGTGGTTCCATATCTTCGCTGGAGCTATTGAGGGATCATGGTGTTCCAGATAAAGAGAGATAAAGAGCCTTCCAGATAAAGGCACAAATGAAATGGGTCTGAAGGGAAATGAACGAACGGGTGGATCAAGAGGGAGGAAGAATTTTTTATGGCCACGTTTTTGGCACAAATGAAATGGGTCTGAAGGGAAATGAACGAACGGGTGGATCGAGAGGGAGGAAGAATTTTTTATGGCCACGTTTTTGGGGCCTCTCGGGAAAATGGACTTTACAACTTTAATACATTTTTCTCGTCTCTTTTTATTTTCATTTCCTTTCATTTTTTACATAATCATTCCTAACATATATCATCTTCTTACACTCTCATATATTCTTCATTTCTTTCTTTGTATCGTCTCTAATTCCATCTTTAATTATTGAAGTATTTATTACAGTATATTCTTATTCAATAATCCAGAATTAATTATTTACTTGTATCATAGTTATTACATTTATTACAGTATACTTCTATTCTTTATCTGAATTGACCAAACCCGTTTACGACGGGGTGCCTCTCTCGCATGCCGGGAGCCGACTTAGGCACGCTATTCGGTGGGCGAAACCGCTTCGTAAAGCCTTTCCGCCGGATTTACATCCTACAAGCTGTTCGCAGCTGATCGTTCACTCCCCTCCATGCAAACCTACATGCTCACTGGACAAGGGTACTTCTCATCATATCTGCACCGATAGTGTGTGCGATCCGGATTGTAAGGAGGGTGCACTATACTTGCTGTTGGACAGTCTGAGATACGATTGGTGCAGATACGACTTTGGGAAAGAGATCAGCGGATGGAGAAGTCTAGATTTAGGCGACCTACCGGTGGTCACTGCGGAACAAAGTCACCCAGAAACAGAGAATACTTTGTGAGAGAATACTTAATGAGTCATGTGTCAGAAACGGAAGCACGAAGTATCCCGTTGGCTTTGCACCACTGGTCACAGTTCAGTTGGGTGTCTTAACGTAAGAATTTTTTACATAACATGATTTGTAGAAGTAGGCTCTGGTAGAATAAGGATTTAGAAGTGTAAAGTAAATTGTAATAACTGTATAATAATGTACATGAGAAAAATAAATAAACTAAATAAAGCTGTGATACTGCAATAGAAAATACAACTGAAGTTGAGGATGGTTGAAAGAAATGGAAAGCTGAGAAAGGAAGATGGAATTATGGAATGATAGAAGAAAGAAAAAAAGATATTGTGAACTATGGAAGACGAGGACGAAAATAAAAATTTCATGTGAAAAAATTGTTAAGGAATAAAAAAACACTGTTCCGAACAAAATAGGGGTGGAAGGAGAGGTGCCAATAGCGGAGGCCTCAAAAAAAAAACTGTATAATAAACAAAATCGTAAAAGGGTGAATATAGAAGTACATAAACATCAGTACATGTATTCCAAGTTAATTATTTTGTCTTCATGCCAAATGCCCTCTATGGTAAATCCAAATATCACAAGATATCACAGACATTCAGTTTCATGGTTTTATATTTAAAATAAGAAGAATATTATTAAATAAATCTTATAGAAGCAATCATGGGCTTGTAGTTGATCGAAATGTATCGAATTAGTTTGTTCACTCATTTACATGATTAATATTATAATGTACACGTTAAGAATTGTTAAATTTCATTAATTCTTAGCAAAAGCATTCCTAGACGGTAACTTACTACTTATAGTGTTAAAATAATCGACAATTAAAAAGCGCATGTAAATTTTGATTTGAATTTAAAATGCGTAGAAGGCGCGCATGCGAAATTCTCTAAGAGTTTTGAGGAAAAAAACATTTTTTTAATAAAAGATTAAATAAAAAAAATGTCCATATGCCGTCAGCAATATTGTAATTGTTTGCTAACGTGAAACAAACGACCTAAAATGTGTTAACTAACATTTAATTAGTAAACATTGACTTCATTTAATGATGTAACATTTAAATAAGCTAATAAAATACTAATGAAATAAATAAATAAATAATGTAAAAAACCGCAAAGTAATGTTGTTTCTGTCGACATATTTTACAGAAAAACCAATTCATTTAAATATTATTTATATATGATATGATTTATAGATTCTATATACCGCTTCGGCATTGAAAATTTGTATACTAGATGTCAAAAGGTTGTCGATTACGAAGGTGAATGTATTGTTGATTAGAAATAAACACTTGTTAGAAATGTAGTCGTGTGAATTTAACTTAAGAAAGCGACATTACTTTACGGTCTTCCTAATAAATTACGTTAAAATAATAGCATTAAATTTAAGCGTACAGTCGCAAATGCACTGTTGCGGTATCACGGAAGTCTCTTTACAAATATAGTTAGAAGAGTAGAAACGAAATAAAATTATAATTAATAAAAATGTCGGATAGAAAAAAAATACAAATATAACAGGTCCTTGCTACCGCTTTATAGTCAGGGTTTTCAGACGAGAAATAAAAATAAGTTTACAAGAAGCCGTTTGAATATAGTGGAATATTTCTTGTTGCTTTCGAAACAGGCAAAGTTTATGGGAAGTAGTTTAAAGTGTAAATTAGGTAAACCCGGAGCATAATACAACTTTCTGGATTATATTTCATGCAATAACAAGAGTTAAAGATGATCTTGAAGCTTTGGTATAGAAAAACTAGGGCAAAAGAAACACTCTATGTTTTGATACAAAATTTCGAATCGTATTTTGTACAAGTACATTAAAATATAATTATAATATTATCAGGGATTTTTCATTGGACATCGTTATAAAAATATTTTTGTCTAATTGATAAGTAGATGAACAGTAGTTCGCGGGTTCGGTCCCGTGATATGATCTTATATAATTCACACTATGTGCATTAATTATATAGAATTGCCTCTCATTGATAAGTTTCCAGAGGATGGGCAGCAGTGTTATTTGCGACCGCCAAATCACCTGCCAAGCGTCGGGATTTTGGCTTTTCCCCCTTATAGATATCCTTAAGGAAGGTCTTGCAGGAACCACAGAACTTCATATATAAATTCATGAATAAATGTAATATTTGTATACCCACAGATAATTTGTTTAAAGGAATGCATTTTTAATAATTATTGAAGATAGAAAAATAGCATAGTATATGTCGAATAATCGTCGAATTCTGCTACTATTTAAGTGCATAAAAGGTGCAGATAGCTTACCCTTCTTCTTTTCAGCTGATAGATGCCCACTGCATGGCAGATGTCACCACCAAAGATCATCACGATAATCTGTCTTACGCTGCCCGCATCCGGGCACCTGGACTATGTCGTCGGTCAACCTAAGTAAGAGTCTCGTGGTCGCAACTTACCGTTTCCGCTCCAACGGTCATCGATAGCATGAGTATTATTAGCATACTTAACTGTTACTTTAGTAACTTACTTCAGCTTTTACTAATTTAGTGGTGACGAGGATCTCTTCTCACTACCATTAAAAGAGTTTTATTTTTAATGATAATATAATAAGCTCTAGAACTATTTTTTCTACTACAGCGCTTCCATTTTTCTCTGGACCAGTGTTTCCCAGCGATGGGCTCACGGTTCACACATAGGTAATCTGATAGATGAGGAGGGGAAATTTGAAAATGGATTCCACACGAGTTGAACCATTTTGGTTTCATATAAAAATACGTTTCTTAAATAGGGGAGCAAAATAACTTTATGGTGGGATAAGGTTGGGAAACACTGTTCTAGACAACTAAGCCTCTTTAAATTTTCCGACCTCCTACGTGCAATGTATCACAATTACTTGAATATCTATACTAACTGTAGATAAATCAATTTAACTGTATAAAATGTAAAAAGAAATTATATATATATAAAACATGGGAAAGTTTCAAAGTTTAATGGAAAAAGTAAAATACAATCAACTAACTGGAATATGCATACGTAATACAATTAAAACTTTTTAACTCTCACAACATGAATTGAAACATGAAACAACAATTGAGGAAGATGTGATTTACTCACACATTTCTTCAAAGACGTCGGATGTTGGAACACATAAAGAAGTAGACTGAATTACGAACAGATTAAACAGAAACACGTACAAGAGTATTAACAATTATAATGAATTTAATTCTTATTAAACGGTTTTAATTAGTTCGACCCGTACGGAATTTATTTAATTGGGTCAAATTAGAAATTGAAATATAAGCACTTTCCCGTTGTCAGATTGATCTGAAATTTGGTACACACATTTAATTTAGATGACAATACAATATAATAAGATCAATAACATTATAAATCTAAGATGGCCGCCGATACAAAATGGCGAATTACATATTTTTCCTTAACCCCCTCAATATGGGTATCAAATGAAAGGGCTACACTAGTAAAACACGAAAATTTAAAATTCAAGATGGACGCCGTTCCAATACGAGTATGGCGGACTAGGTACATATTTTTCCACAACCACCACAATATGGGTATCAAAAAACCGTTTAACTTAAAAGTTTTTTAAATGTATTTATTTTAAGTAAAAACAATGAGTATCTAACTTTGTACATAAACTTTACTTGTCTGTATGAAATTGCCTCGTGTGATAAGACTGTCCATTTTTCTTTTTTATTTATTATTATTCAATATGTATATGTTTATCGCGTTCAATTAAGAGTATTAAAATAATGTTACGCACTGTGGGTTCTGGCTCGAAATAAAAAACCTTTGGTTCACAAGGTGTCCTTTATTCACAAATCAGATGGTCACCGTTTTTTAACACAAATTATACTTTTTCTTAATCCAAACTAAACCTCCAAATCGCTCGAGAAATCACTGTCCAAATAACTTACGAAATCGTCACTTTATATCACTGATCGTAGATCTTAATCTTATAACCCGAAAAACAACACTGAACTCACTACATGAGGAGTACACTTATTTGTACCACGGAGAAGGTTCCAGTAAGTTCGCGATAGTTCTCGGTTAGAATTTCCGAGAACCGCACACAAAAATCTATAAATAACTTCAAGGTAATGCGTGTTTACAGCGCTTCCTGACCATAGGGTTCTGTGTTTATTGTTCAGATGGTTCTGTAACGCGTGCTTTGTAACAATAAATTAAATATGTAAGTACTTGTTCAAACATATTGTATGTTATAATTGAGCAGAAATGTTGTTTTATCTACTTTTGACAACCCTAATAAATCGCACATTTATCATCATCATTTCAGCTGCAAGATGTCCTCTGTTGGACATAAGGGCTAGGTTGAATGCTTGATACATCCAATGTCTTCCGATAATCCTAACAAGTTCGCCTGTTCACATTCGTGGACCTCTTACTATATGTTTGCCGATGCGGATCACTACTTCAGAAACTTAGTCTCATAGTCTAAAGGTAACTTTAAAAAGTTGAAGTGTCCGTTTTGTGTTCTCACAGCGCGCAGAAGAAACCTGAACCATAACGTGAACAGATGACCTGGTTAACGACATATTGTATATCTATGTAGGCGGCTTATGTCCCACTGTGGGCGTCTTACGATAGAAATGATAGCGATGATGTTAAAAGTTAAATAAATACATTTAAAAAAATATTGTGGTGGTTGTGGAAAAATATGTAGACATCTAAAGATATATAAAAACATATAGACATCTAAAGTTAATGTACAAGGTAAGATACTTATAGTTTATATTTAAAATACATAATTATATATACATTTAAATATACAATTATAATTATAAATACATTTAAAAAACTTTTAAGTTAAAAGGTTTTTTGATACCTATATTGTGGTGTTTGTTGAAAAATATGTACCTAGTCCGCCATATTGGAAAGGCGTCCATCTTGAATTTTAAATTTTGACATAATCATCGTGTTTTACTAGTGTAGCCCTTTCATTTGATACCCATATTGAGGGGGTTCAAGAAAAATACGTAATCCGCCATTTTGTATCGGCGGCCATCTTAGATTTATAATGATTTTCATCTAAATTAAATATGTGTACCAAACTTCAGATCAATCTGACAACGGGAAGGTGCTTAAATTTCAATTTCTAATTTTGACCCAAATAAACAAATTCCGTACGGGTCGAACTAAATTAAACCGTTTAAAAATTGGTTTGCATGGATGTCTCTCTCACTGTCGTCTAAACATAGTATTATTAATATGTATTTTAATTTTAATATAATAATTAATTTTGAAACAAGTGTGCAGTCTCCTTTACACCGTGACCTGATTGAGTGAGTACATTGTGAACAACGCGGCGTGACAGGACATCTGATGCGTCCAACTTTACTTACGATCGATTCCCTTCCAATTTCACGCTGATTTTACCTTCGCCGTACTTCGTTCGGCCTATGTGTTTTTAAAGGTCTATATATTTTGTTTTCCACCTTATTGCGGACCTTTATGGTTAGGTATTCGTAATGGCTTTGTTAAAGTTAAAATATTCTAATATAAAAATAAATTAATGTAATATGTTTCAGAGTTATACTTTATATAGGTAAAAGCTTGCGAGCTTTTTGATGACAAATGCGCTATATATTCATCCCTATATTGATTTTATACCTTAACAAAACCTCCTTTGAGTGTATGTAAAATACAATGAAATGGCTACAGTAGTGCTTTTTAAAAAAGGTGATGTCAGCTTAGATGACATCACTTTAATATATTGTATCGACGGACACCCTCCATCCCTTAGCGTAAAGAGTAAAAGAGAATATTATGAAAGTGAGAGAAGCAGGTAAGGATTTAAGGTAGTAATGGGTGAAAGTGCACGAGGGGACGGAGGGGAATGAGAGAGCGGACCAACTGGCCAAGGACAGTGGAGAGCATTGAGAGGAAAGCATTGAAGTACAGAAGACCAGACTACGAGGAATGGCCTATCTCTTTGGTCAAGCGACAGCTTAGGTTGGGAACGCTTGACGAATGGAATAGGAGATATATGGGAAGTACAACGTCGTCGATAACGCGGGTATTTTTCCCGGACACCATCGCAGACTACCGCGTGTTCCGCAGTGTCGAAGCGGACGCAGTCTTGGTCCAGCTCTTCACGGGGCACGGAGGGGTTCTCTGAGTACCTTCACCGGCTTAAACTCAAGGAGGACCTCTCGTGTGTCTGTGAAGCAGGCGTGGTTCAGACCGTAGTCCATCTAATAGTCCACTGTTCCGCATTCGAAGGACTCCGAGTCGACTCTGAATGCCGGTTAGGCACGAAGATCTGCGAGGATACTAAAGCCTCGCTAATAAGTGACGAAGAGAAGAGACTAACACACCTTCAATTTTGAAAGTATAATTTGTGTTAAAGTAGGGTGACCATCTGATTTGTGAATAAAGGACTCCTTGTGAACCAGTGTTGTTTCTAGCCAGAACCCACAGTAGATAACGATATTATATCGACTATTGTTTTAAGAAGGTTATCCATGTGCCGACAATTAGCAAGCTATTAATCAATTAATACTATTTTATCTTTTTATTTATCATTATGATGTCCATTCGTCAATTTAAAATAAAAACACGTTCTTATTTCAAAGATGAGCTATTTAAAAAAAGAAACGGTTTTAGAAAATAACCACTTGTGTTGAAAGCACTAAAAAATTATATTCCTTTGGCTGCAATCCAACACGTTTGCACTGGTCAGCTAACGTACCGATGTGAAAGGTATTGGATCATTTGAAAACGAGCAATGAACCGCTATTGAGAAATTAAAAAAAATACAAATCGTGATATATTACGTACATTTTTTTTAATTTTTTAATTGTGATGTCTTATTTTTTGAGCTTGTATTTTGTAGCTTACATGAGCATTATTAGTGTCCCAAGGTTTGAAATGGCAGTGTATTGAAAGCGGCTTAATAAATGCGTATGCGGCAAACAATGCGAATTACACAACTGCCACCGTCATATCACTCAACACATGTTTCACCCCTCCACGGGGCATGTTCAGGAGTCATGTTACACCGATTCGTGCCAAACACAGAGTCCTCTGTGACTCTGTGTTTGGCACGGCATGTGCGGAAGTGGCTAAATATTGGTCCTTTTCTTACTTAGGATGGACTTCCGTAAGGTAACGCCTGATTCCATCAAATATTTTTTTAATATATAGGTTTAATTTTTTTACCACATTCGTTGTTTCAGCCCGTAGACGCCCACGGCTAGGTATAGAACTCCTCCAAAGATATCTATGGGGGGATTACCATAATCGCCACGCTTGGCAGGTACGCGGAGTATGCTCCTGCCCATCCTTTGGAAACTTTGTGAATTATATTAGATTGTATTTCTGGAATCGAACCAGCGACCTACGATTACAAATCTCACGTACCCCTAGGCTAGCACTGTTCTACTATATTATCATTATGTTAACTATTATTTCTAAAACTATCAATTTTTTTATTGATTGAACTAGCTACAATTTCACACTTTTAAAGCTTTTACATCTATAACCAATCATCCTGTATATATTTTTTTTACTTTATTGGAGATAACACTAAGAAATAACAAACTTATAAAATTAGTAACAATTGTAACCTTATAACTATCTCACTAAGAACATTTATTGAATCAAAGACAAACAATGATAAAACAAGCATTCTGCAGAACAGACAGTAATAATTACGAGTCACAACAAGCAGTCACATTCCAATGAGGCTTAAATTGTATTGTGTATATCCAATAATTTCGAATGAAATTGTCTTTAAAAAGATATAAGAGAGCACGAGAATATATCGATATCACTAAGTATGAATATCTAGCTTTAGTTAGCAATTAAAAAATCTACTTATTTGTTTTGCAGTGCAACGCGACTACTGTCTGAATCACGATTCGTAGAGTTTGAAAATTAATTTGCATATATATTAGGCGGCCCTAGTGACGGGTCAATGACTCTATCGAATAGAGTTTGATGTTTTATGATACTGTTTAGTATACAATCGTCATTTATATCTGAGAGTTTTTATTTTATACCAAAGATATGTCAGTCAATAGTAGTCTGAAGGTATTTTTTTATTTATTTGTTATTTATATAAGAATATTTGTCTAATCATGCTCTTATTAGCAATATACACGTTAGCAATATTAATTTTAATATACCTTTAGGAGTTTTTATTTTTAGTGATCGTTTTTTCAACTGTCCCAAATGTTAATTGACGAAGTGTTTTCATTTTTTTAAATTGGTATATGGAACTTTGTAATAGGTAAAGAGTGGTTAATAGGTGAAGAGCCTAAAAATTTTTTTATCTTCTTTCAGGGAATTTTGAATTATTTCTTTGCTATAAAAGTTCAAATATTTTAATTATTACATCGCGATATGTATATATGTATACATATATATACATATATATACGAGAGGATATTTTTTTGGATTGAGTTTGGTTTTAAAACAATATTTATTTAATTCTCCAGTACAGTGGCATGATAAGTTATAAAGGCAGTGGGGTTGCCATGTCTCCAGAACGGATGATCGTTGGGACCTTGACTGGCCTTCTGGAGTGAAGACCTCAGATCGGCCAACGCAGCATCACCTCAAGCTGGGTTTATTCACTTATACACCCGATGACATGAGTGGAGGTTCTATGAAGGCTGCTTCCAATTTATCAGGATGTGTATGTTCAGCAGTGTGTAAAACAAAGCAGACACAAATAATAAAAACAAAATGATATTATTACAAATTAGTTACTCGTGAAATACGAAAACACCTTTTCCACGGTATGATATGTAATATTCGTACAGTGTTAAAATATTATTCCAATATATTTACATTGAAGGAATACAAACAAAGCGTTAATTGATATTTGTTCAAATTAATACGTTCGTTTTTAGAAAATTTCAAACAGTCATGTCAAAACAGATATGATTATTAAACACTTGGAATATTGTTGACAAATTAATGTTACTGTATTTAAATTTTATGGGATAATAGCATAGGATAATCAAACTGCTGGATTTATTTTCAGTAGCGGGTGTGTTACAGCTGAATTTATGATGATAATATTGTAATTTGAGATGTGTTTGTCGGTTAATAAAAATGGCTGGTTCTCTTCACCATGTTGTTGATGGATGACACTTTAGCCCTCCATCTTCTATCTGGTTACATAACGAGGCCATATATATATATATATATATATATATATTTATTATGGGTACCCGTAAGGACAGGTATGCTGAGGCATTTCCCCTCCTCCTAGTATGGCAACACCAACATTAAAATTGTATTGTTGCAACATCAATGTCAACGTCAAACTTGTCTCGACCCTTCTCATCATAGCCTTCTGACTGTACGCTCACGTTTCCTTCACTTCATTCTTAAACAATAATACAACGCGCTTGCATTGAACATCTTATGTAATGTGCAAACTTTACGAATGAATTCAAGAGTTATTATTTTCATTGATATTCTAGTTACAATAAAGTACAGTCAACGTCATAAATCAAAGCCAACCGACATATGTGGTTTCCGTAATAATTATCATTTTAGTCGTAAGATGTCCAAAGCAGAACATTGGCATCCACCAGAGATTTCTGATAGGATTGCTTGGAAGCAGTCTTCCAACGTCTTCTAACGACCCCCAACGACTCCCAACGACCCCAAACGACCCCAAACGACCCTCAACGACCCCCAACGACCCCCAACGACCCCCAACGACCCTTAGATCGCCTGTCCTCCCAGTGAGTGAACGTCCAGCGCAGCACTTGCCCGTACATCGTAAAGTGTGTTAAAAAAAGTAAAAAACAACCAAAATGACGTCTTTTCGTGTCGCTAAAAAGACGATATTATAATAAGGTTTTGAACGTCGTTCCACCTAAGAGATTTCACTTTTACCGTCTCGTTTAATTATCATAAAGTAAATTCATGTTTAATTGCGTGCTCGCTCGTGGTTTTACTAAGAGCGCTCTCGAGCAAAAAACCGCAGGGTCAAAGGGAAGGACACATAACTTAATTCCGCTGGTGTACTTCAAGTATCGATCCCTTTTAAAGCCTTATAACTTAGTTACATATTTCGCTTTAAGAGGTTTTCTACTTAAAATTTGACAATGTCAATTTTCTCTGCTCTTTTTGGAATTAAGTTTTTGAGAGAAAAGTATATATTATATATATATACGGATCGGCAAGCCATAACAAGCTATATTTGTATCGAAAACACTAATTACATTTATATAGTAAACGAAAAAAAAACTTTTTATTTTAAATACAATACTTTTATTTATTTAGACTGCAATTCTAAATGAACACTTATATATACACCATTATCTTACTTTGCGTCGTGGTTATGTTCCAAAAAAAAACACGACGCAAATTGAAACGCCGTAAAATGAATTAAGATTTTCTATAGCAAACCATGTAAAGATCGAAGACAGGTTCCAGGGTCACGAAAATACTACTTTTTAAAAAGAAAATTAAGCAAAGTAAACTCTGGCAATAAATAAATTGGAATGATATTTACCTTTTTTGTAACCAGAAACAACACGTAAAAATCTATACAAATTTATTATTCTCTTTTAAAAAATTGCACAACATACTACATTACAACACACTACGTAATTGAAACTGAACTCTAAAATTACCAAAACAAAGTGAAAATAAAACTATTCAAATTGCGTTGATTTTTAGTTAGAAAGGGAATTCCCGAGTTTTGATGGCATGGCTCAATTAGAAACAAAAGTATTGCCATCTTTTGGAAAAAAATGTTATATTTTTCACGCACACATAAACGAACACATTTACAAAAAAAACATTTTAAATTTTTTGTTTATATACGTACATACGTGAAATTAATAAACATAATTTTTTTTGGACCTGCTTCTTGGAGGCTTCTCATTCTTCCCTATCCTATTTTTGGGACCTTCACACTCGTCTACCTTTTGTCATAACATCTTTTTTTAATCATCTTATATTCTTAAATTTTTCTAATGTTCTTTTCCATTCTAATGTTCCTTTCACGCAATTCTCCTCTTCTATCAGCATTTATCATTTTATTATTTTTAGCATATATTGGTGTTATACTATTCAATATACTTATTTAAAATCACCTTTTATCATAGTTACACGATTTAAGTTTGTTTATAATAAATAATGTAGTAATTTTATTATTTTTCATTTACACTTTGATAAAATGAACACTAGTAAAGACACCAGGGCATCTTTAATTTCGAATTGATATAAATAATAATAATGTTATTAATATAAGATAATGGATTGCGTAAAAGCTTCAGGAATTGATCCGAATAAAGCCAATAAATCTATATTCAACGGAGCGATTTAATTTTAAATGATCTGTCTACCCGTTTTGCGTAATCGGCTTTGCCCTAATGATCTTGGTATAAACTGACATAGCTGTTTACTTTCAATTAGAGTCCCATTATCAGTTATGTATACGAAATGCCGTGAAAATTGTTTGAGTGAATATTTTTGAATATATCCGTTGTGACGTCATCTCTGTTTATCATGTCAAATCAGTTTGGACAGAGGATTGATTCAATTTCGCGACGGCCCTCCGAGGAATGGTGCTCCCCTACCATGAACGGGGCCTTCGGAGTCGCGGGAGTTTAGGGTGGGGGCCCTAAACTCCCATTAGCTTCGGCGACTCTGAGGCGGACGATGGTTCGACGTGGTCCCGAACCATCGTGATAGTATCACGAGGGTTTCGGGGGTAGCGTATCCACGCATACCCCGGGACGGGCTATCGAAAAATAGCAAGGCGCAAGGGAAGACCGCGTGGCGATCCCTGACCGGGAGATACCGCGGTCCCCCGTTTAGCGCAGAGGGCGACCACCGGGGGGGGGTTTTAGTGGGTAGGAATCCCACATACCCCTGTCCTCCCCCCAGAGGCAGGGCATCTTGAATACCAGAAGATTTCCCCAACCGAAAAAAAAAAATTGACTCAATTTCATTTTCAATTATTAATTTTTTAGTATACCTCTTATAATTTATTATCAATACACGTTTATTGGTTATAGATGTAAAGTCATAAAAGGGTTGAGTGTATATCTATTTTCAATTCAACCTCACTTCACCCATTACTTTATATTTTCTTTTAAAATACGATGTGGGAGACAATTATTAAACATTAATTAATTTTAATATGTCGTAATTTGTATTATATTAAAATGAATTTATATTAATTTTATCTTTACGTAGTTTAAACCATTGTTTATTTATACGTCGTATCATATGTTAATTGTAAGCAAATAAGTTAGATATTTAGTCCTTTAAAGATCTTAAACCTGTTATGAATATACTATTAAACATACAATATAACATTAATCCTTTCCACTTCAATGTCGAGTGATACTCGACATGGTGTAATACTTCTTTTTACGGAAAATATTAAAACAGGAAAGATTTTTGTTACTAAAATGTTTGAATCACGAATGAATGAAACATATTCTAGAATCGCAAGATACTATAATTCAATTAAATTTTATCGATGCTACATAACAGCCTTGAAGTGAAAAGGGTAATGCTATTTAATACACTGTATTATACATATTTAATATGTATACTTATTTAATACACTTTGGATTTTAAACACACAGAAGTAAAGTCATCGACTTGACTCGAAGAATTGCTTGTCCGAATTGGCAGTGGAGGAACATCGCTCGTGCAGGGATAAGACTTTGAGGTGCAAGGCTCTCGTGTGGCGAACACGAGCTGGTAGACACAGCGTAAGTAGGTTCCCCAATAAGTAGACCTTCGACAAAATAAAGATCGCTGGAAGTCATTGCAGCACAAAACCGAGTTGCCTCCACATATCTTTATGACCTGCTTTTCTGTGCTTCAATTATTCTAAAGCGTGTCATTACCCGCATAGAGTCCAACCATCAGGTGGGTGATCGCTTCTTGGTCTTTTTCAGTTTATTTTTTCTACAACAAACAGCTTATCACGAGTCCCTGGTAATTTCCAAGATATGGTCACCGAAGTATTTCAGAACCCGCTTGTAGCAGATGGTCACACAGCGTAAATAGGTTCCCCAATAAGTGGACCTTCGATAAAATAAAGATCGCTGGAAGTCATTGCAGCACACAACCGAGTTGCCTCCACATATCTCCATGACCTGCTTTTCTGTGCTTCAATTCTTGTAAAGCCTGTCACCACCCGCACAGAGTCCAACCATCAGGTGGGTGATCGCTTCTTGGTCTTTTACAGTTTACTTTTTCTACAACAAACAGATTATCACGAGACACTGGTAATTTCCAAGATATGGTGACCGAAACAGTCCAGAACCCGTTTGTAGCAGATGGTGAGATTTTAAACTATAAAATGACAATAAGATTTATGCAGCCTTACCTATATCGTACCATGACAACACAGTTATGGGTTGAATTTATCATCATAATTATTTTAGCCATAGATTCCTCTCCGCTTCTCCTTTTAGAAAAAGAGGCAATGCCTGTCATAAGCTGCTGGCTTACTAATACCCTGCTCTAGCTGTCGCAAGTCCAACTGCATCTGTGGCAGGGAACTTAACCAGTTATGGTCTTTTTAACAAACATCTGTTTACATTAGGAGTTGCGGTCAGTCGTCTGTGCAGGGCGGGTCTAGAAGAGGACAAGACTGCTGCCCAGGTGCTACTTTGGTGTACGAAAGTAGCATCCTGCAGGTTTAACCATCTCGGATCATTAAAGCTTCACCTTTAGATCGCTGACGACGTTAAGGATCTGCTGGGATTGCTCAAAGAGTTTCGTTAGCGTGAATAAGGCTGACCCCCGTTGCGGAAAACAGCGTGCAGAGACAAGACAAGACAATCAGTCAATTCCACAGATTTTCAGCCTGAATCCAGTGTATATATGTTATTTATTTTAATCGCTATTCACATATTGTTGTACTCGATGCTACTGTCCGTCTTATTGTGTTCAGAATACAAAAGAAAACAATTTCACGGCGTCAAGTTATGTTGTGATACCGCGATGTTTTTCTCCGAGCGATCAGTAACGAAATAACGCTACCATTTCCTACCGGGCATTGTTCACTGATGGATGTGCTGAAATATAACATACATCTGCAGCGATGGATTCTTACGTTTTATTTCAAATGAAAATCTTCAAAATTCACATCGCATGGTATCATTATAGAATTTTAAAATTCATGGGCTACGTTATGTGAAAGAAAGACGAAGCTATGGAGAGAATTTTTGTACATGGTAGAGTGAATGCTTCGAAAATCATAGGTCACTCAGTTTCCCCATGGACAAATTAAATTCCTAGTTCGTAGTGGTTGATTTGTCTAAGTGTGACAAATAAAGGAGACAGGAATTTAGGGGAAGACCTATGTCCAATGGACTTCTGCGGCTGAAGTGATGGTAAGGGTTATGATATTGTCGTTCCAGGACATAAACCTCTACTGGAGATATCTATGGGGGGATTTACTATAATCGCCACGCTTGGCAGGCGATCGCAGTGTGGTATTATGGTACGTAGAGGGCGCTCTTGCCTATCCTTTAGTCATTTGTTTGTGAGCAAGGTAATATATAATTAATGCGCGATGTGTGAATTACATATGATTGTATCTTGGGAATCAAACCCGTGATCTACGATTGCTAAGCTATCACTTCTCGATTATGATATATGTGCTATGTAATATAACATACAACATTTTTGCTTTTTTACGTGTTACGTACTTTAATTCACTTAGTAAAAGGTTGTTTTTAGAATACATTCGTTTCTCTATTTACATGCCTGTTGTGTGTCAAGAAAATAAAATCAAATTGATTTTCTTTATATAGCTTTCAACTTAAAATGAAGCTATATGGGTTCCAAACGCAGTCTGTTTGTAGATGAGGTTTTTATGTAAACACTTTCACAAAACTTTTTATACAGAATTAGAAATCCTTTACGAGCTTTGTTATTAGGTAGGCTAGTAGGCTTCTATCGAATATATATAAAGAATTTTTCGTCAAGTAAATCATCTAACTTGCAATTATATATACGAATTTATTTGTCGGTTGAGCGAAATGAAAAATGCGAATAATACAATTTAGCTCTTTTAATATCACTAATGGAAAAGCAAGAAAATTGCGAAGCCTTTCCGAGTTATCCAAATGTTTGTTTAATTTTGTTCCATTTTAATCCGATTTCGTGAGGCTTTTTGCAACTCCAGTTAAAATAAATTTAAAAACAACTACAAAAAAATTTCTTAAGCGAAACCTTTTGCTGTATAATTGAAACGTATCATGATGGCAGGTCCGTTTTGCTAAGCAAAAGCTTTTGCAAGACCTTATTTTTTTATTGAAGTAAACGCTAAATTTCAGGTGTTTTTATTGGTCAGTTTATGTTTGGTACTTTCTGTGAAAGGTTCGTGCAGTAAGCGTACTAGGTAGACCAATGGAGTTTTTTCCTGCTTCTTCTCCACCGCTATTAAACCTTGCAAAGAAGAGTAGCGTAAAAAATAACGATCAATAAGAGCCCTGTTTAAAGTTCAAATTTCGAATAAATAAATTTTATTTTCTATCTTTAACGACATAGCCAAGGTTGCAGGAAAGTCTCTGGATGCGGGCGGCTCAAAGACCTGACATTGCGTTGACCTTTGGGTAAAGCCTGTGCCTTGAAGGTTCGCCTGATATAATGATGGTGATTATGATGAACAACCAACGATCACTCACAAAAACAATTTTTTATTTTACGAACCCTGCGAAAAATAAACATGTCGTACTTTTCACATGTGTTTTAATATACACTTGTTTATATGAGAGAAGAAACGTGTGGTGGATTTTATTATTTTCCTCGTAATTTCTCTACATTTTCTCTCTTTTACGTAATAATGCCATGATTACATTGAGCCATTCTTATTCTATATTGCGTATAACGCTAGCAACACATAAACATTTAATTGTTATCGATATTAATGAATATGAAAGATACGCCTTACGCAAAATGAAACGTATTGAATTACAAAACACAATTCATGCTGTAATTTACAAATGTAGCGAATAGATGTCGCCTGAACGATAGCACTGATCTATGACGTTCGGAACTTAGTTGTCAATGTAAAACGTTGTGTTTAAATCAAACCAATAGATAAACAATTTGATTAGTTATAGGTTTAAAACGTTTCAAGAGGGAAATATGTATCTTATTCGTTAGCTTTGAATATTTTACACCTATTTCCACTCACCCTATATAAAGTGATCCCTATGCAACTCTATTTGAATGCTGACAGTCAATGAGTTCTTGTAGTACAAAGTGTGCAGGGACATAAAGTAAGTAATAATTATTTTTAATATTTAGTGAATCAAAGTTTGAAAACGTTTTTTTTTCTGTCATTACGTTATTTATAATTTCTGAAAATATTATTTTTTGTGGGGTATGTTCAACTATACATTCTCCCCTTTATAGGTTCTGTCGATAATAAAACACGTGTAATTTAAAAAAAAATTTGCTTTATCCATTTATATATGTATGTGTATATATGTATATTAACACACACACACACATACACACGCACGCACGCACACGCACACACACACACGCACGTACACACACGCACACGCATGTATATGTGTGTGTATATATATTACAGATTTCACAATGTAATAGAGATAAAAATTCAGATAAAATAATCATTTATTTGAAATGATGAAACGTAATGTGAATAATATTGAAGTTTAACATATATAGTAATGCAAGGACCTCTAGTGAGAAGACTTTAGGGAAAATCCCTGATTGGATTTGTCTATTATATCCTTCCATCGCCCGTCGAAAATACGAAGGGTCGCCTTATACTAAGAATTTTATCTTCAGATCGGGAACAGATGTTGATGGGACGCGTTTGCGTCATATCACAGGGATATCTACATTAGGAACTTATACTATAGAGAATTTATCAATCTAGTTGAAAGATATAAGGCTAATGTAAAACGATTTTAACGTTATTAAAATTAAAATTGTAAGACGCTTGTTGTTTAAATAATTTAACAGACGTGTGACTATTGTTTTAGAGATAGATGTGGGTGTCGTGACGTGGTGCGCCATGGTGCGCCGTGTGAGTTCAATTTGATATAAACTTTGATTTACCTGAGCTTCTCTGTAATAACATTCTTCAATTAAAAGCTGAAATGATTTTGATCACAAAAGAGTCCATAATAAAGTCACGCGAGTTCATCATTTCAACCGTAATAACTTCAGAACATACGCTTTCTGTACAAATTTTCAATAGCACTAGTTTGAAGTGAACTTAACATTGATCTTAAAGTCATCTGTTCACCTTGTAAGTGAACGTCCTAAGCTGTGTAAAGCGCCTTCTGTCTCTGTGTATTGCACAGAAGCGCTTTACACTTTCATATTTAGTGAACTGTAGCGTGACACGTGTGGGTTAATTTTTAAAAGAAACACGCAGAACGATATATCAAAGTATTAAAGTAACTAGTTTATTAACACTGGTTTACGTACACATAAAAACTGATCAATACAAACTAATCACGCTATGTTAAGAGGTATTGTACGAGTATCTGAGAGAGAGAGCGCATAGATACAGTACACAAATCCCTACTTTTATTTATTCGGAACTGCGCTGGTGGGGGAGATCTTCATTTGTTTATTCGGCTAATCTTTCTAAACGTGGGACACAGTGTAAGGTTCCACGTATGAACGATCGGCACGGAGCCTCTAGGTGCGGGGTGCGGGGCGCGGGGTTGCGGGTTCCCATACGCTTAGCGCAATACTAGTCCTCCATAACACTGTGCTAGCTGTTCCGCAGTATCCACTCCGGAACTTTAATGAACCATCGGCTATCTGTTCTGCGCTATGGAATAAACCCACTGCCACCTCATACTTACTATAATTATAGTATGTTATCTATCGCTGTGTTCCGTCTTAGGTTAAATACCATAAATATATAGTTGAAAAACCTCGTAGCCAGAAACAATAATTTCACAAGCTCAGAAAACGGCATATAAATGATTTAATATGTACATAAATAGTAAATATAAATAAAAATAAAATGAAACGCCTACGTAGTAAAGTCGTAAAAGGCGATTAAGCAATAGGAGAAAGAAAATATGGGCTTAGATTAAGAAGCTACGGGTATAAGCGCTACGTGACATTTGTCGTAGACGATTGCTACGACGCCCGGGGGACGGGACTCGGAGATGAATTACTTACTATAATCGAAGATATTTCTTTTATTCTATTTATTATAAGGCGTATAGATACTCTTGTGAAAACAATGAGGGTTGTTTTTAAATAAATATCACATTTTCAGATATGTATCGAAATATAGAATATATATTTTATATACATATGTTAGAAGAAGCTGTGGGTGGGGAACATCGCTCGTGCCACCGATGGGCATCGGGTCCTAAAGGTTCTCGAGTCGCGACCTTGAGCCTTTATACTCGACGTGGAGAGGTCCTTGCATTAAGTGCATCAAAGACAGTTGTGGTTACCCGCTATAACAACTTGTTGGATTTGGGCAGCGCATGGGCGGTCATCGTAGCGATCTTTGAGGAAGATCCATGCCTTGCTGTTAGCGTCTATCAACTGATATGATGATGGTGATGAACGAGTTTTACATATTTCGATCAACTAAAAACTCTTGTATGCTATAATAATATTTATTTTATTATATCATTTTTAATATTGATATCAAATTAAAACAGTGGGGTCTAAGACATCTGGTCAAAATTAATTATATATTTTTTTTCGGTAGATGGACGCCCACTACAAGCTATAGGCCTCCCCTACAAATCGCTATGATGACCATTCTTGCGCTGCTAGTATCCAGCAACTTCCCGTGACCTTAAATCTGTCGTCAGTTCAACTAGCAGGGGGCTTACACACACTGCGTCTGTCGGCTCGGAGACGCCATTCAAGATCCTTTTGGTTATGATCGCCATAGGTTGCACGAACGATGTACCACGCCCACCACTTCAGACTAGAAATCCTTCGAGCTGGTTCGGTGATCTTGATTCTCCTATAGATTTTCTCATTTCTGATTCAATCTTGCAGCGAAACTTCAAGCAAGTTCCTTTCAATTGCTCTCTGGATAACCTTGAACCTTCATAATTGTCTCGTTGTAAGTGACCACGTTATTTATTGTATCCAGTTTTAATTAAGATACGTATAGTATGTTCGAATCGATTCAATGATTTCAAGGTCATACCAGGTTACAGATGACGACACGACTTCCAATTCGACCCAGTGTAACTAGTTCTGAAAAATGTTGTAATTCACTGGCAGCAATCCAACACTTAGCAATAAACAGCGCTGGGTTATTGCAGACAATATTGGATGAGTAGCGGCGCGAACATAAAACTTTATAGTAAATGTGATTGAACGCCCGGTTTAATGGTTATTCCATAATATACTGTACGAAGAATACAAAGAAGAAAAATGGGATTTTAAATCCCTCGTTCTACTTTATAGCGGTTAATAAAACTATATAAATTTCCATATTTAAGCGTTTATAATACATAATTTGTGTATAAGTCTGAAGACAAACAAAGACCTTCATCTTTGTTTAATTTATGATGATATGGATCTGAAACGTGGTCGTTTACGACGGGCCTTATGAGAGGGCTAGAGCATGCTTAGACAGCTATGGAGGGGGCTATGCGCGGAGCTTTGCAGTGAAATCAATAAGAATAAAGTCACGGACAAAACTCGAAAAATAGCTTGTCTGAAGTGGCAGTGACCAAAGCAGATCGCTCGACACCAACAGCACTGATGGCCATCTGAACCAGAAGATTCTCGAGTGGCTACCACGATCCGGTAGACGCAGCGTGGGTATCCCTCCACTAGTTGGAACGACGACATATTTAACTCGCGTGAAATCGCTGAATAGGACAGCCAAAGATCGGTCAATATGCGGTCTTTGAGAGCGCCTCTTAGTTGATTTAAAATAATGAACGAAATAAATAATTTTATATTATTGTGCTATTCTCAGGATTTATACTTAAATGCAAAATTAAAATAAAAAGATACGTAGACTAATTAAAGTAAACATCAAAATGGATTTGCAAGTTGAAGCAGCAGTGTATAGGCTACATAATTTTATGACACAAAAAAGCAAGCCGCTAGCTATAGGTGCAATATAGAGTTGATGAGGACTTCCCAGAGTTCAGATGTTTAGTCTAAAAATACAAACCGCAACATAAATATCATCTTTGTCATCATTTTAGCCTTAGGGCGTATACTTTCAGATAAAGAACTCCTACATAGAATTACAGAAGGACCCGTGAGAGGACTCCACTTTGATTTCGAGGTCAAGATTGGTAAGAGGATCAGAGAAGTCAGCAGACAAATGTCTCCTTATATTAAAATCTCTAATATTATCAAGACTCAGAATAAACGAGTTATAAATAAAGCAATACATGTTTAGTAAATAAGAAAAAAAAATTAAACTATTTATAATTGTATAAAAATAAAAATAAAAATAAAAATTACCACAAGTAGTAAAATGTAAATCAAATGGAATAATTGAGTCAAGACTTTGAAAATGTACCAAATTGACATAATGTAGCAAACTGTTGTCTAAGAGGTTGAGTAAAGGAAGGTGATGCATGGGACACGATGAATAAAATAAAAAAATACTTTATCCGAGTTGTAACGTCCCTACCACACACAAAACAATATTTATAGTGCATGCGCATTTTAGGTGGCTTTAATGGAGTGAAAGTATAGTTCGTTTGCTACAAATTAATGTACGGTAAACACTGGACAAATCAATTTCCGGAAATAATAAAAAATATAAAATGTAATGTAAAAATATAATGTAGTAAGAAAAAGCGTTTTCTAAATTTGGATTGCTATTTAAAGAAATTTATTATAGTTTACTATGTGTCTTTGTAGGCTTTGTACTGTAAGAAGTTATAGACCCTTCGCATTCTAATAGAAATAAAATAATTAATGTAATATATTTCATGGTGATCATCTCGTCTAGCGTGATTTGAAATAGGTGTTAAGGCTTTACAATTTCTTGCTCACAAATGAGCTATCGATTCACCTCTGTTAATCTTTTAAACTTATAATTAATAACCCTGTATATCAAATAGTACGAAATTGTTACAATTTTACGTAAAAATTTGTAATATTTCCAAACAATATAAAATAACAGCTAACACAACTTTCGTTCAGAAATATTAAATTTCAATTTTCACTAACATCGTACAAAGTACGGGTAGCCACAGCGACCGGACGTTTCCGAACCGTAATATGTGTAAATTGTTCCAT
Source organism: Battus philenor (assembly GCF_028537555.1). Taxonomy (NCBI): domain Eukaryota; kingdom Metazoa; phylum Arthropoda; class Insecta; order Lepidoptera; family Papilionidae; genus Battus; species Battus philenor. The sequence continues at coordinate 2,080,920 of NW_027181759.1, read as the reverse complement.
TTTCAAACTATTGTTAAATTTAAACGGTTTAGGTGATTCGGATATTTTTGGATGAAGGTTTTTGTTTTTATATGTGATAATTTATTTTCTCGCCCATATAATGTAACATTTAATACATTATTTTGTTTAAAAACTCCTTATAATTAATAGGCAATTGAAAAGTCCGGCTTTGAGAAATAGATCACTTGCCGGATCCAACTTGAATAGGCAGCTCACGTCCCGAAAACTTTTTTGTTATAAAAAATACCTAAACATATAAATTAGTTCAAAAGTACTAAGAATCACTAACTGAAAAAGCTTGTAAACTTGCTCATGTGTAGTATTATTTAATATAGGAATATTTTAATGACAAGAATTCTAGGTGGTTATGTCGCCGGATTATTTTGATTTCATTTAGACTATATGTGATAGAGTTTATATGTTTAAATCTATGTTTAAGTTTATTAAAAGATGTGTCGTTGTGGAGTTTCTTCCTGCTTCTTCCTCCCAACTGCCGTGCTGAGTAGGGTCAAAAATAAAATAGATTTGTGAAAATAGATTATATGTTGACGATCGATAAGAGTTCTGTTAAAAGTTCCTGTGTTGAACATATGTACTCGTATTTTATCTTATATCTGTGTTGAATTATTCTGGCGATTAAATAAGGAGTGTATAAAAATATATCTAAAAGAATACGCGTGGGGAACACGGGTCGGTGGAAAAGGTATATATGGCCCTGTAAATGTGCCAACCACGTTGTCAAGGTCGCTGGAAGTTGATTTTGTTTTGCTAGATGGACCGATAGCTTAGTTAATTGTGTATTTCTGTTTCACATTTATAACAGTATTCAAAGAATTTGCAACGGTATGAAACAAGTTATAAATGTTTACTTATCTTATTTTGTAATTTAATATATTTTAGAGTACGGTTTAAAAATTGCATATTTTAAAGTTATGTATGTTATTATAAAATAGACGTGTAAGTTAAAATGCAAAAAACAAGTTTTAATTTATTATCAAAAAAAGTCCGTCGAATGATTTAACATCCGAAAGACAAAAGAATGGAGCCTCGAGAGAAATTAATTCTTAATTACTTTGGCTTCCGATTTATGAACATAAATAACTTAATAAGAATTTTGAAGGTATTTTTATTAATGTACTGTAGATAATTAATTATTCTTTTATTAACCGTGGATTCTGAAGAGCAGTAATTAGATATTCTGTAAGACATCTTTAATTTACATCTATTACGTAATGTTTTTCTAGATTTTATTTTATTCGGAGAATAATGCTTACGTTATCATTTTATGAATAATATATAATAGAGCGAGTTATGAGTTTCCATATATTATTATTTACGGAATTGGAACATAAATATTTTCATTTAGTAAGTAGTAGTAATTTTGTTATGATTAAAAGCTCTTTGTTCGTTTAAAATAATAATTTTTTCTGGTTTGATGGGGAAATTATCGAATCAGAAATGGGAGATGGGAGATCCGTAGACGAACGAAGGTAAATGACGATACTCTGCGGTTTTTTTTTGAACATTCCCACGTCTTGGGTACACAGAGACCAATTTTCGGCTTAGTAATTTTTCCATGTTATTTTTTAGTTGCTCAATCTTCTTAAACGTATTTTAATAATTTTCATTCATTCTTTCATTTTTCCTTCTCATTATTTCTTATTACTTTTCATTCCTTTACCATACATAGCATCTTTTCTTTCGCCATTCCTTCCGGACTGCTAGCTTATAATATGTATTTTGTATTCTGTATTTATTTAATATTTTACAATTCTTTAATTTATTATTTTCGTTTTAATGTTTAAAATCTAAATAAACGTTAGTATACACTAAGTTTTTTCGAGATTGCAATGAATTTCCAAGTGTACTGTCTGTAAAGATATCCATCGTAAGCGTTTTACTGTTTATATATATATATATATATATATATATATGTATATAGTCATACTATATGTTTGTGTAACGAAACTAAATACAGATTTGGAGCTAAGGAAGGATTTCCGGGCTCTCGCTTACAAAGCAAATACCATTAATTACAAGCTACTTAAGAAATAATGTTAATCCAACTGATACTACATGACATAGTATAAGTGTTAATTAAAGCTGTAATTTTTTCTTCGTTTAATATTATTTTGTACCAATATATGTCTCGTTTTAAGAAAACAATGCAAATAATTTATCGGAAAGAAAAAAAAATCATAATCCGACGAGACATCCGCGACCCTATTTACAAGAAAACTCCGTAATAAAATGTATTCGGACCGCGATTGGCATCGAAGACCTTTTGGCTCGAGGATATCTTCGCAATGACGCTTTTGTTTATTTTACGGACAATGTTAAGTTTATATGTTATTTATGAATGTATTACACATAAATACGTTTAAAAAACTTTTAAGTTAAGCGGTTTTTTGATACCCATATTGTGGTGGTTGTGAAAAAATATGTACTTAGTCCGCCATATTGGAACGGCGTCCATCTTGAATTTTAAATTTTGACATAATCATCGTGTTTTACTAGTGTAGCCCTTTCATTTGACACCCATATTGAGGGGGTTAAGGAAAAATATGTAATCCGCCATTTTGTATCGGCAGCCATCTTAGATTTATAATGTTATTGATTTTACTATATTACATTGTCATCTAAATTAAATGTGTGTACCAAATTTTAGATCAATCTAACACCGGGAAGGTGCTTAAATTTCAATTTCTAATTTAGACCCAAATAAACAAATTCCGTACAGGTCGAACTAAATAAAACCGTTTAATAAGACGCAAAATGTTAGATTATATCTGAAATATATAATTAATAAAAGAATATATACTTTTTATACTGTGAAAGTCGCAAATATGCGATGCCGGGAAAAAAGGATGAATTCAACGATCGGGTCAGTCGGGGCTGACGGCGTGACATCAAAAAAGTGCAAGCGGAGTAACTAAAGTACACAAAACACATCACGATTACATCATACATCATTGAAATCTCTTTGTTCAAAATACTTGTCCAATGGGTATTGTCAGTGATGACATACGAACCCGAGACATAGTCGCTTACGATGGGCCTCATAAGAAGGTCACCTGTAGAGGAATGGAGAGTGAATGAATGAGAGAGAATGCTATGAGTTTCACTGCTAGATAGTTGCTTGTTAAATTTCTCGTCGGAATTAGCAAATGGGCGGGGCACATCGCTTGTGCACCCGACTGCCGTTGGGGCCGAACGGTTGTCTAGTCGTGACCACGTGCCGGTAGACGCGGCTTAGGTAGGCCTTCTTACTAGTCGATCGCTACGCGGCGATCTTTGCCCTGCAGTGGGCGTCTTTCAGCTAAAAAGTAGAATAAGAAGATATAAGTCATAATTTTACCGCGTTATTATTTCTACAAATTTTTAATTTTTGTAAAAATAATTACTTTCAAGTTCCTTAAAACCTACGATCTATGTAAAGGCTTTTTAACTTTATACGTTAAAAATTAAATTCAAGAATTTTTCTTCATACTACTACTTTTTTCAAATAAATTATTTGTTTATTGGATTTTCATCATGACGGAAAATACAGAAAACTTATAATGCAGTGAAACGATACATTAAATCATCCTAAGTGTACACGCTGGATATAAGATATTATGTATTTAAAGCATAGCTCCAACGGGTTTGCTATTCTATATTAATAACGCAATATACGGCTTCTATCCGATACACTACGACGCCTGCATACGAAATATTGTATCGATAATCGTAACAAGGGACGGAGAATGGTTCGTTTATCGAAGTTGCCAACCCTATAGGTTATTGTCGTCGACGTTTTTGGTGACATCGACCCTTAAATTACCTTCTTGGTTGCAACATTGTGGTGTTAGCTTTATATATAATATTTGTATCGTGTTATATAACATAGAAATGTTTTATTTGACAAATAATTAGAACAGTATCAAACAGTAATATAAGTTCAATGTGATATATAAACAAAGCATGCTTTGTTTATATATCACCTTTAATTTAAGATATGTATCTATTTACTCTTTAAAATCAGTCCAAATTCAATGACGACGGTAGCATTACTAGTGGAAACCGAATTCAAATCTTCGTTCGAATTTAAATTCGAATGCGCGAGATTGATTTAAAAAAAAAGTATTGTGTTCGCAATGGCGAGAATATGAAGTGTTCTTACGTGAATACTACAATATGAATATATTTAATAAAATAATTAATCGAACACTATTCAATACACATTCCGTAGTTCATTCGACCGGTTTCGTTTTTTTTTTTTAATTTAATTCTACTATTGTAAAATTCTTTGAATCATTGGTTCCTCTAGTCTTCTTTGTGTTGGATATTTCAGCTGCTGTAATAATATTCACACCTTTAAAAACATGTCTATCATTTTAAGAATAATGCTAACAACCTTTTTATTTCGTGAATTAGGGAGGTTTAAAAAAAAAAAAACAAAACAATGTGCGGAATTTGGACTTCGCTTTCTTCATGTACATACTAACACAGTGACAATTGTACGCTATTGCTGATAGATATAGATACGCGATGGTATAAAATATTTGTCGTCTTGCCTATAAAACACACATTGATCTGATTGTTGAAAGATTTTCGTACATTTTAAATATTTGATGGCTAACGAAGTCATTAGATTCAAACAAATTACTTACCAGACGAAATATACGAAGGTCTGTTACTTCGTAAAAATACTTTTTTTTAAAGATACTTCACTTGATATTGGGTCTATACCTCCGTCCGCGTGGAGGATCAATAACTTCTTATTGCTGTAATCTCTCACAGGTGCCGCATCCATTGTTTGGAAATTCATTTGGGATTTTCGCAAAATTGTTTATTTTTGAGTTCAGTATCTATATATTTATAGTTCATAAAGGCACAACTTTGTGATCTTATTATCTAGAAATAAGGTCTTTATGAAAAAAAATTTAATGTAACTGTGAGCAGTATTATATGCGGTCTTTCAACCTCATCTCTGAAAAGGACAAACGATTGAATTTCATGATTAGTTTGAAGTAGATTTTGGTATATATTTCCAAAGATATATTTCTAGGAGGACTGTACATTGCAATAAATATAAAAAAATTCGTATAGCTCTAAAATATATTCACATGATTATGAAAAATTAAAAAGTGATAAAACCAAAATGAAAAACACTAAGTACTGTAGTGTAGCTATCACATAAATATGCCCGTCGACAAAATGACGCCGAAACGTCTTCGATTTCTTCTATGTCGAACAAATGTCGGATAAAACTTTTTTCATTTTTTTTATACGCTTTTAATTTTGCTATCATGTCAAAATTGGAAAAATAAGTAACGCAAACAATTAAAATTGTTAAAATTATTATTAAGGCGAAGGCTTTCGCCAAAGATCGCCACGATGACTGGTTCTGCTATGCTCAAATACGCTGACTTCTCACGATCTACGTCGTTGGTCTACTTAGTTGGGGGCCTTTCTACGACGCGTCTACCGGCTAGCGGTCGCCACTCTAGAACCTTTTTGTCGACGCACACACTGCCACTTTAGACGAATAATTCTTCGAGCTATGTTAGTAAAAAAGGTTCGTTCTTTTGGATTTCCATATTTATGATTTGATTTGCTCTCTAGATTTCTCTCCTATTTATATAATACAAACTTATGGCGCCGTAGTTCCACCAAGAAACCCCGTGCTATCGTTCCTAGCCAGTATATCACATTACGTAGTCTATATAAGGGTGAAGGTGCGACTTGAATCTTACATCGGAGATCACATTCGTTTAAATTATGTGTGAGTTCACAAAAATATTATTTTATATTGTTCACCGTGTCTCAGCATAGCTTTCATGTCAGTGTTACCAACTTGACGCGAAGTATTAACGCGAGTGATAAACAAACATTATGAAGATATCTAAGCTCTAATCCTGGCTCGGTAGTACTCTGTAAGCTGAGTTCAACAGGATTATACTGCGCTTAGATGTTTACGAGAGCTGCACAAGGAATTGAATTGTAGTATGTAGATAAATACTAGATTCATATATGCATAATAAATAAAATATTATATATATTTGTGTAAAAATAATTTAAAACTTACTAGATTGAATACAGTTTGCAAATAAATGTTTATAAAGTATTGAAATATTTATTATAATAAAGTTAAACAGTAAGAACATATAAAAACAAAACCAAGTATCTGCAACCAGAGCAATCTCGCAGACGTCAAATACAGCGCGGAATGCTCATACAGCCTTCGTCCAATCATGATAATTTTAAAAGAAGCTTCCCTTGCATTAGTTTTAAAATATAAAAGGTAACTTAGAATAAGAAATAGTGGGAAATTGAAGGAATTGTCAAAAATGTTAAGGCATTTTTTTTGCAATAAATCAGTTGTACAAGTAGCAGAAATTTGACATTTTTTGCGCAGCTGTGTATATTTATATGAAAATAATATAAATAATAATGGAGCATAGATGGTTTCGCTTTTTTATTATTTTTCCTATTAAGTCAAGACTATTATGTATATGCATATATACACATATATATACCAAACAGGCGGACTGATGACATAGTAAAGATCGCGGGATTGCAGGCAGTGTAAGACTGGTAATCATGGCGATTTTTGTTGGATATCTTGCAGTAGCCGTTTATGGCCTAAAAATAAGCGGAAGAAAAATGTCAGAAACATCCTTATAGTCTCCGGCAGTTGTTTTGGCACCAAAATAATACTTAATGTTTCAAGATTATTCATCCAGTCAATTTATTACAAGGTTCAAAAATAAATTACATCATCGTCGTTATCATTTCAGCTGTATCACGTGTATTCCTGGAGACAGGCCACCCCCATTAATTTCCAATTAAATCTGTTTGAACGTTGCACTTCTACTGCGTGGTGATCACTCCATAACCTTAAGGTTTAAGAGGACATCTGTAACGTACTTTGAGGTCTGCCGACTGCCATTTCATGTTACCAATTCACCGAGCCATATAGGAAAGCCCGATTTGTTTATAGTTACTATTAGTTTGGACTTTTCTTAAATTATTAAGACGTATACGTACGTTATTACGTACGTAACACTTACATAGTTACAATTAATAAAAAAAAATCGATTTTATAAATTGCTTTTGAACCCAATGTAATTCGTTAATCGCCAGTAAAATGATCGCCTACGAACAAACAGGCCGAACAAACGAAAACTTTAGAATATTCGCCGCATCAAAATAACCGTCGTTGCGGCTTGCGGTCTTTGTACAAAGTTCGATGGAATTTAACACAGTTACATTTTACACTTTGAGAGTTTATTTTCGAAATTATGGTCAACAATAATTGTTGTTAAGTGCATAGTTTTATACATTTTTTGTTAGTGGTAAATCTTTTGTTATTTAGCCTAGTGGAAAAGGACTGAGACTGGCGATTGTAGGTTGCGGGTTCAATCCCCCCGCATACAACCTTACGTAATTCACACTTTGCGTATTAGCACATGGTTTCCAGAGGATGGGCTGTAATATCCTCTGCATACCATAATACCACACTGTGACCATCAATCCGTCTACCAAGCTAGACGATTATGGCATATCCTACCATAGATGACTTTATGAGATTCTTATGCCTTACAGTGGGTATCTAAGGGCTAAGGTGACGACAAACCTTTTATGTATGAACTTGTGGTGGAGTTTAACAGGTTAGGTAGGCAATGTTAGAGACATCACCTAACGAGCTAGAGCACCAAAATTGAAACGCTTGGATGAGAGATAGGCTCAGTTTATTTTAAAAGTCATCCGCCTACAACTTCAGACACATATGTCACTTGACGCCGTCCGCCTTTTTTATATTTCATAATATTTTTCGGCGCGAGACGCGGTTTTGACAACCGCCTATAAATCATACGCGGCGCGTCCTTAGTTTTTGCGCATGCGTAGACCGATGTATTGACGGATAAGCGAAAACATTTTGGCAACTGTGATTATTTAGTTACAAACTCTTTTACAATCTCAAAACTATAACACGTGTGGAACATCTAAGAAGTAGATAGACCTTCAGAGCGATTATATATAGTGAGTTTAGAGGGTAGGTTTTTTCAATCGTCATGGTAGCTCGGCGATAGAAGACTTGCGATTGTAAGCCGAGTTCGATTCCCTGAATACAATCTTATGTATATTAATTATATAGAATTGCCACTCCCTACAAATTAATTTCTAGCGGCGTACTTTACGTACTATAGTACGACAATGCCAAGCATGACAATTAGGATATATTCCGGCGTAGATATTTTAAGGGAGGCCTATGCCATGCCGTAGGCGTATATGGGCTGAAACGTCGACTAATCCTTGATTTACAAACTTTTTTATTCTCTTAAAACTATAACACGTGGAGTCTGTATCAATGTAAAAGTATAACAAAGACGTTAGGATAATGAAAAATAAAGTAAAAAGATACCCTAAGAAGTATGTACTCGAATTTATATATATAGTAGAATCTATGTGATCTTTCCCTGTACGTTGTAATGGAATAATCTTAGTTGGGTCCATTAATTAATTATCACTGATAATTACTGTCAAAGGAAACCGAATAATGTAATCGATTTTCGGTAGCTGCTCGCGCGCTACGCCGGGTCTACGCTGTTTCTACGCCGGGTCTACGTCGCCGTAGCTGTGTATTCATCGGTGCGTGTAATTACTCGGTGCTTGTGAGAGCTTTTACTGAAAGCGCTAAAATAATTTCAATGTTTTTGTTTTCAAGCTCGGCGACCAGATTGATAAATATTGTTACAAAATTACTCGCAAGTTCATCGCATTATGTTCAAGTTGATTGTTTATGGGTGTATAAGCTTTACCAACTGTAAAGTTTTTTCACTTATTTCCAATCATGTATAAAGAGATTAAACTTTACAGGAACGCTATAAGTAAATAATCTTTGATAGAATAAAGTCTGCAGGAACAGTAATAAGAAACTTGAAAAAGCTTTTTGTTAACATTACGTCATTGTTTTTTTTTTCAACTAAAATTGATTTTTAGATAGAGTGTTTCATACGTAAATCGACAGCGAATTAGTTATAAATTGAGAACAGTGGTAGCCCGGCTGTTTGATTGTCACGATACTTAATGGAATCAGGCGTTACCTCGCGGAAGTCTATCCTAAGTAAGAAAAGGACCAATATTTAGCCACTTCCGCACATGCAGTGGTAGTCATGCAATAAAATGCACCGCCCGCCAGCCCGCTGATAAATGCGTATGCGGCAAACAATGCGAATCATACAACCGCCACCGCTAAATTACTCAACACGTGTTTCACCCCTCCACGGGGCATCTTCAGGAGTTATGTTACACCGATTAGTGCCAAACACAGAGTCACGATACGTTTTTAAATAATTCATACTTTGTGCATTAATATAGAATTTCCACTGCTCACAAGCAAGTTTCCAGAGAATGAGCAGCAGTGTTCTCTGCGAACTAAAATACCAAACTGCGATCGCGTACTCGTCTGCGTGGCGATTATGGTATATCCCCCCATAGATATTTTTGAGGAAGGCCTACACGGAGGTTCTGCAGTGGGCGTCTATCTACTGGTACGTTTAACTATTACTACTCTTTTAAAGGTTCTACACCTATTATGGATATTGACCCTATTCTTGTATTTTAGAAACACTATGAATATAATTTTGTGTTAGTTATTACATTAGTTAATAGAAGTTTATGCATATAAATGATTACTTAATTGATTGACTTACATGATAGGTTCTGCTATATCTATATAAATAAATAATATAGGTGTGTCTCTTTGTAATATTTTAATAACCGTTTTATACTTTATGAATATATATACGCTTAGGGTACGGCATATGAATAGAAATACGGTTTATATATCAAAATTACATTTTGAACATTTTTGGCCTGTCTATCTGTTTGTTCCGGCTAATCTCTGAAATGGTTAAACCGATTTTGATGGGATTTATATTGATAAGTAGTTTATATAATAAGAAGTAACGAAGGTCACTTTTAATTTCGAAAAATTACTTAAACGAAAAAAAAAACATAATATTTCTTTTGTTTAATTCCACGCGGACGGAGTCGCAGGCAAAGCTAGTGTAGTTAGTAGTATTTAATTTGTATGTTAGTAATCAATATTTCTTGTGGTAAATGCATGAGCAAATTGAGTAGGAAGTTCGTCCTATTGGAAAAGATATAACATTTCCATAACAATACGATGAAAATTTAATCTAAATTTTTAACTTAATACTTGAATCGGTCTACAACAAACCACGGTATTTACGTGTACCTCTGTACCTTTTGAATATCCGGAAAACAATAACACTAATTCTTTTTGGTTCTTTATTGTTATTAAAAAGCCTTTGAAAAGTTGTTTGTTATAGTGATACCGTCTATACCAGTATTTTTCAACCTTTCAAGCCTTTCTTATGTATTATAAATTTTTTTATATTAAAGTGAAAGTTTTAAACTTGTGTTGATTTAGCTTTTAAATTGCCTTTTATAGTAAAATTGTTCCTATGGAACGTGGGCCCTACGTTGGGCAACACTGATCTATACTCTAGGATACATGGTGTAAAGTTCATAAGATGTTATATATTATAATTAGATAGTAAGACTTTTTCACATAAATACGATAGGGGGGAGTGAGAGGCCCCCAAAAGCCAGAGTCAATTAAAAAAGGTAACCATGATACCATCCACGGTATATGGTTGTTTACCAGAACACTTCCAAGGTCACTTTATACCACTAAGTGGTATTTCTAGTAGGATTCCATCTGAAAGTGACTCGACCGAAACAGAAAAATAGAGTATTGTACATTAGCAGCATAATAACCAAAAAAAACAACAAAAAAACCTAGTTTATTGGAAAGGTAATTATCTTCCCCATATCAAATGTTATATACTGCTTGTAATTTCGTTTATTTACTAAATACGTGATATCCTAATAGCATAAAAATCCTCAAATACTTTTAGGAAAATGGTAAAAAAATATTTACTAGACCATTGATTAATTATCTTTTAATTCATTTGTTTTTCTTTCTCTGTTTCTGTATTCTTTCTGATGCAAATTCGACCCAATTTTCAATGTGTCATGTTGTATTTATTACAAGTATATATGAATGAATCTATGTTATATACATATGTATATTTTGTTTGTATGTACATGTTAACTACCCGTTACTTACCCCTCTACTGTTTCTATGCTATGGTTGTCAGGAAGAAATTGCCACGTATGATAAGGCCGCCCTTTGTACTTTTTTTATGAATTTTTTTTTATATTTTCTAACGAGCAGAATAAAGAATAAGCAACAAAATTAAATAAATGTAAATATTTATCATGTTACAATTTAAAGATCGTATGTCATAAAATTTGTTCATTCAAATATCATTATATTTTATACTTCAAATGACAAAGCACGCATTATTCTCAGAATATATTAAATGTAGAAAAATTGCTAATTGCAAGGCATAGGGCCGCCCCAAAGAATTTTCTTTACTGTTATGCATATATGTATATATTTTCAAACGTGTACAATGAAGAGTATTATAAATAGGTACGTCGATATGGTTATCGACTAAATTTAAATATATTTAATTTTAGTTAAGTTAATAAAAAGAATTTAGTGTGATAAATGCCGCATCCAAAAACATTAAATTCATGACTTTATGTTTTCGGATATTTGAGTAACAACTCAAAGTTTGTTGATCATAAAAAAAGTTTATCCAAGAATTTCGAGACTAGGTAAGGTTTATCTTCTTGTAAACAATTCTTATCCGACCCAAATGGTGCTCTCTGACCCGAGGCGTAATGCAGATTAACGCATTAACTGTACCTTTAGTTAGCCGATAAAAGATACGCTTATCCTCGACTATTAAAATGTTTTTTTACATTTACTAATTGTACCTACAAAAGTATTTTATTTTTACAAAAAATAAGAAAAGGAGCAATATTTAGCCACTTCCGCATATGCAGTGGTAATCGTGCAATAAAGAGTGACAGAGTGACTCTGACTGTTTGACTCTGTGTTTGGCACTAATCGGTGTAACATAACTCCTGAAGATGCCCCGTGGAGGGGTGAAACACGTGTTGAGTAATTTGGCGGTGGCGGTTGTGTGATTCGGATACGGCAAAATACGCATTTATCAGCGGGCTGGAGGGCGGTGCACTTTATTGCACGACTACCACTGCATGTGCGGAAGTGGCTAAATATTGGTCCTTTTCTTACTCAGGATGGACTTCCGCATGTAACGCCTAATTCCATTAAATATTTCCAAAAAATATCTTCGACTGCTGAGAGTTTGTTGCACCTATGTATTATAACCAACGTAATGATTCAAATGGCCTCATAAATATCCCGTCATTTAAATCTAATTTCATTCATATAGAATTCGAAGGTCCAATGTGTGTTGCTAGTGATGAAATACGAATCGAGGACTTAGTCGCTATGTTCGATCATCCAGAGAGCAAGTAGGCTCGAAGTTTCTGCGAGATCGAATCACAAATTCACAGAGAGATAATTATAGAAGAACCAAAGAGAAAAAAGTAGTCTAAGTGACAGTGGGCGGGGCATATCGTTCGTGCAGCCGATGACCGTTGGGTAAATGTTCTCGAGTACCGACCACGAGTTGATAGAGATGGTACTACCCAATAGGTGGATCAAGGATATTGTTACGGTCACAGGAAGTTACGCTGGATACCTGCAGCGCAAAACCGGTTATTGTGACGACCTTCGGGGAGGTTTATGCCTTGCAGTGAACCTCTCTCTCTGAAAAGAAAGAGTAGAGTATATATAAGAAAGAGTATCTATATTCTGCCGTACTAAGACTAACTTTACGTAGTGAACTAAGAAATCTAAAGTAACCAAACGTTTTTCAACGGTTTTATTTAGTTCGACCCGTACGGAATTTGTTTATTTGGGTCAAAATTAGAAATTGAAATTTAAGCACCTTCCCGTTGTCAGATTGATCTGAAATTTGGTACACACATTTAATTTAGATGACAATACAATATAATAAAATCAATAAAATTATAAATCTAAGATGACCGCCGGTACAAAATGGCGGATTACATATTTTTCCTTAACCCCCTTAATATGGGTATCAAATGAAAGGGCTACACTAGTAAAACACGATGATTATGTCAAAATTTAAAATTCAAGATGGACGCCGTTCCAATATGGCGGACTCGGTACATATTTTTCCACAACCACTACAATATGGGTATCAAAAAACCGTTTAACTTAAAAGTTTTTTAAATGTATTTATCTATTCAGTAGTCTATGAGTAACTTTGGCGGGACGACCTAGCGTTTTGAAATATAAAATCTTTAGTAGATCCTTGTCGTATATGTTTTCATGTAACAAATCATGGTATGGTGGTACAATGTCTTTATATATACAATATTATTTTGGATTATTATCTCGCGGAGTAGTTACTATCTACAAAAAAATTGTCAATGTTTCTTTCCAGAACCTCACTTGAGACTAGCATCTAGAAGCGAATATAATTGCACGCGCCGACTACATTGCTGTCTTCGTATTCGAATCCAGATATAAAAACCATTTGTCATAGATTACTAACGATGTATGCGCACTTGAGCGTAAAAGAAGAATCGTTTTCCGGGATAAGGTTTTTGCTGAAGTGAAATAGAATTCAAAAATCTTTCGTTGGACGGGAAAGGGAACATACCTACTTTGATCACATTTTGTTAAGAGGCTTACACAATGTCCGTTTTTTTTATAAACATATGCATTATCGTATGTTTTTACTTTGATTAAATCTGTAAGTTCTCTATTCGAAAGTCTCCATTAAATAAAAATAAAAAAATTATCGAATGCCACGCTTAATAACACATTAACTGAAGCAATATCATGTGATGGACAAATATGAGTCACGATACTTAGTATTAAGAGATACGATATAAGAAGGAGGTTGATATAAAGCATAAATTTTTAAAATCATTAAATTAAATACCTTTTATCTTTTATAATCACAGGAGGCGGGAACACAGGCATTAAGAGAAGGCATGGTGCAGCGGATGAATGAAATTCCAAAGTCAGTATCTCGCTTAGAGACAAGAACCTCCATATATTGAAAACTGAGAAAACGCACGCCAAAAATTGTTGATCACCTTGAGCTTTTTGAGTTGTCTCTTACCCCAACGCTCAACTGCGGAAATAACCTTGAATCTATGGCTAAATTAGCTGGTTAACAGCGGTATTTTATTCGGTGTCCATTGCTTACTCTGTTTTAATCACATGTCAGGCCATGCTTTTGGAATGGCCAGGCAACACCAACTCGAAGCTCTTGACTGGATAGAATGGCGTGGTATTCGATATGTAGGTGATAATGAGTTATTTTATAAGAAATTTCTCTGCCTTTAACAATGCCGGCGATTCGAGTCAGTCAATTTTCTACAGAATTAATTTACTATTATTTTAGCTAAATTATTAAAGTAGAAAAAAAATATTTTTTATGTTCTTTGCGGAAGAAGTCTGGGGCACATAGTAATAACCAATATTATATACGCGATGATTTATTATACCTATAAAAGCCTTCAGACTGTGTATGTACAGCTCATCTGCAGTAATATACCGTATCCAAAAATCAAAGGTTTAAAATTATAAACACGTTAGGTAAGAAAAAATGTATTATATTTGTATAACTACAAATTAATTATTGTTTAATATCTTTTTCTGTAGATATTGTACTGTACATAAAGTTATTGGCTTGGTGCATTCTAATAAAAAAATATATATTTCAGCTTTAACACTTTAGTGATACGTGTCAAATGCGCTATAATTACCAGGTTGAAGGCTGTTACAACTATGTCCATCTAATCACTCATTTAATTCCCTTTGAAGGTAATATGATACGTATACAAGTGAGTATTCTCCTTTACATCATTTACATTGACTGACTACATCGTAAGCAAGGCGTGATACGAAGTCAGCTTAACATGTCGGTACTATGAAATCCTTTTTCAATTTGTACAGTAACCTTTTTTTTGGTGATACGAATTTAGGTATAAATCAGGGTCAAAATAAAGAAGCCACAAGACGTAACCAATACAATTGTTCATTTGTTTCTACACACCTTATACAATACAAAATATGATGCCGAAGATATTCTGTATAATGCGGTGGAGATATAAATGAAGGTAAATGAAATAAGGTAAATATAATTCGATCGTTGTACATTTATTATATAGGTTTGCCACTGTTTACCAATAAGTTTCCAGAGAATGAGCAATAGCGTGTCTGTGAACTGCGCCTGTCAAGCGTGGCGAATATGGTATATTCCTCAGAGATATATTTATCAATTAATGGTAATCCTGCGGTAGAGGGCCGAGACTTGCGATAGTAGATTGCAGGTTCAATTCTCAAGATACATAGGACTGCCACTGATCACAAACAAGTTTTCAGAGTTTGGGCAGTAGCGTCCTCTGCGTACTATAATACCACACTGCGATCGCCAACTGAAAAATAATTTTTTATAAACTTTAAAAAATGCGCTCGCATTTTTTTACACACTAGAAGTACAAAGCTGTCTACATTTCACTTTATAGATAAGTTAGTAATTAATGTCTGCTTCTTTCTCTTTTTTCAGCTATTGCAAGCCGTATGTCGCGCCATGATGTCCGGTCCTTCGCTGCCTTAACTATATCGTCAGTCCACTTAGTCAGGGGCCTACCCACGCTGGTTCTAGCGGCTCTTAATCGTAAAGAATCTTATGGCCCTAACAGCCTTCGGCTACATGAGCGATGTGCTCTGTCCACTGCCATTTCAGACTGGCAATTTCTCGAAGTAACTCCATGGATTTGGTTCTTTTGCGGATATCCTTATTTCTGATTCGATATCTATAGTGAAACTCATGACATAGTCTTCTTCGTATCTCTCTCTTATAAACATTTTATATAGATGCCTGTAAAAATTAGTTTGTTTGTTTGACCCTTTGTCACATAAAATTCAAGAGCCACAGTTTGTCGACCCCTGGTCTAGATTAAATTCCATTCTAAAACTTTTGTTTTCAACTTTCTCCTTCCAATTTCAAATACGCCTACAGAGTTGGTAGTCAATGGACATATTTACTGAAACTTTTATGTCCATTAAAAGAAAATATGTTCATAATTCTTTAAACATAGGCCAGTATTTTTGTTATTCTAAATTTAAAATATTTCTTGAGTGGCCTTATTCAATAGAGGAAGTTTGAATAAAATATCTCCAGTATTTTTTTCTCTGCTTTTATGTTAACGAGGTTGGTTTTCTTCTGATTCAATAGATAATGAAATCAGAGTTCAAATTTTTTTTTATTGAATAAAATTCGAGATGAGTTCTCTATTTAAATGTTGTATTTAGTAGATATCTCTTAGATTTGTTTGAGAAAGTATTGAAATGATAGTAAAAACTATTTTATGTGTGACTTTTTGAAACTAATTTGTTACAAATTAGTCGTGTAGTATAAAAATATATGTACATTAGCTTTGTCGTAAAAATTTAAAGTAAAATCCTGCCAGTATAAACAGATGACAGTGTGTCTGGTGGCAAATTTATATTTTAAAACTTAAATTAAAAATGTAATTATTTACAAATTGTTTTTATAAAAGCATTAAATAATAGAATAAAAATACGGATTTTTTCTGAGTTTTTTATCTATATTATATTTTATTTTTTATTTATTTATTATATCTATATTTTATCTAGTAATATCTAGTAATACTAGTAATATCTGGTGTAATAAAGAGTAACTTTGGCTGTTTTTGTGTTAGAAAAATTCTTAAAAGAAAAAAAACTATAATATTTTTTAATAGATAATTGAAAATAACGAACAATTATATAACCGAACAAGCTAATTTATTCACGAATACATAAATGTATAAATAAATTTTAATTAGCAATTCTACTCTTAAAAATAGCTATTACTAACTATCGCAAAAAGAAAAAAAATGTTTAATTCCACGCACGTGAAGCCGTGGGCAAAGTGACTAATATATTTGGAGACTAAAATTTAATAAGTAAATTATATAATATAATTATCATTATTGTTATAAAACAATACAATATACATTTTAATTAACATTACAGACTCAATTCAACAGACAAGCCCTTCCACTTTTAAATCCAATAGAACACAGACAGAACTTGATGCATTGATTTCCTTTCTCACGTTACACATCGATTTAAACTTGCCCGTGAAGCCTTAATTGATTTTGTTTTGAATATTCACAATTGAATACCATTGTATATGGTATATAATGAAGTTTGTGATAAATGTCACTCTGAAAGCATACTTATTGATACAAATTTCTTGAGATTTTATTAACAAGATTTTAACTATTGTTTATGACCAATCAGGCTAAAGGGTTATATACCAATACCTCGCTTTGCGTCGTTTCGTTTTGCGTTTTTTTCGAAGTTGCGTCGCTGCTTAATTAGTACTAATTTTCATTGTGCGTCGTTAAATTTTCGAGGTTGGGTTGTTTTGAGTACGAGTGTTTAATTTTTTTCTTAAATTTACTTTTTTTTTCTAAAAAATGGCAAAACTTTTGTTTCTAATTGCGCCATGCCAGACAAACTCGGGGATTCCCTTTCTAACTAAAAGTCAACGCAATTAAAATACAGTTTTATTTTCACTTTGTTTTGCTAATTTTTTTTAGAGTCCAGTTTCAATTACGTAGTGTGTTGTGCTTTTTTTTAAAAAGAGAATAATAAATTTATATTTTATTTATATAAATTTTTACGTGTTGTTTCTGGTTACAAAAAAGGTAAATATTATGAGTTACGTTATTTTTGTTTTTTAAATGTTAACTTTGTTCAATTTCCTTTAAAAAAAAAAGCATTTTCGTGACCCTGGAACCTATCTTCGATCTTTACATGGTTTGCTATAGAAAATCTTAATTCAGTTTGCGGCGTTTTAATTTGCGTCGTGTTTTTTTTGAAACATAACCACGACGCAAAGTGAAGTATTGGTGTAATAATTTTATACTATTTCACTTCACAATACATCACAAGTGTGGGAGGGTTTATACCTATGTAGGTACTCAGCGAAACCTTCATGCCCTGTTAACGTGCAACTGTTAAAATATTGTCTCTCTGTACAACAGGACAGTCATCCTAATTGTACTACCCGATTAAAAATATTGGTCTCTCAATTATATAAAGCACCAGCTCGTTAGGTCCGTTCTTATTTCGGGCAATTAAACACCCGTTTCGTTCGATTTAAAGGAATTGTCTTGTCTAGTTCGCTTAGGTTTTTTTTAAGCTAAAAGGACTCTACATATAAGGAATAATTTCGAAATTTAAATTTATTGAAAAAATTATGAATTATATTTTTTTTTATTAAAGTTACTTATATGTTTGTTAACAATGACGTGAAATAAATAATTATATACGTGTGTAGATATATATATATATATATTTACACGCATATTAGTCATGGCATGGCATATTAGTCAACGTGCGTATACGTTGACTAATATGCCAAATATTCATTTTTAAAATTTTTAAAAGACGTGTACGTAATTTTTGAAGAACTTCTTTCAATTGATCAATGTAAATATCTGTTTATTTGGTAAATGAAATAATGACTGCCTTTCGATATATAACACGTAGGAAATTATACGAATTCTCAACGAGAATAATCGAATTAAATTAAAATTGAACTTCACGTTCCTTATTATTATCTCCCTTCGTATAAAAAGCTTCGTTATTCTCAATAATTATCGTAAAAGCTCTCGTTCGCCTACCTCGGAATGCTTTTATATTTCCCCATGCCACGTAATTATACATTTATGTATATCTTATAATCACAACACTTGTTTTAACGATTTCAATTCTGAATTTCGATTATAATTTGCGTTATATTTTGTTAATTAAGTAATATAAGTAATTTAGGCTTGTCGATGATAAGCAACTGTGAAGTCGCTCAACAATTTCGAGGAGTAGATATAAACCAGATTTGATACCACCGAATCAAGACTACCATAAACAAGAGTTCACATATGGTGCAATGCTAGGTTTAAGATTATATATTTTTAACATTTAAAACTTATATGTCATTTTAGACTGACGTGTTCACTAGGAGTGTTCCTTTATCGAAACATTAATTCGTAATTTAAGATCGTAAGACATCACTAGATCCAACTTTATCATCATCATAATAGGATTTCCACAGCTGGACATAAGCCTCTCTCATATATTTTAATACCTTTTTTTGAAAGCATACAAGTCTACTTTGAGGGCGTATTACGCTGCACTTGGTTTGTGGTCTTCCTCTCTTAATATCAAGATCCCAGCGGCCATCTGTTCGCCGCGCTATGTGACCTGTTCATTGATACTTTAACTTGTCAATTTGTAATTAAAATTCAATATAAATGGTTGTAATTATATAGGTGCACAAAAATCATAATGAAATTTTAAGGAAGTCGTTATTAATATATCTATATATAGTTCTAACTTAAGCCGTGTGGGTTCGACAGAGAAATGGTCCACCCCATTTTTCTCATGGACATCGTCTTTTGCTTATTGTATCTCCACACTGCGATTGCCAACCCGTCTACCGAGTGTGGAGTTTATGGTATATCCCTCAATAAATGGCCGTTCAGGTAAAAATTCAAATGGCGACCATGGGCCCGTAGACACGGCCTGGATTTGACTAGCACTAGGTAGACCGATGACATAGTCAAGATCGGGGGAAGTCGCTGTTTGCGGGTAGCGCATGATCAATCATGTGGCAATCTTTGGAGGACGCCTATACCTTACGGTGGGTATCCATCTGCTCCATAAAAAAGAAAAAGAATAAACTTGAGAGCTCTCCCACAAAAGGAGGGTGGTACAATATTTTTTTTCTATATATTACGCGTTCACATTATGACATTATTTTTGCGCCACCTCTTATAATAATATCCTGTGTTGAGAAAACATTTTTATAGATTCAAAAATTTAATATAAATGGTTGTAAATAGATAGGTGCAAAAAAATCATAATGAAATTTTAAGGAATTCGTTATTATTATATCTATATATAGTTTTGACTTAAGCCGCGTAGGTTCGACATAGAATTAGCTTACCCCATTTTTCTCACGGGCATCATCGTCTTTTGCGTACTGTATCTCCACACTCTGATTGCCAATCCGTCTGCCGAGTGTGGCGATTGTGGTATATCAATGGCCGTTAGGGCCGAAAGATTTTCGGATGGCGACCACGAGTGACGACGTGGTGTGGACAGGAAGGTCCCACGGAAGGTCGCTGGATGGGGGAAACTCAGAAAGAGTCATCGGGACGATCTTTCAGGAAGACCTTTGCGTTGCTGTAGGCGTTCATCGTCTGGAAGAAGAAGTATTAACTTCATTTAACAATGTCAAAGACGAAACAGGCGATGCAATGGATCGAGGTTAGTGTTGTACATTACGATCTAAGTGAATCGTAAACTTTAAACTATCGTCTGCTGTTTAATTTTCTAGAAAATTTCGTTTGCGTCTTAATTGTATGAATTAGCTCGGGGGGCAATACTCGCTTGCTACTATAATTGGCATCAAAGCGAAATGCCTCAACTTCGATGTTTAATTTTCGTATTTGTGTAAAATTAATCTATGCCGGTTTAATGTGGTGATTTCGCGGTTAGACAGACCTCAAGATACCATAAGATTATTATGCGTATACTTAATTACAATTAATTTTAATTACAAGCTTAAAGATATCTCTTAATTAATATCATACCAGCACGTCCAACACCTCGCTCCTGCGCATATATTTATTTCAACGTAATGTTAATTTTAATCACCAAATAATTCTAATCTACAGCGTCTTAAAACTGACAAACATTTGTAACGTATTACTATTAGACAGAGGTTATAGAAGTGCATACCACAAAAACCTGAGTGAGTTTGTGATACCTTCTCAGATCAGAATTCGTTTGAAACTTCTGTAGCTTTATTTTAAGAAGCTCAATTTAAATATTTAATGGAATCAGGCGTTACCTTGCGGAAGTCCATTCTAAGTAAGAAAAGAACCAATATTTAGCCACATCCGCACATGCAGTGCGATTAGTGCCAATTTTGGACTCTGTGTTTGGCACTAATCGGTGTAACAGGAGTTATTCTTGAAGATGCCCCGTTGAGGGGTGAAACACATGTTGAGTAATTTGGCGGTGGCGGTTGTGTGATTCGCATTGTTAGCCGCGTACGCATTTATTAGCGGGCTGGCGGGCGGTGCACTTTGTTGCACGACTACCACTGCATGTGCGGAAGTGGCTAAATATTGATCTTTTTTTTACTTAGTTCAATTTGATTCTAATTTTTACCAAATAGGATCATTCGTATTCTTATAAGTGATTATTTTTGTTACCTAGTAGAAATAAATTCTAATTGCAATAAATTCTGGTAACAGACGACTTTTAAATCTAAATCAAACTTTTCTCACCATAGGATTTTATTACAAGAGGTGGCGCAAAAGTAATGTCATAATGTGAATGCGAAATATATAGAGAAAAAATATTGTACCACCCTTCTTTTGTGGGAGAGCTTCACGTTTCTTCTTTTTTATTTTTTATAGCAGATGGATACCCACTGCAAGGTATAGACCTCCTCCAAAGATGCCACATGACTGAACATGCGCTACCCGCATACAGCAACTTCTAGCGATCTTAGCTATGTCGTCACCACCTAGTACTGGTCATACCCAGGCTGCATCGACCGGCCAATGGTCGCCACTTGAATTTTGGCCTGAACGGCCATTTATTGAGAGATATACCAAAATCGCCACGCTTGGCAGGTGGATTGGCATCCAGCGACTTCCTTAACTTTGTCTTATATTTACCATCAGGAAAATATAATTATCGTCTTTACATTTATGTACATGGTATATTTAATTATATAATTAATTAGATTAAGAGAAGTTAAACAAAAGAAAATTACCGAAAGTTTGAATAATGAACGCGTTTAACATCGTAATCATCTATAACGTTTGCCTGTATTTCTTGTGAAATTTAATTAAACGTCATTTCCGCTTTGACACGACTTAAATATAAGAGCGCCTTTCACTACGAAAGACCTGCACTGTGAGTGTTTATAAAGGATTTCTATGAAAACTTTTAAGAAAAATTTTAAGCATACATATGTGTTTTTGAATTTGTGCGGTAGAAATAATATTTATAATTCTATTTTGTAATATTTATCCAAAGTACTTAATATCATTTATCACTTTGTTATTTATATATGCTTCTCATGATGTACACTTGTGTACACCGTGACCAGTATATATCAGAAGAGTTCAAATTGATAGAAACTAGAATCAGGTTAAGCTTTTTGTTAAACTAAGTAACTTAGCCAGTGTGAATTCCAAATGAATCTCTTTTTGAGAAGAGCTCGCAAATTCATATATACAAATACACACACACACACAGATATATACGTGTATGTATATATATATAGTCTTACAGTACTAGATTGCATGCTAATTTTAAGCCTCCGTAGGTTATTAAAATTATTAAGTAAGTAACATTGTTCAACTTAATTGTGCATTTGAAACCATCGAAGCCGTGCAGGCCTTTATTTACACGCTGATCTTAAAGTAACTTAAAAAACACTGCTGTGTTTTTTAAGCAATCATTGAATTTGTTAAATAATTAATTTAAAATCAATCAATGGAACACAATACGTTTTATATATATTTAAATCAATCCAACATTATAAATTACTTGTACGATGTAAAATTGTTAAATAAAAGTTTAATTTCAAAATATACCTCAAGTATTCCTTAACCGCCAAAACGAAACCATGGATTAAGAATTCGTGGTAATATTTATTGAATTCTTGTAATTTTAAACTCTAGCAATCTATTGCTTAAACTTTCTAATTAAAACGGCGTACCGTTGTTAAAAGTTACCCTTGATGAAAGTTTTGAATTCCTGTTGATTACATAAGTTACGATTTGTTATAATTTGTCCTCGACTCCAAAACTCTTATATAATTTTTTTATTTTTAATGAAGTTTTTATTTAATAAACTAGGCCATTATTTATTAAACACATTTTAATTTCCACAGCTTCCACAGCAAGACGTGTGGTTTCTCCAAAAATCGCCACGCTATATATATATATATATATATATATATATATATATATATATATATATATATATATATATATATATATATATACAAAACCCCTATGCTGTGTTCAGTATACTGATTTATAATGAATTCTTGTAAAAAACTTTAAAATTACTCTTTTAACGCTAATTCATGTTATATATCTTATATTTGTCTATACAGTACGTTTGAATCCGGAAATGTCACCTTAAACAAGAGGATTTTTGATGTTGTAAAATGTTTTATTAATCAATATATTCTTAACAAAGGGTTTCATTATAACTGGTGGCGCAAAAATAATGTCATAATGTGAAAGTGCAACATATAAAGAATTAAATGTCAACAAGCGATGAAGTATATCTATATATCTACATCATAAATGAAAAAATTATAAAGTTATATTTGGCGCCATTTGTAAAAATTAAGAGACTGTTATATTCTTAATTTAGTTTTGCACCTCCTTTTAGAACCTTTTTTTAGTTTAATAACATGAGTTAAATGAAACAATAAATAAAATTTATATCGGTATGAATAATTTACGTTGTACGTATAATTTGAGACATTATTAATGGTTTTTTCGTATGTTATCTTTTCCTCAACAATAAAACGGAGCGGTAACTGAGATGGTGTGACTGAGGGCCATTAAAACAAATTGCACAGTTGATAGTAACACTTAGTTCTATTACCTCAAATTGCCATCTAATTAGTTCCGAGTTTCTACCTTTTTATTTTTTTCTCGTAGTGTGGTCCAAGTTACAAACTTATGTTTATGATCTCATAAAATATTATTTTAACGTCGCGGTTCGATAACACTACAATTATTACAGTAATTAAATATTATTAGTATAACGTAACGTAATACTTATAAGTAGTTGTAAGACGACACTTTCTCACTCTTTCTCTCTCTCTAGATATATATAACATTGAAATAATAAACAATGACTGTTTTCAAACTTGTAGTCGCTTAGCGGACCAATGACATGGTTTTTTTCAATAGGCCTCGTTCTTTGAGAACCTCTCGTTAAACTTTCCTTTTTTGGGACAGGGTCATTGATTTTACTAAGTTTTTGAGTATAGTTTTACTTATTCTCCTTCTTTCACACACATTTTCTTTCTGCTTTTATTTACATACCTTCTTTGCATCGCCTTCCATTCTTCATCACATTATTTTCAATATATATTTTTTCATTTCATATTATATCCTTCTTTACATCTTCTTTTAAGATTCTCATTTGATTTTTCTTTAAAAGCATTTACCATGAAGATGGTTATACTCGGAATTGTTCTATGAGATCGAATCAGAGAACAGATCCATAGACGGCCGAATCAAACCGATGGAACCCTGAGGATTGGTAAGTTGAAATGTCAATGGGCAGACATCAAAGCGCGCAGAGCATATGGTCGCCAAGGCCATAAAATATTAATAAAAATAGAGACTATGAACAGGCAAGCATACAGACAACCTTGTTACTCGTAGGAGGCTGCTAAAAACCAGTCCTATTGGGTCTATCGAAGAAGCCTTTGTTTAACCTATGGCTAAAATAACTTCTTCACTTCAACATTTCCCGCTCTTTGTTTTAACTTGGACCACAATACAAGCGTTCGTGAGCAAAGCCCCATGCTATTGTTACTGCGTAGAATGATATTTAATACGCAATTACATACCTTACCCGTAGGATTATTGTAATTAATTGATATTATACGGAGTAATATAATAGTCATCATTTGTAATATGTTTCAGTAATTAGGTAATAAATGCGGAATTGATAAGTGTTATCTTTGCAGCGATTGAATTTATTCTCTATGTGTTTTAATGTGTTTATTATTATATTATAATAAATGTATATACTTAAGTATGTGTATATAAGAAAATTTTTGTATTTGTATATTTAACAATATAATTTAAGATGTAGAGATCTTCAGGCGTGTTCAATTCTAAATGAAATGAATATACGTGAAGTAGACAACATAGCTGTTCAATACGAAATGTAATCACGGAATGTTTGTACAGAAAAACTACATATATATTTATAAACTTGATGGAATATCACAAATGATTTTCTTAGCCGGCAGAAGATTGTAAGACAATTAAAAAAAACTAAGTGTTCACAAAGTCGCTCGGCGAATAAGATGATTGTAGTGGCGATGTTTGTAAAGTTGATCTGTTCAGATCTGTCACGTTTTTTTTAATCACGCCTTTCGAACTTCTACTGAAGTGGCAGAAACCCTTTATGTTAATTTTTGAGTTTACCTCGGAATAAACTACAAAAATACGGTGTTATATTAATTTATTACACATAAGTTGCGCTTCTCACTAACACATCGTTCACTATGTTTAATATTATAGCAAAAAGCAAGAATATGATTTATGTCCAGTTTCAAGCGTCAAGCGACAAGTGTCTCTTTCTATAGCTTTTTTCCTTCATTCACTTCCTGCTATTGCTCATATATCTTCTATTCGACTTTTTATAGGCGCCCATTACTTTTTCTTTTTGATCCTTTCCATTTAGTGGTCTTCAATATCTATCAATATTATAAAATACTTTGTAGTTAGATAATCAGAAAAGGTTAAAAAATTCTTAGATACAGTTCATGTGCCGAAATTACTCTATGTAATTCCCTTATCTCCATTTTACCATTGGACAACACCACGCCCGGTTTCACATCTGTACAAGGTTCAAATTCGTTCCACTCGCAATTTTATACACAAGGAACAACGTCGTCATAGTTTTCAGCCAATTATAACTTAGGAGCCTTCAATACAAGAGTGAAATGTTTCTTCTAGGCAAGCATTTTACTTCGTAGAGTTCGTCATCGCTTATCAGGTGAGACACAGGTCAAATGCTTCGCTTATGAAAGATTAAAAAAATGTATTGAGAATAAATATTTTGTATGTTTAGTAAAAGAGTACGTAGTGATATAAACATGAAATCTTTAAAAATATATAAAACGAAGAGCCATTGATAAAATTGAAGATAGAAGTCTCAAAGGATTTCGTTGCAACGGAGGGAAAATATTTTAACATGTCTTCTTCATCTAGCATTCCGATTGCAAACTTCTTCCTTAAAAATAAACTTTCGATGTAAAATTCATCCTTTAAAAGTTGCGAATCGTTTGGTATGATGCAAAGAAAAATTATTTACACACGAAGTGAGAATAAATAAGTTTAATTAAAAATCAACTTTGAAAAATTATGTTTATTTTTACATCAAAGTTATCTGAATATTTAATAGATTGAAATGAAGGTAAGTTGATTTTGTGTATATAAATGAATATAACAAAAATCAAAAACCGCTGGCGTATTTAAAAATAGATTTTGTCTACTGCATCAATCAACGTCGAATGGAAACTCGCTTCAATTTCTAATGCATATTCGAACGCGTTTCGTTCGACCATATTCTCTTTACCTATACCCAAACGTCACGTAATCAATACTTGTTTAATACACATATGAGCTTAAGCAGTCGCATAGCTATATAGGTTCGATTCCCGAGAGGTCCACGCTTGCAATTTTTTTATGGTCCTCGTTTTTTGGGTTCTACCGTTTTCTTATCTTGTCTTAGGACTGGGTTTTAAATTATTTAACGATTATCTTTACATATTCATTTATTTCTTAACTCTTCTATCATTCATCATATGATCTATCTTTCCTCTTCTTTCATTTTACAAATCTTTAGCATTGTATTTTTAATTTTATCCTTTCGTGCATCGGCACTTCCTTCGCCTCGTTCCTCAAACATCACAGATCCAGGTAATTATCACATTTTTCTTTGCTTTAACTTTTTTTTAAATTGATGTTATATTATTTTATATTGTTATTTAATACACTCTATCACAATTTATCATAGTTTAAGATTTTTATTTCATTTTGTACATTACATTATTTTTGTTTTTATTATTTCTCCATAATTTGATTCTAATTCAATTTTTATTATTATTTTATTTACCTCCGATTTAAATAATTACATCGCTTACAATATTACTATTGTCGCTGCTTACAAACAGTGAAGGCTCTGCATACAACACTTTTTCGCGTAAAGGAATATTTGTGTCATTATTGTCCCCTGGCGTAGCCCCGTCCATCAAATCTTCCTTATTCAAAAAGCGAATCTCATAGAGGCTAGTAACGGCCCAAAAGTAACCGAACATAGCCCAGCGGATTGGCAGGTGAAGTTGTTGTGGACAGGCCACGTAGCGCGTAGAACAGATAGCCGCTGAACCTTAAGGTTATAGAGTGTAGGATCTGAACCTGCAAGCGCATCGTATGATGTTTACCCACGCGGTGGATAGACAACCTCGTTGAGGTCTTCGAAAGACGCTGAATAAGAAGTCAGTTATACCCGATAATACTGAAATAATTATTGTAATGTGTGTCTCTAATGTCTGTCTAATTATTGTAATGTAATTGTCACTCTGTGTTTGGCACTAATCGGTGTAACATAACACCTGAAGATGCCCCGTGGAGTGGTGAAACACGTGTTGAGTAATTTGGCGGTGGCGGTTGTGTGATACGCATTGTTTGCCGCATACGCATTTATCAGCGGGCTGGCGGGCAGTGCATTTCATTGCACGACTACCACTGCATGTTCTTAATTATTGTAATGTATTTACCATGATGCTACGATGCTTGCTACATAAATTTTAGATGTAAATATGTTGTTATATAATAATGTGATCAAAAAGTAAAATGAATTTGTTTATAAAATATATATTCTTTATTTATTCTTCTAAATAATTTTCAACCGCTTCAAAATGATCCCAGTTCGATAACACGCACTTTTGCCGACAGTTTTTTTTGTTTAGTCTTTCAGACCTTCTTTGATGTCAAGGATGTCTGCTGACAAGTTGGACAGTCGACATAGTTTATGGTCGGAAAGATACTAGATGTAGGCCGCTTTGAACCAGTGCTATTGGAAATTTAGGGGAAGACTTATGTCCAACAGTAGGCATCTTATGGCTGAAATGGTGATAATTAAATTGTCACAATGTCTTCGGTAAGACTACAAAGATTTGTCAGTTAAATAAGTACTTAACCCTAATGGTTAAAGGTATCATTAATTTTTTTGAAAAAAGAACAATGAGATGCTCGTAAAAACAAATATAACAGATGCAACCGAAATCAATTAATCTCACGTAAACCGGATAAAGCCGGAGGTAGACATATAAAACAATTTACGCTACCCTCCCGAAATTGATCCGGTTATATTGTGACATTTCATTCCATTTCATTAATCTTTATTTATTTAACGATAATTTAAAAAATGTTTTGTTTACGTTAAACAACATTTTTAAATTACGGATAGAGAAATGTCTGGAGCGGTGTCTATTCTAAATAATTTCTAGACGATAATGAACCGATTAATAATTTCTTTAAATGATATAATAAATCCGAAAGGTTGTTGAGTTGTAACTTGTTCGAACAGCAGATAAGACTTTCTTCTTTCTTCAACTTCTATTGCATATAAATTGATATACATGTGAAAAAATATTTTAATGGTCGATAAAAAATTTATAACCCATCCCTATGTTTTTTTTACAACTATGCAAATTTGAAAACGAATGTTTCGAGCTTATTTAGTTTTAAACAAGTTATATTGGATGAAAACGGAAAGAGTTTAAATGCAGAATGCTTTAGTAATAGTACAGAAACGGTATATCGAATTCTTGACCTTTGTAACTTTGAAATTGAAATACCTTGGAGATGTAAAACTACTTCAATATAGCGATTTCAATAGTGAGCTTCAGAACGCAGGCATTTCAGCCGCTGCGGGAATGCGCATTGGCTTAGCTTAAAAACTATTGCAGATTTGGAGGAACGAAAGTTTTGTCTACCTAATAATAGTTTTCGTAACATTATTATTAACATGTTTATTATAATTCTAGTTATATATATAAAACATCGATAGTTCTAATATATACTGTAATCAAAAAGTAAAGTGAATTTTTCTTTTAAAACTCGGACATTAGGAAGGCAGATACATTTTATTTTTGTGTTGGTGGTCTTTAATATTAGGGAGATCGGAAAGTAATGTCTTTCGACATATTTCACAGAAAAACCGATTGATTTTTAACTGCTCCGGCATTGAAAATTTTTATACTAGGTGGCAAAAGGTTGTTGATAACGAAGGTGACTATATTGTTGATTTAAAATAAAATCTTGTTAAAAATGTAGTCGTGTGAATTTAACTTAAGATAACGACATCACTTTTCGGTCTCACTAAGATTTGTTAAGCGTTTATATGTCAAAAGATTTAATTATCTCTGAGTTATATATGATTTTGTTGAATATCTCTATTTCGTTACATGTTTTAAGAGTCAATTGATGCCAAAATCGCGCAATTTTTTTCGTAAAAAGTATAAATAGCTCTTCTCATTTATTTGTTTCTGGTATCACGGTATTCTGGCCTTCTGGCTATTCAGCAAACTCAAAAGTCCACAGCAAGGACATCGTTCCAATACGATTAAGGAGATAAAATCCAAAATGAAGAAGGTCTTGAAGACTACCTGATAAAGGCTATATCGACTGAAAAAAACCGTTAGAAAAAGTACTTTAAGGAGGATGAAATTGCTTTAAAAGAATACATAAAATATTTACATTTTATTAAAAAAATTCACCTTGCTTTTTGATCATAGTATTATAAATTACATTTCATATATTAATTCTTAAAATTATGTAACTTTAAATTTTGTAGTTAACTATTATGTTATTAAAAAAAAAAACATTATAATCATTATTTCAGTCGTATCGGGTCGAATAACATCCTTAATAACATCGTATGTCTACCTTATAAGTAAACGCCCTACGCTGGGCTTGCCAGTTGCAGTTTCAAATCTAGAACTTCAAGGTCCAGCGCCTATCTATTCTACGCGCTATGTGGCTTGCCTACTGACATTTCCACTGGCTAATCCTCTGGGCTAACCTGCCTTTGTCAGAAAAATATTTAAAAAAAATAAGGAACGATTTGCTTAGTTACGGGTTTCCGTCGATGGACTATAATAATTCTAAGAATCCCTTACACGATAAAAAAAGTAGTGTTTTTGTTTGAACACGCAGGTCGTATTATTTAATATATTATTGCCGTTGTAATAAATAAATACTATGATCAAAAAGCACGTTAAATTTTTTTATTAAAATGTAAATTCTTTATGTATTCTTTTAAAGTAATTTCATCGTCTTTAAAGTAATATCTGAAGTATAAAACGCACTTTTTCCAACGATTTTTTCAATCGGAATAGTCTTTTTCCGGTACAGTCTTCAAGACTTTCTTCGTTTCGGTTTTTATCTCCTTAATTGTATTGAAACGATGTCCTTGCTGTAGACTTTTGAGTTTGCTGAACAGCCAGAAGTCCAGATTACCGTGATTGCAGAAACAAATAAATGAGTTGAGTTTTTTATACTTTTTAGGAAAAAAATTGCGCGATTTTGGCATCAATTGACTCTTAAAACATGTAACGAAATACAGATATTTAACAAAATCGTGTATTACTCCGAAATATTAATCGTAATATAAACCTTAAATTAACAAAAAAATACATATGTTTTTTAAAACAGTTTCTTTCTGTACATTTCTAGAAGGACAGTTGTCCAGCGTCCGACGATGTTCACAAAGTCACCTATCTCTGCCGATACGTGGTCTCTACTCCGGAAAAGAATTTTATTGTATTAAAAGTGAAATAATATTTATATAAATATATATAATATAAAAATATCAAACTTCGGAATTTAAAACTACAAATACAAATAAAAAAAATCATAACGGATACAGTGTTGCAGTAATATACGTTTTTAAATAAAATCATCCATTTGAGTAGCATCTTTATACGTTTTCAGAATTCAGAAAAGGGACGCTTTGCTATTGTTGTGCTATGTCGCCGCCGCGGGAAATCTTTTATGGGAAAATGCCATTACATCCGAGACGGAGCTCGGATCATGGCAGATACGTTTCAAACACATAAAACCGTCCCATTTCTACCCTATAAAGTTACACGTATACTAATACAAAAATATATATTTTTTGGTGTGCTTGTTTTAGTTGAACTTGATTAAATTAAACACAAAATTACAAAGAGATTGATTCAGAAATGGGATCGATGGAGTGACTATGGGCAGCCCACATAATGCTTAGAACATATGACAACTGGGGCTTAGAGTACGAAGTCTGCCCACGAGGACAAACGATTTTTTTTTAATGGCCCCCGCTATTGGGGGCCTCTCGTACCCCTATCTTTGGTGGGACAGGGACTTTACGGGCAATTTATTTTTTCACATAATTATTTATAATTTCCATTCTTTCCATTCTTTCTTTCATGCCACATTTCTGCTATCTTTCCCTTTTACTCTGTGACCTTTCATTCCTCCCTCATTACATGTTATATTTTATCTTTATTTCTTTTCGTTTACATTTTTATCACATTTTATATCACATTTTGAGTTACATTTTATCACATTTTTTCTACTTTGTTAAACTAGTTGGTGGTCGCTACATACAGGTCATTCAAATAAAAATACGAAAATGTAAAGGAAACGTGTGTGAATAACTGTGGCTTGTCCGAATTTCGCTAAGAAGCCGAATCAGAAATAAAATTCGCAGTAGTTTTAATATTTGCTCATTTGAAATGACAATGAGCGAGGCACATTGATGGTGCTACCGACCGCTGCTAGGAACGAAGGGTTCTCGAGTAGTATTAACAGGCTGGTAGACGCAGTAGGTAGGTTTTCTACTAGCTGGTGAAGATCTACGGAGCAGGCCTATGAAGAAGATTGTACCCAAGCGTGCTTTTAAGCCCAGAGATAATAGAGTTCGTGATCTATATATTTTTTAAAACTTAAATAATATAAATAAGTTATTAAATAAAAACTGTTCTTAACAGCATGATAGTAATATAATTTTTTGTAATATTATATTTTTGTATCATGAACTTTGAACTTTGAATCTGAATAATTTGATAGTTTACAAAGTTTGTAGGAAAATTTTAAAACTTGCATCCCTTACTCTTACAAAGTATGTTTCATTTATATTTATACACAAATCACAATAGTTAGGTTTTTTTTTAAATAATTGTGACCACTACTAGCCAGCTTAATAAAATAAATAAACCAAAAAAAAAACATTTAAGAAATTACCTACGAAATTTTTAATGGAACCGAATAATATTTTTTTTAACATACAAACTCAGAGGAGGAACCAGTAGGATGAGTCCATCTCTTTGTGGCATCACTTTTAATAATACACATGCACCAACTTCCGTAGTTGGAATTTAAAAATTTTAATTTAGAAAAATTTCGTAGAACAATTTTCACAGTTACGCTGGAAAAATAAATAGCCTGCGCTGCGTCGGAAATGTGCTAATGGCTGGATGCGGCCCGAGTAGAGGGCGGAAGCCATCCCCCTCAGCGGACGTTGAATCATTTTGTTTGATATTCCCCTCCGCCAACACTTCCGGGATCGCTTTAGCAGTTTTTCTAAGAATTCGTAAAATTCATGGAATCTACCAAAGTTACTAAATGTTAAAACTATTTACTATGTTGCCTATTTTACACACACACACATGTATATATACATACATATATATATATATATATATATATATATATATATATATATATATATATATATATATATATATATATATATATATTGTAACGTTGCAAGTTAACGTCCCATAAATCTTAGTTAAAATTTTAACCAAAAAAATATAATCACGAGAAACGTCTCATAAATTGCAATACAGCAAAAAATTGTTCAACCCTTAGCGGGTAACGGTACGTCTCAAGTGGCGTGGGGTCGTGGGAGCGCGCTATTGGTTCAGGGATCTTTGTTTTTATAACAAAAATTCCTATGCGCCCGCGCACCAGCGACAGCAGTTCACATTTGCCGGTGCTCGGGAGAAGGATCCAGGCCTCGGTCGCGTTCACTAGCTAGGTGTCGTCTTACGCACCGACGCACACTCTTTGTGTCGGTTGCGTTCACCAGCTATGTGTCTTCATACGCGCCGGGGCCAATTAGAATTTACGTTATAAATTCACGCCTTGGTCCTATTCATTCTCCGGGCATCATTTAGACCACGCCATCAACCACTACCTTTTTTATTAAATATATATATTCTTCTTATAACGGCACACTGGCGCCCTTAACGTGGTATTAAAAGGTCTGATTTTGCATTGTAGTGTAGTTATGTGATTGTTTTTTAATTAATTAATTTTGTAAAACGTTATTTTTGCCTTTTCTACTGCCAGCAACTGAAGTGTACATCCTTCACTTAAAAAAGTTTTTGTTTAGTTAACATACATTTTGTTCTTATGTTGTAACTTTTTTTGCTTCTGCTATTTTTTCATAGGACCGTACACATTAGTTGCAGTTATACGCATCATTTTCATATTTTTTGTGTGTTATTTTTTTTAATTCTTATACTAGCAACCATAACGTTCGTTAGTGAATTTGTAACAGAACGGAGTAGATTGAGTAGAATACTTGTTCAACACCTTCCTTATTGTGGAGCATTTCATTTTTTCTTCTTTCTCTCTTTACCAATCTATAAAAATAGATTAAACATGGCGCTATTGTTAACAACTTACGTAAACAAATCGCTACACTGGGTCCTCTTTTTCCTTCTGGGGATGTTTTATACTAATAGAGTCAAACAAATTTCGGACGATTCGGATAGCGTAGAAGACGTGCGTGCTTGTCAAGACATACGTTATTCTTGATTCTTTATATAAAATGTATAATTAAAAATAATTCTCTCTTAGTGTATGTATTAGAAGACACGGCCTATAAAAATGTTGGAACATGGCACATAAAGAATTTAAAAATAATAGGTTTGAATAAATAACAAACATAATGCGACACAACATAAACTAAAACATTACCAATAACCGCGTAATATTTCGTTTGGGTTATTAGAATGAATCTATAACCTTCATAATTGTTTGGTCGCGTTAGTAATCCTTATAATGATTACTATTGCTAGTTTGTTTGCGAGAAGTATGAAAGAATGAGTTTAAAAGGATAAAAATGAAATTGTTATCAATAAGTTCGGATTTTATTTCCTTTAAATGAAATAAAATCCTTCGGTGACGCGCGGGGTAATGTAACGTTGCAAGTTAACGTCCCATAAATCTTAGTTAAAATTTTATCCAAAAAAATATAATCACGAGAAACGTCTCATAAATTGCAATACAGCAAAAAATTGTTCAACCCTTAGCGGGTAACGGTACGTCTCAAGTGGCGTGGGGTCGTGGGAGCGCGCTATTGGTTCAGGGATCTTTGTTTTTATAACAAAAATTCCTATGCGCCCGCGCACCAGCGACAGCAGTTCACATTTGCCGGTGCTCGGGAGAAGGATCCAGGCCTCGGTCGCGTTCACTAGCTAGGTGTCGTCTTACGCACCGACGCACACTCTTTGTGTCGGTTGCGTTCACCAGCTATGTGTCTTCATACGCGCCGGGGCCAATTAGAATTTACGTTATAAATTCACGCCTTGGTCCTATTCATTCTCCGGGCATCATTTAGTTCACGCCACAACCTTTACATCGTCTCGCACCCCAAGGGGTGCGAGTTTTAGACTGCGAGTCTTATACTGCAAGTTTTATGCTGCAAGTTTTATGCAGCAAGTTCTACACCGTTGAAATTATATCACCGTGCACCGGAACCGACACATACTGCAACCTACCGGCGCTCCCTGCTCTCGACTTGCTGCCGCCTGACCAGTCCTGGGAGATCGTGCGGCTGGCTACCACCACCATCAGGGGAGTACCGAACTGCGGTGCAAAATTAGACCAGGCCTTCTGCCCACTACCCTTAGATAATTAAATACATATATATTTTTCTTTGTGTGCCTTTTTGTTGCCAACTACCCATTTTAAAAATAAAAATATATTTTTCTTCTACTACTACCCTTTATTAATTCAAAATATATATTTATATAGCAAAAACGGCACAATATATATATATATAAATATATTTATTTATATATGTACACATACATATAATTGACATTGTACATTTATACTTAAGAGGTAACCCAGTGGTAGAAGACTAAGATTTGCGATCATAGCTCACGGGCTTGATTCCTGAGATGCAATCATTCATTATATAGGATTGGCATTGCTCACAAACAAGTTTCCAGAGGATGGGCAGCAGCATCCTGAACGTGCCGATATACCACACTGCGATCGCCAACCCGTCTGCCAAACGTGGCAATTATGGTAGACACCCCATAGAAGTCTTTAGGGGAGGCCTACGTCTAGTAGTAGGCTTTTGTGGGCTGAAACGACGACGACGACCTTAAATCTGTATTCCATTCATTGGATTGTACCACATTTTTACTTTATATCTTCATTTTAACCGACTTGCGATCATAGGTCGCTGGAACGATACCCGGGATACAGTCTTAATGATTTAATCCGAGTGTATTCCAATCTGTACAACATAGTTTTCAATCATTTTTTTCTGACATGTGTTTGAAGTCTTTAATTATTATTATTTTCTTAATTTTTATTCTCATTCTGTATTTATTCATTATAATAAAATACTTTTATATTTCTATCTATATTAATGTTATTTTGTATCATTGTATTACGTTCATCAAAGCCTAAATTGGTTTAGCTAAAAGGTATCATGATATTCATTGACTGTTAAGCGGTTCGCCGGGTCAGCTAGTCTTAAATAATTTACACTTCGTGCATTAATTACATAGTATTGCCACAGCTTACAAATAAGTTTCCGGAAGACTTGCTACAGATTCTGTGTATCATAATACCACACTGCGATTGTTTACCCGCCTGTGAAGAGAGGCGATTATTGTATATCACTTATAGATATTTTTGAAGGAAACCTTTAGCTTTCCAGTGGCCGTCTATGGACAGAAACAACGACAACGGAACATATTTAGTCGCTAGAGTTTTGAATGTAGAAATGGAACTTTTATATGACATTGTAAAAGTGCCTTAAAATTAATAGGCTCCTAATAATAAGAACTTTGATATATTTAAAAATGATTTATGATGGATATTTATTTATTTACTTTATTGGAGATAGACAGTAACAAAAGGCAGTAAGAAAGTACAAACTTAGAAGCATTAGTTACAGTTGTTAACTTATAACTATCTGACTGAGAACATATAATGATTTATAGTCAAACAATGAAAAAATAAATAAAAATAAAAACATAACTAAATAGGGATCAAAGACTATGGTTTATATATTTATATTATGTTTGTTTATATATTTATATTATGGTTTGAATTGCATTGTATGTACTCAATAATTTCGAACGAAATTGTTTTTTAAAAGATACGAGAGAGCACGAGAATATATCAATATCACTAACATATGAATTGTGGAGGTCACACATTCTGTATAAGGGTGCACGTTTACCGATATTTGTCCTAGAAGTTATAACGGAAGTTTCTGTACGTATAAATGATTAAATTTTAATTTATATATTTTTAGTAGGTACTACTCCGCCTTTGACCAACGACTCGTATGTTAGAAATGGAAAATATGGTAGAAGATAAAGCACACAGAGTAGTAAATAAGTAACTGTTCACTCCGACAAGGAAACAAGGAAGCTGATCAAATATATACTTTTTACTTTGTAAAATATAAAATGTTATATAAGTCGAGGTACAAAGCGAGTACAGTAAACATTCGCTTTGATTTATGTTGGCTCTTACAGTCGGAAACGTAAGTAAATAAGCTACCGAAAGTAAATAACTATTAAACTTGAGGCGGGAACGAAGACAAATTGTGGTTTTTCGTGAAACATTTTTACCTGTACATTTATATGATTTTACTTGTGACTGCGACATTGTGATTATATCTATTTATTTTAGATGATTGTTGAAGTCTCTACATGACGTACTACGTGTTATACAGGATGATTGATTATAGATGTAAAAGCTTTAAATATGAATATATTGCTGATAAAATGCTTAAAAGTTTCTGAACATATTTCCAATCAATATAGAATTTTCCTGAAATTTCTTTGAAAAAATTAAATGTCAAAAGCTCAACTTCCGTAACCGAGGATCGAACATGGGATTCACGGAGCACTTGTGGAGTTTTTTTACTTAAGCGTCTGCATCTGCTTAGTTAACCAAAATCTTTTTTGAGAATTTTTTCATACCAGTTACGTGATACTTCAAAATTTGACAGGATTGTCATCTACGACTATGTAAGGTTAATTTCTAAAAGATGTAAGCTTTGAAAGGAAGGAAAAGTATATTTACACGTATTTACAATAAGGCTGAAAAAAGTTATCACTCTAAAAATATTACATTAGTTTATTTCTTTTGGAATGCCTTCAACCAATTACTTCGGGTAGTTCTGTAGTAATGGATGTGGAATGGAACGTAAGAGCATGCGAGAATAGAAATGTCAGATGGTACAAGCGAGAGGCGTGTAAGAGGAAGGGAGACGGACGACGGTTGAACGACAAAGGAGCGTGCGCAGTTTTTGGTTAGGATTTCTTTTTAAAATAAATATTTGTGCCCCACGAAGGACTTTAAAATTCAATTCATGCATCTCGATTACCACATAAATAGTAAACAATAATTACTTTTAATAAAATTCAAACTTTGTGGTTGCATTTTGTAACCATATCATCTCGTTATTTATTATTTCTAAATTCATCGATCTTTGGGTAGGCTGTCGTCGTTGTCGTTTATTTTATTTTTTTTATTTTTCTTTAATGGCCCCCGCTATTGGGGGCCTCTCGTACCCCCTATCTTTTGTAGGACAGGGACTTTACGGGCAAATTTAATTATTCACATAATTTTTTTATTATTTACTTTCTCTTCTTTCATACTTCTCATTGTCTTTCGGTCTATTCTTTCATGTCACAATTCTGTTGTCTTTCCCTTTTGCTCTGTATCTCCTTTCATTCTTTCCTCTTTTCTTTTTACATTTTCATAATTACATTGTTATTTTATATCACAGTACTGTATATTATTTTGCTCTTATTTTGTCTTCATTATCTATTTATTTGCAATATTTACGTTTTGTTTCTTTCTATAGCATTTTTTATGATTTTTCTGCAGAGGGTGATGAATGACTGTTTGGTGTCTTTTTCGCTTATCAGAGAGGCTATTGACTCCTCCCCGATTTTAACGCCAGACCGGCACTCGAAGTCGTTCGTTGTCGTTTCAGACTACAGACGCCCACTGCAAGTCATAGGCCTTTCGATCAAATATATCTATGGGAAGATATACCATTATCGCCAAGTTTGGCAGGCGGGTTGGCAATTGCAGTTTGGTACTATTTTATGAGTACGCTGCAGTTCATCCTTTGGAAACTCATAATTAATGCACAAAGTGTGAATTATATATAATACTGCATTGAAACCGTGACCTACGATAGTTTCTCAGTGCTCTATAACAGGGCTACCATTGCTCGATATAGGAATAGAGCTTTTTAGAGCTTTTATATTTATAGTCAATCACCTATACGTGACATAAAAATTATTAAAACATAGAAACAGTTTTAATGGTAGAACTATTATATATTTTATACGGAATAACAAAATGAGAATACGAAAAAGGTAATAAGCGAGTTCGTAGCTAAAATATAAGAATTATTTACATACGTCCGATTCGGTTCGTTGCAGCGTAGAGAAACACATCGAAACATTCTGCATTCGTATCACGACCGGGCGTATGTATCCGACTTTAGTATTAAATATTTGATATATTCCATTTTAGCGTTTAATATTTATGTACAAACAGACGGTTGTTGTGTGCGCTTGATAACAAACGGGATACAAATAGCACCGTTCAGTTTTAATGCAACTCGTTAATAGCTTGAGTTTTCAGCTATGTCAAACGAATTTGAGTTTTATTAGCTGGTATTAAAATGCATTACGTATATCTCTCTATCTGCTCTTGCTTCTAATTTACACATTTATTTCGAGATCATGCATAGAAGTACAGTTTTGAATATAAAATGTAGGTGTATAAGATGAATTTTATATTATATATCAGACGTGGCCAAGCTCTTTGCGAGCCATCTTTCGAAATTCGAATGATTTTCATTACAAAAATAATATTTATTGATTTTTTTTAAACAAAAGCACATGTATATGACAGCACTCCTAATAATACTTAAGATGTGAGTTAGTTAATTATGATCGGTATTTGGATTTCGCTAATTTTATGGTGGATTAATAATAATTATTATTAAACCCAGTAATTTGTTACGATTTCCTAAAAGCTGTCATAAGTAATATCAATTTTAATTTTGAAATAATTCGGAGTTGAAAATAATCGTTCAAAGAAGCGCATGCCGCTTGCGAAAAGTTTTTAGTAGGAGATAAAGTCAGAGTAAGAAGATCGTGCAATCGACAGCCGTTGCGGATAAAAGGATATTAAGCTGTGACCACAAGCTGGTAGACTTGACATGGGCACGCCTTCCACTTGGTGGACTGATGGCAATGATAAAGTTGCCAGAAGTCGCCGGATGTCAGGCACGGGAAGAACGGTGATCGTGACGGTCTTTGAAGGAGGTTTATCTCTTGTAGTAGGTGCCTATTGCCTGATATTATGATGCTGAAAATAATAAGGACGTGTTTAATAGAATCAGGCGTTACCTTGCGGAAGTCCATCCTAAGTAAGAAAAGGGCCAATATTTAGCCACTTCCGCACATGCAGTGGTAGTCGTGCAACAAATGCGCCATCACTCTGTGTTTGGCACTAATCGGTGTAACATAACTCCTGAAGATGGAAAAAAAAGAAAATTAGCGTTCCATTACTACTTATAATGTTAAAACGATCGACGATTCAAAATTGCATGTTCATGCATATTTGAATATAAATAGATTTATTTATATTTTTATATCATTACGTTTACGTAAGCAAAATATATCAGAATACATGCTAGGAAAATAGAAAAATTGCTTTTGATTTAGTGTTCTTAAAAATCGACATCTTCTTCCTAAATGCACTATACCTAAAAATAGTATATATAGCTATAGACTATACTATATATATAGCTACAGCTTTACTATACTGCACGTATATAAATAATGGCGTTGTACATAAAGCATTTATTCAGAACACATCCTTATTAAGAAAAGGACCAATATTTAGCCACTTCCGCAAATATAGTAGTCGTGCAACAAAGTGCACCGCCCGCCAGCTCGCTGACAAATGCGCATGCGGCAAACAATGCGAACTACACAAGTGCCACCGTCAAATCACTCAACACGAGTTACACCCGGTGCATCTTCAGGAGTTATGTTACATTTGATGTATAAACGCTGTTCAGCTTGGCATGCTGATCTTAAATATTTATTTTTACGCCTGATTCCATTAAATACGTAATTAAGGCATCACAAGTTTTTTTATTTCCTGTATTTATCATGTGTCTGTTGCTATATTTATATTATAATTGAATTTAAATAACAAATCTTTTTGTATTTACTGTTTGTTTGTACGTATTATTATATATAAGTAAGGAATAGAGCGTAGTTATGGAGTTTATATACATTAATTCAAAAATAAACATTAAGTTTTATAACCCTCGTTTACAAGTTCATCCTAATTGCATTTGACTAAGTTTAATTGCATTCGCTCGTGTTGATGATTACAGTTTAATTTATATTTAAACTTACTGCTACGTCAGACTTCGTACTGTTAAATGTTGGTTTGCAGCTGTGAAATAAAAATAGTAAATGAAAATAATTTATTACAGAATGACTACTTTATTAATGAATTAAATTTATTTATAATAAACAAAAGTTTTCTGGGTTTCATTGGTATGTTCACAACCTCAAAACCAGACATGAAGAAGGCTAGGTTTGTGATCGATATCGAACCAGGAAAGAAGAGATCTGTGGACCAACAAAAGTGGTACTACCACTTCTACTTGGGCAGGCCAAATACCTAGCAAAACTGATAAT
The DNA here is from genome assembly GCF_028537555.1 of Battus philenor. NCBI lineage: Eukaryota > Metazoa > Arthropoda > Insecta > Lepidoptera > Papilionidae > Battus > Battus philenor. The sequence continues at coordinate 2,039,977 of NW_027181759.1, read as the reverse complement.
TACTGGGGTATTAAGGTTCTGGAATAGACACTTCGAATCGGCAAACGCAACGAAGGATATCCTCACACAAGGTGGACTATATATATCATGGTCGTTGGAAGATCTAGGATGCAAGCCTCACAACCGATCGTATTTTTAGTGACCCACGTCATTCGGGACCTCTCGTTGTCATATATCAAACATATTTAATGGAATCAGGCGTTACCATGCGGAAGTCCATCCTAAGTAAGAAAAGGACCAATATTTAGCCCACAGAGTCACTCTGTGTTTGGCACTAATCGGTGTAACATGGCTCCTGGGAGTGCCCCATGGTGGGGTGAAACACGTGTTGAGTAGTTTGGTGGCGGTTGTGTGATTCGCATTGTTTGCCGCATACGCATTTATCAGCGGGCTGGCGGGCGGTGCACTTTGTTGCACGACTACCACTGCATGTGCCGAAGTGGCTTAATATTGGTCCTTTTCTTACCTAATATATCAAACACGTAAAGTATAAAAAAGCAAAAATATAGACATAATAAAAACAGTTGAACCACTACACATTGCGTGTAACTACAGACTGTCAAAAATGTGTCAAGTAAGTTGGGTCGGTGCTGTCATTCACTAACAAAAGAACGCACTACAATAGACGGTTGCAGGTTGAAGAAGAACTTTTATTATTAAAGTAGAAATAGATTTCAAATAAAAACAACAAAATAAATGATTGAATAATTATACAGGATGATTAAATTAAATGTAAGAGCTTTAAAGGCGTGAATGTATAATGTATTTTATCAATTAAAGTATGGTATACCTAATATAAAAATCTATGGTTTCAGATAGAATAAATGACGTATAATAATGATATAGTAATAAAAAGCGTTTTTAAATACACAGATAATTACATATTAAAATTATTATTATTATAATCCTATATCTTATGAAATGGTATTGTTAACTTTATCGAAATATATGTTGTTGTAAAGTTTCTTGTATCTTCTTCTCTACAAATATAACATCTTTAGAAATAGATAACAGTTAAAAATAACAAGAGATTTTAAAAAAAATTGACAATCGTTATGAGTTCTGTTAAAAAATCCAATTTTGTATAAATAATTTTTATGTTTTATCTTTATTATTAAATTGAATTTGTATTACCAAAAGACTATTTCCCTGTCGCGTGCAAATAATATATTAATGTAACATATTTAAGAGTAATCGTTGTATAAAGGGTGATTGTAAATAGAAGTATAACCTTTAAAGCTTTTGCACCTTTTACCGATCACCCTATATAATGTTTCAGCTCATTTGTACTTGTAACATTGTATACAGTTAATAACTATAATTAAGGATATTTAGATAAGCCGTATGTTGTTTTACAATAATGTATTCTTAATATTCAAGCTTTTGTGTACACATTCGAAAAAGGCGATACGTTTCTATATTGTTTCTGATAGGTAAAGGAGAGTTGAAATACATATGTTGTGATAATAAAATAAATTTTAAAATGAATTTTTAACAATTTTGTATGTAACTATGTACCCTTTGACGATAAACACAAATTTAAGGTATTTTAAATATCAAGTCTGGCGTAAAATAACGGAATGGTAATGGAGGGGTCTATGACCATAGTTTCGCTGCGATATCGAATCCGAAATGAGGAGATCTGAAGAAGAAGCAAAGTCATGGACATAGCCCGAAGAATTGTACGTCTGAAGTGACAGTCGATGGCAGTTGGGGCCAAAAGGTTCTCAAGTGGCGACCACAAGCCGGTAGATGCGGTACGGATAGTCCCCCTTGTGGGGGATCGACGACCATGAATTTTACAATTTTACATGAATACTCATGTCATGAACTGTATGGCAAAATATAAAAAAAAAAATCAATTGTGATGACAGTGGCGCCATCTATCTAAAATTAGTTACACCAACCTAAAAACCTTTGTGGGTTCATGCACAACAACTTTGCTAAACATCATCATATGATCAAATGAATAGTTTACTATTCTATGCGGGACATACAGGGAACATTGATAATAAATAATGTTTAAATGTCTATTATTTTAAACTAAATATAGGGAATGTCATGAACAATGCACGTTATCTCTTTTGTTCTTTTGTTTAATTTATAAATAAATGTTCTATTTTGATATTATTCATTATCTATACAAATAATAAAATTGGAGTGTCTGTCATATAATATGTGAATAACCGCTTTTTACACATCAACATAAATACGAGTACAGTACTCATACGAAAATTACATTTTTAAATTTTTTGTTTATCTATCTGTATCGGCTAATCTCTGAAATTGTTGTATCAATTTCGATGGGACTTATTCCGGCAGGTAGATAATGTACCTCAGGCTACTTTAATTTTAGAAAAATTCGTCAACGAAAACAAATATAACCTAAAATATTTTTGTTAAATTTCACTCGGACAAATACACGGAAGTAGCTAGTATTCTATAGTTTTAGCTTATATCGTCTGAAGATATTTTAGAGTTTAAAAAATGTGGACCACATTAAAGGAGTAAGATAAGGAATTGATTAAAGAATAGTTCCATATAAAACAGTCGCGAGTATAAAACCCTGTTATTTCATCTCTTTTAATTCAAGAACGCCGTTACTCTCAACGTTTTATTACACTTTCATAAAGTATCTTGATATTTTCATTTTTTAAAAATACCGAGCATTTCGAAATTACCAACAATCCTTTGTTTGTTAAAAACTCGTAAAACAAAGACTTTTCTCACTCTTTGTTATTGTTTCACGAGTTCATAGTCGTCAGATTCTACTAAAGAATTTTAGTTCCTAGCCTTTCCGTTCATTTTATAATTAAGAACGTATGAGGATTTACAATATATACCCAAATAGTACACACATCTTCAACTAGTTTGCTATCTACTTGATAAAATAATAATCAACTATTTTTATTTACATATTTTTTTGTTTTGTGACGTGATTGAAGGAAACATATGTACACAATAAATACGTCCATACCATTAAGATATATTGAAGAACTTATTCTGGAATTTAATAAATTAGATAAATGACATTGACAGTTATTACAAAATGTTTTGATTATTGAAATGAAAATGTATTTTTTATTTCAATCACAATGATTTCACACTTAAAAACTGATGAAATTTTGATAGTAACTTTTTTAAATTATTTCTTAGAAACAAAAAGCTATAATGTAAAAGTTTAAAGAGAAATTCTTAGCTAAATTAATCCGTGGTCGCCTACGGATGGGATGATCTTATAAGAAAGCCCAAGGTTACTCAAAGAGCAATGTAGAGAGTTATATCTACGCTCGGAGTTTCATGTGAAATGAAATCAGATATGAAGCGATACGATGAAATATATATGTATATAAGTATTGAGTAGTCATCAAAGGGGTAGATGATGACAACTCGGATAGGCAGCGATCTTTTTACAAGGGAGGAAGTCCGCAGAAAGACCAAGGTCACCGATGGAGCTTTAAGAATTGCTCGTATAAAATGGCAGTTGGCTATGTATACTGCTCGCATTTTCAACGAGGAAATTTGCACGAATTGGTTCTTGTAATTGATCCGTCAATAGCATTACAGTTCGATCTTTGGATCATGTGCCATTCGTGGTACCATCTTCTGCTTATTAGCATTAAATAGGTCACTATTTAATTTATAAGCCGCTAATAGTGCTGGAATGGAAAATTTTATTCGATGTTTTAATACAGAATCTGTTAAATAGATTCTCAAGTATGTGAGCGGAAAAGACCCAACATACACTCGTGTGCATCCAAATCGACTCACCTTTACAAAAAGGATAAATGGTGTATTATATTTTTAAAGAATATAAATATAATACACCGTCAATGTGTATATATATTTATATAAATCTGAGCAATATTTTCGAATTTAATCGAATTCTAATCATAAAATAATTAAAATTGAATAAGTGAAAAACAGAATAATTTAAATTTGAAATAAAAACACACTTTTTGTCTATTTTCTATGAGTAGGGCGATTCTGCTGCACGCGAGTGTATATTGAGAGAATAAAAATCTCCACATTTTTATATATTTGTGTTAAATTTTGATATCCTTATGTTATTAGGTTCTCTTATTACTATTAAATCTGCATTTAGGTTTTTCAATAATAATAAATAAGTAAATACGTAAACAAACCAAAAGAACTACAAATATAAAAAATAAATAAACGTAAAAACGTTTGGGAAAACATTTCTAAGCGGAAAACCTTCGTAGCGCCATTAAATCTATAACATTAATCACTTAAAAGATGACAGTTATTAAGCAATTTTTGGTACGCGTCAAATCTCACCGTAAAAGCGACATGTCTACAAAATAAATTACGTTTTACGTCAATTTTGTTGGGTAAGGTGGAGTTGGGGATATTTATCGCTCGCGGGTTACTTTAACTTTGTTTTATCGCTGTGGTTTTGCACTATATTACGAAACAGACACGTTGCTCAGTGTATTAACCTATCGTATATCTTTTAACCAAAAAATATCAATTTAAACCAGAGTTCCTCAAACTTTGTAGACCCCCTACTTACCTGATATTGATTTCCTGTAAATTTCTAACTGTAGTGAAGTTTAGTGTTAAAAACTTAAAGTGAAAACATATGTTAATTTATACATTTATTAATTGAATTTAAATTAAAACTAATCAAAATAAAAGTTTGTATCTGTTATGTAAAATATACGTAACATTAAATAAACATAAAATAAACTATAAATAAAATAATACAAGCAATAATAATAAAGGACCAATATCTAGCCACCTCCGCACATGCAGTGGTTGTCGTGCATGAAAGTGCACCGCCCGCCAGCCCGCTCGCCATTTTTTATCAACACCTCCTAAATTCCTAAAGGTTTCTTAATGCTCTTTGAATTAGCTCGTTTCGTAAAGTCAAAAAGCAATCGAAGTGCGCTGGAGGTAATAGCGTTTGAAAGTAAATGCAAATTTCCGAATGCTTCTGCGACGTTTAGGGAAGATTCTAGAAGTACTTACACGGTAAAGAGAAGACATAATGTAAGACTAAAAATCTAGAGTAAATTTAGTTTAAGTCTCTCCTAAGAGAATGAAGAATGAATTAAATGGTTGAATGTATAGCTCATTCTATCGGAAAAAGATTTTTACTCATATTTTCAATCAATCTGAATAAGTTACTTTTTTATTTGTATACGATAGACCAATAAGACAGCTAAATATTTATATAAATATATATATTCATATACTCGTACATACACCCATATATATATAAACACACACGCACACACACGCATATATATATAAGTGTGTGTGTGTGTGTGTGTAATGTGGGATGCTAAATATATAAAACAGTTGAATTTACTTTCAAAACTTCAATTAATACAACTGCTTAACATGTCCTTTTCCTAATCACACTAATATTTTTTTCCCCTACTGACACTGAACACTCCCACAAACATATTAAAAAAAATGTTTGTGTGAGTAATATATCAAAATACTATGTACTGTTTAAGTCGTATATATATATATATATATATATATATAAATACTGTCTCTACAATAGGCTTAGGCCTCCCCTAGAGGTTGGTCCAGTACTAGCTCGAGTTCGCCACTGTACAATGTTATATCATATAGTATTATTTAAGTAAATATTTTGTATATAACCTTTATACACCTGCCTACTTGTAACTTGTAAGGTTACATAAAAGGTGTTAAGTCCAAAGATTGAATAAAAATGTAAATAAATACCACAAGTATATAATAAATTTTAACGAGGAAACACTCTCTGTATTAACAACGTAATATGAGAAAATGGAGACCGGCTTGTAAGAATTTTCCATTTAAACAATTTGAGTGTCTAACAGTGCGCGCTCTTTGACTCGAGCAATCCAAAGCTTCTTGACCTGGAACAAGTGAGAGAGCACACTTGTTTTACGCCTTAAGCAATGCTGTAACGTAGTGTTTTGTTGGAAAAATAAAAACCTGCATGAATGTGGAACTGAACACAGGTTTCATTTGAAAAAAATAACAAATAAAAAACTCATATTTCATACAAATTATACTGGCCCGACGAAAAATAGACATTACTTATAATTATATAAAGAAAACAAACGTTGTCAGCGTTTGAAAAGATGGTGAAAGAGCACTTCCTTGGCTTCTAAAATAGGATGTTGTGTAGCATTTGTTATTTATTCGTATTAATAAAAATATTTCTCATGTAAATAAGTGTAAATGTATATTTAAATATTTTTATGTATATATTAATGTATGTATTTTTATGTATGTACACCCTAAACTGCCCTATCTTTCATATCTCTAATCTCCATCCAAAAGTTGTCTGGTAGAGATCGCCTCGAGCGATAAGACAGCCTCTTTTATATAAATTGTTTAATTTTTTTAGTTAGTATCTATGGTGTAAAACAAGGTATACATAAATAAATAATCCAATAAAACAAGTTGGGTGCATGATCTTATTAAGGTAAGGAAGCTTTTATCCAACAGTGGATGTTTTATGGCTAAAATAATGATGATATTCTCTGTGAAGTAAAAGTAAGTTAAAATTGACATTTAAAACCGACCAGGGCCATGTCTAAATAGTAAAATATTTGGTGTTTGTAAATAGCGATTAGTATTGACCTCGCTGATAGTGTGGAAATAGCATTTGGCTCAGTCCAAACAATTTTGAAAGATGTTTTGCGTCCCAAAATCGCGTCAAATCTCGATTGGACGACGTCATACTGCCCAAAAATTCGACTTATGTCGTTTCTCAACCACCGTATTCGTATGATTTCGCTCTGTTCGACTTTTGGCTGTATATATAGGCCAATGCAGGGATAACATTTCGACATGATTGAGAAGACGAAAACTGAATCGAAGAAGAACTTGAAGGCTATACTGGAAAAAGTCTATTCAGACTGTTTCGAGGACTGGACAAAGGGTTTGCAAGAATGCGGTTTATCGCACGGGCATTGCTTTAAAGGTGATGAAATTGATTTGAAACAATAAATAAAGAATTTCCATTTTATTAAAAAATTCACCTTACTTTTTGATTGCGGTATTATAATGATTAAATAATAAATATGTCAGTGTTCAATTTTATGTTAATATGTAAGGACGAAATTCGGAAAGATTAAAGGATGAGATGAAAGGATTGATTTGTGAGAAAAATGATAGAAATATTATTGATGAATAATATTGATTGAATGTGTCTTGAAGGTAACAGAATGTTCTTCGTTTACCATGGTCATCGATGTAAACGAATCGATAAAGTAAAATTCACATATTTTAAAGTCATCTGTCCACTATAAGGGTGGACGTCAGGCGTCAGGCTTGCCGTTTCGTGGTCTCCAATCCAATGCCTTAGGCCACAGATGCCGCTTATATGCTGTCGTCTGCCCAGTGCTATTTCAACTTGCCAATCCGCAGGGCCTTATTATTTTCATTCGTCCACGTATCTGCTCATTCTTGATTTGATTCCATAGAAAATTACCAAGCTTAGCTAATTGTCAATACAGTACATATAGCGGACTCATCGCATTCCAAGATATATTACAAAAAAGACCTATGGATGAATTAGAAACGTTTAGAATTTAACAGGGTCTTATCTATTTATAAGATAATAAATATAATTTAAAACTTTTATACAACAATTTATTTATTAAACCGTATTGTACATCATAGTAAATTAATAAAAAAGTAACAATTTATATAGAGATACAAGAGGCGGTCTTATCGCTCGAGGCGATCTCTACCAGACAACCTTTAGATAGAGATGAGAGACATGAAGGAGAGGACAGTTTAGGTTGTACATATATACAAGTACAGCCATTACTATAAACACTTACATATATAAAAACACTTCGGTATACATATATACAAATATACTCATCTTTACGTGGAAAAGGTATTATATAAATACGAATAATTAACATACGCTACCTAATATTTTCTTCATCTTTTTAAATGCTGACTTCAATTCAGCGCGTATTATTACTTCTAGCAATTCATTCCATGATCTGTTAGTGACAACAGTGAAAGATTTCTCCATAAATAAAGAACGGGCTTAATCAATTTCAAGTTGTCCAATGACCTAAGATTCTTAGCAAGTTAGTCACGTAAGAAAAGAAATCTAGAAGAAATCACCCAAAAAAAATACTGTTATTTATATATCGAAGAAAGATTTTTATCTAGCGATTTTAAAAAAGCTTATAAATTTTTTAACACAGTTTTCATATTAATTACACAAATGTATTTCTTATAACATTCTAGAGGCATATGAAGATAGTTTGAACGACCACTGATAAAGTTTTAATAAAATCATACTTAGCACTCTCGCAGAGTTGAGTATTTTTAATGTATTTTCTATTATATAAAACCTCTTTTGTGATAAATATTTTATCTGTGTCGATGTCTTTCTTTTTTTGTTAACAATAAACTTCGTTATACTCGAATAATATAATGTCAATATTTTACGCCCTATGCGACTTGAAATTTATAGATCCCATAAAAAGGTTATATTGGATAGCTAAGCCGATGTTTGGTTAGCCATCGAGTTGGGAATGTGTCGATAATCTAATTTATTTAGAGCCGAAGTTAAATTGCGCCTCGGAGGGGATGGTCTAGTGGATATATATCAATGATGTTTATACTTTAATCAAGAGACCAAGCTCTCAATAGTGTGATAAAAAATCTGTTACGCTGATAAACATAATAATTCATTTGACATAATTAAACAATAAATTTGTACATGTTTAAAGAATATAAATAACGTAATGGTGTTTGTAAAAAAAAAGTTGTAATTAATTGAAGTATAGATTAAAAAAATGTTTATTCTGAAATGTACTATAAATGTAATCTTGTTACATTTATTTGTACATCTACAATCATGATTGTGCGGCGTGGGAAAGCGCCTACAAGACGGACCGACGACATACTTACACAGGTTGATTAGCTATAGATCATTTGGCAGAAAAATCCTTTAACTTTTTAACACTTACATCCAATCAACCTGTTTAAAGTGAACATTTTGGAATATAATGAATTTATTTAGTTTTTATATAAGAATGCAAAAGGGCAATGACTTTTGACTGTACAAAGTCTGTAGCGACATCTGAATTTTTAATATGCTTTTTTTGCTATCTTATGTTATTTACTATTCTTTTAACAATAAATTTTTGAATAGGGTGTGCCATACGTGATTTGAATTTTGAATAATTATGCCTAGGTTCAATAAATGCAGTAGCATATATCTATTACAGGTTCAAGTCTTCGATAGTTTTGCTAACAAATCGATCATTTAGAAATCGTTTTTGTTTAGTGTTTGCTAGAAGACGAAAGTTGCCTTTATGGCTTTATGCCTGTACTACTTCTGAATGTTCATATATGTTTCATTTATTTGTAGAATTAAAAGGTAATTGAAATTTCCACGAATATTTTCAGTTAGTCATACGTGTATTCAATCTTACTTCTAATTTCTCATTATAAGATCATTTTGCTCTTATATATTCAAATTGATTTTTGTATAGTATCATACATAAATTGATATAGGATATTTGCTATTAGCATGATTCTTGTTTCAATTACTATGGATATAATTTATCGTCATAATCATCTTAAGTCTTAGGACGGCTTGGTGTTCTTGTATATCTAATTATCAATTAACTTATCATTATTTTATTTATTTATCATTTTGTTGTATAAATATATATCTTTCTTCTTCTTTTTAACACGCCATCTTCTTTTGTTTTTAAAACCACCGACGTAGGTTTTTTAAGATAGCATATTCATCTTCTAGCAACACTTCTTTTTCCGTGAATCTTACACTTAAACACAAGTTGCAGTCGCTCGTATTTTGAGTTTTTCATCGTGTAGCTCAACTATTGCAGCTTTATTGTTTTTATTGTATTTAGCACAGTACAGCAATGTGTATTTAAATTATATTTCTGAACGAAAAATATCGTGAGTTTGTAGCGAAATAATCACAGTTGTCAAAATGCTTTCGCTAATCTGTCAATCCATCGGTCTACGCATGCGCAAAATGTAAGGACGCGCGGCGTACGATTTGAAGGCGGTTGTCAAAACCGCGTTTCACCCCGAAAAATATTATGAAATAAAATAATAGCGAACGGCGTCAAATGACATATGTGTTGTTGTTTGTGAATTTGTAATAACTCTTTAGTGCTTGATGGAATATTGAATTAAATACTATCTTATATAAATTTTGAATCAATGTTTAATATTCACAAATGAGTGGTGAAAGTTTTATATAAAAAATATTTTATTCGCATGACAAATAATTTATTACGGCGTTGGTGTGCAGTTGTAAGCGGATGACTTTTAAAATAAACTGTGTCTATCTTTCATCCGAGTGTTTTAATTTTTGTGCTCCAGCTCGCTAGGTGTTGTCTCTAACATTGATACCTAACTTGTTAAACTCCACCACAAGTTAAATCAATTATTATATTAAAGTACTTGATTAAAATAGAATATATCATTATTCAGTAATATGATTATTTACTCTGCTGCAAAATTGCCGTTAGAAGTGGGTTTGAGTTGTGTTTAATTTTCTCTGAACAAAAGGAAACAACAGTATTATTGAGGATTTAAAGTGCTCTCTGAGAGAAATCAACTTTAATTTGTTTTAGCTTTCTTTGTACCGTTACTGCGATTTGTTAAATTCTTTGTTATAATATTAATCGTTTTTATTTATTTTGTCTTTCATTTGCTATTATATACTTTTAATACAATTATATACAGTATTACAATATATGTAATGTATCATCTTATCACAGCCACCATAAGGTTTAGTCCTTTTTCAAAGGATTGCTACAATAACCCATGCGCTGATCGCATCCAACGACTTCCATGATTATATTTAATGGAAACAGGCGTTATTTTGCGAAAGTCCATCCTAAGTAAGAAAAGGACCAATATTTAGCCACTTCCGCACATGCAGTGGTAGTCGTGCAACAAAGTGCACTGCCCGCCAGCCCGTCTCCACTCGTCATCATTTTAGCTCAAGCCTCCCTCGAGGCTTATGCTAAAATGATGACGACCGAGAGATTTCTAATGGCTTTATTGGAAATATAATTCGTACATCACAATATTTATATACCTTCCAAATAAGTTAAAAAAAAACCTCTCAAAAACGAACTGAAATTTCAGACTTAATAATAATAGCATATGAAATATTCAAAACATGTCAATGAATTATTTATAATCTTAACATTAAAGATATTGAAGTATGGTACGATATGGAAAAATGAATTTCCATTTGACGCGAGATACGTAGAGGACAAACTGCCTAATATTTCAGCGTAAGAGCTATCAACGCTTTCTTCGATAAGTAACGAAACGTGTTCTCTTAGAGTATTTACGGTGTTTTTACTTATGTTACCAGACTAATGGTGTATCGGTAGAAATTAGAGTTTATTGAGACATTGTGGTTAGACAGAATTGAGATTAAAATTAAGGTAAATACATGTATATATATATATGTGTATGTGTGCGTGTGTGTGTGTTCGTGGCTGGGTATGTATATATATATATATATATATATATATATGTATACATATACATCTATATTTTCTAACTAGCGGGGATAGCTCGCCCCAGCCCCCATCTGATTTTGATGGTTGAATGCTTTTTAATGTATTAACCCGCAAAAAATTAAATTAGATATTTAGGCTCTAAATATTATATATACTATACTATTATTTATGTATACTATATTTTATGTATATACATAAATAAATATCTCGCTGTAACGAGAGAACGTCTTTTTTCATTTTTTCTCAAAGTTGCTTTCTTAAAGATTCTTATGGAAAAAAAATTAAAACTACACATAAAATTTAAAAATTTCGGCATATTACAACTATCACTTTGCGCATTTATCTGCACAGAAATTTGAAAATTTTAATAAGTTATGATAACTATTAAAATTTCGTGCAATTGACAGTTCGCTATGAACTTCGCGCGTTTGACTGTTCACGTGATGCGTATTAAATTTAATTATTTAACACATGCATCTGTGAGTGCTTATCAGTCTAAAGATTCATTTATATATTTCGCATTAAATCAATAAAGTGTTAACTCTGTGATCACATATATGTAAAGTTATTTTTTCTGTTACAATGCTATATACCCATAACTTCTGGTAGTAAAGTCTTTGGTAACAGTTGGTTAATAATATCTTATTGATCAACAAACATTTTTCTTGCTTGATATTTATATGTCGACGTTGCAAATGCAAGGAAATTGCATTTTGTGCCAATCCTTTCATTAACGAAACGCAAACTAAATAAATAACCAAAAACAAAAGCTTAATGTACTGGCAAGGGCGGTAAGCTTTAATGTAGGAGATGCAGCTTGCATTACCACCGGAAGATACGACCGTACTTTGTGTTGGACGTTGACTTATATCGCTCTGTATCAAGGAACAAAGCGCTGTACTAAAACGATGTACGGGTATATCTTTTTCTTCAACGAATTGGACTCGATGTGGTAGAGTACTGAAATATGTGTGAGGGTTCCCCTTATATCGGCTCAACCAGTAACTTTATTTAAGTTACCTGATTGGTCAGTCGTCAAAAAGTATTCTTGAAAAGCGCTTCAACAAAGATTTCCTAGACGAGAAGTAAACCAGAGGTGTCAATTCGTAAGTCTAGATGGGCCGCAAGAAAAAAATCAATTTTATTTTGACTAGACGTCGTGATTTCAGTCTACAGACGCCCACTGCAAGGCTTAAGCCTCCCCCATAGATATCTATGGAGCGATATACCATAATCGCCACGCTTGGCAAGCAGATTGGCGATCGCAGTGTGGTATTATGGTATGCAGTGAACGCTGCTGTCCATCCTCTGGTAATCTGTTTATAAGCAACCCTGTATAATTAATGCACAGAGTGTGAATTATATATACCTACGATCGCAAAACTCACTCCTCTATCGCTGGGACGCCGCTGTTCAACTGACTTGACTGGTACCTTATAAAATATAAAGTTAAATTATTGTTAATATCCCAACACTAGACGTTCATCCTCTGATAATATTTTTCGTATTTAAATTTATTATTTTGACGTATTAAGTAAGCCGCAAAAATGTTCATCGCGGGCCGCGTGTTTGACACCCCTGTCGTACGCGTTTAGCAAACCAATTCAAAGATGCCTAGAAGGACTAATGTATTCGTTTGCAGAGATCACAAATAAAATATCAACTTTTTCAATGAAATATTCAGTTTTGTAAATTATATATTTATTATATGTTATATTATTAAATTGAACTAATTTAAAACACATCTAAATCGTGTTAAAACCATGCCTATGTTACTTAATACAGTTGAAAATAAATTGCACAAAGTTACGTGACATGTACGTATGTAATATTTCCAGAAGTGTGTATGAGTTGAATTTAAATTGCTTTAGGCAAGCAATCTAAGAAATGGTTGGAAGTAATCCAAAGTTTCTCTGTTGCCTCGAGCGTCTTTGAGTGAAGGATACACTGAGCAGTAACAATCAGTATTAACTTCGTAGTCAAGACGAACAGAACGCTGACGTATTCAGAATTTTTACATTTTTTTAAACACGCGCAAACGATTTCAATAAGTCTATTGTATTATTCTATATATATATATATATATATATATATATATATATATAGGAACGCTGTCACTTCGAATGGTGCTGGTAAATGGAGCTAGTAGTTAATTGTCAAAGTTGTGATATATATAAATTGTATAAATAAACTAAACTGCAGTAATTGAAGATGGACGAAAGGGTATTAAAGCGGAAGAGAAAGATTGACTGAATTAAGGAATGAAGAATGATATAGATTGTGAAGAACGGAAAGGAATCGAATTATTTAATAAAGAAAGTAAATCCCTGTTCTCAACAAAATAGAGGGTGGAACGAGAGGTCACCGATAGCGGTGGCAGCCACAAAAAAAGTAGTCAATTGTCTCACTACAAGGCATAGACCTCCCCAAAGTTCGACACAATGACCGTTCCTGCGACTTTCTGCGACCTTAATAATATCGACGTCGTTTACCCTGGCGTCTACCTGCTCGTGTACACCTCTCGAGAAACTGGCTGCACGGGTGATATGCCCAGCCCGCTGCCACTTGAGACTTGTAATTGATCAAGCTACATACGAGTGCATTTCTAACTCGGTCTCTCTAGGTAACTTGAGCCTTATTATAATGCCCATCGTAACATCATCGATCATGTCTCAGAGAGATATGTCCTCACTCACAATGTACACTGATCAAAGACCTACGTCTTTAGGGATTGCGGTATTTTGAACGATATGTTTTGGAGCTTTCCATACGCTGGTCATCCGAGTTGGATTCAGCAAGTGACCTCTTTCTCGAAGTTTGTAGGCTTTTATTTGGACCTCATACAACACCTTCAAGATAATGCACAGATATATTGGTACTCAAGGAGAGTCTCTCGTGATCTCATGACCCTGCGGTGGACCAAACCATGTCGTACCTGATTACTGGCGGTCCAGTATTTTGCGCGGAGTGTATTGACTAGCAGTTTCGGTTACAGAAGAGAATATAGCAGGGAAATATTGCCAAGCTGTTAGAGGAAGAAGAAAGACGCCAAAACTTCATAGAGTATAGTAAAAAAAAATAATAAGTAAGGTAGTTACAAGCAATAAATCCTAATCAGGAAAGACTAGATTGAGATAAAAATTATGATAGCATATAATAGAGAATTTAACAAAGCAAAATGAAGAATTTAAATGAAATAATAGGAATTTAAATTATTTTAAAAAATTAATTCTGAAAAAATTTCTCGACCGCACATTACAAAATTAGTGAATTCTATAACAATGAGAAGAAACAGACACCTTGAACCAGAAAAGAACACCTTAAAAAAGCTCCCACTGAATAAACTGTTTTTAAAGAAATTTTGAACCGAAAATTTTTTAACCGGCATAGACCAGGGGGTTGGCACGTCGAAGTGAAAGTACGCAGGCCACATAGTGCGCGTAACAGATGTCTGCAAGAGCCTTAAGTTTCTGAAGTAAGACTACGGGAATACTAGAATGAGAAAACAAATCGTGATAATCAGTGATGTGAAATTTGACAATTTAAAAAGAATAATGTAAATTAAAAATAAGAAAATAGAATAATTTAATAAACAAAAGTAAATGAATTAAAAAACTAAAATAAAAAAAGCAAAAGTAGTATTCTGAAGGTGAAAGCGAAGTATGAAAGATGACGTAAGATAGAAAAATAAAGTGTTGAAATGAATGAAAGAGGATATGCCGGATGAAAGAAAGATGTTTGGATTTATTGAGAGCATATTGTACCAAAGATAAGGGAATGTACGGGAGATTTCCAATAACGCGAATTATTTAAAAAAATGCACAGATATCTGCATTGTTAATATATTATATTATATTATATTATATTATATTATATTATTAGTGACCAGTGTTATAAATTTAAAATTGAACAATTTCATTGAATCTGATCTCCTAAAGAATATCGACCATTGCCACACTGACTTATAACATCTTTCTTTAACAGTTGATGTTTCTAAGTCAGTAGAAACAAATGATATTTCTTCTACATTTATATGAATGTAAATTTACTTGTAAACTTAATATTTTAATTACATAAATTGTTGATGATTTCACATTTGAAATACTCGCACACTATATGTTTTGAGTTAATTGAGTAGGGAATTCATATCTCATGCTAGACGTCATTTTAATTAAAGCATATGATTACGTTGCGTCAAATCTATCACGATTAAAGTATTTATCGTGTTTTTATTGATTCCATTATTTACTTAGCTTAACTGGTTACAAACGTGTATGCGTAAAATATACAGGTTGTTTGGTTTATTTAATATTTATTTATTTATTCACACTTTTTTACAATCTTTGTAAAAACGGTCTAGTTTTAGGCATTCTCTACCAGTCAACCTAGTAATGGGGTATAGAACTAACCTAATTCTTACCCAACTCGCCGCCGAGCCTGTTACTTGGCCATGCTGTCTGTATGTGTGTGCTCTCAATGTGTTTGTGATTGTTTTTAAGTAACAGCTTTAAGGGGTGAATAGTCGTTCCATCCCAAAAATACTGCAAAACCTAAGGCTCTCCCTAAGATATCTACGGGGGATATATTATATCGCAACGGCAGCCGGGTTCACGATCGTAATATGGGTGTTTTGATACGCAGAAGACGGTGCTGCTTATCCTCTTGAAACTTTTTCGTAAGCAATATCAATCCTATATAATTAACGCACCGAATGTGAATTGTCTAAGATTGTATCCTGGAAATCAAATCCGCAATCTACAATAGCAAGTCTTAGTCTTCTACCGCCCGGCTATCACCTCTCTAATTAAATTATAGGCTTGTTTCAAAATCAAGTCGAATCAATTCGTTTCAAATCGCACTAGATCTGGTCAAACCGCGCTGATTAAATTTCAATCCAATCGGTTCAAACATCAGTTGGAACCGGTCAATGTTTGACTACTCTATCGAATTTGTCAAACTTCACATCATTACCGGAATATCTAAAACCGAAATAAATTAAACAGAATATTCGATCAAATACAGGTTGAGCCAGTAAAGCGTGAAAATTAATTTAATTATTTCCCATACTGCAATGTCACTTTTTTTTAACCGCACTATTTGAGACCCACAGCAGTATTTGATCAAATATTCGAAATATTTTTATTCCAGTAGGCATTTTTGAATCGGCGATTATTTTAACGCTATTCCAGGAAATTACAGGAAAAAAGATTACGATGGTATGGCCACATTCAACGAAAACCAGATGACCACGTGGTAAAAACTGCCTTAAGCCTCCCAGAATTCCCAAGAGGGAGAGGGCGTTCAAAAGCTACGTGGTGGTCTAATATCAGAAAGGAACTGGAAACCCTTCAACTTGATGCAGGGACAACCCAGAATAGAGTGGCCTGGCGCAAATAAAAAAGGAGACCCGACCCCAAATAAAGGGAAAAGGGAAGGAAGAAGAAGAAGAAAAAGATTATTTTAACGCTATTACTAGTAAGCTACCATCGGCTTGGAACGCTAATTTGTTGAGGAAAGCCAACCAGAAACTCAACAGTTGTTTTTTGAAATGAAATTTAACAATTTTTTATAGGTGTACATTATACATAATATCAACCATACGAGTATAAGTCAATAATCAAGTCCCATAAATTTCTCTTGAATACTGTAATAAGATTTATTTATTAATATACTTTTAACTTTAGATTTATGATATTTGCGTACACTCATACTCATAAAGGATGGATGTTTTATTTATCTCTGTTCTAAAAAGATAAAAATATATAGATTTAAGCTAAATGAGCTTTTTCGACTGATTATTTTTAATTTTCTACAGACTTTTTTATTTTGATTATAGTAACTGAATTTTTAAATAATAAATTCCCTTACTTTTCTGTGACTTACGCCGACAGACACGATTCTTTTGAATGATTCCGAATACCAGTATTGACCACAGTTGACTTCAATCATTTGTTTTTTTTTTTTTTTTCTTTTGTTGTCATTTGTATCTTAGTATATATTTTCAATACACATAATTGTATTCAGCATACTTTTAAAATAAAGAAATAAAAGAAAACGTAAACCAATTTTTTTAATATGTTGAATATCTAATTTTTCGTCATTTATAATATTAAGAACTGTTGTTTTTGGATACCAGGGTGTTTTATGCATTAATTGTCAGCAAATAAGATGTATTAACTCCTTTGAATCAGCGGAAGCCTGGCGTTAGAAGACCGAGACTTGCGATAATAGATTTCGGGTTCGATTCCCAGGATACAATATTATACAATCCACACTTGGTACGTTAATTATATAGGATTGATATTGCTTACAAAAAAGTTTCAAGAGGATAAGCAGCAGCGTCTTCTGCGTATCATAATACCCATATCACGACCGTGAACCCGGCTGCCGTGGCGATATAGTATATACCGCGTAGATATCTTAGGTAGAGTCTTATGTTTTGCAGTATTTTTGGGATGGAACGACTATTCCCCCTTGAAGCTGTTACACTTACAATCACAAACACATTGAGAGCACACACATACAGACAGCATGGCCAAATAACAGGCTCGGCGGCGAGTTGGGTAAGAATTAGGTTAGTTCTATACCCCATTACTAGGTTCACTGGTAGAGAATGCCTAGAACCAGTCCGTTTTTACAAAGATTTGTAAAAAAGGGTGAATAAATAAAATATTAAATAAAACTAAACAACCTGTATATTTTACGCATACACAATTGTAACCAGTTAAGCTTTTTATAAATAATAGAATTAATAAAAACACAATAATTACTTTAATCGCGATAGATTTGACGCAACGTAATCATATGCTTTAATTAAAATGACGTCTAGCGTGAGATATGAATTCCCTACTCAATTAACTCAAAAACTATAGTGTGCGAGTATTTCAAATGTGAAATCATCAACAATTTATGTAATTAAAATATTAAGTTTACAAGTAAATTTACGTTCATATAAATGTAGTAGAAATATCATTTGTTTCTACTGACTTAGAAATATCAAATGTTAAAGAAAGATGTTATAAGTCGGTGTGACAATTGTCGATATTCTTCAGGAGATCAAATTCAATTCAATCATTCAATTTAAAATTTATAACACTGGCCACTAATAATATAACATAACATAATATAATATAATATAATATAATATAATATAATATAATATAATATAATATAATATAATATAATATAATATAATATAATATAATATAATATAATATAATATAATATAATATAATATAATATAATATAATATAATATAATATAATATAATATAATAACAATGCAGATATCTGTTCATTTTTTTAATGTTTCGCATTATTGGAAATCTCTCGTATATTCCTCCTCCTTCTATATCTTTGGTACAATATGTTCTCAATAAATCCAAACATCTTTCTTTTATTCGGCATATCCTCTACCATTCATTTCCATACTTTATTTTCCTTTCTTACGTCATCTTTCATACTTCGCCTTCATCTACAGAATACTGATTTTGCTTATTTTATTTTAGTTTGTTAATTCATTAACTTTTGTTTATTAAATTATTTTATTTTGTAATCTTTTAATTAATTTTTTTTCAATCGTAAAATTCTAATACACTGATTATCACGATTTGTTTTCTCATTCTAGTCTTACTTCAGAAACTTAAGGCTCCTGCAGACATATGTTACGCGCGCTTTGTGGCCTGCGTACTTCTACTTCAACGTGCCAAAACCCTGGTCTATGCCGTTTAAAAAAATTTCGGTTCAAAATTTCGTAAAAAAACGTTTTATTCAGTGGGAGATTTTTTAAGGTGTTCTTTTCTGGTTTAAGATGTCTGTTTCTTTTCATTGTTATAGAATTTACTAATTGTGTAATGTGCGGTTGAGAAACTTTTTCAGAATTAACTTTTTAAAATCATTTAAATACCTATTATTTCATTTAAATTGTTCATTTTGCTTTGTTAAATTCTCTGTTATATGCTATCATAATTTGTTATCTCATTCTAGTCTTCACTAAATAGGATTTATTGCTTGTAACTACCTTACTTATTATTTTTTTACTATACTCAATGAAGATTTGGCGCCTTTCTTCTTCCCCTCACAGCGTTGCAATATCACCTTCCTCTATTCTCTTCTGTAACCGAAACCGGCAGTCCATACACTCCGCGCAAAATACTGGACAGCCAGTAATCAGATGCGACATGGTCTGGTCCACTGCAGGGTCAGGAGATCACGAGAGACTCTGCTTGAGTTTCAATAAATCTGTGCATCATCTTGAAGGCGTTGTATAAGGACCAAATAAAAGCCTACAAAGTTCGAGAAAGAGATCACTTGTTGAATCCAACTCGAATGACCAGCGTCTGGGAAGCTCCAAAACATCTCGTCCAAAATATCGCAATCCCTAAAGACGTAGGTCTTTGATCAGTGTACATTGTGAGTCAGGACATATGTCTCTGAGACATGATCGATGTCGTTACGATAGGCATTATAACAAGGCTCAAGGTACCTAGAGAGACCGAATTAGAAATGCACTCGTATGTAGCTTGATCAATTAAAAGTCTCAAGTGGCAGGGGGCGGGACATATCGCACGTGCAGCCAATTTCTCGAGTGGTGACCACGAGCAGGTAGATGCAAGGGTAAACGACGTCGATATAATTAAGGTCGCGGGAAGTCGCAGGAACGGTAATTGTGTCGAACTTTGGGGAGGTCTATGCCATGTAGTGAGACAATTGACTACTTTTTTTGTGGCTGCCTTCGCTATTGGTGACATCTCGTTCCACCCCCTTTGTTACTGGGAACAGGGATTTACTTTCTTTATTAAATTTCCCACTTCTTTTTTATTATTTTCATACTCTTCTTCCGTACTTCACAATCTCTATCATTCTGTTCTTCATTCCATAATTCAGTCAACTTATCTCTTCCGCTCTTATATCCTTTCGTACATCCTCAATTACTACAGTTTAGTTTATTTATAAATTATATATCACAGCTTTGACAATTGATTACTAGCGCCATTTACCAGCACCATTCGAAGTAACAGCGTTCCGATATAAATAAATAAATAATATATTATCTATAACCACATGAATAATACGAGTACAATAGACTTATTGAAATCGTTTGCGCGTGTTTAAATGTAAAAATTCTGAATACGTCAGCGTTCTGTGCGGCTTGACTATGGAGTTAATACTGATTGTTACTGCTCAGTGTATCCTTCACTCAAAGACGCTCGAGGCAACAGAGAAACTTTGGATTACTTCCAACCATTTCTTAGATTGCTTGCCTAAAGCAATTTAAATTCAACTCATACACACTCCTAGAAATATTACATACGTACATGTCACGTAACTTTCTGCAATTCATGTTCAACTGTATTAAGTTACATAGGCATGGTTTTAACACGATTTAGATGTGTTTTAAATGAATTTAATTTGCTTACATAGCATATAATAAATATATAATTTACAAAACTGAATTTTTCATTGAAAAAGTTGATATTTTATTTGTGGTCTCTACAAATAAAAACCTTAGTCCTTATAGGCATCTTTGAATTGGTTTGCTAAACGCTTACAACCGGGGTGTCAAACACGCGGCCCGCGATGAATATTTTTGCGGCCTATTTAATATGTCCAAAAAAAAATTTAAATACGAAAGATAGTATCAGAGGATAGACGTCTAGTGTTGGGATATTAACAATAATTTAACTTTATATTTATATTTTATAAGGTACTAGTCAAGTCAGTTGAACAGCGGCATCGTAGCGGTTGAGGGGTGAGTCTTGCGATCGTAGGTATATATAATTCACACTCTGTGCATTAATTATACAGGGTTGCTTACAAACAGATTACCAGAGGATGGACAGTAGCGTTCACTGCATACCATAATACCACACCGCAATCGCCAATATGCTTGCCAAGCGTGGCGATTCTGGTATATCGCTCCATAGATATCTATGAGGGAGGCTTAAGCCTTGCAGAGGGCGTCTGTAGACTGAAATGACGACGTCTAGTCAAAATAAAATTGGGTTTTTTCTTGCGGCCCATCTAGACTTACGAATTGACACCTCTGGTTTACTTCCCGTCTAGGAAATCTTTGTTGAAGCGCTTTTCAAGAGATATACATTTTGACGACTGACCAATCAGAGAACTCAAAGTTACTGGTCGAGCCGATATAAGGGAAACCCTCACACATATTTCAGTACTCTCCCACATCGAGTCCAATTCGTTGAAGAAAAAGATATACCCGTACATCGTTTTAGTACTGCGCTTTGTTCCTTGATACAGAGCGATATAAGTCAACGTCCAACGCAAAGTACGGTCGTATCTTCCGGTGGTAATGCAAGCTGCATCTCCTACATTAAAGCTTACCGCCCCTGCCAGTACATTAAGCTTTTGTTTTTGGTTATTTATCTAGTTTGTGTTTCGTTAATGAAAGGGTTGGCACAAAATGCAATTTCCTTGCATTTGCAACGTCGACATATAGATATCAAGCAAGAAAAATGTTTGTTGATCTATAAGATATTATTAACCAACTGTTACCAAAGACTTTAATACTAGAGGTATAGTGTATAGACTTTTAGATAGTATAGAATTTTTAGATCGATAAACACTGACAGATGGATGTGTGAAATTACAATATTTAATTTGCATCGCGTGAACTGTCAAACGCGCGAAGTTCACAGCGAACTGTCAATTGCACGAAATTTCAATAGTTATCATAATTTATGAAAATTTTCAAATTTCTGTGCAAACAAATGTGAAGTTTTAATAGTCGTTATATATTCCGGAATTTTTAAATTTTATGAGCTTCTTTAATTTTTTCTGTCTATAAGAATCTTCTACAAAGTATTACAAAGCTTACAGAATCATTTTTTATATATGCAGTCGTTCTTTTGTTGTTGCGCCACCAAGGGAAATCTGTTTTTTTATTTATAAATATATATATATATATATATATATATATATATATTATTCTACCATCAAGATCAGTTGGAGGTTGCGAATAACAAGGATAATTAAATTAAGACTTAAATAAGACTACATCGTAGCTTTTCACGATAGTTAGGAGATATGTATGTGTGTGTGGATGTATATGTATACATATATTACACACTATATATATATATATACACGTATATTTATATGTACACACACACACCTTAATTTTAATCTCAATTCTGTTTAACCACAACGTCTCAATAAACCCCAATTTCTATCGATACACCATTAGTCTGGTAACATAAGTAAAAACACCGAAAATAACCTAAGAGAACACGTTTCATTACTTATCGAAGAGAGCGTTGATAGCTATTACGCTGATATATTAGGCAGTTTGTCCTCTACGTATCTCGTGTCAAATGGAAATTCATTTTTCCATATCGTACCATACTTCAATATCTTTAATGTTCTCCATGTATTAACTTTATAGAAAATTGATCACAGATTATAAATAATTTATTGAGATTTTTAATATGTCATGTTATTATTATTACGTATAATTTTTTAACTTATTTGGAAGGTATATAATGATTTTCATGTACGAATTATATTTTCAATAGAACCATTGGAAATCTTTGCAAAAGGATGATATGTCCAGTAGGTGTTTTACAGCTCAAATGATGACGATGACGGTGATGAATGCAAATGCACATGATTTTTTTTTATTGACTTCATTTATGAGTGCCTTTCGTTCTGCCCCAGTCTTGGTTACACATATGCTAATTTACAAAATAAATATTTTTTTATTACATTATTAGCGTTCTCGTCTTTTTTCCTTTTCAATGTTATTTATTTATTTATCTTTTGTATTTTTTTGATTTCTTTCATCACATTACTTAAGCCGTCTTCCTACTAGAATACTACAAGTTTACATTTTGTTGTGTTTTGTTTTATTTTTATTTTTATGTTTGTGTTTTTCTTTCATTTATATTCCTTTTTATTTAATTTCTACTGTACTATTTTATATAATATGCATCTTATATATTTAAATAATACGTTAATTTATCAAGAAACTTAGCATTATATTTTTTGCATCTGTTTATTCAAAGTTTTTTAATTATATGTTTCATGTATGTACATCTATTTTAGACACCTATCGCTTGTTGACCGCCTGCCCTATTTTAAATAAGCCCATTTAATGGTTGTCTGGAAGAAATCAGGTTTGTATCTTGCGCATTGATAATTTGATTGTGTAGTTTCTTTATATATATGTATATTGTTTTATAATAAAGAGTAGGCATATATATAAATAACTAGCTGTGCCCCCGACTTCGTCTTCGTGGAATTTAACATTAAAATTATTTAGTTCATTTATTCTCATTTTCATTTTTTTATTACATAAAAGTTGCTGTTTATTATATCATCTACCTGCCATTTTAAGTATTGTCGAAATCGGCCCTTCCGTTTCAGACATTAGCCTGAACAAACAGACAGAGAGACATTAAAAAAAAATTGTATATATACCTTATATATTCCATATGAATGTAGTAAATGCGATTATTTTAATAATACAAAAGGGACTCTATAATTTTATTTATTTTTATATATAACTTTAATTTCTCCACAAATTGCAAAAGAAACTTTTTTCTCTATTGTCATTTCGTAGATTCTAGAAGTGCGATATTTGATTATTTTAAGTTAATCAAAACAAAAAAAAAACTTAATATTTTAATAAGAAATTAAGAAAATGTCACCCTTTTCATGACCAAAGTCTATATACCAGTATTTCCCAACGATGAGCCCACGCCCAACATGCCCCCTTGTGGGGTTTTGATGTCTGTTAAGTGGAACAAATCAAAAGCTATCTCCGTACGAATATTACCTTTTGTTTTAATATAAATAATATAAATGTTACATAGGTGGGCATAAGAATTTTAGAAAAGATAAGATGGCAATGCATTTCTACTCTGAAAACACGTATACGAAGTCATTCACACGCCTTCATATAAATGAGTGTAAAACTACGTGTTCATATATATGTTTGCACATATACATAATTACTGACTAAATTCCAGGAGAAATTACATAAGAGTAGCAGTGTAATTAAGAAAGCAATTTACAAAAGCAATGACCAAAATAAAGGAAGATAAGTATAGCGTTACGAAGATAAGACTTTAATAACAGGCCATGTTTATTACTGAGCAGGAACATGCCTTCCGGGTTCTTCTCTATATATTAAATTGCGGACAGTTGTCTGTGTATTTCGATGATGTATTATTTAAAATCAAAATTAATTCTTTATTTAAATTAGAACAATTGAAAATCAATGCCATCAGAAATATTAAATGACATTCGAAATTCAAATTGCGACCTTTTAAAATTAATTATTGTCCCAGATGTAATGCCAGAAGTTATTGGCCGGTCGCATTTTTTTTATTTTATTTTTTTAATTTCTTTACTCCTACAACTTGTGTAATGGTGTACTTAATCCCTTATATGCATTCAATCTACTGTACCCGGCGATAAATATTGCACATCGACCTTTGGAAAGAGACAGTCGGTTAATTTCGGCTTCGAAGAGCGTTATCTCTGTTCCACATTACCTATGTGACTTTATCAGTCGTGCAACAGAGATAATGCTCGTCGAAGCCGAAAATAGCTGATTGTCTCTTTCCAGGTCGATCTCCAAGTCGATGTGCAAAATTTATCGCCGGGTATTGTGACTAACTTAACATATTTCATAGTGATCTCTTTATACACAGGATATTCGGAAGTAGCTCTACAAGCTTCAATATTTTTGCTAACAAATGAGCTTTATATCGTAGTTCTTCTCTATATATTAAATTGCGAATATTTGTCTGTTTGTTTTGATTATGTATTTTTTGTACTAAAAAACCAATATATTTACTATATCTTCACACAAAGCGATTGGTTCTGTATGTAAAAACTTTTACAAAAAACAATAGTATCAGAAATCATTAATAATGCAATGATATTATAGTAATAGAAATCGTATTCGATATTCGAATTATGACATTTTAAATTAATTATTATTCCAGACTATGTACAGAAGTTATTGCCCTGACGCATTCCAATAAAAAAAGTATAATGCAGGACTTAATATCTTATACGTATTCTTTACCAGTCAACATTTAACAAACACAATTAATGTAACATATTTTAGATACGAACAGTTGCAAAAAACGCCGTAGAAAATTACAGTTAAGGTTTGAAATTAAAATTGTAAATAAAATGATAAAAATAGGCTAATAAAGAAGTAAACAAAACCATATTGTAATAATGTAACTATAGAATAGACCAAATGTGAGAAATAGAATAAAACCAACAATTGTAATAGTCAAGGTATGACGGAAATAAAGTATGGTCGAATGAAAGGGAAAGGTAGAAGAATTGTAGAGAGAAAGAAAATAAAAGAATGAAAGATCATAGGAGGAACATCTGAAGAGTACGAAAATGAAATTATATGATATATACGTGAAAAAAATATTAAATAAAAACAAAGTCCCTGTCCCACAATAGATAAGGGTACGAAAGGTAAAAAAAACATATTTCAGAGTGATCACTTTATATAGTATGTTTGAAAATACAGGTGACCTTTTCAAAGTTTTTTCTTACAACTGAACTAGATATACATTCATTAATTTCAAGATTTTGCCCATCCGATATATTTCACGCGGGTGTAAATAATAAGTCTAAGAAAATATAAAGACATATATATTCTTTTCAAGATGGCGCCTGAAAGAATATTTATTTCCTCTTTATTTATATACTCAACATGTAAAACGTATACGCTACAGCGATACTAAGTGACGTATGAAGGGCAGATAAGATCTCTTTCCCATTTGAGGCCAGAGTAGGCTTTGTGTCTGCCAAGGGGCACATTTTATGACGGCGTTGAATAATTTTAGGGTCCCGTTTGTTTGCTACAATTCTTTTTATCTTAATAGTTGTCGTATTTCGTCACCTGATTTATGGGAGTAATATTCACAAATTTCTCTGAGTTTTCTTGATTATTTTCGTTGAAGGTCACCGTTACTTGTCGCTATATTGTCGCGTATTATGTTCGTGTCACATTTGTGACTACATAGGATCACCGTGGTATTTCCGTGGTGTCACCGCCGTGCCATCGTCGTGTCACCGCCGTGCCACCGTCGTGTCACGGTCGCGCCTCCGTAGTCGCCGTCGTCGTCGCCACCGTCATTGTCACCGTCGTCGCTACCGTCATCACCACCGTAGTCGTGCCATCGTCGCGCCGTTGCCGTCGTGCCGTCACCGTCGTGCTATCGTTGTCGCGCCGTCGCCGTCATGCCACCGCCGTCGCCGCCGTCGCCGCCGTGCCGTCGCCACCGTCTTCGCGCCGCCGCCGTCACCACCGTGGTCGCGCCACCGTCGTCGCCACCGTCGTCGCACCACCGTCGCGCCACCGTCGTGCCGTCGTCGTTTTCTTAGCGCATTTTTACTCGAAATTCAATAATTTGTTACTTTGACGTTGCAATTTTTCACGATAAATACATTTTAAGCTACATTTTTGATATACTAAATTTATCGCTTTGTTATTTGACTGAATATACTTTGATAGAAACATTTGACAGTGATTAAAGAAAGTCATAAAATGTCGTGTCAAATTCCCATATAATCTGTCAACATAATCAAACCATAATTATCGCAATAGAAATAGCTTGCTAACAAAGACGAGATTTTACTTTAAAAAGTTTATCAGACGGTGTTATGTATTTTCAATAGTGACAATTAAATCCATTTGTTACAGACAATTATTCAAGGACATGAATATAACTGGAGGACTTTAATTCAATTTGATAAAAATACATTTTTGGTAAGAATGTCACAGACTAAACTTTATTTTATATTTTCTGAAGGGTACATAGCGGCGTGTATAGATATCTCACCAGATGGACCGATGACATTCGTAGAGCAGGCAGCGAAGAAGAAGGGTATCTAGGCAATTGAATAGGTAGTGATATGCAAAGGCAACGTGGGCTTTTGTATTTCAAAACCGGAAAATAATTTACAAAATCCGATTTAATACTATATTGGCTGGCAGTGTAATTTTTTATACACCACTACATGATATATCCATTTAAAGATTGTCTGGAAGAGCCTCTTGTACTCTATGTAAATTGTTCCTTTTTTTAGTTATTATCAATGGTGTACGAAAAAGTGTAAATAAATAAATATGCTCAGTTCAATAACATAATTTACTTATATTATACAAAATGTATAGAGTTTTTTCAAACTTAGAATTCATATTAAATAGTTAAATAAATCACACATGTCTTAGCCCATAGAAGCCAACTGATATTTATTAGGGGAATTATACCATAATTGCTACACAGTATGGTATTATGGTACGCAGAGAACGCTGCTGCCCTTCTTAGGTTTGTTGTAATTATATATGATTTACATTGAGAATTGAACCCCCGTTTAACCATCGCTAGTCTCTGTCCTCAACATCTGGGCTATCACTGCAATGTCACATGTATTACATATTATCGCAAACAGCGATCTCATCTAGTCCACAGGCGTTACCTCGCGGAAGTCCATCCTAACTAAGAAAGGGACTAATGTATAGCTACTTCCGCTATGCAGCAGTAGTCGTGCAATGAAGTGCATCGCTCGCTAGCCCGCTGATAAATGCGCGTGCGGTAACCAATGCGAAACACAACTTACTCACCGTTAATCTAATCTACACGCGTTTCACCCCTTGACCAGAGCCAAGCACCGAGTGAGCCCGCTTTGCCACTTCATTGCACAACTACTGCTGCATAGCGGAAGTAGCTATATATTAGTCCCTTTCTGAATTACTATTGCATTAATCTGGTTGTGTAGAAGTTTATTAGATATATCATATGAATAAATAAAATCTAAAACTAATTATATAAATAAATAAAGAAAAAAATTATAAATAATTTATATTCATAAACACAGATTTATTGATTTATATATTTATTGACATTATTATGTACATAGACAAGATTGAAATAAATAATGTTTCGACTATGTACCGTTATAATATTTACTTGAAACGTTTACACAATTATCATAGCGATGCGTATTATTAAATGAATGCAATAATAATAAATTATGCTGTTGATGATTTAACCAATTTAGCTTAATTAACAGGTAGTAAATCCTGAAATGGTTATTTCGTGAAGTAAAATGTGCAGCAATAAGCTAGCGAAAACTTTCGAGTAGTTCGTCCTATTTTTCCTTGAGAATAACATGTACACTCTACTCGACTTTTGAAGAAGCGAATTTATCTTGAATTTTGGTTTAAAAGTTTTAAAGGGGCGAACGTATACCTCATTTCCTGTCAATTAATATATTGTACACTCTATCTTAAATCAATGGTTTGAGAAATAATAAGTAACTTATTGATTATATAGGAAAAAAATAATATTAATAATTGTTTACTGTCTATCTCTGTAAACTTTGTACTGTCACAAGTTTTTCGCCTGTTACACCGTAATAAAAAATGGAAATGTAGAAAAAAATTGTTTCCACCGAATACTTATCTACTACTATATATATATATATATATATATATTACATATATATATATATAGTAGTATATATATTGCATAGGATATATAATGTTTGATATTTTCAACTATGTACTGATTCACCAAAATATCTATGTAACCATTAAATTTAACGACTTGAAATTTAGTTGAAATATTACTTTTACTAAGTAAAGGTCAGTTAAGAAAAGGTTTAATGAAATTATAATATTTCAGAGTAGGTAGGAGTAGGACATAGGTGTGCAAGATTTAAAACAATAGGTTTATATAATACAGTTTCACACCAATAGAGTTTAGAGAATCATACATTTTTTTTCTTTAACATACCAGTATAAATTATTTTGCTTAAGAAACTGCCTTGGGTATTATTTATTTATTTTTTTCAATAACTTTTACACATTTTATGTATAACGGCGAACTTAATGACGAAAGCATTCTCTACCAGTTAACCATTAGAAGGTGCAAAGATAATTAACAAAGGTAGGTGAAACAAGTTTATATCAAACACCTTATATAAATATATTAATGCCTACTATTTAATATAATTATGTATATATCTGTCGTAATATATATATATTTAAATATCAATATAGACTATTTAAATACATATAATAAATAATAAAATTCAATTATCGTGATGATTCCTTCAGCTGCCAAGCAACAGCTCTACAATCTTCACTTGAGCAACTTCAATGAGCAACGATTCCTGATTAACCTAATATGCTATTATGGTGCGGGTTCCAGAAAAGAATAAATATACAACATCATTACTTTTAACTATTTCAGGACAAAACTCAGAACTCCACAAGCTATGACGTTCCCTGAACCACATCATATTTACAAGATCAAACAATTTTACAAACGAAAAACCAAGAATGCTTTCTACAAATCGTCTAGATACTTTTCTACGAAGAAGTGGATCGAACTGGTGAAAGCTTTTCCGTTAAGCTTCAATTGGAAAATGAAAATAAGGTTCTATTCAGAGAAATATTAATTCCCTTGTTAAATTAAAAGCAATTGTGTTATTTATTTATTTTATATATATAGAGGTGTAGAAACTTTAAAGGGGTGAATGTAGAGCGCATTTATCAGCAAATAACTTCAAAATATTTACAGTTATTTTCAATCATCCTGTATAAAGTGATCACTCGAAAACATGTGTGACATTAATTAACATTTTCTATTATAATACGACAGGTCTATAAATAACAGTAGAAAGTCTTTAGGAGGATATAGTAAACAATTAATTTCATATTTAACAATTCGAATTTTAAAAAGGCTTTACTTTCTGTATTATTATTAAGTTATTTAATTTTTTTGGAACTCATTGATTTTGTAGAGGGTTAACCATACATTGACAACAAATAAGCTTACCCTTTTATAAAATCACTCTGTATATATAAGAAGCCTCCAATATTAAATTAAGATTTTTCTCCAGAAGTCGAAAAACCAGCTCCTTGGATTTTTTTCCTTTTCATTTTCAGCTAATAACATGTCTTAGTGAAAGTTATTAAACACTATATGCTTATAGAAATATCCACTTAAATTTAACTAAATATTCTTAAGAAACAGTACTAACTACTCAAAGATTTTAATATCTTCCTCATCCTGCTTCACAGAGCAGCCTTTCTTCAGGCTAAGTTCTGGCTCATTAAGCACTCCGCTCTTGCGTCGCCTAATTAAGCACTCGCTTCAATCTGATTCAAAGGAAAGCTCCGTTCTTGTACCAGCAAGTTGCTGTGAGCTTTTTTATATATGCTGCCCTTTTTTTTACTGCTGCAAACCATTTTGGCGGTTCATTACAAAAATGTACAATCATTTTTCTTACGCATACATGCTTTAGTTTAATGCATATCGGCTATTTTAAAAAAAAGGTTATTCGTAAGAACAATATGATAACTTTTTTTAATAATAACCTACTAATATAACTTTCTAAGATAATACTGTAAGTTTTTTCTTTTGATATTAAAGGGTTTATAATTAACCATTCCTACAATAAAAGTAAGTACTTGATGCAGATTGAAAGGCAATCATAAAGCCTGTAAATATGGAGGTTGTAGAACTCTCACAGAGACAAGGTGGCGGGAAGTCGATGTTTCAATATTTAATAGAATCAGACGTTACTTTAAGGAAGTCCATCCTAAGTAAGAAAAGGACCAATATTTAGCCACCCCCGCACATGCAGTGGTAGTCGTGCAACAAAATGCACCGCCCGCCAGCCCGCTGATAAATGCGTATGCGGCAAACAATGCGAATCACACGACCGCCACCGCCAAATTACTCAACACGTGTCTCACCTCTCCACGGGGCATCTTCAGGAGTTATGTGACACCGATTAGTGCCAATTAGTGACTCGGTGTATGGTTTCAAGTTTCTAGGCGGATCTGGCTTAGAACCCTTAGGGGGCTGGGAGGTTTCTCTGTTATGGAACTGAGGCAGGCTCTATGGGAACCTCCTTCGATGTTTGCGCGACTTTTTTAGGCGATTTTGCTCCTGGTTACTTACGATGATCATAAGAAGGCTTAAGGTCACCCTGAGAGCAATGGAGAGGGCTATGCACGGAGATCCGTAAAGAACCAAGATCACCAACGTAGTTCCAAGAATTGCTTGTCTGCAGTGACAGTGGGTAAAGCACATTACTCCTGCAACCGCTGGCCGTTGAGGCCGAAAGGTTCTCGAGTGGGTAGGCCTTCCACTAGATGGATGGTGACATAGTTACAGTCGCGAGAAGTCGTTGCAGGCAGCGCAAGGCTGGTCTTGGTGACGATCTTTAAGGGAGGCCTAAGCTTTTCAGTGGGCGTCCATCGGTTGAAAAGAAGAAGAGGGATGTGGGCTTGATGAAGGTTCCAGTTGCGACTCGCGAGTCCCGAGTTAGATGACTTTTGAAAAGCCTTGCATGACTTACAGCTTTTCTGAATAAAGTTCTTTAAGAGTCGCAGTATTAATTTAAACTTTAAAGCCTTTATACACATAACCAATCATCCTGTAGAGACTATATTAAAAATACCAATTATAAAAAATCTAACTATTTTTTAATATTTTCAAAATTAATGTATGTATGTCGTTCTTGTTGAGGTCTATAAACTATTTTTGTATTTTTATATTGCAAATAAATAAATAGACAGTGAAGACGATGTGTATACCGTTTTAACCGAAGTTTATATTGTCTAAAACTGGAGATTGTACAGCAAATTAACGTCAGGGAAGTTAAAGGGACCCGCAAATTAGACCCAAGCGAAAGGTCTGGTTGACATGCCGGAAAATATAACTTTGTGCGTTATTACCAACTAAATATATAACGGAAATGAAGCGACGTCTTGTCTGTGTTTGATATATTTTAATTTAATTTTTAGTAAATGTAAATGTAACATGAGAATGAAGAAGTCGTATGCAGGAAGTTGTTAGATCATTTAGTGGAAGGCCTATACCTTGCAAACATGATAATGATATAAGATAAAGATTACTGTAGTTCACCAGGCAGTTGAAACAGTAGGTAAAAACCAAAGTTTTTTTCTAGAATGTTCCAGTGTTCTCTCGATTTGTTTATTCACCGTTTGCGACCAGTGGATGCAACCCGCGATACTAAATTATATTCTTAACAAATTAGACTAACACTATACAATGATTAGAATTTATTATAATTAGATATAGTGATTACCGCCAATCCATTAGTATCTACTTTGCAAGCTACAAAATTAGTACATGTTTTAACGTGACATTTTTAAAGAATATTTTCGTTAACCCTTTCACGACCACGGGGACGCCGGTGTCCCAAGCAAAAACCATGGATTAATTAAATATTTACGTAACCATTGTAAATTATTTTTTTGTTTTAATATTTCGGAAAGTACCTTTTTATTATTTTTTACTGGCAATATAGGATAACTAACACCGTTTATTGTTTATCGTCATCGGAACGTTAGAGTTCTTTTGGCGCGAATGATCTGCTGTTTGGAATAAATAATTGATATTGTAAAAGTGCTTTTCAAGTTTTTACAGTGTCAAATTATCATTACCTGTTAAGTAAATTGTTATTCTAAATATTCAGTAGTAATGTATTTATGTTGTATTCTGTGATAAATCGTTATAAAGATTATGGGACACGGATGTCCCTGTCGGCGTAAAGGGATACTTTTTATACGGAATTTCTTAACTTTTGACCTGGTGATATACCAAAATGCTATCATTTTCTTATTCATATTTTTCTCAGAATATGTTTCGTAAGGGACGTGGAGTTTTTGAACATCGAAAAAATAAAATTCTTCAAATTTTTGTAGGCGACAATAGCGATGAGGAAGATGACTTAGTGCTTGATGACGAAGACCAAAGACTTCTAGTACAGGATGATGACCAAGGGGTATATGATGTCGAGGTTGAAGAGACGACGACTCTTCAACGGCAAGAATCACCTGAACCTTCAACGTCTCAAAAAATCAATCCATCTAATCATAAACCAATCCATCAACAACAGGAATTGTTTCGCCGAGTACCACAAATAACTTACCCTATTATATTTATATTATTCATAAAAAAGTAAAAAAGAGTACACTAAGTAACAAATGTACATTATTTACAACAAAACAGACTTACCAACAAGTAAAACAAAATTTAGAGTTTAAGTAGAAAGTAACCCTTAGCGACCATAGGGACATATTTGTCCCATAAATTTCCAAGGAAAATGTAAAACTTTTTTGAATTTTTAGTATAAATTATGTTTTTAGGATGCCTATTAATTCATTACATCTAGCTAAATTAATTAAATAAGGCACCGTAACCTTATGGTCCTGAAAGGGTTAAAAAAGTCAATACAAATTTAACAAAGACATTTTAGTTACAACCTTTATAACTCTTAAATGATAATTTTTTAAGTTTTTATATTTTATGATTTGATTTCATTTTGAAAATTGTATTTAGCACCATAGTTACTTTATGTAATATAATCACAGCGATTTGGTTCTCTTTATAGCCCCGATCCATTTTAAAATCACTATAAACCATCTGAGTCTGGTATTTTTTTTTTAATAAATAAAATAAAGGTGCGGTATCCAACTACTAAGTTGAAGATAAGACTAGCGATTGTAGATCGCAGGTTTTATTCCCGAGATACAATGTTAAAAGTAACACTATGTGTATTAATTATAAAAGATCGCCACAGCTCATAAAACAAATTTACAAAAGAATGGACAGCAGCGTTCTCTGTGTACCATAATACCACACTGCGATCGCCGACCCGTCTGCCAAGCGTGGCGATTATGGTTTATATCCCCATAGATATCTTTTGAGAGAACTATGTCTTGCAGTGGACGTCTTTGAGATAAAAAAGAAGAGAAGAGATGGAGATTGTTATTACGACAATATGTTAGAAGGGACCATACAGTCTTATTTTTTTTCTTTTGAACTGCGACAGACCTTTAACTGTGTATATGTGTGCTGGAACAGCCTGGTATATTTATACTATGGTATATCACCTGATAGATATATTTAGGGGAGACCTATGTCTTGCAGACAGCTATTGGCTGAAACGCTATGTGTGATTTATTTAACTGTACAAAATGGAATTTAAGTTTTGAAAACCCTAGCTTTTTCCACCATTTTCAACGTAAATAATAATATAAAATAAATTCAACCTAGATAATAATATCAAATAAACGAATATTTAAATGATAAGAATCCTTGGTAGTAATTACGTTTGATTATTTTTATTTCATTGTGGCTATATCTGATAAAGTGTATATGTATAAATCTGTATTGCTAAACTTTATTAAAGGATATGTTTTTGTCAAGTTTCTTCCTGCTTCTTCTCCGCAACTATAACAACTTGCGAAGCAGAGTAGAGTCAAAAATAAAATAGATAGATAACAAGTTGACGATCTATAAGAGTTCAGTTAAAAGTTCCAAAGTTGTATAAACATTTTTTTTATCTCTATCATAAGTTAAGCTAAGTTATATTAACGCACTAAAAATATCCACAAATGGTTAAAAATGGTCACACATAGATAAAAATCTCTCAGTCATTATGATGTTTAACTTGATTTTGTAAATTATCGCCTGGTTTTGAATTACAAAATTCCTATCTCCGTCTCTGCTTATTACTATATACTAACGCTTTGTTTACTAACTTAGAAACCTTTCAAATAAAACTTAAATTAAAATGAACCTTGTTTATATACAGGGCTATATATATATATATATATATATATATATATATATATATATATATATATATATATATATATATATATATAACCCTTGTTTGAGGGTCTAGATGAAGGGAAAAACAGATTTTTTTTAATTTCGTTGGAAAGAATATTATACAACAGTAAAATTCGTACAGCCAACCTATAAAAAAACTAATAGTAATGTGAACATTCGGTTTAAAAGATTGATATTAAAATTGAAACTCTAGGCTATTAAGGGTTAAGACTTAAGTTTATTTAGCTTTGTAAATTCAGTACCGAAGTTCTTCAACCGTACGAAAAAAAATCAAACCTATAAGCGAGGTTTCTGGTGCACGTAACTGACTGATGAATTAATATATAGTTTCGTAATAAATTTATGTCGCGTAAGGAAATATCCTTCGATCCTTTACAGCCTTCTAACTTAGCTCTGATCTAATCCTTGGGCGTTTTCATACTTCCTCCAGGCCATTAGTGAAACGGATATTGAGTCCCTACGCCGATAAACCCAATAAACCGTCTATCTTAACGCTATTTCCACGTAAAAGGTTGGCAGCGGGAAAAACCGTAAAGTCTCGTTTACCTTTGAATGCATTATTTTACTTTAAAATTTATACGCATACATAATTGCATATAAGGAAACAAAAAAGCCCGATGGGCTGTCACAATAGAGTGATATATAACGGGTAGTTACGTGTATATATAGACAATATATACATATGTATATAAACAAGTATACCTAGCATATATATTTTTTATGGCCCCCGCTATTGGAGGGGGGATCAGGATCTTTGTTTACAAATAAGTTTTTCAGATTTTTCATCTTTATTCTTCACTCACTGTCATACTTCTCAATTTCTTTTATTCTTACCTTATTTCCATCACAATATCTTTCATTTTGTTCTTACATTCCTTTTTGCACTCTTAGGTGGCTAGGTACATTTTTTAATTTTTTTATTCTTTATTTTATTATTTACATATTCTATTTATTTTTTTATCACAGTTTTATTTGGGTTGTGCTTTCTTAATACGTTACTACACTTTTCTTATTCTATTTTTCCTATTATTAATTAACTAGTTATTTTATGTGCAGTTTATTAGGTACCTACTTATATATACTGTTTTGTTTCTTTTAACAGTGTCACACCTCCCTACGAGCAGCATATATACTTATAGTAAATACCGTATAATAAATAGTTATAAATACGATAATAAATAAATACACAAAACTAATTTGGACTGCACTTGGCTCGGAAAGAATAAAGAAATAGGGAAAGAAAAAAAAATGGATAAATAATCACCAGCTGATTAACTTATTGAACTAATTATTTACATTTTATTTAACTTAAATAATTTACATCATTAATGCACGGGCCTGGCCGCAGCTGGCACTAGACTTTTTCTTTATGTGACTTCAGTTTCTTTCAATTCAACTAGTTCCTTTTTAAAGCCTCACGAATAGATATAAGAAGAGATATAATTGTATATTTAGGACTACATTTAATACTATGCCATTAACATAATTGTTATGTTTAAAATGTCATGTTACCATCAATGAGGTTTAATTAAATTTGAAATTTTTTGTTTTTCCAGTCTATCTAACCTGGGCGCCGTGCGTAACTGTTAAGCTCAAACATTTTCGGTTGCCAAATTGGCTCGAAGCTAAAAGCTTTCTCGTGTATTGTTTAAAATAATTAAATGGATGGAAATAATGTATGTCTCATGAATTATTTAGGGTGTTCGCGATTAAATGTTTTCAATACGAGATTTTTGGAGCGTAATATGCTTTGAAGAAATCTATATGGATTTTTCAGGTGACTGTCTGGATGAATGCCAGTATAGAGCTAAATTGCTTCTAGACCCAAGACTTAAGTTCCCATTTTCAATATCTGACTTAATAAACAAACACTCCTACTTATTTAAAAAATTTCAGGAAAAGGAATGTCTCTCTCTCTCTCTCTTTCTTATACAAAAGAATAATTTAACTCTAAAAAGTATTGAGAAGTCATCAATGGAATATATGATATACATCCAACTCGGAAGTTCAGCATTATTTTACAAGGGAGAAGGTTCGCAGAAGAACCAAGTTCACCGACGTATCCTGAAGAATTCTTCGTCTGAAGTGGCAGCAAGCTGGACACATCAATTGTGCAATCGACGGCAATGGGGATAAAAGGTTATCGAGTGTCGACTACGAACCAGTAGTCGCTGGTAGATCATCATGGCAATCTTTGCGGACGTCTATAGTAATGATGATCAAATCCTGCATCAGGCAGTGCAATATCGTAAAGTACAACACGTTCCATAACAGTGTGTATAGCGGTAGCTTTTGGGTTTAATATAATTTTAGGCTTTGAATTTCATTTGAGGAATCGCAAAAGAATTGAAACTTTCTATCCTTTCAGTGAAAGCTAAAATGCTGGTCAAGACATAATTGTAGCCCACAAAGTTTCTTAAATCTAATGACGTTTATGTATATAAATAATAGATGGCGTTCAGGACGCTCTAACTTTGCATTTCGCTGATAGATGGCGTTGGTAGTCGACAGTCTCGCGCTTTTGTTTAGACGGGTTTGGACAAGAGCGCTTCGCTTTGACTACAATATTTATTTTGAAGTATTGAGGTCAAATTTATGATAAACTAAGACTTAAAACTTTGACAATGCAAAAAAAACTAAGTTCAAAATTTTATTTAATCAAATCTAGTAAAATTTCATAATTAATGAATGTAGAATATAAGGCATTGTACTAGTTGGAAAAGGTGAGACAAAAATTAAATAGACGAAAACAATAGTTGAACAATAGTCGAAAAACAAACCCTGTTTTTATTGTGAAGATTCAAACAATAGAGAAACTGAGATCTACGTGAAGGAAATTTGTTTTCATGCATCCTGAAAGTTTTACGATGCTTAATTAATTCTTTTTCATAATAAAAATGTTGCCTTTTCTTTTACATAGCTCATAAATATTATTTTTAAAGTTGAGAAGATCTTTTCATTCTAAAATTTTAATATTTTATTAAGTATCTATTATAAGTTATTCGTTATAGGTGTTAAAGTTTAAAAAAAGGTAGACGCTGAGAGATAGCTCATTTGCTACTAAATAATGTTTGCTATATCTAATCCAAAAATCAATAGTTTAATATCATAAACTATATAAAACTAAGTCAAAATAAACTAATTATTATGATTATTTTTTAAGTTTTGTTTGTCTTTAACGACGACGTAATAAGGTCAAGTTTTAAAAATTACGTTCTGTTACCACTTTCTCATTCCTCCGCCATATTGCCATCCTTAGCTTGTACGTCAGAATCTGTGCGGTGTGGCATTCGGTTTAAAAAAAATATAAAAAAAAAAACAAAAATCAGTTTAAAAACTCTTATTGTAAGTTATGGTCAATTTAAAACTGTACTTGTCTTCTTTGTAATGATTTAAGCGTTTATTGCCAAGAAAGTACTTAAATATGTATTGAATACTTTATGAGTAAATACTTTCGAGCTTAGAAGTAAATAAGATTATAACTACACAGCCTTTCCGATAAAAAGCCTTCAAAATGAAAGGTGTACTTCAGACTCTATTTGCACTAAGCAAAAGTATATTCGTATTCTATTTTCATTTTAAAATTATCGTGGTTTAATTTTTAATTATACAACGCGATGTTTTTGGCAGCAAAAATGTTCTTTGAATCAAAGCACGGTGGACGTTTAATTAGATGGAACGGGTACCGCCCTCTCTAACGAACTACGGCACTGAATTTCGTCAGCAAAGTAAGTCGCCAATTTATGCCGCTATACTGCGGCAGTAATTTTTATAGTATGTTCCCCGGATAGAGTTAATAGCGCTATTTTCACGGTGCTTCCATAATTCGAATTTCAAATATTCTTCATTTCAAATAAATCTTTCTTATTGGCGCTTGTGAAACGTCAAGTATATAGATAGATTTGTTAAAGTGAATGTATACATATAATATTTGTGTAAAGTGTACAGTTATTATTATATATGTATAAAGTGATTATTCTGGAACATGTAATGTAAATATAATGTCTCTATTGGAATGTGATAGTTTAATAAATTGTTTCCAGAGACAAATAGTAATTAATAATTAATTTTATGTCAAATTTGTGTCCTAAATCGAATTGTTAAAACTCTTTTTCTTTGCATTGTCATAACGTAATTTATTGTTTCTTAAACCGTATACGAATTAATAGCGAGTAAACGATACATTCAACCCTATGAAGCTTTTGCATCTATTTCTAATCACTAACAAAAATACATTTTTATTGTAACATCGCATTTAGAAGGGAGATATGCGTCGAGAAGCAGGGACAAAAAGCACAGATCATCACTTTAATTTTTACTAGAAGATGCGCGTGTCGTGAGCATATGGAACCGAAGTCGATTGTCCCCAAGAGCAAGTGAAGGGAATATTGTAAAGAAGTATATTGTAATGAGCGTCAATATTGGTAAAGAAATATAAGGATGCGGTTACACGTGGCTACTTTTTAAAAACGTGTATGCGTTTTTTTTCCTCTTCTTATTAGATTTTACATTTCAAATTAGGTAGTAATACTATAATATATATATAGTTTTACAATCACTTTTAAAATAATTAATTTCTTAGCCTTATTATCACTTATCAGAATATGCCGAAAGTTTTTGATTATTTGTCACGAGTACAGGCGTTATATGTGGATCCAATCTACATGTATTGACGGCATATTTAAGGTAGCTGAAAGTCGCTGGTTGTGGATTAAGAAACAGTTGGTAATATTGAAACGACAGCTAAAATTTTAATAAACGATTATTTATCGTATTTAATTTTTAATGGAATCAGGCGTTACCTTGCAAAGGCCAACCTAATTAAGAAAAGTACCAATATTTAGCCACTTCCGCACATGCAGTGGTAGTCGTGCAACAAAGTGCACCGCCCGCCAGCCCGCTGATAAATGCGCATGCGGCAAACAATGCGAATCACACAACCGCCACCGCTAAATTACTCAACACGTGTTTCACTCTTCCACGGGTCATTTTCAGGAATTATGTTACACCGATTAGTGCTAGGGAATCTGTGTTTGGGACCACTGCATGTGCGGAAGTGGCTAAATATTGGTCTTTTTCGTACTGATTATTTATCCTTTCGCATAAGTCTTGGCACTTGGTCCTATGAAATGTTAAAACGTTAATATTAAATATATTAAATTTAAAGTGATGAAATTTTGCGGTGTCGATAGATCCATCACGAGTTGGACCAATGACATAGTTAAGCCGTGGGTAGTCGCTGGATGCGAGTAGGGCAAGACCGATCATCGTGATGATCTTGGGCGGAGGACCATGCCTTGCAGTCGGCGTCCATCAGCTGAAAAGCAGAAGAAGAAAAAACACAAATTCATACATTTATGAACATTATATTGTTAAAAAAAATATTTAAGTTTGCATGAACACCGTGACAGTTTAAAAATGCATAGAAAAAATATACAGTCATTTCAAATTGAATATCAAATGAACGAAGTTTTTTAAGATACACTTCACATACCTCGTTGCCTAGTAGTGCGAATGACAAAGGAGGCAGTAGAAAGTGCCGTCACTTTCTACTTCCTCCTTTGTCTATCGATTTTTATTCGCATTTATAAATCCGGTGTGCGCGCTTGTGTCGCTACCGATACGTTTCAAACGAACTTGCAAAAGGCGTTTGAAAAGGCACTTCGAATCCGTAATCGCAAAATTCAATTTTAAAAATTATTTTTTCAACATACGATAGTATACATGTGTTATTCGCGTCAAGTTGAATGTACAGCTGTTAGGATGAAAAATAATTTAACCTGACAAAAACAGGTTAAAGAAACCCGGCAGGGTTATATATATTTTGAGGTCAATTTTAAATTACATTTTTAACACTGGTGGCCAAGCAGTAGAAGTTAAAGACTTATGAATGTAGGTCGCGGGTTCTATTTCCGAGATATATATCTTATTTAATTTATATAGCATAGCACAGCTACTAGGCATTAAGCATAAGGCCTCTACCGACAAAGTGGATAGACAACCTTATTAAGCCGACGAAAGACGTTAAATGCAACCAGTCATGGGGTCATTCGATTGGAAATCTATGGTATAGTAGAACGTCCAACAGTGGACATCCACGGTTAAAATGATGATAAAGTAAGTGGAACTTAAATATATTACTAAAGTTAGAAGTCATTTTTATTCAAATTACAAAAAAAAACCTTATTCAAGAACCACAGGATGCAGATGTGACACAGTAAAATTTTCAGTGAACGTCCTGCGGCACCGTATCCCCATCACCGGCTGAAAAGTTGATGATGAAGTAAGAGAAATAACATTACTACAGTAAATAGTAATCACAATTAAAATTAGAAAAGTTTTCTTTTTTGGTAATTAAATAAAATATTGTTATGTCTAAGAGTTTTATTTACCAAGAAGATCACAAAGTCAATTCTAAAGTTTAGCATTTATAGCGAAA
Source organism: Battus philenor (assembly GCF_028537555.1). Lineage (NCBI taxonomy): Eukaryota > Metazoa > Arthropoda > Insecta > Lepidoptera > Papilionidae > Battus > Battus philenor. The sequence goes on along the minus strand of NW_027181759.1, from coordinate 1,998,327 downwards.
CTCGTTAGGCAAGAGGGCGATTCAGCTATGCCTCTTTTAACACGAACCGAGTCAAAAGCTCTTTGATCCCTTCAAAGATATCTGAAGTACTAATTAAACCCTTTAAGTGGAAACAGTGGAAAAATTTGACCTTTACAAAAAGCACCCTTTAATTCAAATAGTTTTCTTCTTTTGTACAATTGTCTTTATGTTTTTAGATGGTTTTTTTTTGTTACTTAATTACTGTAATGATATTACTTTGAAGACGGTCAATTATTTTTTTAATCGCCCCTCTATTTTCTTGCGTTTACCTCTGTAATGGATGTACAGGATCTTTATTTACATTGCAATTTTTCACATAATTTTAATTAATTTCCACCGTACATAGCCTTCGAGGTTTGATATTTAAAAAAACTCTTAGGCTAGGTGCCCTCTGTGTTCTACCACCTCAAACCCGCGGAATCGACAAATTTCTTTTGTACAGGTCCCAAAAAACTAACATTGTCTTTTGAATCAATTTGCTAGTTTACTGATATAGGCTTCCCCTATAGATTTACAATGATACCGGATAAGTTATATATTTTATTAAATGTTTCAATGGATTGATAATATTTGAATAAAATTCGCGAATTTCACTTAAAACCTCGCACTCCACTATGCTTTAGTTCGTTGAATTTTGTAAACAGTATTGAAAGTCGAGCGCTGTACAGCTCTGTCAATCAGCGAATGACTCACGGCCAATTATTGCACAAAACTCGTTTCGTACAGAAATGTTTGGCCTGTAAACTAAATGGCAGTTCCGAAATAAAATACATTTGTTAAAATCGAAATATGTTTTTGTGATGGAAAACAAAATCCGATAGGCTTTTGTTCTATGCATTGTTTATATTTCGCACGCTGCGAATATAATATTATTCATTTTCTTTTTAGTAATTTAAGGAATTGAAAGTTTTTAATTAACACGTGGTAAGACAAGTAACAAAATAAAGACCACTCAGAGGAGAATGGAGAGAAGCTACTTGGATATCAAATTAATAGATAAAATAAGGAACACGGCCATCCGCAAAAAAACGTGTATAACAGATGCACTTACCTAATCTCTCCAAAGAAAGTGGAGCTAGGCAGGTCACGTGGGTTATAAAATGGACAGGACCACGAGGTATCTGGTACCGAGAGACAGACCTAATGCCAGATGGACTGACGAGATCGTGGCTACGGTAGGTCGCGGGTGGCTCGAAGTTGTCAAAGATATGGAAAATGGAAAGCCTTAGAAGAGGCTTTTACCTTGAGAGGATGCATATAAATTTTGTTTAGAATGAAATAAGCCTTGTCACCACCACCATCGTCATTTAATATATGTCTTTATACTGTTTTTTATGGCACTTTTTGGGAACCTTTCGTTCCACCCCTATTTATGTGGGAACAGGGATTTCATTTTCTGTATTAAATTTTTCACTTTCTTTACATATATCACAGTTCCTATTGTATATATCACGGTACTTTAATTTATCACGATTACAGTGTTGTTGTTTCTTACATTTTCACTTTTCCTGATATAATTAGTTATAGTTCTCATTTTTTCTTTCCCGTTTTAGACTTTAAACTGTAAGAAATTATTGGCATGTCGCTTTCCAAGATAAAAAAAATAAATGTTAGACATTTCAGATCACTTTATTCAGGATGATCAGGGAAAGATGTAAAAGCATTAAATATTTTTGCTAACAAATGACCTACACATTTACCCCTTTAATGTTCATACACCAACAATCTATATATTATTTAACTGTTTCAACTTAGTAGTATTTATATATTTTTATTAAATGGCTCCCGCTATTAGGGGCCTCTCGTACCCCTAACTTTTTGGGATAGGGACTTTATTGTTCAATAATTTTTTTTTTAGTTTTTTCTTTATTTATCACTCTCTTTCATGCGTCACAATATCTTTCATTCTTTACTTTCGTCCTTGACAATATCTTTCGTTTTGCTATTTTATACCTTCTTTCTTTCCTCGCCTTTCTTCCATCATCTTCTTACTCTAAGGTGGCTAGGTACATTTTATTTATTTTTGTAGTATTTTCTGTTGTATGTACTGTGTGTTTGTATGTACACTATAATTGGGTCATAGAAATAGAATTCATAATGGTGCCAACTATACAGCCTTTGTAAGTAAGACGTATAAGTATACCATGATGTAATTTAGCCTTTAATAATACACACAAGCATGTAATCAGTGCGAGAGATGATTACAAGTGGGCTCTTAATGGTCATTTGATATATTCCGGCTTCTATTTCTCGTTTGCATAGTAATTGTCAACACTATCAACGTGATGTTGTATATATACGTATATAGTTATAGTGGATGATATTTCTAAAAGTGATCGTTTGAAAAGTAGAGTAGTTTTGAAATTAATAGCGAATATATGTTTTTATAAAGCAAACGTTTTTATTATAGATGCACTTTTTAGTTACAAAAGGTCGCGAGTTGATCTTACTTGTGTTAATAAGTTCTTAAATATCATTATTACGAGTATTAATATTTTTAATACCTCTTGTCTTTGATTAATAACACCAAATCTATGAACAACGAGGCAGATCACCTTATTTTTTAAGGACCCCTGTTTTCGGATGTCCGTTGTACTTTCCAATCCTATTACTAATACACTGGAATTATTTTTACAAAATATTTTTTTTACTGATTTTGTAGTTTGCGTGAGGCACGGGAACATGATAAATAGAAAGGTTTAGGAGAGGTCTGCGCAAAAGAGGATATTACTAGTTTTAATATTTAAAATCACTTTTTTTACTTATGATGTCATTGTTAGAAATAGTTTAAATTTTCAAACCAATCAATATTTATTTTATCGATAAATATATAAAGTACTAGAGACAAATTATAAGTTGTAGAAACAGTCTCATTTTATTTAAAAATCCATATTTTCAGAAAATATAAATAGCGTAATGGCACAAATTAAATTAATTATTTTACATTACATTATGAAACTATGGTACTGTCGTTTTTTATTAAATAAATAAATTATTATTACAAATTTCACAGCTCTTTGCTGATAAATAAACTATACTTTTACCCCTTAACTTTCACACATGTAGTCAAACACTTTGTTTATTTTTAATCATTTCTATAAATACGACAGCCCCAATAACTTTTGGCATTACAAACTCTACCGTTCAGATAGTGTTTAATAAATTTAGTTAACTTTTCCAACAAGCACTGCTATGCTTCACTGTGAGGTCGAATTATTATTCATTTTTTTTTTATTATTATCATTCTTCTCTTTCATATATCATCTTATCTGTCGTACTGTTTCTTTCATTCCACAATTCTCCCAGTCTTTCTCTTTCATTCTATTAGCCATACATTCATCCTCAACCACTACATTCTAGGTTTCATTACTATTTTATTTTGCAACATTATTTATTGTTCAAATATTTAACACTTATTTTCTCTGTAATTATCATCTTATTTTATACTATTTATTAAACTATTTTTGGTACTACTATATTCCTTTTATTTCTATATTTTAGTGTTCGCTTTATTTTTACCTATTGCATTTAATAACACCTTCCTGTAGTAGCTGAGGGGGGCCGAAAGGTTATCGAACAGCGACTACAGCCTAGTTGATACAGCACGGGTAGGCTTTCTATTAGGGGGACCAACGAGATAGTTAACCTTTTGTGGCTGTAAGGCACCTCTGCGGCGCTTCGGTTATTCGAACCGCAGGTCGGATGGCGCACGATCGACGACAACAGTGTTTATATTACATTACTTAAACTCCAAGCGAATGCTTTACTGGTACTTGAGAAGGTTCTTCAACTGTTGACGTTGTCTCGAAATTTTATTGTACCTATAACGTGCCCGACGTATTCTCGATAATCGCGTCGATTTAATGCCTAACCTGGCCGGAAATGTCGTCATCTGCAAAGGGTTAGGGTGGCCGGAAGTTGCTGAATGCACTTGATAATAGTTGAATAGTCTGCTTGACGTTGTTAAAGATATAAGACGTTCATAAATCACGGTAGACTGTTCGAATTCGCTGAATAACGCGCGCTCAGCTCAAAAGTCGGATTAAGAGAATTATTTAACAAAATCTCAAGTCAAATAATTTCGAGCGCTTTCGAAATTCATTATACCGTCTTAGAATTGAGCACCGTTTAGAATTTCTCAAGTGGCGTTTAGATATAAGGGTTTGTTTCGAGTGACGGACAAATAGTTCTTGAAGTGAATGTAATTGTAGAAGCATTAATTTGATTATTCTATTTAAAATATTTAAAAATAAATATAATAATCCTACTGTTAATTTAGGGGTCTAGAACTTCCTACAGATCAAATAATGTTGATCAAACTATCTCGTACAATGTACACATTACTTGTCACTTGTTGATTGATAAGACCATAAATTGCATTTTTTCATGTAATTATTACTTCTTTTTTCTATTCAAGTTTCATTTCCATACTAGGGTTGTCCGGAAGGAATTGCCTCGAGTACTAACACCGATAAATGCAATTTTTATTTACTATTTTTTTTTATTTAAACACTCTTTCTCCTATTCTATTTTTGGAACAGGGATATACACCATCCTACTTTCATTCATCTATCTTCCCGCTGTCATCCTTCACAATTTCTATCATTCAGCATATATTCGACATAAAGTATTCACCCACATTAAATTTACGTATCGCCTTCAATCCCTCGCCACATTTCCTGTAACACAGTTTTGTTTTGCCTACAACGACACCTGCAACAAAATCGCTAGAAAGTGTGGCGGGGGTTTTCTCCTCTTCAATAAGAGAAACGATGTTGCATTTCCACTTCAAAAGCCACTCTAAGCCCTTCATATACGGGACAGCAAGTAATGCGAGCACCACGATCTGGTCCACAGCTGGGTAACAGATGCAAGAGTGACTCCCTTTGTTTAATACAGGTACTCTGAGAATTCCCCGTGCCCTATGGAAATATACACATATATTATAGCGTATACAATAAAGACTATTAGATATATTCCTATAATTCTGTTACTGTCCACATAGGGTTATTTACGGTAACCATTCGTGTATAGCAAGAAAAGAGTCGAAACTTCATAGAAACTAAAATCAAATTAAACTTCCCTATAATGTAACCTTTAACTCAAGGCTGCGATGGATCTAAGCGCAACCCTGGTTGATAAGCCCACAACTAGCTCTAACGAGTTTTTTTGTGGTCACTTTTATATAATATTTAATACAATATTGAAATAAAAAATATATACATTTTACAGCAATTAATATCCGCAGAACAATGCTTTTAGATTCATATATCAATGACATTGCAAGATAGAAAAAGAAAATAAAAATATGATATATCCTAATGTATAGAATACAGTCTTCGTCGATGTCATTTCAGCTCAAAAACGCCTTTTTTAGGTATCGAGGAGGAAATACAGACAAGATACCCAGCTCTACGGGAGCAGGACAGAATTACGTGGGATTCTTGCCCACTAAAACCTCCTCGATGGTCGCCTTCGGAACCTTTGGAAAGGTGGCCGGATCTCCTACGGAACTCGCAGCTGATTCTTAGTACTGTGCCAAGATACATTCCGGGAGGTAGTTGTGCTTCCAGAGACATCTATAAGATGATATACTATAATCGCCACACTTGGGAGGCGGGTGGTCAATCGCAGTGTAGTACTATGATATTTGAACAATAAATAATGTTGCAAAATAAAATAGTAAGGAAACCTAGAATGTAGTGGTTGAGGATGAATGTATGGCTAATGGAATAAAAGGGAAAGACTGGGAAAATTGTAGAATGAAAGAAACAGTACGACAGATAAGATGATATATGAAAGAGAAGAATGATAATTAAAAAAAAAAATTATTAGAATTAAAAAGTCCCTGTCCCACACGAGGTAGGGAAACGAGAGGTCCCCAACAGCGGGGACCATTTAATAAAAAAAAAAAAGTGTAGTACTATGAGACGCAGAGAACGCTGCCGCCATCCTCTTTAAATTTATTTATGACCAGTAGCAATCCTAAATAATTGAGCAAGGTATGAATTATATAAGATTATGCTCCTAAAATCGACAATCGTAAGTTTCAGTCCTCTAACTTAGTGTACAGAGTACTAGTGTTATTAAACTGTATCCTTATAGAATAATTGCAACAATTAAAAGGTTAAAATACCGATAGAAACCGTTGAAAATTCGTTAGGCATTAATCGGAGCGAGCCGGGTCAAAGGAGCGAGAAGATAAGAATGGTTTACGCATTACTAAGTCGCAGCTTACACGATAACAGCCGCAAACACCGGCCCGCCGAGATTACAACGCTGCGAGAATTATATCTGACATTACATTAATAGTCTTGTAACATTGGCTTGTTAAAAGTTACATTAATAAGTTAAATAATGACTTAATTTCAAATCATGGGTTACACTTGAAATATCAGAACAGGAAATTTATATTGTTTTATATTTATTTGAAAATTTATATGATTTTATATTTTTATTTATTTTTTTTATATTTCAGATTTACATTTATTATTTCCGAAAAAAAAAAATTTTTTTTTGCTCACACTTTTGCATGTTATAGTGTACTTTCTTAAACTCTTTGCTAACTTAAATCGTAATCTATTTAAAACTAAGTTCAAGTCAAGTAATTATTTTTTTAATTGACAGGAAGTATTAATAATGCACTTAGGCTACTGTGTATGTTGTATGTTTGTAATAACAACTGTTGGTAATCTTAAAAGGAAGGCTGTACACCTTGTGGATCTTTGACTGCGTTTACCAGTATACAGTCTTCATAGAACCTTATAATCCTAGCGTGGTCTACTTTGACATGAGATCGGTGGAGGAAGTAAACAAATATTAAGTAGTAGTCTTCTAAAATATCTCATGTGCGTTTTCTTAAACCAGTCCTCTTCGTCTCACTGTTTGATTATGGAAAATGCGGATTTATTTGCTATGTTTTTATTATAAAAAATGAGCTGTTTGTTATAGAAATAGTAACCTTTGATAGTTGCGGTCTTTACCAGCTTTACTGCGCTAGTGACGTTCCATATCACAAATGACGTCATTCTCGATATATAATAAAAAAAGGTTATTATTGCAAATCGCGTCGCAGCGTAAATTCGAATTATTCTCCGATCCCAATCTCGGTTCGCAGACATTTTATATCCGAGTCTCGCTGCAAATACGGCCCGTTGTTATTACACAGAGACTCGGATTATGGAAATTTCTATCTTCCTGTCAAATAACTTTTCGAGAAAATTCTGATTTCGAATTTAGCGCATGGACACCGAGTAGCATTTTTGATGTAAAAGAAACAATCACTTTTTATATTTTTTATTTACATTTATTATAACCACTTCTGTAAATTTTTTAAAAATAAAATCACATTTATTTTTATCCAAATGTACTGTTTTACAAGCACTTTACAATACTCAGTCAATTTAAAATGTTAGTATTGTCAGTTCTACAAGAAGCTAACCGACTCAGAAAGCAGTTCTGCTGAGAAAAGCCGCCGAGAAACTCAACAGTTGCTCTTTACAAATATTATTTTACAAGAGATGGACCCCCTGACAAAAATTATATTTATGATTGAGCATCAATAACATTTTAATCGATGTATTAACATCAGTATGATATTATTTTTAAATTTCTCAAGTGGCAGATCTAACATTATTTTTGAAATATTATTGTACATACGTATATATCTTGTGCATAATTGATTTATATAATTTCTAAGACGAGTACTAGGATTAATCAGCTTATTTTTACCACTGGTAACTGTTTACCACTGGTAGAGTTAGTAACACAGCGAATAAAATTTTATTAATAATTTTTGATGATATGGGTCAACAAAACATTATTATATATATGTTGTGTCGAATCCGTAAGAATACTAGCAGTAAATAACACTATATTTATTTATATATACTCCTATTTACATAATTATAAATATAGATTGTTACTGTTATATTTCGTTTTTAAAAGCCTTAAATTTCGTTCAATATAACGAATATAAACTGACAGTTGCTCAACGAGCTACGGGTTGGGCTTTTCTTGGGTTTTCAAAACGAGATCGAATCAGAATTAAAGATATTTTTTTTCTTTTGAATTCCGCTATTCGGGGCCTCTCGTACCCCTATCGTTGGGAAGAACAGGGTCGTATTTTTTATTTTCATTCTCTACTGTTATTCTTCAGATAATCTATCGTTCTAATTTTTCTTTCCACAATTCATTCTTTCTCTTTCGTTCTAATTCTCGTTCATTCATCGCCTTCTCATTTCTCTATTTTACAATTTTGTTTACATCATTACACATTTTTATGCTTACTTTATTACATTATTTTACTTGTTTGTTTTTGTAACTTATTTAAGAATAAAGAGATTAAAACACACTACACATCTCTACTATGAGCTGTCTTCTTCGTGCAAACGTCATTGAGCATCTGGAGTACGACTACCCAGGTAAAATTTTTGATAAGCTCCCGGAACTTTTAGTTCTGTGAACTCAATTAACAGAAGCTGTAAAAATACCCCGAGTTAACAGCATAAACGTTAACAGAAATTAAACAACAACTTGAAGAGATTCGTTGCAAATTAGCAAGTTGAAATAGCTTTGGGAAGCCCACATAACGCGCAGAACTGTTAGCATAAAATCTTACGTACACTGCCTCCTATCATTTCTATTGGACACATATAAAGCATCTCTATGTCCAGTTGTGGGACTCTTGAAATTATAAAGGACACCTGTTCACCATAATTTTTTGTGGAGAACTCATACACAATTTAACATGAATAAAGACGCGTATATCAGCTAGTGAAAAGTGTACAATCACTGAGGCGTACCACTCAGATTGAGTGAGCAATGTTAGGGTAACGCGGCATATAACCTCCAAGTCTTCCCGAACTTTACTTCCGGCCGTTTCTCTTTCAATTTAACGCCTTATTTATTTTGTTTGAACTCATAAATACTTATGAGTGAACGGGAGGGTCTGAATTTACGATCTATTACGTTATACTGAATATATAAGATTTTTCATAGAGAACTTTTTTAATTTGAAAATAACTTAAATATTTAGAGTTGTTAACTTTTTATATATATTTGACATAGTAAGTTTGGCCAATTATATGTTTTCGTAAATTTTCGTAAATTATAAATTTCGTAAAGTTATTTGTAAATTTTATTTATTTATTTCTATATATATAACATATTTGCAGTGAGCGAAAGTCCAATAATTGTGAAAGGCCTTATATGTCAATATTCTTCACGTCTAATCGTTACAAACCATTTCTCTGGCAAACTCTCTGGTTAGTGTTCGAAAGGATGGAGAAATGGTCACAATATTTACATAAGGAAATATAGGTAAACCAAAGAACAGATGATAACATAAATAATAAAGCCTTTCAACAGGTTCTAAATTCCAATATAAAATTAATTTTTTCGTAAGTGTTTATGATTTATTATTAGTACATTGATAGTATGTATATATTTATCCAGTGCAAGAGATATGGATTCCTGTTTTGGTATAGACTTCTACATTTTACAATATGTTTCTATTCTTCCTTTTTTCCTTTCAGCCGATGGACGCCCGCTGAAAGTCATAGGCTTCTCCCATGTTATGCAACCAAGTCACCACTAGAGGATCTTTCGGCTCTAACTTCTTTTTCTTTCTTAATTTTTTATTATTATTTTTTCTTCCTTAAAATGTAACTAATTGTTTTCTACTATCCTCATAAAGTCGCAAAAGGAAAGATGCTAAAAAAAAGTATTATTCGTCATCATTCCACCGACAAAAGGTATAAAAAAGAGTATGAAATAACGCACTATGCATTGCCGTTAACTGAAAAACCGTTAATGGGAAATAGTGCGATGCATAAACAGCGGAAATACGAGCTCACATTGGTTTTGCATTTCCTTATTTACTGTTAGCGGTGATTTTGTGCAATCACTCGCTAATGTAAACATTTTTAGAACATACATTACTAGGAAACAGGATATTAACTGACAGATAATATTATATCGCAAAACTGAAAACGTTGATATAAACTATATTTCCTATCTGTGGTTTTTTGACAGTCCTGTCACGTAAATAAATTCTGTAGTTTCTTTATTTACAGATGCAACGCTTTATTGTTTTATTGAAAGATCAGAAAAGGTGTCTCATAAAATTATATTTTATATTATAATTAAATCAAAGATATTTATAAACCGTAGTATTATCATTTTTTAATCTAAAAATTTCGTTTTATGAGACATCTTTTCTTATCTTATAATAAAACAATAAAGTGTTGCTAAGCCAAAGATTTTTTAATACGTACTTTGGTTAAATTGACACATTTTACATATTATTCGGATAAAAATAGTCTTAACGAAAAGACATTTAAATTTTATTGAAAAGTTATTTTTTTATTATTTTATAGTTTTAACTCTTTAAGTGCAAAATTTTATGATAAATCAATACAATAACATACGACAGTCATGTCAAAAAACCACAATAAATATGTTGTCTCTTTATATTTATATAAAGCAAAATGAAATGACTGCAAAAGCATATTTACATTGCTTTTGTTATGTGAGACAAGTAGATAGAAGTAAGAAAAGGACCAATATATAGCTACTTCCTAACGTAACGCCTGAATCTATTAGATAAGTAGATAGAAATTTCATTTTTTTTATTATTTAATATATTCAATATTATCAATCAATATTATAAAGATGCGGTAGAACTAATGTATTCAAACAGATTGCTTAAAAATTGACCGCCAAAACTGATAATTTTTAGGTTAAAATCATATTTTGTATTACACGGGTTGGTATAATAGGATGAGACTTAAGACGCATTCGCAAGATTCATTGATGTGTCGAACTTGGCAACGACCGCACATACTGGAGTTACACCTGAGGAGTGCAATACGGAGTAGGGATGTAGAAGTGGTCGCATGAACAGTAATGTTAAAAACTGGACATTGCTAGTCTTGAAAAACTATCAAAGAAGACACCTGTAAATAATTTTTAAAAAGTGAACAAAATTTAAAAACCCAAAAAAAAATAAAAATTGTTTTAATTTAGTCTAAAATTCGAATTAGAATAACTTAGCTGAGTAAACACTGACATGCAGGAAAGTAAGTAAAAAATTCGTAAATATTAAATGTTATTGAAAAAACAAATGCATGAACTCTAACGTCTGTGGTAGATTCAATAAAAATATATTATTTCATAATAATATCGTCGATTTCAAGTTAGTTTAGTTGTACAGTGCTACAATGATATTATCATATCATGTTACCTCTAATATCCAAGACACATGATAACAAGAGTTACGTTGCACAAAACAATTTCTATATGCTTTGAAATATAATTCTCTCTGTTACGCTGAATTTGAAATTGTAGGTTCTCACATTACGTATTGCATCAACCTTTTAATTATATTTGTTGAAGCGTTGTTTACATATGATCACTGTACTTTGAAAGCAGATAGTTGCTAATGAATATCCACATATTTCTTTTAGGAATATATGTATAGCTGCATCTCTTTTCGGCCAAAGTAAGGTAATTGACGGCTAAAGTAAGGTATAGATATCGGTAAAGATCAAATCATCAAAGATCTAGGGGGGGATATAGTATAATAGTCAAACTTGGCATGCGATTTGGCAATCGCAATACGGTATCACGGATCACCAAAGGCGCTGCTACCCATCTTCGAGCAACTTGTTTGTGAACAGAGGCAATCTTGTATAATTAATGCACAAAGTGTAATTTCAACAAGATTACGATTGCAAGTCTCAGTGCTCTACCGCTGAGTTTTCACTTAATTTGTATATCAACATAAGTTCCTCATACTTTATACAAGGTAGAGTTTGGAGTGCGAATGTGAACTATGATCATAGATGGCGCTGATAGTCGATTGCCTCACATTATATTTTAACGTGAATTGACGAACAAGTGTCTCTCCGTTACTAAATATTCCTACCTTTCCTGAAGCTGTAAAAGTTAAAAAGGCTATCAACGTCCAACACAAACTGTAAATATTGCTATAGCGGAAGCTAAAAAGCCCATGAGCTTACTGAGTATTTTTTTTAATTTGATAGTATATTACTTGCCTTACTGGCTTTGTATAAGTTTTACATATCAGAGGTAGCAGCGTATTTAGGGTGCTATGTGTGGTGTATCCTAAGCCTCGTTTTTATCATCTAAACTGGAATAATCGGCTCAGGTTATTACATTTTTTTTGCCGGATTAAATCAAAATAGAATGAGAAAAAACTTAAACTGGTGTTTCTTCCAATATCTGTTCAATAAAAATTGATGTCAGGTGATCATTATAATGATTATTCGATCATCTTTGGGATATTTACGAAAGTAAACATAAAAAACTTAACACCTCGACTGAGTTTTTAGTGGTTTCGTCTCAAATCAGGACGTGAATGTTCAAATTTTAAGCGGAAATATACTACGAGTATTATGATGGAGCAATAAATCTGATACTAGTTTGAATCAAATTGAGTTCCTGTGATCTTTTTCTTACGACGTACATAAGTAATCGCAGGGGCCACCTAATAAAATTGTATTTAATATTATTAATTAATAACGTAACTTTTTGTCGATGGGACATAGCTTTTTTATTAAGACGTTGAAAACTTTTATAGAATTGTTTTGAGTATTTTGAATTTACTTGTATATATTACATTTTTTTCTTTTAATACAATAAAAGCAAAATATATAAATATTGTAATAGTTTTTTGAAAATCTTTTTTACACAAACGTTTGATATTTTTTAAATTTTTCTTTGTTTTTGCTTACTTTTTTGCATGCTACAATTAAAGTCTCTTAAATTAAGTAGTAAAGTTAAATTGAAGCCATTTAATTGTGATGTTTTTTTCGAATGCCAGAAGACTTTAATTAAACTTAAAGTTCGAAATGGATTCTAAATTGCTCGTGTTCATTGCCAGGACTAAATTTTATCATAGTTACAGGAAAAACCTATACATATCACGAAATAAAGTTACAATGGTTCGTGCTCAACCGCAATATAATAACGTAACAACCGGTGGCGTGTAAATGGCTTCATAAATCAAGCAGCGGGCACTTAGGAGAGGGTTTTACTTAACCGGATGAAGCCGGCAAGAGAGCACTCGTTGATACTGTAATAAAAAATCCAGACACCTGCTCAATGCGTGCGTTATACGGTAAATATTACTATGATAGAATTTATACAAAATTGTTCACATGCAACAAAGTTTTGTTTTTATATTTACGTCTTCAACTTAAGTCTTCCATCTGAATCTGTGACCCAGCGGTGGACCAAATCGTGGTGAACGCAATAATTAGCTGTCTCGTATACACAATAGAAAGATTATAGAGTTAGATGGTGCTGAAGAAAATAGTGGAAAGTGTCACCATCGCCTCCTTAGTGGAATCAAGAGTTCCGACAGAAATTCATAAAATATTGTAGGAAATTATAAATGAGGTTATACATAAAAATAGGGATTAAAATTAAATATAAGGTCGATGGTAAATCAAACTGTAAAATCAAAGAATGTAGTAAAGGGGGAGAAGTGACGTGTGAAGGAATTGTTGATGAAAGGAAAAGAATAAAAAATAATGTGACGAATGAAAAAAGAAGTAGTAAAAGTAATTAAATATTAATAAATGTTAAAATTATTAAACTAAAAGTCCCTGTCAAAAACACTAAAATAGAGAACGAAAGGTTAAATATAATATCTTCTATTCGAATGAAATGACAGAGACCTAAGAAAACTGCCGAATTAAATTGATTCTGTTAAAGATAAGTCCATGATTATGTTTGATAAAAATAAATGTATTCTTAAACCAATGCATATCAATTAAATGCCTATCAAAAACCAAATGTTTTCTCCTACATGCGATCATTTTTCATGTTTGATGTTTTTAAAAATTTGATGTATACAGGTAATTTTTTATGTTGTGTCATCAATAAAGAAACACATAACATAATCATTACTTTTAAGATAACATGCTGTAATATTAACTTATGTATATTGCTGGTATATCTAAACGAATACATCTATTGTTGTATCATGCATTCCTGGTACCTCCAGGAGGTCGTTGGAGATTATTCGGACCAGATGATTTGGCGGATGGTTCTGTTAATGAATTCCTGGAACTATCTTTAGAATTATACCTTTATCTTCCATGTTTCGCACCCGAATTAGTACTGATCTTACGTTTGCTCAAAATATCTCCGGCTTGTTTCAATCAGTTTACATGACTGCTATACGGTGCAAAGTTTTACAAAAACAGCCTTCGGTTTGAAGCCTTACTCTTTATTTCCTCCAGTTTTTCACGTCATTTATATAAGGCTTTAATACATATGTTGTAAGCAGGAAAAATTGATGTTGTGTATCTGACGCCAAAATGGACTCCATTTAAAGATGTTGGTTTGTGTGCCTGGTGATCGTATGGTAATCGTAACATTACAAAGATAATACGTCATTTTGTATTTGAACTTCCCTTGCCGATTTTTTTTATTCTTTTTTTAAACTGAGAAGTGTAAAAGGAACTAAAATGGACCACGTTTATGGGTTCATTTTGTTTTTATAGCCTGAGATGTTATTTTTATCAGACGGCAAATTTTATTGCATTTTTATGTCGTAAGTTTATGATGGCTTTCAACATTTTTACTTAACGACACCGAGCAAGATGGTTCACTCATAGCTTCTGTATAACTGTCTAAAACAGGTAACAGAAGTGACTTTCAGTCATAGGACGCCCACCGCTGGGCTCCCCATAGATTTGATAAAGGAATGGTTGGACGTGGCATAGACTGTATGTGTTGGGGACGGCAGGCATTCTTGCTTGAAGTTGTTGCTATTAGCCTAGGATCCTTTAAAGCGTCTTCGGAGCTTAGTTCACGAAGCAGAAGGATCTGCTCTTAAGTTTACGGATCATTCCGCTCCGTGAACTTAAAAATAAACAAAGCTGGTCACGCGTACTAGTTTCATGAAGTCGTTCGCACGTAGTAAAGCGCTCTACCCGAGTAGAGCTGTATAGTATTGATGTTGTGTGTATACGGCTATGAACAGCAGCGTGAACCACAGGCGAGCCAAGGAGGAATCCGGATCCAACCTCGGTTTGCCATGCCGTTAGCGGTTAGATAGCCGCCAGCCCCCTAAAAGCGGGTCTTGTAGTGAGACGGCTGGCACTTCACGGAGCGAACATACGCCTATGCCCCGCATCTCGAGAAAGAAGAGACCAGGCTACGTCATTACGCACACACACACACTCTCTCTCTCTCTCTATGATACGGTACCTCGTAACATAGTGTACTACTATAATAAGTTCTAGTTTGTATTTTAAATATTTTTTTTGCATAAATCAGTTTTTCTATATCGGTATCACTAAACGTGTTTACTTACTGTATAGCCCTGCATTTTTCTTGTGTGAGCTAACTCTACATGTCTTTAACAACTTTACAGTCTACTGAACAGCCAAAGCGCCTCCGTGGAATACGGCCGGAGTCGTAATAGTATGATTAAAAATATAGGTCTTTAACCTATATGACCTGCGGTTTGTAGATATATATTTGAATTTAAAATGACCTGCAGTTAAATGTCTAAATAATTAAACGTTTATAATTTGTTTGATTATGAGCGATGGTATGCTTTCAGTCACTCCACGGGCTATGACGAGTAGTAAGTACGGAATTTATTTATGTTCAAGATAGAATCTAATAAGGACCTCAGGTTGACGAATTAAAGTAAAAGATATAGCGTAGCATATTGGGAAGTTGAAGTGAACAGGCCATATCATGCAGAACCGATAACCGCTGGCGTTTCCTCATTTATTTCAGAGGTTTTATATAATTTTATCCATATAAAGGACGTTACTTGAAAAGTGTTAAAATATGTTAATTGTACCGTTATACATTTTCGAACAGACTACGATCTAAGTCTGTGATTCCCAAAGTGGTCTATATCGACCCCTAGGGGTCTATGACAACCTAGACTAGCAAGACTTGTTCAATTCGTCACTCTATAAATACGAATGTGGGACAAATACGTTTATTCGTTTCCTGAGTCTTGAAAAGGAAAGTGCTAAGAAAATATTTAAAAAAAAATATAAACAGATAGTATATTACACATATTATAGTGAGTCAGTGTTATTTTGTTTAAGAGTGCTGGAGAAAAGTACATTATTTTTTTTAAATTTTAGTTTTGTACTCGTCGTTAGCAAAGATAGATAAATTACGCCAATGATGACAGTTAGAAATTTATAGGAAATCAATATCAGGTAAGTAGGAGGTCTACCCAACACGAAAAAACATGGCAAGGGGAATACGACACAAAAAAGTTTGGAGAACTCTGATCAAAGTTAACATATACATTTTAACGTCAAGACAATGTCACAGGTTTTGCATATTCCTTAGCTCGGTGAACCGCAAACAAATCCGTACATCGACTCCGGACCTTATTATTATTACGAGCCAGCTCCGCGCTTTGCTGAATTAAACGGAGATTACACGAATGCTTTGTACTATTTAGCTGTAAGACGATGGGACTACGAGGAACGCAATTAAGTCTTAATCCACGTAACGGATGTTAATAGCGTTGGCTTCCGAAGTATTTAATGGATTACGTGGCATTTCACTACATGACTGCCGTTCAGTTCGGTTATATCATTATTGTTTTGGAATACAAAATTCCAAAATTACGTCTTATCATTATTACGCTCTGTTTTAAGTTTTTAAGTAGTTGATATGCTTATCCGCATCTACTGGTCGCGGTCGCTACTCGCGAACCTTACGGCTTTTAGTGGAGTACAAACACAAATTTTTGAGGTAGGCGTCTATCAGCTGATATGATCATAATGGTGATTATGTGTAGTGATCACAACAGACAAGCGCAGGGCAGGTCTGCCCAACTTCTACCCACAATGCAGATAGAAAGTAGGCTCTAAGCATAGATCACTACTATGGGAGGCCTGTATCCAGCTGTGAACGTTCTACGACAGAAAAAATGATGATTATCCGTAAAGGAATGAAAGCGACCGCCATAGCCCAGCGAAATGTCAATTTAAGGTGGCAGTAGAGCAGCCATATAAAGCTCAGAATACATAAAAATGGTAGCTGTGGTAAGATTATAAATTGGTGACAGACAACCTTGTTTTAGTCATCGGTAAACGCTAGACGGAATACTTATGAAGTAAAAAATTTTATGAAAGATGAAAGAAAGAAAAGGCATGAATGATAGTTTACTTTTTTGATTATCCAAATTTGTAACGTCCCTAAGTAAGAAAAGGACCAATATTTAGCCACTTCCGCACATGCAGGGGTAGTCGTGCAACAAAGTGCACCGCCCGCCAGCCCGCTGATAAATGCGTATGCGGCAAACAATGCTAATTAGACAACCACCACCGTCAAATCACTCAACACGTGTTTCACCCCTCCATGGGGCATCTTCAGGAGTTATGTTACACCGATTAGTGCCAAATACAGAGTGGCACTAATCTAAGTAATTACTAATTAAATAATTGTGTATCAGCGGGCGGTGCACTTTGTAGCATGACTACGACTGCATGTGCGGAAGTGGCTAAATATTGGCCCTTTTCTTACTTAGGATGGACTTCCGCAGGGTAACGCCTGATTCCATTAACCCTTAATTAGGCGCATTGAGAAAATCACTCAATTAGGCGCATGGGGTCTTAAATGACCCCAAAAAAATATTGAGAAAAGAGTATCAAAAAGGAATAAAACTTAATAGATTTCTTTAGTAATTAATAAAGTACTTTAATATACTTAACTTTAAGAAACAAATACTTACTATGACATTAAAAATATTAAAAAAAAAACAAAAACAGTAAACCTCTCTTTAAACTAATTTTTTTGGCATAGCCAAGATCAACTTAAGAAATAAAGTTTATTCAGCCTCATCAGCGGAATCTTCTGTTCTGCATCCGACGCAGTAAATCCTTGAGTGTTGCTGACAAATAAATTTACGACACTTGAAACATTTTGGTGGCACTTTTTTGTCGTCCTTTCTAGGACACGATGAACAGCGCCCGCGCTTAGCTGTCGATTGATGAGCCGCCTGGTTCACATTATAAACTTCATGGAGCCGTCTTTTTGTTGTCGCTGGTACAGCACGTAGTTGTATGCGACGTTTTTGGTGATCTTCCACATGTGCCGCAGCTATTTTCTTTAAGAAAATCCGTCTTGTATATGTCAAAATCTTCTCAGTATTCGCTTTGTGTATGACAAATGGGTTGATTCCAGATATGTTTATACTCCAAATAAATGTAAAATAATATTTTGTGCTCGGGTCCTTACTGCGTTTGATGGTGGTACTTTACACCATTTCACTTTCGGGCCATTTCTCTGAGTATGTCGAGATAAAAAATAATTATCTTCCGTCGATACAGGGATGTCTTGGATATGTTCAGAATCTTCAATTTCGCTTTCTGAATTATGAACACTATCAATGACAGCATCGTTTAAAATTTCGTCTTGCGAATCCGAACCAGCAACATCTTGCTCTTCATCAAGCACTTCATCCAGCCATTGCAATATTTGTTTGTCGTTAGGCATTTCAATTCAAAAAAAAAGAAAAAGCATAGAAAAAAACTCAAAATATATAAAGAAATCATACCGTATTAAAATACACACATACAAAGATAAACAGTAAACAATATACTAATATAAACACAAAAAAAATCACAAAAGTAAAAACTTACCTTTGCCAAAAAATGGAACGTAACTGGGCGCATGGGGTCAGCTCTGTAAAGGACAGCGATGTGTGTGCAAGGTTTTATGTTCTGGATGCGACTAATTTGCGTACCCCGAGGGGAATGAGGAAGCTAAAAAGAGCGTTAGTTCGCTCTGAAGACTGTAAGCCATTATTTTTTGAATTTCAAGCGGCCCTGACCCCATGCGCCTAATTAAGGGTTAAATATGTAACGTCCCTGTCCAACACCAAACAGTGGAAATTATTTAAACAGAACGCTAGACGGCGCTCACTGTCTGTCTGCGTACGAATTTACGGGAGAAGAATTTCCAACCTTAGATTGTCTAAGGCAGAATTGTCGTCACATTTAATGCATTTTCACTTATTTACTATATACAAATAGAACACTTAAAAGTGAATGACACATTTACGTCATCACTGATGACGTCATTGTCATAATTATCTTTCAATCGTCAATATGGTACAAGTCTATTAATTCAGAATCCGTTGTTTGATTAACCCTTTATTCGGACAAAATTTTCAATATAGCCTCCTGTCTACTGCTCTTCAGTTTTCATTCATAGCGGTTCTATAAAGTCAACTACACACTATTTCATTTAGATATCGTCTCCGGTATTCAGTGTTTGATTTACGATGATAGCCATAGATCATTAATATGGAAGTGACAGATGAAACGTTGCTCGAATGTAGTCATACTATTTATCTCCGCTGTATGGTTTGTTCTGATTACCTGTCTATGTTATATGGACACTATATTAATGTAGAATTATTGATATAAATATAACTCTTGATTAAAGTAGGATCTATTTAAAACTCGCGTCAGACGATTCAGTTAACAATGTTCCTATTTACAATACCCGGCGATGAATATTGCACATCGACCTTAGGAAACAGACAATCGGCTAATTTTGGCTTCGTAGAGCGTTTTCTCCGTCGCGCGACTGACAAAACGTCACATAGGTAGTGTGGGATATAGATAATGCTCTACGATACTTTTGCAATGAAGATTCAAAGACGATTCTGCTACAAACCCTAAATATGATTTTAATCGTTTCCAACTTTTAAAATATTTTTTTTTAATATGGCCAGATAGGGGGTACGAGAGGCTCCCAATAACGGGAGCCTCTCGTACCCCCTATCTGGTGTGAGACAGGGACTTTTTGTTTACATTTATTTTATTTTTTTCACATACTTTTTTTTCTATTTTCTTTCTCTTCTTTCATACTTCATATTATCTGTCGTTCATTTCTTTCTTTCCACAATTCCACTATCTTTCTCTTTCTCTCTGTATCGCCTTTCATTCATTCCTCATTACTTTTACATTTTCTTATATTCTATACCACATTTTTTACTTATATTCTATTTTTATTCTATATCACATTACTTTATTTTGCTTTTATTTTATCTTTGTGTTACTTTTTCAGTCTTTATTTTTATCTATTGCTTTTCCTATAATTTTTTTACAGAGGTGAATGAACTCTTTTTTAGTTTTTTCGTCGCATATCAGGGAGGCAATGGTTTCCTCCCTGATTTTTACGCCAGACTGGCACTCGAATTCGAGCCGGAGTCCCCCGAATACGGGACACTGGGCCACAAGGTGGATCACGGTCTGGTCCACGCCCGGTTCACAGAAGCACGAGGGGTCCTCTTTGAGCTTGAACCTGTGGAGGTACTCAGAGAACCCCACGTGCCCCGTGAAGAGCTGGGCCGAGACCGCGTCCACCTCGATACTGCGGAACACGCGGTAGGCTGAAATGGCGACTTTTAAAATATTATCTTAAGGCCCCTGCGGCCATCTGTTCTGCAAGCTATATGGTCCGTCTACTGCCACTTTAACCTTTTAATCCGCTGGAATTTCGATTACTTTCTCGTCCCCCAAAGATATTTATGAGAGAATATACTATAATCTCCACGCTCGGCAAGCAGATTGCCGATCGCGACTAATATCGTGTTTTCCGGCGACTTTTATAAGGTTATATATCTACGCTGTATGTGGCAGTCTTAAGCATGTAGGTGTTTGGTCTCTGTAAAACCTGTCATTATATTAAAGATAATAAATATTTTAATTCAATTAATAAAAGATTGAGCTGTGGTAGACCAGCTCTATAGGCGCCATCTATGGGCGTAGTATACATTTTTGACGCGCTCCGAACGCCATCTTGTATTAGAAACTTAGGCATCTATTCAGATTAAGCGGAGGCAGCCAAAATAGAGGACTGAGAGTTGCGATACAATTGCATGGACGATCATAGGTTCGATTTTCAGGTATACAATCCTATATAATTCACACTTTGTGCATTAATTCAAAATTTGTGCCTCTTATTACAAGTTGCCACATGGCTAGTATGTTATATCTTCCCATAGATATTTTTGAAGAAGTTCCATGCCTTTCAAGGGGCCTATTTCGTCTGAAAGAAGAGAAGAGATTAATAAGTACCTAACATACTTTTGTGATGTAGCAATGGAGAGGAATGTTGTAAATATTATTGATTTGCAGTAAAGTTTTAATTCTCTAGAAGTTCAAGTACAAGTAATAGCTCTTGATATTCGTTAGCTTCAAACTTCAATAATGCATTGGACCAAAAAAGACGAGAATTTAGATACTTGTTTTCTAGGGTAGAGTAAAGTGGTAAGGAACCAGAGGACGACGCAGACAGTTCAGAAGGTTTTCTCGCGGAATCAAACCTATACATCCGATGTTCCTTGATGAAGAACAGTTAGTTTATGACTGAGTGAGCAGTCGCGCCACAACGATCAAGAAATCACGACTACTCCACCAAAAATACACGACTAAGAAGATAGTGATACACAAACAGAGTCAAAGCAGAACGTAAATGAATAACACTTAAACATTAACTTAAAGCTATTGTCAAAGTTTTGCATCCGTTCCCTGCAAGTCGTCTCTAACTTGACAACTGGATTAGTCGGGAGACGATGGACATTTAAAATCTGCGGTATAACTTTTAGCTTAGTTAATTACTGTATTAAGTACAAAGTTGCTCTTGCAAGTTCAGCTGTATAGCTATAGAGGTTTTAGAAGTAGTATTCAAGTTAAATAATAGTAAAGACAGATATATAGTCTATATAACTATTTATTATTAATTTCTAGTAACACTTTTCAATTTTACTCTCTAGGTTTCTCCCCATCTGGTATTCAGGTGACATGCCCAAAGTATTAAGAACGTCCACCGAAGGAACTTTCGTAAAAATGAATTACGCATGGAAAATTTCTCTTTTTCCTTCTAGATTTCCTTTTTAAGAAGATATATAATATTTCAGGAATAGTATCATGATATTTTTTCCTTGTATTTTCACGTGTTTTTTAAGGCAACATCGTCAAAGTAACAAAGGCTACGTGTGTATTTGGCTAAGTGTATAGAAATCTTATGTAGCAATTTTTACGCCTTTTTTTCCAAGGATAACATTTTTGCAGAAAAATAACGTTTGAAACGGAAATTTACTCTTTCGAAAAATTATAAAACTAAAAATTACGTTAAATATATTTTGAAATTTTTACTTAACATCTTGAAGTAAAAGCCAGAATATTAATATTCAATTATATGTTATCAAATCAGTTAATTTAACATCAGCAAGTTATTAATTGATGAGAAGCCTGTAATTTCATCGCTTGAAACGGAATTCGGTTTCGTTTGAAGACGTGAAATTCACGCTAACTTAATATATACGCAGTTAATAAATTTTGATGAAACAAAATGTTTTATAATGGTAGTAGAAATACTACAAAGCTTTTGAAGTTACTTGAGTTAACATGTGAGAAGATATTTATTTTAAACATCGCAATAAGTGTTTTAAAAAACGTTATATTATTAATTTTATTTATTTACTCCTTATGCACAAAAAAAATGTATGATGGCGGACTTAACGCCATAGGCGTTCTCTACTTGTCAAGCTTAAGGGCAGAGGAGAAATAATCGAGGCAGGTGCTTAAACTGTAATAAACTAGAACATACCTACTAACGATACTATAACAATACTTACATATATACCACGTATAAATATTTTTATACAGTGCATAATATATATATATATATATATATATATATGTGTGTGTGTGTGTGTGTGCAGGTATATGTATTTTATACACAATACATATTCTTCGTGCAGATAAATATAAATAATAATAACTGCTGTTGTGTACATTCTGCTAGTTTCTGACGCATATGTTCCCGAAGTTTCCGTTTGAAACTGTAACGGTTTTTGCCACCCTGACTTCCAAAAGCAGCTTATTCCATAGAAAAATAGATTTAATGTTAAAATGATCTAGCATTATACCATTGTTTATCAATCATGATTTTCTAAATGGTTCATAACAGCAAAATTTAGACACTGATATTTTATTATCAAAATCGTTAGAAGATGCCATATGTAGGCAGCTTCCAACCGGTCCTATTTGATCTTTGGGAAGAGCTAAGTCCAGCTGTGGACGATCTATATAAGGATCTTAATAATGTTAGTGGAAGGTTCCTCCCGTTTTTGCCTCTTAACGCAACGAATATATGATAAAATTAAGATTGCAAGTCTTAGTCGACTACCGCTCAGCAATTTTATACATTAAGTAAGAAAAGGACCAATATTTAGCCACTTCCACACATGCAGTTGTAGTCATGCAACAAAGTACACCGCCCGCCAGCCCGCTGATAAATGCGCATGCGACAAACAATGCGAATTACACAATTACCACCCCTAAATCACTCAACACGTGTTTCACCCCTCCATGGGGCATCTTCAGGAGTTATGTTACACCGATTAGTGTCAAACACAGTGATTCTATGTCTGTGCCTCTTACTTACTTAGGGTCTTCTTACTAAGGATGAGTTTCCACAAAATAACGCCTGGTTCCATTAAAAAATTTATACATTATCTACGAAGGTAGCCGCTTGAAGATTTATTATCATTAATTGCTCTATATCGTTTTATTATTGGGAGCCTGTCGTACCCCTGTCTTATTTTTAGGACAGGGACTAATATTTTCTTTTAATAAGTTTCTCATGTAATAATTTTATTCCCGCGCTCTTCTTTCATTCATCTTATGTTCATTCGTACATTTAATTTCAATCCACATTTCTTCTACCTTTCACTTTTATTCGATCTTTTCATTCTTCACCTTGTTCCTCAATTTTATATTTCTTTATTTTTTATTATTTTTTATACATTTTGTTCTATTTACATTTCTTTTTCTTTAACCTAATTTGTTTTTTACTATTTACATTTACTTTTCCATTTCAACTTTTGTTTCTGTTTATTACTTATGCCGCGATTTAAAAATTGAAGGAATGTTGGTCTCTCCTCTTCGTCATTTATTAGCGAGGATATCCGGCATTCGGAGTCGACTCGGAGTTCTATACCGTTGTGGTGTCTAATCAACTAGAATTTTCGAATTGCTTCAAAATATAAATATCGAACTATTAAGATTTACATTTTACCAAGAAATATTTATCAAGTCTCGAGTATTGATAAAGAAGATGATCTGGAAGGCTGGGATATAAAGGATTAAACTACGAGCAAAAATTAATTATATGTTATTACATATATATATATATATATATATATATATATATATATATATATATATATATATATATATATATATATATATATATATATATATATATATATATTAGCAGCAGATATAACAGTAACTCAACCAGTGTTATAACATTTTTTACTCTGCAAAACTAAACAATTTATATCTTTTCGTGCCCAATGAAGCGAACGTTCCCCGCTGTGGAAATTTAATCAAGTTAAAATTTACGTTGCTATCAACTGTCAGGTTGGGCTTGTTTTTACAATGGTTTGCAATACTGTGGATTATACAACGATGTTCTTGCGTACCGACATTGTGTTGAAATACATTATTAATTACCTATTTTTTTATTTTATACAGGATGTTTGAATGTAGGTGTAGAAGTTTCAAAGGTGTATTTATTTTAGCAAAACGTTTAAAACTTTGGCACCTATTTCTAATATCTCTGAATGCGACAGGTGAATAACTTATGATAGTACAAAACTTTAAGGAATAGATAATAAAAGATAATTAGCCGAATTTATGCTTTTTATTATTACATTATCATACCATTATTTAGTGTTTATAAAACCATTGGTATATGTAAAAAGGTGCATTAATGATACTATACAATTAACTCTTTAACAATTTTTTATCTGTATGTATTTTGTGTTACCTGTATTTTCTATTTATACGCGGGTTTGATTCCCGGAATAGGTTTATATAATTCACACTTAGTGTATTATTTTAATATGGCTACCACTGCTTACAAACAAGTTTCCATAGATTGGCAGCAGTGTCTTCTGCGCTCCATAATACCACACTGTGATCGCTAACTGGTCTTCAAGCGTGCTGATTATGGTATATCCCATCATAAACATCTTTGGTTTTATACCTTGAAGTATACGTCTATGAACTTAAAAAAAAATAGAAAATTACATTAATGAAAATAAAACTGCGTTCGACTTAAAAGGTCTAATCCTTAAATGGCAGACGTAAAAAGTTTAGAATTTATTAGGAAACTTTAAAGAAATAGATATAAATTGTAAGTTATTCTCAAGTTATGGTGTGTACAAAACAAAAAAGTTTTACATTTTTGTCTCTTTACTACTAGGCTATCATAAAAATATTAATTCGTCTTATTGACGGAGCGATATCTTTAGAAAAAATTCTGAACTTCACCTTAAACATCTTTATCTTTTATATAGAAGAACTGTCAATCTGCAACCTACATACTAATACGCATAAAACCATTAATTTGTAGATTACCACTTCGCGAGAATTAAATTATTTTCTTTTTTGTCTTTTTCGTTCCGAGTTCCGCTTGCTGTGCAATTGTTTCGAAGCGTCTTCCCCAAGTCCCCTTTGAGTTCTTGTTCACATTAAAAATGTATTATTCACTTAGCGAATGCTCGCTTACTTGGTTAAACTTAAATGTCAGAACAACATTGTTTAAAAAAATATATAAAAAAGGTATTATATGCAAAATTATGTTATCTGTCTTGTTTTGTATGTGTTTCAATTATTATTAATGTTAATAAACAAGCAAGTACTATTTTTTTTATTCTATATTTACTGTCAGCCAGAGATTAAATTTAATGATCACACGGTTGTTTGTTTTTGAATATGAACCACTTTAAATGATATGTTATCTTATTCATCGATGTAGGTTCAATCCAGTCTTGCACTTTTTAAACGAAGTACATTCCTTTTTAATTATCAAAGACCTTACGAAAAATTTCTTATGACATTCCAATCTTTGTTTATAGGCCTTAAAGAACTTATTAATCACTTGGTATACAGTCGCCATTTTCAAATATTCGTGGAATTTAGTATTTTTAATAAATCAAGAAGCGTGGTTTTTAAGGCATTGTTTTATAAGCATTGTTGGATTTAAATATTGGAGTGGTTTGCTGAACTTCCAGAGTTCTATATATACCAAAACCAGCTAAACCAATAGTAAAGATATAATCATAACCATAGCAATACTAGTAGTCAAAGTGACAGTGTGTATAATAATTTTTTTTTTTTGATTAAAACCTACAAAATTTCATAAATAAAATGAGTTAGATCTAATAACGTGTACTAACATCTATAAATTGTTTCATAACTCGGCACGTCAAACATTTGGCAAGTAATGAAGCCTTGTCTCTACAGGCTGTGAGTAAACTTAATAAGGAACTTTTGGATTTATGAGGGAAGTTAACTAACTTACCTCGCCTTACCTGCTTCGTTTTCTTAATATTTATATTCCGTGTTACTTCATCAAGATTAAAAAGGATTTCGTCTTCTTCATTATTCAGATCAATTATAGCCTGACGGTCGGGAGGTACTATGGGCTTTAAAAAAAGACTATAGGTCAGTCAAAGAGCAACGACCGATAAATGATTCGCAGAAAGAACCAAGGTCACCGTCTAATTATTCGTCTGAAGTGGCGGGGCACATCACTCGCGCAACCGATGACCGTTGGTGCCGAAAGGTTTTCGAGCGGCGACCTCGTGTCGGTAGACCCGGAGTAAAAAGCCCCCCTTCAAGGTAAACCGATGACATAGTTAAAGTCTTGGGAAGTCATTGGATACGGGCAGAGTATGTCCAGTCATCGTGACGATCTTTGGGGGGACATATGCCTGACATTAGGCGTCCATCGGCTAAAAAGAGTAGTACTAGGGGTCGGGCAAGGCCTTCCTGCCTTGCCCGACCCCTAGTACTACTCTTGAGTATTCTTTTTATTTTACACTGTGTTTGGCACTAATCGGTGTAACATAACTTCTGAAGATGCCCCGTGGAGGGGTGTAATACGCGTTGAGTGATTTGACGGTGGCAGTTGTGTAGTTCGCATTGTTTGCCGCATGCGCATTTGTCAGCAGGCTGGGCGGTGCACTTTGTTGCACGACTACCACTGCATGTGCGTTAGTGGATAAATATTGGTCCTTTTCTTACTTAGGATGGACTTTCGCAAGGTAACGCCTCATTCCATTAAATATTATTTTTATTTATTACACACTGCACTATCTTTCTGCTAAAAACTAATAACGATGCGCGGAGTTGGTCGTCGCTCATTAAGGATGCGATGTTATCTATTTCTGTTTTTGCTCCCATCTTTAATAAGTTTGAGAAATTATATACTAAGTAAATAAGTTAATCATTATCAATTTAATACAAGTTATGATGATGGCATAAGAAAGTAGATTCAGCGGAGATCCTGATCCTATAAATATTTGATACATTATAGTACAATGTCGAACCTGGTTAGCTTAGTGGAGTTAATTTGAAATTCATTGTTAGCGAATGGACAGATACGTCGTTCAGTTTGAGTGACAGTTTATGCTGTGATATTCTCATTTAGGAATCAGTTATATAGCGTGAGGTGTATACAGGTTGATTGGAAATGTGTGCCAATATCTTAAGAACTAAATATATGACAAGGTAACTCATTTGATGTCAATAATGGTACACCCCATTCAAAAATAAATGGTTTTAAAAATAATATACATCAGGGGTGGTCAAGCTTTTTGGTAGTTTAAGCCATTGTTCGAAATTTGAAATTTTTCGAGAGCAGCAATTTAATACGCAATAAAACACGTAAACAACATTTTTTTTTAAATTATAGTAATTAAAATTATATGATAAAAGTACAAAATATGTGTATTTTTGAAGTTACATATAATGACACATGTATATGACAGCATTCCTAATAAAATTTTAGATGCCGGTTAGTTAAGTTTGTATTTCGCTAATTTTATAGTGGAATAGTAATAATTATTCACAGAAGTAATTTGTTTCGATTTCCCAGGAGTAGACATAGGTTATATAAATTTAAATAATTTGACAATCAATAGGAGCCAAAAATAATCGTTCAAGTAAAAAGCGATTAAAATCAGAATACAATATTTCAATTAGTTAATGTTTTTCATTTCAAACTTTGTGCTGCAATTATTTATTGTCTTATCTGATTATAACAGAGTTTTGGAATGATATTGTAAAAACTTTATAGTTTTTTTTTTCAGACAAATGTGCTATACCACGTGTTGCCAAACTGCGGCTCGCGAGCCACATGCGGCTTTTTGAACGATTATTCTTGACTCCGATTGATTGTCGAATTATTTCAATATTTAAATTTATATTACCTATGTAAACTATTGGGAAATCGTTG
Source organism: Battus philenor (assembly GCF_028537555.1). Taxonomy (NCBI): domain Eukaryota; kingdom Metazoa; phylum Arthropoda; class Insecta; order Lepidoptera; family Papilionidae; genus Battus; species Battus philenor. Next base: position 1,969,953 of record NW_027181759.1, on the reverse strand, counting down.
AAAAAATACTAGTGTGATTAGTAATTATTATTATTACACATGATTAAATAACGGCATTTTAAGTATTATTGGAGGAGTTTTGTCATATACGTGTGCTATGATATTCAACTTCAGTATACATCTTTTGTAGTTTTGTTGAAATAATTTAAATAAATATGATTTTTGTAAAAAAATAATTGCATATACAATCGTGGCTCGCAAAAAATAATGAATATTGAAAAATCGTTGCACTTTTAAAAAGATTGGCCACCCCTGAGCTGTAAAATCATCCTGTATATATAAATGCTATGATAACGGCAGTAGATACTAGTCAGTTCATGGAATAACAAATGTTACATTTGTTAAATATTAATGTCAGTGTTCCGACGTGTTCCAACCGCTGGAACGTTGGGTTCTGATATCGGATGGACAGATTCATTTAAAATTGAAGCGAGAATATCACTAGACATTGATAGATGTTCGTCAATGTAACGTGTATATATCTTTGGTGTAGTACTCAAATAACTACACGTTTTCTTTATTCGAACACCTACCGAAGTATGGAAACGTAAATATTCACGTTCTTATATTTAAGACTGGTTGACCGACGAGAAGAAAGACCAATTGTTTATGTTTAAATTATTGCGAAACGATATTTATTTCTTTATTAAACGGTTTTATTTAGTTCGACCCGTACGGAATTTGTTTATTTGGGTCAAAATTAGAAATTGAAATTTAAGCACCTTCCCGTTGTCAGATTGATCTGAAATTTGGTACACACATTTAATTTAGATGACTATACAATATAAAAAAATAAATAACATTATAAATCTAAGATGGCCGCCGATACAAAATGGCGGATTAAATATTTTTCCTTAACCCCCTCAATATGGGTATCAAATGAAAAGGCTACACTAGTAAAAATCGATGATTATGTCAAAATTTAAAATTCAAGATGGGCGCCGTTCCAATATGGCGGACTAGGTACATATTTTTGCACAACCACCACAATACGGGTATCAAAAAACCGTTTAACTTAAAAGTTTTTTAAATGTATTTCTTTTAAATCTTTTTTAATCTAGCTGTTGTTGGTTACCGCGATAAGCGTGTTTATCTAAATGTAATTCGCTTTATTTCGATATTGCAAAATTTTTAATATTCACGTATCAAAACTTTAGTAATTAATATTTATATTATTGTCATTAATAATCTTTATTTTTGTATTGTTTTTAGGAATATAATAAAAATTTAAACGTTATATTTATAATATTTATTAATACAATCGCAAGTAGCGAGTCTGATAATTTTCTACAGGATTAATTATAGAGAATACGGTGAAGAACTCGACGACAACACTCACATTGTGGAACCTTGGAGGCGTAAAGCCTTTTGAATATATGTTTCTGATCCACAGTAAAATGGAGAAGGGTTGCAAACGACAGAAGTCAATGGAAGTTTTTGGAGGAGGCCTATGCCAACAGGCACACTGAAATTAGAGATATACTTTTAAAATAAATTTAGTTTTAAAATGTGTAGCAATAGATTATTTTGTAAATACTAATTTCGGAATAAAGGGCTTTATTATTATTATTATTATTCTGATCCACACAGCCCGAGTATGGAACATTCTGTCGGTTTTCATATTTCCTAAGAAACATATACTTGGTATCTACAAGGTCAGAGCGAACAGGTACCCACTGAGTCTGCGTGCTTCATCTTCGATCACATCGTCGCTTTCCAAAAGGAGAGTTTGTGGTCAAAAACGGCCTAGTAAGACAAAAAAAATAATCGTGACCATCCAAGTTTTTATTGCGTCTGCAATTAAAAAGTCATATATAATACGATTTCGTTTTAACGCGCTCTGTATTGGTACTGTATGCATAATAAAATTACTATATTCAACAAAAGTAATTGTAAATCTTTGGCTTCCCGTGTTGTTTGAACAACTAGTTCGAAAATAAAACATAATTAAAACACAGTTACATACTAGTAAACAAAGTGTTCTTGTCCTTTCTATGCTTGATTGTCGGTCTGCACGTGTGTAAAGAAATAAAGGGAACTATTCATACGTTCCTACAGCGCATTGCAAGCCTCTTCTCAAAAGGCTTTATTGCGTCGTTCCACGGGGGATTGACGGAATTTAAACGTCTGAAAAGTTCTTGTTTTTCTTTCACTTAAATATGCACTTCTTCCGTCATTGTTTTCGTTGATTCATTGTTGACTCGTTGACAATATGCTATAGATATTTCGTTTGTAAAACTAGGAAAGTAAATAAAATTAAATCGGCATTTTTGTTGTTCCAAGATCGGGAAAAGGATTCAGAGTTATAAAATGTAATATTAAAAGAGGAGTCTTCTAGGTTGACCGAAGACATAGTTAAGATGCCGGAAAGTCGCTGAATATGAGCAGCGGAAGACTAGTCAGTCAGTCAGTACAGTGGACGTCCATCGGCTGAAAAGAAGAAGAAGATGGAGTACAAAACTCACTGGCATGTTAAATTCCCCCAACTTAAGACGAGACCTAAGTCTATTCATCCAGTTTGTCCAATTTCCAATTCTGTATAAAGGTGATGTCATAGAACCTTGGTAATCTCTTTGGGAGACGTTAGATGTTGAGCACTTCCAATTACTCCTGTTAGAAATCTAAGAAGGCTATGTCCAGCAGTCAACTTATTATAATTAAGATAACTATGATTAAAAAGTTAGTCACTGATTCTGTAATAAATGAGAAATTGTATGAAGACTCTCTTATATTTACATAAACATAAGTTATTATATAATGGTTACATGCATTGATGACGAGGAAAGCGGGGCCATGACCCTGTCAAGACATCTGTAAACGCAAAAACTAGGCTTCAATCCTTACTGGTGGACCAATCAGGACTGGAGGCTAATGTTAGTAGCTCAGAACGATTCAATGAATTAAGAACCTGAATTTAAGTTAAGAAATACTTCAAGAGACAGTAATTAGTAACATGCAGAAAAGTCAGCAAAACAAAATGGGAAACAAAAAAATGTTATTGGAAAAACAAAGGCACGGAGTTTAACGTCTGTGGAATATAGTAAAAAAAAATCACACATATAGTTACTTACACATATATAGTAATCATACAACTGTCATGTCAAACTTTGACATTTACATTTAGGTTATATTTGTTATTCATAGTATATTTTCAATATTAAACTGCTTTTAAAAATGATTTTGATTTAAAAAAAAAGTTTCTCTGCGTATTCTTTTTGGTAGTACTATGCCAGGTCGAGCTATGTAGTTTTAAATATATCATATATAATTATTTAACAAAAATAAAAATGCATTGCAACGATCATCTAATATATAAAATTCTCGTGTCACGGTGTTCAAACTTGAACTCCTCTGAAACGGCTTGACCGATTTTTACAAAATTTTATATGCGTATTTAGTAGGTCTGAGAAACGGCTACTATCTATTTTTATACCCCTAAGTGATAAGGGTTGTTCACCCTTAAAATTTTTTTTATTTTTTTGACAAATTTTTTTGTTTTTATTTTTTTATGATACAACATACAAAAATACATACAACCCTAAATTTTGACCCCTCTACGATCAACCCTTATTTTTAAATTGAAAATTAAAAATATTTTTATTGCAAAACAACGTTTGCGGGATCAGCTAGTAGTTTTATAAATTTTCCACGTAGAACAGTTTCACGTTTTATAAATCCAATTTGATAATCCACCTTGCGAGTATATTAGGTTGGTCGCACACAAATCATGCGATATCTTCCGCAATGCTCTGTTAGCTGTTTATGGCACGCGATTTGGCCGGCTGCCAGGCGAACGTAATTTTCAATGCTATCGACGACAAATGTCCGACTTGACTGAGGTCGTGCTGGAGACTTCTGAGATAAGTTATTTTTTTTTCGCTTTATTTATAAAAAAAGTTTTACTAGCTAAATTTTCTATTAATAAGAATGTGCTTTAAATTTTGATAAATATAATAAAAGGTAGAAGTCAGACAAAAAAAAAAATGTGATTTTAGTACAGTACCCGACGATAAATATTGCACAATCGGCTAATTTCGGCTTCGTAGAGCGTTATCTTTGTTGCACATTAGACAAAACGTCACATAGGTAATATGGAGCAGAGATAATGCTCTACGAAGCCGAAATTAGCTGACTGTCTCTTTCCAAAGATCGATGTGCAATATTTATCGCCGGGTATTGTATAAGTACGGTATACATATTCATATAGTAAAAAAAGGGTATTTTAATATTACAAACAAAGACTCCAATTTTATTTATTTGTACATACAATAATAATACCGAGTTGGTAGAGTTCCTTCTGCCACTTCTAAAAGCGCTAACGGTTTTTTAAGTATCTGTAAAGTCTGTATTTTTGATAATAATATCTACACAAATATAGCAAGTAATAAAGGGACTAACATATAGATACTTCCGCTATGCAGCAGTAGTTGTGCAACGAAGTGCACCGCCCGCCAGCCCGCTGATAAATACGCGTGCGGCAAACATACGAACAATGCGAGGGAAAAAAGGAGAGTATGGAAATAGAAAAGATAGTGAAAAAAAAATTAAATAATAAAGAAGATCTGTACTATGATAGGTGTCAAGGTGCGGTCCTTAAAAGCGGGGTCACAAAAAAGGTAAAACAATAATAATTGCCACAACTTTTTTTCATACTCATTTGACAATACTTGATGCAAACAAAACAATTATTTAGTTTAGAAAAACGTATTTGAAAATTACCTCTCCTTGATATCGGTTTGTGAGGATATCGTGGTTATCCTTTTTTTGACAAGTTATAATAATAAAGCCTTTTATTCGGACTTATAAAGTACAATAATGTTTACTTAATACTACACTTATATATATTAACTAAATTCAATTTTTCGTCCATGTTTGGTGTTTTGTTTTTTTTTGTAAGTATGTTTGCTGTTTGGCAAAGGCCTCCTCCAACTTGCTTGTTGGGAGATTGTGATCTCTATCTGCGAGGACCAGTCGGCTTGAGGGAGATTGTGTAGTTTCACTTGGTTGGTTATCATAGTTTCGTCGGGAGATCTGGTCCGGTGTCCATTTTTTGAAAAGAAGTAAGAAATAACATTAAAGCTAGAAAATCTAAACACTACAAAACTACAACGACTAAAGATGCGTGTGCGTTTTTGTAAGTTATTTTGTAAAAACTCTAAATTATTGTGCATATTTATCGTTACGAACCTCTCTTTTCTTCTCCTCCATCTTCTTCCATGTCTCCATGTCACTGATTTTGGCCAGCCAGTCCTGTCTATTATGTCAATTACGTCACCAGACCACCGGTTTGGTCTATCTACCTAACTCCTTCCTTCTGCTTTATTTCATTTTATTACGTATATAGTCCATCGGCTATCGTCTTAACTGGATATGTGTCATCAATTGCGGAACAATAATTTAACATAATATAACAATAAACAGCAACCAATAAATACTTACACTTTTTTTGTTTTGCTACAGATATTACTTGACAAAACGGGGCCTACTTATACGTATTATTGCAAAATAAACCCACTTACAATAACTTAAGGTATAAATTTCATAAACAATTGAGATTAATTCGACAATAACGCCATTACGAAGGCAATTTCACCATAGAAATGACCATAAAAGGAAAACAAATGCTCCGCGCCGCAGATAAGGTAGCGTCCAATTTTATCACTGCGTGGTAACTCACAATTGTTATTAAGCGTTTGATAATAACAATTATTCACTTGAATTTATGGTTGTTTTAATAGTTGGATTGTACAGATAAGCTAGTATCCATTGTCTGAATGTATCTTGACAAATCATATCTATTTGCAATCTGATTAATAACGAATCTTGCAAAATAACGGAAACATAAGATGAGAGAGGGCCTTCGGAGTCGCGGGAGTTTAGGGTGAGGGCCCTAAACTCCGACTATCTTCGGCGAGTCTGTGGTGGACGATGGTTCGACGTGGTCTCGAACCATCGTGATAGACCACGCGGGGACCGTGTGGCGATCCCTGACCGGGAGATACCGCGGTCCCCCGGACAGCGCAGAGGGCGATCACCGGGGGGGTTTTAGTGGGTAGGAACCCCAAATACCTCTGTCCTCCCCCCAGAGGCGAGGCATCTTAAACGTCCGGAATATTCCCCCCCAAAACCAAAAGAAAGACCCGTGTCCAACTATGGACATTCTACGGCTATAATAATGATAATAAAGAACGAGGGTGACTTGATGGTCAAAGCTTTTGGATAATGAAATCAGATCCTGGGCTCAACAACTCTCGACATCATTCTGCAACTGGAAAAAAATTCTAGAGAGAATTTTACAATCAGCTTACTAAAAATAATAAATACATACGACCAATTAGCATTGAACCCCTTGCGGTATTGTGGGTACAGTATCTCTTTAAGAAGGGTAGAGTCCAAAAAGTTATGTTTGAGAACTTCACAAGCTTTGAAAACTTTAGGGACGAGAAATAAAGTTTACCTTAAACAAACTTTACTTACCATATACCGAATACTTATCTGAGGAAGAACGTAGCGTTTTGGATTATTATATTAATATCTTTAAATTTATCTCGTAATCGGAATAAAAAAAAAGACTTATTAGTTGTATTATAGTGTAAAGAATATTTATTCAATGACATCTTCATATTCTTCCTTTTAATGCATGTCCACTGCTAGATGTAGGCCTCCAAAAAGATCGCTACGATGGACGGTCCTGCGCTGTCTGCAGCCTGCTACTTCCCACAATCTTAACTATGGAAGAAAGGTACTAATATATAGCTACTTCCGCTATTTAGCAGTAGTCGTGCAATAAAGTGTGCCGCCTGTCAGCCCGCTGATAAATGTGTGTGCGGCAAACAATGCGAATTGCACAACTACTACAGTTAAATCACTCAACACGTGTTTCACCCCTCCACGGGGCATCATCAGGAGTAATGTTACACCGAATAGTGCCAAACGCCGAATGATATACTGAACGTGAGTGAGTACCGCAAAGTAATGCCTGAATCTATTAAATCTTAATTATGTCTTCCATCGACCTAGTGGGGGGCGTATCAACGCCGTATCTACTAGCTCATGGTATAAAACAAACGAAACAAATTGCTCAGCTACTTTACGTAAGTGCATATATTATACGTATAAAGAAATAAATAATTTTAAATTAAGAACCTACGAATAATTACTTAAATGCAAAATGTTTGATTTTCTTGTAATCACAGTGTAATTTAGTTTCTTTTTACCGCATGCATTGTTGACTTTTAAAAAGCCGCAGTACACGTTGTTTAGTTTCTTATGTACACTTTGTTTATTGTTTATTTTATCAACTAGTTTAGTAAATCAAATAGTCAAGTTTATTAAATACTAGAGATGCTTCTCTTAGATAAGTTTTGAAAGAAATTAGTTTCTAATAAATAACACATTATTTATGCAAAATCATATAAAATATTATATGAAAAATAGTAACAGACATATATAAATAAACTTGTAAGGTCTAAATCGTCAAAAAGTTAACAAATCCCGCATTGGTTTGGGTGTACGCACATATAATAAAGTTACACAAGATATCTTAGTTTTAAATCCAATATGAAAAGTATATTATTAAATAAATCTTATATAGAATTCAAGTGTCTTTAGTTGATCCAAATGTGTGGAACTCGGTTTGTTGACTCATTTACAAGATTGATGTTATAATTTACACGTGAAAAGTTCTTAAATTCAATTTTAAAAAAGCAACCATTGAAATTCAGGCCGGCTCTTCTGAGCAGAACAGCGTTCCAAAATTGGTAGCTTATTGCTTATAAGGTTACAATAATCATGGATAAAAATCGTCAATAAATGCCTACTTGATATAAGGTTCTTTTGATTTTTTAATAAAAAAACAATGTCTGTAAAACTAAAAACAATCAGCTAAATTTGGTATAAGCTCTTTATCGTTCACGGTGCGTTTAGAATTCTTTTTTTTTTATTATGAGTCAAAAGTTTAAATGGTATTGAACCACCACACACTTGGTTTTCATCGCCAGTCGCAATACACTTAGTCGATTCATAATTTGATCAAATGTTAAACATTCACTCGACCGCAATTATGGTCTCATGTTCAATTACGTACGTAACTTCGCTTTGAGTGGACTCGAATAAAATCCGCACACTCAAAGTGTAGAACATAAAACTTAATTTACCCGACGTACAGATTAAAGTAATTATTCCTTTTTCCTTTAAAGTTGTTTACTGCTTTTATAATGATTATTTTGTGATATGTAATGATATTTTTACGATTTGTAATCTTTCTTTTTTGTTAACCGGAATCATTGATAATTCTGGCCATTCTCCATTGACTACTTTTTCCTGATGTTCACCGTTCACCATACTATACACGAGAAATGCATGATACTATACACAATACGACACCAGATTTCGTACTCGATATTATATTCGATATTACACACGATATCACACTCGATACTATACATGATACCATATTTAATACTACACACGATACCATGCACGATACCATACGCGAGACCATACCCGATACCATACACGATATCATACATGAGGCTATACCCGATACTATACACGATACCATACGCAAAACCATACCCGATAACATACACGAGACCATACCCGATACCATACACGATACCATAGACGAGACTATACTCGATACTATACACGATACCATACGCGATACCATACACGAGACCATACACGATACCATACACGAGACTATACTTGATACCATACACGATACCATTGACGAGACTATACTTGATACTATACACGATACCATACACGATACCATACACGATACCATAGACGAGACTATACTTGATACTATACACGATACCATACTTGATACCATACACGATACCATACACGATGCCATACACGAGACCACACCCGATATCATACACGAGACCATACCCGATACCATACGCGATACCATACACGATACCATAGACGAGACCTTACCCGATACCATACAAGATACCATACACATACCATTTACGACACCATTTAAGATACCATACATCATACTAAACACAACACCATACATTATACTAGAGATGGCAAGCACTTAAAATATTCCGGGCGTTTTGTTGGCCCTCCATAAATAAATGCATATTTAAAAGGAATGCAAAAAGTATTATTATATGTATTATTTTTTTTACAAAAGTAAAAAATATGTATTTAAGTTAAATAGTATAGTAATTTAAATGACATTTTGAATAACACAAGTAACGATATAAGTTTATAACATATACACAAAATTAAAAAGTTAATTTTGCTATATTTTTAATCCTTCAAAGGGCCGCATGAGGCTCGTGGGCCGCAAATTGATTCCCTTCATTACTATACACGATACCATACATGATAGAACAAATTAACGTAGGCAAATGAAATTGGATTGGCCACATTTAACATACGAGATCTGGTATGTACGAATGCACCCTATTGTTTTCTTTTAATGTTTGTTATGCTGTTTTACCTCTGACAATATTATTCGGAGACATTCTCTAGCTTTACACGCTGTTCATTCTTTTTTTAAAACAACTTTAATCTATCGCAATAGCAACACATATCTCTGTCATCGATGATCCATACACTCTCACACACGCACACACGTGGCGTCTACAAGTTCGTGGTCATCTCACAAGAATCTATCAGCCCCGATGGCTATCGATTGCACGAGCAATATGCCCTGTCCCCTGCCAATTCAGACGAGTTAAAGCGTTATTATCTTATTAAAAGACGTTTGTAACACTTTATCAATTTATTTAACACACGAACAAATTATTATTAGCGCTTGAGTGCGAGCAAAAAGGACGTGCATTCGTCGCAGGACTCTGGGGCGCAATGTGCTCTGCGACCGAGTGAAAGCGGGCAATAGAACAAAGGTGCAAAAGAAACAAAAGAAACAAAAGTAACAAAAGGTCTGCGCCCGCGTCACCGGTGCGTGCATGTGCCCGCTGCACTAATTCGGCACACTAAGTTCGCCCGTCGGCTACGCTCGCCCACAAAATCTTACACCTATTATTCATTCAGACATCACATCAGTGTATATACGACTCCCACAGAGTATTTCTTCGAGCTATGCTGATGACCTTGGAACCTGTAGATCGTTTATTTTTATTTGGATGACCTTGAGACTTCTTATAAGGTCCACTGTAAGTGACCACGTCTGGGATCCGTAAGTTATTGCTGGAAATGCACACTGATCAAAGACCTTCTTCTTCAGGCATTGTAGGAATTTGGACGAAAAGATGTTACGGGGCTTCGCGAACGCTTTACCTGAGTAAACATTTTGACACCAATCGAATTATGTGATTTTAAAAATGCATACATACATTTAAGTATAACTTACTAATAGAAATATTTTAAATTTAAAAATAAAACACGTTAAAATGTTATCTGACCTATTTTAAACAAATTGAGTTCGACGTAAGTAAAACCGGAAAAAATAAAAATCGACACGAGTGAAGAGCATCAATCAACGTCCGGAGATATCCTCGCTTCAATTTTAAATGAATCTGTCTATCCGTTTCGTTTGATCCGATTTTCTTTAGTGGTCTCTGATAGGATGTCACGGAAGCCGATAGTAATATAAATTAGCAATAGTTGACAGGCATGCTTTAAGTTTTAAAAAATCTTTATTAAACATACGATAGATGCATCTCATATCACGCTATGTTGAGATCTGCCTCTTGTTTAAATGATAAATGTCTCATACCTGGAAAAGATAGACGATAGAAACATTTGTTACTATTTTTTTTATTACATGTACATATTTAATAAATACTGAAAAACAACTCGAAAGCGAATAAATTATTCACCAGACGTGCTATCTTTTATGAAGTCATTTATTTTTCAGGTCTGCTCTTCTCAGCATATCAACGATTTAAAAGTGCGTGTAAACCGCCACTCAAATAAATTTATTTCGAATTTTGAAATTCCGTGGCTCCTAGCCTACAAACGTTCGTAACATTTTTAAACCTAGCTATAGGATTTTTTCCAATATTAAATGAAATCCTATTGTAAAAGTGAAGAAACTGAAGGCGTAAGTAAGGTATGAAAAATTTGTTTACACATCCCGGGAAAACTTACTTGTCTTATGTTGTCGTCGTTTCAGTCCATAGACGCCCAATGTAAGGTATAGGGTTCCCCCAAAGATATCTATGGGAAATATATACGTTACTATAAACGTCATGCTACATAGGTGGGTTGCTCATCACAGTGTGATATTATGGTACGCAGAGCTACTACTCATTCACTGGAAACTTTTTTATGAGCAGTGATAATCTTATGTAATTAATGCACAAAGTGTGACTTTTATAAGATTGTATTGCGAGCATCGAACTTGCGACCTACGATCGCAAGTCTCAGATGTTACCGCCAGGCTACCATTGCTATTTTTAAGTGTCGTTGTCTAATAGAAAAATTATATAAACAAAGAAAAAGCTATATTATCTAGAGATGATTTCCCTTTTTTTTTCGAAAAACGTCCACTAAAAGTCATAGGCCTTCACGAAAGATTTCCACAATGACTGATCCCATGCTGCCTGTGACCAGACTTCTCGCGACCAATGTCTTCCGTCCACCTAGTGGAAGTTGTATTTACTTTTTAAAAGATGTAATGTTGTCGAGTTACTTTTTGTTTCTTTTCCACAACTATAACACAATGCAAAGCAGAGTTGTGTCCAAAATAAAAAGGGATTTAATAAAAGTTAACAACATTATGAGTCCTGTTACAAGTTACAATATTGAATTAAATAATTCTATCTTTAGTAGCACAGCCAAATATCATTGGCGAATATAAAGCTCAACGAATTCGCTGGCTTGATCACTTGGAGCGAATGGGATCGGATCGGAGCGTGAAGGTAGCGTACCTGGAAAAACCGAGGGGTCGAAGGCCAGTGGGTAGACCCAGGTATCGCTGGATCGATCGCGTTGAGGCAGACTTGCGCGAATTGAATGTCAACCAGTGGCAGACGATGGCGCAAGATAGAGGAAAGTGGAAGTCTCTCGCTTCGGAGGCCAAGACCCACTTTGGGTCACTGAGCCAGCGGAGTAAGTAAGTATCTTTATGAATCTATGCGTGTTAAATGTCTAATTGAGAAAAATGGCGGTAGAACTGTGAGATGTACCGTGCAACGACACTGATAATACTATTAATAAAAATTACTTTGTTAGAGTTTTTGCACTAAAATAATGTAATAATTAATGAATACGTCAGAAAAGAACTACATAAATGCAAGGTATAGATTAAAAATTGAATAAAAAATCGTTACAGATGAATAAACTGAAATATTTACATATTACTATCTGTAAGTTTGAAAAAAAAATAACTAGTTTATCACGAAGCAACATCATGAGAATAACATAAACAAAATGGCTGAAATCGTTTTGAATGCAAATGAGAAACAAGCCCGTGACATGCGATATTGTTATTTATTATAGCTGTTTACAGAAAAACATTTATACTGGTTGTCCCGACTTTGCATTGCCAAAAGTTATTGGCATAGCATTATTCCAATACAAAAATAATTAATACAATACATTTTATTATTTTATTCATTGATTAAATTCGAAGTCAATGCGACCGATATGTTAAAGAACGTTAAGAACAACCAATAATGGCGTCGACACATAAAATGCGCGTTATATTTACTTAGTGGGATCTCTCTTTCGCACAGCAGTCTGTCACTGTCACAAAGCTCCGGGGGTGCTGATTAGCTGACTCAGGGTTGTGTGTTCTTTATAGGTAGGTAAGGCTAGGTAAGGACCGTTGGGCGCGTTTTACGGACGCCGGGCGACTCCGCGTCCGTACGACCGTTTAGGTTTCAGTCGTCGCTGAGCTTAGTTAGATTTATTGACGCTCAGTAACGCGGGTTTACCTCCCGCTGGACACCGTTGTCCGGCACAGGGGTGCCCAAAGTGACCTCCTATGTCTCTTCATTTAGACTACCGCGATCCCGCGCTCTCCATCGTTCCGTGCTCGCAATGTCCTTCTCTCCCCCCTGCCGTTCGATAGAGAGGTGCCGAGTAGACCGACCCCATTCATGGCGCAATCCTGGCGTCATTACACGGACCCTCCCTTTTGCGAGGATCCGGTCATAACCTTCGGCCGTAAGATAGCCATGAAATACCCGGACGAGTATAAAGCAGATGCCAAGGACCGTCCTATCAGCTTCCTGAGTGACTCCCCGCCGTCACCAGACACCCTAGTTAGCTATGAAGAGCGAAAATCCCTCCCCGTTGAGGACCCACACCTGAGCAACGGCTCGTCGGACTACACCTCCGGGTCCGAGTATCTAGGCTCGGACTCAGAGGTAGAGATCGACGGACCGAAGTCTGCCCCCTGAACCGACGACTTCACCCTAGTTACGGAAGAGGAAGAAGCTGCTTTGTGCTGTATTCTCCCCCTCTCACCGCGGCAGTACCTCACAAACTGCCTCCCCATCGGCTAGCCCGGCCAAAAAAGCCAAACGAAAGCCCTCCCCATCGGTTATTTCCAAGCAACTGACCGCCCAACCCCAACAAGTGGCCTCCCAAGCCCCTCCCGAAAACGGGACCAAATCTCCCCCGCCCGTCTTTCGCCACGACAAAGAAGCGTGGAAATCTGTCCACTCGTGGCTTTTCGCCAACGAGATAGACAAAGCGAAAGCTAAAAATTCCTCTCAAGGTATTATGATTAGTACAATCACTGTCGACGACTACCGTCGCTTCACCTGTGTGAGGAAGACACCTCCTTCCACACATACACCCTCTCCGAGGATAAGCGACTTCGGATCGTTATCTGCGACCCCCCGCTCGAAGTAGAGAATGTCGACGTTGTCAACGACAAAGAAAACGGACATCCCCATCATCGACCCGAAGCGTATGACTTCCATGCACACCAAGCTCCCCATGCCACTCATTATGGCAACCATAGAGCTTTCCTCCGAAGGAAAGAAAATAATTGCCCTCAAAGAGGTCTGCTCCCTTTCAGGGGTCTCATCCGAGGCCCCTCACTGCAGACGCATCGTCGGTCAGTGCCACAGATGCCAGCTGTACGGCCACGCAGCCCGCAACTGCTTCTCCCGCCCCCGGTGCGTCAAGTACCTAGGGGATCACGGAACTACAGACTGTCCCCGTCTTGCGGACACAGAGACACCACCCGCGTGTGTCCTCTGTAAGACCGAAGGCCATTCCGCCAACTACAGGGGCTGTCTCAGGGTGCATAAAAAACGCAGCGCAGGTTGCCCCTCGACCTCCCGCTCTCCCAAAGTCGCCGCCTGGCCAACCTCCTCAGCTCCCGCGGAGAAAGTTTCGAAGCCCACTTCGAAAACTCTTCTTCCCTCTTCGCCCCTGGCCATTTCAGCCTCACATCGAGCCTTAGCGGTCTCGATGCACATGTCATACACTACTCACACATAACACGGCGGCCGCGTCCGCCTAACCCACGTCCAAGCGAGGGCGGTCCGAAGAAGCCCGTGTCTCTTCCGACCGCCGAATAGTCCTCGCTTCGTGCTATTTACACTACACCCCACTCACTACACTATACACCCCACTCACTACACTATACACCCCACCACACACAGGTATAGTTCTCTGCGGACATCTTCGTCGTAACTTAGGTAAGATTTCCAGCGTAAATTTTTTAGCCCGCGGACCTCTGTTTCCACAGGCTCAATTTCGATGAAGCTGCACAAAGCCTAGACCGGCTAGCAGCATAACTTCTAGTACGTTAAATGCACTACTTGAATGACGGCATATTAAGCGCTCAAAAAATAATTTATAAAATAGTATTTCTGTTTTATTTGAAGTGACGAGGAACCAGCTAAACACTTTATTAAATCTTAATATATATATATATATATAATATATATATATATATATATATAATATATATAAAATAACAACTGACATCTGCCAATAGTTTTGAGATATCGAAATTATATTTGTAATCTTTCGTATTGTTGAGGTATTTTGAATCACTCTATTTATTTCGATCTTTGCTTATACGTAATTTATATATAAATTCAATAAAATGAACATGAAATTAAACATCTTAAGTAAATTCTACAAACTCCTACACGTTTTTGTACAAATAATAATCTAAGACAAAGTTCGGCTGTGTTTAGCAAGGGTTGAATAATTTTATTTATGCTCATCACTGTATTCTGAATCGGCAAAGGAAAGTGCTTACTGAAAGTTTCCTTTAATCTTTATCGTTTAAATAAGGCTTTTCGTAATTAGTAATTAAGTTTTTTATTTGAGACAGTATAAGTTATCTGCGTAATAACTCACAGCCTTTTAATTTTTTGTACTGCTTACCATATTTACATAGCGTTTACAACTGAAAGCGCTTTTCTTTAACCTTTTTACAAATCCGAGAAAGGAGTATTGTAATATAATGAAATATTTATAATATTAAGAAAAAATTGTTACATAGAAAATTAAAAATTTATTATAGTATTTACATAAAATAACACAAAATAGAAAAATTGAAAGAGATGAAAATAAAAATATTCAATTTGAAATGTAAATAATTAAAATTTCAAGAAATGTGGCGAAAGATGGGTGGCGATGCGTGAATGTAATGTAAATAAATGCTGCTAGAATGATAGAAAATTTGGAAAGATGAAAGAATAAAGAAAGAGAGAAATTGTAAAAGACGAGAGAGAGAGAGAGAGAGGGTGAAAATAAAAAAAAATAAAAAATCATAGTAAAATATATTCCTGTCACAAAAATAATAGGGGAACGCGAGGCCCCCAATGAAAGGGCCATTAAGAAAACCCCTACTTTTTTGTACAGGATCGTATTTTTAAAACTTTGGATCATTTACAGTGACAGTTCATAAGAAGAATGCGAGAAGAGTCCAATTTGATAGAAACTCAAATCAGAGGGAATTCTCCTAAAATTACATCCACTAACTTAAATCTTTTAGAGTTCTTAACGCGTTATATTTGAAAATAAAAAAAAATAAAAAAAAAAAACAAAAATAGAATCTATTCGTTTTACATACATAAGTCATTATATATTATGAATTTAACAATTGAATATTTTGGCCGAATTATTATTGTTGATATTTAATTTATTTAATCTATCTGCAAAACTGTCACTATATACTTCGGTTAGCTTATGGTGATGAAGTTTCATCCCGTGCTACTATTTACAATGGGAGTAGGCTCGATACGTCTCACAATGTGATGAAACGACATGCGGTAGCTTTTACACTAATCACTGGATTTTAAGTGATCATTCTAAAACATGTTACATCAATTAATATTTTCTGAAGAATGCGACAGACATTATATACTTCTGGCAATACAAAGTATTCAGGAATCGGCTGGCAGGTTCGCATTGCGCCGAGCCATACACGAAGCCCCCCCTCCCTCCGTCTAGCACATCAAGATCTCTTCCACCAGCGTGCAGGCTCATGTAAATCAAAGGAGAGACCAGGGTACTATAAGAGAAATAAGAGCTTATAATTTAAGACAACTGTGCATAAAATAAAAATTACAATTAATAATAAAAATTAGGATATAAATTAAATTTTGTAAAATAAAAAAAAAATTGAGGAACGAGGTGACGAAAGAAAGAAGGAAAAAGAATGAAAATTGTAATGAAGGGGAAAGGTAGATAAAATGTAGAAAGCAAATAAAACAATGAGAGATCATAAGAAGAATAAAAAAAGAGCGCAAAAATAAAAACACTACGTAAAAAAATTATTAAAAGAAATAAAACGTTCCTGTCTCACTTACGAGTATGGACAGGGTACGAGAGACTCCCAATACCGGGGCCATTTAAAAAAGGGGCACTATCTGCAGGACATGGTACTTCGTAACATAACAAAGTTTATAATAATTAGCTGAAGTTTGTGTGTAAATTAGTGTTAATATTTGATTGTTGTATTTCTTGCGTATATTTAAAGTTAAAACAAGTGTTTTTTAATGCATCATCCTGCGTGTTTTTTTCGGAGCTAGTTCATTAAATATCTATTTGAAAAGCTTCTTTGTGGTATACGGTTGAAAGCGCAAAAGGCAGTAAAAAATAAATAATTTTATTATGTAGTAATTAAAATTGTAAAGACGTATTTTTATTTTATTATTATTAAGTTATGTATTAATTCTGAAACCACTGATTTCTTTGTAGGGTTATACATTAAATGACAGCAAATCAACTATGTATTCCCCCCTTTAAAGCTTTTGCAATAAACAATCACTATGTATCAAATAGCAAATGCTTGCATTTTAATTTCGTTTATGTCATCAATAGACAATTGTGGACTACTTGTTATGTAGTTATGATAAAACGGAAGCACTTCATAATACACAGTCAATTTTATAGCACTCGAAAAGCAGTTTAAAATGATCTACGTCCACCATTGTTAGCGCGGCTTTGGGCATAAGCCAGTATTCGGAACAGTAAATCTTTTAATAATAGTGATTTGGTTTAAGACAATTTCTTTTACTCATTTATTCTTCAACTATAAAGTTTATATAGTATCTTATTCACCTTTCTTTGTTGACAAATGAATAAAAAGTAAAAGATTCAGAATGTTTTTACAGATCTTTTTGGGATAAAGGACTTTATTGTCCAATATTTTTTTCAGTCTTTTCTTTATTTATCACTCTCTTTCACGCGTCACAATATCTTTCATTCTTTACTTTTGTCCTTCACAATATCTTTCGTTTTGGTCTTTTATACCTTCTTTCTTTCCTCGCCTTTCTTCCATCATCTTCTTACTCTAAGGTGGCCAGGTACATTTTATATATTTTCATTCTTTAATTTTATCTTACATTTATTGTATCTTTATTTACACATTTATTTTACTTTCTTAATTCTTTATTACACATTTATTTTTCTATTTCTTATTATTAGTTAACAATTTATTTTGTGCAGAGTTTATTAAGTACTTATTCTATACAGTTTTATTTCTTTCAACTGTATCACTCACCACCCCACGAGCGAAAGATAGGAATGATGGGCGAAGGCTGTCGTCGCCCATCATAGCGGCGGCATAGACATAGGTCTATCTTTAGCTTTGTTTCAGTCTCTAGGGTACTGCGCATCCGTGCATGTGCGGGACAGTAGACCACAAGGTGGGCCACGGTCTGGTCCACGCCCGGTTCGCAGTAGCACGAGGGGTCCTCCTTGAGCTTTAACCTATGAAGGTACTCAGAGAACCGCCCGTGCCCCGTGAAGAGCTGGGCCAAGACCGCATCCACCCGGACCTTGCGGAGCACGCGATAAGACTGCGTAGTATCCATCTTCTGAATGGACGCCCTACACTGTGCTGGCCAATCCGTGCGCTCAGCTGCAGAACCTATATTCTATATATATTCCATGAAATGTTGATTATTATATACAAAATAAATATATATTACTGCGTATAATTACTACATATATTATAAAAAATAATTATTGTTTACTCTCTATCCTTGCCGACTTTGTACTGCCAGGAGTTGTTCGCCGGTCGAATTTCATTAGGGTTTTATAGTCATAACTTTATAAAGGTGTTATTTATAAGTATAAGATCTTTTAATTTTTTCGCTGACAAATTCTATAAACAGCACGAAATATTTTATTCCACACATAACATAGATTATTATAACCCATAAAGTTTTTTAGTATTACCGGTATATAGTGTTTAATTCAACTTCTTTGAAATAAATCTGAAATGTTTATAAATAAAAATAAAGAATGTCTTATTTATTACGTGAGGAGAACATTCGAGAATTTAGTAAATTGAGTGAGTGTATTTTGTGCGTAGTTCAGAGGTCACTACATCATTCGCCCAACTGTACAAGCGCCCAAGACTCGTTCAATTTTACGCTGAATTAGTTTCCTTTGTTCATACTAATAACGCTTCACGACATTTTGTTTTTATACTTTTATGTAGCGAGCATACTTTTTGACTTTTGTTATACTGTTTGTGTCATAAAACTTGAATTATATTTTAATTATTATTGTTACCTTTCACGTAAATTATTTTACACTGTGATTTATATGAAGCTTCGAATTTTTTAATATATATCACCATCATCATTACAACCGTACCTATGGGACGACCGTCCTGCAAAAAACCTTCTGAAGCGGCCTGTTTCAAAGATTTTTAATCGAATCTCTACTTTAGAACCTTCAGGCTTCAGCGGCTATTTGTTCTATGCGATATGCGACCTTCCTTCTATTACTTGAATTTGCTAATCCGCTGGGATTCACATTCATCATTCATTTAAAAGCAATGGTCTCTTTTCAGTAAATGAAGAATTGCTCATCTGAAGTTGTTCTGAACAGTGCACGTCGCTCATGTATTCGATGAGCCGAAAGGTTCTAGACGACTAGGTGTCACAAAGAGAATGTCGCAAGATGTTTCTAGAAGTAGTCCAAGAAATTTCCAATGAGACCGGTTCAAAGTGGCCTGCCAGTGGCACTTTACGATGGCTTTAAGAAGATCGGCTTTGCATTGATTCGCTACTTAAGTAACTATCAGACAGTCTTTTGTTTCCTGTATTGTTTGTAATTAGGGCATAGGGTCATTTTATTTATAACTAATGTTTTATTATAAAAATATCACAAATTATTAGATTATCAGATCAAATAAATGTTTACAGTATCATAGGTTTTGTATATATTAAACAAATAATAAGTTTGTTATGTATAAATTAAAGTCCCAAGAGTGTCAATTATTTATACTACGTTCCAATAAAGCAAACCATGGAATCAAACGAAAGAAGAGCCATTGATACGTTTTCGTAGATGGCAACGCTCTTATTTGAACGGCTCAACCTAATTAAAAAAAAAAGAATTCCAATTCCAATATAAAAGTGTTCTACAATCGTCAAGTGTATTTCGATATTTAAAATACTCATTAATATTATTATATGACCACTGTAAAAAATAAAGTAAAAACTACACTTTTCTCTCTACTCTTTTCTCTCGCTTCACTTCATCTGCCTATTTGGTCTACTTAGATGTCCTCCCCATAGTAACGACTTTACTCACTCCTTCGCAATACAACCTATTCTTCACTAAAAGTTAAGGAAAATTTAGAAATGTAAATAGATAATAAGAAATAAATGTGACAAAATGTGATATACAATATATACGTGAAGGAAAAGAAAATAAAATAATATGTGAAAAACTAAATAAATTATAACAAAAGTCCCTGTCGCACACCAGATAGGGGTACGAGAGGCTCCCAATTGCGGGGGCCATAAAAAAAACCTATTCTTCACTAGAACGCACTTCTACTCGATCAGGATGATCAGGAATCGTTGCGCATTTAAAGCGAAGGTTTGAAAGCTGTTGCTCTACAAGCTGTTGAAATCATCACAATAAATTGATTTTATTATTCATTATATATATGTAAATAGTATTTGTATAAATTATAATAAGATAGTAGCATTTAATATATTTTTGTTTTTTTTTTCTTAGTGATTATTTTACTTATCAATTTGATTTTAATTTTGTATTAGAGAGACCGGAAAGTAATGTCGCTTTCTTAAGTTAAATTCATAAGATTAAGTTTTTAACAAGATTTTATTTCTAATCAGCAACATATTCACGTTCGTTATTAACAACCTTTTGATAACTGGTACACAAATTTTCAATGCCGGAGCGGTAAAAATCAATCGGATTTTCTGTAAAATATGTCGACAGAAACGACATTATTTTTAGGTTCTCTTAATATATTTTTGGTCTTTAAAGATGTTAAATTTTTTTACCAAACTATATTAATTTATATCTGCACCGCCTAAACGGTTAATTGGTAAAGAATGCCTTCGGAATTAAGTTCGCCGTTATACATAAATTGTATTAGAAGTGGTTTAAATAAATAAATAAATACATTTAAAAAACTTTTAAGTTAAACGGTTTTTTGATACCCATATTGTGTTGGTTGTGGAAAAATATGTACCTAGTCCGCCATCTTGAATTTTAAATTTTGACATAATCATCGAGTTTTACTAGTGTAGCCCTTTCATTTGATACCCATATTGAGGGGGTTAAGGAAAAATATTTAATCCGCCATTTTGTATCGGCGGCCATCTTAGATTTATAATGTTATTGATTTTATTTTATTGTATTGTCATCTAAATTAAATGTGTGTACCAAATTTCAGATCAATCTGACAACGGGAAGGTGCTTAAATTTCAATTTCTAATTTTGATCCAAATAAATTTCGTACGGGTCGAACTAAAGAAAACCGTTTAAAAATGAAGCGTGCTTTTACTTTGTATTTAATTTATTTGTTTACTGTCATTGTGTTCAATTTTCTAGTTAACACAATAGGAATCGATTGAACTAAAGATATAGCTATCTCGGGCACCTGGAATAGTAAAGCCAAACGCGTTTGATTGACTCTCACTGAGGCTTTGTCGCTTAGTCACTCCAGCGTGCGAACAACATCCTTGATGGTCTCTGATGAAATAGATAATGTAACTCAAGCTATTCTTGTGTTTAGGTCGGGTTCTCTTAGGGCTTTTTTTGAGCAATGTGTCAAATTTAGAATACTTATTTGTACCTTTTTTCTCAAGGATAGTCGTTGAAAAATCATTGTTTGTAGAGCGAATGAGCCAATAGCAGTATGTTGTTTTACTTAAAGTAATGTTTCTTTTAACATTTTTTTAATAACAGTTTATTGGTCGTGTATAAAGGAAGCATTGAGTTGTGGTCCAACGGTAGAGGATTGAGACGATTCCTGGGACATCTTATATAAACAAGTGTCCAAAGGACAGGCAGCGACAGCAATACCAAATTCCCGCTAGAAAAAAAAATAGTGAGGAAAGCATCGCCTTACTAATAAACAGTAAGAAAGACAGGCCTGTGTTCCTCAAATATTGCAGAGCGATAATTGAGAACGTAATTAATAGGACTATACATGAAAATAGTACAGGTCGATTAAGAAATTAAAGATATAAAAAAAAACGTTAATTTGAAATAAATAAAGCTATAAAATAGACTATGTGTTTGGCACTAATCGGTGTAACATAACTCCTGATGATGCCCCGTGGAGGGGTGAAACATATGTTGAGTGTTTTGGCGGTGGCAGTTCTGTGAGTCGCATTGTTTGCCGCATATGCATTTATCAGCGGGCGGGCGGTGCACTTTGTTGCACGACTACCAGTGCATGTGCGAAAGTGGCTAAATTTTGGTCCTTTTCCTACTAAGGATGGACTTCCCCAAGGTAACGCCTGATTCCATTAAATATAAAATAAACAAAACAGAAACGGATGTAAATATGCAAAAATTGTTTAATTTTAAAAATGAATAAATATTTCAATTAAGGTTGTTATATATTATATTCAAATTGTGATGCCCTGTACCATATATATGATACGGAGAGCAGAGACCGTTTTAAATAAAAAAGAACGGGTAGCGGCGTTCTCTGTGTACCAAAATACCACACTGCGATTGCCAACCCCCCTCCCCACTGCTAAGTGGTGATTACGGTATATCTCTCCATAAATAACTTTGGGGTAGGCCTATGGTTTTCAGTGGGAGTCTAATGGCTGAAACGATGAAAGAAAGTATCAAAACACACTCGACCGCTCGTCAATTAGACTAAGCCCGCATACCGGGAAAATAATCCAATTTCAACCACGCATCACGGTATAGATTTTATCTAATTTTACACCACTATCGAATTATTAATATACTCATTTTATTTACATTTTCATCTTGCTGTTTTATTTATTTACTTCTACTATGAGAGACTTCAATATTTTATCTATTTTTAGTATAACGACTTTGTTACCTCGCAGCTATACATGTAAGTACTTTTTGTCTGAATGAAAAACTAATTAATAGCATTGTAATGTAACGAAATGATTAATTAACACAAAACGAGTCCCCGACCGGTTATTATCTTGGCTAATTTATTAAAACAGAAACGTTTTAGCTATTTACGAATAGTAGACAGAGTTCCGTACTATGAAAACTCGTAACTTAACAAAACTTAACTATGTCAACATAAAGATTTTATAAAGCAATGGTAGACCAGTGGTAGATGAATGAAACTTG
Organism: Battus philenor; assembly: GCF_028537555.1. NCBI lineage: Eukaryota > Metazoa > Arthropoda > Insecta > Lepidoptera > Papilionidae > Battus > Battus philenor. The sequence goes on along the minus strand of NW_027181759.1, from coordinate 1,946,967 downwards.
CAACTGTAGGTCGCGGGTTCGATTCCTAGGATATATACTTACATAATTCACACATTGTGCATTAATTATAAAAGATTGCCCGTGCTCATAAAATAGTTTTTTTCTTTTTAATGGCCCCCGCTATTGGGGGCCTCTGGTACCCCTATCTTTAGTGGGACAGGGACTTTACAGGCAATTTATTTTTTCACATAGTTATTTATTATTTCCATTCTTTCCTTTCGTTCTTCACATATTCTTTCAATCTTTTCTTTCATGCCACATTTCTGCTATCTTTCCCTTTTACTCTGTGACCTTTCATTCCTCCCTAATTACATGTTACATTTTATCTTTATTTCTTTTCGTTTACATTTTTATCACATTTTATATCACATTTTGAGTTACATTTTATCACATATTTTCTTATTGTCTATATAATTTTTTTCTTATTTTCTTTAATTTTTATTTTTTTTTATCACTTTTTTAATTATTTCCTTGCAGTATGAGAAGAATTCTTCCCTAGTATCCTTTCCGCCTATCACATAAAAGTTTTCAAAAGATGGGCAGCAGTATTATTATAGCAAGCTGACGACGCTGCTGTCCATCATCGCTGCGGGTTGGCGATTGCAGTATGATATTTTTACGATTACGCCCGCAAAATATGGTATTAATATTATATACGCCTATAGTCCTTTGGAAATGCCTGTTCTTTGCAGTGGGCGTTTCTTTGCTGAAAAGAAAGGCGTCTATGACGATTTAAATATGTAAATGAGAGAGGGTTAAGAATAAGAAAAGGACCAATATTTAGCCATTTCCGCGCATGCAGTGGTAGTCGTGCAACAAAGTACACCGCCCGCCAGCCCGCTGATAATTGCGCATGTGTCAAACAATGCGAATTACACAACTACCACTGCATGCGCGGAAGTGGCTAAATATTGGTCCTTTTCTTACTTAGGATGGACTTCCGTAAAATAACGCCTGATTCCATTAAACGGATAAAAATTTAAAATATTTTCTTAAATATGTGATGTAACATTGAAACTCCACAGAAACTAAAATTTAAACGAACATTAATTATTAGGAATTAAGTTATTTATTTATCATTAAAGTATTGATTTATAAATTATACGTTCTCCTCCTACATGCAAGTCGTGCTCCTCCTACGTACTCTGTTGAAGTACGTGCTGTTAGCCTTAAGGCTTTTACGGCTTCATATTTTTGAAACATTGGTTTGACCTGACAGTGGCGTTTATCTGCTAAAAAGAAGGTGTTATAACACGATCGTGTTTAATATGATGTTGATTGGTTGCTTATTCGTTATATTCACACGCTTTCAAACATATATCCATGGATAGCGTTTTGATTGAAGCGATAGTTTTGTATTGCATTGCCTGACGTTAGGATGATGTTGATTTTAATGTCGCAGCTATAGGTCTTTGTTCTTATTGTACGAACTTTCAAATCATTGATCTAATTTTAGAGTATTCGAATCGAGTACCCGTCACGTGTCACGCAGAAGCCAAACACGTGTAGTCTAACGAACCAGTTTACACAAACAATTTAATTATGTTTATCTACCAACGGTACTGCTCCTAACTGTAATTATATTAAATTGTTGACATAATTACAGTGTACATCATGGCGTCAACGTTAATGTACGAAGATTGTTTGTTGAATATATTTAATAAATAGCTCAGAAGCCACTTTACACTCAAAGTCAACCACAAAAAGCCTTCACTTTAAGCTGGTATTTTAGGGTATTATGTTACATCACTACGTGCTGTTTATGTCAAAAATTTCAACCGACGCAAAATGTACGTTTAAAAATTACACCAATGACAAAATATAAAGCGATGCAAAATTTCATTTTGAAATATTTCAAACGTAAATTTCAGAACGAAAAAGTGAAATCCAATTTTAATTTCGAAAAACGAATCGCGGTGCGAATTTCGATTAAGTTAATCCTACAGTGTTTTTAGGTACAGAAAAAAATATACATAAAAGTTCAAAACTCTTCGTCGAAATCCATCGTGTATTAGTATCTTGTTTATATTTTTATGTAAGATATAAAACGTGGACATAGGGCTTCCCCAAGATCTGTTATGGGAGCAGACTACTAATATAAGAATATATAGCGTAGTAGAGTTTCTTAGGCTAGATAGTTAATTAATATTTCTTTCTATTGTATTTGAATTTTTTTTTGTTTTACTTTATACAATACAAGCTTCTTTTAGTTTAGAACTCTACCAGTATGAACTTATCGTCGATTTTTTTCTAATTTAAATATTATAGTCACTTTTACCATTTTAGTGGTCTCAATTTATTATAGTATTTTCAAGTTACTTTAGATACATTACATATACAGTCAGGTTTTGTCAGACCAACTTTTCTAAGTAACGTACCATTAATCCATACTCACCTTATATAAACATACATATAGAATTTTTGGTTCGTTTTTTTGTAATTCCTAATTTTATTTCCCGTAAAATTCAACGACACAAATAGTATCGTTGAGAACACGATTAATTATCAAACAAAAACATTGTTAGTACTGAAATAGGTCCTAAGGCAAGATTGAGTTAAATTTGTTCCCTTTTCGCTTTGAACGCCGAGCAATCCATGAAGCTCTCTAAAATTTATTTTCATCTGTTTTTATATATCTAATCTGCGCTATTACGAAGTAGTAACGCTATCTTATTTAATGTAAATTAAATATAAACCAATATAGACTCTGTGTTTGGCACTAATCGGTGTAACATAATTCCTGAAGATGCCCCATGGAGGGGTGAAACACGTGTTGAGTGATTTAGCGGTGGTAGTTGTGTAATTCGTATTGTTTGCCGCATGCGCATTTGGCAGCGGGCTGGCGGGCGGTGCACTTTGTTGCATGACTGCCACTGCATGTGCGAAAGTGGCTAAATATTATTCCTTTTCTTACTTAGGATGGACTTCCGCAAAATAACGCCTGATTCCATTAAAAATATAAACCAATTTAAGTAAAAAATACGTAATATTTTTTTTATAATTTTCACGACATTAAATATCCCACGCTCATTTTAACGCTTAATATCAAAATTCCTCCTATATTCTACAGTAAAAAAATCTTAGATATTCCCTTCAAATGTTTATTGACATTCCCGACGATTCCGAGTTTATTGTGATTTAAGATTAGAAATTATTACTTTTTCCGGTCATTTTGCAAATTGGGGGAAAGCCATGTCCGGCATATGTGTTACGACTAAAATGATGATGTAAACACAAAGATTTTATAGTATTCTAAATAAAAATATTTTTACTACGTCAGGGTGTCGAATAACATCGTATTTTTTAATTACGACTTCTTCTCTTTCTTAGTCGAAATATGTTAACAGCAGAGTCATTGTATTTTTAATGGCTCCGTTTGTTAGTCATTTTCCATCCTCTATCATATTGTGGACAGGTACGTTTTTTATCTAAAATATATTTGTCAGTGCGTTTTCTTATCACTCTCTCTTTTGCACGTCTTCCATTCTCCACATTCTCTTACCGTTTATTTACATTCCATTCACACCTCGCCTATCTATCTTAGTCACATCCTTTTGGTATATCACAGTACAGTTTCAATTTTGATTTATCACTTTTGTTTTCACATTTTGAATTTTTACACTATAGTTTAATTTCAAGACTCTTTTTGTTATCTTGTCCTTATTCTTACCCGATAAAAAAATGAGGCCACACTCTTTGTCTCCATTAAGGAGGAGATATTGTCACTCTCCACTTTTCTTCCTAATTCTAGCTAACAGTCTGCTTTGAGCCATTGTGATTATAAGTTTTTGTTTCACAGTCTTTCTTACAGTTTACCGTCTTTTTTACGCTTCGAGGCACTTCGTCTATCTTCATTCAGGAGCTACTCTATGAAGTAAAGCTTTTTAAACCAATATCCCTTTCCCCTTTATATGTAATCCTTTTTTTTATGTCCCCCGCCATTGGGAGCCTTTCGTACCTCTATCTTGTGTAGGACAGGGACTATTCAACATTATTTAGTTTTTCCACATATTTTTTTATTTTCATTATCGTCTTTCATATATAGTATGATCTTTCGTTCTTTTCATTCTTGCCAATTCAATTCTTCTGTCTTTCCCTTTCGCTCTGTAACGCCTTTCATACATCCCTCATTACTCTTTTACATTTTTATTATTTTATTTCTATATAGGATTATTACAATATCACTTTTTTTGTTTATATGTAATAACATATTTAGTATTTCAATAACGTAAAAACATATTTAGTATTACATCACTATGCTTAAATCCTACAAAATAAAAAAAATACTCTTTGTCATAGAACCTGGCATAGCAGTATAAACAAAGTGTACTCCTAAATATGTTACACTAGGGACATTATGAACAGAACTAAGGAGGGACAGCCTTCACGCGTAAACCATGAATTGACTTTCGTGTAAGGTTTAACAGCATTTGACCATTAAAGGTTTCTCGTGACACCCATTTGCAGCGAATTTATTTAGGGATCCATTTCACTATGTTTATACTGAAATTTTTGAAGTACAATATATATAACCATCTCATGATCATTCGTTCGGACGTAGAGATTTGGTATTTTTATTAAGAAACTTCTTACAGGTTCTCTATACATCTTGTTATATATTTGTCTTGTTTCACCTTTGAAGAGACTTTTTAACTCATTTGCAGGTTGTGCTATAAATTAAGACATACCTAAATCGTGTAATACTATTTAAACCATATAAATATATAAACAAACATAATATAAATATATAAACCATTGTCTTTGATCCCTGTTTCATAATGTTTTTATTTGTTTTTTCATTGTTTGACTATAAATCATTATATGTTCTCAGTGAGATAGATAAAAGGTAACAATTGTAACTAATTTTATATTTCTAAGCATCTAAGTTTGTACTTTCTTACTGCCTTATGTTACTGTTTATCTTCAATAAAGTAAATAAATAATATAAAAGACAGTGGCAACCCTAGAATATTAATAAAAAAAATAAAATGTTACATAAAACAAATTCTGCCTATTATATAAATGGTTTTTATATACGTCCTGTAGTACATTTTTAATTTATTACTTCTTTTATTTTTTCTTTATTTTTTTTTACTTTCATGTGGCAATAAGTACACGATATAAATTCTCACATAATTTACTATCTGAATGACAAATGGTATATAAGGAAAATATTGTATAAATACATTGAAAATTTACTTTTAAACCTGACTGTGAAAATTGAGTTTTTCTTTTATTCAATAATGTGTAGCCTAAATTAAATCAAAATAATCAAGCTACATCACTGCCAAGACAAGTCTATTTCCTCAATTTACTTTTAATATACGTTTTAAATTTAATGATAGTTCAATAATTTTTAGCCGAAATTAATTAATAAATCTGATTCCGTTTATTACAAATAAATTAGAGACTTTTTGCAGACGTCACTTTGGTACAGCCAGCTTGACAAAGCCTTTATATTAATTTAAATAAAACACTGTTGTGCAAATTATAATATCTTGACTGTTCGATATGGAACGCTATTACGGAATATTTGTTTGGACATAATTACATGTCATATACACGAAGGCTCGTTTTGGTGATGTGTCAAGCAGTGATCATCGTCTGTCAAGATATTGATTATTCTCTCCTCGCATAGTGTGTCGTAAATTGGGACAAGCAGGTTAACACGTTCACTGCGGGCCCAATTTTGAAGAACTTTCAGCTGGTGCGGCTGAGGTCGAATCAGCCTCAAGCTGAACTTCCTAGTAGTGCGGTTGAGGCCTTTTCTGCCTCATGTTCATTAATATTTTTTTACAATATTGAGTCAATGCTTCGCAGACATAAAGAAAGCTATATTTGTCTTTGTCATACCTCATACGGTTGAGTGTAAACAGCCGCCGCACTAGAGAGAAAACACGAGTTTTACGCGCCGCACCAGTGCAAAGTCTACCATGAGGCTGAATCGACCTCAAGCCGCAGTGAACGTGTTAAGAAAGAGTTTAAAGACATTTTAAATTAAAATTATCTATTTATCTATAATTTAATAACGAATTTTGTACAAACATACAATACGACAATTCGGTATTAACAAAAAATGTTCTCTGCTAAGTTGGTATAGGGACCTTTCACGGATGCCGTTATAAATTTTACATTTTACCACATGTTGTGAAGTTCTCGAGTAATATGAAATTTAGTTTTATGCTACTATGAAAGCCGACAGTTGTTTGGAACGTTTAAATAAATAGGAGTTGTGAAATATTCTATACAGTGAGGGACTTTTTCATAGCAGACGACTGCTTAATATGAAGTGTTAATAGTTGTAAATAAATCGTAGTGTATTTAAGAGAGGATATTTAAATTATTAAATAATTTTTTGTTTATTTTTAGAATTTTAAAACACCTTTAATATACTTTCACAAAAACATGTTCACTGTTCTAGTGAAAACTATGTAATATTTGTGTATTAAATTAAATTATTATCAACAGATTATTCTAGAACATATTTATCATCATTATAGACGCATAACGTTCATTGCTTAACGTGACTTAAGTTAGTCATATTATATATTATATGTAGTACATTTTAATGATATATTATTTATGCGATTTTCATTAAAAATCTTATACTAAAAATAGTGACAGATATAAGATAAATACAATAATTTAAAAATTAACCATAATATAAATTTAGTTTTTTAAAAAAGTTAATGTATGGATGATTTTTAAATTCACCTAAAGGATCAACTGTTGAGTTTTTGGCCGGCTCTTTCTCAAAAGATCAGCATTCCGAGCCGGTGGTAGCTTACTGCTTATAATGTTAAAATTATCGACGATTAAAAGCCTATATAAATGCGCCTATTTTCGTCAAAAAATAATAAACAATAAAATATGTTAGCAGTTGAAATGTATTTTTTTACATACTCTTTGTTCATTATATACGTGTAATAAAAATATATCGATTTAGTCTCGGATTCTGTTTATATAGATTTTACTTCAATGCACTAATATTTAGTGTCCCAGTGAAATAAATTACAGCATTATACTTCCGCCACGCATAGGCAGCTTAAGCCTTTAGACGTCCACTGCAAGGTATATGCTTCCCCCACAGATATCTGTTGGGGGATATACCATAATCGCCACCCTTGACAGGTGGGTTGGCGATTGCAGTGTGGTGTTATAGTACACATAGGTTGCTGCTGCAAATCCTCTGAAACCCTGAAACACAACTGCCACCGCCAAATAACTCAACACGTGTTTCACCCCTCCACGGGGCATCTTTAGGAGTTATGTTACACCGATTAGTGCCAAACACAGAGTGACTCTGTGTCCTTTTCTTACTTAGGATGGACAAGCAAGGTAACGCCTGATTCCATTAAATAATCTTAATTATGAAATGTATAAACAAGATTTAATCATCTAAGAATTATATCAATGTTTATATATATTGCACACACAAATAAAAACTTTTCAACATTTTTCCAAAAGTAATAAGTTCGTTTCTTTCTTTAAGTAGTAAGTTCGGTTTAATTCTTTTGTTATCATTTCGCTGCGAGTTGGGAGAAAGTTTTAACAACGAAATTCCCTCGCGGGAGCGGCCGTTCCCATTTGTCCCGGGTTTAATCGGAAATCATAGACAATATTGTTGTTGTTTTTTTTTTATCAACTAGATGAGTCCAGTACTCCCGAGTGTACTGTTATAATTATGAAACGCAATTGTTGACAAACTATTTTCATTATAACTGTTATTTAATTTAAAATTAAGTATTATTTTTTAAAACCATACACTTTAATGATACTGTTTTTAAAACTGGCCAGTTAAGTAATATTACAATGATTTAAAAATTCGAAAAAAGAACTCCACTAATCTGATAATTATACATTCTAGAGGCACGTACAAAAAAGATCAGATAAATTAAACGTAAAATACGTAAAAAAAAGATCAGATAAAAGGCGGTGCACTTTATTGCACGACTACTACTGCATTGGCGGAAGTAGGTATATATTGGTCCTTTTCTTACTTAGGATGGACTTACGTAAAATAACGCCTGAATCCATTAGATATTTAATTTATTTATTTTTGGTTACATTTCCTTTATCGCAAATAAAAGTAGTATTTTCTTATTATGTTATATGATGTGTTTTTCATTTTATATTTAAAAGAAAAAGTGTAATGAAAAATGTTTAAGCTTTTTAAAGAACCTCCCGAGAAATAAAACATTGAAATGAATTACTTTTTTTTTTTTGGTAATTTCTTGCCGTTTTAATTTGTTACATCGACAATTAGCTATTATAGCATTCACACTTACTTATAATAATGAGGCAAATTTAAATTATCAAGAGTGTTAGAAAGTAATATCATTTTATGTACATTTAATATTCTGTTTAAATGATTTTTCATATCTACTAAAGCATTACCATTATTTAACGTATGTTCTCCACACCTGAAGTGGAAGCGTACAAAATTATACGAGGGTAGTCTGTGGAAATGCTTTCTTTTGTGTGAATTTTCGTGCGAAAGCGACGCTAGTAACTTCCAACCGCCGACACTGTTAAAACGGGAATTTCATTTCCTTTTCGCAAACTTAGTCGCTACTTGTATTAAATATATAAAAGTTATAATTATCCTTTTTTGTTTTAATTTTTACGGTGCCTCGCTTAACGGGCGCGAGCGGGAGAAATTGGAAATTAAATTTTTAATTAACACTGAAGAAAATTAACATCGGTCGCTGAGAGTTTTTCACGTTTGAGGTCATGGAATTACTGGCTCTGTCAAATATAAACGGTTTTCCGGAAAATAAGGTAATAGCTAAGCCAGACGGAGAAAAATTATATTGAAAAAGCACCGCATTTTTTGACAATCTTTTTCCTCATAAATTTGTTAATGCATTCCTAATAAGATACTTATAAATTTGAAGATATTTTTTAGAATGAAAACAAAGGTTTTCATGGATTTTTTAGTAACAGAATTCGTTTATTCGTGTCAATAGACAGCCGCTGCAAGGCATTGGCCTCCATCAATGGCATCCAGCGACATCACAGAGTCTCTGTAATGACTCTGTGTTTGGCACTAATCGGTGTAACATAACTCCTGAAGATATCCCGTGGAGGGGTGAAACACGTGTTGAGTGATTTGGCGGTGGCAGTTGTGTGATTCACATTATTTGCCGCATACGCATTTATCAGCGGGCTGGCGGGCGGTGCACTTTGTTGCACGACTAGTACTGCATGTGTGGAAGTGGCTAAATATTGGTCCTTTTCTTACTTAGGATGGACTTCCGCAAGGTAACGCCTAATTCCAATAAATATCCCGTAACCTTGATTATGTCGTCAGATCACCTAGTGAGCCGACCACATAAGAGTGTGTTCACTTCTACAACATGAAGAAGAAAGAAGGAGGTGAATGAAGGATTCAATTTCTTCTGGAAACACACGAGAGGTCTTGGAGATCATCAGAGAATATGCAATTAAAAATACCGGTGCATTCTTCCTCGTTTATGGCCAAATTTTTTATCACAGGCCGTTCGATTGAGGAATGATTTACCGCTGAATATACGACGTGCTAACTCACTACCTATTTTTAATAAAATGGTTAAGAACTATTTACTAGATCTATGATAATCTATCTGTTAATTCATTTATTTTTCTTCCTCCGTTTCTTTATTCTTTCTAGCAATTGCGATAGAAATCAGTTTGATGTTTTTATTAATTTTGGTACAATGTTTACAATATGTATTATACCTTATTTACTATAAATATATATCCCATATACATAAGTATATATGTTTTTGTATATTTATAAATACGTATGTTTTGTACACGACAACTACCCATTATTAGTACTTCTACCTTTTCCATACTATGGTTGTCTTTAAAAGATTGCCTTGTGTAATAAGACCGCCCTTTGTACTTTTCTGTTTATTATTGTGAAACTATTAAAATGTATCCCAAAGTGTACAATAAAGAATATTAAATAAATAAAAAAATAAGTCATATTTATTTAACACCTTCGCTTATTTGTTTCCAAGCCTAAATTAAATTCCATCCATTCAATATAAAACACACAGAATGCGATTTTTTTTGTGTATTACTACTTAAATAAAGAGAAAACAACTCTTAAATGTTACAGTGTTCGTAAGCATGTTGAAAAATGTACCGTGAACGTTCTAAGAAAACTGATGTTGTATTTTGATTGTTTCCTAAATCAAGAATCGCTTGACCGAGCGAATGCCGGCTCTAGAGATTTAAAACGCTTTGAACGGAACGCAACTTAAAATACTCGAGACGGTGGAGTTTGTGTTCCTTACAAATGAATACTTTCTGTTCAAAGTCAAAGATTCTATACGCTACATACTTTAAGAAAACGGTATTAGTAGAAGGGGTAAACGCTAGGGAAACATATGATCAGGGAATGCCTGTAGCTAAAAAAATGCTTATACATATAATTGGATATAGGTGTAAAAACTTTTTAGATAATATGTATGCTTCTACGCCAAATTCCAATAATCCTTTTAAAAGTGATAATTCTAAATAACATGTTTAGATCTTGAAATGCTACAAAATTATAAAATTTGGAAGTACAAAATCTGCACGAACGGATTGTATGTAATAATTTATTTCAATATGCAGTAATCTGAATTTACTATATCTGTAACAATACATTTTTGAATAGGGTGTACAGTATGTAAATTGACTGCAAATAAACAATAAATTCACTCTTTAAAAATTTTTACACCTGAGCTACTAAAAAGTCTAATAAAAAGCTTTTGTAGTAGACATAACATGATGTCTATTTATGTACAAGGTATATAAAAATAAAACACAATCTTTTCATAGTGTTTTTATTACCAGCATTTATTTTTGTTAAAAATATATGCGATATTTGTATGATTCTTCAATTTTTTTGGATTGGATTCTCAAACTACTACTACAAATACATTTGACAATTCCGCCGGAGGCATTCTTTTTATGGCCTCCGATTTGGGGTCTTACGTTCCCCTATCTTAATTTATGAGAGGAAATAATTTTACGGAATTATTATTACAGAAATTAATTGATTTATTTTCTCTTCTTTCATTCATCACTTTATCTCATATTCTATCTTCTTTCTTGCTTCTCAGTATCTTCCACTCTATAACGTTCGTTTATATTATTTATATATTCCACTAACTCACATCGCCTTTTATCGGTCGCCAAATTTCTCACAATATTACACTATTTTTTTCTTTCTTTTCATTTATTTACATTTTTATTATTTATATAACAAATTTTATTTTTAATATGACATTTTGTGCTATTCAATTGTTATAATTGTTTTCCTATTTCTATACCACAGTTAATTATTATTTAGAATTGGTCTTGTCAAACTTTTTAAAAAAGTTAAGGCATTGATACGATGTAAATTTTACTCGTAATACGTATTTATACGCAGACCTCACTTAGCACTTTACACTTTTTTTTACACTACCAGGTTTGAAACGTTGTTTTTTTTTTAAGAAAAACCTGTAAAATTACTCGAAAGTTATTCATTTATATATTTATATTTTTTATATAATTTGTCTATTTGTCATGTGTATTGAATTATCTCTACCTTAATTGTAGTAAATTATTTATATTTAATAAAATTATTTATTTTTATTAAATTAATTGTAGTAAATTATTTATATTTAATTAAATTAATTGTAGTAAATTATTTATATTTAATAAAATTATTTATTTTTATTAAATTAATTGTAGTAAATTATTTATATTTAATAAAATTATTTATTTTTATTAAATTAATTGTAGTAAATTATTTATATTTAATAAAATTATTTAATTTTATTAAATTAATTGTAGTAAATTATTTATATTTAATAAAATTATTTATTTTTATTAAATTAATTGTAGTAAATTATTTATATTTAATTAAATTAATTGTAGTAAATTATTTATATTTAATAAAATTATTTATTTTTATTAAATTAAGTGTAGTAAATTATTGGTATCTCTCATTAAAATAGATTATCATGTATTTCTCTATAATATCTTATATGATCTGTTTCTAAATAAAAAAAAGTAAATGAAGTAGATCTGCGGCAAGAATAAATTTAGAACAGCGGAAGCATCTGTCGCTCACACACACTCTGGCCATTTGGCAAATCTTTGGATTACTTCCAGCCGCTTCTTGAACCGCTTACTCTCTCATACTATTTAAAAAGGAATTCCTTTTTCAAACGTGTACGCCTTTTTAATTTTCACAAATCTGTGCCGTAGAATTTTAGCGACGTAATATTTAAATTTCATGTTTAAAACCTTAACCGTTTTTTATTAACATCTACAAGAATAATTAAAATAGTCGTGTGTGTTATGTTTTAATACATACTTTTGTACATATCTGATAAACCTTCTTTATTTAAAAATATTGTTCAGTGGTATCCCAGCGGTAGAGGACTGTGACTTATGATCTTAAGTCACAGGTTCGATGTCGGTATACAATCTTATATAATTCACAATTTGTGCAATCATTATATAGGATTGTCACCGCTCACAAAACATGTTTCTAGAGGATGCAGCATCTTCTGCGTATCATAATATCACACTTAGATCGCTAACCTGCTTACCAAGCGTATCGATTGTGATCTATTCTCAGACATAAATATCTTTGGGAAAAAACTATGCCTTGCCGTGTTGTGGAGTACCTTCCTGATTTTTCTCAGCTATAACACCTTGCGAAGCGGAGTAAAAGTCAAAAATAAAATAGATAATAATAAATAATAAGTTGATAATAAGAGTTCTGTTTAAAGTTCCATTAGTAAGAAAAGGACCAATATATAGCTACTCCCGCACATGCAGTAGTAGTCGTGCAATAAAGTGCACTGCCCGCTAGCCCGCTGATAAATGCGCATACGGCAAACAATGCGAATTACGCAACTACCACCGCTCAATCACTCAACACGTGTTTCACCCCTCCACGGGGCATCTTCAGGAGTAATGTTACAACGATTAGTGCCAAACATAGAGTCCGTCAGTTTGATTGTTGAGTGATTCAGCGGTGGTAGTCGTGTAACTATATATTGGTCCTTTTCTTACTTGGAATGACTTCCGCAAAATAACGCCTGATTCCATTAAATATTAAAGTTCCATTGTTGAATAAATGATTTTTATCTCTTTATCTTTATATTGCAGTGGGCATCTATGGTTGTAACGATGACGAAAATTTAATGGATACTTTTCCAGAAAGCTCTATCGAGTTTGTTCAAACGAAATAACATATTTTTTAAAAAAACCGTGAAAGAGGCGTAACTTCGTGAACATTCAAAAATCCTTTGAAGAAACCATCGCACTTTTAATATGTAAATTGAATATCTTTCGGCTGATTTTTTTAAGCACAAGTAGGTGGGAATATATTAAGACGTTCTCGAAGGCGCCGTTTCATGAATATCAAAAGCAATTGAAATGCATTAACCGGAGGTGGTGTCTCTTTGTACTGGCTAAGATTTTTTCGTAAAATTTCATCAATTTGTGTCTCGTTGACTAAAAACGAAAATGTCAACGATCATTGAATTAAATTCAGAGTACACGTTAAAAAACCTTATTCAAATTCAGACTTTCCGAGTAACAGAATTTAAATATATGTCAAATAGTAAATTTATTTATACGTTATGATTATACAGTATACTTACTTACTCCGCTGGCTCAGTGACCCATAGTTGGTCTTGGCCTCCGAAGCGAGAGACTTCCACTTTCCTCTATCTTGCGCCATCGTCTGCTATTGGTTGACATTCAATTCGCGCAAGTCTGCCTCAACGCGATCGATCCAGCGATATCTGGGTCCACCCACTGGTCTTCGACCCCTCGGTTTTTCCAGGTACGCTACCTTCACGCTCCAATCCGATCCCATTCGCTCCAAGTGACCAAGCCAGCGGATTCGTTGAGCTTTATATTCGCTAATGATATTTGGCTGTGCTACTAAAGTCTCAATTTCGGCATTCTTTCGGAGCCTCCAAGATCCGTATTGATTTCTCGCTGGTCCCAAGATCTTCCGCATGATTTTGCGTTCCGTCACTAGCAAAGTTAGCGTCCAAGCTTCACAACCATACATCAATATTGATCGTATTACGGTTTTGTAGATACGGACTTTTGTATTTCTGCTTAGGAGCCTAGATACTAGAACCTTGTGAATTATACAGTATAATTAGTTATAATTGTAAATTCCTTTAAGGTATAAATGTACAGGTCATTTGTGAGCATAAAGCCTTAACGTGTTTATTACTATTACTAATCACCCAGTATAAAGTGATCGCTCTGAAATATGTTACATTTAGTCATTTTCTTTAGGAATACGAGAATAGAGCAGTGGTTGCCCAGGCATTACGGTTTTTATATGGATATCTCGTTCAACACCTGGACAGGGATTTTATTTGAATTATAATTTTTCAAATACTCTTAATTAATTACCGTACTCATCTTTCGGCTTTTCAATGTCTTTCATTCTTTTCAAAACTTTCCTTTCATACGCCACTTCCTTCGTCTTCGCTCCGGGGTTTTTCAATTTTACGTTTTTATTTACCATTTAATTATTATTAATTATTATTTTAGCTAGCCACTTCCGCACATGCAGTGCGGCAGGTTGTGTGATTCGCATTGTCTGCCGCATACGCATTTGTCGGCGGGTTAGCGGGCGGTGCACTTTGTTGCACGACTACCACTGCATGTGCGGAGGTGGCTAAATATTGGACCTTTTCTTACTTAGGATGGACTTCCGCAAGGTAACGCCTGAATCCATTAAATATTTTCCCACTGTTAATACCACGCTTAATTTAGATTTCTAATGTCACAGCTTTTTTATTACACTTCTTACTTATTTTCATTAGTCTTGTTCTTTTTATATTGTTTATTTATTGATTTTAATTTTCTTTATTACCTTTTTGCAGAACTCGAAAATGATCTGACGACAGTTCTCTTTACTTACCAATGAGGCGACTTTCACCTCCTCTGTCAACCGTGACTGGTATTTTGAGCAGTAAGGATTGAGACTTGCGGTCGTAGGTCGCAGATTTGATTCCCGCGATACAATCTTATATAATTCACACTTTGTCCATTAATTATATAGGATTGCCGCTGCTCATAAACAAGTTTCCAGAGGATAGGTAGCAGCGTTCCTTTCTTAATATAATAACACACTGCTATGACCAACCATATATATCTTAGCTAGAAACTTGTGCCTTGCAGTGGGCGTCTATGGGTTGAAACGAGGACGACCACAAGAATATGACAGGCCAAAAACTTCTTGCAGAACAAATTCTACAGGGATCGATTGTAAAAATAATTAATTTTAAAATATCGTTTTCAATATTTAGATTTTCAAATCGCTTTTTCTCAATATATTATTGTTACGTTATTAATTGATTTCTGAACAGGTTGTACCGTTCATTAATTGACAGTAAATATAATAGCTAGCAGCTATATGTAAATAATATATTTTTGATTTCCATGTGTCAATAACTTCGAGACTTTAAGAGTGGTTTGGGCCTGCGTTTCTTTTTTATGAGGATAGTTTTTAATATGTATCTATCGTGTTTAATAAAACAACTCTTAATATATTTTTTGATTTTAAAGACATACTCGATTCCCATGTCGAAGCAAACGTTCACTGATGTGAGAGGTAACGTCCAATTTTAATATCCCATATCTTTACTCGCCTTACAGCATGTAACACTCTGTATTGTTATTGCAATATTTCTATGATATGTTTATAAGATGTATATATTTTATAACGCTTTTTCGTCTGCGTTTAATTACCAACTCGCCTGATGGAAAGCGATGATATGGTCGATGATGAAACATGTAAACTCAGTAGTTCACTTTGATCTCTGAGACTCTCATTCTGTCCCTAGAAAAACCTATATTAAAATAATTAATTAATAATACAAAATTATTATAAATATAACCACTATGGCACTATTAAATGGAATCAGGCGTTACTTCGCGGAAGTCCATCCTAAGTAAGAAAAGGACCAATATGTAGCCACTTTCGCACATGCAGTGGCAGTCGTGCAACAAAGTGCACCGCCCGCCAGCCCCCTGATAAATACGTATGCGGCAAACAATGTGAATCACACAACCGCCACCGCCAAATTACTCAACACATGTTTCACCCCTCCACGGGGAATCTTCAGGAGTTATGTTATACCGATTAGAGCCATAGTGACTCTGTGTTTGGCACTAATCGGTAAATATTTATCCTTTTCTTACACTATGGCACTGTTTTTAAATACTTCGATCTCCGCCAAGCTGCTGATTATATATTCTGTATTGTTAATTAATTTTTATCTTAGTAGTGTTTTGACTCTTGTTTGACTTTACTTTGTTAATTTTTAGTATATAATATCCTTGGAATTTTTTAAAGTTTGTCTGTCCTTTTACTAAGACTCTCCATGATGTTATAAATAATAAGTTTCTTAACGAGAATTAATAAAATATGTAAAAATATTTTGTTCAACAAGAAATTTGTTTTATAATCAAATATAAAGAGGCACTAAAATTTGTATTTTATAAAGAAGAATTGCTTTGGCAATTATGAAAATTTATATCGGACATAAACGGATATTGATTTTTTTTAATAAACTGTGTGTTCTATTGACTTTAGCATAGTATTGCCTAAGGCTATTGACCTATTATTCATATGTATTCTAGTATGAACATTTGATGTATTGAATAAACGCGAAAAAAGTTAATTACTTTGTATCGCTTAGTACTGACCGATGCAGCTGTTAAGATAATAAAAATTCGCAATTCGTGAATGTGGTAAGTTCAAAATAAATCCAAAGTTTTAACTGTCAATTTCATTATCTTTCATTTATACATGAACCTTTCATGTATGACAAGAATCCTTGGCAGTAATGTCGCTTGGTTATTTTGGTTTCATTTTGGCTATATCTGATAAAGTGTATTGTCAAACTTTATTAAAAAATATTATGAAGTTTATTCCTGCTTCTTTTGCACAACTATAATACCTCACGAAGCAATATAAGTTATAAAAATTGACGATTATAAGGAGTTCTGTTAAAAGTTCCAATGTTAAATAATTGAATTTTATCTTGATTTTTAAAAATTATAAGCAAATGTAATACGTAAAATCGTCCTCATGTCATGGCGTATTAAGGAAAGCGTGAATCACTTCGCTAATCTCTTAACAGAATTTAAATTTATGTTTAAATTTATGTATTAGTCTATGACAAACAAAGTTTTCGTTTAAAAATCAGTAAACATATAATTGTAAGAATAAAATAATCCAACACGTTACCATAAAAACAGTAAAAACTTGGATATTCATAGTTTTACATAAGTCTCGGACTATCCATTGTTACACACGAAGTGTACTCACCGCGCCCTATTTGCGTTTTCATTAAAAATGTATTCCCACTTAGTGAACGTACATTTACTCCGCCTAACTTCTATATTGAGACGACGCTCGAAGAAATTACGATGTAAGGATACTTTTTATATTGAAGACACGATATTTTGTAATTTATTTAATTCCAGAGCCATGTTGTGGCGAAATTTTCATTAAAACTGCAGGGCATTTGGAAGGTAGGTAATTTTTATTCCTAGTTTGCTAGGGCTTTATGACATTTTCCAAGCGTTTGTTTGACATAAGGTTTAATTATCACCGATCACCGAAGATCGAAAACTAAACTGATGGATATATCAAAAAGAATAGACCAGCAAAAGTGGCGATGGACCGGCCACATGATTCGTGACAAGAATGGGAAATGGAGCAAGGCCATAACAGAATGGTACCCGAGAGACGGAAAGAGAAATCGAGGGAGATAAAAAATAAGATGGGAAGATGATTTATAACTGACTGCGGGTGTAAAATGGAGAAGGGTTGCAAACGATAGAAGTCAATGGAAGTTTTTGGGGGAGGCCTATGCCAACAGGCACACTGAAATTAGAGACATACTTTAAAAATAAATTTAGTTTTAAAATGTGTAGCAATAGATTATTTTGTAAATACTGATTTCGGAATAAAGAGCTTTATTATTATTATTAATTATCACCGAGTTACGCGTGTTTTTGTAAAATGTTTCAATTTCGGTGCTAAAGTTGCTCAGTATTTTAAAAAAAAGTCTAAATTATCTACTCATATCGTTCCGCAACAACCGACGAAGGTAACATTGCCTCACTGGTAAGTAAAGAGAAGTGTCACCAGATATTTTAAAGTTCACATAAAGAAAAAACAATAAAAAGAATTAACATTAAATAAATAAAAAAAAACTATAATAATTAAAATAATAAATCAGAGTGATGAAATATGTGATAAAAGAAACATAAAGGAGATATAGGCAGTCAGGAAATAAAATTGAATAGCACTGGAGGGAAGGCTAAGGAAGTGAGGTGATGTATGGAAGGAAAGTATGGAAATGAATGAAAGATATTGGAGGAAAAAAATAAAAAGAAGAAAGAACCCTGTCCATCGATTATTAGAGTTGAATGAAAGGCATCAAAAATAGGTCCATAATAAGTATTAAATTTTAAAATCTTTAATATACAAATTAAATGTATATTTTCAATGTTATACTATGAAACATTACGCTCTATCACTTTTGGGATTATAGTTAGTTTAAAAACAAACATAATACCAAACTTTCCACTTTTGATAACGGTATAAAAGCGTGAAGGCTATAAAACAAACAAAACTTGCCACTAAGAGCAACAGTTAAAACTTTACGGCCGTTATATTATGACACATCGCCGCCCTGGGAAATGCTTTATGGCGTACTGCGATCCACAGGGCCTTGACTTCTTATATCCCTTTACTCCGAATCGACAACTACCCACATTGTATATATTTACACAAATTATTAATAAGGCCTGTGAAGAACGAACAACCAGGATATGTGACAATAGAGAATGGAAAAACAAACACATATAAAGATTTGCAATGACATGAAAAAGAAGAAATAGTACTCTTATGCGGCTACTTTTGTGGTTTTAATCTTTCAGGAGTAAAGCAATACCAGTTATCGAACTATTCTCTCTTTATTTAATGGAATCAGGCGTTATTTTGCGGAAGTCCGTCCTAAGTAAAAAAATTACCAATATTTAGCCGCTTCCGCACATGCAGTGGTAGTAGTCGTGCAACAAACTGCACCGCCCGCCAGCAATGGAAACAATGCCACCTCCACGGGGCATCTTTAGGAGCTCCTGAAAGGGGTGAAATGCATGTTGAGTGATTTAACGGTGGTAGTTGTATAATTCGCATTGTTTGCCGCATGCGCGTTTATCAGCGGGCTGGCGGGCGGTGCACTTTGTTGCACAACTACCACTGCATGTGCGGAAGTGGCTAAATATTGATCCTTTTCTTACTTATTCTCTCTTTCTTTTATAATACTTTCGTTCTTTTTGAATCTCCTCACCCGTGATTTATTCTCGCCTATATAAACCCAGAGCACAGCACTCTTAGCATTTCGTTAAGTGAATGTAATCTTTTAAAATTTAATTTGACTATTTAAACTATGTATTAAATAAACAAATCTCGTTCCATGTTTAAAAATAAGGATATATAAAGTAAAACATAATGAAGTTCCAAGAAAATTTAATTATTTTAATTATATATTAGGGGAATCAGAAAGTAATGTCGTTTCTGTCGACATATTTTACAGAAAAACCGATTGAAATTTACTGCTCCGGCATTGAAAATTTGTATACTAGATTGCAAAATGTTGTTGATAACGAAGGTGAATATATTGTTCATTAGAAATAAAAACTTGTTATAAATGTATTCGTGTGAATTTAACTTAAGAAAGGCGACATTACTTTCCGGTGTTTTTAATATAATTAGCAACCACAATTTATTTAATAATGCTAATATTCATATGAATCAAATCACGCTTAAATTTAAATTAATTTCGATGCAGAATATACAAACCGCAAAATTATTCAACATTCCACAATGTTAGTTGAACCTTTTGGATCGACTAATTTTACTGTTTTGCCTCTGCGCGGTTTATCAAATAACGTGATTATATTTTCAATAAATGTATATCCTATTTATTAGTCGTTTGCTTAAAGTATAATATTTAAACTTAATATATACAAATACACATAAAGTATTATATGTCTCACGCTTCGCGTTGCCGATGTGCCTTTTGTGTATGCCGTTGCATAAAATTCATTCTCGTTATGCTTAACGTGAACAAAAAAATTGACGAAATTTGATACCTAAAACAGTTATTATTCCAAAATAGGAATTTATTTAATGAAAAAAAAAATTGTCGTGAGCACATGCGTCAACCTGTATGTTAGACAAAGACGCGCTAAATATCCATCCATTGGTGCGGCAGTGGTTGATTTGGAATTATGTTATAAAGATAAATGTTTATAAAAAATTATCAGTTTCGAAAATTGCACCTCTGTGACTGTGAGGTTGAAATTATATTTACCGAGTCAAGTAAATTAAATTCACACTCTTCAAACCATTACACAAACATATAACTAGACATTATATGATTAATATTCCAGAAAATGTGGCGAGAGATGGGAGGTAGTACGTGCCTGTAATGTAAATGAATTCTGTGTAAATGATAGAAAATATGAAGGATGAAAGAAGGAAGATAGAGAGAAATTGTAACGGATGAGAGATGGAGAGAAATGGTGAAGATAGGAAGGTTTATATCCCTGTCCCAAAAATTAGATAGAGGAATGAGGATATATATAAAAAACAAATCTTTTAAAATTTTATTATTTTACATGAGTTCATATTAAACTTAGATATAAATGCTGACGTTAAAATTTGATACCGACTCCAAGATATTTGGGTCTTCAACTCAGTTTATTAATTTCTTTTGAGGATCTGGTGTTCCTTATGTCCAACCTCGAGCTATACCTAGCCTCTCCCCATATAAAGAAATATCCGACACCGGCACGGTTCATACTTGAAAAGCTAAATTACATCTCTTTAATGCCAACATAAACTTTGATTATAAGCAAAAACATTGTTGTATCGATATACTATATACTGTGATCAAAAAGTACAGTGAAGTTGTAAGTAAAAACCGACGAGGGCCACGTCAAAAATCAAAGATTTGACAATTAAAGACTTCGCTGATAGTGTTGGAATATTATCTCGCAATTACCGTATTTGCCTGATTTGGCTCCGTGCGACTTCTCGCTATGCAACAAACTGAAAAGGCGACTGCATTAACACCGTTTTGATACGATTGTAGAAATTTAAACCGAATAAAAAGGAGTCTTGCAGACTATACCAGAAAAAGATTGTTCTAATGGTGCTTTTTATCGCACGGGGATTACTTTGAAGGGGATGAAACTGATTTGGAAAAATATATAAAGAATTTACATTTAGGCAGTATATTCACTCTACAATTTTATCACAATGTATTGTTATCAAAATGTATATGTTTATGTTCGTGAGTGTTGAGATATAAATAAATGTTTTATCATTATCACCATCATTTCAGCAGGTCGCTTCTTTGCTTAACAAAGTCGTTTGTTCACCTTGTTGGTAAAAGCTCTTCGGTCTACTTGACGTTCTCGTCTCCACTACAGAATCTCAAGGCCACTCACTTACTACCTTGGTTAACAATATCATAAGTTATAACAGATGTTTAATATAAATATATTTTGAAAACTATTAAACAAGACACCTGATAAAGACAATAAACACATAAACCTTGATGTAATTTGAAACATTTACCTGTCTCCAAAGTGGATTATATTACAAGTTTTGGGACCCCAAAAAGTCAATAACAACATGCGGTTGTACGGAATCATATCTCGGAATTAGTTCGATACTATATGTTTACCCAATTAACATGTTGAACTACGAAGTTTCCCGAGAAATTTCCCATTAGATTCACTGCTGCCCAGTTAAATTAATCCCTTGTAAGCCGGATTAAAATCGAGAATTTGGGAAAATGATATAACTCATGTAGTAGACATTGGTTTTAAGAAGGTTTAAGCGCTCCTAGAGAGCAAAGGGGAGGGCTATGCTAAGTTTAGCTGCGAGAATCGAATCATAAATGAGGAGATCCGCTGGAGAACCAAGATCACCGACGTAGCTCAAGGAATTGCTCGTCATTGCCAGTGGGTGGGACATATCGCTGGCCAATATCCGTTGGAACCGAAAGGTTCTAGAGTGGCGACCTCGAGCCGGTAGACGGGGCGCAGGTAGACCCCCCCCCCCCCCCACGGTCGATCGACGTCATAGTGAAGGTTGCGGGAAACCGCTGGATGCTGGAAGATCTGGACCGTCCATCGTGGTGATCTCTGGGAGAGCCCTATGCCTTACAGTGACAGAAAAGAGGAAGAAGACGCATTGATTTATTTATTATGATGTACACTTTATTTTTAGTTTGTAGGATGTGTAATCGATTAGTTTAGTGAACCTTTTAAAAAATTGTATAAGCTTCTTAACCAAAATGTTGCATGAATGAGTTCGTTGTCATGTTGTCATTGGGCCGGTTTACGCAACCAAGCGGCGCTTCACATTATTTTGCATCATAGGCATGAATAAGCATCACCTTTATTTATTTTAATCACCGTAATCTCGTGTTAATGAAATCAGTTTTATCGCGGCATAATTAGCTTTACTTATATTTTAATAAAATTAAATAACTTATGTCCAAATAAATAGTTATGAATTGAGAACTTTCAATCTTCGGTCAGAGACCTTTTTTACCACTGATGGCGGAGAGCATACCGGTGTTTCTAAATATAATTCCAAGATTAATCAAACAACTAGTTTAGACAAAAGGAAATGCACATTTTTATGCGGAAAATCTATCTTCATAGAATAATTATGATGGGATATACCATAATAGTCTCGCTTGGGAGACGGGGTAGCGGTCGCAGTGTGGTATTATAGTACACAGAGGGCGCTGTATGCCATCCTCTGGAAAAGTATTTGTGCGCAGTGGCAATTCTATGCGGAATTTCAGTGCCAGTAATAATATTTAGATGAGGAAAATGTAAAATTATTTAATACGAAATTAAAGAGAAGTTAATATAGCATATCCAATGTTAATGGTATACTTTTACAAAAGATGTACAATGATTTTTAATTAAGTATTTTACTTTCAACCATATGTGAATTATCTATAAAAGTGACCACTCTATTCCATTCTGTTCTATTTATATTATTATTAAATAATTCTGTATAAAAGAGCAACAAACGTATCGAGTACTAAAGAACTTAATATTCAAAGTGAGTAGAAAACGTATTGTGACACGAGCATTGCAGAAATTTTATAAAAATAAAAAAAAGTTTCTTGAACACTCGTTTCGAAAGACACTATCAAGAAATTTTCTCTTCTAGTCAAACCATTATATAAAATGGTTTTCTCTTTGTTACAACATACAGGTTTCACGCGATCTTTTATAATACTCAATTTAACTTGTAAGTCTTGCTTCTACTTTAAAGGGAAGCTTAACTTCAACCTTTACCTTCCTTTCACAATTCTCAGTATCTCATTTATATAAGCTCTTGATTGAAAGCCGAGCTTCTTTGTTAGCGTCGTCGTTCTAGCCCTTTGACGCTCACTGCAATGTTCAGGCCCAAAGATATCAATGGGCTCTAATAGGCGACTAGGGACATTGCGAGCTCAGCGCTTGGAGCGATCGGACGTGTCGGACTTTCCCGCCTCCTGTATTGCTGACTTGCAATTAGGTTCGCTGGCTTGCACTACGGCGCAAGGAATTCCTGCGCACAGCGTTTGGAAGTGCAGAAATGTCTTCGGACTTTCCCGCCGCTCTCTCTGCTGTTGCTGCCCGTCAAATCCTGTAGTCAACGACCTCAAGAAAGCGGGCATTCCCGCATGACATCTCTGCGAACCAAGCTCCCCATGCTACTCATTATGGCAATTATAGAGCTTTTCTCCGAGGGAAAGAAAATCTTGCCCCCAAAGAGGTCTGTACTCTTTTAGGGGTCTCATTCGAGGCCCCTCACCGCAGAGGCATCGTCGGCCAGTGCCACAGATGCCAGCTCTACGGCCACGCAGCCCGCAACTGCTTCTCCCGCCCCCGGTGCAGACTTGGCAGTTTTGTCTCCCGCGATCACAGAGACACCACCCGCGTGTGTCCTCTGTAAGACCGAAGGCCACCCCACCAACTACAGGGGCTGCCTTAAGGCGCCTAAAAAATGCCGTGCAGGCCGCCCTACGACGTCCCGCCCTCCCAAAGTCGCCGCCTGACCGACCAACTTCCTCAGCGCCCGCGGAGAAAGTTTCTAGTTTCTTTTTTCTACCCCTCCGCCTCCAGCCATTTCAGCCTGGGCGAAGCCACTTTATTCGAGAGGCAAGCCCGCCACCCTCCCTACCGCCCCATCGGTGGCTCACGAGAAAGTCCCAAAGTCGCCGCCCGACCAACTTTTTCAGCTTCCGCAGCAAAAGTTTCGATGCCCGCTTCAAAATATCTTCTCCCTCCTCCGCCCCCAGCCACTTCAGCCTGGGCGAAGCAACTACCCGAGAGGCAAGCCCGCCACCCTTCCTACTGCCCCATCGGTTGCTCACGAGCAACCGAAACCCTCCAAATCCCAAACCTGGTCCCCTTCGCCTGCCGAGGAACTCAAAGTCCTCGCACAATACCTCAATGGCTAGGTGGATATCGACGAGGACTGCATCCTTGCCACAAAACTCCGCAAAGCCTCCGGTCCCTCGTAGCACTTTCTCTGTATTGCGGAGCACTCGACTCTTCTAGCCGCCGTTAAAGCGGAATTTAAATAATATCCGCTCTCCCGTATCAACGCCAGGACATACGCCTCACATCGAGACCTAGCGGTCTCGATGCACAGGTCATGCACTACTCAACTACATATGACACGGCGGCCGCGTCCGCCTAACCCGCGTTCGAGCGAGGGCGGTCCGGAGAGGCCCGTGTCTCTCCCGTCCGCCGAGTAGTCCTCGCTTCGTGTTACATACTCAACACCCCACTCACTATACTATACACCTACACGGTTATAGTGCTCCACGTGTAGACGTCTTCGTCATAACTGAGGTACGATCCACAGCGTAAATTTTTTAGTCCGCGGACCTCTGTTTCCACGGGCTCAATTTCGATGAAGCTGCACAAAGTCTAGACCGGCTAGCAGCACAACATCAAATACATTAAATAGCAATAGCGACTAGGGCAAAAAATATGCTACAAAGGAGGTTATAAATAGGAATAATTTAGGTCGAATAAGAACTACGTAGTTAGAACAAATGTTGAAGCAATATAATAATGTAACGGAGTATACAAAAATTAATGAGACGAAAAAATGTAAAATGTAAAAAAAAATATAATAAAGTGACATACAAAGTAGACCAAATAATTAAGAATAAGAAAAAAAAATTGTTTCTGCGATAGTGTGGAAATTATCGAAAATAGAATGAGATGGTGTATAGAAGGAGAAAAAAAATGAAAAAAAGTACGAAACAAATTGTGATTGAAAATACAAAAAGAGCGTAAGAAAATGTGATTAATGGAAGGGGAGAATTAAACAAAAAATAGTCTCTTTCTCTCCCCGGGACCATAAAAAAATATCTATAAAGGTGTATAATATAATCACCAAGTCTAACAGGCGTGTTGGCGTTACTAATGTGGTGTAATGATACGCAAAGGACGCTATCCTCCGGGAACATGTTTGTGAGCAGTGGTAATCTTATATAATCAATACAAAAAGTATTAATTATATAATATTATATCTCGGGAATAGAACACGCGACATACGACCGCAAGTTTCAGTTCCTACCACTGGGTTACCGCTGTTACAATCTGTTTCACTTTGTTATTATCGAATTTTATTTTTAGACAGTCGAACTCAAAGGAAACCACACTAAGGAGCTACATGAACCGTTCCATTCTAATAACATACGACGTAACTGAAGCGACTAAAGGCTCCACATAATTTAGAAGAGAGTCTTTAGCAATTTCAATTTAGTCTCAAGCACCATCATCTTTAGTGGATGCATTCCGATGGCTTTTTGAAATTCATGAAGCGGTCGTTGGTTCACGTTTAGGTACTTCTGCGGGAGCGTTTAATCAAAGGAGAAAATCATGACGTGAATATTCATAAGAACACA
Organism: Battus philenor; assembly: GCF_028537555.1. Classification (NCBI taxonomy): domain Eukaryota; kingdom Metazoa; phylum Arthropoda; class Insecta; order Lepidoptera; family Papilionidae; genus Battus; species Battus philenor. The sequence goes on along the minus strand of NW_027181759.1, from coordinate 1,920,925 downwards.
AATATAGATGACTGTTTTCACTTCAATTCATTTATAGTTATTTACAACAGAACAGCGCAGTAACTACAATATAGTTATTGCAACTGTTAATAAGATTTAATCGCTTTGAGGAACACGTTTTAGAATTTTTTATATTATTACGCGCAGGGCCTAAAAATTTTGGAATGGAGACCATAGATCATGGTTGCACAGACTTATTAAGACTAGGGGCCATTTGGCAAATCATGAACTGATGGCGGGCCGGCCGCCAGAAGTATAGGTAATTAATTTTTTTTGGTTTTAATCTGGAATAGAATTCAATATTTTTCGAATGTACGAGAGTATTATTTTTGCTGTCGGCGGGCCACCAGTATTCGACCAGCGGGCCATGAAAGACATGCCATAGATAGATACGCGGAGCGTGGGATGTTCATTTTTTTTTGAAGGAGAAATTGTGTGTAAACGATTATTGCAATGAAACTATTATTAAAATTTATTATAAAGTATTGACAAAGAAGCGTCTGATAACTTTTTAAATTTACATCATTATAGGATTTATCAAAGAGGTATTAATTTATTAATTAACACTCAAGACAGGGACATAAACTCTCCTACTTTCACCTCCCCTTTCTCATTTTTCACAATTTTCTATCATTCAGTACACATTCAACATACAGCATTCACACACATCACATTTAAGCATCGCCTCCCTTTGCCCGCCACACTTACTATTACACGATTTTATTTTGGCTAGTTACGTCACCCATGTGGACATTTATTTATAATACTATGTACACGACGTTTTTAAATCATAAAAAATCCCTGGACACAGACCGCTTACAATTGGCCCTATTAGAAACTTTCTGGTAAGATCTGGCCATCATTGAAGTCTTACTGTATCTATACTGATGAAGCTAAACGAATAACTTTTTAACTACGATACTAGGAATGTAGTTGAATGTACGGTTGTTGGACTGAATATATGAAATTGAATGTATATTTTTTGACTGCACTTTGCAAATGAAGTTGAATGTATATTTGAGTGATTATGTGTCAATTTGAATGTACAATTTTATGATTACAGCGATAAAATGAAATTAAAATTATGTTACTGTAGTGATGAAATCAAATGTTTAACAATGACTGCAGTATTCAAGTTGAATGTACACACACCACTGGTAAACAAACTTTTATATATACACATAAAGTTAATGTCCATTTGTTCACTTACTTGTAACTTATTACTTCGATAGCTTGCAAATAAGTTGGCATAAAGAAGCGTGCGTTAATATGGCACTTATTTTTATAATGAAAGTCGCCTCAGTCGATGCAAGAAAATCTTTTCTATGTATATTTATTATACAAAAGGTTTTTTATGTAAAGGTATCTGAGATATTCTACATAAACTAGAATTGGTAGCCTAGCAGCGGAGAACTGACAATTAATTTTTTTTTAATTTAATATTCTTTATGTACACGATAAGATACATAATATACAGATAAAATAATACACAGAAAAGTACAATGGGCGGCTTATCACTCAAGGCAATCTCTTACAGACAACCATAGTAAGGAAAAGATAATAGTACTTATAAAGGGTTGTTCACGTGTACAAAAAAAAATACATATTCACAAACAAATGAACATAAATATACATAAACATACATAGAAATACATACTTAAACATACATACATACGTAAATAACATATATACTTATAATAAAAAAGGCTTAATACATATCTTATAAAAGGTTGAAAGTGAAATTCCCAGGATGTAATGTTATTTAATTCACACTTCAGGCGTTAATCATATAGGATTACTACTGCTTATATACAAGTTCGCAGAGGATAGATAGCAGCGTCCTCTGCGAAATACAAAACTGCGATCGCCAACCCGCATGTCAAGCGTGGTGATTATGTTACACATAGATATCTTTACGAGAAGCCTATGCGGTTCAATGAGCAAATTTAGTGTAATTTAAGTGAAATGTATTATATATGTTATGTGTTGTGTATTGTAAAATGTATTATATATATATATATATATATATATTACAGAATAATTTATATAACACTCTTAATTTGTTTATTTTAAACAAATTTTTATTCAGCAAATGACAATTTGTTTTTAAATTATAACCTAAAAAATTTCTTTTTGGATCTACTTTCTATAGAGTGAATGCTTATAAAGCAGTCATTTTTATCTTGTTATTATAAATTATTAACACTTTTTTCCCTTGGTTCGAATTCCGTAAGGAAAAATAAAAAAATTATTCTCGAGTTATAAAATTAATATTTTATTATCATAATTAAAATTTATATAAATCAGTGTTAGCTGTCATCAAAAATCGTGTCAATGGTACTTTTTCGTTTGAATTAAATATTTCGCTTTTACAGGAAACAGAAAGTTAACAAGTTGAAGTCGTTATTAATAATTGGAAGGACTTGAAAATTATGGTTTGATTTGTACGAAATTCGTAACAAAAGAATGTCTAACCAAAACTAGATTTCTTTTAATATTGTACATAAAACAGAAAAGTAAAAAATGTAATAAATAAAATGTGTGATAATACTGAGATATATACTAATAAATATAAGAAATTGGAATGTTACAAAATTCTAAATCAGTAAATTAGTACATTGAAAACTGTAAAGTACCAATACAGGAGAAACGGTGAATGATAAGACGCAAGGAATAAAAGATAAAGGAATGGATAAGAATGGATAATACTGTAAATAATAGAAGAATAAGTGAGAGATACTAAGAAGGATATAAGAAGAGAAAGATAATAATAAACGAATGTGAATAAATAAATAAGTAAAAACAGACCCTGCAAACCCAGGGGTTGTACGAGAAGTCACCTATAGCAGGGGCCTTCAAAAATATTGTTTATACACTGAACAGACCTTATTATAAAACTTGTATCAGTTCTAATATTAATAATGATCACTTATGTACTTGCGAATAGGCAAGTTGAAGTAACAATAGGCAAGCCGGTGCGCATAACAGACGGCCGCTGGGGCTTGTTTTGTAGACGAGACCACAGATAGATATGTATATCGTAGGACGTCAACTCTCAAGGATTTAATGGAATCAGGCGTTACCTTGCGGAAGTCCACCCTGAGTAAGAAAAGGACCAATATTTAGCCACTTCCGCACATGCAGTGGTAGTCGTGTAACAAAGTGCACCCGCCCGCCAGCCCGCTAATAAATGCATATGCGGCAAATAATGCGAATTACACAATTGCCACCGTTAAATCACTCAACACGTGTTTCACTCCTCCACTTCATCTTCAGGAGTTATGTTACACCGATTAGTGCCAAACTCCCCTCTCCCCCACTACCACTTAAAGTCACGTGACTGATCACGTGGGCTTTTTTTATTATACCCTTTCTTACGCGTAAGTTATATTTGCGATTTCACGTAATAGACGAGTACCCCGACCGAGTTTCCCGGCAAACTTACCACTTCTTAAGGTAGACAGACAACATTGGTAAGTTAGTCTAAATGACTCGATCCAGTCACATTGGAAATCCCCCTCTATTGATTTCAAGGCTACCTTTTCTACTCTGGTATGTGATCAACCACGCAGAACAACAGAAGTTTCTTTTTAAAATTTATTAGGCTTATGACCAGCAGTGGACATGTTTTATCTGAAATGATGATTATAACGACTATTATAATGAAATAAAAAAAACTGATTAATTTTTATAGTCATACCAATGGATGCCCGCTACAAAGCATAGGCCTTCTCCAAAGATATATATGGAGAGATACGCTATAATCGCCACGCTTGGCAGGCGGTTTGACAATCGCTAAAAATACTACGATTTCGAGAAAGCATCTCCCTTGCGTATGCCTTTCGTTCACTTGATATTCAATGATATTTTACGTTGCAAATTATGTTAGTCGTGTCAGCCCATAGAAGCCTGCTGCAAAGCATAGGCCTCCCCGAAAAATATCTATCGGTGATATACCATAATCCCCACGCTAGAAAGGCGGGTTAGCGATGGTAGTGTGTTATTATGGTACCCAAAAGACGCTGCTGCCCATCCTCTGGAAACTTATTTGTGATCAGTGTCATTCTTATATAATAATGCACAAAGTGTGAATTATATAACATTTTATTCCGGGAATCGAACACGTGACCTACGACCGTAAGTGTCAGTCCTCTACCTCTGGGATATCACTGCTCATTTTCTTTTAAATATTATTTCGTAATTTCATAGTAAACTTGGATAAAAATTTACAAGGTGTGATTAATCTATTGGCACTAATCGGTGTAGCATAACTCCTGAAGTTGCCCCGTAGAGGGGGGAAACACGTGTTAAGTGGTTTGACGGTGGCAGTTGTGTAATTCGCATTGTTTGCCACATACGCATTTATCAGCGGGGTGGCGGGCGGTGCACTTTCTTGCACGACTACCACTGCATGTGCGGAAGGGGCTAAAGATTGGCCCTTTTCTTACTTAGGATGGACTTCTGCAAGGTAAAGTATGATTACATTAAATAAAATAAGGTGTAATTAAATTTTACAGATGCTAAAAATAGCATAACGTGAATTATTAGCTGCTTATCATTTTATTAGCTGAATAGCAGCGGACAGTTTACGGACATCTTTTATCTAAAATGATGATGACATAATACCTCTAGAAAAGAATGATGTTGCCTGTAGATATGTATGTTTTATCACAATATTTACTTATCGTCGGTTATATGCGGTGGCGAAGTTTTTTTAAAAAAAGTGTGCCAACCTCATTCTAGTACCAGAAAAAAACCTATTTGTATAAAATATTAAATCATCTAAAAAGACATTTATTCGTTGTTAAATATTTCAAAATAATTTACTAAAAAGTAAAACAGTATGTATATACCTACTTATTTATTATTATTTTATTAAGGAAACTCCTACATGTCACGTTATACCAATTCATACTTCGTCAGCATTGTCTTATATACGCAAATACATAAAATTAGAATATCTCATATTCGTTCGTATCATCGAATACGAAATGACTTCTAAATAAAACAGCGTCGTTCATAACAAAGACGAGTTAATGAACGTTGTTTGTGCGTACAGCGAGGGTTGATACAGCGTGAAATTGAAAGAAGCTCGATCGCATGCAAACTTTGGATTTGACAGCAAGCTCTCTGACGCGACACGCTACTCGAAACCGTGGCAGAGCCTTAAGGAGTATACTCCCTCGTTCTTAAATTTTTTCTAGTATAGAATTATTCTAGAAGGAATAAGATGCGGTACGGAGTAGCACGGTGCGGCACAAAACGGCACGGAAGAACTCGGAGTCGTATGGAGAGGCTTATAGAGGTACTGCGTGGCACCAAACACTTTAAAGTGCTGCACGAAGTAGTAAGGTACAGAGCGGCACGGAATAGCACGAAGAGGCATGCAAATGTACGGTGCCGCACGAAGCGACTTAGACGAATCCGAGTAGAACCAATAAATATTAATTGAAGTTATTTTTCATTATTTTTAATGTTTGTTTTAGCAAATTAATACTTTAATATTTCATAGCATATTTACTATCTTTTTTTTAGGGATTGCATGCAATATCGCCTTTGACTTATTGTACAACGTGTACTGTATCAATGTTAACTTGTGATTAATTCTAAAGAAATTTTTTTGAAAAAAAAATACTGTCTTTAATTTATGTAAAACATGTTTGGTTTGTATAAATGGGTAATTTTAACACCTCGATGTTAATAAATGTAAAATTATTAAAGCGAAGACGTCGACGTGCGGTTTAACATGGGAGGGGTGTATTAAGAGAATTGGCAATCCGTGAAATCATCCCTTAATTCCCTGCGACATGGAATTTGGCTGAAGCGAAGAGGCGAGCAGTCACAAAAGCCGCAAGCAACACGTCACGGCTCGAGTGATACGAATAGGCGCCCTCAACTCCGATGCTCATATTATGTAGGCCACCTCATTTACTACCACGCCTCGTGAGCTACGTCGAATTTCTGTAAGCGAATAGAATTCACTTTTAAAACGAGAAGTTTAGACCTTGTTTTACTTGATAATGATCTTACTTTGATAAATATAATTAAAAATTAATGAACAGTTAACACGTTCACTGCGGCTTGAGGCCGATTCAGCCTCATGGTAGACTTTGCACTGGTGCGGCGCGTAAAACTCGTGTTTTCTCTCTAGTGCGGCGGCTGTTTACACTCAACCGTATGAGATATGACAAAAACAAATATAGCTTTCTTTATGTCTGCGAAGCATTGACTCAATATTGTAAAAAAAATGATTGAAACATGAGGCAGAAAAGGCCTCAACCGCACTACTAGGAAGTTCAGCTTGAGGCTGATTCGACCTCAGCCGCACCAGCTGAAAGTTCTTCAAAATTGGGCCCGCAGTGAACGTGTTAAACTAAACAAACTTGAAAGTAACCAAGAACCATAAACAAGTATGTATTGTGAAGTAGCGATATTGTTGAAATGTATTTATTTGTAAACGAAACCACATTTTAAATACGCGTTTTATATAAACACCTAATTTAAAAAAATTGAGGCTGGAGAAATACAAGATGATGAGTTATAGGTTTACAAGCATTTAAAGCAATGTTTCTTAATTTAAGGCTCACGCCCCAAATAAGGACAATTTAAAACTATTTTAAATCTTTCGCTTTAATATATATAGATATCTCTGATATATGTTACGTTAATCTAGTTTTCCTTATAAAATACTAAAGGCCAATACAATATATATATATATATATATATATATATATATATATATATATTCGATAATTTTGAAAACGTTTTTTATTACGTTGTATAATATTCACGAAACCTTTGATTTTTGGATACATGCACCCTGTGAAATAGTATTTTTCAGCCTTTTACGTGCCATGTCCCACCTTAGCCTTTCTAAAATTCTTACGCCCCCGTATGTATAACTAAACTGTATAACAATATAATATATATATATATTGTATTGGCCTTTATTTTTTCGATTATATTATATATTTGATAATTTTGAAAACGTGTGTAGCATTTATATATATATATGCTACATACGGGGGCGTAAGAATTTTAGAAAGGCTAAGGTGGGACATGGCACGTAAAAGGCTGAAAAATACTATTTCACAGGGTGCATGTATCCAAAAATAAATTATCAAATATATATATATATATATATATATATATATATATATATATATATATATATATATATATATATATTGTATTGGCCTTTAGTATTTTATAAGGAAAACTAGATTAACGTAACATATATCAGAGATATCTTATACATGGTGATGAAAATAGATGTAAAAGATTTGGAGCTATTTGCATTCAAGGCTACATTATTCACCACTGTAAAGCTTTTACATCAATAATCAATTACTTTTTACGGCCCCCGCTATTGGGAGCCGCTCGTTTACCTGTCTTATTTATGGGACAGAGACGTTTTTATCTTTTAATGATTCACTTTTTTTTCTTTTTCATTGCCACGCTCTTCTGTTATACTTCACATGATCTATCTTTCTTCCACTTACATTCTACAATTTCTATCTTTTTTTCCTTACTTTCTACCGTTCATTCAACGTCTCACTTCCTTTACTTCGTTTCTCGATATCATAGCTTTTGGTTATCACATTATTTCTACTTTATTTTATCTTTTATTTTACATTTTATAATTTGGTAATTTTACATTTTATCACAGATGACATAGTTTTTGTTTTATTTACTTTATATATATGAATTTTTTATCTACCACCATCAAGGAACACTGGCCTGTCGGGTTTTTCTTTTATTAATGAGGCGATGGTGCCCCCTCTTATTCTTTTTAAGTAAGAAAAGTACCATTATTTAGCTACTTCCGCTATGCAGCAGTAATCGTGCAATAAAGTGCCAAACACAGAGTCCCACTAATCGGTGTAACATTACTCCTGAAGATGTCCCGTGGAGGGGTGAAACACGTGTTGAGTGATTTAACGGTGGTAGTTGTGTAATTCGCATTGTTTGCCGCATGCGCTTTTATCAGCGGGCTGGCTGGCGGTGCACTTTTTTGCACGACTACTGCTGCATGGCGGAAATAGCTAAATATTGGTGCTTTTCTTACTTAGGATGGACTTCCGCAAAATAAAGCCTGAATCCATTAGTTATTCTTTTTACTCAATCTGCTTTCAAAATCGTACTGGAGTCCTCCGAACGCGCGACAGTGGGCTAGAAGGTGTACCACGGTCTGATCCACGCCCGGTCCATAAAAGCAATCACTTGTATAGAACAGCTGAGGTAAGTATCTCAGCTGTTCTATACAAGTGATTGCCTATTCTATTCAGTTCTATTTTCTTTATTTGATTATAAATACAGTCTTATCAGGTAATAGTCTCATCTTCTCTCCAATAATAGAAATAATTCTGTATTTGCACCCACAGCACTCTATGTTTGGCACTAATCGGTGTAACATAACTCCTGAAGATGCCCCGCGGAGGGGTGAAACACGTGTTGAGCGGTTTAACGGTGGCAGTTGTATAATTCGCATTGTTTGCCGCATACGCATTTAACAGCTTCGGTGCACTTTGTTGCACGACTACCACTGCATGTGCAGAAGTGGCTAAATATTGGTTCTTTTCTTGAATATAATTCTGTATTGAATATACTTTTTAAAATTCGAACATGAATACCCTCTGAATGTTTTGTACGAACCATTAAGACTATAACACAATGTGCGCTACGACTTGTAACGGTTTAATATTCGGTAGACTGACTCGACTGCAAATGCATAAGCGTAACTATCAACGTTTAATTTCAGTCCCTTTGACTACAAAGGAATCGTGGGAGCGGCCAATTAAATCAACGTTAATGCACAATAAAAATAAATCGTTCATTTTTTAATATTTCTCAATCGTCTCTCTTTATTATAACATAAATTAACAAAACGGAGACCATTTTCATTATTGTTTATGTTATGTTTCATTTCTCCTCCTCTAAATATCGGAACAACCTAGCAACTTCTCAACTTGAAAATATCGGTTTACTTAGTGTAAGGCTTACTCGCCAGGTTTACCGCTCAAGGACGTATTACTAGCCACAATATCATGAAGATTAAAATTATTCTTGCGTGTTTAAATTTAAATTCGAACGTCGATTTAAATTCGGGCGAAATTAATGAGATAGTCGCTGTCATTGCATTCGATCCAATACTGTAAATAGTACACGATTGTAAATCAACTCTATATATGTAATATACACTTCGATCACTGCTTACTTTAAATTTCATCGCTAAAGAAGAAACGAATATCGAGATGGTCTTTCGCCACAACTAGCTAATCGCGTATATATTTAATGAAAATATTTGTTTAGTTTATTGGACATGATATATGCCTTAATACACGAATATTAAGAAATTAAAATAAGGTGAAGCTGTAAGTGTGGTACTGAGGATATGGTGGAGAAAAGAGAGAGAGAGGTGACGAAGGAAAGAAAGTACGAATGAAACTATAACGGAAAATAGACGAGGAAAGGAGGTAAAGTAAATAAAATAACAAATTTATGAAAAAAATTATTAAAATGTAAAAAAAAAACCACGTTCTTTTCAAAATAGGGGTGATATAGAAGTCCGCAATAATGGTGGCCATTAAAAAAAATTTACTTAAATTACTTGAATATTAAAACTGCTTCACTGTGTGTTCTTTTTTTCTACTACGCCGTTAAAATAGCGCATGCAGGCTTTCTTAAATAGACGACACTGCAAGGCATAGCCCTTCGAAGATCGCTATGATGACCGGTCTACCCGCGCCGCGTCTTACTTTAAAGTTAATGTTTTGTTAAGTAGAAGATTTCATGTGTCAGAGGTCAGAATGTAGCGTTATTTAACTTTTATTTTATACTTGCTGTGCCTGCGGCGTTGTAATATATATATATATATATATATATATATATATATATATATATATATATATATATATATAAAGTACTTATTTTAATATTTCAAACACACACTCTAATTTTAGTTACTTGTATAGATTTGTACATACTTATTGTAAGTCGCAAATATTTTTAAATAAAAAGTTCGTTGCAATTTCTGAGTTGTATTCAGTGACTATTTAAAGTAATAAACAGAGTAGTGTCTGTTGTAAAGGCGGTGCAATTGCATCGAGTAACACGCAATTATTTTAATTAAGATGAAATTAAAAAAAAAAGTATACTTATAAATAATGAAAGGAGTAATATTTCAGTGAGCTTTACCCTGGTCGCAATTAATAAATTTCCATTAGATATCATGTCGAAAAAGTGCAATTTTTATCCGGCTATATAAATTGTTTTATCCGTCTACCCGCCGGTTTAATCCGGCTTACGGAGGATTAACGTTGGTTGCCAGCTGAATCTAATGAAATTTTATACGAAGATTTTTCTTGATTTTCACGCTCACTTTAGAAATGTTGTGATATAGTAGCTAGGTTTGTCTTTCCGATGTGACATGATTGACTTGCGTTTTATAAGATGAACCATTTTAGTGTAATATGGTTTACCCCTGGATTATTACAGGGCTACCAACCTTTTTTTTTAATCAACACAATTTTAAAACAATATGAGTTCCTGAATTGAGTTCATATATTTTCGAACTTCCATAGCATTAAAAATAGTAGGTTTTTTTATGGCCCCCGCTATTGAAGGCCTCTCGTACCCTTAAATAGTTGGGATCAGGGTCTTTGTTTACAATTAAGTTTTTCAGATTTTTCATCTTTATTCTTCACTCACTGTCATTCTTCTCAATTTTCTTTATTCTTAACTTATTTCCATCACAATATCTTTCATTCCTTCTTGCTTTCATCGCCTTCTTTCTATCATCTTATTACTCTTAGGTGGTTAGGTACATTTTTTTATTGTCTATTTTATTATTGACATATTCTATTTTTTTTGTCACAGTTTTCTTTGGGCTGTGCTTTCTTAATACATTATTACACTTTTCTTATTCTATTTTTCCTATTATTAATAACAATAGTATGTTAGCATCCACAAGACAGGCCAATGTAACCGTGGTGGCGAATCCAAGTTGATCATTACACGAACGGAGTATACTGATGGGCGATCACATCATTGGAAATAAAAATATGTAAATACACATAAAGAACACATATACAACAAAAAAGATATAGCTAGTTTCAATTAACCAAATTATTATCTATAATAAAATATTTTTATTTTTAAACCAAAGAAATATGTACTAAAAACTTTTATGAAAAACTTTTTCGAGTAGAAAAAAAACAATGATTATTCCAATTTGAAATTAGTCTTGGTATTAAATCTATCGTGTCAAATATATAAATGAAATGTAGTATATGTCATTGACGATAGGAATAAACCATTTGGATATATAATGATTAAAATATATGCACGATGTTATATATAACATAAAAATAGAAGTGTCTCAGTATGACACTTTTCAATTTTAGTGCCAGCTGTTCTGATAAACAGTACTAAAGAAAGTTTTTATCTTGTCGCGTTTTAGTAGTAACTCTACATTTACATCGTAATTTTTATTTGGCGATTTAGTTTATTGAAATTATACTTCTTTAGATGCGACATAAAAATGGTAAATTATTCAAGAAGCGCGGGTATTTCTGTAACATAAACATGACAGTAGTGTAAGTAGTGAAGTCACGTGTTTTAGTTGTATACATATATGTGCTAATAAATTATTATTAAATGATTAAATTTATACTATTCCTAAAAATTTATTAAATAATTGTGCGTATATACTTTTTCAAGTGCTCCAGTATAATTGTGATTTACTATATTTGATTAAAATATTAATCTTAAATATTTATTACCGGTTTTTTATTATATACGATATAAAGGAATAAATTAAAAAAAATTAATAAAAAAATTGCGATAGAAAGTTAAATTAAAAAAAATTGAATAAATAGTAAATACATATAGATAAACGAACAAATATTAAGTGTACTCTGTACTGTTTTATTCTAGTTCTGCACAATTTCGGTAATTTTTTCGTTTTAAATACTTGTCCAAAGTATTATAAAACTTAAGAAAAACTTAAATACCTTGGTCAATTCGTACTCGTGTTGTAACGGGAACAAGATTGATTTTTATATATAAAGAGAAATATTTTATCACAAACAAAAACCACATTATAGTTGTCGATGTAATCTCTACAGATGGGGGTAGGTGATTGCTCATCAAATGTCATTACAACCACTAACTATTGTAACAGCCAAGTATTGAGTAAGAGCTCGATTGATGTAAGTTATACACTGAAGCGATAATGAAAAAAAAATTTTATTTAAATTGCATTTTGTTACATATTAGTATATTTTATTCATTTAATTTGCGGCGAAATGTATGTTAAATTTTTTTATCAACTATGGGCAAAGCAAACTTATGTTTCACGTGATATTAAGTGATGACGAGGTCTACGATGATATATGTTTGCCTGGAATAAACCTATTCCCTCAAAACTTGAAGACTCCCTTGTTATATTTATCTGGAAACAATGGCTCCGGTAAGTTATTTCAGGCTTTCTCGCTATAAAAGTAGTAACAAAACGCTTAGTGCGTGTTGAAAGGATTTTAACGGTGTATCGATATCGTGAATCAGTGTCTTGTTGTTCGATAGATGAAAGGAGATAGGGGAATTATTTGATGTAACTCGCACACTCTTTAAAACACAGTCTATAAGACCGATAAACTGACAACTTTTCGCCGATGCTGAAAAATATAAGAAAAAAAACTAAGAAACTTAAAAAAAAATAATTACTAAGCTATAGGCCAGGGGTGGTCAAGCTCTTTGATAGTGCGAGCCGCAAATGAACACGCAAATGAAATTATTTTAATAATGTAACAAATTAAGTCTATTGAAGTTAGATGTAATAGCACATGTATATGACAGCACTCCTTATAATACTTAAGATGCCGGTTAGTTAATTATGATTTGTATTTGAATTTCGCTAATTTTATGGTAGAATAATAATAATAATTATTGACACTAGCCATTTGTTTCGATTTACAAGAAGCTGACATAGGTAATATAATTAAAATGTTGAAATAATTCGACAATCAATCTGAGTTAAAAATAATCGTTCATTAGGCCGCATGTGGCTAGCGAGCCGCAGTTTAGCCACCCCTGCTACAGACTGCATTTTATAACTCGTCTTTAACTTGCGGCATTTGACGCGTTGTCGCGCTTATAATATCGTATTAATGTCTAATTAAATATCTTTTATAAATAGCAGGCAATATGTTCTGGCAATACAAAGTATAAACATATTGAATTATTAATGGAATCAGGCGTTATTTTGCGGAAGTCCATCCTAAGTAAGAAAAGGACCAATATTTAACCACTTCCGCACATGCAGTCGTAGTCGTGCAAAAAAGTGCACCGCCCGCCAGTCCGCTGATAAAATATTATAGTACAATAGTGGTACTTTGTGTTTGGCACTAATCGGTGTAACATAACTCCTGAAGATCCCCCTTGAAGGGGTAAACCATGTGTTGAGTGATGTAGCGGTGGTAGTTGTGTAATTCGCATTGTTTGCCGCATGCGAATTTATCAGCAGGCTGACGGGCGGTGCACTTTGTTGCACGACTACGACTGCATGTGCGGAAGTGGCTAAATATTGGTCCTTTTCTTACTTATTATTGAATTGTTTTTATTTCTCTGGTTTATAAAGGTTCTCGAGTGACGATCACTAGCCGGTAAACGTGGACGTTACTCACGGCCCCTCATTAGGTGTACTGATGACATAGTAAAAGACGAGGAAATTCGCTGGTTTCAGGTGGCTCTGGTTCTAGTTCTTTGAGAGAGGCCCATGATGATGATGATATATTTTTTTTATTTTTTTCCGCTTTCATTCCATACATTGAACTGTACAACAAAATAGTTTGGAACACTAGCTAATATTACTACATAAATTAAGTGAATATACTTAAGTATATGACTTAAACCAAGTCGAAAGGGAAAACTAAAAGGGATCTCACAACCGTAATTAGAAGGCAATTTGTGAAAAAAAATAAAAGTGAGAGTTCGTAACAACTTGGTAATTTGTTTTAACAGGTTTCGGGTGAAATAAAGAAGTTCCCGTTCGAGCGAAGATATGTGTACAAGATAAAGTTTTTGTTTTCTCTAAAATTTGTTACAGAGAGACAAAAATAACGGAATGCGATAGAGTGTCGTGTTTAACTGATTTTGTGAGATATATATTTATAACAATGGGTTAGTATATAATTGTTTAATATCTCAAGTTAAACCACATATTTATATATTTAATGGAATCAGGTAAGAGTAAGAAAAGAACCAATACGAGTATTTAGCCACTTCCGCACATGCAGTGGTAGTCGTGCAAAAAAGTGCACCGCCCGCCAGCCCGCTGATAAATGTTTCACCACTCCACGGGGCATCTTTAGGAGTTATGTAAAACACACTCTGTGTTTGGCACTAATCAGCGTAATATAACTACGTTCTGTGTTTGATAGGAGATCGAAAAATGGGGAGGAGAAGAACCAAGGTCACTGACCTAGTATTTGTCGAGATCTAAAAGCAAGGCTTCTGGATGTGGGTAGCGCCAGGCCGCTCATTGTGGGGGTCTATGATAAAAATAAAGATAAAATTAATTAAGTCAACATTGGAGCTTTTAACAAAACTATTAATTTTCAACTCATTATTTTCTTAATCTATTTTGGTTTCGTCTCTCTGCTTTACAAGTTGTTACAGCTGTGAAGAAGAAGCAGGAAGAAAGTCCACAATAACATATCTTTGAATAAAGTTTAATGCAGATTTATATATTAAACTACATACACTCGTCCAAAGGTTCTTATAGTTTTAATATTCGTTTATTGAATATTAAGCTTTCTACATCAATTTATTTTTAATAAGCGTCTTGAATTTTGTTAATAATAGTCCAGAGTTTTTCGGGATTTTATTAAAAATGTGATATCGTTTATTACATATAAATTAGAGACATTTTGCTATCGAAACAATGGTATAGCCAGTTTTTCACCGTGCCTTGTATATACTACGGACATACCCTATTTTTTTTAATTTATTATGTAGTGGGTGTCTATTGGATAACATAATAATAATAACTTTCTTCAAAATTAGTTTCATTTAAGATTCTTTTTTTGACTTACACAAATGTTCCTAAATAAAAATTAGTATGTATATATGTTGTTAAATGTAACGCTGCTATTGCGCTGATATTTATAGTGTAATAGAAATAGCTTACAAAATAACACACAAAGAATTCTACTAATGACGCTAAAATGTTAGCGAATTCCCGTTATTGTTCTAACGCCCCCGGGATTTTCACGTAGAACGTAGATAATTCTTGATAAATTTCCTGTTTATCCAATTACACTTTTCTATCGCGTATTTTCCTCTTTATTTTCGTACTTATAGTTTTTCGACTATTATACGAAAACTCGGTGATCCCGAAAACGTTGTTTTACAAAAAAAAATTAATTAACAATTAAAAAATAAGGGTTGGTCGTAGAGGGGTGAAAATTTAGGGATGTATATATTTTTGTATGCTGTATCATAATAAATACATTGAAAAAACTTTTAAGTTAAACGGTTTTTTGATACCCATATTGTGGTGGTTGTGGAAAAATATGTACCTAGTCGGTCATATTGGAACGGCGTTCATCTTGAATTTTAAATTTTGACATAATCATCGTGTTTTACTAGTGTAGCCCTTTCATTTGATACCCATATTGAGGGGGTTAAGGAAAAATACGTTATCCGCCATTTTGTATCGGCGGCGGTATATTGTATTGTCATCTAAATTAAATGTGTGTACCAAATTTCAGATCAATCTGACAACGGGAAGGTGCTTAAATTTCAATTTCTAATTTTGATCCAAATAAATTCCGTAAGGGTCGAACTAATTACAACCATTTAAAAACAAAAAAATTTGCATAAAAAAAAAATTAGGGGTGGACCACCCTTAACATTTAGGGGGATGAAAAATAGATGTTGTCCGATTCTCTACCCTGGCTGATATGCCCGCTAAGGTTCACGAAAATCGGTCGAGCCGTTTTGGAGGAGTTCAATCACGCACACCGTGACACGAGAATTTTATATAAGATGGTTGTAGTGTAGAAGTACTAGAAATCGAGTTGAAAAAATGTATTTTTGTCTTTTTACTCGTTTACTCATGACGAACTAAACATGTCGTTACCATTTTTTTCCAGATTGTTTTTTTACTGAACGTACACGGTGATGATGCCTTCTTTTGTAACTGCATCAAACTGTTAGACAACCGATTATGTGATCTTTCTGTATCTCTTTAATACGCTAATTTAAAACAATATTTAACGCTGATCTGTATTTTCTTCGACACGACTACGATATAAATCAAAATATTAGAAATACGCTCAAATTGACATAACCTTATTTATGAAATATAAAACAATATTTAATTTTGGTTTTATCTAAAATTATCTATATTTAATACGCTCAAAGTTTGCTAAATATATCCCTTTTTTAATAATCAAAGTACGTTTGTTAGTGGAGTCGCTTCCGGAATTTCAATATTCGCAATCGAGTAAACTGAACATATACTTCCATTAATTTAGATACAAGAGACATTGCAATAAAGAAAACAAAAAAAAAACCAACTTTATATATATATATATATATATATATATATATATATACATATATATACACATACATGTATAAGAAAAAAGAGGGTTGAACATTAAAAATGTTTATTACTTGATTTATTTATTACGGAATAAGTTACATATTGTTACAAGTATAGAAAAAAAGCTTCAATTAAAACGCTGTCCACTGATATATATTTGTAATAAAAGCGTATGAAAATAACGAATAAAAATAACCAACCAACATTATATTGAAAACGTAATCATACTATAATATCTTTTTCGTCGTTTCAGCGTACAGATGCCCACTACAGGGCAAAGGCTTTCAAAGATCGACACGACGGCTGGTCTAAAGCAGCCCGATTCTACCAACTTCCCGTAAACTTAAATATGTCGTCGGTGCACCTAATCGAAAGCCTACCGAGGCTGCATTTACCGGCTAATAGTTGCCACTTGAGAGCCTTTTAGGTCCTCTGCCATTCGATACGAGCAACGCTTTGACCTTCGACCATTGGTCCCTCTGCCGATCTCCTTATATTTAATGGAATCAGGCGTTACCTTGTGGAAGTCCATTCTAAATAAGAAAAGGACCAATATTTAGCCACTTCCGCATATGCAGGGGCAGTCGTGCAACAAAAAGCACCGCCCGCTAGCCCGCTGATAAATGCGCATGCAGCAAACAATGCGAATTACACAACTGCCACCATCAAACCACTCAACACGTGTTTCACCCCTCCACGGGGCATCTTCAGGAGTTATGTTACACCTATTAGTGCCAAACACAGAGTCCTCAGAGATCTCCTTATTTCTGATTGAATCTCATTACCACAAACTTCACACACAGTTTCAAATTGTTGTTAGAATAGAAATTTTAGATAGAAATATATTACAATTTTAAGCTACTAATCGATAAATGTCCATTCACAGATTCAAGCCTACTTAGGGAATATAAAAACAAACGAATATATGTTTCAAGGAACTACGTACTTTAATTAAAGCCTATTTATTACACACTCAGCCGAGCCTACTGACCCGATCAGAGAAGTAGCCTATAGGCAGTTAATGAAAATCGATTACCTTATTGGGTTCCCTTTGAGAGTATAGTGAATACGTTAACAAATTTAATTAATAACGTTATAGTAATTTAGACCTTTATTCGATAAATATTAAAAAAAAAATATTATTTATTGGTAAATGCATCTATCCTGCGCTTGAAACGATGTAGTCATCATCAAAACGGAATAATACTTTATAGTGTGTATCCATTACATTTAATATAGCTTCATTATTTCAAATCGAACAAAGTTGCCATAGTTTAAATATTTGAACACAATCAAATTACACACGTTCAAATTGGTATTTGATCTAAATACATTTATTTATTTTGATCCTTATTTACTGGTATGAGTCCTATTTTAGTAGAAGCCTCATTCAACCTGTGCCAAGCCTCTCTATCCTAGGCCTTTTGTATCTAGTCGTCGACATCCATCCACCCATCTTTTTGGTCATCTAACTCTATTTCGGTTGCCTGGTGGCAACGACAAGTGACTAGTTGGAAGTGGCCAATTTTTGTTGCTAAAAATGACCTGCGCATTTCCATTTGAGACGTATGGAGAGTTCGTTTACATTTATGGATGTTTAAATAAGTTAATAGATGTTTGTCTTTTTACAATTCGAGTATATATACAGTAAGCTTCCATTGCTGGATTCAAATAAATTGTCAAAGTACGTTTCTGTACGTCTGTACGTATGTTTGTTGTTTCTGTTTATGTTTTAGTTACTACACTGACTGAGTGAACAAGGCGAAAGACAAATACGTAAAATACGCTAAAAGAGATTTAAATCAAATGAATATAAATTACTGACAATATCATAAAACTCATATTAAGGAAACACATCATAACTGACAATGCTGTAGATGTCATTTTTCAAAGGTTAGGAAATACAATGACTTTCATTCATTTAATCAAATGACTTCGTAGTAAACAGCATACCACAGGTATGATATATTCAACTCCAGGTTATTGCTGTTTATTAAAATATATAATACATAGTTCAGCTAAGTTATTTTAGTCTATTCTTATCAAGTTTTAGGTATTTCATCCTAATAGGTAGTAGTACTTTGAATAAATAAAAAAATGAACTTGAATTTGAACGATAACTAATTAAAATACTATGACTTTGACAAAGCAGCTCCTTTGTGTATGTCTTTCGTTCACTTGATATTCAGTGATATAAAATAATCAATTTTAAAATTATTAAATACATTTTATTTTTAATTCCAAATGGTATTTTACGATACAATTTATGTTAGTTGTGTCAGCCCATAGAAGCCTGCTGCAAAGCATAGGCCTCCCCGAAAAATATCTATGGGTGATATACCACAATCCCCACGCTAGGAAGGCGGGTTGGCGATGGTAGTGTGGTATTATGGTACGCAGAGGACGCTGCTAACAATCTTCTGGAAGCTTATTTGTCAGCACTGACAATTCTTTATAATTATTGTACAAAGTGTGCATTATATGATTGTAAGAAAAGCACCAATATTTAGCCACTTCTGCACGTGCAGTGGTAGTCGTGCAACAAAGTGCACCGCCCGCCAGCCCGCTGATAAATGCGTATGCGGCAAACAATGCGAATTACACAACCGCCACCATCACTCAACACGTGTTTCGCCCCTCCACGGGGCATCTTCAGGAGTTATGTTACACCGATTAGTGCCAAACACGGTGTACTAATAAACGGTAAACCTAACGGAAGTGGCTAAATATTGGTCCTTTTCTTACTTAGGATGGACTTCCGAAAGGTAACGCCTGATTCCATTAAATTATACGATTGTGTCACAGGAATCGAACCCGCTACCTACGATCGCGAGTCTCATTCCTACTGTGCTACCATTGTTAAAATAAAATTCTGCACAAAATACCAAAATAACATATTGAACCGTTTTGTACATATTAATTAAGAAAAATCAAGACAAATCAAAACAAAAGACAAAAATAAATGTAATTAAATAATACACAAATTACAATGTCATAATAAAAAATGTATAACCAATTTAAGTGACACGAAATCGTTTAAATTAAAATCATTTGATTGAATTGCTTGCTTTATGAAATAAAGCATATTCTATAATATTTTTTTAATTAAGGCTTTTAATCATACCCTATATTTGTGAATCAAAACCTTCTGGACTATTACATCAAATGCAATATACAATACATAGAGTTTTATTCCGGTTCAAAAGTTAAATGCACTTTTTGAAGTTCGAAGCTGGTGCGCAATCTCTAATCGAGTCACGTACGTTGAAGACGCAATCATGCACCGCCGCAGACTTACAATCAACAATGAAATGTACATTGTATTGTAGAGTTAAATTCTACAAATCTATGTAGATATAAAATTTTAGGTAAAAGTTGTGACGGTGTGAGGGAATACGCAAATAAAACTCCGAGAAACATAGAGAGAATCTTTTTTTTACTATGACTGGTATATACGAACAATTTAAATTGTTAAATAAGGCTTTGAGTGAAGTGAAATGTGATTATAATGCTAGGCGGGCATATATTCTTCCAAGAATTTGGTAAGCTCCTTGAGTAGGCATTACGATAAATAAGTTCTCATTAGCCAAAGCTACGGTATAGAAGTAGGTTCAAGACCCATCAACGAGGTTCAGAGGCTAAAGAGCGAGGCAGTTCTGTTCTTTGAACAACAGACACACTGACTGTATAATAGTGTCCATCATGCGGTGGTAGCATTATCACCCCTGCGTGTGTTACACGGACGAGACGCAAGATGCTATCGCAAGATTCATTGATATAGCGAAATATGCAACCATCATACAGACACTGGCGTACAACCTGAAGATTGCAATATGGAGTAGGGATGAGGAAGTGGTCGCACGAAACGTAATCTCAAAAATTTGACATTGTTAGAGCGTCGTAAAATTCAAACAAGACACAAATGATTTAAAAACCTAACATTTAAGTTAGGAAATAGTTTAATAGACTTAATAAACACTGTGACATGCAGAGATGCGAGTAAAAAATCGGAAGCATTAAATATAATTGTAAAAACAAAAGCACGCAAGCCAATGTCAGTGAAATACAGAAAAAATAAATTACCGATACCTAATTATGACTTTTACTTACCGTCTATTATATAATATTCACTACCTATTCTATATTTGTCTTAAACTATTTACTAATTACATTTATTTATATGTCTAACATAACTAAAGTGGCCTATGTAGATTGGTGTCAAAGCGAAATATAGAGAAAATTTTGCATCCTTGGAGGAAGGCTTCACCTTCAAAAGGGGTTCTACCAGAAGTTTAAAAATCATATCGTGGATTGTAGTCACTTTTTACTCTTATGATTTTTTATCAAGTTTTATTTTTTTAAGTTACTATAATTTTCTTGTACTATGCAATGTTTACCTTATATCTAGAAATAAAAGGCTTTTTTGTTTATATGTATAACATGTGCATGCGTATTTACAGCAAATAGTATGATTTAGTTCTACAGTTATTAATGAGAAACATAGTAATAAACTTATGTCTGTGTAATAAAAAAAAATGAACCTAACCGTATATAGAGACGATCAATGAAGGTGAACTGCTAATTAATATATGTTCCTAAATATAATGTATTACAGTATATACAGTAGAATAAACAGGCATAGCCAATTTAAAGTTCTCCGATGATCTAAGCGACTTAACATGTCAGTCACAAAAATCTAGATTTTAAGGTAAGAAGAAGTAAGCAGGTTAAACAAAATACTATACTGAAGGGAAAGGGATACGGGAATTTTGGCGAAGTCGAATCAACAACCACTTAAGTTTATTACGTAATTATCAATTTTAAATAATAAAACAATTTTACAACACGGTCGCGTCAATAAATAAATAAAAAAATATAAAAGTGAATATGAAAAAAATACATCACGATCGGTGTAATAAAAATGTACAGTCGTGAACGAGAGTGTAAATATAAGCGTCAATACGTGATTCATTTATCATAAGCCCGTTTGGTACAGCTGTAGCCGATTGCCGACATAATTAATTTCAGTATTATAATATCGTGTTTTACAAGCGTTGGAGAAAAACGTAACAGATTTTCACATATTAAAAGCACTTTATCATAAGCATTCGATTTTTCACGTAACCGAATTTAATAAATCGATTTTATATCAGAAATATATTGAAATGATATGCAGTTTTCAGGACCAATACTTCTGTTCGTAAAACATATGTTCGAAGAATAATTGGCCTAACTATTGTACCTATTAGAAAAACTCCAATTCACAGCACAGTAAATACTTTTATTCCACTTTTAATACTCTTATAGGCCAACTAGTATAGTTTCTACTAGACAAATTATCTCTTCGATGGTTATCGAAAGAGAGACCGAGCTCCCAACTCAATAATCAAAACGCTGTTTCAACCCTACCACTTTCAAACCTTTTACTAAAAGATGTCACAAAAGAGTGACGGGTTCGATTAATGTTGCCATTTAAGAAAAATAAAACTACGTTTTTATAAAATTATTACATACCGAAGAGAGATACTATATGTACAAAAGTCACTTATATTACCTACCACGCATTCTTTGATTTTTTTAGTTACATGTACATACGGAATCTACACTTTTGACTTTGAACTATGACGGTAACTTTTTATTGTATATTCGACACAGTTTCAAACTGCACCATACATTTAATTTAGTTTAATTATATTATAGCAGATATAAGCAAACTTATCGATTGTATTAGTGTTTTTTTGAGCCGATGGACGCCCACTGCAAGGCATCAGCTTCCTCCAAAATTCACCGCGACTTCCTCGAGCTTAACTATGACCTCGGTCCACCTAGCGTGTCTACCCAATAGTATGGAATAAAAGGAAAAATGGGTATGAAAGGGAAAGAAAAAAGAATTGTAAAAAGAAAGAAAAATAAAGTAATGAAAGGTCATAGAAGAAACGACGGAAGAGTGCGAATATAAAAATATTGCAAAAAAATTATTATATAAAAACAAAGTCCCTGTCCCATAATAGGTACGAGGGGAATCCCCATTGCGGGGAAAAAAAGAGTGTCTACCCACGCTTCGTCTAGCTGCTTGTAGTCGCCCCTTGAAAATCTTTACTAATGTCGCCAAAGCTTAATTTCAAACCAAATATGTTACACAGTCTATATAGGATGATTGCTTATAGGTCTGGCTTTAGTAGTAAAGCTTTAAAACGTTTACACTTATTTCTAATCATCCCGTATACAGAGATCACTCTGAAATATTTTTTTATCTAACTAAACAGTTTAATTTAAAATCTGCGGGACAGATAGAAAGCTACAATTAATTTAAAAATGTATTAATGTTAATTTTGAAATGCCTTTTTAACTTTATTTATTATTTCTAAGACCATTAATGTTTTAATTATACATTCCCAAATTAAAAATTGTATGCTACTTGGAAAAAAACACAGTGATTTGCTTAGGTTTAGCACATTAGTCAGCCAGAAAACTTTAAAATTTTTGCACCAATCGCCCTGTATGTTGTATTAAGAATTAAACTGAAATTCAAAAACTTTATATAAACGGAATGTTTATTCAAAATGGCGGCCTCGTTTGTGAGAAGCGCGAATTAAATCCATTTATACATTTCAAAAACAACGTTGGTTTTGCTGACTGATATTATGAATTTGTGGCACGCTGCATCTGTACATATTTCATTTTAGTATTAATTAGAAAACTTTCGTAACAGTTTCTCTGTATCTAGTTCAAAGTTTGTTACATTCTAAAGAGAATATGTGATAGAAAGAGACAGACATTAAGTTTGAAGCATGTTCTAGAATTTTCATTAAATTTATCTACTAGCTCAACCATTATTAAACTGAAGCATAAATATTATACGGTAATAGGTCCCGGGATCGATTTCAACCAATACACAATTTGTTTTAAATATTACATTGATTTTAAATACTTTAATTAAAAAAGTAAATATTTTAATACGTCGTTAATTACAGTTAACTGTAACTTTTTTTTATTAAAAGTCACACTAAACCTCTTCCCTAAAAAGGCAAAGATATAATACTACCTTATTTACTGATCTTTCTATCTTAATTGCTACTTACTATAAAAATTACTTAACTTTAGGTTTTATCATTGTTTTATGTAAAACATAATTTTAAAGTCATAATTATGCAAACGTGTCATCTGTTAGTCTAATATATAGCATTTAGCATGATGATATAGCTCGTTTGTTTTTAAACGGTTTTATTTAGTTCGACCCGTACGGAATTTATTTGTTTATTTATTTGGGTCAAATTAGAAATTGAAATTTAAGCACCTTCCCGTTGTCAGATTGACCTGAAATTTGGTACACACATTTAATTTAGATGACAATACAATATAATAAAATCAATAACATTATAAATCTAAGACGGCCGGCGATACAAAATAGCGGATTACATATTTTTCCTTAACCCCCTCAATATGGATATCAAATGAAAGGGCTAAACTAGTAAAACACGATGATTATGTCACAATTTAAAATTCAAGATGGACGCCGTTCTAATATGGCGGACTAGGTACATATTTTTCCACAACCACCACAATATGGGTATCAAAAAACCATTTAACTTAAAAGTTTTTTAAATGTATTTGTTTTTGTTTCACTTACCTATACATAATTAATTTAAGCAATCTTTTATATAAAATAAACAATAGCTTTTAATCTTATCTGCTAAATTCTTATCTATTTATGTTATAATAATATTAATTATAACTTGGAAGTCTTCATGTTAGGTCGACCTCGTCATCATTTAATATCAGGTGAGACAAATGCTTCGCCAATAGTCGAAAAAAAAAGTGTTTCAGAAGAGAGACATATGGTGTTTTTATTATCATCATCATTTCGGCCATAAAATGTCCACTACTGGATACACGCTTTCCCATAGATTTCCGAGAAGGACCGGTTGGAAGTGGCCATCATTACGTTATTATTTCTAAAATCTTTTATTTCGGATATTATTTGCCATTTATCAAGAGAAAATAAGCCATACTCGTATATTAACCTCTCTTGAGCTTTCAAACCAATAACTAATAACACAGTTTATAATATCATTGACAATGAAATGTTTATTGAACACACGGTACAGGCTACACTATATGTACAACCTTCTCAAAGCTCGCTTTGTTTATATGTTTGAAGATGCGTGTTTCCACGGACTGACTGTTGCCTTACTTGCGGTCAGTTTGCTTGTACTCTACCGCAATATCATAATGTATTTACATTATAATATTTTATAGCAGAAATATTTAGTTTTTAAACCTATTTTAACGCTGAATTTTCTATAAATTTTAAAAATATTCATTTGTTTCAAATACACAAATGAAATATAAAATTAAAATCGAAAAGGGTACAGTAAATCAGCATTGAAAGTGACGTCATTAGCCGGGGAAAACGTTAACGAGGCCTTAACTTTATGTCATTGAAAAACTAAGTTAGAATGGTGGGAAATTTGAATAACAAACTTTTATCGTAATAACTTTTAGGTACATAAAAATAATGGCTTTAATAATTTCTTTTAACATCGTTCATGGATTTAATAAACTTTTTTTCATTATTATTACGTTAATAAATATTAAATGTTTTATACAAATTTATTATTTTATAAAATAATCTCTTTCAAAGAATTTTAAACAAGCATTTTTTCATCACCTGTATGCAGGAGGTGGCTCTAAAATTCTAAAGTATCGCATAAAGTGACAACCAAAAATATCGTAAAGCATACAAAGTTTAAATTTTGTTAGACTCAGTTAACTAAGGATGGGGCATTAGTTAACAAACTTTAATAGTGCTCCGAAAACACTCGGTTCAAACCTCGACCGCGAAAGTTGGGCTTTTCTATGAGCGATGTTTCCGAAGAAATTTCTAGAAAATTGTCGAATGGAAGAGATGAAACAGGATCAAAAAATTTCGCTAATATATTAATTAGAAAAAATAAAAGCAATATTTAAATCTTTAATGGAATCAGGCGTTACCTCGCAGAAGTCCATCCTAAGTAAGAAAAGGACCAAAATTTAGCCACTTCCGCACATGCAGTGGTAGTCATGTAATTAAATGCACCGCCCGCCAGCCGATTAGTGGACTCTGTGTTTGGCACTAATCGGTGTAACATAACTCCTGAAGATGCCCCGTGGAGGGGTGAAACACGTGTTGAGTAATTTGGCGGTGGCGGTTATGTGATTCGCATTGTTTGCCGCATACGCATTTATCAGCGGGCTGGCGGGCGGTGCATTTTATTCCATTCACTGCATGTGCCGAAGTGGCTAAATAATGATCTTTTTCTTACTTAGATATTTAAATCAAAAATATTTTCGGAAGCTGGCGGCTAATGAAAGCAAAATGACCTGGACATGAATGAAGGAAGGGAGATATAAAACAGAGAAGCAATCAAATAGTCAAATAGAGAAAGAAACGTTGATATATTTCACGTTGACACGTCTAGGTTACTTTTCAAGTAAGCGTCAAGGCGCCTCTGTACTGTCGGCAAAACAAGTCTGTTTCACGAACTCTCCTCAATATAGCAGTACGAAGTCACGGAGATATCTTCATCGTGAGTATATTAAATATAACTCGGGTTTATATTACAACCGTTGATAAAATAAACATGTTGAAATAAAATATCGTTATAAACCTTCATGAATAATGCGAATTTTTCATAAAAAAAAGGTTGCGTTCACATTAACGCTAAAAGTACGAGAGCAAAAAAAAAAACAAAAAGTTGGTCAATTAAATATGTTTTAAATATACCGAAACGCGTACCGAAATGTGCGTTTGTCTTCTACTAATGATAAAAGTTTTAATGCTACCTCTTTTTGTTCAGTTAAAAAAAAAGATATTTCGTTTTATTCGTCGCCCGTGAGCATCTGCGCTGTTACCTTATTTGTCGTAAATGTTGATGTTTATTTGATGCAGGAATCCCTTGCTATTTGAACGATCGTGTTCTTATTTTAAATTGTTTATTTTTTTTAAATCGTGTAATTTTACTTTTTATATTCCCTAAGTGGACTTGAATCTGTGAATGAACATTTACCGATTAGTAGCTTAAAATTGTAATATATTTCTATCTAGAATTTCTATTGTATTGTAACAACAATTCGAAACTGTGTGTGAAGTATGTCGTAATGGGATTCAATCAGAAATAAAGAGATCTCTGAGGACTCTGTGTTTAGCACTAATGGGTGTAACATAACTCCGGAAGATGCCCCGTGGTGGGGTGAAACACGTGTTGAGTGAATTAACGGTGGCAGTTTTGTAATTCGCATTGTTTACCGCATACGCATTTATCAGCGGGCTGGTGGGCGGTGCACTTTGTTGCATGACTACCACTGCATGTGCGGAAGTGGCTAAATATTGGTTCTTTTCTTACTTAGGATGGACTTCCGCAAGGTAACGCCTGATTCCATTAAATAATAATGAAAACGCTTTTTCTTACTATATTATGATTACGTTAAATTTTTCTGATACTATTGATTTTTCCATGCACTGTATCATAAATATATGCATCATACTCTAAATGATCCCATGATTTTTTTCTTCTTTTTGTAAGTGACGTTACATACCTTTATTCCCTCCACCAGCTGTCACTTTTACGGAATACAAAAGGTTTGCACAGGTAAAATACATTCGTATAAGTCGGAAGCAACAAAATAATATCGCCGTCGGAAAATTTACAAAGACACTTTACTGTATCCCCGTTTTGATTGTCAAAGGAAATTCGTCTTTGTAAAAACTGCGCCAACAAGTTGCTTCAATTTTAACGAACGTCCGTGTTATTATGCTAGGCTTTAAGCGGATTTTACATTCAAACCTCCTGTAATATTCGGTGAGAAAACTTACGTAAGAATTAACGAAGTGACTATCGCTTTTTTTTCTGTTGTCGACGCCTGTAATTTTAGGTTCGCTGGCGTTTACTTTTAATCAAACGTAGTCTGAAATATTTTTACAGGATATTTCAAAACATGGAACGTATAATGTTGTATTGTCAAACAATAAAGGCTTCGGACACACGTCTTTGTTTTATTCTTAGAAACATAACAATCTTTTATATACTTAGGTATGTTTTTACGTAAATGTGTACAGTCTAAACATGAATACAGTAATACCCCGCTTTACGCGAGGGATACGTTCCAAAAAAATCGTGTTAACTGAAATTCGCGTATAACGAGGTTTATGATTAAACATAGTCAAAAATTATAACAAAAAAATACCAATCATTTTAATCAATCACTTTAATTCTAGGAATACTTTATGCAATACATACTCTTATTTTTTACGGAAAAATACATCTATTGTCTTTTGGGTAACGTTTTGTTTACGTTCTTGTAAAATACGTTCATAACACCCAACACTGTTTTTAATTGTTTTACAGATGGTCAAGACACCATAGAGAAGTTGATGACTACATTATATTTATACGCACTCTTTCGCGTAATTCGAGGCATTTAAGCGCGAAATTTGCAATTCGCGTTAATAGTGAAACCGCGTATAACGGGGTCGCGTAAAGCGGGGTATTACTGTATTCACTTTCGTGTATGTATCATTTCGTCTGTCATACTTACTGCGCCTCCGATCGCATTCAACAGAGTCATTTTCACTTTGATACTTAGTAGACTGTAGCGTAAAACGTGCAGTCAATTCTCAAAAGAAACACGTTTATTAATACTGATTTATATACAAAAACTAATTCTTCTAATCAGCTCAAAAGAAGAATAACTACGTTACGTTACGTGAGAGAGTGTGGATACGGTACGCGGTACCCAAGTCTCTACCTGCGTCTACTTATGTCTTTTTTTTATGACCCCCGCTATTGGGGGCCTCTCGTACCCCTATTTATGGTGGGATAGGGACTTTATTAGCATTTAATTTATTCACTTAATTATTTTATTTTCATTCTCATCTCTTTCATTCTTCGCATAATCTATCATTCTGTTCTTTTATACCACAATTCTGCTTTCTTTCCCCTTTTGCTCTGTTTTACCATTCTTTCATCCTCTTTTCATTTTACATTTTCTTAATTTCTAGTTTTGTTGTATCACATTTTTATCTTTATCTTTATCACAGTTTAATATTATTTATTTTTACATATCTTTTTTGTTTTTGTTTGTTGATGCCTAACTTTTATTTTTTTCTATTGCATATTGTATAATTCTTTTGCAATAACTGAGGAATTTTTTCATGGTCTACTTATATCTGCATGGTAGTGGGAGAGATCTGGTCATTTCGGGGAATCCCTCGAGAGGCGCGATGTGGATTAGAGTTCCACGTAGGCACGCTCAGGATACCGCTAGCTGTCTGTATACAAATACATACAATACTTTTACACAATATCTGTTATTTCATTTCGTACGTATTCCGTACACATAATTTACTAGACTATTATATTCAAGTGTCTAGAAAATAGACTCGCTATTCGATCCAACCAATAAATATTAACACAACATTTCTAAACCGTATAGGAATATCATCAACACAAACAACATTCTTATGAGTTGTATTGAAAATACTTCTGTTTTATTAGATTCTCGTGTATTAATCTATTTGAAATATTTCAACGATAATTAACGAGTTCGTTAGTATTTTACTTGAATTATTTAATTGGATAAGAAACTCAGACTGTTTCTTGTTATTCGATATTTGTAATAATCACGTCTACTTATTTATTTCTAGCTGTATTATTTTATCAAATAAAATGTTAATAATATTGTTATATATTTTTAACGTTTTATATTTTAATTATAAATGAATTTTCAAAGCATTATTCAATCCAAGTTCAATACTGCATGGAGTACTGCAGTTACCTCTTGGAAGGTGCAGCCAAATATCATCTGGAAGCTTTGGACTCAGTTGACCGAAGAACCCATAGGTTAATTACCAATGAAAAGCTTCCAAATAGCAGATTACACACCCTTGAGAATCGTCGTCGAATTGCCAAGTTAACGGTTTTTTATAGGATACACTTTGGAGAATACTTAGAGGCTCTTTTCGATCTGATTAAGCCAACTTCATTCCTTTATCGGACTACTAGGCAAAGGCAAAAGTTTTATCCATACGTTGTTGACATACTTTAAAGTCGAACTAAACGGTTTGAAAGTTAGTTTTTGGTGAGAGTCGCTTAGATTTGAAATGACCAGTCTGGGTCTATTTTTCCTGATAACTTGAACTCTGGAGCCTTTAAGAGTAGAGTGGAAAGGTGTATTTTGGATGGGCGTGTACCACCTTCGTCTTCATCTACACTTTCCGTCAGGTGAGATGGAAGACAAACGCCTATTCCATTACAACTATATAAAAATGTGAAGTGATGTAATGAATAGTGCCTAGATTGATTCGGCTATTTTTCTTTCACATTTAAACCATATACGCCACCTTAAGGTTCTATAAGAATACGGACTGGCAAGCACAGCGTAGCATATCCGCCCACACAATGACCAGAAGATCTTATAACCTATAGCGTTTCCTATAGCTTTCCAAGGGGACCGGCATAATTATCCCGCTTTCAGCATGCGACTTCGTTATCCGACCATAACAAAAGGCTATTCACGTTGTGTAAAGACAATAGAACCTTTAAAACACACACTTCTTTTCAGCCGATGGATGCTCACAGTAAGACATAGCCATCGCCACTATCACTAGTCTTATGCTGCCCGTATTCGGCTACTTCCAATGTAGTGGGACGCCTTCCAACGTATTGTCTACTGGCTCGAGTCAACCGCATCACTATTAGCTTTCAAATATTGATGAACAGTTGTTTATGATCGCCCTATCTATTTAATTTGATTTATCTTTATATCTTTTAATGTTTATATAATAAAATGATACTTTTGGCAAGATCCAGATGGGGTTGTTCTTTCAATTAAAAAACTGAGAAGAATGTCACACAATGATGTTCTTTTCAATAATGATACAAAAGATCCTGTTTCGCCTTGTACTAGAAGTGCCTGTAGCCATTAGTCATGCTTAGTAAAGAATGGCCATTTATTCTCTACATACAATAGGCCAAGTCGCGAAATAAAAGTACTTTGATATTTATTATAACGACGCAGACAAATGTTTCTGTATCTATACACAGGGTGAATAACTTCGCAATAATGGAGAATTTTTTTAATACATTTTTTCATTAAAACTTACATGAAAACTGTTGCTTAATTTTTAATTACCTTTATGGTAAAGGTGATGGGTTCAATTCGGGATGAATAAATTTATCAGCGTCATCATTTCAACTGTAGAACGCAATCTATTGGATATATGCACCCCCATAGATGTCCAATAGGACCTGTTGAAAGCGACCTGCATCATTTTCTGTCCTTAAGAAAGTCCACCTTGTGGATAAATGTTTCCCGATCCGTGGTCACCACTCCAAAATCAGAACGCCTAAGTCGCCATCTTTTTTGCACTATTTGGACAAACCACTTATAATTCAAATTGCTGTCCGCTGAGAAATGTCAGTTAAATATAATAAAATCACAAGAAAAAAGTTGTACAGAAGCAGAACATAAAACTTTCTTGATTTTTTTTTATCAATTATATCAGAAATAGACGTATCGATACTACCAAGAGAAAACGCTGATAGGAAATTAATGTAGAAGATCACGCAGAAGAATTCTTCTTGAAACTGGCAAAGGATTGAGACTTGCGATCGTATGCCGCAGATTCGATTCCCGGGATACCATGATATATCATTCACACTTAGCGTATTTATTACACAGTAATGCCACTGTTCAAAGACAAGTTTCCTGAGGATGGCCGCTTTCTCTGCGCGTCATAATACTACACCGCGATCGCCAACCCGACCACCAAGCTTGGCAATCCTTATATACTCTCCATAGATATCTTTAGCTAAGGTCCATGCCTTACAGTGGTCGTCTATGTGCTGAAACAATTAAGTTAAGCATCAGGTATAAGAATATCGGTAAACAAACAAAAACTATAGAAATAGCGAAGCGGATTAGTAAGTTGAAATGGCTTTTGGTTGGTTGAATGGGTTTTGTAGCTGATACCGCTGATAAGCAAAGGCATCGTACGCCTCCCACTTACATGGTGGCGATTACCTTGCATATAACCTATCTTCGAAAGATGCTAGATCTAATCGTTTAATGGAAAGGCTTTGAAAAGTTTTTTATTACTAAAATAGATATATTCCTACACGATCATGTAATTCTAAATTTGTCCAAATAAGGCATGAAAGTAGTAAGTTACATGCAGAAGTTTTCAACTTGTTACGGAGTAACATGTCGTGACAGCCAAGACTTAAACGTTTCCAGTGCGCAAGTGTAACCGCATCACAAGAATAACTTCTAGAAAGTTCGGGCGTTTCTAAACGGAGCACTGTTACTCGTTGTCCCCTCAAATACTAGGCACGAAAAGTTATTCTACAACTTTAACATATGTGTAAATTTAACTACATTACAATTTATATTTTTATTATTATCTGATGATATATCCTAGTCCATAAGAGATATAAATGTATATTATATTATCTATTTACTTATACTTGTACTACCACATAGATGGCCACTGCAAGGCATAGAGGTCTTCCAAATATATACGAGTATATATATGATGGCGATGTACAATAAACACCTCGCTTCTCAGATGGACTGGCGATTGCAGTGTCGTATTATGGTTTTAGCGAATGCTTCTCTCCATCCTCTAGAAACTTGTTTATTCAGTGGCAATTTCATATAATAAATGCACGAAGTGTAAATTAATATGATCTTATGATCACAAGTCTCATTCCTCTACCGCTACTCAAACACATTTGCAGACTGTTGAAGACCAAGTGTCCTTTTATATATTTTTTAGTTATCACTTCTGTAAGCATTATCTTCTTCCTAACTTCTTTACTTCTACTTTTACATTTCATATTTAGTACTCGCACTTGCTATTTCCACTTTTACAGTTTTTTTATTTTTATTCACAAAAAATCCTGACTTTGATTATATATACTTTTCTCTATTGCCATAATATATTCATTAATACATCCAAGTTAGAATATTTACATATACAATAATTTATAATATTGTACTACAATATTCAAAATTATATATGTATATATATGTTTATATAGATATATAAGTAATATGATAATATAATAATAAAATGCCGCAAAACATTATAAGACAAGAATCAAAAATACTTAAAACGCACATTAAAAATAAATTAATGGTAAAACTTTATTATTTTATAAATAAATACTTAAATGACCAGAGTAATTGGCAGCGTGTCGCTTAATCATTTTAATTTTATTTAGGCAATATCTGCTAAAGAGTTTATGTATAAATTTGTGTTGTTAAAAAATTAAAAGATGTGTTGTTGACAAGTTTCTTCCTGCTTCTTCTCCTTTTCCAACTATGACACTCTGAGAAGCAGAGTAGAGTCAAAATAAAATTGTTTATATAAGTTTACGATGAATAAAAGTTCTGTTAAATGTTCCAATGTTGAGTACATAAATTTTATCTTTTATAAATATATACTTCACTCTATAAGCAGGTATACCTAAATACTGAACTAAGGCAATAGGGTTGGATGCAATATTGCAAGCTATCATATTCATGGTTCCCTTTTACAGAATACTTTTATGTTTGAGAAAGAACAAGTCAATGGTTCTATAAATATTTTCAGTTTTTCTTCTTACACAGCCAAATAATTTTAGTTTTCACTAACAGAAATTAAAGTATTAAATTATTTTCTGCTTTTTCCTAATTTAAACTTTACCTAAAAAATGTGGTACAAAAATGCGAGTGACATATTTTTTCTTGTAATAAGTCCGTGAGATCCTTTCCGAAGTAACTTAAAAAGACTTTTCGTTTCTTTTTTTTTTTTTTCTTAGAGAGCTGCAGCCAACGCTAATGAAAATTTTTTATCTTATACAATTGTCGGAAAATGTTTTAATTAGAAACTCGTTTTAAAATTTGACTACATCGGTATGTGAATTTTGTATATTTATTTAAATAAAAAAACATGTTTACTTTGATTTTTCTAAATTACACTTTATATTAATATTCGTTATACGTTTGGCTCTTTCTTTCATCAAACATTTTTATTGAATAAATTTTTCAGTTCATAAATCACAGCTATAACACATTATAATCACTCAACTTATCTAACAGATAACTTAAAAGGCTTTCATCATTATCATCCCATCTGTAGGACTCCCCATAGCCTTTCAATAAGATCGGTTGGAATAGCCAATGTCCGGAATTTTACGATCACCTAAACAATCCTTATTCTATCCACTATGGATGGGACCTGGTCATGATCTTCACTCCAGAAACTTGAGAATCAATATATACACCTGCAAAATGTCACTTCAACTTACTAATCCGCTGTGATATATCGATTACTTACATTCATCTACTCATCTACTCTAATAAAATATATGACAAATTGCAAAAAAATGGTTGTTATGAGTATTTTGTAAAATAATTCAAAGATTTTATCCGGATCTCGGAACCGATGGTCGTTGGGGGGAAAAGGTTTTAGAGTAGCTATCACGAGCCGGTATTCGCGGCGTGGGTATCCCCCACTAGGTGAATGGATGACATTGTTAAGTTCGGGGAAAGTCCCTGCATGCAGGTAGCGCAGTACCGATCTTCGTGACGATCTTTGGGGAAAAACTATGCCTTGCATAGAGTGTTCATCTGATGACAAAATAAGAAATAGAACCTGATCACGTGCAGCTAAGAAACAACTTGAGAAACATTTTTGATTACACACAAGTCTTTGTGTGCTTAATTGCGACTTTGAGGCGAACTTTCACAGTGCAAATAAACATTACACTTTTTTTCCAAATATAACAAAACCTTATATTATTAATGTCGAATAAAAGCGATCGATATAGACAAGAAGATTGGCAATGCTCAGGACAGACGGCCGCCAGGACCTTAAGGGTTTCAAGTGAAGAACACAAACAGCATATGACGTCCGTCCACAAGGTCAGTGGATGACCTTGTTAAAGTCCTAATATATAGCCACTTCCGCTATGTAGCGCTACATAGCGGAAGTAGCTATATATGAGTCCTTTTCTTACTTAGGATGGACTTCCGCAAAGTAACGCTTGAATATATTAGATACCTGTTAAAGCCATCGAAAGACGCTGTTTTTATGTTTGTTCTAACCTGTTGGAGACTTATGGAGAATGTCTGTGCCCAGCTGTGGGCGTCCTATCGCTGAAATGATGATATGATTTGGATTAGATTTCACATTGTAGTTTATATTTTTAAAGTTTTGTAAATTCCTTTAAGTAAGAGCCCTTTTTTATTCAGTGTAAATTTAATTATTTTTTAAATACAATCAATTGAATTAAAAATAAATATCTATTTATTCCAGACCTGTAAACACGAACATTGACATCAATTATGCGAATAGCTTGCCGTATACAAATTTAAAATTAATGTCCAAGCGACGTGATTTAGGAATATTCAAATAAAACCTCTACGGAGCATTGAAACAGCGTAGTGATTTAAAAAAAAAAAAAACTTTTTTAATTTAACCGCTCGCATGTGCGGCATAACAATTAGTTAAAGTTGGACTGAGAACAATGCGGCCTGTTTACTAACATAACTAACTTACTTTTTATTAATGAACTTTTGGATGCATCCCACTTTTTCATTTAGGAAGTCGTGCTTTATGATTTTAATACATTACTGAAAATTTTGTTTATCTCGTAGCATCTCGTAGACCATTGCTACGTGTTGTAGATATTTGTAGCAAGTCGTAGCAAAAAATTAGGAGTGAACGGCAGCGAAACAAAAATAATTTTACAATTCTACAATAAGCCTTGTCTTTAATGTCCTTTATATTAAATTACTCTGCATATTTTCAGCCTCAGATGATTCGATAAATCATTGTAATTAAATTTATTTATTACTATATCCCAGTATATTTGCGCAGAAAAGTTGTCGAGGTCTGGCCAGGTAGCTTGCAGAAAATATTTGTGATGGGATCTGAAGAAAGGATAATAATATAATATATAAGGTAAATAATATAATAATAGATAGGGAGTCCATCCATAAGGCACATAGGCCTTATTACGGTCGTTGCAGAGGGCGATTATGGTATTTAACCTATAGATATTTTTGGAAAAGTCAATGACTTGTATTGTAGGTTTATCAGCTGAAAAGAAGAAAAAATGAGTAATATATTCACCTCTTTACAGTTTTACACCTATAACCAATTACACACATAAACCTGTATTGCAATGAAATATCCTATTTTACTGTATAAAATTGGGTAAGAGTATTAAATATGTGAATAATTATCTATTTATAACATTGTTTACTGGTAAGGTATGTAGGTGTGCATGTAAAAATAATGTTGTAGTTTATGAATGTAGAATAAATTTTATTTTATTTTAAGTCCGAAAACGTTTTGAACAAACTAAATGCGTTAATGTTTCCGCACTGCAGTGGAAGTAAATAAATAAATTTATGAGAACGGCGCCGGACTTTGTTCCCGAAGTACGGTGTCTATAATAAAATAAATTATTCGTAAATAGCAGAAGCTTAAAATATACGTTAAACCTTAAATATTACTACACTGTTTGTGTATGTTATACATATACAATACAAACAAACACGCACACGCTCACGTGCACTGATTATATATATTTATTCATAATGAGCACACGAGAAGCATATGCATTAAAATACTTATAGTTACGTGTTATAAGGGTTTACAAGTTTTAATGCATTTATTTATTGAAAGTGTGTTTAACGTTGAGAGCATTATTACCTTAGAAACGGTGTAAAAAATCTTGGTAAAATTAAAAAGTTAAAATATATAACTGTCAAAAATATATTGTAACAAAAATGATTACGAAAATAAAATAAACTATCTAAATATCTAAATGTCAAAGGGCCCGACCCTTTATTTTAATCCTATACAAGTAAATATATGCTGCTAAATAATTAAGAATGTAGACGAGAAATGTAAGCAAGGCGACGTATGAAAGAAGATCAGAAGTCAAAGAATGGAAGATTTTGTAAAGGATGTGAGGAAAAAAAAGAGGAAGAGCAATAACAGTTAAAAATGGAAAAAATATTTACACTCGCATTATAATGTCCCTGCACCAAAAAAGTACAGGGAACGAGTAAGTTATAAAATCAACAGATGGCTTATTTGGCCTTTTGAGGAATAAGCTGTCTGCAAGACCATGTAAACATTCGGCATTCTTTCGAAGAAACACAACTTACGTGTGGAACATCGGAAGGTAAGCGTCAGTTCTAGTTTAGGCTTCAGAGGAAACGTCTCTCACCAGAGTAGCCCAGACTCAAAGAGTTCGCAAAATCGACTCTCGATAAGTTGAACTACCGAAATAAAATCTTAGATAACTTTTTAAATCAGAAGTTTCGGATTAATGAAACTTTAATAGTATAAAAATATGAAATAAGACGTAAGAAAAATATTACATATTACGACAATGTTCGTTTCCAAAATACAAATAAAACTATAGAGATTTTCGGTTGAAATTGGGTAGCATCAAAATTAAAATTCAAATTGTAACTTCCGATGAAGATAGCTGACGCCAGCGATTTAATTATTCGGAATTACATATCTTCTCCGACATACAATGGCTATGAAATTGCAACTCTGTTGGTTCTTACTTTCAGTTTGTTTTTCTCTTAAATTATCAAACAGAAAACGATGTAAATGAATCTGATGGAAGAAATGAGGCGTGAATTTATTTTAATAAAGCATCTGAAGTCCAAATCGTTGAGTAGAAGCGTGAAGCGATAATTTAAATTATTTCAGCGGAGCTTTTTTCAACTTTTTTGTGGTCGTACAATAATGAGAGAATCTAGTTATAAATAAAATCTGAAATTGCACAAATCATCAAGGTTGAGAACCACTAAGTTTTAATTATATATATTAATGTACATTATATGTAACATTTGTTATGTATTCATATTTAGGTTTTACCTTTTCCAAGTAAATATATATATATATATATATGAATGCTGAATGAAATGCTCTGTGTTTGGCACTAATCGGTGTAACATAACTCCTGAAGATGCCCCGTGGAGGGGTGAAACACGTGTTGAGTAATTTGGCGGTGACGGTTATGTGATTCGCATTGTTAGCCGCATACGCGTTTATCAGCGGGCTGGAGGGCGGTGCACTTTATTGCATGACTACTGCTGCATGTGCGGAAGTGGCTAAATATTGGTCCTTTTCTTACATAATGCTTTTAATGCACACTCTATTCAATGGTTCAATGGTTTTAGAAATAATAACGTAATGAAAAATAATCTACAACATCAGTAGAAAAAGCGTTTTACAAATCTGATTACTACCTTTTTTTATTGACCTTATTTTAGGTCCTTTAGTACCTACCCTCTCATGAGTAGACAGGGATAATATTTTGTTAATATTTTATTCACATATTAATTTTTATTTTCTCGCTCTTATGGTCCGTCTAAATGTTTTCCAATCACATTCTCTTTTATTATTTTCCCTACATTGTTACCATTTATACATCACTTCCCAACCTTCGCCATTCGTTTCCGATACTTCTTTTGTAAAATTTAAATTTTATTTTTCAGTCAATTAATAATTTTATAGCAGTAAAATCTTCTAATTATATCTATAGAGAGGTAGGTATTAAAAAAATAACGTTTATATTCTCCATATAAAACTTTTCTCAGTTTAAATTTCGTTCTCGAGAGATATAAAACATAAAGTTCTTCCATGTAAAGCAGCCGGCAAGTAATAATTAATAAAACAAACACGTACATCGAAATCCTTGAAACGTTAACCAACGCCGTCGGCAAAGTTTCGTTGTCTGTTTGGGACATAAATAACTTAACATCGTTATTTGAATGTGATTAAATTCTTCGAACTTGTGATAAAGAGCTGTAATAAAGTTTAAATATAAATTCTTATTGATATACAATGTAATGTGGTTATAGGTGTAATAGCGGGTGAATATATATTGCTTATTTATCAGCACAGTTTTAACGATTTTGTTCAAACTGAACTTACTTATTTTAACTATTAGAATATGACTGGCCTTTAACTTTTGACAGTACAAAGTTTTTTTTTATGTAATGGAATCATGCGTTATTTTGCGGAAGTCCATCATAAGTAAGAAAAGGACCAATATTAAGCCACTTCCGCACATGCAGTGGTAGTCATGCAACAAAGTTAACCGCCCGCCAGCCCGCTGATAAATGCGCATGCAGCAAACAATGCGAATTACATAGCTACCACCGTTAAATCACTCAACACGTGTCTTACCCCTTCACGGGGCATCATCAGGAGTTATTTTACACCGATTAGTGTCAAATATAGGGCGGTGCACTTTGTTGCACCGGACTTGTACTACATATACATACAAAAATAAGTACATGCAAGTTATATTTATTATTATTTTTTATTACACTTTCGTAAAACTTACAGCTATATAAAATAGTAATAAACAACATACGAGTACATACAACATACGATTATAAGAAAGCCATTAACTTTTTAAAAAAAAATTGAAATAAGTATTAAATATGTAAATGTTCCATTTTCAAAACCCGTCTATATCGAATGCAATCGCAGAGATATCATACGAGAATATGAAATTTCAATGATAGTGAAAATAATGGCACTTTTATCCAATACAATTTTATTGGTTTCGTTACCTGCATAGTTTCGTCGATATTGAACAGAATATCGGCATAGAATTGAAAACAATTTAGAATATTACATATTTAGACTGCCGGGAAACATTTCGTTGTAATGAAAATCCTGAATATAAGGTGATAACATAATGTAGATAACAAAATCTACCAAAATCTAGTTTTCCTAACACAATTAAGAATGATTTTAAAATTTTTATTAGTTAGTTATTCAAGATTTTTATTATTTTTTAATTCGATTAAATATCACATTGATTTAAAACAACAAATACACGATGATAATAAAACAATTATTTCTGAAACCAATTTGCTACTCAGATTTTTATTCGATATTTTTCGTTTTGTCGAAGAGTTTTTAGACCACATAGAGCTCCGTGAAGTGGAGACCTCAGATAGTTCAGCCTAGAATATCCTCCCACAAGATTTACAAACTCCTTTTCTTTTTAACAGAACTCTTATTCATCGTAAACATTTTTAAATTTTTTATCTTTGAACTCTACTGTGTTTCGCATGTTCGTAGAATAGAAGCAGGAAGAAACTCCACAACAACACATCTTTTAATTGTTTAACAACATAGATTTATACATATACACTTTATTAAATATAGCCTAAATAAATTCACAATAATGAAGCGACAAGGATTCCTGTCATTTAAATGTACGTTTATTGAATAAATAAGCCTTTTCGGTGAATTTACTTTTGATATACGTTTTGAATTTTGCAAATGGTATGCTAGAGTTCCCCAAACTTTTTTGTGTCGTAGACCCCTTGCCATGTTTTCCGTGTTCCCTACTTACCTGATATTGATTTCCTGTAAATATCTAACTGTAGTAAAGTTTAGTGTTAAAAACTTAAAGTAAAAACACATGTTAATTTATACATTTATTAATTGAATTTCAATTAAAACTACTCAAAATACTACTTCTAGGTACTTTTATAAATAACGTTGATGTTTTGATATTATAAGATAGAATGATGTAAGTAAATAGAATCCACTATCGTGGACCCCATTTTTATTTCATGGACCCCCAAATTTTTTTCGCTGACCCCTTACAGGTTGTCATAGACCCCTAGGGGTCGATTTAGACCACTTTGGGAATCACTGTGGTATACCAACAATCTGCGGAATTTTATTGGAAAATCTGATTCCTTTTATTACAAATGAATTAGAGACTACTTGCAGTCAAAATTTTGGTACATCCAGTTCTTCACGGTGTGTTACAAATGCACTGTGGACGTGCCCTAATTTTTTAAATTATTAAAATTATTGAAAAAGTTGTTGAGTTCATGAGAAGACGCTGGTCAGGCTGTTTTAAACCATTCGCATTATAATATCTGAGGCTAGCCCTATATGTTGTCTTAATAATTTCCTCAATAACATATTAAAATTAAACTTATTAAGATTAAAACTTACTGGTATACAATACTAAAAGATTCATATAAAAACATAATTGGATGTCCACGTATGTTATAATAAGTTATAAAGTTTATAAATGATTTTAATTTTTAGGCAACTTCCATAATATATAGATGTTACTCAGCAAGCGTGCGTGTGTATGTGTGCAAGCGCGCACGTGCGTGCGTGTGTGTGTATCCGTGTGTGTGTTTGATTGTCTGTCTGTCTATCTTTGTGCATGCGTGTGTGTGTATATGCGCGCATACGAGCGTGTGTGCGTCAAGTTACTTTAACACCTAACGAGTGAGCAGCTACATATATGTGTAATGCGAGTGGTGGTGTGTTCACGCATATTTGTCCAGTCTTCAATGATGAGGAAAATTAATGCCAGGAGCAATCGCGGTGATTTATTTTCATATATATATATATATATATATATATATATATATATATATATATATATATGAAAATAATATATATATATATATATCTAAGTATTGTGGTCGCGGGTAAAAAGTTCTCAAGCGGCGACCACGAGATAATATTTACATATTAGACGGGGTGTAGGTTGACTCCTTACTAGGACTGACGACAGAGTGAACGTTATAGGAAGGCGCTGGATGTGGGCAAAACCGCCCGTCGTGATGATCTTCAGGAGAGGCCCATGCCTTGCAGTGGGCGTCTATCGGTTGGTATGATGATGGTAATAATGATTCATAACATAAAGTATTTAACGGTGGTAGTTGTGTAATTCACATTGTTTGCCGCATTCGCATTTATCAGCGGGCTGGCGGGCGGTGCACTTTGTTGCACGACTACCACTACATGTGCGAAAGTGAAGTGAATATTTAGCATATTGGTTCTTTTCTTACTTAGGATGGACTTCTGCAAAATAACGCCTGATTCCATTAAATATTTAAGATCAGCATGCCTAGCTAAACAGATGCGTTCGTACATCAAATTAACCAAATTACATCGGGTGGCAGCTCAAAACGTTTGGTTTAACCAACAATGCAAGCGAGCACTCTGTGCTTGGCACTAATCGGAGTAACGTAACTCCTGAAGATGCCTCGTGGAGGGGTGAAACACATGTTGAGTGATTTAACGGTGGAAGTTGTGTAATTCGCATTGTTTGCCGCATGCGCATTTGTCAGCGGGCTGGCGGGCGGTGCACTTTGTTGCACGACTACCACTACATGTGCGGAAGTGTCTAAAAATTGGTCCTTTTCTTACCTAATAAAGTATTTACTAAATTTGTGTGTAACTACAGGCGGATTATTTTCAACTGACTTATAACGTGTGATCTGCAATGCTATAACAAGCGTTAAAACCGCATTGCTGTTAATGGTAATAAGTCGCCACAATTATAATGCTAATAGCAAATAACTAGTGTGTTATCCAAGTGTAACCGTATGTAGTTCGCGACAAACACTCGGCATAATTTAGCACTTACCCCATGTGTTGCCACTCACGAAATTTAGTTAGCGAAATAGGTCGCGGCACGTGCTTAATTTAACTTATGTTTGTTACATACAAGCATTTAATACGTCAAGTGTAAATGCAATATAAAATTATTAGCTTATTCATTTATATTTACGGAACATCGCGAATTTTTTGTAAAAAAAAAATATTTATATCTAAATCCCTAGACTGCTCATTTTTAAAATATTTAATATATATTTTTTTCAAATTTCGATGTGTTATTATAATAAAGTGTGTTATTATAGTAAACCATAAAGTGTCAAGAGCGATTCTCTGAGTCCAACTTCAGTTCAAACTCAGAGAGACCCACTCGTGCATCTGTGACCCGGGTGTGAAACATACCACGGTGCACCTGATCACCGACTGTCCAGTGTTTGGCACGGTAGAAAATAAATACCAGTCTTGATGAGCAAATAGAATAGAGAAGAAGATCGTCTATCTGGTGAGTAAAGGTAGGAGAGAAGTAAAACCTTTTTGAAGTAATATAAAGCAGTAATAAGCTTGCCATCATCGCTGTACCGCTGCAATACGAGACCACTTCGCGTTGCTGCTCTTCTTTGGTAGGCATTGAGTGAACGATAAAGATCTCTACCCTTAACTCTTTTATAGGCAGGGGATACCTTCATTCTATTCTCATGGACCCGGGCTAAAG
Organism: Battus philenor; assembly: GCF_028537555.1. Taxonomy (NCBI): domain Eukaryota; kingdom Metazoa; phylum Arthropoda; class Insecta; order Lepidoptera; family Papilionidae; genus Battus; species Battus philenor. The sequence goes on along the minus strand of NW_027181759.1, from coordinate 1,878,142 downwards.
GGAGCAGTGGACATTTAAAATTATGGTGGGGATACATATTTATATTTCCTCTACAAAGAGAATGCAAACGGTGCTGGCAGTTATGCACGTCGTTTTGAAATATCTAGACAAATTAGCGCAGTTGTTATAAAGGAAATTATAATAAAGACTAAGAAATACGACCAGTGTGCTACTGACGACTTACGGCGCAGACTGTTCTCCTAGAAACCTGGCTTAAATGGCAAGCTCGCAGTCGCTAATAGAATCACAGAGAGATTTGTCCAGGATTCTTCTTTTCTTGAAAATCAGAAGATCCGAAGCCTAATGTAAATCGATATAGATCAGCAGATTGACTGCTAAATTCGATATATGTTTCCAGATGATGGGCAGCAGCGACCTCTGCGTACTCTAATATAACACTACGATCGCCAAACCACCTGCCAAGAGTAGCGATTATAGTATAGATATATTTGGGAGAGGCTCATGTCCTGTTTTTGGGGCATATGGTCTGAAATGACAAAATTAAATAGCCTAAAAGTCCTCTTTTTTGTTTTACACTGTCATGTTATTAATCACCTTTTCAGCTCTATGTACCGATGTGAAGAAGAAGCAGAAAGAAACACCACAACAACACATCTTTTAAAAAACGCTTAACAACACTTTTTTATGTATATACACTTCACACAAGCTACAACATAGCCAAGGATTAAACCGATAAACAAGGATTTAACCGATAGAGATGATCTAAGTAAGAAAAGGTCCAATATTTACCCACTTCAACAATGCAAATTACACAACTGCCACCGTTAAATCACTCAACACGCGTTCCACCCCTCCACGGGGCATCTTCAGGAGTTATGTTACACCGATTAGTGCCAAACACAGAGTTACACAGAGTTTTTTTTTTCTCTGTCTTTGGCACTAATCGCATTGTTTGCCGCATGCGCATTTATCAGCGGGCTGGCGGGCGGTGCACTTTGTTGTACGACTACCACTGCATATGCGGAAGTGGCGAAATATTGGTCCTTTTCTTACTTAGGATGGACTTCCGCAAAATAACGCCTGATTTCATTAAAAAAGAGATGATCTAGACATCCTCCCCCTAATTCAATGAAATAAACAATGCATCGGTCGAATTGAAGTTTTTAAAGTTTTTTTGATCTTATATCTATTACATAACTAATTAGTAGCCTCAAGTGGTATTGGGGGCGCATCACTCGTGCAATTGGACGTTGTGGCCGAAAGGTTCTCGAGTCGTAATCATCAGCTGGTAGACGCAGCGTGTAAAGCCTACCAGTCAACATTAAGTGAATCGTTGACATAGTTAAGATCGCGAGGAATAGGTGGATCCGGGCGGCGAAACACCGCTTCCTCTAAATAAAAATCATAACATCACTGGAGGAATAAGTAGAGAGCCGATAAACGCGGCGTGGGTACGCCCTCTACTGTAACGTACGTAATCAATTGTCATCGTGGCGATCTTTGGGAGAGGCCTATACATTGCCGTGGACATCTAATAGCTGTAAAGAAGAATGAGAGCTATACATTGCTCTCCGTATCTTTTATAACTATAACCCTGTATATTATAATCAAACGTACAAAAATTTTGGTAAATATTGTTACGTACTGTGGGTACTCGAAATGAAACACCACATTGTTCACAAGGAGTCTTTCATTCACAAATCTATTTGTCACCCTACTTTAACACAAAGTATACTTTGGCTCAGTCCAAACTACGCTTCCAAATCGCTCAAGAAATAACTGTTCAAATAACTTACCAAATAGTCACTTTCATATCACTCATTGTAAATCTTAGTCGTATGACTCGAAAAACAACACTGCACTGTCGTCTATTGTTTCTGAAGATGTTAATGCCGTGAGCCTTAAGGATTTTACAGTTTCATCGGTACTGAGTTCACGGAGCGGAAGGGTCCGTGAACTAGATTGCACTGTCGTCATTGGGAGTACACTTATTTATATTACGGAGAAGGTTCTAGTAAGTTCGAGATAGTACTCGGTTAGAATTTCCGAGAACCGTGAACAAAAAATTATAAATAACTTCAAAGTCACGAGTGTTCTTGATCCTTGGGTTCAGTGTTTATTATTTAGGGTGTTCTGTGTCTTGTGCTTTGTAACAATATTATCTTAAACTATAATATGAAAAATAAATATACATATATATATTTAATTCCATTACGTTTCTTTTATTTGAAAGGAATTAGATATTCGTCATTTTTATATTCATTTTTGTGATTAAAATCATTACTTCACAGCCGTTATAAAAAGCAACGAGTGAACTTGAGTCGTAAAGTGTTAATGGTATAGATGCAAGCTGCATTAACAGCGCTAGGTACATTGCGTTGATTAATCTTATTTCACATTCGCGTTTCCCGGCTGCGTCGTAATTGCTTCCATTTTCAAGTAAAAAGGTTTTACATTTTTAAAAAAAATATATCTTTAATGATTAAGGCTTTCATTATTAATTTATCAATTTGTATTTTTATATGAATCATGTTATTTTGTATTTTTACTATTATTATTTTAATAATTACAACACTGTTATATATTGAAAATAATCTTTGAAAAGGTATTTGGTAAAAAAGGACCGCTGATAAATGCGTATGCGGCAAACATTTATCAGCGGGCTGGCGGGCGGTGCACTTTGTTGCACGACTACCATTGCATGTGCGGAAGTGGCTAAATATTGGTCCTATTCATACTTAGGATGGACTACCGCAAGGTAACGCCTGATTCTATTAAATATTTGAGGTATTTGGTTATTGCGGTCTTATAAAAGCGGATATTTATATGAGAGAGAAGTTATTTGAATAGACCAGGTTGCGAGCACAAGCTTTTTTGTAAATTGTTTACTACTTTTACTAGTAGAAGAGCAGCGGTAGCGTAGCGATTGTGGACTTACTTGCGATATTGGGTCGCAGGTTTGCATTACAATCTCATATAACCACACTTAGTGCATTAATTATATAGGGTTGCCATTTCTCGTAAACAAGTTTCAGAGGATAGACAGCAGCACCCTCTATGTGCCATATTACCGATCGACAAACTGCCTGGTATATCTTCTCATAAATATCTTTAAGTAAGACCAAAGCTTAGAAGTAGGGGTCTATGGGCTGAAATGATGTTTCAAAAGAAAATTTATATCTAGACCTACAAAAAAAAATAATCCATCCACAGAGGAAATGTTCATTAAATATTCCTTTTTTCTTATCTACCCTTTTCTTATATACCCTTTTAATAGAGACAGTAGTACGCATCCTGCATGCAGGCTTCCGATGATATTAACAAAGTTCTGTATACATAGACGTATATCTTATTATTTCGATATATTATATAAAGTTGTAAAGAAAATTCTGTAAGGTTTCATTTAATATATACATAAACTTATAAATAAATAAATAAAAACACCTGAGCGTTGGATTCGCAGCTTGCTTCGATCTGTTTTGAAATAATATCTATTGTGAAGTGTATCGAGCCTCTTTACGGCTACTGAGGCTTTTAGGGTTGCTTTTAGGGCTTAAACGACGACGACTTTAACAAGTAAGCTATCTAAGTTGAAAGTAAAAACATAAGTATAGAGAGATATGATGAGTAAAACCAGTTAGTATTATATGAGCGTATTCGCTTTGCGTTGTACGACACAAGGGACGTTTTACGTGTTCGAAACACGTAAGCCGTGACCCCGGCGTTGCCTCGGATTTAATGGCATTTCTCCATAAAAGATTTCCCGCGGCGACAATGTAACACAACTATGACGTCGCCTCAATTTAAGCTTCCAACGATTCTATTGAGTCGAAAGTGAAATGTTACATAAAGTTTACGAAGGCAATATCTTTTTTTTTAAATAAAACCTGTTTTTAAATGAATAAAAAGAATATTATAAGAATCAACGACGTCACAAATAAAGGTAGGATAATTTCGAATGCTTCGATTCTGAGAAGACTGTAACAAATTGTTTAGTTTTATTAATAGATGTGTCGTTGTGGAGTTTCTATCTGCTTCTTCCATCTATAACATATGGCGAAGCAGAGTAAAGCCAAAGATAAAATAGATTAAAAAAATAATTTAGCAATCAATATGAGTTCGGTTAACATTTTAAATATTGAATTGATTAATTTTATCTTTATCTTTAAACAAAAAAAAGGTATAGCAATGAATTAGACCAGTTTAGTTAAAAAAGTGAGATTTTTTTGAAAAATTTTGTTTAATATAATAATAAAGCTTTATTTTGTTCCATACAAATGACTTAAAATTAGTAATTTTAAATAATAGTTTTGATAATTTTGTATTAAGTTTGTATGGACCCCCTCAGGGTAGAAATCTCCTCTAAAGCTTTCCATTTTTTTCACCCTTTGGCAACTTGGAGCCACCCGTGATCTACCGTAGCCACTATCTCGCCAGCATATCTGACACAAGGTCTGCTTCTCGCTCTGGTACCTCGTGGTCCGTGCATTTCGTAACTCTCTGTGTCCACCTGTTATCAGTGAACCTCACCATGTGATCTACCCAGCTCCACTTTCTTTGGAGGGAATTGGTAAGTGCATCTGTTACACACTTTTTTGCGGATATCTGTGTTCCTTATTTTGTCTTTTTTTTATGGTCCCCGCTGTTGGGGACCTGTCGTTCCCCTATCTCGTGTGGGACAGGGACTTTTTATTTCTAGTAATTTATTCATATTTTTTAATTATTATTCTTCTCTTTCATGTATCATCTTATCTGTCGTACTGTTTCTTTCATTCTACAATTTTCCCAGTCTTTCTCTTTCATTCCATTAGCCATACATCCATCCTCAACCACTACATTCAAGGTTTCCTTACTATTTTATTTTGTTCAAATATTTAACACGTATTTTCTTTATAATTATCATCTTATATTATTCTGTTTATTGCACTATATTTGGTACTACTATATTGTCTTTTAATTTGCTGTTCTAGTAGCTTCTCTCTATTCTTCTCTGAGTGGTTTGTATTTTATTACTAGTCTTCAGGTCAAACGTCCTGGCTTGGCATCCGTAGGTGAGGTATGGTAAAATCTCTAAGTCCATAACTATCTTCTGGGAGATGGAGAGTGGGAGATGTGATTTGAATATGCCCTTATGAGCCCATAATAAATGTAATACTGTCATCAAAATGTAAGGTGAATTTGTTAATAAAATATAAATTCTTTATTTATTCTTCCAAATCAATTTCGTCCCATTTAAAGTAATCCACGTCCGACTAAAATCTACTTTTGCCAACTCTTTTTCCAGTCCTCAAAACAGTCGGAATTGTCTTAATCCGGTGTTTCCTTCAAGACCTTCTACGTTTCGGTTTTTCTTCAATCGTGTCAAACCAAATACATTGACTTTTTGAGTTTGATGAATAGCCAGAAGTACGGAGCCAAATCAGTCGAATACGGTGGTTGCGGAACGGTATTAGAAGACTTTTTGACTTTTTTTCATAAAAATTGAGCGATTTTGGCACCAATCGACTCTTAACGCTTTTCACAATATAGATAATTAAACCTTTTAAAAAACAGACGCTTGGTAAATGTTACAGACAGTGCTACCCACCTAGCAAAAAAAAATATTTGCCTTCCTAATGCCCCGGGCAGTTATAAATAAAAATTTCAAATTACTTTTTAATCACAGTATATATCATGTAATTGTTTGTATTAAAAGTAAAAACATTGAGTTATCTTTGATATTTCTGTTAAACATTTGTGCGTTTCTATTGATGTTATAATTCAAAGGAGTTCGAGAATTTTGAGTATCTATTCATATAGCTATGATAATTAAATTAAATACTGTTAGTAATAAATCTTAATGAACTTCGTCAAATTAAACCGTGACGAAGTTTATCGACGATGTCAGATTATTACAAAAGTCGGAAAGTGGAATTGAAGTGTTGGCCGGATATAACTTGGGCGGAAGGCTTCAGATTGCACTTCTGAGATAATCCCCCCATCCGTCGAACTATAGATTTCACAGTAATTGAATCTCGGAAGACATTTTTTAATTAACAGCCGGTATTTGATCCGCGAATCTGATTTAAGTTGCTCCTGATCTTTTACAATTGGTTTTTATTAACTTTTAAACGGAACGAGTTTTTGATGAGATTTTTTTTATATTTTTCATTATATTTTATTACCTATAAAAATTGACACAGACTTACTTGACTAGATATTATTCGTTACTAGACTTCGTATGTCATAAAAATATACATAAGTATTATGTACTTTCCATTTTTTATTTACTAATGTATGTAATGTATTCTTATATTTTTGCTTATAGATTCAATAAGGATATATATAGTTATAAGTATTTTTGTATATATGTATGTATGTATATAATGTACATATGTGCATTCGATACTGCCCTCTCCTTCATGTCTTTCATCTACAAAGATTGTCTGGTAGAAATCGCCTCCAGCGATAAGATCTCATGTACCTCTTCATATTTTTTTGGTTTTTTAGATATCACTACTAATTATCTATCTATGATTTACAATATAGTGTAAATAAATATATTAATATAAAATAATGATAAATGTCTTGAGGCATAAATATGTTGAGCATATCTGTAATGTTTTTCGTATATGTTTGTGTTTACTCTGTTAATACGCCTAAAAATTAAATAAAAACTTAACAAATCATTTATTTTATTTTTGATTTACGAGTTCGAGGAAGCACAGGGAGGAGGGCGCTTAACTTAAAATCTCTTTTAAGTTGATAAAGCTCGTTGGCTCCTTGGAGAGCCTTGGTTTGCGCTATTACTTATGCTACTATTTATGTACATAGGCTGAATGACACTTAAGTGAACCTAGGAGAAGGAGTTTTGGTTATATAAGCTTTATCCGAGAGGGTTTTGCCTCGGCAGAGCTGATATAGCCTGGACATCATCACTACTACTTCAGAAAGTTACTCAAGGTCTAAGAAAGATGAAGAAGATCGCTAAGTTAACGAAAAATTCGCAGAAGAAAATAGTTCATGTCAGGAATAAAAATTTGTAGCGCCAAATAAAGTCCAATTTAATAAACGTCAATAAAACTTACTTTATACTTTAATGTTACTATTAAAAAATAAAAGTATGTACATGTAATAAAGAAGTCATGAACAAAGGTATCCCACCGGCATATAATAGAGTACTCGCTGAACCTAGTTATGAATTCATAACAGTTTAATTAGTTAATAAATTTAAAGCTCCCTTCTGCGATATCACAATAAAATGAAATTTACGACGCGATAAATTTTCAAAGTGGTTTACCTTTTTAAAGTGCATTATGAATTTATAATTTTTTTAATCTAAGAACGTAAAGGGAGAAGTGTTAAATAATGGCGTGAATATTAATTTAATACGTTATATGAAAGTTTACACAAAGCAACCTAGGAAATATTTTAACGCAAACTGAATTGTTTTATATTAAAATGCATTTTATTTTAAACAGCACAAAAACCGTTTCGATTTACTGAATTATTAATATTTATTTAATGGAATCAGGCGTTACCTTGCAAAAGTCCATCCTAAGTAAGAAAAGGACTAATAGTTAGCCACTTCCGCACATGGAGTGGTAGTCGTGCAACAAAGTGCACCGCCCGCCAGTCCGCTGATAAATGCGTATGCGGCAAACAATGCGAATCACACAACCGTCACCGCCAAATTACTCAACACGTGTTTTTCACCCCTCCACGGGGCATCTTCAGGAGTTATGTTACACCGATTAGTGCCAAACACAGAGTCATTTCTTACTTATTAATATTTAACTTCACCTTTATCATTTCAGACTTTGAAAGTCCACTGAATAAAAGCCTCCTGCATATTAGCAATTTTGTAATCTAGTAACCTGCTTTCAGCATATGTTTTCTTTCCAATAAGTTTCGTGAACAATCGCTTTTGGTACGCTGGATATGAAAGCTCGGCTTAGGGTCGACACACCGTACGTCTTCTTCCGAAACTCTCCGACATAAACAAACTGCGTAAACTCATAAATACATCTTTCCGTCTCACAAAACTACTAAGCGGGCACGGGTACTGCAAGCAATACGTGCACCGTTTTAAAATAATCGACAACGATGCCTGCCCATTTTATGACTCCACAGTAAAGAATTTCAACACTTACTCAGACACTTTTCCCGATTCGAATCCAAAAGACGTAACAGCTTACCCAATCTCCTCAGGAAAAAATCTATGGCAGAATCTTTTGATGAGTTGGTCCGGCACATTGTATTAAACCTCAAGGCATCTAACGGTACAATGGGCGGGCAGCGACTTGAAATTAAGTACCGCGATTAAAGTATGTTTGAGTAAAAGCTGTTTATATGTATAAATATTAGCTGTATATTTATCTATAAGAAAAATTGTTAGTATTAAAACGCTGCCGTGAATCGCAGCTGGGAGAAGAACGATCCGTATCAAATAGTGAACAAAAAAAAATTTTAAAACAAAATACTCTAGCGATTCAAATTAGAAATAATAAAAAGCAACCTCCGACGAATTTAACAATGTCGTTCACCGTGAGGACAGAAGAGGTCTTCCGCTACGCTCGTATGTAATTTTACTTTTTTCACACAATATATGTATATTTACATCATACGTTGTTTACTGTTAATGTATCACCGCTTTATTAAGTCCGTAAACCCGAGTGTACACGAATTTAAAAAAAATAGGGAACACTTTAACAACGTTTTAGGTTTTTATTATGTATTTAATTAATTTTTTTTGGAAAAAAAAAATTAATATGTGAGTATTTTATTGGTGTTTATTTTTATGCCGAAAAGTTTGAGAGATCACCACAAACCAGTATAAACGGCGTTGGTAAGTCTGGGGAGCCTGGGCCTACTTACTCACTCCTGACCACGCTTGAAGAGAATGCTCTAAGTTTCGCCGCAGTCCAAAATGAGATCCACAGAAGAATCAAGATTACCCACGAAGTTCAAACAATTATTCGTCCAGTGGCGGTGGCGTGGTACATCGCTCGTGAAACCACGTGCTGGTATATGCGCCATTCACTAAATGAACCGAAGGTATAGTTAAAGTTGCGGGAAGTATAGGGTGGGCCAAAAATTTTTGCAAATAGCAACACTTGATTTCTCCAAAACCGTAAGAGTAAGGGGCCAACGGCGAGACGGAGCACATCTCGACGATGTAAATTTTAAAAAATAAATTTTAATAAATGATAATTACGGTAAATAAATCATAAACAAAATAGCATTTGTACTTTTATTTCTACACATGTTTCAAAAATGCAAAAATTTATGGCCCACCCTATAGTTCAATGCGCGCAGTGTAAGATCGGTTATCGTCGCGATCTTTGGTGAGAGCCTATTCCTTGGATGGCGCTGAAAAGAAGAATTAAAAGAGGATATTTTAAATATTACGCTATCAAATTCTTGAATTTTTTTTTTGTTAAAACAATTGAAAAGTTTGACGTCGAAATACTTTGAAAAAACTTAGTATATTTACGTTTAATAATATATAACATAAAAAGAGAAGATTTAATTTAAAATTAAGATACCTCTAGAAAGTTTCATCTCATATAACTGGTCTCTCGTAAAATGTTAATCTTTCTTAATCCCATTGAGTACGCAAGCTGAGACATAAGTCGTTATGTATTCAAGTTCATTTGATTACATCGCACATTCAACACACCGTCTTAATTAGGTGCACATGGAACGTGACTCATATATAAGACGACGGCTGGAGTTGTAGTCACTATAAATATAAATTGTGTTAAACAGTTATCTTGTTACAGCTCCCTTATCTAGGACGTCTGGATTACTATCGCCAACTTCGTTATTTATTAAGTGTCATGTTTCAATTAGTAACATATCTAATGATAACTTTTTAAAACTAATAGAACTTAATAGAAATTAGAATGAAATTTAGATGATTCAACACAGAGTTTTCCAAACTTTTTTGTGTCGTAGACCCCTTGCTATGTTTTTCCGTGTTGGGTAGACCCCCTACTTACCTGATATTGATTTCCTGTAAATTTCTAACTGTAGTGAAGTTTAGTGTATTATATATTAAATTTAAATTAAAAATACTCAAAATAAAATTTTGTATCTGTTAAGTAAATAGGTACTATCAGTGTATGTGTTGAGATCTACTATCGTGGACCCCCATTTTCATTTCATGGATCCCCAATTTTTTTTCGCTGACTTAGACCCCTTGCAGGTTGTCTGTCATACACCCCTTGGAGTCGATATAGACCACTTTGGGAATCACTGATCTAACACCTATTTCTGTTCAAAAGTAAAACTAAAAAGTAATATGTATAGGAAATTTGAGGATCCTTTGGGCTTACATTATGGAATAATATCTAGTGACTCTCTTTCTTAGGTATGTTTTTTCTACAAGCGCGACCATTACCTCTCAAATACTAATACACTGTACCTGGCGGTTAATATTTCATACCGTACTTTAGAAAGAAACAATCGGCTAATTTCGGCTTTGTAGAGCATTGTCTCTATCGCACGAAATACGACTGACAAAACGTCACGGAGGTAGTGTAGGACAGAGATGAGAATGCTCTACGAAGCCGAAATTAGTCGATTGTCTCTTACCAAAGGTCGATGTGTTATATTTATCGTAAGGTACTGTATCTCTATATTATCGATCAGATTAAAATCAATATTGATAGAAAATTAAAACAAATTATTTATATTAAATTAAACCATTTACGAGTAACTAAACTGCATTCACATTATCAAGAAATTCTTTGCACGTTGCTGCCTTCACAAAGGATTCGCTTCAGCGCATCGCATCGCAGATCTATTGTTCTTTGCAGGTTTAAAAGCACATTTTAATTAAGTTTAACTTCAAGAGTTTAAGATGTTGCAATGGATTGAAAAGAATGACGCCTTTAGATGTAAAATGCAAGATCTTTTCAACCCTTAATTAATATAAAAAATACATTATATATCGTCGTAATTAAAGCCCACCGTATCCTCTAAAGATATCTATAGAGGATATACGAAAAACTTTAGTACAACTCTAAAATTAGCGCGTGTTTTGCAAGAACGAGAGGTAAGACGCGATCGCAAGATTCATCGATGTGGCGAATACGGCAGCCACCGCACGAATACTGGCGCACAACCTGAGGATTGCAATATGGAATATAGATCATAAAGTGGTCGCATGAAGCGTTATTTCAAAAACCAGACTTTTTACGACATCGTCAGAATAAATCAAGAGACTTAGTAAACACTGTAACAAACAAAAACGAGAGCATAAAGTAAATTTTGGAATATTACACGTAAATGTAAATTAAAAAAAAAGTAACTGAAGGTATTGTCTAATGGAATATACCTATAATCCGTTTTAAACAGAGTTTTCTTATTAGAACCTCATAATAGTAATATAAAATACTTTTATATAAGTATAAATTTAACTACATTATGATTTATTTTAATATTGTTATTGTCTGTTGATACGAGCAAGCCTGTAAGAAATAAGTTCGATATGTAAATGTATATAGCCTAATTCAGTTATATACTCTCCAATAAATGTAAACGTTGTCCCCAAAGATTGCTAGATCAACAAGGCATCAGCACCCCCTGAAGATATCTATGGGGGATGTACGATAATCGCTAAACTTGGCAGGCGGGTTAATGATCGCAGTGTGTTATTAAGGTACGTACAGGACGCTGCTGTCCATCCTCTGGAAACTTGTTTGTGTTTAATGGAATCAGGCGTTACCTCGCTGAAGTCCATCCTAAGTAAGAAAAGAACCAATATTTAGCCACTTCCGCACATGCAGTGGTAGTCGCGCAATAAAGTGCACTGCCCTCCAGCCCGCTGATAAATGAATATGCGGCAAACAATGCGAATCACACAACCGCCACCGCCAAATTACTCAACACGTGTTTCACCCCTCCACGGGGCATCTTCAGGAGTTATGTCATTTATCAACGGGCAGGCGGGCAGTGCACTTTGTTGCACGACTACCACTGCATGTGCGGAAGTGGCTAAATATTGGTCCTTTTCTTACTTAACTTGTTTGTGGGCAACGGCAATTCTATATAATTAATGCACTAATTGTGAATTACATAAAATTTTATCCAAATAATTAAACCCGCGATCTACGATACTTAAAGAAACATGTCTTCCTTATTTTTGACATTGCAAATTCATATATATTTGCAGTCCCACAGAATAATACAATACAATTTTGATGCTATAAATGTAATAGAAAATAATATTAACAAAAGCCCCTCTTTTGGTTTAAGGTTTCAAGAAAGGTTTTATGGAATTTTCCATTAAACTTAACCGGTACCTATTACTCTAATACTGCTTAAGCGAGATGAAAAAATTGAAGATCGGATTAAGGAGTCGCTGTTTCAATACATTTATATATTTTGATTGTTTGTTTATTGCACGAATGATGTAGTTGTTCGAAAGATATAAATATCTCAACTTATTGTGCGTAACTTTATATGTAGTCGTCACTTTATAGAAACTAAAATTGACTAGATTTATTGGTAGAGAATACTTTGTCGTTTAATCCCATAAAAGCCAGCAAGGTTTTACCTCCCACCATATGATATGTAGGAACGGAACGTATGAGTGAAGGAACTGAGCGATTGATTGATAAATGATTGAAGAGTAGGAATGAATTATGGCATTCTCTGGGTAGATGGCGATGGGGCGGTTTGTATGAACTATGTAAGAAGTGAAAAATTAAAGTGTATTAAAAAATATTTACATCTATTATAAGCCTGTGTGATTCACTTCCACAGATATATCCCTGGTAATATATAATATCGCCCGGCATGGAGGTTGGCGATCACAGTGTAGTATTATGGTACATAGGGGACTCTGCTGCCCATACTCTGGAATCTTGTTTATGAGTAGATTGAATTCTAATTAATGCAATAATTGTTAATTTTACAAGATTTTTAACCCGGGAATCGAATACACAACCTACGATCGCAAGTCTCAGTACTATACTACTAGGCTATCATAAGTACAAAATACCTATAAGGTATAAAACTTACTGTTACAATAGTTTAAAAGAAATAAATATAAGGAAATTAAATTTAAACCATTTTAAAAACATTGACAAACACGGTGTTAATACAGAAAATTAAATTTAACTGTATACTTCTTATTATCGTCATCAAAAATTAAATAAATCATTTATGGCACAAGGTATACGTATATACAATAAAACACCACAGATAATATCGTATATACCCCTGAAAACAGTAAATTATTCTATCCAAGAATACTGTACTGTTGTTAATGTGTGGAATTAAATGTTGTTATTGTTGTGTCGATTCTCACTCAGGAAGCAAATTATTGTTAAGCACTCTTTTTAAAAATATATATGTAAACAGCAACTGCTGAGTTTCTTGCCGGCTCTTCTCAGCGGAACTGCCTTCCTAGCCGGTGGTAGCTTCTTGTAAGGATAACAATAACTACATTATAAGTTAATTGACGATAAGAAAGTGTTTGTAACTGCCTATTCGAATTAAGAATATTTTTATTTTTAATCAGAGGATTGTAACATAAGGTCTGAGGTATGGGAGCAATGTATTTAATGGAATCAGGCGTTACCTTGCGAAAGTCCATCCTAAGTAAGAAAAGAACCAATATTTAGTCAGTGCCTCACATGCAGTGGTAGTCGTGCAACAAAGTGCACCGCCCGCCAGCCAATCGGTGTAACATAACTCCTGAAGATGCCCCGTGGAGGGGTGAAACACGTGTTAAGTGAATTAACGGTGGCAGTTGTGTAATTCGAATTGTTTGTCGCATACGCATTTATTAGGCGTGGGAGTGGCTAAATATTGGTCCTTTTTTACTTAGGTAACAATGTATTCATTTTTTTATACGTAGTAGGTTTTTAATTTTTATCGATAGTCCAGAACATTCGTTTCAACAGTCTAAATACGTAATTATAAAATTACTACAATAATCTCTAAGAGAAATAATTTACTAGTCGAGAAATTTAAGCTGTTTAGTACCAAAGCAAAGATTTTCCTTAGATCTGTTAACATTTTCCTTTCAGGCTCGTCTACTGATGAACGTAAGATAAAAAAGGCTTCCCTATCTGCGGTTAGGGTATGTTCACGTCTGTTAGTTTCCGCCTTTTCGCTGTAGATAACATAAGAACATATAAATTTTAATAAAATATGTTTCTAGTTTACTGTTATAATATTAAATATATTTTATAAAACTAAAAATATATGAATAAAATTAACATTATTAATTCTTAAATTTGAAATACAAAATCATCATCTTCATCATTTCAGCTATAGAAAGTCCACTGTTGGACATAAACCTTGACCACAGATATCCAAATAAGACCAGAAGGTAGTTGCCTGCAACGAGCGGATTCATACAACGAAGGTTGTCCTTCCTCTTATCTGACAATATAAACCGTAATAAAAACTATATTTTGCTTAATAATGAAAAAATATTAATCTCGTAATAATAATACTTTAACTTTTAAAATAATTTATACTTTGTTTTCGGGAAAAAATTGTAGCATTGTGCCAAATAGTAAAATACCAATAACAGTGACAAAAAATGTGATGGTTAACTTAAAAAAAAAAACTGTGATTTAGGAATGGAGATGAAATAAGAAAGGAGATGAAAGAAAGAAGATCTGCAAGCGTAAATGGCAGATTATGTTAAGCGTAAAGGAAAAAAAAAGATAATGCCGAGGACGAAAGAGAATGTAGAATAAAAATTAAAATATTCACTTTATACGAATTTGTGATGTCTCTGTCCCACACAGTAGAGAGAATAACAGGCCCCCAAAAACAAGAGTCATAAAAAAATAATTGTTTGACTCTGATTCATTAAATGTTCTTAGTGAGATAGTTTTTAGGTAAGAATTGTAACTAATTTTATATTTCTAAGTTTGGCCTTTTGTTACTGTTTATTTCCAATAAAGTAAAAAAATAAAATAAAAATAAAGCAACAGTGTCCAGAACAATGAGAACATTGTAGAGATATTATTATTTAATATAAAATTGTCTATTTTCAGGCATGACTTTTGCATATTTATTGACAATTCGCCGCCCGAAACCGAAAATTTCATAAAAAAACATTTTCTCTATTGTTGCGTCGCTATCTCTTCACTTATTGGGGACCCAAAGCTTTGTTTGTATTATTCTTTCTGTATCAAAGGAAACGTTCCTTTATCTGCTATCTTGTCCATTGTATCGCATAAATTGATGGTCCTTTTTGTGCTATGTTCAAGCGAATGACAAATAACTTGAGGCAATCGCTGCACAAAAGAGACGCTTCCTGCTAATGTGGTTTTTCATAAACCTACAGCGGTATATGGCTAATCGTATCTTAATGTGTAGTTACTTTCAATCATTTTTAGAATAGTATACATATATTTATATATATATATATATATACATATATATACACATATATATACACATATATATACCATATATATACTGATGTGAGAAAAGGCTGAACATTTTATTAGTTTTTTGGGAATTATTCAACCGTCTTTAACATAGCAATATATATATATATATATATATATATATATATATATATATATATATATAATCTTTTTACAAATTGTATAATGGTGGAGTTAATACCTAATAGATTAGGCGTTACTTTGCGGAAGTCCATCCTAACTACGAAAAGGACTAATATATAGTTACTTCCGATACGCTATGCAGCAGTAGTCGTGCAATGAAGTGCACCGCGCGCCAGTCCGCTGATATATGCGCGTGCAGCAAACAATGCGAATTACACAACTATTACCGGTCAATCACTCAACACGTGTTTCACCCCTCCACGGGGCATCCTCAGGAGATGTTACACGGACCAGTGCCAAAGATCTAGAACTGGGCCTCGGGGCAACCGAGTTCTTAGCGGAAGTAGCTGTATATTAGTCCCTTTCTTACCTACAGTGGAGTTAATATCTTATAGATATTCTCTATCCAAGACGGAACGAACATAGCTAGTAGGTGGACCGGCAATATAGTTACGATCACAATAATTGTCTTGTCTTCGTCGTAATCTGTGAGCGAGGCTTATGTATTGCAGAGGGCATATATCGTAAAGTAGAAGAAAAACATACTCCAAACTATGTAAACATAATAAAAACTATACTTATTATATAATATTATGTAAATCAAAAACTCGTTAAATTTGGCAAATTACCGCCACAAATTCTAAAAGTTAAAAACGTTAAGCCTATAATTTCTATTATATTATAAGCGATTCTTAAATTAACATAATAGTTAAAAATTAATGCTTAGAGTTTGACTACATTAAAAAGGTTTGTAATTCCAAAATAAAACGAATAGTTGATAATAATAAAGAAAAACGTACAGTAAAGTAATATATGTTATATATCTAGTAAATAGAGTATATATATATATATATATATATATATATATATATATATATATATATATATATATACTCTTTACTAGATATAATTATCTATCTGTTAATTCATTTCTTTTTCTTCTTCTGTTTCTTTCTGAAGCAAGTGCGATCGAACCAATACTGATCGAAGGCAGTTAGATATTTTTTTAATTATTATATAATATGTATTAAACCTTATTTATTATAAGTATAGATGTTATATACATAAGTACGTATGTTTAAGTATGTATGTCTTTGTATATTTATGTTCGTTTGTTTGTAAATATGTCTCTTTTGTACTCGTAAACTACCCATTATTAGTACTCATACTATGGTTGTCTGTATTCTCATCTTCATTATTATGTAGCCATTTATGTTTTTTAGTAAATCTGTACAAAAAATATTAAATAAATTAAAATTTATCCGGTTCGCTCTACGAACATAATAGTGTTTTTATTTACGTGTGGTATTTCGTGAGGAATATAATTTTCAATAATTTTTTCTATACTTTATAGAAAAGTCTTATTTGTTAGTTGTTTGTTCTCATAACAATTTTTTTATGACACACGGGATCTTTATTAATCAAAATGGACGAAAATTCATTTTTTATGAGAAATCAATCAATAAAAAATATATACATTTTTTTAAATTGATTATTTTTATGATTATCATCATAACGAGATCGTCGTTGCTTCATCTACAGAATATCTAATTTTGAATATGAGTACTATATGCATTTTGGTATTTTGTTCATTTCATTTTAAAATAGGAACGTCTATCGTATATATAATATATTATAATTCATTGCAAATGATTGTAATATAAACACGCATTTTTCTTTAATAAATATACAACAATAAACCTGCCATATAGATTTTCCAGAACAACCAATTCGTCTGCACCTAGCGTCTCCTAACGATCTTAAAAAACAAATTAATGTGCTTACCCACTGTCACTAGCAGTTGACAATGTGCCGGACAATGTTGATTACATTCATTATATTAGAGATCAGATGTTTGATTTCTTCTTGTAGACAAATTTCGGAGCTTAGGTCTCTTCGTGTCCCTTTGAGTGACTGTAAGGTTGCCAATGATGCCAGGAGTAAGAAACTATGTTCCCGTACCGGAAGCCAACGCTGGTAGTAATCGGTGTCTATTAAAAATAACAAAATAAGACATAGAATCAAGCCGTAAACCTGTAACTAGGTCTGTAATAGCAAAGCTATATGATTGTTAAAACAAATCTGTGATATCAAGATATTTCCAAGGGAATGCAGTAGAGATATGTAAGAAGAAGTCTAAATAAAACGCAAAGAATGAAAAAAGTGATAGACATTATGAAGAACGAAAGATGTACAAACTAAAATTTGAAGCACGAAAGATGAAAATGAAATAAAATCAAAATTGAAAAATTATTTATCCGTGTACACAAAGTACATATCTTACATGTAGGAGTGAACGAGCGGTCCTCAAAAATGAGTAGTAATTTAAAAATACTTGAAAGACAAAGGTAAGAAACGAAATATCCCTCATATTTTGAAGATCGCATACA
The DNA here is from genome assembly GCF_028537555.1 of Battus philenor. NCBI lineage: Eukaryota > Metazoa > Arthropoda > Insecta > Lepidoptera > Papilionidae > Battus > Battus philenor. The sequence goes on along the minus strand of NW_027181759.1, from coordinate 1,860,261 downwards.
AAATTAAAAATGTGTCGAAACATTCCAACGCCATTTAAAAAAATTGATAAAATAAGAAAAAGACGACAATTTTTACTAACAGTTATCTTATTAGAGTAAAACAGGATTTATGAACGTATATAGTAGCTATGTATTGTTCCTATGATATAACGTCATAGTAATTTCAAGCAAAACAATAGGCAACCGTTTCAAAAGATTGGAAGTAACTCAAACTCACGTCCCAGATTACGAACGCAGCGTTGTAGGAACTATCCGATATTAACAAAGCTGAATCCCGTGTATTTTCTTAGAGATCGCTTTCCGAATACAAATTTATATAAGAACAGTGAGAATAAGTTTCGTGGCGCAGGACTTTGAGAGATTTTAATGAATTTAAAAATGAATTAATTTAATAAAATTAAAAAAATGTATTTTAATAGTTTTATTTTAATCTCATTGATAGTTTTGTATGTTTCTCTTCTTGAAAGTGAGAAATAGGGACGTTACATTTCAGATTTTCAAGCTTTCATGCCTTCCTTTCACACGTTCTGTCTATCCTCATTTGCATATCTTCTCCCATAAATCTCCTCTCTTGAGTCATCTAAATTGCTTGATCACAATTTTACATATCACAGATTTTTATGACTCATATTTATGTAGTATATTTTATTTCTAGTTTTACAATAAGAGTTAAAACTTTTTTTTAAACTCATTATTTTGCCTAAATTCTTTTTAAATTATATTATAGTTAATGACTGTTAGTTCTCTAACTAATAAGTAGAGTTAGTGATAATTGGATGAGAAAGAACAAAGAATAAAATTCGCTATTATACGATTTAATTTAGAATTTAGCACAGTACAGATAAGAAGAGATAGAAAGAAATTTTAGCCAAAGAGAGAAACATTAAATTATTTAATCAGAAATACGATTTATGGCAAAGCGAAAGAATATAATGCAAGGCTTATTATGTTGCAAAATAAGTTGGAAGTTGCAAAATCGCGGCAGCAAGAAGCGTGCGTCTAGCGTCCGAGTATAGCTAACAATGGCGAGCGGCGGCCGGAGATAGCCGAAGTTGACCGATGCGCCAGCGCAGGCAATAAACGCTCGCGTAATGTAGAAAAGTAAATATAACATTAGTTTTATATGTTATCTATGTTTATATGTGTAAAATCTATAACGGGGTGAATTTATTTCTGATTTGTCAGAAAACAGTTTTAAATCTTTAACATTTCCAATCACTATTTATACAGTGACCGCTATGAAATATGTTGTATTAATTTATTTGTTATTTATAAATTCGAATTTCAGCAGGGGAGTAAGGGGTGAACGGAACTAAGATCTCATCCGTCCCAATTGTCAACCTCACCTGATCGCGTCGTCGACGGCGGTGACTCCAGCAGTCACCGTAATGTTCCCTGCTAGATAACGGACTACCGAACCTAACCTGCTAGATAACATACCACTGATCCCACCACCATGATCAGATGGAAATAATAATGCTTAGGTGAGAGAGAGAGAGAGATATATATATAAATTCGAATTGCAATTCGAATGAAATTGAATACGTTCGCGTGAGTGATGCGCTCAGTGCAATACTGGTACTTGTGGCGATTTTTGGGTGACTCCAATACATGGGCTGACAAGATGGTAATAAATAATCTGCGTTGACAGATAGCAAACAATATTTAATCGTGACGTATAGTCATACTAATTATAAAAACGATTTTTCTTAATATATCAACATTTCGTTAATTAAATATATATTAATTGACATCAAATAAGCTATACATTCATCCCTTTAAATCTTTTATTTCTACGACCAATCAATCTTTATTGTACACACTATAAAACATTTAAATAGTTTCATAATAATAAACAAAAAAGTACAATGGGCGGTCCTATTACAGGAGTGTACAAAACATACACGTACACACACGCACACACACACACTCACATATATATACACTTATAAAAAATTAAAACATTAAACTGGCTTGGATCGTACTTGCTTCTGAAAGAATAAAGGAATAGAAAAGGAAATGAATAGGATAAATAATCATAGATTTAGTAAATATTTCTTAACTATTTTTTTAAGCAATAGGTAGTATATTGTTTAACAAATTTGAATAATTATTTATGGTAACAAATGTACATGGTTTAGTTCGTCTATGAGTTCATATTAAGAAATATGAGAAATGCATGCTCTGTGATTTAGTTATTTAAATCAAACTGTATTTAGATGATATAGATAAAACTATGTCACATTCGAAGGGCATGACCTATTTTCTGATAATAAAAGGAAACGTTTTATCAACGAAAATAAACATCATTTGAATTCGAGACGGATGACTTCGTCGCGTATTACGATAAATGTAAACAATATATGTTTTTTTTCTCCTATTTATGTAAATATCTCATAATAATTGGGACAAACGTTTCATATTACATATATGCAAAACATTTTGGTGAAAGGGAGTAATGTACATATTTGATATAATTTATACTTGAATTATCGTCGTCATTTTAGATATCACTCCCAAATAGCCAATGTGATTAAAAGGTTCTGGAGATGAGACCACATATCCGCTTAGCTGGACGTCTCTATGGGATAGCGATGATCACGATGATGAAGCTATGTGAGTGAATAGTCTAGTTTATTATACTTAAACATACAGAAGGTTATTTTGTTGAGTTTTATAGATGTTGGGAAAACCTTTGCTCTGTCGTGCTACGTGAAACTCCAGTACATCGCACTTGGCTGTTCGCTAGTTCAGGAATGAGCAACATGAAGCTCACGGACCCCTTCTACATGCTTCTGGGGTCCGCCAAGCATTTATATATTTAAATTAACTACAATAAAATGGTATATACTAAACCGGAAAAATTAATCAAAAATGATCATCGATCAAGACGATAGGAAAGCTGGTTACATAGTTACGTAATTAATTCCAGCCTTAATTAATCAATTTGTATCGATAAAACAGTGCCAAATTTATAATTAAAAATTTGAAGTAATTTGGTTCGTTGATTATTTTGTTGTTTTTACATTTCGCATTAAAATTTGTACGTGAAATCGCTGCTTAAAATTTTTGTAAATTACTAATATGATACTTAATGAGCGGCCCGCATTTTTTTAATTGGCCCGTTGACTAAAAAGGTTTGCTCACCCTTGCGCAAGTTAGATTCGACGCGCATGCGTCACAAATAAACAGGTTGATTTAACATGTTTCATAATGATCACTTTATATAGGATAATCATAAATATGATTAAAACTGCAAATACAAGCTCCTTTCAACCCTTTTAAGCTTTTCCAACTATAACCACCCAACTATGTAGTACACGCATCTACGCATTAAATTCCCAGAGTAGTATATATATATATATATATACACATCTTCTTCTTCCTTCCCTTTTCCCTTTATTTGGGGTCGGGTCTCCTTATCAATTTGCGCCAGGCCACTCTATCCTTGGTTGTCTCTACATCAAGTTGGGTTTTCAGTTCCTTTCCGATATTAGACCACCTCGTAGTTTTTGGACGCCCTCTCCGTCTTGGGAATTTTGGGAGGCTTAAGGCAGTTTTTACCACGTGGTCATCTGGTTTTCGTTGAATGTGGCTATACCATCGCAATCTATTTTCCTGTAATTTGCTGGGGATCGGAGCTACCTTAAACGAACCTCTGATATATTTGTTCCGTATTCTGTCCATTCTAACTATATATATATGTATATATATATATATATATATAGTTAGAATATGTTAGTTAAATTAAGGCAATGTTCACAATTCTCACCCAAGTCAGTGCTGCTTTTTTAAACTATCTCAGCGACACTGACATCTGTACCTTTTACTTGTACAGTTACATTTAACAATACCACGAGTACTGCAACGTATATTTTATTTCGAACGACTTTTAATTTAGTGCACTGGATATATATTTCTTTACACAGAATGCTAATCAATGTAAGGGATGACATTTGTAATTCGTTGCCAATATACGACATAATTTACTGCTATCTATTGCTGTTTTCTCTGATATTGGTTGTAAGAAAGGGATTTTCATAAATACGGCCGTTGGAGGCGTTCTCCGAAACTGTATTTTGTATTCAGTCAACGCTCTCTATCCAATAGAAGCCTTACATTGCGTTATTAATATAGAATACCGTATCCTATCGTGCTTGTCCCTATATATTTTATCCGATATCAAAGACGTTTGATTAAAATATAATATACGAGTAATAAATTATTTTATGATGAAACTAACAAATAGTATTGTTTACTTTTTACTCTTCTAATGTTAATCAAAAAGCTTTTATATTAAATATTATAATAGTTCGACAAAAACTTGTATTTTATAGATAAAATAAATAAATAAACTCTTCATTTTTATTTTCTCATCATATGGTAGCCAAGTTAATATTGATTAATAACATAAATATATATTTAAGATACCGACACCATAACTACGTATTATTTGTAAATATTAAAAAATAAAATTAATAGTAATTATTTTTAAACAACCTTGACATGTTTATGTAACTTTTTTGTTTTTGACTGTAATTTCTTCAAAAGTAATAAATAAATTAAAATATTTTTTCCTGTCCAGCACATATCGTAGTAAAAATTTTACTATTTAATGTTCGCGCTACCCGAGGTCGTGTCGGACTGCTACCGAGTTGACTTTCATAATAACTCTAGCAACACCGACATCTATTTCTTAAACACGCATCCTACAAACTGTAATTTTTAAATAATAAGCAAAATAAAACTTGTAGCTATCCTATTACGTTGTAATACATTTCGTTAGTGATCATAAATCTTTTGAATTCATTTTTCTAACAATCATATTGTTACGTGTCAAGGTGGGTATTTAATTAAAAGGCCACTTGTTCAAAAAATATTTGTTAATTCTCGGCGGCGAACTCAAACTAGTCGCACACAATTTTGTAACTCTGCGAAGACTAGACTATAACTCCGCGAACACTAGACTGTCTCTTCGCGAACACTGCTTTATTTCGACGCCCGGTAACCACCCGACTATCACTTTGTTATCGCTTCGTATCGCTGACGAGACGTTGGAAACAAATTATCCGTCTTCGTCTAGACCGCATCTTTAATATTACTGGCAGGTAATTTCTAGACGATTTTAATTTCTAAATGATTTGACACTGGTTGCAGCGGTGAGGTAACTAAACAATAAACCCATCTGAAGGACGAGCCTTTATTTCATCTCACCACTTCTCAGCTGAGAGATGCATCAACTTTTTTATGTCACGCCGTCAGCCCCGACGGGCTTGTTAGTAGACTTCTTTAGTTCTCGGCGGTCTTCTTTGTATGGGATATGATTGTGAGATCGTCATAATATTAACGCAAATGTGAAAGTGATCCTAATTAATCTGCAGCTTATATGACGTCATTTGGCGTCAGGAAGATGACTTGAGAAAGCTTATCGTTACAAGTAAGCCGATAGCAAAGGATATAGTTCGGAAACGACCTTTTTATTTTAGGCTTTACCATCTGCGGCGTTTAACATTCGCGTGTTACATGATATGGCGGAAAGCAATTGATCCTTAGAATGTGGAAATTTGATAGGATTTTCATGAAAAACTTGTCTAGCAAGATTGTATTAGCCAACTACTTTCTCCCGGTAGAGAGTTCAGTGTTACGCTTCTGAACCGCGAGGGGAGTTTTGGTGGCGGCATTCAAGAATTGTTTTCCCGCTCCACTTAGTTAAGCCTGAACTGCGGAAAATTAAGGAATAATTTCACGGAATTGCTATTTTCTTATTATAATTCCCTTGGGACGTTTGCCAGCGTTATGGAGTATTTCCGTGAATGTAAGCCGTTTGTGGTTTGCGTGTGTTATATTCGTAATTCGTACATTTATTCTCTGACATTTCGCACTATTACACTAAAGTTGTAAGGTTTTTTATTTCGTTGATAACTTTTCATATAAATCGATCGCTAAGTATAAAATCAATTTCTTAAAATCAAAATTAAAAAATATCTTGTATAAATTTAAAAATATTTTTTATTTAAACTTGTTGTATATACTACATGGGAAACTAAGTTATTGTCATGTATTTAATCGTTAATTATTTGCTCAAGTATCATGATACGGAATAACGGCTTTAAGCAGTAAAAGCTTTTAGTTTATCCAATATACCTTAGAATGTTTGCAAGAATGATGAACATGGTTATAAGTTAAAAAAAATTCACAACAATGTACAGAAATAGGCGGAGTAGCAAAGTAAAGAGAAAGATAAATTCGTGTCTAGTAACAACTTAAGTAAGAAAAGGACAAATATTTAGCCACTTCCGCACATGCAGTGGTAGTTGTGCGGCAAACATAAAAAGGCATAAGGTCTTTTTTAAAGATTGTCACAATGTACTGCTAAAGGATTAATTTAAAATAATTAGGTACATGTTTTGGAAATCAAAGTTTAAAATTCGAACAACACCACGGAGAGACTGTCTGGAATATGGTAAACTCTGAGATAGGTGCGCCATCTCAGCAGCTAATCAAGTCACGTACTCTGAAGAAGCAATCACGCACACTCACCGGCTCACAATCGACAAAGCAATGTGTTCTGAATGGCTTTGCGGAGTACATTGCAGCTAAAGCTTTATGCTTTCAAACAAAGGGGTTTCAGAAGCGTAAATGTATATTGCTTTGAATTTAAAACACACATTTAAAATCGTACAAAGATCGTACGTATAAATGTACATGTATCGTGTAGTGATCTCGCTGGAGGAAATATTCTCTTCTCATCTTCTTTAATGTGGCAACAACTAAGAAGTTAGAAAAAATTAAAGAGACGAATATATAACTTATTTTACTTTAATTAATCTATGGTAGCCTATCCAAAAATCTGAACTAGTAGAAATATAAATATAGTAAAAAGATAGAAAATCTTTGCGTTAAAATCTTTGCGCTATCAATGTTATCTGTATTTAGTAAGCTCACATTTCATACGCTTCCTGTCGTTGGCATAAGTAAAAGCATATACTTGCGAAAACTATAGTGTCTTTAAGTGTGTAAATAAGAAAAAAATATTTTAAACTACCTAGCATTGCACCATGATAGGGATTCAGAGGTAACCATTATATAGAACATGGTACATCTTGAAATAAGTAACCTGCTCTGTGGGAAACTTAATTCCAAGGTACTAATTATCAAGTTTCTATACATTTCATAGATTTAGTACGGGTGTCGCGTCTAACCCTCATGTTTCACTAATCTCCACATTCCACATTTAACGAATCTCCCTTTCAATTTATTGACGTTTATACTCGCTAACTTCTCTTCCTATTTAATCAAATATTAAAAAAATGTGACCTATACCTTTTTGCAAGGCTGTTTTAAAATTGGCATACCGTATATTCCGTTTCATTTAATTCTAAGTAAGAAAAGGACCAATATTTAGCCACTTCCGCTCATGCAGTGGTAGTTGTGCAACAAAGTGCACCGCCCGCCAGCCCGCTGATAATTGCGCATGCGGTAAACAATGCGAATTACACAACTAACACCGTTAACTCACTCAACACGTGTTTCACCCCTCCACGGGGCATCTTCAGGAGTTATGTTTCACCGATTAATGCTACATACAAAGTCTTAATTGTAGTGGCATGTGCGGAAGTGCCTAAATATTGGTCCATTTCTTGCTTAGGATGGACTTCCGCAAAATAACGCCTGATTCCATTAAAAAAAATCATTTAAATCTTTTAGGAGATTATAGAGATATTTTGCTTTTATACCACACACACTTATCTGTACATATTTTAATTTTCTTTATGTAATACGTAAGGAAAAAAATAAATCAGGCAGAAGATTCACCTTATGGCTGAAAAACGACTGGTTGTTAATCCCAGAGGTTCAAGATAACTCTAATGCCAATTTACTACAGGAGAAGGTAAGACGAAGACAGCAAATTCATCTAAAAAGAAGATACAGTCCGTCCGCGGAGAAAGTTCAGAAGAATTTATTAATCACGTGGACTGGTTCTGAAATATTTACGTATTATTAAAATCTTTTTGTGCAAGCATGATATATTTATATTGTGGGAATCTTCCCAGGCTTAGTTAGTCTTGAGGTGTGAACAACACGAAGTCTGAAGTAGAACTGTGTTTATTCATTCGAATTCCACCCTGTATATATCGACGTATTCGGGATTCCCCGTTTTTGATGCGCCTTTGAAGATGTCGCAACGTTGCTGCCATAATAGCGATGTAAATAAAGAATTATGTTTCTATGGGATTCACCTTTTCGATGCGCAGCTGACGATGACTTAATATTGCTATTAAAATATAATAAAAAGTGTGTGGACTTTCTATAATTTAACCCTATACTAAAATCACTCTTTGACATTAATCACAGTTCTTTCACTTTCACTCTTTCCTCCCACTTCACCTGCCTAGTTAACATCCCAATTCCAGTTCGTAGCCAATATACGCGAATCAATTTATCTCTGCACCTAACTGGCAAAGTTCACGAAAACGTATAATTTTTTTAAAAATAACTTATTAAATAAGTAGTTGATAAATATTTAAATAAATAGCTAAATAAATAATTAACCAAAAGGACAGAAGTAGATAATAAAAAACGAGTGAACATGTGTTGTAGTTTTCCACTAATGTCTTATAAATATACAACAATTATTAATTGTCTTAAATACAACACAAGTTAGAAGACCAAATAAATTTATTATTCACTAATATAAAAATATTTTTTTATTAGATGTCAAACTTTCGTACCCGTGATATTCATAAAACCGCATCGTATCATAGAATTTTTTAAAAAATGAACTGCTATAAGCTCTCGAAACTTTTAAAGAAAATAGACCCTAAAAACTGGTAACTCCCCGCGCGACCCGTAACCCATTTTTCATAAGGTAATTCGGAAAAGCTTCGCCCGTGTCCTACTTTACACGCTGCGCCGATCTAGTAGAAGTACGTGGCTTTGAACAATCTTCTCGCTAAATTTATCGACTAACAAATTTTATGAACCTTTTTCTTCTAGGTTAATTTGGCGTTATAAAAGGTATTACGTTAATTTTAACACATTACATACCGTTGAGCGTTTATGACCCCTGCAATATTTTCCGATGTAATATATACTTTCATTTCAACCAACAAAGTCTCCATACGTCAGAAACAAAGATTTCATAAGAAACAATAATAAGAGAAATAAGGACAAAATATAAAAATTTTGAATTAAATTGTGATAAAAGAATGCGACGAAGTAAAAGAAGCGATGTGTGTAAGTATTGTGAAATAAAGAAAAAAGTAAACAAGAAAATGCATTAGTTGATAAATAAATAAGAGAGAAATATTTTTATTATTATTTATTAACGCTTTTTTGTACACCACAGACAATAAATAGAGGAAAATAAAAGAAAAAATTGATATAGTACAAAAAGCGGTCTTGTTGCTCGAGGCGATCTCTACCAGACAACCTTTAAGATAGTGAATCGACAACAAAAACTTAATTTATCTACAGCAGTTAATCATACTGCCTCAACACATGAACATAGCTTCGGGAAGCTTGTTATGATTAAGTTATATAGCCTAAATCCACACTATAGGCACCTATCATATTTAGAACAGGGGCTTATCACTCTCCTCTTCCGTTCTTCACAATCTCTATTCTTCTCCCATTCCTCATACTTTCTTTTATTCTCTTATCATTTATTTACATTCATTTTACATCTTGCCTCACTTTCTTCGCCACAACGTTTTGGTATATTAAGGTACAGTTTCAATTTAGAATTTTATTTATTTCTTTTCTCATCACATTTTGAGTGTTTATAGTTTTGTTTAATTTTAGGAATCTTAAACTTTTGCATATTTAATTCTATATGTTCTTTTTTCTTATTAAAAAGTTACCAATAAAAAATATCATTAGTTATTTTAGAAGATAGAAATAATCGGGCTTGAAAAACAAAAAGGCAGTTAGATCAGATATTCTGAAGGCCTTTGTCGTAGGAGTTAACAATTATTGAAATGAAATGAAAAAAAAGGTTGCATCGAAAAAAAAAAAAACGTACCCTTGTTAAAACACGCACCCAATTAGTGTATCGGTAAATTTAACAGGCGGTTGATGAATTAGTTTAAGTTAATTAGCAGCACGGTTTTTCAATACACATGAAAGTCGAAATGTAATTACTGGGTTAAAAATTTTAACCGTGTTTATTTATTAACACTTATCATCAACTTATGTTAATGACTAAGTAAAATTAATATGAAAAGATTTAGCTGATAATTAAAAATAGGTGATGTGATTGACGGTGATGATATTTAGATCAGAGACGTGGTCGTTTACGACGGGCCTCATAAGTAGGCTAAAGGTTACCCAGAGTAATAAAGAAGGTTTTTTTTTATCAATTCTATTTTTTATCGCTAGTGTATTTATTTACAATATTCTTTTTTTCGCTTTTACTAAGCGCAGACAGTTGGGAGAGAGTTGCCGCTATTTGATACGGAACTTTCTTCTCTTAGCTGCGGGGCACGACAGCGTTTTATAATTTTTACAATTTTTCTTACACAATTATCTCTTATGGATAAATACAGCTAAAATTTACAAATATTAACAATCAAATTTGTAAGTTTTACTCAATTTTTTATTAGTTGGTACATTATTTTATTTCAAGTCGCTGCCCAAGCACTACAGACCGTTAATGAAGAGGGTTATGCTCGGATTTTCGCTGTGAGACCGAATCGAGGGATCAGCAAAAAAACTAAGATGACCGACGTAGCTCGAAAAATTACGCATGTGAAGGGGCAGAGTATGGTCGTCGTGGCCGAAAGGTTCTCGAGTGGCGGTCATGAATGTATAGACGCTGCGTGGGTAGACCCCATCAGGTGGATCGATGACATAGTTAAGATCGAGGGAAGTCTATAGACGCAGGCAACGCAAGACCTATCATTCGAGCGACCTTTGGGGCAGGCCCATCCCTTGAAGTGGACGTCCAATGGTTGAAAAGAAGAATTTTGACACGTAGAGACACAGGAAAAAGAATAAACTTGTTTATAAACATTGTTTAAGAAATAAATTAAAACTTATTTATACAACAACTAACTAATAACATTACACTTAAATAAATTTTAATTAATACAAGCTAACTATGCAATGTCGTAACATACCGTATCTGAAAGAAAGTGCGTCTGGACAATGTACACAGGTTTCTTTTTATCTACCTGCACCTGTGCGCTTGTGGGACAGATCGCATCATAAGTATCTAATGGATTCAGGCGTTATTTTGCGTAAGTCCATTTTGAGTAAGAAAAGGACCAATATATAGCTACTTCCGCTATGTAGTAGTAGTCGTGCAATAAAGTGCACCACCAGCCAAACAGCCAATTAGTGCCAAACACAGAGTCACTCTCACTCTGTGTTTGGCACTAATCGGTGTAACATTACTCCTGAGAGTGCTCCGTGGAAGGGTGAAACACGTGTTGAGTGATTGAACGGTAGTAGTTGTGTAATTCGAATTGTTTGCCGCATGCGTATTTATCAGTGGGCTGGGGGGCAGTGCACTTTATTGCACGACTACTGCTGCATGGCGGAAGTAGCTATATATTAGTACTTTTCTTACTTGATATCGCATCTGGTCATTTCGGCGAGTGTCTAGACACGTGAGATGCGGCATGGCGTTCCACGCATGCACGCTCGGCGCTGGACTTCTAGGTGCGGGGAGTGGAGTTGCGGGTATGCCTGATGCAGGGATGCCAGAGCATCGCTAACCATCTGTAACCAGTGGTGTAGATCCTTCAGCTGAAACGGAGACGATGATACTTAAAATCAAGTCAACTAAAAACCTTTTACAATTATTTACCATGTAGTTTAACTAATAACGTTATATGCATTATATATTTTTACAATATTATCAGTGACCAGTTATATTATATTTTAAATGATTCAAATCAAAAACACTATCATATCAGACAATAGACGCTCATTTAAAGGCGTTGGCTGCCTCCAAAAATTACTATGGTGACCGATAAAATGTTTTCTTAAGTATAAATATTGTTTACATAGTTAAATGTACTAAAAGTTCGTTAGGAAATAATTTAAATAATAGATATATGTAACCAGTAAAATAATATTAGAGTTAAATAAATAAATACTAATATAATATTGCATTAACATAATATGAGTATCTATAAAAATAAATAAAATTGGAATGAATGTTTGTAATATTAATATAATCGCTTTTTACTATATCCATTTGAATATATATATATATGGAAGATATACCAAAATTATTTTTTTTGTCTGTCTGTTAGTTCCGGTTGATCTTACAAATGGCTTAACCGATTTTGACGGGACTTATTGTGAAAGATAACTGATGTAAAAAGGAGTAACTCAAGCTGCTTTAATTTTATAAAAACATGTTTAATTAAAAAAAAATCTAAATATTTTTCCTTATTAAATTCCACGCGGACAAAGTCGCGGGAACTGCCAGTTTTGTTATTCTAATAACGCATTTATCGCGTACTATTTCATATCAAACTTTTATTTTAATAGTTTTTTTTTTTCATAGAAACCTTTTTATGGAAAACTAACATTGACTAGCGCTTCATTAGCTAAGGAGAAAGTTACAGAGTTTTAAACTTTGTTTTAATGAGTCGAGAAAAAATTATAAAACAAACTTTTGTTGTTTATGAATAGTAAAAAATCGAAGTAGCGCTTTACAAATTTTTGTTATTATATTATTACTGAGTTTTTACATGATAAAGTGAAATTTAACGACTCCAATATTTACGTATTCAATCTGAGTGAGATGTAAAGCATTGTTTTAGTACCACAAAGCAATGTTTATATTATTTCACTATTAAAATATATACACATGTAAATACAGGTTGCACGAGTAGAGGTAGCCCAGCGATAAATAACTGTGACTTTGATCGTTAGTTGGGAGTTCGATTCCATGACACAATCTTATACAACTCACACTTTGTCCGTTGTAATAAAAAATGGCTGCTACTCATAGACAAGTTTACAGATGATGGGCAGCAGTATCCTCTGCATACCAAGATACAAATTTGCGATCACCAACCCGCCTGCTAAGTGTGGCGATAAAGATATATCACTCCATAGAAATCTTTGGGCTGAAACGGCGACGACGACGACGACTAAAATAATGCAAGGCCATATTTCAACTCGAATATGTTTCTATGAGGGATTCAAACGCGCTCTTATTTGTAAGGAGTCCACAAAAAACAGAAGACGGTGGTGAGAGGAAATTATTCTTTTAAAACTTTCTTACATTGTAGTCTGGTTTAATTAGTTGTTCGATAAATCAGAAGCATTACAAGTAAGTTCATTGTAAATGCCTAAACTACATACACTACCTATAAAAGGGTTAATAAGTTTATAGAACCTAGAAAAAAGTCTATTTAACTTTCTAGTTTTAAATTATAATAAATATGCACAGACTACTAGATAATTTTATGCAGTTTTAAGTATAAATTAAATTTGTACGAAAGTTTTTACAAAAAAATATATAATCATTATCATTATCATCATATCAGCTGATCAACACCTTTAAGGCATAAGTCTACTCCAGAATAATAATTAAATAACAAGAATTCTTAGCGGTGATGTCGCTTGGTTATTTTGATTTCATTTAGGCTATATAATAGTGTATATGTATAAATCTGTATTGTTAAATTTTTATAAAATGTGTTGTTGTGGGGTTTCTGCCTGCTTTTTCTTTATAACTATAGCATCTTGCGAAGCAGAGTGAAATCTAAAATACATTAGATAAAAAATAAGAGTTCTGTCAATAGTTCCAATGTTGAATAAATAATTTTAGCTTTATCTTTTAAAGATCGCCTCGATAACTTGCGTTTTCCGCATCAAGCGAGTTTTCACGATTTTTACTAGGTCATCGGTCTACCTTACGGGAGGTCTACCTACACTGCGTCTACCTGCTCGTAGGCACAAAGAATGTAAGGTTCGTGATAGATGAAACTGTTAAAGCCTTACACAGCTACAGGTATGTACAACAATTCTGAATAAAGAGACTACCGGCTGGTAGTCGCGGCTCGAGAACCTTTTAACCCCAATTATCGGTAGAAAAAAGGTAATATTGAAAAAAGGATAGAACATTATAACTGATACCTACTCGCTACCAAGTTTTATGTAGTATAACGCTAATCTAATTATAGCCGACGGGCGTTCCCGAAGGCATCGTGTGTACCAATCCTTATATATATTCTTATAAAATATATTTTACTGCCCCAATTTTTTATGAAATCTTTTATACAATTTTAAGACGAAATTATGTTCAAACAACAAAGAGCCTTAAATTAAGAATGAGGACAGGTCGTTAAATTTTTATGAAAGTTTTTCTTACTGAAAATTACTCGACATTTGAATGTAAAATTTCCATAATGTGCTCTCTGGTAACTCTTAATAGAATAAAGTCGGCGTTTATTAAAAGTATGACGGGCTGCTTTGCCTATTTATTTCTATGTCAAGATCACTTGGGAGACAGGATTAACAGAATATTTACGACTTTCATAAAAATTATTATAATGCTGTAGTAACATCTATGCGAAACAGTTTTAATTATCTAGTTTCAGATTTCTTCTTGTAAGAAAAGGACCAATATTTAACCACTTCCGCACATGCAATGGTAGTCGTGCAACAAAGTGCACCGCCCGCCAGCCCGCTGATAAATGTGCGTATGCGGCGAACAATGCGAATCACACAACCGCCACCGCCAAATTACTCAACACGTGTTTCACCCCTCCACAGGGCATCTTCAGAAGTTATGTTATTTAATTATGTTTTTAGTTAATTTAACCTCGCTGTCGTCGATATCTGTTTAGCAGTTTAACCCATGGGTCCGATGGTTAAACCATTTACTATTATCTGGCTAATATTACTAGCTTGGAAAGCATAAGCAGGAGAAGAAGTAAGAAAGGAAGGGAGAAATTATAGCAACGTTTCTGTCTAATATGTTTGTAGGGCGACTGCTGTAAATACTTTTATTGGCTATGAAAGCAAGGTATAAATAATAAAATGGTTGTATGTCCTATAAAATTTGAAAATACAATTACATCAGATATGCCGAAAGCCATTGTCAATTGAAAAAAATGAAAAAAGTCTATCTTACACTCTTCGCTCTATCAGAGTACCTAAGGTACTTCCAGTTCTTTAAGGCCGGAGTCTTAAATTTCCTTTTACTTTGTGGAGAATTTTTTTGGAGTCTTCGTTGTTAGATTTGATTGTAAATATTTAGAAATAGTTATAAGTGTGTAATGTACTGTGTCGTCAGTAATTGTGTATTTGGATAATGAAAACCTACAAATATATAATATGTATAAAAGGGAATCCATTTCTTTGGTGGCGTTATAACTGGACTGTTTTTAGTTTTCTAAGGCTTTATAAAAGGTTATAATATTAAATATTTTCAGTAAATGTTATTAATGTCGAAACTTCGCATTTGACAGTTTTCCTTTGAACTAGCATTTGACAGTTAAATCGCTGAAAGGTTTGTTGCACTGATTGGAAGATGCAATTACACAACTGCCTTCTAATTCAAATATTTATTCATTAATATCGTAAGTTAGCGGGACAATTTGAGGAGCAGAGCGTCATACAATCCGCGCGCAGTCTAGCGATGGACTGCGGTCTTCAGACATGCGCTCGCGCACCTGATGGTGGATCCCGTTTCCAGAGGCTTCTTTACCGCGGACGACACGAACCTCACGACCGCTCGACGATTTAGTTTAGTTTTATTCACAGGGACGCCACATCGCTATACATTTCCGTTTAAAACCTTCATATGTCAGTATTTATTAATCGTAATAATAATTTCATTATTTAAAATTAAATTAATAAATCAAGTGATCACTTTTAAATCATCATCATCGTAATGATGTCGATTGACGCACACTGCAAGACATCTTTTGCTGCCAGCGTCCAGCCACTTCTGTTAAAATATAACCTTATTTTATATTTTAAATTGGTATGCAATAGATTAATAACTAAAGCTATAATAGTATAAATTCTGTTAGGACAGATAATTATTAAATAAATATAATAATATATTTCTTGCAAAACAGTCTTTGCTTAGTAGTAAGGGTTTTATTCAGCACTTGCCCCTTTAACTAAGAAATTGTACTGTTCATAAATGGAGAAGGAAAACATCTTACGGTAAAAGCTGTAAAAGGGTGAAAGAAGCAATTTTATAAATCGGAATATTACGTAATAAAATTATTATTAGTTTATTATCTGTCCTTACTGACTTTGTACTACCAGAATTTATTTGTCGTATCGTATTCCCATAGAAAAAATACAGAGTGATTGCTTTCTACAGATCTGAAAATAGGTGTCAAAGTTTTAGGATTTTAACTGAAAAATAAGCTATAAATTGACTTCTTTAAAGCTTTTACTTACGACCAATCATTCTGTATAAGTGTATTTGTTCTTAAGATACATACACAATCTAATATATAAAATTCTCGTGTCACGGTGTTCGAACTTGAACTCCTCCGAAACGGCTTGACCGATTTTTACCAAATTTTACATGCGTATTCAGTATGTCTGAGAATCGGCTACTATCTATTTTCCATACCCCTAAGTGATAAGGGTGGTCCACCCCTAAATTTTATTTTTAATTTTTTAGACAATTTTTTGGTTTTTATTTTATTATGATACAGCATACAAAAATACATACAAACCTAAATTTTCACCCCACTACGATCAACCCTTATCTTACATTTGTTAATTAAAAACGTTATTTTTTTTTTGCAAAACAACGTTTGCGGGATCAGCTAGTATATGTATAAATGAGAAAGTATATGTAATAAGTTTGAAATTTTCAACTTAGTCTCTGGATCGATACAGCAAGTTGCGATACACGGCCTTCGTACAACCCTTATCTAAAAAGTTTCCAACTCGAGTTACTGTAACGTGACGAGATAACCGCGACTTGAATGTCTTCGGTTCAACTCAACCGCGATACACCGCCAACTCAGTTAAGTTCAAGCATTTTCGAAGCTTTGTCACTTGTAGAGATATAAATAAGTTTCTACATAATTATTGTTAAGCCTATACCTTCTATGTGTAATATGTAAAAGGTTACATATAAATAATTTAAAAAGAATATAGCAGTTGTCTTATATACGACATTAAAACGAATCGACCGCACCGGCAACTGTTTTTAGGCATATTTTCGTTGATCATCATTTCAGCTATAGGAAGCCCACTGTTGGACATAGGCTTCTCCACAGATTTTCGATAGACCGACAGATCTGTCTATAGCTATCTGCATCCAGCGTCTTAGAACGACCTTAATAAAGTCATCTGTTCACTTTGCAGCCGGCCGCACTGTATCACTTTCATTCGTCTATGTTCAATATTTTCATTAACATTTTTATAGCATTAGGAGACCTAAAAGACCCCTAGATATTTGTCTTATGCGACAAAATAGTTACAGTTTCAAACTTACATAATTATTTGAAAATATTGTCGTAGCGAGGGTATTAAGACAAGAAAACGCTTTTCAGAGAGGAAAAATTGCTAAGAAAATAGTAAAAGGCGTAAATCAAAACAACAGGCATTTTAGTATGTTATTAAGCATAAAATGTCGTGTATCTAAATTAATTACAATGAAAATATAATAAAAATTATAACTATATTATTGGCAGCAACATTTAAATAATCTAATGATGTCCGGTAATTTGGCAGATGACGGCTGTTGTCGTGATTAGGTGGACTTGTTAAGTAGTTGTGTTAATTAAAGTGAAAATTAGATTTTTTTTCCTTTGAGCATCATGAATAGACATCATATACAGATGCGCTAGATTTTCTGGATAATTAAGTTTTTTTTTTAGACATTTGACGTTACACCTGACTTGGGCTCTGTAATATCGAGAACCAATTTAACCTGGAAAAATATATAAACAATAGTTTATGTATAAATAAAATACATTAATATACAATGAAGCCACGATATATGTAACATCAGAGGAATAAGGAACAAATAAACATTTTATACCGTCGTATTCGTGAAAAATTTCCAGCAAAGAGAGGACATTCTCAAATCAAAAGTTTCCATTTCTTATAAATCTCATATAAAATTACGAAAGCTTCTTGAGTCCAATCCGCGCCTCAAAAGCCAACTGTTAATTAAAAAGTGTCTTTTAAGAATTTAATTACAGAAAAGTCTACAGAGTTCAATTGGAAAAAGATTTTCTTACAATTAATGAGCGCAATCTACTTCCAACTATTCAGCCACTTTTTTAATCAACTGCAGCCAAAGCTAATAAAGTGCAAAAAGCCGATTAAGGTTATACTGAATTTTTCCCGATTCAGCATTTTACAGATCACGTCCGGCATGAAGTGATCCGCTGAGAAGTGGTAATGAGAAATTATTTGCGATGAACACTTAATTATTCAATATAATACTAAATTATGAGATATTTGTGAAAAGTGTTATATCATTTGGTAGTAAGTTCAGATTTGATTTAGGAAGGGTATTTAGATGATATGGTTACGTTATACGTATATGTGTGATTATTTATTTTTCTCATTCTATCGCTATTGTGGTAGGATAGAAATTCTCCTATCCAACCACAATCCTAATTTACATTTTTCAAATCTTGTTATTTAATTTTTATACTCTCACTTTAATTTTTTTTTCGATTTTACTATTTTACAAACTTACATTTACTTCAGTCATTTACTACGACATTTACTAGACAGTTATGTACTATTTATCTAATTCTACTGTTATTAATGAGCATTGGTAGTTTTGCTGTAGAGGATTGAGACTCGCGATCGTGGGTTGCGTGTTCCATTCCCGAGATACAATCTTATTAAACTTATACACATTTTGTGTAAATTATATAGAATTGCCACAGCTCACGAACAAGTTTGTACAGGTTAAGCAACAGCGTCCACTGCGTATCATAATAGCAAGCTATGATCGCCAACCCGTCTGCTGTCCAGTTCGACTTCGAGTGCCGGTCTGGTGTGAAAATCAGGGAGGAATCAATAGCCTCCCTGGTAAGAGAAGAAAAAACCAAAGACGAATTCCTCCTACTCTGTAGAAAAATAATAAGTATAGTAATAGACAAAAATAAAAGCTAATAAAAATGTAAATAACAATAATCCAAAAAAAAATGTAAAACCAAGTGATATTATATTAATCCTATATATAAATTAAATAATAAAAATGTTCCACGTTGTACTATATAAACTAATTGATAAGCTTTTTTAAAACTAGCTTACTTACTTTAGCGTAAGAAGAGTCATTTTGTTTGTTTAATTTATCAATTAATATATGACCAGTGCGTCTCTTACAAGCTGCACGTTATCTTTTAAAATACGGGACAAGTGTTATTTCCGTCTCCCGAAATAAAATCGTTTAGTTTAGAAAAGACTTTATTAGAATTTTATCCCATGCTGCATTGACCGCTTTTATCGTACGAACATTACTTAAATGGGGAGATCTTTTTCTGTCACAAATAAAAGAGGTTTCATTGTACCTATCAATAATCCGGTACGCAAACATTTTAACAAGCACATGAAGGATTTTAAAAATTGTGTTTGGCATCATATTTACTTCATGTAATGCAAACACAGCGATTCGGTTCTTTTATCACTCTTTGATCTGTATTTTACAATATATTGGCGTGATAAAAAACAGAATTAACAATCATATAAAATTACAGATTCCAAATTTAAAAATAAAATTTCATTTATTTTTAATTAGAACAATATTTATGGCCATATTAAGTGTATTTTGTTATGTAATTTGGCGACGCTTCATGTTTTGTCATGTTATATGTTATGTTAATTGTAGTATGTTATTTCTATATTTTAACACATAAGCCAACCATGGTTGAAGTTAAAAAAGACATTTAAAAATTAAATTTAAGAAATAAAACTATGTTTAGATATGTGTGATTATGTATAGATATTCGTATAGACATTTATAAATATGCGATGGCATGCGCACTATCTATATTCAGCGAAAGTATCTGTTTATTAAGAATTCATGGATTTGATATGGAATTGGAACGTGCCGTGCGATGCGCGGGCCGCGGTAATATATTGATCTTTAAATATACTTTATTCAAAGCGAAAATTTCAGGTAGCTGTAAAAATCTCACTCCAATATGCCCCCGCGTCCTATAACTTTAAACATTTATCTAACTTCGGGAAATTATTCTACAGGGATTTGATATTGACGAGGATAAACAGTGGTTTACCTGAAGTATCACTATACTTCACTAAGGGCTAGCTAAACATGGAAAGTTATTGAGAGACGATGTCAGATGGTGTGAGACAACAGAAGCTGTTGATTCGCGGTGGCAGCAGATGAGGGACAGTGAAAACTGTTGAGGAAGTGTAGAAGCAGTAGAGGGGCGGTGGCAGCTGATGAGAGAGAGTAAGCAGTAGTTATAAAAGGCAATAGCGGTTGTTAGAGGTGGCGTTGGAAACTGTTGAGGGACAGTAGAAACTGTTGATGGGCGGCGACAGCCAATGAGGAACAGTGAAAACTGTTGAGGAACAGTAGAAGCAGTAGATGGGCGGTGGCAGCTGATGAGAGAGAGTAAGCAGTAGTTATAAAAGGCAATAGCGGTTGTTAGAGGTGGCGTTGGAAACTGTTGAGGGACAGTAGAAACTGTTGATGGGCGGCGACAGCCAATGAGGAACAGTGAAAACTGTTGAGAAACAGTGGAAGATGTTAATGGGCGGTGGCAGCCGATGAAAGATATAGAAAACTGTTGAGGGACCAGTGTAGTTGTTAACCTGCAGAGTATATACAGGATGATTGGGTACATATGTTAAAGCTTTAATGGGATGACTGTATAACTCATACGTTGTAAAAAAAAAACTAAAAGAGCTACTAAAGTAATGATAATACACACACACACACACACGCACACACACACATACTCATGTATACGTGATAGCAGGTATGGTTCCTGTTGCGCTTCTTGCAGACGAAAGAACTGATCTGTACCGAAGCAAAAAAAGCAAATCAGACCCAACTTCAGCTGAACTTAGAATTCGGGGAAGACTGAAAAGCTTGCAACAGTGGCAATCGTCCTGGGATAAGTCGACGAAAGGAAAATGGACGCGTAAGCTAATACCAAACCTAGAGCCATGGGTGAACCGAGATCATGGAGAGTTGAACTACTACCTGACTCAGATGATATCCGGCCACGGATGTTACCGAGCGTATCTCCATAGGTTCAAATACGAAGATTCTCCTGACTGTCCTAATTGTGTCGGAATGATTGAAGATGCAGAGCATGTCTTTTTCGTCTGCCCCCGATTTAACGAAGCCAGGAGGTCTTGGGAAGAAGGTGTAGGATGCAGAATCTATCCTGAAACTCTGATAGCTACAATGCTATCCTCGCCTTCGGCCTGGGAACTTACGAGCGCGTACTGTACGACGGTGCTGAAGGAGTTGCGAAAAACAGAGCAGGAGCGGAGGAACTCGGCCTGAACAGCCACTCTATCAGAGAAAGCTGCAGCTAAATCCCCCCCGCGAAGTAATGCCTAACGGCCATGTCGTGGGGACCAGGGATACCGAAGAGAGAGGATTGTTTTTAGTCGGTATTGATCTAGATCGAGTCCGACATACGGGGCACCAACATCAGGCCCTATGATACGTAAAAGTATTTTTAAACCTCTATAAAAAAAAAATAAAAAAAAACATACTCATGTATATATATACATACACACACATATATATATATATATATATATAGAGAGAGAGAGAGAGAGATAAAGTTAATCTTTGTTTACTATCAGTCCCTGGAGTTTTTTTAATGCTAGTATTTATTGAACGTGTCGGATCCCAAAATAAAAAATAATTAAATGTAATATTTTTCAGCGTGATCAGATACAGGGTAATCAGGAATAGGTGTGAAAGAGCTTTTAAAGCTTTTACAGCTATAATATATAATCCTGTATAACTATAGCTGCCACACTAGAAGACACGAACCTATAGCTGTTAATCCACAGATCATGACCGATAGAGGCTTTATTGGCGACTACCTTTGAATAACAGTATGAGCGCCTTGAAGAACTACTTTGTAACGGTAGATGTTTTTTAACGATCGCTGCCGTAACGGAATAAATTGATGTTACATATTTTGAATATAGTGTTTATTATTTTTCACTTATTTTTTATCACTTTATATGTGCTAATTGGAAATACGAGTAAGATTTTAAAAGTTCACGAATAAGCTATACAGTTACCTTCTCAAAACTTTTTACACTTATACCGAGTCTTGAAGGTAGACGCGACGTGGGTACGCCCACCATGAGGTGAAACGACTACAAAGTTAAGGTTGTGGGCAGTCTTGGATGCGAGCAATGCAGGACCTGTTATCGTGGGGAATATTGGAGGAGGGCAATGCCTTTCTTTGGGCGTCCATAGGCTGAAAGAAAAAATAAAATCCTTGAGATTTGCGTAACAGACAGGAAGAACTACACATATTAAAATTTTTACATCTGTATATATAACCAATCACCCTGTATAAATTATAATTAATACAATAGCAAATGTATAGATTAATCACTACAATCAATCTATAATGTATCGATATAACGGATTATTTACCTTTCATCAGAGCAGACATTGATTTTAGGGAGCAGTTCAAATCCCCAAATAACAACCACGTTCGTTAACAAACAGAAGGCGTTATCTGTAATCATTTAATTAACTCGAAGTAACAATGTATACCTACATCTTGAAATATAATGAACGTATATCTTCATCTTTTCAAATTATTGAAAAAAAATATCTAACATTTAAATCAAATTAAAAACAATTCAAAAATGATTTTTTAATCATAGATAGGTTATATAGTTAAATAAACACAGATATCGCCTTGAGCTATTAGACCGCTTCTCGTGTTACTATATAAATTAGTTAAGTTATTATATATCGTATGCAATGAAGTGTAAATAAACGAAGATTAAACGAACAATTATTTAATTAATATATATATATATATATATATATATATATATATATATATATATATAAATAATGAATAATGACTTGACGGATAAACGACAAAAAAATAGTGACAAAAGAGGTACTTTTATGAAGTCATAATTAATAAGTAAACAGAAACAAAAATAATTTTATCTTTAATTCACATACATATTAGTTGATTTGATTTATATAAATAGTGTCTATATAAATAAAACCTGTTTATAAATTATATTTCATAAAAGATGCTGGAGAATGATCTGTGATTCTGGGCAACAGAACGAACTAAGAGATACTCAAGGTACTCAAACAGTCTTTCATGTATTTTTCTACAAGGAGTCCTTGATATGGTCATATTGCCAGCAAGGCAGAAACATGATTGAAGGCAAAAGACCAAAAAGTAGCCACCCAAGAAGAACTGTAGAGATCAAATTTGTAAGTTCGACATAGAGAAAGTGTTCCGTGGATAATGGATAACTTCAGCAATGATAAGATGCGAGAAAGTGGATACATTCCTATCATCATAATGGTTCAAGCCTCAGGGCGTCCATAGATGGATATAAGCAATTACAGATTTACAATGGAATTGGCAAGAATCTGTTTGCATCTGTAGCCAAAAGAAAAGTAATAACAAATTAAAAAACAATTATGTACAATTAACAAATAATTCAACTGAAGCACAGATCGACTATTCAATTTATTTATATAGATAGGGAATTACCAATGAAAGACACACAATAAAACAACAATAAAACTTTATTGTTAGCTCGGCAAATGGTCCAATATTGTTTGGTTTGTGCTGTTTATAACATTGTCTATTTATTGTTCTGCATTTGGAGTGCAGCCAACGGTTTGCAATTTAAGCAGGAATAATAGAAATGTAGATTGATGTAATATCTAGCGAATTGTAATAAAACAGATTGAATGGGTAGAAATACCTTTGTACATTAAAACTAGCTTATCTACGCAGCGATGTCTTTAAATTACTCAATTAACATCTGTAAGAATTTTAATTAGGCTCATAATATTTAATTAACTTTCTTTTAAAAGAAGTTTTTCATCATTTTTGAAAAGGTATAATTTTTTTCCCTCGAAAAATTGCTTTTCTTTTTTAATTATTATCTGTATTATGTGATACCATTACAAAGATATCATTTTCACAGAGTAAATGCTTAATTAATGCGAAGGCGGGCGTTGTCAAATGTGAAACAGGACTACTAGAGTTTTAAGCTTACTGTACAATGAATGTATATGTCATGCGCATTTCGTGAGAAACTTTTGTATACAATGAAACACGAAAATAAGTTCCACAGAAGATTTTTGTACTTATTTATTCTCTGTTGATGGTTCAGTTAGCCCGAAGGCTTTTACAGCTTCATCTGAGCTAAGTTCACGGAGTGGAAGGGTCCGTGAAATTAAAAACTTAATTTATTTTGTAACAATCATCTATATATTCCATATTAATATCAATGACAATATTAATACTGCGTATTTAAAAATGTGTCTGAATGGTACAGCGCCATCTAGCGGACAATAGGTGTATTAAATATGGATTACATATATATAATAAAATAAATAAAGGCATATATTTGTACATTTACATATAAGCAATAGTTGAGATGAGTCTCCTTGAAAAATCGAATCATAAATGAGATGCATAGAAGAATCCGCGGTCACCGATGTAGCTGAAAGAATTGGTTGTCTGAAGTGGCAGTTGTTGGGATTTGGAGGGGGTTGATAGGTTAACGAGTGGCGAAGACAAGCCGGTATACGTGGGTAGATCCCTTTTGAGAATGCGACGATTCGACATATGTCGCGATAAGTAGCTTAATAAGTCTGCAATAATCTATACTCATGTTGGTATGTCTTTTTTTATTTTATTTATTAAAATTATTATTAAAGTTTAGTAAATATCCTCTCACAAATTTCGAATAAATATTACATAACTATAAATACATTTAAAAAACTATTATTTATTATTGTGGTGGTTGTGAAAAAATATGTACCTAGTCCGCCATATTGGAACGGCGTCCATTTTGAATTTTAAATTTTGACATAATCATCGTGTTTTGCTAGTGTAGCCCTTTCATTTGATACCCATATTGAGGTGGTTTTTTTTTTTTTTTTTTTTATGACCCCCGCTATTGGGGGCCTCTCGTACCCCTATCTAATTTTGGGACAGGGACCTTTTATACAATATTTTTCACGTACGTTTTTATTTTCTTACTCGTCTTTCTTTCTTTACATTATCATTTCTTTCAGTCTGTTTTCTATCTTTCATTCAACAATTCGTCTTTCTTTCTCATTCGCTCTATTCAACTTTCATTCTTTCCTCTTTTCTTATTACTAATTCCATTTTGTGTTTTTCTGTTACCTTTTTTATTTTACAATAATAACAATTTATTAATATTTTACAATAAATTTCTTACTCTATAATTATTTTTCATTTATCACAGATTTATGTTTCATTTTGTCACTTTATTTTCTATTTTCTATTTGTTTATTATGTTTGCGTTTTGTTTATGCTTGTGGCTTTTTTAACAATTTCTTTACAGAGGGTTAAGAATGAATGTTTGAATTCCCCGCCTATCAGGGAGGCTATTGTCTCCTCCCTGATTTGCACGCCAGACCGGCACTCGAAGTCGTACCGGAGTCCCCCGAATGCGGGACACCGGGCCACAAGGTGGATCACGGTCTGGCCCACGCCCGGTTCACAGAAGCACGAGGGGTCCTCCTTGAGCTTAAACCTATGAAGGTACTCAGAGAACCCCCCGTGCCCCGTGAAGAGCTGGGCCGAGACCGCGTCCACCTCGATGCTGCGGAGCACGCGGTAGGCTGAGACGGCGTCCGGGAAAAACATCCTCGTTACCGAAGCCTATATTGAGGTGGTTAAGGAAAAATATGTAATCCGCCATTTTGAAAAAAACATTAAAAACACAAAAAACATTTAAAAACATTAAAAGCCAACGATGGATAGTTTTCGGCTGTAGAATATTCCAAAGTATTATATAAAACTATGTTACACTATTTATATTTATCCAGTTAAAAATTTTCACTCGTGTAACGACATTTAGAATTTATAAATACATAATTACGTTTTACAAATGTTAAAGAAGAATCCACAGACCATTACATGTGACCTTTTCCACTGAAAATAAGTGACAAATCTTGCTTAACGATCCATGGAACGGAACTGTACGATCTGCCGAATTTTATCTCTAAACCAAGGTCTATCAATTTCACGGCCTATTTACTACGCTTGAAGTTTCATAATGGCAAAATAGTCCAATAGCGGATTGACATGAATTTTAATAACTCTATGAATCTATAATGTATGCCAGTTATTTCTAAAAGAAAAAGAAAAAAATATATGTTCAAAAATAGAACGTTTAACAAAACTGTTAATGGTCGTCAAATTTTTCGTAAGGTGTTAAAGTTGCGGAGAAGAAGCAGGAAAAAACTCAACAACAACACATCTGTTAATAAAGTTTAACAATACAGATTTATGTATCAGTGTTTGTCTATTCTTGTCTCTGCGGGCTGGGTTCCGCAATCAAGTAGCACTGCGGTCATTTTGCGTCGAGTATATAAATCTTCGCAAGCAATAAATTTTATACATATATATAAATATTAAGTTTGTATAAACTGAAAATCAAGAATTATAATTCAATTTATGCATTATATATCGCGTTGATAGAACCGTAGACAAATAAAATATACAGTATTTACGTTCCTATATTAAGATTAAGCTTTATTGAAACACCTAAGATCCTTAATTATAAAAAAAATTAGAATTTGAAAGAAAAATTAACGAAAAATGCAAAATGGCTACTACAGAATATGTGCGATTTTAATTGTATTTCATGTTTGTCTGAGTATACGACATTAATGTATTTTTTGAAATATTCTTTATTGTATATCACACGGTCTTATCACACGTGGCAATCTTTCCATGATATGGAAACAGTAAAAATATAAACAAAGGGTAGTTAATGTGTACAAACCATACATATATACAAACATACATACATACGGCATAATACATATCACTAATTGCTATCGCTATCTTAATTTGTTGCGTCTCAAACCAATATATATATATATATATATATATATATATATATATATATATATATATATATGTATGTATGTATGGCAATCGGTGTATATATATATTTACATATATATTTATTATATATATATATGTATATATATATACATATATATTTATTTATATTTATGTATAAATATAAATAAATATATATGTATATATACATATATATGTACATTACTTTTCAATTGGAAATCATTAGGTGAAATAATTCAAATGTATAACAATTGTTGTGATGTTTGGCTTGGAAATTTTAAATCTAATAAAGCAAATGAATATTCCACTGTCCGATTGCCACATGCAGAAGTACCGCGCCACGTTACTCTTCCCTAGTGCCAGGAATATACAGGATGATTGGTTATACGTGTAAAAACATTAAAAGGGTTTATACCTGTATGTAATACATATACGGTACACCTTACCAAAAAAAGGTTTCAGAAATATTAAATAAATAATGTTGTTAATGTCGATATGAGTAAATGCATAGAAAAAAAGGTATCGATATAGTCTATTGGATTCGCAAGTGAAAACGACATAGTACGTAGAACTGATGACCGCTGGGGCCTTAAGGCTCTATAGTGGAGACAAGCTGGGAAGTGCAGCGTAGGCTATCCGGATCGGATCAAGGGGGATAAACAACCTTAACAGGCAGATCCTCGGAAGATGCTGGATGCAGGCGGCTTTCTACAGTTTCTATTGTAAGTTTATATACAATGTCTATGTTCAACAGTAGTCATCCTATGGCTCAAACGATGATGATGATGGGTCTGGTGATGTTGATGATGAAGTATTTGTGATGAAAGTAAGCAAAGTATAACAATAAAGAATAACAATAAAGTACTAATAATCTTTCTTCAACAATTAATTATTTGTACTTCTTTTATTTCATGGTTTCACCAGTCCCTTGGGATTTAAAAGACCGTTAAAGTGCTTCCTTATAATTTATTTCCGTCGCCTAACATCAAAGGATCATTATTAAGTTTCCGTTTGGAAATAGGCTCTCAGGATTTATTCATTAAAGTGACATATTTATATTTAACAATGCTGCTTTGGATTTTGAAATACAAAATAAGGATATTATTTGCGTTTTTATTTATTTGTTTCGACGAAAAGAGTCTTCACTTTATTTAAATCTAGCGCAAAGTTAAAAAGAAGATTAATTTTCTTAATTAAATTTATAGAATTTTTATATGTAATATTGTGAATTTTGAGCCTTTGAATATTTTCATAATAAATTAATTTCACGTAAAAGTTTTTTGTATTTAAACCTTAAAAATTTCCTGTCAAATTTTGCAGGCGTTAAGGATTTATCCTCTCCACTCGATGCACTCGAATAGCTCATTAAAATTCATGAAATGCTGCTTGGTTCGAACACTTCCTTATATTCTCGAAGGACGTCGTTTACTCATAAGGAGGTGCTTGATTTTATAAATATTTCAGGTGTTTATGCATCGAAAATATTAGCACTTTTGTTCACTTTAACCCTAAGGTAGTAACTTAAATACAACCTTATATATTCAGATGTAATGCTTGGTTCTTCATCCTTTCAGTCATAAGGCATTCACTGCTGGACTTAGACCTCACTCATAGATTTCAAATAAGACCAGTTTCAAGTGTCCTGCAACTGGCATCTTCTAAACACTAAGCAAAGCCTTTTTATTATTATTAGAATATATATTCAAGAGACATTAGCGTCCGTGCCTTTGATTTTATATTTACATTTAATATTTCCGAATTTTTATTGCTTACATATACGCATATTACAGTGTTTATTGAGTCTCTTAATCTATTTACTAGCTTAAATCGTAAACCATTTAAAACTAAGTTGAAGTTAAGTAATTATTATGATTATTTTTTTTCATTAGTGTCTTGTTTGTTTTTAACGACGCTCTAAAGTTCTCTTAGTTTTTATAACAAAGGTTCGTGCGATCTTAACGAGGTCGCTTACAGTGCGCTTGGCGATCTTTAGTCTCCAGAACCTTTTTGATCGCTATGCAGCCTTCCCGTAACTACCTAAATTTTCCAATGCACTGAGCTATTCCGTTTACTTTGTGTCATCTATCGACCTTCTTTCTAATTCTTCTTCTTCTATCTTGTAGAAAAGCCCTGGACAAACCCCTATCCATGGTTCTTTGGACAACTGTGGGTAATTGAAAATTATTTCTGCTCAACCTCGTCAAGTCGCCGAATTCCCTCTGCAATACCTATGCCTCCCCAAAGATCGCCAAGATAGCCGATCTTAGACTACCCACGTCCAGTTACTCCTCGTGATTTTATCAACATCATGGTCCACCTAGTGATAGAACTACCCATGCTGCGTCACCTGACTCATGGTCAACATATTTTTATTTACTTTTAATGTAAATTTTGAAAAATATAATATGGTTACCTGAATATATAAGAATGAGGACACCGAAAGAGCCTAATTTATTTGAAAACCTTCATTTCGTAGAAGCGGTGTGGTCGACTAAAATACAAAATTCCAAAATTTAATGCTCTTACGACAAAATGAAGCACTTTGCTACCAATTCTACAGCGAAGCCAATACCTGTCATAATTAATAAAACTGTAACCAATAAGCCGGTGAATTCAATCACGCTAAGCTGGTCCGTCGACACTTCCTGGAATTCTCAACTGAATTGTAGACTTCTCTGTCGATCCGTTTTGTAATACGTATTAATTTGATACGATTTATATCGGTATATGACGGAAATTATAATATTTGTTATATGTCATAGCACGTTCCATTCAAGATGTTGAATTATAGTCTTTAATTCATTTATAATAAACGAAATGAAATTTTTTAATGAAATGGTGCAGAATATTATTGGACTACCATTAACTAAATTCAAAACGTATATTAAAAATGAATTGAAAAAGCATATAATTCAATAAACGAATATTTAAAGTTAAGAATCGTTGGCATTATTTTGATTTCGTTTAGGCTATACCTAAGTGTATATATATATATATATATATATATATATATTATCAGTGTTATTGTGAAGTTTCTTCCTGTTTCTTCTCTACATTTATAAACTTACGAAGCGAGTTTTATTAAAAGTTCTTTAGTTTCAAAAAAATAATAAATTTTATCTATATCTTTTTTATCTTATAAAAATACGTTACAAATTAAAAAAAAAAAAACTTGATAAGCATCGCGATTGTTAACTTTCCCTTGAGTGAAAAGAGAAAATTGACTTAGTAATATTGAGAGGTATAGGATATTTATCTCCTATTGAAAAGGGACTGCGCGTTCCAGCTGCAAAACGATGTTATGACATATATGATGTTTTAGTTCTAAGTTGTTCAACTTTGCCTAACTATGAGCGAATATACAAAGACATTTCCCCGAAGTTCTAATTGATATTAAATTTTTTTTAATTAACTTTTCATATAACGAATTACATTTCTTGTTGAAATGAAGCTATAGCCTATCAGGTTTTTTTTCGTGCCTTCCGTTTTTGGTGTCCTCTTTTCAATGCCCTTTCACCCGATACCAAAACAAGTTTATTTTATTATTAATTCATAATTCATGATTTAAGAACCTTTTTTTATCTAACATAAATAAATATTCTACTAAACTAAGCGGAAACCAAGATACAGTACATAGCGGTGGTCATGTTTTCCCAGGCAGTTCAATAATAACAACGCTTCACGAGTTTTTTGTTCGTCCGCATGTATATGTAATATATGACCGTATTGTTTGTTTATAGTTTGCAATATACAGTAGCAGAGAAACTGAAGAAAATAATAAAAAAACACACGTTGTGAAATTCGTGCAGCGATGTTTTTTTTTTGTATAAAAATTTTTAATTATCTTCGAGATTGGAATATATTCTTGTTAACTACACGATGCGTGTAATTAATGATTCCAACATTGATCTTGTTTTCGGCTGGTATACGCTCACTGCTGGGCAAATACCCCTGCGAAAAATCGCCACGATGACCAGTCTTTCAAGAACTTGACATAGGTCAAGTTCGTGGAAGAAGGTCCACCTAGAGAGGGATCAATATGTGCTGCATCTACCATCACCATTCATCTCAACCATTGCAACTTCTATATTATACCAAGACAAATGAAATTACAAAGCATAAATAAAGAATAAAACAAAAAGTAAAAGTAGGATCCTGAACAGAAGGCGATGGAAGTGAGACTTTGTACGAAAGGAAAGGTTAGGAAAGAAACACAAGATATTGTTAGAAAGAAAAGGAGAAACGAATAAAGGATATTAAGAAGGAAGAGAAACGAGAATAACAATATTAACATTTAGTTGATTTTTTTTTACAAATAATCTTTGCTTTAACATGGTAAGAGAGAAAGAGGGGTCCTTAAAACGGATGACATAAAAAATTGTGATTGAAATGATCATTGTAAATAATATGAAGCTAGTAATATAAATATAATTTGAACGAAAAAAGGTAATTTTCAGTTTATCTCTCTTTAATATTTTAGTCTTAAAATCTGTTATTTTGATTAGAGTTCTTTAAATATTTCTAACTTATCCTGATTAACATATATTCCACGTCTGTGAAAAGTTTTTACACCCTTATTAAAAAAAAAAAGTTTAAGTTTAGTTTATCTACAATATAACAAAAGAAAACAATGTAACAAAATTTACATTTACGTTTTTTTAATTGTTAATGTAATTAATTTTTATTTATTGCTCATGTGTCAAGAAAAAAACAAGTTAGAACTTTCATACCCTATGTATTAGCTTTACTGTAAGTAATTAAGGCAAAATTTTCATTTAAAACTCCTAGACATTATTAAGGCAGTTAATTTTTTTTCTTAGGACGGTAGAACTATCTATAACATTTTTTGTTATCTATTTGCGAAATAATTTAATTATATCTGAGCTATACGTGTTTTTGACAAATATTTCACGTCACTATTATTGGTGCCAAATTCTCTCAATTTTTTGAAAAAAAAAATCGTCGAAATCTTTACTCATATCGTTCCGTAACCACCGTATCGCCTATTATGCCTCACTACGACTTCTGGCTATTCAGCAATCTCAAAAATCAAACGCAGGGACGCCGCTTTGAAACGATTTAGAAGATAAAATCGTTCGAGGACTGGAAAAAGCGTTTTCAAAAGTGCGTTTCATCGAACGGAGATTACTTTGAAGGGAATGAAATTGTTTTGGAAGAATAAATAAAGAATTTACACTTTATAAACAAATTCACCATATGTGTGGACGCCACTACACTTAAAAATATTTCGGATATTTTTAAGTGTATTTTATATTCGGAACTGTTGTCCGAGGTAAATTTTCGAGTTTATTCAGCTAGATTGCTTTCTAAATTTCTCTTCCTTTTATAAACTCCTAAGACAAATCTTGCACCGTTAAATAGGATATGTGACCTCCACAATTCATATATTAGTGATTGATATATTCTCGTGCTCTCTTGTATCTTATAAAAGACAATTTAATTCGAAATTATTGGATATACACAATACAATTTAAACCTCACTGGAATGTGATTACTTGCGTGTAATAATTACTTTCTGTTCTGCAGAATGCGCTGTATTATTGATCCCGGTGTAGTAATGTTTTTGTTTTGTTTTATTATTGTTTGACTCTAATTCATTAAATGTTCGTAGTAAGATTATAAGGTAACAAATGTAATTAATTTTATTTTTCCAAGTTTGTAATTTCTTACTGCATTTATTTACTGTTTATCTCCGATAAAGTAAAAATAAAAATAAATGACCGTATATATAAACAATTAAGATTCGTTACATTGCTCAATCATCATGGAATTCGAATGATGAATTAGTTTTAGTGTTAACAAATTCCCTTCAAACAGATTGTTGTTGGAAAACTTTATCTCCCAAAGCAATAAGTACTCAGAACAATTGCACTAACAATATTCCGTCATGAAATACCGCACATAAATCTGCGCAACAAACTTAGCAACGTCAAAGCGGCTGACTTCTGCTTGTCCGGGTAATTGTTGAACTTTGTACATCCGGCCCGGGTGAACTGGTGCTTAGAAAACCGGATTACCCGGGAGTCGATCGTGGTAATGCGCAACTAAAGTAAGCATGGGTCGTCTCTTATTTTAGACCACCAGACTTGGTTTGATTTTTAATTTATTTATATATAAACTTCGCCGGGGTTCTCACATCCTTTATCTACTCTGTAATATTTTTTTTTTTCAATCAACTCATTCCCTTTTATCTCAAATCAAGGTTTCAACTTCGTCATGATACACATGAGATCAACAGATAATCTGGATTTATAAAATACCGGCGCATTCTTCTTGTTTATGACCAAATCTTTTACCACACAGGCCGTTCGATTATGGAATGATTTACAGCTGAATATAAGACATGCTAAATCACTACCTATTTTTAAGCAAATGGATAAGAACTATTTACTAGACCTATGATTATTTATCTGTTAATTCATTTATTTTTCTCCCTCTGTTTCTTTATTCTTTCTGAGGCAAGTGCGATCAAAATCAGTTAGATATTTTTATTTATTATTGTATTACATTTATAATATGTATAACACCTCATTTATTATAAATGTATATGTTATATACTCATGTATATATGTTTATATGTTACAGTACGTATGTTTTGTACACGTTAACTACCCATTATTAGTACTTCTACCTTTTCCATATAATTTGTCTGTAAGAGGTTGCCTTGTGTGACAAAACCGCCATTGTACTTTTTTGTATATTATTGTGAAACTATTTAAATGTATCCTAACATATACAATAAAGAATGTAAATAAAACCTTTTTTGCTCTTATAGTATTTAAGCCGTGTAGCGTTGTCTTAGTTCGATTTTCAAATATTAAATAGAAAATAACGTCGCCGCTTTCTTTAAACAATAAAACAATGTAAACTGTATGCTTATTAGTATTAAGAGGTTTTTTTTTTAATGTAAATAGTTAGATGTAAACACTTTAAAGAAGTGAATAAATAGTCTGTTTACTATCAAGGTATTGGCTGTTCAAAAATGAATATATGAAAATAATATTATTATTAGTTATTCTTTCCTAGCTGTTCCTGCAAATTTTACACTGTCAAAGTTATTGATCTATCGTATTGCAATAAAAAAAATAATTTGAGGCATTTCACTTTGCACGAGCTTGATTGGGAATTCATGTCATAGCTTTAATGATGATAAAAGACTTGTGACAAACGTTCCAGAAAAAGAAACCTAACGTTCCTGACTGACTACTTTTAGACACACCACCCCCATTGGGAATATGGAGCGATCCGATTTAATCCTGGACATATGTAACAATATACTATACAATATTAATTTTCCCAGTTTTATTGCATCAAAATAGAAGACGATATCCCACAGACGTAACCTTTCACCCCTTCTAAGATTTTACACCTTTAAATAATCACCCCGTATATACTATATACTTTACGACTATATGTATACGAGAGGCTTCCAATAGCGGGGGCCATTAAAAAAAATCACACCGTATATTCACACAGACTTTTCACTTCTACGTTAAAATCGTAAGATTTCGATTTGATAAAAGTTAATCTAATTGAGTTCGTTTTAAATGGAATAATTCAATTTAAATTTAATCAACTACAGTCCCAAACGCGTTCTAAATTTGAATAAAAACATAACACGATTGGGTTTACCAAAAACCCAATTATTGTTACAGACAGTTGCGGCTCTAGCCCGTGTAGCGGTCGTGTGCAACGAAACCCTGGCGATTTAACTTTGCCGTCGTAACAACAATGGTTTTTCATATTCAAACAAACTATTTTATAAGTAGGTATAGCTTACAATATGGTATTGGTTACAGCCTTTCTTGTTATGACGGTAGAATAACACTCTTTCTTTTTATGCTTATAGCACATCTTTGTTGCGAAACTAAGCGGCGAACCGCGATAGATTCCAAGACGATGCTCTTAGCTGTCGCGGCATCCACGTGCACTGCACACCCTGCACTATAGTTCAGGTCTCCCCTGATTACAGATGTACTAAATACCATGGTTCATCTCTACTAAAGTTCCAAACAAAGTTTTTAAAGTATAAATATAATTGTATAGTGTATTCTATTCGTTATATTCATGAAAATAATGATACAATTTCTGCATCTTACGTCAACAATCCTCTTAAGTAAACCGACTAATTATGTATTGAATTCGTTCCACATAAGACGTTGTAGAGCTTCTTTACCGTCGTTTAGAAACAGTTCGACTGGAAGTAAGTCGATTCAAGCCGGTCGCGAGGATTATATCGTATAACAAGTCAACTTACTGAAGGTTTACTGTTTAATGCAATTTTTATAAATACGATAGCACTACAATAATATATACTTTATAAAAAATATTACTAATTAAAATTTAATAATGATATTTATTTCAACATAGGCCTTTCAATATAGGCCTCCCCCACAATCTTCCAAAAGGACTGTTTTAAGCGGCCAGCATACAATATCTTGCGACTAAAAGGTCGTTATTTTTATTTTAGTCATAAGTTAAAAGAATTATTAGTAAAGTTGTACCGGTTTTTCCTGAGGGTGGCAAGGAGATGGCTTGCGATGAAGGAAGGGA
Organism: Battus philenor; assembly: GCF_028537555.1. Taxonomy (NCBI): domain Eukaryota; kingdom Metazoa; phylum Arthropoda; class Insecta; order Lepidoptera; family Papilionidae; genus Battus; species Battus philenor. The sequence continues at coordinate 1,824,643 of NW_027181759.1, read as the reverse complement.
AGAAGCTGAAAGCAATGCGTGTGATCGTTTACTGTCTGAACGAAGTTACAAAATCTAAAGCATTTTAAAACAAAAAGAGAAGAGATTAGCAAATAAATAAATTGAAAAATAGTAAACAGTACATAATAATAGAGCAATGAACACAAACAAAATGTTGAATTCTAATTTATAGCTAAACGCTACTTGATATTGGTGTTTTTTATAATATTTGTTCAACTCTTACCTCGTGGGGGTGCTAGGCGATATAAAGATTGAGACGTTAATTTAAAAATGCTCCGAGAACGAAATTGAACAACCGAGACGAGAACTTATAAGGTAAATTTATAACGTAAATTTGAATTAGCCCCGACGCGTGAGAAATCACCTGTGCTTGTGAACGCAACCGACACAAAGAGTGTGCGTCGATGCTTAAGACGTCACATAGCTAGTCAACGCAACCGAGGCCAGAGTCCTTGTTCCGTGTGTTTATATTTTTTTTCTTAAAATTTCAATTTAAACATATGGAATGCTAACATGCAACGTTACAAGGTTTATTAAAAAAAGTAGTAACATAGTACCAAAAAGTAAAATAACAAAAGAAATGTAAATAAACACAATACATATAAGGTCTGTGATAATTAAAAAATATAGATGATAGAAGAAAGCAGATACAAGAAAGAAGATCTACAAGCAAAGACTGATAGATCATGTAAAGCGTAAAATGAACGAATAAAAGATGACGAGGACGAAAGAGAAGGTAGAATAAAAATTGAAATCTTATTTTCTTCAATATTTGCGGTAAATAAAATCCTTTGGGAAGGTTCTTGAGTGGCGACCATAAGCCGGTAGACTCGACGAGGCGCCCACTAAATGAGTAAGAAAAGGACCAATATTTAGCCACTTCCGCACATGCAGTGGTAGTCATGCAATAAAATGCACCGCCCGCCAGCCCGCGGATAAACACAGGCTCTGTGTTTGGCACTAATCGGTGTAACATAACTCCTGAAGATGCCCCGTGGAGGGGTAAAACACGTGTTGAGTAATTTGGCGGGTTTGTGATTCGCATTGTTTGCCGCATACGCATTTATGGTCTTTTGCTTACTTAGGATGGACTTCCGCGAGGTAACGCCTGATTAAATTAAGTATGCCCACTAAATGGACCCACTGTATAGTCAAGGCCATGGACAGAGGTTTGATGCAGGTAGTGCAAGACTCGTCATTGTAGCGATCTTTGGAGAAGGCTTTTACCTTGCAGCAAGCATTTATCGGTTGATACTGGTAGTGTTTAAAATGCATCTAGTAAACTTTCAAAATTTTCAACTTATTGTATGTAAGCATCTCATATTCGAATTTTGTATGTAAACATGAGATGCGACATCTGTATGTACAAGTTTATTAACAAATAAACACGTAAGGGAATATCAAAGTTTGGTATATTGACGTGAGGCAGCGAAAAGTCAATGTGTAGGCTTCGAAGTCGATATTTGGTTCCTTCTGAAAAGGCGAGTTACGTAATCTAATTTCTTCGAAGTAAATGAGATTCCGATGAAAAGGAATACGTAGCGTCTTTGACACGTGAAAAGTAAACATTCCAAATACAATTAGTAAATGAATATAATCGGATAAAATTTATACCTGCAAGTGTTAATTTAGTTCTAATCAATTTGAAACTAGTATTGTATTGCAAAAATTTACGATTTTCTGAAGAATAAAATATTAGAATCGATTTTAAAACATCGATTTTTATATATTTTTTTTTTATTATTTCATATTAATATTGTGAAAGAAACTGAGTATTTGTCTAATATTTTATTTATATAATCAAACTCAATAAAAAGAGAGTTAAGTTACGAATATAAAAGCCTTAAAGGTGTTGTTTCAGCTACATAGGCCACCCCCAAAGATATCTATGGGGAATATACCATTATCACCACGCTTCATAGGCAGTGCTGCCTCGAAACTTGTTTTATGGCAATCCTATATAATTAATGCACAAAGTGTAAATTATTTATGATTGTATCCGGGAATCGAAACCTTGACTAACGATTTCAAGATTTTTTTATTTATTTAATATTCTTTATTGTACACGATAAGATACATAATATACAGACACAATAATATACAGAAAAGTACAATGGGCGGTCTTATCATATAAGGTAATCTCTTACAGACAACCATAGTAAGGATAAGATAATAGTACTTATAAAGGGTAGTTCACGGGTACAAAAAAATACATATTCACAAACAAATGAACATATTTAAACATACATACATACGTATATAACATATATACTTATAATAAAAAAGTTTTCTTCATATTATAAATATAATACAATAATAAATAAAAACATCAAACTGATTTGGATCGCACTTGCCTATGATATGGATAAAATAAAGAAACAAAGGAAGAAAAAGTAATGAATGAAGGTTTTAATAATCATAGATCTAGTAAATTAGTATTAGTGCTCTACCTCTGGAATTTTTTATACATTATTGTGTGATACACCCTTTCAAAAAATTTATAGTTTCAGAAATTATACATTAGTTATTTTTTACAGTTAGTAGTTTTAATGTACTTAGTATTTATCTTTAGAAAACTTTATTTTATTGAACTTGAAATTGATTCATAATACATTTTTTTTGTTAATTTTAATAATCGTAAGTTTCACATATAAAAAATAAATATCTCATAACGGATCTGTAGTTACGTATTAATCTTAACCTTCATAAGTTTCAGCTTCACGTTGAAGTAAAATCCATACATAAATCAAGAACAGACGAAAGCTTAATTTCCCCGAGGATCTCATTCCTGTGTTTTCTCGACGCTGAATCATTTAGCTAACAAATGTCTAATTGTTTTAACTTATAAGGTTTTACTCCAACATTAATTATAATTAAAGACCTTTGACTAGACTAGACGGTAAAAGGTTAAAATAGATGTATATATAGGTAATTTATTATAAAAAAAAGTTTATATCTTTTTACGCCTATTTCGATAAACCTGTAGAAATGTTTATTTCGAAATATGCAACATAAATTTATTTTTTCTATTGGACTGCCACAGACCGTAATTTCTGATAGTATAAAGGAACGGATAGTAAACAATAATTATTTTAAGATCTTGTTTTCCGGATATTGCAAAACCTTTTCCTTACATTATTATCAATTAATATTTTGGAAACTTTTGATTTAGGAAATAAGGTGTATCAGTCGATTATTGACAGCGAAAGATCATAAATATATATGTGTACAAATATATTTTAGTATTAATGTATATATGTGGGAGTGAATCACGCAGGCGAATAATAGATGTTTTTAGATATTTTTTAAACACTAATTTTGCACTTCTTACATAGTTGATACAAACCGGCCCATCGCCATCTTCCCAGAGAATGCCATAATTCATTCCTACTCTTCATTCATTCATCAATCAATCGCTCACTTCCTTCACTCTTACGTTCCGTTCCCACACATATATATATATACACAAAACTAACTGTTTGTACTATTGGGACATAGGCTTTCTGTTGAAGATGTATTACTAACTGTTCATTACGAGAAACCAGCGCTATTTGATGAAGTAGTTTTCTTAAGATCTTCTTTAATGGAGCAGATATAGCGCATATAGCGTATTTTTAACGTTAGTTTACTCTAAATGCTCACGTAAGACAGGTATCTTTTATATATTAAAGATCGCTACAAAGGTAACGTAAAACCTCGTGAAAAACTAACATATACAAGTATAATTAAAGAGATCTTTATTCACGCAGGGCAAGTATTAATTGTTAAATACATATCTCGGAATAAACACTTATATCGAAGAATTAAGAAACATGCTTATCAAAATCTAAACATTTTTTGGCCTCCGTTATTGCGAACCTTTCGTTCTCATCTATCTTGGGAGAGAATATTTTTTAACAATACAGTAAATTTTTTTACATTTTTTTTCCGGCACTATGTTAGTCATACATTACTCTTTTTTCTTCATAATATCTCACATTCTTCTGGCTCACTAAGTTTCTTCGATACATCACCTATATTGCTACTTCTTCGCTTCCTAAACATCACTATAGGCTTATATATACATATATATAATTTTTTAGTTATCTAATCTAAACATTACTGTAGTGAGTTGTATATTCTCATTAAATAAAGTGTCGTGGAATACATTCGTACATTTGGGATGTTGTAATATAAAACTATTTATCATTAAACAGGTGTGAGTAAAAAACTATACATCAATTTTTATCTGCTATCACATACCATAGAACTTACCTTTAAACAACACTCACCACCAGAATTTATTTTCTACCAGAAATATTATACCATACAACATTTCGATCGTCAAAAAACAAAACATAAAAGAGAGGTTATTGTTGACTGTGAAAATACTTAACCTTATGTTATTGGAACAAGTTACCCGTAATGAGCAGTAAAATAAACGTTGGCGGTGCTTGGTTAAGTGGAAGGCAAACGATCTTGTGGATGCTCTTCAACAGGTTGAACAGATCTAATTAAAGCGGTTGTGGAAGAAACACCCGAATAACCTAGGTCATGTCTACAATCACTCTGGTAAGAATGCATGACTAAAAACAAGAATATACCATACCATACCATACCTTCGGGTATTATTCACCATTATTAATTATTTGCCACCAGGGATAACTTATCATTGAGCATCACTTAATATCAGGTATGACTTAGTTTAAGTTATTACTTACCGTCTTCTTCTTATCTTCAAGTATATATTATCAGATAATACTATTAGGTAAATTCATCATCAGATTTTACTTAGCAATAACTTATCATTAGGTATTACTTACCTTACCTTAAAGTTATCGCTAGTAGTAAATTATACCTATTATAAGCTATAAGTTACTGTCAAATATAATTTATCAACAGGTGTGATTAATTATCAGGTGCGACTTAGTATCTGTTGTAACTTTCGCTTAGATACAACTTAACATTTGGTATTATTTACTTCCTGGTTGACATACCAACTTGATTTACCGTCAGGTATAATTTACCGTCGGATTTTTTTTTAAAATGAAGTACAATTTACGTTCTGGTTTTAATTATTTCCCTATGAATCTCTCACAACTTTTTTTCACGTGCTGATATAAAACAAAAAAAAATTAACAAAAACCAACTGCATCTGCGAGTTGTTAAGGAATAGCACGCCTCAAGAATAAAATTGTGTTAAAATCGTGAGTTAATATGAAATACCGAGGCAGAGAAGTTTTCAGTTTCGCTTCAGCACCGAAACTTTTCAGTTAAAACAATGAAAAGAACTTTATTATTAAAACCAGTTGTATCATGTGAATAAAATTTTACATCTAACTGTCGATTTTAATATTACATTTAGAGAAATTGCGGTTATAGCTCCAGGGTTTGATTCCCGGAAAACATTTTGCACAATCCAAACTTTATTTCGTAACTATATGGGGTTGCCACACTTCTAGTAGAAGAAGATTACAGAGGATGGCACCAACGTCGTCTGCGTACCATTATATGCCGCGATCGCCAACCCGCCTGCCATGTGTAGTAATTATGGTATATCCCAACATAGACATCTTTAAGAAAGCATGTGCCTTATAATGGGCGTCTTTGGGCTGCAACCATAAAGAAATTAATCATAATTAATTTTATTTATATATCTATATTTAATTATTTAACGTTTGGTGTGATATTTTTGTATATTTGTAAATTATTTCAGTTGTTTTAATAGTTTGGTTGCCCCAAACCACCACTACCACCTTCTCTAAATTATCAAAGTTTGCTTATTGATTGGACGGTAGATAACATTTATTTTGGAGTACTTCAAATATTTAATAAAGAAATAATTTTGATTTTATTTGACGTTATAAGGTCTCTTCGTATTTTTCTGTAATATTTTCTACGCCTCAAATCGTTAAAAGCTTTTGTAGCTTTTTGCTATTTCTACAATATTCTTTGAATTGTCAGAAATCTTTATTCTTCATTAACTTGTGAAATCATCTCCTTCTCAGGCTCTGCTTTACAAAATTATACTAAAAAGAAGTTTGTTGACCCTTTCCATCTCTATCTTTTGTTATTTTTTCTAGCTATATATAATAACATATTATATTAACTATCCCACTAACCAAGGCTTTATTTTAACCGGAACAATATATTAAAATCTTTGGTTTACATTCAAAACCGAAGGCGATACCTAAATATATTGATACCTAAATATGTATTATAACTGTGTTTCGTATTGTAATTGCTACGAGATTGAGTGCTACGCGCCGCTACGAGACGCTACAAGGGTGCTATGTGTTACTACGAGATGCTACAAGGGTTTATAATTCTAAAATTTAATTAAAAAAATTGCTCGAAAATTATCTTAAGTTTCGGTATACTTTCTATGTAAAAACATTATTAAGCATTACTCGTGGTCGTAAATGTAAGTTCAATCAAATTATTCATGTCACGTCAGACAAGAGAGCATGGAATATGACTATAAATCCCTCGTAGCCTATATTTGTGTCTAGGTGCTGATTAACTGGCTTCTAATTGAATAAGGAACTCTCCAAGACTCGTTAAACAGGGGACACGACTAACTAGTGCGAATGGTTTAAGTTATAAGCTGTAGCGGATAAAAAAAAAACTTTATGACCTTGTAGTTTTGCTTAAATTATCATCATCAAATTATATCATCAGTCGATATAATTGAATTGCCTCCAAAAAGATCGCTGTGATGATCGTTCTTGTACTGCCGCGACCTTGACAATGTTGTCGGTCCGCCTTGTTGAGCTTATTGACGCCGCCTATACCGGCTCTTGATCGCTAATAGAAATTTTTTTGACTGGTAGATGTTGAATATATGTATACTTTTGGTGTTAGGGCATACAAGTTAATATAATAAATTAGATAAAACGTGCACTTGCTATAAATCGAATTTCAGACCTAAAATTATATATCACATGTTCTTAACTATCTAGCAGCTATAGTTCTAGATTTTCACACTAAACTAAATTTTCATCGAAAAATCCGGAACTTTTGAGTACATTTCTTGCACTTTATTGTCCACACAATTGCAATAGTGGAAATAAAATTGCTTGAGATAAGTCGCGTGGTTTCCTTTAATAACAAAACGGATAAGAACCCTATTACCTCTTCACTTCGCCCAGTGTGTGCTCCATACGTTCCCGCTTTCGCACAAAAATTAATACCTCTAGAATCCACTGCAAATGAATTTTGCCTGTTTATTTATACTTTTAGCCATCGACCTCCGTCAAAAAATCCGTTATCACCTAATGCTCGCGAGAATTACGTCATTGCGCGCGCAGTACCTGACATCGGAAACTTTAGCTTATAACGGATTAAAATAACTGATAAACTTAAACTACTATTACATATAGATTTTAGAATATTTTAGTTATAAGAATAAGTACTTGAAATCGTCTTTCAGTAAGAAATATAGGTTCTATTATTTTATTAAAAAGGGACAAAACGAAGACGGTCGTGAAATCACGCCCGCGGCTCGCAATGGTTCTTATGCTTGGACGTAAATTAACGCCCGCGGGCGGAGAACGGTTAGAAGTTGCGAGGAATTGTATTTCTTATGGAGACTAGGCCATGATCATTTCAAAGCATATTAAAATGATCATAGAGTTACAAATTTAATTTCCCTGTTAACTTTGAAAATTCTTAAACCTTGCCCAAGTATAGATCAAGTCAAGGCTGTGGGAGTCGTATATACACTGATGTGATGTCTGAGTGAATAATAGGTGTAAGATTTTGTGGGCGAGCGTAGCCGACGGGCGAACTTAGTGTGCCGAATTAGTGCAGCGGGCACATGCACGCACCGGTGACGCGGGCGCAGACCTTTTGTTACTTTTATTTCTTTTGCGCCTTTGTTCTATTGCCCGCTTTCACTCGGTCGCGGAGCACAGTGCGCCCCAGAGTCCTACGACGAATGCACGTCATTTTTGCTCGCACTCAAGCGCTAATAAAAATTTGTTCGTGTGTTAAATAAATTGATAAAGTGTTACAAACGTCTTTTAATAAGACACAAAACTCCTTAAGGCTATTTATTATATTTTTACACACTTGCGGTTCAGAACTGGTAAGTGAAGTCAGTGGAATGACACAATGATGTGACGAATCTCTCGATGATAAACTTTCACTATTTGCATTTTTCACCACTTCACTTTACCAATTTTTTACTCTTCTTTCTTGATATAATTAAACATGAGCTGAAAAAAGATTAGTAGATAAATAAATTTTATTCAAAAAAAATATTTATTTATTTATATTATATATTTATATATATATAGATATATATACATACATACATATATACAACCATAATTTTGAGAAAAATATTTTTTGTGTTGTTTGTGTTTTACATAACAATACCTTTTATTTATTATTACGTACTAATTAAATGTAAAATTTGAAAGAAGTGATTTTATTTTTGATAGGGATCATACAGGATGAACGGTTCTTAATGTGCCTGGTGCCTACAAAAGTTTTTTTTTTGTTAGTTTAACATAGTTTTATATGTGTAAATAATTCCATGATACAGTGAGGCATTGCCTTACCGCCTATAACTTAGACCGGTAAGCTAAGTAACTGAATAGTTATCAGCAGTTTGGCTGTGCAAATTCGTTACCTCGGCTTTTCTTGTTAAATATTACAAGCTAATAATTTAATTAACATTCATCAAACAACAGCTGCGGCGCGCTAACTTGTAGCTAACTTATTGGTTATTTTAAGCTAGATAACTTAATTTATCTAAGTGCCTATTAAGACAAATCGAAGTGGAAATGTTTTTATTTTGAGTGCAACTTGATTTTTGCCAATAGATATCGAAGGCATACTTGGTATTGGTAGCAAAAGAATGTTTTTTTTTTTATTTTGTTCATATGAACACCTCTACCGTTAAGTGGCTGTGACTTTTATAATACAGGACTTTACATTATTATCTCAGTCTATTCCAGTCTACTCTAATTTTCTATTATTAAGTATTTATGTCAACCTATCTTTATTAAACGGTTTTATTTAGTTCGACCCGTATGGAATTTATTTGGGTCAAAATTAGAAATTGAAATTTAAGCACCTTCCCGTTGTCAGATTGATCTGAAATTTGGTACACACATTTAATTTAGATGACAATACAATAAAATAAAATCAATAATATTATAAATCTAAGATGGCCGCCGATACAGAATGGCGGATTACATATTTTTCCTTAACACCCTCAATATGGGTATCAAATGAAAGGGCTACGCTAGTAAAATACGATGATTATGTCAAAATTTAAAATTCAAGATAGACTTCGTTCCAATATGGCGGACTTGGTACATATTTTTCCACAACCACCACAATATGGGTATCAAAAAACCGTTTAACTTAAAAGTTTTTTTTTAATTTATTTATTTTTACATCGTTGTTCTCTTGCCTGCTTTCCACACTATTTTTAAAAGCCTTAAGACTTTTATGTTTACCTTATACTACCTTATCTAACTTTATACTTCCAATTTATACTATTATTATTTTATTTCTACTGCGAATGCGTGCGAACAATATTTTATATTTATGTTAATTTGCGTTTTTAACACATGTTTATGTTTTTTTACACAAAAACAAGATCTGCAGATGGAATAATGAAATGAATAAAAAAATACTTTTTAAAGTGGCAGCAAACGCTCTTGTGTTACACCCGCCACCCCACTGGTTAGGGTTGCGCGAAGTAATTAGATGTAGGCAGTGCAAAAGCGGTCACCTCGTTGCCCTCGAAGCTGTACAGTCACATACATTCTACTACACATAAACTCATGTAGACATGGTTCCTTCGTGCGATCGACTTTGTACAAGGTGAAATAAGATGGCCTATTTCAAATTTCTATAGTTCACGTATCTTCCGTTACGTGAACTCTGTTTCTATGAAGCTCTAAAAGCCTCCAGAGCTAACAGCATTATATTTAATTAGATAAAATAATAGAAGGTTAATAACCAAAGAAAATAATTAAATATTGTACTGTGATCTAAGGGAAAGACTACTGTGATATTTTAGGTGCGAAAAAGCAGCATGAAAGGTATAGAAGAATATTAGTGAGCCAGAAGAATCTGAGATATTGTGAATAACAATAGAGGAATGTATGACCGAAAAAAGTAGAATAAAAAAATTTAAAATAGATGTGAAAAAAATTATTAAATGGAAAAAAACGCTGTCTTTACAAAGACGAGAGTAAACAAGAGGTCACTAATAATGGAGCCTATTTAAAATAATAACAGCATTAACTTCATCAGAGACAAAAGAAGACCGGTGATCATGAAGATCTTTGAAGGAGGCTTGTGTTTTATGTGTTTCAATAGAGTCACACATCAACACTATGGCCAAGTTTTTGATGTCTAATCAATAAATAGTTACACAAATATGTAACTACAGTACCCGGCTATAAATACTGCACTAACATTTGGAAAGAGACAGACGGCTAATTTCCGCTTCGTTCTGTCCTACATTACCTATAGGACGTTTTGTCAGACAGAGATAAAGCTCTACGAAGAAATTAGCCGATGGTTTCTTTCCAAAGGTCGATGTGCAATATTTATCGCCAGATATTGCATAACCCTTTGGAGTCTGATTTATTTTTCTTATACTTGTGATATATCTGAGGTCAAATTTTATGTAAATGTGGATACTATATCACGAAATGTTAGTTTTATGAATGCAGGTTACGCCCTTTTTACGCTAAGGGCCGGGGCATATGTGTCCCATTAGACATTTTAGGTGGGACATATTAAACCCAGTAGTCTCGAAAAACAGACGAAATACATGGATGGGACACGTATGTCCCTATAGACTCCAAAGGGATAATTTTGTACTTATTGTGGTCTTAAATAAAGATAATGACCGTGTATCACTATGTTAGTATTAAAGACACATATCGTCTCGTTAATCATAAGCCAGTTCGCTGCAGCTGCAGTCGATAGCCAGCTTAATTAATCCTTCTACTGAAAGCTATAAATTTTTAAAATAGAAAAATTCGATCGTGAAATCTATCAAGTTTGTGACGTTGTCGCTTAAGCAAGTTTTACTAGTTGAACGAGATTGTATAATTTATAGGAACGACATTTATATTTTTTAACGAGAAAATTTTCTTTTGTTTTTCTTCTTTGGTTAGTGTAGTCTTTTGAGTGAGTTGTGACTTTATTTACAGTTTTATAATAGGGGAGATGCTCCTTGATGAACTGAGGACATATTGAAGGTTGCCAGAAGTAGCTGGAGACATCTTGGCTAACTTAAAGGAACGCACGCATTTATACCTTGCAACGGACATCTATCAGCTGATATGATTGGTTAAGTCCAGTCTGTGTCTAACTATTTATTTTTATAATTTAATTTAATTTATTTATTTGAGTTTGTTGTATAAATAAGGCATCATAAGGAAGCCAATGTGCGGAGGAAAGTTTTTTATAAACAAGATTGAACCTCCAACAATCTTCGTGAAATAGCCGCAAATGTTTATCCTCAGTCGGTGGGCTTTTGGGTTTTTGCTCGGTTTATTTTTATATGATCTAAAAAGGATACTAAAAAAACAATTCTTTTAAATTTTCTTGTCTATTGTAGTCGATTTAATCAAAATTATTCGTTTTTATGTTTTATTCTTTCGTCGTGAACAGCCGTCACAGTGCAAGACAAAGGTTTTCTCATAAAATCCTGACGATGACTGTTCTTGATTTGCTAGCGATTTCCCGTGACCTTGGCTGTGTAATCTTAGTTGCTATAGACTTATAAGCCTAGGACAGATCCCGCTCGGTGACGACGCCTTCAACGCAGGGACGCGCCTCGCGACGGCCCTCCGGTGAATGGAGCACCATAAACGGGCCCTTCGGAGTCGTGGGAGTTAAGGGTGGGGGCCCTAAACTCCCACTAGCTTCGGCGACTCTGAGGCAGATGATGGTTTGACGTGGTCTCGAACCATAGCACCACGAGGGTTTCGGGAGTAGCGTATACACGCATACCCCGGGACGGGCTCTCGAAAATAGCACGGCGCGAGGGAAGACCGCGTGGCGATTCCTGACCGGGAGATACCGCGGTCCCCCGTATAGCACAGAGGGCGATCACCGGGAGGGTTTTAGTGGGTAGGAATCCCACATACCTCCCCCTATCCTCCCCCAGAGGCGGGGCATCTTGAACGTCTGGAAGATTTCCCTACCGGAATCAAAAAAAAGACTTATAGACCTTGATATATATTCACTTATACCGTAAAAGAGCCAGGCAGTTCTATAGATTTTTCTCAATACATTTTTCTTCTCACGATTTTTCAAACTAACATAATTATTTGACAAATAACGAATGTAAATATTGTTAAACATAGCCACGCTGCTATTTGATAATGGTGTAACTGGCATGTACGTGAATCATTTATCATTTATTTTGTTATAGTTTTATAAATATATTATATATGAAATATCGTGCAATTTGTAACGACATATATATATTTTAATTTCGTTGATAAAAAAGCATTCAGCTAAGTGCAATAAAATAAATGCATTAATCGACTCTAGGAGGTCATTCACAAAATAATTTTTACTTGTGTAAGGCATAGTTCGGTGAATCTAAGAGTAAAATATTAGTTAGAATAAAATAAAACATATGACGGAGATAAATTATACTCGGTAGTGTATTCATAAAACATGATGTCACCGTTTCCAACATCACTAATTGAAACTTACAATTCCCGGCGATAAATATTGCACATCGACCTTTGGAAAGAGACAATCGGCTAATTCCGGCTTCGTATAGCGTTATCTCTGTTGCACGAAATTCAAACAGTCCGATATCTCTTAGGAACTGTTAAAACAAGTGTCGTCTTCTTTTTTTGATAGTTATTTTTATTCTTTGTAATAAAACACCAATTATTATATATGTGGTGAAAACATGTTCACTTTACGTTTACGTATTTAATTATTTAGGAAAATTCCAACTGTACATAATAAACACCATTATACCTATTGTTAAAATGAGGCATTGTAATAGAACCTGACCTCTTTGAGAGCACAAATGGTGAAATGGAAGTAACTGAAAATTACATTTTTTATTTTTATTTTATTTCGTGCGACAGAGATAGCGCTTTACGAAGCCGAAATTAGCCAATAGTTTCTTTCCGAAGGTCGATGTGCAATTTTTAAGCCAGGTACTGTACCACTATTCCTTCAATAAAACACAGTTTCATAACAGCTTCTCATATTCGACTAACAGCCTAATGATGTGATGGAAAGTCCAAACGCTCCGGTGGCGACAACTGTTTGTTCTTGGATGCATATACATTCTGTTGCAGAATAAATAAAATATTTAAAAAAGCATCTATTGAATATTATCTTATTTATTTTATAACGGCCCCTGTTTATGAGGGCCTCTCGTTCCTTTTTCATTGTGCGAGACAGAGAGAATATTTAAAGTTTATAATTTCAACCAGAAAGCAATGGTAGCGTCTACATAACTGTTGGCGCTCGAATTCAAATCGTCTCTTCGAATTCCAATTCGAAGTCGCGAGAATAATTTAAGAGTAAATAGTTTTGATACCGTAGTGGCCAGTAATATGGAGCGTGAATGCTGCAGTTTTATTTGTTATTATAATCATAACTAAATTATGTTTGTTCATCATCATTATTTTAATCACAGGCCGTCTATATTTGGACATAGACTTCACACATATATTTCCATTAGGAACGGTTGGAAGCGGACAGCAATCAGCGTATTATGACAACCATACAATTTTGTTTGTTCACCTTTTAAGTCAGTGATTCACAAAGTGGTCTATATCGACCCCTAGGGGTCTATGACAACCTGCTAGGGGTCCACGTCAGCGAAAAAAAATTTGGGGTCCATGAAATGAAAATGGGGGTCCACGATAGTGGATCTCAACACATACACTGACAGTACCTATTTACTTACATCATATTATCTTATAGTATCAAAAAATTTACATTATTTATAATAAAAAAAATAATTATATGTTGTTATATTTTACATAACAGATACAAAATTTTATATTGAGTAGTTTTAATTTAAATTCAATTAATAAATGTATAAATTAACATGTGTTTTTACTTTAAGTTTTTAATACTAAACTTCACTACAGTTAGAAATCTACAGGAAATCAATATCAGGTAAGTAGGGGGTCTACCCAACACGGAAAAACATGGCAAGGGGTCTACGACGCAAAAAAGGTTGGGGAACTCTGTTATAGGTGAATATACTTCTACTGGGTTCTTTGGTCTCCACTCCAGAAATTTAAAGCCTTAGTGTTCATCTGTTTTAGGCAGTATGTCATATAGTGTGTATAAGTATGAGTAGTCATGAATTAACAAAAAGCTAGCAGAGATCAAATTATTATGTGATATTTTTTTATTTAATTTTCAAAAAGATTTACAATAAGTTAAATAATTTTGTATAATCAATATCGCTAGTTCAGAACTTTTTGTACGTATCATTTTTGCCGAACATTTTCATGAACACTGTGACGCGGCCAAGAGGTACCGTTTTGTGGGAATGTTTTTATTGATACTACAGTTAATAATTCTCGTATCGTGTATTTATGGCCAATATTTCAGCACGGGATACCCTTTTATATATTGACGGCAAAAAGCAGCTTGAAATGGTCTAATAAAATTTTATTGCAATATTATTGTACCGCGAGAGTATGCGATCATGTGCGAGTTAAACTTTTTATATTTATAAAAGTGTAATTCGGAATTCAAATAAGCATCGCTAGACTTATAGTTAAAGATTACGACTTACTTGATGAGACGCAGGTCTTTGACCATCATGTGTTGCCTTTGTTGACTTTTAAATTTGAAACGTGGTTGCCTACAACCAAATACAAATGTTCAAGGTTACCCAAAGAGTAACGAAGAGAGCGATTCTCGAAGTTTTAGAAGGAGAAGAAGAGGAAATTTGCAGAAGGAAAAAGGTCATCGACCTTACTCGAATAATAACTTAAGTTGCGACCACAAGCCGGTAGATGCAACTTGGATAGGCCTCTCTAAAGATGAACCGATGACATAATAAGATTCATAACGACAATTACATTATACTTCCAATACAACACAGTTTTTATATATGTAAGAAAGTCTTCAAAGATCAACGAGGTAAGTCTTGCCCTCTGTGCTGTTGGTCGTTGATCTAAAGAGCATTAAGCTAAGTAAAATAAAATAATTGCATTATTCTACTTTAGCGGGTCATACACAAAATAATTTTTACTCATGTAAGGCATAGTTCGGTGAATCTAAAAGTAAAATATTATTTAAAATAAAATAAAACATATGACGAAGATTAATTATACTCGGTAGTGTGTTCGTAAAACATGATGCCACCGTTGCCAACATGACTAATTGAAACATTCATTTCTATACTATATACTATTGCACATCGACTAATTCCGGCTTCATAGAGCGTTATCTCGGTGTTTTCACTTAACATACAAGTTATATTCGACCACTCTTAACATTTACTTTATAAAAATCAGATTGTCGACGGGGGATATATCACAATTGCAACGCTACGCAGCCGGGTTGGCGATTGAAGTGTGGTATTATGATCCGCAAAGAACGCTGCTGCGCATCCTCTGAAAACAGAATCTTTTATCGCCAGCAAGTTGAAGTGGCAATAGATAGGTCGCGTGACTTCCACAATAGGTGGTAATAAGAGCCTCAAAGTTCTGAAGACCACTGACCAGCATGCACAGCGTAAGATGTTCATCTACAAGAAGAACAGACGAGCTTTTTAATTCAGGCTATTTATTAGAAACCTATGGCTAGGCTTAAGGTCTTCATCTGTGATGATAGTGATGATTGTATTGGTTGCTTCTATTAATCTTCCTTTAACTTGCACAGTTATTACTACAAATTACACGAAAAGAAAAAAAAATCAATTAAAGGAATCTTTTGTAATGTTACTATTATGAAAACAAGTCTTTTCGAAATACGAGCTGTACCAACACTCAATTCCTCTGCGAATTGGAAATCATGAATTGTTCAATATTAACAATATCGAATCACTCTGTGTTTGGCACTAATCGGTGTAACATAACTCCTGAAGATGCCCCGTGGAGGGGTGAAACACGTGTTGAGTAATTTGGTGGTGGCGGTTGTGTGATTCGCATTGTTTGCCGCATACGCATTTATCAGCGGGCTGACGGGCAGTGTATTTCATTGCACGACTACCACTGCATGTGCGGAAGTGACTAAATATTGGTCCTTTTCTTACTTAGGATGGACTTCCGCGAGGTAACGCCTGATTCCATTAAATATCGAATCGCATTTTGTGCATTTATATCCCTACAGATGGAATAACAAAACGTTTGCGTACAAATCATATAGAATGCATTAAGATCGTTACACACTGTCGCATTAAGTTATGCTATAAACATGTCGGGCGAGCACTTTAATAACGTTTAAAGAACAATGCGGAATTATTTATGTCACACGCCGATAGCGGAACTTCGCCTATATTGGGCCGAAGCCAGTGTTTTACATTGTATGGCTTTGGGCATCGTGAATTTATTGCTTTACATTTCTAAGTTTATTTATTGTCTTTTCTTTTGAATGTACTCGGTTCCATCTTCTACAGAAAGGTGGCTAATATTAAGCTTATCTACCATCTCATCTTCCTTGTTTTCGTTTCTTTGAATATTACTCTTCAACATCTATACAATTATATCCACCTATTCGTTGTAAATAAGGCATGCACAAATTATACTTTAATATAAATATAATAAGTAGATAATTTAAGATATATAGAATAGGTAATGAATATTATAAATAAGGCAGCAAGGAATGTAGGAAAATAAAAAGAAGTCATAATCAAATATCAGTCATATTTTTTTATATTTCACAGATATTAGAATCCGTGTCTTTGTTTCTACAATTTTATTTAATATATCAGATTTTTTATTTTGACGAGCAAGAGTGTCAATCAGTCTCTTAAACTATTTCCTAACTTAAATCAAAGCTTCTTAAGTTAGTTGTGTCTTATTTGTTTTTAACGATGCCCTAACAATATCGCTTTTAAAATAACAGTTCAAGTGACTACTTCATTTCTACTTCAAATTGTTATTCTCAGGTTGTACTTTAATATCTGTGCGATGTTAACCATGGCATTCGCAAGAGAAAGATAGATAGGTTTTCCCATGTGTGTTTTAGAACGAAAGAAAATTTTTTTCGTTACACTTTTTGGTGATATCTTTTTTAATTCCTTTAAGTATGAAACCATAATGTAGACAGCATTTAAAATAAATAAGTAATCAATTTAGAAGCTGGAAAAATAAATTAAATAAATAAACGTTTCGAAAGCAAAGCAAAGAACGCAAACAGAATTAGTTGAACAAACCGAAAGCCCTGCCGAGTTCATTAGTCGTGGTTATGCAAATTAAATTGTCTGGGTGTTTTAATCAAGTTCTCCACACAATATAATCATTATATAAAAATCTAAGACATGGATAGAATTTATTTATATATACGTTCAATATATTCCTATACCTACACAATAAATTCGTTAAAACATTATAAATGAATAAAAATAATAATAATTTTTTAATGGTTAGTTATAAAAATATAACACCATTTATGATTTATATACGTAAGAACTCTGTAGTTCCGAAAAGCGTCAACAGATGGCGCTAGTTGTTCGTAAAGGTATAAAAGTGGCACCGCGCAGAAAAATTGACATTAATAAAGAAGACTCCACAACGACACGACGTACTCGTATATGTGGGAGGAAATTGTTTATCGGGAAACATTAGGATAGAAGGATGTAAGTGTTGACATTGACAGGAAACGTCACGGGGATAGTCCGATTCGCGATGTACGACGAATGTATGAGTGTTTTCGTTTAATTAAAGTTCTTGTTTTAAATCAAATATTTTCACTGTTATATACCCACATTTAAATACATGAAGATTGATTTCATTCGAAAAGACTTTAAAAAGAAT
This sequence comes from Battus philenor, assembly GCF_028537555.1. NCBI lineage: Eukaryota > Metazoa > Arthropoda > Insecta > Lepidoptera > Papilionidae > Battus > Battus philenor. The sequence goes on along the minus strand of NW_027181759.1, from coordinate 1,806,698 downwards.
TTGAATGAATAGCTCAATTGTCATCAAAAAAGTTTAAAATTTTTACACCAATTTTAAATAATTCTAGAATATTTTTAGCGACATGCCAATACTTCTATCAGTACAAAGTACTACAAATAAAATTGTGTGTACGGGTGTTATTCGAATTATTAAAGCGCTGTTATTACTATATTATATCATTATGTTATTTATTGTCTCTGTAATCATTAATTTTTGGATAGGATGCACCATATATTACTGGAAAGCAAATGTGTACATTCAATCCTTTAGAGCTTTAACAGCTGTTACGAATCACCTGGATAATAAAATATAACATTTACCAAACTTTCAGATTACGTCATAAGGTGTTTATAAGGGCGTCAACTCCTTAAACACCTAGTTATTGACAAATTAAAAAACATATTACTTTTAGTTAATTACAATTGTAAGTTAATTGTCCGTCGGGAAATTAGAACGAGTGAACTGTTGGATAAAATATTAATGTAGCATCGATCCAAATTACGATGACGTAATAGAATTTAATCTAATATAGTGTACACAAAACCCGACAATAAAGTTCACCACACATCAACCTTTGGAAAGAGACATTTGGCTAATTTCGGCATTATTTCTGTTCCACATTACCTATGTGACGATTGTATCTTTCCAATGATCGATGTGCAATATTTATCGTCGGGTATTTTACTTTTGTTTTAATACGTCGAGGATTTTTTTTCATTTTACATAAAAATTAGAGACATAACCTCATCAAGACCAGCCAGATACAAATAGTACACCCAAAGGTGTTTTATTAAAAGTTAATGCATACTATTGTTGAAGATATTTCTCAATTAAATTATAATTAAAATTATTTATGAATTTTTTTACTTTATGGTATAACCAAAAAATAATTTTATAGATATTGTTTATTATAGGCTGTAAAGGTTTAAATATATAGCCCGTTTTCTGTGAATTAATGTAAGATAAACCAATTCCACAAATCAATGGAATAATAAATAATTAATAAAATAATGATATAGTAAGAAAAAGCGTTTTGAGAATTCAATTAAAAATCTAATAATCAATTATTTGTGTTTGTTTTTTTATGTCTATGTTGATTTTATGCTACCAAGAGTTATTGGTCTGACGCATTCGTACAGAGTTCTGTAGTGGTCAATTTATAAAGAATGATTGGAAAATGGTGTAAAAGCATTAAACATTTTTGCTAAAAAATGAGAAATATATTCATGCCTTTATTTTTTATTTCTATCACTAATCACACTGTAAATACAGTAAATTTTTGGGTAGGTTTTGGTTATTAAACTACATAAATATGTAGTTTAATTAAAAATAAAAAAGAACTTTTTGACATATTCACAGGTACTAATAAAATGCATATTTTTTATGAAAGAAGAAGAAGGCCAAGAAAGCCTTACTTTCTTGGGTTTTTTTACAAGGTAGTAAACCGTGCAAGAAGACATTGTGATATATTAAGTTATTTAAAACACTCTATTTTATAAAAAAAAACTAAGAAAGTTTTAATGGTATTGTATAAAATAACAAAAAATAGAAAAATTAAAAAAATAATCAATTGGCAATGCAAATAATTAAACTATAAAGAAATGAAGTGAAGGATGGGAGGTTATGCGTGAATGTAATGTAAATGAATGCCGAGAGAATGATAAAAAATATGAAGCATGAAAGAAGAGAGAAAGAAGGAAATTGTGAAGGATGAGAGAAAGAGAGGGAAAATAGAAAAGTTTGATAAAAAAAACATTGTAAAATATATACCTTTCGCAAAAATAAAATAAGGAAACGAGAAGTTAACGTCCAATAACGAGAGCTATAAAAAACCGTATGTTTTGTGAACATTAAACCTCTTAAATATGAATGAATTTATAAGAAACTAGTAGCAGTGCATCAAATTCAGAGTATAAAATTTAACATCAAACTGAAACCTAATTAGTGCCCGTCAGCAAACATGAGAAATCCTGAATAATTAAATAGCTGAATGTCGCTCTCACAGTAAGCTAGACGACGATATTTGCCTTTCCGTATGATGTTCAAAATGAAGCCTTAGTTTGATTGAGAAACTTTTTTCCATATTCATCGTTAAACAGAATAAATTATGCAAAATCTATTTTCGATTTAAAATTTTACGAGTAGTAACAAAAAACATTGTCATCATAATTTTCACCACATGACGTCTAATGTTAATCATAAACTACACCCATAGATTTTAAATGGGATCACTTGGAAGTGACCCGCACCTAGCGTTTTATAATAATTTTAACAGAGTTATATGTGCACCTAGTGCGTAGACAACTATATGTTATATAAAGTAGTGATTCCCAAAGTGATCTTAATCAATCCCCCGGGGTTCTATGACAACCTGCAAAGGGTCTACGTCAGCGAAAAAAAATTTGGGGGTCCATGAAATGAAAATGGGGGTCCACAGACAGGACATCTTTAGCCGAAGAGATTTAAGATTAACCCTTACAAAATTGATGCCAAATGTTGATAATTTATTATTAAAGCATCAGGTTCATCCTTCTCACTAAAAATATTGACTTATTGCTTATGTTATTTTATTTATAGTTTATTTTATGTTTATTAAATGATACGTATATTTTACATAACAGATACAGAATTGTATTTTGAGTAGTTTTAATTTAAATTCAATTAATAAATGTATAAATTAACATATTTTTTTACTTTAAGTTTTTAACAATGAACTTCACTACAGTTAGAAATTTACAGGAAATCAATATCAGGTAAGTAGAGGTTTTACCCAACACGGAAAAACATGGCAAGGGGTCTACGACACAAAAAAAGTTTGGGGAACTTTGATATAAAGTAATTTCTGTTTTTAGCCGATAGACGCCCACTGCAAGGTATAGGCCGCCCACATGACCGGCCCTGTGCTGCCCAAATTGAGGGACTTCTTGCGATCTTAACTATGTTATTGGCCCATCTAGTAAGAGGCTTGCCCATGCCGCGTCTACCAGCTTGTGGTCATCACTCGAGAAACTTTCGGACCCAAAGGTCATCGGTAACACGAGCGATGTGTCCTATAGTAATAGTAACATAACAATGATATATAAATAAATTTATCACGTAAATTATTCATATCTAATTGCGTTTTGACAAACAAGTATTTTATTATAAATTTCAAAAAATTGCATACAAAGTTTCTTTAATAAATAATTGAGATTGTAATAAATATCACGATTAGTTGCAGCTGTTCGTATCAAAAGCACGTAGTTATAATAGTTGTGATAATCTTTAGTTAACCCCAGTTTTGTATTTTTAATCGTAATTTTATTTCCGCGATAGCTGTCGCGGCAAACTTTATACCGTCAGAACTTATTGGCCTTTCGAATTATAATAGATAAAATTAATCAATATAATATATTTCAGACTGGCTGTAAAAACGATATTAAGTTTATTTTTAAACGGTTTTATTTAGTTCGACCCGTACGGAATTCATTTATTTGGGTCAAAATTAGAAATTGCAATTTAAGCACCTTCCCGTTGTCAGATCGATCTGAAATTTGATACACACATTTAATTTAGATGACAATACAATATAATAAAATCAATAACATTATAAATCTAAGATGGCCTCCTATACAAAATGGCGGATTACAAATTTTTCCTTAACCCCCTCAACATGGCTATCAAATGAAAGGGCTACACTAGTAAAAAAACGATGATTATGTCAAAACTTAAAATTCAAGATGGACGCCGTTCCAATATGGCGGACTAGGTACATATTTTTCCACAACCACCACAATATGGGTATCAAAAAACCGTTTAACTTAAAAGTTTTATTTTCTCTTAAGATTTTTTCTAAAATAAAAGTACCCTTACTCCTTATTACATCAGCTATCTGCCATTGTAAGTTCCGCATAATCTATCCAGCTATCTTAAAGATTAGCCGGAACAGACGGACAGACACACAATTTTAAAAATTATATTTTTGATATATGTACCTGATATATAAATATGCGTATAATAAAAAACGGTTATTCTAGTATCACAAACAGACACTGCGCTTTTATTTATTTGTATTAATTGATCACTTTATTATTAATTTCAGCTGAAATAAATACTCGCGGCAATTAATTGCTGTCATTATACTGAAAAAAAATTATTATTGTCAGATATTGTCTCCACCAAAAGTCCTTTACAGTTCTCTTGGTAACTCGACAATATAAATTAAGCGTTGATATAAATTTTCAGTGCATGAACTATCAAACGCACGAATTTCACAGCGAACTGTCAAATGCGCTGTTATGATACAAGTTTTACTATCTGAATGTTTTTATTTGTCGCAAGAATCTTCTTAAAAGTTATGGAAAACTTTAAAAAAGATAAATATAATCGGTAATGTTGTTTATAGGTTATGGAGTGACGAATTGAAAAAATATATATATGAAGATTAATACGTGAGCTTCTAGTAATAAATATATAAATATTTTAGAGATATATCTCGTTATTACCGCTTCAAAAAATCGAATATTTATTGAAAAGTGTTTATAGCAAGATAGACACAAATTTACTTATAAGAAGTCTCAAGGTCACCGAGATTGCTGCGAGATCGAATTGGATATGAGGAGAAAGAACCAAGATCAAAGATGCTGCTCGAATTATTGTTAGTCTGAAATAGCAGTTGGCGGGGTATATCGCTCGTGCAAATGATCGTTGGGTGTGAAAGGTTCTCCGGTGGCGACTTTAAGCTAGTACACGCAACGTTGGTAGGCCCCCCATTAGGTAACCGAATCACATACTTAAGGCTGTGAGAAGTTGCAGGATGCAGGCAGCGCAAGAACAGTCATTGTAACGATCTTTGCGGAAGGCCTATGCTTTACTTTGGGTGTAGAAAGAAGTCGAATACATATTGTGGATTATTGAATATAACTAAACATTTTATTGCTAGGTCCACTACACTCCGGCAAAGAAAAAAAAAATTGTCGCTCCAACCGCCAGTGTTCGAAAGTCATAAGACGTGATGGTGTTTGTCGAATATAAGAAGATTCTAAAAAAACTTATTTAATTGGAGTAATAACGACGGTCTGTGGAATCATTAAATACTTTGGCCACATTATAAAGAGGGGCTCATATCTCGAGAAGCTGGTAAAGGTGATAAATTTGTGTCGATAGAGAAAGTAAAAAACTTAGAGCACGATCACCTACTCGCTGGATATATGTTGTTGCAAGCGTCTGAAAAATTCTCCAAAAACTGAAAAGATCATCCTCGATCTTCAGTCTCAGAGAAAATGACTAAGAAGAAAAATACAAAAAAAAATATGAGAATGCTTTCAAAAATGTGTATTTAACCAGAACAATTAATAATCAGACAATTTTAAAACGTGATAGCAGCGTTAAAAAATCGGTGTAAAAATTATTGTAGGCTAAATAAAGTACTTTTTTTTTCGTGTAAATAATTTCGTGTGCGTTTTAAGAGGATTAACGAAAAAGCGCGTTAAAACTACACAGATAAGGTTTCAGTTTGCTTAATTTTATTGGTATTTGTGACGAGGCGCACTCTTGTGGAATTGTGTGGATTCGACGTGGAATGCGGAGCGGAGCGAGGCTAATGCAGTTCGAACGTCAATATTGACCTAACAGTGGTTCGCGTGGAAAATATATTTATTAACGAAACTTTGTTCAGCGAGTTGTTAACATTATTTTGATTTGTTCACTTCATATTTTCTCTTTGGATAATTTATTGCGAAAAACTTTTACATTTTACACTATTACTTGTCTACCTTTTGTGTATAGTCCTATATAACACTTTGTATTTACTCCAGAACCTTCTGTGTGGCCTGGTCACTGCCACTTCAAGTTTCCATTATTTAGTAGTCGACTTTCTACGTTTGAAATCATTATAATGCGTGTACGTAGAAGTATGTAAGAAAAGTCCAATTTGACGTACCCTAGTGTAAATTTCAGATGTTTTGTAACATACTTAAAACAAAAATAAAGGAAACGCGTGATAGAGCGGTTTTTTTATTGATTAGTTTTAAAAAGATCTTTTTATAGAAGCAGAGCAATTTATATTCTTTATCTGTATTATAATTTAAAAACATCCATTATGCCACTGCTACGGTATTTAACGTATTTGTATTTTTTATTACTTTTTAGATTTATTAAGATATGTCACACAGAAGAATACTCTTATGTTGTTTCCATACGAAATGAAAAACAAAAACTTTTTTTTCATTCAAACCACACAGTAAGAGCCCTTCTATGATATTACATACAAAAATAATTATAACATTAAATTAAAAACATTTATATTAAGGGTGAGATAACGCGCAGCTAAACAAAAGTATCCCCCATTGTCCAACGGAGTAATAAGTTTGAGTAAATGTGAAGATCACATACCTAAACAGAACAGTTGGTCGTTGGGATCATAAGTTCCACTGTGACACATAGCCTTATCAAGGTCCTCGGAAGACTCTGGATAGCTTCTAACCGTCTTTTTTCCTCATGGGGAAATTCTACATGGGTTACTCTTCCACTGCGGGGGCATGAAAGGGTTATGCCGTACTCCTACCAGCTAAAACCCCACGGTCTTCTTGAATACCTTTTGTTGAAACTACGGGAACACTTTCGCAAACTAACGCAGTTTCAACGGCGGTGGCCCGGTGCCTCGACTCCTTACTAGCGGCAGATCACCTCGACTCTGTCAAGCGATGCTAAAGAGGTTAAAGAAAGGCGCGGACACCCTCCGACGTTCATGTCTCGGACTGCGAATGAGGAGCTCAGATGTTCTTTCTCTCTATGTAGCTTCCAAGCTGTTCCATTACAAATCTAGATCCTATGCCCAGCAGTTGCGATTTAAATGATTATTTATTAGTAATCTTTAATAAATAAACAAATTATTCTAGTGATCATTCTGTATATTTTTGTTGTTTACGTACGAGTATATTTTCTATTGAAATTTGACAGGCCTGTAAATTTGCCGATACAGTCTATCGGGACAACTAGGTAATTAAAAACGTAACTAATAATGTAAATATTTGGCTCAATGGAACGTTTGACCCAAATATCTATTGCCTAATAGGCCGATAGGGAGAAATATTTTACATGTAGTGAAAAGCATTTTCAGCACAACTGTACAGTAAGTAAATAATTTATGTATAAATTTATTATTTGTACATAGATATTTAAAAGCGTAATGTAGCAACTTATGTTGGCACTTTTTTTTAACCTCTTGGTGGTGAAAGTGTTGGCGAAGGCTCCATGTGATTTAATTAAGTCTTTATTATTCTACCCAAGAGAAATCTATTATACTGACGTCAATGTGAGGAATACAATTTTGATGCTTTTTTAATTTCTTTATTTTTAGTATCTATATTTCGACATTAGCTTCCCTGACTCTTTTATATTTACGTTTAAAACTTCCGAAAATTTTTCTGCTTACGATTTTGCATGTTAAAGTGTTTGACAAGTTTCTTAATCTATTTTAACGGCGCTCTAACAATATCTAGTTTTAAAGATTACATTTTGTACAAAAAATTCTTCGTCTCTACTCTATATTGCCATCCTCGGATTGTACGCTAATATATGTGCGGTACTTGCTGTTTTCGCCACTTAGATGAATCTTGCAATCGCTGTTGTTCATTTTGCTGAAGTTGTTGTCGCGCACTCGTTATAGAAATATATTTTTGTTGAGCAACTGTTGAGTTTCTTGCCGGCTTTCAGCAGAACTGCCTTCCGTGCAAGTGGTAGCTTCCTGTAGGGACAACAATGCTGGCATTTTATGTTTATTCACGATTCAAATGCGCTTTTAATAGCCTATACAAATCAATAATACAGACACACTTGTCAACAAGTTAATTATAATATTGATTGTTAGATAACATTGACACACATATAAAGTGATCATTCTGAAACTCTACAAAAATACGACAGGCCAATAATTTCTGGAACTACATTCTGCAGACATAGATAGCAAACAATAACTATTTTTATATTCAATAATTCGAATTTTGAAAACGCTTTCGTTATATATCATCATTAAGTTTTAATTTATTTTTCATATCATCAATTTTTGAAATAGAGTGTACCCTTTTAAACCTTTTACAGATATAATTAATCATCTTAATTATTTAATCAAAAATCAAAATCGTGCGGAAGATCTTGTGACCAGCAAGAAATCAAGACGGATCATGGAGGCTCCGAAAGAATGCCAAAATTGAGACTTTAGTAGCACAGCCAAATATCATTGGCGAATATAAAGCTCAAAGAATACGCTGGCTTGGTCACTTGGAGCGAATGGGATCGGATCGGAGCGTGAAGGTAGCGTACTTGGAAAAACCGAGGGGTCGAAGACCAGTGGGTAGACCCAGGTATCGCTGGATCGATCGCGTTGAGGCAGACTTGCGCGAATTGAATGTCAACCAATATCAGACGATGGCGCAAGATAGAGGAAAGTGGAAGTCTCTCGTTTCGGAGGCCAAGACCCACTTTGGGTCACTGAGCCAGCGGAGTAAGTAAGTAAGTAATTATTCAATATTCAGACCTTTTTTTGTTGGTTTTACGCTTAAATATTGTTAACGAATGTTGAAGTATAAAAAATCATCTAGAATCAAGCATGGCGTGTGATTTCATATTCACTTTTTTACTCCAGTTGCGGAGGTCTATATTTATTTTTTATTTTAGACTATACGCTTCGGAGAGGTAGAAATTTTTGATAATTTTTTCATCGAAAAATTTAATAATTTGTATAATAATAAAATTTAATAATATGGTTTACTTTTTCATTAAAATCACGTTCGACTGGTGCAAAATATTATCTTTATTATTTACTTAGATAGCATATCGAAATAATATTACTTCAATATGCTCTCTCTATAAATTTGATTTTAAGCGATTTTTCCCTGCATTCACGCTCGTTCAAATATGGAATATTTTCTCCGTGGTCAAATAGAATTCTTTAAAATTTCAACCGCTGATATATTAGAAGGATAATGACTTAATCGCTTAGAAGAAATATGCAATATCTATTTTTAAATTTTGCAGAAGTCGAACAATCTAGACCAGAGTTCCCCAAACTTTTTTGTGTCGTAGACCCCTTGCCATGTTTTTCCGTGTTGGGTAGACCCCTTACCTGATATTGATTTCCTGTTAATTTCTAACTGTAGTGAAGTTTAGTGTTAAAAACTTAAAATAAAACACATGTTAATTTATACATTTATTAATTTGAATTTACTATCAGTGTATTTGTTGAGATCCACTATCGTGGACCCCCATTTTCATTTCATGGACCCCCAATTTTTTTTTGCTGACGTAGACCCCTTGCAGGTTGTCATAGACCCCTAGGGGTCGATATAGACTACTTTGGGAATCACTCATCTAGACCATAGGGTCCAAACAATGCGGTACCGGCATACAAATGGCACTGGAGATTTTCATAGAAGCGACAGCGTACCGAAAGATAAATGTTAATTAATAGTTATTAATAACACTAGGTGAGCAGTAGTTTAGAACTGAGATTGCGATCGTTTGGGGTTCGATTCCTGTGATATAATCTGATTTAATTCAACCGTGCATTTATTATAAAGGATTGCTTTTACATCTATAATCAATCGTCCTATACAACGACGCATTTATATTACAAAATTATACTCATTGTCCTTGAAAGAATTTTTTACGTTTTTAAACATATAATAACTCTTCGAAATTGTGTTATACTGTAAATGTTACAAAAGCAAATCAAAATCATAATATTCTTTATTCTTTATACAAACACTACAAAAACTATCGATATTGTTGTCCCTACAGGAAGCGACCATCAGTTCGGAAGGCAGTTCTGCTGAAAAGAGCCGGCTAGAAAGAGTTGCTCTTTACAAACATAGTTTTGTAGAGAGCGCTTGACCATAATTGGCTACTTGAATGAGCATCAACAACACTCAATTTCACACATTAACATCAGTATAGTATTCTTGGAAAGAATAATATACTTTTTTCAATAATATTACATTGATATTGGTTTTAAATCTCTGCAGTGGCCGATCTGAATTTGATTGTGGAATGTTACCTATATATAAATGACCTTTTTAATTTATTGTTTTGTTTTATATAAATTATATGGATGAAATTGGTAAAGCTATGTTGCTGACTATATTAAAACACCATCGACATTATTTCTCTATCATATATTATAACTTTGTATAGCTAATATACAAAGTTTTCTATTATCATTTAAAAATACGTTCATAAAAATGTTTTTTTATTTTTAATTACACCTAATAGAACTTAATTCATCAGAGATGGGTTGTCAGTTAAATGATATTAATTTTCAAAAGTAATTAGTTACGAAGTATATTTTAAATATTATCAACGAAGACGCCTGGGGAATTTTCGTAAAAATATTTTAAAGTTCAATTTGCCTTTAATGTCGAGTGGTTTATCGTCAACTCCGTTTAAATATTAACCACGCCCTTCGCCTGTAGTGGGACATTAAAATGTATTTTCTTTAAGCTAAAGTATCGATATAATTAAACTTAAAAATTATAAGCATGACAATGATTAACATTATTTGACAATGATGTATTATTAAGTTACATACACACACACACATACACACACTTGTATATATACATATATATATAGCTTAAGTATCGATATAATTAAACATCGAAAGTATAAGCATGACAATGATTTAACATTATGTGACCATGATGTATTATTAAGTTTCACACACACACATATATATATATATATATATATATATATATATATAGGCATACAAAATTTGAAAAGTTGTGACTTCTCTATTCTGAATAAAATAAGATAATGTTTTATAAAGTAAACCGTATGGCCAATCCATACGGAATGTTTCTATTAATAATATTACATGGATTTCTTTAACAGTTACAGATAAATCATTTGAGTTCTATCTCGCCTGGTGTTTTTTTTTATTTATTTTTTATATTCGCCATACACATCTACTACAAAACATCATAGATCTTATACTGCCTTATTCAAATTTTTTGGTCTTTATTTATTTCCTCCGAGTATTCACTGTACTATACACCTACACAGGTATAGTACCACTTCGTGCGTGCGTCTTCGATGTATGACTCGTACTCAATTTCAATGAAGCTGCACAAAGCCTAAATCGACTATCAGCACACCTTCAAACTTATCAAATGCATAAATTGTTACTAAAACCAATGTATTGCGTTTTAAGTATGCGTGCGACAAGACAGTGCGAAGTATCAGCCGCTTTATTTCATCAGTCGTGTGTGTATCTTCAATGTAAATGGAATACAATCACCCAGCGTAAATGTTTAATCCGCGGACCTCCTGTTTTCGCGGACTCAATTTCGATGAAGCTGTACAAAACCTAAATCGGCTAGCCGCACAAATTCTAATACATCAAATGCAATGAATTAATTTTCTATTTACTATATAAATATGTTTAAATCAACTTCTTATGATTGTTTTATGTGGATCTTAATTTTAATAGTATAATAATGCGTTTTAATAGATGGCATTTAGCATGATGGTAGAGTTTGTTTTTTTCCATTTCATTTGTTTATACGTAATTATTTGACTTATAATTGATTTAATCCTTTATATCTTATACAATTTCTTATCTATTTATTTAATACTATTTCTACTTTTCTATTTCTATAATTAAATCGCCTGATGACGAGATCTACGATGTTATATGTTTGCTTAAAAGAAATCTATTCACTTTTGTTATGAAGACGATGTTGGTAGATTGTTTCATCTCTATTCGCATTGTAAAGGTAGTATTAAAACGATTAGTACTAGTTGAAGCAATTTAAGCCGTGTATGGACATCGTGAATCTGTGCTTCTTGTAGCCCGATGGAAGAAAGGAGATAGTTTGATTAATTCATCTTACTCCGGTGCACTATATACATCGTAAAAGATTCTCACAGTCGCGAGGCGTATGTGTGACCTATTGTGGCTATGTTTGTCAACACTATGTCCCATTTTTTTTAATTTTTCCTGCCTTCAATATGGGCGCCTCTAGTTCCTCCTATCGTATTTGAGACAGAGACTTTATTTACCAATACTTTTTATATTGTCACGATTTTATTTTGGTTCTCGTTTGTCATGCTTCGATGTTTTTATTGCTACATCCTCTTTCATTCATATTTTCTTTTGTCACATACTATGATATCCTTTAGTTTACAATTTAAAATTTTACATTTCCTTAATAATTTAACATTTTTTCTCTAAATATTCCCTGCCTGATATTTTTTATTGTATCTTTTCTTTTGACTATAATCTCCTTGACAACTTTCTTGCAATAATCTAGAAATTTGCGGCGGCGTTCCTTATCTGCCATTAGGGAGGCGATGGTGCCACTTTCCACCCGTTTTGACTTTATCAACAAAATTATTGTTCTCTCTTCGCTTGTCGTGTGGCTTTGGTCGAAACGTGGAACAATTGTGCGATAACATATAAAGAAAGAAAGATTTCTATTGTTGGCTTAGCGAGAAATAAACACAGGCTATTCTTTATTCATCACCATCATCATCATTGTTATTATTATTATTTTTATTATTGTTGTTGTTGTCGTCGTCGTCGTAGTCATCGTTGTTGTTGTTGTTGTTAAAATAAACACAGGCTATTATCAGAGTACAAATAATCGCAACTCTTACTCAGTTACTGCAATAGTACAGCCTAAGTCGAACTTCAACGCTGGATTTCAATAAGACACCCTATTATTACTATTTTTACAGCCAACCGTTACCAAATATAAAGTTGCAAGTGTAGCAGCCACACTTACACACACACACTTGCACTATTATAAAGAAAATAGCATAATTACGTTGTAAGCTTTAAAAGCTAAATGCTAAAATGAATAATTAATTTTATTTCAATGAATAATGAGATGAAATATAAGAAGGTAAGAGGTGATGGAGTCAAAATACTATAAATTTGATCGCTCATATATATTAATGGATAAATAAAATTTTTCTAAATGAATGAATATTTGAAATTTAATTTCTTTCGTTAATTACTCGGGCATTTAAGTGCGTGCAACTAAAAGGAGAAACCCAAGGGATTTTTTTATTTTTTTTTTGCCAAAAGCTCAATAACGTGCCCTTAAAGACTAAAAAAATACAATTTAGCTGTTAGTATTATTACCATAAATAGAGGTAAATAATTTAAATTACAAATAATACAAAAATTTATTCAAACTATAATAAAAAAAAATTAAATTTACAAAATTTGTTTCAAACATCGTTATTCTTAATATTTAATGTATAAATGTGTTATTATTTAGTCACAATGTAACTAATAAGTCGCTACACCGAAAGTCAATCGACTATCCGTACGATTAGATGCAAAGATGTGCATTTATAAATATACTTATAAATGTTTATGAATTCTTTGAACTAATTTAACAAAACCGATTACAATTCACGGTTAAAAACTTTGGGCTACAACAAAAATTTCAAACTGTGTCTTTCGCGTCAAAACATGTTGACCGGTTTAAAAAATATGTTTAAAAAATTATAATAAATACTTGTTCATGTCACCAGTTCTCTCATTCTTTCTGAAATGCTATCAATATTATAGGCTGAAGTGAGTGAATAAAGTATATAAATCATTATCGACCAGGAAAACATGTATACATAGGTATACGTTCAACAAAACACAGTAATAGCATTCCCACAGTTAAAATTCTTCTTTCGTTTCCCAACGCTAAAAGCTTTCACAAATTCATTCCCCACGGGTATCTTATATCCACATTGTTTTATCCTATCTCTTAAATAAGGTACCTAGACGAAAAAAAATGGACTTTCGATCAAACATTGTTTTGACACAGTTATTTTACCTTAAATAAAAATATGTACATAATTTTACATTTATTTTTAAATGCAACTACGTTATTATTATAATAAAATAGTAGCCAATTAAATAAATATCGTAACACACTGTATAAATTATATAAACATCAAACAATAATAACTTTTTCCAAAAATAAAAATGCAAACAAAACAAGTGCCGTCTATACCATATCTCTGAGTAAATTACGTCGAAAGCAATTGAAATATTATTAAGCTAATGCCACACAATACAAAGTTATACATAATTTTAATAATGTATTTCAATGTAGATGACTATACCTCGTTGTTTATATTTATTTATTTAACCATTTTTTTTACGATTTATGTTTAAAGGCGAACTTAATGCCGAAGGCAGTAGACACGGCGTAGGTTGAAGGTTGTGGGAAATCGCTGGATGCGAACAGCACATGACAGATCACCGTGGTGATGACGAAAAAGAAGAAGGTGAAACAAGTAAATATTATATTTATTAGAAAAAAAAATGAGAAGTAAAATAATCACTAATATAGAAACACCTTATATAAATATACTAATGGCTACAACTAACTATATGTACAAATATATTTGAATAATTTTTTTTTAAAAAAAACTTGGTAAAGGAAGGTCTTATATACCTTGTAAATCTTTGTTATATATTTGAACACTCAGAAAAAAAAAAACGATTTATCTTTTTAAAGACGAAATTTATGCGTTACGAGTTTATTTTTATTTCTTGTATTTATCATATGTCTTTCACTATTTTTCATATGTTTTAAATTAATAACATATTTAATAATAAATGATATGTTATGCATAAATAATATTTTATTATCTAATAGATTCAGGCGTTACTTTGCGGGAGTCCATCCTAAGTAAGAAAGAGAATAATATGTAGTTACTTCCGCTATGCAGCAGTAGTCGTGCAATATTTTATTGATCTCGAAAAAAAATCAATTTTTTTTAATTACTATGTTTATCATTACATGTATATTTAAATATGTACATATATTATTTTTTTATTATCTTCATGATTTTGTCATCATTTAATCTAATATAGAAAATTCTCGTCACGGTGTTCGAACTTGAACTCCTCTGAAACGGCTTGACTGATTTTTACCAAATTTAATATGCGTATTCAGTAGGTCTGAGAATCGGCTACTATCTATTTTCTATATCCCTAAGTGATAAAGGTTGTTCACACTTAAAAAAAATTTTATTTTTTTAAACGAAATTTTTTGTTTTTTTTTCTTAAGATACAGCATACAAGAATACATACAACCATAAATTTTCACCTCTCTACGATCAACCCTTATTTTTTATTTGTAAATTAAAATATCAATTTTTTTTGCAAAACAACGTTTGCGGAATCAGCTAGTATAAGTATATATATTACATTAATAATGACAAACAATAGTTTTGTTATTAATAAATTATGAATGTAAATTTAAGATATTCGTAACACTATTTCACGTCAAACTTGACTCTAAACGACGCGTCATATGAAACTTCGATAAAAATGTCACTGTACATAACTCCCAAAAGTCTAACCCTAATGGAGAAACACTATAAAAGATTTCCCATGTCGACCATGAGTCATACGCCAGTATACTTTTTACACAAGATATACCAAAACATTTACGTCATGAGGCGGCCAGTTTTAATAAAAGAAACAAAAGTGCCGTCAAAGTTTTGTTACACTAATGAAATCGGTGAAAAAAACTTTTAAGTTAAAGGGTTTTATTTGATACCCATATTGTGGTGGTTGTGGAAAAATATGTACCTAGTCCGCCATATTGGAACGGCGTCCATCTTGAATTTTAAATTTTGACATAATCATCGTGTTTTACTAGTGTAGCTCTTGCATTTGATACCCATATTAAGGGGGTTAAGGAAAAATATGTAATCCGCCACTTTGTATCGGCGGCCATCTTAGATTTATAATGTTATTGATTTTATTATATTGTATTGTCATCTAAATTAAATGTGTGTACCAAATTTCAGATCAATCTGACAACGGGAAGGTGCTAAAATTTCAATTTCTAATTTTGACCCAAACAAATTCCGTACGGGTCGAACTAAATAAAACTGTTTAATAAGGTTATATATATATTGATGTTTCTTTGTGGATATGCGCATATGAATACACTGAAACTAATTGACGCTCTTAAATCAACATCGTCATACGTAAGACGTGTGCCGGTGATCTGGTTTGGTCTACTGGTCAGCTTCCATATATGATCACTCTAAAGCGGTCTACCTTCGGTGTTTTTCGATTACTAAGTGTCTTATATTACTTATATTTTAATATTTGAAAGATCTTAAAACCTTGCAAATTACATTATCAAGGAGACTAAATTAAACAGCATCAAATCAAGTCGAGGTTTGACCTCCTCGGACACCGTAAGTAGAGAGGCTCTATGCAACCTATGAGCTAGTTGGTGTAAGTATGTAGCGGAATCCTCGAGTATTGCTACCTATAAAAGAGGTTTGGACTATGCATTATGTTATTTTATAGTTTTCTTTATGATCTCCTCGCGGTATTGTAAGAATCTGTGACGGCACCAAAGGACCGGTTTTAAGTAGCCTGGATCTAGTGTCTTCATCAAATTATCTTTTAATTTTGTAGGTCACCTTTTTTTTTTACATAATGGTCCCCGCTGTTGGTGACCTCTCGTTCCCCTATCTCGTGTGGGACAGGGACTTTTTAATTCTAGTAATTTATTCATTTCTTTTTTTATTATTATCATTCTTCTCTTTCATATATCATCTTATCTGTCGTACTGTTTCTTTCATTCTACAATTTTCCCATTTCATTTATTATCATAGCCATTTTATTTTCATAGCCATACATTCATCCTCAACCACTACATTCTAGGTTTCCTTGTAGGTCATCTTACGTTGCGCTTGCCAATTCGTGTGGTCTGCCTACTACCACTTTTTTTCTTTTTTTTTATTTCGTTCACCTTTATCTTGGAAGAGAGATAGCTTTAAAAACTCAATATTTTTTTTTACTTCTATTTATATTTTTTTACTCTCCTGTTTTTCTATACAATCTCAGTCATTCATTCCTCTATTTTTCTTCATAATATCTCATATTTCTATGGCTAAGTAGTATTTTTCTATACATCATCTTTCTTGATTTTGCTTCAATCCCAAAATATCACAGTAGGTTTCCTTTTGTATCACAGTACAATTTATTTTTTATCTAAGGTTATATACCTCCTGTTTGTGTATCTAATTACATCCTTATACAATTTTTATACTTGTTTAACCCATTACCACTTCATTTTGCCGAACCGCTTGGTTATATCACTTATTATATTCGTTTACAGATCTTCCCCTTCCGTATTCGGTCATTTAAAGGAATCCCGAGAACAGTCCTATCCTTGGTTCGTAACCACGTACAAGTAATCAATATCAATTGATAAAAACTTTCAATGTTGTACAACTTAAATAAAGATTAAGTGTTCTTTTAATAAGACTCGGCAATAAGTTACTAGAACGAATTTTCAAGTTCATAATCTTGAAACTGTACAAATTTTGCAATGAAAAACTTTGGTTAACAATACACGAACACCTGCTCTGATTGTGGCTTGTAACTTTGTTTATAGCCTAAGAGAATTCGTGACAATATTTGTTTTACATACGTAATTTTTAAATAAAATTTTTTGAATATTAATATATAAAATGATTACTTTATATCTTAAATTCGTGTACATTATTATATTATCATTATGGTGTTGTATCTAATATATAAAATTCTCGTGTCACGGTGTTCGAACTTGAACTCCTCTGAAACGGCTTGACTGATTTTTACCAAATTTAATATGCGTATTCAGTAGGTCTGAGAATCGGCTACGGCTACGGCTTATTTGTAAATTAAAATATCAATTTTTTTTGCAAAACAACGTTTGGGGGATCAGCTAGTTATTAAATAAAATTTTTACATTTCTATTTGTTCGTTTTCAGTGTTAGAATTTTTTTTTAAGAATTTGACGAATTTGCAACCTAACTCGTTTTTCAGCCAAAATACGCCTGCTGCATAACAGCCTTCCCTTGAAGATATTTTGTGCTATGTACGATAATCACTATGCTTGGTAGGCGGTGGCTGTGTGGTTTTTTTATCCTTAATTTTTGAAGCATTTGTATAGTAACTCTTCATGTTTAGAACGTTGAATTTCATCTAAATTAGTTTATATTTTTAGGACAGCAGTGCTTATTTCTGTTGCTGAAAACAAACGAGTACTTATAAACGCATTAAAAATATCAAAAAAATTTTGAAACAAGATGTTAATTGAAATATTTTGTTACGTAATTTTTTTAACATTAGGATCTTTATTCCACAGACATTAGCTTACGTGCCTTTGTTTTTACATTTACGTTTAATATTCCCGATTTTTTTATCTCGTTTTTGCATGTGGTGTATAAGTGAATAAGTAAGTCTCTAAATCTATTTTAATGACGCCCTAACAATGTTTAGTTTGGTTTTTAGAAACTTATATCTAATATATAAAATTCTCTTGTCACGGTGTTCGAACTTGAACTCCTCCGAAACGGCTTGACCGATTTTTACCAAATTTTATATGCGTATTCAGTAAGTCTGAGAATCGGCTACTATCTATTTTCCGTACCCCTAAGTGGTAAGGGTGGTCCACCCCTAATTTTTTTTTATTTTTTAGACAATTTTTTTAGTTTTTTTTCTTTTATTATGATACAGCATACAAAAATGCATACAACCCTAAATTTTCACCCCTCTACGATTAACCCTTATTTTTTATTTGTTAATTAAAAACTTTAATTTTTTTTGCAAAACAACGTTTGCGGGATCAGCTAGTATTATGTATAATTTCATCTGTTTATTCATTAACTTGTCTACATTCATTTCCATTTTGAATCAATTATAGTAATTGTGCGTGTTGTTTTTAACTTTTTGTTTCCAAAAGAACAATGCCTGAAAAGCCGAATTTTATGAAATATAGAAATTATATTGATCTCAACTATATTTTTATTATTTAACTTTAAAACATAAATACATTTAAAAAAACTTTTAAGTTAAACGGTTTTTGATACCCATATTGTGGTGGTTGTGAAAAAATATGTACCTAGTCCGCCATATTGGAACGGCGTCCATCTTGAATTTTAAATTTTGACATAATCATCGTGTTTTACTAGTGTAGCCCTTTCATTTCACACCCATATTGAGGGGGTTAAGGAAAAATACGTAATCCGCCATTTTGTATCGGCGGCCATCTTAGAATTATAATGTTATTGATTTTATTATATTGTATTGTCATCTAAATTAAATGTGTGTACCAAATTTCAGATCAATCTGACAACGGGAAGGTGCTTTAATTTCAATTTCTAATTTTGATCCAAATAATTTCCGTACGGGTCGAACTAAATAAAACCGTTTAATAACTCCTCCAACTAAATATTCATATTTGACTCGATTAATATGGTAGAGTAATTCATTCATATCTATATTATAAGCTAAAAATCTTTTATTAATTCACTGGTAATATTTATATGAATGTAAAAATAGTGCTTAGAGTAAAACGCTTCAGGTATACAAAAAAAAAAATTCGGCGATGGACTTAAAATAATTATTTAAATTGTATAACTAAAAACACGTTTTTTCAGTGAGTTGTAAAATTTTGCAATAACGTTGTCTATTTCATGACTTAAAAGCGTTTTTGAAATTAAATTAAATTTTTGTCTAAAATGCTACCTGTAAAAACTTTAACGGAACAGCTTTAAACAGAATGAAATTAAGCCAATGTTTGGATTACTCGACAAGGCTTTTCTGCTTTTTTTTCTCCTTCTTCCATTAGCGGTATTAGAGAAGGTTATTTATACTAGCCTTGCTTTTTTATTATTATTGTATGGTAGTATAAATGCTACAAATTCTAAAACTTTTTAAATGGAATTCATATATCATCATATTAATTTAGAATTATTAAGTAACTAGAAAAGGTTGTCCTCCCATATAACTACATGTTATAACTTAAATGGACGAAGGTTCTAAACGTACCATAATCGAAGATCAACAAAACTCAAAAGAGTGTTTTTTAAGATTATTTTCATTATATACTTAAATGGTAAATAAAGTAAGCTATATTATTTAAAAGCAGTCTTAGCGATGGAGGAGGTTTGAGGCTCGCAGCCTTCAATCGCTCATATATATATATATATATATATATATATATATATATATATATATATATATATATATATATATATATATATATAATATATATAGTGTATATAAATATATATACACACATATATATATATTTATGATCTTTCGCTGTCAATAAATGACTGATACACCTTATTCCGAAAATCAAAAGCTTTCTAAATATAACAAAAGATCCTAAGCAACATAACAGAATTTTTTTGAAGTTTTTGATTAATGATTTTTTATTTAAAAAAAAACGTACATAAATACATATGTAAATCGCTTTAAAGCGAAGTTACCCAAAACAATATATTTTTTCATCAAAAAAATTATTTCAAAATAATATCATAAATAATTAATTAAATCAGATAACTCATATATTTAAAATATTATATGATCTAATAAAATATTTTTTCACTTTAAATCCGATACTTGGATTATTTTCATCGAAGTCAATTCACAACTCAAACTAACTTCAATAGCTTTTATCTCAAATAAGGTCTACCTATACAAAAATAAAATTACATATAATTGTAAAAATAATAAGAAAATTCGTTACCATGCACCGTACAGCGTAGAACTCAAGTTTTATGAACCCGGTTTTTCCATTTCGCAGACAATGGTTCCAGCTAACGTCCGTGTATTTCAGCTTCGAGCTTTTTTTTTCTCTATAAGAAACATAACGATCCCCACACAACATCACTTCTCGCCTATAGAGCTTTATTCCTTTGTTTGTGATTCTGTATAAAATTGAAAAAAAAAACTACAGTATAGTCTATACGCGTTAAAAAATATTAATTTGTCGACCTGTTGACTCATATTAAATAAGATCATCGTCTCTTACTTCGAGTCCCATTGCTCTAGTTGTCGCTGATCAACCTCGCGGCGTATTGAGTGATTTAACGGTGGGCTGGCGGGCGGTGCACTTTGTTGCACGACTACCACTGTATGTGCGGAAGTGGCCAAATATTGGTCCTTTTGTTACTTTGGAAACAACTCTACTCGGTATTTCCCCACCATATAAATCAGGAGGCGAACAAAAAAATTCGATACATCCCAGCTGATTGGCAAGTGGTAATACCAGTAAGCAGGCCACATAATACCCGAAACAGACGTTTGGCAAATAAGCTTTCAATGTTTTCCTTTACAGCAAATAGAAAGACACATCCATACTTTCTGCAAGGCTTAAACTGGTCAATGTAAATACAACTTTCTACTAACTACTTAGGCGTCTAAGCTATGTGAATAAAACGCAAGGAAGAATATTTATTTTCGCTGAAATTAACTAGCAAACCTGAAGGCGTTTCAAATGTGAATTTACAGAATTATTTGAATATCTCAGATAAAAAAACAGTGGTTTAATAAATAACAATAGGAAAGATATTAACACTATAAATAAAGAAAACTTTGTCATATCGTTCTCAAGGTTGCATTATTTTTGTTGTGTCTGGTTTAATAACAAATTAATGTTCAGTTTCTCTTATTTTTAAAATTCTGATTTTTATTTCTTTATTTCACGGACTTTGGAGTCCGTGCTTTCGTTTTTACAATTATCAACATTTTCGATTTTTTTTTACTCTCCTTTCGATTTTATTTCGGGAGATGAAGACAGCACCTAACCATTATCGGTATTTTAAAAGATGATTAAGTACTTGAAGCCTGTAAGAGACGCACAGGCAATTTCTTAAATGATAATTTAAAAAAATAATAGGGTGGTAATATCAACAAAACTACTAAAAGCGTAACGCAAAGGGAGGTCACAGAAAAAAATTATATTTACGGGTGAGAAAATATTTACAATTGAGCATTGTTTTACAAACAAAATGACCGTATTTATTATGAAAGCTCTAAAAAAGCTTCCTAATAATTCAACAAAGTACAATGTGGACATATACCATTGTTAAATATTTATGACAAAAAATGATAATTCCAATATGGCATGTATTTGCAATGTCGATAAATAAATAAGAATGGCAGTCGTTGTAGGCATCAATGTTGAAAATCCCTGTCTTTTATATGGTCAATTGTACGTTACATGTTTTCGCGTACGTAAAGCGTGTAAAAAAAACTAGTTCACTGCTGAATGCGGGCAGGGCAGGACCGATCATCGCGGAGATCTTTGAAGGAGGCATATACCTTTGTGGTGGGCATCTATCAGCTAAAAAGAAAAAGAAGAAGCAAGTATGAAGAAAGCATCTCAACATTATTATATTTGTATTTATAGTTCATAGCTAAGACAGGATAACGACTGTCCGATTAAAAAGTGTGATATATATTTAATAATAAAAATCATACAATAAACAAATATTTAATAATACGGTACTGTGTTTCTTTACAACGTATATTATCGTATTGCTTCCTTTTATACTTATAAAATACAAAGAAAACATGAGGAAAATGGCTTCCTTGTTATCGGTAGCAATTTTGAAAATGGAATCTTGTGTTTTATATGAAACGTTGAAATTAACACATTCACACTGATATCGTATAGAACAATATTCGAGCATAGTTTCATATTAGCTTTGAAATGTTACATCGAAGTTTTCGTATGAAGATATTCAGTCATTACTATAACTCCACGATTGATTCAGTTGGACTTTAGATGAAAATGTTTGAATTGTAGGAGAGTAATAATAAATTTATTTTCAAAGGAAATACCAGTTTTAAATGTTTATACTGCAACTTTGTAAGTATAAAGAAATTATTATGACAAAAGACTACTTTTGTATGAACAGTTGACTATATTGCTGACTTAAAATGGAGGAGATATGACTCATAATATCATTGTTTAGCTGCAAGACGTTCACAGCTGGATAAAGGCTTCTTCGAATCCAGTTGGAAGCGGTTGAACGGTGAATTTCCTATACTGCACTAACAGGTCTATGATCTCTTATCCAGAAATGAAAGAGAACCTTTAGACCTCAGCAGCCGTCAGTTCTGCGCGCTATAGAACCTGATACTGCCACTTTAAACTGGCAATCCGTAGGGTATGTTAGCTATTTTAAATCGACTACTCCTTTCGTCATTTCTTATTCGATCTCTCTCGCAGAGGATCTCCGAGCATAGACCTCTTAATGTTCCGTTAAGCAACAAGGTTATAACTTGTGCGGCATAACTTACATAGGCCGATACAATAGTATAAACGCAGTATTATATTAATAATATATTTATATGGTTATAAATATGAAAGCGCAAGAGGGTCATTATCAGAATCCATGTATAGGCGTGATTGTAGCAAGCTATGAATATTTGAAAATTAAAATAATCTTGCGTATAAATCAAAAATATTGCTGTATTTTCTTTATAATCACTTTTTTTTTCAAAATCAGATAAAAATTAATTAGAAAATCATAAAGATTGATACGATATTGAGCGATTTGTCGCAGACTCGGTGCGCTGCGACCCTTCGTTCAAAAGCTATCTCGATCCAAGATGGCCGCCCCGCTACCACAGACACGACGCTCCGCTAGTGACTGTCAAGTCACTCTTGACATTGACAGCACGACGATTAAAAATTTGTTCAAAGCCTTATAAGAATCCAAATTAATTTATTTTTTATTTAATATTAAGCTGTTGGTTATTTTAATAATTATTATTAACACTCACATTTTTTTTTAATTCTTCGTTGTCATTTGTGCCAATGTAAGTCATAGGTTTTCGCCAAAGATTTCTGTGGGGTGACAAGTGGGGCGGACTTGGTAGGCGGGTTAGCGATAATATATTAGATAATAAAATAATTGCATACTTCTTTATTTCTTCACATGTTCTATCTTTCTTTCATATTTCACCTGTCAATTATGATATAGCCCTTATAGGTATCTACCTGATTTTTGTAAAGTAAATATTGAGAGTGGACGAACAAGCAAGTTGCTTGTTTTTACGTAAAAATAACGACTTAAAAGCACAAAGGGAGACATTTATCTCTTTGATCTTTGAAGATGTTGTCACCCTGTCAATTGCATATATTCTTGAACTGTGTTGTGTAGGCAGTGTGATACTGTTTCTATAATTGTATGAATATCGCTGGCATAGCTTATATACTCTAAACCGACATTAAGACTTATCGCCTAATAGTAGAAAATATGAAAGAATATATATATATATATATATACATATGTATAAGAGAAGTAAAAAAGTATTTTTTAAAACGTGTGCGCCGGCAACACACATTGGTCAAAGTCGTACGTCGTTAAAAATTGCGGTATTATGGACAAGAATAGGTTTAGGAACTTCCTGAACGCTGCTCATCTGAGTTAGATTGTGTTTATTCTAGTATAATAAATTCGCTTTCAATCCTGTTTATCTTTTGTAAGCAAATGTCGGTAAAAAATGTGACGTAACGAAGTTACACAGGGATGAAATAGGGTTCGATGTTTCGGGTACACGGCTTACAAATTAAATTATTTGTCCTTCAGTATGACCCCGCGGTTTTTACTCCGCCCCGCCCTAAGCAAATTGTGATCGTAATTCGAGACGTGATCTCATTATCATAATTACGAATTCCGGGGAGAGATCGTATTATTTTTGAGGTCATCGCTATCTCTACGGAGATATTGGTGACAAACTACCTATTTAAGTTTTGAGTCATTGTTATGTGTCATAATACTTAACTTATACAACTTGGGAATTAATTTCAAACTTAAATTTTAAAATCATGATTTTCCTTTTAGTCTAGGGCGTCAACTTTTGGACTCAGGTATACCCCATAATATTCCTATAGCAGCTGTATGAAGCGACTTACCTTTTATGTCATATAACCTTACGTAACTCTAAGGTTTTCTTTAATATTAGATACTGATAAAATTAAATCATTTTCGGATGATATATATTACTCATAACATTGTAGAATTAGTCAATTATTTGAGTTCTTTTAGTTTTAAATTTTGTTCGCATCGGTATTATTAATCTAAAATTAATAATAATAAATAAATTAACAAACTCTTTTAGGACCATTGTTTTTTTGTGCCATGACCGACCAATAATAATAGTTAGAAGTCTGTCAGTCTTGACTAATAAATAAAACTGTAGTCTGTAATATTCAAATAACCATTTTTTACTACACGCATTTGCGGTAAATATACCAAAATACATATTTTTTTTAATTTCGTCTATCTGTTTGTTCCGACTAATTTCTGAAATGTCTGAACCGATTTTGACCGAACTTGCACTGGAAGGAAGCTGATGTAAAAAGGAGTAACTTGAATAATTTTATTTAAAAAAAATCCTAAACCAAAAAATATAATTCAACTAAGTAATTTTTTTGTCAACCTATATAGCTCGAAAAACTGCTCGTTTTAAGTGGCAGTGTGGGGCACATTGTTCGGGCAACCGATGGCCGAGTGGCGACTACAAATTCGTAGACGCTGGGTAAGTGGCGGGAAGTCAAAGACCTAGGCCTTGCAGTGGGCGTCCATCAGCTCAAAGGAAAATTTGCCTTTTTTCGCCAAATTCAAGTGAACGAAGTCGCGAGCACAGCTAGTTAATAAATATTTAAAAGTTGTATGTTATACGTGTAAAAAAAAACAATAAAACTTTAATATACCATCCTCTACATTGCTTCAGTTGTGATCCTGTTAGAATTATTCACGTCGTAGTGGCTGAACGTAAATGGGGCGTGCGGTTGGTCCAATAGAAATTAATGATATATAACCGCAGCTTCATTTTAGAGCAAACTCGATAAATTGACGGTTTTACGTACATTTAGTACGGCATAGTTATTATGAAATACGTTCCGTATTATACGTATTTCACATTTTACGCACAATTTTTTTTATTTATTTAAAAACATGAAACAATTTTTAAATTACTAGAGTTTAATAAGTTCATTTCATTTCCGTTGGCGTTTTTTTTAGATCGATTTAGAGATAAGTACATACGTATACTAACGAAAGTAATCGAGGCAAGATGTGGCAATCGTCATATTGGATGTATTGTGGCTAAAATGTTTAATGTTTAATAATAAAAAATGGCACAGGATATACAAATAAATTGTATTATTTTTATGTAATTACTTTAAAATAAACGAATATATGAACTTTTGCATTAAAAATACACATATCATCTTATTGATTTTGCACATTTTGCGAATATAATATAATTGGTCAATATACTTTTTAGTTTAATCGTATTCAATTTAATTTTTAATTCCTTCCTAACAACTATATTTCATACATTGAATCATGAAATCTTAAGTCTGGTCATTTGACCTGCAATAGTAGGAATAGGTACCTAGTAAGTGCTAGTATGATAAGTGATAAACGATTCATAATAAATACATGGTAAAAAACTATGTGTATATTATATTTAAAATATAACATACGTAATAAATAGCCTGTTAAAAAATTAGATTGTCCACAAATGTTAAGATATCAAAAACTATGAACCACATTTAAAGGCATATTTTTTTAACTCGAGTTTTTTTTTTATAATGGTCCCCGCTATTGGGGACCTCTCGTTCCCCTATCTCGTGTGGGACGGGGACTTTTTATTTCTAATAATTTATTCATATATTTTTTATTATTATCATTCTCCTGTTTCATGTATATCATATTTTCTGTCGTACTGTTTCTTTCGTTCTAAAATTTTCCCAGTCTTTCTCTTTCATTCCTTTAGCCATACATCCATCTCCAACCACTACATTCTAGGTTTCCTTGCTATTTTATTTTGCAACATTACATTTATTGTTCATACATTTAACACATATTTTCTTTATAATTATAATATTTTACTCGAGTTTAATTCTTTCGGTTCAATATAAAAATTATTTATGTTACATACGGTGACGTAATAATTTTAGAAAAGCTATAATGAAGCATGGTACAAGAAGGTCTGAAAATAATGATCTAAGGTATTTATGTTGTAACCCGTTTTAACAGTATACACAAAAGACAGTATAATGCAGTTAAACATAGACAATGCTCGCGGTATGGGGACCAAGTCGGACTGACAATCGAGTGCAGATACGAGATATCCCCAAAGACACCAACATCTGTTCCTTTAACAATAGAGTCACACATCTATTCAGTTTTTTAAACACCGAGCGTTTCACATTTTTTTAACTTACGCTGCGGTAAGTATGCGGAAAATGATATGATTTGGTATTTAGTATTTTTCTAAATTTTTTTTTCTCTTATAAAACCTTCTTGGTGTTTTTACCAAAATCATTTTCATTTCAGCTGTAAGACAGACAGAGATACGTAGGTGTATTATAGGTTTTGAGGTGGACTTTACCTAAACTATGTTAAAGAAATTCTATATCATATAGACCAGACGTTTTTTATAGATAATGCAGGTGTAAAATCACTTGAACAACAGTTTCTAGATAAATCAACCGCACAAAAAGAGAATAAAGAATTTTTAAGAGTTGAAGTAGCAAATCCGTTCGTTTCCTTTACAAACAAAACCCTCACCGTGTCCCGGCTTAGAGCTTAACGAAGCAAAAAAAACGAACACTTCAAGAATTGAAAACGTTGCCACTTGTACACATGTAGTTTATTAACTTAAATAAATTTCACTTTCAATTGTACGTTTATTTTTTTACACATACATTTGTTTATGTTAAAATGCTGCACGATTTTCGCCGGGGAATGTCTCCAATCACTTTTAATGCAACATTTTATAGACCCATTTCCAAATAGTCTCCAATATTGTTTTCTATATAGATTCGTCTATTTATTGCGGAGCATTGGATTGGTGCCAGGGAATTTCTGTCTTTAAGGAGTAACTGCGATAAAGATGGATGAGATTTCTTGTGAATTCAAATGTAAGGAAACGTCGACGTGAATTTATGAAGAGCGTTGGATGTTTAATATCAATCTTGGATGAAGTTTATTTTATTATACTCTTAAATTCAATCACTTAATACGCTTTGCAGACGCTTTGTGATTTCGTAACTGCGTAATTGATTCTCGTTTTATTTTTTTTAAGTACATTCATTAATTACAGTACATTAATTTTTATAACGCTATTGAACGAAGCAAGGCCTAATATATATTAAATGAAAATGAATATTTCAAATCACTGTAAAAAAGAGAATAATTTTTGTAATCAATCGGGAAAAACTGCCGATACAAAAGCCTTTTAATTATAAATATTAATCCACGGATCGATAAATTCAACTTAACACATACGTCCACAAGGAGGACAGGTGACCTTGTTTATTTGGTCTTTAATAATCGGGGGAAATCTGTAAGGGAAACCTATATCCAACAGTGGAGGCTTCACAATTGATATGATAATAAATATTAAAGTGACTATTTTGTTATTTTATGGCCCATGTTTTTGGGGACCTATTGTTCCTCTATCATTTTTGTGATAGTGACTTTGATTTCATTACATTTTCATTAGAGTTTTATTCATTTCTCTTCTTTCTTCCGTCACGGTATCTGGCATTGAAGTTTATTGTTTATACTTATTGCTTTTATTTACATACATTCTATGTATCGCCTTTCATCCTTCGCCAAATTATTTATAATATTACATTTTTGATGCATTTTTTCATATCCTTATTTACATTTTCGTTTACAATTTTAGTTTTTTAAATAAATTATTTGAAAACAACCAAAGAAAATATTGTTAATGCTTTATATTTATGTGATTAATGTTTTACATATATGAATATGTATAAATCATACAGCAAAGCAGTATTTGATTACTATATGTGATATCGCTTCTTATAGTATCGCAACATGTTACATCATATATATATATATATATATATATATATATATATATATATATATATATATATATATATATATATATATATATATATATATCTACTTAAAAGTTCTGTTCCTAACTACACAACAACCGTCATCTGTCAATGTCAATCCATTCATCATTCATACATATAAATATATGTGTATATATGTATACACGTATATATTTTGAGTTAAAACCACCAAATAATATAAATTAAAAAAAATTAAAAATAACCTTGAACAATAACCTAGAAAAATAACTGTAGAATAATTCATCAAAAAATATGTTATTTTAATCTCATCTGCGTCAAGCCTTTGTAGACATGTTTATATTCTAACAAAAACATTACACGATTAATAACAAATAGTAGAACATAAAAATAAATGATATTTCAAACAAATCCATCTATAAGAATCGCATTAATAAGTTATTCTTTAGAAATATACATTATTCGTATAAAGTAATTTGTAAAGATAAATTTTAAAACTTGCGCCATAAAATACATGGAATCCGCTTTAAATTCTACATCTAAAGTACATTAACTTAATCGCACACAAATCTTCCAATATCTCGTACTGTGGTATGGCAACTGTTTATGGCATAAGATTTGGATTACGGCCAGTATAATGTAATTTTTAATGCTGTACATAGAAAATGGCAAATCAAATTACGCAAAAAAAAATATGGTAAACTAGCTGTCTCGTTATATTTTATACTGCCATAAAGTATAAACTGTCACGTTCTAGCTGAATAAATAAATTAGCTATATATTAGGGAGTCTTACATATTAGGGGGTGATAAACCTTCGTAAAGTCTATGTATGTAAGTGTATGTATGACAACAGTTGCCGATATTCAAGTCACGATGCATGGAAAGCCCGAAGGCATTTTCTGGAAGGTTCGAGACATTTATTCTTAAAAATATGTCTACCTTTAGTGCGTCTTGGATGAAATATAAAAATATGTTTATTAATATTATAATATATTAGAGGGACCGGAAAGTAATATCGCTTTCTTAAGTTAAATTCACACGACTTTATTTCTAATAAGCTTTTATTTCTAGTCAACATTATATTCACCTTCTTTATCAGTAGCCTTTTGACATCTAATGTACAAATTTTTAATGCAGGAGCGGATAAAATCAATCGCTTTTTCTGTAAAACATGTCTACAGAAACATTACTTTCTGATCCCTCTAATATAATACAGAGTGAACAGCTTATTTATTTAAAAAAAAATTGATTGATTAATATAACTGCTGTTAATCAACATCATCACCCTACGGATTTCCAATAGGACCAGGTGACAACCATTCAGGATCTTATCACCTGTGTTTGTTCTCCGCCTTGTTCTCGTGGGCGATAAATGTTTTTTTATATTTCAAAGGTTCTGCAAAAAAGTAACGCACCAAACCATTGGTAGAAACACAAGAAAGGATTAAAATAAAAAGTCGGTTAAAAGTACTACAAGAAAAATAAATAAATAAAAATTGTAAACAAAAATTGTAGACACAGAATTTGTAGAACAGGAAAATAAATATATGTTGCGAACTTTAAATCTATAAAATAGTTTTTCAACTCTTAGATAAAATTGTACTTGAAATTGATCGTATTATCTCCAGAAAAGTATTTTTATCTCTATAATCATATAATTTATACCGCAAAAGATAAAAACATTTGTATTTTCTGACTCAATGTGATGTATGCATAATTAGCTCGAAGTCCATCGGCACAGTTCCAAGGTCAATGTGAAGTCAACGTAAAGAAGATTGTATAATCTTAGACCTATAAACTCAAAGTATTGACCTGGAATAACTAACATAAGTAAAATATTCTCAAATAGTTCGTCAAATAATATGTATTTTCAATACTTATATAGATATCTTAACAGAGTTCGTACTGCCAGAAGCTATGTATGTCACTCTAGTGTAGTAGAAAATTTGTGTAAACGTATATGAATATGGATGTATATAGTATGTATATATGTGTAGAGAAAAAAGATTCCAAATGAAAAGCAAGCAATAGAAATTTAAAAAATAAAATATAAATGGAGTATACATATGTAGGTGATATTAAAGGAACTATTTTTTACTACATGAATATAAATATACGGTAAAGTAGTAGGTAGGTACGAAGGGCTGATTTTAACTTTTATCTTTATTTTTATCATTTATTTTTTCGCTATCATTTGTAATCTTGGAAAATTTAGAGCTCATAAATATTGACATTGAAAATGGAGTGCCTCAAAAATCTTTTCTTTTTTATTTCTTCACTTTTCTTTTTAAATATTACACAAGGCCCATCTTTAACGGGCTAACGAGAAAACATACTGAATAATTTAGAGCGAAGTAACAAAATCCACCTTTCAATATCGTGAGAACGTACTAGAGGATCCGCTTATTAAGAATTCAAAGGTTTTAAATAGAATCGAAAACTTGCAGGTTTAGGTTTAACCTCACCTGTGCGGTGTGGCTTTTAAAGTGATGTTTACTATTAAAGCCTGAACTTATTTAACACCTGCCTACAATTTTGCATTGAATACTATTTTAACAATTTGTATACTATTGTTGAGTATTGTCAATATATATATATATATATATATATATTAGTGTTCTTTACGAATTGATGGCTAACGCGGCCTTTACGGGCATTTTAGTTCTGACATCAATAACTGACATAAAATTTACATGTTAATATTTATTAAATAGTTCTTATATATATCCTATATTAGTTGTTGATTAAATAGAACAATTTAATTCTTTATTTAATCATATTTTTTATAATTTACGATTACAAAATGTTACGGTCTTCATAAATATACATAATACGTTAATAATACCATTTTATTATAATCCTGGTGTATATATATTTATATATATTATCATGGTAATACTGCTGGTGTAGCCCTCTCTGCCCATCAACCTAGAGTGGTGCATACAATACTCCCTTGCAGCCAAAATGGTATATAACCTTACAGGATCGACTGAACGAAGCTCAAGAGCTTCCTCTGAAGCCTCGCTCGAGTAGTTACTTAATTTCATTTATATTTTAAACTTTACATAGAAAAATGTTAAGTATTATATAGAGAGTGATAGTAAATAGGAATAAAATATTTAGATGGTTGAATGTTTAGCTCATTATTTAGCTATACAATATGTTATGTTATTGTCTGCTATTAAAATGAAATAGAAAAATAACTTCTACCACCACAGTCTATAGAGACAGATAATAAATATTAACTTTAATAGGCAGTTTTATTTTTTAAAATATTTATATGTGTAACTATACACAATTTCTGATACCATTGATTTTTGGATAAGTTTTATATTATTAATATAAATGAACTAGATATACATTCCTTTTTAAAAGTGTAGAAACTTGTAAAGATAGCAATTTACTATCAAGATTGTGTTTGTGATATCTTCATGCTGATAATTAAAAGGACATGTCATTTATAAATCATTGATATACACGCGAGTTGTCGATATTAATACCTTCTGTTGTTTCTATTAACACGTTTCTAGTGGCACTGATTTTGCTATATTTTCCATTAACTACGGTGCGAGGCATTTTGAACCTTTTCCTAAACCAGACACTGGGGCGTTACGAGGTCTAATAAACCCCGCAGCGTTACTAGATTAAAATCATTTATTTTAGGGGCGAAGTAAAAAATAATCAAGAACTTTCGTTTGTACTATTATTAACAATGAATTAATGTAACTAAATCAGCCACCGCTGAATTTGTAGGTAAAATAAAGTACGGGATTTAAAGCACCCTGTACCGCACTGAAAAAGGACAAACTTCCAAAAAATAGTAATGGAAAATGATATTTGAACAAAATTAAGTTGCAATATTAATCATACCCAAATTATTTTAATTTAATTCTATTTAACACTGGCCGGTTAAAGCTAGCGCAGGAGGCGGCACGAAGTATGCTGGAGTACAAGGTGCTTTCGGCCTCGTTCCGCACTGCGTCATCATTTTGTTAATTTGTGCGGCACAAGGTTTAATAAACCTTGTATTTAGGTAGGTATACCACAGAACCCAGGATCAATAGCATATTTCAAATGTATATTTATCCCTTTCATTTTCCGATTCAAAACGAAACTACATCCTTCGCACGACAGAGGAGTCTATGTTTTTCCTCGCCGCACCACAAGCGGGACACGTACAAGATATTTATTGGAATCAGGCGTTACCTTGCAGAAGTCCATCCTAAGTAAGAAAAGGACCAATATTTAGCCACTTCCGCATATGCAGTAACATAACTCCTGAAGATGCCCCGTGGAGGGGTGAAACACGTGTTGAGTAATTAACACATGTTGAGTAAATAAGCATTGTTAGCCGCATGCACATTTGTCAGCGGGCTGGCGGGCGGTGCACTTTGTTGCACGACTACCATTGCATGTGCGGAAGTGGCTAAATACTGGTCCTTTTCTTACACGTACAAGGTGTTATAGACCCCGTTGCGCATTTAACGTGTTAATTCATAGAAAAATCAATTTGTTGTCTCTTCTCAATCTTCCAGCGAACAGAATACACCTTCTGTATAATAACATACTCGCTTCGTATACCGTAGGCGGTAAATTTTGACGTGTATTTTCCTTCGTATCTTACTTTAGCTTCATTTTGATAATACGTTGACATAAAATTTTAAGTATGCTTTCGTGGTATAAGCTTGAAGGTAATCTCGAAACATTTTCTTCCATATTCTTAAGTGAAGTTAATAATTGCGTTACGGCTTATATCGGTGGTGCGTAATAAATAATAATAATTATTATATTTATTATACCTTATTTATTATAAGTACATATGTCGTATACAAGTGTACGTATGTTTTGTACACTTTAACTACATATTATATTTACTTCTACCTTTTTCCATACTATGGTTGTCTGTAAAAGATTGCTTCGTGTGATAAGACCGCCCATTGTACTTTTTTATTTATTATTTTTATATTATTTGAATGTAATAGCGTTTACAATAAAGAATATTAAATAAATAAGTAATAATTATAGGTTGATAAATTTAATTTAACACTCTTTATAGTACAGGCTAAAAAATATATATGTGGTTTCGTAATAGTCATAGAGGCAATTTCTTCCAGACAACAATAGTAGGATAAAGAAAAGTAGCAGGTAATTACCATGTACATGTAGACAAAAATATATATAAGGGAGTGTTTAGTTTTAGCAGACACATTTTAAAAAAATATAATGACGTGTGGTAAATTTTTAAGATGACAGTTATTGTTGTGATTAGAAGGACTTTATATATATATATAGAGAAAGAGAGAGAGAGAGAGAAGTTTATTCATACATATTTATAATAAATACAGTATAATACATAATTATATATAAAGATAAGATAAGATAAAATTAGTTTATTAAATGTAGGAACTTTTATCAGAACTATTATTGACCGTCAAGTTCTCTGTTTATTTGGTTTAATATATTTTATTTTTGACTTTACTATACTTCGCAAGGCATTTCAGTTGTGGAGAGGAAGCAGGAAGAAAAACACAGTAATAGCATAACAACACATATTTATACATATAAACTTTATCCAACAAAGCGTAAATGAAATCAAAATAATCAGGTGATATCACTGCAAAGGATTCTTATCATTTAAATACACATCTATCAAATAACAAGTTCGTTTAATTTATTTTAAATATGCTTTTTGAATTTTATTAATGGTAGTCCAATAATGTTTTGTGGCATTTTATGAAAAAAATCTGTTTCCAGGACAATAATAAATAAATCAATCTAATTAGGATCGCCCTTGTCTAAGAAAGAATAAATAAACAGAGAAAGAAAAAAGATGTATTTAGAGATAAGTAATCAATGGTCTCATAAATATTTATTAAACATATTCTTAAAAATTGATAGTGATTTAGCACGTCTTATACATAGCGGTAAAGCATTCCTTAAAAAAATGTCATGTGTGCCGGCATATTTTTCTTCGTTCAATTCTAAATGAAAAATAGACCTTATCTATATAGTCGACCCAATTAGTGGGTGCTTATGCACGCCGCGTCTACCGGCACATGGTCGCCACTAGAGAACTTTTCGGCGCCAACAACAACCTGTTGCACGAGAGAAGTGCCAATGGATACCACTTTAGACGTGTAATTCTTTGAGCGATTCCTCGAGCTCCTCATATCTGATTCGACCTGGTGGCGAAACTCATGAGCCTCTCCATTGTTCTCTGGGTGAACTTGAGCCTTCTTATGAAGCCCGTTGTAAGTGATCATATCTCGTTTTGTATGTCATCACCGACAACACACATTGGTCAAAGACCTTCGTCTTCAGACAATATACTTTTGCGTAATATTCCTGATTTATCTATATATATTAAGTAAATTATTGTGAAGTGATAATAAAGCTAAGTAATGCTCTGACCACAATATTTAGGACCGGTTGAGGTGGCAGCGATCACTTCTCAAATATAGGCGCGTTCACACTTGAGTCTTGTGTCTTCGCAGATAACATCTAGTTTGTACCAAGTTGGACTTACCTGTCATTCTTCTTATTACATGTATATGTGATCGTCACATACAATTATAATTGGAATGAAATACTTGGGTTTTTGTTATGGATGAAAAACGTCAAAAATAATTAAAAATGTGTCATGTTTTCTATGTAACAGACTGTATTCGTTGCGTATCAAATATGTACATATAATTAAAAAAAGTGCTTTAGAAGAAATTATTAAAATAATAACTAAAACAACGGAACAAACAAACAGGTCGGCCACACACCAGTAAATACAACACTCAACTTAAAAGTACCAGGGGCGCATAAAGTAATATGAGTTCAGGAATAAAAGACGCTTATTCGTAGCACTTGGCCCGTGAAGCGACTCTCGCGTCCCCTGTGCTCATGTGCGGCGGGACTCAAATATTATTGTACCGCTGTGAATATTTGCGGAACTCTGTATGGCTGGATATTTAAAATAGGAATTTATGCAATATTATTTTCCTTTCCATTCCTTCAGTAACGTTGCTCGCTCCATCATTCTTTTGCGATGGAAGCGTATTTTGTTTTACGTTATTATATTATTTTAAATTTCTTCATACAAAGAGTATCGCATGGATATTAATGTAAAGAAAACCTGTATTATCTTGCAAATAACTGTATGATATTTAATACTATTTGTATAATATTTCTTTACTGAAAGATATTGTGAAGGACGAAAGTAAAGAATGGAAGATATTGTGACGCGTGAAAGAGAGTGATTAATAAAGAAAATACTGAAAAAAATTATTGAATAATAAAGTCCCTGATCCCAATAAGTTAGGGGTATGAGAGGCCCCCAATAGCGGGGTCCAAAAAAAATATTTCTTTACTTATACAGAGGATAAGTGTCGATTCGCGTCATATATGACATGGGAGTTTGCGAACGAGGTGGTAGAGACAAATGTTTAGCAGTGGACATCTTAAAGCTGAAACAATAATAAAATATAATACTAATGTAAAAATTACCGCCGTAGCAAGAATAATTTCTCGTCAACCAACGTTCATTCGAGCCGAAAGGCGTGGGTAGATCTAGCAGTGGGTGGACTGACTTCCTAAGTAGTGAACGTTCCATGATTGAATTGGTGGTGATGAATCAAGTTGAAATGGCTCCGATGGAAGATAGAAGTGATACAGTGAAGTGGTGGCTAAATAGTGGAAGCCTCAGGTAACTCAACGGCTAATAGCGATAGGAGAAACGCCAACGTCCAGATCATACTAGATAGAAGCGTTGCATAAGTTTCTACCGCTATTTATTCTCCTAGCGCAGAGTTCCCCAAACTTTTTTTGTCGTAGACCCCTTGCCATGTTTTTCCGTGTTCAGTAGACCCCCTACTTACCTGATATTGTGTAGTGAAGTTTAGTGTTAAAAACTTAAAGTACATGTTAATTTATACATTTATTAATTGAATTTAAATTAAAACTACTCAAAATAAAATTTTGTATCTGTTATGTAAAATATACGTAACGTTCATAGGTACTTTTATAAATAATGTAAATGTTTTGATATTATAAGATAGTATGATGTAAGTAAATAGGTACTATCAGTGTATGTGTTGAGATCCACTATCGTGGACCCCCATTTTCATTTCATGGACCCCAAATTTTTTTCGCTGATGTAGACCCGTTGCAGGTTGTCATAGACCCCTAGGGGTCTATAAAGACCATTTTGGGAATCACTGATGTAGACCATCCCCAATAAAGGTATGTCTATAAAACGTATAACATAGTCACTAAGGAAGGAAACGTCAGTATAGTCATCACAAAATGTTTAGAAAAGGTTCATGAAGTTGATATAACTAAAATCCATTAGAACGAGTATCCAAATTATAGTTTTGTAACGACTGCAGAGGTTTTATACTGCAGCTGGCTTGAAATTGACAATGCCATTAATTTCAAACTTTCAATCATCAAAACTATTGCATACTAGAAAGCCGTTGATGAGTATAAAAGCCGATACGGGGGGCATTCTTTGTGACTCTATATCCTGAAGAGAAATGACAAACAAGATGACTCATAATAGTGAGAACAGTAATGAAAGTGCTGCTGTAGGCAGAGTCGCTGACAGTTTTGTTGCCCGAACTCTAGAACATTAAAAGGGGAATTTTTGGAAAGTCTGCGTTTCTCCATCCCCAATCCACGGTCATGACAATATCAAGTATATTAAAATCATGTTTTAGAAGAATTATTTATTTTTATTCAGTGTAAAGGTAATTTATATAGAACACGAGCGGTAATTAGTTAACATGGATTGTGTTTAAGGTTTTCGTCTATTTTATTGTGAACTTTAATTTACTCTTCAGCCGATGGACACCTACTGCATGGTATGCCTCCTCAAAAATCTCCACAATGGCCTGAGGTACCTGCATACAGCGAGTTCCCGCGACTTTAAATATGTCGTCAGTACATTTAGTGGGAAGCCTACCCACGTCGCGTCTACCTGCTCGTGGTCACTCCAGAAACTTTCGGCCCCAACAGCCTTCGGCCATACTTTAACTTATTGAACCATTAAGTTACTCTTTAAATATGCGTAAAATTAACAGAATAAATATGCCCGAATGTAGATTTTTCTGCATAATTTTTAACTTAGTCTTCTCTTAATGGTTTTACCAATTTAAAATACGGATCCCACACAAAAACTGGAGTAATTTTAAAATAAAATATTGTACAGTGTAAATGTAACCGAAAGTAAATTAAGCTTTTTTTAGTGAGTGTATATATACATTATTATAAATAATACAAAGTAAACAGATAACTTATTTATCATTTTAATAATTACATTAGATGTAGAAGGATTTTTACTTGTTTTGTTGGATATCTTATTCTTCTTTTCAGCTGATGGACACTTACTTCAAGATACAGGAGTCGCCTAAAGATATCTATAGAGGATATACCATATTAACCTCGCGTACAGGCAGGTAGGCGATTGCAGTGCAGTACTGTGGTACGCAGAGGAAACTGCACTCCTCTCTAAGCTTATTTGTGAGCATTGATAATTCTAGGTCAAGATTTCCAAAGTGGTCTATATCGACCCCTAGGGGTCTATGACAATCTACAAGGTTCTAAGTCACCGAAAAAAAATTTTGGGGGTCCATGAAATGAAAATGGTGTCCACGATAGCGGATCTCAACACATACACTGATAGTACCTATTTACTTATATCACACTATCTTATAATATCAAAACATTTACATTATTTATAAAAGTACCTATGAAGTAAAAAATTTACTGTATATGTTTATAAAATTGTGTAAGTTATAGGATGTTGGTATTCGCTTTGTGGTCGCAATACATTTTGAACTTATTGCTTATGTTATTTTATTTAAAGTTTATTTTATGTTTATTTAATGTTAGGTATATTTTACGTAACAGATACAAAATTTTATTTTGAGTTTAATTTAGATTCAATTAATAAATGTATAAATTAACATGTGTTTTTAACACTGAACTTCACAACAGTTAGAAATTTACAGGAAATCAATATCAGGTAAGTAGGGGGTCTACCCAACACGGAAAAACATGGCAAGGGGTCTACGACACAAAAAAGTTTGGGGAACTCTGTTCTAGATAATTAATGCAAAAAGTGTGAACTATGCAAGATTGTACCTCGGGGTTCGAACCCGCGACCGTCCGCTTATTTCAGTAATCTGCCGCTAGGCTACCTCTGTTCACACAGGGAAAAGTATAACTAGCTTATCTTTTTTCCTAGTTCTAATTTGACATGCATCGCTATTTTTTTTGAATAATATTCTAGTACACTTAAACTATTATTTTTATTCATCTACGATATTCTTATAATTGCAAACGCTTCCAAAAGAATAATAAGGCTAATAAAGAGTAATAACAAAAAAGTACAAAAACTCATAAGCACCTAAGGCTATAAATCCATTATACATGATTAGTTAGAGATGTAAAATATATAAAGGCTATAAAGCTTTTGTACCTATTTCAAACCAACGTGTATAAAGTGATCACTTTGAAATATGTTACATTATTTTTTTTCTTTCGAAATGGACAAGCTAATAACTTATGATAGTACTAAGTTTGCAGGGACAGGCAGTAAATAATAAGTAATTATAATATTTATTAGTTCGGTTTTATAAAATCCTTTTATTTTGGATACGGTATACCGTATAATAATTGATAGCAAATGACATATTCACAACACTTTTTTTAGCTTTAACGGCTATTATCAACCAATTTACAAATACAAATATATTTAAAAAAAGAGTAGATAAGAAGGGTTGTTTTCGAAGTACTTTGGGTCAATATAATAGAGAAAAAGTAAAAGCTAACTAACACGCATTGTACTGTTGTGCACAAAATTTGATAACATGAAAATGAAATAAAACAAAACATTATTTTCCTCCGTTTATTCGCGTCATAAAGAACGAGACATACAATGACAATTTTATATTACATTCAAACATAATCGAATCTAAGGCGGAGGGACTTATTAAAAATCGCGGAGAATTTTTATGTTTCGTTTAATGTAAAATAAACCTTATCGCATTAGCATAAGCCTGTATTTATACTGGTACAAAGTTAGAAAGCAATTCAATTAATATTACGTCCCTCCGTCCACGATTTACTTTGGTTCGAGATTACAATTATAACTTTTGTAATTTTTTATTTAACTTATAAACACATGTATCACAGAACAATTTGATAGTGCTAGAAATTGACCATACGCTTTTAAAGGTGGACGCTCACGATACAACAAACAATACACGGAATTGAATACGATTAATAGTGAATTGGGAGATACATCGATATAGATACATTTTGATTGCTTAAAATACTTGAAATGTACACTTATGAATCAAAATATATAATTAGGCCTACTAAAATAAAGATAATAAATTATCATAACACTTCTGTACACGTCTGTACTTTGAGTTTCAATGCGTCAGTTGAGACGATCGCCGGAATCTCCAAAGTAAATATTTTGAACAAAATATAAACCTTCACAAGTGTACGTGAAAACCGTCTCTCCCAATCACTACGAAAACTAAAATAAATACACCGACAAAAATACACAATAATCAGAGTAGATATTTTTACTAACTATATACTTTTTTTTCGTTCAATTTATTTACATTTACACAGTAATAAATCAATCGTAATTAATACATACTTATAATTAGTAGAATTTTGGCACGACATAAATTATTATAGCAAATTTAGCCCAAACGTTTTATTAATTATTTTGAAACGTATTTAAATATTTTGAATGTTTTACACGATTATATTACCAAAATACAACCAGCAGTATATAAATAAAAATCAAAGTTGCTTAACGAGCCAAGACCTATGCTTGGGATTTCTCTACGAGATCAAGGATTCAGGAGACCCGTACGAACGAAAGTAACCTACACTGTCCAAAGGAAAGTCGATATAGCAGTGAACAGGTCACATAGCACGTAGAACAGATGGCCAATGGGATCTTAAGATTCTGGAGTAGATACCATTGATGGGCAAGCGCAACGGAGGACGTTCATCCAAGGCGACCTTGTTAACGTCATCTGAAGACGCCGGGTGCAGGCCGCTTCCAATTGGTTTTATCCACGACTACCCTCTGCTTCCAAAGTCGAGATAAGGTAGAGGATCGAAAGGACAAATGTTGTCCTATATTCCTAGGATTCACCATGAAAATGATAAAATATACAATAGAAAGGAATAAGAATCGGAAATAAATCGAAAAGGGACGGGAAGTTCCGAAGCTGGTCATAAATAAATCTATATAGTTTTATTAAATAAAAAGAAGATAATAAAAAATTTGTAAACAAGTAGTAAAATGTAAATTAAATCTATAAATTGAGTCAAAACTGTGATAATGTAGCAAACTGTGGTCTAGGAACGAAGATGAGGATAGAAAGGTTGATGACGACGTCACTAGAGATGTTTTGAATGTGAAGAACATAGAGGTTGTGAAGGGGAGAAGTAAATTGTAATATTTTTGAAAGATGAAAACATAAAGTGATATAAAAGTATAAAATGAAAGAATTATTTAATCGAGTTGTAACGTCACTCTCCCATATATGGCAGGGTCCAACGAGAAGTCCCCAAAAACTGTTTTATAGGAAATCTATGGAGTTCCTTACGACTGAAAAAAATTGAAAAATATTACTTTTTTAAAATAAAAATACTTCTAGAAAGGTAATCAAATTAGAGAGTATTCAAGTAATTATTTGCAAACGTTTGGGCTAAATTATTTAGTGCTTTTAGAACTACATCGAAATATTGAAGAGAAGTTGCTATTTTTTTTTCTTTTAAATAAAACGTAACGTTAATAAATCAGCTGTGGTACAAGATTAATTACCAGCTATTGTAGTCTTCAATACATTGTTTCAAAAAACAAACCTACAAAGCGAAGCATCAAAAGGATATTAATATCTCCGCATTGCACATGTACATGTGATTTATTAACAACAGCGCCAGTGCACTTTGAAAAATCAAAGGAAATTTTTGTCAAATAAATAACATATTTATTATATGTTCATATAATATTTTCGTTTATGTACTCACTCATAATGATATCTCTGAAATAATAAGGCTTAGAGACTTGAAATTTGGTTTTGACAGCTAATAATGGATTTAACGAAATTGTACCCGCAAGGAGGGTTTTCAAACCTTTAGCTTTTACCTACAAAACATGGACAGAATTATTTATTTGGCATGCTGAAAATGACTAATCACTCAATGATATTGCACTTAAAAAAGACATCGCGAGCCACGCAAAGTAGACAAGCAACAGATGGTTTTGTTAATTCAAGTAATAAAATCAAAAGGTTCTATGTAGAGGCGATGGAAATCCTCGTAGCTTCATTTTAAGTTGAAGGATAATTTGATACTTGATTTTACGTAATTGAGATCTTCGGGAATTTTTTGACATACGCTAGTGATTAAGTGTAAAATATGAATTTACCAAACAGTGATAACATTAATTTCAGGTAACAACTCGAGAATTTAAATACTTCTTTTTAAAAGTTTTTAAATAAGACATTTATAATTTGGAGTTGCCAAAGGCTTCGAAAGAAAAGATATATAATAAAAAATTATATAAGAATCTTGTCCACTGTTTAAAATGCAGTAAATATGACCTTAATGTATATGAACTAAATGATAGTCATTTTACATACATCATTCATATCATATACGTCTTTTAGCTGGTGGTGCGAAAGGGGGCTCCAGATCCTATATATAGCACAGGTCCGGTCATTTGTAAATTACTGTAACCATTTTTAGTATGGATCAGCGAAGTACCAACTCAAAGTTTTGGAATTCATACAGTGAAGAACCTAAAGGCTTATTGGTCAAGATGCTATGGATAGCGCTAAGATTCGGAGGTTGCAGCTTCGGCGAAAAGTTGCCAGTTTAACGGTGTTCTATAGAATGCATTTTAAAGAGTGTGCGTCAGAATCACATTAAACCATTTTTCCGTCTCCTTTCTTCCATTAGACATAAAGACCCAAAGATTTTCGATATCTACACACTGTTAAAATGCCTTCAACTCTTCAATATGAAAAGCTAAGAAATGGAACAACCTATCGACGTCATTGTTTCCAGGGAACTACAACATGGTGTTTTCAAACCAAGAGCGAATAGGTATCTTCTTCGTATGCATGGATCATCGTAGACCTCGTCATCGCATGGAATAAAGTGAGACAGAGATCAAAACCAGCGGTCAAGGGCCTTTTATCCGAGATTATCAGAATTGATAAAATAAATAAGTTCATTACAGAAAAATTTATAATTTTTGTTTATACACCAATTTCTCATCTCTTTACAAAACAATATCAAGACTAGGTTTTTCACTCTTTGCTACCAATGTGTATGTACTAAGTAATTTTGATCACATCACCCGCAGGAAATCAGATATTTTTGGCAAATTACTGATTGTATAAAAAGCACACGGTAAAATACCACGAGGAACGACCATATCCTAGTCTGATCATGTTAAGTCAATACCCGGAGTATTAACATCGTCCTGAAGAAAGCGCAGAGTAATAACGCATGTAAAGAGCTTGTCATTGATTCTGTCAGGACATTTTAAAACAAACACAAATTTCAACAGTGAATAATTGAGAAGGAGTCATAATAATATTTTTAGATTCGGAGCATAATAACAAATTAAAGGAACATAATTTACAGCATTGTCGAAATAACACGTTATTACAATATATGATTTGTTTTTATTGTATTAATATAAATGCTATTCCAGTTATATCGTAGATGTAAGGCCTATTATAGATCAATGACATAGAACAATGCCGGGCTATTTACACACACTCGGCCGCGTCTTCAATCTTCCAATTCAACACTCGGCCAGTATCCGACGATTTATTAATATTTCTTATTATTCACTTTAACCATGCTCCGTGAATGATTTGATCCTATTACTGTGCACATTATTGGTACATTGCCTAATACATTCTTGAACATTATTATTATTTTTGTGTTTTATCATGCTTATATGTTCTATTCGTCTTCATGAAAAGAAGAATCAAAATAAAAATGAAGATTGAGTGTCCATCTGCCAATATAAGATGAAAAAAAAATGCTAGGTTTAAACTTATCGTTTAAACGTCTGTAAGGCGAACAATACCAGATGTAAAAACACCTTATTGTATGAGTAACAAGAGACACCGAACAAAAGGGGACGACCAAGTAAAAGGTAGAGTGAAATCTTTAACCAAAGATGATTAATGATTAATATAAGGGTTGATGAGAGGCCTACGTCAAACAGGCGACTTCTACTTGTAATATTTAGCTTTTTTTGTTACTCGTATAATGCTATTGTTAGAAATAACTCAAATTTACAAATCACTCATTATTTCATCAAAACGTATTTAAAAAGTTGAGCCAATTCCATAATTGTATCTTTAGTGACATATATTATAATACATAAAGTAAATGTAGTGGAAAAAAAGTGGTTTGTTTTTTTTGACGGCCATTATTTTAATTTCTGACATTAAAGTTTTTTTTT
Source organism: Battus philenor (assembly GCF_028537555.1). Classification (NCBI taxonomy): domain Eukaryota; kingdom Metazoa; phylum Arthropoda; class Insecta; order Lepidoptera; family Papilionidae; genus Battus; species Battus philenor. The sequence continues at coordinate 1,762,500 of NW_027181759.1, read as the reverse complement.
GTTAGCAAGGTCCAAGGCAAAAGACATCGTGGTGGTACACTAGCAACTTGTTATTCGGTTTATCATTCCCGAGCGTATTTGGATCATATTTCTATAAAACGATGGGCACGGCATCCGCACAATGTCTATTTATTTTCTGTTGTATCGATTTTATTCGTAATAATACTTCATTTTGAATTTTGTAAAAGTCATGTCTTTTATCATTAAGTTCAGACCATATTTATGTATAACACAAAATATGGCGTGTTTTAACTCAAGCTATTCCATGCAAAGTTCATTCTTTAGATCTCCATTATAGATTATGTTACCGTAAGACGCAAGCTCAAGTTATTAACGAAATCAACATTTCGGTTTTTCTTGTAAAATTTAAATTTATCTTCTCAAGAAAAAAAATCTTTTTATTAATTCATGTCTTGTAGCCATTTTTAAATTTGTGTTATCGGTAACTTTACGTACTGCTCTTTTATATTTTTTCTGGGCCTATTTTACCTCTTTATCTCTTTTATTTTAGACTTATTCGTCGGAAGCTCTTTTTTGGTTTGATGATATACATCATTCGATCTTTCTATCATCAACTCCTATATTTACTTTGTTTTCAACCATCATTAGTCTATGTTTATCAACTGCTTTATACATATGACATATGCTTGCTGTTCTTCCCTTTGTAGTCTTGCTACTACCCTATCTACTCAAGGTTCTGAGGTCGTCAGTGCATTGAAATGAGAACACTCTAACCCTTATAATTCCGTCGGTGGATTTTATTTCAAATTTTTCTTGCAGCATCTACCGTCATCGATACGACAGAAGTAGCCGACTCACCCAAACAAAGATAAAACAGTATTAACTCGGAATCTTTTTGACCATTTAATATAAGAAATCACCAATACACTAGCTGGCTCGATATTTGTTATCCTGTCTAAGTTATAAATATTAATTCAAACTTTTTATAAACCATTGTGTTTCTTCTACATCAGTTCCACTTTCGGTCGCGTAAAAAAATAACTTGACATTTTTCTAACAATGGAACTTTTTCTTCTCATTCTTGCACTCTTGTCTGAATGCTTCTGGTCATGTCCCTGTCAGTATTAGAGCCCATGCTGCTCTAGCTGACCTTCGTCATGTAGTTCAGTGTTTGGCGAAGAGATAGCATTTATTTACTGATCTATTAGTGCCAGTTATGATCGTCTGTCCATCTCGTTCGAGAGCGTCGACGAGATCCCTTGCCTTCAACTTTTCCCTGCACTACCAAATGTTCCATTGAATCCTAATTACAGGTTAAATGTCCAAAAAATTTGAGGATTATGTCGAGTTTTTTGAATATCGAAACGCTGGTTTGGTGCACCGTCCACGTGTTTCTGAGCATCCGTCTCCAGCACCACATCTCCGGGACGCTAATTTTCTGACGATTCAGAATCATCAGCGTCTAAGTCTCGACTCTGTATACAGAAATTGGAAGGGCCAGACTTCTCATGAGTCGTTTCTGTTTCTGGTTTATTCTGCGGTCTTTCCAATTCACTGTGAGTTTTTGAACTGATGATCAGGTCTCCGGTTTTAGTGGAAGTGTAGTCAAGCAACAACGAAACAGGTACGTAAATAAGTTGATGTATAAAACTTGGATTTTAAAGATTCATAACCCAAATACTAAACGACTGTCATTGTGATATATTTATTTCTTTCCATAAGAACTTTTTACACATACAAGGTATTGCGAAACATAAAAAAATGTTAACGACATCAGTTAAGTAGTTCTCTTAACAGAGAGAAATTAGATTATTTTTTTACATATATACATAACTATAACAAATAAATAAGATCGACAATGACGTTGTAACATCGTGCTAAGAAATAAATTCGTGCCGACACAAAGCGAATTTTTTTTTATTACATTTATATAGAAAATCGTTAATAACTCCTTCTTTACTTGACTATTTATATCCCATTATAAATATTCTCGCCCGTAAACGTTCTAAATTTATGTTACAATATTTTAAGCAATATGATAACTTATGTTAGATAAATAAAAATGATATTAAGTAACATTTAAAAATAGAAACGAGTATAACTTAATATTTAACAACGTAAAATATTTACAATAATATCTTATCACATTTTACACACCAATTACTCGTTGGCGAAGTTACGTAATATTCGAATTTTAAAACTGAAGGTTATCGAATCATAAAAGAGATTACATCCCTTTAATATTTAGCATAAGTTACGTAAATAATGTTAAGTAAAATAAAATTATTCCACTTTCAGTTAAATTTTTGTTACATAAATTAATATGTGACTACATAAAAAGTGTTACGAAAACAAAAAAAAAAAACATTAAACTTATTTTATTTTTTATTGTTATGAAACCAAATATAAATTTGGTGAAATGAAAAGCGTTATACATTTTGTGATTAATAAATAGCTCACAGTGTCCGTCCACAAGTCTTTCGTTCCATATTTAGAATTATTTCGTTTTATTAACTAATGTATGTTATGCTGGCGGTGTGAAAAATGCAATTTTTGGAAAAATTTACTACCTAAACACTAAAGTCCACGATACATTAATCAACTTTCTTATACTTTTGATAGAGTCGATTAGACTCTATTCAAGGCACTGTATTTAGAAAATATATGTACTGCGTTACTCATTGTCATCATAAGAACTGCCATTTCGACCCTCGATGAACTCGAACCTGAAATAAGCTTATTCGTTAAGAAAGCTTCTCTAACTTATATTAGATGATTAATTATAATACTATGTTCAGAAAGTAAGGTTGTATATAAATATAATATATTTTCTATTTATTATTCTAAATCAATGTTATCCCTTTCAAATTAATCGCTATACGATAAAACGCACTTTTGCCAAGGCTTCTTCCAGTTCTTGTAAAAGTCCGAATAGTCTATTCTGGTAGAGCTTGTAAAGCTTCATCAGTTCAGTTTTTATCTACCCAATAGTATCAAAACATCGTCCTGGCTTCGCCTTTTGATTTTTGTTAAATAGCCAGAAGTCAAGAAAGAAATCAGTTGAGTTTTTGACGCTCTGGTTCCAAAAAAACCGAAATGGTATAGTAATAAACACGCGTTTTTCTGCGAACACGCGTTTACTACTACGAAAAATTTACAAAATTTATACACTAACAAAAAATAAAAAAGGGGAAATTCAAAACTATAACAGGTAAATTAATCCTTATAACGTCTTAAGGATCTATTTTATTTAATTTAATATTATTTATTATACACGCTAGAAAACATATAAATAGTTTGGTAATAAGAAACAAAAAAGTACAACGGACGGTCTTATTACACGAGGCAATTTCTTACAAACAACCATAGTATGGAAACAATAGAAATAAAAATTATAGATATTTAATGTATACAAGACACACACATATATATACATATATATATATATATATATATATATATATATATATATATATATATATATATATATATATATATATATTTGAAGTACAGAAACAAGTAAAACAAGTAACATTATTAAAGTTCAAAAACAAAAGTAATTTAATATCATATATTTCTAATTAATCGATGTTTGATTTAGTTGAAAGTATAAAAAACTCACCTGAAGCAGTGAACATAGATAAATGAGGTGTACGTGCAACCAGGAGACTGGCGTTTGCGGATCTTACATAAGGCGGCCTCACAGGCTGAGTCGCCTCGCATCTTAAGGCAATATCTCCTTTTGGAGTGTTTACACGAAGTCTCATAGGTCGCCAACTTGAACGCAATCCATACTCGTCGGGAGTCGAAACTTCTGTATTGTCGACCATCCATGGCTCCGTCTGAAATATAACTACATTTAGTAAATCGAACAGAGTTAATAAAAGGTACAGATGACTTAAGTTTCAACAAATATAAATGTAAAGATTCGTTTACATTCAGCTACTTTTCAATGATTACATTTATGATTACAAAAAATGTCATAGCATCTTTTTACTGTTAAATTTACCGGTGTTCTTCTCCGAGAAACATACTTAGGCATAAATTATACAAAATTGAATATTGTTCTATATGTGTTTTCGCAAAAATTTAATATGTCTGTATTAATCTCCCTTTAATAAGAAAATTTACATGAATCATTGGTATATAATGCATTTTACGGAGTCATATATCGCGTTATACAAGAATGATTGTTGAACACATTTTCGTGTAACGCGGAAGTAGTCTACCATCCTATATTTAAGAACACCATACATGCTGTGGATTCGATTCCCAGCAACAAGTTTAAAAGACAAATTTTAAACTGGTTAAATGATCTCAGTATATCACTGACCTTTTCCGGTTTTCCGTCAACATACCACATTATGTTTGCCGGCGGCATGGCTGGTGATGTCGAACAGTTTAAAAGAACATCTTCACCGAACTGAACCGTTCCCAAATTTCCGCTGATAACTGGATCCTCTTTTAAAGTCACTGTTAAGAATAAGTTTTATTGAAAGCGATATTTATATTAGGGGCAGCTGCAGCTATACCAGGGAATACAGCTAATAAAGGTTCATGCTGACCTAACTCTTAGATTAGATTTTAGACCTAGATTTTAATACTTCTTTCTTTTTAAAGGACTTTCACTGCTGTTCAAATGGCTATTGCAAATTGTGAGTATAAGGTGGCAGAGCACAGAGTGTAGCCTAAAACTTCTTTTAAAATAGCGAAGCAGGAAGCCTCTTGCAAGGTACTCGGCGGAGGCCGCTACATATTACTAATTTACCTAATTGGAAGGCTCTTGGGCACTTAAACAGTGGGATGACTAAACTCAAGGGACCCCTGAGGGACCCTCAGTTTGGGCTGCCACTCGTTGATAATAGCAGCGTAGTATTTCGACGTAAGGTACCTCAAGAGTGCCGAATCTCGGCTGTTATTTTTTTTTCTTTTTTCTTTAGTCAATTCCGCTTCACTTCACTTACTCCACCATATTTTGATTGCCTTTCGGAATGCTTGATGTTTGCGATTTCACGCAATAATTCAAAATTTTAAACTGCCACGTATTCGTTACAATATTGGGAATATATATTTATTCTTATTACGTTATATGCTTACTTTTCTTATCATCTTTAGCGCAAATAATTTCTCAATATTTTTAGTGAATATTATTGTTAAATAATTAACGGAAATCGATATAATCCAGCGAATTAATAAATTGAATAATTGGCCGTGTCTCGACCTGCACCCGGTCGCTACATTTCCTTATGGAAATCTATAAAGAGGTCTAAGTCCAGAAGTAAACCTCTTTTATCTCAAACAAGACTGCGCGTTCTTTATTTAAAAATACACAAATCATTCTTACCAGCCACTGTTAAATATTTAGTTTGATTTACAACAGCGAACCTCGGCCCCTCTGTAGACACTTCACATGTAAACGATATCCTAGTGTTGTACCTCTTTGGTAGCATTACACTTATAGCACAACTGTGCATATTACAGACTCTTCCAGAGACACCTCCAGCGCTGGTATTGAACGTCCTCGTTGGGGGCTGAACAGAACACATTATTAATAAAATTCATACGAAACTAATTTTATAATATAACATTGATAGAATTTAATAAATGTTATGTAGAACGAAAGACCTAACTAATATGAATGAGACATATTTGTTATGTCAGGGTTGATATGTATAGTTTGATTGTATAGTGTAATCATGATTTGCCGGTTTACATCTCTTGCCTTAATTTAACATAAAAATTAAAAAAAATATTAGCATCAATGCTACAGATGTGATCAAGTGATACTTATAGAAATAAAATTGTTATAAGTAAACTATGTACTATTGTAATATTATAAACTATAAATAATTAGATCTGAAATATTTTTTTAACTAAAAGTGTAACTCCAATCGAGTTGGCATCCGCAAAATCGAGAAGAGCTTAATCGATTCGGTTCTTTTGTAAGTTTTCGTTTTAAAACACGAGAAAGGTTCTAATATATAATATATAAATAATGATCCCTGTAAGGAAGACTTGATAAAATCACGAAAAAAATAGAACAAACACGTCTATACTCACATACCTAAAACAAAGTAAATAAAGACAATTGTCAACAACAGTCATAAATTTGAAATAGATCAAAAAAAGAGTATCGAGTGTAATCAAACCAAAAACGTCGTGAACCCTAAAGTATTTAAATAAAAATATAAAATTATTGTTATTAAACCTTATGTGAATATAAAACTTATGTAGGTTATCGTATTTTTTATGTATACGACTAGCTAGTGCCTGCGATTTCGTCCGCATAAAATTAAAAAATCATCTATTAGTTTTTTCAGTTTCTTTTCGTTTAAGAGTTTTTTTTTCTAAAATTAATGCAGGCTTAGTTACTCTTTATTACATAAATTACCGACCAGTGTAAATCCCATCAAAATGGATCCAGTCATTTCAGAAATTAGCCGGAACAAACAAACAACCAGACGGACAAAAATTAAAAATTAATGCTATTTTGGTACAGGTATAAATCGGTTATTTAAATGTTATATACATTGTGGTTTAAATCTAGAACATTCATGTTTTTCACATGGTCAATTATACGTGGCATGTTCACGGGTCGGAAGACCATCTGCGTTGTTTGTTTTTGCGCCTGATAATAAAACAAAAAATGTCGTGTATCACAAGGTACTTAAGTGAAGAGCAACCTATGTACTAAAATACAGAAATAATAATGAATGATTAATGTAGTTATTTAATTTTTTTTTTGTATTTTTTCCAAAAAAAAAACACAATCTGCTTATTTATTGCCATTAAGGCGGAACAAAGTTTGCCGGGTCAGCTTGTTTTATATATTTGTATATATTAAATGAATAAACAAAGTTTTCACTACGTAGAAGGTTTAATTTATTTACTTCTACAGTACTGCGACAAGTCAATAGCATTGGACAGTACAAAGTCAGTCGTCTCTGCTAGTTTATAAATGAAAACTAATTTAAATGTAAGAAAACTTTAATTAAATATATCAAGCTACTTAGAGAGACTCATAGAAGTAAAATGGCTAGAATAAGTTAAAGGATTTTTAATGAAAACTTTATTCTAACGAGTATCGAATTTCAGATGAAACTTTCACGACTCTTTATACTTTGTTTTTATTCTATCTGTACAAACAAGTTTTTTTTTTAATAAATTTATTTAAAAGCTATGATCTAAATGGAACTCATTTACTGAAGTTATATCTTGAAATTACACAGGTGCAAAACGCACTCTAATCTCAGAACAACTAACAAAATATTCCGTCAGTTTTTTTTTATTATAACTTTATTAAATTGCTTAATACAATAAAGCGGATAAGAGTAATTAGCTTCGAAGATTTATTATAACTTAGACTATCTTTAAAAATGTAATAGGATGGCTTTACAAGTATCAACAAGAGCTTCTTAAAGTCGTCGTATTTCTTAAAGTCGTCGTCGTTTCAGCTTCTAGAGGTCAAAGGGTAACTATGGGGGATATATCCTTATCGCCACGCTTGTAATTGCAGCGTGGAATTATGATACGCAGAGGATGTCGTTGCTTATTTTCTACAAACTTTTTTGTGAGTAGTTTAAATTTTTTTATAGTTAATGTACAGTGTGAACTACATATGAGATTGTATCCCGGGAATCGAACCCGTGATTTACTATCGCAAGTCTCAGTCCTCTACCACTGGGCTGTTACCGCTCTTAAATTCATTTCAAGATAATTTAGAGACACAACACGTAAGTGAATCACCGTACAGTTGGCCATAAAAGTGTTATTAATTTTTAATATAATCAATTAAATCCGCATCCCGCTAATCCTTATTTATTCATATGATTTATAGCAGTGACGTCACCAAGACCGGATCTACTTATATCTCAAAGAATATACGTTCATTATTTTGTACTGCCAGAAGCTAAAGACCTATCTAGTTATAACAGAAAAACTATATAATGTAACATATTTTAGAGAGTATAAATTATAAGCGTGTTCAGAAATAGATATAAGAGCTTTAATTTTTGTTGAAACATTAATTAATGTATATTCATGTTGTTTATGTTGTACACTTGTATTAAAAATTACTTAACAATTTATTAATATTTAATCATATTTTTAGTATTTTGTATTATAGCAAAATTTATCTTCTTTTTCCTTCGTATCTATTATGAAACTCAAAGTTATTAGGTCTTATAAAATTAGCTATCTAGATTTCTTTTTTTTGCGAAATACATGACAAGTTGCTTAGATCATCGGATAACTTTAAATTGACTATGCCTTCTCATTTTACTATATTTATATATAAATCTTTCACTGTGGTCGCTATCAGGTTATGGAATAAATTACCAGAAGCAAGAAGATATGCTAAATTGTTGTGAACGTTTAAATTTATTGTAAAACAGCACTTCCTTGGCCCCTAAAATGTGATATTGTATATTTGTTATTTATTCGTATTTATATAATGTACATGTATATGTGTAAAGTATTTTATGTATTTTTAGACTGTACTAAACTGCCCTCTCCTTCATATCGCTAATCTCCATCCTAAGGTTGTATGGTAGATATCTTCTCTAGCGATAAGACAGCCTCTTGTACCTTTACATAAATTGATTCTTTTTTTTAGTTAATATCTACGTTATTTTATTTTTTATACATAGAGTTTTGGTGTTAAACTTACTAAAAAATAAGCACCTAAAACTGTTTAAACCTGTATAAACTATTTGAAATAATACTAAGTTATACGAGATAAAGCTAAAAGAAAAATTCACAATATTTTTTACTTACTTGCTGCTCGGGCGTGTATCGGAAAATTTCATTGTTGTCCCGATACCATTTGACTGAATGCAACGGCGGATCCCCTTTTTCGTTAACATAGTGGCAAACGAGGTCAGCGCTCCACCGGGGATCCCCGTATTGAGGTACCTCCAGGAAGGTTATATTATGTGCCGTTGCTATTACTGCAAGAAAATATATTTTCGATAAATCTTTTAGAAGACTTACACAGATTTACGACAATTTTTTATACAATTTTCATATTGAATATTCGTTAATAAATGTTTAATTTATATATTAATAACGTTCATAATTTTGTGGAGACAGAGAGAGATATAAAAATAAGGAAAAAAGAGCGTAATTCAATACGCGAACTCATATATAATTTTTTTTATATCTGTTTGGAATTTATATATATATATATATATATATATATACACACACACATATATATAGTGAGAGAGAGAGAGAGAGACCATTTTTATTAGTCATGCTGGTTTTATAAAAATATATTTCTTCAGTGTTAACAAGTCGTAAAGATATTATGTACCCACTGTAAAGCGTAACATAATAGAAAATTGAAGTCATGCTAAGGTCAAAGTGTTCCTCCCTGCATCCTTTGGACGGGCGAAATGCACACAAACTTAAAGTTTGAGCTTCATACCATTAGCATAACCAATTCGCCTTATCATAACACCTTTTAACATCCACCTCACTTCTCAAATAGCACAGGTATTTGATTTCTTATCTTTTTTGTCACATACATTTTGGTGCTTATACCATTTTTTATTTATTAAATTTGTACACATTATCACAGTTGCTATCACATTTAGTTTTATTTATTCTAATGTTTTGTTAACAATTTTACTTTATTTCAATATTTTACTGAATTACTTATTTTCATTTTTTTTGTACATTGCATCATTTCGCTTACCAGATTTGATATCACATTTTTGAATTCTATTTTTAATAATTGACACTTTTATAACCCCTCCGCAATACCTGAGGAAGATCGATCTATCTACTTCATTGTCCAATATCGAAGTGATGCTATCTTCCCTAATCATTTTACCAGACAGGAGTTAGGAATTGGATCGGAGTTCTCCTCCAATTCTTCATTAGAAGTCTTCAAGACAAAAGTGAACAGGTTTCTTCTAGGCAAACACGTACCATTGTAGTTTTCGTCATTGCTTAGCATTAGACGAGAAAGTGGTTAAATGATTGCCTATAAAGTATAAGAGAAACCGCAACTTTTCTGCTGTATAAGAGTAGAGGATAAAATAAGAATCCCTTATGTAAAATAAATGATAGCGACATATTTATATACTGTTGATCTTAGCTTTATATTATTGATTTACAACAATTCTTCTACATCAAGACATTATTCGCGTACCGAAGCTAGCGTCCTGTACAATTCCATTTGGTGTAATAGACCAAATATACACTTGGCACACAACCAATATCTGACATACTGATATAAAATCTGCCGCTACTTTCAAGTTAATTAAATTTTAAACCGCTTGCCAAAACACAAATTACTTTTAAATTGATTAAAATATTTAATTCTATTTATATCACAGCAATAAACGTTGAAAGTCATTTAAGCGTTTTAAATTTAGCAGTAGAGTCCACAGCTGGTAGATGTAGACCAGAGTTCCCCAATTTTTTTTGTGTCGAAGACCCCTTGCCATGATTTTCCGAGGTGGGTAGACCCCCTACTTACCTGATATTGATTTCGTGTAAATTTCTTACTGTAGTGAAGTTTAGTACTTAAAGTAAAACACATGTTAAATCTTACATTTATTTTTCATTTTCTTGGTACTTTACTTTTCAAGATTCAGGACTTTAGGAAACGAATAAACGTATTTGTCCCACATTCGTATTTATAGAGTGACGAATTGAACAAATCAGGTAGCGAAGCTCTGAAACTGCGACTCCCAGGTTTTTACAAGTTCAAAATGTATTGCGACCACAAAACGAATACCAACATCCTACAACTTTCACAATTTCATAAACATATATAATATTTTTTTACTTCATAGGTACTTTTATAAATAATGTAAATGTTTTGATATTATAAGATAGAATTATTTAAGTAAATAGGTACTATCAGTGTATGTGTTGAGATCCACTATTGTGGACCCCCATTTTCATCTCATGGACCCCAAAATTTTTTTTCGCTGACGTAGACCCCTTGCAGGATGTCATAGACCCCTAGGGGTCTATATAGACCACTTTGGGAATCACTGATGTAGACCATCCCCAATAAAGGTATGTCTATAAAACGTATAAATATTTGTTAGTTGGTCGTAATCTTTTCACTTCCCATTTGAATTTGAAAGATGTCATTTTAGATAACCTCAATTTAATATAAGCTTATATCTGGCTCTATAATATGACTACACCTAAAATCACATACTGACTTTTTCTTGTTCTCCTTTTCAGTCGATAGACACCACTTTGACCGGTCTTGCTCTGTCTGCATCCAGTCAATTACACCACTTCAGTCCATTTAGTGGGAGGCTTATCCACGTCGCGTCTACTAGCATATGGTCACCACTCGAGAACCTTCCTACCCTTACGTCCATCTGTTACACGAGTGATATGCTTCACCCACTGCCATTTCAGACGAGAAGTTCTTGAAGCTACATCTGTGATTTTGGTTTCTGCTGATTTCCTCATTTCTGGTTCGTTCTCGCAGCGAAACGCCGTGCATAGTCCTCTCCATCGCTCTTTAGGTAACCTTGAGCCTTTTTAAGGGCTGTCGCAAGCGATTACGTCTCTGATACGAACTGACCACCCCCCCTTTTTTAATATCGAAAATAACCATTCAAAAGTGCCAGGATATACCTATATAAAGTAAGATATTTTTAAATTTGGAACAACGACGTAGAGATACCTCGATTAGCCTATAACCTCCGATAACCTTCTCCGTTATAAAATGAATTTATTGATGGTTATTAAAAAAGACGAATGTGAGTCTGGTCTTCTAAAAGTGTCATAGTAGAGAACATTGAAAGGAACAGGTTGGAAAAAACAAAAGTGTATAAGACTACATAAGTAGTTAAATTTGCGATAAATAAAACGAAAATTAAAAATTAAAAATTAAATTTTTTATGAATATAAATGTAAGAATAAACTAAAATTAATAAAAAATCTTTGTGCTTGGCACTTATCGGTGTAACATAACTCCTGAAGATGCCCCGTGGAGGGTTGAAACACGTGTTGAGTGAATTAACGGTGGCAGTTGTGTAATTCGCATTGTTTGCCGCATACGAATTTATCAGCGGGCTGGCGGGCGGTGTACTTTGTTGCACGACTACCACTGCATGTGCGGAAGAAGCTATTGGTTCTTTTCTTACATAGGACGGACTTCCGCAAGGTAACGCCTGATTCCATTAAATAAATAAACAAAATCTAAAACTGTAGTCTTCTGGTGGGAAAGTGACGAAAGTGACGTGATGAATGAAAGGATCAGGAACAAATTAAAGATAAGAAAGAATTTGTGAAGGAAAAAAACCATGAGTGAATAAATGACTCAGAGAAGGAAAAAGGATTAAAACGGAAAAAATAAAAACTGTGAAAAAAATATATATTTTGTGAAAATAATCTGTATGTACCCAAGAAAACGGAAGTACGAAAGGCCTCCAAAAACCAGTCTGTGCTCAAGCGAGCCATTGATTTAGAAAACCGGAAATCATCGGACAACGATATCTGATTTACATTGATAAAGTAACAATCTATTTAAAAGTATATTGATTATTTGATCTAAGTAACCCTCAATATGTGTTGTAAGATGATTATTTAGAATAAAAACATGCCTTTTTAGGACATTACTATATAGAAGATACGAATAAACAGACATGGGTATAAAGAAACATGTGTGTATGTAGTGTGGAATAGTATTTGTATTATTTGACTTAGGAGATCCACAATACTGTAAAATCATTATTTGGTTAAAAATACATCGATGTTTTTAACATGATCGTGTATAATATACGGGAACAAACTAACATGGGTATAAAGAAACGTGCAGTGTTTCTGTCTGGCTGTATTCGATTGATGTTGGATGCTGTTAGTTATTTTGGCTTTTATTTAATAAACATCGAACGGTTATTAATCGATATTTACATACCTAGTAAAGGTAGATAAATGTTTCCATAATTGCTTTTAAAATTGATAATTCATCGGTGTTCTATAAACTGAATTTTGGACAGTGTATATCGGAATTACATCAATTAACTCCACGATTTTTTTCTACCATCGGTCAAGAAGATAACTGAATGACCAATTGAAACTTTTTCAACCAGCACTAAGTGTTTTAATACTACTTTTATAGTGCGAAGAGCTATGAAACAACCTATCGGCGTCGTTGCTTCATGCTAAATATAACTTGGGACGCTTCATGTCAAGAGTGAATATGTTCCTTCTAGGCAAGCATGTAGCATTATAGAACTCGTCATAGCTTAGCATCTGACGACACATAGGTCAAATGCTTTGTCTATAGTGGATAAAAAAAACTTTTTTTAAATACTATTTTGTCTGGTAAAGATCGCCTCGAGCGATAAGATTATCCTCGTCATCCTCTTGTATTATTGTTGTTTTTTTTTCTCATATATTTATCATCTATGATGTGTTAGTAAATAAATAAATTGTTTGATTTACACAGACTGTTTATTTTATTTTAATTTAGAAACCAATATTATTGTTAAGATTTCGTTACGAAACAATAAATTGAAATAATTTTGTGACGGCCCGACGCGAAAGTAGCACATCGAGATGTATTTCAACCAATTTCCTGTTTTTAGAAATAGTTTCACCGCCAACGTCGTGAACTTTTAAGTACATCCAGTTGAAAACTTTCTAAATATCTCGACAATTTTCCGGCTTTTGTTTGCGGATTCTGGAAATTTACGTTCATAAAGAAAAGGAAATTGAATTTTCTGTTTGTTTACTTACAACGGTGATATATTTTACTTTAATTATAGAACTTACCGTAATTTATCTGTACTTGTATATGTACTAACTAAATTACAATTTTAGGCATATAGTGTGCCTCGAATGACGCGGTAGTTCTTTTGAAATGTTTATGCATACATACAATTGTACAGAATAAAAAATATTGATACAACCTGCACACATTTGACGCCATTCATGGAAACCGTGTTACGTCCTTTATGTGTAGTTTCCACATATAAGAACTCTTTTGTAATAAATGTGGCTGACGGGCTGTCAACGGACAGGATGAAGTGGTCGCTCTGTACTGTCTCTGGACTGTCAATTGTTATTTTAATATTTGTTTTTTTTAGTACGAATCAAAATTTTAATAATCCGAAATAAATAAAACATATTTTGTTGTGGTACAAAATTCAAAAGAAATGCATTATAATTAGTATTGAATAAACTACTTCCGTGGTGTGATTCTTGTGAAAGTAATAAACACGTGATATACACGATAAATCAGATCGCCCGGTCATTAAGTTATGAAACCCTAGTCTTTACACAAACAATACGATGTTTTTAAATATTGCACCATTCAAAATTTTTGTTTGTTTACTTACATTCACTATGTATATGTATACACACACACACACACACATATATATATATATATATATATTTATGTTTGTGTCTGCATGCCCTTTACAGTAGTTTATTGTAGTGCATGAGCCAACGAAGGTTTCTAGATTAGTATTACCAATTTTAATCATTCCACTGAATTTCATATATTACAGTGACAGTTCATGGTGATTTGAAACGAAAACAGCATACTTATGTAGTTTCGTATTAGACGCATGAATTTATGTAAATCGTGAAATTCATGTCCGGCTTACGTAATTAAAATAAAAACTAAAAAACAACAAAACATTTTTTTTTTTGGTATTTCTTCGAATGGATTCACGAAGCACAGCTAATGCATAATAAAGTAGATAAATTAGACAAAATTAACAAAATTAATACAGTTTGACAGTAAGCTAAATTACTTTTAGAAATTTACATTTAATTTAATTATTAAAAAAATAAATAGATTCATATCAGTAAAAAATGTATGTGTTTCAATTTGTAGTTCCTCTTTTTAATCTTTAATTTATACTCTTCGGGTATATCATTAAGAATTTCCTGTCCATTTAATTATATTCGTGTCTGACAATATATATAAAACATCTAATTTTTTTTTTAATTTAACTAGCACTGTATATTTTTTTAAACTTTTTTAATCTGGCCAGTTCTAAAAACTTTTTATTGTGAAAAACGTAACAGATCGAGCCGAGGTTTGATCCCTTCGGATAACTTCGAATCGGGATTCTAAACACGCATTGAATCAGCCCAAAACCATTGCTATTGCATTTGATTATAAAACTAAGGCAGAAGTAATCAATCCATAGAGAGTCATCTCAAGCGACATAAGAACACGGTATCCTTTCTTTGTGGTAAAATGTCCAAAGTAACAACCCTAGTCGAAATTACCGAAAAAGCCCTCGAGGTTTGTTACTATATACGTGGTTTAGAATAAGCGTTCTCAGGACTACCAACCTTTGAAAACTTCAAATGGCACTAAGTCTTTCTGAGGCAAATCAATTTCATATTATAATTATCATTGTAATATATTTATAAAATGTATTTAACTGTTATATATATTACAATTTATTTATCAAAACTATATATGTTATACTGTTTACATATGTATGTATATTTTGCACAAGTTAACTACCAATTATTTATATTACTACTATTTCCATACTATGGTTGTCTGGAAGAAATTGCCTCGTGTGCTTTTTGTTTCTTACTATGAAACTATTTAAATATTATTAAATTAAATTAAGTCAAACATGACTTTCCGTCACGAAAAGATGATTTACATGCACGTGTTTAAGTTAGGATGGAAAAGTATAACCTAATTTAATATAATTAAAAAATCTCAGAGTCCAACTATTATAGCTTTCCATCACTGTATTCTTCACAGAAAAAAAGAGTAAAGTATAATGTGAAGCATTGAAAGAGGAAAATACGACCAAAGAAATAACTATAAAAATATTTATTTGTAAAATAATGTCCCTGTCCTTCCGAAGATAGAGGTCTATAAGAGGTCCACAGTAACAGGGACCATAATAAAAATAGTAGTCTTCAATTAAACTTAATAATATGTGCATAATTCTCAACTAAACAACACTACAATTTAATTACAAATCTGATATCGTGTTATTAACTTATATGTCTATTTAACTGCGTTTTCATCCCGCTTATGGCTCTTAAATTACAAACTCGGAGAGATTTATCAGTTAATACTATTAAAGATGCCCACTGTAAGGTATAAGCTTCACCGAAAGATATCTTTAGGGGGATATACCACAATCGCCACGTTTGGCAGGCAGGTTGGCGATTGCAGTGTGGTATTATGGTACGTCGAGGACGCTGCTGTCTATCCTCTGGAAACTTGTTTGTCAGCAGTGGCGATCATATATAACTCACGATGTGTGAATCATAAGATTTGTAACCTTGGAATCAAAACTGCGACTGCAAGTCTCGGTTCTCTATCGCTCGATAATTTAGTTACGTTTTGATATAATAAAATTAGTACTAGTCGTTAATAATTGTAAGTGTTCCTCTCATATATGTTTTTGTATTTCTTCTTTCTTCTTCTTTTTAGTTGAATGCACACCGCTAAGCATAGGCTTGTCATAAAGATCGCCACGATTCTATGTCCTAGTCCCTATGTCCAGTCCCCATAGGGGGGAGCCTAGCCAAGGTGCATTTACCCACCCGTGGACGGCATTCAACTCTATGCCCCGTCAACTGCCGCTTTAGACGAGAAATTCTTCGAGCTACGTCGGTGATCTAGGTTCTTCTGTGGATCTTCTCTTTTCTGATTCGATCTCCTAAATAACCTTGAGTCTTCTTATGAGACGCTTCGTGAGTGATCACGTCTCAAAACGTATATCATCATCATTAGAATTGTTATTATCTCATATAACTTTGCATAAAGGTCTTTTTTAAATTTACGTAAAAATTTTCGTAACATTTTCAAACAAAAGTTCGAGCTTATCATCTTATCCTCATTTATACCTTACAGATGCCGGCTTATAATATAATTTCGCCCGCAAACAGACGCCGTTGCGCTACAATAGGACAGTAATAGGCCATTATTTAACTTTATAGTTCGTAATAAGCCCCGACGAGGCCGCGCGAGATCTAGCAAGTGCTAAACTAAAGCCTATTCTGGCGCAAACGTTTCTTGTTCCCTTTTTTTTATCAAAAGCATTTATGTGCACACTGCCTTCAATGTTTCTTTTAACTTGTAATTCTGAATACTAATTCTTTTTTCATCAATTTACGTTTTAAATAAAGAACTACATATCTAAACTTTTTTGGTTAGTTATTAAACAAACTTCTGGTAATATATCGTTGACTTTTTCTAAGAGCGTTGTTATCTCTATTTTAGGAAGCATATTTTTTTATTCATTTATACATAGGCTCACCAAAAACATAACTAAGATAATATCTTTATCTCTTTGATTAGTTAAAGCTTTAAAGAACTTTATAAGACGTAGGATCTAGAAGTTATTGTACCCTGAAATACAATATCTCTTATACATATACAAAAATGATTTTTAGTGAAGTCAAACAATTAATTAGAAATAAAACAGTAAATTACTTTTGGAGAAGCATAACAGACATATCTCTCTATGATAACTTCACCGGTTTTAGCTCAAGGAGAGACCTTCGTTCTTCTGTGAATCTGGTCAAGACCAAACCGTAGTATATCTAGTGACCGACTGTCCTGGATTCGGTGAACTTCGAGTCGACTCCGAATGTCAGTTAAGAAAAAAAATAAGCAAAGACAACATCGCCTCACTGGTGGGAGATAACAACGATAGGCCAGCTTTACTCAAGTGTTGCAAGATGATAGTAGAAAAGGTGATAAAGATGAAACACATACAGGTCAGTAGAAAAAATAACAACAAATAATAAAAAAATATTTAATTAAAAAAATATCACAAAAATTATAAAAAAATTATATGGTAATAAAATTATATACTATGTAAATAACTGTGACAATTAGATCTGTGATATTTGAGCAACCGAAGCCAAAGGGAGTGAGGCGATGAATGAACGAAAATTACTATGAAAAAGAATGAAAGAAAACTGTAGTATGAAAGAAGAGGAAAGATAGAGTATGTGAAGTATTTTAGAAGAGAATGGATTTAAAAAGAAAATAGAATATGAAAAATGTCGCTGTCCCACAAATAGACGAGAGGTCTCAAATTGCGGGGGCAATTAAGAAAAAAGTATCTCTATATCGTCTATAAAAATATTAAAAGAAAGTCTGTAAAAAGAGTTATGCCTGTCAATACGGAATATCAGTTTATTTCTGGAACCACCTTGCTAAGCAGCACAAGTTAAATCATTTCAAATTTCAATAGACATGTAGATAATTATAAACCTCCCTGGAGACTTTTTAAACCTACTACGCAGATCACCAGTCCTAAATACTGCCTACCCTGGACTCTCCCTCAACCCATGAAATGCTGAAAAATAACGTCTTTTTGGTGATCATTTTTCGTTATCTATTGTTGTACTGTACCATATATATGACGAAGAAAAAGCAAAAGCAAGGTTTTTTTTTAAAAAAAACAGCGATTACTGTGACATCGATAGACAAATCGGAGATTACCCTTTGTTAACATCTTCTAGAAGATAAAATATATAGAGCTAATTTAAAATGGTTGTTAGAAACGTAGCAATAAAATATTTTTACCTATTTATTTTTATTGATCCGATAAGATTGTTTACAATTTCATATCAGCATTTTCGTCGTCGTCAATTTAAATTTAAGATTGCACTACTGGGTAAAATTCTTCCCCATAGAGGACTAATAAGACGAGTAGGAAGCAGCTTCCACCCAGCGTCGCCCGACGACTTTGCAAAGATTCTTTTTAATATTGTATAAGCAATTCAAATTAGATGAATCTTTACAAATTATTCCTACTGATTCACTGATTCTTTTTTTATGTAAATCGCCACACTCATTACTGTCTTTATTGTAATTTGAAAGTACATTGCCGGAATTTATTTCGTTACTTCTCGAAGTTTCTACTCAATGTATATGATAAGAGGCAATAAAATTAACATCGAGAAATATAACATATGAAATAATTTCTTTCAAAGGTCAAACAATGAAAATAACAAGTAAAAATGTTGCTTTGTAAATAGGAGTTGTCTTTAAAGGCTTTTTTTTCGAAATTTCATATTTTTAAAGACTCACTTTTTTAGCGGTTCTATATTCAAAAACCAAGTATTTCGTACATAAAATTTAGCATTTTTTTAATTATCTAAACAAATGAAATAATTTCTTTATACACAGGATGTAAAAGCTAAAGGGTGGATGTATAGCTCATTTTCCAGCAAAAAGCTTTAAAGTTTTTACGCATATTTTTAAACAACCTGTATAATTTGAATGCTCTGTAATTTGGCAATTTAATTTACTTTTTTGATCTTAAGAACGCCTTTTCATGCTATATTATCATTACAATATATATTATTTCAGAAATAATTGATTTTTGAATAGACTGTACAAAAAAATTATTGACAACAAATAGGCTATACTTTCACCCTTTAAAAACGCTTACATCTATAACCAATCATCCTGTATATATACAAGTATGCTTATTATATAAATGGAGAAGTATTAAACTGGATGTGGTTATATTAAGTGAATTTTAAAAGCTTTTCTGGAAAGTTCAAAAGGATCAATGGTTGTGACTAGACAACTAAAGGCTATGCCCAACAAGAATCATTAGATAAATGTAAGTGTAAGCGCTATGTAAAATCAAATAAATATTGAATCACGATCCGATGGAAGACCTATGTACTGTGGCTCGCACGTTGTACTATGGGTTGTAAAATGGATTTCACTTCATTGCAGCTAATGTCTTTAACTAATCAAATGGAGCAAATTTACAATGGTTGTAACAGTGGATGTTAAACAAAATAAGTAATATAAACTGAGAGAGAGAGAGAGAGAGTGAAGAGTAAAGTAATAGAATTAGGTAAAAAATAGTGTTTTTATTTTTTACAATGATAATATAATGTTGGAAAGTCGAGTCATATAAATCAATGGTATATAATATATTATAGTAATACTAGCTGATCCCGCAAACGTTGCTTTGCAAAAAAATATAAAGTTTTTAATTAACAAACAAATAATAAGTATTGCTCGTAGAGGGATGAAAATTTAAGGTTGTATGTATTTTTGTACGCGGTATCATAAAAAAATAAAAACCAAAAAAATTGTTTAAAAATGATATATAAATTTTAGGGGTGGACCACTCTAATCTCTTAAGGGGTATGGAGAAAAGATAGTAGCCGATTCTCAGACCTACTAAATACGCACGCATTTGGTAAAAATCGGTCAAGCCGTTTCGGAGGAGTAAGGTAACTAACATTGTGACATGGAAATTTTATATATTAGATTGACGAGCACCAAGCTTCATGGCTTGGAGCATCGGGGAAAAGTTTCTAGTTTATCAGTATTCTCCAGACTGCATTTCGAAGAGTTTGCAGCGGAATTGTACCAAACAACTTCTCTATCTCTTTTCTTTCATCGGACAACAAGATTTACAGAGTCACGACATCACAGTTGAAATTACTTTCACCTGCATTAAGCGTTTTGCTGATACTTTTATAGTATGAACAGTCATGATGTGGAATAACATACCGGCGTCATTGTTTCCACACCACTATAACTTTTTTGCTGGTGCCCGTCTTTGGGGACCTCTCGTTTCCCTGTCTCTCTCTCTCTCTCTCTCTCTCTCTCTCTCATCCTTTACAATTTCTATTTCCCCTCTTTCGTTCTTCGCGTTAACTTTCACTCTCGTGGCATATTTTCACAATGTATTTATCTTTCGTCCTTTTCTGCCACACTTTCCGCAATTTCACATTTTTTTGTTTTTTGTATTTATACTTTTACTATATTCAATTTGACAATTATAACATTGGAATCTTCAAGGCAAGAGTAAACAGATATTTTCTAGGCAAACATTTACCATCATAGATCTTGTCATCACTTAAGATCAGGCGAGACAGAGGTCAAATGCTTCACATATAAACGATGAAAAAAAATAAGTTGATTTGTGAATAACCCGATTTATCAGATAGGGACTCCCTAGGAACCTTCATTAAGTCGGAAATCGCTAGATGTGGGGGGAACCCAAGACTGGTCAAAGTAGCCAAGGCGGTGGATCTTTGGGTGTGAACTGTGCCTTGCAGTAGGTATGTGTCGGTAAAAAAGAATAAGCAGAAAGAACCTTTGTAGCTTTAACTAAACATATATCGTTTTAGATAAGCCTAATTTGATTCCAGATTTTATCAAGTTGTGTATTTATAGCTTTGTTCACTTGAACTACAGGAGATTTTCGTTAAAAATTAAATGTTAAAAAATTATTATATAAATTATTTTATATTACTATATCTCATCATAGTTTTAGTTAATAGGGAACAAAATTTAATGTTCGAAGATTTTCAACAGCCTTGCACAGATATCTGCTTAATTCAGAATATAAATAAAATCAATAACAACTGCCTGAATATAAAATAAATAAAAATTATAAAAAATTGATTCAATTTCTCGAGTTTGAAATTCAGACACAAAGAAAAGTTCAATTGGATTGAAACTTGTTCAACACGTTGTAGATTCTATTGAATACCTCGGAGATATCTACACGAATTTATGAAAGGAAATTCATTCTTTTTATTGAAACCACCTTTTCGTCTAGAATAAATATCATCGTCATCAAATTATAATCTTTATTCATACTATAAACAAAACACCTATAGTTAATTTATAGTGGCTTTTCCTTTAAAAAAATGTAACTAAAAATTGTACCTGGAAAAAAAGTTTACATAACTTTCTCTCTGTTTTTTTTTAAAAGCAATACTTAATGATTTTATTAATATAATCTTTTAATAATTTATTTTTACATATAAAATAACAATTAATTTAACATATAGACCTGACCAATTTAAAGTGATTTTAAGTATAAATGCAATTATTTTGGACGTTAATACTTTCGTCAAGGCAGACTAAAGGCTATGAACAGTGGTAGACCATAGAAGGATATTGTGAGGAATGGAAGAAGGGAAAAAAATAAGAATGTAATATAGAAAATAAAATCCCTGTTCCCACATAAATAGGGGTGGAATGAGAGATCCCAAAACGGAGGCTATTAAACAAACAGTGTTAGACCAGCAGTATTTGATTGGGACTTGTGATTGTAGGTTGCAGATTCGATTCTTGGGACACAATTCTATTTCATTCGCACTTTGTGATATAATTATATAGGATTACCACTGCTCACAAACAAGTTTCCATAGGTTGGACATCAGCGTCCTCTGAGTACCATAAAACCACACTGCGATCACCAACCCGCCTGACAAGCGTGGCGATCATGTTATTTCCCTCATAAATATCTTTGGAGGAAGCTTGTACCTTTCTAATCTAGTTTTTTTTGCAATAAAGTTTTGTACATAAACATCTTAATATAAGATTTTTTTCTCCTTTAATTGCGGTTGCGAACAGTAACTACAAGCCATTAAAAATTTAAAAATCAAATGTCTGGGTTCTTTAAGGAAAATCAGCGCCGTAGTAGAGGTTAAGCTATACTATAGTAGGTGTGTGTAAAGTTTCCCATTGTTAGTACTCTAACCTGTATATCTTGTCTGTAATCATTTTGATAGTTTATTTATTATTATGATCGATGTTCTATTAACATTAGCGTCCTTGCCTTTATCTACTTTTATTATTTCAGATTGTTTTGCTCACATTTTTGCATGTTACAGTGTTTACTAAGTCTCGATCTATTTTAACGACGCTCTTACAATGTTCAGTTTATAAAATTACGTTTGGTACGACCACTTTCTCATCCCTACTACATATTGTTATCAGGTTGTACGCCAGTATCTGTGTGTGGTCGCATTCGCGATATCAATGAATCATGTTGAAAGTTTAAAGTATAAATTCCTTGTAATAATTATAAGTTATTGACATGCCAGTAGCTGAACTTGATTCCATGTAACATCATTTCAAACTGAAAAAAATTAATAATGCAAAATTTTAATTAAAACTTGTCTACTGTATGAATAAAAGTTTTCTTTTTGAATCGGTGTGGATGCCGAAATCTTAGAAGGCTTTTGATATTTCATAGAGACAGACTAATTGAAAGACATTTTAGAGCAAAAACTCCTCAAAAAGCTTCTACGAACACAATTTCTGTGATCGTAACTATAGAAATTTGTCTCTTTGTATTTTAAGTCCTTAAAAGAAATATCTAGAAGGAGATGGAATGAATATAATAGTACGAAAGGTCTTAGAAAAGTATCAAAGAAAATAAGTGAAAAAAATATTTATTAAATGAAAATCGAACGAAGGCTTCTATACGATTCCCGAGGGGTATATAAGCCAAACATATCCAGAGCCGAAGTAAGTATTAAGTAAGAGAGAAATTCGTAAGAACGTATGTAAGTTGGTATGAGGAAAATTAGTAAGTGCGAGTAGGTGGTGTAAAATTAAGATAACGAAAATCGCTGCCTAGGTAGACCGACATAGTTAAATTCGCGGGATGTTCCCGAATGTGGGAATCGCACAACCGATCATGGTGGCGACCTCTGGTCAGTATTCCTCACTGTTTTGCTCTTAAGTATTAATAAATAACATAAAGCAAAGTAATTTTACAACTTTGCTTATCTACAGGAATATGAATCTCCATAACTTAATCATAACTTAGACAGTATATGTCTCCGTATATTGTTCGCTAGTTTTAACTAAGATTTCTAATTAAAATTTAATAAACAAAAAATAATAAATGAGTTTTAGAATTAATATAATTAATAACTCTAATGTATAATAAAGTTTGGGAAAGAAATCGTAAAAAATCCGACTGAAATGATTGCAAGCCTTTTTAAAATCAGAACGCATTTGGAAACTTCGTAGTTAAGTTTTACTTTGAATTATTACGTGATAATAAATCGGACTCTGATATTACCTTCATGTACACTCACTATACACCAATACCTCGCTTTGCGTCGTGTTGTTTTGCGTTTTTTTCGAAGTTGCGTCGCTGTTCTATTAGCACTAATTTTCGCTAAGTTGCGTTGTTATGGGTTCGAGTCTTTAATTTTTTTTTCTTAAAGATTTTAACACTTTTGTTTCTAATTGCGCCATTCCATCAAAACTCGGGGATTCCCTTTCTAACTAAAAATCAACGCAATTTGAATAAAGTTTTATTTTCATTTTGTTTTGCTAATTTTAGAGTTCAGTTTTAATTACATAGTGTGTTGTGCTTTTTTTAAAAGAGAATAATAAATTTTTACGAGTTGTTTCGGGTTACAAAAAAGGTAAATATTATTCCAATTTATTTATTGTCAGAGTTATATTAGTTTCGTTTTTTTAAAGGTTTACATTGTTCAATTTTCTTTTTAAAAAGTAGTATTTTCGTGACCCTTGAACCTATGTTCGATCTTTACATGGTTTGCTATAGAAAATCTTAATTCACTTTGCGGCGTTTCAATTTGCGTCGTGTTTTTTTTTGGAACGTAACCACGACGCAAAGTGAGGTATTGGTGTATTCGATTCTACTGGGAAATCATATCTCAATATACAGTATGATATTTAATTAAAGTAATAAATTAAAGTGACGTCATTTCCATAAGTAGACATCTGACGTGTTAATTATCGTTTTTAATAGAAAGAGCAAAGCGTTAGTAGTTGTGTAAGCCGAGACCGTGACGATGGTAGTTTTATCCTTATATTTAATATTAATTACACGGGTGATTAATTATAAGTATAAAATATTTAAAGAGATAAATTTGTAGCTCATTTATTAGTAAAATGATCAGTCTGAAACTTTATTAGAATGACAGACTAATATATTTCTGATAGTACAAATTATGTAAGGACAAGTAGTTAACAATTATTAGTTTTAATTTCGCGAACGCATTCTTTAATACATTGTAATTACTTTTGAATAGGGAATTTCAAATCTGGACCTGTATAGTTCAGTTTTTACAATCGGTAAATAAAATCGAAATGCATTGATGTAACAGTGAGTTGATTTTCAGTATAGTTCCAACAGAATAAGGCATAACCAAAAGGGAAGCAGAGTTTAAGATGTAATGTGACAATGTAGGATGCAAGCCTATATATCAATGTAGTGCTTAGACGTTGTTCCGTCAACCGAAGAGGATTAAGCTTGACTGAACCTGTATAGAGTCGGCTGTTTCGATTAACACAGTAAACAATAAACACGTCACTTCGTCACGAATCTAGGTTGATAAAGTTACACCCTGTATCTAGACGAGAACTAAATATTTATATTGATTTTATCAAATCAGGGTGATTTAAAATGATTGTAAAAGATTTAAACATGCATTCAAATAGTTCATTTGTCTGCCTACCTATTAACAATCATTCTGTATATATTGATCATTCTGAAAAATATTCCAATGATTAATTTTTACTATTGAAATGCCACAGATCAATAACTGCTGGCAGTAAAAAAATATTATAAACTGTAGTAATGTTACTATATTATAATAACTTTATTTATTATTTCTGAAACCATTGATTTTTGAATAAGATTTATCATACATTAATGTACAGAAAATGAAAAATATATTCTTCAATATACTATATTTACAATCAACTTATAATATTCATTGAATTTAAATTGTCCAATTCTAAATTCACTATATTGCGGATTGGCGATGCGCAATGTGTCAAGAAATGTTTAAACTATTTATAATTATAGTAATAATTATTAATTATGTTTATATATTATTATAAGCACTAAAGTGATAGCAATAAACAAATTCTACCTTAGCCTTTTTAAAAAAAAACACAGTCAATACAATCGTGTTGAAAATTAAAAAACAAAACTGAAAGAATTATTTTTTTAATTAAAAGTGGTCTAATATGATCTCCATATTACTAAATTTATTTTAATTTCACTCCGGCGCTCAAAACAAATGTTAATTATAAAAATGTGCACGGGAGTAATATATAAAAAATAAAGCGACTAATTTCGAAATATGTATATATAACAATTTATATATTTATATTGGTATGCGACAGACCAAAAACAGTAATGAAATTTATTAGTATATATTATTTTAAGATAAGAATGATGGATCACTGATTTTAACTATTGAAGTCTATAGCTTCGTTCCCTATAACGCGTATATATGGTTAATAAGACAAACAGATTTAAATAACAATAATTCAGAAAATTTATACTGCCATTCAATATCTCCCGTATATTTAAATATATCTCTCGTTCTTTTTATTAGTGAGATGTGGGTTATAACAGTGGAAATATTACAGAGCTAATTACATATTTTATTACATGAATTAAATTTCGCGAACGTTATTCAATATTTATTCCCAGCTAAACAGAATTAAATATATTAAGTAATATATAATAATTAATTAATCAAAAATTCTTGTACTTAATAAATAAATACGATTTATAATCCTAAAAAATTTAATTTATATTCCTTACCGATAAATAGACCGAAAACTAGAAGTACAGTCATTTTGACTGTTAATTAGATGATCATAGCACCGTCAATATATCATCCATTCGTTTCACATTATCTACGCGAATGTACCGTAGTAGACACGTAGTCACAATACTTCGCGTTCAACATACACCATATGTTTCTATATTCAAAACTTTTTTAAAAATAATTCAACCGACACTTCGTAAAGTTGTGATAAATGTTTCGATGTAAGGGAGAGTGTGTATCCAGTACACGTGACCTGTCCACACCGCGCGAGTGCTGCGAGCCAACTGCGGGAAAGCTTTCGCAGGCAGTCCTTCCCCCCATCACTCCCCTCTCCCCCAAACATACCCCGCTACCCCAAAGACCTCCCGGCTCTCATGCGCCCTTATCGCGATCCCGTAATTAGATAAATGTCATTGCTGTTGTCTGAGAGTTTTTTGCCTTCCTCCACGAATTTCGTCGACCGACGTAATAGACTCGAGTTGTAGGAGACACTCATTTACTAGAACGACATTTGTGTTTGTAAGGCTCATTTTTATATGCATCGATGTGTGAGTGAGACGCGAAGGCCTATCTCTGTGTGAAAATATGTTGAACTCTATTGTTGCTGCTTTATGAGATTCCCACCTCACTTTCCTTGTTCCCGTGGTTGTGATTTTGTTTTTGTACGGTGTTCATGCCTCTTTATGTATGGGTTAAAGATGAAGATAGTGTTTGTAAATATACCTTGGTTTATGTTAAGCTTACATTCGCGTTTTATATTCGAAATTGAAAATAGGAGACGTCGTGATGCGATTTTCTTCTTTTTTTTTCTTACGTCTATTTAATACGTCTTTCGCCTGTATGAGTTCACAAGAACTAATTCTAAAATTGAAAATTGATGTTTCTGTTACTTTAAAGAACTAAACATATTACAGATATAATTGGAAATTTTTTCTAGTTTCTGTTTTTACTAAAAAGCGATCTCTATCCTAAGAGTCCATCTACTTTGGCATTGCATTTTATTTTATGAAAAATCTTCCATTAAACTTTAATTATTTAATATAATTTATTTATTTATACTAAAAACATTACAACGGAAAAATCTATGTTGACGACATTCTCTACCAGTTAACGTCTTGGGTGGAGCAGTGATAAATTATTGAAAATAAAATAAATAAATAATAAATGTATATGAGATAAAAAGAAGAATTTTTTACGAAGTGTACTAACAATACTATATACTATAATAATAGTACATACATAATAGTGAACATTAAATTTAATATCATCACGTTAATTACATAAAGGGGATTACCCCTTATACAGTGTAAAAAAAAATTTTGTACATCAATATAAACGTAGCATATCATTGTTTTGGGCCTAATCTTACCACAAAATAAATACTCCTTTTAGAAACCTTGAGATAAATAATTTAAAGTTTTTATTTACTTATTACTTATAACTTCACGAGCTTACCTTATCTGGCACTTGACGCTTCCCGTCAAGTCTATGTAATGTCACGACAAATATAAAGTGAAAAGATTGTTACGCTACTAAGAATAAAATAAAGGCTTGTGTTCAGGACCACCGCCTATACATATATATATATATATATATATATATATATATATATATATATATATATATATATATATATATATATAAGGATTGTAAAACATCTACAGTACAAAACATAACAAATATGGGTGATTATATTTTCAAGCGTTTAATTAAGTACATCGGGAAGAAGATTAAAACATGGCCGGGGTGACAACTGCTGAGCGTGTTGTTTGACAAACCTAACTATCGGCACCTTGTTAATTAAAATTGACAAAGATAACACTAAGATCTTACCAAACCGAATGTCTCACTCTTATTTCCAACAAGCGAAATCAAATGTCGGATACTGTCTAGAAACAATGTACGACTTTATTGTTTGTATCTGTATTATTTGCTGAAATGTTATAAATAATCATTGAACTTTAATGAAAAGTTTCGACAAGTAATTCAAGTCAAAATTATATTTATTCTTTTAACCTTTTTTTGCCTGGGATAAGGACAGGGTTATGTCTCATTCCTACCCAACAAAACGCCCTCGGTGGTTGTCTTCGGTACCTTAAGAGAGGCCGCTGGATCTCCTACGGAACTCACAGCTGACCCTCAGTACTGGTCCAAGACACTTCCCGGGTGGAAGCTTTGCCTCCTCTGACAACCTCACTGTACCGCAGAACATGAGACCACTTGGACGATGAATGCCTCCACCTTTAACGTCCGCAATCTTACTAGAGTAACTTAATCTATCAATGCTTTCGAATCGTCTAAATGGTCTCTGGTTCCGAAAACTTTAAAAATGATACCGCCTTCCCTTCGTCTTCTTCTTTTTAGCCGATGGACGCAAACTGCAAGGGATAGGCCTCCCAAAAGACCGAAGATATGAACTATGTCGCCGAAGGCGTCGAAAAAGAAGGATATAGAATGAAAGGGAACGATAGACAATGTGGAAGGAAGTCAAAGAATGTAAGAACATATGATGCGTGCCGGCTTTGTTGTCAGCTCTTAGATCAGGATGCATTTAGAATTCCCGGTGTATTATATCAAGTTTAAATAAACAATTATAGGAAGGATTAATTTGGTCCTAGTTTCTGTCAAATCGGGGCTATTTATGGCATATAAAGGTTTTTACTATAATTGATAATTTTCATCATGTCATCCGATAGATTGATCACTACATCACACAAAGATGGTCACAATGATGGGTCTTATATTGTAGAGTATATTCCCGGTCCGCCTATACTATATAGATACTGGCTGGGTTGAAATACAAACGAATGATAAAAGAAAAAAAAAGTAGATTAACTAATAAACCATATTATTTTAACATTTTTCGATATTTGACATTTACGAAAAGGAGATTTCGCAAATACGAAACCACAAGAGAACTATCACAATTTCGTATATCAGTTATAAATGTGTATTTACTATACCTATCTGTGCTACCTGAACTAAAGCTTCGCGTGGCTACCGTTGCGTTTAGAGACACATAAATAAATTTATCGCGTCACGTGTAGCTTCTAGTTTAGTTCGAGGGATGCCGTATTTCTATCGAGGTACACTTAATATTGTCTACCATACATTAAGGAGAATCGATACGTATCGAAGTCGGTCTTCGAAGAAAGTTGTAACTTCGTTTCTTTTATCATTATCATAAAGTCAGCATGGGCGTTTATTGTCCACTCTAAGGCATCACCTCCTCTAAAAATCACCTCGGTCTTACGCTACCCAGATCCACTACCTCCCGCGACCTTGGCTTCGTCATCGATCTACCTAGTGAACCTATCCACATCACGTCTACCGACTTGTGGTCAACATCCGAGAACCTTTTGACCATCTTCTACCATTATTGTAAATAATCTATGCAAGGTTCTCGAGGAAATTAGATTTTACTTAAAATGAGACTTAAGTTAAATAACCACAATTCTCTGCTAAGTTCAAATCGCTTTAAATACTTTTTAATGGCCTCGCTTTTTGCGATCTCCCGTACCCTCTATCACATTGGAGACAGTGACCTTTTTATTTTAAATATTTTTTTTTCAATTTGTATTTTCTTATTGCTCTTCTCTTACGTTCATCACATTTTCTTTCATTCTCTTACAACTCTCCTCTCTTCTTTTACCACACCTTTTTGGTATATAACGCTGTAACTATTAGTGCTGCCAAAACCTCTTTACGGCGTCTTAGAAAAACGCGTCAAGGTGAGGCCGAGAAAAGAAACAAGACGACGGCGAAATGTCGGAACGTAACCGCCGATACACCCTTCCCTTCCACCGTAGCGTATACCTAAGGCACGGTACAGCGGATTCGGTAGAACTATAAACGAACAATGTGACCTTTTTCATAAAAAAGAATAATTATCGATGTCTGGCAATCTTTCTTTTTATGGAAACATCGCCTGTCGTCTTTCAATATAATATTAGAAATACATCAATTAAAAATGAACTAAAAGGCATGTGCGAAAGAACAACGCGGTGGAGAGACTTGTCCAAAATTAAATAGCTCTATATCAAGAGACCGTTCAGATTTTGCTATGAACGGAGAATTTGATCATAGTTTCTGTCAAATATTTTAGCGTATTTAAGAGATCACTTTAAATGATGTAGAATGCATAATAATGTGGTAAAATTACCACTTTTCTAAGCGGTCATACGAAATAGCTACAGTTTAATGTTTTGTATTGCTCTATAGCTAATAAAATTACTAACAAACCGTGAAAAAACAAAAGAAAAATATCATTTTGTTCGTCTCAAGCACGAAGTTGAACAAAGTAAAACATTGCCGCGTATCTTTGTATATTAAAATCCTTAATAGCCCCATTACGTATGACTTACCACAAGACGAAGAGTCCTACGTCTTTAAAAAGGATAATCTACATATCTTATACACAAAGGGACTGTTAACAGAGGTTTTAGTTTGAGATGTGAAATGAATTCGACGTGAAGGCAGCTAAAACCCTACGAAGTCTTTGTACACCACTTTGAATAATTTTCAGCTATTAATTAAGATGTGATCTTTCTGTAAAAGTTAAATATATATTTAATGAATTGTTAAAAGCATATTATAACAAATAATGCAAACACAAGATATTTGAAGTTCCTCTTAAGCACACTAGATGGCATTAGATATATTTTAAATCACGCTATCGTTTGCACGCGGCCGAGAAAGAGAGAGAAACTTGGAAAAATATTCGTTTTTAGTGCGCGGCCGCCCGCTCCCTAACCGCAAACAGCGTGGGCGAACTGTGATTGGATCCGGATCCTTCTTCGACTCGCCTGTGATCCACGCTGCCGTCCTAACCCGCAAGCACACTCCAGCAACACACCCCGTCAAAGCTCTACCGCGAAGAGCCTTAACAACGTGCGAGCGTCCCCGTGCAACTGGTAGGCGCCCCAACAGCTTTTAGTTTCTAGTTTTAAATCTAGTTCTCGGAACCTTCCTCATTGTGAACTCAGTACCGATGAAGCTGTAAAAGCCTTAGAGCTAACAGCATTAACATCTTCAGAAACAATGCAATATTGGTTTGTTCCTCACGTCGGACCCCCTTCGAGCGTAATGTACCGAACATGCATCTACCTAAGAGTCAAGACACCAGCTGCCGCGTGCGTTCAAGTGAGGGCAGTAAGGGTCGGCCTGCGTTGCTCTCGACGGCCGATAGTCTTCGCTTGGCTAACCTACACTACACTACAGTCATAATACTACACGACTGGAACACTATCGGCCAGCGTATAATATTTAGCTCGAGGACCTCCAGAAGTCAATTTCGATGAAACTGCACAAAGCCTTAGCTAATCATATCTTTCGTGGGTTTCCCTGTAGCACTGTCTACGAAGGCGCTACGGCGTAGACCTTCTAAATAAAGTATGCGAAAGCTAATCAATTCATCGTGATTATAAAAGAAGTATAATTGGGAAATGACGTATAGCGATAATTTACAGACCATTTATGAATACCTTAGTATCATGACATATATCACATCAAATGCATTGGTTTGTATTCAATCATTCAGTATTACTAAGTATATCTAGCTGAAATATAGTTTCATCTTCATAGATTTTCATAAATGCTTAGGTGAATATTCTTTATTTCGAAGCCTGATATTATCACTACACTCAACGGGTTTACATTTAATCTTCGCGGCCTATAAACATTACTTCTGTCTAAGGTATCTTTGTGCATTAAATAGCGTGTTTCACACAAAACTTCATACAGATTCTTAGATAGATTTTTTGGAGTACGTTAAAAATTAAAACGACCCAAATCGCATATATACTTAACGGCTCTTTGAAATAACTGAAAATTTAAAATTAACAAACTTTTCGATTAAATGTGGGAAAAGATAATTAAAAAATCGCAATAATTTTTGAATTTTTTATTTATATATATATATATATATAGAGAGAGAGAGAGAGAGAGAATAATATATAGTGAATAATATATGACAAAAACAATATATAACAAAAAGTGAATTATCAGAAATCGAACCCGCCACCACCGATCGTGAGTCACTCTCTTCTACCGCTGAGTAAAATATATATTAAAATGTAAATAGAATAGGCTACAATAGCGTAGCAATGATTTGTTACTATTCCACTACTAAATCTCGATTTCAGTCATGAATGAAAAATAGTTCTGCACGTTCTTTAGGATTATCATAAAAAGGCAGTTATGGAGAACATAAAATTGTGTTACGTTACATGGAAATAGTCAAAAGATTTTGATAAGAGGAAAATTCTTACACATCCGAGAAATATGTGGTGCTATTCTTGCCACACGGACTTAAAGATATCTCTGAAAACTTTAGGAATCTTAAATTACTTTTACGTTCGACTAGAGATATTTTAAAAAGTTTCTTTTCTGTATTAAGGCTGTGGTATGTACCACAGCCTTAATACAGAAGAGATGAAGGAAAATATAATAGTATAAACAGTTATTAATAAACTTATAGGTAGTTGTATTTTAGTGGTAAAGGCTTGCTATGAATTTACGTCGCGGGTTCGATTTCTGAAAAGCGGCACACTTTGTGTGAATTGTATATAAATTTTAGTTTTCTATTTTTGACTGTACTCTTCCTCTGACAGAATACTTGTTAAGGATTGATACAAAAGTTATTCAATAGGCTATAATACACTCTATTCCAATATATTACAGTATGGTACACGACATAATGGTACACCGCAGTATAGTAAAACATAGTAAAATAATAGTGAAAGAGTACAGTACAGTAAAGTACATCACAGTATAGTGGTACAGCAGAGTACAGTACAACACATACTAATTTTTTTTTCAAACAACCTGACTTACTAATGGCCATAATCTAATCTAAAAATAAACATCTGAATCAAAAACATAGTCTTCTAAAACGCATATTTGCTGACTTATGCATAAAGAAAAAAAACTAGAAATGAAACTTTAACTAATTTAAAATTTATATAATGGTTATTCTGTGCTTAAAATATATAATAAGAAAGGTTTGAAAAGAAATCTCGTGAATCAGCAGTTTTTCCTTATTGATTATAAATATCCTTCTGTTACTGACAGTGAATTGGAACCTTCTTTTTATATGATATCGATTAGTCCTTGCTTTAGACAAGGGAAGATGGAAAAACTGATAGCTTTTATGTTTCCGACGAGTTTTATCTTATAAAGATGTCATCTTTCAATAGGAAATGGTTTTGCGAGAATCTGAATTTATTTCAATGCGACGTTTCTCGATTCACTAAGTATTACATTTGGCGATACTTATAATTTATTAATACCAATAATAAATTAACATTTCTCTTTATTGAACAAAAGTATGGAATTTTTTTTTGTTTTTATAGCTTTACATGTAGTTATAAGCTGTTAAATACATCACCATAAAATTCCTCTACCATTCAAATATATATATATATAAGAAGATGACCATTATCATCATCATTTCAGCCGTGGACATCCCCTGCTGAACAGAGGTCTCCCTAATATATCTCCTACAGAGCCAGGTAGACCACCTAAACTCGCCTGATAACCTTTTAAGTGGACATTTCAAGTAACCCATGAAATATATAGAAGAAATAAAAAGTTTAAATTGCTTATTAAATACCATAGTCAACACAAGTGCTTTAAAAGACACAGTGTGGGCAGGCTGCTCATTAGATGGAACGACGACACAGTTATATAAGAAGCAGTTGGATACGTGCAGCACACGACCGGTCTTAACGGGGATCTTTGGGGAAGCCTATGACTCGCAATGAATATATATTCGTCATAGCTTTTAGGTGAAAAGTCACAAAAAGGAAGTAGTTTTTCCTTTGTACACGATTCGATTTTTAAAATGTTGTTAAAAGAGTCACTAGAGTTAAAATGTATGAAAAATACACTACATACAAAACACATACATGTCCCATGGAACTCAATGTGTTAATAATTTAAATATTATCTTTAATTAGTTTCGTAAAACTACTAAAAGTATAATAGTACAACCGGAATAAAAAACGGCATACAATAGCACTGGTGCACTTAAAACGAGAGTGCATTTAGAAAGTAAGTTAAAAGCTAGTGCTTCAAATTGCTCCCGAGGGAATCTTATCCGCGTCAAGCTATTTGAAAAAGCCATAAAGCTATTTCCACGAGATCACTTTTGGTGCAGAGTTGTGAAAGCTTTGGCCGGGACCGTTTCACATCGAGATAATGGAAATTATTGAGTATTTTTTTTTACTTTTAAGACACTTCTTTCATTTTTTATGTGCCTGTATTCCGTGACGTGACTTACATTCGTCTTAAGCAGTTTATAGCTGCTCGATTTATGTAGATAAACTTGCTGTCCTTCGCTTGCTTCATGTTATCTGCATTACCTTTTCTGGGTATCGTTAAAGACAAAATTGTTTAATTATATGACATTATTACAGACATACGTATATAATCGAAAATATAAAATTAGGTCTATCTTAGTTCGTAACGCTTCACCTATTGAGAAAAACTAACAAGAATCTTAAATCAAATAATTTTTTAAAAAAACATTCTTGGTGGTTTCCACTTTCCTAAAAATGTTGGTCGATTTTATAATAAGAGATATAGTTTAAAAATATGTTTTTTTATGAACACCATTCAAACATTTTGCGATTGTAACTTCGTAAAATTCGTTCTTAGCTTATCAAACCATAACGCTTTTGGAATTATCGAACATATTAATTTCAAGTTAAAGGATAATAATGTACGATAACTTAAATTGATTTTAATTTCTATGTACTGGAAAAATTTAGTTCAGAGATTGATATTTAAAAGACGTGATTATTAAAAACAATACAACTCGAGTACGTCGAAACAAATGCAACTTCGTAAATGTACAACAGCAGTTCAAACACACAAAGGCACTTTCAAATCGTTCGATTGGTATATCTTTGAAAAAGAGCTTTAACCAAAAATCCGGGATAAAAATTTCTCTGCCCATACGTAGCGGCAGTGTGACGAAAATCAATATACCGACTTCACCTGTACAGTCATGCAATCAATCAATCCAGTTGAGGCCGATTTGACTTTTTGATGGAATATTCCGATATTTGATATTCCGATTTGGGACAGTGGGATAAAATCATTTGTTTCGTTCATTTCGTATTATGAATACCGCTAAATTAAAATTATTTACTTGACTAAAATTTTATGCGGTTGTACACGAGTTTTCATACTTTGTTTACTTATTACAGAATAATTGGTTATAAAAAAATGTCACGCAATGTAATTGGTTAAAAATAAGGTCATTGGTTATTTTTGTGCACATTATTAGTAATAATTTTAATTTAATTTTTTTTTTTTTGATATACGATAAACCATATTGTACTTATGTATATGTCTTTTACTTCTTTTTGACTCTTTCAATTTAATTTGTTATGTTATTTTATTGAAATTAATTTCTCTTGAAGTATTTTAAATAACAGTTATTTGATAAATCCAATACATAAACAAAAACACATAGAGAGACATTATTTTAATTTATTTTGTATTACTTTTTAGCCAACAATCTGGTGGGGTCGTCGTAAGTAAAATATCCCGGAAAGGTACGTTGATATCATAATTGGCTTTGTATAATAATGTGACGTCGTCAATCAGGATAACGGCGGGACAAAGAAAGCCGATAGCAGTCAGGGAAGGGGTACATCAAGGCTCGATACTGAGTCCCTACCTTCTCTGGTTGGTTATGGATGCTCTGACCGAGAACGCTCAGACCCTGTCACCCTGGACTATCTACATTTATCTATGCCGATGATGTAGCGATCTGTTCAATATCCCGAGGCGAACTTGAACATGCTTTAGGGAAATGGAAGCGTCAGCTACAAAAAGGCGGCCTACTACTGAGTGTTTCTAAGACCCATGGTCAGACATGCCAGACCAATGGTAAGAAAAGGACCAATATATAGCCCTATCCGCACATGCAGTCGTAGTCGTGCAATAAGATGCACTGCCCGCCAGTCCGCTAATAAATTCTCATGCAGCAAACAATGCGAATTGCACAACTACCACCGCCAAATCACTTAACACGTGTTTCACCCCTACACGGGGTATCTTCAGGAATAATGTTACACCGATTAGTGCCAAACACAGACTCTGTATGTGCCTATATATTGGTACTTTTCTTACTTAGGATGGACTTCCGCAAAATAACGCATGATTCAATTAAATACCCATTAATGACTTGTAACGACGCTGATTCCATAAGCAGCCCTCTCAATATTGGCGGGTAGCAAATCTATAGGTGTTATGAATATATATATCTGGGGTTCCATGTCACATTCCTCAGGAGACATGGCATCGAATCGCAGCAGCCTGGCTTAATTGGCGGGAAGTAACTTTCGTAACCTGTTACAAAAGAATGACCATCGAGCTCAAGGACTTAGTTAACAAAAGCATCATCAGGCCAGTCTTAACATACGGCAGCGAAACATGGATAGTAACAACGTGCCAAGTCCATTTCATCCAAGTGGCAGAAATGAACTTGCTTCGGTGGATTTGGACGAGACTCGACAAAATTCGCAAAGAATACGTTCACGGTAGTCTCAGTGTACGTAACATCACCGATAAGCTTTAAAAATCAGACTACGTTGGTTTGGGCATGTAAAGAGGAGGCCCCAAGAGTATGTAAACAACGTCGCATCCAATATCAATATACCAGGATCCAGAGGGCGACCGAAAACTAGATGGATGTTGTCAAAAAAGACATGCAGTTCTGCAATATTTCCGAAAATGAAATGTCTGATAGAGCGAAGTAGAAGCGAAAAACAAAGAAGGCATACCCCACAGGCAGATGGAAATAATGTAAATGAGAGAAATTACCTTATAGCATATAATAATATGTTTAAAAGACAAATAAGTTTCCATAAGTAAGAAAAGGACCAATATTTAGCCACTTCCGCACATGCAGTGGTAGTCGTGTAACAAAGTGCACCGCCCGCCAGCCCGCTGATAAATGCGTATGCGGCAAACAATGTGAATCACACAACCGCCACCGTCAAATTACTCAACACGTGTTTCACCCCTCCACGGGGCATCTTCAGGAGTTATGTTACACCGATTAGTGCCAAACACAGAGGCACTAATCGGTGTAACATTACTCCTGACGACTACCACGACTACCACTGCATGTGCGGAAGTGGCTAAATATTGGTCCTTTTCTTACTTAGGATGGACTTCCGTGAGGTAACGCCTGGTTCCATTAAATATTTAATTTTCCATAACTTTATAATAAATAGTTCCTGCTTAGGTTGTTGGTTCAATTCGTTAGTAATATAATAAAACCTTTTCGTTGTCTGCCCGTAATCCTAATTAATTTTAAATTAATATGAAGTAAATTAAATATTCAAATCGAAATAAATCATATTTTAATACCGCCTGTTAAATCGTTCAATGAAGATAGTGTATATTCGCATTTATTTGAACGGTTTATTTATTTCTTCCGCCGTTTTCTGAGGCGCCACCCTTCAAATCATCTAATCGAACGTATGATAAGTCATGCAGAGTTTATTCGAGTACTGCGAAATTTGAAATTCATGGATCGGAAAATAAGCCACTACGGACGTTTGAATCTACTTATATCACTCCTCTGCGTCTTTAGTTATCGACGTTTAAATATGATGGATATGTATTTATTTTTGATCACCTATTTAATTTTAATTATATATTAATAATGATCACGAATCACCATGATCAGTCAGCCATGGTAAAGGCCTGTACCTTGCAGTGAGCGTCCATGAGCTGGCATGATGATTATTTTCCAAACCTAAATAAATATTACGACAATCTTTATCATTATCACCATCAGTCGTAAGACGTCTTCATCTAGACCAGAGTTCCCCAAACTTTTTTGTGTCGTAGACCCCTTGCCATGTTTTTTCGTGTTGGGTAGACCCCATACTTACCTGATATTGCTTTCCTGTAAATTTTTAATTGTAGTGAAGTTTTGTGTTAAAACACATGTTAATTTATACATTTAATAATTGAATTTAAATTAAAACTACTCAAATAAAATTTTGTATCTGTTATGTAAAATATATTTACGTAACATATTAATAATTTTTTACTTCATAGTTACTTTTATAAATAATGTAAAAGTAAATAGTCGTGGACCCCCATTTTCATTTCATGGATCCCCAAATTTTTTTTGCTGACGTAGAACCCTTGCCGGTTGTCATAGACCCCTAGAGGTCGATATAGACCACTTTGGAAATCACTGATCTAGACATAGGTCTTCCCTATAGGTTTCCAAAGAGATCGGCTAGAAGCGGCTTGCATCCAACGTCTTCCGATAATTTAAAAAAGGTCGTCACCTTGTGGATGGAAGTCCTGTGCTTCGTTTGCAAGTCAGTTGTCTCTACTCTCGAACCTTAAAGCTATACTCAGACCTTCAACTTCATTATTACTATTGATCAAACACTTAAAAATAAATGTAGGAATATTTTGTAAATTTAAAACATTTCTTAATAAAACAATGTCTAATCATCTAGTTCTATTACATATTCTATATAAACAAAAGGTAAATCCGGTTGTCAAAGAAATATGTAGTAAATTAAAATATAAAATATTTTATACAATTCGAATACAATTTATAATCATTACTATAAATATGACCATACGATGTCAGAACAATCATCTTGTTGACGGCGTATTTTCTTAACAACAACAGGCTAGAACTTGTGCGTCGCGTTACTTTGGTTTCCCTTCATGATAGTACATCCGCAGGTGTATAAACCACCCATGTCACACCTATATAATCATTCAGTAAGAGCGTTCCTTATGGAAGAACCATGCTGTTTAGTTCACACAGCGGTCTTTGATTTAACTTAAGATAAAGAATCACTACTTCTAAACTTCTATACAAGCATACGTGTAGTGATCCCACTAACACTAGTCACTTTATTTAAATTGTTATTTGTCAAATTTTTATTTACATTTATTTTAATAAAAAAGATTTTATTTACATAAACCTAAACACCTAAATTAATTTCAATTGTATCTACTTGTAATTGTTTATGTGTATTCAATAAATAAATATTCGAGGGTCAAACTGACAAATCGACATTGTACGCAACGTTTATTTTAGCAGTCTAGCTGCGACATTTGCTTGCCGGCCGGCTATGTAGGTCACGGCCCGCCGCGCCCGCGCAACCCCCGCTCACGCAGTGCAGCGGCTGCGCCGGCGCGGAATCCAGTCCCGGTACGATTTTGACGCGGAGCGCATGTCAGTTTGCCCCTCAACTTTCTCGCACAAATACGTTGGTTTTAGTATAAGTTTTCCAATTCTGCCCTCGCACCTTCTATTCTTTCAAAAAAGCTTGCTACGTACCCACGCCCGCACGCTTTAGTGGTGACCACCTTTGGAACAAAATGGCGAATGAGGAGAACAAGAACAAACGATCGGATGAACACGTGCTGAATCGCGTCGCGGTAAAGGTACCGCCGTTCTACGCGGCAAAGCCAAAACTGTGGTTTGCGACGTTGGAGAGCCAGTTTGTTTTAGCCAATATAACGTCCGATGCAACAAAGTATCATCATGCAGTCTCACAGCTGGAACCGCAGTATGCGGAAATCGTCGAAGATATTGTTGAGGGCCCGGCCGCGACGAATAAATACGAAACCTTGAAAAATAAACTCATCAAGCGGTTGTCTGCGTCTCGGGAGCGACAGGTACAGCAATTGCTTCACCATGAAGAGCTAGGTGACAGCAAGCCATCACAGTTCCTGCGTCGGTTAAAGAGCCTGGCCGGTTCTGGTGTACCGGATGATCTGCTCAGAACCCTCTGGGCCAGTCGTCTGCCTAGCAGTGTGCAGCCCATCATCGCGTCTCAGGCCAAAATGACGCTGGATGAAGTCGCCGAGCTCGCAAATCAGGTCCTAGATGCGGTGTCACCGACCTCTCAGGTTGCAGGAATTTCGGGTACGTCTTCTGGTGGATCTAGTGAGATAGCCGCATTGACCCGACAAATACAAGCATTGACGGAAAAAGTCGACCGTATGTCGCGGTCAAAATCAAAAAATCGGAATTTCTCAAAACGTCGAGGTCGTTCATCATCATCATCCACTAGGTCTCACTCAAACTATAGAAAGTTCCCAATCTGTTGGTACCATAGCAAGTTCGCGGACTCAGCAAATAAGTGTGTCAAGCCCTGCGATTTTACGGGAAACGCAAAAGGCAGTCGGTGATGGCGGCCGACGACTGCCCGACTACCGGTCGCCTATTCGTCACGGATAAACGAACTAAACTACAGTTACTAGTCGATACAGGAAGTGACTTGTGTGTGTTTCCC
Source organism: Battus philenor (assembly GCF_028537555.1). Classification (NCBI taxonomy): domain Eukaryota; kingdom Metazoa; phylum Arthropoda; class Insecta; order Lepidoptera; family Papilionidae; genus Battus; species Battus philenor. Next base: position 1,721,914 of record NW_027181759.1, on the reverse strand, counting down.
CGTAAATATTTAAAACAATATCGCTCAAAAACAAATTTCGAGTTGTGTGCAGCGAATGGCTCAATTATTCACACTTACGGTTTTTACAACTTAGTGCTTAATCTAGGCTTGCGCCGTGACTTTTCGTGGAATTTTATTGTAGCTGACGTTACGAGGGCGATAATAGGCGTTGATTTCCTTTCACACTACAATATTATGGTAGATGTACGAAACCAGCGACTCATCGACGGCGTCACAACGCTCGCGACTGTAGCGTCACCCGCGAATACTAACGAGAGTATTTCTTCGGTGAAGGTGATATCTGGTCACTCGGTGTATCACGACATACTTGCCAAATTTCCTGAAGTCACTCGTCCACACGGCGTTCATCGCACACTGACTCACAACACAGTTCACCACATCCGCACTACACCTGGGCCACCGGTCTCTTGCACACCACGCAGGCTTGCGCCTGATAAACTTAAGATTGCCAAGTCGGAGTTTGAGGCGATGTTGCAGAACGGTACCTGCCGTCCTTCGAAGTCTGCATGGGCTTCACCCCTCCACCTAGCTCCCAAGAAGGACAACGGGTGGCGTCCTTGTGGGGATTACCGCATGCTGAATGCCCGAACTGTACCCGACAGGTACCCCATCAAACACATACACGACTTTTCCCATTGTTTGTCAGGTTGCACAATCTTTTCTACCATTGACCTGGTAAAAGCCTACAACCAGATCCCCGTGCATCTGGATGACATCGCGAAGACAGCCATCACGACGCCGTTCGGTCTGTACGAATTTCCTTATATGACGTTCGGACTTCGTAATGCCGGACAGACGTTTCAGCGCTTCGTCGATGAGATGCTACGAGGCCTGGGTTTCACCTACGCTTACCTGGACGATTTTCTTGTCTTTTCTAGGGACCAGAAGACGCACGAAGATCACTTGCGACAACTTTTCGCCAGGATGAAGCAGTACGGCATGGTCGTCAATACGGCCAAATGTGTGTTTGGCGCGCCGGAAGTCACTTTTTTGGGCTATCGCATTTCAGGTAAAGGTACCACACCGCTGCCGGCGAAAGTTGAGGCGATCAAGGTTTTCCCTGTCCCTAAAACAGTGAAAGAACTTCGTAGGTTCCTCGGGATGATAAACTTTTACCGCAGGTTCATCCCAAGTGCAGCTTCACAACAAGCTCCTCTCAACGCGCTTCTCACAGGATCAGTGAAAGGCTCACATCCTGTTGATATCACTGGACAGTCGCTCGAGGCTTTTGAGACATGTAAAGAAGGCCTATGTCAGGCCGCCTTGCTGGCTCATCCCAGCTGTGACGCTAGATTAGCGCTTGTCACCGACGCGTCCGATAAGGCTATTGGCGCCGTCTTGCAGCAGCAGTCGAGGAACTATAGGTCGTGGGAGCCACTAGCATTTTTCTCTCGTGGGCTGAGTTCTTCTCAGCAAAAATACTCGCCCTACGACCGAGAGCTGCTCGCTGTATATGAAAGTATAAAATACTTTCGCCACATGCTCGAGGCTCGAGTCTTCACGGTCTATACAGACCATAAGCCGCTGATTTACGCTTTTCACAATAGGAAAGAAAACTGCTCGCCCAGACAGTTCCGGCACCTGGATCTGATCGCGCAGTTTACCACCGATATACAGCACATATCCGGTAAAGACAATGTGGTGGCCGATACCCTCTCGCGAGTTGCAGAAATTTCCCAGCCAGTAGATCCGGAGCAGCTGGCAGTCGCTCAGCACTCCGATCCAGAGCTCACTCAATTCGCAGAAGGCTCCACGTCCACTTTGCCTGAAAAAACTTAAGGTTCCAGGCTGCAACACGGAGCTGTTCTGCGACGTCAGTACCAACGTGGTACGGCCCTTCGTCCCCAAGATGCTACGGAGACGGGTATTTGAGAGCCTTCATTCTCTCAGTCACCCCGGGGCTAATGCAACAGCCAAACTGGTCTCCGAGCGTTACGTGTGGCCAGAGGTAAAAAAAGATTGCAGGAGCTGGGTGCGAACGTGTTTAGCGTGTCAGCGTTCGAAAATTACCCGCCACACAAGCGCTCCCGTTGGCACCTTCAAACTTCCTGCAGCTCGTTTCAAGTTCGTCCATATCGACCTGGTAGGACCATTGCCTCTGTCACAAGGTTTTAGGTATTGTCTCACCGCCATCGACCGCTTTACGCGTTGGCCTGAGGCAATTCCTTTGGCAGATATTTCAGCCGAGACAGTGGCACGAGCCCTACTCAGTGGCTGGATATCCCGATTTGGTTGTCCTGCTGACATAGTTACCGATCGTGGCAGGCAGTTTGAATCCGCGTTATTTAGGAATCTTTCACGCATTTCTGGATTCAACACCGCCGAACCACAGCCTATCATCCGGCCTGCAATGGTCTCGTGGAAAGATTCCATCGACAGTTGAAGTCTGCCATAGTCTGTCACGGTGATGTGAATTGGGTAGAATCTCTCCCGCTTGTTTTGTTGGGTGTTCGAAGTGCCTACAAGGAAGACCTGCACGCTACCTCAGCCGAGCTAGTATATGGCGAACCACTACGCCTGCCAGGTGAATTTTTTGACTCAAAGGCAGACTATACCCTAGACTTGATGGAGTTTACGTCAAGACTACGGAGTATAATTCAGAGCTTGAAGCCTTCACCTGCAGCTCGCCATAGTGGTACGCGTCCGACGTTCGTTTTTAAGGAGTTAGCCACTTGCAGACACGTATTCTTGCGTGACTGTACTGTCGGCGGTACCTTAAAACCCGCGTATACCGGACCGTACGAGGTGCTTCAGCGTGACGATAAAGTTTTCGCTATCCTGGTCAATGGTAAAAAAGTCACAGTATCGGTAGACCGAGTTAAGCCCGCTTACATACTACGTGACACAGACACCACTCCATGCACACCTACTAAACACACAACACACACAGCAACACATTCAACTAATTCCACTCTTACAACACAGACACAATCACATGACACACGCAAACACGATACAAAAACACATGTGACACGCTCAGGAAACCAGAGCTCACCAGATCCTGAGAAAAATACTCACACTACGCGATCTGGACGGAAAGTAAGGTTTCCTAACTATTATCGCCCTTGACGGTCTCAAGGGGGGGCTGATGTAGTGATCCCACTAACACTAGTCACTTTATTTAAATTGTTATTTGTCAAAATTTTTATTTACATTTATTTTAATAAAAAAGATTTTATTTACATAAACCTAAACACCTAAATTAATTTCAATTGTATCTACTTGTAATTGTTTATGTGTATTCAATAAATAAATATTCGAGGGTCAAACTGACAAATCGACATTGTACGCAACGTTTATTTTAGCAGTCTAGCTGCGACATTTGCTTGCCGGCCGGCTATGTAGGTCACGGCCCGCCGCGCCCGCGCAACCCCCGCTCACGCAGTGCAGCGGCTGCGCCGGCGCGGAATCCAGTCCCGGTACGATTTTGACGCGGAGCGCATGTCAGTTTGCCCCTCAACTTTCTCGCACAAATACGTTGGTTTTAGTATAAGTTTTCCCATTCTGCCCTCGCACCTTCTATTCTTTCAAAAAAGCTTGCTACGTACCCACGCCCGCACGCTTTATACGCATACATAAAACCGCGCGCAAAGATGAATCGAGAATGATTGTCTGTTTTGATTCTATCTACTAGTATTTCACAATAGTTTCAGTCGTTTCAGCTCATAGACGCCCCATGTTTTTTGATTTGTAATGGCAGGTAGTTACGGCACGCTATCGTAATTAAAGGAGAAGTATAGTAAGATATTGAATTACAAAACTTTATGCTAAAAGACTAGATTAGATATTCGCCTAACATGGCAGAAGCCTTCACCAGAGATATCTATGGGAGTTTAAACCGTAATCGCCCCGCTTGGTCGGCGAATTGGCGATAAGTGACTTGCTCCTCCTACTGCCACTTTATACAAGTAATTCCTCGAGCTACGTTGGTAGTCTTGGTTATTTTGCGGATCTCCCCATTTGTGATTCGATTTCGCAAGCTCAAGATTGCAGTGTGGTATTATGGTACGCAGCTGCTGCCCATCCTCAGGAAACTTGTTTGTAAGTAGTGGCAATTCTATATAATTAAATCAAAATGTGAATCGAACTCGCGACCTATGATTGCATGTCTAAGTTCTTTCCCGTTGATCACTATCTTGTCTGTACGTAGAGATAATAGCGTATATCTGTTATGAGTTTTAATTTGTTCGATAAATCGATGTATCTATATCCAATTGAATTCAAAAAAAAGAATTCCAAATTGTCGGATAAGGAATTTTGTCCTGAATAATAGCGTGGCGCGAATGCTCATTTCACTAACGTCACCCCATTTGTCCCGTCGTCTTATTGCACCACAATCCGCGGTCTGTCCGCCGGTCCTTTGTTGAAGAGGACTTTTATTAATTTAACTGATTTATTGTCACCCTTACTCCGCTCGTTCGTCTTAATAAATTCACATGCCACTTTCGTTTTTGTATTATTTGTAAGTTGTAGGCTTTCGAAAATTATTCCGAGTGGATATCCCTTTTGACGGATTACTAGCACTATCCCTGCTTTTTTTCCTTAACAAAAACATTATCGGACTGGAAAGTTTAGATGGTAGGAAGGAGACCACGTAGCGTACAGAAATTATGTCTGCAGGACCCTCAAGTTGCACTCAAACAAGCGAAGCGTAAAATTCCTTGGCGAACAGACAATTTTATTAACGTCCTCGAAATATGTCGAACGTAGATAGCTTTCAACCGGTCTTATTGGAAACTTATGCTAAAAGCCTATGTCCAACATTTGACACCCTACTGCTGAAATAATGACGATAACTCGAAGGTGTATCTCTTCATAACCCAGTATTTCATTTTTAGCAGGTAGTCTTGAAGTATCTAGTTGTTATAAACATAGCTTAGGTATTCACGTAAATTAATGTTTATTGCAATTTGGTTTACAAATAAACCGTATGTATGGTTTACCAATACAGTAATAATAGGTATCTACTTTCAGAAGGGTGTTGTGATTCTTTCTGTTCAGTGCTAAGAGAAAGCATTACTTTGTGTCGTCTGCCCATACATGTCTACTGCAAGGCATATCTAGCAATCCCTCATAGATATCTATGGGGGATATACTATAATCGCCACACTTGGTGGTGTGGCGATCGCAGTGTAGTATTATTGTAAGAGGACGCATCGCCTCAATAATAGAAGAAAAACCCGACAGGCCAGTGTTCCTTGATTATTGCAAAAATAAAATATAGCAAAACATGTAATAAACGTAAACAAAACTAATACAGGTAGTAGCTTAAAACAATAAGAAATAACTATAAAGTAAATAAAACAAAAACTATGTAATCTGTGATAAAATGTAAAATAACCAAATTACAAAATGTAAAATAGAAGATAAGGTAAAGTAAAAATAATGTGATAACCAAAAGCTGTGATAGTAAGGAACGAAGCGAAGAAAGTGAGGCGATGAATGTACGGTAGAAAGTAAGTAAAAGAAATTGTAGAATGTAAGTAGAAGAAAGATAGATCACGTGAAGTATGAGAGAAGAGCATGGAAATAAAAAAGAAAAGAAAGTGAATAATTAAAAGATAAAAACGTCCCTGTTCCATAAATATGATAAGGGAACGAAAGGCCCCCAATAGCGGGGGGAATAAAAAAGTAGAGAACGCTGCTGTCCATCCTCTAGAAACTTGCGAGTAGTTGCAATCCTATATAATTAATGTACAAAGTGTGAATTATATCAGATTGTATCTAGGGAATTGAAGTCGCGACCTAAGATCGCAAGTCCTCTATCGCTGGGCTACCACTGCACGTCATGTATACTTTTTTTTAAATTAGGTTTTATATTCCACAGTCGTTAGCGTCCGTGCCTTTGTTTACAAATACGTTTCATATTTCCAATTTTTTTTTGGGGTTTGCATGTTGCATTGTTCATAACTTAATCTATTTTTATTATATCCAGTTTTTATAATTACTTCTCGCATGTATAAACGCTCAAGTCGTAAAATACTGAGGACCAGCATGAGATTAATTGTTAAATCTATATTGTGATATATAAGAGTATTTTCGGAAAACAGGGTATCTATTTAGTATTCCTTTTCTAGTTTTATTGTTTTTTTTATATTTTTATGGCTCGCGCTGTTGATGGCCTCTTGTACTCTTGACTAATTTATAGGTTAGGGACTTTTATTTCTTTTTAATACTTTTGTACTTATATTTTTTCGCTTTTCTTCCATGCATCTTAAGATCTTTCATTCTTTCCTTACATTTTAAATATCATCTGTCTCGCCCTTTCCTTCAATTTTCCCTCTTTTCCGATGCCTGTCATCCATGGTGATGGAAAAAACTGAGAATCGAGGTGTTGTTATTCAGTTTTTTTACACTTATTTTTACATAATTTGTTTACATACTTATTATTTTGCTTACATTCGTTTTGTTTATTTACGTTTTTCTTAGATTTTTGCCTCTGTCTTCTTATTACATTTATCACAATTTTTCTACATAGTCTAAGAAACTCTGGTTGCATCTCATCATTTTCGATAAAAGAGGCCATAGTGTCCTCGCAGATCTTAGTGCCTAAGCGGCATTCGGAGCCGACTCGGAATCCTCCGAACGCGGAACAGTTGGCCACAAGGTGAACCACGGTCTGGTCTTTTTAAACGGTTTTATTTAATTCGACCCGTACGGAATTTATTTGTTTATTTATTTGTGTCAAAATTAGAAATTGAAATTTAAGCACCTTCCCGTTGTCAGATTGATCTGAAATTTGGTACACACATTTAATTTAGATGATAATACAATATAATAAAATCAATAACATTATAAATCTAAAATGGCCGCCGATACAAAATGGCGGATTACGTATTTTTCCTTAACCCTCTCAATATGGGTATCAAATGAAAGGGCTACTAGTAAAACACGATGATTATGTCAAAATTTAAAATTCAAGATGGACGTTCCAATATGGCGGACTAGGTACATATTTTTCCACAAGCACCACAATATGGGTATCAAAAAACCGTTAACCTTAAAAGTTTTTTAAATGTATTTATCTAGTTTTCACTTTGTACCTTAGTATTATATACTGTAGAGCACCAGGAGCCTTCACTCTAAACCACTTTACAGTAAGCAAACTCGAAGGATTATTCGTATGTTACTAGAACTGGAAATAAAAGTTACCTATTTAGTCACTTATACATATTCCATTTAAAGACTGGTTGCTAGAGGCTCCATGAGACATCGAGTTGAACTTGTCATTTAAAAACCACTTCTTTTCTTTTTTTTATTGCAACCTTTTTTAAATTTTACTTTTATATACTTATATTTAGATACAAATTAGAAAAAACTTCAGGTTTTTTTATTATTTTTATTAGTCACACTACCTTAAAACAGCTGACACCTTATACTACCTTATTTATAGTTCTTATTACCTTTTTTAATTACCAAGGCAATGTACCAAATTTTCTTAACTCTATCTCTTATCATTGTTTTATATAAGTACTAATTTTAATATCATAATTGTTTATCCGTATTGTCTTTTAAGCTAAAATATAGCTTTTTTGATCTATCCTCTCCTTCTTTTCAGCCTATAGACGCCCACTGCAAGGCATAGGTCTGCCCCAAAGATCGCCACGATGTCTGGTCCAGCGCTGCCCCCATCTAGAGACTTCGAGGGAACTTAACTATGTATATTGACCTATCTATATGTAATTAATTTATTTCTTATTAATATAAGCCTTATTGTAAACTGTTTTGGTTTTAACTCATTTAAACAAAAATATTTCGCATATCTGTATACAATAGGTTTTAAATTTACTGTAATGGATTTTTTATATAATTTTATGTTAAAAATGTTGATATGCCAGTGCTAGTAAAAGTTAAAAAAAATGTATTTAGATTTAAAAATATTATCATCTTGCAATAACATAATGTTTTACGAATTTTATCTATTTTATTCGTAAAACCATCGCATATATACTGACTGAACTGAATTTTTAATCTCAGAGCCAGGAGAAACAATGATAATGTAGATTAAATTTTGATCACCGAAAAAGTTGGTGAACTGCGACTATGAAGCCTCAATCCTATGCGTTAATTCATGAGGTCCAAACCATGGTCGATACAACAGTAGCCGAAGCAATACATACCGTTAAAGACTCGCATAGATCACGTAACATACGTGATCTATGCGTATTAGTATACTGTAATGCACCTAAAAGAGGATATTCACAAAACAATTAAACATTGCATTCAAAGCAAGATAGTACAAAATAAAAACGTCACCAAGTTCTATATTCAAATATCGAGACAGAATTTTATATTTTAAAAGTATGTGATCTATAACGTATATATATGTTGTCAATTATATGTTATTTTTTCGTTGATGATAGACGAAAAACTTTTTAAAATCCCTTCGAACTTAGTAACATTTGAGGGAACGTTATATAACAAACGTGAAACTTATCTATCAGTTCATTCGTGGTATAGCCAGTTTTTTTGGAGTAATACGTTACGTAGTTTTTATTCTTATAGGCTAGGCAAGCCGCCAGCCCTGATATCGGCATTTCTAAACGCCCGAAGGCAACTGGCCGTCTAACGTCTATGAACGACCTTTTCTATTCTGTACATAACATTTTCTACCACTGAATTTAGTTCGTTTTTATGTACACATTTCAAATGCGCCATTTTAGTTAATTTTGATAGATTTCATACAATTTATGTTGTAACATTATTATTAATTACAATTTTAACAAAAAAATATAAACGCGAGAAATGTCACATGAATTGCAATACAGTAATAATTTTTGAACACTTGGCGGGGCATCTCAAGTGGCGTAATTTTAAAGATGCTCCGAGAATGAAGTCGAAGAAAGGAGGCGAGAATCTATAACGTAAATTCAAATTGGCCCCGACGCGTGAGACGTCACATAGCTGGTGAACGCAACCGACACTTAGAGCGTACGTCGGTGCGTGAGACATCACCTAACTAGTGAACGCGACCGAAGCCAGGGTTATTCTCCCGGGCAATGTATCTAAACTGCTGTAGCTGGTGCGCGGGCGCATTGGAATATTTGTTATAAAAAGATCCGCTGAACCAGTAGCACGCTTCCACGATCCCACGCCCCCTGATGATGAAAGCCCCCGCCAAGTCTTCAAATATTTTTTACTGTTTTTTTTTAATACTTTTTTTTTATAATTTTGATTAAGACATACGGGACGCTAACATGCAATGTTACAATGTATAAATAGCATCAATGTACCCGCAAATAAATAAATAAACTGATTAGTAACCCTTATGCCCCTTGAAAGCCCAAGTTATATTCTGGGCACCGTAGATACTTCAAATTTGAAACGACAGATATCATCCACTTCATTATAAAAACAATTTCATGTAAGCATTTTGTATAATATACGTTACAAGTGAAACTAAATGCTAAGATAAATATATATGTGCAACTGCGTAGTATGGTTTTACAATACACTTAGTGACGTCATCATTAGCCGTAGCACTCCTTTGCTACAGGTTTGTGAAATAACTTCAGCACCCAGTGTCTGCCAGCGATCTTAACACGGACGTCTATCCACTCAATAAATACATTTAAAAAACTTTTAAGTTAAACGGTTTTTTGATACCCATATTGTGGTGGTTGTGGAAAAATATGTACCTAGTCCGCCATATTGGAACGGCGTCCATCTTGAATTTTAAATTTTGACATAATCATCGTATTTTACTAGTGTAGCCCTTTCATTTGATACCCATATTGAGGGGGTTAAGGAAAAATATATAATCCGCCATTTTGAATCGGCGGCCATCTTAGATTTATAATGTTATTGATTTTATTATATTGTATTGTCATCTAAATTAAATGTGTGTACCAAATTTCAGATCAATCTGACAACGGGAAGGTGCTTAAATTTCAATTTCTAATTTTGATCCAAATAAATTCCGTACGGGTCGAACTAAATAAAACTGTTTAAAAACAAATCCCTCAAGGAGATTTACAATCTGTTAGGTTGCCCGGTAACCTATTCTCTGTCATTAACAAGACAAAACAGTTTTAAAATCACCTACAATAAAAATATAAATAATTTAAAAAAAGAAAATAATTTAAAAATTATATCGGTTTCTATTTTAAATATTATACATATACATGTAGATGTATCGCCAAATAACTCGTCTAAATGTACACTACTTCTTAATTAGAGCATACAATTGCAAATGTATGCTAATACCGCTTGCACGAAACCACCCAGCTGAATTGTAAAGGTATTTCCATAACAATGACTTGATGTTATTACAGCGGCATTTGTCACCGAACTTTATGTGGAATTTGGAATTGGTGATAGCGCATTAGAGGAAGTCATATCTGCGGACATGACTTCCTCGTATTCGCCGCTAATTATTGCTGTTTTATTGAAAATTTTTGTGTCATTTAAAAAAAAAGTAAAAAGTAAAAGTAACTTTAGGAATGGTAGCTCAGCGATAAAGAATTAAGACTTGTGGTCTCGAGTCGTGGGTTTGATTTTCGGTACAAAAAACATGTATGATTCACACTTAATGCAATAATTATAAAGGATTGTCACGACTCGCAAACAAGATTCCAGATGTTTTCCACGTGCGTTCTCTACGTACCATACCACCACTGATCGTCATAGATCTTCTTTATAGCACCTTGAAAAGCAGAGTAGAGTCAAAAACAAAAAAGATTAAAAATAAGTTAACAATCAATAAGAGTTCTGTTAAAAGTTTCAATGTTGAATATTACCTTGTCATGAGCGGCGATTATTGTATAACCCCCACAGATATCTTTGAAAGAAGCCTATATCTTGCAGCGGATGTCTGTAGACGGTATCGACGAAAAGAAGCGTAGTAACATAGGCTTTATTTTTATATTCCACAGACAATACTGATATAATTAACCAACTTAGTCAACAAGCAAGTTGTAGTGGGAGTAGGCAGGCGACAGGCATTGCAAATGTTGGAATCAATGTCAGCCATGTCAGAAAAAAATTCCTTCGCAAAAATCTGACTATGTTCATAATCCTTTTATCGCCAAAGCGTTTCGATAATAACATTTAGATGTTCAGTCGCTTGTGGGTTAATAATATTTTTAGCGGTATCAGTGGAGTGTTATTGCGGGGTGATTGTGAAAATTACGCGGTATGAAATATTATGCAGAGTCAGTTTGTTACAACAGGAATAAATAATAGTAGTATAAAAAGCACAGGGTCAAGGAAGTCACCGTACGAGTATTAATTCTGGTCTATTTATTGAAATAACTCCTGAAGATGCCTCGTGGAGGGGTGAAACACGTGTTGAGTAATTTGGAGGTGGCGGTTGTATAATTCGCATTGTTTGCCGCATACGCATTTATCTGCGAGCTGGCGGGCGGTGCACTTTGTTGCACGACTACCTCTGCATGTGCGGAAGTGGCTAAATATTGGTCCTTTTCTCACTTAATTCTGGTCGTCATAGTCCTGAGAGCGGCGCGGAAATTGATCTTCGTTGTAGCACTGACTGTCTGTTGCACAGTAAAATGATACGCGGGGCAGATGCGGTGAGTGACATGGTCGCAATAATTATTATAGGCGGAAGTTTTGGTCACACTTTTTAACATAAGCGTCAATGTTGCCATTTCGTAGCTCAGCTTGTTCATTTGGCGTTTTTAGGCCTGAGTGGGAAAAGGATAGAGATATATGGAAAGAACATACAGACCGCTACATAGTTATTCAATAAATTTACAGTGTGAATTATGAATGGGAAAAAAAATGTATTGATAATTAGTATATACAAAGTAATTAAAAGCAATCAAAAGGTTATCAGTGCGAGGTGGTCTGGTAGGAGATATATTAGGGAGACCGCTGTTCAGCAGGGGATGTCCACGGCTGAAATGATGATGATGATGGTCATCTTTTCATATATATATATATATATTTATATATATATATATATATATATGTGTGTGTGTGTGTAAATATATATACACATATATAACGCGGCTTAAATAATGTTACATCTTGGTAGTCAAAGAATATTACAATTTTGGGGAACATTGTCCTGGTATTTAACAAAAATAACTTTAAGCATACATTTTTAACGTATTTAAAGAATGTTGGAACAGAAAGGTGCATGTCTGTCTATACGGCTTGGATAAATATGATTTATTAAATTGTTCACAAGTGCCAAACATTGTGTAATTTGATGAGTTTTCAAAGTTAAAATTGGCATTTCAACGTCGCCTAAATGTGGCGATTTAAAAATATTCTGGCAGATATGTGTCATTTGAAGCGATGTGGGTCGCTTTTAAATTATTCATTAAGAGCTTACTCCGCAAATTGAGATATAAATGTTCGTTTATTACCAGATAATTACGTAACGATAACATACGTATTTATTTATTTATTTACTTTATTGGAGATAGACAGTAACAAAAGTCAGTAAGAAAGTACAAACTTAGAAGCTTAGAAATATAAAAATAGTTACAGTTGTTACCTTATTTAATGATTTATAGTCAAACAATGAAAAAAACAAATAAAAATAAAAACGTTACTAAACAGGGATAAAAGACTATGGTTTATATATTTATATTATGTTTGTTTATATATTTATATTATGGTTTAAATTGCATTGTATGTACTCAATTTAAGCTACTATATATTGTAGCTGGTTTTTAAAATACATAATAAGCCAAGTTTTTAAAATTAACATACTTTTTAAACGTTTAAATCTATAGACACATCTACGGACATGACTTCCTAGTATTGGTTGCTAATTATAGCTGTTTTGTGAAAAAGTTTTTATTTGTTTTAAAAAATACATTTATAAACTGTAATATATTGCGCAATTACCAACAGTAAGGACTCAGACTTTCGCTATTAGTTAGCGGATTTTATTCCCGAGATACAATCTTATATAATTCACAAAGTATTAGTTATAGGATTTCCAATGTTCGCAAAGAAGTTTCCAGAAGATGGGCAGCAGCGTCCTGCGTACCAAAATACCACGATTGCCAACGCGTTTATTAAGTGTGGCGACTATTATATCTCCCCCATAATATCTTTGGGGGAGGCTTATTCTCTGCAGCGGGCGTCTATGGACTGAAATGACGATATACTGTAATAAAAAGTAAAAGAAGGTTTGTGTATTTTTTTTTGTATTTATTTACGTGTAGATATTGTGTAACCGACAGACAAAACTGATTTTAGTAAACGATATAGTTCAGCGGATTAACAAGTTGAAGTAGCAGCCCACTTAGATCGAAGAAATGATGGTCAATGAGACTTAAAGATTATAAAGTATAGCCACAGACTGGCAAGGCGAAGCGTAGGGAGTCCTGCAAGATGGACCGACGAACTTCTTATGGTAGTCGAAGTAATTTGGCAGACTGATACAAGACCGTATTGCTATTTGACCGACAAACATAAGACCGTTGTAACGTTTGAAGTTATTGTATAAAAAACTAGCTGACTACATATGTTGTACTATGTTACCTAAATAATTAGTTTCAACCTCAAACACAACTGACAAAAGTGTAAAGTTTGAATTATTATATTGTCTCTTCGATTTACAGTCTACCGTCTGTCACCAAAATGTCAAATTAGTAATTTTGTTTATCGAATAATTGTGGACTAACTTCTAATATCATGTCGGAAGATATTATGTCAAGAAACGCAAGAGTCGCGTCTTTTTAATAGTTGACTTGCGTTCCAATAGACAAAAAATGCAAACAAGCTGCATCAAATATTTTGCTGCTTAACATTAGAAGTGTATTTAAACTTAAATCATTCTTTATTTCATTACAAAAATACCGTTATAAATATTTAATGGAATCAGACGTTACCTTGCTAATCATCCTAAGTAAGAAAAGGACCAATATTTAGCCACTTCCGCACATGCTGTGGTAGTCGTGCAACAAAGTGCACCGCCCGCCAGCCCGCTGATAAATGCGCATGCGGCAAACAATGCGAATTACACAACTGCCACCGTTAATTCACTCAGCACGTGTTTCACCCCTTCACGGGACATCTTCTAGAGTAATGTTACACCTATTAGTGCCTGTGACTGTGTTATAAATATAAAAAATTAAAATTAACTTATTTCTTTTTTAATTATATTTACGAAACAATTTTATTTTTAAAAGTTAAAAAGGAAAATATTAATGATAGGTTTATATGGTACGTTGATAACAAGAGCGATACTTTTCTACCGTTAATTTTTCATAAGTTTTGTTTTTATAATTAACCTTTTCAATCGATCAAGGAATGATGGAACGATTTTAAAAAAATGCAAAGGAATTCCCTTTACAATTCCATTTTTAAATAATCGACGCGTCATGACTGGTGGCGTATCGTGAAAAATGTAAGCGACCATAAAAATATTTAATATTGCACGTCGTATTGCATACAGCTCCCGCCACACATGCGCCTCATAATAGCGGCAATGAAACGCGTTATTTGAGCCGCACGTCCGCTTTACAATGCGGTCGCGGGACACGTACAAGCCGGAAGCGGGAATATTTTCGCGACGGGTCTTAGTAGCTGTAAACAATGCATATATTAAAACTGTCTATGTGTGTGTACGCTTGTGTGTGAATACTTGTGTCATACACACTATCGAACATTCGTTCACCTTTATCTTTTTATTATTAACAAATGCCACGAATCATTTTGTAATATTATCAATCTCAGCATTGAGCAAGTATAAAATATAGTCGTTACCAAATCAAAATACTACATACAACGAGTAAAAATTCAAAATAAAAAAAAAATTAGCAACCACGTACAATGTGAAATGTTGACCTTAAAAATAGTCAGAGTATTACACCGATTATATGCTACTTCTGTGACAGAAGCTCGATTCTGCTTATAAATTATGTTGTATATTTAATTAGTCAATTAACATAGCCGTCAGATTTCTAACTGCAAAAATTATTCTGGGTCAACAAGAGGCCCTAAACTTGGAACTATAATAATGATTGAATTTTCACATTATTATTACAGGTAGCCAACTTAGATTAGCTTAGACTATTCTGGTACTGTAACTTACGACAGGCCTCATATAAATGCACAAGGTCATCAAGAGAGCAATGATATTAAATGGTCTATGCTCGGAATCGGGTCGTTGTTATTTTTGATATTATAATACAGTGAGTGTAGTCAGTCCGGATCTGAGAGGTATTCGCTTACGACGGCCCTTATAAGAAAGCTCAATGGTACCCAGAGAGTAATATAGAAGGCTATGACTGGAGTTTCGCTGCGAGATCGAATCAGAAAATTAGAGATCTGCAGAAGAATTAAAATCTCCGGCATAACTCGAAGAATTGCACGTCTAAAGTGGCAGTGAGTAAAACATGGCTCCTGCAATCGAAAGCTTCTTGAGTGGTGACCAAGAGCAGGTAGACGCCCCCACTAGGTGGACCGACGACATAGTTAAGGTCGAGGGAAGTCACTGTAAATAAGAAGACTGGCTTATCACGAGACAGTAAGACTACAAAGTAAGAAAAGGACGAATATTTAGCCACTTCCGCACATGCAGTGGTAGTCGTGCAACAAAGTGCACCGCCCGCCAGCCCGCTGATAAATGCGTATACGACAAACAATGCGAATTACACAACTGCCACCGTTAATTTACTCAACACGTGTTCACCCCTCCACGGGGCATCTTCAGGAGTAATGTTACACCAATTAGTGCCTGTGACTGTGTTATAAATATAAAAATTTTAAATTTACGAAACAATTTTATTTTTTAAAAGAATACTTTTCTACCGTTAATTTTTCATAAATTTTGTTTTTATAATTAACCTCTTTAATCGATCAAGGAATGATGGAAGGATTTAAAAAAAATGCAAAGGATTTCCCTTTACAATTCCATTTTTAAATAATCGACGCGTCATGACTGGTGGCGTATCGTGAAAAATGTAAGCGACCATAAAAATATTTAATATTGCACGTCGTATTGCATACAGCTCCCGCCACACATGCGCCTCATAATAGCGGCAATGAAACGCGTTATTTGAGCCGCACGTCCGCTTTACAATGCGGTCGCGGGACACGTACAAGCCGGAAGCGGGAATATTTTCGCGACGGGTCTTAGTAGCTGTAAACAATGCATATATTAAAACTGTCTGTGTGTATACGCTTGTGTATGAATACTTGTATCATACACACTATCAAACATTCGTTCAACTATATCTTTTTATTATTAACAAATGCCACGAATCATTTTGTAATTATTATCAATCTCAGCATTGAGCAAGTATAAAATATAGTCGTTACCAAATCAAAATACTACATACAACGAGTACAAATTCAAAATAACGAAAAAAAGCAACCACGTACAATGTGAAATGTTGACATTAAAAATAGTCAGAGTATTACACCGATTACATACTACTTCTGTGACAGAAGCTCGATTGTGCTTTTCGATTATGTTGCATTAACATAGCCGATAGATTTCTAACTGCATAAATTATTCTGGGTCAACAAGAGGCCCTAAACTTGGAACTATAATAATGATTGAATTCTCACATTATTATTACAGGTAGCCAACTTAGATTAGCTTAGACTATTCTGGTACTGTAACTTACGACAGGCCTCATAAGAATGCACAAGATTATCAAGAGAGCAATGATATTATATGGTCTGTGCTCGGAATCGGGTCGTTGTTATTTTTGATATTATAATACAGTGAGTGTAGTCAGTCCGGATCCGAGAGGTGTTCGCTTACGAAGGCCCTTATAAGAAAGCTCAATGGTACCTAGAGAGTGATATACAGAGCTATGACTAGACTCTAGAGTTTCGTTGTGAGATCAAATCAGAAAATTAGAGTAATAAAAGCACCAAAATTTAATCACTTCCGCACTTGCAGTGGTACTCGTGCAACAAAGTGTACCGCCGTCGTCACTCTCAGACTTTGTGTTTGGCACTAATCAGTGTAGCGTAGCTCCTGAAGATGCCCCGTGGAGGGGTGAAACACGTGTTGAGTGATTTAACAGTGGCGGTTGTGTGATTTGCATTGTTTGTCGCATACGCATTTTTCAACGGAAGTGGCTTAATATTGGTCCTTTTATTACTTAGGATGGACTTCCGCAAGGTAACGCCTGATTCCATTAAATAAAAAATTAGAGATCCGCAGAAGAATCAAGATCTCCGGCATAACTCGAAGAATTGCACGTCTAAAGTGGCAGTGAGTAAAACATGGCTCCTGCAATCGAAAGGTACTTGAGTGGTGACCACGAGCAGGTAGACGCGGCGTAGGTAGACGCCCCCACTAGGTGGACCGATGACATAGTGAAGGTCGAGGGAAGTCACTGAAAATAAGAAGACTGGCTTATCACGAGACAGTAAGACTCCAAAGTAAGAAAAGGACCAATATTTAGCCACTTCCGCACATGCAGTAGTAGTCGTGCAACAAAGTGCACCGCCCGCCAGCCCGCTAATAAATGCGTATGCGGCAAACAATGCGAATCACACAACTACCACCGCTAAATTACTCAACACGTGTTTCACCTCTCCACGGGGCATCTTCAGGAGTTATGTTACACCGATTAGTGCCAAACACAGAGTCTACTCTCTCTCGTGACTTTCCATTAAATAAGTATGACTCCAGTCGCATCATATTAGACAAACAAATTAATGTATCATATATTAGAGTTGTCAATTAACTTATTTAATGAATGGGAAATAAATAAATTAATTTTCTGAATGATAACATGACCGATGTAACGGTTACACCACATCGTATACTTGCAGGCATGTTGTTTTCAGGTATAAAACTTTTAAAAACTGTTCTTTTTAATCGCTTATAGCATTAAAATAATTGTGATTCAACAGTACGAGAGATCACACATCCCCCTAGGGAGTCCTATTGGAGACATTAATCGTGAAGTCTCAAATTGCCAATCGACTTGAACCCCTATCAGATTTATGTCGAGCCTACACAGCGGATCTTAGCTGCAATAAAATAAACCTGCATTCGTCTATCCTTTAGCCACTTGGAATATATCCAGTTGTGAATGGAGCAAAAACAATCGTGTAATTTATTCGCAACTATATTGCTTAGCTGTAAAATATATATCGATATTACATGCAAACGCCGTCCATTTTTATTTCCAATTCTTTCGATGTATTTTATATGATCGCGACGTAACATGAAGTGATGACTATGTATCTTTATTAAAAAGAGCCATAATGGCCAGTGTTAGAGAGCAGAGCTTATCTCATTAATAATTATAATCTACAAAATAGGTAAAATATTTTTTTTGTAAATATGTGAAGTTTCAAAAATAACTGTTTTTTTTTAAATCAAAAAGCTGTATGCATGCGATTCTAAAAAGATCAAAATATTTTTTTTATTTTATGCTACAACATCGTTTCATACTCGGCACATGTGATCGATCTCTGTATTCTCTCTGAAAAACCTAATCTTGAATGTTATTGTCATAGAAATTGTCAAAGAGATACGACAAATATTTCTAAAGGCGTTCAAAATTTGACAGTAACATGACTAAACAGATGGCGCATTAGTTAAGCTCCATCATTGGGCAAATACGTTATTTCTGATCCCAGACTTTTTACTACATCAGGTTTCCATAGCAATTTTTTCATAGAAGTTTTTTTAATACATTAGGTTTCCATAGCAATTTATAAAAAAATTCTGGTCAGAATAAAAGTGAAACAGGTCAAAATATTTCAGAAAAACACCGGAAGGAAATAGAAAAAAAAAACCTAGTAAAATTAATTCAAATAAAAAGTTTATATATCGAACAGCTCCTAGTATAATAACATCGGGTCCAGAGCACGAAACTCCACGAAGAAGAGTAAGCGATCCGGACGGAAGAAAGAAGGACTTAGGATAGTGGTAGGCAGTAGGCAGTGGAGTGATCTTATCACACAAGGAAATCTTCCACAGACAACCATAGTATGGAACAGGTAGAAGTTTAAATAATTCAAGCGGATAAATGTTAGAGGTCCATATTAGTGTACTCTGGGAGTCAACGTCGATAGATCAGCGTGAACTAGCATAGCTCAGCAGCTCTCCCACGTGTTTTAAGCAAATCAAATCTGTCAGCAATCAAGTCAATCTTTTAATGGCGTCTAAGGCATTTGACCTGTGTCTCGCCTGATGTTAAGCCATGACGAGGTCCACAATATCTAATAGTTTCAGGCGTTACTTTGCGGAAGTTCATCCTAAGTTAGAAAATGACTAATATATAGCTACTTCCGCTATGTAGCAATAGTCGTGAAATGCTGATAAATGTGCATGCGGCAAACAATGCGAATTACACCACTACCACCGTTAAATCACTCGACACGTGTTTCACCCCTCTACGGGGCATCCTCAGGAGTAATGTTACACCAATTTGTGCCAAACACCGAGTGTTGGCAGTGTGGTGGTAGTTGTGTAATTCGCATTGTATGCGGCATGCGCATTTATCAGCAGGTTGGCGGGCGGTGCACTTTATTGCACGACTACTGCTTCATAGCGGGAGTAGCTATATATTAGTACTTTTCTTACTTGAAATCTACGGTGCTACATGCTTGTCTAAAAGAATCTATTCATTTTGATTACACAAAACTTCTATAAAACCATAGCTTACTTTCGATCCCAAACATTAACAGGTGTATAGAATTAAGAATGTGCACATGGTTAGTCTTTGATATTTGAAGTTTATTAACATTTTAACTGATTTGTAAGACCATTTACAATTAATACAGTCACACTAGATCACAAATACATTTAGTAACACACTTCAATGTATTATTAACCATGGCGAAAGAATCAATCATGTATATAGTTTATATATGTTGAGATGACGCTCCGAAGGAAACACTTTCAAATTAATATCTCCTTTGGTGTCTAAAGTCGTGGGCCATATGTTTCCACTTGCGATCACTTTTCTCGTCTATCTTTTTCTCGATATTTTTGCAAAGTTGTATACAGTTAATTTTTAATATCGTGTTATCTATATAGAAATTCAAAATAGAACTATTATTTATAAGATGTCCTTTAATGTAATTTTTATTTTATATGTACTGCTGATGTATTTTAACAAGTAAATAAAACGATGATGCGTAGTCATAAATAAATACATTTAAAAAACTTTTAAGTTAAACGGTTTTTTGATACCCATATTGAGGGGGTTGTGGAAAAATATGTACCTAGTCCGCCATATTGGAACGGCGTCCATCTTGAATTTTAAATTTTGACATAATCATCGTGTTTTACTAGTGTAGCCCTTTCATTTGATACATATATTGAGGGGGTTAAGGAAAAATATGTAATCCGCCATTTTGTATCGGCGGCTATCTTAGATTTATAATGTTATTGATTTTATTATATTGTATTGTCATATAAATTAAATGTGTATACCAAATTCTGTATGGGTCGAACTAAATAAAACCGTTTAAAAAATAACATAACCGTCTGAGGGCAAGTAGCTAATGCGAGATAAAAATTGATTATGGATACCGTAAAATAATGTCGTTTCTTTAAACATATTTTACAGAAAAACCGATTAATTTTCGCCCGGCATTGAAAATTTGTATACTAGATGGCAAAGTTTGTTCATAACGAAGGTGAATATATTGTTAATTAGAAATAAAAACTTGTTAAAAATGTAATGTGAATTTAACCTAAAAAAACGACATTACTTTCCGGTTCTCCTGATAGTTGAATGTAAACACTAGCTTGAAACTAATTTTATTACAACACTATTTAATAATACAACTAACAGAACATTAAATAACAGTTCAAATTCTAATACGTGCCACTAAATATGTGAGGAGTTAATTATTGAGTACAGTTATCGTGGTATAGTAATCAGCTTTCATAAATCAGATCAAACTTGCGATAGTAACTGATAAATCTGCGGCCTCAGCAGTAAATTTAGTCAAGTTATTATACCATTGAAATTGTAATTCCTTAAGGGCGGGGTGATATTTGAGACTATCTAATGAAATGGGTACAGGATTTATACGCGATATTGATCTGCATTACATTACACTAGCATTTAAAGCTCTGTTTTAATATTAATACATTTGTTTTAAATATATCTGTGTATCGAGTTTTAAAAATTGCCTAGCGACTTTTTAATTTTGGAGCATATATCATAACACGGCAGAATTAAAATGTATGCATCATAAGTACTTTTTAGAGGAATTAATTTAGATGAAGTTTTGACTTTTAAGGTAAGTTATCATAATTTTAATGGAGTCAGGCATTATTTTGCGGAAGTCCATCCTAAGTAAGAAAAGTACCAATATTTCGCCACTTTCGCACATGCAGTCGTAGTCGTGCAACAAAGTGCACCGCCCGCCAGCTGATAAATGCGCATGCGGCAAACAATGCGAATCACACAACTGCCACCGTTAAACCACTCAACACGTGTTTCACCCCTCCACGGGGCATCTTCAGGAGTTATGTTACACCGATTAGTGCCACACACAGAATCATAATATATCATAATTTATTGTTCTGTTATATTTAAACAGACAAAAAAAAAACAAATTTTGAGTGGTCACTTTATACAGGATCAATGAAAATATGTGAATGAGTACTTAAAAGCATTTCGCTGATAAATCTGCTTTGTTCATTTAAACCTCTTATATGTACTTTACATTTTTACATGTAATTATGTATTTTTATATTATATTCCCGGTCAATAACGTTGATATATAAAAAGTTATTTTATGTACAGATTGCAATTTCTTTTTTATTAATGAAAAAGAAATTATCCTGTTAAATTTCTTGTTTATCTTTATTGTACATTAACAGGAAAAAAATATCCGTTCTTATTATTTGACTACATCAGGGATGAGCAACCCGCGGCCCGCGAGCCGCATGCGGCCCTCGAGGCATGTAAATTTTTTTTTAATTTAAAAAAAAACCGAGATGCAAGGCTTAAAGGATAACAAAGTGTCTAATTAGTTTTGAATATCTTAAATACAAACATATGCCACGTTTATAACATGTTTTGAACCTTGTATATATACTTTATTTTCTTTATGGTAAAGAGTTAGTATCTTATTAAAAGACGTTTGTAACACTTTATCAATTTATTTAACACACGAACAAATTTTTATTAGCGCTTGAGGGCGTGCAAAAAGGACGTGCATTCGTCGTGGAACTCTGGGGCGCACTGTGGTCCGCGACCGAGTGAAAGCGGGCAATAGAACAAAGGCGCAAAAGAAACAAAAGAAACAAAAGTAACTAAAGGTCTGCGCCCGCGTCACCGGTGCGTGCATGTGCCCGCTGCACTAATTCGGCACACTAAGTTCGCCCGTCGGCTACGCTCGCCCACAAAATCTTACACCTATTATTCATTCAGACATCACATCAGTATATATACGACTCCCACAATGGCCCCTTGTTTTAGAAACTGCGGCCCTCCGAGCAAAAAAGGTTGCTCACCCCTGGACTACATAAAATTTAAAATCTTTGTATGTGATTTAATTTTCAAAATTCGGAAGCATTAAAACGTAACGTTAAGAATGTTAGAAGGCGAATAGAGAGGACGTTAAACACGTTTTAAATTAAACAAATTTAAACAGTTTCCGCTAAGATTCATTTAGAGAGCCGTCCCTTAAAATCAAATTAGTTATGGTGAATTGAAAACGTTTCATTTCTTTGAAAATTATCACGCTCGAAATGTGCGAACGTTAATTTGTTTTTAATCGTTTGTAATATAAATGTCCAGGGATACATAAAGAAATATACGTAATCATTTTTAATTTTTTTTCATGTATTCTACAACTCTGAACAAGATTACCACGTTTTATACTAGTCTTAAGTTATTTTGGACATATCGACAGTATACAATCAGATAATTTCGACAGACTACTAGTTGTGGGGGAGGTAGATAATAAAAGATCATATAGGCGATCACACAATCGCAGTTTAGATCGTAATAAGTAATTTACTGTATTATTTATTGTTACTGAGGAAAGCATTGAATAGCAAGGTTCGGAAACAGTTCATCAGAGACAGGTTGAAAAAAGCTCACTATCCATAAGGTTCATAAGTGAAGAGATCATTGTTAACCATCGAACGATAGACATCCATGTGCCATGTGCGGTCCATCATGCGGTGGTACTAATATCACATCACACGAACTCGTGCGTGTTACTTGGGCGAGACCAAAGATGCGATCGCAAGATTCATCTACTAGCGCACAACCTGAGGACGGAAATAGGGAGTAGGGATCAGGAAGTGGTCGCACGAAACGTGATTTTAAAAACTGGACATACACGATTCCGAAACATTTAACGTAAATGTAAAAACTAAGACACGGACGCTAGCATCTGTGGAATATAGATCATATAATAAATAGATAGTCTGATCGTTAATATTTTAAAATTAATATTGACTACACACATATAAACATAATGAAAATCCTGAAATAAATTGATACCAAGTTGTTACACGAAATCACCTTTCGTACTATATACAGGTTTCAGACGAAATCGCTAGATGTATGTACATTACTTCGTTTCTACTGCGTTTAAGTCGCTTACCTTCTACGATCGCTTCAGTAGATCGAATATTATATATACGGAATAGTATATGGTACATGATATTTTTAATTTATTCATATTTAAAAGAGATTATTTGATAAATGAAGGATGAAAGAAGGAAATAAATACTTTTAAAAAACTTTTAAGTTAAACGGTTTTTTGATACCCACATTGTGGTGGTTGTGGAAAAATATATACCTTGTCTGCCATATTAGAACGACGTCCATCTTTAATTTTAAATTTTGACATAATCATCGTGTTTTACTAGTGTAGCCCTTTCATTTGATACCCATATTGAGGGGGTTAAGGAAAAATACGTAATCCGCCATTTTGTATCGGCGGCCATCTTAGATTTATAATGTTATTGATTTTATTATATTGTATTGTCATCTAAATTAAACGTGTGTACCAAATTTCAGATCAATCTGACAACGGGAAGGTGGTTAAATTTCAATTTCTAATTTTGTTCCAAATAAATTCCGTACGGGTCGAACTAAATGAAACCGTTTAAAAAGAGATAATTTGTCAAGAAAGAAAGAGAGAGCATGAATATATAAATGTAAAATGAACAAAATGTTGTTAATAATAGCACTGTCGCTAAAATAAAACAGGATAACGAGAGATATCCAAGAAGAGAGACTATTCAAAATAGAACAAAAAACAATCCAAATTTGTATTTGTGCGAACAGATTTGACATAGAATAATAAAACAATAAATTATATTAAACATGACATTGACAACAGTAAAAGACGACAATTCTCCGTTTGGATTGGCATTAGGCTGATAAGTCAACATTGATGTTATAAAGAAAACACTGACAGAATGAAATGTTTAGATAAGTGATATGTCTTCAAAGTCCTTTTGCAATTTCTTACTTTTTAACAATAGTTCATAATCAAAGCTGCCGATAGCTTTTATTTCTTGTTGTCATTGTGACGTAACAATCAGTAGAAAAGCTTTGTGAACTTCGAGCTTAATGAGCTGCCAGACAGCGATGTGTCCGCGGGTGTATCCATCCCTCGTTTATTCAACCATCCCATTAGCATTAGCTGACGCGTCCATCTGCGTAATGGAAGGGAAATAAACATTCGACTGAGACAAACATTATCGAAACTCGGACGCTCGGTGCTAGAAATTTGATTTTTGATGCGCGTGTAGAATTTGTAGTTAATTATTCATATATTTATTCATATTATAGCCTACTTAGGATAATATAAAGTGATCAAAGAAAAGAATACCATAATACCAACATTCGATATGAAATTGAGACAAATTGAGCTCACTTTAATGCACCATGATCTGATAAGAGCTGACAATAAACTAAGACGAATCTATATAAAATATTTAATACAGTTTATTAGAGCTACCAATACCGATAACAATACCAGTGCCATTACCAATACCAATACAAAGACCAAGATCGACACCAGTACTAAGATCAAGACCAATACTAAGGCCATGACCAAAACCAAGACCAAGACCATGGCCAAGACCAAGACCAAGACCAAGACCAAGACCAAGACCAAGACCAAGATCAATACCAAAACCAAGACGAAGACCAAGACCAAGACAAAAACCAAAACCAAGACCAAGACCAAGACCAAAACCAAGACCCATACCAATAATAATAACATTATCAAAACTAATATCAAATCTTTGCTTACTAAAAATTCCTGTACACATTATTGCTGTTCTTGAATTAAGTGTTTGTTTAATTACATCTAAATTAATAATATAAATTTAGTAATATATATAGCTACATTATGTTTATTTTTAGTGCAGGCTTTGTTTAAGATTGTTTTAGAGACGTTATGAGATCTCCTACAAGACATGTCAAGTAGACGACGGTTTAAAAAAACTGTTAAAAGTAACCAAATGTAATGTATTAGATATTTTACATTTAAACTTAGATGTTTCAAAATATAGTCACATTATTTATAAAGGGAAAAGGATGTTTTTAGGTAGTCGGTAGATATCAGTACAAAATATTCTAAAGATATGTGATATCGTCACAATTATAAATAATTAAATAAGTTATAAAATGCGTATGTAATTGAAAATAGAAGAATAGAGATTTTGCTTTAAAATATCACCAGAAAAACAAAAGGCACTTTGTTAGTGCAATCAATTTGTGAACAGATATAAATAACTGAAAACATTCAATAGCTAAGATAAAACAATTGTTCACGAATCGAATAATATTGAAAGCAAAATGGAAATAAAACTTTACGGTATTTCGAGCATATGCGTTTAAAAACTATCAATGAGACAGTAAAACCGGAAAACTTTTAAGCTCGGACAAAAGTGCGAAGATCGTTCTGAAACTTATTTAACAAAATTTTACAAAACCATCTATAGTTTTGTGTAACGAAACAAGTAAACATTCTCATTAACTAAATTTACATATTTTATAGTAACTAAACAGAAATATTCATATTTAAATATGTATACAGGATGAGTAATTAATATCAGTGAAGCTAAAACGAGATGTATTGGTCTATAAAATCATTTACATTCATGACATTAAATGAATTGCAAGCATTTAAAATATAATTTTCTTTATATTAGAACTGTTATTATATTTTATATTCGTGTCGTGAATAGAAAAAATTATCTCTATATAAATTTTTTTATAATCGATTTTTTTTCTAGCAATAACTTCTTTAGAGACCTTTTATCCGATGTTGTATTGACGTTGATTTATGGGACACAGTGGCCAACCATAGCACCCACTATTTAATAACTGCCTCTCTATCTTCATGAGTCGACGTCATCAAAAAAGAAGCCGAAGAAAGAAAGAAAGAAGAAAAAAGAAGTTTTGTCTGTCCGCCTTTTGGGTCTGAATTCGAAAATTAAGCGTATATATGCTGTTTATTCATCAAAGATTTTGTTGGACAAACATTAAATTTCTTCATATGTGGTAGTACTAAAAACATATTTTTTTACTCTCATAATTCATAAAACTGCATAATTTTCGACTCGTCATAGGTATATCGCAGCTAAATATAACACATTTTTTTTAAAAAATCGCCCAT
The DNA here is from genome assembly GCF_028537555.1 of Battus philenor. NCBI lineage: Eukaryota > Metazoa > Arthropoda > Insecta > Lepidoptera > Papilionidae > Battus > Battus philenor. The sequence goes on along the minus strand of NW_027181759.1, from coordinate 1,695,370 downwards.
GATGACCTTATTTAAATTATTGAGAGATTTTCAAAGTGAACTAAATATACATATAATTACTAGAGATGAGCTATATAATTCAATTAAAACTGGAATTATTTCTCAAAAGCCCATTATGCTTGTAGCAGTTGATACTGTCGTAGTAAGATGTCGCAAAGCCTGAGTACGGAACGGTCTTCCAGCTTCTTTATTTCCTGAGAAACATAACCGAAGTATTTAATGGAATCAGACGTTACCTTGCGAAAGTCCATCCTAAGTAAGAAAAGGACCAATATTTAGCCACTTCCGCACATGCAGTGGTAGTCGTGCAACAAAATGCACCGCCCGTCAGCCCGCTGATAAATGCGTATGCGGCAAACAATGCGAATTACACAACTGCCACCGTCAAATCACTCAACACGTGTTTCACCTCTCCACGGGGCATCTTCAGGAGTTATGTTATACCGATTAGTGCCAAACACAGAGTCCCTCTGAGAGACGCACTTTTTTGCACGACTACCACTGCAAGTGCGGAAGTGGCTTAATATTGGTCCTTTTCTTACATAACCCAAGTCTCTTTAGATTAAGAGTAAATAGGCCTTTACGTACTTCAATTTGGATTGTATCATCGTTTTCCATCAGGCGAGTAGATGATCAAACTCAAACAAGAGAGCGTTAAAAAATTAATCTGTTTGCTTAAATTCTAGTGTTTCGCATGTGAGGTAAAATGTAATATTATTTATTTATTAATAATACTATAGCGACGTAGTGTAGTGCGTAACATCAAATGGTTAATTAAAACCTTGAACTTTCAAATCTAATTCAAATAATGAAGCTATGTTCACTTTTGAACCATTTGTAGACGAGAGAGCGTTACATTTACCATCCAAGCTAATTTAAATTGTTGCTAAAATATTCTCTCATCTAAGAGTGCTTGCAGTACCAAACGAAGTTATATCGCGACTGCAAACGAGAGCTCCAACAACAACGAAACGTTGCATTTGTTTTAAAACCCGAACAACTACCATGTTTTTCGCTGCTACAAAATGTTTGTTTTTCCATAAAATACTTTAATTTGAATTTTTTTTACAATCCATTCGGTTATACGGAACGAAATTACACTATTAAATTTTAAACAGTTACACGTTATTTTTATTTTAATAGCAACTGTTTTTGCGCGTTGTTAGTTGAGTTTTTTTTAATCAATTAATTAAAATTCGTTTATTTAAAATTGGTACACTTATTGATTGTAAACTTTTTTTTAATCTATTTTATTTTTGACTCTACTCTGCTTCGCAAGATGTTATAATTGTGGAGAAGAAGCAGGAAGAAACTCCACAACAAGACATATTTGAACCTTATAAAAGAGTGCCAAAAGAATTTAGTTTGATAGCAACTGAATACCAATTGGGTTCATTGGCCGCGTGAGCTTTACTTCTGGAGTAGCAACCACAGTCCGGTAAACGCAGCTTAGAGCATACATTCACAAAGTGAACAGACGACTGTATCAATGTCGTCAGACAATGCTAGATGCATGCCGTATCTAAACGTGTCTTTTGGAAATCTACTGCTGGAATGTCTTTTGGCTGCAATGACGTTAATTAAATAGTTTCTGATTTAAAGAGCCCACAATAAAAATAGTTCTTTTTAAAATATTGTAGATACAAGATGCATTCGCCGCAACCAAGTTGTCACTAGAACGATCGACGCTTGCGGCGTCATTGATGTTCGCCGCCAGAACTACTCGTCGCCTGCGCACGCGGCTCTGCGCTCTGCACCCGACCTCGCTTTTCGGAAATTCCGCTAGATGGCGCACTGTAACACGGCTGCCACTGTATAATGTGTTTAATATATTCCACAGATATTAGCGTCCGTGTTTTTGGTTTTATAATTACGTTTAATATTTCCGTAATTTTTATATTTACGTTTTTGTACGTTACAGATAAGTCTCTTAATCTCTTTACTAATTTAAATCGTAGACTATTTATAACTAAGTTCAAGTCAACTAATTTTTATGGATATATTTTTAATATTTTGTGTTTTGTTTGTTTTTAACGGCGCCATAACAATGTCCAGTTTTTAAAATTACCGTTCGTGCGACCACTTTCTCCTGTCATGTTCAAATTAACATCCTTAGGTTGTGCACCAGTATCTGTGCGGTGCTTGCCGTATTCGCCACATCAATGAATCTTGAAATCGCATCTTTAGTCTTATCCAAGAAATACACACACGAGTTCGTGTGATGTGACATTACTACCACCGCATGATGGACACTGTTATACAGCCTGATGGTGTCTCTTGTTCTTTGGACTACGATGACCGCCTCGCTCTTTAGACCCTGAGCCTCGTGGATGGTGAGCAACCTAGATCCTGTCCCTGTACTGTAACCTTGGCTAATGAGAACTTATTCATCGGTTTGGGGGTGAGTTAGATACAGGATGTTTCTTTGTTTCGGCTTATTCTCATCAGAACTAGGACGCCTACTTACGGAGTTCACCATCAGTTTTTCACCATCAGTTCATACTACAGTTAAAACCACTTTGAATAAAACAAAGAATGTTTTAAAATATTACTTTCTACAAATATACGTTATTTACTTAGTTATTTATATACGTGTTTTTTTTTTATTTCAATGTTTATATATATTTTGTTTCTTTGTTTTGCACTTAGCGTAAATCTAAAATAAAAATTCTTTCTTATTTGTCTACCGCTTTACACTTTGTAATATATTAGTCAATATATTTTTATTTTTGCAGATATTCATTAAATACAGAATAAATATTACTTTTAATTTATTTATGTCTGCATATAGTTTGGATATAATTTCTGCCATCACAATATCAGAGGCTAACGAACGGAAATGTGTATATCTTGATAAATCCAGCAATGACACGGCACGCGACAGTGCGGTGAGTACGGAGAATGAGCCGTCAGTTGCCGGAGATTAAACTAGGCGACTTGCATTAACATAATTGGCTTAGACCAGGGCTTCTTAAACTATGGGTCGCGACCCCAAATGGGGCCGCGATACAAAAATCTGGGGTCGAGAGATTTTTATGTCAAATATTTATATATACCATTTTATAATTATTTGTGCGTATTTTATTTTTAGATTTTTTTATGTTTCAAAACGAATTCCAAAACTATATATTTTCATATGTATATGTATGTTGCTACCTCATAAATAAATCATCAAAAAATATTAATTTATTTTTCTTTATATTTGTATGGGGTCGTCAAGAGACTCGTAATCATAAATGGGGTCGTCAATGACAAAAGTTTAAGAACCCCTGGCTTAGACTATTCGTGCATCGATAACCCGGTTTCAACGAATTCCATCGTAACAGGTGACGTGACGCCAGAACAATACTCAAAATTCTTTAGAGTTTATTTGTCCCGTTCTGTTTTCTTAAAAACAGAGCAAACTTTAAACTATATTTAAAATATGCAACGTTACGATTGTATACACCCGTTACAGACATTCACAACACAGAAAACACTAACCTCACAGCACCACCAGCAACCACTGCACCTACAACACCATACAGGTCTTATGGTTATACACAACAGAACTAAACATTACACACCACGCCACAACACCCGTTTTTAGAGAGAGGCCGCCCGCTGTTTAAACAGCGTGGGCGAACCGTGGTTGGATCCAGATCCCTCCTTGTCTTGCCTGTTTTCCACGCTGCCGTCCCAATCCTCATGCACACATCATCAATACTTTCAATACACAGTTCCACATGGGTATAGCGCTATGCTACGTACCATAATCTTCATGCAACTGGTACACGCGCTACCAACTCTATTTTTTAATTTTTAAAATTTTAAATTCACGGACCTATTCGCTCCGTGAACTCAGCTCTGAAGCTGTAAAAGCCTTCGAGATAAGAGCAATAACATCAATAGAGAATAAGTAAGACGGTAAGATAAAAAACTCTATCATCTAGAGAACATTGACCATATTTGTAAAAATGTAGTCAATAATGTAGGTGAAAAGAAATATACCAGATGTCTGGCTTCGATTTGATAGCAACTGGTGTCGAATTTACTTTATTGACGATGACATCTATTATAGATATGGTGATAAAAATATTGCTGCGGTGGCTACAAATGCATTCTAATTTGAAAGGAGCCCAAAAATTAGTTAGATTTTTAATAATCACTTTTACAAACCTATTTATTTAGAGGGATAGAAGACTGAGACTTGCGATCGTATGTCGCGTGTTTTATAACGGGGATACAATCTTAATGTAATTAACACTTTATGTATTACACTTTATGTACTTATAGAGGATACCCAATTAACTGATAAACGAACTTGTTATTTTTGCATCGAATCAACTTCGAATCGAGTGAAATATGAAAATTTTTAACAAGTTTATTTTTACTTTTTACAACGCACCAAGTTGCCTGTTTAATAGGATAAATATGTAAGACGTTACATGGAGTAAATATGTAAATATTTTTACACGCAAATAATATATAATTTATACTCGATTATATTTACTAAGTAAATAAATATTTATACTTGACTGTGAAACGGATAGAACATGTATTTTGCTATAAATATTCTATCTAGAAAGAGTGATAGTACAATACCATTTGATAAAATAAATAGTCTGTGTCACTCTGTGTAAACACTCTGTGAGTGTCTGTGTCACTCTGTGAGTTATGTTATACCGATAAGTGCTAAACTAATCGGTATAACATAACTCCTGACGATGCTCCGTGGAGGGGTGAAACACGTGTTGAGTAATTTGGCGGTGGCGGTTGTGTGATTCGCATTGTTTGCCGCATACGCATTTTTCAGCGGGCTGGCGGGCGGTGCACTTTATTGCACGACTACCACAGCATGTGCGGAAGTGGCTAAATATTGGTCCTTTTCTTACTTAGGATGGACTTCCGCGAGGTAACGCCTGATTCTATTAAATAAAATAAATAGTTTTTTAATTTATATTTACGTAAGTTATTTAAGTTGAAGTAATAAGTCCGCGTGGAATCGTGGCCTAGATGTAAAGGACTGGGACCTGCGATATTCGACTTCCGGTATACATTCTTATGTAGTTCACAATTTGTGCATTAATTATATAGGATATTAACTGTTCAGAAACAAGTTTTCAGAAGATGGGCAGTGGCGTCCTCTGTGTGTCATAATATCACACTGCGATCGCAAGCCCGCAAAGCCAAGCGTGGTGAAACCTATGCCTTGAAGTGGGCTGAAACGACCAGCTATAAATTCACCTCTTTATGGCTTTTATAGAAGCTTTTACACAATCACCCTGTATAAATACTGTAATTTATGTTAGTCTGGCAAACCAACAACGGTATGCAACTAAAACAATATAAAATTACCATCAGATGAACTGAATATTGTCTACCATACGGGGATAAAAAATACTGGAACATTCCTCGCATGTTCCGTCGGTCCGTGTTCGTCGGGCGGCGGAATAGAGCGCGTCAGTGATCGCGTGTCACGGTCTGTTGCCCGCGAATGTGTCCCCTTACAACCCTTTCATCCGGTCAACCGATTTATCGCCCTTCTACTTTCGAATTTTATCTTAAAAGGCTACTTTGATGGAACTTAACAAGATAGCAAGACTCAGTTCTAAATGTATAGCTTATTCGCTGTCAATTAATGTGTTACGATTAGTAAATAAATAAATTAAAAAAAACTTTTAAGTCATATTGTGGCGGTTGTGGAAAAATATGTACCTAGTCCGCCATATTGGAACGGCGTCCATCTTGAATTTTAAATTTTGACATAATCATCGTGTTTTACTAGTGTAGCCCTTTCATTTGATACCCATATTGAGGGGGTTAAGGAAAAATATGTAATCCGACATTTTGTATCGGCGGCCATCTTAGATTTATAATATTTTTGATTTTATTATATTGTATTGTCATCTAAATTAAATGTGTGTACCAAATTTCGGATCAATCTGACAACGGGAAGGTGCTTAAATTTCAATTTCAAATTTTGACCCAAATAAACAAATTCCGTACGTGACGAACTAAATAAAACCGTTTAAAAATAAATGGTTTTTGAAATTATAAACCATGTAATGATAATGTAATGTAATAGTTCGGATTACTACGTTTTAAATTAAATTATTTTTATTATCATTTTGATCTTTGAGGAAACCCTATGCCTTGGATTGGACGTCTATCTTCTTAAATGATGGTGGTTGATTAGTCTTGCAATATTCATTGCACGCTACACGCGAGTCCAGTTGTTTTTAAATTTCAGGTCTCATCTTTCTTACAAAGTTACACAAGATATGCAATTTTATATGGAGTAAACCGACCACCGTATATATTAAAGAAATTTGAATATATTGATTTTCCTTTGAATAACGTCAATCATAAAATTTTCCTCTTGAACAGTTTCCTCTTAATACGCGTGTAATGAGGTCTGCGTATTAACATTTTCGTTTACTGGAAGCGTATAAAATTTTCATAAATATTAACCTGGCATTTCTGTTCACTTTTATACGAAACCTTTTAAAGTCTAAATTAATATATAAATTTTATTTTTATCTAAGATTCTAATTTCATGTACAGTTTTAACTAATTGGATTTTTGGTATAAAATACCAACTTTATTATTTATAAAATTTAACATTTTACATATTAAGCACAGGATAAGGTTCTTCTTTTTCTTTTCAGCAGATGGACATCTTCTGCAAGGCATAGACTGCGCCGCCTGTTTCCAGCGACTTCCCACGATCTTAATATGTCGTCAGTCCACTGAGTGGGAAGCCTGCCCACGCCGCGTCTACCTGCTTGTGGTCGTCACTCGAGAACCTTTAGCCCACAATGGCCATCGATTGAACGATCGAACGCCCATTGCCACTTCAAGTGAATACAACCCCCCCACTATGTACAGCTTACATCGGTACGACATAGTCATGTACGACATAGTTCATGACCGGATTTGTTGCCTATCTTTGGGTGAAGCTAATGTCTTGCACTAGCCGTCTATCGACTGAAATAGAGAAGATATGAAGTCCGCTAAAATAAAAATAACTTATTTATATGGACTAATATTTTTTTATTTAATAGAATCTGTTTTCTACAGCCATAAGCGTCCATGCTTAAGTTTTTGCAATTACGTTTAAAATTTGTGAAATTATTTTTTGCTTATATTTTTCCATGTTACATTGTTTAATTCTCTTAAACTATTTAAAACTAAGTTGAAGTCAACTAATTATTATGATTATTATTATTTTTTAATCATTGATGTCATTTTTGTTTTTAACGACGCCTTAACAATCAGCATAACACTTACATGACCAAATAAATATGGGTCAATATTACATGTTTCAAATATAGTGCTGTAGGTAAAAATTTGTACAATCGTTATATTATGTTTGTTTCGTGTGTTTCACCTGCATTAGTTAGGGATTTAAAAATGTTTTAAGTTTCTTATAATTTGCTTCTTAAGTACCAAGGTATCATAAAATGAAATGTCTTTAAATTGAAACAAATTTTCTTAAGTAAACAAATTTCTGCATAAGTACCTAAAGCTATACTCACTTTTAGGGAGCTTAATCATTAAGTTCAAACAAGTGATATAAGGAGGTAAGTTCTTATAGGTCAATATCCTGTCTCAAGTTAGCTTCAACGAAAGGATGCTTCACAAGTTTCTAAGTAACAAAGTGTGTTGGCAATCGAAGTAACTATCTTAACTTTTCCTTCATTGAATCCGAATGAAGGAGCATCCGTTCTTTCCATTTCCTCTCAGATTTGTTATTCTCATTTACGCTATTATTACAGCCAATTGTATAAAAACTTTCGATTCTTATGTTTTTTTTTTCTTTCTATGAAATGATGTTCTTCTAATCAACACCACATATTTATTTGAACTTTCTTAGCTTTAATAAATGTTAAACCAATTTTATTCAGCGGTAAAAAATGTTGAAGAGGTCTTACGTTCTGCAGTGTCAAACATTTTACCAAGATTTAATTTTTTATGCAATAAACAATATTAATTATAATTTTACAAATTTTGTACAATTTTTAACTTTGGATTTTTGTTTGTCTCAAAATGAATTCTTAAACTATTTTTTATTTGTATATGAATTACGTAATAAATAAATCAAAATTATATTTATTAACGTTTCTATTACTTTATTTACACATTTTCTGCGGTTTTGCAAAAAATGGTAGAAGGTGTTACAAAACAGAGCAAAACAGAAGTCAGATAAAAAAAAATGATATAGAAAAAAAAACAGCTGTGATTAATAAGGAAAGATTTTAACTGTACATAAGCGTGTATTGTATAAAAAAGTTATAAAAACAACAAATTAAAAATGTGTGTAAAATTGCGGAAAGTGTAGCGAAGAATGAAAGATGAAAAATAAATGCAATGTGAAAGTATACTGCGAGAGTGAAAGATTATGTGAAAATGGAAGAGAAATGAAAGAAATTGTGATGGAATAGAGAGAGAGAGAGAAGGAAAAAATAAATAAAGAAATATATCCCTATCTCAAAAATAGGATCGCGTAATTTTTTCTTAAGACGTTCAGGAATATTGGATGATATGTACTAGTGTTATATACCTTATAGATAATATAGCTGTGTTAAGTTTTCGATAAGCATGTCAAAAAAAGAGTACAAAAGGCTTACTAAAATACTAAAGACTTTTAAAAATATCGTAGACTCTTCGTCTACGGTATTTATAACAAAAATTAGTTTTCCTCGCTTTGATGCGAAAAATATATGACATTTAAGACCAGTATTTTTACCGGAAAATGTTTTTCAAACTGAAAAAATCACTGAAATATATTTTTCTCCAGTAAATTTACTACCGTTCATAGAAATCAAGGATTATATATTTTATATAAGCCTCTTTAGCCGTTACTTAACGTTGACATATAAAGGCTATAAATTACTCAGCATTGCTTTAGCTCTGTTTTCGTATCTTCATATACCTAAATAAAATACTTAATGCCTTAGATCATTATCCATCTTGTTACTGTAATTACAATAATTTTTTTTTACATACATACCTATATATGATAATTTACGTGAGCAAATAGCATATTTATATATCTCTTATGAAGTATTTATAATAGTCTATTGTTTTAAAATGCTAATCAATATTTTTTTTAGTTCTGTACCGAAATATTCACCAGTAAATACACTAATCTTCACTCAGAGAGATGATACATATATATGATAACTTACGTAAGCAAATGGCGTATTTATAAATACCTTATGAAGTGTTTATAATAGTTTATTATTTTAAAATGCTGATCAATAATTTTCCAGTTCCGTGTGGGAATTTTCCACTCTTTTTGCTCGATATCGTTTATAATATGCTGTTCTGGATTTAAGAAATGCGTTGGCTTTACTTTAACTATGCATTGGCTTAGTCTCACGTGTTAAAGAGAAGCACGTATCACAATACTAAAGTAAGGAGTGTTAGTATTTCCTTAATCACAGAGAGCCAAACGTGCGCCGGTCTCGGGCGTGCCCTACAACTCCATCAGGACAAAGTCTCAACAATTTCGGTAAAAGTACCTAACTGTTTACGTTACCATGTTATGAATTATTGTTCATTTATTTAATTCTTTTCTGCCAACCGATAGACGCCTACTTCATGGCGTAAATCTACCCAAAGATCACAACATTGAACAGTCTTGCGCTGCCCGCATTCAACTTCTTCCAGCGACCTTTATTATGTCGTCTGTCCATCTAAAGATTCCGGCATATAAGCTTAATTGATTTACGTAACCATATTTTATCTTAAGTTATATGAGTTTTCTTTTAAAGTTGACCGATTAGTCGGTTTTCATACACTTTGGATAGAAAACTACGGTGGTACCATCTCTCAACACTCCTGGGGAAACTCAATTCGCCGATATTTGCGATTAAAAAAGTAAGAAAATTAACAGACTTTAATATGGCTCGACTAGTATATTTAAGTGACACTGATACAAATTCTATATTTATTTTACAGAAAAGAGCTGTACGGGCTATTTATAACCTAAAAGTTAGAAATTATCTTGGGAATACATCTTTAATACCATATTATTTATACGACGTAATGTGCCGTATCAGGCTGTAGATGGTAAGTTAAGAAAACAGCAACTCGGCAACAGAAGAACAATGTATTTAAATCACAGGGTAGTGGGCAGAAGGCCTGGTCTGATATTATACCGCAGCTCCGTACTCCTTTGATGGTGGTGATTGCCAGCCGCACGATCTCCCAGGACTGGTCAGGCGGCAGCAGGTCGAGAGCAGGGAGCGCCGGTAATTCACAGAATGTGTTTGTTCCGGTGCAAAGTGATATAAATTCAACCTCAATGACCCTAGGTTATTTTTAGTATAAAACTCGCACCATAAATGTCACAGTTACAATATACATACATAAATATATGTACAATTTCCTCCGCTGACAGTAAACCCCAAGTTGGCTTGCGATGAAGGAAGGGAAGAATCCGAAACCAGTTGATGTGATTGTTTACTGTCAGAACAGAGTTACAAAATATGATACATTGTAAACAAAAATAGAAGAGATAAACAAATAAACGAATTGAAAAGTAATAATGAATACATAATGATGGAACCATGAACTAAGACAAAAATCCGTCATGGATCTGATTGTACTCATATATATTAAAGTTCCAAAATATCTAAGAAATCCCTTTTCTGGGTGTTTAGTCTTACATCAAAAGTATATAATTATACATGGTTAGTTACTCATTTATACGATTGATAATATATTGTACACATAAAAATTTGTAAAATTTTATTTAAAAGCAACTGTTGAATTTATGGGCGACTTTTCTCAAGAGATCAGCGTTCCAAACCGGTGGTAGCTTACTGCTTATAATGTTAAAATAATTGACCTATTTAAAAGCACACGAAAATGCCTACTAAAAATTTTAATTCTTTTGTGAGATATAACACAGATATATACGCTTATTGGCAATTGAGTTCGTTCTAGATTGTCTACTATATTGTGATACATTGGATGAATGTTTCCAGAACATTCTATGTATATATGCCGGTGCGTCGCTGAAACAGTTTTGTTTTAATGTACTGATAATGGCGTTGAACCATTAGCGTCTGCTTCACTAAGTTACGAATTAACTTTTAATGGATATGAACACGAAAAGTCCATTATATCTGACAAACTGTTTGTTTTAAAACCGCATTTCGTTGACGACTCGACTCCGGGCTGTCTAATATGACGTTCGGGGTTTACTTGGGAGAGACGATTACTGAATGATGTACCTCCGTCCTCTGGGATGAGACTCGCCATTTAATTTTGCGCAACACAATGGTTTTGGCTTGAAATGATATATGAATGACTGAGTGAACGAATGAATAAATTTAACTATAAAGTACTATGCATGTGTTTCTTTATATTTATATATATAAATATACATATATATATATATATATATATTAGCTGTTCCTGCAAACGTTGTTTTTCAAAAAAAATAAGAGTTGATCGTAGAGGGGTGAAAATTTAAAGTTGTATGTATTTTTGTATGCTGTATCATAATAAAATAAAAAAATGAAAACCAAAAAAATTGTCTAAAAAATAAAAGATAATAATTTAGGGGTGGACCACCCTTATCACTTAGGGGTATGAAAAATAGATAGTAGCCGATTCTCAGATCTACTGAATACGCATATAAAATTTGGTAAAAGTCGGTCAAGCCGTTTAGGAGGAGTTCAAGTTCGAACACCGTGACACGAGAATTTTATATATTAGATATATACAGGCTGCTAACGTACGTAAAAGCTTTTAAAACGTAAACTTACATCTCATTTCCTGTCAATTTATGTATGGTACACCCTTTGCATAAATCAATGGTTTCAGATATTATAGCGTAATGATAACATAATATATGTCCCAGCAGACTTGCAGCTGCTAAAACATATTTGTCTGTCGCATTCCAATACAAAAATACATAAATTGATCTGACATATTTCAGAGTGATCAACCTATAAATAAATTTTAGAATAAATTATATGAGTGTTAAACAAAGTCTTTCTTCAAGGCTACGTGGTCTTGGCTTCTGTTATTTTATCAACAATTATAAACGTAAGAGGAAAGCTATAACAAATAACTTGTTATAAAATTATAAAGCTTAATCTGCTATAAGCTCGCGCAATCAAAGCGTGGGCTCTGAGCGAATTATCGTGTCGTGGAATAACGATCCGTAACTTGTACGTAAGAATTACGCATTTACAAGATGGCGGACAGGAATTTCAAAATTTTGTATTTTGAAAAAAGAACTTATATATATATATATTTTTTTTTTGTCAATATACTAGAAGTAAGGAGTTGAACAAGGTGCAATTCTTCTTCTGATTCGTGCACTCTTATCATAGTGGTCATGGCCATGCTGCAATCGGTTCTGGTGCCTTTGTTGCCCACCCTAAGGGTGGTCACCAGACACCATGAAGATCAGTGCATGCTTACTCCATGTAAGAGCATTCTTAATATCGTTTCATCATTATATCTTTTTAAATTCTTAGATTTTTTTCTAATTTTTTTATTCACCACCTCACTTTCGTCACCTTTACATAAAAACAAAACAGGTTTACATTTTTTTCTGTTATGTTTTATTTTTATTTCTTCATTTGCTTTATTCTTGATGTAATTTAATTTTTAATGCGTTTTTTTTATTTATATTTACATTTTATTTTAAATGACTTATTGGTGACAGTTTTAATGATGTCTATCTCGCAGGAGTGAGTTCGCGAGATCGCTGACGTTCCACTTACAATAGAATTTATTAATGTATGGTTCATTTATCAAAATAATTATTATGTTTTTTTTTATATTATATTGAACCTGCATGAAGTGATCACTCTGAAATATGTTACATTTATTTTTTTTTCTATTGGAATGCAACAGGCCAATGGCTTTTGGAAGTACAAATTATACTGACATATAGGATATCCGGGGATGGTCGCTCGACCACGCCTTCACTCTCGTACAGTTAGGGCGATTCGAAGTAGAAATCATATCACACCTTCAATCACTTAGTGTTACTCAACACTACACTGACACGTGTACAGTCTGCTATCTACCAGTTAATATTGTTAAGTTCGTGCTTCCTTCAGTTCCGCGAACTTAATTCCGATGAAGCTGCAAAAGCCCCGCGAGCTAGCAGCAATTACTCCAACAGTAACAAAGGTAGGAATACAATAATTAATTTTATATGTAATAATATAAACTTTAAATTAATTTCTTTATTATTTTAATATCACGTTATTTTATGTTTTAGAGACGTATATATATATACATATTACTACTGCAAGGTATAGGCCTCCCCCAAAGATTGTCACGGTGATCAGTCTTGTGCTCCGCGCATCCAGCGTTTTCCCATTACCTTATCTATGTCGTCAGTCTACCTAGTGGAGGGACAACCAACGTTGCGTCTACCGGCTCGTGATCGCCACTCGAGAACGTTTCGGTTCCCATCGGACGAGCAACTCTTCAAGCTACGTCGGTGATGTGTTCTTATCATAGCCCTCTCTATTTAATGGAATCAGGCGTTACCTTGCGGAAGTCCATCCTAAGTAAGAAAAGGACCAATATATAGCCACTTCCGCACATGCAGTAGTAGTCGTGCAACAAAGTGGACCGCCCGCCAGCTCGCTGATGCGTATGCGGCAAACAATGCAAATCACACAACTGCCACCGCCAAATCACTCAATACGTGTTTCACCCCTCCACGGGGCATCTTCAGGAGTTATGTTACACTAGATAGCAGTGTTTGGCACGAATCGGCACTATGTGTAGCCGCATACGCATTTATCAACGGGCTGGCGGGCGGTGCACTTTGTTGCACGACTACTACTGCATGTGCGGAAGTGGCTAAATATTGGTCCTTTTCTTACATAGCCCTCTCTATTGTTCTCTGGATGACCTTGACTTTATGAGGTCTCGTAATTGACCACGTCTTGGATACATACGTACGTTAGTTGACAGCAAATGAGCTATACCTTTAGCAATATGTTTTATTTGTAAATACGTCTTAGCTGGTTATATATGTTATAACAGATCTATTCACGTTCGCTGAGTTGAAAATGTGTGGTGATTTTAATTATACCATCAAACTTTATTGAGTTAATTAAATTTAGATTTCGTCCGAAAAGTTTACTCAAGCATATGGGACGTTAATCCTGTTTTAGGTATGTTTAAAAGATAATTTATTGTAATTGTAATTATTTTTGTTTTAATAACGCATGAAAGTTGAAGTGAAAGGAAATTTGTGTGGCCGCCGAACACGGATAAAAATATAATTAAGTTTAAAGTGAATATCTACTTATATCCTTTTTTTGGTGAAATTTATTAATGATCTCTGTAAGAATATACGAGCTACAATTAATAAAAGATTGGAGGTACAAAAGTTTTCCTCTTTTCTGCGACGACCCACTACAGAGGTTACCAAACTTTTTTTTAAATAGCAAAGTAAAAATTAAATTGTAAAGGAATGTAAATGTAACAATAAAGCAAATAAACAAATAAAAATAAAGCGAAACAAAACGAAAAGTAGAACTGTGGTATTCAGATGGGGAGGCGTCGAAAGTGAGGTGATGAATAAAAACATTTGGAAAAAATCTAAGGCATGAAAGAATAAATGATGAATGATGAAACGACATTACAAATGCTCTCACTCCGCCAATCACTAACCTTCATAGTGACGCTTAGGGTGAACAGCAAAGGCACCAGAATCGACCAGAACATGATCACTAGTGTAGTGGTTTGACAAGAGTGCAAGAAAGAGAAGAAGATTTGCACTCTGTTCAATTCCTTGCTTCCAGTATATTGACAAAAAAATATATGAATGTTAATGTTAATTCTTTATATAAAACACAAGGTAATTGAATACATGATATTAAGAAGGATAAAAGATAAGAAAGCAAAAAATATATTAATTTTTTTTGTTAAACTTGACTTTTAGTATCTAAGAGCCAAAAAAATTTCAAGTTGTTGTCAAAAGGCATTGATTACATGGAGAGGCAAGTAGACACTCCGAGTTACTTTAATATCGATTGGTCCTATGAGGAGTCCACGAAATTTGCATAGTTCGCCTCCAGCATCACATCTCATACGTGGAAACGTATCGGCCTGCTTTTATTAAGCTCTAAGTCTCAGACCTATATGTAGTATTATGGAAAGGACTAGCATGATAACATGTCTTTTCTCAATCTTGATAGTGTTACTGGAGATGGTGTATTATTAATCCATATTCAATGTCTAATCTAAAGAAGTAAATATGTAGCTAATTTACCAACAAAAAGTTTAAACGCTTTTACACTCATTTCCCATCGCTCTGTATAGATTGATCACCCTGAAACTCTACTGAAATCCGACGGGCTAATATCTTTTGGTAAAACTAAGTATGCAGAGTCAATTATTAAACAATTATTAATTTTGGTATGTAGTAATATACTTTTAAAAATGGTAAAAGAGAATTACCTTGGACTCTTAAATAGCTTATTGTGTAGCATTTGTTATTTATACGTATTTATGTAATACCTTTCCCACGTAAATATATATTTATAATTACGTATTTATATATGTATGTATATATTTATAGAAGTATGTGTGTACTGTACTTTATATAACTATATTTATGTGGAGCCTAAACTGTTCTCTCTTTCACGTCTCTCATCTGCATCCAAAGGTTGTCTGGTAGAGATCGCCTCGAGCGATAAGACCGACTCTTGTACCTCTATATCAATTGATTCGTTTTTTAGTTATTGTCTAAAAAAATAATATGTTATGTGTAAATATATATATATATATATATATATATATATATATATGTGTGTGTGTGTGTGTGTGTGTGTGGTGTATATTCATTATTTTTTTCTGAAACCACTAATTTTTTTAAAAAGGTGTTTACTGCTGTAAAGTTTTGCAACTATAACCTCTTAACCTTTATATACAAGAACGTATCTTTATATATGCCTTTAATTTATTAATTATTTCAATTTTTTTAGTGTAAGAACTAGTAATAACAAAGGTATAAAGCGATGTACTATTTCTGGCTTGATATACTATATACCAGTCACTCTTGTCTTGTCAAGAATAAACAAATATTTTCCTATAACTTACATATATAAACTACAACGTACTATGTTTATATCAAAAGATATACCGAACGTCAGATTGCTTACTATCGAAGCGTTATAAAGGTAGTTTCACACGACTTTTTCACGCGCGGTTTCATCGAATGTAAACGAGCGATACAAGGTTAGACTATTTACCTTACTTCAAAAATCAAGTTACGGAAGCAAAAACCAATACGGAGCGTACGCTATGATTCGTGGTGTCAATTCGAATCAAACGCGCGTCAGTTTTGCTTTTAACTCGTTCACTGCGGGCCCAATTTTGAAGAACTTTCAGCTGGTGCGGCTGAGGTCGAATTAGCCTCAAGCTGAACTTCCTAGTAGTGCGGTTGAGGCCTTTTCTGCCTCATGTTTCAATCATTTTTTTTACAATATTGAGTCAATGCTTCGCAGACATAAAGAAAGCTATATTTGTCTTTGTCGTACCTCATACGGTTGAGTGTAAACAGCCGCTGCACTAGAGAGAAAACACGAGTTTTACGTGCCGTACCACTGCAAAGTCTACCATGAGGCTGAATCGACCTCAAGCCGCAGTGAAAGTGTTAACGCGCGACAATAAGCATCGAATATTTTGCATTGATTGCGTTCTTTATTCTTTTCTTCCAGCACGAGAAAGTCTTATAACTGAAGATCTTCTATACACCTTATTAACTAGTATGAGAGATATAATTTATTTTATGTTTACTGTCTAAAGTAACCAAAATCGTGTAAATTATTTAAAAATTTTAGCTGCATTTTAGGCTAAAAATATTATTAATGCTTTTCATAAATATCACTGTTTTAATTAATATAACAGACAATAGATTGTTTTGTCTTGTTATATATTTATTAAAGGGGCTGTTTAATATGGTTATGTGTTTTATTCAATAATAATGTTATTAATAAGACTGTATTAGTATATCCAGAGCTGTGCACGCGTATAATAGTTAAAGGAATTTAATTCTGTACTTTGTTATATGAAACTAATGTAAACTTTTGTATCGCTATTGGTGTGCCTATTAAAAATAAATAGTCATAGTTTCAGCACACAGACGCTCACTGCCAAGCATAGATCGCTGCCAATAAAATCGTGGAGGGATATACCATAATTGCCCGCTAGGAAGGCACGCAAAGGACGAGTTTCAACAGAACTCCTCAGAAAACTTTTAGAGTTGTAGCAACTCTATGTGATTAATACACAGAGTATAAATTACATAAGGTTGTATCCCGGGAATCGAGCCTACGACCTAGGATTGCAAGTCTCATTCCTCTATCGCTGGACTATCACTGTTTATTAATTGACAAATTTTAAATAAATAAACGAAAATTTAGGTTGTAATATTCGTCGTCGTTGTTGTGTAAGCATATACCTTTCCCAAAGATATCTATGGGGAAGATATCATAATAACGCTTTTTTATGGCCTCAGCTATTGGAGGTCTCTCGTACCCCTAATTAGTTGGGATCAGGATCTTAGTTTACAAATAAGTTTTTCAGATTTTTCATCTTATTCTTCACTCACTGTCATACTTCTCAATTTCTTTCATTCTTACCCTATTTCCATCACAATATCTTTAATTTTGTTTTTACATTCCTTCTTGCTTTCATCGCCTTCCTTCCATCATCTTATTACTCTTAGGTGGCTAGGTACATTTTTATTATTCTTTATTTCATTATTTACATATTCAATTTTTTTCATTACAGTTTTCTTTGGGTTGTGCTTTCTTAATACATTACTACACTTTCTTATTCTATTTTTCGTATTATTAATTGACTAGTTATTTTATGTGCAGTTTATTAGGTACCTACTTATCTATACTGTTTTATTTCTATTAACAGTGTCACTCACCACCCTACGAGCAAACGACAGGAATGATGGGCGAAGGTTGTCGTCGCCCATCATTAAGATGATGCTCTCCAAATCTATCTTTAACCATAATAACGCTTGGCAGACGGATTTGGAATCGCAGTGTCGTATTATACGCAGAGGACGCTACTGACATTCCTCAGGAAACTTTGTGTACTGTGGCAATCACACATAAAGTGTGACTTATATAATATCGTACCCTGGGAATCGAACTCACGACCTATGATCGTGAGTCTCAGTTCTCTACCGGAAGGCTACTATTGATCACAAATTTAAAAATTTTAAATAAATAAATTAATATTACGTTCAAAAGTAAGTTCTTGCTTAAAATCACCTTATAGAATAGACCCGTTGAAAGTTATTTTGTGTGGAAAGGTCCTGTTTCGTTGTACTATTTTCTAGGAAAATGTGAGCAAGTGACATTGTGAGATTCATTAATTTTTCTTATCATGCTTTCATCTACTTTTCGTCGCGGGGACGCGACGGAAAACGCTCTTCCGTAGCGTGATTTGTTCCCGGCCCGTCAACTCCGAAACGCGTACAATATTTCCTTATCTTCTTCTATTACACATATATATTTGTATATGTTGGTTGAAAAAAGATATACTTATATGTACATACATATGTTCGTTATAAAAGTTATTTAAAATTATAATAAATATAATATTTTATAAATACTACATATAAATTAGATTATCTTTGAAAATGTTGCTAGACCAGACACTGTTGCTGGTGGTAATTTTAAAACAGAATTACATCTTTTTACTTGATGCTTTATTATTTCGTATTGTTTATGCTATCTTTACAGTTTGTATATAGTATGCATCTTTTTCATTTATCTAGTTTATTTTTTTAATAAAATTTAAAAGCACATTTTAAAGCTTATTTTTAAAGCACACCGTGCTTTGTTTATCGTCAGTTGTTTTGGTTTCTTTACTTTTTTATGGCCCCGTTTTTCTAGCCTCTCATTCAATCCCTATCATAGGTGAACAGGTTCTTTATTTAGATAATTTTTTTTTTTAATTCCATACTCATCCATCGCCCTTCTCAACATTTATCATCCTTTCCTCTAATTTTCTTCACAATATCTTTCCTTTTTATACTCACTCTCTTCTTTCGCCTTCACTCTAGGGTTCCACAAATTAAAATTTATTATTTTTATTTATTTATTCTTTAGCTTTCATACATTCGTTGATTCTTAATTCTAATTTATTTTATTACGATCTATATCGCGCTTAGTTTACATTTCTATTATCAACACCTATTTTATCTCTGTTTTTTATTATTTCCATTATTATTGTTCTAATTTATTTTTATTTATCGCTTTTTATTGTTTTACTTATTACTTGATGCAGAACTACAAAAAGATCTGACAAAGTTCCTCTTTACTCACTAGATCGATATCTTTACTTTAACTAAGGATTAAGATTGAATAAGGCTCTGGAATTGAGACTACGAAACTTAGGACATCCATCCACAAGGTGGACGAAAGACCTTAAAGTCTCCAGAAGACGCTGGATGCATGCCGGTCTTATCAGAAATCTATTAGGAAAGCATATGTCTAGCAGTGAACGTCTTACGTCTGATATGGTTATAATATTTTTGCTGAGTCATGGATCATTATATAAGTGAATGATTAAACTGAAGAATGAACTGAAAACTGAATGATATTAAAAAATAATGGAATGATGAATCGATTGATTAATCGATTAATAAGTAGGTAGAAATATTCTGTCAAGTTTGTAAAGACTGCAAATACGAATGAGTGAATGCTAATGATTGTTTGGTAGATATGAATTAGTAATCGATAAAAATGTTTGTTGAATGGTCAAACAAAATCATGCATTCTCGACGACGGATATAAACAAAACTACAGTGTTAATGTTTACTCGACTCGTCCGTACATAAATTTAAGTTAACTGTACAAATATTTAACATTAAAACTAGAACTAAACTTGTAACTTATTTAACAAGTTACACCCGCGTTACTGTGTGTTAACCGTAGTTCCGTTAAGGCAATATTTCAAATTAGCAAAGTTAGTGTACTTGTCCAACTTCGCTGAATCGGTTCGAATAGGGACAGAGCCCAAAACGTGTTTATATCGCTTCATTATAAACTCTTGAAGGCGAAGTTGGTGTTCATAATTTTATGTTAAACCAACTGTTTCATTGTGATTTGTTATTATTTTAACATTAACTGTAATACTTATTCGCGAGCTTAATGGATCATTTTATATTCCACTTCGGACCATTTACAGTGCTTATCATGAAGATCAGATCGAACTTCCATACATCAACCTCCTTAAATTTAAGTAAGAAAAGAACTAATATATAGCTACTTCCGCTATACTCGTATAGCAGTAGTCGTGCTAAAGTGCACCGCCCGCCACCCCGCTGATAAATGCGCATGCGGCAAACAATGCGAATTACACAACTACCACCGTTAAATCACTCGACACGTGTTTCACCCTTCCACGGGCCAGCAGGAGTAACGTTACACCGATTAGTGTCAAACATCGAGTGGTGGTATCAGCGGGCTGGCGGGCGGTGCACTTTATTGCACGACTACTGCTACATAGCGGAAGTAGCTATATATTAGTCCATTTATTACTTAGGATAGACTTTCGCAAAGTAACGCCTGAATCTATTAGGTATCCTAAAATTTAACGCAACAAGGCTTTCGAAAGCGGTCCGATCTTTTTTAAGAATCACTCTCACAAGAACAACTAATTTCCAAGCGTAATTATTCTTCTTTTCAGCTGATGGACGCTCATAGCAAGATATAGACCTCCCCCAAAGATCCTCCATAACCAGTCTTGTGCCACCTGCTTCCAGCAACTTCCCGTTGCCTTAACTTTATCATCAGCTCATTCAAGGGGGACCTAATTATCTAGTTTTAATTAGCGTATTTATCACTTAAAAATCTTTTCCATGTGAATTTTTTGTTTAATAAACTTTTAAAATTTCGAAGTTGTAGTCTTTGTTTTAACACATACTCTCACTACAAGCCATAGGTCTCGTCAAAAGTGGTCTATAGAGTGATACCATAATTGCCACGCTTGGTACAAGGGTTGGTGATCGCAGTGTGATATTATGGTACGCAGAGGATGCTGCTGCCCATCTTCTGGAAACTTGTTTATGAGCAACGGATATCCTATATAATTAACGCACAAAATGTGAACTACATAAGGCTGTATACCGGAAGGCGAATATCCCAGGTTTCAGTCTTCTACATCTAGGCCACGATTCCTTGTGGGATAATTGCTTCCACTTGAATAACTTAAGTGAATTTAAATTAAAAAACTATTTATTGTATCTAATGGTATTATACTATCAATGTTATGTAGATAGAATATTTGTAGCAAAACATATATTATGCCTGTCTCGCAGTTGTGTATAAATATTTATTTATTTAGTAAATATAGTCGAGTATAAATTTATATTATCTGCTTGTGAAAAATATTTAGTATTATAAATAGTACAGAATACAGCCTCTCCCTTCGCCTTTCATATTTATCCCATTAAACAGGCAACACGGCGCGTTGTAAAAAGAAAAAAAAACTTGTAAAAACATTTTCATATTTCACCCGATTCGAAGTTGGTACGATGTGAAAATAACAAGTTCGTTTGTCAGTTAATTGGGTGTCTCATTTAACAGTAAACCAGCGGGGGAGAAATAAGTTATTTCTCGTCACGTAAAATAAAGAATAAAAATCAATAATTTATTCACACTTTGACTGCCCATGTGTAGTGTCTTTTGGCATGATTGTAAAATTTCTGACTAACAACATTTTCTTATACGTTTCTTCAATTTCGAACTAATAAAAGATAAAGAATTAATTCATTTCGAACTAACGTTCTGGATTGGCAGCTGTCGTGCGGCTCCCTGCGCCATAGCATTGCTACGAACGTTTCGTAGAATAGTGATAATTATGTAATTACTTTGACTAATCACTCGTGAGAAACCGTTCTATCGTAGCGACAAAGAAACATTGTCGCTAAAAAGAACTAGCCACGCTCACACGTCACGTCGTACCTCGCTGCTACTGAACCTGGTCTTCCATCTTTCCAGGCTGACTAGTCGAAAGATTAGTGGAGTCTTATCTCTCATTAAGCTGGGTAATGATTTTCGTCTTATACATCATACAGTCCGCTAATTTACTAAACGCAAGCGAATACTAGCTGTTTTATTTTGACGATATCTTTTTATATATAGAAAGCGCACTGATAAACAAACAATAAGATAAATATTTATTATTTAGAATAGACTTAACCCTTTCAGGACCATAAGGTTACGGTACCTTATTTAATCAATTTAGCTAGATGTAATGAATTAATAGGCATCCTAAAAACATAATTTACACTAAAAATTCAAAAAAGTTTTACATTTTTTTTGGAAATTTATGGGACAACTATGTCCCTATGGTCGCTAAGGGTTACTTTCTACTTAAACATCTAAGTTTTGGTTCACTTGTTGGTAAGTCTGTTTTGTTGTAAATAATGTACATTTGTTACTTAGTGTACTTTTTTTACTTGTTTATGAATAATATAAATATAATAGGGCAAGTTATTTGTGGTACTCGACGAAACAATTCCTGTTGTTAGATGATTGGTTAATGATTAGATGGATTGTTTTTTTGAGATTTTGAAGGTTCAGGTAACTCTTGCCGTGGAAGAATCGTCGTTTCTTCAACCTCGACATCAAATACCCCTTGGTCATCATCCTGTACTAGAAGTCTTTGGTCTTCGTCATCAAGCACTAAGTCATCTTCCTCATCGCTATTGTCACCCACAAAAATTTGAATAATTTTATTTTTTCGAAGTTCAAAAACTTCACGTCCCTTACGAAGTCTGCGAAGAATATGAATAAGAAAATGATAGCATTTTGGTATATCACCAAGCCAAAAGTTAAGAAATTCCGTATAAAAAGTATCCCTTTACGCCGACAGGGACATCCGTGTCCCATAATCTTTATAACGATTTATCACAGAATACGACATAAATACATTACTACTGAATATTTAGAATAACAATTTACTTACCAGGTAATGATAATTTGACACTGTAAAAACTTGAAAAGCACTTTTACAATATTAATTATTTATTCCAAACAACAGATCATTCGCGCCTAAAGAACTCTAACGTTCCGGTGACGATAGACAATAAACGGTGTTAGTTATCATGTATTTCCAGTAAAAAATAATAAAAAGGTACTTTCCGAAATGTTAAAACAAAAAAAATAATTTACAATTGTTACGTAAATATTTAATTAATCCATGATTTTTGCTTGGGACACCGGCGTCCCCGTGGTCGTGAAAGGGTTAACTATTTTTGAAACTTCAATATAATGTTCTTCTTATTTTTAGTCGTTGGACACCCACTGCAAGTCATATGCCTTCTCCAAAGATCACCACGATGATGTGTCCTGAGCTGACCGCATCTATCTTAACTATGACGTCGGTCCACCTAATGGAAAGCCTTCCGATGCCGCATCATCATCCAGCTTGTGGTCACCACTCCAGAACCTTTCGGCTCCAACGGCCATCAGTTGCACGAACAATGCGTACCGTCTACTGCCATTTCAGACGAAGAATTCTTTCGATCTCCTCATATCTGATTTGATCTCGTAATGAATCCGAGTATAGCTTCTCTCCTCTCTCAATACAATGTACATATGTATTTATACATTGTACTCCCAATTCTCCATATTCTGCTGCTAATTTGGAATAAAACTCAACATTTATATTTTTTTCCTGTAAAAAATTTTCTGTTTATGACGTAAAAATCAACATGTTACTACACTAATACTATACCTAGAGATATTTATTACATAATTTTTAATACGTGAAATTCATTATTATCATATCAGCCCTTGGATAATTTGCATAGATAGATAATAGGACCAGTTGAAAGTAGACTGTGACCTCTGTAAAGTCATATGTTCATCTTGTGACTGTATGTCTTGCGTTTTCCAATCCGTAGTATTAACTCTAGAAACTACAAGGTTCCAGCGGCCAATTCTACTCGCTTTATAGCTTGCCCAGTTCCACTTCCACGTTACTAGATCGTCTTATTACTACACTACTAATAATCAGTGGTAGCCAAGCGTTAGACTGAGACTTGCGATCATAGGTCGCGAGTTTGATTCCCGGGTTACAATGGTATTTAATTCAAAATATGTGCATTAATTATATAGGATTGCCGCTGCGAAAAACAAGTTAGGACACTGCAATCACCAACCCGCCTGATAAGAGTGATGATTATGATATCATCAGGGAAGACCCTCTGCTCTGCAGTAAGCGCCCATGTGTTGAAACGATGAAGACTGCATCTCCTCACAAAGAAGTATCTAAAGGATGGTCAACAGATTCTTCTGCGTACCACAATACCACATTTCGATCATCAACGCGCCTCTCTAGCGTGACTATTACGTTATATAGTTCTTCTGCAGATCTATATATATGAAACTCCGAGCATAGGTTCCTCTATTTCTTTTTGTATAACCTAGAGTCTTCTTATGCCCGTCATAAGCGACCACGTCTTGGATCCAGACTGCATACACTTATGTTTTTATAATGTCAATGATAACTGAATATTAAAAAGTGCCAGGAAATATCTGAGTTAATATATATTGGTATGCATGGTAAATAACATACGAAAAAGTTATCTAAAATAATATTTACACATCTTACAACAACGTTAGATGTGGCAATACAAAACTGATTTAATTATAAACGATGATTTAGTGCTTATAAAGGAATAGGATTTGCCATCAGCAAAGTTAATGTTACCAGGAATGACATATGTATACTCTAGACAGGTTGGGCAAATAAAAGTACCTACACTCAAATGCAAAAACTACAAATCGAAGCGCCCACTGTCAAAATAATTTAATATTTAATTTGAATTTGAATCATCGAAGATTAATGAACACACCGTAAGCGACTGCGTCTCGGATTCGTAAGCTATCGCCGGCAACACATACTGATCAGAGTCTTCAAGCATTGGGGTATTTCTTATGAGAATCTGGTGAAATTTGACCTTGAATTCAGGAGAAGAATGAGTTCAATGCTGGTTATTATAACACATCTTTACACATGATTTTTATATCCGACATCAAATGATAGCACGAGGCAAACTACTGCTAGCGCCATCTATCGTCGTCCGAAGTAACAACGTTCCGACACGTAAAAACTATAAAAAATTATGTACAATATTGCCCATTTAAAATTTTTTCCCGGTTGTTTACATCGCCTATCTTCGCAGATGTGAAATGATTACAATATATCTGAAATATTATGTTTTAAATTTTAAATGTATATCAACAAAATCTGTTCGATAAATCTAAAAATCCGCTTAGGAATAAATTATTCCGTCGGAGTTTATTATGGAGTCTCCTAACAGCAGTACATTTGTTCCATTAGGTGATGCTATTTATTTTAGCATATGCAATAGATGTATGTGTATATTTATTAATTTATTGAATTATTAAATAAATATTCTAGGATATAATTAATTACAATTTATAACAATTAGGTTATATATAGCCTGTGATAATTAAGTCGACTTATTAAGGATATAAACAGTACCGACACTGGCTTGATTTGTTCAACAAGCGTTTACCTTCGCAAAGCCACCACGAAATGTCGCAATAATTAACACAAATCATCTATCCTATTTCACCGCATGTCAAAATAACTGACTTTGTTTCCTGCTTGAAAATAATTAAATTTATTACAATTAAACAAAATAGTGTTTAGATAATTTGTATTACAAATCTAAAACAATAATATTTTATAATCAACGCAATTTTCATATTTTTCATTTAAAATTGGTCATTTGACCTGCTACGGTATGTTTCGTGTTAAAAGATAAATATCAAAGGTTTTCATGTTATGAAACGAACCACAAAACACCCGCTGCAAAACTTATAGCCTTTTATTTTGGTATTCATGACTGATAGTGAAATACCAGAGTAAAGATATGCAAAAGTCAAAGGTTCCTTGTCACAAAACAACGCAACGCGAACAGAATACGCGAGGACATAAATTTAACTTTATACTTGGCATTTTTACATAGGCACGTAGGGAAAAGTTTTTGTTTGGGTAATAAACTGGTTTACATCTTCCGCGTAAAAGAGCAAACGTAACATGAAAAAAATGAAATGTTTCGTTTGTTTACAAATCGGTTGTTTTGACTCTTTTATCTAAAAGGACCTTATTATTTATACAGGATGATTGTTGGTATACATAACATGTTTAAAGAGTACTGGTATAACTCATTTGCCAGCAGATCTTTTTTTTACAAAATAATAGTAATATATATATATATATGTGTACATATATATTAATTTAAAATTTTTCTATTTCAAATAACTCTGGTAGAATAAAATATACAACACATATAATAAATGATTTTTAATACGCAGTAACCCGAATTTCGAAAACACTTTCAAAGCATAAATTTGTGTGTTATTTCTGAAATCATTATTAGTTTTAATAGAGTGTAGCCTATATTAATTGACAGGAAATGACATTATATATATATGATTTTAACATTATATAAATAAATACTAATACTAATAACATTATATAAATAATTTTAAACATTATGTATATATTTTCACCCCTTTTAAATGTTTACGATCATAATAATCATATGTGTAAGGCAGTTAAATTAATATTTTAATTAAACAGGCAACTTACGAGGATTGACAGGTTCTATTTTTGATAACAGTTTCTGTGAATTAAATTTTTATAAAAATAAATTTAAGTGCCCCAATAAGGCACTACACGAGTTATAATAAATGGCTATGATGATTCCAACGGCGTTATTCAAAGAGCCTACTACTGACTCTATCAGTAAATCTATTTTATAACACTATTACGAAGTAAATGTACTATTCTAGCCGTATTGTATCTTCTTCTAGACATAGACCTTCTCAGAAGATTTCGAACAGAATCTGTTGATGCTATCCAGTGTCGTTTGTCCGCCTTGTGTATATAAAATCTACATTGATATTTTAAAAAAGGGTACACATCTCTCTATAAACTTTCAAGGATCGTGGATTAAAATAAGTTTAATTTAATTAAACGCAAATAAGCAGTAATGATATACATAATAAAGGTAAGAAATGCGACCTCAAAAAACTAAAAACTTTTGGGTAAAAGTTTACCGAAGTAAAAGACGACTGCAACGAAAACTTAGCCCAACTTAGCGCATTGAGTTTGTTTTATTTTTATCTTAGTTCTCTAACTGTAATTCCTATATCTAGAAGTTGTAACCTTAGCCAAGTCGAATGCACTTTTGTTGGTTCTACTTGCTTCCTGTTTACGCAATGATGCGTCTAATTTTAGAGTCGCCATTTTAAAACTATATTACTCTTGGCCTGGTAATTGCTTCGAATTTAAAACTAATAATAAATAGGAATACAATTATTTCTTTTTTAATTATAAATCTTCTGCCATTTTCTCTTCTGTTCTTTAATATATATATTGAATAATACTTTCTTGAAATTAACGTAATAATAGGCTGTTTTACGATGAATTTACATAGAATCTAAATCGTCTACAATCAAGTGATTAAATTAAAAAAAAAACATAATTTGCTAGTCACTAGTATAGTAGAAAGACCTTCGTCAAAAGTTTTATATACGATTGAATGGCTTACATCTGCCTTTTATTGGAAAAGCAGACGCATTAATGTATTCGCAATTAATGGATCAATTAGGTCAAAAACGTCATATATATATATATATATATATATATATATATATATATATATATATATATATATATATATATATATATATATATATATATATATATATATATATATAGATCATAAATGTATATGATGTCTCGTGCAGTAAGCTCATATTCGAAATGTCAATACTTGTAGTACTTTTAGTACTGCGGTTTAGCTATCGAGAGGTTGAAGAGATAGGCTTGGTTATTATTACACCTGAGTTTCTGAAAGTAGATTCGATACGTTCCTCTAATAACGGTTTATTTATACCAGGCTGTAGAACAAGATCGACGTTGGTTTAATGGTGGAAATAGGTAAAAAAATAGAGGAGGAATGAGTCGCTCCCTTCTTATGGTTGATGATAAATGTCGCCCTACATTGTTCAAATTTCGTAAACAAGTAGTGCAGCAGACTTCAAGCACACAAAACAAGATAAAAGATCAAGTTGACAATCGATGTGATTAAATAAATAAATAAAAGTCAAAATACAAATAAAAATAAAAATTTTTAGTAAAGAAAACAAAATATAAAGAAGCTGCTATAAAATCCAAATGTTACCAGGAATATATATAAGGTAAAAAGGTGACGTGTAAAAGTAGAATAGAACGCGATGAATGAAAGAAAATGTGAAGGATGTAAGAAAAGTGAAAAATAAATTGCGAAGAATGATTAATATACAAAACAGGAAAAATCGATATTTAACCCGAAATTGTGTCATCGCCACGCGGGGGAACTAGTGGTTCCAAAAGGTATGCTATAACAAAAAAAAAACTAATCATGGAGGACCTTTAGAGGTTGTTCTCTAATTATCCGTACGTATATATCTAAAGTTAATTACATTTTTATTTAATTATCCGTATATAAAGTCAATTAAACAAAAGAGAAAGCAATTACAGCATCTACGTCGATACTCTACGAGGAAAGTTATTTTTATTTATTGTTTGTTTGGAATAAATTAAGCGAAATTGTTTTCATAATGAACACAGGTAAGCACCCGGAGCGCAAATATCACGTTGCAAAGCGGTTACCCAATTATCGACGACAGGGCATCGCGTGTTTCAGGGGAAATAACCCGATTTAGGTTATCGTTACTTATACCTTGGCGACCTTTAGTAATTATACTAAACAGTTTTAATATAAAAATATAAAACGTGCTAACTCACTACCTATTTTCAAGAAAATGGTGAAGAACCATTTACTAGACCTATAATTATCTATCTGTTATTTCATTTCTTTTTCTTCTCCTGTTTCTTTCTGAAGCAAGTGCGATCGAACCAATACTGATCGAAGTCAGTTAGATGTTTTTATTTATTATTGTATTATATTTATTATATGTATTAAACCTTATTTATTATAAGTAAATATTGTTGTTAAATATGTATTTTTTTTGTATTTAGTACTTTTTCCTTTTCCATACTATGGCTGTCTGTAAGAGATTGTTTTGTGTGATAAGACCGCCCATTGTACCTTTTTGTATATTATTGTAAAACTTATTAAATGTATCTTAACGTGTACAATAAAGAATATTGAATTAATAAATAAATTATAACATATTTTAAATTGAGCAGTGAACAGTTTAGGAGGAATGATCTAAATCAGTACTTATTTTGAAATGGATAGAGATGAAACATGCAAATATGCAACAACGTATGGTGCTTGGGGCTTACGACTGGCAATTTAAAGAAAACCGCTGTAGCCACACAGTTTACGAATAAGAATAAAGAAGTTACTCTGACTATACTATTCATTGATTCTTATTTTGGTATTGTAAGAATCTCTATTAACGTTCTAAGTTACACTTTCTTGGCAACCGAAACCGTAGTCTTAAATTTAACTTCATTCAATCAACAACAATAAACATCCGTTCTATAAATTTGCAGCGAAGTTTTATTGCCTTGATCAAAGTATTGCGTAACAAACTGTTCGCTACCATTTAAAACGATGTTCTCTTTTTGAATTGTTAATTTATAAAATATAGTAATTTAAAGCGTCAATTATGACGAGAAAATAAATATACGTGAGAAAATAATTAACTTTTTAATATATTTATTTTTTTTATTTTACATATATAAGTATTTTATTGATTTCAATACAGTTGTTTTTTTAACAATCCCTAATGGTATTTATGAACCATATTTCTTTTATGTAATGAGTTTTACGATCTACATTTTTAGTCCATAGCTATCGACGAACGTTCCTCATCATTTAATTGCAAGAAGTCCTTTGGTGGATATGCGTAGAGGCTGGTGGTAGTCTGACTTCCATGAGTTCCTCTTTGAACAAATAATAGTACGTCTGGTTGTGAAGAAGTACAATCTACTATCACAAACCACTTAACCATAAGAATTCCACTTTTGATACTCCCTTAGACATTTTTCTACATATTTATCTTATCTTTCACGACTCTTCGTGAGAAGT
This sequence comes from Battus philenor, assembly GCF_028537555.1. Taxonomy (NCBI): domain Eukaryota; kingdom Metazoa; phylum Arthropoda; class Insecta; order Lepidoptera; family Papilionidae; genus Battus; species Battus philenor. Next base: position 1,665,264 of record NW_027181759.1, on the reverse strand, counting down.
CTTCTGCGGTGTGTATTGCTTAGGCTACTGTAGTTCGGATTTGATCAACTGTGGCTTTCTACCTACTTCTCCTGGTGAAATTATTTAGCGTTGCTTCATGGTTTCATTTTTTAATAATGTTCGTAAGATATATAAGCTCTTTATAAAAGAAGACGGCGGTCAACGAACCAGAAATGCATTTCGCAATTAAAATCCAATCTTCTATCGCATTGTAGCCAACATAAATCATCTTGCGAAATCAAAATGCACGCTGTAAACAAGCTACGAGTCGTTACCGTATTACCGTAGCAGGATAATTCGCTCGTTACCGTAGCACCAGGATTACGCAGTCGTTTCGCCGAATGACCTCGTTACACTTTGTCGTATAAAATTAATTTATGTATGAATATTTTTATTTTTATACTAGGAAGTGATGACACGAGAACGACGGTGAATATGCGTCAGCGATTATAATATTTTACCGTTATTTATACAGGATGATTGATTATAAATCTAAAAGCTTTTAAGTGGTGAATGTATAGCGAATTTTAGACTGTAAAAAATCAATAGTTTCAGAAATAACACATAACACATTTGAATTACTAGATATTAAATTTAAATAAGTTAAATTTTTTTAAAGTTAAATTTAAAGACCGGTCATCGCGACGATGTTTCGAGAAAGCTTATGCCTTGCAGCAGGCGCCCATCAGCTACAAAGATGAAAAAGAAGGAAATTAAATATTACTTAATTTCACTTTCAAAAAATTTATTATGAAATACAAAGAACTTCATGTAAGCATGAAGGGTAAATTATTTAACAACTGTATATTTTCTGTTCTTACATATGACTACCAATCATGGGCATATATAAATATATAACGAAAATAAGATACAAAAATAATTATTGCTAATGAAAGCAGATTTTATCCAGCGTCTACCGTCGACTTTAACTATATCGTCGATCCACTTAGTCGGGTCTACGCACGCCACTTCTACCGGCTTGTGGTGGCCACTCGAGAATCTTTCGGCCCCGACGTTCATCGGTTGGACAAGCGATATGCACCGCTCATTGCAACTTTAGACGAGCAATTTTTCGAGCTACGCCGATGTCCTTGGTTCCTTTGCGGATATCCTTATTTTCGATTCGATCTCGCAACGAAACTTTGAGCATAGCCATCACCATTGCTGACTTAGGGTCCTTTATGAGACCCGTTGTAAGTCACCACGTCTCGAATCCGTATGTCAAAACCAAAAAAATAAAGAACATACAGACATATATACATTTTTATATGTATTGATAACAAAGTTTTTATCATACACTTTTTGTGTTTTAAAAAATAACAACTCTGTAATATAAAAGCAACAAAAGACCGTGTAGGCTTTAAAAAGGACAGACAGGGCATCACAATTTCACGTGAACCGCAAAAAGGCAGCCACTATAAAAATAAACAGTGCGAAATTATAGTGGCCGACTTTTCCGGCGGTGTAAAATATTACAGTTTTCGCGTCGGCCCGGTCTACCCTTGGCCTGTTGGCCTTTGCATCGAAAATTAGCTTATCTTTTTATAGGACAAGCCGGTTGAATTTCAAATGTTAAATTAACCTAATTCTCTCGCAAATTTATCTCCAGTTTTTCCGTCGACCATAACTTATCGACTGACTATATATTCTAGGAATCTGTCCGAATTTCAAATTGAATGTTTAAAGATAAAACTAAACCGGCACACGGAATAATAAGATAGGGCCTAGTTAGTTAAAATAAGTTATTATATAAATCACTTCATGATGTACAAGCTTCAACAGTAATCGTCATTGCTTCAGCCATAAAATCAGCAATGCTGGACATATCTCCACCATAGGTTTACAAAAGTACTGGCCTGAAGCGATCAGCGTGTATCTCATACGGACAGGTATTCTATGCTTTTTTTTGTTTAATTATGGTCCCCGCTATTGAGGACCTCTCGTTCCCCTATCTCGTGTGGGATAGGAACTTTTTATTTCTAATAATTTATTCAAATATTTTTTTATTATTATCATTCTCCTCTTTCATGTATCATATTATCTGTCGTACTGTTTATTCGTTCTACAATTTTCCCAGTCTTTCTCTTTCATTCCATTAACAATACATTCATCCTCAACCACTACATTCTAGGTTTCCTTACTATTTTATTTTGTAATATTACATTTATTGTTCATACATTTAACACATAATTTCTTTATAATTATCATATTATATTATACTGTAAGGTATTCTATGCTTGCCGGTCTGTGGTCCTGTCAGTCAGTCCATGGAGATTAGTGAGTCCTAGCGTTTTATGTTCTCTAACCGAAGGTGACCTTTGAGCTCTCGAACTTTCTGCCCTATTTTATCTCAAACCCACGGAATATTAATATGCTATTAATGGAATAGCAAGATAGTTTTTTTTAAATACAATTATTACTATTCGTGAATTTTAGTTTTTAAACTAACTCCAACTTGATAAACCAAATGACTTAAGCATTGAATCAGTTAAGAACGGCTCAGTTCGCCTGCAGTGGTTTCACAATTGAACCAATTTCGCCAATCAACTTGTAATTCGAGTCCCAAGTCTGGATAAAGTTTTAAACAAGAATTCTTGATATCAGCAATGAGTCCGCCGAGTGTCCCCGTTGAAATCTCAAGTCCAACGCTTTAATATTCCGATTTCCGAAATTACTTTGCGAATTGTTAGCACAGTTTTACTGGATTCACATACGTAAATCTAATCTTTTATACAGGCTGATTGCTATTAGATCTAAAAACCTAAAAAGTTATAAAGCGTGAATATATCTAATTTATCAGCAAAAATCTTTAAAGCGTTTACAGCTGTTTCCAATCACCTAATATAAAGTGATCACTTTGATTGGTTTACATATTCCGCGTAAAAGAACTAATATTATATGAAAAAATTAAATGTTTCATTTTTATAAATCGATTTTTTTAATTATGTGTCTATAATACATTTATTATTAAACGGTTTTATTTAGTTCGACCCGTACGGAATTTATTTGTTTATTTATTTGGGTCAAAATTAGAAATTGAAATTTAAGCACCTTCCCGTTGTCAGATTGATCTGAAATTTGGTACACACATTTAATTTAGATGACAATACAATGTAATAAAATCAATAACATTATAAATCTAAGATGGCCGCCGATACAAAATGGCGGATTACATATTTTTCCTTAACCCCCTCAATATGGGTACCAAATGAATGATTATGTAAAAATTTAATTTCCACAACCACCACAATATGGGTATCAAAAAACCGTGTAACTTAAAAGTTTTTTAAATGTATTTATATACTAATACACAGGCTGATTGTTTATATTTACAAAAATAAAAAAATAAATTAATGTATAGCTCATATGCCAGTAAAAGTTTTAAAGATTTTACACCTAATTATAATCATCTGTATAAAGTGATCACTCTGAAATATGTTTTATACGTAGTAATTAGAATTTTGAGTTTTAGTACGTTATTTATCATTTCTGAAACAATCGGCATTTGGAGAAGGTGTAACATATAGTAATTGACAGCAAGTGAGTTATACATTAACCATATACAGTTTTTTACACACATATCCAATCATTCTTTATAAAAACGGTGTTGCTATACGCAAAAATATTGGCTATCTAGAATCCCTCGAAATATTCTGCGAATTTTTATGTTGCCGTTATGGTACGAGAAATGTTTAGATTTGGAAAATAATATACAAATCGAAAGTTAAATATTAAAATTAAAAAATTTCCTTTCTAAGAAAGACCGAAAGAAGTAAGACCTGTGAACTTCGACACATTTAAACAAAGCTGTAGTGGTAGTTAACAAATTTAATTTTTTTTTTTAATTAATATATTTAATAACTTATGTATGTAAAAATATTCTTTATTTAAGTTATTTTATACTAACGATAAGAAATTATATTTACATTATACCTGATAATATTTTATGTGTTGTATACAGAAAATAGTCGACCTACCTCGATGATATTAGTGCTTATGCGTATCTTCTCATTTCTGGTTCAATTTTGCTGCGAAACTCCGAGCATGTCTCTCTCTTTTGCTCTCTAGGTGAATTGCCTATTTTAATTGACCACGTCTAGGTTCCTTGCGTCAATACCGGCAATATCAAAGACCTTCGTTTTCAGATATTGCGAAATTCGTAATTTGGTATCCCTCCATAGGTGACTTAAAGTACACTGCTATAAAAAAATAAGATCCTACTTAAATTTCAATGGCGGTTGAACTTACTTAGTAAACTAGCTCAGACACAATGGTAACACTTTAACCCATTATGAAACACGTTATGAGCACAAAAGTCAAGTCTTCGTTAACAACTATCTTCGACGTATTTTCAGTATATACTGACCGGAGAAAGTCTCCAACGTAGATTTCTGAGATGCCGATCGACCAGCAGATTAAGAGCCACAGGTGAAACTGAATAGGTCACATGCTCTGAAGGGAACCTGATCACATATCGAGGCAAGCCCTAGAATGGAATCCACAAGGAAAGCGAAGACGTGGCTGTCCAAAGCAAAACTGATGATCACTGCAGAAGTGAAGGTAGTTGGAATGACGTGGAGCGAAGCGACGTACTGTGGACGCCCTCGGCCCCATCTTGGGAACATAGAAATAAATGGTGAAACACATATTATCTGTAAAGTAAATCACGACATTGATAATATTACATGACTGATAACAAAGGACCAAAATTTCAGCGGCTTTTTGTAGTAAGATTAATAGGAGAGAACGGATATATGAAAAAGTCAAAGGTTTCTGTCACAAAACAATGTATATCGTCGGGCAAAATATGCGAGAACATAAATTCAACCTTAAAGTTGGCGTTTTTATGTAGGCACGTTGAGGGAACTTTTTGTTTGGGCAATAAACTGGTTTACGTCCCATATCGTTTACAAGTTCTGCTTACAAAGAAACACGAGTAAGAGAAAATAAAAACGGAACGAAGAAAAATAAATTGTTTTAACTTGTTTTTCTTTTTTCTGTAAAACGGCCAATTGCCTTTTACTTAACATCTATTTTTAAAAAAAATATACAGCTATTTACGTTATGTAAAGTAATATTTGTAAAAATGCTGTGATACTTTTACCCTGATTTTTGAAATACAAAATATCACAACATATCACGCTACTTTTAAAACAAAAATAGTAAGTGTCGGTACTAGTTTTGTCGACAAAACGACACACAATACACTGTTAAATACGACAAATACACAGAATACAATATTAGAATTTACTACTGGAACTTCTAGTATTTGATTCATTAAATAAAAAAAACTGCGTCAACCAACTACTTGGTGCCAAGAGAAAAGAAAAAGAAAACTCTTCGAAGGGGGGTGAACCCAGATAAATTATTGTAACATCTTTTCGATATTTTATTTTGTTTTAAAGCCTTGTGTTAATCGTACTAACTGTTGAAAATACTATAAACCAACAAAATCCATAAATCTTATTAAACATTTAGTTTTCTACTTTTACGTACACAAGATAATTTACTATTTCTGTTCATTGTACTATTTATGGAAATCTTTCGCTGTTGTCGCTGTCCAGTTATGGAATGAATTGCCGGAAGCAATGAGATGCGCTAAATTGCTGTTAGCTTTTAAAATTACCATTTTTCAAGAGGTTTCTTGTTCTCTAAATTTGTATATATATAAATAATGTATGTGTTTGTACAATATATTTATGTGTATATATATTTGCAAGTGTACTGTACTCTGAAACATGTATTATATTTTAATGTTTTATGTTTTTTTCAATATGTACACTCTTAACTGCCCCCTCTTTGATGACTCTGATCTCCACCCAAAGGATGTTTGGTAGAGATCGCCTCTAGCTATAACACTGCCTTTTGTACCGGTACATTTATTGTGTATCTTTTTTTATTAGTATCTATGCTATTTTGTTACACTACCTTTTAGTTTCTTACAAAGAGTTATGGATACATAAGTAAATAATCAATTATAAATAAAATATGATTGGCTTTAGGTGTAAATTCTTTAAAAGAATAAAAAAATGAATGTAAAGCTATTTAGTTGTCCATCCATGTGTGATAAACCCTATCCAAATATCAATAGTATCAAAAATTATAACAAAAGTAATGGTAATATATACATAATATAAGGTAATATATAATTAACTATACGTACCTGCCCATTTTATACTGCAAAAATTAATGGCATGTCGCATTCCAATAGAGAGAATAAACTTATGTAAATTATTTCAGAGCGATCACTTTATACGGGGTGATTGGAAATAGATGTAAAAACTTTACAGGTATATATATATATACGCATACGCATTTATCAGCGGGCTGGCGGGCGATGCACTTTGTGTGGCTAAATATTGGTCCTTTTCTTACTAAGTAAAAATTAAGCTCATTCTCACTAGTGAAAAGGCGGTTGAAATCATAAGGAGGCTGACTGAGGCCTGCGATGCAACAATGCCAAGGCGACGCAACAACAACCGAACCCCACCGGTGTACTGGTGGAATGATAACATTGCTGAGCTTAGGAAAATATGTGTTAAGGCGCGTAGAACCTCCCAACGGGCTCGGAAAACACCACAATTCGAGCAGCTCTACGACAAATATAAGGAAGCGCGATTAAAATTAAATAAATCCATTAAAGAGAGCAAGAGAAACGCGTGGAAAATATTGTTGGAAGAGGTTGAAAAGAATCCATGGGGCAAGCCGTACCAGGTTGTAGTTAAACAACTGAGACATGAGAATACAACGCCCACTTGTCCTATTCTACTAGGAAGAATTGTAAGAGCTCTGTTCCCCACGCAACCAAAATCCTCCTTTCAACTAGGGATTGTGGATTCGAATGAAATCCCCCCTATTACCGAGAAGGAGCTAATGGTAGCATGCGGTAGGGTTGGAAACAACAAAGCTCCGGGACCGGATGGGATCCCTAACGTAGCTCTTAAGCAAGCTATTGTAGCAACACCAGGAGTCTTCTTGGAGGCCTACAATAGCTGCTTACTGGAAGGCACCTTTCCTACCGCGTGGAAACGACAGAGACTGGTACTTCTTCCTAAAGGTAAGAAGCCACCAGACGAGCCATCGTCATACCAGCCCCTCTGTATGCTGGATACTGCGGGGAAAATACTGGAACGTATTATCCACAGCAGGATCGAAGCAGCAGTTGAACCCCACCTAGCTAACTCACAGTATGGGTTCAGAAAAGGCCGGTCTACGCTAGATGCTATAGAGCAGTAGTCAATATAGCAAAACTAGCAGTGTCTGGGAAAAGATGGAAGAGAGGCTCGATAAAATACTGCCTGATTGCCACCTTGGACATTGAAAAACGCCTTTAACTCAGCAAAATGGGAGGTTATCATGGGGGCACTTAGCTCACTGAATGTACCTCTATACCTACGTAAAATAGTCGCTAGTTACTTCTCTGATAGGGTCCTCATATACACTACGGAAATCGGGACGGAGGAGTACAAAGTCACCGGAGGCGTCCCACAGGGGTCAGTACTAGGGCCACTTTTGTGGAACGCTATGTACGATGGACTCCTAAAGAAACATCTACCCAGCGAAACTAAACTCGTCGCATTCGCTGATGATCTAGCAGTCGTTATAGTAGCGAAACACGTGGAGGAAGGGAAGTGAAGTTCAAATACGAAGATTCCCCTGACTGTCCAAATTGTGTCGGAATGATTGAAGATGCAGAGCATGTCTTTTTCGTCTGCCCCCGATTTAACAAAGCCAGGAGGTCTTGGGAAGAAGGTGTAGGATGCAAAATCTATCCTAAAACTCTGATAGCTACAATGCTATCCTCGCCTTCGGCCTGGGAACTTACGAGCGCGTACTGTACGACGGTGCTAAAGGAGTTGCGAAAAATAGAGCAGGAGCGGAGGAAGTTGGCCTGAACAGCCACTTTATCAGAGAAAGCTGCAGCTAAATCCCCCCCGCGAAGTAATGCCTAACGGCCATGCCGTGGGGACCAGGGATACCGAAGAGAGAGGATTGTTTTTAGTCGGTATTGATGTCTAGATCGAGTCCGACATACGGGGCACCAACATCAGGCCCTATGATACGTAAAAGTATTTTTAAACCTCTATAAAAAAAAACACACACACACACAAACACACAAACACACACATTTTTTGTGTGTGTGTATATATATATATATATATATATATATATATATATATATATATGGGTGTGTGTATGTATAAGCATATTTCCTGTGTTTTTAAAATCACGATGGGACCGTTAACAATTGTTTAATACAAAAAAAAGAATTTAAACAAAGAGCAGTAAAAAACTTCAAAGATATAACTTTTCTTTTCTTTTAGCAAGCCCCATACTCAAGTTTCACGCATTTAGATCATAAAATATTTTTTTGTTATCGAAGTAATAAAAAAGTTACGTGAATTGAAGGCACACTGTGTTTACTTTGGAGATTTAAATAAAAAATATTTATTTTTTAAATTGTAGTGATAGTACAAACTAGTGAGTCCTTCGTCCTATAGTGCACATCCTACCGATGATTTAATGGTGATGATGATGCTATTAATAAACGCAGTGCACTCAATGTGTTATTATTTCAATAAAGAAATTAACTGTAACTGCATAATCAAAGACAGGATGATAATTACATAAACAGAGAATGAAAATTTAACTCGTAGCCCAGTAAAGACCGGATATCAAATGCAGACCACGAGCGGAAATTAAAATGTCTTCTATTATTGTCGTAAAAGCAAGAAGAGGCTGTAAATTGTATCGCAACACAAATACTATTAAATAAACACCATCCAACGACTTGGGCACTGGGTAGCGACTTGAAATAAAATAATGTAGCAACTAATATATAATTGAGTATTCCAAATTGTATTGTTAATATGTATAAATTTTAGCTGTATTTACCCATATGAGAAAATTGTGTAAGAAAAATTGTAAGAAATTATAAAACGCTGTCGTGCCTCGCAGCTGGGAGAAGAAAGATCCGTATCAAAAAGCGGCAACTCTCTCCCAACTGTATGTGTTTAGTTAAAGCGAAAAATAAATATTGTTAAAAAAATACTAGCGATACAAATTAGAATTAAAAAAAACACCATCCAAAGTGCATTTAAATCAACTCTCTTGTAACTATAATTAATACGCAAAATATGATAATTTAAGCTACAGTCAGCGGTAGAGAACTGAGACTTGCAATTGTAGGTAGCAGGTTCGATTCCAAAGATACTATATATATATCACACTTTGTGTAATATATATGTAGGATTTCCACTGCTCAAAAACAAATTACCAGAGGAGGAGCAGTAACGCCCTCTACGTAAAATAACACCACGATCGCCAACCAACCTACCAAGAGTGGCGATTATTATATTTCCCCCCCATATATATCTGTGTGAGATGGAACGATGTAGTTAATTTCTCCTTTTTAAATCATTAACACCATATCAATCGATAGACGTCCACTACAAGGCATAGATCTTTCCCAAGGATAGCCACGATGTCTGGTCTTGACACAGATGCATCCAGAAACTTACACCTAACGACTTCGTCTATTTTAGTTTCAATGATATTTATAATATGTTTCAAATTTTATATCTATAAAACTGATAAAGCACAAAGCGTATTAGAAAACAACATGGGAACACGATATATATGTATATATATATATATATATATATATATATATATATATTATGACAATTCATGACTATTATTACTCTTGAATCTTTGCTTACACGACATTAAGTTTTTAGCATCGCTTCTTTTACAATTAATTTAATTTTTAATCAATGATCAGTAGTAGCCCAGTATTAGAGGACCAAAATATGCGTTCCTAGATCGCAGGCTCGAATTCCTGGATACAATTCACACTTTATCCATGAATTATATATGATTGGCATTGGCAAACAAATTTTCAGAGGATGGACACCACAATGCGATCGCCAAATCACCTGCCAAGCGTGGTGATTATTATATTTCCCTCCATAGATATCTTTGAGGGATATTTATTCTTTTTAGTGGACGTATATGGCCTGAAACGTCGACTTTTAATCCATTTTTTTAAAACTGGAATACAGCAGATAACTTCTAACAGTATAAATTGTGTAGGAGCAGTCAGTAATAATGTTAAAGTGAAAATACATGACAAAGTGTTCAGTTAAAATGAAAATTATAACAATGTAAAAGCTAACAGCCTTTCGGATGTTAATTCAACTTTAATTCATCGCCGCCAGTTGCCAGCCGTGACCGGAACGCAAATCCGCTTTGTCACCGCTTTGTCGCCAGACCTGTTGTCTTAATCCGTGGTTTTGGTTTCGGTTGGGAGCATCGACAAAGAAAATTTTCTAACTCATTATTAATGTCTATTTATACATAGTTAAAATGTTTTATAATTAAATATAATTTTAGGAATATAATAAAAAAGCATTCAGAAATATTATGTAAGACCAAAAATAATTCCATACGTATTACACGTCTTCGAATAAAAGTTAAACTAACAAAGGTATGTAATGCATTGTTTTATAATTCTAGCTAACTATAGAAATTACTTAAACTTTCTGGCCCCACATTAAATAAATACATTTTAAAAACTTTTAAGTTAAACGGTTTTTTGATACCCATATTGTGGTGGTTGTGGAAAAATATATACCTAGTCCGCCATACTGGAACGGCGTCCATATTGAATTTTAAATTTTGACATAATCATCGTGTTTTACTAGTGTAGCCCTTTCATTTGATAACCATATTGAGGGGATTAAGGAAAAATACGTAATCCGCCATTTTGTATCGGCGGCCATCTTAGATTTATAATGTTATTGATTTTATTATATTGTATTGTCATCTAAATTAAATGTGTGTACCAAATTTCAGATCAATCTGACAACGGGAAGGTGCTTAAATTTCAATTTCTAATTTTAATCCAAATAAATTCCGTATGGGTCGAACTAAATAAAACCGTTTAAAAAAAGTTTTCTTGCCACTGCTCTAGCCGGATCAATCGTGAACATAAGGATTGCTAAACAGTTCTTCTCACCGTCCTAAATAATCTTTCTCCCTCCGAGGCACTTCAAACGATTCAAAGGCGATTCCGTGAACGTCCTCTCATGATCCATCCGTCATAAAGTTAGTCGATCTTTGATTTTTGACCCATTGCTAATTCCACTAAACATACCATAATTGCTCAAATGACCCATGTTGAAATTTTTGCATTGAAAATGCACGTCTTATTGCTTTTGCACATTTGACTTCATAATTTTTTCTTACTTATTATTATTTAGTAATTATATTATTATTTTCTGCCTTTTTATTATTAAATTCAATGTTTATTTCCTCTCAATAAACATATTTCATACTTTCAAACACGAAACATAGAGTTGGTTTTTTGACCCGCTTGGTAGATATAGGTACCTAGTAAATGTTTGTATGATTAGTTTAATTTCAAACTGAGAAATATTAATTTAGAACAATAAATAAATAATTTTAAACATTTATAAATATACTATAATCCAAATGTGTCACCCAAGAATAAATGAGCTATGAGACTTCCATCAGACCACTGTGTTCAAAAATTTTCACTATTAATTAATCATAAAATTAAAAGCTAACAAAAATTTACTGATGTATAACGATATATAGGATTAATAATTTTAGAAATAATTTTGCATAAAAAGTTTTTAATGTAAGATTCAAATGATGATTACCAAACTACTCGTATAATAAGTTTTTTTTTTGTTTTTATTATTTGAATTCAGTGATATTTTTAATCAAAAAGGGATCATAAAGTATTTAAAACATAAATTTAGTAATTTGGCAACCGTGGGAATATATGGAAGATAGAGAGAAGGTAGAGAAAAATTACGGGTTTGGAATAATGATTAGGTGTTCTTGAATGAAATAAGTAATTTTCATAAAATATTTAAAAATGTTGAGGTAAAATCGATTTATGTTAGAAATATTATTCAATCATAATTTCGAAGAATAAAATAAACACAACAAGGAATGTTTTATACATATACAGTTAAAAAATTGAATAATAAAAAAACAGATATAAAAGTCAAGTCTGTATTTTAATATATTTTTAAATTCCATTAAAAATCATTCGAAATTTAAATTATTTGTCTATGCTGTTACCGTATTGACTAATAACAGTAAAGTCAGTAATAAATGTTTTGTTTTGACAGATTATATTATTTAAACATTTAAAACTGTTAAAAACAGTACTTAAATTATGGTAATTTTAATTATAGAGAAGGCTATGCTTGATATTTTTCTACGAGATAAAATCAGGATTGAAGATCCGTAGATGATGGAATTCAACCGGTAGAGCTCATCGATTTGGTAAGATGAAGTGGCAGAATGTGGCAGAGAATAGATGGTCACTGGGACTTTTAGGTCCTGGAGTGATGACTGACTGGCGCAGCGTGGAATAACCACCCACAAGATAGATATATAACCTGGTTAAAGACATCGAAAGATGCTAAATGCAGGTCGCTTCCGAAGCCTTTGACCATTAGTGGACATCATACAGCAGATTAAGGCACTATGTGAACAAACTATGTTAGTAAATATATTTTGTATAAGTTGTTTACAATTCATCCAATATATCCTCTCTTGCAACGCATACACATACGCCACACGCACACGCACACGCACACACACGCACATACATGCACGAACACGTACACATTGATATTCGCGCGCACACACACATACACGCGCGCGCGCACACACACACACGCGCGCACATGTGTTTGTGTGTTTGTTCTGCGTGTGTGTGTGTGCCTGTATATATGTGTGCCTGCGTGCGTGCGTGCCGCGTCCGTGTGTGCGTGTTCGTATGCGTGTGCGTATGATTGCGTTATTGTGTGATATGTGAGTGTGTGAGTGTTAGATTGTGATTGTGTGATTGTGGGATCGTGTGATTGTGTGATTATGTGATTGTTATATTGTGTGATTGTCAGATTTTGGGATTATGTGATTGTTAAATTGTGTGATTGTGGGATAGCGTGATTATGTAATCCTAAGCGAAGACAAGGGCTAAGGTATGTATATGCTTATCCAGAAGAAAACCTTTTACTCTTGTATTAAAGACTTCTAGGTCTTGACACAATGACGGCGGTAGGTGTAAGCTTCACAGAGTATTCTATATATTTATTTATATCATCTTGCATCGTACAATGATCTATTTATGTCATTTATTTAAATGTGAATATTACTTATTAAGACCTTTAATATTAAAAATACGGGTTATATTTAAAAAAAATATAAATCACCTCTTAATTATCTCAAAGCAAAGGCGGAAATAGACATCCATTGCTGTTTATTATAAACCAGAATAGCGTCTAAGCAACGAGATGGGAGTAAGCTATGCGGCAGCAAAACAATAAATTCGGACGTAAAATAATTTATTTAATTGCTTCCGCGACTTAGCTTACAATTAATTCAAGCTGTCAACTCCACGCTCTTTATTGTCTGAAACTCTTTGGTGCGCAAGTAAATTTCAATTATAAATGAAAGGATTTACATAACTCGTATGTACTTCGTGTTATAAAATATTAAGCATTTTATTTGGTTTCCTATGCTCTCTGCTTTTTACTTTAATTATATATTTCATAGGTACGATATAATAAATACTAAAAATATTTATGACGCCATTTCTGATCTTACAATAAAACAATAAAGCCTTGCTGACAATAGTTTTTTATTTTATTTTAGTATGCACTTAGGTTACGTTGGCATATTTATTTATTTATAATCTATAGTACCAGGCAACCTTTTGAAGAGAACCATAAAGAAGAGGATTTATATACATACACTGAGTTTATATATAATATATATGGATATTCCTACACATTAAAATTAATTATTGTTTGCTAACTATGCCCGCAAACTTAGTATTACCAGAAGTTAATGGAGTGTCGCATTTCAATTGAGTTTCAGGCTGTCCATTTTATACAGGTGATTTGAGATAGGTGTCAAATCTCTTACTCCTTTAAACTACCTATCTCAACAACACTAAATATCCTGGCCATTTTAACCAACAATAGTTCAGTAATATATATATATATATATATATATATATATATATATATATATATATATATATATATATATATATATATATACACATATATAAATAAAAAACTTTTCCAGAAGGAAAAGAGTTTACAATCATTTATGACTAAACGATAAAATGTCACGCCTCTCATTCTCTTTGTTGTAAATTCGGTTAGTTTTGCTTTTAAATTCAGTTCCAAATTTAAAGATCAAATCATAGATCAGAAGTCGAATCATAATTTCACATTAAGTACGAAATCCAATTAATTTGGACTGTAATTAAAATTTACCATCGTCACGGCGTCCTTGATATCGGTAAATTCGCTTTGTTCTCTTATAATCTCCTATCTATTAACTAAAGTTAAGAGAATCCAGATAAATCTGGGGTTTAATGGATCAGTACTTCCGGTGTTGTTTCTTTTATGAGATCACAATTAATCATTGTAACCTCGTTTTAAGGTCAACTGTTGTTTGAAGCAGACAAAACAGAGCTTAGCAGGAAAATGATTGAAGGATCTATTTTGACGTCTCTTTTGTTGTACATTTGATCTTTATACTTAATGATCTAATTTTAGGGAAATGAACGTTGAACTAATCCTTTGAGCTTTAGTTAAATTCAGCTAAATAGGGATTCCAATTTCAAATTCCGCTAACATATATTTACGTATGATTGCATACAAGTTAAAAGATCTCAGATTTTCGTCAGCCATTTTGTATATAGTTCGTATTATTTATGTTAAAATAAAAAATATATTGAATAAATAAATAACCCTATTAAGAGATTTTTTATAAGTGTATAATTTCACTATTTTCTGTATTTTGGAATCTATCGAATTAATGTTGTACTCGCAGGTACGAGATATTTTATTTTTAAACTCTACCACTTTTTTTGATTAATTTTTTTCTCGGTTTAATAATATTATTATATTGTGTTATTTAAAATAGCATTATCTATTATTATTATTAGTAATGAGTAATTAAAATTAGTTTTAATTTTTTACATTATTATAATTCAACTGTAGTAGTAAAGACCCGCAAACGTCTGTTTCCACTGTTCTGGCTCGTGACCAAAAAGCCGCAGCCGGACGGTCGGTTAGAAAGATTTGCGCCAATACTATTAAAACGATCGAAGAGAGCCTTATGCGGTACCCTCTAATATAACTTGACAGCTTTATTTAATTTAATCTTTCTTCTAGAGTTTTGCGGCTTCAAACATATGCTGAAGGACTTTCATTTTTAACTATGGTATAGTTTATTTTGTATTTTTTTTTCGAGCTGTGTTTACATTGTTACCTTATTACATCTTGAGAATATACTTACTTACTTACTCCGCTGGCTCAGTGACCAAAAGTGGGTCTTGGCCTCCGAAGACTTCCACTTTCCTCTATCTTGCGCTATCGTCTGCCATTAGCTGACATTCGATTCGCGCAAGTTTGCCTCAACGCGATCGATCCAGCGATACCTGGGTCTACCGGACCTATGATAGCACGATTAACCTAATAATTAAATTTTCTACTGCTAGAAATCAGGAAACAGTAATGGCAAAACTTGTCGAACTATGTCTTAATAAGAGCAGTTTTAACTATAGAGAGATAGGTTCAGTATGATTCGATTATTCTTAGAGATTCATTAATAACATTAAGGTCATAAGAGTAATCTGAATTTAGTGATGTGTTATTCTTTGATTACGTAATTATTAAAAAGCGCTTCTTTCTGAACTACCCCTTTGACCAACTGAACAAATTGAACGAATAAACGATTTATCTCATTAAAACCGATCTATGACATCAATGCATTTAAAACTGCGGTGATCAAATGTTTCCACACGACTGGTTTTCAGGGGACACCGATGTCAGCTGAGTGAGCAATTTTATGGTTAAATTGTGATTGAATTAAATACATTTTGTGGCTACCCTTTCGCAGATATAATCAAATTAACTCTGTCATGTTGAAGCCTAATGGAATATGGAATCTTGTTGGTGAATATATTCATCGTTTTCCTTTGCGAAATTTATTTGAATGTCTACTTGTATATTTTAATTATCTTTAAATATATTACTATTATTATTATGTCATCGTACAGCATCAACATCTTGTCAATCAAGAATGGCAACGGCAATGTATAGGACTTCCAAAGATCGCTACAATGACCGGCCTCTTTTGGCGATTTCCCGCCACCATGTCTATGCCGTTCGTCTACCTTGTAGCCTATCCAGACCGCGTCTACCAACTGGCCACTCGAGTCCTATCTGGTGCCAATGGCCGTTCCACTCATTGTCACTACAGACTAGCAATTTTTATGCATAGCTACGTCACGTTACGTTAAGTTTCTTCATTGATCACTTTTATAAATGTCATTAATCTAGTAGTCATGCAAACATTGTTAATAATTTTTTTAATTTCTTCTTTTTTCCACCCAATAGATGCCTTCTGCAAGACAAAGGCTTCCTAGAAAGATTGCCATAATTACGTGTCTTCCGCATCCATCGATATGCCGCGACCACGATTATGTCGGCAATCACAAAAAAGTTCACATAATTCAGATATAAATTAATAATATTTTTGAAACTTGATTCATAAATAATATCGAATATCGTTTAAAGTGGAGATTTAATTAAACACTTGAGAATCCAATATCCGGTGGGTGAAAATAAAACTATAGAGGGATCAAAACATCGCTACTGACACCGGCTCTATCGGCCGCCGGGCATCGGATACAGTCCGCGATAGGAAATGAAAACGTCTGGGATAATCTTCATGCGGGTAACTAACAATAACAACCTCTCTATTGCCGAGTAAACATCGTTGTGTGTACAGCGGAGAATACACGCATTTTCGATTTGTTGGATCGATTAAAAATAGTATACGCTCTATAGAACAATATTTATTATGTTAGAAACATATTTTCTGCATTTATTCGACGTAAATCTCTGTGTTTAGCACTCGGTGTAACACAACTCCCGAAGATGCCCCGTGGAGGGGTGAAACACGTGTTGAGTAATTTGGTGGTGGCGGTTGTGTGATTCGCATTGTTTGCCGCATACGCATTTATCAGCGGGCTGACGGGCGGTGCATTTCATTGCACGACTACCACTGCATGGCATAAAAGGCATAAAAGCTTCAGAGTGGAGTCTAAATATTATATTTTTAGCTTTAAATGATGGGATGAGCTGCGCCGAGAGCTCGCCGACATTGTGAGGCACCTATTGTTACCAGGCTTCATTAGGACGATAGTACAGAACGAGTAGTCATGAAACGCTGGTATAACCTGCAAAAACGTGATGTTGCAATAGGAGGCTACGGTGAGAGAGAGAGAGAAAGAACATCTGAGCTCCTCATACGCAGCCGGAGACCTGGATAGGACTCGAGTTGATTGGCCGCATGTATGTCCTAACCCTGTGTTGACATGCGAACTAAATCTAGCGTATTTATCACGGGTGGGTGACAGCAGCTCTAGTCGAAGGAATCGAGGCACTAGGCTACCGCCATAGAAATTACGGTGGTATGAGAAAGCGTTCCCGTAGTTTCAACAGAATGCGTTGAAAAAGACCGTGATTTTTAGCCGGTAGGATTCATAACTCTTTCGTTGCCCCTGCAGTAAGGTATTCCCCCTTATATAATGCTGTATTTCCCCACAAAAAAATGTCTGCATGGATATACAGTAAATAATGCTCAATTTTAATAGACAATAATCGAAAGTTTGAAAACGCTTTTCTTAATGTTATTTATTATTTCTGAATCCATTGATTTTAAGATAGATCGTACCGTATATTACTTGAGAGAAAATGACCAGTTATCCTGCATAAAAAGAACCTCTTAATGGTTTTTGGATATGCAGTATCTTGTTTTATTGTCGCTGCTGCCCATCCTCTAGACACTGGCAGTGACAATTATATATAACTGATACACAAAAACCGGGAATCGAAGCCGCGACCTAAGATCGTAAGTTTCTATCCTCTACAGCTTGGATACCACTGCTTGATTCAAAATCATTGTTATATCAAAACTTTATTATTATTTGAAATTATGATATGTACTAGAATGATTAATAGAAACTAATAACTTAGCAACTTAACTGAATATAGCTTTGGCTATTGACTCCTTACAGTTAAGTGCGAAGTTTGTAAGTTAATTTGTATAGGCACTCAGATGGAACTTTGTACACCAATTTAGATGTATATCTAATATATAAAATTCTCGTGTCACGGTGTTCGAACTTGAACTCCTCTGAAACGGCTTGACTGATTTTTACAAAATTTAATATGCGTATTCAGTAGGTCTGAGAATCGGCTACTATCTATTTTTCATACCCCTAAGTGATAAGGGTGGTCCACCCCTAAATTTTATTTTTAATTTTTTAGTCAATTTTTTTTTGGTTTTTATTTTATTATGATACAGCATACAAAAATACATACAAACCTAAATTTTCACCCCTCTACGATCAACCCTTATCTTCCATTTGTTAATTAAAAACTTTAATTTTTTTTGCAAAACAACGTTTGCGGGATCAGCTAGTGTAAGTATATAAATTAACATTTAATAGCTTACAAAAACATATAGAGAACGTACATGAATTTTTACACCATTTATGTACTATATGTATGACTTAATAGTAAAATGCATTTAACTTTATGTTTATAGCGATGTTATCGCTAAAAGCGATCTCTTTCCGATAAATAAAATGATCAATAGTGATCATTGAGAAAAATAGCAGCATTTGACTACCTACCTGAAGAAAGAGATAAAGAAGGTTTTAATTAAAATTATTACAGGCAATATAGGCAAGAGAACCAACAGAACTCTTACTATGCAAGCTACATAAATATATAAATGAAAGTTGCACAACCAAGTTTTTGCTGTTTATTAATAGTTGGTTCCAACAGCATGTATTGTATGGTCGTATTCGGTATATTCAATTGTAAATAAATAATCTTGGACTTACGCTAAATACACTTTAATCATTATAAAAATATCTGATTTTGTACCAAATAATCGCCATTTCCTGGAAGAATTAGTTTTCTTTTTCCATTCAAAGAAAACTAAACCTACTTTAGTTTTAGTTTCTGCTTTCATAACAATTGAAAAAATGGTTCTCCGAAAAACCAGTGCTTCCGGCACTTTAAAGTGATTTTAATATAGTCCAAAAACATTCCAGGACCATGAATTGGATGCTGCTCGATGAGGATCCGTACCAAACGAAAGATAAAATGAAAATTAAATATATTTTTTTATTTTAAATTAAAATTTACAATTTCATGATAAATTAAACACAAAAAGCATCAATAAAAATAATTGACAGCTTCAATAACCTGTTACGAGCAGACAATTTCAGAACAAAGGATGTTTGCAAAATAATAATACTGAGAAATTATTCCTCACTGAAAAATATGAATGTTTTTCTTTCATTCGTGTATTTTTTAATATATTTGTGCTGTTGCATCCACATATTATTAACTATGTTCCGGTGTACCTAACTGCTTGTGAAGAATGTTCCAATCACTTCGACCTGAATTTTAGGTCTTTCTTTCTTTTCAGGATTCAGGAAGATTTTATAGAAGGCTTAACATTATTACAAAGAGGATATTATATATGTAAGAGTACCACCAATTGAACCCTTACTCAGTTACAAGCTACATGAATATAAGCACAACTATGTTCTCCCTGTTAATGAGCATAGGCCTCCTTTCCCCCCTCAAGATCATCAGGACGATTCATCCTGGGCTGCACGCATCTAGTGACTTCCCGCGACCATAACGATGTCGTCAGCTACTCACGCAGCGACGGCTTGTGGTCGTAATTCGAGGATCTTTCGGCTCCAACGCCATCGGTTGCACGAACGATGTACTCTGCCTATGATACTTCGGATAAGCAATTATGATATCGATTTATCTAAATATAATTACAACTATTCATTACTTATAAAAAAAAGTTGTAAAGTTAAAAGTGGTAATTGGAAAGCCATGAAGCGGCCAAAGATTGCTTTGAATGTGTTATAAATAATTTCACCTTAATTTTTTATCACGTTATTATGACAAGTTTCTTCTTAATTCTAATGCTTATGTTATGTACATCGATATATTATTTTTATTTACATTGTATTATTCAAAATAGCTTTGGGTATGCAGTCGTTAATAAAACAATAAAATTAGTACTTTTTCTTTCGAATAAACTTGACTAAGCCACTTTGAAGAGTCAAGGCTTTGATATAATGTACATTTATTAGCCTCTGTTTTCTTTTAATGCCTAATATGATTTTTTCATGTGTGTTTGTGGCACTAATTGGTGTAACATAACTCCTGAAGATGCCCCGTGGAGGGTTGAAACACGTGTTGAGTAATTTGGCGGTGGCAGTTGTGTGATTCGCATTGTTTGCCGCATACGCATTTATTAGCGTGCTGGCGGGCGGTGCACTTTATTGCACGACTACCACTGCATGTGCGGAAGTGGCTAAATATTGGTCCTTTTCTTACTTAGGATGGACTTCTGCGAGGTAACGCTTGATACCATTAAAGATTTTTTTCATGTTATGAATATTCTTTTGTCTTCCGGTTACAATAAAATAGTGGACACAGTTCAAACAGTGCACATTTAACATTTTTCCGTTTATGTTTTTTAATTATTTATTAAAATATTAAAAACTTCGAGGAAAATATTAAAGAGATTGCACATTCAGAACGCAGTTTATTCTTCTGCTCCGTTTGTTTTGATCTTCGCTCTCCAGTGAACATTCAATACAATTCGCTTGAAGCTCCTTTTTATTGCGCTGAGAGATTTTATGCAAATTGGAATTCGATGTGAAAAACATAACAAGAAATGCTTAATGCGTTCAACGAGACTGATTTCAACGCGGAGTGCATTGAACTTTTATTAGTTACGCTGTAATGACCCACGGTGTAAAATTATATTTCTCATTCTTTACTTATTTATTTATATATGCAATTTATTTGTAATGGAGAAATTAGTAATAAATAATTAGGAAAAGGACCAATATTTAGCTACTTCCGCACATGCAGTGGTAGTCGTGCAACAAAGTGCACCGTCCGTCAGCCCGCTGATAAATGCGCATGCGGCAAACAATGCGAATTACACAACTACCACCGTTAAATCACTCAACACGTGTTTTACCCCTACACGGGGTATCTTCAGGAGTTATGTTACACCAATTAGTGCCAAACACAGAGTCTATATATATGTCTATGTATATTTAATTTATCGCGATGATTCCGTCAGCTTGTAAAGCAACAGCTTTCGTACGCCTTAAATACGCAACGATTCCTGCTCATCCTAATATCGTGTGGGATCGCGTTCCAGAGAAGAAAACATTTTATTGCGAAGGAGTGAGTAAAGTCGATTCTATGGGAGAGACATCTAAGTAGGCGATTGATCGAACAGCGAATTTTTGTTTTGCATGTCTATTGTCTACGATTTTAAATTTTTCGTGGCTTTGGTAGAAAACGGGTAAGAAAGGTATGATTTAGCGTTGAATCTGACAAACCTGGATGCCTTCTGAAGAGCATCTGTTTCGTTTTAATTTATTTAATTTATCAGCAGTTGCTGAAACATTACATGTTTAACAATAACTGTTTCAGTCATGTAAAACCTTTTCATTTGTTTTATTTACATAATAAAAATGTAAGAAAATCAAAATGTGGGCTACGATTGACTTAAAAATATCATTAAAGATTTCGATAAATTTTAAGTTAAGTAATATCATCGCCATTTTAACCCTTAAACGCCCATTGAAAGGTGTATAGAGATATACTATAGTTAACACGCTTACCAGGCAGGGTGGCAATGTCAGTGTGGTATTATGCTACTATATTAGCTGCAACTGAACCAAATAAAGTCGGAAGTCATCGTGGCCATCTTTGGGAGTAGCCAATCTCTTACAGTAGGCATCTATCTACTTGAATAAATGTAACCAAACCAAAAGTATTAATTCTTCAGTAGATTAATAATATCAATTTATGTTTACATTTGAACAATTCACACGTATGTGATTTCAGATGTATAGGAGTATAGGAGGGAAACGGAAAAGGCCATACGATTTAAACCCTATCTCCGCTAAGCGGGAGATAGAGTATCCGCCTAGAGAAATTGTAATTTATATAGTGCTTCGATATTCACTTTATAACAACAATTAATTAAGTTATGATATCCCAAAATAAGTACTTGAGTCTTTTTAAAAAAAATCAAAATTGTTTTAATGCGAAAATATATAACACAAAACAATCCCAAATTTTATATATATATATATATATATATATATATATATATATACAAGGTTGTCAAATATCTCCCTTCCGCTTTTTTGCTCTTTATTCAATGCTTTATAAAAAGTGTTACAGTGATCGGATTATAGTTATTATATATTATATAGATATTAGTCCAAATATGCGCCGTTTTGTTCGACAATCTGTTTCCATCTAGACGGCAACTTCATAATACCTCCCTCGTAGAAGCCCCCCTCCTTATTTGCGAAGAACTCGGACAGCCACTTTTCACAAACCTCTTTTGAGTTCAACTTTACACCACCAAGGGCGTTCGCCATGGACAGGAACAGGTGGTAATCACTTGGCGCTATGTCCGGGCTATATGGTGGATGTGATAAAATCTCCCATCCGAGCTCCCGTAGCTTCTGACGAGTCATCAACGAAGTGTGTGGTCTGGCGTTGTCCGGGTGGAACACTACGCCCTTCCTGTTGGCCAATTCTGGATGCTTCTGGTCGATCGCTTGCTTCAAGCAGTCCAGTTGTTCGCAGTAGATGGTAGAATTAGGCGTCTGGCCATATGGGAGCAGCTCATAGTGGATGATTCCCTTCCAATCCCACCAAACACACAGCAAAACCTTCCTGGCCGTCAATCCCGGCTTGGCCACTGTTTGGGACGATTCACCGGCCTTCGACCACGACCGTTTTCGCTTGATATTGTCGTATGTGATCCATTTTTCGTCGCCAGTCACCATCCGCTTCAAGAATGGGTCGAGTTCGTTCCGTTTCAGCAGCATATCGCAGGCGTTAATTCGGTCCAGAAGGTTTTTTTGCGTCAAATCATGCGGCACCCAAACATCAAGCTTTTTTTGTATCCAGCCTTCTGCAGACAAACACAGGTCTTCCGCCGGCTGGCTTATCCATGGTGTCGTTTTCGCCGGCTCTGAATCGTCGAAACCATTCCTCCGCGGTTCGAAGTGATAGAGTACCATCCCCCAAAACACCATTAATCTCACGGAACGTTTCTCTAGCGGATTTGCCTTTAACGAAGGAAAACTTTAAAATAGCGCGAATTTCGGCGTTAGTGAACTCCATGTTTACACGTCTATAACTATTGAACGCAATATCCCAACTAATCATGCATAGCGTCGTTTTGTAGGTTATGTCAAGACCTTTCAAATTATGTATAGTATTGCCAGATACGAACTCTGTGGCGTTTTGTACATAGCCGCGAAATTCAAAAGACAAAAAGGCGGAAGGGAGATTTTTGTCAACCTTTTATATACACACACATAGATGTCTTCATCTGTGTGTTCACAAATGTGTTTTCATTGTTAAAGTTATATGTGTCTCTCAAACCAACACTAAAAATAAACATCAAATGTTTATTCAAATTCCGTTTTAAATTACATTTTCTCGAGGAACAAAAAAATCTTAGGAGCAGATATTATTCTAAATATAATGTATTTTTAACTTTGTTACTTCGTAGAGTAGCGCCTTTAACTTTAATTCCGTATAAAAGTGCCGAGTGTTAGAAAGTTGCTCTATGATACTGTAAGGCTATCTGACGGGAAATAAAATATTCCGCTAACGTATACCAACAGTCAACCCGAATGGGAGTAAACATAAGCGAAAAATACTGGCTCGTGTATAGAGCAACGCACAGTGAGCCATTTCATGGTGTAGATTAATTAAGTAGTTTATCAATAAAAAATATAAGAAGGTGTTAAATATAAAATACTCGTACTAGAATCACCGCCTGTACTGAATAAAATGAAAATCGCCGTTATGATTTTTAACGCATTTTTAGATATTTGAAATCTACGAGTTCAAATACACCTTGTCAATTTTTTTCATAATTTTCTGGCTTAAATGACGGAGATTGGCAAAGTAATTTTTTTTCTCTAAATAAACAAGGTAAAGTGCACATGACAATAAAAATTTCGTATGTTATAAGTGAAATCATGTGTTATTTATTCGTTTTTATGTAATTTCTTTTCCGCATAAATATATACATAGGTGTTTGTATATGTATATATATATACACAAATGAGTGTGTGTATGTGTCTATAGTAATGTATGAATTTATATGTACGTACACCCTAAACTGTCCTCTGCTTCATGTCTCTCATCTCTAGCCAGAGGTTGTCTGGTAGAGATCGCCACGATCGATAAGACAGCCTCTTGTACCACTTTATGAACAGTTATTATACTTTTTTATTGTGTAATCTACAGTGTAAAAGTAAGTGAAAAATTATTATCAACTTAATCAATATTTAGTTTTTCGTCTCTTCTGAAAAGTTATCATTATATTCGGCGGGATGGCGAAATAATATTGTATCTAAAGGTAGCACACATACGTTAGATGTAAGACGACTAGCAAAATCTCAAAAAAATTATTGCTAATTTAGTAAATTAAGAAAAATTCAAAACATCTTTATTCGACTAGACATTTACATGTACTTTGAAATAGTCGATTATTTTTAACATTTTTAATTTGTAAGCTAGATTTTAGAAGGATTTATAACTACAATAGCGTCTAGAAGTTGGTGAATGAAATAGATAATAACGCACAGGATGAAAGGGATTAGAGATGCTCAGTAGCAGATATATACAGGTTGAACCTGATAATGACTTAATAAATATTATAATGAGTAAATATATTCCAAATGCGGTTCAGTGTGCGTTGGAAGTTGCAATTACGGCTGCAGTAAAAACGAGTACGTAAACTGCAACAGCACGGCATGTCGACGACACGTCGCGGAGGTGTGGCTCCGTGCATTGCCAAAGCTCAGGGATTCTGGCCACGGATTCTTAATGTTACGTACATTCAAAATTCGCAACCACAAGCGAAATATAAATAGCTTGTACTTGTAGCCAATTTTACAATTTTCGGATCGACTTGATGTAGATCACATCAACCTTTTTAGGTACGGAATACCAGTCAGACCTTTTTGAAGTTACGCAAAAGGTAGGAAAAATAAATTATATTAAACAATTGTAAAAAATAAATACATTTAAAAAACTTTTAAATTAAACGATTTTTTGATACCCAAATTTTGGTGGTTGTAGAAAAATATGTACCTAGTCCGCCATATTGGAACGGCGTCCATCTTGAATTTTAAATTTTGACATAATCATCGTGTTTTACTAGTGTAGCCCTTTCATTTGATGCCCATATTGAGGGGGTTAAGGAAAAATATGTAATCCGCCATTTTGCATCGGCGACCATCTTAGATTTATAATGTTATAGATTTTATTATATTGTGTTGTCACCTAAATTAAATGTGTGTACCAAATTTCAGATCAATCTGACAACGGGAAGATGCTTAAATTACAATTTCTAATTTTACCCAAACAAATAAATTCCGTACGGGTCGAACTAAATAAAACCGTTTAATTAAACAATATTTTAGGATCATTTTGTTTTTAAATGTAACTAAAACAGAAGGTCATAACTCCCCATTCCTCAACAAAGCGCCGACGTTGAAGATTTACGTCACGCTGTGGCAATAGGCAGCTGCCGGCAATAATTTTACTCCCAAAATTAAACTAAGCACCGATATGGCTCCGCAACGCGATACACGCATTACCTCCATAACTTAATTATTTCAATTAACTCACGCGATATTAATAAAGTTACTGAAGGTTTTTGTTAAAAAAATTTAAGGAATTTTAATACGAAATAGCAACGAGAGATGGTTATTTTATATATTTAATTATTTTATCATGAAAGGTTTTGTTCACTTTACGTACATATACTTGATCCAGTCGCAAAGCCTTATCTAAATAAATAATTATATAATTTAAATATGTTTACAGCTATAATAAACTAAAGTAAGATATCTATATTATTTTTATTAGCTGTATGCGACTTCGTTTGCGTAGAATTTAAAAAAAAATATATTAAGTTTATAATTTATTTTCGTTTTAAATTTTTTTAATAAAAGTTGCGTTAGTTACCCCTTACATGAGCTACATGCCAGTATAAGTCCCGTATATATTCATATTTGTGGTAAAAAGCGGTTTGATTGTTACAAACAGACGCTCCTATTTTATTAATTTATATAGATTATGATATACAATAAAATAGAATTTCAAAATCAATAGATCGTACCAAGAAAATTAATTTTATAATTTATAGTATTTTTATGATATCACAAATACTTATAGTGATATAGGTAAATTTTGCGTCATAGATTCAGTGCTACAATTTTATTCATATTTATTTATGCCAACATGTGTATAAAGCTTCTTCGAACATTATGGATTCCAAAAAGTATTGAATTAATCAGGCTTTGCTACTGAAATACAGATTATGTACATATAGCAATGACAAGTATAATATATTTTATTGTAATCTATAGTAAAAAAGGAAAGGACGAATATGCTGCTTATTGCTCTCCATTTTTAAAAGGTTACCAACCAAAAATTACTCCGTAAAATCAATTGACATTTTTCACACACAAGCCTTGCTATATCACGTCTCAAAATTTATAATGATTATGCGACTTACATGTGAAGCAGGGATAAAAAAAATACAATTATATCTTCTGTCGAGAAAAAATGAAATTACTTTCCGAACAACCCGATACATCCAAGCAAAATCATATGATCATAATACAGAAGACAATTGGTTGGATTTTCTGCTTATTGCAATGTCTTGCAGACGATTTTTGGAATGGAATAAATTTTGAATTTAAAGTAGGGTTGCCGATTGATACTACAAACTACATATTATGGATTGTTTTAAAGGTTTTACTAAATCACGCTACAAGAGTTACTGAACCTTCTACTTCGTCTTAGTCGTCTCTTTTTATCTGATGATCGTTTCTGTCTTGAAATGTTTTAATATAATCTATGACATGTTCTTTTTGTACTTTGATATAGTCTGCTTAACTCTGGGCAGTAGTTATAGAGAGTTAAGTTATGTTATTAACTTGATGAGACCAGCGGGTAAGTGATCAGTTAGTATAACGGATAAGTTATCCGATTGGCTGCAGGTACTGTGGCTGAGTGAAGACTTCACATCAAATGAGATTTGCTTTCATATATACATATACATGGGAACGGAACGTAAGAGTGAAGGAAGTGAGCGATTGATTGATGAATGAATGAAGAGTAGGAATGAATTATGGCATTCTCTCGGAAGATGGCGATGGGCCGGTTTGTATCAACGATGTAAGAAGTGAAAAAAATAAATACATACATATACATAAATTCCTTTTCTCACACGGATTCCTTTTCTCACACACACATATATATATATATTATATATATATATATATATATATGTGTGTGTGTGTGAGTGTGTGTGGGTGTGTGTGTGTGTACTTACTTTTACTATAAATATACACCACAACGATTACACCTGGCTTCCATTTACCTTGCCATTGAAGGAGGAACAAATACGCATATATAGCTCTGACATTTCACTTTTTCGTATTACAATCGGAACTTGCGAAATTGAAATTTTTCGTATCCATATATCATGAAAAAAAAGGTTTTTTTTTGCACACGGTTATTTATCAAAAGGAATTTTTACTTTTTACTTGAGGCTTTCATCAGATCCTATCAGTTATCCGGTTGCCCCCTGGTATTGTGACTGGGGATCTAGACTTGGTTAAGAGGTCCTTCTTTGTGTGTCTTGGTTGCAATGGTATGCGTATCTTTGTAGACCTGTAACTTGTAATTGACTACCGTGTTTACTTTAATTTATGTAAATTTACATTAGACAAGAAAAATCCTGGCTGTCTTCATTGTGAGTATATCTTTAAACATAATTGTACTGAAGTTGAAAATAATAAAAATAAATTAGGTTATTCTTTTGAGATTAGGAGATTCCATGAGATATTTATTAGCTTATTGCAGCCTTGTTGTTCCCTCAAAAGAGGCTTTAAAATTTCATCGTATTTTTCACACATAAAAACATTTTTAACATTAATCCGGATGGCAATCATTTCAAATTAAATAATTTAAAATCTCATTAAAATCTATAAAACGAATTCGTATAAAATTCATGAAAATCGGTTTGTATCGATGGCGCTGATTTTAAACAATACGAATTTTCACTTGTAAGCGATTAAATAATGAATTATTTTTGACATTTCAACATTACTGCGACGGCTGGAATATTCGCGGGTACGTGATAAACGGGGTTAATGGAAATAATAATATAATCCCGAATATCGAGACCAATGAAAATATTAAAACGTATTAATATTTGAGGCGCCGAGCTTTGGTTGCCTATATAAATGTGGTTTGAAATTGTAGGTCGTTGTTTCGATCTCTAAATATTTAATGGAATCAGGAGTTACTTTGCGGAAGTCAATCCTAAGTAAGAAAAGACAAATATTTAGCCACCTTCGCACATACAGTAGTGGTCGTGCAACCCGTGAAGATGCCCCGTGGAGGAGTGAAACACGTGTTGAGTGATTTGACGGTGGCAGTTGTGTCATTCGCATTGTTTGCCGCATACGCATTTATCAGCGGGCTGGCGGGCGGTGCACTTTGTTGCACGACTACCACTGCATGTTCGGAAGTGGCTAAATATTGGTCCTTTTCTTACTTAGTTTCGATCTCTAATAGGCGTCTTTTCAGTCGATGGACGCGCACTGCAAGGCAAAGGTCTCCCCCAAATATCGCTACCATGACCAGTCCTGCGCTTCCTGCATCCAGAAAGTTCTCGTGCCCTTGACTAAAGTAAACCGAGTCTACCGGCAAATGATTTTTTTTTATCGAAGTTGGACTCAATAGCTGGACAGTTTTTAACAGGCATGTGTTTTAGAAGAAATAAATTATATTATCGTTCCTTTAAGCGGAGGGTTCTTTAGAAATTATTGTTCGAAAAGACTATTTAAAATAACCCTTCCAAAACTACCGCTTTGTTTTAGAGTTTGTTATAAAGAGGATGTTGCTTATTAAAATTAACACATTTATAAAGGAACACAGTTCAATAGGGACCTCTCGTAAAGGAAAACTCGTCGGAACAACCAAATTACTTAAATTATTGTTTAATATCAATTGTTTATATACAGAGAGATTGATCATAGACGTGAAAGCTTTCCAATAAAAAATTAAAGGTTTGAAAAGTAATAAATAACGTAATAATAATATAGCAATAAAAATTGTTTTCCAAATTTGAAATGCTGTTTATTAAAATTAGTTATTGTTTATATATGGGTGCAGTATTTGTACTACCAGAAGTTGTTACTATGTCGACTTTTGAAAAATTTATTAATATAAAATATTTCAGAAGATGATAAGAATTAGGTTTAATGCTTTCAAGCTTTTTACTATAGTAAAATATAACCAAACACGATGTGTTGTTCAATAATAATATGTTTGGTTTTTATTTTGAACTACGTAAAATGTTGACGTTGTCAAGAATAATTTATTTTTCCTTCTCCTACTGGTTAAAAATTAATTCCGCGATAACAATTCGTTCCGTTAGTTTAGTTTAGTAGTTAGTAGTAATCGGTATTAAACCAATTATTATTTATTTATTTTATTGATCTGAATATTTTATTTATTTGTTATTATCTTTACAAAGCGTCATCAAGAACACGCGTGACATTGAAATTATTTATAATTGTTTATGTACTGTTCTCGGAAATTCGAACTGAATACTATCTTTAACTTACTATAACCTTATCTGTAGTATAAATAAGTGTACTTCCCATGACGACAGTTTAGTATTGTTTTTCGAATTGTAAGATTAAGATCTACGATGAGAGATGCAAAGTGACTATTTGGCGAATTATTTGGACAGT
The DNA here is from genome assembly GCF_028537555.1 of Battus philenor. Taxonomy (NCBI): domain Eukaryota; kingdom Metazoa; phylum Arthropoda; class Insecta; order Lepidoptera; family Papilionidae; genus Battus; species Battus philenor. Next base: position 1,635,239 of record NW_027181759.1, on the reverse strand, counting down.
GATTTCTTGAGCGATTTGGAAGCGTAGTTTTGACTAAGCGATAGTATACTTTATGTTAAAGTAGGGTCACCATCTGGTTTAATAAAGAACTACTTGTAAACCAGTGGTGTTACTTTCTTTTTTTTACCTTTCAATTACCTTTCATTTACCTTTCAATTATTATCATCTGTAATTAGAATAAAAATTCGTCGTTTACAAATTCCATTTAAAAACGTCCATAACAAAGTCTCAAACACAAAATATATTTATGGGGAGATATACCATAGTCGTCATATTTGGTAGGCGGTTTGGTGATTGCAGTGTGGTATTATGGTACGCGAAGGACGCTGCTGTCCATCCTGTGAAAACTCGTTTGTGATCTGTAGCAATCCTATATAATTAACCGGAATCTAACCGGCGACTTACGAACGCAAGTCTTAGTGCTTTACTGCTGCGCTACCACTATTCAAAAGTTAGTATTAAAATTTTATTAGGTAATATTTTAGCACATTATGTTGATGGTCGCTTAACGATAAATAACAATAAATAAAATTAAAAATACCATACATTTTTTCAAATATGTGTTGCTATAAAAAAAGTTTAAAAATATAATATAAAACATAAATTTCAACATGAACCTCTAAAGGTACTTTGACATAAAATCTCTAATGTGAAAATTTCTAAAGCCAGGTAACATTTAAACAACTTCCTTTAAACATTTGTTAAGGTAACGAAGAAGTAAATATAAAGGTAGTTGAAGATTACAGGACGTGTATAGCGCTAAAAGCTCTTTGAAATTTTCCTCAGAAGCTTTTTTAATAAATAAATTACTTTAAATGGCGTAGGGCGCTTGTTACTCAAGCAACCGTTCGTTTTACACGCGTTTTACACCTGAAAAGAAATCATTTATTTATTTTTCACGTCATCATCATGAAGCCAGTTAGGTAAATCACCCCTGCCAAAAATTCCAATATCAAATAATTCCACCATATAAAAGAACAGTTGGTCGTGAGTGATTTTTATTATAAATAATATATACAATAAATAAACTGGAATTCAGTAATACTATCAGGAAAAAAGTTAATTTTTGGTTTTTGTGGTTTTTGTTGCAATTTCAATCGACAACAAAGTCACGGTAGATTACGGCTTGCATTTGAAATATTTTGGTCGCTTTCTAATAACAAATTAAGATTTTTAAAAGATAAAGTTAAAATTATTTATTCAACATTAGAACTTTTAACAGAACTCTTATTGATCGTCAAGAAGAAGCAAGCAGAAACTCCACAACAACACATGTTTTAATAATTTAACAACACATATTTATACAGTTTATCACTTATAGCCTAAATATCTCTCACGTATAGCTATATCCCTGCCAAGTATTCTGTTCACTTAATTGTTCATTTATTAAATAATAAGCCTTTTACGTCAATTCAGTTAAAATATGTGTTTTGATACTAAATGGTAGTTTACTAAAGTTTTGCGGAATGTCATCAAAAATCTGGTTCCGTTTATTATAAATGAACAAGAGATCTTTTTCAGTCGAAACTTTGGTACATCTTATCATATTATTATAATATTGTGGGACAATTGTAATAATATTGACCCCTTTAAAAAGCTTCCCTAATCAGTTTCGCTGCCTTAAAAATTAATAACATATTTAATTCCTAGACATACAAGGCCTATTAATTATTTCATTCCTTTATAAATGAAAAGTCTCCGTTTCTTTCTTGTTATTTTCCTATCATTTTTCTGTTTTTCTTGTCTTAAGAGCCTTAACGACAAACTTTAAATAAAATTTCCGGAATTGGTATTGCCAGTTCTACAAATCCGTTTTTCTAATCCGGCCAATTAATTTTATTAAAAATAAAAATCAAATAGAAATATATTATAATTGACAAATTGTAAATAAAAAACGTGAAGACCTCTCTGTGTTCATTCCGACGTGATATATCCCGACCCGTCAGCCGGCATGTTTCCTCCGCTTAAAAGTTTCCTGAGGCTGGAAGTTCGGTTAAGATTGTACGCGTTGTTATACAACACGATTGCCTCGAAGCTTTGTATTACTATACAAAGTATGTCGTGTTAAATTGGGCGTACAAATAATGGAGTTCGTTTTTATATGTCATTATTAACTTTGAATAATTTGTAGTGTAAGCCTATGGAGAAGAATATTAGAAGAGTCCAATTAATCTGAAACTAGCAACAAATCATACTCTACTTAAATGTAATTTTTTAACTTTAAGGACAAAGCCACAAGGGTTTCAAACGCCTTCTGTTCGCCACCGTATTCGCCTTGTTTCCTGCAATTTTTGGATATTCTTTTTTTTTATAAATGGCTCCCGCTATTGGAGACCTCTCGTACCTCTAATTAGTTGGGATCAGGGTCTTTGTTTACAAATAAGTTTTTCAGATTGTTCATCATTATTCTTCAATCACTGTCATACTTCTCGATTTCTTTTATTCTTACCTTATTTCCATCACAATATCTTTCATTTTGTTTTTTAATTTCTTCTTGCTTTCATCACCTTCCTTCCATCATCTCATTACTCTTAGGTGGTACATTTTTTTTATTCTCTATTTTATTATTTGCATATTCTATTTTTTTTATATTACAATATCTTTGGGTTGTGCTTTCTTAATACATTACTACACTTTTCTTATTCTATTTTTCCTATTATTAATTGACTAGTAATTTTATGTGCAGTTTATTAGGTACCTACTTATCTATACTGTTTTGTTTCTATTAACAGTGTCACTCGGCATTCTACAAACAAACGATAGGAATGATGGGCGAAGGTTGTCGTCGCCCATCATTATATATACGAGTATATTCAGAAACCCAAAGGACCAATGCGAAGATGTTGTTTTGACACGATTTAGAAGACAAAAACCCCATCAAAGAAGGCCTTCAAGGCTGTACCGGAAAAGACTACTCCGACTGTTTTGTTGACTGTAAAAGTAGTAAAAGTGCATTTTATCGGAAGGAGATTACTTTGAAGGGAATAAAATTGATTCGGAATAATAAATAAAGAATTTACATTATTTAAACAAATCCTTACTTTTCTATCTTTTAATTACGTGATTTATGAATATAAATAAGAATTTATTGTTGTGTTCTTTTGTTTTTGCGAGAAGAATATGCCTTCTTGTACTTCCCTCTTTGCTAGCATAGATTATGTCGGACTTGCATCGAATTCCTCAATGTTTACATCTTCGCTTTATGTGTGAGACTCCTGGAATGTTTTTACACGTCTGCAGTCATATCTTTTTTTTTTTTTGATAAGAGGCCCCTCGTACCCCTAATTTGTTGAGATCAGGGTCTTTTTTTTTCAAAATAGGTTTTACAAATTTTAATCTTTATTCTTCACTGACTTTCATTCTTCTCAATTTCTTTTGTTCTTAACTTTTTTCTTTCACAATATCTTTCGTTTTGTTCTTTTATTCCTTCTTGCTTTCATCGCCTTCCTTCCATCACCTTATTACTCTTAAGTGTCTAGATACATTTATTTTATTCCTTATTTTATTACTTATCCTATTTTTATATCACAGTTTTCTTTTTTTGGGTTTGACTTTTTTAATATAATACTACTATTTTCTTATTCTATTTTTAGTTTATTTTCCAATTATTAATTGACTATTTATTTGTGACGTTTATTCGGTCATATCATTAGTGTCTATGAAATAGGTGATCATACTAGTGATGAACACTTAAGAAAACAATGTAAATAAATGAAAATAATTAAATAGGTAAAGTCCACTAGATTAATAAAAACATCATAACGATGCATGTTATTAATTAACAAGAGCCGAGCATCAAAGTTAGTATTCAAATATACCAACCGCATAATACTCTGAGAGATAATACAGACAAAGTTTATCGTACATTCTTAGAACAGCCGCGAGTTAAACAAACTTAAGTTAGCTTGTTAGACAAACATTTTCAAAACGAATTCGAATTTTCTTTTATAGCATACGAATTTAATAAACATACATGTGATATGGTTAGGATATACTGACATTTATATATATAAATATCGGAGAAATAGACTCAAAAGTATCTATTTTACTGACATAATTTTATTACTTGCATTATAAGACAATCAGAAATATTGTTATGAAATAAGCTGGAAATTTACACAAAGATGGGCGAACTTGTAAAAATTCCTCTTTGGGATTGAATTATTCTATCTACTGTATTAAAGTTATTGCAAAATTGATTGCAAAAAAAGTCTACAAACTAAACTTCGATACCCGGCGATATATATTGCACATCGACCTTTGGAAAGAGACAATCGGATAATTTCGGCTTCGTAGAGCGTTATCTCTGTCGCACGACTGACAAAACGTCCAATAGGTAGTGTGGGACAGAGATAATGCTCTACAAAGCCTAAATTAGCCGATTGTCTCTTTCCAAAGGTCGATGTGCAATATTTATCGCCGTAACTAGGCTCTAAAGTCAGGGCGCATTCAAGAGCATCATTGCTTTAAGTCGTATTAGAGCCTCCCTGATAGGCGGAAAGGATACTAGGGAAGAATTCCTCTCATACTGCAAGAAAATAATTAAAAAAGTGATACAAAAAAAAATTAAAGAAAATAAGAAAAATTTTAAATAGACTATAAGGAAAAATGTGATAAAAAGTAACTCAAAATGTGATATAAAATGTGATAAAAATGTAAACGAAAAGAAATAAAGATAAAATGTAACATGTAATGAGGGAGGAATGAAAGGTCACAGAGTAAAAGGCAAAGATAGCAGAAATGTGGCATGAAAGAATAGATTGAAAGAATATGTGAAGAACGAAAGGAGAGAATGGAAATAATAAATAACTATGTGAAAAAATAAATTGCCCGTAAAGTCCCTGTCCGACCAAAGATAGGGGTACGAATAAAAAAAAAAGTCGTATTAGAGTACAATAGTGGTCAATGGTGGTGGTAGCTCAGTGGTAGAGGACTGAGACTTGGTCGTAGGTTGCAGATTCGATTCCCGGAATGTAAGATTATATTTCACATCGTGTGTATTAATAATACAGGATTGCCACTGGTAAAAAACTAGTTTCCGGAGGATGGACAGTAGCGTCCTCTTCGTACCATAATGCCCCAACTCGCCTGTCATTCGTGACTATTATAGGTATATCCCCCATAGATACCTTCAAGGCAGGAACATTTTCAAAACTTGAAGAAATTAAGACTAAGTGTCGGTTTCCGTGGCATGTTGCCAGTTATGGACACAGTTGTTCGAAGTTTATTTTATAGTCGGAAGTTTTAATTTGTAATACTATTTTCATTAAACATTTTACGGAAATTATATAAATTTACAAACATTTTTAATTCTCGATGTTTAGATGAATAAGTTACTGTTCTTGTACTATATTGATAGACTAATTAGAATTAAAGTTGTACGGAATATCGAAATTATGATTTTACATTGGCAGGAAACACGTAGAATCACACTAATAAAATATAATTACAGTAGAAAATAGTCTCCCCAAAATCCTTCTAATAGAAGCGGATATAAGCAGCCTGCATCGAGGCTTTTGATGACATTAACACAGTCGTGTAACAGGAGTATATCTATTTAATTAGATTTCTTTAATAATATTGCAATAATTGCATTTAGAACAGCATTTGTAAGGTCTATTTATTTATACTTAATTGTGCACCATTATTATCTATGGTGCACAAAATTATGTAGAGGTATAAGATCCGATTCGTTACAGGTGATTTATACCAGACAACCTTTAGATGGAGATGAAAGATACGAAAGAGAAGGGTATATTTAATTAATAAATAAACGAATAAATAATAAAATAAATAAAAATATCTACCCGATGGATTCGTAGCTTGCTTTGATCTGTATTCAAATTATATCTATTGTGAAATCTTTAAGGCTTTAAGGTTCTGGAATAAAGACCAAATACCAGAGAAATCAACGTAAGACATCACCGCCAGTGTGGATAGACGATTTTGTTACTGTAACTGGATTCATGTCGCTTAAATCTAGATATATTGGAAGTCTATAGAGGCGGTAGCTATAAATGCTGTTTTCTATAAATTGAATGCTAGATTTTTATGTCAATTTTCGAGTTATTCATAAGGTTGTTATTTTTTAACATTTATTTTTGGATAAATCACTGGAGGCGATCAGGTGATTTAAGAAAAAAAATGATCAGCAGAATATAGATTCGAGTAAAGGGCATACGAAAATCTTGCTACTAGATTACCTTTTGAAACCATTCAAAGAATAGGAGAACTAGATATTATTCTAGTTTTCCATCTCCTCCATGCTCATGGAAGGATCGAATGAGATTCTAATCCATTGACATAAATAATAGAGTCATGTGTGGGAGCATTTTAAATATAGATCAAGTCACACACTCAATAGTTATTAAAAATCTCAAAGTGTATCGTAATGTAAACGACATTTAAAATTTAAAAGTGTATCTCGGCCAACAATCTCGTGTTTGGTCTATTATCTTTATTACAAAAAAATAAATCGACCGTGCAACTTCCGCTATAAGCTATTTCCTCATAATAACAGAACCAATACAATTTGCTCCCTTTTCCGCCGGGAGGTTTTCGCTCGGAGCGGTAGCTAGAGGCGAGATAGCCGTTGACTTCGTAAAATTTTATTTCACAGTTTTACAAACTTGCTCCGACTTGCCTGCGAGATGAAGGTGCTTTGGAAAATAATAATTTTTATACTAGCTTTTGCTAATGAAGTCAGTTAGTTGCAATAATTTTACGAATAATATTAGTGTAATTAGTTTCATACGCAAAAGCAATAGTGATCGAAGAAGGTATACTCATGTATGTACTAAGAGTATTTACAGTTTACACGACTCCAACACGATGACAGCGACAACATCACTGATAGCGTCCGAATTCAAATCGGCGTTCGAATTCAAATTCGAACGCGCAAAAATAATTTCACATAAAAGTATTGTGGCCAGAAATACGAAACGTAAACGCTACAGATTAAATAATTCAACAACGTTATCAATTCAGCCGTAAAACGTCCACAGCTGGACATAGGATTGCCCAAACATGACCGTCTGTCTGCCGTCTAGGTGTTCGTGTTACTCTTTTTTTTAATACACTCGTTTCCTTTGCTTTGTTTAGCACAGATACGTTACAATTTGGGTGTGAATATTTTTTTTAAATTTTTATTGCTCTTTCTCCTGTCCTCACAAATTTTTTTTCTCTTTTCGTCATATTCTCCTCAAAATCTTTTATTCTTTATATTCTGCTGTTTCATACGTCGCCTTTCTTTCTACGCTTACATTACTAATTTCATTGGTTTTTATTTCGCAGGATATATTTACACGTTTTCTTTATTACAATTTTTATTTACGAGACTCTTTATTTTAATCCTTGTTTCTGTTCCTAGTAATGATCTACTAGACTACTTCACTGCAGAACCTTAGAAATGTAAGACGACTTCTGTCATCTACCGTGTGGGAGTCGATACGCTACGCCTGCTAGTCCATCGTCTCCTTCACAACCTTAAGGCTGTTGTGTTCCTTGCCCACTGTCACTTCAACTTGCCAATTCGCTGGGCATGACCGGTTACTTCAATTTTTCTTTTTTCTAGAATTCTTCACCATGGCTCGATGTTATATTAATATCAACAAAAAATAATTTGACTACTGTCTGTCCTGGCAGACTGTTGACTGTGTACTGCTAAAGCATATTGGTCGCATTCGAAAGTAAAAAATAATTAATGTAACATATATTTAAACGATGACTTTATTTATTTATATAAATGAAGTAATGCTTTGATAATTAAATACCGACCGAAGAAACCATTAAACGAAAATAAAAAAAGCGTTTTACAGCCTGTGAATTGTCGAACATACAAAGCCAACTGTCAAATGCGCAAGAGTTCAATGTATACATATAGGTTCGTATAACGTTATAAAACGTTTTAAGTTACGCCATTTTTGAAGTCAATCTTCTTAACAAACATATTTAAAATATTAGGAGAATATTTATCGAATAATAAAGGGATTAGTTTTAATATATATCGATATATTTATCAAAACTTTATTGTAAAGAATCCCGACGGTAGCAGTACTTTATCGGAGTCTAAAATCTTTTTCTCGTGACCTAGTAATATTGTAACAAAATAAATAAAATATTTTATTAAAATACCTTCTCCGACGTCCAAGGTCCTTCCAATTTCCCGCTCGATCTGATAACATAATCTAACTTATTCGTTAATATAAATTTCATATCTATTAGAGCAATTTTCCAAGAAAATTTCTATTTTATTTAATATGTTTGGACGTATAGTTATACTTCATTTTAGAAAGTAAACATTAGGAGTAATAATTCATTTTTAGTTTCGTGAATACATATATACATTGTATAAGAAATGTATAAATAAATAAATTATAAAGATATTTGTTTGCATCTGGAAAATAAAAAGAAAAAAATAGAAGTACATTTGCTATCTCGCTTATCTTCATATTATCAGAAATACATGAATATATTCATATACTGTTTTAACTTTAAGTATACAAAGGTATATAAGACATGTGATGGTTTGGTGGGAGGACGATATGGTTTAGGTAGAAGACGAATGATGCAGACCAGGCAGGTAAATATAAAATGCAGGAGAGGAGACGATGAAAGTGAGGCAATGTATGTATGGAAAAGAGTGGAAAGAGATGAAAGATCATATGAAGCGAAGAAAAGAGAACGAATGATAAACATTAAAAACGGACGGAAGATGAGAATAAAAATAAATTATTACGTGAAAAATTTATAATAATTATTGTACATATATATGTTATGTTGATTTTGATCTAGTAAAAGAAATACTAAACTAAAAGATGAAAGATCATATGAAGTGAAGGAAAGAGAACGAATGATAAACATTAAAAAGGACGGAAGATGAGAATGAAAATAAATTATTACGTGAAAAATTTATAATAATTTTTGTACATACATATGTTACATTGATTTTGATCTAGTAAAAGAAATATTAAACGTTATTTCGGTACATATTTCGTAACTAGCTAGAACAATTGATCCCCGTTGAGGTTAAATATATTACTGTATTGTCTATTCCCATCCAGCGCATTCATCTAAATTTCCTTTCACGGCCACCAAAATATTTCGTTGCTAAAATCCGCGTTATAATGGTACCCGCAACAGAGTGCCGACAACGCGAATTTATATCCTGCGGTCGGCGTACCGCTGGGCCGGCCATGGATCCACATTAAAATAACTTCCAAATTACGTACTAACAACCTAACTGATTTAATGACGCGTTTATCGTGCCAAATCGGGAATATTTTAAAATGCATTTGCTCTTCTCGTGCTAAGGTTTTGTTTTTTATTTCGTGTTTACTTACTTACTTACTCCACTGGCTCAGTGACCCAAAGTGGGTCTTGGTCTCCGAAGCGAGAGACTTCCACTTTCCTCTATCTTGCGCCATCGTCTGCCATTGGTTGACATTGAACTCGCGCAAGTCTGCCTCAACGCGATCGATCCAGCGATACCTGGGTCTACCGGCTGGTCTTCGATCCCTCGGTTTTTCCAGGTAAGCTACCTTCACGCTCCGATCCGATCCCATTCGCTCCAAGTGACCAAGCCAGCGGATTCGTTGAGCTTTATATTCGCCAATGATGTGCCGCGCTGGGCCTCACAGCGTAGGGGGGCGTCCCCCGGGTGGCAGATGGAGGGATGGTCGGTAGCACAGCCTAGCTAAGCTAGCCGGCTAGGCCCGAAGGGCCCGTTGACCAATGAAAGATGTGGTCCTCCAGCACATTGGGGGTTGTGCGGAGGGCTAACTACCCTCCCACTTAAAAACACAGCTGTTACGAAACCGAAGAAAAAGAAAATACGATCTAATCTGATCCCTTTTTTTGTGTTTATTTCAATAAAATATATTTCAGACCATAATGTCACTATGTTCCACCTTCATTGTCTTATATCGAATTTATTGCCAGGTTCTATATATGTCTTATGTATATAAACATATTTAAAGCGCAAAGCTCAAGAAATGCTTAATCGATTAGGCTATTTTTCCTATTTTAAAAGATTCACGAGGAAGGTTCACTTGTGAAATAAATAAAAAAATACTATTTCCTAACGACAGTGTCGAAAAGAAGTACCGTATATCCAAATCGAGACGAAAACACGTGTTCGAATTATGGTCAATCCGGTCCGGGCTGTATACCGCAAACATTATGTATTGAAACTTTTCATCGTGGCGATTTTAAATAGAGGTTTTGCAGTGGGCGTCTGTTGGCTGACATTATGAAGATGATGACCGTGACATTTCAATAAATTTTTCCAATATGTAAATAATACAGAATGTCCGGTAGAAAAATTCGAAATTTAAATTAATTTAATTCTGTAACCATTAAACAAAAGAGAAAAAAAGAAGTAGTACTAGCTTTATTATTTATGCGAATTTTTCATTGGATAGTAAAACAAAGTATGTTCTCAATCAAAGCATATTTAAAAAACCAAATTCGTGTGCAATTGAGCGTCTTCAGTTTTATTCACGGTACAATATTCGACAGTTACATGATGCCCCTGCATCAAGGACTAATAAAAACATAAAACTTGATGTAATAGAGCGGCTGGTCTAGGGCACCCCAAGATACAAAAGTTTAATGGAGTAGCAGTTGAAAATAAAAATTAAATCAGTAATCTCTTAATTCAACTTTATTAAAATAAAAAAAAATGATAACATATTTTATACATTGTAATATTTTTCAACTCTATATTCCTCTACGGTCAATTCTTTCATTCCATCTTCTTTCTCATATATACCGTCGATAATAAATATAAAATTTATACAATACTTATAAAATAAAAACACATCAAATTCCACAATAATATTATCAAAATCAAAATCTTACTTAGGACATCTACCAACAAAGTGTACAGACAATTTTCTTAAGGCCATTGGATCTTAATCATATTTGGAAACAATTTGTTGGAAATCAATGGGAGAGGCGTATATCCAGTAGGGTTCTATAATTGATATGATGGTAAGTAAAGGACCAATATTTAGCCAACTTCCGCACATGCAGTGGTAGTCGTACAACAAAGTGCACCGCCCGCCAGCCCGCTAGCATTACACCATTACTGATAAGTGCCAAACACAGAGACTCTGTGTTTAGCACTAATCTGTGTAACATTGCTCCTGAAGATGCCCCATGGATGGGTGAAACACGTGTTGAGTAATTTGGCGGTGGCGGTTGTGTGATTCGCATTGTTTGCCGCATACGCATTTATCAGCGGGCTGGCGGGCGGTGCACTTTGTTGCACGACTACAACTGCATGTGCGGAAGTTGGCTAAATATTGGTCCTTTTCTTACTTAGGATGGACTTCCGCAAGGTAACGCCTGATTCCATTAAATATTGATATGATGATTATGAACAAGTTCGAGAGGATACCTCATTGGAAATTCTACTCATCACAATGTTTGAGTGACGTATGAATGACATGTAAAATTTCTCGATCAATTACGTCTCTGAACACGCCTCTTGTATATTATTTTATTTTTGGTTACTGCCTTGGCTCCAGTCTGACCCATGATCCTCCCAATGCCTTCAAGTTAAAATTAAACGGTTCTAAAACAATAGGGTCTGTCGTCTTCTTGCATTTTCGTATCTCGAAGTTCAACATTAGATGGTATATTAGGACTTTTATTTCCAAATACGCGAACCTGGAACCTGAAATAAATATATTTAAACGTAGTGACAAAAACATTATAAACTATACTAAAGGATATGTTACTTGCGTTACATACACGCAAATCCAAGTACACTCACATATATATATATATATATATATATATATATATATATATATATATAATGGTTTTAAAAAGTTTAACAATGTCCCAAATGTTGTATGTACATTTGTACGAATCGCAAAATTGTTAATTATTTTTCAATACAGGTAAAGGTTATCAGGGTAAATGGTTATAGATTTAAATGCTTTAAAGGGGTATATATATTTTAGCTTATTTGTTAGCAGAAAGCTGTTACACCCTTTTCCAATAAATCTGTATAAAGTGATCACTCTGCAATATGTTACATTACTTTTTCTATAAGAATGCGCGGGGGCAATAATTTCTGACCTCATAAAGTCTGCAGGTATAGATAGTAAAAAATAATTAATTTTAATAAGTAGTAATTATAATTTTAAAAACGATATTTAGTATAATTTGATTAGGTTATTTATTATTTCTGAAACGATTGATTCTTTGGATATAATAAATTATTAAATAATACCAATTAACCTGTAAAAATTTGCTGTAGAACGAGATATAGGTTGCATTTTTTGTATTGAAAATCAACAGGCGCTTCGCTTTTTCTTTTTATATCATCCTTACTTTATTTATTATTAGATACGACATACATTAATTAATGAATAAGTAGTTTATAATATATGTTTATTTATAAGTATATATCGTCGATCTTTATTTATTTTTACCTATAAATCTAAAAATATGCTAAAACTGCGTTCGAAATCAGCTTCACAAATTGTTTATGAATCTATACTTTTCGTTATATTTTTTTATTACTGATTATTTTTGCTACAACCACTTATAAGTCAATACAAACTCACCAATGCAATTTCTCGGGCCAACACCGAAAGGCATGAACGTGAAAGGTTTTATTTCATGCTTTCTCTCCTCTGAAAATCGTTCAGGGTCAAACACCTCTGGTTTTGGATAATGCTTGGGATCCAAGTGAATCGAATTCACCACGTTATAGACAACATCACCTGGATTCAGCTGCAAATTGAATCATTTCTGTAATAATTCTGTTGGAGGAGTTATTTAAAAAAAATTGGACTTTTTTTTTTCAACATCCATGGAACATTTAACTATATTTAAATTTAAATATATTAGTATTTAGATAGATAAACAATTACGTTCGAATTCGAAAAAAGAATATTTTAAAATTAAACTTTGAAATTTAAAATATGTACTTTTTTTGAAGACAATAAGTTTTCATTTCTACTATCGACATTGTGAAACTGTGCTTGAATATGAGGTATGAAGATCTATGCTGAGATCGTATCAGATGCAAACAGAAATAAATCTCCACTTGTTCGATGCTATTTTGTTTTAAAGAGCATTAATAAATTCTGTATCTTTTAATTCTATTTATTTCAGCGCAAATTGATAGATGTCCCCTATACAATGGTTACGGTAGCGTAATACAACCTTCACATAGTGGGGATTGTAACCGGTGCAAATCCGATATAACCTCTCCTTGCTCCCGAGAACTTTTTTTATGGGTACAATAACACTTTCTAATCAATATATTAAGTATGAAAAGAACCAATATTTAGCCACTTCCGCACATGCAGTGGTAGTTGTGCAATAAAGTGCACCGCCCGCCAGCCCGCTGATAAATGCATATGCTGCAAACAATGCGAATCGCACAACCGCCACCGCCAAATTACTCAACACGTGTTTCACCCCTTCACGGGGCAACTTCAGGAGTTATGTTACACCGATTAGTGCCAAACACAGAGCGTCGTCCTTTTCTTACTTAGGATGGACTGGCGAGGTAACGCCTGATTCCATTAAATAATCAATATATATAAATATATATATATCGATCGGCTAAAGATGTATTTACCTAATACGCTAGTAGGCGTCAATATTATTAAAAAACTTTTGGCAGGTTTCTAAGGACGGCTTATTTATACTTGCGATATTCTCGCGTATTTTGTCTTCTCTTATATATATTACTATATAAAAAAGTGTACATAGGCTACTAAAGAGTATGTGAATTGCTTCATCTACACATATATTTTGTGTAGGTGTGATTCTCGAGTGTCAACCACGAGCTGATAGAGCGGTGTGGGTAGACACACCACTAAGTGGATTAACGGAATAGTTAAGATCGCTAGAAGTCGCTGGATGCGAGTAGTGCACGACTAATCATCGTGACAATCTTTGGAGAAGGCGAATGCCTCAGAGAAGAAGGCTGAAAAGAAGAAGAAAAGAGATTTACTAGAGTTTCAGCTCTAAGAAAAGATAAAGATACATACTGACGTCTTTACAATAGTTTACCCTTTCAAAGTCAACCGTGCTACATCTCATGCAATACTAGATTCGATAAAAGTAATTTATACATTCATTTAGTAGATATCCAAATTAAATCACTTACTTTGCATGGTTTTCCACCTTCCCGTGATGGTGGCAATTCGTATGTCTTCGAACAAATTCTGTCCAAAATCAAGGCAGGCGCCCACCGTCGCAGTGTCTCTAAAATTACCAAAATGCAATCAGTATTCTATACTTTAATTTTTAGCATTTAATTTCTTTATTGTTGTGTATAGCAATAAGCACAGTTATTGCTTCAATAAACAGGTTCATCAGAATGTTTAATAATTTATAACGCATAACTGTTAATAGCAGTGGTAGATCAGCGGTGGAGGAGTGAGACTTGCGATTTTAACCCTTTTAGTGCGGGGCGAAAAGGATGTGCCTATGCGAGAATAACCGGCTGAATTTCAGTTTTCCTACAGCTGGAAAAATGCGCATAAAACCTAAGGAAAAATAATATTTACATGATTCAAAAATCAGCGTACTTTGGATGAAGTAGAAAACAATACATTGACCATTTTTACTCTACTCGTTAAAAATTATATAAATAACAAAAATTATAAATTTTCGTAAAAATAGTAAATGTTAAGTTCCCTCTTACACACCGTATTTTCATATACAAAAAGCCATCTTTTCATCATAATTTATAAACTAATTATTATGTATATCTCGATAAGTTCCAAAGCCACAGCAAATGACGCCGCAGCTAGGATGTCGCTGGAACGACCACCATCGGTGTTCATGTTAGATTTCGGTACCTCCACATTCGATCGTCGTCCGCAGAGTTAAAATTAAAAACTACATTTTTTAATCCTATCATAATGAATAAGATCATTTATGACGTATTATAAATTTATTTTGAAATAAAGTTCTTCCGCAATGCGATTAGTAAAGCACTACGAGACGCGAGTTGATATGTCGGCTGTGGCACTTCCCGCCAGTGTAGCAAGAGTCGATATATCGGCTCCTGGCACTAAAAGGGTCAAGTCGGGGGTTCGATTCCTGAGATACATATTCATATAATTCGCACTTTGAGCATTAATTATTAAGTATTGCCACTACTCGCAAACAATTTTTCAGAGGACGGGTAGTAGCGACCTTTGAATATTCACCTACTGCAAGGTAAAGATACTGATAGGGCTCCACCAAAAGATAGCCAAGATCCAATTATCTTTAAGATCCAGTTCAAGCGGCCTAAGCTTTGACAACGGTCTACCTAGTGGTGGGTCTACCCACACCCAGTCTACCGGCTTGTGATCGTCATTTGAGAACCTTTCTGCCCAAACGAGCGATGAGCCCCGCCCACTCTTACTTCAGCCTCCAAAACAAATGTAATGCTATAGACCAGTGATTCCCAAAGTGGTCTATATCGACCCCTAGGGGTCTATGACAACCTGCAAAGGGTCTACGACAGCGAAAAAAAAATTGAGGGTCCATGAAATGAAAATGGGGTCCACGATAGATCTCAACACATACACTGATAGTACATATTTACTTACATCATACTATCTTATAATATCAAAACATTTACATTATTTATAAAAGTACCTATGAAGTAAAAAAATTATTATATATGTTTATAAAATTGAGTGAGTTGTAGGATGTTGGTATTCGCTTTGTCGTAGCAATGTATTTTGAACATAAACTAAACATCACTGCAGTTAGAAATTTACAGAAAAACAATATCAGGTAAGTAGGGGGTCTACCCAACACGGAAAAACATGGCAAGGGGTCTACGATACAAAAAAGTTTGGGGAACTTTGCTATAGACAATTAAAACTTTATAAAAACCGAGTACCGTTTATAACACAATCCAAATATTTTAATTCGTTGATAGTTTCGTACGTAAGATTTCCATTCTTCTCCGTAAACGCTTTAATTTCTTGGTACAGCTTCTTTTGGATATGTGGATTTATTGCCAGCTCGTGTATGCATAACACCAGTGCACCAGCGGAGGTTTCGAATCCAGCGATAAAGAAAATAAATACCTGGCTGGCCAAATCGCGTTGAGACCATTCTGAAAAAAAAATACCAATCATCATTGATAGTACCGCTAATGTTTTTGTATATTTTGTTACTGCACCAGAAAGATCGTGATCGATTTCTAATAAAAAAAAATATGGTGGACCATTAAAAACAGAAACAATATAACTATATACTAGCGTCATTAACAAAATGTTTTTGTTTGGAGTTTCTCTGTGATCTAATCTGAATTGCGGATATCCGCAGAATAATCAAAATGACCAGCGTAGCTCTAAGAATTGGTCGTTTGAAATGGCAGCGTGTGAAGCACATCACTCGTGTAACCGATGGTCGTAGGATCCGAAACAATCTCGAGTGGCGGCCACGAGTCTGCAGACGCGGCATGGGTAGGTATCCCACTAGGTGGGCAAACGACATATTTAAGGTCGTGGGAAATCGCTGGATGCAGGCAGCGCAGGACCGGGCATCATGACCATCTATACTTGGAGACCTGTGCCTTGCAGTAGGCGTCCATGGGCAAAAAAGAAAAAAATATATTTAAATTTAGAAAGTAATAATTATTTTTTATTAATATGTGGCGAAATAATCACTGTTGTCAAAATGCATTCGCTTATCTGTCAATCCATCGGTCTACGCATGCGCAAAAACTAAGGACGCGCGGCGTATGATTTGTAGGCGGCTGTCAAAACCGCGTCTCACGCCGAAAATATGAAATATAAAAATGGCGAACGGCGTCAAGTGATATACGTGTTGTTGTTTTTGAATATGTATTAAATCTTTAGTGCTTGATGGAATATTGAATTAAAGACTATCTCATATTAATTTTGAATCAATTTTTAATGTGAACGAATGAGTGGTGAAAGTTTTATGTAAATATTTTTTCACTCGCATGACAAATAATTTATTATGGCATTGGTGTGTCTAAAGTTGTAGGCGGATGACTTTTAAAATAATCTGTATATCTTTCATCCAATTGTTTTAATTTTTATGCTCCAGCTCGTTAGGTGTTGTCTCTAACGTCGCCTACCTAACCTGTTAAACTCCACCACAAATACTAGACTATAACTTTGCGAACACTGCTTAACTTTGACACCCGGTAACATGCCTACTAACGCTTCGAAATTCGCTTCGTATTGCTCACAAGACGTCTGAAGAAAACTCTCTTCCTTCCACCATCCTGAGACCTGTCTTCTAGATGGTTCGACGCGGATGAGGTGAGGTAAGGAAACAAAAAAGACATCTGAATAAACCTCTGTTATAGACCGTACTTTATTTATAACCCCCTGCTAGCTGCAGTGAAAAATACAATAAAGCAAGGTACGCACAATAGAGGCCACATAATAATATAACATCAATTATCTCTCCTGCGGCTTTTTGATCTCGCGCCGTCAGCCCCGACCGGGTCGTTCATAAAATGCATTCTTTGTTTTAGCGTTGTCCTTTCTACGATATTTAAGCAATCTTTACTGTATTATCTATGTAAAGTTCTTACTCTAGATAGAATCAAAATCAGCAAGAGAATAAGAGATTGATGGATGATAAATAATTTATTGAATTTTATTACCATGCCGTTTGTGAGCGATGTCATTCATATCGCCCTAGTATTTTAAGTCACAATACCCTATCACTATGCCACGGCTACAGAGATGATTGATATTATTATTAATAAGTTGCTAATACATATATTTATAGCAGTTTCAGTTCATTCTTTGCTGTCTTAAATAAAATAAACTAATTATAAGCAACTTACGTTTTACAGGACCTTGTCTTTTACTGTGGTCTTCAATTTCATCCTTATCCGCTTCCTCTGTTTTCAAATTACCTGGTAAATAAATGTACATTAAAGAAACATATGACCAAAGGTTCTCTTTTCTCTTAAATAAGGTTCTTCTTTTATATCGATGTTGTGGATAATAGACATTTCAATTCTACTCAGTGTTAGAGATATCGTCATATTACCTATTTTAGATTTAAATAAATATTGTTCCATTTGGCGCCAAATTGGTATTTAAAAATCGAAGCGCTCTCCGATATCCTCGTGATTATAAAACACTAATTTTTTGTTTAATGTCGTACCTTTAGAGGCTTGCATTAGCAGTTGAATCATATCCGGTCGTTCTATGTTATTCTTCTCTCTATGCTCCATCGTGGTAGCTACCAAATCATCGAAAAACTTCGTGTATTTCTTTGAAAATATTTCAAAACCAAAGAACTGAAAATAAATAAATGAATAAAAAAACTGAAAAAAAAAAAGAATAAATTCACCAATATATTACGTACTATATATGTTCATTAGTTATAGACATAATAACTCTAAATGGGCAAATGTAGGCCATTAAATTTTTCCGAGATTTTTCTAAATTAAAATTGATAAATATTAAAGTTAATTATTATTTACTATCTGTCAATCTATCGTGTTCTAATAGAAGAAATAAATTAATGTATTTCATTGTGATGACTTTATATAGGCTGATTGATACTGATAGGTGTGAAATCTTCTAAACTTTTCTAAAATGAAAATTACATTCACCCCTTTAAAGTGTTTATAAACCAAACATCCTGTATATAAAAATAATAATAGTTATGTAAAAAGCATACTTTAATCACTGATGGAAACACGCTCGTTAAAAATAATAGGAATCTCTGCCACGCGGTGAAATTAAAAAGTGTTTGTCCCATTTTGTAGAATTCGTTCTCTTTTTCTTTCACTGAGTTCACTTGGTAGCCGAAGGCGGAAGAGGCGATGACGTCATTCGTGTATCGTCGCATCAAGTCTGCCACGTCTATGTCTTCCGTGGTATGTTCTAGAATTAAAATAAAGTACATTTTTAATATCCCATGTTTAAAAATTTACTAACAGTATGAATAATATAATTGTAATAAGATGTTATTATACATATAATCCTAAATATATTCAATCAAAAATAAATCTTCCTTTAACAATCTTATTAGAATTTTTA
Source organism: Battus philenor (assembly GCF_028537555.1). Lineage (NCBI taxonomy): Eukaryota > Metazoa > Arthropoda > Insecta > Lepidoptera > Papilionidae > Battus > Battus philenor. The sequence goes on along the minus strand of NW_027181759.1, from coordinate 1,616,217 downwards.
GTTGACCATAATGCGTGGAAGTTGGTTTATTGACCATTTACATGATTGATATAATAATGTATAAATAAAAAATTGTTAAATTTCATTTAAAAGAGCATCTGTTGAGTTCCTGGTCGGCTATTTTCAACAGATCGGCATTCCGAACCTGTAGTAGATTACTACTCAAAATATTTAAATTATCGATGATTTTAAAGCTCGTGTAAATACCTACTAGAAGGACCAAAAAGACTGAGGACTATGATAGTCGCAGGTTTGATTCCCGGGATACAATCTTATTTAATTCACACTTGATGCATTACTTACAAAATTACCACAGCTCACAAATAAGTTTTCATAGGATGGGCAGCTGCGTTCTTTTCGTGCCACAATACCACACAGTCATCGCCAACTGTAGCCTGCCAAGTGTGGCGATTATGATACATCCACGCAAAGATATCTTTGAGGGAGACCTATGTCTTGAAGTGGGTGTCTATAGGCTGAAGCGATGAATCGACATAGCTGAAAAAGCATGTTGGAAATGACCACATAACGCACAGATCCGTTCTGTCCGCTGAAGCCTTATGGACACGAGCGGAGACCACGAACCGATAAGCGTGGCGTAGATTCATCACTCACAAGGTAGAAATGCTGGCCACTTCGAACCAGTCTTAGTGAAAATCTATGAGAGAGCTGTGGATTTCCTACTATTGACACAATGATGATAAAGTTCTTATGCTGCTTAGGTGAACGTTTCATAAAGTAACTTGGCATAAAGGCATCTGAGAATGGAATTCATTCAGGTCGAGTACTTATAACTAAAAAACTAATAATGCAATTAGATAGACAAGGAGGTATATAACCAAAGACAATAATTAAATTCTGCAGTGACATTAAAGGAAACCTACTGGGATATTTCGGGAGCAAAGGAGAAGCAAGAAAGGTGATGTGTAGAAGACTAGTAAATCAGAGGATAATTGAGACATTATAACGGAAAATAGAGGAATGTATGACTGAGATTATGACGGAAAAAAGGGGAGCAAAAAAAGAATATAAAGAAAAGTGAAATAATTATTGAATCTTAAAAACCATGTAACTACCAAAAGAGGGATGACTAAGTAAAAATAGAAAAAAAACTTGGATATTACTTCATTGGGTAGAAGAACGGAATCTCACCTTTCAGATGTTGTATCACGTTACGGCTGATCTCTGTCATGAAAGGCATCAACTGTCGCATCTTAGAGCCCGTGAACGCCGGACTAAGCGTGGTACGCATGTCACGCCATTTTTCATCTGATAACAAATTATTTTGATATTATACTTAAAAATCTAAATATCAACTAACATTCGTCTTTACTAACATTAGATAAATATGAATCGATTTATTATGTAACATGTACGTGTATTATTATCACGTCATAGCAGACTTAAGTTAGGCAATTTTGTTAAGAAAGATGTTTAGCAACCGTCGCAACATAGTAATACTCGTATTAAAGAAGTATACATAGATGGAATTTTCGGTAAATCTTGCTAGAATTCATCCTTGCTTTAATAATGTAGAAATAAGTCAGATGGGAACCTGTTTCTTCTAATGATGGATAAAATTTTTATATGAAAGTAAGAATACCTTTTTTAACTTATTGGACAATAATTTTTTCTTTTATTCGTTTAGAAATAGATAAGGTAATCGTATACATTACGACGTTTTGTTCAAACCAGTAGAGCTGTTATGTATTTAATCGGTGAAAATCTAGACGAAAAACTAATCGTTTTATACAACTTCTTTAGCTGTTTTACTGTTCTATTTACTAGAGGTTTAACCTGGTCAACTTCCAAGTCTTCTTCATATTCGGCTAGAAACATGGACAAATAAAAAGGCAGATCGAGATCAGACAGATGCTTTGAGATGTGGTGCTGTAGTAAAATGTATCGAGCCCATTCTGCTTGATCTCATATTTGATTTATAACGTTATACAGATCGATTGATTCCTTAATCAATCGATCTGTATAACGTTGTAAATCAGGAGATCTTGTTTCAGGAGTTGGAGAAAGGCGCGGTATAACACCCTCTGACTTCCAGGTCTCCGACTGCGGACGGGGAACTCAGATGTCCTTTCTCTCTCTCTCTCGGCAGCCTCCTTCTGCGACATCACTTTTTCGCAGAAGATTATACCAGCGCTTTACCTAGACCCTACGTGAACCAATCCTAGAACTCATTTTTTTATCAACCAATCACAATCTCTACTTTACAACCAACCACGCGTGTCGTTTGTGTGAGAGCGATGGGAGATGTGTGCGACAGATAAAGTTATATAGCACTAAGTGAAATATGCAGCAGTTGTTATTACTATCGCGCGTCCGCTTTCAGCTCCCATATCTATTCAGCTAAAATGTCTTCGGAGGAAAGGATGGCACCTTTCTCCGAAAACCAAGTAGATATCAATTAGTCAATACAATTCGTCAGGCGCTGATAAATGCGTATGCGGCAAACAATGCGAATCACACAACCGCCACCACCCAACACAGAGTCTTTGTTTGACTCTGTGTTTGGCACTAATCGGTGTAACATAACTCCTGAGGATGCCCCGTGGAGAGGTGAAACACGTGTTGAGTAATTTGGTGGTGGCGGTTGTGTGATTCGCATTGTTTGCCGCATACGCATTTATCAGCGGGCTGGCGGGCGGTGCATTTCATTGCACGACTACCACTGCATGTGCGGAAGTGGCTAAATATTGGTCCTTTTCTTACAGCTAACAGTGTCGAGTAACAATCGAATATAGCCTAGCTACAGCGCGTACAGCAATCGCGCACATTCACCCCCTTAAAGTATTTACTCTTACACATGTACATGATATCGTAAAATTATATTTTCAATAAGCACTTTATTTCAATTCATATTCTTTGATAGTTGTTGATAAACATTAAATATCAACAATCGTATGTCAATTATAGATTCAAGTACAGTAATTGCGCGCAATATCCGTCTGTTTGTAAAAAAATAACTGTTGTTTACATAGAAACACTTCAATTATCTGAATAAAGATAAGGTAATTGCTCTTGATGTTAATGTTCGAAGACAAACAAGAATTATTATAAATCGTTTCAAGTAGTTGATAAAGTTATTTAAAGTGCTTTACTGTTATAATGTTTTATAACATAAGAAATGTGTGGTAAATTTTGTACTTTGCATTCTGTTTTTTTTTTATGACCCCCGCTATTGGGGACCTCTCGTACCCCTATCTTGTGGTGGGACAGGGTCTTTTTTGGGCAATTTTTTTTTTTTTCACTTAGTTTTTTTTTTTAGTTCCGTTCTCTGCTTCCATTCTTCACATGATCTTTCATTCCATTCTTTTATACCACATTTCTTCTTCATTTCTTTTCAAGATCATGGGAAGTCGCTGGATGTAGGCAGAGGGCATCATGCAGTCCTGAAATGCGCGGTCGACATGATGATGGTTATAGAACTTAACTTAGATCCCTTTGTTGATCTCATCAACTTTTGGCCATTTAAAATTTAAGTATTTTTTTATTTGTTAGTCTGTTGAACAGTTATACGAAGTCAGTAAAGTTTTTTTTTTTAAAATATTAAACTATTGAACGAAGAAGACTTTATTTCTATTAATACATGGGAAATTTCAGTTTATATATATTTATATATGTATATATTTAAAAAGACGATTTGATATCTGATGGCAGAGGAATCGTCATAACTATCTAATAACTGATTATTAATATTTATTTTCTTATTTTAAATACTTCTTATACAACTTATGTGTAACAGTGAACTTAATGACAAAGCCATCATTTACTTGTTAACAGTCAGGCGGTACAGACAAAAAATCGATCTTACTATGTATAAAGCATATTTATATTAGTATATTATATATGTAGGATGTGATTTGAAAACAAATTTGGAACAAAATTCACTTAAATATTTGTCAAATTATCATCTTTAGACACAGACACGCGTTATACCTTCCTTCGACTCTTTTACACTTTGTTGTCATCTTAAACCAAATGTTACTATAATTAAAAATGTGCTTAACTAAAATATAATCTAAACCATACATATATATATATCCTTCTTTTTAAGTATACATTTATAAACTACTATTTATGTAATTATAATAAGTATAGTATTTATATAAATACCATATGAATGTAATCAATTCACTTTTTTACAACATTTGGTCACTAGCCCCCTATGTATCTCTGCATCACCTTAGATTGACTGGTAGAGAATGCCTAAAGACATTAAGTCTGTTTGTACAAAATTTGTTAAAGGTGTATATATATATAAATAAATAAATAATATTCAACTTAATTTTGTTAAAACACTGAATTGTTTCTTTTATAATGTAACAGCGTTGTGCGACTTTGGCTTCACTTCGTTGTATAACAAAATTTAATTATATTTTCTAATTTATTTACTAACTGTATCGTAGCTAATATATAAGTAACAGTGAGTTTAAAAGAAATTAAAATTGTAAATTTACTAGTAGTGTTGTATTATCATGTTATGTTTCGTGTAAAACGTAATTTAAAAACTTGACATTTTTAGGACCTCGCTAAAAATAAATAAGACACCCATGATTTAAAAAATTTGTTGAATTCCATTAAGTTTTAAATAAATTACGATTTAAAGTAGGAATAGTTTAAGAGACGTACGTAAATATTTCAAAAAAGTAAGCAAAAAATTTTTCGGAAATATTAAATGTATGTAGTAAAACCAAAGGTACGGACGATAATGTCTGCGGAATAAACGTAGGTTCTTCTTTAAAAAAAACTATTATATTTATTTATACACCTGAGAAATAGGTTTGTGTTGTTTTTTTAAGTTAGATATATGAGAGTTTCCGAAATCACTATGTAGAAAATTCTAACATTAGAAAACATAACACCACATGACTTGACTACAAATATATATATATATATATATATAAACATCTTATATAAAAAATAGCAGAATAAAACTGGTAACATTTTAAAACTCGTCTAAGTGAAAGGCAATAACTTAAAATACTGAATTATAGGTGGGCACGACAGATTATGAGTTAGAACAATGGGCACAGAAGGTTTTCGAACGGTATTTAAAACAAAATACGAAAACAACAGAATCTAAAACTATAAGTCGATGTACATGTCTGTTATAATTTAGAGAATTTTGATCGAATGTTATTTATAAAGTGGTTATATAAAATTTTTACAATTACCTTTCATCAATAAAAGGCTGGCTCCAAACAAAGGCTCTACATCTTCAGGAACAAAAGCTTTGTGATTGACGAAATGATCAAAGTCTTTAACAGTTATGTGCTTAATTATCTCTGGATCTCGAATGAGTATGATCGGCGTTGTACCTTCTATATAACCCACGTACCTGAAAATGAATCAAAAATTTCGTGTTGATTATAAAGAATAGTTTTAACGATCATAGAAACTTTGTGATGAACATATGATTGATGCAAAGAATTGATCTGAAGTAGCAGTAGACGAGGCACGTCGCTAGTACAACTGATGGCGGTGTGGGCAGGCAGGGTAGTCGTCCAAATAGGTGGACTCGGACACGCGTCTACTGGTTCGTGGTCACTCGAGAATCAGCCCCAACCGCCATCGGTTGCACGAATGATGGGCACCTGTCACTGCCACCTCAGATGAGCAATTCTTCGAGCTACATCGAAGATAATATTTCCTCTGTGGATCTTCTCATTTCTAAGTAAGAAAAGAACCAATATCTAGCCACTTCCGCACATGCAGTAGAGGACTCTGGGTAAGCCAATCGCTACGTGGACCTATAGTGATCAGGGAATTTAGATGGAGCAAATGGGATGTATGGAAGAAGATTTGCAAAAGATGTAATACAGAACATGTCATAGAAAGAGTATGTAAGAAAAGGACTAATCGATAGCTACTTCCGTTATGTAGCAGTAGTCGGGCAACCAAGCACCAAGGACTCGGTGTTTGGCACTGATGGGTGTAACATAACTCCTGAGGATGCCCCGTGGAGGGGTGAAACACGTGTTGTGATATTTGGCGGTGTCATTTGTATGATTGCATTGTTTGCCGCATACCCATTTATCAGCGGGCTGGCAGGCGGTGCATTTTGTTGCACGACTACTACTACATGTGCAGAAGTGGCTAAATATTGGTCTTTTTCTTACTTAGGATGGACTTCCGCAAAGTAACGCCTGATTTCATTAAATACTTCTCGTTTCTAATTCGATCTCGCAGCGAAACTGTAAACATAGCTGTCTTCAATGCTCTCTGGCTAGCCCTGACTCTTCTTATAAGGCCCGTCGTAAGTGACGACGTCTCAGATAAGGATATAGCAGGATGTCGCAGCTTCCGACCGAATTTTCAATAATTGAATCATCATATAAATTCGTACATCCTGTTACGTAAGAGGGGACAATCCAATTTTCTTTGCCTGTATACGCCGAGATAAATGACCCTTGTTATATATTTCATGTGATTTAAATATATCATAGTGCTGAATCGTGGCGCGTCTTATGGTTTAAAAATAGATGTACTTTTAATTTTTTTTGTTTATAATAGTTTTTAATTTTTATCTTGTGAAGAGTTGTTGTTTATCAAAGGTTGATAACCTATAGTTATCGTGAAAACGGAATGATTAATGCATAAATTTGTAATATTTTCATATTTGTTTTATTATATTGTCAGGGGACAGGGGTTGTTGAATTTTAAAGAATCACTTAACGCGGCAACCGTTAAACATTTATTAATTTTAGATATTACTTCTTTTTGTACTGTGAAATGTTTTTTTACCCAAATATAATAGACTCGTATACAGGATAACAACAGGTGAAGAATCTTTATAAGGTGTGATGACACATTAGCCATCAATTAATATAAGGTATGTATAAAATAATCAATAGTTTCAAAAATAATAAATAACGTAATGACACTTATATACGTATGTGTGTGTGTGTGTGTGTGTGTGCGTGTGTGCGTGTGCGTGCGTGCGTGTGCGTGTGCGTGCGTGTGCGTGCGCGTGCGCGCGTTTGTGTTTGTGTGTATGTGTGTGAGTGTGTGTGTGTGTAGTAAGAAATACACACACACACATACACACACATATATTTATATATATATATATATATATATATATATATATATATATATATATATATATATATATATATATTTGGCCTACGTTAGTAATCACTTCGAGTACATTTCCGTGTTAGATATGCAAGGTCAATATGTTTTTAATAAATTTTTCACTGACTTTTTTAATTTCATCATCTTCAATCCTTCCTTTATAAGTATCACCTACAGGGAGATAATATAAAACATATGTACACAATTTTATTTATTTTTGTATTTAAATTTATACATTCCATTTTTGTAAAGCTAAAAGTTAACTGGTAAACATTTGTTTTATGCATAGTGTTAATAATTAATTAAAAAACTTACTTTTCATCGGGGAATTCCCTATATACAGCGTCGATCTCATCAATAAAATGCCTCTTTAGGAACGTACTTCGAACTATATTTCCAAATATAGGTAAGCCGGGATTATATTTCAAACCACGCTCATCGAAATAACTGTGCACACGTTTGTACGTGTAAATGAAATACACGATTAACGCGGTAAGAATAAATATGAGGATTTCTATAATCATTTCGACCGCTGTCAAATACCGCCGCCTGTGTGACAACTAGAATACGAATGATAGCGAAGTCATGATTGTGGCGAATAAAACAAATTGCAACTCAAGGGCGCTTACTGGCTTTGTTCGGGAGACAATTGCGTATATTATAACACAACTTCTAGTAAGACCATATATACAGTACATAATATGTTGAAGATTATTTCATAAAATAATCTTGACTCGTCAAAAAAAAATTTTTGTACTTCACTTGTTTTTTAAGTTTCTAATTTTTCGACATAAACAAAAGAAAATTGTTGTAGTGTATAAGACCATAGTACATAATATATTAAAGATTATTTCATATAATAATCTTGACTCGTCAAATAAAAATTATTTTTAAACTTCACTTGTTATTTATGTTTCTAATTTTTCGATACAAACAAAAGAAAATTGTTGTAGTATATAAGACCATATATAAGTACATAATACATTGAAAATTATTTTATATAATAATCTTGACTCGTCAAATAAAAATTATTTTTATACTTCACTTGTTTATTGTTCCTAATTTTCGAAATAAACAAAAGAAAATTGTTGTAGTATATAAGACCATATATAAGTACATAATACATTGAAAATTATTTTATATAATAATCTTGATTCGTCAAGTAAAAGTTATTTTTATACTTCATTTGTTTTTTATGTTTCTAATTTTTCGACATAAACGAAAGAAAATTATTGTAGTATTTAAGACCATACATAAGTACATAATACATTGAAAATTATTTTATATAATAATCTTGACTTATCAAAAAAAATATTTTTATACTTCACTTGTTTTTTATGTTTCTAATTTTTCGACATAAACATAAGAAAATTATTGTAGTATATAGTTTATAATAAATTTGTTGTTAAATACAAGACCCTAACACAACAGCAAAGTACACTGACGGCGTCCAAATTCAAATCGGAGTTCAAATTAAAATTCGCAGAAAACGCCCAAGAGTAGTACATAAAAATATTGTCGCCGTAATGATCAACAATACGAAGCATGAACTATACATGTTTAAAACAATGAACTTTTTTTAAGACAGACATTAGTTTCTTTTTAATAATAGCGCTTTGAATAAGTTGGTAGTTACTAAGACAAGGATTCTGGAAAGGGGGGGAAAATAGATGTAAAAGAGTCGCCGCCGTTGTCGTTTCAACCCATAGACGTCAACTGCAAATAGTAAGCCTTCCTCAAAGATATGTATGCGGGGATATATCATAATCGCTACGCTTGGCAGACATGTAGGCGATGATCGTCTAGTGTTTTGGTATGCAAAGGACGCTGATACCCATCCTGTGAAAACTTGTTGTTGCGAATTAAAATATATAAGACTGTATTCTAGGAATCGAACCCGGGCATACTATCGCAAGTCTCAGTCCTCCACCGCTGGACTGTTACGACTCTTTTAAAGTTTATGTCTCACTTTATACTTTTATCTACATTGACGTCTTGGTGTTATATTGGATTAAATTATGCACGTGAGAGATCACAAATTTAAATTAATTTACGTGTATATTTTTGACTTTTTAAATTTAGTGTTCTCTTACCTTCTTAAGTAAGAAAAGGACCAATATTTAGCCACTTCCGTACATGCAGTGGTAGTCGTGCAACAAAGTGCACAAATTACCGTAGTACACAATTACCCCGTGGAGGGGTGAAAAACGTGTTGAGTGATTTGACGGTGGCAGTTGTGTAATTCGCATTGTTTGCCGCATGCGCATTTATCAGCGGGCTGGCGGGCGGTGCACTTTATTGCATGATTACTGGTACATAACGGAAGTAGCTATAGATTAGTCCTTTTCTTACTTAGGATGGACTTATGCAAAGTAACGCCTGTATCTATTAGATATAGAAAGAGTATGTTAATAAAATCAACTTGGAAAACTCAGACAATACATGGCTGGAGGAACGTGAGGTCTCCAAGAACGGTGGTCAAAAAATAACAAACAGACCGACGACATAGATAAGGTCACGTGAAGTCGTTAGATGCCGCTTCCACGTATCAACGCCAGGACACACGCCTCACATCGAGCCCCGGCGGTCTCAATGCGCATATCATGCACTACTCACCTACACATGACACGGCGGCCGCGTCTGCGTAACCCGCGTTCAAGCGAGGGCGGTCCGGAGAGGCCCGTGTCTCTTTCGACCGCCGAGTAGTCCTCGCTTCGTGCTACATACTCAACACCCCACTCACTACACTATACGCCTACACGGTTATACTTCTCCGCGTGTAGACGTCTTCCTCGTAACTGAGGTACGATCCCCAGCGTAAATTTTTTTAGTTCTTGGACCTCTGTTTCTACAGGCTCAATTTCGATGAAGCCTTACAAAGCCTAGACCGGCTAGCAGCACAACTTCTAATACATCAAATGTCAATGTCAAATGTCGTTAGATGCGGGCAGCGATAGACAGGGTGTCGCGATCTTTGGTGGGGGGATATGCCTTGAAGAGGACCTCTATTGGCTGATATGATGATGATAGTTTTGCTTAGATAATAAAAATCTTAATTAAATTTATACCTTTTGTAGTTTTATGGAATAAGACGAAAAATTTATTTTACTTGTTTTTTTTATTTTATTTAGTAAAGTGGTACATGTTAAAAACATATAAAAAAGCATTCCATAGTCAATTTATGTATTGGTTAATTTATATTTTTCTTGATTAAGATCTCTTCTCCAATTTTACCCAAGTACCGCCCTTGGCCTTCAAACTGAACTGGTGGGGGATGATAACGATTGGGTCTGTTGTCTTCTTGCACTTTAAAATCTTAAAGTTCAATATGACCTGATATAATAACACCTTCAGCTCCAATAGCGCGAATCTAGAGCCTGGAAAAAAACGTTAATTAATTCAAAGATATAATTTTTTAGGTTAAGATATTTCGTGTAACGGTTGTTTAAAAAGTCATTCCCGCATTTGACCGTCCGTCCGACCCACCCTGCGTACCTCAAATGCTAACCTTTCTTTAGTTTTTGGGAGAAAATCTTCTGGATGACTACAAGATACTTTGCCTTCTGAAAAATGGACAGGGTTATTTGGCATTCCTTCACACCCATCCCCTCAGCATTCGACTTCGGTACCTTTGAAAGAGTTACCGCATCTCATACAGAACTCACAGTTGCCTTTCAGTACTAGATCCAGATATATACCGCCGAAAAGCTGTCTCTTTCCCCAGCACTCTTGATGTTCCGTAACAACACGAGACCACTAAACGTTGCAATCCTTCTCGCATTAAGTGGACGTTAAAGGCGCCCACCCTAAACACCCGCGAACCTGATGCTCTTTCAATAGCCTCTTACGGCAGGGAATTCGTTGACTCTACTATAGTGAACCCAGGGTTACCGCAAACATTAAACTTGCCTAACTTGTACTGCCACGCATCAAAGTATAAATTGTCGCCAAATGCAACACTATTATCTAGACCGCTTTACTTAGACTCTCTTGTTATAGCAGCGTCTTCACACCGCACCGATCTACAACACAATGTCTACTACACACGTCAGGTGGAGTCATTATTATACCTATATACTAATGTATATTGTAAAATTACTATCTCAATAGAAACTTTTCAATTACTTTGTTATCCTGGCGTTTTATTACCTTCAACTTTGAGACCAAAAAGTTATTTTCTAGTTATCACCGGGCCCTATTCGCACAGTCTATATATAAAAAAGAGTACAATAGGTGTACATGTCATACAACTGGCAATTTCTTCCAAATAACCATAGTATAGAAAGCATAGAAGAAGGATAAGTTAATTAATTTTATTTTTTAAACTTTACTCTAAGGCATGTTATTTAATTTACAGGAAGTTTGTCTTGGTCGATAATTTAATCCCTGACCTGTGTTAATAACAGTTCAAAGCAACTAGGCAAGCATTGTTCAGCTTTAAAAATCATAGATCTTGTTGTAAACGTCGTTTCTGCCAAGTCACTTTACGAGGTAAATATCTTTTTTATGTATTTTTCTATTATCTGTAATTTTTTGTGTGTATTTATTAAAAAAATTTACAAATTTTAATTTCTACGACTAAATTGATCAATATCAACACACGCACACACGTACACACACGTATATATATACATATAAATTTGTGTGTGTGTGTGTTTAGGATTCCTATGATATGCTATATGTTAAAAATCGAATTTTTCCTTTCGAGGGTTCATGAATATTTGATCAACAATACCACAGCAATGTTTATCTTTCGTGTATTTAATACTTTGAAATGTCTATGTAACGGGAATATGTAAATCGATAAAAAAAAACTATTTTTTATATCTTCCGACGATGGGATATCATTTTCGATATATAAATAGATCTTGAACGTTATTAAAGAAACTGTTAAAATTTACCAAAAATGATAACAATTTAACGGATTTTATTAACTTACCAAGGCAACTTCTGGGCCCAACACCGAATGGCATATACGTAAAAGGTTTGATCTCATGTTTCCTTTCGTCCGAAAATCTATCAGGATCAAAAACTAAAGGATCAGGGTAGTGTTTCGGATCTAAATGAATCGGATTCACGACATTGTAGATAACATCACCGGGAACCAACTGTAAAAGGAATTCAAAAAAGAATTGTACATACACTTTTTATTCAAAAATTACACAAAAAGTCATTAATTCGGATAAATAAATGATAGAAAATAAAATATTAATTAAAAAGCAATATTATAATTATGTAGTGAATAATTGGAGTAGTTGTATGCAGAATATGCCCGGAGTTTCGCTGCCATCAGAAATGAGCACTATGATCACCGAAGTTTGAAGATTTGCTCATTGGTTATGTGTGGTATCGCAGCGTTCGATCTGAACACATATGGGGGCAACCAACGAAATGATATAGAGTGGGTTGCAGCTCTATGGGACCCACTAAAACAACGGAAATCTTGCCTCCAGCTGTTACATTCGTCCGAAGTAGCTTGAATAGGAGAACAATCCAGTTATGGGACGCGAACTGAACAGCACAGCTCGCGGATCCAACACCGCAATAGGTAGATCCTTGATAACAGTGATTACTCAGTTTGCACTAGGTACTATATAGTTCACACGGTATACACGCGTCGATAAAAATAAAAATTAATGGATTTTAGGGTTTTTTGATGAAGAGCCGGCGTTTTGCAACCGACATCAAGCGATTTTAAAGTTGCACTAACTCGCACTACTAGAGGGCGCCATCTTTGGCTTTGGCGATCCGTGATTGGACGAATGTACGAACGTCAAAAATTACCTTCAGCTATTGGCTAGAATTACCGCAATTTGAGTGGGTAATAGCGCTGCCTTATAAGAATTTGAAAAAAGAATTTATAATGAAAGTATCCGTCTTACCTTTGTTGGTTTACCACCTTCACGTGGTGGCGGTAGTTCGTATGGTTTCGTGCATACTCTGTCCATTATTATAGCAGATGCCCATCTACGTAATGTTTCTAAAAGTTAATACATATATTAATTTATTCACTAGACAGTGAGAAAGGTAAAGTTCTCCTAAATAGATAATGTTCGTTTAATAATATATATATATATATATATATATATACACATATATACACACACACACATATATATATATATATATATATATATATATATATATATATATATATATATATATATGTGTGTGTGTCTGTGTGTATAAAATTACTAATATTTAAGGTAGTTTATTAAGAATTGGAGTTATGTACAGGATAATATGTTAATAGGTTAACCCTTTTTAGAAGTGTTTGGAAGAGTCGTAAATGACACCATTCAACTCAAGATGTAAATGCTATCTAAAAGGATCACGTAACTATCTAAAAAGTTCTAAAAATATTATTTCTAATATCAAAATCTAATACATAAAGTTCTCGTGTCACGTGTTCGAACTTGAACTCCTCCGAAACGGCTTGCGGTCAAAATCGGTATTTTTACCAAATTTTACATGCGTATTCAGTATGTCTGAGAATCGGCTACTATCTATTTTCCATACCCCTAAGTGATAAGGGTGGTCCACCCCTAAATATAATTTTTAATTTTTTAGACAATTTTTTTGGTTTTTATTTTATTATGATACAGCATACAAAAATACATACAAACCTAAATTTTCACCCCTCTACGATCAACCCTTATCTTACATTTGTTAATTAAAAACTTTAATTTTTTTGCAAAACAACGTTTGCGGGATTAGCTAGTATGTTTATAATATATAAATTACTTTAACTTATTCCAACTTTACTGTGTGACATAAATTTTACTTCACATACAATGTTAAAGTCACATGATAAGGCTCTCAAAAGACTAGCTGCGATTTATCGTAAAAAAATAAGGTCCATAGAAAGCGAAGTGTAAACAAAAGAATTTCATGTTTAAAAACTTTACGCACTTGGTTTAAAAAGAGCATTCGTGCAGTTAAAGATTGTTTTAATTATCGTCGACCGCAATAAGATTCTTAATGTGTACACGAAAATACAAGATATATACTACAATGCAGTACACTATACTAAATTTCAAGTACAAAAACAATTACCGTTAATAACACATTCAAGGTATTTCAAATCACTAAGACTGTCATACACAAGGCTTCCTTTGGAGTCGTTATATGCTTTCACTTCTTCATACAACCTTTGCTGTATTTTAGGATTCAGAGCGAGCTCATGAATGCACATTGTTAAAGCTGTTGACGATGTATCGAAGCCGGCAAAGTAGAATGTGAAAAGTTGGCATGCGAAGTCAAGATCCGTCCATTCTGGGAAATTTAAAAATTATTATTTTTAATAAGAGTATATTTTCATTAGGCTTGTTTATAACTATTAACAATTTTACTACGATATTATATATCTAAAATATCCAGTTAATTAGTCTTGTTACTAATCAACAGATAATTTGTAATAATTATATAAGATCGTCTTAACTAAACCCTCTTCTATTTCAACATTATCTGTCTGTAAATTTTTTTTTCGTATAAGACCGCCTATTGTTCTTTTTCTTTACTATTATGTAACTATATATATATATTCTCCAGTGTGTATAATTCTTCTTTTCTTCTAAGGTATAGGCCTCCCCCAAAGATAGCGACTTTCTTCAACCTTCGCTACATCTATCGGCTACCTAGTGTTCACCACTCGAGAACCTATTATCCCCAATGTCCAACGGCTGTACTTGCGATGTGCGTGTATAATAAAGAGTATTAAAGTATATTAATCATCAACAGCTTGCAGACGGTGAAAGAAAAAAATTTTCAAACGTTTCAGTAATGTATCTGTTTGAAACCGTATATGGTATTAATATACAATCCTATATAAAGTCACAAAACAAAAACTTGTAAAAAAAATTTTAACATAGTGTAAAGGACTCTTTAAGTGGTAATAAATCTCCCAAATTAATTGCTAATTATTGTATCGATAATATTGTATGACACCACAAAAAAAAACACATGAGTTTACTGTGGGTAGGGTTTAAAATACCGAAATAAAATCTTAAAACCGGTATTTGATAATTGAAATACCGAGATACAGGTATTAAAACCGGTATTATGAATAAAAAAAATACTAGTTATATTTTTACTTACCTTTATTGCTATATTGTATTGTTAACAAATAATATATGAAATCCAATATTAATATATTAGATATTATATAATTAAAGAAGAAAAAAATATAATCAATTTGAAAGTTTTTATGAAATAATATTAATGGCTTGTGTTTTGTTTATTAAAGTATGCTTTTAAAAAACATAAACAATAAATCGTTCAATTTTTACATGTAAACACTACAGCTGATTTGCAAAATTAAACAATCTAATCTAAACAATTTAATAATTTTTGTGTTACATACTTTATGTACTTGTATAAACGAGATCTGTTCATTGAGCAGTAAACGTAACACATAAACAATAGCTTTATATTGCCGATACCGCCGCTTCTCGATGGTGCCATACTTGGCTCCGTTTGTGTAATAAATGTGCCTGATATAGATTTTATTACATTGAAATTGTTTGTAAATCTTAAAAAATTCTTGTAATTAATTATTATTATTATTTTAAATTACATTGTACAAAAATTCAATTTTCATCAACTAATGTAATACCGAAATACCGGTATTTTACATAAATACCGGTTTTCAATACCGGGCAAAAATCGCCCGGGATCCCGGAATCCTGGTATTGTAAGCCCTAACTGTAGGCTCTTTTCAAATCTGGACGCATTAGAATACCTCGTAGCTTTAGTTTGAAGGATATCATTATAGGGGAAGTTCAATTTGATTCTAGTTTCAACTAAATTGTAACAAATGATTTGAACTTGAATTACCAGTAGGGAAAAAGTATTGTTATATTATATTACTTGTAACTAATTTTTAAATCACTTACGTCTCACTGGGCCTTGTTTACTTGTTGTTTCGGCTTCTGCTGCATCGTCTTTCTTATCGTCATCTTTTAACATTCCTAAACATAAGGATTATTTAATATTGTAATAAAGCGATCATAGGTTACAAGTTCAATTTATAGGATACAATCTTACATTATTCACAATTTATGCATTACTTAGGATATATTTAGGATACTTAGGATAGGATTTCGAGAGGATGGCAGCAGTGTCCTCTGGGTACCATAATACCACATTTTGATCGCCAACCCTCCCTTCAAGAGTGGTGATTATGGTATATATTTTTTGGGAGACATAAGCCTCGCAGTGGGTGTGTATATACTGAAACGAAGGCTATGAATAATTTAATAATTATAGTCAAACAGTATATTTGAATCTTGATCTACAATAAAATTAAGTCTCTAGCGCCGATACCAAACTAATATCAGGTGATATCTCATACATCGATAATATATGCTGATTAAATATTCCGCGGTAATAGATTCTTTTTAAATATAGATATGCCTTTCCTAATCAGAACAGCGAAATCCTAAATTATGCGATGGTCACAATTCATATCTGTAACTTAGCGATTTTAAAAGGGATTATATAAGGTCATTAGTTACAGGTGTAAAAGCATCAAAGGGGTTAACACGTTTACTGCGGCTTGAGGCCGATTCAGCCTCATGGTAGACTTTGCACTGGTGCGGCGCGTAAAACTCGTGTTTTCTCTCTAGTGCGGCGGCTGTTTACACTCAACCGTATGAGGTATGACAAAGACAAATATAGCTTTCTTTATGTCTGCGAAGCATTGACTCAATATTGTAAAAAAAATGATTGAAACATGAGGCAGAAAAGGCCTCAACCGCACTACTAGGAAGTTCAGCTTGAGGCTGATTCGACCTCAGCCGCACCAGCTGAAAGTTCTTCAAAATTGGGCCCGCAGTGAACGTGTTAATTTATATTTCGCTCTTCATCATTTTCAATCAACCTGTATAAAGTAGACACTCTGAAATATGCCTCTTTAATTTATTTTCTCTATTGGAATGCAACAAGCCAACAACTTGTGACAGTATAATTTGCAAGTAGAAATTGTAACCAATATTTTATTTGTAAATCTAGTAATCCTAAATATAAAATATATGTTAACCTTTTTTATATATTTTCATGAAACCTCTTTAAATCTTTAACGTCTATAAACTCTGCGTAAATATAATGGAAATTAAAATAATTATAATTATTATTATTTAATATTTAATATTATTATATATGTGGTGACTGCTGAGTGCGGCCCTGAGTCTAGTACGTCTCTGCGCTGCGACAGACTCACGCGCAGATCGACCGGCTCTGCGCACACTCGCATATCCAGTCGGCTAAACGACCCAACGCTAAACATACGTCGCTCGCTTCACGACTCTAATACTTTTCAATTCCTATTTCTCTATGTAAGAAAAGGACCAATATTTAGCCACTTCGGCACATGCAGTGGTAGTCGTGTAACAAAGTGCACCGCCCGCCAGCCCGCTGATAATGCGAATGCGGCAAACAATGCGAATTACACAGCTACTACCGTTAAATCACTCAACACGTCTTTCACCCCTTCACGGGGCATCTTCAGTAGTTATGTTACACCGATTAGTGCCAAACACAAAGTGCACTAATCGGCACTTGTTAGCACTTTGTTGCACGACTACCACTGCATGTGCGGTAGTGGCTAAATATTGGTCCTTTTCTTACTTATGATGGACTTCCGCAAAATGACGCTTGATTCCATTAAATATTTTTTCTATATTTAATTGTTTGGCTTAACTAATAAAACTTTTATACCATGTGTGGAGATCCTTAGTTACATTCCAAGCAGGAAAAACACATGAGGAAGCTACCTCCATATGTACGTTATACGTTATATACGTATGAACATTGTGTATGTAAGTTCATATAAAATAATAACTGAAATGTTACCCTTGGATGCTTGCATGAGTAGTTGTATCATATCCGGCCTCTCGAAGTTATTTTTCTCTCTCTGCTCCATTGTAACAGCGATAACGTTTTTAAAGAAATTAATGAATTTTTTATCGAACACTGTGAGTCCGAGAAGCTGCAAATATTTATTCAATAATTATAAAAACGGAGTATAATACTTAGCTTAAATTTATTCTCAATTCATCTTTCTGCTTCTTCTTTGCAAACTATAACAAGCGAAGCGGAGAAGAATCAGAAGTAAAATATATTATACAAAAAATTGAGGATTATTAAGACTCTTGTTAAAAGTTTAAATATCGAATGAGTGAATTTTATCTTCATCTCTTGTTCTTTACATCATTATTATAATAACAGCTAATTGATGCCCGCTTCTCTCTAATAATTCCTCTGGTAATGTTATTACTTCTGCTTCACTTAAGATAGACAGATGACATTATTAAAATTGTCAGAAGACTCTGGGAACAGTTCCAGCCGGTCTTATTGAAAATATATAGGGTCTGACATGACAAAACATTTTAATTGAAACAATACCTTTGCAAGCGACGGAAAATAAAAATTTAACATCAATTTAAATTTCTGCTCAAATGCTTTCACGAAAAGCTCTTGACCGGTCCTGTAGAATTCGTTGTCCTTGTCCTTCACAGAATTCACTTGATATCCAAAGGCTGTGGATGCAAGCACGTCGTTTGCGTATCGCCGCACAACATCCTTTACATTGATATCCTCTGATATATGATCTGCAAATGCATTTCTTATTCAATATATGAACCTACTTTTTGCTATATTTACTTTATTATTCCGTATCGTTTGTGTATCAACAGTTTGGACATCACGTCAGCTGATAGATCTTCACAAGGCATGGGCTTCCCCCCATGGGCATCCAGTGACGTCCCGCGACCACCCGCTGCCACTTCATACAACCGACGAATTCTTTTTGATACGTCTGTTGTCTCATTTCTTCAGCAGATCTCATCATTTCTGTTTCGTTCTCGCAGTGAAACTCTGAGCATTGCCCCTATATTATCGTTTTTGTCACAGTATAACTATATTTATTTTATTCCATTTTTATACTTTATACGGACATATTGCAATGGCGGAATTAATTCCTTATATAATTTTTGTACCAGTCATCGCAGAGTGGTGCAGAGATGAGTCAATGTCAGATATGTACGTAAATATTAAAATATGGGGGAAGCAAGAAAATTAAAAGTAGAATATAATATAATGCAAGACTGTTTCCATACGATGGTTGTTTAAAGAAATTGCCCCGTGTGATAAGACGGTCCATAGTACTCTTTTGTTTATTATTATGAAACCATTTATATATTTTCTTACATGAACAATAAAGAAAAATAAATTAAATAATGTAATAACAATTTTTACCTCTATAGGTCTTGAGTCTTCTTTTTAATCATATAGACTCTAGTTCCGAGAGATATATTATATTATATTATATTATATTATATTATATTATATTATATTATATTATATTATATTATATTACATTATATTATATTATATTATATTATATTATATTATATTATATTATATTATATTATATTATATTATATTATATTATATTATATTATATTATATTATATTATATTATTTTATATTTAACTTACCGTTCAAGTATTCTACTATGTTGTTGCTTATTTCGGTCATGAACGGCAACATATGTCTCATCTTGGAGCCGGTGAAAGCCGGACTCAGTATAGTTCGCATGTTCCGCCATTTTTCATCTAATTGCAAATAAATAGATTCAGTCATAAGTTAATACTACTGTAAAACTTTTAAAGGATTTTTCTTGTTATTTTTTTTGAGAGAATTTCTCAATTTTCTCATAATTAGAATCTATAAACAGTGGAATAGTTCAAGAAATAAAGCGTTTTCATTTCTACATTATTCGAAACGCTATTTCCAGCTTTAGTGTTAGCGGTTTTAGAAATAATAATGGAAAATTACGTAACGAAATAGTGTAATCTAGTGTATTCCTTGATCAAGCCACAGCGAATTGACCGATTTTATGGATCCTCTTTTCATATGTATCCAAATACTTGAAAATTTGCAGAAAATAAAATGGCTATTAAAATTATCCGTTTTTGACAGTTCGCTTTGAATTTCGAACGTGTGACAGTTCTTCAATTTCAAACCATAGTTTTATAATCAGCCAGTATTTTCATTACAAAATTAATAATTTAATAAATAAATGAAATCGTTATTCTGAGATACTTCATAATATTTATTATATTCTTTTTGCATTCTTTTTGATTTCTGACGCCACAAAGTCCATCAGAACAGCTAGTGTTATTTTTTTTAGTAATATCCCAACGTGCTGAATTAAATAGTTATCACAGCTTGAATTATTAAAAAAAGTAAAAGTTAAAACAAACCGCGCATCATGAGCAGCGAGCCTCCGAACAGGGGATCAACCTCTTCAGTTATGAACTGCTTGTGGTTTAAAAAATGGTCAAAGTCCTTTACCGTTGTGTATTTAATAATCTCCGGATCCCTAATGAGGATGACAGGCGATGTTCCTTCAATGTAGCCGACATATCTGAAAGCAATTTGAAGTTATTTAGTTCTCCGTTTTACTATTTCAGTATTCTCTCTGTTCTCTTTTCTTCTGTGTTACTGGTAACAAAATTTTATAAGGAAATTCTTAATATAAGTACGCAGTATTTAGAATTTATATTAATAACTACCTATGTACCTACACACGTTGCTGTGTTATGTATCTAAATTAAAATATAAACAAAAACACATTTATAATACCTCAAATATTAATTAATAAAAATAGTAAAAAATTTTTTTTATCGATAACCTTTCCGGAGATGTAATTAATAATTAAACAAATTTTCACTTTAATTGGATGTATGGTATTTATTTATTTAGATTAAACATATAGGTTAATAAATTAAAAAAAAAACACGTGTATAACTTGTAAAAATACATAAGTAGTAAGTCGAGAACAGAATTATATTTATGTTCATGAATTTATAATTATGTTTTGATGTTAGATAATAAATAAAATGTCCGAAAGCCAACATGACAAATAACCTTCTTTGTTACAAATTAAGGACAATTAACAAAAAAAAATTACTAAAAACATTATTGTAAATTAAAAAAAAATAGTTATTAACAAAATACGTATATAATGTTTTAAATTAGGTAGCACAAAAACCTGTTTGTCCGATTCGAATCAGTGAAAACAGGTCTAACAAAAAAGGTACAATACAAAAAGTAAATAAAAAAAGGAATATCACATGTCAGTCGTTAGACGTCTAGCGCTGCTCGCATCACTTCCCACGACCTTGGCTAAGTTGGAAAGGAAGGATATGTTAAAGTTTTTTTTTTATGACGTTGTCTAGTTCTAGAAAAAATCAAGGTCAAGCAGTCTGATTCAACTGTTATGAGTGAAATTGAGCCTAATCTTGGTAGAGTTGCCTCCAAGACATGTATATAAATATATATATATTAATGGCCCCCGCCAATGGGGGCCTCTCGTACCCCTATCTTTTATGGGACAGGGATTTTACGCAAATTTAATTATTCACATAATTTTTTATTATTTACTTTCTCTTCTTTCATACTTCACATTGTCTTTCGGTCTATTCTTTCATGCCACAATTCTGCTGTCTTTCCTTTTTGCTCTATATCACCTTTCATTCATTCCTCTTTTCTTTTTACAGTTTCATAATTACATTGTTATTTTATATCACAGTATATATATATATGTGTGTGTGTATGTAGATAAATGAGTGCTTTAAAAAATCACTACAAAATTGTTACAAACGGGTATCTTTGTGCCGAGCGGTCGTATACGAATGCCTAATTCCTACGCCTCGTACCTTGAAAGCTTGAGCTGACTGCGTAAATAAACCCTAACACTTACCCTGCTCCTTGAGGGATGGTGATCTCTCCCACCAGCAGACTAATTAAATAGGTGATGTGTTTAAACTTTTTCCTGTTAAAACTTTATCTGAATTAAGCTAGCAGACCTGAGGACTAAGGTTTGCGACCTAAATCACACGAAGAGGGACTTTAACCGTGTAGGTGTATAATGAATAGTGTGACAAAGATTGCAAAGGGATGACTTCTCAGCGGTAGGAGTGACACGGGCCTCTTTTGACCGCCCTCGCTTGAACGCGAGCGAGGAGGACAATGCCTGTGTCGTGAGTAAGAGAGTGTGTGATGCATCGTGCCCGCCGGGAGCATGATTTGAGGTTTGTATCGTTATGAAGAACTTGAAGGGGAATACCTCTTTAAGAGCCGCGAGAAGCGACGAGTTAGTAGACTAGTATCGCGCTAGACCAAATAGACATACTCTCTCTCATATACGGTACCTCAAAACATAAGATAAATTAGTTTTAATTCATATTTCAAACACTATTTTTACCAGTGTTAAATAGAGCTACAGGTTTCTTTTCAGTATCGTCTTGCGAGTTTCTTTTGACTGATGACATAATTGCATTATTAAAGTTCTATTCTACCTATTTCAAATAATCTATCAGCGTTAAAATTACAAGATGTACTTGTATCACGTACCGTCAGTTGCCTTGAAGAATAAAATGAGCTATGTTTCCTAGACATAAAATCTGAACAGTGCAATAGAGCTGCTTGGGACTCAAACAATCAAAGAGATTATATATAGGAGTCATATAAACATATCATCTTTATATTATGGTGCCAGTACGTATATTTCATATTCATAAGGTCATGTCTGAGTTTCAAGGTGACTACTAAAACGCAGCGCCGAGGAAGTAGTTGTCTTAAAAACGTGATTGCAATTTTTTTTGTGAAATTGTCTATTTATTTATTATTTTTATACACTGTATAATCGTGAACTTAATGTCTATTAGGCATTCTCTACCTGTTAAAATTTTAGTCAAATATCGCGGTCTTATCGAGACAATCTCATACAGACAACTATAGTATAGAAAATGTAGAAGTATAAATAATGAGTTGTTACCGTGCACCAAACTTACATGTATAAACAAACATATATATGTATATAAAATATATACTTATAATAAATAAGGTATAATAAAATCGATCTCACATATTTAATATTATAAGTGAGATTTATTTAATTCTAGTTACAATCAAATTGAGTTCTTCTGAAATTTATATCAAAGCGTATATAAATGATGGCTATATATGATCCGAAGTGGAAAATAAAATAAATAAATAAATGTTTGATAAAGGGATTTTTTATTTCTACCGTTGCAGCTCCGGACCATGGCAGGTAACGCGCGACCGTACCTCTTCCCGCGCGGATCGAATCGACGCGTCGGCTCACCGAATGCTTCTAGGATTAGTCACGAATAGCAAAATCGTCTGGAGGTCGATTTGTAAGCGCTGTTTTTTTATTTCATTTATTTCTTGTTCCTCTATCTTAATTTTAGGACAGGGATATATTTTCCAATAATTTATGCATTCACTTTTATTTGTAAGCGCTATTTAATACTAGTCATTAAGACTAAAGTTGCATATAGCTATAACTGGCGCCCAATGTGGGCCCCGAACCCATGACCTTGAAATTAAGAGTCCCATGCTCTACCGACTGATCTAGCTGAACATTGCCAAAAATTTTGACAAGTATTTTTATAAGACTATCATGTGAAATATTTTAGTTATGCAAAGTCACGATGTTCATTAATAATACTCAAAATATATTTAAAACTATTACAAAAAATTAAATTAGTACAGAGATCTTGCTCTGTCGTTTTAGAGATGAAGGGTGGTGTATGGCGAACATAAATAAAATGATAATGAAATGAGTTTGAAATATCTAATAATTGATGGAATATGATTAATTATAATTAGAGGTACGGAATTTTCGCAAAAAAAATCACCAATTTCGCATTTAAATTTTTCAAACATTGCAAATTTCGCATTAATTTCGCATTTATACTTTAAAACTTATTAAATTTGGGGTAATAAGCATTTTTCGACAAAAATTTTTCAAAATTAGAGGTGCATGCCTTAATATTTGACAAGTTTAGTTAATTAAAAAATCGTAAAAAAATTAATATTCGCAACGTTAAGCGTTCTTTTGTTAGTTTGTTACGACGACATTGTATATTTTAAGATGAGTTAAGCGTCCACTATGTAAAGTTGGATGTCAAATACTCTGTATTAGATTCTGCTTCATCAAAGGACGAAAAGTTGCATTTGACGGCCAACAAATTGTCATGCATATTATGATTTATATTTTCATTAATGGGTTCATGGATTAGCCCATTGATGGCAGAGTTCGAAAAAAAGATAAGGCGTTTTTCTAAAAATTAGGGATTTTCAACTGACCAGAGGTCTTTTACACAAAACAAAGAGCTTCTTTACTGATAAGTAAGCTAAGAAATATATCCCGTAGGCTTTAGGGGTCTATGATACGGAGTTGACATCACTGAATTTAACTATGAAAGTGTGTATATTCATCAATTAACTCATTTGAAAATGATCTTGAAAAACAGAAAAATTGCATACATTTCGCATTTATTCGCATTTATAAGAAATTTTCGCATTTATTCGCATCTATTTCGTAAATACGAAATTTCCGTACCCCTAATTATAATCAAGATTAAATAATTATTTAGTAATTTCGTTGATTCAGCAATATATCCTAATTAATACCGAATTCCAATATGGGAGTGTTTGATTCAACCTTATAATAATTCGAAGCTGTCATTCGCAGTGTGCGAAGCAAATGGGCTTTTAATTTGCGTCTGAGCTAATGTCACGGAGTAAATTTATGTGAACTGAAGCGTTATTTTTGATTAATTTAACACGATAAGTTTGTATTTAGTGATTGTATTGTAGTGTACCTTTAACTTTCTAAATACAAGGCATCAACTACCACGTATAGGATAGTTTTTCACTTATTTATTTCCATTACCGTTTTTATTTCTCTTTCGCTATTTGAAGGCATAGTAAATAAAAAAAATATATAAGATTTTCTCTATATAAAGTGATCACCCTAAAATATGTATAAGAATATATAACATTATAATATATACCAGTAACTTTTGCAGTACAAAACTTGGTGTAACATATAGAAAAGTTTAATTTCAATTTAATATGCAGTAATATGAATTTAAAAACACATTTTTTACTGTATTATAATTACGTTATTAATTATTTTTGAAACCGTTGATTTCTCGATTGAGTATACTATACATTAGTTTTTAATGAAATCAGGCGTTACCTTGCGGAAGTTCTTCCTAAGTGCCAAACATAGAGTGGAACTAATCGGTGTAACATAACTCCTGAAGATGCCCCGTGGAGGGGTGAAACACGCGTTGAGTGGTTTAACGGTGGCAGTTGTGTAATTCGCATTGTTTGCACATGTATCAGCGGGCTGGCGGGCAGTGCACTTTGGTGCACGACTACCACTGCATATGCGGAAGTGGTTTAATATTGGTCCTTTTCTTACTATACATTAGTTGACAACAAAACCATAATTGTACTTTTTAGAGTTTTTACACTTATAACCAATCATTCTGTATAATTCATAAAATGTGAAGTGTCTTCTGGGATTCGAATGCGCTACTACATATTTAGAAAGGAGATTGATAGACGTTTAACCAACAACCGTTTGGTTCATTGCTATCATAGTTTCATCTGTAGGAAGTTTTACGAATGAAATGTGCTGAATACAGGCCTCCCTCATATATTACTAACAAGACCGATTGCAATATTTCTGATGACCTTGACAAGATCGTCTGTCCACCTTATGGCTTTTTTTATGACCCCCGCTATTGGGAGCCTCTCGTATCCCCTATCTAGTTTGGGACAAGGACTTTATTTACTCATAATTTTTTCAGAGTTTTATATTTATACGACATTCACTTTCATACTTCTCAATTTATTTTATTCTTTCCTTTTATCCTTCACAATATCTTGCAATTTTTGTTTTCTTGTCTTTCATTTATTTTTGCTTTCATCGCCTTCCTTTCCTCATCTTTTTTACTCTTAGGTGGCACCTTATGGCTGGACTTAATGTACTATCTGTGGTCTTTCATTGACACTCATTGCCGTATGCGTTATGTTAATTATCGCTGGAATTAAAGCCTAAAAATATTTAATAGCCTATTCGGCGTATTGCCTCTCGCCGGAATGTCATTTGGCGAACAAATATTTCACCGAAATGGTAAATAATGCGAATAAGCTCTTTACCGACGATATTTATATGGGTTGCGTTGGTAATTTGTTTTTTTTATTAACTATTTATTTATAATTCTACTGTTTTTGTACTATGATTGCCTGGACAAAATTATCGCATGATAACACCGCCCATTGTACATATATTTATAATTTATATATATATATATATATATATATTTTTATTTAATATACATTAAAGTCATAGTCAAAAGTTTATTTAATGTTACGATAAACAAACCATTATTAATATAATGTATATTATCATTACAGTGCATATATATGCCTAAATGACACTACAGCCTTATGAATTTCGACTTGCTCCAAACCATCAATCAAAACATTAATTCACTACGCATTTATTATCGTAGAATAAAAACTATCTGTTGATAACTAAAAATACTAGACGGCCATACTTGAAGGCCATAACAGAGTATAACATATAATTACGACGTATACCTTAAGAAAATCAAAATTTATGTATAAAGATGCCAGTCGATTTTGAACATTTTGTTGTTGATTTTACGACCTACAATTTATAATATGAATTTTGTAACCTTTTGAGATAAATTGAATTTTGTATTACGCGTGGTATTCTTGTAATCTAACATGTAGGAGGGAATTAAATAAGAATGTAATTAGATACACAGATAAGAGGTATATAACCAAAGACAAGGATTAAATTGTACTGTGACATAAAAGGAAACCGACTGTGATATTTTGGGAGCGAAGTAGAAGCAAGAAAGGTGATCTATAGAAGATTAGTAAGCCAGAGGAATGCGAGATATTGTAAATAAATATAGAGAAATGTATAACAGACATTGTGACGGAAAAATAAGAGTAAAATCATGTAATATAAGTGAAAAAAATATTGAATTGTAAAAAACCATGTCTCTTCCGAAGTAAAAATCAACCAGAGGTTCTCAAATGGGGCCATATAAAAAAATTGCTTATGGAATATATATCGTTGTCGCTAGGGGTATTAAAAAAGGTAGCCTTGCACCTGACTGAACTTGATTGGCAGCCTAATCTGTCCTTGCTTAGTGTGATCATTACCTTATTTTCCAGGCCATGTATATACAGTATAGTTTGTATTATTTATAAAAGTTCATCTTGTCGTGCATTGTCGCTATTGACGTTCACTGCAAGGCATAGGCCTACACTAAAAATATCTATAAAGGATATATCATAATCGCCAAACTAGGTAGATGGTTTTGTGATCCCATTGTGGTATTATGTTACACAGACACTGCTGCCCATCTTTGTTTGGGAGCAGTGACAATGATACACAATTAATACACAAAATGTGAGTTTTATAAAATTCTATCCCGAGAATCGAATCCGAGACCTAAAATCGCGAGTCAGTCCTCCACCGCTGGACTACTGTTCGTTTAAAATTATCTCACTGTATACGTTTATCTACATCCGCTTTTAGCTTTTTAAATTTAATAATCTTGTACAGTCTATCTGTCGTCATAATAAATAATAATTCATTTTAAATAAATGTTTATTTTCTATTTTATTAACTTAAAGTATATAAAATAAAATAAAAATATTATTTACTTTAAATTTTATTTATTACTATCATTTATTTTAAACTATTCATCGTTTATTACGTAGTAAACAATATATGAACTTGACTTTACTTGATTGATGTAATCTTAAAAATGATGTAAACATATTTCAAGGTGAACTTCTATCAGTTTTTATAATGACAAAGATCAAAAGCCAAGTGCTGGTGCGGTACGTTGACACTGGAAGTGTCTAGAACTGGCTGGTTTCAAAATAATACTAGAAATTTATTATTGGAATTTGATTAAAAAAAAAAAAAACTTTTTAATAATGATTCAAACTGACGAGAACTTTAAAATTACGTTTCTGTATTGTATGATTTTAAGTTTTTCGTTGCGATCGCAGTAACATTATATATCTTTCATACTTCGGTTACATTTTGGAGATCAGACTACATTACTTACCACTTTTTTCAACTGGTTTAACGAGTTTAAACTTTAGCGTGAAGGGGTATTATTTGAGATTTTGCTTAGATGAGGAGGGAAATCTGGTTGGTGAAGGTGACCGCCAGTGCATGGCAAGGAGGCCTACTTAAAATGAATATTTGTCTGAATTTTCTGTAAATAATCGTAAAACTATGCATTTGATCATTTGATGATCTTTAGCAAAGTTGGTTTGACTAATTTTCGACTAATGCCACTATTGTAGTGGTGGCGTAGTAACGCGCGAAGTCTAGTCTAGTCTTATCTAGACTTTTAATAAAGTTAAACAAATGTATATATGAAAAACAAGTGAATATATGAAATGTTTAGCAGTTAAATAAGTCTCTTAGAAATAGTAATTTTTAATAACAATTTTTTTTTAGAATCAACCATCGCAGGCATAAACAAACTATCCAAAATAGTGATAACAGAGATAATAAAAGACAAATGACCTTTTGATGCTGTTTATAAAATAAGACTCATCACCGGTCTGTGGCGACAACCAGATATCACAAACATTATAAATATTTTGTAGTTTTGCTTTTGTTTACACAAACATTTAAAACAACAACGAATATTATCTTTTCATTAAATTCACGGAACGTGAACAAAGTTAATATTATCCTTCATTATTTTTGAATATTTTTTTAACAAATTTAAAACATTTTGTCTAAATAATGTAAAAATAAATAATGTAATATACTTTATAAACTACTTATAAATATATAGTTTTAACTTTTCTTTTATATTTATTCATGTAAGCATTTACATGCGCTTTTGAATCGTCGATTGTTTTAATATTATAGGTGGTAAGCTACCACTGCCTGGCAACGCTGATCTGTTGAGAAGAGACAACCAGAAACTCAACAGTTGCTCGTTAAATGAAATTTAACAACATTTCATGTCTACATTATAATATCAATCATGTCAACAAACCAAGTACACTAAAAACTCTTGAACGCTGTAATAAGACTTATTTAATAATATACTTATAATTCTAGACTTACAACTAAGAAAAGGAAGGTCTAAGATATCTTGTGGAACTTAATTATACATGCGAACAGCCAGACCCGTGATAGATTTGTTAGCATTTGAATACATAATTTAGGAGTAACGACTTTTTTATTTTTTGCATTTATTACGTTTTTGCTACCATTTTTGATGTAAGTTCTAAAGTAAGCGCATAAATAATTTGTTATTAAAAATGTACTGTGAAGAAGCCATGAGAATACCGATTTCCTTATATCGTCACTCGAGGTATCTCTGGCTTTAAGTTATAAATATCCTGTACAGTCCTCTTCTATGAAATATATACAGAATATTTACGGCACTGTCCTATAATAATTTGCATAAATTGTTTCTGTTAAATAATAATGTAGCAAAAAATAGCAATGAACTCTATATTATATTTATTATTATACTAAATGAATCATTGTAATAATTGAAAAGATAAACTATTAATTTAAATTAATAAAGGAGATTAATGGCTGTCGAGAAAGTAATAAAAAATTATACGTATGATGTCCCTAGATGGCGCTGGTTGTATTTTAAATCGCGCAATCTTTTGCTATTCATACAAACTTTGAAATTAATACTGATTCGTATATCTTTAATCTAGTTCAGGGACCCTCTCGCTCCGTGAAACAAAATCTCTTCATTGTTTCGTCTTTGAACGATTACAGTAAGGCCTTTATTTTTGTTACGTTGGTTTATTTTTTTTTATTACGACAAATCTGCATATAGGCTTACCTATTTTAATTTTTTTATTATTATTTGTTTGCGGAAACCGGCATCCAAAAAGTAGATAAGATATATTTTCATATTATTTATTAAAAAATTCTGCGTTCATTTATTAAGTAAGCAAAACTAAAATTATTACTTACTTTTCGTCCGGGAATTCCCTGTATATAGCGTCTATGTCATCCAAAAGATGTTTAGTTTGAAACGAACTACCAAACACATTGCCGAAAATAGGATATCCAGGATTGAACTTCAGTCCACGCTCCCGAAAATTTGATTGTACGCGTTTATGTATGTAAATAAAATAACCAATTAATGCAGTTATAATAAATATTAAAATCTCCACGATCATTTTGATACGTGCGTTTGAAACGGCAGTTAATGGCGTAATGTTACAAAGTTGATGTTCGAGACGCAGTGGTCTCGGGGAACGTCTAAGTTAAAAGAGGTAGCGGTATATTTACGACGTCGTAAGGCAACAAGACTGCGTTTCGTAGTATATTGTGTATACGATTTCTAACTTATCCTGTCTACAATTCAAATAACAACTCATGAACATATATACAGACTAATTTCTTCTATAATACATTGATATAGCTACAAAAAATATATTTTATGACGCAATAAACAGGCTTCATACTTTTATACTATGTTTGCAGTCGTCTTAAACTACTGGTCAATATCTCATTGACTCATTTATACTAATAGTAGCTATTATTGCTATTATCAGCGTGTTTATGATCGAAGTGTGATATTATTTGCACAGGATACTGCTGCGCATCCTCTGGAAACTTCTTCCTGAACTGCGGCAATCCTATATAACTTATTCGAAGTGTGAATTACACGACATTGTAGTCCAAGAATCGATCTCATAACCTACGATCGCAAATCTCAGCCTTCTACCGTAGACATTTAACTTTTGTACCCCCGTGTAACTTAAATTCACGATGGTTCCGAATGAGGTCTAATTTAAAAAGAGCTTACAAAAAAGTTAGATGCGAGTTTTTTGTGGTTACTTTTATAATATCTATAATATAGTAGATGATGTTCAATTCCTAGCATTTATAGAAATATACATTAAAGACATGGGAATGTAATAATGGCAGCGAGTAAATACATATACTCAAACTTGAAAAGCTTTTAAAGTTTTATTTTCTATAAAGCTAATGTTTCGTCGATTTATTTATTGTTAAAACATTTTTTCGAGCATTGGTATCCCAGTGGTAGAGGACTGAGACATGCGATCTTACGTCGGGGACTCGATTCTCGGGATACTGTCTTATATAATTCACACTTTGCGCATTAAATATATAGGATTTTCACTCCTCACAAAAATGTTTCCAAAGGATGGTAACAGCGTTCTCTGCGTACCATAATATTGTGATTGTGGAATGAGTTACCACTGAATATAAGATGACCTAACTGGCTACCTTTTTTTAAGATAGTTGTTAAGAAATATGTGCTAGACCAATCATTATTCAGAGTTCTTTTTTTTTCTTCCTCTGTTTCTTTATTCTTGTTGAGCCAAGTGTGAGTGAGCAATCAGTTTGATATTTTAATTTATAGCTATATTTATAATTATGTGTTACACCGTATTTATTATACGTATATTTGCTATGTTTTATATAAACGTTAAATACCTGTTATTTATACTTCTACTGTTTCCACGCTATGGTTGTCTGAAAGAAATTACCTCGTGTAATAAGACCGCTCATTGTAGTTTTTTTTCACTATTTAACACATATGTATATATTTTTTGCGTGTACAATAAAGATTATAACAATATTAACAAATAAAATACTTTAATTGGTATATTAATATAAGACAAAATGGCTTAATATATTATGCAATGAAAGTAAGAACTGATGAAAGCAACATATGTTAATATTTATTATTTTAAGCAACTTTTGGCAATGTATGTATGAAAATTTAATTCACGACTTAAAACCATAAGACACGATTCTCAACTACTAAAAAAATATGTTTAAAATTGAAATCGCTGGATGCTGTGACTCGAGCCGTAGTGTGACCTTGGGTACGACTTAGATTACAATTGGTTATGTGTTCTAAATAAATTTATCTCGTCGCGCTTAGAGTCAATTTAGGGTCATTACTATTTGGTGTATAGGTGTTATTTATTTGTTTTTTGTATAGATCTACTGTTGTTAGTTGGCATCATTTATTTATATATGTCAGTGGATCTGCATGAACGCCGCTCCCGTGCAATCTTATTAACCCTTTCAGGACCATAAGGTTACGGTACCTTATTTAATCAATTTAGCTAGATGTAATGAATTAATAGGCATCCTAAAAACATAATTTATACAAAAAATTCAAAAAAGTCTTACATTTTTTTTGGAAATTTATGGGACAAATATGTCCCTATGGTCGCTAAGGGTTACTTTCTAAATTTTGGTTTTCTTATTGGTAAGTCTGTTTTGTTGTAAATAATGTACATTTGTTACGTAGTGTACTTTTTTTTAACTGTTTATGAATAATATAAATATAATAGGGCAAGTAATTTGTGGTACTCGGCGAAACAATTCCTGTTGTTAGATGATTGGTTGATGATTAGATGGATTGTTTTTTTGAGATGTTGAAGGTTCAGGTGATTCTTGCCGTTGAAGAGTCGTCGTTTCTTCAACCTCGACATCAAATACCCCTTGGTCATCATCCTGTACTAGAAGTTTTTGGTCTCCGTCATCAAGCACTAAGTCATCTTCCTCATCGCTATTGTCACCCACCAAAATTTAAAGAATTTTATTTTTTCGAAGTTCAAAAACTTCACGTCCCTTACGAAACATATTCTGCGAAAAATATGTATAAGAAAATGATAGCATTTTGGTATATCACCAAGCCAAAAGTTAAGAAATTCCGTATAAAAAGTATCCCTTTACGCCGACAGGGACATCCGTGTCCCATAATCTTTATAATGATTTATCACAGAATACAACATAAATACATTACTACTGAATATTTAGAATAACCATTTACTTACCAGGTAATGATAATTTGACACTGTAAAAATTTGAAAAGCACTTTTACAATATCAATTATTTATTCCAAACAGCAGATCATTCGCGCCAAAAGAACTCTAACGTTCCGGTGATAATAGACAATAAACGGTGTTAGTTATCATATATTTCCAGTAAAAAATAATAAAAAGGTACTTTCCGAAATGTTAAAACAAAAAAATAATTTACAATGGTTACGTAAATATTTAATTAATCCATGATTTTTGCTTGGGACACCGGCGTCCCCGTGGTCGTGAAAGGGTTAAATATTTATAGAATAGGCCCATGTTTAGCAGAGGACGTTTTATCTTTGCAACGATAACAATGATGACATCAACACATTATTTTATGAAGTTGTTACACGAACTGAATTATTGCAATTTCATCTTTAAACTAATTAACCTAAGGTCTATTATTACACTATCCAAATATCATGATGTATGCCCAATTAGAATAATAATCACGTCAAAAACGCAACCAATTTATGCTTGATGACTATGACCGGTTCCTTTGTTAGATTTGAAAGAGACATCTGCATTTTTTTATGTTCCTAAATATGCCTGTCTCATGAAAATGACTACATAAACATAAGTTGATCTATAAACCTGTTTATAAATTTTGAACCAAAACAAGAAGAAGATGTTTTAATATGATCATGACGTCATCGATGTATTTCAATGTAATTCTGGAGCATTATATTTATTTTTCTCAACGTCTTTCATTATTTTCTTTAATTTCATTTACACTATATTTTGTTCATTATATCGCTTCACTGTGTACTTCTAACAATTCCTTATTTTCTTACTATCTATGTCGCAGTTAATTTTTGTTTCTAATATCACAGCTATTCGATTCAAGTAGAACAAAAATATAAAGTGTCTTAGATGAAACTTTATACAGCATGATCAGTTACGGGTGTAAAGGCTTTAAGTAGGTGAATGTATTGTTCATTTGGTAGCATTTGTACAAAGTACATACTTATAGTATACTCTGCTATATGTTACATTGACTTTTTTGTCATAGGAATGTTACAGGCTAAACAATTATTAATTTAAATACATAGGTATCCGAATTTCGACAATTTGTTTTTTTACTACAATATAATTACGCTATTTATTATGTCTCAAATCATTTATTTTTTAAATAGTACACAACATAATTATTAACAGCGAATTACCTTTACTTCTAAAGGTATTTATCATATATATTATATATATGATATAAATGTGTTCCACACTCCCTCCATACGTCCCTTTGTACAAATAAACAATTGCAATATATACATCAATTAATATATTACTGGTATATAAACAGGCCGATGACAAGACAGGCTAAAAAAAAGTATTAAAAATCTTGCATTACATTCAAATTTCTTTTACGAGAAACGTGACGTTTCTCTATTAATGCTCCACACATTGTTAAAAATTATCACTCCTTCTTACTCCGTCAACCAGCTGCCTTCACCAACTACGTTTATACTTTATTTATTGCATAGAGGCACAAGTAAATAAAAGTAAGGACTTGTGTGCCGTGTCCACACGCACTCTCTCTCAGAAACGGTACCACGTAACATAGCGTAGTTAGTTTGTATTAATTAGTTTTTGTTTGTATATAAAACAGTGTTAATAAACGAGTTTCTTTTTTGTGTCGTCCTGCAAATTTCTTTTGACAACTAACCCCACGTGTACAGTTCACTAAATATTGAAGCTAAAGCATCTTTGCAGGCCGGAGGCGCAATAAATTCATTGAAATATCAGTACAGTCGTGAGAAAAATTGTTTCTGAGACCTCTTATCATTTTTAAATTAAAACTCATTGTAAAATTTACTTAAACACTGATGCCCCACAACAATTACCTAATATTATTATACAACCACTACACGTTATATACTTCAATAAAATTATAATTATAACTTGGGAATATATCGCTTTTACTACTCTGTGAAATTGTAAAACTTGCTGTTTTCGTAGTGGACCCTTCCTTTTTACACATTAGGAATCTTCAAAATCAAAACGAAATTATTCTTTATTCTAATAGGCTGTTACAAGCACTTTCCTCTCAATCAACATGAAATATCGGCATTAGTCCCTATAGGGTAGCTTCCTGTAGGGACTAATGCCGATATTTTCATCAGCTCTGAGGCAGTTCTGCTGAGAAGAACCGGCGACAAACTCAACAGTTGCTCAATACAAATTTAGTTTATAAAGAGTACGCGACAATAGCTTACAGAATGAACGAGATTTAATTCAACGCATTAACATCAATATAGTATTCTTGGACAGAATAATATAGTAATTTTTTTTTAATATGTTTTGAATGTTTTGAATCTCTCCAGTGGCAGATCTGAAATAGATTGTAAAGTTTTATTGTACATTGAATTTATGGCACAAGGTGTATACCATTACTTTACAATGTACATTATATTTTTAAAGGTAAGAAAAAGCTAAACGCTTTCATCAGCGGGCTGGCGGGCGGTGCACTTTATTGCACGATTACTGCTACATAGCGAAATTAGCTATATATTAGTCCTTTTCTTACTTAGGATCTTCCTACTTAGGATGGACTTCCGCAAAGTAACGCTTGAATCCATTAGAAATTTTTATAGACGATATCTAGGCTTGTGCACCTTATTTTTATGCCTGGTATTAACACCGTGTTTATCTACGTTTTTTTTTAATTATTTGGATGTTTTTACAGATAAACAAAGGACAAAACCTGTAAAGGCTGCCATTGCAAGGAAACTTATCTCTTGATATATACACAATCATTACTGGCGATGAGAAGATAATAAAATGAATAGATAAATAAAGTTAAATTATATTATTTCGTTTCATCGTTCGAAAAACCCAGCAATAATAAAATACAATAAGCATGACTTACCAGGGAATACCCTGGAGATATAATCCAGGAACGAAAATGTTTGATAACTATGAGTAAGCGTCGTAAGGCTCCCGGGACCCGGGAAGAGGACGATAAGACTATTCCGGGACTTTGTTATGGAAGTAGCGCTACAATATGGCGAAAACGTGGCAATGTTTCAAATTTAAAAATGGAATCTTGTTATTTATTTTTGGTAAATCACTTTCTTTCAGATACCAGACTCATTAAAACTGACTGTACCAAAGTTTCGACTGCAGTAAATCTTTCATTCGTTTATAATAAACGGAATCTGATATTTCAATAAAATACCCCAAAATATTATTGGACTACCATTAACAAAATTCAAAACCTATGTTAAAAAAATTGACAGAAAAAAGCTTATTAAACAATAAACGAATACATAAATGATGTGAATCCTTAGCAGTGATGTCACTTGATTATTTTAAAAACACATGGACAGAGTAAACGCATATTTTTATAATCGTACGAATATACACTATTTATAGGGATTTTATAGGGATGCCCCGTGGAAGAGTGAAACATGTGTTGAGTGATTTAGCGGTGGTGGTTGTGTAATTCGCATTGTTTGCCGCATGCGCATTTATCAACGGGCCGGCGGGCGGTGCACTTTATTGCACGACTACGACTGCATGTGCGGAAGTAGCTATATATTGGTCCTTTTCTTACTTAGGATGGAGTTCCGCAAAATAACGCCTGATTCCATTAAATATATACATTATTTATCATATTATTATACTTATATGTACACGTAGTATTTTGAATTTTATTGGTTCGTTTACTTCTTTTGCTATCTCGACATTTACACACCTATGTATTGGTATCTCGTCTCCACTCAGGGTTGTGTGGTAGAGAATAACTAAAAGGCACTAAGTCCGTTATAGCAATGTATGTTAATAAATAAATATTCAAATTCAAAAATTCATATTTCAATATACTATGGTTTACATCTCTTATTGACATTGAGTTTATATATGCGAATAATAAATACCAGTGATTTGAGAAGAACAGGCGAAATAAACTCAGCGGGATTATATATTTTTAAATGACATATAATTATGTATTTAATATACTTTGAAATAGCCGAGAGGCGAGAAGATATGTTTTCTTATGACTATTATCTTCTATGAAGTCATTTACAGTGTACTCGTATTAAACCTAACCACACAAACGTTAACACACATTTTTTTTAAATCTATCAATAGAAGCTTTCTAAAATTTATCTGTTGTACCGTTAATTGCTATAGATGGGAAGTGAAAGAAAAACAGCAACTCGGCAACAGAAGAAAAATGTATTTAAATGACAGGGTAGTGGCAAAAGAAAAATGTATTTAATTAACACGGGTAGTGGGCAGAAGGTCTGGTCTAGTTTTACACCGCAGCTCGGTTTTCTCCTGATGGTGGTGGAAGCCAGCTGCTCGATCACCCAGGACTGGTTTGGCGGCAGCAAGTCGAGAGCAGGGAGCGCCGGTAGTTCACAGGGTGTGTTCTTTCCAGTGCAAGGTGATATAAATTCAACCTCAAGGATTGTAGGTTAGTTTTAGAATAAAACTCGCACCCCTTTGAGGTTTGCTTCGAGAATGAAAAGAACCAAGATGTGAATTTATAAGGTAAATTCGAATTGGCCCCAGCGCGTGAGACGTCACGTAGCTGGTGAACGCAACCGACACAAAGAGAGTGCGTCGGTGCGTGAGACGTCACCTAGCTAGTGAACGCGACCGAGGCCAGGGTCCTTCTCCAGGCAATCGATGTCAGCTTCTGTGGCTGATGCGCGGGCGCATTGGAATATTTCTCTGAGGTCACTCTGGGCACCCCTGTGCCGGACAGCGGTGTTCAGCGGAAGGTAAACCCGCGTTACTAAGTATCACAACGCTTCAGCAAATCTAACTAAGCTCGGCGGAGACTGAACCCTAAACGGTCGTACGGACGCAGAGTCACCCGCATCTAATGGCCCTAGCCTCACCTACCCATTTCTCTAAGCAATCCACGTGGGGATGCCGATAGCTTGAAGGACAGTGTCTAGTCACTCACGGATCACGGCCCCGCCCCGGGGCAGAGATAACGGCGACGACGTACGACGGGTGTCGAAAGGCGGAAGCGCGGGGATCGGGCTGGCCGCCAGATGTTTACCGAACACGTGGCTCGGGTGCGGCTTGCTTCTTGACTTGGTACAACGAAGGAGTAGGAGCAAGCAACAGGAGCAGCGCAGTCTACAACTGTTCACAGGCTGAACGTGCGTTCACTGTCGGTTTCTCAGGGACGACCTTAGACGTTCTCTAACAGTTAGAAACAATAATCTGCGTCAGTTACTAAGGGAGGCGGGGAAGTCCTAAGACACACTCCAAACGCTGATCGCAGGGTTTTCTTGCACTGAAGTGCAAGAAGGCGGACACTACGTCGGCAACGACGGGACCCGAAAATTCCGAAGACACTTCCGACACTCCAAATGCCGAACGTAGCGAATCCGTGCGCAGGGGCACAGGATTTGACGGACAGCAACAGAAGAGAGAGCGGCGGGAAAGTCCAAAGAAAATTCCGCACTTCCAAACGCTGTGTGCAGGAATTCTTTGCACCGGGGTGCAAGGCAGCGACCCTAGTTGCAAGTCAGCAATACGGGAGGCGGGAAAGTCGGGAGACACTTCCGAACGCTCCAAGCGCTGAGCTCGCAATGCGTGTCAACATTCCTGTCAAGCGTGGCGATTATATTTCCTCTTAAATATCTGAGAGTGGAGGGGGGACTACGCATCCCAATGGGCGTCTATGGGCTGAAACAACGACTAATGACAATATTTTGTACAATAACTTGAAAACAAAGCCGAAAATTTTAGTGTTAAATTTAACACCATTTCGAAATTACAGTTTCGTTACTGGCAACCATTGCATTGCATCGGAATAACTGTACTGAACATATGAATAAATTCATGAGTTCGACTGCAATGACGTAGCTTTCATTGTACTAAAACTTCGCAAGTGTTAGTGCGGGATATTGTGCTGATAACTGATTTCACACGGCGTATCGTTTTGCTGTACGTACGAAATTATCAATGAATATAAATGTACATGAATTCGCCAATAAAATAAGTGGATTTATACAAATTGTAAAACATATTTTACACTTGAAATGTTTATAAGGCATTTTTGTTTATGATCGTGCAACTGATGTACCATGGGGAATAGCCATCATGGTGATTGTTAGGATGTATTCTCATTTGCTATTAACTATGCCTTGCAGTGGACTCACATATTTATGGTGGAACTATATCTTAAGTAAGAAAAGGACTAATATTTAGCCACTTCCGCACATGCAATGGTAGTCGTGCAACAAAGTGCACCGCACGCCAGCCCGCTGATAAATGCGTATGCGGCAAACAATGACAGAGTTGACTCTGTGTTTGGCACTAATCGATGTGACATGGCTCCTGAAGATGCCCCGTGGAGGGGTGAAACACGTGTTGAGTAGTTTGGCGGTAGCGGTTGTGTGATTCGCTTTGTTGCACGACTACCACTGCATGTGCGGAAGTAGCTAAATATTGGTCCTTTTCTTACTTAGAATGGACTTCCGCAAGGTAACGCCTGATTCCATTGAACTATATCTTGCAAACATTCAATTTCAATTCATTCATACGTTTATGATTATATTCATATTATGCTACCATCAAACTTATTGTGATTCGAGCATTCGTAAATTAGGGGTAGAGGACTGAAACTTACGATCGTAGGTCTTCGGTTCGATTCCAAAGATTCAGTCTTATATAATTCATACTTTTTGCATTAATTATATAGGATTGCGACTGCCCATAAGCAAGTTTTCAGAGAATGAGCAGCAGTGTCTTCTGCGCAACATAATACCACACTACGATCGCCAAACCGCCAACCAAGTGTGGCGTTTATGAGATGAAACGTAACTGTAAAAAGACTGAGAAAGTACAGCATTACTTTTAAGGATTTTTTTATTAGAGCTCTCATTTTTATTTATTTATTCACGTTATTAAAATGATCGTTTGTGTACGTCATGAGAATAAACAAGAAGAGCCAAATAGTATAAAGATATACTAGCAATATATAAGTTATCGATATTAAAGTTGCTGCGCTTGCTGCTTTAAGGCGTTATGTCATACGTAATCCGTGAGATAATAATCGATTAAAATTAAAAATGCTTTAATTTCCAGTCTTGTATATAAAGCAAATATACTCGATAGGGTGATTGACTATAAAGTTAGAAGCTAAAAATAGGTGAATATATAACTCATTTGCTGTTCTTGGGCAGCGACTTAAATAAAATAATGTAGCATAAATCGCAATACAGCAAAAAATTGTTCAACCCTTGGCGGGAACGGTACATCTCAAGTGGAGTGGGGTCGTGGAAACGTGCTATTGGTTCAGCGGATCTTTGTTTTTAATAACAAACATTCCAATGCGCTCGCGCACCAGCCACAGCAGTTTATATTATTGTCCGGGAGAAGGATCCTGACCTCGGTCGCGTTCACTAGCTAAGTGTCGTCTTACGCGCCGTGGCCAATTAGAATTTACGTTATAAATTCACGTCTTGGTCCTTTTCAGTCTCTGGGTATCATTTCATTCACGCAACAACCATCGCCACGATCATCGCCTCGCACCCCAAAGGGGTAAGTGTTGAACAAATATTATAAAGACAATAATATTATATAGCATTTAGCTATAAGTTAGAGCTCAACATTTTGTCTGTGTCCATAGTTCCATCATTATATATTAATTATTACTTTTCTATTTGTTTATTTGTTTATCTCTCCTATTTTTGTTTCACATTTTGTAACTCCGTTCTGACAGTAAACAATCGCATTAACTGCTTTCGGCTTCTTCCCTTCCTTCATCGCAAGCTATCTCTGCGTTTACTTTCAGCTGAGCACATTGTACATATATTTATACATGTATATTATAACTGTGACATTTATTCACAGGTGCGAGTTTTATACTAAAATAACCAACAATCCTTGAGGTTGAAATTATATTACCTTGCACCGGAACCAACACACCCTGTGAACTACCGGCGCTCCCTGCTCTTAACTTGCTGCTGCCTGCCCAGTGCTGGGAGATCGTGCGACTGGCTATCACCATCATCAGGGGAATACCGAGCTGTGGTGCAAAATTAGACTAGGCATTCTGCCCACTACCAATTTTAATTAAATATACATATTTTTCTTCTTTTGCCGAGTTGCTGTTTTCTTTCACCTACCAATAACAGACTTTTAAAACGGCACAACTTCATAAATAATAAATAACGTAATAATAACACAGTAAGCAAAAGTATTTCAGAAAAAAATCTCTAAAAAATCTAAAAAATTATCTACTATCTATCTCTGCTCAAAGAGTACTGCTAGAAGTTAATAGCCTGTTTCATTTTATTATAAAAAATAAATATTTCAGAGTAACCTACTTCTATAGGGTGATAAGAAATAGGTGTGAAAATTTTTAAGCGTATTTTTGATAAATACTTTGACCTCTTTAAAGCTATTTACGAATTATCAAGAAATATGCACAATATTTACAAGTTTTGCTATCGAGATATATTTATAAAAACTAAAAATAAATCTCAAAAAAAGTGTTCATCCGACGTAAATGTAAATGCAATAAACGAAAGCTTTCTATTTATTTACGCGAGTGTACATATGACCTAATTTTCCAGATTCGCTACGTACTACGCCGCGCTACGTGCTACGCTGAGCTACGGCGTTTCTTTGGCTTGTTTACGTTATTGGACACGGGTCAGTTAACGCGGTTACCTTCTTATTTACGCCTCTTATTCGATTAAGAGTTAAAAGACGGTGAAAATTTTTAATTCAATTTAAACTGAACGTATCACGTTCCTCGTAGCGTAAGATAGTCGTAGCAAAATAATAGTTATATTGCAACAGCTATCTTACGTTTAACATAAATTTTACATTACAGGAAAACGTAGCATAGTACGTCATATGTACTCTACGGAAGACGCTGAATTTAGGCTAATTCCAACTGGTCCTGTTTAAAATCTATAAGAGAGGTCTAAATCCAGCAGTTGACGTTTTGTCGATAAAATGTTGTTTAAATTTCTTACACAAACATACAAGATATATTAATCAGTTAATTGAAATGTCAATGTCTCGTTGTTTTATAACGGACATCGTTCAAAATTAAAAAAAAGGTCGCTACAATTACAAGAGTAAAACATTTTCTTTTCAATTCCACTCTATGTAACGTTTTAGATATTATCACATTTATCGATATAATTACAGTAATGGATTGAAATTATATACGGATATATGATACCTTGATTTTATTGCAACCATTTCCTCATTCCTACTTTATATTGCCATTCTCAAGTTGCACGCAAGTATTTATGTGATGGTTGCCGTATTCGCCACATCAATAAACCTTGGGATATGTGGTAATAGACGCACTAGTTCGTGTGACATGATATTGCTACCACCGCATGATGGACACTGTTATACAACCCGAGAGTGTAAGTTTTTCGAGGGACAACGATGACCGCCTCCCTCTTTATCCCTGGGCATCGTGCATGGTGGGAGTCATTGAACCTGTCTCTGTACCGTAGCCTTGGCTAATGAGAACCTTTTCATCGGTTTGGGTGCGAGTTAGGTGAAGGGTGTTTATATGTCTTTCATTTGAGGTTAGTTCTTATATTTCAACTCTTTTGCTCGACAGAATCAGACTGTTGCTGTATTTAAATAATTCTCTTTTAAATCTTTTCGGGCGATTATTAAGTGGAGGGAGGTATTTCGCGACATTTAGGACGTCTTAGTATCTTGAAGGCTGTTTAAACCATTTGATCTTTAAAATCGTAACTTGATCATACTAAGGAAATTGTTAACCTTGCAATAAGTAGATGATAGGATCTTTATTCAATGGTATCTTGCCCGTTGTACATCCCTCACGGAACCTCCTGCTCCATGAACTCAGTTCCGATGAAGCTGCAAAAGCCTCCGGGCTAACGGCATCAACTTCAACCAAAACCAATCAAGCAAGCGCTGTACATCGCGAAGTCATTATTGTGCACACTGCTTTATGCAAATACAATGAAGAATACAAAGTTAATGAAAAAAAAATTGCAAAAATTTTCAATAAGCATACTTACAAAAAAACATCAATTGTATATATGAAGGAATTTGAAATGAAGCTAAAAAGACAAAAGATTTTCCTTAAAAATATATAATCAAAAATACGTTGATAATACAAACGCCTACGTAAATAAACTCATAAATATTTAACTGAAGTATAATAATGAATTGCTCGATACATTCCTTTGACAATCAAACGTATTTGATCATACGAGGGATCCTTTAGTCACTGACACAGAAAACGGGGCGGAAAAATCTGAAATTGTAATTTGCGGTTGCCGCGGGACGCGCGAAGCACATCTGT
The DNA here is from genome assembly GCF_028537555.1 of Battus philenor. Classification (NCBI taxonomy): domain Eukaryota; kingdom Metazoa; phylum Arthropoda; class Insecta; order Lepidoptera; family Papilionidae; genus Battus; species Battus philenor. Next base: position 1,573,049 of record NW_027181759.1, on the reverse strand, counting down.
CAAGTCGGGCGTGCCCGTTTGGGAGATGTCAGCCGGAATGACCCGCCGGGATTCAAAAGATCAAAATTGAACGGAAGCAGATCGGTGTGGCCACGAAAAATTTTTTTAACATGAAACATTCATAAACATTTTTATGTCCACTTAGCATTACAAATAATTAAGAATCTTAACAACTGTTACAAGTTTTTTTGTATTTTACAGACGAAGTATTTTTACCTCTGTCTCAATGTTACACAATTTAAAAAATTTTCAAAATCAGAAATTTTAATAGTAAAAGTCGACCCTGCAATTTTTCTTTATTTGTATAGATGACTTTTTGATGTGAATGATTTCGCAATTATTTATTGCAGATAGTTTAAAACAATAGTTTTTTTTTATTTGAATACAATTCAAAAGCGTTTGTATTCTATGTTTTTATATTTTTAATGACATCGCTAAGTCACTTTTTTGAGATAGAAACGAGAATAACATATGAATTAAAAATTCCTTTATGTTTATTTTTTAATTTAATTTGATATTGTTTATTGTACACGCTAGATAATATGTCGTATAATGGTAAACAAAAAAGTACAATGAGCGGTTTATACGAGGCAATTCTTCCAGACAACCATAGTATGAAGACAGTAGAAATATAAATAAAAGGTAGTTAACGTGTATAAAACTTAAATAAATATAAACGTACATACATACATTTGTATGTATGTTTAATGCTCTACACGTGTAGGTATATATTATAAAAATATATATAGCATATATATTTGTAAAAATACAGTATGATACTTAATTATAAATAAAAACATCAAACTGACTCGGATCGCAATTGCCTGAGAAAGAATAAAGAAAAAGAGAAAAGAAAAGTGAATTCTTTTGTTACTCTTTCACATTTTCGTAGCATTTTTTTAAGTTATCTACTACTTAGTACAATATGAAAGAAAAACAGTGTTAGTCTTACGTAATGTTTATATTCATATTAATGTATACAAATGTATATATAATTAAAAACAAAATATGTTCCGTCCACCATTGAAGCAGTTGATTTGTAAATATTTAAGATTTATAGTAAGGACGAGTTGTGATCAAGAACCCATAACAAAATTTGGGAAAAATGTCAATTTATAAGGAACAAAATGTAATTAAATTCTTTCACATTCACGGAAGTAGTCGATTTATAGAAGAATCTTGTGCCTTTGTATATGTACTGTTATATTCAACAAACTATTCACTTATTCACATTCTTATGTCCTCGGAACCATTCACGAAGATCACTCGTGTATATCATGAGAAATAATGCTGTATAAGTCCAGTTTGATTAATGCTAGGATCAAATTGATTTCCTCTATTACAGATACGTAGACCAAGCAGACTTCAACTTAAAGATTCAGCGGTTTTCTTGGGCATTACTTTGGATCAAAAGCTTCAGTGAAACCCCATCTCTCAACACTCGCAGGTAAATTTAGACCCCCTATTTAAAAAGTAAGACAATTAATAGGCGTTTATACAGCTAGACTAGTATATTTAAGTTATTTTCATATCATTCTCTATTACAAAGAGAAGTGTTGAACTAGCAATTTATAGTTAAAAGTTAGAAATACACTGAAAGTTTTTTTTTGAGACAAATTGTATGTATTGTATTGAATTCTTACATTTCCTTCGCAATACATTTTTAGTTTATTATCTATGTGTCTTAATTTTTATTTTTTTTTTTCACTCATTCAGTAATCTTAAAAATAGTTACATTTTAACAGACGACTTATACATCGAGATGCCATTATAGGTTTCCGCATTTAGCATTCCTTACATTGTGAGGAGGTGCAAAAGGATTTTAATCCTACATAAAAGAAAGTTACCCAATTAACTCTACAGCACACACAGGATAAGCAACAGTCTTACAAGATACATATAAACATGTACTCACATACATATGCCTATATGTGTTATATCACAAATAGTGACAGACATGATATATAACAATAAATATATTATAAATAAACTCTTAACACCTATGTCTGGCAAAGGTCGTTTATCAGCTGTAAAAAAAAGAACCTTGTAACAAAGTAAAATTCAGTGGCCAGAGACAAGACCGCCCTGGTCGTCTCCAAACTTATCTACATTAAAATAGGTTTTAGGTTAAACGCCCTCTACGCTCTGCTTCAAATCTAAACACTCAACGCCACTTGGGAAGAAGTGAATGTCCAAACCCAATTAAAAATTCTACGGATCTCTTAGGCAATACCCAAGCAAATATATAACTAAATTTATTTTCCTTCGTTAATGCACTTGACAGTGGGCAGGTCACATCGCTTGTGCAACCGATGGTGGTTGGGGCAACAATGATCCGGTAGACGCGGCGTGGGCAGGCCTGCCCACTAGGTGGACTGACGATATAGCTAAGATCGTGGGAAGTCGCTAAATGCAGACAGTGCAAGACCGGTCATTGTGACGATCTTTGGGAGAGGCATATACCTTGGGTTTCATCTTAACTGACTTCCTCTGTGAATGTCACGGCCACTTTCAAGACCTTGCATAATAACCACACTCACGGAGCTGCTTCATTACAAGATCACGCAAAAAAGTGTGCCAAGGGTAAAATAACTACATTGCTCTTTTACTAATTGGGGAATCTCCTCAATTGTTTCCTCATCACCATCATCTTCAACCCAGCCACATGACGACCATTGGATATAGACCTCCTTCTATAGGTTTCCAATAAAACTGATAGTAAGCGGCCTGCATCGAGCAGCAACGTCAGGTTTCTAAATCCGTGGTCTCCACTCCAAAACTTAAAGGCTGCAGCAGCCATCTGTTTTGCGCGTTGTATAGCCTGCCGGCTGCCATCTCAACTTGCCATACAGCTGATGTATGTTGGTTACTTTCATTTATCAACGAACCTCTTCATATGTGATTCAAGCTCGTAGAGAAATCTGTAGCATAGCCCTCATGTCTTATAAACTTTATTTTTCTGTTTCTTCAACCACGACGTAATTATTTTTTTTTAGGATTTTAAATAACATATAAAAACATTTAAAAATTATCAGTCCGTGTGTGTGTGTATATGTGGTTGCACCGTTATTTTTAACCGCAAGGTAACAAAATAAATAACTAAATAATCTCATACATAACGCGACCCTGTCAAGCCGTGAGTTGACTTTTAATATTACCACGTCCTGGGGCAAGATAAATGGAGATAAAGACCAGAGCGCACCGTATATATTTCTGTGAAAAATGGAGTATACACTTGCTTATATATTTAGAAAGATTCACAATATTTTATTTACTATTTTGATATTAAATATTTTTAGTCATCACCTATGGTGAACAATAAAGGGCAAAATAATTAAATAAATAAATAAAATGTATACATAAAAATATCATACGTACCATACATTATAAGTTAACAATTATAACAAAAATTTTAAAAAATAGGGCACAACGAAAGCGTAATTGCAAGGCACCGTAAAAAACTAGCCGTACCAAAGTTTCTACTCCAAAAAAGTCAGTAATTCATTTGTAATAAACGGGATCAGATGTTTTAATAAAATTCCGCAAAACGTTATTGGACTGCCATTTACTAAGTTAAAAACGTATGTTAAATTGAATTATTGTAAATTGATGGAAAAGGCTTATTATTCAATAAACGAATATTTTAATGACAACAATCAATGGCAAGAATGTCTCACGATAATAAATGATTGTAGTGATCTTATATAACAAAGCTACTTTAAATTTGATCTTTGGCGCATTGGTGAAGATATTTTTCTTTGTAGTGTCCTAATTAAAGCCGTAATATTATTCGATATACTTTTGTAAATCTAATTTTATCTATTTACTATAACAAGTCTGCTTAGTAACACGATATAAAGTAAACCATTTTTTAGGCAAAAACAATTACAAATTATAGTAAATTTTAAAGCCATACGTAAGTTAGAGTTATATACATATTACAGGTATGTTAGAATAAAAAAAAACTTAAATTTACATGTATTACAAAAAATAAGTCCTTAAATACAAATAGATTTTCTATGTCGTAACAATAGATGGCGCTGTTCTCAATCGCTGTATCTTTCACAAGAGCCTACTTCGGAGAAATATTAACTACCTGGTATTCATGTCCTGTGTCATACTCATAGATAAACCTTAATATTTATTTAACTTACGAATTCTCTTGTTAATTTCCAACTTCCTTACACGCTTATAGTTTATTTCAATAAACACACCACAGCAGCCTTCAATCTATACCTCTTTAGTTATAACAAAACTCGTGTATCCATAAATTTACCGAATATGAGAAAGGGTGGTTTTAAAAGACTAATTTTGAATAAAATTTATTTTACACAATGTTCCAGAATATTAATTTAAACATTAAAATAAATAAGGATACGTATGTTCGAGGTGTTCGAAGGACAAAAAACATTTGGAGGTGCTGGGACTTGAACCCAGGACTTTCAGCATGCGAAGCAGACACTCTACCACTGAGTTACACCCCCGCTGTAAAACTATTCTAAATAATAGATTCGTATTCGTGTATGATAAACAAATATTTTTTTTATATTTTCGAGCAAAGTATAGTTCTATATTCTACGCTTCTCTATTTGGAGTATTGCAATAAAGTTCACTTAATTGTTGTCCGTAACTTAAAGACTTATAACGGGATTAGTAGCCTTTATTAGTCGCCAGTGAAAACCTATATTTTAATATTAAAAACAATTATGTGACAGGTTTGTTTTCGTATACTTACTTACATAATATATTTTATTTGTTGAATTAAATTGGGTCACTGAAAATCATTAAATGGGTTAAACAGTTGACTGCGGATAATTCAAACGATATCACAATGACTCAGCAGAAAAGAATCCAACCATAATTACAAATTTCCAGCGAACAATGGTAATTACAACAAAGGTAATTGACCTTTGTTATGAGATACACACTAAAACTTTAAACATGCAACATGTAGCTCTGGAATTGTTAAATTAAAGTAATATGACCTTTGGTTCATTGTGTTGGGAGCAGTTTCAATGCAAGATATGATTTTGTATTTAAAAGTTATGTCTTTTCCTTATTTTAATATGTAGAAGTCTAAATACTAAACTGTGTGCTGCGGTTTGTCCATACTGAATAGGTCTGCTTGCACATACATAAAACATCACGTAATAAACGTAACGTAACGTAAACGTAACGTAACGTAAACGCACAAACATACACACATACATGGATACGATTCCTTGGGGAACAATTAATATTTATTTTCATGAGTGTGTATGTCTATTTATAGTTATATTTATTGGTCTAGTAGTCAAGTTAGTTATGGATTATTATTGAGATATATTGATAAACTATAAGTTTTTTGAATCGAGAACAATATTTTATTATTACTGTGAAATTAAATTACTATTCTGCAATAAAAAAAGATACAAATAGTTTTCTTGCGTAAAAACTTAGGTTAATAAACTTTGTTATATGTTTAACTGTGTCAAAGTTAAAGTTAGAAAAATGAATATGTTTTAACTTTAACGGCGTACGAAAATTAATTTTCAGAAAAATCGACCTTTCATAATTCCGGACAAATTATTCTGCAAGTTTCATTGTTGAACCGCACCGCAAAAGGTCACTGGAAGCCAATTAAGAGTTTCAAACAATTAACTGTTGACGCTTTATTTACCTTCCTGCTCTTTTTCGGTGCTACGAACTTTCGAGTTTTTAATCAAGTGTTTTTGAAACACTTTGTTTTCACTTCTAAAGTAGCTTTGACTAGCACCGTTGCCTAATCCAATAATCACTTTGGAATTAAAAAATAATTAATTAAATATTATATCTGGTAATTTAATATTTATTGTGCGCATAAATTCTGTTTCTATGCTTACATATATAGCTTCATCAGGTTTCTTATATAAGCTGAAGGAGTTTTAATTTAAATATTTACGGTGATATAAACGTATTTAATGAGTAGTGGTAGACCAGTGGTAGAGGACTGAGACTTGTGATCATAGTTTGAGCGTTCGAATCCCGGGATACAGTCTTATATAATTCACAATTAATGCTTTAATTATATAGGATTGCCAGTACTCACAAACGAGTTTCCAGAGGATGGGCAACAGCGTCCTCTGCTTACCATAATCTGCGACCCTCAACCCGCCTATCAAGCTTGGTGATTATGGTATATCTTCCTATAGATATCTTTGTAGAAGGCCTGTGCCTAGCAGTAGGCGTCTATGAGCTGAAACGACGACGATTGAGTATAAATATAATAAAAATTATATTTTAATCAATCGTCTACTTTTACATAGATAAGGTGTGTATTTAGGCGAAGATAAAATTTATATACAATAACATTTATTTAATGAAATCAGACGTTACCTTGCGTAAGTCCATCCTAAGTAAGTAAAAGACCAATATTTAGCCATTTCCGTACATGCTGTGGTAGTCGTGCAACAAAGTGCACCGCCCACCAGCCCGCTGATAAATGTGTATGCGGCAAACAATTCGAATTACACAACTGCCACCGTTAAACCACTCAAGACGTGTTTCACCCCTCCACGGGGCATCTTCAGGAATTATGTTACACCGATTAGTGCCAAACACAGAGTTTTTGCTTACTTTCTCTCTCATTTTTATTCAAATATTGTCGTATTTAATTTTAGATTTAAAAGTAAAATGTGTATTTTTTGACAATATAAACGTAACGTAAATGGGAGGCCTTCTTCCAAAGCTGTTTTACAAAGTCTTTCCAGAAATGGGTGTTTACAGTATATTTTTTAAACATCTGCTTATCATCATAATCATTTAGGACGTTATGAGAGGCTTCGCTGTAATATCTCTAGCTTCTGCATTCAAATTTACTATGAATTTAATCCTAGTTATTTCGTTTACTTGTAAAACATTGTTTTATAGTCTTTTTATTTTCTTCAGCGGCAGTATCAGCGTTCTTATTTTACCCATAAATTGTCTATTGCTGGATAGGCCTACCACATCTATTTTTAATAGCGCCCGTTGGTAGCTGCCTGTATACAGTGTTTTCTCTGACCGTATTAACAAGGTTATCTGTGCACTTTGTGGGTCGATATCGCATGCTACGTACCGTGGACAATTATTGTAATTATTAGGAAAATATATGAACACTGTAGAAATATATTTGTGGTCCATAAAGAGGTCCATTATGATAGGTTTACTGATTTTTAGTAAAGTTCTGCACCTACCAACAAAATATGATAGACCCTGTAATGTCAGAAGTTATTGGCCAGACATATTCGGATGGGAAATTAAATCAAAGTAACATTTCAAAAACTCAAAACAAACATTCACTTATAAAATTCCAAAATGATGATCACTTAAGCTTTTTTTTACTTTAAAGCTTTTATTTACATATATAACCAATAAACATTTTGTTAAAAAAGTAACTATCACGAGTTATAATATTTTACATTTGTATTACAAAAGTTATATAAAGAATCAACTATTGCTGGTAGGTAGAAACTATTACTGGATTCAACTGCAGCGATAAACCTGCGATCGGATCGCATTCCCGTGGAAAAGTCGAAGGAGAAATTTCCAATACGGTGTGAAATGAATCCGCGATAATGAACCCTCTCTCGCAGGATTCATTCGCCGCGCTAGCGTGGCAGGAAAATGCAGCGCCAGATATATTAAGAACAATTAAAGTTCATTTCTACGTATAACTTTTACTGTGTCGTTTTACAATTAAAAAAAAAAACTTTAGAGGTTTTTAAAAAAAGATATCGTCATCATCGAAATCATGTTAATAGACTAGATTACCATAGAGACCGGCCTCACTTTGGCTGTATATCCGCCGCAAGGACTAGAACTTTTAGTCTACGCAGTTTAGGCGCATTTAAAAAATTGTTTTATTGCATTGTAGACATCATCGTTGTTTCAGCACCATAGGCGCTCGCTCCAATATATTGGCCTCCTTCAAAGATATCTATAGAATATACACAGGGATATATACAGGTATATATAACTACTAGAAAGCAGTTCTGAGCTGTCTGGATCCAGTGACTTCATGCACCTGTAACTATGGCGTCATTCCACCTGGTACCAGCTGGTGGTCGACACTTGAGAACCCTTCAACCCAAAGGCAGTTATTTGACACATCCTCTGCCTCTTCTGGTAAGCAGTTCTTCTACGTAGGTGACCTTGTTTCATCTAGGGATTCCTAATTGGATCTCACAGCGAAGCCCTGGGTCCAGCTATCTCTATTGCTATCTTGGTTATCTTGAAATCCATAACTCATCACCAGCAACACTGGTTAAAAACCTTCGTATTCATCTTGTTTTCATTTATACATACTAAACGTTGAACTAAAGAGAAATTTACGGTGAGTTGGTTTATACACGTGTTAAATATTTTCATGTTATTACGAATAAAGATATTCATTTGTATTTATTATTTTTGTGTACACACTGGAGACGACCTATTGTTTTATAAACAGAATGTATAAATTTACCAGTTTTAAATATCACAATCACATTGTTATTTTTATAATTCTTATTTATGATACTAGTGCCTTATTTAAATTAATAGCCTGCTTATTTATTTTTTACGTAATTTTTATTAATTATTATTAATTCAATGCTATCATTTTTATAACTAAATTTTTTTATCAAATTTTAGAAAGAAAATTGTTTTAGGTTTTTACACTTAGCTAAAGGTAAAGTTATTAAATTCGTGAATATTTATATGAAAAAAACGAAAGCAAGATTTTATAACTGATTTTTCTATGAGAGTCTGTGAAAACATTTGCTTTTAGGACCTTCACCGAACCCTTTTACCATGTTCCTTGGTGTCTAGATCAAAATAATTAGGAATCCCATGAACAAATACCTCGCAAAAACTGCCTCGCCTTAAGTATTTAACATAAAAAAAAAGTTTTACTGTGTTCAAAGCACAGTTGAGCGACAAATTCACACAAGATTTTATTTTCGAATTCATAAATACGTAGTTTTTTTTTGATGACGAGTCGTAAAAAGAAAATGTCAAATTGTCGTCTTTGAGATCACGGCCAAACGAGAGCGTTTCTGAACAGTTCATATCGTAAAAAGGAATCTACGGAGCGTCGGGGATTTAGGGTACGTCTGCCGTTTTGCAGTAAAATCAAATCTTGACCCGTTTAAGATGCGACCCAAAAAATTGTAGAAAGAAAACGTATGTTATTCAATACTTATTATAATTCTATATAAACAACCTATTGAGCTTTGATTTGGCCCTTTTTGGCACCAACGAATCGTAATGCTAAACTTTACAACCCAACAAACGCCGAGGTTTGCTTTGAAAGACCTATTAGGTCGACCACACTACGAAATATTGGCCCAAGCCACCTAAGAGTTTGATCATCTTCAAATCTATTGATATAACCAATGTATCATCCAGACTGAAATCTCATTATTTCATTCAAGAGTTTTTACTGTTATATATTATACGAAAAAAATACAGTTGTTGGAACATAAGTCAATTGAATACAATCATGTTACAGAAAAATAAATTAGAGAAAAGCAATATAAAATGATAAAAAAATGACTATTTAAGTGAATATATAAAATAAACCAAAGAAATTATAATAAGGAAAAATTGTAACTGTTATATTGTGGAAAAGAGAGTGCGGTGATGTATAAAAGGAGAAAAATAAATGAAAAAAGTACGAAACAAAATATGACGAAAGACAAAGTAAAGGAAGCGGAAGAAAATGTAATACATGGAAGAGGAGAATTGAACAAAAGAAAACAGTGAAAAATATATTAAACTGAAAAAAAGTCCATGTCCCTTTCAAGAAAGGGGCAAAGGAGAGGTCTCCAAAAAAGGACATCGTCAAGTTATAGTTGACTGTTCGCACTATAAAAATATTATCAAAACGCTTAGAGCGGGTTGAAATTATTTCAACGTAGTACGTCTTGAATCTACGCGTCTTGTTGTCTTATGAAGAAAGAGTTGAGGGCATTGATTAATGTAACTCTAATATACATTTTCCAAAATGCAGTGTTTAGACCACGTTCCGGTAAGATCAGCGTGGTTCTAGATTTACGGAAACGATGACCACGTCATAACACTACAATAGAAGATTAGTCTTTTAGGCTAGAGATAGTGTTTATATAGCTATTTTTTTCGTTTCCATTTTTTTAAATGTATGACGCACCAAATGGCACTCTACTTTTGTATACACAAAGTTACCATTCAAATTAATATAAAAAGACATTTTTTGATATCGAATTCATAGTAAGTTCCACAATTATTTATTTATCATATTAATATTCAAACTTAATCCTTTCCTAAATAGCTTTAAAGATTTTACACTTTATTAGAAACAGCTGCCTCTAATTCAAAGTTCCAACATATTAAAGTCTGTCAAAGTGGTTGAATAAGTTCTTTTTAAATATTATAACGTATTTCGACACAAGCTACTCCGAGAGACTATGTACTATGAAAAGTTATTCATCTAATAAACCAAGAGAAAAAAAATAAATGAACCGTATTCGAAAGTGGTCACTTCATTTGTTTTAGTTATGTCTTTCAAGTGTCTATTACAATGACTTTTAATGTTATATATATATACACACACACACACATACATACATATGTGTGTGTTGTGTGTATGTGCGTGTGCGTGTGTGTGTGTGCGTGCGTGTGTATTTATTTCATGTCACTGCCAGAGATGCCCACTGTAAGGCGTCTCATACATTGCTATATCCCCATTCGTCGTCGTCGTTGCAGCCCGTACATGTCCACTGTCTTTTGAAGACATCTATGAGGAGACAAACTATAATCACCATGGTAGACAGGCGGGTTGGCCATCGCAGTCTGGTATTATGGTACGCAAAAACACTGCTGCCCATTCTCTGGAAACTTGTTTGTGAGCAGTGGCAATCCTGTAGAATGTGCATATATAAAACTGTATCCAGGGAATCTAACACGCGACCTATGATCGCAAGACGCAATTCTCTGCCGCTGGTCAACTAATGTTCCTTTTCTATTTATTTCACATTTACTTAATAAAGTATTCACTCTAAAATACGTAATATTTTTTCTCTCGGAATGCGACAGGAAATAAATTTTGGCAGTACAAAATTTCTAAAATCAAAATTCTCAACAATTAAATAAGTCAATATAGTTGACACCTGTATTTCAACCGCTCCCTTGGAGGGGGACTTGAATCACGTTCCATTTTATTTCATATCCTGCATTGATACATCTTTGATTCTTCCGTTACAAGATAAATCAGTATCAAAGACACTTTCCGGGCCGGTTTCGTGACTTGACTATAAATACGTTCGTGCCGAGGGTAAAACAAATTACAACAAAAGAGGTCGGAGGGAGACCGGGAGGGTGAGGTTGTCATGTGCGTCAGCGTTAACACTCAGGTATTTAATAATTCTCGAGCACTGAGGTACGATTTATTGAATTCCATTCGCGGATTCCTGCTTGTGTATAAACAAATATATTTTATAGACTCACGACTTTTATTATAAATAGGGTAGATTAAACACAGAGTTACGTAATAGTTACATAAGCTTTAAATTGACGAATGTACAGCTAATTTGAGAATTTAGTATATACACATCACCTAAAAAATCAAAAGTACGATAAAACGTTTTATAAAGGTTCCACACAATGACTTTAATAAATAATTCTCACAAAAAAGATAACCTAAGGTATTTAATGGATATTGTGATATGATTTCAACAATACACACAAATGACCCTGAAGTGGATTTCTTCTTCATCTTTTCAGCCGATGGACGCACACTGCAAGGCACGGTCCTTCTCAAAGATCGCCATGACGACCGGTTCTACGTTGCCCGTATCCAGTGACTTTCTGGCATCTTAACTATGTCGTCGGTCACCTAGTGGGGGGGTGGGCCTGACCAGGCCGCATTTACCGGTTTATGGTCGACACTCGAGAACCTCGCTCCAACTACCATCGGTTGCACGAGCGACAAACCACTCCCATTGCCATTTCAGATAAGCAATTCTTCAAGCTACGTGCGGTTCGGTGATCTTGGTTCTTTTGAGGTTTCTATATTTCTGATTCGATTTCGCAGACTCGTAATATTATGGAACGCAGAGGATGCTGCAGCCCATCATCTGGAAATCTGTTTATGAGTAGTGACATAGGATTGTATCCCGAAAACGGCTGGACTACCACTGCTCGGTTCTTCTTGACGGATATTACCAGAGATATTCACAATGTATCTTATGTAACTATGTATTCTATGTAACTGTTGAAACATTACAAGAAAACAAATCGCAAATTTCGAAAAATTCAAATCGCACTTACATTTTTACGTTACGAGTAATACAAGATAGCGCCCCGAGACAAAATGATTGTCGTAAAAATACAATCAAATCAAACGCGAGCGCGATGGCTGGTATTTACTGCCTGAGCCTCAACTTTCGCACTCGCATCGTAAAGAGGAATCTAGGGAATGCTTGGGGCTTTGCGTTACTCCATTAAAAGTCTAACATTCAAACTGGATGGATTAGACAACGAATTGTGCAGGTTGATTGGTTATAGAAGTTAAAACTTTTTCTCGTTGTTGGGGACCTCTCTTACTTTGCTATCTGGTTTTGAGACAAGGCTTTTACATTTTTAATAGTTCTTTTCATATAATTTTATATTTCTTTACTCTTATTCGTCATATGATCTCACTTTTCTCTACTTTCGTTTTATAATTCTCTACCATTCTTCTACGTACTAATTTACTTCAACTTGTTCCTCAAATATTACAGTATTGACTAATTTTTACATTTTTCTACTTTTAGCTTTACTTTTACGCTAGACTATTTTGTATTCTTATTTCTTATACTTATTTAATACAGGTTAAACTGGTGCTTGTGTGTATTGTTTGCTCTTTGGTATATCTCATCGTTGGTGATTTTATATAGGTTGATTGGTTATTGTCAATTTATGTATTGTACCTTAAAAAATAATGGTTTTATAACTAACAAAAAACGTAATAATGTTAGAAATAAAAAAAAACTGTTTTAAAATTCAGATTAGTAATACTAAAATTAATTATTGTTCACTATCTGGCCCTGCAGACTTTGTATAGATAGAAGTTATTGGCGTGTAGAATTCTAAAATGAAAAAAATAAAACTTATTTTTAAAATGTTGACTTTATACCTGGAAGTTATAAATAGGTGTAAAAGCTTTGGAGCTTTCTATAGGAACTATACCAATATTACCAATCGCACTGGATATTTAATATTCAAAAAACATTTTTTCGAAAGACGAAAAATATGTTGAAAATGTGTTTTATAGCGATATGAATAAGGTTTGTATTGATATAAACAACTCGGAGTTTATTTTAAGTACAAATAAACTAATTATTTTATTTACTATTTTGTATGAGTGTTTAATGGAATAAGGCGTTACCTTGCGGAAGTCCATTCTAAGTAAGAAAAGGACCAATATTTAGCTACTTCTGCACATGCAGTTGTCGTGCAACAAAGTGCACCGTCCGCCAGCCCGCTGATAAGAGTGAGACTCTGTGTTTGGCACTAATCGGTGTAACATAACTCCTGAAGATGCCCCGTGGAGGGGTGAAACACGCGTTGAGTGATTTGACGGTGGCAGTTGTGTAATTCGCATTGTTCGCATTTATCAGCGGGCTGGCGGGCGGTGCACTTTGTTGCACGACTACCACCGCATGTGCGGAAGTGGGTAAATATTGGTCCTTTTCTTATTTATATGAGTGTATTTATGTACAAAAGTGTGTGTGTTTGTGTATTGAATATACAGGTAAGGTCCGTCTCCTTAGTATTTAACATTAATAATTTAAGTTTCGTTCTAAATCAAAATAGTCTTAAACTTATATGATCTTCTATTAACTAAATACACTTTTAGCCATTCGAAAACTAACCGGCCTCGTCGGAATCGACGTTGACATTACAGGGGTCACCAACCTTCGATCATTCTATAAGCGTTGCTGGAGTTTCTTTCGCCATTTCTATTCTTAGCGCTAACAATTACCGAGGTAATAGTAACGTGAAGTAAGTAATAGCAACCAAGCAAGTCGAGGTTTAGTTCTCTTGGGCGCCTTTGAGTTGGAATGGTAAACGTACATTACTGATAAGTGACAGCCTATGCCGAGGTCCTCTTGTGAAAGTCCTTTTGATTAATCACTTCAAGAAGTATCCGCCGCGCGTCTAAGCTTGGCATCTGCCAATGTCACTTGGGCAGAAGTGCAAATCAGGTCCAGAACATACACTTTTAACACTGCATATACTGGAATTAAATGGGAGTCAACTGATACTTGTTTTTTATTTCGATAATGACAGTCAATATCTTTACTGAAGTAACGACGTTTTATGATAAATTGCATGTGTATTTATGTTATATACTCGTATATAACATTTGCATTACCTTGATAAAACCAAAATCTAATATGTAATAGGTTCGAAAATAACTCTAAACTAGATTAAACTGTGCTAATATTTCAATGTTTCTCTTACTATAAGCCGCTGTATAAAAAAGGGTAAATAAATAAACAAATAAAAATTGGTATCGGCTTCATTGAAAATAAATTACCGAAAAGTATTTGAAATTGGAAAAATTGTGTAGCCGCGGAACTCTTCCGTTTAAACTTTTACTTAAGGCCGGCAAAAAAATGTTGTCTTGAGTTTGTTGCAAAATAAAATTCAAGAACGCGTTCAAAGAAATCGGAGGAAAAACAATTTTCTAAACGACAAAGACAACGTTTAACGAGAAAAACGGTGTTGTTTTGTCGATAGTACGTTATATTATTTTTTACTTACAAATATATTTTGCTTTTGTTATTCAAATACATGACTTTGAATATATAAAAAATGATTACATTTAGTTGTAAGAACTCTAAAAGAGTAAATGTATAGATCATTTGCTCTCAATAAATATATAGTTTACTTTATATAAAAGAAACAATGGTTTCTGTAATAGTAAATTACGTAATGCAAGTAAAATAAAATGTGTATAATTATATATTATAATAAAAAGTGTCTTCGAAATTCGAATTATACATTTTAAAATTAATTATTGTTTAATATCTGTCCCTTTGTTCTACCAGCACTCAATTGCGTCTAGTCTTATCATAGAAAAAATGTATGTATCATTATATATATATATATATATATATATATATATATATATACTATCCAATACTCAGAGGTAAGTAGGCCGTTCACTATGTTGGTATTTACAAAATCAAATAGCTTTGAAACGGATATTTACGTTGTCAATAGACTAAAGATAAATTTATATATCTATTTACTATTTCACAAACAAGATACACACGTACAACGTACATAATAAGAAATCCAGGTGTAAAGTGTAATCAAAACAAATGTCATCCGAGTGGTTGTTATCTCATACCGAGATACATTAAATAACCTTTACGTACGTGCGTTTATTTCGTTATGGCCGTCGTGAAATCGTGTGAGATGGCAAATTATTATAAACTATGTTACTAAGAGATATAAATATAAATTATTATACAGTATAATTGGTTATCACTCTAAAAATATGTTACATAAATTATTTTCTTCTACTGCAAAGCAATTGGACAATAACATTCGACGGTATAAAGTCTGCAAGGACATATTGTAAACAATAAATTATTTTATTTTTCCATATTTGTACATATAATCATTGTTTTAGGCAGGTTGTTACATACAACATTTAATTTAATTCTAAAATGAGCTACATATTCAATCCTTCAAACCTTTTTGCCTATAACCAATCGTCCTATATATTTTTTGGGGAACATTTATTTTTGTTGCAGGCCTATTATTATTTGCATTGAGCGTCTGTCGGCTGAAATTAAGAAGTGTTTATAAAATGCATACGATGTCAGCTTTGCAACACATTTTAACACAACAAAGATTCGGAATACGTTGTATATTCGACTATCATCGTAACAACTTCTTTAGATCAGCGGAACCATGTTTTGTGCTTACGATGTATCGTTATTTATACCTACCAGTCAATCGTAGTATTTTTGGCAGATACACTCCCACTGAAAGACTTAGGACTCCCCCAAAGATAAGTAAGAAAATGACCAACCCGCTGATAAATGTGTATGCGGCAAACAATGCGAATCACACAACCGACACTGCCAAATCACACAACACGTGTTTCACCCCTCCACGGGGCATCTTCAGGAGTTATGTTACACCGATTAGTGCCAAACACAGAGTGCACTAATCGGCACTAGTTGGCACTTTGTTGCACGACTACCATTGCATGTGCGGAAGTAGCTAAATATTGGTCCTTTTCTTACTAAGGATGGACTTTCGCAAAATATCGCCTGATTCCATTAAATATCCCCCAAAGATATCTATGAGGTATATAGCATAATAGCCACATTTGGTAAAACAGATCGATAGCATTGTGGTATTATGGTATGCAGAGGTCGCTGCTGCTCATCCTGTATAATGAAAGCAGTGTACAATATAAGATTGATTTTCATATGACTACCTACATATGATCGCATAGTGCTTCATTTGGAATTTCCTCATTTAAGCTATATAAATACGGTAAAAGTAATCTATTTTATATCTCAAGCTATTCCTGTGTATACAAATATTTGTTACATACTGTATTTTAGAGCTATTGTCACTTAGTTTCATTTACATTACATACATATTAATATCTACATAGGCATAGGCCTACCATAAGGATATCTATAGGACGATATACTATGATCGCCACGCTTGGCAGGCGGGTTGGCGATCGCAGTGTGGTATTATGGTACGCAGAAAAAGTTGCTTATGAAACCTATTTGTGAGCAGTGGCAATCCTATATAATTAATGCACATAGGGTGAATTATGTTAGACTGTATTCCAGGAATCAATCTCGCGAACTATGATCGCATGTCTAAGTCCTCTACCGCATGACTACCACTGCTTACCAACCAATAACTTAATTTTTAAAAATTATAAACTTAAATTTGAAATACGAACATTTTAATATCATTTTCTGTTTGACGTTTACTGTCATGCTCTCTTTTATATTTTTTTAAAGTGTATTTTTTATGGTTTAATATTAAATTAAATTTTAAAATAGAAATTTTAAATAAGTGCTGTTTTATTTTATCAATTTAAAACTTAACGGAGGTTACATGTGTTTACCTTACAATATTGTCACAGCGATATAATTATAACAAAAAAAAGTAATTAATTCCGTTTATAAGGTGACATACAAAGCAAATACCTGGGTCATACATAATCCAACCTATCGAGTCGTGAGTCGTATCTCGACGACAGTTTAAGCTAAGGTTCTGTATCCTTTGTGCTTAGTCACGACATAGAACGTCCACCTAAACAACCTTACATCTCGACTAGTTCTCTAGCTTAGTTAAAGTAAATATCAAGGTCCTGTGACTACAAACCCAAATAAATAATTGTAGCTAACACAAAACTAGAGTTAATTCTTGATAAAGTTAATCCGAAATAAATAAAGGTTTTAATCTGATCTTAACTTAGCATATAAGGTTATAAATAACATAAAGTTATGAACTATAGATAGAAATTAAAAAAAATTGTTTCCAGACGTACATAGCTAGGCTTAGGTTAGATAATTTTAAAAGGTACTAAACAGATTTTGTGTAATAAAACTTATATAAAGACACGACATGGTATGCCTCCCTCGATCTCCTTGCCGACGATGCCTTTATTCGAGTATAGCTCACGAACCTTTCTGTTCCGTAAACTCATGTCCGATGAAGCTGTAAAAGGCTTGGTATTAACAACGCTACTTCATCACAAAACAATTCAATGCAAATAAAACTTTGCGGCGCGTAGTGTTTTATTTGCAATATTTTTAGTTATATCTGTGGCCAGTGATAACTGTTTGATGAAAAAAAAGACGTGACTTTATTCACCTAGATGCCGTGAACACCATGTATGATTTTGTACCACAAAACTGCCAAGTGTTTTATTTGAAATAATAATATAAAGAAACTAAAATGATCACTTGATTGAATTAACTTCCAATCAATAAAGATAATTCTTTAACAATTTAGTACAAGGTAACTTAAAAACCAAACGATTTTTCATAGATGCACAAACAAAACATGTATTAGTAAATATACATAAAATTTTAAAAGTATTATCAATTTAACCGAAAACAAATTTAGCGCTCAGAGGCATTCACCTTCAGTAGATCCTTACAAAGAAAAAAAAGCCTTATTACAGAACTTTGTTTTTCTTTTTACAAAATTATATATTTTAATCTTACAAATTTACTTCCAGTTTCTGAATCTGACACTTTTAGAAATAAACATTAAAGTTTATATACGTTTTTTAATTAAATTCTGTTAACCGCAATGCAGATGGCAATGCGTTTTTATCATAAAGCAGATTAGCCCACACAAACGAATATTCTTGTATCTAATCACATACTTATTTACAATGATATGATACGTTGGTAACGAACCTGTAGATGCGGCGCGGGTAATCCCCCCACTAAGCGGTTAAGATATAGATACACGGAAAGTCGGGTGAGTGGCAGTGCAAGACTGGACATCATGCTGATTTCTGGGAGAGGTTTACGCTTTTGTTTTTTTTTTGTGGGCATCCTTCGACTGAAAAGAAAAAGAATAAGCAGTACAAAAGATTCCTTCGCATTTTTTATGAAAATTCGTGACTCATTTACTAAAGTTTTTTTTACTATTTACTATAGTATATAGGTGATATGTTATTCGATAACTTCTTGTTGGTTATAAGCGATGATGATTTCGTTTCTGTAGTAATTTTAGGACTTCTGTCTTTATGTCTCTCAATACAATACCTAAATAATTCTTATACCGACATGGAAATCTAAAAGTACATAGTCAGGGCTATATGGCGGATGCATTATCACCTTCTACCTAAACCTTATCATTGTTAAAGACCACGCCCTTTCTATTGATTAGTTCTCGCCGTTTTCTCCCAACTCTTTGCTATAATTGGATTCGTTGTTAGCAGGAGAGATTAAAAACAATATTTCTGTAAGTAGAAGCACATTTACATACTTTATTGTTTGTTAACTCGAGCTGTACCACAGTCTACGAAGCCTGAACGATCTTCAAACACGACATCTTTAGAAAATCAATCTCTTCAAACACAGTTCGGTTTCATTTCGTCTCAATAAATGATCACAAATGAATACACGGTCTATTGCGTTTATTTCAGTAAGTTCGTGTGGTAGCATTTTTTTATACTTAGCTTTTTACAAATAGTTTCGTAGTCTTGTGTGCCTTAAGTGTTCCTCTTTTTTTTAAATGGCGCCCACAAATAGATACAACCAAAGAGATTATATTAGACACTATAATTTGAATAAAAATAGATACAACCAAAAAGAATTTATTAGATATTATAAATTGAGAAAAAAAGTTCTTTTTCGATCCAATAGAATATATAAATCGATTGAATACAATCTCTAAAACAAATAACAATCACTTTACTGTTCATATTTCCGTCTTCCTATACTAATTCGTCCCCTATTTATTTTACTTCTTCCTTTGTAGAGAGTTTAAGATTAAATTTGACAGACGCTAAGAGGCGGTATTATAGATTTTGCGATTGTTAGCCTTAAGTGACGTCATCAGGAAAACCAAAAGGTGTAGATGGTAAATAATAAAATATCCACTTTTATTAATGCTTAAACCTGGGACCCTATGACTTTAATAATGATTTTCCTGTCCTATAAGGTAACTGATACGGACTTAAAAATAAAAAATCATTTCGAGACACACTGGGTGATTAATTATAGGCGTAAGAGCTTTTAAGAGGTGATTAAATAACAAAATCGTAAACAAATGTGATAATTCTGAAATATATAACATTGATTTTTTTTATTGCAATACGACAGGTCAACGCCATCTATCAGTATATAGTCAGGAACAGATGATAAAGAATAATTAAATTCAATATCTAGATCAACCTGACTTTCAAACACGCTTTATATTTCTATATTACCATGATGTTATGTTATTTATTATTCCTGAAACTATTGATTTTTGGATAGTTTATACCATAATAATAGGAAATAAATTATAGATTCGACCGTTACAAGCTTTAACATTTATATTTAATGGAATCAAGCGTTACCTTGCGGAAGTCCATCCTAAGTTAGAAAAGGACCAATATTTAGCCACTTCCGCACATGCAGTGGTAGTCGTGCAACAATGGGCACCGCCCGCTAGCACGCTGATAAATGCGTATGCGGCAAACAATGCGACTTACACAACTACCACCGTTAAATCACTCAACACTTGTTTTACCCCTCCACGAGGCATCTTCAGGAGTTATGTTACATAGATTAGTGCCATGACTCTGTGTTTGGCACAAGTCGGTGCGGAAGTGGCTAAATATTGGTTCTTTTCTTATTTAACATTTATTACTAATAATACTATATGTTGCGGTATCTTTGATGAATTCGAATAGAACTTTCGTAGCAATTTGTTAAATAAAACAAAAGGCAAACAAATGACTATGGGAGTAATAATTTACTTAGTTGTGCAAACTCACCCTCCCGTGGCGGTCTTTCAGTGACCCTTTATTCCGCTTGCACGTGTGTCGTTTATTTTGATTACCGCTACGGAGCTACGCCGACGCCTACGATCCTGTTTCACACGCCGGATTAATCACTATGTAACAGAATAGGGAGGCTTTGAAAAATTTTGTTTACTTTTGGGACTCTTAACTCTAATTGGGTCTGTTTTTAATGGACCTTTTGTGGTTTAAGCTGGTATAACTAACCCCCCCTCGAATGAAATGATTATTAAAGATATTTTTAATTTTCATTTCAATAGTTTTATAGTATAATACACAAGTATTGTTGAATATCAATGTATAAGGAAATGTTAAATTTAAATGTTACCTATAAAATCTAAAATTTAAGTATAAAAAACAGATTGAACAAAACTTAACATCCGCTTGACAGTTAGGTTACAATCGGCCCAAGATATTCTAGTTTTACACAGGCTTTCGAACAGTGTTGGCCCAGCGGTAGGGCACTGACATTTGCTATCGTTGGTCGTGGATTCGATTCGATTTCGATTTGAATAGTTAACATTCTTGGATATCCTCGCATCATACTAACTGCTAGGGAATAAAACTTATTCTTAGTTGCATTTGAGTTTATTATTATTATCTTTATCAAAATAGAAATTCCGCTACATAATATATAGCAGAGCGTTTAATATTACACTAGTGTAAATATTTTCAATGAAGTAAATAAAAGTAATGCAAAAGTAAGTAAAGACAAAATTGATCAATAAGCATATCATTGTGTTGATGATTATATAGAAGATAAATATACCTGGAATAACTTTCTTGCTGATTGTCTCGCTCGATTTAGGCTTCTATAGAAGAATCTATAAATGTATACAACTATTGATTTACATAACATTTTCTCTATAGAATCGAAATTCTGAATCTATCAATGGTGTATGTATAAAAACATGTTTAAATATAAGTTGTATCAACGTCTTGACTTATTAAAAGTGCTCAGCGAAGCTTTTTCAAATGAATGGATATGTTTTTTTCTAGTTAAATACTAAAACATTATTTTAATGAATCCGATCCAACTACGAACCGAATAAAATCAAATTCAAAAAGCTTTAATATTTTAGTTTTAAATTTACTTCTCGTGAAATCGTATTATTTCGTTTCATAATAATCTTTGTTTTTCGTTGTATTCAACTTTTATAAAAAGACTTCCAGCGATCGGTCTAAAACAATGGGTATCATTGGATATTACGAACAAACCTTTTCAATTCGATTGGCATTGACTGCTTTTAATAATGGCATTAAAATATTATTGTTTTACCCTCTCTCATTAATAAAAATGCACAAAATAACTTTGTGCAGTTTGTGCTATTCCGTTTATATTGTGGTGCACTGTTTTAATATACATAAGTTTGCATAACTGATATCCAGTGGTTTCTATACGTGACAATAGCGGTACGTGGGCCGAGCCGGCTGACAATCTGCCGATCACGGTGTGATGCTTTCTTTTCACTTTACGATTAGAAAAACCGTTACTCGTAGCCCTGTTCCTCATACAGTACTGTCAAAAATACTATAATTTTTTACAAGTTCGTTAGAGAAATTATTAATAACAGTGTTTTTACTACAATAATTTAGTATATTATGGTATTTGTTATTAAAGGAAATATAAAGTTACGCTAATATATGAAATGACAAAAGATATAGCAGATTCTATTTATCCGTTCTAGTGTTCTATTATTGTCGTATGCGTGCTGTAAATCTCTTTAAGAAAACAGTTTAGACAGTTCAATATTCTTACAGTGGCCTAAGTATTTATGATTATATTTTTTCCGTTTACAAATTTAAAAATAATTAATTATATTAAAAAAATAAGGGACGTCCATAATGCATTTACAAGATACTGTGAAAAACTGGAAGTTACAAAGTTTCAACTGCAAAAAGTCTCTAATTCGTTTATAATAAACGGAACCAGATTTTAAATAAAATTCCACCAAAAATTACATCACTTACTCTTTATAAAATAAAAAACGCATATTTAAAGTAAATTAACAGAAAGAGTAATGTTGTCGCTTGTTTATTTTGATTTCATTTAGGCTTTATCGCACAAGTGTTTATATATAAATCTGTGTTGTTAAAGTATAATAGATGTGTTTTTATGGAGTTTCTTCCTACTTCTTCTCCACGTTTATAATATCTTGTGAAGAATCGTAAAATTAAAAATAAAATATATTTATAATAATAATAACGTATCAATCACGTTTTGTTATAAGTTTAAATGTTTGATAAATGAATTTATCTATATCTTTAATTTAAATCAAGTATAGTATATGGTAAAGTAGTGGAAATAGTAACTTTGACCCTTATTATTATTTATTTAGACAGTGCAGGTAGAGGAAGGCTTAGTAAGTAGTTCGCTTCGAGGCGGATAAGCCAATCTATGGATAGATTTAATTGGAATTAGTAGTCTGTGACAGGGGGCAAAAGTGGAATAGACATCGAGCTTTTCAACCAATTACATTGCATAAGAATATAGATAAGTATAAAAACATTGCCTATGATGATTTAAATAATAAATTAGGTTTGTTTAAAAGACTATAAGCGGAAAGGAACGGTGAATAAGCGAATCCGATTTCAGTCTATTGTACGATATATTTTAATGATACCTTCCCTTTCGCTTCAACGATCAAAGCCCCAACTTTATTACAATGGAAATTCCAAGAATGCTGTCAATGGCGCGCGGAGAAAAGTTATTTCACGGAAAATCTGAAGCCGGCCTCGGATCTTTTTAAATTTCATTGCGTAAATGAATTACTCGGATGTACGAAGGCGACGTACTCGAGTTTCGGCGACGGAAAAACGAAATTTGTTACGAATCTTTCTTTTCGTGTCTTATTTTGTTGACGTGCTTCTTCATGGCTTTATACAACTCAACGTTCACCAAACGCGAATGTGGAACATCCAAAAGTTACATACGTTCTTATCCACGACTTTTTGACACTATGTTAATAAAATAAGTTATATTTATTTTAAGATATAAGTTTTTACAACTAAGTTGTGTAACTATTGTTGAGCTTTTTGAGACGCTCAGTATCAATCCTAACTTTTCTTATTTATTGTGAAAATGATCATTAACATCTTTTAAGTTAATTATGGGCTGTATATAGTACGTTTGAAACCCTAGTACTTTTAAATAAAAGTATATCACTCTAAAGGAGGCCAATTTTATTAAATTTTTAATATTAAATACTTTTAAATAAAAGGATATTACTCAAAAAGAGTCAAAAGTCAATTAAATTAAATTTTTAATATTATAAGCACGTACAAAAGATTCTTGTAAATGATCTTTTTGGATATGTATATACGTGTAAATAAAAACCTACCTTTTTTGTCACATTTGTTTTCTTGACATTTAACCTTCTAGTCGAATTAATATCACTAGAATCATAGAGTGAGAAGATTTTTCCACTGTTAAGAATAATATAAAGACTTGTGTTCGCGACCGCTGCCTTTATTGTTTGACAATTCCACATATAGCCCCACACACATACACACATACACATAAATATCTGTATATATATGTATATTATTTGTTCTGACGACTTCCTCTTTATTAGGACATAATTGATTATAAAAAGCAACATTTCTCAATACAACAATAAACGTTTTGTTATTGACTGTACTTGTAGCCAATCACCGTTTAAACCTTTTATAACTGGTAATACAAATATTGCTTTCGTAGTTAGAGCACAAAGCGCTAGTTTCCCGTAAAAGAACATAATAACGTATTTGTTAATAAAAATAACAACTATATCCCATTGACGATGAATCTATTGTGCGAAATGAGTATTGTACTTGCATTGATATTTTATTAAAAGATTAGTAGTGGGATATTTCTTTAATAAATCCTATAGAATAGAAAGATCATAATGAATCCTATAGTCTTTCATTATGATCTTATTTATTTATACTTCATCGTAAACAATAGATAATAACTTAAAAAAAGAAGCAAGATATATAAAAGCACAAGAGGCGGTCTTATCGCTAGAGTTGGTCTCTACCAAACAATCTTTGGATAAAGATGAGTGACATGAAGTAGAGAGCAGTGATTTCCTATCATCATATCAGCTACAGAAGGTTCTATTAGACATAGGCTTCACCCAAAGATATTAAGCTACTTGTGAGGACCTTAACAAAATCGTGGTCTCTACTTGAAGGCTCCAACGGCCAACACTTCTGACCGCTATGTGACCTGGCGTGACTCAACTTACTTCAACTTGTCTATCCAATACGCTGTGTCAGTTATCTTATCTGTTATCCAAAAAAGAAGATATCCCCAGAAAATCAATAATTTTAAATAAAAATCTCTTGCCTAAATAAACAGTTAATTATTACAAATAGTTTAAGATTCAAATGCGTTTTAATACTACACTTTCACATACATAGCTTTTGCACCCTGATATATTCATGAGATATTATTAAATATTATATATAGTATTAATATATTTTACAAAAAAGTTTTATAGGTAATTTATAATTAGTCCAACGGCGCCCCGATTGATTCTTCATAAAATTTAAATTTCAAAGGTTTTTAAAATATATTCACAGGTAATAAATTACGTGCACAAAATATTCGCGTTCTGTAATTACGATCAGTGAAAATAACCGAAACAAATAAACAAAAAAAAAACGATTTGCAACGTCACAGATGGAAAACGTTTTTTTTTTCCTTAAAAAGAAGCACAATATGTACGCACATAAATATAAAAGTAATTGTTTTCCCACAGATTCCTTTGAAGGTAATAACGATCCTGTTTGATTATATTGGCAAAACTTATTTCTTCTCATTTGAATTTTTTTTCTTCTAAATTTAGTGCCTCAATTTTTAAACAGAGAATTTATTAAAATTAGTGTAATGTATATTAAATTGACTCGTATAACTTTAATATCGTCAATAAATATCCTACCAGCAAATAAATATTAAAAAGTAAAATCTAAAAGATTGAAAACTCTCCATAGAAAAAGCTTTTTAAACGTAAATTGGCACTCAATCTGTTCATTCTGTTTATAATAGAAACACGTTAATTAGTTAAAATTAATTTTGGTGTGTATGCTTTTCAACAGCCTCTGTTTTGTTAGTTTAACCTGGTTAAATTTTATCATAAATGAATGTTAATTTTAGTAAAGTACCAGTAAAGACCCTTATACATTTTGTTACCTCAAGAGAATTGACTCTTATTGGAAACTATTTAATGGTGTCACTTGTTTTTTTTTATTTAATTAAATCAGGCGTTACTTTGCGGAAGTCCATCCTAAGTAAAAAAAGGCATATGCAGTGGTAGTCGTGCAACAAAGTGCACCGCCCGCCAGTCCGCTGATAAATGCGTATGCGGCAAACAATGCGAATCACACAACCGCCACCGTCAAATCACTCAACACGTGTTTCACCCCTCCACGAAGCATCTTCAGGAGTTATGTTACATCGATTAGTGCCAAACATAGAGCGTTGCACTTATACAAAGATCGTTAAATCTTATGATATATAAATTTAAGTTTTAGTATAGTACTAATAAAGACTTTTAAACATTTGCGATCTCAAAAGATGTTACTCCTAACAGAGCTTTCTTAGTCAACATAAAGAAGTAACTGCTAACGAAAAACGACATCCATCACCAACCAAACTTCAGTACCAGAGTAATATTTACATGAGGCAAGAGTCATCATTTTGTTACAATCGTTCAAAGAAGTTAAATTTAAGCCGTTTTCAACTTGTCATATTGGAAACCTATAGAAAAAGCCTATGGTGAAACTCCTAGGGCTTATACGATGAAGATAACAAATATGACTTGAGTTTGTTTCTATTTTGTAGTAAATTGTCGGCCATTTTGAAAATACATTATACATTTATAAATAGTCATAAAAGCTTAAAATATTTTCATGGATTTTTCTTATTTATCTGCTTTTTTATATAACTCCTCCTTCTCCTAACTTCTTATGTGTCGTTCATTGCTGTTCTGAAGGACATTGTTCTGGCATTTTGAAAAAGAAATATACTATTATAATTAGTGAAAGAAGTTTACAATATTTTATTATATTATTTTATTTATATACTTTTAAATCCATTTTTATTGGTTCATAAGAAATCTACGAAAAAGACTTACGTCTATCAGTGGATGTCCTGCTGAATTATAGATTTTAATTTCTTACAACTAATATTTACAGCGTTTGTTTTTTTTTCATCTGTCATATTGTTTTAATATGTAAATAATAATTATAAAAGAAATTTTTAAATACATTAACGTTACGAACAACCTAAATTCTAGTAAAGGATGTACAATTTTGCTTAATTTATATCATCATAATCAGAGATTATTTATAAACGAGATTAATATCAGTGTAATAATCATTTGCTTCAGACTTCCAACGTAACATTACGTTACAAGCTACGCTATAATCCCGTGACGCATTACCGCGCCGGCGTATCATTCGTTCTCATTATTCAACCAAAGCGCTCTTTATTGACGGTGTGATATATTATTTTACTTGGGCATACCGTATAGCATTCCTTTATTGACTTAAAGTAAAATATTGATTTAATCACGTTGAGCTACAAAAATATCTGAGTCTGAGATCAAATCAGAATTAAAAACATCCGAGGTTCAATGAAAGAAACCAACAAAGCCAAGCAGATTTGCGAGTTGAAATAGCATTTGGGAAACCAAAGCGCCCAGAGCAGATGTTCGATATGATCTTTAGTGGAGACAACAGAGTACAAACGCAATCATAGCGCAAGTATTCCACCCATAATGAGGACACTGTTCATTGGCTGCTTCCAATCGATCGTATTTAAAATCTCTGGGAAAGGCTTTTATTCAGCAGTGGACGTCTAATAATTATCATTTAATATGTTTACTTGTGTTTTTATAAACAATAATAGTTATTTATTAAACGGTTTTATTTAGTTCGACCCGTACGGAATTTGTTTATTTGTGTCAAAATTAGAAATTGAAATTAAAGCACCTTCCCGTTGTCAGATTGATCTGAAATTTGGTACACACATTTAATTTAGATGACAATACAATATAATAAGATCAATAATATTATAAATCTAAGATGGCCGCCGATACAAAATGGCGGATTACATATTTTCCCTTAACTCCCTCAATATGGGTATTAAGTGAAAGGGCTACACTAGTAAAACACGATGATTATGTCAAAATTTAAAATTCAATTTGGACGCCGTTCCAATATGGCGGACCAGGTACATATTTTTTCACAACCACCACAATATGGGTATCAAAAACCGTTTAACTTAAAAGTTTTTTAAATGTATTTATTTTATAAATAAAATACCTATCCACAGACACAAAGAAAGACTAGAAGAGTCTCGTCAATGTATGTAAGTGGATCAGAATAAAAGTCGTAAAAATAAGATATTCATTTATTTATGAACAATAGTTGTGTCAGTCATAAGAAAAAGGTCACATGAACCAAATTTAATACAAAATACAATCAAATTGAACTTCTTATAATGACATTATTAAATTTATAGCTATGTCTTCCAAATGCGTCCTGATCTAACAAGAGCCCACAATATTACGGTATTTTTAGTGATCTCTATCAAAAAATATCATAATCACATAAATTATTAATACTGTAATAAGATTTTTGATTAAAAACTTTTAATATAAACACAACTAGACAGCGTTCCATATATAATTTTTTTTTCAAAATACATTCTGAGTTTCCTGGTATAAGTAAAGTTTATAAATTTTATTATCACGGTTAATTATTTTAATGGGAACGTAATCAAATTTAAAACTATGAACATAAATGTTAACAAACATTTAATAAATTTCACGATTTTATTTTAATTAATATTAGTTAATTAGTCATGTTTGATATATAGTTTATTGGTGAGAAATTAAACCAGAGATTTTTTTATTATTATATCAATATCTATCCATTGTATACGCAGGCACTTCGAGAAATTATATGACAACACTTTTATAAATTAAAGATGGCGACCAATGACAACCGTTTTTTAAGGAAATCCAGACCTAGCGGTCTGGATTTCCTTTTTAGGGGATTACGCTACTGTCACGTTTCGGAAAACATTTCAATGAATAATTAAAGTGTTATATTACCTATAGTGCACATTTGTACATTGTATGTTAACCTGCGCGTTATATGCCCGTATGGGAATAGACGAAGCTAAGAACAGTAAATAGGACCAAAGACCCTACATATATAATTAATTTAAATACAAAATAAATAAACAGAATGGTAACAAAATTCTTCACTGTCCGCGCTACGTATTCTCGCTCCAGGAATAACAACTTTATGTTAAATTGTTAAAGACGATTTCAGATTAATAGTTATATCACCCTATAGAATAATATGCATTTTATCCTCTAATGATATTGGCGTAAATAATCGATTAAAAGAAGGCGAAAATTATATATAAATTTTAAAATTAAGGAAGATATCGTAAGAACAACTCTATATATCAAGGCTGTTACTGGCATAAATGAAAAAAGAGGAAAGAGATCATTGTCTAGGATAGATTTGTAGGCCTGTGCGGTATTCATGGAATGCGAAGTAGTTTATGCATAATATCTCAAATGCATGGATACCTCACCGATAACGGAATTTATAACTTATTTATTTTTAATTAAAAAAAAAAATCTATTTATAATGTCCATATTGCAATTTACGACATTATATTAATGAACTTAAAAATCAAATTCCTAACACACCCTTAATGACGTTGAAGAATGGAATTCAGTAATGGTAAACAAATCTGAACAATTTGAACTTGCCTAAAAAGCACTTATTCTCGCTTCGAAGCCTCCTTTGCGCGTTTGTGAAGGACATTCATTGTCCTCCGCGAGAAAGGATCATTAAAATTCTTTTCAAAAACTTAAGTATAAGCATATTTCTTTGCAGTAATCATACTTTTTTATTTAATTTGTATCCTAAAATTAATTATACAAAAAAAGACTTTAGTATTATTTACAATATAATTGTATATAGTACCCATATACAATTTTTAGTCGAACGTAATGGCAGCGACTATCTCACGGATGGCTTCGGAATTTAAATCGACATTCTAATTTTAATTTGAACACGCAAGAATAACTTAGCTCTAAAAAGTATTGTTATCATAGTGGCCAGTAACCCGGGATATTGTCATGTGAATATTACACTTATTTACATGGCTTATGTATTGTATCGTCTGTAATGGAGCAAAGCGCGTCCACAGTGAATATTATAAAATAGCCCGAACTAAGATTCTTCGCTAAGCGCTGTTTATGCTCTGCATTCTTAAACCCGCGAATACTGTGATTGCTATTACGTTGCATGCAATCGCTTATAGTTCGTGAATTTGTGCATGAGAAACAACTGTAAATATAATTGGGAGTCAAAATAATTGCAGCATCGCCTCCCTGATGGACGCCGGACTTTTTTGCAATATGAATAAGTTATAATAAAGTCAAACAAATAAACAAGTATATAAATATAACTGTGAAATAGAAAGAAGACATATTCATTAAATTAAGAATTTTAAATAAATGTCAAGAAGGATGTAAAATAAAATATTAAAAAATAAAATATAGTAAAATGTGGCGAAGGATGGTAGGAGATATATAGATGGTATGTAAATAAAAGCAATAAAATTAAAGAAAATTTGAAGGAAGGAAGAATAGTTAAACAATAGTGAGAAATTTAATGAAATCAAAGTCCCTATCCCAAAAATGATAGCGGAACCGGAGGTCCCCAAAGATAGGGGCCATATAAGATACTCTTATTAAGAACGACAAATTAAGGCTCTATGGAGCTATTAGACTCGAGGGTCACCACGAAGACACCTAGGCATGTGCAGTCCTTCGTTATTCGGTAACTATTGCTTGGCTAAAGAAGAAGAAGGAGTTGCGGAGTAATCTCGGAGAAGAAGTTGCGGAAGGAACTACAGCACCTTATCTATTTAAAATGATCGGAGGTCACCGACCTCTGTCATATTTCCCTTGTCTTTCTATCGGCTATTTTTCTCCGTTTACAAAAATCTTCATTTTTGATTCGCCCTGAAAGATGGAAAAATACACTTCATCTATAAATATTGCAGTAAAAACATTCATTAAAACAATGGGATTTTAAGAAATTAAAAAAAGAATCGCCTAAGCAAATCCGATTTCCGGACGCAGTGGAAAGTATTTTAATGATACCTTTCGTTCGCTCTAACGACCAAAGCTCCATTATTATTACATTGAAAATTTCAAGATCGTCTCCGATGGTTCGTGAGGTTATTTTATGATATCATCGATATTGACGAGAATCTATTTGATGTTCGCTAAATAACATTGCATCTTAAATTCATTTTCACATATTTCCTGCATTGAAATTAAAATATTTAGACATACACCATAAAACTTGGAACATTGGTCTGAAAGTTTCTCGAGGTACAACCACGAGTCATAAAATACAGCGTGGTTAGGCTCCTAAGTAAGAAAAGGACAAATATTTAGCCACTTCCGCACATGCAGTGGTAGTCGTGCAACAAAGTGCACCGCCCGCCAGCCCGCTGATAAATGCGTATGCGGCAAACAATGCTAATTATACAACCGCCACCGTCAAATCACTCAACACGTGTTTCGCCACTCCACAGGGGAACTTCAGGAGATGTTACACCGATTAGTGCCATACACAGTCACTCTGTGACTCTGTGCGGAAGTGGCTAAATATTGGTCCTTTTCTTACTTAGGATGGACTTCCGCAAGGTAACGCCTGATTCCATTAAATATGGTTAGGCTCCCTTCTAGAACGACATAGTGAAGGTCACAGTAAATTCACGGGTTCCGAGCAGCACTAGGCCCTCGTGGAAATCTTTGAGGGAAGCGTATGCCTTTTAAGGTCTATCGGCTGATTTAATAAACACTTAATCCTTTTATCTATTCATAATAATATCACTCTGTGTGTTAATTATTTTATTAATCAAAACTCTTGTAGCTAAATCATCATCATCAGTACATCCACTGTCCACAGCTGAACATCGGCATGATAATAAAATTGAGACCTCCTACAATAACATCACGAACTTAAAACAAAACCTTCGTTGTAGTAAACACGTCCTCATTTCAGACGAGCCTACAAAAATTTATTGCAATATTGTGTTACCGCTCTACCAAATGTCCGTTTTACTAATAAATCAATTTTAATTATCGATCTATATTATATTTTTTACAATTCATTATAATGATATCGTTATAAGTATAATACTTATATTGTTTGTTTAAAGTATTATTATTTTAAAATATTAAAAATAAGGTTATTGTAAAAGCATACATAGTAACTTACAAAGATGCTACTAATTTATAGAAAAAGGAATAACAAACTTGTCTTTATTTCTAAATAAATATATACAAATATAAGAAAAATTATGATTTACATCTGGCTAAACAAGTCGAACAAGGTCGATTACATGATATAAATACTTTAAAAGGAAAAATTTATAGGTTATATTTTATCAAATAATGACAGTCAAATACTGCAAATCTAAAAATTAATGGTTCCAAAAATAATATAGCTTAATAATATTGTAGTTAGAAAAAAGCGTTTTTAAAATTCGCATTACTACATAATACAATTCATTTTTGCATAATATCTTTCCCTGTAGCCTTTGTGCGGTCAGAAGTTATTGGTTCGTCGTATTCCAATGGATATATTTTTTAAGAGTGATTGGTAGTAAGTGTAAAAATTTTAAAGCCTTTTGCAAAAAATGAGCTATACAACCCTTGTTTTACAATACACAGTTTTGACACCTGTAACCAAACCCCCTGTATGCAAGATAAATAGATCAATGAATTCAGTTTGTACAACAGTTGACTTTGTATAAACAGATATTCTCCGAGTACAATTGTTATCATAATATTGACAGTCACTTAGAGAGAACGGAATCTCCAATCCGCTTAAGAGATTGCGACGAAAGAAATGTTAGGCGCCACTTTACTCTTGTTATTTTTACATTACTCTATCACAAGAGAAGACGGTTTTATTAAAAAAAAAAAAAACTTAAGTCAGACCATCTAAGAGTTTGTTTTGGTAAAAAAATATATTATCAAACTATACCGTTCATACCTATATAACTTTAGTTTTTATATCTCTTATTAATATTTTGAGAAAATGAAAGCAAGTTTTAAATAGAAAAAACTTCATAATTCGATCCCCAAATTTTTATTAATACGCCTTTGATGTTTAAATTTATTTAAAACTGGCCTGATTAAAAATAATTAAATTCAAAAATAGAACATTTTATAAAAATTCTCACGTTTATTTATTGCATTATTTTGGTGTTTTCCGTTAATTGGTTGTTTCCTTTTTTATATAATATCGTGATAAATATAAAATTTATCAAAAAGTCTTTAATCAAAACAAGCGTATGTCCAAGAAAGAAAAAGGGGGCTCATAATTATATTTTAGATAGCGTTCTATATCTAAATAATTATGTATAACATCGCAGTTTTTTTAATGACGGTGTCAAGATTACGTAAACGTTTCAATTATTAATCATGACAAAGTATATTTGGCACATTTCAAGATAAACATATAAAATATTATGGATATCCTTCAAAATTACATTTAAATATATTTATAATCTATGTTAAAATTACCATTAATACTATATAATAAAGTTCCAAAAGTTATCATTTCGCCAGTCTAGATATGTGATTTACTTTGCCAGTGTGCGCTGATCAATACGAACCATTTAACTAGTCTAGAATATTCCACTCGCGTCGGTGGACTGACAAGAGTAATTTCCAATATGGCGTGAAATGGAGCCGTGTTAATGAACTCTTTGTTGCAGTACGCTGAGGCCGCATAATCCGCTAACGTGAATCTAAATTGTCTCACAAATAAAATTATTTAAAAAAAATTACGATCCATTTTCGATATCTCATTTTATTAACTTACTAGTATCTTGTATTGTCTAACTCGCATGCAAATTATAAAAAAATATATTTAAAGGTAGTATTAAATATCTTTACTGTGCTATAAGAAACCAGATATATTATTTGATATGAAAAAAATATTAATTAAAACTGCAAAATCTATCTAATATTAATTAAACATGAGATGATTGATAACTTAAGAAATATAATTTTTGATTTATACTCTATACACAGAGTTTTACAACTATTTTTTTAATGACCCTATTTTTGGAGGTGCTTCATTCCCCCTACCATGGCTGGGACAAGAAAATTAAGGTAAAACATAATACTAGTAATATAAAATATGCTGACATAAAGCTTTTTTAAAAAAAAAATGATGCCATTTTATCAACATAAAGATGACGAAAATAATAATTACATTCTTTTAGGGAATTTATACGATAATGCAACTAGCTGAAATATTCACCCTGGAATACATGCCATAGCATAATTTTACAATATATGTTAGATTTTACACTCTGTACATTAATATTGTCTATCTATCCTATCTCTGTGAGTTATAGGACGTGCTGGACACAGGCTTCTCCCATAGAATTCCAATGTTACCTATCTCTACCGTCAAGTAGCGGAGACTTATTATAAGACAATAATTTTTTCAGATTGCTATTTTTTACATTTTTACTATTTCGTATTTTTCTAAACTGACCGGTTCTTATGTTTTATTTTATTATTTGACGTTATACCTTCTCTTGGTCTTATTTTAATTTATTATCAGTATGTATCAACCTATGTTACACATTATTTATCTTCTTCTCTTTATCTGTTTTCCATTCTATTGTGTTGTGGAAGCGTTGTCTAGTGTGTTGTGGAAAGCAGTGCAACTTTTATATCTGCTTTATCTTATATAATAACTTTATCTATCTTTATACAGTACAATGAAATGTTTCTATTACTATAATACTTTTATTTCTACTATGTGTTCATGACATATGTTTTTAAAATAGATGGCATTTCGCATACTTTCACATCTATTTCTTATTTAACTATATCTTCCTTATTTCTATTTTCATTCTATTCAGTTTCTCGATTTATTCATCCGGGTCACAGTCGACATGTGAGTATTAATCCTGTATTCTGTTTGTGCTCGTATTTGTGTTTGTATGCAGTGACCTTTCGTTCCTAACCAGCTCTTCGCGTACGATTTTGAAATGATGTCCAAGATATGCGGCCTTGGCGAACCATTGGAGAGAACCTCCTGTATATTTCCAGCGTTTTCCGACCACTGTAACAAAGTCATCTTGTAAGTGAACGTCGTACGCTGCCGTTCTGTGATTTCCACTCTAGAACCTTAAGGCAACACTAGTCATCGGCGCGCCATATGGCCTACGCACTGCTGATTCAACTTGCCAATGCCAATGTATAATTTCGTTAGTAAACGGATCTACTTATTATTAACTCGCTTTGCACTAGCTACTAGTTGAGCAACTGTAGCCTTCCAGATGAGGTAAGAAGTGAGATACAACGTTTCTCTATCTTCATCTCTAATATACACATCATATTTATTAGAATCAAAGTACATAGATAAATCAATGTAATCTGCAAATGTAGAAACGGAATAAACTATACCATTAATATTACCTATGTCCAATTTTTTACGGCTCAAAGGTTTAACTTATGCTAACGTCAGTCAGGCTATGTCAATGGTACAGTTTGAAAATTTTTTGATTCGCACGCGTCGCGGATGCTGTAAAATATGTTACATCAGAATATACACGATAAATTTTATTGGTTAAATCCTAAATTTATGGCTGTGATGCATAGCTATATTCTGTTGTTCAAATTAATTGATATTTATTGACACGTGTGTAAAAAAAATTAGATTCGTATTAGCGTTTTGAAAATTGTTAAAAAAAATTAATATGCTTATTTAGTAATGTAAGTAGCTGCTAATTTTAGATTTGTCCCGACGTATTCGGGTATACGTCGGGACAAATCTAAGCTTTAAATATTTTAGTGACAAAAGAGCTGAACAATTATCTCATTAAAGTTTTTAAGCCTATAACTAATCATCCTGTATAACAGAAAGATTATCCCCAGATCAACCAAGATATATCAAAGTCCAAGATCATATCGTCGACGCTAAACGAATAACTAAAACAAAGTTTAACTGAACTCAAACTAACTGGATCTCGGCGCTAGAGATTGACTTCGGATGTTAAAATACTTCCCAGCGAGTGTTAACCACGAAGATAAGATGGAATTTATATCCGCACTGCATTTAACGTCCGACAAACTTTACAACTCTGAGTTACTTTGACAAAAACTTCAATTAATGAACTTTGTTAGTAATGATATTTGGACATTTATTCATTACGTGTTAAACAGTCGAGCTCACATATCATAAACCTAAAGATATTTTCGATTACAATATATATGATCTAGAAGACGATTTAACTACTATCGACGAAATTAACCAAATACACTGAAAACAATTTGTGACCTCGTGTGCCTTTAGTAAAAATTACCTTGTCTATTCATATAATACAATCAGTAAACAAATCACAAACTAAACAACAAGATTTGAGAAGATACAGTGAACATAGGCTATTAAGATATGTTTTTTTATGTATGTGAGTTGTTTTGTATACTTGAGTGAATTTTAGATTCTGAAAATCGATTTCGTGGTAAATTCCTTTTCTTGATCGTTTTCCTCTTAAATACTAAAGGTATAAATCAGGTACCTTACATTTATTTTAGTCAAGCACTAATGAAAATAATTTAATTGTTTAAACAATTTATTTTATTAAGCAGTTAATTATTATATTATTAAAATAATGTATGTTTTAGATCCTTGGATGGCAGATGTCAGATGACTTCGGCCTCATGACGTTTTTTCTAATCCTCGTCCCCCTCTGCTTTGAGGCAGGGACGTTACAATGCAGGTGTAAATATTTTTTTCTTTTCACTTCTAATGCTCGCTCTTGTTTCGAGCAATGGTCTGTTGCATCGATTCTCTGCAGAACCTCAGACACGCAAGACGACATTATTCGTCACCCATGAGTGCAACTGAAAAATGCGTATACAGCAAACAATGCGAATCACACAACTGCCAGCGCCAAATTACTCAACACGTGTTTCACCCCTCCACGGGGCATCTTCAGGAATTATGTTACACCGATTAGTGCCAAACACAGAGACTCTGTACTACTCTGCACGACTACTACTACATGTGCGGAAGTAGCTAAATATTTTTTTTAGGCGTTTTCTTACTTAGGATGGACTTCCGCAGGGTAACGCCTGATTCCATTAAAGATTTTAACTGTAATGATTCTAAAACAAAACTTATTTTTTTTTTAATATTAAGCAGTTGTTAAGAGCTATAAGCCTATCTGGCATTTACAAATCCTTCGGTGATGATCCTGATCCTGATACATGATGCTATGAAATGTAGTAATTTGGTTTCACGTTGTAACATTACAATGGATTGTGAGTACTAAAAGGTAGCCTGACCACATCAAACCAAATTCCATTTCCCGAACAAAACATTTTAACGATACTTCAACTTACGATACTCTTCGCTTCTAGAGCACGAACTTTGTAACCGAGAAAATTCCGGGAATGTTGTCAATAGCGCAGAGAAAAGTTGCTCTACGGGAAATCTGAAGTGGATTAGATTCTTTTGAAAGTTTTCAGAATGATTTGCTGGAATTTATATTGCCCTAGTAAGTTAATTGATTCGACTAAGTGATATATATCTTCATAATATATATATTCTTAATAGTTGTACCAATTTTCTTCAAAATAATATTCTTATTCTATATTTAGCAACTTAAAAATAAACGTTCAAAATTACAATACCTGGCTTTAAATAATGTTTTTTTTTACGTCAATAGATGTCGCTAGTGTGAATAAAAGAATAGATGTTACGATCGTTCGTTTTAAAATATCGTATCCATTAAATACCACTTGGGCAGCAGGGTAACTTCGGTCCAAAGAGAAAGAAGTTTTACAACAAAAATTGCATACAGTGTTATTAAGATAAATAGTAAACCAAAATGATTGTTATTTTGATCACGAATTCACTGAGCAGGCGATGGGTATATACAAAAGGAGAAAAGGAACCAGGTACGGCTATCGACCCGTTGCAGGCATATGGAGCTTCATTTAATCTATTAGCGTTCATCTTCGCCAATCTGACTCTCTCTCCCTACCTTATCAAATATTAAAAAACCTACTAATTCTACTTTGAAAGCGCTAATAATTATTAGTGACAACTTTAATGGATGCCATTAAATTGATATAAATGGAATTACAACAGAAATACTAAATAGAATAATACTATATTTAACTAAAAATAAGAAAGAATTATATAGACAGACAAGAGTCGGTCTTATCGCTTGAGGCGATCTGTACCAGACAACCTTTGAGTCGAGATGAGAGATATGAAGAAGGGAGGTGTTTAGGGTGTATATACATACAATTACATATAATATTATATACACAGAGACCGATACATATGGATATTGACATTATATATATGCGTGTGTGTGTGTAATATATATATATATATATATATATATATATAGATACATATATGTGTATGTTTATGTGTGTGTATATATATATATATATATACATACTTAAAAATGTCGACATTGCGTTTTCCAAATCCAATAAACTCGAAATGGAACGGCGATATATAAAATTCATTGGAATTACAGTCGCCATATCTGTCAAAAACTAATCATACTGTCTTAAAAACCTTTGTGGGTTCATGCACACAAACTTTGCTAAAGATTATTACATGATCAAATGCATAATTTCAGATTACATAAAGGACATACAAACAAACATTCATATATATATATATATATATATATATATATATATATATATATATATATGTATGTATAGACGGCTTTAAAACTATTCCAAATTATTTCTAGTATAAACAAATTAAGAAAATTATATTAAAAAAAAAACAAAAACGGTAAAAACAAAATACCTCCCTCCGTTCAACGCTAACATTAAATATTTCAACACCATGGCTTGATTCTTATAAATTCTGTTTACCCTCATTCGCGCGAACCCTATGGTGGCAAAAAGCCATTCGTCATAATTAACTCTAATGATGAGTGATGTTGATTCTGTCTGACATAAAAAAAAATACCTTTTAAATTTTTTAATCTATGTCATGTACACAACATATTTTATTCTCTTTAAATTTATATTGTTATCTATTTTTGTATATTTGTTAGCGTAACTACGTTTGTAATAATAATTGTTAAAAATGATTATTGTAGGTTTAACAATATAATTGCTGCTCTGAAGTAGCAGTGGGCGGAACACATCACTTGTGGAACCGATGGCCGTTAAAATCAAAAGGTCCTCGACTGACCACGAGACGGCAGACGCGGCGTAGGTAAAGCCCCCCCCCCCCCCACTAGGTGGATTGACGATAAATTAAAGATCGTGGGAAACGGCTGGATGTGGGCAGCACAGAACCAGTCATCATGGTGAACTTTGAGGGAGGCCTATGTCTAAAGTGAGAAACCCTCTCAGGGTTAACACAAATTTACACGGAAAAAATTGGCCGCCTAGGCCTTAAGGCTCTGAAGCAGAGAACAAGGAACGATAAGCATAGCGAAGAACGCTGACAAAAAAACGTCGAATACAGATAATATTGCTTTAGTTTAACTTACAAGGAAAATGGAAGAGACCTGTGCTCAGCTGTGAAGTGGTGATAATGATGATGAATATTCTACAAAGGCTCTATAAGGGCGGATAGATTTTTATCTTAAATATTTTAACACCAAGGCTTGATACTAATTTTGAGATTCTTACTGGTTCTGGATCGTCGAAAAACTAACGCCATGAAGATGTGATGCTAGAGATGGAAGCTCAGAATCCTGTGACGTCACACCAGATCTACGATTCAATCCTCAAAGAACTCAGCATAAGAGAGAGGTTCTTTGTACTCAATCCTCGAGTTCTTTGGACATGACATCCGTAATGAGGACTTAATGGAACATTTGAATGCTCGTGGAAGCTCTCCGCTAAGATGGACTGATCTTATCAAAACTGCCAACCAAAAACTTAGTAAATGATTTATCCCACTCCGCCAAACATCCAGCTACATGATTACGCATTTCGAGAGGTCATGATCACGACCATTGGGACACGAGTTCACGACTGAGAAAAAGACTCGTGCCTTTCGCATTTTCAGTACTGAAACATACAAGTTAGGCTGAATTAAAAAAAAGTGTTTTCTTTATGGTCAAATAATTTAAATTAATCTAAGTTATACTACAGGATGCAAATGACTTTACTCAGATTCCAAAAGTCCGAGTTGTAATTTGAATCTCTTTTAAATTATTTCAACCGTCTGCTACCTCACTGACAAGTTTTGTTTTGCCATCTGTCTACCGCTGATGTAATTTTAGCATTAATATCGTCAAGTAAAATACATTAGACCTATGCAATAATAAATAGACAGGATTATTGTTTATAGATGTAAAAACTTTAACACCTATTTCCCACCCCTCTGAATAAAGTGATCACTCTGAAAATTTAAGTTTAAATTATTTATTATTTTACAATGCGACTGTCAATAACTTCCGGGTGTACAAATACTTCAGCGAGAGTTAGAAAAACGCTTTAAATATATTATTATTATGTAAATTTTTATCACTGAAACCATTGATTTTTAGCAGAGTGTACCATACTTTAATTGATAGCAAATGAATTATACATTCATGCCTTAAAAGCCTTATGCGTATAAGCAATTAATATGTACATAAAACTATTTATTATTGACTACAAATGTACATCTTAGTAGTCGAGAGTATTACACACTAAGAAGATAT
This sequence comes from Battus philenor, assembly GCF_028537555.1. Lineage (NCBI taxonomy): Eukaryota > Metazoa > Arthropoda > Insecta > Lepidoptera > Papilionidae > Battus > Battus philenor. The sequence goes on along the minus strand of NW_027181759.1, from coordinate 1,532,760 downwards.
ATTTCTAGAATCACACAGTATTAAGACAAATGATTTTTTTTGGGCTGTGTAACTTGATGTTTTACTTTTAAATTTCCTCCTTTTTTATTTCGCTGAAGCATCTGTAACACAGTTAAGGAATTAAAACCCGGGCATTTGAAATTTTTTACTACTTCGTTTTCAACGGATGGACCCCCTCTTCAAGGCAAAGTCCTCCCTGAAAGATCCCATAAATATATATATAAGAACCATATCTGGTTTTCCACCGTCCACCGAATTCCTGTGACGTTAAGTATGTTGTCACTCGAGAACCTTTCAGCCCCAACTGTCACCGGCTGCATGAGCGATATACCCCGCCCACTGTCACTTAAGACTTCTTTGAACTGCGGCTTTGGTTCTTTTACGGCCCTCCTCATTTATGAGTCCATCTCGAAACAAAACTCCGAGCTTAGCCCTCTGCATTGCTCCCTGCGTAACCTCGTACCGATAAAGATTTATTATAACAATTATTATTATTCACGTGTTCTTATAAAATGTGTACCTGTATAATTTTCATTTGGAACTGACAATAAATGCCTCTTGCATTTTATAGTCGTATAATTTTCAATTTTGAATTACACAGACTATATAAGAAACTTACTAATCTAAACTCAAAAATAACTAAATTTTGCAAAAGCGTTCCTTTACAATATTAAAAGTGTTAATTTATTTCTGTTTATGATTCTGCATATGTTTTCCTAGGTTATCGGAAGGCGTTTTATGAAAGTATCTTTCAACTGGTCTTATTGGAAATATAAAGAGAAATACAATTTCAGATCAGGATGTCTTTCGGCTAAAATGGTGATGATGATATATAATTCTTTCATACCAGAGCATATTTAAATAACCTGGTTAATCATAAAATTATTAAATAATGTTCTAAAATTTTTTCTTAAAATTTTGAATATTACATCATAGGAAAAAAAGGTTACAAGTTCGCTTACTTTACATTCAATTCATTCTCCTCCTTGCATCGTATGTCTCAGTGCTGAGGTATGTGAGGAGTTTGAAAATTTTGTGGCCATATATGATGATCTTCGGCGGTGTGTATTGCTTCGATACCAAGCGTGGATCGGACCTGATCGTTCGTCGGCATCTATCTGCCTTTCGAATGATTAAGAATTTTTCCAATCTATTATCATTCAATATACACATACATTTACGTGTATTGAATGAATAAATAAATATTACGTAAGTACGTAAAAAATAGGTGTAATGAAGTAACATCTTTTCAAATAAACGCACTTAAATAAATCACCTCTATACCACGCAGCATACGAACCCCCGATTTTGTTTAAATTCAACACGAACTCCAAGGATTTCTCAGGATTACCGCAAATCCTGTGACGTCATCGCCCGGTGGCTTATTGCGGTTTATCTCGGTGAATTTTCCAGCGAAAAAAAATAATTCAAAACACTATTTTCATATGAGAAACTCAATTTTGCGCTGAAAATCGTGTGATCAGCGGCAAATTTTTCATTTTAAGCATCTATTTACGTTTATTTATATTCAGAGCTGTTTCTATGTCGTTAGGGATTTTTTAAAAAATCAACTCACAGCGGGATACACAGTTTTTAATTAATAGAAACTTTTAATTGGTCCATTTCAATCGTAAGAATTTAAAATTATGTTTGAACAACCAATATTATGTTTTAACATCCAATAGTATGCTATAATTCAACTGTTACCCTGTTATTTACCGTTTTAGCAATCCTTTTTCTTTTATAAATCACTCCTCGTGTTATTTCTTGTAGATTTATTTTACGACTTCGTATATATTCTTACGTTAAATGGCACGAACAATATATATATTAACATAACTTTTTTAAAGTTTAGAGAAGCTACTCCAGCTAAGGTCCCTGTGACCCGCAGCAAATATAGGATCAAGCCTTCACCGCATCCAGCAGTATTATTAAGTTTAAAAAGATTAGATATCATTAAATCTATATTTACACAGATTGATTGCTTATAGGTGTAAAAACATTAAAAAGGCCAATGTATGCTAGCTCATTTTGTGTCAAATTAAGTACACATCTTATCTAAAAATCAAAGGCTTCATCAATAATGAATAACGTAATGATAATATAGTAAAAAAGCATTTTTAAAATTTTAATTTTGCAGACATTGTACAGCCAAAAGGTGTTGGCCTGGCATATTATAATAGGGAAAAAACATTTCAGAGTGATCATTATACAGAGTAATCGGAAGTAGCAGTAAAAGCCGTATTTTGGCTATCATACGAACTATTTATTCAAAATCTGTAATTAAATATAGACTACAAGCCGGTAGGCGTGACGTGGGAATGTCGACTGACAAGTTAAGATCACAGGAAGGCTCTATTTTGAAAGCCTTTAGGGGAGGCCTAAGCCTTACAGTGAGCATCTATCAGCTAAAAAAGGAAGAAAAAAGATTGAAGTCATATCTATAGAAGTCGCTGTTGAAATACTGAAATAGAAAACTGCTAATATTCGATACTACGGAACGTAAATGATACTAAATTATCTACCATTGAACACATTAAACCAGTGTAATATGTCCGCACGATAGAAGCGCTAATATGTGAATATTAGATGGCTTTCAACTAGAGATCCAGTGGAATATCGCAGAGGGAATACTAAATTTGAAACCATAGTCATATCAACCATCGCTTAGTTATAAATATTAATTATAATTAATGAAGTAGATTCAGAATTTAAAAGGAAAAATGTAAAAGTGGCATCGGCAATTAAATAAGTAAATAAAATTATACATATAAAGAGAAAAATAGAATAAAAACAAAGAAATTGTAATAATTAAGGAATGAGATAAAAGAATGGTATCGAATAAAAAGAAAAATGGATATGAAAGGGAAAGAAAGAAGAATTGTAGGAAAAAATAAAAATAGGAATGAGAGATCATAGGAGGAACGACAGAAGAGCGCGAAAAAAAAATATTACTTAAAAAAATTATTAAATAAGAACAAAGTCCACAACATAGTCCTGTTCCTCAATGAATAGGGGTACGAGGGATCCCCATTGCGTGGGACATAAAAAAACTAGGCCCAAACATATCTGTGGAGGATTATACAATAATCGCCACGCTTGGCAAGCGGATTGGCGATTGCAATGTGGTATTATAGTACATATAAGACACTGCTACCCATCCTCTGGGAGAAATTTATTAGTGGCAATTCTATATAAATTATGCACAAAGTGTAAATTATATAACAATTTATCCCAAGAATCGAACCCGTAATCTACGATCGCAAATCTTAGTCCTCTTTCACTAGGCTATTGCTATACTGCTCAATGGAAGCCTGTCTGTCAATGAAAGATATTATTGTATTAATTATGAAATGATCTTCAATAGCTTAGTGACCGTATAAGTATCGTATTATTAATTTTAAGTGGAAAAATATCTAACCTATGTATGATACTTTTATGATAGTATGATACAATAGACGAATAAAAATATATAAAAAATTAATAATACTTGATAAGTTCGACGATAACTATAGCAGTGGTGTCTCAGCGATAAATGACTTAGATTTGGGATAGTAGGTCTTTTTTTTATTAATTCTAATTTGTATCGCTAGTGTTTATTTTACAAAAAAAAAATTTTCGCTTTTACTTAGCGCAGACAGTTGGGAGAGGGTTGCCGCTTTTTGATACGGATCTTTCTTCTCCCAGCTGCGAGGCACGATAGCGTTTTATAATTCTTACAATTTTTCTTAAACAATTTTCTCTTATGGGTAAATACAGCTAAATTTTATACATATTAACAATAAAAGTTAAAAGTTTTACTCAGTTATAAGTTTTACTCAGTTATATTTTATATTATTCGTTACATTATTTTATTTCAAGTCGCTGCCTAAGCGCTTCAGACCGTTAAATGCCTTGAGATTTAGGACAATGTGCCGGGCAGTTCTGCAGTAAATTTTTTCTTGAGAAGGTCCGGTAAGTTGAACAGAGGTATATTAAGGTTTTCACATAAGGTCACGTGGTTACGTCTTTTGGGTGCGAATCGGGAGCAGTGTCTGTGTAAGTGATGAAAAGTCTATACTGTGGAGTCGTCACATTGGCAAGTTTTAAATATCGATTATTTTAAAACGACTAATAGGTTGCAGGTTAATTTTCCGGGATACAGACTTATACATAATTCACCCTTTGTGTGTTTATTATATGGGATTTTAAATGCTAACAAACAAGTTTCCAGAAGACAGGCAGCGGTGGACTGCCAAGAGTGACGATTATGGTTTATATCCCAATAAATATCTTTGGAGAGGCCTATATCTTACAGCGGGGACCTATGCGCTAAAATGATGACCGACGACGAACTCCAATTTAAATCTTGTTCCACAGATTTCATGGCCTACACAAGAAAATAAATAAATAAATATTAAAAAAGTATTTAAGCTAAAGAAACATTTAAAGTGATGGAGACATTTAGAGACAATTTTCTATAAAAAAACATTAGTTTCAGCAATGAAATCTTAACAAGGGAAAGACATACACATTATTAGGTTTTCATAACATACAAAAAAATTATTATAGGTTCTAATCAGCTTCCTTATCCAACTTTCTAATTTTGTAAAATAAATATCACAAATAGAAAATCAGAATTCAGTGGTAATATATACAGAGGCAAGGCGAAGGAAGAGAGGCGATGTATGAAAGGTAACGAGGTATGAAAAGGAATAGAAGAAAGTGCAAAGGATATCAGAATTAACGAAAGATCTTAATAAGAACAAGAGAAGAGCATGGAAGTAACAAAAAAATTGTGAAAAACTTTATGTAAAAGATGGGAGCCAAAAAAAATACTTCCCAACTTAAGCAGCAAGAATCGTATCGATTTTTTTTTCAGTTCTTTTTTGTAAATACTGATTTTCTCTGTTTTACAGTTATTTTATTCTTCTCTGACCGACCAATGTTCATCGTGAAATAGTTTTACTACAAAAACGTTATCGATCTAAATCATGCTGTAACTTCGCTGCGTCTAAAAAAGGAAATCGGTGTAAACCCTCCAACGGAAAACATTCACGAGATAAAACCGTGACTCTGGTTTAAATTATCACATCACAACGCGAGGGGATTTGCGATAATCCTATAGGAGTTTACGCCTCTGAACTATCCTTCAATAAGATAATCTTGTGACTAAACATTTCTTTCTTTTTCCGTAGCAGCTTAATAAAATTCATTGTTACGAAAATATCTTGTGATTGTGTTAGTTTTAGTCTCTTTTTAGAGGGAGAGTAGATTTTCACAGAATTACTAGCTTAAAATTGTTACTTACCGTAATTAGATACCAAAGAAACATTTACATTCTCATGTGTCTTACATTCAACTCACGTACTCTTTTTAATTTTTTTATTAACACCTTTTTGTATACCATATACAATAAAAAGGGGAAAAAAAAACAATTCATATGGTACAAGCGGCGGTCTTATCATAAGCAAATATAGCATAAGTGCATTTATTCTCTCCGAATTGTTGCATATATTTTTAAGTTTACAGGTTGAAGGGATTTACCACCCGAATACGCATTTATTCGTTCATGATACTCCCAACACAAATCTGTGTATGAATCAGATTTCGAACGCCCAGGGGTATTTCGTTAGCGTTCAAATAAATGCTACACACTGTACTAATAGAATATAAAATAACCATATGTGTTTAAAAATAAATAAGCAGCAAGAAACTGTCAAATCTAATATCATGGCATTCTTATTTGATAAAACTTTTAATTAATAAATAGTATGATAAGTTGAAAATACATATTATTTCAAAAACTGTCAAAGAATTGACACAAACGTTTCGTCATTCTATAACAAAAAAAAATTAAATACAGAGTGAAATTTCGTTCGTGTAAAATCATGAAAGGAGTCAGTGTATAGTATATATCAATAATGATACACGCTATTCGGGATAAAAATTAATAATTGTTTACTATCTATCGCTTCAGGCTGTACTGCCAGAAAACATTTTGCCTTCTAATAGAAATTATAATTATTGCAACATATTAGGGTTGACAAATTATACGGGTTTAAATGCGCTATACATTCTTCAAACGCTTTTACGCCTGTTACCCATCCCCTGTATTTTAACTGTTATTGAAAGAAGCTCGAAATATTTTTGTAAATTAAATTTTAATTTAAAAAAAAATTTAAATTTTTAAAAATTTAAAAAAAAATTGTCTTAATTTTGATCACCTGTATATTACTCTTTTATGTCGACAGGTAACTGTCACCAATGATAAATGTAAGAATACAATTTGGATGGAAAACCGAGTAGTAATATCTAAAAGTGAACAAATGTATTGATGTTTCAATAGATGTTTTGAAGGCAAATGAGTGTTCAAAAGACATTAGAACGCGAGCATACTAAAGCTTTTGTATACACCAGGGGCAGGCTTTACTCCGGTATTTCACTGTAAATTGAAATACAGAGACACACAACGTGTCCGCTCACTCGAAGTGTTACAAATGCCGTCCACAGTTAGGTGAATGTCGGTCGGAATTCTGTGAACAAGGAATACGTTCTCGCATTGCGGTATGGTCCTGTTTCGTCTTAAAACTAATAGTTTATGCGAATGGAAACTCTCGTTGAAAACACGTTACAAATACATTCATATATATTTAAAATAACTAAAGACAAATAAAGTTGGAATTATTATGCAATAAGCTTATAGCTCGTGATATATGTAAAAATTTTCTTTGATAATAATGATAAGCGCAGAGTGTGCCTGGTTTAATTCTCTAGGGTTCCCGGAGGAGTCTCGGTTCCACGCGAGGACCTCGGCTCAGACACAAGGGTTGGTCGCATGCACACGCACACACTTCTATGAGTTTTTGTGTTATTTTTTCTTGAATTCTTAAAATTGTAATTATTTCTGTCACTGTCTATATTTTTATAAACAAATATTGAGGTGCGGTGAATCCTTACCTTGGGTCTTACTATACCTGATAAAAGACAACCAAAGCTTAAGATATGGAATATATTTTTACTTGACTATATAAAAATTCTGTTTTGTCATCTTCATTTCCGCCTATAGACTTCCACTGCTAGGCGCATCTCTTCCACCGAAAGATATCTATGGAGGGATGTACCATAATCGCCACGTTTGGCAGACAGGCTGTCGATCACGGTGTGGTATTATGGTACGCAGAGGACGCTGCTGTTCATTCTGGAAACTTGCTTCTAATCAGTTGCGAATTACATTAGAAATATTTCGGAAACTAAATGCAGGACTTGCGATCGCAAGTCTCAGTCCTCTACCACTGTACAAACATTGCAGTGGTATGAGGATGAAATCGTGAAATGTAATAAAATTTTTAAAATATTCCTTTTTATTATTTTCGAAATATTTTTTTAAAGTTATAATAAACAGCTGAAAGATGTAAAAGCTTTAAATGTATGAATGTATAAATCATTTCTCAGCAAAAAAAAAAACTTCGAAACTTTTACAACTATTTTCAATCATCCTGAATCGTGTTAAAAATATAATTTAAATCAGATTAATTATACAATCGCAGGTCTCAATGATATTTTTTTCATTGATTAGAACTTAGAAAACTTTATAAAGTGAAAAACATATTCTAAAAAGCTTTTGTGAACGAATACATTGTATTTTGATTTTCATTTTTGTTTCATTCTTGCCAATAATATTTATATTCTATAACATATCACCCTCCGTATAATGATACAGGTAAACACTTGCACTATATAGCATTTTCACATACGAACAAACACACACACATTCATAAATACATTACATACGCTGACATATATTTAATGACATGATGAAAGTTTTAATTTTTTTTTTACGTATTCATAGAATTCTTCTTGTTCTTTTCTGCCGATTGCAAGGCATGGGACTATCCCGAAGATGCTCTGATGACAGGTTTAGCCATTCACATTGTCGTCCGTCCATGTAGTGGGAAATCTACCACGACCACGACGCGTATTTATAAAACTTTATCAACTATATTCATGAATACATTTGTAGAAAATAAATCATCGTCATGATTATTTCAGTCGTAGGATGTGCACAGATGGACATAGAACTTGTTCACGATTTGCAATAGCACCTGTTGGAAGCGGACTACATCAAGTATTTTCCGATGACTTTAAGAAGGTCATCTGTTCACCTTGTAATTGCGGACAAAGCGGTTTCCAGTCTGTAATATAAAATTATTAATTATTCTACTTAATATCTCATGTGACAATAGTATTAAAAAGTTAAGCCTTGTTGCGACCTAGTAACTTAGCCCGGAAACCTATATCCAGGCGCCGTAAAAATATCGATAAGCAAAGGTTCCAATGAACCATGAAATGAACTCGAGCACGGCTATAGGAATTGCAGAGCGTGCATTATTAAATAAAAATCCATGCAACTCGTGTATTTCCTTTTGTCCGCAGTTATGACGTCGCTCTTTCTTGTTCAGTGAAAGAATAGCATCGTATCGTATTAATGATTTAGTATATTTGTATTCTATTTTCACTCGTATTCAGCGCGTGGAACGTTATTGTAACTTTCGTATATTTTAATGAGTGTCTAAAGTAAAAAAAAAGGGTCACGTAGCGAAGCAAATTTTTCACTAACAACAAAAAGAAAGAGATTTATAATAGAAAATTGTGTTCTTCAGATTCGTTTAGGACACAACGTCTATCTGTTTTATCCTCTATTTAACACGCCCACTGGCACTTGAACTAGCCAATAACAATTAGAAATGGCTCGTGCCGGAACTAACTTTATTATTACTTACACAAAATTTTTAAATACATCACTCATCAACTAGTTTACTTTAAATTGAACATTGTTAGGGCGTTTTTACAATCAACAAGACACGAAACATTAAATAAAATCGTAATAATTAGTTGATTTTAACTGAGTTTTAAATCGTTTACGACTTAAGCTAGTAAATAGTTTAAGAGACTCAGTAAACATTGTGACAAGTAAAAATGTAGGCAAAAAAAAAATAAAAAAATTAAAAGTAAATGTCAAAACAAAGGTAAGGTCGCTAATGTTTGTAAAATATAGACCCTAATGATAAAAAAGAAATAGAGCCGATCCCAAATTCAGGTTTAAATTATTTTATAACAATTTTGATAATCTAAAAACATTTTTCCTACAATTTATATTAGTGTTTTATTAAACACTGATGTAAATCGTAGGAAAAATAAAAGCAAAAGTTCACGTGGACGCTCTCGAACAAGATGGACAGACATCAATAAAACTGTACTAATAAGTCAGTAAATGAATGCTTTCACTCCGCTAAACACCGAACTACATGGTGATGCTTAGGGAAGGCAGCAGGGGCACCAGAATCGACTGGTACATGACCACGAACACTCTGACAACGGTCACGAATAAGAAGAAATAACTCAAAGATTCCCACGTAATTATCTACATTTTTAGAGATGCCCTTGTAGTGTATACCAGCAAATTCTAAGATTTGGATATTTCGGAGCGACAGCTCTCAGTCAGTGTTTCCCAACGTAGTGCTCAAAGGAAGGGCAATGTGATGGTAATTTAAAATGGGCCCGAGACGAGTTAAGCCCTTTCGCTTTAATTTAAAAATTAAATATGTTACATAGGGGGGCATAAGGATTTTAAAAAGATTAGGAGGAGTATGCCACAAAAAGGTTGTATATCAAAGCTCTGAATGTTTTTTTTTTAAACCAGCGATATATTGCTAATGCTATTTTCTATTTTTAGATCTTTTATATTGGTTACATTTATTATTTCAACTTTATACATTTTTCCTTACTACTAATTCTCTATTTATTTTTGTCTTTACGTTATCTTATTATTTACCTCGATTGCTATTCTATTGTTTCTATGACGTTGGTGCTGCTAGACTTTAGCTGCTAGCTTTTACAACTTCGTCTTATACGAGTATGAGCTCACGGAGCGGTAGGGTCCATGAACTACAAACTAAAGCATTCCTTTTTCAGAACCTACATTTGACATTCTGATGGAGGTTGAAGCAGCTAAGACGTGGCTTACCTGATCGTATCAATGTTGATGTTGGTGTAGTGTATATGGAATAAGGATTAGTGGGCAGCGTGAACCACTCGGCAGTCTAAGGAAAGAACTAAATTGGTTATTGCTAAATTTTAATCTATATCTTTTTTATGCTATATTTCTCTTAAAACATCTACTAACTATATTATCTATATACTGTTTCAGTTTCTTGAATCGTTTAGTTTCGGGTAAGCAAATGATTTGCCCATTAAACCTTAGCCTGCTGGTGGTGTCTAATTCGGACCTGCTGACATGCCTTATTTTAGTTGTAAGACGCAGAAAATCCACCTTTCACCCTGCACTGTCAGCTCAGCTGCACCTTGAGGTGCTGGCGCGTTTGGGCGGTTGCAGCAGTTTCCAGGAAGGACGACAAGGATTTGAGGAGACTCGGAGGTGGTGGTGTTCCGCCACTGACACAGCAGATGATTTCTTGGCATTTTATAGGTAATGCTATTCTCACATATAACGATTCCCACCAAGATCGTACCCTGACTTGTCCCCCCTCTCCCCTCATATATAGCTATAGCTCGGGATAGCGACGTACTGCGGCGGCTTTCTGCCCCATCTTGGGGATATAAGAATAAATAATATTATCTACATATACTATATAGTTAATGCACGTGTAAAAAATATATAGGTTTCTGTCCTTGGAATCAAACCTAAAATCGCAAGTCTCGGTACTCTACCGATAAGCTAACATTGCTAAGTTAGAAAATAAAACATAACTTTTTTATAAAAATAAGTATATTCGTGTTACAATTAAATTAGTCTTTGCACCATTATATTCATATTACCCGGTAGGAAGTGAATCTGAATTGCCTGATGACTTGTATTTGATAACTGGTGTGCGATTACATACGCCTTTACGTGACAAAGCACAAAGCGCTTGTTAAGCTCCGATGCCGGCTATTAAATTGTCAATGACAATTATTCCGACAAAGCGACCACATCAAAGGGTCTGACTGGTTGACCTGTTAAAAACAACAGTAATTAGCTAATTCTTACCACAAATGAACAACTACTCGATACGTTATGGTAAGCTGAAGATATTTACAGGTGTGCAAAATGTAGTTCATGACGTCACCGGCTGAACATAGGCCTCTAGGTTGAGTGGATCAGATCGCTAAGTATATAAATATGTATTGGTCTCCCTCATACAGCGACTTCTCATAGCCTTTACAATATCATTGTTCCACCCAATGTGCGGCTTACCCACGCCGCATTCATATACATTTATTTATTCATTGAACACTTTTTTATATATTTTATATATAATGGGGAACTTAATGCCGAAGGCTTTTTCTACCAGTTAACCATCAGGCGGTATAGAGATAAGTTCATAAAAATAAGTGAAACAAGTTAATATCATAAAAGACAAAAAATATAATAAAAGTAAAATCAAATTAAAAGAAAAATAATCACATGTAAACACCATATATATATATATATATATATATATATATATATATATATATATATATATATATATATATATATTATATATATATATATATATATATATATATATATATTATATATATATATATATATTAGCTCTTATATTAGGTTATATATATATATGAGCTAACGGCTACTATAATATAATTATGTCTACGTATACCAAAATATACATATATTTATATAAATATCAATAAATACTATTTTTATAAATAAAACCAAACCTGTTATCGAAAATTAACCGTATCTATATTTATATGTATTTTTGTACCAAATAAATCATTATCATCGTCCTTATTTCAGCTGATGCCCAATGCTGGACATAGACATCCTTTATGATTTCCAATGGGATCTGTTGAAAGTGGTCTGCATTCGGTGTCATCCGACAATTTTACCAAAGGTATCTGTCCACTTAATGTTATAATATATATTCTATTCTGTATGATACATTATTATAGTGTTAATGTACTATTGATTATGTCTCAATAATAATTGGTGCACGTTTCGTGTTTTCTATTTACCTCGAAGCGTACCTACGAACTTATAGATGTTCAACTAAAATCTACAATTTAATATGCTTATTGCAATTGGTGGTTCCATTTAGTACTTCTCTGAAATTTAGTACTGATTGTATTAATGACATAATACTTGTTCCATGTTATACACACTGCGAAAGAACAGATGTGTACAGGATGGTTGTTTATAAGAGTAAAATGTTTAAGAGAAATGCTCATTAGCTATCAATTACCATATGGAAATATAAGTGAAGATGTAGTAAACAAGCGTTTTTAAACTTCGAATTACTATTTGTTACAAATAATTATTGTTATGATGCTATGCTAAATCTATGTATAGCATAGCATCAATAGAAATAGTAAATAAATATAACATATTACTAATAAATATACATATTAGTGATTACTTCATGCAGGATGACTAATATATATATATATATATATATATATATATATATATATATATATATATATATATATATATATATATAGATATATATTAGGCATTAAATAAATCTGAAAATGAGCTGTCCATTCAACCATTTAAAATTTTAACACCTATAAGCAATCACCCTGTATACTGGCAAGAAATACCCGTTGACCGTGTACAAGCATACTCTCTAAAAGAGTATTTTACTGTAATACATTACGCATGTCAAGTGCAAATAGAAGAAACGTCTTATAATCTTACGGATTTTTGTTAGGGAATAAATCGGTGTACACATTCTTTCACTGTTTTTGAACAAAGTTTGGAAATTAATAGTAGAGTAATATAAAACGGTTTTTCTTACGTTATCATCATGTTTTTTTTATTTTTGATGTCATTGATTTATAGAAAGGATGTATCATATATTGAGAGAAAATTAGTTGTATATTAACACATTTAAAGTTTAGACCGATAGACTCGTTCAAAAAAGGCAAGTCAAAACCGCATTCTGCAACCATTGTACAGTGTTCAGTGAAACAACTTTGCAATTGATCTGTTTATAAACCGGAATTCAGCATTCGACGTCGCTTCTTTTGATCGCGCCGGAGGTGGAACGCAGCGAGTGGCTGCCAATTAAAAGTTTTAAATAATTAGCGGAAGTGTCGTTTTATTCGCGTCCCGCCATTTCCCGCGACTAGCTTCCGCTTTGATTAACAGAAAACTTTTATTTAGCCTTTCAACTTGTCGCCGGTTTGTATTTCTTTTCGACTATTAACACTGTATCGTGTTTTTGACGAATAGGCAACGTGATCCGTGGACCTGAAAGCTTATGAGATCGAAGTCAATTAAAAATAATTACATGTCGCATCCCAATAGAAGTAAATAATGTAACACATTTCAGTGTGATTACTTTATACAGGATAGTTAGAAATAGTTTAAAAGTTTAAAAAAAAGGTTTTGTGCAAATAAGGCATATTATTCCTTTTAAAGCTTCAGCCTTTCGTTGCGACCCATTAGCTCATTTACTCTGATCCCTATTTCACACTTCAGTAAGGCATCTAGGTGTAAACTATCGTAATATATAATAAAAAAGTAAACTAATGCATATTATTCAGTGATCTATTTATAAAAGACGATTATAGACACATGTAAAAGGCTTTTAGGCTTTTTTGAGATATATGAGTTATACATTTTCCCCAGTATAGCTTTCACAACTACAATCAATCAGCATTTATAAATAAATAATAACCTTCTAAGATGCTAGTAACAAATTTAATAAAATAGAAATAAAGGTTCTGGATAAATATAGTTGAGACATAAACTATATAATCACTTAGCCTGAAGTCACAGTGAATGTAAAATTTAAGCAAAAAATATTTACGTACATACAAGTCTTTATACCAATTGTATTTAACTTAAGTCAACATTGCTATCATATATTATTACTAATATAAAATATATCATAATACCGAGGTCTAAGACTACAATCATTATAGCCTGATGGAACTTATCTACAATTTAAAGCCTACTGACTACGCATGTACCGGCTCATCGTCGCTCTTAGAAAACCTTTCGGCTGCACGAGCAATATGCTCCACACATTGCCACTTTAGACAAGCAACTCTTCGAGCTACGTTCGTGACTTTAGTGGTGACCTTGAACCTCATGAGGCCCAACTTAAGCGACCTTTATGAGGAATGAATGAAAGGCGATACAGAGAGAAAGAGAAAGATAGTGGAATTGTGGAAAGAAAGAAATGAACGACAGATAATATGAGGTATGAAAAAAGAGAAAGAAAATAAAAAAAGTATGTGAAAAATAAAATAAACGTAAACAAAAAGTCCCTGTCACACCAGATAGAGGGTACAAGAGGCTCCCAATAACGGGAGCCATTTAATGAAAAAAAAAAAAACAAAAACTTAAGCGACCGTTTTGACCATGACCGGATCATTGTGATAATAGAAATGTAAATTAAATGTTCCTGTCCCACACAAGATAGGGGAACGAGAGGTCCCCAATAGCGGAGGCCAAAAAAAAGTAAATTAAGTATCATACTTAATTGTTAAACTAATTTATGAAAGCTATAGCTCCTCGGAAGGAGGCGAAAGAAGTGAGGAGATATATGGAAGAATAGAATAAAAAGTAATGAAAGTAAGGAAGAAAAGCGAAGAAAGTTAGAGAAAAGAATGAAAAGCATTGAGAAGGATATATGAGTATGGAAATAAAAAAAAACTATAAATAATGATGTAAATAAAAACCCTGTCCACCTATGACAGGAGTTGAACGAGAGGCGAAATACGAAGCCATAAAAAAATTAAGATGATGACAGCTCCGTTTCCAGGAAATAACTACCTTCAGTACTTAAGACAGGCATAATAAAGTTTATTACGCAATTTTATTTTATTAAGGAAATTGCATTCACAATATTATTGTGAGTCTAATTACCTGATTAAGATATATTTTAAGTTAATAATCCAAGCGGCCATTGAAGAAACGATTTTCGATCGCTTCACAACATTTCCGACTACCCTCCAAAAGCATCGACGCAGTTTTGAAATTCAAACCGGCGACCAATTAAAAGTTCTCAATAATTAACTAGTGCCTGTGACGTTCTGCGCGCCTCGTACCATTTTGTGCACTTCACTCCCGTTTGATTCGTATTTCAAATTATTCCAAATACAAAAAAAATATACTCTTTCTCCAAAAAGTTTTCATACATTTAATGACTTAGGCTTGCGAGATTGTTATTCATAGAATTAAATGGTTTTTATCATATTTTAAATTTGTGTTATCATCATCAATTTAGACTTAGAACTTCAACTGCTGTAGACCTCCCGATACTTTAAAATCTAAAAATAAAAGTATATTATTAAATAAATCTTATTATAGCATTCAAAAGTTTTGTTTTTAAAATAAGTGGAAATTGGCCTGTCGACTCATTTAGATGGTTAATATTATAATGTACACATGAAAAAAATTACATTTCACTCCAAAGTGCAACTGTTGTGTTTCTCGCCGGATCGTTCTCAGCAGAACAGTGTATCGAACCAGTGTTAGCTTACTTACAATATTATATTAATCGATGAATTAAAAGCGTATGTAAATGCGTACCTGAATAAAGATATTTTGAATTTATTTTTCACAGATTTATTTCTAGACATATCAAAAGGCTGCATCCTGCATTTATTGACTGTCTGTTAAGGTTTCAATAAAGGTCAGCACATGTATATCATAATCATGCACATCACTGCAAGACATGAGCCTCGCCCAAATGTCGTCACATTGACCGGCCTTACGCTAGCACCCAGTGACATTCCGCGTCTTTAACTGTACAATACTGAAGAATAAACTTATCTAAATCTACAATATTTGTTTATATCATATACATTTAGGCATATATAATAAAGGTGTAATCCATTTTTTTTTACTGGGCCCATTTTTAAGGTCTCTCATACCCCCGATGGTACTCCTGTCCTCAAAAGGACATGGACTTATTTATTTTGATCTAATTTGAAGTAATTTATTTTAATTTAATTATTTTTATCTATCTTTGTTTTCTTATCATTCTCCTCTTCCTTTCTTCTCAATCTCTATTACTCTTCTTTTTACATTTACATTTCATTCACAACTCGTCTCTCCTTCTTTGCAACACTCTTTAGGTACCAATTTGAATTTTGATTTTTATTATCGCATTTTGTCACATTTTGAGTTTGTACAATTTTGTTTAATTTCAGGACTCTAACACATTTGTTATATTACTTTTTATATTTTCTTTATTACAATCAACCATTTATTTTTATCATGTTAATAAATTAACAAACTTTTTCTATATAAACAACCCTTTATAAACCATCTGCAAAATATATATAATCTGCTACTGTACCAGCGGATACTGAAAAAAAAATACGACAAAACACAACAACCGTGAAGCAGTAATCAAAATAAATGTCACGACGTTGTTAAGATAATGGTGCACAACATTACCATACTGGGAGGTACAGTTGCGCACGAAAATGAAATGTGAAATGGTATAATATAAAATAGCATTGTTTGTTTATTTCCCGTCGCACATTTCCTTATATTAAAGCCACACCCTGACCTATATTCATTAATTGGACGTAAATCGATGCTTACAATGTTATAAAATAACTTTTACTTATTAAAATAACTTGTATTTACTTAGACACACAAAAATACAGAGTGATTGGTTACAGATGTAAAAACTTCTAATAACGTGAATGTATAGCTTATTTGTATGTGTTAATATATGATAGGTCATTTCCTTTGATAAATTGTTTTCGGAATAATAAATACGTTAACGATAATAATAATAATTATGTATATATTATATATTATAATAATTATATGATAATAATATTAATTAATAATAATATATTTATGAAAAACGTTTTCAAAATTGAATCACTACATATTAAAATTATGTTGTACAAAATTTTGTACTGTCACAAGTCCTTGACCTATCCCGTATCAATATAAAAAATAAATAAATATAAGACCTTTCACAGCGATTACAATAAAAGCTTTTAAGGACATTTTAACTATAAATGAACTATACATTTACACTTATATTTTACTATAAACTTTTACACCAATAACCAAGCACCATGTATATAACTACAAATTAAATAGAAAATAGAATAGATAGATAGACAATAGAAAATATTATTAGTTTATACTCCAGTAAATGTACTAGCAGTGCAAAAAACTTCTTTTAAAAAAATTGCATACATTTATACATTCCATACTTAAACATTGAATATTAAATTGACTCTTAAACATCTTGCGTTATTAAAATTCATAAAGACAACCGTAACACAAATTATGCTTTTATAGAAGCTGAAACACCAAAGGAAAGTTTTATGTTAAATGTTTAGTTTAAGCATCTTGAGGATTCTTTATGAAAATACCTTGTCAATGGAAAGTTGTGACCAACTGTCATGATTAGCTAACTGTCAATGTATGGTACAGCCTATTAAAAATTATTGGTTTTTAAACACATATTTCAGAGTGATCACTATTTAGAGAGTGATTATAAACAGATTTAAAAGATTTAATGCGTTTAGATGACTAATGTGATGGATATCCCCCCCTTCATTTAATATTTTCCACTTATAACCAATCATCCTGTATGGCATATGAAGAAATAATCTACAGGTATTTAATGGAATCAGGCGTTACTTTGCGGAAATCCATCTTAAGTAAGAAAAGGACCAATATTTAGCCACCGGCAAATTACTCAACACATATTTCACCCCTCCACAGGGCATCTTCAAGAGTTATATTACACCGATTAGTGCCAAACACAGAGTCAAGTCAAGTCAAGTCAGTATCTCGGCGGTTGTGTGATTCGCATTGTTTACCACATACGCATTTATCAGCGGGCTGGCGGGCGGTGCACTTTGTTGCACGACTACCACTGCATGTGCGGAAGTGGCTAAATATTGGTCCTTTTGTTACTTAATCTACAGGTGTTACAAGTTTTAGTAGTTGACTCAAGTGCTTCCAAACCAATGTTTCCCAACGCAGGGTCCACGTCCCACATGGTGGAAATTTAATCGTTAAAAAGGCAATTCGAAAGTGGATTGGACGCGAGTTTATCTCTTTTACTTTAATATTAAAATTATGTTGGGGCGTAAGAATTGCGGAAAGGCTAAGGTGTGGCATGGCACAAAAAGGTTAAAAAATTCTGTTCTAATCAATTATTTCGCAAACAGTAGGATACCGTTAAAATCATGTCATAGAATTTTACGATAGCTAAAAGACAAATTTCGTGTTTAAAAAAAATAACTCAATATTTAGTAATAAAAATGGCACTAAAATTTTCAATATCTCACGTTGACAATGATTTAAGAAGAAAATTAGAAAGCCTAAGTGCGGCGCCATAAACACGTACGTTAAACACGAAGTGAGGTTAACACCGCTAATACAAAAAAGTCCACGTTCCGGCTCGTTTCGAATCACGGGCGACGCGGAAAATTCCGTGTCGTCGCTCCGCAAACATTAGTCGTGGAAAATGCGGGAAAAGAGGCGGGAAACGATGACACGGATCGGGCGAAAATTAGAGATAGCGGACCGACGTGTGCTGTAATTTGCCGGCATGAGTCGACGGCTCGCGTCATCGCGGCAAAGCCTATCAATTTCGTTTATCCTCTTTTTTGTTTTTTTAAACTCAAGTCACTGTCAATAATTTATTTATCGATGGCCTGTAATAATGTTGTTTACTAAAATGCAATATCTCTAGATGCCATACACAATGAAAAACATATATAAAAATGAATTTTTGTATGTCCTTTCTAGAATCGTAAGCTATGTATTTATAAGTATTTTATAAGTTGTTGTGCATGAGTCCACGGTTTCTAAGTTAGTGTGAACAATTTTCGACAGCGCCATCGTCATTCCAATAAATTTCATATATTGCCGTGACAATTCACGCTGATTTGAATTAAAAGGAAAACAGCGAACAAATAAGAAAATTTTGAGTTATTGGTGACAAAAGAATTTGTGAAAATTGTGAAAATCAGTTCCAGCTAATTTAATTAAAGTAAAAACGAAAAAGAACTAAATAACCTGAATATTTTTTTGTTAAATTCCACGCGAACGAAGTCGCGCGGCACAGATGATATCTAATTAAAAATAAAAAAAATTGCTTACACCATTACACTAGTCCCTCGTATAGTATGTCTCTACTCCAGTGGAAATATAAGATTTAAAATACAAAATTAAATTAGCTTAATATCTCAATTCAGCTCTCTATAACCAGTTGTCGATGAGAATTAATCGTTTAGACATTTACCCATTTTATCTTCATTCAAATGTAGTATTTAAGAATTCAAATGTAGTATTGATGACGCATAACATTCTGATTATAATAAATATAATTTAATTATTTCTTTGTTTAAATAGGCTACTTATTTCTTTACTTAATTAATAAACAGTTAAGGAATTACAATTACTATAATTATTTTTAAATATATATGTAGATAGATTTATTTTTGATCTGATTTTTTAACCCAAAATATTTTTTTTAGTTTTACGCGTATTAGTTGCCTGTAATTCAAATTCTAATTGTTTTGTTATACTTTTATTTATTACTTTGTATGTACACTTAACATTGTTGTAACTTGGAGTAAAAAAGAAGCCTCCCCTAAGGTTGCCACGATGACCGGTGCAGTGCGGCCTGCATCCAGTGACATCCCGCGATCGTAACTATATCGTCGTATCCCCCTAGTGGGTGCCTATCTATTCGGCCGTCGTTCGACTCGTGGCCGCGAGAACCTTTCGGCCACCGGTGGCACCAGCTATATGTTCCGCCCACCATCACTTCACACTGGCAATTCTTAAATCGGTGATATTGGTTCTTCTTTAGTTCTTCTCATTTCTGATTCGATATCATACCATGATAATTTTATTGTGTATCTAATCACTATAACTAAAAAAGATACTGTCTTTAGTTGCATACTCTACGCTAATATCTCTACATATAGTTAAAATAAAAATAATGTTCGTTCCATATTTGAAAAATGCATTGTCATTATAGTAACTTTAACTTTATACATGTAAGCTAGGTATCGTGTGATAATTTTTAAAGAAAGCGCTTTAGTATTTATACTTCGTACATTATAAATTTATGGTAATGTAAGACATGTTACAATATTTATAAATCATGTTGGTAAGCGAAGTAAGCACAACTGCTTATATATCGAACTACTTATTATATATAAATCATGGTGGAAAATCGAATGAATCAAATTAATATTTAAAAATTCTTTATTAAACACGCGGTTGGTTAATTACTTCAGAATTCTAAAGAATTGTCTACACAAACTCAAAAAAACTTTTTTTAATTAACATTCAAATAAGTGTATCAAAATCGGATTCGAAATTTAAATTACTTTTAACTAAAATTAATTATTGTTTATCATCTTTCCTTGTAGAGTTTGTAGTTAAAAATATACAATATTTTACCTTGATCACTCTATACACTCAATTGGATAAATAAAAAAGCTTTAAAACTTTTCGCTAACTAATAAGCTTTATATTTACCTCTTAATATCACTAAAATCATAGCTAGATTATATATTAACACTAGCTGATCCCGCAAACGTTGTTTTGCAAAAAAAAATTGATATTTTAATTTACAAATAAAAAATAAGGGTTGATCGTAGAGAGGTGAAAATTTATGGTTGTATGTATTCTTGTATGCTGTATCATAAAAAAATAAAAACAAAAAATTTCGTCAAAAAAAAAAATTTAAGTGTGAACAACCTTTATCACTTTGGGGTATAGAAAATAGATAGTAGCCGATTCTCAGACCTGAATACTGAATTAAATTTGGTAAAAATCAGTCAAGCCGTTTCAGAGGAGTTCAAGTTCGAACATCGTGACACGAGAATTTTATATATTAGATATATTTAAGCGACTCTTTAGAATGCAAGAATATACGACGCATGTCTTCAGCGAAATTAAAATTAAACTGATCGAAACCCTTTGATTGAATGTTCGTCATACGAAAAAAAAACTTGAAAGTAAAAAAAATATACGTCACGTTTTATATATTGAACAAACAGCTACTATCTTCGGGTGACGTGGGATAACAAGGGTCCGAATTATTGAGGGACAGTCCGCAATCGGCTCGTGAGAGATACGAATGAACAAATCAAATGTATCACGTCACGACGCCGGGTGTCCGGAGATCTCTCAATGTATTGTAGAACACTTCAATACAAAAATTTTGACATTTTTTTAACACATGCCAATTTATGATTTGTGTAAAAGCTTTATTTGGGCGAATGTATAACTCAATAGCTGTCAATTAATACACTGTGTCCAAAATTCAATGGTTTCAGAAATAACACATAACGTAATTATAACATAGTAAAAAAGAGATTACAAAATTCAGTTCACCACATCATTACATCAGATGATACTGCATCAATACCATCATCATTACCTCAGAACATATAAAAATTTAGTAATTACTTGATATATGTTCCTATAAACTTGTATTGTCAGGAGCAGTTGGCCTGTTGTATTTGAACAGAGAAAATAAATCTATGTAACATATTCAGAGTTATTACTTTATGTAAGGTATTTGTAAATAAATGTAATAGCTTAAAAATTTAATTATCGATGAATAGGCTATATAACGCATTACCTGTGTAATATAAAATAAAATTTAATCAAAATATCATTATTAAGATTGTTAGTTAGTTTACTGGTGTAAGGCAGGAAAATTAACAAAGTTAAAAACTTCAAAATTTTCTTCTTCTTTTTAAGCCGATGGAAGCCCACTGCAGGATCATGTCGTCGGTCCTCCTATTGGGGGACCTGGCCTATCCACACCTATTGGCGGGTGGTAGCCACTCGAAAACCTTTCGGTCCCAACGGCTATCCGTTGCACGAGCGATGTTCCTCATTTCTGTTTTGATCTCACAGCGAAACTCCGAACATTGCCCTCTCCTTTGCTATTTGGGTAACCCTGTGCCTTCGTGTGAGATCCGTCGTAAGAGTACTTCCAGAAGTTTTTGGCCAGATAAAATAGAAAAAAAAATAATGTAACATAAACTAAACGGCCATTGGTTGTTTAATGGAATCAGGCGTTACCTCGCGGAAGCCCATTCTAAGTAAGAAAAGGATCAATATTTAGCCACTTCCGCACATGCAGTGGTAGTAGTGCAATGAAATGCACCGCCGCCAGCCCGCTGAAAAACGCGTATGCGGCAAACAATGCGAATCACACAACCACCACCGCCAAATTACTCAACACGTGTTTCACCCCTCCACGGGGCATCTTCAGGAGTTATGTTACACCGATTAGTGCCAAACGTTAGTTGCACAAGTGATGTGTTTCGGCTACTGCCAATTCAGACGAGAAATTCTTCGTGCTATGCCGGGGTTATTGGTTCTTGAGCGAAGCTCCATATATAGCGCTCTTCATAGCTATGTATGTGAGTTTAAGCGCTCTTATAAAGACCATATTACGACCACGTTTCAAAGTCATAAGTCGGTCAGTAAAATGTTAATATATGTAAATTTTATATGACAAATGTGTGTTAAAATTTTTAATTAATAAAGTCAAAAAACTTCACTTGCGAAATGAACGCGGGAGGCACGGCGTCGGGTCCATTATTTCGACCTTTTAATTCGCTCGGAGTTAATACGATAAGGCACTAGCGCCGGAACGAATTCATTTACTGCACACCGCGTCGTGTGGAGAATAAATAGCGCACATCAGTCGCCGGCGTACTTCTAGTTCTGACAGCGGGAGAGTATCTTACAGGAAACTACTTACGTAGCACTACCTCTGCTGTGGTCTTACTCATTTTTCATCATTTCCTTCTTACATGTATCACGTTTATTTGTCACAAAAGTTTCGACGAAACAAATTTCAAATTTTTAAAATTTCAGAAGCAAAACTTTGACCAATGTGTGTTGCCGATGATGACATACGGTTCCGAGACGTAGTCACTCACGACGGACTTGATAAGAATGCTCAAGGTCACCCACATATCAAAAATGAGGATATATGCAGAAGAACGAAGATCACCGACATAGCTCGAAGAATTTATTGTCTAAAGTGGCAGTGGGCGAGGCACGTCGCTCGTGCAATCGATGGTGCCGAAAGTCTGGTGGTGGTCTAGGTAGAGAGACCCCTCCACTAATTGGACCGACGACACAGTTAAGATCGTGAGTTCTTTGAGGGAGACCTATGTCTTGCAATGGCTTCCATCGGCTGAAAAGAAGAAGAAAGTTGCGAAGTTTTGATCTTTGTTATTTTTTTATTTTATACCAATTAAGGAACTTTAACAATCTTAACAATAATATTTTGATGAAAATTTATTTTATATTACACAGGTGACGTGTTATAAGTATATACTATTCATCGGTAATTGAACTCTAATGATATTATATATATTTACAAATACCTTATATAAGGTGATCACTGTAAAAATTTTGTATAGATTTATTTATTCAGTTCAAATACAGCAGGCCAAACACTTCTTACAATGCATGTTTGCAGGGACATATATTAAATAATAATCAAATTTTAATATTTACTGACTTGATGATATAGTGAAAAGAGTTTTTAAAATGCTTTTTCTTACAATATTTATTATTTCCGAAACCGTTGATTTTTGGATAAAACGTACTCGTAGCATACATTAGTTAACAGCAAATGACCTATACATTCACCCCTTTAAATCTTTTACATCTATAACAATCACCCTGTACATAGTTCATTTAAAATTGAAATACATATAATTCAATAAATTCTAAGGAATTCATTTATTTTTAGTTTGGTTTTATGTGTCAGTTGTAAATGTATACCATTAATTAATATTTACATTTGTTAATATTTTGTATAATTCAAAAGAAAATTCATGCTTTTAAAATATACAATAATGAAACTATCTTTATACCTACATATATATAAAAATTTAATCCCTATTTCCTTTGGTCACGCCATAATTAGACAATGACTTTAACGGTAAAAATATAAGGAAGAAATTCTTAAAATTATTATAAAAAATTTTATGTTCGCCCCTTGGCTTTGAATTTCCCACATTTACAAGTTTGTCGTTTTAACCCGTAGATGCTTACTATAGGGCATTTGCCTCCACCAAAGTATTTATGGGGGGATATGCTATGATCACCACGCTTTGCAAGCGGATTGGCGATCGCAGTATAGTATTATGGTACGCAGAGGACGCCGTTGCCGCTATATTTAGGCACACTATACAATATTTGAAGTGGTTGATGAGCAAGTATTTCTTTATAAAAATAAAGATGTATGTCATCAAAAATAAATATTTCCATGGATTTCATGCATTAGATCAGTGATTCCCAAAGTGGTCTATATCGACCCCTAGGAGTCTATGACAACCTGCAAGGGGTCTACGTCAGCGAAAAAAAATTTGAAGGTCCATGAAATGAAAACGGAGGTCCACAGATTGGACATCATTAGCCGAGGAGAGTTAAGATTTACCCTCACAAAATTGACGCCAAATATTGATAATTTATTATTTAAGTATCAGATTCATCCTTCTCACTAAAAATATTGTCTTGTTGCTTATGTTATTTTATTTATAGTTTATTTTATGTTTATTTAATGTTACGTATATTTTACATAACAAATACAAAATTTTATTTTAAGTATTTTTAATTGAAATTCGATTAATAAATGTATAAATTAACAAGTGTTTTTACTTTAAGTTTTTAACACTAAACTTCACTACAGTTAGAAATTTACAGGAAATCAATATCAGGTAAGTAGGGGGTCTACCCAACACGGAAAAACATGGCAAGGGGTCTACAACACAAAAAAGTTTGGGGAACTCTGCATAAGATTACCAATGAAAAAAAATTCTGATTATTTTAGTGCAGCATATTAAGAATGAACTAAAACTTTTAAAATATAAAAGCACGTAACGACTCGTTAGCCATGTATACACGTCAGTTTCTTTTAAATACGCAATTAATCCTCGAGTGAGTTTGTCTTAAAAATTTTTGGCGCAACGATACACGTCGCTTTTGAAGGTGCCTCATAAATTTATGCATTCCTTTTTAATATTCATTCCACTGCATCGCAGTTGTTAGTGGAGCTTGCTTCAAGATTTACTTCTGTTGACGTAGTCTTCATTTGGAAATAGGCCAACGTTTTAGCGGGATCCTTTATGGAGAATTTTTTTTAATACATTTTAATATAAAAATAAATGACGAATTTATATTTCACGTTATTAAAGTTGATCGATCACCGAACGACACAGTGCTACTTATTATTGAGTCCAGATAACAAAACAAACTTCATCATCGTCGCCATCATGTTACATCGAGGTCATGCACTATCCGCATCCAACTATGTCCTCAGTCGAACTAGTGGAGATGCCACCCACGCCGTGTCGGCTTCTGATCGACAATCAAGAACCTTTCAGCTTCCAAAGGCCTTGGGTTCCACGACCAAAGACAAAAAATAATATTCCTCAATTACTCCATTTGCTTTAAGTTACATAAATGCATTTCAAACTAATAATTTTTCTAGTATCTTTAAAATTAGAATACAGTAGTCTCTCAAATTTAAAAAGATTATTAAAATTCCTATTAGTGTTAAGGATTTTTTAACTAATAATAAAAGCTTATGAATGAATTTCTAAATAAAAACCGAAAGTAACCCGTCCGATTTTAATGTCAGCTCTTTTCAGGTTAGGGCGAAGTAAGAACCCTTATAGCTTTAAGTATAAATTTGATACAAACTACAATTAATCTGAGCTTTCTTATAATACTATCCTTATAGCGAAGTTCAAATTGATTCAAGTTTCTATCAAATTCGGCTATTCTCACATTCTTCTCTTGACACTAGTGATTATTGGAAATCATTCTAATTTCATAATAATGTAATAACAATGCAATCTTCCGCCACGATATTAACAATCCAACTTTAACAAGTAAAACTTAAATAAATTTGTGTATTAAATTTCTATGTGACGAATATTTCTCAAATTCATTGAATTGATTTAGTTTAAACTATAATTAATTAGGTGATCCTCCCACTGGTTGGACCGACGACATAGCTAAGGTTTTGTTTTCTTTTATTCACCTTGTTGGCGGACATTCGCTCCGTTTGCTGTCGTGATATCCACTTCAGGGTCTTAAAGCATCAACGACCATCTGTTCTGCGCGCCATGTGACCTGCTCACTGTTACTTCAACTTGTAAATTCTTGCTATGATGATCACTTTCGTTCTAGTGGATATTAGTATAAATAAATAAATTTAAGAAACATAAGACTCATACATCAATTTAAAGCAGTGGTTCCTAAAGTGGTCTATATCGATCCTTAGAGGTCTATGACAACCTGCAGAAGTCTACGTCAGCCAAAAAAATTTGGGGGTCCATGAAATGAAAATGGGGGTCCACGATAGTGGATCTCACCGTATCTCGTATCTATTTACTTACATCATACTATCTTATAATATGAAAACATTTACATTATTTATAAAAGTACCTATAAAAAATTATTATAAATGTTTATAAAATTGTGTAAGTTGTAGGATGTTGGTATAATAGATTGATTTAGTTGGTATAATAGATACAAAAATTTATTTTGAGTAGTTTTAATTCAAATTCAATTAATAAATGTATAAATTAACATGTGTTTTTACTTTAAGTTTTTAACACTAAACTTCACTACAGTTAAAAATTTACAGGAAATCAATATCAGGTAAGTAGGGGGTCTACCCAACACGGAAAAACATGGCAAGGGGTCAGCGACACAAAAAAAGTTTGGGGACTCTGATTTAAAGTAATGTGGCGTGGGTGGATAGATCCCTCACTAAGTGAACCGAAGACATAGTGAAGATCGCGGGAAATCGCTGGATACAGGCAGTGCAGGACCGGGCAGGATCTTTGATAGCCTATGCGTCATAGTAGGTGTCTTTCAGCTGAAAAGAAGAACAATAGAACAATGACTTATAAATAACATCATAATCAACATACAAAGGTATGTTGTAAATATATTTTTAAGATCAGTTCATTAGTTACAGAGTTTTTACAATTTAATTTCTAATTAGTTAAAAAATACATAACATTCCCGATAACTGAAGTTAACAATACACTTGCATAACGAAACTATAGCACTTTGGCTTGCAACTTGTACAATACGTTGAATAAAACTTTAACTATACAACCTCTCATAAACTTAATTATTAAACTTAAAAGGAAATTGAAACACATTGAAAATATCTTTATTTGGGTAAACAGATAACACATGCGTGCACATACACACACATAATACGAAAGCGCACAATCACGGCTTTTTTTAATAGGACTCTCACTGCTGCCCAAATGGCATTTGTAGTTTCTGCGGGTATGAAGTGGCAGGGCTCAAAGTGCGCCTAACCTAAAACCTCTTAAGGTGGCGAACCACGAGGATTCCCGAAGGAGCCTCGGCTCGGGTCGCTTCATAGTACTATTTTACTGAATTCGGGGCCGCGAGCTCAAGTGCCTCCACGAGGCACCTCGACTTGGACATGAACATTCAGACGTGTTAGTATTCCAACACAACGGTTGGTCGCATGCACACGCACACATTTTTATGACTTTTTGTGTCATTATTTCTAGTATATCTAAAATTGTGATTATTTCTGTCATGGTCTGTCCTTTTATAAACTTATATTGATACAGAAAAGCGGTGCGTCTTTACCTTGGGTATTACTATATTAAAAGGAAATTCAAACATTGAAATATGGAATATCTTTTTACTTAACCGAATAAATATAATGTTCTGTCATCTTCGTTTCAGCTTATAAAGCGCCACTGCAAGGTATACCTTATATATAAGGCTTATAAGCCTTCCACCAAAAGGTATGTATGGTGAGATATACCACAATCGCCACACTTGGCAGACGATTTGGCGATCGTAGTGTGGTATTATGGTACGCAGAGAACGCTGCCCATCATTTAGAAACTTATTTGTCATATCATCTGTCATCAAATATGTAATCATTTTCAATCTTTATTTATTATTAAAATAATATTATTTAACAATCACCTTTTCATTCTGCTGACTTAATTTCATAATCAAACAGTAATGTGTAGGATATTTAATTAAACATTTGCTCGCGTTGTAAACTTCAAAACAAAGTTGAAGCATTAGAGATATGCAAATTTATCTGAATAATTTATTAAGTCAGGTTTGTTGTTGTGGGTATAAACAAATATAAAAAATTACGGATAATTTCCAGTGCTTTGAAAAACATCCTTAGAAAGATGTCGCCTAAGACTTACTTTACAGATTATTATCATGACAAATACAGATAATACTACAATTTACTAACGAAAATATTTTAAATATTCATTTCACACTTCACATTTATCAAAGTATACAGGATGATTGGTTATAGGTATAAAAGCTTTAAGAATACGAATAATGAACATGATTTGTCATAAAAGTCCTTTTTAAGCACAAACCTATTTCTAATCACTCTGTTTAAATTGCTACAATAATTTTCTCTACTTGAATCCAAAATATTATTGCGTTCTGATAGTACAAAGTCTGCAATAACAGATAATGAACAATAATAAATTTTAATATTTAGTTACACGAATTTTTAAAACACTCTTTTTATGTATTATCTTTATATTATTAATTATTTCTGAAACTAATGACATTTATTGACAGTAAATTAGCTATACATTCACCCTTTTAAAGCTTTAACATCTATAACGAATATGAAGATATCTGCCGAAATGGTTCCTAACTTGTCGTGACGGGGATTTTCAACAGCTGCGGCCTGGTTACCCACTGTGGAGCTAAGAAGAATCTACATGGTGGGTCTAAAATGGAGGGCAAATCAGTGGCAACAACTCTGAGTGAGTTCAATCGAAAGCACTTCGTAGAAGAGAAGATGCACTACAGGATAGATATAGGAGCATCTGTCTCTTATTCTGCTGCGGAAGAAGGGGATCGTTATTACTATACGAAACAACACATATCGCCCGCGAATAAACGGAATCGCGCAATATATTTAGCAGTGGTGAGAATGTGGGATATTCCTTCAAACTATATTTTATCGACGAAACCAAATATCAAATACGCAGAGAGCAAAGAATGACGGAAATTTTAGTTAGTCCAAGATCGACGAAACCTGTCTTTGTAGGGTATAAAGGTATATCCACCAGGAAAAAGAAAAAGAAATGGTATATACTCAAATCTGTTTTATGTAATTTCCATGAAATTGGACCATAATTAGCGAAGTTATTATTAAAAGAACAAAATAGTATGTTCTAACGATCGACGGTTATGAATACGCCATTTCCGCTAAAGCACCCTATCAAAGATAGAATTATTACATTTATCGACGGCAATATAATCCTTAATTAGAAAGTCAATCTCAAGTTACCAGTTGAAGGCGCACTTTCGAACGCAACTGCTAATTACGAACGATTTGAATAGCCACAGGGCGTGGCCGGCCCGGCAGCAATAATGATTCACTGCATTGTTAACGCGAACAGGCTGTAGCGATTAATTGCGACCAGTTTTAATGTACATTAATTTTCTTTTTTATTTACAACGCTTCAGAACTTTATGAACAATCTTTATTAGTTGATAACACCATCTTATTACCACCTATGTATATATTGAATCTATATACCACAGACATTAGTGTCAGTGCATTTGTTTTTACAATGACGGATAGTATTTCCGTTTTTTTTTTTGCTCACTTGCATGCCAGTGTTTACTAAGCTAATTGACTCTAGTATCTTCTTTAAATTTTTCACAACTTAAATATTAAACTGTTTTAAAATAAATTGAAGTAAATACACCGCCCTAATAACAACCCAGGTGTTAACATTTTCAGTTTTAACACTTACGGTTCGTACGACCACTTCCTTATCCTTACTCGATATTGCCAGGTTGCTCAGGTTTTTTTGTGGACCCCATTTTTAAAGAGCATTCGTTCACTCTACATGAGGGGTAAGGATTTGTTTACAAGGATAAAAGATTTTTTCAGTTTTGATTTTTAATTTACTTTCTTCTTACGTGGTTCATATTTTGTTTTGTTCATCATTTTGCATTCCTCACAATATCTATCACACTTTACATTCTATATTTCGTTCAGACTTCCTCTCACATCTCTCTTCCGGGTTCACAAGATATCACAGATTAGTTTTAACTATCACATTACCTTGCTATCATAGAATTTGTTACTGATTTACGTCTTGTTTCCATAACCTGTTTTCATTTTTTTCTTTTTAATAAACACTAATATGAATTACAAATTTTGTCTCACGTTTTATTTATAAATCCAGCCAGTATATGTAAGGTGGTTGCCGATTTCACCACATCGATGAATCTTGAATCTTATCCGTGTAACACATGGACGAATATGTGTAATGTGATATTGTTACGTTTTTATATTTATCCCTTTTTATATACATATACACATACACATACACATATATGTATTTATACATATATAGACATATATATATTTATATATAAAGTTATCAGAGTTTATCTGCAGCAGTATGTTTTACGAATATCGGTAGTAGAAATTGGTAACATAATGTATATATTTATTTAATATTTTTTATTGTGCACGTTTGGATATATTTAAATAGTATCACAGTAATAAACAAAAGAGTGCAATGAGTGGTCTTATCACGCAAGGCAATTTCTTACAGACAACCAAAGTATGGAAAAGGTAATAGTGTAAATAATGGGTAGTTAACGTGTACAAAATATACATGTATACAAACATACATATATAAACATACATACTTATGTATATAACATATAATATCAATATAAAACGGAAATTGAATATTTATTGCAAAAGGCGCATGCAACCTAAAATCTATGATAGTTTTGTCAGGTCACAAAGTCAGTAATACAGTTTTATTAATATTATATTTGACAGCATTTGTTAATACTACATAACACTCAGGATATCCAGGACATGAGATTACACGAGTACGAGATTGCGATGGTCCTGAAACAGTTTAAAAAACAAACAAAGCGCCGAAAGATGATGGAATAACATCAGACCTTCTAAAAGTGTGTGGTACACCAAGACTTAGTCCTTCAGAAGCTGTTGAATTGCGTGTTCCAAGAGTGCTGGACGTGGGAGTTGCTTCCGCCAATTCTTCTACCAGCGCAAACACTTTCCAAAGTGATAGTTGTGTGCCAGGCAGTAGCAACCGACCAAGACTAATTGAATCTTAGGCAGATGTGAGAGTCCAGCCCCAAAAACTGAACCGTGGCGACATAGTACTGTTCTTCGAGAAAAAAGATAATATGTTATTGATAATATTATTGGATAAATACAGATCTATCACATTTATAGTTTTAGATTGATTACAAATTTATTTACTTTACAATGAAGTTGTGGTGGTGAAATGAAATAAACGGATGCAATCGAGAATGCCTAATTTATTGTTCATAAAACCACTATACAAAGGTAGGCGCGTCGGAACGAGACTTTATTGCGGCGCGCTTGCGTGTGCGCTGATGTGCGGCCGGATCGAGAGTGCGGTGAGACGCGCACGCCGATCGACCGGGGATCCGAGCTGCTGGCTTACATCAATGCGCTAGGGTGCGCATGTTGCCGCGGCGGACAGGACAGTCCAATGTAGTGGGACTGTCCGCCATAAAGTAATCAATTTAAAATATGTAACATTAATATTGAATACGGAATAGTACAGGCCAGTGACTAATCACTAGACCATCATTTCAGCTTTAAGGTGCCCACAGCTGGACATAGGCTTCCCCTATGGATTAACCGTAGGACTGGTTTGATCGGAAGACAATGGATTGTCGTACCTAAGATGGATATTCTACACTACCCTTGTGGGTCCTTGGTCTAGTGATCACTTCAGAAACTTAAAGCCTTGGAGACGTTCTGTTTTGCAATGTAGCCTGATCTGTGCCACTTTGACTTGCCAGTTCAAATTCGAGATATCTTTATTCAAGTAGGCATTTACATGCGCTATAAACAGTCGATAATTTAACATTATAAGTAATAAGTTACAACCAGCTCGGAACGTTGATCCGTTGAGAAGAGCCGACCAGAAACTACATAGTTTCTTCAAATATATTTTAAAGATGGAAGCTTCCTAATTTTTCAAGTCAAATGTGGGGTTCATTTCAAATAAGGTGTATGGCAATAAATCGAAACAGGTGCCGGATTTGATTTAATACGCCGACAACGTGTCGCTTTAAAATGTTTCAAACGTCGCGCTCGATTTGCCAAACGGTCTCCGAGCTTCCGGTGCGATGTCGCAAATCACGATCACCGACGGTAACAATAAATTATTACACACGTGTTACTCTTAAATGAAAATTCAACGTGACTGTACTCTTATTTTTTTTAAAAACTTTGACATGGTATAGCAAACCAAATTGTTCTTTCTTATATCGATTCACATACATACATTTAATGATAAATATTTGAGGAACCGGAAAGTAATATAACTAACTTAAGTTAAACTCACACGACTACATTTTTAGCAAGTTTTCCTTTCTGATCAACAATATATTTACCTTCGTTATCAACAACCTTTTGCCATCTAGTATACAAATATTCAATGCCGGAGCGGTAAACATCAATCGTTTTTTTTCTAGTCCCCCTAATATTTCAATAAAAGCTAGCTACAAGCTTTCAGGTAACAAGCCACCGTATGTTATTTAATTAATAACTATACAAAATATTTTGAACATGTTTCTATAAAAGGTTTTAGTTATCTTCAGCTAATTAATAATAAGTCTCCTTTAGTTTAAATATATTTACGATTTACTAACAATTAACTACAATGTATTTTAACCGTGTCGTCGTCGCTTCAAGCCATAACCGCCACGCTTGGCAAGCGGATCAATGATCGCAGGTATTATGGTACGTAAAGGAAACTGCTACCCATCCTATGGAAATATTGTTTGTGAGCAATGGTAATCTTATACAATTAACGCACAAAGTGTAAGTTATATAAGATTGTTTCTGTTGAGAATCGAACAGGGGACTTCGATCGCCAGTAAATAATGAAATGGTAAATATACTAATAATTAATTCCTAAATAACAAGGACCTTAACTTCAAGATATCATCACATCACTCACGTCATCCCGGGAATAGAACCCACATATGTCTGTTCCCTGCCTATGGGCTACCCCTACTCAAAAATATACAATATTAAATCTTTTAAAACTTGTCATAAAAATAATCACTGGGCTATCCTTTAACAAAATGCTTTTATTGAAATCTCTTTATTACATTACATTTTTCTCATCGCTAACGTATCGAATGATTCAATTCGTGGTTGTCATTTTTGTGAATCTGACAGGTTTTTTTTTTCTCTTTGTACACAAACATTAAAAAATTCCCCCGGCGATCTGCAGGAACTGTATCAATTATATTCAGTTTTTATACAAAAATTTTATAAATATTTTACTATACATATCGTGTTTATTTTTTGTTTATTTTCATACATGCATCTTCTTTTCAGCCGACAGAGGCTCAGTTCAAGGCATAGGTCTCCCTGAAAGAACGCTACGGTGACAGATCTTGCGTCCCGTATCTTCAAGCTTCCGTAACTATATCGTCGGTCCAACTAGTGAGGGATCTGCCCACGCTACATCTACCGGCTCGTGGTCACCATTTAAGAACCTTTCGGTTCCAACGACCATCGTTTGCACGAGCGGTGTGTCAAACCAACTGCCACTTCTGATTCTGAATTATATTATGTTAATTTATTCTTCTATCATTACAAAGTCTGCAGAGGCGAAAAGAAAACAATAATTATTATATTTTCTTTTTATTTTTATATTGTCATTACCTTATTTATTATTTCTGAAATAATAAATTTTCGAATACAATAATTGAAATAAAATGTGCTACACATATGCGCCTATAAAGGTTTTGCATCTATAATCTATCACCCTGTATATATAAGATATATGACATTACAATTTTTCGTCTTTAGATCGAGTATATTTCGAATTGCGAACGGTTGCTTGAAATTCGTATTCTTATGTTGTCTGCAATTCACGACTAGGGAATGGACGCTTGCCACTGAATAGGTCGTTTTTCTTTTCCACACTCGACAATACAACACTAAACTATTCACGTCTGCTTCTCTATCAGGTTTCTGTTGATAGTGCCAATTCAGTAAATTTCAATTTGTACTTTCTTATCTTTAAATTTTGTAGTGAGAAATTATACTCGCAATAATATTAAAAAATCCAAAACACAATCATCATTCTTTTAATAAAAAAAAGAAAACTAATATTGTCACACCAAATTCTATTTTAAAAATTGATTCAGCATTTTTAAGACATGGTATACATTTCTGTAAAAAAAACTGAAGCAATTTTATAAGTTATGTATGTATGTAAGATATAAGTTTGTAATAGAAATATTTAATAATAAAGCATATTATTTTCGTACTAGATTATTTTCGATAGAAGTATAAATTTTGCATTAACATATGATTTTAATTTGAACCAATAATCTACAAAAATAAATAAAATTGGTGTATCTGTTTATAATACTACAATAATCGCTTTTTAGTTCATATTTATGAATACATATGTGGTACATACACTATAAATGAATATTTGTGAAAAAATATTGGATAGAAGCAGTTGGAAGTGAGTTTCCATCTAGCCTTTTTTTAACGACCTTTACAAAGTCTTATATTCGTCGTGTAGCGGGAGTTCGGTGAATTTGCGTTCGTGAATCAGTTCGGTTCGTTTCAGTTCGGTTCGGTTCGCACGTTCGGTGAATTTGCTCCACTCCATTTTCTTAAAGCATCAACGTTCATCTGTTCTGCGCGCTATGTAACCTATCCCCTGTCACTTCTACTTGCAATCACACTTTAAATGCATTCGGGCTATCGTGTCGTTATGGTGAATATCATTATAAATAAATTAATTTAAATTGAGGCTTCTTCTAAATGGAGGCTTTAGTCCTTGTGTAAACATGACAAAACTCATACATTTAATTAAAGTAACTTAATGTAAGGTGCGTAGATCCCTCACTATGTGAACCAATGACAAGGTCACGGGAAATCATAGGATTCTGGCAGGAAGAAGAATATCGAACAATTTTTTAATTTTATTTTCATTTTAAGCGCCCAACATTTCGAATATTTGCAGCAGGAATGCTCTTGAGTTAAAAAACGAAACATAACTCGTTTCTTAAACATACACGAGGGATTTATGAAGAAATTAGGATTCATTTAAAAGAGTTTATTATGATTATTTAGGTCATGCGATTCCTCTATAAATTTTTAAATAGGTCGATTGGAGGCGACCTGAATCCAGCTTCTTCCCAAAGCCTAATCAAGTCTGTCTGTTTACCTTATAGGTTGACATTACACGACAGAGTTCAGTCTCGTTGATCGTAGAAAACTGATTAACCTTTATTGGAACATCATAAATTAAAACCGATGTTAACGGTTATTAAATCGGTACGGAAGTCCGGTTAAAATTATAACTGAACCGGAACATAAATTACCGATGTAAGGTTCATTAACTGCAGAACACCGGAATGTTAATCTGACTCATTGTTTTAAGCGAACTTCATTACGCGCCGCCATAATTCAGCGGGCCGCAACGCGACTCCCCTGCCATACAATTTAATAGGCCTAATTATGAATTAAAATCCGCGCGGTGTTATAAAACAATTTCACTTCCACCCCTCCACGCTTACAAACAAGATACATCAAGGGGAATGCGTTTTACTCAAAGCCGAGGCGTAGAGGGTTCGTGTATCGACAAAACGTAAACTTTGATTATCAATTTTCTTCTAAAAGGTATTTTTCATTTTCTTCCCAAAAACATTAGAACGAAAATTACAAATGTAACGAAATAAAAATTCTGCGTGTGCAGCAATTCTTTTCGCTGGATGCGAGCTGCGCAAGACCTGTCATCATGGCAATATTTACGGAAGACCTGTGCCTTGCAGTGGACATCCATCGGCTGAAAACAAGAAAGAGAATATTTGTTCAATTTGATTACATGTTACTATTTATTCTTTCTTTTAACAACATCACTAACATTTGTTTTGTAGCGCTCTATCTGCCTTTTAACCTTATTATGGGCGAGCTTTATCACTTACTTCTAGACAGTGACGCAACCATACAAAAAAGTCATAGTTGTTATAAAATGTTTCCGCGAATATTTGAACATCGAATAGTGTCTCCTGAAGTTCTATTACCTTCAATTTTGCTTTAAAATTGTACTAGTTTTGATAATAATTATTATAAAAAGAAAAAAATAGTAAGATTGAAAAGTAAAAAATAATTACAACATCAGTTTTCACAGCGGCCACCCGCCTGAAGGCGCACGTAACCTGAAATCGCTACGTAGTGGGTCGGATCGTGATGCCGTAGCCACGTGACAGTACTGTGAATTGTCGCTGAAACAAATTTTTGCCCGCAGGAGATCATAAATTTCAGGCGTTAAAACTAGGATGTCGACCGGAAGGAATATTACCTTATACGATCATAAAAGTTAAAAATACGAACTAGATTTAAATTTTTTTACAATAATCTACAAAACAGAGTGTTTAGTAACAGGTTTAAAATCTTTAAAAGGGGTGTAAAAGCATAAAAATAAATTTGTTAACAAAAAGCTTTAAAACCAATTTCAGATTCCAATAAACGTTCCAATAACGTAATTACTTTGAAATATAATAATATTTGTACTTTTCTTTTCCGAAGGTCCTAGCCGTCTGTATCCAGCAATGATGTTATGGAAAAAGACTACATTAGCCCATTGACAGACAAAAGATGAACATCAAAGACCACAAACTTGAAAGGACTAATAGTAAAGAGTAGATTCGATATTGAAACTATATGTGGATGATATTGTCACACACTGGCATAAACGGAATAAACCTCTTCAGGGACAGACAAATCTAGAAGTATCTAGAGAAAGACTACCTTCGAGTGATCCGTAAAAATTAAATCATCAGCCGATAGACGCCCACTACAAGGCATAGCTCTTCCCTAAACGTCGTCCAACGACCGTTCCTGCGCCACCAGCACTCAGCATCTTCCTGCAACCTTAACTATCTCAAGTAAGTAAAGCACCAATATTTAGCCACTTCCGCACATGCAGTGGTAGTCGTGCAATGAAATGCACCGCCTGCCAGCCCGCTGATAAATGCGTATGCGGCAAACAATGCGAATCACACAACTGCCACTGAATGAGTAATTTGGCGGAAGTGGCTAAATATTGGTCCTTTTCTTACTTAGGATGGACTTCTGCAAGGTAACGCCTGATTCCATTAAATAGAAAGTGAACACTAAAATATGTTACATTATTTTATTTATTCTATTTAAATGCGACTGGCACATCCTTGGCACATGGCAATCACACAACCGCCACCGCCAAACTACTCAACACGTGTTTCACCCCTCCACGGGGCATCTTCAGGAGTTATGTTACACCGATTAGTGCCAAACATAGTCTCTCTGTGTTTAGCACTAATCGGTGTAACATAAGCTACTTAGGATGGACTTCTGCGAGGTAACGCCTGATTCCATTAAATACTTAACTATCTCGTCTGTCCACCTAGTATGGATCCCATCCACGTCGCGTCTACCGGCTCGTGTTCACCACTCGAGATCCATTCGACCCCAACGGCCATCGTTTCATGAGCGACGTGCTCCGCCGACTGCCACTTCATACGGACAATTTTTTAAGCTACATAGTTATCTTGATTCCGTCACTTTCATGAGCGACGTGCTTCGCCGACTGCCACTTCATACGGACAATTTTTTAAGCTACATAGTTATCTTGATTCCGTCACTTTCATGAGCGACGTGCTTCGCCGACTGCCACTTCAGACGGGCAATTTTATAGCTACATAATTATCTTGGTTCCGTCACTTTCATTAGCGATGTGCTCCGCCGACTGCCACTTCAGACGGACAATTTTTTAACAACTTGATTATCGCTTTAAAAAAATCTTTCACATTTATTTACGATTATTTTACAAGTTTTATTTAATTATGTAACATTACATGAGAGTGTAATACAATAAATAAATTTCAATTATTCAAATTTACAAACAAATAGGTCTCTAATTTACGTATCAATAGACATATTTGTTAGATAAATGTTTTCCGTCGCAAATTTGGCCAACCGCAATGCCGTTACGCGATTTAAAATCGGAGAACGACATCTAGCGTGATATATATAAAACTGAAATATTTAATACAAAATTATTACGCTTACAGGTTTGTAGATAATCATTATACATTGACAAGTGCTACGCGCTACGCGAATATGTAGCAGTATACTCGTAGACGCAGATCTCGTAGAGCAAATGTGAAGGACTACTCTAAAAACTGTCTCACGCCTGAATAACGATCGTACGTGTCTAGAATCAGTGAAAGCCTTGAATAGCAACATGAATGGATCTAGTTATGCATGCGGTTCAACGATTGATCGCCGCCCGCTGGTGTTAGATCTAATGGTTCCTTCAATACGGGAATCTTACGAAACGGTTAAGATAAGATATATATATTACATATAGAATACAAATAGGTTTTGGTAGCAATATATTATATATAGAATATGAGCGCTAAAGATTTCAAAGACACTAAACATATTAACAGTTCCTACGATAAACATATCACGCAAAACAGACGTTCGCAGGAGCTTTGAAGTTATTTTTGGTAAATCTATTCCCACCGGAATTTAAACGTGTTTTTTAATTCTTTACTTTCTTACTTATCAATTTTATAAATATTAACTGCCTTTTCTTCTGTTAACTTCTTTATTTCTAATTTTACATCTTATATAAAGTACAATTTTGTATTATTTCTACTGTCTTATTTCATTTATCCGACAAGACTTTAATGGTTGTTCTGGAGCGCTGATCACAGACCGGCAAGCGCAGTGTTGGACTTCCGACTACAAGAACATATGATCTTGTTAACGTCGACAGAAGACAAAGGACACAGACCACTTCCAAAAGGGCTTTTTGGAAGTCTCTGGGGAAGACCTATTTCTTAGGTTGAAGTCTGAATCTTTATGATTACAGGCTTAACAAAAATATTTGTCAATAAAAACAAGCGGCTATTTTGCGCTAACAAATTTTCCGCTACTATTTCGCACTTTTCATTTTATTCCAATTTCAAAAAAAAACCGGGTGTGGAGTGATACGATGAACTGAATTTTTTTCCCCTAGTTTCAACATTGCGTTGCGAGGCGTTTTTGGTGAAGTTGAAAGGCCGTCGGCGTCATATTTCACTGACGTTTGCTAAACTGCTATCCGTGAACGCCTACGTATGCGGTGGCTTTTGATGAAAAGCAATAAAAGGATGCTAATTTGATTTCCACATGCAGAGGGACGCTTATCGCGTCTGCTATCATAGCGCTTCCCTGCGTCTATCTTAATTTGTGGGATATGCACTTCTCTATGTAGCAGTTACAGAATTTTATCGCTTTTATTGTAGCATGTTCAACAGTTCGTTATAACTAGTGTTATTTTTTAATTAATATGAAAACTTTAAAAAAGTAAATTTAAGATACCTCGTTTGCTGTCAACTAAATATATTATTAATCATTTTATACATTATTCAAAATTCAATATTTTCAAAGTAATAAACAACTTAATAATATAGTAAATAAAGGCGTTTTTAAAATAAGAGTTGTGCATTTGAAAAATAAATGTTGTTTACTTTCTTTTATTACATTAAAAATAATTAAATGTAACATATTTTAGCTTGATCACACGTGAAGGTTTATTGTAAACAAATGTAAAAGTTTGAAAGCATTTTGTTAACAAAAGAGCTATAAATCATTTATTTCTTGTAAATTCAATATATTTATCAAACAGGCTCTGCAAAAAGGCATGTTATATTATATTCGAAAATGAATTCTAATATTAGAAAAAAATATAATAAAACAATCGTCAAGAAAAATTCTTCAAGAAACCTCATTTTTTTTCTTTTCATTTTCATTCATCAACAATCATCAACAAACCCCACAAAATTTTTCAGTAATCCTTCCCGTCAGATGGCGTGTTATGAAGTAATTTAAACTTAATTTTAAGCTGATGATTATACACAATTATAATGATCTGATATAACAAGACTTTAACCGATATATCCAATCACCTGTATATAGCATAACAAATATTTTTTTGCTAGCAACGTCCGAAGCGATTGAATTGTGGAAGACATTTGGGAAATCTAGACTAAGCTGTTAATGCTTCCAGTGAACGCAAGACCACTTAAGTGGACTTACTGAAGATTGATCGAAGTGCGATGCCCTGTGGCCACCATTGTGACGTAACTAGTTGATAATAGAATAATACCAATTTAAACTCGTAGTAAAAAATGTATTTTTAACACAAAATTAATAAGTCAATCAACTAAAGCAAAAATAAATACGAGAACTGTAGTTGAAAAAATATGTAATGCGCAATAACTATAAAAAGATCTCGTATAATAAATACATCGGGACTCTTCCGGTTTAGAAAAATGTACAGTAAGTTATTATATATATATATATATATATATATATATATATATATATATATATATATATATATATATATATATATATATTTATTTATTTATGTATATATTTATAATTATGTGTGTATACACACATACACAACATATATGTATATGTATACACGGGAAGTCGCTGGGTACGGGCAGTGCGGGACTAGTCATCGTGACGATCAAGCGGTTTTAGCGGATCTAGCAGTTTTAGCGGATCTAGTGGTTTTAGCGGATCTAGCGGTTTTAGCGGATCTAGCGGTTTATCATTTAGATGGTTGTTAATGAATTGTGTCGTAAGAATTAAAAATAAAAAAGCGTATAACGTTCTGCAGCCCATATGATTTATTAAACCATTAATAACTTTCTTAATAATCTCACTACAAAGATATCAAGTAGTAAAGGTTTTTTTTAATTTATTTATTATTCAAACTACACATAATCGAAATGTTCCGGTGAATTCGAAAAATTTCTAGTGCGCCGACACTTAGAACCGCACTAATGAACTCCGTGTAACAAATTCCCGGAAAAGAAAACGCTGTTGGAAAAATGCAAACAAATATAAGAAATTCTTTTGTAGAGAGGAAACGGAGAATTCTTTCATTCTTCAATTAGATGCTGTGAAAACAAATGGAATCGTACTTTTATGTTTTCGCTGAGAGCTTGTGTATCGTTGAGATGTAAAAATTTCTTATAACATTGTTATTAGCTCACGTCAACATTGCCCTCTTTATATTGCTCAATGTCTCTTAAATCTTTATAGAGTTTTACACTTATAACCGTTTGTATTTACTTAATACCTTCTTCACGTAAATGAATATATATATATATATATATATATATATATATATATATTTAGATGTGTGTGTGTATATAGTAACATACGTATTTATGTATTTAATGAAATCAGGCGTTATTTTGCGCAAGTCCATCCTAAGTAAGAAAACTACCAATATATTGCCACTTCCGCACATGCAGTCGTAGTCCTGCAATAAAGCAATGCGAATTACACAACTACCATGGTTAAATCACTCAACACGTGTTTCACCCCTCCACGGGGCATCTTCAGGAGTAATGTTACACCGGTTAGTGCCAAACACAGAGTGGCGCTTTGTTTGCCGCATGTGCATTTATCAACGGGCTGGCGGGCGGTGCACTTTATTGCACGACTACGACTGCATGAGTGGAAGTGGCTATATATTGGTCCTTTACCTACATATGTATTTATGTGTATGTATATCCTTAACTGCCCCTACTCTTGTACTTATCTCCATGCAAAGGTTGTCTTTTCTATATTTCAAATGGCCCCTGCTATTAGAGGCCTCTCGCTCTCCCCTATCATTATTATGGGACAGTGCACAATGTAATTATAGCATATCAAATCCTAAACTGAAATACTTATTTACATTCACAAATAAACAATATTTGCATATTTACATAGGTTTCTGTTTGGTTTATTTTAGCTTTACTTATTTTCCAAAGGTTGTCTATTAGAGATCGCCTCGACGATAAAAAAACCTCCTGCTATACCTATATATAAATAGTTTCTTTTTTTTTTTAGTAAACATCTATGGTGTACAATAAAGTTTACTAGTTAATAAATAGAGTTGAATTCATCAGGGCACCCAAAAAAATTTTCATAATTTGAACGTGACTAAAATATTATAAATGGCGCCAAATGTCACTTTGCTTTGACATTTATGATTTAGATGTATAGAGAATTAGTTTTATTTCTTTATTCAATTCAGAT
Organism: Battus philenor; assembly: GCF_028537555.1. Classification (NCBI taxonomy): domain Eukaryota; kingdom Metazoa; phylum Arthropoda; class Insecta; order Lepidoptera; family Papilionidae; genus Battus; species Battus philenor. Next base: position 1,490,551 of record NW_027181759.1, on the reverse strand, counting down.
TTCATCGACAGTCTACTTTGTAGCGCTTGGGCAGCGATTTGAAATAAAATAATGTACCAACTAATATATAATTGAGTAAAACTTACAAATTTTATTGCTAATATGTTATTTTAGCTGTATTTACCCATAAGAGAAAATTATGTAAGAAAAATTGTAAAAAATATAAAACCCTGTCGTGCTTTGCAGCTAGGAGAATAAAGTTCCGTATCAAATACCGGCAACCCTCTCCCAACTGACTGCGCTTAGTAAAAGCGAAAAAAAATATTGTAAAAAAAAAACTTTAGCGATACAAATTAGAATTAATAAAAAAAGTCTACTTTGTATTTATAACAAAATAGCTGCTTGTCCAAATCGTGACATTACTTTTGCACCACGTACTATGGCTCATTTGCTATTAGTTTATGTACAAATCCACTCCAATCATAATATATTATTATAACACATGTTTAAAATTTATTATTCTTTACTATTTATACACGCTGACTAATTAAATACAAGAAGTTATTAGACTGTTGCATTTTAGAATAAAAATTATATTAAAGTAACAGGTGTCAGAGTATTCAATATATACAGGGATATATAAAATAGATGTAAAGGCTTTTTGCTGACAAGTGTACTATACATGCATGCACCTCTTCAATGTTTTTACACCTATGATTTATCATCATGTACATAAAAAGAAAGTATCAAGCACTGTTGTCGCAGTGATATATTATAGTAGAAGGAGATCACAGATTCGAATCACAATAACACACTATTTGTGGACCAAACAGTGTCCTTGCATGTTGTAATCTAAAATACAAACGATTTGAGACCTTTATCAAACCGCACTGAACCTATGTCGTGGATTACAGAGTTCTATGTTTGAAAAGAGGCTTTTATCTTAGAAATGGGAATATTATAATGCTATAAAAATACAAACAGGTAGACATTGAGGTTTATATGTAAGATATATTTTGTCTATTTCGTGAAGCAAAATTTTAATCAGAGACTGTATATTTTTTTTAGTCGTTTTTTCTGTAATAAATTATAATCAGAGTGTAATTGTTTGCTTCAATGAGGAACGTGTACATCAAGGAAAAAAAATGATAGCTAAAACTTTGATATCAATTATAATCAAATTAGGCTAATAGAATAAAGCTACGGGGATTCCCACTGCAAAATTAAAGGCCACAATGAACTCAATCGGATTTGTTTGTGATCCCTTTCAAAAATTAGTTTATCAATGTAGTTACAATTTTTTCCCAAACTAAATTATTACGTAAAAATCACATATATATATATATATATATATATATATCTTATGTTTTCCAATACTTCTGATTTTAACTAGTTTTTTGATGAAACTGGTGATTTTTTAAATTTACTTAATGATAAAAAAGATAACTCAGTGAAATTATACGGGAGTGGTAAATTTTATACGACGGCTTATGAATGAGCTACATATTTTTACGGAGACAATAAAAGGTTGTCATTAAAATTTGGCTTTTAAATGGTAAGCATTGTCGTTTAAGCCCATAGAAGTTCACTGCAAAGGCAATACTGTGATCGCCACGCTTGGCAGGCGGGTTGGCGATCACAATGTGGTAATATGATACGTAGATAATGCTGCTGTCCATACTATGGGAACTTATTTGTGAGTAGTGACCTATATAATTAATGCACAAAGTGTGAATTAAATAAAATTATATCTCGAGAATCGAACTCGGGATCTACGGCCACAAGTAGCTACCTCTACCGCTGTGCGACCATTGATGAATGTAAACATGAATAATTAAATTTCTAAATAACAAAGACATTAACTTCAAAATGTCGTATATAAATAACCAGCAGAAAACAAAACATACAATTAAAAAAAAAATTAAAATGGTCTAACAAATGTTTCAAAAATTGCAAAGCAAATCTTTTTGTACAGTGTAGGCCGCAGGTTGTATTCCCGGGATACAACCTCGTTACTTACACTTTGTACTTTAGCTACTGCTCACAAACAAGTTTCCAGAGGATGGGCAGCAGTGTCTTCTGCGTACAATAATACCACACTGCGATCGCCAACTCTACTACCAAGCGTGGCAATTATGGTATATCACTTATACAAATCGTTGGTGAAAGCGTATGCTTTGCAGTGATCATGTAGAAGTTGAAACAACGGCACAAGCTTTCGTTTTACAAAATTCTTCACAACTAGTACGTGTTGATCGACTTAAAAGTTAAAAATTACTTTACATATACCTGTTGGTTATTTAATAACATATTCATTAGGAACCGCCTGCTAAGTGTGGCAATAATGGTATATCCCCCCACAGATACCTATTTGGGTGTCCGGTACCTTGCAGGGGGCGTCTATAGACTAAAAAAATCACTCCGTTTAAACATCATATTTTTTTAAACGGTTTTATTTAGTTCGACCCGTACGGAATATGTTTGTTTGGGTCAAAAATAGAAATTGAAATTTAAGCACCTTCCCGTTGTCAGATTGATCTAAAATTTGGTACACACTTATAATTTAGATGATAATACAATATAATAAAATCAATAACATTATAAATCTAAGATGGCCGCCGATACAAAATGGCGGATTACATATTTTTCCTTAACCCCCTCAATATGGGTATCAAATGAAAGGGCTACACTAGTAAAACACGATGATTATGTCAAAATTTAAAATTCAAGATGGACGCCGTTCCAATATGGCGGATTAAGTACATGTTTTTCCACAACCACCACAATATGGGTATCAAAAAACCGTTTAACTTAAAAGTTTTTTAAATGTATTTATTCTTTCTTACAGTATGAAAAATTCATAATAATTTTTCTTTTTTCATTTTACTTGGCTGATACTACGACGAAACATACTAAATTCAAAATACCACTTGTTTTATTTTTTATTTTTCAATCCAGTATGTTTTTCGAGGGAACCATATATTTGGACCGTGGAATTTCGAAGGTAGAAAATTGCATCGAATGGTCCAGTAGTTCCATAGAAAAATAGACAAGATGAAAAATTCGAAAAAATCGGTGTTGCGTGTCGGGAATATCTAGACAAGATTATGAAAGAAAATCGATATTTCAACAGATTACATCGGATCTCTGTTTCATAAATTAAGACTGTATTTAGATATTTTATTTTTTCACTGCTAGTTATAATTTTCAACAAGAAAGAAAGTTTTCTTTTCTCTACCTATAACTGTAATACATGCCTACATACCTTGAACACTACGCAAGTTTTGTCACAACATATACTACTTACATATATAATATTGTATAGTGGTTATCATGTATTTTATAGCCACTTACCGACATATCAGTCAGTCGTACGTTTCCTACTTTGCTTGTAAAAATTATTATTTTCTAAGGCCTTTTTTCACATCTTTCCAAAAAAAAATTCCACATGCTTCTATGTCCCAGATGTTGCCTAGGCCTTGGTTCATCTAGTCACCGACTGTCCTGCATTTAAAAAAGAGAGAAAGATAGAGCTCGTCAGCATCGCGCCTGTAATGAGCGACGACGGGCGTCGCGCCGCATTTCTCAGACGTTGCAGTGAGATAATCAAGAAGGTTATATATAGGAATAAGGTCGGATAAGAACCAAGTGTCTTGTTAAAAATTAATTCACATGAATATAACAATGTAACAGAGTATACTAAAAATGAATTAGGGGAAAACATTTATAAAGTCAAAAATTTGATAAATAAAGTGACTTAAAAAGTAGACCAAGGAAATTAGAATAATGTAAAATTGTAACTGAGATACTGTGGCAATTTTGAAGAAGAGCGTGAGAAAAAGTACGGAAGGAGGAAAAAAAGAAAAAGCACAAAAAAAATTGGGATAGAACACAGACGAAAATAGTGAAAGAAAATGTAATACAAGAGGTGAATTAAATAAAAGTAATTACTGAAAAAAAAATTAAAAAATAAAGTCCTTGTTCATCCCAAGGTGTAAACGAGAAGTCCCAAATAATAGAGACTATAAAAAATATTATCATTGATTAAATTTCTATCAGGAATTTTGTCAATCTTCTGCGAGGAATTGTAAAAATGCTAAAACCTTAATTACTTCAAATAAACACTTGTGATACAAAATGCAGTTATTAAGTTGTAAAATTTTTGAAACACGAAATTATAAGTGCAGCTAAATAGTGCATTGAAAGCGCAATCAACTTGCCATTCAAGTATTGACGCAGTGCCGTAGTGCCAGAGATTAGGATGTGAAATTCAAAAATACAGGTGCAGTGCATTTAAAAAAAAATAACAGAAAGGAATACTGTGGAATTTTGTTACCGTAGTATCTGTATTAAAAGATAAATCTTTGCTTTGTTTATTATTTTCTTCCACTTCTCTTTTATCGATTGTTTCAGTGCACTAGCTTTCGGGATAACTACCAGAAGCCGTATCAAACCATCTTTTTAGAATAAATTAAGCTAAAATGATGAAAAAAGAATAAAAAGTAAAGTAAGTATAATAAGCTCAAAAATCGAAAATCGCCATCTTCATGGTTAGAATAATGCGGTTAAAGGAATAATTTATTAACTCAATAAATCAATTACAATGTTATATTTTATACATCGTGAGCTTATTCTCAACCCATTACCTAAAAGAAATATCTTAGGCAATAGATTAATTTCGACATTACAAATGCATTATGCGTAACCAACTTTCAGACAATTGCACCATAGATAATCATCATCATTTATTCCTGTGTCCCCAAGATGAGGCAGAGTGCGTCCACAGTACGTCGCCATCTCGAGCGATCTTGAGCCTCGTGCTTTATTTCGCCCCACGTCATTCCAATTGCCTTCACTCATCCGCCGCCAAGTTTTCTTTGGGCAACCACGTGTTCGCTTTCCTTGAGGATTCTATTCTAGGGCTTGCCGCGTTATGTGATCAGGGTCCCTTCGGAGCGTGTAGCCTATCTTGTTCCAGTTGCGGCGTTTGATCTACTGGTCGATCGGCATTTCCCCGCAGCGTTTCCAGATATCTACATATGAGATTTTCTCAAGCCAGTATAAACCGAGAATAGTATACCACCATAGATAATACAACTAGAAAATTAAGGTCACTTATTTGGCAAGCTTTGCAGGTTAACAGTTATTTCGTCAGCAGGTTTCTACTTGAGGCTTAGTTCATTATGAAGTACGAACGCCATATATTATTCAGTCGCTAGTGAATCGATCCATAAATGTTTGTAATTGAGCCACACCCGCCGGAGCTACGGCGTAGCAATTTGAATATAATGAATATCAAAACGCCAATTGCCTAATGGTTTAAACGCGGTCAAGGACCGTTGAAATCTATCGAGCTTTCGATTAAGCTCGTGAATTATGGTTACAAAAGTTTTGAAAGCAATTGTTGGAAGTAAATAAATTTGTTGCATAAAATCTTTTACGGTTATATATTTATTATTCTATTCATAATTTTTACACAATGAGTAATAACGCACTTAGCCTACCCACCTAAGGTACTAGAAAGATAATAAGTAGACAGATATTACTATATATAAGACATTTATTTGCTTTGAGCTGTTGTATATATATACAAGCATACTTATTATTATTATCTAATTACCAATAAGCACATACTTAATAAGGATATAATAAATGTATACTGATGTTTACATATGTGTGTGTATGTGTGTAAAAAAATAGTATATATATATACTATTCCTAACTGGACCATAAAAACAAAAAAAAATATTTGCTAGAAAAAGCCTACTAGCAAAGAGGGTCCAAAAAATAAAACTAAATCCTAACAAGTAGACAAACCATTGCCGCTGGAATTAATTTAACTTAGAGACGTCTCGTAACCGAACTGAACACGAGCATGCATTACAAAATGACACGATACACATGTCGCCAATAAATCTCACCAAGCGCCACAATTTACACGTGTCGTGTATTAGAACATACATTGATCCTTTGCCACGAGGTACGCCGACGACTGGCAATTGTGATTCAATATTATGCAATCAGTGTATTGTTATAATAAACAATTAACGATTTTCGAAATGCTTGTAAGGATCTCTTATTACTATAGATACGATATTTTTTTATATATAAAATTTATAAGACCCAATAACATTTTGCGGGTGTTACATATACGTTTTTTCTTAACTTGAGTATTGCATTACTAAAGATATTTTCAGCAGTGCTGCTTTTTTGCAGTTTGTTAGTTTTAACCACGAATAGAATTTAACAAAAAAACTATCATCTCTATTAACTTTTTTTCGTCTTTATTTTAATTACGTCAGCTGGTTTATTTCAATTATGTCACCCACAACTCGAAACGTCGAGGAAATCAGAGGAAGCCTTTACTCGTGAGGGATCCACAAAACTTAAATCAACTTATCAGCCGAAAGATACTCACAAGATATAAGCCTCTCTTAAAAGATCGCAACGATGGCACTGTCAATTTTATAAAAACTAACCTCAAAATTTTGTTAATTAGTAGTTAAACAAATGCAATCCTTGTTATAAATATATCATTTCATAATCATAAATATAGTATTTTATATTCGAAACATTAAAGTAACCAAAATATTTATATTCACGTAAATATATGCATCAAATCTAATTAACAATTTGCCGCATATATAGACGAAGGTTCATATGAATAAATGCATGAGGACGTACGCGATAACGCGATATTTCATTGTGCCAAAATTCCACTAGTGCAAGAGTACACTCATGAAAATTAATTGCCAGAAGCATTTCGTTTGTGTTCTACCAGTTTTGTCATTGTACTTGCGCATTTAATACCTATACAATTTATTAAACGACTGTACGTGAATTGTTCATATGTAAAAAGATAATTAAGATTTCAATACAATTTTTAATAAGTTTTTTACCTTAGTAAGAAAAGGACCAATATATAGCTACTTCCGCCAATGCAGTAGTAGTCGTGCAATAAAAAGCCGTACCGATTAGTGCCGAGCACTCTGTGTTTGGCACTAATCGGTGTAACATTACTCCTGAAGATGCCCCGTGGAGAGGTGAAACACGTGTTGAGTGATTTAACGGTGTTAGTTGTGTAATTCGCATTGTTTGCCACATGCGCATTTATCAGCGGGCTGGCGGGCGGTGCACTTTATTGCACGACTACGACTGCATGTGCGGAAGTGGCTATTTATTGGTCCTTTTCTTACTTAGGATGGACTTCCGCAAAATAACTCCTGAATCCATTAGATATTTTTTACCTTATTTATTGGCGTAAGAGTTCGTAATATTGTCTTCAACGCTAGTCTTAGACTTCGACTGTTCTATAAGAAGTGTCAACGTGAAATGCACTTCCTCTGTTGTATAATAGCGTTAAATAAATGCAACCATACCATACAAAAACGTAAATATATAAAATTAACCTAATTAATACAAAAACAAAAACAGCGGCATCTTTTTTTAATTTTTTATATTTTCCGAGACACATCTGTAGTTATTTACATATGTTAAAGTAAGAGCCAATATTAGGTCACAATTCCGTATATTATTCCTACTTTTTAATTGTAAACCTTGCCGTCTCGGTGAGAGCCAACTTGACACCTAATAATCACTCTTATTTGGCATCTTTTATTTATAATTATGATTTGCAACGAAGGAAAAGCCTATGGACTGATTATTACATTTATATCTTTAATATGCATTTACTATATATATATATATATAGTAAATGCAATAATAATGCAGCGCAAAACCGGCTCTCTGGCGATCTATTTGGCTTATCCTTACAATGAGAGCCTTTATACTGACATTAATGAATAAATATATAATGAAACATCAATTATTAGGAGTTCATAACATATAAATCTATATCGAAGGTACTTATTAAGTAGCAAAAAGTAACACCTGGATGCAACAAAATGTTTCGACGTATGTACGTTTTTTATAAAATACCAAATTGATTAAAAACCTAATATAAAAGATTTCTACCACTTCTATATAGGTTTGTAAAGCGTAAAATAAAAATACAATTATAATACTTTTAGTGTACCATGCAAGTATAACGAGGATAATTTCAAATTCTAGTTTCAAGCAGCCGTCTTGCATAATCGCGGTTGGATACTGTTCGTGATTTAGCAAAGGGTAATGACATCAATGAACTACATCCATTGAGAGCTGGATTCGTTACTAACCTCGTTCCTACTCACATTGACAGGTGCGACGAAATGATCGTTGAATGTTGTAAACTGAATTACCGGGATTCCCCGATATGAATAACACACTATTATTATGGATCAAAGATATTTACCAATCATTTAAAAATAACAGCTAAAAATGGTTCTTTTTAGCTCTGTGTATTAGAGCAGGGGTGACCGACACGCGGCCCGCAGGCCGGTTAAACATGATTATTAGACCCGTTAAGTATTTCTAAAATTCAATTTATTTTTGTCTCATCAATATATTGTTATGAAATTTATTATAATAAAATGGTAGTACATACTTATCTAAAACAATTATTCAAAAGTGACCATGGATCAGCACTGTGTGATGCATATTCTGTTCTTTTCTTGTTTGTTTATACACGAAATCTCTATTATTTAACAATATGTTTAATTATAATGTTTAATATAAATAAAGTGTAGTAAATTATTAATATGTGTTACACTATGTGCGGCCAGCCAAAAGAAATTTAAATTGTCTCGTTGATTAAAAAGGTTGCTCACCCCTGTCTAAGAGCAATCATGGTTATGGGGGTACCTAATTATTATTGTTTTATTCATATCAGTAGCTAGGCGCCTTCTGCAAGGCATATGTCTCAAGCAAAAATCATTTCCAAGACGGATCATGCGCTGCCCGCATTCAACGACATCTCCCGACTTTAATATCTAACATTTATTCTATCGAAACCCATGCACCGCGCGTCAGTAAAACAAGGTGAAGAAAAAAAATTGGGCGCCAATGCCGCGAGCATTGACTGCGGAATAACAAAACAGAGCAGCTGATACTACTCCCCCCTGGTTCACTGCGTGCATATGCATATGTTTAGGTAGCATTGTATAAAAAATAACATTCTATTCGTCATCATCATTATTCCCGTCATAAAATGCTCATGCTCAATGTCTACTCCAGACATTTTCGAAAAGACTGATTAGAAGCGAAAAGCGTTCAGCGTCTCTTAACGACTAAAACAAAGACGTCTGTCCACCTAGTGGAAGGTTGTATTAGCCCAAATTACTATATATAGCTCCTTGTAAACATAAACAAGAAAATTCGTAAATTATTACATTTTACGATTTTAATTACAGAGAAATTCATATCTAAAACTCCAAAGGAATATAAATGTCTATAATTAAATTACAAAGGTTGCAACTGCCGTCCGCACTCTACAACCCTTATTCAAATTACAACAAATCGCATTAAAATCCTTTCGGCCTCATTCTGCTTTCCGGAAGTAATTCCTAAAATCAATTAAGTCGAAGCGCAGACAAAGCAGATATTCAAGGGCTTCGCGTAACGATTTTAATCAACAATGACTGAGCCGCTTAAATAATATATATAGCATATTTTATTACACAACTTAACACTTTAGAGATTTTACAAATAACTCCAAACACTATCATCTTGATCACTCTCAAATATGTTACATTATTTTAATTAAATGCGAGGGACCAATAGCTTCAGGCAATGCAGTCTCCAGGAACAATCATCACTATTTATTCCTAATATTATATATTTCATCCACAGGACCTTTGCAGCTGGACAAAAGCCTTCTCCATATATTAGAAGAGATAGTAAACATTAATAATTTCAGTATGTAGTATTTCAAAATTTGAAAACAGTTTTTCATACTGCATTATTATTACGCTATTTATTTATAAAACTAATAATTTTTAGATTGAGTGTACCATAAATTGTTTAAATCATTTGTTATAATTAAAAGTATTATACATGATGATTGGTTATAATTGTAAAGGCTTTAAATGGATGAATGTACACCTAATTTAAAAGCTAAAGATTTTATTGAAGCTTTTTTGGTTGCGTAGATCGGCGCTGTATCGGTCATTTCGGCCTTATAGCACAGCACATATCAGCTGAAAAGAAGAATTGTGTACTAAAAGTATTTCACTACAACTTAAACGTGAACAAATGAATAGATCGTAAATACATACTACACTCTCTTATATATAGTCAATGGACTTTTCTCAAACAAATAACTAAACAAATACATTTTGATCAAATCTAGATGGTATGAAAGAAAAATATTGGAAAAAGGGCGAAGCTATCCGGGCGTTCACATAACAATATGACGTTGTCAAAAAATGTAAGCAACTATTTCTATTGACTTATTAAACACACTCACATAACACTGTGATCTAAAAGTAAGGTGAATTAGTTTATAAAACGCTTTTTCCTGCCTTTCGTCAAAACAGTCGAAATAGTTTTTTTTCCGGTATAGCCTTCAAGACCATCGTCGATTAGGTTTTAATCTCGTTAAACAAGTCCAAACGACCTCCTTGGCATTTGGAGTTTACTGAATAACGAGAAGTCGCACAGAGCCTTTTTTGACGTTTTTTTTCCAAAAAAAAAAAGTGATTTTGCTGTAATCAATGATCCTGTATAATAATTTCATTTATAATTAAAGTACAAAACAGAAAAGTTACAAAAGACTAATTTATTTATATTTTTTAAAATTTCTATTATTACATCCTTCAACTTGAGCTACAAAGGTCCTAATCGCATATAATACAAAAGCACTTTGTTAAGTAATTTTGTCCTTTACATTTTTGAAGAATTTTTTTATCAGTAGTTTTTTAAACTTGAAATATATTTCACGTTAATTCTTTAGGCTTTAGGCGGAATTTTATCGTAAATGCATACTGCAATTGTGTAAAAGATGTACAGTTAATTTATAATTATATTTATTTCATATTTTTGTTATTAAAGTTTATTTTCGTTAGTGTACTTTTTGTAAGACAAAAAGTCTTTAATTCATTTGTAATAAACCGCAAAACATTATTGAAATACCATCTACAATATTCAAATCGCATATTAAATGAAAATAAACGGAAAAGGCTTATTATTCAATGAACGAATATTTAAATGACAGGAAACCTGGAGATGGTTTCGCTTGATTATTTTGATTTCATTTAAGCTCTGTCTGATAAATTATATATGTATAGAGAGAGATGTGTTGTTAAACTACTAAAAGATGTTGTGGAGTTTTTCCTTCTTCTATAACACACTACGAAGAAAAGCAGCGACAAAAATAAAATAGATTTAAAAAAATTGAAATGTAGATTTATAAAATGTAGATAAATGAATCTTACATTTTTTAATCTTTTATAAATTATATACATATCAACTTTCCGTGTGCTGTGATGGATAAGATGGTAAATAGACCTATATATAAGTAAACTATCTATAATTATGAGAAAAATTTATGTATATTTCAACAATTTCTGAGAGGAAATTGACAGTAAACAATAAAAACATATCAATTTTAATAGGATGCTACATAAGTCGTAACTTCAAACAATATTAGGTTTATTGGAGGTATAAACAAGTCGCATACTTTAAATATTTATGGTTATAACAGTTGACTGTATTGTAAATTTCCACTTCGATTGGAAAATTCGGATATTACGTTCATATGTACTGAACAATAAAAATGTATTTCACAGAGGGAATCACTATACGTTCATAAAAATAACGATTACAAACGAGCTTTGCGCGCTGGCGGTAGAATGTAAAAGAGCTGTAAATGAAATCCAGCTTTCGCTGAGTGCACTCTGTTGGTGAAATATAATATGTGTGTTGTACGTTTTCATTAAAATAGTATTTTGGGTCTAAAAATACTTTTTACACTATCAAAATCATATTTTTTATATCACATATTAAGGATTAATAACAAAATTGGCAATGGTCATCGTCATTGTCTTTATAGACATATGAAGTTGACTGCTGAAAAATGTCCACCTCGATTAATTTTCAAAAGGATCCGAGAGGTAGTCGCCCACGATTGGCCTTAAAAAAAACGCTCAAGGTCGCCCAGAGTGCAATGGAAAAGTAGCTTGGAGTTTCGTTAGAAGATCGAATCAGAAATGAGATCTGCAGAAGAATTTAAGTCAAGTAAACTGTAAGATATTTAATAGAATCAGGCGTTACCTTGCGGAAGTCCATCCTAAGTAAGAAAAGGACCAATATTTAGCCACTTCCGCACATGCAGTGGTAGTCGTACAACAAATGCACCGCCCGCCAGCCCGCTGTTAAATGCGTATGCGGCAAACAATGCGAATCACATGACCGCCACCGCCAAATTACTCAACACGTGTTTCACCCCTCCACGGGGCATCCCCAGGAGCTATGTTACACCGAATAGTGCCAAACACAGAGTCTTTGTTTCTGGCGGGCGGTGCATTTGTTGCACGACTACCACTATATGTGCGGAAGTGGCTAAATATTGGTCCTTTTCTTACTTAAACTGTAAAAATTGCTCATTTCTGCAGTCAACAGCCGTTGGGACTGAATGGTTGTCAACTGACGAGCAAGAGCCGGTAGACTCGGACTAGGTGGACCGATAGCATAATTAAAGTCGTGAGAAGTGAGCAGCGCGAGGCAGGTCTCGGAAACAAGAAAAAAGACCGATTGGAAGTAGTTGTATCCAGCGCCTACCATCTACTGTAACTAGGTCGTCTATCCACCTTATTAAGGTAGAAAATTAAGAATATAACATAAGTATAAATAAGATAATGTTATAATTAAATAATCCTTATAAACTACTTACACTGAACCCAGGACTTTTTGTGGAATTTAAATAAAAGAAAATTTCGGTTATATCAAATCATTGAAACAAAAGGTAATAAATAAAATTATGGCGTGTACCGAGAACAAAATTATTACGTTAAAATTATTTTATATTCATAGACATTAAGTATTAACTTGAGAACTTATGTGCCTACAAATAAATAATAACAAAACAGGTCTGCCGATAGCTATGCTGAGGCTAACAAAAATAATTGAAGTAATGCAAGACGGAACACAACCAATATACAGCGTATTTTAAAAATCCATCAACTCCTAAAAAGAAACACTAGAAAATTGAATAGAACGTTCCTTATAATATTTATTACAAATTAAATTAAAAAATTTATTTCAAGTTATGATTGAGAAAGAATTTAAATTTCATACTTATTTATAACATAAAAGTGAAAGACATTAACAATTAAGAAATAATAAAAAGATAACGTGGAGGTGCTGGGATTTGAACCCAGGACTTTCAGCATGCGAAGCAGACACTCTACCACTGAGTTACACCCCCTATGAAAAATGGAATTAATTTAAGGTACTGTTCAACCTGCTAACTTTATGGTAATTAAAATATAATAATTTTGACAAAATTATTTGACGAAATTAAAATTCAAAAAGTATTCATTTAAACAGACTTTTACAAGCACTATTGGATCGTCAATTATTTTAAGATTATTAAAAGGTCATTGTAGTCAGTCTGTGAATAAGCTACCACCAGTTCGGTATGCCGATCTGCTGGGAAGAACCGAACAAACAATTCCTCTTTCTAAATAAAATATAACGATGTCTGATATATACATTATAACATCGTCAATACAAACGAGTTAAATAACCAAGTTAAGTAATATTTATAAAATAAAATACTTGTAATTTTACATTTAAACCTTAAAAAGGTATGTAGGATAAAAATAGAATTAAATCATTTATTAAAACGGTTGCTAAACAAATTTTAGTTTGCAGTTCTTAAACTTACTGCTCTTCAGAAAATAAAATAGAATTTATAGTGTAGCATTTATAAAAACTAGATCCGGATCATGTTCCGTAGCACATGCCACCGTCTGCGGTTAGTCGTAATTGAGAGGGCCACGCGTGTCGTCGTCACGGATGCGTGACTTACTTATCGTTATGGAACCGGAAGCACTGTGCGTGACTACGTCCCCGGAGCTTTGTTAGGATAATCGCTACGAAATGTCGAACTGAGACATATTTCGTAGCACTGTAGTAGTGACAATTTAAAAAATCGTGTATTAAGTACATCGCTGCTCTTGTTAGATTTATAATATTTACCGTGAATCGAAACAGCGAATTGTCTTAATTACATTACTCAACCAGTTAAACATTTTTGTGATTTTCATTGTAAAAATATATATAAAAGTATAATAATAAATTAATATTAAATTTTCTTTATAGTACAAAGGGTTTTTTACGTAATAGTACAATTTGTAAATCAATTTCTCTAATTAGTATATTATATTTGGGAAAGATATCCCAAAAAGGCCTTGTTTGTTTTGGGTGAGAGTACATTCAGAATTCTTTTTATAATCATACCCTTTAAAGTTTAAACTTAAGGACTCTATCAAAAATCCATCATCTTCAATATTTCAAAATCAAAGTCAAAGTTAAGATCGAAATCAAAATCAGAGCTCGGATCAGAATCAAAACATTCTTTATTCCAATAGGCTATTACCACACTTTCAAAGTATCAAGCCACTGGACAAATAGCACGTAGAATAAATGGCCGCTGGAGCCTAAAGGTACAAGAGTGGGGACTACAAAACAGCAACCTTAACTAGAACTTCCACCCACAAGGTGGATGGACTACCTTGTTTGGTAAGACACTGAATGCACGCCACTTTTAACAGGTGTAATTGAAATTTTATAGGTGCAGGCAGATCTCCAGCTGTGAACGTGATACTGTTGAAATGGTGGTTATGAAACGAAAATATAGATAACAATTGTGGCTAATATATGTGTTTATTTATGAGTAACAATAAAACAAATAAATTGATTGCTTATATTATTAGGAACATTAACAAACGAAAGCTCAGTGATGTATCTATTTTGATAATACATATCTCACTCTAAAATTAGATTGTTCGAATTTACATCACGTCGGTGAGAATTATAAGAGAATAATGTAGTTAGTGTTAGAACTATGGACTGACATTACGCTGAGTGCATTTGGCTCACTACAATGAGGGAGTAGAGTGGTACGGACAATTATTTGTCCGCTATTAGAACAGCTAAGCCATCGAGAGACCTTGTAATAGATTTCTCTACTCTACCATAGTGGCCAATGAAACTAAATGCAACTTAATGTTTCCTCTTGCTAAGTGGCTTGGATGGATGATAGGATTTTCCTAAAAGCCATCTAGGTAAATACAATATCAAAGTACAAATATTTTACACATTTTTAACCCTACTATTACCACATAGATAGAGGTCTAAATTATATATAGCCTCATTGAGTTCACTTGCACAATGTAATTATTTTACCTACGATATTAACCGTCGTCTGTCATCGTTTATCTATCCAATGGTCTTATTGAAAATCTAACAGTCCTAAACGTCAGTGAATGTTTTAAAATGATGTCAATGTAACAATAAAGTGTGTGTCTATAGATGATAGTTGGAACATACAGTAAGTTACATTGATCAGTGGTAGTCTTATGGTTTGATTTCCGCGATACAATAATATATAATTCAAATAATGTGCATTCATTATAAAAGAATTGCCGTTTCTCACTAACAAGCTTCCCGATGATGGACAGCAGCGTCCTCTGTGTAAGATAATACGGCACTACGATAGCCGATCCGCTTGCCAATTGTGGCGATTATGGTAAATCCCCTTAAAAATATTTTTAGGGGAGATCTATACCTTATAGTGGGAGTCTATAAGCTAAAACGACGACGACATACAATAAATATCATCGTCTACTGTTGGATTTATATATAAGTAAGACTACCATACAGAGCGCACAACAGGCATTCGCTATTGCCTTAAGGTTTTTCTGTGTGGAGACAACAGTGCGGCTTAGCGTAGGATGTTCATTTGCTTATTGGGGTCTTCAGGTGATGTTTGCATGCAGAGCCACAATTATGTTCGAAGTTACCTACTGTTTCTTTTGGAAATCTATAAACCGATGTCCTGGCAACGAACGGTGGGAAAATTATTATGAATCCTTTAAGTATATAGTAACATATGTAACATCACATGTTTAAGACCGGAGAGTCTTGACATGAATCCGGCTAAGATGATTTAAGTTGACCACTGTTGAGAGATCAACGAAAGGAGATCTAAAAGTAAGTTGCGTTTTCATTAGGTTAAGCAACGTTAAGTTACTTTGATGTTAAATTAGCTTAAGTGAGTCAATACCTTAAACAATAAGATATACTGCGCCAAGGCTGATAATGTCAGTGTCATTTGCATACACTGCAAAATGCATAAATAATATTTCAAACACTACTCTATTTGTAAGATAAACTTAACCGCATTTGATGTAAATAGATTAGCTTTAACTAACTAATACGTTAACGAAATATCAATGTTATATTAGATATGTGTTCCGTCGATTTAGCTTGCGCCGCGGATTCAGGCGCAGCTCATTAGCGCCGCTGTTGTGCAAACCTTATTGGGTTCGAACGCACAACTACTGCACACTTTAAGGTCTATGCACATTAACCGTTAAAATATACCGCAATCTATTTGTAATTTGAAATAATTCATTAAATTTTCAATAGATATCTCAATGAAATAAAACTTTATCATCATAACCATACAAAGAGACGTCCAATAGACAAAGTATAGGTCTGCCTTGAGGATCGACACTATGATCGTTTTTACGCCACTCATATCCAGTTTTTCTGATGTGGAGCCTACTATTAAATTAAGAATATGTTTTTACAATAAAACTTTGATAAACAATTTAAATTCTTGTTAAAAATTTTACTAAAGAAATATTCTTTAGTTTTTCTTTCGTTGTGATCAATTTTGGCACGCGCTGCATAGGACGTACATTCGCAAGATGGACTGGTGACCTTCATTTAAAGGAGGAAGTCGCTGGATGCAGGCCTCAACTGGTCTTTTTGGAAATCAAATCGGAGGTCCAGCGGTAATCATGCTTCGGCTGAAATTATGAAGACAATGATAATGTTACAAAGCACGATTTACAGAATCCTCTAAATAATAAACACGGAACCCTAGGAACAAGAAGTACCGTAAACACGCGTGACCTTGAAGCTATTTATAAATTTTTGTGTACGGTTCTCGAAAATTCTTGCCGAATACTATCGCGAACTTACTAGAATATATATGGTATAAATAGGTGTGCTCCCCATGTCGACAGTTCGGTGTTGTTTTTCGAGTTATACGATTAAGATCTACGACCACTGATATAAAGAGATTATTTGGTAAGTTATTTGGACAGTGATTTCTTGAGCGATTTGGAAGAGATGTTTGGACTAAGCGAAAGTATACTTAGTGTTAAAGTAGAGTGACCATCTGATTTGTGAATAAAGGACTCCTTGTGAAAAAGTGGTGTTTCATTCCGAGTCAGAACCCAAAGTACGTAACAATAATAAAAAGCAATATAGGGCTTATTTGTAGTATATGATACTATTATTATTGTATTGTAGGGATGCCTAAGTCGAGTAGTAGATATTTTGCTTGTAAATATAATGACACTGATCCTCAATTTTAAAATAAATATCCCGTTAGTGTGAAAAGTCCAGGTAATTCGTTAGTAAAGCAGGTGGCGTAGCAGTGGCGTAGCAATGGCGTAGCAACGCGGTGGAGCGGCTACATTCGGCGCTAGCGCTAATTAAAATTGCGGTCCTAAAATAAACTGTGCATCAAGTCGCATTAAGTAATAACTTGACAATGAAGTATTCGTGTGATATTTTTATGTAGGTATTTAAAAATATTTTTTTTTTGTAATTTTGTTTCCTTTTTCTTTTATAACAGCCATTCATAATTAAATTATTTTAAAATATACTTAGCGTACAATCTTTAAGTGTGATAGCTGTAAGTCGTCGGCAGGATAGATAATAAGGGAAAAAATCCATAGTAACATTGTTATTATGTTTTATTTATGAGTATTTTTTTTTTATAAATAAATATTGTCACTTCGACATAGTTCTTTTGACTAATCTACCAAAAATCAAAAGAGACCAAAGAACTTTAGTAACCTTCGTAAATTAATAATAGAGAAAAATTTTAATAATTAATTCAAACGTGAACTTTTAAAAAGAAAGATAACGAAGGCATCTTATAGTAAAATTCCTAACACTGTACTGACACTCGTATCACCCATGTCCCTGGACAATAAAACTTTGCCGGAAATTAAATAGGATAAAAATTGTACAAAATTGTTTACACTAATAAAATGAAAATTGTTAACACTGACAAAGCATAATTATTTACTAACTGATAGCAATAACAATGTATCGGAGGTTCTGATAGTATAAAATACTATAACAGAGTTCCTCAAACTTTTTTGTGTCGTATACCCTTTGCTATATTTTTCCGTGTTGGGTAGACCCCTTACCTTACTTACCTGATATTGATTTCCTAAAACTTTCTAACTGTAGTGAAGTTTAGTGTTAAAAACTTAAAGTATAAACACATGTTAATTTATACATTTATTAATTGAATTTAAATTAAAACTACTCAAAATAAAATTTTGTATCTGTGATGTAAAATATACGTAACATTAAATAAACATAAAATAAACTATAAATAAAATAATATAAGCAATAAGTCAATATTTTTAGTGAGAAGGATGAACCTGATGCTTTAATAATAAATTATCAACATTTGGCGTCAATTTAATCTGTTTTGAAATTATGAGCTGTGTATGTGTTAAGATCCACTATCGTGGACCCCCATTTTCATTTCATGGACCCCCAAATTTTTTTTCGCCGACGTAGACCCCTTGCAGTTTATCATGGGCCCTTAGGGGTCGATATGGACCACTTTGGGAATCACTGTACTATAACATTGGTTACAACAATAAAATAAAATTTGTTAACACTAATAAATCATAATTTCACTGATAGCTATAACAATGTACAGAAAGTTTTGTTAGATTTAAAAATTGTATTAAATTGATTACATTAATAAATCGTTAAAACACACTAATTATTATATCATCAATGATACTACAACATTTTGTATTCTACCGCTCTTCTCTTTTGATATAAACCAAATCGACTAAAATACTAAAGAAATCTTTGTGAACAAATTATAGAGAAAAATCTTTTTAATCACAATGTTATATTTAAATATCAATATTTAAAACAGAAAGTTGATAGGGATAGTGGTAGTAAAACTACAAATACCTTACTGATAGAAGGACAACAAAATAGTACAGGAAGTTCACAAGAAAAGTAATATAATACATCCTTGTACGAAAACTTTCTTACAAAAAGTTGTAGAGCGACGGCAACACGACATGCACTGAACCGGGAAAATACAAGTTTCATATACGGACCAGATGTAGATACAGACGCCGTTTATTGAAATGTTAGCGGAGATTCACAAAATACGGCGTATTACTTTTCTTTTCCTGTTTTATTTTATTTATTTTCATTGAATCTATTATCGCTGCTCATATTAAATTATTATTAAAATTATGATAAATTACACTTTCCATTCCCTATCATCCTATATGTAGTATGATCACTGTGACACTGTTTGAATGTGGCAAGTAATAATTTCTGGCAGTAGAAACTGTAGTGAGAGAAAATAAACAATAATTAATTTAAATATGTAGTTATTCGAAATTTTAAACACTTTTTCTTCCTTCGTATAATTTCTACAACTAGTTGAATTTGAATGACAACAAATGAGCACATAACCAATGACCCTGTATACTAATCTTTTATATTATATGTTGCCTATTTCATTTCTGACACTGATGACAGTAGTTTACAATCTTGTTCCTGACGGCAACAAACTAGAGTGACCAAGAATCTTTGAAACACTACAAGAAGTGTTGTGTTCAATATAATCTATTCTATTTATCTGTAAAGTAAAGGGCCATCGGCTTGGTTAGTTAAACATTAAGGCAACTTTCGTTTCTTCATTGACTACAAGGCCAAAGCCTCCTACAAAGATCGCTACAATTACCACCAATTTTCTCGACCTTGACTATGTCGTCGGTACAACCGGTGGGAGATCTATCCAAGCAGCTCTACCATTTCAAAAGTTTCATACTTGAAGATATTAATTCTTCGGCAACATAGTACGCTATGATATATTTTCCTCACTCTGTTATTTCAAGACGTCATTACACCTTGCCGCCCCGTCTATTGTATGCACAAGTATGCGCTGATAAATTCAAGGGATGATATTTTAAAAAATAATTACCTATCCAAAGTAATCCGATACCTCGGCAATAAATCGACGGAGCGCTGCTATCGGGCGGACGGCGGCACGGCGCGTGACTCGGCATACTAATCCATACCCGCCTTTAAAGAACTTTACAGATAAAATTAAAGGAACGGAATTTCTAAGCATATACAACAACAAGTATAGCATCTTAAAACATTAAATATACTTTCCTTAATAAAAATTCGTAATAAAAACCTTATTTAGGTAGACCGTTGAAATAACTTAGTTCGTGAGAAGTCGCAGAACGCGGGCAGTGATTTAGAAGCTTGTTACACTTATTATCAATATTTCTATATATTTAAATAACACATATATATAATGTAATACATGTAAAATAAAACTAATTGTGTTAATATATTTAGCAATGAATCTGTTAACCTTATTTTTGTATAATATTACAGATATTTATTACAAAGAAGAACGTGTGAGATTCTTCCTAGGACCGGTAGGCCTTGAAGGTAATAACACTAGGTCCGAAGCAAAAGTGTGTACATTCATCAAGCTTAGCTCATATTTATACCGATTTAAAACTATGAAAACAATGTTGAACCAATAAAAATTGTCAGCCAATAACAAGAGAAGTATTTTAGAATGTTCTATTTTGCTCGATGTGTATAAAAAAATTAGATTTCTATTAAATTCCCCTTTTCGATGCGCCGCTTACAATGACGTAATATAGCTCCAACAGACGCTATGTTGGTAGTCGTAATTGAGATATAAGAGAACGGCGAGTAGTTTTTATGTATGAAATCTACAAAATCATTATCACTTTTTAACCGTATCCCGGTGTTCAGAGCTTCGGCCAAATATTTCCAATAGGCCCGATTAAAAGCGGCCTCCATCTAGCATCTACTGATGACCGTAACATGATTGTCTTTTCTTATGGGTGTACGTCGTATACTGCAAAGCATGCTCTCAACTCTAGAACTTTATGGTCCCATCGGCCATCTATTTTACACGCTGTGTAACCTATGTACTTCCACTTCAACCGCGAATATAAACTAATAAATAATAATATTGAATTTAGTCGACGTCGTATAACAGCGAAACGTCAAGCAGAATGCATTCAACATGTTATATATAAACATTAGATTAAAACTAGGCTTTTAAAAAATCTTTTATTATAAAAAGAAAGAAGTCAGTGGAACCTTTTACGAATGCAATAAATTCTTTATCGACCTGATATTCGGTCTCTGTGCTGGATAAATACGAGCAGAGTGTTTCCAATTTTTAAAGCAGTTGGAGCGTTCTATCAATATTTGTTTAATGCAATTAATGGATTCTATGTGACCGCGGTGTACGGTGTACGTTAATTGATTTTATTTACGGAATTCAAAATATTTCTAACGCACTGACTAACCACGTACTCCGTTTATATTGCGTAGTGAGTGTATTATATTTAAATGATAATTTATTCTATTTAAAATGCTGTCAAAAATTTTATATTACAATTTTTTATGGTCCCCGCTATTGGGGACCTCTCCTTCCACCCCCTATTTAATTGGGAACAGGGTTTTGTATTTCTTAATAAAAAAAATTTTCACAAGAATTTTTATTTTCGTTCTCGTCTTCCATAGTACACAATATCTTTTTTCATCCTCCATTCCATCTATCATTCCATTCCTTTCGTACATCCTCAAACACTTCAGTTATCCATTTCTATTACAGTATCACAGTTTTAATTGGTTTAATTATTTTCTCGTGTACATCAATCTTATCACGTATTTGAATGAATCTATTTTAATAACTTTTCAATGTTTTATCCACCTATGTTTTGTTCCTGTCTATTGCATATTGTGCAACTTTCCTAAAGAATTTGAGAACACACTCTCTTATGTTGCATTTTCATAAGTCGCTAGATGCGGGCAGCGTGAGGCCGGTCATCGTGGCGATTGGGGGAGGCCTGTGCCTTGTAGTGAGAATCTATGGGATGACATGATCATGTTTTCATTTTAATTTTGTCAAATAGTTTAAAAATTGTTAACCATATGTGTGATATATATACCGATAGATGGCATTATAATTAAAATATTGAACCTTACTCCACCTGTTATAATTATTTTAACAAAACTTTTTAAAGTTACGCATTAATGTGTCAGATTATAATGTTTTAATAATAACTCCACTATACAATTTAAGAAAGAGTATAGAAATTATTTTTACTTGTTAATATATAGTTCCTGCAATTCTCTAATCTGGGCTTTTTAATAAATAAGTCAGTTATCTATAGTAAAGTTCAGATATATTTGAATAATATAGAATTAGCGTCCTGAAAATTTCTTAGGAGATATTTAAACATATTTAAAAATGCCTTCTTAACAGCATGCCGAAATAAAACGACCACAGACGAATATGAACGACTCCTTCTAGTGTCAATGTTAAGATTTTTACACAACAACAGGTGGCGTTAACTGTAGTAATACTTAGTTACTTGAAATTAACAAAGTAAAAGAAAACATTTATTTATAAAATAAGATAATAATTTCAATTATAAGAAGATATATAAAATTCTTATTCGTAATAAGTATTCGTAGCATTTGTAACACAAAAACATAATGTAATTGTTGATAAATGAACATAAACGTATTTGTTTAAAATTAAAACCTATATATAAATGTCGCTGTCTATATGCGCATAAAATTAAGTTCCTGATACAAATAAAAATATAGGCATCCATAAACTTTACAACAAACTCGGTTGAATTTTATTTACACTTTTAGATATCAGGTAACTTTTTTGCCAATATTTTTGTCGCGTCATCTGAAAAATAGAGTACGTGTCTTGATTTTCAAATAGTGCGGTATCTTAATTTTCTTATCTGAAATAGGTTGCAGGTGACGGCATCAACAATTAATGGAATATTTTAGAAAGTGCAAGTCGAGTTTGACTATACAAGTTGGTGTCTCGATATAAGCCTCAGAATCAAGCTATGATAGAGGGAGCTCTCGGTATACGTGCAGATTCAAAATACTTGTATTGTGTTTTATAACACTTTTAGTCTATGCACGTAGCGAAATACATGTAAAGACTGAAGACATAATGCCACATACAGAGTGATTGAATATAGGCGTCATTTATTAGTACTGTTAATGTTTATCTTGTTTCCTGTCAATGTATATTACAACTTATCCAAAAATTAATGGTCTTAGAAATAAAAATTAAAGTAAGTAAGAAAAGTTGTTTTGAGAATTCTGATTAATACATTTTAAAGTTAATTATTGTTTACTATCTGCCCTGCAGATGTACTGCTAGTAGTTATTAATCTATCAAATTAAAATAGAAAAGTATATTATTGAAAAATATTTTTAAAATAATCATTTTATACCCCTTTAAAGCTTTTAATAATCATCACCAATTTTAATAGAAAGAAAACAATTAAAAATTTCTGCCATAAAAACTATTTTCAGTTGTCAAATATCCGTTATATTAAAAATCGGATATTGTTAGGGCGTCGTGAACAACATACAAGACACTTAGATTTAAGTACCTAAGATTTAAATTAGGAAACACTTTAAGGGACTTAATTAACACTGTAACATGAGGAAATGCGAAAAAGAAATTCGGATATATTAAATGTAATTGTCTAATTATGTAACTAATGTCCGTGGAATATTATAAAAGAAACAAAGCTTTCAAATTTTTGACATATATTCGGATGTATGTTAATTACCATAATTTATATTGTCCCGTAGTGTACCTAAAAAGAAATTCATTACCAAAATATTAAAACAATAAATGAAGTGACCAGCTAGAATCATTTTTATTGACTGCGACAGGCGGACAACATTTGCCCCGTATTTATAGAATTTGAGTTGATTTAGATAGAGTTTCTTTTCCCGTGTGGAGTTGCCAGACCTTCCATCGGGCGCGTCCCCCGGGTGGCGGATGGGGGAGCGCCACCCAGATGTGGGTGGTATTGGGCATGTTCCGGCGTGGACCAAAACTGGCAGGGTTAGGGGCGTACCATCGGTTCTTCCCAGAACCGAGAAACGGCCAAGGACTGAACAGTCCGAGAGACGAGCCGCTCAGGCTTGAGGTAGCATCCCGTACCCATCTTTAAGAGATGGGACAGAGGATGTGACCAGTGCGGTGATGTGCCAGGTGCACTCGGCTTCTGCCGACACCGGACAACCCGTAATCCCAGTAGGGACCGGGGGCTCCGTACCTGTACGGAGCTGCGAGGAAGAAAACCTCTTCAAAAATAACCCTAATCCCAAGGTTGGACCGTGCCGACGGGATGAATGGCTGGAAGGGAGTTCAGTCACAAGCGCGAAGGGACCTCACCCTTAAAAGGAAAAAAAAAAATAATGGACGCAGTTAAAAAAACAAATTTTCCCCAGGGTGGTACCAGCGATGCTGGAGAATCCACCCCTGGGCCTTGCCCAGGCAGCCCCGCCGTATCTGGGGGGGGCAAAAACTTGCGTCGCGGCAACGCTTCAGCGTCTGCCGCTGGGCCCTTAACATCCGGGGCCCAAAATTTTAAAGAGCCGGAGGTGCCGGGCCGTCCATCAGGCTCGGTACGTGATAAGCGCGGGCGATCTATGCGCTCCGCCGGTTTGGCGATTAGTACGGTCGGAGAAAGCGACGGCGGATCAGACGCCTCTCGCGCATCGGTCGGCCCTGGCGCGTTCTCGAGGGCCGGTAAGAGAAAGGCCAAGCCTCCGAGCCCTGGTGCTGTGGCCGCAAAATATGCGGCTTATTCTGCCCAGGAGACCGAGGGCACGGAGACGGTCGGCGGAACCGACAGTGACGAGGAGGGACTCTTCGACCCCTCTGTGCAGCCATTGCGCACTAGGTCGAAGAAAGGGCTCCCGAGTCAGGAGCAGTTGGCTCGCGAATTGCGAGCATGTGCTGATCCCCGGCAATATGCAGAGACCAACCTCCTGGCTATCGAGAAGGTGACGGACCGGTCCAGCAACCTCAAGGGCACGTACGTGCGTAGCCTGAGGCTCGCTGCGCGGAACGTCAAGGCAGCATTGGAGGAGATGTCGCGCAGGACGGCGGGCGACTCCACCGTCGAGAAGTTAGAGCAAGAAAACGCAGAATTGCGTTCTCAGCTTTCCAGCCTTTCTGCGAAAGTGGAAAGCCTCACGATGGAGCTTCGTCGCGTCCGTAGTGCTACAACGGAGCAGGCCAAGGCAGCTGCCCCCGCGCCTCCGCGGGCCCGGCCAGCACCAGTGCCAAGGACGTCCGCGTCTACCGAAGAGGGGCTCATGCATCGCATTGGAGCCCTCATCGAATCGAAACTGGCTGCCTTCGAGGCCAAACTGTTCCCCGACAGGGCAATAAGGCCGCCGTTGGCCGCCAGTAGGACTGGACCGCGTCCGACTCAGTCGACCGTCCCTTCCGAGCCGATCGCACCGCCGCAGCCTCCACAAGCACCGCCGGCATCGCAGCCGCCGCGACCGCGGCGGTCTAGGCGCCCCAGGAGGAAGACTGCGCCTCCTCCTGTGCCGGAACTGCCTCCAGTGACAGCACCGCCTCCGGCAGCGTCGGCGATCACGACCCGGAACACCTGGGCTGAGGTTGCCCGAAAACCCAGGTCGGCGCCACGGCCCGTGCCTCGTCCGAGTGCTAAACCGCCTGCCGCACCCAGGAGCCGCGGGACCAAGAAGGCGAAGCGAGCTCCCACTACGGCGGCCGTGACGGTTACGCTGCCGGAAGGCTCCACCTCCACCTATGCAGAGGTAGTAAAGGCGGCGAAGGCAAGAATACGGCTGGCGGACCTCGGCATCGAGGCTCTGCGCCAAAAACGTGCCTTGACTGGAGCGCTCCTCTTGGAGATCAGTGGAGAAGACTGTGGCCGAAAGGCAGACGACCTCGCGGCGAGGATGCGTGAGGTCCTTCGCGATGTGGCGGTTAAGATCAGCCGCCCCGTCAAGACGAGCGAAATCCGCTTGAGGGACCTCGACGACGCCGTCAGTCCGGGCGAGGTCGCGGAAGCAGTGGCAGAGGCGGGCGGCTGTTCGGTGGACGACGTCAAGGTCGGGGACGTCCACCGAACAAACACGAGCATGGGCACCTGCTGGTTGCGGTGCCCGGTCAAGGTGGCCCATGCTCTGGTGACTGCGGGGCGCGTGCGTGTGGGTTGGGGTTCGGTGAGGGTGGCACCCCTGGAACCCAGACCCATGCACTGCTTCCGGTGCCTGGAGAAGGGACACGTCGGCGCCAGGTGTCCCAACTCTGTAAACCGGAGCATGCGGTGTTTCGCATGTGGCGAGTCTGGGCACAAGGCAAGAGAGTGCGTGTCATCCGCACTCAAATGCCCTCTGTGCTCAGACCTTGGGTTGCCCTCCAACCACCGGCTGGGTAAGAGGTGCGGCCCAACGCCGGGTAAAGGCAGGAGGAGTAAAAAGACTCCGCCTGCGACCACCAGCACGGCGGCCGCAGCGGCACCGACCGCAGCGCCGGGCGTAAGCTCGGATATGGAGGTCGCTTAGACCTCTATTCCCGCCCTTCAGAGTCCTCCAAGGTAACCTGAACCATTGCCGGAATGCTCAGGACTTGCTGATGCAGACCGTCGACGAGTTTCGGGTTGCCTTGTCAGTAGTAGCGGAGCCCTATAACGTGCCTGACCATCCTCGTTGGTTCGGCGACGACTCAGGGTCCGTAGCTTTCTACTGGAGGGGCGGAGAGGGTACCCCACCCTGCACCTTATTATCCAAGGGACAGGGCTATGTCGCCGTTAAATGGGGCCCCTTGGCCATGATAGGCTGCTACGTGTCTCCCAGCAGGTCTCGCGCCGACTACGAGGAGTACCTGGATAGGGTGGCGGACTGCGCTGCGGCCTGCCTCCCCTGTCCGTTGATCGTCCTTGGAGACTTTAACGCCCACAACAGGGCGTGGGGGAATACCAGGGACGATCCGAAGGGAGACACCGTCTTGGAGTGGGCGGCCGGACTGGATCTCCGACTTGTCAACAGGGGATCCGTCAGCACATGCGTGCGCTGGCAGGGGGAGTCGGTCGTGGACTTAACATGGGCGACTCCCGCTGCAATGCGTATGCTTTCGGGCTGGCGGGTTGCAGAGGAGGTGGTCACTCTTTCTGACCATCGCCACATCGTTTTCGATGTTGCGATCCGCAGGCCCGTCGCTGACTCTGGCGGCCGTGACGGCAGCACTACGCGACGCTGGTGTTTGAAGCGGCTAGACAAAGACCGGCTAGAGGCCGCCGCCTGCGTCGCCGATTGGCCGA
The DNA here is from genome assembly GCF_028537555.1 of Battus philenor. Classification (NCBI taxonomy): domain Eukaryota; kingdom Metazoa; phylum Arthropoda; class Insecta; order Lepidoptera; family Papilionidae; genus Battus; species Battus philenor. The sequence goes on along the minus strand of NW_027181759.1, from coordinate 1,463,231 downwards.
ACGCCGAAGAGGTTCTGTCCGAACCGGAGAGGGGAGCGAACTGGTTCCGGGAGATATTGACGCAAATTTGCGACGCGTCGATGCCCCGGGCCGGTCGTCCCAAGCGCAGGGGGGTGCACTGGTGGTCGGCGGAAATTGCGGAACTCCGCAAGGTCTGCTTGCTGAGCCGCCGCCGGTACACCCGAGCCCGAAGGAGGCGAAGGCAAGCTCCGGAGGAGGAGATGGCCAGACTGTACAGGGAGTACCGGGCGGCTACAAAGGCGTTGCAAAAGGCGGTAGCTGGCGCCAAGGCTCGGTGTTGGGTCGAGCTCCTGCAGGGACTCGACAGGGATCCGTGGGGGCGTCCATACCGAATAGTGCTGGGAAAACTCCGGCCATGGATGCCCCCGACGACGGAGACCTTAGAACCGGTCTTTCTGAGGAGGGTAGTAGATACTCTTTTTCCGGAAGATCGGTCAAGTCCCTCCGCGCACCCCCCGGCACAGCCGTGGGAGTGGACGGATGAGACGAGGGTAACGGCGCAGGAGCTGGATCGAGCCGTGAGCTGTCTCAGAGCGCGAAACACCGCGCCGGGGCCCGACGGAATACCGGGTCGGGTCTGGGTACTTAGTCTGGCGTCTTTGGGGGGTAAGCTGGCGGAGCTTTTCACGAGCTGTCTCCGCCGAGCAACGTTCCCCACGCCTTGGAAGGAGGCACGATTGGTCCTCTTGAGGAAAGAAGGCAGGGCCGTAGAATCTCCCTCTGCGTACCGTCCCATATGCCTGCTGGACGAGTGCGGCAAGCTGTTCGAAAGGATAATTGCCGCTCGTATCGGCGAGCATCTGTCTCGCGTCGGCCCCGATCTTGCCGACAGCCAGTTTGGCTTCCGTCGAGGGCGTTCGACCGTGGACGCGATCATGCGCGTTCGGTCCTTGTCGGAGCAGGCCGTGTCGCGGGGTGGTGTAGCGTTGGCGATAAGCCTCGACATCGTCAACGCTTTCAACTCACTGCCCTGGGATGCGATAAGGGAGGGACTGATCCAGCATGAGGTCCCTCCCTGCCTGCGAGGCGTCATCGGCGATTACTTGCGAGACAGGTACATCGTGTACATGGACCAAAACGGAAGGAGTAACCGGAGGGAGATCAAGCGCGGGGTGCCGCAGGGGTCGGTCCTAGGACCACTCTTGTGGAACCTCGCGTACGATGCGGTTCTGCAAGTCAGTCTCCCCGCCGGCGTGAGCGTCGTTTGTTACGCCGACGACACGCTGGTAGTCGCCAGCGGAGACAACTTCGAGAGGACCAGGGAGCTCGCCGAGCTTGGGACGGAAGTCGTCGTCGCTAAAATACGCGGGCTGGGGTTGGAAATAGCGCCAAACAAGACCGAGGCGCTATGGTTCCACCGGTTGCCTCGAACGAGGGAACCTCCCGACTCGCGCGTTCGCGTCGGTGGGCACGATGTCACGGTGGGGCGGTACATGAAGTACCTCGGCCTCACTTTGGACAGCCGCTGGGGCTTCGAAGAGCACTTCGATCGCCTCGTCCCCCGGATTGAGAGGATAGCGGGTGCCATGCATAGACTGCTGCCTAATCTCGGGGGACCCACGGAGGAAGTCCGCCGCCTCTATGCAGGGGTCGTACGGTCCGTAGCCTTGTACGGGGCGCCCGTGTGGGCAAAAAGGCTGGCGATTCGACGCTGTAGAACTAAGATCTACAGCGTCCAGCGGAGGATGGCCATACGGATCGTACGCGGATATCGCACGATATCGTTCGAGGCGGCGACAGTCCTGGCGCGCTTTCCGCCCCTGGACATTCTAGCGGAGTCGGATGCGAGGGTCTACGACCAAGTCCGCACCCTCCGCCGAGACGGCGGTGGCGAGCCGAACCGTGTGCTCGAGGCGGTCAGACGGCAGGAACGGCGCAGGGCGCTTGCGACGTGGCGCGCTAAGCTCTCGGAAGAGCGCTATGCGCGCAGACGCGTCGTTGGAGCGATCCTGCCCGTCTTCGAGGCCTGGATGCAGCGACGAGACGGAAGGCTCACCTACAGGCTTACGCAGATGATCACCGGGCATGGATGCTTTGGTGATTACCTGTGTAGGATTGGTCGCGAAGCGACGGCGAACTGCTTCCATTGCGGAGGAGCCGCCCAGGATTCCGCCTCGCACACGTTTGCGGTCTGCCCGGCGTGGCAGTCGGAGCGGCGGATTCTGGCGGACGAGATCGGACAGGACCTTTCCTTGCCAGCAATCGTGTCGGCGATGCTGAGTGGGTCATCGGCGTGGAGGGCCGTGGCCTCTTTTTGTGAGACCGTCATGGTCCAGAAGGAGGCAGCCGAACGGGATCGGCAGAGGACAGATCCCGCTCGGAGACGACGCCGTCAGCGCAGAGACGTGCCTCGCGACGGCCCTCCGAGGAATGGTGCTCCCCTACCATGAACGGGGCCTTCGGAGTCGCGGGAGTTTAGGGTGGGGGCCCTAAACTCCCATTAGCTTCGGCGACTCTGAGGCGGACGATGGTTCGACGTGGTCCCGAACCATCGTGATAGTACCACGAGGGTTTCGGGGGTAGCGTATCCACGCATACCCCGGGACGGGCTATCGAAAAATAGCAAGGCGCAAGGGAAGACCGCGTGGCGATCCCTGACCGGGAGATACCGCGGTCCCCCGTTTAGCGCAGAGGGCGACCACCGGGGGGGGTTTTAGTGGGTAGGAATCCCACATACCCCTGTCCTTCCCCCAGAGGCAGGGCATCTTGAACACCGGAAGATTTCCCCCACCGAAACAAAAAAAAAAAAAAAAAAAAAAAGATGGAGTTTCTTTTAGCATATGAATATTCAACAATATTCATGTTAGCCCCAGCTATTTTTCTCTAGGCTTTTCTGTTTTATTTTTGGGGTCCATGCATGGTTAAATAACACGCTTTCGTATAAGCATAATTCCAGCGCGTAGGCGTTCATCATACAGCCTTCTTCTACAAATGTCGACAATATCAGATGTATCGAATTATTTTTTTGCCGCCATTAAACGCGGGGGATGAGTAATCATGAGACATTAAGTAGAACGGGCCGGCGTCGCGTGGATATGACGTCATTTTGCTAGTCATCAGATTAAGTTGGCGTGACGAGGAAGGGTGGGGGAGGGGAGTGGGGGTGATGGATGCGCGTAGACGTCGTTAGCTGGCCTCAAAAAACCACAAGTCTACGGTATAACTATATGGTGTGCTTAATAGTTTACAGTATTAAATAACATGTACAATTATAGATGCTCGAAGGTTCGCGGCGAGATCGAATAATCGACGCAGCCTGGAGAATTAGCCGTCTGAAGTGACAGTAGAAGGGGCAGATCACTTATGTAACCGATTGGCATCGTTGGCGTCTCAAGTGGCGATCATGAATCGGTAGACATATCCTCCTCCTCCTATTTAGTAAGACCGACGAGATGTAATAGTTAAGGTCCCGAGAAGTAGCTGATTGCAGGCAGCGCCAGACAGGTAGCGATCTTTAGATGATGATGAACAAGTTCAGTTGCACAACTTACAAGTTAATCGATTAAGCAAGCTTAATAAGATGAGACAGCACAAATATGAAAGCAGACGCAGAGAAATCACAAGCACAGTAAATATAAGTAATACACACGCGAAAGAATTAGGTATATAGATGGCGTTAGTGTGTCGAGAATGACAAAGTCACAATTTTTATATAAAGAACTTGAGAAATGATAGTAAAACTAAAATGTACAAATAACTTACACTATTTTACTTCATACTTATATAGTTAACTAGCTAATCCCGCAAACGTTGTTTTGCAAAAGAAAATTAATATTTTAATTTACAAATAAAAAATAAGGGTTGATCGCAGAGGGGTGAAAATTTATGGTTGTATGTATTCTTGTATGTTGTATCATAAAAAAATAAAAACAAAAAATTTAGTTAAAAAAATAAAAAAAAATTTTAAGTGTGAACAACCTTTATCACTTAGGGGTATAGAAAATAGATAGTAGCCGATTCTCAGACCTACTGAATACGCATATTAAATTTGGTAAAAATCAGTAAAGCCGTTTCAGAGGAGTTCAAGTTCGAACACCGTGACACGAGAATTTTATATTTTAGATTTATTATAAAATACAATACACATAAACTAAGTTAATATCTATACAGGGACCGGTCATTGAGGCGATCTTTGAGGGAAGATTATTCTTGACAGTTGGTGTCTCTTAGCTAGAATGATAATTATATATATAATATATGTATTATAAGTATTTTGTATTCCATCCTAACTAAGAAAGGGACTAATATATAGCTACTTCCGCTATGCAGCAGTAGTCGTGCAATGAAGTGCACCGTCCGCCAGCCCGCTGATAAATGCGCGTGCGGCAAACAATGCGAAACATAACTACCACCGTTAATTTACTCTACATGTGTTTCACCCCTCCACGGGGCATCCTCAGGAGATGTTACACCGACCAGTGCCAAACACTGAGTCAATTTATATCTATTTACATCTATTTACAACCCCGCTCTATTATTTATTATTTCTAATTATTGATTAGTCCAGCCAATGGTTTTCAAGAAACGTATCATAATAGGTCCGCACTTTGTACATCGTTTTGTTATATCGGTGTAAAACAAAGTGTAAATAAATAAATAAACATCACTTTAAATGATCCCAAGCTGAATAAATAATAATAAATTTGAAAATATAAAGATATGGCATTAGAGTTGACGGCGTCGAAACATCGCTGACCATCAAACACAGCGAAGCGGAATGCGATTGATAAGGAATAGCTCCGAGATCATTAATTATATGTTATCGCTTATTTATTTACCGAATTTAGTTTTTTATTGAACTGTATCGAAGTCAGAAAAGACGGAGGACGAATAAAAAAAAATTTTATAGTCGCTAACTAACATTGACTTATGATATCCTAGTACAGTACCTATCACACTGGGCTTTCCTTTTCGTGGATTCAACTCCAGTGTATATAATATTATTATCGTCCTCATCGTTTTAGCTATAGAACATCCACTGGACATAGGCCTTCCTAGTAGATTTCCAATAGGACCAGTCGGAAGCTGCCAGTGTCTTTCGTCAACCGTGACAAACTCACCTGTCCACCTTGTGGATACACTGCACTACACTACACTGCCCTTGTAGACATTATAAGACATTGTATAAATGTAATTATAACATTTTAAAAAGAATATAATTGTTAATAATAAAGCATAAAATAATACTAGCCTTTATGTAGCGTATCTATATTCTGCGGGGTTTGAAATTGAAAATTCTCCCTTCACAAGCACAATCGGTTGCAACTGACGGCACGTCAGCGCTGCCTCATCTCAACGACATGACGGACATGTAATTCAGTACAGTAGACATCAGTTAACAGTTGTGTTGTATCTAGTATACTTTTTTACCCAAGTAGAATCAATAATTAAAATGAGATACAATTTATATATATATACGCTAAATATAAGACGTGGTAAGTCACTACCTATTTTTAAACGGTTTTTAATCGGTTTTATTTAGTTCGACCCGTACGGAATTTATTTGTTTGAGTCAAAATTAGAAATGGAAATTTAAGCACCTTCCCGTTGTCAGATTGATCTGAAATTTGGTACACATATTTAATTTAAATGACAATACAATATAATCAAATCAATAACATTATAAATCTAAGATGGCCGCCGATACAAAATGGCGGATTACATATTTTTCTTTAACCCCCAATATGGGTATCAAATGAAAGGGTTACACTAGTAAAACACGATGATTATGTCAAAATTTAAAATTCAAGATTGACGCCGTTCATGGATTAAGAAATATTTACTTGAACAATGATTATTTGTGCAATAAATCATAATTTTTCTTTTCGTTTCTTTATTCCCTCTGACACAAGTGCTATCCAAGTCAGTTTGATATTTTAATTTATAATTATGTATTATACCGTATTTATTAGAAGCATATTTGCTATATCCTTATGTATGTTCACATATATATATGTTTTGAATATATGTACACATTAACTACCCATTATTGAGGAATTTTAAGGTACAATACAGAAGCTGCTACCCGTTTTAAAAGCTTCAAAAAATAAAAGCGCTCAAAAATTTCATGGCAAGTTTTAGTTCATTAATGATAACTTTTGGATGTATAAATCTGCAAGGACAAATAGTATATAAATAATTTTAATATACAATAATCCGAATAATAAAAATGTTTTTTTACTATACTATCATAATGTTATTTATTATTTCTGAAACCATTAATTTTTGGATATGGTGTACCGTACATTGATTGGCAGCAAATAAGATATGCGTTCACACCTTTAAACCTTGTGAATCTATAACCAATCACCCTGTATAAATATAAGAATCTGACGGAACGAAGTGGGTTAAACTCCATCTCGTCTCGCCGCGTATACCTAAGATGCGATACAGTAACGATATACAAAATGAATGTTGAAATGATAATTATAAAAGAAATGAAACAGAACAAATAAATAGGTTCGTTATTGTAAAGAGAAAAATAAAAAACATGCGAGGTTAAATGAATTATTACGGAGGTAAAGCGCACAAATTATTGTTCAATTTTATTAATTGCGTCCAATTATCGTCCCATTCAATTATCAGCCGGTACAGCACTTTAAGTAATTGATCGAATCGCTTAAAGCGCTTAAAGCACTCTACTTAAACATATTTATCAATATTTAAAAACATTGACAGTGTGCTAAGTATTTTAATACAATACTTAGATTGACAAAGTTCATGTTAATTCCTACACTAAGCGATACACATATCCATATATTATTATAATAATTTCTTTGATATATATCCACTATGTATATTATAAGAGATATGAGAACAATGTTCAATAGATATAAATTATAAGCGCTTTAATATTAATCACACATTTGCTACGATTACGAAGGACTGAATATTATATTGTATGAAAACAAGTCACTTCACGAAATGTTCGTCTAAGTGACCAAATAGCCTGGTGATCGCTTCATCAAGTTTAATCAATAATATAACTATTTCTTTTCGGTTAATAGCATCTCTGCAAAACTCTGTTTTTTGTGTCGAGTGATAGATTGATCTCGAGGACCAGTACATATGCGATAGATCATCGGCGGTTGGAAAAGGGCGTGGTATAATCTCCTCCGAAGTCCAGATCTCTGGAATCTGATATTTTATCTCTCTCACTCTTCAGCCTCCACTTGCAAAGTTACCTTTACACCAAATTTAATAGATCTGAAAATGTCGCTAGTTGAAATTTGTTAGTTAATGTCAATAAAAAAACATATAAAAATTGAATTTTACTAGAACCTATAAAACATCCGTTGACCTGCAATAAATCTACACTGAACCTGCTTCGAATCCTCAAAGAGGTTATGATCGCTATACTCTCTACAAGACCACGCTCGTTCCTTATACATCTAGTATGTATAATATCATCATCTGGGTCATCTCCCATCATATAAAGGCGTTAATAATTATTTGATTTTTTTTTTATTAAACGTACATTTTCAATTTCTCTCAATCTTATTAATTCATTCTCGAAATTTACTTTCATTAATCCTTAACAAAGTATAAGCCCATCCACTTGATGTGTGGTTGGCCGAAATATTTATCAAAAGATATTTTACTAAGAACCCGAAGCTATTGCTGGATGCTTCTATTGATTAAATTTTCATAATTTAGTACCAATATAATTTATATGAACAGTATTAGTGAGTATCAGCCTCTTCTAATTCCAGATTAGGAATATCAAAGGGTTTTTAAAAATATTAAAAAAAAACGATTCTTTGGGCTGCGAGAGTAAATCTATATTTTACTTGAAGAATATAAATAGTTATTCATGACCTTATTTTATCATCATTATCATCATGTCTGCCGACAGACTCCTTCTGCAAAGTAAATTGACGGAAAAAAACTTATTATTTAATAAACGAATATTTAAATGATAAGAATCTAGGCAGGGAAGTCGCTTCATTGTTTTGATTTCATTTGGACTATATCTGATAAATTATAGTACATATAAATCTGTATTCAGCTTGATTAGATGTGTTGTTGTGAAGTTTCTTCCTGCTTCTTCTCCACAACTATAACAACTTGCGAAGCAGAATAGAGTAAAAAAAATAGATAACAAAATAAATAGATAGTTGACGATGAATAAGAGCTCTGTTAATAGTTCCGATGTTAAATAACCGTTAATTATCTTTTATGGTTTAAGCGCCCCCCCCCCCTCCAAAGGCCGGTCAATACCCGATCTTGTGCTGCTCACATCCAGGGATATTCCGTGACCTTGACTAAGGTTGGTACGTTTAGTAGGAGGACTACTCACACCGCATCTACTGGCTCGTAGTCGCCATTCGATACCTTTGCGATCCCAAAGGCTGTCGGCTGCACGATCGGTGTACCTTATTCACTGTCATTTCAAACATCAATTCTTTGAGTTATGTTGGTTACCTTGGGGGACCGTATTTCACATCTACTTATTTATTGTCTCCTCTTCCTCACACCGTTGTCCTCATTTTATTGCTGAGGTAAATGATCGCATGGACACAGAGTATTCGTAATTGTGCCGCTCCACCTGTTCCAGTATTTGACACCGTGGATTGTGAAATTCCGTGTCAAGTTACGACCAGATCTGATTCAACCAGATGATGGGACTACGACTTTTCGGACGCTTACCCCCACACTTACTTCTCCGGTCACCAATAGTTGTGAGGGATTTAGGCGTACTTCGGGACTACGTTTGGGTTTTAGTTTAAAAATCGTGCAAAATGCTTTATGTAGTACGAAATGCAGTCCAAGGAATTTACAGCATTATTCTATGCCAGGAAATATTGGATAAAACTTCGAGATATTTAAGCATTGTCTGTGTTGCTACATCGTAGCTAGCACTGCTACGAGCGTAGCCGAATCAGCTACGAGATACACTGCTTTTAAAAGCAGGATTTGAAAGTTGTAACACAAGATTTCCACTGCAAAGACTGCGTTACACAGCTTTGTTAAGTTTACTGTGTTGCTTTACTATCACGATGTCTGTCTTATTACTTTAACGCATATAATAATGATTTTCACATATTGCGTTATGGCTTATAGGTGTAAAATCTTTAAAAAGGTAAACGTATAGCTCATTTGTCAGCAAATAGCTTTAAAGCTTTTCCACCTATTAACAATCGGCCCTTATAAAGTGGTTACTCTGAAATATGACATATTTTTTTTCGAACTTCATTCTGTATAAAATCTGCAGAGAGATTGTAAAAAATAATTGATTTTAATACATAGTAATCAATATTATTTGTCCAGTGTTCATGGCCCAGAGCGATTCAATGATTTAAGATCCTAAGATTTAAGTTAGGAAATACTTTAAGATACTCAATAAACACTGATATGTAGAAAAACGAGTAAAAAATCGAAATTTAAAAAAATGGTAAAAACAAGGCACAGACGCTAATTTCTATGAAATAAAGGATAAGAAAATGTATAAATAATTTCTATAGCACTTTTTCGTACTATATTAACCTAGGTATATGGTGTACTATATAATAACTGAAAGCTGATAAGCTATACATTCACACCTGTAAAGTTAATACACATAGCAAATCACCCTGTATATATACATACTAAAAAGACAATTTTTTAAATTTTTTTCTAATAACTAGTTAATAAAAGAAAATATTTTTACAGACTCAAAAGATAAATCTTTATATTATATAACGTCGGAGGATATGTTACGCTAGAATATTAGAGCGTAACTCAATATCCACCAGAGACGCGCAAACGTCGACATGACATATGACGTCACGCATGACATCTGATATTCGATACTCGCCATATTGGAAGCAGAAAACTGCTTGTAGACAATTTACCGCTACGTTGACAATATATTATTATCGAAATTTTATTATAAGCTTATAATTAAATATTTAATGGTAATAATTTTAGCCAAAAACTCTGTGTTTGGCAGTAATCGGTGTAACATAACTCGTGAAGATGCCCCGTGGAGGGGTGAAACACGTGTTGAGTGATTTGGTGGTGGCGGTTGTGTGATTCGCATTGTTGGCCGCATACGCATTTATCAGCGGGCTGGCGGGCGGTGCATTTCATTGCACGACTACCACTGCATGTGCGGAAGTAGCTAAATATTGGTCCTTTTCTTGCTTATAATTAAAATTGATTATTAAGTGATCCTATTACGAATTAGTAGTGTTAAATGTTTTAATTTCGCTAATGTATATTAATTAAAAACGAAGTTATCCAAAATAAACATCTTTTTTCCATTGCACATTGTGAATTTCAAATTATTTACTTTTTAAATAAATCGTCGTCGTTTAAGCCCATTTACGCCCAATGCGAAGCATAAATCTCTTCCAAAGATATCTATGGGGTGATATGTCGTTATCGCCACGCATAGCAGGCGGGTTGGCGATCGCAGTCCGGCATTATGGTACACAGAAGACGCTACTGCATGGCAATCCTTTTTTTTTAAAACTAAATTAATATTTAAAAAATGTCTCCAATTTCAGTGTGCCTGTTGGCATAGATCTCCTCCAAAAAAACTTCCATTGACTTCTGTCGTTTGCAACCTTTCTCAAGTTCTCACAAATTTAGTTTTAAAATGTGTAGCAATAGATTATTTTGTAAATACTTATTTCGTAATAAAGGGCTTTATTGTTAATGGCAATCCTACTTTTTGACAATTATTGATGTGAATTAAATAAGATTATTTCCCGGGACTCGAACACGCGAAGTACGATAGCAATTCTCTATCTTATACCCCAGGGCTATTACTTTAAGTAATTATAATTAATTAATTGAATTATGAATAAATAGTGTTTTTTTTCAACCATTGTCCAATAAATAAGCGGTTAAGCTTGCAAAAGTCTATTAAATAAATTAAAATAATATATGATTTATTTTAGGCGTAAGGAAAAAGTATTAAGAGCGAGGTTTTTAAAAAAAATAATATAGGGCCAAATAGTCAAATAAAAGAAATGTAAGATATACAATAAATATAAAGAGTCTGTTACAAAAAAATATCTGTGATAATTAATGTAAAAATCTGTGATCTTTGAATGAAAGAAAACCAGATCATGTGAAGCGTAAAAAGAATAAATAAAAGATAATTTAAAGGAGTAAAGAGAAAGTAGAATAAAAATTGAAAAATTAGTTTTTCTCGAATTAGTAGCGTCCTACGTCCCTGGCCCACACGAGAAAGGTGACAAGAGACTCCAAAAACGAAGGTCATATAAAAAAGAACCTTTAAGCATTGGTTAATTTAGCAGCAGTAAGTGAATAATGAAACGTTATCGAATAACTTTTATACTTCGGCGCGTCTGTAGCTCGGTGGCGCGCTCCATCCGCGCGTCACACACTCCGCCCATAAACTATTAATCACATTATCCTACAGCCTTTCGTCTGCTTTCAGCTGCCGAGTGGGCTCATAAAACTAGCGACGAATATAGCGGAAAACAAGATATAATGTAACTCGTAATAAAATTGAATCTAAATAGAGTAGAAAAGAGAAGAAAATATGTAACGGAAAATTCTTTTTTTCAGCCGATGGATACCCACTGCAAGTAAGGGTCCATCCAGGGTACCCACGTCACGTCTACTGGACGGACCGTTGCACGCGCTAAAAGCTAATGGGCACTAATAATATATATATATATATATATATATATATATATATATATATATATATGTAAATTAAAAATTAACGATAAATGGTTAATAATGCTTAGTGGATTTCCTGGTCGTTAACAACGATACCTACCAGACATTTGCTTTATTGTTGTATTAAATCATTTTATCGGTGCAATAACTAAATACTCATTAAATAAATGCTCTCTCCATTAAACACAGAGCTACATGGCGACGCATAAAGAGCAGCGGAGGCACCAGAACTTACCAGGGCATGATCATGACCACTCTGATAAAAGTGTACGACTAAAAAAAAATTGAATTTGGTATTGTTAACATTAAACAAAAGTTTGTTGTTATGGAGTTTCTTGCTACTTGTCTACCTTGGAAAGCAGAGTAGAGTGAAAATAATAGATGCAAAAGTAAAAGTTGACGAAATATAAGAGCAATTAAAAATTACATATATTACATAAATGAATTTGTTCTTTAACTTTTATCCATAATGTAAAAGTCACCACAAAACAGTAAGTTTGTTGCAGGTATTTCTTAGATCATTATGAGAGCTCAATCTGATTCTTGTTTCTATGGAACTGAGAATTTCCTGACTTATATCTCCTGACGCACACAAATGTTCACATTTTATTGTTCATAGATGAATAATAAAATCGATAATAAAATATGATACGCCGACTCTTGTAATATGCTTCGAGTTGAGACACATGTTTTAATAGAATGTATTATTACGAGCTTAAGATTCGAAATTAAAGAAATACTGATTTTATCTGACAAGCTAATTCCATAACGCTCCGTCAATTATCTCGCTGCAGACGATTTCAACACTGGGTATCACTTCTACTAATTAGTCATATTTATATTTGCTTCTTCACTATATTTTTTCCTCGTTTCTTGTCGCTTCGTCTTCATTGATCCTTGTATCTTCACGAGTAGCCATAAACTGTTTTACGGTTGCCGCATTAAGCGACACTTAGAAATTTGACTGTCGTCTCACGATAAAATCCTTTAACGAAAGATACTGTAGTTAAATGAACGGCATCATCTTTTATTAAACTTAAATTCATACTAGTTACCTAATAATGTGTACAAAGTGACAGTAGGCGGAGGACGTCGCTCGTGCAACCGATAGCCATTGAGGTCAAAAGATTCTCGAGTCGTGACCAGGAGCCAGAGAACGCGGCACAGGTAGGCCCACATCTAGGTGGAAAGAAGACATAATAAAGGTCGCGGGAATTCGGTGGATAATGGTCAGCGCAGGACCAGTCATTGTGGCGATCATTGGGGAAGGCTTATACTTTGCAGTAGGCTCTATCGACTAAAAAGAAGAAGAATGTTCCTTCACAGTTTGACAATTTATATATAATATGACGGCCACCAATCCATTAGGCTGACGCAGTAACAAAGTTAAAAAGCGTATATACACGATCAGCAGAGGAGTTATCAACAGAACACGTGAACGCGAGGACGTCGAAGAAGGTGTGATCGAGGTTGTGTATTTATATTTTTACAAAAATTGTAAATTTACAATTTTGATCATAACGCAATTAATAACATCGAAATCACTGTTGGCATCTGAATTCAAATCGGAGTTGGAATTTAAAAAATTGCACTCATAAATATTGTGCTTATAGTGACTAGCAATACAAATGAACGCTACACGTGTAGCCATGGTAGCGAAGACTGACATGTTTGATCACGACCCTCTGACACAAGAAAATAACTATGTGACTACTATACAAGGATTAAAAAATCCGTTTTAAATTCGTACAAAATATGAGAATTTTAGGAATCAAAAAGGTTTGAAATCTCAAAGTTTTGTATATGTTTTTGTTCATTTTAGCATTAGTTTTTATAATAGTTACAATGTTTAATTTACTAAAGTATATAGATATAAAAAAGTAAATAGCGCTTCGAAAGCGTTCCCTGAAGAAATAAGTGTCTCGTCTCAAAGCGGAGCGTAACTGAGATGAAATAAGTTTAAACTTGCGCGCTATAAACCTTTCATCTGGAATCAAAAAGGATTTCCAACAAAGTATGACTTTTAGGAGAAATCCCCCGGCGTCGGAGCGAGTTAGATTTACAGGTTCAAACTCCGTTAATTCGTACCGACGAGCTGTACTTATTATTCTTACTTAAATTAAACTTTAATAAAGAATAGAGTGTATAATTTAAGTTATCTAATAACAATTTATTTAATTATTTACTACTTTTCACTTTAAATAATCAAGGTAAGGATGCAACGATTACTCAATGGAAATAACAATCAAATTGAGCTTCCCTCTATTGATAATAAATTCAAAAGATGAATAATTTCGAATAAAACAGCTTCAGTAAACCTTAATTTCCACCGACCGAAGACAATTACTCTATTTACACACAGGTAAAGAAAAAATTTTGAAGTGGTGAAATAGCAAAATAAATAAATGATTAAAAAAATATTAATGATTATTACGTCCATGCTACAACTATGAAAATGGGACAATATAAATAAAAAAAATCTACTTACAAAATTATAAATCAAATAAAGGGACGTAAATGACAACTAACTGTTGCTGTCTAATTCATATTGTTTTCTACTTCACATCATTTATGTAGCAATCAAGTATAGAATGGAATTCTGGAATGACAACGTAATAAATACTAGAATTAATTATCTATTTTAACGTAAAATATAACTGCGGAGATTCAAAAAGCTTCAACACAAACAGATGTTCCGAGAATAGCTTAAAACAAACTCCAACGGTTTTTTTTCACCACTTTCACATATGTTCTTTATATATTAATCAGAGATATTTAATGAAAAGCTTTGAACTGATGTGAGAATGAAATATTTATAGCCAAGTTATATACAATTCTACATAACTTAAATATCATCAACCAAAAACCCTTTGGTGGTTGCCCTCTGTTCTTTGTTAAGAACTCCGGTACCTCCATAAAGAATACGCCTCGTGGTGATTCAGTATTATAACTCTATTTTAACAAAGGCGATAAAAAGAATGTATATATTATAATTCATAACGTGACTCTAGTGTGGATCAATCGATGTATGTATAATTATCATATTTTTTCATTCTTCGAAATGCCAATATCTCTGTGATATTTACTACTGTATTTACTTATATACTTACTAATATATACATTAATGCTGCTGAATATCTAATTATAAATTTAAAAAAAATATCTACTACTACAAAAGCTCGTACAGTAAAAAAAATAATATCAAGTTGAATAGGCTTTGGTACATGACTTAATTCGTTATTCGTCATCATCATTATTTGTAGTCTACTGCTAGTTATAGACCTCCCCCCCTCGGAGTCCTCATTCTCGTACATCGCCTTTCTTCTTTCTCCTTCCCTCTAGATTACTGTACCAATTCTATATTTCCATTTTTGATTTGTCTACCTCGTGGTTGAGTGTCCTACGCTCAGCTTGCCAGTTCATAGAGAAGCCTCCAAATTCTTAAAGCCCCAGCGGTCAATTGTTCTGCGTGCTATGTGGTCTATCTACTGACCAGTAAATCTTCAAACACGTGGAGACCACAAATACGATATTAATCGACATCATCATGTCATCCCATAGACGCCTACAGAAAGATGTAGGCCTCCCTCAATGATCATCACAATTACCGGTCTTGCGTTTCCCGTATTCAGCTACTTGTCATCGGTCAACCCAGATGGTAACCTAATCACGCTGTCTCTACTAGCTCGTGAATAGAATATAACTTACATTAAAATAATGTTTGGTTGCCGAAGTCTTTTTTAAATATGTCACAGTTATATTTCTACGAAAAATATAAACAACTGTAACTCAATACAATATTTTCTTAAACTTGTTCAACGATTTATTTATAGGAGTAATGGTGGAATACAATGGTTCCCAATTGTATTCTGGCAAGGCGGGCCCTCGCGTTGTTTTAAATCGCAAATACGACTCGAAGATTGTGTCTCTATGCCTCGTTTACACTTACTTGTTACTTGCCAGTTCTATATTAATTTAATCATATTATTGATCCCTTTTTTAATTTATAGTCATCACTTGTCAAAATCAAATTTAACTCTCTTGAGGAGGCTATTACACTCCAACCCCTACACACATTCGTAAGTGTTTTATCGTCATTTAAAAAAATTAATATACTTTTAATTTATTATATGATAATTTATACATATTTCAAGTGATTGTGTTGTAAAACCATACGAAGTTGTTCACAACACAGTTAATAATTTTATAAAGCCTGTATCAAGTTTACCATTGCTTTATTGTATTTAATGTTACTGTACGTCATAAAAGAGTTATTATTATACAATTATGTTTAGTATTAGTAAGTATATATATATATATATATATATATATATATATATATATATATATATATATATATATATATATACTGTATATATTTACTGAGGAATATCACAATATTGTTTTACTACGGAAGGATTTGTTTGTAAACATAACATTTATCATTCGATGCTGTAGACGAGGAGAGGCCACATACATTCGTTATTCTTAAAATGTAATACCATGAAAGAGGCTTTTGCCCAGCAGTGGATATTCGACGATTGTAATGATTGTAATTTCGAGTTATTTTCGAGAGCTTTACATATATATTGTCGTTGTGTCAGCCCGTAGACGCCCAATGCAAGGCCTTCATCAGAGATATATATAGGTTGATTTGCCATAATCGCCACACTTTGCAGGCGGATTGGCATTTACACGTTTGTATTAAGTTACGCAGAGGACGCTGTTGGCAATTCTCTAGAAACTTCCTTGTAAGCAGTGGCAATCCTATATAATTAATGCACAAAGTGTGAATTACATTAAATTGTATCGCAAGAATCGTATTCGAGACCTTCAATCAGTCTCAGCCTTTACCGCTAGGTTACCGTTGCTCAATATATATCTATAAAGCAACCGTTTAACTGAAGATTATTTTTAAATCCATCTCAACATATCTTTTAAAACCTTTACAAAGTAACATTTCTCATTATTTTATTAAACAGAGCCTTACAGGTACTTCATTCAATATGATTATATTGGTTATTTCATATATGACCTTCTAATTAAATAGATATAGGTATAGGCAGTTTGCATAGTTGACTTATTACTACTGAAAACTTCTGCAGTTACTCTCGTGGACTCGGCCAATGTATAATACAATTACAGATGTTATATTCCGCCCAAAATAATTAAACATATTTTATTTATTATTGCTATTATTTTAACTATTTTCTTAACCATCCTACATTTGAGTATTTATCATTAGTACTACTGTGCATAACTAACTTCTTTTAGAGTTACAAACCACAGATAAAAGCTACTTGTTCAAGTAACTCGCCGCGTTCGAACGCACACCGACATTAAATCTCGGTTAAAACTCAACGAGTTAAGCCCGGCTGAGTAATGGGCGAGCGACTCAAAGCGACGGCTGTTGTGTTTCGCAAATAAACCTCATAAATAAACGACAATTTGTGAGCCTCCGCCTCCCGTCCCGTGCCCCGGCCTCGCCTGCATCCAATGCGCACAGATTGAAATCAATTGACGTTAATGAAGAACAGTTATATACTGCGTCATTGGAAGATGAATAATAAGAAGAAAACACAGCGAGTTTTATTTTTAAAAATAATCATAAAAGAGAACCATTCTAAATTTATAGTCAACTCCATGACGTGTTAAAAACCCTCGTAGCTTTAAGTTGAAGATTGCCATCATCATCATCATTATTTCAGCCATATGATGTCCAATGCTGGACGCAAGCCTCCCCCATTGATATCCAATAGGACTGATAGGAAGCAGCTTACCTCCAGCTTATTGGTAATTTAATGAACTTATATTTTAATACCTGCCTTATTACCAATGAGCAAAATTTCATTATTATTGCTATTAAATCGATAATGATATGAATAAGTGAGCAAATAAATTTTTTTCTTTTCCAGAAGGTCTACCTTTTTGGAAGGTTCTCGAGCGGTGACCACGAGTCAGCAGACGCGACTTCAGGTCAGCCCCCCCCCCCCCCCTCTAGGTATACCAACGTCGCAGGAGGAAGCTGGATGCGGACAGCGCACGACGGTCATGGTAGCGATCTTTGAGGTAGTCCTATGCCTTGCAGCGGGCATCCATCGGCTGAAAACGAAAGAAAGTAAGAACCTCTTCTAAGAGTCAATAAACCTTCTTTAAATATCGCATTTTAGTAAAACTACCTATTAATTTAGGGATTGCGTATCAGTGTGACGTGGTAAATGCTATTCCCACAGCTCGAGAAAGCACTCATTGTATCTAATAGATTCAGTCATTTCCTTGCGGAAATTCATCCTAACTTAGTAAGGGACTAATATATACCTAATTCCGCTATGCAACAGTAGTCGTGCAATGAAGTGCACTGCCCGCCAGCCCGCTGATAAATGCGCGTACGGCAAACAATGCGAATACAACTACCCTCGTTAATTTACTCTACACGTGTTTCACCTCTCCCCGGGGCATCCTCAGGAGATGTTACACCGACCAGTGCCAAACATTGAGACAGTACTCGGATTTATCAGCGGGCTGACGGGCGGTGTACTTCATTGCACGGCTATTGCTGCATAGCGGAAGTATATTTGTCCCTTTCTTAATTAGATTTTATTGTATTGTAACTTCAATCAAGAAGTAAGTATACTGAAATCACATATGGTCATCGAGAAATTTCTTACCTTAAGCAATAAGAATTTAAGGATCGTCGCTTTAGAGTCTTACGACGAACTGTCATCGTTTAAAATAAGATATAGTCATTTTAATATAGTCAATGTCGCGGAAAATCGCTGGTGGCAGTCTTTGAAGGTCTATCTTTTCAGTGGTCATCTATCGGCTGGTATGATGATTTGAGTTCCTCTGTCTTTCAGGACCGACAGAGGTCCCATAATACGTTTTCAGGTATCCCCATTTGTTCATCCTTTGCAAATTCATGAAGTATTTTTTACATTTTCTTAGCGACTATAATTTTTGTATTCACGCGACCATGAGAGATAGGAATATGATGGTACTGTAGATTCAATAAGCCGACAAGAACTACATAGCTGCACATCACTACCTCCGCGTTCGACTACAATGGCGGTTAATGTGTCTCGCGTCATTACATGCCGGCTCCGTTAAATGTTTAACTTAATATGATTCGTAAACATTTTGATGCGCATTAAAACTATTACGATAATAGACAATCTAGTTGTACTTGGCATTAATATTAAGATAAAAATGCACTATAAATATGGTCTAATGTGATTTATATTTTAGAATAATATTTATCAAAAATTTTAAAATAAATTTATTCAAGTAGAAATTTAAATGTGTATTCGTTGATTATTTAAATATTTTAAGTAGCAAGCTGCCACTAGCTCGGAAAACTGATCTATTAAGAAAAGCCTGCCAGAACCTCAACGCTCCTGCTTGCTCTTTTAAATGAAATTTAACAATTTTTCATATGTACATTATAATACCGACCATGTAAATGAGCCAACAAACCAGATTTCCACAATTCGATCAAAATTAAAACTTTTTAATGCTTTTATAATATTTATTCAATAAATATAAGAAATTATAGCGTTAAAAGTTTATTTTTATTTCTTATCTTTATAATAGTATTAGTAATTTATAAAAAATATTAAAATATATAATATTATCAAAAATTTTTTGCGAAGCTACTGTAAAACCAATTTCTATAAAGAAATCTTTCAGAGGATTTTTAGCTTTTAAGTTATAAATTGCCCGTACAGCTTTTATCTGCAAAATAAATGTAGAATTAATATCGGTGGCACTGCCCGATAATAAAATACAACTTAGGTCAAATACCACTACACTACACTTTCAAATGAAATATAAGGTGATTAGGTAAATGTGGATGAAATAAGATGTGGAAAAGCTTTAAAGATTTAAATACACAGCTCATTAGTCAGGAAAAAGCTTTAAATTTAAATTTTGACACAGATTTTGAATCATCCTGCATATAGTCGTCATTTCAGCTTCTAGGCACTGCCAGGCATAGGCCTCTTTCAAAGATATCTGTAGTGGAATATACCATAATCGCCACACTTGGTACACGGGTTGGCAATCGCCTTGTGGTATTATAGTACGCAAAGCACGCTGCTGCCTATTCTCTGGAAACTTGTTCATGAGCTGTGGTAATCCTATTTAATTAAAGTCCAAAGTGTAAATTACACAACATTGTATACCGGAAATCAAACTCGCGACCTATGATTGCAAGTCTCATTAATTTATTTTTTCTATTGAAATACGTCAGGTGAATTATTTCTGGTAGCATTAAATCTGCAAGGACAGATGGTAAAAAACAATTAATTTTAATATGTAGTGACCCGAATTTTAAAAAAAAAAACAATTTTTTTACTTTATTATCATTACTTTCTTATTTCTTAAACCTTTGATTTTAAGATAGGAATTAGAATTCATTTAGTAATAGTAAATGAACTATACATTCGCTCCTTTAAAGCTACCTATAACCAAATATCCTCTGTATCGACTATGTACTAACATAATTTTATCTTGACTAAACTTTTTTTCTAAAACAGTATTTAGTTGACAACAATATATGCGTTTTTAAAAATCAAATGAAACGTGGTAATTTACGACGGGTCTGATAAGAAGTTGCAGGGTAACCCAGAGAGCAATAGCAAGGGCTATGCTCGGAGTTTCGAAAGTGATTCCACAGAAGAATCAAGATTATCGACGTAGCTCGAAGAAATTCTCGTCTGAAGTGCCTATGGATGGGACGCATTGCTCGTACCACTGAACGCCGTTGGTGCCGAAAAGTTTTCGACCACGAGCCGGTACACGCGGCGTGGGTACATCCCCCGCTGAATGTACCAACGACATAATAAAGGTCGCTGGATGCGAGCAGCGCTGGACCGCTCATAGTTAGTGGCATCCGTTGGGAGAGACCTATGTCTTGCAGTAAGCTTTCATCAGCTGAAAAGTGGAAAATGAAGAAACAAATGAAACATTTATTTCCCGTATGTTTGTTATAATATAAAATTAGTTAACAGCGTTTAAATCAAGTGATTTGCGTAAGCATTTGCTCGGATTTGGTCGAAAATAATTATACCCAAGCGGTTTAACGCTTTCGTTAATTGCTTTAGAATTAATAAAGGTTCCGGCGCCGTCGCCGGGCCTTACACGGGACCGCTTACAGATTTCGCGAAGTCGGCTGAGTCCCGGATTACGTATTTGGGATGATTAAATACTCAATTAGAATTGTAAATAACTCAGTTTAACGTTTAGTCACGTCCTTGTTAATATCGGCCGTCCGACATTTACAAGTTCGGACAAAGCAACCAAAAATTGATCATTGAAATTTTGAATTTAACCACATTGTAGCAACCGAAGTTCTAATTTTCTTTGTTTTCACACATACATTCATATGTAGCGACAACTGCAGGCTGTATAGATTATTGTGCGCTACAAAAGTTACTTATTCTGTGTTAATGTTAATGTTGGTATGCTTGGAGGCTTTTACAGCTTCATCGGAGCTGAGTTCACGGAGCGAAAGGGTCAGTGAACTTAAAAATAAAAAAGCTGGTCTGACGCGTACCAGTTGCATAAAAACTTTCGCGCGTGTTAAAGCGCTCTACTAAAGTAGAGCTGTGTAGTGTTTGTGTTGTGTGTGCGGCTTGGTACGGCAGCATGGACGACAGGCGAGCCCAGCTCGACAATCCCAACCTTGGTTCGCTCACGCTCTTATACAAGATCTTGGTTCAATCATTACTCCAAGGAACAGTCTTAGAAACATAAAATACTCACACATTCGATTTAATTTTATTACACAGTTTTTTAAGTTTTTTTTTTTAATTTCTCGAACTTTTTATAAAAATTTTAAGTATATTTATATGCAGAGTTCAGTGATGCTTACCGTAGCATATTTAGTGAATAATTTAAGATACCTACGATCAACCTACCTGTATTCACATATCTCAATATCATTTTGTTTTGTTAATTATGACACTTTCTCTTGAGTCCCAGAGACAAGCTTGATCTTTTCACATAATTAACAAAGGACAAAGAGTTGTCGAGATTCTTTCCCTGGTGAACTTTGCCACTCACAGAGCAACTTTGGATCAAATTATTTGGTCAGACGTAAACGTCGATTTGGATCGCGAGAGAGCCAGTCTTATTCGAACAGGTAAATAACAAATAACAGGGCGATAGCAATACACCACTCGTCCCGTCAACTCTTTAGTCCAGATTTCTTAAATCAAACTTGAGGTACAGGGGATGTATTTCTTTTTTGGTTTCCATTGGTAAATCTACAGTATGTGCAAGATATCCTTTTGAAGGCGAAGTAGAAAGGAAGCCCATATTACTCTTTTTTCCTCGAAGGGCAGTTTATTTATGTGTAAACTCTGATTTTTAAAAATGGGAGCAATAATAAATAATTTGATTTATTGATATTACATATGCTTTGTAATGTTAAAGATAAGTAAATATCAGTAAACTTATAAATAAATGAGTTACCTAGTGGATGAGGTTATTCGACGTGATAATAAAGAAACAGCTTCAAATATTTTGTAAAAGCATTATGAACTTCGTGACTTTTATTTGCTTATAAATAATATTTTCTCATCGGTGAAGCAATATAAGATCCTTTTGCAATGCAAAATAAACAAGGATATTCAATTACGTAACTTATTCAATAAACAGCGTAACTTTACGACGCTAACTCGCGATTGGTATTCAACGCGGGCTTCTACTTAGACTGGGGAATACTCGTTAGAAAAATATGCGCAATGTAAAACAAGATATATTTTTTACCAATACATAATTATTATTTTTGTTTTGTAATTATAAACTTAATTTTGTGTTCTATTTCACTGGCTGTTTTAATATTGCAACGATCGTCGAAATATCTGACACTAGAGAGATCGCCGGGAATACAAGAATGAATTCTGTTAACGGGCCTATCGGGGCTGACGGCAAGACATCCAAAAGATGCTGATATGGTAATTAAGACATTCAAATTATGCGATCTCTATTGTCCGTCTCTCGCTTTATTGCATCTTTAGTTGTACTTGGTAGGTGGTGATATGAAATAAAGTATAGATTACAATAGAGGCTCGTTTTAGGCTTTATTGTTTCTTTACCTCACCTCCTCACTCAGCATCGAACCAGATA
The DNA here is from genome assembly GCF_028537555.1 of Battus philenor. Classification (NCBI taxonomy): domain Eukaryota; kingdom Metazoa; phylum Arthropoda; class Insecta; order Lepidoptera; family Papilionidae; genus Battus; species Battus philenor. The sequence continues at coordinate 1,440,440 of NW_027181759.1, read as the reverse complement.
TTACCTGTATGCGATACTTAAGGACGGGTCTCGACCAAGGACGTTTTGCCATCTGACGTCTCGTCGGCGATACGAAGCGATTACAAAGCGATAATCCTGACGTTACCGGGTGTTGAAGAGAAATAATGTTCGCGGTGTGATAATCTAATATTCGCGTAGTTTTTAAATTCTGCGCTAATAGTGAATAATTATCCATTACTATGTTTCAGTTCGGAGCCGTGTAATAGCACATCTTTTAAATACAAGTGGCATTTTTATTCGAGTCCCCACCACGATACGTAAAAATATTTTGAAAAATGTTTTGAGTTTCATGACTAAACGTCACGTTATATGTTGAATCTTTAGTCTTATTTTACATATTGAAATTTTATCATCGATTTACAGTAGATTTGTAAAATCTGTTGAACATGAAACCATAATACACAAGCATTATTTAAATCCTCACAATAATATTTTCCTTCTTTAATATTTTATTATAAAACGTATCATATATTTTTCTCAATACGATACAAATTTCGGAAAATCTTCTTATCCCAACAACGTAACGTTTAGAGAGATTATAACGCTCTGGCGGCTCAAGCTACAACTCTCTCATCATGAAATAAGGAACAAATATGTGCACTGGTGGTTTCACACCTCAACCCTCATAGCGCCTATATTTCTACACTTAATCTTGCAAAAGTTCTTGCAAAAAATAACTTTTTTTATTATACGTAACATTTATTACTATTACGGTATATTAGTTTTATATAGTAATATAAAACCATTTAATTATATATAATAATTAATAATTAATCTTATTTGAAGTGATCTTCATTGGATACAGTCATTCAGACATTGAGGCCAGCTATTAATAGCAGTACCTACTCTTTTAATTAGAAAATTCTTCACGGACAATGTATAAATTGTTTCGGAGACTCCGGAGTATCGTGGCGTTTAGAACAAGCCTTATTTGGTGAAACTGACCATAAGTGATAATCCAGTAGGTGAAGATCACGACTAGATGATGTCTCTGAACGTTCGTGTCTATATTTCTCGATATATTGGCGCGAAAATAAGAAAGTACAACGAACAAAAATATAAAAATGACAAATTCCAAATTCAAAAGTAATATTTTGTTTATTTTTTACTATACGAGTTTATTCGTTTTATAGTTCATGAATATTTGATTATGATGAGTATTTTCTTTTTTCTTCCTATCTTAGTTATAGTATTAACACTACAAGATAAACAATATAAAATTAAGTATATAAATCCAGTATTAACAGACGACATACATGAAAGACCAATTTTTTAAAAAAAAGTCTTTCGTCCCTGCACACATGGAATAAATTATACGCTAATTTCCGCGTGGCGACAGTGCCCGCACGTTTTATCGGAACATTAATGCAATTTCACGTGCGCTCGGGAATCGCAAAAACCGAATTACGTTCCGCTGCAACTGCGACTGCGCAGCGGGAGTAATGCAGTAGTTTATCAGCACAACTGATTTCTTATTACAGTTTTTAGTAATAATACATAGTTGAAATAGATTATTTAGATATGCTATTATAATGTTCGCTACGAAGGGAACCTGTTCTCATACTGAAGCAAGCTCTAGAATGGAATCCTTAAGGAAAGCAAAGATGTGGCCGCCCAAAGCAAATCTGGCGGCGGACGATCACTGCAGAAGTGAAGGCAGTTGGAATGACGTGGAGTGAAGTAAAACGAGAAACCTCAAGACCGCTCGGGACGACGATACACAATACGACGTACTGTGGACGCCCTACTCCATCTTAGGAACATAGGAATAAATGAAATGAATTATAATGTTTATCATTGTCAGTCATATAGTAGCTGGTGAGAACAAATTTAAACTTTCTTTATTACACTATTTACACACTTTTGAATAGACAATTATTTTTTAGATTATAAAAGGGTCGGTGTAGTTCGGTATGCCGATCTATTTAGAAGAAACTCAACATGTGCTCTTTTTAAATGAAATTTCCTAATGTTTAAAATAGCGAAATGAGTCAACTAAGTTATACACATTTCGATCAAATATGAATTCTTGAATGCTATATATACTTTTAATTTTAGATTATTGAAGAACTTGTATTGGTTTAGGTTTAGCGTATTACTTATATGAATTGGCATTATGTTCGTCATGTCATTTTATAATGTTGAAAACGTTAACAAAAAAGATTAGACGTGAGTAATCGAGCTGCGCGGTCGTCTAGAGGGCACCTAGCTGAAACTTTGCCAACAAATATTCTTTCGCCGAAGCTCATATTCTCGCGGAATACAAAATAACAAATCCGACCTCGCTGATAAACTTTGTCTATATATTGGACAAGTTGTGTAATGGAATAATTCTCGAGGTCGGTACATTTACTTTGCGCGACATGTCGCGCTGTCTACAGTTTTGTAATATGAGAACCTACCACTCCTTCTCATAGACCATGTAATATATAGGATGATTGGTTATAGGTTTAATGTAAATGCACTCTATACAAAAATCAATAATTTAGAATATAACAAATAACGTAATTATAATGTAGTCGTCGTTTCAGCTCGTGCAAGTTCATACCTAGGCCACCCTCTACGATAACTGTAGAGGGATATACTATAAGTAAGACAAGGGCCAATCTTTCGCACATGCAGTGGCAGTCGTGCAACAAAGTGCACCACCCGCCAACCTGCGAATGCGTATGCGGCAAACAATGCGAATCACACAACCGCTACCGCCAAACTACTCAACACGTGTTTCACCCCTCCACGGGGCATCTTCAGGAGTTATGTTTTACCGATTAGTGCCAAACACAGAGTCCAGAGTAACTTAGGATGAACTTCTGCTAGGTAACGCCTGATTCCATTAAATATTTGGATATATCATAATCGCTTGGCAGGCGGGCGATGGAAGTGTTATATTATAGTATGCAGAGGAATTTGCTGCCAATCCTCTTGAATCTTGTTAATGAGTGGTTGCAATCCTATATAATGAATGAAAAAGTGTTAGTTATACAAGATTGTAATCCGGGAATCGAACTTGCGTTCAACGAAAGGCATAGGCCGAAAGGTCGTAATGATGAACAATCTTGCTCTGCACGTATGCAGCGACTTCCCGCAACCTTGACTATGTCATCGATCTACCTAGTGGGGGCCTCCCCACTCCGATCAACCGGCTCCTGTATTATTATTACATATATATAATTTTAGATGTTGGCATAATCTTGACGAACGAGATGCAAGCGAGGCTCGAATTCGCGGGGTTATGGGGGATGGAGGCTCACGAATTGTCGTTTATTTATGAGGTTTATTTACAAAACACAACAGGCGTCGACTTTGAGTCGCTCGCTCATTACTCAGCCGGGCTTAACTCGTTGAGTTTTAACCGAGATTTAATGTCGTAATGCGTTCTAACACGGCGAGTTACTTGAATCCTTAGAAAGTGGTCACCATTCACAGCCACATTTTTAATTAGGATTTAGGATTCCATGCAGGAGGCATGCATTTAGGAGTTCATGCAGTGTGCATGAGGTTTTACAATTGAGTATTTCACCTCTTTATTATAGGGGCGGAGTTAAACGGAAAACCAGATGAATAATAAGGAAACTAACAGATGTTTAACTCATTTAAGCAATTACTGCAATCTGAACGTTTTTATGGCAACCATTTTTATGTATTCTTTTTATGTTAAAAGTCGAATTAAAAATGTAAAGAAAGAAAGTTTTTACAAACTCCGTTTTGAAAAAGAGTGGTGTTGAGATCGAGCAAAGCTGGAGATTATTAGTTTCTGGTTAACCAAACCAATCTATTTAGGATGGACAGTGATGGAAAGGGCTATGAATATTTTTGCGAAATCGAAACAAATATGTGGAGATTGATCTTCAGAAACGGCAATGCGGGGTACATCTTTCGTGCTGCCGTCAGCGGTTGAGGCTGAAAGTTTTTCAAGAAGCGACCACGGACCGGTCTAAGTGGCGAGTTTTTGGAGGAGGCATTTGCTTTGCAATGGCCGAAAAGAATAAGAACAACAATACATTAATGTATAAAAAATTAACTATACATTCACCCTTACTTTAAAATTTTTATACTAATCACCAATTATCCAGTACATACACGTTCATTTTATGTTAGCCAGATAGTGCTAACTTATTAACTTAATGACTTATTGAACATAGGTTAAATATACCACAGCTATTAAGACTGATGAATGTTGGTTTGAAACTAAAACACATCTACATGAAAAAGGGGGCAATTATCTAACCGCGGTAATTCAAACGAAGCATAAAAACAAAAAGCCGAGTCGTATAAGCGATTTGAAACAAAAGGCGGGATAGGAAGATTTTGGCAGGGCAATTCGTCGCTTTACTTACAATCCAAAATCCTTTTAATACAGTTTCGACAAAAGGGCACTTTTAACAACGCTTGTTCAAGTCCTCAAAATATTCGTAATAGTATTTTTCTTTTGTAAAAACTGAATCAAAAATGATATTTTTTGTATTTCGAATTTGAACCTTCTTTAAATATGATAATTTTATACGAAATACCATGTACAAGAAAAAGACATAACAGAAAAGCGTTGAGTGCCTGTTTTAAACTTAATAATCTGCTACTAACAGATGGCGCTGGATGTATATTATATCGCGCTGTAGTTTTACCGACTAGTGCAACCATTACCATCGAGCCAGACTGAAACCAATAAAGGTTGTGATATTAAATCTGGGTTGACAAAATTTTATTATATATAGATTAGGATAGGTTCAAGACAGGACAAAATTTTAAGTACTATAAATTGTAAGTATTCTCATTCAGTAATTATTTAAAAGCGCCGAAAATTTTCGTCGTAATGTATTCGTATTAAATATAGAAGGTGATAGCGGTGTAAAAGCTTAAAAGGGATCAAAAATAAATGTAACATATATCAGAGTGAAAACTTTAGATAGCGTAATTGGAAATAGGTATAAAAGCTTTTTACTAACAAATGAACTGTATATATATGCATACATATGTAATATATAAATATATATATACATATATATGTACATTCATTTTAAACACTGTGTACATACATAGATAGGAAAGCTCCGGAACATCTATCATCTTGTTCATTTATGCTTCTTTTGTGTTTTTTAGCCTAAACAAATGGAGTGATGGCTTAAAGAGGCTTTTATTATAAGTATAAAAACATTACTATGATATTAATAAAACAATATTAATTTATAGCTAATAAATATATTTACAATGTATATCATATGACTTATATTTTTTGTAGCATGTTTTTCAACGAGAAGGTCGTGTTTTTTTTTATTTTAAAGGAACATGACCGCATAAGGGATTTCCTCTTGAAAATTAAGAGATTACAAATATTCAATCAGCAAAAATTTTAATAAAATGGCAACACGATATTTTCTGTACGTTTATGTGGAATAGTCATAGATGTCCACACGAAAGAAAGTAAACAAACTTGTGTTGAATGTTGTATTACTAAAACTAATTGTGGTTAACCCGGAAACATCAGAAACGAAACACTTGATGTTGATACGTCACGTGAATCAAAACAACTTTATGTAATGATGTTAAAAAAATATATAATGAACAACAGTCTCTGTAATGAATAGGTTCAGACTAGAACAAAGACAAGACAATAGTTGACAAGCGCAAGGTAGATGAATAATTGTAGTATACATACACATTTATGTTTATAATAATAATAATTTTAGTCCATGTTACCTATTACAAAGTTAATAATTTGAAAAAAAAATATTTTAGTTGGGCAGCCAACTTGATCAATAGTCAATACATTGTCAACAATAGTCTGTAGATATGTATATATGTAAAGACTCAAACTCGGGTGGCCAGAATTATAATTACCTCTAATTTCAGCAAAAATCTGTACTGTCATTACAAGACTATATCAACAATATTTACTCTGTCACATTTAAATGTTGAATTTGACTTATTTTCAGCCATGAACTCTAATTTTTCTTCTCCCGTTAAATGAAAAAAAAATTGTTTAAGATCGCTTTCGCAGTTTTAATGGGATATGAGCGAGATATTACGAGCCTCAACCGCGGCTAAGCCGGGACGTAACACGCCGCGAATCCCTTTTCCTCGAACGGCTAACGCTTATCCTTTTAATACAGGTGTTATAATGGAAACAGTTTATTATAAAACGTTTTACGTCGTAGCTCGTAGCGGAATCGTAGACATGTGCTACGAATTTCTTTGATGCTACATTTTTCAAGATTTGTTTAATTTTATTGCAAATAAATATCCATTTATTAAATTAAGATATTAGCGAATTAAATATCTTCGTTTATAATAGCTGAAATACCTCTAGATACGTTTTAACTTTGTAGGGAACATTTCGTAAGTAGCAAACCGGATTTTTATTGAAAAGAATATTTTTAATTTTTAAATACAATACCTTTTATTGTGTTTTCACCAATTTAATACCATTATTATACATTACACGTTTTACATGAATAACTTTCAAACGACAAAATAATATTTATAAATATTATACGTCAGTGTTTGACTCATTCCATAATTTCAATGAAATAGAAAACGATGTTTAAGCTCCGTTTTCATTTTATAATTTTTAAAAGATATACATACGGGAAAACTATATTTAATAACTTTATATGATTTGTTATGCCCCAGATCGCAGATAGAACGCAGAATATTCGCTATGAAAATTTAGACATAAACAATTACAAAATGGCAGTTGAGGCGCCTACGGCATAGCAGTCTGTGTTCGTAACCGCACGCTACGCTGTAACAATTTCAGGTTTCCAATGCATCGAATGACTTAATATTCAATACGCTGTCTGGTCTTACTCGGCTCTGAATGTTAATGTTCACTCGAATAACATGAAAGATATATTTACATCAAAATGTTAATTTTTATTTTATATATCCATGAAAAAATCCTGTCATATTAGAGTAAAAGGTAGCTTCTAATCGGTTCCATTTGAATTCTCTGGTGGAAGCCTTTGTCCAGAAGTAGGTAATGGTAATGGTTTTTACAATTAATAAATATAGATAAAAAAGATATCAAAGAAAAAAACACTTTGGTGATGTTAATACGTTAAGATTTATGGCGGCTGAGCATTTTTTCAATACTTTTTCTTAAAAATTATGCCACAGAAACCTTAATGATAAAAAATATATGTTAAAAAACAAGTGATTGAAAAGCTATAGATGTTACTACAGGGTTGTTACTAAATATTCGCTGTTATTTATTATCTTTATCTATTGTTTACTACAATATAATGAACGAATTTTCGCTGGTAATGTATGGTTTCAGGAACGGAGACTATGAACCAGCAAAAGCAGCTAAGTACGTCCCCCCACAAGATGCACAGGCGACATTTTTAAAATAGTCGGCAAAGGCAGAATGAAGGCCGCATTCAATCGACATTATTGTAATATGCAGCAGTGCATGTCCTGCGACTTAAATTACAAAGTCAATGATATTATAAGAAATGTTACAGAGAGAGAAACCAAGAAATTGCTACCTTTTAAGATAGACAAAAACATACTCAATTACGCAAGTAAGACGCAAGTATTTTAACTTAATTACGTCGTCGTTGTTATGCAAATATTTTGAAGAACGTACATTTAAAACGTCTACGTTTAAGTCTATCTTACTCTTTGTAACAGATATCATCAACTCTGGCTTAGAATTGTATCTACATATATATTCATATAACATAAGCGAATTCCGTTGAATTGATTCTCGTCGTATTTCTAAGCAAGACCGGTCATCGTCACAGCCTTCAGGGGAGGCCAAGGCCTTGGAACACATGTCTATCGGCAGGAATGATGATGATAAAAGTGATGATTATATTTACAGTATATAACATGTATATTATATATTAAATCAATGCTAAAATTTGGTTCAAAAATCATACTACGTGTGGAAAATTTAATAAAGATATACGTCAATAATTTACACAATCATTTTGAAAGCTTGTTTGACGCGGCACGCGCTTATCGCTTTATTTTAAAAGCACCGTCCCTAATTGAATCAAATAATTGAAATTCAACAAATATTAATAAAATTGAGCCGCACAATTTTAAATGTCAACGTTTATTGTATATTTTACGCACTTTATTTAATATATTAGTCTAATTAAAAAGTAAGGTGAAATTGTTGTTGCAAACTTTTATGCATCGGGCAGGTAAATTTTTACTTAGATTTGACTGTCTATAACAAGCGTCTTTTTGTCAAAAGTCAGAATATCTTTTGGTTCAGCCTAAACTATTTTGAAGGACATTTTATGTCTCAAACGCGTAAAATCGATTGGTGCCAAAATTGCACAATTTAAAAAAATCGTTAAAAACTGTTCCATGATCATTGTATTCGCCTGATTTAGCTCCGTGTGACTTCTGGCTATTCAGTAAGCTCAAAAGTTCAATGCGTGGACACTGTTTTGAGACATTTGAGGAGGTAAAAACCGAATCGGAAAAGGTCTTGACTATAACTGAAAAGATTATTGCAATTGTTTTGACTACTGAAAAAAGCGTTGGTCAAAGATATTTTTATCGGACGAGGGTTACTTTGAATGGAATGAAAATGATTGGGAAGAATATATAATTTACATTTTATAAACAAATACATCTTACTTTTTTAACATAGTAGTAATATATGTAGATTCTTTCAGAGATTTTATCTGTACTATTTATGAAAGTTCACGACAAATTTTTAAAAAAAAAAATCTGAGAGCTGCTGATATTTCGGATAGAGATTAAAGCCTACATATTATAAAAGGTACAGTGACATGGTTCTATAAGCATTACGTACCACGTGAAATAAATTTAGCCTGTAACATTCCAATTTGCCATAGACGAGCGACGTCCCGGAAACTTTCCGCTTGTATGAAATAAAATAATGTAAAATCGCGACGCGAAAACTTTTTAGTCCGAACCCGTTGAGGCGAATTTACGAGGGGGTCGTACAAGCGGCGCAGGAAGTGCGCTACGAGAAGTTATTTTTGTATATCGAACGCAAAGGGAACCAACCCACATTTATTGTCGACCGACTTTGTTGATGCGTAGAAAATATTTTTCTTAGGGCGCTTATTACATTTTGAACCTGAACCGTTTACTTTAAAGTTAGCCCGAGTTCGAAGAATGATTGGTTACAAAAAAGGTATAAATGAGTGAACGTACAGCTGTAATTCATTTATGGTACACTCTATTCAAAAACATATGTTTTTAGAAATAATAAATAGTCGTTACAGATCTTGAATGCCTACTGCAAGCCATAGGCCTCCTTCAAAGATATCTACGTGGGATATAACGTAATGGCTATACTAGTATACGGGCGATTCGGCGATCGTGGTGTGGTATTATGGTCCGCAGAGGACGCTGCTACCTATGACTTGAAATCTTGCCCAATGAGCACTTGCAATCCTATATAATTAATGTTCAAAGTTTGAACTACACAAAACTTTATATTAGGCATAAAACCCAGGGCCCACAACCGCATGTCTCCGTCCATACCGTTGGGCTATGACAGTCGAAATAATAAATAATGTAATGGCAATTTAATAAAAAAAGGCATTATTAAATTCGAATTCAGTCTGTGCAAATTTTGTACTGCCAGAAGTAATTGTCCTATCGTATTTTAATAGAAGCAATAAATGAATGTAACTACTTTTTATACAGTTGGTTGGAAGTTGGTGTGGACCAATACATACACCCCATTAAAGTACTCTGTGTTTGGCACTGGTCGGTGTGGCGTAACTCCTGAAGATGCCCCGTGGAGGGGTGAAACACGTGTTAAGTAGTTTGGTGGTGGCGGTTGTGAGATTCGCATTGTTTGCCGCATGCGCATTTATCAGCGGGCTGGCGGGCGGTGCATTTCATTGCACGACTACCACTGCATGTGCGGAAGTGGCTAAATATTGGTCCTTTTCTTACTATATAACTTATCACCCTGTATGTAGATTTATTGATTTATTTACTTTATTTCCCTTGGACATGTGAGGAAACTTTTATAAATAAAGTCATTCGTTTCTGACCTCAATCACGTGGAGTGTGAGCACGTCTCTGGATGCAAGCCTTAACTAATATTTACCAACCGGTGTCGGATGCAGTGACGTCATCGTTTGCGGCATCATGGCGTCGTCATAAGTCAAACGTACTGCACCGCTGTTATAAAGGATATAAACGTACAAGTATTTATTAGAAAAAAAATATTCATTACAGTTTCACATATAAAAAGCACATCACTTGTGTGTTTCAAATTAAGATCTCTCACAAGAACCGATCAAAGATCACAAGAACTCATTATTTCGACGAACCTGAAATCAATTTATAATACTGTGATAAAAAATAAAGTTGAATATATATATGTATATATAAAATAATTTTTTTAATTATTATTCTGAATCAATTTCATTTCCTTCACAATACGTCTGATAAAACGAACTTATGCCAACTCTTTTTCCAACTTCGAAACAGTTGGAAAAGTCTTTTTACGATATAGCATTAAAAACCTTTTTCAATTCAGTTTTCATCTCCTCAATCGTGTTAAAACTGGGGGATTCACGCATTGGCTTTTTTGTTTGCTGAATAACCTTGAACTACGGAGTTAAATCAGGTGAATACGGTGGTTGCTGAACGATATCAGGCGAGATTTTGACGCTTTTTTCGAGACTTGTGACCAAAAAACTTCTTTGAAAATGGTTTGTGCTGAGCCAAATGATGTTCCTAATTCTAACAAACAGACGGCAAATATCCTATACAGTCGTATCGACCTAGGAAAAAGATTACTTGCCTTCTTAACGCCCGGGAGTTTTAAATGATGAGTGTTAATGAATTTCACTTTACTTTTTAGTCACAGTAGTAGATCACACAACATTATATCATTATTTACAGTTGTTAACATTTTTAATAAAAGCATTTCTTATAACTTTACGAAATTCCTTCGTTTTCGACAATCGTTATAAAACCATTTCTACATACGAGTACTTCCTATGTTTTAAATTCTACTTCTAACTCCTTAAATAATAAGTTTTCATTTAACACTAAAGTTAAAGGTTATTCATGTATTAAACAAATAATTATTATTTAACTATTACATAAAAATACTTTCACATACATCCCATAAATGCTCGACTCAAATAGACAAGCGCCAATTAATTGAATAAAAATAAAGGGCAAAGTATGTTAACAATATTTTTATTGGAAAATTAAATCACAATTATTACAAAATACTTACTACTGTTGTCTCAGAAACAGTGACATTTTTAAATGAACATTACTTTTTATGTCTTAAGTCGTAAGCCAGATGTTTCCTCATACGGGCGATCGCTTTTTTTAATCAGTATAATTTTTTGTAATTCACTTATAAAAGAACTTTAACATAACCATTATTTATACGAAAAATTTTAATATAATTTTAATGTATGTTTACTGCTGGTGTAATTAATAAATAAATAAACATTGGCGTTTTGTTCATCATGTCACCCGATAGACGCTTACTGCAAGGTACAGACCTCCGCCATAGATAACCTCTATGACCGGTCTTGCATTGACCTCATAAAGCCACTTCTCGTAACTTTGATTATACCGTACGTCCACCTAAAGGAGAGCCATGGCGCATCTGCCAGCAAATGGTCGCCGTTCTAGCCTTTCGACCACAATTTCCGTCGGTCTGACGAATGTTGCGACCAGCGCTCTAGGCATTTTCTATTAATAATGGTTATACTATTGCTATCGTTTTAATAGTTTATATTTTACGTTACTTTGTCGACAACATCCCGTGTATAATGACACCTTACCGTGTAGCAAGCTGACGATAAAACTGCGGATATCTCGGGCAATGCTAACGTATTTTTACGAGCGAGGACCCGGGGGACTGATCTGCGGAGGCGATTCTGAATTATTAACCCGCGCTGTAATGAGAGCCTGACGGTAGTAAACATGAAACGTCTTGCTTCGCGAAGTCTTCGCTTCGAATGGTTACGTAGTCGTTTTTTCATTTTATAGACCCGATTAAATATTTTTATAGCATTGCAGTTAAATCGTAACTCAGTAGTTAAGACTGTCACAAACGTTACCGTAAACGTAAATAAAAATTCAAAACAAAACCAAAAGTAAAAAACGTAAGAGAGCGAAACCTTGGTCTTCAACCCCCTGCGGTAAGGTCTTGCCTAGTATGGGGAGCAACAAAACTCATGTTGACACACTTACACTATTACAATTGTAACTTTAACTTTATTAGGTACAGTGGTTTTATACTATTTTTATGTATATACAAATAAAACTAAATAAAAAAGAGGCATTAAAATATTCCACACATTCGAAGCAGTAAAAGTTCACAGGTATTGTAGTTTGTTTAAATGAGTATTATGAATGCAATAGTTTAAATTAAAATGGTAATATGTTTAAGATATGAATTCCCAAGTATGTTTTGAAATAATTAAAAATTGATTAAAAAAATTGAATAACCAATCTGCACTGGTCCGGCGTAGTGTATTTATTACATTCTTAATCCTATCTCTAAGAAGAAGCTAATTTTTTAGTACTAAAAGCGTTGTAAAATTAATGCCAATAAAGAATAAGCGTAAGATGTTTAATGTTTTCTCGTTAATGACGCGTATTTACCATTTAAATTTTGCGTATATTTTTATTTATACTGCAGGAACATTACATTATCGTCAGCGGCGCATCGAAAAGGGGAATTCCACAGAAATATAATTCCTCTTATCAAGCATTATAAATGTAGAAGCTCGAATGAAACACACTTCTACTTCGTACTTTGTGTTATTATTACCTCAAGACCTACCGGTTCTAGGAAGAATCCCACAATACAATGGTTAATATAAAAACATCCTTTTAATAAATGTAATAATTAACTCGCCTAGGAAATATAACTAACCACATGTTTTGATTACACAGTGAAACATTCTTCTTCATCTACATTAAAAGTCAAATTCTCATAAGACATCTGATTTTAGTTTTGTGTCTGCTTGCGACAGATGAAAACATAATTTAATTTTTTTTTAATATGATCAGATGAACTAAATATGTTACATAGGAATTTGAATTGTTTCTTAAAACAGATTTGTATCTAAACATCGCAAATATTCAAAGAGCGATGTCAAAACTATTTTAGATAGAATTTGAATTACACAGACGAAGGAAAGCATCACACATAAAAAAGCGAATTGGCAAGTCAAATTGGCAGTAAGCAGGTAAAAAAAGGCATAAATGAAGGCCGCTGGAGCCTTAAGGTTTCGATGAGACCACGGATAGAAAAGCCTATCGTAGGATGTCCAGCAATTGGACAGATAACCTTGTTTAAGTCGTAGAAAAACGCTATTTGGAAGCCGCTTCCAATAGGTATTTATGGAAATCCATGCGTGAGGCGTATGTCCATCAGTGGACATCTTATGACTGAAATAATGATCATGATGACTGGTAATAGACGAAAACATAAAAAAAAAATATTACGTTATTAGCTTAGACGTAAATATGGTGGTATTAGAGTTTGAAAATATTTTTACGACAGATTTTAATCAGAGCTATTTGAATATATAGCGATAAAAAAACCATTTCGCGTATTATGTAAACAGTAGATATTATAGTGTAGAAAATGAAACAAATTTTAATTTTCGTCTTAAAAATGTAGCATATCATTATTTCAGTGTTTTAATGAAAACGTGAAATACTTTTGGTAGACGTGTATTCGCATGCCAAGAATTATGTGTAAAAGAATACAATCGTGAACATTTCACGCCGGGGACCATGCATTCACTGCATGCACATGATAGGCACATGCTACCAAAATGCATTCTAGTCACGGTTGAAACTAAAGCGAACTGTATACATACACAAAGAATACAAATACGATGCGTGTACTATTTATTTTACAAAAAAGGATTTTCGACTATCGCAGTACAAGTCTACTTTTAAATTGGATTACAAAAATTTCAATTGAAAACATAGATAAATACGTCTAAATTTTTCAGTAAACATCTCAGTATTATATTTATATATATATATATATATATATATCTATGTGACTATCAACAAAACACAGTGAATTATAGTCAATATAAATATGCTACGTGTATCATCCAGTATATAAATGTTATAGTAACAATATTATTAACATTTTATAGAAAATAACCATAAAATGTTAATAAAACTGTCATCATAATTTCAGCCATATGTTGTAGCTTCACTAAATTAGCAACTCTTTTGTGGACAACTGTACCGTTTCGCAATACATTCCGGTGTTATGTCTCTCAATTATTGTGTAATAAATTTTTGAAGTGTGAACAAATCCTTACAACAAACATGTAATATTTTAATGAAGGTTTCTTGAATGCCAGATGAACAAACCAGATGGACAAAACGCCTAACAGAGTGGTGGTCAAGGGACACGAAATGAGGGTGACCAAGTAAAAGGTGGAACGAAACCTTTTTATTTTTATGGTCCCCGCTATTGGGGGCCTCTCGTACCCCTATCTATGGTGGGACAGGGACTTTATTGGCAATTTAATTTTTTTAATTTTTTTCACATAATGTTTTATTTTCTCTCTCTTCTTTCATTCTTTACTTTCTCTTTCGGTCTATTATCTATCTTTCATGCTACATTTCTGCTTTCTTTCCCTTTAACTCTGCGACCTTTCATTCCTCCCTCATTACATGGATCATTTTATCTTTATTTCTTTTCGTTTACATTTTATATCACATTTTAAGTTACATTTTATCACAATTTTTCTTATTGTCTATTTAATTTTTTTCTTATTTTCTTTAATTTTTATTTTTTTGTATCACTTTTTTAATTATTTCCTTGCAGTATGAGAGGAATTCTTCCCTAGTATTCTTTCCGCCTATCAGGGAGGCTATTGACTCCTCCCTGATTTTAACACCAGACCGGAACGAAACCTTTAGCCAGAAACGGAGACCCTTATGGATGCGTGAGGCACAGGCTGATGGATGGAGGGGTTTAGCAGGTGCTTGCATCAAACAGGCAACAACTATGTAATAGTAAAAATAAAGACTATTTCTATATTATTATTTTTTATAGTAATGCATGCCAGGAGCAGTGATAAGCCATTGGTAGAGGACTGAGACTCGCAATTGTAGCTTGCGAGTTCGATTCCTGGGATAAAATCTTCTATAACCCATACCTTGTGTATTAATTATATAGGATTGCAACTCTCACAAATAAGCTTCCAGAGGATGGGCAGCAGCGTCTGCGTACAATAATACCACACTACGATCGCCAACCTACCTGCCTAGCCTGGCGATTATGGTATATTCCCTCATAGATATCTCTGGGTGAGATTCTGCCTTGCAATGGGCGTCAGTGGGCATAAACGACTACGATGATGACAAAATAATGCGTGATAATTAATTGCTCCACTGTAAAAAATATTGTAAAAAAACCTTTAAATTTTTTGTAGGCTCAGACAGAAACAGTAGTGACATCTTCCCCTCCCTTTCCCCCCCCCCTCCTCCCCCCTTCCCACCGTAAGGATGTCATTACTGTTTCTGTCAGATTGCGCTGTTTTGTATTGTCTTGACACATACAAGTGATTGCTGTAAATGATCCGAAGTGGAAAATCAAATTGCCATCATTATTTCAGTCGATTAACGTCCTCTACAAGGCATATAATAAACATACAAGTCGATAACAAAGATTATAAATAAATACTTATATATACCAACGTACGTAACCATTTGCAATGAAAATTTATTACGTTCTGTGAAAATATATTTCTCTATACTGATATAAAAATAATTGAAGATGAAGTTTTTAATTTTCTTCAGCAATCCCAAAAGGACGCAGTCAATTGAATCAGACACCGCAGCTCTGATAATCTTCTCTCGGTATCTCCGCGATATTCAACAAAATTTAGAACCACTTCTCGAGCTAAACGGCCAGTTAATCTTTGTCCAATAATAGACGTCGGGTACACGAAATTGGTCTTTGCTTTTATAGACATTCAAGAAGTTTAAATTTAATTTATAGAAATTTGATTTTGATTCTGAATTCAAATTTACTAAATTTATACTTTTTATAGTATACTTCATAACTAACACCATACCAAAGAGGTTACGAGTTGTAACCTCTTTGGTAAGATGTCGCCTAATTATAATGAAAAGCTATGACAAATTAAATTTAGACTGACGTTCGTGTTTTGTACATGTAAATTAATAAAATAATATGTAATGTAATTTATATTTACTTTATTAAATTCGGACTACTTAGAGTTGTTATATTTTATAATAAGACAAATACAAAAAAAATTTGAATGAATTGCGCAACAATTTAAATGCAAAAACAAATTTCAAACAGTATAAATAAAATAAAAATGTCGATTAATTTTTTTTTTAATTTAAAGTCGCCAAGTAACCAAAATGTTATTAGTTTAAGATTAAAAATAAATAATAATACATAAACTGTTAATATAATTATCTACTATACTTAATTCATAATGATCACTTATTTACGTCATAAGATATTCTAGAAGAGTCTTATTTTTGTGAAAGAGGACCTTAATTGTTGATCAACTAAGTCAAGATAGACGACAAAAATCTCAAGTGATCGAAAGTACTGTCGGAAATGTGTCTAAACATAGTAATGAACAAAGTACTGAAGAGGACCATCAAAGATATTTAACTAAGAATCTCATATAACAAAGGCTATAATACGTGTGAAGTAAAATTTTCCTGCGAAACAAAAAAGTAATTAAACTTGATAGGGCCTAAAGGACGCTAAAGAGGTACAAAAAAAAGACTACAATTATAGCTTCTTCTTATACATGTAATATGGCATATATTATCAGTTTATTTTTTCTCATAAATAATTCTTTAACAGAATTTAAATTTAGAAGGATTTTTTTACACATTTTACAAAAGTTCAATGACATCGTCGAGTTGCACAGACTATCTATATTTTACTGCAAGGCACGAGGTGGAACACGTCCCTAGAGACGCGTAAGTCTTAGTGCCAAAGACATTGACGAACGACGTTATTTTAAACTGGTCCATTTAAAAAGAATGTATAAAACCTTCACGGTTAAGTTTTTTAAAAATTATTTATCATATATACAGGTGAATTTCTATTTATTATATATACAGGTCGATTGCTAATAAGTGTAGAAGATTAATTTGCTGTCATTTAATGTATTGTACACACTATCCAAAAATAAATGGTTTCGGAAATTAAAAACAACTAAATGCGCAAAATTCATTTTCAAAATTCGAATCACTGGGTACTATGGATTATAATTATTCATTATTTACTATCTCTCTCTGCACACTTTGTACTGTCACATATAATTGGTCGGTCGTATTCCAATAGAAAAAATAAAGCAATGTATATAAACATATATAAATATATATATATGTGTTTATGTATACATATGTACATATACATATATGTATGTATGTGTGTGTAATATATTTATATTTATTGTAAAAATTTTAAACCTTTTACACGTAAGCTATATATAGATACGATTTTAGATGCCAACATATTAATAAAAACATAATTGAATATGAAAGTTAAAATGAAAAAAATCCGTTCTTGACGTCAAACCTACGTAGAAATACTACGAAGAAATTTTAAAGCTCTCTCCGTGTACGAAAGGTAACTTTGTATTAAAGTTGCGGAGGTATGCCATGAAGTTGTAATAAAGCATTAATCATGAGACAGTGGCGTGCCAAAGTGACGTCAGAGCGGCCATAAATTTGAGACGAACGGGCGCGAGCCGGCCTGACGTGGTGCGAATAACTCGCTAGTGCTCCGACTCCCCGGTCCACTCGGGAGTAATTGCGACGTCGGCGAACTTTAAACAATATCTCACGTTACACTCCGCTACTAAATATAGACGCGAAGTATTTAACTAACTAAAACGAAGGTTCCTTGACTTTTTTCTCGTAGACCACTTTCGAAATGTATTTGATTCTTTTCCAGAAAATGTCTAGGTTAGATATAATAACGGAAATTTTGCATAGCGGCTTAGTTCCAACCATGATTTAATAGTTACCAAATGACTTAGCAGCTATCAATTTTATTACGTATATTGAAAACGCATTTCCTTACTATTTTTTTGAAAATAACGTTACTTATTATTTGTAAAACTTGTGATTTTTAAATAGATGGTACCATACATTAATTGAGGACAAATGAGCTATACATTCACAATTTTCAAACTTTTACACCTATAACAAACCATTCTTTACGAATTCCCATTCTGTTGAAAAAGAAACGTTTAAATTCTATTTCAAGCAATTTTAAATTTATACACGTTTTACGATCCATGAAAGCTAATTCTTGGCATAATAATTGGCAACGAATAATCACAGTTTACATTATATGTGTGAGTACATTTTTATCAAATTTTGAGGAAAGAAAGAAGAACCGAGGTCAACGACGTAATTCAAAGAATTTCTCGTCTGAGGTGGCATTTGGTGTGGCACATCGCTGCAACAGACGAACGTTGGGACCGAAAGGTTCTCGCGTAGCAAACACGAGCCGGTAGAAATGGCGCAAGTAGACAGGCAGCGCACTAGTTATCCTAGCGATCTTTGACCGCCCCTAAGATGCTGCTAAGATTGCAATAGGTTTGTATCGACTGATATAATTATGATACGGGCGGTGCACTTTGTTGCACGACTACCACCGTATGTGCGGAAGTGGTTTAGCCACTTATATATTGGTCCTTTTCTTACTTAGGATGGACTTCCGCAAGGTAACGCCTGATTCCATTAAATAGTATAATATGCTTTACGCTACAATATAGTTCAGTATTCTGATCAATAATAGATTAGTTTATTTATGATCATTATCGAGTAATTAAAAATACTCGATAATGGTCATAAGTGCCAACTAAAATTTACTTAAAACCGTAGACCAAAAATCGTATGACCAATTTAACAATATTGTGCCAACAATAAGCGACAGTCATTTGGCAAACAGTTTGCGTTCAACTGACTAAATGTATTTACGAACACTGCGACGCCGCAAAATATCTTCGGAAATTAAAATACTATTTAACTGTTTTATAAATATAACAGCGGTGGTAAAGTTTTAACCGTCGTGTGTCATTATTCGTCACTAGTATGACACAGTATATTTCTAACCCATTTTTTAGGGGAATAATCTTTTAGATGTTTTAGATAGATACGCCTTTGAGAGTAGAAGAGACTTATGTTAACCCACTTTAGCTCCCGCCATGTAGAAGAAGAAGGAGCAGTAACCGCGTCCTCTCCGCGTCACC
Source organism: Battus philenor (assembly GCF_028537555.1). Classification (NCBI taxonomy): domain Eukaryota; kingdom Metazoa; phylum Arthropoda; class Insecta; order Lepidoptera; family Papilionidae; genus Battus; species Battus philenor. Next base: position 1,421,196 of record NW_027181759.1, on the reverse strand, counting down.
CATTGTGAAATTAAGACGTATCCATGTGCCCTAAAGTGTCTGGTTGGCTCGAGGAGATCCACTATAAGTTTTTTTGCCGAAGTCGAAAAAAAAATGACTAGAATGGTTAAATTTTTTAAAAGTTTCAACAAATGTTACACAAACTGTGTTAAAATGAAATCATAATATAATATTCTTTAAAATTCTTACGACTAGCAAAATATTGTCTATTGTTTTTCGAAAATTAACCTCGTAATAAAATATCCCTTAACATTGACACGATTATACAATCCGGGCGTGTTATAATTCGATAAAGATAAAACTAAACCTATTGCGGGAGTTATAAATAAGCGATAAAACGTAATTAACGACCACTCACGATGCTATCATCCATCAACTGCCTTCCACTCGGTTTACCAACATGAACAGATGACGCGCAACATGGCGGCGCAACATGGCGGCCGTCAACTGTGAAATGTTAGATTATTAGTGCAAACCGCTGACAAGAATGCGATGGAATGACGAAAATAAAAACAAATAACAAAAGTTATATTTAAATTCATTAAATTAATACAATTAAACAAATTTTATAAAATAAATAAAAGTAAATAGCTGGTTAAATAGCCAAATAGCTTGTTTAATTAATTTTCATTTTAATTAAAAAGCTATAACTCTGCTATATCAAATTAAACGGTTTAACTTGGATTTTTTTAACGTCGAAAACTCTAATGATTTAAGCATGTAGATTGAGTGGAAAAATTTTTATGCGCCATTTAGTAGTAATAGAAAACTTTGTTCGAATGTACTTGAAAAAATATGATTTTTCCACTGTGCCAATTGAAGTAGACCGGAGACTCTATTTCTGCTAATTAATTATTAGCTTTGGTCAGTATTTATACATTAATTTTAAATTTTTTATTTAAGTCACAATACTGATGTACATTATTCAAATAAATAGCAGGGATATCATAAATTACTTTCACAATTATTGTGATGTACTTAGTGTAAGTATAACTTAATATATAAGTAACGGAAGTTTCACGAACCGCTGCCAATAGCCGGTAGGCCTCCCACTAGATAGACTGACGACATGTACACACGACACACGACAGTAACAAATGATGAACGGTGATCGTATAAATAAACGAAGGCACAAAATAGTAATAAACTATCATATTGTAACTTCGTCATTTCTCCATATCGCAAATTTAAAAACATAATTTAACGTAACGCATGAGAGGAATCTTTACACCTTTTTTATATTTGCATATATAGTTCGCTGGAAAATTTTTCAATAATTCACCGCGACAGTCGACGTAATGGGGAATGACATTACATCCGCGCGTTCCCGCTCGCCGCCATTTTGTGTAGAGCAAAGCCGAGCGCTCTAACGAGCTTTGTTTTGTGATTCATTCTTTTTATTTTATTTCATGAATACCTTTTTTATTTACTTTTTTATGTAACTCCAACACTAGTACGAATTCTCTTTAAAAATATTTATTTAATTAAACATTAAAGAAAGAATACAGATTTAAAATTTGACAAGATTAGATAAGACATAAAATAAGTTCGCTAATGACAAGTTTACCCCGATAAATATGTTAATGTAAATAAAAGTTGAGAAAACACGATAAAATCGAAATGGAGAAATTGGAATACATTAATATAGCGCTTTCGATATATCAAACTTTGAGAGTATAAATTCATAGCTAAAGTATTAAAGTGATTTTCGCGACCGTAATGTGGACGAATCAAGCGGTTCGTTGACCAAAAAAGAACACACATTTTGATTTAAAAAAAAAACACTTATTATTTCACGTGTTGTTGAATGCTATGTTCATCCCTGGTGCTATGGCAAAACAGACTAAATAAATGACAAGTAATATGACAGATGTTGCGTCAACAAGATGGCCGTTATTAACCGACAAATTTCAGAAGTCCCTGTCGGGAAACCCGTTAGAAATCACTCGGAATCGCAAGATTATATATACATATATGTACATGTAATAGCAGTGAAAATTTGATAAATTATTAGGTATATCACCGAGAAGGTATTAGAAAAGTTGTTTTTTATATCAGTTTATGTTTGAGACCATTAAAACAGACTATTTGTTCAGATTTTTTTAAATTTATTAGATGCGTAACATAGCATTGTGTGAACAGGTACAAATATCTTACATGAATTGTCAGCCGAATCTAGGTGTCAGATCGAGGATCATAGTATCAATAATAAAGAACTCTTTATGTTCATAGTGTTGCACATATTGGCATATAAGAAATAACATATACGTTATGTTTTACTGAAGATTACAATACAATTTTTCAGAATTGAATTGTATTAAGGTAAGTTGTATATTTGGTATAATATGTATTTTAGTCTTTACATTAAATCAATCGACAATTTATCGTTTCGACTAAGTTTCTTTGTTCAACAATGTTACAGTACAAAAGTTAAGCCCCCAATTAGACTATTGGCAATGTATTTGTAACTAAAAGGGATCCGTCGGCTAACTCCATCTTTGCGTCACGCCCTCCATTCGCAAACTGTTAACTACTTTAACCTATTGGCTATGTACTGAAATGTGCTGTGGGGCCATGAAAAGTGCGGATTTTTGAGATATATTTTTTTTACCTTTCTAGATGAACTTGGTTACTTACACGTATAAAAGGATATGATATTTCTTTCATTAACTCGACAATATATATTTTTCTAACCAGCAAATGATGGACAAGGCTTTAAAGTAATTACGTAGTACTGTTATATACTATACTATGTTATTTACTGAGTAACCTTTAATTTATTCCCTGAATTTAGGAACATAAGATAGAAGTCCCTATAAGGGCCTACTTATGACGGAATTTTGCCTAAGCCAAAACTTTCAAGAATGAAGATATAGCTGAAGAGAGAGAAACCAGAGTCACATACCACCTGGATCATTTACCATCCATGTATTTCATATAGACGACATTTACCTAAAAATATTGCGAACTATTCGGATTTTGTTTTACACGAGCGATACGAAAAAGCTTTTCTTCATTGATAAAGTGACTTGTGACGTCGGAGTTGGTTCGACGGTAAATATATCATGACACGACAGCGGGACGTGTTTTGCACCGACTCGTACCGGCGTTACTCCATCTTAGCCGACAGCAGGGGCGGCGACTTTTTGTCTCCTTCGAACAGATGCTTATCAAATATTTTGACGTAAATTCTTATCGCAATATATAAACAGAGTTTACACATTGACTTTCTTTATATTTCTTTATAATAGAGTCATAAACAATTCGTTCAATAAACATAGTGTTCAATAAGGTTGGTACTGTAAAGGCAGCGTTGTAGAATAACTTCGCTGACCATTCTTTATTTAATCTTTTGTTTACCAGATATCATTCAAAGCTTCCTTGAGTTTGAGATACCAGGGCACTAAAGACCTTACTTAAACCTCTTCACAGTGATAAGCTTAAAAATCCTCTATTCAGACCTTTGTATCATTTAAACTTTGATAGTGTAACGTTTGAATTGATTTACTCTGCGGTTTATGCGGAAAAATAAATGTTAATAAAGACTTTAATTAAAAAATTGATCAAACCTTTCACAAGTTTTGATACTCAGTAACACATTTGGCGAATCATTTTCTATATTTTTAAATAACAGATATATATTTATGTGTAGTGATCAAACAACTGGCATATTATCACGGAAATTCCTTATGTAGAAACTATATTGAATTGGGTTGTATTTATTGTCATTGTTATTTATGCAGTCGTCCACAGCTGGGAAAAGATATAATGCGTGTTTGAAGTAGCCTGCATCAGATGTGGACACCATGTTTGTGAACGTCCTATGATTTGGCAGACCGTGGTCTTGGCTCCAAAATCTGAGGGGCTGAAGTCGTCTGAGCTGTTATTTGTTTCCCGATATTAATAAAAATGCCGAATAATATTGCGGCAGTTCCAATGCTACTCAGTCGTACGTATCGAAGTGAACCGTGCGACATCGGAGAATGCAATACGGAGCTCTATTTATCGTGAAATCGGAGAAATTTCGTTCCACTTTATCTCCAAAGTTGTAGAATCGGTCGGAATATGTGAGATTGTCAGTTGGTACACGTCGGAGCCTGCGGGGCGTGCAGTGCAAGTTGTTTTATTGGCTGGTTATCGATCTATGATATCAGTAGGCGAAGAGCGACTGTCGCTTAGTGGTTGATAACTCTCACGTAGGTCACGTGTTCAAAGCCTTGTTACACTATAAATCCCATATCATAATCCGTAATGTTCAACATCGAAAACGCAACATATTTAAGACCAAAAATTATTTGGGATTTATTTTAAGGAGAAAGGTCTATATTCAGCTGTGGACGCCCAACAGCTAAAATGTTTATGATGATGTCTATTTCAGTCAATAATATCCACGTAGTATCTGATCCACTTTCTGACAAAAAAACCATACTATTGAAGTCAATCTATATAAAGTACATTTTGTACAGTATCCGCCTGTAAATATTGCACATAGACCTTTGGAGAGAGTTGAAATTGGCTAATTTCGGCTTCATAGAGCGTTATCTCTGTCGCACGAAATACAACGACTGACAAAACGTCACACATAGGTAGTGTGGGATTGTCTATTTGTCTGTCTGTTTTTTTTGTTCGGGCTAATCTCTGAAATAGCTGGACTGATTTTGACGGTATTATACTGGCAAGTAGCTGATGTAATTAATAGTTACTTGGGCTACTTTTATTTTAGATAAGAAATTAAAAATTCCAACAAAATCATCACATCTTATTTTATTTAAATTTCCTTTAAAAGATTTGAGATGTTCATTAAAAAAAAACTTTGTAAAATATCCTATTATTGAACTAATTTTATTATATGATAATAAATCTTGGGAATCAAAAGTATATAAATAGTAATCAATAGCATAATTAAAGAATGCCATTATAGAACAGTTCAATCTGAATTTAGTTTCTATCATATTGGGCTATTCTTCTCATGACGTCACTGTATATGATACTGCGGTTAATATCTGTTAGTATTAGTATTTACGAAAAATTTACAACACACTTGAATTTTTTTATATTTTTTTGTAAAATAGCGTTGCTCTGTTTGAGGACGGTTATTTTTCATTATTTTTATTGTCTCAGATTATATTTGACATAAAATGGAGCCCCTAGCGCTCATGTCATTTTATTCGGCGGAGGGGGCGATATGAATTAATTAATAAATAAACGTGTAAAAGAGACCACAAAAAGCTGTTTAATTTTATTGCCGGCATTTCTTAAGCTATCATAGTGTAGCTATGTATATAAAGTTGAATTCATCTGGTATTTTTACTGCGTTCACAAGGGATCACTGAACTGATGACAACTGTACTGCAAAAAGCATACGTCTAAATACAACAATATTAAAGAGGATGAACATCGAAGCAGATGCAGCTGTAAAAGGTGCAATTGCCAACGGAGCCCAACATCGATCAGATACAGGGTAAGACAGTGTAATAAATAAGATGCAGTGCCAATACCTGCGGCGGCCGGACCCGTGCCGCAAATCACCGGCAAATGGTTATTGCGAAATTTCATCCAGACCTAATTTATGACGGCAATCATCCGTGAGCACGAGATTTAGATTCGCATATAATTTTCCGATATCCCACTAAATGTGATTCGGATTACAGTGAACCAGCAAATGTGAAATGTTCAAATAATTTACTTGATTTACATTCGATCCATTCGATGTATTTAATATTGATTAGTTGAAGATATTAAAAATATGAAAGAATTTCAATTTAATTAATGAATCTACATTTATTTTGAAGTAGTGACAGCGGGCACATAGCGCGAAGCACAAATGACCAATGACTTTTACAACCTTTCTAATCAGTTTCAGCCGATATACGCATCACAGCACAGATCTGAAAGATATCCACAGGGGGATATGCTATAGTTGCTACGCTTGGCAGGTAGGTTGGCGATCGCAGTGGTATTATTTAATGGAATCAGGCGTTACCCTGCGGAAGTCCATCATAAATAAGAAAAGGACTAATATTTAGCCACTTCCGCACATGCAGTGGTAGTCGTGCAACAAAGTGCACCGCCCGCCAGCCCGCTGATAAATGCGTATGCGGCAAACAATGCGAATTACACAACTGCCACTGTTAAACAACTCAACACGTGTTTCACCCCTCCACGGGGCATCTTCAGGAGTTATGTTACTCCGATTAGTTCCACTCTGTGTTTGGCACTTAGGATGGACTTCCGCGAGAAATCAACGGTTTCAGTTATAATTAATAACGTTCTTCGATTTAAATACGACAAGTGAATAACTTACGGCAGTACAAGACTGGAGTAATAGAAGTAATGGAAAAATTCGTGTAGTTATCCTAATTTATGATACGCTTTTACTTTATTATCATTAGATTATAGAAAAGGTGTATCATACATTAATTCACAGCAAATTAGCTACATATTAACCACTTCGAAGCTTTCATATCTATTATCAATGACCTATATAATTCACACAATGTCGCCTATATGACACGAATTCGCGATCTACAATCCTCTACACACTGCTCATCCCACCACAAAACCGCATTATTTATTTACAATTCATAATTGAGTTTTGAATTGATGGTAAATCGAAAAAAAAAATGTGTACCGGTGAATAAATCATGAATTCTCCGCAGCAAATACAGCGAGTGCGGCTTCATTCGGGTTGCGTTGCCAAACTACGTAAAAACTAGTTTTGGGAATTGGCCCCCAAATAAAAACACCGCGCGAACAGTTTGTGTTCGACTAACGCAATTTATTTCCACTAACTGCTGACTCCGCCGCGAATTACACTGCCAAATATCATTGCGCTACTAAAAACCAAACACATCATGTTACATATTGTGCGTAAATAATTAGTGGCTACATAATAAAGGCTAGTTAGGCACATAATAAAAACGAAGTTTATCATCATCATATCAGATGATTGACGCCCACCGCGACATCGAGGCTACTTCCTAAGATCTCCACGTTCATCGGTCTTTCGCTGCCCGCTTCCAGAGACTACTGCAACTATATCGCCGGAGGACCTACCACTACCGCATCTACCGGCTCGATGTCACCACTTGCGAATCTTTCGACTCCATCATCCGTCGGATGCACGAACGATATACCTCACCCACTGCCACTTAAGATGAGTAAGCCTTTGAGCTATCTGTTCTATCTATCTATTCTGATCGCATTTCTATTTCGATCTTCCACCGAAGTTTCGAGCATAGCCATTTCCATAACCTCGACACTCTTGAGCCCGCTTGGAAGGCCTATCGTAAGCGTCTTCGTCTCGGATCCATACGTTATCATCGACAACACATAGTGGTCAAAGACCTTCGTCTTCAAGCATTGTAGAATTTCGAAGAGTAACACGTCACGAAGCTTCCTAAACACTGTCCGTTTGATGAGTGATCTCTTAATTGAGGTTAGACATACCAAGATGGACGGTAAGCCCCAGGTATATATATCGTCTACAATATCGAGAATGACACCTCCGATAGTTACTTGAATAAGCACGACATAGGCTTAGACGTTAACTTTGTATTTTTTATTTATTTTTAGGCCTACTTTTCCAGAGGCTCTACTGAAATTATCGAGCATTGTACCCAGTCCTCGTGGTCTCAGCTAATGTGACTAAGTCATCGGCACACCGAAAGTGAGTAATATATTCGCCGTTTATATTAACGTGGGCCCGTTCGAGCTCATAATCTTTAAGATATCTTCTAGAGCAGCGGTGAAAAATTTCAGAGAGATAACGTCTCCCTGCCTAACACTTGACTGGAATAATTTCTAGCTCTGGCTCCATAGCCGAACTACCGCAGTGGCGTTTTGATACAAGTAACTTAACACCCAGTTGTACCGGTATTCGATCTGGCGCCTTTGCAGCACAGCCCAAGTCTCAAGCGAATCCAAGACTTTCCAATAGTTCACCGATATTTGATTCTTGAAAGGTAATTATTGAGGATAGACAAATGAATATTAAGTTTTATAATTAACTGTCGATAAACACTGTACTATGAAATATGTACTCATGTAAAATATTTCAGAGGCTGGTTGGTTGAAAATTCATGAAGTTTTAAAGCTTTTTACTGACAAATAAGCATACAATCCCCTTTAAAGCTATTTACTATTAACAAATCACCATGTAGGTAAAATAGAAGCTTATAAAATTTACTAATTTGTAGTTTTGTAATGGTTGAATAGTATTTCAACGATAAAGTCACGGTTGCGGTAAGACACAGAAGCGGGCAGTGTAAGATCTTTGTCGGGGCTACCCGCTGCAGTGAGTGTTTATCTTCTGATATGGTAATGTAGCAGTATATAGAAGGCTGTAGTTTTTATATAAATGCCAAGAACACATCACACGCCTTGCCTATAGTATCCTGTGTACAATTTTACGTTTGAAACGTAGTACAAAAGTGTTTCGACCTCGCATGTAGACGGAGTTTTATCTGTAATTTCGTATGCGCCATTGTTAGGTAGCTCACGTGCCCGAAATAAACACGGGGCTTATCCTGCCATCCCGCCTCGCGGCGCTATTCTGTGTACGTTTTATCGCACGGGAGTGCATTTTTACATCTACCCCGCTCGGCGAGCACGTAAAGGAAATTAAGGTATGCAGTTACAGAGAATTCTCGTCGACTATGTTGGCTGGGAATGATAAGAATAGATGTCAGTCGTGACTTTGTTGTATCTCTTAGTTTTTTTATCGATGCGGGTACAGTTGTGAAGACACGCTGTAAAGTAACATTGTTTATGATACGCTTTGTATTCTTTACGCGATGTCCTTTATGTAGTCGACACTGCATTAAGTAAAAATTCTTTATTAAAAATCACCATGCAATATACACGGAGGCTGTTTACACTTTTAATGTATAATTTTTTTTTTCTATTGAGGGCCTCTCGTACCCCCTATCTGGTGTGGGACAGGGACTTTTGTTATAATTTATTTAGTTTTTCACATATTATTTTATTTTCTTTCCCTTCATGTATACTTCTTAAGTTCTTCGTTCAGTTTTCTTACATATTTCTCCTTTCATTCCCTTTCGCTCTGTGACCTTTCATTCCTCCTTCGTTACGCATTACATTTCATCTTTATTCCTATTTGTTTACATTATTATCACATTTTGTATCACTTTTTGTATATTACATTTTATCACATTTATTTCTTATTATCTATTTACATTTCTAAATTTTCCTTAACTTTTATTTTTGGAGGCTATTGACTCCTCCCGGATTTTAACGCCAGACCGGCACTCGAAGTCGAGCCGAATGCGGGATACCGGGCCACAAGGTGGATCACGGTCTGGTCCGTTAATGTATGTTACACACTATCAAATAATAGTGTTAAAATTATTTATAGTTAAATATCTGTCAGTGCATACTTTGTACCGCCAGAAGTTATGGATCTGTCGCATTCCAATAAAAAAAATTTTTATTGTAACATATATCACTTCAGAGTGTTCACTTTATACAGAGTGTTTGGAAAACGGTGTATAAATTTTAAATCAATTTGCTTACAAATGATCTATACTCTTTTAAAGCTTTTACACCTATGTCCAATCAACCTGTATTTATATCTGCATTACCACGTTGTAAAATCGGTTAATTGTTAAACAATAATTGTTTAAGATAGACGAAATAACTCACAGACGACAGTTGTAATTTTTATCGTACGGCTGTCTAAAGTAGGCTACGTAGTTAAAACACTATCGAAGTTATTTATCCGACATATATATAATTTTTTCTGTTGATTTAACATACTTCGTAAAAATACAGTCAAATATCAGTAAATATAAAGAGAACTTCAGCCTAGTCAAGTTTAATGGCAACACTGTTTACTAAATTAAATGTCTATTAAATGTTCTCAGTGAGATAGTTTTTATGTAACAATTGTAACTAATTTTATATTTCTGAATTTGTACTTTCCTACTGCCTTTTGTAACTGTTTATCTCCAATAAAGTAAATAAATATAGCACTACCCACACACTACACCTGATTAACAGAAATGTGAATTTAAATTGATATTATTAAAACTATTCAATCAAAAATAAATAACTCGTTAACTGAATTTACAGTAACCAATTTTATTATAAAATATGCCATAGATTAGACCGGTATTATCCTTTTTTATACCATGCCCTACTCTAAAATTCTTCCGCCCCGTATGTACATACATTTTTATTATATTAAAACGAAAGGTTTTTTGACCCTCGTGTCGAGTGTACTTCCGAATTGCACCCCTTAACAATCAAACTGCCTTCCTATGGAGCGTGGGCGCCAAGTTAAAAAACTGTGGTTCAGATGTCTTAAAAACCATTCAGGTAAACCATGGTTACACAGACTTATAAGAACTAGGGGCCACTCGGGCAAATCATGAACTGAAGGCGAGCCAGCCGCCAGAAGTAAATGTAGTTAAATTTTCTTGGTTTTATTCTGGAATAGAATACAATATTTTTGGAATGTACGAGAGTATTATTTTTGCTGTCGGCGGGCCACCAGTATTCGACCGGCAGGCCGCGGTCTGTACATCCATGAGGTAAACCGATTGACGCTCACTACAAGGCATAGATCTCCCAAAGATCTCACACACTGGTCGGTCTTGCACTACCTCATCTTGACCTAAACTATGTCATCGGTCTTCCTAATGAGGGGCTCGTCATCGCCACTTAAGAAACTTTCGGCCCCGCCTACTGCCACTTCAGACGTGTTCAATATAATGTTAATAATTAGTAGTTGTATAATCTTATGTAATAAAATATAACGGAGAGGAAAAGATGAATAAGTGACGTCATATTTGTGAGAACGTCAAATATACACAGTGAACATTATGGTTTATATTTCGAAATAATGCTCTACTCATCAAATGTTTTTCAATAATATGGTTTTCATTTTGCTTTTTATAATTACGATGATCGTCATATTAAGAAAATGATAAGAAGAGAAATGATGAGAAACAACTGACAGTAATTTGTTAACAAGTATATCTGCTAGATGGCGTTAGAAAAATTAGTAAATTATAGCGCCATCTTGTAAGCTTCTGGCGCGTCTTTTCCATTCGTAAGTCAGTGTTACCGCGTTTTTTATTTCTATATTGTTGAATAAAACACAGGTGTTAATTTATATTATATTTAAAATATTAATAAATTTTTCATTATGAATAAAAAATCGCTTTTTAGTTCATAGATTAGAAAATACAATATATACAGTTCAATGCTATATTTCTAATTACTATATGACGAGTATATATTTAAATGAAACGCATTATGTCGTAATGAATTTTATTCATTTAAAAATCAAACATCGTTATACACTTCATGCTTTTAACATACATATAAAAATAATATTTTATTTCTCTCATCTGTAAATAAACCACCACAAATACTTTTTCACTGTCTTAATTATCTATATACCAGGGTCGCATAGGATCTGTGGTTTAAACATCAATATATTTTCAAGGCAATAATCAAATTTCATGTCGTAACAACTTTAATAATTCACTAAGTAGATTCAATTCATGCTCATCTTTATAAGCAAATATATTTGCCCAACAGTGGGAAAATTGGGAATATCTTAAACTAGCTCGTTTAATTAGAAATTAATATCCACTCGTTCGGTTCCGCAATCTGAAAATTAAAAAATATATATTTATTTATAGCTTATTACTTTAGAAGCCACGATAGATGTACTATGTTGACGATAAGGATGAGTCACCTTTTTTTCTGATATAGTTTAGTACCAAAATGTAACAAAGTACCAGAGCTACATAAAACGTTATGGGTGTTATATCTGAAAATCAAAGGAACATAGTCTATCAAAGCTATGTCTATACAAATAATACAGTTTGTATAGATAAAATGTATCTTGCGTATATGCCGCGACACATGTTCCTATCCTATTATAGAATAAATATTTGTGTCAAATGTCCAGCGGATTTGATCTGATCAATAGAGGGGACTACGGCATCTTTAATAGTACACGACGCAGGCAAAAAAATTTCATATCAAGTTTATTATAATAGATATTTTAATAATTATTACACATTAAAAATGTAACCATGTAAACGCAACATTACATTTCGTCAATAATGTTTACGCCCACTACTATCATCTGTCTCTTTCATTTGATTACAAAATTGCATCTACAAGAGCGCTATGTCGATGCTATATTGAAACATCTTTTACTAAATGTAAGTTACCCATGATGTGTTGCTCTATCGCGATCCCGTTGAAGAACATTCTCTTCATGTCTGGCTGCACGTGAGTAAGCAGCTTCTGATGCTTCGCGTCAAAGTTCCACAGGACTATCTTGTGTCCTTGTTTCTCTAAGTCTAGTATCACAGATATTAAGTCCTGTGGAAAGCAAAATGACCGAATGAAAATACACTCACTCTCATCTCTCTTTTCCGCACTCTTTCTCGCATATACTTTCACTCTCATTCTTTCTCTCTTTCTATTTAACTCTCCTTACCTGTCTTTTTCTCACTCTAACTCACTCTCTCCCTCATCCTCTTATATTTCTCCTCACCGTCATATTAACTCTTTCTCTCTCCGTCTTCCTGTTTCTTTCTGTGTCTCACTTTGTATCTTTCTGTGTCTGACTGTGTGTGTCTCTCTTTCTCTCTGTGTGCGTCTCTCCCTGTGTCTCTCTCTCTCTCTCTCTCATTCACTATTTTTTTCTCAAACACACTCAATATCTGCTACACACAATCTCTCTCTGTGTACGCATGCACGAACCTCGTCCACGTTTTTTCCCACATCCCACATCTGGTGCATATGCGACATTTGTTACCTCAGCGACGCCAATGTCAATGTGACGCAGCTCTGAGCCGTCGACGAGCATCACGGGTGAGACGCTCCTGCGCAGCTTTCGTGCCGCGCGTGCACCGGCACAGTACTGCAGCCGCACCGGCAACACCACGCGCACACACAGCTGCGCGCCCAGCTGCAAATATTGCATACTCTTAACGTTTTGGTTAAATACCCGTCTCTAGGTACAGGGCACGGCGAGCGTTGATAGAATATTTAAAGTGCAAACAGCAATAAATCAAAGCATTCTTTTCGCAAGGCGTTAAACATTTAAATAGTGTTACTTCTTAGTATTAAATTGATTTTCACTACAATTTTTAATACTTAAATCCCAACAATTTAAAAAAGTAATATATTAGAGAAACAAAATTATTATTCGAAATTTGAATAAATCGACGGATACATATATGGCGCATATAGTCCACGCCGAAGCCAGTAAACACATATCTGTGTCTTTCGTCAAACACAATAAGCGTTCATGGAGCCCAAAATGTTTAAATTCACTGAAAATCATGGTATGGAATATATATATATATATATATATATATATATATATATATATATATATATATATATATATATATATATATATATATTAAAAAATAATTGACACGTAAATACGAACTTAAATATATTTATTTATGTGTACTTATAATATATACAGTTAAAAACATAATAATGAATAACAATATCAAATTTAGTTCGCAGTAATGATAACTAAGCTATAACCAGGCGTACATAAGTTTGAAGAGATACCTTGCACGGCTGTACGCGCAGGTCGGGGCGTGCAGCGTGCGCGAGAGTGCGTAATCCGTCGGCAGCCGCGCCTGCTGCGATTCCGTACTCCAGGCCTGCGCAGGCGCCGGCACACAACGTCACTAGCCACACACACAGCTCGCACCCTGTTATCACAACCCTTATATTTAAAAACGTTGCTGGAGTTTCGATCGCTGCAACTCCCTAACGGTTTCTGAAGTGCTAGTAATGTAAGTCAAGCAATAGTAACAATCAAGTTGAAGTTCGGGTCTTTTTGGTCCTAAGGCTGGTATCTGGGCGGGTAAGCCTTGTCATCCCATGGAACTTTCGCGATCCAGGAGGTCTTTCTCCCATGTAGCGGGTCGAGTCGAAACTCCCTATGGAACCCTAGAACTTCGCTATTCGTTAGTGGAATAGTACATTAGTAGTTAGAGGAGGTTGTAAAATCGATTTCTCTTCTAACCTAGTAAATAGTACATTTCTAAAATTTAAAATTTAGCGTTTTTTCATACGTACTTTTGGTAAATGAGTGTAAGGTATAAAAAGTTTAGCTGATATAAAATTTTACAGAAATTAAAAACAAGAGAATATTTTTATTATTCTTCATCGTAGTCACAAAAGAAAAAGCTCTTCGCAGCTTCTTCATTCCTGATCTCTCTGATGTAATCAAAACACAAAGTCGCATTTTAAACAAGACTAGGCCAAATAATACGCCAAATTAAATGATAAAATGGAAATCAATTCAATACGTTGTTCAAGTTGTACATAGAACAGTAACAAGAAAAGTGTTTCGCACTTTAAAGTGTCACAAAGTGCTTGTAAACGCATCCTTACCTCGTTATAGTACTACGTAGTATACTCAGAGATAAATTGCACGAATTAATTTTTATGCTAAATACTAGCTGATCCCGCAAACGTAGTTTTGCGAAAAAAAAATTAAGTTTTTATTTACCAAATAAAAATAAGGGTTGATCGTACAGGGGTGAAAATTTAGGGTTGTATGTATTTTTTTATGCTGTATAATAATAAAATAAAAACCAAAAAAATTGGCTAAAAAATAAAAAAAAATAATTTAGGGGTGGACCACCCTTAACACTTGGGGGTACGGAAAATAGATAGTAGCCGATTCTCAGACCTACTGAATACGCATGTAAAATTTGGTAAAAGTCGGTCAAGCCGTTTCAGAGGAGTTCAAGTTCGAACACCGTGACAGGAGAATTTTATATATTAGATTACCATAATTTCAGCCGTATGATCACAGCTGGATGTATCCAGAAACCTTCCCAGAAAGGTTCCACGTCCAGCTGTGGATAGGGCCAGCTGGTAGCGGCCTATATCCAGGGTCATTCGGTGATTTTAATAATGTTGTTTGGTCGCCTTAGAGGAATTATATAGGAACTCCTTATATAGGAACTCTTACCTATTCCGCTCCCTACACGAAAACCTAAAGGCCCATAGCCACTTCGATATATATTATATATCACTACTGGTATAATACAATAAGGCATTTTAACTAACTGCTATTGATCCATAGGGTTCTGACGATTGTGAAGTCAATGATGGACATCATAGCGACCATGATGATAGCGGCCAGGGTCGCGCGTGGAATGAAGTAGAAGGCATCAGCGAGCAGCGTCACCGCTAATAGCACCAGGCACGCTGTACATGCCACGCGGGTTTCGTGGCCACAACGTTAGCGGAACATGCAATACACATAAAATTCCTTTGTAAAAATAATGAAGCACATTTTATAAATATATCTCAAGATGAATAAGGAGCATATACAGGGTGATATGTAAAATTTTTAAAGCAGTATATAGTTCATTTTTTTTCATACTAGTCAGTCATTTTAAAGTGATCACTCTAAAATAAGTTGGATTCTTTTTTATTGAAAGGCCAATAACTTCTGGCTGTACAAAGTCTGCAAGGACAGATAGTAAACAATAACTAATTTTACTATGAAGTAATCCGAATTTTGAAATTTGTTTCTTTCTGAAAACATTGATTTTAGACAGGATGTACCATATCTTAATTGACAGCAAAAGGAAAACATTTATACCTACTACCAATCATTCTGTATACACCATTTTTTACCAATATATTCACTTTAACCCAAAAAAAGGATTCGATCGTTTAAATGCGTTTTAATCTGCAATCATCATCAGTTAACTTATTTACTAATCAGTCAATCATAAATTTCAATTTGAAACAAGTCTAATTTTTATAGAAAATGGTGTAGAATTTAGATCCTCCGTAACGCACATTTTTTAGAGCCCACAACAAACTCATTTTTTAATGGATATAATATATATATATATATATATATATATATATATATGGGGGGGGGGGTAACCTTTGAAGAACGCGCCGGCGGGTGTGAGCACGCCGCTCGCGTGGTTCAGCGCCGTGCGCGTGAAGGAACCTGTGGCCGGCATGCTCTGCGCGAACGACGACAGCACGTTGCACGCGCCCACCGCCAGCATCTCCTGCGTGCCGTCCACTGGCTTGCTGCCGGCTGCCGAGACCAACGCAACGGGTCAAGTCAAATTATTTCATTATTCAATCATCAATTTCATTTTTAGGATTAAAAAGGAATCCTAAAAATTAAAATGATATGTAAAGTAATAATAAATATGAAAATGAATACTAAAAATGAAAATGAATCCCAAAAAGGAAAATCAATAATGAATATGAATCCCAAAAATGAAAAGTATCATAAAGATAAAAATAATTAATATTTATGATAATGAACGCTAAAAATAAAAATGATTACTGAAAATTCTGATGAATACTAACAATGAAAGTGAATAATAAACAGGAAAATGAATCGATAAAATAAAAATGTACAATTACCATGAAAATGAATTGTAAAATGAAAATGAATAATCAACATGAGAATGAGCTATAAAAATCCTAAGAATGAGAACGAAGAATAATAATCAAAATTAATCCAAAAATAAATGAAAGACTAATTTTCCTTATTCAAAAGCATGTTAAAGCTACGCTGTATCATTTAAACTACATTTTCTTTTTCTTTAGTATCTTTTGTTATGGATAGAAATTATTTGAAATATGTATTTTTATTACAGCCGATTATAGTACTTATTAATATATAAAGTGTGAATAATTAATAACTATTATTTATTCTATAAATATCCTCATGTCTCTTTTACATTTACAACTTACAAAGCTTAAACATAATATTAAAATATTTATATAGATACATTTATCATTTTGATTATCTATTAATCCTGCAAAGTTTGTTAATGCATTCCATTACATATACAGTAAACTCACCGAAAGCTTTTGCGATAGCAATGCTCTCCAATATGGCGACCAAGGGCATGACGAAGCCTTCTACGCCGAACACCTCCAGCATGCCAGTGAAACCAACCGTCTGGTTGTTTACCACCGTGCTGAAGGGCGGCGGTCCGAAACGCGGCAAACCACCTTCGATCTTACCTTAAATTCCAAATTATATATAATTAATTTATTAAATAAAGAAAATATATAATTAATTTATTATAAGATATCTACTGGTCCGAAAGTCACCGATATAGACCTATCAGTATAAAAATATCAGTGGGCAGACCATATAGCGCCCAAAACGCCCACAAGAGACCATATAAAGCCCTGGTGCCCAGATGGTCACTGGGACCTTGAATTTCTGAAGAACAAGGACCTGCAAGTGCAGCGTAGACCACACGTCTACAATATGTACAGAGGACCTTGTCAGGGGTCTCGGAAGACGCTGGATGCATACTTCAAACAGGTCCTATTGAATATTTATAAAAGCCTATGTTCAGCAATAAATGTCGTTTGGTTTAAATTATAATAACCAGCTGCTCAGACAGACTTCATATTGTTAAAATTTATTTACTTACCCCAGCTTACAGAAAAAAAAGAGATGCAATTAAGTTAAAAAGAAACATTTTTCTATGCAAACTAAAATGAAAATGAAATATATCCATAATTATCAAATGTTTTGTATTAATGAAAACAATAATTATTTTTATATCGAGTTATTCGTATTTTAAAAACGCTTATACTTACTATAATAAATTGACATTACGATATTTATAACTTCTAAAACCACTTATATTTTTAATAGAGCTATACATTAATCTCTTTAAGGCTTTTATAACTAATCACCCTGTATCAATCATCCCGCTAGACAACGTAGGATATACACGAGAGTTATTTGTACTAGGCTTGCATAAATGTATGTGGGTAAGAAAGTGCTCACCGGTGAGGGCGAAGGGTGTGCGGTCAGCTCTGTACAGCGCGTACGCGAGCACGGAGGCGACCGCCACGAGCAGCGCGTTGCGCGCGCGCACCACGTACTGGCACACAGCCGCGCCGCGCCCGCCCGCCTTCACACGCTACAATAATACATTCGTCATAACTTTAACATATTACTTGAAGTATCAAGTATATCACCTAAAGCAACTAATACAATACAAAAGTCCAGCTGGACACATGTCTGGTCCAAATGTCACGAGGGATTTTCTGAGTACCTGTATAGGTTCAATCTCAAGAAGAATCCACTGTGCATCAATACCCGGAGGTGGACCAGACCGGTTCAACTATTTCAGAGGACTCCACTTTAATTCGGACGTGGGATGCAGAAGAGGATCGAAGAAAGCAGCATCGCCTCCCTCATGGTCGGTGACAAATGTTACCTTATGTTCCTAGACCTTGTAAAAACTGTATGTAGCACAATATACAGCAGAAAAGAATAAGACCCAAAACTAAGTCAAAACAGGTCAACCAAGGTCCCAAGCTAGTCATGAATAAAGCAATATAGGTTTTGCAAATAAAAAAGATAAAATAGCTATCATATTAATAAAATTGAAAAATTAAGTCAAACCTGTGATGATGTAGCAAACTGTGGTCTAGGAATAAAGATGAGAGAAAGAAAGTAATACATGGGAACTAACAAACAGACAGACAGACAAAAATCGGACAAAAAATTTAAAAATGTTATTTTAGATGTACCGTATACATATATCAATAGGCATGTAGTAAAACGCGATTATTTTAATATTACAAACACACAACCAAGTTTAAGTTACTGGTATATATATATATATATATATAGAAAATACCTTAAGTAAAAGAAGAAATACTATAGACGCGACGCCGAGAAGGCTGTCCCATAACTGAACCGTCTTTATGTTCTGGAAGAAGTTGATCAGGGCGTGGATGAATGTGCTCCCTGATGTACCTGAAAATTGAAATTCTATTGATATACCTAAAATTATGTTTTTTTTAATGAAATAAAATTTCAAGACAACAACGAAACAAATCCATCTACATTATTTACTTCACCTTTATCATCAGATTCCTCACCTTACCTGCGACCTTGAAGAGCGGCCTCAGCTGTGACGCTGATATCTGCAAAGCGGCCGCGGTCGTGAACCCGCTGATCACCGGCTTCGAGATGAAGTCCAGAAGGAACCCTGCCAATACGATATGAATCAAGAAAATGAAATATACAATAAAAGTTATCCCACAAAAATTATCTCTGGTGCCTCATGATTAGAATAATAATAATAATAATAAAGCCCTTTATTCCGAAATTAGTATTTACAAAATAATCTATTGCTACACATTTTAAAACTAAATTTATTTTTTAAAGTATGTCTCTAATTTCAGTGTGCCTGTTGGCATAGGCCTCCTCCAAAAACTTCCATTGACTTCTGTCGTTTGCAACCCTTCCCCATTTTACACCCGCAGTCAGTTTTAAATCATCTTCCCATCTAATTTTTTGTCTTCCTCGATTTCTTTTTCCGTCTCTCGGGTACCATTCTGTTATGGCCTTGCTCCATTTCCCATTCTTGTCACGAATCATGTGACCGGTCCATCGCCACTTTTGCTGGTCTATTCTTTTTAATGTATCCGTCAGTTTAGTTTTCGATCTTACAATGGTATTTCTGATCCGATCTTGTCTTCGTATGCCTGTCATACTTCGCTCCATTGCTCTTTGACATATGGCTAGTTTTTCCCTAAGCGATTTGGTTAATGACCAAGTTTCGCATCCATAAGTTAGACAAGGTAGTATGCATGTGTTAAAGGTTTTTCTTTTTATTGCCATTCCAAGGTCTTTAGACTGCATTATTTCCTTTAGGGCCCAGTACTTTCTCCATCCCATAGCTATCCTCAGATTTATCTCTTTTGTATTTTGTTCCTCGGTAGAGATAACCTGCCCTAGGTATATGTATTCTTTAACATATTCGATGATGGTGACATGGTTATGACATGATCAGAATGGTAAACACATATTCAATGACAGTCCAGTTAAAGGTCTCTTTTGGAGCCCTAATAATCCGGTCGATCCATGTACGTCCGCCCAAACGATTTAAGAGACTTTTAAGGACTCCTAAGAACTTCCTCAAGGTCAATTACTTAAAACTCAATTTAGACTAGACATCCAAAACACCCATCATCTCAAACACAACAGAGGAAAATACTAATTAACGTCTGTAATCGACGTCGTCGGTTCAGCCCATAAACGCCCGCTGCAAGGCATGGGTCTCCACCAAAGATATCTATGGGGGATATAGCACAATCGCCACGCTTAGCAGGCGGGAAAGCGATCGCAATGTTTTATTATGGTACGCAGAGGACGTTGCTGCCCATCCTCTAGAAACTTGTTTTAGCAATGATAATCCTATATAACTAATGAACAAAGTGTGAATTATATACGAGCAAGTCTCAATCCTCTATCGCTGGACTACCATTGCTCAAGAATTTCTCATGTATGTAATGCTTTAAAATAAGAAAAATAATTAAAATAAATTGTATCGAATTATCTCTTATCAAATAAAAAAAATGATTAAAGGTTTTAACATAAACTTAAAAATATAATAGTTTTCGATATCTCTTAACCTCTGCTGACATTCAGTTGCAGTTGCAATAAACGTCTATCGGCTGATATTGTGATGAAAAGCCGTATCTCTGCATACATAGTTATACCTCTTTTATCTCATTGCACAGTATAAAAAACCTCACCTAGCTGAAACACGCCAAGCAGCATGATCACACAGCCGGTGAGGAAGGACGCTAGGTAAGCAAAGTCCTCGGAGATGGCCACGTAGCGGGCCAGGAGCGCAGCTAAAATAGCCGTGGGTCCAACCGTCACGTCCTTGCAGCTGCCGAACAATACGTACACGAATCCCGGGAAGATGCTGGAGTACAGACCTACCTGGAACCGATTAGTCAGTGACGTCACTAAACCATCACGCAAATATTTTAAGCCTACATTTAAAGACAACAATAAGTTATTTGTGAACAGAAGATGATAGAAGCTGTAATTTTCTCACTCTCAAAATTGAGCTGTGCGTGACATTCCCGTGTCCTCCATAAGGGGCCACATGTCTCAACATTGTGGGGGTCCGTTGGTCAGTGCAATTTCGACACAACCTGACCTTGGCTCTGCAATTCAAGGCATTTCGACCACGTAAATCAAATAATTAATACACATAAAATAACAGCTTATCCTTAGCGACACGTCAAAGGATATCTCTCGTAATTTAACAGAAACACGTGTTGAATGATCAACTCACCTGCGGTGGTAAGCCAGCAATCATAGCGTATGCAATCCCTTGCGGTATTGATGTGAGGCCGACTGTTATCCCTGAAAAACAACAAAGAAAACTCTTGAAAAAGTACGGTGAAATTGTCATTTAAATCTTCCAGGACGGTAAGTAATTTTTTCCTAGACAGATGGAATTATCTATAACATGCACCAAGCGTCTGTTTAATAAAAGTTGGAACATATTTTGACTCAACCCAAACCATTTTAAAGCATGTTTTATGCCCCAAACGCCTCAAGTTTCGATTGATCAATGTCATACTGCATTGGTTCTTCGCGATTTTTTTGCCAAATATTCAACTAATATCGTTTTGCAACCACCGAATTGGCTCCGTTCGTCTTGTGACTATTCAGCAAACTCAAAAGACCGTTTTAACAACATTTAGCAGATAGAAACCTAATGGAAGAAGATCTTGAAGGCTATACCTGAAAAAAACCATTCCGACTGTTCAGAGGACTGAAAAAAACGTTAGCAAAAGTGTGATTTGTGTGAAGTGTGATTCATCATTGATTAGGAAGAATAAATAAATGATTTACATTTTATAAACAAATTCACCTTAGTTTTTGATCACAGTATTACATGTAGTCCGCAAAATACAACAGCACGTTTGATATTATAATTTCATGTACTCTTAACCAGTGAATAAATATTATAATATATATATATAAATATACGGAACTAAAATAAGGACAACTAAAAATTAACACATTTCAAAATCCATTTTTGTAAATCCAATACTGATTGTGCAATAAATATATAAATTCGTTATAAACATTATGTCACTAGTCATTTATATTGTGATAATGCCGACGTAACAATGTATGCCGTTCTTATGAAATAAGACGAGACAAACAATTTTTATGGCCTTCATTAAATTTGATAAACTTCATTGTGTGTACAAATAAAAATCAAGTTATTAATTTATCTTTTCCAATTTGAATCATTTACAGTGATCACTTGTTCACTACGTAAAGAATGTCAAAAGAGCTCATTTTCATACGAACTAGAATAAAAGTTATCTCTGCAATAGCTTCTCAATTAAAATCTAATATGTTTGATAACTTGGCGGGCAAAGCGTATAATAAAATCATTCAGATTTTAAACATTGCGATGTTTGCACTAATATAAGACAAGTTTACTCTCAGAAAGGAGTAGACCGAAACACACGATGTCCAGTTGAGTAAATCACATGTCATGCATGTGTCGCGATATATCTCATCGTCTTTCAATGCCGGCCTTCAAAATATAATTTATTCTATACATTCGCGAAAAACTAATTACAGTTAGGTTAGGTACAATTATTTACATACAAGCACGGGCACTGGGGATTCGCAGAGTACCTGTATAGGTTTAAACTCATGGAGAGTCCTGCTTGACCCTGGGACCCTGCGGCGGACCAGACCGTAGCACACCTGATCACTAGCTGTCCCGTATTTGGTGCGCTAAAAACGGATTTCCAGTTTCGGTTGCAACAAGGGGTCGAAGAAAAGAACATCACATCACTTATGGACAACAAGGAAAGTCAAGGAACCTTCATAAAGTGTATAAGACTAGTCAAAAAATTACTTAAATCTTTCATAAAAGTAGTGTAAAAACCGTAAAATAAAAGATAAATTATAAACGAATGCAAACGTAAGAAAGAAGCAAACACAGAAAAATAAAACGGAACAAAATATAGACCAAATGTAAAATGTATTCTTGTGGGAAGACGACTACAGTGAGGTGATGAATGAAAGCATTGGGAAAAAATGAAATCAAAGATGAATAAATAAATGATGTTGAGAAGAAAAAAGATGAGAACGCAAATCATATGCCGAAATTTTTTTTTATTTTTTTTTAAATAATCCCCAGTAGTAGTACAACAGGCCCCAAAAAATGGGGGTCATTAGAAGAAAAAAATATGTATTTTTTTATGGGTAAAAGACGATGGATTCTTACATCGTAAACATGCGGCCAACTAAGTGGCTAGTTCAACGTTTTTAATTTGCATAGCGTTATTTTTAAAAAAAAATGTGGCCTTTTGAAGCAAAATTATGTAAGCGAGATAGCAACACCAAAACAGCGTTTACACATGTTTTACGTGTCAGTCAATAATCAAAGTTGATTTCGAAAATTAGATGTCATTAAAAGTACTTACCAGCGATGGCGTCGCGAACTAAATGTTCGAAACTGTAATACGGCAGCCATGTTGTGATCGGCAGTCGTCTTCTCCACGCCTCCACGCTGCACAGCCTCCGTGCGTTCCTGTGCAGCCGGCTCTCCCTCGAGTGACCTACAATACAAAGTATAACATAAAAATGAATAGAGTAGATCTTCTTTCGAGAATTATACTTGGAAAAAACAATCCAACCATATAAGTTTAACTTATGAAGAAATCACATGCCGAATCCAACTCGGATAAGCAGCGTTCGAGAATCTTCACAACATCATCTAGTCCAAGATACTGCAGTGTCTAAAGACAAAGTTATTTAACAAATGTGTTACCGGTGATGACTCATGGAACTGAGACGTGATCGTTCATCATGAGCCTAATAAGAAGGGGCTCAAGGTTCAGAGAGCAATGGAAAGGTCTGTGCTTAGAGCTTCGCTGAGAGATGAGAATTGAGTAGATCCGCTCGAAGCTCGAAGAATTGCTCGTAAAACGATGGATGTTAGAGCAGAAAGGTTCTCAAATGAGGACCACGAAGTGAACCGACAACATAGTCAAGCTCACGGGAAGTTGGTGAATTCGGGCAACGGGAGACCGTTCATCGTGGCCATGGTAAGGTAACTCTATTCTTTATGGTGAACATCAATCGGCAGGTAGGTTGGTGGTGATCAGACCTTCTTCGAGACATTAGTACGGTGCCGGTGTAATGAAATCCACGACATCTTATTTTAATTATTTACACCTAAGACGGTAGAATCAGATTCATTAAAACGATTACCTTATCTTTGTCTTAATTTTACTAATTTTGTTAAGATTAATAAGTTTTAACAATTTTGCGTTATTTCTCACCTAAAATCAGATTCAGAGATTATACATGACGCAAGGGTAATATAATAAGAAAAAGTATTTTTCCAAACTCGGATTACTACATATTAACATTACCAGAAGATATTGGGTTGTGGCATTCTCATAGAATACAAAATAATTGATGTACTTTACTTCAGAAAGGTAATTTTATGTATGTGTGTATATATATAAAGCAATTAAAGTTAGATGTAAAAGCTATAAAGAATTTTGTTGACAAATTACGTATATGCTCACCAAGCTTTTATATCTATAACCAATCACCTGTGTAACAGCACTTTTTTTTACAGATTAAGTATTTTATGGTGTAGTTACTTTTATAAAATTCCTACCCTATTTTAAAAGTAGAAATGTTTTTTTTTTGTGAAGAAAACTATTGATTTATATGAGGAGATTATATTTATTTTTAACCCAGAGAACGTTATGGTTTCTTGTTATTCAAATTTCAATTAGTCTTGTATTTTTATATTTATGTGTATTTCTAGGTATGTCCTTAATAAAAAAAAATAAAACAAAGGTTAGATCCAGTGCCTATAGTGTTCGGCCACCATAAACCCTGCTAAACTGTAAGTATCAACAAAGAAACAATGACCAGTTAAAAATAAATGAAGAACAATGCCCTTAAAGATAAAACAAAAATCAGAAACACTATATTAACACTAAGGAGATTTAAATGGAGATGGCAGTATGGAATATTTATAAAAGGCAATGATAAATGGAACAAAAAAGTTACCAGATGGTATCCCTAAGAATATAAAAGGTAGAGAGGCAGACCATAAAAACAGTGACCTGAAAGAGATCGTCTCAAAACAGGACAGAAGGGAAGAAAAGAGGTTTTAGCTGACTGGCAAACAGATCTACAAAAAATATAGATATTAATTTTAGATATTAAGCTCGATAAAAATTACTTTTTGCAAGATAATTCTTCATTATTATTATTATAACTGTGGGTACTTGAAAATTATCCGAATAATCGTTACATTTTAACGCACGAACATAAAAATAAAATGAATAGAATCATATAGAGCATTCTACTTCGCAGTAAATTATAATTCATTATTCTTACCCGTCGATAACATAATGAATAACTTTTTATAACATTAGTACAGATAACGTTCCGCGCGCGTATAATATCACTCAAGGCGTACCTCTTGCGGGGAATCTCACAGACGACTGATATTATCACAGCAGAGTTTATTTATTTTTTTCACCTCCTAATCAAATATGTTGTTATATTTCCAAGTGTTTGTATACGAAGTTCCTTTGAATTAATGCTAAAATTCCCCACGCTTTTTAAAAATTTCAAGTTTTAGCTGGTGATTAATCCGCAATTAACATATTTTTTAATTTATTAATATTTAGCTGTCAAAGTGTACTGTCGTAAGTATTGGCCTGATATGGAGATGCTCGTGGATCGAACCGCAACCCCGTTTCTTCGATTTCGATTCTGTCAAGGGAAACTTATATAAAAGTAAGTGACTTTTGAATAACAAAAATAAAATTTTATGACAAGATGTAACGACAAACAGCTTAAAGTTATTTGCCTGTCGTATCGTATTAGACAAAATAAATCAATTCAACACATTTCAGAGCGATCACGTTATTTATTAACTAAATGTGAAGTTAATAAATTATTATTGTGCCCTGGCCGTCTGAACTATGAAACGCGCGAAGTTCATAACGAACTGTCAATGTCACAACTTTTCTGAAATTTTTCAACTTTCTACACAACTTTCTATCTATACAAATAAATAAAATTGGAGTGTCTATTTGTAATATTGAAATAACATTTTTTACCACATACATATGAATATGTATACGGTACATATACCGTCTGTCTAATTGTTCCTGGATAGGCGGAACTTATACTGGCAGATAGCTGATTTAATGAGAAGTAACCCAGGCCACTTAAATTTTTTACAAATTCTTTAACGGGAAAATTTAATAAACGTTTTTTTTTTGTTAAATTCCACGCGCGTGATGTCACAGGCTAGCTAGTTTTCAGGCAGCTAGTTTTTCGCTCATGGATTATTTTTATATATAAAAAAAAAGTTTTTCGTGTTTTAGATATCAATGAAAATACACTACAAAATTTAAACGATGCAGGTAACAAATACAAATGACTAGATTCATCTGAAAACTCAGAGGAGTCAAGTTCTAATATTTTTTTCAGAGACTATGGCCACGATCTTTGGCCTTTTCCCATCAATTACAGACAGGATAATATATAAAATAAATGGAAGGCAAATGGTTTGTCCCAAAAAAATCTATTATAAACCAACTCTTGCTTTACATTTTGTTTTACATATAATGCGTTGGAACCCATATGCAAACGTCATCGTGCAACTGGAATACTTCTATCCAGAATTGATTTTATTTTTTAGTTCACGGAGCCTTCGTTCCGTGAATTCAGTTCACCAAATCTAGAGTGAGCAAGAAATAAAATTTGTAATCCTCAAATACAAGTATCCACATATAAACAAATTCATGTGGAAGGGGTTTTATGCGCGGCATAAAAAAAAACGTGAACGTTTTTCACAGACGGACCAGTTGTATCTTTTTGAAAGAATGTGGTCACCATGGTAGAGTTTTATCCACGAATTGGACATATTAGGGTTATAATAAACCAGAGAAGCACTCACTATGACGTTTGCAATGATTTCATTATCTTTATTACAATAAGGAAGCAAGCGACATTTAGTAACATTGTAATGCAGTGAACACTTTGATTAACATATAATAAAATGACAATAATAAATATAACAAAGCTCTTCTCATAAATATATATATATATATATATATATATATATATATATATATATATATATATATTTATATATATATGCCTTCTCAGTCTGCAGTAGTTCTAGCTTAGTTGCAGTTTTGATGACGTCTGTCTGTCATAAGAGAGGTTTTCAGTATATATACCAATGGTTTGTAAACTATGGCAATTCATAACTTATTTTCACGACTTTTTTTTCTCGAATACCCTTATGAAACGTGCGATTTATTATTTACGTATAGATATATTATTTACATGTCACTATTAAATGACACAAGCCTACAATATACAATGTGTTTACGAATGTACACATGCGTAGAAGTGACAATACGTTTTAGTTCCCATACAACTTTCGAAATTATCTGGTCGGATGACATCGTTCAAAGTCCAGATCATATCGACATGTAGAAATCTTTAGTGATGAAAATTCAATAAAGATGAATAATCTGAATATCGTCAAAACTAACAAAACGTTATCTACACGGGCTAAAGTTCAAACACAAACCAATCTCTGCATAAAGTTTCTCAGATTCGGAGTTTTATTTTTAATATGAAGCATTCAGATCGTACTATTACAATGAAATGCTTTTACAAAATGCGCTATCATACTGTAACGTCTATATTAGCTGTCGAATATTACTATTGTGTTACTATGTAAAAAAGCATGCAGCAAAACATATACAGTACATAAACGAAAATTACATTTTTAAAGTAAGAAAAGGGCCAATATTTAGCCACTTCACAGATTGTGTTTGGCACTAATCGGTGTAACATAACTCCTGAAGATGTCCCGTGGAAGGGCGAAACACGTGTTAAGTGATTTGACGGTGGCAGTTGTGTAATTCGCATTGTTCGCCGCATACACATTTATCAGCGGGCTGGCAGGCGGTGCACTTTGTTGCACGACTACCACTGCATGTGCGGAAGTGGCTAAATATTGGTCCTTTTCTTACTTAGGATGGACTTCCGCAAGATAACGCCTGGTTCCATTAAACATTTTTTTTAAATTATAGTCTGTCTGTTTATCTGTTTGTTAAGGCAAATCTCTGAAATGGCTGGATCGATTTTAACACGATTTATACTGGCAGGTAGCTGATGTAATAATAAGTAAGTTAGGCTACTTTTATTTCAGAAAAATTCCTAAACAAAAAAATACTAATAATTAATTTTTTCAGACGAAGTCGCGGGCACAACTAATATTGTATAAAAACCGGCAATATTTTAGTGCTGTTGTTTTTTTCGATTGAGCACATAGACGCCTCTACAAAATATAGGCTTCCTCCAATGACATCTATTGGGGGATTTACCAAGCTTTGCAGGCGGGTTGGCTATCGCAGTGTGGTATTATGGTACGCAAAGGACACTGCTTCCCTAGCAAGCAATTCTACATAATTATTGCACAAAGCATAAATTATATAAGTTGGTATCCCAGGAACCGAACCCGGAACTGGACTATCACTTTGTTTCTTTAGTATGCTCCAAACTTTTCCTGCCGCAAAGTATTCAACGAGTCACTCACATATGACTTGCAGGCTACCGTTTTTCTATCGATGACACAAATATAGAGAATGATAGGTCATAGTCTAGTATTTCATGCATAAACTGTCAACGAATTAGCAACCAATCAATCTTTATATTACGTGAAAATCGAAAGTTATTAAGAAACATATTTACCGCTAAAATCAACCATTCCGCGCCTCTTCATAAACAGACGTGTTAACTTTTCACTTTAAATAATTATAAATCCACTGCACATAGAACAGGTAAAGTACTTGTGATGTTTCTTAGGCATTCGCATACTGCGAGCGAAGCGATATTCGATCGCGCATTGCGACATTTTCATTTTCAACACGTGCATATTGTTTCTACGAAAACGTTAACAATGTATATCGTACATTGTATATATTACACCTATACAGTGTGATTGCTTATAAATACAGAAGTTGGATGTATGTTATAAGCAATGTACTAGCTCATTTATCAACAAAAAGCTTTATAAAGTGATCACTATGAAATACGTAACATCAACAACTTATGGCAGAAACAGATAATAAGCAATAAATAATTTTACGATTTCCTTCCTATTATCATCACATTATTTATGCATTCTGAAATTTTAAGAGTGTACATTAGTTGACAGAAAATGACCTATATGTCAATCCTTTAAAGCTTTTATACGTTTAACTAATCATCTTGTAAATAATAAGCTATATCCAGGTAGTTTTAATTTATTGTCAATATATTAAAACATAAAAAAATTCGGTAAATTTTGAAATATCATACATAATGGTTATGTAAATAGATCCCTTCTGAAAACCATAATGGCATGGAGAGATGTCCAACTTTTTTTTTGTCAGCTGACAAATGGTATTTAGCATCAGGCTTCACGGGGTTTAAATAAAGTTATTATCCGATTAGATATATTTACAGCGATCACTTGTGCAGATCACGAGAAGAATTCCAGAGGACTCGATTCAATTTAAAATTCAAAATATCTTTATTCAAGTAGACATTTACATGCGCTTTTGAATCGACTATTTTATCATTACAAGTAGTAAGCTACCACCAGCTCTGAACACTGATCTGTTGAAAGGAACCGGCCAGAAACTCAACAGTTGCTATTTTAAATGATATATAACAATTTTTTTTCATATATACATTATAACATCATATAAATGAGTCAATAAACCAAATTTCACACATTTTGATTGTATTTAATAATAAACTTTCAATTTTTAATTTAAAACTTAATAACGGAAGGTCCAAGACATGTTGTGGAACTTTATTATATATATACACCCAGACCCAATAAGGATTTGTTAACATCTTGAAGACGAAATTTATCATGTGTCTGTCACTATTTTTCATAGTTCATTTTAAAATATGGCGCATAAATAATGTTATTTAAAAATAGCAATACCTAGATAGAAACTAAATTCATCCAACTTTCATCTACAAGGATTCCAAACTTCACCTTCAACTTAAAAGAGTCTACGAAAAACTGACGGTATGTTTTTTTATATAAACTACAAAATGGTTTTGGAATATCTCCGTGTTAATCGATATCTTTTTTAAAATTAGCAAATCGATTTCCAAAATTATTTTTGACCTTTGAATTGCGACGGATGGAATATGTTTATCACTTTAATATCGAGGAATTTCTTGGTGATCTACTTCGCGTAATGCAAATTAAAATTATCTATTCATTTAGGCGTTTACACGTACTTTTTAATATAAACACCGATTCGGAATGTTGATCTAAATAAATTAAAATGAAATTTAACAATGTTTGATGTTCGTTAACGAAAATGCATTGACATTTAACAGCTGAAAATATATTCTTAGACTGTGATCGCTTGAATTAAATCTTCAGTTTCCGCGAACACAAAAGCAATGAAATAAAAATTAATTTCTATAAGTGTTTTTGATTAATGTTTGCGCGGGCCGCAATATAGTGGGTTGCGGGCCCATAGTTGCCGATCCCTGGCAGATAATATGATACAAATATATGAATGAGACAGGTTTAAATAATAAAACCTCTGCCCAAATGATAAACTTTGATAAGACTAAACATTAAACAATAAAATTTTTAATCCGCCAGAAACAGATAACTAAATAGATAAAACTAGATCACGTCAAGGAACTTTGTTTAAAGGTAACTGATGTACTGTAATCTGTGTGTTTATACAAAAGTAAATTATTTATTTTAAGATGAACTTCTTTCATCTTTTTCTAAGGCACACAGGGTGATTGGTTATAGGTTCTAGGCTAGATTTTAAAGGGGTGAATGTATGCCTCTTTATCTATTAAAACTTCGTTTATGTATGTAAATAAACGCAGTGTTGGGTGTAAACTGTAAATTAAATTGTATTATAGTAAATTTACTAATATATTTAATTTAGTACAGAATAAATTCATTAAAATTTTAATACAAATGTTTTTTTTTCTTTCGTTTGTCGGCCAAAAATATTAAAGATTTTACACATATTGACAATTATTCTCAAGTGATCATTTTGAAATATGTTACATTTATTTTTTCTATTGAAATACAACAGACCAATAATTTCGGGCGGTACAAAGTGTACAGGGACAGATAGTACACAATAATTAATTTCATTATGCAGCAATTCGAATTTTGAAAACACTTTTTGATCGTCGGAGGAAGGTTATACTAAGCTACCTTGAAAACCTCATAACAAAGCCTTGGCGGATTCGGGGTGATCTGCTGCACGATGGTCTGACCCGCGATAGGGCACGAGCTAAACCTGCTCGTGTTTTTATAACAAAGTAGAGCTACAGCTCTAAGACAAGCATCAACACAACTCTGATATTACGTTTATAGATTGTTAAACAATGGTATAACAGCTAAAAAAGAAATGAAAATTATAAATGTAAATTTATAGAATCTTGGAGCAAGGCGAAGGAAGTGAAGCGGTGTATGAAAGGAAATTAGAGGAAAGAATTAAAGACATTGAGGATGAAAGATGAAAACATTATGTGAATAAAAACCAGTCCTTGTCATGACATGGGTTGAACAATAAAAATATATGATAACTCTAGGAAATGAGTTAAAAAACATATCTTGTATGAACTAACAGTAATCAAGTGACTAAACAACTAATTTCGGTTATATATTTTATAACGTCGCTATGAAGAATTTTATTCTATTTGCCAAGTCTAAACAATTTATTTTTATCTAACATACAACATAATCGTGTATCATCTCATGAAGCTCATTTTTGCGTTGTCATCTATTCAAACAAATAAAGCCTTGGCGCTAGGGTCTTAAGGTTCTGGATTGAAGACCACGGACGGGCAAGCGCAGATTGGGATGTCCGCCCACGAGGTGGACAAACGACCTTGTTAAGGTCATCAGTTGATGCTGGATGTACGCCGTTTCCTACCGGTCTCATTGGAAATATCTGACCCACGTCCAGCAGTGGACCTCTTGTAACTGAAACGATGATGACAGACTGTAGTACATTAATAAAAAAATTACGAGATTTTGACTATACCTTCGTTACCAATAAAGACAATTTAGTTTGAAAATAAACGTAGTGTTTTGGGGTTGAATAAACCTATTTTGATTACGGAATTAAATTTTTTTAAAGAAGTGAATGTGTAGCTCACCGTATATCCTTTCCATAAATCAATAATTTCAGAGGTAACCGATAACGTAATGATAATATATTATATTAGAAGGACCGGAAAGTAATGTCGTGTCCGTCGACATATTTTACAGAAAAACCCATTGATTTCTACCGCACCGGCAATGAAAATTTGTATACTAGATGGCAAAAGGTTGTTGATAACGAAGGTGAATATATTGTTGATTAGAAAGGTGTAGTCGTGTGAATTTAACTTAAGAAATCGACATTACTTTCCGGTCCCCGTAATAGCAATAAAAAACGAGTTCTTAATTCAAATTACTACATAATAAAATAATTTTATTTACTATCTGTCCCTGCAGACTTTGTTCTGCGAGAATTTATTAATCTGTTGCATTCCAATAGATTTCCAGAGTGATCACTGTGTTTCTGAGTAGTTAACACTATTATTCTACTACTATTACTTTAAATTTTTTTTAAAAATTAGTTCCAACTTTTTTTTAACATTTAAAGTATAATTTTAATCAAAAAAAAAACTAAAATAATTACATTATAGTCTGTGTTAAAGTTAGAGATGACATATGTCAAATTATTTCCGTTACACCTACAACGCCATCTGTTATCTTACAACATAAACAATGCATATTTAGTATAATTGCATAACAAAACATGAGTTATGTGTAAACTGTAACACCAGATTTAATTACCACAGCCTATCGCGTGTTAATCAATCAAAACATTTATTTCATAAACAATGTAATGAAATGTGATATAACATATAAATAGCTACCACATATAACAGCGTCTTCTTTGACAAGCACATGATCATCTTGCATATTCTCCAGTATATGTTGATGCACCTTTTGTAATTTATTGACGGCGCTTATGCTATACAGTTAACAATTTTCTTTCACATAAAACTAATGTCAGACAAACATAAAATTTACTAACAATTCTCAACTAATATTGTCTATAGTTGAAACACAGCCAAAATTCCATCTATCATAATACTGTAATCAAAAAGTAATTGGATTATGAAATTTAAATTCTCTATTTATCCCCTTCAAAGTAATCCTCGTTTTCCTACATAGCCTTCAAAACCTTTGATTAGGTTTTTATCAATCATGACAAAATTGTGTCCCTGCATTGGCCTTCTGAGTGTGCTGAATAGCAAGAAGTCGCATGAAACCAAATCATGCAAATAAGGAAGTTGCATAATGTATCAGTAGAATTTTGGCATGATGTCTGATGGGTTTGGAATGAACTAAATGATTTCAACTTTTGACAAACAGACAGTGCAAATGTTATAGACAGTACTACCAACCTAGGAAAAAAATTTACCTGCCTTCCTAATGCCCAGGAGTGTTAAATGACAATTTCTCCTTTCTTTTTGATGGCAATAGTATTTAATTTAAGCATTTTTGCATTACAAAATTATTTCAATAAATTATACATATACATTTGTATTGTTAATGATTTTTTTAAATGATAAATTTCATCATATAATCATCTGTAATACAGGATCCTGTGAAAAAAACAGATAGGTATGGCCAAAACTAAGGATGCAAAAGTAAGAAAACATGTACATCACAAAAAATACCAAAACAAAGCTAGTTATTCCTTAGTCCATATTCAGCTATGGGTCAGAAACATTGAAAACGGCTAAAACTCTAGAAGCCTTGCTAATTAGTAACATAAAAACAATATATGTTGATAAAATAATTAAAAAACCAAAGAACTAGAAACTGTGTTGTGTATATACAAATAAATTACCTAAGCTTCAATAAAATAATAACAGATTGGCTTTGTTGTAGAAAGACCTAGACTTTGACAATAGAGAAGAGAACGGAAGACATCGCAAAGAAGGAAATTAAGAATGAATTGAAATGTTAGATTATGTGATTTATGTTTGATAAGTGAATGAATGATTACGTAAAGACTGGAAATAAAAAGATTGATTAGTTTATTAAAAATGTGGTGGTCCCTTTCCAAGCCAAGGGTGTATGAGAGGCCGTTAAATATGGAGGTGATTAAAAAAATAGTAACATTGATATTCCTAAAGTAAAATTTATTACTTTAAGCTATAGCGCTACATATTATTTTTATATCGCAATTTCATATTCATTTACATTACAAAGCACAACATCTAGTTGCCCAGGCCTTGCCCAATTACTTCCATCTGCCCCTGTCTCGAGCTAAGTGCCCAAATGCCCTGCAGCTTTTTTAAGTTGATCAGACCACCAACTGTGGTATCTGCCTCTTTTTCTTAGGATAAGGAAAAGAGGCAACCTATTGCATTTAAGTGTCCATACAGTAGTGGACTGTTGACTGTTTTATCTTTCTACTTTTTTAAGTGCAGTGTCCTCCAATTTTGTTTCCTCAAGTCCTGTGTTCTTTTCTTGTCTAATATTAGATATCCAAGCATTATTCTTTCCATGGACCATGGACAAGGTCTGGGTTTATTAAGGTGTATCGTTACATAGACATAATTTCATAGTTATCAGTTACATACATATGTTAAAGATATTAGATTCGGTTTTGGATTGTATATTAGTTGTTCCTGAGCATTTCTTTTAGTTACCAGAGTCTGTTCCACACACCAAACAAATTCTGGTTATATTTATAACAATCTGGTTATATTAATAAAATAGATAAATGACACAAGTTCGCAAGATATTTATTCTAACTAAGAACATACTTATTAAGTTTTGGAATGTTTGTAACAAAAAGGTCAAAATTGATGTATGCATTATATAGTTGATCTGGTTGTTTTTTCTTAATTAACATTGTGTAATAAATCTTTTAATGATAGGTTACCACAGTCAAAATGCCAAAATAATTGTATCACTGACAGACTTACTGCAATTGTCAACATGTAAAAACACTAACCACCTCATGACTGTGAAAACTCTTCATGGTATTATTCCTACAGGTGCATATATAACCATTTACTTTAATAAATATAAGAACACAACAGTCTTTTATTTAATTTAGAATAGAGAACCTTTTATACTCCTAAGGCAATACATAATAATAAATATATAATAAAAGATTAAAGATCTAATACAGATGAAGTAAAATGTACAAATAAAAATAAATAAATATATAGAAAATGAAATATTTATTCTTTGTTTACTACCATACAATGTTAAATGCAAATAGCTAATCATGTGACTTTATCATTATTAGCAATAACTGATTGCATAGAACAAAAGCTAATAGATAAGTGTATCAGTGACACACTTATAAACAAAATTGCACTAATTTCCTTATTTTTTTTAAAAAAAATGCAAAACCATAACTAAAACTGCAATGGTTTGTATAAATTTTTTTTAAATTTAATATCAGTATAGATGTCTAGGATAACAAAACTAATAATAATATTTAAGTGTCTTATATTCACTGACCTAAACTAAATAGAATATATATTTTTTCACTTATATTTAAAAAAATATAAAGATATTTAAAAAAATAATTACGATTTCTTTTTCCTTGTCTAATTCACAAGGCAATTATAGTTAAGGTATGGCATTATGAGTAAGGTATTGTTATTTCATTCAATATTACCAATTTATATGTTTTAGACACTTATAAAAAATTGTTAAAACTAGTGCTATAATGTTATAGACATTTTATATCGAGGAACGAATTTCGTTAATAGTTGTTTTAGAAAAATAATAACAATTAAATTACATAAAATCCATATTTTCGACCGGTTAAATAATGTTTTATAGTTGCTAGCAAGTTGTTCCTCTAATTTATTTTTTCCTAAACAGTATATTAATTTTGAAAGACATTAAAACGATTACAATGAATAAATAATGAACATACCTAAAAGTGGTCTTCTTGGATCATCGCTATCCATGTTTACGGCTAGGATGTCCAATATACAGATCCATTATCACACGCAACCGTTTCACTACAACATTAGAATCTTCCGGCCACATTGCAATACTTTGTTATATACTTATTCACGCGGTTAATTTAAATTGCGACAATACAACAAATCATTTCTGTCAGCGTCAATTGACGTTGTCAATCTGACTTGCCATAAAGTGTTTTACGTGTCTAAAACATAAGCTAGAAACGAAAAAAAATCCTCATATATTAAATGGATACAAATAAGTTTTATTTAAAAAAATAAGTATAATTAACGATTCAATATATTGCCTAAATATTAGCCACACTAATAATCTAATAAAATCTACGAGTGGTTTTAATTTTTCCTATCGAAATAAATTATTAAGTTATTATAAAAATTAAATTTATTTTATAAAAATAAACCATATATTTAAAATAATAAATTATATGAATAATCATGTTTATTTTTTCATTCAAAGTGAAATAATCTACGTTTTAATATATGATATTCCCGTAGAATAATGTATTTGTGCAATCTTATCCAATTAGTTTCCACCTTATTGTGATAGGGAAACTAGCATCAATACCCAAGCCACTAATTATGAAGCGAAGATGGGTGATCAAAAGCATAGACTGGCACAATTTTATCGTTGTGAAGTAGCTCTATTAGTCTAGTTCTAGTTTCTTTTTCTGTCTCTTCACAGAGTAGATCAGTGTAGATTTAAATAGAGGCCGTTGCTCTCTGCAGAAGGTGTTTTTGAGTGTTGAGTTAGATATTTTTGGAAAGGTTAAAAAAGTAAATATTTCTAATAAAAAAGTCAATAAATAAAGGACCACTAGATATAATTTAGTTCAAGAACATTCAACAATTTCACGCAAAGACCTCTGTCCCAGATTTTATTTTTAATTTAGCTACATTTACCATTTCAAAAGAGTTATAGATAACGTTTATTTTACAAAATACCGATATTTATATTAACTATTCTATGTATTAAAAAGAAACTTTTAATCGAAATCAATGTTAAGCATGAAGTAAAAAAAGAATTTGTTTGCTATTTAAAGTTTCAGTCAAATTACTTTATTACCACATTAAAAAATATTTCTTAATAACTACAATAAATCATGACAATAAAAACGAGATAAATACAAATAGAGAAACTAGATATTTAACTACAAGAGCGAATAGCCTTTAATTGGGACAAGTCGAATGCTGAGGTACGCTTCGTGACAGATAACCCCTTCGTTAGATCTTTGCTAGTTTATACCGGTTATACAATATTAGTTACATATTTTAATGTGTTATCATATAGATCATATACATAGTATCTATAGATCGAAATAAGTATAGTAAGCCTTTTTAAATGTCAGGATTCCTTAAAAATATTTAGTTCAGTAATATGACTACAGATTATGCAAATGAAGAAATGCAAAACACTTTTCGTTTCCATAAAATTACATCCTTATTTTGAAATGTAATATTTTGAACTGATAGCTGTTATTTAATGTGGTAGTTGCAAATCAGCTTTCACAAAGATTGAGGTATCGATTTTGTATATACATGATCGGTATATGTGTATCATTATCATCAGAATGTCAGCTGATAGACCCACTACAAGACATGATGACCAACTACCTGTCGCGACTTTGACTGTATCGTTGGTCTACCTTATAGGGGCCACCCCAGACCGCGTCTATCACTTTCAGAAAACCTTTTTAGCCCGAAAGGCTGTCGATTGCACGAGCGAGTTGTATACTTTTTCTTCATTAATATGACATCACTGTCTCTCTAAATAAAGTACAAAGTAAATTATTGATACCCAAAAGCAAACGGACGAACATATTTCTCCGATAAAAGTAGAGCACTCTATTAACCCCTTCCGTTTCCTTATATTAGTTACGATGAAGGTGTTTACCCACAAATTTTCATGATTAACCTGAATACGCAACAAGTTTATGTACATTTAATTGCCTTATATAATTGTGTAGGCGTTTAATATTTTTGTTAAATATATGAGCCGTTCATTTTTATAAATAACGAAACATCGATAGTTAATTAAACATTATTAATGCAATTAAAACGTGTCTGTCTGAGTCTACGAGGTTGAAAGATGACCTTGTTGAGATAGTCGGAAGACGCTGGAGAAAAGCCGCTTTCAACCAGTCTTATTGGAAATATTTCAATTGCGGCCTTTGACGTATGTTATGTTTTGTGTAACATTGTTAAAATATTACTACTATAGTAAAAATTTAGATAACTACGACATTGTTGCTCACCTGATAACCTGTAAAACAGATATCAATTATTAATTTTATCTTTTAACAGGTCAAAATGTAAATGTTGCAAGATAATGAAAATGTTATACATTTATGGCACAAAGTGTACGTATGTACAGTAAGTTGTATTTCGTGCGACAGAGATACGAAGTCGAAATTAGTCAATTGTCTCTTTCCAAAAGCTCGATGTGCAAAATTTATCGCCGGAACTGTACAATTATATTTTATAATCAATTTTAGATCTGCCACTGGAGAGATTTAAAACCAATATAAAAAGAATATTATTGAAAAATAATATATTGTTCTATCCAAGAATACTATACTGTTGTTAATGCTTGGAATTAAATATTGTCGATGCTCGCTCAGGAAGCTAATTATTGTCACGGACTCTTTATAAAACTATATCTGCACATCAACTGTTGAGTTTCTCGCCAAGTTTTCTCAGCAGGACTGCCTTCCGAGCCGATATTTATATTTCAAGTTGAGCCTATTCGAATAAAAACTTTTTGATTTTCATAAATTTTTTAGGAACTTTTTAGAATCAATTTTCGAAAATATCAATTATTATCTGTTGAGCCTACTATTTGTCAGTTTTTCTTATGACAGATTTATAATCTATATTTAAATACATAATATACGGAACAATTGTAAATATGTGTAAAAGTTTTAAAGTGGTGAATGTATAACTAATTGATCAGCAAAAGGCATTAAAGCTATAACATATATTTTCAAACACCTGTACAATTAAGATCACTCTAAAATATGTCTAATCAATTTTTTATTTTGGAAAGGGACAAGCCAATAACTTCTGTACAGTCTGCAAGGATATATAATTCACAATAGTTAATTTTAACATGTTTTAATCGGAATTTTCAAAACGATTTTTCTAAATATATTATCATCATGTTATTATTTCTGAAACCGTTGATTTTTGAACAGGATAAACTATATATTAATAGCTGCAAATGACCTACACAATTATCCGTTACAATCTTTTACATCTCAAACCATTAATAGTATATTTACCAATTAATTATATGTTTTGGATATATCTTAAACGAATCGTTTGTGATTTCGCTAAAAAATTATACATAGCTGTATTTTGAGCGGCAGCCGAAAACCGTGTGGCGATTGCTTTTTATTTTCTTATATTTTACTTTGACATTTTGACGTTAAGTGTTATATTCTTTTTTAAATTTGTCAAAAACGTTTTAAAGCGAACCGTGTAGACTGTGTGGCTGCATCTTTGTTTACAATATTTAACAGATCTTAACGTAAACAAGACGAGTTAAATTTTACATCAGCGTTGTGCGTTTATAATCTGTTGCGTCTTAATATTCTGTTATTACGTTAAAATACAAACAAACGTCATTACAATTCTAATAGTTATGATGTTTCAAATCGTTTATTTTCGTTTAAAGATCTTTTCTAGAACATTCACATATTACGTAAAATATGTTATTATGAAATGATAAAATATACGGTACATTCGCAGAAATAAGATAAAATTATTTTTTGATATCAAAAGTATTTTATTTCATGTTATTAATTTTAATCTTATAATTATTTTTAATTTTATGTTTAACATTACATGTGTTACTAGGGAGACATGACGTACTTCGAGTAATGTCTAATGTTGAACGACAAGACATCGTTCAGTCAACTCACAATCACGTATATTACATTATGTTATTAAGAAGTGATAAAATATTCGCATATACGCAAATAAAATAATTCTCATATATAACAAAAAAAACTTTTCAGAATTTGTATTCTGAATTATATAAATGCATTAAATTTTATCCAGTAACATATATACACCTATCCCCCAATTTACACGGTGGATACGTTCTTGAGAAAAACGTGTAAATCGAAAATTTAAAATTTTCGAGACAAAACCGTGTAAATCGAAAAGCTTGCAGAAAATGCATAATTTTGCTATGTAACAGTTGTGATTTTTTTCAATATTTTTAGGTGTACACAGAAATAAAAATAAAATTCATTGACAAATTAAAATATTTAATATATTACGGAAACATTATTTTTTTATTTATAATAATCTAAATTATGCATGCACTTGTAATTTACGAATATGGAAAATTAAATATTTCTGAAACTGTGAAACTTTCACTCAAATACAATTTTCCGTAGATAAAACTTTAATTTTATGCGAAGAAATACAGACACAGTATGCATGTGCAGCAAGTCAGCACATAAGCTTGGGATTTCCCGTGAAATATGTACACAGCACACGTGTTCAATCACAGAAGCATTTAGTAGAGTGCAAAAAAAACTTATTTGGAAAACCGTTTAAAAGCGAAAACGTGTAAAACAAGTACCGTGTAAATTGGGGGATAGGTGTATTTCGAAGACTGTTTAGCTGCCTTTAAACATACAATTGTCCATATGTTAACTCCTGAATTCTGACCGATGACACTTTAAGTGAAGAAAGAACAATCGCCTTGCCAGATGACACACTTCTAATAAAGCCTTTAAGGCTTTAGTGAAACAGAATACCGCGTCACTCATACGCTCCGCAACTACGCCTACTGTAGCAACAACCAGCTGCAAATACAAGTTTCGTCTCAGATGATGTTAATGGTTTTAGCCCTGGCTGCTTTTACAGCTTCATTGGAACCGATTTTATTGGAACGGTATGGTTCGTGAACTATTCAAAATTTAAACAAAGCCTTCGTATATGTCGAAAATATAAGCTTTGGTTGTAACTTAGGTTTCTCACCAAAGAATATAAGCAAGATATGTGTTCTTAATTTAAATTAAAATCAGTTTTATAATACGAAAATAGCTAACGCAATAGTCGTTCACGTGACGGAGGCTAGAAATAGTCGCACCCCGACTGATGCAATGCGTGACCGCCTTGCACTAGGCGACCGCCTCGCGCATTTTCTGCTTAGCTATTCTAAACACGAACAAGTCTCTAAGCCTCACAGTTCCAGAGATATCAGGATTAGACAGTATATAGGCGGAAACATATAAATTTTGATTTATATAGACGTGTATATGGGGTTAACTGGTAGAGAATTCTTATTAGGCATTTAGTCCGCCATAACACAATTTGTAATAAGAGTAAATAAATTAAATAAAGATGTATCGGCAAATGTATTTGTGACATACTGATGGTCGCGGGGTGTTGATGGATGCAGTCAGCTAATGAGTCAGTCATCGTGGCGATCTAAAGGGAAGCCTATGTCTTGCAGTGGACATCCATCAGCTAAGAAGAAGAAAAAAAAAATGTTGCTAAGCACTTAAAACTTATCGATTGATTCGGTCAACTTTTTTCGTAATCCAGTAAAGTCACGAGAAAGGTTCCGATATGTCATTTTTCATACAAACCACAGAGTAAAAATGTCTCTAACTGTCAAACACTTAAATGTAAACAAAGAAAACTGGTTCTTTTATCAATAACCAAATAGACCAAATAACAACGCCGTAATATTATAGTTAAAGACGCTAATGTTGTGGATTTTAAAGTCCACGATTATCATTGGTGTAGTTGGACTTGGAACAAGTCAGTTTACCCTAACGCTTTAAACACCCCCAAATCTTTACCAAAGATGTGTCATGGGTCTTTTGTGTTACCTTCATGACATACATAAAAATGTTAAACAATATCTTAAACCTTTAAAACTCTGTAACGGTACTTAGTTTTAAATGTAAAATTAAAAGTACATTATTAAAACATTCAAAAGTTTTTAGTTAATAGAAATGAGCGAAACATGGTTTTTTAACTCATTTACCTGATTGATATTATAATATAAACACGAAACATTGTCATATTACAATTAAAAGAGCAACTATTGAGTTTTTGACCGGCTCTTCCCACAAATCAGCGTTCCGAGACGGTGATAGCTTATTGCTTATAATGTTAAAATAATCGACAGTAAAAAGGTCATGAAATGTCTACTTAAATCGATGGTTAAAGTGCATTGAAAGCCTACTTAAATAAAGATAATTTGAATTTAGTGTTTTTTTTTTAATTTAAGCTCGAAATAAATGTCACAAATTTAACAGAATGTTTATTTAGAATGTATATTTACGTCATACGTTTGTCTTTTTTCATTGTTATTAGTATACAAGTCTCGTATAGATCTAGCAAATTAGATATATTGGTTAGAAACGAAAAAAATGAGCATCGTATATACGTTTTGGTTGACGTATTTATAGGGCCATGCTACGCGTTTATCGTCACAACACTGCATTTGCAGCAAAAGAATTAATTGCTAAAGACAATAAAAACATACATTAATTCATTTAAAAACTATACAATTACTTTCTCTGCTATCGTTTATTTTATTATAAATCTAAAATGTTGCATAAACATCGATTCATTCATGCTACATTTTAGCGACATGATAAGAACTACTAGTATGATAATGTGTTTGTAGTGATAGCAGAGTTAAAATATGCTATAGGGGAGCCTTATTTTATTTTA
Source organism: Battus philenor (assembly GCF_028537555.1). NCBI lineage: Eukaryota > Metazoa > Arthropoda > Insecta > Lepidoptera > Papilionidae > Battus > Battus philenor. Next base: position 1,378,529 of record NW_027181759.1, on the reverse strand, counting down.
GTTTTTACCAATTTGGACTATTCCTCGCATTCAACTCATGGTGAATACAAGGACAAGTCGACGACTTTAAAAAATGACGCAACAACGTATTTTTTTACACAAAAAAGATACATACTACTTTGTTTATATTGCCGTCTCCCTCTCACCGGAAACACTAACGTAAATCGCTCGACGAGTTTCATCATGACGATCGACCAATTTAAAATGATCCTCATAATCCACCTTTCATTAATAGTTTCATTATTAAAATTAAATGTCTTCAGAGGTCAGCGATAATTTGCTACTAGATAATCACGACTCTGTAGCAAGCCGATGTGGGACAACGTAAGCAAGGTGTTGCAAAATTTATTAAATTGCCTCTATTGGGTCATGTAGCCCCAGTAATCATTTTATTTCTAACTAAAAAAAAAAAACATTTCTGTGTAACTGAATTGTTTAGTTAAAAAATTAAAATAAAATGTTAACAGAAACAAAATAGTTTAGGATCTAAAACTAAAACACGGGCATTTTATTATCCATATAATTATTAGTACTATTATATGAAAGTGATCGAAAAAACGCCATTAAAATATAAAGGGTGATTTTGGTCACAGTTTTAAAGGAGTGAATGTATAGTTCATTTGTCAGCAATGAGCTTTAAGCATTTATCACCTATTTCCAATCAACCTGTATGAAATTATCTTTCTGGAATATGTTACTTTATTTTTTTATTTTGGAAGGCGACAAGCCAATAACTTATATATATATATAATGTTTGCTGGGAAAGATATTAAACAATAATTAATTATAATATGAAAAATCTGAATTCGATAGAAAACGCTTTTCTTAGTATGTTATCAATACGTTATTAATAACTTCTGAAATCATTATTATTCACCTATTTAAAATATTTACACCTATATCCAATCGCCCTGTTTATACAGTAGTATAATACATCGTCAAACAATAATATTATTCATTAAATAATATTCATAATTTAAATAGTAAAATATGGATGTACATAATATAGATAAATTAAAATTTTAATTTACCACGAAGCATGGTCTTGATCATTAAAAAGAAAACAAAATGTCATTCAATGCCGCCGCCGACGACATAAAACCGCGGGAAAGTGAAGCTTCGCGCCATTTACAGTGCGTCGAGTAAACAGAGAACGCTGCGGTAAACAAATCAATTGACATACTCGCGTGCAGTGCAGTGCATTCTGTTCACATTTGCTTTTATTGTAAAGGATTATCTAATATCGGTAAGATATATTTGTTTTTCTAATTCAAATGGAGATGATAATTACAAAAGTTTTTTTTGAATTAATTAAAATTATTCGCTAGCAGACATTTATTAACCAATTATCACAATAATTGCCATCTCCGTGAATACAACCTATGTATAATATTATTATCATATTATTTTTTCATATAGTTTTAAGATAGTGAACATTAAAATGTTTACAAAATTCAAAAAATTTCGAATTAGGAACTTTTGTTTCTTTTATCCTAGTGAAAGCAAACGTATACAATGCATAATAGATATGGAACACAAATTTTGAAGTGGGTTGATAAATTTTATCCTTAAAATTAAATTTTTAATCTTTCAACACAATTTTAGTTGAAATTTACATTTCATAGAGTATAAAAAAGGTGACAATTATTTATTTAAATTTTGTTTCAATATTTTATTATTGATACTTATACTTATTTTAATCTTTTTTCTTTTAAAATCTGTAATGATGTAAATATATCGATGAAAAATTTAAATTTTTGATTATTAATATGTTAACATTTTCTTATGGCTAGAAGAATAAATCAACTAAAAAATGCGTAAATGATGATTTGAATTAAAAAGTTTAAAATCTTATTACAAGACACGACTGAGATTATAAAAAATTAAACAGCATTTTGCAAAAACATATACTGTTAATTAAATAATTAATATTGCAATATTAAATATATTTTTATTTATTTAGAATAAGCGAACAACAGAAACAACGTATAACATATAAAAATTTAAATATGCTTATTTAAGGTGTGTTAAATAATCACAACATTTATCATATAAAACAGTAAATAAGTAAAAAAATAGCCATATTTTACTATTATAATGAAATTAAAATAAAATCACCATTTAATTTCATTTAGCAAATAGGTCAGCTATATGAATTTCATAATTAAATTGTTAAGGTTACAAAAATATTCTCAATTCTCCTGTGGACTCTTTAAAATGGATTGATATAATTTAAATGACTAGTCAAAATTAATTGTTCTCTCATATAAGATTATCTTATCGAATTAGAAATATGTCGTTGACCTGGCCCATCCCGCTCCGAGCGACACCGGCCGCAAGCAATCTCCATGTCACCTTTTATCGAGATTTACCAACACCCCGCGATCAAAGTTCATCACCTATTCCACAGAATTATCTAGAAGTTTCCTTTGTACGTTAACTTTTTAAATAAACTTCTAATGATAAAAACATTACACCAATTAAGTCGATAACCGCTTCCCTCGGCTTGCTTACTTAATAAAAACCAACCAACCATCTTGAACTGTAGTCTAATAATAAAACTAATGCACTAGGAGCGCAGAAATTATTGGAATCATTGGTTTACCGATACGTAGTTTTCTCGAGATTATACTCTAGATATTTACGCGAATTTTGTGTGTGAATTTATTAAGTTTCATATGGATTGAATTTAGATTTGTTTTCTTTATCATCGCTATATTAGAACGGGAACCTCCTGGTAATACTTTCATATATCTGAAGTCCCGCTAGTGAAAGTCGTCGTTTCAGGGAAGAAAACTCTTTCTTTCCTAATAAAAGACACGACGTAATTTGGCTAACTTCTCTGATACGGGCAATTGACTCCCCTGACTCCGTCGCCAAAAAGTCAAGAGGGTCATCAGACGTTGCTTCCCTGCCGATCTGCAGAATGGTTGTTCACAAAACCTCGTCGCTGCATGCTACCTCTACGAAAAGAAACTTAAATGGATTCCAGACCACAATTACACGGGATTAGTCTAAATTAGTAGAGAGAATATTCTCAAATTGGTCTAAGACAGTACTTTTTACCCTTTCATGTCCCACTTTAGCCTTTCGAAAATTCGTTGCCTCCTATGTAACATATGTATTTTTATATTAAAAAGTAAGGGTTAAACTCGTCGAGTCCGCTTTTTAAGTTGCCCCCTGTAGGGGGTTCGAGGGTGTCGTTTCCGAACAGAAGTTTGTGAACAGTGTCGATGTTTTAATAAAACACAAAATTTTCACCTGCCAAAATCTGAACTCGGACTAAGTATATATGTCACAGTTTCTGCTACAACATGTCATATTGCCAATTACAATGTCATTTATATTTCATAACTATTTTAAAAGTTTGTACAAAGAATGTTCTAGATGAAAATAGTGAATAGCACTGCACGGCTGCTATCAATTAGGTATTTCGCTTATTATTATATATAAACCATAATTATTACCATTTAAAGAATTCAGATTCGAACCCGCTATCCCTCTCTCATCTCCTTGTTCGACCATAAGCTGGCAATTGCGATCTTTTCGCAATACGACATGAACGAAATTATTTCTAAATCGATGTAAACATACTACTTACCTATTTATTTTTAGAACTTCTCGATATGCGTCACATATTAATTCTATTTCCTTTTTATTATTTTCTATTGATTACATCATCTACAGTTATCATATTTGGTTATCACGATTGAATTGATTGAAAGAAATTTCTACCAGGCGTCATAAATTAAAAAGTACTATGTTCCGATGCCTGATTATTATTTTTTTACAAAGGGTGATTGTAAAAGCTTTTAAGTGATGAATGTATCGCTGATATACTGTATATATGGTGCTCCCCTATGATAATATTGTTAAAAAAAGCATCAACAAAATTCAAATTACTACGTATAAAAATTGTACAGACAGAATTTATTTGCTTGTCGTTTTCCTATAGAAAAAAATTAATGTAACATATTTAGAGCGATCATTTTATACAGAATGATTATATAAAAAAAATATATATCCATCTATCCCCCGATTTACACGGTAGATACATTCCTGAGAAAAACGTGTAAATCGAAAATCAAAAAATTTTAAGTCAATACGGTGTAAATCGAAAAACTCGCAAAATCGCATAATTTTGCTATTTAACAGTTGTGATTTTTTGCAATAATTTTAGGTGTACACATAAATAAAAATAGAAGGCATTGACAAGTTAAAATATTTAATATATTAGGGAAAAACGTTTTTTTTTTATTTAATTACAATAAACATTAAACAGAAGAACAAAAAGTAAATTACTCTCATTCTTTTTTTCGGAATCGAAGGTTCGAATTCACTTTCATCACTCGAAGTTATTTGTGCCGATTCGATGTTTGAAGCGGAAATATTTACATTATGAGAGATGGTAATAAAATCGGTTATTAAAACAAAAAAATAACTTTTTGCGAAAACGTGTAAAACGAGTACCGTATAAATCGGGGGATAGGTGTATATATATATATATATCTCTTGAGGAAACTACGCATTACTCTATGCATAATATAACATTATTTCCGAATGATATAGGTAAGTATACGAACAATAGTAAGCTTGTCTCTGCGTGGAAACTTACAGCTGACGAACAAACAATACGACACTTCCTCTGTTCGCAACAACAATAAACACAGATAATGAAGGGGCAGCAATGTCAGGGCTGCGGCCACTCGGCCCTGACCGATGCAAGTTCGATACCCGGTTAGTGATGGCATTATATCGATATCGATTTACATTTTTGCAGTTTTGTATTCATAAAGAAGAGACGACGTTCAGAGGATTACTAATTTCTTTATAAAACATTCTAGCAAAGATTCAACATTATGTTCATTTCAGTAAAAAGACGTCCATTGTTGGACACACGACTCTTATAGCGTCCTCTGACTGTAGATAATCTGTACATTGTAGGCCATCTGCCTAAAGATAGGATAGCCGTTTCATGATCTGTGGAACTTAGTTTATTTACTCTTTTACATGGTTCATATTATTAAGTGCACCGTAAAGCAATGTCGTTTCTGTTGACATTTTTTACAGAAAAATCGATTGTTTTGTTACCGCTCCGGCATTGATTTGTAGACTAAATCACAAAAGATTGTTGATAACAAAGCTGAATATATTGTTGAATAAAATAAAAACTTGTTATAAATGTAGTCGTGTGAATTTAACTTAAGAAAGCGACATTACTTTCCGGTTCCACTAATGTACACGATAAAAGAAATTGTTAAATTTCATTTAAAATAGCAACTGTTTTGTTTCTGGCCGACTTTTCTCATATATGCATATCGAGCTGGAGGTATCATACTACTTATAACGTTAAAATGATCGACTATTCAATAGCGCGTGTATATGCCTATATGATTTTTAATTCTTTTTTTATTAATTTAAAATTATACAAATAAAGTATGAAATCTTTGCTAGGAAATACACAAATAATTTGACAACTATTAGGTTCAACGTACTGTGCATATTAAGGAGACCGGTAGTAATGTCGCTTTCTTAAGTTAAATTCACACGACTAGATTTTTAACAAGTTTTTATTTCTAATCAACATATTTCTTTCGTTATCAACAACCTTTTGCCGTCTAGTATACAAATTTTCAATGCATTAGCGGTAAAAATCAATCGTTTTTTTCTGGAAAATATGTCGACAGAACGACATTACTTTCCAGTCCCCCTAACACATCTCATATAAATTGTATTAAATAGACACATCAATTTAAAATCATTATTATAGTGGGTACTAAAACATATGTATAATAATTGTTAAATTTCTATGGCAACACTAGAGTATTTCTCAACTCGTGTGTATAGCTTATAAATACATACAAACGCCTCATTCATTGTATATAACAAATGAAAACTTCGGTCGTAAATATTGAAAACAAAATAAAATTTAAAAAAAAATAATTTCATATGACAACACTAAAATAGTTTTCCAATTCTATACAAAGCCTAGTATATACAGAAGCCTCTTACACATTGTGTAGACATTTGAATGGAGACAACAATTTAAAATTTTCAATGTAAAACCATTTGTATGAAAACATTCAGTTTAATACATCAAAATAAATCAATGCAGCATACATCCGATAAAAGATTTATTTATATGTATGAATAAATAAAGTCGTCATTGACTTGTACATACAGTGTATGTATACAAAACTATACTATGATTTATTTATACACATGAATAAAGTCGTCAGTGACTTGTACATACAGTGTATGTATATGCTGTACTATGTATGCTTTAAAGCTTATATGCTATAGCTAGCATAGCATATAAGCCTTAAAGTGGTGAATGTAAAGTTCATTTGTCAGCAAAAAACTTTTGCATATCTATCTCCAAACAACCTATTTAAAGAGATAACTCTGAAATATATAACAATTGTAAGACGAAACGTAAGACATGCGTCTATATTTACGATTTCGTTATGATCGACAGAAGTCCCTAGATGCAGGCCGCTTACAATTAGTCCTATTCAAAATCAATAAAAGACCTAATACTGTGATCAAAAAGTAAGTTGAATTTATTTATATAATTCAAATTCTTTATGTTTTCTTCCAAATCACATTCATCGCCTTCAAAGAATTTCCGTTCGATAAAACGCACTTCTGTCAACGCTTTTTTCAGTTCCCCAAACATTCTCTTACTCTGTTTCTTCGTTTCGTCTTATATCTCCTCAATCGTGTCAAAAGGACGTTCCCACATTGGCCTTTTGAATTTTCTGAATAGCTAGAAGTTGCACGGAGCCAAATCAGGAGAATACGATGGTTGCAGAACAATATTAGTTGAGTTTTTGTCAAAAAAAGTCGCGGAGAACCAATGCAGTTTACATCGATCAATCGAGACTTGAGATACAAAACATCTTTCAAAATGGTTTTGACTTAGCAAAATGGTATTCCAATTTATGACAAACGAACGCTTTGCAAATGTTACAGACAGTTAATGTTACTAGTAACCTAAGGATAAAAAATTACCTGCCTTTATTAATGCAATTAGTTTTAAATGACAATTTCACTTTAATTTTTGATCACAGATCTAGCAGTGCATATTCTATAGCTAGAAATTATGATAATAATGTGGAAGACTCACAGCTGTAGGAAATTTAAAGCAAAGATGTTGTTAATAGCTAGTAAAGATAGCTTAAATGTCATATTGCTGACAATCTAAAACAAGTAATCATAGAAAATTGATAAGAACGTATAGGAGAAGACAGCCCCCTATTATCCTAGACAGATACGTTGCTGAATTACATTCCGACACGAAGTAGTAATGTTAGCAATCAATCGACCAGAGGTCTGGACTTATTTTACACCCTTAAGTCAGAGTCCTAAACAGTACAACCATACCGAACTCCCCACCCTTAGCAATCAAAAAGCTCGGTAGGATAAGACCTCCCAATCCAATGACATTGCAAATTATTTAATGAACCTTTAAGCTAAAGTTACAAAAAAAAAAGGTTTAGACTAAACATCTTTCGTAATCTGCTTCCTCAAGCCTATAGATTACTCCTTCATATTTTATAGAAGAAAAAAAAACTTGTGTAAATTGCGCCCAAACTTGAAATATTTCAGAAAATATACCTACTGCTATGATCATTTGTCAGTTCTCCGTGAACTTTTATTGTCATCATTTCAGCTATCAGAGGTCCACAGCTGGACATGGCTTCACAATTAAACAAAACATTCACAGAGATTTTTGTGGTCCAGAGAAGCTTAATAAATAGTAACTTTTATCAGATTGACTAACGACATACTACAGTTTAAATTAAACCTGCAAAGTTTATTAACATGTTCTGGCATGAGAGACGCCCAAAAGAAGTATTATGTTAAAACAATTAATTCTCAAGCATTTTAACTGTATTATGCACATTAAACTATTTTATTACTTGTTAATAAAACCAGGCGGAAGGCTCTAGAGGAACATAACTCGGTTTCTAAATAGAATGCAGACACTAGATTGCTTCCTCGATACAATCATTTACATGCCATTGAAATACTTTTAGCGTTTACGCATCTCGGAATCCTTAACTGGAATTTACACTTCGATAAATAGATCTGTTTGTCTCTTGAGGAAAGAGGATCTTATACTGAAAAACATTCTAAATTTTCAGTATATATTGATTATTTGTACTTAAAAATTTACACATGTTTGGGTAATTATTTTTATATATAAATATCTAAACTTTATTAATACATAAGATTGTATAACACAATACTAATAACATAACTTCTTGTGTCTGTACACCTCATACAGCTTAATATTAAGACCGAGCTCTCCATGATATGCAACAAATATGCCCAAGTTATTTTGACCACATCGCCCATAGACCAAACAGAAAAACTACGACGTTAGTAGACGGTAAAATATATAGACGATCATCTGCACGCTGGTCGAATCAAATAAAAACAATCATATCTCCATTACTCTCTATTACTGAAGGAAGAAGAGGACAGGATGGTATGGAAAGAGTGAACAAACAAAAATCAATAGTAATGAATTAACGACTAAAAAGAAGTTTTGTTTCTACCAATTAAAAGCAGATATATTTGCCACCTTAACATAAGCCAGTGTAATAAACATCATTCATCGATCTAGTAAAAACTAGATCGATGATATTTACGTCAAAACATGTTATCGTCGTCACTAGGATGCAATAAGACCGCTGTAAGGCCACAGCTCGCCGGGTCAGTTGATTGACCTGCACCGTAAATGGGATCAACTTCGATATAATTACGTAACTATATGGAATCGTTCGACTGTCACATAGAGACAGTCGGATGTTTTGTTATGGATAAATACTGCTTGACAGATGGCATTAGAATTTCGAACTTGACAACTAACTAAGACAGGCATACACGATTAATGGACGACAGGGTGTTACTAACCGAGGGAGTTGGAAAGAAAAATAATAGTCAAGATTGATCTAGATGATGCATGTATCACATAAGTACAGATTATTTACAATTCACACGACCATAACGATCTGCAGCGATCGCATCACTGATGGCATTCGAATTTAAATCTGCTTTCGAATTTGAAATTCGAACATTTAAGAATGATTTAACATAAAAGTATTGTAGTCGTAGTGGCCAGTAATAATAAGCGTGAACACTAGTAGAAGTAGAGCAATTCATTATCAAGGTCTATAAACTGGAAACTCTTCACTGCACAGAATTTTCTAGAAGTTTTATTTAAGCATCATTTTAAATTTAGAAATATTACAGTGGAAATAAATTGTAATACGGCACAAAATTGCCCACAAGACTTACTAATTTTATTAATATGGCGTCTCAAGGGAAAGAACGTTAAAAACGTTTTGCCTAGACCTCTTAACTTCTTCTAAATCCGGTAAAATAGTAGTACATAGCGGTCCGAACCGCTCTCGATTAGACACCACTATACGACCTTATCATGTGGAATGATATTATTAGAAGATATCATTTGTCTACACAAGTCTAGATAACTCGCATGGGAGTAAACGGAAATAATGACATAACTATTACATATTATTACCTTTTGCAACAGAAATGACTGAGATGACAGATAACAATTATATTATCATTATAAGGAAAGATTTAATGAATCATCATAAGGAAAGAATGAATCGTGTTAAAAAAATGCCTCTCGGGGGATCCTTGAACTTAGTCAGTCCATGGAGCGCCCTAGTAGTTTCGCAGCTTTCTAATCCCGTGTAATTATACTATGTAGTGGCCCTAATCGAGGGTCCCCAAGTAGCCCTCCAACTTCACTACCTTAAATAGGTTTATCGCCTACTATGCTGCCTCTCCTGGAACCCGTGTAAGCGAGGTCAATCCAAAAACAAGAAAATATTAAGCACTGTAGAGGCGACGGTGTTGGAACATTTTAAGACCTATTGTGACATATTATACCGATATTGGTCTGCCCTCATCCAGCGATTTCTCCAAAAAGTCCAAAATCAAGAAGCGTGAAATGTTCCTGTAAAAAATCATCGGGAGTCAAATCGACTACCCTTCTTAATGAAACATTTTTATGTTGCCCTCGTTTAGGTGTACGTAAAGAAGTTTACTTTCATGTAGTCATTTCATCATCACCATTTCAGCTGGGCCACCACTGATGAACAAAGTCCTGACCCTAGATATCCATTAGAAACTCGTCATCCGATAACCTTACAAAGGTCATTTGTCCACCAAGTGTAAGCGTTCTTTATCCTTAAGGCTCTAGTGGCCATTTGTTCTGCACGCTATGCAGCCTACCTACTGGCACTGCAATGCAGTTGCTTGTACAACAATATTATATCGGATATACCGGATACCGGATATGTATATATATATATATATATCAAGACGCATCTTTGATTACGTAATTTTTTTAATTGATAAAATTTCTTTAGTTTTCCAATTACATAATTTGTTTTGTACTGGATATAGGTATTACCTATGCCTGTCATCTTACGCGCTCCTTTGATAGTAATATCACAAATTACAAAATAAATGTAAAATCTTGTTATTTAGTAATATTACAACGAAAATATTATTATTATGCTTAATATATCGATTAAAATATTCTCACTTAATTATCTAGAAGCATCTTATTACACAATATCACCAACCGAGCGCAAACGTTCGGCTTTCGGTCAGATAAATAACCCATTTAACTCTGTGGACATTGGACCTTATCAGCTCAGAGCGGTGCGGCAAAATCGATACGTGTTAATGGGATATAGTTCGATTAATCTTGAAGATACGCGCTGGTACATTCTCCACTAGATTGTAATTTCATATAAGTACGTATAATGTTACTTTTTAAGTGAAGAAACTTAAATATTTTCATGTACAAATTTTGAGATGGATTCACTGTGCAGGTGACGGATCTATTGTAAATAAATGTAAAATTGTTTAAAGGATATATCATTTATTATCATTGGTGAAAGCTGTGAAAGTTTGAAACAACGACGAAACCAAAGGTCGAGATTTTTTCGACCCAACTGCTAACTGCTGCCTAAATGGCATTTGCAGATTCCATTGGTTGAAGTAGCAGGGCGCAGAGTCACTAAGACATCTTTTAAAGTAAGAAAAGGACCAATATTTAGCCACTTCCGCACATGCAGTAGTAGTCGTGCAATAAAATACACCGCCCGCCAGCCCGCTGATAAATGCGTATGCGGCAAACAATGCGAATCACACAACCGCCACCGCCAAATTACTCAACACGTGTTTCACCCCTCCACGGAGCATCTTCAGGAGCTATGTTACACCGATTAATGCCAAACATTGAGTCTCCTGGGCTGGCGGACGGTGCATTTTATTGCACGATTACTACTGCATGTGCGGAAGTGGCTAAATATTGGTCCTTTTCTTACTTAGGATGGACTTCCGCAAGGTAACATCTGATTCCATTAAATCTTTTAAAGTACCAAAGCTCGAAGGCTTCCGGTAAAGCCTCAGTTCCTACCGCTACATACTAATATTTTACCGGATTAGAGGTCACCAAGCCCTTAGTTCGCGTCGATGAATGCTCCATAGAGTAACTAAACTCAAGGGTCCCCCTTAGGGGAGCATGGCTTGAGCTGTCACCCTTTGATAACACCCGCAGCATTAAGTTACTTATAGCAGTACTGTGGACTTTTCTTACGGGTCAAAACAAAATCAGAGTAATTATTGAAAGGTATATAATGGTTAGGATGTTCGTAATAACAAGAGTCTTTAAGCAATATTGTAATGAAAGGTTGTATCGTAACGTTAGATTTAAACGACTTCATATGACACAAACGAAAGAAATTAAATATATATTTTGATGAATTTTATATGTACACAAAACTGTGATGCAGGTAAAATTTGGTAGTGTTCTCGATACGCAAGAATAAGTCGGAGTACCAATCTTGTACAGTCAGATACAAGGCTGCCGCCACCGCCATATTACTCAACACGTGTTTCAACCCTCCACGAGGCATCTTCAAGAGTTATGTTACACCGATTAGTGCCAAACTCTATGTTTGGCGATTGTGTGATTCGCATTGTTTACCGCATACGCATTTATCAGCGGGCTGGCGGGCGGTGCATTTTATTGCACGACTACCACTGCATGTGCGGAAGTGGCTAAATATTGGTCCTTTTCTTACTTAATTCTATATATACATATATATATATATACATATATATATATATATATATATATATATATATATATATATATATATATATATATATATATATATATATATATATATTTACTTCTATTGTCACTGCAACTTGACAGACTACAAAGACCTTCTTTTACTTCTTGCTGTAGTTCAACTTAATTATTATTAATTTCAATTAATGTTTTTTTATTCAGTGTCAACTTAGCACAAATAAATAACCCGGTCGATTTCTTGCATTATCATCATATTCTTTTAAAATTTGTAATTGTTATTCTTAATTTATTATATCATAATAATATCATCATTCATAGGTCTTTAAGTAATGTGTGTTACCCGGTGATGTACGGATCTGGGACTTGGTTGCTAATGATAAACCTTATAAGAATTATGGTTAACGAGGTAGCTCGAAGAAATGTAGTCTGAACTGGCAATGGGATATAGAAGGGATCGGAAGGTTCTCGAGAGGCTAATGCAAGCCAGTAAACGCGGAATGGATAGGCCTTCAATAATTGAACCGATAACATAGTCAACGTTACGAGAAGTCGCTGGTTGGCGATTTTTGAATTAGATTTTAGAAATAGAAATAGAAATGCCTTACTTACAAAGTGGCGTAATGAAGACGAAGTAATATTTATTTGTAATTCATAATTACAAAATACTGCTAGTTTGTATTAAATGGTTTATTTAATTTCCGTTCCGATAAATAACATTTCTAGAATCTACAAGAAGTTTTATTTATCTAAAATTGTCAATAATAAATAACTCTAATATTATCTAACTAAAGCTTGAAGAAATCTTTTGATAAAAAAATCTCAACATATAAAACATTTATTTATATTTTATATTGTTAAGACTGATAATTAATTAATATAATAATTAAATTAATCAATATACCAGGAGCACATAACCTAGAAGTGATTACTGTTTACAGATATGGCACGTGTTTGCGTAATCGGCGCCGGAGCAGCCGGTCTTTGTGCCGCGCGTCACCTTCTCGCGGAGCCGTGCGTGGCCCATGTGGACATACTGGAGCAGGCGGCGCAGCTTGGCGGCACCTGGGTCTACACCGAAAAAGTGGGCTACGACGACTTCGGTCTGCCGATACATACGAGCATGTACAAAAGCCTGAGGTTCGTGGAATCCATGTGAATATTAAAACATACACACACAAGTTATTTTTTCACTTACCCCGGTAATCCTAACTAAATCCTAATTTCACTAGAACGCCTTATGTCCGTGGCATTCAGTAATTTTCAGTAAATTAGGGAAACTGGCTTATGTTTCAATAAATTTTTTCTTAGTACTTTATAATCGTATTGTTGTTGGTTTTGTCAATAGATAATGTTTCACTCGAAAAATATATTGAGTAGTACTTCTTCCTATATGGCAGCATGTATATGTATCCTCCTCTCATTACCAGCAACTCGTGTCTAATGCATGCAGTTAGATCCCGATTGTTAGCCATTTGTATCTATCGTGTCATTGTTGTAAATCCAGTAGTAATAAAGAAAAAGATAAAAAGTTTAAAACGTTGTATTATTGTTAATCTTTTTTGTAAACAACAAGCGTTTTTCAAACGTCACCTTCACTGGTTTAAATGGGCAGAGAGAGACCTTTCTCTCTTATCTAAACATCTTTCCTGTAACTATAATAGATTACGAGATAATCCAGCTCGAGATCCTCGCTTAGGAATGTTCTAAAGAGCGACTGGTCTTAGGACCTAGGCTTTAACTATCATTCGCAATACGATATGAAAGTGCTCAAGGGGGGCCCTATCTTGCCTACCCTTACCTTATTACCAGGAGAACGTTTTTTAACAGAATAAATCAGTGAATGTTTATCCATTCTACCAAGACATCATGACCTGCTAATTAATTCACTATAATTGTACATTTTGTATCTATAAACGAAAAATAATATAAGCACGCGTGCACTCTTGACATTTTATCTGCGCGTGAAATATTTATCTGCACATAACCTATGATATCCTGGTATTCAATTTGCAAAGTGCATTTACAATGAAATTATTCGTTCGAAATTTAAAATTGCGACTTGCTTAATTAATTTTTAATCTGTAGAAAGAAGCAGATAAAAACTATATGTATAATTTTTTTAAAATATCTTTTTTTTTCTTGTAACCAACCGATTATATATTATTAATGTAAACGTACACTATAATCGTAATGCCACGAATGGAAAAGGTTATCGAGAAATAATTGTTCGCTTCTGGCGAATATGTTCATATAATATATTCATTATTTATGTTTGTTTATATTTCCTACTCGGGTGGAATTTCAAGATATAGTTTATTCAGTATATATGTTGCATCAGAAGTTATATATAATTTCCATTATTTATAAAATAACATATTCTCTTCCTTATTTACTATTTAAAAGCGAAAGAAAATAGTGGCATGCAGGCTTGTTCCAACCGATCCTATATCCTACAGGAAATCTAAGGGTCTATGTCCAGCTGTGGACATCCAACGACTATGAAATAACGATAACGATTAAACATAACAAATATAAACTATTTAGTGTCAAAAATGAAGTGTTGGTTTATTGCAGAAACCACTTTTATATAGAAAAAATTATAATAATAATTTATTGAAACCGCCTGACTTAACAATAAACTTAGCATATTATATAGCGAGTATATTTTTCTTACTTTATAAAAACTCCATCATACGCTATAAGAAATACACCTAAAAAGGGAAGACATAATTAATTATATTGATAAAAATGTGTAAGGAATTATATGACCATAAAAAGTCACCATTATAAAATTACCTCTAGAGTGTCTATGAAATCGTTACAAATATTATAAGATTGATAAACTTTGCAGGACTAACCTTCCTAAGGAAATCATGGGCTTTCCGGATTTCCCGGTACCAGACAACGAGAAGTCGTACCTTCCTGGGAAAGACATGCTCGCCTTCCTACAACTATACTCGGATAAACATGGAGTTACGCCGTATATTAAAGTAAGTTTATGTTCTCCGCGTATTTCCTTTTTTAAACATTCACTGAATAATTTCAATTCCCTTCTGAGATCCTAGTAATAATAAGTTGTCCGTCGAGACACAGGGAAAACAATAATAGAAAGGGGGACAGACATTTCTAATTTATATAAATAAATTAATTCTTATAACAATTATTATTTTTTTTTCAATTTTATTTTAGTTTTTGTTTTCGAATTATCCTTAACAAATTTATACAAATAAATAAAATTGCATCGTTTATGTAATATTCAAATTATTGCTTTTCTCTAAATGTATGTATGTATATATGTCTGTCTGTCTGTTTATTCCAACTAATCTCGGAAATAGCTGGACCGATTTTGACGGAACTTATATTCGGTTGTAGCTTTTATAATACGGAGTAACTTGGCTACTTTTATTTTTTGTAAATTCTTAAGCAAAAAATAAATAAACTAAACATTTTTTTTAATTCCACGCGGACAAAGTCGTGGGCACAGCTATTATATAAACAAAAAAATTTAAAATATCATACATATTGATCAGGCATTATCATTTTATTTATACACCTTGTATGTTTCTTAAAATAATATATATGTAATTAATGACATAAATATTATTTAAGTAATAAAAATAGTTTTTTTTAGTAATTAAAGTGAAATAATTAATTGAAATTGTATTCTAGTTTAAGCACCACGTGCAACGTGTAAAACCCAAAGCGGGTCCCAACGGCGAACTGTGGGATATCAGCTACAAGGATCTCAGCAACGGAGTATCGGTGACTAAGGAGTACGACTACGTGTTCGTTTGCAACGGACATTACAACACCCCGTTCATACCCAAAATACCAGGACTTAAGGAGTTTAAAGGTAACCGAATTACACATTCCGATGCTTCGAACTCTTTACTTTTATCATGCCCTAGTTAGTTCAGGTTGCTTATAATGTAACCAGGTAATTAATAAAAAATATTTTTTATTTATTTAATTATTTATTACCAAAGATACTTCTACCTATTTACGTACTTCAAGTAATTAATTAATTAGTATTACTTTTTTGTTGTACCCTAGGAGACATATTGCATAGCCACGACTACCGAGTACCAGAGATTTTCACTGGAAAACGAGTGCTGGTGATAGGAGCGGGTCCGTCCGGCATGGATATAGCGCTGGAGATCACGAGCGTCGCCGAAAAGGTTCTTCTCAGCCACCACTTAAGCGAAAAGCCGCGAACCGTGTTTCCTAGCAACCTTGTGCAGAAACCTGACGTCGTGCAACTCGACGGGAACACGGCGTTCTTTAAAGATGACACCCATGAGGAGGTTGATGTAGTTTTTCTTTGCACCGGTAAGTTGATCACATTTTTAAATAAATGACACTGTCATGACCAAGCCGATCTAGCGGAATGTTGCTAGATGCCGACAGCGCAAGACCTATCATCGTTGCGATCTTTGGGGGAAGCCTGTATATGTCATGCAAAGGAGGTCAATCAGTTGACATGATGATGTTCTGGACACTCACTGTTTCCTATCTATTAGACCTTTTTTGGTCGTAAATAAATAATAAAAGATTTTTATCAAATAGCGTTTTAAAACCAATGCTATAAAGACTTACATTATATTTGTTAATAAAATATAATGCGTAATAATTAATTACAGTGACTTTATTAAGTCCCTTTAGACGACACTGTTATCCACATTATAAAATACACTACCTCATAGTTATAAGTGGTCAGTGTACATCATCTACAATCCAACATACACGAGAACAAATACATATGATGTGTATTTTTTTTTAATCTAAATCTCCTTCTTTTTTATCTTTTTTTTTCTCTCTAAAAGTTGTTCAAGAATCTTTAAAAGTTTACTCCGTAGGTATTCGTACATCCTTGTTTCATTAAATTTGGAATTTATCATGCCCTAGTACTTTTTCGACAGTTTTCATAGTGAGATATTATTTAAAAAAATAATAATTAAAATTCAGGTTATTTACGTTGCTGTAAAAAAGCTTCTTTCTACACCTAATTAATCACCTGTATAATAGTGATCACTCAGAAGTATATTGTATTATTTTCTTTAATTAGAATGCGAGATAGGCAAATAAATAATATCTTCTGACATAACAAAATCTGTAGGAACAAAGAGTATATACAATAATTTATTTTTAATGTCAAGAAAATTTTGTAAAACCTTTTTCTACGTTATTTATTATTTCTATAAATTTGATTTTTGGATAGGTTCTACTTAAATTCACCTGTAAAATATATACATAATACAAAGTAATTTTTAAATATTATATTGGAAGGCTACTTGTACAACTTCCCGTTCCTGGATGAGTCATGCGGCATCGTGGTGGAGGACAATTGCGTGGAGCCGCTGTACAAGCACCTCGTGAACATCCACCACCCCAGCATGTGTCTCGTGGGCGTGCCCTACTTCGTCTGCGCATTCTCCATGTTCGACCTGCAGGTTAGCCATCCTGCTTGCTTTTACCTAACCTTCTAAAAATAATAAAGTTCCACATATGATGACTTTCAAATAAGATACAAAATAAAACTCACTGTGTATCTCAAACTGACCTAGATATAATAGCATCGATTATTTCAACTTTAACCATTTTGCTATTTACTTAGTCTATCTCAAGTAAGAGTTCAACATGATGCAAAGGGATTTGTATTTCAAAATACTAATGCGAATTATTACTAACAACTGTGTTACGTAAGAAAAACAGATTATGGACGTCAATTGATGAAGATTTGCATAAAAAATTATATAATAATTAAACATCTATTTTAAAAATCTTTGTCAATTGCATTCTTTTAATAAGTAAATAAATCTTTTAATAAATTTAAAATTAAACCAATTATTTATAAATTAATATTCTTATAACACGTGATTTATATATAACATTTCAAGTTCCAGCTATATACAAAATTTTGTTTTTCATAGTTCTGATGCATGACTATGAATAAATTGACTTCTTGTAAAGCTGATGATGTACCAACAGGTGCGATACTTCGTGCGGCTGATGAACGGCGGATTCAAATTACCCAGTAGCGAAGTGATGATGAGCCACTGGGAGCAGGAGAAGGCGGAGCGAGCGGCTCGTGGGTACACAAGGCGACAGGCGCACATGATGGGACCAGATCAGGTGAGACCTTACGGCCTTGTGTCAGCCGACAGATGCTCACTGCAAATGCCTCCAGCGACTTCTCCAACTAAGAAGTCAGTCCATTTGGTGAGAGGCCAACCCACGCTGCGACCACCGGCTCGAAGTTTTTTTATTCTATCTCAAAACCAATATCGAAGTAACACAATAACACAACCCTAATAAAACATTTACTGCACAACCCTAATAAACAATAACACGGAAAAGGAAGTCGGATATCCAAGTAATGTTACGGTAAAAGTGATTGATCCGGTAATAACGCACACTTACCGGTTGGCTATTCCTGTTTCCACTAATTGTATATAATTATTGTAATTACACTAATATACAGTTCTATTTTTTAATTCTTTAAAAATAAATTTTAGTCACGAATACACTCGACATAATTTGTCTCGTCTACTTCTTTTTTGTATCACTTTTTTCTTCTTTGGTAAGAAAGGTTTATTGAAAGATAACAAACATGTTAGGTAGTCTTTGCATATCTTTCTGATCTCACGAGGACTTTTAATACCAGGATACCCGAATTTCCTCCCTAACAAGATCCAAGCAAAGGAATAGATTTCAATGATTAAACGAAGTTTGCATTTGACCTAAACATACCGCATTCATAAAAATGAATTTCACGTTAAAAAAGATTTGTGACATTTTCAATAAGGTCAATTTGAAAAAAAAAACTGGGTTTATAAAACTTGAATGCGAACGCAATCGCTACTAGGGCTCCATAAATTATATCGCGATCGCTTTCCGTGTTCCTTATTTGTTCAGTTTTATTACGAACGTGCTATTTCTATCTAATTTATACGTTTATTGAATAAACAGAATTGCTCTGTTTTAAACAAGAAACGACATTTTTCTTTAGCCTTTTTGCTTGGAGATTGCTTTTATAAGAATATATCAATACATTCATGTATTTCACGGATAAAATTGAATAATTTAAATTATATTATTACACTTTACACGAGCTTGCCTTTTTTAACAAAGAAATTAACGGAAATGAATTTACAGTTTTATTCATTCCATTGCATCTGGAACATTGGTAGCGGTATACGACGTAAGGCATGCGATTGTAGGTCGCGGGTTTAATTCCTGGAATTAGGGTTTAATTCACTGTTTACAGACAATTTTTTAGAGCATCTAGGCCTTTCCTCTATAATATCTATGGAGGGATAATCTCCATAAATATCTTTGGGGGATATGATATATACTATAATCACCACATTGACAGAGGGGCTAGCGATCGCAGTGTGGTATTTATAGTATCCAGATACTGCTTCCCATCCTTTTGAAACTTATTTGTGGGCAGTGGCAATGCAATCCTGTATAATTAATGCACAAAGTGTGACCTACTATCGAAAATATCAGTCGTCTACCGCTCAGCTACCAATGCTCACTGGTTACCTAGTTCACTCAATTAATTGCAAATGCAGTACATTTTAGAGACATTAAAGACCTGTTCAATTATTTATACTATTCACAACATTTTAAAATAATAATCATACTCGGGAATTTCGATAGTAAACCACATTTCTAATTTGCTGAAATTAATAAATTTCAATAACGCCTTTAATGCTCTGCGAATTCGTTCGTTTTTTATTATTATCTTCATAATATAAATAATAAATAATTCCCAAAGTTCAATTTGAATTAAAATCAGATTGAGCTCTCCCATTAATCTGCTGCGCGCAGACATCTTCCAACCGGTCTGTATAAAAGAAGAAAGAAGAGAGAATGCGTTATTATGTGAAGGATTGAAGAAGAAAAATAAAGAACAAAAAACAATATTTCATCAGCCAAGTAGTCCCTGGCATAGATTAATTAACGGAACGATAGAGAACGAATAACCAAAAAATCTCTTCCTTATGAAAAACTATTAGGGAAGCATATGTCCAGTAGTGAACATCATACAGATGATATGGTTATAATAACTTCGCTCAAATTAAAGTCACCCGCCTAGGGTTTCAAAGGCGCTTTCATCGACTAAGCCTACAACAAGCTGAAACAGACAGACAGACCGGGTTTTTTATGTGAACACACCTTTCTTGACCTTTCAAGGTCAAGATTTACTATCAATGCAATTTACTATGTGTTTACGAGTTTATTAACGGCGATTTATTGTCAAAATAGTGTCACTAATTTTATGAAGTTTTAGACCAGGTACTAATCATCATTGTATGTCCACAGCTGGACATATGCCTTCTCCATAAATTCCCATTAAGGCCGGTTGGAAGAGGTTTTTATCCACTGTAACTGTACCTTATGAGTGCACAGCATTTTTCTCTGACGTGATATAAGGGCGAAAATCACGAAAACGTTTTTAATAACTGTGTACTTAAATATTCCTGGTTGGTGGGATACCCAGGGGGAGTATTACATACAGCTGTCCCAGGAGTCTGGCGTGGAACCTCTGCCCCCGGTCTTTACGACCGTGCACAACGACAGCAGCGACAAGTTCCTTCACGACCTAGTCAACTATCGTCGCGACGTGTATCGCTTACTGGACGGTCACCGTTTCGCTTGTCACCGTCTGTAACTCTGTCTGATGAACATATAATACAAAATTGCATAAAATGTATCACCGTTGTATTTTCTTCGTATTTTGAAGCAAATTGAAATGAATTATTATTTAGGAAAGGTAGAAAACATATAAATGTATAATTTTAAAGATTCATTATTTTAAATGTTTTACTCTAAAAGTAAGTAGGTACTTCACAATAAAAGTCATTACGAAATGTTGATAAATTTTGTATTCATGACCCTCTCTTTTAAATCCGAATTTAATTGGTTCGTATAAATCCGTACTTAAATCAAACCCAACCATATCTAATACATCAACAAAGTCATCGCTATAAAGAAGGTTCAATACTTTTCACTTTTGTCTTGTTATTTCCTTATAATAAGGAATAGATTTAGTTTGAAAGGCCTTTCAATCTTTCCGCCTTTTCTTGTATTAGTTGCTCTGAGACATTTAAAATTGTTACTTCTGACATTAAAAAAACGGTTATTGTTGATGAAAAACATTCTCTATAGAAATTTTTAAATTCTTTCTTTCTTATTCTTGGATGACTTATGCGTTAAAAAGGTAGAAGGTTGATGGCGCTAGGTTTAAACCTCTAATTAGTAACTGTGCTCGAGGTACCTCCTGAGAATCTTTGCCTAACCGACACATGCAATTGAAAAAGGAATTTAAAATGATTTTTTATGAATAACTACTACGACTTTCTCTTTTTCCTCAGACTTTTTTACTGTTATGTCATGTAATTGAAATAGTTCATAAAATAATCAATTAAACTTTAAAAATACGTGAAATAAGACTTTAGTATTTAATATTACTTTTGTCTTTAGACACAAATTTAATTGGTTTTATTTGTACTTTATACGTATCTTTCGTTTATTTGTAGAGAACAACTAAATTTTTTAATTATATTTTGATTTATTATTTATTTATTATAAATAATATCCTATCTACTTTACTGGTTTTGTTTTATACAGTAATAAGCAGGCAAATATAATTTTTTTTCAGAGAATTTCTAGAAGTAAATGAAACACGAAAACAAAAAACAATTTAATTAAATAAACAAAAAATAAATTAAATTTATTTATTACACAATCATATTTATTAAACATTTCTTTGCTTCTTAGTACTAGGAACACATAAAACACTAACGGCACTCACAATCGCTTTGGCGTTACTGTGATGTTGGAAGGACTTCGTTGCACTGCGGCAGTTTATCCACTCCTAGTAGATTGGCCCCACTCGTCTGTCTGTTATCGAGTGACGGTTGCTCGCTCACCTTGAAGGTTCGATAACCTCTCGCTACGCTAAACTAACGCACTGCACTTATGACCTCCGCGTTAACAAATTTCAATGCAAATTTTTTTTTAAATTTAAAGAAAAAGTTCATTGAAAAAAATCTTAAAAAAACTCTTTGATAGTTTGAAAATTTAGATTGGTAGTGATTTCATTTGCTACTTTTAAAAACCCCCTATCTGAGTATATGTTCTGTCTGTGTATTCTTTTCACATCGGGGCCTATTTGGGACTCTGTTTGGCTTCACACAAATAAGCAGGCATCGTGATCTCCCACTGTCACCGCGCGGTCTCAGCTAGTATGAATTATCTTCATATTCGCGGTTTTCTGTGCTCCTAATGGCGGTTTTTTCTACACGTTTATAATCAATGTATATTTATTGTATAATTTTCGCATTATATTTATTAATTTAAACATTAATTAGATATTTTGTGCAAACTGCGAAGTAAAAAAAGGAAAAGTGATCACCATGTCAGCCATCCACTGCAAACTGGCCTTCCCTAAAAATCGCCACGAAGACCGACCTTGTCCTGACTTGCTTCCCTTTTAGTATACTGCGGATAGATACATGATTACCTTTTATTCCAGGAGCGGTACTATTTCTCGTTGGCGTCCGAAGCCGGCACCAAGAACTTGGCTCCCGTTGTGACCAAAATCCGGGAGGAGAGCTCCTACCGGTTCCTGCACAACCTGCAGCATTACCGCAACGATATCTACAAGATCATAGACGACCAGACCTACGAGGTCATTAGCAACGGGAAACGGGAGGTTCTTTGTTGACCCTAAACGGGGTACTTTGAACGTTTAGGTTAAGCGTCGTTAGGTAGAATAGAATCATAAAGAAACAATTACCTATTTACCATTAATGTAATTTCGCTGGAAAGAGTCACCAATATAGCGCTATTTCACTTTTTTGTAAGCAAATGAAAGAGATAAGTGAAGTGGGCGTTAACAATTGACAAGATACTTAAAGATGGGTTTACATGTGTTTATTTTTTAAATGTACCCAAGTAACAACAGTTAATCAATTTTTCCCTGTTATCCTGTACAGTATATGATTGGTTTATAGTGAAATCATAAATGTAACTGTAACCAATCACCCTGTATATTTGGTTAACGTTGTACGAAAATAACACAAGTTCCGAATTTAAAAAGAGTCCACACAGGGCTACAAGCTTCTTTAGTTATCACTCTTTCCGGCGAATATAGTAAATAAAAAAAATCAAAATTTCAACACAATAACTCCATGAAACCTTTTATTTATTTTAAAATTTTCACTTATGTATATTCGAAAGTACAAGGAATCGTTGTCAAACCAAAAAAAAAACTGTAATTGAGATCTTGAACAAAAAACAATTATTGCAAAATATAAATAATTGTAATTCGCAATGCATATTTTTAACACAACATTGTTCACCATCATTTCTTACATA
This sequence comes from Battus philenor, assembly GCF_028537555.1. Taxonomy (NCBI): domain Eukaryota; kingdom Metazoa; phylum Arthropoda; class Insecta; order Lepidoptera; family Papilionidae; genus Battus; species Battus philenor. The sequence goes on along the minus strand of NW_027181759.1, from coordinate 1,354,984 downwards.
CATGTCAGTTTCCTTTATGAAAATTGTTTAATATTATGTGTTTTTTGCGATCTTTTTAGTGTGAATCAAATTTGAATATAATTGACGAGGTTACCGATAAAAAAAACATTTTAACGACATTTTAAAACAGATCACTGACTACGTGATAACTTAAAAGTCAACTCCGATTGCGAGGTAGTAAAGAGATGAAATTGATTCTGAATCAGTTAACCAAAGAAAAATTTGCATATTGTCAGGCTGCGAAGGATAAATAGTATTTTAATACAAACTTTTAGTTTTTTTTCGTCTGCGCCACAGACTTTTTTTATTAAGTCTCTATTCGTGTCAATAAAGCAATTGGTTGTTGGTATATGAAGGTCTTAATTCAATTTATTTTTCAAAGTTTAACTTTATCAACGCAAAAGCAAAGTCTGTGTCAAAATCTCAAGTATACAACAAATTTGTTTGACTGCGATTCATCGCTTAGCGTAAGTCGATGGACAAATGTTGTTTCAGGTATTATATACATTTCAACATGTAGCTGTAGTTATTATATTTTTAAGTAATTATGTGAATTATATTCGAAATATATAAATTTCGTTTAAATATTTCTAATTTATTGAGTACAACACCTTTACGACATAAAATGATTCTCTTTACTTTATGATGTCCTGGTCGTCGTTTCAGTCCATAGATTCCCATTACAAAATAGATAGGACCTCTCCCAAAGATATTATTATATGGAGGATATACCAAAATCGCCACGCTTGGCGGGCGGGCTGACGATCGCAGTGTGGTGTTATGGTACGCAGGCATCGCCGTTGCCATTCAACTTGTTAATTAGCAGTGGCAATCCCTTTATAATAAAATTACATATATTAAAACTATTCAGGAAATCCGCGATCGCATTCCTCTACAGCTGGGCTAGTGGTAGCATTTAACTCATGCAATGATGATGTCCTGGTAAGTGCGTATAATAACAGTTCTGCAAAATAATTACGGTGGTTGTTAGAACGAACGATACGTCTCGATTTTTGTCAAAAAAAAGTTGCGAAGAATTAATGCATCGACCAATCGAGATTTGACGCGTTTGAAATTCAAAATATCAATTAGAATGGTTTTAGCTGGGCCAAATGATTCTCCAACTTTTAACAAAAAATAGCTTAGCACAAATGTTGTAGACAGTCCTACCGATTTTGGAAAAAACTACCTGCATTCCTAATATACTTAAAGTAAGGTATTACTAACATATAGGATGTTTAAATAAAACACGAGTTCAGCCAAAAATATTTTATTTAAGCGTATTTTATAATCTTTATATTATCAATGCTTGATATATTATTAATCTTTAAATCTAATAATTATTTTTTATGGCTTTCCCTTTTGATTTTACGCTACTACTTCACTCTGAGAGTGCAGAGGGACCGCTGGCCAGCCGCTTCGGAGGACTTACTCAATGGTCCCTCTCCACTGCTCACTGGTTCACGTCCCGGGCCGAGCCAATCGCGTACAATCCACAATTTGTACTTATGTTCGCTTCGCATCCAGACATCTTTTTAAAATAAACGCTACTTTATCGTTATATAAAAATACCCACTCTCAATATCCTTCCGAAATTTGAAAATTTTTTGTATTCATTTTTATTTTATTTTTTTCACCCAATATAATTTTTTTCAAGATTCTTAGAGTTTTTGATATATAATATATATATTTATATATATGTTCGTATATAAAATTAAAAAGATCCTTAAACTAGAAACCTATAATGGAACTTAAATATAATGTATATCCGATAACAAAAAGTAAGATGTATGCAAACATTGCGACGAATCACAAAACAACTACAGAGCTTTCACCGAGTGCTTTCGAAAGAAAAATTGCTTTCATTTCGCCTCGCCGAGTGCGTTAGCGATCATCGAGTACTTACGCTCGGTGCGACCGGCCGAGTTACGGAAGTTTCCTAACAATTTTGGCAACGCTTCGTACAAAACCTACCTACTGCCTACCCTTGGTCGACCTACCTACATCCCTGTCTTTTCAGTTCCTTTATTTACACGTCGATATGAAAACGTCTCATGGGCCGCGCTACCCTGTAAATTATACGCTACGAAAGATAATAATAATAAAATAGAAAAAAAACATTAAAATGGCAACGTTAGTGCACTGAGGCGACGAACCAGAGCTCGTTGAACGCAAGACACGCGGACACACCCACCGACTCGAAGTATATATGTACAACCTTAACTACGGCGAAATAAACGAGTAGTATCAAGCGTCTAGCACCATTTCGATATAATGTATACTTCATAACATAATATTATCAACCGAAAATATAAAAAAGAATTATCGAATAAACAATTATATAACAAAACAGTTATGTATATACGTTTTTTTTTATTTCACTTTTATTCTCGCCATCCGAAAAACCAATCGTTCACCCAGCACTGGGAAATTTTGAACAACAGACTAGTTGAAACGGTATTGCAATTTAGATATGAGAAGTAACGCCACAAGAACGTAACAGTTAAACTGTACACTAACAAACTAATGCCCGTCTCGACGGCGAGCTTCGTTATAAAAAAATAAATCACATATCATCACCCACTCGAACGCCTCCGCGTCCGCGAAGCGCTTCGGTATTGTCAAATCGCCAATGCAAACTCGGCCCAGCTCGCAACGACCTCCCCGATCATAATATAACAAGGGTAACTATAATAATGTACCTCTACGCCCCACCGCTGGGATAATGTCTTGAGCCTCACAATCTACAATTGTACTTTTAAAACCTGTATGTGTGAACCCAAAGCTACACGCGGGTAGGTGAGTCGGATCTCTAAACTACGTGTAACATCCTAACACCGAGAAGTGGCGCGAATACACGCCTTCAAAACGTTTCAAAAATAGTGCCTCGAACCGGACTCGCCGCTACTGTGTGGACGACATCTACCGCGCGGGACTGTACACTTGCAACAGAACGCAGAGCTCGCGCGTACTGCGCAGTCGCGCTCCAGCTCATTTGAAACATGTTCCGGTTCTCATATAGAACTATAAATATTACAATAACAGCTTAAATGTACTTAAACGAGTATATGTAATAAAGAATGTAGTTAGAATCACAAACTGCTCAACTAAGGTTAATTAAGTATTTTACAAAATTAATTATTTAAAATTCACCAACAAAATTAATCAGTTAATTAATTAATCAATCCAAAATTAAGGTTTACAAAGGTTTGTTTTTTTTTTTTAATGAAAATTATTTTTAATTTAAAAAAAATGTCTTTTGTAGTTTTATGTACCAGGAGATCATAACAAGTTAAGCGGTCGGTTTATTGGCGAAAGGTATGTCCGGCTCCATGGTGAGAGACTGCTGCGTGGGGTCGTAGCGACCGGCCAGGTAGTACACGTCGTTGTTGTCGTACACCGTGCTGTACTTGGCGGGGTCGTCGCCCATGCGCTCCTTGTACTGTGCCAGGGGTAGCACTTCGCACTTGTGGGAGATCGTCTGCACGTCGTTCTCGTCCGTATGCGGGGATTCAAATAGACCACCCTAATAAAAAAGTTATAATTAGATTCAATTCTTAAACAATTATTGTGTAATAAAAAAAATATCAATTAGTTCTTCATTAAACGAATAAATGAATTACTGGCTCCTGGAGAAAAATTATAATGACATTGCAAATTCTCACAGACTTTTTGTACTCAAAACAAACGGCAAAACTTTACTTCCGTCTTCTTCTTCTTTACCGTATTAATAATTTTTAGTTGAGTATGTGGTAATCAATTTTTAAGTTGAGTTTAAAGGTATTTTCTTCTTTTGTTGTGTTAAATGGTACATTCGTGTAGTACAATGGTACATCTTTAATGAGAAGAATGCTGACGGCTGAAACTCGTGTTAATTAATAACTATTGCGGCTCGACGACAGGTTAGAATTACTATTATTATAATTTTAAATAAATAAAATAACAATTAAGTAAACTAAGATTTCCCAATTTTGTAACAAAATAAATTTATAATTATTTTTGACGACGGACCCGAAAACTAATACTACATACATAACATACAACACACCTACACACAGTAAAGTAATTTTCACCTGAAGTACCAGGGCACAATAAATGCCTTACTAACCGGATAGTGGAGCGGGCCGCGACAGCCAACGGTTTCCTCGGGATGGTAGAACCACTCGACACGCACCGCCATCGCGCCGCGCGCCTCCCACAGCGCCACGATGCGACCGATGTACGGCCGGTCAGCGCGTCCCGTGGACAAGAACACCGCCGCTTCGCCCACCTGCGTTATAAATAAAATTTATGTCACAACCATAAGGGTGATATACACATATGAACCCTTTTACTCATTTAAATAATGTCTTGAGTACACTAATCTTTCAAGCTAATCTGATAAAAAAAAATCAAAAGTAAAAATCTTCGGAACTTAGTTCCTAAAACTGTCTGTAACGTGCTATTAAGGTGGATTTCGATGTATAAAAAAAACGTAAAACTAGGTACCTTTTTTCTTGGCTTAATAATTTAATTTTATTATAGGAATAAGGAAAAGAACAAAAATGGAAAATATTTTTTTTTTCTTTTGTTTCAAAAGCAACGACATTTATCCATAGTTGTTTATTGTTATCGTTTTCAAATTCTCTTGTGCCGCAATAACGCCAGTTGCTAAATTTTTACACTCACTGCGTGTATGTATATACGAGTATATATATATATATATATTATATACACGCAGTGAGTTGTTAAGTTAAACATTTTGTTTTATTATATCTATATTATTATTTTTTTTTTGCTTTTCTTAACACATTTCATCTATTTTATTATTTATTTTTCATATTCCCCTTCTTTTAAAAATTAATGAAAGTTAATCGAGATGCGTCACTACCAGGAGTACATAAGTGGCGAGCAACTCACGTGAAGCGTCTCCTCGCCGCGCTGTATTGCCCGGTAGAAGAGCTTGCGGTGCCGCGGGCGCGCCGTGCGGCGGTAGGCGGGGCCGTGCCAGCGCCACAGCGCGCCGCCCGGCAGGAAGGCGGCCATCTTGCTCACGCCGCCGCCGCACGCCGCGCCGCTGTCCGTCGACGTCGATGACACCGTGCGCTTCTTCGTTTTCTGCAACCCCGGTAACCAAGCTCCTGTACTTTTGACTCTCACCCTTTTAAGCGTTATCCAAAAAAATTTGTTTTTATAAATATTCTCTTTTATTCATAAACAACAAATCCAACTTACGATTCAGTTTTAACCATATTTCTTGCTAGATTTTTAACTTTTCTTAGATCATTCAAGTGTGACGTAATTAATGGACACGAAGGTGTAAAATTACGAAATAATAAGAAATTTTTAGAAGCGGCCAGCGAGGTTTCACTAATAAATTAAGATTAAATTTGATGTGTATGCATGGATTTTGTTTCTAACTGCCAGGATGATGAATATATTTAAATATTTATTGCAGTGGCAAAATTTTATAAAAATCATTCACAACTTTTAAATTACCTTTTTAACTGGATCGGCCGTTGAAGTGGATGGTGTATCAGGGTCCATCACGATTCCACTGTCCTTCAAATTATCTTTCGAGTCGTCGTCTTTCTTCAGTGCAATCTTACCTAGATTGCTAAAGTCCAAAATTGCATTCTTAACTAAACTTTTCTTAGATAAGACCGCTTTCTTAATGACAGTTTTCATTTTGTCGTCCGGTGATTTTTCCACCGCTATCAGGGTGGAAAGCCGGTCGTTGGAGTCTCCGGAATCCTCGTTAGACTTGTTGGAGTCTATGTAGTCAGTGGAAGACTTCCTCTGATGGTCCTCGCCCGAGGAACTGGAATGTTCCTTGCAGCTAGAGTGGTGCCTCTTCTTATGCTTTCTGTGGTGCTTCTTATGATGCCTCCTGTGTTTGCAGTGCTCTTCGCAGCACTTATGTTTCTTCTTCTTTTTCTTCACGTACTCCACGCTGTTTGGATCGTCTTCGCTCGAGAGGAGCCTCTTTAGTTTTTCCTTCCTGTGTTTCTTCAGCTTCTTTCGGTCCCTGTGCCGGTCCGTTTCCAGCGTGTCCTCTTGTGTCTGGACTTGCGGTTGTGGCGCCGGTTCAGATTTGACTTCTGTGCTCGTCGAAGCGACGGCTTTCTTGTCCTCTGTGACACTTGTATTTCTTCTCCGTTTGCCCAATGTGAACAGAGAGTTTTCGTATTCTGTAAAAGTATACATAGCTTTTTAAGATTATTTATAATGATTATGATACGCCGCCTACACGAATTCATGACATTGCATGAAAACAGCACGAAAAAGGGGGGAAAGACCCACCAACAATCGGGTAGTTTGGCTCCAGAAATCTAATATCTTCGATTGCGATTCTTCCAGAATCACCATCGTCGAACTCCACAGCGACGAAGTTGTCGTGGCGAGGGTCGGGGGATGCCAGCGCCACAGTGCCCGGGTAGAGGCAGCGATATTGCTGCGACCAGTAGGCGCACACGCGGGTACCCGAACCTAGCTCTGACACCGAGCTGGGACTCACCTCCAGGATCTGATGGAGAGATGTAACACAATTTGGTTGAATACTTCTTAGTACTGGATTAGCAAATCAAGAATATACCAGCTATTAAAAGCTTGAATCAAAAACACCAAAATAAGAAAAAGGCTAAATATTTTGATACAAAAATATAAAATTAGTGACTATCACTCCCATCAAAATTTATACAGTCTAATTTCTAATTATTTTTTTAATCTAATAAGTTTTCCCTAACAAATGGAACAAAACATGTAAAAAAATATATAAAGTTTCAATAGCCAGATTAGTATGAAAGTGCATGAACGCTAATTGTTTGATGTAAATAAATGATTTACAAATTTTCGGTCCTGTAATCTTATCGTCGATCAAAAATAAAATAAAAACACGTTTAATCAAGATTTTACAATTTAGTAAGTAAAATTCATTCTCTTGAAGCCTCCGCCAAATTGTAAAGAATATGAAAAATACTAGATGGTTTTAGCCCGTAAGATATACGAATTCTAATCAATTGGTTTGATTTTTGAATATAACATATAGTAAAACCTTTGCATTTGTTCTATATAAGTAAAAAGTTGAAGAAATGTTACTTACAGCATCACGTAAGGTTTCTTCTCTAGACAAGATATGAGGCTTGTTACCTCTCTCTCCATCCAAAGTAATTGCATACACATCAGGCGCTTGCACTGCGCTTAGCTTCCCGGCGTAGAACAACCCGCCCATGGCAGTCAGCACTCTTGGAGACGAATCCAATTTGTCTTCAGTAAGCGTGCATCTCGAAACAGGTTGCGTTTGAGGAGTTTCCTCTTTTTGTCCTTCGTTCGCTCGTTCTTTAGATTTGAGGCTCTTTCGTCTTTTCTTAGCACGGCGTCTTTCTTTATCACTCTCACTGGAAGCACTCGCTCTGCGAATAGCCAGCTCTAGCTCAGGTAGATCATCTCGAGAGTGCTTTCGTACGAGTCGATCTACTTTCTCCCTGTTCTTCTGTCGCACTTCATTGAGACTCTCCATTGATGAGCTAGCAGATCTGTTGAGTGCACCTTCTGTCTCATCTTCTTCAGAATATACTTTTAATATCGGCTCTGCTTTCAATTTAGGCCGGACTTTGCTTGTTCTGTTCGTTTCATCTCTGGAAGGTTCACCTCTCGTGCACAGTATCCCGCCTTTTAGTTTACCTTTGGCTAATAAAAAGCCGACCAGACTGCTTTTTGATTTAGGTTTCTTTGCAACGATAGTCTCTGTGGAATCTGGGCTTGATACTTTGCGTGGCCTTCCTACCTTACGCTTCTTGGATGAACCCCTGTCTGAATTTGGAGAGAGTGCCGGTGTAGACGGCGTCGGTGGAGTAGATAAGGCAGGCAATGGCGGCGTTAAGGCATTAAGCTGTGCTCTCTTTTCGTCGCACTGCCTCTGGAGTTCTTGTAAGCGCTCGCGCATGTCTTTCTCCATAGCATTGACAAGTGCTTGTGCAGAAGGTACCGCAGGGGAATGCGTACAGGACATTGACCCACACGAGCAAGCCGTGACACGTCGCAGGCTGGCTTCTAACTCCCCACCACTGTTCCTTCCCTCCTCTCTATCTTTCTCGCGCTTATGGCGGCGCATTTTCTCCAACTTATGTCTTAACCTTTCCTCCCTATCTCGACTTCGTTTCCTTCTCCTTTCACTAGATGAGTCATCTCTATGTCTATGTCTGTCCTTCTTCACCGTCTCCGCGGGTCTTTCTAGCTCTGGTGGACTCAAAAGTGGTTCAGTTTTGATGAACGGTCTTGTTGGTAGAGGTATAGTCGATGGTGGACTTTCTACCACTTCTTCCATGAACCGCTGCTCTGCCAACGCACAAAGTATATCGAGCCCATCTAGAGATGGTTTAGTTCTCTCAGATGCAACAGGTTCTGCTGCCGGGAATTCGAATCTCCTCTCAGGTTCGGCGTCAGATCGCGGAGGTGACTTCGGGGAAGTCTTTATCATAATGTTCAACTTTGTCGTGGGCCTCGTGTCTATGGTTAATGGTATTGGATCTATAGCAGGCATGCTGGTGCCTGGAGTTGTTCTCTCAAACTGCTCAATGCTATTTGACAGCAGCTCCAACCCACTAACATCAACGACAGGTCGTGCAGGAGGGCCTGATGCCAGTGGCATTGGCGAATTCCTCGAAGTGTCAATAACCAGATCGTGAGAGCCTCCGCTTGAGTTATCCAATGAATCATCTCTTTCTATTGCATCTATAGCTTTCTCTACGGCTCCTACCACAGTAGAATTTGCCAAGCCTTCTGAAGAGAAATCCTCCGCGCTATCTATAGAAGGCGGATGTAGCGGCTGAAGTTGCAGGACTACTGCCTCTTCAGGGAAGTGAGCGACGCCTACGCAGGCAACTTCCCTTTCATCTTCATCGGCATGATTGGGGGAATCGTCTTCATCATCAATGTGATCTGTCTGGTTGGAAGCGTCCTTATGTGCTGGACCTTCTGGGGCATCAGGAGGAGGAGTGGGCGGAGCGGCTGGTGAGGTCGCTTGACTTCTGCACCCCTGGTCAGAAAACTCCGGCTGGTAGTAGAGATGGGTCAGTATTGGTTGTTGAACTGGTTCCGGTGCAAAAGTTGGCGGTGGTTTCTCTTGTGGAGGTTCAGGCTCTATCTTTATGAGAGCGTGTGGTGTTATAAGTGGTTGTATGATGGGTTTCCGTTTGTCCACCGTGTGTGCTGGATGCGGCTGAGGCGCCGGTGCTGGGGCAAGTGTTACTAGCCTTGTTGAGTGTGTGTGCGTGTGTTGTAAAGTGGCGGTCGAAGCGAGCAGTTCTCCTGGTAGGAGTTGGAGATGATGAGACGGGTGCGGAGCTGGAGGGAGAAGGAGGGGAGTGGGTGGATAAGGGACGCCGCCCCATACGACTGTATGTGGTAAATCTGGAGGTGCTGGAAGTAGCAGGAGAGCTCCAGACGTGGGCTCCCTGACGAGTTGGTAGCCGCCGACTGTGGACACGCCTCCGCCCACTGAGCCGACGCCTCCCACGCCCACGCCACCGACCATCATGCTTTCCATTGATACTTGAGCTGAAATCCCCAAAATATAGCGCGTTAATTAGCTTATATAGGAATATTTCAGTGTTGAAAATGTATTTTATAGGTTTTCTATATTAAGCATCTTATGCACATTGGAAGGAAGTTCTGCTAACACACCCGGCGAGAAACTCAAAAGTTCCAATTTACAAACAACACAACAATAATTCTAAATGTCCGATAGACGACGAAAAAAATATAGTCAATGGAAGTGAGCGATTAGTCAATTTGTACTTGTTACTTATATCTCCACTAATAGCTAAAAGGCATATAGAATAAAAAATATATCATATCACCCTTTCTTTACTACCTTTAAAAATACCACCTCTAAAGGTCATCTTTTATGTGCAAATCGGCAAATAAATAAAAAGCGATGTAAATTTTGGCCCTAACTCTAGACTTAATCTACATATTAATACAATCAATTTAAAATTTGTCATATCATTTCGTGTAATAAATTCAATAAATTTTACTGACAATATAAAATAAAATTTGTCCTTTTTTTAATTTAACATAATTTTTTTCTTATACGCACTGCCAACCTTGTTTAAGATGATAGTCGTGATTATATATCTCGTTTACGTTATTACCAATTAAGAGCAGCGAACGCGCAGCCGAACCAAATGGAGCGCAAGCGTGTGACATTCGATGTTGTTAATGAACGATTCAGGGGCCGATCGATAGCGCCGCACGAATGTCGACTCAATGCTAATTAGCAAACGGTGCATGTTAGCTTAACGAGGCGCATACCAACCGCCATGCTAGTTATGGGTTCCTGGTAACAAGTGGCATTACAAGCGCTTAATACGGGCGCATTTGTATGCTATCTGCGCCGCTTCCGGTACGGGAGGGCGGCGTGCATGCTAAACAGGCTCATGGGAATGATAAAAAAAACGGATTCCTGATTAATTTGATTAAATGCGTGGACTACAGATTTGCATATGTAGTCACAGCATCTAACAAGCAGACCCCCAAGAGGCGACTGAATAGACCTACCTACCTACCTATATCGCGCATAGTATTTTATAGCGCAATGAAATAGTTTGATAACTTGCTTTAAATATTCATGCTACACAGACATTTAGTTATTCCGCTATTTCTTCACTCTTAAATCGGACTGCATGATATACTATCCGAGTACAGGTGTACTTAGTAGGTCCTATATCAAAGTCCGTTATGCCTATTAACTTCTAAACTACTTAAACAGAAGGAAATAAAAATGTGACGAATAAAGGACGATGTAGCGATAGAAATCGTGAAGGATGAGAGAGAAAGAAAATAAAATGGTAACAATGAACAAGTTATTGCTAAATAAAGTCACTGTCAACACGGAGGAAACGAAAGGCCCGCAATAACGGGGTCCACAGAAAACAAATCCAGTGAAATAATGTTGCGATCTGTACCCACTTCTTCATGAGCGATTTCCCTATCGGTCTCCTCCAGAGATCGCTATGATGATGGGTTGAGCGATTCCCGCATCCAGCGACTTCCCGCGACTTAATTATATCGTCGATATCGTAAGAGGCATAAAGCCGCACTATATTTACGTATGTATACTTTTTTAATTAGTTTCAATGTATTGAAATAAATAAAAGTTTATATATTTCAATCCTAGTATATCATTAATTTTTACGTTACAAAAAAACACAACTTATTAATTATTACTGAAATATTATTTAATCTACACAATACATAGATATATTAGGAAATTTGCTTCTCCTTAACTTTGCGAAACAAAACAAAATTATAAAAAAAGAATAAAAAAGTTATCAAAAATCAAATAAAAGCTATTTTTAGCATAGTGTTCATCGGTGTGTACGAAAATGTATGTTTTGTGTTTAAATGTCGAAAACATATTTTTAAATATGAAAAGATTTATATTATTTTTAATTAATAAATAGTTAGTTAATAAAGCAAAAATAAATAAAAAAATAAAGATTTTGTTTACGAAAATCTACCAGGAAGACATAAATAACAGATGATACAAAAATATCTTCTATAGAGTAATAATAATAATAATAAAATTGTCATATAAACCGTAAAAGGGAGCTAACAAAGAACGCCGTTAAAACGGAAATGGCATCAATTAAATATATTTAACATGTATTAGTAATTCCAACACGAGAACTGTTTGAATATTATTTGAATTTAGTAATTCGATAATTGCTCCTAACGACCAGTTTATTCCTGCCACGTACGTACTTAACGTGAAAAAGTGATAGCGAGATGAGCGTCGCACGCGTGTGAGTGAGATAACGCATTACAGTTGCAAAGAGCGACCGTGCCTTGTTTTTTTTGGGGATTAATTTATAAGTAACCAATGGACATGGCATTATAAACTTTATTTCATACAGTATAAGTAATAATTTTGACTAGCGGTTTAATAACAAAATTAATATTTTTATACTAATGTTATATGTAGTATTTGTTCGTAATTAAAATTAAATACAAGATAAGAGGTCGTGTTTAACTATGGTGGCCTAGTACACGAGTCATTCCGAAGTACATAAGTTTGTTGTTGTGTGTGTTGTATGTATGTACATTACGTGTCAATGAATGTACACACTACACAGGGTGATTAGTTATTATAGATGTTAAAAATTTCAAGGAGTGAATTTATAGTTTATTTACTGTCAATTTACTGTACATCCTATACAAAAATTAAAAGTTTTCAGAAATAATAAATAACTAATGAAAATAATATAGAAAGAAAAAGTTTTTTCAAAATTCGTACTTATACATATTAAAATTAAATATTGTTTACTATTGGTCCCTCCAGACTTTGTATTGCCGGAAGTCTGTGGCCTAACGCATTTGAATAGAAAATTAATGAACATATTTCGAAGTTCCTATTAACTTTATACAGGTGATTGTAAATGTGTAAAAGGTCTAGGCTTTTTCTTGGCAAATGAGCTATGAATAGACACTTTTAAAGGTTTTACACCTATTACCGCCTATCCCGGAATGACATACCTACCCAGTATACATTCAATTTCTCTTGTGTTAGTTGAAGCAAACGAAACAATAAGTAATTGCAGATATCTATACATTTTTTCTGTACTTAAGAAAGTTATTTGTAAAGTTTTTCTGAGAGCTAAAATTGAGAAAATTATCGCTAAGAAAAAAAAATTACAATAGACGATATATATGTCTTCGTTACAGCTCATAGGCGCCTTCAACAAGGCACAGGTCTCCACCAAAGATATCTATGGGGGGATATAACATAATCGCCACGCTACTCAGACGGGTTGGCGATCGCAGTGTGGTATTATGGTACTCAACCGATGCTGCTGCCCATCCTTTGACAACTTGTTTGTGAGCAGTGACAATCCTATGTAATTAATGCACAAAAGGTGAATTATTTAAGACTGTAATCCCGGGAATCGAACTCGAGATCTACGATCGCCAGTACATATAGTATATATATATATATGTACTTGCGATATATATATATATACTATATATAAATTTATTATCTCTTCTCGGAACAGAGATGACGATAAAGAGATCCAAATTGGATAATAAAATGATTAATTTAATTAAAATGCATTTACGCCTTTATTAAGGAAATAACCAAAAAATGTTTGAAATGTTTCTACATACAACAAAAATCTAAGGAACGGAATTAACAAAGACATGAAGACACGATACAAAGATATTTTATTTTAATTCAAAATCTGAAAGTCTTGAATTCTCTTGAAAAGTGTAGAATTGAGTTTGTTCATAACGAAACACTATGATTGCCAACTTCATGGTGAAGTTCGTCATTTATGTATCCAAAATTAAGCATATGATGTCGCAATTAGCGGTTTCTAATCTTAACAAACATATTGCTTGGCTTGGTTTCAGTTGAAGTTAATGCCGTTAGCCCGGAGGCTTTCACAGTTTCAACGGAACTGAGTTCACGGAGCAGAAGGGTCTGTGAACTTATAAATAAAACAGAAGCTGGACAGACATTCCCGATATACGATGTCGTTCGCACGTAGTAAACCGCTCTACCTGAGTAGAGCTATGTAGTGTTGATGTTGTGTATGCAGCTTGGTACGGCAGCGTGGACCACAGGTGGGCCAAGGTAGGATCCGGATCCAACCTCGATTCGCCCACGCTGTTCGAGGTTAGGAAGCGGGCGGCCCGCTTCTAACAATTCATATTACGAAATCGTAAACAAATCCGTGGTTCAGTAATTTCAAACCCAACCTAGTAATATAGGAAGCAACAATCTTAGGGTAGGCTCTCTAAGAAGCTCTGGAGCTAAGTTATGTAATTAAGAAGGTAACAAATAAGGATTTAGGATAAGCGCCTTCTTTAAAATTTATAAATAAAATTGCACATTACGCATTACACAGTTAGTTGTTAACTTTGCTTTTGGAAGATCGCTTTAACCTTTGCGTCTAACCGACCTGTCTCGTTGGAAACGTGGCCGGATGGTATCAAAGGAGACGACAACTCGCTGTCATACAAGCAGCGTTGCTGGAGTTTCTTCCGCCACTTCTTCTCCATGCGCTAACGCTTTTCCAGGTGGTAGTTTTAAAATTATCCCGGCAATCGTCCCAATCGTAGTCTGGTGTGACGCCCTTGGAACGCTAGTGGGATATTATCGACGAGATAGCCCTGCAGATCCTTGAGGGGAGTCACAACATGAAGCGTTCACCGTAGCGATAAGAACTTAACGTCCTCATAACCCTCTGCAATAAACTACAATGTAGCGCCACGAGTCGAGGCTTCTCCGGGAGATACAGAGCTTCAGTACTTTAAGAGGTCTTAAGCTAGGCACCCTCTGCCATGCCGCCTGCAGTTCAATCAAAAAAAAACTTGTCCTTTGACAGTTCACTATTTTATATGAATTTGTTTCTTTATTGTAATGTGACAAGCTAATAATATTTGGCAATACAAAGTCTGTGTTACATCGAGGCTAAATGCTAAACGCGGCTGTTATATCATCCCAATCCAAGGTCTAGAAGCGTCCGCCACAGCGACGTAAGATCTTGGCGTAGTCTCTATCTGATGAACTAATATAGCGGGCCAAATCAAGTGTTCAAGCATGCCTCGTATAAATATCATATATATCTTTTAGATATTTAACACAAAAGAGCGTATAAAACTACTAGTTGAGCTTTATCAAACTGTCCGGTACTAAGCTTGTCTGAAAGCCGGAATTGAACTCCCGAACCAAAGTATCACAAAGCTTGCACTAAACCCATTGTTATTATAAATTGTTTAAACGGCGCAAGTGCGATCGAGATAATGAACGCGCAATTACGCCGCACTCGCCGGGAACCTAATTCGTGCAGCGCTGTATGTTATCAGCGGTACAATTCGTTTTTTTTTTTTAAAACAACATAGCAACTATCGCGTGAGGTGTCAAATTCATAACCGTAAACCGTTAAGAGCGCGAGTAATCGGTAAAAAAATATTGCAAAAACTAATTCACAACACTAAAAGCGATGGGCGGAGCTTATTTGTTCACCGGACTATAAACGGTACGCTCTCATTCGTAGTTCGAGTTAGAGGGCGGGGCTGAAGAGGCGGGGCATAGTGGGCGGGAACCGACGAGTAGGGATGGCCAGTTGTTTAAGTTATCGGTAAATGAGTTTTATGATTTTTTTACGGTTTTTTATTTCGGATGACGGATAATTTATGGGAGTGACACGAGATACGCCGCGCGTGTGGGATACTACTTGACCGCGAGCTACGCATAGCGTTTAGTCTCAAAACCACGCGTGAATTTTGACGATTGTTTATCTAGATATGATATAACTTCGTTACTTTTTAAATATTATTAATATTAATTAATTACAGTTAAAAGTATTGAATTTAATATTTAACAGAGGAACTTAACTAAGTATAGTTAAATCTTTTCAATTCAATCAATTAGTCACAGTGAATTCGAGTTTCTAATTATAAATGATTAATTATTTTGGCTAAGCAGGGCGTGGGATTCGTTTAATTTTTAACGCAAGCAAACGGAAATATCTCGTCAAAACTCTACCGTTGTTCTATTTCTAGGCTGTTCCAATTTCTGCTAAATATACCAACTGCATTCTGTTTGAAAATGTAAATTGGTGATTTATACGAAAATCTTAAGATTATTCTTCGTGTTTCATTTAAGGCGGTGCAAGTTTAGTTGGATTTTAATATTAGAATACATACATAGAGTGTTTACTTCTTACATTAAACAATTTGTATACAAAATGCACTGAATTTTGTAACCTAAAATCTTACGCAATTATACCTTTCCTATCGTCATATTATAAATATATCACAAGATTAAGAACTGATACAGTGATGAAGAATGGCTAAATAGTGCAAGTATTTGGATGCTCAGGTGGCAAGCGGGCGAAGATTACAGGTCCAGAGGTCAATATATACCAACGTAACCCAATATTACAACCAAAGTTTAACGTTTGACTAGATCTTACCCCATCCTGAAACTTAAAACCGTAATCAATATCATAATTTCAGCTATTAGATGTCCACTACTGGACATGTTTCCCTAATATAACTGGTTTGAAATAACCTGCATTTAACGTTTTTTAACATGGTTATCCATCCAGTTTATGGGTTTACGTCCCACGCTTGTCAAAGGCTCTAACGGCAGATAGTGTTGGTTCATTAGAAGTCCCATAGTAATATTTAAATAAAAAATTGTTCACACCAAATAGACAGCTTTGATTCTGTAATCCTGGTAAAACGGTACCCTATATAGCACTATATATATATATATATATATATTGTTATAAATATATCATTGTGCAAATGTTAATGAAGATGTGGAATAAATTCGTAGGTCGCGAGTTTGATTCCCGGGACACAATTATATATTATTCACATTTTGTGTGTACGTTACAATACATGTACAATATAAAAATAAATAATACAATAAAAAAATTCAAACTTAATAACATGGTAAACAGAGGACCTTTAAATCGACGAAAGACGCTAGACGTACGACTCTTTTAAACGGTCCTTTTGAAAATCTAAGGAGACGGTCTATGTATAGATGTGAGCGCCATGTGACTGAAATGATGCTGATGAAACAAAACAAAAATAAATAAAATACCTTTTTAACATAATAGATAAAGTGTTAGTTGATTGTAGAAAGAACTTTCGAAAAAGTCTCTAATCAATGTATTCGACCACAAACTAAACCTGCTAACGTCGTTTTATCAGCCCATAGACGCTCACTGCAAGGTTTAGGCCTCCCCCAAAGATATATTTGGGGGATATGCTATAAATTATCACGCTTAGCAGGATTGGCGATCGCAGTGTGATATTTTGGTACGTGAGGACGTTACAAACTTGTTTGTGAGCAGTAGCAATCCCATATAAGTGAAGCACAAAGTGTCAAGATATTATTCAGGGAATCGAATCCGCGACCTACTATCGCAAGTTTGAGTCCTCTACCGCTGCGCTAACACAGCTTGCACCAAAAAATCCATAGTGGGAATAAAAATATATTTCGTACCACAGATTTTACGTATCTGTATATTAACGGTAAATACCTTTAACGGTAATGGCGACACTATACGGGTTGATTAGTTATAGATCAAAGCTTTAGAGATGAATGTTTATCTTATTTGTAAGTAAAAAATCTTAACCCTTAATAGCCTAGAGTTTCAATTTCGATACCAATCTTTTAAACCAAATGTTCACATTATTAGTTTTTTTTAAAGGTTGGCTGTACGAATTTTACTGTTGTATAATATTCTTTCCAACGAAATTAAAAAAAAATCTATTTTTCCCTTCATCAAGACCCTCAAGCAAACACAGTAATATTAAAAAAAAATCACTTTCGTAAATCAGGCTATTAAGGGTTAAAGGTTTTACCGCGTACATTCAATCTTCCTGTATAAAGTCGTTACTTTGAAAGTATTGGAATGCGACCTACCTATTCTAGCGATACAAAGTTTGGAAATTCAGTTAAAAATTAATTTAAATATGTAGTAATTTGAATTTTGATAACGCCTTTTCTTATATTCCTATATTATCATTACAATATTTATTGTCTCTAAAACCAATGAAGTTTGAATAGTGTTTACCATATATTAACCTATACATTCATCCATTTAATGCTTTAACATCTATAACTAATCATCCTGTATATGTAGAAATAGTTGGTGTAACAAACACATTCTGACATACAAGCCAAAAGTATTGAAACAGAAAATGTTGCTCGCTCATTCTTAATGTAATGGCAGATGATATCTTTTTTAAAAATCGTAATTGAATTATTTAAAAAGAACAATAATTTACTTTACAGGTTGGTTTTTATAATTAACGTCTTAGAATTCTTTTTTATTTAATAACTTTATTAAATAATTCTTTCGAAAAAAAATATCACTTGTATTTTTTATCTTCGACATTTTCAAAAACATCAACGTTCAACTATAGGAGTTCGAACTTACGACCCTTAATAAATTATAAATCAGTCATTTAATCACTGAACTACTGCTCTCAAACGTACAGTACAAATTTTACGCTGTTAATAAGTAACACATATTGTCAGAAAGTAAAACTAAATGTCAAAATTAATCTAAATAAACTGCATACGCCTTGAACCATGGACTTATTTAAGATTCATTTTAAATGTGTCCCTAGTCTGTAAGGCGTGTAGAAAAAATATATTTATAATCGTTTTTGAAATTTGAAAATAATAAACATTAAAAGCGTTTTTAAAGCTGGTCGAAAAATCACGAGAAATAAATAAAATATATAAAATTAATTAGTTATCGAGAAGGCAGTTTAAAAGAGGAACCGGGACCGATAGTTAATCATGAGCACTTCTTCGTTTATGCTAACCTGGTACTGGAAGCACTATACGCTTTCACCTTTGTGCTGTGTGGGTTTTAAAACCAAACAACATTTTTGCTTATGGGGGGACCACTATTCCCCAAATTGTTTAACTAACACCTACAAGTGGTGCTTTTATATAAAAATACTCTGGTTTTAATAATTTTAAAGAATAATTTGGACGATAATTATGATTATACAAAAATTTTATATACCATTTCTGCACTAATAAAGAGTAATAGCGGCAAATGAAATACAAAACAGTCAATGAACATCAAATTTTGCAAATGAGTCTTAATAAGCAAAAATATATTGCGAGTTGATTACCCGACCGGAATATAGAGCTTAAAAAACCTGGCGGCAACCTAGCACGTCCGGACCCACATGTTCATTGTATCGTAATTACATCACGCCGAGCACTCGGCGGCTCACAATGCGGCTCTCGTTACACTGGATACCCAATGTTTTATTATAGTAACCAGTATAACATTAACCATTCTTGATTGCGAACGCTCCAAGAGGTCAAATTACATCGGTATTTATTGAATTACTATACTTTTCCAGTAAAAAACGAGCTCACACAAGGTGCCGTTAAAGCACAAAGGTCATTTATATTGAATTGTTTTAGTTATTGGGTATGCGTAGCGTGAAAAATTCGAGTGTTCGTAAAATTATCGGGCGATTAATTTTTTAATTACAGAAACGGTGGCTTTATTTGTTGTGTGTATGTCGTTTGATGTAAGCCAGCATTACATACATTCGTCAGGAATTCATAAAACAAAGGAAAACCGCAAAATTTGGAAGTTTAACCTGCAAACAGTTCTACGTAAACTAAAAAAAGTAGTAATTATAAAAAAAATAAGAACAATAAAAAGTCAATAAAAACTATGAATAAAAAATATTTAATATATATCCCTATCATCATCATCTTCCCTCCTACCCAAAAAAACTTTAAGAAGTTCTAAAAATTGAGCGACGCCAAACGCGCCGAGTTGCAATGCGAACACCAGAGCGGCATGAACGCGCGGAGTTGTTCGCGAGGCGGGAGCAACGTGAGCGGACGCCGGAGCGTCGGCCGTCGCGCAGTTGGCGCGCAGCTACCAGGATCGCATGTGTCGGGAGGGGCTTACCTGGGTATTGCCAGAGCGGTGCGGGAGGCGCGGGGGCGGGCGCCGGCCACGCCAGGGGGGCGGGCCTCTCGTCGCACAGCACGTTGGCCACGCCGACCGTCATGGCCGCCTGCGCCGCGTCTGCGGTGTGAGAACAGAATGACGTGGCGCCTGCAATGTGTCGCACGTGTCAATGTTACCTACTGCCGACTATGACGTCTTAGTCCTATAAATAGAACTTTCGGTGAAAAAGTTATCAAAAAAAAATAATTAAATTCATCCGATTCTGCAATTCATATAGCACTTATTGAACGTAATAAATAAGTAAGCGTATTAAAATTATTGGTTTTGGAAAATAAAAACTTTTGCATTAAAATTAATTATAACAAGTATTTATTATATTAAAGAATTATTTACAAAGTAGAAAAAATATAATTTATCTATATAAACTATTTCTTGTAAATAACCATGTACAAAATATGTACAACAAATTAACATTACGCATAAATATTGCCAATCCTATTATAATTAATCCTATTAAAACTCCCACTGGACAAAGTTTTCTATAGACTTAAGTTATTATTGTAGAAGCAGTTGCGATGAAATCTATTATTACTTCAATTAGAAAAACAGCCGCTTCTATAATATACCTAAAGTTAGAGAACGAACAAAGAAGCTGTTTCACATAATGTTTATTATATTTACATTGTTGGTACGGCAGTTATAATTTTTAAATTTTTTCTGTGAGTTATCTTTTTAAAAAACTTACGCCTATTTTTTAATGTTCTTAATTTGCTCATTATTTGAATGGATTATTTTATAATCGTATATTGCGCGCATTTCAATATAGGTATATTATATATATATATATATATATATATAGTCATAGTGGGTCTGTTTTATTGAATAAAAAAAAATCAAAACAGATTATCTCACACACACCTGGTTTTTATCTGTCCTTGTCTAAATACTTAAATGTTCTGAAATACATCCATACACCATCGACAACCACACAAACAATCAATCAACTCCCCATCGTAGAGCAAATTTTGGAATATATAAAAAAAATATCCCTCCGCGTCATTATTTTTATAACACTTTCTACTACTAGGATATCATAAATAGATATTTATTTAAAATCCGTGATGAACGAACAACAAAAAGACAGTTTAATGATTGAATGTTTGATTCTTACAGATAAAAATCGTTTATACGTTCTCCGAAAAACGAGAAATATGCAATCTTTAATCCGATCTGAAATATAACGATAATAAAGCGATTGCCAGCTTTATTGTCGGATTAATATTACAAAACAATATTGAACTTATAATAAAACCGACATATGCAATTTATACGTACTGACATAAAGTTGAAAAACAATGGCGTAGTCAAAATTCATACAATTTACAATAAATAATCGGCACGAGATTATAATTTATTGTTACATCATCATTCTATTACATAAATGGCTTATGTAAAAGACGAATTCGATCGTTTAAGACTGATAAAACATTGGATCCCGTCAAATAGCAGTTACAGAATTTTCTGATATCCTGGGAATGAAAATTAGACAGCATCTATGCTCCTTTTGACTAAATAAAAAAATTAGATAAAAAAATTATAGAGACATAAAGTTCTAAGATATAGATTTCTGAGACAGAGTTCTAAGGTCCTATATTGCTTCTACTCTTCCGACAGACTTCTTAGATCGAGAAAGAGATAAGGGATGTTGTCGTTATGGAAATAAATTTTTTGCTGATCGTATTACCAAGGACATACATTAACTAAGTTTAAAATATTATATTATTATTATTATTTGTACATACAGACTTTTGTCGCAAGCATTTTACTACAGTTTAAAGCGGAAATCGAACCTATGACCTACAATCACGAAACAGTCCTTAACAACAAGGGCACCGTACCATTAAACTGTTGAATATAACGCGACGTGTAAACGTCGGTACAGAGGTTTGAGTCAGCGTCGATTACTCAAGTTGCACAACGGCATGATAGGCAGCGGATAATCGCATAATGAGTTTGGCTGCGGGCGCGGCGGCGGACGCCGTGGAACCGGTTAGAGTTCCGGCGCATGTACGCACCGCCCGCTCGAATGTTAACGGAACGGCGCTCCGCTTCGCGCTCCCGCTCACTGCGTGCCGCTGCGTTTTATGCGCTCCTAGTATCACTGGTCGCGTCTCTTTCTGCTCGTTAGGTAATAAATCCCTATCTTCTCTCGCACTACTTTTACTTGCCCGGGATAAATAACTACTATTAAGTGTTAAAAATAACAAAATATACGATAGATAAGATTATATTACGAACAAATTTTCCGGGTTTTACCAAAAATGTCTTCAGATATTATTTATTATATAGAGGAGGACATATATTTATTTATAAAATTAGTACAGAAGTAAAAATGCGATTAAATTTTAAACATTTTTAAAATGACCTTAATTAAACAAATTTCGACTAAGAAAAATAATAAAAAAGGTTTATGAAGGATCCTTTCTCACGAATTCTGACAATGAGATGTGATACTGGAGCGCAGTATAAGTAAAAAATATTACGAAACGAAGCATAAGCACGTGCTGATAACACCGTCTCATTCTTTTATATTGCGACGTCTCTTTCTATATTCTCCGTAGTAGTAGTAAGTAGCATAGAGTAATGAATACTATTAATATATAAAACAAATTTTCTTTCTCGATTAGACTATGTTTAGAATTGCTATTAATATAATATGATCATGTTATATTTTCTTGATTTCGAATCATGATGTATTCAGTATTGGTATATTTGATAATTCAATTCAGTAAATATTTAATCGTTATATATAATCATAAATATTGATTTTTGAAATATAATTGTAGGAGTAAATAATTAAAGAAATATTATTAGTGTTATAAAATGAAAACAAATTTATATTTTAATTTTGAATTAATTATTAATGTCATTCCTTTATTTGACTACTCTGTGCGGCGTATTAGTTGACCTTCACCGCGGCTTCGAGTTCCATCGGTTGCATTCCAAGCATATTTGCGTCTCGCTCGCACTCAGTGCCCGACGCGGCATAACGATTCGCCGCAACTCTTCGTAGTCTCTGCTCGCCTAGTATCACGCGCGCTGAAGAAAAGGGTTTATCCGACGCCAATGACCACCGGTGCGCCTCCTAGGATTTTCCATCGATGCTAGTTTTCCGCCAAAATAGAAAACAAATAGAAAAAAGCTACGAAAACTTTAAGAAATGTGTGGAATTGAAGCTTAAATTAAGTCTGCGTAGGTTGTTTTTAAATATTTTGTGTATTTATGTACTTTACGTACGCATTCGTCGCAGTAGTTTTATTGTTTTGGCTAGCGAAAATCTAGGCCAGATAGAGCGCGTCGTCCTAGTACACGACGGCTTTGCGAAGCCGGCCCGCAGCGCAGCGAGGAAGGAGCATTATCGTTAAATATAGACGCAGTGCTTCGCCGACTAGCATTTAAAAGTGAACTAGTCGAGCGGACATTATTAGATGTTACCGCGGGCCAAGAAACAATCGTATATATTATGTATGAGTCTGCTATTATTATCTAGCCTTTCTTTTAATGTACATAATTACAATGTCTATTTTTGTGACAGTATTTTTTTTTAGTAAATGATAACAACGAATGTCAAAAAACAACAAAAATATTTAAAAACTAGAATTTTAAAGAGATATTTTAAGTTGCTTAATTAAAAGTATTTTTAAGCGTATAAGATGTGAAAGTGATAATTAATAAGCCCCGACTGAATTTGTTGTGGACTCTTCCCAGAACGGCGCGTTGGGGAGCCTGTGGAACGACGCCAAGAGTAGCTCAATTTGATTCTCGTTTCCATCAAACTAGTAACGTTATCATGACGTAAACAAGTAATTACTGTGATAATAAAATAAAATAAACTTTAACCCCGATATCATGATGCGAATAACCCTGGCAAAAAATTCTGGAATTTTTTAAAAAACACAGTATATATAAATAGTACCAGGAAAGCATAGGTAGCTAAAGATAATTAAAACATGTCAGCGGAATCACAAAATGTTTATTTATCGAAACCAAATTAAAATACAAAAACTTCACAAGCAAGCCGGTCCGGTATTGTCCGGTAAAACTACTGTGCACTTTTATCGCGGTTTAACTCAAAAATCAATAAATTCTATCCTAAATAAAAATTGGTGTTTACTTATTATATGACAATATAAAAAACGTGGACGATGTAAAATCAATTGGATGCATCAAAAAAATAAAAGTGTCCAACAATTAGATCACTATCTGTAATCACTAGCCAAATAATGCCAACATGCATCCAATAATAGCGGAGTCAACAAAGGTATTTTTTATACAAACACGGTCTATGGGATAGGAAGATAGCGAACCCTTGTTAAGCACCCCTCACCTCGAAACTGCGGATGTTACAATTTTATTAAATTGAGCCGTAATTGCAATATAATTAAGGTGTACATTCGCTTGAAGCGCGGTCGACAGGGGTTCATACGTTCCGAAATTTTAGGCGTGCATTTGGCAAATTGAAAGTTTACTGCGGTGCAAATTTCCAGCGTTAAAAGGCGGTGCCGGTTCGCTATGAAAAATAGCTGCTTTCGTGTTTTTCTTTAGCAAATAAATATGCTGTGAAAGTTTAGTATTTTATTGGCACGAATTTCAACAAACATTTTTTATTTAAAATTTCCTTGATACTTATTTCCACGCTCTGTGGAACTGCACGATCTTGTCCCACCATTCCTGTTTCTCTATAGGATGACTACCACTACCACTCTTATACTGTAGAGTTTCCTTTCGCTCAATATATCTGACTCGCACGGTCCAAGTATGGAACGATCTGCCGGCTTCCTTATTTCGCGAGATTTATAACCCAAGTCTCTTCAGGGTCAGAGTGTACATAAATAGATCACAGAGACCGCATGCTTCGTCTTCAACCACATTGTCGCTTTTCATCAGTTGGATGGTAAAACGCGGACAAACAACAAAACTATTTACACTTATATATGTTTACACTATAAGTTAGTGGATGATATTTATTTTTATAAGCGCAAAACCTCTTATAGGCTAGTTTCAAGTCCAAAAAAAACGGACAAAAACGTAAGAACACAAACAACGCAATTAATTAAATCACTAATCATACCAACACTTATTAAGTATTTATTCCTACCATAATAGGTCAAATTTACCGACTTTGTTTCCTGCTTGAATATATGAAGTAAGTTTTTAAGAAGGAAATAAAAATTAAATTAAATACGTATAATAGCTGTAGATTGATTAGTAACAAAAAGTCATGATATCAAAATTTGCAAAATCAATAAGATCAACCCAAATGGGTCATTTTGACCCATAACGATATATTTAGTGTTAAAAGCAATTTACTGTCGTGGACACCGATTCAAAATCGTTTTAGGTGATTTGCCAATGCTGACAAAGTGCAAGTCGACTACAAACAAGCGTTTCAATTTATTAAAAGTAAATAGAATCAATTTGAAACATTTATTTTGTAACATTAGTTATGATTGGGAAATTCCTTTTTATTTTTTTGTGCGTTTATGTAGGTACAAAGTGATAATAAAATTAATTGTTTTGATCTAATTGATATCCTTTTTTATCGGCTTACAAGTCTCTGTACAAATAACTATCAATTCGTAATGGAACCTCGTTTCAGCCCATAGACGCTTGCTGCAAGGCATACGCCTCCCCCCAAATATATCTATGGGGGATATAACTAAATCGCATCACTTTGCAGGAGGGTTGGCGATCATACACACACAGAGAACGCTGCTGCCCATCCTCTGGAAATTTGGTTGTGACCAGTGGCAATACTATATAATTAACGAACGAAATTTGAATTATAAATAATTGTTTGCCGGGAGTCGAACTCGCGACCTATCGTAGTAAGTTTGTTATATTTTAACACTGGATTATAATAATTTACTTATTTAAATAAATGAGTGTACTAACTGAATTGTTAAAAGTATGCAACCGAATTCAAAATATAAGATAGTAGTAGTTCAAAATCAAAGGTTTTTCTTCTTATTCTTTTCAATGCGTCTATTAACAAAGTTAGAATCGTAACTCCGATTGACAAATGATTACATAATTTAATCAATTCATTGTCTCCTAGTATTTATGATCTCCTGCTCTGTTGGTGGTTTTGCAAAACAAAAAAAAATTCCCAAAGTATGTATGTATGTATGTATTTATGTATGTATGTATGTATGTATGTGTATGTGTAGTCAGTGAATTCCTTACTGGCGGAGTGTCTACGATTAAACATTTTATTGCGTGCATGTTGCGAGTGCGTTGCGGCGATAAAAACCGATCCCGCGTCGCGGCTAACGACGCAAAATTACATACGCCGCGCTCCAATTAGGCACAAAGAACGCGCGCGAGGCAAAAACAGTTCGCGGCCACATCTAGAAAGTAAGTCAAATTAAATTTAACAATAAATAATTTGCAAACAAAACCTTTTTTTTTAATTTTTAGACTTAAATCATAATAAGCCTTTATCCCAAATTATTTGTTTACTCTGTTTTTAATCAAGAGTTTATTCAGTTTTTTAAATATTCAGAGGAAAAGGAGAGGATAGATAGATTAGATTGGAATGAATATTTGAAAATTTTCTAAGCTCGATAGAAACATCACAGAGTGTACCAGGGGCGCAGCGCCGGCGAATGGTATGCAAGCAATTCCCTCGACCCTCCGATAGCCGAGGGTCGCCGCGCTGCCTGGGGGAGAATTTTGTCTTGTGTTTCTTATTCAGGGTTGGCGCACTTAGTAAAATCATATCAAAACTTTAATGTGAATTTATTTTTTATTTATTAATATCTAACTGAAGTTTGTGTTATTGTATGTTATTTAAGATAATACAGTCTTAAAATTTCTTATGTTTCGACGTACTTGTTGATGAGCTATATGAATAAATACAAAATTCAATGATAAATCGTGAAAGAAATAATTAAAATGTAGTTGTATTTATTAATAAAAACAATGAAAGTCGCGGCCCTGAATAGGCGGGAAGTGCGGCGAGCGTTGCGACGGGCGGCAACGAGAGCCGAATTGGCGGGACGTGATTAGAAATACTACGTCTCTGCCTACCCACCTCCGGAGTGCACGCTGCGTTATGTTCGCTATGTTAGCGGTGGCCAAGGCTGTCACTGCTGATTCATTGGGCACACGCGTTCGGGCTGGCCGTCACTCGCAACCAAATCCGAACGCCGTGGGGGTAAAATGTTATTTAGATTTGGACTATATTACTGGCAATTTAATTTTTCATCATCATATTATATAACTGCCAATTGTTTTCTGAAATTATTGCCCGCGATGATAAAAACGATCTAAATAAAATGGCTACTTTATGAATTATTTATTATGATTGCAATAATATAGTAATAAGTTTATTTTAATGATATTTTGCAGTAATTAAATATCTAATGTTTATGAATATTGGAGTTCTAATACATTTTATTGTTTCTAGCACGTCTTATTAAGAATAAAAGAAATCCGGCACATTGACAAAAAAAGATAACTCATAAGAAAGATGAATGTGAAAAGCTTCCTTTATAGCTAAAAAGAGAAACTTCAAATGGACAGACAGACGGGACGGCTTTTCTCAGTTTTGCTTGCCATGGAAGAAGAAGGAAAGAGAACAAATAAAAAATTTTAATTTTTTAATTTATATGATCATAAGAATGTAAAGGAAAATAACAACTACTGGGAACACATAACAAGCACGGTTTAACAAAAACTTTCCTTTCTTTTCCGCCGAGCATTATTTTAAATGAAGCCGTTTTTAATCACCAGGCTTTCATGTGTTCTCGAAATCATTATAGACTCGTCAATCATCGCCATAGTTCAATTTAAAAATTGCTTGTTCAAATTTAGGTCTTCACTGGCGTTGCCGACACGCCACTGCGGGTGTTGTAATATAAACTTTATGTTGTTAACATAAAGGAGAATATTGTATGACATCATTATTTATTACCATAGTTTTAGAGAATTAGGCAGCTAAAAGTAATTATTCCATACTTGATTACTTCTATTATTAGCAAATTGCTTTTGAACACTAAATGCGATATATAATATTATTCATGGGCCCATATGTATGATGCAATAAATAAAGATAATTTAATGATTAAATGGAGTAATGCCGTAGTATATTATGTAGTAACCCAATCCGGTGAAATAAATAATAAAACAGCCCGATCCGAGGTACCAGCATCTTGCCTTCAAGTACAGCTTACCAAAGGTTTTATTGTGCCTTAAGCGCTTCGCCACCTCAAGCCGCAAAGGTCAGGCAAACATCATAACCGAAGACAAAATGCTCGAAAAAAAATGGCAATGTGTTCCTATCTATTTATATACATTTATGTCATCCTAGTAAGGTGAAGCTAAATTAACTTTGAATAATTATAATGAGAAATAATCGCCTATAAGGTTAGGTAGTTGTTGGTAAGAAGAAGATCTAGACAAAACAAAGTTGCGATGTAGTTACGTAATGTATGTTCCAAACAAAATTAGCTAGACAGAGTGGCTAGGGCATAGTGCCAAATAGTCATTAGACATTACGAGACAACCCACTTACAAAACGCACTTGCAAATGTTGCACAAGGAAACACGTCAGCAGACGGATTTCAAGGCAAGCGATTCGCGCCAACATTGCTTTTAACATCATCGTGTACATAATAAATCAACAATTTGTTAAAATAATTACATTGATAAATAGTTTTCAGTAACAACAGAAGGTCATTTCATTGATTTATGTCAGGACCCTCAAGAAATTGTTTTTTATTTCGCATGACCGAATCGATATTGGACAAATCAAAAATAATTATACATCTTTGTCATTGAAGTCCCTCGAGTATTTCGACCACTTGCTGGGACGTATTATCTAACAATCCCATTTTATTTGCTTTTATGTCTTCAGCATACTGCAAACGATAAAGGTCGCTATATAAGTGTTTACAGTAACTATCTTGGCCTACCAGCTTTGGGCCCGCATATGTCGTACTTCAATGAAACATCAGTGAATGCTTCTCTAATTTATAGTTGCCTGGTACTTGAAAGTCAGCTCTATTCTCTTAACGAGAGAACGAATTTTACCCGATGCAGGGGATAATTATGTGTTTATTTGTTGCGTTCAAGTATGAAAAGGGTCGCTAGGGTGCCACCGACAAGTTATTATTATCGATTTTTAGTTTCAGTATTAATACACGTTCACTTTTAACTCCTGATCTTCCTATCTATACTACTTTGACCACCCGTATGTTGTACGACCATTTAAAAATATATAAAATTTTGCTTTTATGAACGCAAATAAATTAATCAAGATGTTAGGATTAATAAATATAATATACACACTTGAAAAATTTACCGGAAACAATCCATTCGTTTCACTACTGGAAAGTTTGCATGTTTGTACGTCATCAAGTGCCACGCACGCAGCTGTGAAATTAAAAAAAAAATGTAAGCGATAAAAACCGCCCACGTTTTAGTTGCAAGTATGAAAATTCATGGCGGCGAATTGTAAAACTGATTAGTACGTAATTGGCCATTGCGTGGCGCGCTGATAAATTTCACTTCGCATGCAGCCTAGCCTTACATTACATTTAATTAATAACTGCTTCCGCATTGATGGTATTTTATTACAAAATAATCGATAATTCGTGTAACGGGTTTTTTGGTAACCTGAACCTAAAACGAAAAAAACAAACTCTGTGTAACCTAATCACTCTCTCTGACTTTGATTTGGTAATTTTTTTTTTCTATTGGCAACGTATACATTAGTAATAGGGTCCCAGAAAATGTTCAGAAAGCAACAATTCCAAAAAAATATTGAAGAACGTAGTGTGCTAAGGGCTACTGCATTGTAAATGAATGAAGATGGCACACTTTGGAAATGATGTGTGCCTCTGGGTTATGTTAACGTTTATAAATATTTTTTATAATTAAATGTATAACATTTATAAATAAAATACCTAGTCACGCAGAGTTTTTTTCCGTTACCCAATTGATACTTTTTATCTGAATAGACATGATCCGTAAGTTCAATATTAAAATTTGTATAGAAAAAAAACATTAATTATCAAAAAGTCGAAGTGACATTTTGAGGAGATTTAACAAAAAATAAAATGTTAAAATTAATTTGATTTCGACTTTTTGTTAGGGCTTAATTTGTGTAATGAATATAAACCAAATTATAGGTAAAAAAATATTGTTAGATATCTTG
This sequence comes from Battus philenor, assembly GCF_028537555.1. NCBI lineage: Eukaryota > Metazoa > Arthropoda > Insecta > Lepidoptera > Papilionidae > Battus > Battus philenor. Next base: position 1,325,296 of record NW_027181759.1, on the reverse strand, counting down.
TATGTCGGCCAATTATTTCTTCTCTATTATAGAGACCTACTAGCAGTTGGTGGCGAACACCTATTCTCATGTAAACAAGCCTCATGACTATGATGATCATAGTAAAATAGAAAGCCATGTCCACATTCACCAGTAAGCCCTCCAGAAAGTAAATGAACATTAAATTCTGATGAAAACCGATGCTACTACAATGGTACAAAAAAAATTGGAAGAATAAATTGGAATTAAGCAAAACCTTCTTTGAAAAATTTCTAAGTTGCACAGAAACTAGTCCTTTTAAATGATAAATATATATATTTATTTATTGGTTTAGAAAGACCGCAACAATACCCGCTTTTAAGAGTATACCTAAACAAAAAATCGGAATTGGCTGCGGTTTTCACAATCGAGTTATATCTAAACTTCTGACAAGTAGCGCCATTGTCCCCGCGGGTCGTCTGCGTGCACCGAAAGCGTTACGCGGAAGTTTGTTTTGAGTTGTTACGTACACACAGACGGACCTTGTTTCCTTAACCGATTCCAAGATTACTACTTGTTCACTCGTCGCAACTTCATGGCTAGTTGAAATGAAGCGTAAGTTATACTTGTGATCTCCGTATAATATTTTATAAGTTATTGGTAAAGATTTAAAAGGAGAAAAAGGAAAAAAAGTGAACTTCTAAAACTTATTTGTCAGAAAAATCTTTAAGTATTTAAACCTAAGTTTTACCCTTAAGTATTAAACTATAAAGTGATAAGTCTGAAATACTATTTTTTGGTATTGGAAAGCGTCAGGTCAATAAATTTTGACTGTAAAGTCTTCAGGCATAGATAGCAAAAGTAGTATCATTATTATTTCTGAAACAATTGATTTAGGTAGGATGTTCTATACTTTCTTCATTGACTGAAAATAAGCTACATTCACCTCTTTGAAGCTTTTCCATCTATAACCAATTAACATGTTTATTGGCCGCATTGAGTATTATGTATGTAAGTACGTATTTCTCTATCTAATTTTAATTATTTTATTAATTAATATCTAATTTATAGTAAATCAGTTCTGTAATTATAAATAAACCACTAAGTAGGGATTTGTACGAGAGACAATACTACAAAACAATTCTTTCTGACTTGCTCCGAAAACAACTTCGAATTGGTCTCGATACACCCAAATCCTCTCATAGCTAATAAATACATCACATTTAACTTCCACTTCCTTTCCTAAGACCAGAGAAAGGCATCCTAAGAAATTCCTTATTGACACCATCTCAAGGTTTCCACAATATCACATCACATAACACCCTCCTGAGGCATCACTTCACAAACAGCATCTCTTCCGTGGAAATCACGCGCAAAGCGAGGGCGTTCCGAGGCAGCACCCGCTTTCTACCTCCAATTGCTCTCATTTCACTAGTTCACTTAATACATTGTACACTTCGGAAATATTCTAGCTTCGTGCGAATGTTGTCGTTCAATTGGCGAAATCTAGCTAGCTTCATTTTGTCAAGTTCGCGGACTCCAAAAGCCTTTGGGCTAGATAGACATACATCAACAGACACAATATATACTACAAAACAAAGTTTATTGAGAGATGCTCTCAAAAACAAAATTTAATATTTTTATTTATGACTTCGTCAATGTCCAAAATAAGGAAATTTCCATAAGTATTTCTTTCCTTTAAAAGTGAAAATACCATTTAAATTCCATAATTGTTTGGTTGAAGTAATAATTTTTACACAATACTTTATCGCTGTTTTGTGGTATGGGGGTAAAAATATAACTTTGGTTACGGCGTATTCTGTTCAGCATGTAAAAATGTATACTAAAAATAAACTTAACCAGTTTGTGACTGTTTTAATGTAACACTGGTGAGCGGGCAAGAAGATACACCAAACACTTTTTAACAAGGTAGATTAGTTACTAAGAAAAGCATGCAAAAAAAACCGTGTTGAAATACTTGTGACTACGTGATTGTTGATATGATCAACATTTTGAAAAGTCATACATAAGTCATTATGAAACGAAAATAATCCGTTTTAATTATAACAAAATAATAAAATTAATGTACGATGAAAATATAACCCATACAAATTGAAATTAGAAATAAAAAATATTTTTGTAATTATTTGTAGCTTTTTACTTTTTAGTGTCCACGTTCATAACGAACTGGACCAAAGATGCTGTCATCCGTATATGTCAGACGTCTAACACAACAGTTGGGTTTGAAAAACTAACTTTTTCTATATAGTTTTTGTGGGTTTGTCAAAGTTAGAAATAAAGAGGTTATTATTAATGCACCGCATTATTTCAAAATCGTGTAAAACAAAGCGCATGATAAAGCAGTTAATAACCGTGTACATTTATAATGAAAATTCTACATAAATTTCTACGGAATCTTTATCTTATAATTAGTGTAGTTTCTTACAATTGAATGCATTTACATATACTTTAAATAAAAAATACTTATTTAAATTGAAAAAAGGATAACTTCATTACTTTTCATGATCTCCTAATAACTTTTGAGTTCTTACATGCATTTGTGTGAAAGCAGTGAATGGTAGTTTAATTTTCAGTTCGTTCATTAAGGACACGAAGCAATCGAACGGTTTTTACAGTTTTGAAGCGCTTACTAACTTCGCTTGTTAGTTCGTTAGTCGGTTCGTTACGGCGAAAACGTGCACACTACAAACTTCGTGTTACTTCTGCCTGCCTGGTACCAAATAATGTTTGTTAAATAGCTGTCTGTTAAATAAATAATAATAAGAAGGACAAGGCTCCGCAGTATCCGGCAGATTTTGTATTTCACAATTTTAAAATTAAAAATAAATATTACCTATCTTTTTAATATGGAATGATAATATTTACGACAAAGTAAACGGAGCAGACAATTGATTTAATTAACATTATTTATAGTTACTAAAATAATAATTAATTAATTATAAGAATGTAAAAAATACTTGCCGTTTCAAATGCATATATGTGGGCGCTTTGAATAGATTTTAATGTATTGTTAACCCCGTTAATGATTTCCATCCTGCTATAAATCATAGATAAGTTTTTTTTTAATTAACTCGGTCCGAAATTCATAGATCCAGCATGTTGGTGGCTCAATAACATAAATTGTGGTTAATTTAAGGAACCGGTAACTTGTTTTTCGCTTTAAGTGTTCAATCGGCAGGTGGGGAGAGCCACGTTGCTTCGTAATTTGCTTTTGAACAGAGCGTTTGCGCACGCGAGCCGCTATACAACGTTCGTTATACTTAATGTTTACCATGCTATTTGCATTTTTATTAACTGTTTCATTATTTACATCTTTTACATATATATTGTATAATTTTATTCTTCTATTTTTCGAACTAACAGTCAGATGTTTCGAGTTAGAACTAAGGGTGTGACTTTCTGAAAAAAAAATAGTTTGATTGTGAGGATGAAAGCACTGAACTATAAAGCGAAGGACAAAGGAGGTCATTTGTGACAGAAACATAATTTTTAATTGATGTACTCAATGGCAGAATTAGAACGTTGGAAGACATACAAATGTCGGATTTTATTTTATTTACAATTTTTTTTCACGTAGCTCACTTAGCTCGACACGTGGTTTGACTTAATTTAATTTTATAGAATATCGTCGTTGTCTTCCTCTTATCTACTATGCACTATAATCATATATATACTTTTTTAGTTTTGTAAATATTATTAAATCATGTGCATGCAGATAGATAAAACTGATTAGTTAAGTTTAAGTTAGACGTCATAAATATTTTTTATCTACCTTGTATGTAATAAAACATTTAAAATTTTATTTTTGATGTACCAGGGCATAATAAATATTTATGCGTGGAGATAACATATTCCAATTATTGTTATTAACCAATACAATGGGATGGATGGGTTATTAAACAGGAATTCAAACCGTTATCATTCGATGCAAGCTAAAATTTACAATGCTCGTTGCGGCTATGTAATCAGAGGCAGGGAGTGGGTCGATAAATTCGAATAGCATAATTGTTGTTATGCGTCGGATGCAATAAACATTGCAGGGAGACAAAAAATTACAAACCTAACGGACGTTTTCATTTATCGCTTTAGGTGCATAGGCTCTACTTTGTAAGAGAAATATGTATGTTTAAAACGGTTAATTCTTTTCTAGTTAATAAAAACACAAAATACTGAAAAGCAACTCAATCGCTTTTGACGCACTTTTTCTTTCAATCTGTCATCATGACAGTGCAAATAACAGACGATATATAAGTTAGGAAGCATTCTATAAGGTCAGCGAAAATATTATTTTTTGTTCGTTTACTGCTTTTATTAGTTGTTTGTATTGATATAGAAGAGTAGATCTTATTTGAACATAGTTAAGTCTCAAATCGTGTTAGTTCCTTTAATATTCAATGTCTTTTTTCAGCTGTCGGTATCGTAGTGAATACATAATAGTACCAGGCTCACAGATGCGACAAAGAGATCTTTTAAACGCACTATCTCTGAGTCACCGCTGTAAGCGAGATAACGTTTCGAATGAAATTGTAGATACGTATTATGTAACCATGTTCAATTAATTTACGCTAAATAAATATTTTGATAACTCATAGTAATAAACAATAATATAAAACGTATAGGTTATAATGAAATAGGCTGGTAAGGCCCCTAATGCAATTCCGAGTTCAGAGAACCAAATTAGCTTCTTTAAATATTAGAGACGATGTTATAATTAGAGAATAATTCTGAATTATATATATTATCTAAGTTTAACTAACGAAAACCTCAACAATGTAAAGTGCAGAATCGGATTTTACTACTCATGGTTATTTGATTTGGTTGTTAATTAAAAATATTCATAAATTACTCACCGATATCATGTAGCCGTTGGTTGTCTTTCTGTGAGAGAGCGGCCAATAGGCCTGCGTCGCCAACGCGTTGCCTCGCGACCGCGATGCCGACGGGAATCGAACCTGAGATAAACACTATGCAATTTATTTATCTTGCTAAAAAACCATTGTCTACTGTTTTTATAAATAAGTGAAAAAACTTATATAATATATATAATAACATAATTTGCGCATCAGAAAGAGAGAGGTATTTCGTATTTTAGACCAAACAGGACTACATAAAAACCATATATTTCCTAGTCCGAATGTACCAGGAAATCATAAACGTATATAACAAGTTCCATTCAATAGCGCAAAAGCAGAATCGGTAGCGCATTTTACCTGTCGCTATTAATTTTATTTCGCAATGCAGGCTCCGCGCTTTTAAACGCTGATTGCATTTGAATTGCGCTGCGCGTGTATTATGCTCATTATTAATGAATTACTCTAATGCTTTTTTAAAATAATAACATAGCATTAACATGAAATTCGAGATGGGATGTTAAAATTGTTGTTAATCATTTATCATGGCCATCTCCCCTCTTTATACGCTACTATAATTTGCTAAACTGTTTGTCCAAAATTACGTAACCCAGTTACAGGTTTATGTACAAGGCGGGCATAAATACGTAGTGGAGTTCGGAAATGTATATTGTAAATACCGTTGTTAAGCGAGGCGGGTATGGCGGGCTGGTCCGGTTTGTTTCCGGGTGAGGCCTGCTCGAGCTTGACAGCGACCAGCTCCGACATGTGCATGTGTTGCGGTTCGCGCTTGACCTGCACGTGGACGTTTTGCCCCACGCCCAGCCACGTCACCGGGTTCGTGCGGCTACAGCCGCCTTCCGATTGCATCACCTAAACATAAACAAATTGCTTGCTATTTATGCTGTCCTAGTCAACACAATGTATTGATTTGTTGTACATAGAACAACATCTATTAGCCGTGTTTTCCTAATAAACTAAAGTACTGTTTGTTTATTTTACAAGCTACTGCTACTACGAAAACTGTTAGTTCTCCTTTCTTTTTAGTCCTTCCAAGAAAGGTGAGCAAGCAACTGTTGTTCTAAAACTGAATCTTTTTCAAACCTTTTTCGGTGAGTTGGTCAGGCAAGTATTACAGGAGCGCTTGGCCTGCTCCGTCTTGATTGTGAGAGGCTGCATGACTCCAATTCCTTCTAACATTTGACGTTGGTCACCAGGGCAGCAGAGAGATTCCGGGATGCAACTCTTACTGATCTTGGCTTCCTCCATTTTATTGGTATCCCTGTTTGAACGAAAAAATATATAAAGCAAGAAAAAAATATGTCCTCAAATTAACCTTTCTATCTCCGTTTTATAATCGTTTCGGTCTTTAATAATCGATAGGGAAACCTTGCTAAGGAACCCCGAAGTTGTATTTTTTATACTTATGTTTACCTAGTAATCATTTTAAAAAACGATTTATTCACTGCAGCTGTTAACTTATTAAATATATTATTTATTATTAATTATTATATGGGGATGATCTCGAATAAATATAAATTAATAAAAATTAATTTTACACACACACATATATATATATATATATATATATATATATATATATATATAATTAACAATATATATATATATATATATATATATTATATATATATATATATTATATATATATATATATATATATATATATATATATAATTAACAATAATTTTGACAACATAACCGTTTTATTGCCCAACCGTTGTATTGTTTTTGAAGCATCGGCTTCAACAATTTTGTCTCTCTATACCTACATGAATGCAATAAATTTGATATTCAATAAAAACCAATAAATAGAATAAAAAGAGGTACTAGTAGTTCAAAGTGGAACCAATTATGACATGTATATAGAGAGTTTTCAGAGAAGAATCTTTAAGCCAATCGACACAACAACGCCAGCGCAACAAATCGTTTTTAGTTTTCCATAACACAACGAAAAATAGACGGTATTAATATGACATCATTTACCAACGCAAATCATGTCGTCATATTTGACAGCCACATACTAAAGTATTATATTGTACCTAACATTTGTAACATAACTTTGATAAGAGGACGCCTAATCTACGTTCTATCGCCTTATTCGAATATTATCTTTATTATTCATATCACCGAAAAATCTTTTGTCTATCCATATAATGTCCAAAGACGCGAGTAAATCGGTACGGTAATTTTATTTAGATTTTTTGTAAATTCTCAATTTATAGCCGTGATAAAAATATTTTAGCAAGTGGTAACTCACTCCATTTTGAGATTTTTTTCAAAATGTTCCTAATTTCAGTTATTTCATTCACATATTTTCTGCAAAGATATTAATAAAACAAACAAAAAAATATGCACATTTTAAATAAACAGACGGTTTCTTATCGTAATGAAATTATTGATTTCATCTGGTAATGTAAAAAGTTATCGATAATTTGAGATATGTGTTACTTGATCCACGCAGTGACTAAGCCATCATTTAACGTACGTACAGGTTACTTGTCTGTCTAAAAACATCTTTATAAAATTTGAGTCTAGACTGTGCGGCGTAAATAACGAAATTAGTTTTGCTTACACATTTATGTAGCACATAAAGTTACGTGTGGGTGTGAGCGCCGCACACTCTGACCACGTAGTAGTCTATACTGACTTGTCGAGTAGGAGCCGCTGCGAGCAGGCGAGCACGTCGTGCGGCAGCGGCGAGTAGGGCGAGTAGGGCGAGTTCGGCGAGTAGGGCGAGTAGGGCAATTGCGGCGGAGGCGTGGGCGCGCCCAGCGACAGCGACGTCGAGAGAAAACTCTCTGCCACTGTCGGCAAACAAACGTCATATGAATGGGAAACGTTGCGACCATTGACCAGGGGTATTCAACCTGCCCATGAGCCTAATATAGCAAATGGCCCAGGCTACACTTTATACGTTTACAAAAAAATACACGAAATGTTAAATATAATTCTTCTAGACTACATTAAAGTTATATTGAAAGAATGAAACAAACATTTATTCTTTCTAATTCGCTTTGCTAAGCACTTTCAAAAAGTCACGACTTTATATAATGTACATTTAAATACGTATTTATACATAATATTTGGGTGACATATTTTCTATTAAAAGAGGTCAGAGAAAAATTTGAACAACAATATTCCTGCGACGCATTTAAACTAGTAGTATACGCATTAAGCGGTAATCTACCACCCAAGCACATATCTGCCATGTATGGAATGCAGGAATGATCGATGCGGTCTATCTATATATTTTATTTACATTGACCATTTAAAATTTCGATACCAACGCAATGACTATCTCACTGATGGGGTCCTAATTCAATTCGAATCTGAATGCACCATAATAAATTAACTCTAAGAAGTATTGTAAGAAGAAGAGATAGAAAGACATTCCGAGAAGAAAAAATGTTGAGTATCTCTGACATTCCGGCTAGCCCCGAGAAAATTCTTCCGCTGACCAAAAAACCGCAACTTGTTACATTGTCAGGTAATGAAGCCTTGACTTAGATTAGAGAAGCTATGAAGATTCATAGCATCGCACACTATCCAATATATATCTGATCACTAGTTAGTTCAGTTTTACGGGCACATAATCAAACTTTTTGCTTTAAAAAAATATTCAAAGTTATATTTTATTTATATGTTATAATAATTATTTATTACTTTTGTATAATATTTTCGCTTTAATAAAAATTAATTATATCTTATAAATTGTACAGGAAATATATCGATGACCGTAGATCATTCATAGCATTAAGTTTCAACCATTTTGTGTGGTTGAACATATTGATTTAAACAGGCCAATGCAAACTCAGCCGAATATGAGCGTTGAGGCAATTTTGCACAGCAAACGCTGAGTTGCCTCCGACTTCAGTATTACATAATCGAAAACATTTATTTTGTGCGTATTTTCTTTCCACGAATACTTTGTTAAATTTTATATCTATCCAGTCAAATTTGGAAATCGATAAATTTCGTTTTAAAACATTATTCAAAATTTACTTGAGTTAAATTTCTAAACTAAATCAAGCTGCTATATCACGAGCAGATTTTTGTGCTCTTTTGATGTGCAGTGTTATTTCCCGAAAGCAGATTTTTGTGCTCTTTTGGTTAGCAGAGCGATTTCACGAAAGCATATTTTTGAGCTCTTTTGAATTAGAGAGCGATTTCCCAAAAGCAGATTTCTGAGCTCTTTTGAATTATTGAGCGATTTCCCGAAAGCTTACTTTTGTGCTCTTTTGATGTGCAGTGTTATTTCCCGAAAGCAGATTTTTGTGCTCTTTTGGTTAGCAGAGCGATTTCACGAAAGCATATTTTTGAGCTCTTTTGAATTAGAGAGCGATTTCCCAAAAGCAGATTTCTGAGCTCTTTTGAATTATTGAGCGATTTCCCGAAAGCTTACTTTTGAGCTCTTTTGAATTACAGAGCGATTTCCCGAAAGCAGATTTTTGTGCTCTTTTGGTTAGCAGAGCGATTTCACAAGAGCAGATTTTTGTGCTCTTTTGATTTACAGAGCGATTTTCCGAAAGCAGATTTTCGAGTTCTTTTGATTATCAGAGCGATTTCACGAAATAGATTTTTGTACTCTTTTGATTTACAGAGCGATTTCCCGAAAGCAGATTTTTGTGCTCTTTTGAATTACAGAGCAATTTCCCGAAAGCAGATTTTCGAGTTCTTTTGATTATCAGAGCGATTTCACGAAAGTAGATTTTTGTGCTCTTTTGATTTACAGAGCGATTTCACGAAAGCAGATTTTCGAGCTCTTTTGATTATCAGAGCGATTTTCCGAAAGCATATTTTCGAGCTCTTTTGATTTACGGAACGATTTCCCGAAAGCAGATTTTTGAGCTCTTTTGAGTATCAAATCAATTTCGCGAAAGCAGATTTTTGTGCTCTTTTGGTTAGCAGAAAGATTTAAAGAAAGCAGATTTTTGTGCTCTTTTGATTTGACGAGCGATTATATGAAAACCAATTTATGTACTCTTTTGGTTTGTAGAGCAATTCTGCGAGAGTTGGTTTGAAACTTTATTTGTGATTCCTCGCCTTCATCCAATGTTCTCCATTCTATTAACTTGTTATTGACAGCAAACCAGTTAGTTATACAATCAACCCATTAAAGCTTTTACACTGGCCTCTAATACACATTTGCTATCTTTACCAACAAACAATACTATATGAAAACTGCCGTGTTCCGGTCTGAAAGGCGCAGTAACTACACGAATTACCACTCTTACGATGTTTAACAGGGTCCTCACTACACATCGTTTTATAATCTCATTTTAACAAGTACATTATTGTATGTACGGTGTGAATGATGAATTTATGTCTCAGGTAGGCGACAACGTTGCGCGTAATTCATATTTAGTGATATCGTTTCAATTTGAAACGTGTAAAAATAAAAATAAAAGTGTTACTTGCACAAATTAAAAAATTTAGTCATGTGTAAACGCATCTTTATATATGATATTAGACGCCCAGTAACATCAGTCTTGTCTTATCTGTTTTATTCCAACAAAATTTCGGTTGAAGGATGAAAAACATTTATGGCGCAGTCTTCGGATACTGCTATCGCTTGTGATTAAGTCTACGGCTAAGTTAAGCTAACTTATTTAACATAAACTTAGCTTAAAGGTAATTCTCATCGGTAGACAGAACAGCTTTGGATACTGACTTGTCATGTTGTAATAGAAAAAATAAAATAACTTATTTCAGAGTGATCACTATATAATTCGGAATAGTTGTTTTAAAGGTCTTTGTTAACAAATTACCTATACATTCGCCTGTACACGTTGAACATCTAAGATTTAGTTTTTAAAACATGTTTTCACGATACGTTTCTACTTTTCTATTTTCTTTTTAATAAGATCCGCAATGTAAAAGGAAAGTTGAACACATATAATGATTGTCATGGGATGATCACAGAGTGCGGAGGGTAAATCAGTGCCTACGGGCGCGCTTGCCCTCTGAGGGCTGCATCCGTTCCCTCCCGATCGCACCGGTTATCGATTGAGGGGTGCAGATGCGTTACAACAGCCACCGACAATCGATACACGCACACATACAAGTAGATAATTTCGCATACGTATAGTTAGTTATATAGTTAGTATACAAAGTACTCCCTTTTGAGAACAGGACAACAGAAGTTCAATAGAGGTTAAATAATAATTGTCCATTATTTATATTATTAATAACGAAGTTAATTCTACACAAATTTCAAATGATGTACTTACAAAAGGGTCTTTCTTACGAATGACAATAATAAAACATTGTGCAGTTAATTTATGGTGTGTTTCTATGATTTAATAGTGACATTTGATCAATTTGCAAAATCAAATTATTAAAAAAATGTATACGTTGTGTATTCTTTTAACTTTTTTAATTACATTTTTTAAATTTAAATAAAGCCTTATCGACGTCGTAACATATTTAATGCGTAATTTTTTTTAATTACCAGACGGCCTTTGACCACCAACTCGACTTGGAGAACGATGTGGTCGAAGATGAAGCATGTAGACGGCAACGACCTGTTCACTCTGACTCTGAAGAGACCTGGATTATATTTCTCAGGAATAAGGAAGCTGACAGATTGTTCCATACTAGAGCTAATTTGAAACGTTGAATCGAAACGCTTAGTACATCTCCTAGGGAACTCGTCCGTGTAGTGATGGTAGTAGGTTGACTTCCTAGTCGTTCTATAGACAAATGGGATGGTGGGATAATGTTGTAGAATTACGCAGCGCATTCTCCAAAATAAATCTTGTACAATATTGACAACTCGCCAGCGGTGTTCATAAAGTTTCTAAGAAACCCACTATCACCTACAAGTCAGATAGTAAGCCGTTCTACCGAGTCAACAGATTAGTTCAACGAGCTGTCACAAAGACGGCTGCAATATTCCAAACGTGACAAATAACTTAAATGGGGAGATAAGTTTTGTAAAAATATCCTCTTGTTATATATACCATGATTCCTGTAATAGATTCCCTACTTATCTGTCATGTTCAACTGCAAAACATTGCTTGTTTCTTCTCTGTCTAAATGTCTTTAATTGTTTTCGATGTGTCATCGTATCATTGAGGTGGTGTACAGCTCGACATAGCTGACTTTTCCATAGGTCTTCAATAAGACCATCTAGAAGTGTTGTATTCAACGTCATCTAATGATCTTAATAAAGACATTTGTGCACCTTGAGTGTAAACGGCCTACAGGTCCCAGCGGACATTTGTTCTGTATATTATGTGGTTTGCCACTGCCACGTCAACTTGCCGCAATCCGTTCGGCTGTCAGCTAGTTTCGTTGGTCTACGGATCTCTTTAATTCAATGTTATGAATTATTTATTACAAAAGAAACCAAGTCGTTAACTGTAAATAATGGCCGTAAATGAGTTTGTACAAGAGCAACAGCAACGGAGCGTGTCTAACCAGCGATTGAACTAAAAACAGTGGCCCTTTTCACACGGATGGAGCCGTCGGGCTGGCGGTGTGCACTCGGCGAGTAATCAGCACAAAGTGCCGCAATGCTGCGTGCACACGGGCTGCTCGCGCCACGGCCGCTGCAGATCAAAGGGACACGCCCGCCACGCGCTATGCTCTCCTAGTCCGCGAACGCGCGTTGCGGGGAAATTTATTACGAAAAAATGGAAACCAAAGAAACTCCTCCTCCTCCTCCATCTCTTCTAGAAACAATCTAAGTAACTTTTAGAGCACTAACAAAATTGGTCTTATACAGAATAATCTACATACAGTCGGATTTTTGTGGTAACTTTCTCGTATGTTTATTAATATATTCCGAAAAAGCGAACCAGCAAGCAGCAAAAGATAAAAGTTTACAATCAATTTCCTATAAAATTAAATATGTTGTTTATCTACTGTAATCCACACAGCCCTAGTTATAATTGTGTAAGCTTATATCTAAACGATAAATGAATATAACAGAAGAAATTGTTTTATATATACACAAGTCTACACTAAAGCGAAGGTAAAGGTCCTATATTCAGGGTTTGCCAGGTGATAATGCAGGTATTTGGTTACTAAAGTTGATGACGTATGTAGTAACGATGATGTAATGGTTAGGTTGGACTTAAATATATAAGTCGCTTTGTGCAAAGAAAACATGAAATAACTCTTCTGATCTCTGTCTCACTGAATGTTGAGTAAAGACGAGATCTACAATGCTACATACTTTTTTATAAATGAAACCTATATATTCTTGATTTGAACACTTCCAAGTTTAAGCTATCAGGAAACAACGACGTCGGGTGGTTCTTCGATACCTTTGCTATTAGATCTATAAGAGTAGTATCAAAACACTTAGTGCAGGTTGAAAGGATTTCAGACATGTACGCATGTCGTGTCTCCGTGCGTCTTGATATCGGATAGAAGAAAGGTGATGAGGCAAATTCTCTAGAGACAGAACTAGAATAGACTAGTAATCTAAGCTCAGGAAGGATGCAGATAGAAAAAACGAGTCTGCCTATGAGACTCGTTACGTAATTATCAACATCGCCTTTTATACAGGCAAAGGCATCGTGTTAACAGGCATGCCGATATATGTCATCTATCGATTTGCGCTTGGCCGCATTGTAAATAAACGACAGCACTCTTTCTATGACATTCGGTTTAGTTTCTCCGTATAAGGAACATTAGATGCATTATATAGCTATGTAATAAAGTATTGTGAGACAATTTAATTTCATATATGGATATGAAAGTTCATAGATTATTATTAGTATAGCAATAAGATTTAAACCATATATCGCTGTTGATTTCTCTTGTTCGTCAATAAACAAGATTTTATTTAAATTATTTTGCTTCGCCTCGAAGAGGCTTGATGTAGGTTGCTTCTATTGGAAATATTTCAAGGAGACCTAAGACCAGCTGTGGTCATCCTGTAGTTGAAATAATGATGACGATTGATATTTTAGATTTACCTTTATACTAAGTTTAAAATTTAAATCTCTAACTACGTTATGGTCTAACATTTGGTCTAGCAAAAAAAAAGTTAAAAAACTTTCGCGTTGATATCAATACGAGAGTTCACTAAGATCTAGGATATGAAGCTAGTACCTTTCGCCTAAGATACCAAAAAATTCATAGTTTAAATGTAGAATAAGTAGTCATATATTTGGATAATCCAATATATGTCCTTGTAGAGAAGTTTTAAATGTTTGAACATTTTAATACTACTTTTTAGGTATTTGTTCAGCGATGCTTACACATATCTACATCGATTTACCCGCGGCACGAGTTTAGATTACAAGCGGGTAGACGAACACGGCGTAATCGGTTGATGTGTGTTCACCCTTATAGCGCAGCCCCGGGCGATTGCCGCCACATCTAAAGCTGACGAAATTAGAGGCGGATGGTACGGCGCTGCGACGGTATAATAATAAATTGTAGGCGAAGCGAACCAAACAGTGTTAGCTAGTACTTAAATAAATTTGAAATTGTTAAAATTGTTACGGCATTAACTATACAGAGCAACAAGGCAAATAAGATCAGAGTTTTGACAGTGGTTGCGGGTTTAGCTGACACCTAATTTACTTCAATAATAAACAGTGATTGCATATTTATAAAACCATTGACATCTAGATAGGGTGTGCATAAATTAGTTGCACTATACACTTACTCCTTTAAAGCCTTTTTATCTATATCTAATCAACCTGTATTTATGATATAAATGCATATACTTATATTATGCGTGCAAGTGTTTTGTTTACCCATTACAGTAATTAAGATAGTTTCAAAATGGTTATCCGGAGATTGTTCTCAAATCTCGTGTGCGTCTTGTGAATCGAACGCCTTCTCGTCTTGCCGTGTATATACATCAGGCACTAGCACTTTCAAGACTGTAATAAAAGCCTATACAAGTAGACTGTCAACAAATCCCAAATATCGTATACGTCGATTTAAACAGATAAAAATCGCATAATCCACTTTACTTATACCGAGTCACGTTCGTATTGAATACATGCCAATTTGAATTGCTAATACCGAATCACGTACTGTTCCTACAGAGTTTTTTTAACAAACAAAATTTCCTAATACTTTCTCACGGTTTCAGATTAAACTATCTATGTTATAAGGATCGTTGTAAGGTTTTCTTATATATTGAAAATTTACGACATAATCATGTCGTTTTGAAGGTCGACCAATGTGTATTACCATTTATTACCAGTACCAATGACGTATGGCTTGGTAACGTGATCTATAGCTGTGGTCAAGCCCACAGTCACTCGAATCATGAAAAGGGCTTTGCTCGAGAGATACGTAGACTATAGGAAATAACCCACGTAGTCCCGGGAATTGGCAAGAGAAGAAGCCAGTGGACAGGATTTATAGCACGAAAAACAGATGATCGGCAATTGTAGCATAGGGCATTCACTCAGAAGTTGGACAAATGCTGGATATAGACCGCTTCTAGCCGGTTCAGTTGGAAATCTCTGGGGGAAGTTCATGTCTGAGATTTCTTAAAACTGAAATGATGGTGTGAATTCGAATTTATAGCATTTTAGCACCATATTTACCTACATCACCATGAGGTCAAATATATCTATTTACTTCAATAATTATGTGTCTTAAAACGCCTTGAAACAGAAACTGCTTTTGAGGTCGTTCAATGATTTTCACGTCTATGTCAGTCAATCTAAGACGTAACGTCTAAACAAAGACATGTGTCAGTCACCGGTGACTGACAATAACGTGCTAGATATTTCAAATTTCATTTCGCGTATTTATAATCTATTTTAAAAGTTACATAATTGGACATTAATTACAACGATCGATAGTTGTGTGAATAAGAAATATACACATACATAAACACATACAATAAACAAGTTTAAAAAGTTGTTTAATCTATGTACAAATTGATTTTAATCGCTAGAATAATTTTCCGCAGCGACAAGTGTTTAATTTACAACACGCAGGCCGAAATTCGCGGGTCAATGAATGCAATAGAGGCCTGGGGGGAGCGCTTAGGCGATGGATACACGAAGCGGGTTCAACATGGGTTAGTAATACACCTACATGCATGGTACCTTTAGCGTGCTATTGCATATTAAAATGTATATAAAATCTATCTGTTATTACGTCTATTTTTTCTTACATCACCTGTTTATATGCTTCGTTAGATGACCAGTAAAATAACTTAAAGTAATTTCAAGCTATAGTTCATTAGTAACAAAATCGTTAGTTTTGCTGACTAATCGCGATCTTTTCAAGTTATAATATATATGATGGTTTGATCACAACACCTAATAAAACTGTGATATTAAATCTTTGTGTTACTGTTTAAAACTAATTACCATAATAAATGGTTCAATGACAGGAGTAATGTACCGAGGCAATAGGAGATATTTTATTATAACTTTATACTCCAATCGGTTGCGAATATATCAGCAGAAATGGTAGTACAACACAAAGGTTTAAAGAATATATATATATATACATACGACCATTAGCCAAATTTAGTTACTAAAAATAAAAGTTAGTCCAGGCGCTCTGTCGTATCTGCGAATATCTAAGCAGTAAACTTTCATAAAAATAAGAGTCAAAATTTAAGTATGTTTCTCGAAGACAATACATTATTTGGGACCACACCGTGTAACCTTGAAATTGAATACCACAATCAATACAAGACCAACAAGGATGATCGGCATCGATATTATCCAACGCAATTTTAATGGCCACACCAGCATTTACTTTTGATTGTTGCAAATAATCAAAAATTGTATTTATTATTTTATTTATATATATATATATATATATATATATATATATATATATATTTGCAGTGCCATTATGAGGAGAGGGTGCAAGCAAGAGGTATAATAGCGAAATCGCGTTATAACCTGCTAAAATATTTAGAGCAGTCATGTGTGAATATCAGTTTATTACAGGAACGGGATTCCAAAGCGGGATTGGGAGCATAATTTAGTTAGGTAATAAAGGATGTCTAGTTAGTAAAGGACTAAGGGCGTCAGCCCCGAGTACTGTATTAGCGCTTATCCCTACAACGCGCACGACAAAGCACTCGAACGATAATTGCATGCATCTAAATTATTTAGCTTTAACTGAAGATAAGTTATGTTACCCACCCATAAATGGATTAAACATAGTTTGTTGATCAAACCATATCTGTGAATTAAAGAGGTCGCGTTTCATTTAGATAGTAATTGATTTAACCCCTTAGCTTGGATTTAACTCAAGGCAAGTCAGAAATAACCTGTTTTTATAGTCGAAAAGCAGGCAAAAAAACCTCCGGACCGTTATTTCAGAGCGTGCGTTGCCAATAAATGCTGAGAGGAACATATTTAGTAGAAATAACCGAACGCTTTTGGATCTCTTGTAAGTTGAGGTTAGTTCGTTACGCCTACCCCAATGATCACGAAATAGTCTTACGCCGTCCGTATTCAGCGACTGCCCGTGATCATAACTATGTCGTCTGCTGGCTCATGGTCGCCACTCGGGAAACTTTTGGCCACAACCGTCAGTCACATGAGCGATGTGACCCGCCCACTTTTCTAATCTGTCTCTATCAAACTGGGCTCTTCTGGTATTTATCTTTCGACATGAATATACAGAAAATTTAGAAAACTACAATGTGAAGACAAATACTTTTGCGTCAAACTGTGAGAATAAACCTATCGCAGACAATTTAGTATTTTAAGCGCATTACAATACAACTTAATATCGTTTGGTCGTTCTGTTCAAGTTTAATGTTTATAAAAAAAAACAGTAGTACCAACCTTTATGTATAGCAGGCCTGCTGGCGCCTTGCGCGGGAAACAGCGAGTACAGCGGGAACCTGCTTACACCTGCCGACAGATGCGATTTTAAACTTTATTGGTTTAACTTTAGGGCACACGCCGACGGAAGTAACTGATATAGTTTCGAAGTCAAAAACTAATCATGCGCGAAATAATATTGTGTCAATTGTTAGTTGAGCAGTGCTAGCCCGGCCGTAGAAACTGTCTCCATGTACATATATAAGACTTTGTGCATTAATTATAAAAAATTGCAACTGCTTGCAAATAAGTGTTCAAAGATGGGCAATTTGGCTACCAAGCATGACGGTGATGATATATATCTCTCTAAGATTACTTTGGGAGAGGTATACGCCTTGCAATGACCATATATTTGCTGAGAAGATAATTGCAAGTTGTATTAAGAAAGAGTTTTGTGTAGTATTTCCGCTATCGTTTCTAGTTTAAAAGGCAGTGTAACATATATAACAGGTTTATTATTTATATATATTTAAAACGAGAGGTTTCGGAATATTGGACAGGATTTTGAATTCAAAAGCTTTATATTGTAATTTATATTCACTTAATATTATGTTATCCTGGTAGTCCCGTAATTTTATAGTAAAAATAAAATTATTAAAAAATAATATTAATTACTAAATACTGTTTTCTTACTCAATAAATTTATTTTTATTCAGCCAGGAATTCCGGCAATGGTTCAATGAACTATGCGGCTCACTCAAGTTAAATTATTTTCACATAATCTTAATGATTTTTAATAACTATTATTGTTAACTCATTGTTCTCTCCAGTTTTATGAACAGTTACGAAACGTTTACTTGTATAGGATAATTGGTTATAGGTGTAAAAATAACTTTTAAGGTATGAATCTACAGTCCATTTTAAAACAGTAACCTTACTTTATACACCTATTTTCAATCACCCTAGATAAAGTGATGTATGTCTCTGCAATATATCATTCATTTTTTTCGTTTGGAAAGCTACAAGCCAATAATTTCTGACAGTACAAAGTTTGCAGTATATAGTAGTGCAATAGGTGGTAAACAATAATTATTTTTAATACGTTGTAAACCAAATTTTGATTCCTTGATTCTTAATATATTATCATTACATTAATTATTTCTGAAACCAATGATTTTTAACACCGTATATTATGAATTACACATTCACTTCTCAAAGTTTTTAAATCCAAGCACCATATATACGGAGCAATACTAGCAGTAGTTTAAAGGGTGATGTTTAAATATGGAGCATCTACATATCCAGAGTCAAACCAATTTCACTCGACATTCATCAAAGTAGAGGAAAAAAAACCTAGCGAAATCTAGGGCAACCCATCCGGGCGGTGAGTAATAGAGACAGAGGGAAATTGGTTTTAAAAGCAAATTGTAAGTTCGAAAATGAATGAATGAACATGTACGAAAGGAATGAACACGAATGAAGAGAGATAATTAGTAAATATGAAAGAAGAGAATGAAAATAAATAGAAGTGTGTGAATATATTAATAAAAAATCAAAGTCCCTGTCCCACACAAGATAGGGGAACGAGAGGTCCCCAATAACGTGGGCCATCATATAAAAAAAATAATGAACATAGAGTAACAACATAGTGAAGTGTATGTAAGAAATAAATTAAACATTGAGTGAGATCGCATTGAACTTTTGTCTCGGTTATTAAGCATCCAATGTATTTATTTTTCTAACGTGTACTATGAAGAGTATTAAATAAATAAATAAAGTAGAATGGTGTCTATTCTTTTTCTATGGCTATCATCACGAGTTTGATAACGGACGCGCAAATAAAAAAAAAACCTTTTTTACTTTTGACTAATTGAAAAGAAAATACATTTTAAAATGGAATTTCTTTTCTTTTTTAAATTTAATTTAATGAGTAGAATTAATTCAGAAATCATTTTTGAATATAAGAATTTTGAAGATTTTTTTACTGTTAATGCAGGCTGCTTTCATCTGTTATTATTGGAAATCTTAGGGGGCGGTGAACCTTGTCAGGAGTGAATGTCTTGCCTTTCTTATGATGTTTTGTATAACTTTATCAATCTGACCAAGAGAGGTTCGGTATACAAGGGTATATGATCATTTAAAGTAACCACTTGTGAAAAGTGCCGCCCAATTAAAAGAAATTAGAATGAAATTGAACAAACGCACTGATCTGAGTGGTGACCACAACAAACTAAAACGGGTTTTATTAGAGCAACTCATTACATTATCTATTATATTAAGAAATCTAAGTGATAACAAAGTAAGGTTCGGTTAGGTTAGGTTTTATATTATTATCAGATATTTACACTAAAAAATTCTTAATACTATGATAGGGACTTTGTTTTACAAGTTTTAGTTATGTAACTTTTAATTAATCGCATATAAAATATATATATATGATAATTTGGAAACATTAAGCGAGTGTTATAAATAATAGTAGTAGTAGTATAAAGTAGTATTATAAATAAGTATTATATATAGTAAATACTGTAAACAAAAAGCTCTAATCTAGTGTTAACCTTATTTGTTACGATATTTCTATTAAATTTTATTATTTATTCTTAAGTTCATAGACTAGATTTTACATATAAGTAGTATCCTCGACTGTGTAAAAAATGGAGAAATTTTAAAAGGTAAAAAAAAACAGGCAAACAACATGCAATGGGTTAAAAATCGCACGAAAGTACCAGGTCGGCATACCTTGCTGGAGGTCAGCGGGCGGGCGGGAGCGGGCGCCCCCCGCCGCCCCGCCCAGCATCTCCCCTCGCACGCGACCACCTCACCACCTGCGAACAACAAAACATACACACATATAGCATCACGTTACCAATTATTTATTAGTACTAAAAAATTAAGAAAACGGACCTAATCTTTCAAATTAATACATATCTAGTGTATGACAACAAAAGATTACTAGTAAAGGCTAATTTTAAATAAATTAATATCAATTATTTTTCCTTTATTGATTTCTTTTACCTTTCTCTCTCTTTCCAACTGCCATTATCTCGCTTTAAAAGTTCTTAAAATAGTATTTTATGCAGCTCATTTCATGGCTGTATTACCACTTTCACTTAATAAATCTTTTACACTTGAATTTTTAACAAATTTAAATTTAATAAACAATTACAAATAATACAGAGAAATAACAGGTGTATATGTTGAATGTCCTTTGCCCACAAAAGAGTTACTAACTTTATGGAAGATGACATTGTAAAAATTACTTAGCTATTTAACAATACAATTAGCGACAATAATGAAATACTAATTTAAATCTATTATTTAAGGCTTTTTAGGAAAACATATCAATAAAATATCTGGCACTCAAAATGTGAAAACTACTTTTTGGGAGAATTCATATGTTTTGTTTGGCCTGTCTCGTTTTGACCCCCGTGGTAAGAAACTGTTAAGTGATGTTTTTTCAGACAGTTTGATACGAAACGACGAAACGAGTGCTTAGTATATAAAATCGGATAAAAATCCAAATGCAAATGGACGAAGTCTCGAGTAGAGATTGCCAGGCTATAGGCTCTGGGACTGTGAGGAGCTGGCTTAGAAGGCTGCAAGTCCAGAAAAAAACTCTTGTCGCTAGCACACCAACATTTCACATTAGTTTTTATAAAAAAAAAAAAAAAACGTTAAAAGTATATTACGTTATCTGTGTGTCACAAATAATGCCAAAGCCTATTTGTAATTTTCACATCAAACGTAGTTTTCCACGTTTTTTGTTCCTTTGCAATATACGTATATGTAATTATGAAATTTCTTCAGTATGGTCAGCCTGTGTATATTTTACAAAAGAATATTAATATGATAAGGTATTTTTGAAAGTAGCACAAAAATCTTTCGTGTTTTTTATGTATCTCTCAATTGTACAGTTTCTAGAATGTTCACTAAATAATAATAAATGATTACTATGTTTTATTTCTTTACTCTCCAACTAGAAGTAATAACAATGCGATGAAGTAAATATATATTGTAAATACATTTGTGTCTATCTGAAAAAGCTTTCAGTATTCTTGTAGTTTTTCATCCGTCGATTTGTGTAAACCTAGTCAATTATAATATTAATTGGTAAAGTTAGTCAGTAGGTATTTTATTGAATTATATTAAGTTTAATTAATCATTGTATCGATAATACTATACGCAAAGCAATTTTGCATTTTTATCTTATTTAATCATATTTTAATATAATTAAAAATTAAACGTAAAAAATAAATTTAAAACTTATTGAAACACAAGTAATTTGAATAACAGTGAACTTTTTTTCGTTTTTTTAAATCTTTCTCCGGAAAAAACCAACTTATCTAAGTTACTTTTGTGGTTTTTTTAGTATAAATATATGTATATATCGACTATTTTCTACTTTTCATGGTTATACATGGTTGATATTATAATGTACAAACGAAAAACTGTAGAATTACATTTAAAAAGAGTAAGGTGGTAGCTTACTACTTATAATGTTAAAATAAACGACGATTCAAAAGTGCGTGTAAATGCCAATTTCAACAAGATAATTTGAATTGGAATCTAGCTGGACGTAGGCCTCCTAGGATTTGGAATAGGACCAGTCGGAAGCACCCTGTTTCCAGTGTTTGACAACATACTTAACAAGATCGTCTGTTCACCTTGTGAGCTGACCACCTGGTCTCCATGATCACATACGAACAGAATGTCAGGCATCAACGATATTTTAGAAAATAAGCTATAACGTTTTTGATGTTAAATTAACATGTTTCAATATTAAGACGTATGATTAATGTGTAACACAAAATCGACGAGTAACACGACTCCCTCGCGAAAATAACAAAAGGTACACGAGGAACGCTAGGGTGCAAAGAGTTCGTCGCGGTCGCAGGACGCATGTCCGGATTGGCGGAGATGATTTATGGCCAACCTACAGGCAGTTTCACCGCCGGTGGATTGCTTAGGGCGAGGGCATGGAGTGCTGTTAGTGGCTGAGAGCGACTCATATACTTAAACCCTGCATTTAGAATTACTTAAATAGAAACCTTTAGCGGACGTTTTAATTAATTTTTTTTTTTTACTTTTTAACTGTTATATGTGTAGTGATCACATGACAACGCTGCGTATTATGGATCACTACAGTACTCTATACAGTTAAAATATTTTTGCTGGATTTGAAATTCGAACGCAAATTTAAATTTGGGCGCCATCATTGAGATAATTGCGAACATTGTGTACGGATATAAATTGTAAATATTATAGTTTCTGTAAAAATGTAATAATACCACCTCGTCTACAACTGGCTCCGTTTCTGTCCATACAAGAAGAAACAAATACAGTATACGGTTGGCCAACTAACTTTTTTGTAAATATATTTACATAATCAAAATGTGTCCACCCACCATGGGGTTTCTTTCTATGGTATTATATGATTCTCTCCACTTTCTAACAAGAAAATGGATTTGAATAAACAAACAACCAAGCATTGCCTAAAAAGAAGTACCTATTAAAATGTACCAGGAAATCATAAAACGTAAGCTCGTTGATCCCATTTCTAAGCGCATATTTAAAGTAGAGGGGGGGGGGCGTAATAATAAGCGCAGCTTATCACTGGCGCTACAAGCAAAAGCTTTTAGCTCGCGCGCAGTATTTCCTTCAATCAATGCATCGCAGGTCGGCCGGCCCCTGCGGTCTGCATCGGAACACATTAAAAGCTTTCATGGCCTAGGCCGCAGTTACGAAAACATTTTAAATACGAATACCGTAATGAAAATGAATGTATATTTTTACATCATAACAATCAATCTAGGAGTTGCGATGTACATGGCCTACTACATTTTAAAGTAAAAAAAAACGGCTGACATTTTTCTGGCCATTTATACTGTTACAATAAAAAAAAATATTTGAAATTGGAATTTATATTTCTTATTTGAATAAGTTATGTTCTCATTTCTCCAATAGGCGTTAAAAAAATCGATAGTAATATACGTTATCACTACGTACTAGAGAACCGAATCTTCGTAGGAGAATAACAAGAAGGGGGTATAAAGTCAAATGCAATTTTTTTAACATTCCTTTCGCGTGGTATTAGTCGAATATTTATACCGGGCAGGCCTATTTGACAAAGTTTTGCTTTTCTCTTAGTATTGATATGAAAAAGGCAAATAAAACAGTAGAGAAAAAATGCGAAGAAATACTGGTCGTAAGTAAAATATTTTATTTCAGGAAATTAATATAGCACCTTGAACTACGTCGCGTATTTTGAAAGAATATTTGGGACCTTCAGCCTATGGGAGCCTGGTCATTATTTAATCGATAATTTTAAAATGGGTCTAAAACAACTTGTGCGGGTAGGTAACGAACGCTAAGGGAGAGAGAGATTGGAGAAAAAAAAGTATTGTTTTAAAGCAGAATGACAGTTTCTGCTCGAAAGCTTCTCTAGACATCTCGGTACAAGATGAACATTATCAGACTTCATCGATGGTTTGGTAGGGTGATAACTTCTAAAGAGTGAACGTGCCTTATTTCTGTGTAAAAGGTATCCGATCACAACTGTATCCAGATACGATTCTGAAGAAGGTGATTAATCCTCATAACACCACATTTTATCATCAAGAATGGTCTTTTCGGTAAGACAGCACCGGGTCATAAAGCTTGATTGCATCCAAGCGTGGTTGGAAACGAAAGTTTCGGACGTCATCGGGGCTGAAGACCCGATCTTGAACAGTTTATGGTCAGGTTTATAGAGTATGGTATGACATAAACGCCATGATGTCAGTTAATGTATTATTCTTACTTATTATAAACAGAGTAGAAATAGAGTTTAATAACATAGTCACTTCATATGTGCTACATATATAAACACTGCGTCAATGGGTCCAAACTAGGAGGCGAATTGTGAAATCAGAAAATAAGTTTTATAACATATATAATTAAGTTGTCATTGAGCAATTGATTGTACTTATTATTAGCGGGAATTTATATCCCGAGAGGACAGCGGAGGTCAAGCTGTAATACGTTTGACTCGGTTACGATTAGAGTTTAAATGGCTCCGTAAAATCTAATAATCGTTTGAGACGTATGAAAAAACATATGGCCGACTCGGCATCGTTCACACATGACGCGTGCGACGAAAACTGTACTTAAAAACGAAGTATATAAGGTTGATATTCGAATGCAGTGTGAGGAGATGCAAGGCGGCTCAGGGCGGACAGACAGAGGAAAGAAAAAAACCCGATATTGTTCCGCGTGCTATTAACGAGTGAGAGATGTTAAGAATAAATTACGCTAACCCATTTCAAAAAGTTTTTAGGCGCGAGCTGTAAACGGGATTAGGGCCTTCTCGGAATTACGACGCCTGTCCAAAATGGAATCGAAAAAAAAACTTTACGGGGCATATATTTTTTTTTTCGAGCTCCGAGATAACTAAATGTTTTGTTACGATTCTTCACTCGTATTTAGTTTTTTTTTTTTATTGTCAAAAGTAAAATTAATGAAAGGAAACGTTCGCAGTAGGCCACGGAAATCGTAAATATTTAGTCGGATCCGCGCACAGGAAATTCATAATAAACCGATAGGTAGATGCGGTGTGGCTTGCCCATTGCGAAGATAATTACACATGCTATTGTTTCTAATTATTATTTCATTAAACTTCCTGTGCAGACACAAGAAATCATTTCCTATAAATAATGTGTCAATATTTCCGTTTCTCTATCAAACTTTCGCTTTATGCGATCATGCAGTGGATATATTATATCAGGATATAAATAAAATAAGGAATAACCGCTCTTTCATTTCTTCAAATGTCTGAAAGATTTCCTACTTGCTTTACTTCATATAAATTTAGAGTTGAACGAAAAGCTAATATAGTGTAATGTGGAAATACTTCAAGATATTAAATAAATACGTTCCACTGTAGTTAGTAAAAAAAGTTTTTAAAATTCAATTTTTGTAAGGCTCATATGTCGGGGACGATATATATATAATTATGGTTTGTTTTTCCGCAAAAACATACAAAATTATTTAAATGACAGTGATGGATACGGTGTAAACACAATGAATAAAAATAAGCGGTATACTCCTAGTTTTCGTCTTCAAAAATTAAATAAATCATTTATGACATAAGGTACACTTATATACAATTAAATTTAACAGCCAAATTCAAACCTACCATTGTAAAAGATATATTATTTTAAAATATTTTACTGATGTTAATGTGTAGAATTAAATGTTGCCGATGCTTACTAAAGAAGCTAATTATTGTCACGGACTCTTTATAAAACTATATCTGCACATCAACTGTTGAGTTTCTCGCCGGCTCTTCTTAGAACCGCCTTCCAAACCTGTGGTAGATAGTAGGGACAACAATATCAACAATGAAAGATTCTCATGTGATGACCACGTGCCGATAGACGCGACGCGAGCAGGCGCCACACTAGATGGGTCAACGACATAGTCAAAGTCACGGGGAAAGTCACTGGACGCTGTACGTGCAAGACAGATCATGAAGCGATTTTCGGGGGAGCTATCGGCCGACATGATGAACAAAGAGACTTAGTAACGGTAGGTGTGAGATTGTCAACGGAGTCTCCGAGCTATGTTACATAAACGAGATTTATATTAAGCGCCATCCGCCATTTGCTCCTTCAAGCCTATATCTGTAAATGCCAATATAGCAACAACGTATATCCTGACAAAACGATGTCATTTAAAGTGCTTAAAATTCGCACTTAAAACTAATTTCTCGCGAAGCCTGCAAAACACGGTTTTTAATATGTGACACCCTCTATCATGGTTAAAGATAATCAAAATAATTAATCGTTTGTAGTGAAGTCTTATGGACTCGATAGGCCATAGCATGCAAGAGCGAGGAATACTTATGACCAATGTTCTTATTTCTGTCGACAAATACTTTTAATATTCGCGTTATCTCTTCATCTACTCGTATATATCTAATAACTTTATTAATTTATATATTGACGAAAATGCGAGCGTATTTTATAAAGTGCATACATAAAGTGGTCAATGTGAACACGGGTTTCCATTATACTATAATCTAAACGGTCAAGGGGCGTAGCTGTTAAAAATATGAGACTTTAAGTTGAAGTTTTGTATTATGAATTGAAAGATGAATGACTTTGCTAACGAGAAGATCCCGCGCGCAGATGCGATGTCGAACGATATTGAATTTCAAAGACAGATGAACTTCATACCCCTTCTTATCAATTTCTGTTATTAAAACATCTATATTCTTCTTAGTCGCCTAGCCAAGCTTCTTGTGCTAACGGCTACATCTAATTGTTTAAAACGAAGTAATTTCATTTGTTTTCTTTTGTAACTTATTATTTATAAAGGTACCTATACTATTTAGTGTAACGTTTATTTTAATGACAGATGCATTTGTTAATCATGTACACAAAGCGATAGGTTATAGGTTTTAAAATATATGTTAGTTAGTAAAAAGCTTTAAAGTCTTACATTTATTTACAATCATCCTGTATAGAGTGATATCTATGAAACAGATTTCATAGATATCACTTTAATATAATAGATAAGATAAACATTAATTTATTTTTTATATTAGAATACGAAAGGTAGTTTAACTTGTGGCAGTAGAGCAAAGTCTGCACTAATTTAAATATGTAGTAATCCGAATTTTGCACATTTTATATATTATACATTACCCCTTGAAGATTTTATATCTAAAACCAATCCTTAATAAATAAGGGACGTCCAAAGTGTATTTACAAGTCTGTAATTCATTTGTAATTAACATAATCAGATGTTTTTATTAATATCCGCAAAACATTATTAGACTACCATTTGAAAAATTCAAAATGCGTATTAAAATGAAATTGACTAAAAAGTCTTATTATTTAATAAACGAATATTTAAATGACAACAATTCTTGGCAGTGATGTCGCCTGATTAACTTGATTTCATTCAGGCTATATCTGATAAAATATATATGTATGTATAAATCTGTATTGTTAAACTTTATTAAAAGATGTATTGTTGGATAGGTAAATATTGTCATAAAATCATGACGCATACATACATGTATATTTATATGTACATATTTATATATAATTTGTAAGCTTTTCAATGAAATTCTCTTATAAATATTTGTACAGAGTTACGAGTTATGCTATATTTTGTATTTAAAAACCGCGTATAAAATTATATTCAAAGCGTACTTCTTTTCACTAGTTATTTTCCATTCATTTTTAATCTATAATAAAGGCTCGATTGTTTTAGTCCTTTAACATTACGAGCTCTGGCCAGGGGATAATTAAAAAAAAAAATAATTAAACTTTTTTTTTTTCATTTGCGTAACAAATCTCCTCGGCCGTGATACACCTTTATAAATGAACAAAGGGCGGTGCAAAATACTTTTCTCGTTTCGATGATTGTGATGATGGAGTTGATAAGCCGCGGCTGGACTGTGTGCAGGTGGCTTTTGATGCGAGATGAATGGACGGGCGCAATCAAAAGCAAACGTTTCGAAGCAACGCTGTCTTACAACAGGAATGACTGATTGTTAGAGCTTTTTGCGGTTATGGGGAAAACTCTAAACGTTTTCTACGGGCAAATAAACAAAAAGATTTCAATTATGGCAATTATTTACAGCCTCTGAAGTTGTTACTTCTTAAATCGATTTTAATTACGCTTTTTCGACCTTCGCCACACGCTATCAGTTGTTCTAGGTAACGACCCTTATATCTGACTGAAAAACTTAAAATTTCAGAACAGGCGTATAGCAAAAGGCTTGGTTTTGATTTTAAAATCGGTAGAGTGGGGTGTCCATGCATCATGTCTTCCTCTAATTACCACATTTTAAAAGCATCTGTACGAACTCGATCGGCCATAGGTTCACATTTTCGATCCGTAACTGTATATATACAAAACCGTATTTTAATATTTTGCACAGCTGCCTTATTGCGTCATAAATAATCCTTAGTAGGTGAATATGAAACTATAATGAATTCTATATATTTTGCTTCGTACAGGCTTTGCTAACACCTTCGAAATTTACATTTACATATGCATTTATATGTAGCATGTAGCAACCTTCATATACTATACTTTTCAAGTTGGGAAAATTGATTCACACAAAAAGAATGTGGCCAATTCCTCTATTCTGATCCGAATACAAAAATGTGTATACAATATGAAGGTTTTCTTTTAATGTTTTTCATTTAATGGAATCAGGCGTTACCTCGCGGAAGTCCATCTTAAGTAAGAAAAGGACCAATATTTAGCCACTTCCGCACATGCAGTGGTAGTCGTGCAATAAAATCTCTGTGTTTGGCACTAATCGGTGTAACATAACTCCTGAAGATGCCCCGTGGAGAGGTAAAACAAGTGTTGAGTAATTTGGCGGTGGCGGTTGTGTGATTCGCATTGTTTGCCGCATATGCATTTACCAGCTGGCTGGCGGGCGGTGCATTTCATTGCACGACTACCACTGCATGTGCGGAAGTGGCTAAATATTGTTCCTTTTCTTACTTAGGATGTTTTTCATTGTTCATTAATAAAACTTGCGTCCTATGAAAGTAAATAATGATTCCTCACCACAGCTCTGAATAATAGGGGTGTAGACGAAAATAGCTCCGGGCTCATAAAGTGGACACCGTATGTCCATCCGCTAATAGCTCGCACGACCGGACGGACGGCGTCGTGCCGCGGTGCTGTTATTAAGTAATTGTACTTAATGAACAATTGCAACTGAAGTGTGAATTAAGTGGGTGGAATTGAATGCGGGAGCGCTCGCAGTGTCTGCGCTCACCAACTTTATTTTATTAATAAACTGATGCATTGCATATAACACGTCGCTACGTTGATATTAAAAAAAAATAACTTAATCCTTCAAGTGTCTTCGTCGATATCTTAATACCTTCCGTTTCTCAGCTTTTTTTGTCAGAGTTTTAGTTGATCGAAATGTGAGGATTTTTGTTTATTGACTTATTGACATTATTGCTATTATAATAACGTGAAAATTTTGAGTTTCTAACCGGCTCTTAGCAGATCAATATTCCGAAAATGTCCTTTTTAAAATGTTCAAAGTAACGAACAGTTTTAAAGCGCGTGTAAGATATATTTTTAATTTGAATTAGAAATAATTATAGAATTAGTATTTTAACACTAGCTCACCGAAATAGAATTAGCATCTTCAACAAAACGTCCAAAAATATACCACCAAAAGCCTTTGAATATTTGTAAATAAATATACAGTTGTAACTATATTGTTATACTGATACAAATAAACAACCTTCTTTAGATAATGTGGGGGAAATATTTTCCTTTTTCTACCAACCCTTAACCGTGTAGTCACGCAGTGGACATATTTTACCGGTATATCGTGAAAATTGGACTTCGAAAAAGGATAAAAGTCCATTTATTCTTCGAATATTTGTGAGAGTTTATTTTTCCACTTTCATTTAAAGTAATTTATGTCCGTACGATCGCTTTATAAAACTTTTCGAATAGGCTATTACAAGCACTTCGGAATCATCAATCAACATAAAAAGTCGTCGTCATTGTTGTTCCCACAGGAAGCTACCATCAGCTCGGAAGGCAGTTCTGCTGAGAAGAGCCGGCGAGAAACTCAACAGTTCCTCTTTACAAACATAGTAAAGAGTGCATTTAATACCACATATAAACATCAATATAGTATTTTTATATTAAATAAAAATCTTGTCTAATAACATTTTTTTAAATTTATTTTAAATATCTCCAGTGGCAGATATAAAATTGATTGTCAAATTTTATTGTACATACGACTATCTTGTGTCATAAAAGATTTGTTTAATTTTTGTCGAAGAAAACTAGGAGTATACAACTTATTTTTATTTCTTGTATTAAACACCGCGTCTTTCATCGTTTTTTGTTCTATCGTGATCACAGATTCGCATTATTTTTGCCTCTTACGCATTTATCAGTGGGCTTGCACGGGTCGGTGCACTTTGTTGCACGACTACCACTACATGTGCGGTACTGGCTAAATATTGGTCCTTTTCTTATTTAATTTATGTTGAACGACGTCATAATATGGTGGCTCAATGATTCCAATTAAACTTCCTTTTTTTCTGCACGGATATCTAACTATAAATTATTAAAAAAAATTCCAGAACACATAGGGACAATGTTTAAGAACAAAACTCAACCTACTTGTGTTTACCACGAACAAGGGAACCCACGGCCTGTCTGAATGTAAAACACTAATGCAGACACTTTACTGACCCTAGGAAACATTTTGTATCTTCTGATTGTGTTCATTTGAAGTAAAAACAAATTTATAAAAATATGTCACTAATTTAGCTACTACTCGACATACTTGAAAATATTTCCACAGATCAGTCCACAGCAAGTGCACAGGAAGCTACACATTCGCTCCCTTTAAACGTATTCGTTATAATCAATCACCCTGTACATTTTACTACACACTTAAATTAACGTGATCGCTGACGGTGAGATCTGTAACAAGGCCCAAGGTCACCCGGAGATCAAAGCAGAGAGAGAGCTATGCTCGTAATTTTGCTGCGAGATTTTATCAGACATGAAGATATCTGCAGAAGAACCATAGTCAACATAGAACCGAATGCCATTGAAGCCGAAAGGTTT
This sequence comes from Battus philenor, assembly GCF_028537555.1. Lineage (NCBI taxonomy): Eukaryota > Metazoa > Arthropoda > Insecta > Lepidoptera > Papilionidae > Battus > Battus philenor. The sequence goes on along the minus strand of NW_027181759.1, from coordinate 1,294,095 downwards.
GGCAACCACGAGCTCGTAGATGCGGCGCTGGTGAGCCGTCTACTAGATGAACTGGCGACATATTTAAGATCGCGAGATGTCACTGGTTGCCGGCAGCGCCAGAGACTCAGGCGGCTATCAGCTGATACGCTGATGATGAAATTGACGACATAAATACTTTATCTTACACCTGCAAAGGTTTTATAATTTTCTTCAAAATCTTTATCTCTCTTAATACTCCTAAGGATTAATACATAGTAAGAAAAGGACCAATATTTAGCCACTTCCGCACATGCAGTGGTAGTCGTGCAATAAAGTGCACCGCCCGCCAGCCCGCTGATAAATGCGTATGCGGCAAACAATGCGACTCTGTGTTTGGCACTAATCGGTGTAACATAACTCCTGAAGATGCCCCGTGGAGGGGTGAAACACGTGTTGAGTAATTTGGCGGTGGCGGTTGTGTGATTCGCATTGTTTGCCGCATACGCACTTTATTGCACGACTACCACTGCATGTGCGGAAGTGGCTAAATATTGGTCATTTTCTTACTTAGGATGGACTTCCGCGAGGTAACGCCTAATTCCATTAAAGATTAATACATAGGCATCAGTAGCGTATAATATACCAGCCGTCACCGGAACCGAGTGATAGCGTTATCGGACGTCGTTTGCGAACAACCGGAAAGACGAACGATGCGTACGTCACGCCGTATCTATTTACGTTCGGGTTTCGACGGCGCAAAGGTCAGCGCGGGCCCGGCCGATCCGAGCAAACATAAACACATAATGTCAAGAGGGACTTACAATGAAATACGATGACGGCACTTGTAAAGCGTTATTATTTTTACATCGATATTTAAAAAAGGAATTTGTACAGCACATACTCATGGTATCGTAACTCCTTTGTACATTAAAACACAAGAAAATTGAAAAAAGTGAATGACGTCATTTTGGACGAGTGACTGTCCAAGTCGAGGTTTTTCCGGTCCATCATTTCTTGGAGTGTTTGTCTAGGCTCCCGTTAAATTGTAATATGATGTCGCCAACTTATAACTTGACTAGATATGGACGTACCGCGGCTGGAATTATGATGATGTAAAACCTGAGTCACATATTAAATCCATTTTCATCTAAGTGATCACTACTTATGATACCTTTTTACGAAGTTTACACTGCTGCTCAAAGGGCATATGTAAATTTCGCGGGTTTGACGCGACAAGGCGCAGAGGGCGCTTAATTGAGACTTTTTTAAAGTACCGAAGCTTGAAGGTTTCCTACTAAGCCTCGATTCGTGCACATGCTATTATTTCACCGGATTTGGAGACCGCCTAGCTCTTAGACTGTTTCGATGTACGCTCCATAGAGAGAGCAAACTCGAAGGCCCCCACGACGGTACGACGTCAATAATAACCACCTAGAATTGTACCAACTAATATATAATTGAGTAAAACTTACAAATTTAATTGTCAATATGTATAAATTTTAGCTGTATTTACCCATAAGAGAAAATTGTATAAGAAAAATTGTAAAAATTATAAAACACTGTCGTGCCTCGCAGTTGGGAGAAGAAAGATTCGTATCAAATAGTGGCAACCCTCTCCCAATTGTCTCGCTTAGTAAAAGCGAAAAATATTGTAAAAAAGGAACACTAGCGATACAAATTAGAATTAATAATAAAAAAAAAACAGAAATCCGAACCAAGGATGCCCGAGAGGACGGAATCCCTACTAGCACTTTGGAAAACGTTTGCGCTGTTATAAGAAGTGCTATATATTAAAATTAATAATTATTTACAATCTATCCCTGTAGACTTTGTATAGCCAGAAGTTATTGACCCATCGCAATAAAATAAACATGCAACCTATTTTAAAATTATCACTTTGCACTAGGTGATTGCAAATTAGTGCAAAAGCTCTACAACTTGTTACCTAAACATGAATATTTAATGGAATCAGGCGTTACCTCGCGGAAGTCCACCCTAAGTAAGAAAAGGACCAATATTTAGCCACTTCCGGACATGTAGTGGAAGTGGCTAAATATTGGTCCTTTTCTTACCTAAACATGAAGAAAGTAAAACTCATTCGTCGGCAACTTTTAAAGCTTTTACACCTGTAACCAATCATCTTGTATTGAACCACATTTTTATATACATGACATCAGTTACTACGAAACAAATGCTGAACAGTTCGTATTAAGAAATAAACATAAAAGTATCACCGAAGGACATGATATTTTAATGCACGAATGACAAAGTTTATTTAATTCGCGTAAATGTAGAAGGAATGTCAGATTTAAAAAGTTAAAAATGAAACGTAACAATTCAACCTTCCCTGAAGCGTCCCCAGCACGACATTGAAATAAAGTTTAAAAGAGAACGAACGACACGCGTCTCTCCGGGCGTCTGCCGGTGGGTAGGGAAACTTGACTTTTCGCGCCAACCGCCTCCTTGCGCCGGTGCAGTTTTTTTTTTTTTGGGGGGAGCAGTCGAGTTCGCTTATTATGACTAAGCAACATGCGAAGCGGGGAGTTTGCTAAAAAAACGCAGAATAAATATTATAAATACGTGTACATTAATATCCCAGTCGGCAGGTCACATAGCACGAGAAACAGATGGTCGTTGGAACCTTAGTGTAGCGGACATTGGTAGAGCGTTGTAAAAAAAAGACCACAAGAATAAATTACATTTAATTTAGTTTTAAATAATTCAAGATTAAGGCTACAAAATAATTTTAGAAGATATTTGGGTAAGGTAGCACTAATACAAAAAAAGTGTAATAATTGTGATTGTAAGTAACAAAGACAAGTGTGGTAATATCTGTGGTATATTGACAAGAAATAAAAGAAAAAGAAAAAAGTGGACAGCTACCTTGTTAAGCCTAGTCGTATTGGAAGCCTCTAGGTGAAGCGCATGTCCATAAGTGGACGTCGCGCGGCTGAAATGATGGTCATGCTGTATAAAATTTTAAATTTGTTTTATTAAAGAGTAGTAGCTTGTACAAATGTATGTAATAAGAGACGAATCTATAATACATGGCGCATGTAAACGTCGCTCTGAATATTGTATTTATTCGTCAAAATTTTACAAGATTCGTTTTTGTGACTCTTAACTACATTATGGGTTTAATTTTCGCCGGACGTATGTGAGCGGTGAGACGGGGAAAAAAACTTTTTTTTAACACACTCTGTAAACACAAGAATAATACTATACCGTTTTAAAATGTAAAGCGCCTAAATTTTGTACAAGTGATAAAATATTTACCAACGTAGTTTGACGGCAAAAAGGTCTAATCTATATGCCACTGTCTTCTTCGCGTGTTTCTTTAGTCTAGAAGCTTCGCCTAAGTATCTAGATTTCTTTATTTACAGTCAACTTTTACCCGTTTTGCACGCGATAGACGTTTTTAGTCCTAACTCGTCAATTGGTTAATTAAAGTAACACTAAATCTCAAATGTTTACCTGGTTGACTCTTTAGAATGCAAGACCCGTAACACCACTTACCAAACAGGGGAAAGAAAACTGGAATAGCCCAATAAAAACTACTTAAGGTTCAGCACTCGTGCATGTCATCATCCTGTGTCAACAGTCCTAGTTTTTCTTTTGGTTCCCATTATTGGGGTCCGTTCGTACATCCTCTGTCTTGGGTACACAGGAACATCATTTTTGTCAATAAATTATTCACTTATTAATTATATTTTCATCCTCAACTTTTCTCCCTCTCAATATCTTACGCGCATCTTTATTTTATTCGTCACAAAGTCTAGCCTTCCTTACTTCGCCTTCATCTTTAGAATACTATTTTTTACGTTTTTAAGAAGAAACTAATATCTTTTTATATTTACTGAGGGACCCATTTAGGATCCTTGTGATATCCGTTCAGTTTTCTTTTTAGGCTAAGCGCTTTTTCGCTGTCAATCTTTAACCCATTAGCACATCATATTCCTGCGGACAATACTCGTACTTGAACTAAAATTGATTGTACTTTTCAATGGTTACAAATTTGCAAGTACTAAAGTGGTATATTTAAAAACACCGTATAGTTTGCGTATATAGGAATTAATCAAATTAAGGCGTGGCAGGGGGTAGAGGACCTTGAAACGTGGCTAATTTAATATTTTTTGATGTAACAATCGAATTATAGTCCCCCATCGGCCCTCCAGTAACATGCGACGAAACGAGACTAAGTGCTTTTTAAAATCAACAATTTTTGATGGAGTCCACAAGCAATATAGAGACTGACGTCCCACGTAATTACATTGACGCACAGATTTTTTTGTGTAACTAATTATAAAAATCAATCCTTATTTCCTATGGTGATGTCATAACTTGAGAATGGCCACTGATTTCATTAGCAAGGCGTTTTGATACAACTTTTATAGTGCCAATAGCCAAGATATGAAACTGTTTCCAGCTAACTATAGCTCGGGAATGTTCAAGTAAAAAGTGTACATGTTTTTTCTAGGCAAGCACATAGCATCGTAGAAATCAAACGAGACAGAGGTCAAATGATTTGTTTATAGTGTATAAAATTCTTATTGATATGGAAATATCATAATTACTATTGAAACTGAGTATTCGATAGTAAAAAATGAACTTCGTGTATTCTACAGTTAACTTTGAGCTTCAAATCGATCAATCTTAAGTAAAATAGGACAACCGGTGATATGTAAAATATATGATGGAAGCCTATATATGTCCAACGATGGGCGTAATACGGCTGAAATGATGTCAATGATGATGGAGATAGAACAACGTCGCTGCTATACCTGTTTAAGTTTATACATCGATTGTTGTAAGAATCGATATAAATGCTTTTGAAAATTAGTAAAATAAATTATTTGTGAAATTTTATCTCCAATTTTAATAACAGCTTTCTTCACAGAATAACTCAATGGCGCATAAAACTTGTTGTACCGTGTTATTGCGACAGAGACGCCCTTTTTTAATAACACTGACCCCTGACAATTTTTCCTAGATTACCCTACGTTATCTTCTTGTCAGAATGGTGGTGGACATGCCCCGGCGCGGTTCTGATGCACCCGATGCTCTCGCCATACGTCGCCGTGTAGCGCGGTGGTTTTAAAGATCTCTCCATTTTTTTCCTAACAATCACATGTAAAAGTGAGGGTACTTTTAAAAATAACTAAATGGTTGCTAACCAAACGGCCTCCTGGACTAATAAACTGAAAGCCTTATTACATCCATCAACTAATGACGCCAGATTACAGCTAACAACCATTGTAAAAACGTGACACGCAATAAATAATTTTAAAAGAATCTACGCATCCCAAGGTTGTTTCAACTGGACATGTATTCTAATTAGACATGTGATTACAAATGCTGCAACGCTCTTTAAACCGCAATACTGTAATGCTTGTGCAATTTAAATTGACGGCAGAAATACCTACCTCTAACTACATCGCTTCCAGCTGAAAAGAAACAACGCTAGTACATTCAAGTATAAAGGTTAATTTATATATGTAAAAGCTTTAAAGGGTGAATGATGTGAATGTCTAGCAAGTTGTTGTTGTCGTGTGCTGCCAATCAATGTATGAGATTTCAGAAATAATAAATAATATAATAGCATATATTAAGAAAACGCGTAATTGAAATTTAAATGCAGACTTTGTACTGTTAGAAGTTTTTGGGCAATCTCATTAAAATAGTGTTTCAAAGTGATCACATTATATTAGGTGATTGGAAATAGGTGTCTTTAAAACTTTTTGCTGACAAATGAGTTACAGATTTTCCCCTTTCAAGCTTATACAATAATTTAGTGGAATCTTGTAATTGAATCTTTTATTAAAATTAAATAATTAATAATAATTTTTCCACACAATACAAACAAACATGCATAATAAACAAACATGCGTACGTACAAAATGGTATTATTACGACACAGAAGATGTAAATATGTACACGGATAGCATATTTGTTTAGGGCTTCCCGTGAGGAGCTGCGCACTTCTGTGGCCCTGGTACCCCGCTCACGTAATTATCTCGGGACGCGCGAGGGACGATCGGTGAAGGGGAAAAAAGTACTTAAGTTTTCACTACTAGATTTGTATGGACCTGTCCTTGAATATTACAGGAGCGATACGTTCAAATTTTTGTACCAATTCTATTTATTAAAAAAAAACCTACAGAGTTCAGTCATTAGTTGTTTTAATATAATAAAACATTTAGAAATTTGTAATAAAACTACAATATATTTGATACACCTAACCAACCACTTGTGGCTATGAATTTATTTACTTGTCACTATCTCAATTATCAAATGTTTATTTTGTAGTAAGAAAGACGACAGCTATATATAATAGCTATAGCTTATACGAACACTTTAAGCCAGGCTAAAATCATAATGATTGATATCTTCAAATTTAGACAGAAAATATTTCTACGCATTACATCGCATTAACATGTTAATAACAAACAATAATAAACCTTTTGCATCTTTATTTGTTAAGTAAAATCTTTATAAAACATCAAAGCACGTAAATATCATGCATGAGATCATGCATTGAGATTTTTAACTATACAGTAAATTCAATGTTGTCCAGTGTTGGTTGTCCACACTGTAAAAATTAGGATACACGTAGTTAATAAGGTCATGCAAAGTATTTATGACCACGATCAATCAGGCAAAAGTATAACCAATAAGGTGCATATGTCACATTAAACAAGATTGTTGTGTAAGGCTTTGTGAAACTGTAGAATTGGACCAAGCTTAAACTAAAGTCCCTCCTTTATCGTCTCTCTATTGAGTATTTTAGAAAACAACTTAGGTACCACATTTAGTGTATAGGATACTTCTGACATGGTAAGATGCAAGGAATATAAATACGTTTAACTTTCATCTTCGAAATGTTAACAAATCTCATCTTCATCGGGTGAGTGTACACATGTATAATAAAGTTCAACAACGTATCTTAGACACAGAGAGTAGAAAGGGTGGGGGGGTTTTAGTTTTAAATATATAATTATATGAATCATAAAATAGCCATTCAAGAGTCCTAATCAAAATGTGTGAAAATTTTAATTATTTACATGGTTGATATAATTTACGCTTAACACAAATTTCATTTAAAAAAAATAGCTTTTGGGTTTTCAGCTGGCTCATAGCGGATTAGCATTGATGATTCAAAAGTGCATGTTAATGCATATTTGAATAAAGATATTTTGTATTAGATATTATTTGTATAGATATTTTGTATTTATTTGTATTTCGTTAAATCTCAAAGTGGAAGCCACCAGTATGATTATCATTCAGCAACTACACTTGCGACTTACAAATGCACAACGAGCAATTTAAAAACAATACCCCTGATAACTCGTGTAATTATAGGCTTTCAAGCGGCACTACAAGGGGACGGTGAAGCCTGCAACGTCGATCCTTATCTGTGAATTGCCGTTAAAACACTAAGTTAACATGATGCCATTTTATTTAACTATAAACGGAAAATGCCTGAAATGAACGCGAAAGAAGTTGCAACTGAATGTTTTATTAAAACTTAATTATTCACGTCGCAACGAAAACGTTATTTGTATTAAAGTTGTACGAAATGTACGGTGTAATTAAACAACGACGAACAAAAAATGAACTTTATGTGTATACAATAAGAGTTTAAAATTAATAAGCACTATGTAAGAGGTAGACTAATTTATCAGATAAATTAAAAGCATAATTTTTTCTAGTTTGAAGTGGCTTGTGTTAATAGAATACGGAGTGAAAAGATCGCGTAGTAACGCACCCGGGAGGAGGGAAGCAAGAGGGATAAGCCGAGTGCGATACGCGACCTCCGCCGCTAGACAAAAAACCCCACAACGCGTGGGACAATAAAAAAAACGTAATAAAAATCTTTACCGCGTTGGCAAGTGAATGCACTCCGTCTAATATCGATAATTGTAAATATGGTTTACATTTAATTTTATGAAATGTATGACTGTATACAAAGATTATTGAATAATAGATTTTTCAATAGGTTTGACTTGTGGTAGTGTATTAAAATTTGATATATTCTCTGCTAGAATTAATTAATGCTTTTAAAATTATAATTGAAACATATATCAATTTTTTTTTTTTGTAACTGACTCTCACGGCTGCTCACTTAGCATTTGATGATTCCTTGGTTTTGAGATCGCACGGCGCAGAGGGCGCCTAGCCTAAAACCGCTTTTAAGTTAGCGAAGCACGAGGGCTCCCGGGAGAGCTTAGATTCGGGCCACTTCTTACTATTTTACCGGATTTGGAAGCCGCTAAGCTCTTGTATCACTTTGGTAGATGCTCCATGGAGTGACTAAGCCCAAAGATCCTCAACATGAGCTTGAGTAGGGCTGTCAATGGTCGATAATACCCGCTTAGCATTCTGACACAAGGGCGTCCGAGAGGGTTGACGCTCGGTTCGTTAGCGCTGAAAGAAGAAGTAACGAAAAGCTCTAGCAACGCATCTATCTAGTATGATTGAGGAGAAGGCGTATCCTGCGATATACGATCGGGCCGCGTTTCCGAATAGACCGGTTTGTTACCGACAACGACGGCTGGTCTCATTGCCATAATATCGTCCGAAAACTCTAGCCCCTGTTTCGTACCAGTGTGAAGTTTGAATCTGCCTAGTGTTATTGTATTGTAGGTGGAGGTACCTAAAATCAATGATTTTGTATTGAACTGCAGAGTTAAAATAATTAATTGATGCCTTTGGTTACTGGGCGACTTCTGGCAGTTCCAAATTGACATCCAGATCTTCATTGCGTACGTATCACGGCGCACCCATTGATCTACTTATTAATCTGTGCTATATGACCAGGAGTCTTTTGCGCGGATTAGTCTGCGCGAAGCACGGGCTTGCGTGTATGAAGGTATGATTACAGTTTTATAAATTGTCACTTTATTCGATAGAGACATGTTACTCCCGCTGTTTAGTATTGGACAGAGGCGGCTGATACAAATGCTAATTATTTATATTGAAGACAGGCTGTATGTAATTATGAGTTTAAGGTAAGAAAGTGCCTAAGATTTAAAGGAAAATAAATGTAAACATTACAACACTTACAACGCAGGTTCATTTTAAATATACTGTGAAATAATAATTATCGAAAAGTTTTCATTTCGCTGATGTAATTTAACGGCATTTATTATGTCTTAGAGAGCGAAAAATTTATCTGCTTGCTTAGTAATAATATGCATATGTTTAGCTTGATAGAAGAACTCTCGATGGAGTTTACCAAATCTAGAAGATTCCCGAGTGGCGACCACAATCGTTAGACCTAATGTGGGTAAGCCACGTGGACCAACGAAATATTAAAGGCCACGGGAAGTCGCAAGATGCAGACAGCGCGAGATCGGTGATCATGACGATCTTTGAAGCCTATTACGATATGCGATGACAATGTTGATGAAAGAGAACTTCTTTATATGTTTTAAGTTATATCTACAGGTTGTTGATTGTGTCAAAGCTTTAAAAGAATGAATATATCGTGCATTATTTATTAAAAGGATATAAAACTTACTCCTCTTTCCTATCACCTTACATAATTTAATCACTTTTAAATAAGTAAAATTATTTTATTTTCTATTAATACACAATTTGCCGTGAACAGTGAAAGGAGAAAGATAAATAAACAATATAAAAAATTAAAATAATATTTAACCCGATATTGTAACGTCCCTGCTTCAGACAAAGTAGAAGGAACGAGAGGCCTCCATAAAACGATGAACAGATAGTAAACAATAATTGATTTTACTTGTAATACATAGTACATAATATTTTTCTTACTTGCGATCTTTGAGGGAAGCCTACGCGTAGCTGTGGGCGACTATCTGTTGATATGATGGTGATGATAAGGGTGTCTTTGAAAGGCACAGAAGACACCACCAACATGAGCGAGCACAACGCGAATGAGCTAGTATTGCTAGTACTGTACGTACAAGCAGCAACTTTGAATAATGAATGCATAAAGAAATGAAATTCAATTATCGAAGGCTTCGGCGCATCACTAGTGGCGCGCCGTCCGCCCGCTACCTGGCTGCAGGTAGGCGTTTCTGAGAACAGCCGACACACGAGCCCGTCGCCTCGCTTACCTCCGCGTCGACAATTAAATACCCACAGATATTGTGACGCGCTGCACCTTTTTTTTGGTTCGGAGAGAATTCACAAGATACCCTGCGCCTAAGGTGTATGTTGTTTCATCTTCTGTAATCCACTGGTACACAGTATTTACAAATATATATTCCAGGGATATCTTACGGAACTTTCTAAAGACCTAAAACATTCGTCATCGTTGTCGTTTCAGCTAGAGACACCCACTGCCAGGCATAAGCCACCAGAGATATTTATCTTGATATACCATAATCACCACACTTGGCAGGCGAGTCGTTGATCGCAGTGTCCATCATCTGGAACTTTGTTTTTGAGGAAGAGGCAATCCTATAAAGTTAGTAAACAGAGTGTGAATTCGCGACCTACGATCGCAAGTCCTAGCCCTCCACCACTGGACTGCCACTGCTCAAACAGTGCTATCCAATTTTTATTTCGTATGTATCGCCGTATACTATAAGAGATCTTAATAAACGGAGCCAGAAAGATACATGATGGCATATCGAGGAAAGTAAAACGAAAAGAGTAAGACTGTAGAAGAAATGAAATAATGGGCAGAAGTGGCTACAGGTGGAGAAGAGTAGAAAGGGTTCGAGAAGGCCTTGGCTAATTGAGAAATACATCTAAGAAAAAAAACACACACAGCAAATTAGTTTTAACTGCTTATTTTTAATTTATTTTTGTTAAAAATATATTATCATGTTAAATTGGTCGGAATAAAGGCTATAATAAAATCGTAATTTAAATATCTCCGGTATACGCGGCGTGAGTAAACCCCCCACTAGCTGGACCGAGGACATAGGAATGGTAGCGAGAAATCGCTGGATGCGGTTAGCGGAAAACCAGTCAACTTCAACTTTGAACAAACGTATTTCTATCCATATAGACTTGTCATCTATAGGGAGTTATTGTTGAAGTCCCTTTATGCATCTATACGTGTATCTTTACTTCGAAAGAAAAGTGAGATTTTCTTTTCGAGACGGAGTTGCATGGGCCACGAAAAACGCGTTTTGCGATTAGATATAAATCATTCACAAGACACTGTCCTCGTTATATTTCAGCCAAAAAAAAGATTCAGTTTTTCGTGAAAATTTGTTCCAGACATGAGATGACTATCCTTAAATAAGTCCGACATTATCACCAGAGAAAAATGTTATTTACAAAGTTGTGTTATTCACGAAAGTACGCTGTGAATATTAATAAACCAGTAGCAGAGGCAATATGGGAACAAAACCGCACGGTAATGCGTTTTGTAGGCAAAGGAAATTCGAGTTTGCATACAACGGAAATTGCAAAATTTTCATCTCCACGGAAACTTAAGTAAATAAAAAATAAATTTATATGGACATAGCGAAGCGGAACAAATTGACAGTATGAATTGATTTTGTATTATTACGGTAATTATCTTCCAAAGAAATTAGTTTATGAAAATGTTTTCTGCCATGAATAATAAAATTTATTTAAAGGTGATGATTTTACTATGGCCATGCCGACATATCACAATTTCTTTCATATTCTTTTAACGTTTTAGAGCATCCGAAGCGTGTACAGTGCCAATAGTGGAATATGGTGGTGGCAGTGTGATGGTTTGGGGATGTTTTTGGAACAATAAACCCGGAAAACTTGTGAGAATAACTGGAAAACTAAACAAAGAAGGTTATTTAAAGATTCTTCGGGACACCGCTCTACCATGTGGACTAAATCTGATTGTTCCTGAATTTACATTTCAGCAAGACAATGAACCCAAGCATTCGTCCAAATTGTGCCAAAACTTTTTAAAAGAAAAATCAGATGAAAAGAGTTTAAAAATCATGAAATGTCAATGGGAGTCACCTGATCTGTCTCCAATAGAACTTGTCTGGGATGAACTCGATAGGAGAGTGAAAAATTTCTCTCCTACTAGCTCAGGCATAATAACATTTATGGCAGTTATAAGAGAGTGAATGGAACAAGTTAGATGAAGATTATTTTTAGAAGTGAATTTAATAGAATGACTAAAATTTGTGCTGAAATCATTAAAGCATTTAATGGAATCAGGCGTTACCTCGCGGAAGTCCATCCTAAGTAAGAAAAGGACCAATATTTAGTCACTTCCGCACATGCAGTGGTAGTCATGCAATTAAGTGCACCGCCCGCCAGCCCGCTGATAAATTTAATTAATAATAATTCATAATAATAATTTTTAAAATAATAATTCATTAAAGCAGAAGGCGGTCACTTTGATGAAGCTAAAATTTAATTATGTTTCCCATTATTTGTTAATTTTCTCTTTGGTCTAAATTACTTTTTGTTAAATTTTTAATTTTATATTGATATAAGTAATTGAATATCGTTAAATGCAGTTTTATTTGATTTTACCTCGGTGCTTCCAAACTTTTGAACGGTAGTTATATATACTATTTTGAGTTCCATTTTTTGTCTGTAAACATAAAAACATTCCGCTATATAAATTTCATTGTTTAGTATAAAGGGTGTTCCACATCCACTGCGCTCCGCGCGTTAATATGTTCGCGTGGGCCTTTAATAACCAAAAGTGCACGCAGCAAACAAATTACTACGCGATCTCTTCGGAGAAACTACATAATAAATGCGTAAATCGCGTGCACTTTCCATAGAATTACCGAAAAAAAACAATTGCAAATACGTTTTTAATAACAAACACGAATTCAGTTACGCAACTTGCATACGTACTCCATTATAAATACTTGTGTTCATAACGTGTTTTAATATCTACATGAGAATAAAACATATGTTAAAGTGCTGGAAGTCTAAATAGCAACAGACTGAGCTCACTCTGTGTTTGGCACTAATCGGTGTAACATAACTCCTGAAGATGCCCCGTGGAGGGGTGAAACGTGTTGAGTAATTTGGCGGTGGCGGTTGTGTGATTCGCAATGTTTGCCGCATACGCATTTATCAGCGTGCTGGCGGGCGGTGCATTTGTTGCACGACCACCACTGCATGTGCGGAAGTGGCTAAATATTGGTCCTTTTCTTACTTAGGATGAACTTCCGCAAGGTAACGCCTGATTCCATTAAATAGTCTAAATAGCGTCAATTGTTGGACGTGGGACAAGAGCATTTCAGCCGTCAGTTTACTGCTGAACACAGGCCTGCCTACAGATTTTCAGTAAGACAGGTGGGAAACAGACTGCCTCCACCCTAACAAGGTCATCTGCCTCCTTATTTGTGGACGTCGTAGGCTGCGCTTGTCGTTCTATAGTCTACTCTTGACGCGGGTAGTCATACAAAATTGATACTTGAGATTTAATGAAATCCTGACCTTTTTATTTATAGTCGCCATATACACTCTCAAGTGGAACTGGATGGGCCACACGCCCCGAAGGGACCCTGATCACATACCGAGACAAGCCCTAGAATGGAATCCTTTTTACTATATGTCTTACGATTATTTTATAGATAGGCTTCTGAAGCTAGGATACCTTAAACATTCGAAAGTTTTACCCTCCAAAATCCAAAAAAAGGCTCACGAAACGATTGACATGATGTCCGATGAAATTTTCCCCGGTTTAAGATAATTAAACTCACGTGCGCGGACACGGGGCTGCGGGGCTTTGAAAACGTAAACAGCATACGGCGCGGGTCACGTTCGCCACGTGACGTCTGTGCAAAGAGGGCGGCGTGACGTAATAAGAGAATAATTAAGCGAAATACATTATCCGTATAGCCAAGAGATTTTTATTCTTAACCCTGTATCATGTATCTTTCATATGTAATGTTCGCATATATAATAAAATTTCACAAGATATCTTAGGCCAGAGTACCCCAAACTTTTTTTGTGTCGTAGACCCCTTGCCATGTTTTTCCATGTTGGGTAGACCCCCTACTTACCTGATATTGATTTCCTGTAAATTTCTAACTGTAGTGAAGTTTAGTGTTAAAAACTTAAAGTGAAAACACCTGTTAATTTATACATTTATTAACTGAATTTAAATAAAATTTTGTATCTGTTATGTAAAATATACGTAACATATTAATAAATTTTTACTTCATAGGTACTTTTATAAATAATGTAAATGTTTTGATATTATAAGATAGTATGATGTAAGTAAACAGGTACTATCAGTGTGTGTTGAGATCCACTATCGTGGACCCCCCATTTTCATTTCATGGACCCCCAAATTTTTTTTCGCTGACGTAGACCCCTTGCAGGTTGTCATTGACCCCTAGGGGTCGATATAGACCACTTTGGGAATCACTGTCTTAGACCTTCCGTTTCTTAGTTTTGAATCTAATTAAATAATTTCTTAAAGTATTCAAAAGTTTTTATTTGATCGAAATGTGTGCAACTTGGTTTGAATACTCATTCACATGGTTAATATTATAATGTATACATTAAAAGTTGTTAAATTTTATTTAAAAGTGCAACTGTCGAGTTTCAGGCCGACTGTTTACAGAAAATCTGAATTCCGAGCCGGTGGTGACTTACTAAGTACACCGATCTTTTTATAATAAATAATTTTACTGTTCAAAAGTGAGTTCAAATGCTTACTTGAATAAAAATATTTTTTTTTTGTAATTTTTTAACTGTGATTACACGAATCTCTTTTTAATATTTGTATATATAGCCGAGATCGCAATGTAAAATAAACAGGTAGGTATAGAAATAGTATAGTTAAACACAGATGCAATAGTCGCTCGAATTTGCGAAGCTTTCTTTCTCACAAGACGTTACGATGTTAGTCGTAAACTAATAGGCGCCCACTATATAGGCCTCTCCCTAAAGATAGCCTATTCGGTCTTACGCTGCCTGTATCTAGGAACTATTTCGTCACCACATGAGAATCTTTCGGCCCCAACGACCATCAGCTGCACAAAGCATTTTGCTCCGCTCATTGCCACTTTAAACGAGCAATACTTCGAACGTCCTTGACTTTGAGTCTTCTATGGATTTCCTCATTACATATGTTAGTAATGAATGTTTATTTATTTATATATTTTATCATCCAAATAAGATCATATAAAGTGACTACTAGCGTAAGTAATGAGAAGAATACTAGAATAGCCTAATTTAATAAAAACTGGAATCAGACTGGACTACCCTATAATGGCTTTCTTTAGAGACGCCTTGTTTTCTTTTCAACCTACAACAAACTCTAACACTTTATCTATAATAATAAACGAGTATGGTGTGTGTTATCTGTAAAATGTAATAAAATACAAATCTTATGCAACACGCAATGAACATTTGTAAGTTTTTTAGCTTACCATTGCGGCGGCAATAGCGAGGAAAACTACACCGTGACAAAGGAAAAACGCAAACAACGACGTGAAAGGTCGCCGCCCGCCAATGGTTGTCGCGTGTCTAAAAGCTTTGCGTCTTTATACTCCAGGGGCCGTGTCATCCGTTTGATAACCTCACTCCAGTTAATACGGGTTTTATTACATCGAACGTAAAGTTTATAATAGCATGGCTATGTGCATCGGAACATAATTTGAGTACTGTGTAGTTATTTCTGTATGTAACTATATATATAACACACACACACATGCGCCTCCGCGAACACAGAGAGAGAGAGAGCGGTACACGCACACACAAGTACACACACACACACATATTTATTTATATATATATGTATGTACAAACATATATTATCCTAATATTTACTGGGTCTTTAATTTCATTAATAACGTCAACAGTACTCGTAATTATTAGCAACAATTAAACATTTCAAATAAGGTCTCTTTCTTATCAGAGTAACTTTGCATTTCCTATGATATATAAATATTACCCGTTAAAGATAGAACCTGTAGCATACGATAATAAATCTATCTACTTCTGTGCTACATTACATTTGACAAATTCATGAGTAATAAAATGTGAGAAAACCATTGTATCGGGTTCATTGCGTGAGGGTAGAACTAAAACAAGCGAAACATCGCGGCGAAACACTTTCGTTCGAATATTGTAGTCGAACGGACTCTGAATACAAAGTTGCGCCACAAAGGTATACCTTCAGCGGCGTCGACAATGAAGGATTTATTTAAAAACATTGACGATTGACTTTTTCTCGGAATATTTTGTTACAAATTAAATACAATGTACAACTATGAAAACCGTTGTTTGGTTCGTGGTAGACGTTTTGAAGGAACAATGAAGTCTATTTAAACGCACAAATAACATTATTTATATTTATACACAATAAGTCTAATTGTTTATGGCACTTAAATGTGCGAGAAGTTTTGTATAACAGCTAACCGGCCAAATTAAAGATGCACTCGATGAAGGGATAAGTACGTTCCTACAAGTCGTATGCTAATTGCACGGTGGTCATTTAAGTTTTAAGTTAAACGCCTTTGCACTCTGCACCTTCGAACCCGCGGAATTAAAAAATACCACTTGAACAGTTTAAGCCAGAAGAAAACAAAAAAGCCGTCATGTTCATGGGAATCTTGGTCCTTCCCACAATAAATCCTCAGCGGCTTGCGTTCCGATATATTTATTGATCGAAATACTGTTACTTAAAACAGCGCCAATAGATGGCGCTAGAAGTTGATTGACTCACACTATCATTTGACTCGGGTAGTCCAACATTTAAGTCAGCAATTAATTAATTTGTACTTAATTGTACTTAATATATAAATATTGTACTTAATCTATAGTATCGTGGGCAGGACTTTTTAGCTCAAGCCATTTACTCTGTCTGGAAAACATGTCTCTTTATCTAGTGGTCAAAGTACCTCTAAAATTTTTTAAATTGTTGATCATAAGCACCTGAAGAATGGAGAAATCAGTTCGGCAGTGTCTTTGATGTACGTAATATTCCAGCATCGCAATTCCAAAGCATAAATGCGCTAACGTTCTGTTCCCCTTTTTTTACAGGCACGTTTCTGCGCCGGCGAGTCACACTGGAAACACTTAGGATCTCACAAACAAGTACTTGCCGCTTTCGTAATGTTTAAGACTACTATCAACAGTGACAGCCCAGACTGAGGCCCCCTTGAAGTAGCACTTGAACCTAGTCATTCTATGGAGCGCCCGTCTAAGCGAAAAAATGCGGTCTCAAAATCCGATGAAGTTATAATAAGTAGTGGCCCGAGTTCCCCAGGAAGCCCTTTGGCCTCACTACCTAAACAGAGATTTTTAGTTGCCCTTGGGTCTGCAATATGAACGTAAAAATAGTCAAAAGTAAAAATAGTAAGAAAGTTTTTTTTTCTATTATCTGTAATATATCTTTAAATTAGTACTTTTTCGTAGAATATACATAAGCTAATAATAAACAAATTTGTTTTTACAATTACGTATGTATAATAGATGCAAATGATAAAAACTATAAAACTAGTTTAAAAAAAATGAAAAATAATCTTTGGAAACATTTGTGATATACGGTTGACGTAACCTATGTACCACGCAACTGTGATTTATACATCGGTGGCCGAATTTACGGCATTAAATACAAAGCTGAGGGGCACTCCCCGTTACGTAAATCATTATGCAACCCCGATTTCGGATTGGCTCGGAGCGAGCATTGTATAATTAACTCTGCGATAGTATCGCTACCGTTTGAATTATTTCCGATAGTTATTTTAATTATTCACATTCCATGTTATCCTGGTATTTTGACCGGTTTGGTCTTTACTCAGTTGAATTGTTTCGTGTGAAGAAGGCCGGCCAACAAACAAAACACAAACAGACATCTAAAAATATACTTTTTATAGTAATTACAATTTCACTTAATTCGGACATTAACATGAGCAAAACAACCTAAAGAAAGCTACTAAAGATAATTCATTAATCTACTTGAACAAAGGATACTCCTTCTTGTTGAACCAATTTGACGGATTTTGATTCAAGAAGTAACCCTAAAAACTTTGTAGTGTGTTTTGAGCTGTTTAATAATTTAAGAGAGGCTTAACTGTCGTATAGCATTGATTTGTAACATTAAAAAAAGAGAATCTTGTCAACATTATCATTATCATATCACCAAATAGATGCCCTGAAGTGGGCTGACATAGGCCACTCCAAAAGATCGAAACGATGAGTGATCTTGCGTATGTTACTCGTAATAAAAATTCAACAAATACTTAGTCTTGCCATAAATATTGTTATAAAGAAAAGCACGATTTTTTTTTATACGTAACATTTATTCCTTTCATAGTGAGTTAGTTTAATACATCAATATATAACTATTAAAAATATACAATGTTTATTCGAAGTGGTCTCCATTGGCTGCAATACAGTCTTTTAAACGTTGAGGCCAGTTATCAATAGCAGCACGAACTCTTTCTAGAGGAAAATTCTTCACTGCCAACCGAATGGATCGTTTTAGGGACTCCAAATTATCATGGCGTTTAGAGCAAGCCTTACTCTCTAAAACTGACCATAAATCATAATCCAATGGATTTAGGTCAGGACTTGACGACGGCCAGTTTTCAGTGCTGATAAAGTCCGGAACGTTAGTTTTCAACCAAGATTGGGTGGATCGAGCTCTATGACCCGGTGCCGAGTCTTGTTGAAAGCACCATTCTTTGTTATTGAACATGGTGTTAGTTAAAGGCTTAACTACCGTCTCAAGAATGGTATTTTGATAAACTTGTGCCGACGTTTTAATACCTTTTTCACAAAAATATGGCTCAGTCACCCCTTCATAGCTAACACCCCACCAAACCATCACTGAAGTGGGATAATGCCCACGTTGTACTCTGTTTACTAATTGCGAAGCTTCTTTAGAGCTTCCAGCATAAATACGGTCATTTTGTTTATTAAAATACTGCTCAATTGTAAAAATTTTCTCATCCGTAAACAAAATTTTTTTGTGACCTCCCTTTGCGTACCGCTTAAGTAGTTGTTTGGATTTTACCACCCTATTCTTCTTTAAATTATCAGTTAAGAAGTGACCAGTACGTCTCTTATAGGCTGCAAGTCCTAAGTCATCTTTTAATATACGCGACATGGTTCTAGGAGCTATCTTCATCTCCCGAGATAAAATCTTTTGCTTACGGACAGGATTTCTTCGAATTCTTTCCCTAACTGCTTTAATCACCTTTTTCACACGAACGGTACGTGGACGGCCAGATCTTTTTCTGTCACAAACAGAGGAGGTATCATTGTACCTATCAATAGCCCGGTAAACAAACATTTGACTAATACCAAGCGGGTGGAGGGTTTTAAAAATTGCACTTTTCTCCATACCTACTTTATGTAAGGCAATCACAGCGATTCGGTTCTCTTTATCACCCCACTCCATTTTAATATAACAAAATATTTAACAATATAATGGCGCGAAAATAAGAAAACACATCAAGCAATCATATAAAAATGACAGATTCCAAATTCAAACGTAATATTTTCTTTTTTTGAATAGTAACAGTATTTATGGCCAGACTAAGTATGTCGGCACAGTATGTATGTCAAAAATTACATAAAGTTTTGCACCTTTTTTCATGTCACTAACTGACTAGAAACCGCAAATGACGACGAGTCCTAACATCGAATTGCAATTTCTAAGTCTTTTCCTGCAAAATCATGTATTTTGCATGTATTATTGTTTTCTGTAGATCCAGCAAAAAATTTAAAATATTTTTTTCAAATAGCAAAGATGGGTCACATTGTTACCGTTTTTCTAAACATGGGATGTTATTGTAGTGTTACAAGTTTATCTATATATATAAAGGGCAAAACTTGAAAAGTGGTCTTTGCATAGTTCAACAGTTGCAATTTATGGTAAACTGCACAACAGAAGTCAGGTATGCGAAAGGCCGCCGAGACGAAGTTCGCCAAGAAGCTAGACGCGGCCTGAAGTTCCGCTCTCGAGGCGGAAGTCCTGTCTATGTTAAATATGCACGCGGAAATTCTGTTTCCAAACAAAGTGAGTACTTGCCTGTTGACGAGAAATCTTTCTTGCCGGGGAAAAAATGGAATTTATTCATGAGCCCCAAGATGCGGCCGACCTAAAAACCTTTTTGTACTGAACGTAAAAATATTATGTGTTTTAACCCAGTGCATGCTACACGAATCTTTTACTTACGTTGCCAATGTTGATCGATGCTATTAACTTGAAAATTACTTTTGAATACGCAGTTTTCCATTTCACGTTTAGTTATATAGATGAAAAACTAAACTAGCTGTCTCTCTCTTCGCATGGTACGCGCTGTCTTTTTTGGGTGCGATTTCATAAAATCTATTCCAAGTTATTAATAATATACAAAAAAATTCTGGCACAGTTTTATACGTAGAAGGGTGAAAATTTGAAAACATCGAAAGGAATATTCTTACCTAGTTTAAATGCTCTGAGCCTTACTGTTCAATGAAAACTTCTTATTTATACTGAATAGACAGTTTTTTGTTAATTTAACATTAACCGTGAGTAATACTAATTCCTTGGCGCAACCATTTACACATCGAACCAGTTAGAGGAAGTTCAGGCGTCGCAGTCTTCGGAAACCAAGACACTTCTTTTAACACCGGATGACGTGACAGCTATAGTGCAATGAATTAAGTAGTTTGGATGCCATATCACACTCCGCCTGTGATAGGACAGTCACGACAAGTTTTGATAGAAGCGTTGCTCGAACTTCTACTGTAACCTCCCAGCGCTAATGCCTTCCGAAGTAATAGCTTTAAAAGTTATTACATTTATTTATTTATTTTTAAAGCGATCACAAGGGTAAGTCATTAGAAGAATGTCAAAAGAATCCAATTAGATACAACAGCATTCTTTAACTTAAAACTACGAAAGTTCCAAATGCTCCCTGATTTGAATAGAGCTCACAACAAACTTAGACGGATTATTTTTTGTGGTCACTTTTATAATAATCTTACAGTAACTAGAGAAATTTATTCCCAAGCTTATTACCACGTAAAATTCTTAAAAAATTTAATAATACTCCCAAATAATATTAGCTGAATTGGTGAGCTATTTTATTGAATGTTGCTAAGCAGACATAAGTCGATTTATTTAAATGTTTAGATTTTATAATGCATTTATTAAATCCACGCAGTGTGAGTAAATCATTGCAAAGTACGTGTCTGGTTTCTCATTGAGCTGTCGGTTGCATCAGCGATTAGTTTTCCCGGTAAAGGGCAGGCGGCGGTGCACAGGCGGAGGGTTCAAGGCGCGCCGGTTTCTCGGTACCAGGCGAACATGACTCACGAGCGGTGCAACCTGTCCATCTCCTTAACGCAAGCGAGCACAACCTGCTTATCGTTAAATCCACGGTCTAACGCCAAAAGTGTCACGCGATTCTTTTAAAAAGTTAACAAATCCTTTACGGATCTTTGTGTATATAATATAAACAAGCTCCGTAAGATATAGTATTCAACAATTTTATTTGAACGAAGCGTGTTTAATTTTGTTTACTTTGCTCATTTACACCTAATATATAAAATTCTCGTGTCACGGTGTTCAAACTTGAACTCCTCCGAAACGGCTTGACCGATTTTTACCAAATTTTTCATGCGTATTCAGTATGTCTGAGAATCGGCTATTATCTATTTTCCATACCCCTAAGTGATAAGGGTGGTCCACCCCTAAATTTTATTTTGAATTTTTTTAGACAATTTTTTTGGTTTTTATTTTATTATGATACAGCATACAAAAATACATACAAACCTAAATTTTCACCCCTCTACGATCAACCCTTATCTTACATTTGTTAATTAAAAACTTTAATTTTTTTTGCAAAACAACGTTTGCGGGATCAACTAGTTATTTATAATTATGAAATTGAAAAAATGTCAAAATTTCCTTTAAAAGACCAGCTGTTGAGGTTTATTTAGCCGCGTTCCGAGCAGGCGGTGGATTACTACATTACTACTAATAGTGTTCAAGTAATTGACGATTCAAAAGTTTCGTTTATATAATTGTCATGGGATAGTAAGTATAATATATGTCGTCTATTAAAATGCTATGTTACAAAAATTGTAACTAAAAATTAGTCTCTAGTTCCTTTGGTAATCACTTTACCGAAACCATTTCTATAGGTACAACTTTATACAATGTTCTAATGGAAAAAAATTACAATTGCGGTGCATCGCAAGTGCAGTTCAAGTAAATTACAATTACCAGTGCGAGTGCATCGCAAGTGTAGTCTTCGAGTGCACGCAGCTTCAATCTTTTACGCACCGGGAAATAGAACTAACAATGTTTATAATAAACACTGTGTTTCAGAAATTACTTTTTTATTTATCCTTGATATTAGTCTTGATTTTTCATAGCTAAGACAGGACGTGTATCCGTCTGGTCAGCTACTAATAAAAAGTAAAAAAAAATTCTATAAGAAAACCACGCAACTATGATATAGAATTACAATAACTTCTCTCTACATTATAGTTTTTAGATTTACGTAAATATTTCTTACTTTTGAAGTAAAGCTAACATTAACTGATTATATCGCGGTTTATTTTTAATTGTCACCATCTTGTGTAGTTCTCAATTTTAATGGTGACTTCCCCTACAAAAAGAGGTTTTATTGGGAAAATAGCACCGGTACATTCGCTCTTCCTCAAAGGTTTTAAGGAGATTTAATCTTTAGTCATTCCGCAACCTTATTTCTCTCGCTTTCGCATCCGTACTTTGGATTTCACTAATCGAAGCGCAATAATATTTCCAATAACATCCTAAACTAATCGTCGCGCTTGCAATTGCAAATGTCGCTGACAACAATGACAGATATCTAAACCATTGACATCTGTCAAAATGTTTTAATGGTTTCACATACGTAAAGTAGATATTGTTTTAATTAGGTCAACTAATAAGGCTTTCGTAAAAAAAAAATATTGTGACGTATCACACTGTAATATAAAACAATGTATTGCGTGTATTAATAGTTTTTAAACGTACAGAACGCTTTAATACGACAATATGTAAGAAATACTTTTCGCAAATTGAAATTATAAGTTTAAAAACGTCGAGAAACATATTGACATTGAAAATTTGTTTAGAATTAACATAATTAGATTGCTGTTCGGGTTCCGCGCTCGTAGGAATTGTCGGTAAAAAAGGCCAAATTTATAGTTTCAAAACGTTAGTGTAGCTTACAATTTGTTACTATATTCTATCTCTTTAACATATATATACTTATAACTGAATATACTCATATGTTTAGTAGCTGCTTGCCGCTCACTTCGTGAAGTTAATAAACGCTCCCCTCAGCTTCCCTTGTGGGTAAAATCAATTCTTAGTTACCCTTAGTCGAAAAGAATATTCTTAATATTTTTTGTCTCTAAGCGTTTTGGTTAAAGAGATATCGTTGAGACGGTACATCTATTATGTGTGTGTTTATATATATACATATATATTGTAACAAACTGTTTTATAATTTTATATGATTTGTTTTCTTTACGAACAAAGAAGAGATAGTAATAATTTGTCAAAGTAGACATTTGGAAGTATGAAAACAGTACATAAATATTTTTTTTATAATTTGCATCGATCACGTTAATATAATGTTTTTTCTCTTTATTTTCACGTATCACAAAAGTTATCACTTACAATTACTCTAATAACGATAATGCCGCCAAAGCCAGAACATGTTAATGTGCAATTACTTGTTTAGTAGCAATACATATATATATATTTGGTCAACATAAAGTCGGAAAAGCGCTACGACATAAATTTACGATTAAGATAAACAAGGTGCGATACGTACTTTGTAATATGAGGGCAGTCCCTCATCATTTATTTCCGAAGAATGCAAATAGATGTGTTAAAAACGGTTAGCCCAAACCTCGTTTTTAACAACTTAATTGAGTTCTCCGGAGCTTCTTTGTGTTAGATTCCTTACTGGATTTAGGGTATCATCATCAATTCACTCGTAAAACGTCCTCTGCTTGACATACAACTCTACCAGAGATACCCTCGGATCAATTAAAGCGACCCGCATCCAACTTCCGACGGCTTTATAAAGGTTGTCAGTTTATCTTGTAGGAGAACCTCCTACTCTATGTTTGTCAGTTCATCATCTCCATTTTTGAACTGTGAACTACAGCATCTGTTGTTGCACTGCCTACCCACTATTTCAACTTGTCAAATTGTTGGCAAATGTCGGTAAGTTATTCCTAATTCGAACTCATAAAGATAATTCGAATATAGAACACACTCTATGTATTAGACTGTGATCTTGCCTATAAGTCAGAGTGAGAGACCACGTATCAACGCTTCATCACTCGTAACACACTTTGTTGATACACTTTTGAATACTTCAAACCAATAGGTCATTAAATCTGATGACGCAATCCCTTGTAATGTACATGCAGTGTTTATACACACTAGCAGCAGTGGTATGGACATCGATTAAAATACACGTTTATGTATGTATAGCAATAAATTACATTAGAGAGCCAGCGCGACGCATCCGTTCTCCGACGCCGCCTTCATTGCGCTACACGGCGTGATTTATAACATAACTAGAATATAGACAAATACGATATAAAAAATCTTGATAAAAATTTCACTGATGATTTGAACAATCGAACAAAATTTTTATCATAAAAAATCATCCTGTATATCGTTTAATATATTATTAACATTGTAATATTCTAATTATATATAACTAGCTGATCCCGCAAACGTTGTTTTGCAAAAAAATTAAAGTTTTTAATTAACAAATTAAAGATAAGGATTGATCGTAGAGGGGTGAAAATTTAGGGTTGTATGTATTTTTGTATGATATATCATAATAAAATAAAAACCAAAAAAATTGTATAAAAAATGAAATAAAAAATTTAGGGGTGGACCACCCTTATCACTTAGGGGTATGGAAAATAGATAGTAGCCGATTCTCAGACATACTGAATACGCATGTAAAATTTGGTAAAAATCGGTCAAGCCGTTTTGGAGGAGTTCAAGTTCGAACACCGTGACACGAGAATTTTATATATTAGATTTACACTTTGTGCATTAATTATATAGGATTACCACTGCTTATAAGTTTCCAGATGATGGACAGCAGAGTCCTCTGCGTACCATAATAATAGTATGATCGCCAAATCGCTTGCCAAGCATGACGATTAGGGAATATCTCTCTATAGATATCTTTGAAGGAGGCCTAAGCCTTGAAGTGGGCGTATCTATGTAAGTTTTACACAATATTCTAGAGAAAAGCGCATCGGTTCATTGCCGTGGGGCAATGGATATTTCAATTAATTTAGTAACGATTGTATTTATTTCGCAAGTCAACTAACATACCGCGCAGTCTTCCAGTTCCGGCGATGTTTGTGGTTATAGAAGGGTTCACTTAAACTAACTTAATTGCCGAGAACTTAATGCTTTAACTTATGAAGTAACTTATAATCAGCTTAATTTGGCCGTCCCAACGCGAAACATTTTGATTTGTATTCATACTATTGTATATGTATGCTGACAATCTATAGTTCATTCACGTTAAGAAAAACATCATCATTGTCCGCCGATCTAACCAATTAAGTCATTCAAAGCGATGTTAAATCAAACTATGTCTTCTACCAAATTTTCGACTAAGGCAGCAGAATTGAATAAGCAGTAAGCAGGCCACATAGCGCGCATGAGACGTCCGCTAGAACCTTAAGGTTTTTAATTGTAAATCGAGGCCTGGCGCAGCGTAGAACCTCCGCCCACAGGGACAGAATACCGTGTCAAAGTCGTCAGAAGATGCTGGATACAGGCTCCAGACTAATCCTGCTGGAAATCTATATTAGAAGCTCGTGTCTCTAGCAGACTACGTCATTTAGCTAAAATGATGATGCCTTTAACTAATCATCGTAAACTCAACTTTAAAAATAGGAACGATATGACTATGATTCACTGTATTATTAACGCGAAAGATCTATAGAAAAAGCAGTAAATATTATTCTATTATTTCGTTACAATTATTGTATTAGGGTGACTGAAAATGAATGAATGTAATGTCAATACTGCGCACGTCGATATTTGATTTTCATTTGGTAGCTCATTACATACTTGAAAGACGCTGTATACTAAATGGCAAAAGGTTTTTAATAACGAAGGTGAATATATTGTTGTTTATAAATAAAAACTTGTTAAAAATCTAGTCGTGTGAATTTAACTTAAGAAAGCGACATTACTTTACGGTCCCTCCAATACAATGATTTACAACTTAATTATTATTACTTACTTGATGAAAGTTACTATGTTTGAAGGTCGAATAAAAAATGCACCCTGTATACGAGATTGTTTGTATGTGTGTGTTCTATCGGATAATATGTTCATTACGATCGTGACCGGCTACAATCGGTTTTATTATGCAAATAACTCAACTGTAATGTAGAATTAAAACATCCGCGAGCGATATATCCGAGCGCAGTCTTTGTCTGTTACCTGTAACAAATTAAATGCAATTAGTTGTGGTGATCACTCTGTTGTTTTATATTGAGACTGCCCGTAAAGTGCGACGCACAGTGGACAGTTTTATTGGAGATAAATTAATTTTATGTCTAGTTGATTTGAGTTTTATACTTAATAATTGCAATAACATGAAGTAGATGACAATTATTGTAGTTTAACTTTGTGAATTGTTTTAAAAAGAAGTAAATAAATATGTAAAATTTATGAAAGATAGATGCTTAGACAACCACGCGGACATGACTTGTATAATAAAATGATCATCATGATCATTTCAGCCATATCATGTCCATTCCTGAAGACAGACCTCTCCAAAATATTTCCAATAAAACCGATTGTAAGCGGTCTGAATTTATTATGTTCTAACGACCTAAAACGGTTGTCAGTCCACCTTATTAGTGGGCGTACTACGGTGGACTTACTCGTACATTGTATCCACACTAGAACCCAGGTCCCAAATATACTACACCTATTTATCCAAGACTATGTAAGTACTTCTTAAATGACATAAAAGTTGGAACTAGTGGGATCCCGAATGCATGCAGTCTGAATCTCATTTTTCGTAATTACGATCAAAGGGTCTTCTGAGTTTTTAGGCACGAGCAGTTAGATATTTCAACTGAAAGGTTTGTTTATCCAAAACTTTATAAGTGACGGAAAAGTCGGAAATAGTGGGACCCCGAGTAAATGCAGTCTAAACATCTTTTTTCATAATTACGTTCAGACTCCTCTGAGTTTTTAGGCACGGGCAGTTAGATATTCCAACTTAAAGGCTGCTGAACTCTGAGAACCAGACGTTTCATGTGTCCTCGGCTTTGTCATTCAAATATGACTGATCTTGTTGGTTGATTGTCCACCATATCAGGAAGCGATTTAGGCTTAGAGAAAATTTGTCAGTTACATGAGACGGTGACCAAATGAATCGCTATCAAGTATTTTGCGAGATATTTGTGCTGCGAATCCAAACGAGTTATTTGAACATTACGTAAGTTTCACCGGTTCGCGCAATAACGGGATGCGACACGCGCCAATCACTTAAAAACCGGTCGGGAATTATCGATAAGATATCGCGCCGGAACGATTGCAATTACATTCGTTAATATCGATTGCTATAAATACGGGTTAAACAGTAATTGATTTTAATTTTTTTAACCCTTAATAGCCTGATTTACGAATTTTTTTTTAATATTACTGTGTTTGCTTGAGGGTCTAGATGAAGGGAAAAATAGATTTTTTTAATTTCGTTGGAAAGAATATTATACAACAGTAAAATTCGTACGCCCGACCTATAAAAAAACTAATAGTAATGTGAACATTCGGTTTAAAAGATTGGTATCAAAATTGAAACTCTAGGCTATTAAAGGTTAAACCCAGCAGTAGACGACTAAGACTTG
Organism: Battus philenor; assembly: GCF_028537555.1. NCBI lineage: Eukaryota > Metazoa > Arthropoda > Insecta > Lepidoptera > Papilionidae > Battus > Battus philenor. The sequence goes on along the minus strand of NW_027181759.1, from coordinate 1,266,333 downwards.
CGTTGAAATATCGCTTTTTAATTAGTGTTTGTAAACTAAATAGATGATTGGAACACATTTTTTTACACATGCCAATGTGTTTTTACATCATCATGTCAGCCATTCGATTGCCACTTTGACCTTGCGCTGCCCGCATCTGACTTCTCTCGACTTTGACTAATCTTCGGTCAAACTAATGGGGGCCTAGCGACATCGCGTCAACCGGCTTGTGTTTGGTTTCATTACATATTCCTTACGAATCAGTAACAGATTTGCGGATTGCGTTCCGTATATTTTTCTACGGATGCCTTTGATCAGAGTTTAGATGATCTAATTTAGCCACTGCATTATCAATTTAACTGAAAAGCCAACTAAAACACTTTTGACCAAATATACTTGTGTTGAAAACCTAGTGTTTAATTGTTAGTTCATAGATTATCTCTTATGTATGTACTTAATATACTTTTATTGTACTAAGTCAACGTTAGTACAATACGGCTGAACGGTGTATGGAATAAAGAATCAAACATGAAATATTCAGCGACGAGCGCTTTGCTCATTAAAGTTGATTTGTTCGAACAGCTCTGCCCACATCGGGCCCCGCCTCAAAGCGCTAATTAGCTTAAAACGAGAGCAGTAATACAGAGCGGGCTTTATTACGGCCTATTGCCCCATCGAGCGGAGGGCCGGCGGAAGATGGCGTCACTACAAATCGCTCGTTCACGGCCGCCCGGCGCCTGCCTTCACAAATAAATAAACTACACTTAATGTGCGTAATAGAATTTGCCACATGTCCGCGTGCCCGCGTCTTGTTTTTTGCTCGACCGGAATAAACGCGACGCGGGGGGACGCATGCGGGGCGGGGGAGGGGCAGCACCCCCCACCCCCCGGCTGCCCTAACGCACGAGCCCACATCTGTATAGCGCGCATAAACATTTTAAATTGTCACGGCTACTACGAATAACAAACGGACAGACAAATCGTATAGTAGATCTAGATGTTTAACATCTTAAAAACATTATAAACGTTTATATTTTATACGCAAATGCAACTTTATTTTCCATTTTGAAGTTATCCTGCGTCGACATTCTTCTCCAAATATTACGTAGACGCCTTGATATTTATTAACTTAACCAAATTAATTTTTACTCCAGATCATTTGCATTGATCACTTTTGTACGAGCACAGACGAATACTAACTAATATTAAAGGAACTCTTATAATTAACCTTCAACTTGATGCTGTGAGGGTTCCGAACGGCTTGTGATTTGAGAAGAATCCACAATAAATTTACTCGAATTTTTTTTGCGTTTATTTTTACACACATACATCGATAGCAGGGACGGGTAATTTAATTATAATGCCGTAATATTAACTTTGAAAGCCATCGTATTTAAATTTATTGCGTTTAATACAGTGTTTCCCAACATGAGGCCCACGACCCACAAGCGAGCAATTTAATTGTTGAGGGGGGAAAATACAAAAGTGGACTTGACACCAGTTTAATCCTTTCGCTTTAATATAAACATATTTTTGTAACATAGGGAGGCGTAAGAATTTTAGTGGAGCATGGCGCATAAAAGATTGAAAAATACTGATTCAATGCAAGAGTGTGTATAGTTGCCTATAATAATGTCACTACTTTTACGGAACCTAAATAAAAGTATAACAAACTTATATTTTTATTCTCTAATCAACACTGTGCATCGCTATTATTTCTCGAATTAATCAAAGATTTTTTAAAACATTGGAAAAGTTTTTATATATCTATTAACAATGTTACATTAACGTAGTACCAGATTGATTGACTTTAAAGCATTCACATGAATAATCACATTAGAAAAGTCAAAATCTTGACATCGCGAGTAAAACCAAAATAAAACCGGTCAGTCCCTTAGTTCAATATATTCAACTTTGGAAATAAAAGCGGACCTTACAGACCAATCGAAATCGTACAAATGCCATAGAAATGAGACGCTGGAGGAAAAAGGCTTCAGATTTCGATAATTTCATTCCGCAGTAACGAGTTCGTATTATGCGAGCAAAATCAATATCAGGTCTTCTTGCACCGAATACTAGCGGAGCTCTACAGTTACATAGCAAGAAAATGACATCTTGATTAACGGAAAATAACATAGTAATGGAGGCTGAAGACCGGCATAGCTTAACATAGTGAGCGCGAAACTTTCGAAAAATGGAGGAGCCAGAGAGGACTGACATAACTCAGATCAATATTTAGCCACTTCCGCACATGCAGTGGTAGTCGTGCAATAAAATGCACCGCCCGCCAGCCCGCTGATATGCGTATGCGGCAAACAATGCGAATCACACAACCGCCACCGCCAAATTACTCAACACGTGTTTCACCCGTCCACGGGGCATCTTCAGGAGTTATGTTACACCGATTAGTGCCAAACACAGTGTCTTGACAGACTTGACAGAGTTTGACGTCCAAGAGCACGTGGTACCAACAGATGGTCAGACTAAATCGATGTTGACAATGTTGTATAGAAACAGACGGTATCAATACAAAGATTGTGATCAGGAAGTCATTATATTGTGGTCCACATAGGTGTTAAAGTGACCACTTCTGTACGTCGAGAAGAAAGCCAGAAGAGTACAATTTGAATCTACGAATGTTCCAAGCGCAGCCCGAACTGAGAGGAGCTCAGAACAAACTCAGACAGGTTTTTTAACCAACCAGTAATTGATATCATTTAATTGGTACCGCATCCAGAGCCCGGCGTTAAGAATTCGTTGTATATTTGTAAAAGGCTTAGTAATATATCTGTCCGTACGCATCAGTATCGCTTTAATTAATCGGAGAACTATTCTTTTTGATCGTCTCGAGTGCACGGGAACGAGAACTACAAATATAAAAAGACCGTCGTCAACTTGTTGAGGGAATTTAGATCGTATCTGTTTGGGGGTGGGTCGCTAATCGCACGGCGCGCGGCGAGCGGGTAAGTAAAACTGGAAGCGACACATCGTCCACTAGCCGCCTCGAGCACCTCAATCATTCTTAGTTTCGCCGCTACTAGACTACGGCGCAAGTTATAAACTTTTAGCGAGCGTATTTTGTTTCTTGACACATACACACGATGATAGGTTATTAGTGTAAAAGCTTTAAAGGTATTAATAAAACGCTTATTTATTTACATAGGTAGCAGGTATATATCATAAACGCCACGCTTGGCAGGCGGGTTGGCAATTGCTTACTGCTTGGTTTCAGTTGAAGTTGATACTGTTAGCCCGAGGGATTTAACAGTTTCATCGGAGCTGAGGTCACGGAGCGGAAGGGTCCGTGAATTTAAAAACAAAACAAAAGCTGGACAAACGCATTCCAGTTGTACAATGTCGTTCGCACGTAACGAACTGCTCTACCCGAGTAGAGCGGTTTACTACGTTCGTACGTAGTGTTGATGTTGTGCATGCGGCTTGGTACGGCAGCGTGTACCACAGGCGTGCCAAGGAAGGATTCCGATCCAACCTCGGTTCGTCCACGCTGAGATTGACGAATGCAATGTCGCATTATCATACGCAAAGGCCACTGCAATATGCAATGTGCTGAAATTTTCATTGCCCCACGGCAATGGACCGATGCACTTTTCTCTAAGATATTGTGTAAAACTTATATAGATACGCCCACTTCAAAGCTTAGCCCTCCCTCAAAGATATTTATAGGGAGATATTCCATAAAAGTCATGCTTGGCAAGCGATTTGGCGATCACACTAGTATTATGGTACGCAGAGGACGCTGCTGCCCATCCTCTGGAAACTTATTTGTGACCAGTGGCAATACTATATAATTAATACACAAAATGTAAATTATATAAAACTGTATCCCAGAAATCAGACCCGCGACTTACGATCGCAAGTCTCAGTCCTCTACCGCTGAGATACTGTTCCAATTTCAAATAGCTCTGTATTAAATGTTCGCTCTAAAATAAGTTACATTTGTTTCTTTTGTCATTCGACAAGTAAACGCCTTCCGACAGTACAATGTCTACAAAGACAGACAGTAAACAATAATTAATTTTAACATGTTGTAAAATCGAACTTAATTTTTTCTTACAATATAACTGTCCGCTTCCAAATGGACGTGCTTCGACTGAAAAGATCATGATAATGATCACAAAGATGTTAGAGGTGAAGTAAGTGATGGATGTATATTTGTAATTTTTTTTACAACTTACCTGAAAACATCCTTTTTGCTTGGGACAAACCAACAATGTTTGTAAGTATTATCCAATGTAGATATTTAAACCTAATATTTAGAACAATTACTGGAAAAACTACTAAAACTAAGAATGAAAGTTAATGTGTGGAATTTAATGTTGTTGGTGCTCAGAAAGCTAATTATCGTGGGGCACTTCTTATAAAACTATATTTGTAAAGAGCAACTGTTGAATTTTTCGCCGGCTCTCAGTAGAACTGATTTTCAAGCCGATGGTAGCTTCCTCATCAATGAATTGAATGTACTTGTAATAGCTAATTATAGAAAAAAAAGAATATTTTGAACTTTGATTTTGAAAGGTTGTTGAGTGATGACCATACGCCAGTAGACGTGGTGTGGATAGGCGCACCATCTAGATGGACCAACGACATAGTTTAGGTTGCAGAAAGTCGCAGGAAACGGGCAGCGCAAGACCGATCACCGTGACGAGGTTTTAGGGGAAGTATCAACCGACAAGACCATGATCATAATAAGCAAACAGGCTTAGTAACGACTCGAGCTGAGGAACTTAGGAGTATCTTGCCAGCTATTCTCAGCAGAACTGCCTCCGAACCAGTGGTAGCTTCCTATAGGGACAGCAATGCCGGCAATTTATGTTGTTTGACGTATCGAAAGTGCTTGTAATAGCCTATACGAATAAAAAATACTTTGATTTTGAACAAAGCATAACAATCTATGAACAAGTCACTATTTATTTTTTTATACTCGAATTAAATCTCGATTATAGATAGATATTTTGTGTGCACTTGACATTTACGCGTTAAAAAATAATAACTCGATAGAATTATCAAATCTTCCTAAAATAAATCCCAAATTCATATTTTACAATCTGGAAGATTATTTATGTGTTAAGATACACTTGTTAATTAGTTCATAGAAAATAAAACACCTTGAGAATGACGTGATCACTTCCAGGCTATTGCAATGTTTATTACATATGAAACTTTACATAATTCAAGAAAAAAATGCCTAGTCCTGCTAGGTTTCTTTTGTCTGTTCTTGTCAGGTACGTGGAATTTCATCCGAAAAGAACTTGACGTCAACTATAGATGTAGTCCGTTGTTTCAACCCATAGACATTCACAAAGTATAGGGAGATGTATCGCCCCGCTTGGAAGGCCAGTTGGCGATACCAGCGTGGTATTAAGGTATGCAAAGGAAGCTGCAATCCTGTGGAAATTTGTTTATGCATTGGCAACACTGTATAATTAATGCAGAGCGTGAATTATATAAGATTGTATCCCCTGAATCGAATTCGCGACCTATGATCACAAACCTCCTTACCGCTGGGCCATATCCACTTCTCGTATCGAACTATATTTGAATAAATAGTTTCATAAGAAGAGTCACATTCTGATGATGATGAGGATAGAGATAGTGCTTACTGTATCTTCCAGATGCCATGAATGAAGAATGTCAGCCATACTAGTGTCTAGTCTCGATGTTTTTTTTTAATTTGTAAGAATTTGTTTGTTGTTAGTACGAGTACAAGGCGCTGGCTTGCAACGACCCCATGCGAGTGGGACGGACAACGGCTATCCTTGTCGCACAGCTGCCGAGCGCGAGCTTTTTGTTTTTTTTTTTAATCTAATTCCAATACGGGTTGAGTTTTATCAGTCGACTTCCTCGTGGGGCCGCCAGCGATCTGGACCGTAACACGAGCGGGATAGAAAAAATTTTAACTATGCCTTTAATGGGCTATTTTTTGTTGATAAAAAAAATAGGTTTCTATAAGATTATTATAATCTTGAATGCCGTGACAGGACAGAGATAAAATACTTTTCTTTGGGGTAATTTAATATGAAGAGTTTTTTAACTGGAAATATGACGTCTGCGTCTTCGCTCGCGCCAGTGGATATAATCTCTAATTAAAATACAGGATGATTGGTTATTAGTGTAAAAGCTTTAAAGGGTGAACCTATACCTCATTTGTAAATTTTAATACTTTTAAACCTATTTGAAAATACGTGTATAAACTGGTCACTCGGGAATATATTACAGTACTTTTTTATTTTAATTCAACAGGCCTGTAACTTCTGGCAGTACAAATGTCTCCAGGGGTTGATAGTAAATGATAATTAATTTAAACGTGTAGTAATTCAAATTGTTAACGCCTTTTTTCGCTGAAACCATGGATTTTTGTATAGCTTGTACCACACATTAATTGTTAAGAAATGAAATATATATGATCATGAGAATTTTTGTTAATTTTAAATTTACGCCGTTTTTATTATATGTTGACTTAAGTTAATTAAATTAAGTTCCTAGCTGCAATCAACTTGCGCAAGGTTCAAAATTTTAATACTTGTGTAAGTTAGACTTCTGTGGTGCGAAAACAACGTTTTCCAAAAAATCTTTTTTACGTACTCCTTTTCATAGTATTAATTTTGATAGTTAATTTCACGAATCCACAGTATCAGCAAATGTCATTTGGGCAACAGTAAAATTCCGATTCAATTTAAAAATTCTAGCTATTCTGATAGAGTGCCTCGAACGATAAGACCGCCTCTTGCACCACTATATTAAACGTTTCTTCTTGTTTTATGATATTATCTACGGTGTACAAAAAAGTGTAAATAATAGCATTCATTCAAATCAGACTGACCGGGTTCAAGGATCCGTATGGGACCTCCACTTTGGACGTGGACCTCCTGCGTTCCACGTCACAAGGTATCAGTTTTATCTATCTTTCACGCTTTCAATGACTCTGTCAAATTTTGAACGACTTGTGAGATATTATACTTCGAAATTTGACAGTGCCACGTCCCTGCATTCAATACCTGGGAGGATTCGATTACAATAATCTCTGTTCTATAAGAGGATTTACGTTTAGCGGAACCTTTAGAATATATACGGAATCTAATGACGTGATATCACAAAGCAAACGTAGGGGGTTTTAGTCAAACATATATTGAGTTATGTTAATAATAGATTTGTGTATTCACTTAGTAAGTTCTAATTTCAAATTCAAAATATCTTTATTCAAGTAGGTGTTCACATATGCTTTTGAATCGTCGATTATCTTAATATTATAAGTGGTAAGCTACCACCGCCTGGCAACGCTGATCTTTTGAGAAGAGCCGGCCAGAAACTTAACAGTTGTTCTTTTATATGAATTAAAAAAAAATGTGTATTTTATAATATCAATTACGTAAATGTGTCAACAAGACAAGTTGTGAAACTTTCAACATTTCGATCAACTAAAAACTAATGAATGCTTTTATTAGATTAATTTCATAATATACTTTAAATTTTTGATTTAAAACTAAGAAAAGAAAAGTCTGAGATATCTTGTGCAACTTTATTATATACGCATACACTCAGACACAAGACGGATTTGTTAATTTTTGATGTAACGAGTTTATTTTTGTTTCTTGTATTTACCACGTATCTGTCACTATTTATCATAGAAAATTAACATGGTATTAAAGTTCAAAATTGTTCTAAAACTATTTGATTTCGTGAATTTTTAATTTGTTTTCAAATTTCAATAAAAAATAGATGAATGAATAGAGATATTTTGTCTGGTAGTAATATAATAATTTATGGGAAGGGCACACGCAATAACAAGCAATTGATCTTAACAGATTAGCATTATTTCGACTTCGAAAATTGTTGGCGCTGGTAGAAGTGGAGGAAAAAACTGACAATACTTATAAACTTTGTTACAGATGCAATCATTTATATACTCTTAACTTCAACCTAATATTTAGTTTACTATAAAATACTTTAATGTTACCAATCTAGTCAAATTTCAGAAATTCGAGACTTTTTTTCCGAGTTAATACAAGAATATGTATGTCTTATTCTATTGCTTAACTTATCAAAGTGTCGATTTAAGGACTTTTTCAGTCTGAGCTGGTGCGCAGCGATTCCATCCAAGCCTAACCCAGAACTGACGCTGTGACCGATGTCACTCGCGTACTTTAGTTAAGTTTTTTGGAAGGGACGTCGGATGTTAATATAGTTTTGCAGACAACTTATATCGCAAAGTAAAGTTTAGAATATTGATATAACTTCTTGTCTAATTTTCACATTATTCTATAATAAGTCATCTGATGTTTTTATAACTATCTACGATCTCGGTGAAATGTCTAAAAATGTGTCCATGTATTTACTTTTTATGTATTTAATTTTAAAATCCATTTCCGGGTAATAATGGCCTTCTACATAAATTAAAGTATTTCCCTTACTGAAAATCAATGCTGTATTAAGACTTAAGCTGTAGTTCAAGGAAGTGGTATTGTATTAATTTTAAGCTATGCCAAGATATTCAAGATTTTTGTGTTGGCAACATAAATATACGATCGTGGATGTTCGAGAAACAATGGTAGGGGACGTTGGTCATACCTCGCAGTCACGTCGCCGCGAGTGCCTCGGTGCGTAGCTGGAGTAAATGTTAATTAACAATAAATCTCGACCGCGCCCGTCGCGGCGCTCGTAAATACAATAGAATTTACAGCTGGTTCAGATCTACGCAGATAGCGAACGAGCGGCCTCAAGGTGATAGAGCGGTGCAACGAAACGCGGCGCAATCAATTAGTACATTACGTTGTTGTTATCCTTGCAATGTTAACACGAATCTATTCCGACCACATGGATATTTTAACTGTCTGCGCTTGCGACATTCCTCGGACAATATTTTAATTTGAATGACTAAAGTAACAAATTACCTGTAAATTATTTTAAATTTGATTTATTTCTAAATAGGCTTGCTAATGACGACCATGTGCTAGTAAACGCGCCCTGGGTAGATTCCCTAAAAGAGCAGTTAGCGAGGTGATCTTTGTTGGAGGCCTATGTCATGCAGTAGGCGTCTATCGGCTGATATGATGATAATTATTATAATTAATCTATATTTCTCTTAGACACGCAATAACTTTACGAGTTTGTCGAATTAATTCAATTCCTATTAATTTCCTAATATAAAGTACGAATTCGAATTAGTAATTTTTCAGTTCCGTAAAGATGCGTTCACAGTGAACTATGGAGATTATTTATGTATATTTAGATAAAAAATGCTCCTCCTGAAAAACGAGAATTCTTAACCACAAATGTAAGTGTATAATGTTGAACACAACACGAGCGATCGATAAAGACCATGATATCGATAGTATATACGGACAGTAATAGGATGAGGTCGCGTTTAGAGCAAGCTGTCTGCGTGAAATATGAGAAGGCCATCAACTTTGAATGAATATTATGTTACTAGGATAGTCCGCTTTACTAACAAAGCCGGCATGGTCACTTGTCAGGTGGACCAAAGTCGGGTTGAATTACTTCTAAATGTGATGTTTATTTATTTATTTATTTACACTCACTGTTACAAGTTATACCCAACACAGTATAAAAGGATATTTAATTATAAATAATACATCATGATCATATAACCAGGTAAACGTCAACTGCAAGGTACAGGCATCGACCAGAGTTGACCACGATCACAACGATCTTAGAGTACGTGTTAGGCAAAAGTTACATACCTAAAAACTTACAATCATTACAAGTTATACCTCTCATTTAAAACAGACTAATGAAGTATAAACCGATAGAATCGCAAACGGATATTTCTTCCTGACAGTCGCTAGATGGAGTTGGTTACCAAGGAAAAATATAGCGATCGTCAAGTTATAGGAGGGTTCTGGAATGTGACGTACATATAAGAGTATAAATATTAAAATATGGAGCAGTTATAAACCATACCAAACATTGATATAAAAATTACACAGTTAAAAGATAACATTTACCTATGTTTAGTGATAAACAGAAACATAGAGATAAAATATTACAATACCACCTCATACCCGCAGAGTCTGCAAATTTTATTTAGACAGCGGTGAGTGCAATCCAAAAAAAAGTATTGGTTGCACAAAAAAAATCTATGGGGAGGTACATGTCCAGCTTGTTCGTCGTCGATGTCTCATTTCTGAGGTTCATAGCTAAACACCTTGATGCCTGCTAACATTTTTTTTCTAGGCTGTACAATTTTGGGAAAATTTTAAAAAGCGGAGCACGGCAATCTTGCATGCTTTGAAAACTGTGTCAATCCTTAGAGTAGGTGACTGTCCTCTAGTCGTTTTATCCATTTCATTGCCGACAAGCATATGCTTCTCATTGTGCGAGCTCCTTCGAGCAGTGTTGAAGAAACAACAGAGTAATCTACGCAAGCAGATTATGGAAAGTCGGATCTTTATGTCCAGCTACATGCTGAATAAATGATTATTACAGTAGTAGTAAATAAGAGCCGATCTTTGTCTAATTTAAGGAGCACTCGTGATCTCACCTCTTATAACCTATCTCCTTTACAGGATGATTAGTTATAACGGCTTTATAGGAAGGAATGTATACGTATGTGATATAAGAATATACGATCGTTTGCCGAGTGGATCACTAGCGATGTGAATAGAGGTTGAAACGATTCCAGGTCTTTGAAATCGGCCTATGACTTATCGAGGTCGCGGCGCCGATGTGTATGAATGCCTATATATCGCCTTGACGATGGGAAGCGCTTTCAAACCGCAGAGTTGTTACGATGAAAGTGTGTGGTTATATAGATATATTTTGCTAAAGGCGAAAATATATCAAAGTCGACGAGAAACGCATTTGTCTTAATGTCCTATTATCATCATGTACGTGGGCTTCCAACATCGGCACCATAACCAGTCTTATGCTGCCCATATCCAGATGCTCCTCGCGATCAGACTGTACCGTCAGTCCACCTTTTTCTTTGCTTCCGGATGTTCAGGATGCCCTGTCTCTAGGGTTATAGGGTCTATAGGGTTATAAGGGATTCCTATCCACTAAAACCTCCCGGTGATCGTCCTCTGTGTTATGCTGGGACCGCGTTATCTCCCTGTCAGGGATCGCCACGAGTCTTCTCTCGCGCTTTGTTATTTTAGATATCCCGTCCCTGAGTATGCGTGAATGGTTCACGTTAACCCTGAAATCCTCATAGTGCTATTATGATGGTTAAAGACCACATCTACCCATCTTCCGCCTCAGAGTCGCTGAAGCTAGTGGGAGTTTAGGGTCCCTGCTCTAAATATCGGCGATTCCGGAGGTCCCGTTTACGGCAACACCATTCTGCGGAGTCCGTCGGCCCACCTAGTGGGATCTGCCCACGCCTGGCATTCGCAACTCGAGAACCTTTCGACACCAATTTCTTAATATCTAATGGGTTAATCATTAATCCGGTATTATAAGGTATGTGAATATTATATTGTAGTTACATTCTTTATTACAATAAAAGTCATTCAATAGTTTGTTTGTTTTATCAGATGCTGTTCGCTATGGCGTTTAGTATTAATTATGATTTGTAAATAATATGTATTAATATTTTAATTGACTAATGAGAAAGTGTAAGAAGTAGATGAAACTGTAAAATTATACAATATATAGGAGAAATAAGACAAAAATGCTCGTCTGATGTGACAATGGGCGGGTACGGAAGATTCTAGAATGTCGACCGCAAGCCGATGGACGCGGCGTAGGTACGTCCCCTACTAAGTTGACCGACGACATAGTCAAAGTTACAGGAAGCCGATCTCAATGGAAGACCTTTGCCTTGTAGTGGACTTCTTTCTGCTGACATGAAGATATATTAGAGTATGTAAATATGGAGAATGTTTTGAATGACTTCTTTAATTATTTAGCTCGGGATTGGTACGGTCAGTAATTAATATGAAACAAGCTAGTCGCGGCCCGCCTGCCGCACGTGTCTCCCGCCCGCGTGTAATCGATACGAAAGGCGGGCACTTCGATTCCGATTTGCGTATCAATTCCGTTAATGAACCTCAAATATTAACTTTATCACCTAAACTTTAACGACTAATTTAATTATCCAAAATTGATAGTTGCATTAATTAACCTTTGATAGGCACAACTATGTTAATTCGGCAGGATTCTGACGTCTCTTTTCAATGTGAGCCATTGAAAGAGGACGCACTCTCTTTGTGGAAGCAGAAAGGGAACTGACGTGACGTGGCGAAGGTCACAGGTGTTACGTCGGGTTCAACGCGCATGCGCTGAAAGCGACTCACTGCACCCGAGGCGTATTCGGGGAAGCAAGCAATAATGGAGGAATTTTAGCCTTTATGTCCTCTGTTATAGAGTTGATAGCGGCGTTGGTTATGCGTAAACTCGATTTGTTCAATCCTTCGTAGATGCGGTATGCAAAATTCAGATAAGTGGCTGTTGGTGTTGTGATCGTGTGTTGAAATTGCAAAGAGCGCTTATTGATGCGTGGTGTACAGGATAATGAACGTAATGGCCTTTCATTGTGACGAAAGTCGGCTGAAGGGCAGGCGGGAAATGACAGAGGCAGAGGGTAGAATGCAGCAGTAACAGTACTCCCGTTTCTAGGAGACGTTGGTTGAATGTATCGAAAGCGTGTGTACAGGGAGTTCGTCCCGCGTAGTATTCTCTGTAGTATACAGACTATATACGTGTCACAGATAAAACAAATTTTTCGTTAGAACGTGTTTTACATAGAATTTTTTTTTAAAAACGCCTTTGTTGAAAAAAACTGGAATTAGTGTCAACAAATCGGTATGTGTTCGTAGAGAAGATTCGAAACCAATTCGCTGAAGAATCGACATCTCTCTTATAAGAAATTAAGTATACGCATACGTTTGTACATGTTTTAAGTAATCATATAAAAAGTATAGTATTAACGGTATTTACATATTGCATATGTTCTTATAAACAATAAGCTTTTGTATAACATTTAGACACCTGCTTACTAATTGTCTTTGCATCGCCTTATACTATTTTAAAACCATTACTTTTGTAATTTTATCGTATCTATTGGTAAGAAATCGATTTTTAAATTGAAATTAAATGAAACGATTCACGAATAAATGAAACGGGTCTGAGTATTACCTGTTTAAATAAAATTTCATAGCGTTCCCGACGTTTGGATTTGTCGCTACAGCGGGTAGAAATGTTTTTTTAATTTTATCTCATTACATTGAATCACTAATTAACAGAAGTTTAAGCCATAGATTGGTAAAATAGTTCTGTTTATGGACAGTACATGAGGGTAATCTTACCGTCTGTGAGAAAAGCTGTGCATGGACATAAACTGCTACATCAAGTGGGAGGTCATTATCAAAGAGTAGCGCTGCCATTGTCAGAGTTTATATGTGCCATCAGAAGAAGAAATTACTTGATTTACTAGTTCGTAAACACACCTCTTTATCACAAACACATCATCGCTGCTTTCGACAAGTGAAGTCTTATAAAAAACTAATTGACGCATTACTTTACATATTGAATAATTGAAAATACGTAAAAATCTTTACCATTTCCGCGCGGAAAAACGCATTTCAATTCGATGGGATAAGTCTCACGAAATAACTACTATCGCGTAGTTATTTCGTGAGACTTTTTGAAGCTCGAAACCAATCGCGGCGCGCGTGTCACTGGCACATGTCAAACTCGATTGTTTTTTTTTTATTCGCGGCCTGCTATCGGCGACGTCGGGGCTGATACACAGCCACTGTTCCGGTTTGCACTGTAATTGAACGTCCACTCAATGCCTTTTCCACTTTTGAACTGCGTTCATATTTCTTTTTTTTTTTAATACACTCCCGTTTCAGTTATAAGCGACAATAACTGCATACCGCTATATCTTTCATGTCAAATATTCGAGTTAGTTTTATGAGATTACATTTTACTTGTATAAGCTGTTAAACTAATATTACACTACATCGCTATACTTTTTATATAAATAATATATACAAAAGTTTAAAATAATTACTAAAGTATATACGAAAGGGATTGAAGTATAAATTGAATAAAGAATAAAATGAAATATGTGTTAATATTTCATTGATATATAACGAAAGACATTTCAAATTGAATAAATATTATAACTTTTTAACCCTGTATAAACTCCCATAAAATACGACATAACAAAGGTTAAAACATCCGTAGATATTGTCTTCATACATTTTAACTTACTACAATCCGTCTGGGCTTCTAAGTTAGAGTCAAGTTTATTTCAACAGCCTAAAGCTCGGGGACACTATCGAAAACATCTGTCGTTCCTTAAAATGCTTACTGTTACATACGTCTTCTCTTTTAGCCAAGTCCTTCTTTGGTCAGGACCAGTTTTTTATACAAAAATTTGCAAAGGTGTATATTTCTTAAAATAATTACAGGTAAGAAACATACCAATTAGAATTTTGTTCTAGGCTCTTTTTAAATCAGGACGAACCTTAGATCTTCGTAGTAATGTTTTAAATTAAAATATTTTATTGTATAGCTCTATTAGATTTAATTTCTTTTGAAATACACAATTGATCATTATAAATATTTTAAGATGGAAAATAGTACGAAGAATTGAATTAGCTGAACCAACTTTTTATATTGGCATTGTAGTACAACTTTACATAGATTTCTCTCAAAGGGTATATATAGCTGATATAATTAAAATTAATATTGTTTTCTGTCGGCTTTGTACTGACTGCCACACAAAAGTAAATAAATGTTACATATTTCAGAGTGATCACTATGAGATATAAAAAGAGGTGTAAAAGCTTGAAAGGTTTTGACGAAAGATAGATACGTTTACCCAATATCACACTAATTCTAACATAATTAATTCTTACTGCAAAGGTTAATAATTTAATAATTTCTTGTTTGACCACTAAAGTAGACGCTGGGCTGTGCGTATCTATATTACGTCTGACGCCTACAGTCCATGCTCAGCTGTGGGTAAGATTTTATAACGAAGTGGTTATAGAAAACAACTGTAACCAATCACCCTGTAGTTAACATATACCTTTATTAAGAGCGAGAAAGAAGTATGGCCACATTCAACGAAAACCAGATGACCACGTGGTAAAGCCTTAAGCCTCCCAGAATTCCCAAGAGGGAGAGGGCGTCCAAAAGCTACGTGGTGGTCTAATATCAGAAAGGAACTGGAAACCCTTCAACTTGATGCAGGGACAACCCAGGATAGAGTGGCCTGGCGCAAATTGATAAGGAGACCCGACCCCAAATAAAGGGAAAAGGGAAAGAAGGAGAAGAAGAAGAAGAGCGAGAAAGAAGTCTAATCACCGTTATTGCAATATAGTAAGTAAATTTAAATGGTATACAGTCATCTCATTGCAATACAAACTGCGTGGGTGAATGTACGTGGAAAGATTTTCAAGTTGTGCATAGCTGAAGTTAAAGCTCTCACGAAGTCGTTCCCTCTGTTGATATTATCATGCAATAGTTCGCGATGTCGCAAACAAACCTTATACATAGATATTAATTGTGTTCACCTAATTATCAGAAACGTCGTGTTTACAAAACGATTTTACTCAAATAATAAAGCACAATAGTTCGTCGTTTTGATATCAATATGTATGTTTATTATTGTATTATATTTATAATATGTATTAAACCTTTTTTATTATAAGTATATATGTTATATACGTATGTATGTATGTATGTTTAAGTATGTATGTCTATGTATATTTATGTTCATTTGTTTGTGAATATGTATTTTTTTGTACACGTGAACTACCCTTTATAAGTACTTTTCCTTACTATGGTTGTCTGTAAGAGATTGCCTTGTGTGATAAGACCGCCCATTGTACTTTTCTGTATATTATTGTATCTGTATATTATGTATCTTATCGTGTACAATAAAGAATATTAAATAAATAAATTAATAAATAAATATGTCTGCAGTTATCAAAAAGTAATATTTAATGACGAAAAAATTCAATCAAAGTATAAAAAAAAAACTTCCGATGCATTAAACACTCACGTAGTCAATTCGCCACCTAAATCTTTAATATGTACTACCTACATTTACTTTTCTTTATTTGTTATAATACTTAGAATCACACTTTTTTCGAAAGAAGTTTAAAAGTCGATCCATATTTTATTTATATAATAAGCATAGACCTTCACAGAGATCGCTAAAACGTCTGGTGTATTGCCCACATCCAGTGAGTTCCTGCAACCTTGACTATGTCGGTCTACCTAGTGTGTGGGTCCATCTACGCGATATTACAAATGTAATAGTATAGACATTTTAATCTAAACAACTTTTTTTAGTAACTCAAATTTGTTAAAAGGCGTTGAAAAAAAAAATGGTGACTATGAACGAAGGAAGTACATTATTTTGTTCGATCGTACCGAGTTCACAGAAAGCGGTTCAGTAAGAGTGACTCGAGGCAACAGTTACCCTCAGGACTCACTTCACTTTGACGGAAAGTTCGACGTTGTCGGGAACTTTCGCGTCCTCGACCTCGCTCTTGCGACAGAAATGAAACTTGAAGTAAAAAGTTTCTCAAGTTAAATTCGTTACTTGTTTTGCTTTATACCGAAAGGGGTTTCTGTAACTGATTTCTGTACAAACTACTCGATGTTCTCGAAAGTTCTATTAGGTCTTTGAACTTCAATCTGGAGTCCAGTAACCCTTGGTAACACTTTTCCATCGTTTTTAGGCGAAGCATTTTAACTCTGTCTTGCCTGATGTTAAGCAATAATAACTAAAACTACGACGCTACATGCTTGCCTAGAATAAACCTATTCACTTTTGACTTGAAGTTTTCTAAGTTATAGTTGGTAAATAACTGTGATATAATAATAAGAAAACAAATTTCAACAACTGATACAAACATATGTAATATTCAAAATAAATAAAAAGTGGCGATGTATGAATAGAATGTAAATAAAAGTTAGAGTGAAAGATATTGTGAAGAAAGGAAGAAGAGAAAATGCGAGATTATTTGAAGGATGGAAGAAGAAAAATAAAGAAGATTTAGCAAGATGAACAGATTCCATTAAAACTGCAATTAAAAACTCAGTAAATAATTGATCACATTCGACTAAAAATAAAGCTACACGGCGACGCATAGAGAGCAGCGGGGGCACCAGAACCGAACGCGGCACCATGACCACTATTACAAGAGTGGTCAACCGACAAGAAGGAGGATATATATTAACAATGTACATCAGATTTCGGATCCCTTCAACGTTATCAAGTTGTAAAAAAGAAAATCACCGACTGCGATTAGAGCATCATTTTTAATTCTTTTCTCTGATTCATATTTCATTTGTTTCCGTATGTCTTGAAGTACAATAAATAGTAAAAAAATAAACACAAACATGTAATCGTTGACACGATTAGAGATATAATGTATCTCGTAATGTAAACGCGATGGTTTAAAGATCTTTGAATTTTAAAACGTTGGGCAACATCTGTAGTATCACGTTTAAAGTTATATCTCACATGAGTCTCTTCATATGATCAGTTGTGTTTTATTTAGTATCTAAGTTGCACACAACTAATGCATTAGTCAATTATTTTTAATTAAAACATTCTATTGGGTTGCACGTAATGAAACTTTACAAGCGCCTCCTCGCAGGCCGTCGTATTAAATACATTGTAGCAACAAAAATTAATTAAAATTTCTCCGACGGTGCCCGCGCTCGACCGGCGCGGAATGCGTCTCTCTATGCAGTTTTTACAACTATGCATTTGTGTATAATTATAAATCATCTAGCCGAATTTAAGCGCTGCAAATGTATCTTCGTAAGTATTGCATATATATTATAATAAAACATACAGTGGTACAGGATTTTTGTATTAATAAAGATTCACAAAAGAACATGAAAGATGAATCCGTTTGACTTTGTCCTATTGGAGAAAAATTTTGTTCTAGCAAAGTTAATTCTTCAAAAATCTTGGTGTTAACCTCTTGAGTGTGATATTTAAATGTTTTCAAACACTTTATGAGGGTCCAATGTACACGATCAACTGTTACATTGTTGACCAATTCTCAGACCAAGTGTTAGGTTTCAAACACGACGATTTTGGGAGAAGCATGTACCGATCTTGTTAAGTTTGTTAAGTAACTAACCTAACCTAACCTAACACATTTTAACTCAAAGTTTAATGTTATCTAAGTAATATGTAGTTTACAGACCACTGACATAGTTTTTAAATGTTTCATTGTTTTTTTTTAATAACGTTTAAAATGGTAGAAAAGTTGATCCATACTGCCAGCGCCTTAAATGATTTTGTGTTTGGAAAAGCCTCTTTTAATCCAAGAAGTTCCTATCAATAAGAAATATAAAGAAATTACGCGATGATGTGATAATATGTCCTTAAAATGAACAGAAACTATATGACTCTTTGTTGGCACTAATCGGTATAACAACTCCTGAAGATGCCCCGTGGAGGGGTGAAACACGTGTTGAGTGATTTTGCGGTGGCAGTTCTGTGATTCGCGTTGTTTGCCGCATACGCATTTATCAGCGGGCTGGCGGGCGGTGCATTTCATTGCAAGACTACCATTGCATGTGCGGAAGTGGCTAAATATTGGTCCTTACTTAGGATGGACTTCCGCAAGGTAACGCCCGATTCCATTAAATAGAAATTATATCTGATGGCTACATTCGATTGGTACTGAACGCTGATATCCGTTTTAGTTTTTATAGCTTTTTGAAATCGGAGCTCGCGGGTCTGAAATCCGGGAGCTAGTTAATGAGAAAAAATTAACGTCGGATGCGTCGCCTGACGTATTGTATTGACTAATTATTATCTACTCGGTTTATTGGAGAAAGGTGTGATATTTGAGGATTTTGATGTGCAATATTTATAAGTAAGAAAAGGACCAATATTTAGTCACTTCCGCACATGCAGTGGTAGTCGTACAATAAAGTGCACCGCCCGCCAGCCCGCTGATAAATGCGTATGCGGCAAACAATGCCTTCAGGAGTTATGTTACACCGATTAGTGCCAAACACAGACTCTGTGTGACTCTGTGTTGTTTTGTTTGTGACTCTGTGTGAGGTAACGCCTGATTCCATTAAACAATATATATAAACATGCGACGTTCGCTGTTCACGGGGCGAGCCGTATTTGCGATCAATCGAATGCGGCGAAGTTCCACACGGCATGACTAGAGCAGACGTTATTTGAATATCGAATATTATATGCATCCTCCTCCTCCCGTTGATTGTTTCAGTCTCACGCCCTTTATTCCTCACCTAAGTATTTTTTAAGCACTTATTTAGAGGGTGATTCCGTGACTACCTCGCTTAATGTCGCACGAGAAGCAATAATCAGAAACATTAAAAATTTTATTTATTTTTTATAGTCCCGATACGTATGCTAATGAGTAGTTCGCGTCAAATATTAATCGATGTATAACTAGATTTATGACGTAATTAAAAGTAATTAAAATAAAAACCAAGAAAGCTTTATAATTAAAATAAATTGAATGTGGGAGTTGACCAGTCAAGAGTATATATTGTCTAATTATTAATAAAGATTTTAAGTCGCCTACGTAACTAGATAAATCGCATGTCCGAATTGGCAGCGTGCGGAGCTATTCGTTCGTACAACCTATGACCTTATGGGCCTAGGTACCGATACTTTGCGGCCCCCTATTTGTCGAGGACCGGTCATGGTGGAAGGCCTATGTCTTGGGAGAGTCTATTGGTTGACACGAAGATGATCCCATCATTGTTAATTTCTTCCCAGCCCGTGTACTATAGCGTTAGGACTCATTTACTAAACGCCGTAAATAGAGCTGTATGTGTCCGTTTATAATTTACTACTATTTTCGTAATGCGAATAAATTACAATTTACAATGTAATGTGGACGGAAGGTTGTTACAAGGCCTTTGTGTACTATCGCACTGCTATAGACAGGATGGATCGAAATTTGAATAATTATATTCGATTTTCTCTGGCATCGCGTACTTTATGTACTCTTGAACATCATAGAAAGGGTAGCCATATCATAGCTGGACAATAGTTTTTATTTGTATGGTTATCTTATGGTTTTCATGCATCAGCTGGTGACTATCTGTATGCAAAATAATGTATTTTATTAAATTGTTACCATTTAAAATAATATTTGTGAGCTGTTACATCGTCATTTCAGTCGTAAGACCTCCACGGCTGGACTTATGCTGCCTCTAGACACTTTCCAGACGTCTTCAGCTTAATGCAAATCTTCTTCTTTTCATCTGATGGATAACCATCTCAAGGTAAAGACTTTCTCCAAAGATCACCACGATGACCGTTCCAGCGCGGCCTGCATCCAATGACCTTAATTATGTCGTCCGCCAGGTGCCTGCCAGGCCTGCTCATGCCGCCTTTACCAGTTCGTGGTCGCTATTCAAGGAACTTTCGGGCCTAATGACCATCGGTTACAAGAGCAATGTGCCCCGCCCACTGTCAGTTCTGTAGAGCAGATCGTCAAGCTACGTCCGTGACTTTGGTTCTTCTGCGGATCTCCTCATTTCTAATACGATCTCGCAGCGATCTGGATGACCTTGAGCATTCTTATGAGGGCCCGTCGTAAGTGACCACGTCTCGGAACAGCATGTCATCACCATCTTACCTACGTACTAAAAGGTGTTCCGTTTCATCTTTCTCATTTGTTACCTCTATTACTGTTTCTTTAGTCTTTATAACGTCGGTAATAAACGTTCTGCCTCTGAAATACAAAGTTTTATTAGGACTTTCTCCGTTATTTTCCAACGAAGTACGCTGAAAGGTTTTTCTAATCTTTTAAAGGTTGTCTTAGCATTCCGTTCAAAAGCCATTCTTCTTTATAATTAGTTTTATTGCAAGCATTGCTTCTCGTTTTCTGTGATTTTCTCTGAGTAAAGTAAAAGCTATTATTTTTTATTTTTATTGTGTTTAGTTTATGGAGAAACATAGATGCAATAAAGAAGATTTACATATTGTCTTCATTGACCTGGAAAAAGCTTTCGATAGAGTGCCAAGACAACTTGTATGGCAAGCTCTCAGGTCTCAAGGCCTCCCCGAAAAGTATGTCTCCATAGTAAAAGACATGTACTACAACTGCGCGACCCAGGTGAGAAGCCCGGCAGGACTCAGTGACCCGTTCGAAGTAACAGTTGGCGTTCATCAGGGATCCGCACTTAGCCCATTATTATTTAACTGCGTCATGCATTACCTCACAAAGGATATACAGAATGCCTTACCATGGTGCCTTCTATATGCAGATGATATTGTTCTTGCAAACAAATCAGCGGATGATTTGCAGAGAGACCTGAACCTATGGATTAGAGAACTAGAATCCAACGGCCTCCGCATAAGTAGATCCAAAACGGAACACATGCACTGTGCATTTGCACCAACACCAACACAAGGCCATAGCAATCTGAACATCAGTGGCATTCCAATACCATCCGTCACTAAGTTCAGGTACCTAGGGTCGACCTTAAGTATCGATGCAGACTCAACCGCTGATGTCAAGAACAGAGTACAGACTGCATGGATGAAGTGGAGGGAAGTGTCAGGCGTTCTATGTGATAACCGTATGCCCATTAAGACCAAGGGTAAAGTCTACAAAGCAGTTGTCAGACCAGCTATGCTCTACGGCTCGGAATGCTGGACTGTAAGTCAGAGACACGAGCAAACACTTCATGTCAATGAGATGAAGATGCTTAGATGGTCAGGTGGCGTCACTAGAATGGACAAAATACGGAACGAATATATGAGAGGTTCGTTTAAGGTAGCTCCGATCCCCAGCAAATTACAAGAAAAAAGATTACGATGGTATGGCCACACTCAACGGAAACCAGATAACCACGTAGTAAAAACTGCCTTAAGCCTCCCAGAATTCCCAAGAGGGAGAGGGCGTCCAAAAGCTACGTGGTGGTCTAATATCAGAAAGGAACTGGAAACCCTTCAACTTGATGCAGGGACAACCCAGGATAGAGTGGCCTGGCGCAAATTGATAAGGAGAACCGACCCCAAATAAAGGGAAAAGGGAAAGAAGAAGAAGATTGTGTTTAGTTTTCAATTACTTTTAGATGTCTTTTACGGAGATAAAAATTGTTTTTTTATTTTCGTTTGCAAGAACTTTAAATGGTTTGTTTCCTTGTCAGTATAAGAGAACCGGTAAAAGGGGTTCTGGGTTCTTTAAATTGAATCCATACAGACATATATATACACTTTGGGAGCTTGTTGATATAAATGGAAGCTTTACTTATGTCTTTCATTTGCCTATACACAATATAGTAAGTGCAATAGTAATGTTTTTTTTGTAAAAATTCATGTTGAGCACGTCTGTAGCATAGTGCAGAAAGATCCCAACTGTGCGATATTTATCCGTGGTCTCAGTCAATGGCTTTACAGTTTTATGTAAAAGGTTACACGTGTTTCTTAATCGTACGGAGTATTAGCCGAGAAAACGTGCCGCAAACAAATGGCCTAACGAGACAAATATTCGCCTACCCTCAACATTTGATTTTTAACAAACGAACGTAATGCTGTCGTTGTCTAATAGCCAGGAATTCTTTCTATTCTTGCAGCCCTTTAGCTTCTGTGACTCTTCTCGCACCGAGAGCTAATCGGTCTAACGATGTCCTCAAACATCTACAGAGACCACAAAAGTTTTATTGTGGTCTTTCAGTCACGGGAAAGTTTTCTGACCTGGCGGTCAGCAGACACGCAACGAGCGAGGTGTTTTTTTTATTTATATTTACGTTAGAACCAATCTTCGCAAACCTTTTAATGGTCGATTGCACACCATCTCGAAGCTTTTACTAATCTGGCAATATCTATTTGAGTTTCTATACTAAGCTCTCGTTGTTTCTTCGCTTTGTATCACAAACTGTTGCTTCTTTACAAATAAACATTACAGCTTGTTACCACAAGAGTCAAAACGAGACTGACAAAACATATTGTATTTTCCCCAAAACATCTGATTTCATTTTTTGAATTACAGACGTTATACGGATCTAAAAAGTCTAGTTTATTATTGTTGCCAGTAATTTTATTATTAAGAAGATATATATATATTTTTAAAAAAGGTTTAAGGGTTCAAGTGTTTTATGGTGCGTAATAAGTTTTAGCTAAGGCATTTTGTCGTAGACAACAAGTTACGTATCTGGCAGAGAAGTTAAATTCCAAACATAAAATTTAAGATAATTTAATGCGTGGGGCAGTAAACATGACAGAATTAACGTAAGACGTTGCGTGGGAACCACACGGGTGTACAGCGCGGACTCGAAGTGACGTTACGCGACCTCCTCAAATAGAAAGACGAGACGCCTTTGTGACGCAACCGCGCCGGCCGCCGGCGACGAAAATATTCGGGATTCTCAACTTGGTCGGGTTATATCTTTATCTTTCGTACGAAACTTGCTTATGGAATTTAAAACTCAATTCCTAATAACAATGACATAAATCTTTAGTATGTTGTGACAACAATTTCAGACTTCTTTTGAAAATTTTATCTACTTCAGAATTACAGAAATTATACATTAGTATGATTAAAATAACTAACTAACTAACCTAACCTAACCTAGGTTAGCTAGAGCTTTTAACTTATTCATTTACAATCACTTTGTATAAAGTGATCACTCTGAAATGTGTTACATTAACCTATTTTTTTCTATTGTAATGCGATAGGTCAAGCCAGTACAAAGTCTGCAAGGATAGATAGTAAACCATAACTGTTTTTATTGTGTAGTAATTCTAATTTGTGCTTATGTTTTTCTTGCTGTTATATCATAAAGTTATTTAATATTTCTGACATCGATAAACGAATATTGCAAGTCAAAGGATTTTTATATAAGGTGTACCAAATATTAATTTACTAGTCTGCTTTTGATCACCAAGTAGTCTATGGCATAACAAATCATTATTACATATTTTACATTTTTATTAATATTTATACTATAACAAAGATTCGAGTTTTTTGCAACTTACCATTGCCATCGCAATAGCCACTCGTCATGATGTCACGTGACACACACGATTCAAACCATTGTTTACAAATTGAAAACTTCTTTCATTTTACTAATCAGGTTTTCACCGTAACAATCGTCAGGTCTTTTATGTATAAAGTTTGTAGTAAAATTGAATTTTTGAAAAAAACTTCATGAGAGATGGAAGCTGGTAAAACTAGCGCTGTGTTGTAATTTATGTCTCCATACAATAACAGACTGAATCTTTTGATTAGTTGGCCCGGCACATTGTCCTAAATCTCAAGGCATTTAACGGTCTCTAGCGCCTGGGCAGCGACTTGAAACAAAATAATGTACCAACTAATATATAATTGAGTAAATCTTACAAATTTTTATGTTAATATGTATAAATTTTAGCTGTATTTACCCATAATAAAAAATTGTGTATGAAAAATTGTAAAAATTATAAAATGCTGTCGTGCTTCGCAGCTTGGAAAAGAAAGATCAGTATTAAATAGCGGCAACCCTCTTTCAACTGTCTGCGCTTAGTAAAAGCGAAAATAAAATATTGTAAAACAAACACTAGCGATACAAATTAGAATTAATAAAAAAAAAAGTAGATGTTCATCAAAACTGTACCACATGTAGACATCAAACATTGACTTATCTTTTAATTAATATTTATAATATCAAATTTTATATATCAAATTTTGTCGGTGCTCCAGAACGCTCTTTGTCTTCAAGGTCAAAATCATTACTTTTGAAGCGCCTAAACCAGTCTCTGCACGTTGTATTCGACAAAGCATTGTCACCATATGTCACAACGAGAATTCTGTGTGCTTCTGCTGCAGATTTTCTGAATAAAGCAGTGCAATAAAATTCCCCGCAAAACCACTTTATTTGGCACAAAAGTACACATTTTCACAAAAGGCAAATAATATTTGACACTGTGGTAAACACTATTCTACTATAATTTGAGGTTACATATAGCACTACTTTGGTGATTTGTTACCGTACGAAATTCCAGGCACAGAGTGCCGCAACGCCATCTTTCAAAAAACAGCGAGAACTTATTCAAGGACCTAATAATAAAATGTACAAAGCCACGTTGACGATAATAAACATTTAATTTATTCGCATATCAATAAAGAAGAAGAAATGTTGCACTTAACACAAACGCAAGTCGCCCACCTGCCCCTCGACGATTCGAGTTCGTGAACAAAATCCAATATCATAAGACGTAAAGCGCTAGCGAAACTTCGAAAATTATACGCCACGAGCACCGACTTACATTACACTCCACTAAAACTTTATAGCGCTCTGTTATTGCGACTTGCTTTGCTCCGATATTAAAAGTTTATTTTACAATACTCAATTACTAATATATTTTACAAGTTGTTAGTACCTTCTCTACTGTCTGCGATACATCTCGTCCAATATATCTCAGTGTCTTATACATTGAAACGTGGTTTCTCCCTCTGGACCGCGCACACGTGGAATCTACAGATATGGCCCCGTTTTTGGATCCTTTCGTTCAACACAACTTAATATTTTGGCACTAATATCCCAATATTTTTTTTTTAAATATCAGTAAGAAGGTATCTGCGACTAGAACAATCTCGCAGATGTCAAATGGGTAAATGGAATGATGATACAGCCTTCGTCCAATTATTATAATTTTGAAAGAAGCTTTCCTTGTTAAGTTTAATGTATATAACAAAGTACCGATTAAAATAAGAAATAGTGGGTACATTAGAGAATTCTCTAAAATGTTAAGGCATATTTTGGCAAAAAATCCATTTTACGAGCCGCTAAAGTATAACAATATTGAAATATTCGTATGATGAGATATAAAAAGTTTCTTTCGTTTATTAATTTTATGCATCACATCCTTTTACGATCTTTTCGTCTGCCTTACGTCACAATTTCTTTTGTACTTTTTTCATTCTTTCCCACTTTCCGTACATCATCTGTATTAAAGCAGTTGTGCAAGTCAGATAAAAAAATACTAGGCCATATTCGATAACCTGAAATTTGGAATTTCTCTACGAGAATCTAAATTGAGGAGCTCATTAGATGAACTAAAATAACCTACTTTGTCCAACGAATTGCAGTAGGAATAGACAGGCCACATAGCGCGCAGAACATATAGCAGGTGCCGCCTTAATATTCTAAGAATAAGGCAAGGGAATCCACTCAAAAGATGGACGGACGATACGGTCTTAAAGTTCTCAAAAGAGACTACATTCAGGCCGATTTAAATTGGTACTATTTAAAATTGAGTCAGCCTACATCCATCAGATAATGATAAAGTAATTGGTACGTCTTAATATGCTCCACTGACTAAAAGGTGGATGGAAGGTATTAACCCAATGGTATATTTATTGTTTTCAATTCGAACAAAATACTTGTATTCTTACTTGTTTTTCAGAAACCCATACTACACTTGTATTTTACTGTATCTTGAACCGCGATTTATATAAAGATTATTTATTAACTTGAATAGAATTATACCCGTGTAAGTTACATTTAGTGTAGATTTCAGTGAATTTAAAGAAGCTTATTATAGCCAGCAATATAATTTAAAAGGGCTAGAGGACAGTCAATTACTCGCTGGACTCACGCTGTTACATAAGAATGCACGTGGCACATGTTTCAATTGGCATACTCTTTGAAAGTTAAAAAAAAATCCCCAACAAGGCCCTAAGTTTTCGATCTGATCCAGACCAAGAAAGTGAGTTTGGTTTAGCTGTGTGAGTAGTACAGTAATACCTCGTTTTACGCGAGGGATATGTTCCAAAAAAATCGCATTAACTGAAATTCGCGTATAACGAGGTTTATGACTAAACATAGTCAAAAACTATTACAAAAAAATACAAATCATTTTAATCGATCACTTTAATTCTAGGAACACTTTATGCAATACATACTCTTATTTTTTACGGAAAAATACATCTATTGTCTTTTGGGTAACGTTTTGTTTACGTTCTTGTAAAATACGTTCATAACACCCAACACTGTTTTTAATTGTTTGACAGATGGTCAAGACACCATAGAGAAGTTGATGACTACATTATATTTATACGCACTCTTTCGCGTAATTCGAGGCATTTGAGCGCGAAATTTGCAATTCGCGTTATAGTGAAACCGCGTATAACGGGGTCGCGTAAAGCGGGGTATTACTGTAGTTTGCTAACGCGGTGGCTTGGTGCGTAACGCGGGTCCCGGCGTGACGTCACCGCCGCGAAGCTTTGACCTCGGTGATATCGGCGCCGCACGTCAAACACTAGCGCGCGAGAGCGGTATCGTATCGTTTATTACCCATGAGAATGGACGCTCTCGGAGTTATTTGTAACTTTATATTTTTACATATTAGCTTTATCCTATATATAAGAATTTTATATTTGAGACTATGTTGGATTTGCACCACAAGTTTTAACTATACCTAATAAATTTATGCCTTTTGGTATAAATCGTCTGAAGTGTTTCTTTATCGAAAATATAAAACTTTATAATTATGGAACTGTTGCAATTAGAAAATAAACTTACTTATTTTTTTTCTTAAAAATTTTGTTCAAAATTAATACAATAGTCTTTAAAACAACTGATATTCTCATTCATAGTACTTTCAAATTTTAACGGAATGAGTGATATTGCAATTTTTCATTACATATATATTTAATATTAGACTTAATTGATGAAATTTGAATTCTTGTTAGGTTCGGCATCAATTCACGTCAGTAAATGACTACAATACAAACATTCTTATAAAAGAACTCGCAGGGAATCACCGACACCGGAAATCCTCGTGATCATATCGGGGCTGCTTTTAAATACCAAAATTAAACCGGACGGTGCCGTTACAATTCCAGACGTCGTATTGTCGCATTTGCACAGACTATTATATTGTTATTATATTTATGTCACTTCCTTGCATATTATCGTGTGTAACATTCGCGGAACCCGTGAGTGACCTCTACGGATCCCCGAAGTTCCGCCGAACAGTTTACGAAACGCTGACATAAACATATCCTATTACATTAGTGTATTTCCGTCTCTTGCTACTCACGATTATTTTTACAGATAATATAAATAAGACCAGTTTTTTTTGTGCCTTTGTTTTTACAATAACAGTTAATATTACGTAATTATTAACAGTTATATATAATTTATTTATTTATATACACTTTATTGTACACAAAGTTAAAGAAAAAAAAAACGATCTAAAAGAAGATTTTATAAAATTAAAAATTAATTTATGCAGAGGTAGTAGAACAGGTGGTCTTATCACTGGCCGGTCATTACCAGGCAACCTTTGAATGGATTTGAGAGAGATGAAGAATGGTGATGAGAGATATACATACATATATGAATTTTTATTCTGTTAATTAAACACTTTTAACATTATTTAAATTAGTTCATGTTAATTGAAGCAGGTCAAATTGAGGATATTTTTTAAATAATTTACTCAAATTTTCGTAATGTAACTTAATCAGCGAACGATAATATAAAATAAAAATATGTTATCGTATTAAAATCATGGACTATAACGTCTGAATAGATTCAATACTTAAGAAAAGATAAATTGGTTGAAAAAAATCAACTAGTGTTATGTACAAGATTGCATCGTGGGAATACTATCTGAGACACAATTCATGTTTAAATATCAATACTAAATAAAAAAAAAAACGTATTAATTTTTGTCTGTTCGACGTGTATTATATTTAATAAAAATTTTGTCATAACAGTGTTTTAATTACAAACTTTATTTTGTTTAACAAAACCTTGAGTTATCTATGCTGTTATGGTTTAGACGTGTTGGTAATTAACAGATAATTTAACTTATAAATTATCTAGTTAAATGAATGTGTTTAATGTTTTGTACATGCACTGGAGGCGAGCCGCTTATAAGCGATCATAATGTCAACCGATTGACGTCCAATGCAGGGCATAGGCCGCCCCAATAAATCGCCATAATGACCTGTCCTGCGCTGCTCGCATTCAATAACATCCCAGCTGATCCCGCAAACGTTGTTTTGCAAAAAAAAAATTGATATTTTAATGTACAAATAAAAAATAAGGGTTGATCGTAGAGGGGTGAAAATTTATGGTTGTATGTATTCTTGTATGCTGTATCATAAAACAAAAATAAAAACAAAAAATTTCGTTAAAAAAATAAAAAAAAATTTAAGTGTGAACAACCTTTATCACTTAGGGGTATAGAAAATAGATAGTAGCCGATTCTCAGACGTACTGAATACGCATATTAAATTTGGTAAAAATCAGTCAAGCCGTTTTCGGAGTTCAAGTTCGAACACCGTGACACGAGAATTTTATATATTAGATGATAAGCGCTTTATACAGATTTTAACTTCATATTGGTAATCTATGAACGTATGAAATGATGAAATCTAAACCGGTATAATTAAACGAGTAACACGAGATGCATGAGCATGAGCAGTACGTAATTCCGGATAAGCATACCGCGAATACCATTCAAATGAGCAGGGCTGAATTCGCGACACGTATCACTGCCTATTATTACATCAGCACTCTTTGCCAAGTAATCTCCATACAATGGGCGGGCGGGCAGTCGACCGGTACGACGAAAGCCCTTCATTAAACGCAGTTATGACTTCATTCGAAGATAATTTGCAAGGAGACTTAATATACGTTTCATATTTGGAACGTATACGTTACAAGGAGGAAATGTAGCGAAAACTACATGTATATTTATAAATTTATTTACATTGTCCACTTAATTTTTTAAAATAACAATGCTCGTACAGTCGATTTTAAGTAAATTAGAATCAAATTGTGTTCCTCTGTAATGACACCATTAACTTGAAATTAAAATGGATATAGTGAATCTGGTGCACGGAGCTGCAATGAGAGTTCTGATTAAAAATGAAGAGATCAGTAGAAGAACCAAGGTGGGAGCGAGGCACTACGCTTATGCAACCCCAGCCGTTGAGGCCGAAAGTTCTCGAATGGCGACCACAAGCTAATAGGCGCGACGTGAGTAGGTTCTACAAAATGTTTTATTGGAAACGGGCAGTGCAAGGCTGGTCATCGTGATCATTTTTGGGAGAGGTAGTCGTGCAATGAAATGCACCGCCCGCCAGCCCGCTGATAAATGCGCATGCGGCAAACAATGCGAATCACACAACCGCCACCACCAAATCACTCAACACGTGTTTCACCCCTCCACGGCGCATTTTCAGGAGTTATGTTACACCGTCGGTGCATTTCATTGCACGACTACCACTGCATGTGCGAAAGTGGCTAAATATTGGTCCTTTTCTTACTTAGGATGGACTTCCGCGAAGTAACGCCTGATTCCATTAAATATTTTTGGGAGAGACTTAAATACCTTTCAGTGAGCGTTTAACATATGACATGATTATGATGGTGGTTATGATGAACCTGTATGTGATCATATGCCTTCTCCTAAGTCATATAAAGATGACTACCTGTAGGGCATCGTTGTGCCATCACAAAGAGCAGAGCTTTAACAAAGGTCTATCGGACTCTTGGCCCTTGGGACATTTATTCGATAACTTACATGGAATTAGGTTAAAAACGCAGACGAACGCCCGCGCCGTTAGCTAGCGCTCCCGTGGGGCACACTGCCCTAACTAACGAGCCGGCCAGATGCTGTACGCGCCCAAATCGTATCAACATTCGAGTAACTCGTTTGCTTCAATTTGATCGCTAGCTATTTTCATAGCAACGTTTATTGTAACCTACATTTTGCAGTGAAATAAATTCCAAGTAGAATATATTTTTAATATTTGTCTATATAAGAATTCACTTTAGATGAATTCTAGAATATCCTAAATTAATCGTAACTAAAGTAAAATTGAGCTCTCTTCTCTTGTAAGAGATTACGATGGTTTCAATTACGTCCTTATCGGAGGACTATCAAGTATCCTTGATGAAATAGAGGAATTTATTGTTAAGCTTTTTTATTACTTAAATAATCTTTACTAGTTTCTGTTAGATGTTGGCGCTGTTAGCGTTGTGGAGCTATTACAGCTTCGTCTATCACAGAGCTTTGGATTGCAAATATGCGAGCAAATTTTAGCTCGCATATTTGCAATCCATATTTCTTCTAATACTAGTTCTGCCTGTTCTCGTCCGCCACTTGGATGTTATGAGGAGACACTGTTTTTTCGTCCTTCCGGCTAGTGTTAGGGGGCGCCCTTCTTTCATAGCAGTTATAGTCGTTTTGGCATCTTTACACTGAAGTACCATTTTTTACAAGTTTTGTTTGATGAACTTTTTCAAATGTTACAAGTATACATAACAATGTACACATCTGTATAAATAAATAAAATTGGAATGTCTGTTTGCTTTTTGTTTTCATATACAGGCAGGTAGCTGATGTCATAAGGAGTAGCGTGGTAGTAATAAAGTAGAAAAATGAAATCTAAGTAAACAATATATATTTATTTTTTAAATTCCACGCCGACACAGTCGCGGGCGCAGCTAGTTTATGTATTTAAACGTGTTGATAGAAGAATCACGTCTTTATATGAGTTGTTGACTAAGTTCTGACAGAACTATATAGCGACATCAGAATGGCATGCCATGAACCAAACGTAGTCAAACTGTACTAACATTACACATAATATAAATAAGGATAACTGTTACTTTATTTATGAGTAACATTATTATGTTTGTACCTATGTCGCTGCCTCGTAATTTGAGTTTTTAAACCGATTTGGAAATTTTCTTCAGTTAAGTAAAATATAAAACTTTCGTACAATAAATATGCTTAAAATTAAAAACTATAGATTACGAATATCGTTATATTTTTATTACTAAGCAATTTTCTTCTTATTGGTGTGCTTTTAGTAAAGAAATTGTAAACACAAGCTTCATTGAGAGACCTTTCTTTAAGTCCTTCACAATCTCTCCCGGCTCGTCCGCACAGACAGATGCGATTATATGAGAGCCCATTTGATACATACATATCAATCCTGCGTGACGTCTGTTTCTTCAGCCATACGTTCTAACCTGAACAGAGTGTTTTTGTTTAATATGACCCTTGTTTTCAAAATCTGGAACCTCCTATCATATTGAGGACAGAGGCATTTTTAATTTAAATATTTTGTTTAGTTTTATTTTTTTTATCCCTCTCTTCCGTTCTTCACAATATCTTTTACTCTTCTTCCAACCTTTACATTTTTAATAATTCTCTTACCATTTATTTACATTCCATTTACACCTCACCTCTCTTCCTTCGCCACGCCCTTTTTGGTGTATTACGAAAAGAATGGTGGTAGGTGTATTAAAAAAAGAAAGCGCTCTACAATATTTCTCGACTTGTCATTGGCTGACGATTTTAATTGGTTGAACATTGTTTTAAATCGATATAAACATGGGCTAAGCATGATGAATATACACACTTCTACTTCGAACTTCATTTTGTTATCACCTCAGAGATCTACCGGCCTTAGGAAGAATCCCAAAAATCACATTTTGAGTTTTTACAATTGGACTGCATGTTTTACCTAAAGTGTTATTAAATGCTTATCAATAATTAATATATTTTTATATGCAGAACCGCGTGCGTAAGCGAGTGTTAGAACAATTATTATAGCAGATCACATTTCGCAACATGATAGAGCTGTTTACAAGAAATGACATTTGAATGGTGCGTCGCCGAGATAAACGGTATCGTGTCGAGCGCGCGCGATCGCACTTGTGTGGCCGCGTTATACCCATGCACGTTGCTTGATGTATGTTTTTCTATACTTTTATCGTTGTTTTTAGTGCTACTTCGCGAACAATGGAGGGCCGGATGATAATTAAATATAACGTCGCGATATAACATTCGCTGCAAATGTCTTAAGAAGTAAACTGACGCACTTTATTTTTATTTTTGTTATTGCACGGTCGTAGCTGGAGATATTTACGTGAACTGTTTTTGAAGAAGTTCGATCTTAAGTGTTATAAATAGAACACGTATCTAAGGAATAATCGTTTTATTCGCCTCTTCACTTTTTGTAACAGGCCGACTATAAATAATATTATTTAATATTGTCAGTGTATGGAACGCCTTATCACCTATGTCCAGCCATAGCTAAAACCTAGATGATCCCCCGCCTTTTAGAGATTTCATAATTGGTTATGTCAAAAATTAATTTCCCTGGAGTCGACATGAACGAAAACTAAATTCGATTCAGTTGTCCACGGCTGGACTAAGGGTTTCCATAAATTTCCGATAAAAAGTGTCCAAAATTGTTAAGGAAGAAAGGAACAAGATAAAATGCCAGAATGACAGACGGACGAGAGAAGAAAAATAAATAAAACTATACTCCCAAAAATGATAGAGGAACAAGAGGTTCCCAAAAACTGGGGCCGAAATAGAAAAAAAAATAGAAAGTGGCGTGTATCTAGATGAACTAAATAAAACTAGTTATTTGCTTGCATGCTAACTTGCATCTAAATGAAACTAGTAACTACGAGAATTTTCTCAAGATTTTTAACTGCCTAAAGGAGGCTGGGCGCAGAGAGCCTAGGTCTGCCCGGAAAGGTCTCGTCTTGGTCCTCACCCGATTGGAAGCCTACCAATCTTTTAGATCACTTAGGTGGACTTTCTATGCAGTGATTAGACTCAAGGATCCCCACCGGGGGGACCTCAGCTTGGGCTGTCACTCCTAGCAACCCAGCAATTAGATAAATGAATTCACATTTATCAGTGGATATAATGAACTCGGAAGGTTCGGAAGTGTGTTTCTAATTTTAAAAATGAATACCTCTCCCATTGTGACACGGGCG
Source organism: Battus philenor (assembly GCF_028537555.1). NCBI lineage: Eukaryota > Metazoa > Arthropoda > Insecta > Lepidoptera > Papilionidae > Battus > Battus philenor. The sequence continues at coordinate 1,232,640 of NW_027181759.1, read as the reverse complement.
TGGCCAGGCTTGACAATGACGGGCCACTATTTATAACACGAACTAAAGTTAATTTTATATTTGAAAACTCGTACTAAATTTACTTTTTCGGTTACATTCGGAACCACTGGCAATGTTTTGCAGAAATAGTTTCAAAATATATTTTGTGATTAATAAATATAAAGTTCCTTTCAAATGCAGAAGCCAAAACGGAAGTAATTTAAATAAGAAAGGACCAATATCTAGCCACCTCCGCACATGCAGTGGTTGTCGTGCATGAAAGTGCACCGCCCGCCAGCCCGCTCGTAAATGCGCATGCGACAGTAGGAAGTAATTTAGGGAAGCTATATTTAACGAAGCAGGATTTTAAAATATAATTAGATCAACAGTTGAATGAAAATATATTAATTAAGTGGCCTTTGAAGTGTTTCAAAACTTCATTTTGTTGGTTTTATAGATGATTTTTTTTTTCGATAAACAAATACTAATAATACTGGCAATATAGTTGGCACTATGTTACTAATATTACATAATACTTGTTATAAAATATATGATATATTGTATTTGATCGTCGTTTCAGCCCGTAGGCCCACCTGCAAGGCATGAGCCAATGATATCTATGGGTGAATAGACCATAATCACCATGCTTGGTAAGTGGTTCGGGGATCGCGATGTGATATTGTGGTGATAATACGCAGAGAACGTTACTGTTCATCCTCTAGAAACTTCCTTGTGAGCAGTGGCAGCCCTATACAATTAATGCATAAAGTTTCAATTACTTAAGATTGTTTACCGGGATTTGAACACACGATCTATTATCGCAGGTCTAAGTCCTCTGCCACTGGGGCTACCACTGCTCAACGGTATTTCATATCAATTTGTATTATTATTATATATAATTAATTTATATTCTGAAAATATACAAATAAATAGGACAATAATACCAAAACCTTAATGTGAGAAGGCAATAATATCAAAGTAAATTAGAAAGGTGTGTTAACAATGACCAGTTAAAGTAAACTACTTTAATTTAGTCTATTTACGTCAACTGTTAAATCATTTGTTTCTAGTTATCTTGTTCTCTACTGTCAAAATGCATTACTAGCGTACCATTTATACAGCTAAGAAGAGCATATAAATAATTAAATATACACCATGTATAACAGACGGTTGAATGTTTTCTTTTCTATCAGTTTTATTAAATGTATACTCTTCTAATTTTACCTGAAATTCTACAGAATTCAACTCGACGTAAATGCTCGGTGACTGTATCCGATCTCTTTATTTTAAACTACCTGTAAAGATACACATATATATATTAATAAATGTCAGTATACATATAATCATTGTTAATTTAAAAGAAGAGAAAGTAAAAAAATCAATGAAGATGGAAATGTATTCAGAAACCTATTAAGATTTGTCGTCGTAATTTTACGTAATAAAAACTTTTATATATGTTGACTGGTTAAGTATATTGTAAGAAGTAAGAGTCACCGTCTAAAGTTTCGATCGTTGAGACGTAAAACTACGCAGTTGTCAAGACACACACGAGATATTTCTGAACAGATATATCTCCGGATATCCATATTACGAATTAACATGATTAAAGTAATAGGTAAATTTTTATATTTTACTATTGCATATAATGGATCAAGAACGCTTGATACTCGATATTAATTTAATCGGTCGCTAATCGATGGTCAATTGATAATCAAAATTAACGTTGCGTTCTGGCATAAGAACTCAAATTATATTAAACAGTGATTTACAATATGTTTGAATTAATTGAATTTTCGAAAATGGAACAACGTGCATGTTACAGAAAAGAGTGCTGTATATACACACATGCAAAATGGTTCAATATAAGGTAAATGACCAATACAAGCAGAGATGTAAACAGTGAAATAGTATAAACAATAGAAAAAATAAGATTAATAACTGACAGTTCAAACTAAGATCTAAGTGAACTTAAATATTTAATGAAATTGGGCGTTACCTTGCGAAAGTGGATCCTAAGTAAAAAAAGGACCAATATTTAGTCACTTCCGCACATGCAGTGGTAGTCGTGCAACAAAGTGTGTTATGTTACATTGATTAAGACTCTGTGTTTGCATTAATCGGTGTAACATAACTCCTGAAGATGCACGAGAGAGCACTAATCGATTTACTTTGTTGCACGACTACCACTACATGTGCGGAAGTGGCTAAATATTGGTCCTATTCTTACCTAAGTGAACATGCTTCTTTACCTTACTAAGGATACCTTCATAGTTTATTCCAGTGTGAGGTTCGAAATTCAATTTGTTAGACAATTTAATAACAAAAAACTATTTATATAATAAGAGAATACGATCATTATCATTTTAACCGTAAGAGATCCAGTGCTGGACATAAGCTTCTTCCAGAGACTTACAACAGGACCTGTTTAAGGCACATCCAGCGTGTTTCAACGACAATAACAAGATCGTCTCTCTACCGCTGCACCTGCTGGTCTGTTATCTCCACTCTAGAACCTTACAGCCAAGGAAACCAGCTCTTCTGAGCACTGTAGTCTTATCAACTGCCACTTCTACTTGGCCAAATTGGTAGGCTATATCAATTATTTTCATTCGTCAACGAATATCTTTATTCTCGGTTCGGACAATTACTTATTTGTACATGCGTAGTATAGTACACAAGGAGTTGAACACGCATTTAAGAGTGACTGAGGCACGTGGATACTTAGCTGGCACTCAAAAATTAATGTTTGGAAATAATTGGGGATCATATTTGAGCCTCTCGGCGCTTGCTAATTGAATCGAATAAGTACAAAATCCTGGAACGTCAAGAATGAAGTTTGTTAAATAGACCTTCTGAGTATGTCAAGTGCTGTATTAATTTTATTTTGGTTCCGTTCAAATTTAAGATATCGGAAAAATACGTACGCCTTGTCAATCTACAATATAGTATATATACACTTCTAACAAAAATATTGTAAGATAAACTATGGTATTCGCATCAAAGATTTTGAGAGTGTATTTAGATTTCTCTTCGTAAAATTGATACCGTTTACATCAGATATTTGGTTTTAAAACTTAATAATAATACGACCATAGACGTCATTGACCATTCACTAGATTCACCGTTCGATTCTCGGGTCTATAGTGTTGTAGGGAAAAAGACCGAATACGGGCCCTTGATCCATAGCATGTTTGAAGATTAACATTGCATTGGACCTTCAGAGGTCAAATTTTAAACGAACCCTTGAAAGCGCGTTACCAAAATGAGTTAATGTTCCCTCTTGAGAGCTAAAAGCTTCATCAGTATATACAGAGTGATTAGTGTTCAAAAGAATATATGTATGTATAGCTTCATTTGCTACATTCTATCCGAAAATCAAGTTTCAGAAATAATAAATAATAATAATATAGTAGGAAAAAGTGTACATATTACATATCATTGTACGGCAATCGATTTGAAATAAGTAAATTAATGTAACATCTTTGAAAGTGGTCACTTTGTATAGCATGATAAATATTTACACCTGTAACAAATGACTCTATTTATTATTTCATATGTTTCACTATTTCAGAAATAATTTCCGACTATTCCTTTGACTTTTTATATGCACAGTGAACAGGAATAGCAGCAGTGGCTAATAAGACAGATAGTCGGGCACTTACACCGCAGTCGGATAGAGATCTCCCGGCGACGGTCGTCACCAGTGGCAGGCGTCGCGATCCGAACCCGATTGACTTTGATTGATCGCGCACTGACACGGCCTCCTATATAATCATACGCCGCATTTCCATCTGCCTTTATATACGATATTTTATGTCTAACTACAGAATTACAAGACTGAACGAAGGCACTGCCTGTCTCGTAGAGTGAATTACTTGAACTAATATTTTCATTTTTATGGTCTCCCTTTTGAGGTCTCTCGAACTCCCCTACCGTGTGTGAGCGAGTGATCTTTTTTCAATAATAATTTTTTGTCTACCAACCATTCTTCTTTCTTTACTTCACACGATCTTTCATTGCTTCTCATTCTTTTGCATACATACATCGTCTTCTGGATTCTACATTTACGTATATTATTTTTTTTATTTTATTTCTTTGGTTTTAATATTTACCCTATTTTTTAAATTCTTAGTTGTTTTTTTATTTCTTACTGGTTATATCAAAGATTGAATTTAACATTTAAATCCAGCCGTATGTGCGTCTTATGTCAGTAAAATATTTTACATCTGTGACGTACTCGTGTGCGTGTGTATATACGTATGCACATTCGTCCGTGTGCAAATCGGCCGGCCCCCATGTGCGCAGCGGCGGAGTGGACGTTTTTACAGCCTCGCTTTTTTAGTACCCGCCGGGACTTTAAAGTCATATACTGCTTATCACGGCTCAATGCATAAGCGGTAGCAATTGACGGTTTTTATTTTTGCATCACGATATAAATATGTGGGTATTACAGGAAAATAAATTGGTCAAGATGGCGACATCGTAAGTCAAATTACAATTATTAATAAAAGTGCAATATAAACAGAGAGCACAATTGTTACTCGTCTTTTAAACCGCGCATTATGTCATGTGGATGGATTGCGCATATATAGAAAAATATACGCTTGGTTTATTAAAAAAAAATTGTAATATAAACACAAACACATTGATTAAAATAATTGATAAATACTTTAACAAGCAGCTGTAGATACGCACAAACACATCTTTTTCGTAACGATCCGAATCGAGATTCTCGTAAAAGAGGTTTAGGCAACATTATAGATTCAGGCCGAAAAAAATCTTCTTCCTTACCTTTGTATCTTTGGAGTATGAAAGTGTACCCTATCGAAGAGAGGGTCACCTTTCCTACTCCTTTTCTTCCACTCTTTACTCAACATCTTTATCTGAAACACCTCATTATCTTCTATATTTTCGCGAGGTGCGAGGTATGAAAGAAATACAAAGAATGAAATGGAATTTATGAAATTGTGATGAATTAAAGACGAACGAATATATAAAATTAAGATGGAAGAAAGATGAGAGATGATGTTAATAAAAAGATTAAGTGATGAAATGTTTATTGCCAAAAATTTCTCCCGTTACCCATGACAGGGGAAGTATGAGGATTCCCTCAAAAACGGGACGCATAAAAAATTATGGTGTGAATATCTGTAAGCTATGTCAATCCTGTGAACCTGCGGTGGACAAAACCGTGGCGCACCTCATTGAGCATGAGAAGAAGCAAACCATCACCAGGCTGTTAGGAGAGGAAAGTTGAACATTTTCCTAGATTATTGTAAAATGGTCTAATGTAACGTAAATAAGTACCAAAGAGTACCAAATCGTACTAGTTAGACTAGGAAGAAAAAGAAATTGTAATACAATGTGATAAAGAAATCAGTAAAGCAAAATAAAAATGTAAATAAAAAATTTGAATGTATAATAGTCTAATAAACAGAAGTAGGAGTCTGGATAAACAAAGCGATGTCTGAATATAAAAAAGATATGTGAAAGATAGTGTGAAGGAGCAAAATGAAATAGTCTCTAACAAATTTATGGAAAATATTGTCTCTATGTTCCTAAACAGGTGCCTCCCGTACGGAAAGTCTTTAATAGCGGGAACCATAAAAAAGTTAAATCAATAAGACAGTTGTTAACAAGCTTAAAGCACTAACAATCGTTCAGTTTTAAGTACTTGAATATTAATGTAAGATTAGATATGGAATAAATTATAGATTTCCATTACAATAAATAGTACAGTCTGTACTTAATGGCAAAGTAATTCTAGGTGAAAATAAAAAAAATGCTAGAATCTAGGTCTGCAGAGCGCATTGGATCCAACGCGATAAATATATCTAAACAGGCGTTCCTTTTTCCTGATGATAGGTAGATCTGCTCATCACTAATCAATTGCTTTTGCCTCTTTCTGCTGGTGGCTGTTATATATATATATGTGTAAACGTGTCGACACTCACAGCCGGTCAACCTACCACGTTAAAGATATAGATAAGATAAAATTAATATATTCAAAATTGGAACTTTTAACAGAACTCTTTTTGATGGTCAATAAATTATTTTAATCTATTTTATTTTTGATTCTGCTTGCTGCGATGTTATAGTTCTGGAAAAGAATCAGTAAGAAACTCCACAACAACACGTCTTTTAATAAAATTGAAACAAACATTTCGATATATCTCGCCAAGTATGACAAAATTATATGTAATATTTCCGATGTATTCAGGGGTTCAAAAATGCCCACACAAACAGTTATGTGTTTCTCGCAGATCGTAATATATATTTGTTCGAAACAACAGACAGTCTTAAGCTATGACAGTGTCCAATAAGCGGTTGTAGTAATATCGTTATTTCAGCTTATAAACGTTCACAACAAGGCATATAAGCCTCCTAAACATATCTATGAGAGGTTATACGCTAATCGCAATGCTTGGCAAGCGGGTTGACAATCGCAGTGTAGTATGGTGCATAGAGAACGCTGATGCCCATCCTCTGACAATCCTTTACAAGTAAAGCATAAATTGTGAATTATATAAGATTGTATCCCATAAATCGAACTCGGAAACTACGCTCGCGCTATCTTATATATAAAATTCTCGTGTCACGGTGTTCGAACTTGAACTCCTCTGAAACGGCTTGACTGATTTTTACCAAATTTAATATACGTATTCAGTAGGTCTGAGAATCGGCTACTATCTATTTTCTATACCCCTAAGTGATAAAGGTTGTTCACACTTAAAAATTTTTTTTTATTTTTTTAAACGAAATTTTTCGTTTTTATTTTTTTATGATACAGCATACAAGAATACATACAACCATAAATTTTCACCCCTCTACGATCAACCCTAATTTTTTATTTGTAAATTAAAATATCAATTTTTTTTTGCAAAACAACGTTTGCGGGATCAGCTAGTTATTATATATTATTCGATTGAAAACTTATTTATGCGCAATTGTAATTATACACAATTAATGCACAAAATATGAACTATATAAGGTTGTATCTCGTAAATCGATCCCGTGACCAAAGATCGCAAGTTTCAGTCTTGTATAGCTGGGTCAGCGTTGCTCAATAGGGAGTAATATGACGTAACACGAACTCGAGCATAAATACATGAATGATAGCCACGATGCGATGGCAAAGTTCATTGATGTGGCGAAAGGCAATTACCGCACAAATACCGTACAATCTGAGGATGGCAATACAGAGGAGGAACAAGAGGTACGTGCATGAAGCTTACTCTTAAAAAATAATCCTGTACATTGCCAGCGCGTTTGTGTGCAGCGTGTTTTTTTTTTTGTTTTTCTCAGTTTCTGGCGCGTTACGTACTAACATAAAATTATTTTTATGCTTTTAATTACAGATAATTCTAATGATCATATATAATAAAATTACATTGATTTCGATCAAATGAAATCTTATAATTAGTTTTAAAATAAAAATAAACAATAAATAAACGTCATATGCATTGAAAACATTACCGCTTCCTTAACAAGTGCGTAAAAAGTATAAGAAAATAGTTAAATCTTAAAAATGCATATACGTGAAGGTTCCCTTTAGTATTACCCGCTTGCACTCTCGACGGATGTACACACGGACCTCAAACATCGACATTTACAACGCAAGGGTAGAAACTTGCGTAACTCTCTGTATTTCTGTGACGTGGGCATGAAGATACTAATCTGTTATATTTTATTTGATTATATGTAACGAGATTTTCATATATTTTAATAAACGTATAACCGTCTTTAATATAAAACTCTATTAAAAAAAAAAGTTAATATGAATATCTTGAATATGGTTTTATTTTTAAATATATCTGTACGAGTTCTTCTTTTTTAGCCGATGTACGCCCACTGCGGCACGGGCTGCGCTGTATGCAGCAACTTACCAAGCCCTTACCTATGTTGGCGGTCCATCTAGTGGAAAGTCTTCCCACGCCGCGTCTACCGACTCTTCTTTTGGACCCAACTGCCATCGGATGCACGAGCGATGTGTCCCGCCCTCTTTTATTTTTTAAGAGTTCTTATTTTAATTTATTTCAATCGTGATCATCAACGTCCTTTCCATCTATGGAAGAAGCCTACGCCCAGTGGACTTCCACATTCTTCCCCAATACACCACCAAAAGGACTGGTTCGAAGCGGCATTCATCCAGGATCTACCAGCTTTAACAAATTACAAAGCCTTAAGATTCTGTCATATGTTTTGTATAGAGCCTGTTCATAACCACGTCACCTTGCCAATCCCACATTAAAATACTTAAATAATTTCAAGTTATTTTAAAGAATAATATAGCTACACGCAAGTTGCATTTACATCGCAATAATAACGAATCTTAATAATTAAAATGAAAAAAAAAAGCAATAAATATACACTTTGTACGATGGGATACGGGAAAAACAAAGTTGTTTATTCTGGTTAACATAAACAACTGGGTTTTTTCTCGCTTCAATTAATTAATTTAAATGAAAGATTGGATTATATATTGTAATGTATTGAAAGAAGTAATAGTAAACGTATTTATTAATAATATTAACGAAGATTTTATATAAAAAGCTACTTCAGTAAAAAGATATTTGAACTTTAACTTTTTCGAACAATGTCTATTATAAATTGTAGGTAGGAATTTCTATAATAAAATTTGTTTAAAGGCATTTTGGTCGTCGTCGTTCAGTGCGTAGAAGACAAGGCGTGAGTCAGCCCAAAGACATCTATAGAAGATTTACCATAATCGTCCCGCTTGGCAGGCGGGTTGGCAATCGCAGTGTGGTATGTGAGTAGTGGCAATCCTATATAATTACTGCGCAGTATGAATTATATAAGACCGTACCTCGAGAATCGACCTACTATGGGAAGTCTGAGTCCTCTACCGCTATGATACCTATATATATATATATATATATATATATATATATATATATATATATATAGTACATTTGCTGTCAATTAATGTATGATACACCTTATCGAAAATCAATGGTTTTAGAAATAAGGTTTTAAAAATAACGTAATAATAATGTAGTAAGAAAAAGCTTTTTCAAAATTCGAATTACTACATAATAAAATTATTGTTTTCACTATCTGTTCCTGTAGACTTTGTAGTGCCAGAAGTTAACCTATCAGATTGTAATAAAAAAAATAATATAACATATTTTAGAGTGATCACTTTGAAAAGAGTGTTTTGAAACTGGTATTAAAGCCATAAAGCTTTTTTCGAACCAAAAAACTGTATATTCACACCATTAGCTTTCGCACTTATATCTAATCACCTGTACAATTATCTACAGCTGTTAGTGTCGTAAATAAATAAATAAAAAAAATATTTACAATAAATAAAAAATCACTGTATAACGCTCCTCAGAAGCAATAGGTTGTATTTAACATTAATTTGTCACCCGATTATCATCTTTATTGCGATGGTGTTAGGTTACTCGCGTAGGAACGGCGTAGGAAATGTTCTCCGTCGCCTACCTAACCCCGACTTCCTGTGATAAGGTACTGATAGATCACTTCCTACGGATAAGGGATTTGGGTTCGATGCCCGGCGCATTCGCCGATTCAAGGAAACCATTCATATTGCTCTGCGAAGGATTAACAAGTCAACGGATTCTGTATTCAATATTCATGTTTCCTTGTTACTTTATAAATAGAAATAGAAAACTCTAGGAATAAACAATAAAAATTAAAATTAACAATAGTGTATTCATTATTTTTTTCTTGAACTACCTACAAATTCAAAAATGTTTTCCTGTATTTAAGTTTTTTATGTTATTATTACAAAATCGCAGAACATAAGTACAAAATACATCACAACCAATTCTAGACTGGTGATAAGACATTGTATGTGTACGACTTATGTATTTACGTTTATCACAAAGCAGATTGGTGAAGCATCCAACGCTATCGACATAGGTTGCGGGTAGCGATACACAGATCATCGTGGTGATCTTCGAGGTTCTAGGCTTTTCCTATCTTTCTATTCATTTGAATGAATTCAGCATTAGCCATGTGATCATCGCACATATTCATCACCATGATTATAATATATCGTTACAATGAAACAAAAGATCCATTATGGGAGCGTTCAGTCCAGTGTTAATCGCAGATGACGCGGTTCCGGTGGAAGTGGCTGCGCTTTTTCTCATCGCGTCGGCAATTTATTCGACGTCTGACTCATTCGCACTTCGTCACGTATGTGATATTTATTACAACTTACATAAAGTTCAAAATCGCAAAGCCTGTAATGAGATAAGTCGTTTTTTGTACAAACTTAATATTTTTATGGATAAACTGCGTTCTCTTTTGCTACGCATTTCGCAAAACTTTATTGAATTGGATTCTTTATTAGTTGGTAGCGGCTGTTTTCGATGATATCGTATAAAATGGTTAATGGACATTCTCCTTAAGATCTTTTATAAACAGGTGGATGCGTATTTGTCTGTAGATTTCAATTAATTATTATAATAAATATCTTATCATTAGCCGAGGTTACTTAGGCAAATTTTAGGATTTTACAATGTCAACTCTTTTCTTTTTTTTTCTAATCGAATGAGACCAACTGATATACAGGTCTACCGCATCCAGCGACTTCCTTTAACCTTTACTATGTCATCGGTCGCCATTCCAGAACCTTCGAGCGAGTTTTTAAATATATATTTTTTAAATAAATTAATTCAGAATTTATTTCTGTGCTATTACTATGGAGAGCGATTACCCGACAGCCAATTTTACAACTGACTAAACCCTCAGTAAGAAAAGAACCAATATTTAGCCACTTCCGCACATGCAGTGGTAGTCGTGCAATAAAATGCACCGTCCAAAGGGCATCTTCAAGAGTTATGTTACACCGATTAGTGCCAAACACAGAGTCCACAGTCACTAATCGGTGTAACATAACTCCTGAAGATGCCCCGTGGAGGGGTGAAACACGGGCTGGCGGGCGGTGCATTTTATTCCACGACTACCACCGCATGTGCGGAAGTGGCTAAATATTGGTCCTTTTCTTACTAAGGATGGACTTCCGCGAGGTAACGCCTGATTCCATTAAATGACTAAACCCTCATGCGATGCCCTTCAAGTTGTAAACTCTTTATTCTCATATAAGACAACGGATGTTTATACAATCCTTACTTACTTACTTATTGCTTACTCGATAAACTAAATGTCTGTGATATTTTTGTGATCTCTTATTTAGTCTATACATTGAATTATAGTCAGTCATCAGCTTTTATGATATTTTTGATTATAACACACTTTCAATATAATATAATTAAAAACAATGTTATATTCGACTGACAAATCTATATTTTTACCCACAAAGAAGTTAAAACTAGTTACATTTTATTCGTCATTATCATATTCGCCCACAGATGCCCACTGAAGGGCATAGCCGTTCCCAAAAGATCGCCACGATGACAAGTTCACGCTGCCCGCATCTAGCTACTTCCCGGCCTTGATTTTATCGTCACGTAGTGTCCTTTTTATTCGTCTACCCTCAATAATTATCAACAATGAAGCGCTATCATGTGTCTACCCTACAATAACTATTGTTACTTTCGTAAAATATCTAACGAAATTAAAAAGTTGTTTCATCTAAAACTAAGACTTGAGTAACTCCTTTCATAAACAACTTGTTATAATAAACTTCATTTGTTGTTTCTCGTATACGTGTAATTTGTTTTGTAATAAGTTTTTTAAGGATACGCTATACAAGTTTTAAACTAAGTGCATATTCTAACGTTAATTTAGTTTCCTTTTGCAAAAATACTCAGATTTACTGTTATGATACAGTGAAATACACAGTTCGGTATTTTTCTCGAATAACGTCGTTACTATAAAAAATAAAGGAGTGTAGCCGTCAGTCAAGGTGACGGGAAGTCTTCGTGGCGATCTTTGGGAGGACATGTGCCTTGCATAGGTCGTATCTCATCTGACATTATGATGAAATATATATCCGAATATATACATCATCGAGAACATTATTTGTAATTAGTTTAGATGAAACATTTATTATTGCTTTGGCAGCTCTTGACTTATTTGGGTAGATACTTTAGTAGTGATTTATTTACTTAATCATTTATTTTAACATAAAAAATGTTGATTGATAAAGGCATATAACTCTCAGACTATTATAAATACCAACAAATCTGTATGATAATATCCAATCCGACGAAGGTTCCTCAGGGAGACCACGAACTTTTTACATGGAGAAATAGTAGTATGTAGCGACCGGGCCTGAGGCTTCCCAGAGAGCTCTCGTGCTTCACTACCTTGGAGGTCTAAAACTAAACAACCTCTATGCCCAGGCACTTGAACCAGCGGAATCTACTAATACCATTCGGGTAGCAACTATAAAAATGATAGAAAATATAAAGGCGACGGAGCGAGTGTGTTATAACATTTGTAATCTAAGTCCATGTACTAAAAACATGATAAGGGGAACGAGAAACGCTTATAAACAGGGGCCATAGAAACCTGAAAACGACTCGTAATTCAAAAGTTTAAACACATAAAGTAGAATTACACCATAGGTAAATTTAAGTAAACTTTGTGCCGTTTCTTTCATACCCCAATGACCCTTTACTAACCGCCACTGTTCAAACCATTACGATACCAATGAAACTTCTATTGTTCATAACATTTTTACGTTTTATTTTTTATTTGGCTAGTTTTGTCAAATTACATATGTAGTTTTATATACGTATTTAATATTTATTTGTTATTAATATTTGTATATATGTAACGTTAATTACCCTTTATTTATACTTCTACTGTTTCCATACTATGGTTGTCTGTAAGAGAGTGCCTTGTGTGATAAGACTCCCAGAAGTCGATTGTACTCTTTCCTTTATTTTTTTAAAACTATTTAATGTATCCTAACGTATACAATAAGTAATATTAAAAAAAATATATCAAAAATACCTATAAAATAAGCGTGTGAATAATATAACTGTAAAAGCTTGTTATTAACAATCTGTTATATCAATGATTTTCTTTATGTAATTTAAATAATAGTATAAAAGTTTTCTTAATAGAAACTAGGTCAATGTTTTCTTGGAACATGAGAGCACATCCGTCCATGTGGAGGCTGTACAAAAGAATAAATATTGGAGCCGCACAGTTAAACATTCGAATGTTAACAATCATGAAAAACATGTTAAAATATCAGTCCGACGTGCGACCAGTTTTACGATGGTCAACGAACCCCGTGCTTCGTGGAGATGTTACATCGCCGGCTTAGTGTCGACGTATATTTATAGCTTATAGCTTCACATAGTATATATATTTAAATATATATTACTATATATATAACTAAATATTGCTACAGCATTATGTCCTATGGTTTAATGTTTTAGGCCGGATGTGCAGATATAGAAATTATATATTTGTTTTGTGAGCAATCCGAGCAATTTACAACTTCGGTGCCGCGAATCTACTTGAGAAAACTGTTCAAATAAAATCAATATTCTAACTTTTACAATAATAGAAGTTTAATGGAATCAGGCGTTACCTCGCGGAAGTCCATCCTAAGTAAGAAAAGGACCAATATTTAGCCACTTCCGCACATGCAGTGGTAGTCGTGCAATGAAATGCACCGCCCGCCAGCCCGCTGATTGTATGTGCAGATACTGCGGGTTCAAAGCGGCAAGGTGCAGAGAGCTTTTGGTGGGGCCTAGACTCAGGACATTACATATTTACTAGAATGTAACTAGGAGGCCGCTGTGCTCTTAGATCGCTTAGGCAGTGACTTTATGACTAGGTTCAAGGGACCCCGTGGGGGGATCTTGAATTGAGTTGTGACTCGATAATACCCGCTTAGCGTTCCGACAAAAGAACGCCCGGAAGGGCCGAAATTTTACTTGGTAAACTACCAATTTTCTTATACATAGTTAAAAAGTTACGTTTTATTCGACTACCCTCAATAATTAGTTTTAAACATTCTGGTATTATTACAAGTCTACCCTATTACAATAATTTTGTAAAAACTTTAGTTATTTTCGTATCATCATCTTGAATTACGATGGTACATGTTAATCCAGTGATAACTATATTAACCCCCAAGAGAATCTCAGGCTGTCACTTATGGGTGTAGAATTCCTTCTGATGGGCGCCAAGGAGATCCGAGCTTCGTCTCAGTCAGTCGCAACTATCTCGCTGACATTACTTTACCACTTCGGAAAACGCTTCATCTCTTTAATAGACAATATTTCTCGTGTATAGATAATGTATAAAACTGTAAAAAACCAACATAAGTAGTCGGATAAAACATTTTAAATGCAGTTTTGGTATAATTAATGTTTGAATAAAAAATAAATTATATAAAAAAATCGTTTGAAATACTCATTAAAATAGTATTATTAGAGTTCGACATATAAATTTTACTATATTTGGACATTTTGTGAGGTATAAAATGATATTTTTGAAATAAAACCAGAACATACCATACACTATATTTAATTACTAGCATTACGTAACTCCTGAGTTGAATTTACCTAATTTTACAAAAATCCCCAGCGACTATTACGCTTTTAGAGGATTTAATAGGAGAGCGGGCATCGCGGCGCGGGGAGCGGATGACGTCACGCTCCCAGGGGGCCGCTGCGTACCCAAACAGCTGATTGCCCGAACACCGTAAAAACTTTATGGACTACCCGCACGTTGCAAAACAAACTTTACTACCATCATAATAAGCTGTATATCGCTTTGCACTAAACAACCGACCCTTATACAAATCTGTGCAGACGATTTTCAACTCTTACTTCATTGGATATAGTTTAAAATCGGCTGCTGCGTTACACTGCGTACAGGGCCCAATTTTAGTTTTTTTTTTTATATTATTTTTATTTTAGACTCTACGCCTAGCGTTGAGGAGTTAAAATGGGTCGCGGCACAAAGTTAACGAGATAAATGCGAATGGGTTTTGTGCATTTGTGACGGCTGGGTCGCTGCAGTGCGCCAGTACGCGCCGGTACGAGCCGCCAGTACCGAATATATTCGGTACGCGGCGTGGTACGTACTCTGTAATTATCATTCGTTAATACTTGATGGGCGGTTATTAGCACTGCTCTTTTAATTTGGAGGTGTCTCATGGTTTGTCATTCAACCAAAATCTCTATCACTTTGGTATGAAATTGACACGTGATGACATTGTTCTTATGTCCAACTCTCATAATTCCTAGACTCCCATGTATATATAACAGAATACTATAGTATAACTAAATCTACTTAGTTAAATTCCTGAAAAAAGACCGCCATAGCCATGGTAACAATTTTTAATAATGTACGGACCCGAACACATCTTTTTGAATTATTTAATATAATCTATTGGACACTCTAAAATAGCACAAATGTATGAAAAATTGAAGATTTTTAAATTGATACATCTATAACAAAGTACAACAGATCTAATTACCCGCAGTTACTCCAAGATTTACGGTTCAAGGCTTTAACTGTAATTAAAAAGTAAGGTGAATTTGTATGTTAAAAATCCAAATAAATTTCATTCCCTTCAAACTAACACACGTACGATAAAACGCACTTCTGCAGTGCTTTTTCTAGTCCCAGAAACAGTCGGAATGATCTTTTTCCGGTATAGCTCCTTGAAGATAAGAACAATAAGTATTTATTATAATATAATATTGGAGTAATTATTGATAAGCGTGTTATTTCATTATTTTTTTATTGTACACATTTAAATTCCTCTTTTCAAATTACGTACTGTCCGATAATTCTCGGAAAATCGAAAGAATTCTGTTTACAGATATAATAATACGTAGAAAGATCAGTTTTTTAAGACCTTTTACATATAATGGTAATTGCGACGGTTTTCCCTGTAGCAGAATATGTGCGTCGTTTTACAATAAACATTGCCATACAAATATTTTAACACGTGAGAAATTAACGTGAAGTAACACGATAGGAGTAAATACAGTCAAAGTTACAAATATAATTTTAGATATTTTTTTAGAAAAAAAATTGTATTGACTTGTTAAAAATGGAAACGTTATTTAATATGATAAATAAATATATCACTTTTTTTAAAGAATAATGGGAAAATGAATTAAATAATTATAGGCTATATTTCCGTCAAAAATATTATCCGTAATTATTGTTGCAAAAACCACATGTCTAATGATTCTGGTCCATTCCAGTTTGTTCTATGTTAAAAATGTAATCTATGAACACAAGTACCTTTTTTTTGGTTTGAGGGGGAAATCTTTCGGATGTTCAAGATGCCTCGCCTCTGGGGAGAGGACAGGGGTATGTGGGATTCTTACCCACTAAAATCCCCCCGGGTGATCGCCCTCTGCGCCATACAGGGGACCGCGGTATCTCCCGGTCAGGGATCGCCACGCGGTCTTCCCTCGCGCTGTGCTATTTTTTCGATAGCCCATCCTATCAGCCTCGTGGTGCTATCACGATGGTTGGAGACCACGTCGAACCATCGTCCGCCTCAGAGATGAACATAAGTACCTACTCTAACTATACTATTTTAACTTAAAATGAAACAGAGGAATTTTATAAAAGTTTAATATATTTAGGAAATCGATGTCTTTTAAAAAAAAGCTAAATTTTGGCAGATTAGTAAAACTGCACGACTACCACTGCATGTGCGGAAGTGGCTAAATATTGGTCCTTTTCTTACTTAATATGTACACGAAAATGAAAGAACATTGGTTCTGTATGCCCTTGTAAATCATCATCACCATCAGCCGTTAGACGCTCTCTGCAAGGCATAAGCCTTTCCCGAGGATCGACACGAGGACCTGTCATGCGCAGCTCGCATCCAGCGACTTCCTGTCACCTTAAATATTCGTCGGTCTACCCATAAACGTGGGAGTTTACAAGGCATAGATCTTCTCCAAAAATACATATGGAAGAAATACCATAATCTGCACGCTTAACAGGCGGGTAAACGATCACAGTGTGGTATTATGATACGCAGAGGACAACGAACTCATGCCCAGTGGGAACAGATTAAGAAAATATTTTAACAGGAACACAAAGCATTCACTAGTATATATTTCAAGAAGATCAATTCATGAAATATCAATGTATAGCTTGTACTGTATTCAGCCTGAACCGGAGGCGCGGCGCGTGAAAGACCATTGCTTTTCGATTGATTCCATGCGTTTTCTGTAAACAAAACCACAATAGACAAGAGTCCATAAGAACAAAAACTACTTTCAACGTATGAATCACCTATATTACTTTTCTAGTGTTTTGAAGGTTTCAGGATTTTATATGTATTTTAATAATTTTGACTTACACTATATAATATTTCAAAATTCGTGCAATATATAACTCATCTTTTAACGTAAAACGATTCTCTTCGTGGTTTAATAATTGTTCCCAAAATCATTTTCCATGTAAACTTATCGTTTTTCGTTAGTGTCTCATTGATTTGTTATACAGGATGCTTGGTTATAGATATAAAAGCTTTAAAGCAGAGTTCCCTAAACTTTTTTGTATCATAGACCCCTTGCCATGTTTTTCCTTGTTGGGTAGACCCCCTACTTACCTGATATTGATTTCCTGTAAATTTCTAACTGTAGTGAAGTAAAGTGTTAAAAACTTAAAGTAAAAACACATGTTAATTTATACATTTATTAGGTTTTTACAAGTTCAAAATGTATTGCGACCACAAAGCGTATACCAACATCCTACAACTTACACAATTTTATAAACATATGTAATAATTTTTTTACTTCATAAGTACTTTTATAAATAATGTACATGTTTTGATATTATAAGATAGTATGATGTAAGTAAATAGGTACTATCAGTGTATGTGTTGAGATCCACTATCGTGGACCCCCATTTTCATTTCATGGACCCCCAAATTTTTTTTCACTGACGTAGACCCCTTGCAGGTTGTCACAGACCCCTAGGGGTTGCTATAGACCACTTAGGGAATCACTGCTTTAAAGGTTCATCACTTTATGGCTCATTTGCTGTCAATCAACGTACGGTATATCCTATCGAATAACCAACAGCTTTCAAGTAAGAGCGTTTTCTACATTCGGATATAAATTTAAATATTGTTCACTGTAGAATATGTACTTTCAAAAGTAATTAACGTGTCGCATTTCTATATAAAATATATTAATGTAACATATTTAAGATAACTTTATACAGTGATTGGAGATATGTGTAAAAGTACTAAAGTTTTTTTTCTGAGAAATGAACCCTTCAAAGCTGTATCTGCCTTACATATATTCTCGTCCTTGCAACGTTCTCCTTATTGCTGAGGGTCCTGATATCCTCAACAGAATCAACAACATCTTCATAACGCCGGGCTATCTAATTGTATCTTTACATTGAGCGCAGCTTGAACTTTGGTTTAAATTGACGAACTAATTTTTTTCGACCAACCGAAGAAACGTTTGAACCTCGAATTTTATTTATATTTGTCATCTGTTGTACGAAGATATATTCGTTTTTGATAATATATATTGAAATGCTCTAAAACTCAGTAAAGATATGTAGTAAAGCTATGTTTTCATTTTGAAATGTTCTAGCTTAATTTTATAAGCACATACAGTACACTCTTGAACAGCGAAGTTAGAGAAGAATTTAGATTTTTTGTTTCATTTTTACTGTCGGCTATACCACAACTAAGTTCATCCAACGTCTTTTTTCAACTTTGCTCACGATGCGGCAACTTATACCAATCTTATCAAAATACATAACCAAAGCACTATATGACATAATACAATAAATAACGGTGTGGATATTTCGCAATATGTTACGTGTAGAAACTGTGCCAGTGGAAAATTTTACTGCGACTCTGTTCTTTGGTAATTGCATTCCATTAAACATGTTTCTGTGTGTGTGCGTGTGTGCGTGCGTGCGTGCGTGCGTGTGTGTCCCGTCATCAAGGCAATCTTTGGCGAAGGCATATTCCTTGCAGTGGGCGTCCATCGTCTGATGATGATGATCCCACCGGCATAAAGATTAAATGTGTTTTTATTTGTTTTTTATTTGACTTATTAATTTCGTGCACATTTTCTGCCCACCCCTTATCTTTCTAACGTCTACTTCTCTTTTATTCTACAATAATCCTTCGTTTTTCAGCCTAAAATCATTTTTCTCCTGTTTAACTTCTTATTTTTAGCCGATAGAAATCGCAACGATTATCGGTTTTGCACTGTCAGAAGAGGACGTGTTTCTTCATTTCTTTCTTTTAAAACTATTGTATTTTTTTCTTAACTAGTAAAAAAATATTAAAAAAAATTCCATCGAAAGATTTAAAATAATATTTAACAGCTGTAAAAGACTTCATAGAAAATAGCACACCATGAAAATGATGTGTTCGTCTTCATATACACGAGCTAAGTTTCTTTCGCCTTTTCTCAAGTTTGAGGCATTTGAACCGAACAGGGCGTAGATTTAACGTCAACAAGTTTTTTAAATTTGAATAACTAAAGCCCCAGCGTTACGGACGACATTAATTTGAAAATATAAAGATAATTATAATCAGCAAATTTTAATGTATGATTTATCCAATTCATTATCTATCATATTGCACTAACCTCGTATTTAGGTAGTTTGTGGTACTTCAACTATATTTACGGACTTTTCAATTAGTTTTATATACATTGAATGATATGTAGGTATAGAAATTTAGCAAAACAGTGCGTGATATATGCGAATAACCGTGTGTCGTTGTATGAGGATTCTATGAACATGGTAGTGGGCTAGCAATGGAAAAAGCGATGGTGCTGCGATGTTGGTGAGGTAGCCCCTCCACCCCCCGGTCCTCGAGAGCTCGCAAGCGGCTCTTTGTCCCCGCGCTTCGTTTAAATTCCTCGTTAGCCCTTTGTCGCCGTCGTCGCTTCACAGCTGACGTCACCACCACGTGTACCGCTAATTAACTTTGCCCTGAATATCCGAACCCGGTGACTAATCCTAGTTAATAAATATATATTTTTTTCTAAACTTTAACTCACTTCTTAACATTTAATCCGGCTTAAATAACTCTATTATCTTAAGCCACCTATTACCGCGTGATACAAATACGAAATTAATTTCAGTGAATTATAATACGACAATATATTATACCTCGGTATCTAATGCCTACTTGTATTAAATTATTTTGAGCGCATGAAAACCTAATGTCACAATGTGATAACAACGCCTTTATCAGAATAATAAATAGGGTGATATTTAAAAAATTTTCTTTGGCTTTACGAAAAAAAAAACACGTCGAAATCATATTTCATCTCTGTCTAACATACTGTATAAAATATAGGTTTAAATGCTTTTATGAATCCGGGCATCGCAAATCGATGTACTCTATCATAAACTTTCACGGGATATCCGGCTTAGAGGACCGTATTTCATTCTGTAGCTTGTCCGTAATTGGCTGCAACTCGTGTATTCTAATATCGAATCTCCTTCTGGAACTTTCTCGAATCTAAAGATGGATTTATACAACGGAAGATATTGATGTAAACGATTTCAAAGGATACCTGAATGTCTGTTTAAATAAAGCACCCCAAGGTTTAAATTGCTTATGAAATCAAATTCGAATTAATTGATACGAAATCTTTTTGATCATGATGGTCTATTCAAGCAACGATCATTTAAAAGAAAATACGTAATATTTGTTGAGTTATACTGCTAATGAGACCAATACATGACTAAAAACATATACATTTCTATACATTTACAATTCTTAATAAAAAAAAAATTTCGCGTTTTATGTTTTATAAATAATTTATGATCGTGGCACTATGCAAGTTGATTCCTTCCAGACGTAAAAGCTATAAAAGGATAAATGTATAGATCATTTGCTTTTAATTGATATGTTACACCCTACCAAAAAATCAATGGTTTCAAAAATAATAAATTACACAATAACATAGTAAATATAATTTAAAAGATTGGAATTACGTCTTAAAATAATTATAGTTTATTATCTGTCCTTGTGGACTTTGTATCGCCAAAACTTATTGGCCAGTTGCATCCTAATAAAGTAATAAAGTAATGTGACATATCACAGAGTAAACACTTTACACAGGTTGATTGAAAATGATGTAAAAGCTTTAATTAATAAATTCATTCACTGGGTGCTATTTATTCAATCATCTAAAGTTTTTTTTACATGTTACCAATCAACCTGTATATGAAAAAAATTATATATTACACATCGATACCCGAGATGTAATCTTATATAATTCAATTTGCGCATTAATTATATAAGATTGCCACAGCTCAAAAAGAAGTATCCAGAAGTAGCAGCGTCCTTTGCGTACTATAATACAGTACTGCAATCGCCAACCGCCTGCTAAGAGTGGCGATTATGGTATATCCCCTCATAGATATTTTTGGGGGAGACTGCGATGACGACGAATACATTGCCATAACATGGTTATATTTTTAATGGAATCAGGCGTTACCTCGCGGAAGTCCATCTTAAGTAAGAAAAGGACCAATATTTAGCCACTTCCGCACATGCGGTGGTAGTCGTGCAATGAAATGCACCTGGTTATATTTTTATTAACTTTCATCGAAAAAAAATATTGTAGACTTCATTTAAAAGTATGAACCGTATGGCATACGCAATATAGTAAATATAAATATTACGTATGTGTTTTAAATGACACGTAGTGGAAAGATGCGTGCAATTGGAATAGTTAATTGCGTAAAATGCGAAGTTTTTACAGCTATGACTCACGAATAAGGCAGTGACTAATAAATAACATTCTGACTCATAACTATAGCTCTGTTCTCTCACGGGTCGAAACACAGCGACTCACCTGTAAATGCGTATGACATAGCATTTCGTCATACGTGAAATATTGCTGAAAATGACTGAATGTATTTCACGTCATCGATATATATTTGAAATTAATAAATTTAAACTGAATTTTTGATTTATTTGTTAAATTTTAATCACATGTAATATTATATTATTTTTCATTCATACAAACTTGACGCACGCAAATGTAGTTAAAAAGATTAAAAAACAATCGCCTCTATAAGACTGTGCGGCCATATAACATATAGGATTATAGTTTTACTAATTGCAGTTTACAGAAATAAAACCATTTTGTTGTTCCAAAGAAATAATATTGGACGAAATAATCCTACATTTACTATGATTTAATTTTCGAAATCCCTTCACCACGCACTAAGCGTTTTGGTACAACTTTTATACTGCGAACAGTCAAGGTATGGAACAACCTTCCGGCGTCGTTGTTTCCAACTAATTATAACTTAGGAGTCTTCAAGTCAATAGTGCAAAAAGTTTCTTCTAAGCATGTGGCATCGTAGACCTCGACATAGCTTAACATCAGACGAGACAGAGGTCAAATGCTTTGACTTTTCTTGGTTAAGTTCGCGAAGCGTATGACAACTAAGTTATTGAAATCATAGGTAATCAAACAGCATTTTTTAATTTAATCTCCAATCTTTTTTACAATTGTGATTGAACAAATAATTACATAAAAACATTACGATCTACAACTTGGATCAGCACAATTAGAATTCATTATTTTTAAATTCAACCATATAGCTCGTGTGTAAAATTCGCAGAACGGAAACGTAAAGTGAAAACACAGCCGATCTATATTTAGAACTGGTATCAATGTAAAGACCGGGCCTAACTTGTTGAATCGGTAAGGCAACATTGCAGATTATATTTATTGTATTGTTACCTATACAGGATGATTGATTATGAGTTTAAAAAGTTTAAAGGAGTGAACGTATAACTTATTTGCTGTCGAATATCAATGATATTAGAAACATTAAAAAACTTAATGATAACATAATAAAAAAAGCGATTTCAAAATTGTTATTACTACATATTAAAATTAATTATTGTTTACTATCTGTCTATGTATACTGTTCTTTTAGAAGATCAAGACATATTTGAAAGTGATCTCTTTGTACATGGTGATTGATTTTATAGCTTTAAAGCTTTTTACTGACCAATAAGTTAGTGATATACACCTTTCTCAGTCATCCTGTATAACATACTGCTGCGACATAAGCATCTGGAAAAAGGACACGTCATAATTCACACACGTAAACAGATTTACGTTTTTTTTTTCTCCTTGAACATACCTGTTTTTGTTAATATTTTTATATCGTTTAATAGTACCATTTGTCACTGGTATAAAAGTGATTATAAATTGTTTTCCGCGTTTTCGCATTTTACGTTTCCGGACAGTTTTGGTTTTGTTTACGTATATACACCTTGAAATTTCAGTTTTACTGTACAATCTTTTATTAGCAATCAGTGAATACGTAATTCAACTCTTTCGATCACCCTCCGGTAACCAGTTACTCCATGAAATGTCTACGTCAGCAATCTATGAACCTGCCGGCTCCCCAACAGTATAATTTGTATTATAACTCCAAGCTTTGCTACTTTCAAGAGATATGGGTGCGCTATAAGCGATGTATTGATAGTTGAAACATCCTTCTTCCCTTTCCGTTGCTGTAGATCGTGGTCCCCATAACACAGAGTTATACCGGTTCCCTTTTAGTTACTTTAGTTATCATCCTTGTTGATAATCTTTATACGAAGATAACTTCATCTTCGTCTACATCAGTGATTTCCAAAGTGGTCTATATCGACCTCTAGGAATCTATGACAACCTGCAAGGGGTCTACGTCAGCAAAAAAAAATTTGGGGTCCATGAAATGAAAATGGGGGTCCACGATAGTGGATCTCAACACATACACTGAATGATAGTACCTATTTACTTACATCATACTATCTTATAATATCAAAACATTTACATTATTTATAAAAGTACCTAGAAGTAATTTTTTGAGTAGTTTTAATTTAAATTCAATTAATAAATGTATCAATTAACACGTGTTTTTACTTTAAGTTTTTAACACTAAACTTCACTACAGTTAGAAATTTACAGGAAATCAATATCAGGTAAGTAGGGGGTCTACCCAACACGGAAAATCATGGCAAGGGGTCTACGACACAAAAAAGTTTAGGGAACTCTGGTCTACATCTTTGGTATCATAGAACGTAACACGAAGTTTGGGGGTGAGTTTCGAAACGATCTGACCATCTCATAAGCTTATGATGTCAGCGATATTTAACTTTACATTCTTAACTTTATTTTCTCTTAATATTTCTAGTCATACTCGGTAGATCGCGGTTGTCTGTCCTTTCTAGCAGTAGTCGATGCAAGCAGAAAACCTGTGATTTTAAGATGACGTGGAAGACAAATATTGTTCCAAATCAATGTCATCCACTTTAAAGTAATTCCAGTCCAATAAAACGCACTTTTGCCAACGCTTTTTCCAGTCTTCAAAACAGGTACAGTTTTTATATCCTCAATCGATAAAATTAAGTTTGCTGAATAGCCAGGTGTCGTAACCAAATCAGGCAAAAACGGTGGTTGTAGAGCAATAAAAGGTATCGAGGTATTGGCAAAAAAAAGTCGGGAAAACCAATGCGGTGTAACATCGATCTAAGAGACTTGAGGCGTTTGAGACACAAAAAATACTTCGAAATGGTTAGGTCTGAGTTTTGGCTCAGATATTCACACTTTTAACAAACAGACGCTTGGCAAACAAACATCATAGAGAGTTCTGAGTAAGAAAAGGACCAATATTTAGCTACCACAGTTGTGACTCGCATTGTTTGCCGCATACGCATTTATCAGCGGGCTGGCGGGTGGTGCATTTGTTGCACGACTACCACTGCATGTGCGGAAGTGGCTAAATATTGGTCCTTTTCTTACTTAGGATGGACTTCTGCAAGGTAACGCCTGAATCCGTTAAATATAGAGAGTTCTACCAACATAGAAAAAAACTACTTGCCTTCCTAATGCCCGGGTGTTTTAAATGACAATTTTATCTTACTTTTTGATCACAATAGTATATGTATAAAATAGTCTCGGCGGTGCTAGAAAAATTAAGTTTAGGTTGTTAAAGCAGTTGCGCAGTGAAAGTGCTGCGGTTGCGTCACGTGATTGTGAGATGTTTCAGCTAAACAGCGCTGTGTAGCGCTGCTTAGCTTCACGCTGTACGTGTGATTACTAACGCTTCAACATTTGATTAATACTATACTGATATCGAGCAAGAATAAGAAAAAACTCATTGGTTGAGGATGTTTAAATTTTCGAATGCAGGAACTATGTTACGGACGACACCGATAGATGGCGCTAGTAGCAGATTGACTCGCGCTATCGTTAGACACGATAGTTACAAGAACAATGCTGTGTTATGTCGGAATTAAACTACTAATATCAATGAAGGCATTATATTATAGTTTTACCTCTCAATAGAATCAAGAATCTGAATAATGTCTACATTTATATTTAAATGTACATTATTTAAATGTCTTAACTTTTGAAGAGTAGGCTTAGTAAAAAATCTACTAGATAGAGTAAATTTTAAATATTTCACTGTTTCATCGAGTGTTTTTGAAAATTGTCTTTAAATAATTCAATGGAAACATAGTTAAAATATTTTTTTATTATAACATACACAGAGCTCCTTTTCTTCGTAAATATTTGAGACATTAGCCCGACGCCATTAAAACATTCCTGTAATTTTAGTAAGCTGGCGTCGAAAAGAAAACCGTGGGATTTTAGGTGGTATTTAGGCGTAAGTCGTTTCCCACGATCGAAGGGTGCCCTATGTAGGACTATTATTTACATAACTGAGTATTCTACTAAAGAAATATCTATTTTGATAAACAAAACAACGTAATAAGAATATATAAATATTATTGTTTTATATGGATATTTGAGGGTATTCGGATATTATGATCAAAATCTACCTTTTCATAATTTTCAATGAGATAAATGTATACAGGGCTAAATATTTTTGCATTGCATTTGACATGATTGAAGTTATACTGCTAGCGGATTTAGATTTTGTGCAGCTTCATCGAAATTAATCTCCCTGAGACAGAGGTCCGAGAACTCCATTTCAAATTTCAATTTCGAACTATCTTATTCCTGTTACATCGATTACGTTCGCGACGATAAGGGACTATACTAGTATAAGTATATAATGTGGTGTATGGAGTTACTCGTAAGTTCGCGAAGCCAGAACTACTCGGTGTTTGGGAGCAATAAGCCTTTTCTGATTACCCTCACTTAAACGCAGGCGATCTACATATTTTTGACGACGGAGCATACTGACAAATATCAGTCTACGTCTATCATTCTCACGGTGCGGACGTGTTCTCTTTACTGTTTATTGTTAATATTTACTCGAGGCGTATTTTTGACTAATAATTATTTAATCTACGATTGTACAACATCAATCATTAATTTTATCATAAGTGTGTATTGAATATAATGAAAGATATTTATTTTATTATTAACTGATGCCACCATCTATATTTGTCTCCTCCTGAATTCTGACAAGATTTAGACATATGTTGCTGAAATATAAATATATGTCGCAAGTAAAACGGGACTTGTTTATAAACAATTTTTTTACATATATATGGATATATATACATATGCATGTGTGTATACATTCCGAGCCTTTCGCATGAATATAGTTTGAGTAATATGTGCTTATTCTGTTTGAGTATTTTCCAGTTGCATCGCTCGTCTGTATTCGTTAACCTCACAACGTAATACTTTAATGAAAGCAGCGGCGCCAACGCTGTTCCACTACGGACATTTTCAACTACAGCGAAGCTTCGTTAAAAATGTAAATGCGTATATCACTGATGAAATATGATAATGGAAACTTTTGAAACGGCCCGCATTCACGTGAACACGCAGACGGGCGTGTGTGCACTCGGGAAGGCGCGAGTCCTTTCACGCGTCCTCTTCATTCAGTAATAACATATTCAATATCCTGAATACTTACGGCGCATTCGAGATCAAAACTGCTTGAAGCACTTCTATACATGATGTTACCGGCTCTATACTCTCCATTTATCTCATATGATTATCCACTTTCGTTAAACGCGGCGTGAGAAGGTTCCCCACTGTGTGGACTATGTGGGCAGCTCAGAGCTCACCGAGGCGGACTCTGGGCTTTTTATGCCGTGCAATAGACGTCTAAAGGCTGACATTATGATTATCCACTTTGTATCATTTATAGTGTACATAAAGACAGGAATATTCGAAAAAAATGATACAATTTGAAATGTAAACGAGGGTTACAAACGCGCCCTTTTGAGAAGAGCAAACAAACTTTGTCGGGTAGTTTTTGTAACATACTCAATACATTTATTTGAACAAGTACTTTGTAAGTTGTGTTATCAATTAAAACATCCTGTGTAATAGGATCTTATTACTGTTTTAATGTTCATTAGTTATATTTAAAGCTGAACATAGTCTTTCCCCATAGATTGCCAATAGTACCTGTTCGAAGTGGCCTACAGCCTCTGTCGACGACCCTAAGCCAGGCGGTGTGCCCACCTTGTGATAGGACGCTGGCCTGATGCATTACAGCGAGAATGCCGGGGGAGACACAGCTTCCTCTCAGGATGTCTTGGCACAGAACTGAGAAGCAGCTACGAGTCCCATAGGAAATCCGAATGAAGTAGGTCTTGTCTTTCCCCCAGAGAGCAGGGTATCTTGTATCCTTCCTGAATATTTCTCCCCAAAACTTTAAAGCTTGAGTGGCCATCTGTTATGCGCACTTTGTGGCCCCCCCCTGCTGTCACTGCCAATCCGCTGGGCTATATATCGGATAGTTTCCTTCGTTTAGGGATCATGCCATGCAAGGGACTTAATGTGCAAAGTGTAATTAAATGCTCTAAATCTTAATTTTATGTTTAAAATCGCTCAATGATGTATTTAATATGAAAATAGCGATATCGATTTTGAGAAGTGTTTATCTACCGCAAAAACAGCCCAATTAAAAGGTAATGCTATAACGTGGTTACACGAATCTTATCACATAACACCACAGAGGCCGGATCTGGTCGACTGTGCGCTATCGATAGCGATATCAAACGATACAGTTCCCAATAAACCGCTGACGTAAACAATGTACGTCCTTAACTGTTAATAAAGTTCACTGGAAGTGTTTTGAATTCCTATCTTTATATATTTACTAAGATTTCATGATTATATTTGAAGCTATAAGTCTATTTTGCTGTTTCATTACTTTCAAAGATCCACGGATCAAAAGTCACCGATGAATCTCGAAAATTGTTTCTATGAAGTCCTATGATCGCTCGTGCAAGGTTTGCTAGTGGCGACCACGCGCCGGCAGACGTGGCGTGGGTGCACAGAGACATCATCTTCTTAAGTTTTTAACTTTATAATTTTATTTTAATCCTCATCTTTTGTCTTTCACAATATATTTCACACTTCTTTCTTTTATTAGTCAGATAATCTATCATTGCTTTTCATACCATATTTTACTATATTACATCGCCTTCCTTACTTTGCCTTCACCTGAAAGAGTACTAATTTTTACATTTACTTTTGTATAGTCATGTTATATATTCCATAGCCTCACAATTTATTCCTTATTCTACGTTTACCAGGACTTATTTCTTTTAATTACGCCACTTACAACTTTTTGCAGTAGTCTGAGATGTGGCGTCTTTTTTCATCTCCTTTATTCTTACCTGCAGGTAGAATCCCCACTATGTCATACGACGACAGTCTAAGTCGCGAAAAGTCGCTGTGAAACCTTTAAATTGTATTTGCTGTCAACTTATGTAACACATCCTGTCCAAAAACAAATAAAATCTGCAAGAAATTATAAATAACGCCATGATTACAAAAAACTGTTTCATAATTCGGATTACTTAGATTGCGTATAAAAAATTATTTATCGTTTATCTGTCTCAGAATATTTAATTTTCTCGATGTTCAAGATACCTCTGCCTCTGATTGGACATGGTTACATATAATTCCTACCCACTAAAACCTTTTAGGTGGTCGCCATTAGCGCTGTGTGAGGGACCTCCCCGCATATTGCTATTCTGAATAACCTATCTCGAGGTATGTATTGCTTACGTTACCCCTGATACCTTTGAGATTAAGTTAATTCATCATCCGTCTCTGAGTTCAGGGCATCACCTAAAACAACTGCGCCACCCGAACACTTTTTTGGTTTCGGGGGAAATCTTTCGAATGTTTAAGATGCCCTGCCAATGAAGAGAGGGAGGGGTTACATGGGATTCCTACCCACTAAACTCCCAGGTGATCGCCGTCTGCTCTATATTAGGGATCGCGGTAACTTCCAGTTAGAGATCACCACTATTTTAGATAGCTCGTCCCGGGGTATAAGTGTATAGTTCACGCTAAATCATGGTGCTATCACGATGGTTCGAGACCTCATCGACCCATCATCCGCCTCCGAGTACCACCCAAATACGTAAAGTAACCTAAAAGAAATTTAAAACAAAACAAACAAGATACATTTCATCACAAAACTGAACCGAACCAGATTTAAACCGGATTTTCGCGAGGAAAAAAACATTTTCACGTAGTTCATACGAGCTTTTTAGGAGCTTTCAATTGAATTTAAGCTGATGACGTTGCCAGAAAAGCATTGTTGTCAGTTCGGCGGGCTCGCGACGCCGTTGATTACACAACGCATGCTAATTACGTTCCATCAAAATGTAAATTCTCATTAGCATCCTGCGCGTACTTGTTTTCAAATTGTGAACTCGAAATGTTAACTTGCATGCAATTACGTTCCATACACGAAACGAATAATCGATATTGCTGGATATATAGTTCTACAGGATGAATGAAAATAAGTTTAAAAACTTTAAATGGCTGAAAAAGATTAAAATCTTTTACATGATTTTTTTTATTGCAATCCAATTGGAACTGAGTTTAACATATAGTAATCTAAATTTCGATTTTTCTAAATCATACATTTTACATACGGTGTACCATACATGAGATATATATATTTACCATAAACCTATATCAACCAAGCGAGCAGAAGTAGATGAACCAAAAAAGTACAGATTAGCTACTCAATACGTATGTTCGCAATCGATAACATTCAACGTAATAAATAAAGAAGAATCTGAGATATTCTTACCCTTTCTCTAATGAATTTGATACCGGAGAAGAGTCATAAAAAACAGACAACATTTTTGTTATAAATAGTATTGATCAGATAATTCCAAAGAGTGGTATCTTTCACATGAACGACGTCAGAATTGTTTCAACATTCCCGATATTTCATAACAAGGGGAAAGTAATGAAATTTGAAAGTGGTTGAATTGTTACCTACAATGCTACCGCAATAAGAGTTAGCACTTATTGGATGATGTTTGAAATTATAAAAGAATTCCTTGGAGAAGACAAAGAATCAAGATCATATATTTTATTTATTGGAAAAATAGAAAAAGCAATTAATTAAATTACTACAAATTCCTAAAACAGTTACAATTCATCATCAGTTTATTAAAATCATTTCTTTCTCATTTAATCACCTTTTGAATAATGGATATTTTATTCAATATAGATAAAGCTATCTGTAAAGTTCAGTTGTATTTCCAAATCAGTCGAAGATCGGGACAATTTCGTTTAGTAGAGACCGGCGACGCACCCGCTCAGGCACCAAGCGCTAACTCCACTGAAAATCGATTTATATATGTATTTTTTTTTCTTACTCGCACTGCCACCGTTCGACTGCCAGTTTTAATTTCAAATCGAAACTTTTTTTTACCGCCAACATTTAAAACTAACATTTACTGCTAGATGAAATCAGAAATGTGATCACAGAAGAAGCAACGCCACAAAAGTTGAAGATTGGTCGTCTAAAGTGACAGTGGGTGCTGCATAATGCTTGTGCAACTGACTGTTACTGAAGCCATAAGTTTGAATGTAGACAATGATCCTAGATGGTTCGACAACATAGTAAACCAGGCATCGATATGATCTTTAGGTAATATAGACCTTACAATAGACGTGTTTCAGTTGAAATGATGATTTAAAAATGACAGTTCAACTTTGAGAGGCTACCTTTTGCAACTTTATAATTTAACTAAGTTTGAGAAACAGATTCGTAAACAGATTTAGTATTTATATGTTAGAGTAAATCTATGTGATTTGCCAAATGTATACCAGGTAACCATAATTTTAATATTTCTCTCGTTAAAAGAATAAAAAAGGCAATTTACTTTCTATGTGCGATACACGTACATTTGTTTAATTAATAAAATCGTTTATTTTTACTACTAACTGGGTAAAGTATAGTGACTTTGATTTTAGGTCGAGGGTTTTACTTCCCTGGATAAAATCTTATATAATTCACACTTTGTGTATTAATTATATAGGATTGCCTCTACTCACAGAGAAGTTTCCAGATGATGACACTATGGATAATACTACATTGCGATCGAAAATCCGTCTGAAAAACGTTGCAATTATATTACATACCTCCATAGTTATATTTGGGGAAGACTTGCAGTGTATTAGCTTTGATATCCCCGATAGTAGATTACCCACCAAACTAGAGCCAAGTCTTGTCTATTTACGATGTACCTCGCAATGTAATTATGTCAATTAATTAAACAAATATACTGCCATCGGCCGTTTATATGAAGCGACAAAATCGTCTCACAATCGAAGGTAGCGTGTCGATGGAAATTTTTGTATCGTTCAACTCATTTGTGCGCTCGTCGTCATGTGTGCGTTGTGTTATATTTTCTTCTACGCTTACTAAAATTAGTAATTCTACTGCATACTGTATTACAATACACTCACAAGTTATGCTTATAAGTTATCCTGTAATCATTTTAAAAGTTAATTAAATAAAAATGTCCTATAATAGTGTGAACGATTTTTCAAATGGTAAAGTTTGGGAATGAATTTTGAAAATTCCACCTTAGATTTTTGTGCGCTGTTCGTGCATTAGAACACATTTGAAACCAAATGAAATATATCTTTATTGAAGTAAGCATTTACACGCAATTTTGAATCATCAATCACTTTAAGATTTGAAGTAGTTAACAGTGTGAAATGCCAATTTGCTGCGAAGAGCCGACCAGAAACAAAAAAGACGCCTTTTTAAATGAAATTTAACAATACTTAATATATACATTATGATATCAGCCAATGTTCAACAAACGAAGTTTCACACATTTCTCGCAACTAAAAACTCTTGAAAGCTATAAGATTTATTTAATAATACATCTTTAATTTTAGATTTAAACTTAAGAAAATAAGGGTCTAGAACAATGTTTCTCAACGTCGGGCCCACGCCACACAAGGAAGCAGTTTGATTGTTAAGGGAGGCAATTTAAAAGTGGACTTGTCACGAATTTAAGTCATTCGCTTTAATATAAAACTATATATTGCATGGGGGGGGGGGGGGGGGTAAGAATATTTGAAAAGCTAAGATGGGCTGTCTTGTGGAACTTTATTATGTATGCGTACACTCAGACCTGTGAAGGATTCGTTAAATTTTGTGAAGATGAAATTTAGGCGTTACGAGTTTATTCTTATACTTATCATTTGTATATTTCTATATTTTCATGCAAGAATTTAAATTTTGTCGCTTAAATAATATGTTAATATAACAAATTTCTTCACACATTTCTTTATGAGTATCTCTAGCTTTTAAGCTAGATTTTCTTTAATACATTGCTTTAAGAAAGATGTCATTGTAAGGATGTTCAATCTGATTATAGTATTAGGCTGTTCTGACATTTGTATAACTTTTCATGAGTGGTCAAAATCCCATGTGGATATATATATGCATAAATGAATAGTCTTTATAAACACCGCGCACCAATTAGCAACTGACACGTCATTGACACACAAATAAAACTTACGTATCGATTGCCAACACACACATATAAGCGCACGTTCAAATGATTTGAACTATCTATACCCGTATATCATTTCGTATAGCTCACTAAATCTAACGAATCGGACTGTCATGTCCACCGCTTGCTTATAATTAACTGTGTACTAAAACTCAGAGCTAATATACGGACAGGAAGGGTTTATTTATGCGTCCTTTTGGCAACTTTCAGCTGATGAAACTTCGCTGGCAGCTACGACGTATCAAAGTCTACTGTGTAATAACACTAGCTAGCTCCTTATCTCGGCTTGCCATTGGCAGCAATGGCATAAGAAAGTGTTTATATTATAATGATTGTCCAATATACAACCATTTTCAATCAACCTATATAAAGTTTACTCAACCCTTGCATCACTATCCCCTGATGCGTAAGTATGGTTAGTCAGTGAGAGAATCCAGCCGTGGAATAATCAACGCCGATCATGGAAGTCTATTCTATTATTTAAAGCTAGAAGCTGTTAAAGCGGCTTCAATATTTAATGGAATCAGGCGTTACCTCACGGAAGTCCATCCTAAGTAAGAAAAGGACCAATATTTAGCCACTTCCGCACATGCAGTGGTAGTCGTGCAATGAAATGCACCGCCCGCCAGCCCGCTGATAAATGCGTATGCGGCAAACAATACGAATCACACAACCGCCAAACACGAGAGTTTGGCACTAATCGGTGTAACATAACTCCTGAAGATGCCCCGTGGAGGTGTAAAACACGTGTTGAGTAATTTGGCGGTGGCGGTGCATTTCATTGCACGACTACCACTGTATGTGCGGAAGTGGCTAAATATTGGTCCTTTTCTTACTAAAGCGGCTTCAGTCTAAGTCTAGAAGTGGAAGGAGACGGAAACCCACGACTATTTACTAAGGACCCTATGGTAGCAATCGTGAGAAGGGTCAAAACATTAAGCAATGAGGACTACGACGGACTTCACTGTAGTTAATAAATAATAATATAAATAGCGTTTATAACAGGCTAAACTGCTCGAATTAACATATAGCGTTACTAGCATATAATTTTATAGCATTTTACCGTTATAATCGATTTTTTAATCGCTTTTACTCATACACGATTTGGAAGCGTCGTTTGAATAAATTACCCAATTACTTTGTAACTCTTCCAAATAAAAAAGAGTTATTATTATTTTTTAGTATTATTCATAACAGAGGTAGATCATTGTCGAATAGCTTTTAAATGTAAATTAGCATAACTTGCGTGGAATAACAGGTGAAATCCGCTTAGGGTTTCCAACATTAAAAAAAAGTTTTTTAAACTTGACGGACAATTGTCAGCTAATTAGTGACGATAATTTGGCGCGATTATGAAATAATATTTAATTTAAAATATAGTGAAAAAAATTTTTTTTTTGGGAATTGATGAAAATAGTTTATACTTTTTATTGTTTAGCTAATATTTTTTTATGGCCCTCGCTATTAGGAGCCTCTCGTATCCCCTATCTAATTTAGGACAGGAACTTTATTTACACATAATTTTTTAAGAGTTTTATCTTTATCCGACACTCACTTTCATACTTCTCAATTTCTTTTATTCTTTCCTTTTATCCTTCACAATATCTTGCAATTTTTGTTCTTACATTCCTTTTTGCTTTCATTGCCTTCCTTTCCTCATCTTTTTTACTCGTTTAGCTAATATTAAATTAACACACTAATCTACGTGTATAAAGTCTGCTTATATAAATGAAACGAATATATATCTACACAAATAATTACACATGGAGTGTCTGTTTGTAATGTTAAAGTAACTACTTTTAACAACTTGTATGTTAATACATATACCAATATTTTTTTTTTAATTTGGCCTGTTAATCTGTTTCTTTCGATTTATCTGAAATGGCGGGATCGATTTTGACGGAACTTACACTGGCAGGTAGCTAATGTAATAAGGAGTAATTTAGGCTATTTAAAAAAAAAACAAACAAATTTTTTGTTGAAATGTACGCGGACAAAGTCGCGGGCAGAGCTAGTTGTAAATAAAAACAGCTCACCTAACAGTCTTTCTTTCTATTTAGCCTTACTCAACTATGGCCTTCATTCATCACTTTTCACTTTAAGAGGAATATAGATCCAGAAATATGGAAAAAACTTAACCTTTTTCGTTCTTTTCAGCCTTGTTCAGCTGATCTTACATTCCTCTATCACTCTTCACTTTTATAAGGAACATAGATCCAGAGACATACGCAATAACTAACATTTTAGTTCGATGCGAAGTTCGCGCGTTTGTTTTTCTGGAATCTCGCAGTGCTAGACCGGTCATTGTGGCGATGTTGGAAGGCCGTTGCCTTGCAGTAGACGTTTATCAGCTGATATGGTATGTCCCTGCAGACTGTACAACCACAGGGCATTTTCACTTTACAAGAGATGATTGTAAGTAGGTATAAAAGCTACACCTATAACCAATCAACCTGTATATTTGCACTTACAGCGATTGGCAAATCGGTCTCCTTTATAATTCCCGGCCATTTCATTAGCCAGGAAGCCCTTCAAACTAGAAAACGTTAGAGCTTTTGCAGTTGGGTTCGCCGGCAGAGATCAAAGTCGGTGTGACGTAAATAGCCCTCGGCGAAAGAAACCTAACATTAGCTATAATAGATGGAGCTATTTTTACACACAGAAAACATAACATAGACCTGCCTTTTCTTCATTAACTATAAAAAGTTGTTTTTTATACTTACTACTGCGTCTATAAATTTTTAACCTAATATTTTGAAATCAATTGAGTCAAAATTAAAACAGAATTAACTACCACCTGTTCATAGAATGAATGGTTATAGGTGTAAAATCTTGGAGCAGCGGTGGACTAGCGGAAGATGACTGAGATTTGCGATCATAAGTCGCGGATTCAATTCCAGGAATACCATCTCAAGTAATTATATAACATTGCCGCTGCTCATAAACAATTCCAGTGTAGACAACAGCATCCTCTACGTACCATAATGCAATCGCCAACCCGCCTGCCATCGTGGCGATTATGGTATATCCCCCATAGATATCTTTGGAGCAGGCCTATGCATTGTAGGGGGCGTCTTTTGGCTGAAGCGAAACGGTTATAATATATACATAAATAAGATAAATTTTAAGAAGCCGTCAATTCTCTAATTCAATTCTTCGACAGGCGTTTCAAGATTTTTAACTAATGCATCTATTGATGATCCAGCTTTTGCTATCTGTACAGAATCAAGTGTAATTAACTTCTCCGTAAACATAAATTATTTTTTGAGACACAATAATATGGTATATTATATCTTTAGTTCAATAACTCCACAAATTGTTTTAGGTTTTGGTTTGTTTTAGGTATGTATAAATTAAATAGTTATTTAACTCATTCTTGTAGATACGAGAAAAATCATTAAAAAACCAAAAACGAAGAACAAAGGGCTGTCTTAAAACAGAACGTCTATTTCCAAGCAACCAATGAATTGAAGTGGAAGGAAGAATTGAACTAGCGATCGTCAAGTAATAATCTGAGTTGGGAATCGGATATATAATTATATATATGTAATAGATAAAATTCTCGTGTCACGGTGTGCGTGATTTAACTCCGAAACGGCTCGACCGATTTTCGTGAATCTTAGCGCGCATATCGGCCAGGGTGAAGAATCGAACAACATCTATTTGTCATCCCCCTAAATGTTAAGGGTGGTCGACCCCTAATTTTTTTTTTGCCAAATTTTTATTATTGTTTTATGATACAGCATATAACAATACATACAACGGTAAATTTTCATCCTTCTACAATCAACACTTTTTTATTTGTTTTTTAATGTTTGATAGAAATAACATACATAGCAAAACAACGTTTGCGGGATCAGCTATCATATATATATAAAAATTAATTTTTGTCTGTATGCATTTTATAGAATTGTAAACTATTCATTTGATCGTGTGATGATCTTTAGCAAAGTTGTTGTGCATGAACCTACAAAGGTTTCTAAGTTGGTTGGTTAATTAAACTTATTTATATTATAAGGACAGGCCTCCCTCAAAGATCGTCACGATAGTGGAGGACCTGCCCATGCCGCATCTATCGACTCGTGGTCACATACTATCACATATATATATATATATATATATATATATATATATATATATTTAAAATACAACGTACAGGATGTTCGGTTCGACGTAAAATCTTTAAAGAATATATAGCTCATTTCAAAGCAAAATACTTCAAAGCTTTTATACTAACTTCCAATCATTCTTTATTAAAGTAACCACTCTGAAATAAGTTACACTAATTAATTTTTTTATTGAAATGCGACAGCCTTCAAAGTTACTTTAGTACTTCCGGCAATACAAAGTGTGCAAGGATAGATAGTAAACAATAATTAATTTTAATATGTAGTAATGCGTACTTAGTAAACGATTTTTTCTTACTATATTATGATTACTAGTTTGATTTTTTTGTTGGATAAGGATACCATACATTAATTGAGAGCAAACAAAATATACATTCACCCCTTTAAAGCTTACACCCACAACCAATATATCATTCTATATATATATATATATATATATATATATATATATATATATATATATATATATATATATATAAATTACACGTTGTAGTTATTATTATTACAATTAAATGCAATCTGTTAACATAACTGAATGTTATTAGTGCATAAACAGGTGCTTATTTCGCTCACCGTAACAAATTGGCAACGTTGAGTAATGCTAAACAAACTTGAAGAATAACTCTATCGATGTGTAAGGATATTTTTAATAGTGTAGAAACAAAAGTGACGCTTATTTGAAAATACGTTTGTATCAAAATGGTGTTCAAAGTTTTCAAATGCATTCATTCATTTAATAAAATCAAACAACTTAAATTGAGAGAATGGGAAATTTAGTAAAACTAATTTTGCTTTTACACTATTGTCGAACTATCTGTCATCAATACTACAATCTATAGGAGATTGTTTTATATTACAAATGAATTTATATAACCAGTTTTTTTTTTCACGCCTTCATATCTTTAACATTAACTGCCAGAGACTTTTCTAATATGTGAGATCATTTTCTTCACTTTACTATTAAGCTTTACCTTACTATTTTACATATTATCTTCTCTTGGACAATTTTAATTTCTAATCAGTAAATAATTATATCGACCCATCTTAAATTAGGAGGACCGGAACATAATGTCGTCGTTTCAGTCGACATATTTTACAGAAAAACCGATTGGTTTCTGCCCGGCATTAAAAATTTGTATACTAGACGGCAAAAGGTTGTTGATAACGAAGATGAATATTGTTGATTAGAAATAAAAACTTGTTAAAAATGTAGTCGTGTGAGTTTAACTTAAGAAAGCGACATTACTTTTCGGTTCCCAAATACATTATATATATCTTTTTCTTTCTGACTGCTTTTCACTCTATGAGGCCTTTATATCTACTTTATCTCATATACTAACTTAATCTATCTTTATACAATACATTTCACATACTATAATATAATATTATTTATACTATATGTGCGTGCCATTCTCAAAATAGATGACATTTGGCACATTATATCTATTTATTAGTTAATTATGTTTCCTTTATACATATTATGGATCTATTTCGTTCCTCGTCTTATTGAGCTTCTTCGCAGCCGGTGCGTGGGTGTTAAACCTATCTCCTAAAGCACCATCGAAGAGAACCTCTGGTAGCGCGCCGAGGTTTAACTTCCTATCCGTAGATGACTTCAGGTCATATCTACACCGACCGTACTTCAGACAGTCCTAAACAAGTTAAAAGAAGCGCTGATAATATATATAAAAACCGGTAAAAACTTTTCGATCGTCTGTCCATCGTCTAAAAGTCATATCGGTAACGGATAAACAAATGGTACGAGGTAAACAAATCGGTCTTTATCAACTCTGCCACCATCAACGACGCGCGGGCCCCGACGTCAGACCCCAAGATATGTGTACACAGCAACAGCCAAGAGGTCTTATTAACGTGGACACTCGTACTGTTCATTAAAGACTTTAGTTTTACGACCATTGAAAATAACATACCGTACAGACCTTCTTAATTGAAGGTCAGGTGAACCTTTTAAAGTTTTGATAATTCACATTTTTAAAAGACCTATCGGTAGATAGAAAAATTAAACAAATACTTCGTTTAAGACAAATCCGTTGTAGATTTTAAATTTAAATTTCCGTGAAAGAGAGAAGAAAGAGACACGTTTGTCCACATTCTCTGGAAACTCGTCTTTGACCAGAGGTAATCCTAAATGCAGTGTGAATTATATAAGATTGTTCCTCGGGATCGAACCCGCGACATAAGATCACATATCTCAATCCCCTACTCCTGGGCGACTACTGCTTTGAAAATAGTTTAATCATTTACTATGATCCCTTATCTTCATTCAAATTTTTGATGAACATATTAATGATTCATAGCTTGGTGATGATAAATAGTTAACTAAAGATTAATTATAACCTGCTAAGTTTTAAATTAGATTAAAGTATGTAAGCAAATATATTTATTGATGAAATGATTTTATTATCGAAAAAAAAAATATTTTGTTAAACTCGCGCATTTTTTTATGGCCTGTCATTGAAATTGCGTTGTATTTATTTATTGTTTTTCTATTTGTATATAATATTGGTAATTATATTGGTAATATATAATATTAAGGAGACAAAAGATTGTTGATAACGTAAGTGAATATATTGTTGTTTATAGATAAAAACTTGTTAAAAATGTAGTCGTGTGAATTTAACTTAAGAAAGCGACATTACTTTCCGGTCTCTCTAATAAACATAATTTACAAATACGGGTACAAAATCTCAATTGAGTCGGATGGTCTCTGCTGCCCTGTTGACATGTACAGAACCTGTAAGGTTTCGGTTGATAAGTGATATCCATGTAAGAAAAGGACCAATATTTAGCCACTTCCGCACATAGTATAATATAAATATTGGTCCTTTTCTTACTTAGGATGGACTTCCGCAAGGTAACGCCTGATTCCATTAAATAAGTGACATCCATGACAATCCCTTATAACACGTTACTTTTATAACGCGTTTTTATAATAATGATAAAGCTTGTTAATAGTTTTAACGATTTATATTACATTTGTGTGGGCAAAAGCCTCTTCTAAAGCCTTCTGTTTTTCTCTATCTCTGACAACTTGGAGTCACCCCTGACCTGCCACGATCTCGTCTACCCATCTGGCATTAGGTCTGCCTCTCGCTGGGGTACCCCAAAGTTCCGTCCAATTAATTATTTATTTTAAAACTCTGTATGTCTACCTGCTATCAGCGAACCTGTTTTAATACTACCAAAATTTCAAAACCTTCATAACAGAGCTTACTCAATTTTTTTATTCGTATATTAAAATGTTTGAAATATAGAAAGTCAGTCGCTCGTAAAAATTCGTATCTTTAATCATGATTTTTATCGGACGTAATAAAAATTGCTTTAATTTCCCCTTTAAGGGGTCCAAAGAGATAATATTGGTTTTATGGAATTATTAACATTGTAATCTTAACCTATATAGATAGATTGTGTGTGTATATGTGTGTGTGTATGTGTGCGAGTATGTGTGTGTATGTGTGTATATATGTCTTTCTTAATTATTTCCCATATTTTTAGATTTTAACTAGACAAACCATATTTAATCAACTTACGTAAAGCGCATATCGATTACTTTAGAAAAAAAATTTTCCTTTTACCCACATAAAAATAAAAGTTTTTTTTTTAATATACTACAGATAAGTACGTCAATAATGACTACTGATCATCATTATTTCTGCCCTAGGACGTGCACTGATGGACAAAAGCCTCTCAAATAAGCTTACTATAGAACCTTAAAAATGGCTTGCAACTCGAGACATCCGACGAACTTAAGAAGGTCGTATGTCTATTTTTTGGACGTCCTATGCTGCGTTTACGAGTCCCTGGTCTCCAGTCCAGAACCTTCGTTGCCACTTTAACTTGCCAATCCACTTGGCTATGACAGTTTCCTTTGTCTATGGATCTCTTCTCTCTATGACTCGATAAATAGTTATACTATTGACTAAAATGGTATAAAGAATTGTCTGTTCTGAAGTCTTGTAGAAAACATACCGCGAACTCAATTCCGATAGACCAGACCAATATCAATAAATAACTTGTTTAGAAGATACCTCGGATAAATTATGACTTATGGACGTATAAACGTATATACACATCATACATATATATATATTGAATAAAAGGCAATCACTTATTCTATTTTTATTAGTATTCAACATATGATTAAAACATAATAATAACATTAAATTTTACTATAATTTTTTAAAAAGACTTTCGAAAACATTTCATGTTCATTTTTCGCTTTGTTCCGATGAAAAACTATCCATTCGTATATCCCTCACAGCAATGTACTACAAACAATTATATTTAAAATTTCTTTCATCTGAAATTCGTATAAAGAAACTACTCACAAAAGCTGGTGTTATTCAAAAGTTCGCTGAAAATGAATCGCTCCTTCCAAATTCAAATATTTTTGAATATAACGAGTACAATGAAGAAATATCTACGATATTTCTTCCCAGTTCTCAGTAGCGTCTTTGTTCTGTTCTATATTTAAAATAATATTCGAATTAATTAATTTCCACGAAACGGAATTTAATAATCTTCATCAGATAGTATTACATTGCTGCTTTTCTTCAACAGCTTAAATGTTAAGACGAAAATAAAATGATTTGAAAGCGTCCTTAGGGGGGATTTACGAAGAGGAAACTTATTAGGGAAGTACTCCGCGAAATTAATTACTTAGATACGGCAGTCAGTGGCAACGGCAACATTGATTACTGTTTTTACTGTTATATGTAGTTAAGACGCCCAATGCTGAACATAGGCTTTCCCCAAATACTTCCAGTGAGACCAGTTGGAAACAGCCTGTATGTAGCATCGTTCGAAGACCTCAACAAGGTCTTCTCTCTCCATTCTAGAACCTTAAAGCGCCATGTGTTCTACGTGGCCTGTCCATTGCGCAGGGAATAATTATGAAAAATATGAAGTAATATAATAATGCATTTAATGGTCAGCATTAATAATATATGATGCACAAATTATCTCATTGGTTAAAAATTTCTTAGGATGCGTTTACACGGGAGAAAAATGTCAGACTACATCTATCGCTTGCACGGTGCGGACGTGTTCAATTACTATCGGTTCCTACTTTTTAAAGAGTATTTTTGAATCTTTTTGAAACGATGCCGAATGACAAATGTAAGAAACACAGAAACTGACAACAACGTCAGATATTTCATAATTTTAGATTTTTTTTCTTTACTTTTCTATAAAAGTATCTTTTAAATAGCGTTATTTAACTTCCACGCATACGCTTATAGCAGCTTATATTCAAAATATCGTTATAAATATATATAATAGTTTTTTTTGGTATAAATGGTGTATTTTTAAAATGACCTCATTGTTTTGATAGACGCTTTAATATCGCACATTTAAACAGGATGTACATTACGCTTTGACCTCAATGGCCACGTCACACTGAACCTAAGAGATGGATATGATGCAATGCAAACAGAAGACGTAGTCATATTGTGAATAGAACTAAACCTCGGACGCTGCTTCGTGTATTACAAATTCAAATTCGAAATTACTTAATTTAAGTACGCATTTACATGTATTTTTAAATTGTCTATTATTTTGTAATTGTAAATAATAAAAAAGTCACCACCAGCTTGGAACGCTGATCGGTTAAAAACAGACGAAAAACTCAACAGTTGCATTTTTAAATAAAATTTAAAAATATTTGATGTATACATTACAATATCGACCATATAAATGAGTCAACAAACCAAGTTCCACACATTTCGATCAACTAATACATTATATATTACACAACTTACATTATATATATACAAAAATAAAATACTTTTTCAACTTTATCTAGGTAATGTGTACATGTCCATTTTCGGAACTTGCATAACTATGTACCAAAATGACGAAACTAGACGACCATATTCTAACAACATAACTTAAAGATATATCTAGTCAAATTCACGGACTTTATTTTTAAGAACGGTCCATTCGATTTTCAAATATTTTTTTTGTGTCAAATGGCATTTGAACATGCGTGGCTGCAAAGCGCAGAGGGCGCTTAGCTTAAAACCTGTTTTATCGGTAGTCAAGCCTCATGGTAGCGAGGCTTGGTGTCTACCTGAAGAACCTCGGAGCCACTATATACAATTTAACTGGACGACAATACCTCGGGTTGTCACTCGTCGATAATAGTTCATTTAGCATTGGACGCTCGAGAGGGCTGAACCTCGACTTAGTCTAATTTTATTACTTGATGAACAACAATACCACTCCAGAAAGCATTACAAGAACTGGCAGAAAAAACTCCAGCAACGCTTACAATTGGAACGGTCAGAGGATCTCTATTTTCACAGAAGATACAAGTATTAAACTAAGTGATATGTGCCCGAAAGCCAACTTTTGTGCTTTTTGAGATACGAGTCCTTGTAAGGATTATTTTACGGCTTTTTAGTTTGGGTGTGCAATAGCCCGAGAACTTTTGTGTTGTTTTGGTTTAGAGTGTGATTCCCCGAGAACGTAAATAGAACTTTCCTGATGAGACCTGATTGTCTGTTGGTCGTTTGAACTGAACTGTCACCTTCCGATTTTTTCATGTTACCTACTTGTTAATATTAATGACTTCAACAATACGCTATACTTAATACGCTATAAAAGCAAATGATAAGTAACTATAAAATAATGCATAAACTAAATAAGACATTGCGTGGATATCTCAGACATTTAGTTTATCTAGTAAGCTGCAGTACGGATCGTATAAACATCCGGCGTCGTGACTAAGAATAACAAGTTGACAACTTCAGGGACATCGCATGACTGTTTAGTCAGTTGTAACTTTGACTCCAGGGGTATCAATGCTCACCAGAGCAATTCGTTAGATTCATCGTTTTAGACCATAGGCGCTCACTATAAAGCATAGGCTTACCTAAACACATCTATGACTTACTTATTCTCTGTTGAAGTGCGTGCTGTACATGCTTTACAGCTTCATCTGAGTTACGCAGCGGAAGGGTCCATGAACTTAAAGATACTTAAAGATATATGAGGGAATATACCATAATCGCCAACAATTGGTGATGATGATCGTAGTAAGGTGTTATGATATGCAGAGAACTCTGCTGCCTATCCTCTATAAACTTATTTGAGAGCCGTGGAAATCCTATATCAATAATGCACATAGTGTGAATAATAACGAAATCTATAGTCAGTTAATTTACGTATCAATTTTGAAAAATAACACTATACACATAAAATAAAAAGAAAGTATCTATCATTGATGTTTTTCTGACCACAAGAATGACGTAAGCAACATACTAGTTTTTAATGGACGTACAACAAAGAAAACGTTTGTTGTGTTCTATAAAAATTAACGCGTAATTGATTTTAATTTGTTCTAAAAATATATGACTCTGACTAACCCATGCATATTTATTTTTCATTAAAAATTACGTATAAACGTCTTTTTTTATTTATTTATGC
Source organism: Battus philenor (assembly GCF_028537555.1). Lineage (NCBI taxonomy): Eukaryota > Metazoa > Arthropoda > Insecta > Lepidoptera > Papilionidae > Battus > Battus philenor. Next base: position 1,188,378 of record NW_027181759.1, on the reverse strand, counting down.
TTGCAAATGCGTTAAACAAAATCTATCAAACAAGTCACGGAAATATAAACTACGTATTAAAATTTGCCAACCTTAATTATTGGTTTGTTGTTTTGAATAAAAACTAATGAAACGTCCAGAACAGACAAAGGAAAAAAAAAAAACAAAATGGCGAGAAGAGCATTCAAAAAATCAATTTATTTACAAGCACTTTAGAATTATCAATTATTTTAACATTATAATTAGTTAGCTACCACGCGCTCGGAACGCCGATCTTCTAAGGAGAGCCGGCCAAAAAGTTTTTATTTTAATTAAATTTACCGATGTTTGAAGTTTACAGTACAACCATATACAAAAAGTCAAAAAAAGTTCCGCACATTTCTATCAAGTTAAAACGCTTGAATGCTATAATAAGATTTATTTAGTAATATACATTTAATTTTAGATTGAAAACATATGTCGTTGAACTTTATTATACATGCGTATGTACTAAGGGTTGTAAAGAATTTGTTAAAAATGTATTAAATTAGGAAAATTACGCAATATCGATTTCTATATTTTTCCCGAAAAACATTAAGCCAAAATTTCACAAACACATTATTTTAAAACTGGGATCCAGTCACGACAATCTACCATTTTAATTGCGAGTATAAGTAATTAAAATAATAAAAAATTCGTTTTATCTATACAGATAACTGATTAAAAAAATCATATGCGTTATGTAGCTTTAATTAAATAAAAACTAAATATAAACACTTTTTGTGATTTTTTTACTTATTTATCATGTTTCATTGTCAAATCAAGGAAAATTAAAACTAAGACCAATAAATGTTCACAAACATACAACTCACAATTACTATAAAATGATAATAAATTTATCTCCTACTCTATTATGTTTCATCACAGGCTAGAATTCTTAAAAACTAAACTAACACGCAAAAAAATTGTTTACAAAATCAACACATCATATGTGGTGCAAGAATGTTCTGGAAAGTTCCAAATGAATATTTCGGTCGACCGGAAAAAGATCATGTCCTCATAGCCATTGTCAAATAACACCTATTTTAAAAAAGGAACATGGACTAGATGCTATAAATAATTAAAAAAAAAACATATTTGGGTCATCGATTAATTAAACTTTATTTTGCACACAGATTTATTAAAAAAAAATTAAAGCACATTTATTTCTGATATTTTACTATTAAACTTGTACGAGTTACTCTGTACACGTATAAATATGACTAATTTTTGGCATCTCCAAGTTGTCAATTACGACTGTAATATTAGAAGACATCAATAATTGAGTCCCATGAGAACCCGATGACTTTGCGGTATTAAAATTGGGTCTAAATATAAAATAGTTGGTATCGTTTCAAGTAATATGAACGTAAATATGTACCACATTTTCCTGTTTACTATATGTGGAACTGAACGTTTTTGATAGACGCTTCATTTATGTTTATCAAATCTCATTGAGTCGAGACAGAGAAAACTAAAATATGTTACTTATTATTTAACTCCTACAATTAATCTTTCCGTAACTTTAAAAATAAGATTAAACTCAAGATTTTTAAGTACTCTATGTTTAAAAATATTACATTATCTTATTACATATATTTTCTAGGTAATTTTTTACAAATATATACTAATATAGAGAAGTATTTATTTCAAACCAGATTCTGAAGGGACAATTTCGAAATAAAATTTTATTTTGATATAACTTAAAAAGAATTCGCTAAATAGTTGTGATTAAAATAAGATTTGTAATATTTATGTTTAGTGCTATAATGTAAATGAGACAATATACCTTGTTAAAAATATTTATTAAAAATTATTAACGAATCGTAAGATTTATAATATAAATGCAAACGTTAAAAGATACTTAAAAACCTCAAATTTATATGAACCCCATGTAAAATAGACGATAAAAAATATTTCGAAGTTTGGATACACAGTAATAATTCCATTTATTAAATAACGTAGCAAATGTATATGTATAGCATAATGCATAAACGATTTGAAATTACAAGTTTAAAGAAGAAATTATATTGTTCAGTTGAAATCAATAACTTATTATATAGTTACTTTTTAACTCTTGCATACATTATATTAAAAAGATATAAGCTACAATATTAAAAAGTAAATGTTATCCTCTATATATCAAACATAACTTGTAAAGTATATTCCTCAAATCTGTTACATATAGAATTCGTCGGAACACGGTTAGGCCTACTGCAACACGGAGTTTAAGCTGTGTTCTGTTAGACAGCACATTCGTTTCTTTAGATTTTAGTCGTATAGATAAAAGAAACATTGCTTACCTTATTATCCGGTTTGAATCCACAATCCACGAATAAAATCCGAATAGGAAAACACAAACAGTCGCACAAAAATCACAAAAACACTGACACTTGCGATTCTCTCGATATATTCTGTGTCGTCGTCGTACACAAGTTTATTTTTAAATATTCTTTACAATCACAACCGGCCAGTATAGTTTCACGTTCACTTCACCGCGAATTTAGTTTTGATGGTGGAAAATTAGATTAATATGTTTATAGTTTAAATAGAACTGCCCAACGTTACGGCATGTTTATTATTCCTATTTGAAGAGTATATTTTGGAACCACGCCGTTTGCCACTGGCAAATATCGATGTTTAGGGAAGACCGTGAACAGCTTCCGCATCCCAAAAAACAGCTGTTCGAGTACGCTGTCGCCTAAAAATCGATTTCAATGAAGAATCAGAAACACTGCAATCGCACTGCACTACACACGAATTTCCTCTATACTAAATTAACCAGTTTCGATTTATAATGCATCCCTTCACCGTGTCAATGCGAACGCTTTCAAATGACCTAATGGTTTATAGTTTTATTATGGACTACTTGAAGGAGGAGAAATGAGTTGAATGTGAACTGCGAATGTTTTTCGAGCACTGAATTTGTTGTTTATTGTGCTGAATGTTTAGTACACCCGAAACACACAGGAATCATAAAAGCGGACGCACGCGGGCGCGCTCGGCCGCTGACTGCGGAGCCGCGGGGCGCGCGGGGCCTGTGGGGGGAGCGGGGGCGGAGGGCGGGGCGCGGGCGGGACGGCTGCTCGGAATGCTATTGTAGGCGAACTTGCCCGCCACTTTTTTCTCTCAATTCTGGTCAAACAAGTTTTGTATACAACCTGCATTGTAAGGATTCCGCCATTCTTCCAGCGAAGCAACGGGTCTCTCTGAACTTAGAGGATCATATGGGTTCGATTATATTTCAAGCTTTATTCGTCTAGACTTCTAAGAAGCCCAATACAGAGCACTCATATACAATATGAAATAACAACCACAACTACTTCTTTGTTGTGGACAGTTTACAAACCAGAATGTAAAGAAATCTTATCTAACATCTATAAAACAAATTAATACTTCAATTAAAAAGTTTTTAGTGCTTTTCTAAACACAATAAAAAGGTTACTTCATCTTCAACTAACATAATATTAGTTTGAAGAATATATTTGTCTGTAACTAGGGTGTTTAGTAGTGATTAGAAATAGTATGCAGAGCGCGTATCTCGCGGATCATGTCCCGCAACGCGATGCGAAAAAACAGAGTGGAACTTTTCTCGGAACAGCTATAATAAGCTGCGGTGTCAATCTGCGCAGTGACGTCACCAGTCTTGCCAACATAACTCCAAATTATTGGGCGCCCAAACACAATTCCAATTTTAAAAAATAATCTTAAATAACAACTTTAATTTATTTTACATCATTTTAGTGTTGTCAGTTTGGTTAAAATTATTTGATAAGATCTTATTTAACTAAATTAAGCTTAAATATTCATATATTACTGATATCATTACAATTTTTGGATTATACATATAGACTTATATATTTTCTAAAATAAATATGTTATGTTTCTTACAATCTGAAATATGCCGAAATCGAAACAAATTTATGCAATCAACCCATAAAGCGCAACTTTATATGAATTGATGGTATATTATAAAGATATTTTGTTCGTATGGATTTTAATATGTTTTTTTTTAATGTAAAACAGAACACGAATATTGTAATTAAGATCGCCATCTTGAATTTTTTAACTGTCAAATTAATGCAATGCATGTAATGTGACAAAGCTTTAGATTTTACTAATCAACAGTGCTGAATTATGCAAATATATCATTCGACCTTTTCGGTATAATAAAAAATAATTATTCATCTTATAAACAGGTGAAAATGCAAATCGTCATCTAACACTGCATTCTCGCTTCATATCAAATAGGGTGGAGCACAGACTACACTAACGTCGATTTATATCTTTTGTGTTCACTGGCATGCTACATACTTTAAAATATGACAAAGATGTACCTGCAGAAATTGAGTAATAGATGATAATTGAAATTATTATTGCAATTAATTAATCAAAATTATTGTGAATTAAATTTAAAAATTATTATTACTAAACGTATACATGAAAATGTGTTGTATTATCTGTAATACGACTTGTCAAATTTTATTAATAAACTATTTTTATAGTATACGAATAACGGTCGTTGTTGTAATTAAATTAATAAAAAGGCGTCAAACTAAGGTATGTATATAAACTAATGTGAAAACGTAGCTTTGGAATGTTAAATACAAATATTGATTGGCAAAATTTTTAACATTTCGAATGCACATTGCTTGTTTTAATAATACAAATTTTAAAATAAGATCGTTATGGTTATCTAGTATTGATAAAACAGTCAAGAAGTCAAAATGTCTGCTAGATTTCGACAATAATCTAAAACAAAATGTTGAGTTTTCTTCTATATAAGCCGTTTTCAATTATATAAAATATTTTAAGGAAAATTAATTCGATTAATAAAATTAAATTGACTTGTTTAACCATAAATAAAGGCTTCGAATTTCAAATTGAATAGGATGTGTTTTGTCGTCGGGAATCTACTCCTGAAGGAAGGAATCCCGCCATCCAAGGTTACAAGGAATCAAACCGAAGTATTTGAACAGCGATAACCGACCGCCGTCGTCTCGGCTGCGTTCGGCCCCGATAGAGACAGAGCGATTTAGAAGCCAGATGATAGAATGAGATGGATTGATATATTTTATTTATTACCATATCAAGTTGCGACGGGCTCTATCGCGCTGAGAGAGACAAGTATATTTCTCTCAACTCCCTATCTTCTGTTTATTCTTGTTTTTTTTTTCTGTCAATAGAAACTTTGGGATAGTATTTAAAAATTTACTCTCAAGTTTTTTTTTTAAGTTGGAACGTTCAAAGTAATTTCCGTTTGCAATTCATAAGAGTCTCGTGTTCGTCGGGCGTCTAGTTTCGTCGCCTAAGCGGATCGCTTTAGCCGGCCGCGTACAAAGTTACACAAAGTTGTGCTGAGCCAACAATGAATGTTTATCGCTCGCCGGCCGACAACAAAAACTATCCGTACACGCAGCACGCATTTATAAATATGCATTCTTTTATTTTAATTCGCGTTACGAACCGGCAAGCAAGCCGGCAGCTTTTCTAACGACTAAATTATGATTTTTAAATTTGTATTTCTCCTTATATCATTTATAAGAACTTAATTACTTGTATTTTGCTATCAATATCAAACGGTTATTGACATATTTCTTAAATATTATTATAACAAGTGTGATAGCAGTAAATCTGTTTTATCAATGATAGTACACTACAATATTGATATGAAATTAACTTTATCGATGCAGTTCATATTAAAATTAGACATAATTACACGTACTGTTACACTTAATAGACTCTAATATCCTTTTTTTATCCTTTATAGGTTAACCATTTGACCTCTGTCTCGCCTGATGTTCAAGGTTTAAAATGGTACATTCTTACCTAGAAGAAACCTATTCACTCTAATCTTAAATGCATCTAAGTTATAAAAGGCTGAAAACAACGACGCCGGGGGATTTTATTTTCTGGTTTCGTATAGAATTCTGATCTGAATAAAATACCCTGCCCTCTAGAAGATGGACACGATTATTATATATATATATATATATATATATATCCAGCTACCTCGATCATCATCATATCAGACGTAACACGTCTTCAGCTGAACGTAAGCCTCCCCATAGACTTCGAATAGGACAGGTTAGAAGCGGCCTGGCATCCAGGGTATTACGGTGACCTTATCATGGTTGTTAGTATGCCTTGTGGGTAGATGTTGCTGTGCTTGCCGATCTATGGTCTCAGCATCAGAACCTCCAAAAGCCACACAAGCTAGTCCTTAATAAGGTTTTAGCAGCAAGCACTAGACTAGGGATATCCCTGGGTAAGGTAGACATCTCACGACAACCCTCGATATATCACAGCAACACGAGACCACATCAGATTGCTTTCCCTTGGTGTACCAAAGATTCTCAAACCCTAACCCAATGTCACTATACGCAGCGAAGTCTGATCTCTTCTTATTTCACAGAACTAACACAACTTTGACTTCGCTTATTGTCTATTTATCATCAATTAGTTGTTGATATAAAACCGTTAACTAATTTAGACCTATATCTCTCGATTATAATTTGGATGGAGTATGTATTGGAAGAACGGAGGCCAATTTAAATCTGCTTCACCAGAGTGAATCTATCGCGAGACACTAGGACCCCACGCTGTCTGGCTTTGTGTGGTTTAAGGCGTCAATGATAAAACAATTTGGCAAAATGCGAAGAATTGGTGGAAGCTGTGGTCAGTAAAGACTGAATAAGAAAGAATAAATGATGAAATAGCTGAACAGTGAAAGCATTAGATGACTCTGCTGATCAAGCAAGTGAACGTTGGAACTTTGCATCGAAGAGTCAATATGAACCAGCGAAGCTTAGTAACCCATATGCTCTAGGCAAATCAAGTTTATTCAAATAACTGCAGATATTTCTTCTGATTTTGAAGTTTAAGTCCCTAAAATACATATTTATTTTTGAAAATGGACTTTTCAGCTCAAATGGCTATTGTAGATTCCGCGATTTTGAGGCACAGGGGGCAGAGGGCGCCTGAACTAAGACCTCTTTAAAGGTAACAAAGCCCGACGACTTCTGAGGAAGCTTCGAGCTTCTCAATCGTTTCGACGGACGATAGACTAGATATATTTAATTAGTTGTAAAACTGTATAGTAAAATTCCACAGTCAATTTAAAATCTGCAACTGGAGAGATGTAAAACCAATATTAAAAAAAAGTATATTATTATATCCAAGTACACTATACTGATGTTAATTCGTGGAATGAAGCGCTATTGGTGCTCTCTCAGGAAGCTAATTATTGTCGCGTACTCTTTATGAAATATACACATCTATTGTCGCCTCACAATTATATTTCTTCAGTAATTTAGTAATACGAAAAATTACGAAATTCTTTTGCTTGCCCACACAGGCCTAAGTACAACAGTGGGATTCCTACAAATAAAATGATGATGATGAAGATACATCCTTCGTTTATTTTGAGTACATCTGCATTAAAATTACCTTGTTATTAATGTAATGTTAATTAATGTCATATGGGGTGATTTTTAATAGGAATAACAGTAACTCTGAAATATGTTACATTTGTGTATTTTTTTATTGTTATGTGACAGGACTATCATTTATAACAGTGCAAAGTCTGCAAAGACAGATTGTAAACATTAATTAATTTCAATAAGTAGTAAATCGAATTAAAAAAAAACTTTTTCTTACTAAATTATCATTACGTACGACGTACTTTTATTAACTGAAAGCTGAAAAAAGGATTTTATACTTATAACCAATCATCCTGTATATACAGTATGATTAGTTATACTATCTGTAACCGTAGACTGTACCGCCAGAGGTTATTGTAACATATTTCAGAGGATCATTTTACAGAGGATGATTAAAAATATTTGTGCTTTTCACTTATAAATGAACTAAACTTTCTTACCAGCATTTACATATGTAATTGTATAGGTGATATCGTGAAGTAAGCGCTCTGTCATTAAATGTCCACCGTTGGGCGCGTGATATGAGATTAGTGAGTCAACAAACTGTTAGTCGGAAATTTGTTTTCGTAACACTCAAAGCTAACTGTACGGTAAACAAAATTTGTTATGCGTCTGTACATACTTGTAACGTGTATTTGGTTTAAAACTACTTTGAAGTGTTCGAAAATTTAAACTAAGTAAGAAAAGGACCAATATTTAGCCACTTCCGCACATGCAGTGGTAGTCGTGCAACAAAGTGAACCGATTAGTGCTCTCTAGTGCACAGAGAACTCTGTGTTTGGCACGAATCGGTGTAATATGGCTCCTGAGAATGCCCCGTGGAGGGGTGAAACACGTGTTGAGTGATTTGGCGGTGGCGGTTGTGTGATTCGCATTGTTTGCCGCATGCGCTTTTATGAGCGGGCTGGCGGACGGTGCACTTTGTTGCACGACTACCACTGCATGTGCGGAAGTGGCTAAATATTGGTTCTTTTCTTACTTAGGATGGACAAGGTAACGCCTGATTCCATTAAACCTTGGCCTTTCTTATAAGACATGTGGTATATGACCGCGTCTCGGATCCGTATGTCTAGACTATTATGTTGTTATTATTACATATGACAGTTATTACTATTATTTGATGTATCAAATATTACTAAATATAAACAACTAAAGGACTACGTCTCTATGACGCAAAATGTCGTGATAAGATCTTTCATTTCATTTATAAGTTTTAACACATAAAAGCTTTAAACGAGTGAGTGTAATGTTTGATTTGCTCAATTAATATATGGTGCACCTTATTCAAAAATGAATGGTTTCAGAAATAATATATAACGAAATTATATTATAGTAAAAAAAAGCGTAGCCAAAATCCAAACTACTAGATATAAAAAATAATTATTGTTCGCCGTCTGTCTTTGCAGACTTGAACTACCAGAAGATATTGGCCTATCGCATTCCTAGTTTCAGAGTAATCGCCTTATACATGATGTTTGAAAATATGTGTTAAACCTTTAAAAAGTTTTGGTGACAAATTATCGTATATATTGACACTTTAAAAGCGTTTATTCCTATAACAAATCAACCTGTATATTTTATCTGTGAAATTAGTTTTAGTTATATATGAACTCTACATTAGAAGGTCTTTGCTTCCATAATAATATAGATTAAAACATTCAGTTGATATAAGTTCGAATTAGGAATGAAATTAACCGACATAGCCTGGTAAATTAGTCCAGGCAGTAAATACGCATAAAAGCCTTAAAAGCATTTCGCCGACAAATTAGCTTTACGTTCATCCCTCTAAAACATTTACACCTATACCAAGGACTCTATATACGAGGCAAAAGTACCTGCATCTAGAACAAATCAAACCAAATTTAGTTATAGCAATAAAACAGTACATAAAATAGTTGAGATCGTGTTCTAGCTATCTGTTATTAACATGTAAGACCTCTATAGCTACGAATTGGTTGACCTTATCGCATCGTGTTCATTGATAACCAGTGTTTAGATAGCTCCTATAAAATTTTTGTTATCAGATTTGAAAGCGGACGCGGGCTTCTGCTACTAAGATGCGCTCTACTAAACACAGGTAGAGAGGTCTATCTAATATATCTTGAGTATCTCTTAAATGTGTGGATTGAGATGCAGTGACTTTTTCTTCTTAGATACGCAGTCTTTCTCATATGCCGAGACTGAATGAAGAGAGCTTCATGGATGGGCCGGCTCTCTCTCATGTTGTGACTCTCTCTTCATAGATGTGCGTTATTTCTCACATGCCATGACTCTCCCTTCTTAGATGTTCTAGTTACATCATCTCCCTTGATCCGCTCTTGTTAAAAGTGCGGGTTCTCTCAGATACCTTGACTTTCTGCTTTTAGATGCTCGGGCACTCTTAGATGCAGTGTCTTTTTCTTCTTAAACAGGCAGGCTTTCTCACAATCCGTAACTCTCCCTTCATAGATAGGCGGGATCTCCCACATGCCGAGACTCTCTCTTCTTAGATGTTTTGGTGCCATCACATTTCCTGACTCCCCTTTGCTAGAAATGCGGGTTCTTTCAGATACCTTGACTCTCTCCTTTTAAATGCTCGGGCTCTCCCACAGCCCGTGACCCTATCTTTATAGAAGTGCGTATTTTCTCACATGCCACGACTCTCTCTTCTTAGACGAGCGCGATCCCTTAGACGCCGTGACTCTAGTCATCTGATCTGCCACCTTCATCTCGGTGAAGCTGTAAATTCTCTCTGATAAACAGCATTTGTCTATGACAAAAAAATAACTTCCGCGCAAATACAAATTACTGAACTATAGTGTTATAACTTTGTGTTCTTTTTAAATGATTTTATCTTTTATGATAACTATAATTCCATAATTAAATTTCTTATGTAATTATGAAAAATAGCTGATAAACGTAATTTCATATAATCATAAAGTAATAAATTTAGACCGCATCTTTCTTTTTCACGTGACGTTTTAGTCATTGCCCTGTTTATTATTTTGTAACCTTTTTGGAGTTAAATTTAAAATATTGGATAACATGTACAGATAAAAAAAAGTTTTGTTTTTTAACACATTTAGTATTGACGTGTTTTGTCGTATGATTAGTATTTCGTTTATAAGAAAGTTGAATACTAGACGAAATCATAATTGATATTTAGTAGACATTTTTACCTTCAAATTTCAATATGCTGAAAATTAAAGTGTATTGCCATGTTAAAATAATATCTGTTATATTTTTAGAAATGGCACGTAAGGATATAAGGTGTGGTAAGTTTTTTTTTTAATAGAAAATTGAATGACAGACGAAAGCGTAACCAATAATTAGTAGACAATCGTGGTCATGGCGCACAAGCCGAGCGCCGGCGGACAATGGCTGACGGATCGACGTCCATTGACGGGCACAAAGACGAGACAAATCAAAAATCGCCTCTCCTAGGGGCTGAATGCGTATCCGTTCGACGCTCGGGGCTTCCCCCTTATAAATCTCACAATGGATGGTGATTTAATTACAGAACCGGAGCCCGGGAAGAAACGATAAGTGTGGATCTTTGTTACTGTCACGTAAGTGTCAGGGAAGCAATATAAAGCTTCTCCTGCGAGCCCAACTATATACGTTCGAGTTGAAAATGAAGCGATTCGTCATCGATCAATCTGGTACATATGACCCTTGCTTTTAAAAGAATATCATCAACTGGATTAATGTGTTAATACTAATTACAGTCTCATAAGTGTCAATAAAGCTATGATACATATAACACAGAACACATATTTTAATCCAGCTTAGATAGAAGACATTGTAAATTAAGAACTTGGTAGGAAATATTTCATAGATCGATAATACTGAAATGTATACGCAGTACTTCTAGGTACGACAACCTTCGATTCATTATGTACGATTCCCTATTTACTGCTGTCCAAAATAATAAAATAATTTATCTATTCCATCAGTTATATAGGCTTTTTTATATGACTTGCTGTCCTGTCTAAAAGGCATTTCCAAATTCCGCGGCTACGAGGGCCAAAGTTCTTGTGGTTTAATACTTCTTTTTAAGATAGCAAAGCTCGAGGGATCCCTACGAAACATCAGCTCTGACCGCAACATACCACAATTTCACAGGAGCTCTTAGATCCCTTAGGATGCTCCTTGGAGCGATCAGGCTTAAGGTTTCTCGCGAAAAGACCTCGATTTGGACTTCACGAAAAATAGTCTCTGTGTACCCAAGACAGGGGAATTACTAGAGATATCAAAAACGGGGGCCATAAAAAAAGATATGTCACTACAGGGAAGTTCAATTCGTTTCTAGGTTCTTACTAATTGGACTCTAGCATTTTTGTCATGACATAAGTGAACTGTAACTGCCTATGTTCGCCTTTGGAAGCTCAATTAGTTTCTAGTTTCTATCTAATTGGACTCTAGCATTTTTGTCATGACATACCAGAGTGAATCAAAAAGTTCTTAGAAGTGCATATATATGAAATCTTTTTGGATCAAGTTCGATATTCAAAGTAAAGAGTGTCTATCACACTATATTTATGCAGACTGTCACTTGTTTTTGTCAGTTCGTTCGCATGTAATAATTTTTTTTGTGCAACGAGTTGCTAAAAAGTCAAAATTATGGATAAAAGTGAGTTACGTGTGGTGATAAAATATCTCAGTTTGAAAAAAATGTCTACGAAGGAAATTTTTTTTGACATTCAGCAGACATTAGGGGGTGATGCTGTACCCTATTCTACGGTTGCGTACTGGGTGGCTGAATTTAAAAGAGGTAGATCAAGCTGTAAAGATGACCCGCGTTCTCTCCGCGTAATCTCGAAATGTTCCAGCGTGATTCGGATAATTTTTGCCGTCGTCTTGTCACCATGGATGAAACGTGGGTCCACCATTTTGATCCTGAAACTAAAAGACAAAGCATGTCTTGGAAACGACCATCCTCTCCATCCATTAAGAAATTTCGAGTTGCTCCTACCGCTGGCAAAGTTATGGCCTCTGTGTTCTGGGATAGTAAAGGAATCCTTTTTATTGATTACATGCCAAAAGGCCAGACGATTACTGGACCCTATTATGCAAATTTAATCCCGAAAGTGCGTGAAGCGATTGAAGAAAAACGTCGTGGAAAACTGTCGTTGGGCGTGTTGTTCCTTCAAGATAACGCTCCTGCTCATCGATCGGAAGTTGCGCTCAACGCAATCCGCTGTGCTGACTTCAATCTCCTTGACCACCCACCATATTCTCCGGACTTAGCCCCAAGTGATTTTCACTTATTTCCAAAATTAAAAGAGGAAATTCGTGGAACAAAATTTCACGATAATGACGCGGTTATAGCTGCCGTAGAGGACTTTTTCGAGAGTCAAGAAAATAATTTTTTTTCACAAGGAATAAGGAAGTTAGAAACGCGTTATTCTAAATGCATTGCATTGGAGGGAGATTATGTAGAAAAATAAAATATTATTATTTAAATCTTTGCATTTTTTAATATTGATTCCAAGAATTTTTTGATTCACCCTCGTAAATGAACTATAAATGATGTATTGGATAATTATATGAAAGAATTAATAAATGTTATGTGCTCATTGGCATTTATAGCTTATTATTATTTATACCGTTTATGAGGTAAGGGAGAGAGCTAAGGACGGTTATCCTAGATCACTTTATAGTAACTAAGTTGGAGGTGATTCAAGGAATGTTGACGTTTCATGAACCATTCTCTACATTATTTATTTCTTTTGTATCTCCAAACACTTTTATTGCTCAGGCTAACTCTACATAAACTGATGTAAGGAGTGTAGCCCTTATAGAGACTTTAAGAGAAGGCACCACATCTTGGGCTTAGTATAATTGCCTTTAGTATTTCCATTGAAGAGTGTCCGGATGCACTTCAGAAAGAGGTAGCGGCAGGAGAGTATTATATGATATAGGTATTATAAGAACTCTATATATTTATATTTATATCTATCTAAACAAATAAATAAAATTCGATTCAGTTTGTAATATTAAAATAAACGCATTTTTATTACATGCATATAAATACGAAAACTACTTTTTTATTTTTTTCTGTCTGTTTATTCCGGCTTATTTCTGAATTGACTGGACCGAATTGACGGGATTTACACTGGCAGGTAGCTGATCTAATGAAAGTAACTCTGACTACTTTTTAAAAAAAAATTCTTAAAGGAAAATTAAGTAAATTATTTTTTTTTGGTCTTATACGCGCGGGCACAGTTAGTTGATCTACGTCTTTCAAGGTATATAAGTTTTAAAGGGTTGAATGTAAGTAATATAGAAAGTTACTACCCATTTTTAGCAAAAGCTTGAAAGCTATTACACCTTTTTACAATTATCCTGAATAAAGGCATCACTCTGAAATGATTCCAGTCTGCCTATATGTATACCTTCTATGACTAGCATTGAGGGTCCATCGATTGATATGATGATGATAATAATCGGAATTTTGTAAATATTTTTTTTTCTATGTTTTTACCACTTTATTATTTCTGATATCATTGATTTTTGAATAAGTATACATACATCGGACGACCGTTGGAGCCGAAAGATTCTCTAATAGCAACCACTATCTGGTAAAGGCCCACTGCTATATGGACTGACAACATAGTTAAGAGGATACAGATGATATACACATAGATATAGACGACATAGATAGGGAAGATAGATGCGGGCAGCGCAAAACCGATTATTATGCCGACCTTCTTGTCTGATGTCTTGCAGAAAGGCTTCCATCGACTGAGAAGAAGTAGAGCCTTACAGTTTATAACTACTAACTCTAATGTTTGTTAAAATATTGTTTTTATGCATTTTCCATTTCACTATTTTAAATGACGTGTAGACTAGTACTTAATGAATTAACACGTGTAATTTAAGTATGTTTGCAATATTAATTGTAGTGTCAATTGGTAAATAAAAAATTAGAGAATTAGTTCCTTTTTTAAAAGGGTTCCAAATTTTTTTACTTTGAAATAACTTTAGGTAAATATGAATAATTAAAATCCGACCTTTAATATCATTACCAAAATCACAGTATAGTGTTTATCTATTACATATGATACAAATAAAATACCTTAGAGGTTATGTGACTCGGCAAAAGGTACGCAGTTTCGGATACGGGGTTCATTCCACTGGTACCAATTACACGCGTATTTGTTTATTTAGTCTATATTTATATAACTCTTACCCATGTTTATTTACTTTTAATTTCATATTAACGCACATTAAAAAAGATGTATTATAAATATTATATCAAAATTTAAAAGTGGAGAGTTTAGAGACTCTCCTAATTATATATATAAAATAAATAATTGCATTAATCTTTATTTCTGACAGTTCGACTGTGTTGCAATGTTAATAAATGCAATTACCTACTATACGCGAATATCACAAAATTACAAAAAAAGAATGTCTTAAAATATTTAAATATGGATTCTCTCAGATATCTCTCACGTATGTCACATAATATTATAGTTAACAAGTTTTTATTTGCATCCAAATTCTTTTTGTTTCTACCTACGACGTAGATTATTATTTTTAAGCGAATTTGTTAATTTATTGAGATGCGGTTATATAGTTACTATTTTGCAATTAGTCCGCAAATAAATTAATTAAACATTCGTGAAACAAGAATGAAAAAAAAAACGTTTCGAAATTTAATCAGTTTAGTTTTGACTTATAATTAAGCATAGATTTTATAATTAATATTCGAAAGCAATAAATTCGCAACTACGAGTAAAAAACCATAGGAACTGACAAAGGCTAGTAATTAATTCGTAGATTAATAAGTAAATAAGGCGTTCCGCGAAGCATTGCACTAAAGAGTAATTATGAAAAAAATAAATCGTCAATTTAGGGTAATTAGGGCCTAGTGGTTCACTATTGCCGGTGAAAGCTGTCCCTGTCGCGCTGAGGGATCGATGCGGCGGCGAGCGGCGCCGCGGCGTTGCCGCTCCGTGCGTGTTTTGTTTGGGTCGCAGCCGCGCGCCGCTGCCAGACCGCGCGTCAAAACTTCCCGCTAGTGCTGTGCCGCCTCCCGCAATATACATTCAAAACTAATTTCATATAAAAAGTTCTTATATTACATTCGCTGCGCACAGTTAATATACTGATATATTTACCGCACTTTTATAAAGCAAATAAATGCTATAGAAAGACACAAATATTGTAATTAAAAATATAAATATAACAGTCATTATCAATAGTATGTCTACTGTTGGACCTTGTAGATTTCCAATAAGTCTAATTTAGACTCATTGTTTCTATTATATTGCCAAAGCATTCATTTTTGTTTTCATATCTCCATCACATGTTTCCTCACCTTACCTGCATCGTTTTCATGACGCTATGCTTGGTCGTGCCCCTAAATATGAAATATTTTTATTCCTTAGGATGTTTCTCAATTTGTTTCGTTTTTCCATAACATGCGACATTGACGTGAAACATTCATGTTATGAATGGTATCTTTTCAAAGATTTTGCCGGTGTTAGTGTGTTCTTGGTGGTCATCGCCAGTTTTAAGCGACGTGTCTGTAGACAAGAGTATGAGATCCTCGGTTTTTTATCCATCTTCAATGTCCAAATTCCAGTGCTCTGCCCATGGGTTGCGTAGTAGTTTTCGCCAGCAATACCTTTCAGGTGTGTTAATGGGTTTGCAATCTGTTAATAACAGTTTAAGGTTAGAAATCAGACAACACATCAAGTCAAAAAGTAAACAGGAACAATCGATTTATAAGCAAGATGATTCATACGCATCGTGCAAACGACAAAATTGATTCCAATGAACTTTTCTCTAAACTGTAATGAAATGTTTTTAAGAATTTTCGTTGTGCATTATCCTTATATTATTTCCATTGTTGCGTCATAGATATCCTCTTAGGAACAGAACATGACTAAAAGTCCTGGCTTTGATAAGTCAGTGTCCAAAAAAATAGCTCGAGCTTTTTACTTGTAGATAAAAAGAGGATGAGATAAGTTTTATAATGTTTCTAATGCTAGGTTAAAGATCTTATTTTATGAGAGAGTGCAAAATAATTTGTTTTGTAGATATGTTTCTAGAAAATGCCGATTTCCACGCAAAGTTGCACTTCACCGTTTTAGCGTAATCGTTGTTACATAAGAGTTTACCTTTCGGACATTGAATCTACGACCGAGGACTAGTGTCCTAGCGGCTTAGTAGCCGCAGTCTTTGATCATTAAGCAAGCATTCGCAACGGCTTTTAATGATCATTGAACAAAATCATCAATACAAAGGTATATTTAATTAATTATAGAGTATTCTGTAAAGTAAATGCAAGGAAGGGATAATTTTGGAAGCAATATCGAAGAGGGCATCGCTTATGCGTTTCTGTTATTGCAGCCTTATTTAATTAGAACGTTAGAATAGCCGTGAGAGGAAGTTCTGTTTGTTTGTTTGTCAGTGTTTTATTGTTGTTATTAAATATTTTGTTATAAAACGCTTCATTCTTTTGAGTTACAAAGTTTTATAAATTAATTTCTATAGTCTTCTTATTTTTTAACCGATATTGTTTCAAAACTAATTTTATTTAAGAAATCATTTAAAAAATAAATTTATGCCGTTCTATTAATAATAATTAATACCGGTTGAAAAAAATCGTAATAACTTAAAACGCTAATTTTTAACAGTCACATCACTAGTTTAATGTAAAAATTGTTAATACGTCTGAAGTTATGATTTTGATTGTCGTTAGTAGAAAAATCAAAGTTGGTTGGTAGACAAGCGTCTGATCCCTGGAGAATACGTACTTGCAAGACCAGGAAATCTGCCATGTACGTATTCCAGCTTCCAGTAATATTAAATTATTCATTTACTGTAAATTACGTTACTGTTTACAATTTTAAAAGGTAAAAGCGCTTAGCCTAGTATTCTTATATTACGACATTATTATGTCAAAGGCTCATTATAGACCACAGAGTTTTTAGATCGATCATGGAGTTACAGGGGCACTCGAGATTGGACTTCGGCTCGGTATGTCAAATGAATGATGTTTAGAATTTCGATTGCTATTGAAGTGTTACCGAAACTGCTTTACCGCGCCTTGGGTACGCGTGCGGAGAGACGGGGAGAGATGGTTGCCTTTCGGTCTGTTTGCCGTCAACGAACTTTTTACTTCGACTACCAACTGCCGCTTATTCCTCCCTGATGCCTGCCGGCTTTATGTAGGTTTTCTCCTAGTATTATAATAAGCTATTCTCAATCGAGAGCAGAGTGTGATCTGTTTACAATTCAATTCGCTGAGACAGCCACTCTAAGAAATGTTACTAGCTGTAATATACCCGTAGAATTCTCATAAACGCATCCATATTGTCTACACAATTATACAACGTGAAAACATTCTAGAGTGTACAGGATGATTGGTTATAGGTGTAAATGCCTTAAAGGGGCGAATAAACAGCTCATTTGTTAGCAAAAGACTTTTAATCACTGTATAGAGTGATCACTCTGAAATATGTTGAATTAATTGAATTTTTCAATTTAAATATGACAGACCTGTAACTTCTGTCAGTAAAAATTCAACAGATAGTAAACAATTATTAATATATTGTAATCTAAATTCTAAATTGCCTTTTCTTATTATATTATCATTACGTTATTTATTATTTCTGAAACCATTGATTTTTTGATAGGATGTTCCTTTATTTCTTAGACGACGCTAGATGCAGGCCGCTGTCGATCCTACCGTTTATGCCCAGCGGTGGACGTAGTGCGGAAATGATGATGATGAATTTAGTAGACGAGATATAAGGGTTCAAAGATTAGTGACTCATTAATTAACAATAAATAAGCTAAACTTTCACATCATCTCTATAAGCAAAAAAATATATTTAACATATTTTATGCTAATGTGAATATAGTCCGTGTATGGATAGGCAATATAATGAAAAAAAGAGACAGACGGTGCTGATGATGTTCTGATGAAGTTAAAAGAGCTGCAGAGCTATCGTGGACTCGCTTGGTTCGAGAAAGTAGTAGATGGAAGCAATTGGTTGAGGCATATGCGACTGCCTCGCGACGGCCCTCCGATGAATGGTGCTCCCCTACCATGAACGGGGCCTTCGGAGTCGCGGGAGTTTAGGGTGGGGGCCCTAAACTCCCATTAGCTTCGGCGACTCTGAGGCGGACGATGGTTCGACGTGGTCCCGAACCATCGTGATAGTACCACGAGGGTTTCGGGGGTAGCGTATCCACGCATACCCCGGGACGGGCTATCGAAAAATAGCACGGCGCAAGGGAAGACCGCGTGGCGATCCCTGACCGGGAGATACCGCGGTCCCCCGTTTAGGGTAGGAATCCCACATACCCCTGTCCTTCCCCCAGAGGCAGGGCATCTTGAATACCGGAAGATTTCCCCCACCGAAACAAAAAAAAAAATATGCGACTGCAAGTTGTGTTATATAAAAGTCTGCGATGTAAAGCTAATATATAGCAATATACGGTAAATAAATAAGTAAATAAAATGCTTACGTCATCCCATCAATATTACTCTATGCTACAGAGGTTTTAATTCAAAATTATAAATTTTAAACCCTTACGATTATTTTTTTATATTTACACTCGCTTTTTAACAATCCGATTAAATGTCAATCAACGTATCTTATATTTGGCGGGAAAACGCATTAACGAGGCATAGGCCTATTCGTAATTAAGATGGCGTCTATGCCACGTGTGACGTCATACAAAATGTTACAGTTTATAAAGAAATTAATATAGATTTTTCTGAATGCATTTAAATCTGTAAAGATGTTAACGGTATAAATTATACTTAATTTTGTTTAATTCAATTCTATTTATGAGAGAAATGAACGCGTAGAACTGGCCCGTTTTAAAGAAAATTGAAAAATAATTTTATTTTATAATTCATAAATCGAATTCTACATATCTTTGAGCAGTGGTAGACTTATGGTAAGGACTTAGACTTACGATCTTACGTCGCGAGTTCGATTCTTATACAGCGTTATGGAATAATTCACACTTTGTTTATTATTTTATATGGTCGTCACTGCTTACAAACAAGTTTCCAAAGGATGGGCAGCTTCCTCTGCTTATTACACTGCGATCGCCAACCAGCCTGCCAAGCGTGGCGATTATGGTATATAGAAATCTTTGGGGAAGGTATATGCCTTTCAGTGGGTGTATATATACTGAACGACGACGTATCTTTTCACTTTACAAAAATATGTTAATACTTTTCACAAATTGATCGCAATTAGAAACTTACATTTCAACATTATTGGATTTAATACGTCAAAAATTTTGTTAATTGAATGTTTACATGAAATCCCTTGTGAAGGTGAACTTAGTTCTGCTTTGGGGGATGAGGTTCTTCCTGTGCTATTATTTACAACAGGTTTAACGAAACCAAATGTGATCAAACTGATTTTAGTGTTGATCCACGTGAAAGATGCTCTTCAACAGCGACTGCTAAAACAAATTGTAAATCTAATATATAAAATTCTCGTGTCACGGTGTTCGAACTTGAACTCCTCCGAAACGGCTTGACTGATTTTTACCAAATTTTACATGCGTATTCAGTATGTCTGAGAATCGGCTACTATCTATTTTCCATACCCCTAAGTGATAAGGGTGGTCCACCCCTAAATTTTATTTTTAATTTTTTTAGACAATTTTTTGGTTTTTATTTTATGATACAGCATACAAAAATACATACAAACCTAAATTTTCACCCCTCTACGATCAACCCTTTTCTTACATTTGTTAATTAAAAACCTTTTTTTTTTTCAAAACAACGTTTGCGGGATCAGCTAGTAGTACTATAATAATAAATAATTAGATACAAAATCGACAATGCAACACAATTTATATAAGTTATATATACAAAACTTCATTGCATGAGTGATTAAAAATAGTTTCATTTTACAACATCTAACAAAGCATTAATTACCTTTTAACAGTATAGCTAACAGATCTACGTCAAAGAACGTAATAGCATGAGTTTGCTAATGAAAATACACGTGTCTTATTCTGGCACTTTTATGAAGTATTGGCTATAATAATACTATATAAGTAAAAGCACCTATTTATAACATTACAGGGGTACAAATCACAAGCTATACTGTTTGGCAGCAGAATATAACTCGAAAAGTAGTACCCTTTAAAATACGTACAATAAACATTGCACCTAATAACTTTTTAGATAGAATTGACGAGAATTTTAAAAATGATGAAAGTGATTTTTAACGCTTTTAATTTAGATTAATTTTTATTTGATTAATACTACGAATGTGATCCTAAAATCTGTAAAAGTGTTTGTTATTTAGATATTTACTGTTAGATTTTTTAGATCGATATGGCATATGCTTTTCATTATTATAGAGGCCAAAAGGTTTTCGAGAAGCGGCCAGGTAGACTGGTAGACGCAGCAGGGATAGGCCCCTCACTAGATGGACCGCGACGACACATTTAAGGTCATGGGAAGTAGCTGAATACGGACAGCACAGGACCAGTCATCAAGGTGATCTTTGAGTGAAGCCTCCGCCTTGCCGTGGGCGTCGAAACGTCATAAGAGTAAAAAGCTGCCTTAAGCCGTGTACAGACCAGGTATTTGACGTTATTGCTGCGGTAGACATGTCATTTACGAAGACAATTCATAGAATAAATTATAGAATGGACTGTTGGAAACAATCCTCAGATGAGAGGAACCGACATCTTTTCAGCTATTCAAATACAAAAAAAAAAACTCAAATTTAAATATTAATTTATTTTATTTAGTAATTTTTGTTTAGTAGATCCCCTGATGAACCAAGGGCATCGACGTTACTCAAAAAATTGTTCGTCTGAAATGGCAGTGGGAGCATATCGTGCAACTGTCAACCTTTGCGGCCGTGCTGGTAGACGTGACATGGGTAAGTCTTACACTTGACCTACAGATGTAAATGCATAAAAATCTATAATTGTTTTTTAAGTGATTCATAACTTAAGTGTTATTTATTCTGTAATTCTAACTGGCATTTAAAATTGACAAAAGACATCCGATAATAATAAATATCGAATAATAAAAAAAAAAAAAAAAATTTAAAAGATACGGTATAGAAAGCAATGTAAATGAGATGATACATTTATTCATATTTGTCCTGGTCCTCTCGACGCTTAAGGACTTTATAGATTCGGACTGCGTATTTAAGATGACTGAGCGAAATGAGATGTTTTGATAAGAAAAATATTTTTTTTTGTTTTTCTTATCAAATTATTTTTATTGCTGTTAATTAGTGTACAGGGGGTGTAAAGCTCGTGTAACCGATGGATATATTTTTAATAGCTCCGCTATTAGAGGTCTCTCGTACCCCTAACTTTTTGGGTTAGGGATTTTTATTTCTTCTTAATATTCTTTCACATAGTATTTTTATTTTCGCGCTCTTCTATGCATCTTAAGATCTTTCATTCCTTTCCTTATTTTCCATATTTCGTCTGTCTTACCCTTTCATTCCATTTCCCTTTTTTCCGATGCCTTTCATCCATCACCTCCTTCTTTTTTGACAATTTTGTTTTTTTATTTTATTTTACAATATTTGTTTATATACATATTTAAAACCTTCAATAATTTCCAACCGTCAATAGTTTCAGAAATAATAAATAACATGATAATGTAGCAAAAAAAGCGCTTTAAAAATTCGTAATTTGGTTTACTATGTCGCTGCCTCCAAGTGGTGGAGACGTTTTATATAGAGTAAGACATTTGTTTATATAGCTTTTATTTCACAATTTACATCCGTATTCACTACTCTCTTATTTATGTTTAATCTGTGCGTCCAACGCGAGTATGTACATATATTTCAGCTTTATTATTTCATTTTTATATATTACTTATTATCAATTTATATTTTTACATTGCTAATTATCCGCTTTTACTTATCCTTTCAATATTTACATTTTATTTTTGGTATTTTCTATCCTATTCTTCATATGTGCCACTAGAAGTCATTTAAATAGAATATTAAATTATTGTTACATATTTGAAAGGGAATCATTTTATACAGTGTGATTGGAAATAGGTGTAAAAGCTGTTACGCTTTCTGAAAAATGAGCTGTGTGATCATCTGTCTAAAGAATTTACGCCTATAACCAATCAACCTGTATAAATATGATGATACTTAGATCTAAAGATTATTACGTTGTATCTGATCATGATTAAGTACATGTCGTTGATGATCCTTATATAATGAATAAATAAATGATGACAATCATGATTTAGATATCCCATTGAGTAACCATCGCAAGTACAGGGCAAAATATGCACTGTATGCACATTAAGGCATGCACTGATGTGCAAAAAGCCGCGCGATGGCCGACGGTGGTTACGCATTCGCTTCGCGGCTCGTTAGCGCGTCGGTGTGAATGCGCCTTAAGCACGGCCGCCATTTCTGCTGCCGACGCGGCGTAAATCACAACCCTGACTACCCACAAAACATATTATGGGCTTGAAGATAAAAAAAACATTATCGGTTTTTAAATAAACGCCCCTCTTTGTGTCCGCCACATACCAGCAGAACTTTCGTTTGTTAACAATAGAAGCTTTGCTGTATATAGTCTTAGAACTGCCATCGATTCGTCGTTTCTTAATCGAACTATTAATTTGACTCTGTTGTTCAACTCACAAACTCTTTAACTGTATGTGCCGTTATCTAGAAAACATTTCCATAAATGCTGGAATCTCTGTAAGAAACGATGACATTAAAATAAGCTAAGCACAAGAGAAATGATAGCTATATGAAAACATACCGGCTTCGTTCAAAACTAGCTCGGCACGTGTGTAACAAGGGACGTCAACCCCAGATCGTGTTAGATAGAAGCGTTCCTGGAGTTTCTTTCGCAACTTCTCTAAGCGTTAACAAAACGCAATCTGAACTATCAAGTCCATAATCAAGGTCTCACTCTCTCTGGCTCTTATGGCAATACTGAATGTGATTAGAGTGATTCCAAGCCAAAGTTACCTCTTGGGGTCTCTTGTACCCCTTATCTACATGGCAAGCACATGACAGCCTCCGTCTAGACAAGTTAAGAGCTTGTCGGCGTTTTCCGGTGAAATAAAGAAATGATGGCCGAAAGACTTTGAGAGGTAGCTTTTTGTTTTCAAGATCTCTCTGGCATCCCGGGGTAGTGCGTGGACGTTTAGACTTGACCATTCTTTAGGAAACAGAGCTCGAGAACTCTTTCGTTAAAATCTCACATCCGGGCCCACTCGATCGCGGTGCACCACACTACTACTGCTCCCAACATCGACGGCTGCGTTTCTTTCCACCGCCGAAAAGTCCGCGCTAATCTACTCAACACTACAGTAACAACACTATACACGGGTATAGGTCCCTCTTCGTGTGAGTGTCATTGATGTAACTGGAATACAACCGCCCAGAGTATTTTTTAACTCGCAAACCTCCTGTCCCCATGAGGTCATTTTCGGTGAAGCTGCACAAAGCCTAAATAGGCCAACAGAAAACCTTAATAACGTCATATGCTATACAATGTCAGAAATTTTGGCTAGAGAAGATATATATTACTTTCAATATCGTGCTGTAGCGTACCGTAGTTCAGTCTATCGTCAACACTCTCTGCAGCGCTAATGCTCTTTTTTCTTCGCCTCCCACTACAGCAGTTTCGGTAGCTTCGTCTACTACTGGTCATAGGCATTTTCCATAGATTTCCATAATTAGTGATAATGATTTTGCATTTAACCTACCATTTAGGGCGTTGCATTGATTTCTGGTAATCCCATCACTTGATTTGTTTTCGTATAAATCAAAACCCAGAAATGAAAAGAATGTGACAGTTTTTTTTTTGTTATGTCATGGTGATTATTTGTTATATTGTTACTCCTTGGCAAGTTCATTGACGCACAGGTTTTTGCCATGAGATCGAATCAGAAATAGGGAGATCCGTAGACGAATGGAACAAACATGTAACCCACCTGATTGGTAAGTTGAAGTCCATGAAGTCCAGAGCATACCTACGATGTTCTCATGGTTTTGGAGTGGACACTACGAACTGGCAAGCACAATGTAAGACCCCCCCCGCATACACAATTTTATAAAAGCTTTTTTTTACTATATTATCAATATATTATTTATTATATCTGAAGTCATTGATTGACAGCAAATAAGTACATATGCACTGGAAGATGTCTTCAAACTTGTGGACAGGAGCGGGTTTGGCATCAACATAAACCTTCGGTTTGCTGATGATATAGTCATAATGGCTGATACCATAGAGGACCTGTGTATAATGGCTCGGCAGAGCCTTCAGACAAGTAGGCCTTAAAATAAACTTGAGTGAGACGAAGTGATGTCTAATGTCCTTGTCGTGACTGCGCTCGAAGTTGTAGAAAATCACATATATCTGTGTCAGTCCAAATTAGAAAAAGATATCACTCGATAGCATGATGGATGGATGGGCAGTGTTCGGGAAGCTCCAGAACCTCTTCTCGTCCGTAATACCGCAATGTTCCAAGACGAAGATCTTTGAAAAATATGTGTTGGCCTCTTACGACGGGCCTCATATGATGACTCTAGGTCTCCCAGAGAGCAATGGAGAGGGCTATGCTCGGAGTTTCGATGGGAGATCGAATCAGAAATAGGAAGATCCGCAGAAGAATCAAGATCATCGGCGTAGCTCGAAGAATTGCTTGTTTGATCTTGCAGTGAGCGAAGCACATGGATCATGCAATAGATGGCTGTTGGGGCAGAAAGGTTCCCGAGTTGCGACCACGAGTCGGTAGACGCGGCGTGGGTAGGCCACCACTGAGTAGACCGAAGACATAGTACAGGTCGCGGGAAATCGTTGGATGCGCGCAGCCCAGGACCGGTCAACGTGGCTTATACCTTGCAGTGGGCGCCATTGTCTGAATAGAAAAGCTATATATTCACCCCTTTAAAGATTTTAAATCCAGAACTAATAATCCTGTATCTTTTCAATTCTAAGCAGATTTCTTGAGTTATGCGAACAAATAATAAAGGAAAAGGCAAGAGAAGTGAAATTGGTAATTAAAAAAAAACAAAACGTTTTACGAAAATAAACAATTTTAATGTTAATCTTTTGCTTAAAGTAGAGCTTATTATTGAAGGCATTACAAACTGTATTTCGATGTTCAAACACATAATTATATTTCATCCGAATTCTTTTTTTATTTTAAATTTACTAGACGTCACATAAACTAAATTCAAGTTAACAGCTGTTTGGAGAATTTCAAAAGATATGCTCAAAATGTTAGAGACATAATTTTTTAAAATTAAATTTTGACTATGTAATGTTTATGATCTCAGATATTGAATATTTGGATGCATTTACAAAAATTGGAAGCATTAACTTATTATGGATAGAACTTTTGTATCAGAAAAACAAGACGATAATGTATGAATGAGACGGATAGCTATATCTGTTTGTGCACGTGCAGACTTATACATAATAGTAACTCGTTAAACGGATCAAATTAGGCTTAATTGGGATTTCTCTGAGAAGCCGAAATCAGAAATAAGCCCAGTGGATTGTCAAGTTGAATTGGCACCGGGCAGGACACAGTGTTGGCGAAATAGATGGTCAATGAGGCTTTAAGGTTCCAGAATGAAGACCACAGATCACCAAGCGCCCATAGAACGTCCGTATTCAAGGTGGACAGATGAGCTTGTTAAATTCGTCGGAAGGCTCTTAATGCGCGTCGTCTCCGATCGTTCGGGAATTCTAAAGTAGACGCCTTACGGTTGAAATGATGATAATAAACCCATTGAAGCCACCTCCATTATTTCTTAGCACAATAACTTCAGATGAATCCGTATCCACGGTTTATGTGTTGGCTTATTATGGAAAGAAATTTTGTACCAAAAATCACGTAATGCAAATGGAAAAGTAATAAGGGTAAATAGATAGTCTATTTAACATATCTATTTGTAAGTATGTAATTTAAGTAGCCTCTATAATTTCTTAGCAATAATATAATATTATGTAAGATATATTTGGTCGTTTAAAACGACTAAATATATTATTCGACTAAGTTTTTAAATTTAACGGACATTTATAATCTCTTATCACATTTAACTCACACAGTAACATTTTTACATTTCTTATATCAAAACAACAATGTTATAGCTAGTAAAATTTGTTACTACTTGTTTTTTGAGCAGCAATCTCGTTGAGAAGAATTTGCTGTATCTTACTTCGAACAACTAATTTCCTAAAAGGTTCCAACTGATTCATGAACGGCGTAAGCGACTTCAGGAACATCTGATCGTAATCTTCAGCGGTGGTTATGCGAGGTCTCTTGTCGGGGATGGGATCCTGTTCCTCCACGAACACCTCAGTTTCGCTGAACTCCAGGGGTTCACATTTCATGTCGTTGCTGGTGGTCGCGTCTTCGCAGCTGTCATCGTCGTTTCGCGCCAACTCGGGCTTGTACAAAAACCACAGCGATTTGAAATAGCGCCATCGGCCTATGTAGTCGTCAACGTCGCGGATGTCACGTTTGCGGACGATTTTCTTAAAGAAATCTCTGAGATTTTTCCATTTCATACGCATTGTATCGACTGAAATGTTAATATATTTTTTAAATTCATTAAAATATTTAATAAACGAAAATCAAATAACGGAAAAGTCGGTTGAACTTTTCTTAAACGTACTAGTTTAGGACAGTCTGCATAGATGGCGCTAAAACTAATTTATTTATTTAGTAAATATTTTTTTAATCAGAAAATGCCTAATATTAGTAATTTTTAAATTATTTTAATCTGTGCATTTTTACTTATGCACTCTTTGTTGAATTTCACATTTTTGTTGATGAATTACTTTTGAAAAATTGCTGTTATACATAGATGTATGTAGATGTCAGTGTTGTATGTTTAACAAAAATATACCTCGTATATCCAAAATGTTGCTAATTTCATCCCAGGCTGCGCTCATTTGAAACCTATCGTTGTAGTCTTCGTCATCGATATTCCAAAGGCATGGACGCTTCTTGACTTCTTCTATGAAGCTGGCAACGACGGAGTCTTCCGAAAATTCCAGTCTCCGTTTTGGCATAGTGAGATTTGTCGCGCGTATACCCTGCAGTCCGCGCGTTTAGAGTTTCACGCGATAACTGACACGCGCGGTCACACGCCTGTGATACCATATTAAATAAAGAATTTCCCCTAATAAAAGTAAAGAAACCTTATTTATCTCTGTCTTTTAACATGATTAGAGCGCAATATTTCTTAAGATACGTTTTTAATACATGTATATGTTCTTTATTTTTATTTACTAGCTAGTAGTAGCTTCTTTATTTCTATTTAAAACTAGCTAGAAAGATTTGTTGATCAGTTTGTGATTCTGTTAAAAGACGAACCACTTCTCATTGTGTGATATTTCATACATAAAATAGTATACTAACTTTAAACGATCTAACGATCGCTATTTACCCCACATTTATTGTTGTATCTCCTATATTTAATTTATAATATATGATAAAAAAAACATCGATCAGCATTCTTTTAGTACACAAAGGACTTGCATCATCAAGTTTTCGTTTACCTAAAGTTGATTTACCATTACATATTAGAAATTAATGGAGAATTAAAAGAATGAGAGCTCAGTATTCAATTTTTAATGTTTATACTTACAAAGTTTCTGTAATCATTTCACAATTACATTTTACACATGAAAATGTAATAAATAAATTTTACATTCGTACGAAATCAAAATTATTATTTTATTTTTGATACTTTTTACAAAAATGATGTATGTTTTAAGTAATTTTCTTTTTTCACATGAGGTCATTCTATAAGACGACATTTCTGTAGTAATAATGTAGGTAAAGTAACTCTGTTAATTTTCTAAAAAAGGTCCCAAGATAGTAGAAAAAAACTTGATAAAGCAGTATTTAAAAAAGTAATTTACATTTAAGAAAATTCCCTAAACTTTACAAATATTTTTTTTACTGGCAGCATTCCGCTCCGAAAGCCGCTATCGCGCGTACAGCGCGACGTTGCCGCCCCGTGCGTAAATGTGAATTGCAATAGTGAATTATTGTTTTCGCTTGATTTGCCTTGCTATGATTATTGGGATTTATTTATTAATTATTGACAACAATGGGTTTTATTTAAACAAAAAAGTGTTGTAATTAATATAAAGTTGATTTGGATGCCAGCGAACGCTAGTATAGTTCCTCTATGCCAGCGATTTCTTTATTCATAACAATGTGACGATGCCGCAATGTTTGAAATACAAAATTATGGGCAATATTATCATGCTGGGACATGATGGGATGTCTTAACTATAACTATTATATTATAATGTTTATTTCTGTTTGAGACGATCAAAAAAAGACTTACTAACCATTATTACGAATTGATATCATTATTTTAGCATGTAAACAAATCGTTCCAAACCTAAGTTTATTGTGTTTGCTCAAAATTACCATAAGAATATTGTTTCATTTTGAACTACTGTGTCAATGTTATATATTGGATGCTACCATGTTTTCAAATTGAGATGTATAATAAATTAAATTAACAGGTCATTTTTAAATTATTAAATACCAAAACGATTCTAACTAAGCCATTGTTTTCGGATTTGCACTGGTTAAAAGATATTTAGCGAAAAATTTAAAATTTCTGTCATTTACATTTATTTGTGAATAGCGTCATCTATTTCAACAATTTAATAACAATGGCTTTGACTTTCAGTTTTACTAGGTTTGTTAAAGATGGCGCTTTTATAATTAAATGAGACAAGCTAGAAAGATTTAACACAAGTTGGCAAAATAAGGGACACGGTACAAATATTCGTTATTAACATAATCATTTATTACAAACAATAATTTAAAAGACCCAAAAGATGTGTAGTTCTGCACTATTATTTCTTCAGAAGCCCACAATTATTTTAGTTTTCTCTTCTGGGACTCATTCTCTGGGACAAATTTTTAGAGGGTTAGGACTGACATCTTTGTCAGCAAAACTGTAAATATACCTATTTCCAACCATCCTTTACAAAGTGATCACTTTGAAACTATATGAATATAATTTTACGCAAACTTCTGACCGTTATATTTAAATGCAAACAGTAAACAATGATTCATTTTAATACGTAGTAATCAAAAGTTTGTAAAAGTCTTTTCTTACATTACGTCATTTATTATTTCGGAAGCCGTTGATTTTTGATAAAGTATACCATACATTACATGTTTATGTTCTTGTCATTTTCTTAGTGTTTATCTTGGACAGTTTAATCGAAGGATGATACAGACAAGTACATATTACGTCACCAAACTCTAGCAGGCAAGCATAATCAGTTTATTTCTTCTACGGACCGTTAAATTGATTTTTTAACATGAGAGGTTATGAAGTTCTTACGTCGCTTGAAGTTTCGTGGCATGAGGAAACGTGGGCTAGGACTGTTAATACTCTAATGAAGTAGAGAACCGTAAGAGTAGAACGGTTCTGTATTTTAATTGAAATAAAAGATTGATACACGTTGGCGTTAACATCATGAAAGATTCCAACAGTCGTGCGGCCTTTAAGTTAGAGACCGTTGTCTGTCAACATCCGTTTACCAATTGAAATATATGTAGCCGAAACGGCTGGACCGCGCCTTGTTCAATTATTAATTAGTACAACTTAAGAAAACTTTACAGCGGGGAGAAGTTGCGGAAAATATCAACGTGAGAACGCTAGTTTAGTAAGAAGTAGAAGATTTTTTCTAAAAGTAGTCAGTTAAATAAAACGACCGGCATGAGGCTGTATCTTATCTCTCTTTTCTATGTATTTTGACTTGAAGGATATTCAGATGGCGGTGGCTTGGAGCGACCGGTTTTCAGCGTATCATTGGACTCTGCTTGTGTAGCTGCAACTGTCAACACTATCGTATTTTATCGCTCGCGTTCGGTATGGAACGTTCACTTATAACAACAGTCTTTTGTTGCGTAGTAAGATAGGTCGTGTGTGTTTGTCTCAGGTTGATGCATCACTTAGATGTCCATCATGATGGCAGGTATATTCAAATAGCATATTTATAAATAAAAAAATAACCGTTGCGTTTGTAAGGATTAGAATAATTAAATGAAAACAACACAAATCCATTCACATTTTATTTAGAGACATCGGTATAAAATATATGAGATATAAAACAGCACAGTCGTAATTTAAATTAAAATATATCAATATCCAAATATAAAACACCTCAGTATTTAAATTATATGAGTGTAGAACTAGGAACGCCGCCTGAACGTACAAACACGTCCGCACCGCGCGGAGCGGGCGACGCGACTGACATCTAGCGGCGTTCTAGTTCAATAAGAGATGACAGACGATCGTGTGAAATGGTAAATTAATATTCACTGTGATATCCCAACACAACGGTAACTCAGGAGCGTTTGAACGATCTACTTTTGCACCGTAAAATCTCCCCGGATCCCAGTAATCGCGACCGCGTATATACTTACATTTATTTTATCACAGTGAATAGAGCTTAGGTTTTTAGGTAGGGTGACAGGCCCGGGAGGAGGAGCAGCTCGCCCCGGGCGAACGGAACGAAGTATGTTGCTTAACCACATTAACATTTATGTTTTTAATTCAACTACAATCTAAACACTTAATACGCGCTTGAACATATAGTCGATTGGCAATTTCGAAGCGTACAAAGCCAAGGAATGTCTGAAACACAACATCTATAATACAAACGCACGTAATAAACTAAAATCAATAAATTACCGGCCTTAACTTCATCACCATTTCAGCCAAAATACGCCACCCCTGGACATAGTCCGCCCCCCAAGGTTTCCAATAGGACTTGTAGGAGGCGGTCTGTATCCAGTGTGTAACATTTAAAATGAATTTAAAATTCTCTGTCTTCATTATTCGTAGCCGAATTCTAAATATAGTAACTTTTTTATGATGGCAATATTTAATTTTACCACTGAATATAATCTTTACTAAAAAAAAATTACGTTACTTTTCCGTTAGTAAGCACAGAGCAAAAACTTCGCAATACGTAATTCTTACAGTCACATAGGTAATGTTAGTTTGGAACATGTGCTCCGTATTTAGTTATTTTTTCTTGAAAATAAATATGAATATTTGAGAGATTAAGACCTCTTTTTTTCCATGTGGAGGGTATGTTGACAAAGAAAGCAACATATGATTAAAAACGTTAGGTAAAGTTAGGTTATAATTTTTTTTATCTGTAGGAGGTCCATGCTGGTATATAGACTTTCATCATAGGACCTTTTAGAAGCGACTTATATTCAGCGCCTTGTCTACAAGCAGTGGCGTAGCTATGGTATTTGGGGCCTAGGGCAGATTGGGGCTTGGCTTGGCCCCGCTCGCCACCCCCTAGCTACGCCACTGTCTACAAGGTTAGTGGAGGCCCGACGCTGCGCTTGCTGTGGCCTTCACTCAAGAATCATGACAAATTCTTATGAATTCTTAACAACAGTTTTACACATTAAGAATGTCTATTGGTTTACGCGAGCGAAGTCGCTTGGCGCTTGTTCACTCACATTTGATTTACACTTAGCATCATCTGCATCCGGCTAACGGAAAAGTTCCATAATAAACTAAATTTAAATTATCAAAATTTGATTAATATTTCTTACATGTTCGGATTGATATATAACACACGACAATAAAAACCCTAGTTAAGATACAACTGAACGGTCTGCATTACTTTTGGCACGGAAATATTTTAAAAAAGCTACAATCGAATAAGAATAACATCCGATAATTTGGCATTGTTAATTAATATAATTCGGCTAAATCAAATGTTTCGGGATTTCCCCGCGCTTGGCAGGTTACAATAGCGTCCAATACGGCAAAAAACCCTTTGGCGAAACTCAACGATATACGATTTACAAATAAAAATTATTAATGTAACTATTGTTAAATTATTTTTTACATTTACAACACTGACCAACATTCATAAACTAGAAAATTCTTTAAGACGTTTCACTATACTATTTCAATTTCATAAAATTAAGTACCGTCATATTTTGTTTACATATCTTTCTTACATTCAATTAAATCACAAATCACAAGCAAATCACTTAAAATGTAATGATTACATAAATATATAAATGAACAATTTATGGGAAAGTAATTCAATTCCAAGTTTAATCTGTATACAGCGAATAGAAAAGAAAGCATATATAATCTATAAGCGAATTAAAAAAAATGATAACCTCAAAAACTACCGCATTAAATAAAAGGAAAAAACAGTGGTTATTTACTTTAGAACACTTTCTCAGTCTCTTAGGGTAAAATTTCGATTTCTCTCACAATACCAACTGAGAATACAAGCGGTTTGAATGATAAGGAAAATGATAGTTGAAATGACTTGTTTGTCGACACGCGAACGATCGCTTTGTATCACTAAATAGTAAGAACATCGATACACAACATCTAAATATACACAAATAGCTAATTTAATGATATATTTCCTATAAATACCGATAATACAACAATGTCTAAATACGCATCGAAACGACAATAAGTGATAGGCTTCGGTAGGGCTGTCACTTTTCATTGTAAACTAGATAAAAAAACGATATAAAGATAAATCTTGAAAAGGGTACAACACTATAAAAGTCAAATAAAAAATATTTATAATTAAATTATTCAAAAACAATAAATGTTAAAACATTTATATTAATTCTGGATGTAATGTACGGGTTCGTTAGGAATAACTGGAAAACGGTCTCATATATAAATAATAATTTTAACTTAATCTAAAGGAAATCACAATATCGTCTAAGCTCAAACACCAATAATGTTTTCAGAACATGGCCATAAACATGTGTTATTTCTTTATACTTAACCCTAAACAATGTATATTGGATAGACACTTTAAGTTCTACAAAATTCCTTTATCTGTAAATATATAGTTTGAGAGAATTTAATCCATGGTGGTGGTGGAAATCGTCGCGTATCTATCTTACGATGATGTTTCAAAATTTATTTCTCATAATATTAAAATAAATATTTGACACATTTGACGTTTAGATTTTGCTTTTGACATTTTAATTATTTTGCCAGTGACTATGTGCCCAAATGTCAATCTTTTTAAAAAGTTGATGTTGACATATTAGAATGTAATTTAAAATCATGGTAATTTTTTTAAATCGATATGAAAAAAAAATCGTAATAAAAAGAATTTATGTTTCATACCAATGTCAAAAAACATGTTTAATTAAGGTATTATGGTTAAAATCATAGAGCCGAATGTAAAGATTGTTTGTCGACAGATTAGATAAGGGACGATTTCCGAACCGGCATGTAAACACGCGTCGAATTTTAAATTGAACGCGTGCTGTACACCTATCCGATCGGACGGTGAAGCTTAGAATAAATATGGCGGCATTTGAACATGGCTATAATATATAAGCGTGGTCCGTAAACAGATTTAGAATAATTTAGATTTCCATATATTCCGTTGCCAATATATCAAAGCAAATATAAATCGGGATTTCTCTTAAATTGTAAAGTTTTCAAAAATATATTAAAAGTAACTTCACAAAATATATAGTACAGTTGAAACATTTTGGATTCTAAATTTAACGAGTAGGATATATTGAAAATTATAGAAAACCTTCTAGCGAATGAAAATAAATCGTAAGATTCTATAGAAAATGATATGTAAGGACATTATGTTTCAATACTTCTGTGATTATATTTTAAAGGAATGACGTTAACCAATGCCCTTATATAAATGAAGGTCACCCATGGATTGAGACAGAATACTTAAGAACAAAGTCATGAATTAATTAAACTTAAATACACATCCTACAGTATACATAGATATAAATATAGTACGCATATAGTAGTACATTATGTCCACGATTGTGATAAACATGTCCATGTCTATGAAAGAATTACAACTTACTTTTATGACACAAATGTACACATAATGTACGTTTAAAATATCAATACGAGTACGGTGCAGTAAACAACAGTAAACATTCAGTACATCGATTTATATACGTATGAGCATACACCGAGATAGACTAACTTACACATATATATGTATTAATATTTTTAAATGCATTATGCGCAATTATATCGACCATTCTAGACGTGCAGAGTTACGTTTATTTTCCAATTGTTTATTTACGAAAGTGTAGAATAAACTTGTATGCATTTTTTTGTTTATTTCAGTAAAAATATTCTTGAAAACAAAAAACCAGGACAACAGGACGCTTTGTGTTATTTTTTTTTTTAAATTAAATACAGCATTCTCCAATAACTTAATTTTGAAATGATTATTAATTTGACCTTTAATTTTTTTTTAATGAAAATCCTTATTGTATGTCATAAGTATATTACTGTGAACAGTAACTGCAAGTCGCTTCGCAATGGTCAATGTAATTGTGCAAAACGATTTTTTTAAGAAATAATGTCGATTGGTATGACACGATGCGTGACCAGCGACGATCTCCGCTGCACAGTAAACTGGGACGTCCGCGAGCAAAGGCCAAGAAATTGTCCGAGCTGTGTTGCGTTCACGTAACGAAAGGCGCCTATTATTAAGTCCGTCGAACAATTAATATTAGATATAAAGTGTACAAAGTGTAAATACGATATTACGATTGTTGGTCTTTGACATTTTTTAATTTTAGTGATATAATTTTAGACATGTGGAAGATATATATATATACGTGTGAAGACGACGCAGACAAAAGACCTTTGCCCAGCGGCGGAGAAGTTTCCGATCAATCTTGATATTAGAGCGGAGATGTATCCTATGTTATTACGCTATATGGTGGTCAGATCTTAAGTTTAGGTGTCGCTGGCGGCAGAGGGCTGTTTCATGAGGTCGTGGTCGCGACCTACGCTCGCCTGTGTTTTGAGCTTGGGCTTCTCGTTGGCATTCTTGTGGGTGTCGTGGCCGTGGCCGCTCTCTACAACGCTTACGCCATTCTTGTGGGCAGGCGGGTCTGCGTCGCCGACGTCCTCCCGGTATCTACGGTTGAACCAATGCAGGCAGATGCATCTGAAACAAACAATAGAAGTTTAGTTCTACACATGTAGTTCATTCGCGTTAAATATTCTGAGAATTATGATTGTCCGTCGACCTAGCCACGCCCTATTTAAATACTCAACCAATAAAATCGTTGCGTTCGAAAGGATCCTTTTTGATTGGTTGAATGATACTTTAATGCACTATTAACGCACAAACTGTATTGAACATTCATTATTATTTTATTTAGTAAAATTTTGGATCTCATTAGCAAGCGCACAATCGCTCATCGAGCCATGGACAGGACTACGCTCGCTTTCCTACAAGGTTGAAATAATAAGGAGGTCTTAAAACGAAAGACAGTTGTTGTAATCTGCTTGTTTCGCAAATTGAGGCGGCAGGGGGGCAGGGCTAAAGACAGAATAGATGGCAGCTGGGTCCTTAAGTTTCTGGAGAAGTAACTCAAACTGCGAAACGCAACGCAGAAGGTCCGCGGACGCTTAACGACGTCTATGTTGGTACCACTGCAAATACAGCGATATGAGGCACATGGTACGTATTATTGGTACGATAAAAAGGTACCAATAGATAGGGAATAGTCAAGTTATATAGGTCTACATCATATAGTATTAAAACCAGATATTTAATATTACAATGTTAATCTGTTATAGTTTTAAAAAAATTACATTTTGTTCAAAATAAGGTTGCACGTGTGCATGTGTGTGTGTATATGGATAAAGTGCGTGTGTGTAACAACATATGAAATGCCACATTCATGGATAATTTTAAAATCAGTATGTTTTTGTTATTGTTTCAGTCCGTTTGCGAATATCAAATACGGTTAGATTTGAATATCAACGATGTGTGTTTAATTTCAAATGTTAAAACAGTTGAAAGGAATTCAAAGCGATTTCTCTGAAATGTCTGATGTTTTCGCCGACTTTATATATTATAAGCATATACAAGTGTTGTGTGTTAAATTTTATGACCCAAATTGGGTTAGATGCGAGTATTAAACTATAAATATCAGCTCTATTTGTTCCCTTGATGGTTATTTTATTTTTAAATAAAAATATTGAACCACTCGCTTACAGAATTAGATCAAAGTGTGGGTAGATAGAAAAAACTTTCTTTTTTGTAAAGGCTCACGTTTCTGTTCTCGTGTATCGCCCTGCACGAGGTTAATAATAATCTGCATTCATATTAGTCATTTATATAGGTTGATTGTTCACAGGTGTATAATTTTTAATTGGGTGAATTTTTATAACATT
Source organism: Battus philenor (assembly GCF_028537555.1). NCBI lineage: Eukaryota > Metazoa > Arthropoda > Insecta > Lepidoptera > Papilionidae > Battus > Battus philenor. The sequence goes on along the minus strand of NW_027181759.1, from coordinate 1,151,738 downwards.
TATCAATAAAATGTTTTAAAACATCTGTATAATGTGATCACCATGAAATATGTTACTTTAATTTCTTATTTCTTTTGAAATGCGACAGCCTAGTTACTTTTAGAAGTACAAATTCTGTAGGGTTATAGTAAACAATAATTAAATTTAATATGTGTTAATACGTATAATATACGTAGTATATGTATATATATCAGTATACTTTGTGTCTCTATATATTTATGTATTACATCCTGCTTTTTGAATATATGTTTATAAATAGTCGTTAATGTAATTATAATAAGTAGAGTATTTATAAATTTGTCCCAGATAGACTGCTTACAGAAATTTACTACTACTACTACTACTACTCCGCTAGCTCAGTGACCCAAAGTGGGTCTTGGCCTCCGAAGCGAGAGACTTCCACTTTCCTCTATCTTGCGCCATCGTCTGCCATTGGTTGACATTCAATTCGCGCAAGTCTGCCTCAACGCGATCGATCCAGCGATACCTGGGTCTACCCACTGGTCTTCGACCCCTCGGTTTTTCCAGGTACGCTACCTTCACGCTCCGATCCGATCCCATTCGCTCCAAGTGACCAAGCCAGCGGATTCGTTGAGCTTTATATTCGCCAATGAATATAAAGCTCAACGAATAGAAATTTACTAATATTATTTTAGTAATAATAAATAATGTCACGATAACACAGTAAAAAGAAGATAAACGCGTGATCAAAATTCGAATTTTTTGATTATTTACCTTTTTTACGAACTTTGTAAAGGCGGCCTTTGTCTTTAGGCATTCTCTACCAGTCATCCTCAGGTATTGCAAAGATGATTAGTGGGTAGGTGACCAAATAATAAAGCTATATGCTTATAGTTCGGGTTCGTGGCTCGTGCCAAATCGTTTGCAACATCAAAAATCTTGCGTAGGCAGTTCGAAGTCCGCTGGTGGTTTAGTAAACAAACAAAAACTGTTGATTTTTGTGCTCCGATGGATATTGCTTTCGGCAATAAATTCAATATTCAGTTAAAATCTTTTTACACTCAACTTATGTTTTCCTTTTTTATATTTATAGTTTTTAAAAGGGATACGTCAACAATATTACTACAGTTTATATTTTAGATATATCTATATATGATTTCGTAAAATCGCGCGATTGTTGTTGTTAAACAACAGTTAGATATTTATTGTTAAACTTGAAAGTATATATTACAAACAGTCGCGTTACAATATATACAAAACTGCGACCATGGTGGTCTTTTAATAAAAAATCGAAAAATTAGTAAAGTATTTCACTAAAAAATAGTGAAATTTTTGGCATCTTTCTCCAATGTATTTTACTTAATAACCTTTAGTCTCTTTGTATATTAAATACAAAGAGACTGAAGATTATTAAGTATATATATATATATATATATATACATATATATATATATATATATATGTATATGTATATGTATATAGTACCTGATATTTGATTTGGCAAGTTCTCGCATATAGTACCTGACATTTGATTTGGCACGTCTGGTTTAGATTTCTATAAACACAAGTTATCAGAAATGATTGGATCAGCAGAAAAACTAAAGCTTTCGACGTCGCTCAGTGAATTGGCATTAAATGGAGCATATCAGTTGCAACTGACGCCTGTTCAGGATGAAAGATTCTTGAGTGGCAACCACGTGCTGGTAGACCCACTAGAAGAGCCAACGACATAATCCAGGTTTTAGAAAGTCAGTTCAAGAGCGGTCATCGTACCAATATTTGGGGGCCATGGTGTGGATGTCTATCAGCTGATATGGTATTGAATAATGGTAACATATACATAGCAATTGTAAAATATGTTTAGGTACAGTACTTAACATTTGAATTCGTTGGAACTTCTCTATGTGCATACCAAATCGTAGCACTGCAATAAAGACAACGCTCTACAAAACTGACTAAAGTAAATCTTTATACTAAATCTTATGGCCGATGTGCCAAATAAAATGCCGGTTGTTTTACGTATTCATGCATCAGAAAAAGTAGATCAAAGTTTCAAAATAAAAAATTATAAGGGTACAAGTTTTATTACACACGTAATATTCTGGAATATAAATTCCTCTTGTATTTAAATGCTTCTAAGTAAAACAAAAAGTGGTACAAATACTTCAGAGGTTCAGCGACGACCCTCCCGAGTGCTCGCCTACGTTTCATTGCCTCTCCAGACCTCTCACCTCCCACTCGGAACAAGAACGTCTGACTCAAAACTGTTCACAACTGATATAGAATCACGATATAGCTCTAAAAGATTTATTGTTTATTATTTTTATTAACAGGAATATTAAAATGAAAAAATTAAATGTTATGTAATGTATTATTTATGTTTTTAAACGGTTTTATTTAGTTCGACCCGTACGGAATTTATTTATTTATTTATATGGGTCAAAATAAGAAATTGAAATTTAAGCACCTTCCCGTTGTCAGATTGATCTGAGATTTGGTACACACATTTAATTTAGATGACAATACAATATAATAAAATCAATAACATTATAAATCTAAGATGGCCGCCGATACAAAATGGCGGATTACGTATTTTTCTTTAACTCCCTCAATATAGGTATCAAATGAAAGGGCTACACTAGTAAAACACGATGAATATGTCAAAATTTAAAATTCAAGATGGACGCCGTTCCAATATGGCGGACTAGGTACTTATTTTTCCACAACCACCACAATATGGGTATCAAAAAATCGTTTAATTTAAAAGTTTTTTAAATGTATTTATTATATACGATTATTTCTGAAAGTAATAATCGGTGGGAAATGACGGTAGTGCTCTTTGCGGGACTTCGTTGTAACAATTAAACTTAATTCTTGAAACTTTGAGTCAATAATTCATGCTCACCGTAATACAGCGCCAAGTACTCCCACGCCGACCAGCGTTGCCCCTGCCCCCATCAGGTAGTAGCGGTGCTGGGCTGCCTCCGCTCCTGGTGAAAGCTGCACCAGCCCCACCACCAGTACCACGATGCCTAGCAGCAGCGATCCTACCACCGCGTGCAGAACTGCCAACTGTAGTCAATGAATATTAAAATTTTTTACAAGTGGTTACTTATGGTACATTCTAGACTTATTTAATTAGAACACGGGAAGTCGGTGGACGTATTATCGCATATATTTTTTTTAATAGCGTCTCCTTTCTCTATATCTAACAATGTCCTAGCTCACGATATATTTCTTTCTATATTTTGTTCTTAATTTTTTCTTTCTTTTCTTTCACTCTATAACTTTTATTCACATGACTTTTATACATCGCCTTTTATCCATCGCTATATTTAATTTTTTTATTTTCATTATAACATTTTTTTTATCTCAGATGTTAAATTTGTTTTTATTATTACTATATCACAGTTATTTATAGCTATTATCTGATCTAAGACTTTGTTCATAGATATGACTTTCTTTATGACCTCCTCGCAGTGTTGTAAAAATCAGTGGATCGTTCGTCCTTTTTCAGGGAGGCGATGCTGCCACTCTATCTTCCTTCCTAGCTCCATCTCGTATTATTATATTACATTACCAGGCTGTCTGTCAACTAACACGACGTAGACAAACTTGCAATTATCTGTTCCGGTAGTGTGAAAGTACCCTAAGTGTGAAAGTGAAGAAGGAACATCACGTATAATAAAAATATGACTTTATTTCCAAAAGATTTTGGAGAGGAGGCTGTTGAGCAAGGGAGAAAGGGGGGATGAACGACCTTATAGGTCAATACACTCATTAACGTTACGATTAACCAGAGTTGATTGTGCTTTAATGTCAAAATATATCGATTCGAAATGGGACGCCCTTAGGACGTCTGGACAAGCGTTGCAGACGGCGGCGGATTTTTGCAAGTCTGGACACGTACTGAATATAAAATAAGCAAGTTTTTACAATTATCAGTCGATAAGCGTCTTAAAATATTATCTACTTATATTGATAGGTGAAGTAAATTCATTATTTTAGTTCATTTGTATCGAAAGCTGGAATTTTCTAGTTCAAGTCCCCCCCTGAACTCTTAGGGGTCCGTCTGGATTATTGAGGTTCCACCTGGACTTTAAGGAAGTACAGGTTTAATGCTTCTTCTGCATTAGCGTCAGTATGCTGGTACCTTGCCGCAGATGTACAGCTCGACGCGCAGCCGCCGGTGCGCCGGCTCGTCGTCGTCGCGCGACGGCAGCGCGGAGGCCCGGCGAGCGCCGGCGCCGCGTTTCTCCGCGCGCCTCCGCTCATGCCGCACGGCCACTGCTGGCATAGCGCCTATCATTTTCGCTGCGAACCGACACAACCCTTACAAACCAGCAACGGACAAGTAGCAACGCGAGATATTCGTTTTTGAAACTTACACGGTTCCAAGTCTCGTTGTTGTCAATATTTAAAACAATACCACCTAGTGTTGCAAAATCGACTGCCACGCCATCTCTTAACAGTTTTCTTATATTACTTTGTTACCTTCTTTTCAACTTTTACTCGTTTAACTAGACCAACTGGATCCCTTTAAAAGTGAGCATATGAGTCAATGGTACATTGTTTTTAGTCTGTGGTAAGATAAGTAGCTTCCATGTATATTTCATTTTTAAAAACTAATTTCTCCCCCACACACAAAATTATTTTTAATTGTGATTTTTAACATTTTGTGAAGACTGGATATATACACATATATATGATACTCTATCATCTGTGTCTACGTTTTCTTCGTCATTCAAAATATCAGCACGATAACGCAGTGACTGCTGTCAACAAAGACAGAACATACTGTATACAGCCCTTATTCTGATATTATGAATACATTATATTTTGGTGTTTAATATAAACGCGAATCACGTTAATATTAATCTTATTTAACAGCAAAATTCTCTATTCAAAGCGTGTACAAGTAACTTTCAAAGAAAAGTAGTTGTTTCTAGTAATTTACTTTCAATTTAACGTATGTTCTTAAAGGGTATTGAAGGATGTATTGTCGCGATACCTATTTTTATATTCAAGCAGTAATTGTCATTGTAATTTGAGCCATGGGACGTCCACTACTGTACGGAGGCCTACAAATTTTAGGGTTGGAAGCCGCCTGCATCCAGGTCTTCCTATCTTCAGCTTACCTTGTGGTTGAACACTGCCACACTTCAGAATCTTACCTCCAATATTGGCACTCAATATTTTTTAATAATTCTTCTTTTTTCAATAGGACAAATCAATCAATATAGCTAGCAGCAAAAAGTTTTAAAACCTTTACATCCATCTGTAATCATTCTGTTTAAAGTAATCACTCTGAAATATGTTACATTAATGTATTTATTCTATTCAGATGCGACAAATCTATAACTTCTGGTAGTAATCAAGACATTTTACTAGTATATTCTCATTAAGTTATTTATTATCTCTCAAACCATTAATTTTTGAACAGGGTGTACCATTTTAAAGCTTTGACACATAAGCAATCACCCTATATAAATAGTTTGGAAATATTCCAATACTCGTTTGAATTAATTCGAAGTTAGGTTCAATATGCGTACTTTCATAGGAAGGTTATTAGAGCTGGAGTCAATTTATTTGTTAAGTTTCGGACCATTACTTAGCAATTCACTTTGAATTAAGTTTTACGAGTGAAAATAAACGAGATATATTTCAAGTGTATAGAAATGCTAATATATTATATTTGTAAAGAGCAACTGTTAAGTTTCCTTCCGAGCCGGCGATAGCTTCCTGTGAGGTCAACAATGCCGACATTTTATGTTGATGGAGGTTTCGAAAGTCCTTGAGACAGCATATTCGAATAAAGAATACTTTGATTTGATTTGAATATGGACTTAATTCTTGTTAAATAAGTTTACAAATTTTATGAATTATAAGTATTGAGAATTATTAAAATTATGCTGTAGAATCTTCTAGAAGTATATAAATTAGTAAGTGATAGATAAACATTTGATTTCTAATTCGAAGTCTGTTGAGGTACACATAAAGCTCAGAGCTCGCAACAAAGTGGAAGTATTTACTTAAACAGTATGGTTTGGGGCTATGTTTGTTAAACTAATATGTTTGTATAGAGAAGCTCATATTTCTAAACTTCTAGGGTATTTTTTGTATATAGGTAGTGTAGTGGTTGAAGAATGAAAATTATCTGCGTAGACTATAAAAAAGATGTTCTGAAGGCAGGAAGATTTTGTTAGAATGCAGTGATGAATTGAAGTAAAAAACGGTGATGGAAAACAAAGAAACCGACGTATATTAATAATATGAAAGTGATTAAATGTCCAATCAAAATATTACTAATTTAGTTATAATAATTCACTAAATTTAATATAAGGTTTTGCGATCGTAGGTCGCGGGTTCAATTCTCGAGATAGAATTTTATGTAATTCACACATTTTTAAAGATTAGGAAACACTGAAGATATCAACGTGGTTTTAAATACTATAGGGAAGACATACGCATCTATTTTTTCAACAATAAGATTGTTCAAAAAATGAGATTTTTCCCACATAAATAATTTATCGCAATGACATATATTTCCACGTATATTTTCTTACATCATTCGTTAGTCATATATGTATAAGTATAAGGCGATCGGAAAGTAATGTCGTTTCTGTCGACATATTTTACCCGAAAAAAAAATCGATTGTTTCTTACCGCTTCGGCATTTAAAATTTGTATACAAGACGGCAAAAGGTTGTTCATAGCGAAGGCGAATATATTGTTGATTAGAAACGAAAACTTATTACAGATGTAGTCGTGTGAATTTAACTTAAAATAGCGACATTACTTTCCGGTCCTCCTAATAATTTCATTAACATGCGTGTTCCTGATTGATTCTACCTTGCTATGATCGTGCAAAAAAACAAAAAAAAAAAAACAAAAAGAGGCTCAGATTGTAATCATTGTTCTGAATTTAAAATTTCGATCGATCTTTCTAGAAGCTGCAGTATCCAATCGGCACGTACATCCTTATATTTAAAGTATATAATATACATTGACTTCTAGATTTAATGCTACTAGCGATGTCCTATTTGAAATTATGCATCGAAGATGTTTATTTAGCCCTTATTTAAGTGACAGTTTGTTGCCCCTAGATGAGCGCTTCCTTCGGATGCTACACCCATAACATATTTTATTTTTTACCACGTCACTGTTTGAAACAATCGTACGAAAAGAATTATTAGTATTGATATTTGTTTAAATGAATGTTTTGCTTAAAACGGTTAAGGTTCTATATATTTATCAAAGGGAGTCGCATGCATTACCGAAGGCTCCGTCGGGACCACACTCTACTTTGCGAGCGCAAGACCTGTATCCATTTCAATGGAAATGTTCGAGTTTTTCTATGAATATATTATCTCTCTGTGGGATGATGCTTTAAAGCTGCGTCTCTTTCACTTGTTTTTATTTCACTTGAGGTAGAGAGAGATGGAAAATGTGAGTCTGATTTTCAAGCGAAAGATACACTTTGCCAGCTGGGTTAAAGTCGACAAAATTTTATTTTGTTTTTCGCTTTCATATTTCTCCACAGCTGGGACAAACGAATCAAATTCTTCTTTGGTGTACAAATTGGTTTATTTAACAAAGTTTTGTTGTAATACACACAGCGTTTATCTAACCATTAAACCGAATACACGTTTAGCCGAAAGGCACTAAACCTTAATGGCGTTATAACGACATTTAATAAGCAATAGTTCGTTTTTTTTTCTTTCAAAAATAAATTATTTAATTACAATATAAGTTTAAATAAGTGTTAAATTATAACTGAATACTTAAGTGTAAAAGCTTTAAAGAAGTGAATGTTAGTTCATTCGCTCTTAACAAATGTATGTTGTCAAAATTCGAATTATTGCGTATAAAAATTCAATTATTGTTTACTAGACACATGTCTCTGCAGACTTTATACTGCCTAATGGTAGTGGCTTGTCACATTTTTATAAAAAATATGTAATTGCAATATATTTAAGAGTGATAACTTTATATAGAATGATTAGAAATAGATGTAAAAACTTCAAAAGAAAAAAGTTTTTTATTGACTTACGAGCTACAAAGGCTTTAGCTTTTTATATCCATAACCGACCTCCTTTTTATATTCTCATCTAGGGTTTATTTTCGTCATTTTATAAAGGACCGTTTCATGTGCTTTTAGTACAAGTTGTGTAGGGTTTCCGGTAGCAGAATTCGTATTTCAAATATAAATTTTTCCATAAATCTTTGACATAAAGAGATAACGTTAGCTCTGTCATTTGTGTGGGTTGTTTAAACATGGTAAAGCATTGGAAGGGAGAACAATACGTGTTCGCAGTTGAAGCGGAAAAATTCCAATGATTCATATGAAATTGCGCGACAACAGTTTTGTTACTAATATAAACATGGAACCCCTTGCAAACAGTTTTAACGATAATCAGCGTCATTCAGTTCGTAAAAGAGCAGGTACTCCTCAAGAACCTACACCGGGTATAACTTTCTTAAAGCCAGGAGGCTTTCTTTTGACGACAATTTGACGATTTGTATAATACGATTTGGTACTTTGCATGACTCTCGTGGGATAATAGTGCAGTGGTTTTCCGTTGCTCTTCGACACACATCTTTACCTGAGGCTCAAATACCTTCTGTATTTGAATCCCAAAGACATTTTTGTCTCTTTCGAACGGGCTGCCCCGCCAAGTGTACGGCTATACCGCCATTGCTCAGTCGTTTTAGTCTCCTCAGTTGTTTACGAAAGCACTCGGGCGCCCGATTGGGAGGATGGCGGTTGCGCTAACTGAGATGATATTTGTTATTCCACTCTTATCTCATAATCACTGAGCTACAATATTTAATGAAATCAGGCGTTACCTTGCAGAACTCCATCCTAAGTAAGAAAAGGACCAATATTTAGCCACTTCCGCACATGCAGTGGCAGTCGTGCAACAAAGTGCACCGCCTGCCAGACCGCTCACAAATGCGCATGCGGCAAACAATGCGAACTACACCGATTAGTGCCAAACATAGTGACACTCTGTGTTTGGCACTAATCGGTGTAACATAACCCCTGAAGATGCCCCGTGGAGGGATGAAACACGTGTTGAGTGATTTGACGGTGGCAGTTGTGTATTTTGTGGCACTTTGTTGCACGAATGCCACTGCATGTGCGGAAGTGGCTAAATATTGGTCCTTTTCTTACTGAGTTACAAAACAACGCTTAATGAATGCAGTAGGGGCACCAAAACCGAGAGATGACAACGACAGCTCTGACAGGAGTGCATGAAGAAGTATGTAATTTTTAGTTGCGTCGTCTGTATTCGCGGTATTCGTAGTATTTTGTTCTTGTAGCTCCACAACAGATTTACCTATACATTTTACATGGTACACATAAAATCACGATATGCTATACTCACACCGCTGAGTATCTCTCGGCTGCAATAACGACTGTAGCATATCTGAAAATAATAAAATAAATATTTATTAATTATTAATTCTGGATAGTAGATATGAGCTGTGATAGCTCAGAGGTAAGTAGTGAGTCATGCGATCTTAGATAGCGGGTTCAAGTTCCACACTTTCTTTATTATCTAGAATTATCACTGCAATAAGCTTCCATAGGATGAACAACAGCTTCCTATGCGTATTATAATACCGCACTGTGATCTCCAACACAACTACCAAACGTGGCGATTATGGTATATGCCTACTTTGATATCTTTGAAAGAGGCTATAATTGCAGTGGGCGTCTATGTGCTGAAATGACGAAGACGACAATCTTGGATAGTTGTTTATCTTCTACAGTCTTGTCTTCTTAAAGCCTATTAAGATGTCACGTATAAATAATTAATGTTTCGAGACTTTGTGTATTTATGTTATGACATTAGAGGAAAGAATGAAAGACATTTAAAAGGACGGAAGATAACTAAGTAAAGATATAAATAAAAATTATGTAAAAAAATTATTATGTTAACAAAGACCCTGTCCAACTATGATAAGGGTCAAACGAGAGGTCACAAAAACAGGGCTATACAAAAATATTTAAAATCTCGTTACGTTGACGTTTTTATTTTTTTAATAATATTAACACACATAAGGTCAAACAGAGAACAATGAAGAGAACTATACTTGAAGTTAGCTGGGATATCGAAGCAGCAATGATAACCGCAGAAGAACCTAAGTCACTGAAGTAGCTCGAAGTATTGCTCGTATAAAGTGGCAAGGAGGGGCACATCGCTCGTTGGGGCTGAAAGGTGGGGCGTGGGTTTTTTTTATAGCCCCCGCTATTGGGAGCCTCTCGTACCCCTAATTAGTTTGGGACTGGGACTTTATTTACAAATAATTTTTCAGGGTTTTATCTTTATTCTACACTCACTTTCATTCTTCTCAATATCTTTTATTCTTTCCTTTTATCCTTCACAATATCTTGCAATTTTTTTTTCGTGGACCGACGATCGGTCGTAGTGGTGATCTTTCGAGGAGTCTTACGTATTGCAATGCGCGTCTATCGGCTAATGATGATGTATAATTTAAATATACAACACTATTCCTAAAAAATCTTTAACTATACATGCTGTTTTGTTTTGTTGTTTTTACCTTTTGTTCCTTTTACTTCGCCTGTAATACATTTATATTTGTAGTTCATTTTTATCACGTGTTATAAAATTTAGTTCATGATTTTATTGTTTTTGTTTATTGTGTGTATTTTATTATTAATTATGTCCAAACACAATAGTTTCGGCCAGCGCCAATAGATGGCGCTAGTTGTACGTAAACGTATAAAAGTGGCATCGCGCGGTGGAATCGATATTAATAAAGAAGACTCGTCAATGACATGACATGTATTATAATTCTTCGTTTCTGTGATGACCTTTTATTAAAACATAAACCGATTATAATCTGTCCGAAGGTTGTTTGTAAATTTTGCTTGACCTGAAGACTTTTCAAGACCAAACTACGTAATTCGAAAAATAAATCATTGGAGTACATAGTTTTTTTGCCACCTATAAGACTGCTTCCTTTAATCTGGCTTTATAATTTTTTCAGCATTTTCTTTATTTGCATTTTTAGGTAAAATCTATCGTTCTTTATTCTATTTTTAAGACCGTTTTCACGGTTTATGTCCTAACTTATTCTATTCTTAAGATCTACTTTATACAGTCAACCTCTCTATGGTTTTTACTATTCCTGTGTGCTATCTTCCAATCTCAGATGGAGAGGCTTCACATTTGCATATTATGTACTAATTTAATACTTTTTATTTATAATTTTAACAGCCTATTATCTTCAGTTCTTATATTTTAATATCTAAGTTTTGTACATGCCATCTATTTACTAAAATAGATGGCGATTGGTACGCAGTTACATCAATTTTTTGTTACAAAAAGTTAGTATTTTTATAGAGCCTAGAGAAAGACATATAACAAGTTTACATAAGTAGTATTAACTTTGAATAAGGCTGTATTTTCATCGGTGTTTATGTAATATATCAAAGTCATTTTGATGGAATTCCAAGTAAAATAGATGGGACGGTTAGGTATTTTTCATTTTGTTCCTCCGGTGCCTCGGGAGGCGTTAAGAATTTCAGATGCGCTAGAATGCAGTGACGTCAGAAATTTACATATAAGTTATCTCGATCTCGAATACCGAACATTACGGAATATATTAGTAAATAAATATTAGCGGTATAGATGTTTACTATGTTATTGATCAGACTTCACGCTGATTTTAAAGCGGAATTTAAATAAATTCTCCTTTTCATTTCTACTCTACGATAATCATTTCACATCGGGCCCCCATGAGGGTCAGCCCGCGTCGCTTCCGACCGCCGTGTCATCCTCGCTTCGCCAATTTAAATTAAACTACGGTCACACTTTACACTTACACGGGTATATCTCTTCGTGCGAACTTCACTATTGTAACTGGAATGCGATTCGCCAGGGTAGAATTTTTCACGGACCTCTGTTTCCAAGACTTTAATTCAGACGAAACCGACTAAGCCAAATATGGCCATCAGTATAACACCAAATTGTTTAATTATGATATAATTTGAAATTAAATATGTATTATAATAAAGAATATTATGTATTATAAATTAGATTATGATACCCTGTCCCATAAATACGATAGGGCAGAACGAGAGGCCATTAAATTAGCGGGGGCTATAAAAGCAGCATAACATCATTCACAGCTACTAGTCATAATTGCTCCACGAGCCATCAAAAGAGCACAGGATCTCTCTACGAGATCTCCTTAGGAATAAAAAGATCGATAGACGTGCGAAACTATCCGACATAGCTCAAAAGATTGGCAAGTTGAAGAGAAAGTAAGTAGACCTAGCATCGCACAGAACAGATGCCCACTGGGATCTTGAAGTTCTACAATGAGAGACGGACATTACAGCGGAATACATCAAGGTAGACAAATGACTTTGTTAATAGTGTCTGAAGGCGCCGGATACAAACCGCTTCCAGCCGGTAATATTGAAAATTTATGTTGGATGCCGATGTCCATGTGAACCCGAGAATAGCAGCAATGCGAAGTGATCTCGTGTTGCAGCGGTACAGCGAAGATGCCGGGGAAGGCGCAGTTCACTCCTGGGATGTCTTGGCATAGTACTGAAGGGCGACCACTCCTAAAGTAGCGAAGGCGACCACCGAGGAGGTTTAAGTGGGTAGAAATCCAACATAACCCAGTCCTTCCCCCAGAGGTCCTATCTTGTGTCCATCTTGAAGGTTTCCCTCCTGTCACCAAAAAAGAGGATGCCTATGAAATAAATATGATGACGAAAAATTAACCGTGTACATTTCCTCTATGTTGTTCATACGAAGAGTACACAAATAATATTTGATTTGACATGATCACGTGCCAAAAGAATCATTTATTAGATAAGCTCTCTGCCGATATTAGAATCACTAAGAATCCTTGCGCATTTTCTCTACAATTCCCTTTGTATAGGCACCATAAAATAAGTGACTACTTCTTGGGCAATTGTGTACGATTTCACAATGTACTCACATATAAAGACTGAAATATAATGTGATATTTTTCCTAATTTATTGAAATATTTCCTTTACTATTTTAATAACAAACAAACTAAATAATAGAACCTAGAGAAAGATATAATAGACATTCACAAATATGCAATAAATGATAAATAGCTCATTTGCAATCAAGATTTGTATGGCAGACTCCATCAAAAATCAATTCAATTTTTTTGCAGAAATTATAAATAGTGTAATCATAATATAGTAAAAAGAAGTTTCTTAATATTCGGATAAATACAAATAAAAATTAGTTATTGTTATTGGCCTATGGTATTCTAATGGAATATAAATTGATTTAACATATTTCAGAGAAATTATGCAGGGTGACTTGAAAAATTTTAGCAGACCAATAAATTATACATTCACCTCTTTAAAGGTCTTAAATCCACCATACTTTTTACATCACTAGGCTTTACTTTAGATACCTTTTAGCATATTGCCATATGATTATATAACAGGTTCGAAATAGTCATAAGATCTGTGCTCCGGTATAATCTGTATGTATATTTAACATTGTAATCAATTCCAGAACGTTCTATCTCCGAGTTCCTGCATTTAGCATGTACGAGTAATTCCCTTTATGTCTGTCATGATTACTTCGTATCACGTCTGCCGTTGATATTTATGCGACGGCGTTTCAAAATGGCCGCTTCCCGCGCAAATGCACGTTGACAGCTGTCAAGTGAGATTTTTTTTTCGATGACAGAAATATTTATAGTTAATGAGAACGGATTCGTTGACAAACTGCTTTACTAATCGCGTTAAATTTTTTGCCTATATTTTTTTAAACAACATTTGGTATCGACTTAAAAATTTCTTCCGTTTAAATAAATATTATATTATAGCGTGTTTCATTGCTCGCTTTGTTCAACAAGCTACGGGGCTATCAAACTACAACACGTTAATGGTTACGCACAATTGTCTTACGTCAGAGATTGGCGCCGCTTTGGTAACTAGACGGCCTTTAATATTAACGCCTTATAATTACGTAATGGACACTGATAGTCCAGAGGTTAAAACTTGCGACCTACGAACGTATTGAATAGATTTGATTCCCGGGAACAGCAACGCTTTTGCTGACGAGGAAAACGTAGTTTTCTTTGATCTCATATATACTAAAAATCTGTCTATAAAAATTCGCCGTACACGTTACAGGTTTTATTTTATTTTTATTTACTTTATTGAAGATGAACAGTAACAAAAGGCAGTAAGAAAGTACAAACTTAGAAGCTTAGAAATATAAAATTAGTTACAATTGTTACTCTATAACTATCTCACTGAGAACATATAATGATTTATAGTTAGAGGTACGGAAATTTCGCAAAAAAAAAATCACCAATTTCGCATTTACATTTTTCAAAATTTAGAAATTTCGCATAAATTTCGCATTTATATTTTTGAAATTATAAAATTTGTGTAAATTTGTTATTTATTAAACAAAAATACTTGTTTAGTAATTTTATTACTAAATATGAAAGTAAAGTATAACAAAATACAAAATTTCAAAGTACAAGTCTTAACATTAAACAATTTTAATTAATTAAAAGATAACATTGTCGAAATTTCAACATTTGACTCCTTAAGCGTCGTTCTTCGATCCGCTACGACGACATTGTATATGCTGAAGAAGCGTTCAGCGTCCACGCTGTTGGTTGGACTCCAAATACTCTGTAATGCTGCTTCAGCAAAGGACGGAAAGTTGCATTTGACAGCCAACAATATGCCCCTTACATTGGGGTTTTCATTTATATTAATAGGCCGAAGGATTAACCTATGAAAGTGCGCATTCCCATCAATTAGCTCATTTTGAGGAAATCCTTGGAAAAAAGGAATTTTCGAAAAGCTTTCCAGCAATACGTTTATATTTAATGTGGTTGAACTTGCAGCCACAGATGGAGAAAACAATTGGCCAATGTGAAAGAAAGCCTCGTTCGTCTTATTTAATTTCATGTGAAGAGAAAGCTTACTGAATCTTTTGTCGCTTGCTGATTTCAACATAGTTCCCATTGTCTCATCAATTCCTTGATAGTCCTTAAGACATAGTGACGTCTTTTTATCAAAATAACCTTGACGTTGCCGTTCAAGCGATGATTTTAAATCCTCTCATTTGTTCCATAACAGGCGTGCAATTGGATAACTTGTCCCTTCTAACTCTTCAATCAATTTCATTATTTTGGGGCAGAACTCAGAGATAATAGTTATTTCAATTTTTAGTTTTCGCTTAAAAGTTATATCAATGTAACATTTTTTCAAAAATAAAATACTAGAATTTGGATTCTCCACTTCATCAAAAAAGTAAAGTATGTAATCCGAATAATCATTAAGATATAAAACTGCAATTTGCAACTGTAATTGTCGCGAGTCGCGACTCGGGCGATAAGATAATAATTTAATAATCAATACTAACACTACCATACATTTCGCATTTATTTGCATTTATGTGTATTTTTCGCATTTATTCGCATCTATTTCGTAAATACGATATTTCCGTACCCCTATTTATAGTCAAACAATGAAAAAACAAATAAAAACATTACTAAACAGGGATCAAAGATTATGGTTTATATATTTATATTATGTTTGTTTATATATTTATATTATGGTTTGAATTGTATTGTATGTACTCAATAATTTCGAACGAAAAACGAAATTTAATTTAATTTAACGAAATTTCAGATTCATTACATTTAAAACACTCTGTGACAAATTATATAGCACGTGTATTTTATCATCATCATCATCATCATATCAGCCGATAGATACCCACTGCATGGCATACGCCTCTTCCAAAGAACTCCTTGATGACCAGTCTTGCTCTGTCCGCGTCCAGAACATCCCGCGATTTTAACTATGTCTTCAGTCCATCTCGTGGTAGGCTTGCCCATTGAATTACACGTATATATATATATATATATATATATATATATATATATATATATATATATATATTCTCGTGTTTAAGTATGTGTTAATTATTAATTAGATAATAAGTATAGTATTCATCATATATAGCATATAGTATATATTCATATAATTGAATTTGTAGAGAATTTTGAAAACGCTTATACATACTATATCATTACGTTATTTAATATTTACGAGAGTATTTATTTTCGGATAGTATATACGGTACGTTAATTAACAAAAATGAGCTATACATACATTCATAAGCCTTTACATCTATAATCAATCACCCTGTATATTTGTTGGTAAATTAGATCATCTAGATAGCTAGTTAACGCAAGCATATCTAACTATTTAGTTACAAGAAGTAATTTTAGGCGACCTCGTGAAAGGGATCGATGACTCTTTGTTTTATCCGTGAAACCAGAAAGCCCCGGGGGGCGAGCTTGTGACATAAATTGGATTTATTATCCTCTTGCGAATATACAGAGGAAATTCTGTTTCGCCTACATTTATATACTCTTACAGAGATATAGATTTAGATTTTACAGAATTGAAAAGACTGCAAATTCATTCGTAAACATTATTAGCACATTTCTTTTATTTTTTATATTGTATTAATATTTATTTATATACTATTTACATTTACAGAGACCATTTACGTAATAAGCAGTTTGTGCTGCCAAATGATATCTTTTAACTTAAAATTACTTCTAAAACACACTATTTATAGGTTATGTATTTTTGATGAAAGTTAATAATATTATATTTAAGTATGCTTCTTTATTTATTATTAACATATACGAGTAGATGACCTATCTGTATTAGATAAAGAACAATAAATAAAACGACTCTGTTTTATTTATTTAGTTAAAGATCTCCAATAAGGAATACTTGATATAAAATAAATAGAACGCGAAGTAACGAAGAATATAATCGATTGATTTATTAAAAAAAAACATAAAAAATAAAAGATAATTATTTGACTTCAATTAAGTTTAAAATAGTTTACGATATAAGTTAGGAAATAGTTTAAGAGACAGTCAACATTGTAACATGCAAAAACTTGAGCAAAACAAAAGGGTTGGAAATTTTAAATGTAATAGTAAAACGGACACTAATGTTTGTAAAATATAGATTCTACTAAAGAAAAACTTAATGATATTTTTATAATTCACACTACGACCTATGTCGAGGCTTCAGGTGACTACAACATGCAATCCCAATTATATCGACATCACAGAAAAAAATTCATACTAAAATTAGATATTTAAAAAGGTTTTAATTTATATAATGAAAAACATTACATTGTTTATTCATGTTATAATCTACGCCGGTCTGGATGTAAGCATATATAAGTTACATGTGATATCTTAGACCTTTCATTTCTTAGTTTTAATACTAAAATTAGAAGCATGTTATTAAACAAATCTTATTACACCAAGAGTTTTGTGTTAATCGAGATGTGTGAAATTTGGTTCTATGACTCATTCACATGGTTAATATTGTAATGTATACAAACTGTAAAATTTCATTTAAAATAACAACCGTAGAGTTTTTGGCCGGCTCTTCACGACATCAGCGTTTCGAGCAGGGAGGAGCTTGTTGCTTATAATGTTAAAATAATAGACAATTCAAAAGCACATGGAAATGTCTATTCGAATAAACATATTTTGCACTTTGTGTTTGGAATTTCCATAAAATCATTTATAGTAGCCAATTTTAGAAGTAAAGAGAAAAATGCCCGAAGAAATCAATTATAGATTAAAACTAGAATGCGTACTTGTACCACTGTATAACAAAATCTTTCAACTTAAAGTTACAAGGTTTCTTGTCTCCTTAAAAAAGAGCTCTGTGTTCATTTATCTTCTTTTGAGTTGATGGGCGCCCATTGTATAGTACAGGCTACCCCTCAAAAATTGACACGAGGACCGGTCCTACACTGCTCGCATCCAGCGACTCCCCGTGATCTTAACTATGTCAAACACGAGTCAGTGTTTGGCACTAATCGGTGTAACATAACTCCTGTAGATGACCCGTGGAGGGGTGAAACACGTGTTGAGTGATTTGGCGGTGGTGGTTGTGTGATTCGCTTTGTTTGCCGTATGCTCATTTATCATCAGGCTGGCGGGCGGTGCACTTTGTTGCACGACTACCATTGCGGAAGTGGCTAAATATTGATCCTTTTCTTACTTAACTATGTCATCGGTCTATCTAGTGTGGTCCTATCCACGCCGCGTCTACCTGCTCGTGGTCACCACTCGAGAACCTTTCGGCCCCAACGGCCATCAGTTGCACGAACGATGAACCCCGCTCACTGCCACTTTTTCACTTTTGCTCTTCCTTAATACTCTTTTTCTCCTCTTCTGCTACCATCTTTCTCCAGACCATTCATCCGTCTACTGCTACTTTCTTAAATTTTGCTCTTCCTTAATACTCTTTTTTTCTTCTTCTGCTACCATCTTTCTCCAGACCATTCATCCGTCTACTGCTACTTTCTTAAATTTTGCTCTTCCTTAATAGTCTTTTTTTTTTCGCTTCTGCTACCATCTTTCTCCAGACCGTTCGTCCGTCTACTGCTACTTTCTTCAACTTTGCTCTTCCTTAATACTCTTTTTCTTTTTCGCTTCTGCTACCATCTTTCTCCAGACTGTTCGTTCGCCTACTGCTACTTTCTTCAATTTTGCTCTTCCTTAATACTCTTCTTCTTCTTCGCTTCCGCTACCATCTTTCTCCAGACCGTTCGTCCGTCTACAGCTACTTTCTTCACTTTTGTTCTTCCTTTATTAAGGAAGTCATCTTATTCTTCGCTTCTGCTACCATTTTTCTTCAGACTAGTCTATTTTGTGAAATTTTAAGAGGGCATGCACGGTAGGGTAGCACGCTTTTGGAATTGCGTCAGTTCAGCGAATAAGTGACCTTCCTCTAGAGTTTGACAAAGACTTCTTTCATAGCTCACTGAAAAGGACAGGCCCTCATAGATCGCCACGATGACCGGTCCTTCGCAGTCCGAATCCAGCGACTTTCACTATCATAAGAAATTTGAATTACACGTAAAAAAAACCTACATCATAAACGTGATACGTTTTTTAAATCAAAGCCACTCATTAGAGTTCTCTGCCTTTGTGCATTTCGGTTTCAACACTTTGTGTATACGTAACATAATGGTTTGTATGTAGGCAACACGCGGTATTTCACCATGAAGTCAACGGCGTGAAGTAACAAACGACTCCACAGTTTTCATGTTCGAGTGTTGGCGTCGCGCCAAATCGGAGTGCCGCTTGCAGGCGCTGAGGAAATGGGGCCGGCGTAGCGCTCACTTATGTGTTCCTAGTATTCCGGCTTGAATACATACACGTTTACCTACAGGTATTTTGCCATGGACAGTCGATTCGATTCCAGTATAGTGATTTTTTTAAGACATCTGTTTTAAGTATGTGAAAGTTTTTATTTTAAGCACAAATGGACATTTTTATTTATAAAAAAATCATTAGATGAAACACTCATTATATGCTAGTATCGCCGTTTCAGCCCACAGACGCCTACTGCAAGACAGGCCTTCTCCTCCTCCAAAGATATCCATATTTTGGAAACTTGAATGTGAGCAGTGATAATCTTATATAATGCAGTGTCGAGGTGGACGCGGTCTGGGTCCAGCTCTTCACGGGGCACGGGGGATTCTCTGAGTACCTCCACAGGTTTAAGCTCAAGGAGGACCCCTCGTGTTTCTGTGAACCGCGCGTGGACCAGACCGTGATCCACCTTGTGGCCCAGTGTCCCGCATTCGAGAGACTCGGGTCGACTTCGAGTTCCGGTCTGGTGTAAAAATCATGGAGGAATCAATAGCCTTCCTGATTAGAGAAGAAAAAACCAAAGAAGAGTTCTTCCTACTTTATAGAAAAATAATAAGCAAAGTAATAGATAAAAATAAAAGCTTTTAATAAAAATGTAAATAACTAAAATCAATAAAAAAAATGTAAAAAAAATGTGATAATATAATAATTCTATATAGAAATAAAATAAAAATAAAGAAAATGTAAAAGAGTAATGAGGGATGAATGAAAGGCGTAACAGGGCAAAAAGGAAAGACAAATGATTTTTGTAAAGAATGAAAAGAACGAAAGATCATACGATGTATGAAAGATAATGAAAATAAAAAAAGTATGTGAAAAATTAAATAAATGTAAACTAGTCCCTGTCCCAGAGTAGATAGGGGGTACGAATAAAAAAAATCTTTTATAATTAATGCACAAAGTGTGAATTATATAAAAGACTGTGTCCTTGGAATCGAACCTGCAACCTATGATCGTGATTCTCAGTACCTTACAGCTGGGCTACCACGTCTCCAAGTATTACAACGGTAGAATTTATATTATTGGCATATCAACTCATATATTTTTTGTTTAAAGATTTTTCTTTCTGTCAATATTAATTCTTTTAGGATTGAACTGGCTTCTATTTAATTATCTATTAAATTTATTATTTATATTTTTTATTTATTGAATATTGAACGGTTTGGGAGGTCTCCAAAGCTCTTCTATAGCTTAGGTAGCTTATTAGAGTGTTTCTTTGAGAGAACTTCCGCTTGCACTCTTAACACCTTGAGTTTCATTCAGTCTTACAGCGACATCCCCGTCAGGCCGCGCGCGCAATACTAGCAAACTAGAATTTACTCGATAGATTTCAAAAAGTATTAACGCCATTATTTTTTACTAAACGGGGTGGGGCGTGGGGGTATTTCATTTAATTATTACCTTGTTTCAATAAAATCCATTAAATTAATGTGTGAAATGTCTAATTTTTATCTTTATTATCATATTTTATACTGTCAGTCATCGGTGACTGACGCGGCCTAAACGGTAAGATCGGTGTCAGTCACCGGTGACTGATAAGCACTCAACGTGTTAATAGGGGTTTAGTATACTGATCCAAGTTGCCCAAGAAGGTTAAACCTCGGTTTGTTCGTCACTGTCGGGCTAAATATTTTGAACTATGCTTCTAATCATATCTCCAACGTGATGTATTTGATTGAGCAGTTGTAGTCCAGCCGTAGAGTACTGAGATTCGCGATTGTGGACCGCGAGTTCGATTCCCGAGATACAATAATAAAGAGTTGTTACTGCTCGCAGACAAATTTCCAGAGGAAGCTGCTGTCTTCTGCGTACCAGTAAAACACAGCGATTACCAACCCGCCTGTCACGGGGGGCAATTATGATATATACCCTCAAAGATATCTTTGAGAGAGGCATATGCCTTGCAGTTGGCATCTGTTGGCTGAAACGACGACGACGATATATTTAATATTCTAAAGTATTTCTTTTAATAACCTCTTATATTAAAATATTTCGCATTTTTATTTCAAGCAATATCTAATTGAAATAATACAATATGAGTAAAACATTCCTAAATTGTATTATTTAGTTTCTTTTAGCAATTATATAATGCTTGATAGTGAGAGCTTGTAATAATTTACGATTGCGTCTGTTTCTACAGTTGATTATTAGTTTGGCTTGCATCGCAACGTTTCATTTCTACGAAAGAGATAAATGTGTACAGAAGTCACTTGTGTTTATGAGTGTACACTATGTTCTTCGTCACATTATGATATAAACTTATTACTCTAATTTACAATATATCTTTGAATTATATGCTACATTAAATTTAAAATTAACACTACAATATTATATAGGTATTGATGTGTTATCTTAAACCTTAAAAGCCTGATTTACGAAAGTGATTTTTTTAATAATACTGTGTTTGCTTGAGGGCCTACATGAAGTGAATAATAGTTTTTTTTTTAATTTTGTTGGAAAGAATATTATACAACAGTAAAATACATACAGCCAACCTATAAAAAAAAAACTAATAGTAATGTGAACATTCGGTTTATAGGATTGGTATCAAAATTGAAACTTTAGTCTATTAAGGGTTAAATGTAAATGAAATAATTAAATCAAATACAAGTTAATTACAAACAAATACAAGTTTTAAGTTAAAACTGTTATTTAAATGGGTTTTTTAAGAAAAAAAATGTTATCGAATGAATTATAGTTTATTATAATAAGTGTTATAAAGAGAGTGAAATTAAATATTTCTTCTAAAGTGTACATACAAGTTAAAGGTGACGGAGCGAACCGGCATTCACTAGAAACTTATCTTTGATAAATAAATATTTTAGTACAAGTAATAGTCCGAAAAACTTTATTATAAGTAAAGACTTTAAAGTTAAAAACTTTATTGTTTTACGTGATTTTTATAATGCTCATGCCGGTTTCACTAATAAATTCATAGCAAAATTGCCTTTACACACACCATTCGTATCATATAAAACATCTACGGTGTTGTGAAAATTATAGATATACAAAAAACGAGTAATTTATGTAAGTGCTTACGGTATTATCACTTTGTGACTTAAATACAACCGGATGTATAAATAACAATTAAAGATAGTCGTGGTTCAACAAAATGTCGCTGCGATATATCAATCCGTGAACAAATATCGTAATTATCCTCACAATTCAACTTCGAGAGTCCTCCATTAAAATTATTTAAAACAATCAGAGACATTTTGTTTAATCGACTAGCATCGTGTTTATTGTAAATTAATTCTACCACCTTTGTTAAATTGTGTTACAAAAACAAAAAAATATCTATGAACAAATTGATTTTATATGTTTGTAACATAATTAAGTATAACGATCCTATATATATCCTATTATTAGTGTAGCAAATTTTCGAGTATTAAAACATTTTAAAGAACCGACCCTAGTGCGTCAATAGACAATGAATGTATTTAATATTAACAACAAGAACAGTAGAACAATTTACAATAATGACAATAAAATTGTTTTAAATTTCGAGTGTATATTTAAATTGCGCAAAAGCGTTTATAAAAAACTTTCACGACATCGAAATTGCAATAAAAACAACTCACAACACAAACTTATTTGAGCTATGCACGACATCAAAACTGCAAAAGAGATGTAAGTGAAACATAAATCCCCGCAACCATAGGCAGACAGGACACGCCGCGACATCACGAGCTGTCACGAATATGTAGTCTTATGCCCTCAGCTTGAAGCGTGCTTTAGGAGATAAACTATCAATAACATCTAATGAATTTGCACAATCGACAACACCATTTAATCTAGTTTCAAAATCACTAAACAAAGATACTACAATTGAAATGTAAAAAGAACTTAACGTACAGAACAATATAGACAACGAACAATTAAAGGACTTATGCAACACAGCGTTGGACAGACGACCCTGTCAATGTCGTTGGAAGACGCTGGATGCATCCCGCTTCCAACAGGTGTTTTTGGAAATCTATGGGATAGGCTAATTTTTAGTAGTGAAAATTCTAAGGCTGAAACGATAAGGTTGATGAGGAAAATAACTATTGTTTGAGTAGAGCACTGCAAAGACTGATAAAATAGTAGTTATTAATCTACTGTAATACAATCCAAAAATAAACTTGCTGAGACATGATCTGGGAATTACTAGAACATAGCATATGACAATTATTTATAAGAAGATGGTAGATTCATATAATACAATAAAAAGATTTTAGATCTTAAATTAAAAAATAATGAATATATGACCATCAGCCGATAGATGTCTATTGCAAGGCATAGGCTTCCCAAAGATTGTCACGATGACTAATCGCACACTCGACATTCATTATGTCGTTGGGCCACCTATTAGTGAACTTACCCACATCGCATCTAGACTCGTGGTCGTCATTTGAGATCCGATCTTTGGTTATATAAAAAGAGAATAGAAATAAGTGATTTTAAAAGGCGTAGTGTCGATCGATTGTACAAAATCGTCGTGAACGACGCGTAATTATAAAAATTTGACCTAGTAAATATGTAAAAGGCAATCCTTAAATATACAACGAATGCTGAAGGATGAGTAGCTGGTGTATTTACAAGTGGCACTTAACTAGCGAATATATTAAATTGAATTATCGACATACTATCAAAAATACCTAAATATAAAAGTATAGGCACAAGAAATTTCATAATTAATTTATGTGCATTCACTATTTTACCGCTATCCGTTACAGATCGTGCAATAGATTATACGATTAGACATTTACAATGCCATGGAACCAGCAAGTCTGTTTGTTTTAAGTCAATCTTTAGTTCTTATATCACCTTAGATTAAATGCGACAAAATCCTGTCTCTATCTACCAATTAAAGTCACCATAAATATTGATATTTAAGTTATACATAACTTCAACTACGTTCAATTTAAATTCTTTTAATTTTAAATCGTAAATTCTTTCAGTAATTGCTTGTTCCAATGCATGTAATAGTTTGTTTGTTAGTCACATCTGCCACATTTTAATTTTTATTATGGCACATTTTAATAGTTTTTGATCATTTAATATTCACAAATTATTAATAATGTGTTACATTTTCAAATAAAGTTAATAAACAGAAATGTTTTCATCAATAAAATAAATAATTATAATAACACCATATTTTCTTAACATATCACATAAGATGGCTTTTAAACAAATCACAGAATATAAATTCCAGGTCAATTACCCATAATAATCTTAAAGACATAAATAAGAAAACTAAATCTAAATAGCTTTATAGCTATAACAGTCATGGAATTAAATTTAAAATAAAGCATAAAAGTACAACTTAATATAAACAATTATAATTATCCACGATAGACAATCATTTTTGAAATTTTATATGCTTATTAGTTTAGACAAATATTAAGTATAGATTTAAAACTGACAACAGTGTCGGTTTCGTTATCTCTTTCGTCAATCCCACATTAGAAAAAATTCTCTTTTAGAATATTTACTCACAAGCTAGCACGTACTAAACACAGACAGGCGATAGATAGGCTAGTGTTAATGTGTTGGAAAAGTATCTGTCCGAAGCGACCTCGTACTGATTTATACGATTTGAAATTCTAGCTTCGTTCATTCCAGAATCATCTAGAATATTTTTTCTATAATTACATACGCAAGAATAGAGGATATTAAAAAAAATGTTTCAAATTGGAAATTATCATTTGTCTGTCAATGGTCATCTTTTTCCACACTGTTCAATACTACACTTCTATCTTCTCGTGGGTTCATTTCAAATTCAGGAATTTCCTTTAATTGAATGGAGAAATTCGGAATCTAAATAAGGTTCTTTGTATTTATTTCAATTACATACTATATTTTTCCAACACATTAACCAATCTAAATTTAATTACATTCTAAATAATTTGTGAGCGACTATTTTAAAAGGGAAACATTTGTACATGTTTTTTTTTTTTAATAATTTGTTTCAAATATTTCCCTAGATTTGTGCATTTGCATATTTTATAAAGAAGATAAAGGTTTTAAGGCATTTTATAGACAGCTCTAGCTCTAATAGATTAATGTTTTTGGTGAATGTAAAATTGTAATTAAAGTGGATATTCCGTCGTCGCAGTTAGTATGGTTTGTGACGGTAGGTAAAGATTAATGTGGATATAAGCCACTCATAGAATGCTAAATAGCATACAGTTGATACAAATATACATCACAATCACCAGTAGAAGGTTGAAGAAGAAATGAATTTTGGGAAGAAAGCTATACGCGAGAATAGAAATGATAGTATGAACTAATTTGAGCATTTTAAAGCTAAGCTCGTGTTAATGATTCGTTAAGTTCATATAATATCAATTTAAATTACGAATACGTTTTTAATTTTACTAAAACAGATCTGCAATGAACCGGCAACAGTCAAATTGAATTTGATAATAAAGTAAAATATGATACTGACACAGCCGAATGTAAGAATGACAACGGTGTACATGAAATCACTGGACAAGTGTTTGACCTTAAGTCAATGGAAAATTATAATTACATCTTATAAATAAACTTTCGAGTATAAAAATATTAACTTTAACTGGTTTCGGTGTTCGAGAAACAAAAATTAATTACTTTGGCACAACCGCGTCTAAGAACTGTTTACAAAGGATGTTTATGAACAAATATTATAAAAAAAAATACCATTCGTTTTAAATCAATGTCTCGAATTATATAGAAAATATAAAGGAACACCTTTAAATGTAGTTTAACAGTAGTCAGTCTCAAGCCAAAGATGTACAGAAGTAATTGTAATAATTAAATATACATAAATTTTGCCCTCGTTCAAAGCTATCGATTAAAGGCAACGTAATATGAGACTAAATGCTGATGTTTCAGACACGCGACGATATATTGTACGTGTATAGTTTAGAACTCGTCGCCACAAAAGTGCTATTACATCATAAACTTACGGCTAAAATCTACTTAGATTTGGTCCGTCTGTTAAAATATATAATGGTTAAGCAAATAAAAATAACTACAGATACGAAACGAAGCGTCGAACTAGCTACGAACGTTGTCAAATATCATAAAATACTAATTTGTGATAAACGAATTCTACAAGAAGTAATCAAATGCCTTTACAGATATTGTATTGAGTTTATGAGAGGTTGATCTCCGGAAATGAATGACAAAGTTAAGGCAAACAGGCAACTCTCTCGACTGAACCAAAAGTGTAGTATGTAATAACTAGCCTAAGGTGGATGCGGATGTGCTCTGAATTAGTGAACGATTAAAGTGGTCCCTTTACATGCGGGACATGATCATGTAGCGGCCGTCGGACAGCAGCTCGCGCGTGTCGGACGGCGAGCCGGGGCTCAGGCTGGCCGTGACCGACGCCTGCGAGTACGTGTCCTTGTTGAACCTGCCCAATCTCTTCTCCGCTTCCGACGTGATGGAGAGTTCTTCCTCTGCGATTTGCTCGAGCGGTAGCTCCCGCACCGCGTCCCCGTTCACAGCCAGAGCGTTGACGAAGCCGTGCGCTCGCTCCGGCGGTGGCTCCGTGTAGGTCTCGGTGACCGTCTCCGGCAGCACCTCCGTGGCCCGTGCGCGCCTCGCGTTCTTGGTGTGCATGCCCCCCGTCTCCGCGTCTCTCTCCAACCTGTGCCCCGACCGCGACCTCGTGAGTTGCTTCTGCACGTAGTCCTCGAGCGCCGCCTCCTCGCTCTTTGTGAGGTACTTGTGCAGTGCGATCAAGAAGACGCCTATGCCGAGCGCGAAGAGTCCGGAGCAGACGAGCTCGTTGAACCAGCTGACGGAGCCGACGCTGCTCCAGGCGGTGAGGTCGTCGGGTAGCCAGCCGGAGCCGACGAGGAAGAAGCCGAGCACGAGGAATACCACACCGAGGTGCAGCATCCCGACGGAGGAGACGACCTCATTGTCGGCGGCGCGCACGCGCGCGGAGCGGCGTCGCTCGAGGCTGCCGGTGGAGCAGTGCGGCGAGGTGACGCCGGACTCGGACGACTGCAGCGAGTAGCGGCGCTCGCGCGCACGTTGTTGCTCCGCGCGCCGCTTGCGCTCGCGGCGGATGGCCAGCGCCGAGTGCAGCCCCACCGCGTGCATCCTGCAAGCACGGGCACGGGTTAGCGGGGCGGGGGCGGCCGGCGCCCACCCGTGCCCGTGCTCTGCGCCGCCCCCACGCCCACACAACACAACTCACAACTCACAGCTCTTCCACAACGACACTTGGTTTATTGACTTATTTCATGTAAATAGAGTTTTTAGTTGATTGAAATGTGTAGAATTTGTTTTGTTGACTCATACATATGGCTGATATAATAATTACATTTTAAAAGAGCAATGAGCTGTTGAGTTTTTGGCCGGTTCTTCCCAACGGGTCAGCATTCTGAGCCTGTTGTTGCTTACTACTTATCATATTAAAATTATGGACAATTTGAAGTGCGTGTAAATGCCTATATTATTAAAGATATTATGGATAAATTGAATTTTGACAAGCACGTTTATAGCCTTGTCGAAGTAAGCTCGACGATCAAGTAAGCATAGGTATTTAATTCACCTAATTGGAAGCCTGCCTTCCCTAAATAGTTTAGACGAACGATCTCGAGGTCCTTCTTAAATTCACGTAATTGGAAGCTCGAAAATCTTAGATCGCTTATGTGGACGCCCCGTGGAATGAATGGGCGTAAGGGCTCGAATCGTACACCATTACCAGAGTGCCCGTACGAGTGTGCTTAATCCGTTACTTTATGAGAATATAGACATGTTATTATTGTTGTTAAACCAAAAATTCCCATGTGGATTTTTTTAGACTTTTCGACAAAGAAACAAATATTTATGTGCTGGTACCAGGCCATTTATGCCAGGTCCGGAATGTTGATTCTATTGAAATGAATCTGGCAAGTAACTCGATACTTTTTTAAACGCTAATTTTATAATTTTTTCCTATTATAATTTGTCTGTTTTTCAAATATTGTTCGTTTAAATAACTATGACTTTACGCCAAACAGAGCTACATGGTGACGCTTAGAGTGCAGCGGGGGCATCAAAACCGACCGGGGCACGACCAGGACCACTCTAACCAAAGTGCACGAGTGATAAGAAGATTCAAAGAACATTAAATACAAACATTAGCAAGCCGCTAATATTGAATTAATTTTTTCCTAAAGACAGTTTTTTGTTTATTACGTATAAAAATATCGAACATATAAAATAAATATGTTTCGTTGCATATATAATTATATACTGTTAAATCATGCCCGTGTACTACATACGTACTGTATACAGGAGGATCGGTTATAGGCATAAAAGCTTAATGGGTGTATTTATAGCTCATTTGCTGTCAATAAATGTAGTATATGATTCCATAATGAATTGTTTCAGAGATAATATATATTAGGCATTGATAATACAATAAGAACAAGCGTTTTTAAAATTTAAATTACTACATGGTATAAATAATTATTGTATACTACCTGTCCCTATATATTTTAGCAGAGTAATCAATGTATAAAAAGTGTTTGGAAATAGGTGTAGAAGCCTCAAAGATGTAAAACCTGTTTAAAAGCCTTTACACCTATAACCTTATGTTCATTATTTTTTTGTAAAACTATCCACATTAATAAAATGAGAACAATAATAAAGAATGCTTTATTAAAATTTAGTTTTCCTCAAACAAACGATTGTATTTATACTCGGTGGCTATTTAAATCGATATCAAGATTTATGGAACGCGATCAAGAAACTCGTTGCCGTACAATGCCGCGAATGTACGTATTTACCTGACATAAATCTAAAAACTCGCGAAATAACTGTCGATGTAGGTTAAACAATGTTTACTCACGCCTCGTTAAAACCATTTCGTTATCGTCAAGTTACTGAAATAAATCGCTAGTTTAATATCTATTCAACGCATACCGTTTATTTTATATAGTAACACGTTCAAAGCAGTTTTACTAAAACAATATAATATTATCTGGTCAAGTTGAAGTAAATAGTGACCCAAGCGAAGGCTCTTCAGGGAGGCATGATCTTAGCTATCTTGACAGAGGTTTAGGCTAAGTGCCTTCTACACCCTGCGCCCTTCAACCCGTGGAAATGCGATGCTCTTTGGGCAGCGGTGTAAAGAGAACTATGCGAGCTATAATCTATCATATGGCGTGATAGAAGCTAGAATCATAATAGAAGAGAGGAATATCGTATCTCTAATGGGCGACAAGAACCGTCACCCCATTTTTCTCAAGTACTGCAGAGTAATGACGCATGAAACAATTAAAAGAGATTAAATTAAAGATCTAGGCTGTATAAAAAATTAAAATTATGGAAGTCACATTCGGAGTCTAAAAATTGTATGCAATGAGGAGGTAAAATCCATAAAGAAACAATCAAAAAGTGGTATATAAGTAAACCAAATAAAACTATAACAAGCAAATTGTACTACATCTGTGATATTACGGAAATTGTGGAGGACAAGAGGCGACATTTGAAAGGTAAGAGAAGAAAAGTATGAAAGAAAATGTGAAGTATGAAAAACGAAATTCTAATCAAAAGTGAAAAAATTATTAACCATATGAATAGTAAAGTCCCTTCCTATACTTAAAAGGGTAGAATGAGGGGCAAAAAAGAAAAAAGAATCTAGCATATGGGTCTAATTTGGTTTGGAGTTTAGGTGCTAAGATTTCTACGCTATTTTTACTTAAAACATAGACCAAGTTAACTCAATTTTCAATTTAGTTTTAACGCCTTTCACATATTTTTTTATGACCCCCGCCATTGGGTGCCTCTCGTACCCCTATTTATGGTGGGACAGAGACTTTATTTGCAATTTAATTTTTCACGTGATTTTTTATTTTCTCTTTCTTCTTTCACATTTTACTTTCTCTTTCGGTCTATTATCTATCTTTCATGCTACATTTCTACTTTCTTACCCTTTTGCTCTGTTCATCTATCATTCTTTCCTCTTTTCTTATCACATTTTTTCATTTTACATTTTTATTTTACATTTTTACTTTACATATTAGATTAAAGAGG
Organism: Battus philenor; assembly: GCF_028537555.1. Classification (NCBI taxonomy): domain Eukaryota; kingdom Metazoa; phylum Arthropoda; class Insecta; order Lepidoptera; family Papilionidae; genus Battus; species Battus philenor. Next base: position 1,121,491 of record NW_027181759.1, on the reverse strand, counting down.
TATTTCATCATCACCATATTGGGGAATAGACGCCATCTGGAAGGTATAGGCCTTAAATAGTAACTAGTGGGGAAACCTACCTACCTACCTAAGTATATATCTATTCTATAATTGAATGATGTTATTGAGAGGATATATAAAATGGACATAGAGATATATCTTATGTAAGCATAAAGCACAGAGCAGCGAATAAATACTTCCTTATTTACAGACACCAGGTGCGCTGTCCAGATGTGATACAGTTGAACGATGCACTGGCGTTGATCCAATACCAATTTAAATGATTCGTTATCGACAACCCAATAGATATAGTGACCTACCTGAAGTAGAGAGCAGTAGTCACGGCTAGTCACTAGTTAAAGTTCGTTCTAGTTTCAAAAATAAAGCATATTTATGTATAACAGATACCTAAATTTATTATTAATCGTTTAAATCGCGATCGCGCTGTGCAGTTTTTGTCGGGGAAGCCCACCACATCGAGCACTGCGGACAACTGATGGAGCGTTAAGGATTGCTCTTTAGGAGCGTTCAGATATACTTTCGCAAGTACATCACACAGCTCCTTTTGGAGTAAATAGTATATTTTACAATGGGTAAAATAGTACTTTAGAAATACAATAATACGATACTATTTATTAACAAAGAATTTAAATAGAGTATATATTCATTTTCTACGTTACGTGCAAATTGAGTGATACACATACAACAAGCGCTATGGCACTTCTTGGGTATTTTCGTACATATATAGGAAAAGCGCGATCGCGCTGCTTGTGATTCTTCAGCAGTGTTTTTTCAATACCGTCTGAGAAAATTATAACTAATAATTACAGTTAAAGCTAAGTCTATAATTCCACGATAGAGTACTAAAAAGGTTTTTTTTTAAAACCTATCAAAATAGTAAGCAAAAACTTGAAGTTATGCATATTGAAGTTTATTACACAGAAAAAATACTATTATATATTGTATTCTCATATTGCAATCATTAAAAACATTGTCATATCAGCCGACTGCAAGGCGTGGGCCCCTCCAATAAATCACAATGATTGATGCGTGACTTCCCGCTACGTTGACTAAGTTCTCGAACCGTTTAATGGTCAGTCTACTCTCACGGCATTTACTGGCTCGTGGTCGCGAAGAATTCCACGTGGCAGTAAGCGGGGAGCATGGCTCGTGTAATCAATGGCTGCTGGAGCCGAAAGGTTTTCGAGCGGTGACCACGTGGAAGTAGATGCGGCATGATTAGGCCCTCCAGGTAGACCAAGGACATAGTTAAGGTTGCGCGAAATCGCTGGATGTAGGTAGCGCAGGATTGGTGATAGTGGCGATTTTTGGAGAAAGCCTATGCCTTGCAGAATGCATCCATCGGTTGAAAAGAAGAAGAATATATGTTAAAAAATCAATGTAAAGTTTAACCTCTAAAGTACTATCTACATTGTCTTTCGGTTTTGAACATTAAAAGATGTACCGTAAGGCCTCCTTGAGTCTTAATCCTTACCGGGACCCCTTGAGCCTAATTACTGCATAGAGCGTCCGCCTAAGCGATCCAAGAGATCTGCGGATTTCTCCCGACCTCCTCAAGAAAAAATCTACTGCAGTATCTTTTGATGAGTTGGCCCGGCACATTGTCCTAAACCTCAAGGCATTTAACGGTCTGTAGCGCTTGGGTATAATCGAGTAAAACTTCTGAATTGTATTGTTTATATGTATACACACATTTTAGCTATATTTATCTATAAGAGAAAAATTGTAAATAATGATAAAACGCTGTCATGTCTCGTAGCTGTGAGAAGAAAGATCCGTAGCAAAAGCGGCAACCCTCTCCCAACTGTCTGCGTTTAGTAAAAATAAAAAAAATATTGTGAAAAAACCATTAGCGATACAATTAGAATAAATAAAACATATGGAAGCTTTCGGGCTAGGTAACCAAGGTTATGTTATGCAAAGCTATTCCCTCTCTCTCAGTTACGGTGCCTTGTAACATTGTATAATCAGGTTTAATGTATATTTAATCCAGTGTTAATAAAACTACGAGTTTCTTAATAAAACCTGCGAGTTTCTTCTCAGAGAAAACCCCACTTGACACACTACAGTTCATTAAATATTAAAGTGAAAGCGCCTCTGTTGAATACGGATGGAAGTGTAATAGTTTCAGCTGTTTGACATCGGCGCCCTGCTCTCTTGAATTCACCTAATTCACAAATAATAAGGCAGCTGTGATGTAAAAGTAGTTAAAAATTATTAACGTTAATAAGGAATGACAAAGGCTTCAATATTAAGCCGCGTGGTACACCAATTTTAACTAGAATATTTGAGTATTTTTCAAATGTAAGTGTGCTGTGAAGTTTAATTTTATTTGATAACAAATTAATAATAAAAAGCATATTAACATTCATATTATATTAGCGAGCAAAATTATTTGGATAGCTTCGTTTTATTGAGCAGTAAAATGTCTAGATACAGAGCGCTGCGTCGAAGCGGGTCGAGTCACGTGACCCGGATACGTCACAGTGCGTAGTTCACTAGGGATTATGAAATCGGAATACGGAAATGTCAGTATCCCAATGCGAAGATATCAATAATTTATTACACAGAAGATAATTCAATTTAAATATAATATCAGATTTATATCCGTGTCTTACTGTTAAGATTTTTACGTGCTAAAGTCAAGAAAAATATTAAATAATTAACAAAGATTTTCTTTGCGAGTGTACAACGAAAAAAGTTTTTAAAGGTTTTTTTTTTAATGTTGGATAAGATGTATTTTATATATTGTTATTTAATTTATGTCATAATTACATGTGTACAATATAATATCACAATCAATTTCAGATCTTTTTTTCCATTGTTGAAATAAAATTAAAATATTATTCTATACAAGAACACTATACTGAAGGTAATGAGTGGAATTAAATGTTGTCGATGTACACTCAGGAAGCTTATTATTATCGCGCACTCTTTATTAATCTATATTTGTAAAGAGCAACTGTTGAGTTTCTCGTCGGCTTTTAGCAGCCTGTAGGCCAATGCCGACATTTTAGGTTGATTGACGATTTAAAAGTGCTCATAACAGCCTATTCTAAAATATAATATTTTTGATAATGATATATGTATATATGCGTAACGATTTTCTTTTCTAATGTATATATATACGAAAAGCTTTTAGATAAAAAGCTCTCTGTAATAATTAGTTTCTTTTATTGAGATACGGCAGTCTTATAAAAATGAAGATGAAATTCATTTATTCAATATTGGAACTTTCAACGGGACACTTATTGGTCGTCAACTTTTTTAAAAACCTATTCTAATTTTTACTACTTCGCCTTGTAAGATATTATAGTAGAAGAGAAGGGAGAAACACTTTTACTATTTTAATATAGGTCAATGTTTAAAAACAAAAGACATCTTTAAGTGTTACTTATAACTGTCACGGTCATCAATATCATTATTTTAGTCATAGATCGTCTACCGCTGGTTGTAGATCTTCTCCACAGGGTCAATAGGACCAGGTTGAAGCTGCTAAAATGCAAATTAAATTTATACAGTACGACAGTTGAAGATGCCAGTGTCTGCAGTGACAGCAGACTGCACCAATTGATTGAAACCCGACTAATGTATGCAATTTCATTTGTAAGACCATGGACACTACTTCGCGGGTTTCTTAAGCACGTACAGGCTAACTAATTACGTTAGCTTACTGCTCCAGCTGGGAACTGGTTATGATCGGTTCCAACCTGCTTAACTAGGGCAGAACGGCTAATAACCCCACCACAGTAAAACTGGATATAATGTTAGCTGCTTGCTAAGCTAGTTAGCAAGGAACCTAACTTTCGTGCTAATAGGTACCAGGAGCGCATGAATATCGAAGAGAACAAAAAGTTTTCCCAGCCAGTTTATACGAAGGATGCGGAGTAATTTAAATTACACAGATAAAATATAAATTTAAAGTATTTATTACTCTGTATATTCTAAATTAACAAAATAATAACGATTATTTATAATTAAAAACACTAGCAGACTCGACACGAAGTTTATTTATTTGTAACTATTGTGTACGTGAATAATTTATTGTTATGAATAGATATAATTAGCAAGTTGAAGATGCAGTGGTTGAACCACAGCGCGCAGAACAGATAGCTGTTGGAGTTTAAAGGTTGTTGAAGTGAGACCACGGAACGACAAGCGCAGCGCAGAACATCCGCCTGTGTGGTGGACGGATGATCTAGTTAAGGTTGTTGGAAGATTCTGCATGTAGAAACTTTCTAACTGACCCTATTTGAAATCTACGAAGAGGTCAATGTCCAGCTGTGAATCTACTATAGCTGTAATGAATTAGTATGCTGATGATGACAATTCCATGTTAGTTAATGCTTTTAAACAAATACTAGCTGATCCCGCAAACGTTGTTTTGCAAAAAAAATTAAAGTTTTTAATTAACAAATGTAAGATAAGGGTTGATCATAGAGGGGTGAAAATTTAGGTTTGTATGTATTTTTGTATGCTGTATCATAATAAAATAAAAACCAAAAAAATTGTCTAAAAAATTAAAAATAAAATTTAGGGGTGGACCACCCTTACCATTTAGGGGTATGGAAAATAGATAGTAGCCGATTCTCAGACATACTGAATACGCTTGTAAAATTTGGTAAAAATCGGTCAAGCCGTTTCGGAGGAGTTTAAGTTCGAACACCGTGACACGAGAATTTTATATATTGATTTCGATTAGCTAATTATTTAGCAAAACGCAAAATAGCAATAGCAACGAATATAGCTGTCAATCGCAAATAAATACCTTGAAACGAGTACTGGAGTTTACAAATACAATTGACGCAAGTCGTGTTCCTGACACCGAATTCCGTAGCTGACAATGTATCGATTCGGCGCGGTTTACACTGCTGCCCCGCTTAATGTAAATAAAGCGATCCGACACGGAACTCTGTTTACAATACGCGTGCGTCAATGTACAGCTAACAGGATAGTTGGCCGTCTGATAAAATTCTATTGTTTTAGTTGAAGTTGACAATCCTATTATATTTATTGCTCACTGACGATACCACACAGTGTAGCAAAGAGTATTGAACCCTTAATAGCCTGATTTACGAAAGTGTTTTTTTTTAATATTAATATGTTTGCTTGAGGGCCTAGATGAAGGGAAAAATAGATTTTTTTTTTAATTTCGTTGGAAAGAATATTATACAACAGTAAAATTCGTATAGCCTACTTAAAAAAAAAACTAATAGTAATGTGAACATTCGGTTTAAAAGATTGATATCAAAATTGAAACTCAAACTCAACTCTCGAAAGGCTATTAAGGGTTAAGCATACGAATGGATAAATGTCATAAATCATGTATGATAGATGATAATAAAATCAGTTTGTTTTTATAATGGATATGTATTGTTTTTAATTCATCAAGTCCTCGAGCCTTCTATGGTGGTGGTGGTGGTGGTAGTGGGGGGGGGGGGTGTCTACCCACGCTGTCTACCGGTTCGTTGTCAATATACAGCAACCTTTCAACGATGTGTCGATTAGTACTATTACTTTGTTCAATAAACGAAAGAAAATATAATACAAATCAAAAATGAAACAGTCATTTACCCTTGTAAACAAAGTCTCTATTCCACATGTAATGGTGAACGAAAGATCCACAAAAACATGGACGGAAAAAAAACAGACCAATTTTTCGACAGGTATTTGTTTTGGGCGATCCTTTCAGCACATAGACGGCCATTGCAAAGCTTAGACCTTCCTAAGGTATCTATAGGAGGATGTATCATAATCACCACGCTAGACAGGCAGGTTGCTGATCTCAATGTGGTATCATGGTACGCAGAGGACGTTGGAACCCATCCTCAAAAACCTTGTTTGTGTACAGTGGCAATCCTTTACAGTTAATACGCGTAATTTTAATTATATACAACATTACAACAGGAATCGAGCCAGAAACCTACGATCGCAGTCTTTACAACTGGGATATCACTGCAGTTTTAATTTAATAACGTATTCACGGGAGTGTATTACATATTTTTCCACTACCACATTTCCAAGCTTGCAAATTGCTTCTTTATTTTTATATCATCCACGTTTCTTTGGAGTAATCAACAAATTTCAAAAGTTTGCTTAAGGGTCATAGAGCCTGGAGCCAGCCAGGCTGCGGTGACAATAATATAAGATAATCTAATCATTAGATCATCATCAGCTGGAGCGCCATTAGTTGAAGCATCATTAAGTTTATTTTAACGAAACATGAATAAAACTAAAGCACATACGTCCCGTATTGCTAGCCACTACGGCTAGAAATTTTATCACTTTTTTAACTTATTAAACCTTTACCTATTCTACAAGTATGACCAGAACCACAAGATTGTGACATATCCGAGTGTCAGTTAAATAAAAAATAAAAATATCTAATCGTGTTCTTTACCTTTTGTAAAGGTTAAATAAGATAATAACTTTCTTACTCATTGGTCATGTAAGCGAATATTCTAGTAATTGACGCGTTTCTTTGTTTAATCGACATTGGGTGCGGCGGAATGAACTCAATGTGAATTAATACGGCCCGCCCCCCTTGTGAGTTACGTGACGTCATGGCGGCGACAATTATTGCTCGTGGCTGGTCTTTTTACCTTGCCTCTGGGAATCAACTAGCTAACAGCAATTTACACCATGTGTAGATAACACAATAACACGACATTATCATGAAGCATTAGTCTCTGCTTCCCCAGTGAAAGAAGACGAGTATCCGGACTATAAGGCTAGGGTGGAAAGAGAGCGTCGTTCTTCCTACCCTTTGCGACTAACTAAAGTCGCATCGCTGATAAAAACTGTAGAGGATAAACATCGTTTATTGCTTAATTATGGTTGACTTAGCCAAAGACCAGAAGGCTTCTAGGTGACAGAAACCAGCTAGTTTTTGCCCACAAATGGGAGGCCGAGAAGAAAGGTGATAGGAGATTTTTTATTTTCTGTGACGAAGCAGGACAGCTGTCACTGGTGGGGTTACCACACCAAATTTGTTGTTGGCAGTTAAACCAAAGATCAGATCCACCGCATTTACTTACAGATATTCTCTTTCTTAATCTCCTTGGCTTCTGGAAGACTGACTCGAAGGAGTTCTAATGGAGGAATCAAGAAGTAAGGTTTGCTTGGTTAGTATAAAGCAAGAGACATTTTTTTCTGCTACTAGACCGGACTATCCCTGCGGACATGAATAACGAGACTACGGATGTGTGTAAAGATGTTGCTTCTAAGCACACACACGCACACACGTATTGCGTGTACTTCGAGGTTCCTCGTGAAAGAGGTACAAAAGACTTAAAGAGCACTTCCACAATGTAACAATAGATTCAGAGGCTATGATAGTCTATACGCAATGCACGTAGGTATTATGTGACTAAATACAATGTGATGAGGACAGTCAAGAACTGCTCGAGACAGCTCGGGGTAAGTTGAGAACGATTGCGGAGATAAAATGCCCGGAAGCTGCCGCGCGGAAATTTCCAGAAACTTCCGACTGTGTCGCTTAGTGTTTTAACGGAGTTTTATATTTGATTTAGGTTTATACCTATATTACGTAATATATATAAATATATACATTAATAAATATTTATGTATATATAACAAGCATGTAAAAATAATGAATATATATATTAAAATATTTACTAATATGTTTTAAAAAATAAATATAATATAATAATAATACATAGATATACATTTATCCATTGTAAAAAATAATTACTGTAATTTGACTTATGAAACGCACAAAAAAGGAAAAAAGTATACTAATAATAAATAGACAGATATTTATATTAGGGGGACCGGAAAGTAATGTCGCTTTTTTAAGTTAAATTCACACGACTGCATTTTTAACAAGTTTTTATTTTTAACCAACAATATATTCACCTTCGTTATCAACAGCTTTTTGCCGTCTAGTATACAAATTTTCAATGCCGGAGCAGTAAATGTTTACCAATAGGTTTTTCTGTAAAATATGTCGACAGAAACAACATTACTTTGCGGTCCCCCTAATATAAACATTTCTTAATTTTGTAAATTGACCTACTCAGTATGTAGCTACGGAATATATACGCCTGTAATATATATATATATATATATATATATATGTATATATAATAGGCGTTAAAAAAAGGCCGCAATAAATTTAAACAACATCTCAGATAGACATAAAGAATCTATTATATAAATATTTCGACAAAACCGATTAAGTATGTATCCAATATATAAATAAATCGAATTTTGAAAACAGAAGCCTTTATAAGTTGTTGCTGCTTTTTTGAAGGATTTAATGAACCGAAAACCAACGCCCGTGGTGTTACGATTCGACCTAAAAAAGAACCTTTTCAAATTGAATCTTCACATCTCTGACTGGTGTATCCACGTCTCCCATTAGTGACGCGTTCGTACATTTGAAAGGCGCGGCGTTTGATCTGCGTTTCCATCTCGTGTCAATTCAAAAGCAGTCGAACTGAACATAGAACATCTGATCGATTGGTCTCAGAAACAAACTCTATTTTCGATACCTAAACTTAATACAAAGTAAGCTTTGGAAATATATCTTCAATGATATTCTTTCATGAAAACATTTTGATACACACATAACCTCATTATATTTTAAATTTTTTTTCGAAAAAATAACATTGTTTTTAGAATTAAAACATTGACTTTTAGTTTTATCAATTTTATTATCTTTATAACCTACTGAACGAAATAGGCCTTCTCCAAAGATCACCACGACAATCTGCGTCCTTGACTATATCGTCGTAGGTGGACCGCTATTATATATTTTACACACATATGTATATATATATATATATATATAATTTCAAATAAAAGAATACCACAATTTAATTACTAACAAGTAGGAAATACATAATAACAAAGTTGACAAAGGTTAAAGTCATTGATAGACGCTAGATGCGGGATACTTCCACCCGGTCTTATTGGAAATCCAGGTGGCAGGCTTATTTTCTATCTCTATATATGCAGGAATGAATTTCCTTTAGCTAAAACGATGAAATATCTAATGTTCATTCCTTTTTCTTTTTTTTAAATATGCTTCTTCTTTTCAGCCGGTGTTCTCATACTGAAAGGCATATGTCTCTTCCAAATATCGCCATGTTGATCGTTCTGATGCTGCCCACATCCGGAGTCTTCCAGCGACCTTGACTATGTCGTTGGTCCACCTAGTGGGAGGGCTACCCACGTCGCGTCTACCGGTTTGTGGTCACCACCCGAGAACCTTTCAGCCCCAACGCCAATTGGATGCACGAGCAATATGCCCCACATACACATACATTGCCATTTCAGATGAGCAATTCTTCGAGCTGCGTCGATGATCTTGATTTTTCTAAGGATCTCCTCCAAACTTAGCCGGCCGGTCATAAGTGACCACGTGTCAAATCCGTATATCGTATATATATATTTCTACGTATATTATTGAATAAACTAATACATTATGTGGATCTGTCAGAGAAATGATTACATAATTAAAATATAATTTATAACAGATGTCTTCGAGGCCAAGTGTATGTTATTTATTACTCTTTAGATGCTATGTCATCGCTGTCATGTATCATTAGCCTAATTCGTTATCTGGCCCCGCCCACCAAGAACGAAGCCGGCGGAAATTAGAGGTGTTTGTTCATGTTTTATTACAATAATATTGTTTGGTGTTCTTTGCTTTTTAGCTGATGGATGCCTACTGCATAGGCCTTCTCAAAGATGTCCACGACTGGCTGGTCCTGCGCTGCCAAACAAGAACACTTCGGTCCCACTGGCCATCGGTTTTTGTATTACAGACGAGCAATTCTTTGAACAACGTCGGTGATCTTGATTCTTTTGCGCATCTGCTCATTTCTGATTCGAATTCGCTTATATTTGTTATAAATAAACAATTATATTTCGGCAGTTGTGACCGAGTGTTTCCAGTAGCGATCACGAGCAGGTAGACGCGGTGTGGACAGGCACCCCATTAGGTTGGTCGAGGACATAATCTAGGTCCCAGGAAGTCTTGAATAGTGGTCACCGTTATGACTATACGCGTTTTATTCGAGTAGACATTCACTCGCACATTTGAATTGTGGATTAATTAAACATTTGACTCGGTGTTTGGCACTGTTCGGTTTAACATTACTCCTGAAGATGCCCCGTGGAGGGGTGAAACACGTGTTGAGTGAATTAACAGTGGTAGTTGTGTTTCGCATTGTTTGCCGTACGCGCATTTATCAGCGGGCTGGCGGGCGGTGCACTTCATTGCACGACTACTGCTGCATAGTAGCTATATATTAGTCCCTTTCTTACTAAGGATGGACTCCGCAAAGTAACGCCTGAATCTATTAGATAATTAAACATTATAAATAGTAAGCTACCGTCGGCTTGGAAAGCTGATCTGCGAAGATGAGCCAGTCAGAAATTCAACAGTTCTATTTTGTAAATAACAATTAACAAGAGAGTTTTAGTTTATTGAGTCAATAAACCAAGTTCAACATATTTCGATCAACTAAAATAATATTAATAAATGAATAAATAGATTTCGTTTTCATCGGCCAGTGTGCAAAGGCATAATACATTGCAATAATGTTAACGTATTACAAGTCTAAGACCTAAAGATACTTAGCGTACTTGAAATACTTCTATAGACTTATTGATGCTTGAATACGTTCACATATTATAGAATATATATATATATATATATATATATATATATATATATATATATGTCTAGGCAAGTGCGATCCAAGTCAGTTTGATGTTTTTATTTATTATTATATTTATATAATGTATTATACCGTAATATATTTTTTCCAATTTTTTATAATATATATGTTATATACATATGTGTGTGTGTGTGTGTATTTTACATGTCGATCTTGTGTTGTTATTATTGGAAGTCAAGGACTATTATGTGAATAAAAGGTTCTGATGTGACGTATGACGTGAATTGGTAAGTTTAGGTGGCAGCTGGCATGAGACAGAGCATTAAAGTCAAGTCAAAGTCAAAATAGCTTTATTTTATGGAAACATTATAATTATTTATAGTCGTCAATATAAAATTAAATATATTTTATTTCGCGGTGTTATTCAGTAGGTGGAACTGTGAAGATCTAACAAAAAACTCAGTGCAGTTTGAAATTCTTTCAATGACCTAATTAATATTTTTTTTCGTTAAAAATAATAAATAATTAATTGAAAAAAATCTTTATCGTAAACATACCACAAAAGAGTAATATGCCCTTTGACTGAGCCTGTGAATTATAATTTTTTTTAAATTAATAGGAGATAAATTGACTTAGTTTTTAAGACTCTAGAGTAAAGACCACGAATTGGTAAGCTCAGCGTCGGACTTTACGAACGCCTTCGAAAGATTCTGGATGCAGTACATTTCTATCCAGGTCTTTTGGAAATTTAAAAGAAAAGACCTATATCCAGTAACAGAAGTATTAGGGCTAAAATGATTATAATAAATGAACTTAATAGCACACACACACACACACACATATATGTGTGTATGTATATATATATCTAGAGAGACTATATAAAACTATTGTTTTTATACCAAACTCAATCGCAGCGAATACAACACTGGCAGCGTCCGATTTCAAATCGACGTTCTAATTCAAATTCGAACAATAATTTAACTCGTAAAAGTACTGTTGGACGTAGTGGCCAATAACAAAGAGCGCCCTCACGTGAACTCTACATTCTATATACTATACAGTTACCCCCGAGGGAAATGTTGGTTTGCAATCGTGTCCATAGAGGTATTACGTACCATCACGTAATTGGAACCTCGCTGAAACAAGTAGGACGGTACCTTAATCAATATCTAATCTTTGGTAGTAAAATATTCGTCGAAAAAGTTTATTTTTATTTTTAACATATATACAGAGTGATTGTGAAAGCTTTAAAATGATAAATACGTAGCTCATTTTATGTCAATTAATATATATACGAAAATCAATGGTTTTAATATATATATTTATTAAAGCGTTCTCGTAAATCAGATTACTATATGTTAAAATAAATTATTGTCTATCTGTCTCTGCAATTTGTGCCGGTAGAAACTATTGTCCTGTGGCAGTAAAAAGAAAATATAAATAAATGTCCATATTTCAGAGTGTAATAAATGTAAAATCTTTTAAACTTTTTGCTGACAAATTAGATACATTCACAACTTTAAAGCTTTTACAGATGAATAATAAGACAAAAGAATTAAATAAGAGTCCATTTTTATAAAAAAAAAAACAGTATGAAATTGAGCTTCCTTATAAAGATTTTTCTCAAAATAGATCTATGGGTTCTAAATGGTCTCTGATCTGAGAAGAATCCAGAACAAACCATGAATCCAATTTAACTGATCCAAGATGTATTATTAGATGAAATATTCTTTAAACATAAAAATGAAACACAGTTTTAGGCCATTCACGTCCACTGCAAGGCAAAGCCCGTCCTCCATAGATATCTGGGAGATATACCATAATCGCCACGATGGCAGACCGGTTTTCGACTGAATTTTTTTTTATGACCCCCGCTATTGGGGGGCTCTCGTACCCCTATTTATGGTGGAACAGGGACTTTATTTGCAATTTAATTTTTCACATGATTTTTTATTTTCTCTCTCTTCTTTCATATTTTTCTTTCTCTTTCGGTCTATTATCTATCTTTCATGCTACATTTCTACTTTCTTACCCTTTTTTTCGACTGTATTGTGGTATTATGGTTCGCAAAGCGCGCTGCTGGCTGCTTTTAGTAAGCGGCCGCCTGCTCCCTTACCACGAACAGTGTGAGCGAACCGTGGTTGGATCCGGATCCCTCTTCGGCTCGCCTGTGGTCCACGCTGCCGTCCCAACCCGCAAGCACACTCCAGCACCCCGTCAAAGCTCTACCGCGAAGAGCCTTAACAACGTGCGAGCGTCCCCGTGCAACTGGTAGCCGCACCAGCTTTTAGTTTCTAGTTTTTAAATCTAGTTCACGGACCCTTAAAGCCTTAGGGCTAACAGCATCCTCAGAAACCGAAAGTTTAACCCTTTCCAGTCCAATGTCGAGTGTCACTCGACACTGATTTTGTTCCACAAGCTCCACTGTCGAGTGATACTCGACATGGTGTAATACTTCTTTTGCGGAAAATTTTAAAACAGGAAAGATTTTTGTTACTAAAATGTTTGAATCACGAATGAATGAAACATATTCTAGAATCGCAAGATACTATAATTCAATTAAATTTTATCGATGCTACATAACAAACAGCCTTGGAGTGGAAAGGGTTAATATTAAAGGTTACATTTTTTAAAAAAGAGTTTTTATTTTTTAAGGTGAGTATTCAATACTAAGTAATACTTGGTATATATTATTTTAGTATTCAATAATCTTACACAGATAAATTCTCGTCTCAATATTTCCATCAAAATCGGATTTGTCTCCATCATGTATGTATACGTTGGGCCTAATCTACCCTAATCACTTTTTCATTTGCCGTCCAAAATGAGGTCCGGCGAGCAAGAAGGTTTTATAGCGTCCTCGGAGTGCCTGCATCCGATAAGCGCGCTCATTTCCTGCTGACGGACATCACCGGAAATGGTTTTTAATACATATAACCTTAAAGCTTTTTGTTAAAAGAGAATTTGAGGATTTCAGTAAGTATAAACGTAATCATGTGGGTGAAGCATACTTTAAGAGTGGAATTTTTTGTTCTAACACTATGTGATTGAAAATAGGTGTAACAGCATAGTGTTTACATCTATTTCCCATCATCCTGTATAAAGTGTTCACTCAGAAATATATTACATTTTTTATATTGGTTTGCTACAGGCCAATAATATCTGGCAGTACAAATTTTGCACAGATAATAAACAATAATTTTATTTAAAATGAAGTAATAGGAAAACTTGTTCGTGTTAAAGCTGAAATGTTTTTGAACAATAATTTTCGTCGCAAATTTTCTAACTTTCATTAATATTGTTATATGAAAAATTCTATGATAATAATGTTAAAAGACAGAAGCGATTGTTCGGTCTGAAGGCATCGGTATAGCATATTTATGCATTTAGCCGTTGTAATTAAGGAATGGGAGTAATTTCAATTTTTTTAATATCCAAAATATTACCGTTATTAATACATTAAAGAAGTTTATTTTACGTAAATTTATGTAATGTTTAATGTCTAATGCAGATTAAATGTTAACGAGGCACCTAAGAATATATAAAATTATTAAAACTATTTACATTTAACTTATTGATATTTAAATATACTTTCATTTCAGTTAATAGTAACACAAAAAATCATTTAGTAGTGTTAGTTAATAATAAAAAGCAAATTACACTAGCAAATACATAAAAAAACGATTAAAATAAACATAAACACATCAATTACTTACTGGCATCTGTTATACGTATTCGCGAACTGGAAAAAAATAAAAAACATAAATAAATGAAAGAAGCAATAAAATAAAAAAAACAGTGCTTAAAATAAAAAGACAAGAATAGTGTAAATATATTTTATGTCTTATGAAAATTATGTAAAGATGTGACATAACATGACACAGGCCTTCTCAGAGTTTTAACAACAGTTAACTTGAGTTGAACTTACTTTGCCACGACCTGAACTAGTTCCAGCCAGCTTCAAAACTGATGATGCTGTTAACTGAATAAAAAACTATTCTTTTTAACGAATTCATTACTCGACGTGAGGAGAAATTATTAGGTATATTATTAACGTGATACACGCGATTCGAAATGATTTGTATCATAAAATTCGCGTCTGAATGTATGTCTGGTCACAGCCGAGCGTTGAGTCAGCGCCGCGAGCGAGCCATGACACACGGAAACACCGCGCGGGAAGTGTTTGTTACCACGCTAGTAACACCACACGTTGTACAGTAATTTATGGACAAACATTAAAATATAGGTCCTAAGGTGATATGATCATGTTGGTGATGATTAATAGAAATTATTAGTGGCGGTAATGAGACCTCTACTAGGAAAGTCTCTCGCAATCTTTAGGGGAAGTTTATGCCCTGTAGTGGGCGTCTATCAGCTGACATGATGGTGAAAGCAATTATCAATAACAATCCCAATATGGTGGTTCATTCAGATACACCACAGGTGTAACAGGTGGCCAATAGTATAGGTCTAACGTGGCATCAACCAGTGAATCAGTTTGAGGAAGTGACGACCTTCAGAATTCAGGACGACTTCCACCAGAAGATATTTTAAGTAAGAAAAGGACCAATATTTAGCCACTTCCACACATGCAGTGGGAGTCGTGCAACAAAGTGCACTGCCCGCCAGCCCGCTGATAAATGCGTATGCGGCAAACATTAGTGTACACTAATTGGTGTAACATAACTCCTGAAGATGACCCGTGGAGGGGTGAAACACGTGTTGAGTAATTTGACGGTGGTGGTTGTGTGATTCGCGTTCATTGACTACCACTGCATGTGCGGAAGTGGCTAAATATTGGTCCTTTTCTTACTTAGAATGGACTTCCGCAAGGTAACGCCTGATTCCATTAAATAAGAAGATATTTTATTAACTAGTTGGTACCATGCCTTTAGAGCACGCTTTCTATATTTACTTATTTATTCATACTATCTATAGGACATAAATACGAATGGCTAGACTCTTTCGGTCGCAAGTAGTCGATTACCACACTTTTTGGTTTAGTTAAGACCGAGTTCTCAGAATACTCTGTTGCGCAAACTCAGTACGAATAAAGCTGTTGGAGTCGCATATGCTAATATCACTTCTTTTATCCGAAATAATATAGTAGAGACATAAAGAAGCAACTATGACTCTCTAATATATACTTTTTATTTCCAACATTCAACTACTTATTTATACATTTAAGTTAATTTGTCTACCATCTTTTTTTTAGTTATTTGACTCCAATTTATTTTATTACCATACGTATGTACTCTATGAAATATATGTTTTCACAAAATAAATTTATAAATGATCCGTAGCGTTTCCGCTCCGTATCGCTAGTCACTTTGGCCACAATACTTTTCTATTTAAATATTGGGACACGGAGCATAACTTTACATGTTTATAAAGGAAAGTCCCTAAAATTTAAATTTGTGGAGTCCCTACACTGCAGTGAGCCGGGCGTTACGAGGCAAAGTATTTTAGTCCAACACGTGCGTTGCATTCTCGTTGCGTGCTTCTAGAAAACGTATCGAGAATCACGGAAACATCGCGCTGGGAAACCATGATTCTTGTGTATTAGCTTTCGCTATAAATACAATACAATTAATACAAATGGATCTTTGAAACGTGGTTTCAAAGGAATCTATTATATTAATGTAAATATGTGTATATGGTTCGACATTCGAAAGTTTATCTTAATCAATACACATATAATTTAGTAGGTAAATAATTTTTCATTGTTAATTTGTATTTTTTTATTATTCATATAATCGGGTAATAAATACCGATTGAAAAAAAAACTATATTGTATTTATTACTAAAACGAAATATTAGCTATTTAGTTTATCTCTACCCTATATTAATCATTTTTGACAATTATGAGATTTACTACTGTATTTCAACTACATAATATACAGGATGATTCGTTAAACAATTTTACGCTTTTACATCTATTCCCAAACAATCTCTAATGATCACAAAATCATTGCTTACTTCTCAGCAGAATTTGTAATGCCAGAAGTTATCGACGTATCGTTATTTTAAAATAAATAATTAATTAATTTTACATATTTCAGAGTATACAGGCTGATAGAAAATAGGTGTGAAAGCTTCAAAACTTGATGATGACTAATGAGCTAGCTATAACCATTTATTTTGTTGTTTTAATGCCTATAAGCAATCATCCTGTGTATATAAAAAAGCACAATTATTATCAGTACATAAATATTTTGATTGTAAAGACAAATCAATCAAATTCACCAGGATCGCATACTGTTACATATTCAGTGCCGACACATAAAGCACTCGTAGTACTCGACACGAGTGCTTTGACAAGCGCTATCTCTCCCCCAATCGCTGCAAATATCGTTATTATCAATATTGATATTGATTTCGAGCCGACCCTTCACGGTGATGTAACTTGAACAGATTTATCACGAACTAAATAAGTTCATTACTTGTTCTCGGTTCTGTTTTAATTGCTCTTGTATCTTGGTTCGGTTTGACTCTGTGTTTGGCACTAATCGGTGTGACATAGCTCCTGAAGATGCCCCGTGGAGGGGTGAAACATGTGTTGAGTAATTTGGTGGTGGCGGTTGTGTGATTCGCATTGTTTGCCGCATGTGCATTTATCAGCGGGCTGGCGGACGGTGCATTTCATTGCACGACTACCACTGCATGTGCGGAAGTGGCTAAATATTGGTCCTTTTCTTACTTAGGATGGACTTCCGCGAAGTAACGCCTGATTCCATTAAATACTTGGTTAGGTTCTTCTTAAAGTTTTCCGCCGTCTTTCACTTGCTAAGGCATCACACGCGCAAATTTATGGGCGACAACTCTAAGACGTCACACCTTTTATATTAATTGGTTCATGTCAGTCGATAGACATCTAATTCAAAGCAGGCCTTCGCCCTCCAAAGATCGTCACAATGACCGGTATTTCGCTGCCCATATTCAGTAATTTACTGCGACCTTTTTTATTGTATTGTTAGGATCTATATTCTACAGACATTACCATCCGTGCCTTTGTTTTTACATTTACGTTTAATAATTTCAATTTTTTTATTGCTCACATCTTTTAGTACGTCTTTTTATCTATTTTAAAGACGCCATAATAATGACTAGTTTTTAAGATCACGTTTCGTGCGACCACTTCCTTATTCCTACTCCATATTGTCATCTTCAGGTTGTACGCCAGTATCTGTGCGGTCGTTGCCGATTTTGCAATATCGATAAGTCTCGTCCGTGCAATACATACACGAGTTCGTGTGATGTGATACTGCTACCATCGCATGATGGATACTGTCTATCTGACCGCCCCGCTCTTTAGACCCTGAGCCTCGTGGGTGATGAGCGTCCTTGAACCTTGACCACAGCGTATATTACCAAACCAATAATATTTCTTTTAAGTATCTCAAGTTGGTAGTATCAGATGAACTTAAATGAAGTAAGTTGACTTTTAAATCGATCTTTACTATATGTAGTGTTGCCAAGTTACGAAAGGAAATTTCGGCGATGGTTGCATTATTAAAATGACTTACGAACTGCTAAAACGGATTTAGTTATGCTATTAAACGGGATATTTCTAGATTACGATGATGTAAAACGATGGCATAAATCAAACGTTTATTTATGTACGGACTTAACGGAACGAGCGCCGAGCACCTCCCCGCGGTATCCGTTGTTTTTGTGAACGCTACAAATTATACAAATAATAATTTAATGCTAAAGCAATGATTTGTTGCCGGACCAAAGAGCGCAAGCACATGTAAAAGAACTTATTTAATAACAGAATGTAAGACAAGACTCTAATGTATTAAAAAGTCTAATCTAAACAAATCTGTAATATCAAAAGATAATGATAGAAAATGTAAGAATAAAATAAAGATTAGAAATAAAATTGTACCTAGCCACCTAAGAGCAAAAAAGATGAGGAAAGGAAGGCGATGAAAGCAAGAAGGAATGAATGAACAAAAAAAAATTTGCAAGATATTGTGAAGGATAAAAGGAAAGAATAAAAGAAATTGAGAAGAATGAAAGTGAGTGTAGAATAAAGATAAAACCATGAAAAAATTATTTGTAAATAAAGTCCCTGTCCCAAACAAAACAGGGGTACGAGAGGCTCCCAATAGCGGGGAATAAAAAAAAAGAGCGCGAGCAACAACAATTCCACTATTTTAAAGCGTTCGAAACGTATACCTTATTGTAATTACATCTTATTACGTGTATTATTCTTTAACTGGCTGTTAGCGATTGACTGGGCCACTTAAAACGTCTATATTTTCATTGGTTTATATTGACAGTTTGTGTCGCCATCGACCTTTGGAAAGAGACAATCGGCTGAATTCGGTTTCATAAAGCTCTATCTTTGTCCCACACTACCTATGTAACGCTTTGTCGGTCTAAGAAAGGAACTAATATCTATCTATCTCTATGCAGCAATAGCCATGTCTACTTTATAATTTAACCACCTACATTATAATTTGATATAACATAATGTTTATAACATCTCCAGGGGATGACCCGTGGAGGGGTGAAACACGTGTAGAGTAGATTAAGGGTGTTAGTTGTTTCGCATTGTTTACCGCACGCGCATTTATCAGCGGGCGGGCGGGAAGCGCAATTAATTGCATGACTACTGCTTCATAGCGGAAGTAGTATTAGTTCCTTTTTAGTTAGGATAGACTTCCGCGAGGTAACGCCTAATTCTATTAGATGTTTTGTCAGTCGTTGCATTTCGAACGACAGAGATAACGCTACTAAGCCGAAATTAGCCGATTGTCTCTTTCTAAAGTTCGAAGTGCAATATTTATCGCTGGATACTGTACATATTTTTTTCTATCAGTCTATTACGTATTATTTTACTGTTACCTAGTTTTTGTAAAATTATATTTAAATTACCACAATCATGTTTATTTATTTAATCCGTTTATACATCCCACGCGCTCGTGTACACTGAAATTATCACAGAGTTTATTAATTTATTTATATCTTTATCCATATAAGAACATTAACAATGACCATTTACAATATATAAAATACCAAAAAAGGCCGATTTGATATGAACTAGAAACAGTTTAGTTAAAGATAGCAGCGCTATATACATTAAAAACAAGAAAGCTACAATGTTTAATATTCAGCGACAGTATAGCATCCATCTATGAGAGATGATGGAAACCGTTACATTTATCTGCGGTTTTGAAAAAAATTGTAAAAGTTGTAATAAAACAAAAATACGGGCGAAAACAACTGTGATAAGCATAATAAGGAAAGATTTTAATTGTATATACGTTTGTATTGTATAAAAAAGTGAAGCATGAAAGTAAATGAAAAAATACATCCCCATTCCAAAAGTAAGGTAGGAGAACGAGAGGTAACAAGTAATGGAGACATTATAAAAAAGCTACAATATTTGGGCCACATGATAAGGAACTCAAAATACGTGCTAATGCAACTTATCGCAAGGCAAGATTCACTGATAGCGAAGTGTTGGTAGAAGACGAGTATCCTCGCAGAAGAACTTACGCCTGTTTGGACAGCACCCGATCTCAGCCGCGATGTCAAAGATTAATATGACTAATAGTCACAGACATTCGTAAGAAGGTACTTTAAGTAAAATAAGAAAATTGCACTTCCATATAATGGCATACTTCATTTCTAGAGCAGTGATAGTACAGTGGTAGGGCTGTGACTTGCAATGGTAGGTAAAGACTTCGATTCTCGACACACAATCTTTTATAATTCACAGTTTATGTATTATTTATATAGGATTACCATTGCTCATGAACAAGTTTCCAGAGGATTCTCTGTGTACCACAATACCATGCTACAATCGCCAACTCGCCTGCAAAGTGTAGTCATTATGGTATAACCCCATTTAGATAGATATCTTTGGGGGTGGCAAATGCCTTGCAGTGGGCGAACCATGATCTGAGTCCATAATACACACAAACAGATTACTTTTTGGTCAATTTCCTAAATAAGAAATGATGGAATTTATGTAAATACAAATAAATCACGTGAATATTCGCAATAAATTCGTAAGATGTACAATGGGATACATAAAACTCTTTGTACAAGTGACTACAAACAGATCGGAAGGGAGTAAGTGTATTGGTAAGAAGAACAATGGCTCGTAAATACGTTACGGTTTGTTTATTCCGTGGATTCCGTACTTTACGATCTCGTGTCACGAGGATGGAGGACGTAAGAAATTAGTAATTAAAGCTCTCTGCGAGCTTGAACGCTGGGGAGCTTTTCGTTCAATTAATTGATTTTTCTCTTCTATCTAATTGGATACTTTCATCTGTTTTCGTTGATTCAAGTTTTTCAACTTATATATCTAATAGTAGATTAGTAACGAAACAGAAATGATTTATGTATTAATCAAGAGTTATTATTTAAAGTGAAGGATTGAAAATAATTCTTCTAAAACTATGCTTAGCAATAAAAGGACCAATATTTAGCCACTTCCGCAAATGCAGTGGTAGTCATGCAATAAAATGCACCGCCCACCAGCCCTCTGATAAATGCGTATGCGGCAAACAATGCGATTTACACAACTGCCACCGTCAAAATCACTCAACATGTGTTTCACCCCTTCACAGGGCATCTTCAGGTGTTATATTACACCGTGTTTTGTCTTATTGTTTTATTTATTTCATTAAGATGTATCCAGTACCACAATAGTAATGTTCCAGAAACAATAGAGATCACCAGCGTAGCACAAATAATTGCTAGTCTGAATTAGCAGTAGATAGGGCACACCACTCGCGCTCAATGGCTTTTTGAGCCGAAAATTCCTCGACCAGCGGCCGCCCCCCACTAGTTGAGTTGTCAGGGCAAGAAAGGTTATCGTGGCAATATTTAGATGAGGTATGAACTATGGGTAAAATTCCATAAGCAGCATAAATTCAGTAACAGCGATTAAACTGAACTGTTTTTCTTATCTAAAGTTAACTACATGAGATCAGACCGAGGCAAGGAACTGAAATCGGAATAATTTCAGTAACAAATAAATAACCATGAAGAAATTCCGGAACGAAATACAGTGGTAAATACACCAATAAATTGTTATCCGCTTCTACGTACGACGATATTTTATAAAACACTTGTTTATAAAATAAACTGCAAACTTGAGACGTGTTTATTTATTTACCAATTGATTTATACATTATGTTTATTGCCAATCGTAATGATAACATTTTATATCATATGACATTGTTTCGAAATAGGGTTTTGGCGATAAATTTGCAGCATTTTAAACTTGTTACGTTTCCACATTTAAATGTAATATAAATTTCATTTTGGCAGTTGGCTGAGCAACAGTTGGATGAGGGTACAATCTTGACATGCTCTAAAAACTTCAAAAAGCAAACTCGGACTACATTTAGCGCAGCAACATAGATTAAAAATACTTCTTATTAAAAAATAATAAGAACATAACTGCAACGTTTTTGCATAAGACTTTTTTTTCGATTGCACAAAAATCACAAAAAAAAATTAGTCACATGTAAATATCAACCTTACAATGGCAGAGACCATTTTGCGTGGTAATTTTCTAATCAGTTCGTTTTTATTTAACAATTTGTCTTATTTCTATTTCAAATCGACCGTTTCCTTGTTCATATTTACATTTATTTTAGGTATAGATATGTTAATTTATTATTCCTTATTGCTACAAATCTTTTTAACTGTGTTATCTATAACTTGAATGGAAACCCTAAGACCACGTTTTAATTATCTCACTATATTGTAACTTTTCTTATACTTATAAAAGATTGTTCTAATTTACACTAGTTTCTTATTTCGTGTGCTGCCATATTATCCAAATAGATGGCATTTGGCAAACTCTTATTTGATATATTACCGTTGACTACTTATCTTATCTATTATTTTTATGCTAATTATTTGCTGGTTTTTTATCAATTTAGCACCGAGCCAGTTGCAGCCGGCATGAGACTTGTGTTACTTGTTTTGGCGGCACTCTTGCCCGAGTCTAATCTGCTTTTCCTGTCCAATGCTTCCATGACTATTTTGTCTTGGACGGCGAGTGGAAGAAGACTGTTGACCTGTTATTAACAGATTCCGTGGGATTAGGAGGAGAGCAAACGGCACTAGTGTCTACTTAAACCTAAGGCTCTTTCTTTACTTTACTATCGGAGTGGCGCAAGGGACTCCTAGAGTCACTCAAAACACTGTGTTTGGCACTAATCGGTGTAACATAACTCCTGAAGATGCCCCGTGGAGGGGTGAAACACGTGTTGAGTGAATTAACGACGACAGTCCTGTAATTCGCATTGTTTGCAACATACGCATTTATCAGCGGGCTGGCGGGCGGTGCACTTTGTTGCACGACTACCACTGCATGTGCGGGAGTGGCTAAATATTGGTCCTTTTCTTACTTAGGATGGACTTCCGCAAGGTAACGCCTGATTCCATTAAATACCCAAAACATCTTTTAACATTCAACATCGACCGAGACGGCTGTACCTCAAGTTTGTTGGTTGTCACTGCCTGGCTAACATTACTACCGCTTCGGTAAGAGTTAGCGCAGGTAGAAGAATTAACAGAAGAAACTTTACCAACGTTTCTATCTATTCCAAGTGGGGATACTTGCTTATTCTCGGTTGATGTTATTGCTGTTAGCCTGGGTGCTTTTATAGCTTCATTAGAAATGAGTTCAAGGTTTTGTGATCTTATAAAAGTGGGGGGAGTCGTCTCAACTTTACGTGACGATTCGCCGGCATGGTCTAGAAGACTAGTACAAGAACGTCTTTCATTTTAAGGACGGAACGACATTTAAAAGACTTTGTTAGTATTAAATTGGGAGTTAAAATATTTGAGTGTGTGACGATAGAGTCAAATGCAATCCCACAATCATAAAAATAAATTATCAATTATTATTTCAAGAGATTCACTGTTCAAGCAACAATTCGGACGTCAAGTACAGTCATTTATTTACAGTTTCGCCATTGTTTTTGAAGATGTTTTAAAGACTTGTCTTGTTCTATGATAGCTATCGGATTTTATTGCAGAACAAGCGGAGTGTAAGACGGATTTTATGTGGGATTTATGGCGACCATTTCCGGTCGTTGTAGCGGATACTGGCGGATACTGGCATGCGCTTAAAACTATAAACGTTTTGCTCTATTTCCCAACTTTACTCATTAATACATATTATTACATACTCTGGATCATTTCCAGTGACCACTTGTACGTCATGTGAATAAAGAGACCAATTTTGATACAAACTAGAATCAAACTGACCTCCCTCAGTGTAATGGCATCTTTTATTCGATTCAAAATATCTTTATTCAAGTAAGCATTTACGTCGATTATTTTAACATAATCAGCCACCTACCACCGACTCGGAACGCTGATTTGTTGAAAAGCCGGCCAGAAACTCAACAGTTGCTCTTTTATATGAAATTTAACAATTATTCATGTGTACATTATAATAATCATTATAATAATCAACCATGTAAATGAAACGAAAAACGAACGAACCAAATTCCTATAGGATCAACTAAAACCTTTTGATGCTATAATAATAAGATTTATTTATTAATATACTTTTAATTTTAGATTTGAAATTTAAAACGGAAGGTGAAAAATGTCTTGCAAAAATTTATTATAAATGCGTATGCGATCCATGATGGATTTTTAAATTATTTGAATACGAAATTTAGGCGTTACGAGTTTATTTTGGTTTCTTTTTATTTATTACGTGTCTGTCACTATTTTTCATATAAGATTTTAAATGATAACGCATAAATATTATATTATTAAAAATATAATGCGAAGCAACATTTAACTTCTTTAAAAACATCTCTAAAGGAATCTTTAGGTTTTGAGTTATAAAATAAATGTAGAATCGATATAGGCGATACTACAACGTAATAAAATAATTCAACTTCCAATGCGATGTTTTCGTTTTGTGATCAATTTTAACAAGTAGTATTCGGAATTCAATTCCATTATTAATCATTTAAAAACTATGTTAGCTTTACACAGATCCCCATTTGAAAACACACAGTTTATTTCTTCTATATATATTATTATTATATATTTAGATACGTCGAAATATTTCCGTGAGTGTACATAAATCAGCTAATCGTGTTGGCTTGCGAAGACGACAATGTTTTCTTTCAGTTTCTAGCATTTTCCAAAACAAAACTAACAGAGGCTATTCCAGTCGACTGCCCGTGTTGAGGTTATAGCTGACATTGTTTAGAATAAAACGTTGCGGTGGATTGTAAAATATTTATTGCGGGAATCGATTTCTGCATCTTTTAAACTACCGCGCGTGCTCGAGAACGTTCTGCTGATTTTGTAGCTCTGTTCTAAATGCTAGAATATGATTTTCAAGGATGAACAAGGATTCGTGTAACACGGATATATTGATTTAATTTAATACTAGCTGTGCCCGTGACTTAGTCCGCGTGGAATTTACCAAAAAAAAAACCTTTTTTTCTTTAAGATTTTTCTAAAATAAAAGTAGCCTAAGTTACTCCTTATTACATCAGCAAGTAATACTATTAATGAAGTTGCAAATGTTTTTTGATTAACGTTCGGGGCCATAAAGTAGCAATAAAGTATAATTAAATATAATCATATTTAAAAGATTAATATAACATAATTGATTTATTGTTCGTATATAAGATATAATTAATAAAAATAAATCTCCGTGCTTAGAATATATATATATATATATATATATATATATATATATATATATATATATAAGTATCCGAACATTTGATCTTCTTATTTACATGTCGTATTAAGTATATGTTGTTCTTACATATAAAAAGTTCAATTCAAAAATTGTAATAAATTCTTTAACCATAAAACAAGTTTGGGAATGAATTGTTCTAACTTTTGTTCTTCTTTATTAAATATATCTGATAGTTACCAAAAACAAAAATGACAGTTTGTTATGAGTCCTTTGATCTGAAGGTGCTTGGAACCCTTGTATATTTATTTAAAGTCAAAAACCATTACTAAGTTAAATTTGATTGTAGTTGGACTGTTCTGGCATTTTTTGGTCAAGAATAATGCCTTCATTCCTTGGCATTTAAAGATACACCGGGTTTTACGTGACGTGCGAGTTTCATAGGAACCTCAGCTTAGCTCTTAGGTATACATCACCATCATTATATTAGCGACAGGACGTCCTCAGCTGCACATAGAACCTCCTACATACATATCCAGATCTTAAAGTTCTGCAATAGAGACCGCGGGCTGGCAAGGGCAGCGGCGTACATACAAGGTGTACAGAGGACCTTGTGAAAATTGTTAAAAGATATAATCATCATATCAGCTGATAAACTCCCACTATAAGCCATATGCCTCTTCCAAAGATCACTACCATAACTGTTATTGCGCGGTCTTCATACAGAGAGTGTCAGAGTTATATGAATAAATTGTCTATCTCTTTCTTCTATCGGACATTACACACGGATTAACTTCATCCATACGGTTGAAATCCTATAACCCTGAATGTTTTTCTACCACTTTTATAGATCGAACAGCCTAGGAATGGAACAAGCGGAGTCGTTGTTTCCATTTTACTATAGCTTGAGAGATTTCAAGAAAAGATTTCTTCTTGGCTTATATAGCGTCGTAGACCTCTTGTCATCTTTTAACATAAGGCGAGACAGTGGTCATAATTTTGCTTGTAAATAATAAATAAGACTTTTTGCAACTAAAACTATACCGGCGGTGTATCTATTAGGGCGCCTATATTTGACCACATGTCATAAAATTAAAAATAGATTACGATAATATATTTTTGATCGTGCCACGTTTAGTATTCAATCTTTAGTACATCACTCGTCGCATAGCCTTCGTAACAGTTTAAATTACAAATCGAAGGTCAAATATATTCTTGTCATTGTTTGCTTACAAGTCGATCGCTCCGGTGGTTTGTTATGATAACAGTAGCCAACGTTTTATCTGCGATATCAAACGAGCCAAGGCACCATAAACCTGTACAGCATCGGTCGCCAAATGTCGATGACGAAGGGCGACCAACGAACCGGATCTAATACTGAGTCAACCGCTCGTAGTGATGCCCGAATATATTTAGCATTTGTTTTCGTTAAACGCTTCCTTCTCTTCGATTGCGTGTTTCTTTACTATTCGATGGATTTAACTTACTTTTTGGTACAAATTATACATTCTTTCAATAAACTATTACGTATAAAATTTATTATTGTACACTATGTTATACAAGAGACAGTCTTATCGCTCGAGGCAATCTCTACCAGACAACCTTTACTTTATTTATTATAGCAAAAAAACTTTAAAGCTTTTATATTTTCAATCATTAAAGTTCGCTCTGAAATATGTTACATTAATTTATTTTTTTCTATTGTAATACTACGGGCCAATAATTTCTAATGGTACAATGATAAACATAATAAATATATATACAGATAGTGAATATTAATTGATTTATTTTGTTTTAAAAACGATTTTTTATATATTATCATTACGAAAATATTTCTGAAGTTATTAACTTTTGAAGCGTGTACCATACATTTATAGGTAGAAAGTATACTTTACATTCACCTCTTTATAGCTTTTACACATATAACCAATCACCCTGTAGTTTGTAACACATGGTGTCTGGTCACGGGTTCGATCTTCAACAAAGATCTTTAATTTCATCTAATCTCCTTCTAAAAATTTTACACATTAATTCATTTCAAAAGTCTGCCAGGACAGATTGTAATACGTAATAAGAAAATTTAAAATGCTTTTTCTTAATAAATCATTATGTTATTATTTCTGAATCCAATGGTTTTTTATATGACGGATATATGTGCTACATATAACCAAAGCAAAATTTATATATTTGTCATACTATACAGTTAGTTTATTACGCACTATGTAAAAGATATCAATTTTTTATATCTTATTTTTGTCTTCAGTACAATCATTTCATATATGTAATCATAACCTCTGTACATGTAGTATACCAATATAACATGTAAATTTTCTTTATTAAATAAAACCGAATCTTTAATAATTTATAAACACATGTAATGATTATTTTCTCTTAGAATTAAATTAATTAAATTAAAAAAAAAACAATTTATTTTTTTAAAATATGTAACAACACCAAAGTGACGAATAAATGCCGAATATATTGGATACATAAAGAAATATTCAGGTACAAAATAAAAAGGCGAAATAAGAATCACCTATTTCCGTTACAAAATGAAAATGATCGACATTTTGGCAAGAAAAGACCAACAGAAATGAAGACGGACAGGACATATAATGCGAAACGAAAAGGAAATAGAAGTCAAGCAGTAACGAAGTTATAACCAAAGAATGACAAGGGTACACGACTATATCTGTAATAGAAAACGTTAGAAAGACATTTATTGTAAACCTATTTATAAAAGTAATATAAATTAAAATCTTATTTGAAATGAAGAACCGATTATTTATATTAAAATTCACCGAATTTCCGCGATCTCGTCTTTGTCGTTTGTCCACATAGTGGGGGACTTACCCACGCTATGCTTACCGCTTCATGGTCTCCACAGATCTTTTCGGTACCACTGTCGTACACTGTCACTAATCAAATCGATTAATGCATTATTTACCGTAAATTTTAATATAAAAATAATGAATGCACATCACTAGAGCTGTGATTTGGACGCGTAATAATGGCCTCGCGCGCCGCCTGTCGTCAGCTCGGTTCTCGCCAACATGCCATGTGATTTATCGCTTATTTCGTGAATGCAAACTTACATTGTTTCTCTAATAGTTTTGTCATTTTGTTTTTTTTTACATTTTGGTGTCAAATTTATTACAATAAATAGTTGATGAAATTTTTTATATTTTTTATATTAGAATTATAATAAAACTCACTTCTTAACAAAACGTTCTACATAAATAAATACATTTAAAAAACTTTTAAGTTAAACGGTTTTTTGATACCCATATTGTGATGGTTGTGGAAAAATATGTACCTAGTCCGCCATATTGGAGCGGCGTCCATCTTGAATTTTTAATTTTGACATAATCATTTACTAGTGTAGCCCTTTCATTTGATACCCATATTGAGGGGGTTAAGGAAAAATATGTAATCCGCCATTTTGTTTCGGCGGCCATCTTAGATTTATAAAGCTATAGATTTTATTATATTGTATTGTCATCTAAATTAAATGTGTGTACCAAATTTCAGATCAATCTGACAACGGGAAGGTGCTTAAATTTCAATTTCTAATTTTGACCCAAATAAATGAACAAAATCCGTACGGGTCGAACTAAATAAAACCGTTTAAAAATAATCTAGTTAGTAGAGTGAAATACCCCTTTTTGATTTTTTATTTTATGTACCATACTATTGTCTTCAATAATGTAAATTATTGATTCTGTCTTCAATGATGTAAATTAATAACTCTGTGTTTGGCACTAATCGGTGTAACATAACTCCTGAAGATGCCCCGTGGACGGGTGAAACACGTGTTGAGTGATTTAACGGTGGTAGTTGTGTAATTCGCATTGTTTTTATGCATCTATTTATCAGCGGGCTGGCGGGCGGTGCACTTTGTTGCACGACTACCACTGCATGTGCGGAAGTGGCTAAATATTGGTCCTTTTCTTACTTAGGATGGACTTCCGCAAGGTAACGCCTGATTCCATTAAATAATGTAAATTATCTCTGTGATTAATATTATTTATTGCAATGGTAGGACCAGGACTAGTTGGGTGTAAAAAGGATAAACAAAAAATTTAAATTTAAAAATCTCAAATAAATTTTCGATTGAAAAACAAAAAATATATGTATATTTTATATAAGGAATCTTGCCAAGAATTTTATTTATTAAGTCTTAGTTTTTTTTTTAAGTAAAAATAGACAATAATTAAAAATGACATAATTATTTGACAAAAATATACATTATTATCGTGGGAATTTTTTAATCTAGTTATCCTGATTTTATACCGCTATTTGTGGACACTTATAATATATTTGTCTACACCTATAATAAATCACCTGTATAATTACGAAACTACTACTCTCGTACTACACAAAATACATTTATATAATTAAAGCGTATATTACATTCACATGTAATAAACGTATACACTACACACAACAAAGTTAGTGACATTATTACGTGAACCAAAGATTCAATATTATCTTGTACTTGCGACTATGAGAAATTGCTGTGGTTTGGAGGGTACAGAACCCTCATGAAGGATCAGGTAATTTCATCTATATTGAAACGTATCAGAATATGTTTGATGAATAATTAATATATTGTAAGAAAGAAAAGGACCAATATATAGCAACTTCCGCCAATGCAATAGTAGTCGTGCAATAAAGTGCACCGCCCGCCAGCCCGCTGATAAATGCGCATGCGGCATACAATGCGAATTACACAGCTACCACCGTTAAATCGCTCAACACGTGTTTCACCCTTCCATGGGGCATCTTTAGGAGTAATTACACAGATTAGTGCCAAACACAGAGTCAGAGATTCTCTCTCATTACTCCTGAACTAAGACACTCTCTCATTACAGCACGACTACCACTGCATTAGCGGAAGTAGCTATATGTTGGTCCTTTTCTTACTTAGGATGGACTTCCGCAAAATAACGCCTGAATCCATTAGATAATATATTGTAGTTTTATTATCAACATGCTCAATTTTATTCCACAGCTGGACATACCAGCCTTTGTCATTTTTGTATATAACTAGGTGTAGTAGATCTCACATTGTCATCCAAACGAAAAGGCAATTTTTATACAATGATAAAAGAAATAGTTATTCAAAAACCTTCACTAGGATATACTTAATAATTCACATTATTTTCACGACGGATTAGTTTTTGAATCTATTGAGTACAGAAAAACAGACAAATTCATTTTATATATAAATAAAAAATTGTCGGTATATATGTATGAAAAATACTTTTTACATTTTCGTAACTATATACATTAATGCGTAATAATAGTGTCTTGGTTAAGGACTGGCCCACCTGTATTTTTATTTTCTCAACAAAACTTCTCTCACTATTTTTTTTTTAGGCCCCCGCTATTGGGAGCCTCTCGTACCCCTATCTGGTGTGGGACAGAGACTTTTGTTTACATTTATTTAATTTTTCACAGTCTTTTTTATTTTCTTACCCTTCATTTATGCATCTTATGATCTTTTAATCGGTGTTCATTCCACATTTCTTCTTCCATTCTTCTCTCACTATTGTGGAAAGCAAGAAACGGGAAGATAGAAGGTCATATAGCACGCTGAAGTAGAAGCATATGAAGCAAACAGTGAATAGTAGACCGACATGACCTTGTTTTTTTTTCTTTATTAATGACACTTGCTATTAGGGACCTCTCCTATATCCAATCTTACTTATGGGGTACAGGACTTTTTTGTCTAATAATTTTTTCATATTTCTTTTCATTATAGACATGACCTTATTAAACTCCTTTGAGAATGCTGGAGTCAAGCCGCATACAAAAAAAAAACAAACTTCCTTACAAAATATAAGAATAAAAAAGAGAAAGATGTATAATATAAGAGAGACAAAACAATATCATAATGAAGTCAGTAGCCATCCGACAATACTACATAATGTTGTACATATTTATCGACGTCTCGTGTCGCGTGTGCGAATATCCAATAAATAGTGATGTAACTGAAGATACTTATCGATATATACATTAGTAGAATATTTATTTTATTCAATAAAGTAGAATTATTTGCAATTTTGTTACATGGCTTTAAAATTGACTACCACCATGTTTAATAGAGTAAAGATTAAAAAATATAGTTAATTTACAACTTATATAGGTGTAATAAAGCTAATATTGAATGTATAGTTATATGTTAGTAAAAACCTTAAAAGCTTTCATGTACATTTAAAATCATCCTGTACTAAAGTGATCACTCTGAAGTATGATACAGTAACTTTTGCTTTTTTATTAGATTCAGACAAGACAATATCTTCTATCAGTACAAAGTCTGTGGGGTCAAATAGTAAATAATAATTGATTCAAATATGTTTTATACTACTTACTATATTATTATTACGTAATTTATAAAACTATGGAGTTTTTAATACGTTGTACAATTTATCGATTATCAGTAAATGGATTTAGGAATAGATTCTTCTATTTAAGGTGTAACACGGATTCATATTTTTTAAAACTTGATGTGTTGGCTTAACATGGAAAGAATTTTTCTCTAAATTCTGTGACGCATATGGGCGACGATGGATCAGCTAACTACAATCACTTGAGTGAGTGAGATAAAAAATTAGAAATGCTTGTGTGCATCTGGTGCAGGAATTCAAAATATTGTTTATTTATATTGTAACTCATGGATGTGACTCCCATAATTTCTAATGCTAAATTATTTAAGTGAAAATGGCATTCTAACATTATACCTTTGATTAAAAAAGTAATATTTTTTTTAAAAATAATATTTCGTTTTTATTAAACCTATTCGATGTATGTAACATGTTTATCGATAGTCGATAAAATCTTAATTCTTTGTCGGTACAAATCTACAATAAAGCCGTTCCTCGAATAGAAACGTCCCTTTGTTCTCGAAGTATTGACTTTTCGCTGAAGACGCGCAATAGAGAGATGTTCAGACGAATCCGGCTCTGACCTACCACCCACTACTCGAAGTCATTGTGCTGACAACAGCAGATATATAAATTCGGTAAATGTAATACAAATCTATAAATACTTTTAATGATTCTGAAAATTAAAAATTTCAACTATATTTAAGATTACATCGCAAATAATACCTAAACTATATACAGGATGTAAGGTGTAAAAGCATTAAAGTTTCTGACAAATTAGCTATACATTCACATCTTTAAAGCTTTTACTAAATTATCGAATCATCCTGTATGTTTACTCAACAATCTAACACATAATTGTACTCCATGTCATGACGTACATCCAAACATTGTACTAAAATGTCAACTAATTATTTGTACCTTGCAAGTAATGTACACAGAAACGATAGTCGACAAAATGAGTTCACTATTTGCTTAAGTAGCCATTGGACGCAGGCTGTAGTCTGGGTCACAGGTTGTATGTGACGCCGGCGTGACTCACTCAGTGACCTCACGTAACTCGAAAGGTCAAGTGTCTACGTCTATTGTCCATAGGGTGTTTAAATTTTAAAATTCAGCCGGGTGTTCCCGTATCGATCGTTCTGCGAGCTTTGATAACTATTTTTTAATAGTTCTGACCTTAATATACAACCGTTTGCCGATATAAAAATACATTTAAAAAACTTTTAAGTCAAACGGTTTTTTGATACCCATATTGTGGTGGTTGTGGAAAAATATGTACCTAGTCCGCCATATTGGAACGGCGTCCATTTTGAATTTTAAATTTTGACATAATCATCGTGTTTTACTAGTGTAGCCCTTTCATTTGATACCCATATTGAGGGGGTTAAGGAAAAATACGTAATCCGCCATTTTGTATCGGCGGCCATCTTAGATTTATAATGTTATTGATTTTATTATATTGTATTGTCATCTAAATTAAATGTGTGTACCAAATTTCAGATCAATCTGACAACGGGAAGGTGCATAAATTTCAATTTCTAATTTTGATCCAAATAAATTCCGTACGGATCGAACTAAATAAAACCGTTAAAAAACATACAATGCCTATCAATAATTGATGAAAAGTTTCATTGGATCGATAGCACTGGTTTAAATAAAGAACAAAAATGTAGGCTTAATGTTAGGTTTGGATATAATTAAAGTTAAGTTTCAATTGAGTAAATTGTTAAAAGTAACACAAATCAACATGACTGAGTTTATTATTAGCACTACTCAGATCGGAGTTCGTTTGGATATATAAGTTAAAAGATGGCATTATAGGAGAGGTGAAATTGATTCTAAATTCTATCTAATACGTACTTTCTATGACGTACCAAGCTATAAATGATCTAAGAGGATAGTAAATTAAATAAATGATTTTATTTTATACTCAAATTAAAAGACATAAATTTTGCTTTTTCAAGAATTATGGAACAAGATTTCATAGAACATTATTATATATTAGCCTATTGCCAACTCTGGAATAATTATACGAAGGCATCGTACAATGTACTTTGAGTATAGTAAAATGACGCTTTTCGTATAATTATGGAAAACACAGATATTTTAGCGCCAAGGACATGTTTGCGGACACCAGGGTTCCCGATTACTACGCAATCTTGTGTCATGTGAAGCAGCTAATGTGTATAACAAGTTACGTAACCAGTAACGACATTTTAATTATGGTCGCGAGTGATGTTTACGAAAGTGCTTTCTATCACCACTGGATATATCTACACAAGAGTGTGAATGGCAAATAACCGTGACCTTTTAATTTATTATTTTACTAGCTGATCCCGCAAACGTTGTTTTGCAAAAAAAGTTTTTAATTAACAAATGTAAGATAAAGGTTGATCGTAGAGGGGTGAAAATTTAGGTTTGTATGTATTTTTGTATGCTGTATCATAATAAAATAAAAACCAAAAAAATTGTCTAAAAAATTAAAAATAAAATTTAGGGGTGGACCACCCTTATCACTTAGGGGTATGGAAAATAGATAGTAGCCGATTCTCAGACATACTGAATACGCATGTAAAATTTGGTAAAAATCGGTCAAGCCGTTACGGAGGAGTTTAAGTTCGAACACCGTGACACGAGAATTTTATATATTAGATATTTAGTTTTAACTAGATCTATTTTAATTTTAATTATAATTATAGTTTAGATAATGGTATTGATCATAATTGTATCACAAATATAAGTAGCTTCTTGAAATATAAACAATTTAATTTAATATGTAATAGTATGTACCACAATTTTCATATAGCTTTTCCAGCGCCTACAGTTTTTCCCACAGGTTTTCATACGCTTGTATTCCATCTCTTTCTTACATTATCCATCAGTTGTTAATGTACAATAGCGTGCAGTAGTAACATTTGACAAGATAAAAAAAAAACTTTTGTAAACAAACATTCTATTCTAGTAACACGCGATGTAGCATAAACATCCAAAAATATACGCGCGATGTTTTCAAAGGAAATTCAGTTTAAAAAGAGCGTATACTCTGTGTTGGATATGAAATTGAATTGCGTGATCATATGCGTTTATCACATAAATCGTGACAATGAGAGCCGCAGAAGAAATTCACCAAAGAATTATTCCGACGGTTGAACAGAAGATTCTCGAATGGCGACAACTACTGATGATATAGTTTAGGTTAGATATAGAAACATCGGTCATCGTGGCGTTGTTTAGAAAAAACCTATATTATTTTACTTTATATAAACAGTAACAAAAGGCAGTAGGAAAGTACAAACTTAGAAATATAAAATTATTTACAATTGTTACCTTAAAACTATCTCACTAAGAACATTCAATGAATCAAAGTCAAGCAATAATAAAACAAAGCAAAAACATTACCAAACATTGATCAATAATACAGCGCATTCTGCAGAGCAGACAGTAATAATTATGAGTCACAGCAAGCAGTCACATTTCAATTAGGTTTAAATTGTACAGTGTATATCCAATAATTTCGAATGAAATTGTCTTTTAAAACATACAAGAGAGAGCACGAGAATATATCAATATCACTAATATATGAATTGTGGAGGTCACACAATCTGTATAAGGATGCACGTTTACTGATATTTGTCTTTTCAGTTGATAAAAACAAGAGTGATTTAAAACGCGTTCTAGCTGCAATTCGAAAATTTATCTCGGACAACAGTTCCGAACAGTTAACATGGTCAGCACAAATATTTTTAAGAGTAGTGGCGTCTATTAGAGAACGTCGATATCGTCAAATTTTTATAGGGATTCCGGGGGCAATGGAATGGTAGTTCAGGATCAGGAGGAATTTTTGTCTTGTCTGTGAGCGTCCATCGGCTGGAAAGAGGAAGAAACATCTCTGAACATAGCCCTCTCCATTGTTCTCAAAGTCACCTTATACCTCTTTATAAGGTCTACCTTACACGACCATCATAGATTCTTCGTTTGTCATAGTGTCGATCTTTAGGGGAAGCCTATGAGCCCCTGATTTGATGGTTCTATGATATTTAATACGTTTCGTGGTATGGGTCTTGGTAAATTTGGTGATAGATAAATAGATCGATTAGTCATATGAGTAAAAGCTACAGTTTTAAAGACGTTTAATTTTTTGCTATTGTTTGCGTAAATCTATAAATATTGCAGTAATATATACAGTAATTATTTTGTATGATACATTTTGAACTAAATGAATTATTTATTATTATTTCATGGATTTTGATAAGGTATTTATTAAGTAACCAACTACAAATAAATAAATATATATATATAAATAATATATATATATATAATATATATATATATAATATATATATATATATAATATATATAATATATATATATATATATATATAATATATATATATATATATAATATATATATATATATAATACCGTGCAAGGAATAAGGTGTACGACCTTCGCAGGGGTGAATGTATGGCTCATCAGTCCGCAAAAAAAATTCAAAGCTCTTACGCCTATAGTCAATCATCCTGTATAATATGATCACTCATAAAAATATTTCTTCTACAGGAATAAGTCCGATCAATAACTTCTGGCTTTTAATATATATAATAGTAACAGAGTGTACATTTAACTGCATTAATTGCCATTAAATGAGTAATACATCCACCTTTTTAATAGTTTTACAGCTATATCCGAACACCCTGTATTATTCCTTTTACTAATATTAATTCTAACATATTGTTATCAGGGACTTCTGATGTAATCAAATATTATCAGCGCGCCACGGGACCGGAAGCCGATTTCCGACCGGAAGGGATATCAGATACGGTCTCTTGCTTGAGAAAGATATCCGATATCATTCTGTATTACATTGACTATTTATTGCATAACTTCTCCGTTATATTTCGAAGAAAATGGGTTTATAAATTTTCTTTTTTATGTATGTACACCGATTAAATTTCTTTTGTCGTTTGAAAAGTAAAGCAGTGGTAGTCCCAAGATAAAAGACAGTGTTTTGCGATCGTAGGGTCAATAATTCGATTCCCAGGTTTCAGTTTTATATAATACACACTTTGTGTATTAATTATATAGGATTGCCACAGCTCAAATACAAGTTTTTAGAGGATGAATTATAGCGTCCTCTGAGTACCTCCCTGCGATTGCCAACCAGCCTGCCAAGCGTGACGTTTATTATATATCTCCCTATAGATATTTTTAAGAGAGGCCTACGGTTTGCAGTGGGTATAGCTTAAAATAATTCATTAATTATTTTTGTCTGTATTTGCAATACAAGGCGTTAAAAAACAAATTTTAAATATTCTTACTTTCATGATATTCTTCTTCACTCTTAACGCTGTAGGATGGGGGATGTCAGATCTTGGAACAGTTTGGCGTGACCGCTAGTCGCTCATCACTGCACAGGACTGACCCTACTAGCCGCGTACCCTTTATGCTAATGTTAGTAGCTCTGCCTGGTATACATAAGGCTTTGAGGTTATATAACATTAGAGCGTTCGGATCTTTCTAGAAGTATTTACGACGTTTAGCGACTATAAGATTCTCCGAAACAATACTATCGGATATATAGATGAGTAATAACCCAAAAAATATACGAAATCTGTTTTGTAGAATGATTTTTAAAAATGTTCCAAGAACTACTATTCCGATATGATTCAACATCTTCATGTAAGGCGATAGACGCCTACTGTAACGTATTTACTTTCCTCAAAGAAACTGTCTTGAGTGTTTCGACATAAAAACATGGCCGCCATCACAGAATATATTGAGACCGAAAATGAAACTTTTTAGTAGAGATACAACTAAATATTGGTAATATCTCAAAAATTTTGTCTACGTAAAGCAGTGAAAATATATATATATATATACATAATTGTGTCTGCTCTCAGCGTGCCGAATAGAAGTCATTTTTTACTTACATTGTGTACATAATATAGTATGTATATATATATATATATATATATATATATATATTTGTATTGGTATGTTTGTGTATATGTATATATTTGTATGTATGTACTCTCTACACTACCCTCCTCTCCTTCAAAGCCTCTTCTCCTCTCATCTCCATTCAAAGGTTGTCTGGTAGAAATCGCCTCGAGCGATAAAACCGCCTCTTGTACCATATAAATTGTTTATTTTTTCCTTCCTTTTATTGTGTATGGTGTACGTAAGGTATTAATAAATAAATTAAAAAAATAAAATGTAATCTTTTCATTCTAGTTTGTAATTTATTTTGTTTATTTAAACAAAATAATAACTTTACACATTTCCGCCATTTTTATTCAGAAAATCATGACAAAAATTGATGTATTGTTACTCGTAGATTTGCAAATATTATTGGGTAAAAATGGTAAAGGCGATTGTCATTTTATTCGGTGGAGAGCGATATATATAGCGATATATATATAGCGACACGCGTATTATATAGACATATATAAACAGCTTACACATATTTGCACACAATTGTAAAACATACACGCTTAATTAATTCAAACAAATCGAGTATCGGAAACGAATATACCACCGTGTATCGACGGGGATAATATTAACATTGCAAAGCTCTCCATATCCCAACACAAACACCGAGTCCCAACGCATGTACGTTTTTTCAAGTGGTATAATTAGTTTGGTGTGTGCATTTGGCTTTACCCGTGTATCATTTATTTTTCAAAACCGCTAAAACATGGCGCATATATATATTTACTCACGTAATCAGTGTATGTAGTTGGGTGACCATTTTTTTAAATATTTTTACGTCATTTTTAGAGTTTTCTAGAAGATCGAATCAAGGGTGAAGAGATTCTACGACGAACTAAAGTAACCGACATAGCTTTCTTTGACAAGATTTTTTTTTGTTTTAAATTTAGAATACGTTTTACTTAATTTATGTAGAACAGCGAACCTGATGCCGAAGGCATTCTTTCATAGTTCATCGCATATATATATACATATATATATAAATACTGAACTGACTGGACATAAGCCTTCTATATAAATTTCTTATATTGCCACATGTACATACATACATACATATATATACGTATAAACTATTTTTATGGTCTTTGTAACGGGAAGCCTCTCGTTTCTGTATCTTATTCTATTCCACAATGATTTTTTCTGCCTCTTTCTCTCATACTTCAAAATTTCTCTCTTTCTTCCATCTTTCACTTTTCATATTTTCTATTATTCTCACAGTATTCATTAAAAATACGTTCACGCATCGCCTCCCATAGTTCGTCACATTTCTTGAAATTTTATTTATTTACATTTACAATTGACAATTTCAGGTTAGTTGAATTGCACGTATAGACCATCGTATACGCCACGGATAGGCAAGCAAAGCGAAGGAAGTTGTAATGCTGACATAAATGAAGTAAAGGTGTTGAATAATTATTCAATTATTTCAATCACCTTTTCCGTAATTTAATCAAAAATACAAAAGGACAGATAAATTTAAACAATGATTTCATATATATAGTTCGATTACAAGTGGTACAACACTCGAAGCGGCACGAAGCAATCGCGTATGCCATATTGCGAACCTTTTAATGTTTCATTTGCTGCATTCCCATGATAGTGGAAAGTTCGCGAGTTTGAAAGCTTTTGCGTCATTGGGCAATGTAATAAATATTGTTGCATTGTGATACGGCTGTTAAATATTGAATACGTTTTATTTCATAATTAACAGAAATTTTCAATTACAACATTGTCAATTAATTTAAATATATTTTTTTATGAATGGCCCCCGCTATTGGGGGCCTCTCGTACCCCCGTCTTTGGTGGGAAAGGGACTTTACGGGCAATTTATTTTTTCACATAGTTATTTATTATTTCCATTCTCTCCTTTCGTTCTTCATATATTCTTTCAATCTATTCTTTCATGCCACATTTCTGCTATCTTTCCCTTTTACTCTGTGACCTTTCATTCCTCCCTCATTACATGTTACATCTTATCTTTATTTCTTTCCGTTTACGTTTTTATCACATTTTATATCACTTTTTGAGTTACATTTTATCACATTTTTTCTTATTGTCTATTTAAAATTTTTCTTATTTTCTTTAATTTTTATTTTTTTGTATCACTTTTTTAATTATTTCCTTGCAGTATGAGAGGAATTCTGCTTTTGACTCCTCCCTGATTTTAACGCCAGAAATTTAAATATATTGAAACTTACAAGCGAACATTACAACTGTTTGCCTTTATTAATTGAGAAATATTTATCATCTACCATTTATGTCAGCCTGGTACTATTTCACTCATGAAGTAAGTTTACACCAATCAAGAATTGTAAACTTCGTCTGAAATGGCAGTGGACGAGGTACATTGTTCGTTCAATCAATGACAGTTGAGCCCGATGTCGTTGGAAGCAGGCAGTGTACAAGACCGGATCATCGTGGCGATCTTTAAGAGGAGACACTATGCCTTGTAGTGAACCTCTATCAGCTGACATGATGATCAATTTCAGCCATAGGACATCCACCGCTAAACCCAAGCCTTTCGTAAACATTTTTAATAGGATCGAACATTTATACTACTTTTTTTTAAAGTAAAGCGTTGATTATTCTGTCATACTTGCGCATTGGTAGTCCAGCGGTAGAGGACTGAGGCTTGCGACTTAAATTCGTGCGTAAGAAAAGGACCAATATTTGGCCACTTCCGCACATGCATTGGTAGTCGTGCAACAAAGTGCACCGCCCGCCAGCCCGCCGGTTAGTGCCAAACACAGACTCTGTGTTTGGCACTAATCGGTGTAACATAACTCCTGAAGATGCCCCGCGGAGGGGTGAAACACGTGTTGAGTGATTTGAGGGTGGCAGTTGTGTAATTCGCATTGTATGCATACGGATTTATCAGCGGGCTGGCGGGCGGTGCACTTTGTTGCACGACTACCACTGCATGTGCGGAAATGGCTAAATATTGGTCCTTTTCTTACTTAGGATGAACTTCCGCAAGGTAACGCCTGATTTCATTAAATATTAAATTCGTGAGTTCCATTCTCGGGATACAGTCTTATATATTATTCACTCTTTGTGTGTTAATTATATAGTATTGCCACTAATCACAAAACAAGTTACCAGAGGATGGGCAGCAGCGTCCTTCGCGTACCATAATACCACACTGCGATCGCCATTCCTCCTGCCACACTTGGCGATTATCATAAATCCTCGATAGATACTTACTACTCATTTTGATAATGTGTCGATCAATTCCAGACACGATTAACAAACTATACGCCTAAGGAAATTTATCTACGATTTTTCACTTATTATATACGAGAAATCTAATTCATATATTGTAACTGTCTAATTCTTATAAACCCAATTCGGTTTTTTTTTTAAAAAAACTGGACAATATTAGGGCGTCGTTAAAAATAAAAAATAAACCAATAATTTAAAAACGAATTATCATAATAATTAGTTACCTTAACTCAATTATAAATAGTTTATGATTTAAGTAAGTAAATATATCAAGAGAATCAACAAAAAATGTAATATGTAAAAATCGCGAGAACAAAAAAAATTCGGAAATATTAAACGTAAATGTAAAAACAAGGGCACGCACGCTAATGTCTGTGTGAATATTGATCCTCATAATAAAAAAACCATCCGGTAACATTGTAGTATGAAGCCTCAAGAGAGGCTTTCCAGGTAGCTACGGGGAGCTAATATATGTAAGTACTAAAAATCTTATAAAGAATTACGAATAAACGTCACCGTGCTCATATCATCGCAAGCCACGCCCATTTTTTATCTACAACATTCTAACGAGTGTCGAATAATGCATATTATCTCTATTTAAAACACATATCAGCCATCTGGAGTAAATTTTGATCGGCTACCTAAATATTAAATCTGAATTTGGACAGTACAATTTTTACCATAACGCGAAGACTTAAAGTTGACTTTTGATTGCCGTACATTATCCATGTTTGAAATTTTCCGTTACATTTAGAACATTAGAAGACGGTAATTGTAGCGGTAACGTCCTACCAATGGTTCTTGAAGTAAAACCGGTGAGTTTTAGTAACTCATTGCATGTATATATGCGTGTAAAATCATTATTGATGTTTGTATATGTATTGTTTTTACTTAAACACGGTTTAGGAACTAACGTAAATTCAATGTAATTATTACATCTATATCTACAGGATGATTGATTACAAGAGTAAAAGGTAAAAGAGGTGAATGTATTGCTTATTTGCTG
The DNA here is from genome assembly GCF_028537555.1 of Battus philenor. Lineage (NCBI taxonomy): Eukaryota > Metazoa > Arthropoda > Insecta > Lepidoptera > Papilionidae > Battus > Battus philenor. The sequence goes on along the minus strand of NW_027181759.1, from coordinate 1,079,545 downwards.
TAAATTTATTCTTGGTACACCCTATACAAAAATAAATGGTTTCAGAAATAATGAATAACGCAATGATGATATAGTAAGGAAAAGGGTTTCAAAGTTAATTTGAAATTAAATATTGTTTACTATCTATAAAAAATATATAAAAGTCCACAGAAGACTTTTTTTTTATTAATTCTAATTTTGTTTTGGCTTTTACTAAACGCAGACAGCTGAGAGAGGGTTGCCGCTATTTGATACGGATCTTTTTTCTCCCAGCTGTGGGTCACGACAGTATTTTATTATATATCATTTTTCTTGTAAGTTAATACATTCATAATTAATATATATAAACGATAAAATTTATTACTTTTACTAAATTGTACATTCATTTCTACATTAATATATTTGAAGTCACTTCCCAAACACTATAGACCGTTAAATGCCTTGAAGTATATTACAATATGCCAGGTCAATTTATAAAAACATTCAGCAGAAGATTTTTTCTTGAGGAGGTTCGGTGAGTTGAACGGAGGTGTGTAAGCCTTCGTCAAAGGGTCTCTACAGACTTTGTACTGCTAGATGTTATTGGCTTATTGTATTAGAAAAAGCAAATTAGTGTAACATATTTCATAGTGATCATTTTATATTGGTTAATAGAAAATAAGTGTAAAACCTTTATATCCTTATATTCTCTATACGGATCAACCTGTATAATACCGTGTAACATCTGAGGTAAATGTAATCTACATATTTATAGAAGAGTGGAAAGTTCTAGAAGAAAATGTACAAGCGATAAACGCTTTACAATCCACGATCGCGACATGCAAATTGAGCCTCGGAGCAATGTAAATTAAAATTATTTATAAATGGACAGTAATAATGTACGAACGATAAAGTACATTACGGATAATGGAACGTATAATTATAATACTATCTATTCTGACAGACATATTGTACATTTTTAATTAAACTTTTAGTTTGAACGAATGATTCATTCATTTATATCAGCCGATAGAAGGTCACTACAAGGTATAGGTCTTCCCCAAAGATATCAACAATGTCCGCGCTTACACAGTCCGTATCCATCGACTTCAGCCTTGCCGACAACCTACCCATGCCGTGTCTACCTGCTACTGATCGCCTCTTGAAAACCTTTCGGCGACGATCGATTAATAAAAATATTTTAGAAAATCTTTTTATATTTAATCGAATCAGGTGTTACCTTGCGGAAGTCCATCCTAAGTAAGAAAAGGACCAATATTTAGTCACTTCTGTACATGCAGTGGTAGTCGTGACTCTGTGTTTGGCTTCTGTGTAACATAACTCCTGAAGATGCCCCATGGAGGGGTGAAACACGTGTTGAGTGATTTGACGGTGGCGGTTGTGTGATTCGCATTGTTTGCCGCATGCGCATTTATCAACGGGCTGGCGGGCGATGCACTTTGTTGCACGACTACCACTGCATGTACGGAAGTGGCTAAATATTTGTCCTTTTCTTACTTAAATCTTTTTATCAGTATATTATTACGAAGACGGGAACCCTCGATATAACTGTCACCAACAAGATGTTAAGATAAGGTTCAAGACGTTGCTATGACTAAAATCCATTAGAACGAGTATCCAAATTATAGTTTTGTGATTGTAGAGATTTTATACTGCAGCTGGTTTGCAAGAAAATTGACAATGTCATTAATTTAAAAATTTTCAAATATCAAAATTATTACACACTAGAATGCTGTTGACGACTTTAAAAGTCGATACTGGGGGCATTCTAAGTGAATCTTCATCATGAAGAGAAGTGAAAAATAAGAAAATTCATAATAGTGAGAACAGGTAAAGAGCTGCTATAGGCAGAATCGCTGCTAGTTTCGTTGCCCGAACTCTAGAACATTAAAAGGCGTTTATTGAATAGTATGAGTAAAATATTATCATTACCTTATTTATTATTTCCGAAACTATTCATTTTTGAATAGAATGTACCTTACAGGCAATTCATGAAATCAAATCAGCTATATATTTATCCCCTTTAAAACTTTTACACCTAAAACCAATCAGTCTATATAGATTACCTTTACTTACATCGTAAATAGTTGGATAGTTTTAGATTGAACTTTTTATTGGAAATTTCTCCATTTTTAATATGTATAAATAATGATAATAATAAAGCTTCATTTCATTCCATACATATGACTTAAAATTAGTAATTTTATATAATATTGTTTTAAGTTTATATGGACCCCATTACGATAAAAGCTTCTTCCAAAGCTTTCCAATTTTATTTCTAACTTTGGCAACTTAGTGTCACCAATGACCTGCCACGATCTCGTAAGCCTATCTGGCATTAGGTCTGCCTCTCGCTTTGGTACCTTGTGGTGCTGTCCATTTTATAATCCTTTATGTCCACCTCTACTTTCAGCTCCATTTTCTTTGGAGGGAATAGGTTAGTGCATTTGTTAGTCACGTTTTTTTGCAGACGGTTGTGTTCCTCATTTTGTTTTTTTAATTGGATATCCAAGTAACTTCTCTCCCTTCTTCTCTGAGTGATTTGTATTTTGTTTCTAGTCTTCAGTTCAAACGACCAGGTTTGGCATACGTAGGTGAGGCGTGGTAAAATCTCAGAATCCGTAACTATCTTCTTGGCAATTAATGGGAGATGTGATTTCATGGGTACTTTCTCTAATAAAAAGTATGTATAGGTAATATAAAAAAAATCTCGTAAAAATCTAACATTATCCTTTAATAGCATCTATTATAATACCTCGATTCCGCTCTGTAAATTTTAAAGGAGCTAAAGGTCCTTGTTAGATAATAAAAAAGTCACTTACCATTTTACTATGTACGAAAACAACTGTGATCTTAAAACTGGAGGCACATTTAAGCTCCTGTTGAAACAGGAGAACAAGAAATGACAAACGGCAAGGATGCTTAAGGAGGGGAGGCTTCGTGGGGCCGAAAATCGCGGGCCATCAAACATCTCGAGCCGGGCCTTTGTAATCTCCGAGTCGACTCAAATTATAATGATAATGAACCTATTAAATTTTGCTTTATATCCTGTGAAGTGTCACGAGTATATATACATACGTAATAGCTCTTTAAGACAATTGAAATGTATGCAAATGATATTTTCGGAACTAATTTTCAATAACACTATTGTAAAGTTAAATTCAGTTTATTCCAAAAAACAACAATACGAAATCCACTACCTAAAAAGCAAGTAGCTTTATACTCGCTAATGATATACATTTATGTATAACAATGACTCTCGAAGTAATATCATACGAAAATTAAATACAAAATATACATAATTATATAAATTCTGCGTATGTTTGTTTGTTCTGTGTGTGTGTTTGAATGAGTGCTACGTTGAGTGTCTGTATTTTTTAGTGTATGAGTTTAATTAATAAATTCACCTATCTCCTTTCTTCCATCACACATAAACACGAACGGATTCCCGACATTCACGGTTGAACTCTCTTCAACCCTGACTAAAGCCTTTTGATACTACTTTTATAGTGTAAGCAGCAAAGGTATGTAATAATCTACCGACGTCGTTGTTTCCAGCTAACTATAGCTTAAAAGCCTTCAAGTCAAGGGGAATAGGTTTATTCCAGGTAAGCATGTAGCATCATAGACCTCGTTATCGCTTAACATCAGGCGAGATACAGGTCAAACGCCTATTACTACTTTGGAAACTTGATTGTGAGCGGTGACAATCCTATATAATGCATAGTGTCAATTATATAACTTTGTACTCCGGGAATCGAATCATCTTTTCAGTCCTCTATCCTTTGCTCTACCAACGGATAAATAACATGAATAGATGATACATATAAATCTTAGGGCAAAACTGAGCAGTGTTATTATAATTAAAGATCTAAAGAACGTCTAACCCAGTGATTCCCATAGTGGTCTATATCGACCCCTAGTGGTCTATGACAACCTGCAAGAGGTCTACGTCAGCGAAAAAAATTTTGGGGGTCCATGAAATGAAAATGGGGGTGCACGATAATGGATCTCAACACATACACTGATAGTACCTATTTACTTACATCGTACTATCTTATAATACCCAAAATTTTACATTATTTATAAAGTGCCTATGAAGTTTATATTTTATGTTATTTTATTTATAGTTTATTTTATGTTTATTTAATGTTACATAAATTTCACATAACAGATACAAAATTTTTTTTTGAGTAATTTTAATTTATATTCAATTAATAAATGTATAAATTAACATGTGTTTTACTTTAAGTTTTTAACACTAAACTTTACTACAGTTAGATATTTACAGGAAATCAATATCTGGTAAGTAGGGGGTCTACCCAACACGGAAAAACATGGCAAGGGGTCTACGTCACAAAAAAATTTGGGGAACTCTGGTCTAACCAAATACTTTCACGGTTTTAGTACCGCATATAAACCAATTCGCCCTGGGTCCGGTGGAGACACGGTGGAACATCTAATGTAAAGGTCCGGACCGAGCCTCCATAGACAGCCTTCAAACTTAGTTACTGTACAGCTGTAGGCTTAGCGCTTTTACCCGTCTGCCGCATTATTGTAATTCAATAATATGTTTATCTATACTGGTATGTCGCCAAAATGAACAAATAAATTACTTCGAGTTAATAAATCGTAAAATGCTTCAATCATATCAAATTTTATTGTACAGCAGCAGTTTCATAATAATAAATAAAAAGTACAATGGGTAGTCTTATCACACGAGGCGATTTCTTCTAGACAACCATAGTTTGGAAACAGTAGGAGTATAAATAACGAGTAGTTAACATGTATAAGTCATATATATATATATATATGTATATATATATATATATATATATATATATATATATATATAAATAAAGTGAATAATCATAAGCCCAGTAAAGATTTCTTAGAGACTTTCTTAAGAATGTTACTGTATATAAAAAAACAAGGTGACATAATTTTCAGTTGAATACATATTAAAAGTTGCCATTTAAGCTAGCACACTACGGCGCCTATTTAGAACAGCTACGCCGCGTAGCAGGGGGTATTGAAGCGTAGCGCGCAGTTGCTACGTCGTAGCAGCTAGAAACTCATAATGTTTTTACAGCCTTTAGCTAGGTATACGGCTGAGCACATTGGCATTGAACTTTAGTTAAGTCTGTGAACATTTTGTAATGAAACAACTTAGCCGGGATATGAAAAGAATAAAACACGTAAATTATTACACAGAAAATGTATATCTATCACATATATATATATATATATATATATATGTCTTCATATATCTTAGAGGCTTTGCCATGTAATATTTATTATATATGTATCTTGTATCATATTATGTTACATGTTAAACCAGGTGTGATTTTTCAACGATATTTAGCCATCGCGATTTTTATATACCGCTTCATGTGTTTTAGTTTGTCATGGTGTCAGGGTATTTTCCACAGGCTATAACTCATAAAGTACAGTGGCTCATGAATAGCGACGTAATTTCCGCAGTTCGTTAAATTTTAATATTTATTAATCAAAACATTATTATTTTTCTTTGAAAGATATAACAATTGTTTTATAATTATAAATAGTTTTTCTTATAATTTACTGCCAAACGTATGAAATCATATCATATCACATATCGTACTTGGAGCGCCAGTGAATTTTTCGTAAACCGTTACAATAGATTACATCATGTTTATGACAGAGTTCCTCTTACAGTCTTCGTCTTCATCTCTTACTCTCGTGACAGTTTCCCTTCGAACTATCCATGATAAGGTTCTACTGCCTCTGGATTTTGAATCAAGCAGTAATCTTCTTTAAAATCTCATTTCAACGTGTATTCATGGCTCCAAATAAATCAAACGTACCTTATTTATAGATTTTCTTCCAACATTTAAAAGCTAGGAAAAAATAAGGAAATGAATAATCTCCGAACATATTTCCGAGTATATTTAAACGGAGCACCAACGCCGATAAGCCATGCGGCGTAGGCGTCACGCTCTGATGGGTTTCTGGGGAGAGGACGAATTATTTACGCCCGCAGGCTCTCACGGTATGCTGGCTTCAGAAGTAGGTTATTTATAATAAAATATACTAACTATTACGTCCTACGAGAAAAGTAGTTTTGTAATTAAAATCTGATGCCTACTATCTCTGGTCACAGGGTCGAGTCCTGACAAACACTTGTTATATGTAAAATATAACATCATCATTTTGTCACCCATAGGGCGTCAGAAACACAGAGTGGATGTTATTAACTTATTTTTGCTTCTTGCAATAAAACAATGGGACCTGTTTTTTTTCTCCAAACAGCCTATATTATTGTAAAACCTTTATTATTAGTTATGATATTAAGCAGAAGTATCCTAGCGGTAGAGAACTACGAAAAAGAGTTTATGTTACAGGGAGGAAAAATAAAGAAAAGCCAAAGAAAACAGTGCAAGCATAATTTTTCCTTACATTAATAATTTATAAATATATACCAAATATGAACCATAGTAAAAATAATTCAATAAATAAGCTATTAAACATTTTACATCAATTAAATCCTAAATAGAAACAGTAGTTGCCCAGCGGTAGAAGACTGACACTTCCGATTCTAGATCGCGGGTTGGATTCCCGTGATACAATCTTAAATAATTCACACTTTGTGCATTAATTAAATAGGATTGTCACTGCTCACAAATAAATTTAGTGATGGGCAGCAGTGTTGTCTGCGTACCATAATACTACACTGCGATCGCCAATCCATCTATCGTGGCGATTATGGTATATCCCCTTATATCTTTGGAGGTGGCATATGCATTCCAGTGGGTGTCTATAATCTAAGTAAGAAAAGGGCCAATATTTAGCCACTTCCGCACATGCACAGAGATCTGACTGAGACTCTGTGTTTGGCACTAATCGGTGTAACATAACTCCTGAAGATGTCCCGTGGAGGGGTGAAACACGTGTTACGTGATTTGGCGGTGGCGGTTGTGTGATTCGCATTGTTTGCCGCATACGCATTTATCAGCGGGCTGGCGGGTGCACTTTGTTGCACGACTGCATGTGCGGAAGTGGCTAAATATTGGTCCTTTTCTTACTTAGGATGGACTTCGCAAGGTAACGCCTGATTCCATTAAATATCTATAATCTAAAACGACAGTGTATTGTTATAAATATACTGCGATGCTGATGTGTTCTTATATTTATTTTATTATTGCGTTTTGAGGTTGTAAATTGTTCTAATTCATAGTTTTAAAATAATAAATATAGTGTCAATATATGCGACATTATTTCCAAGTAGTTAATCATTGGACATAACTGTTAAAGTAACAAAAGTATACAATCTTTTTACTATTATGACCTATATTAGCTATTGGTACGACGCCATCTTATTGTAGCGTTGATTAAATAAAGTATATACGATAGTATTACATATATACCGTCTAGTAAAACTGAGCTGCTTTGTAGAAATAGAACGATCGATAGCGATCCTACTTAAAGGGCGGGCTGACGTCGCTACAGTCTGGACTTTATTTAAGTCCTAGAATTATTAATAACTCGAATCGATATTAACAGCCTGTACAATTGGAATGCGGTTATTACCAATTCGGACTCGAATTGAAATAGTCGTCTCGGTACATTTGCAATCGATTGGACTTTACGGCTTCTGTTCTGCTAATTATTTATGCTACATATAACCTAGTTAATACTCGCTTGTAGTAATAAGTTCTACAAAACTCTTGTTTAGTTTCATTTTCATCATTATATTATAAGCCGATAGACGTCCACTATAAGGCATGAGCCTACCCCAAAAATATTTATGAGGTGATATGTCATAATCGCCTTTATTCTTATATTATGGTACAAAGAGGATGTTTCTGCCGATCCTCTGGAATCATGTTTGTGAGCAGTGTCAATCCTATATAATTAATATACAAAGTTTGAATTATACGCGATTTTATTCCTGGAATTGAACTCGGGATTTACAAGTCAATACTCTGCCGCTACCAAAGCCGAGGTCCCCTAGTTGTGGCAGTTTAACCTAGACACACGATAGAGCGTCCGCCTAAACGATCAAAGGGCTCGGAGGCGTTTCAATCCGGTGGCAGAATATAGCGGCCATAACCGAAGTTCACCAGAGCCTTCAAACTTCATTACCTTAACCCTTAAATGCATATTGATGAATAACTGCCACTGTCACTTTGAATACAATAGTGTACAGTATATGCATAATGTTTTATATATGCAACATAAGGTTTTTTAAATAAGCATAAAAAACATTACATATATATGTTTTTCTATTTTTCTCTGCATTGTAGTGTACTTATCTGCAAGATACATATTTCTTGAAAGTATAAATAAGTCATGCATTTAAGGGTTAAAAGAGGTTTTAGGCTATGTGCCCTCTGGGCCCTGCCCACTCGCACCCGCCGAATTTGCAAATGACACTTGTATCGTAGCATAGCATCTAAATTTGACCAGCACAATTAAAAAAATATCAAAAGCAATACTTCGCGAAGTCACGGGACATAATTTAATATAGAAAAAAAATATTGTTATAAACAAAGTGCTTCGTCAAGACACTATTCATTTCAAAGAATCACGTCATCTCTCGACGGTTGAAGTGAAAATAAAAAAGGCGGGAAACAAAGACACTTCGTCAAGATGGCGAATTTATAATGGCCGCCCCCTCTTTAGTTATTCACGCTGAAAACAGTCAAAGACAACATTTTTCCGGTCGTAATTTTTTTTTTCGTAATTCGTTGTTGTGACTCTTTATTTCTTTTTAATGTTTGAATAATATCATATTCCTGGTAATTTTATACAATTTTTTATAGAGAATTTAATAGGTTGTTACAAATATATTCATTACACTGCAAGGCGTTAGTCTCTCCAAAAGATCGCAACGGTCTTACTTTGCTTGTACCTTGACTGTATCTTTGTACCACATAGTTGGGGTCCTACCAGCAACCAGTCGCCACTTTAGAACCTTCCGACCCAAATGGCCACTGCCCACTGCCACTTTAGACGAACAATTCTTCGAGTTATACATACTTTCAGTAAACAAAACTGAATATTTTCTTTGTATCAGCACACGATAGAGAAGTAGGCGTCTTTCGTTATAAATAATCGGTGAGATAATGTACACCGACATGAGCTTCAGTCATCGGCTCTATCAGATGTTTATGTTCAAAAACCGTAACAATAATTGCGCCGTATAAATTATTCTTAGTTACAATTCGTAGCCATTTGTTTTCTGTTTAATAGGTTAAGCGCATGAATAGCCGGGTTTAACGCAGCGAACGAAATTACTTCGTATAATATTAATTTTTGCTAACTAAACGTTCGACATTTCGTGTGCTAATTAATTTGCCTGTGTTATTCTTTTCACTAACATTTCTTTGTTAAATTATGGATATATTTACACGAAAGTAGCTGTTATTGATAGGTTATTTCACTTAAAAATTATTAACTTAGATACTATTTAATAATTTTTTATATTACGTGTTCATATGATACGGTCTGAGAACTGAGATCAGAAGCTAATATACAGGATGATAGATTGAAGATAAAATAGTAACTTAAAATTAGTTTATTTAACATTGTAACTTTAAAAAAAAAACTCTTAATGATCGTGAACTTATTATCTATTTTCATTTTAATCTATTTTATTTTTAACTATTTTAGTTCGTAAGTTATAGTTGTGGAGAAGTATAATAAAACGCCGGTTGTGAGATTCGAACAGAACTAACTTTTTATTTACGTTCAGAAACATACCTACATTTCAGTTTATAACAATGACGGTAGGAACACTATACAATCTATGTTCCAATAGATGGCGGTATATGTATATTAATTAATGATTATTTGTATATAATTTCAACAAGAAGAAACTCCACAGCAACGTCTTTTAATTAAGTTTAAGACAGATTTATACATATAAACTTTATCACATATAGCCTAAATGAAATCAAGATATTCAGGCGACCACATATTACATTAAAAAACATAAGGACATTAATATACAGGATGATTGGTTATGGGTGTAAAAGTTTCAATACTACAAGTTTTTGGATAATAATGAAATACGTTCACCTTTTCAAAGGTTTTACATCTTTAATCCATCATCCAGAATAAATTGCAAGGTGTTATAGTTGTGGAGAAGAAGCTAGAGGAAATTCTAGAAATATAGATCGATAATTATAGATAAACAAGTTTTAATGGGATAAATATAATATAAATCAGTTGCTTTTAATAAATGTATTATATATGTTATATGTACACGCTATTTAATTAATGGTTTCAGAAATAGTTAATAATTTAAATATAACATTATGATTATTAAAAAATTATTATTGTTTACAATTAGCCTTAAAACTTTGTACTGCCATGTGTATTGTCATATTCCAATAGAGCATTTCAATAGAGTTATTGAAAATAGACGTAAATAAATTTAAAGGTTTTTGCTCACAAATGAACTATTAGGCGAATCGGAAAGTAACATGTTTTATTGCTAATCAACAATATATTCACCTTCGTTATCAACAATTGTAATCTAGTATATAACGTCTTCCAAGTACGAAGTGATCTGTAAAATGACAATCAAATATCGACATGTGCAGAAACGATATTACTTTCCGGTCCCCCTAATACATATTTATCTGTATAAAACTTTTACATGTTTAGTAGATTTGATAGTTGAAATTTAATCGTGATTGTGTACGGCACATAACATCATGTAACATTTGTCTTTAGACAAACTGGTTGTCCTCGTATGAGGTTTGTATGGGAGCAGTGGAAACAAAACTCTGCATTTGTTCTGAGTCATTACTAATATTCGACCACATAAACCGTGAACGCGCCACGAAAATAATGTATTCTAGAAACAATGCCGTCTAGACACGATTCCTACGCGAGAACATTAGTAGATATATTACAACAAAAAAACTCGGGCTATTTGAGGCGGCTGTTGATATAAGCAAACAATGGCATTGAAACTACTGAACTCAAGTTGTTTTACGCATAATTTAATACTGTGATCAAAAACAAAAGTGAATTTATATGTCTAAATTAATTTCATGCCATCGCTTTTTCCAGTCGGAATAGTATTTTTCCGGTATAACCTTCAAAGCCTTCTATGATACGGTTTTTATCTTTTCAATCGTGTCAAAACGGCGCCCTCACAATAGCCTATTGAGTTTGAGTAGCCAGAAGTCTCACTGAGACGAATCAGACGAAGCGAATACGGATGATGCGAAATGAGATGCGTTTTTGACTCTTTTTTCCAAAACATTGAGCGATTTTAGTATTTGACAAAATAACATGTAACTCTGAGGTAATTAATCATAAACTTTTGGCAAACAGATATCAGGCCAATATCATAGACAGTCTTACCAATCTAAAATTACCTGCTTATCTAATAGAGTCAATGTTCTTTTATTTCTTAGTTATCAAATTTCAAACTTTTTCTGCCTATCCTTACCTTCCTGTACCCCATTTACATGTTTAGTACTGCTGTCTATTATTTCTTTCCACGTGTTTTATTTATAATCTGCTCTATGCTTAACTTCCTCTACTACATTTATATATTTAGTACTGCTGTCTTTTCTTTCTACCTTCGTTTCTTATTTAGAATTCATAATTACTAATTCATAATACTGCAGTAAATAAAAATAAGCAATGTCTTTACTTACTGAAATATTCCTTACATTAATTACATTTATTTCTTTATATTGACAAAATATATTCCTAAGAATTAGAAGAGTGGAAGACATTGTAATGGATGGGAGAAAGAGGATGTTAATAAAACTAAAAGTAAGAAAAATAAAAGTCCTTCTCATAAGTTAAGAAGGAATGAGAGGTTCCCAAATAGGCAGGAGGAGAAGGCATTAAAAAAAAGAAAAAAATATCTAGTATGCAGAAAACGGATTTCTTGTCCCGTTGCTAGTTCAAAAATGAACACTGAAACTGTATCTGCCGCGATAAAAACACCGCAGTCGGCGGAATCGCAAACAATAGCAGGTCCGGCTTTATTGTAGGATTCATACCCTTAGTCTCGTGTTTATTCAGTACGAAAATGGAAACCATTTTCTGCTTGTTTTGTCGCTCAGTACCATAGCATTTCTCTTTTTTCAGAGGCGCCCAAGGTAAATAGAGTCGGATATGAACGGCCGGTAATAAATGAACATTCTCTTACAGAAATATGAGTACATCGTATGAATTCAAATAACATAATACTACAGAATCTGTTATTTCAACATTATACTTAGTAAGCTAAATAGCAATGCTGATCTTGATAAGAGCAAGAAACTCAACAGTTACCTTTTTCAAATGAAATTTAACAATATTTGATGTATACATATTAATACCAAACGACTAAATGATTTAATAAATCAAGTTCCACACATTTAGAACTACTAAAAAAACTCTTAGATGCCAAAAAAAGATTAATTCAATAATACACTTTTACTATTACATTTAAAAGGAACAGCTATAAGAGCACAATTAGCTCAAAATATAATCAAAAGAAAGCATTAGAGTCTAGAGAAAATGGACTTAGTTTTAGATCATTAGGTTTTTAATTTTTAAAGTCATTGAAAAACACTGCATTCAGGCCGCTTCTACCCGGTCTTAATGGAAATGTTGCGGCGAGGCCCAATTCGATGGTAATGGTATCCTTCTACTTAAGGTCACAAAAGGCTTAAGAGCAGCCTAGTCTGAAAATAGTACAGACATCCGAAGTTAGGTACATATGACCACTTATTTTTTTTTTATTGGTTATAGCTAAAACATCTAACTTCCGTCTCGCATGATGTTCAGTGATGACGAGGTCAACGATGCTACATGCTGAAGAAGATACCTATTGACTCTTGACTCAAAGACTCCCGTGGTTTGCAAACAATTGATACAAAATATAATTTAAATAAATATAAAAATTGTAAAATAAATATTTACAATTGTTATGGCATCCTGGAGGGAAAGCGAGGGAAGCGAGGCGATGTGTGAATGGTAACAAGGAATGGAAGAGAATGGGAAGGATAACAAAGGAATTAATAAAACAGCTGAAGAAAGACAAAAGAGGCGAGTGGAAATAGTAAAGTTGTGATAAACCAGGCAAGGTACCACGAGAAGTCTCCAAAACGGGTGCCATAAAAAAGGTGACGGTAGCTGGATATAAAGACATCGGTAGATTGTTCCATACCTTGGTTGTTTGCAATATAATAGTAGTAACAAAATGTTTAGTGTGAATTGAAGGTATAGGATGATATCTGGATTCCGTTCGCCTTGAATTCAGATGGAAGGAAAATGGGGTAATTAATCTCTAATTTAATTAGCGCGCCAGAAACTTTACAAAACAGGATGACGATCCACAGTAATGTGGTATACGATGCAAAGAGGAGAAAAGGAATAAAAAGCTAAGTAGACTCACTAACATAAGACCGAAAGTCGAAGTAAAAAAACTTTTGTAGAAGAAAAGAGAAGGAAAAGACAACTGAAGAAAGATCATAGAGAACGACAAAAGGTTGCAGTGCAACTAGAAGACAAACAACACAAGATATTGTTACAATGAGCTTCGTATATTTCCTATGAATATTTATCACCTCACGAACGCGGTTGAGAGCATTCCTTTATTTCATCGATACTTCTTATGTATATTTTATTTATGAATTATTCACACAGACGTTTATTTTTATATAAGAACAAATGAAAGTTGTATTGTTGTTTGATGGATGCTATAAAAACTCTCCATGAAAGCGATTTAAACTGTGTTCTTTAATCATAAAGATTGTAATGTAATTATAGTGCCGGGAGAGCGAAACGTAAAGTATTGTAAATAATTAATAAATTAAAAATAAAAATAAGTATGGGGACGAAATTGTAAACAAAAATTGTGATGTCAAAGAATGTGGTGAAGGAAGAGAGACGATGTGTGTAAAGAATGTGGTGAAGAAAGAGAGACGATGTGTGTAAAGAATGTGGTGAAGAAAGAGAGACGATGTGTGTAAAGAATGTGGTGAAGAAGAGAGACGATGTGTGTAAAGAATGTGGTGAAGAAGAGAGACGATGTGTGTAAAGAATGTGGTGAAGGAAGAGAGATAATGTGTGTAAAGAATGTGGGGAAGGAAGAGAGACGATGTGTGTAAAGAATGTGATGAAGGAAGAGAGATAATGTGTGTAAAGAATGTGGTGAAGAAGAGAGACGATGTGTGTAAAGAATGTGGTGAAGAAGAGAGACGATGTGTGTAAAGAATGTGGTGAAGAAGAGAGACGATGTGTGTAAAGAATGTGGTGAAGGAAGAGAGATAATGTGTGTAAAGAATGTGGTGAAGGAAGAGAGACGATGTGTGTAAAGAATGTGATGAAGGAAGAGAGATAACGTGTGTAAAGAATGTGGGGAAGGAAGAGAGGCGATGTGTGTAAAGAATGTGATGAAGGAAGAGAGATAATGTGTGTAAAGAATGTGGGGAAGGAAGAGAGATAATGTGTGTAAAGAATGTGGGGAAGGAAGAGAGGCGATGTGTGTAAAGAATGCTGTGAAGGAAGAGAGACGATGTGTGTAAGGATTGTAAACGAAAAGAAAGAAAATTGTAAGATGACATAGCGGTAGAAATTGTGAAGGGCCAGATAAGAGAACGTGAATAAAAAACGTATGATGAAAAAATTATTGAATCTTGAAATGAAAGTCCCTATCATAATTTAAGAAATGTGAACGAAAGGCCTCCAAAAAAGGGTTTAAAAACATAAATTAGAATGATTCTTTAAATATAGGTAGCCTCTTAACCGCCACTGTTACTTAGTAACAGAAAGAAGTCAACTTCATGATACAGGTGTCTATCTAAGATCATCACGAAGATGCCTTGAGTTGTATCCAGTGGCTTCACCACCTTAACTATGTGGACGGTTAGGTGTTAGGGTCATTAAATATATGAAAATGATTTATGTGTATAGATAGAATCACTTATGCATGTCATGATCCTTCAACTTAAAGATACGATGGTTCTAATCGGATCCTGATGTGAGAAGAACACACAAAGAATTCTAACTGATTTCTTCCGTAACTATTGAAAATATTATTAATTTTTATAATCACTTAAAATCTTACATTGTTGTTGGATTTTGTTTAAAAAAAAGTTTAATTAAAATTTAAATATCATATTAGATAATTCACAGATACCAGAGTAAATTGTAATAACGTATATAGTTAATTCAAAATGGATTTTAATATGGCACCTACAGAAAGATATAACATACCTGCCTTTATTTTTAGTTATAATATTACGTCGATGATGATTTATAGAAATTAATTGTTATAATTATTCGATTTAAAAAGAAACTAAACTAGACACGACTATTCAAGAGGGTACATATTTAAAACGAACTTCAAAATTTAGTAGTTTTATTCAAAGCATACAATTCAACTGTATTTTCTAATTTAAATATGATTAAATAAAAAAATATATAATCGTAACTAAGCCCCATAACGTTTTTCATATTGAGAGAAATTATTATATTATCTAAAACAAAGAAATTAACAAGTTTTAATAATTCTTTACTTTAAGTAATTATGTAAGAATAAAATATTAATATTTTTCTAGCATTGGATTAAAAGTATATTGTAAAATTGAAAGATATATATAGTCTATAATGTAGAAGTATTTGATTAGAATTAATGGTTCGTGTTAAATAATATTTATTTGCCGTCAATCAAACAAGCGAAGATCGATAGCATCCACTACAACGGATATTTAAATTTAGAATTGTAATTGAAACGATTCAGATAAAGCTAATGCTTCTGTAATAAGACGCCGAGTGCAGCGTATCACACGCCCGGCGTGCACCAAACAAAACAAATACGCAATAAAGCAAATGCACCGTACGACCATTGGTACGTGTATGTAGCAAACATCACTAAAACATCGCATACCTCGGGCCCAAATTAAAACAAGTACTGAGTATTCACCTGAAAATGTGCTCCTTATTGCGGCCGGCTTAGCGGCTGCATGACGGGACTGAACGAAGCGAGACTTGAGTGCCGAGCGGGCGATCCTCACACATAAACACACGTCCACGAGCGGCCGCGGGCGTCACGCGACTGACCGGGCTGCCTCGCCCCAATCGATAGAATCACCCACCCTCCCGCACCGCCGTCGCACCCCCTCTTCCCCGCGCGTGCCCTCGTCACTCCCATACAACAGGTTAGTATGCGTGCGCCGACCAGACAGAACCGCCCGACCGATGCACGTCAACGCTGCAACTCGCCTGCCACCGAGTGGTCCCGGCTAGAACAAAGATCCAGTATAAACCAGACTGGACGAAGAAGTCATACTCTCTTTTATTAGAACTTCACATTTTGATCATGTAAACCAAATGAGCTTAATTCTATATAAAATGGTATATGAACATCTCTGTGTTGGGGATCACAACGCTTCGTATTGCTTTGTTTAATTCTTGCGCGTCTGAATTAAAATTGAAAATGGATTTGAATTTGGGCGTCAATAATGCTATCTATCTATCCTACCCGGCTCTTCTCTCTACCGCGTTTTAGATTGAAGAGCTGGGTACGTTGCTCTAGCTTTCATTTAAACAGACCAGACTCCTATCTCTATCTAATCATATTTAAAAACCCGTCGATAAACGATCTTATGTTTGCTTTTGACCAACCTAAATCATTCAGGAGGTTATAAAGAGATTTTGATTTTATACTTCTTACTTCTATCCCTATCTTCCTTCTATACAAATACATCACGATCATATCAGCCGATAAATGCCCAATGCAAGAATGCCTCAGACAATGATCGGTATTGCACTCAATTAATTTAAATTTATTATGTTAAATGCATCGTACTTCACGTTCACTTTAGTTATGTGGTCTTCAGATATATTTGTTTCACAAGGAACAGTGAGATCTATTAATGCTTCTATGTTCTTAAAAACAGCAAAAGTCCGGACTAGAAGACGGTATTTTTACATAAATAGTTATATTAATTTTAAATTATATATTAATATTCAAATCTCCAAAAAAGTACACATGTTTTACGCCAATGTTTGAAGTATTCAACCGAAGGATGTTCAAAGGAATATTTTCGTCCACCTTCATAACATCGGAACATGTTTATGGAACATTTTTAACGCAAATCTCATAAACATGGCACATTTTTAAATGTTTAATATGTTACAACGCATTTTGCTTTAATTAAAAACAAAACGATATCAAAAATTATAATTTGAATGTACGATTCAAGATTTCACGGCTGGTGGACGCCAAATCCGTTCTCTTTTAATGCACCTAATTAGCGCTGAAATCTGAAACCACAAAAGCTCTGTATCTGTAATTTCAGGGGCGCTTACACTACGACCCGTGCGATTTAAGCTTTTTATTGTTTGAAAAGATATTGAATTATTGACAAAATTCCTTATAAATTTCCATCTTAATTTTGTTTCTCTAGTTTCTGTTAGATGTCGACGCTGTTAGCTTTGTAAGGTTGTTATAGCTTCATCGGACATAGAGCTTACGTATCAGAGAACCGCGAGCTAAAAATAATAAACAATGTTTTTTAGTTATTTTTTTATATCTCTTACTTCACTTTCTCATTTCATCCTTCACAATCTCTAGCTTACTTGAAATTCAAATCGTCTTCCGTGCATCACCTTCCTTCCATCATCTTCGTTCCTAGACCAAAGTTTTCTATATTAAGAAATAAACGAGATTTAGTTAACCAGGTAAATATTTACATAGTTACATATACCTCGTTTATCTATATATGATACCTTGCTTGCAAACTTTGGCTTGGCTTGTAGCATGTTGTGCAGTGTTACCGGATTGCTGTCGAGCTTTTCAACCGCTTGGGTAGGCGCTCCATAAAATGACCTAGCTTAAAGCACTCACAAAATTTTCATCTTCTCACTTGTTTTTTCATTACTGAATCTCGTGTTCATCTTGAAACGCTTTGACGGAATCGATGACAGGCTCTTTCTATCGTATTCTTTGCTTTCCTCAAGGCGGAAGTAATAGAGAATTCAGTTCTTGATTTAACCTGAGACCAGCGATTAGATGATCGCCTACGTAGTCTTTTGTCATCTAGGCTTTGATTTCTTTGAATTCGGTTTAATCAGTCTTGTTTGTATTGGACATGAAGCCAATTTAGATCAGCTTGCCTAGACTGAATTTAACCCGAGACACTAGAACCTCTATCGCGTAGGTTCCTTATAACAAGTAGTTTTTATAAGCGTTCCGACAGAACATTATGAGTTTGCGTGCTTCATCTTGTGCTATATTGTCGCTTTTCATCAGTTGGTGATCAAACGCGGACAAGAAAGTGTTAAAAAAATGTATAGCTTATTTAATGCCTTGTACACTCTATCGAAATATATAATTTTAAATAACGTAATGATAATATAGTAAGAAAAAGTGTTTTCAAAATTCAGAGTACTACATTCCAAAGTTAATAATCGTTTACTATCTATCCCCCAGCAGACTTTGTACTGCCCCAAGTCATTGGACTGTTGCATTGCAATAGATAAAAAATAACTAATGTTACTTATTTCAGTGTTCAATTTATACAAGTTTATTGCAAATAGGTGTAAAAAGTATTAAAGATTTTGCCTGACTAATCCAATCATCCTTTATACATATATTATACTAGCTGATCCCGCAAACGTTGTTTTGCAAAATAAAATTTTTAATTTTCAATTTAAAAATAAGGGTTGATCGTAGAGGGGTGAAAAATTATGGTTTGTATGTATTTTTGTATGTTGTATCATAAAAAAATAAAAACAAAAAATTTCGTCAAAAAAATAAAAAAAATTTTTTAAGGGTGAACAACCCTCATCACTTAGGGGTATGAAAAATAGATAGTAGCCGATTCTCAGACCTACTAAATACGCATATAAAATTTGGTAAAAATCGGTCAAGCCGTTTCAGAGGAGTTCAAGTTCGAACACCGTGACACGAGAATTTTATATACTCGTATTAGATATAGAGACATACGTATAAATTTATATGTAAAGATTTAAAATAATATACGAGCGACCTCTGTATTCAAATGAGTTGAACACCCCTGAAAGGTAAACGGAATGTAAGTGTTAAGTAGGTCAAATTCGTTTGTATGTTTCACGATCAAAAAAAGAGAATTCCTCTCTGACTCTACCGGTTCGTTAATTGGCTTCAAAGAATTTAAACCGCTGGTTATTTTTATAATTTATTGCCTTACATTTTGGCGTTCAATTTGTAAACAATATGGATATCTGAAAATCACAATTTTCTTTAACAATATTTGCGATTAATATTGTTAATGATCTTCTATTTTATGTATTAATATTAAGTGTTAATAATAAACAATCATTTATAAAGAACTTGATTAATGATATTTTTTTTTTTTCAACATATATAGGTTCAAATGAAAACTGATAAATTGTCATGTTTTAAAAACACTACCTTCGAGAATGAACGAATAACTGTGACGAATATATATGCGTTGATATTTTGACTATATCGTATCTTTATTATATATAATGTACAAATAAACTACTCTATTCTTTTTTGTCACGTGTCTCCATTCTCCTATCTGTAAATTGCTTAGAGTGGTAACACCGCAATTGTAGATCGCGAGTTCAATTCCTGATGTACAATTTTATATATTTAAACTTTTTGCTTTAATTACATAGGGTTTTTACTGATCACAAACAAGTTTCTAGAGGGCAATTGGCGTAATATGCCTGCTATACCACACTGCGATCGCCTACCCGCCTGCCAACTGTGGCGATTATGATATATCGCCACTGTTGGCAGGCGGGCCCCATAGATATCTTTAAGAGAGACATGTGTTACAGTGGACATCTATGTGCTGAATGGACGATAATACCGCCAAATTAACTTTATTTATCTTACTCTATTACCTTATTTTACTTTCCGATTTATGTACAAATAAAATTAGGAATATATAAATCAATATTTAAATATACTAAATGCGTTATATTGCATAAGGTCTGGAATCATTTAACAATAATATTAAAGTTTTACGACACTACACTAAGGGCACTAAAAACTTTACACGTGCACGCAAGTGTACCCGACTTGCACGCGAGTGTATAGAGATATCAAACTACTCGTATACACTTCATTGACTTATTTATAACTTGATATGTTAATCATTATAATGCCATTAAAATAATGTTAAAGGATCTTTTAATGTACGGGATTATTTGTTATAGATGTTAAGAGTTTAAAGTTGTGAATGTATAGCTCAAATCTTCTTTTTATTCTTAACCATTGAACGCCCACTGCAAGGCATATCCTTCATCATCGCCACGATTTCTCGCGACATCAATTATGCTGTCGGCCGACCTATTGGGGCTCCTACCCACGCCGCGTCTACCACCGCGTGGTTTCCACTCGAATACCTTCCGGCCCCAACGGCCATCAGTTGCAAGAGCGATGTATTCCGCCCAATTTCACTTCAGAAGAGAAATTCTTCTTATAGGTCTTTAGCAGTCAACTAAATGGTACACCCTTTCCAAAAAAAAAAAAAAAAAATAAAATTAATTATTAATATTAAAATTAATTATTGTATACCAACTGTCCGTATAGACTTTGTATCGCCAGAAGTTATTGGCCTGTAGCATTTTAATATGAAAAAATACATTTAAAAAACTATTAAGTTAAACGGTTTTTTGGTACCCATATTGTGGTGGTTGTGGAAAAATATGTACCTAATCCGCCATATTGGAACGGCGTTCATCTTGAATTTTAAATTTTGACATAATCATCGTATTTTACTAGTGAAGCCCTTTCATTTGATACCCATATTGAGGGGGTTAAGGAAAAATATGTAATCCGCCATTTTGTATCGGCGGCCATCTTAGATTTATAATGTTATTGATTTTATTATATTGTATTGTCATCTAAATTAAATGTGTGTACCAAATTTCAGATCAATCTGACAACGGGAAGGTGCTTAAATTTCTATTTCTTATTTTGATCCAAATAAATTCCGTACGGGTCGAACTAAATGAAACCGTTTAAATATGAGTAAGTGATTACTTAATACAGGTTGATTGGAAATAGATATAAAAGCGTAAAGCTTTTGGCTGGAAAATGAGGTGTGCATTCACCCTGCTTTTATACATATAACCATCATCCTGTATAAGGTAAACGGTAGACGGCGTTAATAGAAGCCGGGATCTTTAAAAATATGTTTACAAAATAATTATTTATAAATTACATTAAAACTGATAAAACATTGAATAGTATGATTCCTAATGGATGAATGCTTGATACCGAGGTTCCGTCAAAACCTAACTTGAACCAAAGCTCGTCGTTCGTTTGAAACTTTGAGTGATATAGCCTTTCATAAAATATTTACAGGCTCTGACAGCGGTAAACTTTGCTATGCTATAAAGTTGAATTTTATGAAAATTATACACTTATGCTATATAAAATTAATTTAAATGAAGTAGAAATACAACCTGAATGTATATTGATATATATATATACATATATAAACATATATATATGTGTGTGTATATATATATATATATATGTTTATAAATATGTATTAAAATCTTTTTATTCTTTCCAAGGCAAATGCGATCAAGTCAATTTGAAGTTTTTATCATAGGTATATATGTACATGTGTATATATGTTTGTATACATGTATATTTTTTACACGTTAACAACCCGTTATTTATACTTCTACTGTTTCCATAGTATGGCTGTCTGGAAGAAATTGCCTCGTGTGATAAGACCGCCCAATGTACTTTTTTATTATAATAATATTTTATGTAAAGAATTTTAAATTAAAATAAAAAAGACGAATGAATAAATGATATCAAGATAGCAAGAAAGATGAGAACGCAAATAATACGATGAAAGAAAATTTTCTAAAAATAGTCCTTGTGTATCCAAGATAGGAGAAGCACAACAGGCCCTCAAAAACGGTCGTAACAGATTATATACCTGCATACTTTTAATTAAATGACCGTAGACTACCAAAATATATATAAAAATACATATAAAGTAAAAACAAAATACTCGCATTGGAGGTGCTGGGATTTGAACCCAGGACTTTCAGCATGCGAAGCAGACACTCTACCACTGAGTTACACCCCCTATACATAAGACTGCGTAAAATTTATATTATTTTAAAACACTCCACTGCTGTATTTGGTTAACATACAATACAGATATACTTATAAAAACTTGAAATGATTAAATCTATAGCCGGTGTATCAGCAAAAAGTTTACAACCTATTTCCAATAATTCTGTATAAAATGATCACTCTAATATATGTGTTATTAATTATATTTTCTATTGGAATGTGACAGGCCAATAAATTCTGGTATAAGAGTACGGAAAAAAAAGTTAAAAAAATATGAAGGAATAAAAAACACTGTTCCAAAACAAGATAGGGAGTACAAAAAGTCTACAAAAAATTATTTAGTACAAAGTCTACAGGAAGTCGTTGTAAACAAATATCAACTTTTTTTTATTATTGCTGCATTTATAGATTTTTGGATGGAATGTACCATATATTAATTGATAGTAAATAAGCTATACATTCACTCCTTTAAAGCTTTTAAATATATAAGCAAACATACTGTATATACACATATCATATACACATATATTTTCTCTGTGTACAACTATATCAATTAATAAAAATATACGAATTAGCACTAGGAATAAAGAAACACTTTTCATACCTTTCCTCAGTCTCTAAAAACACTATTCACCAATTTTTATCAGCACCATCATGTGAAGCCACAAGCTTGTCCAGAAGATCACAACGATGACAGGACTTGGCTACATTATGCGAGTTCTTGGGGTGTTGGATATATCGTCCGCTTACTTAGTGGCCAAATCAAGGCGATATCCCGGTATTACTAGAGAAAAGTGCAGCAGTAGTACTCAGTGGTAAGTACTGAGACTTAGGTCGTAAGTATAAGTCCCGTCAAAATCGGTCCAGCCATTTCGGAAATTAGCCGGAACAAACAGACAGATCGACAGACAAAATTTGAAAAAAAAAAATGATTTAAATATATGTATCGTATATACATTTATAAGCATTAAAAAGCGGTTGTTTTGATATTAAAACAGGTACCTCCTTTTTTTTTGTACAGATTTACTTTTTTTGCATTAATTATTACCTGCCCAAAAACAAGTTTCCAGTGTTCATAGAATAAGGACGATTATGATATAAAGTCACAAAATGACCCTGGTGCATCTGTGATCCGGGAGTGGGCTAGACCGTGGGGCACCATACCAGAAACGCGTAGAATACCACTTTAGGTAAGCAGAGGAGAACATTGCCTCACTGGTGACTAAAGATGAGTGTCCCCAGATCTTTTAAGAGTTCTGTAAAAAAGGTAATAGGAAAAACAATAAAATGTTTATAAATAAATAGAATTATGAAAATAATAAAAATAGTGATAAAACAGCTGTGATATTATAAATTTTAGTTAAGTGCATATGTAGATAGTAAGAAAATAAACAGGAATAAAGAATACACAAATGATATAAATAATAAACGTAAAAATTGTAGAACTCTGGAGGGAAGACGAAGGAAGTGATGCGATGTATGGAAAGGAATGAAATATATTGAGAAGGACGAAGGATCAGTATGGAAATAAAAAAAATACGAGAAAAGGTTGTAATGTAAATAAAGATCCTATCCATCTATGATAGGGGTTGAACGAGAAAAAAAACGAGTTTTCTGAGGACGTGGCCATTCTCAGCGCTGCTGTACCTGATAATATCACACTGCGATTGCAAACTCACCTACCAAGCGTGGGGATTGTGTTATATAGGGTGGGGCAAAAATTTTTGCAAATAGCAACACGACACACAAACAATAGTCGATTACAGGAGTGCCAACGGCGAGACGGAGCACATCTCGACGATGTAATTTTTAAAAAATAAATTTTAATAAATGATAATTACGGTTAATAAATCATAAACAAAATTGCATTTGTACTTTTATTTCTACACATGTTTCAAAAGTGGGAAAATTTATGGCCCACCCTATATAAAGGTATCTTTGGGGAAGGCCTATGCCTCGCAGAAGGCTGTATCGGAGAACTAAAAATACCAACCACATACTAGTAGATAAGATTAATATTGTTATGACATTTGTTCTACGATACATTGTCCATTCCGTACGTCATTTTGTCTGATAAATCATTAACAAGTTACTTTACTAAAATTATAACACTTATCACTAACAACATAAGGTTAAAATCCCAATGACATATTTACTATTATATACCCATTATATACGTCATAAAATCTATGATAATATAATAGTAGTTTAAATAAAAATGGAATAAAAATATAACTCTATTTGTAAATAATATAAGGTGCAAATTTCCTTACAATTGAGCGCGCAGGTCAATTAGCAAATGTTGTTAGTAAATGCTTGGCGTGTTCTGTATATTCATTAGGTATGTTTGATAAAGGAGAACCGGGAGCGATCAAAGCGTAACAAATCGCTATGCTCCCGGATTAAAAAGAATAAAAATACGCTAATGTACACCGCCTTGTTATTTCAGGTCCGACTTAAAACAGGGTTATTAAACTATGGAACTTTTTCTAGCTATTTTTTCACTTTTTTCATCATCATAGCCTACCCTGTAGATACAACCCTAAGTCCAGGGAATCTATAAATACCATAAAAGCAACAATGTAAATATATATGTTATAAAAAAAATATTCATTTAAATAAAAGGTAACTGAAAATTTTACAATACGTCCGTATTTATTCTCCGCGCCGGAATTTATGTTCCAAAAACGAGAACATAACAAACCTTATAACAACAAATCTGTATGCAAAATATTGTTTATAAATTTTTATCCAAATGACATTTATATCTATAGATTGTGCTTTACGATGGGCGCTTTGCAAAGTGTACTTTAATGTGTGTGCTTTGCAAAGTGTATTTTATTATATGTGCTTTACAAAATCTTAACTGGATGTGTTTTGAAAAGTGCACTTTACTATGTGCGCTTTACAAAATGTTCTTTGCTGTTTGTGTTTAGCAAAAGTGTACTTTACCATGTGCTCATTGCAAGTGTACTTTACGATGTGCGCTTTGCAAAGAGTACTCTACGATGTGCGCTTTGCAAAGAGTACTCTACGATGTGAGCTTTGCAAAGAGTACTCTACGATGTGCGCTTTGCAAAGAGTACTCTACGATGTGCGCTTTGCAAAGAGTACTCTACGATGTGCGCTTTGCAAAGAGTACTCTACGATGTGCGCTTTGCAAAGTGTACTCTATAATGTGCACTTTGCGAAGTGTACTCTATGTTGTGCTCTTTGCAAACAGTACTTGCATAATATACTTTGTGGGTATTGAGCAAAATATACTTTTATATTGTTTGTTTTACAATGTTTCCATTGCAAAGTGGAATTAATAATGTCTAATGCGTTAAGTATTATTTGCAAAATTTTCGATAAATATTGTACTCTGTAACTATTGCTTTGCGAAGTATATATTACGTTGTGGCGCATCACTAAATTTTAAGTGTATTAACATACAGCTTGACACTTGTATAAGATACGTTAAATGTTAGTTAAAATAAAAAATATATAAGTATGACATTACAGTATAAAAGTAGAATTGCCTCCCAAATTCTTTATCCTTTTAAATATTTAAGGAGGAGAGTACTATGAAAGTTACCGCACCGTTATTGCTGTGAACATTCGAGAAAGCCTTCAGAGTCACGTATCACCTTACTGTTACGGTGTTTCATGGGACCATGAATTAATATTTAACATTTTATTTCTCTTCCGGGCAATACGTCCATCTAAAAAAAGCTAGGGTTGAAAGCGTACATGAAATTTCATATTTCAGTAACAGTGTTTATTATATACATATACATATATATATATATGTGTGTGTGTGTGTGTGTGTGTTTTCGTCAAATAATTGCTTTTCTGAGCAGTTTTAGTTCGCTGTGGTCCCGATTCTGGTATATTTTATTGTCCCCTGTGCGTAGTAACTATGTTTAAATCAAGGCTTTGACAAATATTATTAAAAGCCCAGATCACGATCTAAGAAAAGTCAAAAATAAACTCAGTCCTATGTATATTTGTGCTCAATTTCAATAACGTCATAAATACAGTAATGAGAGTAATTTCTTCTTAACATTTAGTATATTTTAAAAAAAACCTACACTAGGACTGTCTTAAATATTATTAATTTTTAAATGAAACAATCAAATATATATTTATTCTTTCAAATATGTTTAACTGAACACCTTTAAATAGTCAAGACATTGATATAATACAAATTTAAATATATAAGGGCACTGGTTGCTCAGTGGGTTTAATATCCGGGATATAATCTGCACTGTGTACATTGTTTATCCTATATAAATTGTTAATACTCACAAACAAGTTTTCCAGAGGATAGGCAACCACGTTCTCTGCGTACCATAATACCACACTGCGATCGCAATCTCATAGATATCTTTCGGGTAGGTTAATACCATGCAGTGGATATCTTTGGGCTGATACGACGATGACCAAATATGTATTTATATATAGTATTTTTAGTCCAAAATTTTAATATTAATTGCATATGCATTAACAATTTTGTTGCAGTAACTAACTTTAGTTTGGTTAAAACTTAAGTGCAACTGCACTGAATAAATAAAAAACTATGTATTCGAGCAAGTGAAATGGAAATGAACTCATTAAAAGTTCAGAATAGCCATCTTTGTTACAATAGCTAGCCGGTTGCGGGGGCGTAGGTAAAGTTAACAACTTCAGAGTTGATTCAAGTGTTTCGCAACTAACTTCCGTTCGTTCAAACAATGGTTAATTATTCGTAAGAAGAATAAAACAATGCATTCCTTTACGTGTATTAAATATATCAATTAATTTTATATAGTTTGATTGGTGTAAGAGCTTTGTAGGGATATAACTGGCAATGTATAACAATTGAAAAAGGGCAATTTTATTTGTAATTACTGTATGATTTATTGTAAACCTACCTTGGTTATTTTGTGTCATCATGTTTAATGCTTTTTATTATTTTTTTTCCGTTACCTGAACCCAGTCTTCTTGATAGTTCTTTGTTTTGGAGGTGTCTTTACTCCGTAGAGAGGTGAAGTAGCGTTCACCGTCCGCATTGTTGGCCACAGGTGAGGGGACTTTTATATCCAGCGACACCTGAACACCATATCCATGTATTCATAACTATACATCTAGTTTATTATATCTAGGACCAATATCGGAAAAATTATCTAAAATATTAAGGAAAAACGGCGTTTATGTGGCGTTCAGAACACACAACACTATTCGGCGTGCGATTCACCACGGCAAAGAAAGAACCGAGGTTGGCAGGAAGTTGGGTATCTATAGGTTGAAGTATGGTGGGTGTGATGGGGTATACGTGGGTCAAACTGGTAGAAATTTTAACATTCGTTATAAGGAGCATATTTCCGCGGAATGAATTGTGTGATTCGCGTTGTTTGCCGCATACGCATTTATCAGCGGGCTGGCGGGCGGTCCACTTTATTGCACGACTACCGCTGCATGTGGAGAAGTGGCTAAATATTGGTCCCTTTCTTACTTAGGATGGACTTCCGCGAGGTAACGCCTGATTCCATTAAACTTTTATGTAAAACAATTCTTGGGCGCTCGAATTCAAGTTAGAACGGCGATTTGAATTCGGACACCGTTGGTGGTCGCTGCCGTTGTGTTAGGGTCTTGTAAATTCTAAATACTTTATGTATATAAGTGAACATACCTTCTTCCATCACTCTTGGCTATCATCTTCCTCGCTAACGTGCTCTGGTGGTAACTCACCACCGCTTACTAATCTTGTATAGCTTATTCTTAATATATAGTACAATGAATCTCAAAAATCAGTGGTTTTATAAATAATACAATTAACGTAATGATTATACAGTAATTAAAAGCGTTTCATAAATTCTAATTGATACATAATAAATTGAATTATTGTTAACTATATGTTCCTGCTGCTAATTTTATACTTTCAAAAGCTATAGACCTGTAGCAATACTATAGAAAAAAATCAATTAATGTAACATATTACAGAGTCATTGTATAAGGTATCTGAAAACATATGTAAGACCATTAAAGCCTTTTACTCACACATGAGCATACATTCACCATTTTAAAGCTATTATTTCTTTGTCATCTCGTTGTCAGCTGTTTATTTATCGAATATTGGCAAAGCATGTGATTTGACACGCCTGATGTCAAACGATGACGAGGTCTATGGTGCTACTAAGTAAGCATTACTTAGAAGATACCTTTCCACTCTTGAATTGAAGACTCCCAAGTTATGTATGCCACATACTCATTACCCATTACGTGATCAACCTCTGCCATAGAAGGGCTGTTATATTTACGGCTTAATTTAAAATTGAATTTGCGATGAATAGAATATCTAATATATAAAATTCTCGTGTCACGGTGTTCTAATTCCTCCGAAACGGCTTGACCGATTTTTACCAAATTTTAGATGCGTATTCAGTATGTCTGAGAATCGGCTACTATCTATTTTCCATACCCCTAAGTGATAAGGGTGGTCCACCCCTAAATTTTATTTTTAATTTTTTAGACAATTTTTTGGTTTTTATTTTATTATGATACAGCATACAAAAATACATACAACCCTAAATTTTCACCCCTCTACGATCAATCCTTATCTTTTATTTGTTAATTAAAAACTTTAATTTTTTTGCAAAACAACTTTTGCGGGATCAGGTAGTAATCTATATAAATAAATAAATAAAATTGAGTGTCTGTTTGTGTTATTAAACCGCTTTTTACTTTATGTTTAGGAATAATGAACGAACGATGTGCCTAGCTTACTGCCAATTTAGATGTGCAATTTTTCAAGATCGTTTTGTATTATATTTTGTTTATATTATCTGTTATAAGATGTACATTCAAAAATTTTAAAATCTGTACAAATTAATAAAATTGGAGTATCTGTTAGTAATATTGTGCATATGAATACACATATTTATATATATACACACTATATATATATATATATATATATATATATATATGTGTGTGTGTGTGTGTGTGTATGTATTTATTATATATGTATATTTATAGTACATAAACCAAAATAAGTGATTCTTTTATAATTTTTGTTTGTCTATCTGTATGTTTGTTCTGGCTAATCTCTGAAATGGCTTAACCGATTTTGGTGAGACATATATTGACAGGTAGCTTATGTGATAAGGAGTAATTTAGGCTACTTTTATTTAAAAGAATCTTGAAGAAAAAAGTTATTAACTGAATATTTTTTGTTATATTCCACGCGGACAAAAACGCGGGCACATCTAGTATTTAATTAAATGAAAAGTACGGAAAGTTAAAGTAAGGTAACACTTAACATTGAGTGTTCCTTTAACACCACTCAAACGGCACTTTGCCGAAGCGATCCTTTTGAGCGATTATTCGAGTATCATTAAAATGCGAAGTACATTATAACGTACATCAAAGTTATTATTTAAGAACATAATTGCTGTTAAATTTATTCAAAAAGTTCAGAAATGTTTTTCAAAATATTTTTAGTCTACATTCAAAATCAACTTTGCTATAATTCTATTTATATGTAAAGTTTAATTACGCTTACAATTAATCTTTTCTTAATTATATATGTTGACATTTATATACTGGTGTGAACAAAAATGTAGGTGCAATTGTCCTTTTAAACTCCCGGAAGGCAGGTAATTTATTTCCAAACAACTGTCTATAATATTTGCCAAGTGCTTATTTGTCAAAAGTTGGAATATCATTTGTCTAAGCCCAAACCATTTTGAAGGATGTTTCGTGTCCCAAACGCGTCAAGTTTCGTTTGCTTTATGTCATATTCCATTGGTTCTTTGCGAGTTTTTTGCTAAAAACTCGACTAATATTTTTCCGTACTCGCCTGATTTGGCTCCGTACGACTTCTAGCTATTCAGCAATCTTAAAAGGCTAATACGGAAACGCCATCTTTACACGATAGGGGGAGGACAAAAACCGAATCGAAGAAGGTCTTATGGTCCAGACTGGAAAAAGACTATTCCGATTATTTCGAGAAAAGAAAAAAGCGCTGGCAATAGTTTTATCGGACGGAAATTACTTTGAAGGGGATGAAAGTGATTTGGAAGAATAAATAAAGCATAAACATTTTATTAACAGATTCAACTTAATTTTTGATCATAGTATTAAGTCATCAAAACATTTTATGTTGTCTTTTACCTATCAGATCGTGATTAAGAAGAAAAATATATTTCTAGGCAAAATATAAAAATTAAAATTTGAATTTAGAATCAGATCGAGTTCCAGTGTAATGACTTCCTTTAACTTAAAGCAACGAATGTCCCAGACGCACGCTGAGCCCAAAACAAACCTAGTTTTTGTTTGTGGTCTTTTCTTTTCAGCCGTCAGACGGCCACTGCAAGGTATAGGCCTCTCTCAAAAATCGCTTCGATGACCGAACCATGTCGTCGGTTCACTTAGTAGCGGGTCGTCTATCCAGGGCGCATGTACCGAGTAGCGATCTCCACTCGAGAACCTTTCAAAGCTATGTGCCCCGCCTCCTAGTTCAGACGACCAATTCTTCGAGCTATGTCAGTGACCTTGGTTTTTCTGCGAAACTCCCAACATAGCCTCTCCGTTGTTCTTTAGGTGACGTTAGGCCTTCT
Source organism: Battus philenor (assembly GCF_028537555.1). Taxonomy (NCBI): domain Eukaryota; kingdom Metazoa; phylum Arthropoda; class Insecta; order Lepidoptera; family Papilionidae; genus Battus; species Battus philenor. The sequence continues at coordinate 1,048,918 of NW_027181759.1, read as the reverse complement.
TATAAGTTCCACCGTAACAGACCACGTCTCGGACCCATAAACCATCACCTATAAAAAACCAGGTGGAATACCTTCGTCTTAAACACTGCGGTATTTTAGGCGAGAAAATATCTCGGAGCTTAAAGCTGATACGAGTTGGATTCGTGTGCGGAAGTGGCTAAATATTCGTCCTTTTCTTACAATAAAAAATTATTTGCACCATAATTAATATGTTTACAACATTTTTGTAAATAACTTCTTAAATATGTCACGTGACAATTGAGTTATTGCATAGAATTGTATTTTAATATCGTTCAATTGATTTTATTGCACCAATAAATCGATATACTTTATAATAATATATCTTTAAAACGCAGTACATCATAATAAAAAATTAAACAAATGTATACAATAACTATATTTATTTAAATAAGTTATTTAAACATTAATAGTAAAACTGCAGTGATCGGAAAAGGCGGAGCAATATTTGTTACTGTTACCTTTAAAATCATAACATGGACATTCTTTTCATCGTATTTTTTTATTGTTTTTAACATATTTTTAAAACGATCTTTAACGCGTGATGCTATATGATATAATTAGATTTGTCAATTTATCAATAAAACTAAAAATTGGGGCCATTTTAGTTAAACACCTCAAAAAGTTGAAGGATTTTATAAGAACCTATTTTAGGAACAGACTTTCTCTGCTACTAATCTACAGATTCCGTAAGTTCTCGAACTTCGGTGACAGACATACGAGGATGACTATGAAGGATCCAAAGTGAAAAAAGAATGTGAAATAAAAAATAAATAATATTATGTATTCCCACAGGTATATCCATATTAACATAAACGTTTTATATATTTGTTATATAATTGCGTTCCGTTTTCCGATCACCGATCACAATTGACGTTTCACATAAGACAGTGTGATTCTTCACAACATTGTGTAAGAACTTCTCGCTCCAGCTTACCAATATGCAAAGGGCTTATCCTCAGCTATCTTTCTTACGTTTGAACAACGCTGTGAATTTACCAGCTTCGTACGTTGGCATGAACGGCAGGTATGACGTCCACTTCCATCTGAAAAACATTGTGTTTATTTAATAATTATACAGGGTGTTATATGTATTCTGTGATCCAAAACTAAGGTGAAATTAACATTTAAAACTCCCGGGAAGGCAGGTAATTTTTTTCCTAGTTTATTAGGACTGTATAACATTTACCAAGCGTCTGTTTGTCAAAATGTTTAATTATCTCAGAGTTACACATGTTTTTGATAAATATTTTAATTTCGTCAAACGCGTCAAGTCTATATTAGTGCCAAAATCGCCAAATATTTTTATAAATAAATAGTCAAAAACGCGACTGATATCGTTCCACAACCGCCGTATTCGCCAGATTTGGCTCCGTGCGACTTGTGGCTATTCAGCAAACTCAAAAGAACAAGGTGGTAATGCCGTTTTGATATAAGTGAGGCGATAAAAACCGATTCGAAGGTCTTAACGGCTATACAGGCTATTCAGACTGTTTCGAGGACTGGAAAAAGCTTTAGCAAAATGCGTTTTATCAGACGACGATTACTTTGAAAGAGATGTATTTGATTTGGAACTCTAAATAAATAATTTACATTTTATAAACAAATTCATAATACTTATATCTTACAGTATTAAATTATCTAAAATGATCAGGTACAGGTTGATTGTAAATGAGTTGAACAGCTCTGAAACTTTTTGCTGACAAAGGCGCTTTTGAATCGTCGATTATTTTAACATTATAAGCAGTCAGCTACCACCGGACTGGAACTTTGATCTTATCAGAACAACCAACCAGAAACTCAACAGATGCTCTATTAAATGGAATTTAAGAATTTTTCATTTGTGCATTATAATATCAACTATGACAACAAACTAAGTTCAACACATTTCGATCAACTGAAAACAATTCAATGCTATATTAATATTCAATTTATAATATACTTTTTATTTTAGATTTAAAATTAAGAAACGGAAGGTTTAAGATATGTTGAGGAACTTTATTATATATGCATCTATACCCATGAAGTATTTAAATTTTCGTAGGTACTATTACAGTTGTATAGTAATGGCCCATGTCCAACAGTAGACTTTCTATGGTTGAAATGATGACATACCTTCGTATGAGGCTCATGCCGATAGGAAAGTCATAGGTGTCGCCAAGTTCATTAGCGCCGGCTGCCTCAAGCGACATCTCCTTCGCCCACGCCGCTAGGCCGCGTTCCTCATCGGTACCTAGACACATAAAGACGTAACTCAAATCACAAAAGTTCCGTTCACTAAATTATAATAAACATATTATTGAGTAAATTTAAATATTACACCAAAAAATATAATATAAGGAATTAGATCGAAAAAATAGAAACACGTGTTGAGTGATTTGACGGTGGCAGTTGTGTAATTCGCATTGTTTACCGCATGTACATTTATCAGCGGGCTTGCGGGTGGTGCACTTTGTTGCACGACTACCACTGCATGTGCGGAAGTGGCTAAATATTGGTCTTTTTTTCTTGAATTAGATCGAAACAGTGTGTCTCAATTCCATGTATTTTAAGAATCGATTGCAAACATACATATTGATACACCATAATATATAAAAACTGTAAATACGGTAGAGAAGGTTATAAATAATAATAAATCAACTAGTAATATTCAATCTAAAGAATAACAATGTAAGGTAGAGTTGAGATCGAAAGGTTTTCGAGTGACGACCACGAAACGGTAGACTAGTGATTCCTAAAGTGGTCTTTATCGACTCCTAGGGGTCTATGACAACCTGCAAGGGGTCTACGTCAGCGAAAAAAAATTTTGGGGTCCATGAAATGAAAATGGGGGTCTACGATAGTGGATCTCAACACATACACTGATAGTACATCATACTATGTTATAATATCAAAACATTTACATTATTTATAAAAGTACCTATGAAGTAAAAAAATTATTATATATGTTTATAAAATTGTGTAAGTTGTAGGATGTTGGTATTCGCTTTGTGGTCGCAATACATTTTGAACCTGTAAAAACCTGATAGTCGCAGTCTCAGAGCTTCGCTACCTTGCACTGACTTGTTCAATTCATCACTCTATAAATACGAATGTGGGACAAACAAATAAATTTACAGAAAATCAATATCAGGTAAGTAGGGGGTCTACCCAACACGGAAAAACATGGCAAGGGGTCTACGACACAAAAGAGTTTGGGGAACTCTGCGGTAGACCCAACGTGGGTAAGCCACTAGGTGGACCGATGTAGTCAAGCTCGCGAAGTAGCTGGTGATGAAGTAATGGTCATCGTGGCGAACTTTGAGGGAGGCCTATGTGCCTTCTGAAGGCATGTGACAACTAATAACAAGAAGCAACTAGCCAGCGGTGATACAGATAATTAATATTAAGAATTTAGCAGTTAAGTAAAAGATTATGATAAAATTATTAATCCAATATAAAAGGTGTTTGATAATTTGCGACAAAGGTTTGCAGGAAAGCTGATAAATGTGATACAAAAGTTCGTAAGACTCCAACTCAAAATGTAAAGATGAACTATTTATTTATATCGATATCTTTAGAAGTATAGGCAGCTGTAAAGATATTTTTGTTAAGAATTTTAAAGTAGAATGCACGTTTTTTGGTTTATAATTATTACTAATAAAAATAAATACAGGGTAATTGGTTATAGGCGGCAAAACTTAAGGCAATACAAAGTCTGAGGGTACAAAAAGTGAACAATTTATTGTAGTAATCCGAATTTTGAAAACTTTTTTATTACTATATCATAATGAGATTTTATTGATATTACTTAAACTTCTTGTTTTGGGATGGTGTATAATGTACATTATTTGATAGCAATGAGTTATATCCTTTTAAAGCCTTTTCACCTATTTTTAATCAACTTCACCCCATTAAACCTTTTAGAGCTATAATCAATCACCCTGTGTAAGAAGAAGTTATGAAACATTTTAAAGATAATTTGATAATTTATTTGAATATGTAAGAATCAAATACCAGGTATCAAGTTGTCGAGTAAGCATCCAACAATACCCCCCACGAGAATGGAGGTAGATAGTAAGACCTGCAGAACTGCATCCAGCGCTTCTACTCCTGTGTTGATGACGCCGCTATGAGCAGACATCCATCGCGTCAACACCAGAGGGAAGAACAGGCTGAAGCCGATGATGTACAGGTTTCTGGAGCTGTTCAGGTTGACGTACTGCAGTGCTGAAAGACCTTTATACAGGAAAATAATTTAGATCAGAGACGGTTTTTATTATAGGGCAGTGTCATAATAGATTAAAAGATAGAGATTCCCAGAGAGATGTTTTCAAAGAATGGTTGCAAGAACAACAACGGTTCCTTCGCGATATATTTTAAGGACATATTATTTATGCCTCAAAATTAAAAAAAAATATTTTTTACATTTTATAAACAATAATGACTGACGGATGATAAATACAACAAATAAAAATAAACTCGTAACGTCTAAATTACGTGTTCAAAGTTTATACGCATATATATACATACGTTCCACAAGATATCCAAGACCTCCCTTTTGTTAGTTTCAAATCTAAAATTAAAAGTATATTACCATATAAATTCTATTAGAAAGTTCAAGAAATTTTAAATGACTGAAACGTGTGAAACTTTCGTAGTTGGCTCATTTGATTCAATGTTGATATAATAATATATATACATTTATTGATTTATATAATAAAAATGTTAATAATTTGATAAGAATTTTCGTTTGGATCAGGATGTACGTTGAACACAGGTGCAGCGAAGTCATGTATATATATACCACTTTTTTGAAACGGTAAGAGAGTTGTGTTGATTACGTATAAGCTGAAAGGCAGAATAGAAGAATGTAATTATAATCTTATCACCGAAAGCAGAGATCATGCCGAACATAACACAGAAGAGTCCACCAACGACGGGCTGAGGGATGATGATGAAGACCGCGCCCAGCTTCCCGACCACACCCTGCACCACCATCAGCGCCGCCGCCCACTGAACCACGCGCCTTGACCCCACCTACAACCAGGACTTAAGCAAATAAAAATCACAAAACAACTACTAGAGCTGTTCAGAAGCCAATGCGTTTAAACTCAAAATACAAAAATTGAGAAAACTAATGTTTTTTGATATATCAGTTTTTAAAATTCGTTTATTAATTTAATTAGAAAAGTCTCTGCAAAAAAAAACAAAATATGTTCAGGTTGTGTAAATAAAAACGTAATTGTAATAAATTGAGTTAAACTGACAGCATAATCTTTAAAATTTTAGGACATAACTTTTGGCAGCTGAAAATGATAAGAAATTTATGTAACGTTTACAGTTACTTTGAATTTCTTGTTTTTCAGTGTTACCAAGAAATATCGAAATACGAATAATAGTTTAATTTTTATTTCAAAGTTTATGAAAAAAAAATATTGATAAAAGGTGGACTTATTAACAACGACTTCTGAAATTATAGAACAATATTCTCAGAAGCTATTAAAAAGGGCTTTTTGATGTAGAAAAAAATAATCCATAAGTAAATTATTTAATAACTAAGAAGATTATTATTTATTTCATCAAAATTAAAAAATAGTTAAAAAAATTTAAATATAAACTTGACCGCATTGGCTTCCGAGCGACTCTAAGACGTTTTTAAGTAAATGATTATTCAATGGAGTCCAATCTAAGCAAGAAAAGGACCAATATTTAGCCACTTCCGCACATGCAGTGGTAGTAGTGCAACAAAGTGCACCGCCCGCCAGCCCGCTGATAAATGTGCATGCGGCAAACCATGCGAATTACACAACTGCCACCGTTAAATCGCTCAACACGTCTTTCACTCCTCCACGGGACATCTTCAGGAGTTATGTTACACCTATTAGTACCAAACACAACAATGATTATTCATTTAAAGATTTATTCTTTTCAACCAATAGACGCTCACTGCAAGGCACATGGCTCCCTCAAATATCGCCATGATGAACGGTCCTTCCTTGCCCGCATACAGAGACATTCCGCGATCTTATTTAATGATTTACTCTTTTTAAAATTACGTTAAAAGAATAAACATTTAACGTAGTAATCTTACGAGAATTTAATCATTCTTAAATCTACATTTGTATGTCGTATCTTAAATACGAATTTATTACAAACATCTTTCTTGCTACAGAACACGTCAATATATATTCAACCAAACATTTTTAAGTCATATAAAAATGCATACAATATACAATTTTCATGGAAATTGTTAACATAATTTTAAAGTTAAACGAGTTGTAATGTACAAAATTTCTGTTTGTATTTTTTTTATTAAATTTTAAGACTAACTATGTAACAATATCTCAGATATAATTAATATCAGGTGGAATCGTTGCCAAGTAATGATCTTGACAATATTAAAATTAAAAAAATTGATAAGTAATGTAAGCATAAACTAAATGCTTTACCCGCTGTATCACAAGACAATCGTAAAAATTAACCACAAAACTAAAACCTTATTACCTTAGTCGTAAGCTCTTGTTAGAGGTGAAAGAGGGAGATCAAGATGTTTTTATAGCTCCTTTACCGTTATTTAAAAATGAAAGCTATCATTATAAGGGATCCGCTTTTAATGTATTGTAGTATAGTGTAGTCTAGTGCAATGTAGTGCATTGTTAGTTAGTGCAATGTAATGTAGTGTAGTGCAGCGTATTGTGATATAGTGTAATGTATTGTAATGTAGTGCAATGTTGTGTAATGCATTGTAATGTAGTGCAATGTAGTGCAATGTAGCGCAATGCAGTGCAATGTAGTACAATGCAGTGCAATGTAGTGAAATGTACTGTCATGTCGTGTAATATAGTGCAATGTAGTGCAAAGTAGTGCAATGTAGTGTAATGTAGTGTAATGTAATGTGATGTAATGTGATGTAATATGATGTAATGTGATGTAATGTTATGTGATGTAATGTGATATGATGTAATGTGATGTTATGTGACGTAATGTAATATAAGAATAAGAAAGAAGAAGGGAAAGAAAAAAAGAATTTGATTCGAATAAGAATTTGACATATTTTGAATCTGTTTCAGAATATAGACGTCTTACCCAGTTATGCGAATTAACTTACCTTTGTTACTCCAATAGCTCCAACGTTCTCGCCGAAGGTGTTGGTTCCATTACCAGAGCCCCAAAGTCCCGCCAGCATGGTCCCCAGACCCTCGGTCCCTAGACCACGATTGATGGCGTGAAGGGGAGGTGGTGGTGCAGCTGGAACATTCCAGTTGTGTATTTTAAAAACCTGTACATATATTACTACTACATATACTAAAGTACAAGCATAATAATAAATAAAAATTCTTTTGTATCACGAATATGTGAAAAAAATTGTATATATTTTCTTTTGAAAAATTGCGATGATTACCACACATCCTGGCGGTAGTAGGGTAATAGCTTATGGACTCCACGGTGCATGCCAGGACGCCCGCTAGCATGCCAAGCACTCCCGCCACGCTCACCGTTGGAGTACCCCATTGTCCTGGCATAAAAGTAAATAAATTATAAAAAAGGATAAAGATTATTCATTTGTTGTCACAAATAAAAATTCTTTTGTATCACGAAGTCGTCAGTCGAAGAATTGCTCATCTCAAGTGGCAGTAGGCAGCTGATATCGCTCGACCACGAGACGGTAGACGCGGCGTAGGTAGCCACCCCCCTTCTCCCCCCCATTAAGTGGACCGATGACATAATATACTTAAGGTCACGGGAAACCAGGTCCCTTGATGCAGGCAGCGCAAGACCGATCATTTAGGCGGTCTTTGGGGGAGACCTATGCCTTGCGGTGATGATAATATGAACAAAAATAAACTTTCACGCATTCATTATCATCATTTCAGACGCATGACGTCCACAGCTGGACATGGACCTCCCACATTTCTTATAGGATCAGTCGAAAACGGCCAGCACCCACCATTTTCCGACTACTTTAACAATCTTAAGTATTACATGGTTTATATTTATTATATAATCTAAATAAAGTTTTCCGAGGAGTTTTTTCCTGCTTCCTCTTCACAACTATAACACCTTGCGAAACAAAGACGAAAATAAATTAGGTTAAAAAATAAATAAATAAATAATAAGTTGACGATCAATAAAAGTTCTGTTAAAAGTTCCAATGTTAAATTATAAATTTAGTAAAACCTAATAAAATATCAAGGTTATATTACAGCTGGGAAAATTATTTCTATGTATTAAGAACACTTGTGAAAGATCGCCTCTGGGGCGAAAGTTCTGAGGATAAGACCACAGACCGTCATGCGCGAGATGGACAGGACTAAGTCATTGGGAGGCGCTAGATGTAGACCGCTTTAGACCGGTCCTATTGGAAATCTATAGAAGAGGCTTATATACAACATTGGACGCCCTACAGCTGAAATGAAGTTTATGACTTGAAAGCGATGACTTCGACCAGCAAAACGAATGAAAGAGAGAGTTAGAGTTTACCGCGACTAGTATTTTAACCTAAAAGATGGACGCCACTACAGAAAAGCACAGTTCGATTCTTGCTTCTGTCGTATAGGTGTTCTTATGACGTCATAAATAATTTTTAACCTGGATAAGGTATCCGGAACCAAGGTGCATCTTCAATTATCTTCAATTTAAGGTCCGTACGTGCGGCGTGACCAGCAGGGAAAACGTTAGTGGCGGTCAACACGCCGCACACGGACCACATGATCGCTATCGTCAGGAGGACCTGCCACAGAAACACACATCAGCTTAATAAACATTCTTTCTACTTTCAGACTCTAATAGGTTTGTTAAACCTTCGAGGCTTGTAAGGTCGAAGGCTGCAAAATGAAGCAAAGGGTACAACAGATGGCGTAATACCGTGAGTAGATCTTAAGGGTTGAAATCCTTTGCAATAAGTAAAAAGCAATATACCGACTCAAATAACTTTGTTCTAAAAAACTTACATTGCTTACTTATCAGGAATGTTTATTTTGACTTACGACATGAATTAAAAAAAAGTAAGATCTGGGAAAAAGGGCGTTTATTTGAAAGACGCCAAAAGTGACCAAATAAAAAAGTTTGTACTAAAGATGCGATTATATGGTCACAATAATTGATCCACGTCGATAATATTTTTGACAAATGAATATGTACGTAGTCTGGCCGTAAATACTTGACGGCTCGGTCGCGTTGTCGTGCTGTCAAAGTCAACGTCAAGAGTCACTAGCGGAGCGTCGTGTCTATGGTAGCGGGGCGGCCATCTTGGATCGAGACAGTTTTAGAATGTAGGGTCGCCGGCGCACAACGTTTGCGACGAATCGCTCGATATCGTATCAATCATTATAATTTCCAACTTTGTTATTATCTGAATGCGCAAAGAAAGTGATCATAAAGAAAACTTACTTTAATTTTCAAACTTTCATAACCTCTCGCGACCACGCCCACCTGACATAAATTCTGAGAAGGCCCTCCTGCGCTTTAATACTATTATAATTAAAATTAAACGAAATATCACTTTTGAATTTGGAACCTGTCAATGTTATATAATTTTTCATTGTATTTTATTATTTTCGCGCCAAAATGTTCTGAAATAATTTACGACATAAAAATGAAGTAGGGTGATAAAGATAACCGAATCGTTGTGAAATCATCAAAATGTAGATATTTAGTCAAAAACAATTATTGAAAATGATCCATACGATTGGTATTAGTCAAGTGTTTGTGCACATACACGTATACCATTCCGTTCGGAACAATTATGAGATGTTTTCATGTGTGTGAATTATATTATTAATAATGTTATACATTACTATTTAATATTTCGTGTTTGTGTTTTATGTTTTCACAAATTAAATTGCTTGTTATTGTTGTATGCAATAATTATATAAATTATTATTTATTTTTTAATGCCAAACCTTATACTTTTCAATACAATTAAAAGTTAAATTCTTTTCATACAAATTATTAATATTATTGTAATTTGAAAAACGAAGTTGTAGTTGAAAAACCATTTGTGTAACAAAGGCTAGGTGACAATACGGTTACTTACCGGAAAAAGTTTGAAGAGCGGAAACCATAGTATGGTAAAACCGGATCCTTTTTGGTACGAGAGAGTTGGTATTTTCACTCCCGTCATACATTGCGAGAATATCGTGAGCAAAATGAAAGTGCTGGAACAAAACAAAAAAGAAATATTCAATTAACACACCGCAAAACTTTACAAACTTTCTATTTTATTTTAGAGTTTATGTTACATCTAAATATGTACATATATAATATTTTCCTTAACAAGAGATGTTTCCGATTTGACCGCAAGGGGTTAAGTAATATTGTCTTTTGGTTTGAAGGATGTAGTTTAGATTTAAATGATATAATTCAATTTGTACACTGTGTTAGTTCTCTGTTTTTTTATAAAGCCACTGCTTTTTTGGGGGGCTTTCGTTTTACCTAATTTATTATAGGGACAGGAATGTATTTCAGACGTAATTTCTTCATCATTCTGTTTACATTCTCTTCCCCCTTCTTTCACAATATCACTTTATCCTCTTTCTAACTTTACATTTATTTACAGTCCTTACACACGTCGTCTCTCTTTCTTCCTCAGGTTCTTTGATATCACAGTTGGTTACTTTGTTACTTTGTTGGTTAATTTGTTCTTACACTTATTTCCATTTTTGTCTGTTAATCACTTCCTTTGCAGTTCTGTGATAATATGTTAAGAAGATATGACAGCCTTCTCTGTCTCCCATCTGCGAGGGTATCACATCTAACCCTATCTTTCAGTTCCATCTCGCACTCGAATCTTTCCTTATCGAATACTCGAGTTAGATCTCTTTTAGCGCCCTAGATGGCGTACAGGTCTTCTTTTATAGAAGATAAATATTCAGTTCGTTTCTTTAACCATATATCTCGGTGCTATTGCTATTGCTTTTCAAAGGCAGTAAACTTAGCCTGCCAGTAATCGATCAAGTCGAGTTTCGGTCCTCTCTGGACAATTGAGTTGGGATGCTAAACACAATATGAGTGTTGACAAAGATTAACATAGTGTTACTATCAGGCTTGAACAGTGTTTCCCAACCTTTATTTGTTTCATACCAAACTTAATAATTTCTTAAATTCTTACGCCTCCGTACGTAACAAATATGATTTTTATATTAAAAATGATGGCGCGGTGATCTCTGATCGAGAGATATCGCAATCTCTCACAACGCCCAGAAAGCGATCACCGGGGAGGTTTTAGTGAGTAGAAATCCCACATAACCCTATCCTCCCACCAGAGCAGGGTATCTTGAACATCCGAAAGATATCTCCAAAGAAACCAAAAAATAATATAAAATTTAAATATAGCGAACATTTTATATAATACATCTATTATTTAAACAATTTCTATTAAACCTATATGAAAACAAACTATTTAATGAATACCCGCGCTAAGCTTTGTGTGAGAACGAAAGCTTATTTGCTTCATAGAAGTATATCACAACACGTATCAAAGCGTGCTTTATGTGGGTCAGTTTTATAAGCCTTCGGTATTTACTTGTGTGATGCGTCCTTTTACCTATCAACATACACACAAAGATATTTTGCGTATCTTAGTAAAACACAAAGAAACGCGAGCACAAATGAATTAATCATTGAAAATGGTCCCCAAATTATTTCATTATCACCGTTTCACCCGGAGGACGTCAGACTATAAAACATAGGACTCTCCTATAGATTACCAACAGGACCTGCTGAAAGTGACTAGCGTTCAGCGTCTTCCGGCGACTTTAACAAAATCATCTGTTCATCTTAGCCTGTGGCTTTTACTGTGGAACTTTAAGGCCCCAGCGGCCATATGTTCTGCGCGCTATGTAGCCTGTTCATCTTCAACTGGCCAATTAATTGGACTATGTCAAATACCTTCGGTTTTAGATTAAAAGCCCTCAGCGCCATGCCACCTTCTGCAATCGGTAAATGCCATTTAGGCAACAGTGTAAGTCAGGTAAAAAAATATATTAAACCAAGGACTCTGAGCGCCACCAATATAGATGGAGCAAATAAATATGAAGTAAATTTAAATATCGGAACATGAACAATAATTTTAGAATATCTAGAACACATAATTAAAGATAATTTGCCAATTATTTCGACGTTAAAGATGTCTATCTTTATTTTGCACTGCATCGCAAAAAAATTTCTTATCCGCTTTGAGAAATTAAGTTAAGAAAAACAAACACATCCTTCTCATTTATGGCTATTCATTTTTATATATTTATAACCTTATTGTTTTTGCTCCTAATATATAAAAAATTATGAACGTAAATTGGAATTATTCAATTACTTATTACTAGACTAGAATTACACAATGATAAATAATTTGAGACTCAGAAAATAGCAGTCTAGGTTGTCAAAGTAAAAATATGTTTAGGAAACTTTGCTACCAACTTCGTCATCATTTTGTGAAAGTCCATTATTGAACATAGACTTCCAATTTGCCATAGGATCGGTAGGTAAGGACCTTCATATATAGTATACAGTAATTCATGTAGTCACACCTAGAAGTAAGTAAATGGCTGATAAAAATTTCAATTAAATGTTACTGTATATACATATGATACGAGTACACACCTAAAACTGCGAGCACAGATGATTTAATCGAAAATTCGAGCACTAATCGATCTATAGCCAGAGATAAGGTATTACGACCTGCAAAGGGAGCTTTGATTGGCAGGCCTTTGTCAGTGGACAAAGCAGACAAAGGGGACAGCACTGACAATCAGGAACCGAGCGCTCACTATACAGGTATGGTACAAGCGAAAGACGCACGGTTGAATAAATCAACAAACAAAGAGATGAACATTTAGATATCACATGGTAAGGGTTATAAAGTTTCTAGAGTTAATACCACGGACAAAAACAAAACTTCATAAGGTGGACAGACAACGATGCTAAACTTTTCGAAAGACACTAGACATAGGCTACTTCTAACCAAACCTATAGATGCGCAGTGCCCTGGAAACGTCGACTAAACTGAAAGTAGATATGGAAAGCATCGCGTTAATGATAGGCGACGATAACCTTCGCCCATCATTCCTATCGTTTGCTCGCAGAGTGGTAAGTAATGCTACTAAATGGAACAAAACCAAATAGAAAAACTAGAACCAAAAATTAAATAAATGCACATGTAAACGAACTTATCAAATAATAATAGAATATAAGACAAGTCTAGCAATGTATTAAAAAGTTCAAATCCAAACAAATCTGTGATAGCAAAAAATAAAGATAAAGATTGGAAAATAAATGTACCTAGCCACCTAAGAGGAAAAAGATGAGGAAAGGAAGGCGACGAAAGCAAGAAGGAATGAAAGAACAAAAATTGCAAGATATTGTGAAGGATAAAAGGAAAGAAAAAAGAAATTGAGAAGTATGAAAGTGAGTATCGAATAAGGATAAAACTCTGAAAACATTATGTGTAAATAAAGTCCCTGTACCAAACTAGATAGGGGGTACGAGAAGCTCCCAATAGCGGGGGCCAAAAAAAAAACCAAATCTATAACAAATTTCTGGAGAAGATCCAGCAAAGCACAAGAACGCCTATAGTTGAAATGATGTTGATGATGAACCGTTCCTATAAGTTATAAAGTAAAACAACATTGGTTGTGCAATAATACTATTTAGATTTTCTTTATCTCTTCTAGAGATTATATGCTTTAGAAATAAAGTGTTTGGTTTACAATTTGGACTACAACTTATGATTCTCTCTAAGATGCCAAATTTTTAGACATGTTCCTGAAATCTGAGAACCAATTATTAACGATAGTGACTTTCATTACTAATTTTCAAATTCTAGTGAAATGTATTTTAGTTGGTAATATTAGTTGTGGCAGTGATAATAGCATAGAAAGTGACGGCAATGATGGTGACTGTACCGGAAACGATGATAATAAATTTGTCAGTGACGATTAGATGCTAGTGGGGGCAGCATTGAAGATGACGACTTTTATATTGGTAATGACATTGAAGCTGTTGGTGCTAGTAAAGGTCATATATTTGATCAGTTTTTAGATAATGGTGGTAGTGAAAATGATAGTAAAGACTGAGAAAATAAAAGCGGTTAAAGTAGGAGAGGCGAAAAAGATGATAATGTTTTTAATGGTGGTGATTGTGATAGTGTTATCAGTAGAGATGATGGTTTACACGTTACTCGAATTCTAAGACAAGTGATAGAATATATAGTGCGAATATATGCCTATAAATTTAAAACTAAAACTGGCAACAATAATGCAGTGTTCCGGTGGTAAACAAAGCCTGATCACTTTAAACAATAAAGCGAGCTAAAGTAGGTTAACCATAAAACACGTTGCGGTAAAGGATTAAGTAGTTGGAAAAAACCTGACTGGAAACGTTGCCACGGCTTTCTGCGTCCATTGTTCCGAGACGACGGAACAAACTCGAGTACCCTGTTCATGGTTAGTTAAGAAATAACTTTTTTCAGTCTAGTTTTTTATTAAACAAGTATTGCAGATAAACAGTGGCTTAATAAGCGTTATGACTTAAGCATTCTTAACTGATATGCTGAAGATAAACGCAAGTATTTAAAAAGCACAAATGATGCAGATCATTCTGATCATCTGAAATTAGAAAATGTCTTCAATAGTAGTAATATTAGTGGTGTGAAATCATAAGATAATCTATTTAGAATCCTAACTAAAAATTAGGAAGTTTGCGATTTGCATTTGAAGTGGATTCTGCCTTTGCACATATCAGACTAACAACAACCAACCAACAGACAAATATTATTTTGTTTCATATATCCATTCACTTAGGATCTTTTGCAGTGACCAGTTGTGAACATGGCAAGAATGTGTATTATGGCATCTTACAACTTAATGCTACGAGGGCTCGAAGCACACTCAGAAGAGCACACAAAAAAAATTTAAACACAATAGATAGAACAATTCATTCCCAAGTTTCTTTTTTATACAATTATTATTTGATACTACTCTTCTCGAGTTTTTGTTATGACAACATTTTAGCCACCTAACAGTTATAACAGATGGCCGCTGGAGCGTTATGGTTCTGGCGTGGGACGACGCATCGGACAGACACGCTTATTAAGCTTGTCGGAAGTTGCTAGAAGCAGGCTGTTTCTTACCAGTCGTATTCAAAGTCTCTGGTGGGGACCCAGAAGCGAAGCTGACGTCTTACGGTTGAAATCATGATGAAACTTTGTAAACTTACATGATAATTTAAATATTACATAGAAGTGTTTTGTAGAACCAAACACAGTTTCTATAAACAGTATGACGACAAATTCAATATTCAAGTTTATCTAGTCTGCCAATGTATGCAACTAAACCGAGCTACCTACGTAATCAAAACTATGACACGCCCATTGAGTTTGTAGCATATGGTACAAGGGAGAAGCGAAAATTGTTAATGTTTCGACGGATTTTGTCGGCCCCGTTACTGATCATCAATATCATTTCAGTGATAAGACGTCCATTTGTGGACATAGAGTTCCCACATAGATTTCCAACAAGATCGGTTTGAAGGGCTTTGCATTCATCAACAAAGTCGTTTCCGTCCATGTTTGGGTCCGTGGCCTCCACTCTAAAATTATAGACCCCAGAGCCCATTTTTTTTGGATCGGATTGTCACTGCTGCCTACATACCATTTGCAGAATCCGTGGGTTAAATATGGTAGGGCGCAGAAATCGCCTAGCCTAAAATCTCTTTGAAAGTCGCAAAGCTCGAAGGTACTCGGAGGAGCTTAGGATCAGGTGGTTTTTTTTTACTAATGTTGTAGAGCTAATTAGCAAATGGGGAAAATTCTCCTGGACATCTGGGAATGTTGCCCAAGCAGTGTCGGACTCTAACCGACTAAAAACCCCGTTTGCCAATCTCCCCACTTTTCAAATTGGTCCATCGACAAGGAGGTCGATGCCTTTTGCTCAGATCTTTCTATGCGTCTCCAGGTCAAGGTTTTCCTCGAATCTTTGCTTATTGTTTATGTCTTACTTACCAGTATTAGTCGTGTGGGCCTTTGCTATTTTTTTTTTGTCAATTTAAGTATTATGACTATGGAGGATCAGGCGGTTACATCTCGCCAGATCACTTCAGTGGAAGCTCCATGGAGTGACTAGGCCCAAAGGTTCCCACGATGGTATCTCTGCTTGCACTGTCACTCGTCGCCTAAAAGCCATCTATTCTATGCACTATATGCCTATCTCACTGCCATTTTTGAATTCACTTGAACAGTGTGCTTGTGAGGTGAAGTGTGAAGACCGAAGACCAATTAAGAGTACACCTAAATACACAAACAAAGTGTCATTTACAAACTTCTACTTGATCTTTACCCTGATATCATAATTAACAAGAGAAAAAAGTAACCAAATTACAATTGTCTTACAACGACTCACAAATTTCAAATTTCAAATTACGAAATTTTGTAAGTCAATAACAATTTTTTCAAAACCTGTTTCAGATTTTGCTAAACATATTCAGAGTTATAAAAAAGTACTGTGTTTACAAAAGATTTCTTGCATTTTTTTCCATATACAAACGTGTTCATCGTGAAACTTCTTCCATTTTTTTGTCTTCTTCCAATCCCTATCAAAGAAAGAAAAGTTTACAAGAACAATGAACCTGCTTGATCTGTTGCAAAGTAATTTACTTACAACTTTTACATAAAGCTCATTGGTTTTAGATATAAAAGCTTCAAAGAGGTGAATATTTAGCCAATTTGTCAGGAAACAGTTTTATTTCTTCACACATAAATTCAACCAGTATAAAGTGATCACTCTGAAACATATTACATTAATTTACTCTTTCTATTTGAATGTTGACTAATAACTTTTAACAGCCCAAAGTATACAGAGATAGATAGTAAACAATAATCAGAATTTTCAAAACGATTTTACGTATTTTTTTAATTCTGAATCCATTGATTTCGGATAACATATACCAATAACCAATCATTCTGTGTCAAAAAGTTTCTTTTTTTAATGGAATCAGGCGTTACCTTGCGGAAGTCCATCCTAAGTAAGAAAAGGACTACTGCATGTGCGAAAGTGGCTAAATATTGGTCCTTTTCTTACAAATAAGTTTTGTCTGGCACTTAAATGAATAGATTATTAAAAATATTGTCTAAAGCAGGTCAAAACTAACTTCTCAGATAAAATACGAAGTCAAGCCAACTAACGGTAATAGAGTATAAAATTATTAATAAATTTTCAAATTTATCTTTATATCCGAGCCGTTCCGTTTCAAGTTGTAAGCGGAAACTTCTACAAGTTAAAGTTATCCCGGAGAGTTTCACGTTGCAAGTCCTTTGTCCACAACTTAATGAAAGTAAAGACTATTAGCTCTTCCCTGAGTAAATAGGTTAATTAGTATTGTTAAAAGTTTAAGTTGGAAGGTAGCAATTAAGCTATTATGTATAATAAGTAAGGTACACAACCGAATATCGGTTATCAGTAAACTTAGTTTAACTCTTGTTGCGGTTATTTGGCGTTACAATATTATCATTATTGTAATTGTTGTCATATTTGTAATTATCGTCACCATATTTACTATAGTTATCGTTATCGTCATCATCATCGCCGTCTTCGACATCATCATCATTATCGTCATTGTCGTCATAGTCAACGTAATCGTAACTGTAAAGACGATCATAATCGTTACCGTTATCATCATCGCTGTCAGCATCGTCATAGTCATTGCTGTTATCGTCGTCATTATTTTTGCTGTCATCGTCATCATTATCGTCGTCATCCTCATTGCTGTCATTGTCGTCAATGTCATCTTCATCATTATCATCGTCATTGTTATAGCGCTCATCGTCATCATTATCATCTTTATCATTATTGTCGTCATCCTTATTGCTGTCATCGTCATCATTGTCATCTTCATCGTTATCGTCGACTATTTGTAGCTTAAAAGCTAGAGATACCTTGAGAGATATTTTTAAAGTAATCGGTATTGTAATGGCTGCTTTTACACATTTTTATTATACAATTTGCTGCATAATTTAAAATCTTTTGTGAAAAATATTGACACTTAATAAATTCAAGAAATAAAAATAAACAAGTAACACATAAATTTTGTTTTAAAAGTAATTAAATCGTTAATGGGTCTGAGTATACGCATATATATTTTATTTCTACGATATATCATAGACATACCGTTTCTTAGTTTTAAATCTAAAATAAAAAATATTATTATAGCATTCAACAGTTATTAGTCGATCGAAATGTGTGGAACTTGGTTTGTTGACTCATTGACATGGTTGATATTATAATGTACATAAAAGAAATGTTAAATTTCTTTTAAAATAGCAACTGTCGAGTTTCTTGGCGGCTCTTCTCAACAGATCAGCGTTTTGAACCGGTGGTAGCTTACTGCTTATTATGTTAAAATAATAATCAATTCAAAAGTGCATTTAAATTTGAATGTCTACTAAATTAACGCTTTCTTAGGACTTCAAACAAAGTTATGTTAGACAATGATTATCATGAGAGATTAAAAATACATTATTTTTTTATTATTAGGGGTTTTTTAGCTTCTCTAGGGGGGACTTTTAACTCTTTTTTTAACTTTATAGAAGATAAGCTGCTATTTGTGGATAAAATAAAAGGAAAAGACGGTGACTTGTCCGCCCAGGTAACCAGGGCGGCAGCGCTTCCCCGGGTCCGCGTTAAATAGGTCACCATGCAACGCGCATCCGTGATGCGAATGCAATCAATACAGCTCACTTGTTGCGGCGGGGGCAACGACCGGGTTGCCATGGAAACAGCGCCGCCCCTGCTTAGCTCTGCCGCCCTGGTACTCATTGGCTCGGGCGGTGGGCTGGTAAATTTTTTTTTTAAATACCCTTACCATAACTGATTTAACTTGACTTATTCTTTAAGTGAATGTATATTTAATTGTTAATAATTATTTATTTCAGAAAGAATCCGACTCATTCTCTCAAGAAACTCCTGATATTTACTGATCTGATGTGACAGAGGAGAATGGGAAAAGAGAAGTCTGATTGCATAGAAATTAGAATCATATATATACATACATATATATATATATATATATATATATACACATATATACTCTTATAACGCATCCTACAATTTAAAATACATGGCTACCAGAATCCCAAGCGCTCCCGGATCACAGAACAAACGACAAAGTTAATCTCATAATTTTTTTTACTTAGAGCTATACATCCAATGCTTTTTATTATTTATAAATCCTAAACATTGTTATAAGATATTTTTACCTTCTTGTTTTTTTTAATGCTATTTTTAGATTATATATCATATTAATTCAAAGGCATAATAAGAAAGTTTATTGTAAAACATTACTCAACACACAGTTGCCTACAAAAGAGTTTTTATGGAATCCAAAATACATAACAAAGGTATATTTTTAAATTATGATCAATTTATATGAGTAACAAGGTGTACCGGTTCAAATGTTGCTATGTATCTAATTAAAAACCTGAAAAAATGCGTATTTTGAAATCTCAAACTTAAATTAATAAAAAAAAAATTCAAAACCTTCCCGATGATATACCTAATAATTTCATAAAGATTCACAGGGTTTGTGTGTATCATTATTAAATATATCGAATACAGACAGACGTACGTTCATTTTATATATATACAAAAGTTAGTATCGATAACTATTTGCAATTTTATTTTATAATAATGTTACAAAAATTTATTCTTGCCAAAAGGCTTAACCTCCTTTTTTAGGATATTTGTTTTACAAACTTCGTCTTTTCAGCCCAAAGACGGCCCTAAAAAGCATAGGCCTCCTATAAAGATATCTATTGGGGATATACCATAATCGCCACACTTAGCAGGCGAGTTGGTGAGTGCAGCGTATTATACAGAAGACGCTGTTGCACATCCTCTAGAAACTTATTTGTGAGCAGAGGCAATACTATATTATTAATGCACAAAGTGTGTAAATCGAACCCGCGACTTTCTAACCACTGGGCTACCACTAATTCACGAGAGTAGCTATATTCATTAATTATTTTATTGACATTTTTTTAAATACCTATCAACCAGTGGAAACACTAAACAACAACTGTTTTTTTATTTTATTTTTTTCATTTTAAACTTGTCAAATATCAAATGTAATTGCTTTACTTAGACATATATATACCCAAGAGCGGTAAAATATTAAAGAACGTTTACAGTATAAAACGTAATGAAACATAAAATCGATAGAGCTACGCCGGAGTTCGTTGACCCCATGACCTTTTCGGCCCCGTGAGTTCCTGTTCTCACCTGTGCTTTCAGCTCCCCGTCGACTTACGAATTACGTTGGAAGACCAAACCAATCCACACCCTTTAAACTCTATCAGGGATACTTTCGAATGTTTTGTATATACAAAAAAAATTCTGCCATAGTTCGAGGCGAAATATCGACATGAAAAATATAAGCAAAATAAGATATTTACCATTTTTATTACTCGAATTAAATGAAGCTATAAAGGATAACAAATTCGACATTATACAACTGTTTTTCGAGAAGGCATTCCGCGAATCAAACATTTGTCAATTTAACATGATAATACTAGCATTAGTAGTAGACAATACTAACATTAGTTTTAAGTCCACATACAAAACCCAACATAAGAATAAGCGCACTAATAATACGAATACTAAATAATAAAACAGAGCTTAAGTAAGAAAAGGACCAATATTTAGCCACTTCCGCACATGCAGTGGTTGTCGTGCAACAAAGTGCACCGCCCGCCAGCCCGCTCATAAATGCGTATGCGGCAAACGATGCGAATTGCACAACCGCCACCGTTAATTCACTCAACACGTGTTTCACTCCTCTACGGGGCATCTTCAGGAGTTATGTTACACCGATTAGTGCCAAACACAGTGTTTTGAGTGACTCTAGGAGTCCCTTGCGCCACTCCGATAGTAAAGTAAAGAAAGAGCCTTCAAACTTAGATTTAAGTAGACACTTGTGCCATCTGATCTCCCCTCTGATCTCTGATTCATTCTTGAGTCTAAATATTGGTCCTTTTCTTACTTAGAATAGACTTCCGCAAAGTAACGCCTGATTCCATTAAATATTTAAAAACAGAGCTTATCGTCGACTATGCAAATACGAATACTGAATTCCTGTTTTTTTCTAGTCTTATTTTAAGTATCCAAGTATCTTCTTTCCAGGAACTGATGACAAGTTCTTAATTTGTTATACGGAGTATACTGTAGCAATACGGAGTAGGGATGAGGAAGTGG
This sequence comes from Battus philenor, assembly GCF_028537555.1. NCBI lineage: Eukaryota > Metazoa > Arthropoda > Insecta > Lepidoptera > Papilionidae > Battus > Battus philenor. The sequence goes on along the minus strand of NW_027181759.1, from coordinate 1,027,682 downwards.
TCGCACGAAACGTAATGTTAAAAACTGAACATTGTTAGGGCGTCGCGGAAAACAAACACGACACCAACGATTAAAAAAACATCTTATATAAATTTAGTTTAAACTAATTTAAGATTTATGTTAGAAAATTGTATAAGAGACTACAATAACTTAGTTTAAAAAACACTGACATGCAGAAACGTGAACAAAAAAAATACAGATATTTTAAATGTAATTGCAATTGTAAAAACAAAGGCACGGACGCTAATGTCTGTTGAATAAAGATTCAATAAATAATATACATACATAGCGATATTTAAATGAATCCTTATCAGTTATGTCGCGTGATTATTTCGTTTTTATTTAGGCTATATCTGATAAAGTGTATATGTATAAATCCATATTGTTAAACTTTTTTAAAAAGATGCCTTATTGACGAGTTTCTTCCTGTTTTTTTTTCACACCAATAATACTTGGAGAAGCAGAGAAAGGCCAAAAAAAAGTTCTAATGTTGAATAAAAGAAATATTTCTTTATAGAGGTGTTTGTTTGTTTGTTAAATTATTTTTAATTCAGTTTAGTTATCACGTAACGTAAATGATTTATTAATATTATTATAAAACGCCTTATTGAAAATTTATGAGGGAGGCCTATGTGCACCAATGGACAAAGTACGACTAAAATGATAATGTTAAAATAGTGTATATTTATTTTCATTTTATCATTACCTCAAGTTATATTTGTTACATTTATTATTATTTCTATTTTTTACATTTTACTTACCGCTAATTCCATATTTAATTTAATTTATTATACCTAATTATTCTTTCCTTATTATTTACCTAAATTATTTATTGTTAAATATTAATCTATTTATGTTGTAATGTACCTAGCCACCTAAGAATAATAAGATGATGGAAGGAAGGCGATGAAAGCAAGAAGGAATGAAAGAACAAAATGTAAGATATTGTGAAGGGAAAAAGGTAAGAATAAAAGAAATTCAGAAGAATGACAGTGAGTGAAGAATAAAGATAAAATTTTGAAAAATTTATTTGTAAACAAAGACCCTGATCCCAACAAATTAAGGGGTACGAGAGGCCTCCAATAGCGGGGGCCAAAAAAATATTTATTTCCCATTCTATATCTGTAATAATATTATTATTTATATGTACAATGTGTGCATGGTGTGTGGTAGTTTAGACGTACACTGCCACTAAGCACGCATTGTCTTATTAAACACATTAGTGCAATAAAACTCGATGCAGCATTACTTATACAGGGTGATAGTTTATAGATATGAAAGCTTTAAATCGGTGAATGTTTAGTACATTTGTTATCAATTAATGTATAGTACATCTCACCTAGAAGAATATAGTTTCAGAGATAGTATATAATGGTAATGATAATATAATAAGAGAAAGCGTTTGTAATTTTCAAATTATTACATTTTTAAATTAATTATTGTTTAATATCCGTCCATGAAGACTTTGTACTGAAATCGTTCGTCTGTTATATGTCAACATATTTTAGATTGATCACTTTATACAGTATGATTGGAAATAGGCATGTGAAACTAAAGCTTTTAGTTGACTAATTAGCTTTTGTTTTTTCTGTGTTCAAATGAGCTATACATTCATCCCTTCAAACCTACGCATTTATAACAAATCACTTTAATAATTACGTTCTATCACATGAAGTACTATATGTAATTAATCGAATTACAGGTACGCATTCAAAATGGAATGCATTAGTACTTATTAAATAAAGATATAGACGCTAAAATCAATTAGATTTAGCCAAAATAAGCTTTAAAGTCATATAAGTAAACTGACCTGGATCGACATAACCGAATTGTCGGAGGTCAGTAACGTGACAGCGTCGGAGGCGTGAAATTACTGCGAAGCCCGGGGCGGGGTCAATGAACGCCGTGAACTAGAAAACTGGGGCTTCAGCTCTAACATCGTAGCGGAATGCGTTGAGAAGTAAATCAATATAAATTTACTCTTTAAACATGTCTACATGCATTGATATAATACAATACAGTGCAAAAAATTTAATGTATCTAATAGATTCAGGCGTTACCTCGCGGAAGTTCATCCTAAGTTAGAAAGGGACTAATATATAGCTACTTCCGCTATGCAGCAGTAGTCGTGCAATGAAGTGCAACGCAGATAAATGCGCGGGCGATAAACAATGCGAAACACAACTACCACTGTTAATTTAGTCAACACGTGTTTCACCCCTCCACGGGGCATCCTCAGATATTAGACCGTATAACTGCTGCATAGCGGAAGTAGCTATATATTAGTCCCTGTCTTAGTTAAATTTAATATAACATTTTTTTATTATGGCCCCCGCTATTGGGGGCCTCTCGTACCACTATCTTTGATGGGACAGGAACTTTATGGGTAATTATATTTATTCACATAATTATTTTTTTATTTTCATTCTCTACTTTCATACTTCACATAATCTTTCATTCTATTCTTTTATGCCACAATTCTGCTTTCTTTCCCTTTTGCTCTGTTTACCTTTCTTTCATCCTCTTTTCATTTTACATTTTCTTAATTTCTATTTTTATTATATCACATTTTTATCTATTCTATATCACAGTTTTATATTATTTTATTTTTTTAACTTGTCTTGTTAGTTTTTATTTGTTGTCTATGCCTAACTTTTATTTCTTTCTATTGCATATTGTGTGATTCTTTTGCAATAAGAGAGGAATTCTTCCCTGTTATCCTTTCCGCTTATCAGGGAGGCTATTGACTCCTCCCTGATTTCAACGCCAGACCGGCACTCGAAGCCAAACCGGAGTCCCCCGAATGCGGGACATCGGGTCACAAGGTGGATCACGGTCTGGTCCACACCCGGATCACAGAAGCACGAGGGGTCCTCCTTGAGCTTGAACCTGTGGAGGTACTCAGAGAACCCCCCGCGCCCCGTGAAGTAATATAACATATTTCAGAATCTTCACTTTATACATAATGATTACAGTGGTAGCCTGGTGATTGAGGATTGAGACTTGCGATAGCATGTCGCGGGTTCAAATCCCGGGATACTTCTACTTCTTTTCAGCGAATGGACGCCTGTGTTGCCCACATTCTTCACATCCCATGACCTTAAATAACTCGTTGGTCCACTTAGTGGAAAGCCTATTCGCATCTACCTATCCCGGGATACAATCTTTAATAATTCACAATTTATACATTAATTATATATGATTTTCACTGCTCGCACGCGAGATTTCCAGACGACGAATGGCAGCGTTCTCTGCGTGCAACCTATTGTGAACCAGTCCAGTGAAGTGGAGTGGAACCAGTCCAGTGAAGAAAGTAATAGAAGCGTGTACCTTACCACATACCCCTAAAAAAATGAATCAACTTTATCTATTCCGTTGTTACTCGGACCACTTCTCACCTCTGTGACATATACGAGTATACCATATCTTCACTTCGCTATCGTTCATCTTACTATTTATTATGTTGTATATATAAATATATAGCGTATATATATATATGCGTGTATGTGTAAGTGTGTGTGCGCATATGTCCGCGTGTTTGTGGGTGCGTGTGTGCGTGTTCATAGTTCAACTTTTCTGTGGGAAAACAAAGCCTTTTTAGCAACAGAAATCGAGGACTACATGCAGTAATCAAGTATTCAAAATTAGTATAAACATTACGAATAGTTAGATACGGGGGGTGTAACTCAGTGGTAGAGTGTCTGCTTCGCATGCTGAAAGTCCTGGGTTCAAATCCCAGCACCTCCAAATATATCATATACAGAAATTTTATTTACGAAACTTTTGTTCTTTATAGTCTTTTATTTAAAAATCGTCATTTCAGCCACGAACCAGTTAGGTCACGTTCATAAAGGTCATTCAGAAAATTGGAACTAGCTTAATATATATAGCTTAATAATTCAGCTTTATATTACGTACGTTTAACATTGAGATTTAAGGGTTCTCAAAGTTTTATTCTTATGATCTATATTCCACAGACATTGACGTCCGTGCCTTCGTTTTTACAATTACGTTCAATATTTCCTCATTGCCTTTTTTGCTCATGCATATTACAGTGTTTACTATGTCTCTGTTTATTTTAACGACGCCCTAAGGTAGAAGTGCTAGTAAATGGCCATGCGCCAGTAGTTGGCCACTTTGATATAAAGTGTTAAAAAATAAGAGTTTTAAATATTGTTTTTAGCATATTATTAGCTTATGAGATGGTATCACCATCTAATAGTTTGTAGATAAAAGTGTGAATGCTGGCAGCTCTGTAACTACAAAATGGCGAATATTCACTGTTAAGCATCGGCGTCCCAAGTTATTCAAGGTAATTTCTTAAGTAATTTATTAAGGATATTCTTTTGGTATTTTGCAAATTTTGAAGAATTTTCTTGCAATTATGCGCTAAACTATTTGGTTTGGAATTTGCAGAAGTATTGCAAGGATTTTTTATGAACTCAGTGAATTCGGATTGTTTACATTAGTAACGGAGGGGGAGGACCATTACTGGCATCTATTTTTCAATAAAAATTAGAAGTTGCCCGGGGTGGGCAACTACCGAGGTTTTGAAATTTATATGTAAAATTTTATTAATATCTTTAAATTTGACCGAAATACACGAAGCATTGAAACAGCTTAAAAATACTTGTGTTATCTTCTTTTATTTCAGTAATGGTCCGGGTGGGCAACTACTGACTTCAATTTTGGCCAACTACTAAAAATATACCTATTTGGCCTATACATTAGGCCGCGTGCGTTGTTAATGAATTATTTTTTCTTTTAGATGCCTGGAAACAAAGCAAATTTTTTTAAGTTATGAGGAGAATGCAATGAAAAACGCCGTTGAGGATGTGCGCCTGCACAGCACCTCAATAAGAAAAGCAGCCAAAAAATTTGGGGTACCCCGATAAACTTTATCAAATAAAGTAAAAGGGAAATCGCCAATTGAGAGGAAAATGGGGCCTGCTCCTACGCTAACTAAGGATGAAGAACAACGCATATGCACATGGGTGTACGACTCCGCTAAGGCTGGTTTCCCCATAACGACAGACCAATTGTTCTTTAGCATTCAACGGTACCTTAAGGGCATTAAGCGAGAATGCAAGTTTTCAAACGATGAAAATAAGCCAGGAAAAACTTTTCTTAGACTCTTCATGAAAAGAAATAAAGATGTAACAACAAGGACAAGCATAGAAGAGCCGACGAAAACCAGTAAACGAGAGACCTGTACAATGTGCGAGAAATACTTCACTATAACTATGATTGAAAAATTGCAAAAAACTTATTAAGTACTTACTGACATATTTTTCATTCTTTTTATAAAAGAAATAAACTTTACATTCTTTCTTTCTTTCTTTTCATACTAACTTACTCATTAAGTGGTATAACACGTGACACATGTGTTAATAAACAAAAATAAACGAGGTGGGCAACTACTAGCTAGGAAGTGGCCATCTACTGAATTTTTTGTGGCCATCTACTAGAGTTTTCGTTTTTTTTTCTTTCTTAAAAAAATCTGCTAAATTTCTTTCGCTTGAAGTTATTTGTTCATAAGTTCCTAATAAAGTGGAGTTCAAACTATTACATAACATTTTAATTAAGTAAATATAATTATATTCAACCTAGGAATGCCTACAAATGGAATGGAACTGCGTTAAGTGGCCATCTACTAGCGTCTTTACCCTATCAATGTTCAGTTTTTAAAATACCATTTCGTGCGACTATACCAGGGTGTCATTCGACGGACACGATGGCATGCCTCGCTCTTTAGCCCCTGAGCCCGAGGACAGTGAGCGTGAATAACACTGTCTCTTTACCATAACCTTCACCAATAAGAATTTGCTTATCGGCTTGGATATGAGTAAAGTACAGGATATTCTGTTTTGGGACATTAACCTCAGAGTAAGGGTGCCTATCACCCTATGCCCAGGTTGCCCATGCCGAACCCAAGCTTAATTGGTTACTGTAGTCGAACTAATAATTAAATTATGATTCAGCTTTTAATATCAAAAATAAATATTAAAACTACCAAGTCATTTTTCACATTTTATCTTAGAAAAATCTTTTCAAACTTCTTACTAAGATATTTCAAATTTGAACAAAGAACACTACGGTGCAAAATATTTTTTTGAAACATTTAATTCAGAACTGAGACGAATATATTTAGTTAATCATTCATTTACACACATAAATATATCTAATGGATTCAGGCGTTATTTTGCGGAATTCCATCTTAAGTAAGAAAAGGACCAATATATAGGTGCCAAACACAGAGTACTAATCAGCACTAATCGGTGTAACATTACTCCTGAGAATGCCCCATGGAGGGGTGAAATACGTGTTGAGTGATTTAACGATGGTAGTTGTGTAATTCGCATTGTTTACCGCATGCGCATTTATCAGCGAGCTGGCGGGCGGTGCACTTTATTGCACGACTACTGCTGCATGGCGAAAGTAGCTATATATTGGTCTTTTTCTTACATATAAATATAGCTTTTCAATATGGCTTTGCGGACAGTCATTTCCGTAATCGAATAGAAATGTTGACCATAACAAGGATTTATCATAAACCTGATCTAAGAAATATTGCTTTTAATGATTTGTATTTTTAAAAAACAGTATTCAAAAAACATTTGGAGGTGCTGGGATTTGAACCCAGGACTTTCAGCATGCGAAGCAGACACTCTACCACTGAGTTACACCCCCGATGAATTATATTCTTAATTTAAAATCCATTTGAATTAAACAAAATCTGTCTGAATTTATGATTATCTTCATAAATCAGGGCGCTTATTAGATCCCTCTAGCCATATATTTGAAGTTGAAAGATGCCATTATAGGTTACTTGAATTTCTGTATCTCTACCTAATTAGGCTTTTATTACATTCTTATGACATACACAAGTAATCTAATAAATGGCAGGACTGATTAAACCGCGGCCCGCAATGTTGTGTGTGTTGTTTTTTTTAATTTGTACTTTATTAACGACATATGTAGAAACCTTTCTCGATTAACGAAAAAATTGTTTGTTATTAATAATCATTTTTGTAAATTCACTCCTTTACATATACTCATATTTTCACAAAAAAAGGATAAAATTTACGCACGTTTTAGTGGTATATATGTACCTTTTTCTTTTGTTACATATTGTAATTTTTAATAAACATATTAACATACTCAAAAGTTATAAATTAATAATTTATGCTATTATATATTATATAATAAATAAACATTTTTTACTTATTAAATTGAAAATAATAAATATAAAGTTAATGATAGTAATAGATGAATAATCTATTTATTTGTGATCTTATCTTTTTATCTCGTTTTAGGACGACATCAGTAATTGCAATATGTAATAATTCGATTCAATTTAAATATTAATTTTATTTATAATTATTAAGTTAAATATACAATATTCGTAAGTATGTCAGTTTATTGGTAGAAATATGATTACATTACAAGTATCATTTTAACAGACATTTTTATTTTAACTTTTGGTGCCAAACGTAGAAGTTATTACCTTTAAGGTTGTTTTTGAAAACTGAAAACTTTCCTCTTTCTGTGGCTCCAGTTAAAAGAAGTAAAAATAATAGCGTACTTACCCAGCCGCAATACCCCACTGCTGGGAAGCTGCCTCGGCTGCGTGATCGAACAGTGTTAGGCCCACAAGCGCGACCGTGGGCGCGATCGTCAATGGGGTCACGAAACGAAGGAAGGAGCCGATGATCCCGAAATATCCTGAGAGATTTTAATAAAAGTTTTTAGTAAAAAAAAACTGGTAATAACTAGACCCTGCCTCCTCTCCCTCCAAACAATATATATGCATACGAGAACTAAAAGAAAATAATAAATAATTTCTTAAGTGTGCAGTTGAAGAACTTCTTAAATATTCTAGGATATCTATAATCAGCATTGAAGTATTTTTATAGTGACCGTTCGTTTTCTCAGAACTCCCTACGTCTACCCTTGTTTCCGTTTTTCACGAATCCCCCGTTTAAGCGATTAAAGGAAGAGCCAACGTCTCATTAGCAAGAGAACGAATAGAAGAATACGAACCACAGAAGAGTTGAAAGAGTGCAGACACTGCTATAGCTCCGGACAGCTCACACATGCGACTGGTCCACACGTGCCGACGTTCCTCGTCCGTCATAGCTGCCAGGACATGAGGCTCTGGGCACTTCCATGCCGGCAGCCCTAGGATGGCCAGCGTTGGGACTAAGAAAGAAATGGTTCCTCCTTGCACGATTGGCAGCCTGCATCCGAAGGTACATTGTAGCCAAGTTATGAGACCTGTGCGGTGTAGAATATTTTCAGTTATTTATTCATGTCAGTCGATGGAGGTTCTCTGCAAGGCATATGTCTCCCCCAAAGACATCATAGTCGGTCTACCGCTATCCGCGTACTAGTGTTCTGAAGAAACGCCCACACATAAAGTGGACATATGATCTTGTCAAAGTCTTGAGAAGATATTGGTTGCAGATGGCTTCCCACCTGTTAAAGAAAACTTATGGAGGATGCCTATATTCAGCAGTGGATGTCCTCTTTTGAAATGATAATAAAGCAACATTGCTTATGTACAAAAAAAATACAATTTTAAAATCAACGCCATCTACATTCGTTTGACAAAAATAAATGCAATTGTATGCAACAAAAGGGTTTCGTTTATTTCAAACTAGCTGTCGTATCAAAGAAGCTGATATCTATATATATATTTATTCATATAAATTTATAATAAATGCTATGTAAAATTAGCGCAGTAACTTATCCGACATTAGCAAAAACGATAAACATATATCCCTTATATAGCCTATATCGAGGTACCTTCTCGAAGACCTTTTGCATAGGTCACTCTATGTGTTATTTAACTAAACGGCCTTTAATTTGGACGCGACTATCAATGTATTTATAAAAACAAACGTAAGTGAAAGTTTTATATGCGCTGTGCAATTGATATTAATATTAATTTACTGTTAACATAAATACAGGGGGTGTAACTCAGTGGTAGAGTGTCTGCTTCGCATGCTGAAAGTCCTGGGTTCAAATCCCAGCACCTCCACAGGATACTTTTTTCTTTATATGTTGCTTTTGTCAATATTTGACTTGAATATTGTCTATCCTTTTTAATAATTTACAAATGACATGTAAAAGTTTAAAGTTCATAAATCAGTACTGTTACAGAAATATTAGCATAGCTTCCAGATATCCAGTATAAGGTTCTCAGAGTGTATATTGGATCGCATATAAATACATACAAGTATAATTATAGGTGTAAAAACTTTAAAGAGGTGAATGTGTATATATTATATGCTCATTTCGCAACAAAAAGCTTAAAAGTTTGTAAACCAATTTCCGAACATCCTTTATAAAGTTATCACTATGAAATAGATTAAATAATTTTTATATTGTAATACGACAGCCAAAAACATCTGACAGTTTGATACAGTTTGTATCTATTATATAAATTGTATCACAAAATATAGGGAATTACGTAATATTCAACCATAAGATCTAACAATACTTATTTTATTATTAACTTATAACTTGCAACACTTGTGGTCAAAGGAACGTGTTTATTTATTTATTTCGGTACACCAGTAAAACATATGTTAAAATTACATTAAAATTTGCCATATAAATAATGGTTCTGTTGTTGTTCCCTTATAGATGATACAACGTTAAAATGTATTATATACAACATTGTAGAAATATCAGGCTACAACAAATCAAATTTAAAAAAAAAGTATTCGCACATAAGAAGAAATATCTGGGTAACTTAAGACACTTATATTTATATATATAATAACTTAAGATATACATAATATATATATATATATATATATATATATATATATAAGATAACTTTAGACACAAAACAGTTCTTAATTTGAAAATGTTTCCTCCGGTGCACAATCTTCTGAAGAAGATTGAAAGAAGATAGAAGGTTGAAGGCTGTGTGCACTACAAGACATAGGCCTCTTCCAAAGATAACTATGGAGAGATATACCATAATCGCCGTGCTTAACAGGCAGGTTGGCGATCGCAGTGTGGTATTATGGTACGCAGAGGACGCTTCTGCCCATCCTCTACAAACTTGTTTGAGCAATAGCAATCTTACACAATTAATACACAGAGTATGAATTATATAAGATTGTATCCTGAGATTTAAACCGACGTATTTACGATAGCAAGTCACATTGCCACCACTGTGCTCCCAAACCTCATGTATTTAATTTTAAATTAAAAATCTATTATAAATACAGTGAATTGGTTTCTGAAGACTCCGTAATAGCCGCGAATTTTAACGTTTGCAGGCAATTGTTTAAATAAGGCAGGCAATTGTTCAAACAAGTTCTGATATAAGAACTGCATGTATGAGATGGGAGAGTGTAATCCAACGTTTGTTCAATATTGGGGCCCACGCATTTAATCAGTAAAAACAGCTTAAACACTAAATAAATAGTAATAGAAAAAAATAAAAAGGTAGAAACCCGATACCGGTGATATTTAAGAAGTGAGGTGAAGGAAAAGGTGATGTAAAGGAGGATAATAAAAATTGATGACTATGTAACATCATGTGAAGACTGAAAGTGGAGTAAAGAAATAAAAAGAAGAACTTAAAGTAATTAATTAAGAATTGTAAGTTTTCTTTCCCTAAACGAAATAGGGAAGAATGAAAGACCCCCAATAACGGGGGCCATTTAAAAAAACAATTAAAGGTTCCCACAAGAGATTTCGCTATTCAACATTTTATTTCAACTAGTAAAACTTTAACAAATACAGCACAATGGTAAATATATGTAATAATATACAATATACGAAGTTATACTTGGTTAATTAAAACAATAATTGTGTGAATTACCTACTTTACCGAATCAGTAATGAGGAAATTGGTAGACGAAAGGAAGTCCCCGACATGGCTCAGGTAATTTGCTAGTTGAAGTGGGCAGGCCACATAGCTGGCAGTACATATGGCCTTTGGAGATTTAAGGTTCTATAATGGAGGCAAGAAATCGGTAAACACTGCGTAAAACGGCCCACGCTATGGTTTGGACAACTTTGTCCTTTGGAGATTTAAGGTTCTAGAATGGAGGCAACAATTCGGTAAGCACAACGTAATACGTCCACGCTATGGTTAGACAACTTTGTTAAGTTCGTTGAAACATGCTGAATGCTGGTCACTTCCGGTCCTGTTATAAATCTAGGAGAGAAGCGTATATTCTACTATGGACGTATTAGGAATGAAATAATGATATTTATTACTGTATGGTTTATAAACTTGTTTCGAAACTTGATTTAATACGGCAAGCATAAGTGAAAGTTGTTGGTAGGTTCGATACAATAAATGTAATATAAATTTTATAGTAACTTGATCACAGGGGGTGTAACTCAGTGGTAGAGTGTCTGCTTCGCATGCTGAAAGTCCTGGGTTCAAATCCCAGCACCTCCATACCTTTTTATCTTTTACCATTTTGCAACTAGAAATTTAGAAATCTTTTGAGCTTTAACCGGAGTTATAAACATTACCCGATGATCTCCATATTTCAATAAGTACAGAGATATGGAAGCTCTAGACTGCAAATTGCAAATGTATCTAGGTATTTCAAATATGGTGCATGTGAAAACTATTACTCGTTTTATGCACAGCGCAAATGACTTACAATTACGTAAACTGAATATGAATAAGAGACAGAGGATTTTGCAACGGATCTACTTTCTCGGAAAAATCGCTTGAAAATCTGACTCAGACATACCAATAGTCATTAATACAGGCAAAATCGACTTTAAAGAGAACAAGACGGCGGAATACTGTCCGTTTTTAAACGGTTTTATTTAGTTCGACCCGTACGGAATTTATTTGGGTCAAAATTAGAAATTGAAATTTAAGCACTTTCCCGTTGTCAGATGGATCTGAAATTTGGTACACACATTTAATTTAGATGACAATACAATATAATAAAATCAATAACATTATAAATATAAGATGGCCGCCGATACAAAATGGCGGATTACGTATTTTTCCTTAACCTCCTCAATATGGGTATCAAATGAAAGGACTACACTAGTAAAACACGATGAATATGTCAAAATTTAAAATTCAATATGGACGCCGTTTCAATATGGCGGATTAGGAACATATTTTTCCGCAACCATCACAATATGGGTATCAAAAACCGTTTAACTTAAAAGTTTTTTAAATGCATTTATTCTGACACAATCCACTTAAACTCTGAAATATGATAAACATATTTTTTATCTATTCAAAGTACACGATTCACACGGACAAATAGTATACAATAATTAATTTAAATATGTAAAAAAAGACGTCATGTGGAGGTGCTGGGATTTGAACCCAGGACTTTCAGCATGCGAAGCAGACACTCTACCACTGAGTTACACCCCCTGTGCTATTATCCGCAGAGAATAGTGAACCCTCTTGCTTTGCTACTCAAACTTTTGTAAAGAAAAGGCCTAAACTAAGTGTCCAGGTTCTAACCTTACAAGGCCAGGTAATGTAAAAGCCAGTATGACAACAGTGACCTTCAAAAAAAAGTTTCCACGTATTTTAAGCATTTTAGTTTTTTTTGTTATCACATACGTTGAACAGTTCATAGTGAGTAAGAAAAGGACTAATATTTAGCCACTTCCACAGTGGTAGTCGTGCAACATATGCACCGCCCGCTAACCCGCTGATAAATGCGTATGCGGCAAACAATGCGAATCACACAACCGCCACATTACCGCCAAATTACTCAACACGTGTTTCACCCCTCCACGGGGCATCTTCAGGAGTTATGTTACACCGATTAGTGCCAAACACAAACACAGAGTCAGAGTTCATAGTGACTTATGGATCTGTGATGGTCGTTTACGGTGGACCTTATATGGAAGGAAAAGGCTTCTTCTTCCTCTTATTTTTAGACGATGGACGCCCACTGCTGGGCATAGGTTTTCCTCAAAGATCGCCTGCGCTGCTCGCATCCAGAGACTTCTAACTTGACTATGTCGTCAGTCTACCTATTGGGAGACATATCTACGCCTCGTCTACCGGCACGGAATCACCACCCGAGAACCTTCGGCCCTAACGGCCATCTTTTGTATATCCGGTGTGCCCCGCCCACTTCTTGGTTCTTTTGCGGATCTTTTCATTTCTGATTGGTTCTCGCAGCGGATCTCCGAACATAGCCCTTATCATTGTTCTCTAGATGACCTTGAGCCTTCTCATGAAACCAGTCGAAAGTGACCATAAATATCCTTAACTCTATAATAAGGTATTCATTGATACATCCACCTCCACTTGTGCATCCTGATTAAAATCAATAGAGTTCGGAAATGATGCAGATGACACGTATTGTTTGTGCGTGGTAATCCCGTTACGTGCAGATGAAGTGAAAATACTATTCAATCCTGTAAACCAGTGATTCTCAACCTTTTTTCTTATTTCGTCATCGTTTCAGCCCACAAACACCTCCAAGGTCCCCCAAAGATATCTATATGGGGATGAACCATAAGCGCTACTGTAGGCAGACGGGTTGAAGATCGCAGTGCGCAAAGAACGTTGCTGCCCACATGGAAACTTGTTTGTGAGCAGTGGCAATCCTATATAATTAATGCACAAAGTGTGAATAATATAAGATTATATCCCGATTATCCCGATTTATATCCCGACCTATAAACTGAATTTTCTTTTCTGTACCCCTGAATAAAAGTTTTCATTTATGAACTTCTACCAGTATGACCATAGAGTTATCAGGGTGGAAACATGTAAGTATAGGTCTACTTTTAAAGTATAATAGGTAAATATAAATATAATAAAGTTTTGTCAAAGGTTAGATATATACGTATATTTATATCTATATATATATATATTCTTAGTATACTATAATACTAAGTAAACGCGTGTGTTTTCTCTGTTCTTATAGACTTTCTATTGACACAAATTATTGGTGAATAGAAAAAATTGTTATAAATTTCAGAGTGATTACCTTATAAAGAATAATTGGAAATAATTGTTAAAGCTTTACCCTCTTAAAAGCTTTACACTTATCAATAACATTAAAAAAATTATAATTTCTCAATATTTTCATGTGCACCCACAGGTTGGGAACCCCTGCAGTAAACCAATATGTAGTTGGCATAGATTCGAAAGCCGGTGGACGCACGTTCGGACACGCTCGCTGGATGAACTGGTTGAACTTTGCAGTTGATAATTTACTACGTGTTCAAATAAAATCGAACGGTATTGTAAACAGTGAAAGGTTGGTAAACCTTATTAAAGTCACTTAGCAAACAATAAACAAAACTATGTATGTGATGATTGAGAAAGTGCTTCATCGATATCATCATCATATTAGATTAGGCTTCACACAACAATCAGCAGCTTCCCGTGACCTTAACTAAGTCGTCGGTCTGCATAATAGAGAGCAATTCCACTTTGCGTCAGCCCCGATGGCATTCGGTTGCACGAGAGATATACGCCGCCCACTACTACTTGAGATAAGTAATTCTTCTAACTACGTCGGTTATTTTGATCATAAGTTACATTCAGCTAAGTTAATGTTAAATAACAATCGCTCATCTGAAGTTGTAGAAGGCTGAGCATATCGCTCTTGCAACCGATGGTCGCTGGAGCCCATGAGCCAGACAGGCCCCTCACTTGATGGACCGACTTCATAGTCAAATTCGAGGTAAGTCGCTAGATGCAGGAAGCGCAAGATCGGTCATGGTGGCGATGTTTGTGGTATGCCTATGTCTTGCAGTGAACGTCCATTGGTTGAAAAGAAGAGAGAGAACAAGCTTCTCTGAACGTAGCCCTCTCCATTGCTCTCCGAGTGACTTTATGCCTTCATATAAAGTCTACTGAAAACGACTGTCACAGATTCATAAGTCATTACGAAATGATCAATTAACATGATTACAAAAAAAAATTAAACTCGTTAAAAATGTGTTACTTTATTTTTGAAAGGTCAATGTTGTATTAGCATTTACATTACTTAGTTTTGTGGGATTACAAGAAGGACGCCTAATCTAGGCCTTATTTTTACTAAAGTTCATGTGACAAACCACGTGGGTTCACTTTTCTCTGTAAATAAAAATACAGGGGGTGTAACTCAGTGGTAGAGTGTCTGCTTCGCATGCTGAAAGTCCTGGGTTCAAATCCCAGCACCTCCACATGATTTTTGAGTACTGTTTTTTAAAAATACAAATCGTTAAAAGCAATATCTCTTACGATCAGTTTACGGTGAATCCTTTTTATGGTCAACATTTCTATTCGATCACGTAAATAACTGTCCACAAAGCCATATTGAAAGGCTATATTTATGTGTAAGAAATAGACCAATATATAGCTACTTCCGCCATGCAGCAGTAGTCGTGCAATAAAGTGCACCGCCCGCCAGCCCGCTGATAAATGCACTTACATGATTTCTTTTTTATATATTAAAATTAATTATTGTTTACTATCTGTCCTTACATATTGTGCCCTGTCCGAAGTTTTTTAATTTATAAAGGTTCATTGAAGAAAAATGTATTTATCACCGTTTAATATGATTAGAATTGCACCTCTGCTGCGTGCGTTCTCGACTGGCGAACAAGAGCCCGTAGATGCGGCGTGGGCACTTTGCCCGCAAGGTGGACTATCAATGCAGTCAAGGTCGGAAGTCGCTGGAAGTGGGCAGCAAAAGACTGGTTATAGTGGCGATATTTAGTGGAGGCCTATGCTTTGGAATGGGCTTCTATCTGGATAGAAGAAGAATAAGCAGGACCTATGATCAAAATATTTTGGTTTCATTTTAATTTTCATTTGGTTTGAATTTAACGAAACAAGTTTTTTCCAATAACAACCACGCTAGATGTAAATTTTGTACTGTTTTACTTTTATAGTATAATAAACCTATTAATAATTTTATATTCAATATTAAATTCAATATATCCTACACAGGGGGTGTAACTCAGTGGTAGAGTGTCTGCTTCGCATGCTGAAAGTCCTGGGTTCAAATCCCAGCACCTCCAAATATCTTTTGTTTATCGTTTTTTTAATACATCCAATCGTTTATAAAATACAAATGATTAAAATCTTCTATTTTCTTATCCGAATTTTCGATGAAACATCCAACATGTTTATCGATCGTGGCTGTAATTTTCGACAAAGCCATATATATATTAAAAGGATATATAAAGTTTGTAAACGAATGAATAACTAAATAGATTGAGAGCCTTGTGAGTCATACGCCACGCTTGCCGTTACATGAACTCGACTGTTGCCACCAAAACTGCTATACCGCGCCTTAGGTATGCAGTATGCAGTAAGATATGGGGGAATATCAGGACCTGCGTTCCGTCAGTCCGCCGTCAATTCCGCCGTATATATATATCAGAGTGATCACTTTACACAGGCTGATTTGAAATAGGTGTAAAATTTGTAGAGATTTTTGATGACAAATGATATATACGTTGAGCCACTTACAACTTTTACATCCATAACCGATCATACTGTATAAAGTTTAACATAAAAAAACCTGCTTTAGAACATTTCAAGTCGCTCAATCCAACAATTTCACGGTCTTTTGACATCAAAGCACTGCCCCGCGGATACAAGAGACCCGGCCCGTTTCATCTACTCGCTGAACACTCGAATAGCTTCGACTCAAAAGCGCAGACCTATTTTAAAATGTCTGTATTGACATGTTACGAACTATGTTCATTTATTTTTTTATATACATGTCTCACTATAATTATCTCGTAATAAATCTAAGAAGTTATTAAAACAGAAGGTTGTTAAAAATTCTATTATAACATGAAGGTTTTTGAAATGATAATAGACCAACAATACTTGTCGTCGTCGTTTCAGCCCTAAAAGCCTACTACTAAGCCTCCTTAAAAATATCTATGGGGTGATCACTTAGAAATATGTTACATTAACTTATTTGTCTATTGTAATGTGATAAGCCAATAACTCCTGGCTTTCGAAAGTCTGTAGTAAACAAAAAGTAATTTTAATATGTAGTAATCTGAAATATAAAACCTTTTTTTACTATATTATCGTTACGTTATATATTACTTCTAAAACACTTGATTTTTGGTGTACATTAATTGACAACAAATGAGCTATATATATTCCAATCGCCCTGTACATTGGCTATGCACAGTAATTAAGTATTCTAAATAATCATAAAATTTACGTATAATTGAGTTGAGTGCGTGCCTCGCATCCTAAAAGTCCTGGATTCATATCCCAACACTTATAAATACGTCTTGACAATTTTTTTATTTTTAAATTTTCTCTTAGAGTGTCTATTTTAGAATATTTTTAAAAGTATATGTCGTCAACCCATAATTTATATATATATATATATAATATATATATGCTTAAATCTTCTAGATAAACACAAGGTATCCTGCCGTTGGGAAGGACAAGGTAATGTGAGATTCCTACCCACTAAAACCTTCATTGGTCGTCATCCGTACCTTCAAAAGGACCGTCGTATCTCTTGCTGAGCTCACAGATACCCTTCCGTTCTTTACCAAGGTATATCCCGGGAAGGAGTTGGACCTCCCCAGCATTCTCGCTGTGCTGCTGTAACACGAGACCACTTCGCTTTCCTGCCTTGCTTTGGGTTTACATTGAGTGGACAATAAGGGCTTCACACTCAACATCCGCGAACCCGACACCCGTGAGCACGACGACATTTTAGTCGCCTCTTACAGACAGAATAATAGACGCGTCAACCGTTAAAAACTTAAAAAGAAAGGTTCTGTAACTCACCGGTGACGAAGATCATGGTGGATATTATGTTGGATCGGTCCGGATCGGTTTCTTGCATGCAGAGCGCGGGACAGAGAATGAACGGTATGGCGACAATAGCACCAATCATAGTAAGGTAATGCTGCAAATGAAATAGAGCATTATAAAAACTTTACACAGGATGAGTAAAAATAGATGTAAGAGCCTTAAAGGGGTAAATGCATAGCTTATTTACTGTCAATTATTATATGTTATACCCTATTTAGATCTCTATTGTTTCAGGTGTAATAAATATCGTAATGATAATATATGTAGTATATATTAACTGTATACTAGTATACTTTGTACTGCAAGAATATACTGGCCTATCCACATTTCAATGGGAAAACAAAATTAATGTGATTTATTTCAGTGATCACTTTAAAAGCTTCCCTATTTACAATCACACTGTATAGACCTTTCTTTTTGCCTTTTACAATCCTCTCCTCTCCTTATTCGATCACTTACTGTCGCTGTTCCAACGTCTTCTGTTCATATGGAAGGTATGTTTCTGTTTCATCTATCTAATCTAGAATCTTTATTCTTAGTCTACCGTCACCTATTTCACAGAAGTATCCATCAAAGGTCGCTTAAGATTGCAGGCTTTAAAAGTTATATATAACTCATTGTACATTACAGATACAAGGAGGACAGTCCGCTGCATGCAGGCAGATTCCTACCTGTCCTATTCGAAATAGGTAGTGGGTGCCTTTCGTCCTACAGCTGAAATGATGATAATGATTGTATATTTTTCTTAATACTGTAGAAGCATTACTTTATTGTCAGAGACGCATGGAATAGGGGAATCCCACGCCTCTCTACAATCCTTCTCGCCCTGTGATTGGCTGATGGTTTTTATTGCCTAAATGAGCTAAGCTTGACCAATATATACACGTCTACTTTGGACTTCGTGTTGTCTTTGTCTTCAAGACCTAGCGGCCCTAGGAAAAAATCCACAATGCATTATTTAAAATAAAGTCTACACTAAGTTAAACATGACTGCAAATACGTCATACCGGCTCTAGGAACAATCCCACAATAGTAATTAGATAACCATAACCTTTTAACACTTTTAATTCTATGAGACTCTGTGTTTGGCACTAATCGGTGTAACATAACTCCTAAAGATGCCCCGTGGAGGGGTGAAACACGTGTTGAGTAATTTGGTGGTGGCGGTTATGTGATTCGCATTGTTTGCCGCATACGCATTTATCAGCGGGCT
This sequence comes from Battus philenor, assembly GCF_028537555.1. NCBI lineage: Eukaryota > Metazoa > Arthropoda > Insecta > Lepidoptera > Papilionidae > Battus > Battus philenor. Next base: position 1,008,693 of record NW_027181759.1, on the reverse strand, counting down.
GACGGGCGTTGCATTCCGTTGCGCGACTACCACCGCATGTACGGAAGTGGCTAAATATTTGTCCTTTTCTTACTTTTAATTCTATGATTTGTATAACATTATGAGATTTTAAAATGTATTATTACCTGTAGAGCCATGAAGATACAGAGGTACCATGGCGGAGTGTCGTCGATGCCATACGTTACGTTGCCTTTACGTTCCTCATTCTCTTTTCCCTCTGGCCGGTCTTCTGGACTCTATATAAAGAGAAGAATAATATAAGATTGTAGCCACAACAACTAGCTGTATAGATTACTACACTACAAGCTAGGCGGTGTGAATGATATTATGCACGGAGACAAAGGTTTTTCAGCTAAAAACTTTAGTCTGGTAAATCATATCCCAGTTACAACAGTTATGTTTATATGAAGAGGAACTACACTCGTGTTGGTGTATAGTGTTGTAACTGCAGTGTAGTGTAAGTTGTACGAAGCGAGGACTACTCGGCGGTCGGAAGCGACACGGGCCGAATCTGACCACCCTTACTTGAACGCGGGCTAGGCGAACACAGACGCCGCCGGAGACGTGAATTTGTGAGACGAAACCTCCGAAGGTATAGAGGTATGATTGACAGATTTGTCTTACGGATAGAGGCTGATCTATCCGGAGATAGAAGAGGGGGGAAAGGTTTCGATGCTGGCTTTAAATTTTCAACTCGGGAGCGAAAGATATCATGCTAGCGTTCTTGAGGGTACGAGTGGAACATGGGCGGCCTGTACGAAGCCTTTTGGGCGCCTTAAGGCAACCGTTATAATTGGTGGGATGGTCTTCGCTCTTACAGAGCATGCACGAAGGCGGTGTCTCCGTAACCGAGGGACGGGAGCAGTCGGCTGTACCGTGATCCCCAAGGCACTATAAAGACCTGGGGCGTGAAAAACAGTTGTAAGCGCATTGCCCATAGAGCTGGCATCGATGGCACTGGCCCACGATGCCTTTGCGATGCCGGGCTTCAAAAAGAACCCTCGACAGGAAACAAACTTTTTTAAGTCGATTTTATACCTTTCTCTGTCGCACACATCTTCCGTCGCTCTCATACAAACGACATGCGAGATTGGTTGTATATATATAAATAGATTCGTTAACGTAGTTTTAAGGTTTTGGTATAAAAACAGGTTTTCATAAATTGAAATACGGGGTGTTCTCTACACTCGAGTTTTACTTTTAACTCCAAGAGATAGTCTCCTAAAAGATGTAAGAATTGTTTAATTTTATTATAACTATATTATGTTTTGTTTGTGTTTCGATATATTTATAATCCTTTGTGCCAGACTGTGCCTGTTAACTCTACGAGTATAATGTCTAATAAAATTTCCACATTTTTTGGTTTTAACCACTATAAAAATTCTAAATTATTACATTATTAAAAAATCATAATTTTAACAAAACAAAAAAAAAAACCTTTTTTTATCATCTTTTATATATATGTTGGTTGGTTATAGTTGTAAAAGTTTTAAAGGTATAAATATATAAAAATATTTTTAGAAAAACATTAAATTTACAATCAATCTGTACCAAGAGATCACTCTGAAATATATTACATCATTTTTTTTTTCTTTTCTGATACGCCTGGCATATAACTTTTACTAGTAACATACTGCAGGAACAGATAGTAAAAAATGTTTTATATGCAGTAATTCGAAATTCGATTTTTTTTTAATATAATGCTTTTCTTAATATACAATTACTATATACATTAATTGGGTGTTAAATTTATATATCGTCTATTACTTTTTAATGAATTTTGAATTAACACAGATAAGAAATAGTTTTATTCGCATTAATTACACATCACTTAAAATTGAGTTTTAAATACATATTCAATGTGTTTAAAACACATTTCTGGATATTTTAATACGTGTAAACTGAACACTAGGAAGTCATTGTACTATCTTCAAGTATTATGTAGTTAAAATCAACCATTACTTAGCAACGAAGTAAAAAGATTTCACGGTAAGTCCAAATTATATTTTAAATGAATATAATTTCCATAACAATAACTACACCGAAATTATCACATTCATACGTACGTTTGGTAATTAGAAACGTACATGTGTTTTAAATGATTTGTACGCATCTTTTGTATCTCTTGTTACCTTGAAAATTTTAACATTACACGAGTATTGGTGGCCTTCATAATGTGCTACAACTAATAGATGAAGAAAAAGAGTGAGTTTTATTTTCCGTGAATAAATAAAGAAATAAAATAGTAAATAAATAAAACAAATAAATATATGCTGCGAAATATGAAGCAATGTAGTTAGGTATGGAGACGAAAAAAAAAAAAGTGGCGTGTAAAAGAAGATGAGAACGTGAAGAACGAATGATTTGGTGAAGAATTTGAGAAAAAGAGAGATAGAATTTGTAAGGAAAGAAAAGAGAAAGAGTAATATATTTAAAAAATGACAAAAATTTATATCTGCATTTTAACGTACCATAAATAAAGCAAGTCAAATGAGAGGAAATAAATATACGAAAGAAATAGAACAAATATAAATTGACGATATTCATAATAAACTAGACATATGACTTTATTATAGTCATTGAAATACGACAAGAATTAGGTCGCATCCAATAAATACGTTTGGAAATACATGGAGAGGAAATATGTCCAACACTTGACGTCCCATAACTAAAATAACGACGATAAATATAGTTATTAAGAAATATACGTTTCATGTTGAATTAAATACCACTAAACTATATACAGAATGATTGGTTATAAGTGTATAAGCTTTAAAGGGTATGTATAGGTCATTTTAATTAGATATATCACCCTTAATGACTCAATGGAACGTTTTGTCGACACTCTCCGAGAAGACGGACAGATATTGTCAAAACTGTCACAAATAAGTCAGTTAATAGATGCTCTTACTCCGCCAAACACAGAATTACATGGCGACGCATAGCGAGACCAGTGGGGGTAAAGAAACAACAGGGTCTTGACCACGATCACACTGACAAAAGTTCACTAGGTTTACCTGTAATCACTCTTTATAAAGTGATCACACTGAAATCATCACCTTCATATCAGAAGATAGGCATTCATTGCAAGGCATGGATACTGGAAATATATTACACAGTCTGACGGGACATGTAGGTTTAAAATCCTTTGAATTGATGTAAGGCTTTGAAATATTTTTTTAAATTTGCTAATGATGCATTTTTTTCACTCGCTATTGGGGGCATTTTGTTCCCCTATCTTATTTATGGGACAGGGACGTTTTTATCTTTAAATGATTCACTTTCTTTTCTTTTTTATTTCCATACTCTTCTGTCATACTTCACATGACCTATCTTTCTTCTACTTACTTTCTACCGTTCATTCATCGCCTCACTTCCTTCGCCTTGTTCCTTACTATCGCAGCTTTTGGTCATCATATTATTTTTACTTTATCTTGTCTTTTTTACATTTTATAATTTGGTTATTTTACATTTTATCACAGATTACATAGCTTTTATTTTACTTACTTTATAATTATTTCTAATTGTTTTTAGCTACAACCTGTATTTTGTGTTTACATTTATTACATGTTTTGCTATATTTTTTGCAATAATCAAGGAATACTAGTTTCTCTATTAATGAAGCGATGGTGTCCTCACTTATTTTTTTACCCAACCTACTTTCGAAATCGTACCGAGCTAAGGATACATTGTGGTTACAAGGTTGTATATGGTTATAAAAGTATGCAGCAATAAAATGTGAGGAGATCACGAATGGACGAAGTGATACCGTCGAAGCCTGAAGGTCGAACCGCTTAGCGTATCGTAGCGGAAACAGTGTCTTATTCATTAACAACAACGTGTCAGGTTAAAAAGGATGCAATCTTTCCGTTGTTATATAAATAAACTATTATAATTATAAATCTAAATAAAATTATGCGCAATACATGTTTGTGCAACTTGTTGAACTATGTCGTGATGTTTATAACTTGACATTTTTATTTCATAATCGACTTTACGTATTACATTTACTAAATAGAACCTAACAAAAAAATTGTTTTTAGGCATATTTATATCATGGCCACGACTTCTTTTTTAACAGCAAACGTACAAGAAGTCAAAACATACTTGACATGACCGAAAACCTAAGAAAAGAATAGAATTTTGGTGGATTTTTTTTCTGCTTCTTCTCAACAACTGTAACAACTTGCGAAGCAGAGTAGAGTCAAAAATAAAACTGATTAAAAGAATAATAATCGACGATCAATAAGAGTTCTGTTAAAAGCTCCAATATTTAATTAATAAATTTTACCTTTATTATTTTGTATTCTTCCGTATAGTACCTATTTGTTTGTTCTTCAACGTTTTATTTTGTCCTAATTCAATTTTTAATAAAAGATAGTGTAATATGACAACTAGTAATATATATATTTATCCATTCATTCATAATTGTTGCTTTTTACAATTGTAACCTCTATGTATTGTCTGTCCTATCTCCATAATTAAAAGAAAAAATAAATAAATGAACGTCATCGTATATCGTTTTGAGATATATCCTTAATTAAAAGAATAATAATACACACCCCGTCGAATCGATTGCAGCTTTAAAATAAATACGAGTACGTGACGTAACTATTTGAATAGATCCGTCGTTTTGATTAAATGTGATTGAAATTTTGATTAAAAAATCGACATATATATGTGTGACCTTATTACATATCTGGCCGATTTTTTTTTTACTATCAAACCTCATTCTTTTAAAATCTTTAAAAATTTAATTTATCAGGATTTAAAATCAAATTTCATTAAGAAACCGTTTTAAGTATTCTGACTGTTGCTTCTATATTTATATTTAATAACACATTGTTCAAAAATCAAAATTTAAAAATTTACATAAAAATTAGTTGCAGACACATGAAAAATATAAGTAAACGCTATATTAACTTCAGCTTGACGAAGTTAAAAAATCAATCTTAGGTATATCAGTGTATGTAAAATAAAATCCAATGCATATCTTAGACCTACCGTTTCTTAGTTTCGCATCTAAAATTAAAAGTATATTATTAAATAAATCTTATTGTAGCATTTAAGTGTTAATTTTATCGAAATATGTGGAACTTTATATGTTGACTCATTTACATGGTTCATATTATAATGTATACATCAAGCATTATTAATTTTTTTAAAAGATGAATCGTGGTGTGTCTAGTCGACTATTCTCAGTAGATCAGCTTTCCGAACCGGTGGTAGCTTACGACATATAAAGTTAGAATATTAGACGATTCAAAAATCCACTTATGTAAAGAAATTTTAAAATTGAAGAAAAGTATTGTAAGCAAGAAAAGGACCGATATAAATGTGTACCAAATACAGAATGAGACACTCTGTGTTTGGCACTAATCGGTGTAACATAACTCCTGAAGATGCCCCGTGGAGGGGTGAAACACGTGTAGAGTGATTTAGCGGTGGTAATTGTGTAATTCGCATTGTTAGCCACATGCGCATTTATCAGCGGGCTGGTAGGGGGTGCACTTTATTACACGACTACGACTGCATGTGCGGAAGTGGCTAAATATTGGTTCTTTCTTACTTAGGATGGACTTCCGCAAAATAATGCCTGATTTCATTAAATAAAAAAAAGTATTGTAAATGGAACTAGTAGGTAGTCAAGTTTCATTATTCTAAAACTTTTTTTAAAGTTATACAAGAATCTATTTACATTGTTAAATTTTTTAAGAGTAGATTTGTTGACTCTATAAGCCTAAGCTAGTACTCTGGTGAGCACTGATTCCTTCGGAGCCTTACTTAAACTACCTCTATTACCATCCTATGTCCCTCGCGTTGTTCAGTTGTTTTTCTTAGAAAGGACGTTGTATGTACACAGTCTTGCAGATAGCTTACTCGTCAAGGCGTAAGAAATAGATATTATCTCTTGTTTAGCTTGGACATTATTCTACAGTAAGTAGGAAATGCAAAATTAAAAACAACAACAACAAATAAATGTGTTGACACACTTTCACTTATACCAATGTATCTCTACACGCACGCGGAGTGAATAGCCTGCCATATAATTGAAGATACAAAGTCAATTGGTCGCTAACAATCACAGCATACCAAGTCATAAAAGATGAATAATGCTTGTAGTACCAGTGAATGCGTAACGATAATATTTTACATACAATATTTTTTTTTTAAATCATTCTTGCGAAATCTGAATTTTTTAAATGCTTTTTGTACATTATTTTTTACGATGTATATAATTTTGGAAATCATTGATTTTTGGTAGGTTATACTATACATTAATAAACAGAAAATTAACTATACTTTATACCTATAATCAAACACCCTATGTATACCAGATAGATAAAATTGTAATTTTGATGCAACTCGTCATCCAAAAAAATATTACGTCAGAAAAAAAAATTTAAACTCTAAATTACAGCGCAAATAGTTACACGATTAATCAAATTAAAAGAATTGAAAACATTACAAATATTTATTAATAAACACATAAATAATATTACAAATATTGATTTCAAATATTCCATTTAAGATACTAGCTAAACACGTATGCGTTTTTATATGTAATGAATAAGTTATTTTTTGCCTCTATGACTAATAACAGGTTTTATCTACTCCATTTGCTACATTAAATTGAAGCCAATAACAATAATACAGCTTAAAAAAACAATTGTTCAATTATTTTTCTTCCTAACGGTGTTTAATGTTCAAAGCATCTGACATTGAGAAAATGGCGACCGACTATTTTCAGCGATTTGCATTTATTTAAATTGGTGTCCATTAAAAGTGTTTAAGTGAATTTTAATACGACAATTAATATTAATTATATTTATTAGTAAATTATAAATACTATTTTGTGCATTAAAAACATCTTTTTGTTACGTTGAGATATATACCTCAAACATGGTAACCCTATTGTATAGCCGCCATTATTCCTTCCGTTGTAGTGATATAATTATATGATGTAACACAATATAAAAGCAGTCTAATGTCAAAATTATCTTTATTTTTTTTTAGAAAAAATATCGACACATGACATACATCCGTTAGTAATTAAAAAACAATCTTTATATTTATTTTTGTCAAATAAAATTTTTAAATATGCTATTACTAAGGAAGGAATCTGCATATAAATTTCATTTATATTACTAAAATCATCCCATAACGCGGTAATATATATGTACATCTAAAATTACCACCTACTTAAACACATATGAACATCGATGTAAGAAAGCAAAACAAGTTAACGCAATCATTCCGTAATAATTCAGTACAAATACATATCTTACCGCGTTGACAACTGTATACACACAATGTACAGACATTTAGAATAAATTAACTAGATTTATTCACGTGAAACAATTTCTTTTAACACTTTTACAAACACATTGCCAATTAGAAATACATAACCTAAAAGGTTTGTGTTCAAGCATTATAATGCAGTGTAATCAAAACTTCAAACTAAAAGTTATAACTCATGGCGTGTTTAAAGAAAAATCACTCTTAACCTAAAAAGGAGAAAGTTAAAAATTGCTGTAAAGGTTAAATAAAGTACAACAATTTTATTCCAAACTGTGTGCGTTTTATAAGAATTAGTATGTTTCTTGAAATAATTATAATATTGTGGTACCTTCGCAGTAATAGATACATATAAATTCCTTTCATCATTCAAAACAGAAATGGCCAACACGTTTATATAGGTGTCCCATAAATCAACGTCAAGCCAAAATCGAATGACTGGCCAGATGTAAATGAATTTAAAAAAACCTGTCACGTTTCTTAATTTAATACCTTTAAAAAATCAAGGAGGTTTATGCTATGTAATGTTTTGTTACTATGATAACAAACTCTTTACTTTTTTTTCAACTTCATGCAACCCTGTGTAAATTTCCGACCGGGTAGCGGTGACCCATAGTCCTGGCGTACTCTGGGCAAAATCAGTCTTGCCTCTGTCAGGACTGAAGGGTGCGAGCAAACAAATCCAAGTCAAATTGAAGTAAACAATACTCGGATGCACTCTCTGGTATGTGGTGGTGGGATTGATGGCTAAACCTAGCTGGGGTGGGTTCAACCAGCGATCTAATTTACCTCCTGCGTTTTGGGCATATGAAGTTAGGCTGGTTGCTGGATCAATTGTAATTTCAATTGTAATGCAACAGTCCCCCTTTGACCTGGATTTCCCCGTAGCTCTGCTAGCAAGAGTCGGGGAAAGGGCTCTAAGGTCCCGCCAGATTAACGCTGACCACCGGTAGGACACGGTTATCTGACCTGTACAATCGCCGCCTAGCGAACATCCGATGTCGCTTTACTAGCTGACTTCTTTGGACTTGTAGTTGCTCGGTAGTTCTAAAGAACAAAAACTCTAATGAGCAGGAGTTCCCAAAGATGCGGGCTCCAAGGCGAGTGGATAACGGAGCGGACGAAATGTCACATCACCCTGTATAACAGGTCTGATAAACAGAACAAAAAGGTTTTGTTTGCCAAGCTAGCGCCTAACGTGGACCAGGCAGACTATATGATACGAGATTCTGCTTCCACACACTCCCATCACAAACTCTGATGAAAATCAAGGGGTTTTTGTGGTATGCCCACATACATGGATGGCCATGTCAGGCTGTTTGATATTCAGGAAACAGTAAACTGAATTTCTTTGACGAATAAATTAGAATCCTTTGTTTAAGAGATCAAAAAACTCTACGGAGGTTTTTATGGTCACTTCTTAAACCAGGACGCATTTTGAACCCTAACCGCTTTATTTTAAGGATCTATTTATAGTGGAGCTCAAATTTATTGTAGTTTCTATCAAATTGAACTCTTGTAACATTCTTCTCTTTACCTAAATATTAAGGAGACCGGAAAGAAATGTCGTTTCTGTCGACATTTTTTACTGAAAAACCGATTATTTGTTACTGCTCCGGCACTGATTTGTATTCTAGATGGCAAAAGGTTGTTGATAACGACGGTGAATATATCGTTGATTAGAAATAAAAACTTGTAACAAATGTAGTAGTATGAATTTAATTAAAGAAAGCGACATTACTTTCCGGTTCCCCTTATAAGTAATGATGAGTGGATCATACTAAAACAAATGAATGACAGTTGTATAAAGTACTACTGGTGTAAATTGTTTGAAATTAATTATGAATCTAACTTACCATCTCCCTCAATATACCGTCTAGAGCGATAGATATGTTCGTATGCACCATTTTAAACTGAAACACAAAAACAATTATTTCTTTAATCACCTTATAATATGTGACCAACCCTAAGATCTATGTATGCATATTTAATTATTTATGCGCAAAAAAGCTTTAAAACTTTGAATTAATGTACCCAGAAGCTATATCCTAATATACAGGATGGTTGATTGTAATTGTAAAAGCTTTAACGGAGGAATATATAGTTCATTAGTAAAAATCACTAAATCAAAAATATTACTCTTATTTCAAATCACCCTGTATAAAATGATCACACAGAAATATGTCACATTAACTATTTTTTTCTAGTGAAATGTAATAGTCCTATAACTTCTGGCAGTAACTATAAAAATCTACAGGATGATCAAAATATTGTAAACGCTTAAAAACCGTTGATTTTTGGACACGATGTACCTAAGATTGATTGACAACAAATAAGCTTCATCAGCAACATTCAACCCTCTAAAGCCTTTACACCTATAACCAATCACCCTGTACAAAACCAAATAATTACAGTCATCTATACAAATAAAAAAATTATAGTGATAATGTAACCGCTTTTTACTACATGCGTATGAATGTTTATACGGTACATACACCAAAAAAACATTTTTTTTTTAATTTTTGTATGTTTGTATGTTCCGGCTAACCTCTGAAAAGGCTGCACCGATTTTGACGGGAGTCGTACTGGCAGGTAGTTGATCTTTAATAATAATGAGTAACTAAAACAACTTTTATTTTAGAAAATTTCTTTAACGAAAAAAAAACTGAACTATTTTTATTTCATACGGACGAAGTCGCCGGCACAGCTAGTTATAAATAAGAAAAGCTTTCTTCATTTATTTACAAAGGTTTTCGTATGTAAGACGCTGTTAAATAAAATATTTTAATTAAATTAAAAAAAATCCGGTAACCGCACAATGTTGCGAGCCGCAGTTGCAATCAGAGCAATGTTATATTGCTATTAAATATTTCATTTTGTAAATTGAATCTGTGCCATTTTTGGCATTCGTTCAGGACTAGTTGGTATTAACATATTATTCCGGTTTTAAGTAACCATGGTCCTTATTACTAGTCTAGCGAGATGTCTCTTCTTATCTCAAGGAGATAAACACTGATTACACACCGCACAAGATTTATACTCGACAATCCGGGTAATACAATTACGACTTTTCGCCTAAACATCTTGTCCCATAAATCAACGTCTACCCAAGTCGTTTCATAGAGCCGGTGGTGAAATACAGATTATTATCAACTTCAAAGGCCCAAAGATCCAGCAATTACCCGTGACCTTGACTATGAAATCGGTTCACGTAGTCGGACTCACGCCGCGTGTCTCGTGATTACCACACCAGGACTAATAGCCGATGATGCCTGAAGAATCTGGTAAAGAACCAGACCCACGAGCAAAATTATTCACCTACAAGATGGACACTATAGATCATGGTTGCACAGACTTATTAAGACTAGGGGCCACTCTGGCAAATCATGAACTGGTGGCGAGCCGGCTGCCAGAAGTATAGGTAATTAAATTTTTTTGGTTTTATTCTGGAATAGAATTCAATATTTTTCGAATGTGTTATTTTTGCTGCCGGCGGGCCACCAGTATTCGACCAGCGGACCGCGGTCTGTGCATGCTATAGATATTAAGAAAATAAATAATAATTAATAATAAATAAATTGTTAAACAAATGATAATAATAATAAACGTAATATTGTAGAAATCTGAACGGAAGGCGAACGATGGAAGGAAATGAATGAAACATAAAGAAAGGGACGAAAGATGAGTTTGAAAATTAATTAAAATTATTTTAAAAATTATTACGTAAATGAATACCCTCTCCACCCATGATACCGGTAAAACGAGGCTCCGAAAATTGGGCTAAAAAAATTAAAAAGAAACTTTTGTAAGTCAACGAGGAAAGCTTGTGTCCATTGCATGTTCTACAGCTGAAATATATTGAGATGAAGGCGCTGCGACTACAGAAAATCATCAATAATAATTAGAAAAACGTCATATATCATAAAAAATTGAATACTTCGTTTACTTTCCTTGATAAAAATGATAATTTCTTTCAATATTTAACCCCAGTAATTTTATGGTTCATCTATCGTTGACAAAATGGATACTCGAACTTGAAAACATCGGAGTGTTCATAAAGATCATTTACTTTTTTTTTAATAACGACAATTTTAAAAATACGCTACATAGATTTTTAAAAAAGATTCTAGGATCAGGTATTCCTCGGTCTATAACGAAAGTTCAGCTTGACGTTGATTTATGGGACAACCACACTAATTAAAAAAACACAATGTATGCGTCTTACTTAAAACGAAGATAATTGAATGTAATAGACTTTTCTATTTTAATTATCTTTCATATGAATAATGGAAGTTATTTGTTTAAACGTACTTTTTTGGTGTAATGATGGTCGACGGTAGAATTTAAGTGTCTAAAATATTCTGTATTATTAACTTAACAAAAGGTTACTTATATCTAGCAGTGGTAGCCCAGCGATAGAAGACGTGTGATTCTAGGTCACGGGTTTGATTCTCGATATACAATCTTACATAATTCACACTTTCTGCATTAATTATATGAGATTGCCACAGCTCATAAACAAGTTTTCAGAGGATGGGCAGCAATGTCCCCTGCGTACCATGATATCACACTGCGATTGCCAATGCACCAGGTGATTATGGAATATCCTCCCATAGATATAGATATATATCTTTGGGTGTGATCCTTATTGTGGGCTTCTACGTGCTAATACGAAAACTTCGACATACATACAATCATTAAACTATTAAATACAATTATTCACAAAAAAAAAATTGGAATTATAAAAGGTACATATCTTTTATAGACTTAGCATATATCATATTTGGTTACTTGACTCTGTGTTTGGCACTAATCGGTGTAACATAACTCCTGAAGATGCCCCGTGGAGGGATGAAACACGTGTTGAGTAATTTGGTGGTGGCGGTTGTGTGATTTGCATATATCATATTAATATACAAATATGTACGGTAACAGGTACGTAATGTTTATTTTTTTGTTAAAGAGCTGTCTTTGTTTTTAAATTTGATTTGTTTTATTTAAATTAATTTATAGATTTAAAACCTCCAGTTTGTTTCTATTTTAAACAAAAACGTTATGTTCATTATAAATCTATTTTATTTATTTATTTTATATAACAAAGCCAACAACAAAATATAATTTCAGCATACAAAGTTTCCTATTACATAGTACAAAATTAAATATGTTTGCGTTTTGTAGGCTTAATAAACCTGGCCGTATTTATCTTAGTTATTATCTAAACGTTAATAAAATAATAAAACAATAAACAATATTAATCGGGTTTCTAAATAATAAAAGACACGAATAATCTTTGTTCAATTATAAATAAAAAAACGGAAAAAGTTTTATGCATTTTATATAATTAATATATTATATAGTTTTAATATTTACTGTAATGTCTTTCGTACATATTTATTTCAACATTCTAAAACACTATAAAATAAACAATCTGTAAATAAATTTAACACTATTAAAATTATTTTAAATATATTATAACGAATAAAATAGCGGTTGTTTATAACAAAAAGCTTACCTTGTTATAACAGCTATTTAAAACAAATAATTATTACTGATTAATACACATGGCAACAATAATCCGCCGTTCCCGCGCACTCAGCGAGTTGTCAAATAAAGAGTGTCGTTCAGCGACACGGCAAAGCACTGAACACTGAGACAGATCACTTGTTAAATGACTCATACGTTAATAATTCGTGAACAAACATATCCTTAACAGCGAACATCTAAACAGATACTGATAGTAATACGTATGATCTTAGCTTCTATACGGGATCGAAAATAAACATTAATATATGCATGCGGGCAGAGATACCGGTTGACATAATTCAATTATTGTTACATACTGTGGTTTCTGACTCGGAATGAAACACCACAGGTTTACAAGGAGTTCTTTATTCACAAATTAGGTCACCCTATTTTAACACAAAGTATACTTTCGCTTACTCTAAACTTCGCTTCCAAATCGCTTGAGAAATCACTGTCCAAATAACTTGCCAAATAGTCACTTTATATCACTTATCGTAGATCTTAATCCAAGTACAGTAAGTTAGTGTAACTTCAACAACAACACTGAACTGTCGACATGGGGAGAACACCTATTTATGCTACTGAGTATGTTCTAGTAAGTTCGAGATAGTACTCAATTAGAATTTCCGAGAACCGTACACAAAAATCTATATATAACTTCAAGGTCACGCGTGTTTACGGCACTTCTTGATCCAAGGGTTCCGTGTTTATTGCTTAGAGGGTTTTGTAACTCGTGCTTTGTAACATTATTATCATTTACTTGAAAACCGCTTCCTACAGGTCTATGTATGTATGTTCAGTAGTCATAGACCCGAAATGATGATGAAATATTCTAGGGCAATTATAATAGGTTAGTAATATTCTTATAATTATAAATAAATGACTTAACAAATTTCCTTTGCGATTTTTAAAAATGTATCACAGATTAAAATTTATATTTGTTCACATAACAGTGTAAAAAATTAAAACGGAATAGCATAGCAGAATATCAATAAATAGTCTAGCTGTTAGAAAGTTTGTATAGCATATCCAACTTAAAAATAAAAAACTGATCTATATAAAGCAATTAAAAACTTTTTTCGTGCATCATAGCATCATCGTAATTTATTGTTTTTTTGTTGGTTAGTTATCTTTTTTATATAAATGACATAAAGTACATTACAATTTATGTAAACCATAATCTATCATATACAGATTAAAAATTAATACAATGAATCAACTTCTGAATTGACCATTGCGTCGTATGTAATGGAACTCGTAAGAGATGTTATATAATAATATTTCTTGAAATACAGATTACTTTTTGTGAACATTAAATATTTAAAACATAACGTACCTTATTGAGTTCTATTTTTAATTTTTTTTATTTATATAATTTGTCAGAGATTATTTATGTTTAGCGAAGTTTTTTTTACAATTTACTTTTATTGTACTAAAAATGCAATGGTTTTATAAAATTAACAGGCATCTTAAGTATTTATCGTATTTTTATTAGGATAGCTTTCTTATACGTGTGCCGTTACATCTAACTTCAATACACATTTTTTGTACTTTTGTCGTATAACTTCAATAAAAATATTTTTTGTAAAAAAAATATTCGTTTGCTTGTTTTAAATGCGTATAAAATTGCGGCCCACGAACATTTTCAAATTTCGAACAATGGCTCAAACTATCAAGGAGCTTGGCCACCCCTGCCATAGATGATACACTTATTTATTAAATTATACTTGTATGTACAATAGTGATAATCAGATATGATCAACAATTTTATTATAATCTGTTCTCAAACATTGTATATATCTGTGCAAACATTTCCGCCATTGTATGTTTTATTATTTAAGCTAGTCGTCTTTATTTTTATTGTACTAATACAGTTATTTTTACTAATAAATATCTATTTTTATTACATTGTTTTTACGTATTTTTAATTACTATTATGACTTTCTCACGAGCGTCGTGTTGATGACGTAATTTTTATTTATACTCTATATTATGTATATAGTCTGTATACATATATTTTTGGATTTTATACCGGATGCTTTATTATGTCACCTTGATTTATTAAAAATACATATTATTAACACTTTTAAATAGGTTTTATACCGTCATATTTTTAGAAGTGTGTTTTACAGATAATAAATTTATAGTCAATATGGACATACTTTTTTATATGACGGAAGGTACATCATACATTAGTCGATAGACACCCTTTGCAAGGCATAGGCCTTTCCTAAAGATCACCACGATGATCAGTCTTGAGCTATCCGTATTCAGTGACTTCACGAAAATTTACTAGTGGAAGGACCTATCCAAGTCTTGTGTACCGGCTTATACTTACGCGTGGAGTCTTTCGGCCCCATTGACATTTGGTTGCATGAACAATGTTCCCTTCCCACTGTCACTTCAAACAAGAAATTCTTCATTCTTTTACTTCTTTCGAAGGAACTGTGACGTTTCGGAACGCCGCTCATCATTTTATGGCTGGCAACACTGTGAACTAACGCCAGAAAAAAAAAGAAACGAGTCTATAACGTTACTTGAATTGTTAGGTAAAATATACTGTTATAAGCGATTAGCGGGCTAAGTTGACCACCCGAGCACGTTGGCGAGGAAGGTAATAACCAAGCCTAATCGAAGGTGTATTCACATATGTACAAGGAGTATTTACTATTTATACGCCTTAAGGCAACGACCATTCAAAACAGTGTTCGAATTTAAATTCGAAAATCGAATTCCCAAGGATGATATCACAAAAAAGTATTATGGCCGTAGTGGCCAGTAATACGAAACGTGAACACTACACTGTATATTGTTGCCAGTCTCAAAATAATGTGCAACGTTCCGAAACGCCACATAACTGTGCTCGAGGTCTCATTCGAAAGCATCGGCTTGTGTTATTACACAATATTATTACTAGATTAGTAAGATAACTTTTACAATACAAGTATTCCGAAAATTCATTCCATATGGAAGTCTTTATTTCAATTACAGTAGAAACCTTTTCGTCTAAGTTTCTCTATTCCTACACGTTAAATCTTTACAATTGTAGACGTTCGCTATTATCATCTGTCCTATAGACCTTTATCTTTATACTCGCGCCGAAAACGCCTGTATGATTGTTACTGCAGGGGATACATTACGTCGAAAAAGGGGAATTCCACAGAAATATAATTCTTCATTTACATCGGGCAAAACAGCTCTCTACAATACTTCTTGATTTATGATTGGCTGACGATTTTAATTGGTTGAATAGTTTTAAATCGGTAAATATGGGCTAAGTTTGATGAATATACACACTTCTAGTTCGGACCTCTTGTTGCTATTACCTCCAAGACCCACTGACACTCGGATGAATCACAAACTACTAACTCGTGTCACTTGTTGCAAGTCGATAGAGTAGCGATGACGGAAGGTGGCGCGCGAGTGGAGAACCGAGCGTCGCGACAGATGCTGACAGCATCACGTTTGCATCGCGACAGAATCCAGAGCGAAAGCGCTCAGCTAGCGACCTCTACGGGACTCCATAGACGCGATCGCGTGACAGCGCGTACAGTACTTGGTATAATTATTGCGTTATTAAAACTCTATATATATTGTATGTATATAAAATAATTTTGTTACTGTGATATAATTTATAATTTTTCTCGCGTCATCTTCAAATAAAATTACAAGAATTTTAATAATTAAAATTCCTTCCTGAGGGCGCAGTTCGAGATTTAACGTAGGGCGGAACGACGGGTGAATGCGGATCGCGTACATCCTACCGAAATTTAATCCGCGTTAATTTGCATTGTCAGTGTGATATCTAAAGTTTTATTTCAAATTAAGATTTAATCACGCCCAGAGAGATTATTCGTATGATGGATAAATTTAACGGTGGATCCCGGACGGATCCCAACCGTCGACATACTTATTTTTACCATAAATATTGTTACAAACACAATATTTTTATTGTACGTAACATTTATTACTATTGTATTGTATTATTTTAATAAATAAATATATAATCATTAAAAATATATAAAGCTTATTCGAAGTGGTAAACATTGGCTACAGTCCTTTAAGTATTGAAGACAGTTATAATTAGCAGCACGCATTCTTTCTATAAGAATTTGTGGCGTGCATATGGCGCGCCACTCGCTAACCGCTCCGCCTTTGGACCGCGTCTCGAAAAACGCGTTGCCTAGCAACGAGCTCTTACCCACGTGCCCGCGCAGTCGATCGGATCGCGGCAGCGTCGGTAATGAAACGGATAGATGGTAGACGCAACAAAAGTTTGCATCGCACTGTTGAGAGTCTCCGCGCTCATTGTAACTGCGAGCGGAGGTGTGGTCAACATTAACAAGAAGCTACAGAACTACCTTGTCTCCTTCAAATTCTTCACTATATGGATTGTCTTAGGGACTCAAATTTATCATGGCGTTTAGAGAAAGCATAACTCATACTCTAGTCGATAAAGATCAGGACTACCACCAGTTTTCCAGCTTTAATGAATTCCGGAAAGTTTGTTTGCGGCCAATGATTGAGTGGATCGAGATTTATGACTCAGCTCCGAATCTAGCTGAAAAGAGTTATTTTGGCGGTGGCGGTTGTGTTATTCGCACTGTTTGCCGCATACGCATTTATCAGCGGGCTGGCAGGCGGTGCACTTTGTTGCACGACTACCACCGCATGTGCGGGGGTGGCTGGGTATTGGTCCTTTTCTTACTTGAAAAGACTATTTTTGGTTCTTGAACATAGTGTTGTCAAGTGGCCTAACTACCTTTTCAAAAATTGTATCTTAATAATCATGTGCCGATTTCCTGATACTCTTTTCACAAATATTATAGATACTATACTACTACTACTACTTATTACTTCTTCACAGCTAAAAGCCCACTAAACCTTCAGAAGTTGAATAATGTCCACGTTGTTCTCTGTCCAATTGGGAAGGTTCTTTAGAGCTTTCAGCATAAATACGGTTATTTTGTAAAAATATTGCTAATTTCCTCATCTGTAAGCAAAATTTTTTTGTGACCTACCTTTTTTTTCCGCTTAAGTAGTTATAACGGTTTTAGCACCCTATTCTGTTTCAAACTATAATTTTATTAATGATTAGTGCTTATCTTATAGCATGCAAGTCATTTTTAAAACTACACGACATGGTTCTAGGCGATATCTTCATCTCCCAAGATAAAATCTTTTACTTTCGGACAAGATTTCATCGAATTCTTTCCTTTACTACTTTGAGCGACTTTTTGTCACAAACAAGAGGTTCCATTGACCCTATCAAAAGCCCGGTACACAAACATTTAAATAATACGAAGCGTATGGAGGACTTTAAAAATGTATTTGGCAACATACATACTTTACATAATGCAATCACAGCAATTCGGTTCCTCTATCACTTTTCTTCATTTTAATATCACCGAATGCTTGGAATATTTTGGCCCGAAAATATATAAGAGTAATAGAAATGACAGATTCCAAATTCAAAAGTTATGTTTTGTTTATTTTTAATTATAAAAGTATTTATGGTCAAAGTTGTCGTTTCAACCCTTAGACGCCTACTGAAAAGCATATGCCAGGGGTGGCCAAACTACTCGCGAGCCACATATGGCTCTTTGAACGATTATTTTTGGCTCCGATTGATTGTTATATTATTTTAATATTTGATTTTATATAACCTATGTTAGCACCTGGGAAATGGTAACAAATTACTTGTGTAATTATTATTCCACCATAAAATTAGCGGAATCCAAATACCGATCATAATTAATTAACAGCCATCTGAGGTATGTAACAATAATAATATGTTACTTCAGTACACGTTTTGTACTTTTGTTTAATTAAAAAAAAAAATTGTAACAAAAAAAAAACATTCTTTGTGTTTTAAATGCGTATTAAATTGCAGTTTACAAAAAACTTCAAATTCCGAGAAATGGGTCGGACTATCAAAGAGCTTGGCCGCCCTTGGCATATGCCTTCCTTAAAGATATCTAGGGAAGGATATACCATAATCGCCTCGCTTGGCATTTACTACGCTTGGATCAGTGTGGTATTATGGTACGCAAAGGATACTGCTGCGCATCCCATTGGAAATTATTTGTGAGCAGTGGCAATTCTACATATTTATGCAGTGTGAATTATATAAGATTGTATCAATGAAATCGAATTCGCAACCTACAGTCCCATGTCTCGGTCGTATACCACTGGGGTACTACTCTAAAACGTAGTATCCTTTTTTTTATACCTACGCCTCAATCTGCCGTTTTTGCTGATTCCATCCCCATATATACCATGCAAAGATTGTCTGGCGCAAATCACCTTGAGAATTAAGATCGCATTTTGTAAAAATCATATTACTTTCATTATTGTATCCTTTCACGTGTATTAATAAATGTATTTTTATAGGTTACGGTGTAAAATGAAAAACCAGGATATTTTTATTTACCTTAATTAAAAAATATAAAACAACGTACATAAATTCATAAAATGGATAAATATAAATGAAACAAATTAATTAAAATGCAATTTAATCACATAAAAGTCTCAACAATAAATCAGCCTTAGGTCACATATGTCACACACTTGGTCACTCTAAGAGACCATATAAATAGCACCAAAAACTCGGTTTCTATATGGTAACATGTAATATCAGAGTTGCCAACATTACTAATGAAATTGCTGGTACCAAGTAAATCAAGGCAAAGGTTTAGTGTTGCCAGGATTGTAAAAATTGTTGAACTATAGAGTACTAAATCCTGTCCCCGACAAAACGTAGACTTGGAAGACAATGAGTATTTAGTGAAACTTTGCTGGTATTATAGCTCCGAAGGCTATACTTCATAGGTTCAGACCCTTAAACAAATGTAAACAAAATTCTTCGAACCCATAGAGACCTCACACTCGAACCATAGAGACAGCTATGTTATATGCTATATTTATGAGCTATTTCAACACATCGTTTATACTTGCAGACATATTAAAAACGGTTTTTAGTCATTTTGAAGTATTCTATTCCAGAGTAGCCATTTTTCTTTCATTAATATTTTTTTTTATGTGTAAAATGCCTATATATCTGTCTATACTCGGGATTTTTCCGACGAAACAGTTGACAGGCCAAATAAAGTTTTAGAGTGGGGGTAAACAAACTGAAAGTACATCACAGGACACCCTTCACCACAGGTGATAAATAAGGAAGATATTTCAAAGACGCTGGATGTAGCCAGCTTCATGGTCATATTGGAAATTTATAAGGAATATCTTAGTATAACAGAGTACTGACTAGCGCCACCTAGTAGATTTTTAGAGACACTATTATAAAACAGTATATATTTACCGCTTACTTATATTCCTCCTACCCGCACTAAACATTTTGATAATACTTTTAAAATTCGAACAGCCCAGGAATGAAACATCCAACAGACTTCGTAGATTCCAGCCAAATATAACTTGGGAGTGTTTGAAACCAGGTGAATAGGTATCTTTTACGCAAGCATGAACCATCTTAGACCTCGTCATAGCATAAAATCAGCCGAGACAGAGGTCAAATGCTTTTTAAGCGAAAAAATCAAATAACTTGGCACTACAAATCTATTAGGAAATCAACATATAATATTATAAATTAAAATTAAATATAATGATACTTTAGCAGAGATATCAATTCAGCAACCATTGTTATATTTCATCGACTAATTGCATGCAATGATAGATTACAAATCATTCTATGTTGTTCACATATTTAGATCAAATCTCTTCATATATTTTTTAGTTTCTTTTTACTTGTTTGCTATTTACTAATAATTTTTGTTAAACCAGATTAGTTTCGATCACTTCGTTTACCTTTCCTTTCACAAATTTATTCCATAACTAAAATTATTCTGAAATTAAATTAATTAAAACATAACCGTTGCCTTTGAAAGAATATACATATAAACATAAGAGCTAATAGATATAGCGATAAATGTATAAAATAACAGTTTGTATGTCTGTTACAACATTTTACAATGTTAGTATCAAATTGACCACAAAATGAAATGTCTAGTACACCTTAACATATAAACTATATACATTATCTAAGCCTATGAAGTAAAACCATCATAAAATAAACAATATATGTGTAGATCTACATTAAAACTGGCACTTTCACTTATATATATATAAAACTTTACTATCAGTCGTTTAAAATGCAACGTGTCCCATAAATCAAAGTCAACCTGGAAAGGTGGGGGAAACCCTCCCTTCCCCTTTAATTAGATTAAAAACCGTAAATTGTCTATTTTTCCTGACTTTTATGTTACCGTGGGTAAGGTACTCCTGTATTCGACAAACAAAATTTTCAAATTCAAAATTAGAACGTTGCTAATTTATTTTTTAAAAATTATATAACAAAGGATGCCAACCAACAATTCGTGTGATGTGTTATATTTTTAAAAATATGATGCATTTATAATCATTTATATTATTGTTCTGTACTGTTATATCCAACCTAAGTACCATCCACTTAACATTCCCACTTCCGATCACTCAGCGTTTCCCAGAGTCCCAAAAACGCAACCGCCTCGCCGTGTCAGTTTCCATCCATCCTCCGCAGAAAACGGTTTCTCTTTTATTTCACTTTAAACCTTGTGAAATTGACACACCGAACGATGTACTAATCTGAATCATTTTATTCGACTTTGAAGCATTTGAAATTCAAACACCGAACATTGCACTAAAGTGAATAGTATATCCCACTTTTAAAGCTTTAAGTTTGTGAAATTCATACCGTACAATGTACTAAAGTGAATCGTTTTATTCCACTTTAAAGCCTGAGAAATTCAAACACAGAAAACATCAAACATTAATAACTAGTGCTGCCTCGCTCGCACAATACCTACCACACACAGACCTGTGCGGGTTCATTCGCCCACGAGTTGTACTACGAAAAATGTATAGACATAGCGGCAAAATAAAGAAGCCGAAGGGAAGCAAGAGAAGCAAAGAACAAAGAAGGGTCGGAACAAGCCAGAAGAGAATCAAGAACCAAATCGATTAGCAACAATCGACTAGCAATATTGAATCCTTACTTTCTTATACGTTCAACGAACTTTCACATAACGACCATCTTCTACCGTTGAACCGCCGACGTTTCAATAATCCCAAATAGAGAATACCATTGAAAAAACACCAAGCAAAGATCTTCAACAAGTCCAGTCCGGTTTATCAGCATTCCCAGTGCAATCACACTCGGTACCATTCTGGAGAGAACATCCGAAGTTATAGTCCGTGCAGTTTGAAGCGGTTATCGACCCACTACACGGCGGTGATGAACAGGGATTTAAATACTTGCTGCAACAACAGCAGACGACGGACGTCAACCATGTCGGTGATCTATTACTGCAGCCACCTGAGACTGGGAAATACCAAGCGATAAGGGAACGTCTATACTCGGTCTACGGTTAGTCTGAAGTAAAGAACTTTCAAAAACTTATCAGCGGACTTGAGCTAGGCGACCAGAAATCGTCCACATTGCTCCGAAAAATGCGTGGACTCGGGAGGGATTATGATCACAGAAGATTGATTGGATATCGAGTGGCTAAACCAGCTTCCACCGTCGATACCAGGCCCACTCGCTATCAACGCCGAGAGCAAGCTCGACACTCGCAGCAATGGCTGGCAAGATGGTCGGTCGAAAACATGGAAGTAAATATTGGAAATGCCGTTATCACTATAAGTTCGGCGATAAGGCAAGACAATGAATCTCCTTACACAAGAAGGAAGACGTCGGAAAACTAAAATCGAGACCGATCTTAGCGAACGTCTGTGTGATCAAGAACGTTCCCTCTTCGACACGGTCGAAGACATCTCGGTCTTCGTCGTGAACAGCAAACGAAAATCAAAGTCGGCATACAGTCTCAAGGTGTTCGCGGCAATCAACACACCTGTTGCGCACACACTAGCTGTCCCCGCACTACGACTAACTAGCGGCAGGCGAACGAGGGTCATGCGCGGGCGCGGAGGGCACGCTAACAGAACCTGCACCCAGACGGCAGGCGCACACGCAGACGCGACTAGACATCGATAGACGTCGGACCCATACTACTCGCTAACCAATTTTCCCGCGCTTTCGATCATAGCTGGCTGGTATCGCTAATTGTATGACACGCAAATAATATCCTGCCAAGCTTTGTCAAGTGTTTCATTTGTACACTATAAGGATTAGTTTTGAGGAAAGAATAAAATTGGTAAGCAACACAACCAACACCTGAACCTGATAATCAGGAGAGATAAACTCGTAGTGGTCGCACAGTTTACTATCGGCCTTAACCAAGCAACGATTACGTCGTGGAAGTAATGTGGCAATCGTTTTACTGTGCGCCATCTAGCGGCGTTGCCGCAAAGCGAGTTGGGGTGCAAAGAGCAGAGCCGCGTGCGCGGGCAACTTGGAAATTCAAACACTGAACGATGTACTACCATGAATCGTTTTATTTCACTTGGAAGCTTGTGAAATTCTAACACTGAACGATGTACTAATGTGAATCGTTTTATTCCACTTTGAAGCTTGTGAGTTGAGTTCTGAGTCTATGGCACAAGTGGCATCCAATAAATTATCAATTCTTTCAAAGGCGGTACTTCAGCTCTGAACAGCTGCTTAATCTTTACACTGCCCAAGTTGGATCCTGCAAGAAGTACTGCAGTCATCCCTTGGACGGTGCAGCCAAATATCATCTTGAAGCTTTGGACTCAGTTGGCCGAAGAGCCCGTAGGTTAATTAACAACGAAAAGCTCTCAAGTAGCAGACTACACATCCTTGAGCATCGTCGTCTAGTTGCCAGCTTATCGGTTTTTTATAGGATGCACTTTGGAGAGTGCTCGAAAGCTCTTTTGAACTGATTGAGCCATCTTCATTCCTATATCGGAGTACTAGGCGCAGGCAAAAGTTTCATCCATACGTTGTTGACATACCCAAAAGTCGAACTAAACGGTTTGAAAGCTCGTTTTTGGTGAGAGTCGACAAGATTTGGAACGATCTGCCTGGGTCTATTTTTCCTGATGAGTTGAACACTGGAGCCTTTAAGAGTTGAGTGAACAGGTTTCTTTTGGATGGGTGTGTACCACTTTCGTCTTCATATACACTTTACATCAGGTGAGATGAAAGACAAACGCCTATTCCATTACAAATATATAAAAAAATTCAAAACCGAACAGTAATAACTAGCCCCTCAAGAAGTTATTGAGAAATATTGTCACTAATTTTCACTAAATTTTAAAGAATTATTAACAAAAGTAAAATGATATGTAAGAAAAGGAACAATATTTAGCCATTTCCTCACATGCAGCCCGTTGATAAATGCCCATGCGGCAAACAATGCGAATTACACAACTACCACCGTTAAATCACTCAACACGTTTAGTGCCAAACACAGAGTCAAATCGGTGTAACATAACGGCAGTGCACTTTGTTGCACGACAACTACTGCATATACGGAAGTGGCTAAATATTGGTCCATTTCTTACTCAGGATGGACTTCCGCAAAATAACGCCTGATTCCATTAAATAATAAAATGATATGTTTTTTTAAATACGTTTTTTTTCATACCTTTTAAAACGTTTTTAATAGCGGCTAGCAAAAAGATGTCTAGGAATTTGGCAACCTTGATATATAAAATTAGCCCTTACTGAATAATCATGTGCTCAAAATTATTATATCATATATGCTCTAACTGACCGTGTTAATAAATGTATTACTAACGTAAAAATATAATGCATTTTATATTGATTGTTTTAATTCTTTTACATTATCCACTTAATGTATAATTTCGACTTGACGTTGATTACTGGGACACCCTGTATATTCCTTAAGTTATGATTGTATGAACTTTGTTCATAAGATCACTTAATTTAATGACCAGTCGCGACGAACTTCTTGTAGAAGATTTTGCAAACGACACAATCGTTGGAGAGCTCGTGACGGTGCATTGCAAGCCCAACTTTTCCTAAACCTGTTAAAAAATTACCGTACATTTTATATTTAAACAGTAGAAAGACAAATAGCTGGTTTATCACCTAAAACAGAGGTTTCCAAGCTTCTTTATTCTCAATGACCACTTTTAAAAATTACCTGCTTATGGATGACCCTGTGCATTTTTTTTACCATATTCCCAAAACTGAACAACTAACCTGAAGATTATATCTAACTGGAAATTGCGATAGCTGAGTTCCAACTAAGCACACATACAAATACACCACATTTTTTGGACTGGAATGTCACAGCTTTCGAAATGGCATTTTAAGATTCCGTGGATGGTAGTGGCGAAGTTCAAGGGCTCCCGGGGAAGCCTCGATTCAGGCCGCTACTATTTTACTGGATAGGGGAGTCTATCACCTGAACATGTAATATACAAGTTTTAACAAGAAACAGACATTGAGCAATTGTTCGTTTTTAACAATCAAATTGCCCCCACGTGGGTCGTGGATTGTGGGCCTAACTTGGTAAACACTGACCTGCATGACTCTTGAAATTAAACTAACGTTTCATTTCTTCACTATCCAAAAAAGGATTTGTTTTACTGGACTTTAACTTATTGCTTTAAATCAAGGTTTCTCTGAGTTTCTCGGATCAGAGAACTTGAAACTGATAATTCCTGTTCGTCATTTCAGCCCATCATCGTCAACAGCACGGCAAGAAGAATCCTTCGTGCACCTGTGACCCTGCGGTGGACCAGAACGTGACGCACCTGAGCACCGGCAATCCCGTGTTTGGCGCGCTTAGAACGGATTACCAGTTTCGGTTGCAGGATGAGGTCGAAGAAAGGAACATCGCAACAGTTATGGACAACGAGGAGAGTAACAGGACCTTTCTAGAGTACTGCAGAAGGGTCACAGGAGAGACCATTAAAAGGAACAAGATAAATAATTAAATCTTAAATTAATATCTAAACGAATGTAAGAAAAAAGCAAGTAAAAGAAATAGAAATAAAGCAAACCAAAACAAAATGTAAATCTGTCGTATTCTGGTGAGAAGGCGACGAACTTGACGTGATGAATGAAAAGAATAGGAAAAAATTAAAGGAATGAAATAATTCGTGAAGAATAAAGGATGAATAAATAAGACGTTGAAAAGATGAGAACGCAAATAATATGACAAAAAACGTTGTAAAAATAGTCCCTGTGTACCCTCGACAGGGGAAGTACAAAAGTGGAGGCCATGAAAAAGACGTTAACGTTCCCCAAATATATCTATAGAGGGATATACCATAATTGCCACGCTTGGCAAGCAGGTGATGGATCGTGGATGGATAGAGTCATAACGTTCCATGGTGACCAGTGCTGTATGTATATGTCAGAAATAAATTAAAATATATATATAAATTGAATAATAATCACCTTGTATTTTCAGTTCCTTCGCATCTTTTTCAACAATTGAATGATAATAATCCTGCATTGAAATATTAAGTTTATTTCTTTGTAAATATTTCTTGTAATACACATCAGCCATGGCTGATGGTCTATATGTGCCAAAGGTCTTCGGTTCATTGTTTATAATTTTATCAGAACTTACTCCAGGATTACTATCTTTTATCTCACTGACTACACTAGATTCTGTTACTCTATCATTCCCAGGACTTTCTGCTGCGGATGTAGATGCATTTTCTTTTATAAAATCATCTGGTTTCAACAGTTTTAAGTGCTTGTCTTCATAATTTTCAATTTCACCGCTTGTCTTTGGAAAATCTTTGGCCATTTCAAGTATTGATGCAATAGCTACATTTCTCTGTCTCTTTCTCTTATGCACTTTTATTTTTTCGTCATGAACTTCTTTTATAGTAACAGGCGGATTAACAGTACCAATTTTACAAAATTCGTAAACATTTTCCTCGTCATAATCTATGTTGTCTGGATATGTACTTGTTTGTTTTACCTGAAATTGAAGAAATGAAAGTCAATTATAAGTAATAAAAATCGATTAATATAAACAAAAAACTAATACATATAAAAATATTTCTGAAATAATAAATAATGTAATGATAATATAATAAAATTATATTTCATAATTTCTAAAATTTGTATTACTACTTATTCAAATTGTTTATTATTTACTGTCTTATCTGTCCCAGCAGGATTTGAACTGCTGGAAGTTGCCTGTGAATATAGAACGCCCTGGCCTGGGAACCCCCTGTTTGATGCGTCACTGACAATGACACAGTGTAGTTACTACAATCTATTTTATTTATATAATTTCTATATACTCCATATGCGTGTAGATCATCAGATATTATATCCCAAAATCCTATTTATAATATGTTTTTTATACACATGTGCTTTATTCAAATATTCAAAGTCGAGATATTTGGTTATTAATTTATATAAAAGACTGTCATTGCTGCTCATAGACACACACTGCAAAGCTTAGCAAAAAGATATATAGGGGAAAAGATATCTAAGCGAGGATATACCATAAACATAACACTTGGCAAGAGGCTTGGCAACCGTAATGTCGAATCAGGGTATGCAGAGGATGCTGCTGCCCATCCTAATATATTGCAGTGTTAATTACACGACCTATGAAAATAAGTCTCAGTCCTCTACCACTGGCAATGGAATGTCTTGGATGAATGCTTTAGATAAATGTGTATGTACAGAATAATAGTGTGGTTAAACTAGAAGTTAATTGTCAAAGACTTGCTTTGCTTTTAACATTATATTAGGGACAAAAATATAAATTAAATTAAATGAAACAGTAAAAAAGTAAATTTAACTAAATAAAAGTAAAGTAGGTTTATAGATGTAGCCGAAAAATTTAGAGTTAGACATCTATGCATTGAACGGTGGCAATAAAAGGTTCTATGCTATGCTACCTATGACTGTTAGTTATTCCTTACTTGCACAATGTAACTATTTTATCTATAGTCAAATAATGTTTTATTTACATAAGTTATTTTGTAGATAAGTCTCAATTAGCACATCGGAATTACACAAAAGAATTCCCACATCAGATGAGATGCATGAATTTGCATCCAAACACTGTTGAAATTTTTTCCTTGCACTAAGCACTTTGCTAATACTTTTATAATACAAACAGC
The DNA here is from genome assembly GCF_028537555.1 of Battus philenor. Lineage (NCBI taxonomy): Eukaryota > Metazoa > Arthropoda > Insecta > Lepidoptera > Papilionidae > Battus > Battus philenor. Next base: position 980,823 of record NW_027181759.1, on the reverse strand, counting down.
CAAGAAGTGGCACCACCACTTCATTATTACCAGCCAGTTAGAACTCAGAAATCTTCAAGACAAAAGTGAATAGATTTCTTCTAAACAAACATGTAACATTGTAGACCATGACATTGCTTAACATCAGGCAAGAAAGAAGTCAAATATTATATACCTATACAGTTTAAAAAACCAGGCATTATCTATACTTCTTGTCTATTTTTCAGGATGTTGATGTTATATATTTACATATTTATCTACCTTACTATATCCATGTGTGTTTTTATATGAAATAAAAATAATTACGATTGATAATTATCTTTAGCACACAGTCTGATCCCTTCGTCCTAGATTTCTATTTATTGCTATAGTATCAAGAAGTAATTTTTTAAGAAGAATAAATATATGTGAACACAATTTGACACAGCTCATACAATTACTCATCAGAGGTGGTAGTGGGCAGAATCTTCTGGAGTAACAACCATGTGCCAGAAGACCAGGTGTAAGTCCTCCACTAGACCCATGACATAGACAAGGTAGTGGGAAGTCCCTAGATGTTTTGAGTGTAAGACCAATCATTATCACAATCTTTGGTATTGTATTGTAGTGATTATCGTCTGACTTGAATAAATGAAGAATACAGTAAATATTTACCATTTCTATCATTTCTCGGATGAGATCTACATCAGGCCCCGTATGAAATTCCTCAACTGCACAACCGCTGTCAAAGTATTCCATTTCATTATCTGTTCATTTATTCAAACATATACATTTTATTAATTTAGGTTATTTATAAAATAAACAAATTGTTTATAAATTAATTGAAAGTGATATATAACTAAATATTTAAACATATATATGTGCAAAAGGTGATTAGTTATAGGTGCAAAAAATGGTGAATGAGTATCCCATTAGTCATCAAGTGATAAATGATAAACTTTATCCTTACTATCATTTGTTTCTGAATCAATCATTGATGTAACATAGTGTTCTATATCCAGATTACTACAACTTAAAATTAATTATTGTTTACTATCTGTCCCTGCACATGTTGTACTGCCAGAATATAAATATTGGCCTGTTTTATTCCAATATAAAAATCAAATTTATGTCAATTATTTGAGAATAATCTCTGTATACAGGATAATTAAATGTATATGAAATCCGATAATTAAATAACTTTGCACAGATAGGGATAAACATAGAGTTTGATTTGTTAACCCAGATTATATGTAAAAATCAGGTATTATATTAATAATACATATGTAATATTATAAGGTACCTTCCAAAATTTTTTGATCTGGTGGTTTTGCTGTCGTAGTGATAACATGTGCAACATCCCCAGGTATTCTACCTTGTGCTCGTAATAAATCACGTTTGATTATTTTTTTATTTGTCCATTCAGGCTCCATTATTTATGAACGTAGCCACTAAAGTTAAAATATCTTTATATAAGTTACAATTAAAATAATAAATAAAACTTCAATTATTGCGCCAGATATTTTGACTTTGTCAAAATAACCAAGGCTGCCAACACCTATTTACGTAATACCCCAAAAATCCAAGCAAAATTCCCTTAACCGGAGAGGGAAAAAAACCTATTCCCCACACAGAAATAAAGGAAAAAAAATCATGCAGTTTTTATTTATTTTTATTAAGGCTTTTGCCATATCTTATAATTTAACATATTTTTAAAAGGTATAAATCTGACAATCCCACCCTGTTTTTATTGCGTGTCTCTAGTAGTCATTAAGGAAACTATCGTATCTGTGTGTAGTCTGTTTCCGTTTGCTGTTTTAATATTTTATAAGTCCCTGAACTTCCTCTCGATTGGTGCCTTAGCGAATGGAAGCATAAATAAAAACAGGATCACTATTTTCAAATTTGGAAACAAATATTGTCCAGCGGTGCTTTTAGAAGAGAATACTTTTGCCCGGTAGCGTTCAGCATAGCATGAGCTCGCCATTCATCATCTAAATTCTTGTCTGCTACGAATTAGAAACATTCGTATGGGAAATCGCTGAAGTACAGGCGTCAAACATTTTTTTAGTAAAGTTAAGTAGTTAGTAAATTAGGCTTTTGATGGATGTACGATCGATATTATTCTTAACAAAGAAAGAGTTGATAAAAGGAGGAGGAGAAGGAGAAATTTGTAACGTTTTACGCTTCGTGTTGCTGATTCTAGAGTATTCGAATTCAAGTTTAAACGCTGATTTATATTAAGTCGCCATCAGTGATATGTAAGCTGCTGTTGTTAAGGTTGTGTAAATTTTAAATACTCTTTGTACATATGTGAATACACATTATTCAGTCACATTTGGTTATCATCTTTATTATAATAGCCTATATTTAATAGCCCAACAAATTTAAGTTGCGAAGTATCAAAACGAAGAAGAGAAGAGAAAGTAAAGTATCGCGAAAAATTACGATCAATTTCAATTTTGATTCCATAATACACAATGTAATAATAAATATAGTACATAAGCAAAAAGAACTGTATTCAGAGTAGAGTAACGAATTTTTTGACATCTATTTACAAAGTATCAAATTATGTCAAAGTGGATAGACAAACCGCCAAAATAAGAATTTTAAAGTTTTCTTTTATCCCAGTAATCTTTAAGAATATTGGGATAGGACAGTTATAAAACGTTATCTTCTACAAGAAGATAAATCACTTTTATATAAAGCAAAAGTTCTCGAAGACTCTTTAACTGTAGTTTTAACCATTGTCACTGGTTCACTTTATTTGGGTTATAAACCCAAGTACTGATCTATTGACTTACTTCACCAAGTCTTAATACAAAACTAATAGTTGCTAATACAATATTCCGAGTGCCCGTTTCAGTTCAGGTGCCAAACGAAAAACGTAAAAATATCATAGTGACATCTCTTGACTTGTTTTTGTGTGGCGTTTATTTTTTTTTAAATCAGAGTTATGTACTTTAAGTAAAATTAGATCCAATATTACTTGTACGTGGAAATAGAGTGGAGCTGCCTATGGAAAAACTAACACAGGCAAGTTAGATTGTGAAATTTGGTAGCTACAACTCCCTGACTACCATCTGCACTACCTATATAAGAGCCGGCATGCTGACACAAGAGCTGACGTAGATTTTTTTTAGCTTATTAGCTCGCGGACTTTGGATCCGCGAGCCCTGAGTCCAATGAAGCTGTAAAAGCCAAAACGGCTAACAGCGCGCATCAACATTAGATTATAGCCAGCCAGACAAGAGCAGTAACATTGATAGTCCATACTTACTTTTAAAATTTCTGAACAGCAGTTTTAATAAATATCCTGAGTGTTATGAAAAAGTGACTTAAATAAAATGAGCAACTTTTGCAGACTACATGGCAGCTTGGAACTAATTAATATAATTATATATATATTTGATCTAAAATACTGAAAGCTGTTGCCTATGAGAAAAATTTATTGTGATCAACTTATGCTACAGTTAAAAAGATACTGGTAAATATATGTGTAGTAATATTTTAATTTTTGACTTTGAATGGAATTATCAAGTTTTGATTTTTTATTTCCTTACCCACATTACGTTATTGCAAGCTCCTTGATAGTCGAGCAATTTTTCAAAATTTATAATTCTCATAAACCGCAATTAAAAAACATGTTTTAATAAAAGTAAAAAAGGTGTAAGAAATTTAGAGATATTATATTTTTTAAAACATAAATAAAAAACTACATATATACACTGAAAATTAAAAATAAGTCAATTATTTCACTTAACAAATTAAATTTGGTGAATAAATATTTGTTGTCAGTAATTTTAAAATTAAAATGTAATAATACAAAAATGAAACGGTGAGCTTAGGCACATATGATGTGAGCCACAAATAATCTTTCGAAGAGATGTGTTGGCTTAGCGAGTTGGCCACCCCTGCTTTATTCTATAAAGATAGAGCTGTTTATCATTCAAATATTAAGAATATGTTTGTAAATGATTACAATAAATTTGTATGCATTATGCCTGGAGGTCTCCTCAGGGAGTCAGCTATTTACCTATGAAGATAATTAAAAACATGTTATAGACTTCAAAAAGTGTGACAATTAAAGATAAATTATATAAATCAATATGTGCACAATGTTGCTGCATTGATCAAAATCAAAATATTGTGTATTCAAAGAGGATATTACAATCACTTTTAAATTGTCAATAAACATTAAGAGTCAATATTGTTTTCCCTACAGGAAGCAGCCACTGGAATGCAGTTCTGCTGGGAAGAGCCAGTGAGAAACTCAACACTTGCCTTTTACAAATATAGTTTTATAAAGAGTGTGACAATAATTAGGTTGCTGAGTGAGCACCAACAACATTTAATTCCACAAATAAACATCAGTATACTATTCTTGGATAGAATAACATACTTTTTTAATAATATTTCTTTTTTAATATTGGTTTTAATTCTCTCTAGTGGCAGATCTGAAATTAATTAATTTTATTTTACATACATATGTGCCATATGTTGTGCCATAAACAACTTATATTTTGGAAGACAAAAAGGAGTATACAGCTTATTGTTATTTTTTGTCGTAACACCATAGACTTTTTTTAATAATTTTGGATGTTTTGTGGAATTGTGACAATCAGCTTAATGAGACAAGACAATCAATAGGTTTTATAGGTTTTTTATTGTAATTATGGGTGTAGTTAGACAAGGCCTCCTAAACTCACATAACTAATGATTAATTTCACCTTTGCTAACAAAAGAGTAATGAAAATATAAGCCTTTTTATTTTATTCATTGCAAATAATTTTTATTATAATATCAAAAAAAGTATTGCACATTCTTTAATCTACCTTTCACCATCTCTGATACAGTATCAAAAATTTCCCATCTTTTGGGTAATCTAAGAATTGATTAATTTTTATTTTTTTCAACATTATAGTTGCCTAGCCATTGAGGATACACACATTAGAAGAAAAATCACATTTAAATTATTATTATTATTTTAATGAGGCCTCTGCTATTGGGACCTCTTCTTCCACCCCTATTTTGTTGGGAACAGGGTTTTTTTATTTCTTAACAATTTTTTCACATGCATTTTTTATTTTCGTCCTCGGCTTCCATAGTTCACAATATCTTTTTTTCTTCCTTCTATCATTTCATAATTCCATCTTCCGTTCTCAATCATTCCATTCCTTTCATCCATCCTCAAACACTTCAGTTGTATTTTCTATTGCTGTATCACAGCTTTATTTAGTTTATTTATTTTTGTCATGTACATCAATTTAACATTTTTCTATTTTAATTTCAATAAATCTATCTTAATAAGATTATATATATAATAAGACTTACAATATTTTATGTTTAACTATGTTTTATTCCTATTAATTACATATTGTGCAACTTTCCTGAAGAATTTGAGGACGGACTCTCTTGCATCCTTATCTATTAGGCGTCATCCTATTATTATAGGCGAGTGTGGCCTCCTCAATCTTTTTTCCTTTCCGGCATTCAGTCTCGTACCGGAGCCCTCCAAATGCGGGACATTCTGCTATCAAATGGATCACGGTCTGGTCCACGCCCGGTTCACAGAAGCACGAGAGCACATCTCTGAGCTTAAACCTATGAAGGTACTCAGAGAACCCCCCGTGCCCCGTGAAGAGCTGAACCAAGACCACGTCCACCTCCATGCTACGGAGCGCGCGGTAGGCCGCGACGGCGTCCGGGAAGAACTTCTGCATTGTCGAGACCGTCGTTCCATTCATGTACCTGCTATTCCATTCGTCAAGCGTTTCCAGCCTAAGCGGTCGCTTGACGTATGAGATAGGGCATTCCTCATATTCTGGTCGTCTTTTACTCTTTAGGACCGCGTCCTTGGCCAGTTGGTCCGCCCTCTCGTTTCCCTCCGTCCCTGCGTGCACTTTCACCCAATAGAAAGTAACGCTCTTGCCATTTTCTCTTGCTTTCATACAATTCTATTTTACTCTTACCGCTAAGGGATGGAGGGTATCCGATCTTGTGACAATTTCGAGGGCGGACCGCGAGTCGCTCATTATAGCGCATGCCTACGCGGACCCGCTGGCCGCGTACCCCGATGCTTCTGCTAGAGCCAGCAGCCTGGTATACACTGCAGAAGTTGCCTAACTTGAGTTTCTTTGTATGCAACTCTGCGGCGTCCCGCATGACGTAGAACGCCGCACCCACCTTGTCCTCTATACGGCTGCCGTCGGTATAAATTACCAGATCGGCAGCCGCGGTGGCAAGTCGGACTTCCTCCGCACTTTCCCCCAGACAGGAGAACTCCACACCAACTTGACCAGACGGGTGTGTTAGTCTCAGGTAGCTGACCGGTACCTCCAGGTCTGAGGGCCGAATGCAGGGACGCGGTGCTATGGGTCCTTGCGATCTTCTGTGCAAAGTCCCTCTGGACCGCGCCCAACTGCCTGTGTACCAGCAGCTTATTAGCCGCCGGCGCCCATACACTCGCCGCATACAAAATGATCGACTCGATCAGGAGAGGGTTAATGAGAAGGGTCCAGAATGTTCGGCCGCCTACGGATCCCTGTACGCACCCCTTGGTGGTCTCTCTGACGCACTCTGCCCCCGCATACCGTACGGACACTTTGCGATCGCTTAAGTGGCTGTCGACAAGGCGCCGCAGATTCGCGGGGCAGCGAGTTTCTGCCAGTCTGCACCTTATAGCAGTCCACCAGGCGTTATCGAAAGCTCCCTCTATGTCCAATGATACCAGCACCGCGATCTCCTTCTCCTTCAACCGAGTCCGCAGATGCTGGACCAGGACATACAGGGAGTCCTCGGTACACCTCTGCTGCATAAAGCCATATTGTTGGCGACTGATATAAGGCGCAATGTACCACGGGATCCTACAGACCATCATTTTTCCAGGACCTTGCCCAGAATGGGCAAGAATCCGATGGGCATGTAGGACTCCGGGTGCGCGTAGTCTTCCTTATCCGGCTTCCTCAACGCCACAACCACTGTCTCCTTCCACCTTGTGGGGAAGTGGGAGAGAGCGAGACACCGGTTGGAAAGCGCGAGCACTAGAACGGGGTTCACGGCGACCGCCGCACGGCAGATGTCTGCGGTGAGTCCATCAGCACCAGGTGACTTCTTGGCATTGAAGGTCGACACGGACCATTGGAGCTCATCCATCGTATACGGGGGGTCGCTTGTTTCGTCTTGGCCCCCCGCATTGACTTCGTCGGATTTATCTCTTACAGTTCTGTGGCCCGCATTGTCCTCCCCGGGGTTATCCTCCGGGAAGAATACCTCCGCCAGCAACCTGGCAGATCCCGCTGCGTCCAGCACTTGACCACACCGGACGAGGGGGACGTCCTCTCGCCTTACCTACGTACGACGTATCACTCGATAGACCCCGTCTCACATGGTTTCGCGGTCCTGCCTCTCACAGAACTGCTTCGAGCTTTGGGTCTGAGCGCATCTAGCTTCGAGGAGGTAGACCTCCTTCGCATTGACATGCTCCCGCCAGACCAGCTCCTTACGGGCCGGCCTCGCGTACCTGATCCGTCTCTTTTTCCTCAAGACATCAGCCTTGAGGAGAGAGAGCTGTTGCTGCCAACCCTCCACTCGATCGAGCAGAGCGTTCGAGCAAGCAGTTATGGCTACGCGACTGGAGAAATGTCTCCCACCCCGATAAGTGTCGAACGTCGGCTCAGACCCCTGGTTGAGCACATGGAGCTCCAGCTCATCTAATGCTGATGCAACCTCGGCTCCCCTCCGGTTCACGGTTTGGCAGCCCCATTCGGTGTTCCGGGCGTTCACGTCACCACCCAGCACCACGTTGGCAGTCTCCAAGCCCTCCACGGCTTTACCGATCCGGTCCAGGTATGGTCCGACGGGCATATTTGGCTCCAGGTAGACGGACACCACCCCTATCTCCCAAGCCCCAGTTTTCAGCCTGGCTACAGCAACGTTGCCAGACGTGAGGTGAGGACATTGAGTGATGTTGAAGTTTCGTCGAATAGTATCATGGCCGCCTTAACAACTACCCCGTTGTCTCGGGTGACGCATTGTACCCCCCTTGTTCGCATTCGGTAGTGTCGCATCTCGCCAATAGCACCGATGTACGGCTTCTGGACCAATGTGAGTACCCAGCCTCTCTTTGGCGCTTCGCATATCAGCTCGGCCGTAGCGAGCTTGGACCTCTGCAGGTTTAACTGCACAATCTGGTACTGGTGGTGCCCGGCCCGGAGAGTGGTGGGTCGCCTGGGCGCCCTTAGCAATACGCTATGGACGCCCGTGCTATGGCATCCCACCTTCTCCGGTCTACCTTTGCATTGTGGCAGTTCCGGCAGGCGGGGGTTTTCCCGGCTTGCCTGTCCTTGCACTTGGTGCGCATGTGACGACCACCGCTATAGCCGCACCGATCCTCAGATTCGGTGCATTGCCGCTTTCTGTGACCGTAACCGAGGCACCGAGTGCATTGGACCAAGGGGGCGTGGTTCTGCACCCGCACCCACTGGAGGTCCACGTGCAGTGTACCAGCGCCCGTTAAGTGGCCCCAGAGTTTGTGCGACACGCAAATGAATACATGGCTGGTCAGTGCGTTCCGCGCTCTCCGCCTGAACCTGACTTCAATCCTTTGGTCCTTCTCAGGGATGTCACTCAGAAGATGTTGGTTTTGAGTCTTAATCCGCCGATCTTGGTCGCATCCAGATCCCCCGTGTCGCTACCCGACGAAACTGCCACCGAGTGCGTCGGCTCGCACCCCGGTGGCGGCCTTTTTTGCCAGTCCGGCCGCAACACTTCTGAGGCACCTCGTTATTTTCCCTGAGAACCTCCCTGAGGCCGACCGGCTCTCTGGTATTTGCCTCAAGGAGCCTCTCATGGCTCTCTAACTTTTTTATGAACTCACTGTGTCCCTGTTGCTGTTCCGTCGGCGGCGGATTTACTGGCAGGCACCTCTCCCCTTCCTTCGCTCCGCTAGCCCCACTCGCCGACTCGGCGGGTGGCCCCTTTAGTGGGACCCGGGTTCGATTCCCATTAGGGAGCTCCGCCTCCTTCACTAACTCGTACAGCCTTGTGACCGCGCTGAGGACTTGGTCCTTTATCTCCGTCTTTAGGTTGCGCGAGCTGCCTAAATGTAGTTTTGCCCTACTCAGGCAGGCTCGCGCTTCATTTACGCGGCCCTTGGGCAGGTTTGTCCCCTTTCGGGGATTTTCTAGCCTCCGCGGCCGCCAGCGCAGGCTCGACGGTCCTTGGCACCGTACGTGGTTAAATCTTTCCGGCCGGTGCGGCGATCCAGGGGGAGGTCCTAGGCCGTTTCCCATTCCCCCACACTCTTCCATACACTTAATATGGGCGACGTGCTTACCCGGGCCGTTGCCCCTTCTCCAACTTGACTCACGTCGCTCCCTGCCATCTTTGTGGGGGTCCTCAGCATTTTGGGGTGTACTAGTCTATTTGTTTCAAAATATAAAGTTGTATAAGTAATATTATAAGATAATAATAAGATTAATTTCTCTGTGCGGTATCCGAATTTTTTAGTTTATCTATCTACCTTCAAAAAAATTTTTTTTTATTTGCTATAAGAGGGTATCCTCCTTCTTCTCATTATCACAGTTATGTCAATTATTAAAATTATAATAAAAATTTTAAAATTTTCTTTCTGGCTTTTTGCACAAACGGTGTATATCTATATAAAATTTACGCTATTTTCTTTTTAAAATACTTAGACAATATATACACAAAATCTTCTTATCCTAGTGCAATAGGCAGTCAATTTTCTTAATCTAAGGCAATAGGGCCACTAATCAAGTATTAAAATTTTAAAATCTTAGTATATTGACCCGTTTGTGTTGTCCGAGCTCACTGACCTTGGCCGCGGCGCAGTTGCGCGGTAGATGTCGCAGAATGACGCGCGGGCGGCGCGTAAGCGGCTCGAACTTCGTCAATACGTGTCTACCCTCTTTTATTTTTAAAAATTTGCTGGTTAAGATTTTAAAATTTTCTTACTTATACTTATTCTTACAAACTATGAGACGGGTCAAAGGAACCACAATCTCAGTGGCAGCCGCTGAGTATTTTTAGAGTTTTAAATTTAAGCCAAAATTTTATTTACGTAATTGTGGTCGCACTTTGACCTCTATGGTGGGCTAAGTTTTTCTTATTTTGAGTGTCAGCCCTTTCCTGGGCCCTAAAAAATGGTACCCTGTTAATCTGCGCAGGGTCCGTGACGGCTTTCCTTATCTATCCACCACTTAATTATTGTATTTTGAAGATGAATTTAAATTATTATTAGAGGCATTCCTTTAAACTTTTTTTTAATGAATTTTTGTTTTTTGACTGAACTGTCACTGCTTCTCAAATGGGATTCGCAGATTCCTGTTTCCGACGAGACCAATTGGTTATCGACGATGACTGTGTATAGGTGGCTGTGAAAACTTGAGAACGTGACATTTTCTTTTATTCGACAGAAGTAAAACTGCTGCTGTTTAGTAATGGGTAAAGTAGGCTAAGCACAGGCGGCCGCATTTCTTCGCACGCTTTTAAAATCGAATTTGTTATCCTGGACTAATTGGTAATAATAAATAAAACCAAATAATTTAAACAGATAACATTTATTATTAAAAATAAAATCTATTCCCCAGCCATTGTAATTTTTGTTGCTCGTCTCAACCATGACGTCATCAAAATGGCGGCCCCGCAAGATTTAACACATAGTCTCGTATTTTGATTTCCTATTGTTTCAAATTAGTGGATAATTTTTTTAATAATAATTGTATATTGAAGAAATATTTCTTTATTAATAAAAAAAACAATTATAAATAGATTAATATACATTTTATTTGTTTATTCCTAGCAAATGGCCATGATGTAACAAAGCCACTTTTGGTCAGTCTTTGTATTCTTAACGCTACATAAACCATACAAAATTCAGTTTTACTTAAATTGCTCAAAGGATTTGTGTAGTCAAATGGTTTACCAGATAGTTTTCTTTTAACCCTCTGGCTTCAATTTTAGTGACAGTTTATTGTGTATTACATTCTCTGAAAACCCTATTGAAATTTTTAGATGATATTTCAAATTATGTCATAGATTCTACATTCATATTTGTTTGGTAACAAAAATCTCAAAATTTATAATGATTAACATTTATTCATTCATTATGGGACAACCTGCATAAGGAATGCAGTCCACAGAGGCTATTTGATCAAATTGCATCAACTGTTATTCTGTTGGACATGTTTTGCTAATGTTTTCCTGTAATTTTTTTTTCTTTGATAATAACATCACGTTGTTTTAGCTCTTCTTCTAATTTGGTCCAAATATCTTTTGGTTTGTTCTCTTTACTTTTGTTGCGCACCATGTAAGTTTCTGTCAACTTGTTTGCATATGATGAAGGTATGAATGACTTGCTATCCGTTTTATGGGTTTTTTCCGAATTATTATTTATTGCAGCAGATGGTTTTGGTATATCTTTCCTTTTAAATGTAACTTGACCTAAATATAAGGCTGGTTCTTTAACCCTAGGCTTTTCTTTCCCATTCAGCCAATTTTGTACTTTTACAATTGATTCGTTCACTTTCTGGTCATTGTTATTAGTGTCCTTGCTAAGGGATTTGGTTTCTTCTACATTTAATTCTAATTTATCACAACTTTCACTACTATTTACAAGATTGTTTGTATTTATATGTGGATTTTCAAAGTCCTTTGGAGTATATAGCCTTGGTTTGTTTCTTGTATCACTATCAATGGGTTCTGAGTGAAGTTTCAATAATGATGCTAATGCCAGGTTTCTACTCATTTTAACTTTAAAATTATTTTCTTTTAAAGAGCTGCTAATTTTTTCTTTCAATTTATCACTCATTTCTTCCTTTATTGATTTATCAAGTCTTGTTGGTGTTTCTGATTGTAACCGCCCATTGTTATTTCCTTTAACTATGTTGTTGACTGTATTTTTATCTAAACCTTTAAAATTTTCAGTACTAGTACTTTTAGGATTAAAATTTGGTTTTGAAATTGATATAATTGTAGTGCCTCTCCCATCTGAAGGTTTCTGTTCATGTTTATCTTTATCATTGGGGCTTTCAAATCTGTCAACCTGAAGTTGGAATTGTTTTACATTTTAAATGTTATCTAAAATTGTCAAAAAGGATTTACAGTAATGAAAATAATATTAATTCATCATCATCATCATGTCAGCCAATAGATGTCCACAGCAAAGCGTAGACCTCCCCCAAAGATATCCACACGGTATTATATTAAATTAAAATAATGCATTATTTACTAAAATCATGAAAATTTGTAACACTTCTGTACTTTTTATTTTTGTTATTAATTTTTTTTGTTTAAGGAGTTTTGGTCAAAAGTCTACATGTACCCAACACTCATTGGTAATTAAATTTTATTTAGATAATTTTTTAAATAAAATATGAAAATAATTATTAACAATTAGATTTTGGAAGCCATATTCATTAGATAGATGAAACTTATGTAAGCAGTGGTTAAATCTGACATTTTTTCTGAAGAAAAATGAATAATAATATACATTAAATTATTGTTGTCAGAAAATCTAAATCATCATGTTAGTACTAGATATTGTACATTGAAATGTGTATTTATTGAAATTAAAGTGTTTGCTTGTTACGGAAAGTGCTTTAGCATTGAAAATGCATGGAATATTAATGTCATAATTGAGATGGTTTGTCATACATATTTTTGGGACTAAGTTAATAATTTCTTTATGTAATTCAATTATATATAACTCATTATAGTTGCCTCCGTAATTTGTTATCCAATATATTCATTCAAATATCTGATCTTTAAATGGGTAGTTGAATAAAAGGTATAAAGGAAGTTATAAATAAATAGTTGAATTGTATTACCATTCGCAGCATTTCAGTTATGCCAGCTAAGTCAGGGCTCTGTTTATGTTCAATGGTTACTCCACTAGTATCTGCTCCTTTTAGTTGCAATAAAAATTCATTGTCATCTAAAAAAGTTTTTTTTTCTGTACTTTTGATGTGTGACTTTTAAGCATGTGGACATACATTTAAATAAATTTAAGCACTAACATATCCTTTGCCGAGAAATAAAGAAGAGCACAACCAATATACTATGTTACAGGAGGTAAACATGACAGAAATGTTTACAATATGTCAAGATGTTGGAATATTGCTTGACAAGTAGGTACACTATTATTTATTTGACAAATATTCTGGCTGAATACTGAAACCTTGATTATAACTAAAAATATATAAAATTTATTGACACAGATTAAAAATCTCTTGTTATAATATATTTAGTATGATCCACTAAAATTAAAAAGAAATCTAATATAAACCATGTGTAGTTAGTTTACTAAGAAACCTTACCACATTGAGATGAATCTGAATATGATATATGTAAATATACATAAACATACAGGTGGTAGTGAATATCTATTTTCTATCAACATCTAGTTGAGGCAAATTTGCACATATAGCTATAACATAGCTAAAATACTAAAACAATGGTCAGCAAACCATAGCTCGCAGGCCACAATCTTTTCAGATTATATTTATGTTTATTTCATGATGTTGCGAACAATCTAGAAACATTATAGTAGATATTAAATTGTAAACAAATTTAAAATGAATACCATTAAAGAGGCTTAATATAATATATATTGTACATAGTTTTAACAAGAGAATTTTACGATTTAAAATAACGGTACAGAATTTTACTACTACAACTACTTTTGATTGTTAATAATAAAAAATACCTGTTTCGTCCTTTGTAAACATAGGAGGGGGTTGTTCTCCGACAACAATGTATTCTTCATCCAATTCTTTCACCACGCTGCTTGATACTTGCGCTAGATCCTCGAGCACGTCCTTTTTGGAATACCAAGTCATTGTGAATTAAAAATGATTTAACGAAATTAGAATAAAAAAGTTTTGTATGTTCTGTGTAGAAAAATTACAACATGGACAAGTGTAACAAATGTAACATATGTCGTGAATGTAAACGAAATTACCATCAAAAGGTGTGGTCATTTTTAGAAAATAATTTGATATAATTTACAAAATCATACCTATCTTATCTGTTTGTTTGTTAAATTTGTTGTTTTTAATTCTTGGATTAAATATTTTAAACGATAAATTTTTACCTGTCACAAAATAAATTATTTTTTGAAATAATTTCTTTAATTTCAATAGATTTTTTTATTATATTTAAAGTCTGACATATATCTACAATATTTTATTGTAACCTTTTTTAAAATTGATTTTAACAATTTTAATAGAATACAAAAAAACACTTTTTTTAAAATGGAGATTTAAGTTTTACTTTCAGTCCTACCCAAAAATAAACGTTTTCGTAGGAATAAAGTTAAATTATTTTATTCAGATTCCTTAATTTAATTACCAACAAAAAAACGAAAAACATAAACTGTGTACTCGATGTGTACTATATTTCATAAGTGTGAAGTAGTTGTCACAAAGACAACTAACATGACAAAATTATTTGTTTTGTATTGAGATATTGCTTCTATTATTAATATATTAATAAACTTATTAAGAAGTTAATGTGAGCAACTTAAATGGCTGATGAAAAAGCTGGTGATGAACAGCAGACAGATTTGTCTAGCGCAACGGAAAATCTAAAAATCGAAGGAGGAAATAAAGAAAACGGAGATGGGAAGTCAGATAAAGTAAAAGGTAAATTGTTTTCACAGTAGAAGAAAAGGAAAATTGTAAAAGAAAGCCTCAAATTTATTTTAACATTTATAATTAAAAATAGCATACAATATCTGCATTAAAAGTTACTAATCAAACGAACTCATTTTTGTGGATGAATTTAGTATGTTTAAAACATTAACAACTTTATTTTTCAAGTCTAGTAAGATCATGTTTTTGTTGTTCGAAGTGGATCGTCGGTTTCAGACCACCTTTGGGTCACGGGTCATATACTCATTTAGTGGGTGGTTGGACTACCACCGATGCACGTTATTTCCTGAAAAACTAACCCAATTGCAAAGATGACGGTAGCATTATTGGCGTGAATTTAAATTGAATTATTTTAAACTAAGTATTGTGGCCATAGTAGCCATATGAAGTGTTTTTTAGTGAATGTTACACAAAATTTACACCTATAATGTTAATAAAATTTTGTCAGTTTTATCAACTATCAGTGTTTGATAAAGAAATATTTTGTGTTTGAATATAAGTATCACACTTTAATTTGCTAATTTTCTATCTATTACTCAAATCTGTTTCTATTGTAAACTATTTTGCATTTATTATCATTATATCAGTAGATAGATGCCTAATACAAGGCATATGCCTCTAAATTTATGTATATAATAAAGTTTGTCTAAATTTTATACAAGATTACAGTTTTTAATCATTACTATTAAATTTGCAGTTGATATACTTTTAAAAGCAACTGGTGATGCCCCAATAATGAAGAAGAAGAAATGGGCTGTGGATGCAGAGAAACCTATTGGCTGGATCATAGAGTTTGTGAAGAAGTATCTGAAACTGGAGCCTGAAGAGAAACTGGTATTAATATGCTTTTAGAGACAGCAATTAAGTCTCATTTCATTTTTATTTATTCAGTTGCAAGAATTGAGAAATTAATTGGTAACATTTGTTATGTGGAAATAAACTTAATTATTATCATTATGGTGACACATAATTCATGAATAGCAAATAATCAATTATTTTCTATTTCCTTTCAGTTTTTGTATGTGAATCAAACATTTGCACCATCACCAGATCAAATAATAAGGAATCTTTATGAGTGTTTTGGTACTGATGGCAAACTGGTGCTCCATTATTGCAAGAGCCAAGCATGGGGCTGATACGGACCTGCTGCTGGTTTTGTGATCTCAGTGTTGCCTGTGCTTCTAGTTTAAGGGAAAATATTGTTATAATTTTGCATTTATAAATATTACATGAAAATATATAGAATGATCCAATATGGTGTATAGTTTAAAAATATACCAAAGAGATAAATATTTTTTGTATCAATGTGAAAATATAATTATGTGTAAATCAAATGACTTATGATCCAGCATCCCCAGAACTTGGGTAGAGGATATTTCCACATAAATATCCAGTAACATCACTCTAGGGCTTCACCTTGCTTCATGCCCTGCAATGCTTTTTATTTCTTCCAAAATGTCGTACTTCCTTCGATGGACTCCATCCATAAGTTGTGTTGTTTTATGGTTGACAGTTCTTCATAACAGGTTGCCAATAAAACTTGTGGTTCTTGGTCTGATGTTTAATCATGTATTTACAGAACGTAGGAAGTTAATGTTGGATATAAAGACCATTTCTACACAGTTAAGTAGTGGTGGGGAATAGAGCTCACAAGTAGCTTACTCGCTTGACCTAGTTTAGAAGCTATGCATAGAAATTATCATGCATCCATGGAACAATCATATCGAGGATTGCAGTCCTAGTCAGGTCCTCTAAGTCCTATCAAAAGGCAAGATTACCGCCAGGATTCTATTGCATGGGTTTCTCCCTTCCACATCTCATACCAGCAGTGTGTATGATGATTAAATAACATGGTCTAGTTTGTACAATGTCTGGTGGAAATGTATGATATATATACTATTCATATATTTAAGCTTTGTGAGGAATTTCATCAAGCCTATTGCAAGTGACTCCGGGATATAACTCTGGGTTACCTAGGATCTCTGTACTATGGTGCGTTCAATCAGCACAAATTCATATTATTCATGTGTTACTTACTTGGTATTTTAACCTGACCTTGACTCCCATAATATTAAAGTTTTCCTTTCAATTGCTTTTTCTTGGCATCTAGTACCAGACAAATCCGGAATTTTACTTACAGATATAAAAAAAATATTTATTTGTGTTATATAATTATGTGTAAAACTGCATTTGAAAATCTGTATTAATGTGATTAAAAGTAAAGTGATGATTTAATCTTGTATTGGTCTGATTTGTGATTTGATAATTGTAGTACTTCTTCATTATAAAAAAAAAATTTTTTTGGAATATTTAATAACAGATTGAAAAATTGAAGATTTTGTTATTTATTTAATTAATAAGCACTCTACCAGCTATCCATCTGACAGGTATGTCATACTGAATCAGATATTTTAACTAGTTTGTGGAATTCTTCCTGGAGCCATTATTATTAGGTGTTGAAGGTAATGATAACACAAAGTCCAAAGTAGAAGTGTGAACTTTGCTTACTTGCTTATACTCTGTAGAAGTACTTGCTGTTAGCCCGAAGGCTTTTATACCTTCATCGGAGATGAATTCACGGAGCGAAAGAGTCACAAGTACAATGATCAAACTTAGCGCATGTTTATACCAATTTTTAGAATCATGAAAACAATATGCAACTTATTGAAACCGTCAGCCAATCAGAAGGCGAGAAAAGTATTGTCTTCTCTTTCGCCCGACGTAAATATAGAGCGCTGTGACATGGGATTCCCCTGTTCGAAGCGTTGCTGACAATAACGTATTGTAGATTTTAAATTGTTCCAATTGGTAACACAATGGTTGTTTATAAAGTGCTTTAATGGGTTATTTTTAGAAAACTCCTGGTAGTTTTAGGTGCCTTAGAAGACATAATCTTTTTTTATTCAAATTACAATTATCACTCATGTCAACTGTAAGGTGTAGGCTTCCCCCTAAGAACGCCTCTATCTGGATTATGTCGTCGCTCTACCTACGTGTGGGCCTACACCCGCGTCTACCGGCTCGTGATCCTCCCTCGAAAGCCTTTCGGTTACAACAGTCGGTCGCTAGAACAACGTGCCCACTGTCACTTCGGCTTAGAAATTTTTCGAACTACCCTTGTGAGCATGGTTCTCTTGATGGACTTTCTACTTTCGGGTCAGCCAGAGATAAGTGAGTTTTAATCAAGGAGCTTTTATGAAACAAAATAAGTGGATGCCGTTTGAGAATGCATTTATGTAATAAAGTTGATAAATATTAACATTTAGTCTTTTCACGGTTGAATTTATATAAATCTGTAACAAAGACAACGATGTAACGAACTTATATATGAATATAATTTTATATAACACTAACTGTACTGAAATGTGTGGATGTTACAATGTCCTGACTGTCCAGGGCAGATAAGAGCTGTCCTTGTCTGCCACCCTAGCGACCTCATCTAATGCCCCAATATGGCAGCCGCGTTGTTAACAAAATCATGCATTCTAAATTTAATTTTCTTATGATTATAATAAATATTTATTGAAATTACATTAACAACATTGCTGCCAGTCTCGCACCGGCGCAGGAAACGCGGTGTACTGTGAGGAGCCGTTCCCGCGCCGGCGCGAGATGCATACCGATCAAATTGTATGAGCCAGTACGACGCCGGCATTGCGCGAAGTAACATACAAACGTGCTTGCATTGCGCTTTAACGTTCTAAATTTGTTAGCGAACGTAATAAGCATCGGTCGAAATAATTGAATTTTGCGTATGTTATTAATATTAATTGGAGCACTCCACAAATACATTAATTAAGAAAGGGACTAATATATAGCAACTTCCGCTATACAGCAGTAGTCGTGCAAAAAAGTGCACCGCCAGTCAGCCCGCTGATAAATGCGCGTGCGGCAAACAATGGGAAACACAACTACCACCGTTAATCGACTCTATACGTGTTTCACCACACCACGGGGCATCCTAAGATGTTAGTACTAACATTTAGCAGCATTACAAACAAATAGCATTTATCAGCGGGCTAGCGGGCTGTGCACTTCATTGCACGACTACTGCTGCATAGCGGAAGTAGCTATATATTAGTCCCTTTCTTAGTTAGGACGAACTTCCGCGAGGTAACGCCTGAATCTATTAGATTAATCCGTTGACAGCAAAATGAGATATACGTTCACCATTTTAAACCTTTTACGATTATAATCAACTATCTTGTATATCAAAGCCTTAGATATATAGTATGCCTGTAAAAATCATTAAAATAAATAAATATAAAATTTATTCAGATATATCTAATAGAGTAGAGCAGAGTCTTTTAATTCAGGCTCTAATTTTATAAAAACCACTGTAAAGATAAATATATATTCTAATATATAGAGAGGGGTTGATACATCTAGGCCTTCCAATGAAAAGGTTTCTCGTTTAAAGTGGCACTGATTGATGAACGCCGGGACCGGAAGATTCTCGAGTGGCAGGTAGACCAGCCGTGGGTTTACCCCCACGTGGTGGACTGACGACATAGCTAAAGCTAAATATGAGACAAATAAATTTGTTCATAGATCCATTATTTGAAAATTTTAAATAAAATTATATTTATTACATTTTTTTCGTGTGTTTACTACATGTGCCCATGACATGTGTTGCAATTCCAAATAAAATAATATTGTGTAGTATATTCACAGATATTTTAATGTAAAAATGCTTGCTTATGTGTGTGTATATAAAAAAAATTGAAACGAAAATTTGCATATGGTAACATCGTCGAGTGTTAAGTAAAAATAATCGATACTAATCTGGCAGCATATACACACAGACTATACCAATAAAAAATTAGAAATAATGGAAAATAATTTATTAAAATAAACAATTCGTATGGTTGAATGATTTTATCATCATTTCCTGTCTCCGCTTCCACTTATGTAATCCTTACTCGTGGTTCTCGTAGGAAGGTTATCTGCAATGTGCAATTAACACTTGTTATATTTCAGAAAATGCTGAGATAATATACTAACTATATTTATAATTAATAATAATATTAGCTATAAATGTTGTAAACTAAAAGTAGAAACGAGTGGAGAGAACAGACTGTATTTTAATACTGTATTGTTTCGAAGAAGTTAATGCTGATAGCTCGAAGGCTTTTACAGCTTCATCTGAAATGAGTTCACGGAGCGGCAATAATTAATATGTTATATATGTTATATAAAATGGCATAATTAATATGTTATATGTAAAAGTCGATACAGAACGGCTTCCCATTGACCTATTGGGAATGTCAATGCAATGCCCCATGTCCAGCAGTGAACATCTTTCGGCTGAAATGATGATATAAAGGTAAATGATTTCTTTACACATATATTTATTTTTATATAAAAACAAAAATAAATGTTTCATGAAATAGCGGAGTTTTCTAACACTCCTATGCTTATAAGAAAGCTTCAGCTTCATTACACTAATGCAGAAGACAATACCCATATTATTATAATTCATACTTTTATTTGGATACTCAACCCAAGTGTCTAGATGATTGAAACAGATGTGATAGACAGGACAATGTAATATTAAAACTTTTTTATCACTGCAAAGATTAATATACAACATCGTGACTTCATAGTATTAAGAATAAACCTGGAGGTCTGCAGCATTTCTTCGTCACCGTTTTCGGCGTTGACTTCGAGTCCTTGGACTTGACAGTGTCGTCGCAAGGACAACATGAGTGAACACTGCTCCTAGTTGTGTCTATAGCTTCTATTTTCTCTACCTAAGAAGAGAAAAGAGGAGATTTGAAGAATATTATTGATATCTAAGCTCGTAGATTGTTCATCATCAGAATTTCAACCAAAGCACGTTTACACAGGTCTCATCTGAAGATTCCCAATTGGACTAGTTAATAACGACCTGCATTAAGCATCTTGCGAAGACCTTAACATGATCATCTGTCTACCTAGTGAGTGTTCTCCAATCCAGAACCCTATTGTCTCAGCAGCCATCAGCTCTGCAAGTTATGTGACCTGCAAACCTACACCCAGCGTTTTCCGGCGACCTCGTCATGGTAATTTTGCGAATATATACCACGAACACGAAGTAGAAGCAAAAATAGTAATAGAATAACATATTGTAATAGAATAAATAAGATAAAGTAGATATAAAAGTCGCATGGCTTTCGACAATAAAGTTGAAAACAGACAAGGAGAAGAAGATAATATATAAGATAGATCGACATGAATGTTTACTTACTAATAATAAATTAAAATTAGACCAAGAGAAGATATGATGTAAAATAACAAAGTAAAGCTTAAAAGACGGTTAGTTTAGGAAAATACGAAAAAGAATTAGTACAAAAGTTAATAAAGTACAAACTGAAAAAAAAAATACATATAAAGTCTCTGTGGCTTGACGATAGAGGAACAAAAGCGTCAACAAAAAAATTTAGTCATTTGTCCACAAAGTAGGTTAACGACCTTTTTAATATTTCCTGTAAAGTCTAAATACTCCTTGGTAATAACCTTTCTGAAGATCTCACCAGGACTTATATACCTTTGACGGTGCTGCAGGTAATTTATGCTGGCGTTCCGTGGGTTTCTTTGCAGGCTTTTCCTCGAGCGGGAGATGCAACTCTTGCTGTATTGTTTTCGGGGACTCCACTGAGTTTAGAGTAGCCGCCGGTTTTGAGTCCTTTGTGATATATTGCTGCAAGAAGCAAAACGGTACAAAACGTTCGAATAAAATGAGCCTATCTTAATCCAGGAAAAGTCAACTAACTTCGCAAGCAGCCGTCTTGCCGGTTAGGGCAGAACACTCAAGATAGCTTTTCGATTTGAGAGGTTTTTTTCCCAACCTAGATAAAACTGTTGCTAAAGTTTCTTCCGTCACTAACCCGTGCGAACGCTTATCAAACTGTTAGTAGTGTTAGAAAGACAAGAGTAACCTAGTAAATCGAATTTTGACCTTCTCGGGCATAACTAGATTAAAGCACTAAACTAAAAGTGTATTGATGTCCCAGCCGTGGTTCTCTATTGAGTGCCCAAGCCCAAGGAGCCTTTAAGTGGCCTATAAAAGCGTTGAAACATCTAATGTTATTAATATGATAATTCTGTTTTTATTTTTATATAATAAAAACGAACTTATGACACACTACTGTAGTTTAAAAGTAAGGTACGATTGTTATTTAAAACTTCCAGGCAATAGGAAGATAGCAATTTTTTTAGGTTAGTGGGAGTGCCTATGATATTTGCCAAGAGTGTCTTTGTCAAACTCATCTTAACTTTCACAATGTACGTATATTCGCCGTTTACACTAACAAAACAGTGATCAAGTTAATAAACGCATAAATATTGATTCCTGTAGTATATTCTAATATATTATTAGAAACAACATCAACATGCATTTCACCTTTTTGGGTTCAGAATGAAGCGCTTTGGTTCATACGTGCATGTTGTGCTACTTTATATCAAGAACTAAGAAACCATATTAGAGCATTCCCCGGAAAAACGTTGCAATACCCCAAAAAATTATCTCCGTTATATCTGTAAGAAAGATAGTACGTACATCGGGCACGCGCCAAATCACCAGGCCGCCGGCTGCGCAGGCGCTGACCACGTGACGCGCGTCGGGACTGAAGCAGCAGCAGGTAACCGCGGCCGCGTGACCCAGCCCCATGTGCGTGTATATGCCCTCCTGGTACTTCCATAGCTGCATAATAACAACCAGACATTTATACAGAGTGATGGGTTTTAGCGTAAAAAATTTAAATGTCTGACCGTTTTATCCATTTGCTGTCATTTAAAGTATCGTATAACCTATCCAAAAATCAATGGTTTCAAAAATCCATATTTATAAAAGTTAATGTTTGTCTGTATGTCCTTTATGGAATCTTGAACTTTGCATTTGATCATGTAATAATCTTTAACAAAGTTATTGTGCATGAGCTCACAAAGGTTTCAAAGTTGGTGTGACTAATTTTCGACAGATGGCGCTACTGTCATTCCAATGAATTTCATATAATGCCGTGACAGTTCGTGCTGATTTGAATTGAAACGGAAACAGCGAATAAATGACGTTACGAATTGAACCGAATTGACATTTTTTTTAAACGAACAAACAATAAAATGACTCAATATTAATTGAATATTTATGTAATGTCTCTCCTTGAAATTTATTTTAGTTGATAGTTAAAAACTTTTTTTTTAAATTAGTATTACAACACATTGAAATTAATTATTATTTACTTTCTGTCCTTGCAGAATTTGTGCTGCCAGAAGTTACTGGTCTGTCGCATTTCAATAGTATAAATGAATGTAACATATTTTAGAGTGATCATTTTGCACAGGATTATTGGAAACAGATGTAATAGATAATTAGCTGAAAAAGATGCTTCATACCTTGACCATCTGATCATTGCCGCCGGTGACGAACAGTTCTCCGTCATGGGTTATATCTAACCCGTTGATTGCTCCCACCTTGCTCGCCTCCAACTGGATTAAGATGACAAGTATTATATATTTGGCGTTGTCAGATGTTTTGGGTCACCGATTTAACATTGCGTGTTTAAAGAAAGACGTTTTGATAGAGTGATTTTATTTCGATTAATAACTTCTATTTATATGCAAGGGCGCTCCATTTGGCGTCCCTCTCGCACACTTTAAGAGGGAGTGCCGTATAAAACGCGCATTCGTGGGAAGCCGGTCCTCAGTACCTGTCGAACGGCGTATGCGCGCGGAGCTGCCACATACACAATACGTATCAATAGCACATAGCATCATAGTTTTATTTTTGAACCAAGTTTGTTCTAACACGAACTTTAGTGGAAAGGTTCTCTACCCTTACTGAAATAACTGACTGTTGTCCGATATACACTGAATGACTTCTTTCTCTCCTTTTTCGGTCAATGGATGTCCACTGCAAGGCCCAAATAACGCCTACCGGTGATCGGTCCTATGCCGCCCGCGACTTTAACTATGTCATCGGTCACCTAGTGGGAATGGCTATCGGTTTCATGAGCGATGTGTTCAGCTCATAGCCACTTCAGACGAGGAGTACATCGAGTTACGTCGGTGACCTTGGTTCTTCTGCCAATTATTTGCTAACTAGATATCGTATAGGTCTATGAAGTAAAAGTAAAATACTGGATAAACGTTAACTCACCTCTCGTGCCAGGTTGCCGCTGGCCGTCTCCCAATAGGCGACACGACGGTCAGTACCTCCAGTGAGCAATTGGCATCCTCGTGGTTCGAAACATATGCACATGAAAAGTGTATTCGCGTACATCACTTGTCGACGAGACAATGACCTGCACAAAGCATTGTGTTACTGGAAATTATTTCTTAAGGTTTTTACCCGATTCAGCTCTTAGACGACCACTGCAAGCTAAACCTCCCTGAAAGATATCTATGGTGGGATATACCATAATCGCCATGCTTGTCAGGCGGGATGGCGATCGCAGTGTGGTATTATAGTACGCAGGGGACGCTGCTGCATATCCTAACATCATTAAAATCCTATAGTGGGATTCTTCCCAGGGTCGGTAGGTCTTGAAGTATTAACAACACGAAGCCTAAACTAGAAGTGTGTATTCCTTCGTGCTTGGTCCGTATTTAAACCGATTTAAATGAAAAATTTTATTTCGGTGGAATTCCCCGTTTCGATGCGTCGCTGATGATGATGTTGTGTTCCTCTATTATAGTTTGAAGGACTTTTAAGTAGCTTGCGAATGACATTGCTCTAACAGCTGTGTTAAGAATATTGTAAAAGTGACAACGAAAACAGGCTGTCTGGGTTTGTTGCCGGCTTTTCTCAGAGCAAGATGGGTTTTGAACCTTTGAACTTTGTTTAACGTTGATAGTTGCTTTATAGGGGAGTTCAATCTGATCCCAGTTTCTACCTATGTGAATAATTATAAAAAAATATAAAGTTAAAATTCGTTCATTCATTCGATCGTCAACCTATTATCTATTGTTTTTAATCTATTTTATTTTGACTCTACTCGTTATAGTTGTAGAGAAGAAGCAAAAAAAAACTCCACAAGAACCCATCTTTTAAAACAGATTTACGTATATACTTTATCAGATATAGCCTAAATGAAATCAAAATAATCAAGCAATATCACTGCCAAGGATTCTTATCACTTAAATAAGTTCATATTTGACACATTACTATGATTTATATAAAGAAACAAGGTTCAGAAGTATTCTCGTTCAAAAGCTTTGCCAAAACAAACACACGCTAGATTTAATGATCCAGCTTACACCAAATCCCAGATGATAGCTGAACCGTCAGTGCCCGCGCTGACCGCCTCCGTGTCGTTCGGGGAGACCTGAATGGCGGACACGGGACTCTTGTGCTCCTTCAGCACCTTCTTCAGCGACTGACACTCCGGCTTGATATCCCACACTCGCACCTTGAAGAAAACAACACGTAATTGATATTGTTACGTATCAAGTTGGAGCTCAAATTAAAATAGACATTTGTATATAAATATGTGTTTATTTACGGCACCGAAATAACAAATAGCCAAGGATACGTATACTGGCTATTTATGTGCAATTTATTAATTATTCGAACATGAGACTGAGACTTCTTTTTCTTCTTTCCATGACGCTACAACCCTTTATAAGTATTGACCTTCTTCAGGATTCTCTTCCATTTTGCTCTACTTTTCACCGCTCTTTGTCATGATGTCTCCTTCCGATACTCCTGAGGTCCATTACATATCCATCTACTTAAACCCACCACTTCTTTCTGGATCTTCAAGGTATATTTTGTTGCTGGGTCCACTTGTTACACTGGTGTTAATCATCTTTGCCAAGTGGCCCGCCCATCCGATTCTTTGAACCAGCAGAACCAGATAATCGTTTTAAGGTGAATCAAATCATTCAGCTCGTAATTCATTCTTACACGGTACACTCCGTTTTCTTCTCGCGTCGGTCCGACAATTGTTTTCAAGATTTTCCTTTCGGACATTGCTAGTTCTACTTCGTCTTTCTGAGTCATCGTGTTATCGAGACTTAAATTCTGCGAACACTATACTGCAACTTCCTGAACACCCTTAGTATTCACGACATGAACGCCACTACAACCCAGGGGAACGTGCGGCTATTGCTTGTTATCGCTGACGAGAAGTCAGACAACTAAAACCCCCGCCTTCATCAAATCCACTCCTTAGATACCGCTGGCAACTAATTTATAAAAGGTTCAACGCCGGGGTAGGAGGCGAGGTAATGAAACGGTAGTTTGTGCGTTATTTCATCTCACTTTCTCCAGCTGCTGTAAAAGGTGCAATAAAGACGAAAAAGACACGCACAATGGAGCCCGCATAGCTTTAGCACCATTTGATGCGCGCCGTCAGCCCCGACTGGTTCGTTTGTGGAATACATACTTTACCCAATATTCGAACTGTCGTCACAATACTTCCTTGAACTAACACATTTTTATGTTAAACAGTTCGAATTAGAGTTCTGGATGAAATTTTTGTATTTACAAAATATTGTATCTATTCATATATTTCATCAAGTCAGCCGATAGAGGCCCACAGCTAAGCATAGGCCTCCCCCTCCTTCCCTTTGTCTGTCCACCTAGTTAGATGGTAGGTACCTAGGTTTATCCACGCTGTTATTTAATCAACTGCGTGAATGAAATAAAAAAAGAGTACCTTCGATTGCGGCGGCGTTCTTCAAGAATATCAAAACTCACCCAAATCACGCTATAAACTAGATTAAAAGAAATTGAAAACAATATATCGGAGAGAAAAAAGTCAATATACAAAATATAATGGCTTAATATAAAGTGTAAATCTGGTACAGGAGTTTAAAAATATAAACCGAATTGGTTTGGACAACATTGAAAAGAGATACGAACCTAAGTAAGAAAAGGACCAATATTTAGCCACTTCCGCATAAGCAGTGGTAGTCGTGCAAGGGTAAGTCGTGCCGATTAGTGCCAAACACAGAGGTCACTCTGTGCTTGGCACTAATCGGTGTAACATAACTCCTGAAGATGCCCCGTGGAGGGGTGAAACACGTGTTGAGTAATTTGGCGGTAATGTGGCGGTTGTGTGATTCGCATTGTTTGCCGCATACGCATTTATCAGCGTGCTAGCGGGCGGTGCATTTGTTGCACGACTACCACTGCATGTGCGGAAGTGGCTAAATATTGGCCCGTTTCTTACTTAGGATGAACTTCCGCGAGGTAACGCCTGATTCCATTAAAGATACAAACCTGTCCCTCACAGCCGCCGGAGATGAGGGTCCGGCCATCGGAGGTCATGTCGAGGGCAGACGTGCCCTTGTTGTGCGTGTTGAAGATGCAGTAAATGAGGCGGCCCGTGAGCGGAGTAAACGCCCTAATGTTGCCATCGTTCCATGCTTTATTAACATACAATTAAAACAATAAATTTTTAAATTATTTATGTAGTATAAATATAATATTGTGTGATTCTTCCAAGGGCATAGTAAGGTATTGTAGGTAATGACAAAGCGAAGTCAAAACTAGAAATGTGCATATTGATTGTCAATTGTCTCATGTGAAGTTTTTGCTGTTAGCCTTGTGGCTTTTACAGCTTCATCGGAAACGAGTTCCGAGGACTCCGTGAACTATATGTATATTGATTAAACTTAGCCCATATTTTATCGAATCTTAAAATATGATAACAATATTCAACCAATAAAAACAATCGGCCAATCACAAGGCGAGAAGTGTTATAGAGCGCTCTGATTCGTCGGACGTAAATATAGCTCCAGCGTGGGATTCCCCTGTTCGTTGCGCCGCTGATAATGACGTAATATAGCTCCTCATATAATTCAATAGCATTAAAGTATCGGAGAGACACACAGTATTAAATAAGTCTTTGTAAAAAACACGCTTAAAGAGTGATATGAAAAGGCTTTACGTATAAAACATAGTATTTTGTTTAAGTTATAGTTAGTCACTTAGATATTGAAAGTTGTGATAATTTCTGAACGGTATGGATGTACTTTTACTGATTAGAGCCATTTCCGAACGCACTCACGTATTCAGACTTTGAAGTGAAAGTCACCGTTATCAATTGATCAAATAGTCTTGTATAGAGCGTCATTTGGACGCACTATACAAAACAATTTTTTAATGACCCTCGCTGTTGGGGACCTCTTATACCCCTGACTAGTTTGGGACAGGGACTTTTTTTTTATTAAATTTTTTCCCACATATTATTTTATATTTTCAAACCTTTCATTCTTTTCCTTACTTCCTACATTTCATTCATTCCCTCTTTTTCGATGCCTTTCACCCATCACTTCATTTCTCAACTTTTACAATATTGATTTTTAATTTATTTCACTTAATTTAATTTATGCACATGTTATTATTATTTACAATTATTTTTGTTATGTTTACATTTTTAATTCTTTTTTCTTTTTATTATCTGTTTTACCATTTTTTTGCATAGCCTAATTAATTCAGGTCGCGTCTCATCGTTCTCAATTAGCGAGGCTATTGAGTCTTCGCTGATTTTAGTGCCTAACCAGCAGCCGGAGTCGACTCGGAGTCTATGCAGTATACTCTATTAAGAAATAATTGCAAAAGTGAACTAGAATTAAAATAACATACCAGTGACAATAGACTTGCCGTCGCCGGAGAAGAGAACAGCAGAGCAGGTAAAGTTAGGGACGACAAGGCGGAGAAGTTCACAAGCCGTCTCCAAGCACCAAACACGCACAGATCCCGATCCCGCAGTTGCAAACACACCCGACATACCCCTGATACATTGCTTTTAATTATATAAAGTCCACGACAAAATCGACTGGCATATATAACGGCAATTCAAAGTAAAAAAAAATCTTTACTCAAGATATTATTAATTATATTTCTTTTTGACGTAACGTTGAGTCTACAGAGCAGAGAAGAATCGGCGAAAGAAACTTGACAAGTTTTTTTTAAGTAATTTGAAATTACATTTTTAATAAGTACAACAGGCTATTTCAATTCAATACAGATATTTGTTGATGTTGTTCCTTGAACAGTAAAAATAAATTTTCTCTTACTTTCTTTACTCTTACATCTTTCTACTTAGACTTGTTCGCACCTGGGAAAAGCAATGTCGTTGATAGCGCAACGATGGCATGTAACGACCAATGTCACCGCAAACTTCTTCATGTCTATTGAGTATATCTCGCTGTTCCTCGTGCCCACTAACAACAGGCGCTGGTCACCAGCACGCGTCGGCGACTCCAGCATTTCCAGCGAAGTTATACTGCCTTGCACCTTCACGCTTTTCAACTAAAATCGACAAAAAATTTGACGTTGATTTATGGGAAACACGTGTCCCATAAATCAACGCCAATTAGACATCTGGGTACAGAAATTGCGCCTTGTAATATTTTTTCCAATGTATTTGCACTTTCATATTAACATAAGTATCAGACTTGTATTCCGGACCGACACGGTGGCGTTATTATGCAAAACACTTGATCACCTTGGTACACCATCAAATTGGTAATGATGGTGGTATTCAAGTACCGCTCCTCACCACGATTACTTTTCTGGTGTTGTCAGACTCGCGGACTGCGAGCCGCGTAATGTATCCATTGGGTCAATTGTCAAAATAATCTCAGCCAATAAAGTTTCTCTCGAAATAGGAAAGACACTATATAAAATACTTCAAGTATCAGGACTTGAACAACAATTTAACTTTATATATGTTTATTACAATGCAGTCAAAATAAATATGTTTGTTTTAACGAACATTAGTTTTTTTTTTGGTCTGACATTGCTGCAATCTACAACTGTGTTATCAAAGAATGAAACTAACTTTATTTATCACGATCGTAAATTACTTATAGAATAAATTAATAGATGCAATTTATTATACTGACTGCTTTAAAATGAGGTTTGTTAGGATCGAGAACTTTTCCTTTGGGGAATTCCCCTTTCCAGTTGATCTCGTCCAAGATGTCGACGGTGCCGTCGCCGGCGCCAACAATGAGGCACCCGTCGTCCATTATCAGCATTGTTTCTATACCTATTCCAGAAAGGTAAGAAAATTTTAACTGGAATTAAGAGATAGCTGTTTAAATATTCTGGCTAACCAATCACATAGTTCAATATCTTGATGCAACTCTTTGATATATATCGTATTAATAAAGAAAGAAAGTCTTAATTCATGATTAAAAAACACATGGTTCAGTAAGCTAGATCTATTTTATTTATTCTACAAATTAAATTTGTGGTTTGGAAAACGTTTAATTAATACAATTTAACAATTACAATAATTTTTGCGCGGAAAATGAATAATTCGCCTACGAGCGGTTACTCATCGAACCCTAGTTCCAAACAGACTCCCAGAGAACAAACGGCGGCGCGCGCGTGCTGCGCGTTAGCTGCGTGCCAAGGGTGCAAGCAAGAGCGCGTATAGTGCACGCCGTGCGAGTGAGCGAGACGAATGAACGGTTATGAGCGTTGGTACGACGTCCGCGGCAGTTTTTAAATATGGCGGTTTTTTGGAAGCAATATTACTACAAATTCCATTTTGAAATACATTCGTAGATTCAACATAGTAGCATGTTTTTAAGAAACTCTTAGTGCTGCCCAAATGGAATTTGCAGATTCCACTAGTATGAGATAAAGATATCTATAGGGTCGGATCGACGATCGTAGTGTGGAAGTATTGTACGCAGAGGACACTGTTATCCATTTCTGAAAACATATTTCTGAGCAGTGGCAATCCTATATAATTAAAGAATAAAGTGTGAATTACATGCGATTGCATCCCGAGAATCGAACCCAGGATCTACGATCGCAAGTCTCAGTCCACAGTGGTAGAGGACTACCAGTACAAAGAAGACAGTTGGGTAAAGTAAACTGCATCACTGTTCCATACGGAACGCCTTTTATTATAATTAAATGGCTAGTTACACGCTTGTGGGAATAAAATCATGGAAAGTTCATGTTATCGTCTTATTGCACTTCAGTTGTTGCTCGAAGTTTGTCATATTTTAAGGTTTCCTTCTTCTAAAACTCCTTTTACAACTGCCATGAGGAAAGCAGAAGAGATAATGACTTTCCTAGATGGACACGTCTTTTAGTAAAGAAGAATAATGTTAATACTCTACTTTTTGGCATCTTCTACAGCCGCAGTAATACGGCCTCAATAAATATCTACAACCTTTCAGGCATGAACTCACCTTGACTGTAGCAAACTGACTCCGGACGCTTGCCTTTTTTCCACGGACCACATTTGGCAAGACACCCAATGAGGGATGGCTTGCAATCCGCTACCGATGCGTTGGGATCCGCGGGGTAGTTGACGGAAAACTTTATCATATCACCAGTGCTGGGAAAATTAAAAGAAAATTTGAATACAAGACTTCTGGGCTCTCACTTCAAGACATAGGCCTTCTCCAAAGATCGCCACGATGACCTGTCCTGGGCTGCCCGCATCTAACGACTTCCTACAATCTTAGCTATGACTTGACTTTTACTTAATACAAGACTCTTGCAAAATTATCACTGACAATTTCATGTAATTGTAGAGGCTTTAAAATAAGAAGAGATAAGAAATCGATCACATAGATCTCGCTGGTGGTCAATGTTGTCGTGTATGACCCCTATGTTAATTTTCATCTGAGGTCTGGTGGTCGCATAGTCCGCAAAGATGAGTGACTTTCTATGTCGCAGGACGGAACATCATATAAATATCAGGAATGGAATTGTTTTGAGAGATGACATCAACGATTTGTTCAATTATTGCGATTGTCGGGATTCTTTCGAGTAGTAATTCAACATAAGATAGCACACTACATGAAGGATTGAAATAAAGGGAGAGTGAAGCGCGACTATAAGAAAACAAAATATAATCATTGAATAAATAAATAAAAAGTATAAGCAAAAATTGTAAATAAATAGACAGACAAATACATACTGCGAAGAAAGTAATGAATATATAGATAGAAACAATGTAATGAGAAATGTAGAAGAGGAAAGAAAGGCGGCGTATGAAAAAAGATCAGAGCCTGAAAAATGATATTAAGAATGAACGTGAGGAAAAGATCGGAAGAATTTGTGGGGAAAGAAAAGAGAAAGCAATGTAACGTTCCTGTCCCAAAACAAAGCAGGGCGAACTAGAATCCCTAAAAACGGATGCCGCAAAAAATTCAGTAAAGTAGACTAAAGAAGAGTCAAAGCATGTTTTGGGTCAATAACACCTTAAACACGTTCCTTCCTGTCATTCGTTAGCAGCTGGTCACAGGCCACTTCCAACCGGTCTTATGGGAAATCTGGGAGGCCTTTACCTAGCTATGGGCTAGTAGATAACTATGATAATGAAACACATACGAGGTGCCCGCATAACCGTAAGCGTCGTCCTTGTTGATGCAGATGCAGCGCACACTGCGTCGCAGCTTTCCCAAGGACACGTCCACCACGTCCAGAGCCTTGCTCGCAGCTCGAACGTTCCACACTCGGAGATTTGCTGCAACCATCGGTACAGACCCTTTAGGTAAACCTATTTTATAATCTGTTACACACGCACACATTAACAAGTAAATAAATATTAGACGTATATGTGGTAATACAATTCTAAATATGAATTTCATTTTTTTGTTATGTATGTGGATATTTAAGACTGGGAAGACAAGGTCACTGTTAATAACCAACTAGACACAGTAACTGTAACAGCCGCAAACAATATTCTAGAATTACATTTTAAATAAATAATTTAAAATTTAAATTTAAAAATCGCCCTGGGGCACGTGCGAATTGGAATGCTGGATACATATCATGTGACAATCCAAGCCGAGGGTCTTTCTTATGGTTGTTAACATAGCTAAGTCGTGCTCTGTGTTTGGCACTAATCGGAGTAACATAACTCCTGAAGATGCCCCATGGAGGGGTGAAACACGTGTTGAGTAATTTGGCGGTGGCGATTGTGTGATTCGCATTGTTTGCCGCATACGCATTTATCAGCGGGCTGACGGGCGGTGCATTTCATTGCACGACTACCACTGCATGTGCGGAAGTGGCTAAATATTGGTCCTTTTCTTACATAGCTAAGTCGCTCTAATGGAACCACTTAAATGCAAGACATTCAATTCGACTACTTTAATAAACTCTTGATAGTAATTTAGTTACAAATGTTACCTACGGAGATATGAGTGATAGAACTAGATAACATTCTGTGATGAAAATATATGGAACGACTTTTGATATAATGTGCGCTTCTTCTTTTCAGTCCATGGACGATCACTGCAAAGCATAGACTTGCCCAAAAAATCGCAACGATGATCATCCCTGTGCTACCCGTATCCAGCGATGTCTTCGGTCTACCAAGTGGAGGGTCTGCCCATGTGCGCTTGCTCTAGTCATATATCAAAGTATGTGATTGACAGAAGTTGCGAGGTATACTTGAGACGATACGACTTTTGAGGATCTGGTCACCTGATTTTAAATATCTCATGGGCATTTTTGTGTCCTCCTCCGTCTAACGTTTCACTTACCGCAATTAGTGCTAGCATTTCCACGCACACTATTGCTCATACACTTGAAAGTCATTATACTAATTCCAGGCATGTTTATTTCCTATATAGTGTTTAATACAATTGTTGGAGCTACATAAAGACATCATCAGCGGCGCATCGAAAAGGGGAATTCCCCAGAAATATAACTCCTTGTATACATCGGGCGAAAGAAAGCGCTTGTGATTGGCTGAAGAGTTTTATTAGCTGAAAACTGTTTTCATTCTTTTAAATCGGTATAAATATGGACTAAGTTTAATGAATATATACACTACTTTGGACTTCGTCTTGTAATCATCCTTAAGACCAACCAGTCCAAAACTTTCCTTAAAGAAGTCTATATATATATACACACAAACACACACACACACATATATATAAATAGAGAGAGAGAGAGAGAGAAAGAGGGAGAGAAAGAGAGAGAGAGAACTGTAGCATAGAATAACATCAGTAATAATTAACTTACAGTCTCCGCCAGTAACGAAGGCGTTCACCCTCAGATTGAGTGGAGCGAGTGTGAAGGCATCACCCGTAGTGAGTTTGGTTGCGGCCGCTGTTCCTGTGGCGGCTTGACTGGCGCAATCCCACAACACGACGCACCCATCATCTCGTCCGCCCAAAGAAATCATGTACCGCTCGTCTGATGAGAACGCGAGCGCTTCTACACGGACCTGAATCAAATACCCTAATGAATTCTTTATTGCCTATATTGTTTTGCTTTATATGGGCAGACTTTGTTATTCATAGTTTTAATAGTTTTTATTTAGTCTTTTTCTTTCACACTTTTCTTTTTTTACCTTTCAAATGTCGCTTCTCACATAATATCACAGATACAGTACAATTTGCTAATTTTAGTTCCGTTTGGCTTACTTATACGAGTATATAACATTTTGATTGTCTTTTTTATGATGTTACCTCCTAAATTTTTAAATTTGTTTTACAATAATTGTGAGTTTTATTAATTTTGTTCCTCATTTGGTTTTTACACAGTTTAGATCATAGCTAACATTTTTAATTTTTAGTATTACGTTGAGGCATTCATTTCGTATTTTATAATAACATTATATAGTCAAGTCAGCAATAAAATTTATAGCTTTTACATCTATTTATAATCAACCTGAATGAAGTGATCACACTGAAACTCTATCAGAATGCGAATGATTTCTAAAACAATATGAATAAAACAATCGAAACACACGTTAAGAAATACCTTATGCAATTCATGACTTCCAAGTAGAGTCTTCTTTTTGAAGTCCCAAATCTTAGCTGATGCTTTAAAGCCAATGTGGTTGATTTGTCCAGATCCCACGAAAGTTCCCAATGGTGAGACAGCAACGGTGGAGACACTATTTGTGTGGCCACTGAGAAAATACATCTTCTTGCTTTTCCATTCTTGAACACACACTTTGTTTCCCATCGGATAGACGATGTGATTGCCGTCGGGATGGCATTTTAACCCTTTTATTGCCGACCCTGGAAGGTGCAATAATAAATAATGAATACAAATTTACACTAAATTGATAATTATCACTTGAACACCCATATTTTAGTGACCGCTTGATAACCCTCGAGTCCGAATCGGCGTCGAAATCAACGACTTGGCCACAACCGATGGATTTTCGATGATATTATACGCGCAGATTTATAAATATCCATGTAAGTTTGATAAATACATAAATTATGTGATGCTGTTCCATGTGGAACAGTTATCACAGTTTTTTTTATTTAAACTAGGTTAAGAAAACTTTCTATAGTCCATAGAATTCTCTCTAATTGCTATAAAAACGTACAACACTATTATGTAAGAAAACTAAATGTCCATACGAAAAGCTTCTGTTGATGAAGCTGTTGTTGTTGATGATTGTTATATGACTATTTATACAGCTATGAGAATAGTATAAAAGGTTGCGTCAGTCCTTCGGCATGTTGAATGTGGTACAATTGTGGCGACGCCTTTGAATTGCACTCAGCAATCGAAAAGGTCTTTACCAATACTTTCAAGCTTTGGCAAAAGCCTCATCATTATCATTTTAGCCGTAAGACGTCATCTGGTTTAAACCTCTCCTATATAATACCAATTGGAACGGTAAGAAGCGGCCTGCATAAATCGGCTTCCAATATCCTTAACCCTTAATAGCCTAGAGTTTCAATTTTGATACCAATCTTTTAAACCGAATGTTCACATTACTATTAGTTTTTTTTATAGGTTAGCTGTACGAATTTTACAGTTGTACAATATTCTTTCCAATGAAATTAAAAAAAAATCTATTTTTCCCTTCATCTAGACCCTCAAGCAAACACAGTAATATTTAAAAAAATCAGTTTCGTAAATCAGTCTATTAAGGGTTAAGAAGGTCTGTCCACTTTATGGATGGACGTCATGCACTGTGTTAACTGGTTTGTTATTTTAAAACTTTGAGGCTGGAGTTTTAACTTTGACTTTAACTAGTCAATTCGGTGAGCTCGAGTATTTAGCAATATGTTAACAACATTTACAGCTGTGCTTTCATGTGATAATATTTGAAGACTACAAAGCCAATTTTCGTTACCTCACGTTGCAATTTAATCACAGAATTTTTTATTTTAATAAAAAAAATATCTTTTAGTATAAAAGAATGAAGTTGTTTTGAAGATAACAACTTTTGTTTAATAAAATTTATAAGTAAGAGTTGTTAATTTTATTAACTAGAAAAAAATTGTGTTATTTTTTATTTACCATCAAATCCTATAATTGCGTATGGTTCTAGGCTCTTGACGTCCATTATGAGCTAGTCAGTCTTATAAGTTGTATAGAGTATAAAAAAAGAAAACTTTTAAAACTAAAAACAACAAATCGGTTGTTGGAATTTGCAGGTTTGTTTTGTTGCAGTTGCTAGGCAACGATGCAATGTTTTTAAATCAATCACAAAGGTTACACTTCGTTTGTATTTTCTATGCCCGATTTTTTGTATACATAATATATATTATTCATAATATATTTATTTACTTCTTTATTACTCTTCTGTGGTACTGTTTTGTGAAATATTAAAAATAAATATCAGGATTTATAATCTACACTTTAAATTTTACCATATCCCTATTCCTACTTATTTCTATTTTATCTGTGGCTATTTAACATTAGTAAAAATACTATTTAATTACCAATAAAATAAAATTTATGCTTTCAAATCTTCGTGAATAGGTCATTAATAAAATAAAACAATTCTTTGCTTTTCTTTTGTGCTCTGTAGTAATAAATTACTTTTAAATACACCATTTTAATTTTTATGCCATAAATAAATGTTCAATTTCCGTAATGCTTACGGTCGTTCATGATATTTTTATATTAAATCATTCTTAGGAGTTCGAATTCAAATTATACATTAGCTAGCGGAGATTAGTTACCGCCAGAGCTACGTGCTCTACTACTACTCTATCTTACTCTATCTTCGTTCGATGAAGTATAAGCCTTTTACGGGGGAAAGTGATTCACCATCCTAGCATATTGGAAAGTAAAATGATCGCCAAGAGTGATTTAAAAGTGGATCTATATACATACAAAAAGTATTTACAAGATCCTAACACAATGAATCGACCACATTACTGTTGGTGTCCGAATTTAAATCGGCGTTCAATTTGGAGCGAGCTAATGATTTAATATACAAGTATGAAAGCTTGACTGTAATGTGTACACCTCTTAACACAGTTCATACCCGGGGTAGTGTTGCCCTAAAATATATTAAAAACTCGGATTTTACTAAACGGGTGGACAATCGTGAACGTATTCTGAAATATCGTGTGTCCCACGTCTCACCACTTACATTCCTCAGGCTGAAATAAGCTATATCATAAACACTATAAGACATAAAACACTGACATTTAAATAAAATCACTTTTTGCTAATTGAAACGAAGATGTACAGTAAAACAAAGTATTGACATAAAACTTTATTTTTTATGATTCATTACTATCATATAAGTCGAAAGGTCAACTGCAAACCATAGGCCTCAAAGATACGATGTCTTGCGCTGTTCGCATCCAACGACCTTATGCGTCATCGCGGCATCTAGTGAGGAACTACCCACGCTACCTTTACAGGCTTCTTGGCAATAGTACCAACAAAAAATGTTTTAGTTAAGATTAATCTATGGTTTGGCGAATCGGTAAAATATGTTTTTATCTGTGCTCTCTCTGCTACCTACCGCCACCGAGCGCACGTGTTTCCCTTCCTTGTAAAATTAATTCATAATAAATGAAATCATTCTCTGGACAAAGGCCTTTTAATTAAATACAGTCCACTGAAGTCAATCCCAATCTTATACAAGGCTCGTGGCCGCCACTCGAAACCATTTCGTTCCCAACGATCGTCGTTTGCATGAATATGTTCCCGGTCACCTGCCACTTCAGACAAGTAAACCGTTGACCTCAATCCTTGAGGAACTCCTCATTTCGGATTCGATCTCGCAGCAAAACTCCGCGCATAGCCCTTTCCATTGCTTTCACAAATAAGGTACATTTAAGACATTGTCAATGAGTCATTTAACATTCCCATACAATTCTAAAGTTATACCAGAGATTGATCTGACCAAAATTTTTAACTAACTCAGATATAGGACAAGGACAAGTAAATAGAAATGCTAAATTTAATTAAATTTTTATTATTTACATTCATAAGCCTTATACACATATATTATTAATGACATTATTTTATCGAAGTCAACATAGACAGCCAAACATAATACACATGGTCATGAGTGATTGGAACAGGTAGAGTAACTTTAGAAAGTTCTGCTCTCTCAGAAGTACTAGAATTCGCCTTTTTATATTTTTATCAAATTCATGAAGTAATTACTATTTTGGCAAAAGAATTAGTAATATTACAAAACAATCACTAAATATATGTAATAACATTATTGTGCGAGGAACACTTCTTATTTAAAACTACCTACACACCACCAAATGTTTTAATATTTTGTACTACAGGTATTATTTATTATAACTATTGTATTATTATATAACAATAATCTTGAACCCTTTTGTTACGGTTGTGGCTTCAACAAAATCACATTGCTGAAGTGATCAGGCTCATGATCAAATGGTCAGGTATCATACACAGATGTCACATACAAGAAGTGACATTCTTACACAGGGCATCGCAAGGGTATCATTTATAGCCAATGCTTCTAGTGAAAGAGTTATTTATACTGAATGACTGGATGAATGGATGGTGATGGACTGGGAAGTGTAGCAAAGGTCATCCACTCAAAAGGTGGACAGATATCACTCTTAAGATCATCGGAAGATATGTACAGGCCTTTTAATCAGTCCTTTGGAAGTCTATGAAACCCATGTCCAAAACTAATTAATATTTGTATAAGCCAAAATGGCAGTCAATTAAAATTCTAATATTTTGATTTAATCATTTTCAAAATTCGGCCATATGCAAAATAGCACTTCCTTCCAATCACTCATAATGAGACACATGTTTAAAATGTTAGTTCAAAAAAGGGTTTATTACAAAATCTTCTAAATATTTAACTACTCTTATTTTCTACCCAAACACCTTCTACGAACAACTTTCACATTTTCTTCTAGCTGTTCTTTAGATACCTCAGCAACTCGGGTTATCTCATTGATCATGTACTGCTTGATGATGGACAAAAATTCAGACAGCTGAAAAAAAAACTATTTATGAATATTTTGAAGGTATAAAATAACATTTTTACACTATAATACTTTTAGTAAAATATACAGGCCATTTTGATAGTTCCAGAGCACATAGTTTGAAATAATTTGATGTATTAAAATAAACTTTTATATTAATTCTGCTCTGTGGGTTATAGGCAATTCATATTTTATTCAGTTTGCTAGATAGTCATAAAAACAGCAGTTGGCTTATTACAAAGCAATGAACACACTAGGCAAGAAGTTATATCTATTTCCTAGACTTTACCAAATAAGCTGTTTGCTAAACGATGTAAACATCTGATATCCATTACAAGAAACTCAGATTAAGAATGTGGGGGAAATTGGATGGTTATAGCATCAGTTCTGTGTCAGGCTCCAAGGGAATTGCTGTTCACAAGAGTACTAGCTCAGACTTACAGAATCCCCAATTTGGCTCTTATATAAGTTAAACAATAGAATAAGACACATATATTGTTGTATAATTTTTTAAAAAAGAAGTCACAGATTAACGAAACTTGATTAGATTTCTATTATTTCAATATCTATATAAATAAATAAAATTGTAGTGTCTATGATGTTAAAATAACCTATTTTAGTATAAGCAGATGAATAACTATATGGTACATGTACCAAAATTATATTTGTTTACGTTTTTGTTTGCCTGTCTATCTGTTTATTCCAGCTAAACCAATTTTGACAAGACTTATACTGGCAGGTACTTGATGTAATAAAGAGTAACTCAGACTAATTTTATTTTAGAAAAATTCTTAAATGAAAAAAACCTTCATTAATTAAATATTTTTTGTTCAATACCACATAGACAAAGTGACAGGCATAGCTAGATTTAAATAATTTCAATACAATTTAATATATATTAATAAAAAATTCTTTTACATTATTATTTATCTACATTATAAAGAAAATTATGTATTATGGTTTGAACAATAAAGGGTATCAAATAAACCAATATTTTCTATTAAAATATTTCTCACCAAAACAGGCAGTGTTGACAGTGATATTTTAAAAGTAAAAATATTTTGTAAAGGTATACTGGAAATATGGATAGTATAGGAGAGTTACTATCCCTCAATGAAAACATTCAAGACAGAGCAAAGGGGAGAAAAAGGTGTAAACAGTATGTAAAGGTGTAAAACAAGGCCTGCCAATGTACATTCAGACATTAGGAAAAGAAAATAGATATCTTGATAGTGTACTCTTTCTCATCTTCATAACTCTATTGCAGATATGCAGATACTCTATTGCAGATAACTACTTATCTGCAATAGAGTATCTGCATATAACATGTTATCCACATCATTAACCAAAAAAAAAAAATATTAAGACCACCTTAAGGTTCAGGAGTGGATATCACAGACTAGCAAGTATAGTCAAGGATGTCTGCCAAACAGCAGACACACTTGTTAAAGTTGGTATAAGGTACAAGGTGCAGGTCACTACCAAAGGATCCCATTGGAAATCGCTGAGGGAAGGCATATATTCAGCAGTGGATGTTTCATGGCCAACATATTGATGATCACACAAAACAGAAACATTGTAATATTTATACAATAAAAAAACTGTTAAAATGAATTAGTTTAGATATATAATTTAAATAAGTTAGTTTTAATCGAAGAGACAGAATTGCATCTGTGAACCTGAATTATAACTATCCTATACAAGAGCGACTTTATAAACTTATAATTGAGGAAAGAAATCATATTCCAGAAATCCATTGCTGTTATTGCAAAATAGAAAAAATTTGAACAGGAGCGGTGGAGCCTGGACAAAAAATTTAAGCTACGGAAGCCAGAAACGCCAGAGATATATTAAACTTGGGAGCGGAACTTCTCTCAAAAAAAAATCAATAGAGCCGGTTTAAAGCAGCTTACATCTCGCATCTTGTATTAAATTTAAAAATAGAAAATTACCAATAACTCATCTTCTTTCTTCCCGAGTTGGACAAATGCACATTTAGCAGCGTGACTCTTGTGTTCTGCCCAGGGATCGTCATCAGCTTCCCAGCCATCTAGCTCTTTTCCACACAAAAAACATTTGGCTGAATCCGCATCATCGGTTCCACTTGCTACGGAGTAAAACCCTGCCTCTGCCATATTGAACACATTACACCTATTCTTATCAGAGAACGGCCAATGCTTAAACGTTTTTATTCTTTCATCCATTAGAAACAGTGATCGACATTCCATGATGTAGAAATAAAAATATGTAATAGATACCAGAATAAGTTTAACGATTATGAACTAAATAGAAGTTTTACTTGACCGTTGATTTTTTTAAGTTTGACAGATTGTTTTAAATTTGAATTTACAAGCAAAGTGCGGTGTTGCCAATAACATAAATAATTATACTTATAGCAAAGCATATATTTTAATCTATTATCGAAAATTAAACAATTAAAGAAAGCTAAACAAAAGTGTTTTCTCAACTTATGTAAGAGAAGGAATATCAAATATTTATTTTGTAAGAGCCTACATGCACATTTTATTCCATTAATAATTGTTTATCTTCACTTTTTAGTTTTTTAAGTTCATATTTTCATATCTTTAGATTTATATTAAAATTATACGATAAGTAATGTGTCACTAAAAACTGAAGACGTGATTTTTAACTTTTATGTTACTTTTGTGTTAATAAGAAATTTCGTTAAAAGTCAAATCGTAACTTTACTCTATCTATGCAAAATTGTTAAGGAATTAGTATTAACTACTTCCATTTCCACACTATGAGCATAAAATTTAAGCCCAGATTAGTATGTTTGACAAATTGGTGTGATAAATATACGTTTGATTGAAGATCTAAAAAAAAACTATTGATTATCTAGAAGACAATCAAAACACTACATGTACTAAAAGCAAATGAAGTTATATAATCTGAACACAAATTACATAATTAAATATAGTTTTCATTACCATAATAATAAAATATTTATCATTATTATTATGTTAAATAATGTCTATTATTTATGGTGAGGAAAGAGAGGAGTGTTTATTTTTTATCCAAGTAAGACGTTAATCAATATGGTATTGTCTTTAAAATAAATATTATTAAATTATCAATTACGTATCGACAATCGCGTAATTAATATTAAAATAATATATATTTTATTATTTTTCAAGCACCCTTAAATTAATTAATATTTAAAAAAAATATTTATTTCATTACAGTGTAAATATATCATAATTAAAATTTGTTAATTTGACATATTTGTACGCGTTCTTGTATCTTTATTGTATGTAAAACAGTTTCTTTGAGACATAAGCAAGTATCAAGTGTTTTCATATTTTATTTAGGTATAACCTGTTATGATTTTTCAAATTTGCCGCCTTATACCATTAATGACTTTTAGCGGACAGACTATCTTCAATACTTTGTATTACGACACTATTTAACGAAAAGTGTATTAATATTATATTTTAATATTTAAAATGCCAAATAAACGAATCGCTATTTTAGCTTATTTTACGCAATATATATAATAATTTGTGATAATGATTTTATAATGTTATATTGTAATATTGTCAGTGAATTTGGAAGCATGTATGTGTTACCATACTAGGCATTCGGTCTGGTTTCACTGGCCAATCGCTTGCCGTATCAAGCAGTGTTACTCCGTAGCAATAGTAGGTCGGATAAGTGAATGTGTTTATATTTTTGGATCTAAAGCTACTTGTACCTTCTAAATTAAAAATATAAGTAAATAAGTATTTAAAAGGTTAAGATTTGCATTTAAGTAATAGATTACAAAACTAAAGTTCTTCCAAAACGAAAACAATCGAAACAAGTGCCTATAACATTTTACACGTTTGTTTTTATTAATATTGATATATAATTGTTGTGATCGAGTATTTAGTGTTTTTGAACGGGACTTGCGATGGTCCGAGCTGTTTTCTAGCATTGTCCAGTCCTACAAAATTTTTTGGTAAGTGTTCACAAAGTGTCGTACACAAGTACGTAATAGTTTACGTGCCTTACTAAATTTATAATTTCTTCACTTACGTTGAATGAAGTCATTGTTTATTAAATTGTTATTATTCCTTTTAATTTACTGTCAAATTACACTTTGCACTCAAATGAATTTTACTATTTTATCTTTATATTCTAATGTACGTACATTTTCTAGAATACCTAGATGAAATTTTACATTGGATTCGTTTTTATTTATTTTAACGCTTTAATATTGTTGCAAAAATAACGAAAAGTTTGTTAACAGAAATCTTGAGATTTTAATTAAGTATAATTTAATTTCCCTTTTTGAGTGGCTTTAAAATTAACAATAACCTCATATATATTAACAACAATCTCCTACATATAAACTTACATTTTTGATGTCAATAAATACTTGTAAACAATATTAAGAGAATTCATATTTTTTTTAAGATATGAATTTTTGGGTCAATAAAAATATGTATAATGAATATATTTATCTAATTAGATAGATACCTTTGTCTGTACTTTCAAGTACTCCTTTGTATTAAGAATTTTTTTGTTAACAATAAATAATCCCTAGTTAACTTTTATGTTTATTAATGACCAGTATTTAGATACTTTACTTAAACAAAAATATTTATTATAATAATTATGATATTGCCATAGGCATATAAATAATTGAGTTGGTAATTTGTTAATGATTCACCTACCAAATATTTTTTTTTTATCAAACAAACATACTGCCATTATACACATACAATTAGCAATAATACTATCACCAATTAATATATATTTCTCTCTTTAAATTCCAGAAATGGTCTATATATATATATCATTTTGGTTTAAAATCAGTTTCTGTTTACATTTAATAATTACAAAATTGTTCATGTATTTATTCTACAATTGGTAGATTCATTTAAACTTTCCTCTCATATTTATGTATGCAATACATTGCTATGGTCCATTTAGTATGTCTTTTTTTCTCTTTTGGCCAACTTTGTATTCATTCTCTTGAAACTACTACTTCTGGCAAACTCTTTGATGGACACAAATGAGAGTGAATGAAAGATGAGTAAATGTGAACTGAACTATCCTTTCAGATTAACCTAGCTTTTTGGCT
Organism: Battus philenor; assembly: GCF_028537555.1. Taxonomy (NCBI): domain Eukaryota; kingdom Metazoa; phylum Arthropoda; class Insecta; order Lepidoptera; family Papilionidae; genus Battus; species Battus philenor. Next base: position 936,984 of record NW_027181759.1, on the reverse strand, counting down.
GAAAAATTATTTTGATTCGATGTATTTATAATGTTGCCATATTTAAGTCTTTAATTTATATAAAACTTAGGTGGTTAGAGGTTAGATCTGTTTAGGTAACTTATGTTTCATAATATCTTTACTGTATGCTTATGCCATAGTATGGTTCATGGTCTTTGGATATATATCAGTATCTTTTTTAAAAACATAATTTGTTGTAATTATTACTAACTTGATTAGGTAAAACTTTTAAACTTGCTTACAATTTGTATCTCACTAGGTAACTCTTGGTTATGTCATTAATTTTTTAAAATTTTGTATTGCTTATTTTAAATACCATTCTGTCATATTATTTTTAAATCATTATAAGTAAACAAGTTTTGCACCTCGTGGCCTTCTTTCTGTTAATATGATTACTAACCTTTTTAAATGACTCATACATTGATAAAACAATGGCCTTATTTTGAAAGTCAAAAGAGGTTTTTTACTAAGTTTATATATGAAATTGTCTACTAACTTTAACCTTTGTTATTAAAAACTGTCATTAGTGACATTGAAATATACCATGAAGTTTTTATTTATTTACTTTTAATTTTTTTGGCTCAGTCACTACCTGCCTTATTATCAAATCTTGGTTTGAAATTGATTTATTGACATTATATATACTACTGCGGTCAAAAAGTAATGTCAAATATTCATTTAAATCTCCCAGGCATTAGGTAGGCAGGTAAATTTTTTTGACTTATTTGGTAGGACTGTCTATAACATTTTTCAAGCGTCTGTTTGTCAGAAGTTGGAATATCATTTGGCTCAGACTAAACCATTTTGAAATATGTTTTGTGTCTCAAATGTGTCAAGTTCTTGATTGGTCGTTGTCAAATTGCATTGATTCTTCGTGAATTTTTAGCCAAAAATTTGACTACATCATTTACATACATTTGGCTCGGTGAGATTTCTGGTACTCAGCAAACTCAAAAGGCCAATACGGGGACGCCTTTTTGACACGATTTAGGCAATAAAAATAGAGTCTTGAAGGCTATATCGGCAAAAGACCACTCCGACTGTTTCGAGGACTGGAAAAAGTGTTGGTTAAAGTGCGTTTTATCGGGCAAGGATTACTTTGAATAAGATGAAATTGATTTGGAAGAATAAATAAAGAATTTACATTTTATTAACAAATTCACCTTTCATTTTTGATCACAGTATTGTATTTCTATACATTCTTATTAAATTTAATGATTCAACACTACAAACTTCTAGAAGCCTTTGTAAACGTCACAGTGGATTGAGAAATGATGGCTGCAGTTTGAAGGTCAACATTTTCGACGCCTTTATAAAATTTAAACAATATTTATTTATGTTGTTCATGAGTTCATCTATACAAATAAATAATATTTGAGTGTTTATTTGTAATATTGTAATGACTGCTTTTTACTACAGTACCCGGCGATAAATATTGCACCTTTAGAAAGGGACAATCGGCTAATTTCGGCTTCGTATAGCGTTATCTCTGTCGCACACTACCTATGTGACGTTTTATCAGTCGTACTGTACATGCATATGAATATATATACGGTACCTGTACCAAATTTTTTTTTATTGTTGCCTCTTTGTCTGTCTGTTTGTTCCGGCTAATCTCTGAAATTGTTGGTCCGATTTTGACGAGATTTATACTGGTAGATAGCTGAAGTAACAAACGCTACTATTATATATGAAAATATTATGCGAAAAAAAAAACTAAATAGACTAAATATTTTTTTTTGAATTCCACATGGATGAAGTCGCAGGCAAAGCTAGTGTATCATAAAATTGTTAAGAGTAATATGTTTTTTCTTACTTTGTTTCATACACATGTTTCGTACACACCAAGGACATTTCATACATAGTTATTAATGATTATTGTTTTGTTTTTTTCATGTTTAACTCTTACGTTGGATATTTTACTGCGTCGTAATTATTATGCTTATTAGTACTATTATAGCTACCTTGAACCTCTACGTCTTATAAGAGAAGGTAGAAGGTACACCAATACCTCACTTTGCGTCGTGGTTCGTGTTCCAAAAAAACACGACGCAAATTGATTGTAACAGCGCAAAGTGAATTAAGATTTTCTATAGCAAATCATGTAAAGATCGAAGATAGGTTCCAGGGTCACGAAAATACCGCTTTTTAAAAAGAAAACTGAACAAAGTAAACATTTAAAACAAAAATAATATAACTCTGCTAATAAATAAATTGGAAATAATATTTAACTAAATATATATATACACATACATATATATCTGCACATACACACATATATACTTATATAATATTTGTGTAATATATCTCTTTCATATTTATTTTATTTGTTGACGTGCTTTGCTACATCAGGGTACAGCTGCTCTAATATAATTAACTTTGTGCATTAATTATATAGGATTGCCGCTGTTGACAAACATGTTTCCAGAGGATGGACATCAGTGTCATTTCCGTACCAAAATACCACACTGCGATCGCCAATGCGCTTGCTAAGCGTGGCGATTATGGTATATCTCTCCATAGATATCTTTGGTGGAGCTCTATGCTATTTGATGTTGCATTAATACCAGAAAAATTGAATCGTAAATAAAAAAAGAATCGTACAATTTTCTATTCGGTGTTTTATTTTGTCGAAATAAATAATACATATGCTATTTAATGGTAGCTAAACAAAATTATATAATGTATGTTATGTGTATGTTTATTTATGTTTGTTATATGTTAATTAAAGTTCCTCTATCGAGGTCATACGTAACGAGCTATTGTAACAAAGAATGGCGGCGCCATAACCGAGTAGGTGAATCTATAACCAATTAAAATGTGTACACGAAGGACTTTCTTTAAATAATTCATATATGTTTTATAATACTAACATATAAGTACATCTAGGTTTTGTTGGATAGGTAACTGTCTCTCAACGTGCCAAGGAGAGGCTAATAGTACGCTTTCAGAGGTTTCCGGCGCCACTTCCCTTTCCTCTTCACTTTCCTCAGGAGTTTAAATGAAGAGATCGCTCTAGATCATTCTGGATCATTCTGGGACTCGTTGTTAACTCTTTGACGAAACCCTGTGACGGTCTGAACCGTGCAGCGCGCCGCGAAGTGTGCACATTGCATGGCGGTAGGCTAATGTTCGAATTTTCTCATTTAAGTGTTACATATTTAAACTTACTTCTATATTAATTAAAAATGGAATTGAGGATAATTATTAGTAATTTATTAGGCTATGATAAATCTTAAAATAGGGATCTACACATAAGTAAATATTACAAATACGTTCATATTTAGGTTCCCGTCATTTGCGATTTGCACTGCAAACAACGCACCTTTTACTTCGATGTTTTCCTACTGATTTATAAATAGAAAGTAACATGTCTTTCGGTCAATTTTAGTACATTATTATTACGGTGATAATTTTTTATATTTGAAATTTTAGTTTCCAAATACATACAGTACCCGGCGATAAATCCACTTCGACCTTTGGAAAGAGACAATCGGTTATTTTCGGCTTCGTAGAGCGTTATCTCTGTCGCACGAAATACAACGACTGACAAAACGTCACATAGCTAGTGTGGGACACTTGCGAAGAATTGTTTTTGTGTATAGGCGCATTCAATAACATGATTGTACCCTTGGAGTAATCAATTCAATAACGATGCAATATGGTGAATGGATCGACGTCCCATAGATGTCGTCTAATTCTGGCGCTGGTAACGAAAGGGTTAAACTCAAAGTCGCTCGAGGAGCCATGGAGATCCACAAGTACTTGTAGTGGTGGACGACCACTGCAAGGCAAAGACCACCCCCATAAACTGCCACGATGACCAGTCTTATGCTGCCAGTATTCAGTGACAGTAGAGGATCGATAATTTTAAAAATGGTATCATAATGAACTTCTTAAATATATTACGAGATAGTTCATAGACATCATAAGTGTATTGTAATAAAACGTGTGTTCACAAAAGAGTTTATATATATTTATTTAATATATATATTTCATAGACATTAGCGTCCGTGTTTTGTTTGTTTGTAAAAACACAATTACATTTAATATTTCCGTATTTTTTTGTGCTTATGTTTCTGCATATTAGTGTTTACAAAGTATCTTAAACGGGTTCTTGATTTAAATCTTAGGTTTTTAAATCGTCGGTGTCAGTTTTTATGATTACTTTTCTTGCGACCATTTCCTCAACCCTACTCTATATTGCCATCCTCAGGTTGTGTGCCAGTATCTGTGCGACGGTTGCCGTATTCGCCACATCGATGAATCTTGCGATCGCGTCTTGAGTCTTGTCTGAGTAACACATGCACGAGTGCGTGTGACGTGATGATACCACCGCATGATGGACACTGTTATACAGCCCGAAGGTGCCTGTTGTTTGATGAACAACAATGACTACCTCAATCCTTAGTCCTTGAATCTGCATATGTACCGTAATCTTGGATAATAAGAACTTGTTTATCGGTATGAATCAGATACGTTTCTCTGTTTCGGGATATTCTACCCAGAGTTAGGACTCCTCTGAGTAGTCACGGAGTGCAAAACCTCATTGGACGAATATAGCTATGCGTACAAAAGTGTTAAGTTATAAGATATCTTGTGATCAATTCTCTTGTCCAGTTCAAGGGGTCAAAATAATTAAATAAAATAGACCTTAAGAGGGTACAGGACCTATCGTTTTTATTGATGTGTAGTAATGAGAAATCTTGTTTCTGGAGGTGATAAAACGAATGGACGAATTTTTTGTTTCTAATTCACCTGGTGGTTTATTTTATTACTTTTTAATGACCACCATTTTTAGGAGCCTTTCGTTTCCCCTGCCTCGTGGGTTTACAAAGTTTTTTACATTAATTATCACAGATTATTATTATCACAGATTATTTTTATCACAGACATTCACCACACGATTGTCGTATCGTATGTCGGGGAAGTCCCTTTTAGTTGAATTGAAACAAAAACTAGCAAGTAGATTGTATACCGTTCTTTGAAGTAGTTCTGAGTCGCATATAAACGTCTTCGGTTTACGTAACGTTACAAGGTTACGTAAAACGTCGCGTTAGTTTCGAGTGGAAATCAACAACCTCTTCATTCTAAATATAGGCGACCGGCGAGCCGAACGAGTGATGTTGGGGCCCTTTTACACTGCCGCGGACCGGCTTCTAGAAACGAATTTAACGCCTCGTGTATATGCAACTTTATTATATTTTTACATACTTATACCTCACCTGATAATTTGTTTCCGTTACGTAATAGTGTAGTAAAGGAAGTTTATATCTGGACGCACATAAAAAAATAGTAAGCCGAAGAAGTACTGTTCATTAAATATTCTCTCTTTGCTTCTTTTTTAATCATTGATATACAATCAGACCGCAATACAATCTGATATAATTTGCACTTTGTATATTAATTATATATGATTGCCACTGGTCATAAAGAAGATTCCAGAGGATGGGATCGCCAACCCACCCAAGCGTGGCGTTTATGATATATCAGCTTGTTGATATCTTTTGCGGAAGCTTATGCCTTTTAAAAGAAAGTTTATATCTAGACCTACAAAAGATAATAGTAGCAGTAGGCCTAGTCCACTGGCAAGTTAAAGTAGGTAGTGAGCAGTGGAGTCTTATGGTCCTGGAGTTGAGACTGCAGATCGGCAAGTTCAGGTGGACAGACTTTGTTAAGGTCTTGGGAAGATGCTGAATGTGGGTCGCTCCCAATTTGTTCCATTGGAAATCTAAAAGGGAAATGGTGATATAATAATGCTTGTAGATAGAGAACTCACTTATTGGGATGACATTTCGAAGGTTGTGCAGCAGGATTACACCAAATAATACTCCCGTGTCCTTTCTTAGCATCCGTACACGGTTGAAATTCGTTCTACCCACACAAAGCGATTTATAGTGCGAACAGTTGAGGAGTGTAACAACCTACCGGCGTCATCTTTTCCTGTCAATTATAACTTTTTTCTTTATGGCCCCCTCTTTTTGGGGTCCTGACGATCCCCCTGCAAATGTGTGGTGCAGGGACGTTACAACACTGATAAACTTTTATTTTTTATTTTATTCTCTTATTTCAATTTCTCCATTCAAAAACTCCTATATTACTATTTTCTCCTGTCGTTCATAGTCTCTATCTTTCTTCACATTCAAATCTTCTCTTGTGCATCACCTTCCTTCCCTCATCTTCGTTTTTAGACAGCAATTTGCTACACACAGTTTTGTCTCAATATTTCGATTTTATTTACATTTTACTATTATGTCTGTCGTTTATGTCGTAATTCTTATTTCTAGTTTTATTGACATACAATTAAAACTATTTTATTATCTTTTCTTATTTTAGCTCGGGATCTGGCTCTACCGGTTTTGACTTAGTTCTGAGTCTTCTTCACTTCTATTGTATATTGTACTACTTCTTCGGAGAAGTCTAGGAATATATGGCGACATATGTCGTCGTTCATGAAAGAGACGATGTTTTCTCTTCGATCTTCTTCCCCATTTCGTCATCGAATCAGACCGGTGCCTATTATAACCTAGGGGTCTTCAATATCAGAGTGAATAGGTTTCTTATAGGCAAGCATATAGCATTATTAACCTCGTCATCGCCTAATATCAAACTAGACGGAAGTTAAATGCTTTGCCTATAAAGAATAAAAAAAAAATCGTCTAAATTTAAGATGTGTTAGGACCGAAAAGTAACGTCGTTTCTGACGATATATTTTACAGAAAAACCGATTGATTTTTACCGGTAAATTTGTATACTAGATGGCAAAATGTTGTTAAAACGAAGTTGAATATATTGTTGATAATATATAAAAACTTGTAAAAATGTAGTCGTGTGAACTTAACTTAAAAAAGCAACATTACTTCCCGGTACCCCTAGTAATTTACAAGCGAAAGTAACAATTCATAACAGCCCGTAGATATCAGTTGGAGTGACCTAAATCTTAACAACGTGCTAGTTTCGTCCCGTGGTCGGAACTTTGAGCGTCGGCTTTAAATGGAACCGGTTTCAACTTCACGCGTTTCATTTCTATTTTAAAAATAAAAAAGAATTTCATGCATTGCCAGTTGTAATAATTGCTACAAATTAAAAAAAAAACAGTTGAAGCACTTCCAAAGTTTCCAAAATTGAACTGTACAATTCAAAGGACAAGCTTATAATTATGTTATACAGGATGATTGGGAATTGCTTCCAATTGCCTTGTTTAAAGTGATCGTTCTGAAACTCTTTTGGAACACGCCGATAATTTCTGTTAGTACAACCTGCAGGGACAGAAAGTACATAGTAATCAGAATTGAAAAAACACTTTTTCGCACCATATTCTCGTTATTTGTTATATCTGAAACTATTGCTTTTTTGATAAGCAGTATCATATATTGACTGCAAATGACCTATACATTTACCCCTCTAAAACTCGTACACCTATTTTCAATTGACCTGTATGTATTTTGAGAAAATTCTGAAAAAAATCCGGGACAGTTTTATAAGTTGGCAACCCTAAGAGTGCGGGTATTTCCGGGATAGGCGGGAGATAGGCTCGATCGATGGCACCGCAGTGCGGGCGATCCCGCGCCAATGCGAAAGAGATTCGTTATGCCATTTGTGGATCACTAACGAAGATAAACAGCTTTTATAACTAATTCTACAATATACAAACTATCTAGTCTGCTGCGTTGGTAAAATTATTTATACGTGTGGCAACACTGTTCTTTACTGTCAATACAGCAAATGTCAAAATAGAATTAAAAAAATATTCTATTCCACAAATTTAAATCTTTTGTTGAAGTGTAATTGAGTGTACCATTTCTTCGGATTAACTGCCCCAGACCTGACAGTTGAAATTAATTCAGCGGGACTTTGTTTTTCTTTTTTTTTTAAATAAAAATTACATTTTTAAAAATCGAAATTACCTAGCGAGCACATCATTGATGGTGTGACCATCTTCTATTAAGTCATTTACAGTGCACCCTTAGCAACTATTAGTCGAGGTTACAGGAAGTCGTTGGATGCGAGTAGCGCATGATCCGTCATCGTGGCCATACGTGGCGGAGGCCTAGGCTTTTCAGGTTATCGTCGACTGTTGAAATACGGACCCTCAAGTTCTCTGGATACAGTAGTACGTTTGGTGCTGGAAGGCAAGCGTTCTCGTGGACACACTTCAGCAAGATGAAAAAAATGTCATCAAAACTGCAAATAAGAACTCAGTAAGTAAACGATCTCACTCCGTCACGCATATGCAAAGCAGCAGGGGCACCAGAACCGACCGGGGCAATGACCATGAATACCGACAAGAGTGCAAGAGTTGGACCCAATAACCAGCTGTCCCGTATTCGCAATAGAAAGGTCGGATTGCGAAGAAACGTTGGAGAGAAGGGCGCAGAGAGACACCATTGCCTCTCTTATAAGTGATAAAGAATGAAGCTATGAATTTTTGAAACATTATCACAAAATTATGAAGGTGGTTACATATAAACTTAAAACGTACGGTCGGGTTAATGAATATGCAATAAATGTTATAAAATTAGAAATACAGGTAGATATAAGTTATAGTGATTTCAATGATCATGGCGCAGGAAGGGATGGATAGACATGGGAGGAATATCAGGGATCCTTTATTAGAAACCTCTCGTTCAAGATACGGATCTTAGGGTCTCTTTTACAGTTTACTATTTGTCATTTTATTTACATTACCTCTTCCATCATCATATTATCTTCTGCTCTTTTCTTCTGTCTTCCATTATAGTTTCTTTCGTGCTTTTATCACTATCTTCTCTTTATATATATATATATATATATATATATATATATATATATATATATATATATATATATATATATATACACACGTTCGAAACAGACAGCCACTGGTTCACAAGTCTTGCAAAAAGTAAAGCCTATTTCAAAAAATAATTATTTGTTCCATTGTTTTATCTACACTATCGATCTAATCAGCAATAACTGGTCGACGGAATATATTTATTTTGAAACTAAAAATATTGAAACAGAGTTACTCAGATGAAACAAATCAAACGCCACCTAATTGTAGCATAAATTGTTTTGTTATTGTTTACAAGGCACAAGCCTGGCTGATTGACCCCGGTCAACGATTGCCCTTAATTGCGCTCAAAGTCATTGTTCCATTACCGCACAAGGAAACTACGTGATTCATTGCGAAGATGTTCCACATTCTTCTATTCAACCGATATATTCCTCTAACTAAACCTTCGACTAAGCCCTATATATAGTCTTTCATTCTTCTGTTTCTCACTATTCTCTTCCTTTGTGCATCAGTCCTTCTAATGTCATAAATATAAGTTAAAAAAGTGAATGTAAATATGTAAATATAATAATAAAAACTTCATAACTCAATAAATGTGATGATATAAAAACTGTGACAAAGTGAGGAAGGATTTTGTGATGAATAAAAATAAAATGTGAAGCAAAGAAGGAAAATGGGGAATAAAAATAATAAATGTGACAGATTTATTTATCCGAATCTGTAACGTCCCTGTCTCAAACATGTTATGGGAGGAATAAAAGGTCTCAAAACTCACTTCTTTTTCACTCTCTAGGACACCGCTCTCTTATTAAATAGTTAATTTTTCTATCTCATTACATATGTCAAGTATATGCACGTAACATTTATAGTTTTAATTAAATCTACAGTATAACTTTAAAAAAAACTGTTGAAACTTTACGAAATTTCTTCGTAAGTTTCGTTACGAAATAAAAAAAGTTTATAAATCTTATTGTTCAAAGTTTTTTGTTTCATTTTCAAACTATTTAGAATTTCCTCGCATATTTCGTAGCCGGCTTTGTAAAGCTTTATTTTCTTTTAGTTAGTTTTATTAGAGTTTTCAGTTTAATGCCTTTCATTTCGTTAGTGTTTGTATCGCTAGCTCTATGGACGTTTCCCAGCGTTTTAATGTTTATTGCTTTTTACAGACGATCTAATTAACAGTTTATTTTTTTATTTACCACGGCATAATTAGCGTAGTGTTGGATTAATCTATTTTCATCGTTTAGAAAATTCTGGAAGTTTAAACCGTTAGAAAAACTCTTGATCAATAATAAAGTGGTAGGATGACCCAGGCCGCACCCCCATACCCTGGTCTAATGAGGTGTGAACCACATTCGATATATATAAATCGATGTACATCTCCGAAGACTCGCACAGATAGTATGACATAGTTCAAAATTTCCAAAAAGGATATCCTCAGTTGTAAGGTATATGTCTCAAGGAGGAGGATTTAAATTCATATAACATTATATATCTATGAGAAGTTCTCATGTGGCGACCAAAGCCACCTGGCGATCTTTGGGGCAGACCCATGCTGTTTTGCTATCGATTGGTTGATATGATGATGAAATACCAAAGGTATTTTTTAAAAAGTGTGATGTTTTTTCGATGTTCATATACATAACACAGTTACGGAAGACAGCAAAGAGAGAGGGAGTTGTCTGAACTCTCCATCGAAACTGTTTTGTGAATATGTCTACGATCTCTTTCTTTGTGTTGTATTGCCTTTTACATAGGTGAGTTGTTATTTAAAGGTTTCTTTTTATTTAAAATTCACGCTGTATAAATTAACATCTACACATCTCTAGGAATTAAAAAAATGAGGGGTTTGCTAGTAAAAGGGATGCAATTGGCTAAAAACTTTTTAAGAGTTATGTCGTTGAGTAAAAGTTCGTCGAAATTATGAGAAACACTGTATAAACAATATTGCTAGTAGATTGCAGATCGATTCGGTTCTTGATTCTCTTCTGGCTTGTTCCCACGCTTCTTTGTTCTTTGCTTCTCTTTCTTTATTTTTGGTTTCTTGTAATATATTGAATCTGTGAAGTTTTTGCTATTGGTCTTAAGGCTTTTACAGCTTCATCGGAAATGAGTTCACGGATGGAGGATGAGGCAGTAGAGACGAGGCTTTCCTGGTCGAGTCAGTGTTGCTGTTCGTGTGCTGAATGTGGAGGGCAGCGTGGACCACTCGGTAATGTAAGGAAGGATACTGAGCCTACCTCGCATTGCCCACGCTGTTCGCGGCGTCGGGAGGCCGACGCCATTTGCGTAACGGACGATGGATAGTATCGTGTTTAACTTTTGAGTATCGTATGTTTTGGCTTTTTATTGGCCGCTATATCTACACATTTTGCGTAGTACAACTCGTGGGTGAGTGAACCCGCACAGGTCTGCGTGTAGGTACTGTGCGAGCGAGACAACACTAGTGATTAATGTTTGACGTACTATTAGTTGATTGGGCGATCCCCATAACTTACTAAGTTACCACTTATTAATTTTGAAACTAAGTTAATTTGTAGTGTTGTCGGCGTCGTATCAGCCCATATACGCCCATTATCTACGATAATGGGCGTATATGGCCTCCCCCAAAAATATATACGCAGTCTGAAATATGTATATATTTATTTATTTTTCTATTATAATGCGACGGGGTTATAACATCTGGCTGTACAAAGTCTATAAAGACATAAAGAAAACAATAATTAGTTTTAAAACGTAGTAAATATCAATTTTGAAAACGATTTTTTTTTTGCATATGGTTTTTTTTATTTTTTATTGATTCTAATTTGTATCGCTATTTATTTTTCGCTTAAACTAAACGCAGACAGTTGGGAGAGGGTTGCCGCTATTTGATACGGATCTTTCTTCTCCCAGCAGCGAGGCACGACAGCGTTTTATAATTTTTTACAATTTTTCTTACATAATTTTCTCTTATGGGTAAATACGGCTAAAATTTATACATATTAACAATACAATTTAGAATACTCAATTATATATTAGTTGCTACATTATATTATTTCAAGTCGCTGTCCAAGCGCTACAGACCGTTAAATGCCTTGAGATTTAGGACAATGTGCCGAGCCAACTCATAAAAAGATTCTACTGTAGATTTTTTCTTGAGAAGGTCCGGTAAGTTGAACGGAGGTATATTAAGGTTTTCACATAAGGTCTCGTGGTTACGTCTTTTGGATGCGAATCGGGAGCAGTGTCTGAGTAAGTCATCAAAAGTCTGTACTGTGGAGTCGTCACATAGGCAAGTCTCATTATTGATTAATTTAAAACGGTGCAGGTGCTTGCAGTACCCGTGACCGCTTAGTAGTTGTGTGAGATGAAAAGATGTCTTGATGAGTTTTCGCAGTTTGTTTATTATTTTAGCACAGGGTAGTAAAATTTTTAGTGTGGAGTGCTCCAATTAATATTATTGGCAAAACTCAATTATTCTACCGATGCTTATTACGTCGTTGTCGCACTTACGTTCTTATGTCATTCGTACATGTTACCCACAAGTGTACACCTATCCCCCGATTTACACGGTACTTGTTTTACACGTTTTCGCTTTTACGCGGTTCTCCAAATAAGTTTTTTTTTTGTTTTAATAAGCGATTTATTATTATCTCTCATATTGTAATTATTTCTGCTTCAAACGTCGAATCGGCACAAAAAATTTCGAGTGACAAAAAGTGAATTTGAACCTAGATTCCAAAAAAAGAATGAGAGTAATTTCTGACAGTGATAAAGGATAATAAAACACCTTTGGTTTCATTTCTTGTTCTTCTGTTTAATTTATTGAAATTAAATAAAAAAAAAAACAGTGTTTCCGTAATATATTAAATATTATAACTTATCAATGCATTTTATTCTTATTTCTGTGTACACCAAAAAATGTTGAAAACAATTACAACTGTTAAATAGCAAAATTATGCATTTTTTCCAAGTTTTTCGATTTACATGGTTTTGACTTGAAAATTTTAAATTTTCGATTTACATGTTTTTCTCAGAAATGTATCTACCGTGTAAATCGGGGGATAGGTGTATAGTATAACATTATTTAATTATCACCCTGTATATATATACCAACTCATTAAGCACAAATCCAGTGAAATTGAAGAGTTTAGTGGTTTGAGTCGACACTCCGTAGAAACTTCTAGTTTCGCTACCTTGCAAATTTGTAAATGTCACTTGGAAAATAGTTTATCAGGTAAAGTTAAAACAATAAGTAATAACTTATGTTTATCAAATATATAGAAGGTAGTTTTAATAACACAAGTTAATTTTAGTAGTGAAGTAAGGCGACAGTTATTGAAATAAGTTTTCCGACCTCAACACCGAAGCCGCCCCTCCTCTGTTTGCCCCAGTAATCTATTTAACAGTATTATTGAGTGAAAACTATTGTTGCGGGGAATGTAAATCTATATACATAATCATATTAGCATTAAAAGTAATAAAGTAAGTTAAAAACATACAACATAACCTAACCTAACCTAACCCTTAACTTGGCAGATTTTTTTTAAATATTACATTAATATTCATACCACTTGACTTTTAATACCCAAGGATGCCAACAGAAAAAAACTGAACAAGCGTTCGAAAATTAAGAAATTACCTAAACATTCACATACAAATGATTACTTTGCGTTCAAAATTGATGAACACTATTTTTTTTTAATTCTGATGTATCTCTACAGATACATTATCAAGAAAATGGTTAACGGCAAATACCAGGCAACTTAGACCTGTGTTGGTAAGATATAAGTACGATATATGAAAAGTTTTTTTTTTAATAGGGTATCTTTTTTTAGTATTAGGGCCTATATACAGACAGTGCATCCGTGCGTTTAAATTTATGTTTAATATTTTCGAATATTATTTTTGCTCACGTCTTTGCATATTACAGTGTTTAAGTGAAAAAGTGTTTGTTTGATTTATTTTAACGACACCCTAACCATGTCCAATTTTTAAGATTACGTTTCGTGCGACCACTTCTTTATCCCTACTCCATATTGCCATCCTCAGGTTGTGCGCCAGTATTTGTGCGGTTGCCGTATTCACATCGATGAACCTTGCGATCGCATCTTGAGTCTGATCCACTACACACGCACGTGTGACGTGATATAACTACCACCTCGTGATGACCCCCTGAGCCTCGTTTATGGTGAGCGTCCTTGAACCTGTCTCTGTACCGTAGTCTTAGCTAATGATAACTTGTTTATCGGCTTGGATGTGAGTTAGGTACAGGTTGTTTCTCTATTCAGGGAAGTCTATTCAAGTAGTGCCCCACCTCCTTGGATGAATATATTTCCTCATAAACTTCCTTTAAGGCATACGCCACGTCCTTCGGATTCCTGTCGGTGCGTACCAGCTTCTTCCTTTGAAATAAAAATTTGGGCGGTTGTAACTCAGAATAAGATATCAAGCCTCATATATAGATCGGATAATGTAAAAAATCATAATAATTTGTTGCATTTAACTATGTTTTAAAAAGTTTACGATTCAATTAAGTAAATACTTTAATACACTTAAATAATAGACTTAAACAAAGCAAAAAACCATTTTTCGAAAATATTTAACGTAATTGTAAACACAAAGGCACGGACGCTAATGTTTGTGTAGTTATAGATTCTAATTTAAAAAAATAATCATAGCTTAAAAATTACTTTAGTGATGACCTTTAACTTTACATGGAGTTCTAAGATTCTGGAGTTGTGACCACGGACCGGCAAGCCCAACGTCGGACGCCCACTTACAGTTTCAGGAAGAATACCCACGCGCCAGCTGTACCCGGGCTCAGTAAGTCGTAGAATGAAAAGAAAATAAAAAAACAATAACAAAGAAATAGTCAACTAAAATAGATATTACAGTGTGCCAAATGCCATCTATTTTGGGTATAGATGTCACGCATAATAAACTAAAAATAATAATTGAATAAATAGTATTACATACAGATAGATTAAGTAGTATAGGAGAAGGTAGTCATAAAAACCGTAAGGCTTTACACAAAAGAGTGGAAAGCAGACAAAGAGAGAACGATGTAAAAATAAAGAAAGATTGACGTAAATACTTACTAATAAGAAATTAGAGTAGACTAGAATAGACTAAGATAGAGAATAAAGAGAAAGAATTAGAGTAAAGTCAAGAACCGGTCAGATAGAAAATAATAAATAGTAAAAATATAAATAAAAACCAATATGAAAGTCTCTGCCACTTGACGGTCGAGGTGAGAAGGCGTGAGGGAAAAAAAGACCTACAGGATGATTGATTATACAAGTAAAAGTTTCAAAAAGTGTCAATCACCACGCATTAAGTGTTTTCACTGAAATATGTTACTTTTTTTTCTATTCAAATTCGACAGGTAAAGAAATTTTGTCAGTACAATGTCTGCACAGATTATAAATAATGAGGATTGTTGTACACAATAGAATTGGTACTATGATATGTGTAGTATATTTAAATGTTTTTTATTGACATATGCATATCGTATGTATATATAACTATATATATATATATATATATATATATATACATATATATATATATATATATATATATATATATATATATATATGTATGTATGTTTATTATGTATATATATACCCACAAAACCCTTCGATTTTAGGATGATAAGGAATCGTACATTCAAAGCGAAGGTTCGAAAGCTGTCGCTTGACAAGCTGTCGAATTATCATCATCACGACAATTGGATTTTATTATTTATTATATTTATATAAATAGGTATATGTAGATATTTAAGTACATTATATGTAATTATAGTAAGTAATAACCATTAGGTATTTATTTATCTTAGTGACTATTTTTCTTCTCAATTTCAATTTTTTTCCTGTCCTATATGATATCTTGCCCATTCGCCCATTTTCATATTTTTTTTGTTAACTGGTAGAGAATGCCTTCGGCATTGAGTTCACCATTACACATATATTGTGTAAGAAATGTTAAATTAATAAATAAACTTTCCTCTCATTCATGTCTGTCATTTCCATCCAAAGGTTGTCAGGTAAAGATCGCCTCTGGCTATAAGACCGCCTCTTGTACACTCTATACAAATAGTTTCTTTTTACGGTTATTATCTATATCTTTTTATGATTCCTTTTTGATGTATCTTTATAGAGTTGGTGTGCAATAAAGTGTAAATAAATATATAAAAATCTGAAATTTGAAAACGTTTTAACTTACTATATTAATGATAATATATAATAACACAAAGTAAAGTTTTTACACCATTAAGGCAGTGAAAGCCTAGCGGTATAGGAATAAGGCTTGCGATCGCGGGTTCGATTCCTAAGATACAATGTTATGTAATTCACACTTTGTGCATTAATTATATAGGATTGCTACTGCTGACAAACATGTGTCCTTATATTTGCGATTAGTAACCTTCTTGCCAAGTATGGCGATCATGGTATATCCCTTCGTTGATATCTTTAAGTGAGGTTTATATCTTCCAGTGGGCATCTATGGGCTAAAATGACAAGGTGTTCAAAATAAAGTTTATTTGGGTATTAAAATTCAAGTTATTAAAGCATACCAGTTGGGATTTTTTTATTTTATTTATGTAGTTTACATTCAATAATTCAATTGATTGATCATGAATTCAATTGATACTTGTATATCCCCCATAGCTCTCTTTAGGGAAGACCATTTCTTTGCAGGGTGTATGTAATTTTGTTACTATTTTTTTCTGAAATCATCGATTTTTACATGGCGTACTATAATTGAGTGAGAGTACAATACTATAAAAAGCACAACACACTACATTACAACACACAACGTAATTGAAACTGAACTCTTAAAATTAGCAAAACAAAGTGAAAATAAAACTGTATTCAAATTGCGTTGATTTTTAGTTAGAAAGGGAAACCCCGTGTTTTGATGGCATGGCGCAATTAGAAACAAAAGTGTTGCCATCTTTTAGAAAATTTCAAAAAAAATTTAGACTCGAACCCAAAACAACGCTACCTCGAAAATGTAACGACGCACAGTAAAAATTAGTACTTATTAAACAGCGACGAAACTTTGAAAAAAACGCAAGACGAAACCACGCAAAGCGAGGTATTGGTGTATACAAATTTTACAAATAATATATGAATGTAACATATAGTTAACGTGTTTATATAAGTACAAAGATTATATATGTACTATACAGTGAAACATGTTTGCAGTGATGGCTAGGTGGGGTAGAAAAAACGGGGCCGGTGCCCCGTTGGCCCTTTGACATACGTGACTGCCGCCGCCTCCAATGCGGACGGAAGGGAGTAAAACGAGCAAGGGTGTCGGATAAAAATCTTTCATATACACTCTGTTAAGTCCATAGTGTACTTCACTTAGAATATAGTGACTATAATATATGCTATATGCTATATGATAATATGGATTATATGAATGACTTGGTTAACAAAATATTATTGAACAACTAGCTGATCCCGCAAACGTTTTGCAAAAAAATATTTTTAATTTTCAATTTAAAAATAAGGGTTGATCGTAGAGGGGTAAAAATTTATGGTTGTATGTATTTTGGTATGCTGTATCATAAAAAAATAAAACAAAAAATTTCGTGAAAAAAATGTTTTTTTTTAAAATGTGAACAACCTTTATCACTTAGGGGTATAGAAAATAGATAGTAGACGATTCTCAGACCTACTGAATACGTATATTAAATTTGGTAAAAATCAGTCAAGCCGTTTCAAAGGAGTTCAAGTTCGAACACCGTGACACGAGAATTTTATATATTAGATATACAAAATTTAAAATGTGTATTAAAAATAAATTGACATAAAAAAGATTATTATTAAATAAATGAATATTGAAATGATAAAAATCCTTGGTAGTGATGTCGCGTTATTTTAATTTAGGCTATATCTGATATAGTATATATGTATATTTATACTTCTACTGTTTCCATACTATGGTTGTCTGTTAGAGATGGCTTCACGTGATAAGACCATCCATTGTACACTTTTGTTTATTATTGTGAAACTATTCAAAAGTATCCTAGCGTGTACAATAAGGATTATTAAATAAAATGTATGAATCTGTATTAAACTTTATAAGAAGATGTGTTGTTAAGTTTCTGTTGTTTCTTCTCCACAACTACAACATCTTGCATAGTGGAGTAGAATCAAAGTAAAATATAAATAAATATTAAATTGACAATAAAAGTTCCAGTTTTAGATAAACGAATTTTATCTTTATCTTTTTGTTGGCGAAATGCCTCAGCCAGGGTTACGTCTGTAATAATTTTATAAAATGTAGTTTTATTTTTCTTAAATGGCAACACTAGTTGACCCCGTCATCTTTTAGTGACAACTTCTATTCAAAGGATTGAGAGTGGTGGGGTTGAAACAGCGTTTTGATTATTGAGTCGGAACCTCGGTCACTCGTTCGATAACCATCGAAGTGATAAGTTGTCTAGTGGAAACTATGCTAGTTGGCCTATAAGAGTATTAAAAGAATATGGAATTAAAGTATTTACTGTACTGTGAATTGGAGTTTTTCTGATATATCGAACTTTGGCTAAAATTCCCCTAAGAAGTTTTTATATCATCGCTATATGACATCTCATGCAGTGTCGTCTCTCGTAACAAAAGTTCTATTTCTAAGGATTTTTTTAATAATCCATTGCTTACAAAGTATTGTTTTGTCACGTTTCTCTACTGAGCGCAAACAGTTGGAAGAGGGATTGCCGGTACTTGATACGGATCTTTCTTCTCCCAGGTGTGAGACACGAGCCTTTTTTTGTATACAATTTTCTGTATTTGTAATTACTGTAATGTATATTGAGAATTACCTTACTTTTATAGTATCGGGGGGTATCTTCAGGATGGATAGACACCCTGTCCTTTGTGGGAAGGACTGTGGTCGTCTTCGGTAGCTTTGGAGGAACCGCCAGGTCTCCTAAAACCGCTGCCTCTCATTACTGTGCCAAGACATATCTCGGGAGGAAGCTGTTCCTCCTCCGGCATCCTCGTTCTAAAGCAGCTATACGAGACCACTTCGCCTTGTTGCCTTGACGTCTACTCTTCCTCAGGATAGGTGCGGTTTAACTTTGCAAACATTATTTCCAAATACATTGTCCTGTGGCTAAAGTCCTTACAGTCCCCTATAGATGATTTGGTTTTTATTTTATTATTTTATTGATGATATTTATCCTCAATACTCAATCCGGTGAAATTGTAGTATGTAGCAACCCGTGCCGAAGCTTACTATGGAGCCTTCGATCTTTGCTACCTCAAAAGAGGCTGACAGAGCAATTCGGGTCAAAAAAAAAATATTCGCCAAAGTTTAAACTCAGATACATGTGTGTTGTGACCTTTTCATATTTAAAACCACCGTACAAAAAGTTTAATTAAAAAAAAATTTAAATTTTTTAAATTTTCATACAGTTGTATCTCGAGCAATGATTACATGTATATGTATCAATATGATATAATGTCCAGTTATAACTGAATGTACGCTTGGCTGAATGTATCGCGATAATAAACTATACAAAATCGTTCGGATAGAAAGTAGCCCAGATAGCCCGCGGCCTCGACCCACTTCGTCAGTCCCTAGAGACACGTGTAGCGCGCACGCGGCGCACGTGGGGCTGCAAATATTTATTTATCTATTTATTATGTACCAGGCTTTCAAATTTCTATATTTACCGAAGATTCTATTACCAATTACCAAAATTTATAATTTTTCGTGAGCCGCAATTCAATACGTATTTAAAAGGTGTACAAAAAAGATACTAAAAATATAATACTAAGATAAGTATTATATAAATTTATAAAATGTGTATTAAATGTAATAAATTAAAATAATAAACATTTCTCTGAATATGTTGTATTAAATTGCTTGAATAATTGGTGACTGAGTCTAATAAAAAGACTCAAGATCACCCAGAGGGCAGTGAAGGGAATAAATCAGTCATCAAATAGTTGTTGGCGGTGCTACTCTTGAAGGTATAGGTGACTATATATATCTGGGACAAGCTCGGCAAGTCCATCTTCCAGAAAGAGATCACTTGCTGAATCCAACTGTGATAAGCGTTCGGAAAGCTCCGAAACCTTTTCTCGTCCAAAATACCGCAATGTTCAAAGACGAAGGTCTTCGAGCAAAGTGTTTCCACTGATGTCATACGGATCCGAGACGTGGTCATTTACAACACCTTGTAAGATAGTTCATGGTCACCCAGGGAGTAGGAGAGGGCTATGCTCGGAGTTTCACTGCGAGATCTAATCAGAAATGATGACATCCGTACAACCAAATCGCCGACGTAGTTTAAAGAACTGCTCGTGTGAAGTAGGGAGGCGTCCATCGGCTGAAAAAAAGAATAAAAATTCTCAGTAATTCTTTCAGGTGTTGGTTAATTAATACTGATATTAATACTCGGTGTTTGTATCTCGTGATGATATTTCTACAAAGTATAACATAAACGCAAAGAAAACACGTGTACATTGATAGAATGGCTCGCGGGCCGTAGCCCGCTTCCCCTAGGCTATAAAGAATTTCAAATTCGAAATATATTTATGCAAGTAGGCATTTACACGCACTTTTGAATCATCAATTATTTTACTATTAAGTAATAAGCTAACAGAAACACTACAGTTATTTTAACCCCTAAATGCATGGCTTATGTGTATAAATTAAAAAAAAATATTTACCTTGCAGATAAGTACACTACAATGCAGGGAAAAATAGAAAAAAATATGTATATAATATTTATTATACTTATTTTTTAAAAATCTTAAGTTGTAGATATACAACACTGCATTTACTTTTAAGTGTAGTACTCATTTTACGTTTAAGTAGTATTTTGCAGTTTTACATCATTATGCATTTAAGTGTTAATACCATAAATAACCTTTCTTACTAAGTTCGGTTCGGTTCGGTATTCTTCATATATGATTTCTCCACCAGAGTTCTTTTTACCATTACGACTCGCTCATGTCTCCTTCGACCACTAAGGAGTTCTCCTTTGTAAACATACACAACACCACTCACTACACTATACACTTACACGGATATATACCCTTATCGTGCGAACTTTATCGATGTAACTGATATACGATCGTCCAGAGTAAATTTTTAGTTCACGGACATCTATTTTCGTGACCTCAATTCCTAAGAACCTGCACAAAACCTAAATCAACTAGCAGCAAGACGTCAATAACACCAAATGCAATAAATAGCTCTTTGCACACCTAATAAAAATTGACCACGTGTAAATTCATCTTTACATTCCTTTTAAATTGTTCTTTCACCTCATGTGGTAACGAGAAGTTGTTAAATTGAAAGAGCGCTGGAGTTAATATTTTGTATTTCGAATATGTTAATACTAATTGATTTATTTTTTGTTTCACAGGTAAGTTCAGGAAGGACAACGTTGTGGTATACGTCTAAATTTTTATATATTTTCTTCTTATGAGCCGACGAATGTCCACTGCAAGGTACAGGACTCTCCAAAAAGACGCCACGATGATTGGTCTTGGACTGCCTGCGTCCTGTGAAGTCCTGCGACCTTGACTATGTTCGTCCACTTGGCGGGAGAATCTTTCGGCCCCAACTGCCATTGGTTGCAAGAGACTTCAATCTACTTCTGTGTTCTTTGTTCTTCTATGGATTTCCTTATTTCTGATTCGAAACGCCTAGTATAGCTCTGCATTGTTCTCTGGATGAACGTAAGTGTTCTTATAATTAAATATTTCACTTCAACAGTTTCAGAAGTGATTTATTACAAAGTGAATTCGATAATATATACACTATATAAACGGAATATAAACTCCGTAAAAAGGATATACTTTCATATATACCACTGTGATCAAAAAGTAAAGTGAAATTGTCATTTATAACTCCCGGACATTAGGACGGCAGGTAAATTTTTCCTCGATCGGTAGCATTTTCTATAATATTTTCCAATCGTTATAAGTTGGGATATCATTTGGATCAGCCTAAACCAATTTAAAGGATGTTTTGCGTCTTAAACGCGTCAAGTCTCGATTGGTCGATGTCACACTACATTGATTCTTCGCGATATTTGCTATAAGCTCGACTTATATCGATCCGCAACCTCGGTGTTCGCCTGATTTGACTCCGTGTGACTTTTGGCCATTAAGCAAACAAATTGCCAATCTGGGGACGCTTTTTTGACACGATTGAAGCGATAAAAACTAAAGACTTGGAGGCTGTAGTGGAAAAAGACTATTCAGACTGTTTCTAGGACTAGTAAAATCGTTTGCAAAAGTACGTTTTATTGGACGGGGATTATTTTGAAGAGGATTGAATTGATTTGGATGAACAAATAAATAATTTACATTGTAATAATATTGCTACATAAAAAGCCGCCATATGTGAAAGTTCCCGCGGACGTCGTCACAACGCTCAACCGTTTGCTCGTCTCGCCCACTCGTCTCGCTCACTCGCACGGCGTGCACTATACGCGCTCTTGCTTGCGCCTTGACACGTAGCCAAGGCGCAGCACGTGCGCCCGCGGCCGTTGCAGTTCTCGGGGAGTCGGATTTGAACTAGGGAACGATGCGCAACCGCTCTTAGGCTCATTATTCATTTTCCGGGCACAAATTATGTTAATTATTCAATAAATGTTTTTCCACATCACATTTTATAAACAAATTCACGTTACTTTTCGATCATAGTGGTATATGCGCTCTATATATCCCTTATGTAGGTGTACGAATATACAACACTATAGAGTTTAAATTTATCGATATGTTAGTTACATCACTATGTAAGTATATAAGCGGTGTGTGGCATGCAATGTACACTCAATCCATTCACGTGGACACGTGTCGAGTTATGGCGGCAGCTTGTTTGTACATCTAATCCTACGCCAAACGGACGGTATTGTTTTTTTCTTTTTTTTGGTCCTGTTTTTGGAGCCTCTCGTTCAACCCTTGTCACGGGTAGACAGGTTCTTTATTTACATCATAATTCTTCACATAATTTTAATTATTTATCACACTCATCTTTCGGCCTTCTCAATGTCTTTCATTTTTCCCTCTAATTTCCTTTGTGTATATCTTCCGTCCCTCTCCATAATTTGCCTCAATTGCTTCGTCTTCCCAAGTTCTACAGTTTTACTTTGTTTAAAAAATTATTTATTCCTAGTTCTTTTTTTACTTCTTAATTTTCATTTCTAATATCACAGCTATTTCATCCACCTTATTTATTATTTTTATTATTGGACAGACGGGATTACATTTGCTAGAATGTGTATTTGAAATATTATTGAAGATACAAAAAGAAATCAAATTATTAAAAGTACCTGGGGCGCCTTCGTCTACCGGATCAAAAACAGACGATATTCTATTTCTTAACCTTTTTTTCCATAAATATCTTTTTCAATAAAGAGTTATTAGGTGACTAAGGGAAAATAAATCCATTTTTATATGTAATAATAATTAGCAATTCAAATTAATTAATAATGGAATTCAAATTCAAAGTTTTCGTATAGAAATATAACAACAGGAGGACCCGCCATATCGACAGCTACCAGGATACCATAAAAGTGCGAGAAGTGAGTTCTGATTATAGAACGCCAGCAGCTATTCAATCTATGCATCGAAGTATAGCCTTACCATGGGATTATTTACGCACTGATAACCATAACTAGGGATGTGTATCATCTTTTATCGATATCGAGTTTCACGATGTATCGATAAAAAAAAATAACTGAAACGGCTTTTGATAGTTTTTTATTTTTTGTATTCTTACCTCAATCCTATTTTCGGGATAGGGATATATACCTTCCTATTTTCACCCTCTCTCTCATATCCTTCATATTTTTCTCCTTCCATCTTTCATACTTCATATTTTCTGTCATTCTCATAGCATTCATTTGTATCACATCGTCTCTCATGCCTCGTCACTTATCTTGTATCTAATGTTTTCAGGCGTTATTTTGCGGAAGTCCATCCTAAGTAAGAAAAGGACCAATATATAGCTACAATTACAATGTAATTCGCATTGTTTGTCGCATGCGCATTTATCAGCGGGCTGGCGGGCGGTGCACTTTATTGCACGAATACTGCTGCATTGGCTGAAGTAGCTATATATTGGTCCTTTTCTTACTTATTTTGTCACATGGTTTTGTTACGCTTGATTACATCCACCACTCTGCAACAAAACCATAAAGAAAGTGTGCCGGGTCTCCTCTTTCTCCAAACGGGAAGCGATGCTACCGCAAGCAAAGCAAACCCATTTCCACTCCAAAAGCCCAAGACTTCATATACGGGACAGCAAGTAATTGCGTTCACCACAGTCTGGTTCACCGCTTGATCACAGATGTACGAGGGACTCCCTTTGAGTGTAAACCTATATAGGTACTTTGAGAATACCAGGCCCTATGTGAACATGTGGGCCAGACCCGTGTCCAGTTCCACTGTGCGCAGTACATGGAGGGCGGAACATTGTTTTTTTTTTGGCCCCGCTATTGGAGGCCTCTCGTACCCCTAATTTGTTGGGATCAGGGTCTTTATTTACAAATAAGTTTTTCAAATTTTTATCTTTATTCTTCACTCACTTTCATTCTTCTCAATTTCTTTTGTTTTTGCTTTTTTTCCTTCACAATATCATTCACTTGAAGAGAAGCGGAACATTGTTAAAGTCGTCGGAACACTGCAGGCCGCTTGCGGTTGCACGTTGCGAGTAGTGGGCGCCTATCGGTTGACATGAATGAATGAATGAATGTATTCTTCTCGCTCATTATAAATTTATAGTCAAATTAAAACAATCTTCATTTTTTTTAATTAAATCCGTACTTAATCCAGCTACTCGGTACGACACGGACAGTCGACTTAATTTTTTTATAATGAAACGATTGTCGGATACAAATTAATCTCTAGGGAGGAAGAAATAAAGTATAATTTCGCATCACGGCGTCGTCGTCATGTATCCAGCCTACTTTAATATTTTACGAGCACTCTGCTCTTTCGTTTTACCGCACTACTGGTTCCGCAGGTTGACTTTCGAATAAATTATGTACACCAGTTTTTTTTTAAAGCGATCCTCGAAACTGTGTAACCTCTTGAAATATTTTCTCAATTATTGACAGATGTCAATCGGATGTATACACGGTGATTGATTATAAGTATAAATCTTTTAACAGGGTGACGCTTTACATTTAATTCCAATTACCGTGTACACTCATCAATTATAATTTGAGTTATCACAGTTGTAATAACATATTAGATATGAAACCACTACTAGAAATTTTCCTCAAAGATTTCCAATAAGATCGGTAGGAAGCGGCTTGAATTCAGCTTCTTCTAATGATCTTAACAATGTTTTTCCATCTTCTGGGTAGACCTTCACGATCTTTAGATCATTAAGACTCCAGCTGTCATCTGTTCATCACGGTATGTGGTTCCATACTTAATGCATTAAAGAAAAAAAAATATCGTTAGTACTAGCCATATTAAGTATAGGCCTATGATAAATAAAAACAAAACGGCTACAAAACCTTCCGCCGGTAAGTGCTAAGAGCGCCGGCATTCATTCGCTGAATATTTAAACGTGGAACAAAGAACTCTTGTCATCTGCCAGTCGACGTGTTTTATAAGAAAACTTTATAGCTATGAGGACACTACATAATAACACGTACTCCATGTATTATTGAAAGTACACTACAGAATTTTAAATGTTTATATGACAAAAGAATTAATTCTTATTCAAAATATTTTTATTCGGGTAGGTATTTACATGCGAATTTGAATGGACGATTATTTTAACAGTACAAGTAGTATGCTACCACCGGGTCGGATAATCGATCGAATATCGATTATGTAAATGAGTCAACGAATCGAGAGGTCAACTAAAAACTTGAAAATGCTACGATAAGATTTATTTACTTTTAATTTTAGATTTAAACCTAAGAAGGTTCTAGATATCTTGTGGAACTTTATTATGTATGTTTACACCCAGACCCATGAAGTATAAAATACAAAAATTATGCGATGTACACTACAGAACCTTAAGTATTCTAATTATAGTACATTATAGAAGTATAAATTGTAAAATTATTGAAAATTACTTACTGAACGGTATGAAAAAAGAAGAATATTTACAGTTAAGCACAAATTATTGAAAGTACACTAGAGAAGAATATACATTAAAGTTCTAATAGGAACATTTCAGAATTTTGAATTACACGTTGAGTACATGTAGTAAGAAGTAATCCACAGAAAAATACATAGGTCACTTATATAGAAGATATACAACAAAACCGTAATGTTAAACCAGTACTAAAATAATAGAATTACGGAAAGTATTTTAAAGGACTATCATTACTTCCATTATTATTGAAAGTACACTTCAGAATACGTGTTCAAATTATGAAAGATACTCTACAGCACAATAACTACTCGAATAACTAAAGGTACCATTGTGACAATGCGTCACTCGAAGCTTGTCGCAAAAACTGCTTCTTCAATAATCGATACATTTCACTGACGTCGTGGTTTTTCTCATTTATGTAATAAATACGTTATGGCAGAAAACTCTTTCCGTTCCTTTTCCATTGCCTCATTGAAAATCTAATCAGGGAAAAAAGTGGATTGATGTCATTAATTTTCATTTTTCATTTCTAAGACTTTATCAAAATGTATGTGTTGTAACACAGGAATCGAAAGAAGTGTTGTTTATGTAATTATTCCTTTTTAGAAACCTATAGTGTGTGTCTTTATGGTTGTAGCATTCAAACACACACAGTTTACTAAAAGTACAAATAAAATAAGACAATATATAATTTATTTAACCGTTGGGGCCGATAGGTTTTGAGGTCAAATCAAATTACAAAGTACCGCAATATCTGAAGACGAAGATCCTTGACTGTGTTGCCAGTGATGATGCAAAGAACGATCAAGGTCATCCAGAGAACAAGAGAAGGCTGTGGAGTGCTCCTGCGATATCGAACCAGAAATAGGGAGATCGGAAAAAGAAGATCATAGAATTGCTCGTCTAGTTTTGGTGAGCTGGTGAGGCATCGCTCGTTCATCCGACAGCCGTTGGGGCTCGAGTAAAGACCACGCCGGTAGAAGTTAAAATTCCCGGGCATTAGGAAGACACATTTTTTTTCTTATTTTGGTAAGACTGTAACATTTGCCAAGCGTCTGTTTGTCAAAAGATGGAATATCCTTTGGCTTAGACCAAATCCATTTGAAGAATGTTTTGTGTCTCGAACGCGTCTAGTCTAGATTGGTCGATGTACTGCATTGGTGCTTCACGACTTATTTTGTCAAAAACTCGAGTGATATCGTTCCGCAACCACGGTATTCGCCTGATTTGGCTCCGTGCGACCTCTGGCTATTCAGCAAACCTAAATGGTCAATGCTGGGATGCCCTTTTTGTCTCAATCGAAAAGATACAAACCGAATCGAAGAAGGTCTTAAAGGCTGTACGAGAAAAAGACCATTTCTACTGTTTCGAGGATTAAAAAGTATTGGCAAAAGTGTGTTTTACCGTTAACCTAAATAATCTAATATGACAGGCCTTTTTGTATATATATTTTTTGAATATTAACTAAGCATATAACTTTTATGAAATTAATTATATATTGATTTTTTTGTATGTCTTATAAATGTCCTTGCAAATATCCTTCGTATCCTTAGGTCGGGCCTTGAACTCACCCAGGCCTCTAGTCTGGCCGTACAATCACCTCCAAAGCCAAACACCTTGGCGTTGCAGATTGAAACTTTCGTCTCAGTGAATTTTTCATTGTCAGCAATTTTTCGGCTCGCTAATCCGTATTTAAAGTTTTATTTCAATAGTTTAAAATTTACATTTATTTTTATTTTTTTTTGTAAATGATGCACCCTGTATACGTCATTATATGTCATTAAGTGATTTGTGTACGTCAGGGGAATATAAAAATGGTTCTCTTTCCATCGTTGTTCTCAATTTGAAATTCGTTACCTGTGCTATCTTATATTGCTAACGCTTCTTGATCTTTAGGATCGAGGCAGATCAAGAGAAAGGGAGGGATAGAAAGGGAGAGACATGGAGAGGGAGAGAGACTATATATCTACCTAACATATATCAGACTATTTCATTTTTTATTTTGGTTTTGTATACCCTAACTCTTTTTTTATTAGCCTTTTTTACGATTTTAATTGTTTTTTTTTGTTTTAGCAAGAATCCCTAATTTTTTTTGACATTGCTTATAGAAATTTATCTATACAGCAGCAATATACAATTAAGGGAATATCATAATTTTCGATTTCGGTCCAGTTAGTAATAAATGTGAACGCTTATCAAACTGCGAGGAATAGTTTGCAAAATAGATATTAATCCGTATATTAATTTTTTATTGTCTCTGTACACTGATTGTAACTTTTTTTGTAAAAAAATGAATTATTTTCGTTTTATAAATACTTATGTAATATGGATTTCATTATAACTTCTTTTAGGCATTTTTTTTTAAATTTTTAGTTACATTTTACACGATTTGTAAAGTCGTGGAACATTTTTCCAAATTAACCATCTATCACGTGTATTTTTCTTACACGATTTTTTACGGTTTTCCAGGGAAGGTATCTAATAAATCCTTGGGTGTATATGTAAAAAAATATTTCTTATTCAATTTTCTAACCGATGAACTAATTTATCGTAAAACAAAATGTAAAATATTGTCCAAAGTGTAAGATATGTAAATGTTAGTTTTTCTTTATTCTTATAACCGAGTTTCCGGGTCAAGTGTTTGTACAATGTCTAGGATTACTTTTATACGAGCACCAAAAGGGGACCAACTTCTATCTAGTACCTTGTCTACTTCTTTACAAAACTTTGTAGTTTTAGACTGACTAGAGATTGTAAATTCGGATGATGTAAAGTTGTTTAAAGATGTCATTTTAGTTACGGGAGTAGGAAATGGCCAGCGACCACGAGGCCGCAGCCTAATGTCTCAATACCACAGTAGTCGAAGCACTAAACACAGCCGAACAATTTTATTTCTGTGGAATTCCCCTTTTCGATGCGCCGCTGACGATGACGAAATGTTGCTCCTATATTATAATAAGATTTTTTTACTATCTATCAGTCCATGGGTACTGATACATAAATACCACTGTAGCCGAAGCACTAAACACAGCCGAATAATTTTATTTCTGTGGAATTCCCCTTTTCGATGCGCCGCTGACGATGACGAAATGTTGCTCCTTCACTATAATAAGATTTATTTACTATCTATCAGTCCAAGGGTACCGAAACATAAATACCGCAGTAGCCGAAGCACTAAACACAGATGAACAATTTTATTTCTGTGGAATTCCCCTTTTCGATGCGCCGCTGACGATGACGAAATGTTGCTCCTATACTATAATAAGATTTATTTACTATCTTTTTTACTATATATCAGTTCATGGGTACCGAAACATAAATACCACAGTAGCCGAAGCACTAAATACAGCCGAACAATTTTATTTCTGTGGAATTCCCCTTTTCGATGCGCCGCTGACGATGACGAAATGTTGCTCCTATACTATAATAAGATTTATTTACTATCTATCAGTCCATGGGTACCGAAACATAAATACCACCGTAGCCGAAGCACTAAACACAGCCGAACAATTTTATTTCTGTGGAATTCCTCTTTTCGATGCGCCGCTTACGATGACGAAATGTTGCTCCTATACTATAATAAGATTTATTTACTATCTATTTTTACTATCTATCAGTCCATGGGTACCGAAACATAAATATCACTGAAGCCGAAGCACTAAATACAGCCGAATAATTTTATTTCTGTGGAATTCCCCTTTTCGATGCGCCGCTGACGATGACGAAATGTTGCTCCTAAACTATAATAAGATTAATTTACTATCTATTTTTACCATCTATCAGTCCATGGGTACCGAAACACAATACCTTAGTTTCTTTCCAATAACGCACCTGTGAATTTCGTTAACAGTAAGTGAATAATGTATTGTTCCCTCTAACTAATAAAACAGTCTATTTCGGTCCAGTCAATGTCCGGGACATTGCATACCGGACGATGTCCCGGGATTAAAGCGTCCATTAGCCGGACGTCGGCGCGCCGGGCCCCGGATAAATGTCCACGTTTAAAAGCCTCTGTAAGCGGTCATATCGACCCGGTATCAAACCGGCTTACTCCAGTTTGTTTAGGAACATTCAATTAACTGATTTCATTTGAAACTGTTTTCTTGTTAAGTCTGTTTTTAAGGTGAATGGTTTTATTATGCGGCTATAGAGTTTTTAATTACCAAAGTAACAAAGTTATCACATACTCTATGTCAGAGTTCCCCAAACTTTTTTGTGTCGTAGACCCCTTGCCATGTTTTTCCATGTTGGGTAGACCCCCTACTTACCTGATATTGATTTGCTGTAAATTTCTAACTGTAGTGAAGTTTAGTGTTAAAAACTTAAAGTAAAAACACATGTTAATTTAAACATTTATTAATTGAATTTAAATTAAAACTACTCAAAATAAAATTTTGTATCTGTTATGTAAAATATGCGTAACATTAAATAATCTATAAATAAAATAACATTAGCAAAATAAGACAATATTTTTAGTGAGAAGGATTAACCTGATGCTTTAATAAAAAATTATCAACATTTGGTGACAGTTTTGTAAAGGTTAATCTTAAATCTCCTCGGCTAATGATGTCCAGTCTGTGTCTTTTTTTCGTTATATAATAATTTTTTTACTTTATAGGTAATTTTATAAATAATGTAAATGTTTTGATATTATAAGATAGTATGATGTAAAAAAATAGGTACTATCAGTGTATGTGTTGAGATCCACTATCGTGGACCCCCATTTTTATTTCATGGGCCTTATTATAACTGTTCTTTAAATTCTGGATGATCAAGTGAAATGAATGGTGTTACCTGATTACGTACTTAAACTCATGATCAATTCAGCTGTAGACTTCCTCTATAGATTTCCAATAATACCGGTTGAAATCGGCCTTGTATCCAGTGTTTCCAGACAACCTTCACAAAGTTGTCTGTCCACCTTGTGGGTGGGCGATCTACACTGCGTATGCTGGTCAGTGTTCTCCACATCAGGTTCTAAACCTTAACTCCATCGGCCAGTAAATAAAACAATAAAATAGCTATAATTGTATAAAAATAAAACTAGAAATAAAATTATAACAAATAGTAAAATGTAAATAAGATCGAAATATTGAGATAATATAACAAACTATAGTGAAGGAAGGAAGGTGATGCACGGGAGATGATTTAAATATGAAAGAAGATATAAATTGTGATGTATGAAATAAGAAAGTCAAATAAAAATATTAAATAAAAAAAAATTGCTCGAGTTGTAACGTCTTTGCCCCACATATAGCAGGAGGAAAACAAGAGGTCCCTAAATAGGGGGGTGAAACAAAAAAACTTATTTCTTTCGACAACGAGGAAATTCTTCCCGGACGCCGAAGCATCGAGTTGGACACGGTCTTGGCCCAGCTTACGGAGCACGGTGGATTCTCGGAGTACCTTCACAGGTTTAAGCTAAAGGAGAATCCCTCGTGTTTTTGTGAGCCAGGGATGGACCAGACTGTGGTGCATCCGATGGCCAACTATCCAGCATACGGAGGACTTTGATACGATTCCGAGCTCCTGCTAAGGAACAAAGTTAGTAAGGACAGTATCGCCTCACTAATAAATGACGACAAAGATAGGCCCGCGTTTCTCAAGTACTGCAGGGCCATAGTTGAGGAAGTAATCAAAAGAAATAGTACCGAATTATAAAACAGGTCGGGTAAGAATGAAAAACAGAAGGAAATGAAAATAAAAGTAAAACAAGAATTGTAAACAAAATATTCTACACTATACATAGATAAAGATTTTAAAATAAAGAAATGAACGGCGTATTAAAAATGTAAAGTCCTGTCCAAAGTCAGATAGGGGTGTACGAGAAAAAAAAACATATATAAATGTATGATTAGTAATAATTTTGCCATCGGAATCGCTGTCTTCGCACGCGGCGGATCGTCCAAAATTTCACAAGTCATTAAAAAGTATGAAAGTAGAATAACTAAGTAAAATTTTCCAGTTATATTTCGAGTATGAGTATGACGTGAATAAATGTGAAAAATATACTTCTCAATATATATTCGAAGCATCGAGTGCAACGTAACACCTGCATGATCCGGTTACATACTGCGCATTGCAGGCTTTTTGCTTTAATGCGGATGACGACGGAATGTTCTAGAAAATTCTTCGTTTTGTATATAATTCTTTCACATATAATTTTTCTCTTCCATTTCTATTCGAGACATTACGTTTCGCATTATATATACTCTTATATCTAATAGTAAAAAATAAAATTTTCCCATGCATTAGTCAGTATGATATAAGGTTATTTACTACACTGAATTAAGAATAATATGCAGTGGTAGAGCAGAGGTAGAAGAATAGGACTTGCGATAGAAAGTCGCGGCTTTGATTCCCTGGATTCAATCTTATATCATTCATACTTTGCGCAATTACATAGAATTGTTATCATTCCTACTTTGCGCAATTACATAGAATTGCTATCATTCATACTTTGCGCAATTACATAGAATTGCTATCATTCATACTTTGCGCAATTACATAGAATTGCTACTGCTCACAAACAAGTTAACAGAAGATGGGCAGCAGCGTCTTCTTCGTACCATAATATCACAGTGTGATCGTCAAGCCTGCCAAGCGTGTCGATTATGGTATATCTCTCAATAGATATCTTAAGGGAAGGCCTGTGCCTTGCAGTGGGTGTCGATGGGTTGAAACGACGACGATGGCCGACTATACGATGGCCGACTTCATTATAATCCATCATGCTCTTTTGGGTTTTGATTGTAGTTTACAAAGCGAGGCAATTATGATATATCCCCTGATATTATGATCGAAGCACGCCACTTTGCCCATACTCAATGAATTTCTTCCGCTTTTGAATCGCTCATACCACTCGTAAATAGTCTTCAAAGTTACCAAATGATCATCTGATTCAACAGATTTTAGGGGTCCGAGTTCTCGTGGTAAATCCAGTCAGGCCCAGCTGATCTATGTTGGCGTCATGTTCAATACATAAATTTTAAAGTATCATTAGTTTCTTTGGCATTTTTTCAAAATAAAATTTGATGTTAATGCATGATACGCGACAAATACACCGAATATATGCTTGCTCTTCTAACTGTGGAAGCTGATAGATATGTTACAACTTGTTTAAATTCCATACAGAATTTCAATGAATCAGACCATCGAACGTATTCATTCAAATGGATGTAGATACAGTAGTTTCTGGTATAAAAAATACATTACTCTTTTTTTTGATCGCACCTAGTTACTACCACCCAGGGTTTCGTTTGTTTTTTCCATGTTATTCCGTTTAATTCAAATTTGAAATGAAATGTACTCGGATACATGTATGGGATTTCTTCCGGATTGACAAATTCGCTTAGATCGTGTAGACATCTTGATAGGTTCTTGATGGTTAAACTAGTTTTGTAATAATTTATTTGTTTAAGTGTAATGTGTTGAACTATTCTTTTAAATTTATACTGAAAAGATAATTAATTGAGTTTCCAAAAATATTTTATCTATAATGATAACGTTTATCTTTACACAATGATAAAATCAATCAGACGGAATATGATTTTTATTACTTTATTGTTCTGTAACATGGTTCCGAAATTGGGTCGTATTATATTATTCTTCTAATTCGCGTTAAACCTGTTAGTAGAGATGGTATCAGATCCAAATGCTAATGGAAAATACTCGTGGAAAAACATTGTATGAAGACGCAACTCCAGTTAGGAGAGAGAAAGTATGTAGCGAGTAGAGAGAAACAAAGCGAGAGAGAGACACGAAGGGAAATTAGAAGGAGGGAGGGATATACATGAAAAAGATTGAGAGAGATAGAGAGAAAGGAAAGATAGTAGAGAAAGTAAAGATTGAGAATGAGAGAGAAAGAAGAGAAGATAAGGCGTTATAAGAGAGCGAGAATTTAATAATAGACGGAAATGAGAACAGTAATTATGAAAAGATAGATACATGAAATTGACATAATCTTCTAAAGGAGATTTTATTTTTCTTGAGAAAATAATGGTACTATAGGTTGGGAACACACACGCACGCACGAACGCACGCACGCACGCACACACAGACACACACACACATGTGTGTGTCTCTGTGCGTGTGCGCGCGTGTGTGTGCATGTGTGTATGCATATATCTAATATATAAAATTCTCGTGTCACGGTGTTCGAACTTGAACTCCTCCGAAACGGCTTGATCGATTTTTACCAAATTTTACATGCGTATTCAGTATGTCTGAAAATCGGCTACTATCTATTTTCCATACCCCTAAGTGATAAGGGTGGTCCACCCCTAAATTTTATTTTTAATTTTTTAGACAATTTTTTTGGTTTTTATTTTATTATGATACAGCATACAAAAAAACATACAAACCTAAATTTTCACCCCTCTACGATTAACCCTTATCTCACATTTGTTAATTAAAAACTTTAATTTTTTTTTGCAAAACAACGTTTGCGGGATTAGCTAGTATATATATATAGCGCAGGTCAGCGCAGGAGGATGACCATGGAAATGTTTTATGTCGGTGTCAATGCGTCAGAGATCTAGGCCAAGGGTTGTCATCATCACCTTACATCATCAGCAATTGTACATTTCTCAAATACAATGAAAAAAAAACAGATGTCATTTATATCGAATTGAGAACAGTTCTGATAAAAAAAACATTAAATTATAAAAGTATAAACTTTAATAGATAAATGTAAGACAAGACGCAGGTCAACGCACCGCGATTACCGTGCGGTGTTTATGTTAAATATTCAATTGTTTCCAACGACTCGCCGCGTGTTTATGCATCGGTACTAAAAATACGCATCGCGAGATCAGCTGTCGCACCGTGTCGACTCAGACTAGAGGAGTCAAGGTTGCATTGGGCATATTAAATAGCATTCTATTAGGTTAGATATCACTTTGGTTGGAACTATGAATCTTAAATCTGTATCTAAAGATATAAGGTTGAAGAAAAAAAAATCTTTATTCGAACAGTTGATCTTTTCGTATGAAGTTGAACAAGGTGTGATATGTGTATTATTCCTAATGATATTAATGCTGCTAGTCCAGGGGCTTATACAGCCTTATTGCAACGGAAGGGTCTGTGGACAAAAAGATTTTACTGGACACTCGAACTACAGTTCCACGATGACATTCGCATAAAGGTAACAGTTCTACGCGTATAGATGTGAGATGTGAGATGTGTTGTGTGGTGGTGTGTGGTCGGCAGCGTGGACCACTTGGATCGCCCACGCTGTTAGCTATTAGGGGGCAGGAATCCGCCCCTGGAAACGCTTCACCAAACCAAGTTTCACACATTTTGATCAGCTTAAAAACTCTTAAATATCTTGTTAACGGATCTCGTAGTTCATGATTCGTTTTCGTAAAGAAATTTCTAGAATAACCTTCTCAATGAAGAGATCTGTAGAAGAACCAAGATCTCTGACTTAAGAATTGTTCGTCTGAAGTCTGGGCGTTCTGCCCACTTTCATTTCCACTTCTGACGTATGCATAATTATTTATATACATAGTGATTGTTTTCAGGCATAAAATCTATATTTCAGATATAGTAATAAACGTAATGATAATAAATTAAGAAAAATAGTTTTCAAAATTCGAATTGCTACATACTGCCCATGGTCGTTCTGGCCGAAATTTTCTCGACTGGCGACCACGAGCCATAGCTAAGATCGCGGGAAGCCGCCGGGTATCGACCACCCAGGATCAGGCATCGGCTAAAGTAGAAGGTCAATTAAATGTTCCCTAAATGTAACTAAAAAAATAAGATTCCGGGTAATGAAGAATAAAGACAAAACTACGCATTTTAGATTTGTATTTACAATAAACCTGTATATCTAGTGACCTTAAATTTCAAGGCGTTTCACATAGGCCTCTGTTTACATTCTATTTGCGTTGTATTTGTCTGTTCAATTAAATGTTAAAAAAAAACTTGGAAAATTTCGACATTTTATCTATACAAGTATTAAACGAGTACCTTATCGTCACATAGGTATAATGCTAGGATATAAATGGTGTCCGGTGGCAATATTCGAAATTCAAATAAAAAAAATTATTTAAATTTAAATTGGTATTACGAATGAAAGTTGCTCTTCCGTCCAATGCTACATCGTGACTAAAATACCCGCACGAATATCAAAGCTATCGCTGTCCTTTTCACACTCCTCCGTCTAACGGTTAGGAAATAATTTTAATTTGAAATCCGAATTCTGTCTCCGGACGCCCTATACATAATTGCATCTTTGTAGCTATCACGTAGTGTATATCGTTGTCGATTCAAATATGTTTATACAGGCTGTATGATTATCGATGTAAAAGTTTTATAGGGTTGAATGTATAGTTAATTTGCTATCAATTAATATGAGGTAAATACTATTAAAAATCAAAGGTGTGTGTATTAATATATTGCGTAATGATTACTATGTATTATAATTAGTTGCTATTTACTATTTGTACTTATAGAATTTGTTATGCCAGAAGTTATTGCCCTGTCGTATTCTAATAAAAAAGTAACATATTGTAACAAAACACGAGTTACAGAACCCTCTAAACAATAAACGCTGAACCCTAGGATCAAGAACATGCGTAACCTTTATTTATAATTTTTTGTGTACGATTCTCGGAAATTTTAACGTAGTACTATCTCGAACTTACTAGAACCTTATCCGTAGTAATAGGTGTATTTCCCATGACGACAGTTCAGTGTTGTTTTTCGAGTTATAAGATTAAGATCTACAATCAGTGATACAAAGTGACTATTAGGCAAGTTAAATCAAAAACGTTCATCGATTAGTGATGCACGTTTAGAAAGATTTGTACATGTAGCTACCCTATCAAATTCGACTTATACTAATCAGCTGGTATCGAAAAAAGAATGACAAATAATCCAAATAATTTCGTTTTTCTATTCTTATTTATTTTTAAATTTCGTTTCAAAATTTATACGTGAAATCTCTACTCTTTTTTTTAATTCAAATGTTCATTAAAAATAAAGTTTTATAAATTATGTATGTTAATTTATGTGTGGCCCGAAAAAAAAATATATATTTTATAAATTTAAATTGGTTGATTGAAAAGGTTGCTTAACCCTGGGTTGGTAAACTGTTGCAAGTTTCTTAACGGAGTCATAATACGAAAGACATTTAACAGACAAAAATTTGGTCGGCATCTCCGAATTCGTTCAGAGCGAGTAATATCTCGAGTAGTGTTTTTAATGTAAATGTTTACATATCTACAAACAATGAAATAGATTCAATAATACAAAAAATTGTTGTAGATTGTTATTTATCTGCTGAAAAGTTCAGTAAATGTAGAGTCCAAAAATAATTTCAGTACAAAAAGTAAATGTTCGAAAATTAATTTGGTCCTAATTTACATTGTAAACATATTATGGTTGTGTTTTATTTAATATTATATCTTTACTATTGGAAGTGACTGTTTTATCATATACATATATATCTTCTCATATACATATACATATTTATCTTTTGGGATGAGATAAAAATATATTTCTAAGAATTATTACGTTGTTTACGTAACCTTTATGACTTTGGCCGGTCACAATCGACTCTTTCGATAATTTCAAATGTGTTTACATAAAGCCGCGTTCACTATGATTTAAATATTGTGCAGTGTGTTCTGAAACCTGTGCATCTTATACTGTCTGGAACATTTGCAACTGCACTTATGCAGTCTGTGCTATCTAGTCACTAGTACAGTTTATATATAATATGATCTGTGCACCTGTGCTGTGCGGTCTAAACAGTCTGTGTCACCTATGCTTCTTGTGTAGACTGTGTAGTCTTGTTCAGTAGTCTGCACAGATTGTGTAATCTGTGCAGACTACTGAAGCCGGTATCATACACAGTCTAGGCAGTCTGTACTGTTTTTGCCACCAAAGCAGTGTGTACCTATATAAACCCATACAGTTTGTGCTTGTATGTATACTGTATGATCTGTGCACCTGTGTTGTTCTTTCTATACAGTCGTCGAGAGTCTTTCTATACAGTCGTAGAGTCGCTTTTGCTTCTTGTGTAGTCCCTATAATCTGTGATGTCTGTACTGAAGCTGGTATCTTACACAGTCTAGGCAATCTGTGCTGTTTTCTCTATACAGTCTGTGTCGTTTATGCTTCTTGTGTAGACTACATAATCTGTGCAGTCTGCGCTGAAGCTGGTATCTTACACAGTATAGGCAGTCTGTGGTATTTTTGCCACTAATGCAGTGAGTATACTATATGATCTGTGAACTTTTGCTGTGCGCTTTACACAGTCTGTGTCGCACATTGTTCTTGTGTAGACTATACAATCTGTGTAGCCTGTACTGAAGCCAGTATCTTACACAGTATAGGCAGTCTGTGCTGTTTTTGCCACCAATGCAGTGTATACCTATATAAACCTATACAGTTTGTGCTCGTATGTATACTGTATGATCTGTGCACCTGTGTTGTTGTTTCTATACAGTCTGTGTCGCTTTTGCTTCTTGTCTAGACTACACAATCTGTGCAGTCTGTACTGAAGCCAGTATCTTACACAGTATAGGCAGTCTGTGGTATTTTTGCCACTAATGCAGTGAGTATACTATATGATCTGTGCACCTTTGCTGTGCTCTTTATACAGTCTGTGTCGCATATTCTTCTTGTGTAGACTATACAATCTGTGCAGTCTGAGCTGAAGCTGGTGGTGTGTAAGAACACAGTCTAGGCAGTCTGTGCTGTTTTTGCCACCAATGCAGTGTGTACCCGTACAGTAAGTGCTTGTATGTTTAATGTATGATCTGTGCACCTGTGTTGTTGTTTCTATATAGCCTGTGTCGCTTTTGCTTTTTGTGTAGCCCACATAATCTGTGCATTCTGTGCTGAAGCCAGCATCTTACACAGTATAGGCAGTCTGTGGTATTTTTGCCACTAATGTAGTGAGTATACTATATGATCTGTGCAGCTTTGCTGTGCGCTTTATACAGTCTGTGTCGCATATGCTTCTTGTGTAGACTATACAATCTGTGCAGTCTGTTCTGAAGCCGGTATCTCACACAGTCTAGGCAGTCTGTGCTGTTTTTGCCACCAATGCAGTGTGTACCTATATAAACCCATACAGTTTGTGCTTCGTATACTGTATGATCTGTGCACCTGTGTTGTTGTTCCTATACAGTCTGTATCGCCTTTGCTTCTTGTGTAGACTACATAATCTCTGTAGTCGGGCTTCATAAAGACTCAAGGTCATCCAGAGAGTAATGGA
Organism: Battus philenor; assembly: GCF_028537555.1. Taxonomy (NCBI): domain Eukaryota; kingdom Metazoa; phylum Arthropoda; class Insecta; order Lepidoptera; family Papilionidae; genus Battus; species Battus philenor. The sequence continues at coordinate 897,889 of NW_027181759.1, read as the reverse complement.
GAGCGCTATGATAGAAGCTTTGCTGATAGATCGAATAAAAAATGAGTTCTGTAGAAGAAGTAAGATCACCAGTAGCTTCGTGTGAAGTGGCAGTGGTCGAGGAATATCGCTCATGTAACTGATGGCCATTGGGGCTGATAAGTTCTCGAGTGGCGATTACGAGCAGGTAGACGTGTGGTCACGGGAAGTCTGTGGATGAAGGCAGTCCGGTCGTCGTGGCGATCTTCATGGAAGCGTCCATCGGCTGAAAAGAGGAAGATTATTAATTCTATTAAATCTTTTTGATGACAAATGAACAATACATTCACCCCTTTAAAGCCTTTATATCTACTTGCAGTAAACATATAAAATGAATGATTAGAATCTCTTTTGAACTTTTATATATGTTACTGTAAAGGTCTAGGGCATGGTTGCACAGACTTATTAAGACTAGGGGCCACTCGGGCATATCATGAACTGGTGGCGGACCGGCCGCCAGAAGTGTAGGTAATTAAAGACAATAAAGAATTGATAATAATTTATTAAAATTATTCTGGAATAGAATTCAATATTTTTCGAATGTACGAGAGTATTATTTTTGCTGTCGGCGGTCTGTGCATCCATGGTCTAGGTTAAATGCCAAGCAGATTTAAATAAAGAAACAATAAAAAAAAACTTATCTACAAAATAAATTGTATTCGAAATTTAAAACGTCACATGACGTCTCTAACGATGTAACTAACAAATCGTAATTAATAATAGATTAGATAAAATATTCATGCGTTAATTGGTACATTGTATATATTTACAGAGAACAACATTGTTTACATGTTGCAGTCAATTTAATAAACTAGTAATTATACATAATTACCGGATTTTCTTAATCATCTATTTCGAATTTGTAATCCTAAATTACACACGAATATTACTACTTGTGTTATATATTAACAGTTTTAATAGTACACAAGACACATTATAATGTAAGGTTAAACTTAAGGCAGTGTACACTGAGGCTAAGTTAGATTGCTAATAAAATACAACGGGCTTTATAAGTTTTATTTAATCAATTTTTACCGTAACATATTGTTACGTATTGTGGGTGTTGACTCGAAATGAAACACACAACGAGTCCTTTATTTACAAATCGGGTGACCGTCTGATTTGTAAATAAAGGACTCTACTTTAACACAAAGTATACTTTCGATTAGTCCAAACTACGCTTCCAAATCGCTCAAGAAATCACTGTCCAAATAACTTACCAAATAGTCACTTTGTATCACTGATCGTAGATCTTAATCTTATAACTCAAAAAACAACACTGAACTGTCGTCATTGGGAGTACACCTATTTATACTACGGATAAGGTTCTAGTAAGTTCGAGATAGTACTCGGTTAGAATTTCCGAGAAGCGTACACAAAAAAATTATAAATAACTTCAAGTTCACGCGTGTTCTTGATTCTAGAGTTCAGTGTTTATTGTTTAGAGGGTTCTGTAACTCGTGCTTTGTAACAATATGAATAGTTACTACTGTAAAAAACGCGGAACAGCTTATAATAAATAATAATAAGATTCGAACGAAAATCTAAGGGTCGGCAAGACAGGGAATAAACAAAACTGTGACAAAATTATATAAAAAGCAATACAAGCAAAATATTTTAAAACTAAAAAAAGTGTATTATGTAAAAAGAAGTCATATAAACCTGTGATATGTAATGTAAAATTGTGATCGGGTAATATAGATGAGGGAAGAAAGGCGACGTGTGGAAGAAGATTTGCAAAAGATATAGAACATGCAGATACATGGAAGCCATAAAAGATATTGTAAAGGAAGGTAGGAGTATGTAAATAAGAATTAAAAAAAAAACTTAAAAGGATGGATGGATAGGCGTGTCTTATGCATACCATAATACTAAACGGTAATCTCCAACCCGCCTGCCGGGCGTGGCGATTATGGGCCAAAAATTTTTGCAAATAGCAACACTTGATTTCTCCAAAACCGAGAGAGTAACCGTGGGAGTGGCAACGGCGAGACGGAGCACATCTCGACGATGTAATTTTTAAAAAATAAATTTTAATTAATGATCTTTACGGTAAATAAATCATAAACAAAATAGCATTTGTACTTTTATTTCTACACATGTTTCAAAAGTGCAAAAATTTATGGCCCACCCTATAGTATGTCCTATAGATATCTTTCGTAGAGATCTATTGCCTTGTATGCGTCTATCGGCTTAAACTATGACATATCTAACTTTAAACAAAATGCTTTGCTCTTTAAACAAAAAAAAAAAATTGATTCTTTGTCTTTAGGTTTATTAACAAATGAGAGAATTACTAATGACGGTAAATGGCCAATTAATAAGACATCGTTAACGAAAAAAAAGCAATTACAATTTTCTTTTTAATCGTTTTAAATGGCATCATTAAGTCCAGGTATACTGTAGGCGAACTTTCTTAAATTTATACAATATCATTAACAAAACCTTATAAAATATATTGTGCTATAAACGGGAATATGCTCAAATTAAACTTTACTTGACGTGCCAAATCAAGTGCCGGGTACTATGATGTACACGCCACAGCCCGTTTATATACTTACATAGTGATATAACTAATATATCGATATTTTAAACTCAATACTACTGGTACTACATATACTAATCGAACTCCTATATAAAGTATATATAGGTATATATAGATCGCATATAATACTGTGATCTAAAAGTAATGTGAATTTGTTTATCAAATGTAAATTATTCATTTATTCCTCCAAATAAATTTCAACCCCTTTAAAGTAATTCCCGTCCAATAAAACGTACTAATGCCAAAGGTTTTTCCAGTCCTCGAAGCAGTCGAAATAGTCTTTTTCCGGTACAGCCTTGAAGAGCTTCTTCGATTTGGTTTTTAACTCCTCAATTGTGTTAAAATGGCGTCCTTGAATTGGCCTATTGTTACTTGAATAGCCAGAAGACGCACGAAGCCAAAACAGGCGAATACAGTGGTTGCGAAACGATATGAGTTCAGTTTTTGGCAAAAAAAGTCGTGAAGAATCAATGCAGTATGACATCGAATAATCCAGACTTGACTACCCTCAAAACTGTTTGGTCTAAGCCAAAAAACAAACGCTTGGCAAATGTTATATACAGTCATACTAAACTAGGAAAAAACATTACCTACCTTCCTATTGAGAGTTTTACATGACAATTTTACTTTACATTTTGATCACAGTAGTAAATTCTTATATTTAAAAAGTCAAAAAAGTCTGAAAATTTAAAAAAAAAAACTGTTTCGAAATTCTTTAATGTATTTGTACTATATGATTATATTAAAGTATAATTGTGTACACTTCTTTATATTGTCGTATTTAATAAACTCAATTTCGTGTCATTGTCGTCTTCGTTGCAGCCCATAGACGTGTTAGGCTTTCTTCAAAGATATCTATGGGGGATTTACTATAGTCGCCATGATTGGTAGGCGCGTTGGCGATCCCAATGTATTATTCATCCAATGGAAGCTTGTTTGTGGGTAGTCGCAATCCTATATAATTAATGCACTTAGTGTGAATTATATAACAGAGCTTGGTTTGGCACTAATCGGTGTAACATAACTCCTGAAGATGCCCCGTAGAGAGGTGAAACATGTTTTGGGTGATTTGACGGTGGCAGATGTGTAATTCGCATTGTTTGCCGCATACGCATTTATCAGCGGGCTGGCGGGCGGTGCACTTTGTTGCACGACTACCACTGCATGTGCGGATGTGGCTAAATATTGGTCCTTTTCTTACTTGAATTATAAAAGGTTGTATGCCGGGAATCGAATCGGATTAAAAGTCTCAGTCCTTTACCACTGGACTACTATTGCTTCAATTAGTGTAGTCAATATTATACTTTACATTTATACGGTTCACGAGTAAGATTTGAGACGAAAAACTGCGGTATTCGGGGTTCAAGTTACTCAGATATCTGTTGAATTCTGTTTATTTTCCACTGTTCGTTGACCCGCGTCATGTGTCGTGCCATTAATGTCACATCCTTATATCTAACTCTGAGCTTACGTGATATTTCGATCAGGTCATTTAAACAAACATAAAACTTTTTCTTTTTTTATTTTTTTTAAACTGTCTAGGTTATTCATAGCCAGTATAATTAATTTTTTTCTAATTTGGTATCGTTTCAAATGCAGCAAAAGTCACATCATTATTATTATTCCTATATATCGACAGAACCGAACTACAGCATGTTTCAAAGTGAAAGTAATAATTGATTAATTTATATGTTTTTATATACATAGTGATTAGTTACAGGTGTAAAATAAAATAACGTAAAAATAATATAGTAAGAAAAATATTTTTTTAAAATTAGAATTACTACTTAAAATAATTTATCGTTTAATATCGCACTGTGGAGTGGCGACCACGTGCCGGTAGACGCGGCGTGGATAGGCCCTCCATTAGGTCGAGTCTGTAGTGGCAGCCGGCGCGGCATATCTCTCGTGTGACTTATGGACGTAGGGGCCAAAATGTTCTCAAATGATGACCACGAGTTGATAGCCACGGCGTGGGTACGCCCCCCACTAGGCCGAGTCTAAAGTGGCAGTGGGCAGGGCACATCTCTCGTGCGATTTCTGGACGAGGAGGCCAAAAGGTTCTCGAATGGCGATCACGAGTTGGTAGACACGGCGTGGATAGAACCCTCACTTTGTAGACCGACGACTTGGTCAAGGTCGCGGGTAGTCCCTGGGTGCGAACAGCTCTAGATCTGTCATAGTATCGATTTTTGGTGGAGGCCAATGCCTTATAGTGGACCTCCATCAGCTAAAAAAAAAGAATGGTTACTGTCTGTCCCTGCCAGACATGATTAGTCTGTGGCATTCCAAAAGTAAAAAAAAAAAATAAACGTAGTAATTTTAAAATGATTATACACGATGATTAGAAATATGGACTTTAAATTGTTTTGTTCACATTTAATTATACAATCTTAATTACGGTCACAGATTAATAAATTAGGTACGATTAAAAAAAAAACTCCAACGACATAGCGCAGTTGTACAGCAGTACCTAAATTAACATCGCATTGACCGAGGACGCCTCAATAGATAATCTTTTATCTGCCTATTAAATATTGAGACTGGTCCGCGGACGACCGCGTTAGTGGAGTTAGAGACGCGAGTACGGACATACATATGTCTTACATTTGATATACCGATTTTTATTACTCTGTGACACTCGCCATCTACCCTCCCAAGTGTTAATATAAATAAACGAAATGTGTACAGTGGTGTACAGTGAGGTGTTTGATTAATAGCCTTCGCTCCCGAATTGAGGAATGCAGTGATATTAAAAAGGGAATACGTTTTGGCAAGAGATCGGTCAACAAAAGCAGCTGCCAAAATGACAACGTTCAAGCCAATATGCGTACGAATTTTCGACTTCGTAAATGTATGTATTATATTTTTTTTATAACAACACGGATTATTAATATTTTGACATTCGTAGAAGTCAAATTGTATGAAGTGAATTTTTAGAGAATGCGAATGACATTTTCACAGAAAATATTTATTCAGATTTATTAAAGTTATTTTTATTATATTAACTAAATCTAATTTATTATTAAAAGTTCAATAAATTTCAATTAGCTTTCTGTCACAAATATCTGTTTATAAGGTTACTGCATACGCCTTTCTTCCCGGTATAACCTTAAAAATTTAACATTTTTCAATATTATTTTATTTCTTTAATTCGTAATTTGGAATATATATCTATATAACTAAATGTATATCTATACAAATAAGTAAGATTTGAGTGTCTGCTTAATATTAAAGTAACCGCTTTTACTACCTGCATATATATATATATATACCAAAATTATAATTATTTTTTTTTTATTTTTGCCTGTCGGTTTTCTGGCTAATCTCTTAAATGACAAGCCTGTTTTTAAGGAACTGATACTGGCAGGTAGCTTATGTAATAAGGAGTAACTTAGATAACGTTTATTTCAAAAAAATTGGAAACTACAAAAACAATTAATAGCATCTAAATATTTTTTTTAAATCTACGCAGGTGTAGTTGCGGGCACAGCTAGTAAAAAAAAATAAACAAAGTATAGGGTACTTTAAAAATTATGTTTATCAAAACTTACTTGGTCCACTACTAGTAATATAGGATGTTGCTATATCGACTTATTTAAAGTATGAAAAAAAAATTATTCTTAAAAAAAACAGCTAACCCAAGCACTAATAAAATTGAGTACCCAATGTGAGCAGTGGAAGCCTTGCAGGGAGGTCTGAAATTGCGATCATAGGTCGCTATACGATCTTATATAATAACACTTTATGCAATAATTAAATATAATTGCTACTGTATACAAACAAGTTTCAAAAGGATGATTAGCAGCGTTCTCTTCGTACTATATTACCACAATACGATCGGTGACCCGCCTGCCAAGCGTGGCCATTATGGTATATCTCCCCATCAGATATCTAAGAGCTGAAACGACGTCGAACTTGTATATAAAGTACCCGGCGATAAATATTGCACATCAACCATTGGAAAGGGACCACCTATGTGACCACACTACCTATGTGACGTTTTGTCAGTCGTGTGATAGAGATAAAGCTCTACTAAGCCGAAATTAGCCGATTGTCTCTTTCCAAAGATCGATATGCAATATTTATCGCCGTTAAAATTTTTGGAGAGGATAGAGATCCAGAGAATTCTAAATTATATGTTATTCTTAAATCAAAATTTTATGTTATTCTTTTATCGTATGAATAAAATTGTATTTATATTGAGAATATAAGTCGTTAAAAAATATATTTGTGAAACATCAAAAAATATAACTCATATGAACTATAATAATAACTGACATATCATCCAAATTATCATCATCAGCTGATAAATGCCCACCGTTACATAAGCTTTCACCAAAGATTGCCACCACTGGTACTGCAACGCTGACTATAAATGTACATAAATATTGTTTAAAGATTGTTTTTATTATTAGGATCTATATTCACACAGACATCAGCGTCCTTATTTATGCGTTCATCTTTAATATAGGGTGGGCCAAAAATTTTTGCAAATAGCAACACGACACACAAACAATAGTCGATTACAGGAGTGCCAACGTCGAGACGGAGCACATCTCGACGATGTAATTTTTAAAAAATAAATTTTAATAAATGATAATTACGGTAAATAAATCATAAACAAAATAGCATTTGTACTTTTATTTCTACACATGTTTCAAAAGTGCAAAAAATTATGGCCCACTATATATTTAAGATTTATTTTTGCTTAAATTTTTGCATGTTTTGTTTACTAAGTATCTGAATGTATTTACTTACTTAAATTGTAAACTATGTTAAATGTTAAAGTTTTCTAATATCTTGTTTGTTTTTAACGACGTTCTTATAATGTCTTGTTTTAAAATTAAGTTTAATTCGACCACTTCCACATCCCTACTCCATATTGCTATCCTCAGTGCGCTAGTATCTGTGCGGCGGTTGCCGTATTCACATCGATGAATCTTTTGATATCATTGGCTCTCATCCTTGTAATATACACTAGTTCGTGTAACGTGATATTGCTACCGTCGCATGATGGACACTGTTATATAGTCCAGAGGTGTCTGTTGTTCCTCCTCGCTTTTTACCCCCTGAGCCTCTTGGATGGTGAGCGTCACTAAACCACTCCTTATACCGTAACCTTTTTTTTTTCTTATGACCACCGCTATTGGGGGCCTCTCGTACCCCTATTTATGGTGGGACAGAGACTTTATTTGCAATTTAATTTTTCACATGATTTTTTATTTTCTCTCTCTTCTTTCATATTTTACTCTCTCTTTCGGTCTATTATCTATCTTTCATGCTACATTTCTACTTTCTTACCCTTTTGCTCTGTTCATCTATCATTCTTTCCTCTTTTCTTATTACATTTTTTTAATTTTACATTTTTATTTTACATTTTTACTTATTTTCTATAATACATTATTTATCACATTTGAGTTTTATTTTATCACATTTCTTATTGTATATTTGGATTTTTATTTTTTTGTATAACGTTTTTAACTATTTTCTTGCAACAAGCAAGGAATTCTTTCCTAGTTTCTTTTTCGCCTATCAGGGAGGCTATTGTCTCCTCCCTGATTTCAATATACCGTAACCTTGGCTAATGAGGACTTGTTTATCTTTGGCATGAGTTAGGTACAGGGTGTTTTTCTGTTTCGGGATATTCTTCCCAAAGTATGGACGCCTACTCAGAGAGTGCACCACCTCCTTGAACGAATATATGTATCCCTCATATTCCTTTATGTGTAGTAGAAACGATGTGAATTGACACGTAGAAGTTGCAGTGGGCAGGCTACTAGGAGACCAGATGGTCGATAGAATCTTAAGGTTCTGTATTGTAGACCATGCACTACCAATATTAGCCTAGAATGACTACCTACAATAGACATATGGCCTTGTTAGAGTTGTTAATCTAGATGCGGGCGGCTTTACTTCAGTTCTATAGGAAACCTATAAGATACCTACGTCAGTGGAGTTCCTTTGGCTAAAATAGTGACTGTCTTATCAGGTCGGTATTTTCACATACATACACATGGTTAATATAGTCGTATAAATAATTAACATTCCTCTAATAAAGATTAAAATAAACATTTCTCCTATAAAACATAGTTTTAAATAAGTTATTACGTTATATGAATATAAAAGAAATATCTTCAGATAGGAATTTTAAACTAATTTGGTAGGGGATCTGCAGTAGGTTTATTTTTAGTAAATAGGACATTTTCACAAAAATAGTCTTGGAATCTTTGTATTGGAAAAAGACACAACAAATTAAAACAGGAAGTTTAACATAGGATGATTGTTTATATTAAAGGCTTTAAATGGGTGAATGTATAGCTTTTCTATCATCTATAATGTGATTTCTCTTAAATATGTTAAAATAATTTTTTTTCTATTGAAATACGACAGACCAGTAACTTCTGGCAGTAGAACACCTGTAAAGACAGAGAATAAACAATAATTAATTTCTATATGTAGTAATTCGAAATTTGAAAACGCAAGAACGTTGTTTATTTAATCTATAATCATTGCGTTTTAGAAATGAGATATATATTAACACCTTTAAAGCCAATCTATTACCAATCACCCTGTATATATTAAATATCTTGTTATATTTGTAATAAAAGTACATATGTATCAGTTGTACCTGAATTGATACTTAAAATTTATTGACATGTCATCACCATCATATATCAGCCTGTTGGTGATCACTGTAAGAGTAAGACCTCTCCTATTTATCACCCCGATGACCTGGTACTTCCCGAGATCTTGAATATACCGTTGGAGCATCTAGTTTATACCTCCGCCTTGTCGTTTTATATGTAAAAGTGTTATCCCAAAATGGAATGTTTTCACATGGTCACCCTACAAATAACACGTGCCCGCCATACAGTTAATTGCTGTCGCGACCACAACAAAGTTACTGGCAGATCTGTCCATAACACACGTACGTGAAACGAGTTTATTCAAAATGTACGTGATTCATAACAGCCTCGCTTAGTTACATGATAAAATATTACGTCTTCAACATTGGCGCGTTGAAGCCGTAAGATTAAACGTACGCTCGTGTACAAAAATGTTTCGATAGTCTCTTATCGTTCCCACTTTTGGGAAGATTGGGGTGGAAGTCTAGGAAGCCTAGACTTTGCATTGGGCATCCCTAGACTGACAAGAAGAAGAAAAAGAAAAACTATGAAAAGAAAGGTCTAAGACATGGATGCACAGACCGCGGCCAGGTCGAATACTGGTGGCCCGCCGACAAGAAAAATAATACTCTCGTACATTCGAAAAATATCGAATTCTATTCCAGAATAAAACCAAAAAAAATTTAATTACCTATACTTCTGGCGGCCGGCCCGCCATCAGTTCATGATTTGCCCGAGTGGCCCCTAGTCTTAATTAGTCTGTGCAACCATGGTCTAAGATATGTTGTGGAAATTTATTATATATGCATACACTTAGACCTATGAGGGCCTATATAGAATAGATAAAAATGTGATACAATAAAACAAGAGAAATTAAGAAAACGTAAAATGAAAAGAGGATGAAAGAAAGGTAAACAGAGCAAAAGGGAAAGAAATAAAATTGTGGCATAAAAGAATAGAATGAAAGATTATGTGAAGTATGAAAGTAGAGAATGAAAATAAAAAAATAATTATGTGAATAAATAAAATTGCCCATAAAGTCCCTGTCCCACCAAAGATAGGGGTACGAGAGGCCCCCAATAGTGGGGGCCATAAAAAAAAGACTTATGAGGGAAGTTAACAACAAGACGATATTTAGGTGTATCTTTTAGGTATACTCCAGTCGACTCGAATATTTCAAATATAAAAAAAACGTATTGTGATATCTGTTCCGTGATCATAGTCCCGTCGTATTAACGGAGGCCTGACCCGCAGCGACCCGTGTTGACCCGTACGATAAGCAACCACCGTATCGGTCCGTGACCCGTGATTACATGCTCTACAACATTATTAATAATCGTTTATCGTCACACTTCACTAGCTTGTGTACGTTGACATAATTACATCGATTCTCGTGACTGCACCATGATATCGATTCTTGCGGAATCGATTCGCGTGTAAGTCGACCGTCCGTTAGGCCTATGGTGACAGTTTCAAAGAAATGCATTGTATTATTCGAGAATTACCATATTGTTTAGTGTTGTATGGTCAATTTCGATCGCGATTATAATTCCTTTTTTTTTTGACGCGTGGTCACCTTTTGTCTTATAGTGTATGCATATTCATAGTTGAAGTTCAGATAGCAGGAAGTGCTCATTTATAACCTTTATATGGTAACTAGCTGATCCCGCAAACGTTGTTTTGCAAAAAAATTAAAGTTTTTAATTAACAAATGTAAGATAAGGGTTGATCGTAGAGGGGTAAAAATTTAGGTTTGTATGTATTTTTGTATGCTGTATCATAATAAACTAAAAACCAAAAAAATTGTCTAATAAATTAAAAATAAAATTTAGGGGTGGACCAGCCTTATCACTTAGGGGTACGGAAAATAGATAGTAGCCGATTCTCAGACATACTGAATACGCATGTAAAATTTGGTAAAAATCGGTCAAGCCGTTTCGGAGGAGTTCAAGTTCGAACACCGTGACACGAGAATTTTATATATTAGATGTAATTTCTTTTAAAAAGGCTTCCTAATAAATTTTAACGCCATATTATTTACGCGTCATAATTTAAAATCTTATATGAAATACTGACAGGTACATGATAAGTACAAGAAATAAAAATAAACTCTTATCATCAAAAAGATAACAAATCTTTCATTGGTTTGAGTGTATGTGTATATAATAAAGTTCCACAAGGTATCTTAGACCTTGTAAAGATTTAAAATTGAAAGTATATTGTTAAATAAATCTTTTTTAGCATTCAAGAGGTTTTATTTGACTTTAATGTGTAGAACTTGGTTTGTTGACTCATTTATATGAGTGATATTAGAATTACGCATGAAAAATCGTTAAATTTCATATAAAAGAGCAACTGTTGAGTTTCTGGTAGGTCACTCTGTACTGACGGTCGCCTAAAGGACGTGGTCGTTTCACGATAAAGATAAAATAAAAGATAAAGATAAAAGATAGCACAATTTTATACAAAATCTGGTATCTCACGACGTACACGAATGGTAAGAAAGTGACCAATATTTAGCCACTTCCGCACATGCAGTGGTAGTCGTGCAACAAAGTGCACCGCCCGCCAGCCCGCTGATAAATGCGTATGCGGCAAACAATGCGAATCACACAACCGCCTCCGCCAACTTACTCAACACGTGTTTCACCCCTCCACGGGGCATCTTCAGGAGTTATGTTACACCAATTAGTGCCAAAAGTCTCTGTGCATGTGCGGAAGTGGCTAAATATTGGTCCTTTTCTTACTTAGGATGGACTTCCGCAAGGTAACGCCTGATTCCATTAAAAAAGTACACGAATGGTTCAAAAAAATAAAGATAAAATTAATTTATTTAACATTGGAACTTTTAACAGAACACCCTTTATTGGTCGTCAACTTTTTTATTATATATTTGACTGTGCTCTGCTTCGCAAGGTGTTGTAGTTGTGGAGAAGAAGAGGAATGGCACTATAAAACAAAATATAAATGGGAATCTATGTCAGTAAAAGAAGTTTAATTATTAGTATGTGGTTCGATCTTATTTCCTCTTACGTCACCTTATGTTTTTACAGTGTAGTTTTTTTTTCTTATCGTACCTTCTTTGTCTTAGGCGAACAAGAACAATATTATCTTAATAATTTATTCATGTAATAATTTTATTTTCACGGTCTTCTTTTATTTATTTTTTATTTTTACTAAACATCCACACCTTGTTACATATATCGCTTCTCATCCTTCGTCATTTCTCCTGGGCACTGCTATTTTACAATTTTCACCTTATTTTTGTGCATATTGAATACTAAGGGGCCGGTCTCGCGCCGGCGTGGAATGCCTGCCGACAAACTTTTATGAGACAGAATAGCGCCGGCATAGCGCTAAGTAACATGCCAATATGTCTGCAATGCGCTTGAACTCTAACTTCGTAGGTGAACTATTGGTTGATATGATATGAGTACGAGAATGATTCCGCCACGAGCCAGAAAACGTGAGACCCAGAACGGGTAGAGAGAATCCTTTTAGCAGTGCCGGTCTCTCGCCGGTGCGTGATGTATGCAAGTTTTGTATGCAAAAGGTACTAAATTAATAAAATTTAAATCTTTTTAAATAAATAAACAGCAAACAAAGAATGTTAACTTCTGACTGACTCTCATGTGAAGTCTCAAGCTTTAAACAATTTGTACAGTGTTTTTTTTTATTTGCTGATCGGGGTCAGTTGGATGTTTTTATTTATTATTGTATTATATTTATTATATGTATTAAACCTTTTTTATTATAAGTATATATGTTATATACGTATGTATGTATGTTTAAGTATGTATGTCTATGTATGTTTATATATATTTATGTTCATTTGTTTGTGAATATGTATTTTTTTGTACACGTGAACTACACTTTATAAGTACTATTATCTTTTCCTTACTATGGTTGTCTGTAAGAGATTGCCTTGTGTGATAAGACCGCCCATTGTACTTTTCTGTATATTATTGTATCTGTATATTATCGTGTACAATAAAGAATATTAAATAAAAATACAGTGTAAAGTTTCCCTCGTGTGCAGTGATATATCTTTTAGTTTTAGTCGGCAACAGTGGACTATGTTAACAAATGAATAATCATATGTTTTATCGCGATCCATTTATAATATCAGCTGACACGGACTGAAATGGAGACAGTATTTATTTTTAAATCAGACAGTGATATGTAATCTTATCAATGTTTACGTGTTACACGTGCGCCAGTTCATTTGGCTGACGACCCTTTGTGATTTCCTTACCTACGCCTTAGTATTGTCTTTCTATTTTTTTTATCGTATGTTTTGTTATAATTTTTTTTCGCGTTTACTGAGCGCAGACGGAAGACTTATTCTCTGATGATGTAGGTGCTGTCATCCCGAAGGCTTTTATAGCTTCATCTAAGCTGAGGTCACGGAGCGCAAGGGTCTGTGAACTTAGAGTTCGGAGAGGGTGGTCGCTATTTGATACGAATCTTTCTTCCAGCTGCGAATCACGACATCGTTATATCATTATTAACAATTTTTCTTATGGGTAAATATAGCTAAAATGTTTACATATACACAGTATAATTTAGAAGTTTTACTAAATCATTATTTTATTTCAAGTCGCTGCCCAAGCGGTACATACCGTTAAATGCCTTGAGGTTTGTTGTCCCGGGCCAACTCATCGAATGATTCTGTCTTAGATATTTTACTGAGGAGGTGCGGTAAGTTGGAGGCATATTAAGATTTTCGCATAAGGTCACGTGGTTACTTCTTTTGGATTCGAATATGGAACATTGTCTGAGTAAGAGTGATAAGTCTGTACTATTGAACAAGTATGGGCAAGTATCGTTGTCGATTATGTATATATAAAAATGATTAAATAAAAGCTGTCCCTGTGAACTCAAGACAGAGTTGTACTAGAGGTCCCCAATAGCGGCCACATATATTTCATAGTATCAGATACTCGACGTGTGAGCGTTGGACCACCTGTGTCGCCAGATGTTCCCACACGCCCGTCTCGTCTGATTTTGCAATTGATATCCGCGTATTAAAGATAATTTAAACTATTTCAAAAACATTCAATCCATCTTCCTTAGCGAAAACACTGAACTCTTAAACCTTACAGCAGTATAAGTGTTTTAAATTTGATTCTATTCGAAAGTATATGACCACTTATAAATTCTATTAATGTAAATGATGTATATATATATATAATTGGATAAATAAATGAAACAAGAGACTAGCTTACGTCCCAAAAAAACAATAATTAATTAGAAAGTCTGTTTAACTTTGTATACGTTTAATTAAAGTATGGAGCGCGCAATGGATTGTTACGCGAAGTTATGAACGCCCCCTCACTGCGGAGGTCGCTGAAGGCTCTGAGGCGGATGATAAATGACATTCACTTAAAACTTGCTCGGATCGGTTAGACTTTACTTTGTGCTATTCCATAGCGCCAATATATATTCTATCAAAAAACTATCTTATTAAATATATATCTAAATACTTTCTATTTACGAGTAATTTACTCGAAAATGTTATTGGACTATCACTTATAAAATTCAAAGCGCATATTAAAAGTAAATTGACGGATAAAAAGCTTATATATATAAATGAATATTTATATAAAAAGTATCCTTGGCAGTGATGTCGCCTGATTATTTTGATTTCATTTAGACCAGAGTTCCCCAAACTTTTTTGTATCGTAGACCCCTTGCCATGTTTTTCCGTGTTGGGTAGACCCTCTACTTACCTGATATTGATTTCCTGTAAATTTCTAACTGTAGTGAAGTTTGGTGTTAAAGTAAAAACACATGTTAATTTATACATTTATTAATTAAATTTAAATTAAAACTACTCAAAATAAAATTTTGTATCTGTTATGTAAAATATACGTAACAAACCACAAAGCGAATACCAACATTCTACAACGTACACAATTTTATAAACATATATAATAATTTTTTTACTTCATAGGTACTTTTATAAGTTATGTAAATGTTTTGATATTATAAGATAGTGTGATGTAAGTAAATAGGTGCTATCAGTGTTTGTGTTGAGATCCACTATCGTGGACCCCCATTTTCATTTCATGGACCCCTAAATTTTTTTTCGCTGACGTAGACCCCTTGCAGGTTGTCATAGACTCCTAGGGGTCGATATAGACCACTTTGGGAATCACTGACCTATAATATTCAAAGCGCATATTAAAAGTAAATCGACGGATAAAAAGCTTATATATATAAATGAATATTTAAATAAAAAGTATCCTTGGCAGTGATGTCGCCTGATTATTTTGATTTAGGCTATATCTGATAACATGTATATGTTTAAATTTCTATTGTTAACACAACACACTGAAAATTTGTCAAATATGCAGTAACAATAATTTTACACTCTTGAGATATCGCTTCATCGCTTATTGACAACTAAATATATAAATTTCAAAGTATAGAGACAATCGGCGCTATTTGTAAAAATTAAGACACGTTCACGTTATCACATTACTTTTACGCCACATGTTACAATTAAAAATTACACCAATGGGCAGTGACCACAAGTGATCTGTGGTCATTTACGTAAGCAGGTAGCAAAACGGAGGTATGTTGCGGTTGAGCATTCTTATGTTAATAGATCAGGAGTAAATTCCTTAACTTATAATTACGTATTGATTCCTAAAAGGTACTACTAATTATTCGCTTTATATTTTTATTTATCGTGCAATACAAACAATAGATTATTTATTTTAAAATAACAGGGTTAAGAGCAATGGAGTGAGATATGATCCGAGCTTCGCGGCTAGGTCGAGATCCGTAAAAGAACCAAGGTCACAGATGTGGCTCGAAGCTCTTCAAAAGTGACATAGGGCTTTTCATATCGTTCGTGCAACTGATGGCTGTTGGAGCCGAAAGGTCCCCGAGTGACGACCACATGCCAGTAGACGCGGCGTGGGTAAGCCCTCCACTGGGTGGCTGGTTAAAGTGACAGATGACAGGATGCGGGCAGCAAGACCGTTCATGGTGGCGGTCTTTGGGAGTCATGTCTTGCAATGGGATGAAGACAACCGTCCTTTTCCCTTCCCCATCAATATAATTGAATGATACGTTCAAATGTTATTTAAATTGAAGGTTATCATCACCATATCAGTCGTAAGAAGTCCACTGTTGGGCGTAAGCGTCCACCACTAGACTGTCACCAGACCTTGTCTACACCACCCAGTCTTTCTACTACAGTAATACCCCGCTTTACGCGACCCCGTTATACGCGGTTTCACTATAACGCGAATTGCAAATTTCGCGCTGAAATGCCTCGAATTACGCGAAAGAGTGCGTATAAATATAATGTAGGCATGTCATCAACTTCTCTATGGTGTCTTGACCATCTGTCAAACAATTAAAAACGGTGTTGGGTGTTATTAACGTATTCTACAAGAACGTAAACAAAACGTTACCCAAAAGACAATAGATGTATTTTTCCGTAAAAAATAAGAGTATGTGTTGCATAAAGTGTTTCTAGAATTAAAGTGATTGATTAAAATGATTTGTATTTTTTATAATAATTTTTGACTATGTTTAATCATAAACCTCGTTATACGCGAATTTCAATTAACGCGATTATTTTTGGAACGTATCCCTCGCGTAAAGCGGGGTATTACTGTACCTTAAAAAGATCGTCTGTCCTTTTAGTAGGTCAACCTTCTATATAAAAAATAAAATCGTCCAAGTAATTTTATAGCACCGTTTGACTGTCCAAATTACGCCGTATAATAGGGTGACCATGTACAAACGATTTCCTAGTATAAAATAAATAAGCAAATTGATGAAATTTTCATATTCGTGCAACATAAGACTTCAAATCCAGGATTCTATTAAGTTAATGGAATCCCTACTTCGGTACGTGTTACTGGCATCACGCCAAGCCAGTTTCGGGATTTAATATTTGAATATAAATCGTCAGCGAACTGATACAAGCAAGTCTTGTTCTATGAATAAAAAATAAATGTTCTATTTTATATATACTTATTTAAAAGCTTGTATATTAAAATCTAATACCTCTTTTATCGGTGTTTACTAAAAAAGAACTAAAGAAATAAAGGGTATGGACGCAAGTCGTAAAACAGCAATTAAAGTCTGTATTAGCAAAGTAATGTGTTGGTTAAAATAAATTCTTGTTAACCCTGAATAGCCTAGAGTTTCAGTTTTGATATCTTTTAAACCGAATGTTCACATTACTATTAGTTTTTTTTATAGGTTGGCTGTACGAATTTTACTGTTGTATAATATTCTTCCCAACGAAATTAAAAAAAAGATCTATTTTTCCCTCCATCTAGACCCTCAAGCAAACACAATAATATTAAAAAAATCACTTTCGTAAATCAGGCTATTAAGGGTTAAATATTCTGGATGCAAGAGAGGTATGTAAGAATGTAAAGAGTGATAGATATAGTGAAGAACGAAAGATGATGAACAAAAGAAAATATGTAGAACGAATGGAAAGATTAAAAATTCAAAACTGAAAAATCATTTGCCACTTGTAAACAAAGTTCCTATACCATATGTAGGGATGAAAGCGAGATCTTCCAAAATCTTTTAAATAAACTTTCCTTGCGAGTTCCTGGGGAAACCTCCGAACATTCTGACTCAATGACGCCTGAGACCTTGTAAAAACTACCACCATTTGAGAAGTGGCCAAAAAACAATCAATATTTAAGATACTTATATTTCCAGAAGCGTAACGATAGCGTTATGTAAAATACAACTAGCGCCATCTAGTACGGAAATAAAAAACTTTATATATCTTGTGTTGAGAATCTATATTACAATTATAAACTATTTACTAAATAATTTCTGTGCACGATTGTACATAAATAGATAATTAGTCGTTAAACATGGGGAAGTAATTAGAAATGTAAATACATATGTCAAATAATGTAATTGGTACACGAGAATATGGAACGGGTCGTTTAAATATAGCATGCGGCAGCAAGAGAAGGTAATCGATTTTCATCTAGCAAATTACCGAGTCGGAGCGCTAAACAGAAGTAAGACAATTGAATGACGGGTGTCTTCCGGGCGGAGGAGATAAGTGGATGATAGACCACTAGACCAGGGGCACTCGTTGGCGCCGGCGTTTCAGAACTAGAACCTTCTTTGTTTTTTAAGTCATTGATTATTTGTCTGAATTTGATATATGACTTGAACATAAACTTTTACGTTTCGTGACATATTTAACTCCTTAACACCACTTGCCTCAAAGAGTTGTCTGTTATCTCTAGAATGTTCCATAGTCGTCGTTTCAGTCCATACACGACTTCTGGGATGTACCTCCTCCACAGATATCTATGGGAGGATATACCTTAATTATAGTATACAGAAGACGATGTAATAATTACAATAAATTAGGTGATCACGTGGACATTTAAATGCAACGTCAAAATTTAAAAAAGAAAGTTCTAGAACAATTGGAGAATAAATAGTTTTCGGTAAACAATTACAGGTATTAAATTCTCAATTATCTTATAAGTACTATTGTTTTTTGTTTTCCTCATTTAATTCTATGTCTTCTTTATCTTGTTAAATTAATTTTGTACGATTATAAATTATGGCAGTGTTTTTCAATGTGAAGTCCATATCCGCGGTCGCAATTTGATTTAAAAAAGCCTAGGTGAGGCGTAGCATATAAATGGTTACAAAAAACTGTCATACATTATAATGAAAACATACATATTGTAATTGAAGTCATTATGTTGACCGTTGTCAGACTTTTTTACAAAATAAATATAAACCCAATTTTAGATATAAATTTCGTCTCTACCAGGAAAAGGTATCCAAAGATATCTATGTGAAGATATACCATAATTGGCAGATGGGTTGGTGATCACAGTGTGGTATTATGTTACGCAGAGGACGCTGCTGTAAATTCTCTGAAAACTTGTTTGTGAGAAGTGGAAATCCTATATAATTGCACAACGTGAATTATGTAATATGTTTCTTGACAATCGAACCCGCGACCTACGATCGCGAATCTCAATCCTCAACCACTAAGCTACTATGTAAATTTTTAACATATCTTAAAAGGTTATTAAAATCAACCTGACACCAAAACTATGGTTGATGAATCGATGTGAAAGTGGTTTTTTGAATATATACTCGTATATACACGGTCTGTGTATTTATGGCACTAACTTGTGATAATCTTAGGTCTTATTATTGTTAATAATTGTTGTAATCAATAAAGACACTGTATTAAAATTATATATTCAGTCTGCCATATATTCTTTTTTTTAAAAAATCAAACTCCATCTGGACAGTAACTTTTGATGGTATTAAAATATAAAAAACAATATATCGACTTTGAACAAATTTTACTACCATGACGTAAATATAGTAGAAGTAATCCATTTAGTGGATTTAGACCTTCGTCTGTAATGTACGGTAAATATATGGGTATTAACTAATCTCTCTAGTACAGGTTATATTTATAATAAGGTTACGCAGACAACAATGGACAGAAATACGGGCGATCGAATCTGAAATGAGATCCAAAGAACCAAGGGCACCGACTTATATTTAAGAATTGCTCGTATAAAGTTGCATTGGGCGGAAAACATCACCTGTGAAACCCATGGGTCTGAAAGGTTGTTGAATGATGACTTCGAGTCCGTATACTTGGCATAAGTTGGCTTAACTTTTTTTTTTGCTTCGGTGGAGGAAATCTTCCGGTATTCAAGATGCCCTGCTTCTGGGGGGAGGACAGGGGAATGTGGGATTCCTACCCACTAACCCCCCCCAACCTCGAAACCATCGCCTCAATAATGCAAACCACCTCATTAGAGCTTCGATAGGGTCACAACAAATGTGCAAACAATACTTATATATAGGTAATTTATAAGCAAAATTGTTTAGGTTTTTACACCTATTTCCAATCGCCTTGTATATATACAGGCCAATAACTTTTAGTAGAACAAAGTCTGCCACTTCAAGTTATAGGCCTGCACCAAATATCGCCATGATGACAGGTTTTGCGCTGAGAGCATCTAGCGACTTTGCACATCCTTAACTATGTCATCGGTCCACACAGTGGGAACGTGGGAACGTGGTCGCCACTCGGGAACCTTTCGTTGCATCGGCGATTTGTTTTCACTGCCATTTCGGACAAGCAATTCATTTAATTATATTAAACAATTATCAATTTTAATATACAGTAATCTGAATTTATAAAACGAATATTCTTACTATAGTATCATTACTTTATTTATTACTAGCTGATCCCGCAAACGTTGTTTCCAAAAAAAATATTTTTAATTTTCAATTCAAAAATAAGGGTTGATCGTAGAGGGGTGAAAATTTAGGGTTGTATGTATTTTTGTATGTTGTATCATAAAAAAATAAAAACAAAAAATTTCGTCAAAAAAATAAATTTTTTTTTTAAGGGTGAACAACCCTTATCACTTAGGGGTATGAAAAATAGATAGTAACCGATTCTCAGACCTACTAAATACGCATATAAAATTTGGTAAAAATCGGTCAAGCCGTTTCAGAGGAGTTCAAGTTCGAACACCGTGACACGAGAATTTTATATATTAGATTTCTGAAACCAATGATTTATGAATAGTGTGTATCTAATACAAATTTGACAGACGTAAGATATGTCATTTTCAAATCGGCGTTCGAATTTTGAATATAACGCACTTGAACAATTTAACTAACGTACTTGAAGTGTGGGACGAGACGCATGGAGAAGAAACAACAACATGGTTGGTCTTTTGGATCAGAATTCCGAGCTGATGGTAGCTTCTTTTTCTCTTCAGATACTGCAAGGCAAAGGCGTCTCAAGATCATCACTATGATGGTAGTATACTACATATATACTGTAAAAGATATTATTTTCGCCTAAAAAACATATTACTCTTGGAAATTTTAATGCCTCGTGGTCTGACGGTATTCTGTTGGCAAACATTGATATTATTTATATCACATGACGTAAATTACTATCTGGCAATTGGCCAGTCCTGCTCCATCTGCCATTAATAGTACTGTCAGTATGCGTCTTGCGTATGGTACGTTTTTCTCCCGATTCCTCAGATTTCTGCCGTTTGCCAAAGTCTCGAGCTAATTTGAATTTCGAATGTTTGTTATTAAAATTCTTCATACCCACATGTTTACCATTCTATGTTTATTTCTTAACTGCGTAACTATGTTTATTTATTTGTAACATATATAAATAAATACTCAATTAGACATAGACTAATGAAGATAGTTGTAGAATAGACAGTACGTTGTAGCCTCTTTACAAATCAGAAGTTATTTAGTACCTTTAAAGTTTTAAGTTTGAGTATACATTATAGGTTGTGGCGACTATCTCGGTTGTTTAATATTGAACGTTTAATATCAGACGCGCGTCGCTTGGACACGACCAGCATTAAATATCTTTTTTTTTATGAGACCTCCGCTATTGGGACCTCTCCTTCCCCTATTTTTTGGGAGCAGGGTTTTTTATTTCTATCTTAACAATTTTTTCACATGAATTTTTTATTTTCGTCCTTGTCTTCCATAGTTCACAATATCTTATTTTTCTTCCTTCTATCATTCCATAATTCCATCTTCCTTTCTAAATCATTCCATTCCTTTCATTCGTCCTCAAACACTTCAGTTGTATTTTCTATTGCAGTATCACAGCTTTATTTAGTTTATTTATTTTTCTCACGTACATCAATTTTACATTTTTTTTTATTTTAACTTCAATAAATCTATCTTAATAAGTTTAAACATATAATAAGACTTACAATATTTTATGTTTAACTATGTTTTATTCCTATTAATAACATATTGTGCAAATTTCCTGAAGAATTTGAGGACGGACTCTCTTGCATCATTTTCCATTATAAGCATTAAATATCGTGCTGTTCGATTTGTAGATCTATCTGTTCCATGTATTTATACAAGTCAACATAAATTATCCGGGTTTTATTGCATCAAGGCATAAGATAATATCCCATATAGAAGTTAATTCGATACTGACTTCGATCAAGTCTAACTTTGATGGCGCTATGATATAAAAGTGATCCAATGTAGTCACCATCTTCACCATCTCAGCTATAAGACCCCAGAGATTTACAATTGGATTTTTGGGACCATTTTCTTCGGGGTCTTTTTTATATAGTAACTGTTTTATCTCCGTAAGAAAAGGACCAATATTTAGCCAATTCTGCACATTAGACACATGTGGCTAAATATTGGTCCTTTTCTTACTTAGGATGGACTTCCGCAAAATAACGCCTGATTCCATTAAATGTTTCATCTCCATCTTTCGTCCTTCTCAATGTCTTTCATTCTTTCTTCTGATATCCTTCACAGTATCTGTCATTCCTTTTCATACATCGCCTCTCGTCCTTTAGTCCAGGTTTATAGAATTTTAAGTTAATTTTTTTTATTTCTTTATTTATTTCTTACTATATATACCGCATTTAATTTACATTACTAATACGAAAGCTACTTCATAACTTTTGTATATTATTTTTATTATTATTATTATTCTAATAAGACCGGTTAGAAGTGGGTTGCATCTAACTTCTATAGAAAAATACGTATACAAATAAGAAAATGAACAAAAATGTCAAATTAAAATCAAGGAGAGGGCGTAGTGTGTAAGAACTGAGAATGGAAGAGAAGAGAATTTGAAAGAGAGAAAGAAATCGTGAAGAACATGAGAAGAGAACGGTAGTAAAAATTAAATTGATAAATTATTTCACGTCCTTGTTATAGCTATAAAATAGGGGAACCAGAGACCTCTAAAAGCGGGGGCCAAAAAAAAACACCGAAATGCTTTAACAAAGTCGTCTGTTTAAATTATGGGTAAATGTCCTGTACTGAGCATGCAAAAATAACAAATTACTAAATAAACAAGCTACAAAAGCATCTGTGATGTACAAATCTATATTAGTTTGAGACATATTTACTAATGTAACTCGAACAGATGTTTAAGAACGAACGCTTCGAGTAATAACCTCGTACACAAGGACAGACGAAACTCCATCGCTACGCTGTGACAAATTTGAAATCATTTCCGCAGTCGGTCTAAAATTGGAATTATAGTCACATTATTTAAAAATTACACATGATATTTTTTTAAGTCAGGAAGACAAAATAAGATTAAATTGATTTATTTAACATTGGAAGTTTTGACAGAACTGTTATTTTCGTTAACCTTTTTTAATCAATGTTATTTTTGACTTTGCTTCGTAAGGTTGCGGAGGAGATGTAACATAGATGGTGTAAGTTCGAGATAGTACTCGGTTAGAATTTCCGAGAACCGTACACAAAAATGTATAAATAACTTTAAGGTCACGCGTGTTTAAGACACTTCTTGATCCTCGAGTTCCGTGTTTTTGTTTAGAGGGTTCTGTAACTCATGCTTTGTAATAATAATATAAATTAAATTTTCTTTAATAATGTATATTTACTATGATCTGCATTTACAAATCAAAGTTTTGACTGCAAAAAGTATCTAATTCATTTGTAATAAACGAAATCAGATTTTACAATTAAATTCCGCAAAATATTATTGGACTACATTTTGCAAAATTTAAAACTCGTGTTAAAATAAATTGACGGAAAAAGATTATTATTCAATAAACGAATATTTAAATGATAAGAATCCTTGGCAGTGATGTCGTCTGATTATTTTGATTTCATTTAGGCTATATCTGATAAATTGTATAAATCTGTATTGTTAAACTTTACTAATAGATGTGTTGTTGTTGAGTTTCTTCCTGCTTCTTCTCCACAATTATAACACCTCAAGGAGCACAGTAGAACCAAAAATAAAATAGATAATAAATTGGCGATCAGAAAGAGTTCTGTCAGAATATTCCATATTGAATAAATGAATTTTATGTTTTTAACTTTTATCCGTTTTTTACTTTAAGGGGCTCGTATCTTTAAAATTGAAACATAATGCAATGCAATACATTCTTTAGTTGTCAAGAAAGATCACAAATTCAAAACGCTTACAGGCACTTTAGGTATTTTACGAACTAGAGTAGAGTCAAAAATAAAATTGATTAAAAATAATAATAAGTTGACGATCAATAAGTGTTCTGTTACAAGTTCCAATGTTGAATAAACGAATTACATATTTATCTTTATTAAAAATCAGAAATCCCCCTATATTATTTTATGAAGCATTCTCATATTACGTGATTTCATGTCCATCATATATAAAGTGGATCTGGGGATTTTAGTGTATTTAGTTAAAGTGTAATTTAAGACTCTTAGCAAAGTGGGTTCCTATGACGTCACGACACGACCCATCGGCCGATCCTTTGGGAAATCATTTAATATGGAAGCGGTGAAATCGACGGAGAAATTTTTGCCTAAAATATATAAAAACATTCCACGTATACCTGTGTATAAAATATCTTTATTAAAGTAAGCATTTACATGCGCTTTTGTGTCGTCGATTATTTTAACATTATAAGCAGTAAGCTACCGGCTTGAACGCTGATCTGTTGAGAAGAGTCGGCCAGAAACTTAACAGTTGCTCTTTTAAATGTAATTTAACAATTATTAATTTGTACATTATAATATCAATCATGTAAATGAGCCATCAAACCACATTCCATATATTTCGATCAACTAAGAACTATTGAATGCTGTAATAAGATTTATTTAATAATACACCTATCTCCCGATTTACACGGTAGATACGTCCCTGAGAAAAACGTGTAAATCGAAAAGCTTGCAGAAAATGCATAATTATGCTATTCAACAGTCGTGATTTTTTCAATATTTTTAGGAGTACACAGAAATGAAAATAAAATGCATTGAAAAGTTAAAATATTTAATATATTACGGAAACACTGTTTTTTAATTTAATTACAATACATTAAACAGAAGAACAAAAAATAAAACCAAAGGTGTTTTAGTATCCTTTATCACTGTCAGAAATTACTCTCATTTCTCTTCTTTTTTTTCGGAATCGAAGGCTCGAATTCACTTTCATCACTCGAAGTTATTTGTGCCGATTCGATGTTTGAAGCATAAATATTTACATTATGAGAGACGGTAATAAAATCGGTTATTAAAACAAAAAAAAAACTTCTTTGGAAAACCGTGTAAAAGCGAAAACGTGTAAAATAAGTACCGTGTAAATCGGGGGATAGGTGTATACTTTAAATTTTAGATTTAAAACTATGAATTCGGAGGTCTAAGATATCTCGTGGAACTATATTATATATGCATAAACTGTACCTATGAGTAAAAAACCTTCATGCTGGATTAGAATAAGGTTTTTATCATTTTTTTTACTCTGAAAGAAAGATTCTGTGAATTGAAATATATTTAAAAACATTGTTAATATATGTGAATTGAGTGTGGTAGTCAAGCGGTAGTAGACTGAGACTTGCGATTGTAATTCGCAGGTTTGATTTCTGCTACACATTCTTATATAATTCAGACTCTGTGCATTAGTTATATAGAATGGCCACTACCCACAAACATCTAATATATAAAATTCTCGTGTCACGGTGTTCGAACTTGAACTCCTCTGAAACGGCTTGACCGATTTTTACCAAATTTTATATGCGTATTTAGTAGGTCTGAGAATCGGCTACTATCTATTTTTCATACCCCTAAGTGATAAGGGTTGTTCACCCTTAAATTTTTTTTTTATTTTTTTGACGATATTTTTTGTTTTTATTTTTTTATGATACAACATACAAAAATACATACAACCCTAAATTTTCACCCCTCTACGATCAACCCTTATTTTTAAATTAAAAATTATTTTTTTTTTTTTACAAAACAACGTTTGCGGGATCAGCTAGTGTTTATATATAATGGTTAGCAGCGTCTTCTGCTTACCATAATACCAAATTGGCATCACCAACCCACTTGCCAAGCATGGCAATTATAGTATATTACGTAGTATATTTGGAAGACACCTATGCCTTGAAGTGGGCGTTAATATAAAACTTTATTATATAGGGTAATAGGATATAAGTGTCAAGTTATGAAGGAGTGAATGTATAGTTCATTTACTGTCATGGTACAATCTATTCAAAAATCAACGGTTTCAAAAATTATAAACAACGCGAGACAAAGTGTTTTTAATATTCATTATTATATTTAAACTAACTGATTCCGAAAACGTTGTTTTGCAAAAAAAAGAGTTTTTAATTAACAAATTAAAAATAAGTGTTGATCGTAGAAGGGTAAAAATTTAGGGTTGTATGTATTTTTGTATTTTCAAAAAAAAATTAAAACAATTTTTTTTCCAAAAAATAAAAATTAGGTTCACCCTTAACATTAAGGGGGATGAAAAATAGATGTCGTGCGATTCTCCACCCTAGCCGATATGCGCGCTAAGATTCACGAAAATCGGTCGAGCCGTTTCGGATTTCAATCACGCACACCGTGACACGAAAATTTTATACATTAGATACCGTCCTTCCAATTTAAAAACGCAGCTACATATAGCTAACAATGATATTACAATGCGTTATTGATCGACAGACAGACCGAGTGTCTGTGGGAAATTATGACCTCACGACGCAATGAAAAAAGTTCTCTTAAGGTCTATATGATCCCACAACGCACTAGTTGAAACTCGCGTACGAACAGCGACGCAGTTACCGTGTAAAGTTAAATTGGGTGTAATTTATATAAATTATATTTTACTGCCTTATGATTACACCAATTAATAGTATATATGTATCTAAATATAATACGCCATAGAAGTCATGATTATAAGTTACAATTAAATGGATTGTTTGTTAGAAACTCTCCGCGTGAGTTGCGAGTGAAAAATGAAATGGACGGGATGTATTCGAATGGACCCATTTGCGTAATTACATCTCGTTCGTGTACTAGCAAATGCAACGCACTTAGAACAAGCAACGTACTTCATTGCACTGTGGCAGTCGTAAACATATTCTAATATGTTCTTGGAAATTAAAATAACACAATTAAATAAGCCCTATAATAAATTCAAGGTCAATGTGGCAATGTTTATTATTGATCACAGTGTATATTCCATTTATAGAATGTAATTAAAATGTTTTGAAAAAATCTTAAACATATGTAAATTATAAGAATACTTACGTGCATCCAGAGAGTAATGCAGAGATATACAAGGCGTTTTAAATTAGAACTGAGGAGATCCATAGATGAACCAAGAAGACAGATGTAGATTGAAGAATTGCTCATCTGGAAAGGCAGCGGCCTGGACACATTATAGTTTAGCATAAAAAAGACCACGAGGCGGTAGACCTGTGTCAATGTAACCTCTGCTAGGGGTCCGACGATAGATTCACCGCTTTGCAATGTGCCTCTGTAGGCTAAAATGATGATAATCATCATAAAATCTGAAAAAGGCCCACTGCAAGGCAAAGCTCACTACCCAAAGCTTGCCAAGATGATCGGTCTTAATTCCGGATCTTAATTAACGGATGTTAATTATGCCGTCGATCTATCTAGTTGGGGAGGGGGGGTTATTTTTTCGTTTCGGTGGGGGAAATCTTCTGGTATTCAAGATGCCCTGCCTCTGGGGGGAGGACAGGGGTATGTGGGATTCGTACCCACTAAAACCCCCCCCAGTGGTCGCCCTCTGCGCTAAACGAGGGACCGCGGTATCTCCCGATCAGGGATCGCCACGCGGTCTTCGCTCGCGCTGTGCTATTTTTCGATAGCCCGTCCCGGGGTATGCGTGGATACACTACCCCCGAAACCCTCGTGGGGAGGGGGGGCTTACCCAACCCGCATCTACTGGCTCGTCGCCATTCGAGAACCTTTCGACCCCAACGACCATCGGTTGCACTAGCGATCACTGCCACTTCAGACGGGCAGTTCTTCGAGCTACGTCGGTGATCGTGGTTTTTCTGCGGATGTCCATATATATGTGTATATATATATATATATATATATATATATATATATATATATATATATATATATACACACACATATACACACACACACACACACACACACACACAACACCGGCCCCTCTGTATGCTGGATACTGCGGGGAAAATACTAGAACGTATTATCCACAGCAGGATCGAAGCAGCAGTTGAACCCCACCTAGCTAACTCACAGTATGGGTTCAGAAAAGGCCGGTCTACGCTGGACGCTATAGAGCAAGTAGTCAATATAGCAAAACTAGCAGTGTCTGGGAAAAGATGGAAGAGAGGCTCGATAAAATACTGCCTGGTTGCCACCTTGGACATTAAAAATGCCTTTAACTCAGCAAAATGGGAGGTCATCATGGGGGCACTTAGCTCACTGAATGTACCTCTATACCTACGTAAAATAGTCGCTAGTTACTTCTCTGATAGGGTCCTCATATACACTACGGAAATCGGGACGGAGGAGTACAAAGTCACCGGAGGCGTCCCACAGGGGTCAGTACTAGGGCCACTTTTGTGGAACGCTATGTACGATGGACTCCTAAAGAAACATCTACCCAGCGAAACTAAACTCGTCGCATTCGCTGATGATCTAGCAGTCGTTATAGTAGCGAAACACGTGGAGGAAGTGAAGTGGGCATTTGAAAGATCCTTCCAAGTAATCACCCTGTGGATGAGGTCAGTCGGACTAGAACTGGCTGAACAGAAGACGGAAGCAGTGCTCATTACTGGCAGGAGAGTTGCGGAGACCATCACACTCAATGTCGGCAGCTGTGAAATCGCAACTCAACCAGCTATACGGTACCTAGGAGTAATGATCGACCATAGGGTAAACTTTAAAGATCAGGCTGAGAGAGCAGCAGCGAAAGCGTCTCTGGTGACAGCTAAACTCTGCCGACTCATGCCTAATGTCGGAGGTCCCAAGCAAAACAGAAGGAAGTTATTAGCGTCGGTGACTACGTCAGTGCTTATGTACGGAGTACCCATATGGTCCGACGCACTGAGCAAACAGGAGTCCCGACGGAAAATCGCCTCTGTTTATAGAGTCAGTACTCTACGGGTAGCTAGCGCCTTTCGTACAGTATCGGAGGATGCAGCATGCGTGATAGCAGGTATGGTTCCTGTTGCGCTTCTTGCAGACGAAAGAACTGATCTGTACCGTAGCAAAAAAAGCAAATCAGACCCAACTTCAGCTGAACTTAGAATTCGGGGAAGACTGAAAAGCTTGCAACAGTGGCAATCGTCCTGGGATAAGTCGACGAAAGGAAAATGGACGCGTAAGCTTATACCAAACCTAGAGCCATGGGTGAACCGAGATCATGGAGAGTTGAACTACTACCTGACTCAGATGATATCCGGCCACGGCTGTTATCGAGCGTATCTCCATAGGTTCAAATACGAAGATTCCCCTGACTGTCCTAATTGTGTCGGAATGATTGAAGATGCAGAGCATGTCTTTTTCGTCTGCCCCCGATTTAACGAAGCCAGGAGGTCTTGGGAAGAAGGTGTAGGATGCAAAATCTATCCTGAAACTCTGATAGCTACAATGCTATCCTCGCCTTCGGCCTGGGAACTTACGAGCGCGTACTGTACGACGGTGCTAAAGGAGTTGCGTAAAATAGAGCAAGAGCGGAGGAAGTTGGCCTGAACAGCCACTCTATCAGAGAAAGCTGCGGCTAAATCCCCCCCGCGAAGTAATGCCTAACGGCCATGCCGTGGGGACCAGGGATACCGAAGAGAGAGGATTGTTTTTAGTCGGTATTGATCTAGATCGAGTCCGACATACGGGGCACCAACATCAGGCCCTATGATACGTAAACGTATTTTTAAACCTCTATAAAAAAAAAAAAAAAAAAAAAAAAAAAAAAAAAAAAAAAAAAAAAAAAAAAAAAAAAACACACACACAACATGTACACGTCTCTTTATAACCATTATGAACTATTTTCTAGAAGGTTTATAATACATATAAAGTTACTGCTCATACTATAACTTTCCTACATATATATAAGAAACTATTTTCATAGAAACATCAGCAAACAAGACAAGTTGTTAAAAGTTAAATGACTATCACGAACTCTTAAGGCTTGAATTTAGACATTCATTTTTGTTACTAAATTCCCAGATTGTGTATATAAATAATCAATTAATATTTCAACGATATATATTATTATATGTCTTAAATCATCCAAATAAATATAAACTTTATTTTGAGACACCGACTTAGCTTTATGCTATCGAAACTCAAGACGCACATTGTACGCGTGTTACATACATCACCATTGTGATTTAATAAACGTCTAGTGCGTGTTCCGCAACAATTGAATACTTTGATCGTCCTCAACGTGTAATGGGTTTCCTCTGCCACCAATAGGCTAGTTGGCATTTTTGGTATTGGCAACTGGCCTCATCCTGTTACTGTCTGTTGAATTGTTCAACTCTTCCGGGATCCGTGTTAAAAGATATGTTTGAAAGTTATCACACTTGATACAGCGATGAAGTTTAGTCCAAATCTCATGCATGTACTTGTGATATCTGTTATCTAAAACAGTGAAGGTTTTAACACAGAAATAGTAAATAATTCTTAACTTGATACTATAGTGGGTTACATTTACGTATTTAATGATTAAGAATTGAAATAAATAAATAAAAATAATAATGATAATAAATAGTGTATTAAACCGAATTCAAATTCAAAATTCTTTATTTCAAATAGGTCTTACTTATGTGTATTTATGACACGTCTATTATACATCCATTATACCGCTCTAAGTGAAACGTGGCCGCCCAAAGCAAACTTGACGGCGGACGATCACTGCAGAAGTGAAAGCAGTTGGAATGACGTGGAGTGAAGTAAAGCGCGAGGTTCAAGATCGCTCGGGATGGCGACGTACTGTGAACGCCTTCTGCCCCATTTTGGGGATATAGGAATTAAAAATTATACCGCTTTCCGAAGATACTCGACAATTGTTCTTTTCAAAAAGTAATAATTTTTGATATAAGATCTTGTATTTTTTGAGAGCAGATTGAAATAGAGTAGATAGACTCCCAAGAATCTTTGTCATTTAAATATTACTCAACTGTGTAGTACTCCTTAAGAAATAGATGGGTTTAGAATAAAAGTAATAAGTATAGTATGTTTCTTTTTAATAGTGGCCTCTGTTTTTCGTGGCCGCTCGTTTCCTCTGTCATGTGTGGCAGGGATGTTACATTTCGGGTAAATAAGTTTTTTAGGTTTAATAAAAAAAATTACATGCTCCTTCCTTCCTTTACAATATATTTTATGTCTTATTATTCACCCTTCAAACGTTCTATCTTTCTTCATTTGCAAATCTTCTTCCATACATCATCTTCCCTCGTCTACATTACCTATCACAATTTTACATTATATATGTAATACACAGATATTTATGACTCATATTTATATAATGTGGCTAAAATATGATTATTTTGTTCGGCAGCATGAGGTCGCGGCGGCGGTGCGGTGTCCGCATGGAAGGAAAGCGATCTGCTGAGCTCGCGCTGCACAGGCAGGCGCCCGCTCGCCGCGCCGCGCCGGCATGGACCCGTCGCCGGAGCCCGCGCACCGTCGGCCGCTCCAAGGAGGACCCCGCCAAACCGACGCAGAGGCCCCGCCCGCGGAGGCCTTAGGCCCGCGCACGCTCGCCTCCATCCCCGAGAGCGAACCCTTACTCACTGGCCTCAGTATCGTCGGTGAGAATGCCTCGCGCAAGCCCAACGGCCGCCTGCACGTGCAGTTCGACGCGCAGTCCCCGCCCGCTAATGGCTCCGTGTCCGGATCCAGCTCTACGTCCAGTTCAGATGACGAGGACCTGTCGATTGCAGAGGCCCGCCCACCCGACGGAGGGTGGGGCTGGGTTGTCGTCTTCGCGTCCTTCATGGTCAATCTCATCGCAGACGGCATCACGTTTAGTTTCGGCGTATTCTACCCGCATTTTCTTGAATATTTCGGGGAGGGGAAAGGCAAGACGGCTCTGATTGCAGGGATTTTCATGGCGATGCCCCTGCTCTCTGGTCCAATCGCCAGTTTCCTGACGGACAGGTACGGCTGCCGTCGCATGACGATTTTCGGAGCCATTCTGGCCTCTATTGGATTCGTGATTTCAGCCTTCGTGGATAATGTGGAGACTTTGTTCCTCACGTTCGGAATAATGGCTGGGTTCGGTTTGAGTTTATGCTACGTGGCAGCGGTGGTAATCGTCGCTTACTATTTCGAGAAGAAGCGATCTCTGGCCACCGGCATCTCAGTCTGCGGGAGTGGTATCGGAACGTTTATCTTCGCCCCATTGACGCATGTTCTACTAGATGAGTACGGATGGCGGGGCACTACATTGATACTCGCTGGGTTTTTCCTCAACATGGCTGTGTGCGGATTGCTTTTCCGCGATTTACCGTGGACGGCGACGATGCACGAGGAGAAAGCGAAAGAGAGAAAACGAAGAAGAGAAAGGAAGAGAAACAAGCGTCTGGCGGCATCGGCTGACAGTTTTTCGGACAGTAAAAGCAGTGCCGCTGGTTCTACAAAGGTTGCCGAGACGGCTGACATAGAGACTGTATCTTCGCCTATAGTGCCACAGTTCAGTTCCCTTGTAGACCTTCCTACTTACATGACAGGAGGAGAAGGTGTCTCCCTCGAGGTGTTTGAACTGATGTCAAACAAAGGCAGAGCGTACGCCATCATGGCGCAGAATTATCCAGGGATGATGTTGCCTTCTAGAAGCTTCAGCGACAGTGGTAGACTACACGAGCAGTCTCCTCCTAGAGCCCTGATGTCCCCGGGGACAGCGTCACCCGGCCCTCTTTCCCCGTCATCGGTGCCCCCACCTCCGGAGAACACGAGCACATCTGTCCCTCTCAGCGATAAAGCGGCCGTCGCCCTGTGGCTAAGACGGCAAGCTGGTGGCAGTACAAAGAAACCGCCGGCGTTTTTGAAAGATTTGAGGATACACCGACATTCGTTGACGTATAGAGGCGCCATGTTGAATATAAACAGATATAGGCTGCGTGCTTCGTCGTGCCCGAACATCTTCAGGAATTCCATGACCACCATTGCCAAGGAAAAGGTGAGAATTTCATATAATTTTACTTGTCTCTCTTATCTACATTGTTGACACTAAACAGTCACTGGAGGGTCTATATCGACCAGCTTAGTTTAATACCGGTACGATTTCTGTCAAAAACTTTTTGCCAAAAAAAATTCTTTTGTTTAGTACATTCATAGATGATGAACCGTTTTAGTATGAAAATCACCGATTTTGATAAGAAGAATGATCTTTTTATTTTCCACGTATTCACACAAATGCCACGTGGCAATACATGGTGATTAGTTATAAGTGTAAAAGCTTATTGGTGAATGCATGGTTCATTTGATGACAATTAATGTATGGTAATATAGTAAAAAACTTTTTAAAAATTCAGTCTTTTCAATTCATTTTAAAAATACTTCATATTAAATTAGAATATTGTTAGCTATCTTTCATCATCATTTATTTAGAAACCACCTTAATAACTGCATTATATCCATAACTGTTTTTCATTTTAATTTATCTGACAATACGACGAGTAACGAATTGATCCCAATTAAAGATATTTTTGATTTATAAAAAAAAACAAGTTTGTTTTTTTTTTGAGATCAGAGCACATTAGTTAACCTAGCATTTTGTATAACTTTGTCGTTTCAGTCCATAGATACCCACTTCAATGCATTGGTCTCCCCCAAAGATATCTATGGGGGGATATACCATAACCACGATTGGCAGGCGGGTTGCACATTGCAGTATAGTATTGTTGTACACAGAACACGCTGCTTA
Organism: Battus philenor; assembly: GCF_028537555.1. NCBI lineage: Eukaryota > Metazoa > Arthropoda > Insecta > Lepidoptera > Papilionidae > Battus > Battus philenor. Next base: position 863,982 of record NW_027181759.1, on the reverse strand, counting down.
TCCTCTTGAAACTTGTTTGTGAGCAGTGACGATCCTATATAATTAATGCACAGTGTGAATTATATAAGATTGTATATCGGGAATCGAATCTGACATACGATCGTAAGTCACAGTCCCCCTCCGCTTGGTCACCACTGTTCAAATCCTTTTGGATAAAAATATGTCATATAAAAGAAGCTATATTTAATCCTAGTTTCATTATTATAGACATTTTAATAGCACGTCCAGTGCTTAACGCCTCATCTAAATTTCCAATAGGATCGGTTGAAGGCTTGCAATCACTTCTTTACGACGACTTTGACAAGGTAATTTGTCCACCTTGTGGGTTGATGTCTCACTTTGCATATCCGTGGTCTCCGCGCTAGAACCTATAAGGCTCCAGCGGCTGTTCTGTGCGCTTGTCCAGTCCCATTTTTAGTCAATACATTGGGCTATATCGGTGTCTTTTGCACATTCGAGATCCTAGTGCCTTTTCGAAGGTACTCGAGGTAAAAATTGTATGCATAATGAAATCGAAATGATATGTCAATATTCCAGGTGCAGTGGTACGCGGGTTTGTGGGACTTCTGGGACCTGGCGGTGGACGTGCTCGACTTCTCCCACTTCCGGAACCCCGCGTTCCTGGTGTTCACGGTGTCCAACTTCCTGTTGTACATGTGGTACGACGTGCCATACGTGTACATACCGGACTGTGCTATCGGTATAGGCTTCGACGAGTCCCAGGCCTCTATACTCATCTCGATGATCGGGATCCTCAACATGTTCGGAGAGGTGAGTGCATCAAGTCTAACCTGATTCACCTAGACCAGTGTTTCCCAACCTTTTTTGTGCCATGCCCCACATAAGCCATTCTAAAATTCTTTCGCCCCTCATGTAACATACATCATTTCAATATTAAAGAAATAGAGTTAAGATAGCGTCGACTCCCTTTTGGAATTGCCCCTGTGGGGCGTGGGCCAACTTTGAGAAACACTGACCTAGAGTTTTATATTCTCACTGGAATTGAAACCAATTGTCAACAATACAATACATTCTTTTTGCGTTGCCATGTCAGCAATCATATTAAATCTGAAGTGAAAACGTTACACGAATATTGAATTAATTTTGACTTATTTTATTGATTAAAATAAATAACCAACTTGAAAACCTTCGTGGGATCACGCACGAAATCTTTGCTAAACATTATCACATGATCATATGTATAGTTTAGGATCCTATAAAGGACATACAGATGAATATTCATTTTTATATATATAGATATGTGACATGTTATGACTTCATTTTCGTAGAGCTACTCGCTAACTGACAGCGACGCACACGAGATATTTCAGAACAGTGAACCCCAAGTGGTCTTAGTCTACCTGCCCATTTTAGATACGTAATTTAGAATGTGACTGGCATATACATATTTTAGGGAAAAAATAATGTCGTTTGTGTCGACAATTTTTACAGAAAAACCGATTGATTTCTACCGCACTGGCATTGAAAATTTGTATACTAGATGCCAAAAGGTTGTTGATAACGAAGGTGAATATATTGTCGAATATATAGTCGTGTGAATTTAACTTAAGAAAGCGACATTCATTTCCGGTCCCTCTAATATCTACATATCTCTCTCTCTCTATATATATATATAGACATTAGCGTCCGTGTCCTTGTTTTCCATTTACGTTTATAATTTCCGATTTTTACGCTCGTATTTTTGCATTTTAGTGTTTAAGTAAATAAGCAAGTCTGTTGATCTATTTACCGATGTACTAATAATGTACTGTTTACAAGATTCCTACGACCACTTCCTCATCCCTATTTAATATTGCTATAGTCGGGCTATACGCCACTATTTGTGCGCTATATGTATTTTCAATTTTGAATATACTTACGTTAGATATTAATTCATACTATCTCATTTGAATACAGTAAAAATATAACATCGTATTGTCCCGTCTATGTTATATTTCGTCAAGTGACCTTAATCCATATCTTCGCGTCTCTATCTGTGACCCGAGTTCATACACCAACGTCCGACCAAGGATCTTATCTTTCTCTTATCGATAACGCTGCATGACAACGTAATTATAACGCGAACTTATCATAAAAATTAAAACGTACATTACTAGAAGCTTCCGTAATTGAACTGATAATTATATTACGTAATACACCAAATTTAATTACTATTACATAGTAAAAATCTATTACAATTGCTTGTAAGATGAGTAGGTATTTTTTCTAGATTGGTAGCGCGTGTATAACATCTTTCAAGGCGTCTGAATGTTAACCCTTTCCTTACCGCAGTCATTTCCGTCGAAGTGACGATATTGAACCGGGCATGTGCATTTCTAAGTGTGCACATTGCATGGCGGTAGGTTGATGTTCAAATTTTCTCATTTAACCCTTAATAGCCTAGAGTTTCAATTTTGATACCAATCTTTTAAACCGAATGTTCACATTACTATTAGTTTTTTTATAGGTTGGCTGTACGAATTTTACTGTTGTATAATATTTTTTCCAACGAAATTAAAAAAAATCTATTTTCCCCTCATCTAGACCCTCAAGCAAACACAGTGATATAAAAAAAATCACTTTCGAAAATCAGGCTATTAAGGGTTAAGTGTTACATATTTGAACTTACTGGTATATTAAGTAATTTATTTGGCTGTGATAAATCTTAAAACAAGGATGTACACATAAGACCACATTACAAGGTGGATACCTTCTAACTTCGGCGTGTACCAGACAGGGGTCGTCCAGTGGACGCCGGCTTACTCCGGCGCTGGTAACGAAATGGTTAAAAGTTGAAATATCATTGCTCATACCAAAACATTTTCAAGGATGTTTTGTCTCACACGCGTCATGTCACGATTTATGTCAAAATAGAATTCATTTGATATCATATATTAAAACTTGATTATTCATCAAACTCAAAGAGCCAATGCGGGAACGTCCTTTTGACTCCATCGAGGAGATAAAAATCGAATCGAAGGTCTTAAAGGCTATACCGAAAAAGACTATCCAGATTGTTTCTTGGACTGCAAAAAGCGTTGAAAAAAGTGAGTTTTATTACTTTGAAGGAGATGAAATTGATTTGAAGGAATTTATATTTCATAAACATATTCACATTACTTTTTGGTCACAGTATTATATACTCTCTGTATAAACACACACACACACACACACACACACACACACACACACACACACACACACACACACACACACACACACACACACACACACACACACACACACACACACACACACACACACACACACACACACACACACACACACACACACACACACACACACACACACACACACACACACACACACACACACACACACACACACACACACACACACACACACACACACACACACACACACACACACACACACACACACACACACACACACACACACACACACACACACACACACACACACACACACACACACACACACACACACACACACACACACACACACACACACACACACACACACACACACACACACACACACACACACACACACACACACACACACACACACACACACACACACACACACACACACACACACACACACACACACACACACACACACACACACACACACACACACACACACACAAACACACACACACACACACACACACACACACACACACACACACACACACACACACACACACACACACACACACACACACACACACACACACACACACACACACACACACACACACACACACACACACACAAACACACACACAAACACACAAACACACACACGCACATAGGAAAATATGTGTTAAGGCGCGTAGAACCTCCCAACGGGCTCGGAAAACACCACAATTCGAGCAGCTCTACGACAAATATAAGGAAGCGCGATTAAAATTAAATAAATCCATTAAAGAGAGCAAGAGAAACGCGTGGAAAATATTGTTGGAAGAGGTTGAAAAGAATCCATGGGGCAAGCCGTACCAGGTTGTAGTTAAACAACTGAGACATGAGAATACAACGCCCACTTGTCCTATTCTACTAGGAAGAATTGTCAGAGCTCTGTTTCCCACGCAACCAAAATCCTCCTTTCAACTAGGGATTGTGGATCCGAATGAAATCCCCCCTATTACCGAGAAGGAGCTAATGGTAGCATGCGGTAGGGTTGGAAACAACAAAGCTCCGGGACCGGATGGGATCCCCAACGTAGCTCTTAAGCAAGCTGTTATAGCAACACCAGGAGTCTTCTTGGAGGCCTACAATAGCTGCTTACTGGAAGGCACCTTCCCTACCGCGTGGAAACGACAGAGACTGGTACTTCTCCCTAAAGGTAAGAAGCCACCAGACGAGCCATCGTCATACCGGCCCCTCTGTATGCTGGATACTGCGGGGAAAATACTAGAACGTATTATCCACAGCAGGATCGAAGCAGCAGTTGAACCCCACCTAGCTAACTCACAGTATGGGTTCAGAAAAGGCCGGTCTACGCTAGACGCTATAGAGCAAGTAGTCAATATAGCAAAACTAGCAGTGTCTGGGAAAAGATGGAAGAGAGGCTCGATAAAATACTGCCTGGTTGCCACCTTGGACATTAAAAACGCCTTTAACTCAGCAAAATGGGAGGTCATCATGGGGGCACTTAGCTCACTGAATGTACCTCTATACCTACGTAAAATAGTCGCTAGTTACTTCTCTGATAGGGTCCTCATATACACTACGGAAATCGGGACGGAGGAGTACAAAGTCACCGGAGGCGTCCCACAGGGGTCAGTACTAGGGCCACTTTTGTGGAACGCTATGTACGATGGACTCCTAAAGAAACATCTACCCAGCGAAACTAAACTCGTCGCATTCGCTGATGATCTAGCAGTCGTTATAGTAGCGAAACACGTGGAGGAAGTGAAGTGGGCATTTGAAAGATCCTTCCAAGTAATCACCCTGTGGATGAGGTCAGTCGGACTAGAACTGGCTGAGCAGAAGACGGAAGCAGTGCTCATTACTGGCAGGAGAGTTGCGGAGACCATCACACTCAATGTCGGCAGCTGTGAAATCGCAACTCAACCAGCTATACGGTACCTAGGAGTAATGATCGACCATAGGCTAAACTTTAAAGATCAGGCTGAGAGAGCAGCAGCGAAGGCGTCTCTGGTGACAGCTAAACTCTGCCGACTCATGCCTAATGTCGGAGGTCCCAAGCAAAATAGAAGGAAGTTATTAGCGTCGGTGACTACGTCAGTGCTTATGTACGGAGTACCCATATGGTCCGACGCACTGAGCAAACAGGAGTCCCGACGGAAAATCGCCTCTGTTTATAGAGTCAGCACTCTACGGGTAGCTAGCGCCTTTCGTACAGTATCGGAGGATGCAGCATGCGTGATAGCAGGTATGGTTCCTGTTGCGCTTCTTGCAGACGAAAGAACTGATCTGTACCGTAGCAAAAAAAGCAAATCAGACCCAACTTCAGCTGAACTTAGAATTCGGGGAAGACTGAAAAGCTTGCAACAGTGGCAATCGTCCTGGGATAAGTCGACGAAAGGAAAATGGACGCGTAAGCTTATACCAAACCTAGAGTCATGGGTGAACCGAGATCATGGAGAGTTGAACTACTACCTGACTCAGATGATATCCGGCCATGGCTGTTACCGAGCGTATCTCCATAGGTTCAAATACGAAGATTCCCCTGACTGTCCTAATTGTGTCGGAATGATTGAAGATGCAGAGCATGTCTTTTTCGTCTGCCCCCGATTTAACGAAGCCAGGAGGTCTTGGGAAGAAGGTGTAGGATGCAAAATCTATCCTGAAACTCTGATAGCTACAATGCTATCCTCGCCTTCGGCCTGGGAACTTACGAGCGCGTACTGTACGACGGTGCTAAAGGAGTTGCGTAAAATAGAGCAAGAGCGGAGGAAGTTGGCCTGAACAGCCACTCTATCAGAGAAAGCTGCGGCTAAATCCCCCCCGCGAAGTAATGCCTAACGGCCATGCCGTGGGGACCAGGGATACCGAAGAGAGAGGATTGTTTTTAGTCGGTATTGATCTAGATCGAGTCCGACATACGGGGCACCAACATCAGGCCCTATGATACGTAAAGGTATTTTTAAACCTCTATAAAAAAAAAAAAAAACACACACACACACACACACACACACACACACACACACACACACACACACACACACACACACACACACACACACACACACACACACACACACACACACACACACACACACACAGGACTGGAAGGCGACAGGGAATGGTCGTCGCAAGCGCTCCCCTGAGGGTACCAGGTCCCACCTCAGGCGTACTTAAGTGGCCTTACTTCGGTAACCGGGGCTCTGCCGAAGCGGACTGTATATTTCCCTAGGTTCTCGTGGGAACAGCATGGATAAATTAATAAAAAAAACAAACGAAAATGAAAGTAATATGGAGCTGAAGAAGGCATTACAGCTCCACGAAAATACAATCACTGCCCTGGCGGAGTACATAAAGGGCAAATTAAACGTTCATGGAGAGATCCGCAAACATGTGGCCGCGCTAGGTACATCGTTTGCAAAGATCACCAGGGAAATTGGAAGCGTCGGAAAATCAAACGCCACCACATCCGTAGGAGAAGTGCAAACGTCACCGTCTCTATACAGATTGTATTCGGACACGACTGTAAAAGAAACCGAAGAAGAAAGCAAATCGGCAACACCGAAGAGCCGAAAAACGCGAAAAGTCAAAAGGACGGAACGCTCTTCACCCTTGGAGATCAGCCAGGCACCGAAACTGCGAAAAGCTAATACAGCGGACTTAGCAGTTACGGTAAGGCCAGAACTGAAGCCAAAGCCGCCACTTCCACACGATCACTCGGAGTGGAAAGAGGTAAAAAAGAAAAAGCAACCCAAGAAAAAAGTAGTAACGCGTCCGAGTGCTCTTATCATTCGCCCAAGCCAGAAGGATCAGTACGCCGAGATCCTTAAGCGGGTCAAAAAAGATGCTTCCGCGGATCATATAGGCAAATGTGTTGATAAAATTAGAAGGACGGCTACGGGCGATATGCTTCTTATCCTAGCGAAAAATCAAAAAGATAAAACGCAGGAGATAAGAAACACCATTTCCACAGTTCTTGGAAAAGATGCTACGGTAGTATGCAAAGTACCTGAACAGGAATTAGAGATTAAGGACCTAGACGAAACCACGACGGTGCCTGAAATCGTAGAAGCCCTACAGAAAATAACTGGCAGAGGAAGCCATATTTCTGAACACTGCGTCAAGTCCCTTCGCAAAGCATACGGAGGAACACTTACGGCTTCTATTAGAGTAGCAGCAGAATTGGCCAGAACCTTAACAGAGCGGCAAAACATCAAGATAGGTTGGGTCAATTGTAGAATAAGAGCTACTCAAAGGCCTATAAAATGCTTCAGGTGCTGGCACTATGGTCACGTTGCAAACAAATGCAGCAACAAACATGACAGATCGAAGAGCTGCATCAAATGTGGGGAAATAGGCCACAGAGCCAAAGAGTGCGGTAAGGAAGCCCGATGTGTCCTCTGTGTTGACATTGGGAATTCCGAAGACTGTGCTCACATTGCAGGATGTGGTCATTGCCCTGTATTTAAAAAAGCACTTCAGATGTTAAGACAGCCTCAAAAATGATCAAGGTACTACAAATTAATCTTAATCATTGTGAGGTTGCCCAAGACCTACTCATGCAGACTGTACAGGAGCTAAAATTAGACATAGTACTAATTTCGGAACCCTATAAGCACATCAGTGGCCTAAACTGGATCACTGATAAGGAAGGAAAAGCTGTCATCTGGGCATGTGGCACTAAACCTCTCCAGGGTAATCAAAATAATTGTTCTGGATTTGTAAGAGCCAAATTTAATGGAATACATTTCTACAGTTGCTATGCACCACCTAGCCTAACACACGATGAGTTCGTCCGGTTCCTGGCCAAATTAGTGGAGGATGCCCGAATGTACTCCCCGGTAGCTATAGCTGGAGATTTTAACGCTTGGGCAGTGGACTGGGGTAGTAAAGCTACAAACACTAGAGGTTGCCAGCTTCTGGAAGCGATGTCACTGTTGGACGTCGCCTTACTTAATACAGGCGATAAACCCACGTTCACAAGAGGCGAGGCGAGCTCAATTGTGGATCTGACTTTCGTCAGCAGTACACTGGCAAGAGGAAATAACAGTTGGGAGATCTCGGATACTTACACCGCTAGCGACCACTGTGCCATATACTGGGAGGTATCATGTAAGCCAAATACAAATAGAGTACCACACACAAGAACTGGCTCAGTGGGTTGGAGGACTAGCATGTATGATCCCGGCCTGTTCAAGATAGCACTCGAGGATCGACCACTGCTTTCCAAAAGTGCCAGTGAAAAGGCGGCTGAAATCATAAGGAGGCTGACCGAGGCCTGCGATGCAACAATGCCAAGGCGACGCAACAACAACCGAACCCCACCGGTGTACTGGTGGAATGATAACATTGCTGAGCTTAGGAAAATATGTGTTAAGGCGCGTAGAACCTCCCAACGGGCTCGGAAAACACCACAATTCGAGCAGCTCTACGACAAATATAAGGAAGCGCGATTAAAATTAAATAAATCCATTAAAGAGAGCAAGAGAAACGCGTGGAAAATATTGTTGGAAGAGGTTGAAAAGAATCCATGGGGCAAGCCGTACCAGGTTGTAGTTAAACAACTGAGACATGAGAATACAACGCCCACTTGTCCTATTCTACTGGGAAGAATTGTCAGAGCTCTGTTCCCCACGCAACCAAAATCCTCCTTTCAACTAGGGATTGTGGATCCGAATGAAATCCCCCCTATTACCGAGAAGGAGCTAATGGTAGCATGCGGTAGGGTTGAAAACAACAAAGCTCCGGGACCGGATGGGATCCCCAACGTAGCTCTTAAGCAAGCTATTGTAGCAACACCAGGAGTCTTCTTGGAGGCCTACAATAGCTGCTTACTGGAAGGCACCTTTCCTACCGCGTGGAAACGACAGAGACTGGTACTTCACCCTAAAGGTAAGAAGCCACCAGACGAGCCATCGTCATACCGGCCCCTCTGTATGCTGGATACTGCGGGGAAAATACTAGAACGTATTATCCACAGCAGGATCGAAGCAGCAGTTGAACCCCACCTAGCTAACTCACAGTATGGGTTCAGAAAAGGCCGGTCTACGCTAGACGCTATAGAGCAAGTAGTCAATATAGCAAAACTAGCAGTGTCTGGGAAAAGATGGAAGAGAGGCTCGATAAAATACTGCCTGGTTGCCACCTTGGACATTAAAAACGCCTTTAACTCAGCAAAATGGGAGGTCATCATGCTCACTGAATGTACCTCTATACCTACGTAAAATAGTCGCTAGTTACTTCTCTGATAGGGTCCTCATATACACTACGGAAATCGGGACGGAGGAGTACAAAGTCACCGGAGGCGTCCCACAGGGGTCAGTACTAGGGCCACTTTTGTGGAACGCTATGTACGATGGACTCCTAAAGAAACATCTACCCAGCGAAACTAAACTCGTCGCATTCGCTGATGATCTAGCAGTCGTTATAGTAGCGAAACACGTGGAGGAAGTGAAGTGGGCATTTGAAAGATCCTTCCAAGTAATCACCCTGTGGATGAGGTCAGTCGGACTAGAACTGGCTGAGCAGAAGACGGAAGCAGTGCTCATTACTGGCAGGAGAGTTGCGGAGACCATCACACTCAATGTCGGCAGCTGTGAAATCGCAACTCAACCAGCTATACGGTACCTTGGAGTAATGATCGACCATAGGCTAAACTTTAAAGATCAGGCTGAGAGAGCAGCAGCGAAAGCGTCTCTGGTGACAGCTAAACTCTGCCGACTCATGCCTAATGTCGGAGGTCCCAAGCAAAACAGAAGGAAGTTATTAGCGTCGGTGACTACGTCAGTGCTTATGTACGGAGTACCCATATGGTCCGATGCACTGAGCAAACAGGAGTCCCGACGGAAAATCGCCTCTGTTTATAGAGTCAGCACTCTACGGGTAGCTAGCGCCTTTCGTACAGTATCGGAGGATGCAGCATGCGTGATAGCAGGTATGGTTCCTGTTGCGCTTCTTGCAGACGAAAGAACTGATCTGTACCGTAGCAAAAAAAGCAAATCAGACCCAACTTCAGCTGAACTTAGAATTCGGGGAAGACTGAAAAGCTTGCAACAGTGGCAATCGTTCTGGGATAAGTCGACGAAAGGAAAATGGACGCGTAAGCTTATACCAAACCTAGAGTCATGGGTGAACCGAGATCATGGAGAGTTGAACTACTACCTGACTCAGATGATATCCGGCCATGGCTGTTACCGAGCGTATCTCCATAGGTTCAAATACGAAGATTCCCCTGACTGTCCTAATTGTGTCGGAATGATTGAAGATGCAGAGCATGTCTTTTTCGTCTGCCCCCGATTTAACGAAGCCAGGAGGTCTTGGGAAGAAGGTGTAGGATGCAAAATCTATCCTGAAACTCTGATAGCTACAATGCTATCCTCGCCTTCGGCCTGGGAACTTACGAGCGCGTACTGTACGACGGTGCTAAAGGAGTTGCGTAAAATAGAGCAAGAGCGGAGGAAGTTGGCCTGAACAGCCACTCTATCAGAGAAAGCTGCGGCTAAATCCCCCCCGCGAAGTAATGCCTAACGGCCATGCCGTGGGGACCAGGGATACCGAAGAGAGAGGATTGTTTTTAGTCGGTATTGATCTAGATCGAGTCCGACATACGGGGCACCAACATCAGGCCCTATGATACGTAAAGGTATTTTTAAACCTCTATAAAAAAAAAAAAAAAAAAAAAAAAAAAAAAAAAAAAAAAAAAAAAAAAAAAAAAAAAAAAAAACACACACACAAAACATAACGTAACACGTATGTACACACAACATACACACACATATCATTCCGTTCGGAACATTTAAGAATTTTTTTTTTATATGTGTGTATGTTTATGCATAGTATAGTTTAATTTTTTTTGTTATTGTCTTTTAGTATTATTATGACTTAAATTACGTAAAGTATTGTTAAAATAAATAATAATTTTATTAATATGTATATATATATATATGGTATGTTGCATATGCAGAAATCCGTTCATCTAGGATAAGTATATCTGACATTTTGAGCTAATTAAAATTACTCTATGCTTTCTTGTTTACTCTTACCACGCATGGGCAAGCTCAGCGTGGGACAAACCACAAGGAGGACCAATGGTTTCGTTTAGATCGTTGGAAGTCTTAGTGGAATAAAATCCCATGGTCAACAGTGGGATTTTTACGACTGAAATGACGATGACACCTGAACAAGTATATAAAATGTAAGTCTGTTGTTTCTAGATCCTTCTCGGCTGGTTGGGGGATTGGAAGTGCGTGAACCCTAGTACAGTGTACGCGGTCTGCATGGTTTTCTGTGGCGCCGTAACGGTTCTCATGCCGTTGCTGACCACGTACCTTGGACTGGCTGTTGCCTCCGGAGCCTTCGGTGCCTTCATTGCCGCCAACTACTCCCTTACAAGTATAATCTTGGTGGAGCAGATCACGTTGGAGAAATTCACCAACGCGTACGGCCTGTTGCTTCTGATACAGGGCGTCGCCAATCTGGCAGGACCGCCGTTAGCAGGTTGGTTTCTTTACCTTTACCATTTAGATACAACCATTAGTCTTAGTATTATAGAAAGGTCAAATACGAAAGCAACCAGTATACTCATTGCAAGATATTTCGTGTTTTCATTTATGTTTTACGACGCTTTTAAACAGACAGACATACATATATATTGAAGAACGAAATTGCATCGAAGCGTTGCTATCAATTTTTAAGGAGCTCAAGATCGAGCAACGTATCTAGGAAACAATTCATCCAAAATTTTAATATCTTGATGACGTCATGCGAAAGTTTAGGTTAGAGTAAATAGTTTAAGAGTTTTCAAGTGGCGATTATGAGCCGGTAGACGCGGCATGGGTAGGCCCTCCCCCACTAGGAGTACCGACGACATAGTTAAGTTCACGAAAAGTAGCTGGATTAGGGCAGCGTGGGATCAGTCGTCGTTTCGATTTTTGGGGGAAGCCTATGCCTTGCAGTGGGCATCTATCAGCTGAAAAATAGGAGAAGTAGAAATGGTCTAACATACAAAAAATTTGGGCTATTGGTGTCAATATCCTTATGTGTAAGGAATCAATTGAACGGCCCGGTGATGCGTAAAAGCTTTCTCGTGGTTTTAACAAAAGAAAACTATTTGGTCGTATATATCTATATATATCTTAAGGTAGTCCGGTATTTCACATATAAGAATTCCCAATAAGAAAAGAAAATACATGTAATCTATTCAATATAACATATCTACGAGTAAATTTACTTAAAAGTGGGATTACTAGAAAATCCGACTACCAACGCCATCTATCGGCAAGGTTCGAAGTTAAAGCGTTATGAATGCCATCTTGTATTTTATTTTGGCAACTTCAACGGCTACGATTTATTATAGGTGATTGGTTATAGATGTAAAGGCTTTAAAAGAGTGAACGTATATCTCATCTGTCACTTAAAATCTTGAAGTTAGTATAATAATATCCGTGTGTTTTATTGTTATATGTTTTTTGACGTTTCAGGTTGGATATACGATATAACGAACTCTTACGACCTCTCTTTCTACCTTGCCGGTGTGTTCATCGGCATATCCGGGCTTGTTCTGGTGATACTGCCTATTTGCAACAAGGCGAAGAAGTACAATGCTATAAGGAAAGCCAAACCTGCCCGTTCGCCATCTTCTGACGGGCCCAGCGTTGGGAACGGTGAGGTCAAGTCGAACGGTAAGCTGATCGTCTGAAGTCGTATTCGCAACTATTTCTAAAGCTCTTAAAATATTTTAGATTGTTGAATAGTGAACATTTTGAAAAATTAGAGTTCGGATGAAGTGGAAGAAATGATTTTTTTCAAGTCTATGACCATAGACCGTGTTTTATTGACTAAATCATCTGTTTAAGCACATTCTTCCACAAGGTCGTTTATTATTAATTAAGGATTGATATTTGTATAAGGAAGCTTAATTGAGAGGAGACGTAATACGAAATTAGAAATTCAATTGTACGAGTCGCTTAGGATCATTGGTTTAGTATAAGAAATCAGGAATTGAACAAAAAAAAAAGTAACATTACAAAAGTATATAGTCGTTTAAGGTACATTGGTAGAGAGAAATTTTTCATTTAACTAAACTTAGTTAATGAAACAATGATTAACATTTAAAAAAATGATGATTTCTATGTGTGAATAACAAATATATAAAACATTGGTTCCAAAATTATTTCTCATAGATCACTTTTAAAATTTGACCCTTTCCAGTGGACACTAAAAAAACCTAATGCATTATTTCTTAAAATAATATCTGTCAGTCAAGATGCCAGCATTAGCTCTTCACAATTGTATGTAGATAAATTTTCGAAAAATCACTAAGTTTGAACCTCTTTTGTCACACCTTTATAAAATTAAGTTGGATCCAGTGGACCCACCCCAATATTTCTACCAAATTAAAATTCTACCAAAAATTGTAAATCACATTTTACTTGCACAGATCTGGACACTTACTAAATATGCAAGTTTTAAAATTAAAAGTCGCTGAATTTGCTAAAATATCTGCATATCTTTAGTGATGTTAGGCTTACATGTTAAGTTTTCGAAAGCTGTTACATTTTAGTATACACCTATTTGTAAACCTCAATTTTTTTGTAAACCTCTGTCGACTTTCCTCTGGATCTTATTGAGTTCACTTGGACCCTAATAGGCCACGTGGATCATTTCGATGTAACTGTGAAGGATTTAAGTTAGAAGGTCTGAACTTAAAATACAAATCAAGTATATATTTTATTTACTAGTAATCAAAATCAGATATAGATATAGTATCTCAATCATAGATCCACTTAAAGTCTACCGTAGCCTCCTAGGGGTCCATTTTGAGAACTAAGGGTATAGTTAAATAAAACAAGTTTCACTCAAATATCATTTATAATGTTATTAAAATCAAAATGACTGTCATAAATACTAATTTTCTTTACGAACGAATCAATGTGTGAGTGAAAAATACAAGAGACAATCATATAACCCTTCATACAACCATAGATGATAATACAGAATGTAATTAAAAATTTGCACGTGTAAACAGATTATTACTTGAATCAGAATAAACTAAACATTTTTTTTAATGATCGCACTATCATTGTTTACTTTTTACTTTGCCTGATTCAATAAATTCTGATTCAATAATCAAATTTAATTAATTCCAAAACTAATACATGTTGGAGTCATTAGATTTTTTTAAAAATAAAATTAAGCTGTGAAATAATGTTAAGCCTGTTTGAGAGTTGTGTAAACTTTGACGAAGAAAAATATAAACTGTGGTAAGCGTGGTAGCTTCTGAGCGATTTGTAAACAGATATCGAATGTATATTTACATAAAATTATTAATTTTATATGGAGACAGCTTTAATAACTTACCAGTGAAGAAGGTATAGCTGTCTATCTCACTCACACATTTTCATTATTTTTGCGTAAAAGCTGTTTATCATAATAAACATAAAATTTTATGTAAATATCTATTCTTTCTGTATATGAGTGTAAAAAATGAAATACCAACAATATACAATTACAATCAGTAATTATATGAAAACATAGCATTTATGAAAACCTTGTAACTGTCAATAATGAGTATTGGTGAAAAATTAGTTTCAAATCATGTTTCAATACTAATAATTAGATACAAATCAAATAAATGATACAATTCTACTTATTAAGAGCAATACAGTATTAATAGTAAATTTCTACACCTACTAAGTTCAATGAGAAGCTAGATGTAGTTATTTTTTTAAATGGCAAACCTGAATATTGCTGTCACTTTTGACATATTTGGTTGTCAAAAAGAAGTTCCGCGGACGTGTAGGAAGATGTCTATACTGGCAAATCTAGTTTGTCTTGATTAGTGTAGATGTGTGGTGTGAATAGAATAGGCTAATCGTGGGATTTCGTATTTGGAATAGCTTGGATTATGACTAGGTACGACTGTAGGCTACTTGGAATTATCGTGAAGTAACATAGGAATGTGTTTTGATTTCGTACGTTATAATTTATATTTGAATGTGGAATTTTTTAATCTTTCATATTTTTGTACGATCGTAATTTTTAATCTGTCGAATATCGATTTCGTGAAATGGAACGCTAATAAAAAAAATCGTAATATTTGACATTTAGATTTGGCGGGAAATATTTTGTGCTTGAATGTTTGATAGCTTGAATAACTGAATGAAATATATGTTCGTGATGTTACATTTCACGTCAAAAGTTTATTTTAAAATTAATCAGCTTAAATAAACTTTTGATGTGATCAAAATAAATATAAAAAGAATTAAATAGCGAATGAAAATTAAATATTACATTAATTAAAAATCACCAAAGACTGCCTCACATAATACAACAGAATGTAAAAATTTTAAGATCTTCCCTTAGAGTTGTAATTAGAGATGAGGCCGTATCCGTGTTTACCTTTGCCTGGCTACGTATCCGTCATCGTTGGTAAGGCAAAGGACACGGACGTGGGGCCAATATTAAAAGAAAAAGTTTTCTCAGACTTTTTTTTTCTCTTAGATCATTTTGAAAATTTTGTTGGTTCCGGTGAAACCATCACCATTTACACCATATTCTGAAAAATGGATGACGATTCAATATATGATTTTTACAACAGTCTATGAGTTTGTTAAAATCAGGTCAATATTTTAGTCTTTTGGAAGCAGAAAAATTTAAGTGGTCCTTTTAGGTCCCCAGGAGGTCCACCCTGACCATTTTGAGAACTAATGGACAAGAGTATTTTGTAGTAATTAACACATTTATGTTAAAAAACCTTGGACAATTATTAACGTACCAAATTATCAAAGCTTTGTTTGGAATTAAATTAGTTTAAGTTTAGATTTATGTTTAAATTACAATATTCGTGAAATATTGTCTCCTTTTGTATACAAAAAATAAGGTATTTTATAATTTTAGTTTTTAAGTAATTTTAGTAGTATAATTTCTATATGAGAAACATTTAAAAAGTAAATACGGTTTAATATTATTAAATTCTTTTAGATCATGTAGCTTCTTTGTGTTGAAAAAGGTTGTTCGACATAACAAAAACAGATTATGACCAGAGATTGGATCATCGGATGTATATTTACGTATTATTATTCCAGCTAATATGGAGATAGTTTCATTGAGTTAACATAAAATATATTAACAAAAAGAACTGTTTTAAAATTTTTACAGGATGCTTGGTTATAGATGTAAATTTTTTAAAGGGTACATCTGTGTCTAATCATTTTGTACAAAGCAAATGTGACAAGCCAATACCTTCTAGTAGTACGAATATCACAAGAATGGATATAAAAAAATATTATCACTACACTATTACTATTTCTAAAATTTTTTTACACATATTAATCGACAGAAATTGAGATAAATATCCTTTTAGAGCCTTTACACCTACTAACAATCACCATGTATATAAAACATAAGATAAACTAAGAGTAATTTGATTTTAGATAAAAGGTGTCACTCTGACAGGCATTGTCTCTTGTCAATTTGCAGTAAATTCTTATACAGAATTATTCATAAAAGTCACTATCGTCTCTATACGAGTCAAATGAGATGTATTCACACTTTTGAAGCTTATTCACCTATAACCGATCATCCTGTATATGGATAGAAAAAACTCATAAATAGGTTCCATAATAATCAAACACTTTAAACTTAAATAGTTTTAGTTACATCCGAATATCTTTTCTCTGTTTATAATACACTATCATACCTTCACATATAACACCAATCAACCATATAAGGTCTAACCCCATCTTTAAACATACTGTATATTAAAAAAAATACGTGCACGTGTCAGAGAGCAATACGATATTTTTTTATATCGAGGTCATATGGTATCTTGGAAATAGGTTTTGTGATAAATGTAGATTATAAATTTTTTAGGACGTAAGCGAGCAACACTGACGTTATTTTCTTGCCAGATGAAAAAATACAATTAGTAAATATTACCAATCGTTAGGCAATTTTATTTTTTTTATAATTTTTTTCTATAAAATCAGTAGTTTATTTCCAAGATATTTTTCAATAATTTTGGCTAATTTAAATCATTTCATTTTGATGTGTTTTTCTTTTTGGTTTAGGCCAATACGGGTATAAAGACGTATTATGTATATTTGTGTCGCATGACAAAAGTGTGCCTAGTAAAATTAATTTTTAATTTTATTTTTGTTTTATTTCATCGATGCATGCACCTTTATTATTATTATCAATAATATATATTTTATTATTTTAATATATAACTAGTGATTCAATGAATTAATTCAATAATCGGTGCCTAGAAATTAAAACAGATAAAATAACAAAGAATAAATTGTGATATAAAAATAAGTACGCAATATTCTAAAATCTCGGGAATAAATCTATTGTAGGTTTAAATCTTTCATAATTGATACTGTCATATATTTTCTACAGTCCTATAGTTTCATAATCATTAAGGTTTTTGGTATGAAAATAGCTTTCGGTAGTATTTTTTTATTTCTGGTAACATTTTTTTAATCTATCGTTTTTGGTAGAAAAAGCAATTTGACTTAATAAAAATAATTCGATTTCAATTGACATAATCTAATAATATTTATTTGTATTTAAATTAAAAAAAAATTCATAATCACATGAACACAATTATAACTTTTTAAATAGTGATGCTAGATTACAGTAATCCGTAGTAGTAATTAAATGACTTGTTGCCCACAAATCGCATGTTTTCTACTAATTTACACTAATGTTACCATATAAAAATGTATCTATTTATACCACGTAGTTATTATATAAGCTTTTATAAAGAAAAATACCTCATAGCGTTATATATGTAGTTATAAATTCCATTATTTAATAAATCGTAGAGAGTGGTTCGATATATACCTCATTGAATACATATTATTATATTAAAAATGTTTACTGCACGTTTGTTGTTTGGGGCCTTCTTTACGGCTATTTGTCTTGGATAATAAATTTGTGAATTTTAGATTACGTCAAATAAAAAGACCATTTTAGCTTGAAATCAACCTGTGTTTTAATTTATAACCCTTGCAACATTTTATAGAGCAACTATTCCGACTTGAAGTTGGTGGCACTGAGAATTTTTAGACTTGACCGGTTTGAAATTTCAAAAATAGAACTTTTGACTGCTTATGTCATATAGTTGAACAAATTGGCGCCAGCTTAAAAACAACCTTTCAGCGATTTTATGAATTTAACAAGTGAATAGTTTTGTTTTATAATTTTTAACGATTTCCTTGTTTTAACAACAGTCAAGATAGATCTTGGTTAGTTTTGATGTTAAAGTGCCATCTAGTATATTTCTTTATAACCAGGGTTTTGAATATTAAAAAACAATAGTTTCGTTGTATTGTTACTAAATATTATTGCTAGATGGCGCTATATTTAATTTTAAAATTGTCTGCTAGTTGTTTATTATTGATCAATAGGTGGCGCTAAATCAACTCAAAATGTAATTTTTATGACACTCTTCAAAAAACAATCAAATGGAGGCTTAATAGCACAGGTCTTTATATAAAGTAAAGAGGAATATAAATATAACAACTAGTAATTAAGAATAATTTAGTATAAGGATAAACCATGTGTATTATTGAATGTGTGTAAAAGTTATTGATATTTAGATGTTATATTCAAAAACACTTTCATACATCGTCTGTCTACCGTATTAACACAGGTCTAAATTCTCCCATAGTTAAAAAGAACAAAATATGCAATTTCTTAAACGCTGTTGCCTGGTATAGACATCTTTGATACATCGCCATGCATGTTCAGAAAAGAAGCTTTGATATATACAACTATATATAAAGTTGAATGATAATAATATATTTTTTTTGTTTTATATAATTAGATCTTAATCTGATTTCTAGCTTATGTCCTGTACCTGATATATTTTGTGAATTTTGCACATATTTCTAATAATCAAATTAATTGTACTGTAATAGGCATCTGTCTCTGGTGTAAGTAAATTATTTTGTAAATAAATAATTTTAAAAAATCGTGTTTAATTTTATTTAGTACAGAAAACCTCTCTACTCCCTAAAAGAACTTAAATCTTTATCCTATTCGTCTAACTTAAGATTTTATAAAGGGTTAGATAATTAATGCATTATTTAGATGTCCCTCTTCAAGACAAAGGTTTTTCTCCTATATATATATATATATATATATATATATATATATATATATATATATATATATATATCGCAATATCTTATATCTCTGGATACTTATTTGTGAGTAGTGGTAATTCTATATAATTAATGCTAAGTGTTAATTATATAACATTGTATCTCGTTAATTTGTTCTACCGTGGGGTACCACTGCTTGATGGTAGTCTACAACCACATATCCAAATCCTAAAGAAGCGAACACTGCAGCTTCCATATGCTTCCCGATTGCTAGTGACGACGAAGCCATCAAAAAACATATACAATTCGCAGAACAGATTATTGCTTAAGTTTTGAGGTTCCGGAGACCACGTACTGAAAAGCTATAAAGGACTTTATTAATAAGTAGACAGATGTCTCTGTTAAGGTCCTGTTAGCCTGGAGGTCTATGTGAAGCAGTAGTCGTATTACGACTGAAACGTGATGATTTTTGTAGGATATAAGCTGTAAACAATACTCTTGTAAATACAACTTTATTGGAGGTATGCCAGACAATTATAATAGATCGCGCGGTAAAGAAATTAACAAAGAAAAATTCATGCTTTCGCCGCTGTAACCAAGCTGTCAATGGAACCATTTATGCTCGTCGCCTGCGCACGCGGCTCTGCGCTTTGCACCCGATCTCGCTTCACGGCAACTCCGCTAGATGGCGCTCAATAAGGTTATTACAATTGTGACCATTTTTTGTTACGGTAGTCGTAAATTTTCATAAAGTAAATAAGAATAAAGATGACATAACAGTGTTTGCTATATGCACGTTCAAAGTCCGATCCTTGCTGGAGAGAAACACTAATTTTAAATATTCAAAAGAACACGTCGCCGCTTCGCCTCGCTCGCGGAGCCCGGATTTAATATTTATGCAAAACTTTACATTATCACGCTGAACATTGTACGATATTAAAACATTAATGGAGAAATACGCTTTGCTTGTAGCTGCCGGAGTGTTCAGTCGCTTGTTCAATTGAATAAAACTCTTGTGCGAGGTTCAAGGTGCAAACATATGAGTATATGTTTGCACCTTACACTTTGCTGATAGACTTCCACTGGCAAGACCTAGGCCTCCCCCAAGATCGTATCTAGCGACTTTGCAGGACCTTATCTATGTCGGTCCATCTTGTAGGGGTTCCCAGGCCGCGTCTACCTGCCCGTGATCGCCACGCGAGGGATTTTTGGCCCCAACGGTTGTCGATTTTACGAGCGATGTACGCCGCCTAATGTCACTTCATACGAGCAATTCTTGCAGCTACGTCAGTGACCTTGTTTTTAAACGGTTTTATTTAGTTCGACCCGTACGGAATTTATTTGAGTCAAAATTAGAAATTGAAATTTAAGCACCTTCCCGTTGTCAGATTGATCTGAAATTTGGTACACACATTTAATTTAGATGTCAATACAATATAATAAAACCAATAACATTATAAATCTAAGATGGCCGCCGATACAAAATGGCGGATTACATATTTTTGCTTAACCCCCTCAATATGGGTATCAAATGAAAGGGCTACACTAGTAAAACACGATGTTTATGTCAAAATTTAAAATTCAAGATGGACGCCGCTCCAATATGGCGGACTAGGTACATATTTTTCCACAACCACCACAATATGGGTATCAAAAAACCGTTTAACTTAAAAGTTTTTTTTAAATGTATTTATTTCTACGAATCTCCACCGAACTTAGCCCTTCCGGCAACACATTCGTCTTCAAATATTGCGATATTTTGGATGAGATGTTTCATTGTTTCCCGAATTTTTCATCCGAGTAGCCCAGCCCATTCACTATATAACTAAAAAGTAATAATTCCATTTTCAAAAATATGATTTTGTTCTCTTACATATAGTACATTTTTTGTTACATTTCTTGAAGGTATATATAACTTTTGTTATATAATTTAAAAAAATATGTAGATGTTTTTAAACAGCGCGCGCGTGGGAGCATCCTCGTATCAATAAATCTACTTCAATTGAATTATATTTCGTACATCGTCCGAAATCTCTGTTTGTTCTCATTTACATACGAAAAGATAGGGCTTTGATATTTTAAGGTCCATTCAAATTTTATGATAATGAAATTGACACAGAGCCGTCGCTGATAACGGCTCCGGTCCGTTTTATGCGGGAGAGTAATACGGTTCGGTAATAATTTAAGCCCGGTCCAAAATAGAGCTTTATTAAAGGCGCGATGAGATGATAACATTGGAAAATGGATTTCTAAATAATTTAAACAGACGTTGGATCCCATTTTGCGTTTTGTTTAAGACGATCTTAAACCGAAAGCTTTGTGGCGCTGTCGCCTACGCTACCAGCAAATAACTAACCATAAGTCTCTTATCCTCGCGCTGAAATAAAGAATTTATAATGGTATAATGAACGAATATTTTTAATACGAATTTACACAGTGTGATTAGTTAGATTAGTTGTTAAATATATAAAGGGTCAATGTGCCTATACAGTACATTTCCCAGCAAAAAACTTTAATAATTTTATACCTATTTAAAATCATCCAGTAAATTTGATCAGTTTAAACCTACTGGTGTACAATAGGTCAATAACTTCTAGCAGTACAAAGTATGCAGGTGCAGATAATAAACAAAAGAAGTAAAAGATAATGTGAAGTGAAGAAAGGAGATGGAATGGTAGACGTTAAGAAGAATATAAGATGAGAATGAAAGTAGAAGATTCTCACACGTGGAAGGGGAGTAGGAGAGGCCACAATAACGGGCTACCATAAAAAGATAGTAAGTAATAATTATTTTAACATATTATCATTACGTTGTAAATTGTTTCTAAAATTAATTATCTTTGGATAGGCTGTATATTATATTAACTGACAACCAATCGGCTCTACATTCACCGCTATAAAGCCAATTCAATCTTTCTTCTGGAACAGTGATTCCCAAAGTGGTCTATATCGACCCCTATGGGTCGACGACAACCTGCAAGGGGTCTACGTCAGCGAAAAAAAAATTGGAGGTCCATGAAATGAAAATGGGGGTCCACAGACTGGACATCATTCGCCGAGGAGATTTAAAATTAATCCTTACAAAATTGACGCCAAATGTTGATAGTTTATTATTAAAGCATCAGGTTCATCCTTCTCACTAAAAATATTGACTTATTGCTGAAGTTATTTTATTTCTAGTTTATTTTATGTTTATTTAATGTTACGTATATTTTACATTACACATACAAAATTTTATTTTGAGTAGTTTTAATTTAAATTCAATTAATAAATGTACAAATTAACATGTGTTTTTACTTTAAGTTCTTAACACTAAACTTCACTACAGTTAAAAATTTACAGGAAATCAATATCAGGTAAGTAGGGAGTCTATCCAACACGGAAAAACATGGCAAGGGGCTACGACACAAAAAGTTTGGGGAACTCTGTTCTAGATCTTCTTTTCTTTTCAGTCGATGTACGCTCACTCCAAGGCATTGGCCAAAGATTGCCACGATAACTGGCCCTGTGCTGCCAGATCTTCCCGCGTCTTTTACTATGTCGTCAGTCCATCTAGTTGGGGATCTAACCACGTCGCGTCTACTGACTTGTGGTCGTCACTCGAGAACTTATCGGCTCCAACGTCCATCGGCTGCACGAGCGATCTGGGTTCTTCTATATCTAATGGATTCAGGCGTTACTTTGCGGAAGTCCTTAAGTAAGAAAAGGACTAATATATAGCTACTGCATTTTGATTGTTAAATAGGGCCAATTTGAAAATTGACTGATATAGATAGATTAGTTTTTTTACCAACATACGCAGTAAATTGCTTAGTAAATTTATATTTCCCGTAATAATAAAGTATTCGTATATAAAATTTAAAAATACAGACGCTTTCGAATATTTCATATCCAACTTGAAATCTGGCTCGCACTCGATCCCATTGTGAGTAATGCCCAAAACGTACGTTATTTATTCATGCGAAAGTTGAATTACTGCAACCGAGCGTGTTTTATAACTCCCCGCGGACATTGCCCACCCATGTGTGGCCGGACTCGATGTGAGCGATACGGCATCGCAAGAAATTTATAAAACTTTAAACGAGCTTTCAGATCTGCTTTTACCTTCGGACGCGAGACTTGAGATACAGGCAAATGATGACCGTTCGATTGAGAGATTTATATTAACGTGACGTAACAGAAAGAAGATTCGACTCATGCGAAGCCTGATCTTTATAATCGTTTTTAACACGTTCACTGCGGCTTGAGGCCGATTCAGCCTCATGGTAGACTTTGCACTGGTGCGGCGCGTAAAACTCGTGTTTTCTCTCTAGTGCGGCGGCTGTTTACACTCAACCGTATGAGATATGACAAAGACAAATACAGCTTTCTTTATGTCTGCGAAGCATTGACTCAATATTGTAAAAAAAATGATTGAAACATGAGGCAGAAAAGGCCTCAACCGCACTACTAGAAAGTTCAGCTTGAGGCTGATTCGACCTCAGCCGCACCAGCTGAAAGTTCATCAAAATTGGGCCCGCAGTGAACGTGTTAAACAAAGCCGATACGCCTTGGATATGTAGTGCTGGAGATCGATACTCAGAATCACGTGGAAGGTGCACTGAACTGACGTTTTGATCCTAAAACATCTCAACATAAAGCACAGGTAATCGTCGACTGTGCAAATACGATTCCTCAAGTTCATTGGACAAGTAAAGAGGACTTAATGAATCTTTTCTTGGTACAAGGCAAGCAAGTACAGTATCTAACAAGTCTCTTCAGGCGAGTTGAGGTCAAACGCAAATAAAAAAAAATAAAAAAAAACCCCGGTAGTTTGATTACAATCTCTACTGCAAAAAGTTAGTGCCGATAAGTTTAAGGTTTGTTCGCTTAAAGATCATCACAAAGACTTCTTCAAGACAATTTTACTCAGTGCCGGAAGATAATTTCTGTTAAAGATGCAAGACAACCGCGAAGTGCATAAAAACAATCTCTGTTAATGTTCAAAGACAATTACGTAAAGTGTTTAAGGATTATTTCAGTTAGTACTTGAAAAAAAATTTAAAAAATGCATAAAAATAATCACTTCCAGAGCTTTAAGACAAGAACAATAAATGCTTAAACATGTTCCCATTTAGTGCTTGTAAATAACTTCAGCAAGTGCATGAAAATCTCTGCAAGTCTTTAAGATAATAACAAAAAGTGTCTAAAGATACTCACAACTAGTGTGTAAAGCCATCATAGTGGGGAAAATAAATATTTCTTTAGGTAATATTCAAAGACTTGGTCACTTTATATATGTACTTATATTGTATGTGTACTCCTTTGTTTAACATCGCGTTTTATTTTAAAAGACTAGCTGTGTATATAGTGCGTGCTATGTAATTAAGAAGTCATTAACAGTTTTCTAAAAAGCGTGTCTACCTTTAAAAAGCATAGCCTGATGAGAAACTGCGACTCGCACCCTCTCATTGCCCGCCTTTTGTGCTCGCTCGGCCAATTACCCGCGACAAGCGCAGCTGTAATGTGGGTAGTTTTATTTTTATACCCTTAGTGGTTCCCAGTCTAATTAACCTCTCATCTCCTCCATGTTGTGCATCAGGTAAATGAAATGACAAGATCAGTGTGTGCAGTGAATTGTTTGTTTTGACAAAGAATACTGAAATACATATATATGTAAAAGCTATAAATAGATGAATGTATTGTAAGCAAATCACCCTCTGAAATATCACATTCATTTATTGCAGAAATAAGAAACTCCGCAGAAGAAACAATATAGCAGATGTAGCTCGAAGAAATGATCATCTGAAGTTACTTTATGTCATTTATTTAACAATATTGTTTGTAAAATGAAGCCATTAAGAAATCTAGACTCCTAGAACATATATAAGTAGGAAGAAATAAAAACACACATATGTTTCTGCGAAATTATCTTGTACACTGAACATTTTTTTTATAATTTTTTCCTATTAATAGGTCTAATATATGTTGTATGGTTTTGAAATAGTTGATTAATAGATAATTATAGATATTGTCAATTTTGATATATTACAATGATGACTAAAGTGGCAGTTGATTAGGCACATCGCTCTTGCAACCGACAGCCGTTTACGGAAGGTTCTAGAGCAGCGACCACTAGCCGGTATAACTTTCTATCGGTGGACCGAGACATAGTCAAGGTCATGGGAAGTAGCGGGATGCAAGCCAATAAGCGAGACCGGTCGTGGCGATCTTTGGTGAAGGCCTATGCCGTTATTTACTGATAAGATGATGATGAACTTCTGGAAGTACCAAAGTTTGCGAGGAAAGATAGTAAACAATAAATTGTTGTTTATAATTTCTGAAATCATTGATCTGTCTTTAAGATTTTATATCTATAACGAATCACCCTGTATAGCAAGCAGACGAGATGGAAAAACGAAAAGTAAAATGGATAATAGCGAAGAGTCAAAACCAGTTCCTGAAAGTGCAGGCCCGTAGATTTATTCCAGACAAAGCGCCAGAGGAGTGCAACCTCGTATTTCACACGGCGATAGAAATTCGAACCAATAAAAATTGTGCCCGTAGCTCCCGCTGAGAAACTTTTCTCATATTCGCTTGATTTCTCTGCCGTCGATTGCAAATATCGCGCTTTGACGTCGATTTCGACGTATTTCATCGGATATAAGTAGAAAAATGTTTTATTTGAATTAAATATTGTGATTATCTTTCCTCTAACAACTTCTCTTATTGACTTAATCTTCATTGTCAGGATCAAGTCTGCCGTAGCATAAAGTACAAAGAGTCGAACAAATTTTTGTTCTCAAGAATCATTCCAGTTTGCAGTACGAGACAGCAAGATTCATCGATGCTGCGAATACTGCAACCGCCGCACAGATACTGGCACACAACTTGAGGATGGCAATATTGTCGCACGAACCGTAATGTTAAAAAGTTGACATTGTTAAGGCGCGTTGAAAGAAATAGTTTAGTTTAACTTAATTAAAATATTTAAAGGTCAATTATAACGTAAGTTAGTAAACACTGTGACGTCAAAAATTTTTTTTCAGGAATATTAAACGTAAATATAAAACAAACGCACGGACGATAATGTCTGTGGAATATAGGTTAATAATAATACAGGGGCAACATTACGTCATAGTCAGCGGCGCATCGAAAAGGGAAATCCCACAGAAATAAAATTGTTTATTTACGTCGGTATAAATACGGGCGATGCTTGAATGAATACACAATACTTCGGACTCCGTGTTGTTACCTCAAGACATATTGGCCCTAGGAACAATCCCACAATAATAAAAAAAACAGTACGAGACAAATTGTTGAAGCGTAATTATTCTATAAATAGTAATTCAGTTGTACATAGAACGAATGATGCCCAACAGTATTTCTGCAATATTAGTAGTTATAACAAAATAAACAGAATATACATATATGCCGCTTCGCTTGGCATATACTAAAATATCAGCATTATCATAGTTTCTTTGAACGGTGATGTACACTGAGATATCTTCATCATCTGTTTGCTCATAACATAACATTGAGAATTCTCTAGTCTTAACTGATCTATGAGCGTTTGTATTTTAAAAATCTGCATTATCAATTTGTATTTACACTACAATATATTTTTCCTCAGCTTACTTTTAGCAAGTTCGATGCGCTGTCAAATCAGCATTCATATTTGATATATGATTGATTCTACACATTAAAAAAATCTGTATTTTTGTATAACCCTTCGTGTTCTGTTAGATATCCTAGATATTTAGATGTTTAACTGAATAACCCTTTCCTTACCGCAGTACGTTCCGCCGAAGTGACGGTCTGAACCGTGAATCGCGCCGCAAAGTGTGCACATTGCATGGCGGTAGGCTAATGTTAGAATTTTCTCATTTAAGTGTTACATATTTAAACTTACTTCTATATTAATTAAAAATGGAATTTAGGATAATTATTAGTAATTTATTTGGCTGTGATAAATCTTAAAACATGGATCTACACATAAGCCTACATTACAATTACGTTCATATTTAGATTCCCGTCTTTTGCGTTCATTTGCAATGAAAACAACTCACCTTCTACTTCGTTCCTACTGATTTATAAATTGAAAGAAAAATATATTTCGGTCAACTTTAGTAGTTCATTATTGCGGTGATACTGTTTTATATTTTAATTTTAAGTTTCCAAATACATACTATACTTTGGAAGAATTGTTTTTTAAGGATTTAATAACATGATTGTGCCCTTAGAGGAATCAATTCAATAACAATGAAGTATAAGGAACGGCAAATGGATGCCGTCTAAGTAAGAAAAGGACCAATATTTAGCCACTTCCGCACATGCAGTGGTAGTACAAAGACTCTGTGTTTGGCACTAATCGGTGTAACATAACTCCTGAAGATGCCCCGTGGAGGGGTGAAACACGTGTTGAGTAATTTGGTGGTGGCGGTTGTGTGACGCATTGTTTGCCGCATACGCATTTATCAGCGGGCTGGCGGGCGGTGCATTTCATTGCACGACTACCACTGCATGTGCGGAAGTGGCTAAATATTGGTCCTTTTCTTACTTAGGATGGATTTCCGCGAGGTCACGCCTGATTCCATTAAATATAGATGCTACTTAATAGTGGCGCTGGTGCACACGGGGTGTCCAGTGGATGCCGTCTAACTCCAGCGCTGGTAACGAAAGGGTTAATGAACGGAATCTTAATTAGTTAAACTTACCCCAGAAAGAGTAAAAGGTCATGTTGTTACCAAGTATTTAACCTCAATCACTTTTATTTCAAGAATAATAGTGCAATATTGTTGAAATTTGGGATTCCCCGATCCGGGCCGCTGCGTGCCGTTGCGGTTGGTTTTAATAATTAACTGCACGCGAAGCGAAGAGTAACGGCAGACTAGTGCCGGTTATTAATATTTCAATTTAACATCGTAACAGTTCATTTCGCTTTTGCAATATTCCATATCTCCATTGGGGGCAACAAATTTGAATTCGGGCGTGGCGCTGCGGGGGTAGGGGCGGATTCGGGCTCAGAGCTTCGGGAATATGTAGCTAACTCCAACGCCTAATGAATATTGCACTGCCGGAGAAAACTTCTGATAGAGTGTTAATGTTACGTAACAGAGCTGCAATCAGAACTCGTTTACGTACTGTAAGGGGTGTGTAATTAGACTTCTGTGTCGGATGGTCATTGTTTTCAGAATCTAAGACGTGGTCGTTAACGATGGGCTTTATTAGAAGGCTCACCATAAAGCAGAGTAATAGATAGGACAACGCTCGAACCTTACTTGACATACGTTAAATATCGAAGGTCACTAACATAGCACAGAGAATTACTGGTACAAAGTAATAGTGGGCGGGGCAAAACGCTCTTGAAACCGTCGGCTTTTGGAGTTGAAAGGATCTCAAGTACAGATTACTAAAGACGCGGCCCAGATTGATCTTTCAATAGGTGGACCAATGACCCAATCAAGATCGCAAGAAGCTGCTGAATATGGAACTTTGTGGCGATCTTTTACAAGGTCTGTACCATGCAGTGGGTCTCTATAGGCTGATATGATGATAACGATAATGGTCACTATTGGTGGTGATAGGATGTTGGGAATGACAAAAGTAAATCACTTTAGCAGAAATCAAACTGATAGACCTTTCTCGGAAGCCTAGGCCCGGGCCGTTTCATCGAGAGATGTCCAAACTCTTGTGTCGCTTGGGTATATGTAATGCAACCTTATATATGTCCCATATTAGTCGCGCTAAAAACGAATTACCAGTTCAGTTTCAGCAAGGGGTCGAAGAAAGGAACATCGCATCTCTTATGGACAACGAAGAGAGTCACGGGACCTTTCTAGAGTACTACAGAAGGGTCATAGGAAAGACCATAAAAAGGAACAAGCAGGCAAAAAAAAACTAAAAGTGTATGCGACTCATTAAAATTAATGCTTAAATCCGTGATAAATGCAAAGTAAAAATTAAATTGTAAAGAAATGTACAAATAAAGCAAAACAGAATAACATGTAAATTGTAGTATTCAGTTGGGAAGGCGATGAATGTGAGGTAATGAATGAAAGGATTAGAGAATAAGAGATTTCAAAAGAATTGAAGATGAATGAATAAATGACATCTAGAAGGAAAAAAGATGGGAACGAAAATACTCGTCTCCGTGTACCCAAGACGAGGAAAGCTATGAATAGATAACCTTTTGCTATAAAATAGTCCGGTAATGCTAAATCGCATTATCAATTTGGGTACCAGCTGAATTTCATTAATTATGTTATTAGAACATGGTATGTAATTAATTGCCAAAAAACCACTGAAATAATTGCATCTGTGTGACGCATGCAAGCGACTTTTTTAAAAATAAACATCTTATTAAAACCAATTAACAACAATTTAATTAATTATTTAAAATCTATAAATAATTATATTAATAAATATAACATTAATATATCAGCAAAGTAATATGTATTGGTAATTGCAACTGGCAACATTTCACCTGTGTTCTTCAATTCCGACGGACATATTTCAAATGTATCGATATTCGAGTTTTTCAATTCAGATTTCTGTTTTTTTATTCCCATTCTACATTTATTCGTAAAAATCGATTATAGTTTTGTTAACTAAATTTAAAAAATAACGAGTTGTACAGGACTAGAACTTCCATGATTAGGGATATTAGTTTTATTTACACAAATCATCACCCAAATAATTAGTTTAAACTCTTCCATAATGACATCCTTAATTTAAAACCTAAGCGGAATTACAAACGCAACCTGATGTGAGAAAAAGCCTAGAACAAACTCTCTCTCATGTTTCTTTTTGTGGACACTTAAAATACCCTTAATATAGTAGAAAATCAAATTATTGCAAACATTTATTATTATTAAAAATCTCTTACATTACATTAAGAGTTGTTGTCAAATTTTGTTTATTGTATTTCGTGAAAGAGGAAGTCTGAACAAAATTCATAGAATGTTATGAGTGACAGATGTTGTGAAGAACGAAAGGTGACGAACAAAAGTAGATATGAAGCACTAAAGAAGAAAATAAAATAAAAATCAAAATTGAAAGAATCATTTGAGCTTTTAACAAAGTCCCTGTCCCTCAAGTAGGGGTAAACTAAAAACGGGGACACTAAAAAAAGGGTTTGAAATTTGACGTTGCGGTATTTCGGACGAGATGTTTCGGAGCTTCCTTATGGTTGAAAGGTTCTCGAGCGACGATGACGAGTTGGTAGCCGAACATAGTTGAGGTTGCAGGTAGTTGGCGGATGCACGCAGAGTTAGACAGATCATCGTGGCGATCTTTGGGGCAGACCTAAGTCTTGCAGTGAGCATCTATCGGGCGAAACGAAGAATAAGAGGAAAATATTGGTGACGTGAAGTGGCGTCTATGATGGAACAATGATGCCTCAATGAACTCGTAGATCACAAATGTTACTGTACTGTACCCTCTTTACGAGGACAGTAAACACACACAAAAGCTCTTTCAGTAATTTCGACCAAAAACTTTCACTTATTTTATTCGTGTCTCTTAAGCTACTTTGGTAGTTGGATGTAAACATTAACTTTATGTGCTTTATACAAAGTGAATTTAAGTAACTCGAGCCGCAAGCGCCACCGCTCTAACTTAGGCTTAACTTATAAATTCTATATACGAGCTAAACACCTGGAACTCGCCGGTCGTATAGTACTGCGGTTTCAGGTCACTTCAACGAGTTAAT
This sequence comes from Battus philenor, assembly GCF_028537555.1. NCBI lineage: Eukaryota > Metazoa > Arthropoda > Insecta > Lepidoptera > Papilionidae > Battus > Battus philenor. Next base: position 833,041 of record NW_027181759.1, on the reverse strand, counting down.
GTTGACACCATATATTGTCGACCACTCGCTGCGGAACTTTAGTTTTGAAGTCGTAAACACAGGGAATAGTTGAACTAAATTGTAAAAAACTAATTTTAGAATAATTCAAACCTGAAACAAGTAACTTAGATATAAAGTTGATGTATTTACAACTATAGTCGATTAGTGTAATTGTTGCTTGTATCTTTTTTTCCATTTATCATTAAAAAGCGCTGTGTTAGTCCAATTCGATTTCAAGAAAACAATCTTATTTAATCTACAATTTGTGCATTAATTATGAAGGATTGCCATTGCTTCTAAACAAGTTTCCAGAGGATGAACAGTACCTCTATGTACCATAAATAACTCTGTGTTCGCCAACCCGCCTGCCAAGCGAGGCGATCATTGTATATCCTCCAAAGACATCTTCAGGGCGGCCTATGCCTTGAACTGGGCGTCTATGGCCTGAAACGACGATAAATAAGAAATACAATTTTTGAAAGACGATAGCACAAGATACCACTCGGGTTTATATTTGTGGTACCGGAGGTAATATTGATTAAAAAACAAAACAAATAACCCGTTACAGATCACCTTGAAGGGTTGAGTATCACACTATCATCATAAGGGTGATAAAACCTGGGTATGCTAGGGAAGGTTCTGCAATATTTTATACCAGGACATCTCCTGAGTTTGCATGTAGCACAAGCACGCCCATGTGTAGAACACTGTAGCCATCTGAGGTATACATTGTCCAAGTACCAGCTCGAAGCTTTGGACTCCATAGAGAGCCAAGAGGTTCATCAGTAACGAGGCTTTAGTGAGCGCTATGCTTCAGAGCTTGGAGTATCGGCCAAAAGCTCCCAGTTTCACTGCATTATGCCAAGTGTTTTGTCGGATTTAAATTAATTATCACCTTTCTTCCGTCGTATTTAATGGAATCAGGCGTTACCTCGCGGAAGTCCATCTTCTATTTTTGTTTTACATGCTTTACATTTTGTAACTCCGTTCTGACAGTAAACAATCACATCAACTGCTTTCGGTTTCTGCCCTTCCATCATCGCAAGCCATCTCCGGGTTTTACTGTCAGCGGAGCAAATTGTACATATACTTATATATGTATATCATAACTGTGACATTTATTCACAGGTGCGAGTTTTAGGCTTCAAGTTTTATGCTGCGACTTTTATGCTGCAAGTTTTATGCTGCGAATTTTAGACTGCAAGGTTTACACTGCGACTTTTATGCTGCAAGTTTTATGCTGCAAGTTTTACGCTTCGAGTTTTACACTGTTGAAATTCATATCAACTTTCACCGGAACCATCACATCCTGCTACCTACCGGCGCTCCCTGCTCTCGACTTGCAGCCGCCTGATCAGTCCTGGGAGATCGTGCGGCTGACCACCACCACCATCAGGGGAGTACCGAGCTGCGGTGTAAAATTAGACCAGGCCTTCTGCCCACTACCCTTAGATAATTAAACACATACATATTTTTCTTTGTGTGCCTTTTTTTTTGTCGCCAACTACCATTACCCATTTTTATTAAATATATATATATTCTTCTACCCTTAATTAAATATATATAAACATATATATATATTTCATCTTAAACCGGCACACTGGCGCCCTTAACGTGGTATTAAAAGGTCTGATTTTGCATTGTAGTGTAGTTATGTGATTGTTTTTTTTATTTAATTAATTTTGTAAAACGTTATTTTTGCCTTTTCTACTGCCAGCAACTGAAGTGTACATCCTTCACTTAAAAAAGTTTTTGTTTAGTTTAACATAGATTTTGTTCTTTTGTTGTAATTTTTTTTTGCTTCTACTATTTTTTCATAGGACCGTACACATTAGTTGCAGTTATACACATTATTTTCGTGTTTTTTTTTTGTGAGTTGTTTTTTTAATTCTTATACTAGCAACCATAACGTTCGTTAGTGAATTTGTAACAGAACGGAGTAGATTGAGTAGAATACTTGTTCAACACCTTCCTTATTGTGGTGCATTTAATTTTTTCTTCTTTCTCTCTTTACCAATTTATAAAAATAGATTAAACATGGCGCTATTGTTAACAACTTACGTAAACAAATCGCTACACTGGATCCTCTTTTTCCTTCTGTGGATGTTTTATACTAATAGAGTCAATCAAATTTCGGACCATTCCGATAGCGTAGAAGACGTGCTTGTTAAGACATACGTTATTCTTGATTCTTTTTATAAAATGTATAATTAAAAATAATTCTCTCTTATTTATTAGAAGTATTGACCGGTAAAAACGTTGGAACATGGCACATAAAGGATTTAAAAATAATAGGTTTGAATAAATAACAAACATAATGCGACACGACATAAACTAAAGCATTACCATTAACCGCGTAATATTTCGTTTGGGTTATTAGAATGAATCTATAACCTTCATAATTGTTTGGTCGCGTTAGTAATCCTTATAATGATTACTATTGCTAGTTTGTTTGCGAGAAGTATGAAAGAATGAGTTTAAAAGGATAAAAATGAAATTGTTATCAATAAGTTCGGATTTTATTTCCTTTAAATGAAATAAAATCCTTCGGTGACGCGCGGGGTAATGTAACGTTGCAAGTTAACGTCCCATAAATCTTAGTTAAAATTTTAACCAAAAAAATATTATCACGAGAAACGTCTCATAAATCGCAATACAGCAAAAAATTGTTCAACCCTTAGCGGGTAACGGTACGTCTCAAGTGGCGTGGGGTCGTGGGAGCATGCTATTGGTTTAACGGATCTTTGTTTTTATAACAAAAATTCCAATGCGCCCGCGCACCAGCACGCAGAGTTCACAGTGCTCGGCAGAAGGATCCAGGCCTCGGTCGCGTTCACTAGCTAGGTGTCGTCTCACGCACCGACGCACACTCTTTGTGTCGGTTGCGTTCACCAGCTATGTGTCTTCATACGCGCCGGGGCCAATTAGAATTTACGTTATAAATTCACGCCTTGGTCCTATTCATTCTCTGGGCATCATTTAGTTCACGCCACAATCTTTACATCGCCTCGCACCCCCAAGGGGTAAGTGTTGAACAAATATTATAAAGACATCATTATTAAGTAGCATTTATCTATAAGTTAGAGCTCAACATTTTGTCTGTGTCCTTAGTTCCATCATTATGTATTCATTATTACTTTTCAATTTGTTTATTTATTTATCTCTTCTATTTTTGTTTTACATGCTTTACATTTTGTAACTCCGTTCTGACAGTAAACAATCACATCAACTGCTTTCGGTTTCTGCCCTTCCATCATCGCAAGCCATCTCCGGGTTTTACTGTCAGCGGAGCAAATTGTACATATACTTATATATGTATATCATAACTGTGACATTTATTCACAGGTGCGAGTTTTAGGCTTCAAGTTTTATGCTGCGACTTTTATGCTGCAAGTTTTATGCTGCGAATTTTAGACTGCAAGGTTTACACTGCGACTTTTATGCTGCAAGTTTTATGCTGCAAGTTTTACGCTTCGAGTTTTACACTGTTGAAATTCATATCAACTTTCACCGGAACCATCACATCCTGCTACCTACCGGCGCTCCCTGCTCTCGACTTGCAGCCGCCTGATCAGTCCTGGGAGATCGTGCGGCTGACCACCACCACCATCAGGGGAGTACCGAGCTGCGGTGTAAAATTAGACCAGGCCTTCTGCCCACTACCCTTAGATAATTAAACACATACATATTTTTCTTTGTGTGCCTTTTTTTTTGTCGCCAACTACCATTACCCATTTTTATTAAATATATATATATTCTTCTTAAACCGGCACAAAGTAAGAAAAGGACCAATATTTAGCCACTTCCGCACATGCAGTGGTAGTCGTGCAATGAAATGCACCGCCCGCCAGCCCGCTGATAAATGCGTATGCGGCAAACAATGCGAATCACACAACCGCCACCGCCAAATTACTCAACACGTGTTTCACCCCTTCACGGGGCATCTTCAGGAGTTATGTTACACCGATTAGTGCCAAACACAGAGTCTGAACTCTGTGTTTGGAACTGATTCTGCGGAAGTGGCTAAATATTGGTCCTTTTCTTACTTTCTTCCAACGGACATAAGACGTACGGATTCACGATATCCGTACACGGATGTTCCTTCCATACGCACTAAGTGTTTTATTACAACTTTTATATTGCGAACAGCCAAGGTATGGAACAACCTAGCTGTGTTGTTGTCTCCACTTAATTATAACTTGGGAGTCTTTAAGCCAAGAGTGAAAAGGGTAGGTAGACAATCATGTACAATCATAGACTTCGTCAAATGCTTTACTTGTACCTAATAAAATAATAAACATTTGTAGAAATAGAGAGTGTAAATATGGTCATGGTACTATAAATATATGATGATATAAATCGATGTTGTTGTGTTGTGTTGGATGACCATTAATATCGGCTTATGAACAGCTTTTTTCATCATCATAGGACTTCGTACGCTTCACTTGCTGGTACGTGGTCTTCATGACCTTGAAGCCTCAGTGGCTAACTTCTCTGCCTGCTGCCAGTTCATCTTGTCAATTTGCTGGCCTATATCCATTACTTCCATTCACGCGTCTCCTCATCCTTGATGCGATCTCATAGAGTATTCAATTCAGTGAGTAACAATATACATTATCCTATAGAGTATGAACCGAGGTATTAACACGTTCACTGCGGCTTGAGGCCGATTCAGCCTCATGGTAGACTTTGCACTGGTGCGGCGCGTAAAACTCGTGTTTTTTCTCTAGTGCGGCGGCTGTTTACACTCAACCGAAACATGAGGCAGAAAAGGCCTCAACCGCACTACTAGGAAGTTCAGCTTGAGGCTGATTCGACCTCAGCCGCACCAGCTGAAAGTTCTTCAAAATTGGGCCCGCAGTGAACGTGTTAATATGTTAACAAGATGCAATGTTTTATCTCAGAAGTTCCCACATCTTTTATTTGGCAAATAATCTATTCAAGAATTCATAGTTTTTAATTGAATTAGCAAATGTTATTTGATACGTTTCAATTCAGAACTCTCGACCACTACACAAGTTTCTTTTCAATCTTCAAAGAACTTAGGAATCCATTGAATGAATAAACTTTTTTATATACTTTAATGTAAGAAGAAAGAAAAACATTTTCTATAAATTGAATTTAAATATTTCATTTCATTCAAATCTTCCGGACGTTCAAGATGCCCCGCCTCTGGGGGAGGTCAGGGGTATATGGGATTCCTACCCACTAAACTCTCCCCCCCCCCCCAGGTGGTCGCACTCTGCGCTATACGGGGGACCGCGGTATCTCCCGGTCAGGGATCGCCACGCGGTCTTCCCTCGCGCCGTGCTATTTTTCGATAGCCCGTCCCGGGGTATGCGTGGATACGCTACCTCCGAAACCCTCGTGGCGCTATCATGATGGTTCGAGACCACGTCGAACCATCGTCCGCCTCAGAGTCGCCGAAGCTAGTGGGAGTTTAGGGCCCCCACCCTTAACTCCCGCGACTCCGAAGGCTCCGTTTATGGTAGGGGAGCACCAAAGTCGTCGGTCTCCTACATCCGTCATTCTCCGAACTTGACAATTTCGTCGTTCCTACTAGTGGGGGACTTACCCACGCTGCCTAAGTCTACACTTCAGACGAGATAGTTTTCGAGCTTCCATCGAACCTCCGAGCGTAGCCTTCTCCATTGCTCTCTAAGTGACCTTCAGCTTTTTCATTCAAGTCCCTTCTTAACACGTTCACTGCGGGTCCAATTTTGAAGAACTTTCAGCTGGTGCGGCTGAGGTCGAATCAGCCTCAAGCTGAACTTCCTAGTAGTGCGGTTGAGGCCTTTTCTGCCTCATGTTTCAATCATTTTTTTTACAATATTGAGTCAATGCTTCACAGACATAAAGAAAGCTATATTTGTCTTTGTCATACCTCATACGGTTGAGTGTAAACAGCCGCCGCACAAGAGAGAAAACACGAGTTTTACGCGCCGCACCAGTGCAAAGTCTACCATGAGGCTGAATCGACCTCAAACCGCAGTGAACGTGTTAAACAAAGTTTATTTATTTAATTATAATAAATATAAATATCTAGTAACTTATTACGATCTTTACTTTGTTGGTCCACTTAGTGGATATCTTAACCACGTAGTCACGCGTCGTGGTCACCAATCATGAACTTTTCTCCCCCAATCGCCGACGGTTTCACGAGGGATTTGTACAGTCTACCGCCACTTCAGACGGATCTTCGTTTCAATTGTGAACCAATTTGAATTATTTTTTGGACGGTTTGAAGTCAAGTCATCTCTAAAAATATTACCATAAAAGCCTTTTTTAAACGTAGCCATGAAGTAGAACCTGATAAAACTAATGATTATTTAATACGAAGAAGCAAAGAGATCCGAGATATTCACTTAGACGAAACACACTATTAAAAGACGTGTCAAATCTGTTCAGTTAATTCCTTCACATATCCCGTATAACCTTTTCAATGTTACAAAACTGTTAAGTTAAATACGTTGAGTATAATCAAATTTTCACAGTTAAAAACTATCAGGACATTCCCGAAACTGCGAGCGTATAAATTCGAATGGAAACATACAGAAAATTTGCTAAAGCAAACGTTGGTAGAGCTGTGTAAACACGCCCGACACCCTCCGCGGCAAATAATCCGAAAATAGTTTCGCTTTTAAATAAACTTATTACATTCAGCTAAAACATAGTCGGCTTTACCACGTCTACGGTGCCCTGTCATTCAACAGCTCTTTAGTCTTATTTATTTTATTATAATTGAAAATAAGATTAACATAATTAAAACAATAAACTTTCTTTTTTAAAATAAAGTACAAAGTTTGTGAAAACCTGTCTACTTGCTAGAAGCCAGAACCTATCATCTATAACACAGTAAATATAGTATCATTAAATAAACACTCACTTTTATAACACAGTGAATACAGTAGGATTAGGTAGACACTGATTTCTAAAACACTATGAATACAGTTGAGGGGAGTTTAATAGGTTTATTAGGCAATTTAGAGATAACACCTAACAAGTTGGAGCACAAAAACTAAAACGCTTGGATGAAAGGTAGACAGTTTATTTCAAAAGTCGTCCGCCTATTACGTCAGATACCCCAACGCCGTAATAAATTATTAGTCATGCGAATGAAATAATTTTTATATAAAACTTTACAGCCAAATATCATTGGCGAATATAAAGCTCAACGAATCCGCTGGCTTGGTTACTTGGAGCGAATGGGATCGGATCGGAGCGTGAAAGTAGCGTACCTGGAAAAACCGAGGGGTCGAAGACCAGTGGATAGACCCAGGTATCGCTGGATCGATCGCGTTGAGGCAGACTTGCGCGAATTGAAAGTCAACCAATGGCAGACGATGGCGCAAGATAGAGGAAAGTGGAAGTCTCTCGCTTCGGAGGCCAAGACCCACTTCGGGTCACTGAGCCAGCGGAGTAAGTAGGTAAGTAGTATAAAACTTTCACCACTCATTTGTAAATATTAAACATTGATTCAAAATTGATAAAAGTTAGTCTTTAATTCCATATTCAATCACAGCACTAAAGATTTAATACAGATTCACAAACAACAACACATACGTCACTTGAAGCCGCCCAACATTTTTATAATTTTTCTTATTTTTCTGCGTGAGACGCGGTTTTGACAACCGCCTACAGATCGTACGCCGCGCGCCCTTACATTTTGCGCATGCGTAGACCGATGGATTAACAGATAAGCGAAAGCATTTTGACAATTGCGATTGTTTCGCTATACAGTTATAACATGAAGACACTGCATTTTATATTACTGCGAATACAGTTGTATTAGGCAGACACTAATATTAATGCAATAATACTATTACAGTAATATTAGGTATTACTATATACATTGTTTTATAGAAGTCAGTGTTTTCCCAATTATACCATAAATGGACCATACCACGGAATAATACAAATTTGAATAATGGAATACTCATAGATTCTTTAAAAAAAAAAAACAAAAAAATTTCGTATATAATAGAAGAGAAAAAAAGGAAAAACGTGTATCCTGAATGATATTTAACATGATGTTGAAATTAGGTTTCCCAATTAATTTTATTGACTCTGAAACCTTCCGAGTTTTCCACTCAAGCCGCCTTGCAAGTAGCATTCGTCTAAGCGACCTATAACAGTTTTCTTTCTTACAGAACAGGTAATAGCTGTCACTGGACAGTATTTTCAAATTATAGGACAATAATTATAGTAGTTATATAAGTAATGGATGGTGCAAAAGAAATGTCATAATTTGAACATGCCTTAATATTTACAAATACGCCATAATATAGATATATTTATATCAAAAATAAATTTTTTATATATCTATATGAGAAATGAGAAATCTTACTGATATTTTGTGCTATTTGTAAAAATTATGGCATATTAATATTACGACATTACTTTTGCGCCACCTGTTATATAACCTGTAACTTAGGCAATGTGGGTCATATCACTCGTGCAGTCGACGGTCGTAAGGACAGAAAGATTCTTAAATGGCAACCTTGAGCCATGTGATCTAACTCCCCCTGTCTACGGGGTTTTTTTAGCCTTAATATTTATTTACAGTTTCTAGATGGAGGGGGGAAATCCTCAATAGGACGGCTGAGAATGGAGGACCCAGGTCAGTGGTCAGTGTCAGACTCTTACTGACTAAACCCCCGGTGTCTACGGGGTTAGTTTACGGGCCTCACATCTGTTGGCTGAAAAGAAGAAGAAACATTACATAAATATCTGTAAATGGAATTTTTTACGATAAGAAAAGAATCGTTTTATTTATTCATTGCGTTTTACTATTTCATACATATTTTTACGAATGTTACAAGTTCTATATCCTCATTTCTATTTTCCTCGAAGCCTTGCAATTTAATTAAGTCGTTCTCCATGTAGTTACTGGAGTGATTTATAAGGGAATTAAAGAGGGACGTACACAACACGCCCTCTGAACAAAACATGTGATTCCCGTCAAGGGAGTTCAAACCCGACTCCATTGTCGGGTCCATCGATATCTCGATTATTTTCGTCGAATACAAAACGAATTACTTTATTTAGTCGCTTCCAAAATTACTGACGAATTTAAAAAAAATGCTCAAATACAAAATAAATTATAATTATTTTGAAACTTATATTTTCATGGTTATTGACAAATCAATGCACCGAAACATTCAATCGAATTTGTTCCAAGAAATTCATATGTTAATTCAGTACGATTTAAATATAATTTAAAATGTTCCAATTATCGACTATTATTCATATGTTAATGAATTCATTTGAATTATAATGATTCTAAAAATTGCGTTTTAAAATCTTTGCGAAGAAATCTAATAGGTGATTGGTTTTATTTGTGTAAAAGTTTCAAATCAAATCTAATTATTTATTTCGTGAAACACATAACAAATGTGGTGATAACAAAAGAGAGTAAATAGTCTAAATGGGTTCTGTATATTGGCGTACAAATTTTACGTAGGTATGTATAAAAAGGAAAAAAACAATATCAGTTGTTCGTTCAATTTTAAATTATATTCAAATACACAATCTAAATAATAATAAATCTAAATAATGATACACATTACACAATTTAAAACAATAAATTATCCTTTAAAAATTCGACAACAGTATAACATATGTATGCTATATCGACAAATTGTAAGTTATTTTTGAGTTGAGCGGTCGATTTAGTCAGTTTTAAAGGTATATTTAAAATTATAGTTTATATGTGTGTTTATATATATGTGTATATTATAAAAATTATAGTTCCTTTATAAGAAAAAACTTGTTTTAATCATGTATACCTATTTCCAATCAATGTGTATAAGTTGTTTGGTTTGTAAAATGTTACATTAATTTATTATTTATATTGGAATATGAGACACCAAAAACTTCTTGCAATACAAAGTCTGTAGGGGAATATAGAAAAGAATAATATATTTTTATATGTAATAATTCTAATGTAAATCAATGGATGTCGTAAGAAATTTAAAGGACAGTGGAAGATGCTATTCTTGGACTTTCTGTGAGTTTAAGTCACAAATAAGAGGAGGAGATCTGTAGAAGAACCAATGTCACGTCATGAGCTGAAAGGTTTTTGAATGGCGACCAGGAGCCTGTGGTCGCGGCATGCTTAGGCCCCCCCTCTAAGTGAGCCGGTGACATAATCAAGGTTGCAGGAAGACCGGTCAGCATGACGATCTTTGGTGCAGGATTATCGGCTGAAAAAAAGAAGAGGAATTTTAATTTACAAAAGGCTTTATCTTATTATATTATTTTTAAGTTATACATTCACCAGTTGGTAGGCTGTTCTACAGGTCCAGGAAGACAGAAATACAATATTTGTGATATTTATAGATAAATAAATAATTATTTATTTGTTTTTAGAGCAAGTATTACACGCATGGTAGCTTTAAAGATAACAAAATGTCGGTAAATCAGTACTACGTTTATGACGCTTGCTGACTAGCGCCATCTAGTAGATTTTTAGAGAAAATATAATAAAACAATTCAACGTTTCAAGATGAGAACACGTCTTGATATATTCATAGACAATTTAACTAGAGTTCCATAGACAGGACAGATTTTATGACTCACTCTGTATTACGATTTACTGCAAATTGACGAATCGAGAATCGGGGTCAACTGATGTTTTATTTAAGACACATTGCCTGTGAAGGCAACGCCTGTTATCCTCCATCAAAAACCTTTAGTTTGTCTTTTGTATTATATACATAGTCGCTAACAATGTTAGGGCGCCGTTAAAAACAAACAAGACCCATTTTTGATTATAAAATAATAATCATGATATGACAATGTAAATGGTGGATGATAATATGAACAGATAATTAAATCAACTTTAGTGTACGCCTATTTCATTATGATCTATTATTACCATTCCTGAAATGATAATCACTAATTAATTATTAAATAAGAAACTCAAAAGGACAATCATCGATTGATTTAAATGAAATATCGCCACATTGATTGCTCTTGCTTTGTCGGGATTCAGTCTTTTTTAATTTTATTGTTTGTCCATCAAAGGAGGGTTTTTACTCATGCTGCATTTACGGTTCGCCGTCGACGCCTTTCTCTTCCTTTCGTGGTACAATCATTTTTTATTTTTTTTATTAGCTTTCTTCTTTCTTATTCTTCACAGTCTCTCTTATTACTTTCCTTGTCATTCATCTTTCTCATTATCTTTTATCCTCTTCCTTTCATCAAAAATCCTTTCACATATCGCTTCTTTCCTTCACCACATTCTTTAGTATTAAAGTTAGATGCATAATTTTCAAATCCCTATCCTTATTAATATTTTAGTTACTAATTCTATACATTTTCTTTTATTTTTTCATAAACATGCTAGGGTTGTAAGATAGGTTTCCAAAAAGGAGGACATATATAAAAATATTTCTTCATCAGGTTGACGACTCAAGTATCTTTGTCGTGAGATAATCTTCTTTTCTTTGGTTAAATATACTTTTGTCATTTATATTTGCAGATTTGTTATCTATTACCATTTGAAAAATACCATTTCATTATATATTTCCTAGATTTATCAGTTTTCAGTCCAACTCCTTTTGAATTGTCATCAACAGTATTTTATCTGGAATATTCGACGTTGTATCTGCCAAATCGGTTCACTCTCGAAAATCACTCTACGGCGACCGAATTTTTAAAAGCTAGGTAGCATTTGACATAGTTTCTATATACGCTCTTTCCTAAATCCGATAGTTTTTAGATCAATGTATAAAATACTTGTTTAAAAAGTACTTGTATTAATATAAAGTTTAAGATACAGTAACGTAAAAGAGAAAGTAGACCTTACAAAATTTGTATCGTTGTTATAAAAATTAAAATATCCTCTTCTGGATATGGGTCTCCCCAAAGATTTCCAATTACAAAATTAACATGTCCGTCTGTCGAATTTGGGGGTATAGTCCAAGGCTGTGTGGCAGTGGCAAAGTTTAAAAGTTTTGCTGAAAAGTGTGTTATACAATCATTTCTTTAAACCTTTTAAACCTGTAACCAATCATCCTGTATGTGTGACAGTGACAGTAAACCTGAGAGTTTGAACCCGCAACACTTGCCGCACTGAGATGACCTTTTAACAAATGCAGCATCCACTGCAGTCAATTTATCCCCACTCCGTATTGTTGTATCTAATGTTTCGCAAGCGAACCAATGCTTTTAGAAAATTATAGAACTAAATGCAATTTCCGAGCCATTAGCAAAGTGCAACGCCGTTTTTTATTGTTCGAGAAATAAGAAACGAGTTGCGTTTTAAAATATAAACATTTCTCTTGTATTTCCGTTATTATTTAGCGAATAAACATTTTAATTTTTTTTTTACTGTTTGCTTATATTTCTATGCCAGAAAATGTTTAGCCTACTTCACTTTAGCAATAAAGAGGTAAGCATGCATTTACGCAGGAACATAATTTCTTTGCTATAGTTGAACAGTCATCTAGAGAAAAAGAAATCTTCTGTTTAATCACATAAGTGATGATCAGATTTGGTTATTTTTGTTATTTGGCTCCGTCTTTTCCGTACTCCCCTACCACGGGTGAGCAAGTATCTTTTTTATTCTATATTTACATTTATTAATTTTATTACCTTATTAATTTAATTAGGTTTTAATTTTTTTTTGTTGACTGGTAATTCTTGTTTTTTATTTTATTTTTTATTGGCTATATAACAGACTGAGTTTGTCGCGATTTTAAAATTTTATCTCCAATTGATTTTGTTGTAATCATTTTAATAAGGCCCAGTAAAGTTTTATCAGCAAACCAAGGCTGTCAATGTTCTTATTTTCAGCCAACGGAAGCCTTGCGCTACCCGCACCCAAAGATTTCCCACTATATCACCGATCCAACCAGTTGGGGCGCCATTAAGGAACCTTTCGGTTGCACGAGTGATGTGTCTCTCTGACCGCCATTTTAGACAAGCAATTCTTACTATATTATTATTATATTATTTATTATTTCTGAAGTCGTTTATTTAGATACGGTGTACCATACATTGATCGATGAATGAAAGGTAAACAGAGCAAAAGAGAAAGCAGAATTGTGGCAAAAAAGAATAGAATGAAAGATTATGTGAAGTATGAAAATAGAGAATCTAAATAAAAAATAATTATGTGAATAAATAAAATTGCCCATAAAGTCCCTGTCCCACCAAAGATAGGGGTACGAGAGGCCCCCAATAGCGGTGGCCATAAAAAAAAGTTTATTGTTAATATTCAAAGGTACGTAACTCACAGGTAGTTTATATGAAAAGTAGTTTGCATGAGTAAGCTACGATGTGTAAAACATCCAATAAATATAACTCAAGACGCCCTTTCTGATTTACTGTAATGGCGCGATGGTAATATAGGTGAATGTAAATTCAAATTGACTGTTATTGTGAGAGCGTTCACGCCTCAGTTATTGTTCGTTTGTAGTGAAGAAGACGTTCCTCTCAATTATACGCAGACGCTCAACAAATTTAATAAAGAATAAATTTCGCATCTCTAATTTAACTTTTATGCTCATACAATATACATTAATGTTTTTACTTTGTACTAGTTCTGTAGCAATATATATATAAACAAACTAACGAAAACTTTTTTACGTTAGCGATTTCCTTCTTCTTTTTTTAAATTACCTTTGACTTTGTAGTCAGGACTTTTGAAAAAAAAAAAATAAGAATATTTACTTCATAATTTGAATTCTTACACATTTGACAGTTCGCTTTAAGATTCGCGCGTTTGACAGTTGACACATTGTATATATATTCTTAATATTCTTATGTGGTGTTAGTCTTTTAATTGTATTCTTTTAATTTTAATGGTAATTGTGTAAAAAAATGTAATTTTAAATAATATTTTAATTTACATTATAGATGTAATGGAAGTTTTAATTAGGTATTGTTAAAATAGAAATCGTAGTTAATAGGAATAACTAATTATTGTACATTTTAAATATGAACTTATTAATATTAGATACGCCTTTTAAATAAATAAATATATGGATTGTAACAATAAAAAGAGAAAAAAAAACTTTTTTTACACCATAACCTCAAAAATATTTCCTTTATTTATCGATAATTAAGTATTGGTACATTTCGAAAAAGGAATAGCACAGATTTAAAATCAGAAGGCAAGTAAGAATAATAACGATTAAACTTAACAAATATTCGTGCGCTCCTAGTTATGTAGCAGTGAAGCTTATTCTCGCAGGATACATTAAGTTGATGGGTCGCAATAAAGCGTACCGGCCCACCGCGAGCAGTAGCGGCGAATTGTAAAGTTATAGCTAATAGCATAAACCAGATGCTATAAACGCTACTTTAAGAGCTATCCGTTATAATTATTAATTTATCTATAATATATAAAATAAGCGTATTGTGTATTTTCACCAATAAATTTTTCTTTGTTTAATTCGCTATTATTTGTTATATTGTTTATAAATTGCGTGTATTGTTTCGTGTTGTTTATGTATTGTATTAATCACGTCACATGAAATCGTGCGTGTATTACACGGACGAAACTCAAGATGCGATCGCAAGATTCATCGATGTAAATACGGCAACCACCACACAGATACTGGCGCACAACCTGAGAATGGCAAAATGGAGTAGGGATGAGGAAGTGGTCGCATTAGATAACTCTGTAATAAGCATAAACGTAAGCTAAAAAAATTTGGTAAATATTAAACATAAATGTAAAAACCAAAGGCACGGACGCTAATGTATGTGGAAAATAGATATATATAATATCGAAGATTTCTAACCTATAATTTGCAATTATAAAAAAAATTGTAAATTGTAAAATAAACAAATATATATTATAAGAACCAATGTTATATATTAGGAATGTAGAAGATGGAGAAGGAATGTAGAAGGTGACGCTTGAAAGAAGATCAGAACGCGAACGAAGATTTTTTGAATGATGTGAGGAAAATAGAAAAATAATTTGTGAGGAAAGAAAGGAGAAAGAGCAAAAAAATTTAAAAAAATTTACAACCGCATTGTAACATTCCTACCTTAAATAAAGCAGATGGAATTAAAAAAAAAAAACTATAATTGTCTGGAAATAATGAAGCCGGAAGGTTGTTCCATTCCTTGGCTGTCCGGACTACGCTTAGTGTGGGTAGAAGGAATTTCAACCGTCTATGTCGTCAAATTTATTTTAAGATTCAAGATATTGGAGACCTAATAAATAACAAAAAATACCTTATGTGATATGCCGGATTTCTCAGTATATTTTCCTTCCTCAAGAGTAGCATTGAAGAAATCAAAGTGAAAATAGTTATATTATATGATATCATTACAATAATCTATAGTCATCAGCTTAAAATTAAGTTTAAGTTATTTAATGGAATCAGGCGTTACCTTGCGGAAGTTCATCCTAAGTAAAAAAAGGACCAATATTTAGCCACTTCCGCACATGCAGTGGTAGTCGTGCAACAAATGCACTGCCCGCCAGCCCTACACACAAACTAACACCGTCGAATTACTCAACACGTGTTTCACCCCTCCACGGGGTATCTTCAGGAGTTATGTTACACCGATTAGTGCCCGATTACGACTAGAGACTCTGTGTTTGCACCACTACCACTGCATGTGCGGAAGTGGCTAAATATTGGTCCTTTTCTTACTAAGTTTAAGTTAGTTCGAAAAGTGCTATCTACTTAGAAGAACTAACAAGAGAAAGAGAATATTTTTTTTAACTAGAATAATCAATTTTTGGAAATCTTTTTAGTTAATATACTCTGAATTAGAATAATATGCCTTTTTTATATAGCCTGTTCTAAATTTTTTTTGAATTTATTTAGGATTATATGTACGTGTATACATTTTCTATTAATCGAACCCGTGATCTACATACCAGGCTACAACCACTAGACTATCTCTGTTAATTTTGAGCGCCATAATGAAATGTCAAAGATCACAATAACAGTACTCCTCAAGTTTTTCATTCTCTTTGTTCGCTGTTTCATTTATGACAGCGGTTTAATATAAATCATGTTTTTAATTCTGGCCAGTGTTAATAACAGCTATAAGTATTTTTTTCATCGTGTTTTTGGTAATTTTAAGTGGGTTCTTTATAAACGGTTTTATTTAGTTCCACCCGTACGGAATTTATTTGTTTATTTATTAGTGTCAAAATTAGAAATTAAAATTTAAGCACCTTCCCGTTGTCAGATTGATCTGAAATTTGGTACATACATTTAATTTAGATGACAATACAATATAATAAAATCAATAAAATTATAAATTTAAGATGGCCGCCGATTCAAAATGGCGGATTACATATTTTTCTTAAGCCCCTCAATATGGGTATCAAATGAAAGGGCTACACTAGTAAAACACGATGATTATGTCAAAATTTAAAATTCAAGATGGACGCCGTTCCAATATGGCGGACTAGGTACATATTTTTCCACAACCACCACAATATGGGTATCAAAAAACCATTTAACTTAAAAGTTTTTTAAATGTATTTATTTTAAATACACCCCTGCTTAAAAAAGGGGGAACAAGGAGTCTTGAAAAAGGGGACAATATAAAAAAACAAGATAGACACGTTTACGGTACGTGGGTCGAGTCGAATTGACGACCGGCCGTGCTCGGCCGCTTCCTTCGTAAGGTAGATTCCTTCGCACGATCATTAGATCAACCTTAAGTAAATCTAGTATTATTAAAAAGTAGCTTTCTCCTATAACATTTATTATTATTTGAACGCAAGTTACCTTCATTAAATCATAGTTCTCAACGTATAAGAATATTAAATAATTATTTAAATAACACGCGACATCACATACGTGTATATAACATCGGTATTGTGTTTTAAAGGAAATGCAGTTTTCCCGGCACGCAAACCTAACATATACAACCGAAATACGTTCGTGTATCGAGCGATGAATATAAAATGCAATAAACTTGATACGTGAACTGGACTTCAAATACAATCGTTTGATATACAAAAAGGCGGCGCAAAAGTAACGTCGTAATGTGAAAGGGCTTTAATTATTACAAATGGTGCCAAATGTGACAGTGCTTTGACATTTAAGATACATTACATTATACACATACATAAGACATTTATATATATATATTTATATATAGATATTTATATATATATTTAAGACTAATGGAAGAATCGCGCAAAAATAAAATTATTAAATGAAAAAAAATTTAAAACAATACAGTCCCCGTCCTGCAAAAGATACGAGAACCGTATCCCGTACAAGAGTCCCCCAATAGCGAGTGCCAGAAATAAAAAAATACCTAAGTAGGCAAAGCAAAGGAAAGTAACCTCCCATGTCAGAATACCCTCATTTACATAAAACGGTAGAGAAACAAGTGAACGAATTGAACCGTTTATAATTCTAACTGTTACGGTTATTTTATACAAGTACAGTAAGATTAAATACGATTAAATAACTCCGCTTTGTGTAACTCGGGTATAGATTTTAAACTCGAACTGAAATAGTACTTTGATTTAAAAGTTAACAACTGTTTACATCGAGTATTTTCGACGCAAACAAATTCCGAAGAACGATGACAAAGACGAAGGTTAAGATTTAATTCAAATACTTAAGTTAGAAAAGGATAAATATAATTAACAAGAATTCGTCAGAATTAAGATAAAGATGGAGATAAAATTAATTTATTAAACATTGAACTTTTAGCAGAACTCTCATTGATCGAGAGCTAATTATTTTTTTAAACCTTTTTAATTTTTGACTCAACTCTGCTTCGGAAGGAGAAAACAGATCAAAGCTTTTTACTGTTTTGTCGAATCATCAATATTACAGCTGTAAGACGTCAATGGCTGGATATAAGCCTTTCTAACTTTGAATAGAACCGGTGTAACCTTAACATTATGTAAAAACTGTTCTTGTAAACCCAAGACAGGGGTAAAAAAAGAACTTTTTTTATTCTAGTTTGTATCGCTAGTGTTTTTTTTTTCCTAATTTTTTTCGCTTTTACTAAACGCAGACAGTTGGGAGAGGGTTGCTGCTATTTGAGACAGATCTTCTATCACAGTTCCGAGGCACGACAGCGTTTTATTATTATGTACAATTTTTCTTACACAATTTTCAACACAGCTAAAATTTATACATATTAACAATACAATTTGGAAGTTTTACTTAATTATATATTAGTTGGTACATTATTTCAATTCAAGTCGCTGCCCAAGCGCTAGAGACCGTTAAATGCCTTGAGGTTTTGGACAAATTCTTTCCAAGTCTTTCAAGCTATCAAGATTAATATCACACACACACACACACACACGCACACACGCGCACACGCACGTGTGGCAATATAAGAAATGTATATAGAAGGCTTATGTCCAGTCGTGGGCAGCTAGAATTATGACAATATTTTTATTGCGCATGTCACACATGCGTAAGATTTTTATACACGTGTTAAGAAGCCTTTCAATATTTTTTTACCAACTGGATCTTTCTGCCTTTTTTCTTTTGACTTTCAAAAAATGAACACATAATCACAGATCGCAAGATTCATTGAGGTGGTGAAACCGTCAACCGCTGCACAGATACTGGCGTACAAGCTGAGGATGACAATATGGAGTAGGGATGGGGAAATGATCAAACGTAATTTTTAAAACTCTATTTGTTAAAATAGAATAAGAGACTTATTTTATTTTTAAAATTCGTAAATAATAAACTTAAATGTAAAACAAAGACACGGACTTATACAAGTACAACATACGTTAAGATTGATTCGTGGAAGTCCATCCTAAGTAAGAAAAGGACCAATATTTAGCCTCTTCCGCACATGCAGCGGTAGTCGTGCAACAAATGCACCGCCCGCCAGCCCGCCGATAAATGCGTATGCGGCAAACAATGCGAATCACACAACCGCCACCGCCAAATTACTCAACACGTGTTTCACCCCACCACGGGGCATCTTCAGGAGCAACGCTACACTGATCGGTGTAGCGTAGTAAATATTGGTCTTTTCTTACTTATAAAGAAGTGAGACAAACGTTTAAGCCATATGAAAGGATTAAATTTTGGTGCAAATAAATGAGTAACTAAAAACGCCACGGGTTCGAAATCACAATAAAATTTTATCACGCTCACGTATTAGATACGTACTCGTATAGTTAACTGAACAGCGAACCGTTATGCTGACAATATGCGGGTAATTTAGCTAATTTAGATTAGTTCCGTGGTCCATTAGATCGTTGCATTTCAGAGCTTTAATGTTGCTTTTATTGTCAAAAGCATTTATAAATATCAAATATTATGAAATTATTAGTCCAACTGTTTAGATTTCCAGTTCGTGCTAATATTAAATTTATTTTATTGTATTATACACAGTAATTTCTGTTCCGAGTGGTCATTTAAAAGTATTCGAATCAAGCCGGCACAATTTATACTACTATTTAACTTATTAAATGGAATCCTCAAGTAAAGCGAAGACGTGGCCGCCCAAAGCAAATCTGGAAACACTGCGGTGGGATTCCTATCGACCAGCAGATCAAACGACGCAAGTGGAACTGGATAGGCCACATGCTCGGAAGGGACTCATCACATACCGAGGCAAGTCTTGGAATGGAATCCTCAAGGAAAGCGGAGACGTGGCCGCCCAAAGCAAATCTGGAAACGCTGTGGTGAGATGCTGATCGACCAGCAGATCAAACGCCGCAAGTGGTACTGGATAGGCCACACGCTCTGAAGGAACCCTGATCACATACCGAGGCAAGTTCTGGAATGGAATCCTCAAGGAAAGCGGAGACGTGGCCGCCCAAAGCAAATCTGGAAACGCTGCGGTGGGATGCCGATCGACCAGCAGATCAAACGCCACAAGTGGAACTGAATAGGTAACACGCTCCGAAGGGACCCTGATCACATACCGAGGCAAGGACTAGAATTGAATCCTCAAGGAAAGCAAAGACGTGGCCGCCCAAAGCAAACCTGGCGGCGGACGATCACTGCAGAAGTGAAGGCAGTTGAAATGACGTGGAGCGAAGTAAAGCGCGAGGCTCAAGACAGTTCGGGATGGCGACATTCGCCTTCTGCCCCATCTTGGGTGGGAATAAATGATGAACTGTTAGTAGAATGCTGAAAATTTAATAATATTTATAATTGAACGTTTTATGAAAATATAGTTTAAGATCGGTTCTTAAATCTATTAATTATGCAAATGAAATTTCAAAGGATTAAATGATTTATTTTATTATACTTTTTCATTTAAAATATTATTGTGCTATAATATACTCGTATATAAACATATTATTAATGACTGGAACTTTAAATTTGGAACTTTACACTTATATATATATATATGTATATATGTGTATATATATATATATATATATATATATATATATATATATATATATATATATATATATATATATATATATATATATATATATAAGAAACATAAATAAACTCGTGACGCCTAAATTTTGTCTTCATAGATTTAACAAATCCTTCATGGGTCTAAGTGTACGCATATATAATTAATAGAAATCTTAAAATTAATAGTATATTATTAAATAAATCTTATACATTCAAGAGTGTTTACTTGATAGTTGTGTCGAAACTTGGTTAGTTGATTTATTTGTAAGGTTTATATTATAAATATACCTATGTTAGTAAATTTAATTTTGAAAAATAACATTAGATATTCCGGCTTCCGTTATCTGAGTACACTTTTAAACTGTCTGTACTAACCTTTTTATAATGTAAAAATAATTATTAATTCAAAAGTGCATGTAAATACATACCCGAATTAAAAGAATTTAAATTTGAATTTGTGGAATTTATCACACTTAATACAACCACCTGAATTTATTTTGAGCACATCTCAGATTTTAACCCACGTAGCTTTATTGTAAATTAAAAGATCTGTTAAAAATGCTCCATTTCATGCTAATTCGATTTAAGTTCATTAATATTTGAAGTATCCTTTTGCTCCTATCATTAAAAAACGCTCAACGGGAACTTTATATGTACATTCAGACCCTAGAAGGTTTTGTTAGCTTTTAGAAGACGAAATTTTAAAAAATCCTTGTCTTTCTTTTAAGTAACAATTTTAATTTTGGCGCATAAATAATATTGTTACGAAGCACGAGTTACATCTATGTTATGAACCTCAGAACCCTCTAAACAATAAACATTGAAACCTAGAATCTAATAAGCACCAAAAAAATAGTTCTAGATAAATCTCGATAGTTCAAGTAAAATGGACTGTATAGGAAATTTATCCTTGTGCTAAATATACAAGTGCTGTATTTCCCTGAACACGTGTGACCTTGAAGTTATTAATATTTTTTTGTGTACGGTTCTCGGAAATTCTAATCGACTACTATCTCGAACTTACTAGAACCTTATCCGTAGTATAAATAGGTGTACTCCCCATGTCGACAGTTCAGTGTTGTTTTTCGAGTTATAAGATTAAGATCTACGATCAGTGATACCAGGTGACTATTTGGTAAGTGATTTGGACAGTGATTTCTCGAGCGATTTGGAAGCATAGTTGGGATTAAGCGAAAGTATACTTTGTGTTAAAGTAGGGTGACCATCTGATTTGTGAATAACCAAGTGTTTTATTTGTATTTAGAACCCTCAGTACGTAACAATATAATTTTAAATATGTTTATTAATAACTAAAGTGTAGTTTCAAATTCATAAAAACATTATTTTCAACACGAAATAGAGGCATTACGAATTTATATTTATACAAATAATAAAATTGTGTAGTATATACAACATGTCACCAAATAGGTATAGAGAATCAATCACCACAACTAAAAAAAATTCTTATTAAAAACAATATAATTTATTTAATGAAATGTTACAATTCGAAGTTAAAGCTAATATTAATAGATTGTAATCTTAGTAGTATTTGAAACTTACCCTTTGGCAATTTGAAATTCAAGTCGTTCGCCTTGAACCACCGGCTTAGAATGCGGGGCACTCTCTGGAAGTGGCTTGCGATGAATTTTAATGAAATATAAAGGAGTCGAATAGCAGTTCAAATAATTCAACCATTTAAACTCACTTTTGGGGTCTTAACTGACCACATACATACACTCTGACAGATTCTATTTGAAATAAACATATCATTAATGACAATAACTTTAAATTTAACGTTAGACTGTATATATATATATATATATATATATATATATATATATATGTGTGTGGTAATTGGGATGCAGGGATTGAATTTTAAAGTCCTTCGTGGGGCATAAATATTTATTTTAATAAGAACTCCTAACCTAAAACTACTCACGCTCCTTCGTCGTTCAACCGTCGTCTCTCTTCCTTCCTCTTACACGCCTCTCGCTTGCACTATCTGACGTTCCTATTCACGTATACTGTTACGATCCATTCCATATATATATATATATACACAAATAAATAAATGCATATATATATTGTGATTAAAAACATAGCTGAATTTGTTAATAAAATGTAAATTCCTTGCGGACCTGTTACTTGATATTTATTCGTAAATATGTAATACATTTTCCACGTAAATATATATTATTGATACTATTTCTATAAAAATTAAAACATGTAATTTGGCTAATAATATTTTCATATATATATATATATATATATATATATATATATATCCTAGTTATTATGTTGGTATTTAGAGAAGCAAGATCGGTATAGCTTATTTGTCAAAAGCTTTAAATATTCAACACCTATTTCCAATCATACTGTATATAGTGATAATTTTGAAATATGTTACATCTATTTAATTTTTCTATTGGAATGCAACAGGCGAATAACTTCTAGCAAAGTTTGCAGGATTACATAGTAAACAATAATTTATTTTAACACATTGCAATCCGAATGTTAAAAAAGATTTTTCTTAGTATCATTAAGTTATTTAATATTATTAAGGCTGTTGATTTTTGTAAAGGCTGTATCATACATTGAGTGTTCTACGAACAAAACCCAGTAGGTTGCGAGTTCGATTCCCGAGATACAGTCTTAAATAATTCATAATTCGTGCATTAATTATATAAGGATTTCCACTGCTCATAAACAAGCTTCCAGGTGATGCAGAACAGCTTCTTCTACGTATTACAGTACATTGCGATCGCCAACTCGCCTGCCAAGCGTGGCTATTATAGTATATCCCTTCATAGATATCTTTAGGGCAGGACGCCTTGCAATGGGCGCCTAGGCCTGGAACAACGATGACAAACCATACAACATTCACCCGTTTAATGCTTCTACATCTGTTATCAATTATCCTGTATATCACAACAAACAGGAATCATAATTTTGGTTAATTTTTCGAATAATAATATGTCGATTTAATTTTGCTTTAAATTTATTTGACAGTCACTTATTTTAAATGTTAAATCCAATTTCGGTATATCGTTGTGTTTATATTATTTTAAACACTTATATAAATAATACTGTGTATCTTATTCCATGAATTGAATTCGCGTTCAATGAAGTCAAGACAAAATTTATAACCACTATGCTTCCGGTGCTATCAAAATTTAATATGTACAACGGTGCTTTTTAAAAACCGATGAATTCTACTAAACGTACAGTTTAGAAGTGCTGTAAATGCCAATTTTAAAATCGCATTTAAAGGAATTTCCCGGCACATTTGGTCGCACTTAATAAAATGGATAATAAAATTCTATGACCGTTTTATACGTGCACTTATGAGATGAAATTAAATAAAATTACTTCTAAAGATGGAGTGTAAGTAAATGTTATATATTAAATAAATAAATAAATATAAATAAATGTTGGGACCGGAAGGTTCTAGATTGGCGACCACGAGCTGGTGGGCGCCCCACTAGTTGGACTGACGGCAAAGATAAGGTCGCGCAAAGTCGCTGAATGAAACTTTGTAGTTTAATAAAACACAAAAAATCCCAGCAACAACCTCACGCGGGTTTTATTTTCCTGTTTACTTTCACTACATACTTAATACATATTTAATGGAATCAGGCGTTATTTTGCGGATGTCCATCCTAAGTAAGAAAAGGACCAATATTTAACCACTTCCGCACATGCAGTGGTAGTCGTGCAACAAAGTGCACCACCCGCCAGCCCGCTGATAAATGCGCATGCGGCAAACAATGCGAATTACACAACTACCACGGTTAAATTACTCAACACGTGTTTCACCCCTCCACGGGGTATTTTCAGGAGTTATGTTACACAGATTAGCGCCAGATTACGATTTGAGACTCTGTGTTTGCACGACTACCACTGCATGTGCGGGAGTGGCTAAATATTGGTTCTTTTCATATTTAAAACAGTAAGAGTTAATCACCAAGCAGAAGTTTTTGATTTTCTCGTACCCCTATCTTGTGGTGGGACAGGGTCTTTTTTGGGCAATTTATTTTTTTCACTTAGTTTTTTTTTATTTCCGTTCTCTGCTTCCATTCTTCACATGATCTTTCATTCCATTCTTTTATACCACATTTCTTCTTTCTTACCCTTTTGCTCTGTTCGTCTATCATTCTTCCCTTTTTCTTTTTACATTTTTTGATTTATATTTTTATTTTACATTTTTTTTACACATTATTACTTATTCTATAATTATTTCTATCACAGTTTTGTTTCTCCAAGCAGAAGTTGATAACATACGGATACGAGATATGGTCAATTACAACAGGCTTTATAAAAAAGCTTATGTCATTTAGAGAACAAAAGAGAGGGCAATGTTTCGCAATGAGTTTCGCTGCGAGACTGAATGAGAAATAAGGAGGTACGGAGAAGAACGAAGATTACTGGTGCGTGTCGAAGAATTGTTTGTCTAAAGTGGCAGTTGGAGCAGCACATCGCTCATGTAACTGATGGCTAGTATAATCGGAGTGGGTGTGCCCGCCACTAGATGGACCGACGGCATAGATAAGGTTTTTTTTTTTTTTTTTATTAATTATAATTTGTATGACTAGTATTTTTTTTTACAAGTTTTTTTCGCGTTTATTGAGCGCAGACAGTTGGGAGAGGGTTGCCACTATTTGATACGGATCTTTCTTCTCCCAGCTGCGAGGAACGGAAAGTCGCCTTGCAGTATATACAGCTAGTAAACACGACATAGATATCAATCCCGATGTAAATTAATCTGAAATTTGAGACACGTAAGTGCGAAATATAATTAACATTTCAATTGAAGTTTCGTATTAAATTTAACACGGTAATAACTGTACTATGTAGTTGTAACTTAATAGATAAGTGCTGTTAAATATGATCTTGGTTCGTGTATCATTTTAGAAATATCTACAATATATATTAATTAAATAATACAGTGATTGTTTTTACGTCTTCACTAACATATCATAGAGATAAAATTATAAAACATTTACGAAGTCATATGAAATCGTTGAAAATATATATTGCGTAATTTTTTATTGTTTTATGTGTTACTTATATCTCATATATATTATAGTTGCGTCGTAAATAATATCGTCTTAAATAATTTAACAACAGTGATAGACGGTGTTAATATAAGGAATAAAAATATGCTGTACGCTCTTATTTTTCGTCTTTAAAAATTAGTTAAATCATTCATGGCACAAGGTACATGTATTTATATTAAAATTCCCTAATCTATTTCAGATCTGCCACTGGAGAGTTTTAAAACCAATATTTAAAATATATTATTGAAAAGAATATGTTATTCTATCCAAGAATACTGTACTGATGTTAATGTGTGTTGAATTAAATGTTGTCGATGCTCACTCAGGAAGCTAATTATTGTCGCGCATTCTTTATAAAACTATATTTCTTAAAAGCAACAGTTGAGTTTCTCGCCGGTTTCAACAGAACTGCCTTCCGAGCCGGTGGCAACTTCCTGTAGGGACAACAACACTGACATTTTATGTTGATTGACGATATATATTTTGATTTTAATTTTATTAGTGTTGACCAAAAGGAATTTATAGATTCTGCGGCAATGGCCATCTACCAATCAAGTTTTTAATCGTTTGAAACAAAAACATCCTTCAAAATGATTTGGACTGATCCAAATGATATTGCAACTATTGACAAATAGACGGTTGGTTAATATCGTATACAGTCTTACCAACCTGGGGAAAAATACCTGCGTTCCTAATGCCCGGAGATTTTTAATGACAATTTCACTGTTTGATCACGGTATAGATTGAATAACTTAGCTGGTGAGTTCCTTAAGAAATATGAAGTCGTATTTTAACAAATCGAACAAAATCAAAATCAATGTGGATATATTTAAAAGATTTATCTTTATTATTAAAGTTAAGAATTGAGAAAGCGACAAATAAATTCAATGAAATGCTTTCGGGTCGTGGAACAGATGTGTTCGGATTGTTCTTGCTGAACAAACTTCTTGCAACTTTTTTACTATAAAAAATTATTACTCTCGCTTCTGTATAAAAGCTATTAGGACTTCATACAGTAAAATAATAATGTATCCTATATATAGGGTAATTGGTTATATATGTAAAAGTTTAGAAGGGGTGAATACTCATTTGGTATACAGAAATTTAAATTTAAATTAATTTACATTAAAGTATTTTTTTCTTTTGTAATGCGACAGAGGAGTAACTTCTGGCAGTAGAAACACAACAGGTGCATATAACAAACAATAATTAATTGGTTGACTTGCTTTTTCTTGATGTTAATGCTGTTAGCCCTAAGGCTTTCACAGCTTCATCGGTAAGGAGTTCACGGAGCGGAAGAGTCGTGAACTAGAATCTAGAACGAAAGAACCTTTGAATTTTGAATCGAGTTTAGTGTAAAATATTCATCAGCTTCATATACACATTAAAGAAATTTTAAAGCTCCTACACCTATAATTAATCATCCTGTATAATGTATCTATCAGCATGGTGCATGTTATAAAGCCACAAATCTGTATATGGCGTCTTCAAAGCGAGGTTTCACTTTGAGGACGCCATATACAGATTTGAAGACGAAGAAGAATTTAAATATTAATAATTTTATATTTATTTACTACCTAATTTATTTGGGTATACAATTATTTTTATTTTATTTAATGGAATCAGGCGTTACCTCGCGGAAGTCCATCCTAAGTAAGAAAAGGACCAATATTTAGCCACTTCCGCACATGCAGTGGTAGTCGTGCAACAAAGTGCACCGCCCGCCAGCCCGCTGATAAATGCGCATGCGGCAAACAATGCAAATTACATAACTACCACCGTTAAATTACTCACCACGCGTTTCACCCCTCCACGGGATATCTTCAGGAGTTATGTTACACCGATTAGTGCCAAACACAGAATGTAACATAACTCCTAAAGATGGAGGGGTGAAACACGTGTTGAGTGATTTTGCGGTGGCGGTTGTGTGACTCGCATTGTTTGCCGCATACGCATTTATCAGCGGGCTGGCGGGCGGTGCATTTTGTTGCACGACTGCCACTGCATGTGTTGAAGTGGCTAAATATTGGTCCTTTTCTTACTTATTTTTATTTTGTAATATTTATTTTTAAAGTTTAATTTTTTGTTTCATTTTTATATTTATATCTCTAATGTTAGCGCCAGCTGTTATTGTCCGTGTACTGAATAGAAATATTGTTAAGTGAAGTACGTTATGTATTGCTAATTAGGTCCGCTGTTGTAACCGCTCTCGTCAGCTGGCCGGCGCTGGGTGTGCCAGAGTGCTAGAGTTACTGGCACCGCAAAAGCTATACACCACGCGTGTACACTGATTTATTTGTTCAACAACACGCGTATTATACTGGTTTTGTAACGATACGTTATAAAAACTAACGTTAAAACAATATTACGTAGTTTTTAATTATTGTTTTTGTGTAATATTACACAAGTATACTCTATTTTTGCATAGATTAAAATTTAAAATTTTCAATTATTGTTCTTTAAAATTTTATTAGCGTCACGAAGAATATATAACCTAAATAAATAAAGTAATATCTAAATTAAAACAATGGATTTTTTTTTGTAATATTTGTTATTAAACAATTGTAAAAAGACTTATAATAAATATTTATCACTACAATTTAAAAGA
This sequence comes from Battus philenor, assembly GCF_028537555.1. Taxonomy (NCBI): domain Eukaryota; kingdom Metazoa; phylum Arthropoda; class Insecta; order Lepidoptera; family Papilionidae; genus Battus; species Battus philenor. The sequence continues at coordinate 805,067 of NW_027181759.1, read as the reverse complement.
GACGGGGTGTCCGGTAGCAAAATACATATTACAAAATCAAATGAAAAGAAAATTACTATAGCAATATATCATCTATATATATAAAAGAAAGTCGTTTTAGTTACACCACTTATAACTCAAGAACGGCAGAACAGATTCGGCTGAAAATTGGTAGCTTAGAGCCAGGAGATGGACATAGGATACTTTTTATCCCGTTCGACAGCGTTCCCGTGTGACTTGACATAAAACGTCAGTCACTATAAAATGTGGTATAACAAAAAAGAATCAGACTTGGAATAACAAAACGCAAATGACAGCTATGTAATTGACGTAAAATGACAGCTATGTATTGACGTATGGATGACAATTTGATATTTGTAAGAAATCAATATTAAAACTATTTCTATTAAATAAATAATTAACAAGTGGATTGAAGTGAAGTGAAGTTTAATTAATAATGCCGCGACCAAGACGATCGAATCTTTCCCGACAAAGCCGTAATGCAAGAAGAATACAAAATACTGCAAATGAAAGGACTGAAGAAGAACAAGAAATTGCACGTGAACAGCGCCGCGATAGTATGGCTCGACTTCGTGCTTCTCAATCACGAGAGCAAAGTGAAGCAGCCCGTGAAACAGCTCGGTTGGCAATACAGAATCGTCGAGCGAACAACAGAAGGCAACAAATAGATAATGTGCGACGCAGAACAAGATATTTAGCTGAATTGAATCGAGCAGCGTTTCGATACGATTGCAGCAATGATTACAGCTTGCATTCTAGCGTTTGCATTGGGCAAATGCACGTTGTTTGCGAGTATTGTGGTGCATTAAAGTTTTCCGGAGAAACGCCTGGATTATGCTGCCTTAATGGTAAAGTGAAATTGCCAGTGTTGACTCCGCCACATGAGCCATTGTATTCATTGCTTTGTGGCGAAACATAAGAATCACGCCACTTTCTTGCAAATACTCGAAAATACAATAGTTGTTTCCAAATGACGTCATTTGAGGCAGACATTATCCAAGAAGGAGGATTTAATCCGACATTTAAGGTACTCTACTCTATCGTATCTAAGTAACTCTACTCTCCCACAGAAAAAGTGTTTATAACCCAGTTAATACTGTCTGGTTTTTATTTTGTAGATACAAGGACAGATTCACCATCGAATTGGATCATCACTACCTTTCGAAGATACACAGAATAAATTTTTACAAATATATTTCATGGGCAGCATGGAAGAACAACTTGATCGACGCCTAGGGATCAATGCAGGAATGAAGCGAGCAATTATTCAAGACTTGCAGTGTCTGCTTCATGAACATCATGCGTTGGTCAGGTTGTTTAAGAGTGCTTTAGAGCAAATGCCAAATGATGACTATAAAGTTGTCATCAAAGCAGATAAACGACCATCTGGAACACACGAACGCACATTTAATGCTCCAACAGTAGACGAAGTTGCCATCCTGATTGTTGGTGAACAATTGGAAAAACGCGATATTGTGCTTACACGTCGCGATACTGGGCAACTGCAACAAATATCTGAAACTCATCGATCATATGACGCATTGCAATACCCACTGATGATTTGGCAAGGAGAAGATGGATATTATTTTAATATTAAAATGATAAATCCATTGAATGGTAAAGTATCAGTATCTTAATAATGGTTAATGTCTGTATTATTTGTCTTTGAAATGGTTAATTATCAAATTTCGAATTTCAGGTGAAGAAACTACAAAGAAAGTTAGCTCAATGAATTATTATGCATATCGTTTGATGATTCGTCAAAATGCTGACAACTATTTGCTGCGGTTTCGTCGATTGTTTCAGCAGTATTGCGTTGACATGTATGTAAAAATAGAAACGGAACGTTTAACATTTATTAGGTTGAACCAAGCCAAACTGCGTTCTGAGGAGTACATCCATTTACGTGATGCAGTTAGTACTGAAGGAAATGCAGCTAATATTGGTCGATTAACTATTCTGCCGGCGACGTACATTGGTAGCCCACGTCATATGCATGAATATGCACAAGATGCAATGACATACGGTCGTCATTACGGCCGGCCAGATCTCTTTATTACTTTTACCTGTAATCCAAAATGGATTGAAATTACTCAATTGCTGCTTCCCGGACAAACATCAAATGATAGACACGACATCACAGCACGTATATTCAGGCAAAAAATTCGGTCCCTGATGAACTTTATTGTTAAACAACGCGTCTTTGGAGATACTCGATGCTGGATGTATTCAATCGAATGGCAAAAGCGAGGCCTGCCGCACGCACACATTCTTATTTGGTTAGTGGAAAGAATTCAGCCTGACCAAATAGATGATATCATATGTGCCGAGATTCCTGATCATGAAGACGATCCAGACCTACATGATGTTGTTACTACTAATATGATTCATGGACCGTGTGGTGCCATCAATCCCCAATCACCTTGCATGGTCGATGGAAAGTGCTCTAAACGATATCCACGGAAATTAACGGCGGAGACTGTCACTGGCAACGATGGGTATCCGCTGTATCGGCGTCGATCACCAGATGACAACGGTCGAACTGTCACAACGAAAGTGAAAAGAATGGATTTCGTTGTCGACAACAGTTGGATTGTTCCACATTCGCCACTTATTTCTAAAACGTTCAAGACACATTGCAACGTTGAATACTGCAATTCAGTTAAGTCCATAAAATATATTTGCAAATATGTCACGAAAGGCAGTGATATGGCGGTTTTTGGATTGCAATCCTCAAATACCAACGATGAAATTTCACGCTATCAAGTTGGTCGTTATGTGAACTGTAATGAAGCGATTTGGCGTATATTCGCATTTCCAATTCACGAACGTCATCCTACTGTTATACATTTGGCGGTGCATCTGGAGAATGGTCAACGAGTATATTTCACGGCTTCGAATGCTACGCAACGTGCTGAAACACCTCCAGCAACTACATTGACCAGTTTTTTTGCAATCTGCCAAAGCGATCAGTTTGCACGAACTTTGGTTTGCTCGGAGATGCCACGTTATTATACTTGGAATGCTTCATCCAAGAATTTTCAAATACGGAAGCAAGGTGATGCGGTTCCTGGGTTTCCAGATGTGCGTTCTACTGATGCTCTTGATCGTATGTATACAGTTCATCCAAATAATGATGAATGTTTCTATTTGCGGTTGTTGCTGGTAAATGTGCGTGGGCCAACTTCATTTGAGACACTACGAACTGTTAATGGTGTAACATTCCCAACATATCGTGCTGCATGTGAAGAATTGAACTTATTAGAAAACGATACCTATTGGGATACGACAATCGCTGAAGCCATTATCTCTGCATCTCCAAGTCAGATACGCACAATATTCGCTATCATAATTTCGACATGTTTTCCATCAAACCCATGTAACCTGTGGCACAAATACAAGGATAGTATGTCAGAAGATATTTTACATCAAAGTCGTGTCAGTTCCAGAAATCACAATATTGAGATGAATGAGGAGATACATAATCGTGCTTTACTCTTGATCGAAGATATGTGTTACCTCATGTGCGGTAATTTATTAATCAGGTTAGGAATGCCAGCGCCAAATCGTGAAATGAATGACGCATTTAATCGAGAATTGGAACGGGAACGTGAATATGATCACCAGGAATTAGATTTAGTAGTTCAAAGGAATGTACCCCTGTTAAATTACCAACAAAAGGAAGTTTATGATACTTTAATGAAGGCTGTCGCTGATGAAAATGGTGGTTTATATTTCCTAGATGCCCCTGGTGGAACTGGCAAGACATTCCTTGTCATTAGTTTTAGCAACTGTTCGGGCGAGATCCAACATAGCGGTTGCAGTTGCTTCTTCTGGAATAGCAGCCACATTGTTAGAAGGATGCCGTACGGCTCATTCAACATTCAAATTACCGTTACATCTTCAAACTATTGAAGAACCAACGTGTAATATTGCAAAACACTCAGCAATGGCCAAAGTTTTAGCGGCATCGAAAATCATCATCCGGGACGAATGCACAATGGCGCATAAACGTGCATTAGAAGCACTTAACCGAACATCAAAAGATTTACGCAATGACTCGAGATGTTTTGGAGGAGCAATGATTTTACTGTCTGGCGATTTCCGCCAAATACTGCCAGTAATTCCAAGATCTACGGCTGCCGATGAAATAAACGCTTGCCTCAAATCGTCAAATCTATGGCGCTATGTGAAGAAACTGCAGCTGACAGCAAACATGAGAGTTACATTGCTTAATGATACATCTGCTGAAGATTTCTCGGAGCAATTACTGACTATCGGTAATGGTCAAGTACCTGTCGATGAATCGAGCGGATTAATATTATTTCCAAATAATTTCTGAATTTTGTCTCATCAAAAGACGAACTTATCAACAATGTATTTCCAAATATTATTTCTAACTACAAAAATAATGAATTAAAAAGCGAGCAATTTTAGCGGCTAAGAATAAAGATGTAGATGGCCTGAACTACATAATTCAAAATAAGATCATTGGAACAATGCATTCATTCAAATCTATTGACTGCGTCACAAATGAAGATGAAGCCACCAACTATCCAATTGAATTTTTAAACTCTTTGGACGTGCCTGGCTTACCACCGCACAATTTACGCCTAAAGGTTGGCTCCGTAGTAATCATGCTTCGAAACATAAACCAACCAAAACTGTGCAACGGTACGCGTTTGGTGGTTAGTAAATTGATGAACAATGTAATTTACGCTACGATAATGATAGGAAAATTCAAAGGTGAGGAAGTTCTCATTCCGAGGATCCCGATGATCCCAACCGATATGCCGTTTGAATTTAAAAGACTTCAATTTCCGATACGTCTTGCATTTGCCATGACCATCAACAAATCACAAGGCTAATCCTTAAAAGTTTGTGGTTTAAATCTAGAACATTCATGTTTTTCACATGGTCAATTATTCGTGGCATGTTCACGGGTCGGAAGACCATCTGCGTTGTATATTTTTGCGCCTGATAATAAAACAAAAAATGTCGTGTATCACAAGGTACTTAAGTGAAGAGCAACCTATGTACTAAAATACAGAAATAATAATGAATGATTAATGTAGTTATTTAATTTTTTTTTGTATTTTTTCCAAAAAAAAAATCTGCTTATTTATTACCATTAAGGCGGAACAAAGTTCGCCGGGTCAGCTAGTATTCAAATAAAATTAAAAAGATAAAATATGCGGATTTTAATTTTAAAAAATATCTTGCCTAAATATTGATTATCACGTTGGGCACACTCTTCTTCACTGGCGTTGTTCTCAAGTCTAACGCGACAAAAAACTTACTAACTGAAGGAGCTAGCGTTGCTCCCCCTTTCACGAAACGAAGTGGCTGAATATTGGTCCTTTTCTTACTTAGACATGCATTTGGTTGTATCTATTCTCAAACATCGCGTTATCCCTTGTCACACTGCATATGCACCTCAGGTGATGACACTTCTGTGTGGACCAGAAGTCCATAGAGGTTAGATGTGAATGTCAAAGAAAAAATAATCAATTTGAAATTAGAACTAAACTGTCTATTAGCGGAGTAAATACTGCTACGTAACTGTCAGTATATAAAACAATTTTTTTTTTATTTTAGAAAAATCGCTTACAGCGATCAATGACGCAGTTATAATAAAATTCTGCACTGCAACTGTATTTATTCTAAATTTAAATGGAAATAATAATGTAATTAGCACTTGTCTACAAACTATATTAAACTAGACATAATATTATTAAAGAAGTTTTAATTAAAAGAGTTTTGGTTATCTAGATCGACTGAACTGAACTTTTATAAGTACAAATATCTTTACGGATTCAGTTTGTTGAAGGGACTTTTATTAAACATCTTAATACAAGATGATTATTTATATGTAGATATAAAGGTTTTAAAGGAGTGAATGCTTAGCTCATTAGTTTTCAAAAATTTAAAAGTTATTGATAAATACATAGAACTGTTTTATCATCTTTTTTTCTAAAAAACATACTAGATGGCGCTAGCTATCAAGCCTCTACGACGTAGTACTGATTTACCGACGTTTTGATGTTTTTAAAACCATTCTGTATGAGTGTAGAACATTTTGTATACGTGCACTAAAAATTATAATTATATACATAATAAAATTGTTTCTGTCTTCCCGGACCTTGAAGAGCAGCCTACCATTATCTACAGTTATTTACAATCGTCTTGTATAAAGTGATCATATTGAAATATGTTACATTAATTATTTTTTTCTATGAAATAAGTTCTGACGGTAAAAAGTTTGCAGAGATAGATAGTAAATAATAATCTCATTAAATCTCATTACTCGTTAGTCGATAGACGGCCACTGCAAGGTATAGCCCTTCACCACAGATCGCGATGATGACCTGTTGTGATGCCAGGGTCCAGCGACCGGTGGAGAGGCTTCCTATGTTTTTCTCCCGCTGTTATATTAATAAGGCAAGATAATATGAAAACGGCCGTTGGAGCCGACAGGTTCTTGAGTAACGACCACAAGCCGGTAAAAACGAGAAAGTCACGGGAATTCCCTTGATTCGGGCAATGCAAGACCGATAATCTTGGTGAACTTTAGGAAAGCGTGTTCTAGGCGTTTATCAGCTGATATGATAATGATTCCTGAAATTTTCCTTGACATACTGATTTCCTCTTCCTATCCCTGCTTTGTGTACCTCACTACTAAGCATTGAGATTTTTCTTGGAATGTTTTTATATTGGCCCATTTATTGAAGCCTTACGCTCAACATCTATCATGGGTGGATAGGGCCTTTATTTAGGTTAAAATTTTTTAAATAACTTTAACTAATTTCTGTACTCATCTTTCTTACCTCTCAATGTATTTAATTTTATTCTCTAATTACCTTCATAATATCTTTCATTCCTTTACTTCGATACATCGTCTCACTTCATTTGCCTTCCGTCCAGAGTTCTACATTTTTTAAATTTATTATATTCATCATTTGTTTAACAATTTATTTATTATTCATTCTTATTTATTTTCTTACTATCTATATCACACATAATTTTGGAAAGTTTGCATTACTCCAGCCATTTTGACATTATGCGTTGTTCAGGTTGGTCATCGTCGGCAGCGCATTGAAAGGAGAATTTCACAGAAATGTAATTCTTTATTTACGTTGGAATTATAGGAGCAACTTTATGTCATCGGCGGCGGCGCATCGATAAGGGGAATTCCATAGAAATGTATTTTTTTATTTACATCGGCATTACAGGAGCAACTTTACGTCATCGGCGGCGGCACATCAATAAGGGGAATCCCAGAGAAATGTATTTTTTTTATTTACATCGGTATTCTACGAGCAACTTTACGTCATCGGCGGCGACGCATCGAGAAGGGGAATCCCACAGAAATGTAATTCTTTCCTTACATCTGTATTATAGGAGCAACATTATGTATTCTTTGGCGGCTCATCAAAAAGAGGAATTCCACGGAAATGAAATTGTTCATTTACATCGATATAAATATGGGACGAAGCTCCAAAAATATACTTCTACTTCGGGCTTCGTGTTATTACTACCTCTAGACCTAACGGCCCTAGGAAGAATCCCACACTCCTTTTCCAACGATTATGATTGTTTTACAGCTTCTCCTGTATATATGAGGGAAAATTTCAAAAATACAATGACTTATTTCCATGACAGGTAAATTACTCTAGGATACATGGTCGTGGTTCATTTAGATGTTTATTCATAAATAACGACCGGCTCAGAGACGATCGGTGGCAGGCAGTTATTGGCTTGAAGCGCTGCATTCGTTAAGCTTGATTAACGGTATGTGCTGTGATATGTAGCTGTAGCGCTTTATTGTTGCAATTGTCTTTTCGCGGTAAGAGTGACATGGTGTGCCGTTATGAGAAGAAATATATATATATATATATATAATTAAAGGGGTTGTGGTTGTTGGCAACAAAAAGGCACAAGAAGAAAAAAAAATATATTTAATTAATTAAGGGTAGTGGGCAGAAGGCCTGGTCTAATTTTGCACCGCAGCTCGGTACTCCCTGATGGTGGTGGTAGCCAGCCGCACGATCTCCCAGGACTGGTCAGGCGGCAGCAAGTCGAGAGCAGGGAGCGCCGGTAGTTCACAGGATGTGTCGGTTCCGGTGCATGGTTATATTAATTCAACCTGAAATAGTAGGTAATTTTAAGAGTAAAACTCGCACGCCGGCGCGTGAGAAGACACGTAGCTGGTGTACGCAACCGACACAAAGAGTGTGCGCCGGTGCGTGAGACGACACCTAGCTAGTGAACGCGATCGAGGCCAGGTTCCTTCTGGCGGGCAATCTGTTAACTGCTGTCGCTGGTGCGCGGGCGCATTGGAATTTTTGTTAAAAAAAAACAAAGATCCGTTGAACCAATAGCATGCTCCCACGACCCCACGCCACTTGAGACGTACCGTTACCCGCTAAGGGTTGAACAATTTTTTGCTGTATTGCGATTTATGAGATGTTTCTCGTGTTTATATTTTTTTGGTTAAAATTTTAACTGAGATTTATGGGACGTTAACTTGCAACGTTACAATGGTTCCTACAAGTAGATAAAATACTCCAAAAGATTACTCGAGAGTCATGAGTCTGACTTCAGATTTCGTTAGGTTCTAGATTTAATTTCTTCCATATCTTCAACGAAGAATTAAATAAAACTACTCAAAGTGAAAAAAAAACTGAGTTAATTATGTTTATTGAACAAATCTACGTAAATACACTGCAATATCTGATTCAGGTGAAATTTTCTGACATTTGTTTAATTTCTTCTATATCTTCAACGAAGAACTGAAAAAAACTACTCAAAGTGAAAACAAAACTGAGTTAATTATGTTTATTGAACAAATCTACGTAAATACACTGCAATATCTAATTCAGGTAAAATTTTTGACATTTGTTTAATTTCTTCCATATCTTCAACGAAGAACTGTAAAAAACTGCTCAAAGTGAAAACAAAACTGAGTTAATTATGTTTATTGAACAAATCTACGTAAATACACTGCAATATCTGATTCAGATGAAGTAGACATTTATAACGATTTTACCGTAAGTTGGAATTTTGTTAACGCTAAACGTCAATAATCTATACAGAGATATGAAGAAGAAAGAGCTTTATGAACTCTATTTAGATTCTGTAAAATTATACACCTATCCCCGATTTACACGGTAGATACGTTCCAGAGAAAAATGTGTAAATCGAAAATTAAAAATTTTCAAGTCAAAACCGTGTAAATCGAAAAGCTTGCAGAAAATGAATGATTTTGCTATTTAACAGTTGTGGATTTTTTTCAATAATTGTAGGTGTACACAGGAATAAAAATAAAATGAATTGACAAGTTAAAATATTTAATATATTACGGAAAAACTGTTTTGTTATTTATTTAATTACAATACATTAAACAGAAGAACAAAAAATAAATTACTCTCATTCTTTTTTTCTGAATCGAAGGTTCGAATTCACTGTCATCAATCGAAGTTATTTGTGCCGATTCGATGTTTGAAGCAGAAACATTTACATTATGAGAGATGGAAATAATCGGTTATTAAAATAAAATAAAAAAAAATTATTTGGAAAACCGTGTAACAGCGAAAACGTGTAAAACAAGTACCGTGTAAATCTGGGGATAGGTGTACTCTGTTATGAAAAGTTAAGGTGAAATTATCATTTAAAATTCCCGGGCATAAGGAAGGCAGGTAGTTTTTATTGTAAGGTTGGTTGGACTGTCTATAACATTTGACAAGCGACTTGAAGCCGTCAAGTTTCGACAGGTACCAAAATCGCTGGATTATTGGAACGAAAGAATCAAAAACTTCACTCATATCGTTCTGCAACCACCGTATTCGCTTGATTTTGCTTCGTGCAATTTCTGATTTTTTTTGTAAACTCAAAAGGCTAATGCGGGGACGTCGTTTTGACACGATTGAGGAGATGAAGGCTGTACCGATTAAAGACTATTCCGATTGTTTCGAAGACTGGAAAAAGCGTTGGCGAAAATGCACTTTATCAGACGGGGTAACTTTGAAGAGGATGAAATTGATTTGGCAGAATACATGCAGTTTATTAAACGGTTTTATTTAGTTCGACCCGTACGGAATTTATTTGGAACAAAATTAGAAATTGAAATTTAAGCACCTTCTCGTTGTCAGATTGATCTGAAATTTGGTACACGCATTTAATTTAGATGACAATACAATATAATAAAATCAATAACATTATAAATTTAAGATGGCCGCCGATACAAAATGGCGGATTACGTATTTTTCCTTAACCCCCTCAATATGGGTATCAAATGAAAGGGCTACACTAGTAAAACACGGTGAATATGTCAAAATTGAAAATTCAAGATAGACGCCGTTCCAATATTGCGGACTAGGTACATATTTTCCCACAACCACCACAATATGGGTATCAAAAAACCGTTTAACTTAAAAGTATTTTTAATGTATTTATATTTTATAAACAAATCCATGTTGATTTTTGATCACAATTTTATTTTTTTTGTAGGATATAAAAAAAAAGAATATTAGGACAATATACTTTTTAAGACCTGTTTCAGACGAATTTAATAAAGTCTTCTGTTCACCCTGTTAGTGAACGACCGGCGCTGTGTTTAGAAAATAGGTAACAAAAGTCATGAACAATAAATAAATATTTAAATAGATTAGATTAGAATATGTAAATAAATAAATAAAGGGTTCTCAAAGCTGTACTTTGTGACGTAAGGACAAAAGATGCCATTATGCACGGATCCAGAGCACGCAATAACACTAGGCAGTAATGAAGTTTATTCTATGGGATTCCCCGCGGGAGGCCGGGGCACGGTCCGCGCATTAGCCGCTCTCTGCGTTATATGGATATATATTTTAATTACTTAATTCTAAGTTTAAAATGTTTTATATTTAGTCGTCGCAAATAAAGTAGTTTTATGAAAAAAATAAATGTTTTTAATAAACATTGTTGCAGACCGTAATCCTTAGGCTGATTGTTTAAAAATATTAAAAAGTTAGACTTTACTTACATCACTGTATTTTTAATGTGTTTTTAGACAATAATTAGCTTCCAGAGTTAACATTAATAACATTAAATTCCACGCATTAACACTCACACACACAAACACATTTATATATATGTGTGTATATATATATATTTATATATATATATATATATATATATATATATATATCCATACACGATTATTTATTTTATTCTTAGCGGCGTAACAATCTTTTCATTCTATATTTTCGTGACATTACATCGACTTGACATTTAAACGTCAAAAAAACAAAAGTGACAAGTAAGTTACGTTTATGAAGTTATAATAAGTAAATGAAACTTAAAAATAATTTTATTTTTATTACACATATATGAATGTAATAATTTAATGCAGATTTACTAAATATGAATCAAACGAAACTAGTATAAATAAAAGCCTTATTTGCCGTATACGAGATTGGAAATTATAAGTCGGACAAAAGCTCGGAGCTAAAGCGTGGTGTATGATTGGCTACAAGGAAAAAGGACAACAGATCCTTTTGGGAATAACGCGAACGGGATGACAATAAAAAAAAAGGAATCGGTCGGATCGGCTCGTAGCGGAATTGGTAATTTGTTCCCTTCCCCCCACCCCTAGGATGTCGCTCGTGAAACGGGCCTTGTAATTTCGCATCTGGCTATGATTGATGACTTGTCCAAAAGTGTTAGTGGAAAATTTTCAAACGCTTTTATTTTTTTTAAAATTCCTTTCATCGCAATTTCTATCTGTTTATATCCCAGATGTTTTATTTCGCTCTTGTACATAGCACTAGATACAATTATAATTATTTTATTCAGGCGTTACCTTGCGGAAGTCCATCCTAAGTGTTGAGTGGTTTGACGGTGACAGTAGTGTGATTCGCATTGTTTGCCGCATGCGCATTTGTCAGTGGGCTGGCGGGCGGTGCACTTGGTTGCACGACTACCACTGCATGTGCGGAAGTGGCTGGATATTGGTCCTTTTCTTAATTATAATTATTTTGTCCAATATTTTTCCATGTTATTAAAATTAGAGGTGGCTCAGGAACTAAAGAGTAATCCAGATGTTTGAATTTAAAAACTCTATTTATACAAAATAATGTCCGCTGGAGCCTTATGCTTCTGAATTGGAGACGACAAACCGACAAGCGCAGTGTATGACGCCCACTGGGATCTTAGAGTTCTAAAGTTGACTACAGGTCGATAAGTTCGGTCGAGAATGTTCTTTGCGGCCTTTAGGTTCTAAAGTATTGACCATGGATTGGCAAATGCAGCGTAAGACCTTTGGGGTGGAGTTTAAAAGGTTAGGTAGGCAAAGACAACACCTAACGTGCTGGAGCACAAAAATTAAAAAGCTTGGATGAAAGATAGACACAGTTTATTTTAAAGGTCATCCGCCTACAACTTCAGATACAGCAACGCCGTAATATATTATTTATTACGAATGAAATAATATTTATATAAAACTTTCACCACTCATTTGTAAATATTAAACATTGATTCAAAATTGATATAAGATAGTCTTTAATTCCATATTCCATCACAGCACTAAATATTTAATACAAATATGTCACTTGTCGCCGTTTGCCATTGTTATATTTCAAACATATTCTTCGGCGTGAGACGTGGTTTTGACAACCGCCTACAAATCACACGCCGGGTGTCCTTAGTTTTTGCGCATGCGTAGACCGATGGATTGACAGATAAGCGAAAGTATTTTGACAGCTGTTATTATTTCGCTACACGTTCACTGGAACCTTCTAAATTAGTCCACTGGCAGCTCAAGGTTGTGAAGTGTTGTCATGGATTAGCAAGCGAAGCGTAGAACTGCCACTTGGACCATAGATTCTGATAGTTGTTGGATGTATCTATGCTTGTTAATATTAGCTGTTTTAGTCTCAGCGAAGTGAATAAAAAATACGTAGCCATAAATATATGGAATCTTGTTTTCATTTCTATCTGAAGGTTATTAAAAATAAAACCCCGGGCCGTACAGGGCTGTGTTGCGTCTTTATTGCGTTCGCGAGCCCCGTCCAGTGTTATTGCAGATTCTATCAGTTTTATAGCTCGTAAGGGGCTAACTGCTGGAATTGAACATCTGGGAAGTATGTGTTAACTTCAATTACTTTTTATAACATCTGCCTTTAATTTTTATATACGAGTATATCTATTGTTTTGAGAGCATAACAGTAAAGACATTTGGAAGACAACACCGAAATATTATAAAAGAAAAACGTGTTAAGATTTTTATTTAAAATGTTTCTTCTAGTAGACATTATAATTTTTAAAAATAAATCTTTTAAGTCTGAGGCTATTATTTTAAATATCGCTAATAGATGGCGCTAGTAGTCGAATCACCTCGAAGAATCTTTTTATTTCTTCTTTTAATTGGTATGCTTTTGGGGAATCCCGTACTCCCTATAATATTAAGGACATGTACTATTTTATTTTAATATTCTTTCAGTTTATGTTATCTTATTACTCTCCTCTTCCGTTTTTCACAATTTCTTGCCATTTATTTACATTTCAGACGAGTTTTCATTTGACCCCAGTAGTAAGAAGGCATTTCACGGTAGAGTTGGCAATTTTAAACAAGAATCAGGGAACATCCAATATATTTTTATAGTATGCATTATAGATACATGAAATTCATCAACAGTTCATTATATTCATTAATTTTCGACCAGATATTACTCAGACAATAGTAACGGACCAAGTTTAAGTTCACTGCTCTCTGATACTTGTTTCAAAACGGAGAGTCCAAGTCGAGGTCACCTCAATGGGGCCTTTGAAAGTCATTCAAGCGTCTGCCTAAGCAATCTAGGAGTCCAACGGTGTACAAATCCAAGAAGCCTTCCAGATTTTCTTATCTTACGGGAGGTTTAAGGCGAAGCTTTCTCTGTGCTACCACCTCGAGGCAGAATTGTAAGTAAAAAAATCGATCCAGTCTTAATCTTTAGCAAATTAGGATTAATCATATCGTTATTATAATATTTTCCCTTTCTCTGGGAAGAGTTCGAAAATATAATATGAATGGTCACTATGAAATTGACTTTCTAATTAGGAACGGATATTGTAGCTAGGCCGTCAGATAATAATCACTGCATTCTTCTAATGAATGAACTGCAGCGAGATTTCTAATTTCAGAACCGGACTGTAATGCTTACAGTCTACTGATAGGTTGCGGGAAACTGTATGAAGCCTTTACCGTTTCAAACGGTCGTAACCAGTCAGCCGTTTCAAACGGCCGATTCCAATCGTCCCGTTTCCAATTGCAATATCGCAATGCGAGCTTTTGTTTATGCCACGCACTCGGTTGTGCGTCGGTAAATTAAACACTATTACGTATGCGATGAAGATATGAACATGAAAATATATGAAAATTATCCTAAAAGCTTTAAATAAATTTATGAACAATGACATGTTTGTGTATAAAACGCTGTGAAATGATCAAAGATGACAAAGAGTATATCTATATATCGGAAAGCTTTGGCTTCGAAACATGACGATAGATGGCGTTGGTAGTATATATTTAAGATATTCTTATCTTATGTAAAAAATATATTTATTTTCTTTTTGTCAAAAGGGGGATATATGTGAGGCGAGTATGGCTTCTGGCGTCTGCAGAAACTGCCACTAACATCCTTTAGCACCCTAGAGTGGTGCTAAATGAATAGCATTTCGCAAGACCAGTGAAGACCAATTACTCCGCGGGACGCCAAAGACCTAGTCACAGACTATACCATGTTTGACCCTCTCTAACTTATTCCTGATTTGTTGGTTATAATGTTCCCAAAGTTCCAAACTATCAGGTTATACCAATGGGTACACTTGCCCGAGTGCAGGGATATATTTACTGTAGCTCTTGCCTCTATCGTCTTTATCTTGGAAAGTCGGGTAGTGCGAGAACGTACTTCCTAACTCTTCGAGCAAGTGATGGAGTTGTAAGGCATTCATTTTCCGTACGTCACCAAGAACGCACTGAGGGTTCAATCCTCGCCCGGCACGCCAGGTAAGCTGGCTCCGTCATTATCCAGATCTGATCCCGGATATGTTGGCACACCTTCTCGATTTCCGTCACGGTATCTAGCTTAAATTACAACCGGCTGCGGTGGCTATTATCTAGTATATTCCTCTTGCTGAGCAGGCAAGTATCCAAGCTATGATAACTTACCGGTTGCCAGCTGGCAAGCTACTACGGTCGCTCTTAGCCAGACGATCACCCACCATGTGGCTTGTTAGTTAAACTAGTGACGATGACCACTCATTCCGCGTGGTGCTGAACGCACGGTCACAGATCATACCAGATGAACATCGTCTTGAGTTAACAATATAGCCACTAAGTAACAAAAACCTTTGACTCGTACCTACCGTTTAATGGAATCAGGCGTTACCTTGCGGAAGTCCATCCTAAGTAAGAAAAATTTGACAAAAATCGGTGTAACATAACTCCTGAAGATGCCCCGTGGAGGGGTAAAACACGTGTTGAGTGGTTTAACGGTGGCAGTTGTGTGATTCGCATTGTTTGCCGCATGTGCATTTATCAGCGGGCTGGCGGGCGGTGCATTTCGTTGCACGACTACCACTGCATGTGCGGAAGTGGGTAAATATTGGTCTTTTTCTTACTAGTACCTACCGCTCACACTGTGGCGGCCTGCTGATCCTTAAAGTGTTCTGATCCAAACAAACAGACTCGTAGTTCCGGTTGCGAATCGACTAGAGGCATTTTAATAGAGAAAGTAGGAATGAGGATTTGTTAGGAGATTCGTCTGACACGGCGCCAGGACGAGTCCAGATCGGCAGGTGTTTGTGGAAACGTCTAAAAATAAGTCCATAAATCTGGTATAGTCCATAAATGGTTACGAATCTAAACATTCATCCTGATTCTAGACTAGGTTGATATGTTATTCGCATCAATTTCGTCTATTTAAAGTTCCGGGACCACTTCCAGAGACTCATTCTCTCTCTGTCGATGTAATTAACCTCAAAACATATTCAGTTTAAGATCGAATTGAAATATTATCAAATTTTAATTTACTGCTCCAACCCTATATAGCGGATGTGTGTGATATAAATTATTATACAAAGAATCCATAGAAATCGTTTTTGATAATGGAAATTTTATTATGAAAGTCTCGTATTAATTTCCTGATAGGCAATTTGAGGTAACAGGTTCACAAGGCGAGAATATGTTTATAATTTATTCAGATACGTAATTATTTTATACTCCTATTTAAATTAGTACCAGCAAATATGTACATTTAAAACACATCAAAAGTAATTATAAAGTATAACTTTATCGTAAGTAATGTTGTCTATTCATTTACTTGTTTTCGTGTTAAAAATTTCGTGTCAAAAGATCTCATTTTGATACAAACAAGAATCAGATTGAGCTCCTCCATGATAGTATACGTGAAATTGATACTACGATTGCTCAAAGAGCGGACAACTAACTCAGATGGTTCTATTGTTTTTCTACATTTTTATGCCATGTTAATTCAATAATATTATATAGGAATCGAGCTGTGATAGCTCAGTGGTAGAGGATTGAGACTTGGAATCGTGGGTCGCTTCGATTCCCTGGATACAAACTTATATAATTCACACTTCTTTTATTAATTACATAGGATTGTCATTGCTCACAAACAAGTTTCCAGAGGATGGGCAGCAGCATCGTCTGCGTACCATATTATCGGACTGCGGTTGCCAATTGTGTGGCACGGCGATTGTGGTATATCTAATATATAAAATTCTCGTGTCACGGTGTTCGAACTTGAACTCCTCTGAAACGGCTTGACCGATTTTTACCAAATTTTATATGCTTATTTAGTAGGTCTGAGAATCGGCTATTATCTATTTTTCATACCCCTAAGTGATAAGGGTTGTTCACCCTTAAATTTTTTTGACGAAATTTTTTTTGTGATACAACATACAAAAATACATACAACCCTAAATTTTCACCCCTCTACGATCAACCCTTATTTTTAAATTGAAAATTAAAAATATTTTTTTTTGCAAAACAACGTTTGCGGGATCAGCTAGTCTCATTATAGATATCTCTGGCGGAGGAGGAGCTTTGCAGGGTGCGACCACGAGGTAGACGCGGTATGGATTAACCCCCACTTTTTTTTTAATGGCCCTGCTATTGGGAGCCTCTCGTACCCCCTATCTGGTGTGGGACAGGGACTTTTTGTTTTAATTTATTTAGTTTTTTACAATATTTTTTATTTTCTCACTCTTCATTTATACATCTTAGGATCTTTCATTCGGTTTTCTTCCACATTTCTTCTTTCATTCTCTTTCGCTCTGTGACCTTTCATTCCTCTCTCGTTACACATTAATATATTTTTTTAATTTTATTTCTGTTTATTTACATTGTTTTTTCGCTTCACATTAATATCACATATCACATTAACATTTCTTATTTTCTATTTACATTTGTATTAATTTTATTTAACTTTTATTTTTGTTAATTACTTTTATAATTATTTCTTTCCAGTATGAGAGGATAGCCCCCATTTGGTGAACCAATGACATATTTAAGGTCTTGGAAAGTCGCTGTATGCTGGCAGCGCAGGGCCATTCGTCGTGGCGATCTTTGGGCACGCTTTGCAGTGGGCGTCCATCGGCTGAAAAGAAGCAGGAAGCGCTATGAACGACGAAGGAATATAAAAATAACAGAACACTAAACCTTATTTTTTATTTATGTTACTATACCATTAAATTCTGTATAGTATTAATTGCACTAATAAAATTTAAATACAATATATATCCCGCAACGCTGTAATGTGTACGTGATAAGTAATCAACTATCGCCACGAAGAGTAGAAAATTATAGAAGTACTGATATTGCAATTAGAAATATGGGTTGATAGTACAAGAGTGAATCTAGTAATAATAAAAAAGGATTGTTAAAAAATGTTGGATTGGGCCATCCATATTGAGGGATTTGAAATATAGCTTACAACCGATTTTATACCTATTGAATATACATATGAAATTCATCAAAAATCGGTTAAGCCGTTTCAGAGGAGTATTGCAATTAAAACTGTGACACGAGAATTTTATATATAATACATTTATATAGACTACTGTACGCTCAGCGCGTTGATATGCTATAGACTAAAAAAAAAGGCAAGACATCATTTGTTCACTGTTTTCGTTTTAATTCAAATCAACAATAACAGCTGCTGTTATATATGAAATTCATTGGAATGACGGTAGCGCCATCTGTCAAAAATTGTCCATACTAACCTATAAACCTTTGTGAATATATGAACAACAACTTTGCTAAAGTTCATCATGTAATAAAATGCATAGTTTACGATTGTATAAAGGACATACAGACAAACGTGTATTGTTATATATATACAGCATGGTGGTGATAAGACCATTAGATGTTTTTTAAACCTGGTGAATATATCACTTTAATATTTACCGAAGCGATCTTTGGCTTTCGTACACTTCTTATAATGTTCATTAATATCAGCTTCGTACATTTTATTATTTGAGAATTCGGCGATGTCATGACAAAGGTGAAATTTAATAACCTCCTCCACTGCTATATTCTCCTTGACGGTATTTCTGGTTTTTATTTTTTTTGCCTTCTTAGATGTTTGCTAGAATTTGTTTCGCCTTTTGTATTTCGATTATGTTGAATTTAAAAGAGCAAAAGTTAAAAGAATGTAGATATATTAATGTTAATATCGTTTATTCTTAAGGTTGCTACGCAATACTTTTTTAATAACTAGTTATTTATGGGCTATAACTTAACATCTTATATGAAAAACGACAGACAACTTAAATAAAAAATAAAATAAAAATAAACTCGTAACATCTAAATTTCGTGTTAAAAAAGTTAACAAATCTTTTATAGGTTTAGTGTATGCACATATAATAAAGTACTACGAGATAAAATCTGGGTTGCATTCTCGGAGTACAATCTTACATAATTCACCCTTTGTGCATTAATTGTATAGGATTGTTCACAAACATGTTTCCAGAGGATGGACAGTGTCCTTTGGGTACCATAACACCATATTGCGATCCCAACCCGCCTGTGAAATGAGGCGATTGTGGTGTATCCCCCATATATATCTTTTGGGAAGGAAAGATTCGATTATGGTATATCCTAAGTAAGAAAAGGACCAAACACAGAGTCTCTGGGCACTAATCGGTGTAACATAACTCCTGAAGATGCCCCGTGGAGGGGTGAAACACGTGTTGAGTAATTTGACGGCGGCGGTTGTGTGATTCGCATTGTTTGTCGCATACGCATTTATCAGCGGGCTGGCGGATGGTGCACTTTGTTTCACGACTACCACTGCATGTGCGGAAGTGGCTAAAGATTGGTCCTTTTCTTACTTAGGATGGACTTCCGCGAGGTAACGCCTGATTCCATTAAATATGGTATATCCTTCCATAGATATCTTTTGGGGTGGCGTATGTCTTGTAGGCTTCTATGGACTGAAATAACTTAAGGCTTTTACACTTTTAACTTTGTATATTTACATGAATACTGTCCTTAGTTGTGTAGTTTTGATGGACTGTTTTACTCAATTTCAAGGGTGATCCATTAGAGTTTTCATATGATTCTTCCTTCTTAAAGTGGAACATCTTCACCATTAGCAGTTTATTCTATCTTGAACCAAAAATCACACCAATTGTTCTTTAAAAGTATAAAAATAATTTTATTAATAAAAAACACTTGACAATTTTACATCTAGTGACACTTTTAGTGAAAAGGTTTATCTCAACTGTAACATGACAACAGTAATAACAATGTACGATTGTTACAGTTCAGTAATTACCGGTAAGGAGCTTCCACTGATTGAAAGGCCGCGAGGTAAACAGAGAAAAGCCCCGCTCGTGTCTCCCCTGCCTCCTTTTCGCTTTGTACCATTTTGATTACTCCGTACCGGATCCTTTATGAAAGGCGAATTAAAAATTTTTCCTATATATATTTTTTTTCGTTTGTATTTTTATTTTGCTGGTGCTTATTCACTATGAGATCTCCTATTGTAAATGATTGATAGTAGCAGGTTTATTTGTATATAGAACTGAGTCTTGTGATCGCAGGTTTCGGGTTCGATTCCTGGGATATCATCATCATTTATTCCTATGTCCCCAAGATGAGGCAGAGGGCGTCCACAGTACATTGCCATCCCGGGCGATCTTGAGCCTCGCGCTTTACTTCGCTCGTCATTCCAACTGCCTTCACTTCTGCAGTGATCGTCCACCACCAGGTTTGCTTTAGGCGACCACGTCTTCTCTTTCCTTAAGGATTTCATTCTAGGACTTACCTCGGTACATGACAAGGGTCCTTTCGGAGCGTGTGGCCTATCCAGTTCCACTTGCAGCGTTTGATCTGCAGGCTGATCGGCATCTCATCGCAGCGTTTCCAGAGATCTACGTTGGAGACTTTCTCAGGCCAGTATTTACCGATAATACGTCGACGACAGTTGTTAACGAAGACTTGGAGCCGATGCGAGATATCTTTGGTGACCTTCCACGACTCGTATCCATATAGCAACACGGTTTTCATATTGGAATCATATTTTGAGCTTAACTCTCCTAGTCAGTTTCCGTGATTGACATACACAACAGATCCGTGCGAAGGTTGATTCCTGGGATATAATTATATATAATTCACACTTTATACAATAATTATATAGGATCGCCACTGCTCATAAATAATTTAAATTCCGCTTTAAAAGCGGCGAGCGATATAATAATTTTATGCCACATAGAGATAGATATAAACAGGCATAAATAGTGATAATATGTCGTCGTCGTAGGAAAATAAATGTAGAGAAAATGATAAGAGAAGCAATTACCAAAATAATTGCCTGTTTTGAGGAAATATGTTCAGAAAAATAAGACATCCTTCTAATTGCAGACTTTTTTCGTTTCTACACTTAACGCCACCTATGGGGATGTTTTGGTACTAATTTTCAGTTTTTAATTTTTAAAATTACAGAATGCAAAATTATTTCACAACGAAATGTGTTAAAGTTTATATATATGTATATTGCTAGCTGCTACGGCTATAATACTTTTATTTAAAATCATTCTTGGGCGTTCGAATTTTAAATTCGAACGCTGATTTCGATTCGGATACCATCAGTCATGTGTTAGCTGCCGTTGTGTTAAGGTCTTGTAAATTGTGAATACTCTTTGTACATATGTAAATATATCTACATAAATCCGTATACATGTCCCTATCTAAGTATATCAAATGATTAATTACCTTTTATTTCACGTGTTTTCCTTTCCTTGTTTATTTATTCTTTCTGAGACAAGTGCGATCTGAGTCAATTTCATATTTTTATTTATTATTGTACTTATAAAATGCTTTATACCGTATTTATTATAAGCTTATATGATATATGACCATGTATGTTTTTATATATGTATGTTTTGTACACGTTAACTATCCGTTGTTTATACTTCTATTATTTCCTTACTACGGTTGTCTGGAAGAAATTGCCTCGTGTGAGGACCTTGTACTTTTTAATTTATTATTATGTAACTATATATATGTAGTTTCTAGTATGTACAGTAAAAAGTAGCAAGCAGACATAACATAAGATATGTCACTTTCTACATATGCATTATTTGCAACTTAGCATTGCTTTATAATTATGTCAGTCTAAAGACGCCCTTTGCAAGGTATAGACCTCAGCGACCAGCGATCTTGATAATGTCGTCGTTCCACTTGAAACGGACCCTATCCCCGCTGCGCTTGCCGCCTCGTGGTCACTCGAGTATACTTCTGGTCCAACTGCCATCATTTGCGCGAGTATTATCATTCAAATTCAAAACTACATATTTATAGAGAATTAACTTCAACTTGCTTCTACTGATTAATATTCGTTATTCAGCACTTGTGATTGGCGCATACATTACACAGTGCAATACCAAATGGAAATGCGGGATATATGCCAGGGGTGAACAACCTTTTTAATCGAAGTACTAATTTAAATTTTGAAATTGTTTTATGTCGTGCATATAAAGTAACAGTTATTAATAATCTACAAACGATAAGAACATGAAGTTTTTATCTTTGAACAAGTCGCTTTATGAATAAATTGTCATAAACAAATTGTTTTACTTTAGTATGTACTACCAAATTATTATGTATATAATAATATATTGATGGGAGAAAGTTAATAAAAATAATAAATTTTTGAAATATTAGGTGGGTCGCATTAACATGTTTAAGGAGTCGCAAGTGGCCCGCGGGCCGCGGGTTTGTCATCCCTGCTTTATGCGATCGACAAATTTAAATTCGTTTGTAATCTATACGAGTTATAATGCAATACAATTCGTACACTTTGATGGATCGATTCTAATTATAGATATAAAGCAATTTGTATGTCTGTTAAAATTTAACTGCCTCATTATGTAGCGATCTTAGGCCTATGTCTTGTCTGTCTATGTATGTCTATGTATATCTCTGCTGAAATGATCATGGTGATGATGATAAAATGTCTCGGAATGAAATGTTAAAGAGCAATAATTGTCTAATTTTTTTTGTATCAATAGAATATTTTTGATTATTTAAAATTTGTCTTTTATTTTGTTTCGTAATGTACGATGCACCTTTAGGATATAAATATTTCGTACCGTATATCCAATGGTAATGTAATTATTTTATACGCATTTGAATTTTTAATACGAATATGAATAATACAACAAAAAGTCGCGTTTAAAGAAAGGAAGACCACAGTATGGAGAGATACAGAGAGTTGTATGATCATAAATACAATATTAATCTGTAAATAATTTATATGTGATCTTTTTTGAATAAATAAAAAACAAAATGGCCGCGTTTAGAGAATAGAAGACTGCGGTATGGAAGGCTACAGTTAGTTTTCCTGAAAAATGTTGTTAGATTTAGATTCCCAATACCCAGCTATGAGAAGTATCTCGCTAGCTTAGTGATTGTAAAAATAATATTACGATATATTACTGTTCAGCAGTATAAATAAAGATATTTTTATATCTTACTACATAAAATTAGTGACTGCTTTGTGGAAACTGTGTTAGTTTAGCTTCCATGGCATCATAATCATTTTAATCTTTTAATGTCCAATGCTGCACATAGGCTACAAATTTACAATAGGATTGGTTGGAAGCGATCTGCACTACACATTGTACTTTAATAATGTCGTCTATCCATCTTATATATGGACGATTTTTATTTCATTCCATAACAACTTTCCTTGTGGATTTTACTATCGTATTAACACAACCACTGTACCGCGCTAAAGAAACAGGCCAGATGAGAGAGCTGAATATAGAGGGAAAGTATTTCTTGTAAAAACGTGGACTTTGAACACAACCACGTCAACATGTAACAAGGTTTAGTCTGTCTATGAGAAAGTTTCACTGGGAAAATTATTTCCGAAGTCACGCCGCGGACTTCTGCAACTAAGTTAGCAGCAATAGCAACTTGAGGAGCTTGTAAGTTAGCCAGCGACCCATGCTGAGCGCAAATTGACTTGTAATTTCACTTGTTTGTAATTGCATCTTTACTTAGAACTTATAACAGTGGAATCAAGTATGTTTTAGATTTTTTGTTATATATATGGATTTTGTTTTTCCTCTGGAACTTTATGGTGAGAACCACGGACTAGGAAATTTACCCAAAAAGTGGAAAGATGACCTTTTTGGGTGGATTTCGTGGTCATTGAAAGATGGTGAATGAACGCTTCCAACTGGTCAAATTCGATTAAAAATATACGATGATATAGATAATAGAGAAACAAAGCAATATCAATATTAAATAGATGTAAAAATCAAATTTAAATTTAGGATCCAACAAAGAAGAAGATGGAAGTAAGTCGATGTACGAAAGAAAAGGAATGCAAAATTTTGTGAAGGTTAATTAGAAAAGGATGAAAGGTATTAAGAAGGATGATAGAGGAGCATGTCAATAAAATAATTATATAAAAAACTATTAATAGTATAAATAATCCCTGCTTTACCGTGGTAGGGGAATATGAGAAGTCCCCAAAAAAGGGAGCCATAAAAAATTGTTAAAATTTAAAATCTTGCGAGCGACAGAAATGATGATTTGAAACATATACCAACTAAGGTTTCGCGAAGGTTTTGTTTACCAACTGTTCCTATGTAATACGCCTGTAAAGCCTCCTCGTGCGTTACGCCGACGTTTATCTGCCAGCGATAATTAGAGGCTTTTGTGTTTCAAAGACAGATGTGACTGCGGCGGCTGAGTAAACACGGAGATTATACCGAGCGGTATAATTGATACGCTAATCTAATGTGCATTTCTTTACGAGAATTTTAAACTTTTTAATAAAGGTATAGCTTAGTATTTAATATACAGAGTGATTGCTTTTAGGTTTAAAGGCTATTTGCTGTTAATTAATGTACGGTACACCCTATCGAATATATAACATAGGCGTCAGAAATATTAAATAAAATGATGATAATATGGTAAAAAAAGCGTTTTCAAAATTTGAATCAATTCAAAATAAAAATATCCTTCATTCTAATAGGACAAGCACCTTTGAAACGTCAAACATAAAGTGTCGTCATTGTTGTCCCTACAGGAAGCTACCACCAGCTCGGAAGGCAGTTCTGTTGAGAGCCGGCGAGAAACTCAACAGTTGCTCTTTACAAATATAGTTTTATGAAGAAAGCTTGATTATAAATAGCTTCCTGAGTGAGCATCGACAGGATTTAATTCCACATATTATTTTGGATATTATGATATACTTTTTTTAATGATTTTTTTAATATTAGATTTAAATCTATCTAGTACCAGATCTGAAATTAATTGTGGAATTTTATTGTACATATATATACCTTGTGCTATTAATGATTTATTTGAATACGAGAACTCGGAGCGTATAACTTATTTTATTATAGTAGAACTTATATCCTATAATATAACGTATAACTTCCTTGTATTACCACTGTGTGTATCATTGTTTATATATTTTTGGATGTTTTTGCGAACAAAGAAAACATTATATATATATATATATATATATATATATATATATATATATATGTTTAGCTTGCTTAAAAACTTCTCGCAAAGAATCCCAAGGTCCTAGCAATATATGGCCCACACAGGTTTACTGCGCATTAAAATTAATTATTGTTTAATAGACCTCATAAAGAATAGTTCTTTATTGTGATTTAGGTTGATATATTGGTAATGCCGTCTCTATTTGTAAAAAGCACTGCCCATTTTACAGCCTGTTTAGTTTTCTCTTTACAAACATTTCATATATGCAAGAATTATTGAATTATGTCGAAAGAAATATGAAATCACTGTCGAATTTAAAAGCAAAGTTCATCATTATTTTGTCAGATGATAGACCTCCATTATAAAGTAAAAGTTTCCCTTAAAGATAGGCACAATGATCAAGTCATTGAGGCGATCTTCGCTGGAAACTAATGCATTGCAAGAGGCGTCTATCAGCAGATGTAATAATGAACTTTGGTTTTCTATTTGACAGTGTTTTCGTCTCTGTTTTGATATTATTAATTAATTTGTGTAGCAAACATGAAGTACTTGTAAAGAGGAAACTAAAGGCTATTAATAGGCAGCGATTTTTTCGAATAGATACAGCATCTATTTCTTTCACTCTTTCTCTGTCCTTCTCTTCATCTCTTTCTCTCTCTTTGATCGACTCTAGCTAAAGTTTATAACAATATACATAATACTGGAATTAAATAAGAACCAAACAACTTATTTTTATTATTTTTAAAGATATTATGTGTAAGTAAATTGTCTGAAAAGCTAACCTTTCAAAAGCATTGGAATTATTTACTGTCACAACTGCGGAACACCATGAGAAGCATGCCTAACCTTGAAGTCTTCTATAATGGTATCCTTCAACTTAAAAGCTTCGAATGTCCCAAACGCTTCCTGATCTGAGAAGTGCAATGATCTTTCGTTGCCCGCATTCGACTTCCCGTGAACTTGACTAAAGTCAATCCACCTGATGGGTGGCTTAACCACGTCACGAACCTTCCAAACGGCAGTTGGTTGTACCTCGCCCTCAGTTTATTCAGATGATCAATTCTTCGAGCAACGATGATGACCTATGACATATAGTGACCAAAGTTATTGTTATTATTGGATAGAAATACATTAGAGGTCCGTCTCGCCGCACTATTGTTTAGCGTACAGTTTAATAATATGCTTTATCGCGTTAAATTCCTAACCTCAATGCTATAAACACGAGAAATATTTAATTACTTAAGATGGTAAACTTTATTCAATGTTAATTAGATAAACTAATATACAAGATAAATATACGCGAATGTTAAATCTTATTTTATTGTCACAAACTAAGGTTGACCTTGTAAGCTTTGGCAAGGTGACAAGCTGTTTCAATGTCGTTTTCGAAGCCTTTGCAAAAGGATTTCAATCACCGGGTAGGTGATCAGCTATTTGCTCGAAGTAGTTTATCTATCTTCAAGCTATATGGCCATAGGTGGATGGGACTCACTTCTAGGTCATGTTCCAGAACGCCAAAAGCCTTTTTAGTGATAGCCAGAGCCGTGAATATGTATTTATAAATTTGTCTTATTCAACTGCGAGGGGTCTTTAAATTTCGACCATATGAATTCTACTAATAATTATAATTCAAAATGAATTAACTCAAGTTAACAGGCACTAATAAAATGACAAATTTTAATATTTATATATATATATATATATATATATATGTATATAGAAAGAGAGAGATAGAGAAGTATTCAGTAGAAACACTTCGGCTAGTTTCCTACATTAGGTTTTTATTTAAATAGTGATTTGTAATAAATATCTCTACTATTAGTAGCGTAGTTTATAGCTATCTAATAAATAAATATATTTATTATCCAAAATGAACTCTTATATAATCTTTTATACCCACAATAATTTAGTTCCCGCTGCGTCATTTTACCTGAAAATTAATCTCAGTGGGTGTTTCTGATACGTGATAGTAAATATCTTCTAAATTTAGATTAAGATAATAAATAATTTTCCGGAAGAACTCTCTTTTTCTAAGAAGAACTATCCATACACACCTTCAAAACTTTCTTTAGCCTTTTAATTTCAGGTCTTAGGCCTTTAATATCTAAACACCAATTGATTTCCTTAATTCAAAACTCTCAACTTGATTTAATTGTATTATTTTTATTGTATTATGCATTGTATTATTTATTGTATTATTTATTGTATTATTTATTGTATTATTTATTATATGTATAGAGCTAAAAGATTTCTAATTTTTGATTGAATATACAATCTTCACTTATGTTGGTTTCATCAGATATATCTACAGTACCAAGTTGATTTGTCCGCTACTCGAAGCTGCATCATGGCAGACGGTAGAAATTGTTAATTATACGTCAATTATTTATACAGCAAGTCTCGCTTGTCCGACATAATTCATTTGCAGCTTGCAAATTAGCAAGCGTCGTCGAGCGCTGCGACCCCGATTCGTATCGAATGGACTCGTGTTATTTTTAATTTACTTCTATCGTTCCTTTTTATTGTGAACTAAGTTAAATGTTAATTTTAGCTTGAAATTATTAAGATAATTAGTTTAATTAAATAATAAAGTCACTGAGATTATATAGTCGTAAAGGCTGAGACCGTGGAGGACCTGGGTACAATGCTAGATGATCTAAATAGAGCCTTCGGACAAGTAGGCCTTAAAATAAATATGGATAAGACGAAAGTGATATCTAATATCCATGTAGTGCC
This sequence comes from Battus philenor, assembly GCF_028537555.1. Lineage (NCBI taxonomy): Eukaryota > Metazoa > Arthropoda > Insecta > Lepidoptera > Papilionidae > Battus > Battus philenor. The sequence continues at coordinate 777,310 of NW_027181759.1, read as the reverse complement.
TTCTTAAGTAGTTGTCGACTATATATAACTGGAACTTTCCGGCTTAGTAAGTCCAACTTTGAATAAGCGATCACTCGCCTTATCCAACTCAGATGTACAGCGTTTACGAAGCTCCGAAATTCGTTCTTGTACAAAATAGCGCATATATGAAGACAAAGGTCTTTGACCAATGTGTGTTGTCGGTGATGACACATGGATCCGAGACGTGGAGCGATGGATCTGATAAGAAGGCTCAAGCTCACCCAGACAGCAATGGAGAGAACTATGCTCGGAATCACGCTGCAAGATCTAATCAGGAATGAGGCTGAAAAGAAGAATAAATAAACAGCAGTTAAAGTCTTTTACACCTAAAACCAATCATCCTGTATAATACATTTTAATTCCTTATAAGTACAGCTATCCCTTCATCTGAACGCACTCACAGTGAATAATAAACGCATTGTTATAAACTAGCAATTACTTAGTTAATCAATGTACAGTTAATTATAGACATAGGCTTTACATCCGGCTCCGAGTAACACCTCTAAATTAAACGTTTGGTTAAAATTTAATAGACATGTGAATTACAGTTGAAGCAACTGTCTGTTCTAAACAGTTAACTTTTTAATGTTACGTACCTCAGTACGTATATATATATATATATATATATATATATATATATATATATAAATGTGTAATAAAGAAGTTCAAGCTTGGAAATGAATTTCTCTGACCGTAACCGAGAACTATCTCGAACTTACTATAACCTTCTCCGTAGGTGTACTCCCGATGTCGACAGTTCAGTGTTGTTTTTCGAGCTATAAGATTAAGATCTACGATCAGTGATACAAAGTGACTATTCGGTAAGTTATTTTATAAGTGAAATCACTTATTACTTAAGCGATTTGGAAGCGTAGTTTGAACTAAGCGAAAGTATACTTTATGTTAAAGTAGGGTGACCATCTGATTTGTGAATAAAGGACTCCTTGTGAACCAGTCGTGTTTCATTTCGAGTCAGAACCCTCTGTACGTAACATTAATAAATTAACTATTTAGAACAGACAGTTGCTTCAACTGTAATTCACATGTCTATTAAATTTTAACCAAACGGTTAATTTAGAGGTGTTACTCGGAGCCAGATGTCAAGCCGGTGTCTATAATTAACTGTACATTGATTAACTAAGTAATTGCTAGTTTATTACAATGCGTTTATTATTCATTGTGTTTGCGTACAGATGAAGGGATAGCTGTACTTATAAGGAATTAATATGTACCTATATATATATTTATATATATAGTGTTACTGTTATAGGTGTAAAAGGCTTTAAAGATTAAGTTCAACAATTGACAATTTTATACACTTTGATCATCTACTGCTGTTTATTTATTCTTCTTTTCAGCCTCATTCCCGATTAGATCTTGCAGCGTAATTCCGTAATTCTCTCCATTGCTGTCTGGGTGAGCTTGAGCTTTCTTATCAGATCCGTCGAAAGTCGTCACGTCAGTGAACTTGGTTCTTCTGCTTATGTCCTCATTCCTGATTCGATCTCGCAGCAAAACTTCTAGCATAGCCTTCTCTTTCTCTCATCTCTTCTCTTCTCTATCTCTTATAATAGCTCTCTTTGGGTGACCTTGATCCCTCTTATCAGACCCGTCGTAAGTGACCACGTCTCGGATCCTTATGTCATCACCGGCAACACACATTGGTCAAAGACCTACGTCTTGGAAAATTGCGGTATTTTGAACGAGAAGAAGTTTCGTAGCTTCATGAATACTGCCCATCCGAGTTAGATAAGGCGAGTGATCGCTTTTTCGAAGTTGGACTTACCAAGCCGGAAAGTTGCAGTTACATAAAGTCGTCTAAATCTTTGAGTGTAGCACCTTCGACAACTACTTGTAAAGGCACTACATGGATATTAGATATCACTTTCGTCTTATCCATGTTTATTTAAAGGCCTACTTGTCCGAAGGCTCTATTGAGATCATCGAGCACTGTACCCAGGTCCTCCTTGGTATCAGCCTTTACGACTATATAATCTCAGTGACTTTGTTATTTAATTAAACTAATTATCTTAATAATTTCAAGCTAAAATTAACATTTAACTTAGTTCACAATAAAAAGGAACGATAGAGGTAAATTAAAAATAACACGAGTCCATTCGATACGAATCGGGGTCGCAGAGCTCGACGACGCTTGCTAATTTGCAAGCTGCAAATGAATTATGTCGGACAAGCGAGACTTGCTGTATTAATAATTGACGTATAATTAACAATTTCTACCGTCTGCCATGATGCAGCTTCGAGTAGCGGACAAATCAACTTGCTACTGTATATACAGTAGCAAGTTGATTTGTCCTAGCTATTCCTATCTCCACCATTTTTAGACAGAAAAATATGGAAAATTTGACAAAATGTATTGGATCTCTGAGCTTAAGGTTGGTAGTCGCGGGTAGCGTAGGTGCCGTCATCGTGGCGATTTTTGGGAAGAGTCTGTGCACTTCAGAGGGCGTCCATCATCTGAAAGGAAGACGAAGAAAGTTACAAATATTTAAATATACATAAAATGATAACGGCGATTGTAATTGTGTGGAGGTAGCAAAGACATTTGCATGTAGTTTTTAAAGCGACATGATTATTAAAAACAATAATTCAGATATCTTTCTATCATAAAGCATAGTTATAAATTTTATCGATGATACATTGGTTTGGTATCTTTAGAAAAACTATTGGAAAACGTCCACGTCGATAGCTTTTATTTGTGACGATAAATTCTCGATCTTTTCAACGTGAAATGTCGCAAGCTGGGAACTTTTTTACACGCTAGCACTTCGGTGGGGAGCTTTCTGGAGGAGGCATCAGGGAGGGGAGTCTTGCCGCAACATTCATGTCAACCGCCCGAGCAATATCTTCTATATGATAATTCACTGTCTAGATTTTGCCACGGTAATAATTTTTAATTTCAATTTAACTTTTTTAAAATATTATAATTTTGTGATATGGTTAAAATATAGATAATCAAAGCTTTCTACGCAGCTATGATATGATAATATTGACAAATAAAATATAGGATTTACTGACTACTACAGACGAAGCATTTTCGTAATCGATGTTGTAAATTAATATAGCAAGTAGTATTATATATATGGTGAATGGTGGATATTTCAAAGCGAACAATGCATTTCACTTCGTATATGCGTAAGAGATGGAAGCTTGTCTCAACGTTTTCCTCCAAATATGACGTGGGTCGACTTGAAAAGGCTTTCACTGGACAAGTTTCCAATGTAGACCATCACCAAAACTTTAGATAGACGGAAGTCATGCAATAACCCACTACATAACTAAATATAAATATTATAAAACTGTAACAAGATGTAGTTGTATTTATTTTGTTCGTTTAAAACAAAATTATAAGGTAATTTTTTAATAATATGAATTATTTTTAGCCTATAATCTAAGTGAATATAAAAACGGATACAAAGGAATAGTTTATAGGATATGAGACATAAAAAAATCAAACAATATAAATCAAAAAAAAAGTATATATATATATATATATATATATATATATATATATATATGCTTAAAACTATTGTATTCATAGTGGTATATTGCAGTTTTTCATCATTATGCATTTAAGGGTCAATGCAAATAAAATTCGTTCATATTCAATTTCAGTTCATTTCAGCCCATAGACGCCCACTGAAAGACATAGGCCTCCGCCTAAGATATCTATGTAGGGATATAACATAATCGCCACGCTTAACAGGTACTTTAGCGATTGCAGTGTGGTAGTATGGTACGCAGTAGATGCTACAACCCAAAGTGCAAATTACTAGATCGCACATCGCAAGTCTCATTTCTCAACCGCTGTACCAATGTTCGAATAATAATGAAATATTAAAATTGTAAATCTAATTTTAATGATTCGAAAATAAAAATAGATTAATTTTGTTTAAACATATGTTTTATTATACTATGTAAATACGTTTATACAATATGAATGGGCCTCCGCAATCCTACACGCAAGTGTTGTCGCGTCTGAGATAAGGTAAGTAAGAAGCATTTCCCTCACGGCCTACCGTCTACGGTTTATCACGTAAGCACTACGTTATACTGAATAACGTAAATCTTGAAAGAGTAAATAAATGTAGTTTATAGTTAAGTACGTGTAAATAAAGTTTTTTTATGACCTCCGCTATTGGGGACCTCTAATTCCAACCCTATTTATTTGGGAACAGGGATTTAATTTTTCTATATTAAGTTTTCGACTTTCCTGTTTTTATTTCCATTCTCTTCTTTCATACATCAGATGATCTATCTTTCTATTCTTTCATCCTTTAATTTTTTCTATATTTCTCTTCTATTCTATTCCATTCATTCATCATCTATCAACGCAGTTAGGTCTATTTATTAATAATATATCACAGATTTTATTTTTAATTTTTATTACTTATACATATATGTATCACAGTTTGTTCTAATATATTTTAATTCTGATTACACTTTATTTTCACACTATTTTGCTTACTTATTTCTATTTAATACTACTTTAATTACCTTCTTGCAGAATCTGAGGAAGGATTCTCTTCCTTCCTTGCCTGTCATGATGAAGGCGATAGTCGTCTCCTCAATCCTTTACCCCAGCCGGTATTCGGTGTCGAGTCGAAGTCCTCTGAATGCGGAGCAGTCGGCGTTCAGGTGGATCACGGTCTGGTCCACGTCCATTTCACAGAAGCACGAGGGATCCTCCTTGAGCTTAAACATATGAACGTACCCAGAGAATCCCCCTGTATATACAGTTGAACATTCAACTGTTTTAAAAATATAACTTAACTGTTCACTCGTACCTGTGGCAAATGGTTGAACTAAGTCCAACTTAGAAAAAGAGGTCAGTGTTCGAATCCAGCACGGTCTTTACTTCCCTTTGTGCTAAAAGCTGTAAGCAAACCATTAATGTGTGTTAAACACAAATGTTATTCTAATGAGAATAACATAGATAAATAAATAAATATCATCGTTTTAGCCCATAGACGCCCACAAAAGCCTCCATGAGGATACCTATGGAAGGACATACCATAATCGCCGCGCTTGGCAGCAGGTTGGAGATCGCAGTGTGGTATTATGGTACGCAGAGGAACCATCTAACATCAGCTAACCATCCTTTGGAAATTTGTTGGTGTGCAGTGGCAATCCTATATTATTAATGCCAGGAAGCGAACCTGCGATCTTTGATCGCAAATCTTTGTCCCCTTCCGCTGGTTCACCACTTCACTCAGTAAATACTATATCTAGCTTTAATACACGTGCATTTATATAAAGAAATTTCCATTAAAATATATTGAATTTGAATGTAAATTTAGCGGAAGAAACATACGTTGTCGATTTTCAGAGATGAGAAAAAACATGTGTGTTTTTTCATGGTACACCGACAACTTTAGCCGACGGATTCGTAAAACAAGTTTTAGTTTCGTTCGGCTAAAATGCTAGTAAATTTAAGATACCAAACTTTTTCCGGTTGCTGGCGGTTTTGTAGAATTTAAGAAATATTTTTTCTTACTCTATATATTAAGTTAAATTTGTTAAAGTTAATAACATGTCGCTTATTCCGAAGAATAATATGAGAAAAACGATTTTCATGCCTTTTGTTGGGTGTCTATAGGCTGAAAAGGCAAAGAAAAACATTTCAAAATTGCTGGTGAAAAAAAGCTTGGTGATGAATATTTTTTTGTATTCTTATAATACGTAAAGAAATCCGACGGTGAATATATAGTAAATGTACTTAATACTTGGCGGTATATTAAATAGGTATTATTTATTTAATTCAAAATATTCATAAGTAAATTTGCTGTAATTAACTATATTTGAATATGGAACTATCAATTAACCCGGGTGTAGTGTAAATGAAAATAATTAAAGGTATGTTTGGCATGTTTTACATAATAGAACTAAAAAAAAAAAATACTGTAACAATGTCGAATGCAAAAATGGACAGTATCGAATAATTGCTATTTACATTGGACAGGCGTTTCCCGGTAGAATTCGTTAAAAGTAAATTCAGTTCGAATTTGGTCGTATTGATTTTTTTTTAATTATCCGCTATAGTATTTTTACACCTATATATACATGTGTATGTCCTTTGCTTGTATATCATATATTCAATTATGAACCTAATCGAAGAGTCTAATTTAAATTCTTAAATAGATGTTTCGTAAATTTCATGTGTTAGTTACACTAAGTTTATAGAAACTGGCCAGTTATAAAGAAACATTTTGAAATTCGAAAAAGGAACTGTTAATTAATTTTTTATTCACATTACGTTATTTTACGAGTATAATTCATATAAACAAATTGGTGGCAATTTTAAAACCTATTATCGTCATTAAGGATTTAACACATGAACATTTTTGTTGAATGATTTTTACGACTACCTATACGGTGTCAGACAGTACTAAAGTCTTGATCTACTTCAGTTAGTCGATGGATTTAGTGGATTTATTTGCATTCTGTTCATATATCTCAAATTAGCTGTTAAAATTTGTTTTCTTTTTATTAAAACACAGCTATTTATTACTATTCGGGTAATAGTGATAAATAGCGTAAATTTTGTTCATAGTTATGAGTTTCTTCAAGACCTCGCAGTATTATAAGAATCTGTGGCGGCATCCTGGATCCCCTATCAGGGAGGCGAAGTTGTCACTTTCTACCTTCCTTCCTAACTCTATCTCTATATCTGTTTAGATAGTACTGAATAAGGGAGAGCAGTCAATTACACGGTTTTCTCCACCATTAGGTGATGATTGACGTTCACTGCAAGGCATAAGTGTCATTATGATCGCTACAATGTCCAGTATTACGTCTACAGCGACTTCCACCTCGTTTGGGGCTTACCCATCTTCAATATTGTTGTGTAAATAGATTAGAAAATATTTATTTGGATTTTCACAAAAGCAAAACCCAAAAAGGTTTCTTAAATATTTAATGGAATCAGGAGTTACCTCGCGGAAGTCCATCCTAAGTAAGAAAAGGACCAATATTTAACCACTTCCGCATATGCAGTGGTCAGCCCGCTGATAAATGCGGCTGGCGGGCGTTGCACTTTATTGCACGACTACCACTGCATGTGCGGAAGTGGCTAAATATTGGTCCTTTTCTTACTTAGAAATGTTTCGTCCCAAAAATTATCCGTTCATTCTGCAAAACGATAATAAACGTCTTTCGACGAATTCGTCAGACGCAATAACCGATGTACCGTGACAAGAAGCACATGTTACTTCTCACCTGTGGAACGTGGGATTTTTCCACTAAATTTTCTTCGGAATTTCATGTGTTTTTCAAAGATACAAATGTATGTGATTAAGATACAACAAGTATTAACATGCCGACGATATGGTTGAGGTCTCTCGATGCGAGCAGCGCAGGACTGGTCATGGTATCGATATTGGAGGAGGTTCATGCCTTGCAGCGTATTAATTTTAAACTTTAAGTAATTTATATACTTGTTTACGTAAATATACAAAAGCTAAAAGATGTCAATTTGACAGAAAGTACAATTAACCTGATTTTACCTTTAATAATATTTATATTAGTTTAGCAGGTGATTGTAAATTAACACCAGTGCACATATTTTCTCCTCTAGAATAAGCCCTAATGAAAAGACAATAAAACTCTACGCATTGCAGCCACTTTTTCCTTTGTTTTTTTTTGTTATTAGGTCCTCTTGGAAATGATATTTACAACTCCGGTGTTAGTCATTCTTTCTAAGTGGCCTGTTCATCTGAGCTTTTGTAACTTCCAGGACCTGTGCTACTGTCCAAGTTCGAGAGTTCGTCGATGGGCTAACCACCCGTCATGGTGAAAAGAATCTTGGTAGAGAAATCTAAAACTTTCACATTACATTGCGGTGTATATACTGCAATCGAAATGCAATCGTTCTCAATTATGTTCTATGACGTGTAATGTATTTACTTTTAGAAACTAACTACCAGCATCCCGAAGATTGCGACAGTTCGAGCTTCTGTATTTGTATACGCTATACAATGAACATTATTTGTCTTATACTTCTTGCAGTGAGTATGAATGTGAGTATATTGCTTCTGGTCGGTGAAATAAATTATACACATATATAAATATACATGTTGTTTGTTCTTAAAAATCTCATGTGAGTTTTGTCACTTTCGTCTTACCGATCCATCGGCTCACACACTTCTGGATGTGATTATAGTGTGTGCGTACATTATAATTGTACATTATTTATTGTATAATAGATATATATAATTAATGGGGGCTGGGTAGGCCCTCCACTAGGGGGACCGACAACATAGTCAAGGTAAGAACCGGACATAGTATTGATCTTTAGCGGAGCCTTATTCCTTGCAGTGGGCAACCGTTGCCTGAAAATAAAAAGAAGAAGTATCTATAGTAAGTTTTGTGTAAAACGAAATGAAAAAAAATATAAATTTTATTATTTATCGTAACCGTTATTAGTCTTTATTTGTTGTTGGCCCACTGCTGGGCATAAACCACCCCCATATATATCTAAGAGGACTGAAAGGATGTCCATATCCAGAGTCAGTACGTGGTGTTTTTGACATTTCAAACTTTCTAGATGTTTATCCGTATGCCATTGTTTCTAAAGACCGATGTCTGGCACTCGTATGTTAGGATATAAAAATATACACTCGTTTGGTTGACGTAGAACACCGAAGTCTAAGATTCAGAAGTTACAAAATTACATTTGCGGTCGGCAAACAAATGGCTTATAATTTGATAGGTATTTTTCAGTACTAAACAGGTAACAACAGTTATAAATTTATTACAGTTTTTTTAAAGGTACATTCGAAATATAGGTAAATCTAAATTCAAATAGAAAAAGTTACTATACTGTTGTTAACTTTCACATAATTAAATTTTTACATTTTATCTGACTGCAAATGATAACATTGTGTAATAATAGTGCAGCGACATCTAGAGGAAATTTTGGGAAAACTGAATATTATTTTACAGTTAATATTATTAAGTGCACTTGTACTCTGGGGAGATGGAATTTAATAAAATGACAAAATTAAGTGACGTGTTCCGAATTAAAGTTTCACATCGCGTCATTTACTATATGTGAAAGGTTGTTACAGACAGACGGCAAACTTTGGCCTAACTTAGCCAAGTTACCCTCTAACAACTCGGGAAACCAGTGTGAGGGTATGTAATTAGTTGCCACAGCGTCAGTGCAAATTAGCGAGCGTTGCATTCAGTTGCATTGCAACTTAAACTTAACTATATACGGGGTGTTGTCTTTTCATGTGTATGTGTCTTCAGGATTTTCTTTAATTTCCTATATCACTTATTCATATACGATTAACCCAACATACAGTATGAAAATATTATTTACGATATTTTAGTAAATCTAATTATTGAATATAGAAATATATTCGTTTCTATTGCAATAAGGTTTAGATAAAGAGATTGGTATTCTTTGAAATTATTTTTCAGTTTAAACCTACTATATTTGTACAACGAATATCAAAAGAGAAACTACAAATAAAATAAAGCAACGAAGGTTTCATTTGTTTTATGCTAATTATATATATATATATATATATATATATATATATATATATATATATATATATATAGCATAAAAGCAGCTACCGACGGCTGCTCGAGCCTAAAGGTTCTCGAGTCGCGACCACGAGCTGATGGTCGTCATGTGGGTAAGCCCCACTCTAGGTAGACCATCGACATAATTAAGGGCAGCGCAGGGCTGGTCATCGTTGTGATCTTTGGGGGAGGCCTATACCTTGTGGTGGGCGTCCATCGGCTGAAAAGAAGAAGATATGACCTTTTTAACATATATCCATAAATTACGTGATAACTCCAATGGAGCTAGAACAGTTAACTCAGCTAAATAAGTTAAGCTTTTAACATTACGTCGACGCGAGGGAACTTCCGAAAGTAATTACGAAAGTTCATCGACAATTCACACAAATTCATGTCGCACGTTACAATAGGCGGGACTTCCCCGCCGGGAGAGGGAATCCCGTTGTGACACAAGTTCACTGTAACCGAGTTTTAGTGATACCCGCACTGATATTTGTTTGATAGTGTAGTATATAAAAAAAAATGTTTGCACATTTACAATGAATTTTAAATGTGCAAACATTTAATTATCAAGATAGTTTTTACTACAATTATTATTTTTTAAATTTATTTATGATCTTTAGATAATAGATATTCAAAAATCAATTGTTTCGAATATAATATGTAACTTAATGGTGATGTACATAGAAATTTACTTTTTTAAATTTAGTACTTAGAAATGATTGTAGACGAAATAAACCAGTTATATATATACTAAATATATTAATAACGAGCATTGGTAGTTTAGCGGTAGAGGATTGAGACTTGCGATCACAAGGTCGTAGATTCGATCCCCGGAATACAATTTTGTATTCCGTGGATCGGTTTCCATAAAATATTAAATATATTTTAATTGGTAGCCACTGCCCATAAACAAGCAATTTTTAAAAGGAAAACTTAAAAGGATGGACAGCAGCGTCCTCTGCATACCATACAGCGATCGCTAGTCCAGACAAGATTTACTTTATAATATAATGTTAATTTTAGATTTGAGACTTATTATTTATTAGACTAGATTATTATTTAGACTTACTTTTTTTTAAATGAAAGATCTAAGATATGTCGTTTAACTTTACTATATATGTTTAAATTTATCATGTGTCTGCCACTATCTATAATATATAGATTAAAATATGCCGCGTAAATTATTAGTTACTAAAAATGTATGATTTAATGTGCCTTTTTTTATTAAAAAGGTCATAGATAAATATTAATTATAAATGATAGACGATAGACGACCCATAAAGTTTGAGAGCCACTGGTCTAAAACATTACAGTACACAGTTCAACTAACGCGATTGTAATAACGCACGGCATATGTGCGCAATTGGGAATGTTTGATGGAATGTCGCATTCAGTGCGACTGAATTGTTCGCAAATTCATTGTCATAATGCGTCATGTACTAATATGTGATGTTTAATGACTGCAAATATTTTACTCATTCATTCATTCATTCATTTACATACACCGACCGGATGTACGATGCTCGCGTGGTGGCGAACCCACGCTGCCTTCACTAGCTTGTGGTCAAATATCTCTGAGAAAAGCTTCGTCTCCACCCCGTTCTTAAAGTGGAATTCAAATAAATTCCCGACTTTATTTCAAAGCACGCGTATCAAACTAAAATACACGACACCAGATCCTGCGTGTTAGCGAGGATCAGGGTTTATCTGCATCGCTCCCGAAAGCCGGGTAGTCCTAGCTTAGCAACCTACATTGCATTACAGTTACTGTGCATCTACATTTGTATAGTCCCTCTTAGTGCAAAGTAAGAAAAGGACCAATATTCAGCCACTTCCGCACATGCAGTAGTAGTCATGCAATAAAATGCACCGCCCGCCAGCTCGCTGATAAATGCGTATGCGGCAAACAATGCGAATCACACAACCGCCACCGCCAAATTACTCAACACGTGTTTCACCCCTCCACGGGGCATCTTCAGGAGTTATGTTACACCGATTAGTGCTAAACACAGAGTCGTATCTGGAAACACAGAGTCGTCGCTGTGTCTGGAATACAATCTACCAGAGTAAAACTTTAAGTTCTTCTCTCTGTTTTCACAAGCTCAATGTCGATAAAGCTGCACAAAGTCAAAACGGCTAGCAGCGTAAGACACATATCACAAATTAAAGTTTCGTTAGTAAAAAAGAGCTATTTATATAGTTATACAGAAGATTAATAGCTGAAAGTAGTTTCACAATGTAATATTGAAGTCGGACGAAGAGATAATGAGAAGTGGTAGTCCAGTGGTAAAATACCTATTCGAAAAGCGCACTGGTAGAAGTATCACAAGAATTTTAAAGATCGCTTCTATATGATCAAGGATAGTTTCCACATATGTTTTATATTTTTCTCGCTTAGGGCGGATTGCTTTTAGGTAGTTGCAAATTGCTCTGTAAGCTGTCTTATTGGCAAAAAAGAGCTGTTCGAGTAATTTATTGCTTATGATTTCGGATCTCCTTGAGAAAACGGTATAAAAAGTTTAATATTCTTACACTGGGTTCACAATCTGTGTATCACAATATTTTGTACTAATCAAAAATATGAGACGTTAATGGTGAATTTACAAGACCGTGAAAAACTGACTGTAACAAAATTTTGTTTGCTAAAATCTCTAATAAATTCGAAATAAACGGAATCAGATTTTTTAATTGGCATAAAAATACTGTAATTTTAGATTTTTGAAGATCCAAATCGGAAGTCAGACTAGTTTATTACATAAAGTTCGTAGCAGATATTATAAATCACTTCGTATTATCGCAGATCAATCTATTTTGCATAAGCCCCGCGTGCCGTTGACCCCGGGTCAAATCAATGTCGCACTGATTGAATCTCAGCGGTTCGTGTCTTGAATAAATTGCGTTCGAACTTTTTATATCTTTATTGGCACTTTCAGATCATTGTTCGTTTTGAGTAAACATGAAAGTTGCTTTTAATATATTATTCTGATAACGTCACTTGTCACTTTCGTTGAATAGATATTTAAATTTAGTTTATCTTACTCTATCATATGGATTTTTATGTGCAAAAATATTGTACATCTCTACTTTAAGTGCATGTACAGTGACAGCGCTTTCGTAGTTATGGGTGTTTATGGAGGGAGCCCTAAATTATCACTAGTTTCAATGACTTCAATTCCAGCGATAGATAGCCGTAGTCTTGCACCATTGTGATAGCAGCAGGATAGTTCTAATGTTAGTATGAATAATACATATCCTGAAGCTATACAAAAAAGGACAGTGCCAGAGACAGCTGCGAAAAAAGCTCCTAATTGGGCTACCATCGTCCCTCATACCAGCGCAGAGGAAGAGTATTAAGAGTTTTTAGATGGTAGGAACTCTACAAACCCTCTCCATCTTCCTTAAGGTAGAGTATCTTAAATATTCAAATGATTTCCTACCTGAAACCAATAAAAGGAACATGCACAGTAAATAAGGGAACGTAAAGAAGTATTAAATCTGCTAGTGAATACGCGAAGAGTGAGTGAAAAAGCGTATGATAAGCATCCAGAACTGAAGACAGTCACAGTCACACAATCCAGAACTGAGCAGAAAGAACCAAGGACAAAGACGTAGGTCGACGAATTGTTCGTTGTATGTGGCAGTGAGTGTGGCAGATCGTTCGTAAAACTGATGACTATTGGAATCGAAATGTTTTCTAGTGACAAGAGCCGGTAGTAACGAAGTCGGTAGAGTTCCCACTAGGTAGACTGAGAACGTAGTTAAAGTTACGCAAGATCATTGTGGTGATAAGATGATGATGATGATAACATAAAATGCCCTAGACGCTAATATTAAAGATTAGACCAGTGTTTTCAAGCTTTTTAAACGGTATTATTTAGTTCGACCCGTACGGAATTTATTTGGATCAAAATTAGAAATTGAAATTTAAGCACCTTCCCGTTGTCAGATTGATCTGAAATTTGGTACACACATTTAATTTAGATGACAATACAATATAATAAAATCAATAACATTATAAATCTAAGATGGCCGCCGATACAAAATGGCGGATTACGTATTTTTCCTTAACCCCCTCAATATGGGTATCAAATGAAAGAACTGCTAGTAAAACACGATGATTATGTCAAAATTTAAAATTCAAGATGGACGCCGTTCCAATATGGCGGACTAGGTACATATTTTTCCACAACCACCACATTATAGGTACCAAAAAACCGTTTAACTTAAAAGTTTTTTAAATGTATTTATTTGCGCCATGCCCTACTTTAGCTATTTTAAAATTCCTACGCCCCCGTCTACGTAAAGTACATAGTATATTGAAGCGAAAGAGATTTTATTACTATTAGTAGATTGCAGCAAAATAATAACAGTTGTCAAAATGCTTTCGCTTATCTGTCAATCCATCGGTCTACGCATGTGCAAAAACTAAAGACGCGCAGAGTATGATTTGTAGGCGGTTGTAAAAATCGCGTCTCACGCCGAGAAATATTATGAGAGATAAAAATGGTAAACGGCGTCAAGTGACATATGTGTTGTTGTTTGTGAATTTGTATTAAATCGTTAGTGCTGTAATGGAATTTTAAATTAAAGACAATCTTATATTAATTTTGAATCAATGTTTAATATGTACAAATGTGTGGTGAAAGTTTTATATAAAAATTATTTCATTCGTATGACAATTTATTACGGCGTTGGTGTATCTGAAGTTGTAGGAGAAGGACCTTTAAAATCAACTGTGTCTATCTTTCATTTTTTGTTGTCTCTGGCATTACCTAACCTGTTAAACTACACCACAAGATAAACTAGTGTTGACTCCACTTTAAAATTGCGTATAATCAAATTGCCCATCTCTGGGGCGTGGGACCTACGTTGGTAAACACTGGATTAGAATGCTCAAAAAAATAGATTGTTTCTAAGTAACTCAAAAAAGGTAATTTTCTATGATCTACTTTGATAGAAAATTCATCAAGAATCATGTTCAGTAAAGACTGTGGAACTATATAATTAAAGCAGCTTTATACCGGATGCTATGATGTTAAGACAAGGAAAAAGCATTGTCGATCAAAAAGAAATAGAGTTAGTTTTATATCTCCTACATGTGCACAGTGGATTCAGCAATTTGGTTTTGCGACCTCTCAATAAATCGTGTCGATAAGAGAACTATTTTGGGGTTCTGCCGGCGGCATCACAATGCCTTTGTACCAATAAATTGCGATTACTTCCCTAGATCTGTGATTATCACGATCACGTCAAGTCAATTTGTAATACCCGCAGTTGAAGGAATAATCACAATTACCTTGGAATATTGAAAAACATGGAAAGAGCACTTGTTTTTAAAATTGGGATTCTAAGTCGATACTTGGAAGCTTAGGTTCAAGATATGGGCGAAGAAAAAGGAGATGATGAAGGAAAAGAAGTTGACTGGTTGATGATAGACATCTTTACAGTGTTAGGTAGGATATGCTGAAGGTTTATCAACAGTTCATTTAGATCTTGCCCCAAGCCAGAAGTCAGTTTTTTAAGGTGGTCATTCTATACTCAGATTAAAAAGACAGATTAAGTATTAAAATTTCTAAAACTGAAACAAATCGATCCAAATAAATCATTGAGTGTTGCGAGTATAAAATCGAAGGATATTCTACAACTCAGCGGAGACCACTTGAAATAGTTACGAACACTGTATTAACATTACTACTACTACTCCGCTGGCTCAGTGACCCAAAGTGGGTCTTGGCCTCCGAAGCGAGAGACTTCCACTTTCGTCTTTCTTGCGCCATCGTCCGCCATTGGTTGACATTCAATTCGCGCAAGTCTGCCTCAACGCGATCGATCCAGCGATACCTGGGTCTACCCACTGGTCTTCGACCCCTCGGTTTTTCCAGGTAAGCTACCTTCACGCTCCGATCCGATCCCATTCACTCCAAGTGACCAAGCCAGCGGATTCGTTGAGCTTTATATTGTATTAACATTAAAATTACTAAAATAAAATTATATTTATTTAACTTTCTCGTACTCTACATTTTATTATTTATTTCTATTCGATAACTTTTGGATAGTTCAGTGGTCAGATATGCATCTTTACAATCCATGAATAAAAAGTAAGACATGAGTTAACAAGGTACGAACTTTTTTGACGTAAAGCAATCGATCGCTGATTGTCTTTAAAATTTTCGCTGTTTACTATTAAAGATAAAGATAAAATTCATATATCTTTATCTTTGGAACTTTTAACGAAACTCTTTTGATACTCAATTTATATATTTTTTTAATCTATTCTATTTCTGTATTCTCTGCTTCGAAACGTGTTATATTTGTGTAAAGGAAGCACACAGAAACTTCACAACGACTCAACTTTTAATACACTTTATCAGATAAAGCGTAAATGAAATCAAAATAATTAGACGACATCACTGCCAAGTATACTTGTCATTTAAATATTCATTTATTGAATAATAAGCCTTTTCCTCAATATCCTTTTAAAATAAATTTTGTAAATGGTAGTCCAATAATGTTTTGCGGAATTTTATTAAAAAATCTCATTACGTTTATTACAAATCAATTAGGGACTTTTTGCAGCTGAAACTCTTGTACAGCCAGTTTTTTGACGGTGCTTTATAAATATACAAAATATTATTATATATATTGTAAGGTCACTATAAAAGGTCACGGTAAGAATAATAAAATAATAAACTTTGTAAACCGCTTCTTCATATTTTACAATGACCGTTTATCAATAGCAGCTTATAAGTAGTGGCAGACATTATGGGCGTATACGAAACTATTGCGGAATGCTTGTACTTGTTAATGTTATATTGTTAGATCGCATTTCAGCCGTTGCTCGAAGCCTAATCGAACCTTTTATTTAGCCTTTGTGTTTGGGACCTCTAGTGGTACCCTGCCATGTGTAAGTTGAGACATTATCCACATTTTATTTGTTATCTCCACGCTGCTTTTTTGTCTTTCTTAAGATGTTTCGTTCATTCCTCTGCTGTCCTTGTCATTCTCTACCATCCCTTTCCATACCTTTTTACTTATCATACATCGTCTCTCTTACTTCGTCGTTCTTCCAGAATACAGGTATTCTTCTAAATTTTATATTTGATCTTTATTTTGCTATCCTTTACACATTTCTGTATAACAATTTTCATTTCCCTTTATCACAGCTTATTCAAAATATATATCTTTCTTATATTAACTTACTTGTTATCCTTTTTATTACTGTTACAATTATCCACCTACATTACTTTAGAAATCTCTGGCATCTTCCTTCTTAGCTAACTAGCGAGGCGATATTACTTACTTCTATATTTTTCTCCAACCGAAACTGTCAATCCGTTCTTTGTTTGAAGTCCGTCTTCTGTAAATAAAACAAAGATTTTAGCGTCGGTTGGGACTCTCGAATTAGCAAGCGGCTGTAAAAATGGTTCAAGTGGCAGCTACAATCATTCAAACCGTGAAATTGTAAAAAGTAACGAAACAGGAAAAAAAAAACTTTATGAGTGTTAAAATGATTTGATTTCACAAAATGAAACTTAACCTGTTAAAAACAGTGTTCAATTTGCGGAATAAATTATTGTAAATATTCCAGTATTTGAATGATCAGAGTGACGGCCAGCAAATAACGTGTTTGTCGAACAATTCGACCGACGCGTGTCTGAATTTAACGTAAACTTAAAACGTTACGTGCGCATTTACGTTATTTCAGGTTCGGTTTGTACAAATAAACTTTCAGCGAAACGTAAATATTGTTTGCGAATGCGAATGTTAAATATAAAAGTATGAAAATAGTAATTAAGAGTAAAACAAGGATTTTTTTATCCTTTACAGGGGAAACATTTGACCTCTGTCTCACTTGATGTGGAGTTATGCTTACCTAGAAGATACCTATTCGCTCTTTTTGAAGACTCGTTATAATTAGCAAGAGAGGCGATATATTAAAGGTAACAACGTATGGAAAGGAATGAAAGAGAATGAGAAGGTCAACAGAAGAATGAATGAAAGATCTTAAGAAAGACCAAAAGACGACATAGAAAGAACGAATTGATTGAACGAATTGACCGGATTGTGGATAATCAAAAGAACACAGTCATGTGTAATATTTGCTGTCCTGGGCATGTTTCGCGAACTTAATGAAACCTCTCAAAGAACTTTGCCGATAGTTACATAAATTTCGTTTCATACGTTTCATACGTCATGACAAAACAGTACATAGGTATAAATCTGTAATCCAAAGTGATTTGATATTAGATGAAAAAGATTTGATAGGAGAAATATATATCTCGTGTCAGCAAGCTTTTAAGCTTTCACACCTATTTGTAATCATCCCGTATAAAGGGATCTGTTTGTAATATGTTACATATTAAAATGCGATAAGGCAATTACTTCTAAGACTTTGCAGGGATAATAAACAATCATTAAGGTGTATATATAGTAACTTTTAACCAAACTCTTGTACAATTACAACCAATCATATAAGACGTCAGAGTTTAAAACAATCAAAATATATTAGTAAATGTCTGTAGGGACTTAACATATAAGACGCTAATATAAACGTTTATTTCTAAAAGTACATGATTTATTCCGGTCACATGGCGTGTAGTTTCAATCAGAGGCAATATTGAATTGTATCCCCATATCGGCGAAGTTACGACCAAAATTCGAATTGTTATTATTTTTTATTAGGATCTATATTCCACAGACATTAGCGTCCGTGCCTTAAACGTAATTTAATATATCTGAAATTTTTTTTCGCTCACGTTTTTTCCATGTTAGTGTTTAAGTCTCAAACTATTTACTTACTTACTTACTCCGCTGGCTCGGTGACCCAAAGTGGGTCTTGGCCTCCAAAGCGAGACTTCCACTTTCCTCTAATTTGCGCCATTGTCTGCCATTGTTTGACATTCAATTCGCGCAAGTCTGCCTCAACGCGATCGATCCAGCGATACCTGGATCTACCCACTGGTCTTCGATGCCTCGATTTTTCCAGGTACGCTACCTTCACGCTCCGATCCGATCTCATTCGCTCCAAGTGACCAAGCCAGCGGATTCGTTGAGCTTTATATTCGCCAATTCGCTCAAACTATTTACTAACTAAAATCGTACACTGTTTAAAACTAAGTTGAATTCAAGTAATTATGATTTTCTATTAATCATTAGTGTCTTGTGTGTTTTTAACGACGCCCTAACGATGTTCTGTTTTTAAAAAGACGGTTCGTGCGACCATTTGCTCGTCTCATCAGGTTGTACTTGAGGATGGCATATGGAGTAGCTGAATGAAAACAAAAAGTGAAAATACACCTTCTTATTTTAAGAATAGGTCCGTTTTACACGATCCTTAGGAATATTTAAAGGATATGTGTATAATTATATGTTTATTAGGTTTATTTTGCGTAGAATTGATGGTCTCTGAAGCAAGCGATTGGTAAGAGGTTCACTCATAAGGTCTGTACCTAGTTCACATTTCTAGAAGAGGCTGAATAAAGGCTGTTTCCTGACAAGCCTATTTGAAATCTACGAGAAGGCCTAATTCCAGTAGTAGACGTCTTGCAACTGAAATTATGATCATGTCGAATTCTTCAGAACTATCTTTCGATAATTTTATTTCACCAGAAAAAAACAGATAAACATTTTTTTTAAATTTAATTAAAAAAAATTCTATTTTGTTCATCTTCAACAAAACAAATTAAATTTAAAACCAGATTTCACATTCGGGTTTTACTCCCAGTCAAACTTCGAGCGTGCGATTTCCGGTTAGCTTCAGGCGTCGACGTTGAGTTTATGGTTTAAATGAATAATGCCATTTATTTAAATGTACCATTCTGTGGTTAAAAGTTAACGCTAAATGTTAAATATAGTTTAAGTCGGTAGGTGTTTATAGAAAGATTAATGGAAGAAGTGGGTTATTTCATAGACATCTATGTATTTTGAAAGTAGACAATTCCATAGAGAAATATGAACTTTGAGCATTTATTTATTTTTTAATATTATTATTTTTTAATTTATCTCTCTCTCTGGATGTTCCCTTCGCCTTTAATCGTGTCTTGACTGTACGGTTGCGTTAATTTTCTTGATGTAGATATATATTCCTTTGTTTAAAATTACAGGATATTTAATGCTTTTATGTGCGTTGGATATACTAGATATAAACTATATGACATTGGGATAGTCTGATTGGGAAAGACGATGACCCAGTAGTGGGTAAATGCGCCAGAATTAGAATTAGATTCAGAATCAAGAACCAGATTTAGAATAAGAATCAGGATCAAGAATCAGAATCAAGAATCAAAATCAAGAATCAGAATCAAGAATCAAGAATCAGAATCAAGAATCAGAACCAAGAATCAGAATCAAGAATCAGAATCCAGAATCAGAATCAAGAATCAGAATCAAGAATCGAAATAAAAATATTCTTTATTCAAATAGGCCAATTCGTCAATCAATTTAGAATGTCGGTATTGTCAGTCCGATAGAAAGCTACCACTAGCTCGGAAGGTAGTTCAACTGGGAAGAGCCGCTAGAAAACTCATAAAATTCCGTCAATACGCCGTTCTTGCTTATGTTCGATATTCAAGCTCTTTTTATCTGAGCGGTCTTGTAAGCACTTTTATTAAATATTAAGTACATTTTACATATATTTGTAGCATTTACTTAGAAACGCTCCATGTTATCGACCACTACAGCCTCCGCTTCTATTTTTAAATTTAAATTATTCTTTCGCGTTCCAATTCGAACACTATTTTGAATTCTGACGTTATCAGACAGAGAGTCGCCGCCATTATGATTTTGTCGAAATTAAAAATAGTACACTATTATAATTGGTCCATGTATATATGTAATATACATCACTAGTAAAATATGAATATACTTACTTACTACTTACTCCGCTGGCTCCGTGACCCAAAGTGGGTCTTGGCCTCCGAAGCGAGAGACTTCCACTTTCCTCTATCTTGCGCCATCGGTTGACATTCAATTCGCGCATCGATCCAGCGTTACCTGGGTCTACCCACTGGTCTTCGACCCCTCGGTTTTTCCAGGTACGCTACCTTCACGCTCCGATCCAATCCCGTTCGTTCCTAGTGACTAAGCCAGCGGATTCGTTGAGCTTTATATTCGCCAATGGCGAAAATGTGAATATGGTCTATATTATTTAAAACAATTCGGTCTTCGTTCCAAACTACAAGCGTTATTATGTGGTTAAAGTTAACATCGCTAGCACTTGATGTTAGCAGGTAGTTTGGGGGAAGGTAGAGAGATTTTAATTAATATCATAACTTGATTAAGCGGTTAGCAGACGGCGCAAGCTGATCACTAATTCATGGATCAATCCGAACGGAAATCTGGGCCGGGTGTGTTTATTACAGCATTGAATATATTAGATCATAAATTAGATCGTATACTTACATATTATTTCTACCCTCCTTTCCCTGCTATTTGGAATATGGGCTACATTTTCAGGGAATTTTCTTCTTTCATACATTAAATCGTTAGTGAAGCCTTCAGCAGTTAGAACAGAAAGGTTCTCGTGCGATTTCGAGTCGACAGACGCGGCGTGCCCCTCTCTAGGTAGATCTTCGACATAGTCAAGGTCGTGGAAAGTCCCTGGATTCAGGCAGCGTAAGATAGATCATCGAAGCGATCTTTGAGGGAGGCCTATGCCTTGCAGTGAAAATCTTTTGGCTGATATGAATGAATTAATTAATATAATACTTTTTAACTCACTCTTTAAACTATCGTCTTTTAAAATATCTACTATTCTTTTAACATACACCTATTCCCGATTTACACGGTAGATACGTTCCTGAGAAAAACGTGTAAATCGAAAATTAAAAATTAAAAACAGTTATGATTTTTTTCAATATTTTCAGGTGTACACAAAAATAAAAATAAAATCCATTGACAAGTTAAAATATTTAATATATTACGGAAACACTGTTTTTTTTATTTATTTAATTAAAATACATTAAACAGAAGAACAAAAAATAAAACCAAAAGTGTTTTATTATCCTTTATCACTGTCAGAAATTACTCTCATTATTTTTTTCGAAATCGAAGGTTCGAGTTCACTTTCATCACTCGCAGTTATTTGTGCTGATTCGATGTTTGAAGCATAAATATTTACATTATGAAAGACGGTAATAAAATCGGTTATTAAAACAAAATAAAAACTTATTTGGAAAACCGTGTAAAAGCGAAAACGTGTAAAACAAGTACCGTGTAAATCGGGGGATAGGTGTACTTATCATTCCTTCCATACATCGCTTTCAATTCTTCGCTACGAAACTCAGAATATTACAGATACAGAGAATTTTAGTCTAATTTTTTTCTTTTTTATTTCTGTGCATTTTATACCTACTATTAATACATACATATCACAAAACCTTCGAAAGCAAGATCTAAGATCTCGGCGACCTTCCAATTCAGCGAAATTGTAGTATATAGCGGTTCGAGAAAAGGCTTCACGGGGTACTCGAGTTTTGCTACCTTAAAAGAGGTTTTAGGCTACGCGCCCTCAGCGTTCTACCTTCTCGCACCCGTAGAATCTGCGAATGTCACTTGATGTAAACACGGCTTTATAATTAACTATTTTTACTTTTTATTAAGCTGTCTGTAAGATTCTGTAAATGTCCGACCTCCCTTCCAAAAAACATGTGAAGGACATCATCGGATGGTCACAGCTTCAGCTCTGGGTAAGATCCGGGAGAATCTCTGTTCACCAGAGCACTAGCTCAGACTGACAGAGGCCCCAAATCGACTATTAAATAAATTAAACAAAATAATAAGGAATATATTCTTGTACAACGCTTTTTTTAAAAGGATTTTCAGATTAATGAAACTTTACTAGATTGACTTTTTAATCATCATAATTAATGATTTTATCTCATTAATAAAAAGATCTCTTCAACTTCGTATTTTATGACTATATTTAGACAGGATTCACGAGGTATTTAACAAAACGCCAAAAGATATTTAACGAAATATGACAGCTGTCAAAGTATTGCCATACGTCACAATTATTTTATGGCTTTGGAATCAATAAGGTTGCATTATTTTAAATTATTAATTAATCCCTATATTTCACAAAGTTTCAGTTTTAAGTGTAAATAAAGGAAACGAATTTATATATAAACGAAATACATAGGTAACGTAATAAGAGAACATTTATAATTCGCACTGCTCCCGTTAGGTTTCAAATGACACGATGTAAAATGATAAAAGGGTTTGAAAATTATTCATGACGTCACAGCCCTTTATTTCTTAGCGGCGGTCGCATTTCGGATTCTTTTAACGTGAAATTTCTGTAAATCGGCTTATCGGCTTATGAAACCTGAAACAATGCTTTGAAATCGTAGAATAGATGTTTCTATTTTGTTAAATATTAAATAATTTACATTACAATGCTATTATATTTTCGACTGCTCTAATGTTACAACAGTTTTATTCAATGTCTAGAGATATAAAAAAGTTAAAATAGCTAGCGAAAGAAAGAGATAGCAAATACGAATACGATTTTATGTTTTGAAATTTTAAGAAATACTTATAAAAATAAACTTGAATAATTTGTATATGTCTTGCCATAAATATTGTCACAAAGAATAACAATATTTAATTTATTATACGTACTATAAACCTTTTAAATATATAAAGCTTTTTTGAAATGGTCCCCATTGGCTGCAATACAGTCCTTGAAACTTCGAAGCCCGTCATCAATAGCAGCATGCACTCTTTCTATGGAAAAGTTCTACACTGTCAATCGTATGGATTGTTTTAGGAATTCCATATTATGATCGCATCATTTAGAGCAGAGTTCCTCAAACTTTTTTGTGTCGTAGACCCCTTGCCATGTTTTTCCGTGTTGGGTAGACCCCCTACTTTCTAACTTTTTAACTGTAGTGAAGTTTAGTGTTAAAAGCTTAAAGTTAAAACATATGTTAATTTAATAATTCTACATTTTACACAATTTTATAAACATATACAATATTTTTTTTACTTCATAGGTACTTTTGTAAATAATGTAAATGTTTTGATATTATAAGATAGTATGATGTAAGTAAATAGGTACTATCAGTGTATGTGTTGAGATTCACTATCGTGAACCCCCGTTTTCATTTCATGGACCCCAAATTTTTTTTCGCTGACGTAAACCCCTTGCAGGTTTAGACCCCTAGGGGTTGATATAGACCACTGATCACTGATTTAGAGCAAGCCTTATTCTTTAAAACTGACAATAAAACATAATCCAGTAGATTATTAGCACTAGATGATGGTAAGTGTTCAGCTCTGATGAAGTCCAAAAGGTTTTTTCTGACCAAGATTGGGTGGAATGAGCTTTACCACCCTGCGCCGAATAGCTGAAACGATTGTTCTTGATTCTTAAATATGGTGTTATTATGGGGCTACCTTCTCGAAATGTTGATATCTTTTCACAAAAATATAGCTCACTCACCCCTTCATAGCTAACACCAAACTGTCACTGAAGTCAGATAATGCCCATGTTGTACTCTGTTGACTAATTGCGAAGCTTATTTAGAACTTTCAGAATAAATACGGTCATTTCGTTTGTCAAAATATTACACAAAACAAAATATTTTTGTGACCGCCCTTTGCATGCCGCTCAAGTAGAAGTTTTGATTTTACCACCCTATTCGCTTTTAAGTTATCAGTTAAGAAATAACCAGTGCGTCTCTTATAGGATACAAGTTTTAAGTCATCTTTTAAAATACGCTACGTGGATCTAAGATAGCAATATTCATCTCCCGAGATAAAATATTTTGAATTTGGAAATAATTTCTTCGAATTCTTTCCCTTACTGCTTTCATCACCTTTTTAAATACTCTCTGGACGACCAGATCTTTTTATAACAAACAGAAGAGGTTTAATTGTCACTATCTATAGCCCGGTACACAAACATTTGACTAAAACAAAGCGTATGGAAGATTTTGAAAATTGTTTTCGGCACCATATCTACTTTATATAATGCATTCACAGCGATTCAGTTCTCTTTATCATCCTATTCCATTTTAATATAAATATTTTACAATAAGAAAACACAATGAACAATGATATATAAATGACAGATTCCAAATTCAAAAGTGACATTATGTTTATTTTTAATTGTATCATTATTTATGGCCTGTAAATTTTGTGTCATGATATAAATGAAGTAAATAAAGATGTTTTCAAGGGAATGTAAAGTGAAAGGCGTTTGAACGAAAATAAGCCCCAAAGAGATGTCACTTCAGTTGTAGTCGTTCGTTGTAACCAAGTGATGGCTGCGTTCAAAATTATCTCCGTCGGAATCACACTCTTATGAATATTAATGCTTACAAAATTGTCTCCGACGCCAATGCGAATTACGACTCAGTGAGCAGGTGAGATAATAAATATTCATTACAAGCTACAGCACCGAACCGTCACCGTAGCCATGATAAAAACATCATAAATTATAAACTTATCTCTCATTTAAAATTGTTTGTCATAATTGATAATCATACATAGAATAGAATCTAAAATAACTGAACAGTAGAGTTTTAATATTCATGAAACATACCGTATAATTTGCACAGATTATAAATTAATGCCAGATACAACGTGTTATATAGCAGATATTTTAAAACCTTATTTAGCAGAGGGACCGGAAGGTAATGTCGTTTCTGCGCATGTAGATATTTGACTGTCATTTGGTAGATCATAACACACTTGGAAGACGGTGCATACTAGATGGCAAAGTTGTTGATAGCGGAGGCGAATATATTGTTGATTAGAATAACAGAAAAACAGATTAATTTTTACCGCACCGGCATTTAAATTTGTATGCTGGATGGCAAAAAGTTAATGATAAAGAAGGTGACTGTATTGTTGATTAGAATTACAGAAAAACCGATTGATTTTTACCGCTTCGGCATTTAAATTTTTATGCTGGATGGCAAAAATTTAATGATAAAGAAGGTGACGACTGTTTTGTTGATTAGAATTACAGAAAAACCGATTGATTTTTACCGCTCCGGCATTTAAATTAGTATGCTGGACGGCGAAAAGTTAATGATAAAGAAGGTGACTGTTTTGTTGATTAGAATTACAGAAAAACCGATTGATTTTTACCGCTCCGGCATTTAAATTAGTATGCTGGACGGCGAAAAGTTAATGATAAAGAAGGTGACTGTTTTGTTGATTAGAATTACAGAAAAACTGATTGATTTTTACCGCTCCGGCATTTAAATTTGTATGCTGGGTGGCAAAAAGTTTATGATAAAGAAGGTGACTGTTTTGTTGATTAGAATTACAGAAAAACCGATTGATATTTATCGCTGCGGCATTTAAATTTGTATGCTGGATGACAAAAGGTTGTTGATAACGAAGGTGAATATTGGTTAATTTGAAATGACTACGTTAAAAATGTAGGTATGTGAATTTAACTTAAGAATGTGACATAACTTTCCGGTCTTTCTAGTATGTTTTTTAAAAACTATGTTAGATACTTCATAGAGCCGGTAGGTTCTGGAGATAATGACAATACGAAGTCCAAAACAGTGCGTATTGATCAAGCTTAATCTACAATCAGTCATTCTACAGTGAAAATTAGTATTATAATGTTATTAAAGCGTGTCTTAGTTTCCGCTACCAAGGGGCACTGTGGTCATTGTATGGCTTATTCCAGCCGACCCAACATCTCATGAAATCCCAGCAGACCCTTGATGTTGCTGACGAGGGAAGGCACCTAAGTGATTCAAGATTGGTAGCCCTATAGGGTGCTACCGCCATAAATCGAAGTAGTACGTGAACAGCAGTCTCGTATTCCTCCAGGTATACCTTAAACTGTTCGTAATATCAAAGACCATGATTGGTTAAGACCCCTGCTACCAGGCGCAGTCGAGGTCACGATAGCCGGAGCGGGGGGTCAGAAAGCCGGCAGCTTATGGTAGGCATTGCCTCTTTTGCTAGTGTGCACTCCTCATAGCTCTTTCATTGCTCACTGCCTGGACTCCTAGGGCTTTCCGATACGAGAAATCTGATCTTACCTATTGGTGGTGGGATGAGGAGCTCTAGGCCGTAAACGAATATGTTGGTGCCTCTCCGGGCTAGTTCATCTGCAGCATCGTTGCTTCTGGAGCCGCTATGACCTTTTTCACTAAATAGTTACAAAGTTGTTCCGACTTATAGAGGTACAATAAGAAGTTTGTGAAAGGGTTTTTTTTAAATTTGGCTTTCACTTTTGGAGGCCTCTTGTACCTCTATCTTGGGAAGAACAGGATCGTTTTATTCCATTTAATATTTTTTTTCACATTACTTTTATTTGCGCGTTCTTCTTGCGTTCTTCTTATAATCTTTCGTACTCCATCTTTCTTTCCACATTTTTTCTACCTTTCTCTTTCATTCGTTATCATTCATTCCTCACCTCATTCCTCAGTTTTATTTTTTTTTATTTTATGTTTTTGATCTATATACATTTCATTTTTATTTTGCTTTATTGACACTTATAGGTTAGAAACAAAGCTCTACTGTTGAGAGAACTCAAATGGAGGAACCTCTTACCTCCTTAGGAGTCAAGGTGGTGCATTTATGTAGCTATCTAGTGGCGTTGTTATATTGATGTTCAAGACTTCCGAGAATGTCCCGGAGCGAAAACCCTCAGCAGTTTTGGTGCCGTGAATATCCTACGAACGGAACCTACCTTCGGATTCAGACCTTTTTACATCGGTCATATTTTAGATTACAACCTATTTTGGTATTATATTGTTTCAGGCCATTACGATTGGAAATTTCTTGTGCACCTTTTTTTTTCCATAAATCAAGTGTGTTGAGCATTACTTCGAAAACAGCAGATTTTGGTTTTACAAAAAAACGACCGTGAATAGATCGTGAAAGGTTTTTAGGTTATTATATATAGTTATATTTGTTTTAAATAAATTGCATCTGCTCTTAATTATAATAGGAAAGTATACACAAAAACTTTCTTTGATATAAGCTCTTAAGTTAAAGCACGTTTAAAAACCACGGTTACCTCCACCCTATACATGTTAAGAAGATTATATTAACAATTATGTCGACGTCGAAATTCAAAAAATAATTATATGGTCGCTTTAAGCGGTTTACGTGTGGAGTTTAAAAAAAACATAATCTCAAAGCTCTCCAGGCGGTATTCGCTTAATTCGTGTCAAGCGGCACTCGAGGCAGCGTGTGCGGAATTACTTTGAACTAAGCAGCAGTTTCGGGTAATTTAACTAAGTAATTAACGGTTACTTTGCACTGATAACTTAGTGGTTAGGAACCGTGATGTGAGATCATAAATAACGGGTTCGATAAACTTAAGTATAACACTGAAGTATATAATATTGTCCGTGAAATTAGCTTAACATAAAACCATTAAAGTAAAGTAAATGTAAAGCCTAAAAATTAAGTTAAAATGAAGATATGAAAAGAAATACTGGTAAAAACAAAAATGTAAAATTAAAAGCGAATTTAAATGGAATGTAAAGTTAAAATAGATTAACAGATTCAGTAAACACTGTCACGTGCAATAAACGGAACCAATTTTTTTTTCGGAAATATTAAAAGTACATGTAAAAACAAAGGCACGAACGCCTGTTTTCTGTGGAATATATAGATCCTAATAATATAAAAAGACATACAGCGATGACTTCCTGTGATTCGATAAACATATTTGTTTAGATAAATCTAAAGTATGACTAAATTACGAATTGAAATATAAATTTAAAGGTAATTTTGAAATGTACAGTTTTAACAGTTGCGGTGTATGTTCTCGCGTATTCGCTAATTCAAATTGGATGCCAGTTAAACAAGACTAGATATCGCCCCAGGGAATATTATACATGACGGCGTATGTTCCAGCATCCAATGGTCCGAAATATTCGTAATTGTATTCCGTATGGTGAATTATTTTGATCAAATTACCTACTGTTATTTTCTAGAAGGTAAGTTGCGATAGAGAACTGAGACTTGCGATCTTAGTTATCAAGTTCAATTCTCGGGATGCAATCTTATTAAACGGTTTTACTTAGTTCGACCCGTATGGAATTTATTTGGGTCAAAATTAGAAATTGAAATTTAAGCACCTTCCCGTTGTCATATTGATCCGAAATTTGGTACACACATTTAATTTAGATGACAATACAATATAATAAAATCAATAACATTATAAATCTAAGATGGCCGCCGATACAAAATGGCGGATTACATATTTTTCCTTAACCCTCTCAATATGGATATCAAATGAAAGGGCTACAATAGTAAAACACGATGATTATATCAAAATTTAAAATTCAAGATGGACGCCGTTCCAATATGGCGGATTATGTACATATTTTTCCACAACCACCACAATATGGGTATTAAAAAACCGTTTAACTTAAAAGATTTTTAAATGTATTTGTATAATACACTTTGTGCAATAATTATATAGGATTACACTCCTCACATGCAAGTTATAAGAGGATGGGCAACAACATCCTTTGCGTAACATAATACAACACTCCGATCGCCAGTATGCCTGCTAAGCGTGGCGATTATAGTATATCCCCCCCATAGGTATGTTTATAGGTAGCCTGTACCTTGCAGTAGTAGTCTATAGGTTTACATGAAGATTCAATGAAAGGCAATCAGAATTTTTATTTTGCAAATGTATGTTTTTAATCTAACGTAAAAAATTCTTTCGTATTCTGAACTACCTTGCCCCCAAGATTCTTTTAAAAATTTGTTAAACAGATATCGCATGTTGTCATTGAAGGATCGACGTTCTCTAATGGACGCCACATAAAAATATTTGTGCTGACCATGTTAACTGTTCAGAACTGTTGTCCGCGGTTTATTTTCTAATTGCAGCTAGAACGCATTCTAAATGTCTTCTTTTTATCAACTGCAAAGACAAATATCGGTAAACGTGCACGCTTATACAGGCCGTGCGATCTCCACAATTCATATATGAGTGATATTGATATTCTTGTGCTCTCTTGTATCATTTAAAAGCAAGTTTCATTCGAAATTATTGGATATACACAATACAATTTAAAACTCATTGGAATGTAACTGCTTGTTCGTAATTATTACTATCTGTTCTGCAAAATACGCTGGGTTATTGATCCCTGTTTTTTCATTGTTTGATTTTGATTCATTGAATGTCCTTAGTGAAATAGTTTTAAAGTAACATTTAACATTTTTTTATTTTAACTAATGCTTCTTTATCTCCAATAGAGTAAAATAAAAAGATAAAATATTTACGTATTTAATGCGCAGCAAAGGGTCAAAGAAAGAAACATCGCATCACTTATGAACAACGAGGATAGTCGCGGGACCTTTCTAGAGTACTGCAGAAGTATCATAGGAGCATTAAAAGGAACAAGTAGGGCGACGCTGAAGAGATGCGGTCTAAGAGGACCATTGGAGATCTCTAGTAGCGCGCCGCGTGCTTTTTCGACCACAAAGCCGTGTCGAACTGGTAGTCAAAGTTATAAAAACCATCAAACTTAGATCGCATTTATCTTAAAAAAAATATATATATATGAAATGGTCAGCATTATAAAACAATAGTTTAATAGTTTACCTATTATATGCAGTTCGCATAAAATTATTTGTAACATTGTACAATGTTGTTTACTGTCGACTAGCGTACGAAAAATATATTTGGTCGGACATTGGCGCGTTCGGTTTTGGATCGCGTTCAAATTGCTTGTACTTATTTCGTAATAAATATCGCTATGAATGTGTTACATTTTATTTATTTAAAAACGTTTTTCGACTACACAAAAGTTAAACAAAGCGGACGGTCTAAAACATTTTTGTTCCCCTGGGAACGATGAAATATTATCGGGAAAAGTAAAAACTGCGGTAAATATAATACCTTAAAAAGGATACGCAACATTCACACTTCGTATTTCCGTTGTCCACAATACTTTTATGTAAATTCATTCTTGCGTATTCGAATTCAAATTTCGAACGACAATTCGAATTCGGACGCCATTAGTGATGTGATCGCTTCCGTTGTGTTAGGGGCTATCACCTTCTTCGTCAACGTGCTCGGAAGGTAAGTCACTTCCGCCCGCAAATCATATATAGATATCTTCATTTGGCATGCTATGTTAAAGTGCGTTTATTGATATACCAGTGCTTCCCAAAGTGGTCTATATCGACCCCTAGGGGTCTATGACAACCTACAAGGGGTCTACGTCAGCGAAAAAAAATTTGGGGGTCCATGAAATGAAAATGGGGGTCCACAGACTGGACGTCATTAGCCGAGGAGATTTAAGATTAACCCCTGACAAAATTGACGCCAAACGTTGATAATTTATTATTAAAGCATCAGGTTCATCCTTCTCATTAAAAATATTGACTTATTGCCTATGTCATTTTATTTATAGTTTATTTTATGTTTATTTAATGTTACTTATATTTTATATAACAGATACAAAATTTTATTTTGAGTAGTTTTAATTTAAATTCAATTAATAAATGTATAAATTAACATGTGTTTTACTTTAAGTTTTTAATACTAAACTTCACTACAGTTAGAAATTTACAGGAAATCAATATCAGGTAAGTAGGGCGTCTATCCAACACGGAAAAACATGGCAAGGGGTCTACGACACAAAAAAGTTTGGGGAACTCTGATCTATACAAATTGAGGTAACAGCATCTATTACCGCTGTATATAAAGTCATACAATATGTAATAATTTATTTCATATACATACTTTCATTAGTGTCTTGCCGTACCTTAGTATTGAGTCGTGTTTTTATTTATTGCATTCTGCACTAGATACATCTTTCTGCAAAAACATAAGAAGTATGGGTGTAGTTGGTTGTTGTACATTGCGGAGGTGATCTTATCTATTTCAATTTTCGTTCCTGTCTTGACATATGTCAAAGAAATAAACTAGTATATTAACTAGATATATTTTAACAGACTTTTAGCTTTGTAAATCGCGACACAAAGATTAACTTTTTATATCGGAAAGAATAGATATCTCGCAGATATGTCAAGTCATATTAATAGATCAAGTTGGGATTCCAAATTGACTTCAATAAATAATGTCACACGCGACTGATTATATCGACCTAATTAAAGGAGCGAATGGTTGAACCGAAATGAATAATGTAAAGCGACGACCAAGATTACCGGAGATGATAATTTAAATTGAATTCATTAATTAAAAACGAAATTTTAAATGTAACTTCAAGTCATGTCTGGTGTAATAAAAGAAAAATTATGTACTTCATGGTTGGTTATAGATTTAAAATCTTTGAAGGTGAAACTTTAGATCGTTTTTTATTTATTTGTCGTCATTTCACCTCACAGATATGTCTTGCAGCCGGCTTTCCACAAAGACATCTATGAAGTAAATACCATATTCACATGCTTGGCAGGTGAATAGGCGATCGCAATGTGGTATTATGGTACGAAGGAGATGCTGCTAGTAATCCTCTGAAAACTTGTTTATGAGTATAGCAATCCTATATAATTAATGCACGAAAACAATTATATTAGTTTGTATTCCTGGAATTGAACCGAATTATTTCAAAGAAATTTCAGTTCAATACTGCAGGGCAATACTATTTTTTTTGTTGACTATATAGTATAGGAATGATAACATAGTAGAAAAAAATGTTTTCAAATTTGAATATTTAATGGAATCAGGCGTTACCTCGCGGAAGTCCATTCTAAGTAAGAAAAGGACCAATATTTAGACACTTCCGCACATGCAGTGGTAGTCGTGCAATAAAGTGCACCGCCCGCCAGCCCGCTGATAAATGCGTATGCGGCAAACAATGCGAATTACACAACCACCACCGCCAAATTACTCAACACGTGTTTCACCCTTCCACGGGGCATCTTCAGGAGTTATGCACAACTGCATGTGCGGAAGTGGCTAAATATTGGCCCTTTTCTTACTTTCAAATTTAAGTTATTAGATAAAATAAATTATAATTTTTAATTATCTTACTTTGATGATAAAATAAATAGCCTGAAAATAAATAGTTTAAACAGTGATTTTACCACGTGTAATGAAACTGTACAGAATCCCCTGTGTCCTATGAACATTTTGACCAGACACGTATCTAGCTGGACTTTCTTTTTTTTTTCGCGATGATCGCGGATGTTATGTCCGGGAGGAATCTCATCGTTGTGGATGCCGCCGTACATTCCTTGTACCTCCTATTTCATTCGTTAAGCGTATTCAATCTGTGCTATTGTTTGATAAAGGAAATGGGGTATCTATGGAATGGGGTATTGAGAGATAGCCATGGATTTCTGTGTCTTCTTGTTGGGGTCCATCGACAGATATTACAAGTATCAAAAAATGTAACTCTCAACTACATACTGCACTATAGTTTAACTCTTATTACAGCGCTTGTTTTCATTTGCTTCAATATATTTTGATTAACACGTTCACTGCGGCTTGAGGTCGATTCAGCCTCATGGTAGACTTTGCACTGGTGCGGCGCGTAAAACTAGTGTTTTCGTTTCTCTCTAGTGCGGCGGCTGTTTACACTCAACCGTATGAGGTATGACAAAGACAAATATAGCTTTCTTTATGTCTGCGAAGCATTGACTCAATATTGTAAAAAACTATTGATGAACATGAGGCAGAAAAGGCCTCAACCGCACTACTAGGAAGTTCAGCTTGAGGCTGATTCGACCTCAGCCGCACCAGCTGAAAGTTCTTCAAAATCAGTGAACGTGTTAAATTTACTCACATAAAGTATTGATGTGAACAAAACGTCAATATTAGTTCCATACCACTATAGCGTATAGCTTTATAAATATTTGATAGCTTAACAAATGTAGCTGAAACTATCGCAACTGCTATCGAATCAATATTTGAGGTTAACGGGTTAGAAATAAATATTTGTATTGTAGTTGATATATGCTAATGAGCTATAATGTTATGCTATATTATGTTTATAATCTGTGGAAGCGAACTGCGGAATAATATTTGTAATTCATGAATAATTAAATATATTTTTATATGATTATAATTTACAAATGATTATTTAATATAGAATTGAATTATAAGTAAGAAATAGACCAATATTTAGCCACTTCCGCACATGCAGTGGTCCACAAATCACTCAACACGTGTTTCACCCCTCCAAGGGGGCATCTTCAGGAGTTATGTTACACCGATTAGTGCCAAACACACTGTGTTTGGTGGTGGTGGTTGTGTGATTCGCATTGTTTGCCGCATACGCATTTATCAGCGGGCTGGCGGGCGGTGCATTTCATTGCACGACTACCACTGCATGTGCGGAAGTGGCTAAATATTAGTCCTTTTCTTACTTAGGATGGACTTCCGCAAGGTAACGCCTGATTCCATTAAAGAATTGAATTATACACGTTGCTTTCAACCTGTAACATTGGAAATATATAGGAAGATATATAGATCTATGTCACGTTCATTCGTCGTCATTAAAAAAATATATCTATGGGAGGATATACCATAATCGCCACGTTTGATAGGCAGATTGGCGATCGCAGTTGCAGCCTTCTGGAAATTGTTATTGAGCAATGACAATCCTATATAAATAAAACACAAAGTGTGGAATATATAAGATAGTATTATCTTAGTTCTCCACCTCTAGGCTTCCACTGCTCGTTCATTTACTACAGTAGTAGCAATTAAAATATAAAACACTTCACATAGAAAGCTTCTTCGATTATTTTATGTGTTGAACATATATTATGAAACATAATTATTTTAAATCAAATACATTACCATTAACTGATTCTTTCTATAGGTTTATTTGATAGAACTGATTAATTTAAAAGTGTCATCAAATTTTGGTACGAAAACTGGTTATTTTTTTAAAATATTTGTTTTATTTATAGCAGGGATGACCAACATGCGGCACGTTAAATATGTATATGCGATCACGTATTTCTAAAATAGAGTTCATTTTATCGATTTTCTTTCATCGATATATTGTTATAAAATTAATTATAATAAAATGGTGGTACATACTATCAACATACTATTAAAACTGAGTAATGTACGATTAGAAAGCTGCGTACTTGTTATGTATATGTCTGTCACAAAAAACTTTGCCAAATTTCTCATTGAAATTTTCGAATTTATTAGTTTATCCTTACTTATCTTGTTTATTTTTATTTTGCTGTAACATTTGTATATACTCTTGACTCTCTCTACCTGAATGTTTATTAAAAATGAGATTTTGAAAATAATAATAGGTGTTATATCTACAGTGCCTTCATTAAAAAGGTTGCTCACCCCTGATTTACAGCATAATTAGCTGTCTATATAAAAGCTTTAAAGGGTAAATATATATGATATATGGTGCACATTATTCAAAAATGTAGTTAAAAACGTGTTATTTTTCCTTACGTGAAGTACCTGAACGAGATAAACGGAAAGGTTTAGGATAGCTTACGCCAAAAAGGAGATTACTACTTGTAATATTTAAAATCACTTTTTAATTATAATGTTATCATTGTTGAAAATATAATAGTTAAAATTTTTAAACCACTAAATACTTACTTTATCAAAAAGTATATACAGTAATAGAAAAAGAAAATGTTATTAGTATCTTTAGTGACATACATTACAAGATATAAAGTATAAGTCGTAGTAGAAATAAAGGCTATTTTTATTTTTATTTTTTTTTAATATTACCTGCATTTTTTAGTTCTGTTTTCATAGACTATATCACGGAGTTAGTGGCCAGTCGCATCCTATTGGAAAAACGAAATCAATGTAACATATTTAAAAGTAATTATTTATACTTATCATCTATGGACATGGTGTAGTAAATTTGAATAACAATGTTTGTCAAAACATGTTAAGATAGACATAAATACATAATATGTTTGTATGTATGAATACTCGAAATTTCAATATTTAGTAATACGGATATTTGTTGCATTAAAATCATAACTTTATTTCTGACATTATCTTGGATAATCCTAGTTGGCTGCTATTACATAGACATATACTTGTATATATATATATACACACACACATATATATATATATTTAGTGCCATTCCTAAAATTTCATCGTGTTCGGAAAAGGCCATTACATACAACTTGTTCAAATTGATGTTCGGATTTCCGTATTGTATATTTTATTTCCTTATTAGAACTTATAAGAAATTTTTGGTGTTAAGTATGGGTCGTGTAGAATACCTCCTTTTTAATACTCTTGCCATTTTTATTCTATTTGCACAATGAAAAGACTAAATGTTAATAATATTGATTTTTTTATTTCTTTCAATACTTCAGTATTGTCGGAGGGAAATGGTATTTTTTATTTATTATTATATTCAAAATTACTTATCTCACTATGCGATGGTAAGTTATTTGTACGTGAAATCCCGGCGCAAAGGCTAGTGTCCGTTCCCTTTGAACTAAACAAACAGAGAGCGACGACACGTTTAAAATTTCTGTTGATTTTTCACTTTCAGCGTTTTACGTGTCGCTTTGATGTTGCCACCTTTCCTTGCGTAATCATCCGCGTGAACCTTTTGAGAGAGCCTTTTCAATGTTTATCGTTCTGTTTTCCATCTATTTTTGGACTGAATGTATTATTGATATACAGGGTGATTGATTATAGATAGTTCGTGTACATAATATTATATTATTTTTATAATATACTAGCTGATACCGCAAACGTTGTTATGCAAAAAAAATTAAAGTTTTTAATTAACAAATGTAAGATAAAGGTTGATCGTAGAGGGGTGAAAATTTAGGTTTGTATGTATTTTTGTATGCTGTATCATAATAAAATAAAAACCAAAAAAAATGTCTAAAAAATTAAAAATAAAATTTAGGGGTGGACCACCCTTATCACTTAGAGGTATGGAAAATAAATAGTAGCCTATTCTCAGACATACTGAATACGCATGTAAAATTTGGTAAAAATCGGTCAAGCTGTTTCGGAGGAGTTCAAGTTCGAACACCGTGGCACGAGAATTTTATATATTAGATTTATTATACTATTTCATCTGTGGTATGTTTAAATACATATTGTTTTTAGGCTTTACGATATCCTGTATCTTTCTAGTAAGTCGATTTTCATTCGAAACGTATAAATATATTTTTTTAAACTTTTCGTTCTATATTCAAATTAAATTTCAAAGAGAATAAACGAATATATAATACACTTACACTTTTATAACTTCCGCTTCTAAGCGTTTCCCTTTCCATGTACGCTATTAAATATTAAAATGATTAAGAAAAGGTAGGAAGTGAGAATATAGGCCGAAATAAACGCGACGGGAAAATTCAATATCTGTTTTCTGGTTGGCGGAAACATAGAGTTTGTAAATTGCCTATATTAGTAATAAACACAATCTTATTACCGCAATATTAATAATTGTAACTGAACTACAAAATGCTAACTATGGCAGATGTTTTTGGTACATACAAGACTGGTTTAATATGGATGGTGAACATTTAATGGAATCAGGCGTTACTTCGCGGAAGTCCATCCTAAGTAAGAAAAGGACCAATATTTAGCCACTAGTTACATTAGTGCCAAACACAGAGTCACTAATACGGTGTAACATAACTCCTGAAGATGCCCCGTGGAGGGGTGAAACACGTGTTGAGTGATTTGGTGGTGGCGGTTGTGTGATTCGCATTGTTTGCCGCATACGCATTTATCAGCGGGCTGGCGGGCGGTGCATTTCATTGCACGACTAGCACTGCATGTGCGGAAGTGGCTAAATATTGGTCCTTTTCTTACTTAGGATGGTGAACAGTTTGATATGATTTAATTCTTCTACGTTCTAGACACGTAGATGTTAACGTGATAAGTCCAAGTTTTTACGTCTAATATCACACTGAATGAACGATGACTGATGACTGTTGAAGACGAAAGGTTCTCGAGTAGCGGCCACGAACCGCCCCTCACTAGGATCTACGACATAGCTAGTCGCTTCCAGATAGAAGACAAAATTATTATTTTTACAGAAGATAGAGAGAGAAAGATATATTTCTGCGCTCTTTTAACAAAATGAAATTGCCAACGATAGGTCATGTAGACCTATAGGAATAACAGCATTAAGACGGATACATTCTTTGGTATCACTTCACGAGATAGATGCGGAAACTCCTTCTCGCGTCGAATACTTTACTATTCTGTATGAATAAGAGTGTGACCCTTTTTGGAAAGTTCGTCGAGCACTAGCTCGGTCAAACCATTGTGTTGCGTATGCGTGTTGCGCTATTTGTGCCGATCTTCAGCTAACTGCACATAAAAAGTTTTACAAAGTTGTCACCGCTTTTTCTATATGACCGTTAAACTTATACATTCGCTTTGTGCACATATAATGCTTTAAAAAATTAAGGCAAAACAAAAAAAAAAACAAGGAAAGATTTATTAATATGTAAAAGTCAAATGTCACGGGTTTGATGCCCGGGATAAAACCTTACATAATTCACACTGTGTATTAATTGTATAGCATAGTCATTGCTCACACAAGTTTCTAGAGTCTACTGTCCATCCTCTAGAACTTCTAGAGGATAGACAGTAACGTCCTCTGCGTATCATAAAACCACACTACGCTATATTCGAAAGTTGATGGGCGCTGTTAGCCGTTTTGGCTTTTACAGCTTCATCGGACTCAGGGCTCGCGAATCCGAAATCCGCGAGCTAATAAACTAAAAAAAATCTACGTCAGATGTTTCACCTGACGCATTATATTAGCTGATTGCCACCACACTGCTATCGTCAACACGTCACCAAAGCGTGGCGATTATGGCACATCCCCCATAGGAATAGGGCGACCGGAAAGTAATGTTTCTGTCGACATATTTTACAGAAAAACTGATTGATTACCGCTCCGGTATTAAAAATTTGTATACTAAATGATAAAAGGTTGTTGATAACGAAGGTTATATTGTTGATTAGTAATAAAAACTTGTTAAAAATGTAGTCGTTTGAATTTAACTTAAGAAAGCTACATTACTTTTCGGTCCCTCTTATATGGGAAAGGTTTATGGGCAGTGGGCGCCTATGGGCTGAAAAGTTGAGGTTTTACTAAATAATACTTAAAGCGAAAGATAAAAGAGATATATGAAAGGCAGAGAGAGATAGAAATAAAGTTATAACGTTATATTTTAGTGTTACCAAAGTGGAAGTTGAATAATGAAATCTCTTTTCAAAAGAGCGGCACTAGCATTGTCAACACGTCCACGTATCCCTCTTATATCCTCCCCTAATAGCAGCTAGATCATAAACGGCGGGTGTTAAATAATGTATGGAGCATGTAACTCGGCTGTCGAGTCATATTTCTCGTAAAGCGACGCCATCAGTATTGCCGACGCGTATCCCTTGCCTTATGATAATATATACCTGGTGAAACACGTGACTAGAGGTCGATTTAGTTCAAACATCGCATTAGATTATTCTAGAAATATCCATTTAGCCTCCCTGATAGGCGGAAAGGAAACTAGGGAAGAATTCCTCTTATGCTGCAAGAAAATATATTAAAAAAGTTATACAAAAAAATAAAAAATTAAATAGACAATAAGAAAAAAGGTGATATAATGTAACTCAAATGTGGTATGAAGTGCGATAAAAATGTAAATGAAAGAAAAAAGATAAAATGTAACAAGTAATGAGGGAGGAATGAAAGGACACAGAGCAAAAGTGAAAGAAAGCAGAATTGTGGCATAAAAGAATAGAATGAAAGATTATGTATAGAATGAAAGTAGAGAAGGAAAATAAAAAATTATGTGAATAAAATTAAATTGCCAATAAAGACCCTCTCCCACCTAAGATAGGGGTACGAGAGGCCCCCAATAGCGGGGGCTATAAAAAAGAAATATCCATTGATTAATATATATCATCTAACCAGATAGATATTTTCCTTAGCTTTGTATAAGAAATAGTATAATATAAATATATTAAAGAAACATATTAATATACGGGAGGTTATTTTACTGAATTTTGTAATTAAAAATTATTGTAAAACTCATTGAAAGATATTGGCATCTTTCTAGATTAGTGATTCCCAAAGTGGTCTATATCGACCCCTACGGGTCTATGACAACCTGCAAGAGGTCTACGTCAGTGAAAAAAAATTTGAGGGTCCATGAAATGAAAATGGGGGTCCACGATAGTGATTCTCAACACATACACTGATAGTACCTATATACTTACATCATACTATCTTATAATATCAAAACATATACATTATTTATAAAAGTACCTATGAGATTTAAGATTAACCCTTACAAAATTGACGCCAAATGTTGATAATTTATTATTAAAGCATCAGGTTCATCCTTCTCACTAAAAATATTGACTTATTGCCTATGTCATTTTATTTATAGTTTATTTTATGTTTATTTAATGTTACGTATATTTTACATAACGGATAAAAAATATTTTGAGTAGTTTTAATTTAAATTCAATTAATAAATGTATAAATTAACATGTGTTTTTATTTTAAGTTTTTAACACTAAACTTCACTACAGTTAGAAATTTAGAGGAAATAAATATCAGGTAAGTAGGGGGTCTACCCAACAGGGTAAAACATGGCAAGGGGTCTACGACACAAAAAGTTTGGGAAACTATGATCTAGATGATCGTAATGAGATCATCTGTCTGCCTTGTCCCTGGACAGTCTTCGGTACGTATGCCGTTTAGTAGTCTATACTCCTACCGCCTCTGTATGTGGCCTGTCCATTGCAACTTCAACTTGCATATTAACTGGAATATCTCGTTTACTTTCGTTTGTAATTTCCTCATTCTTGATTCGATTTCATAAAGTAATCCTGAGTATTGCTATCTTAATGGCTCATTCAACGATTGTGAATTTGCCAATTGGCCTCGAGTAAGCGAGTATGGTTTCAAGCTTGTACTTGATTATCAAGAATAAGTAAACCAGAGGTTCGTTGAGTATCAGAAATATGTAAACAAATAAGTAAGGTTAAAGTTAAAGGTTTAAGGTAAAGGTTAGAAATAATAAGACACGCGGGTATTGGAACTATATTCAACGAGCAAGTCAATGTTTCCTCCTCTCCATTATTGCAAGTTTGCCGGGGGACTCGGTCGGGGTAATCGTCTGTTACGTGAAATCACAAATATAACTCATGCGTAATAGAGGGTATAATAAAAATAGCCCACGTGATCGGTCACGTGACTTTGAGTAGTAGTGGGGGAGGAGGTGGCATATAAATAACAAGCGGCGACGGACTGCACTCACTCTGTGTTTGGCACTAATCGGTGTAGCATAACTCCTGAAGATGCCCCGTGGAGGGGTGAAACACGTGTTGAGTAATTTGCTGGTGGCGGTTGTGTGATTCGTATTGTTTGCCGCATACGCATTTATCAGCGGGCTGGCGGGCGGTGCATTTTATTGCACGACTACCACTGCATGTGCGGAAGTGGATTTTTGGTCCTTTTCTTACTTAGGATGGACTTCCGCGAGGTAACGCCTGATTCCATTAAATAAATAAGTAAATGGATATCATTCGGTTCAAACAGATATGATTTTACGATAGATGCAATTTAACAAATCTTTGGTTTCCATTCTGCGAATTGGTAATGACGTGTAAAATTTACATCATTGCAAAGATAAAGCATTGGACACACCAAGCGGACATTGCTCTGATACGTTTGCGCTTCGAAAGTGTCAGTATGTTTAATTTATTGCCTCCGAGATTTCATATCCAACACACTGCGATATAACTTCGTACATGAATAATATCTTTATGATTTACGACTTCATCATATGCTTGGTGGATCTAAAATATATTTCCACTGTTGGGACTAAAACCTCGTCTAAGCTAGGGCGCAAGGGACGTAATGTCTTCGCGGGGACAAGTTTTTTAAAAAACTTTTCTGTGATTCTTTGTAATATATGTAATAAAGATAGTAGCAATAAAACAGAGATATTAGTTCCCTATTTGTGATATTTGAGAAGCGAGGTGAAACATGATGAAAAAACGGAAAATACATATGGATAATAAAATATCATATATATAAAAGTAGAAATAGAAAAGTTTTTACACATTGTAAAAGACCCTGTCCCTTCCAAGATAGAGGTGGATGATGGACCCCAAAAAACAAGGCCAAAAGGCAAAAAAGGTGTATTCCAAATTTCAAATGTTATGAAATGGTTCTATTGTTATGATCCTCAAATCAGGAGACAATCTCTACAGGTGGTATTTTCTTTAGAAAAACGCATTAAAAATTATTCTATTAATAATATACATACATAATACCAGATAAATACAAAAGTAATTAAAACTGTAATGACTTCACTTTGAGCAAGAAAAGGACCAATATTTAGCCACTTTCGCACATGCAGTGGTAGTCGTGCAACAAAGTGCAACCGCCACCGTCAAATCACTCAACACGTGTTTCACCCCTCCACGGGGCATCTTCAGGAGTTATGTTACACCGATTAGTGCCAAACACAGAGTCACTGGGTGGCGGTGGCGGTTTTGTGATTTGCATTGTTTGCCGCATACGCATTTATCAGCGGGCTGACGGGCGGTGCACTTTGTTGCACGACTACCACTGCATGTGCGGAAGTGGCTTAATATTGGTCCTTCTCTTACTTAGGATGGACTTCCGCAAGGTAACGCCTGATTCCATTAAATATTCACTTTGAGCTGCGACCTAAAATTGGACTTTGTTGGTTGGATTGATAATATTTTAATTGATTGAAATAAAACTTTTAAAGCTTTTACAACAATTATGACAATATATTTTTCTTTTCAACCTATATACTCTCACTGCAAGACCTTTCGCAAACATCGCCAAGACGACCGGTATCGCGTTACCCGCTTCCGACGAACTTCCGCGACCTGACTATGTCGTCGAATGAAAAAGAATGATGTAGCGTATGTAACAAGAACAATAGAGAGTTCTTTATTCAAATTTTAATTTTTTTAATCTTATTTTCAAATTGGCCAGTTCTATGTTGCAACATCATCAACATACTAACGTTGTATGAAATTATTTCGTCAGTTACGGTTGGAAATGCAAATAAGCCGTTGCATGTGTAAGGTGCACTCACACTGCCGCGTCGGTGCGGGCAGTTATCGCGTCGGCGAGCGGAACCGTACGCTTGAATTACTGCGGCCGGGCGTGTGGCGCGCCCCTAATGTTCGCGATTTATTTGCATAAGCCGTACCACGAAATACGAAATTTAAAAAAACACGTTGTGTTCAGTAATATTTTTTCGGTCTTACATAATGACTCATTATTTATGAAGACCTAAACACGTGGTAATTTTTTTATAGGTTTACTAGCTGATCCCACAAACGTTGTTTTGCAAAAAAAATATTTTTAATTTTCAATTTAAAAATAGGGGTTGATCGTAGAGGGGTGAAAATTTAGGGTTGTATGTATTTTTGTATGTTGTATCATAAAAAAATAAAAACAAAAAATTTCGTCAAAAAAATAAAAAATAAATTTTAAGGGTGAACAACCCTTATCATTTAGGGGTATGAAAAATAGATAGTAGCCGATTCTCAGACATACTGAATACGCATATTAAATTTGGTAAAAATCGGTCAAGCCGTATCAGAGGAGTTCAAGTTCGAACACCGTGACACGAGAATTTTATATACTAGATTTTTATGTATTTACACATTTAATTTCTGAATGTATTGTATTGTGTATTGTGTAATAATTGACGTAATGCATATAAAGTGTTTGCATAATTCCAATTACTAAATATTTAAACAATTTACTATTTATTATCTGTCCAAAATTATTAGCTTGTCGAATTAAAATAGAAAAAACAAATTCATATGACATTATTTAAGAAAGACCATCTAATACAAGTTGTTTGAAAATAGATGCAAAGCTTTAAAAACCATTTGTTGACAGACATACCTATCAACAATCATCCTGTATATATCGATAAGGATGTATAACCCACGTAATAAATAAATAAATAAAAAGAACAAAAAATTATTAAAAAATATATTTATGATTAAAGAAAACATAAATAAAATTTTCTCGTCTATTATCTGTTAAGGAAAATTACTTCCAACGCTGAGAATAAGGCTTGAAAAAATGCTACTCGTAAAAACGAGTTTCCGCGAAGAGTTATTGACTATGTCCAATGTTTTACTTATCTGAAAAGATTTAAATTCCATCAAAGTTTTTATTTTTATTTAAAAGTAAAAGAAACATTCCTAAAGCGTAATAGATACTGAAATTAGTATAAAGTTTCTAAGTGAGGACACTTGAAATGAAATAAAAAGAAGTTTATTTCTGCTGCACCCTTTTGGACTGATCGTGATTTTCTGGAATTTTCTCTTTTATTCACAGTTTGACAGTCATTTTTATTAAAAGATTAGTAGTTATCGAGTTTCTTCCCGCTTTTTCTACACAACTATAAGACCTTGTGAAGCAGAGTAGAATCAAAAATGAAATAGATTGATATAATAAATTAATAATGGTTTTCTATAAAAGGTAATCAATTATGTGTTTAAGGTTAGAAGGGGTGAATCTATATTCTATTGGTAGCAAAGGTCTATACCTTTGCTACCAATTTGAATAACGAAATGATAATATGGTATGAAAAGCCTTTTTTAAAATTCGTATTTTTTCGTCCTTTATAATAAAAGTAATTATTTGTTTACTACCTATAATTGCAGGCCTTATACCGCTAGAGCTTTGCCAAGGCTTGTCGCATCCTAACAAAAAACTGAATTTTTTTTTCAATGTTTCAGAGATATTACTTTATACACTTAAAAGGGATGGTATATCTGCCATAGATATCTTTGGAAGAGACTTATGTCTTGCTGTGGGTGTCTATAGGCTAAAATGTCTTTGACGTATCCGAACTTGAAATATTTTATTTCTGAAACCATAGATTTTTTTTAGATAGCAAAAGAAATGGACACTTATATGTTTAAAGCTTTTACATGTGGAAGTAACCACTCTGTATATATAAATAGTTTTTCTCGAGTCTGACTTTAAAAAACGATTCATGAGTTAAAGTTTGGAAACCACTGATATAAAGGCTCGTTATTTTGACATGAATAAATACATTTAAAAAAACTTTTAAGTTAAATGGTTTTTTGATATCCATATTGTGGTGGTTGTGGAAAAATATGTACCTAGTCCGCAATATTGGAACGGCGTCCATCTTGAATTTTAAATTTTGACATAATCATCGTGTTGTACTAGTGTAGCCATTTCATTTAATACCCATATTGAGGGGGTTAAGGAAAAATACGTAATCCGCCATTTTGTATCGGCGGCCATCTTAGATTTATAATGTTATTGGTTTTATTATATTGTATTGTCATCTAAATTAAATGTGTATACCAAATTTCAGATAAATCTG
This sequence comes from Battus philenor, assembly GCF_028537555.1. Taxonomy (NCBI): domain Eukaryota; kingdom Metazoa; phylum Arthropoda; class Insecta; order Lepidoptera; family Papilionidae; genus Battus; species Battus philenor. The sequence continues at coordinate 732,442 of NW_027181759.1, read as the reverse complement.
ACAACGGGAAGGTGCTTAAATTTCAATTTCTAATTTTGACCCAAATAAATAAACAAATAAATTGCGTACGGGTCGAACTAAATAAGGTTCGAGAGTTGTAATCTTTAGATATTGAAATTCAAACTGAAAGTTTTCATAGAGATGGCTCATTAGCCATTCAACTTTGTCTATGAAAAAATTTGTTCCAACTGGAATTTTCTTCGCAACTAACATTACACGAAAGAATTGCCTCTACATCTTAGTGTCGCTCGCAGCGGAGTTGCTCCCAGTGGACGTGGAACATGGCTTTGACGTTAATTTGAAGTTAAAACTCTCTCGTAGAGTTGCAAATAATATAGTTTTTTCACGTCAGAACAACTTATCTAACGGGTTATTCAAGAAGTTTTTTTTTAATTCATTTACTTATATTATCTTATACTTTATATCAAAAATTTTGATGTACGTCAAGAGAAATATATAAATATGTAGAGACTGATTTGATAAAAACTAGAATCAAATTGAGCTTGGTTTTTAATTGTCATGAAAATTTTTAAGACTTTACAAAGAAGTGGTTACGGAACACAGCAGACAAGTCAAGTCGGTTAAATAAGCGCATAAGTGAAATTGATTTAATTTAGGCTATATCTGATAAAATGTTTATAAATAAATGTATATTGTTTAACTTTGTTAAATGATGTGTTGTTGTGGAGTTTTTTCTTCACAACTATAACACCTTGCGAAGCAGACTAGAGTCAAAAATAATTCAAATTAAAAAAATATATGTTTTTAATTACAATATTTATCTTCATATTCACTCTTCCGATATACCAAAAAACCGAAGAACATGGGGTTTTTTGTATTACAAGTTCTATTAGAAATTTCTACAAAATTCTGAATCTAAATCCTGTTTTTAATGATATACGAAATTAAAATCGAAGCAAGAATTTCAAATGTTTTTCGATAGATTTATAAGATGAGATCTGGATCGGTGTCTAGAAGATCCTTGGGGGAGGCCAAATAAAAAAAAATTAAAAAAATAAGGTTTAAATTTTTGATTAATTCTTTATTACCTAAAAAGGGGTGAACTATTATGATAAAAAAGTAAAATATGCAAATAAATATTTTTTGCTTCAATTATTTTAATTATTATTTGTTTCACAGATAACTTCATTATCAATTATTAATAACATCAATAATTTTGAAATTAAGATATGGTAGTAATTAATTTTAAGAAATTAAGATTTAGTTTTATTTTTAAATTATCAACAAATTTTGTACCAGTATTCATGTAGTGTTATATTCTATTCAGCGCGCTTTCGCACGGCTCCGTTCTGTATGGCAATCACGGAAACTGATTAGGAGAATTAAGCTCGAAATATTCTGGTCCAATGTAAAAACGTTGTAGCTATATGGATGCGAGACGTGGAAGGTCACAAAAGATATCTCGTGTCAGCTCTAAGTCTTCGTTAACAACTGTCTTCGACGTATTCTCGGTATATACTGGCCTGAGAAAGTCTCCAACGAAGATCTCTGGAAACGCGGTGAGATGCTGATCGACCAGCAGATCAAAACCCCGCAAGTGGAACTAGGTAGGCTAAACGCCCCGAAAGGATTCTGATCAAATACCGAGGCTAGCCCTAGAATGGAATCCTCAAGGAAAGCGAAGACGTGGCCGCCCATAGTAAACCGCTGCCAGCGGACGATCACTGCAGAAGTGAAGGCAGTTTGAATGACGTGGAGCGAAGAAAAGCATGAAGCTCAAGACTGCATGGGATGGCGACGTACTTGGAGACATGGGAATAAATAATGAATGATGATGTTATATTCTATTTATGTTATACAGTACGTTGTATACAAGCTTCGTCAACTATGCCAGCTAATGATCTTTGATGTTTATTTTCAATCGACAATTTGTTGTTTTATTTGTTTCCATGGTCGATTAATGGAGTGCTTACATAGTTAATTGATTTCGGACCAATTAATTCCGTGTTATTTATAGCTATTTCACCTCAGTGGATCCAATTTAGACGTATCGATCGAATAAAATCATTTACTATATCGGGTACACGGTTTAAAGAACGTTTGAGATATAAAGTTTTTTTGAACTGGCCTAAAATTTAGAGGAACCGGAAAGTAATGTCGTTTCTTCTATTCCCGCAATAAAAATTATTATTATACTATATATAAGTATACTAGACGTCAAAAGGTTGGTGATAACGAAGGTGAATATATTGTTGATTAGAAATAAAGACTTGTGAAGAATATAGTCGTGTGAATTTAACTTAAGAAAGCGACATTACTTTCCGGTCCCCCGGCAATTAAAAAAAAAATTAAAATTTTGAAAATAGAACTGTTTACAAGTTTTGTCCAATACATGTAAGTCATTTATTTGTACATATTAGCAAGCAATTTAAAAATTACCTTTAATCATCACTATGGATTTAAAACGAGGAAATATTATTGTATGTAAGAAAAAGGCCAATATTTAGCCACCGCACATGCAGTGGTAATCGTGCAACAAAGTGCACCGCCCGCCAGCCCGCTGATAAATGCGTATGCGGCAAACAATGCGAATCACACAACCGCCACCGCCAAATTACTCAACACGTGTTCACCCCTCCACGGGGCAGCTTCAGGAGTTATGTTACACCGATTAGTGCCAAACAGAGAGTTGGCACTAATCGGTGTAACCACTGCATGTGCAAAAGTGGCTAAATATTGCTCCTTTTCTTACTTAGGATGGACTTCCGCGAGGTAACGCCTGATTTCATTAAATATTATTGTATTATTTTTAAAATGCAAAGAGAGAAGGTGATTACATAATACATATTTGACCATCATCATCATGTCACCAATATATGCTCACTGCAAGGCATAGGTCTCACCTGAAGGGACTTCCCGTAAACTTGACGATGTCGTGACAACTTTATGGGTGGGTTTACCCACACCGCTTCTACTAGCTAGTGATCGCCACTCAAGATACTTTCTGCACCAAAAGCAGTCGCTTGCAAGATCTAAAATTCTCGTGCAAGCTAATATATAAAATTCTCGTGTCATGGTGTTCGAACTTGAACTCCTCCGAAACGGCTAGACCGATTTTTATCAAATTTTACATGCGTATTCAGTATATCTGAGAATCGGCTACTATCTATTTTCCATACCCCTAAGTGATAAGGGTGGTTTACCCCTAAATTTTATTTTTAATTTTTTAGACAATTTTTTTGGTTTTTATTTTATTATTATACAACATACAAAAATACATACAAACCTAAATATTCACCCCTCTACGATCAACCCTTATCTTACATTTGTTAATTAAAAACTTTAATTTTTTTTGCAAAACAACGTTCGCGGTTTCAGCTAGTATTATATATACAATTCTTGTACTTATTGAAATTGCAATGACAAAGTACTTCACAAAATATCCAAAGTATTTATTCATGTTGAATTTTATAGAACATGTTAAATTTAATCAGACGAGAGTGGCTTTAAGAAAGGAAATAAAACTGAATTGAACGAGTATGCAAATTATTGGAAGGTTCAAGTAAGTAACGCAATAAAAGAATTTAATACACCTTTTACGAGAAGGAATACGAACTTCGATGTTATCAAAAACGATTTACAAAGCAAGAGTCAGAAACAATGTATCGACATAAATTGAACTGAACGTTTTAAGCCACGGACTTGCATTCCCATTGGAGTGAAGTTTTCTATGTATTATATTATTATAATAGATGGTGCAAAATTTCAGTCATATATACTCCATCGCTTATTTAAAACTAATTCTCTATATATTTATATCATAAGTAACAAAGCACAGTGATATTTGAAGCCATTTGTAAAAACTAAGGTACGTTCACATTATGACATTACTTTTGCGCCATTACTAGCTGCACCGATTTCGTACTGTTACAAATTTTGTACGGCAGTTTAATAATAAGTAAACTAAAAAGTAAAAAACTGAATAGTAAGTAAACTATTTCTAATCATCTGTATAAAGTTATCACTCAGAAATGTTTAATTTATTTATTTTTCTATTGGAATACGACAGGCCAGTAACTCCTGGTACTACAAAGTCGATTTTAATAAAATGGCTTTTGTTACTATATTATCATTACGTTGTTTATTATTTCTGAAACTATTGATTTTTGCATACAGTGTATCGTACATCAATTGACAGCAAATAAGATATATATTCATCTCTTTAAAGTTTTTACATATAAAAGTAATAATTCTCTGTTTACAGGATGATTGGTAAATTAATTAAAATTAATTATTGTTAACAATCGCTATTGACCTAGGATTCTAACACAAAAAACCTTAATGTAACATATTTCAGAATGATCACTTTATACAGTATGATTGTAAATAGGTTTAAAAGCATGAAATATATTTACTGACAAATAAGCTACATGCTCTTTGATTGATTGCCTTTCTCTGTTTGTCCATTTTTGACAAAGTCCTCTACCATTTTATTCATTCATATATGTTTAATATTATCCTGGTTTATATTTTTCTGTAATACCTGTAATAGTATTTCTATCTTTAGTAGTTTCATTCATTCATGTATCAGCTGATAGATGCTCACTTAAGGCATAGGTCTTACTCGATGATCACTCCAATGACAGATCCTGCACTGTTTGCATCTAGTGACTTCTCACCTTAGCTTCTCCTTCGCTTCTCCTTATAGGACTACTTACTTCTCTGGTACCATTAAAGTAAGCTAGTAAAGGTTAAACAATTTTAACTTAACTTTTGACGGTTGCACTTGTTTCAAGTTCTTCTGCTCAGTCGTGCACTCTCAGAGTGGTTTTGGTTACGCCGCGGTTGCTTTTGATGCCTCCAATACTCTAGCTATGTATCGTCTTGATTCCATTATTGTTTGGCAGAAAAACGGTGGAGTTTCCAGTAAACCCATCCCAACCCCAACAAAAATGAGACTTTGATAATTAAGATGTTTTCTAAGAAGTTAAAAAAATATAATGCTCTACCAAGAACATGGAATAACATTCATCGAATCTTGTATAATCGGAATTGAGAATGTTCCGAAATCTTTCCGTCGCAAACACGCAATTTTGTCTGAGAAAAATTTCCTTTATTTCCGTGTAATATGCTTGATAAGAATGTTGATCCTAATCTGAAAGGAAAAACATGGTCCAGTTGTCTCGTCGCGGTCGAATAATAAAATTATTAACAGTAACTTGTCATTTATCTGTCTTTGTAGAGACTTTTCGAGGAAATATACAATTTTATCGTTGCTTACATTCATAAAAGATTTTTAGATATAATATTTTTCTCTTCTATTTTCCGTTTCTTTTACATTGAACTTACTTTACTGTGCTCTTTGAGTTTTATAGTTACTAACTAAACTATACAGGGTGATTAATTATAGGTGTAAAATCTTTAAAGTAGTAAACCACAAACATGTCTTAGACCTTTTTCTTAGTTTTAAATCTATACTTAAAATTATATTATTAAATAGATCTTATTACAGCAAATAAGAGTTAGAAAAACTGGAAAAGAGAAAGAAAAGAGAAACACTAGAAAACTATTATTTTATTCTCAATTTATAATTACTTAGATCTTTAGTATAGCATAGCTAAACTTAATATATGTATAATCACAGTATGATACGTAATATATCAGGTGCAACCAACTCAAGGCCCATGAACCATATGTAACTCTTCGAAAGATTTTTGTTGTCCGCGATTTGTCTATTTAAATATTCAAAATACAATGAAGATCATGGGGAAAAAAGTCAATATTCGCGGTGCGGTCGCCATCTTGAATTTCGCAAATATCACACTTTAGCGGATGTCGCGTGAGTGAAAACACCGCCGTACGTTTTAAGCCTCCATCTCGATTTCTTACTTCTTTCCAAATAACTTAAGTAAGGTAAAGTAAATCAACTTTGATTAGTAGTATTTTAGTTTGCGTAGCATATTGCTATTGCAATCTATGATCTACGGTTCTCGAGTGACGACCACGAACCGGAAGATAAGGCGTGGCGAGGTGCTGGATGCAGGTGGAGGAAGACCATCGTAGCACTGACCAATACGTCGATGATGATGAACTGGTATCCGTAAGAATTACTAAGAAATTAAGTCACCTAATAGCAGGCGAGTAAAATAAATGTGACTATCATATATTTTTAGTAAGAAAACATGGACATCTTTATATATGAAGAGTTTTTAAATTCAAACATCTGGATCACTCTTTAGTTCCTGAGCCACCTCTTATTTTAATTACTCGGACAAAATATTGGACAAAATAATTATAAGTAAGAAAAGGACCAATATCTAGCCACTTCCGCACATGCAGTGGTAGTCGTGCAATAAAGTGCACCGCCTGCCAACACGCTGATAAATGCGTATGCGGCAAACACTGCGAATCACACAACCCCCACCACCAAATCACTCAACACGTGTTTCACCCCTCCAAGGGGCATCTTCAGGAGCCACGCTACACCGATTAGTGCCAAACACAGATACATTTTTATTAGTTTATACGTTACATTTATTTTTAGTCTTGACTAAGCTTGGACACACCTGATATATTATCACACGTAAGCACACACATACAGAACCACGGTGAAGTTAGAGTAGATTTATGTTGCAAAGTTTCGGTAAACTCCCGCCTGGTTAGTGCTTATGATAAAAGCTGCATACAGAACTAATTCCTAACTGGCGACATATGCACGCTGGCGTTAAATCATATTTCATACGTAACCCTTGATATATACATACACATATATATCTAAGTTAACACGTCTTCACGTTAAGATAACACGATTATAGAAAGAAAGAAAGAAGATTATAGAAAGTTTTATTAATAGTATAGATGAACTTTATAGTGGTAAATGTTCAGCATAATTATAAGCAGAATAATTTTAAAGCCTTTACACATATTTTCGATCTCCCTTTATAATGTGATCACACTGAAAAATGTTACCATAGGAATACCACAACTTCTGGAAATACAAAATCTGAATGTACAGATTTAGCAAATCGTATTTCGAAAAAGATTTGTCTTATTATAATTTTTGTTATTTTGATGATCATTGCGATTTCACCAAATATTCAACAGTTTAAAGATTTAAAGCCTTTGATCGATCATCCTGTGTATTTTACTTAATTTTACAAGAGTGGTGATAATCCTCTCCTCACTCGTGTACTCTTGTGCGAGTGGTCGTGGTCATGCACCGATCGGTTCTGGTGAACTTACTGCTTTTGCTATGCTTCACCATGTAGCTCGGCGTTTGGCGAAATGAAAGCCTTAATTGACTGAGAGTTAGTGGCAGTTTCGTTAAGGATTGTCCATATTGTTGATGAGCACCAACGAGATAGCGATCTCGTAAGGTAAGCGTACCTTCCACTTTGCCTGCACCAACAAACGTTCCATTGAATCCTTGTTGGAAGTGAGATGGCCAAAGAACCTGAGGATTCGTATTTGCACAATTTAATGATAATCCAGAATCTCTGAGAAGACTCTATGTTTGGCACTAATCGGTGTAACATAACTCCTGAAGATGCCTCGTGGAGGGGTGAAACATGTGTTGAGTGATTTGGCGGTAGCAGTTGTATGATTCGCATTGTTTGCCGCATACGCATTTATCAGCGGGCTGGCGGGCGGTGCACTTTATTGCACGACTACTACTGCATGTGCGGATGTGGCTAAATGTTGGTCCTTTTCTTACTTAGAATGGACTTCCGAAAGGTAACGCCTGATTCCATTAAAAATCCAGAATCCTTAGCATCCAGGTCTCGGTTCCGAATAGAAGGATTAGAAAAACCAGATTTCTCATGAGTCTATCCTTTGTTTCTGGCAAATCTGCGGTATTTTCAGATCTATGTCAGTTGTTCAACTGAGGATCTGGTAATGTCTCAATGTCTTCGAATCTCAACCTCGCAGCTAACAGCGTGTGTGATAGTAGAGTACAGGTATAATAGGTATTATCATAAGCTGATAATATAATATAATAAATAGCAGTACACAAAAAAATGACAGATATTACTAATAGACACAACTGTATCTATTAAATTTTATTTTCGACTGTAGTTTTTAGAATATCCTCAAACTAAATAAATCGCGTCGAATGGTTATATTGTCAGTGTGCGACCATAAAAGCAATACGATTCCTTTATGGAACCACAACGCATAAGGGTTCCCAGATGAATTTTCAATTCTAACACTTAGCCCCTTGCGGGCCATAAAACTGATAGAATCTACAATAAAACTGGACGACGACAAAACAATAGACGCAGTACAAACTGTTGTAAAATTTTCATTTAGGTTATATTTTTAATAATCTTCACATTTATAAATACTTACAATTCTCCTCATACATTTTCTACACTGATTTCTTTATCTATTTACAGTACCCGGCGATCAATATTGCACATCGACCTTATGAAAGAGATTGGCTAATTTCGGCTTCGTAGAGCGTTATCTCTGTCGCACGATATACAAACAGTCCGGTATCTATTAAGAGCTGTTAAAACAAGTATCATTTGATTCTTTTGATAATTATTTTTATTCTTTGTATAAAATATATAATTTTTTTATAAGTGGTGGTTTTAGGTTGGAGTAAAACAATATAAAAAAAACATGTTCACATTATGTTTACGTATTTAATTATTTAGGAAAATCACCATTATACCTATTGTTAAAATGAGACATTGTAAGTAAATAATAAGTTAGTAATAAGTTACCCCAAGATCATTTGCTATCATATGTATAGTTTTTAGAGGAATAACAAACGAACCAAAATTGATACACACACAGATATAACTTGCCTGTAATGGAATACTTCAACTTAAAATACACGGGTTCTAAAAATCTTTCCATCTTTCCATCGCTATGAAAGTTTATCAAAACATTATAAGTAATTTATGGGAACTGCTCCAAGGCATCGTGATTCACAGGTAGAGAAGCCCCGGTTTAAGAAGTTCAATGACGACATTATGTTATTTGCTTCCAACTTAAGTCTTCATCTATCTATTGCGAATTCTCTAACAAACAAACTAATTAGGAATCACTATTATACTTGACATACATATAGTATATATGTGTTTAACTTGAACCAAACTTTAGACGGGTATTATTATGCCACATTGATTTGACGTCACTTATTGATGAAAATAGGTTTAATACGTATATATAGTATGTTTTATTAATTTATGACCAATCACCAACATTTGCTCTTTCGAGACGGATGACAGACGTATAAGGAGACCTTAGAGCATAGTTTACCAAACTTTTTTGTGTCGTAGACCCCTTGCCATGTTTTTCCGTGTTGGGTAAACCCCCTACTTACCTGATATTGATTTACTGTAATTTTCTAACTGTAGTGAAGTTTAGTGTTAAAAACTTAAAGTAAAACACATGTCATTTTATACATTTTTAATTGAATATAAATTAAAACTACTCAAAATAAAATTTTGTATCTGTTATGTAAAATATACGTAACATAAAATAAATATAAAATAAACTATAAATAAAATAACATAAGTAACAAGTCAATATTTTTAGTGAGAAGGATGAACCTGATGTTTTAATAAAAAATTATCAACATTTGGCGTCAATTCAATCTGTTTTGATATTATAAGACAGTATGATGTAAGTAAATATTTAAGTACTATCAGTTTATGTGTTGAGATCCACTATCGTGGACCTCCATTTTCATTTCATGAATCCCCAATATTTTTTTCGTTGACGTAGACCCCTTGCAGGTTGTTATAGACCCCTAGGGGTCGATATAGACTACTTTGGGAATCTCTGCCTTAGAGTGTCATGTCTCAGCTCATAATTTCAGCTGGAGAACGTTCACTGCTAGGTATAGGTCTCTTGTATATATTTAAAATAAGACCGGTCATGTGGCCTGCATACACCGTTTTCCATCAGTCTTAACTGAGTCATCTGCTCAGCTTGAAAATGGATGACGATGATAATTATCATCATAATGTTCATTCCATTACATTCCGCATAAGTATATTTGTTCCGCAAAAGAGAACCATTCGGGCTAATTACGGCTTAACGCCGCGAATCTTTTTGAGAAATCGGTTTAAAGAGGTTATTATTTTTACAGTGGCCTCACAATATATATGTAACAAAATTGTGTACATTTATAATAATTACAATAAATTCTAAAAATAAACGACGTTTATAGTGTATTTAGAAGGCACCGTAAAAAGCTGACTGTACCGAAGTTTCGACTGCGAAAATCTCTAATTCATCGATAATTAACTAATTACTTTAATCAGACTATTTTAATCAAACGCAAAAGATCACTGAACTATCGTTAAAAAAATTCAAAATGCATATTAAAAATATATTGTCGGAAAAATCTTATCATCCTTGGAAGTGATGTCGCCTGATTGCTTTGATTTAATTTAGGCTACATCTGATAAAGTATATATGTATTAATATGTGTCTTTAAACTATTAAAAGATGTTGTGGAATTTCTTTCTGCTTCTTCTCTACAACTATAACACCTAGTGAGGCAGAGTTAAAAATTAAATACATAAAAAAATAGATGATAAGCTGTACGATTAATCAAGAGATTTGTTTATAGTTCGTGTACCGAGTACGCGTATTTTATCTCTATCTCTATCTCTATATCTATCTCTATCTCAATCTCAATCTCAATTTCTATCTCTATCTCTATCTCTATCTCTATCTCTATCTCTGTCTCTATCTCTATCTCTATCTCTATCTCTATCTCTATCTCTATCTCTATCTCTATCTCTATCTCTATCTCTATCTCTATCTCTATCTCTATCTCTATCTCTATCTCTATCTCTATCTCTATCTCTATCTCTATCTCTATCTCTATCTCTATCTATATCATCATCTACATTCAACCTTATCGTGTAATCTTCATGGCATGGTAGAGCTCGCCGATGTTGACCAATTAAAATTGATTAATTTTTAAGTTCCACATTTCAGAGCCTTATTATTTAGTATTTTAAAAAATTAAAAATAATGACACTGTGATAGCAACAAGCTATTCGATTAACGTTCAACACGACTGTGCATAAAAAATAAATGTATAGGTTTCTTGGGCGCGAATCGCATGAATACGTTACGGCATTTGCTTACATAATCAAACAGGCAGGATACGAGTCCCCTGCTCGCGATGAATTATAATATAGACGAAGTCATAAAAGCGGCAATAACACAACCAATCCCAGTGAATAGTAGAGCAATTCTTGAATATATTAACACGGATTCATTTGATTCATGTCTAAAGAAAGGAAATTCTGTTTTTAATGCTTTATTTCTAACCATTCCTTAGTTATTATCAAATATTATTACTAACCTAAACTTAATTGACTTCGTATTTTCAAAATTAATAGCCATCTTGTAGTCCCATAAAAGCAAAAAATATGCACATACTATATGTACTATGTAAGCGCGAGGCTCAATACCGCTTGGGATGATGACGTACTGTGGAAGCCCTCTGCCCCATCTTGAGTACATAGGAATAGGTAAAAAAAATATGTACTATGTGATCAACAAGTAAGGTGAAATTGTCTTGTATTACGAAAAGAAGGTAATTTTTTCCCTAGGATGGTAGGACTGCATGAGTATCATACATTATATTTCTCGAGGCAATTTCTATCAGGCAACATTTTTATGGAGATAAGAGAAATGATTTTATCTTTTGTGTGAGAATAATAGTAATTCCAAAAGAAAGCATGAGATACTACTGTGCCTATTATCAGATAGGCAGGTAAATTTTATTTACATGTGCCTAGATTCTGTTTGTCAAAAGTTTGAATAAGATTTGACCCAGCCAAATCATCTAGAATTATGTTTTGTGTCTCAAAAGATGTTATACTTCATTAGTTCTGCGCGACTTTTTGGTCAAAAACTCGACTGATATCGTTTCGCAACCACCGTATTCGTCTGATTTGGCTTTGTGCGAATTAAATATTCCGTTTACCGAAATGGTCCCATAGTACAAACATAGCACAAAATTTTTAGGTAATAATAAAGCTCTTGGAATTGGTCTCTAAATATTATTATACATATATATATATAGAGAATTGATCACTTAAATACCGATTGTGTTTGGTGCGGTCTTTTCACAGATCAAGACGCTTGAAACCCTTAAAGCCATGAGTTTTATTTTGAAAAGATCCCTTATAGGCGATCTCAATTTGATTCTGATTTCTATTAAATTTGTTGTTTTCTGGAATTTATACAGGCAGATTTGGGTAAACACTGTGATTGTTTTAAATTCAAAGATTGATAAAAATTAATATCTATATCACTCGTGAATTTTATGTCACACTTATTCCGATCACAAGGCCTCTGGAACACGATGTCGGATCTGACCAATACTCCTGTAGAAATATTTCAGGAAGAGATAGTTTCATCTACACAAATCTTATCAACAAACTTTTAATTATCACCTGAAAATATAAAGGTAGTCTAAAGGCTTTTTATTGGACAACTTCAAAAGTTAAAGCCAATTGCATAGGTCTATTCTGGTGGTGAGACCAAGGATAGTATGGAATATAGGATAGCAAAAAACCTCAGCCAATGGCAGGTACTTGTATAAGAGAAGAGAACTTATCTATAGAGAAAATCACGAACCTTGATAATGAGAAATACGAAACGAGAAGAGACTAAATTTTGAATATCTCGTTGCTTCTAGAGGAATATTGAAAAAAATCCGAAAAAACCATAGTTAGGATGTGTAAATTGAGATATAGATATCTAATGGATTCAGGCGTTACTTTGCGGAAGTCCATTCTAACTAAGAAAAGGACTAATATATAGCTACTTTCGGAGTATTATTACGCTGATTAGTGTCACACCGAGTCTCGGTATTTGGCAATACTCCTGAGGATGTCCCGTGGAGGGGTGAAACAAGTGTTGAGTGATTTAACGGTGGTAGTTGTGTAATCCGCATTGTTTGCCGCATGCGCATTTATCAGCGGGCTGGCGGGCGGTGCACTTTATTGCACGACTACTGCTACATAGCGGAAGTAGCTATATATAAGTCCTTTTCTTACTTGAGATATTATGAAAATAAAAAAGAATTAAGAATAAATAAATTGTTAAGTAAACGTACTAAAGTTAAATTTTTTGCGAAGGAAATTAGAGAAAATAATGAAAGACACTGAAAAGGACGAAAGATGATTTTGGAAATTAATTAAAATGATATGAAAAATTACAATGTAAATATAGACCCTGTCCACTAATGATAGAAGTTGAACGAGAGGCCCAAAAAACTAGACCTTTAAAAAAATATTTCTTGTAACTTTATTAAACTTCATTATCCAAGAGAAATTTCCGTGTAACACAAACAATGAAAATCATGTGGGACAGTGCAAGCAGACACCGGGCCGAGCCCCCGAGGGCACCTTCCAATAGAAATTTATTACACCTTGTGTTATTTGCATGTTCTCTAACATATCTTCACGATAATATATTTATAATACCAAAGAAATTAGAATAAGGAAAGCTGTAACTGTGACAACGAGGAAATGGTGGAGAAGAGACAGAAGTGTTGTATGAAAAGGAGAAAAGAATGATAAAAATACTAAAGAAACTGTGATAGAAGATGAACAAAAAGAGCTGAAGATAGTTTGACGTATAGAAGAAGCTGTCAAAGCGAGGGTCCCACCCAAGATAAGGGTAAACGAAAGGTCCCCAATAAAGAGAGCCATAAAAACATACCTTCATGCAGCCCATGTCTTGGCTTTTAAGCTAATGATACAGGGAAATTATTTGATATTCAAAAAGGCTACATTGATAAAACATACCGAAAGTTTGCTATATCGCAGTATTGGAAACATGCAATTATGTAGCAATATTGTTGTTAATGTGTCAATATGAATTGTCAAACCATGTCCTTACCATAATATACTAAGGACAAGAAGGTTACTTTTTATTCAACAATACCAATCCCTGAGGAAATACATCTTCGTTTTACTTCACACAGTTGATCATTAAGTAATGAGATTACTGGTTTTACCTGTTCATGAAGTGATGTTGGTATTTATCAATCATGTTCGATATTTGAAATTCATTTGACATTCAACGTTCACGTTTATTTGGCATTAAATGTTCATGATTATTCAAGTTCTACAAAACAGATCGACACAGGACCATGGATTAGCAAGTTTACTACCATAGTGTATTACCAGTATCCAGCTTACAGCACCTTTCACTCCTATCCTCTTTGGCATACTCTCTGTCGCTCAGTATTCAACGAAAAGGGCTGTGTTCGATATTTCTCAACGAAGTCTAATCACACATAAGAAGATCCATAAAAGAACGAAAGTAGCCGATTATTGCCTAGCACATTGGCATGTTGATGTGGCAAGGTTTAGGTCATATATCGGGTAGAATAGGTGACTGGTAAGAGCTTATTTAAGTTCTAAATTGAACACACGGGGTAGACAGATGACCTTATTTAGACCTTCCTTCTCTTTGAGGTTGGCTTTATAGATTAGACATGAATTGGTCGCACGAAGGTAATATTAACAACTGGATCTTATTAGGACGTCGGAAATAAATAAACAAAACGCTAATAATCTAAAAAAATAATGATTAGGTTACTTCAATTTTAAAACAGTATAAGTATTAAATAAGGAAATCGTTTGGGAGACTAAGAGCAACAAAATATACGGAAATATTAAATGTAATTGTAAAAGATAAAGGAAAGGACGCTAATATCTGTGAAATATAAATAGATTAAATAAATTATAAGAGCAAGACTTAGTTAAAATCGTCGCAAAGCGCTTGTTTATAACGATCATTTATTTTCCATTCCTCATTTATATTGATTTATACCATTCACTATTCACTATTACTGTTCATTCATTTGCCATTCACTATTATTGTACATTAATTTTCCGTTCACTTTTACTGTCCACACGTTTATTATTCACTGTTATTCTTTATTCATTTGCCATTTACTATTACTGTTCATTCATTTGCCATTCACTATTATTGTACATTAATTTTCCGTTCACTTTTACTGTCCACACGTTTATTATTCACTGTTATTCTTTATTCATTTGCCATTTACTATTACTGTTCATTCATTTGCCATTCACTATTATTGTTCATTAATTTTCCATTAATTACCATTGTTCAATAATTTTCCATTCACTTTTACTCTTCTCACGTTTATCATTCTCTATTATTCTTAATTTATTTGCCATTTACTATTATGTCTTATATAAAACGTGCATGTAATACATCAAATCAATAAAAAGACTTAAGTGGAAGAAAACATTACAGTTCTCTAACCAAAGTTTTGTTCTGTTAAAAAAAAAAAAACAAGTTGCACTCGATGTCAAACTAACAGAAGCAAAAGGGAAACACTAATTTGGTCACAGAGTCAAACGCTCAAAGGATTGAGAACTCGGAACGCGAGCTCATAATTGTCACAGAGTAATTAAATCGAAGCTAACAAGCAGTGCTGAATACCTTGCAATTACGTTGGAAATTCTTGTTGCTTACACTGTGGTCTATGCTGAGTATCGTTTCACTATTTTAAAGTACTTTCTGCCTTTCGTGTATAAGGAAAATGCTACGCCTACAGGGTGATTGTTTTTAGACGTAAAAGCATTAAAACTATGGATGTATACCTCTTTCGCTGTGAATTAACGTAGGTATACACTATCAAAAATAAATGGGTTCAGAAATAATAAATAATGTAATGATAATATACTTAGTAAATAAATTATTAAAATTCGAATTACTTTTTAGTTCTATTTTTTTGCTCCTTATTGCATACTGCAGTGTTTAAGTTAAAAATCTCTTAATCTATCTTAGCGATGTCCAGTTTTTAGCCTTACAATTTGTTCGACTACTACCTCATAATATTTTTGTTTTCGATTCGATTTATTTCATATTACAATAAATCATTGTTAAATAACTGTTCCTGCAGTTAACGATTTAAAGATTTAAACTGACAAATGATCTATACTTTCAAATTCACTTGCAAAATTTATTCACTTTTGTCTTTGGACATACGTGTATATTGTTCTGTTTTAGCTTTGAATTGTATACTCGATTAAAACGCGGATATTGCTTAGAGGAAATGCGCTATCATAAATCTACTACAATGGGTCAGTCACATTGTTTTTCAATTAAGATGATGTGTAATAATCACTTGTCTACTTAAAGTATACCAAAAAAAACTTTACTTGGTAGAAACTAGAAAGGCGAGATCTCTGAGAAGAGTTTACAAAAACCTCATCTGGTTTATTGGGATCACTAACAAATATCTCTTTTTCCGTAATTAAAGCAATTCATAGCCAAGCTTTATTTTTATTTCACACATTCGATGCTATAAAAGTAAATAACAAATATCTGATTAAGTACATAAGTGTGTTTAAAGTTGCTACAATTACAATTTTAATATGCATAAACGTTTTTCGGATCCGAGTGGTCGTCAGCATTCCAGGGTGGCGAATACTCGGATCCGAGTGCTAAGGATGGTAATGACACATTCATTTATATCATAGACTAGCTGATCCCGCAAACGTGGTTTTGCAAAAAAAATTAAAGTTTTTAATTAACAAATGTAAAATAAGGGTTGATCGTAGAGAGGTGAAAATTTAGGTTTGTATGTATTTTTGTATGCTGTATCATAATAAAATAAAAACCAAAAAAATTGTCTAAAAAATTAAAAATAAAATTTAGGGGTGGACCACCCTTATCACTTAGGGGTATGAAAAATAGATAGTAGCCGATTCTCAGATATACTGGATACGCATGTAAAATTTGGTAAAAATCGGTCAAGCGGTTTCGGAGGAGTTCAAGTTCGAACACCGTGACACGAGAATTTTATATATTAGATATTTATTCTGCGATTGAGTTATTGAACTCAAAACTAACTTTTCTGTCAATTTCGTGTTGGCGAGCTTCGATGATGAGGAACGAATATCAAATTTAGTAACTTTGGAGATAAAGCTAGTATATCACACGTACATGAAATATATATTCCCGTAGGGACTTTACTAAACGAAAGCTAACATAGATTGCATTGAATGAAACTACTATGGGCTTTCTCACTTAAAACTAGCTTAGATGCTAATGACTTTAAATGTGGATACAATTCACTTCTACATAAATAAGAATGATTCCAATATTAGTTTTAGTAAGTTGACGATATCATCAGAGACACCCAAAACAACGCACACTCGCCACAAATGCCGGAGCTTTTCTTATTACTACAATATGAACGGGATGGATGCTCGGGTCCGAGTGGTAGGCACCGCTACTATAGAACTTTCCTACTCAGATTCGAGTGGTGAGCCCTGAATGTTAAAGACCCTTTACACTATAATTAGATTTTTTACTACATTGTATTTTTTTTCTAATTTATCTCTATATTATTAATTCAGTTCTACTCAGTTCTATTTTCTATTTACAAATATTAACGCAAAAATGATGAAAAGATGCTCAGAAAATGTTATGTATTTTGTGTATTTTTGGTAGGACTGTTGTTTCTCATAAAATAAGTTTTGAAATATATATATATATATATATATATATATATATATATATATATATATATATATATATATATATATATATATATATATGTATATGTATATATGTATATATATACATACATATATATGTATGTATATATATACATATATACATCGACGATTTCTTTGAACTGTTTTCTAATAAATAATGTTATACTTTTTTGTAATTTTATTTAATTTGTGTTTAAAAGAACAATTATGTTTCATTTGATCGCTAATGGGAATCCGTTTAAATGTACTTGAACCATTATTACCGATCCGATAGACAATGCACAGTAACGGAGAAAAAAAGACGAAACAACCTTAATTAAAATAATTTCAAAGGATATGTACTAAAGGACTTTAACAAGTAACATAATATACAAAGCATTTTAATCAAAATTTTAACTATGCGACGAGAAGAACTGAATGAAATGAACTAATGAGATTTTTATTTAGGCTTTATTTATTTAGGATTTATGATTAATTATAGGTAAAAGCTTAAAAAGGGGTAAACTATTTAGATTATTAGATTAGATTATTTACTTACAATTCATCTTAGGTACATCCCATCCAAAATCAGAGATTTCAGTATATATTTAGAGAAAGCGTAATTGAAATTTAGATAGCCATGTACTACTCCGCTAGCTCAGTGACCCAAAGTGGGTCTTGGCCTCCGAAGCGAGAGACTTCCACTTTCCTCTATCTTGCGCCATGGTCTGCCATTGGTTGACATTCAATTCGCGCAAGTCTGTCTCAACGCGATCGATCCAGCGATACCTGGGTCTACCCACTGGTATTCGACCCCTCGGTTTTTCCAGGTACGCTACCTTCACGCTCCGATCCGATCCCATTCGCTCCAAGTGACCAAGCCAGCGGATTCGTTGAGCTTTATATTCGCCAATGATATTCGCTTTATAATAGCCCCGCACTGGGCCTCACAGCGTAGGGGGGCGTCTCCCAGGTGGCGGATGGGGGGATGGTCGGTAGCACAGCTTAGCTAAGCTAGCCGGCTAGGCCCGAAGGGCCCGTTGACCAACGAAGGATGTGGTCCTCCAGCACATTGGAGGTTGTGCGGAGGGCTAACTACCTTCCCACGTAAAAACAGAACTGTTACGAAACCGAAGAGAGAGAAAATAGATAGCCATGTATTAAAATTAATTTATTTTTTACTATATGTCCTTTGAGACTTTGTACTGCATTTTTTATGACTCTCTCTGTTGCCTGAATAACATTATTTTTCCGCGGGTATGAGGTGGAAGGCCTACTTTTAAAGTAGCGAAGCTCGAAGAATTTCCGGTGAGCATGGGTATTTTACTGGATTGGAGGAAATCGAGCTCTTAGATTGCTTCGGTGAATGTACTATGAAGTGACTAAGTTCAAGGGCTCCCATGAGGGGACCTCTACTTGAGCTGTCTTTTGATAACACCCGCTTAGCATTCCGGGCGCCTGAAAGAGCCGAACCTCGGCTTAGCCGGTTGCCTGGCAAATAAACGCACTGCGTATGCACAAGTACATGTACTAAATGACCTACAGCCTTCTTGTAAGGCTAGTAAGTGACCACGTTTCGGATCCGCATGTCATCACCGGCAACACATTAGACCTTCGTCTTCAGATGTTGCGGTATATGTTCTCACGGGACGCATAATATTTATTTACTATTTTAAATAGCCAACATCTTTAAGAGATAAAGATTTTCTTTTACTATTCACCGTACTGGCAACTCAGAAAGTGTTGATTAGGACAGTTCGGTGAGGTGAAGTTCGAGGAAGAAAGAAGAATAGCGTTTTTACCAGCGTTGACAGTCGAATTACGGAACCCATCTGCCAATACTCCCTCCCGTCTCGGCGCATATATACTTAAAGAGTGGTACAGCGGTTTCGGTATCATTATATCTGGCTTATCACACTTTTTGCCTATCGTTAATTGATGGGAAAATTCAAAATGTTTAACGTAATTTTCCAACAGACTAACCAATTTCGAACATAATAAATAAGTTAAAATGATCAATGAAAATATTTTTAACGTGTTGCGAGCAACAAATAAAAGTAAACCTTTTCATTCTGAGATTCCATTACCCTAATTGCCTTTGCGATGAAATTGCCCTTTTTCAACTTTTTTAAAATGTCTTACAATAAAACTTCTCGGCACGCCCCGTCGCACCTATAATAGCTTTTGCGAAGTTTAAAAAAATGTTTATGTTTAAAGATTATAAAGATTGTTCTTTAAAAATATCTCGTGTATAAATTGACCTAAAAATTATACTCTTAGATGCTATATTATTATTTCACGCTCCTATGGTAATCCAATAGCACTGGTTAGTAGCATCTAGCGTCTTCTCACAACCTCAATGTAACCTTTTCACCTTGTAAGAGAACATCCTGTACCACGCTTGCAGGTACGTGATCTTTCACTCCTGAATATTAAGTTACTCAACATATCATTTAAGCCTTAGGAGGTCCATTGCTTGACGTAGGCCTACCTCGTGGATTTTCTATACGAACAGTTGAGAGCCTGTATTCAGCATCTTAGACAACCTTGACTACGACATTTGTTCATTTTATAGGTTGGCGAACGGAATGCAGATAGATAGGTAGGAGCATCGGCAAAAAATTTCCAGTTTATCGGAATTATACAGAATGTATTTAGAGGAGTTTGCAGCTAAACTACGCCAAATAATAGCGCCATCTCCTTTCTTCCATAGGTTGAAATGCCTTCCACCCACACTAAGCGTTTTGCTAACACTTTCATAGTGCGAACAGCCAAGGAGAGGAACAACCTATCGACATCATTGTTATCAGACAATTATAACTTAAGATTCTTCAAGACAGGAGTGAATAGGTTTATTCTAGGCAAGCATGTAGCATTTAATGGAATCAGGCGTTACCTCGCGGAAGTCCAACCTAATTAAGAAAAGGACCAATATTTAGTGCCGATTAGTGCAAAACAGAGAACATTCTGTGTTTGGCACTAATCGGTGTAACATAACTCCTGAAGATGCCCCGTGGAGGGGTGAAACACGTGTTGAGTAATTTGGCGGTGGCGGTTGTGTGATTCGCATTGTTTGCCGCATACGCATTTATCAGCGGGCTGGCGGGCGGTGCACTTTGTTGCACGACTACCACTGCATGTGCGGAAGTGGCTAAATATTGTTTCTTTTCTTACTAAGCATGTAGCATCCTAGACCTCGTCTTCACTTGACATCAAGCGAGATAGACGTCAAATGCTTCGCCCATAAAGGTTACAAAGTTCTCCAAGCTTGTCAGGTGAATTGACTATCGCAGTGTGGTATTATGGTATGCAGAGAACGCTGCTGCCCATCCTCTGGTAACTTCTTTGTGAGCAGTGGCAATAAACAGAATCGAACCTTGGATCTACGATCGCAAGTTTCAGTTTTCTACCGTTGGGAAAATAACATAAAAAAAAATATAGCTCGCTAAAATGAAAGTAAAAGAAAATAATTTGAAAGCTTTATTATTAAATTATATTTATTTTCTTCTGGTAGTCAAATCTGGTATAAATACTTTTAAAGCAACATTATTAGTGACGTCATTTCCGAGAGTAATATTGTATGTAATTTTCCGTCTAGAATAAAATAGCAAGAGCCGTCGATTATGACGGAGATTGGCGTGCATGTATGAAATAGTAGTAATGCCTTCAAAAAGGAAATTCAACTCGCCGAGCTACTGCACCAACCTGAATAAGCAAACGCGTTTCTTAACAACGACTTTTATGAAATGGAAATTTAGTATGCTAGCTGGTTTATACATGGTTTTATACCTGTTCAAAATTGTTTTTACCATAGTTTATTGATTTAGACCAGTGATTCCCAAAGTGGTCTATATCGACCCCTAGGGGTCTATTACAACCTGCAAGGAGTCTACGTCAGCGAAAAAAATTTGGGTGTCTATAAAATGAAAATGGGTGTCCACGATAGTGGATCTCAACACATGCACTGATAGTACCTATTTACTTACATCATACTATCTTATAATACCAAAACATTTACATTATTTATAAAAGTATCTATGAAGTATATATATATATGTTTAAAAAATTGTGTAAGTTGCAGGATTTTGGTTTTCGCTTTGTGGTCGCAATACATTTTGAACTTGTAAAAACCTGAGAGTCGCAGTCTCCAGTCTCGTCATACCTAGTGGAAAGGGGGTTCAGCGCTGTTACCAATTTCCTAACGAAGAAAAGAAACAGACTGGACATCATTAGCCGAAAAGATTTAAGATTAACCCTTACAAAATTGACGCCAAATGTCGATAATTTATTATTAAAGCATCAGGTTCATCCTTCTCACTAAAAATATTGACTTATTGCTTATGTTATTTTATTTATAGCTTATTTAATGTTTATTTTGTTGTACATATATGTGTATGTTATGTACATATATAAAATTTTATTTTGAGTAGTTTTAATTTAAATTCAATTAATAAATGTATAAATTAACATGTGTTTTTATTTTAAGTTTTTAACACTAAACTTCACTACAGTTAGAAATTTACAGGAAATCAATATCAGGTAAGTAGGGGGTCTACTCAACACGGAAAGACATGGCAAGGGGTCTACGACACAAAAAAGTTTGGGGAACTCTGATTTAGACGCACAACGGATGTCATCATCATTACCTTCATTTTTGCTGGACATCTGTTTCTGGACGTCGCCCTTGATTTTTAATACGATCAAGAGGAAGTGACTAACGTCTAGCTTTATCCTACAACCTTAACTTTGTGGCCGGTCTGTAGTTTTCAAGAATCTCAAGGCTTCAGAATATTACCATTTGGCGTGCCCACTGCTATCTCAGACGATATTCTTCAAGCTACGTCAGTGACTTTAGTTCTCTTGCGGTTCTGTATTTGATTCGATTTTGCAGCGAAGCTACAAGCAAGAAAAGGACCAATATTTAGCGACTCCCGCCCATGCAGTGGTAGTCGTGCAATAAAGTGCACCGTCCGCCAGCCCGCTGATAAATGCGTATGCGGAAATCAATGCGAATCACACAACCGCGACCGCCAAATTACTCAACACGTGTTTCACCCCTCCACGGGGCATCTTCAGGAGTTATAAATATTGGTTCTTTTCTTACTTAGGATGGACTTCCGTGAGGTACTGCCTGATTCCATTAAATATTGAAGCTACAAGTATAGCCTTTGTTAGATATCTGAGAATGCACTCATATTTTTGTATTATATGTATCGATAAAAGTATAACAGTAGCAACACTATCACGTTGGCATTAAATTTCACTTTTGTCATATTAATTATATCTCTTACATTTTTTTTGTATGGAAACGCAATAGAAAAACTTGTACTTTTCAAGTTCGTTTGATTTCAATATTTCAACTACCAATATATTAACAGCTATCTCTATTTCTCTCTAAATGACATTAAGCCTTCTTATTGGTTCAGTCGTAAACGATAACGTTTCAGATTTATAAGAGATCACAGCTGGCACACGCTGGTCAAAGATCGAAGGTCAATGTATATAACACTGCGGTGTTTTGGAATATCTAGATATATTTCCATTGAGATAACGGTTATGTGTTATAAATAATAAAAAAAAATATAAGATGGTCAAAATATATTTTTTTTCAGTTTTTACTTCCTTCATCCTCACTCCTTCTCTTTCATTTACACTCCAATTTAAGATTTTTATTTGTTTTCTTCTCGTTCTACCCCCTATTTTGTTGGGAACACGGATTTACTTTCTTTATAAAATTTTTCATTTCCTTTTTTATTATTTTCATACTCTTCTTCCACTCTTCGCAATCTCTATCATTCTGTTCTTCACTCCATAATTCAGTAAATATTTCTCTTCCGCTCTAACATCCTTTCATCCATCCTCAATTATTGCAGTTTAGTTTATTTGTACAATTTATATATATCATCACAGCTTTTTAGTCAGTTTAAGGATGTAAGAGTCAAATTGCAGGCAACTTTAGATCAAGCCAAAATAGCTTTATTACATGAGAACATTACAATCATTTATAATTGTCAACCTAAGATTACGTTTGCTCGTAACGCCAAGTAGTACCGAGACGAACTAACAAAAAATTTGGATTTGTAATTTAGTTTTTACTGAGAAAATTTACCGATTCCGAATGCCGGATGGGCAAAAAGATAGAGGAAAGGAGTACCTCGGCCATCATGCAAGACGAAGGGGAGAGAGAATGCTTCCTCAGCTACTGCAGGAAGGTGGTGATAAATGCCATAGGTAAAAACAAAACACAATAAAAGATTCAAATAGACTTGAATATGAATAAAAAGTGAAGCAAACACTAAAATAAAGAAAGAAAATAAATAAAGTAGTACCAAAAACAGTGCAATAAACAGTATAATGTAGTATGATAACTATAAAGAAAATATATATTAAATATATGAACAATAAATGTAATGTTGCAAAAAAATTTAGTGGTTGAGGAAATTTAGTGATTGAGAAAGACTGGGAAAATTGTAGAACGAAAGAAACAGTACGACAAATAACATGATACATGAAAGAGGAGAATGATAATAATAAAAAATTGTATGAATAAATTATTAGAAATAAAAAGTCCCTGTCCCACACGAGATAGGGGAACGAGAGGTCCCCAATAGCGGGGATTATAAAAAATTACCGCGTCGTTTTGATGATTGTTATAAAATCATATACGTTGAACTATGAATGAGAGAAATGATCTTTAAAGCCTAATACAGCAAGTATAATATAAGTATTAAAATATACATATACATATACATATATATATATATATATATATATATATATATAAAGACAAAAGTTAATAATAAAATAAAGCAATAAAAACAAGGATTTTATTAACGGAATATGAAAATCAAAACATGAACCACTCAAATATCCATTTCACTTACTTTTGTAATATTATTTGATTTCATCAATTTCATGTACGAGTAACTTCTATTGATATATATAAGCACCAATAATAATATTATACAGGATGATTGATTACAGGTGTAAAAGCATAGAAGTGAATTTATTGAAGATTTCTCTGAAAAAAATTTTACATCTATTTACAATCACTGCATAAAATGATTACTTAAGTGATTCGCATTGTTTGCCGCATACGCATTTATCTGCGGGCTGGCGGGCGGTGCACTTTATTGCACGACTACCACTGCATGTGCGGAAGTGGTTAAATATTGGTGCTTTTCTTACTTAGGATGGACTTCCGCGAGGTAACGCCTGATTCCATTAAATATTTAAGAATATTCAACAATCATTTTTGTTTTCAATTGAAATTCGACAGGCCAATAACTTCTGGCAGTACAAAATCTGTAGGGATAGATAGAAAACAGTAATTAATTTTAATATGTAGTAATATGAAACTTGAAAACAGTTTTTTTCACTATGGTATTTAAAGTTATTTATTATTTCTGAAACCATTAATCTTTGGACAGATTACACCATACATTTATTGATAGTATATGATCTATACATTCATTATTTCAAAGCTTTTCAAAATATAAACGATCACGCTGTATCCATACACTCTGTGGTAGAGCTATATCCTAAAATAATAAATATTCTATTCTCGTCAACCAATATAAGAGAAAAACATGCTCACGCTATTTAGAGTGAAGATTATATCAAGTACCAATAACGCCGACTCCGTAGTGATCTATGTACGAGTTGAGATTATATTTGATCTTATCCTTTATTGGATTTGTTCGCGGTCAAATTGGTTGATATTAGATACCTCTCAACCTCCCATTGTTCCTCCGATTTTTGTGATTATTCTTAAAAATGATTTCGATTTGAAATTTTAGATTAGTATACACATAAGTTATTCTTAACCTCCTTTAAGTACAGGGAATATGTGTAGAAGGTTGTGGTGGGAGATCCAATCCGAATTCTTTCGAAAGAGAATCCGAAGATTTGCTCATTTGAAGGAGTAGTGGAGACACATCGCTAGAGAAACCGGCGTTCTCCCTTCTCTTCAACCGGTATACATGGGTTAAATAGACCTTCTACTAGATGAATAGACGATAGAGTCAAGGTAGACCCATCGTACAGATCATTGAGAGTGACCTATGCCTTGTAGTGGGTGTCTATCATCCTACATGATATCTATAGTGGTATAATATACCGTAAAATACTTTTATTTAATTTCTCCTTACGATAGCTTCTAGTAGTGATGTAGTAAAACTTTTAATAACTTTTTAATTAAAATATATTATGAGTAGCATCGGTAGAGAAGCATATCTAGGTCCAGGAGTCTAAAAATATTGGTTGCTTTGGAAAATATATTTGTCGAAGAAATATTTGTAAATGTTAGTGTTTCTTTTATTTCTGAAAATGGATATTTAATGGAATCAGGCGTTACCTTGCGGAAGTCCATCCTAAGTAAGAAAAGGACCAATATTTAGCCACTTCCGAGTTCTGTCAGAGACTCTGTGTTTGGCACTAATCGGTATAACATAACTCCTGAAGCTGTCCCGTGGAGGGATGAAACACGTGTTGAGTGATTTAACGGTGGCAGTTGTGTAATTCGCATTGTTTGCCGCATGCGCCTTTATCAGCGGGCTGGCGAGCGGTGCACTTTATTGCACGAGTATAGTAGTACGCACTGCATGCGCGGAAGTGGCTAAATATTGGTCCTTTTGTTACTTCTGAAGATGGAGTTAAGTTAGAAAACTCACTTTAAACCCTACTACCATCTCTACTGTGTCTGTTCTTTTGTCATCCTCTAAATCACTAGCAATCGAATATATACATGTTTATTTACATACACACTAAATATCCCTCATATCTCTCATCTCCATCCAAAGATTGTTCGGTAGAGATCGCCTCTTATACCATATGAACTGTTTCTTTTTTTTCCTTTATATATTGTCTGTGGTGTATACAAAAATATTCATGAAATATTATAATAAAGATGTGTCTATTAAAATGTTCATTACAAAGTGTCAATAGATAGTTTATCCTAATGACAGGCAAAGGTCATACAAAAGGTTTCCTAAATAAATATACAGAATATATCGCAACCGTTAAAGGATTCGGTTGTCAATATATAGAATTTTTCCTTGCTACGAATAGTGCTCTCGAAAATCCCTTTCGGAGGAAATATAGCTATACATCTCTCATGATAAGGGTCAGAATTGAATGCACGTAACTATACCGCACCATACACGAAAGAGGATATCATTTGCAGGGGAATATCAAAAAATATTGTATGAATACAGACACCTTTTCATATGCGGTAACTCTATAAGCCCACGTGTAGACGTCAGGGTGAAATTCAGAGACGCAACAAAGAATATATTTTTCTTACACAGTACAATGTCTGGCTAAAATATTTTGTGTCAGTAACAATATATATAAATAGATCTTTATATATATATAAAGATCTATTTATATATAGAGCAGGATCAAAAGGGTTACAGATTAAAAAAAATTGAATCAATAATTACTTAATGACCAATAATAATTTTGTTAAAGTTTCAATATTGAATAAATTAGTTTTATTGTTTCTCTTTATGGCTGTTGGAGCTAAAAGGTTCTAGTAACAATAGCCGGTAAATGCGTCGTAGGTAGATCTCCCATTACTTGGACCAACGAGGTAGTTAAAGTCACGAGAAGTAGCTGGATCCAGGCAGCGTAAGACCGGTCATCGTGACAATACATATACATATGTACGTGTATGTACATGCACATATACATATGAATATACATTTACATATACACACACATATGTAATTAATAAAAATTAATCTAGACACCTGATTATAAATCAAATCGAATTGTACTTTCCAATAATGACATCCTTCTATCTAAAGTTTACATATAATTAATGGTATTATTCATTTGCCAGGAAATATACTGAGATTTTTTGTAACGAATGCTTAAGAAAGTAAAGGATTTGATTAACTATAAATATTCTTATCAGCCCACACGTTCTGGTAAGAGATATTAATTTTTCGCAGCTTTATATATATGAATAATGACATAATATATATAAAAAAAAGCTTTTTTATGATCAAATAATAAGCTTTAATATTTGAAGCTATCAGACGGATTTCTTCCATCAACGTATCAGATGAAATGGAATAAAATCACCATTAGGTTTTTAAAAGGAATTTAATGGATGGACGGATAGAAATCAAATTTCATTACCGAGTCGTAATTTACGTATATCGCTGCAGAGGGTCGCTCTTTTGCGTTTTATGGAAATCAAATTATTTCGATAGAATATTTATGGTGTTATTTTTCAAATAACTCTTTAATTCATTATGAATATGGTTTACTTAGAAATGAGGAGATACAAAGAAGGATCAATGGTGACATTTCGTAAAGGATTTTTGTGGTCACTTACAACCGACCTTATAAAAAAGTCCAATGACACAAAGAGAGCAGGAGAGAGCTATGCTTGGAGTTTCACCGTGAGATCGAATCAGAAAAGAGGAGATCCGTAGAAGAACCAAGACTTAGCTTGAAGAATTATTTGTCTGAAATGGCAGTGGGTGGAAAGAGGCTCCTGATGTCGACCACCGGTAGACGCTGAATACGTAGGCCCTCCACTAGGTAGACGGATGGTATAGTTAAAGTCACGGGAAGTAGCTAAATGTGGACATTGCAACACCGATCATGGTAGCTATTTTTGGGGGAGGCCCATATCTTGCAGTGGGGAGGCTCTCGAGTGTCGATCACGAAACGGTAAACGCTGCGTGTGTAGGCCCTTCACTAGGCGGACGGATGGTATAGTTAAAGTCCCGGGAAGTTGCTAGATATGGACATTGTAACACCGATCATGGTGGCGATTTTTGGGGGAGGCCTATATCTTGCAGTAGGAAAGCTCTCGAATGTCGACTAAGAACCGGTAGACGTTGAATGTGAAGGCCCTTTACTAGGTGGACGGATGGTATAGTTAAAGTCCCGGGAAGTAGCTAGATGTTGACATTCCAAAGCTGATCATGGTGGCGATTTTTGGGAAAGGCCTATATCTTGTACAAAAGAGACAAGCATATGAGGAGCACTCAGTCTCTTTAGTCAAGCGACACCTTGGCGAATGGAACAGGATGTATATGGAAGGAATGAAGGCTTCAATAACACGGAAGTACTTCCCTGACACCGTTTCAGCCTATTTAGTTCTTCACCGGATCGAGTTGGATACGGTGCTGGTCTAAAACTTCACAGTGCACGGGAGATTCTCCGAGTACCTTTATAGGTTTACACTCAAAGAAGTTTTTACGTACTTGGACGCGAACCAGACTGTGGTGCATGTGATCACCAGCTTTCCCGCTTTCGAGTTGTTAAGAATGTCAGTTTTGACTTGCAGAGAGAATAGAAGACAACATCGTCTCATTGGTGTGCATTAAGGAGCATCGCTAGATCTTTCTGAATTATCCTAAAAATGTTATAAGAAGTGTTAAGTAACAATTACAAAAAAAAATCAATCAGGGATAAAAATTTAAATTTGATCTGTGATGTGGCCAGTTAGAAATAGAATAAGGAATAATAATAAACAAAAATTAAGATAAATGTAAGTAACAAAGATTCAAAGCAATAAAATGTATAAATGTAATCATAGAATCCAGGAGAGTAGGCGGTGAAAGTGAAGCGATGTATGTATGGAAAAAAATGGGAAGGAATAAAAGATAATGTGAAGTAGAGAAAGGAGAACGAATGTCTATTAAGAAGAATGTAAGATGAGAATAAAAATAAAAGAATACTGTAAAAAAGTTCTTATTGTAAAAAAAATCACTGATCACACATGGTAGGGGAGTACGAAAGAAAAAAATAGAAAAAATTTACCTCTTAACCGAGATACTGGTACAACGCAACCAATGTAAAAGAACCTTAAACTTAATTGATGAAATGCTACCTGTAAATAAATTGCTTTAATACCGGTGTTTTAATAAAATAGTCAATGTAAAGGGTCCTTAATATACATTTCCTGCAGTATTAGAGCCCGTTCACACTGCAGTTAAAAATAACGCATAAGAGCGACGCCGGCCGGGTCTTTAGTCCACATCAAAAAGCTCTTAAGCACTTATTCCCTTATGATACATTAAGTTGATATGGACCGCAATAAAAATGTACGACTCCGGGCCCGGCCAGGGCGGCATATTGTAAAGATATTACTTAGAACATAAAACGGATACTTAACGTTACATACTTTTATGGTGCACTCCCACGCTTCTGATCGGAGATAAATTATAATGATTAAATACAAGCCTATATGATCGAAATATACAACATTCTAGATGATTGGATAAAGGAGGAAAGGTTTATAAGGGTAAATATATGACAGCCATTTTACTGATCAATGAGACGTACATTCTTAAAAGTTATTTTTTACTTTACTTACAATTATCCTATACAAAATTATCACACTGAGATATGTAACATGCCAAAGCAGTACAAAATATGCAGGAAAAGAAAGTAAACATTCAATTGACAGCAAGTGGATGTTAGGAACAGGTTTGGTACCATCTTAAATAAATGGTTTGTTTCTTCTAGTTACAAGATTCTTTTATTTTCTCTTTGTTTACATTAATGTCGTCTTGTAAAGTCTAATATAATTTACCGGAATGGGGTTCAAAGTTCGATGACGTATATATAATATTACAGAAAGATTCACTAGATGGCGCTAAGTAGGAAAATTAATATCGATTAACTGCATTTTGTTGTTAGTGTCGCAACTAGATGGCGCTGTTTTCAAAATGTGCTATATTTACACGGTTTAAAGCTTCTGTAGCTATAACTATGTATTAATACGCAACAAAAATCATTAATGTTAAAGTACTCATATATACAATATCGGATGATCATTGAAAATTGCATCACACATTGTTGTGGTCATCCACTGTTCACGACAATAACCACCCATTTATAGTATAGACTCAAGATGCGATCTGATGAGTCTCAGGAAACCATATAGCTGCCTACCGTCATCATCAGCGGAGTACCCACCAGCGGTGCAGTCAGAATGGGCTTAACCACTACATTTTTCTTTTCTCGAGCAGCGAACTGGTACAATATATCCTGATGTTAAAGCTGTGATCGTCTGAGCTCTTTTTGTTTACTTATATTTATTTATTAATATGAAATAAAAGCATCTAAGTAAAAGCAAGTAGCATTTATTCGTTAGTAACAAAATGAAAATGAATTTAAACTCGCTACCCGGAGACTAAATTGGAGAGTAATTAGTCTTTCTCAAGTCAGAGCTCCATTGGCCTGATCCAGCTATTTGTCGGTCGCCGTAGAGGCATCCGTCACGGGCAGAAGGGATATAGGGGATCAATTTTCAGAGCTTAATTTGGGAGTTGCAATAGTGCTTGCTTATATACAGGATGATTGGTTATAGGAGCTTCAATGATTTTACAACTATATGCAAACACGCTACATACAGTTTTTATTCTAAAATTTATTAATAATTTTTTAATCTTTGTCACCAATTTACCATATAAATATACACATATATCTATTTAAATAAATATTAATACGATAATTTCAAAAACTGATTCATAACTCTGGAATTAATATGTCAAAATGCGACCCGCAATGGAAGGTCAGGTTGCACGTTCATTTAAAATATGCTAATTTTAAAACATTATTCCATATATGCCTAAAATTCGTCCTGAATATTTAGGTTAAGTAAAATAATTAATAATTTATTTTTTGAATTATCACCTACATTACTATATACATATGTACACACACACTAGGGCTGATGGTGGTGCCCCGTATGTCGGACTCGATCTAGGCGTCAATACCGACTAAAAACAATCCTCTTTCTTCGGTATCCCTAGTCCCCACGGCATGGCCGCTAGGCATTACTTCGCGGGGGGGATTTAGCCGCAGTTTTCTCTGATAAACTGGCTGTTCAGGCCAGCTTCCTCCGCTCCTGCTCTATTTCTCGCAAGTCCTTCAGCACAGTCATATATATATATATATATATATATGAATGTTTGCTTCCTTCATCATGCCAAAACTCGAGAAAATTTTTGGGAAGTATTATATAAATTTTCTTAATACTGTGATTTTTAAATGCAGATTATTTGTACCATACATCCCAAAAATACATTTTTTTCGTATAACATGGTTGTCGGTCTGTTCCTATTGAAGAAGCTGCATTACATCATCGTCAGCGTTGCATGGAACAGGAAAATCCCACGCTAGAGTGCACTATATCACGTCGGGTCTCTAATATGAGATTCTTCATAGAGTAGGTCTTGGATGTAATGACAACACGTAGTCAAAGGTAGAAGTGTGTATATTGATCAAACTTGGCTCATGTACCGATTCATAAAAGTATTAAAACAATATTCAAGCAATAAAAACTGTCAGCCAATCATAAGTCGAGAGTTATTGTAGAGAGCTATGACGTGGGATTCCCCTCTTTGATGCGCCTTTGATGCGCCTTTGACGATGACGTAATGTAGGACCTACACAGTGTTAGAAAAGCTTTAATCTGTAAACCTAACTTGCAATATAACAGCATTACAATAAACACAAGTTTCAGAAAAAACTTTTTTTCCTTCCTAACTCTACCTAACTCCAACTTCCTAACTCCATCCTAACTAAGAAAGGGTATATATAACTACTTCCACTTTGCAGCAGTAGTCGTGCAATGAAGTGTACCGCCCGCCAGCCAGATAAATGCGCGTGCGGCAAACAATGCAAAACACAACAAACAACGTCAAATGCTTCACTAGCTATAAGTATATATTTTTGAATAAATATATTACTTTATAAAATA
Organism: Battus philenor; assembly: GCF_028537555.1. NCBI lineage: Eukaryota > Metazoa > Arthropoda > Insecta > Lepidoptera > Papilionidae > Battus > Battus philenor. Next base: position 700,231 of record NW_027181759.1, on the reverse strand, counting down.
GCTTACTGTATCTTTGATATATAAATGTATTATAGAATATTCTTAGTAATTGTTACTTCTATATAATCATCATTGTGTATTTTATAAAAGGAATAACATTAACTCGACAAACAAAAGATCTTGTGTCGAAAGGGGTTTGCCGGGCATAAGCCGCGTCAGTAAAATTCAACAGAGCGCTGATTTTCAACCAAAGAGCTTTTGCGCAGTGTAATGTGGAAACAGACAATACATATATTTTTTATTAATATTTCATTATCATAGAGGTCTTTCTAAAATTCAATATTTTATGACCTAGATTTTTTTATTTTTGTTCGTAAATTTATTGGAAAAACCTAGAAAGGTTTTTAAAAGCGTCATCGATGCTGACGATTGTTATTTTGTTGATTATTAATCTTGCTGTATCTTCCAAAGATAACTTGAAGGCTATTTATAATTTTAATTACGTATTTTTTTACGAAACAACTGCATGTGGATCGACGATATATTTAAGTTTTGGTCATCGTGGCGATCTTGAAGAAGAATCAGCTGTCCAAAAAATACGTACTTAGTAATCGATTTTACAATATTAAAAATTTCACCATTTTTCTAGTTTGTAAATCATTTGTTTTTTGTTTCAAATATTAAAAACAAAGCAAATCCTTCTATGGAACTTAAATTTATACAATAAACGTATATTTCCATATTCAAAAACCGCTCACGGTTGCAGCAATTACGCAAACGATCACATAAAGGTCATACCTTTTGGGAATTTAAAAGAAAAATCCCGAATATAGAATGAAATCTAAGATTGCTGATGTTACATATATTCGTTTGCGTATGTTGTATATTGTTATAGTATTCGCTTAAAAAAATGTAACTGTTCTCAAAAACAAGTAATAGAAGTGTAATATGCATGTACAGACACAAACACACACACGCACTCACACACACACGCACACACACACGCACACACAAACACATACACACACACACAAATATGTATATATATGGTTGCCCACTGCAAGGCATAAGCCACTACCAAAAATCACCTCGATGACCGTTCCTGCGCTGACCGCTACCTTCCTCAACCTTAACTATGTCGACGGTCTTGGAGGGGGGGGGGGGTCTACCTAAATATATAGTATCTGCCAACGCTATGCATTTCACTAAGGGCAATAGATAGTGACGCCTTCATCAATAGAGATAATCACTGTATATCACCTTATATTTTCATTCGTCACTCAACAATTAAAAATTAGTAGCAGTCAAGATGACTTATATAATTTGAACATGTTAAATTTACGTACAGATAAGCATAAATTTGTTTGTTCGTTCCCTCGTCTTTAATAAAGAGATAAGTTTAAAAGATTTAACGTTTCGTTAAACGCTCCCCTAAACAATGTAAAACGAAGTTTCACATTCTCTTGTACCGAAGTTTCAACTTCCAAAGACAAAGTATTAATACGGTTTGTCTTTGGGAAGCTTACTCTCACTTTTCGCTTGCTTTCACTTGATTTTAACTTTTACTTAGAATCACAGAATTCCACGTGATTGTAATAAAACTGAATTAGTTATTCTATCAATCATTTATGTATATATATATATACACACATTTTGATTGATTATAGGTATAAAAAATTAAACTTGTGAATGCAGTTTAAAGGCCGCAAAAATCTTTTAAACTTTTACACCTATATTAAAGAAACATCTATAAAGTGATCATTCTAAAACTGTTATAATCTATCTAAATAAATAAAATCGGAGTGTATGTTTGTATTACTAAAATAATCGCTTTTTACACGCATATTCTTCGTCTGTATCTCTATTTGTTCCGGCTAAACTCTGAAATGGCTGGATTCATTTTGATGGGAGTTATATTGTCAGAAAGGTGATATAATAAGCAGTAACTAAGGCCAATTTAATTTTAGAAAAATTCTTAAACAAAAAAAGCTAAATAAACTAATTATCTTTTTTGTTAAATTCCACATAGACGAAATCGCGGGTACAGCTAGTGTTAAATTAACTATGTGTATTGAGATGAATGCACCAAGTATTTTCAGTGATCATGACCTTTAAAGTTTGTATCACCCTTTCTCCTTTATCTATGTCAAAATCCAGGTGAAGTATTCACAGATGTTATCATCAGGCCTTCTCCAACGATCATCATGACGATCGGACTTACATTACCCGCATTCAGTGGCTTCCCACGACTGTGACTATGTCGTCGATCCACCAAGTGGCAGTCCTGCCCACGCCGCGTCTGCAGGCTCGTGGTGGCCATTCGAGAACCTTTCGGCTCCAACGACCTCCGGTTGCACATGTGTCCCCCCAACTGTCATTTCAGACGAGCAATTCTTCGAGCTATATCAGTGATCTAGATTCTTATTCTTATATATTGTTGATGCTCACTCAGGAAGCTAATTAATGTCAAGCTATATTTGTAAAGATCAACTGTTGAGTTTCTCGCCGGCTTTCAGCAGAACTGCCTTCCGAGACGGTGGTAGCTTCCTATAGGAACAAAAATGCCTATTCGAATTAATAATATTTTGATTTTGATATTGCTTTTATATTTATTGGCTTATTTGTGATTAGATCTCGTGGCAGCTGCGAGCATAGCCCTCGTTGAGCCTTTTGTAATGTCATTATACATTACAAAAAGGCGCAAAGCTATATTACTAAGATAATTTATATCCCGATATCATTGACTCTAGTCTGAACAGCTATACGGTATAACAGCTGCAATAACATAATAGAAAAAAGTAAATTACCATCGAGCATATAATTTATCATATTCCGAAATTAATTACACAAATTAAAAGAGTCAAAGACTCCATTATCGTGCCGCCTTGGAAAATGCCTCTCCATATTTCATAAAGTATTCCAATAACAAAGACCTTCAAAACAAATGGAATTGTAGTCCACGAAAATAAACATAAATTGAAGGGTTTTTCTTGTCATTTATGAAGTTACTTGTAAATAATAAAGGTGAGTTCACACTTATTCGAACGGTTTATATTTTATTAATTGATTTACTCTGCATATGATCACTATACAGTATGATTGATTATGGGTGTATAAGCATTTAATGGAATCAGGCGTTATTTTGCGAAAGTCCATCCTAAGTAAGAAAAGGACCAATATTTAGCCACTTCCGCACATGCAGTGGTAGTCGTGCAACAAAGTGCACCGCCCGCCAGCCACAGAGTCTCTGTGTTTGGCACTAATCGGTCTAACATAATTCCTGAAGATGCCCAATGGAGGGGTGAAACACGCGTTGAGTGATTTAACGGTGGTAGTTGTGTAATTCGCATTGTTTGCCGCATGCGCATTTATCAGTGGGCTGGCAGGCGGGAAATTTTGTTGCACGACTACCACTGCATATGCGGAAGTGGCTAAATATTGGTCTTTTTCTTACTTAGGGTGTATAAGCGTTAAAGATGATGTTTTATACTATTTCTAATCACGCAGTATTTAGTGAATGCTCTATAATATGTAACATTTATTTATTTTTTCTAAGGTTCAGCGGGAAAGCCGCTGAAAGCTGTAAGCGTAGGATCAGTCACTGCGTCGGTATTTGGGGGAGTGAGAAAGAATTTATTTCTAATAAAATACAACTGTGTATTTATTTCTGTAGTATAAAGTCTGTAGGGACAGGAAGTAAACAATAATTGTTTTTAATATGTAGCAATCTGAATTTTTATAACGATTTTTTGCTATACATTCCGTACATTAATTAATAGAATTTGAGATATAAATTTACACCTTTAATGGTTTTATACCTATAATCAATTAGCATGTTTGAACGTATACATTCGCATATACAAACTACGTCATCAAAGCCTTAGACTGTTACTCAAACAGGCTATTGGTTTGAATCAATATCGGCTCAGAAACGGCTTACAATAGTTATATATTTAGATAATACTATAATAACACGTAAGAATACAACTTTATTTAGTATAAATAACATTAAGAGTAGGGAAGGAGGAAGTCAGGGTACGATCTTGGTGGGAATTGTTATATGAGAATAGCATTACCTATAAAATGCCAAGAAATCATCTGCTGTGTTAGTGGCGGAACAGCGAGCTTAAAGCAGAGCCATGGCCAGTCCGAGTCATCTCACATCCTCGTCGTTCTTTCTGGGAACTGCTGCAAACGCGCATCGCGCGGCCGTGACCTCGAGGTGCAGCTGAGTTGAGAGTGAAGGACAAAAGGCGAATCTTCTGCGACTTGAAGCAAAAATGACTCCCTAGGGAGGCAACCCGATATAAAACCGAGCATGACTGCAGACTCCAAGGTGGCAGCCACACCAGCAGGCTGGGGTATAGGGAGCTAATCACTCGCTTACCCGAAACTGTACGATTAAAGAAACTGAAACGGTACATAATCGGACTTATCAAACTACGACGACTTGGAATGACATGGAGCGAAGTATAGCGCGAGGCTCAAGACCGTTCGGGATAGCGACGTACTGTGGACGCTCTCTGCCTCATCTTGGGGACATAGGAATAAATGAATGAACGTTAAGAGTAAACTTTGAAGAGTAAAGAAATATATATTAAATCAATTAAAACCGCAGAAATGACACATAATTAAATGCCTTTACGTGATCAAATCAGGAATGAGGAGATTCGTAGAGGAATGAAAGTAGCTAAGCAAGTTGAAGACGAGACGATAGAGGAAGCGTGGCTAGACACTTTACTAGTTGGACCGATAGTTAAGGTAACGAGAGGTCACCTTTTTTTTGTTTCAGTAGGGGAAATCTTCCGGTTTCTCGATAGCCCGTCCCGGGGGAATGCGTGTATACGCTACCCCCGAAACCCTCGTGGTGCTATCACGATGGTACGAGACCACGTCGAACCATCGTCCGCCTCAAAGTCGCCGAAGCTAGTGGGAGTTTAGGGCCCCCACCCTTAACTCCGAAGGCCCTGTTTATGGTAGGGGAGCATCTTTCACTGCCGATCCCGTTCGGCCGCCTCCTTCTGGACCATGACAGTCTCACAAAAAGAGGCAACGGCCCTCCACGCCGATGACCCGCTCAGCATCGCCGACACGACCGCTGGCAAGGAAAGGTCCTGTCCGATCTCGTTCGCCAGTATCCGCCGCTCCGACTGTCACGCCGGGCAGTGAACGAGAGGTCACCTATGCGAACAGCGCAGTGGGCGTCCATCGGCTGATAAGAAGAAGCCTGTGAAAGTGCAGCGGACACACACAATGCATCATAACAAGCAGATAGCCATTTGGATATTAAGATTATGAAGCGGTGATCAAAAACCGAGAAATGCAGCATAGGTTGTCCATATGAGACGCAGAGACGAACTTGCTTAGGTTGTCGAAAGTAGAACTATTGTAAACCATCCAACAATAAAAAAGGGTGGACCATGCCTCTCACTACCAGATCCAGATGCACCGATTTAAAGGTGATCAAACTAAACTAATCATAAAAATTTTACTTGACACGCCCTAGCAAGGAAGCCAATAGAAGATTCTAGATTGGATAGATGAAGCTTTATATCCCGTCGCCATAGAATTGTAAAAGGTTTTAACTACCTTTTCAAGAATGACTTCCTGCGACCTCAATTACATCATAAGCCTGGTGTGGGCCTATGTAGAAAATAATATGAATAAATATTTTTCCTCTCGACCTTGTCTTAATAAATATTCCCTAAACAAACAGCATTCGCCCACATATTTGCTTTGTTTAAAAAAGACCGTTGGACACATTATTTACACAAAGCAAACGGAACATTCGTATAAAGAACTCGGAGTTTACGTTCCGGTGAACAAAGAATTTTATTTGCCTCTTTTCTTAATTCAGATTTTTCCATTTAGCTCGGCCGAAGTGTATTCGATCGGAAACGAGTTTTCGGATAAAGTTTATTTGGGAGAAAATCAATAAGTCGATATCTCGTATATATTTCGAATGATTTAATCTTATACATGTATCAAATAGAAAAAGCACTTATAATTATACAAATACTAGACTAAAATGCTTTTGGTAGTATAATATCTAATATATAAAATTCTCGTGTCACGGTGTTCGAAATTGGACTCCTCCGAAACGGCTTGACCGATTTTTACCAAATTTTACATGCGTATTCAGTAGGTCTGAGAATCGGCTACTATCTATTTTCCATACCACTTAGTGATAATGGTGGTCCACCCCTAAATTTTTTTTAAAATTTTTAGACAAAATTTTTTGTTTTTAATTTTTTATGATACAACATACAAAAATACACACAACCTTAAATTTTCACCCCTCTACGATCGACCCTTATTTTTAATGTGTTAATTAAAACTTTAGTTTTTGTTTGCAAAACAACGTTTGCGGGATCAGCTAGTATAATATATGATATAAAAAGTCACTGTTACACGGCTATTGACAGTGTTGGTTATATAAAATTGATAAAGATTTCAGTGCCAAGAATAAACCTCTCTTTTAGTAACTTTTATCAGGAGCTTCAGCTCTGGTTATAATAAATATTTTTTGCTTCATTAGCAGTCAGCCCACTCTGTGGTTACTTGAGCTAATAAGAGTTTTTCTACCTTTGCGCGTAAGAGATTTGATGGCTTCTCAATTCGATGATGGAACATATACAACTGCCTGAACTGTGGTCCACTCTCTGATGATTTTGCATCCATTCACTCCTTTAAGCATTCTTTATAAGGCTTTATATTCACACAGACGTTAGAGTTCGTGCCTTTGTTTTTACATTTACATTTAATATTTCCGATTTTTACATGTAACTGTGATTACTAAGTCTCTTTATCTATTTTAACAACGCCATAACAATGTACAGATTTTAAAATCACGTTTCGTGCGACCGCTTCCTCATTCCTACTACACCAATACCTCGCTTTGCGTCGTTTCATTTTGTCATTTTGCGTTTTTTTCGAAATTGCGTCGTTGCTTAATTAGTACTGATTTTCACTGTGCGTTGTTTGATTTTCGAAGTTTCGTTGTTTTGGGTTCGAGTCTAATTTTTTTTTAATTTTCTTAAAGATGGCTACACTTTTGTTTCTAATTGCGCCATGCTATCAAAACTCGGGGATTCCCTTTCTAACTAAAGATCAATGCAATTTTAATACAGTTTTATTTTCACTCGGTTTTGCTAATTATAGAGTTCAGTTTCAATTACGTAATGTGTTGTAATATAGTGTGTTATGATTTTTTTAAAAGATAATAATAAATTTACATAAAATTTTACGTCTTGTTTCTGGTTACAAAAAAGTTATATATTATTCCAATTTATTTATTGGCAGAGTTATATTATTTTGGTTTTTTAAATGTTTACTTGGTTCAATTTTCTTTTTAAAAAGTAGTATTTTCGTGACCCTGGAACCTATCTTCTATCTTTACATGGTTAGCTATAGAAAGTCTTAATTCACTTTGCGGCGTTTCAATTTGCGTCGTGTTTTTTTGGAACGTAACCACGACGCAAAGTGAGGTATATGTATGTGTACATATATTTACATATAGCCATACTAAAGTTTTACGTCAGTATTTTAATTCTAAATTTGAATATTTAGTTTTGAATTGGAATTACATTCTGGGCGTAAATACAACAATACTCTACCGAAATAAAATGAAGAGTTAGCGATGTATTGAATTTGCAATTCGACATCATTGCAATATTATTTAAAATGTTTTTATAACAGTTTTCACGGGCATGTTTTGATTTATTAATACTTGTTTTTTTATTTCTTTTTGGTTCTTTTCTATCTGTTTGTAAATCGATTTTATTCCTTTTTTAATGTAATTGACAATAATGGCTGTCTTCATAGTCAGGGTGGCAGATGTTCGCTGGATACGGGAAGCACAAGACTGCTCATTGTGGCGATATTATTTTAAATATATGTAGTTAGAAATAAGTTTTTCTATTATTGATTTTAAACTATATTTATTGAATGTGGAAGTCTGTGAGAATGTTGTGCATATTTAAATGTATGTCGCTTATTTACGTTATTGACTCTTATCTATTTATTTCGGTACACGAACCGTACATATAAGTTAAAAGTACAGTAAAGTTGTCATATAAATGATGGTTCTGCTATGTGTTTCTATATAGGTGACATAATATTAAAAATTTACTATAGAATTTGTAACAGGTGGCGCAAAAGTAATGTCATAATATTAAAGTGCCTTAATTTTTACAAATGGCGCCAGATGTGATTGTTCTTTGATGTTTAAGATGTAGATATATGGAGAATAAGGTAGTCAATAAGCGATAGAGCGATACATTCCTCGGTAATGTGAGATTGTTGTTACTGCTTATTTAACTAATTTTCAGACTGTTGTTTTAGCATCAACTCGACGTCGACGTTTATCTCGTCATTGAGCTTCATATGCTCGAAGAATCACGTGTTGTTGGCGAAGCGCCTCTTGCAAACTGAATCCACTAGAGTTGTCACCTTAAAAGCTAACACTAACAAAGATATCGCCAATTTGTAGGCAGATGAATCGCGAGCAATAATTCAAATTGCACATATAATGAGCGCAACTATGCAAGAACTCAGGAAGTGACTTCTCGAATGATATAATTCCTTTTTCAAATAATGTCATTAGTCTTACACTCTTAAGTAATTTTTTCAACAACAGAGCTGTTTTTTTTAATTTGCAACAAGATGGCTGCCGGTTCAAATTATGACATTACTTTTGTTCCATATGATAGAAAAAAATACCTGACCATATAGAAATAAAAAAAAAATTGAGGAGAAAAACGATCGCACGTGAGAGTAAATATCTGGCTGGCGACTTTAGACACCAAAAGAGATCTTAATTTAAAAATGTTTCGTCCGGCGCGCAATTTTCAACATGGTTGTGTGTTTAAAAATATTTAACTAAAATTCAACTTCTTCTATGGATACAGTGAATAATTAAAATGGCTTTTAAAGAATCTATAAGAGTAAAAATAAAGTGTAGATGGCAGGCAATTGTACAAATATTTTGTTATAAGCACTACACTCTTCGGTAAGTAAACTAAAAGCTCTATCTCATATTCCTTCAAAGGTTGTAGGCTAGAGATCGCATCGAGTAATAAGACCGCCTTTTGTATGACCTTACACGCACACACACACACACACTCCATACATATATGCACACACACATACAATTGTATTTATAAATGTTTTTTTTCTTGGAACATATACTATTAGATCTATTTATATATATTTTAGTGTTGGTATTGGCTTGATACTTAGTCAAGTTCCATAAATCTAAGATTACTTTTTACAAAACTTATACAATAATATATTTCTTATTTTATTGTCTAACTTATCTAAGTGTCGATTTGGGGACTGTGAGTCTGAGCTGATGCTCTGGTGGTCAGCGATTCCCCCGGAGCCTGACCCAGAACTGAAGTTGTGACCATTCGATGACCCTCACGTTGTTGTGTTTCTTGCAAGGGACATTTGATGTTTACAGTTTTGCAGACAGCTTGGGCAAAGTAAAATCTGGAAAATAGATATCATCTCTTGCTTTTTAGATCTTATAATTACTTATTGGTATTTTTATGTGCAATAGAGTGTATATAAATAAATATTAATATCACCATGTATTTGCCTTAACGTGAAATGTTCATCTTTTACGTCTTGCTTATAAAACAAAAAATACTAATTAGCCAAAGTTGCTTCAACGCAACATTCATTTAATATTTCTTCGCTAACTTTTAACAGACTCTCGGGTTATTTCCGTGAAGCCTTCGCTGGTCCTATTCGAAAATAAAAATCTATTTTAAATTTGTTCCAGATTCTACAAATTCCCACAGACCGCTGCAACTGCGGCGAGAGATTTTTAGGCACATTTGGATTGGTCCCAAAACGATTTTGTCTTTTAGTCTGTAAAATTATATAAGTTGAACGATACAATGGATTTAAATAAAAAGCATTTTAAAAATAATTATTTTTATTTTTATCGATAATTCGAAATAGATAAAAGTTTAATAAAATATTACACAATTACTTTATTTTCAATTAAATACATACCTTACCACTAAATTATGAAAATAAGTTACATTTTAAATAACTTAACGCAAAATACAAGCTTCTATGTATATTTAAAAATAAAAGCCGTTAAAAATTTTCAGAGTTCCTCTATTATTTTAAATAAAGTAAAATGAACAAAGACGATAGTTCAAGGAATTTTGTGTAAACGCAATTAGCGAACGATCACCTCCAAAACCATCCGAGAAAATGTTTATTATCCCTGCATATATTTACATATGCAATAAATATTTACAATGATGGCGTCTGAATTCAAATCGGCGTTCGAAATTTGAATTTGAAAGCGCTTGAATAAATCAACACCAAAAAGTATTGTTGGTTTAGTGGCCAGCATTATGGAGTTGAACGATGCATCATCTACACGCGGAATGATGAAATACCCTTTAAAAATATGGTGTAAAGGAAAAATAAGATTAAATACTGCAGCCATGCCATTTTAAATTCAAGCCACCGTTAACATGGCGCTTTCCTATGACACGGTTTTAAAGTCCGATAAATAAAAATAATTTTAAAACGTAGTCAAACAAAAATATCGCTTTCCATAAAACTATAATATGAAAAAATAACAAAATATATATCACTATCTTTGAGATTTTGAAACAGAACATGATTTTTATTTATTAAATAATAAATAAAGAGATTTCAATTGGTAACCTAGCGGTAGAGAAATGAGACTTGCGATCCTATGTCTCGGGTTCGATTCCGATTCGATATCGATCAATTTTATATAATTCACACTTTGTGCATTAATTACACAGGATTGCACCACCCATAAACAAGTTACCACAGGATGGGCAGCAGCGTCCTCTGCGTACCATAATACCACACTGCGATCGCCAATTCGCCTGTCAATTGTGGCGATTATGATATATCCCTTTACTGAGTCTGAAAGTACGAAACAAAGTGATCACATTGAAAGGCAGCATCTAAGCAGCTAGTTATTACAATTTTTTTACTTACATTATACGTATGTCTATATATTGGTGATTGGTTGAACGATGGTGATTGGTTATAGACATAAAAGCCTAAAAGGATGAATGTATGTCATTTGTTAGGAAACAGCAATAAAAATTTTACGCCTATATTCAATGACATGTATAAAGTGATCAAACTGAAATATGGTGTATTAAATTTTTTTTTCTATTGAAATGCAACAGGCCTAACTTCTGGCAGCATATAGTCTATAGGAATAGATAGTAAAATATTATTAATTATAACTAGTTGTGAAAAAAGGACCAATATTTAGCCACTTCCGCATGCAGTGGTAGTCGTGCAACAAAGTGCACCGCCCGCCAGCCCGCTGATAAATGCGTATGCGGCAAACAATGCGAATTACACAACCGCCACCGCCAAATTACTCAACACGTGTTTCACCCCTCCACGGGGCATCTTCAGGAGTTATGTTACACCGATTAGTGCCAAACACAGAGATTGATTCCATTAAATATATAATTAGTAGTAATATGAATTTAGAAATATATTATTATTGCTATATTATCACTACGGTTTTTATTATTTCTGAAATTATTGATTTTAGAGTACCATACGTTAATTGACTACATATGACATATACATTCTTTGATTCCAACTTAGTTTTCAAAAGTTTACGATATAAGTTACTAAGTAGTTTAAGAAGCTTAGTAAACAATGCGAATACATTAATCGTAATTGTAAAAACAAAGGCACGTACGCTAATGTCTGTGGAATATAGATCCTTATAATAAAAAAAGCCATACATTCTCTGTATTCTATATATGTATTTCATATTATATTTTAGTTAAGCATGCTTTTGATTATGGTAACTTTTGGTTGTAGATGACAACATAGTAAAAGAGTTGAAAGACGATATAGCGCGTGTCTGTGTTTAATGATGATTTTAATTAATATTTTAATAAATACATTTAAAAAACTTTTAAGTTAAACGGTTTTTTGATACCCATATTGTGGTGGTTGTGGAAAATATGTACCTAGTCCGCCATATTGGAACGGCGTCCATCTTGAATTTTAAATTTTGACACAATGATCGTGTTTTACTAGTGTAGCCCTTTCATTTGATACTCATATTGAGGGGGTTAAAGAAAAATACGTAATCCGCCATTTTGTATCGGCGGCCATCTTAGATTTATAATGTTATTGATTTAATTATATTGTATTGTCATCTAAATTAAATGTGTGTACCAAATTTCAGATCAATCTGACAACGGGAAGGTGCTTAAATTTCAATTTCTAATTTTGATCCAAATAAATTCCGTACGGGTCGAACTAAATAAAAAACCGTTTAATGAGATTTGCTTTGAATTTTTATAAATATACTATATATATATATATATCGCTTTGTAAGACATAGTTTTGTTGTTTTTATTAAATATTGGCCTATATCTATTGATAGTACAAAGTCTAGAAAAAGTAAATTAATTGCCAATATTTGTAAATTTTTTTTAAATGTAAAACTATATTACGTACTTTTCAAAATTAATATTATTTTCAAAAATATTATATCGTCACCTTCATTGAAGAAAATGATATGTCCGGAAATGCAAATTTTCAAGAGAGACGAAAAACTAAATACTGGTTATATTTCAAAGATTAAGACTACATTAGGCAGTGAAAATATTTATATTTTAAAATATATATATATTTTTAGCATGCCAAAAGCATGCACAGTTTTCACTTACTTCGCATAATCTTTTTATTCTTGTTCGTACTTTATTTTGTTTATTTACAGAAAAAAATAACGTCTAATTTAAGTCAGAAAATTATGGAAAAAATTACCAAAGTATATTGGAACACGTAGATTGCAAATATTTAAAAACCCTATAGAAATGATGACGGCGATTGTCATTTTATTCGAGAATAAATATTAAAAAGAAAAAGGGTTTTCCTTCTATACTTCAGTAATTCGGGTACGGATACGACTGGTATGGGAGATCAATTCAATATTGCCTCTGATTAAAACTACGTTCTACGTGCCCGCCATACGTTCACGTTCACGTATTCGTGAATATCGCTACAAAAGGAACATCTTGGCTTATTAAGTCAGAGCGTCACGGATTCCGTTAACTTTTCTACTTTTCTTATTTTTCTCCTTTTATTACTTTCTGCGTATTTACCTCAGATATTTGATAATATCTTTTAGTTGATTATTAAAAGACGCTATTGAAATAAGTAAATATCTATATCTGATTTTTCATGAACAATTTAAATATAGTTAAGTGTTCTTAAATATTTTCAGGATGAAAAGACAATTTTCAGATTTCAAAAAAATGTTTACTTCACAGTAGTCTTTCGTTACCATTCCACTATGTTTTTACTTTTGAATTGTCCTTACAAATTTATTTAATTATGTTTTATCGTCGATTGTGTAGTAAATCATAGAAATAAAAATGTTTACTTTTTATATTATTGTTACAGCCGATATAAGGGGAGGATATACCATAATCGCCATTCTTGGCAGGTGAGTTGACGATCGCAGCATGGAATAACGGTACCCAAAGGACACTGCTATCCATCCTCTGGAATATTATTTTAGAGTCGTGGCAATCTTATATAATGAATGTATAAAGTATTAATTATAACATTATATCCCGAGAATCGAACCCGTAACTTACGATCGATGATTTACAATAGCAAATATTTAATAGAATCAGGCGTTACCTTGCGGAAGTCCATCTCTCTCCACGGGGCATTTTCAGGTGTTATGTTACACCGATTAGTGCCAAACACGTGTTGAGTGAATTATCGGTGGCAGTTGTGCAATTCGCATTGTCTGCCGCATACGCATTTATCAGCGGGCTGGCGGGTGGTGCACTTTGTTGCACGACTACCACTGCATGTGCGGAAGTGGCTAAATATTGGTTCTTTTCTTACTAAAAGAAATGTTACACCTTTTTATTCTGATATGACATGTAGAACTGTACCAAAAGTTTTCTTTCTTGTTGTTGCGTATGCATGAATAATTATTATATTATGTATGCTTTTACTAACCACATTACACATAACACTTGCTGCGGACTCGACACTCGCGTCGGGAACTCGGTTAGCATGAATAAATTATAAACATTTCAGCCATAACTCATGAACGTGGCGAAGTTTCAGACGATTTGAATTCTGGATTGAACAAAAGATTTATTTTCATTTATTCATTAATGTTTATACATTAAGTTAAGTTAACTCTGTCTCGCGGCTTTGTTCGGGAAATTATAGGAGAAATGTGATGAAGTAATTTAATAAGAACTTTGTTTTTGCCGAGAAACATATGTCGCCGTGACTACGTTGTATATTAGGGGTAAGCACATATTTTCTCAACAACTCATTATGAAAAAGGTAATTATTGTTAGTAAGTAATACAACGATCATTAACTCATATTTAGAACTGGATTTAAAAATAGCAAATATTATTTAAAACTGCATCAGGTAGAGAGAGAGAGTCTGATTGGTCATAGTGAATGCCGTCAGCCTCGATACCGTCGGATCATGTAGGAAAACCCCTACAATGCAATAAACTCTACTTCTGTATGTGTAATTCTATTGAACCTTCGTTTCGGTCTATAAATACCCACTACAAAGCGTAGGCCTCCCGCAAATCTATTTACAGGGGGATATCTACCGAACAACAAGACGAACAGATTCACGACATCCTATAGTTGAAAGGAGTCGAACAAACTAACGGCCTCATTGTTTCCAGCTAACTATATTTTAGGAGTTTTAGAGAGTGAATAGGTTTCTTCTAGGCAAGCTTGTACCGTAGTTCATTGCTTAAGATAGAGAGAGATAGAACTAGACAGATGTCAGATGCTTTGCCTATAAGCGATAAAAAACAGTCGGTCTCTGGTGTTCCTTGTTTCTGGAGTACAAACCACAGCAAGCGCAACGTAAGATGTTCACTAACAAGTCCGGAAGGCGCTGGTAATAGACCATGTATCGCAATTAAATTTATGTTCAAATTTAAATGCTTTTCCAGGTCCGGGATTTAAAAAAAAATGCCTATTAAAATGTATTGCATCTTCAAGTAAGAACTTGGTACCGATATAATACTATAAATCATTGTTATAATCAAATAAAAATTCATAGTAATTTTATAACAAATATAAGTTGGTTCGGTATATAAAGAAACGAAATTTATTGTTTATTCTAAATATTTCCTGTACAATATCTGCTTATCTTTGTCTTCATTAAAAATCTTTAATAAAAACGTAACATCAGCCGAAACAGAGGTGAAAAGCCCATAAAGGATAAGAAATCCCCACGCTTAGCAGGCGAGTTTCCGATCGCAGCGTGGTATTATGAAACACAGAGAACTATGCAGCCCATCTTCTGGAAACCTGTTTCAAAGCATCGTGTCCCTATTTAATTAATGCAAACTTTTCATTTCTCTTACTCCTTTCGGGCTCGCGCTTTCCTTTCGTTCTTCACAAAAACCTATTTTTAAGAAAATGGTTAAAAATTATTTACTAGATCTATGATTATTTATACCTTCATTTATTACTTTTTCTTCCTCTGTTTCTTTATTTTATCCGAGGCAAGTGCGATCCAAATCAGTTTGATGTATTTATTTATTATTGTATTATATTTATAATATGTATTAAACCTTTTTTATTATAAGTATATATGTTATATACGTATGTATGTATGTCTATGTATGTTTATGTATATTTATGTTCATTTGTTTGTGAATATGTATTTTTTTTTGTACACGTGAACTACCCTTTATAATTACTATTATCTTTTCCTTATAATGGTTGTCTGTAAGAGATTGCCTTGTGTGATAAGATCGCCCATTGTACTTTTCTGTATATTATTGTGTCTGTATATTATGTATCTTATTGTGTACAATAAAGAATATTAAATAAAATAAATAAATAAATGTCTTTCTTTTCCTCGCTTTTATATCATCTGCCTTTCAATAAAACCGATTGGAAGCAGCCTCCATTTCCTGAAAGAACATAAATAATTCAAGTAAATGAAAATTTTAAACAATTAAAAATTACAATTCTGTTAAGTTAATATCGACGCAATGAATGCTTTTAAATATTTATGAAATTTTAACACCGACGTTAAAGTTTTAAAAATTTTAACTTTTCTGTAATTTGTTACGCCGGTGCAGTGTTGTGGATTTCGGGGCGTTCGCACAAAGCTCGCTCGTAATTACGGAACAACTTTTCCGACGTATCGGAACAATTTCATTTCGTGTTCCGTGTTTTTGTATTGTGTTCATAAATATTTTTATCGGTAACTTCATTCTATAGTTGTTTAGAAGAGAATACAAGTATCTTTTTAAATGAATAAAGTCACTGGTTTAATTTTATAGGCTCTCAAGGCGTATATTTTGGCGCAAATCTATATAACTTTGTTATTGGATATTGCTAAAGATTGTGAATTGGTAAACATATAAAAAGTTAATTTTATGGTATTAAAAGTCAGTGTTTTTGTACATAGGTTTAACAGAAAGCTTACATACAAGGTAACTGTATACTCTATACTTGAATTATGAAATAAAAACACACACACACACACACATTTGTATATATATATATATATATATGTATATATATATATAAATATAAATATCTAATATATAAAATTCTCGTGTCACGGTGTTTAAACTTGAACTCCTCTGAAACGGCTTGACTGATTTTTACCAAATTTAATATGCGTATTCAGTAGGTCTGAGAATCGGCTACTATCTATTTTCTATACCCCTAAGTGATAAAGGTTGTTCACACTTAAAAAAAAAAATATTTTTTTAATGAAATTTTTTGTTTTTATTTTTTTATGATAAATATACAACAACACATACAACCATAAATTTTCACCCCTCTACGATCAACCCTTATTTTTTATTTGTAAATTAAAATATCAATTTTTTTTTGCAAAACAACGTTTGCGGGATCAGCTAGTATATATATATATATATATATATAGTATATATATATATATATATATATATATATATATATATATATATATATATATATATATATATATATTAACACGTCCCTAACGTGCAGCAGCGGCCAAATCCCTGATGGTATCCGGATTTAAATCGGATTTCGAATTTTTAATGCTCTTGAATGATATAACATAATAGTATACGTTTATATATATAAAGATATATATATATATATACATCATATAACTATATAGATATATAGTTGTCAATAAGCGAGCAAGCGATACACACTTCAAGTACGTGGAATTTTTTTACTGCTTATTTGAGATATATTCAGTTTCTTATTTAAACGCAACGTAAATTTCGTCGTCGTTTTTTGTTGCGCTCCAGGTGTTCGAATAATGAAGCGTTTGGTCGAGCGCCTCTTACAAATTGGGTCCACTAGAGATGTCGCGTTCACCGCAACCAACTACGCACCTTACAAGCATTGGAAGCTGGTGTTGAATATAATAAAGCCAAATTCGAGCCAGATGTTTTGCGAGCAATAATTCAAAATGGACGTAAAACGACTGCAAATATAGTTTGGCTACTTGAACGATATCATTCTTTTCTATTTACTTCATTAATTTTACACTTTCGAATAAACATTTTTCTGCATAAAATCTCTTCTTTATTAATATATAACAAAACTAGCTGATCCCGCAAAGGTTGTTTTGCAAAAAAAATAAAGTTTTTAATGAACAAATGTAAGATAAAGGTTGGTCGTAGAGGGGTGAAAATTTAGGTCTGTATGTATTTTTGTATGTTGTATCATAATAAAATAAAATCCAAAAAAATTGTCTAAAAAATTAAAAATAAAATTTAGGGGTGGACCACCCTTATCACTTAGGGGTATGGAAAATAGATAGTAGCCGATTCTCAGACATACTGAATACGCATGTGAAATTTGGTTAAATCGGTCAAGCCGTTTCGGAGGAGTTCAAGTTCGAACACCGTGACACGAGAATTTTATATATTAGATGGCTGCCAGTCCAAATTATAACATTACTTTTGCACCATCTCTTATATTATAAATGAAAGTGTATTTGTTTGTCTGTCTGTACTTGATAGATTCAAAAATCATACATCCATTTATTTACGTAGATTCTCAGTGAGAGCACAAGCAACTCTTGTATGAAAATGTTAAAGCGGTTAATTTTTATGAAACGGATACGGAGAAATGAAATTTTCATATCAACCCCTCCGGTGTAATTCATATCTGCTACGTTTTTTAAATCCGGCACAATCTCACTTCTTTATATGTCCCCGGCGAATTTACACACCTTTTGAATTATGAAAATATTTTTCGATACAGTTACCTTCGAAAGTTAGTTGGTACATAAAAATTAATATCGCCTTGGGGAAGAATAATCTAGCATTGTCAGTTAGTACAGATAACGGGCTTTTTTGTCCCCCTTTTTTGGGTGCCTCTCATACGTGCAGTCTTTGGGTACGCAGGAACAATTTTTCAAACAATTTTTTAAATTTCTAACATAATTTCTTTTTTTCTAATTTTCTTTCTTTCATTCTCAAATTTTCTCACTCGTTTCTCCTTTCCCCTTCACATAATCTTCCATTCCTTTTCATTCCATTACCATTCATACATCGTCTCTCTTCTTTCGCTATTTCCACCTGGACCGCTTTTTAACGATTTTAATTTGTATTTTTTAATATACATGCTTTATAATTTTTATTTTCTTTTATTATTGCTCGGTGTTATTATCGTGATCTCTGCAAATCAGAAATATATTTCACAAAAAGCATGCTTCTGTCATGAATCAACCGCGTGATATACAATCATAGGATTTTTTAAATGGCTTTAGTTTTTGTGCCTCATGTTGCCCATGATTTACGTAAGGCAGGGAAGATATAGATTCTGGCAAAATAATTTTTCCAGTTTTTATTATTATTCCTTTTTGCTTCATTTTCTCAGTCTTTTGTAACTTCCTTATATGCTTCACATAATCTTTCTTCACTAGTAAAATCTCTTTTTTGTTTCGCCTTCTTTACATCGTCTACATCCTCAGGTTACATTTTTTTAAATTATTTATCACTGAATGTGTTTATTTCATTTATTTACATTGTTTTGCCGATTTACGGTTTGGTTGTAAACGCCTTACTTCTAATTACAATCATTGTACATTATTCTCCCTGTGTGTCTTATTTTACATCCATAGGTTTATTTCTTTACCACCGAGCTACTTTTGCTTTAACAACTATATTTACTGTGGCATATTTAGCGAATACAACATGCAACTGCCACGGTTTGAACGGAACCTGAAGCATGCCTGAAACATTATATGAATAATGCAATGCGAAATACAGACGTAAAGAGAGACAGTTTTACCTGTGTAAATAGATACAAAATGAATTGATGGAAATTTCTCGAACTTTCCAATAGCTGTCAACGGCTAGAATATCTTGTTTATTCTAGTCTTTATAATTTTACTTAAGATTCATAAATTCTTTATGCGATATTACTGTGATCAAAACGTAGTGTGAATGTAATTTAAAACTCTCTGAAATTAGGAGGACAGGTATTTTTTCTCTACAAGATAGATAGACCTTTTCAAAGCTGTTGGAAGCTCTGGTTGGAGGATTTCAATAGGTCCTTAATGCTATCAATCGTGAGATTGCCGAAGTTTAAATGGACGGCTGCTATCAGCATCGAGTGTTTTCATTTTTATTTGGCCCATGTTTCTGGGATTTCTCGCGCTCCCTTGCCATGTAGATTTTTTGTTACATCCACGTTATTCTATTGTCCTTCTTCAGATCTTTCATATTTAATGGAATCAGGCGTTACCTTGCGAAAGTCCATCCTAAGTAAGAAAAGGACCAATATTTAACCACTTCCGCACATGCAGTGGTAGTCCTGCAACAAAGTGCACCGCCCGCCAGCCCGCTGATAAATGCGTATGCGGCAAGCAATGCGAATTACACAACTGCCACCGTTAAATCACTCAACACGTGTTTCACCCCTCCACTGGGCATCTTCAGGAGTTATGTTACACCGATTAGTGACAAACACAGAGACTGTGTGGAAGTGGCTAAATATTGGTCCTTTTCTTACTTCAGATCTTTCATTCATTCTTCTGTTGTCCTTGTCACTTTTATTAATTTTCATACCTTGTCACCTTTTACACATCGTCTCTCTTCCTTTGCTTTCCTTTCAGTGTACTGTATAGATTCAAAATTTTTATTTTTGATCTTAATTTTATAATTCTTATGTTCATTTAAATTTTATTGTGTATTCATTATTTTACCATCTTACACTATAATTTGTTTTTATATTACTATTTTCATTTCTGTACTTCCTAGTTTGTTCGTAATATTTATCTTTCTGTTACCTTAGGTCTTATTTCTTTTTATTGCTGTTTCAAGTATCCTCCTAAAGTATTCCAGAAACATCTAGCGTCCTACCTCTTAAGTAAGAAAAGGACCAATATTTAGCCACTTCCGCACATGCAGTGGTAGTCGTGGTAGATCCTTTTCTTACTTAAGATGGAATTTCGCAAGGTAACGCTTGATGCCATTAAATATCCTCCCTCTTAGCTAACTAGCTAGGTGATGTTACTTTCCTCTATCCTTTTCTGTAGCCGTAACTGGCAATATGTTCTTTCAACAATAAATACGGGACAGCCGGTGATTATGTGCACCATGGTAGAGTCCACTCGTAGTTTGCAGGTTCACGAGGGACTTTCCTTGAGCTTAAATCAATGAAGGTACTTGGAGAATTCTTCGTGCCCCGTGAACATTTGGATCAGAACTCTCTCCGATTTAATCTGACGAAATAACGAAGCACAGGTATTCTCGACGTAATCGTTTACGTGTGGGTCGATAATTATAATTACAATTCTAATTATAATCCTAATTACATTAAGTACCGTATCAAATAGGCCTCGGATTATTAACGGGCCACTGCCTAATTCAAAAGACGCACCCAAAACTAATTCAAAGCGACTCGTAAATTTAATTAGACTGAATACTGGCGAACATAATAAAATTATTTCTTTATTCTACCTATAAACGTGTGTCAATATCATAAAATTACATACAAATATAAAGTGTTAAAAAGGAACATAATAATAGTAATTTGCGTTACAGGCAATCAGATCATGCGCCATGTTTTAAAAAAAAAATAAAGTAAATAATAAAAGGACCAATATTTAGCCACTTCCGCACATGCAGTGTTTGGCACTAATCGGTGTAACATAATTCCTGAAAATGCGCCGTGGAGGGGTGAAACACGTGTTGAGTGATTTGGCGGTGGCAGTTGTGTGATTCGCATTGTTTGCCGCATACGCATTTATCAGCGGGCTGGCGGGCGGTGCACTTTGTTGCACTTAGTAGTGCACTGCATACACACTTAGCACTGCATGTGCGGAAGTGGCTAAATATTGGTCCTTTTCTTACTGAGGATGGACTTCTGCAAGGTAACGCCTGATTCCATTAAATATTTCAGACCAAAGTAAATGTCATTATCTTTTAAGATCACACATGCGCACACGCGCTTACCCACGCATGCATAAATATACGTAGTATATATACACAGTCGATAAATATTCGATTCTGTGTAAATATACAAATTCGTCTAAGTATTTTTATGCACTTCCCCCTTTTTTAGGTATATAATTACAGTAATAATTTCTCTACATAATTCTTTTATTTAAAATCTCATATTTCTTCTATAATGTCAATTATTCGTTCTTATTTTATTCTTTCATTCCTTTTTTCTCTGTTCTGTTCATACCTAACCCCACTTATTTTAAATTTTACTTATATCTGCTTTTTTATTTTCTCTATATTCTTAGTACTATATCACAGTTCTATACAGATTTATTTTATTTGTTTATCCCACCTATTTATTTCTCTTTATACACTCTCCTATGCCATTTTTGCGATACCCCAGGGAGGTCCGGCGACTGTCTTGACTGTTCACCAACGAGGCGATGATGTCTTCACTGTATTATGGTACGCAGAGGATGCTGCTGCCCATCTTTTTAAAACTAGTATCTTAATAATGGCAATACTAAATAAATAAAGTGTGAATCATATAAGAGTTTATCGCGATATAAGATCGCAAGTTTCAGTTCTCTACCACTGCTCTATTTATATATATATATATATATATATATATATATATATATATATTTATATATATATATATATATATATATATATATATATATATATATATATATATATATATATATATATATATGTATATATATATTTATATATATATATATATATATATATATAATGGAATCAGAGTTACCTCGCGGAAGTCCATCCTAAGTAAAAAAATGACCAATATTTAGCCACTTCCGCACATGCAGTGGTAGTCGTGCAACTAAGTGCACCGCCCGCCAGCCCGCTGATAAATGCGAATCACACAACCGCCACCGCCAAATTATTCAACACGAGTTTCACCGCTCCACGGGGCATCTTCAGGAATTATGTTACACCGATTAGTGCCAAACACTACCACTGCATGTGCGGAAGTGGCTAAATATTAGCCCTTTTTTATTTTATTTTTTTTGACTCAGACTCATTTATCAGCGGGTTGGCTGGCGGTGCACTTTATTGCATGACTACCACTGCATGTGCGTAAGTGTCTAAATATTGGTCCTTTTCTTACATATATATATTTTTTTTTTTCTCCACGAAATCTTTGCATTGGCAATGTTACTATGCCTATTGATTCTGAAACACTGTCCAAATATTTCTATTTAGCATCCGTTCGACGGGCGTCACAAACAAAATCTGATTGTAGCAAATTACACTGGCCGATATCGGACACACATAAATCTGTCCGAAACGAACCGATTTTGGGGTAAAGGCTCGCTTAATTTATTTCACTTTGACAGTGACGCGTCAGGAGTGATGGCGGACGATCGCAATTTGTCAGTACAAGCCTTAATGTCATGGCAACATGACATTTCGTTTATCGAACTGCATGAAGGTACCGATGCCGTTGGGCTCCAATGATATATACAAGGTTATTGAAAACAGTTGCACAAGCTTTAAACAATTGTATGTGTAGCTAATTTTCTATCAATTTGAAATTCAATTTCAGAAACCATTGATTTATATAAAAAACTTCGCTCCTGGACCAATCGTCTACGTAGATGTCACTCCCATAGTACCGGCTTTACTCACTTCTTCGCATTATAATATATTCTTCTTTGCAACGTGCTTCCACTCGATATTAGCATGATCAGGAATCAAAAAATCAAAAAAGAAAAATTTAAAGTGAAGGTTCCAAAGCTGTTGGAATAATCATGATAGTTACTAATTAACACACATATACAGAGAGAGAGAGAGAGAGAGAGGGAGAGAGAGAGAGAGAGAGGGGGAGAGAGAGATAGAGACAGAGATAGACACACAGACACACAACACACACACATATATGTATATATATATCGTGTTTTTTATCTTAACGATTATTTTCCTTTTTAATTTGATTTTACTTTTTTTATTTTTTTATCTTTTATGATATGATCTTGTTTCAATTACCTTTAATAATTTATTTCAGCACAGCTCAAATTGTTAACTGAAAGATAAAACCTTAGGCATTAAGTTCTCTGTTATATATAAACTGTATAAAAAGTAAATAAATGATTTAATGATAATATAGTAAATAGAATCGTTTTCAAAATTCGGATTACTTCTTATTACAATCAATTATTGTTTACTATTTATCCCTGCAGATTTTGTACTGCAAAAAAGTATTTGCATGTCTGATTTAAATTGAAAACATAAATTGATATATTATATTTCAGAATGATCGCCTTATACAAGATGATAGGAAATAGGTGTAAAAGATTTATGCTGACAAATTGATCTATTTAAATCTTTTACACTTGTAACCATTCAACTTGTGTATTATAAAAAAATTAAATAAAATAATCTACTTTTGTTTACCTGGATGTATGCTATTAAATCAAAAACCAATTCTTATAATCTATTTTTTTTTAAATTGTCAAATAATATACTATTTAAAACGATAAACTGTAAAAATAATTTTATAAAAGGTCATAATATGTCTTCATTCAAAACGTCAAATTTCTTATTGAAAAACCCGATATTTGTGTTACTGTATTTCAAATGCATACTTCTCCCGAATCGTACCATTTGTGGAGGAAGCGGTTAAGATAAGTCCCGAAGAATTGTGGCCTGCCACCCCGCCCCTGCCACCCCACGCTCGCCGCACGCAACCCGCGGGACACTGCAGTATTTGACAGACAACTTTATTTCCCCCAAAACTGCATAACAAAAATCGAAATTTAAAAATACATGATTCTTTAACTATTTTTATTATTATGTGCCGTTTTAAGCAGAAAAATATACATATATAATTAATTAAGTGGGTAGTAGTATGTTGGCAACGAAAAGGCACAAGAAGAAAAGCATGTATATATTTAATTAACTAAGGGTAGTGGGCAGAAGGCCTGGTCTAATTTTGCACCGCAGCTCGGTACTCCCCTGATGGTGGTGGTGGCCTCGACGTGAACTCCCAGGACTGGTCAGGCGGCAGCAAGTCGAGAGCAAGGAGCGCCGGTAGGTTGCAGGATGTGTAGGTTCCGGTGCAAGGTTATATGAATTCAACCTCAAATAGTAGGTAATTTTAAGTGGAAAACTCGCAGTATAAAAGTCGCAGTATAAAAGTCGCAGTATAAAAGTCGCAGTGTAAAAGTCGCAGCATAAAAGTCGCAGTCTAAAACTTGCAGTCTAAAACTCGCACCTGTGAATAAATGTTACAGTTATGATATACATATATAAGTATATGTAGATTTATGGGACGTTAACTTGCAATGTTACAATTATTGTTATTTATTAAAATCATTATAATATAACCAAACTTATACTTATATGTAATAACTTGAAACATAATTGAAGCTATAAAAAATTATTCGATAGAATCTTGTATATTTTAGCTATCGAAACAGATACGAGTGTTTAGTCCAAAGTTCCCCAAACTTTTTTGTGTCGTAGACCCCTTGCCAGTTTTTCGGTGTTGGGTAGACGACTTACCTGATATTGATTTCCTGTAAATTTCGAATTGTAGTGAAGTTTAGTGTTAAAAACTTAAAGTAAAAACACATGTTAATTTACACATTTATTAATTGAATTTAAATATCAACATTTGGCGTCAATTTTGTAAGGGTTAATCTTAAATCTCCTCGGCTAATGATATCCAGTCTGTTTCTTTTTTTCGTTAGGAGATTGGTAACACAACTTACACAATTTTATAAACATATATAATAATTTTTTTACTTCATAGGTACTTTTATAAATAATGTAAATGTTTTGATATTATAAGATAGTATCGTGTGAGTAAATAGGTACTATCAGTGTATGTGTTGAGATACACTATCGTGGACCCCCATTTTCATTTCATGGACCGCCAAATTTTTTTCGCTGACGTAGACCCCTTGCAGGTTGTCATAGACTCCTGGGGGTCGATATAGACCACTTTGGGAATCACTGGTGATCAAACATCAGTCCTCGCAAAATCTTATCATCGACTATGTGATAGCTGTGGTGATAATTTTAAAACGACTTGTTTACGCCGTGATATATATTATATTTATAATTTTTCTAATTATCAATACATTTACTTTTCGCATTCATATTTCACACTCGAAATTTGTCGAAAATTAAATAACTATGTAGTTGTCAGTTTGCCCTTTTCATATATTCCTATCTTTTTCCTACTCACGCCTAACAAGCGAGTGAACAAGCTATGCTGTGAAATGGCAACACTGATGTTTAATTTAAAAACTGAGATTAAAATTTCTTCTACCTAACATTATTGTTTCGATCTTGTTACTAACCGCATAGACGCCGCGAGTGTTTTCACTGTGCAACAGACAATTAAAGCTACAACGAGGATCAAGATTCGAGCCGCTCTCAGGACTCTGAGGACCAGAATTATTACTCATATGGTGAGTTCCTTAGCCCTTGGATTCCTATCTTACTATTCTTTTTTTCCTGTTGTAATACCGCGTAATTTGCACAACCGCCCCGAAAATACAGTCCACTTATACCGCAAAAAATATTATTAATCTGCAATAGATCATGACTCTTTTGACGAAGATAGACGATAGAGATAGGTGCATCTTGCTGTTCATGGAATTCATAACATTTTGTAAAAAAAAATTGAAATAAGTTGATATAAAATTGCAGCCAAATTATAAATCTAATATATAAAATTCTCGTGTCACGGTGTTCGAACTTGAACTCCTCTGAAACGGCTTGACCGATTTTTACCAAATTTTATATGCGTATTTAGTAGATCTGAGAATCGGCTACTATCTATTTTTCATACCCCTAAGTGATAAGGGTTGTTCACCCTTAAATATTTTTTTTTATTTTTTTGACGAAATTTTTTATTTTTATTTTTTTATGATACAGCATACAAAAATACATACAACCCTAAATTTTCACCCCTCTACGATCAACCCTTATTTTTTATTTGTAAATTAATTTTTTTTTTGCAAAACAACGTTTGCGGGATCAGCTAGTCTCCATATAGATTTGATTTATCTACGAATAAACGCTAAAGGAGACTGAACCCGTAAATCAGTTGAAGGAAATTTGAACCAATAAAAGAGCTTTCGTTAAAGCTTTCTCATATTACAGATTCCCGCCGCCACTTGCCGGTTGCGCAGAGCGGAGCTTTCTCGAGGCTTCTTTATCTGATTTAGGTCAGTGGACGGTCGCAAACACCTGCTGACGAGTGATTTTGTCTGCAGAGTATCTAGAATACACAGTGGTTATTAATAACCTGTTAATATCTGCATTGTAGACCGTATTATTTTCATATCTCTTCAAGGACTTATTTTTTTCTTATTAGTTGAAATGTATTTCGTATCATTTAGTAAACTTTATTTTTTTTTGGATTTAACTTGATTTAAATAAAAGCATTCGTACAATAAAATGCACTATATTTTTCTCTAAATTATTTAAATATGAATGTTTATTTATATATTGTCGTGATCATGTTAAAAGATTGATTGATTATTAATAGTCTTAGTGGGTTGGTAAGCGAAAGAGACATCATGCAGGTCAAATAGCGTGCAGAATAGATTGAGAGATAGAACCTTAAGGTTTTGGAGAGGAAATGGCGGATACGCAACCATGTTGTAAGATGTCTACTCACAAGATGCTGGCCGCATTCAACCGCTTATATTGGAAATCTCCGTGGCAGGCTTATGTTTAACAGTGGAATTCTTACAGGTGATTATATAACATATTGAGAACTTTATCAAGCACAACCTAGTGGTTCATGGACATCTGGACATGTTACTGATCCAGATGTTCATGAAGCACAAGGGATTCACGGAGTACCCATATCGGCTTAAACTCAAAGAGTCCCTCACGTTTATTATTCGGAGGTAAACCGTACCGTGGTGCATTTGGTCACTGACTGTATTACATTCGGAACACACAGGACCGTATGAATATAGTTGTGAGTATGACTCGAATACTTACAATGACAGCTATTGTCACATAGCGTCATAATTGAATTCGGCGTTCGAAATTCAAATGACTCATGACGATTTAAATCTTAAGAGTATTGTGGCAGTAGTGGCCAGTAATACGGAGTGATTTCACGTGAACGCCTAATAATAATAAAAAATCAGAACACTCCGGCGGCTCAAGCGACATCTCTGTCTATTCTGTCAATGCAAGACTTACAAATTATTATCAACACTCAATATATAATTTTTATTACTCAAATGATTGTAAAACGCGGTTATCATGATATATATATATATATTATTTTTCATCTTCTTTTTTTCAGATAATGGACGCCCATTGCAAAGCGTAAGCGTCCCCGAAAATCGTCGCAATGACCTTGTCTTGATAGCCGGTATACAGCGACATCTTGCGACCTTGGCTATTTTAAGTAAGACAAGGACCAATATTTAGCCACTTCGTGTGATTCGCATTGTTTGCTGCATACGCATTTATCAGCGGACTGGCAGGCGGTGTACTTTGTTGCAGGACTGTTTTTTACTTAGGATGGACTTCCGCGAGGTAACGCCTGATTTCATTAAATACTTGGCTATTTTGTCGGTGTATGCTTTCGGCTAATCAAATTGGCTGAGCCAAAACTACAGCTACTCTCTCCATAAGTTTTTTTGTATATTAGGTTATTAAACACAACCAACATAGTAATAATCTATTTATCTACAATACTATTTCAGAAGTTTTTGTTCAACAAAAATAAAAAAAAGTATTTTGTGAAATCTTTGTGACTCCCGCGTTGTTTGTTCAAAGGATCGGCGACCGTAGTAAACAAAGCTCTGTAATAAAAAAAATACTTAAATGTAATACATTGCAGAAATAAACTCGTTACAGGATAATTACTGAACGAATTGCGAATGTCTGGAGACAATTACGGAGGGTTTCACTAATTTTATTTTGCTTTTGAATTAAAAATATATCTCTCTATACTACGAATATATAAGTGTGTTTTATTTAGTTGATTAAAAATAGACAACGCTACGTATAATCGGCATGGCGTGATATTTATTGTAAATAAGAAAAAGATCAATATTTAGCCACTTCCACACATGTAGTAGTAGTCGTGCAACAAAGTGCACCGCGACCTTTGGCACTAATCGGTGTAACATACCTCCTGAAGATGCCCCGTGGAGGGGTGAAACAACGTGTTGAGTGATTTGGCGGTGGCAGTGTGATTCGCATTGTTTGCCGCATGCACATTTATCAGCGGACTGGCGGGCGGTGCACTTTGTTGCACGACTACCACTGCATGTGCGAAGTGGCTAAATATTGGTCCTTTTCTTACTTAGGATGGACTTCCGCAAGGTAACGCCTGATTTCTTTAAATATTTATAGTAAATTCGATTATGGAGATGATGAATGAAAAATGACAGAATAAATAAGAAGCTAATTTAATAAACCACTTATAAGATTTTGCTGGTTCCAACAGACTCCTTGTGACAGTATTTTTATCATATTCTTGAAAACATGTCAAAAATCTTAAAATTAGATTTATGGAAATTTACAATGCGATTGAGTTTTAACCTCAAATTTACAAGAACATATAACACAAGTCATATATAATTCTTTTACATTTGAACTAGCGTTGTGGAAAGCGGTGACGTTTTGCAATTCTCGTCACGTTGTATTGAGTATGGAATATTACAGTTTTTGTAAGACGCTGAGTTTCTTTGGTATTATTTGCAATAATCAAGTCAATATTATAATTCTTCACTATCTAAATCAATTAAATTTTCATAGATCTTTGGTTTTGAACTGTAAACCCCACTGCAGATGCAGAGACTTGCAATTGTAGGCTACAAATTCGAATCCCGGATCATCTTATGCAATTCACACTTTGTGCATTAAGTATATATATATGTGTTTTGCGTAACATAATACAACACTTGTGATTGCCGCACCTACCAAGCGTGGTTGTTATGATATATCCGCTCATATATATCTTTCATGGGGGCATTTGTCTTGCAAAGAGTGTCTATGTGTTAAACCGGCGATGAAGATGAAAACTTAGACTTCTGTCGGGTCTCCTATGACCTCTAGAAGTCCATTTGGATCACTAAAGAAACTAAACCTTCAAATAAACAAATGTAAACTAATGCGTAGTTATTTTGTAACATGTTGTACATGATATCTTTGATGGAGGCATTTGTCTTGCAAAGAGTATCTATGTGTTAAACCGGCAATGAAGACGACAACTTAGACTTCTGTCGGGTCTCCTATTCCCATTTGGATCACTAAAGAAACTAAACCTTTAAATAAACAAATGTAAACTAATGTGTAATTATTTTGTAACATATTACGCAATGAATGTACGTTTATAAAAGTTATCGTTTTAAAATCGTTAAACATTATTACGAAATTGCATATTGCGAATGCAAATTAGCAAATGATAAATTTATGACATCCACGCATCGTTCTGGCGTCGTAAATTGAACCAATGAACGCGGCTGCGGTGAGTAACAAACGCAAATATTTAACTTTATGCGCCAGTGAAGTGCTTGTATGATCGTTACTGGTGTACTTAGGACCCAAATTGTCCCGATCTTTATATGATGTACGACGTAAAATACTGTTACGTACTGTGGGTTCTGACTCGAAATGAAACACCACTGGTTCACAAAGAGTCTTTTATTTACAAATCAGATGGTCACCCTACTTTAACACAGAGTATACTTTCGCTTAGTCCAAACTACGCTTCCAAATCGCATAAGAAATCACTGTCCAAACAACTTACTAAATAGTCACTTTGTATCACTGTGAGTGTGTATCGTAGATCTTAAATCATATAACGTGAAAAACGACACTGAACTGTCGTCATTGGGAGTACACCTATTTATACTACGGAGAAGGTTCTAGTAAGTTCGAGATAGTACTTGGTTAGAATTTCCGAGAACCGTACACAAAAATTTATAAAAACCCTCAAGATCATGCATGTTTACGGTACTTCTTAATGTTAGGGTTCCATGTTTATTGTTTAGAGGGTTCTGTAACTCGAGTTTTGTAACAATACTATTATATACACAGCTGCTATTTGGCGACGTGCAGCCGTATTTTATTTTAATAAATTTTAATGGCGAAATGCATTGTTAAAACTGATCGACAAATTTGACTAGTTTTTTTTGTTATATTTTCATTAAAGTACAAATATAAGGTTCTTATTAAGAGGAAAATGCGTAAAATTCAGATGAAAATAAAATCTAATTCCTTTTTGGTCCACAGATGGATAAAATTAAAATAATTTTTCCAAAATTTTTTCATTCCTCCTTCATTACTTGGTACATTTTATCTTTTTTCTTTCATTTACATTTTTATCACACTTTATATCACATTTGAGTTACTTTTTTAATTATTTTCTTGCAGCATGAGAGGAATTCTTCCCTAGTTTCCTTTCTGCCTATCAGGGAGGCTATTATCTCCTCCT
This sequence comes from Battus philenor, assembly GCF_028537555.1. Taxonomy (NCBI): domain Eukaryota; kingdom Metazoa; phylum Arthropoda; class Insecta; order Lepidoptera; family Papilionidae; genus Battus; species Battus philenor. Next base: position 669,362 of record NW_027181759.1, on the reverse strand, counting down.
GATTTTAACGTCAGACCGGCACTCGAATTCGAAATTTACAATACTCAATTATATATTAGTTTCTACATTATTTTATTTGAAGTCGCTGCCCAAGCACTACAGACCGTTAAATGCCTTGAGATTCAGGACAATGTGTCGGGCCAACTCGTCAAAAGATTCTGCTGTAGATTTTTCTTGAGAAGGTCCGGTAAGCTGAACGGAGGTATATAACGGTTTTCTCATAAGGTTTCTCATAAGGTCACGTGGTTACGTCTTTTAGATGCGAATCGGGAGCAGTGTCTGAGTAAGTGATCAAAAGTCTGTACTGTGGAATCGTCACATGGGCAAGTCTCATTATCGATTATTTTAAAACGGTGCAGGTACTGCTTGCAGTACCCGTGCTCGCTTAGTAGTTTTGTGAGTTGGAAAGATGTCTTGATGAGTTTTCGCAGTTTGTTTATGTCAGTGAGTTTCAAAAGTACGTGTTACGAGAGTTTTCTACGAGGTATCGACTCATCACAGTATTTATAAAACCATAAGGATTAGATACTTGAAACTTAATTCAAATATTTCATTTACTATGTTAAGACCAGCTAAGAATTTTATTATTTATAATTTTGATATGAAATAGCGTTCATTGAGTTAGTGAAGCAAGCGATAAATAGCTAGCGGTTCTCATTTCAGCCCATAGACACCTATTGCAAGGCTTCCTCTAAAGGCATCTATGGGGGATACTATAATCGCCACTCTTGGCAAGCGTGTTGGCGATCGCAGTGTGGTATTATGGTACGCAGAGGACGCTGCTGCTCAACCTCTGAAAACTTATTAGTAAGTAGTGGCAACCTTATATGTTGTATGCACTGTTTGAATTATATATAGTTGTATCCCGGGAATCCAACCCGTATCCTACAATCGCAAGTGTCAATTTTTACCACCGAGCTATTGCTCCGCCATTGTTAAAAGGTTGAATAAATAAGTATATATATATATAGATATGCAAATTTTAAATATATATAAATATTAAAAAAAATGTTTGGACCCTTCATCCAAAGTTTTAATAGAAAATATTCCGTATAACTTATTAATAAGTTAATAAAAGTTTAGTCAATCAAATTTGCATTCTAAAATGTAATTCGTAAACCTTATTCATGGAACGCGACGAAGAACTTTAACTTTACTGAAACAATTCAATTGATGCCGCTTGTAAAGTTACGTCTACTCTTAACGAATGTAAATGCAAACACGGAGCCAGTCTACCAAAAAGGCTTCTGAGGTCAGCAAACGAATGTTTTCAGTCCAGACGGAGATAATTTCTCCCGGAGGGATCTTGAAATAAAGATCTTGTTTTACAAAATTACTTTTTACATCGTAATTGTGGCTCAGAACTTATATTTAGAGCGCAAATAATGGATTACCAGTTGCAGCAAGGGATCGAAGAAAGGAACATCGCATCACTTATGGACAACGAGGACAGTCGCGGGGCCTTTCTAGGGTATTGCTGAAGGGTCATAGGAGAGACCATTAAAAGGAACAAGTTGATCAAAAAACAAGTGTATTATACTAGTCAAAATAAATAATTTATTCTGTGATAAATGTAGTGTGAAAATAGAAATGTAAAATTTATATTATAAAGGGATGTAAATGTAACGATAAAGAAATAATGTTAAAGGAAAACAGAACAAAATGTATTCCTGTAGTATTCTGATGGGAAGGCGACGAAAGTGAGGTGATGAATGAAAGAATTTGTTAAGTAATAAAAGATGAAATAATAAATGACATTAAGAAGAAAAAATGACGAGAACGCAAAAAATATGATGAAAAAAACTCACTCGGATATTTTTTTGTTATAAATTGTTAAGGATTGTTCTTAAGATAAATCTTAAGATCGATTCTTAACAAGTACATCTTGCATAACATCTTCGGTCTATCAACTATTGCTAAAGTTTACGAAGCTGCAGGAATATTACAAATCAATCCTTTTAAAGCTGTTAAAGTGTATACGAATATGCTGCCTTTGACAGCAGAACACAAGTTTTATTATGTTCAACTTTGACATTGACGTATTCACCACTTCAAAGCTTTTTCATAAATAATCAATCACCCTGTATACATGTATATTGATTACCTTCATTGACACGTGGAACTTTTTTTAGAGACATTTAGGATATGTACACATAATACCGGTCAATGCGTAAGTAAAACACGTGACGTGTGCACTGGCTTTAGTCGGCATGGCACATAAATAACTTGGCAGGCCATTGGCAAGGCAGTTATTGGCGAGTGCGGTCTGCTACTGAGCTTGATTAACTGAAACCAATTCCGGGCAGAGCTACGCCGCTTGGTCGCTTAACCCATATTTATATAATAACTAGCTGATCTCGCAAACGTTGTTTTGCAAAAAAAATTAAAGTTTTTATTTAACAAATAAAAATAAGGGTTGATCGTAGAGGGGTGAAAATTTAGGGTTGTATGTATTTTGTATGCTGTATCATAATAAAATAAAAACCAAAAAAATTGTCTAAAAAATAAAAAAAATAATTTAGGGGTGAACAACCCTTATCACTTAGGAGTATGGAAAATAGATAGTAGCCGATTCTCAGACCTACTGAATACGCATATAAAATTTGGTAAAAGTCAGTCAAGCCGTTTAGGAGGAGTTCAAGTTCGAACACCGTGACACGAGAATTTTATATATTAGATAATAAATTAATTTTTGTTTTATGCTTTAAATGTTTTTTTATAATTTTTAAATATAAAAACTCTAATGAGAATTGAAGTTATTTCATGCGTTTTTCGTCAGTCACCAATCTGTTATCTACGATCGTGTTTTATTATTGGCTTTATTTATTTCACTATCCTTTCTGCTTGTATGGATTTTTTTATCATAAAAAAGTTGTTTATTCTGTAGAATTACTATCTGTATGTCCTTTATAGAATCGTAAATTATGCTTTTGATTATATGATAACTTTAGCAAAGTTATTGTGCATGGGCTCACAAAGGTTTCTAACTTACTATGACTTACTTTCGACAGATGGCGCCACTGTCATTCCAATGAATTTCATATATTGACGTGACAGTTCATGCTGATTTGAATTGAAACGAAAACAGCGAACGAATGATGACATTTTCAGTTGTGAATGACTTAAAGCATGAGCATGTAAATTGTGAAATTAATATCTTGTTTTGTTTAATTCCACGCGCATGAAGTCGCGGGGTACAGCTAGTACAAACATAAATTTATATTATAAACTTAATTTTCTTGACATAGTAGACAGATGCTTAATGAGTCTGCATGCATCTTAGATTACATAAATAAATTCTTCAATCGGATACATTCTTGTGAGATTTTCACCTCAGTCAACTATGAAATAAAAGCCTTTACTTTTAATATAATATTAGTTCATGTGAGGTTTTAGCCGTGTTATTATTGTTAAGTATTAGGGGAAACGGAAAGTAATGTTGTTTTTGTTGTTCATAAAAACCGCTTCATTTTTACCGCTCCTGCATTGAAAATTTGTGTACTAGATGACAAAAGGTTGTTGATTACGAAGGTGAATTTATTGTTGATTAGAAATAAAAACTTGTTAAAAATGTAGTCGTGTGAATTTAACTTAAGAAAGCTACATTACTTTTCGGTTCCCCTGATGTAATAGATTCAAAATCAAAATGTCTTTATTAAGTAAGCATTTACATGCACTTTGAAATTGTGGATTATTTTAACATAGGCATTAAGCTACCACTGGCTTTAAACGCTGATCTGTTGAGAAGAGTCGGCCAGAAACTCAACAGAAGCGTGGAAATGATGGTAGTTATATGACCTCCAGGTACCGTGCACATTGCACTAAGTAAGAAAAGGACCAATATTTAGCCACTTCCGCACATGCAGTTGGTCCTTTTCTTACTAAGGATGGACTTCTGCGAGGTATCGCCTGATTCCATTAAACACATTGCACTACTCAAGTAAGAGAATGTTGTTATATATAACAGAAAAAATCGTTTTACTTTTCGCATAAAATAGCAGCGTGAAAAGTGAAAACACCACTCGATGCTTCACGCGCCTATAAACCGATACACGTGACACAACGTGATATGAATGCGAAACGCCTAACTGGAGAAATGAAGGGTGGCGGGGACATGAATAATTTAGCAAGCCTTTGTCACTCGGCGCTACTATGATCGACTTGACTTTTGAAGTTTTAAACGTGAAAATAAACAATTTCTTTTACAAGATAAATATTGACTGCTAAACAATATCGGTAAAAATAGAACCAACAAATTGTAAAAAAATCGAACAAAAGATTTCTATAGTGGTAGCTCTGGAATAGAAAAAAGACTTGCGACGAAAGTCGCGAGTTCGATTCTATAGCTACAATCTTATATAATTCACACTTTGTGCATTTATTATGCTGACAAACAAGTTACCAAAGGATGCAATAGCATTCTCTGCGTACCATAATAACATACTATGTTCGCCAAACCGCCACCCAAGTGTTGCTATTATGGTATATCTCCCAATAGATATTGTTACGAACTGTGGGTTGTGGTGAAATGAAACACCACTGGTTCACAAGGAGTCTTTTATTCACAAATCAGATGGTCACCATACTTTAACACAAAGTATATTTTCGCTTATTCCAAACTACGCTTCCAAATCGCTCAAGAAATCACTGTTCAAACAACTTACAAAATAGACACTTTGTATCACTGATCGTGGATCTTGATCTTATAACTCGTAAAACAACAAGGAACTGTCGACATGGGGAGTACACCTATTTATGCTACGGAGAATGTTCTAGTAAGTTCGCGATAGTACTCGGTTAGAATTTCCGGGAACCGTACACAAAAACCTATAAATAACTTTAAGGTCTCGCGTGTTTAAGTCACTTCTTGATACTAGGGTTTAGTGTTTATTGTTTAGAGGGTTCTGTAGCTCGTGCTTTGTAACAATATTTTAGATGAAGGCCAATGCCTTGCAGTAGGCGTATATGAACAGCGCATGATGTTTGGTGGTCGCTGCAACTTCAGAGCGAGACAAAATTGCATTTTGGTGTGTGTGTTTATGTTAGTGTTTGTGATGTTTGTGTTTGTGTATTAAATATATAGTGCACACATAAATATATATATATATATATATATATATATATATATATATATATATATATATATATATTGTGTGCTTTAAAGTAATTAATCTAGACGCAGCCTTAGTTTTATTATGTTCCACAAAATTATGTCAATTATTGCGAACGCTAATGATGTATGTAACTAAATTCCTAAATGTCATTCATTACTTATATGTTATACATGTCTTCACGTTTTTAAATTTATGTATTATCAATATATTATGGAATTTCTTCCTTGTTCTTCTCCACAACTACATCAACTTGTGAAGAGTAGAGTCAAAAATAAAAAACCTGACTATCAATAAGATATTTAATGGAATCAGGCGTTATTTTGCGGAAGTCCATCCTATGTAAAAAAAGGACCAATATTTAGCCACTTCCGCACATGCAGTAATAGTCGTAGCCCGCCAGCCCGCTGATAAATGCGTATGCGGCAAACAATACGAATTACACAACTACCACCGTTAAATCACCCAACACGAGTTTCACCCCTCCACGGGGCATCTTCAAGAGTTATGTTACACCGATTAGTGCCAAACGCAGCTATCGAAGCAATCTACCAATAAGAGTCCTGTTTTTAGTTCTAAAGTTAAATGTAAATGAATTTTTTATTTATCTTTTATCCTTACAAGATGATTGCTTTAAGTTGTTAAGATATATAGAGATAATATATCGTACATCCTATAAGTAATAAGTAGAACTATGTTAATATAGCTGTAAAAAACTTTTTTGTTTTGTTTTACTATCCGTTTCTGCAGATTTTATATTGCAAGAAGCTATTGCTCTATCATCCAAAAGAATATCATTTATACTAACATGGTGATTGAAAATAGGCCTAAGGAGTTTTGTAGTTTTTTTGTTGGCAAGTAAGTTATTCATACATTATTTAAATATAAACAATTGGTTTATAATGACGTCACGTGTTAGTTATGGTATGGTTTCCTTATCCTAATCGCATTTTTATTCGCATAAAGAACGAACTTGGCTGCCACTTTCCGTATATATCTCGCTAATGTCTTGTTTCTGATGTCTTTAGCGTGCGCTTTTTCACGAACTTACGAAATAAATCTTTACATAAAAATGTAAATATGTATGGCAGCTTTCAACTGGATCTATTTATTTATAATGGTTTCTCTTTTTGGGAACGTTTAGCCCCCTCCCCCTGCTGTTTTTACTATAACTATTCTTAAAAAATTCACACCATCCTTTCATCTTTCACAATCTCCATCTTTTTCACATTCAATTCGTCTCCCTAGCATCACTAATCGGATCTACTACTTCATATGACCAGCAGTGGGTATTTTGCTGCAATGTAAAAGGTATTTAAGATATTCAATTCAATTCAAATTATTTTCAATCAAGTATACATTTTTTTTATTTAATGGAATCAGGCGTTACCTTGCGGAAGTCCATCCTAAGTAAGAAAAGGACCAATATTTAGCCACTCCCGCACATGCAGTGGTAGTCGTGCAACAAAGTGCACCGCCCGCCAGCCCGCTGATAAATGCATATGCGGCCCGTAGTTACACAGTCTCTGTGTTTGGCACTAATCGGTGTAACATAACTCCTGAAGATGCCCCGTGGAGGGGTGAAACACGTGTTGAGTGATTTGGTAGTGGCGGTTGTGTGATAAAAAAAACGCATTGTTTGCCGCATGCGCATTTATCAGCGGGCTGGCAGGCGGTGCACTTTGTTGCACGACTACCACTGCATGTGCGGAAGTGGCTAAATATTGGTTCTTTTCTTACTAAGTATACATTTGATTTTGAGTCGTCGATTATTTAAACATTATAAGTTATAAGCAATCTGTGTAAATCTGTTGAATAGAGCCGGCTAGATACTCAGTTGCTCTGCTGTGAAGGGTTGACGGAACGGAATAGCGCTTTCGGTAGCATTACAGTACTCTATCAGAAAATATGCTTGTCCAATAGTGGACACATGAATAAGTCCATAATTAATTATCTTTTATTTTTACTTCTTAAATATTTGAGAATATCATAAATTGAAATAAAAAATTTTTTACGTTTGCTTTTAAATATGTATTATTAAAATTTTAAGTGATTTGCTACATCCATGGTCAAGCGAAGAATGTTTAGGTCATAAATATCACACTTACACTTCCAATGTTACATCATATTAATTTTAGGATAATTAAAAGTCGAGAGGAAATGAGTCAAATTTGGACTCAAAGAGCCAATCTTGGAAAAACTTCAGATGTAATTTCCTTGACTAGAACGTTTCGTGTATCTGACGTTGACGGAACAAGGCAGGAAATGTGTGGTCGCTCATTCAATAATGCCTTAAGTATTATTTTTAACGATGTGATATTTTTTATAACTTACAAATGGGCCTAGATATAGTTTAGTGGTTAAATTCTTTTAACTGTAGGAATAATCTCGATTTGCAACGTGCTATTCGAAAAATAACAATTTTGCCATAATTGTGCAATTTTTATCACCTTAAACACCCAAAAAATTTCATATATAATAATATAAACCATTGCTTTGTTTTAAAACGTCTTAGAATATATAGGGTGGTAGATTGCATAGTTGATTTGCCTGTGAATTATTGTTTACATACACTATATTTAAAAATAAATGAGTTGCAATAACAAATGATGTACTAATAATATAGTAAAAAGCATTCTTCTCATTTTTTTATGAAAATAAATTAATGTAACATATTTCAGAGTATTCATCATGCAGAGTAATTGGTATGTGAAACCATTAAATATTTTCGCTGACAAATAAGCAAAAAGGTTTTACACCTGTAACCCATGATTGTATATTTGAATAATACGCCATCTGTTGAGTGGAATATAAAAGTAATTCAATCGAAATCTTTACTTAACCTGTTGAAGTATGCAGAGGTGCCAAGAGCGAGTGTCAATTCATTTCTGGAATGGTCACTAAAGTAGAATTGGTAAGATCATTTCTAGCTTGATTCCTTTGGGGAGATCCGTCTTTTAGTAAGGAATAAGTTTATTTATATTACTATCCATAGGAAATGACTGAAAGCGGACAGCGCAGGACATCCATACATTAAACCAGTGATTCCCAAAGTGGTCTATATCGACCCATAGGGGTCTATGACAACCTGCAAGGAGTCTACGTCAGCAAAAAAAAATTGGGGGTCCATGAAATGAAAATGGGGGTCCACGATAGTGGATCTCAACACATACACTGATAGTACCTATTTACTTACATGATACTATCTTATAATATCAAAACATTTACATTATTTACAAAAGTACCTATGAAGTAAAAAATTTATTATATATGTTTATAAAATTGTGTAAGTTGTAGTATTTGCTTTGTGGTCGCAATACATTTTGAACATGTAAAAACCTGAGAGTCGCAGTCTCGTGTTTATTTAATGTTACGTATATTTTACATAACAGATACAAAATTTTGTTTTGGGTAGTTTTAATTAAAATTCAATTAATAAATGTATAAATTAACATGTGTTTTTACTTTAAGTTTTTAACACTAAACTTCACTAGAGTTAGAAATTTACAGGAAATCAATATGAGGTAAGTAGAGGGTCTACCCAACACGGAAAAACATGGCATGGGGTTTACGACACAAAAAAGTTTGGGGATCTCTGATTTGAACACATGAAAAAAAACCGATTAATACAAACTAATTACTTTATGTTACGAGCTACCCTATCTGACAGTGCGAGTGGATACGATACAAAAGTCTCTACTTTCAACTACTCAGGCCTGCGCGCTGGTTGTAAGGCATTTCGGCGAATCTCTCGAGGTATAAAGCTCCGCATAATGCCAGGCGTTCGTAACAAGGATATTTTACAAGCTTCATGTTCACGTCATTTTAGATACTACGATGAAAGAAAGATGATGAATAGAAGGAAACGAGAAGAATGGAAGAAGAAAATAAAGTATATAATAAATATTAAAAAAAATTAAAACAAGACCGTATTCTACGTGTAGGCGTGAACAAGAGGTCCTCAAAAACGGAGGCCAATAATTTTTTTTTATGTTTAATAAACTTCTTAAAATATAACAAAAATAAAAGCGCCATTTTGATGTCTTGTATTTAAAATGAGTTTATTCAACTTAATAGAATATTATTGCAAATATCAAAGCAATTAAGTACCAATGAAAGCATCGGACCTTAAAATCTAAAAATAGAAAAGCCGAAAAGTTCACGCCTTTTTATTTGAGTCTGGCAGTGAAGGTTCCATGATCAAACATCCGACGCGAAATAAATTCTGAAATGTTTTTATAGCAACCTTGCTAATATATTGTTTTAAAAATATACAAAGGAAATTTTACTAAAATAAATTAATTCAGATTATGAAATTTAGATTAATTAAAATAATTATCATTTTTTCCGTATACTGTCCACAGGTAGACATACTAATGTGATGAAATAGTAAAGTGAAATTGTTAATTAAAACCAACGGGGGCCGTCATCAAAGGTTTAGTACTTCAAAATCAACAATTGACAATAAGAAACTTTTCTGATTATGTTGGAATATCATTTGGCTGAGACAGAACAATTTTTAAAAGATGATTTGTATCCCAAACATATCAAAGTCTCTATTTTTCGATGTTCTGATCGGTTTTTCGCAACTTTTTTTTGCCAAAAACTTGATTCATGTCATTCCGCAACTGCCGTATTCGCTCGATTTGGCTCCGAGCGACTTTTGGCTATACAGCATACTTAAAAAGTCTATGGGGATACCCCGTTTTGACATTATTAAGGAGATGTAAACATTGTGATTACATACATTACATACAAGCATAATAGAAAAAAGAAAAGTGTTTCTTTATTTTTCAACAATTTTTTATTTACTCTCTATAAAATTTTACCGCCGACTCTACAAATATGAATATTCAAGTTGTTCTTCAACCATTTCATTATTTTTTATAATTGGCGCCAATTTCTTATTAACCAATCAAGCAGCGTTATTGATCCCACTTAAATTTAAGAAATTTTAGCCAATAGCTGAAGGTCATTTTCGATGTTCGACCAATCACGTATCGCCAAAATCAAGAAGATAGCGCTCGCCAGTGCAGCGAGCAAAAAAACTTGAATATCGCTTGATGTCTATGATGAAGAGCTGGGGTTTTGCAACAGCAAAACGCCGTCGCTACTCTCTACGTCATTCTTGACGTTCGTACGTTTGTCCTTCACAGATTGCCAAAATCAAGAAGATGGCGCCCTCTAGTGGTGCGAGCTAGTGCAATTTGAAAATCGCTTGTCGTCAGTTGCAAAACGCCAGCTCTTTATCAAAAAAACCCTAAAATACATTACCTTACATATTTATCGACGCATATATACCAGTTGAACTACCTAGACCTAGTGTAAACGGTGTCACTATTATCAAGGGTTTTCCTCTTGCGGTGTCAGATCCCTGAGCTGTGCTGTGCAGTTGGCATCCCATCACTAGATTGTTCTCCTATTCGAGTTACTTTGGACTAGCGTAATAGCTGGAGGTAAGATTTTCGCTGTTTTAGTGGATCCTATAGCGCTGCAACCAATTCTATATTATTCCATTAGTTGCCCCCATATGTGTTGAGAACAAACGCTCCGATAGCATACAGGAACACATATATATCTTATGGTGTCAAAAACTCAGTGATGTGTGAGCGAAGGACGACCTGTGTCGTTAGTTGTTCCCACACGCCTACCGCGTATTAACTAAATATAATTTAAACTCTCCACTAAAACTTTCATTTCACATACCATAATCGTATAAACTTAACACACAGAACTTTTATACTCTGCAATATTATTTTTAGATTCATTTTATATATAAAGAAATAAGATTAGAATTATATGGCAAAGATGAAAATCGAAATAAGGTTCCGTTCTCGTATTATCTACTTAGTATTCGTAACAAGGGGCAGACAGCTCGTTGTTGTTCGGAAATTTTAATTACAATCCTAATTTCATTAGGCGGGCGGGAACGGAGGGCAGACTGATTATTTATTCACTGCCTAATTCAAAAGGAATTCGATCGACTTATTATGCAGATGTTGCGGACCAAAATTATAAAATATTTAAATTAAAAAAATTATCTCCTTCGTCATTATGCACATAGCTCGTGGAATACAAAGGTTGTTCGGCTACCAGCTGGGAGATGAGGCGTGGGTCCTCCACCCATTGGATCATGGATGCACAGACCGCGGCCCGCTGGTCAAATACTGGTGGCCCGCTGACAGCAAAAATAATACTCTCTTACATTCGAAAAATATTGGATTCTATTCCAGAATAAAACCAAAAAAAAAATAATTATCTATACTTCTGGCGGCCGGCCCTCCATCAGTTCATGATTTGCCCGAGTGGCCCCTAGTCTTAACAAGTCTGTGCAACCATGCATTAGATGGACTGATGGCATAGTTAAGATCGCAGGATCGGTCAACGTGTCGATATTTGGGGGAGGCTTACACCTTGCAGAGAGCATCCATTGGCTAAAAAGAAGAAATATATGTTTAAAAAAGCGTCGTCGATTTTATTATTGAACATAATTACGAAGTTGCATATTGCGAGTGCAAATTAGCAAATGATAAACCTCCGAGCGCCAAGCATCGTTACAGCGTCATAAATTGAACCAATGAACGAGGCCGCGGGGCGTAACAAACGCAAATATTTAACTTTATGCGCCAGTGAAGTGCTTGTATGGTCGTTACTGGTGTACTTAGCAACCAAACTGTCCCGATCTTTATATGATGTACGACGTAAAATACTGTTACGTACTGTGGGTTCTGACTCGAAATGAAACACCACTAGTTCACAAGGAGTCCTTTATTCGCAAATTAGATGGTCACACTACTTTAACACAAAGTATACTTTCGCTTAGTCCAAACTACGCTTCCAAATCGCTCAAGAAATCACTGTTCAAACAACTTAAAAAATAGACACTTTGTATTATTGATCGTTTTATTTTAATCTTAGAACTCGAAAAACAACACTGAACTGTCGACACGGAGAGTACACCTGTTTATACTACGGAGAATGTTCTAGTAAGTTCGAGATAGTACTCGGTTAGAATATTCGAGAACCGTATACAAAAATCACACACCGCTGCTTATTTGGCTACGAAGAGCCTTATTATGAGTATTTTATTTAATTTTACAGACATGAGATACAATTTTTCTCACCTCAGTTTGTCGGTTCTGGTGCACCAACTGTTCTTGCTATTCCTCACCATGTAGCTTGGTGTTTAACGGTTTGAGAGCATTCATTTATTAAGTTTTTAGTGACAGTTTTGAGGACATCTGTCTGTCTTATTACAGAGCGTCAACGAGATTGCCTTCCACTTTGCCTTGCACCACTAAACCTTCGGTTGAGTTTTTACGGGTGATATATAAACATCTTGTGTGTTCTATTGGAGCGTTCGATCTCAACACATATGGAACAGGCTACGATATAATATAGAATTGATTGCAGCGCTATAGGACCCATTTAAACCGCTCGTTCGAAGTAACTCGAATGGGAGAACAATCCAGTGATGGGACGCCAACTGCACGGCCCAGCTCGGGGATCCAACACCACAAGAGGTAAACCCTTGATAATAGTGAATACACCGTTTGCACATGATCCAGATAGTTCACAACGTGTACACGCATCGATAAATATGTAAGTTAATGTATTTTAAGGTTGTTCGATGTAGAGACGGCGTTTTGCAACCGACATTAAGCGATTTTTAAGTTTCATTGCTCGCTCCACTGGGGGGTGCCGTCGTCTTGTTTTTAGCGTTCCGTGACGGTCAAACGTATGAACGTCAAGAATGACCTTCAGCTATTAAGAGGGAGCAATAACGCTGCATGATTGGTTAATGGTAAATTGGCACAAATTACAAAAAAATATTAAAATGGTTACGGTTCAGTCCCTACGATATTATACAAGATGATTAGTTATACGTATAAAAGCTTTTAAGAGCAATATTTGTAAGCAAAGCATATATAAAACTTTAACATCTATTACCAATATCAAATTATAAAATACTTTGTCTATGTAAAGCGAAAGAAAGACAACTTAATGCCTAGCTTTGATTGACGGATCAGGTGAAGTCTCTAATGGAGTGCTTATATATGTGCGAAATTCTTCGGAGAAGCTTATAAAGCTGGACAACAAGAAACAGAGCATAGGATTAAGAAAACGTATTCGTAGCGCTCTACGTTTTTTCGTAGACGTTCGTAGAGCTCTACGTTTTTTTTGTAGACGTTCGTAGACCTCTACGCATTGCACACGAAATTCGTAGAGTATTTTTTGACGGAAAACTACTGTTTTCTCACTGGAATTATATATTTAGTTTGCTTAAAATAGCGAAGAGAAAATGATCATTGGTATAGATGTCATTGTAGGTATAAAAGTCGTGCTCATTCTGCAGTATTAGCACCTTTCCTTGTACTGTTGCTAAAATACGCGGTAGCTCTGCGGTAGAAGGCAGGGACTTGCGATTGTAGGTTGCGAGTTCGATTCTTAGATACAATCTTATATAATTCACACTTTGTGCACTAATGATAAATGATTGCCACTGCTCACAAACAAGTGTCTAGATGATCGACAGCAGCGCCCTCACCGTACCACAATAAAATTGCGAACCCGCTTTCTATATTTGAGAGAGGCCTATGCCTTATAATGGACATAGACCGGAATTTGTGTAACAAATATTACTTACTAATTGGCAGAATTAAAGGCATTGTAATCATATAGTATGCAACCTATTGCAATTCTTCGTTGGATGCGACTTCAATGCTTGCATTGAATAGAATGCATTAGCGATTGCAATATTTAAAATAACCAATTGTTCGAATTTATTGTTTTAAGTTCTCATCTGTTTCTATTAGAGTATTTTAAATGTAAATAATTAAAATAATGACGTTTTAATTTTGACAATTTGTCTCAGAATATATTTAAGATTGCGGGTGACGCTAGTCTGGCCATCGTGTCAATCTTTAAAATAGACCTATTCCTTGCAGTGCGAGTATATCGGCTGGAAAAAGGAAAAAAAGAAGAATGAAATTTTTTAACTTTCTACCTAACTAATTATTATTATCATTATTTTAGCCGTAAGACGTTCACTGCTGGGTATAGGCCTCCCCTATTTTCAATAAGATCGGTTGAAAGCGTTCTTCAATAACCTTAACAAAGTTATCAGTCCTCATCAGTTCATATCTCTCATCAATATCAGTGATGTCCTACTCCGATCCTTGGACTTCAATTCAGAACCTGAAGGTAAAAGTGGCCCAAAGAGCACGCTATGTGGACAGCCTATTGCCATTTCATCTTACCAATCCACTGGACTATGATCACTTTCAAATCTGTAGATTTTGAAATACCTTGCATAGTTCTGTTTGATGTCCTTTGTATGACTGCGTGGCAAATACTTGCTAATGAGGCTTAGTGAGAGATCACATTTTTTTTGCAAAAAATCATCACCGGTAACACAGTAGTCGTAGAACGCACATTATACAGGAAATTACTAATTATTGATTATTTATACTGGCTTGTAATAAAGAATATTCTATTTTTAAATTTTTAACATGAATTTAAATATGTTGTTGCAAATACGGCAGTATTTTGTTTGAAATAAAAGCTATTATCGATTGTAGTTACGGAATAAGAAGCATTGAAGGAATCTTTTAAAATTTCCTTATTTTCCGTAAACTGCATCCAACTCGATACAATATTGAGGCGAAGCGATCCGCGAATCTTTTATTGTTTTATTGTATTTTGCAGACTGCTTATACCTTTAGTTACATCAGATTTTATGACATCGTTTATCATACTTAATGGAACAAGAAATATTTTATATTGTGAGTGACTATAGATATAAAAGCTTTTGAGGCAGAGTTTATAGCTTATTTGCACGTATTTACAATTGCCCTGTATAAAGTAAGTAAACTCAAATATGTTACATTATTTTATTTCATCTAATAAGTCTCAAAAGTCCGCAGAGACAGAAAAAAAATGATTATAATAAGTAGTAAAAATATTTTTTCTTGCAATATTATCATTATGTTATTCAATTGACAGCAAATGAGATATATATTCATCTCTTTACAGATTTTACTATCAATCACCCTGTATCTTTTTTTTAATTCATTGCATACATAACAGATTCTTAATTTTAGTTGTGTATTTTTAAGCACACAGCTTTGAAAAAGATTTTACGCCGCAAGAAACACTTTAAAGATAATATCTCTTATGTTATCTAAAGTTGTAAGTGAGATGTTTCCTCTTACGTGGAAACACATTTCTCTTCAATTTATTATTATTTGATATGGTCCGATCTTTCTAAAATGTTGTTCACAAATTAGCGATATCTTTTTCAATGTTAGTTTTCTAGGCGACATTTCTTTTGGACTCAGTTTACTCGAGGCCTTTCGCTTAGTTTAATTGTTCGCGCGTATGAACCACAAAGACGGGGAAAGCGAAATCGAAATTCATGCTGCGCTAAAAGAACAGCCTGAGAATTTGTTAAATAAGTAGAAACAATAATTCCACGCTCTTGAGGTATTACATTATCGCTCATTGATAACTAATTCTATATTTATATACACAATTAATGTCAAGATATAGTGACATTTGGTGCCATTTGTAAAAATTAAGGTACATTTACATTATGACATTACTTTTGCACCACGTGTTATAATGTATTTAGTAAATTTTTAATGGTGTGTCACTTTTAAAGAAATACGTAACAGAACCATTATCTGTACGGTAAATTTTAATGTACATTTTAATTTATGTGCACTACTGTTGCACCTGAGTAAATAAATATGTATGTTTGTAACTAAATATAAGGACATTTGTCGCAAAAATAACCACAGTAGTGTTTCAAAAAAGATGTGTGTGTTGTAGGCATAACAAATATTATTACACATACATCCTATTACATCCTACTGTAGGAATGATAAAATCGATGAGGTTTCCAATCTTAGAAAAGTACGCAACAAATTTATGTTTTTATTTGATTATAGAACTTTATTAATATAGTAGTTAGAGAAATTCAATATCAAGATGTGATAACTTATTGACCACAAAACAAATTTCTCAAGCATGTGAAGGTCTTAGTTTTCTCTATCTTCCTCTGCGGTGTCCAGATATAGACGCAGAGATATAATGACATGGAGAAGAATGGTACGCATACCCTGGACGTTCTGGATACACAAAAACTCATAAAGAGTTTTGGAGTATTTGGTCACATTGCCCATAAAGACAGATGGAACCTCGACAAGCTTATCCTTACAGATAAGATCGTAATTAGAAGACCAAGAGAGTGAAGCCCCATGCGCTGGACGGATAAAATCCACGTCATTCTAGATAATAAAGTTTATTGTGCTACATTTCTGGTCAAGCAAGTCCGCGGTAGATAATTACAATCGAAGAATCGATACTATAATTTCTTACTCTACAGTAGGTTAAATAATGTTTTCATCAGATTCAAGGTCATTTAGAAACGATGAGGCCTGTGCTAAGAGGGAGAAATGAGGAGATCCGAATAATAAAGGTCACCGACGTGAATATCGTACGTCTATCTAGTGGCCGTTACAGTTTTTTTTTTATGGTCCCGCTATTGGGAGCCTCTCGTACCTCCTATCTGGTTTGGGACAGGAACTAGTCAATATTTATTTAATTTTTTCACAGACATTATATTATATTTTCTTTCTCTTCTTTCATACGTCATATTATCTTTCATTCGTTTTATTATTTCCACAATTCCACTGTCTTTCCCTTTCGCTCTGTATAGCCTTTCCTCATTACTTTTTACATTTTCTTATATTCTATTATGATTCTATATCACATTTTTTAATTTTATCACTTTATTTTGCGTTATCTTAGTTAATCATATTTGTTTACAATTTTACGAGCTTTTATTTTTATCTATTACCTTGCTAATTATTACTCTGCAGAGTGAGAGGAAGTCTTTCTTTGTTGTTTCTTCTCTATCTAATCAGGGAGGCTATTGATTCCTCCCTGATTTTTACGCCAGACCGGCACTCGAAGTCGAAACGGAGTCCTCCGAATGCTTGACACTGGGTCACAAGGTGGATCACGGTCTGGTCCACGCCCGGTTCATAGAAACACGAGGGGTCCTCCCTGAGCTTGAAACTGTGGAGGTACTCAGAGAATCCCCCGTGCCCCGTGAAGAGCTGGGCCGAGACCGCGTCCACCTCGATACTGCGGAGCACGCGGTAGGCTGAAATGGCGTCCGGGAAAAATGTCCTCGTCACTGAAGTCGTGGTCGTTACAGTTTAGCCGACAGATGCTGCATTGGTGCATACTGGCTAGATGGATCGAAGACTTAATCAAGGTCATGGGAAGTTGCTTGATGGCAGCGATAGACCGGTCATTGAAAGCATCTTTGGGAGAAGCCTCCCCCAAAGATGTTTTTTTTCATTACAAAAGCCTTCTATCTACTGACACAGTGATGAACTATTAAAATTTATTCGCATGATATTTAATCCGTACGTATAATTTATTTCAGCACTGAATTCAGTAGTGTGGCTTTATTCTCTAGCTCCGCAGGGACCTACGTCGCCTGAAGACCCACGTATACGTCGAATATTGAATAAAGTTTTAAATTGAATAAATCGTGCAAAATGTATTTTGATGGTAGATTATTGCAAATTAAATTAAGTGAATTGTAATGCTAAAATTTAACATACAATGAGATTTGTATATATGTATTACTGTTGTTTTTATTACTATTTTAAAAACTTATTTGCTCGTTTTCGCGTTTTTCACGACTTACACAGGCGATCAATACTATAAAATTCATTATTGTGTTCAAACAGTAATTTTGTTAGATCAGACTTTGGAATACCAGAAGTGGTTGGCTTGTTGCATTTCAATGGAAATAAAAATCGGTAAAAAAAACTTTTAAGTTAAACGGTTTTTTAAACGGTTTTATTTGATACCTATATTGTGGTGGTTGTGGAAAAATATGTACCTAGTCCGCCATATTGGAACAGCGTCCATCTTGAATTTTAAATTTTGACATAATCATCGTGTTTTACTAGTGTAGACCTTTCATTTGATGCCTATATTGAGGGGGTTAGGGAAAAATATGTAATCCGCCATTTTGTATCGGCGGCCATCTTAAATTTATATAGTTATTGATTTTATTATATTGTATTGTGATCTAAATTAAATGTGTGTACCAAATTTCAGATCAATTTGACAACGGGAATGTGCTTAAATTTCAATTTCTAATTTTCACCCAAATAAATAAACAAATAAATTCCGTACAGATCGAACTAAATAAAACCGTTTAATAAAAATTATCAACTTTTTCAGAGCATCAAAACAGTAATCCTATTAAGAAAATGCTTTTCTTATTTATTATCATTACGTTATTTATCATTTTTTTTCTTCTTGTGTTATACATATATATTTTTAAGTAATTGAGTCAAACTTACAAGTAATTTAAAGTAATCTGTCACTTATGTTGTAATTATATACATGCTACGTGGCTAGGTTAATTAAGGTTTTACTTTTAAATATTAGATATAACAGCTGAGGTAGAGTTCTGCAACAAAATTTAGTTTAACGTTAAACATACTATAGCGAAATAATCGCAGATGTCAAAACGCTTTCGCTTATGCACTGCCGAACCTCGAACGAAATCGGTTTCGGTATATAAGCGAACGCGTTTTGACATTTGCGATTATTTCGCTATATTTTTGTTATTAACATTAATCACAACTATACTTAATTGGTACAGTACCCAGATATAAATATTTAACATCGACCTTTAGAAAGAGACAAATGGCTAATTTCGGCTTCGTAGAGCACTATCTCTGTCCCACACTACCTATGTGACGTTTAGTCAGTCGTTGTATTTCGTGCGACAGAGATAACGCTCTACGAAGCCGAAATTAGCCGATTGTCTCTTTCCAAAGGTCGATGTGTAATATTGATCGCCGGGTACAGTATCTACTTTTATTATAACGGGTCGAATGAACCATTTTAAATTGTTCCATTGAAAATGGAAATAGTAACGAGTATATCAAAAATTCTTATTTTTTTTTGTGTTTGTAATAAAAATGGCCAATATACTAATTATAAAATAAATTTAATTTTTATTTTCTCCCTTAGAACAATATATCATACACTGAATTTATGAACATAAAGTCGGGTTATTTGACCCGCTTTGGTAGTAATAGATCCCTAGTAAGTGTTGCTATGATTAGTGTTGTTGGCGACTGTCTGGGTCATTTAGAACCTCCTTATATTTATATTTGTTTTTTTTATACTTTTTATATTGACAGTTTTTGTTGCTATGTAGTTTGGCTTATTTTCATTCTGTCAGTCTATTGTTACGTATTATTTTACTTCTGCTTAGTATCGTAAAATTATAATTAAATCATCACCATCATTTTCATTTATTTAATCTGTATATACAGTCCACACTCTCTCCAACAAGTGTAATAATAGATTGTGTATCTAGCAATGACTAGCTACATCATTGAAACAAGTGATTATAATAAATAGAACATATATTGATTTATGCGTTCACTCTTTAATATTTTTTGCACTGTATCAACCAGTCTGTATATCACATCGTGTGATATTCGAAGCTTTGATTTAAACCACTGGCCAATAAGATATATCAAATAATAAACAGATAAATGTGTGTTTTTTAAGAATGTAACCGATTTTATATAAGGCTACAGTTGAATATAGGCAGTTTTATGATGAAGCGGTTATGTATTTCTACCGGGATAAAATGATAGTAAAAACTATTGGAGCGGCTGCAATTTATACCCGGACATAAGTACCAGGGCCGGCGCTAAATCATGTATCGACGTTTATATTATAGTCCCGGGTATGAAATATGTAGTTTCTGTCTATGAGTTTATGTTATTAACTTTATAGACCCAATTACATAGGCGTTAGAGTTCTTTTTCCTATCATAAATGCGAGATGTTACATTTCTTTAGATTGCTACAGATGGAAGTATACAAATAAGTTCCTATACTTACGCTTTTATTATCAAGTGAGAAAAATAATTTTGAAAATCATTAACAAGAGTGATAAAATAACTGATAATAGAAAGGTTAACTAAGTGCGATATAGATAAGAAGAAAATAAAAAGAATTAAAAATAAATAAATTGTTAAATAAATAATAAAAATAATGAATTTAAAATTGTAGAACTCTGGATGGAAATCCACTTACTTATTTTCTGTTGATATAGGTGCTGTTAGCCCGGAGGCTTTTACAGCTTCCTCTGAACTGAGTTCACGGAGCGGAAGGGTCCGTGATCTTAAAACTTAAAAACTAAAAATAAATCTGGTAGAGCGCGTACTAGTTGCACAATGACGCTCGCGTATAGCAAAGGGCTCTACTCGTGTAAAGCTGTGTTAACACGTTCACTGCGGCTTGAGGTCGATTCAGCCTCATGGTAGACTTTGCACTAGTGCGGCGCGTAAAACTCGTGTTTTCTCTCTAGTGCGGCGGCTGTTTACACTCAACCGTATGAGGTATGACAAAAACAAATATAGCTTTCTTTATGTCTGCGAAGCATTGACTCAATAATGTTAAAAAAATATTGATGAACATGAGGCAGAAAAGGCCTCAACCGCACTACTAGGAAGTTCAGGTTGAGGCTGATTCGACCTCAGCCGCACCAGCTGAAAGTTCTTCAAAATTGGGCCCGCAGTGAACGTGTTAAGGTGTGTTTGTTAAGTATGCATGCGGCTTGAGACGGCAGCTTGGACCACAGGGTAGCCGAGGAAGAATCCGGATTCATCTACGGTTCGCCCACGCTGTTCGCGGTTAGAGAGCGGGCGGCCGCTCACTAAAAACGGGTGTTGTGACGGAAGTACAAGGTAGTGAGGCAAAATACAAACGTAAAGTATAGTAAGAAAAGAAATATATTGTGTAGGAAATTAGAAGAAAGAATGAAAGACGTTGAAAATGACCCGTCCATTACAGGGTTGAACGGGACGCCCCAAAAACAGGGCCATTAAAAAATCTTATGTGAAAGTATACAGGATGATTAGTTACATATTTTAAAATGATAAATTCATAGCCCAGTTGCTTAGACCCAATGTAGAGAAATGTAGAGCAAAGTTTTGTTCAAGGAACGTTGGGAGATAGTGAGCTTGTCAATGATGCCCGAAGTGAAAAACCGTTCGTCAATTGTCAACTTCGAAATTTAAAATTTACGAAAAACAAAACTATGTTACTAAACTGGCCTATTACATCACTTGTTTACGATCTCCACTAACTTCTGTGAGTCAACCTCGTAAAAAGGATTTACATCTTAAACCTAAATTCACGTCCAAAGCATTCGTGTAAAGTGTAGAGTCAAATAATTTTGCACTTTAAATCAATGGCATACGGTGTGTTTTCGATCGTATATACAAACGTATGAAATCCCATACGGTTTACAGCGACGAAGATATTTACCGTGCGAATTTTTCAAGTGTATTGTCGGGCATACCGGAACGATGACGATCGCATATCTAGTTTCTTGTTTGTTTAAAATTAAAAAAAAAATGATATTCTGTAGTTCAGATTTCCTCAAACTTTTTTGTGTCGTAGACCCCTTGCCATGTTTTTCCGTGTCGGGTAGACCCCCTACTTACCTGACATTGATTTCTTGTAAATTTCTAACTGTAGTGAAGTTTAGTGTTAAAAACTTAAAGTAAAAACACATGTTAATTTATACATTTATTAATTGAATTTAAATTAAAACTACTCAAAATAAAATTTTTTGTTTGTTATGTAAAATATAAGTAACATAAAATAAAATAACATAAGCAATAAGTCAATATTTTTAGTGAAAAAGATGAACCTGATGCTTTAATAATAAATTATCAACATTTGGCGTCAATTTTGTGAGGGTTAATCTTAAATCTCCTCGGCTTATGATGTCCAGTCTGTTTCTTTATATTATTATATATAAATAATGTAAATGTTTTGATATTATAAGATAGTATGATGTAAGTAAATAGGTACTATCAGTGTATGTGTTGAGATCCACTATCGTGGACCCCCATATTCATTTCATGGACTCCCACATTTTTTTCTCTGACGTAGATCCCTTGCAGGTTATCATAGATCCTTAGGGGTCGATATAGACCACTTTGGGAATCATTGCTGTAGTTAATTTCAAAAGTTAATTGTAAATAACGTATTTATAGAAAATTTTTGATCACATTTCGTTCGAATATCAAAAATGACAGATTTTTTGTTTGAGGTCACTTATGACGGGCGTCATAAGAGGACTCAAAGCAATGGAGAGGGCTTTGCACGGAGTTCGAGTTCACTGCGAGATCGAATCAGAAATGAGTATATTTGCAGAGGAACCAAGGTCACCCACATTGCTCGAAGTGTTTCTCGTATAAAGTGGCAGTGGCCAGGGCACATCACTTGTGCAATTGAAGGCTGTTGTGGCCGAAAGGTTTTTAAGTGGCGACCACGTGCCTGTAGACGCGGTGTGGGTAAACCCCCACTGAGTGGACTGACGACATAGTTAAGGTCGTGGAGAATCAAGAAGACAGCGCAGGACCGGTCATCGTAGCGACCTTTGAGGATTTGGATCTATGCCTTGCAGTGGGCGTCCATTAGCTGAAGAAGAAGCGGTGTAATTTATTCATTCACATTATAAACCACTAAAGATAATTTACCGATAAAAATGTCAGATCGACCAAATTTAATTGAAGCTAGATTGAATTAAATTGCGCATGTCTTAAATTTCAATTATTAACTCAAATATAAGAAGTTTTCAAACGAAATCTGATCTAAGATAAATTCGCGACAAACTCTTATAGGATTCAATAGCTAGAAGAGCTAGAATAATAAATAGAAAGTTTTAACTATATGTTATTAAGTAATGTGACGTGGAAAAACGTTTATAGAATAATTAACATAATTTGTGCCCGGAAAATAAATAATGCGCCTACGAGCGGTTGCGCATCGAATCGTGGTTCAAATACGACTCCCCGAGAACTGCAACGGCCGCGGGCGCACGTGCTGCGCCTTGGCTACCTGCCAAGGCGCAAGCAAGAGCGCGTATAGTGCACGCCGTGCGAGTGAGCGAGACGAGTGGGCGAGACGAGCAAACGGTTGAGCGTTGTGACGACGTCCGCGGGGACTTTCACATATGGCGGCTTTTTATGTAGCAATATTATTTTCAATCCTATTTATATATCTCTTATCTATTGGTAGAGTTGTCGTAGTTATGGGGATAATTGAATAGCTTAGCTATATTTAACAGTGTGGGATTCTATCTAGGGCTGCTACGTCTTGAAGTAATAATATCACGATGTCCGACGTAGAAGTGTATATTCATTGGAGCTTCGCCCATTATTTATACCGATGTAAGTGAACAATTTTATTTCTATGGAACTCTCCTTTTCTATGCGCCGCTGATGATGACGCAATGTACCTACAATAATAATTGCCCTTGTGTTGTATTCCTACATACTGGGGATTGTAAACCTTTTGAAAGGTTTTTGGCACACGATTTGATGCTATCTGTGACGGTTTTTGGCGTGTATTGTTTCGGTGGTATTAATTTTGGTTCAGTATTAATCGGACCAGCGCACGGAACTGCGGTCTCAGAGTCACCATCCATCCATTTTTCCGGTGTCATAAGTTTTGACACTTTATTACTGTTTTTCCAGGCTAAACTTTTACATATATATATATATATATATATATATATATATATATATATATATATATATATATATATATATATATATATATATATGTATATATATATATTAAGAATATTAAATCCTATTTCTTCGCAAAGAAATAGGATTTAATATTCTTAATTACACTTGATTTCACTGACGGATCATCTCATAAGACGCTCGTTTCTCACATATTTCACGTTTGATCACCACAAATAACATTAAAGATAGTTAATATTGAAATAACCAAAATTGTTATTATATCTTCTAATAATATTTCAATTGCATATAATATGTACAATATAAACAAAAATATAAAACAAACTTAAAGTTAAATAAAACAACTAACTAAAGAACTAATTAAATATTTATATTACAATAAGGAAATACTATTTTAAACATTAACCTACATTACGAAAATATAGGTTGAGAAATGATTTCATAAGGAATCATTAGATTCAACATAAAATGTTACATCTTGAATGAATATTAAATATGAAGCTAAAAGAGTACCATAGAGGCATTCATGTGAGTAGGTTGTGTGTAAATAAAAAGAATCTCTCCAGTAACGATTCTTTTTTGAGTGCTAAGCTTCAGAGCTTGGAGCTTTGGCGAAAAGTTGCTAGTTTTCCGATGTTCTATACACTATATTTTAAGTGTGTGTCGGAATTACGTCAATTATTTTCTACATCGGACATCAATACGCACAGATTCACGATATCCGTACACGTTTGAAATCTATTCAACTCGCACTTAGTGTTTTGATACTATTTCAATATTGCAATCAGCCAAGGTATGTAATATACCATATACCAAAAGCAGGAACTATTTATACAATATATAAGTTTTCATATAATATTAATGTTATCATACTCCTCTCTCATCCTTCTTAATATTGTTACGTACTGTGGGTTCTGACTTGGAATGAAACACCACTGGTTTACAAGGAGTCCTTTATTCACCAATCATATGGTCACTCTACTTTAACACTAAGTATACTTTCGCTTAGTCCAAACTTAGCTTTCAAATCGCTCAAGAAATCACTGTCCAAATAGTCACTTTGTATCAGTGATCGTAGATCTTAATATTATAACTCGAAACACAACACTGATCTCACGACATGGGGAGTACACCCATTTATACCACGGAGAAGGTTCTAGTAAGTTCGCGATAGTTCTCGATTAGAATTTACAAGAACCGTACACAAAAATCTATAAATAACTTCAAGGTCACGCGTGTTTACATCGCTTCTTGATCGTAGGGTTCCGTGTTTGTTGTTTAGAGGGTTCTGTAACTCGTGCTTTGTAACAATATTTTCTATTTATTTCTCTTTTTTCCAGTTACTTTCCTTTTCTACATCATCTTCTCTGCAGGATTTAAATTTACATTTTCTTATATTTACTAGATCATTTTCTTTTCTTTATAAATATAACTCGGAAGTCTTCGAGTCAATAGTGAAGCTTCTTAGTGCTCTTATTCCGTTTTTTGATATTTTAAGTAATTTCAGGAAGGAAGGGTTTTATAGCGATCTTTAAATAGGCATGTGAGGAAAAACTTTTACCTCCTAGTAATAATAATAATTCGTATCTCGGCCGTGACTTCGCCGGCGTGGGGAATCAATTCAATATTGCCTCTGATTGAAACTACACGCCACGTGACTGGAATACCTTCGCACGCTCCCTATTCACTGATTTCGATTGGCGTATTGATATATTTTAGGAAGAAGTGTGTTCTGCATATAGTTTTATATTTACTTGAATTATTATTTATTTCATCTAATAAATACATGTTAATTTTTTTTATATATCATTTTACGTGTATACGCTTCATATAAACCGTTTACTTACTTCGTTTAAGATATTATATTTCGTAAATATTTAAATTTAAAATAATCTCTGTTACTAAAAATCTTTACATCATAATTTTATCTGGGAGAGCCTTCAAAAGTTTTTCTTTTTTTCCACAGACTGCGTCCGTGCTGTCTACATTCCATTTTCCTTTTTTGAAAATTACTTCAGTTGATTTCATAAAAACAGGTATTTAATACATGATTAATTAGTATATGAGACTTATATTACAAATATTCTTATCGACATATAATAAGTTTTTCTTTTTTTTCAGCTGATAGACGCTCAATGCAAGGCAATTGCTTCCTCCAAAGATTTTTAACGATTTTTTTAATGATAATGGAAAGTCATGTAAGATAATTTTCTTCTATATATTATTTTTTAATCATGTACAGGCCTTTCCTTAAGATATCTATGTGAAGATTTACCATAACCGCCACGCTTTGAAGGCAGGTTGGCGATTGCAATGTGGCCGCTGCTACCTATCCTTTAGAAACTTGTTTGTAAGTACTGGCAATCCTATGTTTTTAATGCACAGTGACGAATCGAACCCGCGACTTAGGATCGCAAGTGTCATTCCTCTACCACTGGGCTATGTGTGACCTTTAGAAATTCCTTTCGTATCCGTAGTAAGCAATAATAGCTTGTTTAGGACTTAAAATATTATTTTGTTATATATATAGTTTCTAATCAAATAATCCGACCGCTGTTCAAAATCTCTAGATTAACAAGTTTCCAGTGAATTGGTTACGAAACTAATTATTATGTGATATTGAAGGTTTCTGGAACATTTAGTAATTAATATTCAATTTAAATTTAACTTAATGAAATTTTTTGAAATATCTTTCTAGCTATATAATGTTTGATTTTGTTTACTTATACTGTAGTTTCTTTTGTTAATAACCTTTCAAAGTTTGCTTTATTTGTTATACTCGTACATTACAATAGGTAAATATAATAATAGTAAATAGGTAAATATATGTGTGTGTATAAATATGCAAAAAAGTTCCTATCTGTATTATAATATGAATAAATATTTTTATATACATTTTTTACATATACTTATACTTGCGATCGTAGGTCGCAGCTTCGATTCCCGAGATATAATTTAAACTTTGTGCATTATATATATAGGATTGCCATTGCTTATAAATAAGTTTCTAGAAAATGCAGCACCGTTCTTTGCGTACCATAATACCACACTATTTTCGCCAACCCTACTGGCACAAAATGGTAATTATTGAATATCCTATAGATATCTTTGGGGAAGGCTTACGCCTTGCAGTGGGCTTCTATCGACTAAAACGACGATTTAACCCTTCTTTGCATGGTGATGGAAATTTCAATCATAACATTTAGTCAACAAAAAAAGATACTCAAAACCCTTGTAACGTAAATTTGTTGTTGCTCGCAACTTTTTAAGCGACTATTGCGTACAATAAAACGCGGTTGTCGAAAAATAGCAAAGGTCACTGTGAATTACCAGACCTAGAATTTGTTATTCTGCTGTTTGTTGTGACTGGAAGAAAGGAGCGAGATTTTAAATTGTTTTATGGAAATAAACGGAGATATACAATACAGTAAAAAATGAAAATGAGTGGAAAAAAGGTTTGTTTTTATGTTTTTGTTATTTTATGTACAATTTATATCAAAACACTATAAATGAATTTCTCAAAACGTTGTGATAGAAATTTACATCGCTATGCAGTAACTTCACTTGTAATGTATGGGAATTTTTTTTTGTAAATGTTTATTTTATGTTGTTTTTTCCTTTAACCTACAGCATTAATTACATTACCCTGATTTATTAAAAAAAATAGTAAACATCATGCAAAGAAGGGTTAAAGATACTTTACCGTGTCAGCTGCTATCGACTGAGTGATATAGTTAATATGCCGAACAAATACAGGTTTTTGAGTTACCATTTTCATTATGCTATATCCTCCCGTAGATATCTTTAAGCGAGGCCAATGTCTTACTGTGGGCATCTATAGCCTGTACGAAGGTGGTACACGATATGTTTTTGTCGTGTTACAACCTGATAATGTTTTCTATTTTTTTTTGTGTATAAAATGTTTGGTTGTGTTTCTATCAAACTTTATACAGTCCACTCGTTACGGTATTGCTTATGGTTAAGTCAAAAGATTAAGTAGGTTAACTTATTATCAGAGTTATTATTTAGATAATATTTTCTAGTTGTTGTTATCGGATTGTGTCAAATTTGATAGAAACTTAAATCAAATTGTGATCAATCGTAAATGTTTTTTTAATTTAAACTTAAGAGAGTTCCAAACATGCATGCACTTTTTTTGTTAAAGAAAACCGTTACTGGGGGTCTCTCGTTCCCCCTATCGTATTTGGGGACTTTATTTATAATTTTTTTTTTCATTGTAACTATGTTTTTTATATTCACTTCTCTCACCCTTCACAATTTCTAATGCTCCATCCTCTTTTATTCATGACACTTTCTTTTTTCCTCTTCTTCTCATGCATTCCGCACTCATATTAGAAATTCCTACAAAAAACTAATACGGTATATGCTTACTTTTACATTTGTTTTTAATTTAATAGTTAGAGCAATTTTTTTTCAAATTCTATTATATCTTTGAAATGTTATTAAACTAACTTTTTTACAACAATTTTCAGAGAGATATTAATTAAATTTTTTATTGAAATAAAATTAGAGATAACAGAACGTAAATTGGAAGAAGGTAAGTGCAGCCCGCTTTCAACTGGTTCTATTGAAAATCTATGAACCAGTCTTATATTAGTGTGCAACCTATGTTTGAAATAATGATGACATTGATGACATTAATCTACTTCGATATAAAACTACTTATTCTTAAAAAATGTAATCTTTAATCTTAATAACCGTTAAAAGAAACAAGTAATCAGTTTTATTAAAAAAAAACACGGAAACGTTTCTCACAGTCAAAGGATTTATTTCGCTTTTTACTGTAAAAATTTTCCACGAAATGAATTTTCTTTGAAGTCAAAAATGCTCCCATACGATCGAGTTTCCAGAAGCCCGACGCGAAGCATGTACGTTTTATGAAATATTGAATTAAAAGGAAATTCTATGTATCCGATATATATTCTAGTTTCTATGGGATTGGATTTTTCTAACATTTTTATGTTACGTTTCATTCATTTAGGTTTCATGGGTCAATAGACCGAACATTGATTGAAATGTAAAAGAAAATGTACAATTTTCATAAAGTGATTAGATATAAGTGTAAAAGGAGGTATCTATGGTGGTCTATTGATCGCATTGTGGTATAATAGCGGCATAGGATGCTTACATTGTCATTACCATAGATAAGATATATCGTAAATTAATGTACAGCAAATATAATACAATTATACTTTCACCCCTCAATGCCTCTATACCTATTTTCAATCATCCTGTACTAATTGATCACTTTAGAATATGTCATAATTTTTTATCGGAATTTGTTTTTAAAGTATGGAAATTCGAATTTCGAATAATATTCGAATGTATTCCAATAACTATAATTTTTAGGTTAGGTCCACCATACATTAATTGACAGAAAGTGAGTTATATATCTATCAAGCCTTCATAGCTTTTACACCTATAACCAACCATCCTGTAAAATTTGTGTAAATTTTTGTGCTTTAATATTATATACACAGTGTTATTAAACGAACCTTCAACCCAACCATTCACCCATGAAGCCTAAATTAATGAAACGTCACAACTTGATTATGCTGAATAAACATGAGAGTTCAGTGATAAGGGGAAAGGTTGTCTAATGAGCAGTTTGCGAATGATTAGGCACGAAGCATCCTTTGGGTAACATGTTACATATTCATAGCCCGTACTGTAACAGGTGCGAAGTGAAAAATAAACAAAAACAACTAACACAAGTAAATGTGATAATAAGTGTTCAATTCAGGACTTGTCAACCCGGGGCCCGCTTTATTAGATTTTACACACCGTGTTTTTTCTTCTTTAGCCTATGGACACTGCAAGATATAAGTCTGCCTCAAAGATCGTCACGATGACCTATACCAACTATACCAGCCTATACCAGCTACTTCCCGTGACTTTAAATAAGTCGTTGATCACAGGTATTTTGACAAATTAAATTTTTCACAATATTTTTATTTTTACTCTTATCTTTTATATCTTATCTCAATTTCATAAGTTTTTTCCCTCCTTTATACATCACCAATTCTTCCATTCCTTTTCAGACTTCATCTATTGTCATACATCATCATCTCTTCCGTAGTCTTTTTTCAGAAATACTAGATAACAATTTTGATATATTTTATTCTATTCTTTATGTTTTATTCTTAAACTTACTTTACATTTTTTTGCTATCTTAATTACTTACTTTACTTCTTAATACTCCTTAATCACAATTTTAGCAATATTTACAGCTATTCATTCATAACATCCGTTACTTCCTCTTACTTATTTATTCATTCTGATGTGAAAATTCTTCCTTTCCTAATTCACTAATATTTACTTTGTGTCAGATGTGAAAATATTCGATTTCTGAACGGTCATCCAGAGAGCAATGGAGGTTTTATATAGTTTCGCTGCGAGATCTAATATGAAATAAGGAGATGCACAGAAAAAATAAGATCACAGTAAGTCATTCGATCTGGGCAGCACAGGATCGATCATCTTGGCGATCTTTGAAGAAGTTTTATTCTTGCAATGGTTATCCGTTGGCTAAAAATATGAATAAGATTGGACATGTATTCACCATTGGGCACAACTTTATAGTTAGTCTAGACTTCGCGTACCTCCGCAAACACTAGCCTTTAATATCAAATAGAATCAGGCGTTACTTTACGGAAGTCCTAAGTAAGAAAAGGCTATATAGCTACTATATATAGCTACTTCCGCTATATAGCAGTAGTTTAAAGAGTGAATTAGCGGTGGTAGTTGTGTAATTAGCATTGTTTTCCGCATGCATGCGCATTTATCGGCGGGTAGGCGGGCGGTGCACTTTATTGCATGACTACTGCTACATAGCGGAAGTAGCTATATATTAGTCCTTTTCTTATTGAGTGAATTGGCGGTTATAGTTGTGTAATTCACATTGTTTGCCGCATGCGCATTTATCGGCGGGTAGGCGGGCGGTGCACTTTATTGCACGACTACTGCTACATAGCGGAAGTAGCTATATATTAGTCCTTTTCTTATTGAGTGAATTGGCGGTTGTAGTTGTGTAATTCACATTGTTTGCCGCATGCGCATTTATCGGCGGGTTGGCGGGCGGTGCACTTCATTGCACGACTACTGCTACATAGCGGAAGTAGCTATTTATTAGTCCTTTTCTTATTGAGTGAATTGGTGGTTGTAGTTGTGTAATTCACATTGTTTGCCGCATGCGCATTTATCGGCGGGTTGGCGGGCGGTGCACTTCGTTGCACGACTACTGCTACATAGCGGAAGTAGCTATATATTAGTCCTTTTCTTACTTGCCTAAAATTCCGCGAACTGCCCCAATATTGATGCCGCGAACTTTACTTCACTTCGACACTTGATAACGTACCGACTATCATTTCGTATTGCTGACGAGACATCAGATAAAAAACATTTCGGTGGCCATGACAATACATGGAAAATATTCAATAGCAGATCACTAAACTTTCCCAAAGAGAGGTTTATAACTGAAATACGATGTATTGTTAACTTATGTATTATGACAGTGTCCCAGTATATTCAAAATTCAGTTCACTTGTATTTATCAATGGTCTCAAGTCCCTTGTTTCGGAGCAGAGAGCGTCCAGAGATGTTCGACAATAAACAATGCATTTTCAAAGCGAACCCAAATTATTTTAGGGTTGAACAGATCTGGTTTTGCAATATACTCATGCAATGTGGACTCAGTTTTATTACAAACAACTTCATATCTACTTCAGTTACTATCATTTCAAGCACAGGATGTCCACTGCTGGAGATAGGTCTCTTTTGTTCATCGTTCATCCGTTCAGCGTCTCCCAACGACCTTCACAAGGTCATCTGAGCTCATCGTTCTGTGGTCTTCCCACCAGAACCTTGAAGTCTGCCCTCTGCCATTTCATTTGGCTTTCAGCTTGTTTAAGTCGGCCACTTTCATTCGTCTAAATTCCTGAGCGTAACCCTCTTCAAGAATGGCCAGAAAATTTAATCTCAGATAATACTATTGTTCATGAACTAATTACGTATCTACATTCTTCACAGGTATAATCTAGTTCAAGGGTCAGCGAACTAACATAGAGGGTCACTGAGTGACCCAGTTAAAAATATAATGTGACCCTTTTTGTTTTCGAAAAGACTATTGTATAGAAATATTCATTTATATCCTATATACATTTGGTCTCACCGTAACTTTAAAAGTTTATCGAACAAAAATAAGTAAAAGAAAGGGAGAGGAGAGGAAGAAGGTAAAGGATTTTTATATACGCAGCTTGAGATTGAATCGCAGTTACTGTACAATAGTCAGAAGGTTTGTGGAATTGATCAGAAATAAAATCTATCTGAATTCCTTTGGGCTCGTCTCAAATCAGGAAGCTTTTTAAAACTTATTTTCTTTAACTTGGAGCCTGTCAGGGAACCTTTCCTTTAAGGATATCACGACGTACTTTCTGTTTTTGGAATTTTTGGTATTTTTGTCTTGGCGAACACATCTGATAGCAAGTGGAAAATGTAACGAATCAATAAGTAAAATGGGTCGCAACTCCGACTCACACGGTGATTCATTTGATGCTATAAACTGATCTATAGGTTCGTATATTACAACAAACTAGCATGTGATATCTATAAGTAATTGTGTAATAAATTTAAGAATCGAATCAGACATGAAGATAGCTGCAGAAGAATCAAGGTTACTGATATAGCTCAAAGAATTGCTTCTCTTAAGTGAACTGGAAGATTCTTGAGTACGACCACAAGCTAATAAATGGGCATTGAACCCCACTGGCCGATGCAATACTTGAGATTGCGGGAAGTATTTACTAGTCAATACAATACGATAGGCAATGTATCTAACGTAGATTTTTTTAATTTGTTCTCGGATTTCGGATCCTTGAGCCTAAAGATGTTGTAAAAGTCACAAATGCTAACAACGTTCTGCACCTATCGATTATAGTCATAGCCCAGCTTGATTCAGGCAGTGCTAGATCGATTTATATAACAGGATTGTTATATTCTTTTGTATAACTAACTTCTTAAATTTCATCATCATTATCATTGATTTTAACTTAGTCTTCGGACCACCTGGTGGGGGAACCACCCACGCCGCATCTAACCTTAAACCATAATCTGAAATTTGACGTGTATACTGTGCAAACAAGTTGGTCATGTAACGTACTGAATGAATAAACATGTTCCAACATTAGACGGTGAGTAAATTATTCATGCAGGGTCGGGCTTCACTAATCGGATCGTTTTTCTCAGCGAAGGTCAAAGGTAAGAAACAGGTTAATATTTTACTGGTTACTACCTGTTTGGTAAGTCCTTCTGTAGAACGAAGTTTACGAAAAAGTTTGTATATGTAGAATTCTGACAGATTTTGATATATTTTGTAAATTAGATTACTTTAAAGTTGAAATTTTATTGTTCTAAAAAATGTAATTGAATATACATTAAGTCGTCTTCAATATTATGGAGCTATATTGCATTTACCTTTTTCGAACAAAGAAGCATACTAAGTATCGAAAATATAATTCAGCAAAACAGATGATTCACATCTATTTGCGTCGCCAACGCCATCTTTTATTAGATATAAGAAACAATACGTCATGATATATATACGTGGTGTTCTGTGTGTATAAAGTTTTATAGGTTGTTTCTATAACTATTTTTTAATTAATTAATGGATCGTACACTCTATACAAAAACTAATAGTACGAAAAGGACCAATATTTAGCCACTTCCGCAAATGCAGTGGTAGTCGTGCAACAAAGTACACCGCCCGCGAGCCGCAAGGTAACGCCTGATCCCATTAAATAAAAACCAATAGCTTCATAAATATTAACGCAATGATAATATAGTTTGTAAAAACGTTATCAAAGTTCGGAATACTGTATTTTAAAATTATTTACTATTTAAGATCGAATTGCATTTGTAAAAAAAAATATTGTAACATATTTCAGAGTGATAAATTTTTTAAGGATGTTTAGAATAAGCAATACTTTCATCCTTTTAAACCTTCACCTACAAAAATACGCACATACAAAGCTTTATATGTATGTTATCGCACCATATAAAATTTATGAAGAGAAAGGAAAGCTTGTACTAAAGCCTAACCTTTTCATCGTATACAATTTTCCACTCAATTATCAAATCTTGTTAAGAAAACATACCCTTAGCTGTCAGACGTAAGTGAAACTGTCAGATGTCTAGACACCGTTGAAACCTTCTTGTATCAATATTGAATTCAGGGCATAGGGTTTTATAAATACATTACCAAAAGTAACGTATGAAGAGTACAAATATTTTGTAGGCTTATAGACACTGTGATCAAAAAGTAAGGTGAATTATTATTTAAAAGTTCCAGGCATTAGGAAGATATTTATTTTCTAGGTTGGTAGGACTGCCTATAACATACCAAGTGTCTGTTTGTCAGAAGGTTTAATAAAAAAAGTCGACAGATATCGTTCTTCCACCACCGTATTCATCGGTTTTGGTTCCGTGCAACTTCTGGCTATACAACCAATAAAAGGTCAATGTGGCAGTGATGCCATTTTGACACGATTTAGGAGATAACATATAATCGAGACCAACATATATAATCTCCTTCAACTTATCACGATGGGAAAGGTCGCTGGTAAAAGGAAGGTTGGTAGGAGAAAGAAGTTGTGGCTTCGTAACATTAGAGAGTGGACCGGAATCGCCAGCGCTGCTGAGCTACTACGCAGAACTAAAAATAAGGAAGAGAGCAGGAAGCTGATAGCCAACCTCTACTAGTTGGAGAGGCACTTCAAGAAGAAGAAGATATAATCGAGAGTCTTGAAGACTATACAAGAAAATGACTATTCCGACTGCTATTATTCTGACAGTCTCGATGACTAGTTTTATTGATATATTTTTTATTAAACGACGATTACTTTGAAAGAATTGAAATTAATTTGGAAGAACAATTAAATAACTTACCTTTTAATAACATATTAAGTTTTTTGATCTCACTATTATATTTTTCAGCTAGATGTCCATTGCAAGGTATAGGCCTCCCTCAAAGATATCTATGGAGAGATATACCATAAACGCCACGCTTGTCAGGTGTTGGCATTGATGGTACACTGAGGACATTGCAGCCCATCCTCTAGAAACTTATTTATGAGCAGTTGGAAATCCTTTATAATTGCACAAAGTATAAATCATATGATATTTTATGTCAAGAATCGAACCCAACGCTGCCTATCTATATATATATATATATATATATATATATATATATATATAAATAAATAAATATATATATATATGTATGTATGTGGTAATCGGAATGCAGGGATTGACTTTAAAGTCCTTCGTGGAGCACAAACATTTATTCTAAAAGAAATCTTAACCTAAACTGCGCACGCT
Source organism: Battus philenor (assembly GCF_028537555.1). NCBI lineage: Eukaryota > Metazoa > Arthropoda > Insecta > Lepidoptera > Papilionidae > Battus > Battus philenor. Next base: position 634,229 of record NW_027181759.1, on the reverse strand, counting down.
TCCTTCGTCGTTCAAACGTCGTCCGTCTCCCTTCCTCTTACACGCCTCTCCCTCGCACCATCTGACGTTCCTATTCACGTACACTATAACGTTCCATTCCACATATATATATATATATATATATATATATATGAAGGCAGCATTTAGTAGCTAATACGGACTCAGTCCTGTTGAGAAAAGCCGGCGAGAAACTCAATAGTTGTTCTTCTATCATATATATATACTGATCCCGCAAAAGTTGTTTTGCAAAAAAATTAAAGTTTTTAATTAACAAATGTAAGATATGGGTTGATCGTAGAGGGGTGAAAATTTAGGTTTGTATGTATTTTTGTATGCTGTATCATAATAAAATAAAAACCAAAAACATTGTCTAAAAAATAAAATTTAGGGGTGGACCACCCTTATCACTTAGGGGTATGGAAAATAGATAGCAGCCGATTCTCAGACATACTGAATACGCATGTAAAATTTGGTAAAAATCGGTCAAGCCGTTTCGGAGGAGTTCAAGTTCGAACACCGTGACACGAGAATTTTATATATTAGATAACAAGTAGTTTTATTTTAAGTTATAGGAAAAGAAAATCTTAATCTTTATCTTATGGTTTATCTTCATATACTATGTATCTGTAATAATTTTCACTCGTTTTAGCTAATTCAATTTCATACAACCACACACTTGTTTTATGTGTGAACGTGAGGCTAACTCGCTAACTAAGTTCGCGACCCATATAACAATTTAAGTAGCTAGTGTAGAACTTTGCGTACCAAATAACTTGTGCCGAGTGTAAATTTGCGGCCACTGTATTCAATTTGGTTGCACGAACTTTGTTGTTGTAGCTTAGATAATTGCATGGAATGTTACACCATCTCTTTGCTGGCTCTTTGATTAGGTTTAAAACTAAAACGTAGACAACTGATGCCAATAATCACGTATTAATTTTATAATGTAACAAATAAAAGTCTTACTAGAAATATATGTTTATAGGAAAATCATTTAACATGTACCGATGTTTTTTTTTATTATTAATTCTAATTTGTATCGCTGGGGTTTTTTTTACAGTATTTATCTTTCGCTTTAACTAAACGCAGACAGTTAGGAGAAGGTTGCCGCTATTTGATAAGGATCTTTCTTCTCCCAGCTGCGAGGCACGACAGCGTTTTATAATTTTTTTTTTACAATTTTTTTTTACCCAATTTTCACTTACGGGTAAATACAGCTAAAATTTATACATATTAACAATACAATTTGGAATACACAATTATGTATTAGTTGCTACATTATTTTATTTATGTCGCTGCCCAAGCGCTACAGACCGTTAAATGCCTTGAGATTTAGGACAATGTGCCGGGCCAACTCATCAAAAGATTCTGCTGTAGATTTTTTCTTGAGAAGGTCCATGTTAAGCAATGACGAGGTCTACGATGCTATGTAATTGTAAAGAAGAAACCTATTCACTTTTGTCTTGAAGACTCTTAAGTTATAATTGTCTGGAAACAATGACAAAGGTATGTTGTTCCACTCCTTGGCTATTCGCACTATGAAAGTATTTTCAAAACGCTTAGTGCGGGGAGAAGGAATTTCAACCCTTGTCTTATTGTACGATGGAATAAAAGAGATAGGAAAAGTATTTCGTTTATTTATGTCATAAGAACTTTAAATAAAATATTAGAATAATTATTTATTATATAATTTGTATTTTTTGTCTAGTTAGTAACATTTTTAATAAAGTGTAACTTTGTAAACTAAATTTAACATGAAGCCTTAAAGAGATCGCCAAACGGGCGATAGAAAGAAATAAAACAAACAGTATATAAAAAGATAAATAGATTAAAAACGTAAATAGAAACAAAACTGTGATAGAAATAATTATAGAATAAGTAATAATGTGTAAAAAAAAATGTAAAATAAAAATATAAATCAAAAAATGTAAAAAGAAAAAGGGAAGAATGATAGACGAACAGAGCAAAAGGGTAAGAAAGAAGAAATGTGGTATAAAAGAATGGAATGAAAGATCATGTGAAGAATGGAAGCAGAGAACGGAAATAATAAAAAAACTAAGTGAAAAAAAATGCCCAAAAAAGACCCTGTCCCACATCAAGATATAGCAATAGCGGGGGTCATTAAAAAAAAATGAAGCCTTATGCAATGCTCCGATCGTCCTTGGTGACCTATTTTAGCACCAAACCCAAAAAGATGATATTCCGTCATGATCTTATCATTCCACAAATCGGAGAAAATGTTAATATCATAATCCGGTATAACGCAAACAGAAATAAAGTTTACAAATAAGGAAAGAGAGATATAAGATTTACACCATTAGAGCTTTTTTATATAAAAAATGTAACTTAATACAACAATGGAAACATTTGAATGACTCGGAGAAGGCTTTTGTATTCTTTATCCTTTCATATTTTCACTGCTATGTTAACTGGAAATATATATTTAAATCTTAAACATAACTTATGTTTGTTTTTAGCTTTAACTACAGAATTATTATTTCAATTTTAGAACCTCCATCGTCTATTGCTTTACATAGATCTACTTCATAGATTTCTTCAGCAGCATTTTTCTGACGACCACAACCAGATAATTTGTCCCCCTTGTGGTTGGACATTATAGTTGGTCTATGGCATTTATTCTAGAGTCTTGAGGATTCAGTTATCTGATGTGTGTGATATCTACGACATTTATTTTAAGATCATTTATCGACTTTTATTCTTCGTACAATTTTTTTTTTCTTTTTCGTAAATGCTGACTTCATATTATTAACTGAATACATCAAATTTAGTTTCTTCAACGCGCGGGTATAGGAAGGTTAAATATAAAATAATAAAACGATATCACTTGCTTATGTTTACTATATTAACATTTTTGCGTCTTGAATTGATTTGAAAACTAAAATTGACCTTCCTAATCCTCTCTTATATATATATATATATATATATATATATATATATACATATATATATATATATATGTATATATATATATATATTTACCTTGATCAAGGAACTACTAACTCATACACATATAGAAGTAATAACCATGTAGATGTGATGTGTAGATGAACATTACCGTGTAACATACGCCGTAATAACATACAAGGGATACCTCTTGCAGTATAAACTACGTGGAAATGTCCCACGTGCATCTGGTTTGTATCTTACGATATATCGCACACGTCCCGTCGAGAGTTATGGACGTGATTTAGTATCCCGGGTAAGCAGCATACGCGTACAATATAATATGATTGCGTTGTCTGATACACCGCATGTACTAACTACGTGCTAGATGTCTACATTTGATATTAGCTTAGCGGGATTTTATAATTTTTTGGCTTATTATAATAGTTGTGCACTTGTGTATGGTATTTCATCATCTATATCAGTGATTCCCAAAGTGGTCTATATCGACCCCTAGGGGTCTATGACAACCTGCAAGGGGTCTACGTCAGCGAAAAAAAATTTGGGGGTCCATGAAATGAAAATAGGGGTTCACGATAGTGGATCTCAACACCTACACTGATAGTACCTATTTACTTACATCATACTATGTTATAATATCAAAACATTTACATTATTTATAAAAGTACTTATGAAGTAAAAAATTATAAATATGTTACGTATATTTTACATAACAGATGCAAAATTTTATTTTGAGTAGTTTTAATTTAAATTCAATTAATAAATGTATAAATTAACATGTGTTTTTATTTTAAGGTGTTAAAACTAAACTTCACTACAGTTATAAATTTACAGGAAATCAATATCTGGTAAGTAAGGGGTCTACGACACAAAAAAGTTTGGGGAACTCTGATCTATATGATACAGCAACATAACTCATCATTTATAATTTACCACTCATCATTTATGATCCGTCATCATTTTTTCAGCTGATGCAGCCCTCTGCTAGGCATGGACTTTAATTGAACGATTCTTAGAGCTACGTCGGTGATCTTGATTCCTCTGCGAATTTTCTCATTTCTAATTCGATCTTGCAGCGAAACTCCAAGCATTACCCTCTCATTTGCTATCTCAGTGACGTTGAGCCTTATTATTAGGCCAATAGTAAGTCAGAGAAGAGGATTCTTCATCTACTATTTGATAATTATATATTTTTGTCATCATCATTCACCACTCATCATTCATCATTCACCAATAGTCAGTCGTCATTTTTAATGTTATTATTTTGCTTCAAACAAAAATTTTCGTAAACCAATTGTTTTTTGAGTCGAGGATTAAAGTCAAACGTATTTTGCTCGCAGGGTGGCCGACAATGCCAATTGCATTGCATAAGAATAAAACCGAGTAGGAACAGAAACAAGAAATGAAATAAAAAAGCATGTAAACGATTTTAACAAAATAAATAGAAATGTATGACAAATTATGAATAGAATTGTTATGTATTAATAATGATAAAAATAAAATGTAAGAACAAAATAAATAAATAAAAAATAAAATAAATGTACCTAGCCACCTTAGAGTGAGAAGATGATGGAAGAAAGGCGAGGAAAGAAAGATGGTATAAAAGAGCAAAACGAAAGATATTGTGAAGGACGAAAGTAAAGAATGGAAGATATTGTGACGCGTGAAAGAGAGTAATTAATAAAGAAAATACTGAAAAAAATATTGAATAATAAAGTCCCTGATCCCAATAAGTTAGAGGTACGAGAGGCCCCCAATAGCGGGGGCCAAAAAAAAAAAGTCAAACGTACAAATCATGAGCATGTATCAGCACTTATAAAATATACTGCTGAGTATAGATCATTTAAATAAGTATTGTGACAACTTCGATCGTATATGAATACAAAAGGAATTATTTTAAAATTTTTGAAATATTGTGGTACTACTCGGCACTCGAAGAATGCTGCTAACCTCCTTTGTTTCTATAATAAAACAATATTTTTTTAAACTGACAGTTTTTGTTTTAAAAATGGAACACGAGTGATAATTGGTACGAAATCAATTAACCGTTTTGACAATTCATTAGTCGACCGACGAAACAAACAAAATAGTTAAAAGTTGATTCATCAGTGGTTACATTTTTTTTGTTTATTAAATAACAGTATAACATAAATTGCGGTATTTTTAATACCTTTTATTATTGACACTATTTAACCCTTAATAGCCTGATTTACGAAAGTATTTTTTTTTTAATATTACTGTGTTTGCTTGAGGGTCTAGATGAAGGGAAAAATTGATTTTTTTTTTAATTTTGTTGGAAAGAATATTATACAACAGTAAAATACGTACAGCCAACCTATAAAAAAACTAATAGTAATGTGAACATTTGGTTTAAAAGATTGGTATCAAAATTGAAACCCTAGGCTATTAAGGGTTAAGCAGTATACACGTTGAGCAATAACAAATGAATGTATTAGTATTTATTTCATATTACTTATAAGGGTCTATATTCTACAGACATAGTCCATAACTCTGTTTTCAAAATTGCTTTGTTTTAATTACAACGCTTAAGTCTCTTAAACTATTCATTAACTTAGACCGTAAACAATTTAAAACTAAGTTGAAGTCAAGTAATTATTACAATTTTTTTTAATTATCGGTGTTTTGTTTGTTTTTAACGACGCCCTGACAATATCCAGTTTTTGAAATGACGTTTCGTGCGACCACTTCCTAATCCTTACTCTTACCTTTTATTTCAAATTGCAATTCACTTGATCATGTAACTTGGAGCATCAGTGTTTTTAAAATGCTCGGAAGAAATTTGATATCCTATATTTAAAGTAAACAGGCTGAAGACCGTGACGTTGCCTGTCGGTGACGGTGCGCAATTGACTTTTTGGCGAGAGGTTTTAAAAATCTTAAAATTAAACCAAATATCAATTTAAAAGTGATTTATTGTTGTTAAAAATTATCAATGTACAATCAAGAGAAACAGTAAATCATAATTTTGAAACCAAACAAAAGAGAGAGATAAAATCTCCACAGTAAGTGTTTTTATTAGAAGAATAGCCTGAAAAAAAAGAATTATAAGGTTCGGGAAAAACATCGAGTCGTTCATTGAGCAAAGATTCTATTATACAACAGTTGTTATAGAAAACAAGGAAACAGTGGAGTAGTTCTTTAAAAGTTTCCTTGTTGTCATGGCAAAGATCGAGTACTTGCGAACATCCTTGCAACGGAGTCCTTCATTATACTGCAATGTAATTAACTTACATACGTGTGGTTATTGGGAATCAACCTTAAGCTCCCGACCTTCACTTGTTCTTACAAAACTTAATAGGATTTGTTTTCAAAATGCAGAGTCAAATAGTGCAGTCAAAAATATATGATACGATACAAAATATTACTAAGATAAATCATTTTGAGTTTTTCAAAATAGTTTTTTGTAAATCTGTGCGTCGTTCCATTCCGTAAAATGATTGCCAGAATCAGTAGTTCTACATCTTTGAAGGTCTTTTCCACGAGGTATCACCAGCTCAGAAGGCAGTTTCACTGAGAAAAGCTGACGAGAAGTTGCTCCTCGCAAACAGTTTTATAAGGAGTGCTTGCTTCAGCTTTGCTTTGCTTGAATTTGCTGGCAGATTATTCTGGCACATCGCTGTTGAAGGATGACTCATATGCAGGACTAATAAAATTTGAACGAATAAGTTTGTTGCGTTAAAACAGTTTGAAATGGTACCATTACGTTAATTGATATCCACCGGGACCTTTGTTCTTGATGGAGACAGTAATGAATGTCGTAAAAGGTCATACAAAAAATTTTATCTCAACTATTTTTTCAATTTATTTATTTCAACCATGACCATTTTATTTCCAGCCGATGAATGTCTGGCAGTCAAGACATGGGCTTCCTGCAAAAATCGACACCATGTCAGGTCCTGCGCTGTCCGCATCTTATGTATTTTGAACGTTGAATCCTATTGTTAGCCGTGCAAAGCTGTTACAACTTCATGGAATACAGGGCTCGACGAGCTTACAAACATATTCTCTACCCTTATTATAATTCGGTTAGTGTATTACGTGGTATTCGGTGCATTGCCGTTGTCTCCGCTGCTGCTCCCCGTTGCTTCTCTAGGTGTTCACCTTCCTCCTGATGGCTTCTTTCCTATAGGTCCTCTTGCTTGGGCGTGTCGAGTCACTTTGTGCGTTACTTTTTTGGGTGCCGTCCCTGGTTGTAATGGGTCGCGTCTTTCGATCCCTTTCGCCATCAGGGCAGTTTCGTGGTAATGTGTGGCGTGGCCTATGTTTTTCTACTGTCGCGTTATTTTCTGGTATGTGATTGGCCGCTTGGACCACCAGATGGTTCTGGTGGTGGGCTGTCTGTATCCAATGACTTCCCGTGACCTGAACTATGTTGTTGGTCTAATAGGGGATTTACTCACCATGAATCATGACCTTAATTTATAAAAATAAATGATAGAATAAAGTAATGTGTTTGGATAGTTTTGTAAAGAGTTCTATTTTTGTAATGTGTTTGGAGAGTTTCATAAAGAGTTCTATTATTGATTTTTAAAATAAAATGATTAATAAAATTTTTGGATTAGTCAGTTTTTTAAACGGTTTTATTTAGTTCGACCCGTATGGAATTATTTTGGGTCAAAATGAGAAATTGAAATTTAAGCACCTTCCCGTTGTCAGATTGATCTGAAATTTGGTACACACATTTAATTCTGATGACAATACAATGTAATAAAATCAATAACATTATAAATCTAAGATGGCCGCCGATACAAAATGGCGGATTACATATTTTTCCTTAACCCCCTTAATATGGGTATCAAATGAAAGGGCTACACTAGTAAAACACGATGATTATGTCAAAATTTAAAATTCAAGATGGACGCCGTTCCAATATGGCGGACTAGGTACATATTTTTCCACAACCACCACAATATGGGTATCAAAAAACTGTTTGACTTAAAAGTTTTTTAAATGTATTTATTGTATTACTAAGTTATGTATAAGAGTATATCGGAAAAACAAAAGTAAGTTTTGATTGTCGACACAAATTTTTATGTTTCATTTACCATGAAAACTATAACAGTGTTCGTGAGCTTGTACGTAGCGTTGAACACGTGTTGTTTGTCTTTGATTTTACTGCGCGCACAGTTTCTTTGAAATGTAAATGAAAACAATTTAAGTTGCACAACGGCAATTTGCAAATTTCCGCGCCGTGGAAACCGGTGATTCCCCGCGGAGAGACCTAACAGCAGTGACTTTAAACTACTTTTAAAAGTTAAATCTGACTTCTAGTGATGTTACGCGGACTGATATTGCTTTTACAGGAAATATTTTATCACATCACTATCTAAAGATTCTGATTCGTCGGAAGGTAAAGCTATTGGCTATATGCTATATTATTTTCGGTCAGTTATAAAAAAACATTGTATTGCATTTTATTTATTTCCGTCCTTTTCAGATGTGTGTAAAAAGAATAAGTCAGATTTTTCCTTATCCTTTTACACAGATCTTTGGGTCGTTTTTTATGGGCATTTATTTTTACTAGCATTATAAAACAGAAAATTATTTGTAACGAAGCGGGGGGGAACGAATTATTACATAATAATTGTTAGTTCGTGTGGATTATCAGTGTTAAATAACACCGTTATCCGTTTCTGAATTGAACCCGCGATTTATGGTCGTATGTAATATTATTTGACGACTAAAACGCTAAGCCTTGTTCATCCAGAATTTTTTTTCCTTTATTTTTATCCCACAAAAAAATTTATTACGGAGAGGATAAATGGAAGAAATGCAGAGAAGCTTGAAAAAAAATACAGTTTGGGTATATGAAAACATCTATCCTTACTTAAACTTACATGTTAATAAAAACTAAAGAAAGGGTAATGTTATGATTTAAAGATGTCATATTTCACAAAGAATTAGAATGAAGGTGGAACGAATATGTTAGTAAACTATTGAAAATTAGAAAAAAATAACAGCAATCGTTGTTTGTTATTAAGATATTAAATCAAATAATAAGTAATCGAGCAGTGGTTAAGGATTAACACATGCGATCGTAGATCACGGGTTCGATTTCCTGGATGCAATCCTATATAAATATTTAATGGAATCAGGCGTTACCTTACGGAAGTCCATCCTAAGTAAGAGTGTTTCACTCTGTGTTTGGCACTAATCGGTGTAACATAACTCCTGAAGATGCCCCGTGGAGGGGTGAAACACGTGTTAAGTGATTTGGCGGTGGCGGTTGTGTGATTCGCATTGTTTGCCGCATACGCATTTATCAGCGAGCTGGAGGGCGGTGCACTTTGTTGTACGACTACCACTGCATGTGCGGAAGTGGCTGAATATTGGTCCTTTTCTTAATCCTATATAATTCACACTTTATACATTAATTATATAGAATGGCCACTGCTCACAAGTTTCCAGATGTTAACCACCAGCGTCTTCTGCTTACCATATTACTATATTGCGTTCGTCAACCCATCTGCAAGCGTGGTGATTATAGTAAATCAACCCATAGAGATCTTTGCAATATAGGTCATCTCTTGCAGTGGGGTTCAAGCTATATATATTTATATATACATATGTATATATATGCATACATACTATTGAGTTCCTTTCTACGCAAAGAAACAATATTTAATGTTCTTTATTACACTTGACTTGACCGACAGCCATTTATATATATATATATATATATATATATATATATATATATATATATATATGTATATATATTTCTACCTTGGCGAACGTATATATATTAAAGTTCCGCATGATATCTTAAACCTTACGTTTCTTATTAAATCTTAAATTAAAAGTATATTATTAAATAATTGTTATTATAGCATATAAAGGTTTTTAGTTGACCGAAGTGTGTGAAATTTGGTTTGTCGATTTATGTACATGATATTATAACGTATAGATAGATATTGTTAAAATATTTTTTTTACATTAAATTTAAAAAAAAATTGTAGAATTTCATTCCGACACAAAGCAGATCGGCTTTTTTAAAAAAAAATATGTTTCAAAAGTGCCTGTAAGTACTCGTCGAATGCGACAGAGCATAAATCATGCAATATGAAATTTTAAATAAAGAACAGAATTTCTAGGCTAAATAAAGACTCGGAGCGTCTAATAAAATATTTTGTCTTTATTTGAAGTGACTCTCGTGAATCTTTTCTTTCATGCGTTCTTCGCGAACAATAACTCTGGCGGGTTGGCGGGGAATCTGGTCTCGGAATATGCCCATTCATAATGCAATTTCAGTCGAAAAATGTTGGCACAATGACGGGAATTTGTGAGAATAAAGTCATTTTATATGCAATTTGATATACATATTGTATAAAGCGGTTATTTTTTAATGAAAATCTTTGTTTACTTGGTTTTATAATCTGTGGAAACTATATGATGTGTTATTAAATGTTTAATGGAATCAGGCGTTACCTTGCGGAAGTCCAATCTAACTAAGAAAAGGACCAATATTTAGCCACTTCCGCATATGCAGTCGTAGTCGTGCAACTGACTGTGTTTGGCACTAATCGGTGTAACATAACTCCTGAAGACGCCCCGTGGAGGGGTGAAACGCGTGTTGAGTAATTTGGCGGTGGCGGTTGTGTGATTCGCATTGTTTGCTACATACGCATTTATCAGCGGGCTGGCGGGCGGTGCATTTGTTGCACGACTACCACTGCATGTGCGGAAGTGGCTAAATATTGGTCCTTTTTTTACTTATTAAATGTTTTTAATCTGTAAAATATATTTTCCTCAAAGATATCAAAACGTACGTTTTTTTTAAAGATTTTTAATAAAGACAAAGATAACTAGATATTGTAAAGGAAATATTTAGAATAAACATTAAATTTCGTTTCTTTATATACCGAACCAACTTATATTTGTTATAAAATTACTAGGATTTTTTATTTGATTATATACAATGATTTATAGTATTATATCGGTACCAAGTTCTTATTTGAAGCTGCAATACAATTTAATAGGCAATTAAAAAAAAAAAACTCGGATCTGGAAAACCATTTAAATTTGAACATAAATTTAATTACGATACATGGTCTATTGCCAGCGCCTTCCGGACTTGTTAGTGAACATCTTACGTTGCGCTTGCTGTGGTTTGTACTCCAGAAACATGGGGCACCAAAGACCGACTGTTTTTTTTCGCTTATAGGCTAAGCATCTGACATCTGTCTCGCTCGATCTTAAGCGATGACGAAACCTACGAATGTACATACTTGCCTAGAAGAAGCCTATTCAATCTCGTCTTGAAGACTCCTAAGTTATAATTTTTTGGAAACAATAACGCCGATAGATTGTACTACAACTATAAAAGTATTAGAAAATCGTGGGGTGGCGAGTGATACGGTTGAAAGAAATAAAACTGTACAGAATAAGGTACTTAATAAACTCTACACAAAATAAATTGTTAACTAATAATAAGAAATAGAAAAAGGAATGTGTAATAAAGATAAATTAAATGTAAGATAAAATTAGTGAATAAAAATAAATAAAATGTACCTAGCCACCTTAGAGTAAGCAGGTGATGGAAGAAAGGCGAGGAAAGAAAGAAGGTATGAAAGAGCAAAACGAAAGATATTGTGAAGGACAAAAGTAAAGAATGAAAGATATTATGACGCGTGAAAGGGAGTGATAAATAAAGAAAAGACTGAAAAAAAAAATTTAACAATAAAGTCCCTATTTCCAAAAAGTTAGGGGCACGAGAGGCCCCCAATAGCGGGGCCATAAAAAAAAGTATTAGAAAAACACTTATTGCGGATGGAAGGAATTTCAACCGTGTACGGATATCGCGAATCCGTACGTATTGTTGTCCAGTAGAAGAAAGTAAGTAATGATATAATTATTTGGTCTATTTACGTCATAAGAACTTATATGAAAATTTAAGATGATTTATTTATTATGAAATTGTTAGAATTGTATTCAAGCTATATTTTTAATAAACTGTAACTTTATAAACTTAATTTAACATGAAGCCTTATGCAATGTTGATCATCCTGACATGTAGCATCAAAGCCAAAAGGATAATATTCAGTAAGGATCTTAGTTAGCACACCAAAGCATTGTTATCAATCAGCCTCATGGATAGTCTGTGTGGAGTCCAAACCTTCAAGCTTGTACCTCGCTGATCCATTTATCAGGTAGCTACAGTATTATATACATAAAAGGATTTGTGCTACATAAAGATTTAAGAGCTATCCTGTTATGTTAAAGTTCGTCACAGTATGTGGCTTGGTTACTACTACTACTACTACTCCGCTAGCTCAGTGACCCAAAGTGGGTCTTGGCCTCCGAAGCGAGAGACTTCCACTTTCCTCTATCTTGCGCCATCGTCTGCCATTGGCTGACATTCAATTCGCGCAAGTCTGCCTCAACGCGATCGATCCAGCGATACCTGGGTCTACCCACTGGTCTTCGACCCCTCGGTTTTTCCAGGTAAGCTACCTTCACGCTCCGAACCGATCCCATTCGCTCCAAGTGACCAAGCCAGCGGATTCATTGAGCTTTATATTCGCCAATGATATTTGGCTGTGCTACTATAGTCTCAATTTCGGCATTCTTTCGAAGCCTCCAAGATCCGTCTTGATTTCTCGCTGGTCCCAAGATGCATGCCGCAAAATTTTGCGTTCCGTCACTAGCAGTTTTTGTTCTTCTTTTAAAGTTAGCGTCCAAGCTTCACAGCCATACATCAATATTGGTCGTATTACGGTTTTGTAGATACGGACTTTTGTACTTGGTTCCTATATGTGTTAATTCTACAATGAATAAAACGAGGCAGTCATGCCTACATATACAATTGTGCCAAAAATACGACTCATTAATAACCCATAAACGGTCATTGTGGTGCTGTCATCTAGGAAATTACGAGAAACCGGGCGTCGGCGAAGATAAATCTCCCGGCCGCCCCATTCCTTAAGATAATTTGTCGCGAGAAGGAGGCCGGCTCCTCCAACTTGCTATATTTATCTGCCAACTCAATTACTGTATTTCGAGTAAATATATCATTTATTTTTTCATATTTTTTTTTGATTAACACTAAACTTGCCATTGATTTAAATAGAGTTATAACATATATTAATTAATTGACTCAAACATATAAGTTATTTAATCTGTAACATATGTTGTCCTCCTCCAACTTGTTATATTTATCTGCCAACTCAATTACTGTATTTCGAGTAAATATATCATTAATTTTTTTCATATTTCTTTGATTAATACTAAACTTGCCATTGATTTAAATAGAGTTATAACATATATTTATTAATTGACTTAAACATATAAGTTTAAAGTAAGCTGGAACATATGTTGTAATTATATATATGCTACATGCCTAGAATAATTGATGTTTTACTTTTAAATATAAGATATCACAGCTGAGCTGTTTCATAACCCAGTTCTGCAATATAATTTAGTTTAACACTTAATATACCAAACCGACCTATATAATGGCTTAACTTTAGCATTGAAAATGTCAATTAAAAATTACTTTTATATACGTTTGTAATATAAATGTTCAAGACACCGTTTTATTTAATTTCATCCTCCTAAGCAAATTTCGTACATATAAACAGGAAAAACAATGTTGGGTCATTTAAACTGCTATGGTAGAAATAAGTATCCAGTACGTGTTGGCTCCGAAAACTTTTCTCGTCCAAAATACCGCAATGTTTGAGGACGAAGGTTTTTGACCAATGTGTGTTGCCAGTGATGACATAACATTACGGATTCGAGACGGAACATTACGGGTCTCATAAGAAGGTTTGTGGCGTGCATATCGCGCGCCACTCAAACACCAAGCTCTTACCCACGTGACCGTCAATCGCATGGCGGCGGCGGCAGTGAAACAGATACATGACAGATGGCGTCACAGTAGACGCAACGAAAATCTGCATCGCGCTGTTGAGAGTCTCCGCGCTCATTATAAGGGCTAGCGGAGGTGCGGTCAACATGGGAAGAAGCAACTGAAGATCAAGAAGCAACTGACGAACAAGAAGCAATCGACGAGCAAGATACAACCGACGAACTACCGAAGCACAAGAAGCTACCGAAGAACAAGAAGCTACCGTACTACGACCACTCCCACAAGTTCAATGTCACCCAGAGAGCTATGGAGAGCTATCTGCTCAGAGTTTCGTAGCTCAAAGAGGTTCTCAATTGAAGTGGCATCTGGTGTGGCACATCCCGCTTGCAACCAATGGCCGTTGGGAGCGAAATGTTCTCGAGTGGCGACCACGAACCAGCAGACGTGGTGGTGTTTACCCCTCGCTAGGTAGATCGACGACATAGTTAAGGTTGTGGAAAGTCGCTGTGATGATCATGGGGGGAGGTCTGTTCCTTGCAGTGGGCGTCCAACACCTGAAAAGAAGTGTTGATATGATTAGTTATTGTAAAATTTTATAGCCAATCTGGTAATAGTACCAAGTCTGCAAGCATAGATAGTATAAAAATAATTAATTTTAATATATTGTAATTTGAATTTTTTTAACGCTTTATCATACAATTTTATAATGGCCCCCGCTATTGGGGGCCTCTCGTACCCCTATCTTGTGTGGGATAAGGACTTTATGGGCAAATTTATTTATTCACATTATTATTTATTATTAACATTCTCTCCTTTCATACTTTACATATTCTTTCAGTCTATTCTTTCATGCCACAATTCTGCTGTTTTCCCTTTTGCTCTGTGACCTTTCATTCCTCCCTCGTTACACATTACATTTTATATCTTTATTTCTATTTGTTTACATTATTATCAGATTTTCTATATCTCATTTTGTATTTAACATTTTGTCACATTTATTCCTTGATTATTATATCATAATGATTTTTTTGCAATATGCGAGGAAGTCTTTTTTAGTGTCTTTTCCGCTTATCAGGGAGGCTATAATCATACAATATTATCTGTATATCATACAAACATTAATCGGATATAATATATTTTTTCTTCACATACCACACATTAATGTTATTCATGAGAAGCATAAGTGACGTGGCGGCTCCAATATGCTGCAACACCGCATGTATCTGCCAAAATTAATTTGAATCTATGATCCAAAGTTTCTGAGTATCGCTGCACTTGGCTCTGGGGTCTTGCACTTAATTAAACTTAATTATAATCTGATACATCTCTGTTTCCTACCTTCAATTATTAATATTAATTCAAATTGAGAACGCGCTTTTGAATCGTCGATAATATTAATATACAAGCATTTAATGTAATCAGGCGTTACCTTGCGGAAGTCCATCATAAGTAAGAAAAGGACCAATATTTAGCCACTTCCGCACATGCAGTGGTAGACGTGCAATAAAATTCACCGCCCGCCAGCCCGCTGATAAATGCGTATGCGTGAGTAATTTGGCGGTGGCGGTTGTGTGATTCGCATTGTTTACCGCATACCCACCACGACTGCATCAACTACCACTGCATGTGCGGAAGTGGCTAAATATTGGTCCTTTTCTTAGTTAATATACAAGCAGTAGGCTATCACGGGTTCGGAATGCTGATCTGTCAAGAAGATTTGGTCAGAAACTCAACCGCTACTCTTTTAAATGAAATTTAACAATATTTCACGTTTTTGGATCAAAATGTATGAAATATGGTTTGTAAAACTCATATATGCCATAAAATTTATATATTAACATACTTTTAATTTTAGATATAAAACTAAGAATCATAAGGTCCAAGATATCTTGTGTAACTTTATTATATATGTGTACACCCATGAAGGATTTGTTAACTTTTTGAACACGTAATTCAAACGTTACAAGTTTATTTTTATTTCTGTTATTTATCAGGTGTCTGTCGCTATTTTTATTTTATTTATTTAGATAATATTTTATTAAAAATCAAAGCAACCGTTAAAATACTAATTTCTTTAAAAAAGTCTCTGCGGAAATCTCTAGCTTTTAAGCTCTAAATAGCCCGCAAAAACCTTTTCTGTGAAATAAATATAGAATTAATATCGGTGTCATTGCCCAGTAATAAAATACCGCAAAAGAGAACGCTATGAAAAAAAATTAAAATATAAGAGTCGAGCTGTATTAACGTCTTTTAATTTTCTTACACTCCAAAAAGGTCTTACGACATTCCTCTTAACTCACTACTGGGGCAATGTTCTCTTCCTACTATACTCACTAGTGAAGCGATGTTCACCTTCTTTATTTTCTTTCCTGCTATACTCACTATTGAGGTGATGTTCTCCTTCTTTATTCTCTTTCCTAGTAGACTCACTAGTGAAGCGATGTTCCCCTTCTTTATTCTCTTTCCTACTATACTCACTAGTGAAGCGATGTTCTCCTTCTTTATTCTCTTTCCTACTATACTCAACAGTGAAGCGAAGTTCTCCTTCTTTATTTTCTTACCTACAATACTCAACATTGAAGCGATGTTCTCCTTCTCTATTCTCTTTCCTGCTATACTTAGTAGTGATGTGATGTTCTCCTTCTCTATTCTCTCTGCTAACTAGTATTCTGCTATTACCGGGAGAGCGATCAGGTTGAAGAATGTGTTTCTAGTTAAGATCTGGACAAAACATTTCTGTATATCTGATGGTTATTTTATATCTTAATAAAGTTGTCTATCAATATAGCTACAACCTTTATCTGAAGGCTTTTTGTAACATACTTGACGGATAACCGTGAAAATTGGAAAAGCAGGTTGAATCGAGCAAACGATTTATCTTACGATTGTCGCCTTGTATTTTTGAGATTCGTTTTGCTTTGTTATTGGCGATAAATTCAATTTTGAACGAACATTTTCATCTTTAAACTATTATAGGCACATATATCTTAGTTGTTTAAGTCGCTCTCTCTGAAATAGTTGAATATGTATGGAAGAGGTCCATGTCACGAAGTAAAAAATCGCGTTTTCCCTTGATATTAAGATGATCAGGAATCGTGACGCATTCGAAGATAGAAGGTTTGGAGGCTGTTGCTTTACAAGCGGATGGAATCATCGCGATATTTCGATTTAATTATTTATTATATTTATATAAATAGTATATGTAGATATTTAAATATATAATTATAGTAAGTAGTAGCCTTTACTATATTTATGTAAGGTGTTTTTATGTGATTATTTTCCCTTTCTGGCTAGACAAACACCCAAAAGACTTGGTTTCCGAATTGACTTGCATCTAGTACAGGAAACATCTTGAACGCCATGACATCCAGAGAGTCAGAGACTAGACGCTCGATGGTGAACTAGGAGCGTCTTCCGCCGGGGAGACCCCTTCCAAAGCTATAACCACTCAACAAATTGCAGTTGAAATAAGGAACACGAAAAAAAAATTCCCCTTCAATTTGATTTGATTTTTTTTTTGGGTTTTTTATCTCTGCATCTCCTGACGGTTAACAGGTAGAGAATGCCTTCATCATTAAGTTAACCGTAATATGTGAAATTTGTACAACACACACAATCGTGCTCCTAGTTAAGTATTAGTATTTTAAACGGTTTTATTTAGTTCGACCCGTACGGAATTTATTTGGATCAAAATTAGAAATTGAAATTTAAGCACCTTCCCGTTGTCAGATTGATCTAAAATTTGGTACACACATTTAATTTAGATGACAATACAATATAATAAAATCAATAACATTATAAGTCTAAGATGGCCGCCGATACAAAATGGCGAATTACGTATTTTTCCTTAACCCCCTCAATATGGTATCAAATGAAGGGGCTACACTAGTAAAACACGATGATTATGTCAAAATTTAAAATTCAAGATGGACGCCGTTCCAATATGGCAGACTAGGTACATATTTTTCCACAACCACCACAATATGGGTATCAAAAAAACCGTTAAACTAAAAGTTTTTTAAATGTATTTATTTAATCTTTGATCAAATTTTCAATATTGCAGCGACAAACTTTCAATTCCAATCTTAACTCCACACGATCCATGCAAGTTTGCATTCGCTTTGGAACGAACTGCAGACGAATCCTATTCGATCTTAACGTTAAGCTTAAACTAGAGATTACAAGCGTTTTTAATTATAACTTTTAGTAGAATAGAAATTTCGTTCCAGTAGCTTCGCTGCGAGAATATATTTATTTATATTTAACTACATTAGTTGTACACGTATATAATAAATGGTGTGTGTGTGTATTTGTTTGTGGGATTATAAAACAATAATGGCGGCGCATTCGAACACAGATCTTTATTTTATTCTTAACGGCGTAACAATCTTTTCGCTCTATATTTCGGTTAAATGTCAAAAAACAAAAATAACAAATACATGACGTATATAGAAGCTTTAAGTAATAAGTAAATAAAAACTAACTACTATTATACAAATTTATATATGTGTATGTGCGTGCGTGCATGTGTGCGCGTACGCCTGTGCACATGCGTGAGCGCGTGTGTTCTTGCGTGTGTTTGCGTGTGTACGTGCATGTGTGCGTGTGTGTAAATATAGGGTGGGCCATAAATTTTTGCACTCTTGAAACATGTGTAGAAATAAAAGTACAAATGTTATTTTGTTTATGATTTATTTACCGTAATTATCATTTATTAAAATTTATTTTTTAAAAATTACATCGTCGAGATGTGCTCCGTCTCGCCGTTGGCCCCTTACTCTCACGGTTTTGGAGAAATCAAGTGTTGCTATTTGCAAAAATTTTTGGCCTACCCTATATAATATTTTCTGTCATTTCTAGAGAGTACTTGGCTATAACAACAAAATTGATGTGAACATTGGATAGATAGCACTCGAAACGTTGGAAAAAATAAATAAAAATAACTTGCTACATGCATGCTATTGACTTACTATCGTTTAATATCGCAATATATTTCTAAAGGAATTATAACCCGACTACAGGCATAATAACAGTCTAGTTAGAAAACCATAAAGTCAAACTACGCAGCAACTAAAAGATAATAAAAATCCAATAGGAGCAAAACATTGGCGCAAATTCTGTTTTATGTGCACAGAGATAAATATACCGTCGGCAACTGACCTATAATACGCCTTATCTTATCTAGTTGTCAGCCAAATTGTATGTGACAGATAAACAAACTAATTAAGAATCTCCAAGTGTAGTTCCAGGCTTTGAGTTTACTAAGAAATACATTTGACGACAGAGGATATAGGTCAAAGAATGACAATCCTGAGGAAAGTCCTGAGATTATATACACATTTGATTTAATTTATTGAATATGGAAGAATGAAAGAATTTTATGGATAATTTATTTCTTTTTTCTTCTATATTTTTACTGTAAATATCATCATCATCCTTAGCCAATAGATATATACTGCAAGTCGCTGTGCCTGATTCTTCTGCAGATCCTACCATTTGTGCCTAAAATAAATAAATATATAATATTAAAACAATAAATCGTTTATTTAATGGAATCAGGCGTTATTTTGCGGAAGTCCATCCTAAGTAAGAAAAGGACCAATAATTAGCCACTTCCGCATACGTTTTTTTTTTGCAAATTTTGGTTAAACTTACTATTTCGTTCACCTCCTCGGGATGCAGTGCTTTCTCTAATAGATCTGATAAATGATAAGCTCAGATAAAATAATGATAAGCTCTCTTGATAAGGGACATTAGTAAAAAGACGTAGTTACATACAGAGATAGGAAAAACGAGTTTATTGGTAAAGTTTTGTAAACTATATTTTAGAGAAAATGCCGATTTGGATTTTATTATACTTTTTAACTTTTTTGCTAACTGATATGCTGGGCAGCCATTGTATGAAACAAGCGAAAGAACCGGAACATTGTCCTTGTGTTTTTTTGGTAAACCCATTGGCATGTGCGGAAGTGGCTAAATATTGGTCCTTTTCTTACTTAATAAATCATTTATTTGACCCATGCTACAGAATGTCTGTTTGTAATTTTAAAACCACAGCTTTTTACTACATGCATATAAATTTTTACATGCATTTTTACATGCAACACACATTTTTTTTTCCTTTTTGCCTAGCTATCTGTTTGTTGTATCTCTGAACGTGTGAAGTCTTCGATTTTGGGACTATGTAACATTATACAAGCCAACATCTACCATTCTAGTTTCATTGCATCAAAGCAATACATTGAAGGTTTTTTTTTAGAAAAAAAAAACTGCATAAAATATATATTTAGATACTTAAATTACTTTGGAGAATAATTTTCAATACTAAAATTTTTAACAAAATTCAATTATATCGAAAAGCCAATACAATATATGTGAAGGTAATTTTCCAATACTCATGACTTTCAAGAGGACAAGGTAAAGTCCTTACAGGATAGCTATTTGATCAGAACAATAGTTTCTTTAAAATATGAAGGTATTTCCTAGTTCAATATACATTGCGGTTTAGCTCGATCGAGTTAAAAAGGACTAGCAGCACAAGCTTCAATGTACATTAAACATTTTTTTATCAATCGTTACCATTGTATGGCAGAACCAAACAGATTTATCCGTGTGTATTTAATGGTAATTGTGGTTGGACAGACTCAAAAGTGCTACATAAGGCACTTTGGCTGTGCTGTTTCAAAAATGCCAACGTGGTACAAAATTTAGTTTTGCAATTTTAGATATTGCCAACTTGTTTATATTTTACTTTACGTGGCTTTTAGTAACTGAACATTTATCTTATTATACAGGATGATTGGATATAAGTGTAAAAGTTTTAGTGGAATAAATACTCATTAATTATCAAATGGCAACTAATTTAAATTAATTAATGGCAGACGATGGCGCAAGATAGAGAAAGTGGAAGTCCCTCGCTTCAGAGGCCAATACCCACTTTGAGTCACTGAGCCACCGGAGTAAGTAAGTAATTATCAAATAATCTGTATTACTCTTTCTCTTTCTCTCTCTTTCTCTCTCTTTTCAGCCGATGGACGCTCACTGCGAGGCAAAGGCCTCCTCCAAAAGATCGCCACTATGACCAGTCCTGGGCTGCCAGCATCAAGCGACTTCCCACAACCTAAACTATGTCGTTGACCACCATAATGGGTAACCTCCCCAGGCCGCGTCTACCGACTTGTGGTCACCGCACGAGAACCTTTCAGTCCTAGCCACAAACGATTGCACGATCACCACCCGCTGCCATTTCAGATGAGCAATTCTTCCAGCTAGGCCGGTGATCTTAGTTCTATGTTACTACCTATCCAAAAATCAATGTTTTCAGAAATAATACAATAATAATACAGTAAGAAAATGCCTTCCAGATATTAAAATTAATTATCGTTTACTATGTACCCCTACAGACTTAGTACCAGAAGCTGTTAGCCTATCACATTTAAATATATAAAAAATGTGTTATATTTCAGAGTTCACTTTATACAGGTTGATTCGAACGAAATAGGTTGAAAAAGATAAAGATAAAATTCTTTTGTTTAACATTGGAACTTTTCAAAGAACTCTATTTGATCGTCTACTTATTACAATTTTTCTAATCTATTTTATTGTTGACTATGCTATACAAGGTGTTATGGTTGTAAAGAAGACGCAGGAAGAAACTTCATAACAACAAATCTTTTAATAAAGTTAAATAACTTTTTAATATTTGCAAAAGCTTTAAAGACTTGCTCACAAATGCGATATACGTCCACAACTTTAAAGATTTTACAGGTTTAATTCATCCTGTATAACGAAGTCCAAGACCCGTTGGTTGACCGCAAGAGAATATTTTATTATTGTCCTTGAAATTAGTGTAATAATTATTATAATTTTAATTTATTGCTATCTTAACCGGTACAGCGGATATAAGAAAATACTTAAGAAAAGTAAGATATGGTAAGCAAACAGAATAAAGAGAATGACGGACAAAACGGAGCGGCCAATAGGGGGGTTCCTTAGAAAAGTACAGCAACATGAAGACTCTCCCTGAGTCGTAAAGAGATAGTGAACAGGTCGCATAGTGTTCATATGACAGCTGGAACCACGATGATGAAGAATGAAGATATAGCGGTCTTTGTTTTCCACTCCAGGACTTTAATGTGGAAAAAGAGGAAGGAGAAGTAGAGGTTTTAGAAAAAGAGAGAAGACCACGATCACAAGATGGACAGATGACCTGGTTGACACATCAAGAATGCAGTTCAGTCTGTGGCGTGCTTATCGCGCGCCACTCAAACACCAAGCTCTTACCCACGTGACCGTCAATCGCATGGCGGCGGCGGCAGTGAAACAGATACATGACAGATGGCGCCACAGTAGACGCAACGAAAATCTGCATCGCGCTGTTGAGAGTCTCCGCGCTCATTATAAGGGCTAGCGGAGGTGCGGTCAACAGAGGAAGAAGCAACTGAAGATCAAGAAGCGACCGACGAACAAGAAGCAATCGACGAACAAGATACAACCGACGAACTACCGAAGCACAAGAAGCTACCGAAGAACAAGAAGCTACCGTACCACGACCACTCCTACAAGTCTATGCTTTATATTACTTTATCTAGTTTTATTTATGGTATCTGGCATATACTTATACTACTGCGGTCAAATTATACACAAGCCTGTAGAAGTACGTTCAATTCGAATCTTAATAAATAAAAATATACGATTGCATACAATTAAATGTACGTGATTTCCACGGTACATCATTGCAGCCATTTTGAAAGGCGTTGGAACATAATTAAATCGCGTCGCGGATATTACTCCTGCATTCGACGGAAAATCTGCACTCGACTCGACGGCCGAGAGCCGCAGGAGTGTACTGTAGACGAGCAATTTATTTTTTAATTTCATGACAAATTAAATTTCTTACTTTTGAAATGTTTACGATTTTAATATGCGAAAATTATTAATTGTTGATATACTTTACTAGCACAAAACTGTCTTAGTGGTAAAAAGATAACAAATCGCAATATTAGACCATGTTTATTTTGATTCATAAACTTGTCAGGCGCTAGAAGGCATAGCAAGGCATGACAGGTCTAGCGATGTCCGTATCCAATAATTTGCCGCGACCTATATCATCAGTCTACCTAGTGGCGTGGTCTTCTTACGCCGTTTCTAATGGCTCGAGGTTGCCACTCTAGAGTTTATTAACCCCAACCGTAGGTTCCATGCCCACTGCTATTTCAGACAAGCACTTCTTCGAGCTATGTCGTGACTCTGGTTCTTGCAGATCTTCTCGTTTATATAACAGATATGCATCTTGCACTAATCCTTCGCAATACAAATAACTCTTACGCGTTGTGTCTAAAATAAATATATAAATAGAATAAAATCAAAAAGCCTTCATTTGACCATTACAGAGTTTTCTATAATATGTATAGAAATAAATGAAATTGTTGAATCTGTTTTTAATAATTAAATAACCACATTTTTTTACATGCATATACATGATATGTGCAGTACTTATAACAAAATTACATTTTTTAATTTTTTGTGTCAGGATGTTTATTTGTCTGATAATGGTATATTCTCCCATAGATATATGGAGGAAACTTTTGCCTTGCAGCGAGCTTTTATCCACAGACAAAAAAGCCTGAAATTTCCTTACACTAAATAATCTTTAAAAAAATTAAAATCCGCAATGTTTATTAATCAAGCGCGCAAACATTATTCCAACGAAACATTTCACTCGTGAAAATGTTAAAGTCGACGAATTCATGATATATTCATTTAACATTCCGTATACGTTAAACAGAGCGAAGCAAATGGTCAAATATTTATGAAGATTTCTGAAAAGGTCGCAACGCGCGAGAGCATACTTTGTGGAATGATTTTTCAGCTGCAATAGCCTATTGTCGCACGGAACGTGCTGTATGCGGATTTTAAAGAAAATCATATTTGACAGACCGTAAATATTTCTAAATAAGCTTTTTCTCGTAGCACATGTCTACGAAAAATTAAAGCTCTACGCTAGACTACGGCGTAGACATTAATTCTACATTGCTGTTATATAGGTTGTTTATTTATTGTTGTTAAATCTGGGTTAATGTTTATTAGTCTGCAAAAATATATAAAACTTTTACATCTATTTTCAAATATCCCTTATAAAGTGATCACGTTGAAATATGTTGAATTAATTAATTTTTCTATACAAATGCAACATCCCTATGATTCCTTGCCGTAGTATCTACAAGAATCTATATCAAACAATAATTTATATTATTATGTAGCTGTACAAATTTTGGAAAATTATTTTCTTACCATTTTATCATTACGTTTTTTATTTTCACTGAAAGTAGTGATTTTTGTAAAGGACTTACTATATATTTATTAACAGAAAATTATCTACAAATTCACCCATTTTAAACCTTTACATCTAAAACCAATCATTCTGTGTAGTTATGTAGTTGCTTTTAATTGGTATCAGAGTATTGTCACTATTTGCAAATCCCAATAACGTGCATGACCTCCCTTTGCTACTATTAGGCTACAATCAAACTTTGTATCCGATGTAGCTGATTTATATTACTACCTCATGTAGCTGATTTATATTACTACCTTATATAGCAATATTGCAGCACACAAAATACTCAAGATAGCTGCTTTATATATTACTGTTGTATATGTGTTTGTAGCTCTTTTATTAAGCTTTTTTTAAATTAGCTATTTTAGTGACTATCGTACTTAGCTTCCTATGTAGCTGAGTCATATATATATATATATATATATATATATACCCACCTTTTATGTAACTGCAAGATGGGATCAGAAATAAATAACTTCGCTGAAGAATTGCAGCTTAAAGAATTACTCGCCCGAAGTGTCGGTGGGTGGGACCCATCAATGGCCATTTGGACCGAAAGGTTCTCGAGTGGTGACAACCACCTGGTAGTCGCGGCGTCGGTAAACTCCCCACTAGTTGGAACGACGGAATTGTCAAGGTCGGGGGAAATCCTGAATCCTCAAAAGACCTGTCTTCATCCTCATGGTGGCCAGGCCCTTCCAAAGATCTCCATCTTTGCGAGGGCCTGCTCATTGAAGTGGCGTCTATCAATACCACGATTTTCCCTTACATAGCTTCCTTACTGTGCTATTATACAGTTTTTTTTTTTAACAAAGGTTTAGTAGGTTTTATTCTATCACAACTTTATTATTCTTATACTCTATTTAGAAATAATATTATGTATAGTTTTACTTTTAACTTACCGTCCGGATCTTTTAATCGAATACTACTATTTATATTTCCCTCATAGAGCTATTTTTTTTTAGATATTTATATATTTTTTCACCAAAAATTACCTTTAATTACAGTTGCGAGCATTAACAAGCGGCCGTAATAATTCAAAACTGAAATAACTGGATTCCTTTCTAAATATTATCGCTATAGTACACATTGGAGTCGTAGTTTCAGCCCATAAAAGCCTACTGCAAGGCATATGCCTCCCTCAAAGATATTTATCCGAACCCGCGACCTACGAGCGCAATTCTTAGAAGTCATTACTCATTACTCTCCCTCTCTCTCTCGTTATATATATTTATATATATATATATATATATATATATATATATATACATATATATATTTACATATATACATACATATATGTTAATGCATGTGCACATACGCACATGTATAGATATAAGTACATATATATACATGTATATATATGGGTAACTAAAAGTATTATACTTTATAGAGTAATTGAAAGCCTTCATTTGTCAACTAACGTTCTAGGGAAATGAATAGCAATGAATATATGAATATATTCAAGTTAAATTTTTTAATATCAACACATCGCGAAATACGATTTTCCTGTTTTTTCTCATTTCGCATTTAATTTCCACAGAGAGCACAGCACTATAAGCGCCACAAACGAGTTAAGTTAAATCGACGTAGTTAGTATAAGTTATAAAGTTTCCCCACGTAGAGTAACTTAAAATTTACGGTTTAAAAGACATTAATGCTACAGTTTTGCGGATAACTTTTCACGTGGGAAAGTAAATATGGTATACTTTTTTTAAAATTCTTGTATTTCGAACTGTTACCGAAGACCGCGTTCGAAAACATATAATTAATATATAATTAAAGCATAATGAAAACGCTTTTTATTTCTGGCCAGTACGGATACAATACTTTTTGTTTTAAATCATTCTTGCGTGTTTGAATTGAAATTGGAACACGCACGAATGACTGAATTATTCGAATTTGGAAGCATTCGGCAATGTGATGTATTTATGTTTAGTTTATAAAGGCATATAAAGTTATATTCCACAACAGAATAAACTAGATATAAGTATTCGTACGGTAAGTTACCCTATCTGAAGGTACGCTATATAAATATGATAGAGTTAGCTTTGAAATGCCTTCTCTTATAGTAAGCTATATAAGTTAAGTATAAAGTATAGAAAGAACAGTGTATTACATATAATACTGTGATAAAAAATAAGGTGAATTTGTTCATAAAATGTAAATTCTTTATTTATTATTTCAAATCAATTTCAGCGTCTTCAAAGTAATCCTCGTCAGATGAAACCAACTTTTGACAACGCTTTTTACAGTCTTCAAAACATCGAAATAGCCTTCAAGATTTTCTTTGATTCGGTTTTAATCTCCTAAATTGTGTCAAAACAGCGTCCTTGAACTAGCTTTTTTAATTTGCTGAACAGCCAGGAGTAGTACGCAGTCAAATCGAATACGGTGGTTGCGAAAGGTTTTCAGTTTTGATGATTTTGTGATAAAAAATTGGGCTATTTTGAGCTGGAAAACTCGTGTAACTTCGAGATAGTTAAATTTTTTGATAAACTAAGGCCTGGCAAATATTAAAAACAGTCCTATCAACCTAAAAAAAATACTTGCCTTTCTTATGGCCGAGAGTTTTAAATTACAACTACAATTATTACAATTTAATATTAGATCACAGCAGCACATTTATGTGTAGATATACGTACACTTTTCCGATATGTTTATAATAAATAAAGTATAATATATATTTATAAATAAAAACATCTAACTTGCATCGCACTTGATCCAGAAAGAATAAAGAAAAAAAAACTGAATTTATGGACAAAATCAATGGTCTAGTAGATATTACTTTATCATTTTCTTGTAAATAGGTAGTGACTTAGCATGTCTTATATTTAGCCGTAACGGATTGTAAAATCGAAAGGCTTTTGCGGTAAAAGCTTTTATTAAGCTTGTAATGTTCACATCTGTATTGCTGGCCACCTCCGCTACTATACTTTTATGTAAAATCATTCTTAGGCGTTGGAATTTGAAATTCGAACTTTGATTTGAATTCGGAAGACAGTGATGTGGTCTAGACTTGTGTAAATTGTAAATACTCTTTGCACATATGTAAATACATCATCTTGGTCACTCTTATTATAATTTTCCTTTCGAGGTCGGCTGGTAAATCACTTTCATCTGAAAATGCGTATAATTCTTCTATGTATAATCAGATTTGTGTTCGGACATTACCTCACCTCTGCTTATTTCTGTATCTTTAATTTGTAGTTTGAGAAATTATTATTAGGAAATGATTTAGAATTGTATTTATATTTGTTTCATATCGGTTTTTTAATATTTTTAATGAAGTATTTTTTGTATCAATAAATTATGATGGTACACCCCTATCAGTTTGTTCTTGTTTTAATGTATTATTTTGTATTTTATTTTATAATAGTAAGTAATCAGTTGGTACCATGACACTGGGAGGAAACGTGGGGTCAATAGGGAGGAGGTCACCATTTGCCTGGTCCCAAATAAAGTGGTATTCGTACGAGCTTAAGCTCTTAAAGCGGTCAAATGAAATGAGCCTGCTCTAAGGCAGGTAATTCACTAGATTACCCGACCAGTTACAACGGCCTGCGGACTTTATCGCGAGCGGCGCAGAATTTTGGCGGCTTAGCGATGTTTTAACTCGAAAATATTTTACCGTCTCTACCATTCGATAATGCGAATAAAATGTTTTTTATTAAAGCCGTAAATATTTATTGTGAAACATTTTTACATTGTAGATATTTTTTTCTTTTAAAAACGCCCCCGCTATTGGGGGCCTCTCGTACCCCTATCTTTGGTGGGACAGGGACTTTATTGGCAATTTAGTTTTTTCACATAATTTTTTATTTTCTCTCTCTTCTTTCATACTTTACTTTCTCTTTCGGTCTATTATCTATAGCTACATTTCTGCTTTCTTTCCCTTTTGCTCTGTCCATCTATCATTCTTTTTCTTTTTACATTTTCAATTTACATTTTTATTACTTATATCCTATAATTATTTTCTATCACAATTTTATGTATCATTTTGGTTCTATTTTGTCATTTTTTATCTATTTATCTATTTATTTAATGTGTTTGCTTTTTTATTGTAGATATTTGAGACGTATATGCGATCAAAACTTTTCTACTCATTTTTTATATACTCGTATATACTGTATTAGCTGTTCTAATAGACTTTGTATTGCCAAATGTTATTCGCCTGTCGCAAACTGAACAAAATAATAATGTATCGTATTTCTAAAGGATAATTTAATTTGTTGTTTTAAATATGAAATACATAGCTTATTTTATTATAGATAAAAACTAACCAATGCTGATGTTAAAACCACTATATCAATACATACATTGACACAGCGGTTAAATAAATACAAACTATTATTCTAATCCAATTTATTAATATAGATATTATGTGCTTTGAATTTAATAGGTGGATTTAATCTACAGGATGATTAGTTATAGGTGTGTAGGGTTTTCGTACGAAATATAACGACTGACAAAACGTCACATAGGTTGTTTTTTTATAGCCCCCGCTATTGGAGGCCTCTCATACCCCTAATTAGTTGGGATCAGGATCTTTGTTTACAAATAAGTTTTTCAGATTTTTCATCTTAATTCTTCACTCACTGTGATACTTCTCAATTTCTTTTATTCTTACCTTATTTCCATCATAATATCTTTCATTTTGTTCTTAAATTCCTTCTCGCTTTCATCGCCTTCCTTCCATCATCTAATTACTTTTAGGTGGCTTGGTACATTTTTTTTATTCTTTATTTTATTATTTATATATTCTATTTTTTTATCACAATTTTCTTTGAGTTGTGCTTTCTTAATTCATTACTACACTTTTCTTAGTCTATTTTTCTCATTATTAATTGATTAGTTATTTTATGTGCATTTTATTAGGTACCTACTTATCTATACTGTTTCCCATAGGTAGTGTTGGACAGAGATAGTGGTCTACGGAGCCGAAATTAGACGATTGTCTCTTTCCAAAGATCGATGTGCAAATTTTATCGCCGGGTACTGCTGATAGTTTATATTTATATATTTGTACAGACTCGACTTTAAAAAAATCTATGTGCAATGTGTGTGCTTTTACAATATAACAGATTATATACAGGAAGCTTTCATATGTGTGCTTAGAGTTAGTACACTGTAAATAATTTCATAGAAAGCTATGTATATATAAGTATAAATATCATTTTCGGGTCCTATTATGTTATGGAAATATATTTCACTCAGTATCTTTCGGATATTCTTCTAAGTTCTGAGTTATTTATCAAACTAATAGCTGTTAGAATCAACTTGAAGTTAATAGGATGTGTAATGTAATACAGTGTTTATTATTTTCACAAAGTGTTACAAACTTTATTAAAAATTTTCAAAATACGGATAAGCTCAAACATAAGTCTCTTCTAGCTTAAACATAAGCGAAACAATAAAGCTAGGTAAACCAATTATCTGTTATATTTAATTAACTATAATAATGCAAGTTTTTATTGTGGATTTCTCTGTCAGGTTTAAATTACTTTTCGATAATAATCTTTGAACTAATTTGTATTCTGCGGCTGGTAGGACTTGGAGATAGTTTTTTTTTTTTTAAAGTTTTATTTACAAGTTTTTCTCTACCATAGACTCTACTCTAGACGGGGATGAGAAATCCTGCAATACCAGGAAATGGAGGGCCCAGGCTGTGTCAGATTTTTACTGACTAAAATCACTCTTTGTCGGCTCTGTTACATTCAAGTTTCTTATAGTTACATTTACTTACTGTCTAATATATCTATGATATTTATTATTTTTATTTATATTACACTAATTATTTTTTAAGCCATTGACATGTATTTAATTAATCTATGCTTATATGGTATTGGTTAATTTCTATACATAATTCCTATCTATGTATTCTTATTTATACAATGCAATGATGAGATAGTCGCAGTTTGAAGTCCAAAGTAGGAGTGTGTATATTGCATTGTTTCCGTTTGCAGTTTTTGCTGCTAGCTATTTTGGCTTTGAGCAGTTTCATCAAAACTGAGCTCGCGGAAACAGGAGGTCCGTGAGCCAAAATTTTCCGCTATATGATCGTACTTCAGTTACAACGACGTTTGCTCGAAGAGGGACTATACCTGTGCAGGTTTACAGTGTTTTACTGGAGTGTAGTGATTATGACTAAGTAAGAAAGGGACCAATATTTAGCCACTTCCGCACATGCAGTGGTAGTCGTGCAACAAAGTAGCCTGTCTCTGTGTTTGGCACTAATCGGTGTAACATAACTCCTGAAGATGTCTCGTGGAGGGGTGAAACACGTGTTGAGTAATTTGGCGGTGGCGGTTGTGTGATTCGCATTGTTTGCCGCATACGCATTTATCAGCGGGCGGTGCACTTTGTTGCACGACTACCACTGCATGTGCGGAAGCGGCTAAATATTGGTCCTTTTCTTACTTAGGATGGACTTCCGCGAGGTAACGCCTGATTCCATTAAAAGAAATGATTACGACTACTCGGCGGCCAGAAGCGACGAGTGCTGACATTGACTCTCGCTTGCAATTGCAATCTGTAGCCTAGCGTCAAGACGACAGCGGTGAGGAACGCCGAGCAAATATAGAGCATATCTATATAAATTCAAAGAACTATGAAAAGAATAATTAACCAATAAAACGACATAAAATTATCGGCCAATCAAAAGGCGAGAAATATTGTAGAGCGCCGTCTCTTTCGTGCAATGTTAATATGAAACAAGCGCTGTGACGTCAAGAACATTTGAATTAGGTATGTATAAATATCCCCGTTTCTAAATTCAACGAATAAAGACTGCCAAATAAGAAATTCAAGTCGTATGACGAGTACATCTTATTGGAGAGATTTTAAACTAGTATTTCCAACTTTGCCTCCTTTGACAAACTATCTGAAAGGCAATAAACTTCGCGAGTACGTGCTAAGAATATCTGCCGATAGCCGCACTTGCTTCGATATCGTCACTAAACATACATATAAAATATTAGGGTGTCCTTACTTTTAAAAAAAATGTGTATATTTCTTACAACAGAGTGTTTTTTTGGTTTTGTACAGTTGTACGTAATTTATTTTATTACATGTGTGGTAATATCATCATTAAATAAAAAATAGAGCATAAAACTGTTCTGTGGTAATTATTTACATTTTATAAACATTGCAACTCTGGGTTAATCTGACAAAAAAGAAAGATGAATGTTGAATAAATCATTTGCTTACTAAAAAATTGCCGGGTCTTAATCCCATAGATATTTAAAATAAATAATTGCAAAACTACATTGTTGCCTATTTAAATAATTTTCTAAATAAAGTCGAACGATTCGTGTGAAAATGTACATGTAAAACATCTATTGTAAATTTTACAGATATTAGTAGTTTGTTGAGTGTTGTTTCGTTTGTACTAAGAGATGTACATGTTTCGATACAAAAATCTTTTAAAACGTAAGTTTGATTTCGTAGCCAAGGAATAAAAGTTTCCTTATACATATTATATGACTAGTAGATTCATAGATAAACTAATGTAACAGACAAATCAGGCGGAATGGTAAGTTAATGTGATACTAGGCAGGCTAGATAGATAGTATATATTGCGACTGTGGCTTCAAAGTTCTAGAGAAGAGAGGCTTGCTCTCGTAACTTGAACAGACAAGTTGTTAAGATCGTTGTCAAGCGTCCTTCTAATCAATTCTGAAAAATTATCAATTAGGCCTTTATTCAGCATACAGAAGTACTAAGTTTAAAAATGATTAAGGTTAGGAAACATTTGTTTTGGTACAGAAAATTTCGTGTATCTAGTATCAATATTGAACCCCAATGGTATCTCAGCGGTTAGGACTAAGATTTGCAATCATAAGTCGCGAGATCGAATCCCAAACACCAATCTTATGTAATTCACACTTAGTACATTAATTATTGTATATAGGATTATCTGCTCACAAACAAGTTTCCAGAGAGGCAGCAGCTTCCTCTGCATACCATAATATCACACTGCGATCGCCAACCCGCCTGTGAAATGAGGCGATTGTGGTATATCCCCCATATATATCTTTTGGGAAGGCCTATGTCTTGTAGTGTTTGTCTGTGGGTTGAAACGACGACGATGGCGATGGAAGACATATGATATAACTACATTATACATGACTAGGATTGACATATCAGCTGGTCTTCTTGGAAATCTATGAACGTGGAGAAGGCCCATATCCAGCTGTGGGCAACCTGCATCTGAAAATATGATTATAATATAAGTAAGAAGAAGAGAAGCGAATACGCTATTATTTGACTAATGATTTTTACATCGCAGCTTATCTTTTAAAATTTAAAAAGGAATACTAAATAATCATATTAACTTTTGGTATGTTTGAAAGGTTTTGCTATATAAACATAAATATTATTGTAATTGTCTAATATCATTTGAAGTGAAATACATTAAACAGTCTTTTTTTAAGCTACATCCAGACGCAAAGGTCATATACCTTATTACGCCCACCGCATGAATACACGGCGCTGTCAACGTGTTTACATTAAAACCTTTTATATTCTAATGCTATGATATTTTTTCTTAGTATAGATAAAATATAAATAAATTCATAAATTTTTTTCTTGGCATTCAAACTTAAGTTCAGGGTTGCCACAAATGGATCCATTTTTTGTTGGACTACATGTATATTTTGATGTAGTGCGTGGTAGTTTTAATGGACGACCTACACAGTAATTATTTATTTATTCATTGGTTCATGTTATTACTTATTTACTTTTTACTTATACTTCATACTTATCTTTATACTTATTTACTTATTTTTTATGGCTCCCGCTATTGGAAGCCTCTCGTACCCCCTATCTGTCGTGGGACAGGAACTTTTTGTGCAAATTTGTTTAATTTTTCACAATTTTTTTTTTTATTTTCGTTCTCTTCTTTCGCACGTCACACTATCTTTCGGTCATTTTTTTCATTCCACAATTCTACTGTCTTTCCCTTTCGCTCTGTATCGCCTTTCATTCATTCCTCATTTCTTTTTACATTTCTAAAATTCTTCTACTTAAATTCTACTTATTTACTTATTAGACCATATGGATCCGAGACGTAGTCACTTACGACGATAAGTAAGAGGTTGTAGAGTAAATAAGAGGGCTCCAACTAGAGAGGAATGGTGATGGTCATGCTTAGAGTTTCGATGCGAGATCGAATCGGAAATGAGGACATCCGCAGAAGAACCAAGATCGTAGCTCGAAGAGCACGTCGGTGATCTTGGTTCTTCTGCACGTCTGAAGTGACACTAGGCGGGGCACGTAAGTGGCCGTTGGGGCCAAAACGGTTCTCGAGTGACAACCACGAGACACTATAGGCGCTGCGTGGGGTTGAGGGTAGTTGCTGGACGCAGGCAGTGCTGAACCAGCCATCATAGCGATCTTTGGGTGAAGTCTATGCCTTACAGTGGGCGTCCATCGGCTGAAAAGAAGTCAGAAGAATCCAAACTGATAAACACTAGAATCAGATTAAGATGCCCAGATATTTCAACTTAAAGCTACGAGGGTTGCAAACATGCCTTCATGTGAGATGAACCTTTAACATGACTGATGGTTTTTTTTTATTAATTAGACAATTATCGGTAGACGGGCCGAGCCGGACTAACGATCGGCTGGGTGCAGCGGAACTCTTTATTTACGAGCAAACATTAGAGAAATTGTTACTTAAACTTGTGTTATTTTTAATTCTTTCAATAGTGTACAGCTATAATAGGAGAGGAGAACATCGCCTGTTGGGTGAGTAAAGAAGAGTGTCGCCAGGCCTTTCAGGAGTTCTACAATAAGGTAATAGGAGGAACAATAAAAAGCAATAATTAAATGGAAAAAAATACAAAAATAATGAAAATAATAAACAAAATGATTGTGATATTAGAAATGTAAATTAAGTGCCATATAGACAGTAAGAAAATTAACAAGATTTAACAATAAATAAGTTGTTAAATGATAAAAATAATAAACGAAAGAATTGTAGAACTGTGGAGAGAAGGCGAAGCAAATAAGGCAATGTACAGAAAGAAGGAAAGACATTGAGAAGGGCGACAGATGAGTAAGCAAATCAATTAAAATTATTCGAAAAATTATAATGTAAACAAAGACCTGGTCCACTCTTAGTAAGGGTTAAACGAAAGGTCCTTAAAATGAGTTGAAAAAGAAACCTACTTCGTGTCGGTACAACGTGCAGAATTGTCCTTCGAGCATCTGCTTATTTAGCTTGCGATTTAAGTTTGACTATATACACTTGTGTATTACAACCGCTTTTAAAATCCATGCCTAGGTCTATGTCTAGATGTAGACATACTATGGCTACAATAATGATGATGTCAGCTGATGGAAGCCCACTGCATGGCATTGGCCTACCCCACACATCACCAAGATGCGACGTTAATTACGTCGTCGTCACACCTGGTGAGGTGCCAACCCGGCACGTGGTCACCACTCGAGAACCTTTCGGCCCCAACGATCATAGGTTGCACGTGTCCTTGGTTCTTCTGACGATGATGATATAGTCAGTTATATTGACAATTAAAATATAATACAAGAGTTAAAACATACATTTTATATTCAAAACAAACTGATATGAGAAACTAAAGAGGTTCGTTATCAATCATTCAAACTGCCTGCTGTTGATCTCAAAGGCATATGTATCAATGTAACAGGCGAATTGAGATGCAATATGTGTCATAGATAAATCATAATGGATCAATGAGAAGTAATTACGTTAATATACCAATAAAATACCAATGAAAACTGTATATATATATATATATATATATATATATATATATATATATATATATATATATATATATATTAGCTGATCCCGCAAACGTTGTTTTGCCATGTATGTTATTTTTAGGAAACATTACAAAACAAATTAAAAATTAGGGTTGATCGTAGAGGGATGAACATTTAGAGTTTTATGTATTTTCGTACGCTTTATCATAAAAAATAGCTAAAATTTTTGTTTAAAAAATAAAAAAAATTAGGGGTGAACCACCCTTAACATTTAGGGGAATGAAAAATAGATGTTATCCGATTCTCCACTCTGGCCGATATCTCGCTAAGATTCACAAAAATCGGTCGAGCCGTTTCGGAGGAATTCAACCACGCACACCGTGACACGAGAATTTTATATATTAGATATAAAATTTAAGGTTTTTTTTTTAGTATACAGAGTATATTAGACTATATGTAAAAGTAAACTTTAAAAAAGAAATTCAAAATTCAATATATCTTTATTCAAGTAGGGATTTACATGCGCTTTTGAATCTTCGATTATTTTAACATTATAAGCAGTTAGTTACCGCCGGCTAGAAACGCTGATCTGTTGTAAAGAGATGGCTAGCAACTCAATAGTTGCTGTTTTAAATGAAATTTGACAATTTTGGATCTTTACTTTATAATATCAACAAACCATGTTCCACATATTTCGATCACTAAAACTTTTTAATCTATTGAAAAAATTCATTAATATACTTTTAATTTTAGATTTAAAACTATGAAACGGAAGGTCTATGATATCTTGTGTAAGTTTACACTATATGCGTACACTAAAGACCTATAAGTAGAGGTACGGAATTTTCGCAAAAAAAAATCACCAATTTCGCATTTAAATTTTTCAAACATTGCAAATTTCGCATTAATTTCGCATTTATACTTTAAAACTTATTAAATTTGGGGTAATAGGCATTTTTCGACAAAAATTTTTCAAAATTAAAGGTGCATGCCTTAACATTTGACAAGTTTAGTTAATTAAAAAATCGTAAAAAAATTAATATTCGCAACCTTAAGCGTTCTTTTTTAGTTTGTTACGACGACATTGTATATTTTAAAGATGAGTTAAGCGTCCACTATGTAAGGTTAGATGTCAAATACTCTGTGTTAGATTCTGCTCCATCAAAGGACGAAAAGTTGCATTTGACGGCCAACAAATTGTCATGCATATTATGATTCATATTTTTATTAATGAGTTCATGGATTAGCCCATTGATGGCAGAGTTCGAAAAAAAGATAAGGCGTTTTTCTAAAAATTAGGGATTTTCAACTGACCAGAGGTCTTTTACACAAAACAAAGAGCTTCTTAACTGATAAGTAAGCCAAGAAATATATCCCGTAGGCTTTAGGGGTCTATGATACGGGGTTGACATCACTGAATTTACCTATGAAAGTGTGTATATTCATCAATTAACTTATTTTAAATGATCTTGAAAAACAGAAAAATTGCATACATTTCGCATTTATTCGCATTTATAAGATATTTTCGCATTTATTCGCATCTATTTCGTAAATACGAAATTTCCGTATATACCTATAAGGGTTTGTTAACTTTTGAAGACGACATTTAAACGTTACGAATTTATTTTTATTTCTTGTATTTCTCACGTGTCTGTCAAAATTTTTCATAAAAGATCTTAAACTATGACGCGTAAATAACATGCGTATTAAACATGTATTGTGATGCAATCGTAAAAATACCAAAAAGAAAAAGGATTTCTTTAAAAAGATTTCTCAGAGAATCTCTAGTTTTAAAGTTATAAACAGCATGTTAAATTTTAACATTTAGCATTTATCTATAGCTTTTTTTAACAGTATTATTAACATGTACGTTTCTAAGGATGAAAATAAAATTATTTGAACTATTTATGACTAAGTTTTTTCGTATCTCTTGGTAAATGTAATATGTTTAGTATACGCAATAAAAATAATGTATTTAATATTTGTCGGATTTCACTAAATACTAGAATCCGTCGGAAAATGACTTAGTGGAGTTTTTTTTATGGCTCACGTTATTGGGAGCCTCTCGTACCCCCTATTTGGTGTGGGACAGGGACTTTTTGTTTACATTTATTTTATTTTACATATACTTTTTTTTAATAACTTAGTGGAGATCAAATTTGAGAAAAGTATATCGATTGTGGATACGAGAAAATATAAATATTATACATAAGAAATAAACAAGTTTGAAAGGCTATTGATAAAGATAAGTTAAGATACTTGTATTTAACATTGGAACTCTTAGCAGAAGTATTACTGATCGTCGATGTATTTTTTTTTAATGTATTTCATTCTTGACTCTATTTTGCCTTGCAAGATGTAATGGTTGTAGAGAAGAGGCAGGGAGAAATTCCACAACACATCTTTTATCTTAACAATACTTACCATCTCAGATTTCAAGCAATGCTAAGTAGATAGATAGTAGATAGATAGAGTCAATTTTATTAAACTTTTAGCAGCAGCTTATTTTAATTGATTGTATCACTAACTGGCAAGATATTATAAGGCTCTATTTATGTTGTCAATTTCTAAAATAAAAAAGTGGTTTGTATTGTTGAGTCGATTTGCAAGCGGAGAAGTTACGAACACGACAGGAGGCAGACGGAATACGGGACACAATGCGATTGCAGCCGCTTTTGTGCTATTTGCGAAAAGGCGAATGCGGAACAGAAAAGCATCATGCGACGCAGATTGCTTTGGAGAGGGCAAACTGGGACTCTCAGCTTTTAAAGGCCATTCCTGTGAGTGGAACAAATCGCTGCTGACAACGCATTTCGCTTTTACTTTACATGAATAAAAATGTAATGTAAACAAATCAAAACAAAAAAGTTTTTTGTCGAACAGTAAAAAACAATTGCTACGGAGTTGTATGAAATGTTTCTATTTGAATTTAGTAAATACACAGAACTGTTTTATCATATTTTCATTGTGAATTATGAAAAGGTTATATTCCGCCCTACGATCGCAAGTTTCAGTACTCTACCGCTGGACTGTCTCTACTTAGAAGAACTACTTTGTTGTTGATTGTTAATTGTAAAAAGAAAGTTTCTAACATTTTAAATTCTTTTTAATTTGGACCCCTCATAAGAATGAGTATATAAAGTTATTTCTGGTATTTAATGGAATTAGGCGTTACCTTGCGGAAGTCCATCCTGAGTAAGAAAAGGACCAATATTTAGCCACTTCCGCACATGCAGTGGTAGTCGTGCAACAAAGTGCACCGCCCGCCAGCACGCCGATAAATGCGTTTGCGGCAAACAATGCGAATCACACAACCGCCACCGCCAAATTACTCAACACGTGTTTCACCCCTCCAAGGAGTATTTTTAGTAGTTATGTTACACAGATTAGTGCCAAACACAGAGTCTCTCTGACACGTGTTGCGTAATTTTGCCGCATACGCATTTGTCGGCGGGCTGGCGGGCGGTGCACTTTGTTGCACGACTACCACTGCATGTATGGAAGGGGCTAAATATTGGTCCTTTTCTTAGTTATTTTTGGTGTTTATATTTTAAAATTATACATTACCAGGATTTTAAGGCATTAAAACGAAATAATATTACGTATTTTCAAATAACCTTTAAAAACAAATGCAGGCATCATGTGTATAACAACTTAATATACTGTTGACATCTACAAACAAATAAACAAGAACGTGGTCCATCCTTTTGACGCGGACGATTGGTCATGGTCTGTCTTTGTGACACGCAAAGGCACTGAAAGCGCTGTCACTACACCCGTCCTCGTGTGACATGAGTCTTCAAAGAAAATGCTACCATTCCGGCTTTACAACACACAATCGAAATAACTAATGTTTATGTGTTTTTGTTTTAAAACTTACTTTGTTACGTAGTAGTGTTCATCGTGAGAAATATTTCTAGAGTCTTCTATATTGCGTCATATAAAAATAATTTAATTTATTCTTTCCTTATATAAGATGATAATTTATAGGCGCAAAAGATTTATGATAAAGTTCCACAACATATCTCGGACACGATTTTTTTAGTTTTAAATATAAAATTAAATGAATATTATTAGAAAAAAATTATAGAGTTGAATAGTTTTTAGTTGATCAAAATGTGTGAAACTTGGTGTGTTGACTCATTTACATGATTGATATTATAATTTACATATGAAAGAAAATGCTACATTTTATTAAAAAGAGCAACTATTGAATTGAGCTGGCTCTTCTCAACAGATCAGTGTTTTAACTCGATGGTAGCTTACTATTTTTTAATGTTAAAATAATTGACAAATAAAAATCACTTGTAAATGCTTACTTCAATAAAGATAATATGAATTTTAAGTTAAATTTTGAATTTTGCGTCGGGTCAATACCAGGTAATACGAAGTTTTAAATAAAGAATATAATTACGGAGCTAAAGAAATCTTCAGCGTCTGTTTTTGAACTTTGAATTTAGATTTTTTAAATTTTAAAGAGGTGAATATATAGCCTATTTGACAGCAAATTATTAAAGGCTTTTATATCTACTTACAATAACCTATATAAATTGATCACTGTGAAATAAGTTACATTATTTTTTTTAAATCGTATGCAATCTTTCACGAAGATACTTAACGCATATAAATCCTTAATAAACTTAGTAGGTTTGTTTAAATTTATTGTAGGCATTTAAATTACAACTGTTAAAAATATAATTCAAATACAAAATAATTTCAGGGCAGACCGCAGTTTTTAATAAAACCATTTGTTTTGTGGTTATTTTATGTTATTGTATCATTAATTTATTTCTACTCATTATTTAAATTTTTTACTAGTATTTATGTACTATAAGCAAGTTTTCACAATACTTTTAACATGTAGATATACAGGTTGGTTTGTTATAGGTGTGAATGTGTATCTATTATTATATGATACAAGACATCCTAAATCGAAATGGACAAAAATAATAAATAACATAATCATAATATAGAAAAAAAATGTTTCCAAATTTGAATTATACATTAAAATTAAATATTATTTACTATCTGTCCGTGCAGACTTTAAAATACCAGAAATTACTGACCTGTTGCAAGCCGATTAGAAAAAAAATTAATGTAACATTTCAGAGTGATCGCTTTATACAGGGTGATTGTAAATAGGTGTAAAAGATTAAAGCTTTTCACAGACAAATACTCTGTATAACAATTAAAAAATAAAAAAAAAACTTTCGGTTTATCATCGTGTATATACACGCCCAAAAAGCGTCTTCAACCTGTATATTAAAAAAAATCTTAAATGTAACAAACAATGTAGATATTTAATAAAAGTTAAATTTAAATAGAGGTTGTACATCAACCCGTGTTATCGCTTGAGGTAATGTCTACAAGGAAACTTTTCCATTTTCTTATACTCGGTTAAAGTTGTTGCTGTTATCCCGGGGGCTTTTAGAGCTTCATCGGTGCTGACTTCACGGAACGGAAGCATCCGTGAACTCTAAAGACAACTTTTGAATGGATATGAGAGACATTACGTAAAGGGCAATTAAGCGCGAATATAATTAAAAAAACACACACACTTCAGAATATAATACACCTGCAATTATATATAACAACATACATTGTAATATATACATTATAATACACATATATGTAAGAGTAACACTGTTCATCTCTAGGTTAATATATGAGTGTCACAAATATCTAATGGAGGTAAATAATA
This sequence comes from Battus philenor, assembly GCF_028537555.1. NCBI lineage: Eukaryota > Metazoa > Arthropoda > Insecta > Lepidoptera > Papilionidae > Battus > Battus philenor. The sequence continues at coordinate 593,687 of NW_027181759.1, read as the reverse complement.
ACAACCTTGTAACACTACAGTGGATAACAGGTCATAGAGGCTCCAGAGGTAACGATGCTGCAGATGAACTGGCCCGAAGAGGGTCCAGCACAGTCCTTTATGGCTCGGAGTTCCTCATCCCACTGCAAATGGGTAAAGCCAGATCTCTTATATCGGGCTGTATCTCTTATTCTCTTATATATCTACGAGTATATCTCTTATTCTCTTATATCGGGGCGTAATAGGAGTCAACACAGTGAGCAATGTACAAGCCAAGAGGAATGTTGACAAGCAAAAGAAGCAATGCCAACCATAAGCTGTTTACTCTCTAACATCATGCTCCGGCTGTCGCGATCCCGACTGCGCCTGGTGGCATCATCAACAAACATCTGTTTACATTAGGTGTCACTGACAGTCCACTGTGCGGGGCCTGGAAGAAGACGAGGCAGCTGTCCACCTACTACTTGTATAAATACAACCATCTAGGATCGCCAAGATACCTTCCCGAGATCGTTGGCAACGTCAAGATTCTGCTAGGATTTGTGCAGGAATTAGTTTGATTTGAGTAGAGCTTGCCTTGACGCAAAGTGAGCGTAGTGCCAGTTAGTTGCGGAAACCAACCCGCAGACTATATATATGTGTGTGTGTGTGTGTTTGTGTGTGTGTGGATGGAAGATATTTTTTATTATTAAACGGTTTTATTTAGTTTGACCCGTACGGAATTTAAGAAATTGAAATTTAAGCACCTTCACGTTGTCAGATTGATCTGAAACTTAGTACACACATTTAATTTAGATGACAATACAATATAATAAAATCAATAACATTATAAATCTAAGATGGCCGCCGATACAAAATGGCGGATTACATATTTTTCCTTAACCCCCTCAATATGGGTATCAAATGAAAGAGCTACACTAGTAACACGATGATTATGTCAAAATTTAAAATTCAAGATGGACGCCGTTCCAATATGGCGGACTAGGAACATATGTTTCCACAACCACCACAATATGGGTATCAAAAAACCGTTTAATTTAGAAGTTTTTTAAATGTATTTATTTTAAATTTTACTTAATTATCAATTATAACGTAAACGTACCTAATTTTTCATTTTTTTTTGACATTTAAACGTCAAGTCGATGTAATGTCACGAGAAATATATAGCGAAAAGATTGTTACGTTGCTACGAATAAAATAAAGACTTGTGTTCAGGATCGCCGTTATCATTGTTTGACAATCCTATGTATATATACCTAAATAAAGTAACTTAAGATTTTGTATTAAAGCTAAAAGCTTAATAAGGTAATCGAGCGACAGCCGAGTCCGTCCGGGCTCGCGTTCCGTCATCGCAGCGTCCGCAATAAATCTCCGGAGCGTTTAAGTCACAATTTATTGGATCTTATCTTGACCGCCGAACGTATTGCCCGTGTAGAAAGTACTTCTTTTTAAGTGGCCATATATTCCAAGAGCGACCCACTTCCATCAACTAATGAAATACGCCGCTAGGAAAGAGTGGAAATTGAAACAAGTCGACTGTGCATATTTACAAAGAAAGCTTATTCGGAAGTTTATTACCTTTGAAGCTGAACATACTGATGTCAATATATCTTAATCTACTATCAATTTACTCATAATTTTATCGCAGTTGTATAAGACTTCCATCTATAAAATCTTTGTGACCGTATTAAGCAAGGAGGTTAATCTAATTATTCTTCAATATTTAATGGAATCAGGCGTTACCTCGCGGAAGTTCATCCTAAGCAAGAAAAGGACCAATATTTAGCCACTTCCGCACATGCAGTGGTAGTCGTGCAATGAAATGCACCGCCCGCCAGCCCGCTGATAAATGCGTATGCGGCAAACAATGCGAATCACACAACCGCCACCGCCAAATTACTCAACACGTGTTTCACCCCTCCACGGGGCATCTTCAGGAGTTATGTTACACCGATTAGTGCCAAACACAGACTCTGTGTGACTCAGCGGGCTGGCGGGCGGTGCATTTCATTGCACGACTACCACTGCATGTGCGGAAGTGGCTAAATATTGGTCCTTTTCTTGCTAATTATTCTTCTATTCAGCCGATGAAAGCCTTCTGCAACACATAGGCCTCCTCCACAGATCGCTACAATGATCTGTTCTGCGCTTGCTCACAAACTGTGACTTTCCGTGACCATGCCTATGTCGACCACTTAGTGGGGATATTACCCACGCCACGTCTACTTGTTCGTGGTCAGCACTAGAGAACCTTTCGGCCTTAACGTTCTGCTCTGCTGCACTGTCACTTAAGACGAATAATTCTTCGAATTACGTCGGTGATCTTAGTTCTTCTACGAATTTATTCATATCTGTTTCTACCTCGCAAACTTTGATCATAGCCCTTGTGCCGTTTTATTTAGAGAAATAATTACCCTATAATTATAAGGTAGTTGGCGTTAAAAAAAAAAAAAGCACACAAAGAAAAATAAGTATGTATTTAATTATTTAACTAAGGGTAGTGGGCAGAAGGCCTGGTCTGATTTTACATCGCAGCTCGGTACTCCCCTGATGGTGGTGGTAGGCAGCTGCACGATCTTCCAGGACTGATCAGGCGGCAGCAAGTCGAGAGCAGGGAGCGCCGGTAGGTTGTAGTATGTTGGTGGTGGTCAGCCGCACGATTTTCCAGGACTGATCAGGCGGCAGCAAGTCGAGAGCAGGGAGCGCCGGTAGGTAGCAGGATGTGATGGTTCCGGTGCACGGTGATATAATTTCAACGGTGTAAAACTTGCAGTATAAAACTTGCAGTCTAAAACTTGCAGTGTAAAACTTGCAGTCTAATAGTTGCAATGTAAAACTTGCAGTCTAATAGTTGCAATGTAAAACTTGCAGTCTAAAACTTGTAGTGTAAAGATAGCAGTATAAAACTCGAAGCATTAAACTCGCAGCATAAAGGTCGCAGTGTAAACCTTGCGGTATAAGACTCGCACCTGTGAATAAATGTCACAGTTATGATATACATATATAAGTATATGTACAATTTGCTCCGCTGACAGTAAACCCGGAGATGGCTTGCGATGAAGTAACGGCAGAAACCGAAAGCAGTTGATGTGATTGTTTACTGTCAGAACGGAGTTACAAAATGTAAAGCATGTAAAACAATAATAGGAGAGATAAACAATTAAACAAATTAAAAAGTAATAATGAATACATAATGATGGAACTATGGACACAGACAAAATGTTGAGCTCTAACTTATAGATAAAGATGATAATGATGTCTTTATAATATTTGTTCAACACTTACCCCTTGGGGTGCGAGACGATGTAAAGGTTGTGGCGTGAACTAAATGATGCCCGGAAAATGAATAGGACCAAGGCGTGAATTTATAACGTAAATTCTTATTGGCCCCGGCGCGTATGAAGACACATAGCTGGTGAACGCAACCGACACAAAGAGTGTGCGTCGGTGCGTGAGACGACACCTAGCTAGTGAACGCGACCGAGGCCTGGATCCTTCTCCCGAGCACTGGTGTAAACTCTGTGTGCTGGTGCGCGGGCGCATTGGAATTTTTGTTATAAAAACAAAGATCCGTTAAACCAATAGCATGCTCCCACGACCCCACGCCACTTGAGACGTACCGTTACCCGCTAAGGGTTGAACAATTTTTTGCTGTATTGCAATTTATGAGACGTTTCTCGTGATAATATTTTTTTGGTTAAAATTTTAACTAAGATTTATGGGACGTTAACTTGCAACGTTACATTACCCCGCGCGTCACCGAAGGATTTTATTTCATTTAAAGGAAATAAAATCCGAACTTATTGATAACAATTTCATTTTTATCCTTTTAAGCTCATTCTTTCATACTTCTCGCAATCAAACTAGCAATAGTAATCATTATAGGGATTACTAACGCGACCAAACAATTATGAAGGTTATAGATTCATTCTAATAACCCAAACGAAATATTACGCGGTTAATGGTAATGCTTTAGTTTATGTTATGTCGCATTATGTTTGTTATTTATTCAAACCTATTATTTTTAAATCCTTTATGTGCCATGTTCCAACATTTTTATCGGCCATGTCTTCTAATACATACACTAAGAGAGAATTATTTTTAATTGTACATTTTATATAAAGAATGAAGAATAACGTTAGTCTTAACGAGCAAGTCTTCTACGCTATCGGAATCGTCCGAAATTTGATTGACTCTATTAGTATAAAACATCCTCAGAAGGAAAAAGAGGACCCAGTGTAGCAATTTGTTTACGTAAATTGTTAACAATAGCGCCATGTTTAACCTACTTTTATAAATTGGTAAAGAGAGAAAGAAGAAAAAATTAAATGCACCACAATAAGGAAGGTGTTGAACAAGTATTCTACTCACTCTACTCCGTTCTGTTACAAATTTACTAACGAACGTTATGGTTGCTAGTATAAGAATTAAAAAAAATAACACAAAAAAGTATGAAAATGATGCGTATAACTGCAACTAATGTGTACGGTCCTATGAAAAAATAGCAGAAGCAAAAAAAGTTACAACATTAGAACAAAATGTATGTTAAACTAAACAAAAACTTTTTTAAGTGAAGGATGTACACTTCAGTTGCTGGCAGTAGAAAAGGCAAAAATAACGTTTTACAAAATTAATTAAATAAAAAAAAAACAATCACATAACTACACTACAATGCAAAATCAGACCTTTTAATACCACGTTAAGGGCGCCAGTGTGCCGTTTTAGGAAGAATATATATATATATATATATATATATATATATATATATATATATATATATATATATATATATTTAATAAAAATTGGTAGTTGGGCAGCAAAAGGCAAAAAAAGAAAAATATATATGTGTTTAATTATCTAAGGGTAGTGGGCAGAAGGCCTGGTCTAATTTTGCACCGCTGGCTTGCGACGAAGGAAGGGAAGAAACCGAAAGCAGTTGATGTGATTGTTTACTGTCAGAACGGAGTTACAAAATGTAAAGCATGTAAAACAATAATAGGAGAGATAAACAATTAAACAAATTAAAAAGTAATAATGAATACATAATGATGGAACTATGGACACAGACAAAATGTTGAGCTCTAACTTATAGATAAAGATGATAATGATGTCTTTATAATATTTGTTCAACACTTACCCCTTGGGGTGCGAGACGATGTAAAGGTTGTGGCGTGAACTAAATGATGCCCGGAAAATGAATAGGACCAAGGCGTGAATTTATAACGTAAATTCTTATTGGCCCCGGCGCGTATGAAGACACATAGCTGGTGAACGCAACCGACACAAAGAGTGTGCGTCGGTGCGTGAGACGACACCTAGCTAGTGAACGCGACCGAGGCCTGGATCCTTCTCCCGAGCACTGGTGTAAACTCTGTGTGCTGGTGCGCGGGCGCATTGGAATTTTTGTTATAAAAACAAAGATCCGTTAAACCAATAGCATGCTCCCACGACCCCACGCCACTTGAGACGTACCGTTACCCGCTAAGGGTTGAACAATTTTTTGCTGTATTGCAATTTATGAGACGTTTCTCGTGATAATATTTTTTTGGTTAAAATTTTAACTAAGATTTATGGGACGTTAACTTGCAACGTTACACCCTCTCCATGAGTAACCTTGAGCCTTTTTATGAGGTCCATCGTTATTGACCTCCTATCCGTATGATATAACCGGCTACACACATTGGTCAGAGACATATTTGATATAAGTAAGAAAAGGAGCAATATTTAGCCACTTCCGCACCGATTAGTGACAAACACAGAGAGAGACTCTGTGTTTGGCACTAATCGGTGAAACATAACTTCTGAAGGTGCCCCGTGGAGGGGTGAAACACATGTTAAATAATTTGGCGGTGGCGGTTGTGTGATTCGCATTGTTTGCTGCATACGCATTTATCAGCGGGCTGGCGGGCGGTGCATTTTATTGCACGACGACCACTGCATGTGCGGAAGTGGCTAAATATTGGTCCTTTTCTTACTTAGGATAGACTTCCGCGAGGTAACGCCTGATTCCATTAAATATATGTGATATAGTTTTCAACGTTTTTTACGTGTTAAAATAGATAGTTTACAGTGGTCTCTTGTGTACGCTATGATCAATGCAAGAAAAGTTACACTCAAATCGAGCTGCCCTATGACGACATTGTTTAATTCAAACCTAAAAGTGTTCCAAACGTACCCGTAATCAAAAAAGAACCTATAACAAACTCGGATGGATTTTTTATGACCAATAAAAATTATTGTGGTAAGGTTATTTTACCTTTATATAATAATCAGAAACATTCATTTCCAAAATCTGTATTAAAAGATCTTTTAGGTTATTGTAAAATTATTTTATTATTAAATTTTTCTTTAGTATACCGTTGTGAAATGTTTAATAGTGGTAGCTCAGCGGTAGAGAATTGTGTTTTGCGATCGTAGATTCCAATTTCGATCCCCGGGATACAATCTTATATAATTTACTCTTTGTGCAGTACATTGGATTGTTACTGCTCACGTGAACATATATAATGATATTAATAACACATAAACAAATTAAATTCTTTGATAAATATTATAGTAGAATAGTTATAAAACAATAGCATTTATTAATTAAAATAATTATTGTAAAACACGAGCTGTGTTTTATATGCAAATTAGAATCCAGACGTTGTTGGCAAATACCGCGGTAATACCTAACTAAATCAACATCTGCCTGAGATACTAATTCCTAGTGTGAACTCTGTAATTAAAGCTACAAGGCGACTGCAAATTTGCTAGGTTTCCTTCTAATTCCGAGAAACAGTAGCTTAACCCGTAAGCGAATTGATGAAATCATTTTTATATATATTATGACATCGAATATGGTTTCCTTAATGTTTCTGTATATTATTGTTCAAGCTGTTCGGTATTTTATAGTGATGTGCGTGTGTGTATGAGCGCATGTGTGTGTGTGTGTGTGCACGTGCGTGTGCGCGTGCAAGTGTCTTTGTGTCTGTGTTTGTGTTTATTTTCTAACGTATTATGTTTATTGATGTTATTAAACACAATTCATAATCAAATACACGTGTTTAATAACGTCAAGTAAAACAAAAATGTTTGTACAATAAAATTTCACAATAAGTTTCAGATCGGGTACTAGAGAGATTTGAAACCAATATTCAAAAAAAATATAAAGTATATTATTGTATCCAAGAATACTGTACTGATGTAAATGCTTGGAATTAAATCTTGTTGATGCTCACTCAGGAAGCTAATTATCGTCGCGCATTCTTTATAAAACTATATTTGTAAATAGCAACTGATGAGTTTCTAGCTCAGGAAGCTAATTATCGTCGCGCATTCTTTATAAAACTATAATTGTAAATAGCAACTGATGAGTTTCTAGCTCAGGAAGCTAATTATCGTCGCGCATTCTTTATAAAACTATATTTGTAAATAGCAACTGATGAGTTTCTAGCTCAGGAAGCTAATTATCGTCGCGCATTCTTTATAAAACTATAATTGTAAATAGCAACTGATGAGTTTCTAGCTCAGGAAGCTAATTATCGTCGCGCATTCTTTATAAAACTATATTTGTAAATAGCAACTGATGAGTTTCTAGCTCAGGAAGCTAATTATTGTCGCGCATTTTTTATAAAACTATATTTGTATATAGCAACTGTTGAGTTTCTCGCCGGTTTCAGCAGAACTACCTTCCGAGCCGGTTGTAGCTTCCATTTTATGTTGATTAGAAAGTGCCTGTAATAGCCTATTTGAATAAAGAAAAAATTTATGTGTGTGAAATTGACGTGTTTACAGCTTATAGTACATATTACGTAGTATATATAAATGTATGTATAACTTAAACTGCATCACGATACGTTAGTCAAACAGGAAGATACTTTTAAATGGTCTAAATGTGCAAAGTGGGTTGCCGGGTTGGGGTTTTCCGCATAAATCGTGTCGATAAGAGAACTATTCCGGGTTCTGCCCGCGGCATCATAATGCCTTTGTACCAATAAATTGCGATCGCTCGCGGAGATACCTTACAAATAAATGACGTCCCATCGTATAATATCATTATTAACTTGTATCGAATATATCACACAATATATATATGTATTTGTATAATCAATTTTAACTTAAAAATGACCATAAAATAGGATGTAACAAGCCACTTCCAGCTTCCAGCCACTTCCGCACATGCAGTGGTAGTCGCGCAAGAAAGTGCACCGCCCGCCAGCCGAAGATGCCCCGTGGAGGGGTGAAACACGTGTTGAGTGATTTAACGGTGATAGTTATGTAATTCGCATTGTTTGCCGCATGCGCATTTATCAGCGGGCTTGCGGGCGATGCACTTTATTGCACGACTACTACTGCATTGGCGGAAGTTGCTATATATTGGTCCTTTTCTTACATGTTTTAATAGTTAACCACACAGATTAGTACTCATACACTTTATCAGATATATCTTAAATGAAATCGAAATAATCACGCGAAATCACAGCAAAGGATTTAAGTCGTTTAAATAAGCCTGGACTGATGCAGTTACAAAAACGTGGAACACCACTATGCACGTCTGAGTAAGTCCTTTCGATGACAGAAAAGCCTGGGGAAAACTGGTGGTGGAGATTGACTTGGTTGACGGCCCCCAGTCATGAGGACACGATTAAGAAGAAACAGTACTAAAGTCTTCTTCTTTTTAGCTGACGCCCACTGGAAGATATAGGCTAAGCAATAGGAAAGTAGCTGATGATTGAGCAGTAGAATACCAGCGGTAGACTGTCGATCGCAGGTCACTGGTTCTATTCCCGGGATGTAATCATACGTTATTGACACTTTGTGTATTAATCATATGGGATTGCAACTGCGCGCAAAGTAGTTCCAAAATATGGTCGCTAACATCACCACCAACCGCAAGTGTGGTGACTATGATATATCCCCCTTTGGCTTTTGCCTTACAGTGGGCGTATGTGGGCTAAAACAACAACGACGACAATTATGGATGAATGTAATGACCTATAATAAAGCTACTTTGAGCTTAGATCAGATAGTTAAAGTGACAGCAGGTAGATCACATAGCGTGTAGAACAGATTCCTTTGAAGCCTTAAGGTTCTACAGTAGAGACCGCGGATTGGTCCTCAAGGTAGATAGACAACTTTATTGAATTCGTCGAAAGACTCTTCGAGTACACTGCTTACAAGGGTCTTTTGATGGAGGAAATTCTCCTACGGCTAAAATAATGATGAATGTAATAAAAGTAAAAATTGAAAATACTCTCACTTGTTCCATCATGTGTTATAGAAATTTGAAAATAGTTTTTGTTCTGTATATTATTATTGAGATTTCAATTAACTTAAGTTAAACAGGGACCCATAAAGAGCAGGATTACAATTCGATTTTCACTTCAAGTTGAGTTGTTTGGTTCTCAATTGGTCTCGTTTAAGCGGCATTAAAATTCATTGAAGTCACTTCGCAGACCCGCCAGTCGGTCCGCGGGGAGCGACTTGAATTGCAAATAGTTCTGGATGGCTTTAAGGTGCTCGACTGTATTGGTTACGTTCAACTGAGTATTAACAAGTAGTTAGCGGTGACAAGTGGTTTGTGGTGTATTTATTTAGAAACAAGTAGAATTAACAGATTAAAAATCGTTTTCTAATTTCAGTAATACCCCGCTTTACGCGAGGGATACGTTCCAAAAAAAATCGCGTTAACTGAAATTCGCGTATAACGAGGTTTATGATTAAGCATAGTCAAAAATTATTATAAAAAAATACAAATTATTTTAATCAATCACTTTAATTCTAAGAACACTTTATGCAACACAAACTCTTATTTTTTACGGAAAAATACATATATTGTCTTTTGGGTAACGTTTTGTTTACGTTCTTGTAAAATACGTTCATAACACCCAACACTGTTTTTAATTGTTTGACAGATGGTCAAGACACCATAGAGAAGTTGATGACTACATTATATTTATATGCACTCTTTCGCGTAATTCGAGGCATTTGAGCGCGAAATTTGCAATTCGCGTTATAGTAAAACCGCGTATAGCGGGGTCGCGTAAAGCGGGGTATTACTGTACCCTGTTCAAATAAATTCATTTTATTTAGGACAAGTTTTAGTTGTATTAAAAAAGTTGTGACTTGACATCTAACTAAAGCAGTGTAAACAGGATCGAGAGAGATACAGGGTGATTGAAAATTGATACAAAATCTTTAAAGCGGTAAATGTATAGCTGATTTTTTGTAAAATAATGTTTGGTATATTGTATCCAAAATTCAATAGTTTCTTAAATAATAAACAACGTAATGATATAGTAAGAAAAAGCGTTTTAAAAATTCGTGTTACTACTTATTAAAATAAATATTACTTACAATCTATGCCCAGAAGCGTTGGTATTGCCAGAAGTTGAAAGCCTATCGCATTACATTTTTAAAAAATTATGTAACTTTTTTAAAACTTATCATGCTGTATATTGCCAAACCATAAGAAATATTTGTAAATGCTTTCAAATTGCAAATAAGCTGCACAAAAAGGTAACTGATTAGTTACCTTTTACTGTTTATTTCCAAACCCCCTGTATATAGTTATAATCTCTATTTTTGTATAATCTGCTGAAAGACTGATAAGAGCAAACATCTGCATGCAGACGATGGTAGGCTGCTCTTCAAGGTGCAGAAAGAAAGAAATAAAATTTTTGTGATATGTAATTACCTATTGGCTGGTAAATAATAAGAGTATACACATATATATAAATTAGGAGTATATATATACATACACACACACACACACACACATATATATATATATATATATATATATATAAGTTAAGTTAATACGTGCTGTGTTACACGCATACAAAGTGGTTCTAAAGAGTACAAAACGTCGGTAAATCAGTACTACGTCAACGAGGTTTGTCGACTTGCGCCATCTAGTAGGTTTTTAATGAAAATATGATAAGATTGTTCTGTGTATTTACCACCGCATTGGCACTACCACTATTGTTTTTGTTATTCAGGAGGGTTTTACAGCTTAATTTGAATTGAGCTCAAATAGCGGAAGGGTCCCTAAACATCCAACAAAATAATACTGGGCACTTGTACTTCATTTGCACCACGATGTTCGCACGAAGGGGACAGCTAAATATTTAGAGGTGTGTAGTGTAGTGTTGTGTGATTTAAGATAGTATGTGTACCATAGATTAAATAACAAGTAGGTGTTTGTATGTAGGGTTTTAATCTGTAGAAATGCTAAGCATGTCCAATATATGTATTGCTTGAATTTCGTTAATTCTTTTAATGGCTCCCGTTTCAGGGACCTTTATACAGTTAATATTTTTCCTCTGAATATTATTATTGTCATGCTTCTCTCTCGTCTTTCTTAATAACTTCCATTCATTTCTCTTTTTTCCCCATCACAATATCTTGCATACCTCTTCTTACCTTTCTACATTTACATATTCTTATATTTTCGTTTGTTTATTTTTGCTTATTACATTTTTCCTTTAGTTTAATATCCATCTTATTTTATATCCCTATTATCTGTATGATAGTTTATTTCATTTTTGATTTTTTTTTTACTTTTACCGTAGGTCCTATCACCTTACTCCTGGAGTCTTGGTTGGTCTGGCAACTCTCCTAATTGTTCACTAGTGAGGCGATGGTTCCCTTCTGGATTCTCTCCCGCAACTTTGTGTTGTTTTGTGGCATCTTGTGTTGTTTTGTTTTTTTTTAATGCTTATACGACTAGATATGAGTTTACTCTAAAAAGGTATGATATTGTATGATACTATTGACGAAAAAGATTTCCTGTAAGGTCAATCTTCTAAATCTGCCTACAGTTTTTATTAAAATAAAACGTTAAAAATAATAACATATATTAAAGGTATACTTGAATAGTATAGTTCATGTAATATTTTATGCAAATCGCTCCTTGTTCGCGAAAGATAACACGTTGAAACAACATTGACTATTTGCTTTATCTTTTGCTGTATCCGGTTGGGCAACCTCAAGTCTGTTTCATGCAAATTAGGATGTATTAACACGAACAAATTAAAACGTCTTCTAGAATGAAACAACATTATATTATCATCTCTTTTACTTCTTTACTATCTTGGAAAATTCATGGAATTATTTCGAATGCTCTATATTTAAATTTGATATGAGATATACCAGGAATATAAAGAAAAGTATATGTCAGATAGCGATTTTATAAACACAAACTATACTGCCACGTATTACGTGAAAGTTAAATTTACGTAGTACGTGAGGTTAAGTCGAATTGGCAATTGTGTGCAGCCAGATACTAGTGCACCTTTATTAACGACCCTTAAATAACCTTTACCTATATTTAATAATATACCACAAATATCTTTTAGCGTGTATTCAATATCAAGCAGTCAAACATGTAGGCGATGCATTTGTACTTTATCTCGCCTGGTGCAAAGTGATGGCAAGGTCTACGATACATGCTTGTCTAGAAGAAAACTTTTGACTCTTGACTTGAAGACTTCTAAGTTATAATTGTCTAGAAACAATTACACCAGTATTTTTTTTCAAATCCTTGGCAGTTGGTATTATAAAAGTATTAGCAAAACGCTTAGTGCGGTTGGAATGAATTTCAACGGTGTACAGATGTTGTGGATCCGTGCGTCTTGTTGTCCAATTGAAGAAAGAAGATAGGGGAATTATTTGGTGTGATTCTGGTGCACACTCCTCTTAGCTGCTGGCTGATGCTTAGAGCTCACTAAAGCATCAGCCTCTTGGCTCATCTCTGTATGGAGTTCGAAACTAATATATATATACTAGCTGATCCCGCAAACGTTGTTTTGCAAAAAAAAATTGATATTTTAATTTACAAATAAAAAATAAGGGTTGATCGTAGAGGGGTGAAAATTTATGGTTGTATGTATTCTTGTAAGCTGTATTATAAAAAAAAATAAAAACAAAAATTTCGTTAAAAAAAATAAAGAAAAGTGAACAACCTTTATCGCTTAGGGGTATAGAAAATAGATAGTAGCCGATTCTCAGACCTACTGAATACGCATATTAAATTTGGTAAAAATCAGTCAAGCCGTTTCAGAGGAGTTCAAGTTCGAACACCGTGACACGGGAATTTTATATATTAGATATATATATATATATACATAATACAGAGAGCAATGGAGAGGGCTATACTAAGTTTCACTACGAGATCAACTCAGGAATTAGGAGATCTGTAAAAGAACCAAGACCACCGACGTAGCTCGAAGAATTGCTCATTTGAAGTAGCGATCGGCAGGACATATCGCTTGTGTTACGAATGGCTGGTGGAACCGAAAAGTTTTCTAGTGGCGACCACGAATCGGCAGACGTGGCGATAGTACCCCACTAGGTAGACCAACGACATACTTTAGGTCGCAGGAAGCCATCGTGGTGAACTTTAAGGGAGGCCTATGCCTAGCAGTGGGCGTCAACCGACTGAAAAGTAGAAAAAGAAAAAGATAAACAGTATATAATATATATCATTTATTTTTATAGACAGATTTTATCTATCTAGTACAGATGTACTAGATAGATAATATCTATCTAGTACATCTGTACTCTTTATCGTTTCAATGAAAATATTATATATTGTAACTATTTACCTCGAGATTCCTCACTTTGTCGATCTGTCAATGTTAAGATCGTATTACCAGTACCTGCAGCCTTTAATAAAGTGTGGAAGTTTCGTAACTATTGCCTACTGAAGAGGCAATATCGGGTTGTGGCCCCGCTCTCAACGGTTCTGTTTGATCTCACGGATAAAAGCTTTGGGGCTTGATTACATAATTGTAACTTTATTGATTGTTAACTTGAGATTTAAGGTAAATTAGAACGTACCTAAATTAGCAGCTGATATGAGGTTCTTTGTTTTTTGACTGTATTCCATTTAATTAAAGCCTTCATTATTAATATGGTCCTTCTTGTGGAACACGTGATTTTTATACAGACAAAGAATTGACGCTCTTAACTACAACGTATGCCTATTGCATATAAGTAGGTATTTCAGAGTATGATCACAGTGGCGAAACTTGCAATATGTCGCCGGTTTTTTATGGCCCCCACTATTGGGAGCCTCTTGTACCCCCTATCTGGTGTGGGACAGATTTTTTTTTTTCACGGACATTTTGATTTTCTTTCTGTTCGTTCGTACATCATATTATCTTTCGTTCGTTTCATTCTTACCACAATTCTTCTGACTTTCCCTTTCGCTCTGTATCGCCTTTCATTCATTCCTCATTACTTTTTACATTTTCTTTTACTATATTATTATTCTATATCACATTTTTTTTTTGTAATTTTATCACTTTATTATGCGTTATCTTAGTTAATCTTATTTGTTTCCAATTTTATAATTTTTAATTTTTTTTTTCTATTACTATGCTTATTAATTTTTTACATAGTAGGAGGAACTCTTCTTTTGTATCTTCTTCTCTAATCAGGGAGGCTATTGATATAAGTCGCCGGTTCGATTCCTGGACATTTTCTACATTAAAAACACACAAGTTTTTAGAGAATGGGCAGCAGCGTCCAGTGCGTACTATCACATTCTAGTATCGCATTGCCATCGCCAATTCTCTTGTAAGGGATGGCGATTATGGTATATCCTTTCATAGACAATTTTGGATGGCTTACACTTTACGATGAGCGTCTATAGTCAGAAACGATAATAATATAAATAAACTGACAGCAAATATTATATTTACCCTTGTAAAACTTTAACACCTGTATCTAACCACACAGAATTAAATACAAAATGGAGGAGCAACGTATAATTTTTCATAGTACACGAAATAATAATGTTAACACGGATAAATATACTTACACACGCCCAATTACATATGAGCGCGGCGAAATTTTCTGCATGCAATAAAAATAAATCTACCATCGCACAATCACGTAAACGTTATTAAACAAGAGCTTTGTTCTTAGCCTTGACAAACGACAGTATTGCTGGAGGCAAGCCAGAAAGCCTTCTTGCGCGCGAACTCACTTCAGTGCGGTTGTATTTTGCTTCATACAATATAAGTGATAATTGTCTACTAAACTCTATTTTTTTGGCCCTATTGAGGGCCTCTCGTACCCCTAACTTTTTGGAATTGGGGACTTTATTGTTCAATAATTTTTTTTCAGTCTTTTCTTTATTTATCACTCTCTTTCACGCGTCACAATATCTTTCATTCTTTACTTTTGTCCTTCACAATATCTTTCGTTTTGCTCTTTTATACCTTCTTTCTTTCCTCGCCTTTCTTCCATCATCTTCTTACTTTAAGGTGGCTAGGTACATTTTATTTATTTTTATTGTTTAATTTTATCTTACATTTATTTTATCTTTATTTACACATTTATTTTACTTTCTTAATTCTATATTACACATTTCTTTTTCTATTTCTTATTATTAGTTAACAATTTATTTTGTGCAGAGTTTATTAAGTACCTACTAAACTCTATTTTATATGACGATGTTGATGACACATGAATTACTAACGACGGGCGTAGCTCGAAGAATGGCTTGTCTGATGATGGTTGTTGGGGACGATAGTTTCTTGAGTGAATAACACGAGTTGGTAGACGATGCGTGGGTAGGTCCCCCGCTAGGTAGAACAACGACATAGTTGAGGTCGCGGGAAGTTCTAGATGCTGGCAGCATGGCGATATTTGGTAGAGATGGTGGACTGTAAAGAATTATAATAAGAAACTCTCTTTTATTACATTCCGAAATACTTATATATAGTGATAGTTTAAGCCAGTGGAAGAAATACTAATTCTTTATCTATATCATCCACAAAGAGAGTCAGTTTAACATAAGAATCTTTGGAGATATCACTAGGTTACATCGAGAATAGAAGAAGCGTAAGATGGATCACTTTCTTTTGTCATCTAATTATTTGTTAGAGATTTTCCTGTTTTTAGTCAACTACCACCAATTTTATACGTACAAGGTATAAACGGAAGGGTATCAAAATAGCCCCCTTTTATTTAAAATCAAATTTAAATTTAACTCCGAGTGTTCCAAAGACGCAAAAGACGAATCTCATAAAGAATTTTAGCGATCTTGTTGGACCGCAACAAAAGTAGACAATAATATTTTATACTGACCACAGAGTCCATCCGAAGTAAAAAAAGGACCAATATTTAGCCACTTCCGCACATGCAGTGGTAGTCGTGCAATAAAGTGCACCGCCCGCCATCACAATGCGAATCACACAACCGCCACCGCCAGTGTTGTCACTCGGTGTTTGGCACTAATCAGTATAACATAACTCCTAAAGATGCCCCGTGGAGAGATGAAACATGTGTTGAGTGATTTGGCGGTGGCGGTTGTGTGATTCGCATTGTTTGCCGCATACGCATTTATCAGCGGGCTGGCTGGCAGTCCACTTTGTTGCACGACTACCACTGCATGTGCGGAAGTAGCTAGATATTGATCCTTTTCTTACTTATGGACTTTCGCAAGGTAACGCCTGATTACATTAAATAATATTTTGTTAACAATTAATATATGCAAGTATTTCTTTTACTATTTTATGAAAGCACTAAGCGTTTCGCTGTTACTGTTATAGTTCGAACAGCCAAGAAGTTGAACAATCTACCAGCGTCATTATTTCCAGCCGATTATAACTTAGGAATCTTCTAGTCAAGAGTGAATAGGTATCTTCTAGACAAGCATCTAGCATTGCAACAATACAATATAATAAAATCAATAATATCAATCTAAGATGGCCGCCGATACAAAATGGCGGATTACATGTTTTATCCTAACCCCCTTAATATGGGTATCAAATGAAAGGGCTACACTAGTAAATCACGATGATTATATCAAAATTTAAATTTCAAGATGGCCGTTCCAAAATGGCGGACTAGGTACATATTTTTCCACAGCCACCACAATATGGTTATCGAAAAACCGTTTAATTTAAAAGTTTTTTAAATGTATTTATTTGATTCGGTTTTTATCTCTCAGTCGTGTTAAGACGACGTCACCGTATTGGCCTTTTGAGTTTTCTAAATAGCCAGAAATCTCAAGGAACGAAGTCAGTGGTTGCAGAACGATGTGAGTTAAGTTTTTTGGACATAAAACATACTTCAAAATGGTTCGAGCTGAGTAATATAATATTTCAAATTTTGACAACAACCTTGAAATAAGATGACCTGCATTCCTAATGACCGGGAGTTTGAAATGACAATATCATCTTACTTTTTTATTACAGCGTAAAATTCTGATATCTCGAATTTGAATGCTGTTTGAATTATTTTTATTTACATTGTTAAAAGCCAACATAATATATATTAGATATAAAATTCAATATTTTGTGTTATTTTAACATTTTTAAATGTTGAATACGCCGCACGATATGACGAAGGAAACTGGAAATTACAACTTTTGGTATATTCAGACGAGTGTACAATGTTATTAAGTATGCTAAATGCAACTGCGAGACGCGGTCTGCCAGTGTACAGGCGTCTGAAATTAAAATGACGCTTCGTTTGTAACAAAATGCTATTTTATAATTGGTTTATGCTGCTTTTTTAACATTCTATTAGACTGTGGTAGAAATATACAAGGTCAACAGATTAAAAAAAAAACATGCAAAAAAACTACAAAGCCATAAAATAGACAAAAAAAGTTAAAAAAAATCATATAAATAACTTACACTAACTGATAATAAATGCTGTAGTACGAATAGCTAATACTGCAGTTTATATCTGGGTAATAATTCTCATTCTTGATACTATTTTCTATATAATAACTTATCCGTAATAATTTAAGTTGGTTAATCCAACAATAAACCTTTTTAATTACGGACTCTGTTCAGGGCGTGCCTTCGGTGTACGGGTGTTGTACCCTACAGGGTTACATATCTTGGATCACCGCGGCGTCTACCCGAGATCGGCGACATCATGGGTCTGGTCTCTCAAGGAGTTAGGTTGGCTTGAATAAAGCTAACCCAAATGCAATATTAGAGCAGTGTTGCTTGGTTGTGGAGAGACAGAGACAAGACATGAACACATGGAACTAACGTATGAGAGAAACAAAGAACTCTATTCATATTGAATGAAAGACTTTATTAACGACGAACGATAAGAAAAGAACGAATGATAACATAAAGAATGTAAGAAGATAAATATGTAAATAAATATTTATCTGAAAAAACTATTAACGCCAAAATGTAATGTCCTTGACCCTCACCAGGTAGGGGTGAACAAGAGGTCCCCAATAAAGAGGGCTATAAAACAACGCATGGGCCATTTAAACTATTCGAATTAAGATAATAAATTCATTCGTGAGTTACGGAAACTTCTTAAAAATTGTTGTTTTTGAGCATCTAAAACAATCATCTTTGGTTTATTTTCGTCAACGTGGCTCTTAAAATATCCTAGAGTATATAACCCAGTAGCTGTATAGTAGATCTGGTGCCTCCGGTGAAGCTATACAATATTTTATCAATATCAGTTTTCCATTAAACAACTGCTAAAGTCTCATTAGATGTATAGAATGTTTCGGCATCTTGTTGTAACCTAATGTTGGTGGCTTCAGAATTATTCAGTTGTAGAAAGAAAAAGTTACGAAATTTCTGTGGCAGGAAGGTTCCTTAGTGGCGACAAGGAGTAGGTAGACACGGCGAGGTTAGGCCTCCCATTGGTGGACTGATGACATAGTTACTGTGATCGTGACGATCTTTGCGGGAGGCATTGCAGTGGGTGACGAACAGCTGCAAAGCAGAAGAAGTTAAAGGATTAGATTTTAAAATTCTCGCGTTTTTCCAGTCCTTACATCATTTGTTACATGTTATAAAAAATACGTAAACTTCTCTTATTAAATCCAGACGCATAACATTTTTAACCTCCGTTACATCGGACTGTTATACTGCAGTAGTTTTTTTTTTCATTTCCCTTTGACACTTTGCCAAAAAACAATTGTGTAAATTGGCAGGAAAATGTATTGCTATTTTAAAATGCATAAAAATTTCCAGCAAGGAGTATTTAAATACAGAATATTGCCGAAAAAAAAACAAATTTGCGGCGAATTTGATTTTCGCGATGAAATCAAGCAAATTTTTATTTTGCATTGAAATATAAATTATTATTGGAAATACGAAATATTGAAATATGAAAAATGCGGAATATCTCTCTGTTAACAAAGGAAATGACGGGAGAATAAATATTAATAGAATGCAATCGAGTTTTTGTTGTTCACTGTCAAATTCGATTATGTCTATTTTCGAAAACATCGCTTATAAATATTAGATACACCTATTTTCAATCATACTGTATATTAAAGAGTTCTATTATTTTAGAGTTTTATTACAGTATTATTGTTTGTGTTGCTTAAATTAAAACAAGAGAATTTAATAAGATTGCACATTTAATGCACTGTCTTTATAATTTGCGTCCGTCCTCGACTTGATGGACTTTATTGTGCAAAATAATAAATTATGTTTAAGATCTAGAATGACTTAATGAAAACTAATTTAAATTGCTTTAAAACTAAAATACGATTTTCCATCTTAGGTTCATGTAATTTTAAAGTTAATTTTTGATCTTGGCGTTTCTTACCTATACTAACAACGTTACTATTTATATATGTATCTACTGTGATCAAAAAGTAGGATAAAATTGTCATTTAAAATTCCAAGGCATTAGGAAGGAATTTCTTTTTCAAATGTCAGTAGGTCTGTCTATAACAATTCCCAAGCCTTTGTTCGTCAAAAGTTGGAATATCATTTAGCTCAGCTCAAACAATTTTCAAGGATGTTTTGTATCTCAAATGTGTCAAGTTTCGATTAATTCTCAATTATTTAGAAAAAAGGCGTCAAAAACTCAACCGTTATCATTACTAAACCTCCGTATTCGCCTGATTTGGCTCCGTGTATCTTTTGGCTATTCAGCATTCTTAAAAGGCCAATACCAGGATGCAGTTTTGACACAGTCGAGGATATAAAAACCGATTCGAAGAAGATCTTGAAGGCTATTCGGGAAAAAGACTGCAAGACTGAAAGACTTTTTAAGATTGGAAAAAGCGTTTGCAATATCTCGTTTTATCGGACTGAGATTACTTTGAAGGGAATGAAATTCATTTGGAAGAATTTCGCCTTACTTTTTTATCACAGTGCTATATATATGAATAAATATACATAAATATTTTAAGTAAGAAAAGGACCAATAGTTATGTTACACCGATTAGACTAATCGGTGTAACATAACTCCTGAAGATGCCCCGTGGAGGGGTGAAACACGTGTTGAGTAATTTGGTGGTGGCGATTGTGTGATTCGCATTGTTTGCCGCATACGCATTTATCAGCGGGCTGGCGGGCGGTGCATTTCATTGCACGACTACCACTGCATGTGCGGAAGTGGCTAAATATTGGTCCTTTTCTTACTTAGGATGGACTTTCGCGAGGTAACGCCTGATTCCATTAAATATAAATTATTTAAATATATAAAAATATCTTATTTAATGTTTTAAGTGCAAATAGAGTTTTAATTTTTTTTAAGCACAATAATCGAAAATATCGCGTTGGATTATGTTTTTAAAATCAAATATCGTTTGTGAAGATGTATAGGAATGAATGCGTGTATAAAATAAATATTCAAATGCGACATACTAATTCATAAAGTAGTATATTTAAAAAAAATAGTTCGCAGAAATTTGGACGTGAACACAAATAAATTTTATTTAATGCTTAATTACATTTTGTGCCAAAAAGCAGTTTTTCGCGACAGATTTATTATACAGTGTCGCTGGGCGAAATTTAATTTCTCGCTGTCACTTCCAGACAGGGATAGTGGCGCAAAAAAATTACTTAAACTAGACGTGGAAACCCGGGTTCCTGAAGCATTGTGTAGCAACAACAGCTGTTAAATGCGAAAATATACGAAAGTTTAGAACAAAACAAAATCAATTTAACTATGTTAGTGTAGTTTGTTTTATATATATATATATATATATATATATATATATATATATATATATATATGTATATATATATATATATATATATATATATATATATATGTATATATATATATATAAATATATATATTATAGGAAAAAAAGACTAAAGTAATAGAAAGATATTTTATAAGCTTTTAAAAATTCTGGCACGTTTACTTATTGAAGGAGTGAATATATACATATATATATATATAATAAACATTTCGTAATATCGTTGTCTTTTTTCCTCCAGCGTACACCATCATGATGCCATCGTCTTAGTAGACCCACATGTCGCCTTATTCTCCAAGCGGAAAACGTATTGTGCCAAATTAATGGTCAATGGCGACTGCCAAGGAGACGGGATTGGGCAGCAATCACTAGTGGCTCGGCAGCTGCCCGATATAGAGGACGCTAGCTGCCTCCCGGTCGGTAGGGAGAGTCGAAAGACCTCAGAAGTTAAGAGTCGAACGTCCGCCCCCCGAGAGAGGCGGACTCCCGAATCCCCGTTGCTAGCCCCGATACGGGTCGTTATACTAGCGATCTCCGGCCTATCTATCGTGAACTAGGAGCAAAAATGTCGTGATTGGACACGATTGGACCACGTCACATCAAAAAGAAACTGACTATGTAATGTTCATTTGATATATTTATTATAACATTTGCTTTAAGTATTGTTATCTTTATATATATATATATAGATTTAAATATCGAACTTCATTTGAACATCAATAATAGAACTTGTTTTTGGGTAAGTTATAAAAATATCTATAATAAAATGAATACATATATGTATATATTTATATTTGAATTTAAATCGAGAAGGCGGTTACAACTGCGCTACCGAAGTTCAGAAGATTAATAGCTTATACATAAAAAGGCTATTAAGGACAAGATTGTAAACACAGAAATAATGCGAATTGTTAAAAGAAATTTAAAGTCCTCATCCTTCGGATAATCTCTTCAATCATTAGTCTTCCTTAAGTCAGAGCGGCAGGTTCGTAATCCTGTCATTTGTTTGGCCATCCTGAACGCGTACACCAACAGAATCATTCATCTGTCTTGACCCCACAGTTATTTACGATTTACTTGTATTTTATTATACATATGTCATCAAAAAGTAAGATAACATTGACTTTTAAAACAAAATCACTTTAAAGAGGCAATTTTTTCCCTTTATTGGTAGGAATGTTTATAACATTTGCTTATTGTCTGATTTTCACAAGTTAGAATATAATTTGGCTCAGTTAAAACCATTAATAAGGGTGTTTTTATTGTCTGAAACGAGTCAAGTCTCAATAGGTGCCAAAATGGGTCATTTTTTGTATAAAAAGCATCAAAAACTCAACTGATATCGTTCCACAACCGTATTATTCGGCTGATTTCTTATCTACTGCCCGTGCTGGTATTTGATCTTCGTTAGATGAAATATACGCTATTAGCGGGCGCGGACGGCTACCTCCCGAGCAAGCTGGCGAGAAAGATGGTCGAAGCTGTATTCATGTGTAAACTGAGTATTTACAATTACAGGAACTTAACGATTTATAGCTATTGCATCACTGATGGAGTCCGAATTCCAATCGGCTTTCAAATTTGAAATTCGAATGCGCAAGAATGATGTAGTATAAAAATATTTTGACCGTAGTGGCCAGCAATAGGGAGCGTGAACGCTAAAAAGCAACGTACAGAAGAACACGATGTTTTTTGATGACAATATGGAGTAAGGATGAGGAAATGGTCGCATGAGTCGTATTTAAAAAAAATATTGGACATTTTCAGGACGATGATAAAAATAAATGAGATATCAATGATTTAAAAAAAAGTTGGGTTTAAGACTTAATGTGGAAAAAAGTTTAAGAGACTTAGTGAATGCTGTAACAGGCAGTAACGCAAGCGAAGAAAATTTTCGGAAATGTTAAACGAAAAACAAGGCATAGGCGTAAGGCATAGATTCTACTTAAAAAAGATCATGATGTTTTACAGGAAATTTGTAACAATGGCCTATGACTAGATGTTATTTTTTTCTTGCACCTTCATACCTCTATCGTTGTCAAAGACTTTATAATGTGGGGTAATGATTTTCTCAATTTGATTTTTGCTTACATTATTACTATTTCCTAGTTTTCTAATTTGACCAGTTCTTGGCTTTACTCTATTTCCTTTACGTTACTCTATTCTAGTCTACTCTTATTATTTTATGTATTTATGTCAAACTTTCTTGAATCTTACATCGTTCTTCTTTTTGCCAGCCTTACGTCTTATATGTCTTCTCTACCTTATATATCTACTACTACCTAATCTATCTTTATACAATACATTTATTCTATTGTTATTTTATTTCTATTACGCGTGAAATCTATACTCAAAAGAGATGGCAAGTTGACTGACTATTTTTTTAATTTCTTTTTAATTCACGACTTAATGAAACATCCAGATGTGAAAAATGTTTAATTAAATCGTTGATTATGTTGGTTCCGTGTATACTGTCTTTAGTTCTCGGGATAGATAAAATATTATTTAAAAAGTTAAGGAAAATTAGGCTGATATTATTTATAAAATTTTCTGCTGCGAGATACTTCATTTCGGTGTAAATGATAGGGGGCTTTGTGTGAAAATTTGGGTCAGAGTGGGCATTGTGCCTAGCTGAGTCATTTAACGCTTGTAACGGACAGTATCGCGTATAAAAACCCGGTTTAGTACAAAAAAAGGTCTTTCACAGTCTGGTTTTGGTGTGACGACAACTTTTTGTGAATCTAACTACTTTATATATAAACTTGCTGACCCGACAGTTGATGTCCCGAACGATCTATGTAAATAAAAATGAATTTCTGTTTCCCTTTGTCTGGCTTTAACTCGAGGACAACTTTATTTTTTTTCATTCAAGTTAAGTTTTCTTCGTGGAAGATTTTCATGCCAAAAAATGTTAAACAGAACAAAATATTAACTTGTCGTATTTTTATGGGAAGGCGATGAAAGTTAGGTGATGAATGAAAGGAATAGAAATAAATTAAAAGAATACAAGATGAATCAAAAAAGACTATTGAGAAATAAAAAGGTTGACAACGCGAATAATATGAGATAGAAATAGTCCTTGTATACCTAAGACAGGGGAAGCATGAGAGGACACTAAAAACGGGAGCCTTAATAAAAAAATAGAAAAAAAATATAGAAATCTTTCATTACATATTTTTTTATTATTTAATAAAAATCAGGAAACAGTGACTATAAATAAATAAAAATAGGTACATTATTTTTCCGACATAATATTAAAGCAGTTACCGATATCTTATTTAAAACAGATACAACATTTGTCAATAGAACATTTGTCATATTGAATGATAAGATACATTAACTATTACTGTTTTATATTCAGTAGCCTTTAATTACAAAATACAAGGAAACATCTTCAATTTCAACTAAGGATCTATGTACTAACGTCAACAATATTGACTTTGCCAGCTGTCCTGTGCTTGGAGGACTCCACAGAATCCGAGGTCAAGATAGGAAAGAGGATCAAGGAAGGCAGCATCGCCTTTCTTATACTAGAATTGTCTTAAAATGAAGAATAATATGCAATAGAAAAGAACAAATCTAAGAACTAAGTCAAAAAGGGTCGAGTAAGATCCCAAGTTGGACATAAATAAAGCAAAATAGATTTAATAAATAATGAAAGATAATAAAATAGTTATAATTGTATAGAATAAAAACTAGAAATAGACTTTACAATGAATAATGTAACAAACTACGATCAAGGAAAGAAGATGGGAGAAGGAAGGTGAAACATGGGAGACGATTTGAATGTGAAGAAAGATAGAGATTGTGAAGTACAGAAGGAAATTGCTATGAGACCGTGAAAGATGAAAAGAGAAAGTTAGTGTTTGAAGTGAAGGGTGAAAAAAAGCATATAATGAAAAGTATATCTACCCGAGTTGTAATATAGGGTAAAGCCCCATACGGCAGGGAGGAACTAGAAAAAAAAGAATGAAACTTAGTGCGTTTGACAGATTGCATGGAACATTTACATTGCATTTTTAACAGTTGCATCTTATCGATCACAAAAGTAATCAATCTTTTTATATTTATTTCTTTACTGCTATAAATATCTAGTATAATTACTGTTTTAATAATTAGGGTTATTATCACTGTTTATATTATCATTATTATTTATTGATCCTTGGAAGAATGGTCACGTGACATTGACACTTTATTGTGTATAATATTTTTTATTGTGTCTTTTATGTGATATGTCTATACAAATTCAGTCGCAATACGCTGTCTATTGGGAGATATAATAAAGCATATAAAAAATAACAACAATATAGCATATAAACGAAAGTAATATAAAGCTTTTCAGCTGTTTACGAAATGGAAACACATTCAATACGACTGAACTATGTTTGCAAATGTCGGCTAATGTCGATCGGGTGCGCAACGACGCGAAACGATACTGATAACCAAATAACACTAATAACAATGAATTGAACTTTACGCATTACGAACTGTCGCTCGGTTTAGGCGATAAACAAACATTCAAATGTTTGCCTAACATATGTAACTATTATTTTGAACAAATCTAATCATTCAATGCGGTAGTAATTCTGAAGAGGTCGAAAGCAAGAAGAACAGAGAGCAGCAGATAGACGAACACTTCTAGGCATTATATCCCTCGAAGTACTCCGTATCTACTGATTTCCCTGCTCCTTATTGCGACTCAACAACCTTTCGGTTCCAACGACAAACGGTTACACTTACAATGCACGCTGTCACTTTAGACCAGCAATTTTTCCTGCTACCTTTAGTTCTAGCTTTTGTTCTTCCAAGGATATCTACAAATCTGATTCGATCTCGCAAAAATGTTCTGAGATATTAACACCCGTTATAGTATAGTTGTAGTTTAACAATAAAAACGCCAAAGAGGTACGTATTCTCCGTCACAAGTAAGTATATAGAATGTGACGTTTGAAACAATGGGAATACATAAAGTAAGAGGAGTGAAGTTGATCGCGTACCGCGCGCGTTGCAAGCGACTCGTGGCTATCTTCACTTACAGCCGGTTTGTACTCTGCTGCCACGTTAGATGGCCCTAGCTCCTATAACCGTTGTGCCGTTATAGGGAAATAATTTCCATATAATTAAAAAGGTTGGTGGCAACAAAAGGCAAAAACAATGTATATATGTATTTAATTAGCTAAGGGTAGTGGGCAGAAGGCCTGGTTTAATTTTGCACCGCAGTTCGGTACTCCCCTGATGGTGGTGGTAGGCAGCTGCACGATCTCCCAGGACTGGTCAGGCGGCAGCAAGTCGAAAGCAGGGAGGTTGCAGGATGTGTAGGTTCCGGTGCAAGGTGATATAATTTCAACTTTGTAAAACTTGCAGTCTTAAACTCGCAGTGTAAAAGTCGCAGCATAAAAGTCGCAGCATAAAACTTGCAGTGTAAAAGTCGCAGCATAAAAGTCGCAGTGTAAAAGTCGCAATGTAAAACTCGAAGCGTAAAACTTGCACCCCTTTGAGGTGCGAGGCGATGTAAAGGTTGTGGCGTGAACTAAATGATGCCCAGAGAATGAATAGGACCAAGGCGTGAATTTATAACGTAAATTCTAACTGGCCCCGGCGCGTATGAAGACACATAGCTGGTGAACGCAACCGACACAAAGAGTGTGCGTCGGTGCGTGAGACGACACCTAGCTAGTGAACGCGACCGAGGCCTGGATCCTTCTCCCGAGCACTCGTGTAAACTCTGTGTGCTGGTGCGCGGGCGCATTGGAATTTTTGTTATAAAAACAAAGATCCGTTGAACCAATAGCACGCTCCCACGACCCCACGCCACTTGAGACGTACCGTTACCCGCTAAGGGTTGAACAATTTTTTGCTGTATTGCGATTTATGAGACGTTTCTCGTGATTATATTTTTTTGGTTAAAATTTTAACTAAGATTTATGGGACGTTAACTTGCAACGTTACACCGTGATAGGCGATATATGTCCATTGCAAGATATAGACCTGTCCCAAAGATCTGCACAATGTCAGGTTTTACGCTGTTCATATTCAGTGACTTTCCACATTATGACTAACTAATTATTTATTGTAATTAAGTACACCAACAGTGAATACAGGCATTGGTAGCCCTGCTAAATAAAACAGGCAAGAAAAAATGAGAGTTAAAATTAATTATTTTATATTAGAAAAAGTAAAAATGTAGGAAATGACAATACTGCAATCGTGATATATTAAAAAAAAACTGTGATATACAATAAGAACTGTGATATATGTATAAGAGGAAAATGAAAATGAAATCAGTGATATTATAAATGGTAATTAGATCTAACTGCAGTGATTGAGGATGGATGAAAGGTTTAAAGAGCAGAAGAGAAAAATAGAATTTATTATTGAATGAAAGAGACAAAAAGATAGATATTGTGAGGAATAGAAGAAGAGAATAAAAATAATAAAAGAAAGTGTAATATTTAATATAGAAAATAAAATCCCTGTTCCATCATAAATAGGGATGGAACGAAAGGTCCTCAAAAACGGGGGCAAATATTAAAAAAAAATGGCTGCCTAGCGGTAAATGACTGGAACTTGATGGTAGGTTGTGGATTCGATTTTGTTTTATTTACAAGTTTTTCCATAGTTTAACATTAATATTGTTTTGTATTCTTACTATCTATATCACAGTTTATCTTAAGATAACGTTCATCAATCATAGATAAATTCCATTTAAAAAGAGAAACTGTTAAGATCGTTGACTCAGATTGGCTTTTCGAGCCGGTGGTAGCGTGGTAACGAACTGAGAACAATCTTATTATAATGCTAAAAGTAAATGAGATATTTTGAATTTTAACATTTTTGGTTGAATTTATTCTAAGAACTTTTCGACACCACTGTACAACATTAGTAGAGTTTTTATTGTTTAGAAGAACTATAATTTAGCGATTTAAATTTAAACACATCTTAGCAAGTTTATGTATATGTTTAACTATAACTAGCTTGATACATGATAGCTATATATATTTTTGATAAATAAGTTACTATTACAATCTTTTATTTCATTTTAAGGCGTTTAACAAAGAAAATACTTAATTTTTTAAATTTATATATTTGATTTCATAGCCGAGCGGTAAATGAGACTTGCGATGGTAGGTCAAGGGATCTTACATGTTTTATAATAATTCACACTGTGCATTAATTATATAGATTTGCCTCTCCTTACAAACAAGTTTTAAAAGTATGGATAGTAGCGTCCTCTGAGTACCATAATACCACACAGCGATCGCTAATCTGCCTGTCAAGCATGGTGATTATAGTATAGGGTGGGCCAATAATTTTTGCAAATAGCATATGCATAGCTATGCGCGAAGATGTTGCGAGAGTTTTTGACACCACAGTTGCATAAATTTCAAGGATACAACAGCCAGACTTGGATGCAACAAGATGGTGCAACATGCCATACCTCAAACGTGATTTTACCAGTGGTCAAAGAATTGTTTCCTAACAAATTGATTTCTCCCAGAGGTGATATCCCATGGCCTCCCAGAAGCCCAGACCTTACACCTTGTGATTTTTTCTTGTGGGGATATATGAAGAGTCGAGTATACCTTAATAAACCGACGACCATATCCCTATAAAAAGAAAACATCCACGAGGAGACAGCCGCGATTCCTCGCAGCATGTGTCAACGAGTTTTCCAAAGTTTACGTAGTCGATTACAGGAGTGCCAAAGGCGAGACGGAGCACATCTCGACGATGTGATTTTTAAAAAAATAATTTTAATAAATGATAATTACGGTAAATAAATCATAAACAAAATAGCAATTGTACTTTTATTTCTACACATGTTTAAAAAGTGCAAAAATTTATGGCCCACTCTGTATATACCCTTATATCTTTGGAAGAGCCCTGTAAGCAAAACCTTATTTGAATTTACTTTTCGTTTAATAGTGATAATAAAATAGAACTTTTGTTTCATGACACGTTTCACAAACGTACATCAGTAGTGACTCTATATTTGTTCTAAACAACTTTAGTTTGATCGACAACGACCTTGCGGTCGCGGCTTAAAAATTCTCGCATAAAATCCAGGTACAAGTTATTCCCGTAAGGCACTTCGATCTTGCTAAGTAACGTATCGTTTTAATATTTCACTCTAGGAACCGGGCGCTCCGGAACAAAAGAAACTTCCTCTCGCGCCGCCCGGGGACGCATTTAGCAAACCGTTAGCTCTTTTTAACTTAGCGATTTATGAAAATGTCTTTTGAATGCTGGCAGACGTGTTTCATTTCAGGTTTACCGACGCTCAACGGGTTTCACTTAAAACTAGAATTTGTTCCACTTTCACGTGAAAATTGCACGAGAATTGATAAGTGAAAGATTTAAATGGGTTAATGTTTAGCTAATTTGCTACTAATTAGTGTATGGTTCATCTAAAATCTCTCTCTGAAATAACACAAATATAATATTAAAAAAAAAACTATTCCATTTCCGATTACTACATATTAAAATTAATTATTGTTTCCTATCTGTCCCTGCATTTTATACATTAATTATGGAAATCCATTTTCACGCTTTCATTATTGTCGTTTCATCTGTTAGACGTCCACTGTTGGAAGTTTATTTATTTACTTTATTGGAGATAGACAGTAACACAAGGCAGTAAGAAAGTACAAACTTAGAAGCTTGGACCTATAAAATTAGTTACAATTGTTACCTTATAACTATCTCACTGAGAACATTTAATGATTTATCGTCAAACAATGACAGAACAAGTAAAAACATTACTAAACAGGGATCGAAGATTATGGTTTATATACTTATATTATGTTTGTTTATATATCTTTATCATATATTTATATTATAATAGGCTGTTAATAAAATAAAAATATGTTCTTATTTTATCTACGTGCTAAGAATATAGAGCGCCCTGTTACAAGAGCTTGAAAAACTAAGTCTATTTTTTTTCTATAATCACTCTAATATTGTGTTTAATACATTTACCATCATCGTATTAGCTAGATAGAAGACCATTGCAAGAACTCAACGATAAGGTAATTAAGAACTCAGAAAGTAGCTGGAAGAAGAAATTGAAGCGTTCTTTAATACATTAGTTACAGCAAATATTTCTCATGATGTCCTCTCTGCTATTGGACGCATGCTGCACGCAAGCATCCCGCAGAAATTTCTAATAGAATCCAGCTGTATTCTTCTTCTTTTCAGCCGACGGATGCCCTCTGCAAACTATGCCTCTGATGATGACCGATCCTGCGCTGCTCACATTCAGCGACTTCCAGTCTACCAAGTGGGGGGTCTACCAACGCTGCTTCTACCAGCTTGTAGTCTTCCGAGAATCTTTCGCCCCCAACGGCCATCTGTTGCACGCCATTTGAATGAGCAATTCTTCCAACTACATCAGTATTCTTGGTACTTCTGTAGATCTTTCCATTTCTGATTTGATTTCACAGCGAAAGCCTAAACCTCCTCGTTGCTCTCTATGTCACCGTGAGCCTTCTTATGAGGCTTGACGTAAGTGACCACGTCTCGGAAAATCAAGCCGTATGATCACTTACATAATTCTTAACACTATTTTCCCTTTAACATAAATTCTCGTATATTAATTTCACGTCCTTTCTCAGATGAGAATAAAAAAAAGTATTTGTTACGGCCTCAGTTTTGTCTATTTGCAGTAAATCCTGATATACACAGGTCATAAAACCGACCGTTAGATATCCGGTGTCTATAACTGCTGTGAAATTGTCTATGAACATGTCAACACGTGGCTACTAATGTAACGGATGGTACGGGTTTCGCATCTGGGGAAAATACAACGGAGAATTTGTTCCATTATTTATTTGAATGAAAGAAAATCTGTTTATATATCGATCAAATTTCTTGATGATAAGAAAAGAGTCACGATGTCTGAGTTACAAACATGCTTTAGATCAGACAGAGATAGAAAAGTAGCAAAATATATAACTAGAGAATATGTTTTTGTACTACGTCGGTGATGTTGGTTCTTCTGCGGATCCATTTCTAATTCGATCTCAAAGCAAAATTCCGACCATAGTCCTCTCCATTGCTCTCTGGTGAAGTTAAGTCTTCTTATGAGGCTCGTCGGCAATGACCACGTCTCGGATCGATCCGTATGTCATCACCGGCAACACACGTTGGTCAAAGACTTGCGCCTTCAACTATTGCGGTAGTTTGGAAGAGAAGAGGTTTCGGAGCTTCTTGAACGTTGGCTATCAGAGTTGGATCCGAGTGATGTCTTTCTAGAAGTTGGACTTATAAAGTTGGATGGTTTGTTTAACTATATATAGTCATCTACAACCAGTTCATTAACCTCCCTGTACCTGCGCTAAATAGTCTAACACCTGTACCCGCGCCGGTCTCTGGCAACCTCCGAATGATGCTCAGTTCACCCAAATGTGGCCCCCACTCAAGGTCACAAGTCAAGTCAATTTCAAAGTCGTATCAAATTAGGCAAGTACTAGAAAGTTCATTAAACTAACATTATTCGTTCTTTATTTAAAATCGAAAAATCATTCTGTCGGTCTCTCAGACAAATGCGCGGGTATAGGAACGTTAATGGTTTATCTTACTTCTCTTCTTTTTTCGTTCTTTTTGGGTTTGGTTCATTCTTCCTTATCCTATTTGATAAGCCTTTGTGAATTTACATAACTTAAATTACTTGTTAATACTATTATACATTTCAAAATATTATATGGTGACCATTCGTTTACTTCAAAGAAATATTTGAATATCTATAGATTCCGTTGCTTTGCGGAAGTCCATCCTAAATAAGAAAAGGACTAATATATAGCTACTTCCGCTATGTAGCAGTAGTCGTGCAATAAAATGTACCGCCCACCAGCCCGCTGATAAATGCACATGCGGCAAACAATGCGAATTATACAATTACCACCGTTAAATCACTCAACACGTGTTTCACCCCTCCACGGGGCATCCTCAGGAGTTATGTTACATCGATTAGTGACAAACACCGAGTGTTGAATATGAAAATATTTGAAGTTATATATGATGAAATTCTTCAAATTGAAATAATGCTTTGTGGATTATAAATAGGTTTTTATAGCAATGTTTAGAAGGGAGTGTATTAATGATATTTGTCTTATTGTTATTAATGAGTCCAGGACACGCCTGGTAATGACCCTGTTATGGTTCAACGACCTGAAGAGCATTAAATCATCTTTTAGTATAATAAGGTTATATATACGTATGTTTATAAAACAGCATAGGTTTTTAAAATACTTTTATAGTTTGTTATTCCAGTTATGAATATTATTTCGTTATGAAATCGTGTTGAAAGCATTTTTTCTCAGAACAAGGGAGTAAAGAAAAAAAAATGTTTCCTTCTCCGTTCGTGTAAAAGAAAAATCTCGCGTTTTGTGTGAAAATTAAGGTCGAGTTGACTGTTGAAAGTTACATCTTTTCGCGTCTGCAGCGAACAGGTTCGCACATAAAAACGGTCCGCGCGCTGCCAAAAAGGATTCTCGCTTTTTATTTTTGACGGGTGGCGAAATAATCGTTGGAATATGAAAGCGGCTTTATGATACTCTAAATGTTGATGCTTGCAGATAGAGTCCTCGTTTTGTTATTGAATTTTGCTTGTTAACGTTTTCATTTGAGTTCGCTTACTTTTGTTTCTTTTTTAATGGTCAAAATTCGAAATTTAAAATGCCTATTCAGCTAGACCAGTGATTCCAGAAGTAGTCTATATTAACCCCTAGGGGTCTATGACAACCTGCAAGGGGTCTACGTGAGCGGAAAAAAATTCGGGGGTCCATGAAATGAAAATGGGGGTCCCCGATAGTGGATCTCAACACATACACTGTAAAAAATTTATTGCCTATGTTTTTTTATTTACAGTTTATTTTATGTTTATTTAATGTTACGTATATTTTACATAATAGGTACAAATTTTTATTTTGAGTAGTTTTAATTTAAATTCAATTTATAAATGTATAAATTAACATGTGTTTTTACTTTAAGTTTTTAACTCTAAACTTCACTACCGTTAGAAATTTACAGGAATTCAATATCAGGTAAGTAGGGGGTCTACCCAACACGGAAAAACATGGCTAGGGTCTACGACACAAAAAAGTTTGGGGAACTCTGAGCTAGACATTGACATGCGCTTTAGAATCGTCGATTATTTAAATGTAAGAGGTAAGTTAGCACTGACTCGGACCGTTGATCTTTTAAGAGTCTGCCAGAAATTCAACTGTTATCTCAACAGAAAGCTCTTTTAAATGAAACAATTTTTTTTTATGTTTACTTCATAATATCAATCAAATGTGTCAACAAATCAAGTCTCACATATATCATTCGTGTAAAGATTTTTGAATGCTATGATAAGGTTTATTTAATATTATACTTTTAATATTAGATTTAAAACTAAGAAACGAGCGTGTGGGATATATTGTGGTACATTGGTCAGTAATTTAAGTACATTTTTGATATTCATTATTTAGTTTCTTTTTGAAACAATACAAATTAATATATAGCAATAAATTAAATGATTTCTTATACAAATGTATGAACGCTAAAGAATAAAGAAATAAAAATATTAAAAGTGAAAGTGGAGAGTCCTGAAGGGAAGGCGAAGGAAGTGAGGCGATATATAGAAGGAAAATAAAATATGAGGAAAGAATGAAAAACATTGAGAAGGACGAAAGACGAGTATGGATGAACGAGAGGCCACAGAAACAGGGCCATAATTAAAAAAGCACCACAACATTAATTCTTATTCGACCACCGTTTCAAGGAAAGGAAGTGTTTGACCAACGGTATCAAAAAATGTTCTTATAAATTGCTGACGTGTCATCAATAACAGAAATATCGAGAAACCGTACAGCATTGTGATAAATTCATTAGGTGACAAGCAAATGTCCCCTAAGTACAATCATTAAAACCATCATCTAAACAGCTAATAGACGTGAGGGGTGGTTGTTAGTACGGGCCCCTCGTCCCGTAATAGATAATTCGATGTAAAGAAAAACACTTGCCGGATGGTTAAACTTATATAATATCACAGAACAAGAAATCTCAATCTGAGTTACAAGTATTTCCTTTGTTGAACAAGTTGAGCGGTTGAAGCGACACGTCCGCTCGGTAGCGCGGCGTGTCAGAGAGAGAGCGAGTTGTATCGAGTGTAAGAAGGGGCATGCAAAAACAGGTGCGTTCATAGATAATAAATTTGGGTGAGTTCTAATGAACGCCACAGACGCGATAGATCTCCAACCGATGACCAATCTTGCGCTGCACGAACTGTGTCATCGGTTTTGGTCATGCACGTGGTCGCTACTTGGCGATACTTCTGGTTAGATTGGTCTCACCCCCTTGCTGCTTCATAAGAGCAATTCTTTGAGCTATGTCAGCGTTGTTTCTTGAACGTACGGTTTCGCAATTAGTATAAATTTTTATACAATAAAAATATTGTACACCATCTCTAGAATACTCTGTAAAAAGACAATACCGCTTTAACACAGAACAAGGTGAATTTATAAAGTGAAAAGTGCAGTAAGTAGCTGAAGCAACAACGCTTTTTGTGGACTATTTAAAACTCGTCGGGAATTACAAAGGGCGATGCAATAAGACTCGTGTTTTTAATGAACGTTCAGCGCTTCTACGGTGGAGCGGCCAGGAAATGGTCGGGCGCAGAGCAAACGGAACTCGTTTCATTGCACTTTTATACTGGCAATAATTTTTAAAAGCGTTTCCGATTAAATTAATCTGGACACGAATTTTACATATCTTAATATAAAGATTTAGTTACCATTAGCAATCGTCAGCTGCTCTTAACGACAGAAACACCAGGAGATATATAAACTTGGTGACAGATGAAAGACGAGGTATCTCCTGTTAAGACGACAGAAGTGAAAAATCTGCTTATAGTCTGAGACTGGCTGCAATTAATGCACGTCGCTTAATATGGTAATGTATTTCGCCCCTGAAAGTTTTGCTGCCATAACCACAACACCAAAGTGTTTCGTCAAAGACTTGTCAACAAGGAGTTCGTTACACTTACTATTTCGCAAGAGCGCTGCCAGAGTTCTGATATAATTTTGGGCGTTTTCTCTTCCCCGTACCAGTAGGGCTTTCGCAGCCTCTTTGGTAGTTGCTACCACTTTTCTATCAGGGTCAAAGTTCTAGTTCTAGTCTAGTTGTAGATGAAGCATGATGTTTTTCCGCTACCTAGGAGACCGTTAATTCATGCCTGCCACTATCTCCCTCTCGTCTCTTCCATTGACAACGTCTTGACATCGAGCAGTATCACTTCTTTAACTTTGGTTCCCTCACAGCTTGTCTTGCAGTGCGTATTTATGGTCTAAAATGATGACTATGAAAATAATATAAAATAGAGTTTATGTTTTTTTTTGATTTCGTAACAGAGACTACGTTTACTTTTGTCCCGCTTAGCTCTTTGCAAGTTTTGCGACAAATTACCGAAAGAATCACACAGGCGGCTTGTACCATTCATCTTGTGACTGTCGGCCTTTATTTATGTTATTTGTTGTAATGAGGGAGTCGGCAATAAATTTATGTATAACTTAATCTGTCGAATGTTTATACATAAATCGTCAGTTTGTTTGTTTATTCGTTTACTTATTTCTATGATTTTAAGTACCAAAAAATAGTTTTGTTAAGAGTTATTTTATAGATAACATTGATTTAGTTCCAAGAGTCGTCACCTTCGTCATAATTTCAGCCTTAACACGTCCACTGGTGAACATTGGTCTCTCCCAAAGATTTCCTGTAAGACTTTTGTTTACATTGAAGGTGGACGTCCAGGCGTTTTTTTAACATTTGCAGATTCCGAGGATATGAGGCAATAGGGCGTAAAGTATGCTTAGTCTAAGACCTATTTTGAAGTAGCGAAGATCGAAAGCTTCCGGAGGAGCTTTAGCTCGGGACGCTGCATAGGTAAACGCTTCATAGAATGACTAAGGTCAATGGCCCCCGCGAGTTTACTTCGGCTTGGACTGCCACTCGTCGAAAATACCCGCTTAGCATTCTAACACAAGGATGACGGAGAAGGCTGTACCTTGACTTGGCTGCTTGCTGTCGCATGGCTAATATCACTACTACTACTTCGGAAACCGTTAGTTCTGGGAGAAGAAGTGGCGGAAGAAACTCCAGCAAGGCTTTTATCTATTATTATCAGGGTTGACGTCTCTTGTGATATGCTATCTGACCTTGTTTCCGACCAGACCGGTTGGTGCCAAATGGCCCGTCCGGCGTCTTCCTTTTAACTGCCACTTGAGCTTACCAGCACCATGTCTTATTTCGGTTGCTTCTGTTTGTCTATAGATTTTTTCATTTCTAGGCTGTAATGCGAAAAATATTTCGCAAATGTGACAGGCATATAATATTTGGCAGTACAAGGTACAGAGATATTATGCAAGAAAAGGAGCAATATTTAGCCATGCCCCGCGGAGGAGTGAAACACATGTTGAGTGATTTGGCGGTGGCAGTTGTGTGATTCGCATTGTTCGCTGCATACGCATTTATCAGCGCAATGTGGGGCGGTGCACTTTGTTGCCCGACTACCAATGCATGTGGGGTAGTGGCTAAATATTGGTCCTTTTCTTGCTTAGAATGGATTTCCGCAAGGTAACGCCCGATTCCATTAAATACAGAGATAGTATATCAATAATTTATTTTAATACGTAACAATTGGATTTTGTAAACTCTATTATGTTTATCATTTGGATATTTATTTTTCATCGAATTGATATAAACGAATTTCGTCTAAGAATAAATATTAACACGAATTACTGGACGAAAATTAGACTACGTATCGCTTAATCAATGTGGTGATGTCGCAGTTGTGAATAAGGAACTTTATTCTTGCATCATATACTCGGACCGCGGGTAATCTGGCCTCCCTCATGACAAATTGCCATAGCAAAATGGCGTCCAACTCCCTACATTTATCTCGGATTGTCGACTTTTATATCAAGTAATTTCTTGCGATGACAGCGATAAGCTTTGCCATTCGTGTATTATTAACTGGATTTACTTTTCGGGAGAGAAAATACGCCCCCAAGGAAAACTACGATGAAAGTGTTTAGTGACGACTGGACACAATTACTTTATGACTTTTATGGTTTTTCTTGAGACAATTTCGCGGACAACAAAGATATAGATAAGGATAAAATTAGTTTATTTATCATTTGAACTTTTAACAGAACTCTTATTGATGGTTAACTAATTATTTGTTTAACTATTTCATTTTTGACTACTCTACTTCGCAAAGAAAAGAAGAATCAGGAAGAATCTCCTCAACAACATATGTTTTAATAAAGTTTAACATTACAGATTATACATATACACTTTATAGGATATAGCCTAAATGAAATAAAAATAATGAAGCTACATCACTGCCAATGATACTTGTCATTCAAATTTATTTTTAACATACGTTTTAAATGCGATTTTATATATAGTTTTTTTTTTTGTATTATATTATTTTAATAAACGCGATCATTTATGATGGGCCTTATAATACTAAAAGTCATTCAGAAAGCAATGAATCTATCGGAGCTTCGCAGCGAGATTTAAACAGATCTGCAGAAGAACTAAGGTGGCCGAAGTAGTCAAGCTACTTAAAATTAAGTTTTTTATTTATATATTTATAGGTAAACACTACTTAATCATATTTTTAAGCTATTTTTCTAGTAAATCATTATAGTCTTTTAGCATTTTTCAACCTTTTAAAATATTTACACCCCCATATTTAACATACGTATTTTTTATATTAAAGCGAAAGGGTTAAACTTGTATTGAATACAATTTTGAATTGCCCTCCTTGACAATCTAATGGCACACCTGTAGGGCTTGGGTCCCATGAATGGAAACACTGCTTTAAGTGTTTCTTTATAGTATTTAAATATTTTAGTATAGAGGAATAAAAGTATGGAAAATATTTGAGCAGAAATTAGATTTGTTTGTGTTATTTAAAATATTTTTAGTTACGTCCGAAAAATTTTCTGATTGTTTTCCTTTATCAATTGTTTATGGTAGTGTACATTTATTTAATTTAACAACACAATAGGAGTTTTCAATTTAAAAATCCTTTACGAGGTCGTTAGTTTAGCATATAAAATAGATCTATATGCTAAAATTTTTGCCGTAACATTTACACTCCATTTCAAACCGTAATTAAAGTTAACCATTAATTATTATAAAATATATATACATAGAATAAGGAATGAAAATGTCATTGTTTTAATGAGAAAAGATTCCTTTTAGATTTTATTTGTAAGTATCAAGACATATTTTAAAATGTTTCAAATTTTTTCATAAGACTACACTTCATATATTTGACAGTCTACTTGCTTATATTTTGGTACACAAATTTGATATTATTTTAAATGTACCTTTTTAACTGTCTTGAAAAACATACAACTACATACTATATGCGATTTTTTTTCTTCGTACTAATACACGTACATCTATAGAGTGGTCCATAAATTAGATAAATTAAAAAAAAACTGAAATATGTTTTTTTTTTTTCAACTATATCATCTAATTTGCCTTTATTTCGATTTCTCCGTGTTTATAAATGTGTGCGGAAATTTTCAAAAACTCATCGGCGAAGACACCGCGAGGTCGCCTTCTCTTTGCTGATTTTTTCTAGCCTGAGTTGACGATCCTTACTTGGTTAATTAATGTAGACATGAACTCTTTCAATGATTCCATAAATAGAAGTCTGCTGGGGATAGATCAGGGCTCCTGGGTGACTATGGAATGTCGTTTTGTCTGGAAACCATCTTTTCAAGAAAAATTTCAATAACTATAGACATTCTGACATTTCTCATATATACGTCATTGACATACACATTGACACTAAGTAATAAAAGAACCAATATTTAGCCACTTCCGCACAGAGTCTCTGTGTTTGGCACTAATCGGTGTAACATAACTCTTGGAGATGCCCCGTGGTAGGGTGAAACACGTGTTGAGTGATTTAGCGGTGGTAGTTGTGTAATTTGCATTGTTTGCCGTATGCATATTTATCAGCGGGCTTTCGGGCGGTGCACTTTGTTGCACGACTACCACTGCATGTGCAGAAGTGGCTAAATATTGGTCCTTTTATTACTTAGGATGGACTTCTGCAAAATAACGCCTGATTCCATTAAACATTGACTCTAGACACACTTTTTCTCTGTAATGTCGACGTATGCTTGTAACTATTTTTTTTATTAAACCTTGGAGTCTGAACAAATGAGGTTTCATTCCGTATCACCTCTCAAAGACTTCTTGGATATGTGGCATGTGGCTCCATCTTACTGAAGCCGTAAGCAACGATTGTAATAACCAAACTCAAATAGCATCGAGTCAAGAACTCGTTACCAGTGTTTTCTTGAGGTGTGAGATATAAATGTCAACGAATACATGTTCCATCCTCTATAATTAGGTATTCCAGTGTTTTGCAACCTTTTTTTTGTGAAATAAAATTTAAAAATGAGATATCAGGTCGGGTAAGCGTAATGAAGCAATCTACCAACTGTGATAATACCTACAGATTTAATTATTAAAAATGCTTTAAGCACCAAATAAATTGTGATAAAAAAAATCCAATACCTGTGAAGTTTGATAAGTGAGATGAAGGATGAAAGGTGATGAAAAGGAAGAAACTAAAAATTGATGAGTATGTATGATCATGTGAAATATGTTAGAAAACTGAATGAGTGATCTTAAGAAGACTAGAAGAGGTGTAAAGAAATAAAAAGAAGGATGTAAATAATTAATTAAAAATTGTAAGTTCCCTGTTCATAAACGATATAGTATATATAAACGATATAGTAATAGGGGAGAACAAGAGGCCCCCAATAACGGAGGCCATTAAAAAAAGCCTTTTTAGTGCAATGCTCCACCTAAGGGGGGAGCCCCCTTCCCTTACACTAATAATTTTAATATTAAAGCGAAAGGGTTAAACTCGTTTCAAGACCGTTTTGTGACCCCTTGTGTGACTTAGTTGTCATGTTTTTGTTATTTTCTCTATTGTCAATATCTCAACTGTCCCTTAAAACATTAGTGTATATAAAAAGTTTAAATTGAAATAAATAAAGAACGTTTAATTTGAGTTCGCACACAGGTGAGCATCTAACAACCGCTAAGCGCGCCACTTTATCCCACCGCACGCGAGAATGTAACAGTTGTACCGCAAAATCGCTGAGTTTTACCGTATATCCGGCCAAAAGCTGTTGTGTAAAAATTTTAACACTAAGTTGAATTAACTAAATTTATTTTAACTGTTTATTTAGAAAAGAACACACGAAGCAAATGCATTACAATGTATAAAATTATATAATAAGGCGTTACATCAATAAAAATTGACGCTCCTGCTTATTAAAGGTGTGTGCAACATTCATAATATTTATTTATTTATTTACTTTATTGGAGATAAACAGTAACAAAAGGCAGTAAGAAAGTACAAACTTAGAAGCTTAGAAATATAAAATTAGTTACTGTTGTTACCTTATAACTATCTTACTGAGAACATATAATGATTTATAGTCAAACAATGAAAAAACCATTAAAAATAAAAACATTACTAAACAAGGATCAAAGACTATGGTTTATATATTTATATTATGGTTTAAATTGCATTGTATGTACTCAATAAATTCGAACAAAATTGTTTTTTAAAAGATACGAGAGAACACGAGAATATATCAATATCACTAACATATGAATTTGTAATGTACAAGCAAATAAATAAAAGTAGGTTATGAACCAACACTTGCAAAGATATGGCTGGTAGACAAAAAAAATACAAAGGCTCCCTCCCCTATGGGGGGATATATTAGAATCGCCTTGTTTGATAGACGGATTGACGATCTCAGTATGGTATTATGTTACGCAGAGGACGATGGTATCCACCCACTGGACACTTGTTTGCGAGCAGTGCAGTCATACATTATTAATGCAAAGTGTGAATTATATATAAGACTGTCCTGGGATTCGAACAAGCGACCTACGACAGTGAGTTTAAGTCCTCTATCGCTGGGCTGGCGTTGCTTAGAGATGCATATTATTTATTATTATCATAAATAGTAAGCTAGTGGAATCCTTGTAGTCTATAGAAGCGTCTAAGAACTGTTCATCACCTCACGCAATTAATTAATATGATCACTTTCACATCTTTAATACATTATTAGGAGTTGATTACCAAGCAGAAGGTGATGATATACGGATTCGAGACGTGATCACTTACGACAGTTGTAATAAGAAGGCATAAGTTCACAAAGAACAATGGAGATGGCTATGCTCGGAATTTCGCTGAGAGACCGAAGGAGAAAGGAGATCTGCAGAAGAACCAAGATTGCTGACGTATTTCGAAGAATTGCTCATCTAAAGTGACAGTGGGTGGGGCACATCGCTTGTGCAACCGATGTCTGGTAGACGCTGAGTAGGTGCGCCCACCACTAAGGTGGACCGCTAGATGCTGGCAGCGCAGAAGAAAAATATTTTATTATGACATTTGTCGCTTAAAACTGCTTCTATTCAACGTAGTAAATAAATTTCATGCCTAGCTAGGAGAGGATAGACTGCAAAACAATAATGACCACACTGCCTATTGCACACAACTTAGATGAGAGCTTTAGTTCAGTGGCTTTTATAACTGTAACACAATAATTCTTGCACAACTGTTGACTACATGAGGAAATAACTGTAAATTTAGGACACGTGCGCAAAAGATTAAGAAATAGATATAAAACCAATTTTTTCTTCTCGAAAACAGTATATAATGCAAGAATACTATACTGATGTTAATGTGTGGAATTAAATGTTGTTGTTCATTCAGGAAGCTAATTATTGTCAAGCTCTCTTTATAAAACTATATTTGTTAAAAGCAACTGTTGGGTTTCTCGCCGGCTCTTCTTAGAACTGCCTTCCGATCCGTTGGTAGATTCCTGTAGGGACAACAATGCCGACATTTTATGTTGATTGACAATCAAAAGTCCTTGTATTAGCCAATTCAAATACCTTATATTGAATAAGAATACCTTGATATTGATACGTTGTTTTGGTTGATTATATCCTATGGCACCATTTTTTAGATTTTTTTTGGTTTATATGGAAAAGTGAAAAAAATGTTTCTAACAGCCTTTTCGAATAGAGAATATTTTTATTTTGAGATGTAGCTATTTAGGACGTTAATTAGATAGCCCGGACTGCATTCCATTACTAGTTACTGTATATATTTTTTTGAAAAAGTGTTTTCTGGTCATAGACGTTTTCATCTTGGTTTTGTATGTACTTAAATTAAACCATGGGTGATTAAAAGCTTTTCAAAGCTTCAATCATCGACGATGATGGTCATTGTGAACCAATCCCCGGTCGCCGAGGGCGGCTGAGGGCGGCTAAGGGCGGAAGTGCGACTCGTTAGGTGGTTTCATTCGAATTAATGGAGCGAACAGTTCTAAGCGATTTCGGTCTACGAGTACAGAAACCGCTTTCAAACGCCCGCCATTTAAGTCCATTGAAGTGGTTTCATTGTCAATGGGTACTTAAGAGCTTATTTATTTTTTTGTGTCCGAACTCGTTTGAAATAATTTCTGAATCTTTGCAAGTGGTTACGAAAAGAGTTGCCTTTGTTTGAAACGCTTTGAGTGATTTAAAATGTTGAATTTGTATTCGTTGAATAGTTTAAAAATTATAATTTAATTCTTTGTTCAATTGTTCATAGTATAGTCAATTTTTTTTTCTTTTTGAATTATTTTTAAATACGAATAAAATGGGCAATTAAGTTAGTACTTGACAAGGGTTTGTTAAGTACAAAATTATTAGCAATACAGAATTTGTGATTCATCTGAAACTATGTTGATATGATAATTTTAGACAGTAATTAAAAATAGATATTAAAACCCAAAAGCTTTTTACTGGACAATGAGCTATACATTCACTCCCTTAAAGCTTATGCACACATAGCCAATCATCTTGTATATTTAAAATTTCACTTAAAATTAGTTTTTTTTAATATTTCACTGTTACTATAATGTTTTTTTTTATAAAGGAGAAGTAATTGTAAACAGTGTGTAAAATTATCTTCATTAAAGTAATCATGTAATTGTTATATATATATATATATATATATATATATATATATATATATATATATATATATATATATATATATATATATATATATATATATATATATATAATGTGATTTTCAATAAGACCAGATATAAGCATCCAGCTTATGTTCTTTTTGTGGGTGGTCTCCACTCAAGAACCTAAGACCCTAACAGCCATCTATTATACACCCTTAAAGAGAATAGCATTAATTATATTTAAATTTTATTGCATTATTCGTCACAGAACTATAACAGAGTTTTTTAGTTCCATGCATCTGACCACTAAATTGTTCCATCTTCATTTAATTAACTCTATTATATTCAAGTCACATTTATTTTTAAAAATAGAAAAAATAAAAACACTTTCTCAGTATCGAATTGCCAAAATTAACATTTTAAATTCAAACGTAATTGCCGTCTTCATCAGTTGGACGCTGTAAAAGAAATCCGTACGAAAAACTGACGACTGAAACAATTAGTGTGCTCCGACTAAGACGGGGTTTAGTC
Source organism: Battus philenor (assembly GCF_028537555.1). Lineage (NCBI taxonomy): Eukaryota > Metazoa > Arthropoda > Insecta > Lepidoptera > Papilionidae > Battus > Battus philenor. The sequence goes on along the minus strand of NW_027181759.1, from coordinate 550,175 downwards.
TACAAAAATAAAAATGAAATTGCCATCTGGTAGAAAATAAATCGAGCAGTGGAAGTCCAGCTGTAGAGGACTAAGATATGCGATCGTAGGTCGCTGGTTCTATTCTTTTCAATTCTTTTTCTTATGTATTACAAGTCACCAGAGATGGCACACCGCCTGCAAAGCGTGATGATTATAGTATATACCCCCCCCATAAACTTCTTTGAAGGTCTTGCCTTGCAGTGGGCAGACGACTATAGACTAAAATGACAAGAAAATAAATTGAAGTAAGTACACCATTCTGAAGGTAACAATGAAAATTTTTGACTTTAGTTTTTTTATATGGTCATCGATTTTGGAGAACTCTCTTTCCTCTGTCATAATTGGTACATGGACTTTTATTTTACTAAGTTTTATAGTATAGTTATATATAGTTCTCTTGCTTCGTACTTCACAATATCTGTCATTCTATATTCTTCCTTACTTCACATTCTTTCATTCTTATTGCTTGTATTTATATGTATTTTATGCATCGCCTTGCCTTCCTTTTGCGATATTACATTTTATTTTCATTTTATTTTATATCTTTCTTTATATAAATATTTTCTTTACAATTCTCTTCTGATTTTTATTTAAAACACAACATTTATTAATAATTCTAATTTTTGAATATTTCTCTTTTTTTTAACAGTCATTTTATATGCCTGTTTATTTATCTACCTTATCTTAATTTTGATTTATATTTTATACCTCTTTTATTATATTTCTTGCATATTGCCAACTGGTCAGTTTAAAAATAATACAAAAAAAATTATAATTCGAAAATGGAACACTTAATTGCAAGCTAATCTTTAAGTACACAAATTGGCAGTAAATTATAAATTCATATTTAAGAGTAATTATGATATTTGCCTATTCAATTTTAATTTCGTGATTTTGAAGATTTATGTTCCCGTTTGACATCGATTAGCTTGTATTTTTTAAGATATATCTCGTGATGCTATTTAATTATATACTAATATGCAATTGGTTCAACGAATTCACATGTGCTGTATTGCAAGGCATCAGCAAATCAAAACAGGTTTGGGTATTTTTCTTATCTTTAGCCTATAGACTCCCACTGTAAGGTACAGACCTCCCCAAAGATTGCTACCGTCATTAGTCTTTATGTAGTCGGTACACTTAGTTGGGGATCTAACCACGACACTTCCACCGACTCATAGTTGGGCGATCAATGTACCACTCACTGCCACTTCAGATGAGCAATGTACCACTCACTGCCACTTCAGATGAGCAATGTACCACTCACTGCCACTTCATATGAGCAATGTACCACTCACTGCCACTTCAGATGAGCAATGTACCACTCACTGCCACTACAGATGAGCAATGTACCACTCACTGCCACTACAGATGAGCAATGTACCACTCACTGCCACTTCAGATGAGTAATGTACCACTCACTGCCACTTCAGATGAGCAATGTACCACTCACTGCCACTTCAGATGAGCAATGTACCACTCACTGCCACTTCAGATGAGCAATGTACCACTCACTGCCACTTCAGATGAGCACTGTACCACTCACTGCCACTTCAGATGAGCAATGTACCACTCACTGCCACTTCAGATGAGCACTGTATCACTCACTGCCACTACAGATGAGCAATGTACCACTCACTGCCACTACAGATGAGCAATGTACCACTCACTGCCACTTCAGATGAGCAATGTACCACTCACTGCCACTTCAGATGAGCAATTCTTTGAGCTACGTCCGTGTTTCATTCTTATTACGAATTTTTTTTTTACAAATAAAGATAAAGTTGGTTGGTAGAGAACGCCTCGGGCATCTAGTCCGACTTTTTATATTAAAAAGTATACAAAAGATAAATAAATTAAAATGTACAAATATTAAAAATGATTGACACTGAAACACTTGTAAATTTAAGAGATCTTTCAAAATTTCCTCTTTGAAAATGATAACGCAAAAACCTTTAATATTTCTGCCGATGTCTTCACCGTTGCTCCATGTTTCACGGAGCATAAGAAACGATAACAAAGAAACCTTTGGTACAAATGAAACTGTGAGACTCTCAAACAAATATAAATTAAAGGCTTCGCTTGTCATTTAAGTAGGCAGATTGTAAGGAGCGGGCTTCCTTCAAACAGATATTATTCTTTGACAGAGAGCTCGATACTTTGATGAAGTTTCTACTGCGTTGATTCTTTGATGAAACAAAAATATACAAAGAAATTATTAAAGCTAAGTCATCAGTTTTCATTTAAAATTTGTATGATTTTTTTAATCCAGTTAAGAGAGATGAGTTCAAGTTCTTAAGTGGAGATACCACATACCTTCCACTAGTTGAAGCAATGACATAATCAAGGTCGATAAAATCTGAATGCGGACTGCGCAAGACCTTTGCGATCTTTATTGGAGGCCCAGGCCTTGCAGCGGGCGTTAGCTGACATAATGATGATTGAATTAAAGTAATAAAAATGAAGTCATTGTTTTACAATAGGTACAAACTATACTATGATGACATTTTCTAATTTTAACTGACGCATTAAAATTAAGTAGTGCTTGCGGTAAGTGAAGCTATTCCGGATTGGCATTCGATTGCAGATAAGTAAGACGCTGCCTTTATTAATGACTACTAAATAATTGTTACTCGACATCTGTAAACAAAAACAATAGGGTTTCCGTTTCCGTCTACAGACTTGAATTAAAAAAATTAACAATGGTTCCGTATTTTAACAATGTGTCAATCAAAAATGTTTTATTATCTTTCAGTCTTTGATATATATATATATATATATATATATATATATATATATATATATATATATACATATATAATAGCCTACGAACATCAGACAATCTTTAACAACTTTCCTTCTCACTAATCCGAATAATTTAATTCTTTTTCTTCTTTTCAAAAAGACTTTTGTTTGAAAAGAAGTGTTGGCGACTGACGGGGTCATTTAAAACCTATTTATACTCGTTTTTTATACTTTATATATTGACAGTGCGTTTCACGATGCTGTTTTGTATGTTCGCTTGTTTTATCTATTGTTACTTATTATTATACTCTTACCTAGATTTGGAAAATTATAATTAAATTACCAACATCATTTGAATTTACTTACTTCGCTTATACAGTCCACACACTCGCCAATAAGAAGATTAAAGACCAGTTGGTGGAAAATTTGACGTTTGATCTTAAATGTACTTGAAAAATATGTTAGTTTATGTGTATATGTAATTCAAGGCTCCGGCGATTTAAGCAACGCCATGAAATTATCTGTCTCGACGTCCATCTCATATGAAGCATTCTCCTCTAGCACTACACCTCATAAAATATACTGCCTACCTCTTTCCCAATAATCCCAAGGTATTTATAGAAGTTTGAATGACTTTTATTTAAATCAAGTTATTTTTAGAGTTAATTTCTCATGTTGAGCCAAAAGTAGAAACAGAGAGTGTTTAAAAAGTGATATGCACTTTCATTATCATCATCTTATCTTGGTAAATTACTTGAAGATTAGCTATATTTATAAAAACAAAAAAATTTTTTAATTGCAATCAACAATCAATACTGTAAAACTACAATATTAGAATTAGATCTTCTTTTCAGCCGATGGGCGCACGCTGCAAGGCCTAGGCCTCCCCAAAAACGTGATCGTCCAGCGACTTTAAAGATGTCATTAGTCTACCGGTCGGGGGACCTGTCCACGCTGCGTCTACCGGCGCGTGCGCCCGCGCAAGTCTATCTGCGCGCAAACGAAAACCGAATCAGTTTTAAAGCGCGCCGCTCTCGTGTCCGTGTGCGACGTAGTGCCACACTTAAGGACACGATTTGGAGAAAGGATCGACCTTTGCCCAGAAACCGAGTAGATATCAATTAGTCAATACAATATGATAGCCTTGAGTCCAAAAAAACTATAAATGCCAAAACGGCTAACAGCGTCGAGCACCATCAAATATAGACTAGATTAGATACGATTCAGTACCACAAAGATTGATTACATATGATAATAAGTAGCGATAATAATGTATTTCGTAAACAATTCCCAGCTATAGTAAATAATAACGGATGTTCAGCTATTATTTTTTAGCCAACACGACTTCGTACTAAAGACAACAAAGTAATAACATTATACAGTGCTTTTGTATACGAAATTAAGAAATTTCTACCAAGCGTTTTTGTAAAAAGAATTTCATTTTAGTTTTTCTTTTAAAAGAATTCATTTAAGACTAAAAATGTTTTTAACTAATATCGTATAAGTAGTTCAAACGAATCATATTTATTTGTTATTATAAACTTTAATATTAAACTTTTGTAGCGTTATTTTAAGTTGAAAGAAGTCAATTTAATTTATTCTATTTTCAATAAAATTACACGTATCTGACAATATTCATTCTACCGGTCTCTTTGGAAACGAGGTCGAATCGAATATCACAGGGGACGCCAACTCCCGATCATACTAGATACAAGCGTTGCTGGAGTTCTTTCCGCTACTTCTCCCAGCTTTCAGAAGTGATAGTAGTGATAGCCATGCAATAGCAACAGACCAAGCCGAAGTTCGGCCCTCTCAAACGCCTTTGTGTGTGAAAGAGAAAGACTGGGAAAATTGTAGAATAAAAGAAACAGTACGACAGATAAGATTAGATTGATACAATAGAAAGCAATGGAGATTTCAAAGCGACACAAGCGTGGTATCTCTATATATTTAAAATGAATATGAAAGAGAACAATTATAATAATAAAAAATATGAATAAATTACTAGAATTAAAAAGTCCCTGTCCCACACGAGATAGGGGAACGAGAGGTCAACAGCGGGGATCATTTAAAAAAAAAAGAACGCCTTTGTTTCGAAACGCTTAATTATTATCGACAAGTGACAGCCTATACCGAGTTCTTCTCATGGGGACCCCTGAGTTTAGTCACTCCATGGAGCGTTCACCAAAGCGAATAAGAGATCAAAGACCTCCCAATCGGGTAAAATAGTGGTATGTAGTGACCCGAGGCTTGCCTGAGAACCCCTTTTAAAAATGTATTAATTTTGCCTTTATTGCTTTTTATATGATCTTTATCACAGTTTTGTTTATTTTCTGCGTCTTACCGACTCTTAGGATCTAGGGCTGTCTTATTTCTATATAACAACATTCTCTTATTACACTCAAGAAATATAGAGCGCAGATTGAAAACTGTATCTCAGGTATTACATTTCTATTTAATATTTAATGAAATCAGGCTTTACCTTGCGGAAGTCCATTCTAAGTAAGAAAAGGACCAATATTGAGCCACTTCCGCACATGCAGCGGTAGTCGTGCAACAAAATGCACCGCCCGCCAGCCCGCTGATAAATGCGTATGCGGCAAACAATGCGAATTACACAACTGCCACCGTTAAACCACTCAACACGTGTTTCACCCCTCCACGGGGCATCTTCAGGAGTTATGTTACACCGATTAGTGCCAAACACAGAGTGACACTGTTTTAAAGATTATATAGGAGACGAATATGCTTAGAATTACTATGTTGTTTTTGAAGAGAGATATAAATAGAATTTATACATGAAAAAGTTTAAAATTGGCATTTAAAATGGTAACTTTTCAGTTTTTGCCGGGGACTTTTCTATATTCTTATAGTAGTACAATAAAATACCTTTAATTTAAAATAAATCAATGTTTTTAAAGTGTTCATTAAAATATTTAATGGAATCAGGCGTTATTTTGAGGAAGTCCATCCTAAGTAAGAAAAGAAAATCCTAAGTAAGAGAAGTGGCTAAATATTGGTCCTGTTCATCAAAAACCAATATAAAATAAATAAATGTATGTTTCACTGTTAACTGATTTAAGAGAATACATGCAGCAAAGTAAAAGTTTTGAGAATTGTAAGCATACAGTTCGCCCACGATATAGAACATCCGGTTTGAATATGGAACCGGAAGTTGCGGAACGGAAATAACACAGCTTAGTTCTTTTTTAATGACTTACATCAACTTGTATAAGCGTGTAAGTTTTTTTTTTTATCTGTCGTGGAAAATGTAGAATAACTAAACGAGATTTCAAGCCAGCCATTACAAATAAGTATTGATTTATGTGGTAACACAGGCCGCAGTGTGAATTGGGCTGTAAAATTAATAGAGAATCATTTGAATTGCGTAGTGTGAACGAATATATATTTATTATGCTAAAAGTGGCAACACTATTTAAGTATTATGATTTTAGCATGGCAACACAACGCAATTTTCTTCTCTTTCACACTATCTATTTCTGGTTATGCAAAAATGGGCTTTTCGATTTTGTTCACCTTTTTAAGGTTTATTAGTACTTGGTCGAAGGTTCTAATGTCAAAAAATTGAATTAATAAAAATTTAATCTAGTAATATTTAAAAATATAAAATGCCAACAGACAGCAGTCATTCCTGTTTTGAATTTATTTAGTTATTGTTAACGTCTTATAGAAAGAATACTACTCATTCTTTTTTTAAATATTTTTTATCTTTAACTTTAAAAAAAAATAAGATACTACTTATTCTGTTTTTGAAATATTTTTTGATAGTTGACTTCCAAAAGACAGAAAGCCATACATTTTTTTATTGAAATTTTTAATTGAAAATTACCAAGTAAAAAAGAACGCTACTCGTTTCGTTCTTCTTCCATTCAATTTACAAAAGAAAAAATGTTGCTCATTCTTTTTTTGGAATATATTTTTGATATTCCTTCCAAAAAAATAGGATGCTACTTAAAAATTTACTTCTACTTCTACTACTACTTCCAGACCAAGAAAAAATGTTGGTTTTTGGCTAAAAATTTTGCTCTGTTACTATTAACTCACATTTCAATTAAGACATCTGTGTTGTAATTGAAATATATTACGTTTAGTTTTCGTTAAATTCATAGTATTTTATCTATAACCTTTTGTAATGTAAAAAACTAAACTCTGCATAAAATATAATACGCACTCGCTTTATATTCCTGTATCAATTAATATGACACTGTTCCAACATCACACTATACGGAAGGACACACCGCAACACAAGTTCGCTTGTACTGCGGCTGTAAATCGCTGTTAATGCAGGCTGTTTTCAACTGGTCTTATTGGAAACCTTCGTGGTCTTTATCTACAAATTGACATCCTATAATAATGTGTATAATAGCATGTCTTTAATAAACGCTGCCAATAAACTTGTTTTTTTTTTTTAAATTCAAACGAAGGCTTGCTCATTTAATCACGTTAGCGGTAGTAAAACTTGAAAAAAAAAACGCCTAATGTCTGCTGTTTGTCAGGTTTCTCTGCAATAAAACGTTCACTTCGTTCATCCGACGGTTATTTCAAAAGCGCTGACTGTTCAGTAGATTACAATAGGTAATGGGAGTTCGGTGATTTTGCAAAAACTGTAATAGATGTTTTTGTTACGCCCACATTTTATTATTAGAGGCAAATAGATTTAATTCATCGCATTCTTTGAGTAAATTACCTTCGATATTAGATTATTTCAATGTTATAATTTTCATGAAGACACGAAAATTATTGTTACATGAATAAAAAGAAAATTTATAACAAAAAGAATTTTTTTTTTGTTTTAGAGTTTGTTAGAGTCATTGACTGCAGTCATTACTTATATACATTGTTATTGTGCACGCTGAGATACATTTAAATAGTTTCATAATAATAAACAAAAGAGTACAATGGACGGCATCATCACACGAGGTTTTCTTTTACAGACAACTATAGTATGAAGAAGATAGAAGTATAAATTAGGGTAGTTAATAAGTACAAAGTAAAAAAAGGACCAATATTTAGCCACTTCCGCACATGCAGTGGTAGTCGTGCAAGAAAGTGCACCGCCCGCCAGCCCGCTGATAAATGTGTATGCGGCAAACAATGCGAATCACACAACCGCCACCGCCAAATTACTCAACACGTGTTTCACCCCTCCACGGGGCATCTTCAGGAGTTATGTTACACCGATTAGTGCCAAACACAGAGTGATGGGTGTTTATTATAAGTAAATATGTTTATACATATGTACATACACATGTACATAACATATTTACATATAATAAATAAGTTATGATACGTATTATGGAATAATATATATCATAAATATAATACGATAGTTAATAAAAATCAGACAATTTTTAATTTAAATATAATAAAAAATTTCAAATAATGAAACGTGTGAAAACTGCCACGTACGACTAGCGTTGCGCGTGCGCATACATGACCCCGCACCCCGCGCCACGCACCAAGAGGGCCTGCACTGTGCATGTGTAGATGGAACCCCACCCCGCGTCCCGCGCGAAAGAGATTCTCCAAAATGACCAGATGGCGATCTCTCCCGCCAGCGCGCAGGCTCGAACAGATTTAAGTAGAGACCTGTGTACAGTGCACGGTATCCAAGCACACTGTCTAATATACGGTACCTAGTAAACAACGTAGTTAGTTTGTATTAATTAGCTTTGTTTGTACACTGTTGTGTAGATTAGTTTTAGTCTGTGTTTAAAGTACACTAATACCTCGCTTTGCGTCGTTTCTTAATTAATACTACTCGTCGCTGCTTAATTAGTACTAATTTTCACTGTGCGTTGTCAGATTTTCGAGGTTGCGTTGTTTAGGGTTCGAGTCTTTAATTTTTTTTTTCAAAAAGATGGCAACACATTTGTTTCTTATTGCGCCGTGCCATCAAAACTCGGGGATTCCCTTTCTAACTAAAATCAACGCAATTTTAATACAGTTTTATGTTCACTTTGTTTTGCTAATTTTAGAGTTCAGTTTCAATTACAAGTGTGTTGTAATGTAGTGTATTGTGCTTTTTTAAAAAGACAATAATAAATTTCACGTGTTATTTCTGGTTACAAAAAAGGTAAATGTTATTGCAATTTATTTACTGACAGAGTAATATTATTTTTGTTTTTTAAATATCTACTTTGTTCAATTTTCTTTTCAAAAAGTAGTATTTTTGTGACCCTGGAACCTATCTTCGATCTTTACATGGTTTGCTATAGAAAATCTTAATTCACTTTGCGGCGTTTCAATTTGCGTGTTATTTCTGGTTACAAAAAAGGTAAATATTTTTTCTATTTATTTATTGGCAGAGTTGTATTATTTTTGATTTTTAAATGTTTACTTTCTTCAATGTTCTTTTTAAAAAATGGTATTTTCGTAACCCTGGAACATATCTTCGATTTTTCCATTGTATGCTATAGAAAATCTTAATTCACTTTGCGACGTTTCAATTTACGTCGTGTTTTTTTGGAACGTAACCACTTCGAGGTTTTGGTGTATTAATAAACCAGTATATTATGCTCTATAGTCCTGCGAGTTTCTTTTGAGATCTAACCCCGCGTTCACGCTACAGTCCACTAAATATTGAAGCAAAAGCGCCTGTGCTATACCGCCGGAAGTGTAATACAGATGTATCCGAAATTTAACGTCGAAATACAAATAAGATGATGCAATAGAAAGCAATGGAGATTACAAAGCGACACAAGCGTGGTATCTCTATAAACGCAATTTCTTTAATTCATACTGTTCTAAGTAAGAAAAGGTCCAATATTTAGCCACTTCCGCACATGCAGTGGTAGTTGTGCAATCAACCCCTCCACGAAGCATCTTCAGGAGCCATGCTACACTAATCGGTGATTAAAAAGCACGTGTTGAGTGATTTGGCGGTGGCGGTTATGTGATTCGCATTGTTTGCCGCATAAGCATTTATCAGCGGGCTGGCGGACGGTGCATTTTATTGCACGACTACCACTGCACGTGCGAAAGTGGCTAAATATTGGTTCTTTTCTTACTTAGGATGGACTTCCGCGAGGTAACGCCTGATTCCATTAAATATTCATACTGTTCTTCGTATAATCTAATAGACGTCCACAGGGACGCAAAGCTTCGAAGATCGCCACGATAAGGAGTCGCGATGCCGGCATCCTGTTACTTCCCGTGATCTTAACTCTTTCGTCGGGCCACTTATTCACGTCATGTTTACCGCCCCGTGGTCGGCACTCGCGGACCTTTCCAATCCACCGGCCATTGGTTGCCTTATATCTTCTATTTACCTTCTTCTATGAATCTCCTCATTTTTCGATTCGTTCTCGCAGCAAATCTTCGAGCAACGTCCTCTCCATTGTTACCTGGAAAACCTTGAGGATTTTGAAAGTCATCACTAGCAACATACACGTGTCAAAGACCATCGTCTTCGGATATTGCATTTCTGTAATGTTATTTGAAAAGCATTTATGCAGAAAGTGCTGAACTAAAACACTACCAAATAATTCACCTTGACTAACGTTAACAATTAAGGCTTCGAAGGTATCCACAAAGCGCTCGGGTAACCGCGTGAGGAAATTAAACGTTTTGTACCGATCGTGTGTTGTCAAGCTTCGTTGTTGTAAAACGGCGGAAGTTACTTCGCTTTGATACTGTTTCTGCACGTGTCTACTTAATTTTTGAGTCAATGAGCTGTAAATTAAATAGGTTAACTACAGGATGATTGATTTGATGCAAAAGTTTTAGAGGTGAATATATAAATCATTTGTCAAGATATCTTCAAAGCTTTTACGTCTATTTCCAATCAACCTGTACAAAGTAATCACTCTAAAGTATATTACATTACTACTACTACTCCGCTAGCTCAGTGACCCAAAGTGGGTCTTGGCCTCCGAAGCGAGAGACTTCCACTTTCCTCTATCTTGCGGCATCGTCTGCCATTGGTTGACATTTAATTCGCGCAAGTCTGCCTCAACGCGATCGATCCAGCGATACCTGGGTCTACCCACTGGTCTTCGACCCCTCGGTTTTTCCAGGTACGCTACCTTCACGCTCCGATCCGATCCCATTCGCTCCAAGTGACCAAGCCAGCGGATTCGTTGAGCTTTATATTCGCCAATGATATTTAGCTGTGCTACTAAAGTCTCAATTTCGGCATTCTTTCGGAGCCTATATTATATTACATTAACTTATTTTTTTTCTATTGGAATGCGACTGTGTTATAACTTAAGTATAAAACCTGCAGAGATAGATAGTATACAATAATTAGATTAAATATGTAGTACTATGAATTTTGAAAAGGTTTGTTCGTACTAAAATGTTATTACTTTGTTAATTATTTCTAATTCCGTTTTTTTTCGATAGGGTATAGGGTATATAGGGGACATATGCTATTGACAGCAAATTAACTATACATTCAAACCTTTAAAGCATTTATACCTGGAACTAATAATCGTGTACATGTCGAAGAAATAGTCACCGTGACATTATTTGTAAGAGTGCTAGTCGTGCCTTGCGACTGAATCTGCGTCGAAATTAAGAAAAAATATTAAGTTTATTTATAATTGATATGAATTTCATAATTTACATAAATTCTTATGTTACCCACAACTCTTAACGTCATCACTTGTTCGCTGTTTTCGTTTCAATTCAAATCAGCATGAACTGTCAACGTCAGGATATGATTATTTGGAACGACAGTGGCGCCATCTGTCGAAATTTGGTCACACTAATTTAAAAACCTTCGTGTGATCATGCACAACAACTTTGCTAAAGAATGCACATGATCAAATGCGTAGTTTACGGTTCTATACAGGACATACAGACGAATTAACATTTTTTTATATATAGAAGATAGCAGAATTAATAATTGGAAGTGTTTTTAATAATTATTAGTAATGTAATTTCATTACAATAAATTTATAAATAGAACCTTATTTTCAAAATGTATTCCATTACAAGACCGATCTTATTCCGTTATGTTATTTCAGATCCATTTATTTTATCCGCGTGTCTGATCTCGCTCTTGGGTTGGAAACGGTAGTCGAAACAAATTCGTTCCAACATTCGGTCGAAGTTCGGGACAATTCTTTCGTGACTTATGTACGTACAAATATTGCACGAATTTGTTTATTTATTCTCTTACTTGTTATTACTCTTGTAATCTACCCTCTCTCTCTAACAGGGGGTCCGTATTCTCTCTTTTCTTCCTATTACCCATTAGATCGTACTTGTTTGATTCTTTGTAAATGTTTCCTCACGATGTCTTTGGTGAAACGAAATATTTTTTTTCTGACTGTATACAGACTAACATGAAATTTTAGAATAAAACATGACTGAAAAGACACAAGGTCTCTTTACTTAAATATCTCCTTTCTACTTAAACATATAAAGAAAATTATAGTGACTTTTTAACTGTATTAGCAAATATCTTTAGTACGACGGCTTTTATAGTTGTTAAAAATGTATACTGTAAATTTTTCATAACTTTCGCTATTTCAGAAACTGAATAATAATTCATAAATAAATGAGGAATTTTCGCTATGTATTTATTAAACACACTATAAATATTAAAATAATGTAATTATAACTGTCGGAAATGATAATTGCATCGCAGGATTACGGGTCAGTGTTTATAATTTTATTTGAAATTTTATCTCCATATATAAATATATAACAAAACTTGCCTCTTTATGCTTATCTCTATATTACTTATATATCTCTATAGTACATAACAAGTTATAGTCAAACTTACCGTTAGCCTGTATGTTATCTACATGACTAATCTTAAGTTACTGTAGTTGTAATTTTAATTATTCTTTACATTATAATTCTAGGTTTATATATAATTTAAGTAGTATTAAATTTCATTAATATCATAAAACAAAATTTGAACTGCAATTATAAAAGTTTTAAAAAGTCAATCAGCATCATAATAACACGTGAAACGTCACTCGTGCGAAGTTCACAACGAACTGTGATGCGTGCGAAGTTAACAACGAACTGTCAAATGTGTAAAATAAATAGCGATAGTTCGAGTTATACGAGTAATGCGTACGACGAATTATTAAATCACAATGTTTCAATAGTATTCTCTCAAGTCTATGGAATGGTAGTATATTATTATTGTACTATATTATCATAGTACAGAAGTAGGTTCGTGAACGCTTACCATCCTCGAGGTTCAGAAGCTAAAGAGCGAAGCGGTCATCGCTGTCCAACAAATAACAGACACCCTCGGGCTGTATAACAGTGTCCATCATGCGGTGGTAGCGATACTCGAAAACTCAACATGCAATCACAAATTTATGGATGTGGCGAAATCGACTACCGCACATTCACTGGCGTAAAACCTCAGGATAGCAAAATGGAGTAAGGATTAGGAAGTGATTGCAAGAAACGTTGTGTTAAAAACTGGATATTGTTAGTGTCGATAAAAATAAAGGAGACAGCATTAAATAATAAAAAAAAACTACGAACAAATTTAAAACCATAAAAATAATTTAATTTAAATTACTTTAAGATTTAAGTTAAGAAATAGTTTAAGAAGAGACTAGAGTAACTTAGTATACAGACATGCAGAAATGCCAGCTGTTATATATAGATTCAATAATTCCATTTTTTTCTATAAAACTGTTCACAGAGTATTTCATTACAAAAAAGAACAATAAATTTGATGACTTAGTTCTTAAGTTATTACGTCACAAGGAAAAGAACGATTTTAAATACATTTGTTCCAGAATTTAAAAAGAAATTTCAAACTCTAGTTTATCAAAAATAGATACATCTTCAATATATGAAGGTTCAAGGTTTATAGAACCCTAACAATAAGCTCACCTTGAGTTTTATAAATATAGTTTCGTTACCTCGCGCTATTTCAAGCCTTTGTTTATGACAGACCTTCGATATTAACTTGTGAGGCCTCTAATATTGTTCCGTTAATTACCAATTATGCTCACATTATTGAGTTATTGCATTGCTGTGAAATTTAATTTGCCATTTTACATTGTACAACGGTGCACCAAACTTTGAAATAAGAATTCTATAGAGAAGAGAAACAATTGAGGCATTGTCTTCACCATATCACCCTTGGGATTTTCACTGTTGGATAAAAGCCTTAATCATAGCTTTCTAACAAGAATGGCTGGAACCGGTTTGTTCAATACGTTCCCTCTGTGTTTATTTCTCAATTCTTAATTTTACTCATTATTCTCCTATCATCCTTCTTAATTTCTGAAATATTTCATTCTGTCCTTCACAATTTCTTATTTTCCCTTCTCTTTCATATCTTCTTTCAAAAATTGTCTTTCTTCCATCTTTCTCATTTCTAGATTACAGATTATTACAGTATCACAATATACCTGACTTGTATGTAACTTTTAATTACGAGTACATAATATTTTTATGTTTATTTCTAGTAATATGTAATCTTATCTATTACGTACCTGCTTTCGCTGGCAGGCGAAATTTACCGTAGATCTTATCTGATCCTTTTATTTTCGCAGAGGACTTTCCTGCCCATCCTCTGGAAACTTGTTTGCGAGCAGTAATAATTCTATATAATTGAATATTAATTCTATAATATTGAATTAAATATAGCATACTTAGATGTGATTACTTACATATATATGTGTACAAATTTGATACGTATTAATATATTCTAGGCCTGTGCATTGTTCGTAAATAATCGCACTAAAGCTGTATTGTTGGCAATTACTTTTGGCACCGAAACCGACGAATATTGGCAAATAACTCTAATATGTTTATTAGCAGAGTATAACGAAATATACTTACACTAACATATATCATAAGAAGTTGCAGATGCGATTGTAGATTGTGACTTCATTTTCCAGTGTATAGTAAAGAAATAACTTAAACCTTCTCCTTCTTTTCAGACGTAACAGTGCGAGGTATAGGCCACCCCCACACTGCCTATATCAGACTAATTACCCCAACATTAACTATGTCGATGATCCACCTAATGGGGGGTCTACCTACAGAGCGTCTACCTCGTGGTCGATAGCACGAGCGTGGCACCGCCCACTGCCATTTCACGACGAGCGATTCTTCGAGCTACTTTAGTGATCTGGGTTCTTCTTCGGATCTCCTTATTCTGATTCGATCTCGCAGCGAAACTTCAAGCATAGCCCTCTCCATTCCTCTGAGTGACCTTGCACCTTCTCATGACGCCCGTCGTAAGCGACCAAGGCTTTGATTCGTATTGATCAAAGACTTGTCTTCAGTAATTGCGATATTTTAGACGAGAAGATTAATTAATAAGATATACCTCTTACTTAAGGTTTTTTTTCTTTATTTATTTACGTTATTTTCTACTTCGATTCATTTATAGTGATCTCTCGTGTACATCTAGAAAAGACTACTTTAAAGTAGTAGGGCACAATTTAGTAGTAACATTCAAAGGTTTTTAGATGATCGAAACGTGTGGAATATAGTTTGTAAAATCGTTTACATGGTTGATATTATAATGTACACATGAACATTTAAAAAACTTTTAAGTTAAACGGTATTTCAATACCCATATTGTGGTGGTTGTGGAAATGTACCTAGTCCGCCATATTGGAACGGCGTCAATCTTGAATTTTAAATTTTGACATAATCACCGTGTTTTACTAGTGTAGCCCTTTCATTTGATACCCATATTGAGGGGGTTTAGAAAAAATATGTAATCCGCCATTTTGTATCGGCGGCCATCTTAGATTTATAATGTTATTGATTTTATTATATTGTATTGTCATCTAAATTAAATGTGTGTACCAAATTTCAGATCAATCTGACAACGGGAAGGTGCTTAAATTACAATTTCTAATTTTGACTCAAATAAATAAACAAATTCTGTACGGGTCGAACTAAATAAAACCGTTTAAAAATTGTTACATTTAATTTAAAAAAGCAGCTGTTGCGTTTCTGGCTGTCTCGTAATAACAGGTAGGAGCCGGTTGTCGCTTACTACGTTTATAAAAAGATTGAGGATTTAAAAGGGCAAGTAAATGCCTACTTGAATAAACTTAGATAAGATTTTAAGAAATGTTTTGAAACGACTAGAAGACGACATAAGGATATTATAATTTCTATTGTTTGTTTACAGTATATGATTCTTTTCTATTTTCTTAATATCTCTGTGTTTTATATCTTTTGTTTTGCTAATATTATTACTTTAAAAAGGTTTATGTTGTCATGTTTCATTATTCGTAGATTTAAAAAACTATTTTTTAAAACACAACTTTTTTTTTACAATATATGTGTTAAACTTATTAAGAACAAATTTTTGGGGTATTTCTATTGGAGAACGATTTAATTAAACCGATTTTGGGACTATGCGAATCTACAATCTCTGGTCAGAGTCAAAGTTGCAACTGAAAAAACCATCAAATGATATTCCTAGAGTTGTTAATTTGGTCTCGGACTGAAAGTTAATAAAAATATAAAAATTATTTTATTTAACCTTGGAACTTTTAACAGAACTCTTATTGATCGTCAACATGTTATTTGTTTATTTTTTTAATCTTATCTATTTTTGACTATCCTCTGCTTCGCAAGGAGTTATAGTTGTGGAAAAGAAACAGGAATAAATTCCACAACAACACATCTTTTAATAAAGTTTAACAACACAAATTTATATATATACACTTTATCAGATAAAGCCTTAATTAAAATAATCAGACGACATCACTGCCAAGGATTCTTGTCATTTAAATATTCGTTTATTGAATAATAAGCCGTTTCCGTTAATTTATTTTTAATATATGTTTTAAATTTAACAAAATGTAGTCCAATAATGTTTTACGGAATTTTATTAAAAAAAATCTGATTCCGTTTATTACAAATGAATTAGAGATATTTTGCAGTCGAAACTTTGGTACAGCCAGTTTTTCACGCAGCCTTGTAAATACACTATGGAGGTCCCCTGTTTTTTTTATTTTATAATAATTAGAGACCAGTGTAAGAATATTGACCTCTTTAAACTGTTTTATCAAGGAAATTTACAAACCTAATCCGCAAATAGCTCTGTCTACACAATATTCCAGACAGCTTACTCGCTTAATCGAAGTCTAGGGAAACATAGAGGAAGCAAGCATCGCCTCCCTAACGAGCGGCGACGATCTGCGCCCTACATTCCTCAGGTAATAGGAATAAGACTAGACCCTTGATGCTAAGGGTCTATGAGACTAGCGGGAAATAAACAAAACTGTCGATAAAAATGTATAAAAAGCAGAACAAGCTTAAAAATGTTTTTCTAATAAAATAATAATAGTTTACAAATCTAATTATTAAACTACAAATAAAGTGAATTGATTGACTTGATTTATTTATTTGCAAATGAGGAAAGATAGAACACGTAGACAAAAGAAACACATAAAAGATATTGAAAAGAAAAGAAGGGGTATATAAGTAAAAATTAAAAAACTTGAAAAACTCCTACACATGGCAGCGTGAACGAATGATCCCTAAATCGGGTACTATTAGAAAGGAAATCAAATTCTTAGTATTATTGGCTACTTCTTGCTTACCCTGCGAAATGATCTCCAACAAAACATCAGCTGTTATAACCATGTATGCACTATTTTTAAAGTGTGGCATGTGTTTGTATATACTCGTATTTGTGTTTTTTCCGTAATAATAAAATTAAAAAATTACACGAATGAAGATACGTAAGATTTTTTTATTACAAAATTAATTAATTAAGCACTTAAACCGTGCGCAGGAATGTATTAATATTTCATTCGTGGAATTGAAAAGCCGCCAGTAGCGCAGGAAGCGGAAATGGTAAATGAGATACGTAGCCGAGGGCGCGAAAATGCAACTCGAGCATCGATTGTATTAAAGTGGAAATCGTTTGCGAGTGTGAAAATCATTACAACCTCCCCGTACGATCTGGAGCGAGTTAAAATATTTAATAAACATTTCTGTGTTTCCTTTTTTATTTTATTAAAAAGCTGTTCTTGATTCGAATTTTAAAATTCGAATTCTGAGATTATAATTTCTCTGCGTGATTTAATCAGAAATTAGGAGATTCGTAGACGAAAGAAAGCAACTGAAACAGCACAGACGATTGACGAGATTAAGCCTTAACATTTTGGAGTGAAAACGACGGACCAACACATGGACAGACGACCTGGTTTTCTGAAATCTGTTGAATCACATACAATTGCCACTGCTCACAAAAATTTTCAGAAGATGGGCATCAGCGTCCTTCGCGTATCATAACTCAGCGATCGCTAACTCGCCTACCAAGCGTGTTGTTTATATATCCCACCTATAGATATTTTTGGAAGGGGTCTTAACCTTACTGTGGTTTTCTATGAGCTGAAACTACGAAATGAAAACCCATGAGATAATGTGATGTAATTTACACAAGATATAATTAAATTGCCAAACACTGAGTTAAAAAAATCAAAATTCGAAATATATATATATATATTTTCAAACAGACACTTACACAATCTTTTGATACCTTGATTATTTCTAACATTATTAAAAAGTTAGTACAGTCAGTCCAAGAGTAAAATAGTACCGGATCGGAACGCTGATCTGTTGAGAAGAGCCAGCTGAACTCAACAGTTGCTCTTTGTAAATGAAATTTAACAATCTTTTATGTATATATAGTTTACACTCTTCCGAAGTATTTTTGTACCTTTGACAGACCACCTTGAGCTCCTTGAGTTGACTCTTACCCCGACGCTGGTAAAACTGGGTGTCTTATAGAATCTCATGCCATCTCAGGGCTTACCGTCATCAGAGCAACATAAGCACGATGAGCACATATATATATAAATTTATATCATAAATGTGTCTACTCACAGGTGTGAGTTTTATAAATAAAATAACCTTCGGTCATTGAGCTTGAATCTATTCGTACCTCGCATCGGCACGAACACATCCTGTCTATTACCAGCACTTCACATTTCGACCTGCTGTCGCCTAATCAGTCCTGGGAGATCGTGCGGCTGTTTACCACCACCATCAGGGGAGTACCGAGTTGCGGTGTAAAATGAGACCAGGACTTCTACCCACTACTTCTTAATTTTAAATTATTTTTTTTTAAACAAACACATCACTAAGATTCTCAAGGAACATTACTGTATACACGTATACGATACGTGTTTATACTATATAATAATAACTAAGGTAATCGCTTTAAAGTAATTAAGAAGGTAACCCCCTTCCGCCCCCATACCCGCGCACTAATCCGTTATCGTAAAACGGCTGCAATCAAACAGAGGCGGCTGAGGTCTCGGTGAAATTTAGTACCTAACCCGAAGTTTAATTCAACAACCACATCACTGAAACTAAGACGGTGAGAGAACTGCCCGAGTTTAACTTGCCTACTTTAAGTGTTCGAACTTTGCCCGCGTTTATGCGATTTGTACATAACTAACGTGTTTAAGTTATACACTTGAATCTTCTTTAAGCAAAACAGTTATGTTTATTATTACTCCTCAAAGCGTTTTATATGAATTCGTTTCCAAATAACTTAATTACAGGCTGAATGCTTACATATGTAAAAGATTTAAATGGGTTAATGTATTGTTCATTTGCTGTCAACGTTTGGAACACCCTATCTATAAATAAGGTAATGAAAATAACAGACTTTGTATTGCCATAAGTTACTTGTCTTTCATATTTCAATATAAAAAATAAATAAATGTCTCTTTATACAGGCTGCTTCAAAAATTGTTAAAGCTAAGCAGTACATAAAAACATTTAAAACTATTACGCTTATTAAAGTACCTGTATCAATAGATATAACTTTATCCTGTATGTATACAGGATGTTTGGTAAAGCTAATAACTTCTGTAAGTACAAAGTCTGCATCGACGGGTAAATTATGACAAATTATGTGTATTTTGTTATTTATTATTTCTCAAATCATTGACACTTTTAAATCTATTACACCTGAATCATCCTGTATACTGTACATTGAACGTGACATTTGAATCAAAAATAAAGAAATGTTGAATAGTTTATTATAATCGCATTATTCGTCGAGACAAAGCGATTTCTTGTAATCCTCAAGGTATAAGCTCATAGCGAATATAAATAGAGACAGAGCCGAGTTCAATACAAACCGAGGGATGTCTCTCGAGAAGAATTTACCTTAATCCTCTTTCTTACACAACCTCCCTACCAGAGGGGTCGTACCCTCATCGCGGAGGATCAACGTGTTTCTATTTTTTTGTTTCTTTATCTGTAAGTGTGACCCTGGCATTATATCAACTCGCAATTGGCAGACAATACGGGATAAACTTACATTTTGGATACTTTATATAATGATTAATTTCTTTTTATTGCAATTTACGAATTTAAATATTTTAGAGACGTAACTTCTAAGCATGTATGGATTTGCTAAATACGATTCTCGGGGCTGACGCTCCGCTTACCATATTTAGGAATGGTTCCTTACAATATATTCGAGTTCATTTTTACTGATCTGTCTTCTTTTCATACGTAAAAAAAATGAGAAGATGTAGGATTCTTTAAAATGTTGTTTTGGAATTTTTATTTTTGATAAACTTAAATGTTAAAACGTAGGAATAAATTGAATAAATGAAAGGAACGAAATTGTAAAGTAGCAATCCATGAGGAACGGTGAAGGATAAGAGGCGAGGTATGAAAGGTATAGAAACGGATAGGAATAGAAACTAATGTGACGGATAAAATAAGAATGAGTGAGAGATATTAAGAAGAACGTAAGGAGAGTGAGAAAATAAATTAAGCAAAACTGATCTTGTGAACACAATACAGGGGTTGCACAAATTAAATAAAAAAAAACCTAAATCTTTCATCAGGTAGAGTTTTAATACTGTATCACTCGCTCCTACTTGCATTGTACTAATTCACTATGATAGTCTACTTAGGTGAACTTAGATAGGCTTAGCTGTCATATGCGTTCGGAAAATCAAGTCTGTCAAATGAAACCACATCTTTCCCCAATTTTCAACCTTTAGGCCATAATAGTTTTTCAGGCTTATTATAAATTTGCTATTCGTTATATAATAATGAATAAATAAATAACAAAAAAGGTTCAATAGAAAGAGGATACAAGGTGGTACAAAGCGAGTCGAATCATTAAGGCTTTCTTAAAACTAATCACTACAAAATTAAACATTTGCTTTACTTTTTACAAGGCAATATAAATAAGTGGCTTAGATTAAAAAAATAAATACCTTTTGCATTCTCTACCGCTACAACAAAACTCGCTTCCCAAAACACGTTTAAATATTTTCCATACATTAGCTCGGGGGGATTCCCCGTTGCACCGGTACAGACTGGGTAATTACAACGTCTGTTTTAAAATTTATGGCCACCCGTGCGCCAACAGCGACAAGAACCTATATTTTATTTAAGCGAATTTCAGTTTTTGAATTTTAGTAATGCAGTCTTGTATAGTAAGTCCATACAACAGTTTTGACAGTGTTGATTTGTGGTTTGGATGTACCTGCAGCTAGGATACAATCAATCTCTAAGAGAGTGTGAAGAATTAATAATTGCTTACTGTGATCAAGTGCAGATTACGGGATAACAAATAATTACTTTTCATTTGTGCTTATACAGGGAAGGATTTTGCAATGTTTTTCAAGATCATTTATGGCAATGTTATGTAATTTATAATACAATTACAAGTCTATTGAGAATCAAACTTGGAACCAAGATGATTTTAAATCACGGAGGCCATTTCAATTGTTTACGACTTTCCAAAGTGTATTACACTGAGACCATATCTGAACAATGAGTCCAAAACTAAATAAGGTTCGTAAGTATTTTACAATAGAATAGTTCCTGTATGTAGCACAAGTCCGATTATGTGTAGAATACTGTAGTCATCTGTGGGTCTTGAAGATTTGGGCTTTCTTGGGCGTTCTTGAAGATTAGTAATTTTTGTTGAACGCTAACTTTTAGAGCTTGGAGCATCTGCTAAAAGTTGTTGTTTTTACAACCTCCATTCTGGGTAACTTCTAGTTCTCCCCTACCATGGTAAAGCAAGGAATTTTTCACTGAATATTATTATTGTCATGCTTCTCTCTCGTCTTTCTTAATATCTTCCCTTCATTTCTCTTTTTTTCTTTCACAATATCTTGCTTTCCTTTTCTTATCTTTTCTTTCGTACATCTTCTCACTTTTATCGCCTTTGCTTCTATATTTACATTTTCTTTTATTTTTGGTACTTTATTTTTGCTTTTTACATTTATATGCCTTATTGTTAATATTAGTAATATTTTGTTTCCTTATTACTATATCACAGTTTATTTCACTTTTCTTTCTTATTTTTGTTTTATTTAAATTTTTTCAAGTATACCTTTTATTTATTGGTTCATATCGTAGATTTTATGACCAATAGTTTGTAAAGTTGCCACTATATTTGTGCGTCTGAGTTACATCAATTTAATTTATTCCATCGGTCAAAAAGACACAAGGATTTACAATATCAATACACTTTTGTAATCCCTTCAACCTGCACTAAGTGTTTTGATACTTTTATAGCTCGAACAGCCTATCTTCCAGGCATATAGTTCACGAACCCTTTTATTCCGTAAACTCGTTTTCAATGAAGCTGGAAAAGCCGCAAGGCTATCAGCAAAAACTTCACATGAGACAATAGACAATAGGATCTTCTAGGCGAGCCTGTACCATATGTCACGTCATCATTTAACATCAGGTGATACAGAGATCTTCTTTACCATTCTTTACCAATTGTCGATTAAAAAACTACGCTACACTACTCATAAGTAGCTGCATTCATCTATTTCTTGTTACTAAACTATGATGATTCTATTGGAAATGTACGGACTAGGATATATGTTCAGCGGTGGACATATTTTGTCTGCAGTGATGATGAATATGAAACATTTAGAATCGAGAAGGACAAGATTTTGCGCCCATTCACATTATATAACATTCGTCTTAGTAACCTTAGTGCTTTTTGATCTTGCTATCCGCTCACCTACTAATGGAAATAGGCCTCCCCCTTCGATGCGATGAGATGAGAACTGTAGAATATTCTACTTATTCTTTTTAAATGATAGATGCCCACTGCAAGGCAAAGACCTCTTTAAAAAATCAGCACGATGATCAGTCTAGCGCTGCCTACATCCAGCGAATCTTCGCGATC
Source organism: Battus philenor (assembly GCF_028537555.1). Taxonomy (NCBI): domain Eukaryota; kingdom Metazoa; phylum Arthropoda; class Insecta; order Lepidoptera; family Papilionidae; genus Battus; species Battus philenor. Next base: position 527,278 of record NW_027181759.1, on the reverse strand, counting down.
TTGACCATATCGCCAATTCACGACAATAGGCACGTGGTCGCCGAGAACTTTTCAGCTGCAACTGCCTTTGTGCCCGGCCCGCTGATACTTCAGACGAACCATTATTTGATCTACTTCTGTGACTTTACGTTCATATGCGGATCTCCTCATTTCTGATTCGATCTCGTAGCGAAACCCTCCGATCTAGAGCCTTCTTATGAGGTCCAACGTTAACAACCTCTTAGATCCTCATGTCACTGGCAACATATAACAGCGGTATAATATTTGACATTAAAAAAATATATTTCTTTTAAAGACAAACACTGTAAATCTATTTTTGGTTTCGAGAAAATCTCGTTCTAAATTACAAGTTGGCCGGGTAAAAGAAATTGTCAAGTGCCATAAACTTTTTTACCTGCTTCACGAGAGCCCCTATCACGGCTTATTGACCTCACGACCTTGTCCCAGTTACGTCGCTTTTGTCTTTGAACTCTCGTAACGAGAGGAAATTATTAGAATCGTGTGGTAAGTGTATAATTATCATTCGTCTTTCTCACGTTTCACAAATTTTCACTGACAAGGAAATTAAATTATATTTTTTATGCATATTTATGACCATTTTAAGCTTTCAATAATTTTAATTAAATATCTTACAAAATGAATGTTATATAAACAAACTATACAGCAATAGTAGCCCAGTGGTAGAGAATTGACAACCAAAATTGTAGGTCATAGGTTGGATTCCCGAGATAGTCTTATATAAATTCGCACTTTGTGCATTAATTATGTAAGGTTGCCGCTGCTCACAGACACAGAAAACTGTGTTCCTAAGGATTGACAGTAGCGTCTTCTGCGTACCATAATACCACACGATGCTACGAGACTAAGATCGCCAACCCGTCTACCAAGAGTGGCGATTGTGGTATATCCCCCTATAGATATCATGTGTGGGAGGCCTTTGACTTGCAGTGGGCGATTGTAGGCTGATACGACAACGAAGCATAGCATATTTTTATCTGTGATTTTGTATATATTTTTATTTTAACCGTGACTAATTCATTATCTATATTTATAATGAAGTTCTTGTAACATTTTTTGTTAATATGTTATCATATATATTTATTGAAAATACGTAGCTCAAATATATAGGGTTTTAGTATTGTCTTATTACCTTAATTTTCCTTCTATTTTTTATATGTTTATTAAAAAACCACTGAAGAAGAACACACATAAAAATTCAAATTTAACAGCTTAAAGAAGGTTTACAAAACATTCAAAATATACAGGTTGATTGGTTATTGGTATAAAAGTTTTAAAGTGGTTACTACTTATCGATCAAAGCCTTAAAGCTTTCAAAGGTATTTTCAATAACCGTCTCTTAAGTGATCACTTTAAAAAGGTGTCAAATTATTATTTTTCATATTTCAATGCGAGAGACTAATAACTTATGACAGTATAATGCCTGCAGGGACAAATAGTAAACAATAATTATTTTTTATATGTAGTACTCCATACTATGTCATGTATAAGGGCATATATTTTTGAAAAGGTTGTATCATACATTTCCTTATCATAGTTTCCACCTATAGACGTTCATTCAAGGTACAGCCCTCCTCCAAAGATATCTATGAGGGGAAACATAGTCGCCACGCTTGGCAGGTGTTTTAGCGATCGGAGTGTGGTATTATGGTACGCCATATATTTGTTGGCATCAAAATAGGTATATTTATCTCAAAAGTCTTTACGTCTAAAACTTATCACCTTGTATATAATCCAAAATGATAATTATATTAAAGATAAAATTAATTTATTCAACTTTAGAATTTTTACCAGAACTCTTATAGATCGTCAAGATATTATTATTTTATTTTCATAATCTATTTTATTTTTGCCTCTACTCAGATTTGAAAGGTGTTATAACTGTGGAAAATAAGCAGGAATAAACTCCACGAAAATACCTATATTAATAAAGTTTAACAAAACAGATTTATACATATACACTTTATCTGATACAGCCTTAATGAAATCAAAATAATCAGGCGACATGACTGCCAAGTGTATCACTTAAAGGTTCATTTATTGAATAATAAACATTTTCCGACAATTTTCTTTTAATAGGCGTTTTGAATTCAGTTTTGTTTTTATACTCTAATACAAATTTTGTAAAGATTCGTTTAAAAATCAATATAATTATTATGGCATCACCGCAAAACATTTAATTGTCGAATTAGGAACACACTTGAGTTAGAACTAAATTTTAATAAAACTAAAGCACATTCATGAGCTCCCACGCTTTGTTTGCGATCCGAAATTAATTAACAAAGTTTACAGTAAGCGAGTTTTGGTTCCATTCACCTGTCCTACACACTGTTAACTGCCTGATGATAACAAAGTGGTTTGATGTCGACATATATACGCATATATGTGTGTATGTACACGCATGTACGAATGGTTACACGCAGTGGCGTAGCAAGGGGGTGGCGAGCGGGGCGGCCGCACCAGGCACCACAAGCAGGGGGGGCACCAAAGTTGAAAATATTTTTTTCTAGAAAAAAGAAAGAAAAATGAAAACTATAATTTAAAGTTAATAACATAAAAAGAATATCGAATTTTACTATTTTTGTGCTAAAAAAGTTGTTAAGTAATATGAACATTAAAAAAAGTAAACGGTTACAAAAATATAACATACACAGTGTTTAAGGCTTTCATTCGCAAAACACATAGTGTTTTTTAAAAGGGGCCCTAAATGACAAAATAATTAATTATTACATTATTGCAAGATTATTTAATGATAAATAGATTAAATATCCTGAAATAATGTCAATAGAACATGATTTAGTCGACACTAATGATTTTGAAAATGTGATTAATGACTTTGCAGGCCAAAAAGCGAGGAATGTTCGTTTTTAAATTTTCCCAATAAATTTTACTAAGATTTAATGTTATTTTATATATATATATTATTATTTTGAATCCAAAAAATACATATCAACTACATTCTGTATTGAATTTTGAAATTATTTAGAATCTTTAGGGGGGGGGGGGGGGGCACCAAGCCCCAATTTGCCCCAGGCCCCAAATACCATAGCTACGCCACTGGTTACACGTATAAAAAACAAAAATAATTAATTTTTATTTTTATATTGATTTCTTAGAACATTATCAACATTCTCTTTTCTCGTAGCAAGGCTACGGACTTACGTCACACAGGTTGTAGCGGACTACTGCGACACGAATCCGACCTGTATGAACATACCTTCAAGGACTTTTAACATAGTAAAGGGAATCATAAATATTCTGTATGTATTCTCAACTTTTGAATTGGGACCCTCATCTTTTAAGCTTTTACGTCTGTTTCTTATCACCTATAAGGTAACTCTGGAATATTTAAATTTTTTTTTCTATTAGAATGCGAGAGGCCAATAACTGTTGGCAGTAAGGCTTGCAAGGAATGAACAATTATTAATCTTAATATCTAGAAATCCGAATTTTGAAAACGTTTTTTTATTAATTATATTATTTATTATTTCTGAAACAATTTTTTTAAGGGGTTATGCAAAAAAAAACGTACTAAAATGCTCAGTATTTCGACGAAGGTCTGCTAGTATTTTATACCAGGACAGATCCTGTGTCTGTATGTAACACAAGTCCGATCAGTTTTAGAATACTGTAGAAATCTATGGATCAGTGAAGTACCAGCTCGAAGCTTTTGACTCCATACAGAGTCGAGCCCAGAGGTTCATCGGTAACTATGATTTGGTGAGTGCTAAACTTCAGAGCTTGGAGCATCGGTGAAAGTGTACTACACACTGTATTTTAAGTGTGCGTCGAACTTAAACATCAACATCTCCTTTATTCTATCAGACAACAAGACACAATGATTCAAGATAACCGTACACGGTTTGGTTTTTAAACGGTTTTATTTAATTCGACCCGTACGGAATTTGTTTATTTATTTTGGTCAAAATTAGAAATTGAAATTTAAGCACCTTCCCGTTGTCAGATTGATCTGAAATTTGGTACACACATTTAATTTAGATTACAATACAATATAATAAAATCATTAACATTATCAATCTAAGATGGCCGCCGATACAAAATGGCGGATTACATATTTTTCCTTAACCCTCTCAATATAGTATCAAATGAAAGGGCTACACTAGTAAAACACGATGATTATGTCAAAATTTAAAATTCAAGATCGACGCCGTTCCAATATGGCGGACTAGGTGCATATTTTTCCACAACCACCACAATATGGGTATCAAAAAACCGTTTAACTAAAAAGTTTTTTAAATGTATTTTATTGATACTAGTGTTATAGCTTGAACAACCAAACCTACCAAAACCTACCAAAACCTACCAGGGTTGTTGTTTCCAGCTAACTATAACTTAAAAGTCTTCAAGTCAAGAGTGGATAGGTTTCTTCTAGGCAAGCATGTAGCATCATATACCTCGTCATCACTTACCATCAGACAAGACAGTGGTTCAATTCTTTGCCGATAAAAAAGTCAGATGTTCTTCCTAATCGGTAAACTTCTAGAAATATGTATAACTGTTTAATTTAATCAAATATTTTTAATATATTTTTTTCATGGGAACTAGTTTATAATATATTATGTATTTATTAAATATTTTAGTCATCTGAAATTGACGTAGTAATAATCAATATGTTCGACATTCCGTATTATAACAGATAATGTAAATTCCAACAGACTGAGAGGAAATTAAACGTTTCGCAAATTCTACAGATGTATATATTTTATTATTTCTCTCAGCTTAAACCCTCTGATATGGCTTTTTGTAATCGCATTTCAAGGATTTATTGTTATGTATATTTTCGTCGAGTGTCTGTCTGTCGATTGTGTAGTAAATCAATTCTTGAAACAAATGTATACTATTTTTTAACAAGCATAATTTTATTTTAACTTATAATTTGTATCACTAGTGTTTTGTTTACAATATTTTTTTTCGCTTTTACTAAGCGCAGACAGTTGGGAAAGGGTTGCCGCTATTTGATACGGATCTTTCTTTTCCGAGAAGAAAATTATATATTTCTTAATTAAACATTAGTTGGTACATTATTTTATTTCAAGTCGCTGCCCAAGCGCTACAGACCGTTAAATGCTTTGAGGTTAATTTTGCCGGGCCAACTCATCAAAAGATTCTGCCGTAGATTTTTTTTCTGAGGAGGTCTGGCAAGTTGAATGTTTTTTTTCGCATAAGGTTCTAGTATATGGTTGCAAACGATATTATTTATAATTTTTTTTTTTTCATATCATTATCTACTTAGGATTATTTACGGTGAATATTATTATCGTTTCAACCAAAGGACGTCCACTGATGGACATAGGCCTCCCCTATGGACCCACATCCAATAGAACCACAGTCTGTTACAACATCGGATTATGTTACTTCAAACTTAATTTCTCCGTTGCATGTTTCACATGCAATGTCGAACTTTATAGCAATATTTAATGAATAAACTCAGAGAAGTTAAATATGTTTTTTTTAATAATCGATATATTTATTGTGTAGCTTTGTAAACAGATTACCACGACAACCTTCGCCCATCGTTCCTATCTTTCGCTCGTGGGGTGGCGAGTGATACGGTTGAAAGAAATAAAACTATAGTATAAGGTATTTAATAAACTCTGCACAAAATAGATTGTTAACTAATAATAAGAAATAGAAAAAGAAATGTGTAATAAAGAATTATGAAAGTAAAAGAAATGTGTAAATAAAGATAAATTAAATGTAAGATAAAATTAAAGAATAAAAATAAATAAAATGTACCTAGCCACTATAAAGTAAGCAGATGATGGAAGAAAGGCGAGGAAAGAAAAAAGGTATAAAAGAGCGAAACGAAAGGTATTGTGAAGGACAAAAGTAAAGAATAAAAGATATTGTGACGCGTGAAAGAGAGTGATAAATAAAGAAACGACTGAAAAAAAAATTATTGCAGGGGGCAGCAGGGACCATAAAAAAAACAGTTTACCAAAATATTAGTCGCGGCTAGCTACTTATATAAACCTTTCTATGTAAATTGAAAGAAGGTAGGTATAAACAGACAACAATGCATTGAGAATAGTAAATGCGGTTTAAATAGAAAACTCATTTGTAAATAGACTATCTGAATGAAATGGGCTGTGCTCGGTAATAGATCGCACAGCGACACAATACAAGCGCTGCACGCCTGACAACCCTGCGCGTAGGGCTGTCACACACTGATTGATTGGTAGTCATTGATTAATTTCTACGAGTACACTAGATCCTTATTAAATCACTGGTTTTTGTACTTAGATAATTCATTCATCTAATTATTTCACACACGTAACTTAACACAGATATTCTAGAAGAAGATAAAAATATTTATAGAAATTCGAGTACACCAGTGCATCAAACCTAGCCATTTGATTTATTTTTAATAAAACTCGTTGCTAAATAAAATATCGAAAAAAAAGATCGCACATGGAAAAAACTATACAAGCCCTGCTTGTTTGAAAACCCTATAAATAAGGTTTTCACACATATACGAGGGTGGATTGAAAAGTACTCGGCCTAACCAAGAAAATAAACACATACTAAATCAGTTATATTTTAATTTTTTTACATAATCACCATCAAGTTCAATAATCTTTTGCCACCTCCCCTTCCAAGCATTTAGACCGTTGAAAAAAAAACGATTCTTCCTTAGAGTCAAAATACGCGTCTACAGCTGCTTTGACCTCGTCGTTTGTCGAAAATCTTTGACCTCCCAAGTGCTTTTTTAGATTAGGGAACAGAAAGAAGTCTGATGGTGCCAGATCAGGTGAATACGGCGGATGCGGTAACAGTTCAAAGCCACAGTTGTGAATTTCAGCCATTGACTGTACTGACGTGTGAACACGGGCGTTATCTTGATGAAACAGAAATTTTCTTCTGAGCATTCCTCGACGTTTTTCTTTTATTTCCTCTCGTAAACGACGTAGTAAGGTGCAGTAGTAATCAGAGTTTATAGTCTGACCCCTTTCAAGATAATCAATCATAATCACACCTTTCGAGTCCCAGAATACTGAAGCTATCACCTTATTTGCCGACAAAATCGACTTAGCCTTTTTAGGGGGTGGTGAACCAGGTCTTCTCTACTGTTTTGATTGTTGTTTTGTTTCCGGTGTACAATAATGAACCCATGTTTCGTCTATAGTAACAAAACGATTCAAAAAATCATCTGCATCGGCTTCAAATAACTCCAAACAGTCGCGTGAAATAGTCAATCGCGTCCTTTTTTATTCAACTGAAAGCAGTCGCGGAACCCATCTCGCAGACACCTTATGGAAACCCAACTCGTTGACAATGATGTTTTGAGTTCGTTCATAAGAGATGCCTATAATCTCGGCTATCTCTCTAATTTTTAATCTGCGGTCTCCCATTATTAAATCAAGTACTTTTTTAATATTTTCGTCAGTAGTTGACGACGAAGGCCTTCCAGAGCGGGATTCATCTTTCACACTCTCTCTACCACGCTTAAATTCTGCTATCCATTTTTTGACGGATGAATATGACAGAGCACAATCGCCTAATATACTGACCATGTCATCATGGATGGCTTTTGATGATAGCCCCTTCTTATGGAGGTACTTAATAACGACACGCTGCTCGATTTGCTTCATTCGCGGAAATTATGTCCGATTACTTTGTTAATAAATTTATAAAATCACAACTAATTATCGCACACGTTTCGAACTTCACACAATAAACTAGTCTGAACTGAACTAAATAATGTGGGTAGATTTGATTTTTAGAATTGAATGGATCTGTGTTAGGCCGAGTACTTTTTAATCCACCCTCGTATTAAAAGGAAAGCATTAAATATTATCAAAAAGTATAACGGATCCTTTAGTAAGTTAATATGTCATGTATACAGAAGATCCTTCTCTCAGATAAAAAAAAGATTTAGTCTCTGTAGATTTAGTCAAAATTAGTCGAGATCAGAATACACGTGATGAAAATTGGAGTTTTGCACTAGATACTTTCATAGTCTTGCTATTGAAGTACAAAGTAAATTAAATAAAGAATTTGGAGGAACAGGGATATTAAAGGAGAACTCAATTAAAACTAACTGGCTATAAAATTAAAAAATACCTGAAGTGAAGATTCTCTAGTTCTCCATGTTTATTTTTGGTCTATTGTGTCAGTGGCGTCATTACAAAACCCTCAACGTGGATCCAGTTCGGATCAAAGGATGTCATATTTCTCTTTATTCTCTTTCAGAAAGAGAACAAGAGGCTCGTTGTTCTCCTGGAGCTTTCGATATTCTAGCCAAAAAACCAATGCCTCTTGAAAAAAGTTCACTCTGAAATATTGAAATACTTTGGCTACTATAGTCGAAAGAGAGTGAATGACCCAACCAAGAGATCATCCAGATTTACAACGGACGAATCATGTACATACTTATAGAATTACATCTAAGTCTATGTTTGAATTATTTCGAGGAGCATAAGGTAAGAAATGAATAGGAATGGGAGATAGTGTCAGGGAAAAAAGAATAATAAGTAAAAGATGTTAAGGTGGATATAAGATAAATCAGCAAATGTGGAAGAACGTGGTAAAATTATCAAACCGAAATTGTCCTTGTGTATCCAAGACGGAGGAATGTATGAGGGGTACCCAAAAATGGAGGCCATAAATAAAGTCTGTGAGAAATGTTTTCTAAAAGAATATGGCTAAGAAAAAGCCTTAAAGTGTGGAAACGTTGAGATGTGAAAACCAGTTTCACATCTTTTTCTTTTTCCCGATAATTTCAGAAATCTGGCTTACTTCCAACTAGCAGTAGTTAATACTGTTTTCTAATACCATCTGGATAATAAAACTACACTTAGCTTTTATTAATATTGGAAATTTAGAAGGAACTGCAAACATTCTCTCGATATCTGTTTTACATCTCTCCGATAATTAGTTTATCACAGTTGTAAAGATGTAAATATCGTACTATCTTAAGTTAATTAGGTTGAAGGTTAAAATAAATTTTGCCCTTTTTTTTCTTTAGTAATAACATTTAAAAATTACTTAGATTTATAAACCTTACACGTATTTAAGGTAAGTGTTTATGTTTTATCATTACCGTTTCAGCGATAGAATGTCCACTGCTAGATATAAGCCCCCATACCATTCCAATAAGACCGGTTGGATGACAACTTTGACATGGTCTTCTGCATTCTTTCGAAGTTCTTTGCTGTGCTTGGCTGTCTGAGGACTTAACTCTAGAGATATAAATCACCAGCGGCCATCGGTTCTGCAAGTTGCATGGCCCAATGCCACTTCAACCAATCCGTGACGCTGTATCAAGTACTTTCGTTTCTCTAAGCATATTTTTATTCCTAATTCGATTTTATATAGAATTCACAAGAATATTCTTCTCTATAAATCATTTCGCAACTGTGAGCTTGCTTTTGTTATAAATCCTAGATGCGTGGAAATTTCTAAAAAATTGCCTATCATATATTTACTGCTTATTGTTAATAATTTACTCGTTGATACATCGACAGGTAAGTGATAAACTGAAAATGTATGATCTTGTCAAATTAAAATTGTAATTTTAAAAGTTCTAGTTACTAATAACGAAATATTGTCATCGATAGTAAAATCTGCGTCATGGATCGGGTATAAATTCAAATAAATCCATTAAGCAATTTCAAAACGATTCGATTTAGTCAACCCTAACGCCCCGACGTCACCCACAAACCGGAAAAAGGGAAGATGCAAGAAATTGCTTCGAAAATTAAATGGTAATTTTGACCTCGATCGAAATCGCCTTTAATATTGTTAACTCGGTTCTATCGATTTCTTCTACAGCTAAGATAATTTCGTCACGTCTATTAGAAAAACAAACTATGTACTTATGTAAATATTTACAGAAGTCACATCTCCATGCATATCGGTACGAGGGTTAATATCTCATACACTTAATAATAATAAAGCATTATTTCATTCCATACAAATAACTTAAAATAAATAGTTTCAAATTTTAGAAAGTAGTTTTAAAAAATTTATACTGATTTTGTATGGACGCCCTCAAAGTAAAAGCCTCCTCCAAAGTTTTCCATTTTTCTCTATCTTTGGCGACTTGGATCCACCTCTGATCTGCTTCAGCCATGACCTCGTCAGCCTATCAGGCATTAGGTCTGCCTCTCGCCCTGGTACCTCCTGATCCCGTCCATGTTACAAGCCACTTAATAATAATAATAAAACTTTTTTTCATTCCATACAAATAACTTAAAATAAAATGGTTTCAAATTTTAGACAGTAGTTTTAATAATTTTATACTGATTTGTATGGATGCCCTCATAGTAAAATCCTCCTCCAAAGCTTTCCATTTTTCTATATCTTTGGCGACTTGGATCCACCTTTGATCTGCCTCAGCCATGATCTCGTCAGCCTATCAGGCATTAGGTCTGCCTCTCGCCCTGGTACCTCCTGATCCCATCCATGTTATAAGCCTTAATGTCTACCTGTTATCAGCGAACCTCGCCACGTGACCTGCCCAGCCCCACTTTCTTTGGAGAAATAGGTAAGTGCATCTGTTATTCACGTCTTTTTGCAGATGGCTGTGTTCCTTATTTTATCTTTTAATTTGATATCCTAGTAGCTTCTCTCCATTCTTCTCTGAGTGGTCTGTATTTGTTAATAATCTTCAGGTCAAACGTCTAGATTTGGCATCCGTTGGTGAAATATAGTAAAATCATTCGCTCACATACGAATACATACTTATATTTTTGTTATGTAAAATTATTTGTTCACAAATAATTTCTGTGTCTCATAATGGTTTTCGCTTAATCAATACTTTCATATAGGTGAGCATTATAGAAATCAATATCTGTCATCACCATGTATACATCACTTAGATACAAGAATACTGGTGAAGTCCTTGAAGTAGGTTTCATACAGGGTGTTTGGATTTACGAAAAAGCTTTAAAAGATGTCGGCAAAGTTGACACTGTACACTTTTATAAGTATTACTACAGAAGCTATTTCTTCGGTATATACAGGTATACCTCAATTTCTGCCAATAAATATATGGTATTAATTAATGGTTTCTGAAATAATATATCAAATACAGTTAACACATGAAGAAAAAGAGTTTTCAAAAAATCGGATTATTACATATTAAAGTTTATTATTAAACGGTTTTATTTAGTTCGATCAGTACGGAATTTATTTGGATCAAAATTAGAAATTGAAAATTAAGCACCTTCCCGTTGTTAGATTGATCTGAAATTTGGTACACACATTTAATTTAGATGACAATACAATATAATAAAATCAATAACATTAAAAATTTAAGATGGCCGGCGATATAAAATGGCGGATTACGTATTTTTCCTTAATCCCCTCAATATGGGTATTAAATGAAAGGGCTACACTAGTAAAACACGATGATTATGTCAAAATTTAAAATTCAAGATGGACGCCGTTCCAATATGGCGGACTAGGTACATTTTCACAACCACCACAATATGGGTATCAAAAAACCGTTTAACTTAAAAGTTTTTTAAAATGTATTTATTATTGCTTACTATCTGTACCTGTAGATTTTGTACTAATAGATGTTATTAGCTTTACCAATCATCCTGTATACATACAGACGCTGTATATCTTGAAACAGGTTGTTTTGTAGGTGAAATAGTTTTAAAGGGGTTAAGTTACGGCTCACCTGTTAGCAAAAATCTTCGTAGCTTAAACACCTTTTAAAGCACCGTATTTAAAATGATCCCTCTAAACCTTTTACCTATACCTTTATTGAATTTTTGTATTGAAGTATGATAGACGAGTAACTTCTGGCAGTACAAACTCTACAAGGATAGAAAGTAAACAATAATTACTTTCTACTGCAAGCAGTTATTGGTTGGTGCATTCTAACAGAAATATTTCATATTTCAGTGTGATCATTTCCATTCATACCCATACATTCTGTCCTATCCTTTTACTCCTATTACTAATTACCCTGTGTAATTTAGTTGTTGCTCTTAAAATCTAAAGAGAACAAGGGTCCAATTGTCTCATACAAAACTTACTGTGTACCATACATTTATTGAAATAAGCCATACATTAATTTCTTTAAAGCTTTTACACCAAATCTATCATTCTGTATATATATATTAAAAGTAGTATGTAGTTTTACGTATGTAAAAATTAATTGCCCACGCAGAGATATCTAGAGCGTTTAATAATGTATCATTAAAGGTGACATGTCGGGCGCTTCGCCAACGGGAATGCTTAACGAGATATCGCTGAGAGGGCGCGAATGGCGGTTCATTATTTAAAACGATGGCATGAAATTTAAACTACCCTCATAATCGTGGAATGTATAAATGTTTCCTGCAATTCTTAAGCCTTTTTACACATAGCCCAGAAATCTATATGCATATATATATATATACATATATATATATATATATATATATATATATATATATATATATATATATATATATATATATGTATATATATACATATATATATATATATGTGTATATATATATATATATATATGTATATATATATATATATATATATATATATGTGCATAAATATCTTGTAGACGCACTGAAGATTTCTTCTAAACTTACCATACAGTGGGCGTATATGGGCTATGTGTAAAAAGGCTTAAGAATTGCAGGAAACATTTATACATTCCTTATATTTATATATATATATATAAAATTCTCATGTCACGGTGTGCGTGAATGAACCTCTCCGAAACGGCTCAACCGATATTCGTATTCGAATCTCAGCGCGCATATCGGCCAGGGTGTAGAATCGCACGACATCTATTTTTCATCCCCCTAAATGTTAAGGGTGGTTCACCCCTAATTTTTAGTCAAAAATTTTTGATTTTATTTTTTATGATACAGCATACAAAAATACATACAACCCTACATTTTCATCCCTCTATGATCAGCCCTTATTTTTATTTGTTCATAGCAAAACAAAGTTTGCGGGATCGCTGATATATATTTATATATATATATATGTATATATATATATATATATATATATATGTGTGTATATATATATATATATATATATATATATATATATATATATATATATATATATGTGTGTGTGTATTTCACATCATACCAGTCCATTCCAAAGATGTTTATTGCAAGGCGAAAGCTTCCAGCATCCAGCGATTTACCACGACCTTAATTATATCGGTAGTCCACCTGGTGGGCGATCTACCCACGCCACATAGTGTCACGTGTAACAGTAACGTGATTTGCCCACTGTGACTTCAGACGAGAAACCCTTCGACCTACATGGATGATCTTAGTTACACTGCGGATTTCCTCATTTCTGATTGTATCTCCGAGAATAACCCTCTTCATTGCTTATTGGATGACCTGGAGGCTTTTTATGAGACCACGTCTCGGATCCGCAAGTCACCAAAGATATCGACTGGAAGGATGTACCATAATCGCCACGTTTTTCAGGACTCGGATTTCCATCCTCTGGAATTCAGTTTTTGTTGATTATATAACACTATATCCCGTGAATCAAACTCGCGGTCTTTGATCGAAGATCTCAGTCCACTACCTCTAGATAAAATAGATATTCAATTAACTTTTTCAGTATAATTTTCAGATTGGGTCATTAATAGTGAGTATTTATTGTCATGAAAAGATTGCCTGAAGAAACCAATTTAAAAAAAAAAAAAACTATATTCAAATTTAGCTTTTCTACAACAATCTTTAACTTCGGGAATTTCGTTGCGTTCAGAAATAAGAAGAGCCTACGGTTAACTTTTGCCATTTAAGTTTTCTTTTTTAATAAAGAATGTGAATTCTCATGTTACAAGCTCTAAAAAAATTAATACACTTAGTCGTATTCCTATGTCGGGCCCGAGAGTACTCTATAGTTTTTAACACAAAATTAATTTCAATAATTTGTTGTATAAAAATAGGTTGCTTAACTAAAAGCTTTTTAAACTGGCCTGTTTAAAAATGTTAAAAAAAATATTCATAAATTGAACAAAATTATCATCGCAAAGATTAGTTTGACCACGTTTGATTTTGTTAAACTAGCTGTAATTAGCAAAAGATGGAGTTTCATCACCAAAAGTTAAATTAAAAAATTAATGTGAACGATACAATGACATACGCTAAAAGATAACCAATGAGTTCTATTTTCGAATCTATTTTCGAATTTTAAAACGATTTTATCTTATTTCCAAACCGGCCAGTTATAAAACATTTAATGTCCCGGACGTGCACGATTAGAAGTGGATTGGTCCACTTAATTCGATACCTGAAGCCCCGGTGCCACTGGCGGATGAGAACTTTCTGTTTATTCGCATACTTCTCGCGACCGGAGAACTTTGTAACAAGTTCCATACGTACTCTTCGAAATTTATGGCTTATCCAATTATTTTCGGACAGCCAAGCGCACAGCGAGACTGCAAATATTGACTTACCGCAACTTCAACAAACTATGCTTTGAACTCGAAAGTTATACAAACCAACAGTAGTACTTCCAACTCAATAAATCTTTGAAAATTAAATAATAACTATATTCTTAGATGTTATTGTTAACTTTTTAACTTTAATCATTGAAAATAAACTTTGCAACTGTCGGTACAAAGGCTCTTGTTAAGTTTTTAATAACACTATTTAGTGCTGTCGATACAACATTATTCATACGAGAAAAAAAAAAGTTTTTTGACTATAATGGATGCAAGCACACCCCGGGACGGCGGCAGAAGAGATGGTGGAACATTTAGCCAGAACACGGCCCTGAAGAGTAAAAAGAAACCGTAGATCTCTCCGGTTTCATTCAGCAAGCTTCAGTTTAGGATGGACACGCATGGCTAATGGAATATGTGGGAGGTACAATGCCTTCAGTGACGCGGATGCTTATCCCGAACGCTGTATCGGGTTACCGCGCGCTTCGCTGGTTAGAGTTGGACATAGCTCTGGTTCAAATCTTCATGGGGCACGAGGGTCCAGACCGTGGTGCACCAGATAACCGTCTGTCCCCTATTTGGCGCGCAAAGAATAAATTGCCAGTTTCGTCAACAGCAGGGGGTGGAAGGAAGGAAAATTCTCATCACTTATGGATATCGAGGAGAGTCGCGGGACCTTTCTAAAGTATTGCAGAAAAGTCATAAGAGAGACCATTAATAGGAACAGGAAGGCAAAAAAATGTATCCATTATATATAGGGATATATAATGGATACATTTTTTTGCCTTGCTTTTTTGCCCTGTATCCAAGAAAGGTAACAAGTACGAGAGATCCCTAAAAACGAGATCAATATGTAAAAAAAACTAACATTGTTTTGGAAATTCAACTTCTTCCAATACAACACACTTTCAAAATTCTTAGATTCGACTAACAATAATTTATTATGAACATATGTTATATAATTAATGGAATCAGGCGTTACCTTGTGGAAGTCCATCCTAAGTAAGAAAAGTACCAATATTTAGCCACTTCCGCACATGCAGTGGTGGTCGTGCAACAAATTGCACCTGTTACTAAGGTTACTTCTGTTCTTGACTAGGTTCACTCTGTGTTTAGCACTAATTGGTGTAACACAACTTCTGAAGATGCCCCGTGGAGGGGTGAAACACGTGTTGAGTGATTTGACGGTGGCAGTTGTGTAGTTCGCATTGTTTGCCGCATGCGCATTTGTCAGCGGGCTGGCGGGCGGTGCACTTTGTTGCACGACTACCACTGCATGTGCGGGAGTGGCTAAATATTGGTCCTTTTCTTACATATGTTATATACATATGCATGGATGTTTATATATGTACGCTTATGTAGGTTTTTATATGTATTTTTGTTCACGTTTACTACCCATTATTTGTACTATTACCTTTTCGATACTATGGTTGTTCGTAAAGAAAAAAAAGTTGGCCTCGAGTGATAGGACCGCCCCTTGTACTCTTTTGTTTATTATTATGAAACTATTTAAATTTATTCTAGCGTGTACAATAAAGAATATTACATCAAATTAAAACGTGTAGAATGTCTTGGATGCTGGTACGCACACGATTTAGCAGTATCAAAAAAAAATTGATCTCTGTCCTTTCTTATATAGCGTATCGTCTTGAGCAGTGGTTGCAAAGCGTTAGAGGAGTGAAACCTGCAATCGTAGGTCGCTGTTTCGATTCTCGCGATATAATTTTATATTATTCACACTTTTTGCATTAATTGTATAGTTGCCACTAATAACAAACAAGCTTCCAGAGGATAGGCAGCGTTCTCTGCGTACCACAATACCATATTGCGTCGGCTTCGAGTGCCGGTCTGGCGTTGAAATCAGAGAGGAGTCAATAGCCTCCATGATAAGCGGAAAAGATACCAGGGAAGAATTCCTCTCTTATTCTAAAATAATCACACAATATGCAATAGAAAGAAATAAAAGTTAGGCATAGACAACAAATAAAAACTAACAAGACAAGTTAAAAAAATAAAATAATATAAAACTGTGATATACAATAGATAAAAATATGATACAATAAAAAGAGAAATTAAGAAAATGTAAAATGAAAAGAGGATGAAAGAAAGGTAAACAGAGCAAAAGGGAAAGAAAGCAGAATTGTGGCATAAAAGAATAGAATGAAAGATTATGTGAAGTATGAAAGTAGAGAATGAAAATAAAAAATAATTATGTGAATAAATAAAATTGCCCATAAAGTCCCAGTCCCACCAAAGATAGTGGTACGAGAGGACCCCAATAGCGGGGGCCATTAAAAAAAAACCATATTGCGATCGCCAACCCGCCTGCCACAAGCATGGCGATTCAGGTATATAATCCCATAGATATCTTAGAGGTTAATTCAGCATGCATCTATGGGTTGAAACAACGACGATTCGCTTTGATATAATTTTTCGTCATTCATATTTCGTCATACATTATTGTAACTTTGAAGTTGATGTATAAGTCAATTTCAGTAGGCAATGTCGCTACGGGTTCTTTAACAAAGAAATACAAAGTCGCTTGTTAAGGCACAAACGCAATTATACTAACGATATGACGTGAGGGATCACTTGCAGGCTTCAAGCGAAGGGAACCCTTGAATTTTGGGTTGAACAAGCCGCACCCTAACCATTCTTACGACGTCGTAAATAAAGACTAGTGAATTTTCCACTTATGGGACTCCCGAAGCGGGTGAAGTTTTACTTTTGTTACGGCACGAGGGAAATAATAAACACCGACACTCTCCGAGAATTTCCAAACGAAATAATTTTGAGGCTAAAATATAAAAGGTTTAGTCTGTCAAACCTAATTGAGAATATCAACAGTTTGAGCGCTAACTCAGTTATTCTCAATGCTAATTAATGTTCAATGAATTATCTAAATCAAATTTTAAAATTTAAATAACAAAATTATTAATTAATGTTTTTTTTAAGTTGTACATTTATTCAAATGATTTTCTTATTTTAAGTCATTTATCGTTTAATTAAACTAAAAGAAAATAAATTCAAAACTAGCTTGTCCTACGCACTGTGTTTTTAATAATATATGTATACTAGCTGATCCCGAAAACGTTGTTTTGCAAAAAAAATATTTTTAATTTTCAATCTAAAAATAAGAGTTGATCGTAGAGGGGTGAAAATTTAGGGTTGTATGTATTTTTGTATGTTGTATTATAAAAAAATAAAAACAAAAAATTTCGTCAAAAAAATAAAAAAAAATTTAAGAGTGAACAACCCTTATCACTTAGGGGTATGAAAAATAGATAGTAGCCGATTCTCAGACCTACTAAATACGCATATAAAATTTGGTAAAAATCGGTCAAGCCGTTTCAGAGGAGTTCAACCGTGACACGAGAATTTTATATATTAGATTTGTGTTTCTCAAATTCTTTTAAATATTTACCTGGAACCTTTGGTTCATTATTTCAGCTCATAAACGCCTATTGCAAGGCCTCTCGTTAATATATCTTTATATGCATATACTGTAGTCAACACACTTAGCAGGCGTGTTGACAATAGCAATGTGGTACTACAGTACGCAAAGAACCCTTCTGCCCATCCTCTGGAAACTCGTATGTGAGTAGTGTACTTTAATACTAATAAACAAGATGTGAATTATATAAATAAGAACCTGAGGCCTTCGATCACAAGTCTCAGTACTCTACCGCTGAGCTATGAAATCTAATATAATAGTAAAAAAAAATTAAGTGTTTTTTATTTATTGAACGCGTATCTTTTGAAACTAAAAAAGGCAGCAATGGTAATCTATTAATCAAAACATGCATTGCCATCATGTATTATTAATGTTATAAAATGTATTTTAAGTATACATAAACTTGGTTAGTAAGTATCTAAATTAAAAACGCTAAATTAAAATGTAACTAAACGGTAAAAGCTCTATAACGTTCTTAAAATAAGCTCATGTGAATGATAACTTGTACTAGAACAATTCAAGTTAAAATTCAAATAGGCATTTACATGCACTTTTGAATCGTTCATTAATTTAACATAATTAGTAATAAGCTACCACTGGCTTATAATGTTAATAAACTGAGATGAGCCGTTCAGAAACTCAGTCGCTCTTTTTAATTTTTTTCTTCTCTCTCTCTCTCTCTGTCTCTTTTTAATTTTTGTCCACTCTTTAAATCCATAATACCTTCATTCATATAAGCATTTACATGAATTTTTGGAATCGTTAGTTACATTTAGCGTTATAACAAGAGTGTTGTCAGATCGTCAGCAAGCTGCCACCGGCTCGGAATGATATTCTTCTTGATCTTGATCTGCTCGGAAAAGCTAGTCAGAAACTCAACAGCTTCCTTTTAAAAATTTAATTTTACTATGATGTAAATCGTATAAAAATAAACTACGATATAGATATAATAAGAAAACAGATATTAACCCTTAATAGCCTAGAGTTTCAATTTTGAAACCAATCTTTTAAACCGAATGTTCACATTACTATTACTTTTTTTTATAGGTTGGCTGTACGTATTTTACTGTTGTATAATATTCTTTCCAACGAAATTAAAAAAAATCTTTTTTTCCCTTCATCTAGACCCTCAAGCAAACGCAGTAATATTAAAAAAAAATCACTTCGTAAATCTATCTATTAAGGGTTAACTAACAAAATTACTGTACAACGCAAAAATAACAAAACGCAAAAAACACGGAGGCAAATCAGGCGAATATGATGGTTGAGAGACGATATCGGTCGAGTTTTTGGCAAAAATAGTCGTGAAAAACCAATACAGAACATCGTACAGTCGAAACTTGACGAGTTTGTGGCACAAAACATCTTTCAATAGTGGTGTATGAGCCAAATGATATTCCAACTTTTGGCAACAACGCTTCGCAAATGTTATAGACAGTCCTACTAACCTAGAAAAGATATTTACCTGTCTTTACAATATCCGGGAGTTTTTAATGACAATTTCAGCTTACTTTATGACCACAGAGTATATAAATAAATAAGGAAAAACAATTCTTAGTAAGAAAAGGACCAAAATTTCGTCAAATCACTCAACGGTGGCGGTTGTGTGATTCGCATTGTTTGCCGCATACGCATTTATCAGCGGGCTGGCGGGCGGTGCACTTTGTTGTACGACTACCACTGCATGTGCGGAAGTGGCTAAATATTGGTCCTTTTCTTACTAAGGATGGACTTCCGCAAGGTAACGCCTGATTTTATTAAATATTTAAAAAAACAATTCGTTTACAAAACCTATAAGTAACCGCTTTTTTGAGTCTACTATATTCAAAAGAAAGTAGCTTCTGTCTAAATAATAAAGTGAACTTTGTTTCAGGTTATCACTGTCTTATAAAATCGTATATAGTTCTATAAAAAAGGATTTTTATCTTTTTTTGCCATTTTTCCTTTCAGTTTTACAAAATTAGTAATAAATAAAACACTTTAATACCCACGATGAGATTCCGATGTTTATTATGTACAATAGATTTGGTAATACACATATAAAATTTAACACTTTTATGTTGTATGAGATTTTTACATTCACGCATCGCCTCTTATACAAATCATGTTTTTATTTGTTACAAATAAGTTCAGTCCGTTTTAATTGTTAAAATTTAAATTATAAGATGAATTAGAGTTAGCAAGTTGAATTTGTTTAAAAAAAAATTCAAGAGATGCTGACAAAAAATTTTACTACTAGCATATGTTAGGTGTAAAGTATAATATCCTCTAGAGTGGCTACCACAAGTCTAAAAATACGACGTATGTTGGTCCGCCATTAGATGAACCGATGACATAGACAAAATGGCTGGATGCAGATAGAAAAGCCAGTTGGTATGGCGAATTAAGGTCTATGCCTTGCATTCATATAATTAATTATGAAAGCTCCAAGTGCGCTTTATTTAAAAATATCAAAAAATTTTAAGTTTAAAAGAAAATACAAGGCTTTAGATGCGCTTTATTTAGCAAACAACGAAAGCCCTTTGCATATGCTACTAACATAACTTTGACAACGCCGAACAAACTTCGTGTGTGTGTGTTTAAAACAAAATTTATTATCTAAAATATTCCACACGGTACGAGCGCGAAACTCGAACCTTTATAAACTGAATTTTATTGACATCTGCCATCTGTTTAGACACCTGCCAATCCTGTGTGAAAACACCTTAATCAAAAGTCACATTGATACACACCTAACACTTTAGGCCATATATAGAACGGACAGAACTTATTTATATTACACACTGTAATACTATATATACGAATGGCTATCTACAGATATTTAATTTGTAAATAAACTGTGATAACAATAGATGGAGCGATTTTTAATTAAATAAAAAAGTTATAACAAGGGTATGCCTTATTTAAATGTATTATTTTCAATGATCATAATGAATTTAAATCAATGTAAAGGGAACATATACATTGAGTTAACATTTTTGCTATAAATCTAAATCTGTAGGAGAAATGCTAATGTTTGTATAACACATGTTTTTGTTACGGATCTAATGATCGCGCTTAAAGAAGAATTACAAAAGATGACGATGATAGGTTGACCGTCTGTTCGGCCCGGCCCGCGTGCCGACAATACCACGTGTCAAAACAACCACGCATTGTAATATTCTAAAATATTTTATGTATAAAATAAATTTTTGTTTATAATTAAGACAATAAATAAATAAAATGAATACCCAGTTATATCTTTTTTATTTATTTTTTATATTTAACTTTGTTATATCAATAACTATTTCTAAATTGTTCGTTATTTCGCTCCACATATGTATAGCTGGTTGAAGAGAAAAAAAAAACTGTCTTGATAGATAATTATAATGTCATATTAACAAAATTTAATTGATTCGTCTATTTTATATTATCAGAAATGAAAGTATCATCCGTAAGGATATTAGAATGTGGAATAATAGCTCCCATACTTCCTTTATAACGTTTATCGAAAATTTCCCGAGCAGTTTCGAACATGAGTGAATAGGGTGCTAATAGACTAGTGCGATTTCGATCAAGTGAATTTTTTAAAACACAATACCATTTTTTTGCGTCTTTTAAATTCAATTTGACTCGAATTTTTTATCAGTTCGCCGCATATGCTAGAAGTGCACGAAGTATACTTGAATAATTTAATATTTTATTTACAATATTGGCACGATGATAAAACTTTTTTTAATTATATTTATACAATATTTTTAATTTGAACATGATAAACACAGAAATGTGACGTACACTAATATAGACGTGAGTGAAGTCGAATACATTAAACCTGCATTGTATTTCTTCGATGTTAATGCTGTCAGCCTTAAGGCTTTCACGGCCTCGTCTGACATGAGCTCACGGAGCGAAAGGTTCCATAAACTTTACCAAAAAACTTAAGCATCGTGTTTCAGAGTCTATATGTGACACTCCAACGGAGGTGAAAGTTTAAACCCGTATTATTTCGACCACGGATATAACTTGATTTGACGTAACATACTAATGATTAAAATGGAATAATTGAATCAAAACTGGGATAATGTAACAAGTTGTGTGATCTAGGAACGAAGATGAGGGAAGAAAGGTGATGCACAGAAGATGATTTAAATGTTAAGAAATATTAAAGAAGTATGTGAAATAAATGAACAAAATAAAAAAAATATTTACCCGAGTTGTTAGGTAAAGTTTCGACCCCAAAAGTGGCAGAGGAGGACGTGAGGTCCCCAAAGAGAGGACCATTTAAAAAATAAGCGTGCGGTTGAAAAATATATGAAAATATTTAGAAGTCAGTCGAGTTTTTTGAGAGTCCATTAAACAAACACGCTTTTTAGGGTCCTAGTATCACGGAGTAGGTCAAACCAGCCAATTTGATATAAATTTTCCTTCATAAATATGTACCCAAGAGAGATAATTCTAGATATCTAGATTAAGTTAATATTAAGTTCCAAGATTTAGTTAAATCACGAGAACTAGAGCGACATATATAATACAAGACTGACTAAATAAACCCAACTTAATTTTGTGATATTCGTTGTGAAGCATTAAAGTAAATAAAAATTAAACATCTGTGGTAAAGTCTAGGGGTTTCGCGAGCCCCCTTTAAGTGGAATCATAGGCAAGGGTCAACCACACCAACGTCTATCTACGCCACTAGACATATAATACAGAATAGACATAGAAGGTGACATAAATATATATGTTACATCTCTTCGATACTTAAATGTAAACAATCTGATATTTACACTTATATTTACATATATATAAATATCGAACGACGTATGTACACATAAAAATAATAAAGAGTTAAGAATTAAAAAAATATTACAACTTGATTTTCGTTTGATTTTTTTTAATTTTTTAATAGTTTCACTTGCCAAGTTCTTTTCATTCTCGTATATAACTTCAATAAGTTATTTCGCGTACAAAACAATCATTAATCTCATATCACAAGTACGACCGCTTGTCGGCCCACCAACACCAATATTGTCAAACCAAACATTTCTCTTTGAAACCTTACTGAAGTACTCTCCGCCACGGCATCTGCGAAAGAGAATAAACTATAATTACTTTGTACTTAATAATAGCAATCTATTACGCTAATTACATTTTTAATATAATGTATCTTGAAGGGTATGACAAATAGAGAATATAAATTGAAGGAATTTACTTCTACCAATTCCATAAGATAATAATTCCTTTACTTTTTAAAAAATTTTAGATCCAATTTTTAAATGAAAGATTGAATCAAACAATAGTTAACAAAATCAGATATAAAATAAATGGAATAATTAAGATGATGACGTAGTGGACAATAGCCGACATTTGTATAAATCAATATAATAGAACATAACACACAGTTACCTAATAGATTCAAGCGTAACTTTGCGGAAGTCCATCTTAAGTAAGAAAAGGACCAATATATAGCTACTTCCACTATGTAGCAGTAGTCGTGCAATAAAGTGCACCGCCCGCCAGCCCACTAATAAATGCGCATGTGGCAAACAATGCGAATTACACAACTACCACCGTTAAATCACTCAACACGGTGTTTCATCCCTCCACGGGGCATCCTCAGGTATAACATTACTCCTGTGTTGAGAGCACAACTACTGCTACATAGCGGAAGTAGCTATATATTAGTCCTTTTCTTACTTAACACACAGTTGCAAGATTTTCACCAAAATTTCTGTTAGATCTAGTCAAGATTTATTTTTGGGCTCACTTATATTGAAATTCTAATTACGAAGTAACAGACCGAAGACCAGCTTCTCTTTCAGAAGCCCTTGTTAGTAATAATAATAATAAATAAATAAATATCGAACTAAACTACTAAAAGCAAGGTTGAGCCTTGCTACCTTTAATTATTTTTAGCTGCAGAAGTGAGTTCGACGAAGCTGAAACAGCCTCTCAAGGCTAAGATGATTAATGAAATAAAGCAGTGTTACAGCATTATATCAGACAATAGACGCCCACTGTTGGGCATAAGCGTCCACTACAGTGAATTTCCGTGACTTTAACTATATCATCGGTTTACCTAGTGGTAGAACTATACTACCCACAGCTCGTCGACGCCACTAGATAAACTATAGTCCCCAACAGCCATCCATGGCACTAGCACTGTGCCCTTTCCATTGATACTTTTACATCGGTGACCACGGCTATGATATGGTGTTTAGTTACTTACTATTTTTACTAAACATATACGAGGATATATGCGGCCGACTGGCCACGTAAAGGCGCACGGACATGCTGCGTATATGTGGAGGATGCGTGGGCAGAGTGGCACTGCAGCGTAGTGACAGGTACCCGCGGTGTGTCACGTAGTCATCAGGGAACACGTGAAGCGTTCGCCATGACGCACGAAGCCCGTCTCCATCAGCTCCCGATACGTGCGTCTCACCGGTGATGAGCGGATCCTGGGGGGAGGTTTTAAACCATCAATTTAAGAAAGCAGAATTGTGGCATAAAAGAATATAATGAAAGATTATGTGAAGTATGAAAGTAGAGAATGAAAATAAAAAATAATTATGTGAATAAATAAAATTGCCCATAAAGTCCCTGTCCCACCAAAGATAGGGGTACGAGAGGCCCCCAACAGCGGGGACCATAAAAAAAAAACATCAATTTATAAGGAAAATGGTTTTCTTCGCAGTAATATTATCTTGGCTGAGCAACCATGGTCATAGTGAAATGAACGGCTTTTACTACACTCTTTAATAATCGAGTGGAACTAGTTGCCCAATGTTTCAGAAGTTACCCTACCATGAGACATCACACGTTTATGACTCTTTGTTCCTGGACAAAAACATCAAATAGTTTCTGATAAACTCCTCGCATTAATTATTGTAGCGTGTTTTGAAATAAAAAAAAAAACCGATTCGGGGTTTTATACTTACCAAAACATTATGATTATTTAATTTTTAATTTAAATATATATCTACTAGTTCGTTTGTCAGCTACAAGCTTTAGAGCTTTCACACGATTTTGTAATCACTCTGCGTCAGGTCACTCTTAAATATGTTACGTCAATCTATTTTTTGTTTTGAAAAGCAACAGGCTAATAGCTTTTAGCAGTATACAATCTGCAGGGACGGATAGTAAAAAAAAAATAATGTCTTAATTCTAATTGAACACTTTTTATCTTACTACCTACCTTTTATCTTACTACATTATCATTACGTCATTTTTTAATTTTAAAACCAATGATTTTTGGATATGTTATATAAACTCATTGACAGTAAATGTGATTTGTTTTCACTCGTTTAAAGTTTTAACACCAATCATTGTGTAAAATATGTACTTATTTTATAAATAAGCAAACATATAAAAATATTTTTTTACAGCGTTATATATCTTCTGCAATATGTACAGTATAAAAATAATACTATAAACAAGATCGAGGCAATTTTCTTGACATGTAATTCTTTTTATCGTCCACAGATAATCTACAAACGTAATAACATTTTTGACAGTTCCGAAATTCGGTCCCTCGCCGCAGAAAGGGTGAGGTCGCTCGGAATTGGTTTTCTTATATAATTTTCCTTCGTCCTTGTTAACAAAGTTAATACTTACATTATTTCTGATGGAGCTAGGTTTCAAGAATACAGGAGATACGACTTTCAGTCTGTTGTAATTTTTGTCTTTTGAGAAAAGTAAACGTTTCTTTTGTTCGAAATTAATTACATTTTCAGAGCTTTGAGAAACTTTAAAATATTTATATGACTCTAAAGTTTATTGTACAGACCACACAGGGCGCAGAATAGATAGACCATTGACAGGAAAGGACTTTGACCCACTAGGTGGACGGACCTCTTTAAGGCCATCTTGTAAGCTTCCAACTGGTTTTAATAATGGACCCTTCCGCTCCATCAACTCATGTCAGATGAAACTGTAAAAGCATGGCTAATGGAATGAAAGAGAAAGACTGGGAAAATTGTAGAAAGAGAAGAATGATAATAATAAAAAATATGAATAAATTATTAGAAATAAAAAGTTCCTGTCCCACACGAGATAGGGGAACGAGAGGTCCCCAATAGCGGGGACCATATAAAAAAAAACTGTAAAAGCATTAGGGCTAGCAGTATTAACTTCTTTGAAAGTACAGTGATTCTATTAGAAATTTATGGGGGAGGCTTATGTTAAGCTATGGACATCTTAAGATGGTGATGATAATGATTATTATTGAAGTAGTTCACATGTAAGTTTTAATACCAATGTAACAGTCATTTTGAAGTTAATTTCAATTCAAAGTTGATTTAGATTCTGTTAGGATGGTTAGTCCTAAAAAAACATAAATTATCTAAACTTTTATACAATGTTTTTAGTAAAACAAGCATGTATGTGGTAAGAAACTGTTTTTTTTTTATTATTTAAATTGATAGTCAGATTGATAGTCAGATAGCCAGATTGATAGTCCCAAAAACTCCTAAAAAATCCTAAATTAGCAGTATTACATCTGCAATAATAATTTAACACAATGACTTCATCTATTACATGAACGATTTTTTGTTTATCGAATTAAAAAATAACAACTTTTTTATTTACTTATACATTTTATGCATATCAGTGTGTGCATGCGCATGCATATTTGTATACATGCATGTGTATGTGTGAATATTTATATGTATCATGTAAGACTTTGTTCCTTATGTGCTATAGAGTTTAATGTGTAACTTTTTTCTATGTAGCATTATGATCCTTTTGCACATCCTCACAATGTAAGTTCTACTAAAGGCGGAAACTTGTAATGACTTCTCGATATATAAGTCGCTTGTTAAAATGTAACTAGTTTTTAAGTTTCCTGAACGAGTAAAAATAAAAAAAATAAATAGAATAATATAAATTTGATTAACAAATATTTAAAAAAAGAATTACCATTATGACTTAGCCGTCGACCCTTAGGTTATATTAAGTAGTTTTAAAACTTAAAATTAGGTTCTAACCCACTTAGCTAACGAGCTCTGTTTTCGTATTCCAAGTGCAAGATCAATACCTGTACCCCAGTTATCGGTGAGGGAATTTCCTAAAATATATTCCGAGGGCATTGAAACTATGATATAAAATATTTATTCTTATCTTAAAAATGATACTTTTTCATTTTCTAAACGTGATACATAAATTGTTTTTTTATACATAAAAAAATGTTGTATTATATTTGTCTACTATAAACTAATGGATTTGAAAGATTTTGCTTTCATTATTACAAATTTATTTCCAGTAAATATATCTTATAGGAAAATCATTTTACATCTCGCCTGCCGTTAAGCGACAATGTCTAAGATGTGAAAAATGTAATAAAAAGACATGAAAGTCAATTATTTAAGAAAAACGTAAATAAAATAAAACAAATGTTAGAAAAATAATAAGTATATAAATAAATTACGAAATTTTTTTTTTTAAAAAAAAACTGAGAAACGAGGTGATGGATGAAAGGCATTGGAATGAAGGGAAAATGGAATGAAAGGACAAGACAGATGAAATGTAGAATGTGAGGACAGAATGAAAGATGTTAAGATAGAAGAGAAAAAACGCACCAAAATAAAAAATAAGTGAAAATATTATTAAAAAGAAATAAAAGTCCTTAACCCATTCATAAGTTAGGTGTACGAGAAGCTTCCAACAACGGGGGCCATCAAAAAAAATGTTTCAGGTAGGACACGCTTGCTTAAAAGAAACCTATTCACTCTTTACTTGTACTCTTTACTTGACTCCCAAATTATAACTGGCAGGAAACAATGAATCCAGTAGGTTCTTCCATACCTTGGCTGCTCGCAACATAAAAATATTAGCAAAACGCCTGGTGTAGGTTTAAAGGGATTTTAACCATGTGTATTGACGTCCGATGGAAAAAACGTGATGAGAGAACAAATATCATTATTGCATCATCACTGGTGATCTTTGTATATATACTGATGTGATGATTTGTCAAAATAATCAAATTGTTTTTGGTGATTGTAATAAATTTTCAATACAACACTGTTTTGATGTACCTTCTTATATTAGACCAACAACGTAACGTCTTGGGAGATCCGAATGCATCGCCTGTTACAACTTTTCCTTTGTCTTGTCCATTTGTCGATATATATATTCCATAAAAGACTTACAAATATTCATTTAAATTATATTAGTAAGCGGTAGTATCCCAGCGGTAGAAGATTGATACTTGCGATCGTAGATCCCGAGTTCGACTTACGAGATACAATCTTAAACAGCTGACACTTTGTGCCTTATTCATATAATATAGGATTGACACTGCTCACTAAGAAGTTTCCAGAGGATGGGCAGTCACGTCTTCTGTGTACCATAATACCATATGTGGCGATTATGGTATATCCTCCCATAGATATCTTTATGGTAAATCTACGCCTTGTAGTGGGTATCTATGGGCTGAAACGATAACATTATATTATAGGTAAACATACATGGCACAGGTAATATATAAATGTCAGAGTTTAATCAAGTACCCAGTTTTTTTTCTTATCGTGATACTTATTTCACCTGCTTTCAATATGTTATCTGTTGAATAATGATTCTATCTATAAATAAATAAAAATCAACTCTAGTAGAACTACGAAATAATTATAACAAAAAAAGTAATTTGTAAAGTGAAAAATTTCCTATACCATGATATAAAAAGGATATAAAAAACTTATACAAAAGTTTTCGATTTCGATATACATTGACTATTATAAAAGCACAAACCTCCTGTGGTTCTGAGTCAACGAACCAATCGATGACAGCAGCCGGTATTGAATAGTCCGACGTGCAGTTCACGAGGGCTTGTTCGCCCACTTGCACGATGGTTGGTAGACCGGTTATAAGTGGATCGTATTCTGGCAACACTGCAAAGGAAAAATTGAGGAATTTTCTCTACCACGGATGGATTTTCCATCGCGCCTTCATTCTTCTGGCGTTAATGATGAAGACCTATTACATATCGATCATCTAAGTTCTCAATAAGTTCTGTACACTTAACTACTAACTTAGTTACCTAGCTTAATTTAATCTAGATTTCATGGTTGATTAATCTTCGTTGTACTTACAACTATGAACGATATGACCTGATGATGATATTTAATGACCATGGATTTATATTTATATTACCTTTGTTTTTTTATAATAATCAAGGTTTAATTCAATAGTTAAGAACTGTTATTTAGGATCTTCAATCTCAAGTTAAATTTTTTTGGCTTTATTTAGGTAATCAATACCCTCGCTTTTGTTGACAATGAAAGAACACATCGTAAAGAATCCACCTTATACCTAAGACGAGAAGAGTCAAAATGTAACATTCTCAACAGTTTTTTGCACTAGGCATAGCTATGATAAAGACAGAGACAGAAATAGTGATAGAGATAGGGATAGAGGTTGAGATAAAATTAATTTATTCGGAATTGGAACTTTTAACAGAACTCTTATTGATCGTCAACTTTTTAAATGTTTTATTTTTGACTTAACTCTGCTTCGCGAGGTGTAAAAGTTGTGGAGGAGAAACTTCTTTGAATTTAGCAAATGGCAATTCAATATAATTTTACGGAAATTAAAAAAAAGAATGATTCGGTTTATTTCAAATGAGTAAGACACTTTTTGCCATCGAAACTTTTGTACAGCCGGGTTTCTCGGTGTATTTTTAAATACACTCTGGACGTTCCTTTTTTATTATAATTAGTGTAGATGTACAAATATATTATCATAAATATGTTGCAAGAATACGTAAAGAATGAAGAAGGATTTAATGTAAAATTTCATTAAGCATACCATGTATATAACTCTCTTCCAATTGTAGCTATATACGCTTTGCTTAAATAAGTCTTCTGTGGATAGGTAAAACACTAACATGTTGAAAAGATCCGATCTACTCATAGATATTAAAGGTAAGTTCATAATAGTCAGTGTATATAACATTTTTGTACGGTTATCAAACATACAACGCTGGTATAACATCTCTCTCTTGCGAACCATTGCAGAGCACAGCTATTTCGTTCGGATAGTTCAGTTGAAAATTTCTATTTACACCGCTCTAATTTCTTTAAAGATGAAAATAATCAGATTTTAGTCCCAATGGACATATCTT
Organism: Battus philenor; assembly: GCF_028537555.1. Taxonomy (NCBI): domain Eukaryota; kingdom Metazoa; phylum Arthropoda; class Insecta; order Lepidoptera; family Papilionidae; genus Battus; species Battus philenor. The sequence goes on along the minus strand of NW_027181759.1, from coordinate 497,308 downwards.
GTATCTAAATTAAGTAACATTGATGCTTCATCTAAAATATATTTACTATGCTAAACAAACAAATGAAAAAAGGAGTTCCCTTATTATCTTCTTCTTAACATTCACAATGTAACCAATATCTATCTATTCCTATATCTTAAAATTCTTAAAAAGATAAATAATTTTCTTAACCTGCCAAAGTCATGTTCGCTGATTGCTTGTCCACAGCGAATCTGGGACCCTCGCTGGAAACTTCACACGTGTATTTTGCGGTACCTCGGTCTGGCTTCACAGTAATAACACACGCGCTTAGATCGCAGGAACTGTTTGTGATCGTCAATCCAGAGGCATTGAACTCTCTGGTCTCGAACTGTAACAAAGGTATTAATTATAATAAAACTAATACACAAAATTGGGAGGTAAAAACATAATAGAGACAATCAAAATGTGATATGTAAGTAAACCAAAAGTAAAATGAGCAAATTGTACTGTATCTGTGATATAGAAATCGTGGGGAAGAATGAGAGGCGATATTTGAAAGGTATGTGGTAAATGATAAAGAATCTGTGAAGGAATAATTAAGTAAATGTGAAGCATGAAAGACCAAAAAACTTTAACTTAAAAAATTTAACCCTATGAATAACAAAGTCCCTGCCAATATTTGCCGGGGTTGAACGAGAGACCCCAATAATGGAGCCAAAAAAATGAAACGAAGGGGACCTTTAAATACGAAAAATTTCGAACAATTTTAAGCATAGATATAGATGATAGACGAAATTATTTTCTAGACTACTCATATCGCGAGGTATAGCTGAAGAGGAAGAAATTTCATTAAGAACTATCTGAAACTTTTGTAAGCTCTACGAAGGTAATTATAATTTCAATTAAGGTAACGCCATGAGACCTAATACTGAAGTGTTTGGGCTTGAAATAGTTTAATCTTCTTAGATACATTTACCCAATTCGCAATTAGAAAAAGAATCTAATATTCTCAATTTTCTTCACGGAGCTTAGGCACTGCTGCGATGTTTCCTAACCATTTGCATAAGAAAATTAATTAGTGAGCAGTATTATGTATTTTTTGTCTTAAAATCATGGTGGTAGTGACATATACCAACCCTGTGGGTAATAAAAATCACTGCAGAAAAAATTGCTTCAGACAATGCTAAGTTGGAGTCCGAATTGTAACTTATATATGTGGGTCTTATTTATCAATTTTCTGTTTGTTTCTTACGTATTGCAAGTCTGAGTTTATGTTACCGTCAGAGCCTACGTCTGCGTGTACATCATGTACTGTATTTGCCACCACCTTTAAGTCAATGTTCAAGTTTGTGTGTATCATCTAACTAACGTGTGCATCTCTGTTCGAGTGTATATATGTATTTACATTCGCGTCTACTTAAGTGTTTATGTCCGCGTCCACTGGAATTTCTTCTACGTTTGTACCTACAACAGCCTCAACATACGTGTCTAGGTCCGCGTCGAAGCCTGCATCTATGTTTACGTATAAGTTCAAACCTTCATTCACGTCTACCCTCTCATCTGCATCCAATTCTGCTTACTTGTATTTATAGTCAAGAAGTTTACCTCTTGAGGAGTGTAGCGAAAGATCTCGTCCGTCTCTCGGTACCACTTCACGGAATGGAGCGGCGGGTCATGTGGCTGCCGCGTGTACATGCAGCGGAGTTCAGCTTCCTTCCGCGGGTCTGCCCACAACGGCACCTCCAGCATTGTGATCGTATGAGACACACTTCGAGCTGGAATAGAAAGGAAACGTTAAATTGTTATCTAACCATATCGAGTCAACAGAAAACAATCATGGATGTCTTGTTGATTCAACCTAAGTTGGTCAGAGTCTGGTGTACTTATAATAATGAAGTAGAGACAACAAGCCAAAATTGTCCTGTATATATACAGGATGATTGGATTATAGATCCAAAAGCTTTCAAGGAGAAAATATAAGAAAGAGACTATAATATTTTTACATAAATCCTGCATAAAGTGATCACACGCGCACGCACACACGCACTCGCACACACACACACACCCACATATATATATATATATATATATATATATATATATATATATATATATATATATATATACATACATAGATATTTTTATATGTGTTTCATTTATATGTAAGTGTGTGTGTATATATATAATCGATATTATTATCAAAGCTATGTTTCGCTTTAAGAGTTCGATATACAATACGTGAAAGAAACATGTCTTTCCTGTAATTCCAATTTTATTTATAAGAAATCGTTACTTAAAAACAAAAGAGGCTCAAAGGAGAGGATAAAAGCAAATCCCTATCGGGAGATCCTTTATTATTTGTTTTGAACATCGGTCCGCGACTCTTTACCTTACCTCCGTACTAATTCGCTTAAAGCTCCCGGGCGAGCGATACAGTTAGACAGCACCTTTATATTTAGTTTTAATGTAAATTTTGTTAATTAACAATTTGAACTCGCCTTTTGAACTACAGTTTATTTAGAATACTTCATTATTAAATAATAAGATAAAAGAATTGTTACTAATTTTAAAATGTAAAAGAAATTGTAATGCGTCAGCCTTTGTTAGCAACCATTGAAGATATATTACTCGATATATTATATCCTAAATAATAACATGTATAAAATTTAAACATGATAATTCAATCTTAAATCTTTAATCCCACCATTAAAGCGTCGGTAGAAATAATGGCATCATAGACTCTCGCTCGCCGGTTCTTCATAACTTAAAAGATATTGCCTACATAAAATTTTGTTTAATCATTTAAGTTTATTAAGTATGATACTAATTTAGATCAGCTTAACCAAAATCAATAAAAATAATGTGATAATGTAATAAGCTTATAAAGAAATAAAATAAAAATATGAAATAAAGAAAATGTAAAATAGTAATGATGGATCAATGAAAAGCAAAACAGAGCGAAAGGGAATGACAGAAGAATTGTGGTAAGACAGAAACGAAACGAACGTTAGATCATATGATGCCCGAAAGAAGAGTGAGAAAATAAAAATGTTGGTGAAAAATTAAATAATGTAAAATGGTCCCTGTCCCACACAAGATAGGGGGTACGAGAGGCTCCCAATAGCGGGGACCAAAAAAAAAAAAGAAAAAAAATTTAGATCAGCTTGGTCAGACTGGATTCTACTCGAGACACTAAGGCCCCTAAAATTGACTACATAATACCATGATCAAAATGTAAGGTCAATTTGTTTATTCTTCCAAATCAATTTCATCCCCTTCAAAGTAATTCCCGTCATGTAAAACACAATTTACCAACGATTTTTCCAGTCCTTGAAACTGTCTTGTTCCTGTATAGACATATAGACTTTCTTAGATTCGGTTTTTGTCTCCTCAAAGTCATTTCGTGGTTGAATCGAGACGTGGTCACTTTACATGGATGCTATAAGAAGACCTATAGTCACCCAGAGACCAATGAAGGAAGGGTAAAATAAAATTGTAAACTAGAATTAGCATGTAGTGGCTGAGAATGGATGTAAGAATTACGGAACGGAAATGAAAGACTGGGAAAACTGTAGAAAGAATGAAGAAGAAAGAGAGATAATAAGAAATATGAAAGAAGAAAATGAAAATAAATAGAGGTGTGTGTATATTAATAAAAAATTAAAAGGCCCTTTCCCACACAAGATAGGTGAACGAGAGGTCCCCAATAACGGAAGCCGTTAAAAATAAAAATAAAAAATGAAGAAAGGGTATTGCTCGGAGCTTTGTTTCGACATCGATTCATAACTACAGAATAACCAAAGTAGTCGACATAGCTCGAAGAATTACTCGTCTGGAGTTCCAGTGGGCAGGACAAATCGCTCGTGCACCCGATTGCCGACAACTCGCCAGACAACTGAGACTGGAGACTTCTGCTAATTAGAAAATGTAAAAAGAAATGAGGAATGAATGAAAGGCGATACAGAGCGAAAGGGAAAGACAGTAGAATTATGGAATGAAAGAAATGACCGAAAGATAGTGTGACGTGCGAAAGAAGAGAACGAAAATAAAAAAAAATCTGGGAAAAATTAAATAAATTTGCACAAAAAGTCCCTATCCCACCATAAATAGGGGTACGATAGGCCCCCAATAGCGGGGGTCATAAAAAAAAAACTCGACGCTCGACGAATGGAACAGGAGGTATATGGAAAGAACGACGGCTTCAGTGACGAGGAAATTTTCCCGGACGCCATTTCAGCCTACCGCATGCTCCGCAGTGTCGAGGTGGACGCGGACTCGGCCCAGCTCTTCACAGGGCACGGGGGGTTCTCTGAGTACCTTCACAAGTTCAAGCTCAAGGAGGACCCCTCGTGCTTTTGTGAACCGGGCGTGGACAAGACCGTTATCCACCACGTGGCCCAGTGTCCCGCATTCGGGGGACTCCGGTTCGACTACGAGTGCCAGTCTAGTGTGAAAATCAGGGAGGAATCAATAGCCTGATAAGAGAAGAAAAAACAAAGAAGAGTTCCTCCTATTCTGTAGAAAAATAATAAGTATAGTAATAGATAGAAATAAAAGCTAATAAAAATGTAAACAACAAAAATCAAAGAAAAATAATGTAAAACCAAGTGATATTGTAATAATTCTATATAGAAATAAAATAATAAAAATGTAAAAGAGTAATGAGGGATGTATGAAAGGCGTTACAGAGCGAAAGGGAAAGAAAGAAGAATTGTGGCAAGAATGAAAAGAACGAAAGATAATGAAAATAAAAAGGTTGTGAAAAATTAAATAATGTTGAATAGTCCCACACAAGATAGGGGGTACGAGAGGCTCCCAATAGCGGGGGCCAATAAAAAAAAACTAGCCAGTAGACGCGGCATTGGTGTTAGACCTCATACTAGGTGACCGAAGAAGTGGTCAAGTTCGCGGGAAATCGCAAGTTGGAGGAGTAAGACCGATCATTGTCGCAATCTTTGGGGAAAGCCTATGCCTTATACTGGTCGTCTATCACCTGACATAAATAAATAAATTAACTTGAGATATATTCAACAATGGAATTTACATATTATATTATATTAATAGATAGATTGACAAGACAACTTAAAGGGATATATCAAAGCTCGGTACATCAGGAAAAGCACGGATGGACGGAACTAACATCGACTTAGTGGGTAACTTTAGGAAGCAGCTTAAGCTACAAAGCTATTCCGATTCCTGCGGAACCGTATATCCTGTTAATACTAAGTATAATAGTAAGATATCCAGCTTGGTCCAAATAACCCGATTTAAGTTGGGAGCTGCGCTAGGGTGTTAGTTAAGTTATTTTGACATTACTTTAAGTTAGTATCTAATAAAATAAATTAGTTGAAACGAGGACATATTTAAGCTGGCAGGAAGTTACTTAATGGGGGCAGCGCAGGACCGAATATCGGTGCTTACTTTAACCTTCCAACTGCCAAGCTGTTTTGGCCATGACTTCCCCAGGTGTCAAATGGAAATATCAGGTGTAGGCTTTCCTTATGTGAAAATTTGGGATCTTTACATTCTATGAATGAATATAACACATTATGTATATCATTATGTACTGAGACCGCCGGCGACCTTCATGGCACTTAAAGGCAATACAGTACTCGGTGTGCCATGAGGTCGCCGGCGGGTCACGTTTTTGTAACACAGAAAACACGATAGGTTTTCAAAGCCAGCTTTGAAATATGAATGAATTGTTAATTCAATACAAAGAAAGGTTTCTATATAAATATTCTAATGTAAATTTTATATAAAAAGTGAAGCCGCCCGCGGTCTCATTGGCACCCATGGTAACCGCTTCTAAAACATGCTGCAAATCGTATACCATCCCGTGATCCAGTTGCTAGGTGCCTAATGAAGCTAATAATTACCGGAGGGTTGGAAAAAAATAATATTCCTTAGATGTACAGATGAAAAATTGTGAGGTAGCCGGCGGCCCTCACGGCACCTATTGTTGGGTATCGTGAGGTAGCCGGCGGTCCTCATGGCACTTAAAAGGTTAAAGGATGCCTATGCCAAGCAATGGTTTTCTATCGGCTTAAAAAGAGAAGATGTTCAGATCAAAATTCTTCATAGCTCATAGATCCTAGTTCAAAGAATCTGGCAATAACTATCCTGGACATCTCTTAGGAACTGAAGGCGATTACCTGGGCTTTCAGTGGGTAGAAATCCTGTCATCATTACAGCCGCAGGAGGTTCACTGCTGGGCACAGGTCTACTGCACGGATTTCCGATAGATCTCATTGTAAGTTAGCTAGTGAGACGATATTTTTAAATACTAGCAATTAATGTAGTATGTAGTTCAATTCCGCGATAAACAAGGTTGATTTAAACGCTGCGCCGACGCAAGTAAAATTACTTATATTAATACTTTACGTATAATACGGAAATAGTGATGTGACGTTGTCGATACTAACCATCAGTAACTTATCGATTAAGGTCCAGGACACAACATAAAGAAGTATTAATATGTAATTTAAATACGTACTGTGTACAGTATCCGATATCTCTGTCATACAAAATACAAACAGTGTGTGGGACAGAGATAATGCTCTACGAAGTCGAATAGCCGATTGTCTCTTTCTAAAGTTCGATGTGCAATATTTATCGCCGGGTATTGTAAATTATTACTACAGTATATACTCGCAAATACACTCAACGCGACTGACTTCGTAGTTAAAAAAGTAAGACGATCATCGAACGTTAAAAACTCTTTATAACGCAAAAATATATATACATAATTGCATAATAGTAAAGACAATAGCACAATGGGCGGTCTTATAACACGACGCAATTTTTGAGACAACTATAATATAGAAACAGTAGAGGAATAAATAACAAGTACAGTGCACATATAGGTAAAACCTACTCATATACAAACATACATACATATAAAGCGTAAATTCATATATATTCATAAATACAGTATAGTATATAAATATACATATAATATTAGATAAAACATTAAAAGACTTTTTTAAAAGTTAAGACACGTTGTCTTGCGGTATTTTGTTATGGAGCAGTGGCGACTATATTAATATTATATTTATTTTACAAAAACCAGTACAGACAATATATAACCTAAGAGCCTGAGATTCCACGAGAGACATCTTTAAAGAAATTAGCATTGTAATGGTTGCTTTTCAATTTTATTTTTATTTTTATATTTTTTTCATTTTTAATAACATATTTTTGCACCACGATTTATAATCTTATATGTGAAATAGTGACAGACACTTGAAAAATAATATAAATAAAAATGAACACGAAACGTTCAAATTTTGTACGTGTAATAAATTTCAAATAGATACCTAAAACGTTCCTTTTATAAGTTTTAAATTATAAATTAAAAGTATACTATTAAATAGATCTTATTATAGCATTCAAAGGTTTTTATTTGATCGAAATGCGTGGAATGTGGTTTATTGACTCATTTATATGATTGATATTATAATGTACATATAAAAAATTGTTATGTTTCATTTTAAAGGGGTAATGTAACATATTTGTTAGCAAATTATTCAAGGCTTTTACACCTATTTACAATAACCTCTTTAAACAAATCTTGAGGCTTCTTTTACGAAGTTCGTAGTAGTTAGAGCAATGTATCTAAGGTCTATGTACACTAATCCTCAGAAAAACCTTTTTGTGGTCACCATACAACTTACGTGACGGTAGAGACTTTATACTACCTTATTAATAGTATTTTTTTAAGTATTTCTTACTTACTATATCAAAAACCGAACTCTAGTTTTTATCATACTTTTATGTGAATCTAAAGGAATGAAAAATAGAAGGATGTACAATACGTATAGATGTGAAGCCTATACAAATATTGTAGGTGTGTATGATACTGTGAATGATATTGTTGAATTAAATTTAGCTTGACTATAGTACCATGATTCAACTTAAAGCTAGAAAGGTTCCACTTTCTTTCAGCCTATGCCCACAAAGCATAGGCCTTTCCCAAGGATCGCCACGATGACCGTTCCCGAGCTGTTCGCATCTAATGTCTTCCCGCCACCTTTACTATGTCAATCCACTTAGATTTGTATTGTTTCTGAAGATTTTAATGCTGTTAGTCCTAAGGCTTTTACAGCCTCATCGGTACTGAGTTCACGAATCGGAAGAGCGTGTGAACTAGATTTAAAACTAGAATCTAAAAGCTGGTGGGGCGCCTACCAGTTTCACGGGGACGCTCGTATGTTGTTAAGGCTCTTCGTGGTAGAGCTTTGACGGGGCGTGTTGCTGGAGTGTGCTTGTGGGTTGTGACGATAGCGTGGATCACAGGTGAGTCGAAGAGGGATCCAGATCCATCTACGATTCACCCACGCTATTCGCGGTTAGGAAACGGGCGGCCGCTCACTAAAAACGGGTGTTGTGGCGTGGGTAGTGTTTTGTTTTGTTATGTAGAACGCGACGACCTATGTAAAGTGTTGCAGGTGCAGTGGTAGCTGATGATGCTGAGTGGTTTGCGCTTGAAGTGTTGTGAGTGTCTGCAGGAAGTGCGGTGTGGCGAGTGTTCTGTGCTCCACCTAGAGGGTCCACCCACGCCGCGTCTACCGCCTTGTGGTCACCACTTGAGAACCTTTCAGCCCCAACGGCCATCGGTTGCACCAGCGATCATGATTCTTCTGCGGATGTCCTCATTTGTGATTCGATCTCGCAGCAAAACTCCGAGCACAGCCCTCTCCATTGCTCTCTAGTTGACTTTGAGCCTTATTATGAGGCCTGTCATAAGTGATCACGTCTCAGATCCGTATGTCATCACCGGCAACACACATTGATTAAAGCCTTTTGTCCTCAATTATTGCAGTATCTTGGATGAGAAGAGGCTTTTGAGCTGCCCGAATGCTGTCCATCCGAGTGCGATTCGTCGCTTTCCCAACTCTACTAACTTATATAAGATCGAATCTGCGACCTACGAGCATAAGTTACCAATCTTATCTACTAAACCACCGGCGTTTTGTTGGTAAATAAGTGAAATTATACAAACTTCACTTATTCTAAAATTATTCACAACACGAAGCAAACAATGGTACAACAATCAAGATAAGTTTTGGTAAAACAGTATGTTTGCTTAAAGTTATTTCGCGACAAACAATACGTACGAAACCTTTTTGGGACGATATACAGAAATTTGTTTAGCAGGTTTAATATATTATTATTTTAATATTATTAAATTTATTAGCATTTACTTTAACAACAGATGCCTGCTTGGGTTTTATGGTACTTTTTTTCTATTTTACGATCGAAAAGCAGACGAACGCTGGGAAAGCACTGCTCATTTCTATTATACCATTAAAAGCATAAAACAGAATATTTTTATTCAGCTACACTTTTTTGTAGAAATTTATTATGTATGCGTATACTCAGACCCATGTAAGATTTGTTAACCTTAACATAATAAGCGAACATCTAATTAATAATATTATATTAAAGTACTTAACTATAAATATGTATAATAACATCTTCATTTAATACATTGTATATACATATATGTACATGTGTGTGTGTGTGTGTGTGTGTGTGTGTGTGTGTATGTGTATGAATGTATGATCTTATGTCCTTTATAGAATCAAAACTAAGCATTTGACTACGTGATCATCTTCAGCAAAGTAGTTGTGCATGAGCCCACAAAGTTTCTAAGTTAAACAAATTCAACAGATAGCGCCACTGTCATTCAAATGAATCACGGCACCATCACGGCAATACCCGAATATCGCCGTGATGGTTCATGCTGTTTTGAATTAAAATGAAAACAGCGAAGGAAGGATGACATTTTGTGTTGTGGGTGGTGTAAGAATATGTGAGAATTTTGAAATTCATGTCCGGCTCAAATAATTAAAATAAAATAAAAATGGAATAAACTAAGTATTTTTGTTAAATTTCACGCGAAAAATATCGCTGGGCACAGCTATACCTAATAAAGAAAAAAATAAAAGAAAGTAAAACTGGAAAAAAAATATTTTCGTTTTACGTTTTTAGCCGAAAAACGTCTACCGCTGGACCTAGGGTTCCCCCATAGATTTCCATCAAAATCAGCTTGTGTCTTCGTATAGTTTTCCGCAGTGTTGTAGTATGTTTTTTTAGAAGCTGTAGTGCACCCATCAGAACTTTAACTATGTCATGTATGGCCTGAAAGAGGTGTACGAGAAGATATGTTCTTCCAAAGAGGTATTGCACTCCGTAAGTAGGAGTCCTTTCGAGAGAAAGTCTCAAAACAGAGAAACCACCTGTCTCACATACAAGCCGATGAAAAAACTCTCAATAACCAAGGCTATAGCATGGGGTAGGTTCAAGGAAGCTTACCATCCATGACGCTCAAGGGTTAAAGAACGAAGCGACCATCATTGTCCATCAAACAGAAGACACCCTAGGTACGGCCCGAGGGTGTCTTCTGTTTAACGTCACACGAACTCGCGCTTGTATACGATACGATCGCAAGATTCATCGATGTGGCGAAAAAGGCAACCGCTGCATAAATACTGGCACACAAATAGTAGAAAATCTTAGAATAAGCTGTACAAAATTGCCCATAAATAAATCACACCATGGCAAGGCAGTCATATGATGGCTTCATGAAAATTTTCTCTGAATATTTTATTTCCTTTCATATTATAGATTGCATTAAACAGCATTATTTCGTCATAATACAAAAACTCAAATAGTTTAAATAATTTACAGCATCTATGGTTTTTTTTTTAAATGGTTCCCGCTGTTGGGGACCTCTCGTTCCCCTATCTCGTGTGGGACAGGGACTTATTAATTCTACTAATTTATTCATATTTTTTTATTATTATTATTCTTCTCCAGCATCTATGGTTACATATAATACAAAAACTTTTATATTACGTATCACGACAGACATATATTAATTTATTATATAGAGGAGTATACATATAGGGTAACATATAACTATAGAGTCTGTTTTATTTTAACCAACTTTTTCAGCATTGTTTCAGCATTATATTTAAATAAATTAAATTTACTTGTAATTTTTTTTCCAAAAGAAATCCCTTATGATACGTAAAAAGGTTTGCAACTCCGAAAGTTTAAAAAAACCCTCCCGATTGTTTGCCGATACCCGAGTCCCCGGTGTGTAATGTACGTGAAACGTTCCTAATTTCGGTCCCCTTAGAGCGTGGCTCACTCCAAATATGATTAGATGGATCCTAAGTTTTAAGTTAAGCAAATATCGGACCTTTTTTAAGTCGCTATACGGGCAAAAGTTTCGAACGATTAAATGACAAAATGTCTCTTCTTAATGCTAATAATATTATCATATCATATCAACTTATTTTCATCCGATGGACTTCCACAGCAAGGTATAGTCTTCCTCCAAAGATATCTACGAGGAGATAACATAATCACCACGCTTATCATGGTGCTGCTACCCATCCTTTGGAATATCGTTTGTGAGCATTGTCAATCATATATAATTAATACACAAAATTTTAATTATTTAGGATTGTAGATCGCAAGTTTCAATACTCTACAGCTTGTGCTCTGGTCTACTCTGGCCCCCACTGCTTCTAATATTATCTATATTAATCCAGGATTACCAGCACAAAAAAGCTCGCACCAATTACAATTAAATAATTGCAGCTTTTTGAGTGCTTCGTGTTTATAATTCTATACTTAGTCTTGCCATAAATATTGTTATAAAGAAAAGCACGATTTTTTTTTTATACGTAACATTTATTCCTTTCATAGTGAGTTAGTTTAATACATCAATATATAACTATTAAAAATATACAATGTTTATTCGAAGTGGTCTCCATTGGCTGCAATACAGTCTTTTAAACGTTGAGGCCAGTTATCAATAGCAGCACGAACTCTTTCTAGAGGAAAATTCTTCACTGCCAACCGAATGGATCGTTTTAGGGACTCCAAATTATCATGGCGTTTAGAGCAAGCCTTACTCTCTAAAACTGACCATAAATCATAATCCAATGGATTTAGGTCAGGACTTGACGACGGCCAGTTTTCAGTGCTGATAAAGTCCGGAACGTTAGTTTTCAACCAAGATTGGGTGGATCGAGCTCTATGACCCGGTGCCGAGTCTTGTTGAAAGCACCATTCTTTGTTATTGAACATGGTGTTAGTTAAAGGCTTAACTACCGTCTCAAGAATGGTATTTTGATAAACTTGTGCCGACGTTTTAATACCTTTTTCACAAAAATATGGCTCAGTCACCCCTTCATAGCTAACACCCCACCAAACCATCACTGAAGTGGGATAATGCCCACGTTGTACTCTGTTTACTAATTGCGAAGCTTCTTTAGAGCTTCCAGCATAAATACGGTCATTTTGTTTATTAAAATACTGCTCAATTGTAAAAATTTTCTCATCCGTAAACAAAATTTTTTTGTGACCTCCCTTTGCGTACCGCTTAAGTAGTTGTTTGGATTTTACCACCCTATTCTTCTTTAAATTATCAGTTAAGAAGTGACCAGTACGTCTCTTATAGGCTGCAAGTCCTAAGTCATCTTTTAATATACGCGACATGGTTCTAGGAGCTATCTTCATCTCCCGAGATAAAATCTTTTGCTTACGGACAGGATTTCTTCGAATTCTTTCCCTAACTGCTTTAATCACCTTTTTCACACGAACGGTACGTGGACGGCCAGATCTTTTTCTGTCACAAACAGAGGAGGTATCATTGTACCTATCAATAGCCCGGTAAACAAACATTTGACTAATACCAAGCGGGTGGAGGGTTTTAAAAATTGCACTTTTCTCCATACCTACTTTATGTAAGGCAATCACAGCGATTCGGTTCTCTTTATCACCCCACTCCATTTTAATATAACAAAATATTTAACAATATAATGGCGCGAAAATAAGAAAACACATCAAGCAATCATATAAAAATGACAGATTCCAAATTCAAACGTAATATTTTCTTTTTTTGAATAGTAACAGTATTTATGGCCAGACTAAGTATTGATTTATATTTACATAAAGCAACATGAAGCGTGTTCACCGCAAGGAATGTTATATGAAAATTATTTATACAACATTTAAATTTCAAACATATTTATTGCTTTGTTTAACTAAACAAATAAAATAAATTGTATACAAAATAATAACTGTAAAACAAAATTTTTTACAATAATAAATAAATTAAAAAACTAAGGAATTAGGTGATGGAAGAAAGGGATCGGAAAAGAGGGAAATGGAATGAAAGAGTAAGACAGACGAAATGTGGAGAGTAAGAAAAATAATGAAAGAACTTAAGATGAATCGATTTAGAGTGCGGATTTAAAATTAGATGTGAAAAAAAAATTGAATAACAGGGGCCTTTAAAAAATTCTATTAAAATTTACATTGGATTTTAAAAAGAGTTTTAAGAGCTTGAGAATGAAAAGATTGAATTGCTTGCAATCGGCGAAAGGTTCTCGAGCTACCATGAACAGGTAGATAAGGTTTAGGTAGACTCCCACAAGTGGATCGACGACGTAGTCAAAATCACGGAAAGTCTCTGAACGGCGGTCTTTGTAGCAATCTTTGACGGCGGCCCATGACTTGCAGTGAGAGTCTGTCCGATAACAAAATGAAACGTTGTGATGAATAAAACTCACAGAGATAATTATTGCGTTATATAAATTAATGTAATGTATTTTTGTGAAAGAATACCATACTTTGATAAAAAAGTAAGGTGAAATTGTAATTTAAAACTCCCGTATTTAATGGAATCAGGCGTTACCTTGCGGAAGTCGATCCTAAGTAAGAAAAGGACCAATATTTAGCCACTTCCGCACATGCAGTGGTAGTCGTGCAATAAAATGCACCGCCAGCCAGCGACTCTCTCAGAGGACTCTGTGTTTGGCACTAATCGGTGTAACATAACTTCTGAAGATGCCCCATGGAGGGTTGAAACACGTGTTGAGTAATTTGGCGGTGGCGGTTATGTGATTCGCATTGTTTGCCGCATACGCATTTATCAGCGGGCTGGCGGGCGGTGCACTTTGTTGCACGACTACCACTGCATGTGCGGAAGTGGCTAAATATTGGTCCTTTTCTTACTTAAGTATTTAATAATAAAATGTAAATTATTCATTCTTCCTAATCAAGAGACAGCCTCTTCGTTGCTTTCTGGATGACCACAGGCCTTCTTATAACATCCATGGTAAGTGACCACGTCTCAATTCAACCACGAGATGCCCTTAAGGAGGTAAAAACCGAATCAAATGAGGCATTGAAGGCTATACTAGAGGACTATTCCAACTGTTTCAATTACTGGTAAATTTTTTGGAAAAAGTGCGTTTTATCGAATGATGATTACTTTGATGGCGATGAAATTGATTTGGAAAGATAAATAATTTACATTTTATTTACAAATTCTTCTTACTTTTTGATCAAAATATAATGAATTAGTAAATAAAAACGCTAGACTATTCGAGGTTATATTACCTTCAGATACAAACCGTAAGTTCTGTTAAGGCTCGAACAAGCCACCGTCATTGTTATTATTAATGTACCACAACAGCCTTGAATGCTCTAGAAAATACATCGATTGTGAAGTTTACGAGAAAATAAGCCCGGGCGTAGCTTGTTATGTGGTATGAGGTGTGCCCCGGAGGGTCCGGGGAGGGAGCCGGAGGCCTGGTTTAACATTTATTAACTATTCGCAATTCTTTAAGTATTAACAAGAAGGGTTCCGCAGGTAAATTTTGGAATATTTTGACAGTGTTCATGTTGTACAATGAAAATATTTTACAAAAGTAAAATTTTATTATTAAAGACATCATAGAGAATCCTTTAAGACCTTATACCTTTTCTTAAAAAGGAACAATTCAATGAACAAATTTAAAAAATATAAGAAGATTTTAA